>NC_081301.1:60002500-65726044 GCF_030435805.1 Mustela lutreola
AAGAAATAAAATAAAGTGGAAAAAAATAAAAATAAAATCTTCCTATAAACAAATAAAAAGTTAACCAAAGTTACAAATTTCACAAATTGTTTTTATCAGTGTTTATGGAATTCTAGAACACTTTTGTAAAAAGGCACAGGCTAAGGGTGACTTTAGGTTCTTGCAAATGTCTGAAACTATTGAAAAAATGAACGACAACTGATCTTTGCCTTCCAGGACATATGCTCCTAAAAAATATAACACACATATTGTAATTGGTGTCATATCCCCACCAAGCATGTATATCAAATATATGCCATATAAAAAGCAATAATGTGACATAAGAACAAAAGTACATGCCATTGTCACCATTTAGTCACTTAAAATAGTAATGTTGTATTGAGTGTCGGTAACTCTTTTAAGCATTCTTAAACTTATCCATACATTATAGGCACAAAACCTATACTGTACAATAAATGTGACAGCAAAACTAATGTGTTAAGTATCAGTATACACATATTTAGTTAGAAATATTTCTACTTACCTTAATAATTCAGAAACACATCTGAGGAAAATGTGGATCATATACTGTTTTGAAAAATGCCAATCCAGAGTATTTGAACATTTGTTCAAATGGCTTTTTATTATTATTTTCAGTAAAATCCTTTGGCCAAATATTATCATTCTATAGTTCTTAGAGTAATATACAAATATTGAATCACCTTTCTTATAATAACTATTTCAGTTGCAAATATTTGAAGGTTTACGGAAGACCTTCAAGAATTCAAAATCAGGAGTCACATGAACTAATATCTTGTTCAACTTCTTATCTTTGTTTTCCAGGCTCTTGTCATTCTCTACTCTCGCTACCTCAAAAATAAATAAATGTAAGGGTGAATTCTGTAGGCAAAAAGTAAATCAAAACAAAAATAGCAAGTGGAAGAGAGTGAGGAGAATGCATCCTGACTCATTCACTCAATTAGGCATTCATTCAGTTAACACTGCTAGGCAGTATTCTAGGTATTGGGGTTACATCTGTAATCAAGTACAAGTTTCTGACTCTTGAAAAGCTGTCACTCCAGAGATTACTATACTTTTTGCCTTTATGCTGTCAAGGAAAAAGGGTACAAAAGTACTGATCATTTGGGTGTTACATTCTGGGTTTTCTCTCAAAAGTTAGCTGGTAGTACGAGTTTAAGTATTGCTGATACTGAATATAGACTAATATTATGATAGTAAACTACTTTAAAAATTTGTGAATATAGTTTAATAACATTTTTGAAAATTAACTAAAAACATGAATTTGAAATTAATTAAAATTTTATTCTTTTTTACCTTAAAATTCTTGGTTGGATTATTTTGGGTTTTTTAAAGATTTTATTTATTCATTTGAGATACGCAGAGAATGAGAGAAAGGGAGAGAGTGAGAGCATGAGTGGGGGGAAGGGCAGAGGGAGAGGAAGAAGCAGGCTCCCCTCTGAGCTGGGAACCAAACTCAGGGCTAGATCCCAGGACCTGGGGATCATTATCTGAGCCAAAGACAGATGCTTAACCATCTGAACCACGCAGGTGCCCCTAGATTATTATTATTATTTTTTAATTATAGTAATATTATCTAGTCTTAAAACTGAAAAACAATATTGGTATTATTGTTCCATAGTGATTTAAAGCCATTTAATATATTCTAAATTGTGTTCTTTTCAGTGTTGGCATTTAGTTGTATTGTGTATTTCTTGAAGCAAGGAGCTAATTGGCCAAACTCTTGGTTATAGTAATAATAATAATTGCAATTAATGTTTTTTGAGGGTGCTAGATACATTCTGAGAAGATTAGTGGAGTAGCTCATTAATCTTCTCAGCAAACTCATGAAATACAGTTACCCAGCTGTACAATACAACCCAGTGATATTTATTCCCATTTTCCACATGTGAAAACTAAAGCAAAGAGAGGTTATGCCATGCATCCAGGATCACATAGCTAATAACTGGCGGATTTGAACACAAGCTTCAAATCACAGGGCTCTAATGTATTTCTGGCAAAATGGGATTTGTCCCCCTATGCATCTTACTGTACAGCCTACCCACTTCAAAAACAATCTTTTGTTATGATTTAATCTAATCAAATCTTCAGTAGATAAATAATCCTCATTCCAATATAGAATTTATGGATCTTTGTAATACCTTAAAGATGATGGGTATTCACTGTCCTTTTTCCTCCCAGCCTTACCCAAACCTCCAGGAACTCCTGTAGTGACTGAGAGCACAGCCACAAGCATCACGTTGACATGGGACTCTGGGAACCCTGAGCCTGTCTCTTACTACATCATTCAACATAAACCTAAAAATTCTGAGGAACCTTACAAAGAAATTGATGGGGTGGCAACGACACGCTACAGTGTGGCTGGACTAAGTCCCTACTCGGATTATGAATTCAGGGTTGTTGCTGTCAATAACATTGGGCGGGGACCTCCTAGTGAGCCTGTGCTAACGCAAACCTCAGAACAAGCACCATCCAGTGCCCCACGGGATGTCCAGGCGCGGATGTTAAGTTCAACCACCATTTTGGTACAGTGGAAGGAGCCTGAAGAACCAAATGGACAGATCCAAGGATACAGAGTTTATTATACAATGGATCCCACTCAGCACGTCAACAACTGGATGAAGCATAATGTAGCTGACAGCCAAATCACTACTATTGGCAACTTAGTGCCCCAGAAAACATATTCTGTCAAAGTTCTGGCTTTTACCTCAATTGGAGATGGTCCTCTTTCTAGTGACATACAAGTCATCACTCAGACAGGAGGTAAGTCTGGTTGTGGATGGGGAGTAGAGCAGGAGGGAAGGAGTAGCCACTAAGAGGTGTGAATGGTGAAAACAAAGACAGGACAAAGATAACTATGAATTTTAATTTTTGAGACTTAGAGTTTCTAAATGAGGTTAAGATAAGGCATCTGGAGCGGGATAGGCGTAGACCCCTGAAAGACTACTTTTATATACTTAAAAGTAATACTTTTAAGCAGAGGGATGCATTTTTTAAAAAAATTGTACCCAAGTGACTTGAAAATTTTTCTGAATGAGATAGATGAATGGACCCTCCATGCAGCATTTTGAGAATAGAAATATGTTGCTTTATACTAGTGACTCTGATAGAATACCCCTACAAAATTATTTCATTTCATTTCATTATGAAATATGAATTATTTCATTATTTCATTATGAAAGATTGGGTGGTTCAAGATAAAGTTAAAAATAAAACTGTCAGGGAGCCTTGCTCCCTTACTTACTTACTTACACATTTAAGTGTCTTCTATTTTCCAGGAAGCTACCCACTGGGGGCATATATATATACAAGGAGCATATATATATGCTCCTAATGGATTTTTGAATTTTTTTCTTTGTATGGTTTCATGGGTGGAGAAAGACAGTTGTCAAGATCCTAGATCAAATGTTGGGGTCTTGTTGACTCATTTTCATCGGCATTCAGGCAGATATCACACTATTTTATGGAGAAACCCTTGGCCATTCTAGTGATTCTGTTTTCATAAGCGGATATGAGACCTCTCTGGCCTTTGATTCAAAGTGATCAATTTTGCCTTGGGTTGACGATATGACATAGCAACTTTCTTGTAAAGTTTATTCTTGAACATGTGTGAGCTATTAATTTAACTCCTATGAGGTGTTGGCATCTTGTAACTTGTGTTAATCTCAGTGTTTTGGGGATGCCTGTGTGGCTCAGTCAGTTAAGTGGCTGCCTTTGGCTTGGGTCATGATCCCAGGGCCCTGCGATCAAGTTCCACACTGGGCTGCTTGCTCAGTGGAGAGCCTGCTTTTCCCTATACCTGCTGTTCCCTCTGCTTGTGCACTTACTCTCTCTCTGACAAATTAATAAGTAAAACCTTAAAAAAAAAAAAAACAACTCAGTGTTTTGGTGGTATGCTATTGGTTTGTTCTGAGAATATAGATAAAAAACATATTAATAAAAAACCATATTATTGGACATAGCTATAATCTCTAAGTGTAACTCACTGGTAATCTTGGGAATGAATTTTCTGATGTGTTAGGACTAGATAAACCTATGTTTAACCCTGACTTGTTTTCATATTTTATTCTTTATGAATCATGCCACTGAGAGTGTTTACCTATTTTATCTAGCTACTAGAGATCTCAGAATATATTTACAGTCTGCTTCACTTTGTTTTATTTTTATACTGTTATTGGGTTCCTGCTATTTGTTCATGGATATATTATTTTCTCTAATAATATGAAAGATAGCTGTAATATATATATATATATATATATATACCTTGCCACAATTATACTAAAAAACATCCATATATTTTCCCTACTTGAGTTTTATATTTCTTCTGTACTTATTTGCTATATTAATACATGGGAAAACACTGTAATTAACTTTTCCATATATCTTGTATTAGAAAGTATAGAAATCTGAGCATCTTGTCCTCCTGTTCTTCTTCTTGACTAAAACTGGTCAACTATTATGACATTATTTTTTATTACACTATTTCAGCAGATTCCTAACCATTTAAAGTTAAAAGAAAGTATATACAAAGAACATATACTTGTGTTCCGCTTTCAGTTCTTCTAATTTTTCAGTGGTGATATAGTTTTTCTTTTTTTAAAGCACTTTTTTTTTTTTTTAAGATTTTATTTATTTATTTGTCAGAGTGAGCACAGGCAGACAGAGTGGCAGGCGGAGGCAGACGGAGAAGCAGGCTCCCACTGAGCAAGGAGCCCAATGTGGGACTTGATCCCAGGACGCTGGGATCATGACCTGAGCCGAAGGCAGCGGCTTAACCAACACAGCTACCCAGGTGTCCCTATGGTGATATAGTTTTTAAAGATCTATTTATTTATTTGAGAGAGAGAGAGAGAATTGCAAGGAGGGGCAGAGGGAGAGAAACTCAGACTCCATGCTGACTATGGAGCCCAGATATAGGGCTGTCCTACCACCCATGAGATCATGACCTGAACTGAAATCACTAGTCAGATGTTTAACTGACTGAGTCACCCAGGTGTCCCTCAGTGGTGATTTTTTTAAAATGCCTAGTTTCAGAGTAATATAACCAGAGTTTATATCCAGTATACCATTTTTAGCTCTATAACCCTGGACAATTTCCTTCACTTCTCTGAGCTTTAGTTTTCTTACCATCAAAAATAATAACCACCTTATAGAGTTTAGAGGTAGTATTTGGTTTCTAGGGCTCCTGTAACAAAATACCACAGACTGGGTGGCTTGAACAACTTTAATTTTACTGTCTCTCCCTTCCAATGGCTAGAAGTCTGAGATCATGGTACATGGAACTTGTTCTTTCTCAGGGCAGCTTCTGGGCTTCTCTCTTAGCTTCTGTTGGTTTGCTAGCAATCTTGGCTGTTCCTTGCTTGGAGAGACATCACCCTGATCTCTGCCTTATTGTCACATTGTGTTCTCTGTGTGTGTGTGGCTTTTTGTCTCAATTTACCCTTTTCATAAGGATTCCAGTCATAATGGATGAGGGCCCAACCAAGTGACCTCATCTTAAATAATTACATCTGCAAAAATCTTATTTCCAAATCAGGTCACATTCTGAGGGTTAGGAATTTAACATATAAAATTTTGTGGAATACACTTCAATCCATTGCAGGGTGATAGATTAGGTAATGGATAGAAATAGTTTATAACTTAGTAAGTACTATATAATCATCATCATAATAAAAACAGCTACATATACTGGTACTGTGAGTGTTGCATGTACTAATATTGCTACCCAGTTTGGTAGATGTGGAATTACCCCATTTGCCAATGAGTAAATTGAGGATTGAAGAAGATTCAGGAACTTGTTTTGTGTGGTCATAATGTTGGTAAGTGGGAAAGCAGAATTTAAATCCAGGCACCCTAGCTACTTTAAAGGATTATTATTTTTAAATTAATAATTTGTTTTTGTGATAGTTTCAGTGTCTGCTAGATTTTTGTGCCTACCAGGTGCTCAATAAACAGAGTAAACACAGTCATTCATTTATTCATATCTTTATTAAAGAATTATATATAATTTACTTCTAAAATATTTGAGGTAGCTGTTATATTATCCTAGTACAAAAGTACTTTAAACTATTTAGATATTAAAAAAAAAGGTTTATCTGAAAGTAGAGAAAGGAATGCCTCTTTTCATAGGTTATTATACTTGAGTGGTAAATTTGGTTCTAAGTTTTCAAACCACAGATTTAAACATAAGAATCCATAATGTTTTATAACTTTTTTCCCCCTGATATCAGGAAGATTTAGGTATCTTAGATACCAGATACTTCCTGGAAACAAATTCACCTAAAATGTAAGAAGCCTTGGGAATCATGAGAATCTTTATATTCAGAACAGAGAAGACAGACAATAATGCCTTTTGTCACAGTTTATTTAAAGATATAGAACTGATGTTAAATAGTACATATTTGGTTTTATCTATCACCAAGGACATAATATGACATAAGTCATAACCCATAACTTACTTAAGACAGTGCTACAATAGATACAATTGAGTAATGTGATCCAGGGACTCTGAAATTGGAAAAATCTGGATAAGTGGGTCACCGATGCATTAGAAGAGTTGTTCCCAATCTCTGAGTATTTTTACATTATTTCCAAGAACCTTGTTTAATAGTTGTACTTTTAATACCCATTGATTGAGAAGATATATAATGACATAATGACTTGTGCCTGCCAAGATCAATAGGCTAAGAAAACCTTCCAAAATAGCACAATGATTTGATCTGTTCCCTAGCTTTAATTAACAAAGGCCATTTGATGTTAGTGGACACCTGCCAAATACAATGATATTAGTTCTAATATAATTAATGCTGAGCTTCTCCTTTTTTTTTTTCCTTGCTGACTAAATATTTCTTAAGATCATAGCTAGGGAAAAACATAAAATCATTGTGGAATATTCTTTTAGAGGGTCTATAGGAAATTTGAGGATACAATTATTTTTACTACAATTTTATCTTTCCAATCCTATGAAAATTCACTAAGATGTATAAATTTCTCAAGTATATTTTAATTTCATAGATACAAAGATATAAATGTCTATGTCTTCTATATCTAAAAGATGTTCATTTTTTTAATCTTTAATTCGCTGGCAACAATAGTCCTATTTTTATTTAAAATTGGACTCTGAATTAATTATTTTCTAGAAACATGGGTTAATCTTCCAATTTTTCCATAGCTTTAACTCTTGGCAGTGCGGTCGCTTGCCACTAGTTTACCTTAAAAATATGGAGAATGCAGTATATGGTCCTTGTCAAAGGAAGAATTTATATTGTGCTAGAAAAAGATATCTACTATTAGAATACACATTTTGAAAGGATGTCTTTTTGTACATTTTTATTATATAGATTATTATAATAGGAATATATGGTAACTGTATTGTATAAAATAAGTACAAATAAAACTGTGATACAGGATGTAGTAAATTACATCTAAAACCTAACGCCCTAAAATGTTGCCTGATGCTCATGCTAATTGAAGCCATTATAAATCTGTTGAATCCTGTCTTTCTTTTTTCTTTCTTTAGAAAACCTCTAATTTTTCTGTCCATTTAATAGATTCTTGTGTAAAGTCTACTGATTTCTATGTGTATACTTTACTAGTATAGGCTTTTAGAAGGAAAATAGTTATGTCTGTTTACTAAATAAATACTGAGTAGTACCGACCTTAAACTTTTTGAAGAAGCTGATTCTACTCCAAATGCTGAGCATTGCCGGAGGGGGGGGGGGCGGGATAACAAACAAACAAACAAAAAGAAAACTATGATATTTAAAGACATGACATTTTAGGTTTCTAGAACTTACTAAATCATTTCATTAGTATATGTCAACAGGTCTAAATAAGCGAATTAGAAAAAGACTAATTTCCAACTTCCTAGCTTCTGAGTCCAATTTAAATGCATTCTTAAAATAGTTTTAGCAAAGGAGCTAAAAGAAGTTTGAGTAAAGGAACTCTAGATGTAAATTTAACTTTTCACACTGATAATTTAATGACAATTGAGAATAAAATGTGTGCAGGTGCTTGCCTATTAAGTACTTATTTTATCAATGACATATTTTTAGCACTTATAAATCAGATTCCTTGTTTTGAATTTTGCTTTGTTTTACTACCTTTATAACTCTGGCCATTGCTTTTATTATTGTTGTTATTTATCAACATGCTAGGTACATTTTCAAATGTGTACCTTATTAAAATACTAAGCATTTTAGCAATAATGACTTAACTTTCTCTGATAATAGTTCATATTTATAATATGGCTAAGTGAAATTGTTGGCTATCTACTTACTACATGATAACCCTTTTCTCCTTAGAGATATTTACTTAATTTTACTTAAATATTGATTTCTTCTAATATTATCAGCATTTCAGATGACATACAGATATTCTTCATCTCTCTTTCATTCTTCATTCTTTGAGTGGCTCAGATATTTATATGGAATATAATAGCAGTACTACTCAAATACTTTACATTCACCAATGGGATTATAATCTTGTTTGGGAGACTTGATAGTTCATGTTTATATTTTCTTGTGGACATTAAATAATCAAGAAGAAAAGTACAATCTTGATACCACTTGACAGAATACAAACATTTCTTGAATATAGGTTTAAGGAAAAATTGTAAGTTCTACCTCCCTTTCCTCTGTCCACATCTAAATTCTAAATTTGGCTTATGGTCAATAATATCACATCTTCCTTGCTAATGTAGAACGATTGCACTGAAGTTTCTGGATAGGCCTTTTAAATTTTTTCCTTGAGTTTCCAGAATCTCAGAGTTTCCTATAAAATTTATGTTCAGTTAATTGATGAGGAAAATGCTACAACACAGAAAAGTTCTTAATAGTAAAATAGACACAGACAAACAAGAAATGAAGATGAAAGAATGACAATAACTTTGAGTTGTAAAGACTGTAAGAACATTTGGAGATAGAATATAAAGCCACCATAACTGACCAAACATGAAGTACTCTCTGTGTTTCCAAATAGTACAGAGAAATAAGTAGAAGAAAAATAATAAAGTACAAAGAAATAAGACCGTTTGGAGCCCCCTGAAGTGCTTCTTCATATACATATATTATCATTAAGACTACTATGTTTGAGGAATATAAAACTAAATCCATTAGTTTCATAGCTTTTTTCCTTTACTTAGATGCCTCAGTTTTATTCTGGTTATTTCAACATGGCTAAATGACTTTGAGGAAGCAACTCTAAGTGAATCTTCAATTCCCAGTGAGATCTAAGTAGTGGCACTTTAAGGTGTTTATGAACATAGAGCCTGATATAATAAAAAAGTCTTTTAAAACACTGATCCATTTGCTGGATTTTGCCAGTAGACATAATTTGCCCCCTATCGTGTTTTTCAATTAATTTAATTCAATTAATTTCCAATGGTTAAAAATTGAAAGATTTTACCTAGAAGATTCACTGTCAACTTCTTCTTCTTCTTTTTTTTCTATAAAGAAGAAAAAATTCCAACCTTTCAAACAGAAAACACCTTGTGTAGACTTTTTTCCCCGCCTTCAAAGATAAGCATCTCTGGAGGTATCCTCAAACTACGGTTGGGTTTAAATTCATCACTGTGCTAGGAGCTGAATAAAAATATCATGAAGGAGCTCTTGGGTAGCTTGGTAGGTTAAGCATCTGCCTTGGGCTCAGGTCATGATACCCCGGGGCCTGGGATGGAGCCCTGAGTTGGGCTCCCTGCTCAGCAAGGCATCTTCCTCTGCCCGGCCCCCACCATGCTGCTGACCTGTGCTCTCCATCGCGTGCACGTGCTCGAAGATTAATAAAATCTTAAAATCACCAAGGTGCTTGAACCAAAAGAAAATTCCCCTCTGGTTCAGCTGTGACTCCAGACAGGATCCACTGTCAACTTCTGTTGAAAAATCAGAAGTTCAGGCAAACTTGGACCAGCACTGCACAAAGCTGCAATCATTTGGTGTTGAAAACTATCAATGCCTTCAGGTGTGCCAGGCACTTTCCCATTGATCCCAGACCCCACCTGGTTTCCATGCTCTCTAAGTGATCTGCCTGATACCTCTGCCTGATACCTTTCTTTCTTTCTTTCTTTCTTTCTTTCTTTCTTTCTTTCTTTCTTTCTTTCTTTCTTTCAGATTTTATTTATTTGAGAGAGAGAGTGAGCAAGAGCAGGGAGGGAGGGGCAGACAGAGAAGGAGGCTCCTCACTGAGCAGGGAGCAGATGGAGGACTTGATCCCAGGAACCTGGGATCATGATCTGATCCAAAGGCAGACACTTAACAGATTGAGCCACTCAGGCACCCTGGACATTTGTATTTCTACCACAATTTAACATCTATTAAATTACCCTCCAGACCACTTCAAAAGAAGAGCAAGATAGAGCAAACAAGGAGAACCTTGTATATATTATTTGAAGTTTCTTGACCACTACTTACTTTGTTCAAGAATAAAATGAACAGTACACCCTCTGAAGCTCTGAGCCTGTTTAACTCATTATTTAGAAGGAGAAGTGTCTTACTAGATTTGGAGGGTCAGATGAAATTTGTGTCACTAAACAAGGATGAAACATTGAGGCCCACTGGGAATTTGCCCAAGACAAATTAAAAGCAAAAAAGGTAAACAGTTTAAGAAAAAGTTAATTAGATTTCCAAGATGTTTTCAATTAATGTCAATTTATTATTAGCATTAGACAGGGAGGAAATACATAACAAGCAATTATTATCCTGAGAGCAGCCCTTTAGTTCTGTTCATGTTTTTAATTCTTGACAATACTGTGTTCCAGTTTGGTTAAGTCAGGAGTTATCACAAAGCTTTCTTCCTTCTCAGACTTGTGGAAGTTGGGAGAAAGAAAAAAGGAAACAAAAGTAGATAGAAAGAAGTGACCACACACATATGCGTATGTGTGTGTATTTTTAGGCTTAAGAACCCCTTTAATCTTCGGAATATTAACATCTAATCATAACGTCCCCATCTGTTTGATTGTTCTTGGCCTCCATTGTTGCATGTTTGGTATTTCCCGTTTAGAACTAGTGTGTTCTCTATTTACTTTTCTATTTTCCTGTTAATTTTTCCCTCTTTCCCCCTTCTTTTGCTCTTGCTCTTTGATTTTCTTTTGACTGAGCAAATACTTACAGAGAAAAAAAAAAGAAAAAAAAAAGATACCCTGTTCATAGAGGCATCAAATTAATGAGTATCTTGGGACTCCTGGGTGGCTCAGTTGGTTAAGCAGCTGCCTTTGGCTCAGGTCATGATCCCAGAGTCCTGGCCCTCTGACAAATAAGTAAATAAAACCTTTTAAAAAAGAGAAAGTTAATTAGGGATTTAGAAGTAATTATTTATAAGTGATAGTTTTCTTTTTTTTTTCTTAACCTCTTTTTCAAATTGTGGGTTGGTAAGAAAAAATACTACATAATTCTGGTTTACCAGTAGGTTTTGTTAATGTAGCAAAGGTGGGATTTTATAAACCAAACTGGAAATAATTTTAAAAGTGAAATGCAGTGCTAAAGAACAAATTCCCAGTTGTAAAATAGCAATGGTTTTTATGTATTTAGCACTTGTTATGATTTAGACAATATTGATTACAAATGCATTATATAAATCATCTTATTTATCACAATAATATTATGAAGTAAGTTTATTATTTGTGACATCAGATTTATTATCAGATTTATGCTCTATTCTATGTGTGATAACTCTCTATCTTATATAGATTTTAAACTGATCAAGAACAAGTGCCATGTTAAAAATATTCTTGTACTTTGAAGGAGGAAAAATGGACTATAAACAATGTTAAGGACCCAGCTGTCTGTTAAGCTACACGTGTTTACACATTTGGAGAGGTTTAAATGGATGCAATAATGGAAGAGTTTCTGAACACCCATGGTGATGATGAACTCAGTCCTTTGCCTTCCTGTTTTTAGTGCCAGGGCAACCACTAAACTTCAAAGCAGAACCTGAGTCTGAAACAAGTATTTTGCTGTCTTGGACACCTCCACGTTCAGACACTATTGCTAACTATGAACTGGTCTACAAAGATGGGGAGCATGGAGAGGAGGTAAGACTGTTTCTCACCTTCTGGTCATGCACTATATTGGGGCCTACTGTACTTTTGAGTATTTGCCAAATTTCTGCCCAAAGGTCAGACATTTGTAGAGGACTTTTGTAGGAAAGATTTCTTCATCAAAGAAGGAACTTGACCAAAAAAAAATCAGAATATTGATTTCAAGATTTGGGGGGTAGAATGGGGCAAAGACCAACACCAAAACAGCTCTTGTCTCTATTTCCAGGTTTCTGAGCTTCTTCTGAAAGTATCTAAAAGAATATACCCTATGAGACTTAGGGACCTCCTTTATTTCTCTTCGGCCTTATAGTGCTTAAGTCATCATATAGCACTTAAGTCAAACGACTCCAAGGCTTTGGATGGATGGATTTATCCAAGCTGGTGTCAGAGAAGGCCCAGTAACAAATGTTTATTTGTGTGCCAAGAGTTATTTGATATGAATGGAGTATATATAATGTTTGAGTATGCTATGCCAATAAAACAATTGTAAACTGAAGAAGTCTGGCAATTCTTGATAGTTACTGAAAAGAGAAACAATATCAATGTAACTAATACATACATTAAGAGATATAATAAGGATTTCACATATATTAACTTATTCAGTTCTTAAAGTGGTGCCATGAGTCAGTTTCTACTTTTAATTAATTCCACATATAACAAAATGAAGGCACAAATAAAGTTAAACAGATTTCCCCAAATCTCATACTCCTGAATGGCAGAACTAGGATTTGAAAATCTAAGCAGTCGGGTTCCAGAATCTATCTTTTTTTTTTTTTTTTAAGATTTTTATTTATTTATTTTGAGAGAGAGAGAGAGAGAGAGACAAAGTGAGAGAGAGCATGAGAGAGGAGGTCAGAGGGTGAAGCAGACTCCTCATGGAGCTGGGACTCCAATATGGGACTTGATCCCAGGACTCTGGGACCATGACCTGAGCCGAAGGCAGTTGCTTAACCAACTGAGCCACCCAGGTGCCCCCAGAATCTATCTTTTTAACCAATAGTGTGTACTGCCTCTTGGGTGTACTTTGCATAGATTATAGAAATCAGTATTAAGATACAGCTAACATTTTCATGATGGGAATATATGGTATTAATGAATGTATTTCTTTTATTACTGTGATATCGAGTCTGGAACATTAAGACAAAAATGTTGGTGAAACTATATGTGAAAACTCAATCCATACAAGTCATTTTACTGTACCTTTTCGTTCTTTATCTTAAGAAGATCTTCACAAAGCTAGTTAACCCCTAACTTTTAACAGAAATACCTTTTTCCTTTAAAACACTCACATACTAAATGAAATATTATCAGTTAACTTATGGTGCATCATTCTGAATGCTGCAATAAATTAATATGTTCCTATAAACTTCCATCTTATTACAGCTGTTTGAAATGAGCAGAATCTCCAAAGACCAGGATCTAAATGCAATGCTTTTAGAGTTAGCTAACAAAGCCATGAATTAAGCATTCAAAAAGCTGTATAATTGAAATGCAGCTATAACTTAAAGTACTCAAGTTACCATGACTGGTGTTTTTATTAAGACATAATTCAACATTAATTTATTTTAAATCCTTGCCACTACCCAACTAAAAAACAAATCAGATTAAAACAGTGCAGGAGAGTGGCACTCCTTTGAGAATGCTGTAGATGTAGGTGCGTGAGTGTTGTCACACCTACTCTGTTTTACAATTGTTTCTTTGGGGATTCCATTTTTACTTACCATTTGGGAAATCTAAAATTTCGAAAAGCTCTTGTGTTTGTGAGCCAGAATACCCTAGGGATGTTTTCTCTAGTTTTATATTTGAATTCCCCTTGAACGATTTCTGTTTGTGTAAACAGCAAACTCTATTCGATGAAAAGCCTTGAGATTATTTATGCCATTACTAGATTACATATTAGTATGTATTTTAAGGCTTACTACAGGCTAATGTTCAATCTGAGATTGATTATCCATAGCTCTATTTTTGCTAAAACGCAAGTCAAATCTTAAGCATGAAAAGTAAAAGTTACAACATTCAATTAAAGAAACCTTATTTCAAAAGCCCTTTATGATTTTAAAATTTGCTGAAAAGTTGGTGCCTTTTTTTCTCTAGCTGTATGCTCCGTAGTCACAAAGAAAGTTTTAAAATGATTTTAAATCTGTCTAGAGTGATGATATGGCTTCGTATAAATTATCCACCTAGTAAACATCTGATTCTTATCCCTTCAGAACTTTGCAGTTTCTGAGCTCCTGTAGCAATGTCATAGAAACTGTGCACTGGTTTCTTTTGCTACTTCTGGCCATATCTTCTTTGCCCCAATTCAAATTACAGAACGTCATGGGAGATAAGCTAGGCAATCTATTCACTTGAAATTGCACCCATTGACTAGACTCCACTACAGGGGCAGGTGCCAGTGTCTGTTGTGGGCTTTGTCTCCGCAACACATGCACCTTAAGGCATGAGTGGTGGCCTCTCAACTTCCCTCCTATTTTACCGATTTGGTCACTGCATCATCATTAGAAAGATTTCTGGCTTCCATTGTTCTGGTTGCCTTATTTATAGTAGAAATGTGCCTTTAAACACTGATATTTTCCTTGTATAGTTCCCCTGGTACAATCCTACTCACTGTTGATTCTGTTTGTGATATTTTGATGACTTTATAACCACAGTGACAGACATCAGAGGTTGCAGGCAGTGTGCTAAAAATATTTGCATGAATCTTAACAAAAATGACCCAGTTCTTTTGTTACTTATCCCCAGCAACGGGTTACCATTGAGCCAGGGACATCTTATAGACTGCAAGGACTGAAACCCAACAGTTTATACTATTTCCGTCTGGCCGCACGCTCTCCTCAAGGCCTGGGTGCTTCCACAGCTGAAATATCAGCCAGAACCATGCAGTCAAGTAGGTGTCTCTCTTTGCTTCCTTTCTTCCTTTTTCCACTAGGAGGTATTGCGGCCTCTTTTCGCCTGCCAACAAACAAATGGGCTAATTAATAAGTTTGACAGTCCATAGTTTCTATGCTAGTACGCATCCAACTTTGGAGATTGTATGACCTATGTTGGTTTCCAACTTGGTCCAAATAGCAGATACCATTCTCCGCCTTCCTAAACTGAAGGAAGTTGGAGGAGTTAGAAGACTTCTGTGAGGAAAATGAATGAAGGTTCCACCAGGTCCTGTGTAATGACGTATAAGGCTATAAAGCCAAATTTTGGTTCAGAGCACTGCCAAATAATTACAAGAGGGCTTCACAAATTCAAGTGGTAACAAAGACCAAACTTTTAAGTTTTTTAAGCACACGGGGTTTTTTTAATGTTTATTTGTATTTATTCATTTATTTATTTTAGTCGGGGGGTGGGAGAGGAACAAATGGAGAAAGAGAATCTTAAGCAGGCTCTACACCTGCTCAGAGCCAGATGTGCGGGTCCATATCACTAACCTGAGATCATGATGTGAGGTAAAAATCAAGAGTCGGAGGCTTAGCCCAACTGAGCCCCCCAGGTGACCCGTAGGCACACAGGTTTTAACTTTTCTAATAAACAGGTTTTTATTTCATGTATTTTTTTTCCTACTCAGAGAAAAGCTCAACTCTTTATTACTTATTAACTTCTCTCTTATTATGACTCAACCTCCCTATTAGCCCTTATTATTATTTGACTACTTTATTATTAACTCTTGAGGTAGTACATGTGGAAATTTGGAACATTCATAGAAAATCTGTATTTGGACAAATTCGGAACAGTGGAAAAATCACAAGTAAATTTGCAATCCTAAATTGTATTTTGTTTCCTCAGGTTTAATTTCTTTTTGGAACTGTTACCCTAAAGCATAGTTGTGTTTATCACAAGGGGGGTTGTTCATTGTGTCCAGGGAAGATTGCTTTCTGTAAAGTATTATATGGAGGTTTATGTTTGATGGAAAGTTTGGTGACTTATACTATGGTTTGCTCTTTATTAGTAAATGTCTATAATTAGTCTATTGAACTACCATTTACCTTGAATTGAATAATTTATGGAGTTATTTCCCTACGTATTTTTTGATACTGTATGTTTTATATGTGATTTTTGATGGTTATATATGCAATAGATAAGTGTTATCTCAATACATTGAATTTTATAAAGAGGATGGTCTGCCGACCTTAATATTAGACCTATCAGCGAACATGAAATTTATATTTTCTAAGAAATGAATTTTCTTTCATATAAACAAGTCTAAATTCTATAGAAATTCAAAATCTTCCAGGATTTTTTTGAAGATAAAAGTTATATTCTTTCTCTTTCTCAAAACATGACTAGTGGTATGAAAAGTATTAGGATCCTATTACTTAATCCATTAGTGATTATAGCCTATTCCCATAAAATTCCCTTTCTTTTAAAAGAAAGAGGCAAGTAAATTAATGCAGTTTTGGATTGGGCTTTGAACTCTGGGCAGATTAGTAAGTAATATTGTAGACGATAACTCTTAAACTCAGACATTTAATTAGAAGAAATGTGACATGCTTCAGCATTCTGTTTTGCATGGTTTGCAAAATTGACTTTTTTGCATGCATGCATGCATACATACATATCTATTTACATGCATAGAGACAGAACAGACATTTTATAACCACACCAAAACTTATCTACTTTTTTACTTTATTACAGTAAAAGTTTCAAGAGATGTTGAATATATTCTCATAGAATAGGAGGTCTGAAGGTACCAATGTAGTAAAAACCAAATCAGCTTTTTAAAAAGAATTACAAATGAGTCCTTGCTATTACATGAACAACTTAATTTTTTATGAATAGTGATAATGCATATGAAATAGTTTTATAATTTGAAACATAAGAATGTGTATTCAGAATCAATAAAGATGATAGATATTCTCATGATTTCGCAAATCTTACTCCAAATTTACAAGATTGTCTTATGAGAATTTCCTTTTCATCAGTACAGGGAGCTTTCATTTTGATTGACAATAATGAAGGAACCCAAGACATGTAAATTAAAGAAGAATGATAATCCTGTAAGCAATTAGATACACCTGATGCTACATAATATTAAGACCCACAAAGTCTAAGGAAATATCCAAACTACATGTTCACATACACAAAATTAGAAATGATTTATTCATTCTATCACATCAATTGCCTATTTAAAATAAATAAATATAAATATCTTATCTTTCTGATTTGTCCTTTAGGAATTATATATTATTAACTTTAAAAGTAAAAGTAATTTACTATAACAGTTGCATTGCTCTTATTGCTTTTTTAATTTTATCAAATAATGTTATGTTTGGGTAATTTGATGGAAAATAATTGCTTAGAAAGTGATGATTTTATTTTAGAATGGACAATAAGAAAATTTCTCTTTTAACTCTTATGCAAATTCTACTTTATATGAATAATTACATACAAAATGAAAAAAAAAATTTGCACATAAGTCATATCTTTTCCAGATGGTTCTCAGGATTTTTAAAAAATATTCCTTTTTAATGGCTGTGTTACTGACACTTTGTAAGGGATAGATTTATTAATTTTACCAAAATTTGTTGGTGGAATCTAATTCTTGCAATGGTGTCTCAAGAAGAGTTAATAAATTTTTTAAAAAGCTGAAAGCTGATGTAGGGTAAGTACAAGTTACAGTCAGAATCAACAAGCCTGACATTGCCCTCGGGTAGGTAAATCTTGGACTATGCATTTTCATCCTTTAATGATTTTGCATGCTCAATGTATACGGGCTATAATCAATGCTAGATTAACACCTTTCCTTAAAACTGGTCAGGTTGACTCCGTTTTTTGCATAGTCAGAGGGAATGCTTTCATATTTGGGCTTTTCTTTCTTTTCTTTGTCTTTAGTTGGAATTGGTGGAAGGGCAACAGTTATTGCAAATTTTTATACCTTTCACAAATGAATACTGTATATGAATCACCCTCATTCTAGAATGTAGAAGTGAAAGCTTGAAACAGCATCTGTGAAGCATCATCAGATTCTCATGTAACAAATCTTGCAATATTTACAGATTTTTTTAAGTTGGGTAGTCTGTACAGTAGGGCGGGGGAATACTGAGAGATTGGTTTAGAAGAAGAATTTACATTGCAGGTAGGTAATTTTATTTGAGGCTCTATTATCTCAAGGTTTCATGTTCACATATTCCCCCTACCCATTATTTAACAATTATTTTTGGTCATTTATTCATTTTTTGGTTTAATAATATTACTAAGCCAAGGTACATAAATTTAGTTTTATTTTAAGTTTCAAAGCCTTATTTTCATTTTGTCCTATTGTTCATTTATTTATTTTTGCCTTTTCTTTTGTTTTATCATTTTTTTTTCCAACCACTCCTATCCTTTCACTCAAACCCTCCTTTAACTCACTACCAAAATAAGAGCCGTCAGCTCCTCCTCAAGACATTAGTTGCACCAGCCCAAGTTCCACTAGTATTTTGGTAAGTTGGCAACCTCCACCAGTGGAAAAACAGAATGGCATTATTACTGAATACTCCATCAAGTACACCTCAGTGGATGGAGAAGATGACAAACCTCATGAAATTTTGGGCATTCCTTCGGACACTACTAAATACCTTTTGGAACAGCTGGAAAAATGGACTGAGTACCGCATCACTGTGACAGCCCACACAGACATCGGCCCTGGCCCCGAGAGCTTCTCCGTGTTGATTCGAACTGATGAAGATGGTATGTTGCCTCTGCTACGTCAGTTTGCACCCTTCTGACACAATCTTGGTCTGCTGTCTTTTGATAGGCTAACAATAATGAGTTTTTCTCTGCTCATCTTTTTTTTTTTTTTTTTTAACCTGGCATCGCTCAACTTCAGTAGTTTTTGCAAAAGACCTATCTTTGCGGCAGCCTGAGAATTTTTTTTTTTTTTTTTTTTTCAATTTCAACATAGTAAGTTGCTTCCCTTTGAAAGGACAGTTTGCTCATATGACCTTGTAATCCAGGCCATTCTCTGTACTTCCGTCTAAAGTCTTCTGCGTTTTTCTTGGCCTTTTTTAGTCACTTCTTTTACATTTTGAAGTTAACTTTTCAAATCTGCCTTCTTTTCTTCTTGTTGCCTTTTTGTCTTGCATATTTCAGAGACACTGATGCTCGACATTCAATTTTTGGCATCTGTTGTTTGGAAAACCTTTGATATGAGAAAAAAAAGAAGAAAACCGATATAATCAAGAATCTTTTTATTCTGCTAAAAAGAAATCTTTAAAAAAACACACAACAATCAACAACCAGTTTTTGTTATTATTTCAGTGCTACTCCTCTTTGTGCTTTAATGCTTTGGGCCTCAAAGCATCTTCCTTGGCTTTTGTACATTTTTTACATGTTTTTCTATTTCTCTGATACTCTTTTTTTCTTCCATTTTTTTTTTTTTTTTTTTTTTTTTGGCATTGGTCATGGTTTTTGATCTTTTCTTAAAAGGTAGAGCAGATTGGTTGAGCATTTTCATTGCTTGAAAATGTTTATATTCCACAAAGGAAACTTAGTGGGTCTGCCCATTTTTTTTTTTTTTAAGTAAACAAAATACTCTGACTGGGTGGGACAAGTGCCTATAATTTTCTTTTATCCAATGATGTTGTTCCAGTTCCTAGTGGTCCTCCTCGCAAAGTCGAGGTAGAGGCTGTCAACTCAACATCTGTTAAAGTCTCATGGCGCTCACCTGTGCCCAATAAACAGCATGGCCAGATAAGAGGATACCAGGTGCATTATGTGAGGATGGAAAATGGTGAGCCCAAGGGCCAGCCCATGCTGAAGGATGTCATGCTGGCTGATGCACAGGTAAGCCTCTGAAATTACATACCTATGTTTGTATTTATTTATTATATTTATTTTAATCTATATCTTGAAATGGACCCCATTTTTCAAGTTTTTTTGACATTTAAAAAATCCTGTACACAATTCTAGTTTTTGAAACACATGATGTGTATTTACCTTCTCAGAGTTGACAGCATGTGAAGAAATTAGTTGTAATGAAATTACACTCAAGCCTAATTAAAAACACATAAATGTTTTCTTAAAATACAGATATTCAACTTGCTACATTACATCTGAATTTGACTTTCTGACTTCAAAAAATTTGAATTGATTTTAAAGTAACAAGAAGAATTCTAAGCAGTTGTGCTAGAACTTCTTGAAACTAAATTGATCTAGCTTTAAACATATGACTTATTCTGTTGAAAAATAGACATTCTTACCTGAGGAAAGTTACCCAAATAGTATTTTTTTTAGTACTTATTTATCAAACCATGTATTCAGAAGTAGTTACTTCATTTCCCAGAAAAATGAAGGTAATGATGGTGAAAAATTAAAGTTTTCTAGGAAATTAATTAGGATCCCCTATTTTTTTTTTTTTAAGAAATAAAAATTTATTGGTTACCTTCCATATTTCAAATACTCTTGTTTGGTGTCAGCATACAAATATGTGTCAATATATTTTGAGGAATTCGTATTTTATTAGAAAACACTTAGAATGAATTTTTTGACAGGGAATGAATGATGGATAAATGGCTGAGGAGGCTGACTGTTATCTCAGAAACGCAAGAGTGAACCCTCAATTAAGATTCATTTTTTGTTTGAGACGGGGACTGAGGGAGAGAGAATCTTTTTTTTTTTAATTTAATTTAATTGTTTTTCAGTGTTTCAAAATTCATTGTTTATGCACCACACCCAGTGCTCCATGCAATATGTTAAACCAAGTTAAGAAAAGTAAGAACAGTTGAGTATGTGAGAAATGTTATTGATCCTCAGGTGGCAGTATTCAACCACGCCGTCACTACTTGGCTTTATAATCCATTGCTTAAAGCATAGCATTATATGTTTCATTTTTTTGTTAAATTAAAGTGTTTCAAACATAATACCATAATAAATTTCCCTGTATTCTACGCAGTTACCTGAAAAGAAGAGGAAGATTTCAATTAATAGCTTCAACTGGGGATTATATGTCACCTGTGGATAGCTTCATTATACTGGGCCCAGTGGTGATGGGATGTTGTGAATAGGGGGGTACTATGCTTATCTAGCAAATCAGTAGCTAGAGGGGGGGTTTGGGAAATCTGAAATTTATTTCAGCTGCAAGTTCCTTCCCTTGTGTTAGAGTGAGGAGGATTATGAGCCAATGAGAACTCTTATGTCAGGTTGCCACATTTTTCATTCTTATCTCTGTGCAAATAAGAGAGCAATCCATGTCGCTGTGTCTAAGGAAAACATCGACCCTAATGTTTTAATATAATCAACTCACAACAGCGCTGTTTTCCTTTGGTTTTGAAACATTTTAACTAAAGGGTTCTGGATGAGTTGTTTACTTAATCAGCTCCTAATCCAGTTCCATGGTTTTGAAGTCTACTTCTGTAAACTTATTTCTTTAGATTCATAGTCCTTTAGATGCTGGAAAAGGGGCATTGTTTTTTTCTAAATAATATTCTTACTGTCTGTGAAAGAGTACTTATAATATGAAATTAATAAAGCCATTAATGCCCATGTTTTCTTTTGTAAGTCTGAAATTATGAAAAAGAAAATGATATAGCCATCATGCTTTGATGTCTTTCATCCCGTCCTAGATTTTGCATTATAAATTTTACATTATAAACTTGTAGTTCTGTCAGTGTTTTGTGGAGGATGGTGCTTAATGGAATTATGTGATACAAAGTGCCTTAAATATCAAACACAATTTTTCCCCCTCTCTTCTACTTTTTGGTTTTTCTTTATTGAATTTGCTAATTTTCCTTGTGTGTATATGTTTTTTATTGTTTTTCCTTTGCCCACCTCATCTGTTTTCCTGAATAATCATTGAAATTCCACTGCATCATTGCAAGACTTCCCTGGGCCTGTAAGATTCCAATCTATTACGAAAGGTGTTAATCTAATTAGTGACATAAATTAATTGCATAACATAAGGAAAAAGTCAAAATAAATGTCATAAAGTAGTGTATGACTAGAAACACTAGCTGTATGTTCTGCCTTATTGATGCATTCCAATGAAACACGTATGAAAAATATACATTAGGTGATCTTAATAATAACAATACAAAGCATATTTACTTTTGACCTTTCAGTTGGGGGTGAGGATGACAGCGTAACACACCTTCCCTTTGGAATTTTATTGTACACACTGCTTATTTTTTTTTGTTTTGTTTTTGTTTATTTGTTTGTTTTAATCTAAGGATGGCAACATTGCCTTATAAGGCTACAAATTTCTCTTCATTTCTTTTTATTTTGTTTTCCTTTTCCCCAACCTTCTTAATCTCAATCAGTGGGAATTTGATGATACTACTGAACATGTGAGTAATTATGGACTGCTTTGTCAAAAAGAGCTATAAATGCTTGTCTTTTCCATTACCCTTCTTTCACTTATTTATGATATGTCATCACAGTTTGCTTGGATGCATGAGCTAACACATTATGTTTAAATTATTTTCATTATGTGGTACATTTTTAATTTAGGTTTTTGTTTGTGAAATTGGCATGGTGCTATTGATTGCATAAGATACATCATGAGCTCATGTCGTTTTGATGGCTGCTACTAATTCTGCCTTGTGACACAGTTAGAGGAGGCACACTTTAAGTGGAGGCATCACAGACAGGAGATATCAAGCTGTTTCATAGAGGCCACTCATAAATCCTACCTCAGGGTTGCATTTTCAGTGGATAACACCATGCAGTTCTGATACTAATTATATCAAGAAATGGCAATTCTCTGTTTTATCCATAGAAATTTGAGTTAAATTGAATGAGTCATGCCCAGAGGCAGAAAGTATCTCACTGAAGGAGGAATTTTTTAAAAATATTTCAATGGCTGGATTATATTATTTATTGAGAGCTTATTACTATGGATAGGTGTCCATGGGGGACATAGGATGTGACACCTGCCTTTGAATCGCTTACAGTAGGTGGCTAGGAAGGATGTAAAGTTCTGAGAAGTTCCATAAAATACGACAAAGGCAATGGCCTCAAGCAATGTGTAATTAATAAATGAGTGTCATTGTCACTGTGAATTCAGAGGCCATGGACCAAGAAGGTAGAAGAGGTCTTGAAACTTTGTTGAGAACTTAAAAAAGTAAGGGTGGAAGAGGTGGGGAATTCGTATGCATGCCTGTGTGTGTGTGGGTGTGTGTTAGAGAGTTAGAGGTACAAATGTATTTTTTTAAAGATGAGTATGTGGGACATAGTCATTGAGGCAAGTCAAGAATGTGGTATAGTCATGTGACATGAGCTTGCCAATTCAACATGAATGAAGGGGTTTAGGTTAGTAAGTGAGGACAAAGTATGGCTAAGAGGTAACTTTTAATATAACGTTGGGAAAACCTGAAGAACCTGGCTTTTAGCTCTTCAGTACTGGAGAGATGTAGAAAATTATTAAGAATGGAAATAAGATTAAGGCTGGCAAGGGTATTCTTTCATTTAGTAAATTTTTTGAGGGGGGACAAAATACAGGGCTCTTGCTGGGAATATTGGAAATATGATGGGCAAGGTATCAGTTTTAATGGCACTTAAAACACTGACAGTGTTTTATAAACTTCTTTGACTGTGATCCATAGTAAAAGATGCATTATATATCATGACTGATGCATTTGTATGTTTAAAATAAAGGTCTTACAAAATAATACCTTGCTTTAAATATATATAAAATGTAATGTTTTGCATGAAAGTGTATCTTATTTCTTTTTTAAAATGCTGGGCATGAATGAGTAAATTAATTTCATGACCTACTTAAATGGATCATTACTTACAGCTTAAAGCCAATGATACAGTGGATAGATTAGAGAGAAGATAGTAAACAAGGAAACAAATAAAAACAGTTCTTTTACTAAGGTAGTCATAAAATAATAAAAACTCAAGAAAGTAAGTTGAAGCAGCCGAAATGAAAAATGGACAGTTTGGGTCAATATTTTAAAGGAAAAACTGGATAAAGTTCCTAAGAATTTGAGGAAGAGAAAGAGATCAAGATCACTTATAAGTTTGGAATATGCTATACCATTCACTAAAGTATAGAAGCAAGGAGGGGAATTTATTCCTGGAAATAACACTTGAGCTTCAGTCAAGCTGAACTTGAGGGAACAATTGATAGTCAAAGGAAAATGTCCAGCACATATTTACAGTGTACATGCCACTGGAGCCCTGATGAGAAATCAGGCTTAGAAAAGAGTTTAAGATATAAACAGAAAAAATTCTCTAAGATTTGGAATTTTTTAAATTTTTAAAAAACTTTTTTAATTTTTAAAAAAAAATTTTTGGACTAGAGAGAAACATAGCAGGCCAGTAACTGTTTCAGAACATCCAGGAATGCCAAGTTTTAACAGGCTAGAAGTTGGATAGAGATTTGATAGGAGAAGTCAAAGAGAATGAGGAATGGTATCCATGGCATCAGCCACACTACCTCACAGAGGATAAGGAAACCACCAAAGAAGCATGGACACAGTTTAAAGAAAGAAAATACAGCACAAGAAATGATGTGATCCAGGCAGATAGAGGTGTGTCTGACTGGGATTATACCACTGTAGAGGATTTGACCAGTTTCAGATTACATTACATGTGTTATCCTGTAACAGCCTATGCAAGAGGAAAGGCTAGTGTAGTTAATCCCAATTTGATAAATAAAATATCTCACCATATGATTTGTGATAGAGCTAAGCCCTGCTTCTCTGCCCCACTAACCTCGCCTACTTTCAGCAGATACCAGTAGCATGTGAAAGGGACCTTGGAAACAATAATGTTGTCATCTTCCCATCATAATTTCTGGAATACCCAGTATATCTACTATAATTTAAAATGCTACACTTGGGTGATTTGTATGGTTATTATAGCCTCTCTAATCTTAGTGAAACTATACCAAGGTCCTGAAAATAAAATCTTTCTCCCAAATTTATCCCATTCATCTGGCAGAATAATATTTCCAATGGCTGTTCAGGATGATATCTGAAATTTTTGAATTTCCTTCCACTCAAATGGTATCCCTATTATTTTGAGAAAAGCACACTGTCAAAAGCTGTCATATTTGGGATCAGATTCAACAACTGAGTTCAATGGTGCCCCTTACAGCCTTACACAGAAAAAATCATTCTGTCCTCCACACAAACCAGTCCATTCCATGAACTCTCACTTGCATTGTCTTCAGATGTGGAAGACAATAACATCATATTATTTCTTAAATCTAACCATATTCAGTTTGAAAACATAGCTGTACCAAATATCTGAAAGGGAACTTTATAACTGTTTATAACTGTGGGGATGTGGGCATGTGTGTAACAGCTCTGAAGAAAATAACAGAACAAGTTAATAACTAGTCTATGTAAAGAATCATATAATCTCCAGTTTGGAAGAACAGATCTAAGTTTTGTAACCATCATAGTTCAGGGCCCTAATTAAGAGAAATCTATAGTTTTGATAAGTAGTTTGTGACATTTAATATTTTCTAAATAGATTAATTGAACACAACTCCATGATGATGTGGTAAAAGAAAAAAAAAATTATTATCCTTTGGTTTTATGATCTACTCCAGATTACCAGAAAATTCTCCTTAGTGTGTAATGCTTTTAGTTCATAGTCTATATAATTAACTAATAATATGTTACTCGAGTCCTAAGAAACTTCTCTGGCTCAAGATATCTAGGTTCGACAGAGCAGCCATTTGGAAAAATACTAGTGTGGTGATAAAACAGACTGCCCTGGCATCAGCCCCATCACTGGTCTGTGGGCCAGGCTGTAGAGTATGCATATTGAGAGCTCCTGGCATAATCTAACTGCTGGTTTATGGTTTGCTCACTATGAGCCAGGCATAGTTTTAAGTGTTTACCTGATATACCTCACTTAATCCTTACATTATTCCAACTTTCACATGGGAAACTGAGGTTCAGAGGAGGGGGTAGCTCACCTGCCCTAGATCACCAAACTAGGAAATAAGGAGATGCAGGTTTAAATTCAAGAGTTTAGGAGTTCTGGCCTCAGGTTTCATGTTTTAAACTACTCCTTCTTAGGATTACCTCGTACAATGGCTGAAGACTGACCCCACTTTAATGTAAGCATGAAAACATATCATTCATAGCATGAACAACAGGCATGAAATTTCCAGTGCTTGGCATGGCTACAGGGAGTATTTAAGCATGCATAGAATGAGGATGGATGCTTTGATTTTCCCCTAGGGTGTTTGTGGTGTTTTGAATCAGTGTCACTCTATTGTGTCATTTTAGGACATGATTATTTCTGGGCTACAGCCTGAAACTTCCTACTCCCTCACTGTCACAGCCTACACCACCAAAGGAGATGGTGCTCGCAGCAAGCCCAAACTGGTGTCCACCACTGGGGCAGGTAACCATATTTGTGCATATATGTGCCTTGAACATTTTCCAGGTGACAATAATACTAATTTTCCAAATGGTATGGATGGTGAATTCTATCAAAAAGAAAAAGTGGACTGTGGTCAACTTTTGTATTTATGCAGTTCAGAAGAAAAGCAAGACATACTTTGCCCAAATTATTTAGTCAGTCATTCAACAAGTATGTTTGTGAGCACCTACTACATGCCAGGCACTACTCGCAGTACTTGGGATACAGCATTCAACAAAACTGAAATATTCTTCCCTCCTGAAACTTAATTTCTGAGTAGAACTAGATAATTAACGAGTAGACAAATGAGTATATAATAAACCATCGGTAAGTGAGAAGTTGAAAAATAAAGGTGTGTAGACATTACGGATAGGGACTGTTTGCTAAGTAACTGGAGAGGGTCTCTTAGAAGAAAGTTATTTGAGCTGAGACATGAATGATGTGGAAGTGCAAGTCCTAGGAATGTCCAGAGGGAGGACCAGGGATGTCACTGATTAGCTTCAATCTCTCTGTGCAGCAAAACCTTTTAGAAGAGCTGCCATCTTGAACTGAGTTGATTACTTCTGGGTTTTGTTTTGTTTTGCCATTTTCTCCTCCCCATTCCTTGCTGTGGGAATTCTGAAGAGGTCAAATCACATAAAAGATGGGGAACAGAAAAGAGAAGGAAGGCAACAAGGCTGCAAAATATCAGATTGCTCCTCTGAAGATCAAAGTTTCTTAATACTCTTTAGAGTTACTTTGATGGGCTCACATTAGGAAAAGCCAGCATGAAGGAAGACCTGACACTGTAAAACCAATAAATTAAGACATAATTACAAAAGGATTCTTCTCCAATCCCTTTATATCATAATCTCCCATGGAACATTTAAACTATGATTTGATTTACTCCTCCCGAATTGCTTCTCACGCAACTTTTTAGGAACACACCTCTATGTAAAGGTATAAAGCAAAGAACAGCTGTGATGTTGAGTACCCTCCTGGGTGCCATGCTCACTGCCAAATTTGTCTAAATGTCATAAGATTTGCCTCACTTACATCCTGCCACCTGGAACTGCCTCAAGCAGCAGGATTACAGATGGCAAAACTCCTTTAAGGCAAAGTCTTCTGGGCTTTTTCTTCCTTTTTTTTTTTTTTTTAAATTTAAGAATAGCATTGTATCAAGCTAATTTAATGCCTTGCGTAGGAAATATATGTTCAGAGGGGGCATGCTGACTGGCTATGGAAACAGCCTCTACTGAAATGTAGACAACTAAGTGCAAACCCCTGAAATTAAATCCCCCAAATGAAGAAAATATATTTCTGACACCTATATTTTTAATTGTGTCTTAATTAGCCTGAGATGTATTACATAAAGCATTAGGCTCCCTTTGCCCTTAAGACAGGGGTGCTATAATAAGGAAGGAAAAGGAGAGAATTTATAGCCAAAGGATGTGAATCCCAGAAGAAAAAATGGCGTTGTCGATTTAAATAGCACAAACACTGGCTTATCACTTTTTGGGACTATTCAAGAAATTATTTAGAGTTGTGGATCTTATAACATAGAGGACTACTTTGCTGTTTCCATTTTGTATCTTTCTTAATCAGTGGACATTTAGGTATTGAGGAAGGCAATGCTTATATTTTAGATATCTGCACATATATTGTCTTCATACTGGGCCTGGGTTGGAGGTGTGAGAATCCAGATATATAATCTCTTTAAGAGAAAAGCTCTAGTTTTATCATCTGCCAACCAACTAGTCAGAATCATTCCTTATAGTCATGGCTTATCCTGAGGTAAAAAGTATAGACAAAAAGTGTAATTATGACCATAATAACTCAAAGCCACCATTATTTTGTCCTACTTAAAAAAAAAATTACAAGCCACATAAGAGTATAGTTAAGTGTTCAGGCTGCGTATTCAGATTGTCTTATAGCTTTCTCGCTCATTATACCTCTGACTCTACAGTTTTCTCTCTCTCTGGGCATTATTTTCTTCAGATAATGAAGATAATAACTAATCAATGTGTAGTCAAGAGTGAAAAATGTAAATCAAATGAGATACTACATATAATGCTCTTAGCACAGTGCCTGGTACATTGCATGTACCCAATAATTATATATGTTGTAATTATTATTCTTATTAGTTGTATCTAATTAGCTCATCTTTACTTGGATTCATTTCTCTGTGGCTTGAACCTCTATATATGTGAAGGTTTCTTAAGAGATTTTTCTTTTTCAAATTCCCTTAAATTATTGTGTAATCCTATTTGTGTCTGTTACCAAATTCTGGTATCTCAGCCTACCTTAATAAGTATGAGAATAAGCATATTTCCACAAAGGTATATAGACCAAGTCTTTTTCATTTTTTTTTTAAAGTAAATAATGTAATGGAGTTCCTGTAGAGTGGTGTTCCCATTCAGCAGTGATTAAAATGTAAATGGCTGTGTACCTTGGTCTTAGCACTCCTTCCCCTGTGTTCCAGTTCCAGGAAAACCCCGGCTTGTAATTAACCACACTCAGATGAATACTGCTCTCATTCAATGGCACCCCCCTGTGGACACATTTGGACCTCTTCAGGGCTATCGTCTAAAATTTGGGCGGAAAGATTCAGAACCACTCACTACTCTTGAGTTCTCTGAGAAAGAAGATCACTTTACAGCTACAGACATCCATAAAGGAGCATCATATATCTTCAGGCTCTCAGCCAGAAACAAAGTGGGCTTTGGGGAAGAGATAGTGAAGGAGATTTCTGTTCCAGAAGAAGTCCCAACTGGATTCCCTCAAAACCTCCATTCAGAAGGCACCACTTCAACCTCCGTCCAGTTATCCTGGCAGCCACCTGTCCTAGCAGAGAGAAATGGCATCATCACCAAGTATACTCTTCTGTATAGGGATATCAACATCCCTCTTCTACCAATGGAGCAGCTTATTGTTCCAGCTGATACCACTATGACACTGAGTGGCTTAAAACCAGATACCACATATGATGTAAAAGTACGTGCTCACACGAGCAAAGGGCCCGGGCCATATAGTCCCAGTGTCCAGTTCAGGACACTGCCTGTGGATCAAGGTAGGATTTGTCTGCTTACGGCCTTCCTCCTTTAAAGGAATGTCGGTCTTTGGAAATCAGTATTTTGAAGCTATAAATAACTGATCGGACCATTCATATTAATAGGTTCAGCAAAAGCCAAAAGGTAAAGTATGTAAAACTTAATATGTTTTGGATGCCTTAGATTTTGGTTATAGAATGCCAAGCAAGTCTGGCTGACAGCACCCCAGTGTTCTCAGGTAAGGAAAATACAATATAGGTGACTGAATTGGAGATAAAAGAGAGATCTTTGTGAGAATGGGGTAGTAAAATCAGTGTTCTAAACAGGTAGGCAAATCACACTTCTCTCTTTGAGATCAAAGTAGACGTCATCTAGCCTAAGCCCGATGGTCCATGGTGGAAAAGGACAGGTCATACATTTTTAGGAATAGTGTAAATACACTGTTTTTCCTTTTCCAGCAGTGTTTGCAAAAAATTTTCATGTCAAAGCAGTAATGAAGACTTCAGTGCTGTTGTCTTGGGAAATTCCAGAAAATTACAATTCTGCCATGCCTTTCAAAGTAAGTTGTTTTCTAATTTATAAGATATCATGGGTAAAACTGGGGGTGGGGAACATGCAATTTACCTCAGTAAGTTACTTAGAAAGCATGCACACCACTTTGCTTCAGCCACACACACTTGCTTTTCTCCTATTTGGTTTCCACTTGAAAGATGAAGTGGGAACTGAAACCTAGGGTGGTATTACTTGTCAGTCACCTTGTACTTCCAAACCTTTACAACTAAGCTAGTACTTGTGTTTTTCCACCAGAAAATGAAATTCATGTGGTTTCTACATCTTGAAAATGCAATATCCTGATATTTAAAAATTTGTTTATTGGCTTGAATCATTTGTATGTTTTAAACTTTAATTTGTGTTTGAGAGATATTGAGGGATATTAGCAAGAAGCACAAGTCTATGAAATAAAGAATAGAGAAACATTTTGAAGGTACAAATGTACTTAGGAACAGAATGGAAACCTTTAGAAAAAAGGTGGTGTGTATAATATATTGAAAACCCAAAGTGTTTCTGCACAATTTCCATTAAGATTATATGCAAGCAACAGGTCAAATATTGAAAATAATGTACATTTCTAGACTTAGAAACATCATATAATTATGCACTAAGAACAAAAGAAAAGTTCATTCCATCTATAGAATTTATGAATACTTGCGGGCTTAGGAATTACCCCAAATTAGAATTGACTTGACATACTTATTCTATAAATAAGTGCATATTAGTTTAGAATGCATACATTTTCTCTCTGATACCCAAATCTCTTCGATTGGCTGTATCCTCTAGATTCTTTATGATGATGGGAAAATGGTTGAAGAAGTTGATGGCCGGGCTACCCAGAAACTAATTGTGAACTTGAAGCCTGAGAAGTCATATTCATTTGTGCTAACAAATCGTGGGAATAGTGCTGGTGGGCTGCAACACAGGGTAACAGCAAAGACTGCACCAGACGTACTACGTACCAAGCCTGCCTTCATTGGGAAGACCAACCTGGATGGCATGATTACTGTACAACTGCCTGAAGTACCCGTAAATGAGAATATAAAGTAAGTCGATTGAAGGGTTAGGGTTGAAGGATACAAATGCAAGTAAACAAGAAAAGAAAATTCAACCTCAGTATTATAGAAGTTATAAAAGATTCTATTGCTATATGTGAAGTAAAAGCTTCTTCAGCATAGGCTCTCAGTTTTATTTAAGCCTTATTACACCCTGTTCTCATGTTTGTTATAACACATATTCTCATTAATTTAACATGGAGGGCTTTTTATTTCCCAGGAATGATGTAACTCAGTAGAAATAGACTAAGAAATAGAAATAGAATGCAGTCCTTAAGCTAAAGGAGTTTACGTCATAGTGTACAGAATAAGGTGACTAGTTGAATAACTCTAATACCTGGAAATTTTTATTATAATGGTGAGGAATTCTTACAAGGTATTATGAAGCCGAAGGAAACTTCGGGAAATGAGATAAGCAACATGGTACATAACACTAACACTTTTGTTGTATATGTGTGCTGAAAGGAGACATTTCAAAAGTTAGAGTTCAGGATGATGTCAGAAAGAACTTGAAAGTTGGAAAATGCGAGTTTTCTGTCTTGGATGGAGCACAGTGTAGAGGACAGTGGGCTTGAAGTGAAAGATTAAATCCAGTCAATTAAGAAGTTTATTGGTTGTCTATAGTTAGTTGATTATAGCCAGTACATTTTATAAAATGTAATATAATATAGCTAGCTGGTCATAGCCAATAGAAGAAAAAAAAATTTTTCACTGCAGTCTACTAAGTAAAGTATGAGTATTGTGGTTAACTATGGAGAACAAAAGAAGATGTGGACTCTGTCCCCAAAGAGCTACCATAGAGTGGGGGATACAGAGAAGCAGATATAGTACCTGCTAATGATAGTGTATCTATTTTAAGAGCAGCTAACTGATAATAAAATGGGTCAAGGAGCTTTCTCATTTAATCTTAAAGGGCAGGTAGGACACATATAAAAAATCAGAGTGAGAAGATTATATGCAAGGGCTCATTAGTAAAGGAAGTGAGCTATTTTGTAAGGCCTGAACAAGAGAAGTAAGAGAGGTATACAAGAGCTAAGTTGCACTCAGAACTTGAAACTATATCAGGTAGATGGTAGAAATTCAGTAAAGGTGTTTGTACAGGAGAGTGGTATGTATCCTTTATATGATACTTAAGTTTCCTTTTTTTCTACTTTAGGAAATATTTAATGGGTATCTGCTGCATGCTGGAGATTGTGCTATCTGCTTGCTTTCTCATTTCTTGTATCCCCCATGGTCATGCTTAGATGAAACTTGTTATGAAAGATTTGAAGGTCAACCAGAGACGTTCCTATGTAGTTTATGGATTGTTGGGACTTTCACATTTAGCAACAATCTGGCAACATAATTAGGGAAGTTCTTAGGGAAGATGGCTCCTGAAGGCATATGTTGGAAGGATGTCAGAACACCATAAAGTGTTGCGATGTCATTGTGTAGTTGGTTGATTCTAGGTAAATAACAAGATTCTAAAATCAGATGGTGATGGGGTAAATAGGATGCAGAGGCAGATGAGAACAGTAGTGTAGTAGGAGTAGGTAAACACTTTAATGAGGGATCAAGGCAGAGGAAAAAATGTCATAGATGACTCTGAGAGTTGAATTTCGGTGACAAAGTGAATGATACTGCCATTCATCCTAGAGGATGAAAAAGTCAAGAGGAAATGACTGAGTTCAATTTTGTATATGTTTTACATGAGGTATCAATGAAATACCTACTTAGAGATGTTCATTTAAAGAAATTACTGGGATTATGGATAGAAATTTGAGAATCATTAATACAACAGCAATGTATTTATGGAAAGAAACAGAATCACTGAGACAGTGGGATGCAGATATGAAGCAAAGGTTAAAGGAAAGGTCTCAGGAAGAAAAGAGCTATTATATAGTTAAGTGGAGAACCAAGACAAGGCAATTTCATGGCAAAAGATTTTTCAATAAGGTGTGTACAGTCAGAAATTTCCGGAGCTCCAGAAAATTTAAAGAAGATGAGAGAAAAAAAAAAAATCTGCTATTAAAAAGTAAAACTATAAACAAGAGGTTTTTGATATAGCACCATAGTTGAAATTTAGAAAAGTCTAATAATTGGCAACTTTTGACTTAACTAAAATCCATTCTTCCAGAGAAAACCTTCTGTTCTTATTTATTTGATGAAATAATTGGAGGATTTTAACCAGATGGTGGAATTTCCAAAAGATCATGACTAACATAAGATTCACTGAGAAATCCGATCTCCTTTTTTGTCCCTCTTCTTGTATCATTCAGAAACCTGGAAAATGAGAACGGAATAGTAGTATGATTGTATTCCAACAAAACTTAATAGGAAAGTGAGATTATATTTATCCATTTTTGTTTTAATCACCTGTGGAGATTATATATATCTACTCTCTATATATATTTCCCATCCTATTCTAGTGACAGGCAATGTTTTAGGGATTTAGTAGAGATAATCTGATTTTCTTACTGCTCTTACACAATATAGCTAATTGGGAACTTGGACAAGAAGAGTCCATTGTAATGGAGTTTTAGGATACCAAAGCTTAGATGGATAAGGGAGGCCAAAGGTGGAGCTCCCAACCCCAGTTTAGTAGCTCAGGGAAGGGTTCTAAGGAAAGTAACATTAAAAATGAGGATTAAAGAATGACAGGAACCCAGCTGGTCCATAGGAGTATGGTTGGGGAGTTGCTGTTTCAGGCAGAAGACAACCTATGTGATACCATAGCAGCAAGAGAAAGACTAGCATTTCTTATCTGTCCACCTCATCCCCATCCATGAAGATATTTCACCTGGTATCCAACAGACATGTATTCTGTACACTGCCGGTGCCTGGTCTAGGAATAGAAAGATGACTGAGATGAAGCTCTACATGAAGGTGGCAGAACACATACAAAAAATAGATCATGCAAATATAATGGAGTAAGTAAGAACTGCCAGAGTTCCAGCCCAACTTGGGTGTCCGAGAGACATCTAGAAGGAGATAATATTTAATTTGAGTCTTGATGGTGGGAAATATTTAGAAAAGGCAAAATAGTTTGAAATAAATAAAGAACAGGGGAAAATAACAGAGTATAAATTTAATCCATACAAAAGCATGAAAGAGCGACAGAAAGATGAAAATTGTATAGTATAATTTTTAGTATTTGTTACTAGTTTTCAAGACTTACAGAAAAATGTTTTTAGTGACTTTTTACCCAATTAGTTTAGTAGAATATGTTAGATATTATCGAGAAAGGCATTTTAGTCCTTTGGTGGTAGATTTTTGGTTCATTTTCAAATTCTGAATGAGTCGAGAATATTGTAGATTATAGTCTACCTTTTAGTGCTTTTCTTTATGTTCAGTTTCCCTCTTTGTTTTATTTATGTACTTTCTCCTCCTATATTTGAAATAGGATTCAGGGAAAAGAGGTAAAACTTTGGTAACAAAGAGAAGAAACCATTTCAAAACATAAAAAGAAAGCAAATGACTGGGGGGGTTGGATATGTTCTAGAAATGAATTTAAGATTCCTAGAAATATATTCTACTCTGGGGAAAAGAGCAAAAACCAAAACTAGGAAAGACCTTGAATGGGAAGAATAACAGAACCATAGGAAATGAAAAACAAATATCCTGTTAGAAAAAATAAAACAAAAATGCTAAATAATCTATAGACATTGGACTTTTTAAAGGGATAATAACGTAAAGCTACCAGTCCTGTCTTTGTGTGGCACAGTCCATTATTATGGGCAGCTGTGAGCTATGTTGTAGCACTTGCAGCAGTTGGCAAGTTAAAAAATTAGAAAGGAATGTAGCTTTTTGTTCAATATGCCAGGGGAAAATGAGGAGAGAAAATAGGACTGATAGAAGAGCTGTAGGCGGGGTTGCTAACTTGCATTCAGGTGAAAGCTGTTTAGAAAAATTCTTTCAATTTATTTTCTAGTAAAATGAAATGTTGGTGATTGAAGGGCTGTTTTTATCAACAGAAACCATGCTTTCTCATTTCTGGCCCAGGTAATTGGGAAGTCTTGGTCGCTACCCCCAACTTCCCACAACTTAGAAACAAATTTGTCTCTTGTAAACACAGTCGAGGCTCATTGCTTCTGTATTCTCTCGTAAGTGTTTTTTGTGTGGTGTAGCCCTCCCTCAGGGAAAGGCTACATTTCTTGTGAAATAGCCCTGTAGGTACGGCAGGTTCTGCCCTCAGGAATTTGTGGTGCTTCAACCTTCTATTTGGTTAGATAGACTTGGGGGGCAGAATGCGAGTTGGAAAATCTAGCAACCTCACCATTATTTAACAGCAAGTTGTGACAAAGGGAACTTCCCTGAGTCTATAGAGCAGAATTTTAGTCCGGTTGGTAAGGAAAAATGTACCGCACAGACTACACTAAAAGATAAGTGGCCAGAAGTTACCCAACGTAAGTTAATTTCATAGTAATCATTTTATATTTATGAAAAATAGAAATGAATAAAAGCATTTTGTCAAATTCCAAATGTCTTTGATCTAACTAATTTGGCTTTCAGGTTGGCCTACTTTTTCTTCTTTTAAAGAAAATATTCTTGGAAACATGGCTTACAAAGGTGCTTCATAAAATGTATGCACTATTACTAGCTTCATATATTAATGTATCATCTGTTTAAGGTTTAATGAGAAATAATTCAGTCATCACATGGTTGTCAACTGCAGTGGTAAAGATTTAAACTTGTATAGTGCTTTACAGTTTACTGAAGACATTTGAATGTTTTATTTAAGTCTCAAAATAACCCTGTAAGATAGGTACTCGTGCCATTTATGGGTGAATAAAGTGAGGCTCAGAGAGACAGCCTGGCCACAATCATAAAGCTGATACTAAGAATAGCTGTAATAATGACTGGAGGTGTGGGGGCTTACTAGTTGCTGCTCAAGGGCATTGCACACAGTAATTGATGGACTCTTCACAAGGAGGGTATTTCTCATTTTTATGGCTAAGGAAGGTTCAACACAAGTTAACATAGCCTGGCCACACAAGAGCAAAGCCAGAGAGGAAAGATTTGACCGCTGGCAGTCTGGCTCTAACGCCATATGTTAAACCATGACTTATATGAACTCTGATTTGCTGGTCAGACCAGGACATTTGTTTTTCCCCCTAGGACAATTGATAAACCATTAAGAACTCAAGGACAAGTAAGAATAGACAGAACTGGCCTAGACAATCCTTAGAATGAGGAGTCATTTGGCACATATGCAGTAAAAGATCATGGAGCAATAAGATCGGTAGTTTGTCGTGAGAATTCAGATGAGAGGTAAAAGGAGAGGTTTCCCAGAGCCCAGCATTGTCACCCACCATTTTATAAAAAAGGAAAATGAGGCTTGAAGCAATTAAGTAATTTTCACTTGTCCGACAACACATAGCCAAAAAGATTGAAAACCTTAATTTAAACATAGAGACTGGAAAGATCATTCAACCTGCTTTGGGTTTTCTATGGTAAATTAATTTGATTAAAAAAATATATACCTAAATGATCATAGCAAATATATATACGTATATATAAAATATGAAGTTATGCAAGGAATGACATTCATCATTAAATTCTGAGACAGATTTTGACCTCCTAGTTATATAATGAGTTTGAAAATGCTAATACATTCTGCTAATACAAAAAGCCTGGCTGAATTTGAAGAGGGACCACTACAAACACTGGAGCTCGCCTTCCCAAATAATTATATGGAGCTGGGTCCCCCTTGGTGATAACATATTAAATAAAATTAGTAAAACTTTACTTAATATAATTAAAACTCTGAAGGTTAGATTTAACCTATCTAATTAAATCTAATATACTGGGAAAACATAGCTTACTTTATAAGTAGTCAGAGCATTTGCAGATATATTGATTCTGAAGTTATTTATTTTTCTATTAATTTAATAGTCTATTTCAAAAAATGTATTTTGAGCTTAACTTCAAGCTTGAGTCAGATAGGCAAAGCATAGTGTAAACTTTAATTTTATCCATATAAAGCTGATCTATACCCCAAAACATTTTTTTTCTATTTCAAGCAAGTTCTTTCAGTTCATGTAATTTGGTTGGTTTCAATTTGTAGAGTACATCTTAGCTCCCCATTTCACTTTTCATGTCTGTGTCATCTTTTTTTCCCCCTTATTCTCCCATGATATTAGAATAAGAATCATTACTATACTTGTAAAGAAAAGAACTTTTGAAAAAAGAAGTATATTTTCTATAAACAGTATTTGGTCACATGACTGCTGGTTTGAAGAAAGGAGAAAATGCTGGATTGAGATTGAGAGTTGAAAGTTATAGGAGGGTGCCTGGGTGGCTGAGTTGGTTAAGATATTGCCTTCTCTTCAAGTCATGATCCTGGAGTCCTAGAGATGAGTCCCACCTCAGCCTCTCTGTTCAGCAGGGGGTCTGCTTCTCCTTCTGACCCTTACCCCTTCATGCTCTCTCTCTGAAGTAAATGAATTAATTAAATATAAAAAAAAAAGAAATTTATCAGAGAGAAGGGATCCCAATGTTTTGACTGCTTGATTTAGGGGACATACATGTTCTCAAAAGCCACATAAGCCACCCACTTCCACTTTTCAATGGAAAAAGAACTCAGTGATAAAACAGCAGAGATTTAAAAAAAAAAAAAAATCCAGGGAATTTATATGTACATTTGCTTAAGCAATAATTTCTAAATATGTCTTACATACTATAAAAATTATGGACTAATTAAGACCATATAATGGGGGAAATGGAACTAATCAGAGAGGTCAGGAAAGGCTTCAATTGGAAAGTAAAAAGTGAGTTGTTATTTTACGGAAGAGAGGAGTTAACTTTGGACTTGTGAAAGTGACAGAAGGTTCTAGGCAAATGGAACAGGATGATTAAGGGTTTAATGACAGAATAGACCAAAGTAAATAAATTCAAGAAACTGAAAGCCTATCAGAGTTCAAAGGGCATGGAGAGATGGAGTCAGGCAAGATTCTGCTGAGTCTTATGAGACTTTGTGGCCTTTCTACTAAGTCCACTGAAATGTTTTTAAACTGGAAAGGATACAATCAATTGTCTATTGCAAAATGAAAATTTCAGAGATTGGACTAGAGGCAGTTAAGTTCAAAGATGAGAGAAAGTCAGAGGACAAAGGTAGTATGATACATGGAAAGAGGCAGAAGTGGTGGCTGCAGGGATAGGAAGAAGCAAATGGACTATGGATAGAGTTTGGAAGTAATAGGACTTGGTGACGCTTTGGATATGAGAGAGGGAAAGAGTTAAAGCAAATCGTCAGTGATAACACCTAGTTTTATAGCAAATGGATCATGGTACAATGGTGGAAGACTTATTTTGGAGGCATATCCTTAGTTTTGTTTTAACCACAGTAAATTTAAAGAGGTTTTGTGACATAGACCTGAAGATATGGAGTTGGAATTAGATAAACCTCTAGAGTTCAGAGAGAGCATTCTGGAATGAAGATATGAATCTGAAGATAATTTGCATCTAGGTGATAACTGATACCCTGAGCTAGAATGAGACTGTGTAGGAAGAAGAGGGAATAAAGAGAAGTCCTTGGCCTGATCTTCAGGGATTCTCCCATTTAATAGTAAGGTAGTAGGTAATAGATTCTGTTAAAGAAATAAGGTTAATGTGGTAAGAAATGTTAAGTGGAAAACCAGGAGAATTGGGTACAGAGAAATGGCTGAGAATGTTTAATGGAGGGTCTCATTAACATTTTCAAATTCTGCTAAGAGATCACATAAGACAAAGGTCAAAACTCTTCTTTGGTACAGTCCTATCAAAGTCACTTAGGACGCTGGCAAGGGCAGTGAGGTGGACTAATGAGGTAGAAGCTAGAATATTGTTGACTGGAAAGTCAGAGGAAGATGAGGTAATGGAGAACAGCAAGAAACACAGGTCTCCCCAGAATTCGGGTAGTAAGTAGAATAGACCAAGAAAGATGACGAGTGGGATGTGGTTTGTTCATTTTTTAAATGTTAGGTATTTATACAGGGTTGGAAACTAATAGAATTCAAAGGGGAGGGAGAAGTTGAAATAGATGGGTGGGGGGTAATGACGCATAGTCAACTTCCTCAGAGAGCTGATGATGGCAACCAATTCAAGAAAGTGATTGGCCTTCATGAATAGAGCCAGCCCCTCAACTGTACCCAAAGGACAGGCTATGGTTACATATAGATGCAAGTAAACTTATAGTTTGGTAGGTGGAAGATGAAAGAGTTCTAGTCTGAGTGTTTTTATTTTCTCCCAGTGGGGAGGTAAAGATGTCTAAGGTTTATGACCAGGGGAGAGAGTCTGAAAAACTTGTACAGAATGGAAGGATGAGTAACTGAAGAAGTTGTGGTGGGATGGCCAGGCAGCATTGAAGGCCCGAAGTTGCTGAATATGAATTTACAAAATCATTGTTCCCTGTACATAATTTCTCAAGCCCTATGCAGCTCCTTGGCTTCAGGCACAGAGAAGGGCAATTACAGATTTTAGGTAATGTAGAGTGGGAGATGTGGGCTCTAGCAGAGAAGAATCAAAGATCTAAGAGCCTTGGGTAATGCATGGTGCTCTTTGGAGCTTGAAATTACCAAGGATGATGGCAGAGTTTGGGAGAAAAGGAAGACCACTGACTCTGGTGGGGGGAAAAGAGGGAAGAGGAGAGAGAGAGAGAGAGAGAGAGAGAGAGAGAAGGAAGGAAAGAAAGAAGGAAGGAAAGAAAAAGGGGGTTTCTGAAGAGCTTTGTAAATGGCAAAAATCAGTGAGAGAAGATCATGATAATATAATAATAATATAGTTGAAATGTATGAACTTCAGAAAAAGAGGCACTTGTTTATTGGCTTGCTTTATGTTTTTAGGTTAAGGGGGGAGGGAAAAATACCTGAAAGAAGCAACAGTGAGCCAGGAGGGAAACCCGAGGCCCTCCATCTGAGGTTGGCTGGGTGGGGGAGGGGCATGAATACACAGACCCACATTAAAAGCTGTGAGGGAAGCAGGGTTGTCAGGGGAAAACTAAGTTTCAGAAAAGGCAACAATTTGGGTTTTTGAAAAGCCATGGTTGCAGAGAACATGGCTGAAATGTGTGGATATAGTTCCAGGCTGGACTGTCTTATAATATGCGGTTCCAAATTCCTCATGCGACATTTTTTTCAATGCGAGAGCTGCTTTGATGCGGCTTTACTTTGACTGCTCTAGATGAATGCTTTGGACATCAGGAGACAGAAAAGCCATGCACATCCAGCTACACTGTTAATTACTTGCTATGGGGAAGGCTGTTCAATTCTTATCCCAGCCACAAGTTAAATGAACAGTTAGAGAGTACAGAAGAAAATAATGGATTTTTATTTTTTTTCTGTACAAGAATAGCAACTCAAGTATGAAAGCAGAAGAAAAATTAAGGGGCGCCTGGGTGGCTCAGTGGATTAAGCCGCTGCCTTCGGCTCAGGTCATGATCTCAGTGTCCTGGGATCGAGCCCCGCATCGGGCTCTTTGCTCAGCGGGAGCCTGCTTCCTCCTCTCTCTCTGTCTGACTCTCCGCCTACTTGTGATCTTTCTCTCTGTCAAATAAATTAATAAAATCTTTAAAAAAAAAAAAAAAAAAAGAAGAAAAATTAATAGAATTCATCATCTTAACCTTGATTTCCAAGATTCAAAAAGAGGACAATGGGAGCTCTTGATAATGTGTAGTATCATTACTTTAGGTGGAGAGAAGCAGTCCTCATTTAATGCAATTGGTAGTGAAAAGCAGGTGGTTCCCTGATGAGTGTGTTTATCAAGTACATCTGCAGTATTATGTTGTGTGCTCAGTTGCAGCCCCTGTCATTCTTCTCCAGGCTCATTTAACATGATGGACTTGTTTGACAAATCCTTCAGGTGGTAGGAGGGTAGGAAGAGGAGGAAGCTTACTCTGGATTATGAAGTAAAAGATACTGGCCTCTCTCGCACACACCCCAACTCTTCCTTCTTACCCTCCTTGATCATCATGATTATTGGTGGGAAAGAAAATGATTGGGTCGGTGATGTGATTCTGGGAGTCTGTTGATTAGTTGCTCAGACGGCACCATGGAGAGAATGTTCTAGTATAGTTGTCTGGTTTGACCTGAATTCTTGATTAGGGAGAAAAAAATGTTTCACAAGCCCCTGAACTTGCATCTCAGGGAATGTCACTGAGTCCTACTTGAAAAACGTAGTTCAGGTGCATTTCTCCCACGATGATGGTCAGTACTAACAATAGTAGCTTCAATCAGTTTGGCGTGACTTGTCACACACTGTGCTTTCATTTTTCATAGCGTACAACTGAGATTAAGGGATGTTAAATGATCTGCCCAAGATCATACAGCAAATTAGTGACAGAGCTTCAAATTGTGGGCCAGATGTATCTCCAGATGCCACATTCTTCACCAAAATACTCTAAAATAACACTGTTCAATATCATGAAAGCAACATGTGAAACCTTAGATTTTTTAGTGACTATAGCAAAAAGGACAAAGAAATAGGTAAAGTTAGTTTTAACAGCCTATTTTTACATAATATATCTATAATATTATCATTTAGCATATGGTCACTATTAAAAATTTATTGCCGGGATAGCTTACATTTACTTTTCATACATAGTTTTAAAAATCCAATGTCTTTAATACTGTGAACACATTTCAGTTCAGATGAGCCACATGTCTGGCTAGTGGCTACCATATTGGACAGTGCAGCTCTAGACTCTGCTTATGGAAACTGAGTCCTTTATCACAGGGTTTTACTGAGTTTATTGCAGGTTTTGTTTTGATGGGAGTAGAAAGAGGCCTTCCTGTATGTGCTACTTGTCTCTGTGATATAACTCAGTGCAAGGTTGGTGCTGTCCATCCTGTGGTCTCTTCTCTTCCCTTTCTTCTTTTCTAAAAGTGTGTGTGCACATATGTGTATATGTTCATTTTTACAAGTCTCCACAAAATAATGGAGTTTTAAAAGTATTTTATAATACAGAGTAATGAAACAAAAAAAGAGCCAGACTATTGCCAAGGTTAAGATATATATATATATCGGGTCATAATTTAATTTCTCTGGATTTGCCTTTTTGTTTACTGTCCTTATACAGTTTTTCAGAGAGCAAAATGATATTATACATTTAATATATTATTTTTAATTAATATAGTATAATATAGTATACATTTAATATAATTCCTGAGAGGAAGCAATTGATGTGGTAGCCATTATACACCTATGTTTAGAGTTCTTATATAGTTACTACCAAAGATCAGGCAGAGTTACAAACCATGAATACAAGAGCAGGATATGCAGTTTGTGGAAATTGCAAAACCATTTTTCAAATAGCCTATATCTACTTGTGAATAGGTACCTTTATACTTAGTAAAATTTTGGTTGACTGTTCTTAATGAGAGTATTCAATTACTTTTGCTCTTCTTATACATTCATTTTTTGAGATCTATTTTGAAGGCCCTCAGATAGTGGTTGTCTCCAAATTTCTGCAGTATTTATCTTGAGGTTTGCAACTTGATGGGTAGAAAACAATTATATTATTATATAACTGTTATGAAATTATAGATAATTTTATGTATTTAATTTCTTATTCAAATAAAAAGTATTTTGGGAGTATATAAATGAAATCATTGTCATCATCTGGACATTTGTATGAGCTAAGAGTAATTTTTACTATGCCGTTTCTTTAAAAAACAAATACTTATAAATTGATGTCACAGAAAATACTTGGTTTGGTAGCTGGTAATGTTGGATTTCAGTGTACTAAACTTGTATGTGCCCAGCACCAGGGTCTTAACAAACTGTTTCTGCTCTGTTTACGATACCTAATAAAGAGCAGTCAACCATGGTGGTATTAACCATACAAAATCTTTGAGGTCACACATAATGGTCTACCCATGTTATTTTTAAAATTGAACAAACAGGTGGCTATTCCTCATTAATGGGCAAGTCACTCCGTATCCATAATTTGCCTTCATTCTCAATCACTGGTCTGTGGAAGATTTAAGGACATATCCATATTCTTTTTCCTTTGATCTGACCTTATTTTTGTCTGTCCATTCTTGTGCAGAGGTTACTACATAATAATTGTGCCTTTGAAGAAATCTCGTGGGAAATTTATCAAGCCATGGGAGAGTCCAGATGAGATGGAGTTAGATGAGGTAACTATGTGTTTGTTGGCTATGTCTTTCATTAGTTACTTAATTTATTAAACATACTCTTCCTCTGTATGGAAGGAAGTCTAATCCAGGTGCTGACTTATGGCTGGCTGGTCAGCTATTGGATGATTCAGTGCTATGGAGCTGGTAACCTCTAGGGATCCCAACAAATAACTTTTTGCTTTAATTAAAAGACATTTAGCTGCAGTAAATCTTACAACAGGTCTAATCTTTGCTGGTTTTAATATTTTGCCCCTTGCCTCTTGTAAGACATGATGCAAGGTGTGGAAGTTGAAGTGAATTGTGAGCAAAGACTTAATCATCATTGTTATGAACTCCAAGGTCTGCTTCATTAGTGTAGTTTTAGCTGAAGCTGTTACAAGTGCTAAATCGCGATTTGCACCAGAATTCAACATCTGACCTGCTATGCGTTCTTGACCAGTTTCTCACAGAATTACACTGATTAGCATGTTTGCCTTATTCTATATTTTGTGGTATTTCAGAATCAAATATGCATTCAACCTCAGGGACAAAAAAAAAAAAAAAAAAAAAAAAGAAAGAAAAGAAACACATTCCCAATTCTGAGCCAAGAAAGAAATATAGAACAAAAACCAGAGCACACACTAAATAGTATGATTTTAATTTCTGAAATCTTACAACAATAGTAGGTGCATTTTAATTAATACTCTTTTTGCAAAAAAATAAGTTTTTTTGCAAATTAATACATAGTAGGAAGAATAAGCCCTATGTATTATATATTTTATTTAGATGGGAAAACTGATCAGAAATGTTAAGCCATATCCCCAAAGGTCCAAGCAAGTTAATGGCTGTGGTTCAGTCAAATACAGGAGAAACTTTGCTATTTTAACATGATGCTGGTTTGAATCACTTCAGAAAGCAAATTAAAAGGTCCCCATTTGGGGACATATGAGATTTTTATTTGGGGACATATAACCCAAGCTACATCTTATAGCCCAACTTGTTGTATCCAAGTATTTTCTCCACCTTAAATTAGTGCAAACACAGCAAGAGAAAGTAGAAATTCCTTAGCTGCCGTACAGGGAAGAGATGTTTATTTCATCCATGTCTGCACTACGGAGACTGTGATCTTATATATGAGGGCTGTTAGCTTCTTTCGGCAGACATACACCCTCTCTAGACACATGGTTCATCTTCACCCACTTCATTTATCTGAGTTAAACTTGATTGAGTTCATAAGGGGAGAGGAGTTCAAGGTTAGAATTATGTTTTTATTTCAGTATTTTATGATTACATAAGCATTGGAGGGGTATAATTTGGGATAAAATTTCAATAATGTCAATTAATTTATGTTATAATTTTTTCTGTTAATAAAGCAGGAACAAAATCATTTGAACAATATGAACAAAATCATTCCTATGTTAGAGGAATAGTAATCTCCCATCTGAATGTGAAATGTCAACTGATCTTTTGAGAATTTTTTTTAAAGATTTTTATCTCTCTAATAGAGGGACAGAGAATGAGTGAGAGAAAGAGAGAGAGAGAGAGAGAGAGAGAAGGGGTAGGAGGAAGGGCAGAGGGCGAAGCAGACTCCCCACTGAGCAGGGAGCCCAAAGTGGGGTTTGATCCTGGGACTCCAGCCATTTAACCTGAGCTGAAGGCAGCCATTTAACCAACTGAGCTACCCAGGTACCCCCCCCCCTTTTAAATTTAAATTCAATTAGTTTTTGATAGTCAGTGATTTATTAGTTGAGTATATCCCCCAGTGCTCATCATATCATGTTCCCTCTTTATATGTGATCCTTTTGTAAAATTTCGAAGTAAGGCATGCTTTTACTTGAAACTGACTAATCAGTTAATTTTGAGATTGATATTACTTACTATTTTAATCAGCTCTTGAATAAATTACTGAATTTAAATGTAAAGGTAACTTGTAGAATCTATGAATCTTTCCTCATGTTAAAAGCAAGAAACAGAGCGCCTGGGTGGCTCAGTGGGTTAAGCCTCTGCCTTTGGCTCAGGTCATGATCTCAGTGTCCTGGGATTCAGTCCTGTGTCATACTCCCCCCAACCCCCCCACGCCCCATGGTGCTCCCTACTCAGCAGGGAGCCTGCTTCGCTCTCTCTCTCTCTGCCTCCCTCTCTGCATATTTGTGATCTTTGTCTGTCAAATAAATAAATAAAATCTTAAAAAAAAAAAAAGAAAAAGCAAAAAACGAGTTACCAAAGAAGTAAGATCCAATCCAAAAATGATGTCAAATACTTTTAAATAATAACCTTTTCCTAGAAGTAGAACCATTTGCTAGCAATAGGAAGCTGATTCTTTTTTATAGCCAGGTTTTAACCTCCAAAATGCACGGCAATGCTAATGGATTAAAGTATAGAGCTATATGACATTGAACTTTCCTGCAATTAAATTCTATGGGTCTGTGCTGCTGATTCCCATAACAAAGGGCCATTTTAATCATCCCACAAGTTGTGGTGCATTAATCTGTATAATAGTTTGATAAAGAACATTTATTAATTCAAAATTTTGGGGTCAGGATGGGTTGTTTCCCACTTTTCTTACCAATATAATTGAGACCACATTGTAGAATTAATGGTGGAAGAAATAAGATATGCATTGACTGGAAAATGAAAATTATTTCTGATAAAAAACTAAAGCCCTTGATATATCTTTTGGAATTACCTCCAATACATTTTGTAGCTATTGTGTAGGGGAACAAATGAAACTAGGCTATGGCCTCACTTTATGCTTACTCATCCAGTTTCTGATCCCTACAGACATTTTTCCCCCTATCATGGCTAATAAAAGCATTGTTGTAATTTTATCTTTAGCTTGGTACTGCCAGCCTTGACAAAGCAGTGTTTCTTTCTTAAATGAATTTGACCAAGTGATTTTTTAGAAAGACCTATAATTCAAATCATTTAAACTATATCATCGAATATAATGGTGGCCTAAGGGGATTTCCACATGTATGCTTCACATCTAGGCCCATAAAAAATGGAAAGAGGCTTCCTAAACAGAGTTACTCTCAATATTATCTTCTGAGCTCATTCATCCTTTGTCTGGAGATAATCTCCACATAATAAATTCATGCACTGGAACTTCTGTTGTCAAGGTCAGACTGGGCAGAGCAGACGTTCATAGTCAAACTGAATTTTGGACAGAATGACTCAGAAAATATTAGTTATATTTAATTCAGGGCAGGTCTTATACTATATCATAAGCTTTTTGTTGCCTTTACTTCAAAGGCTTGCTGCTAAATGATGTGGTCATTTGTATTTGTAACTTCAACATACTGGGTAGCTTTGGTGTCATCTAAGCATGCTTGACCAATGTAAAGTATAACACAGAAAGCATCCTGCAGAAATTAGAGCAACCTATAGGGGCAGAGTTGATATTCCAGGTTTGACCTTAAGGAATGGCCACATTACATCTAAGGAGCACCAAAAAATCCAAATATTTTATTCTAAGGTACTTCCTCTAAGTTTTCTAAAGAAACCTTAGCAAAAAGGTACTTGTGGGGATGACAGTGATGTGGATGAATTATGACAGTTGCATACGTGTGAAATATGGATAAAATCAAGGTAGGGTTTGATCAGTGAAGTGGAAGAGGGGAACATAGTAACATAAACAACTGATGGTAAATATTTCTGATTTAACCAACTTCAAAAAGCTGTTCAGCTCATCTGTAGTACATTTATCCTTAAAGTAATGACTCATTGTTTACTACATATCAATAATAATATTCATAATGACTTTTCCAATATACTGTTAAATATTTTGTATCAGAATTTTTAAAAAATAACATGTTATAGTTCATGTAATTTTCATTGCATCAATAAACTCAAAATTAAAGAAAATATTAGAGCATTATAAATTGAATTCAAAACAATGTGGGCACAGATGACCTGTATAACCCAAAGAGTGTTCACATGTTTGATTTGCATTTGGCCAGCTGAATGCATTTATAATCCTGTATAGTATGCCATCAGGTTCCCAACATAAGGATTTAACGTTTGCTGTATGTAGACTCTGCAGCCATTATCACAGAAGCCTGGCCTTGGGAGCTAAGCAAATATCACTCCTTTGGTTTTTGATCTGTGATTCCACTTATATAACAAGAGTAGCAAATAATTTCACCATAATGTTCCCATTAGTACCTTAACTTTATTTATTGAGTCAAAGACAATTTTCAAAAAAAAAAAAAAAAAGGTATCATGGACTGCTGTAAACCTTTTCCCTGGTTACGCCTTGTGAAATACCAATATATTTAAGGGAAGAAGACAAAGCTAACTTCAACATTACTTTGAAATCATTTATCATGAAATACCACTAATATAACTTTCTAATGAAAAAGGTGAAGGCCAAACAGGAATATTGAAACATAAGTTCTACCTTTTTCTTTTAAAGATACATGAAGGATTTTTGTGTACATGTGTATGTTTGTTTTCTTCAGGGTAATATTAAACTTAATGTTTATCTACCCTGCCTCTTTCACCTGGGAAGAAAATTCAACGTCTCCAAGGAACTATCAGCTCCAGAAAAGTTAATGTGACTATAAATGGGAGGAATAAACAAAAAGGTTATTTAAGGAGCTAAGAAACCAAGTCAAGCCACAAATTATTAAATGAGTGACAATGTCTATTTAAAATAAGTTTCAATTAAAACTTGGTCATTGGATTCTATTTCTGGTAATTTGAGGGAATTTGTATTGTATAAATGATCTCATTACTAAAAAGCCTCTAACCTCTCCCCAAATTGATCATAACTGATGGCTTCAAATGAGGTTACTATTTGTTTGATAAGTAGCAGTAATAAAGCCTGCATGGCAGGCTTTTGTGAATCAAGCTGACTTTTTATTTAGGTTATAATGCACTCTTGCCCTTTGAGAAGATTTCATTAGAGTAGACAATCATATGAACTACCATTGAAGGAAGGGTCTAATCGTCCTGTGTTTTAGCCTGGACCTTGCAAGAGCAGTCTAACACCTTACTTTAACAGCAAGACAAGCATTTGAAATATAGAACTGAGATTTAGTGATGCTGACATGGTACATGAAATGTGTACAAATTGTATTTGAGCTGTTCCCAGGCCTGAATTAATTTCTCCCATTAAATAGTCATTAAGTTGGGTTATTGTTGTTTACATTTCTTTTTCTGTTTCCCACTTTTTTCCCTTAAGCTGCTTAAAGAGATATCTAGGAAACGCAGAAGCATCCGATATGGGAGAGAAGTTGAATTAAAGCCATATATTGCTGCTCACTTTGATGTTCTTCCTACTGAGTTCACCCTGGGGGATGACAAACATTATGGTGGATTTACAAACAAGCAACTCCAAAGTGGTCAAGAATATGTCTTCTTTGTGTTAGCAGTGATGGAACACGCAGAGTCTGTAAGTTAATTGTTCTGGCATCTCTTTCCTTTGGTATTCTTCCTTATTTCACCAGAATATGGCTATTGAGGGAGAATATGTAGATATATTCACCCTAATTATTTCTCATGAACTCCTAGTTATTTCTCATGAGCTATCATTAACTTAAATGGAGCAACTACTCTTTAAATACTGCTGAGTAAGCTGCTTGAGATTTCATAATAAACAAGGCCATGTCTCTAATGACATGGAATTTAGGTGGACTTTATGGCTTCTGAAGTGTCAAATTATTAGGATATTGTTCTTGAAACCATCAATGTGACACATAAGGAAAAGAGGGTGATACCCATCACTGCTCAAAATCTCCTTCGTCGTCCTTTAAAAATGTTCTCAGAGAAGTTCATTTGATTGCAATAGGAACTATCAAGTTCTGAAATTAAACATAGTGTATTTCCAGGTATTCAAAAATACTGATTGAGGGTGATTGTGTTTTATTCTCCTGCAGCTGCCAGCGAGCCCACATTTTCTACCCAGATTCATAGGAAGGTCTATCTAGGAAAAAGGCAAGCACAGTCAGCTTCTTTAATTATAGCAATTTGCCAATGGCTTTATCAGTGAAAAGCCAAGAATGTTAGAAAATAATTCAATAAAACAGAGAATTCCTAAGGTACTCTAAATAATGAGTTGTCTCCTTTTATGTAATTCATCTTGCTCTTATGTCATTTTATGCTTCAGCTGCTGTACTGTTAAAAAGGAGAGAGAGGGAGAAAGAGAGAGGGAGGAAGAGAAATTGTAGCTGGGAAGGGGGGGGTGGATTTGGAAGTGGCAGTTCACATTAACATTTAATATACATATTCTAATATCTTTCTAATAGGCGCCTAAAACTGACAGGCGTGGCAGCTCGATTGGGCCAGTCACTTCCCGTATAGAGGAAGCCTGAGATGTATCAAAGATTTCTTCACCTCAGGTGTTAGCATATACAGTTGGGGCTTCTCTTCAAATGACTGAAGGAATTCCCCCGTGGAAAATCAAAACATAAAGGCAGCCTTTATGCCTGGTTTACCTTTGTGCACAGAATGTCATTTGAAAACAAAGTGACAGGCTCCCTGGAATTTTAATGCACGGATATGCTTTCTCTTTTTAGTTGAAGGTTTTAAGTCAGAACATCAAGGGAATAGAATGTTAGAAATCATCTTTTTCTTTTTTCTTTTTAATGGCTTTTAGATATTTGAACTAATTTTCTTTGCATAGCTCTAAGACGTTTCAGAAAGCACATTCAGACCATTGAGGCAGATCAGAGAATTCAGCAAAGAGAAGCCTCAGCGGACAGTGCGGGCTGATGGTACCACTGTCAGAGACTCTGGTTTGAATTCTCCCAGATGTTCCTAGTGTTTAGATATATAACCAGTGATGAAGAGTCTACCCCATCCCTTAGTATGTCATTTCACTGTCTCATTAATTATGCAATTTGGACTTTTTCCAAATAAATTATCTGAATTGTTCCTTTCCTACATCAGCTTTCTCAGCAGTGTTCTTTATGTGCGGTTTTCAGGCTAGCACCTAGTTTACAGAGAAAACTTGTATCTAACTAGTATAATGTTGGTAGTCATGCCATCAAGGTTTTATGAAAAATAGTTAAGCACCTAACCACTCCCAGGCTAGGCTGAGAATTTTCATAGAAAATATCACCCCCCTCAAAGATGTGAGTTTTTCCTAGTAAATTACTGCTTCATATTAAGAGTATCGGAGGACTGATTTAGAAAGACCAAAGGCTATCACCCCCATGCTTTGAACAAGTTTTAATTTTCATGAGGCTAGTATCATTTTATGGTTTGGTTTTGTTTTCTCTTCATTTTCACATGTTTCTATTTCCTGATTGGGGATGAAAGTCTGTGTGCTTTGGGAAAACCTCTGCCTAGATTTGTATCTTGGTTGACCAAAATGATTATCTCAAAGACCCTTGGTAAAGAATTTCAAATCACAGAGTTTTGTTTACTTTTGTCTGCCAAACAGTTTGAGTGTGACCTACAAGATAGAAAGGGGAAAGCATAAACCAAAACAAACAATTATGCTTATATAAAGAATCCTGTTTCTTGGATATTTAGTGTCTTTGCCAAGTCCTTACACTGTACATATCCTTTTTTTAGCTGCTTCTGAGAAGGATGGAAATGTACTGAATTTTTATCTTTTGACACATTAGCAAATCTGGAAATGTAGTCAGTCTCTTTCCTAAGTACAATGGAGAAAGTGGGATAGAAGAATAGAAAACAAACATTTAGGGGGGTATATGCCCTCCAGATTGACCATTAAGCTTGCTGCACTTAAATTCAGAATCTATGCCCTAAATTAATTCTTTAAATGTGTATGAAAAAATAGATATACTTCATATTTCATGGAGAAATGAGAATATTCTCCATGTCTTGATAAGATCAGCCATTTGAAAATATGAACATGTTATTTGCTGAAGATTTACTGGGAACCCATTAAGTGCAAACCTCTGTGCTAGCTATTTAAGTGTACAAACACAAACAGTATATAAATCCCTACTTTCCTGGAGTTTATAGTTTCATTAAAGGAAATAAGGTGTATGCACACATACAAAAGGAAAATAGAGTTTGATGAATACCGTTAAAAAAGAAATAAAGGACATCTAAACTTGTATTCTCCAATTGTTTTATAATATGTATTTATTGTTTAATAAATCTAGAAAAATGTTTATTAAAAATAAAATAAAATCCTTAAAAAAAAGAAATAAAGGACTACCTGAAATTTTCAAAATTATTTTTACCTGTATTTTGTGAAATGATTGATTATTTCCAGTTATGGAGCGATAGCTTCCCTGGAGGCAGTATTTCAGTGGGGCCTTGGAGATCAGTCAGATTACAGGAGCTAAATGTTGAGGAACTTGTGAAAGAGTTAAAGAGAGAGAATTGAGCATGTAGGGAATAGTAGGGAGAAGCTCACTATGCTGAAAAATGTTGTGTGTGATACAGAAGGTTAAAACAAAATCATAGAGGCCCTTAAAATCCATGCTAGAATGTCTATGGCTTATTTAGGAATCACCAGAGAGCCTCCTGAAGGTTTTATAGCTACAGTTTAGGATAATAACTCTAGCAGCAGTAGAGACTGGTAGAGGAAAAAAGAAACTCTTGGTATGCTCTGGGTGGGCAAGAATGAGGTCCTGAAGAAAAGTGGTACCCATGAGACTGGGAAGAGTGTAGAGTGACCTGAGGGTCATTGGCAGAATAAATTCAGTAGTTTTTCATTCCTAGGTATTGAGAGGATGAGACAAATTAGCAAGTTGAAAGGAAGATCTATCCAGGAAGTTGGGAAATGGTACATGCAATTCTTAACTTTCAGGTAGATGTAAGAATCTCTAGTAGTAATTGGAAATGAAGGTCTGGGACTTAGCAAAGTTTCTGACTTTGGGAACATTAATCAGGAAGTAATCTGCATCGAAGCTGGTAGTTAAAGGTAAGGATGATCTTGGCAGAGAAGGGAGAACATGAGTAGCAGAAAATAAAACTTACAAATTCCAACACAGGTGGATTCGGAGGTGGTCATGATCAGTTGGCAAGATTAGAATGCGACCAGTTGAATAAAGAAAGAAGTAGGAGAATCAGTGGAGGAGTTTCAAATAAGGCTCAATCTTCTAGGGAAAATCTGGAAAAGATATCTGGAAGGGAATGAATAATGATAATTTGATTTAGCAAATGAGAAAGCAGAGCAAGTGGTAGTGCTGGAGTAAGAAGAGATGAGGAGCTAGTGGCAGGACAGGTGGGGCAGCACATAGGTGTGGATTGGTCTCTATTGGAGAAAGAAAGTCTAGGGATCTTATATGGGGGGACAGAGTCAAGAGAATACTATACTAAGCCTGAAATGAGACATAGGATGTTATAAAAAAAAAAAATGTTATAGTACTCAGTCCATTCCTTCACCAAGTAACTATATATTTTTCCCAAATTCATTTAGGGAAAATTAACAAATACAATTATGTATTTAAAGTGTACAACATGATGATTTGATGTACAGTGTACATTGTGGAATGGTTACCGAGATCAAGATCATCAACCTATCCATCTGCTCACATAGTTAACTCTTTGTGTGTGTGTGTGTGTGTGTGCGCGTGTGTGCTGAAAAATACTTAACATCTACTCTCAGCAATTTCTGAATATATAATACTGTGTTATTAACTATAGTCACCATGAAGTACATTAGATCCTCAGAAATTCTTATAACTGATGTTTTGTACCCTTTGACCTACATGTCTCCATTTCCCCTTCCCCCAATACTGACATTTTTTCTATAAAGATTTACTTTTTAAATTTGTTCTCCTTAACTGGCTGATAATGTCGTTAGGGCTGAAACTATAATATTTCTGTTGATTTTCACATAACATGTAACACCTTGGCACAATGTAAATGCTCATTGAACATTTTGTAAATGGTTAACTGTTTTCATTTACACTTCATAAGACCATTTAATATGTCATATATAGATCCCAAAGAAAATGTTCTGCAGAGTAATTTATACCATCAAAAATGATTTATTAGAAAATATTTCACTGTACAAGGAAATTTACATTGCAAAAGCTCTTTACCTTTTCCTCCTTCCTCCCTTTTCTCCCATTTCTTCTCTCATCCTTTTCCCTCCCCTCCTTTCTCACTGACATTGTTTCATACACTTAACATCGCATCCACTAAGTTCTGAATTTTTGCTTCTTCTAATGGTATAGATATACTTGAGAAAACCATTAGTTTATAAGTAATACAGACTCTGTTTTTCCTCAGAAGATGTATGCAACCAGTCCCTACTCTGACCCTGTTGTGTCAATGGATCTGGATCCACAGCCAATCACAGATGAAGAAGAAGGCTTGATCTGGGTTGTAGGTCCTGTCCTTGCGGTGGTCTTTATCATCTGCATTGTCATTGCTATCCTTCTTTATAAAAGGTAGGTTTGCCCAATGTTTCTATTGTAGTCTTGGTAATCCTTCTATGGTCATTATGTGGTTACTATTAATGAAGTACTTCGGTGTAGTCTCCACAACCATTGGAAAATGTTTCCATTGGATTAGAATGAAATGTAAAATTGTGCTGTTTCAAATCCCATTCAAGTGTGGTATAGACTTTCTTGACCAGCATTCATGGATCCTTGGTTTTATGAGCTACTTTATGCATTAGGAGCACTTTGCATGGCACTTTGCAAGAAATGAGTACATTCATAAGCAGATAATTCCAAACTTGCATCTGAAAGCTTTAGATGATTAATTGCTCAATTTCAACATAGTTTAAGAAATGCTATTACAAACCTACACATTTATTCCCATTCCACATGTTTAATGAGTGCATGAGCTAAGATTTTTTTTTCCTGTAGCTATTTCTCAAAACATTGAAAATAACTAAAATTTGAAGATAAAGGAAGGAAAAATGTGAAGAGAATTTTTTTTAATCTTTCTCTTTCTATAATCTTTATTCCAATAGTGAATTCTATTTGAGTCCAAGAAGGAATATAAGGTACCGTTTTCCTTTAAAAAACTAAAACCACAAACCTAGACCTTTATACTCCCAAGTTTTGATCCAAATTAAATGGATTTGGATCCATTTTGGATCCATTTGATGCAGATCATCCACATGTACCACCATGTTTTCTGATCTTCCACACTTTATCAGTTACATTTCTGCCTTATTTAGAGTAAGCTAGATTTCTCCCCTAGACCCAGTCAGTTGGAAAGGGTACATTAGTAATTCTTTCCCTAAATCCTTTCTGACTTACAAAGTATATGATCTTAAATATATAAAATTATAAAAATTAACATATATAATAAATTCTCTTAAATGTGTAGAATGGCTAAATTCTAAATTATCTCCCTTTATATCACTTTTTTCTTTTCTTCCAATCCAAATTTTATTTTTATGAAACTTTAATCTAGTTTTAATATAGTAATTTTTAAGCTTATAATAAATTGATAACCATTTTTCTTTGTAGGATGTCATCTTTCAGTATGCTACTGTGAAGATGATATCTTCCCTGTACTGTGAAATAGCCCCCTCCCCCATAAACTTGACTTTCAAAATCAGATGAGAATGTCTTTGTTTTGATTCTTACTGACATGCTTCATCTGATAATCTTGTTTTCATTATCTCTTTTTCTTATTTATCTAGCTCCCTTCACTGGGTTTATATTAATTATTTCTACCTATATTCTTTTGTTAAGCATGTTCTTCTTATGTTCCTAAAATAGTCTTTTTTATTTTATAACCACTTCTCAACTTAAAAAAATATCCTTTAAGACACTTGTCCTTTACAAAACTTTCTCTTAACAGGCTGTGTTCCATTTTATTTCAATGTAAAGAGAGGATTGAAAGAGAAGAAAAATAAAAGAAGGAAGTTCATAACCATAACCTATTAAATTGTCTCTCCTATTTTAGACTTAGGAAGAAGGAAAAGAAATATCTATCATTTTTTTTTTCTGATCACTGTCATCACTCAGTTATCCACACGATAAGATGGCTGAAAAAGCAAGTAATTTAAGGCCAAACTCTCTCTTAGACGATGGTTTCAATCTCCCCATCCGCATATTATATCAGTGTGTATTGAGTTGTGTCTCTTGTGGGCAGGAAGTACAAGGTGCCTACATGCCCCAGAACAATAACAAATTCTGAGTGGGTCCAAGCAGGAGCTGATATCCTGTGCTGTTTATATGCTACACTCATGACCAGAAAAGAATATAAAAATAAAAGACTAAAAGTAGAATTATCTTTGTTTTCTGTGATATATATTTAGATGGCCAAATCCTGCTGTGGGAGTAAGATGAGAAAGTGCTTGTGGATGGTTACATTTCTAGACCATGGCACGTGACATTTTGTGATTTTCCAAAATGAACAAAATGCTTGTTGTATTTTTTAAGTTGTGTTTCATTTGGCTATATCTGGCTATCATTAAGTCATGTCACTTTACAGAGATGCGTGTGGCATTTGTGAGTTATGTAAATGTGAAGAAATAAGATTATAACCTTGATAATTTTTTAAAGATTTATAACTTAGTGTTCCTTGCCTGATGTGCATGTGCTTGAGGAAAAATTCAACTCGGTTATATGTTTTTTCTAATCCTTCAAAAAAAGCATCACATTTAAAGATTTTATGACTCTGTTAAAATAGAGTTGCATTTTAGTGTGTGCATATGTAAGCATGGTCTAATGCAATTGTTGGGAAATGCACACATCCTCGAATGCTAAGTATATTTAGCCAACCATCTGAAGGCCCATGAAGCGTTTCTGAAATAGAAATGCTTGCTTCAGCAGTAAAGAACATTCCTGACTTGAAATTCAAGTAGACCCAACAATGTCCTTCTTGATTATCATGATGCAGTTCAAGAGGAAATCTTCTGTAGGCAATGAATAGTGTCTTTTATAGCTTAGATTCTGAGCAAAGTTAATTATATAATAAATACTTCATTCCTCTTTTTAGGTGTCTTTCAGTTTATACATAGGCCATCAGTAATGACTCAGAATTGAATATATCATTATTATTATTGTTATTAAATATTATTAACTCACATTATCTTGATAATACCATTTGTCACACACATGTGCTTACTAAACTACTTGCCATAGGAGTAGGTCTAGAGCTGTGGATGGGTTATTCATATAAAAAAGCATATTTTATAGATCTGTGTGAGGAGACAAGACTTATTCCTGTTAAGAATATTGATGTGAAACTAGTACACTCTTTTATCTGGCATTATATTTATATGACTTTAGTTTTAATCTAGTAATTTGTAAGCCTATAATACATTGATAATCAGTGACAAAACATCAACTGAGGCTTTATAAGAACCCTGAAATTCCTGCTGAACCATAAGAAAATTAAAATATATTTGGTAGGTCTTTAGTGTAATGAATTCTCTTGCCCTGTGATTTTTTAAATTTATTCTCTATATATGATGTACACAAACTTTCAAAATGTGAATTATAGAGATTAGATGGTAGGAAGGATTAGAAAAACACTGATCAGGGAATCAGGGAACCTGAGTCCTAGCTCTGTGACTAGGTAACTAATTGGGGTAGAAATTCACGTTAACATTCTGGGCCTCAGTTTCCTCGTTTATGAAGTAAGTATGTAGACTAGATAATTGAACCTTTTTAATAATAATGTTCTTTGTGTAAACCTGGTGATTCACAGACCAGTACCCCTGGGGATAAAAATATATGTTTATAAAAAAATAAAAAATTTTTAAAAAAGTCAAAAGACAAAAAAAAATACATTTAATAATATTTTCAAAACTGAAAACAATTCTTTATGTCATAACTATAACTAACATAACCAGTAACTATTAAAGTAGTAAAACACATTGATATGTATGATCCTATCTGTGTTCACACAAAATAAAAATGGGCATGATGACTGACTGGAAAAAAAAATAATAATATTCTTTAATCTGACAACATAAAAACCTAAATAATAGAATTATTGATATAACATTTATGCTTCCAGTGTATATATGTTTTTAAAATATGACTCCAGTTTGTTCTCCATTTATCCACCCCACAAAAGGGAAAATAAAAGAAACCATAAAACAAATGAACACTTAGATATCCATCTATTGAGTATACTTGTTCCATGTGTAAGGCTTTTTAGTCATTAGTTCTAGCATGGTCCAGGAATTATTTATATAGAATATATTTAGAAAATAAAACATTAGCCTGACTTTATGGGAATGAATTTCAAGATGGATGAGAAGTATTTATTATGTACTATGGAAGAAAAGAAAATATGGACTAGCAGTTCAGAAGGATCTAAGGCACTATTTAAACAAAATTAACATCTTTAAAAAGTAATAGTCAAACTTAAATAGATATTGTGGAAAGAGTGAATAATTCCCATGTCCACCTGTAGATGTTCATGTATGAAAGCCATGGTATAGATGGGATGAAAACACAGACTTCAGCTTTTGAAGCTTTCCCCCAGTTCCATCATTAGCCACTTCCTGTGGACTGTGCCTTACTAGTCTTCTCATTGTGTGCCAACTTTATGCATATTTCCAAGATGTCATCAAGAAATAAATTCAGATCAGGACATTTTGAGATGCTATGGAGAAGTATATTGCCATGTCCAACCACACTGGACAATGCTGATTGATTCTGCCTTCTGGCCTTTGAGTAGATCCTTCTATATACCTGAAATGCCTTTCCTCTGACTCCCCATCCTCTTTTCTTGGCCTGGCCAACTCTGAAACATCCTTTAGAAGTAATCTAAGATGCCACCTATTAAAAAGTCTTTCTGGGTGCCTCCCTCTTGCCTTGTTCCCTTTACCTGTTCAGGCTCCCCTAAGGGTGTTCCCTCGTCTATATTCTTCAGAGCACTTTCTGTTTATGGATGTCACAGAACCATCACATTACTGGACTTGCTCATATCCTTGTCTTTCTTGACCCCACTAAATTGTATGTCAGGGACTCTGTCATTTCCTGTTATCCCTTATGCCTAGTAGATTGCATGGCATAGAGGGTTAATGAGTAATCAAACTTATATCAATTGGATAGTATCAACAAAGTCCAAACTCCCTCCCCTCTGCTTGTTTACTCCATCATACAATACACCTTCATGTTGACTGGCAAGAGCTATAATAAAACCCTCAGCCTATAATTTAAATTCATATGTTCCTAAAGCCTTCAAACTTAGATACTTGCACCAAATATATACCCATGTGTGTGGTGGGTCTGACATTTCTGTGGAAGGAGTAAATCACACACCAACTATGCATTTGTTCACCAGAATACTCAGCCTTTTAATATACTAAATTGATAATTCACTAAGAAATTCTCTTCCATGCAAAGAAATAGATTCTCCTACAACTGACTCATTAAATATCTCCTGGATTAGAAATGAGCAAGCTAGTGATTCCTAGGTGGCTCAGTCAATAAAGCATCCAACTTAATCTCAGCTCAAGTTTCGATCTCATGTTCATGAGTTCAAGCCCCGTGTTGGGCTCTATGTTGGGCACAAAGCCTCCTTAAAAACAAAAACAAAACAACAGCAACAACATCAAACAAAAAACAAAAAAATGAACAACTTAGAAACATATATATATGATTTTTAAAACCTGGGGCACTAGGTAAATCATTTTAAAATGAAGAATACAAAGAATTAACCAGTGTGTTTGATATTGATTTCATTATTCACTTTGTATGTGTGTGTCTGTACAATTTAAATGTGGATTTTGTATTTTTGAAAGGAGATAGACCTTAAATCCAGATTCTTTAGCCACTCAAGTATATATTTCATTAGCATTAAGGTAGACTTAGTATCTCTGTTTTGGATTTGAGAATGCTCCAAATATTTGGCAATTCACCTCACCATGGAGATTATTTAGATTAATTTTTCAGGTAAAAGTTTTATTCTCTGCATAAAGAACATAGTTATTTAACAATGCACATATTATCACATGAGCATGAGCTAAATGTATTCACAGACAGCAGCACCTCTTTGACTAGGAAAATATCTGTCATGTCCGTGGCTGGTAATAAAAGACTTTCAGGATTAGCCCAGCAATATAGATGGGTCATGCTCTGTAGATTTATAGTGATGAGTATTTCTTTTTCCAAAACTGAAAATGTATTTGATCTTCTATTGGAAAAAAGAATTATGATAACCATACTTGTCAAAAGGAGTTTGGAGAAATTATTTTTGCCACTTTATTACCTCATAGTGTATTATACCATTGTGCACATATTTTGTGCAGTTCAATGCAATTTGCAGATATTTTATATAATATTTATATTTTATAAGGAATAACATATCTCTTAATTGAAGATTTTGTTTTAGATGAACAAATTTCTTATATGGAATTATGTTGTATTCCCATTAAGTACATTAGTAGTTTCCTCATAGCATGTCTTATAAAAAGCATATTATATCTCTATCATCAAACACTTTCTGGGAAATAATTAATTGTGGCGATATTATGTAGGTTGATGAATAAAAGTGAATGTGACATTAACATACGCACAAAAAATGTTTTAGTTAGTTATGTACCCTCATGTCCTCCATTTAATTCATAATTAGAGACCGTTAAAGTTTTGATACACTGTCATTTCCCAATGTGTGTTAGTTAATGTGTCCCTGCTGGTGAGCAGTGTTTCTTAAATCTTGGTTGTCATAGTTACTCTTGTTACTACTGGCCAACTAACATTTAGCCTTTCTTTTTCTTTTTTTGCTGCATTAAAATGGAGCAGTAAACCTGACAGGTGAGGAATAGAGAACAAACCCCTTTAATGCTCAGTACTAGATACTCGTAGCCTTTGGAAGTATTGAGGGGATGAGGGTGGAAGTTGGATATAAAAGTAGAAGATGAACAAAGCCCAGTTTATAAAATACTAAAATGATTGGTATTAAAATGATTCTAGGGAAAATAAATTAGTTTGTCTATATGAAAAAAAAAAAAACAAATTATCCAAATTTAGAAGGTAATGAAACCAGTCTGGATTTTGTTTTAATGAGCATTTGTACGTGTTAATGTGTCTGCAAAACAGAAATGTGAGGTGTCCCATAAAATGTTTGTTTTGTTTTGTTTGTTTCTACTCAAGACCGATATTTTAAGTTTGATCTGAGACCACCTCCTGATACAGGAACACAACTGGCATTTTCATATCTTGCAAATATTGGTGACTGTGCCTCTGTGAAAATTCTTACATAATTCCAAATTATTTTCCATGTTTTCCAACTCAACTAATAATAGCGTCAGCAGCAATAGTAGTAGTAGTAGTAGTAGTAGTAGCAGCAGCAATAATAATAATGATAATAATAATAATGGTAAGACTAGCTATCTGTGTGATTATTGAATGATTGGTCCAATCTAACTTTCTACTTCCTAACATATCTATATATCCAAATGTATATCTATCTATTTATCTATCTATCTATACCTTCCCATTTATATTGATAGAAACGAATTTCTGATAAAACTTAAAACTAACCAAAGGGCCTCAGTGCTCATCTCAATCGTTTTCCTGCCGGTACTGTACCAGTAGTTCCCAATGCTTGTTCCCTGGACCAGCAGCAGAAGCATCAGCACTACTGGGGAAAGTGAGAAAAATAGAAATTCTTGGACTTCCTACCCAGACCTAATGAATCAGAAACTCTGGGTGTGAGTTCAACAGTCTGCAGTTTAGTAAGCCCTCCCAAATGATTCCATTGCATGCTAATGTTTGAGAACCATGGCTCTATTATTTTCCCTAAAATCACTTAACACTGGTCAGCAAGCTACTTTCATTGACAGAAAACTTAGTATTTCTGCAGGGTGTCTTTTTTTAAAATAGCACATGCAAAGTAGGTTTTGCTTTTGTTTTTGTTTTTGTTTTTGTTTTAGTCAAAGCAGAACACACTTTGAACCCCCTTAATATACTCAGAGATCTACCTTACCATTTAATACTGTCTACATTTTATAACATTATCACCGCCTTCTGGTCCCATTAAGATGAGAGAATTGGCTCTCTTTCTTTTTCAGAACCACTAATTAACATTTATTGAATATTCAAGGTACTAAAAATGAGTTTATAATTTTCTAAATTAAATAATACTTTATGTATTAGCTTTCAGAATTTTTTAAGTCATATGTGGGTAACTTTACAATTACATACATCTAATATATACATGAAAGGACTAGAAATTTTCATCAATACCCTTATTTTTTATAAAATATATAAATAAAACAATTCAACTTATAAAGAACTACAACATTTAATGTAGACATCATCTCGAGACCTTCTTCCTCTCTTTTGTACATGAAGAAATTGAGAAGTGTTATTCTTGACTTCCCTAAGAAGATATACACCAGTAGTGGCAGAGCGAAGTTACATTCTTAAAAGCATCAGAATCATAAAGTGTTTGAATGGACTTCTTTGAATTTAATAGCAGAGATTTCTGATAAATGTCTTCCAAAAGCCTTGGGCCATATGTCTGAATATCTTTGTTTTAAGTAAGTGAATTCCCTCCCACTTCATCCCTAGATGAGAGCCAGGTGAGAATAAATGACAATAAAAAGGCCCTTAGACCACAGAGTAGAATTTTTTTTATACGTGACCCACATCCCAGACCACCACGTTTTTATATTATGAGCAGTTTCCATCATATCTGAAATGTCATGTGACCTTGCATTTCCTTTTCACCCATATAACTCCTACATGTGCTAGATAGTTCTTTTTGCAGGAAATATCCTCACAGTAGGACTTTTAATCTTAATAGAAAAAATAAAATAGCAAGGCAAAATTCACATCATTTTGGAGTCGCTATCTTTGCTTTTATCTCAGTGAAAATGAGAATAATGAGACCTCTAAAAACTTAGGAAAAATGTGTGACTATGTACGTTCATGTTGGGCCTGATTTAAACCGCCATACGCCATTTAAGAACTCTAGGGCTGTAAATTCTATTTTTAAAGCTCTTTATCATTATTACCCAATGATAACCAAACTCTTCACCCTGCAAGCATTTCTTAGAAGTTCTTTCTGTTGGAAAACAACCATTTTAGCACATTTATGTTTAAAAATAATGTGACAAAAGTGTGGGCAGCTGGAATCCGTGTTGTGATCCCCAGAGCTAAACTAAGCAAAACAAAGTTTAAACGGCTGGTTTTCTGAGATGGCTAGGATTTTTGGAATCTGAGATCTTGGAGGCCGTTGATTTGAATAGATAAAGTGAGGAAGAAGTTAGTTATTAAATGTCAGGGAACCCCCCCCCCCCACACACACACTTTCTCACAAGTATAAACTGTAATGTTAATCCCATGCTCTGGGTTTTGAGATTCATCTGGGCAACAAGATGTGACATTCACCTTCCCTGGCACCGGGAAACAGACTAAATTTCTTTAAAGAGTATTCTTTTCTGTCCCTTTGTCTCAATATCACTCAGCCTGTCTTCAGTGAAAAAGGAGATAAGGAATATGTCCCACAATACCTGCAGGAATGGCCTCATTTCCTTGCCCAGAAATTTCTACATCTGGTTCCATAATCCTGCAAAAATGACAGTGGAGACACTTTGAGGTGGGAAAAAATCCAGGTTAGAATCATTAGGTCTGGCACATCAGCAAAGAAATGTATCTGTGCCGACTCTTATGAGGAAAAACAAGCAAACAAACAAACAGACAAGCATAAGAAGGACCCCTGGGGTTACCTGAAGCAGGAAGACCAAGCATATGTTTATTACAGGTGGACTCTCTGACTGGCAGTTGGTGGCGTTTCATTAGCCCATTGAGATTCTGTATCTTTGGTGGTAAAGTGAATCTCTGTGAGGGAAATAACCACAGCCTAACACAGGGACATTTTCTACTCAGAAACTGGTCACCATGTTCTTCTTTCACATGGTCTTCCAAGCCACTCTTTCTCTTTCTTCTCATATCTTTCTTGCCAGCCCTCAGCTCTGATTTCCCTTCCCTTCTCCTTTTCCACTCCATACACCTGGAACGGCCAGTACCTTTGCCATGCCTCAGATTCACTGCTCACCTCGGATTGGTAGTATGGCTTGGCAGTATATTCTGTCCTCAGGCTATATCTGCCACCTTTAGGTAGAAACAGGAAATCCCAAGACAGGTTAATTCAAGCTTGTGAGAGAGGAAGGTGTCTAACAGGACTCACCCAAGAAAATTAATTCCCTCAATGCCGTTTTGCCGAAGGCACTGCACTTGAGCAAATCAAGTGTGCTTTCCCTTTGCATCAATCTTCCCTTCATCCCCTGGTTGGTTTTATTTTATACAGATGAGCAGAGATGGAAAGAAAGGCTATTTAACAGGAGCCCTCTGGCTAACCATGGAACGACCTGGGTGGCACTGAATGAGATCCCATTGCCACAGCAACGCTAATGAGCTGTGCGACAGTCATGTCAGAAAGAGAAGGGAGTGTTCCTCAACACTGCTGTGCCCCTTTCCCCAAAGAAGAATGTCTTTCTTTGGAACAAGAGTGAGATGCTAGGATTATGACTGCAGCCCAGAGACTGCTGGAATCAGTTTTTGAATAATAAATACAGAATAAAGCACTGCTTAAAAGGCCTCCATCTCTTCCATTTTTAATCTGTTTTAAACTTAAAGAAAATAGGTAGCACTCTGTGTTTGGTGTTTGAAAAAAATAAATAAGAAATCTTATGGGGGAAAAAAAAACCCTGACCTTTCTTGCATAGACATTTGTTAATATTACATTATCACACTCTATACAAAGGCATTTAATAAAACTAGTGGTAATTAAAGCAAAGATGAAATGAATTGTGTAAAGAATTACTTATAACAAGGCACTATTAATGGTTCCTATGCCATGAATAATCATTGGAAGAGTGAGACACAGTAGGTGAAATTAGTTTTTCTCTGATCTTCCTGTGATTGACTTTCATTAATGGAATATTAATCACGGCTTAACACCATAAACAATCAACACTATTTTTTTTTTTTTAATTTGAAAGAGAAAGGGGATGTTGGTCTTGCATCGTGTTAATTCTCTTTCCAGGTGTTAGACTAACTTGGAATCTTAGAATATACTATATTTGTCTGCCTTCTGGGAAAATCCAATTCAGGTCCTCTTTGTAGCCATCAGTCATATAATCTTGGAAAGAGGAAAGAAAGGGTTTGGTTTTAGCTCTTCAGCTTGAGGCTCAGTAGTTTCAGAGGTTTTTCTCTATGGTAAGCACATTCATGGTATTGGTACTCAATTAGCATTGGCTATTACATGTACTCTGTCCTTTTCCTCACAAATTGAACCAGTGGATAAAGGAGATTTGCTGAACAAGGACTCAAGCTTATCTCTCCAACACCCCCCTTAAAGCTGAAAGGCAGAAGCGATGAAGAATTTAATTCTAGAGCAGACTTTGAGATCATTCACTTAAATAAAAGTTTTAGACTTGAGGAAGCAGTCTAGGCCAAGAGAGGAAAAGCAACCTGAGCAAGGTCACAAAGCAGGACTGTTGAATGGTTTACGACAGAAAGTTGGGAGGGAGAGGGGGTTGCAAGACTCTCTGCTTTTTAAATGTTTCTATTGCTTTTTTAAAATTTTATTCTTACATTTTTATTTTCTCCCTATAGGAAGAGGGCAGAGTCTGACTCTAGAAAGAGCAGCATACCTAACAGTAAGGAGGTCCCTTCACACCATCCAACAGACCCAGTAGAACTGAGGCGCCTTAATTTTCAAACACCAGGTAAGAGGCAGGACTCATCTTGTCCATAATACAGTATTTACTGGAAGTTTTTTGGCCACCTGATATTGCTTTGATAGATAAATATATCATTTTATTTAGAATGATTTTGTTTATCCTGATTTTTAATTGTAATATTATTGAGAATCACTATACATAAGTCTTGAAAGAAAGTTAACTTTGCAAATCTGAGGTGGAGTAGACAAGAGAAAACATGTAATTCACCTTTAGATTTCGGAAAAACTATAGCGGTGAAAGGGAAAGAAACAAAGTGGGGCAAAAATCAGTTTCTTTTCCAAATATTACCTATACTGCATGTAACCGGCCAATTTGGTCTCTTATAGGGAGGCATGTAAAGTGATTGAGGATAAGAAAAATATCCTTGTTTCTTAAAGAACATTAAGTGCTTCAACAGAGCAAATCTATCATTCCTGCTGAGGGGCATTTTATACAATATTATTAATTCAAGGCTAGCTCTATTTTGCTTTCTTTCAAGTAAATTTTATTTATACCAAGTGAATGATAAATAATAAATGGTAAAGAGATCTAAAAACATAAAACTGAGTGGCACTGCCATAATATCTAAGAATAGTTAAGAAATTAAAGAGCTGATCTAAGAAGACTGACTAAAATTTGGTTGTGTTATTGTTTGCCAAATTGTTGGCAAGTGTGTCAAATGGACGTCCTACCTCATAGTAGGATATACTACAAATGTGTTAAATTACACATTTGCAGTGAATTGCTTTGAATTGAGTACAAGGCATTGTATCTGGCTTATTTTCTCCCTTAAATGTATATGTATCATTGTAACCAGTAACAATTCAGTTGAAAGAAGCATCTGGCATTTTCAAAGTGGCTGTACAAATCATTATCATAAATGTGGGTTGTTTTTAAAGTTCTACCTCAAAAGAGGTTAGATTTTTTTTTAAATCAGTTTTTTTTAAAGCAAAGGTATACTTCAAACGGCATAAAAGTAGAAGAAAATGTTCATGTAGCCAAAACTCTCTTGTATATATTTTTTAAAAGGCTGATAAATGCAGACTTTGCACATCTGATGATAACTGAACAAATCTATGCAGTCCTCTAGGATCACTGTAGTCTTGTAGATGCTCCCTGTTGAGTCTCTATCTAGCTACTCCATTAAGGCAACTGGATATGAATTGAGTTCTGTAGTAAACCTTCTCAGTTCACTTTCTGAAATAGTAGTATACTGACTTCTTTAGGCTCTAGGCAACGTCTTAATAATGGACCCAGGAGTTCATACACTTTTCCATTTGGCCAAACAAATGTACAGAGGACCAAAAGCCACGGAAATGATATGCAGTAGGATTTCTTACAAGAGTAGCATGTTGTGGAAATGGAGAAAATGATTGTTACTCAGTACCTTGCTGCTCTACCCTGCCCCTTCTGGCTTTTATGTGAAGTGTCACCTGTATTAGAAACAAGATTGGGAGGGAGACAAACCATAAGTGACTCTTAATCTCACAAAACAAACTGAGGGTTGCCGGGGGGAGGGGGTTGGGGAGAAGGGGGTGGGATTATGGACATTGGGGAGGGTATGTGATTTGGTGAGTGCTGTGAAGTGTGTAAACCTGGTGATTCACAGACCTGGGGATAAAAATATATGTATATAAAAAATATATGTTTATAAAAAATAAAAAATAAAAAAAAAAAAAAAAAAAAAAAAAAAAAAAAAAAAAAAAAAAAAAAAAAAAAGAAACAACCTTGGTTTTCTAGCAGAGACAGAAGCATAGTATAGGGTGAATGGAAAGTCAAAGATAGCCCCAGAAGGAAAGGACCTGTAACAGAGCTCCCCTTCATCTATTCCAGCACCAACAGAATATGCTTATGGGCATAAATAGAAAGCAAGAATGGGAACTGTATAGAAAGGATTATCAGCAGAGTGCTGGCAACTACAAACAAGGGAATAGAAATGACTTTAACCAAGAGACCTCCATCTATACGTCTCACTTTTATGGGCAATTTTGTAAATATGGTCAAATAAAAAAAAAAAGTTTATAAGGAATCTAATTTTACCAGTGAATATGGGAATATTCAATACATTTATGGAGAGAGCCTGTTAAATTTCACAGAAGTCCATCAAAAGGAGAATGAATGTTGCAGTTGAAGGGACATTGCTTATCCCATCAATAGCTTTACAAAATTGAAATTAGGGGCTAAGGTTATAGAAGGTATCATTTAACTAAGGTTAGACTTTTTGCATCAAATGGGTAATGGAATAAAGTGGCGAAAATGAACAAAGAGGGAGATAAGACTTAATAGAGGAAGACAATAGAACAGGAGAAATTGTCCTAAGGTCCTATCATATCTGTTCAGTATGGAAACACTATGTTGTGCTAAGTTTTAGCTCAGGTAAGCAATCTATTTGAGCTTGATTTGTTGAAACAGTCTATTTGCCCCCCCCCCCAAGCTCAATAATGTGGCATGCTGTCCTGAAAATTTCACCAGTTGACAAAGAATATAGACCCAGCTATTAACGTGAAATTCATAAAAATGTGACCATTTGCTCAACCAGTACAGATTCTAAGCAGTGGCTACAAATCGCCTTAGTTACTTGCCAATAGGATAATAGGTAGGGTTATTGGCCAAATAACCTTTTTGTGCTTTTTCCTCTCCTCTTGTTCACAAATAACCAAGGGCTTTCCTGGATGATACAATAAAATGACCCCTTTAGTAGGTGTTGCACAGCAAATGATATGACGCTCCTTAATTTTTGTATTTTAAACTCTTTCACTATCTGAAATGTGCTTTTATATATATCATACTTTTGGAAGTAAAACCATTTATCCACAAACATAAAATTTGACAATTCTTATTAATGGTATGCATAAGTAGGGAGTTAACCACCCACCTCTTCACTGCAAACAAATAGTTTTTAACGAAATAAAAAAAAGAAAGCAAACTTGTGATTCACATATCAGTCCCTAGCAACTGAACTTGTTCAAAGCAAGTTCTCTTCCACTTCCAGTGGATCTGTTGAAGAAGATAAAATATCAAACAAAGATTTCCATTTGAAATTCAGTAGGTATTTCAGAAGGTAAAGAAAGCACATCATTCAGTTTACTAATTCTATAAATTCTTCTTTCATTTAAAAAAAAAATCTTGGGGGACACCTGTGTAGCTCAGTCCTTAAGTATCTGGCTTTGGCTCAGGTCACAATCCCAGGCTCCCTGTTCAGTGGGAAGCCTGATTCTCCCTTTCCAACTCCCCCTTGCTGTCTCTTTCTCTGTCAAATAAATAAAATCTTCAAAAGAATTAAAATAAAAGAATAAAAAAAATCTTGGGAATGGAAAACTATTCACTTTTTTTAAAATTTATTTTCAGCATAACAGTATTCATTGTTTTTGCACACACCCAGTGCTCCATGCAATCCGTGCCCTCTCTAATACCCACCACCTGGTTCCCCCAACCTCCCACCCACCACCCCTTCAAAACCCTCAGATGGTTTTTCAGAGTCCATAGTCTCTCATGGTTCACCTCCCCTTCCAATTTCCCTCAACTCCCTTCTCCTCTCTAACTCCCCTTGTCCTCCATGCTATTTGTTATGCTCCATAAATAAGTGAAATATGATAATTGACTCTCTCTGCTTATTCACTCAGCATAATCTCTTCCAACTATTCACTTTTTAAGTATTTATTCTTGTTGGAGAGCCTAGAACACTTAAGAAGGCAGACGTTTTTCCTTCAATTCTATCCCATACTCCAAAGGTATTGAAAACATATTCCAAATTTCCTATAAATACAGTATTCTGAAAGTTTAAATTCTTCAAAGAAATATACCCTTCACTGCAGTACCACAAACATACCTATCATTGGGTGAGGGAAGGAAACATCAGATTCCTGTCCACTGTCTCTGCACTATGGCAGAAAGTAAAGGCAAAGAAATCTGTTGTTTTCAGGAAAGCCATCTTTGCAAGGCTGTGGGATATAGAAAAACATTGCTTTAGTACACTTTCCAAATTTTGGATGACAGTCTAGTCACTATGTTCATGAAATGCTCTATTCAAGCATCTGAACAGGGCGAGAAAGACCAATATCTTTCTAAGAGCATGCGGTACCTCTTTTTGTAGGTGTTTCCCATGAACATGTTTGTTAGCTGGAATACAGTCTGTTGGAATTGGCAAAATCCAACTAATTTGTTTAGAACTTAAATTACCCAATGTATTAAAAAATTGTATTGTAGTTGGCAATAATTAGTCATCATTTATTGATATACTGAGTTGGTAAGAGCTAGTATGAAACAGGCAAGAGCTAGTATGAAAGGTAAGAGCTAGTATGAAACAGGTACAATTCAAGTACCATTGTTTGTATCACCCATGACCTACAAAATTAGAGTCCTGAGTATATAAGAAGGCATCATTTAGCTAAGGTTAGACTTATCACTTCAAATGGAAAATGGAGTAAAATGAGAAAAGGAGAGAGGAGATGTTATAGAAGAATTTGCTAGACTTATTAATTGCTAATCAAGTCTTATAAATCTTTAAGCTTTGCAGAGAAAGGGAAAATACTCATTTATTAAAAGATGATTTTAAAATAACTGCTAGTAATCCTCGTACATCTTTGTGGACTGCAATAACTGTGTATGCACTAAGATGAGTTGACAGATGAGTTACACGTTAAAGCAAAGTGAACTGTGCCCATTGGCCTAGGTTGAGAGGAAAGTTTTGTGTGTGTGTAAAAAAAATGTTTCTAAGTCTTCTTATAACCTATACTTCAAATAATTCTTGTTCCTAATTACAAAAGCAGCACATGTTTATTGGGGCAATTGTGTAAAATAGAAAATAAGCTTGTTAACAATTGTACATAGGCTGTGGCTATACAGGTGTTCATTATAGTAAGTATTTTGTATGTTTGAAAATTTTCATAAATTGGAAAACATGGAAAAAACACATATAGGAAAGAGAAATTACTCTTTACCCCCCACTTCTTTTTCTTCTATTTGTCTTCTTTTTTTGGAGGGCAAATTTAAAATACAAGTTAAAGATTCCCTATAACTATTCCAAATTTGCCCTTCAGGAATAGCTATCATATATAGCCCCACGCTTTTTCATATGTATCTGAAAAAGACTTTCATATGTATATACAGTTCTTTAGTTGATAAAAATGGGTATCAGATATATAAACAAATGATACATATAAAAATTTTCTTTCTTATTAGCATATAGTGTATTATTTGTTTCAGGGATACAGGTCTGTGAATCATCAGTCTTAAACAATTCACAGCACTTACCACAAAAATTTCTTGTTTTAGCATTTATTTTTTCAAAGATTTTTATTTCTTATTTGACAGAGACACAGAGAGAGGGGGAACACAAGGAGGGGGAGATCAATGGGGGGAAGCAGACTTCGTGCCAAGCAGGGAACCTGATGTCAGGCTCCATCCAAGGGTCCTGGATCATGACCTGAGCCAAACCCAACAACTGAGCCACCCAGGTGTCCCCTGTTTAAACATTTAAATACATAAACAGACCTTTTTCCAAGTTAGTGTATTAGGTTTTATCTCCTTCTTAGTAGCCAATGGTCTTGACATTATTCACTTCTACAGATGACACAAAATGTATTGACATTCCATATTAATGGAGGCTATTTTCTGTGATTTACTCTTGGAAATAATACTGCAGTAAGAAATACTGAGCATACATCTTTTCACGTCTTTGCTGCTACCTCCCAATATTAGACACCTGGAAATGCAAGTACAAAGTCTTAGGGAGACACATTTACCATTTTGATGGAGATTGCCAATTACAGATTTTTTTTGAAACATTGTAAGAATCCTTTACCGACAGGTGGCAGCCCTCTGAGCCCTGGCCTCTAGCATTGGACAGAAGACTACAATAAATATAATATCAAAAGATGATGATATGGGGTGCCTGGGTGGCTCAGTGGGTTAGGCCACTGCCTTCGACTCAGGTAGTGATCTCAGAGTCCTGGGATCGAGCCCCGCATCGGGCGCTCTGCTCAGCAGGGAGCCTGCTTCCTCCTCTCTCTCTGCCTGCATCTGCCTGCTTGTGATCTCCGTCTGTCAAATAAATAAATAAAATCTTAAAAAAAAAAAAAGATGATGATATATAAGAAAACCAAAGAAGCTACAAATATGTGTTCATGTATCAACTGTATCCCAATAAAGCAAATTTAGAATTTTAGCATTGCAGATAAATAAGCTTTCTTTCAAGGACAAAGGTGTGAGGGAACATGTAGCTCACAGCATCACGTTGTAAGCCAGTCACCACCTTTCTTTGTGACTGTGAAATTATTTTTCTCTGCTGCCTTTTGGTTGCCTTGTTTCCATTAAAAGTGTTTTTTTTTTATTTTTCTGTGAAATTCTTTCTTCTAATATTTTTACCTCCTTCTCACATCCCTCTCTCTGCACCTCCTCTAAAACAAACAACAAACAAACAAAAAAACACAAATAACCCTTCAAACAAAAACAACAAAAAACTGCAGGGTTTGTGCTTTCACCTTTTAAGAAAAGAAATTTAAAAATTGATGATCAGATGTTACAACATAAAAGCCTCGTTTTCATTCTGAGGATGACCTTAATATGTTTTGCCCTAAAGCATACATGGATGGTAGGTGATTGATGGGCTGTGGAAAGCAGAAACAAACTGAGGAACAGTTATCATATCAGAAATAGCAGTATCAGCAGCAGAAATGTCTAAACAGAAGCTGAATGGGCTTTAAAAGCTTTTGAAGCCTCTTTGTTGATCCATCAGTACTATTAATTGGATCAATGCTAACAAGATCCATATTTATATACACTTATCTTTATATTTTGTACTATAAGAAACTTGTATATATGACCTTGCTTAAGACCACCATTTGTGTTCTTTGTATATTTCAAAAAACCTTGGTTCATTGAATAGAAATAGCAAATTTCTGATATAAAGAAACATGCTTTGTTAAATTCTGCATTCTGAAAAATTCTCCATAAAAATGAGTCTTACTCATGCTATCCAGTGCTTACCTGAAAAAGGGCTCTTGGAACATCTTTTTCCTAATGATGATCGTACTCATGGGTTAAGTCAAACTGTCATTATTGTTCTGCCATGTAGCAATTATATTATATAAATCCATATTCTCTTTTGCCTTTTACTCATTATTCATTTGTGAAACAAATTGCCAATATTGAATATTTATATTTTATTCAGGGTATTCTAAGTGGTACATAAATTATTTTAAAATATGACCAATATTTTATAAACTAAGTTTCTCTCTGTGACTGTTAACTTAAGTACATTTTTGACAGAGATATACCATTGATTGGATGAACAAATTATTTTCTCCCTATCCCATGACCGCAAATTGTTCTCCAGACTTTTATTCATGTTGTTTTCTGTTTGTTTGTTCCTTTGGAAAGGAGAACCATGAAGAGAGTATTGTTGAATCATCACACATATAGGCTAACAGAAAAAATCATCTAACAAATATTCCACTACCCCCCTGAAAAAAGATGTTCCCCCACTCTTAATGACCTCAAAAACTTTACTTAGCAAAATAATTACAAAGTGGTTATTGGCATTAAGTGCAAGATTTTAAAATTGCCAAAATGAAACAAGTATTTGATAAACATTTCTGTATAGATGTTTGAAATTACTGTTGATTAAATGACAGTAAAATTAAACAGAATATTTGAAGGCGGAAACATTGTAAATTGGAGATTTTTTAAAAATCTGCCAAATAATACTACAGTTTTTAACATTTTGAATTTATACCTTTAGTATACCTTTAGTTAATGTTTTCATGGAAAATCACAAAATGTTGACAAGAGGTGACTGGTAAATACAGGTGTGCATAGGGGCACCTTTTCCCTCTTCCCACCACTGAAACAGACATACCTTCAAATGAAGCTATTATTGACATAGTTTCTCTAACTGAGGATGGTTTATGATCCCTGTGGCAGGACATAAGTAGTCCAAACATTTTCAGAGGTCCATATTTATGTATATGGCACCAATCTGCCCAGACGTTAAATGGTACAAGAGACAGTATGGCATAATGAAAAGTATCCTAAATAAGAAGTAACAAGGTCTGGGATCAAATCCCTCAGTAGCCTTAGCTTTCCTAAGAGTAATGACCTTGATCAAATCTTCCACCCTTCTGAGCTTCATTTTCCTATTGACAAAATTAATGTGGAAAAGGAGAGGAAATAAATGAACTCACAGAGAGTGATCCAAGAGAGATGTATACATTGTTAAGCACCCCCAGACAATATTTGATGTCTAACCCATTGTCTTGTGGCTAATAAATACTTAATTTACACACCAAAGAAACATTTTCCTGTTTTAAAACAGAGGCTGCAATTTAGTTAGCCAAATGTGGCCTGCGAAGGTCTTTTCTTTGACTCCCACTGGGTTTCAACAAAGTTTTAAAGCAATGGTGAAAACTGAGGAAAAGTCACATCATAATCTGGGTTTGCAACTGCTACTAAAAACCTGAAAATTTTTACCTTGTGACTCTATGGCTCCACCTGGAAGATTTCTGCTAAAGCTGATGAGTTTGGCCTGTTATACATGTTCTCCACAGTGTACACCAGCCCTAAACATGACCCTGACCTTGAGACTGAATGTCAGTTTCCATTCATTTCATGCCTATTTTTATTTTTCATATAATAGAGAATATTTTGTTTTTTCCTTGAGCCTCCTTTAAAAGTAGGGAAATGAAATCCAGCCCTGGAAGATGGCTTGCTTCAAGGTAATGAGCAGGAGCACCTTTGTTTGTGAAAGAGTTTGCTATGCCCTACCTGGTCGTCTTCAGTCATTTACCTTACCTAAAGGCCCCCTTCAGCCCCTGGAGACTTTGTGCCTGCTTGAGAAGATTGTCACCACCATTCCAGAATTAATACAGTAGAAAGATGTCAAAACTACTTAGGATTTGATTTACTAGATTGACTAATGTATAAAGTCATTTAACTCTTCTGGGCTTCAGAGTCCTCTTGTGTACAACAAAAAGCCTGGGCTAAGTGATCTCTAAGGCACCACTCAGCTTCAAATACCATGATGTTAAAGTTTTAATTCTTGTAACGAAGCCTTCATGACATAGCCATCATAAATATATACCCTGTTAAAAGTAGCCATCATGATTTTTCCTCCAACCTAAGGCAGATTTCAGTGACTACATCCATCCATTTTTCATCTTGACAGTATATATTATGGATATCACGCCTTCAAAATGAAAGCACCATTCAAGATTCAACGTGTGCCTTTAAACTGCACTGATGTTGTGCATTTTTAGCCTTGAACAATTTGTCATGACCCTAGCAAGTCCTCTTTGCTGTAAGCTGCACTTCAAGTTCTTTGCTACTAATAGTAGCTAAAGTACTAAATCTCACTAAATGAAGAATCAGCAGATTCAAGGTATTACCAAAAGAAAGCTAATTACACTCTCATAAACCCTGATACAGTTTTTGAATGGAAAACATAAACAAGTGACACACCCCCATCATAATTTCCATTGGACCAAGAGTCATTGCTGGGGAACTTTAAAAATATCAATGCCTTGTTCATATCCCAGAGGTTCTGACTTAACTGGTCTGGTGTGCAGCATGGAAAAAAAAAAATTTAAAGCATCTCAAATGATGCTAATGTAAAAACCCTCATCTAATAAAAATATTGTTTGTAGACTGTGAGCAATAGCCAGGTTACCCAGACAGAAGTTTGAGAATATACTACAGTGACATCAACTTCATCTTTTTCTTAGTGTCTGCTGTTCTGTTCAGAATCTAACATGCTTGATTATATCATGTAAAATTGTTTCCATATTGGACAATGGAGAAGTTTAGGGGTAATTATATATATTTTAGTAACTCTTTGGGGATTATTTTCTGATTTGAGCTAGAGTTTCATGTTAAAGTTTCATCCCAGATTTATTAAGTAGCATAATTTTTATGATGATCTTTGTTTCAAATACTTGACAATAACATCATAGTCTTTTGAGTTAGCTAAAGAAAATGGTATTGAACTTAAATAATTCAAAAGGTTGATCATTAAACTGCATAGATTTTTAGTTTATAGACAGTAAATTCTCCCCCCGGGTCAAAAAAAAAAAAGGTCCAATAACTTCTAGAACACTTACATGAAAACTCTGCCCAAGAGACTCTTCTTTGTTGTTCCATATGTTTAGACATTCTATCTACAGGAGGTAGAAGTGAGAGTTATAAAGGAAGTGACTCCAGAAGTTACCTAGCTCTGCAGTTTTATTTTACAGATAAAAATTTGATGTTCTTTGTTCCAAGTGATTTGTCCCTATTAGTAGATGGCAAAACCAGAATTCCCATCCATATTCTAGTCTAGGATTTCTTCTTCTATACCATCAGAATCCCACAAGTTTACCTCTTTTTTCCATGAAACATCATTCTGCCATTTTTACTTGTCCTAGAATTGTGATGGAACATGATACATATTGATGTGTCTTAAACAATAATACTTGAATGCTGTGCTATCTTTGCATATGATATATACATCCTGATTTAGAAGATAAGTCAGTATAGGTTTACTTGGATTTCTGTATAATTAGCTTCCAAAGTAAATATGTTGATCACATCTTTGGTTGATTATTATGGTCTTCTACTGCTGTTATACTAATACTTTTCCCATCTCCAACTGGCTTTACTTTTTGCAGCTTTGAGCAGTAATTCAGTCCCCTACGCCTCCCTGATTGGCTCTGTGTCCTCCCTCTCTAGCCAAACCACCACTCAGTCCATATATGATAATAACTCTCTCCCACGATTCGCTCGAAAAGGTCTAAACATCTTTGTCTCTTTATTTTCTCTGTTAAAGCACTGTAATGGATGTCTACATCAGTCCATTTCCATTTCCAGATAAGCCTAGAGTCTGTTGTGCCTTTGCATTTCCATTCTTGTCATTGGGGGTGCCTCATCTGGATAAGATCACTTTAATTAAGATTACTTTAATTGTCACCCACCTACTCCCTCCACAGAATGTAAATTAGTTTGATTCCACCATTTATATGGAAAAGTTCCAGAAGTGGGCTTCAACATTTTGGTCCAAATACCTAATTATATCTGCAAGAAAGAGTTTCTATTTCTAAGCCAACTCATTTTTATGAGACCTTCCATTAATATTGTAGTTGACTGGAAGCTATAAACACTAAAACACCACCTATTATAACCTTGTATTAAAATGATTATCTGGTAGAAGCGAAAGAGATTTTTATTTAACTTACCAGAACCATTGATAACTTGACATTTGAGATCATGGAACTTACTGGGTGGCTTTCAATAAATGGCACAATTTCTAAAATGCCCATAAAACAATCACATGTCTTGCTGACTTAATGGTCACCATTCCATAACCTAATACCTTCCAAAGAATCCCAGGACAGCAGAATGTCAACATGGCCTCCAGTTTGAGCTCCTCCCCCATTCTTTTTCCTTTTCAGAGTCTTCCCTGGGGGCATGCTAGTTCAAGTTTTTCTAGCCAGCTGGAATTTTTATCCCAAAGACATGAGTCAGCGATGTTCTCTCATGGTACTCTTTAAAATTTAATAACAGAGAAATAGAATGTACATCACATGAAAAGTGAGAAAATAGTGGAAAGACACAGGAATCACCAAAATTAGTGGTGGATTATTTTAAACAGAATTTGTGAAACTAATATCACTTCAGCTGGCAGACTGAACTAAGATGTGCTGTCCCTGTCACTGCTTTCTTTCTTTATCCACCCCCTTTCCCTCCCTGTCTTTATACCCTCTAGTCACTCTCCTACTTTCATTTCCCATTTGTGGACAAAGATGTTTACACCTGAAGTAGATTGTAGGTTTTACTGGTGGTTGACTAATGGGGACCTGGGGCAAATACCACAAAGCTGTTAATGTGGCCATTTATAAGGGTCCAGGTGAAGGCCATAACCCCAACCTCTACAATCTGCTACTAGTGGAAACATTTTTGAACCTCAGTTTGGTGTCTGATTTTGTCATCAGTGATTATAGTCTATGAACTGTGGTGCATGTCATTCTTGGTGTCCATATTTGCATGTGAATGTCAGTCTCCTCCAGGTCTGTGAAATATTAAAGCAATCTTAATCAAGTCTCAATGTCTAGTGAATCCTGTAAAAACTTACATTTTTATCAGTCCTTTAAAAAAAGTATATCAGACTATCCATTTCATTTTTTTTAACAATTTCTATTTTATTTTATTTACATCATCATTTCCTTTGCAGGTTCAGATGATTCCGGTTACCCTGGTAACCTTCATTCTTCAAGTTAGTTTTCCTTGATTATGCATAAATCACTTTATGTTTCCTATCAAGCTACTACTCTTCCCCTTTTAGGCCTTTCTCAGTATCTGTTTTCTTAGTTCACTTTACACCATTTAATTCCACACGATTTCCATTTCACACAGTGCAGGAGAAGGAGTTTGAAATGACATAACAGTCATTACTCAAAGCAGAAGTTGACATCAAGCCCGACTGTCAGTTTTCTCCGCTAGCTAACTGCATCGATTCATAGCACAATAACGCTTTCTTTTACACTAGGAGTGTTAGTTTGCGGATTATGCTTGGTGACTTTTCATTTGGCTACAAAATTCATCCTTCCAGAGCATGTCCTGCTTTGAGTAACCAAACTATCTGCCTGCTTCCTCACATTAAACATCTTTACTACTCACATATTTCAGGCCATTTCTAACGATAGTATTCTCTGTATTTTGGAAGAGTCACCATCATTTTCATTTGTTTTCAAATGTGTTTCTTCTTTCCTTTTAATAGGTATGGCTAGCCATCCTCCAATTCCTATCTTGGAACTTGCAGATCACATTGAAAGGTTGAAAGCAAATGACAACTTGAAGTTTTCCCAGGAATATGAGGTATTTCAGTGCTCTTATCCTTGAAAGTAATTTCAAGAGTTGTCACCCTCTTCTTTTTTACTATATTCTTAAAAACTGACTTCATTCGTGTTTTTTTTTTCTTTTAAATATGACACTGAATCAGATAGAAAAGTTGATAGTAAATAGGTAATTGTAATCAATATAGTAGTTGTAGTTTTAAGATGTGTCGAATATTTTATATTCGGTCTTACTTAATGAGGTTGATTTTCTTTTCTGGTTTTAACTTCATAGGGTATATTGACTTGATAAGCTTCTTTGTATACCAGATGGGTGCTAAATATTGAATGAATTAATTCATGGCCAGAAGCCTCCTTGAAAAAGAGAGATGACAGGGAATACGTCAATTTCTCTGTATAGTTTTCCTTGACCTGAAAACCCTTTAATAATGTACACACACATGGATATGCATTATTTTACCCTTCAGTCTTAAAATAATGCTAGAATTAATATTAAGATCATAATATATTCCTGGAAAGTTGCCTATTTAGTATCTTAAAATATAGTATACTTATATAATATCTTAAAATTCCAGAATCCTTGTAAGTTCTGTGTGAGTTATTGATGAAAATGAATGAAAAGTCTTCATATATTTGTGTGTATTTGGATATTGTGGTATTTATCAAGCAGAAAATTTTTAAACTAGATATTTCTGGCATTCCTCAGTAACAGGAACTCATACTGAGACCAGCTCATGAAGTGATAACTGAGCCACCATTATTCTTTTTGTTCAAATTTGACTTAGCACAAGATAAAAAGGTACCAAAAAAAGTCTTTTCGTTGTGCCAAACAACAAAAGGTTGTTGGGCACCTGAGCAGTCCAAATACTGCCATAACAAGTTTCTATTGATTTGCTTAATAGGAAAGTCTAAAACACATCCTTGTTACCCCTCTTGGTTTTTCTTGTATCAGCTTTTTTTTTTTTTTCCAAGTTTTTATTTAAATTCTCATTAGTTAACATACAGTCTATTAGTAGTTTCTGGTGTAAAATTTAGTGATTCACCACTTATATACAACACCCAGTGCTCATTGCCACAAGTGCCTATTATATCAAATTTAAATGTGGCTTTTGAACTAGGTGATCTCTTAGTTCCTACCACTTCTAATATTTCTAAAGGATTCTTTTTTTAAAGATTATTTATTTATTTATTCCAGAGAGAGAGAGAGAGAGAGAGAGAAAGATATTATGTGTGTTCAACTGTGCACACTAATGGGGGGAGAGACAGAGGGAGAGAATCTTCAAGTAGACTCCCTGCTGAACATAGAGCCCATTGTAGGACTCCATCTCAGAACCCATGAGATCATGGCCTGAGCCAAAACCAAGAGTTGGGTGCTCAATTAACTAAGGCATCCAGGTGCCCTGAGTTCTAACATTTTCCCCTTTCAGAGAGAACCTCTAAGAGGATCCCCATCCTCAAGTGGCTAGATGGGTATCAAGTATGTGAAGAAGATCCATGTAAGAAAATCAAACAGTGGGGCCTGGTTATTTACATGGACTTTCTGAAGTCTTCATATTGTCAATTTTTCATTATTTTAAATTATTGTGCTAAACAAAACATATCTGTAGCCCTATAGACCTCTACCCTTAATATCCAGATAGCCTTTTTATTCTATTTGAATATCCAACATTTTTGTCAACTATTCAGTAGAACACAAAGGTACTATATTTTTCTGATTTGCTAAAATTCTGTTCCCAGAATTCATAAGAATACTTGTAATTTTAGGAAACACACATTGGATTGTGAATTGTGTTATTTTCTCAAATTGTCTGCTTCTTACTCCTTCCCTGTTCTTCTTGGTCATAATGGCTATTTTTAGATTATGTAGTTTTTTAAAAACGGTTTCTGTAGGTTCTAGTTTAGGGCTTAAGGCTGCAAATTGAGTTTAAAAAAGAAAAAAAGAAAACAAAGCAGATGATATGTGCTACCTGAGACAACATAAAAAAACACTTAGAAATCTTTTACCTTTTCAACCTTCTCTTTATTGTTATCATGGCTCTTCTTATTCTCTTGCTATATGCTATTTTCTTCATGGCCCCACTTTAATACTTGATTTGAGATTTTGGGTGATATAATGGGTTAAAAAATTAAAAATTGATAGCTAAATCTAAAAATCAATAATTCACGCTCTATCAATATAACTTTAAACCACAGACAATATTTGCATCATTCATGAAATCTGTTATATACATTCACTACAGTTACCAGTTTCCTTCTAAAATGGAATTTCTCTAGAAATACCACACATAAAGATACTGTAATGGTATTCATTTAGCCTTTAAATCAGAAGTGCTCCTTAAAAGTAGTTATGAACTGCATGCTGCCAATGTTCCCATTAAAAACTCCCCCAGTAGCCATTGACATGATAGCCCACACTGACTTTTCACCATTTATCATGACGATGGTCTGTGATTAAAGCTCCCTGGGCATGAATTGACTCTACTGTGCCTTAACAGCCATGAAGGAGATATTTAAGTGTTTTATTCATCTGTGATAATAAGATAAAGACCTCTATGTAATATTTTAGGCCACAGAGCAACACTTCCAAAAAAATTTTATTTTACTTTTTATCTTTCATATAAATCTGAATAGATTTTTTAAGCTAGTTTTTAGTGAAGAAAATGGAAGAAAGACAAGGCACATTATCTTCAAACATCAAATTATTTTGGCATAATCACTGTGAATTAATGATTACTCAGACCTCTCAAGAGGCATGAAACTACATTTTTTACTCTAAGACTGAAACAGAGGTTAGAGTCATGGAGGCTGTTTACATTGATTCTGAGGTCAGAATAGGAGGAAATAGATTAAGATTACCCAGCATTATTAGATCATGTGAGAACTTCCTTTATTGTAAAGGAAATTGGGCTCAGACATTGAATTTAATGACACCTGGGAAAAAGAACTTGAGAAATTAGTAACAAGAACACTCCATCTTGGAAATATTTATAAACACTTCTGGTTTCCATTTTCTGATATGTGGCTATAAAGTTTCAGTAGAATTTAAGTAGCCAGAATTTGAGGATGCAATCTAGAATGCAGGGAGTAAAGTTTTCCCGAAAGTTGGTATCTGTCAAAGTCATTGCATTAGCTGTTGAATCTTTGAACTGTTTCAGAATAGTATGTATGGGTCTCACCAACCAAAGGCTTAGCTAATGACTGTGAATCTTTTGGAAGTGTAATTAAAATTCAGATTTCTGGTCCTAACACCATGTATGCTGGTGCAGTAAGTCAGCCATGATAACCAGGAATGTCTGTTTTATTTATTTTTCCCCTTTCATCGAGATGTAATTGACATATAACATTTTACTACTTTGGAGTATACAACATAATGATTTGATATATATGTATGTGTGTGTGTGTGTTTGTAATACACAGTGAATATTGCAATTAGTTAGCATCTATCACCTTACGTAATTACAAATTTTTCTTATGGGAACTTTTAAGATCTATCTTCTTAGCAACTTTCAAATGTAAAATATTATTTACTCTAGTCATCATGTTATACAATATGTCCCCAGGACTTATTTATTTTATAACTGGAAATTTGTACCTTTTAACCACCTTTAACCCTTTTTGCCCTATCTCCCCACTCCACCCCAACCTCTGGCAGCTACTGATCTGTTCTCTTTCTGTGAGTTTGTTTTTTTAAGATTTCATGTATAAGTGAGATCATACTTATCTTCCTCTCTGCTTATCTTTCTCTGTCTGACTTATTTCATTTGGTATATAGCTTTCAGGGTCCATCCATGTTGTCACAAATGACAGAATTTCCTTCTTTATTATGAATGAAATATATATATAACTGCTCCAGCAGTTTGTATAAAGGGGGAAAAGAGGAGTTGGCTTTATTTATTATAAATTATCTACTACAGATTTATGTATTATGATAGAGCCAAAGGCTAACAATATAGATATGCCTCAAGAACTGTTGTCTGGATTTCCTGACATCCTCTTTGAAGTTTTCATCCTTGTGTTTTTATCTGGACTGACTTCATTCTTCCCCTTGTTAGGCCAACTTCTTTTGTCTCTCCCATCCACATATAGAAAATATGACCTCTGATCATGTTTCCATTAACAAAGCATGCTCCTGAAGAAACACACCTTTTTTTTTTTTTTTCCAGTCAAGTTCCAAATGCCAGAGAACAAACTCTGAACTCCAGTTAACTCAGTTTGTTATGGAAGCACATATGAGGACATAGCTACTAACAGTCCACCCATGTACAAATTCCTCCTTCCTTGGATTAGAAAGAGGGAGGTTACTATGGAAAGGGGCTTGTGAGCTGGGAGGAAGAACCAATAATTATCGACCAAAGCATTACAAAAAAGCACTATGCTAAGTTATGGGAGGAATACAGAAGTTATAAGAAACCTTTACTTCCAAGAAGTCTAGCAGGCAAAATCAAATATATACATGCAAAAGTAATAAAAAGAACACCAAGTTGCTAATCTCAAATACTAATGGAATGAAATGGAATGCTGTTGGGATTCAACAAAGATCAGAGTGAGAGGAGGAACTGGGAGTAGCATTGAAGAAAAGGTAGTTTTGGTAGTGGAACTAGGAAGAAAAAGACTGAGGACCATTTTGTGGAGGGAAGGATCAAAGGTACCTTTAAAGATGCTCTGTAGTTTTATGTTCAAAGTATTTACTACAAAACAGCAGCATTCACATCACTGGGAGCTTGTAGAAATGCAGAATTTCAGGCACTGTCCCAAACCTACTGAGACAGAATCTGCATTTTAACAAGACACCCTAATGTATGTAGAGTCAGGGGAAGCACTAAGGATACTTGCTATGATGGAGCAAATTGTTTCTTGTGGAGAGTAGGGTGAAATGAAGTCAGGAAAGTAAAGAGGGCCAATAATTCTAATGAGCTTTCGTTGCCAGACTTACCATTGGCAAGGCTGGGTGGATTAATGGTGGAAAGAATATGAATGTGGGCTTTGGACTCAGATAAATTTGTATTCTGATTGAATACTTGGTATGCCTGTAGCTTTGCACAATGATATAACCCTATCAGTTTCTCATCTGTAAAATCTGTTGCTATGAGAATTAGGGAATATGTGTGTATATATGAGTGAATTTCAGGACACACATGCAGTGAGTGTGTTTGTGTGTGTGTGGGTATGTGTGTGTGTAAAAGAAGGGGGTCAATAATGACAGCTGAAAAGTTGTACTATTTTTACATAACTGATGAAAGATTTTGTAGAGAGGTAATTTTATGCATTTATTAATAAATTGTGTTAAGTATGCTCCCTCATTGAACAGACATGTCATTGAATGACAGACATGTCATTGAACAGACATGTCAATGAAAAATTATAATAAAATATGATCAGTCCTATGCCAAAAGTGTTTCACAGTATGATGAGAATATAGAGCACACTTGCATGGCGGTTTATTGGAAAATTAATCTGTCGGCAATGTATATAATGGAAATAAAGGAGAAACTGGAGACAGGAAGAACAACTAGGGGAGTGTAAATCGATTCTTACATTCAAATTCAAATTACTTAAACATGCAAATAGCATTGTTAGAATTCTCACTTCTGCACACTGGTGCCACAATCCTTTGTACTGTGAGAAGTAAATGACTTGGAAACAGCCTTATCTCTTGGTTATATAGATAAGTCCCTTCTTTTCTACAGCATTGGTTCACTGTTGACTGGTTGTATTTGCTCCACCCCCATTGGTCAAGACCCCTACCAGAGGCATCCCAGTGGTAACTAGCAACAAAAGTTATAACGTCAGAGATGTGAAACCATCTCCCAATTTGGTCTTCAAGTTGCAGTTCCCCATAGAAATAATGCCCAATATCAAAACTTCAGGTATGATGTACTGCAGGTACATTATAAATTTTCTACCTGAATCGAGGCAATAACCTCCTTTTAAATATAGTCACAACTTCACATTTCTTTCCAAGTTCCTAACAGCTGACTTACAAATAGACATAGTTTCCCAACATCTAATTTAAAATTAATCATCACTACCTCTTTGAGTAGTGTTTCTTAAACACACACATTAAAGCTAGTCTGAAGAGCAGTCTTTTTGTTGGAATGAGAAGCAACGTTGTTGCACAGAATGAGAAACTGTGATTCTCAAAGGCTTACCTTTGACCTATTTTGTTCTCACCACAAAAGCCCAGTCCCAGCGTCGTTGCCGCCATCTCTGGATGTGATTATCTTTATCTCAGCGCTCAAGTGTCCTCCACCATTTAACATCCAGATGGGCTGAGGTTGTCTTCCTGGGCTCATGGTAACACTCTCACATCTCCTGTCTGCACAGATGATAGTGAGCCTTTTATCTGAAGCATTCCAGATAGCTTGTCCTGTCTTTCTGGTTTAATAGCAGCATGTATGTGGCACCTTTGTCTAGAAGGCTAAAATCTTCACAACACTCTAGTGAGACAGGTAACAGAAGATACGTTCTTTCCTTCATGAGTAATGAAGTATATCAGGACAGTGCAAAGAACATATATATATAGACATTAAAAAACGTTGCTTGTGTCATCTTTTTAAGTGCTGAGAGCTGAAATAGACCACAGAGACCATGTGGTTGAAACTTTCCATCTCAGAAGTAAAGAAAAAGAGTTGAGAAGGGAGTAACTTGCTCAAGGTCATACATGTGCCTGGAATATGTCTGAGCCAGGCCACAAACTTCCTTCTTATTGTTAAAAGGATACTGTACCTTAACCCACCTGCTCTAAAGACCTAAATATTTTACTATTTGTTTCTTACTGTGGCCTGGTTTACAGAGTCCAGAAACCTAAGTCTTCAACTAGATCAATATTTATACTGAAAATTTCTAAAATGTCATGGGTACTAGCTTATACTTCATGCCTATTCCTGGGAAAACCCAGAGGTTTTCCTGACATGCTTCGTATGGCATTTCTTTTCTCCATAGACCATTTCTTCATTCCCAGTGGTAAATATTATATTTCTTTATAGAAGGACAAAATTGTCATCAAAAGAGGAACCACAGAAGAGAATATTCTATTTTCCCTAGAAATAGGCTTTTGGTATATTTGACCGTGTTTGCCAGAGTGAGGCCTGAATGTAGGGCTAAAGCCTTCATTACTGAATGTTTCATAAGCCTCCAAGCATTCTTAATGCAAAACCACTTGTCATTTCTGCTTTCAATTAGTTCATAATTTATGTGTAAACTCATGAGGATGGACATGCATTAGAGCATTACACAGATAAAAATAAAAAACTGGACACACACACACAGACTTTTTCCCAGCTTTGAAAGCACTGTAACTTTCTAAAGTAAGAAAGTAGTATGACAGAGATCTGTTTTCATTTCTTATGTAAAGTTGAACAGTAGAATAGACCGGGGAAAAGCCTTCATCTTTAAACATTACTGACACATGAGCCACATGAGATAAGTTTTTTTTTTTTTTTAATTTTGAGCAAATTATGGTAGTTTGTGTAATGGAATGAGAAAAAAAAAAGATTTCATAAAATAAAAAGTAGTAACACTTTTTTTATACTGGGACAGATGAACCAACTGCCTTCATGGGGATGAAAGGATAAGTTTATAATTCCAAGGTAGAATCTGAGAGCTTGGGTGAGAGCTTGGGTGAGAAAGGTGTTACCCATTCCCTTAAGTACATTTTCCATATTGGGTCCAAACCCCTCGACTGCCATTCAGAGCCCTCTGCTCATTGAGCTAACGATGGGAATAGTGTGGCACAGTGGCTAAGGGCACAGGTACTGGCATCAGCCTGCCTTCGGTTGGCCCCTGGATCAAGCTATGTGACCTTATAATTGAACCTCTCTATTTTACTTTTTTCATCTCTGCAAAGGAAGTAATCATAGTACTTACCTCCTATGTAATTAAAAATAAATTGATACACATGAAATACTTAGCAGAGTCCCTGATACAAGTGCTTATTCATCTTAGTAGTTGTTTCATCAAATACATACCATCACTTTTAAGATGCACATCAATTTCAGAGATGTTAAAATATGAAAAAAAAAATTCCTGTATTAGGACTCCGTGAAACCTTGGACTCTTCCCATCCCTCCCATTGGTCAAATCCATAGGACTTGGTTGATTTTGGTAAAATAAACAATACTAAGAGAAGAAAAAGGAAAGAAAGAAAGAAAAAAAGCAAGCAAGCAAGCAAGCAAACCTAATTTATTGCAGTGTAATTAGCACTTACTATGCTGCCTTTTATTCAGATCATCCCGTGTTAGAATATAAGCTTCTCCTGGTCAGGTGTTTATGCTTTCTCGCATGCCGCTGGCCACACAGTGGCAAGCCCACGGCTGGGCATGCAGCAGATTATTAACCAAAATGTGTGTCTGGATCAATTTCTCACTAAATTTACAGTTCACAGATACTTTTGTTATGATCACAATTGCTAGTACCGGCAACAGGAGCGAAAAGAACAAAGAATGTCTTTCTCTGAAAAGAGCTGCTTCTCTCAGTTGACATCCCAGCTGATGTAGCAGCACTGAAGCCTTATTTCAGAACTTTTCTCTCAGAAAATAGACTGTTTTTCTCTCTAGACAGTATAGAAGGGAATACATTTTAATACAGACCCCCTTAGATTTAACACAAGACTACCTACTGATTAAACTCCCACTACAATTTTTTATAGTAAAGACGGGCCTGCCAGTTGCCAATCTAAGAAGACGGGGTTTTTTGGTTTTGCGTGTTTGTTTTTGTTTTTTGGTTCATAGCTAGGAACCAGCTTCACCAAGTAAGATACAAAAGTACACAGTCCCTTCTCAGCCAGCTACCATTCTGCATCTTGTAAACAAATGTAGTAGGACACAAAGAAACAGCAGTCCACCTTAGAAGAAACACATCCCAAACCAGGGTGTGTTTATGTGTTTAGTCTTTTATTCTCTTTGAACTTCTGTACTTATTACAACTTAAATTGCAACCAAACCAAATTTTCAAGTTTCAAAGCTAATTTTTGTTTGAACTTTTAAAATATTTTTGTGCTCAATTTTTTTTTTTAATTTCAAATGTTTTCCTTACCAATATTAAATTCCCTATCTTTCATACTTGGACCTTTAATGTTTTGTTTTTCTTTCTTTCTTTCTTTCTTTCTTTTTTTTTTCCTTCTGGGACTCATGCTCATCTAGAGGGAAAGTCCTATAACTCCAGTTTTGTTTCTCAATCACTGTTTGCACACAAGTTCACCATAACTAATTGGCCCCTGACCATCACTGGACATTGTCCAGATCGTCTTTCCACCTGCTCCCATGTGGAGCTCAAAGCTCTCAGGAAACAATTAATCCTGAAGTATTTCTAGTGCCAAAACAAGCTTTCAACTTCAAAGAAACTGTAGCAAGAACTAAAAAAGAGGCTATTTTTTTTTTCGTGGTATTTTGATTTTAAAATGGAGTTGCAGTTTTAGGGCCAGAGTGGTGTGTTCATGGAGAGAGAAACAGTATCAGATGCTGGGGAGAGTGTTGGAAGTCAAGAAAAATAAGGCTCATACTTAGACTCTGCCAGTTAGTCATTGTGCTGTTCTACTCGGAACACGTGACTTCACCTCTTGTGGACTGAGTCTCTCTTACTTAAGATGAGGATATTAACCTACTCATAAGGTTGTTATGACAATGACTATGTGTCAGGTGCTTTGCTTCTTTGCCTTTCTGTACAAAGCAGACTCATAGGAAAGAGTAGTGGCCCTCAGTACTGTGAACTTTAAACTCAAGACCTACCTGTTAGTCATTTAATAACACTGCATTTTTTCCCAAGTTGTTTTATTTGTATAAGAGTCCCTTCTTCTTTTCCCAAAAATGGACTGTATGAAAGCAATTAGAAGGTGAGCAGTGATGAAGATGGACGGTGATTATGATATTTGCATGTTCTTTTCCTATTTTGTATGTAATGGAATTTCTGGAAGTTAAATCCACACAAAGTACCCAGAAAAGCTCATTTTCACTGAGGAGTAGAACCTGCCTTGGGTCTCTGCTATGAATCCAAATGCCCTTAGACAAGCTGTTTAACTCCCCTAATCTCAGTTTCCTTATTTATAAGAGAAGCAGTTGGAATGCCTTCATCTGTTTGATAAACATTTACTGGAAAGTAAGAAAAAAAAAGTCAAGAAACAAGATTTGTTCTGGGTAAGTCCATAGTCTCCCAGAAAAAAACAAAAACAAACAAACAAACAAACAAACAAAAAACAGAGGAAAAAAGTGGTAATTATATGACATGGTGATGGTGGGAGGGGAAATTTTAAGAAGGGACAGTACTGAAGAGTTTTTCCAGAGAGCATGCAAGTTAGACTCACTGAAGTTTGCTAGGATTGCAAGATCCCAGGCTAAAGGAGATGCACACGCAAAGGCATGGAGATGAGAAGGGACATGGCTTATTCAAGGGACTCCAGTGAGTTCTGTGCTTGTCACTTCAAAATCAGGGTCATGCTGCTCAGAGGTGAGACAGGAAGGTTGATTACACTCTTGAAAAGTAGTAACATCAGCACTAAGGAGTCTGTGCTAGGTGATCTTAAAAGTACTCTCACGTCATAGAAATGATTTCCTGTCTCTACTACTAAAGCTGTAACCCCCCCCCCCCCAAATCAAATGAATCCATCTATTTCTATGGCACTCATGAACACAGCTTTGGAGAGAATTTGAACAATGCTGCAGGAAGGGATTGGGGCCAGGAGAGCCTATTGCTGCCCCACATAATAGGAATGTCTTTACTTATTTCTTTTTAGATGTAAAAAAGTGTGGTAGTATTATTTGCCATGATTTTTTTTACTCTAGTTAAACAGTTGGTCATTCTACGTGAAAAAAAAAAAAAAATTGTTGACCATGCCACCATGTTGGGGAGTACAGAGAGGATGAGAGAAAGATGTGAGTGTTAATACATTATATGAACTTATGGATTTAGCAATGCCTTGGGAAGCAGTCTTTTAATCATCACAGACATAGCATTTGGTGTATTTGGCTTTGACTAAAAAGTTCAGACATGCAGCATAATCAGAAGTGCGTTATTTCTCACTTACTAAGTATGTTTCCTTGATAGTGGGCATTCATCTGTCATTTAAGCTCCAGCCAGAGGCTCATGGAGATTCTTGATTTAATTCACTCTAAGTCCCCTCATCCACTCCCCCTCATCCCCTTATTTCTCCTCCTCCATACCCCTCTCCTCATTCCCTCCTATCCCTTCCCCCATCCCCTCCCCCATCCCCTCTGTCTCTAATTCCCTTCCCCTCTCTCTCCCCACCTCCCCACTTTCCCCCTTCTTCATCCCTCTCCTCTATTCCTGTCTGCAAAATATTCCTTCATACCTTCGTCTTTGGTATTAAACTAAATAACATTTTAATATTATGGTGATAATGTTACCTAGGGCTTCACAGTCTAGAAAGAGCTTTGCAGCAATAATAATGATAGCAAATGTGTATAGCACTTACCATATGGCAGACATTCTTTGCAACATGGTACATATATTAACTCATTCAGTTCTGCCAAGTAGGCACTATTAGTATCCCTGTGTTACAAGAGAAGGGACTGAACTGAAACTCAAGGAAGTTAAGTAACTTGTCCAAGGCCATACAGCTGGTAAGTGGCAGCATGGGGATATGAACCCACATGGCTTCATTTCAGAGTTATGTTCTGACCACTATAAATAGTTACCTTTGGTGTTTCTTCCCACAACCATTTTCATTATGGTCTTAAAATAAGACATTTTATGTCATTATCCACTAAAATGGTTGCATAATATTCATGAGTATTTTCTGGTCCCAAATAAGACCTATGAACCTAAATTTCTTTTTTTTTTTTTTTTTAAGATTTTATTTATTTGACAGACAGAGATCACAAGTAGGCAGAAAGGCAGGCAGAGAGAGAGAGAGGAGGAATCAGGCTCCCTGCTAAGCAGAGAGCGTGATGTGGGGTTTGATCCCAGGACCCTGGGATCATGACCTGAGCTGAAGGCAGAGGCTTTACACCACTGAGCCACCCAGGTGCCCCATTAGCCCAAATTTCTGATTGATATAATTTTATTTTTGTTTTTCAATATCATGAACATTTTTGAACAACAAAAAAGGACTTGGTTTCCTTTGGGTAAGAAACTTTATAACCAGTCTCCCCCTTATGTTCTTTTTTATTTGATTGTTTTTTTAAATTAGCAAGTTTAAAAATGATGTAAGGTTATAGTTTATACCTGAAAACAACAACAAAAACCAGCAATGCACTCTAATGGACTAGAAATCATCAATTCACCAAGTTGACTCTATAAATTTTCCTACATAATGGTGACAGCATTTGTTTTCTGATCTTGACCAATTCCCTGGGTAAATAAAGTGGAAAGAAAGCAGAAGCAAATGTTGGAAGGATTGGAAGATATAAAGACCCAGTTTTAACTCTCTGAGAGAGTTGTTAATATTGACTTGTTCTTGTCTTGACATTTTAAACTATAGACCAGAGTCTACTTACTTGTTTTAACCTGACTATTAAAAGAAGTGAAGACTTACATTGACAAAATGCCCTCTTCTCTACATATCACCAAATTTCGACTTAATTTAGATAAGACCCATGCATGATGAAAGGAAAACTTGTTCACTACGATAAACTTTGTAAATATATTAAACCTATATAAAGTGTCATTTTGCCTAAAGATTTTTAAAAACATCTTTCATCTGTGCAAAATCCTGTTTCAAGTTTCTACAATTTAATTTCATATAAAAGCTGCTAAATGATTTGAGAAGATAGAATGTTAACCTCACAATCCAAAGTTTGCCATATTTCAAGATGGAAGAGTTATAAAAACACTTTGCCTACTTACATTTCTTTCCATTAGTTTCAGGGTGCATTGTTGTTGTTGTTTGTTTGTTTGGATTTGTTTTTGGTTTCTTTAGCTCTAGCTTTGATTTCTGTGAAATTGAACAGTATGCCAACTAGCATATAATAAGCTAGATTGACAAGGCAGAAGTTTGGCTTCAGATGGATGATCGCACTAGGTAACCTTTTTAGATTCTCTCTTTGTCTAAGCCTGGAATTCTGATTCGCTGATTACTACAAAACACAACTAAAAGTACAGATTATAAAGATGAGGTTCTGAAGCCCAGTTTCCCTTTTTGTTTTCTCATGGTGGTAATGCCTCTACCCACTCCTCACAAGCTTAAGTCCAATCTCTTCTGTTGGTGTTCTATAAGTCGGGAGTGCAGACGTGGCTGAAGTGATTGAGAAACCGTAATTAAGATGGTTAGTGAACAGTGAAATGCTGCCTCCCTTTGTATTAAGAGCAGTTAGGGTGCTGCATTAGCAAAGGTAGGAGAACTCAGTCTGGTCCCCCCCGCCCCCCGTGGTAATTAATTGACCTCCTTGTCATCAGTTGAGACATGAGGAGAATAAAAATTTTCAGCCTAGGTATTGGAGTTGGTAGGTGTTGCTGTGCAACTGGGCATTGATTTCCTTTTTTGTTCTTTTCTATTCCTTTCATATTGATCCTCCCTGTCACAGCTCACGGATTCTCCCATTATCTTACAAAAGGGGAAAAAAGAAAGAAAACTGTCCCAAAGTTTCAGAGGTTTGAATTCCCTTTCATAAAGTTTCCACTGTGGAATTATATTTGAGGATTCCTAAAATCTTTGAATCTAGTCCACCCCTCTTTTTTTGCCCCCTTTTTTTTTCCTGGGAAAAAATAAATGATATGGCTGAATGAGATGTGGCTGAAATCATCTAACCAGTTTTGCATCTAACGTTATGCAAAAGCTGATTTTTTTTAGGTAGACTTCCTAGACAAAAACAAACTGATGAATAAAGGGGGAAGTTTTCTGTAAATAAAGCTATAGTCATACAGATTAAACTTAGGTTATTTAGAAACATCAAAGAAGCTTTGTTTCCTATATGAGTACCCAAATCAGAAACAGTACTAGAAATTTAGGTGGCTATCAATTATTTGATAAAAGGTGATTTCTATTTATTGAAAGGAACAGTGGTTCTTTTTTTTTTTTTTTTTTTTTTAAAATTTTTTTTTTTTTTTTTTTTTTTAAGATTTTATTTATTTATTTGACAGAGAGAAATCACAAGTAGACGGAGAGGCAGACAGAGAGAGAGAATGAAGCAGGCTCCCTGCTGAGCAGAGAGCCCGATGCGGGACTTGATCCCAGGACCCTGAGATCATGACCTGAGCCAAAGGCAGCAGCTCAACCCACTGAGCCACGCAGGTGCCCCAGGAACAGTGGTTCTTAACAAAAAATAAATTTATGTGATATTTTTCCCTGTGTTTTCCTTATCATTTTATTAAGATACAATTCATATATTATAAAATTCACTATCTTAAAATGTACAATTCAGTGGATTTACTTTGTATTTGAATATTAAATGGGTATTTTATAAAGATTCAAGGACACCCCCTTTTTGTTGAAGATTTATATTTCTTTTGTTTGCATTGTTCTTAAACAACTGATGGAGGGAACCAATGACACTAGGGAGTTGTTACAGAAGGGTAGCTTGAGCATGGAAGGCCAGAATTAAGATGAGACAGTTGCCTATCACTATGGGGCGGATTTTATTTGCTTTTTGCTATACCTGAGTGCCTGATACTACAAAGGATTGCAGTCTTCATTGTTTTACTTGTGAATCTTCCCCTATAATAATAAAAGCTTATTCAGGACAAGGAATGTATCATTTTTATTGGGGTATCCTTTTGACTAGCATGGTAACTTCTTAAATGAATGTGGGAATGTTTCAAAAATGAAGCAGGAACCTGGTTTGCTTTTTGCAGCTCACTCTTCCCAAGTGTAACATGATATCAAAATGGACACAATTTATCAACCTATGAATAAAGGTGCTTCAATAGATTATAATATTACTGAACTTCAGCAGAGATCCTGTGGGAAGAGAGGTACTATGGGCACATGGAAGTGACAGTTGGATGGGCAGTGGTTCTCCATCTAGGTAGGGAATCCACCTTTGGGTTTCCTTGGTGGGCCTCCCTTGGACAGTATATCATTAGAACAGTGCAGGAGATCAAGCTTCCTGTGCACAGATGAGGAAGCCATTCACTGCCCTGACTGAATTGAAGGAGTGGAAGAATGCTGGTTGCAGAACTCACTTTTCCTCTACTCATAGTCTATGAAGAAAAATGATCTGGAGTATTCATATCTCAGAGTCAACTCTAAGAGGAAGAAAAATCACCTTTCCTCAATGCTAAAAATTTAGCAACTTTTACAAAGACTAATAGTTTCACTATTTATCTCTCTGCAGTTTTATCATTAAAATATTTTCTTTGTTTCCTCAAGACTTCATCTGCTCTTGCTACTCATTTCCTCTTGAAAAGAGTTGTAGGGGCACCTGGGTGGCTCAGTGGGTTAAGCCGCTGCCTTCGGCTCAGGTCATGATCTCAGGGTCCTGGGATCGAGTCCCGCATTGGGCTCTCTGCTCGGCAGGGAGTCTGCTTTCTCCTCTCTCTCTGCCTGCCTCTCTGCCTACTTGTGATCTTTCTCTGTCAAATAAATAAATTAAAAAATCTTTAAAAAAAAAAAAAAGAAAGAAAAGAGTTGTAATCTTTTTGTTTTTGATCTATAATCATTCCTCAGCAACAAATTGTGAAGCCACAGACCAAAGATTATAATTTTCATTAGAGAATAAACCAATAAACTCTGTGAGGCAAAGATGCTCATTTCTTCCAAATATCCCTGTGAATACAACGGAAGGCAATTCTAAAAATTGGCTATTTCTAAAAAATGTTCCAAGAACATGAATGTCTACTTCTTTGGAGATCTCTTTTCTTTTCCAGCTTTGCATTCTGTTCATCTCATACAACAAACTTTCACCGAGTTATTATGGGCCAGGTACTTTGCTAGGCTTTGGAGGCTACAAAGATGAATAATATATAATTGTTGCTCTTAGATTCTGAGCCTAAAATTTCCTTCAGTTTTGAAGGAACTAAACATTAGGCCAAAGCTCCCAAACTAGATTTTGATAAAGATCCCCATAACATGAAGTTGTAAGTTTTACCCCAGTGTAATTCAGCTTGGATTTTAGTCTGTATTTGTTATATTCACCATGATGGGATTTTTTTTTGGTTTTCTAATATTCAATAAATTCAGTGATTTAGAAGCCTAATTAGAGTGCTAGAAGCTATCTAAAATCTGTCCTTCAAAGTCTAAATTTGCTAATTTCTTGGACATAAAAAGAAATCCTCAAAACTTATCAGGTTTTTGGACTCATTTTAAAGAAGACTCGTATTTTTCTTTCTCATATTGCATTACCTGAACGTATGTTAAGATTAAGGGAACAACATTGTTCTTTATTGTGTTTCTGTGGCAAAACTTCTTTTTTTTTTTTTAATTTTTTATTTTTTATAAACATGTAATAAACATGTATTTTTATCCCCAGGGGTACAGGTCTGTGAATCAGCACTCACCAAAGCACATACCCTCCCCAATGTCCATAACCCCATCCCCCTTCTCCCAGCTCCCTCCCCCCAGCAACCCTCAGTTTGTTTTGTGAGATTAAGAGTCACTTATGGTTTGTCTCCCTCCCAATCCCATCTTGTTTCATTGATTCTTCTCCTACCCACTTAAGCCCCCATGTTGCATCACCACTTCCTCATATCAGGGAGATCATATGAGAGTTGTCTTTCTCCGTGTGGCAAAACTTCTGAATGTATAACTAGGCTGTGGGAGTGAGCAGTTATTAAGCATAGTATTTTGTGTCATAATTTCAACTAATGAATCATTGAACACTAAAAAAAATGACTTCAAACAAAATTTTCTATCTGGATGAAATATGTAACTCCAGAAGGAAATATGAGCTCTTTAAATATCACACAGATCTCTTTCTGTCTGTTCTTCCCTTATTATAAATTGTTGGCTAAGGTATGTACTTGTATTTTAATATCTATATTGATTAAAGAAGTTTGTCTGTTAGAACACATTTTTATATTTGTTACTTGACCCATATCGCTCTTTATAAGATGGTTTGGCCTCTTTGTATTTTCTTTGCTATCTCATTAAATTATTGAAGTATACCCCCAAATTGGAATAAATAAGATTTATGCTATATAAGGAGAATCCAAACTATAATCTAATGATTATCTTTAATAAACAAAAGATATATGAAAGAAAATAAGCACAAATATAATTATATTTATTTTCTGGTATAAAATTCCATTTATTTTACTTTTATTGGATAACTTGATTGATAATATTTTCAATTTTGAAAAAAGAGTCCTTTTTATATAGCATTACTTATAAATAGACATATACAGAGCCCCCTAGTAAGGATATACCGATTTTAAAATTGTCCAACTTTGGCTCGAGAAGGGATATTTTTATTCCTCTATCATACTCTAGGCCTTATTCAATTTGTGAAACCTTAATGAACTATAGCTTAGCACTGAGTTATTTTCAATAGTCTTGATAATTAATATAAATTGCAGTAAAGCCAATGAATTTATAGCATTATTAGGGAAGATAATCTGAAGAATGCATTACTCTGTTACCATCAAGTTCAAAATTTTGTTTATATTTTAAGATTTAGCATTATTAATCAGGGGTGAAACTATAATTACAGAAGAAGTGAGTTTCCCAATTTCAAAAGACGTTCATGGAAAATGAGACAGAAATCTGAAATTATTAAAATAATATTTCTATATGTTACTTGCACCTGGACTGGGACCACAGTTTTATAGGCTACAAAGATACATAGTAGACTGTATTTTATTCAGGAACTTACATTATGGTTGGGGAATTAAGAAATTATCAAATGAAAAGTTATAATTACTTTAAATAACTTTAAATGAGGAAATGTTACAAGGCTTAAAGTTCGCTGGGAAAGGGATGCTCTACACTATGCCCAGCCATAGGGGGTGCACTTGAAAGTGTGGGAGAGGTCTCTAGGTCGGCATGCATTAGAACAGTATAATTTAAGCTGAACCTTGAAAGAAAGCTAGGATTTAGGAAAACAGAAAGCATAAGAATGTTCTCTCCAGACATGAGGTATTCCAGTGTGAAAAAGTAAAAATTGAGACCCTCTGACTTGGACAGATTAAAAAGGAGCCATGGGGAAACACCTGGGTGGCGTACTTGACTAAGCATTGATTCTTAATTTCAGCTCAGGTCATGATCTCAGTGTCATGAGATCAAGCCCCATGTTAGACTCCGTGCTCAGCTTGGAGTCTGCTTGAGATTCTCTGTCTCCTCTCCCTCTGCCCTTCCCCCTCCTCTTGCTCTTTTTCTAAATAAATAAATACATAATCTTTTTAAAAAGAGGTGGGGAGCCAACAGCTTGAATTTAGGAATATTTGCTAAGACTGACTAGGCAGTTCAACATTTATGTTGAGGAGGTGTGCACACAGAAGGACACAATACGGCAAGTTCTGATTTTAGAGAACTTTAAGTTAGTAGAGGAAATGAGACAACATAAATGAATATGAGACAAATGTAGAAAGTGCTATGGACATTCCAAATCTCATTACACCCAAAATTTGATGAGTTATTTTGAAGAGAACTCTGTGAGTCTTTCAAGTTTCAGTGTTTACCAACACCTATGTGTTTGGATTACAGTTGTTTCTACTTTTGTCTTTGTGCACATAAACTGATTATTGTGAGCTTCCTGTTGTATTTTGTTTAATACCTACTGTATCCTTTAAGTATAAATATGACTCTTTCACTGGCAACATACATTTTGAGCATGTAAATGTCTCTCTCACAATAGTGAACAGAATACTTGAGACCACCTGCCATCATTTTGTTATGTTCAGATTCAGTAAACTATAGTTATGTGGTGAAGCAATTCAGCTCTTTGTTAATGACAGATTTATCGAAGACACGCTTTCAGAAGGATTGTACTAGAAATCCTATTAAAGTGCCATCCATTAAACCATTAGGATAGTCATTAAAACTGTTAGTGCAGACTTGTTATTCGTGAGTTATTGGTCTCTCACCATTCTCAGTGGTTTCCGTTAATACTACTCTACCCTTTGCTCTGTTGTGGCTATTCAGTTCCAAGAAATGAAGGCATATCAGTTTTCTCTCTTTTCCTGCAAAATTTCGGGGGTTGAGTGGGGGTAGGAAAGTTGGTATGGTAGTGAGGGTGGAAATGAGAGAGATTGAAATCCCTGTCCTAATTGTTCCTGATTATATAGGGTAAGGATGATACTTAAGATCCCACCTTTTTTTTTTTTTTTAAATATGAAGTATGTTCAAATCTAACTATAAGAAAGTTATGGCTGGTTTTCATTAAAAGAAAAAAAAATTGGAAGTGGAAAGTACTTTGGGATTAATGTATCATTAAGCCAAACTGACAGACATCTGGTCTTTAATCTATTTTCCTTTCTGTTCAGAGTTTTGAAGTAAGGAATTGAACTTTACGAAAGTAAATGTAAAGTTGTAATTTAATATACATGTGTTAGAGTATAGTAGTTAAGAACTCAGAGTCCAAAGTCAGAGAGCTCTGGACTCACATCCCAGTTCCACAGCTTTAATGGACTACCAGCATGATTGGTGGGAAGTGTTTTAACTCTTCTAGGCCTAAGTTTCTGTGTTTCTAGCATGGAGACAAGAGTATCCACCTAAATTTGTTTTAAGGATCACTGTACATGAGACTCATCATTATCATCATCATTATCATCAAAATCAGAAGTAATTTAACCTGATTACTTCTCAGTACCATTCTTTGATAAGGTTAGAGGGAGACAATCTAATTTAGCATTGGCTCTTTCGATATATTTTCCTGGTCATAAATCTACACTGAGCTTTGTCTCTAGATGGCCAGAGAAGCCAGTTGTAGACCTTGACATGGATTTCACAAACTGCCCTCCAAAGTGTTGGATCCTATAATCTGTGTCCTCTGCATCTAACATGACAAGAAGTCAAATGTGCAGATGGGAAGTGTCCTGCAGCTCCCGTTTGCCCTCATTTTTGGAAAGTAGTACAATATTCACAAATTGAAAAATTAAAGAACACAGATAACAAGTACAAACTATTAAAATAATTATTGTTAGAAGATAAACTGAGGGGCACCTGGGTAGCTCGGTTGGTAGAGCATATGACTCTTGGTCTCAGGGTTGTAAGTTTGAGCTCCACATTGGGTGTAGAGATTACTTAAAAATCTTAAAAAAAAAAAAGATAAACCAAGCCATGTTAAATATTTTAAGAGTTTATTTGAGCAAAAATTGATTCAGATGCAGATTGGGCAACACCAAACCAGAAGTGTTTAGGAGCGGTCTACCAACAGGAGCAGGGCAAAAACTCATATAAAGTAAGTGTGGAAGTCAAGAAGGGAAATTGTTGATTGGCTGTAGCTTAAAGCTCTGTTGGTTGTTTATGACTGGTTGTTTTGATTTTGTAATCTTGAAGCATTTACAGGCTTAGATTTTGGTTTGCTTCCAGAGGCCACCACAGCATTAGAGCCCCCTCAGTCTAATAGCATTCTTGTTTAATTAATTTAACATTTTCAGTCTATGCATCTCAGACATAAATGCTGATAGCATTGATATATGATATTCTAGGTTTATATACATATGTGTGTATATATATTCATATATATATAAATATGTTTATATTTTAATAATGTCTTTTTAATTTCTTTTTAACAGTAAAAGTAGATGTCTTTATGTCAGTAGGTACACAGTATCAATAGCTTCATAGGTTTGTCATACTCCAAGTTGTTTAAGCAGTGTCCTGTAATAATAAGGTTATTTCCTTTCTTTCCCCCACTGTTGTCACATGGTTCTATAGTGACTGCTCCAAACATTTGGTCAGGAGAAAGACATGTCTTTCACTTTCAAAGCTTTTAGGCAAAGTTTAGTGCCTGACAGAATGGCCAGAGTCTAATTCTAGGAGATGATGGATTTGAAGAATGTTCATGGTGGGATGAAGCTGAGTCAGTTGGGGAAGGCAAAGAGATCACAGGCCCGACCTCCAGACCATGAAAGTACCTTGATATGGTCATTTTACTCCAGGACCTGATCCATACCTTTGTAAATATGAGAGGCAATGGGGTCCCAAAGACCCCACTTTCATAGGTGTGTGATGTCAGTGGCCATGTCTTCCAGCTGTGATGACTGGATGCTGTCTTATCTAAGAGAGGAGCAAGTAGCCATGTTCATCGCCTTTCTGAGCCTCCCTTTTCTGTGTGTCTATGAGTTATTTTCTCCTCGTGCTGACCTAGCTTTTTTTAGAGATGTTAATTTAGGTACAGTTTTAAAAGATATGTTAATATATTTTCTAATCCTTTAGAACTTGTTATACTTAAGACATGTTTGCTGATTGAATTGTGTAATACTCAAGCAACAGAATAAGTGTATGGTTCCATTTCCAGAGTGTTAAAAAATTTAAAAAAGGAAAGCAATTATAGCATGATTTTACTTAATATTTCAGTAATAATTTTAAAATGTAAAATGTTTATTAGACAAAAGATTAAAGATTTTTTCCATAGAATTATCACTGCATAAGTTCAGTTCTTTAATTTTGCTCTTTTCCTCCGCAACGGAACACACATCCAACCAGTTTCTGCACCACCACATTCTTTCCAGTCTCCACCCTGCCCCAGAAAAGAAAAAATATATATATAATTTGAATAGGCTAAATTGTTAGTTTCATAGAGAACAGGGTAAATGTGTGTTGAGAGTCATATGTCTGTCTTCCTTGATCTCTTTTCTGTGCGGCTCCATAGAAACATTGAACAAGATGAATCAATGTTTCAGGCCAACCACCTTTTGCATTCTGGCTTTATTCCACTCTTACAGCAGCAGAGTCGATAAGTGGAGACAGGTGTTGTTCTGCAGAAATTGCTGTCTTTACTTTTCCCCACCCACCTGTCCATGTGGTAGAGTTTGTAAATGAACTTACTATCTGTCTGTCTTTCTTTTGTTCTCTTTCTGCATGTATATGCTCACTTGGCTGTGATGGATATAAGTCTCTGTATCATGAAGCTCACCTAGGACCCAAGATATAGATATGGATACAAGGAAATTAGAGCCTACTCTAACCTTATAATGTATTGCCCAAATTGGGACACTTTGGAAGATGGTGCTTTGATAATGAAACTGGGACAAGGGGGTAAACTGGAATGTACCTCCTACCCCTTCTAATGTAAACCTTATGCCAGAGCTGAATCTTTGGCTGTTTATCCTTCCATCTGATTAGGACAGTCCCATCCTCTGCCACAAAGGCCAACAAATGGACTTGAGACTTCTGAGGAGCACATTTGTTAAAACAAACAACCTCCCCAAATAAAAGAAAAATCCACTGTATTAAAATGGTTAACTGTATCCACACATAGGTGGTATGTCCAGAAAATTTGGTAATATGGTGTATGTAAGATTGTTTCCAGGCAAGCAGTCCCTATGTGATACTTCAGAATAGTGAGTAGATATATAAAAGTCAGAAATTATAGCATGGAAAGCTATATTAATAATAATAATATCTTTTCACTTAGAATTTCAAATGTGCCAAAGTCCAAGATGCCTCTTATCTTTTTTTTTTTTTTTTTTTTTTTTTTTTTTTTTTTTTTTAGAATCCATTGCTGTCTTAAATAGTGATGTTGCTAAGAAGTCCATGCTTTGTTGTATAATTGCTTGATAGCCCAATTGAAAGATGTATCTGTTTATTTACTCTACAATCTTTGAAGTAAAAGTTACCCATGTTTGCCAAAAAAAAAAAAAAAAAAAAGATGCCTCTTATCTTGAATCAGGTTTCAGACAAGTGTGAGCCTGGAAGCTATTCTGACTATTTAAAAATATTTTATATATCTCTGATCTATTCCAATATATGTTTACTTAATAGTTACATGTTCATCAGGGAAACTTATTTAACTGTTTCTAAGGTTCTAGGGTAAATGTCACTGTTGCCATTATATACTGCCTATAATGCTTTTCAGTCATTCATTCTATAAATACATTTTTAAATCAACCGTATGCTAAACACTGAGTGTACAACATCAGATGAATTACAGTCCTTGTAATGATATCTTCAGGTGATTTCATATTTTTCCCCAAAGTTCAAGTACATAAAATTATTAAAGTATGGACATTTTTCTAATATATTTTATCTATAATTGTTTAATTTTATATTATAAAATGAATATACATTTCAACAAAACAAATTAATCTCTGAAATTAATCTTTTAGTTTAAAAATATACTCTAAAATTCTACATTGTGTTAATTTGTCCTAGCCTTTCTAGTTTGCTTGCAACATGTAACATAGAAGAAAATAAACATGACACTTTAGGTTGTAAATACTTTCTAAGCTACTTGAACACCATGGGTATAAATAGTAATGATCAATCTGTGTATCTTCTTTAATTAGAAGCTTATATTTAGTACATTATACTGTGTCCTTACATATAAGGACTAATGATATTAACAGCAAGGTGTTTTTAGTATATAAATGTGTATATATACATATATTACATAATGTATACATATCCAAAGATACACTGTATCCAAAAAACACAGGTAAAATCTCAATGTGTTTCAACCATATAGTTATACTAAATACATTTGAAGATAGGATGAGGTAGGGAATTTTTTTAAGTAATTATTTCAGATTTTCTGTATTCCATCAAAGACTTAGAGGAACTGTCATGTTTTTGTTTTTTTTTTTTTCATTTCATTTCAGATGCAAAATTTTTATTCTTTGAACAGGAAACTATTCATATTTCAGTTTGGAAACTCATCTGTTTTTCCTTTCCCATCTGAAAACAAATTGGGAGAAGAAACAGTTTTAACAAAATTTTAATTAAATAGCAAGGTAATACTGAAAGCCTAAAATACATAGTGGACAGTAAAATGAGGGAAATAATAGTGTTTTAAAATTAGATTCTAAATCTGTATAGATGATAAAGAAAAAAATAATGTTATCACTTAAAACTCAACTGATCAAATGATGATTTATCTTATTTTCCTTATATTGCTATTTATGAAATGCTACTATAGTAGAAGGCATAAACAATCACAAAACCACTCTTTTCATTCACATATATTTTTACAAAATTTTTTAGAAATATTTATTTATTTATTTATTTTAAAAAGAGAGAAATAGAACATGGAAGGAGGGGTAGAGGGAGAGAGGATCTCAAGCAGACTCCACACTGAGAACAGAGCTCTCCACAGGGCTCAGTCTCATGACCCTGAGATCAGGACCTTAGCTGAAACCAAGAGTCAGATGCTTAACCGAATGTACCACCCAGGGACCTCAGTTAGTTTTGCTTTTGAATCTACTTTTTCACTGTATTTCTGAATGGTCAGGTCTCAAATGAAACAGAAAACAAAGAAATACATGTGGTTATTTGTGTTCTGGTAGTGGTGATGGTGGTGGTGGTGGTGGTGGTGGTGGTTGTTTTCTACCCCAGAAAAGTAGATCAGTTTCCAAACTATATAGATGAACATATTGTTACATAACAAGTGGCAAGGCAGAAGTGTATTTCCTTGCCTAAATTAACTGACAATTGTGTCAGTTTTATGCTTCATTGTCAAAGGAAATCGATTCACTTAGCATCAGGGAGAAAGCAGACATTCCTTGGACACTGAGATTGTCTTAAATCAGGATGTTCTCACACAAGTCAGTGGATGAAGACAGGAAAAGAAAAACATCTACCATTCTTTAACCAAGAACTTTGCATCATGTGTTTTAGATGTATTATTTCACGTAATACTTTTGGGTCAATACAAACGTGGCAGCATTTACACAGTGGTGCATTCATCTTGTTAATTTGGAGCCAGAATCTAGTGCCATGTTGTTCACAGCAAAGAAAGGGTGCTGCTGTGAATTTATTCAGCTTAATGCTGTGCATAGATTGCAATCAATAGATAATTTTATTTGTTACCTATACACAGTTCTTTTTATAAACACTGTAATTACTTTCTATCAATTCAATCAACTTTATCTCCTTAATCAGAGCAGTTTAATAAAATTTTAATAACATTTTCTTGCCCCAAACTGTCTGGAAAATTTTTAATTCTTTTTGCTTTACCAAATAACATCAGAAATCCTAGTCTGTGAATTATATTTGTTATAATGATTATCTATGAAGCTCTAGTCTTCAGGAACATCAGCTATAATTCTATATATCACTTTCTTATTATGTACTTTAATTCAATAGAGGAGATAAATAGCAAAAAACTGAAACATTGGGATTCAAGTTATCACTTCCATCATTCTTCTAGAACATTGCCTTTGGGAACTAGAAATTTTTCTACATTCAGTACTATCTAGGAAAATGTTGAGGCACGTTAAAAAGGAGAGTTTAATAAAAAAAAATCTGGCCTTTTAAATCTTCAGATCTCAAAGTTGTATGTTCTCTTCTGAACTCTCCTTTGAAAAGATCTGTCAAAAATAGTTTTTTTCTAGTCACACATAGAAAGTAGTAAAATAGCTTCTCTGCATTCCAGAGATCACATAGCATTGTCCTACTGAATTAAAAAAGAATCTAGTATTTGTTGCTGTTGTTGCATTATTGTTTTTTGTCATTTTGAAATTATGATAAATTAGGATAAAGTTAACTATACTTCTGGGAGTAAATGGAATTCTCAAAGAGATAAACTAACTCATTCTTAGTGCTAAGATATCATTTAGGGAAAAAAAAATGTTCATCAACTGGTTGCCTCAGATATTTACTCATCTCATATGGTTGACTGGTTTACAGTGACTATAGAGTCTTTTTTGCTTCTCTACATATCAATTCTAATGTAAATAAATCATTACTTCAGATACTTTTCTATAACTATTTGTTACATAATATGTTATAATTGGGGTTGCAAATCAAACCACTAGACAACAGTAAGGTGATATAATTTTATCACTTATTTGAAGAAAAAAATTATTGCATATAAAAATACCTGATTGAAATACCTTAATGCCTTTGCAAGGGTTGTACATTTATAAATAGTTCATCTTTCCACTTAAATATGGAGAACTCCTGTATGTATTCATTAGTTAACACTGAGAGTCTTGAAAAGTCCCTATTTCAGTCCTTCAGATTCTAATCATGGCCTAGACCAGAGATACTTTTATAGGAAAAGACTTGGGAAGTTTTGGTAAACTAATTTGGTAAAGGAGAAGAGAGAAGATGAGGGGACCAACCTGACACTGGGAAGACATTAACAGAAAAAAAGGAACAGAGCAATCAGAGTGCCAAAGCTAACCATGGGCAAAGAGAAAACTAGCACCTGGGACTCAGGCTCTGACCTCCAAACTTTGCTCATGATCCTACTTTCCACTCCTTCCTCTGAAAGCATCATTGGATTCAACTAAAGGCATGTTCTTCTCTTTGAAGAAAGTACTCATTATGCCAATTACAGGCCTTTGCTAATTGTGCAAAATATAGCCCTTCTCAACTATGCAAACGTGGGTCTTTTTCAAATGGATACATATTAATTTACCATTTTCAATTTTGGAGCAAAAGAATATGAATGAATGAGAATTTTAAAAGGCTTCACAGAAATACGGTCAATGGCAAACTGCTTTTCTAAACCTCAAAAAGGGTTTGAAAGTATGTGGGTGCAAACCACACTAAGGAGTAAATGAGCCTACTCATTAGGAACTCTGTGGAACGATAGTGTTTCTCTGGCGGTTAAGGTCATCAAAAGTTCAATTCCCAGTAAAAAGGATGGTTAGTCTGACCCATAGTTTGCCTAGTCAAGTAGCTGGTCTATTCCTTCTATATAATTAAATTTTTGTTAGTTGTTTTAAAACACACAAAAACAGGATACAGCTTTTTTGTGGTTTCTCTTTGATGAGTTTTTAAAGGGAATAGTTTGAGCTTTTTCTCTTAGTAAAATGAGGGGAAATGGGACACAGAACAACTAGTACTGTAGGGAGTTTACACATATGAATTATATTTTTCTTCTTGGTAGAGAAGTTGAAATTTTGCAGATCCATATTGAAAGGACTTTGCTTTAAGTTGATGGCTTTAGCTTTACCAGAAAGTTCAGTCACTGGATGTAATTTTACACAGTGACTGTAATGTGATGTGCAAATTTACGAGCACTCCCTTGTTTTGAGTTTAAAATTTTAAGTATAAATTAGAAGCACCAAGAGATTTTTGTTTCCAAACCTCTCGTGTTTCAAGAGAATAATGAAAAGACCTATGTAAAACAATCAAGAAATCTTCTCAAGCTTGGCTAGAGAAAAAGCACAATATGGCATCCAGGCATCCAGACTGCAGTCCAGAATGCCCGGGCCCCCAACAGAGCTTACCAGTTGTTTGACCCTGAGAAAGTTTTTTAATTTCTCTGCATCTCAACTTCCTCACTTGCAGAATGGTGATAATAATGGTGATAATAATGGTACTTCTTTGTGAAGATAAAATTAGTCAACATATGTTTAGCACAAAGAAAACAGTAGATATGATATGTTTTATTGTTAACTATTGGATATAAATATATATTTTATTTTATTTATTTTTAAAAATATTTTATTTATTTTTTTGTCAGAGAGATAGAGAGTACAGGCAGGCAGAGTGGCAGGCAGAGGCAGAAGGAGAAGCAGGCTCCCTGCGGAACAAGGAGCCTGATGTGGGACTCGATTCCAGGATGCTGGGATCATGACCTGAAGTGAAGGCAGCTGCTCAGCCGACTGAGCCACCCAGTCATCCCCTAAATATTTATTTTAAATCTGGCATTTTATCAAGAATATGGTGCAGAATTATAAGTACATTATGTGTGTGTGTGTGTGTGTGTGTGTGTGTGGAAAAAATAGGTAAATAGAAAAAAATAAGCTCTAAATATATCCTATTTTTTACACTTAACTATTTTAAGACAAAGTTCTAGTTGGTTAAAAAATTAGAATTTTCAGACCATCAAGTTAAAGATACGTAAATGAAAAGTATTTAATATTAGTAGCTGACTACTCAATATTTTCCTATTCTTCTTTAAATTACAGGGAGTTTTTCCTATGGTCACATTCTCAGTAAGACAAAGCCATTGAGTTGAAGATCTATTAAAATTAGAATGATTAAGTGGCAGGTATTGAGGTTGGAGGGGGAGTGTGTCACGTGCCCCTGTGCAGATAGGAAAACAAAGTAACATAGTTTGATATTTCTGGAATGTTTAGGTGCTACATACTCTTTATCCAGTACATTCAAGGACCTTGTTGAAACGGAAGGAAACATAAGGAAGTAGTATTCTTGTTTATGAATTCTGTGACAATGCAAAGTACAAATGCCATATAGCTTATTTTTAAAAAGTCTATTAATCAAATTTGGGTTGAATACATCTAGCTTGCTTTATTTCTAACTTGAAAACTTTCCTTCAGGGCAGCTACAGAAAACAGGATTCTAGCTTGTGAGGATAGAATTTGGGATTGAGTTCTGGGAAGGAAGGGGATATCTTACCAAAAGTTGTTTGGATATATATAGTTGAAAGGATGAGAAGAGATATCTGAGACTCAGGCTGAGGAAAACCAAAAGCCAACAGTAGAAAGAAATTGAATCTACTAGGAGCAAGGGTGCTTATTTTCAAATAGTTTTGAATAATGTTTGGGTGGTGTCAGCTCAACTTGATAGTAGGAAGATGCATGGTCATGTTAGGTTGGCCAAAAATATGAGATTAGAGTGGAACTCAACTTCTCCAGACCTGCGTTCTTCTTTCTCTACATTGACCCTTTTATTCTTCCTTAAGAGGATCTCAGCAAGAGATACCAGAACACAAAGAGGCAAAACGACTGCACCAGCACCTGCACAAAAAACAAAACTAAAAACAACAACAACAAAAACATGAAAACACAGAAGAAGTTGGTTAAGCATCTGAGTCTTGGTTTAGGCTTAGGTCATAATCTCAGGATTGTGAGATCAAGCCCCTCATTAGGCTCTGTGATCAGCAAGGCATCTGCTTGAGGTTCTTTCTCCCTGCCCCTCCTGCTAATGCATGCTCTTTCTCTCTCTCTCTCTCTCTCTCTCTCTCTCCATCTCTCTCTCCATCTCATACACACACACACAAATAAATGAATAAATCTTTTTTTAAGTGTGTTTTGAGAATTAAGCTCTTATTCATCCATGATACCTTTGCCTCATTAACATGGACAATTGAAATTTGATTTTCCTCAACCACTTTTATTTTTTCACAGTAGAAAAGATTATCTTATACCTCACCTACTTTCAGTAGTTGTTATTCCTTACTGAGTTTACTGCTCTCGACTTTCTGACAAGTTCCAAAATAATGACCTATGCTGTATATTGTTAAAAGTTTGGTCAGACAGGTAGATACAGATAGATGAGTATGTGTTGCACAAAGACAGTTAAGCATTATTTAATCCATGTTTGTTTGATCCGTGTGAAACTAGTATAAATGTAAACTGCAACCCATCTGTTTCATCATTCATGTGAAGCCAACCTCATTTTTAAAACTTGATTTCTTATGTAATTGCCCCAGAATGACAGAGGATGATCAGTTGAGAAGAAAAACCTTTTGGACTTGCAAGATAAAGGATAGTTATGTTTAAGTGTGTTTCACATGTTGGGCTTCCTCGTTTTTCAGTGGCCTTCAGGATATGTAGCGTCATGCCTTGGTAATTACCAGCTTTTAATCATCAGCTGGGCTTTGAAATCACACAGACCTGAGTTTTAGGGTGAATGTATGAGTCTAGCTGTATGAGAAAATTACTTAACAACCAAATCACACAATGCCTGCCAGAGAGAAGACCCTCAGTAAGATTTATTGAGTTAATCTTTCTTTACTTCAATTTCCTTGTCTTGGAAAATAACAATACATACCTCATAACATTTGTGAAAATTAAAGAGGATACTACATGACCCAGCAGCTACTATAATTTTCCTGTTACTCAGAGATCTTCTCATGGGTCATCCTTTAAGCCTAAACATATTAACACATGTGACATAAAACTCACATGTGGTTTTTAAACTCTTCAATGAAGAGTATCAAATCAAGCATTCAGAAGGCTGGGGATATGTGGCGAGAGTGGAAATGGACACGAGTTAACAGTGTCTGTGTTAAGAGATGTAATTTCATTAGTTTAATTAAATGCATGCCACTTTACACATCTGCTAGTGATCTTAGTCTAAAGAACAAGGCCATCAAGGGAAGGAATATCTTCTACCAAAGCGCTGTCATCAGTGCGCCTAGGAGCTCTTGGGATATTTTACAAAAGAATGTGTAAGAAGCTTATGTACTCAGCAGTGCTCCTCAGTGTAAAGTGGAGTATCACTGGTAGTTGTAATTTCAGGATCACATACTTTACTATTAAACCATATGATAATGAGTGCTAAAGCATTAGTTTTAGTGCACTATACCTTGCAGTTTCCACAGTCTGTTGCTTAACTCCCATGTTCATGGAAGAATTACTCCACCATTTCTCTTTATGAACTCTTCTCGACAACATTTATTCATCATTTCAATTCATTTAAGGAAATATGTTGAACCATAATTTATTGAGCCATCGTTGTAGATGCAAAGATGACTAAAGGTGTATAGGTAGGACTGTGGCTAAGGACTTTAGAATCTAAGCTGTAGGTCACTTCAAACTAGTGGAAGTTCTTAAGCAGGAACCGAACCTGTCCAGAGCTGAGTTTCAGGAATGTTACTTTGGTATGAAGTGTACGTTAGAGTGAATGTACAAATTACCTTGTGATACTGGTAATAGTGTGTTATGGAGAAACAGGCACAATTTTAAGTTGCCCTCAAGTTGTAAACTGTTAATGAAGAAAGAATAGCAAAGCCTGTGTACAATGAAGCCAGTGAATGACCAGTAAATTTGAAGACTGAGGTTAGGTCGTGACAGGAAAGAGTAGGGAGAATAATCAAGATAAAATAATGTTCACAGAACCAGAAGGAATATTGAACTAGAAAACTTGTAAACTACAGCTGCAGAGAAGGAAATGGAAAAGTAAAACAATTTTAAAAACCCTGCCTTTCCAATATTCACAGAACATCTATATTGATTTTTTTTCATTTGAATCAATGTTGGTGACTATCACTGTTTTTTACTATGATTAATCATTTCATGTTTTGCTGGTTATAGTAGTGTTCAGCTTCATAGCTAGGGTCATCTTTGAAGTGTGGCTTCAGTCTTTTCTTTTTAAATCGTGTTTCTTACTTGTGATAAATGCCTATAATCGGTGTTATCAAGTATTGATTTTGTGTGTGTGTGCTGTTTTTCTTTTAAAGTCAATTGACCCTGGCCAGCAGTTCACATGGGAACATTCAAACTTGGAAGTAAACAAACCAAAGAATAGATATGCAAATGTAATCGCATATGATCATTCCCGGGTTCTCCTATCAGCAATAGAAGGTAAGGAAATTCAGACATTGTTTATACTTTTATTTTCATGAGTTTAAGGGTTTGCATGAAAATACAGTTCTAGCTAGGTTTTTTGCTATCTATAGAAGTAGTTAATTAAGATTCAGGTATCATTTGTTCTCACATTTTCTTTCTCATATAAATATACTATAAATGGACACACGAAATCCCCAATACTATATTACACACAAGCATCTCTCATTACATTCTTGGCTTGGCTCTAGGTGAAAGATTTCATAATGTAGTTGATGCTTATGGAGGGGAAGAAAATCAAGGTTGTCCATTTTACTGATGGTTTCTGATGGTTATAAATAAAACGGTGATTATCAGAATAAAATCATTGGCTGTTATTTTAAAATGAGGGTAAGGGGACCTGTTTATAAATAAACCTGGATAGCCAGCAGGGACAGTCTAAAGGTTAGGAGTTGATGGTGTGGTGATTAATTAAAATTAAGCATATTGGAAATGTCTGGTGCAGCTAATTTGTAGACTGCTTGGTAATCTGTCTCTCACAATGGTAGCAAGGTGTGCATTCCAGAGGGAATGGTTGCTCCTAAAAGATGAGGATTACACTTCTAATACACCTAGCTGCTTCTAAGGGTTCATGAGGAGAGTATTTTCCATTCATCCCTTTCCAGCAATAAATCCCTTCACATGGCATATTAAAATCAATTAGGGGCTCATGTTCAACACTCAGCATTTTGTTAGTTTCTTTTGGCTATAGTAGCACATTTCTGTCCTTAGAAAAGAGTTTACCATGTCACTTAAATCCTTTCTTCTGTCATAATAGCTAACCTGGACCACCAACTACCACATACCATATCATTCTCATTGGCATCCTTTAGAAAAACTCTGTGGCTTGAATTCATACTTGAAAGCTCACCACTTACCCTCTTCCAAATGTTTTATTAAACATTAAATAATACCAGTTTCAGACCCAGTCCTTCTTAGAACCTGGCAGTTCAAACATCATCTTCATCGTTCAAGTATTTTTCACTTTTTCTGCTTCCCAAATCTATGATGCCTACGTAACTTTTTCTCATAACTCTGACTAGGCTCTACATGTCCTACCTTCTTTGTTTAGTACCCAAAATTAATTTGAAAGTGAGACACTGCTTAAAGACCTCCCCAGTAATCACCTAAGGCAAACAATACATTTATTTCCAGTTTTGGGGGAGGACCTATCTTTCAGCATTTGAGCAAGGTCATACCTGTACCCTCCTCTTTCTTCAAAATGGTATTATGTGGCACGGATATATTTTGTAATGTTCTCACAATCAATTTTACATTTGGAAAATGTTACACTTCCTTTTTGAGGCTACTGAAGATACTAGAAATTTAAGAGTTAACCTTTTTCCATATGGGAAAAAATTGATCAGGTGTATCAAAATTTCATCAATTCTGGTTCTTCAAGTAGGATGGTGTCACACAGGTAATTGCTTCAAGTCCTATTTGAGAACTGTAATTGGTATATGTGGAAGATTAGCATATAGCATTTACATTTTATCTTTACATCCCACTTCAAAATGTAAAAAACACGAAACAAAACCAGCAATTTCTTGTCTCAAGTCTCTTAAATCAACTCCTTGGTTAATAAGAAACTAAACCAAGTCACAAGTGGAAGAGAGGAATCTTTTTTCTATTAGTGAAATAGGTAAACTATAAAAATTAAATGAATGTAAATTGAGAACCTATTTGGCATGATCTTGGCTGGAGAACGTGTCAGTCTGCCTTTGCTATATTGTAGCATTGTTTCCAGTTGGAATTAGGTCATTTAGTATTACTACATGCCTATACTTTTGCCCACTTTATCATTATTTTCCTTAACCTGCTATTTTCCACCGTCTTAACAGTAAAGTATATCAAAGGACAAAGAATATTCCTCCTTGTCCCTTATGTCCCTTATTATGATAGATGGAAATGATGTACATTTCATTCCTATGCTATTTTTACAGTACAAAAGTAAAAGAACTTGAATCAGACTAAAACCTGCCTTTTTATAGCTCTATGCTCACAAATATACCCTAAATCTAGAGCTGACCTAGAAACCAAAGTCTTTCAATTTTAAGTCTTATGCAAAAGGTTAGAAGCATTTAATTGAAGTTTATGGGGCTATAAAGAGAGCTTTAATCTAGATTACAACCATGAACAGCGTTTTATCTTAGTCTAAGCCCTACTCAGCAGATATTTAAGGGGGTAAATGATCATCCTATATCTTAAGCTTGGAAAAGGAATGCTGGCAACAGGAATAGTAACCACAGAACCCCTAACTGGGGCCTCTTGCATAAAGGGAGCTTTAATAACACAGAGCCAGATTTTTCAAGAGGATTTAAATGTTAAGAGACTTAATGCACAATTTAGAAAATTTAACATGGTTGTTTCAGGTTCCACTGGTAGTGATGACTTAAAAGACTTCAGTGGAAGGTTTTAGTTTGGACATTTCTGCTGCTGTTCTCTAAGTTGTGCTGGGCCCTCTTCATGTTTACTTTGCAGAGTGGTCTGGCAGACAATAAAGGAAAACTGGAAGTTGCCACAGTGATTCGTATTATCTTTATCTTTTTTTCCTAGAGCAAAACCTTTATACTACTTCCACTGAGCAATGGCAGAGGAAATAAACTAAAGAATGGGGAATTATGTGTCAGCATGAGTGTACTTATTGAATTCTGTGAAAATAGTGATATTTCATGACACATTTCCAAATCACAGTCATTTTATTTATGCTGGGGAAAATGTAGGATAAATTCAAGAGAGTTCCAACTACAAGAATACTTACAATTGTTGAATTATAGAGCAAGACGTATGGAAACACAAATTTTTGAACAGTCCAGTTACTGTTGGCAACCCCTCCATGTTTAAGCTATCCTTAAGAGATATCAGTAATTCCTGAGGAAGAGAGGTGATAGGATTTATTTTTCTGGTTTAAGTAAATATTGCCAAAAACTAAATTGATACTAATACTTATACATAAATAAAATAATGTATCATTTGTTTAATCTTATAGAATCCAAAGTTTCTCATTAGTTTTACTTAAGTAGGAAAAAAGAAATGGATAAGCCAAAAGATGAGAAAAGCAAGGAAATTTGGGTTGGGTCACAGCTCTGTCACTTAGCCTCATCTTCTCTGAGGGTCAGTTCCTCAGCTGAAAACTTTATTTTTGTTTTAATTTTTTAATTTGAGTGTAGTTGACATACAGTGTTGTACTAGTTTAAGTACACAACATGAATCTTATGCAACTGATTCAATTTCTCTGTAAGTTATGCTGAGTTCCCCACAAGTGTAGCCTCTCTCTCTCCACACAATGCTATTAAAATATCAGTGGCCATATTCCCTTTGCTGTGTCCTTTATTCCCATGATTTATTTATCCCATAACTGGAAACTTGTATCTCCCACTCCCCTTCACCCATTTTGCCCATCCTCTTAACCCCCCTTCCCTTTGGAAACCACCAGTTTGCTCTCTGTGTTTATAGGTCTGATTCTACTTCTTATTTGTTTATTCATTTGTTTTATTTTTTAAATTCCACATATTAATGGAATCTCTTTTATATTTGACTTCTACAAATTAACTGTATATAGCTATCTCATCAATTATATCATTTACTGTATATATTACATTACTTTACTGTGTGTGTGTGTGTGTATTTATACACAGTTGTATTATATATAAGTAATAGAGCTCAAGTTGGAAGTGAGCTCTTCTGATTCCACAGCTCATGCTTGCATGGGCGCACCTCATTCACACTGCTTTCCTACTGATAGACAATGTGTCTCTGACTAAGTCATAGTTTGAATCCAAATGTCCACATTTATAATTTTGCCTAAAATCCATTTGATCATTGAGCTAACCTACAGATAATACAAAACTGTATTTTAGTATTTAATTTCCTATTTTATGGCACAACTAACCTGAAGCAATGACACAATATGGGAAATCATCAGTGATCCAAATACATTAGAGCCCTGTAGTTGCAGAAATAAGATCAAACGCATCTATCTCTGATTCCAAAGGTGAAATTTATTGCCGTAGAGTTGCTCATAGTATGTTCTTATAATAGTTTGTATTTCTTTGGTATTAGTTGTGATCTCTCCTCTTTCATTCATGATTTTATTTATTTGGGTCCTTTCTCTTTTCTTTTTGATAAGTCGGGCCAGGGGTTTATCAATTTTATTAATTCTTTCAAAGAACCAGCTCCTACTTTCGTTGATTTGTTCTATTGTTTTTTTGGTTTCTATTTCATTGATTTCTGCTCTGATCTTTATGATTTCTCTTCTCCTGCTGGGCTTAGGGTTTCTTTCTTGTTCTTTCTCCAGCTCCTTTAGGTGTAGGGTTAGGTTGTGTACCTGAGACCTTTCTTGTTTCTTGAGAAACGCTTGTACCGCTATATATTTTCCTCTCAGGACTGCCTTTGTTGTGTCCCACAGATTTTGAACCGTTGTATTTTCATTATCATTTGTTTCCATGATTTTTTTCAATTCTTCTTTAATTTCCCGGTTGACCCATTCATTCTTTAGAAGGATGCTGTTTAGTCTCCATGTATTTTGGTTCTTTTCAAACTTCCTTTTGTGGTTGAGTTTTAGCTTTAGAGCATTGTGGTCTGAAAATATGCAGGGAATGATCCCAATCTTTTGATACTGGTTGAGTCCTGATTTAGGACCAAGGATGTGATCTATTCTGGAGAATGTTCCATAGGTGATCTACTTACCTTGGTATCTGTGTATGTATCTTCAACTCCTTATAAACCCAGGAATATGAATTAGTAGCAGAGTATTTACTGTAATGTCTTATAACTAGCATAACTTCAATCTAATTCTTTCAGTCCTAGATTAAAAAAAAAAAAAAAAAAAGGTATTTCCCCCTAAAATGAAATTACTGTTCAATGCTGCTGTCCACAGCTATGGAAAAACTAAAAAAAAAAAAAAAAAAAAAAGTATTCTATGGCTATTAGTAATGAAATTAACATTTCACTTTAAAAGCCATATTTAAATGGAATTTTAAAAACATTGTTTACCAGGACTAAAACCCAACCTTTTTTTACTAAAAAATAAAACTCAACTTTTTATGTCAACAAAAAAGTCAAGAAGTTAGAATAGATATAATTATCTGGCTACCTATGGTGTGTTTGTTATCATGTCATAGATTTTATATCATATATGAATTCATGGATGGATTTTCTTTATAATGTTCTGAACGACCTCAAAATCTAGTACTGTTAAACTTCTAAAATTCAAGTGACTTGTTTATAATTAATAGCTGGTAGTGACAGAGCCAAAATTCTAATACAAGTCAGTCAGACTCTAGATTGCAATTCTTTCGAACTGGCCACTCAGAACTATAGCAGCTTTTGAATTCATAATGACTGTGCCTATATATGTCATACCTAATTTAAAAATGATGGGTTTTTGGCTGGGGAGACTGTCTAGGAATTTTGAAATATACATTTTCAAACATTCATGTCAGAAATCTGAGAACTAGAAGTCTTCAACTGTGTTCTTAGACTCTAGTCAAAGTGAAGTTTTCCAAAGAATAAATGACATATAAATGCTTTCAGGTGGATTTTTTTATTTGCTTAATATTATTTTTAAAGTTCTATTAAGAAGAACATTGAATAAGAAGACCGAAGACTTGAAACTAAACTCTAAGTTAAAATTAACACTTTGAGGAAGCTAGATCCTTTTTAGAATCTGACAAGCATTTTAAACCTCACTTGAAAACAAAAGACACTTATCCAATGTATTTGTACACTAATTTCATAGAGTTCAAGGACACAGAAGTTTTTTTAAGCCCATTTGTCCATTTAAAAACCTCTGACTTGGCATGTTTTGTTCTGTTAAGAGAGAAGAATGAGAATGGGTAAGACCTTTCCTGCTCCACCTAAAATTCTGAAAGTTGATTCTAAATCTAGAAATCAATAAACACTGAGCAATATTTATTAGATAAATACTGAATCTTGGACATTAAGAGATTCGTTATTCTAAAACAAAGAAACAAACAACCCACATTTAAGATAGAGGTGTTTTTTGTTTTTTGGGTTTTTTTTATATTTTTTCTTTATTTATCTGACAGAGATCACAAGCAGGCAGATAGGCAGGCAGAGAGAGAGGAGGAAGCAGGCTCCCTGCAGAGCAGAGAGGGGCTCTATTCCAGGACCCTGGGATCATGACCTGAGCTGAAGGCAGAGGCTTAACCCACTGAGCCACCCAGGTGCCCCTTAAGATAAAGGGTTTACGCCAAAGAAAACCATTAGCCTGTATGTGTCTCTTCTACCAAGCCAGATTTAAATGGTTCTATCTACGAAAGAGTTACAAACGACAAAGTGTAGGAGTGCCTGGCTGGCTCAGTTATTTAAGTATCTGACTGTTGATTTCTGCCCAGGTCATAATCTCAGGGTTGTGCGACCGAGCCAGGCTGGAGGCCATCTCCGCACTCAGCAGGAAGTCTGCTTGACATTCTCTCTTTCCCTCCACCCCTCTCTTCATTCCACACTTGTGCTCTTTCTCTTAATAAATAAATAAATAAATAAATAAATAAAATCTTAAAACAAAAGAGAAATGATAAAGAATAGCCCACATGGTGTTATATGCACTTTGTGACACAAGTGCTTATTAATTTAATAAGAGAAGCATTGTGAAATTGTTTCTGGTGGGGGGACTATATTAAAGTTCAAAACATAAATATATGTATTCGCTTTTTCTCTTTAATGGATACATCCTGGCAAGGGCCCATACACTTCTCAAGAATTTTCCTATTAAATCATACTAGACTCTTCTTGCTTCTGAAGATTTTGTGCCTCAGTTTCCTCATCTGTGCCATAGGATTAAAAATAGCACCTACTTCCTAGAACAATTACTACAGTTTACTGAATTAATATATATGAGGGTTTGGGAGAGTGTCTTGCACAAAGAAAATGCCCAGTAAATATCGGAAACTATGGAAATTATCAGTGGTGTTCTTATGAATTCTATTATTACTATCAATATGTCCTTTTGTCCTCAGATGGGATTTCTTCTGTATATGATCTATGGAAAAACTAATAAAATCCAAGTGAGAAAACTGCATGTAGTTGGAATACTCTGTGAAGAAAAAAATATGTACATTGGTGCTTGATAAATGGAAACCAGACCCATAATAACATTACAAATTTCAGCAGGGGGAGGATATGTTTGTTTAAATGGAAATACAAAATACATCATCTGTTTGATTTACATAATATGAGCGATTCAAAAAAATCTAACTGTAAATAATACAGCTGATGTTACAACAACTCAGTTGTTTGTGAGATGGGCAATTTAGCACCTTTCAAATGAGAAAGTGACTCCCAGGGAATCACTGCCCCTAAGATAAATAATATTTTTTTAGAAGTAAAGAGAAGAAACTACTGGTATTCCCTTGTATTGTTGATTCAGCTTTTACCACCACACTAGTGCTTGCTATTTAAGTCATGCCTTGGCTTCTTTACTGCACTGTTCGGCGGTTACTGATGCGTTTAACACAGCTGTCAGCACGTGATAACGTATTGTTCCATTCACATCTTTCCTGTGCTGTGAGTTAACTGCTTTTTTCTAGTATCACCTGATATTTTTTTCAATAAGTAAAAACAAAACAAAACAAAAAAGCCACAGGGAAATAAGTAAATACAGTCTGCCCAACATTTTCTAATAAAATGTGAATTACATTATTATAAGTATAAATGTTCCATATGAAACTCTAACATCAAAGAATTTAAATTATTTTTCTGAGCAACAAATCCCTTTAAGAGCTGCCATGTGCTATTTCTCACATCAGTTCAATAAATATAATTCTTTCCCCTCCCTCTTGGTTCCTGTACTTTCCCAGTCTCTCTCTCCCTCTCCTTTCCTCTTTCCCCTCTCTTCTCCTCCCTTCCTCCAGACACTAATGACTAATTTGTGGGCACCTGCTGTTTATTTTATTTTGCTCCTGAAATTCTATTTAAATTAGCAAAGGAATTTTGTTAGACTGTATGTCCTATCTAAGAAAAAAACAAAAAGAAAAACTGGTCTAAATCTCATCCAACTCTTGGTTGAGTTTATTTTCGTCAAGTTGCTCAGAACATCAGACATTAATTTAACAGTTGTGTGTTTTGTTTTGTTTTTTTAATATTTCGAGTCCTTCACTTCTCAAGTTAATTGTTTATAGGCATGACAAAATTTAATCTTATTTCAGGGTGGTATTTTTTTTTTAATAAAAACATTCTTTTTGAGGAGCCCGGCACACATTTTTATAGCTTAATTTATCTTAAGTAGGGAGCTAGAGAGGACTTACCCTTTGGAAACTTAGAGCAAATTCACAAGGAGCTTGCAACCTGCCTAAAGACTAATGGGAGCTATTTATTTATTTATTTATTTTTTTTTTTAAAGATTTTTATTTATTTATTTGACAGACAGAGATCACAAGTAGGCAGAGAGGCAGGCAGAGAGAGGGGAGGGGGAGAAGCAGGCTCCCTGCCGAGCAGAGAGCCCGATGTGGGGCTCGATCCCAGGACCCTGGGATCATGACCTGAGCTGAAGGCAGAGGCTTTAACCCACTGAGCCACCCAGGCGCCCCAAATGGGAGCTATTTAAATGAGATCTTTCTCTTGCGTGTAGCCAAGCAAGTGGTGTGGAGAGGAGATCAGGTACTCCCCAGTTCCTACCTCAGCCTGTCCTTGTGCTTCTTATCTGGAAAAGAGAAAAAAAAAAAAAAGTTGAGGGATGGCTAGCTGTGTTGGTTTTCTTCTTTACTCTGTTTTCAGGAAGCCAATCAAAAAGTAAAATCAAAAAGGTCCATAAGTTTATTTTTCTCTCCATTGTCTTTAGTTTAGCTATTGGGAATTTTTTTTCCATTTTTATTATACAGATCTGAAGATTATGCTAATGAATCTACACTTCATTGCTCAGGCTGTAGAGAAACCTACATCATCTGTGCTGTGGTTCTGTTGTTAAAATATAATCACAGGTTGTATATTGCTGGGAAGTCATAAAACAATTATTGTTGTCCTCTCCATTATTTTTTTTTAATAGAAAATGGAAAAGGGCCTTCCAGATGTGGAATAGCTTTTCATCAGTAGAGTATTTAGGAAGAAGTAGTCTTATTTCATTACTGTTTATTATCCTGATCATAAGAATAACTGGTATTTTAGAAGTTTCAAATCCACTGGTATTTTAGAAGTTTCAAATGCATTGAGTCATTAGATTTTCACAGGGTGTTGGGTAAGGACCTAATGAAAATACTGCTCATATTTTAGGATCTGTGAGGAAACTGGGGCTCTGCAAGTTTCCTACAGACAGAGCTCCTTTTGCTATATTCTGCTTTGATTCATACTATGTTAAATAAAGCAACATAATAATTTCATCCTTATTAATATAAATATAATTGACCAAAACTCTGTGATGCTGTACTGGCCCAAGCTTTGCTTCATTTCAGGGCAGAGTGCTCCCTGATTAGAAATGAGTCCCCTCCATCACAGGTGCTGATGATTCCCAACATGCGTAGCTAACCTTGGAATTCATTCAATGACAATTTAATCACCCACATCCTCCTCTGTGACTACTCTCATAACCCAGCCTCTTCAGCATTAGCAGTACTGGGGAACGGAAAATGAAGGGGAAGAAGACTCAGAACCTTGATAGGGGTGGAGCCTGGCTTCACAAACTCTTTCCAAATTACCCATTCTCCCGTTAACTCATTGTCAGGAGGAGCCCACAGAACATGGCATGCTTGTAGAATAATTCTCCTATGCACCTTAGAAGCATGGAAGGCAATTTGCTAATGCTTGGTACCTCTGGGGACACTGAGTCAGATAATACACTGTACCTTTGCAATAAGCATTGGCTTTTCTTTGCTGGAATGCCAAGAGCATCATTCATTTTGCTAGTTCTGGTGTGGCTGCGGGTGGCCTTCATAGTACAAGTGAAGGCAAAACAAGGCCTGTGTCATCTGAAATTAAGTAAATTTACTAGTAAAGTATTACTGGATTTCATTTTTCTGTTTTCTCTTATTTTGCCATTGTCAGCAATAAAGTTAACATTTTTTCTGCATTGTGGGTCTAAAAACTGTAATCTTGGTCTTAATCAATTCATTGTTGTTAGGGATACTGTGTAGGTGTAGATGTTGAACTTGAGGAGACATTATTTACTAAGTAAAAGATAGCTTTTGTGCTCCATTGGGTCTTGAATACTTCTGTCTCACAACAGGGAATAAACTGGTTTGCCAAAAAAGTTTTGTTTTGTTTTGTTTTGTTTTGTTTTGTTTTGTTTTCACTACTAAGGATTTGTAGTAGTGAAAAGAAATAAGACTATCTGGGTTTTGGTACCGTGCTGTGGGTCAGGACAGAGTCAGCCACTCAGCTGAAGGTCCATCTCCAGCTCTGGGTACAGTTGCTGTGTGTCTGCTGGAGCAGGGAAGGGACTCTGCCTTCCCTATAATGCTGCCTCTTCTTCAGCTCCTTTCCATGAATAGACCACCTGCCAGTCTAGTCCCACCACGCCCCACACCTTGTTTTTGAATTTGTGTGCTTTTTACCCCACCCTGTTCAAATCAAGAATTGAAGTATCAGTCACACCAAAAAACCTCATCTCAGCACAGAAGAGATAGAAGCAATAGGAAATCAGCTTGAAAGAGCATCAGAGCATGTTCCTGCCTAATCTGAGAGACACAAAGCCTCCATCTTAAAATTACTTCACAGAGATTTCTGAATCCAAGAAGGTTAAGAATACCACAGAGAGGCATCTTATTTTAGAACTCAAAAAGACTCAAGGGAATCAATTTGTCCAACACACCTTGTTTAGCAGATAAGCAATCAGAGGTCTGGACAAGTTGAACAACTGCCCAAATGTCAAAGAGCAAACTACCGGCATCCCTAGATAGAAGTCCCAGGTTCCTGGCCAATTTCTCTAAATTTTTAGCAAGTGCTTAGTATTCTTTCAAGTCTTTAAAAGGCACATTGCAGCTCTTCCTACCGAATGGAGTGATACAGAAGTACCCACATATCTGTGGTAATTTCTTAATTTCACATTAATAAAACAATTCCTGTACTATTGGGGGTCTTGCTTTTTCATTTAATATTAGGACATAAGGCCTTATTTTGAAACTTTTATAATTATGAATACCCCTCAACAAGAGAAGTCTTTTCGAATCAAATTATCTCCTGACTGGAAAAATTGAGAACAAGGCAAGTTGGGTTTTTTGTGTGTTTCTGTTTTTGTTTTATTTTGTTTTTTTAAGTGAGGACAGAAGGAGAGGGAGAGAGAGAATATCTTAAGCAGGCTCCATGTCCAGCCCAGAGCCCAACATGTGGCTTGATCTCATACCCCTGAGATCACGACCTGACATGAAATCAAGGGTCAGACACTTGGGGCACCTGGGTGGCTCAGTGGGTTAAAGCCTCTACCTTAGGCTCAGGTCTTGATCCCAAGGTCCTGGGATGGAGCCCCACATTGGGCTCTCTGCTCAGCAGGGAGCCTGCTTCCCCCTCTCTCTGTGCCTACCTCTCTGCCTACTTGTGATATCTGTCTGTCAAGCAGATAAATAAAATCTTCAAAGAAAGAAAGAAAGAAAGAAAAGAGTCAGACATTTAAACTGAGCCACCTAGGCACCCCTTACTTTTTTGTTTTGTTTTAATGGGCCCATATGACCCAATTAGTCCTCCTCAGGTTAACAGGAATAAAAGAAATATTTTAACACAGTCATGATGAAACAGTTCAGATCATGTATTCGCTGGCAGTTCAACATGCTTTCAAGGTTTTAAAGCATGAATTGTCTATGTCTTCTGTGTCATGTCTTCAGCATGAAGAATTGTCTATTTATCACAAATATTCTTTCAGAGTAGCTTCGTCTTTCCAAGGATTCCTCTCTTTCTGTTAAGATTCAAACACATGTGGGACCAATGTCATGAAGCCCTATTCTATTAATCCTATGCTTAGGTGAAGAAAAATGGCATTGTCCTTGCACATTGAATTCATGATACTTTTCCAAAGCTTTGCAAACAATTAAAAGAACAGCAAAGCCCGAAGTCTGTGCCTAGACTTACTTCCCACTAAAAACTATAACCAGCAATTCCCAGCAAATGAAATGAGAACCTAAAACTGTCCTAATTCTGTTTAAGTAGCTGTTGCTATGTCTTGCTATGCATGAAGGACATAGAAGCTCAGCTCTACTACTATTCATCTGTTGTTCTTACAGACTTGTGTTTTATAGCTCCAAGTTTTCTTTGCCCCAACACAAAACCCAGTATAAGCATGTAAGTAATATTTGCAGGCACCACAAGAAAGTACAGTCCATTACCGGATGAAACACGCTATAACACAGAAAAGGGGCATAGAGGTGTAAGATGAATTCAAGATCTAGTCTCAGCTCCTTTCTCACTTATAAGATTAGAGTGATAATTATGGGTCTTGGACCTTTTTACATGACTATTAGTAGGGGAAGAGTACACATGAAGAAATGGGAAATCATGAAACTTACTTTTATAAGGGTAGTAAGCTATTCTTGAATAAAGACATTAAGAACAGCTGACTCCAAGAGAGACAATTCCTACAGCAGGGCCAGACCTAAGATATTTGCTTATGGTGAGCTAAAGGCAGACATGTTTGTTATGCTTTCATTGTTTTAATAGGCATCCCCACCCAAAAAAGGAAAAAAAAAAAGCAACTAGCACCATTATTATCATAGTATTGGACAAAGGTCTCTTTGACTCTAAAAATTAAAAGCAATTAGCTAATTTATATTAATTCTATATGCTTTCAGTATTGCATGTTAAGTTAACATAGATTTCCATCCATCATAGCCCCAGAGAAATTCAATTAATTCTCACACACTTCTCTTGTATAGTAGTGCACTCTGATTAGTGTTGCATTAACAGATGAAAATCATCTTCTGGATAAGGCAGGGAATTGAAAATTAAATAAACAAATATATATTACTTGGGGAAGGTCACCCCCCAAAAAGTGAAAGGGTTTTCTAGATTCAGCCTGCCAGCAGAAACATTACAATCACGAGCTATTGAAGAAACATTTCATGGCACCAGAACACTTGGAATGTCACCATGTTGTTTTTCTCACAAGACTGGTTGAAAAATCTTTCTAAATATGGTACAGCGAAAACTAAGATCTCATCTACTTCTGATCAACTTTAGTTCCCAATCTGTGGTGAATGTTTTTAAAAGGCCAAACCACCACCCTTCCTAAAATCTTTTCATATTCGTCTTTCTACACAGTTTGTTACTTGGGTTGTATGAAATGCAGATGCACTAGATCTTAGAGCTACAGATACATAGTCATCTCTCGCTTCCCCATCTTGTAAGGGTTGTATGGAAGAAAACTTACCTGGAATGTCTTTTTGCTGGAGCATGTAAAGGGATTTCCTGGAAGGAGGCCTTCACTCATACAAATGAGTGTCAAAATAGAAAAGGAGCCTCAGCATTATCTTCAAGGTGTAAACATTAGCCCAATAATTAACTCCACTAGGTACTGAAATTTTTCTTTTTAACTTGCTTTTCAAAATATCAGGTCCCAAATTCTTAAAGCATTTGGTGATACAGTAAAGATTCCACGTGCCTAGTATTTTTCAGGCAGATTTTTTGTATTTTTATCCCTGGGAAGGACAAGTATTATTGAGTAGCAACCTACCCCCACAACTTCCCCCCACCCCTAAAAAAAAAATCATAATTTATTATGCAAACTTAAGCACTATGTCGAAAAACAATTCATTACATAATAAATGATTAAATTTTACATAAGAATGTTGGGCAGGGCTAATTCCCTTCTTTTGGATGTGAGTGTCCAGTCCATCTCCTCTGTTCTCTGACACATTATTCAGATATAATCATTATCCTTCATAAGGGGGAAATGGCACAATGCCAAGCTGATGGATTTTTCTAAGTCATTAACCCAGATTTCTCTGTTTTAAATTTGCTTGGAAAAAACTTTTCTGTATATTGCTTTAGCCAGAACCCTTTTTTTTAAATCAACTTTTTAATGTTGTTAACTATTAAATTAAAATTTTGAAAGTGGGCTTTTCCTGTATTAAAAATAGATTCACTGTTGGCTCAGAACCAAATTCTAAGGACATGAGGTTGTGTGTGCTTCCCAGTGGCCGTAACCTGAGGACTTTATTTAAACTATCTATTGAATCTACAGTAATTTGGTGTCTGGAAGAATAGGATCTTTATCAACAAAGGGCTGCCAGAACCCCCAACTGCTTCTTGAGTAGCTGTAATAGATGAATACTGTTACAACCAACTGTGCATTTAGGTTTTTACTCAAAAGGCTTTCACTAATGCTGGTGGTATTCCATATCCATATGTTTATCTCGGAGCCCAGTAGTTCCCATCTGACTTTCATTACTTTTTTGAGAGGATCAGTTTTACAAGTGGAATCAGAAAAGCAGTCAAAGTAATTGCAAGTGGCAATCAGTGAAATATAACAATTTTAGCTTAGGAACATATGTTCCATTATAAAGAAAATATTCCTTTTTTTTTTTTTTTTCCCTCATAGCTCCAGGACTCATATTTTTCCCAGGGCAAGAAGAGGCCATATACAGGTTCTAGTGCTACCTCTCGTATCTTGCCAGTAGCCATGTAAAATGTTTGTTCCCCTGCGGGGATAGGCAACTCCTTTCATCCCAAGGAAATCTATTCCCTTTTTGATTCTGACAATTTCAAAATGCTTTATTATATTGGAGACGAAATTCTTCTGTCTGTAGTAACATTGTTCAGAATTGAAAAATTCGGATCTCAATAGAGTAAACCTAACCCTCTCTTCAGATCCTCACAAGGCAGCTGTCATCCCCAACCCCTAAATTTTCCTCTGCCAGGCTGTACCATGTATCCCTTTCTCATACAGAACAGCTTTGATTTCCTTAACCTCTCTGGTCACTCTCCTTGGAAGAAGCTCAAATTTATCTATATTCCTCTTAAAGGTGTCACACTGAATTAGACTTTCAATCAGAACACCAGCATCAAATTCAAGCTCTGCTAATTATTAGATGTCAGAACTGAGGCAAATTTATTTTTGTCCTTGGAGATAGCAAGGGTTAATAACTGAGACCTGGTCTAGAGGCCAAAACAGGTGATAACCATGTTAACAAAATAGTATATAATTACAATGTGTAGTAAGTAATATAAAGAGTTGTCAAGAAAGTTCTGGGCTCCAAGAGAATCAAAGGCAGTGTTTCTGAGATATTGGTGGAGTGTTTTACAACAGGAAGAAGATAGTGTGTTCTAAAGTGGCGGATGGCACTGAGGTAGGAGAGCAGTGTTTTCCTACCAATAGAGGGTAGACCAGCATCTAGAGTTTAGAAGGCAAGGAGGTGAGTAGAACAAGATGTGTTTGGAAAAGTGTGGAGCTTTGTAACTATAGTTGAGAGTTTCAGTTTTTTTGGAAGTAAAAGGGAAGCCCATTGTTGGGTTGGAAGGAAAGAAGTTATAGTGTCTGAAATATTTTCTTAGAAATTGCTCTTATGCTAGATGAAGAGCAGACTGCAAAGGACAAAAGTAGAGCAGGATAAGCAATTAAGAGGCAATCGTCATAATCCAAGAAAGGTGCACATAGTACAACAATACTGTGAGGTTTAAACAAGAAGCAATCTCTGTGGAGACTAAGACAGTTGTAGCAGACAGAAGGACTATCATTAAACCAGACTCCAGCAGTCAGAGCAAGAGCTTTCATCTCTATGCACCTCAGTTTTCTCCTTTGCTAAAGGAATATCCTGACAGGATATATTTCATAGAGTTGTTTTAAGGATTAAATGAGTTTGCCAATGAGTTCCCTGTTAGCTAAATTTGTGCAGAATTTCTCACCGTTACACATACTCTAACCTACACTGCATTTTCAGACTCAGGCATTATTTTATTTCATTTCTGTCTGGCAATGTGGTATAGCATGGGTGAGGAATGTGACCAGATAAAATTCTCTCATCCTTTGCATGCTGTATTTTACTGATGCAGTGGAGAAAATAGACAGTGTGAGAAAAATAGCACAGTGTGGATAATCAGTTGTAGTTTTCTTTCTTTGGTATCTACCTTGTCATATTACAGAGATCCAATACTTGGACCACCTATTTCTTTAATGTGATAGTCCCAGTGAGACTTTATCTTGCTTAAGACATATTACAATTATATACTTGTTTATTAATGTGGTTATTGCCTGTTTTGACCTCTAGACCACGGCTCTGCTATTAACCCTTGATTCCTCTAGCATAGTGCAGAACAGTAATATAACATTGCCCTCACACCAGATCCCAGGCTGTTTTTTTCTTATGAGAGGTTCACCTCATGGAATAACACTTCTTGTTTTACAGGCATCCCAGGAAGTGACTATGTGAATGCCAACTACATAGATGGCTATAGGAAACAAAATGCCTATATTGCAACACAGGGATCTCTCCCCGAAACATTTGGGGACTTTTGGAGAATGATATGGGAGCAACGGAGTGCAACAGTTGTGATGATGACAAAACTAGAAGAACGATCCAGGGTAAGAATATCTACCTTCTCCTTCTTCACATCTTTCCTCAGGTAGTCCTTATGTTGCATATTTTATTCTTTTCAGAATCTACCCTTCCTTCAGCTCTGACTTTCTAACAGAAACAACTCTGAATGGGTATCAAAAGCTCTGATGAAACCACTTTTTAACACTGAATCTTTTAAGAAGAAATTCTCTCATTACAGTGTGATTGCCAAAAATAAAAAGGTACTCAAAAAAGTAAACAGTTTGGTTAGAGAAAATAAATATTCACTTGAACCTCTTTCAAAAACTCACATTGAACAAAAACACACAGACTTTGGGGGAGAATCCCAACAATATATACTTGTCAGTATTTTTAACTTTTTCTTTCTCATAATCTGTAGGGTAAAGTCTAAAATTCTATGAAAGAGGTTCTTATATAAATTATTCAAATTAGCATAAATTAAGTTAGGGCAGCCGGAAAAATGATATGGGTTAATACACAGCTGAGAAAACACATAAATGTGTAGAGGGCATTTTGCTACTTTAGCCTTCTCCAAAATGAATAGATTTTAATAACAGTCATTGCTCGTTAAGGTCTAAGAAGGGGGTTTTATTCATCATATGGGTCCAATATTATGGTGCATGGCACATTAGTTAAATGTTATTGATTTGCAGAACTAAAGCATAATGGGTAAGCAGTGTGCCATATTCCCAAGTGAATATGCAAATATTGTAGCCATCTGATGAAAATCAGTCTTTAACCTTGAGAATTTAATGAAGGAGTCTCTTAAAAATCACTGAAGGCAGCACAGACTCTCTCTGAAGAGTAGGGCAGTCAGGGCAGAGTTTTGAAACCACTGGTGAATGATTTCTTTTACTGTGGTCACAGTAGCCTCAAAAAGATATTTAGAAGGAAGCCAAAGCCCAACCCCCCATTTGTTGTGTGACAGTTGAGTTTATAAATGGTCTCCTAAGCTCAATACATGGCAGTTTCTTTTAGCTCAGGCATGTAGATGAGGGAAAAGTTGAAGGCTATGCAGGTGATTCCTAAGGAGAGAACTCAAGCTCAAGAAAAAATAAAAAGTCCTAAAAGTGGAAGTAATGTATGTGGTACACCACTGGTTTACCAAACACAAAAAGCGATCAAATCTCTTTATAACATGTGAATTGTATAGAAATACTGAAATATTGTCTGAAAGGAGTTTAGGTGAAAACTGTGAAGACAAATGTCATTGTCATTTTTTACATGAAAACCCCATTAAAAAGATGCAAATGGATCCAATATTGATCTTTACTCAGGATAACCCCTAGATAGCAAGTCCTATAAAAACAATCCCTACCCAACTGTTTCGTGAATATAACTCTTCATGATGCAATGTCTAACACATATTAGACACATTGATACTTCACAACAGTCCTGTGAGATACACACTACTAAGATCTCCAGTTTACCTATGAGCCAACTAAGCCTAGAACATTCTAGAAGGTCACTTAACGTCATTCAGCTATCAAGGTAAGAGTGAGGATTTGAAGACCGACAGTCTGGCTCCAGAACACATGTGCCTAACCATCAGGCCATATTGCCTGTTAACACTTGGGTGAAGCTGAGACAGCTGAACTATTATATTACAGCATGCATGTAAATCCAACCTACCCAGCCTGCTCTGCCTGGAGATACCGCTGGTAACAAGCAGTCATTTGCAAAAGCTGTTTTCAGTAAAACACACATTTTATCTTGACACTGCAGGCCTTCATTAAACCGTGCACAGAAACTTGTTTTGAAATAACCAAATGAAATTCTGCCCCTTTTCTCCCTAATTGCTTCTAATAATAAAGTTAGTTCTAACTGGCCCCACTGCCACCACAACATCTGATGGTAATGAGCAGTTCTTGGCGGAAGGCATTGTGACTTAAATACCTACAGTTTATCTTTATGTTGCAGGCTACCTTTTTTTTTTTTTTTTTTCCCCACCTCAGACAGAGGAACTTATTTTGAAGTTACTAAATGAACCTCTGTTTGCTCCCTTCATTAATTACTCTTTGCTCCTGCAAGTTAGCTTTTTCCTTTGTTAAATGGCCTAAGGAGCCCAATTAAAATGCTGTCTTGTGATTTTTATTCTATGGTGGTTCACTCTGTACCCAAACTTGTGATGACCTGTATAAGCCAACATGGAGGCGTCTCAACATCCTCAATCTGACCATACCAATGAGCCCTGACCCAAAGCCCCTTGTTCCCCAGTCTAGAATGCTTGAGAATAAATGACCACATGCAACTGAGGAGTCTAGCAAAGTTCTGGTCCCCCAAACTACCTCACCTGCTTTTGATTTTCTCCCTTCTATCCTCCCACCTCACCTTTTCCCTATCCAGTTGCTGCTTCTCCTAAAGTCTAGGAAGAAAGGGGAAAGCATTCCTGGATTCGCAACTAAGAACTTGGATTGAGTTTCTCAAAATAGTGGTTAATTGTTACAGAAATATATAGCTTTATACTTTAGGAACTCTGTGGGTTATACAGGCTGATCTGGGAACTCTACGAATTTTCACTTCTGAGTAGCCAGCTTCAAAGCAGATTTTGAATTAGTCTGGCTTTATTTAGGCACTGCTTGTAGTCTCCCTCAAAAAGGGAGATGGTCTAGGCAGTTGAAACAAATCACCTCTCCAGGAGTTGAAGCCTGAAATTTCATCATTTGGAAGAAGGCTCACTCAGGTTCTTGAAATAATATTCACCCCACACCTTGGTATATGGGGGAAAAAAAAGTATATGTGCAAATGTGTGTAAACACTTCTGTGTACTGTAGAATACTTTTACAGGAGTACATGTTGACTGGTGATTTGGGATGGGGATGAGAGAAGAAGAGAAAAGGAAAGAGAAGATAAATGATATTTCACAAGACTGTCTAGGGATACCACCATCAGAGAGAAGGGAATTATATGACACAGTCCTAAGGAAGGGTGCCTTGAAGTCAAATGTTTGGGTTTAGATCCCAGCCATAGTGCTTACTACTGTATGACAATAAACACATTACCGGGATCTCCAAAAGTCTTATTTGCTCTTTTTAAATTACATAGAAAAATTATTGTGGCATTAACCAAGGTAAGGAATATGACAAAGTCACCTCAGTGAATCTCAGCTGTTAGTGTTTGGTTGAGACAGAGAACTAGGAGGGTGTACCAGAACAAAATCAGCTTCCCCTAAAGCTGCTCTCAAAGAGTTCAGGTTTTATTCCCAAATGCAATGTGTTTGTTCTCTGTGGGTGCCGGTGAATCCTGACCAGCCTCACAGTCACTGCTCATGATGAATTCTGCCCACCGTTTCCAGTGTAACACCCATGTACTGTGATCAAAAGAGCTCAGAACATGGGCTTCTTTTGCCCTTGCCTTCCCCAGGACAGAATCTGCAGAATCGAGACACTGATGCAGGGAATTGTTAATTAGTCGGCACATGGACCACAGGACTTCTGGCTGTGGCTTCCACTGCAACCATAATCTTCAAACAATGCAATATGAAAATAGTAATATCAGCATAAATTACATGTAGTAGTAATTGTCACTAAAGACAATATATTCTTGGCACAATGTTTCCTTTTGATTCGGTTTTGCATTACCCTTCCCCATCCTTTTATTTACTTGAAAGTGCTAGGGAATTGCTTCCTTACTCCCCGTGTCCTGTGTTTTCTAGCATTGTGCTTTGCCTCTACTCAGGCCTTTGGATGACAAAGTAGCAGTGCTTAAACCTTTGCCAAATTGGAACAGAGAAGGCTCTTGGGTTCATTAGCATGTATTAGAAGTTTCACTAGCCTTTTGTTAAAAACTGACCTTTCTTAACATTTCATTGGCTAAAGAAGCCCTTCCAAGAGTGATGACTTAAAGACTCAAATTGGTCTTTTGGAAACTTAAGTTCTTTGATTTTCAAATAATCCCCCCCAAATGTGGCCTTGCAAGAATTCCAAATTTAACTTAGAAGACTGTTTGTATATTGTGCTTTCAGCTCTCAAACCATGAAGAGAGAATGTGTACCTTGAATATTCTCTGAGTGTCATTTGGAAATATAAAGAAGCAAAATATAAGGCTATAAACTGCAGATTTTGAAAGTAAAGTACAGTCGTTGCCTGAAAACACAGAGATCAGTTTAAAGCCTTGTAAAACGTGGTGTGTGACATGAGATACTGTTAGTAGGTCTTATTCTACAATTTCCATCTTTTTTGCCAAATCCTCTCAAGTTCTGCATAGTTCATTGATTCTGTAGCGAGTCATTCTCTCGTGCCCTAGAATGTGGTCTCTAATTGTTTCCATGTTTCATAACATGCCAGTAAGCACATGAATCGGTTTGGGCAACCACATGGAGGGAAGAAAAATTCGGAAAAAATGAAGCTCTGGTAGGAGAGTAATTCCACTCCAAGGGTGTTATTTGTGGGCAACTAGGACACATGGTTGGCAGCCTTGCTTGAACAATTGGAGGCTCCGAGGTAGGATTTGCCAAGGTGACTCCTGGCCCAGGAACCTCTAATCCTTAGTGGGCGATTGTCCTTTTCTTCTCCCCCGCCCCCCTTCATCTGTTTGCTTTTGGCTATTCCTCTTCTACTTTGTTTCCCAGGGAATGTGTAAGCCTCTTGCTTAACAAACTCTTCAGCAGCCTTGATAAGCTGAAACAGCTTAACCAAGGTTAAGGGATATCCGACTTTCTCTTGTCCTCACCAGCTTACCCTTACTTACTGCCCATGGTTGATGGTCACTTTTGCTTCTGTTGTCTTGCAAGCTTTATAGTGGGATATGAATCATTTCAACTGCTATTATTGTGATATCGTGCTATGACTAGTGCTATAAATATTGAGGATAAGGAGTGAAATTTTGACCCTTAACAAAGGGGACATGATTTGAACTGCTGTTCAGTGTGGGCCACCTTGATTAGTGGTGTAAGCATAGGGTTAGCAGTGAGGAATTCTACACTTGGTTTCCAGATTATCTAAATCCCATTTTCTGTTCCCAGATAAAAAATTATGCAACCCAGTTGATGGTGTCCATTGTTAGAGCAGGTCAAATGTTTTAGGCATCACAATTTTAGTTTATCTCAGGTCATAGCAGGGGAAATTCCTTGCTCCACTGAATTTTGTTGTTTGTGCTAATGAATGGACATCAGATTCTATCAAGGCCTAAGGGACTGGGATGGTGTTAACAACATTGTATGAATAATTTCGGGAATTAGAATACAGAGCCTTGACATTTGATGGATGGAGCACTTCTGACTAGATGATCACTCCCTCCACCTCTGATGTCCTCCCCTGTCCTTGAACCTCACGTTTGTATATTTCCCCCAATATAGGGGGAAGGTGAAACAAGTTCCCATTTGGTTGCATGGCCAAGAGGACAATTCTAGGCAAAGGAGATTCTGATAAAATGTTTTCTTGTTTTCCTGTAAAACACATCTTGAGATTCTTTTCAGATTCTGAGGTCCTTTTGGGTTAGAAGTTGGCAGAATCCTGTTGAAGATTATAAATGGCAGTATTATTGTTTTCATTGTCGTTATCGGTTTTGGAAGGCCCAGCCTTGGCCAGGAGCAGACTAATTCTTGGCCTCTCTGTTTTGTCAAGGTTCGGTAAGTTTAATGGAGAGCAAATGCTTTCCAAATGCCAGGTCTGTGTCCTTTCCCAAATAGAACTGGAAGCGCCCAAGGCCTTGAACATTTAATTTCTCAAACTGCAGCCTAAAGCACTGCCTATCTAGGGCAACAGAAACTGCTCTTTCCTTAAGCAACTGTAGAAACAGCAGCACAAACACTGCCTTTGGAGCCTGCTTGATGTATGGGCTTGTTTTTGAAAAGTGGTGGATACTTAATGTAAATAGGACACTGGCAACAAAAAGAATGATGCTCATATTGGCAACCTGAAGGATGTTTGGGTCCTTATCTAGCCAGTTCCACACTCTTGGTTTTCTCTTCTCAACAGACACAATGTCAGATAAAAGGAAAAGAATCCCGCCAATTTCTCAGTATGTTAGCTGCTCGGATCTTTCTCCCTTCTTCCTCCCCGCCCCATCCCCTTGATTTAGAAGGGCAGCCTACAGATTCTGGCCCAAAACAAACATTCCTGCAAAAGTGAAATAGAGGCCCTATAGCCTAGGAAAGCGCTGGACTGGGAAGAAGAGGTGCAGTCTTGCTCTTGGAGACTGTGCAAAGCCCCTCTCATTGTCCACATTCATGTTTATAGCACTCCCAGGCTGGTGAGGTCACTTCTAAAATTTTAAGAAGAAGTGTGAGTCAATCTCTGTATTCAGGCAAAGCTGAGGTTCAGCTGGTATGCATCAGTCTAATTGTACTGGTTGTTAAAGTGCTAAAAAGTATTGATACTATAGGTATACAGAAATTGTCTTTTCATTGAAACGTTAAATCATCTAACATACTGCTCAATAATGGTGATGCAGGAGTGTGGCTGGGCTACAGGCAGCCACTGAGCAGATCCAGGTAGACACCGAGGTAACCAGGGGGCTATGTAGAGCACCCAGCCGCTGCCAGGTGAGATTGGGTCTGAGGTGTGAACTCCAAGGGCCACCGCAGTATGGGAAAAAGCTGACATTCAAGTGCGGCCTTGCCAGGACAAAGGGGTACTTCATAGAGTTTTTCTCTGATTACAAAGACAGGCCAGAAACTTGAGATATAATGACTGATTATTTAATGGGGGAAGTCATAAGAAAAGTTTAGTGCATGTCTCTATATGAACTTCTGGTAGGTACATTGTCCTCGTCTATTGCCATAGGTTGGGTGGCTGATAAACAACAGAAATCTACTTCTCACATTCTGGAAACTGGAAGTGGAAGATCAAGAAGCTGGAAGATTAGGTATCTGGTGAGGTTCCACTTCCTGGTTCATAGAAAATGGTCTTCCTTTTGTATCCCCACATGGTGGTAGGCGGGAGGGAGGTCTCTGGAGTCTCTGTTGGAAGACTTGAAACCTATTCATGAGGACTCCAACCTAGACCTAATCTCTTTCCCAAAGGCCCCAACTCCTCATACCATCACCCTGGGGATTAAATTTCAGCCTACAAATTTGGTGAGGTGGGACACAAATATTTAGTCTGTAGCTCACATCAAACAAAAGGAAATAAGGAAATAGCAATTTTTTTGAAGTGTTCAAACAGATAAGCTGTTTTATAATGAATAATTTTGTTTATTTAGAGACTAGTAATTTTGAACTTTCTGGTTTTATTTATGAAAAGCTATTACTGCATTTGTAGTCAAATGTTTAATATTATTCTCATTTCAGGTATTCCATTGTACTTGATCTCCACCTTGTAGTGGTCAACAAAGAGAAAATGAAGAGAGGAATATACAAACCAGACTACCCTTTTGCCATTCAGAAATAGATATGGCCAAATGTTAGTTGAGTGAAAAGAGTAACATTATCACTGAAAGGCAATAGAATCATTGAGATGATCTCCATATTTACTTTTGAATAATCAAGTATTGAAGCTGGTCTTTAAAACTGCCAAGAGAGCTATTATAACCTATAGAAACAAACAGTTCAGCATATAATTTATCCATCCACTAAAATATATCCTAATAATTATGTGAAACTTCCTTTTATTATATTCTCCCTTATTAATTGTGTATTCATGAGTGTATATTAACATTTCCATATTCCCAAGACTAACTTTGACTTGTATTATCTAATGTTAGAATACTTCGTATTTGCTCCTTATAAAAGGCTCCTCTGGCCAAACATAGTAGATACTAATTTCCAGTAAGCATTTCCCCCAAGCACAGTCAGCACACCTACTGGGTATATCCTATATGGTATTTCCAGTGGCAAGTTTTATCATTCCACCAACTTGTTTTTAATAGGTTGCCATGAAAGAGGAAGTATAAATTAATTCCATAGCATACACAGCGATAGTCAGCTTGTTCTTTCCATAATTATGAAGAAATGAAGCTACCACATAAGGGTAATCACTTTGTAATAATAAAAATAACTATCTCCCCCAAATTTGGCTAGAAATCTGACCTGTCTTCTTTAGGTTAGCCCTCAGATTGAGTTACTGGGTGAGGTTTCTAAACCACAGCCTGGGTGGCATGTTCTGCTTCTCTCCTTTTTCCTCTCAGACACTAAAATAGTCTCTTCTCACATCTGATTAAAATTCAGGTTAAAGGAAGGGAGTTATTTGGAAATCTTACAACTATGTATCTGAAGAACCAGCAGGTGTAAGCATATCTCTATATTTAGCTAGTAAAGCTGATGGGCTGGGGGCAGGACTGCATCTCATTTCACTTTGGTGTCCCCATTGTTGCCAAGATCTTGCCTTCCACCTAGCCTCTCCAAAATGCATATCCACGGGGATTAATAACATGTTTCTTTTGTTCACATTTAGAATGATTAAATTTTTATAACAACTATCATAAAAAATGGGGAACATAGTCTAACTGAGAATTAATAATAGCTGTTGCCTATTGAATGCTTATTGGGTTTAGAGATTCAGTGCATGGTTTTTGAGCCTTATGTTAGCCCTGTCATTCTGGAGATATGGTACCCATTTAACAGATGAGGCTGCTGGACTTTGGTCCTAAAAATAGAAAAGCAGTTTACCAGCTATCCAGTTGGACCGTCCAGCCTTCTATGCATCAGTCCTGAAGATGTCAGTCACTTCAGAATCAGGTAGGAAAAGGCAAGCATTGGTATTTGCATTCAGGAGCTGCTGCCTTCTCATTCTTAGATGCTCAGAGGGGAGCCTCCTATCCTGGGCTTTGTACATAGAGCCTAAAACTGGTAACTCTCTTTAGGAATACCTTCTGAGATCTTCTCCCAAGGGAAAAGAAGAAAAGGTGGAGGGAGGGGCTTTTGGCCAAGTAAAAACATGTTTAACTTTTCTCCTGTTCCCTTGTTTTGCCTCCTCACTCACTACAGTTCCCAATTGCTTTCTAATGTTGAAATCAGAAATTATTTGTTTAGTGTATGTCTAAAAATGAAGGGCTTAAAAGAATGTCAGTAAATCCTAGCCCTTTAAATGTAGCCCTTAGAAAGCAGATGAAAGCATGTGGGCTACTCAGAGAATGAGGGAGAGAAAAGAGTACCCAGGTACTAACTAATGAAGGGAAGAATGGATTGCTGTAGCTGTTCTGAGAAGCCTGAGGAATGCTTCTAACCCTGTTGCTGAGACCTTCTGTGTGCATGTGTACATTACATCAAAATATTTATTTTTCATAAACTCCCTTTGTGAAATATTTCTTGAGAGAAAACAACAATGTTTAAATATATTTGCTTGAAAAAAATTGCTCCCAGTTTTTTGCTGTTGAGTTTGAAACATTTTAGAGTGGGGTTTTTGTTTGTTTGTTTGTTTTTGTTTTGTTTTTCTTTCTGGTAAAGAGTAAAATTCGGGCCATTATTTCAAATGAGTACAAAAGCTTCCTTTTCTTCTTCTTTTAGCTAAAAATGTTCACAACATTCCCTCCTTTAAGTAATGTTTTCCGATATTCCTTTTTCCTAAAGAAGCCAGACTCCAAGTACTTGAAGTAGGAGAATAATTAGTGTAACTTCGGTTTTTGCTGTCTTAGGGATAGAGCGGAATTGTTGATGGAAAATCACTAAATAATGAAACCACTTTTCCAGAGGTCACATAAAAGTTGGCTTATGGTTCTTTCCTTTATGTCCTTTGTCTTATCTTACCAAAAGGTCTGATGATAATCAATTCCTAGCTCTGAAATATAATTGCATTGAATTAAGTTCAGTACATCATACTGATCTTATAGATCATTACATTGCATTAACCTCCTGTTTTTGTGTCTTCCATAAAGATATTTGTTTCTGTGGAATTTGATCTGCTGATTTTGATTTGAAAGGGTTGCCATCCAGCTGAAACTATTAAATAATGAGTTGAGTTTCTCTCTTCATTTTTTAGCTCAACACATTGCTGGCATCCTCTCAAATGTTGCAGTAAGAGGTCTCCAAAGTTACTTTTGTCCTTTGCAGCGCAACATCAACTTGACATTTATTTTTTATGGTTTAAATCAGAGCCTTTGGCATAATTTTTGTGATTTTCTTTCAGTCTGAATAAGGTCTACTTAAAGAGTGTTGGCTCTTTTCAGGTGGTATTCTCTGCTAATTCCAGCCACATACAACTTGGGTTTTAATGGATGGTCAGAAAACATAAAAGAGTGCTTAGTCAGGGTCATGCTATATAAATATTCTCCTTAGAGTATTTTCTTTCCATTCTGTTACTATTCTTTAAGTAGAACATCATAAAATATAAACATAAAAGAATATATTATGCTTCTAGAAAACATATAAGTATGTTTTAAAGATCCTATTAAGACACAAATAGTCCATCTTACTTGAACCACTCCTTTTGTTTTTTATAAAATATGTGTTTGTGTGGTCTTACCTTGAAATAAAGGCATAAGAGTCAAACCTTGTAAATTCAATCTCCACTTTACTAAATAACTGTGCATTAAAGTGGTTTTCTCCTTTTTGTTGTCTAGGAAATTGGATAGAGAATATAACCTCTGTCTTTTCAGAAGGCCCATGATCTAGACAGAAAGAGCCTGAGTCCTTTGAGGAGCAGATGCTATGTCTGTGAAAGAGAAAATTACAATATTATTCACAAATGCTACTAATATTTATATTCAACATAAAAGCAAATAATTATCTAGCAATTCTATTCACTGGACCAAAAAATTCTAGTGTCTATGACAATAATGCCTCATTGCTTTTGTTTAAATCCAGAGATTATGACTTTCAAATCTTTCTTTTTCAACTACAAGGTGTGATTCCTAATATAAAATGGTATTACATTTCTTTATCTAGAGAAATGCATTTCATTTAAGAATTTCTCCTATCTTCTTTTAATCTGAGATAGAAAGGGTAAATATATTATCTGTGATCTTACTAGAAAATACAGTGTTGTGTTTGTCATTTTTTATTACGCTTTTTAATATCCATGGTACATAGTAAGTTTGAAATGTATTCCAGACTTGGAATTATTTTTCTTTTGCATGTTAAACTAATTGGCTTGAATACTTTTTATGTACTTTTGTTCAACTCCACATAGAAATTGTAGATTATTCATCTGAAATGAATGAATTTTAAATTACTTAAACTTCGCATTAGTGTATGACTCTCTGAGACCGGTTTTAAAGAACACACAGCTTCTTTCCCCTGCACATTACTGATTTAATTAGTCTTGAATACACATACCATATATCTTGCATTTTTTACAATGTTATGTTGTTTATTATACTTTGATAGATTCACAAATTATTTCTACTTTTCTTTAAACAAGTATATTTGGGAATTTGATAGTTTAAGATGAACTAGCTTGTGCCTTTAAACCTTGATGATGAGCACTAATTGTCTCACCATGTCATTTAAATGGCTGAGCATAATCCTCCTAATGCAATTCATAACATATATCCCAGAACAAATTTGTGTTTTCTTTTCAAGTGCTCTAAAGTTTCAAATACCTCTTTCCTTATTTTACTCAGCAACAATCTGCAATTTATTTTTCTCCAGGAAAATTGAATCTGTTACTGTTTAGTATTCCTACCAGTTTGAAAAATGTGGTTTATATTGGCATCAGAGCAGTAATTTACATATATTGGGATAACAAGAATGCATGCCAGAAAAAGATCAACATAAAATGAAATGCAAAAAAAGCTGTTTTCCTTCAACAGTAACCCCACGTGAAGCTAATAGAGAAATTGATGAGCATCTGCCCTGAATGTGTCACTTGTTTCTTCTAGGTGAAGTGTGACCAGTATTGGCCCAGTAGAGGCACAGAAACCCATGGGCTGGTCCAAGTGACGCTTCTAGATACGGTGGAGTTGGCCACGTACTGTGTGCGGACTTTTGCACTTTACAAGGTTTGTCTTTATTTTTACCCCTCCCTTTCCCTTTTTCATTTTTTAAAGAAAGCGTCTTTTGAGAAATCAGATATCTTAAGACTTTACTTAAATCTTGATTCCACTGGCAACGGTGAAGAATGAAATAATTCTTCCATTATCGCTCAGCAATTTTTCTCCTTCTCCAGCAATTTATCAGTAAATGTGGAAGTCTTGCTCTGGACGGAAGTTTTGGCAAATGATGAGTAGATGAAGAAGAATTAGTTCTTACCATAAAATACAATAGGCGTACTCCTGATAGTTACACCTGAAAAATGCAATGCTTCTCACCTAAGAATCTTCATCTCCCTGAGCAAATACTTGTTTACAAAGAGCTTTACATTGATAGCTCCAAAGAGTGCATCTTCCCAAAGGTCATAGGGTAGGAGGAGGAATTAAGACAGCACATTTTCATGTTACCTCTTCCATGTTGCTACTCATCGTTACAACCTGAGGCTATGAACACAAAATTTTACCCAGTCTTTCTACTTCACAGAATGGGTCAAGCGAGAAGAGAGAAGTAAGACAATTCCAGTTCACTGCCTGGCCTGATCATGGTGTTCCAGAACACCCTACGCCTTTCCTAGCTTTCTTACGGAGAGTCAAAACCTGTAACCCTCCTGATGCAGGACCCATGGTTGTGCACTGCAGGTAAGAACCACTGAGAGAATTTGTTTTTCTCACAGTCAGAAGGTCCACGAGGAAACAGAAAGCTAAATTGTTCCTCATTGGATAGTCTCTTTCCAATTTCTACTACCCCAATTTCTGGGATAGTAGATTGCTTTATAAATAATGCAAGTGTTTTGGGGGGTGCCTGGGTGGCTCAGCTGGTTAAGCAAGTGCCTTCAGCTTAGGTTATGATCCTAGAGTCCCCGGATGGAGTCCCACATCGGGCTCCCTGGTTGTCAGGGAGCCTGCTTCTCTCTGACCCCTCCCCTCTCATGCTCCTTCTCTCTTTCAAATAAATAAATAAAATCTTAAAAAAAAAAAAGCAGGTGTTTTTTAATCAAACGAGGCCTATATTAACATTGGTAGAAAGGATTTGATATGGATGAATATGCCCCTCTGGACATGATAAGCAACTATGGTCCTTGCTATTTTCTCTTTGGAGCAAAAATAAATAAATATGTAAACACAAAATTAAATGTGCTCATGGTAATAACTATATGAAACAGAAAAGAATTAAGAATCAGTCTTATGGGGCGCCTGGGTGGCTCAGTAGGTTAAGCTGCTGCCTTCAGCTCGGGTCATGATCTCAGGGTCCTGGGATTGGAGCCCCGCATCGGGCTCTCTGCTCAGCAGGGAGCCTGCTTCCTCCTCTCTCTCTCTCTCTCTCTCTCTGCCTGCCTCTCTGCCTACTTGTGATCTCTCTCTGTCAAATAAATAAATAAAATATTAAAAAAAAAAAGAATCAGTCTTGTGATTTGGTTCAAGTTTCATCTATGTGAGGAATATTCTTTTTTTTTTTTAAAGATTTTATTTATTTATTTGACAGAGAGAGATCACAAGTAGGCAGAGAGGCAGGCAGAGAGAGAGGAGGAAGCAGGCTCCCTGCTGAGCAGAGAGCCCGATGTGGGGCTCGATCCCAGGACCCTGAGATCATGACCTGAGCCAAAGGCAGCAGCTTAACACACTGAGCCACCCAGGCGCCCCATATGTGAGGAATATTCTTTAGAAGATGACAGATAGATAGAGAGATAGATAGATAGATAGATAGATGGATGAATTATTTGATAAGTTCCTGTGGCCTGGGCTGATAAAAACCTTTTTACTATGTATAGGAAAAAAAATTTTGAACAAAATGATACCATAAGTATCAAAGCTTTCAGAGAGGGTGTCATACTGCTTAAAGATACCTTCCTATAAAGTATTATCAAGTCACATATAGAAAATATACTAATTTGAGTTTTTAAAATTTACTTAATATAATATAAAGACCTATATTTTGGAAGAATTTATTTTATGTATTAGGAGTTAATGAGCCTGTATTTCTTTTGAAGTGTTGTATAATTTATTATTATTTTTTACTTAATTCTGACTAATATTCTTTATATCACCACTCAGATTCTACTATATATATATGTTTATACATTTTTAGTATTTAACTGATTTCTTACCAGTTCCTTAGTTCCTCTCAAATATGTTCTCATGAACATATTACTAAAGATACCTGGTCATGTTCTGTATGTTACTATATAAATGTATAATTGATATAATCCCTAATAGTTCTTTGTAAACTGGGTACTTCAAACATGAGAGAATATGGTTTTCTGCTGCACAGACAAGTAAAACTGCAGTGGGTAAGTATATTAAAAAAGAAAGCATCTGTCACAAACCATTTCTATCATCACATAATACTATAGCTCTTTCACATCCCATATCATAGTTGAGCATAATACCCTGGATCCTAGAAATGTTTTTACAAAAAGATGGGGACCACATAGATCAAAATAAAAGCAATAAAACTCCCCTGACTAACCCAAGCTACAGTGGTAATTCTTAAACAGCGGCCTAGCGAGTTTTGAACAAGGAGATACTTATTTCTCTTTCCCAGCAATTTTTTCCCAACGAAAACTAATCATACCACATTATATTTATAAAGTATTTTATAAATTCCAAGGCTCTCTCCCATGCTTTATTCTGTTTGATGATCTTAAAGGTATGTCAGTTCAAGAGAAGAGAGCAGAAGAGAAGTTACAGGGTTTGGTGTAAGTACTGAGAGCTAGGAAGCCAGACATAGTCCTGCTCATGTTTTATAATCTAGTACTTGCTCTTCTGGACCTGAAACTATGTTCCCTTGTTTTACATAGTTCTGAAACACTAAAAATTATTTTTCTTAACTTGAGCTAATGCTTTTGCATCATGAGAGCAGATTTCTGATTCTCCTGCCTATTGGTTTCAGCAGGCATTAGTTTGACCAGTCTGCATACTCTGTTATACATACTTCTTTGAATATATCAAAGAGTCATCGTGCCTGGTGACATGCCCCTCCTCCACCAGCTCAACTTGATTATGAAGATCACACAGGAAATGTTTTCAAGTGAATTTTGGCTTCAGAATAGGGAAACAAGAAGTTTGGGCTCATTGAAGAAAGGTTGCCCTCATATTCTTAAAGGCAAAAAGGCAGTTTGCCCAGATACACACATACAGAGATACATACAAAAAACGCCTACACACACATTGAGACATGAAAAAATGCGAACAAAAATTAAGGAAACCTAACTTGGGAGTTTTCATAAAACATTGTATTTGCATTACAGTTTGAAATATAGCATGTTCCCTCTCTCAAAATGTGTTTCCTATTTCTGTGAATGAAGGTAGAGGACCCGGGAAACTTGACAGAATAACTGATTGATAATTTAAAGACACAGTTTATCCTCTGTTGATCATAAGCAAGATATAAGGCTATATGCTACTTAGTTGGATACAGAAAAGTTTGCAGGCAAGTAGCAGAGATAAGATAAGTAGCTATATGCTTTATTTTGAAAAAACGCATACACTTTTATGTACACCCACACCCCTGTGTTATGTTAAGCCACCTGGACTCACCTCTGAGAAATGCAGACAACTTTGGAGCAATAAGGAAACAAAGATGAATGTGCAGTGCTAATAGCTGTTGACATTTGGAAGTGCTGTGCCTGAGGCTCTGGAGAAGCTTTGTATTAAACAGAAAAGTAGGTATATCGATAGAAGAAATTTGTTAGTGACTTTGAGAAAAAAATGAGGGAAAAGTGGAGCGTAAACTGAGCTCTGATATTGACTTGGACACAATATATGTTCAAACTTCAGAACACAATTTTTCTGATGGAGTGTCAGAAAAAAATCACTGCAGACAACCACTGCTTGTGTGGGACCCAAGAAATGCCAGTGTAGAACGCATCTCTAAGCAGGCAGAAACTTTGCAAAAAGCCACAATAGACGAGTTACAGAGGGTTATCAGTGATGGTAATCATGATCATGTTGTAAATGATCATACAAATACTATGAAATTTAGCAAATACTGTATTTCATGTTGTGATTTTTTTTTCCTGTAATGGATTTGACTTCCTTCCTTTTTTTTTCCCCCCTATTATGAAGAAGTGGTGACAAACTCTAACCCAAGCCTTCTGCCAAACAGATTTTGGGAGAATGGAAGAGGCTTTAAATGAAGTCTGGTAGTAGACCAAACAGAGGGAGAGAGGGCAGAAAAAGAGAAGATTCACGTTCCTCCAATAGTCCTGTCTAGTGATAAATGTGCCAGGACTAAAAAGAGCTACTATGAAGAAGAAAAATTCTTACAGTCAGTAGTAAGAAAGGGCGAGGAGCATAATCTAGTGGTAATCTCAGACAAGACCTTGGAAAGTTGAGAAGGCTAGGGTCTACCACATTCATAGAAGAATGGTTCTACAGGCCTGGGAAGAAAGACCAGCTCTAGCTATCAGTCAGTTCATACAGACCATATAAACTCAGCATTAGGAGTGCACATGCTGGATTTTTTGCTTATGGGATTTGTGCCTTTGAGCAAGTATTTCAAATCTGCTAGCTTGGGTTTGTTCTCTGATAAGGGTAGTAACATTCTCTATAATAATAAGAGTTTCATGAAGATTAACTGAAATGATATGAAATGATAAAGCACTTAGGAAAGTGCATAGAATGTAGAAGTATGAAATAATGTTAAATTATTAGTGTATTAATTGAGTGAGTTTTAAAAAGCTGTATATATATTTACACTTAAGAGAAAATAATCAATATTAACTTGGATATAATCTATGTGACTTGAGCCATGTATCCTATGAATAAACAGATTTTTTAAAAGATTTTATTTATTTGTTAGAGAGAGAGAGAGCGCACAAGTAGGCAGCGCAGCAGGCAGAGAGAGGGAGAGGCAGACTCTCCACCGAGCAGGGAGTCCAATGTGGGGCTCTGGGATCAGGACCCTGGGATCATGACCCAGACTGAAGGCAGCCACTTAACTGAATGAGCCACCCAGGAATCCCTAAACAGATATTTCTAAACATGAAATATTTAGTCTAATAGATTTTTAGAAACGTAGATGTTTTCCATAATGGTAATTCTGTCAAATTTTCCCCAGTGACAGAGAACATTTTCTTGTTTACTGTGAATTAGAATCATTTATAATAACAAATCCGTATTTACAAAGACCTGAGAAACCATTGAGCTTGTAAGATGATACCATTAAGGATACATAGAAATTAATATGATGGTTCTTGATGACGTCAAGATGAAGTTTGCTCTTAACATTGTTTCCTTGACCCTTTATAATCTAAGCTGATGTCTCTTTCATGCCTCATTGTTCACTCTCTTAGTCACCTACCCTAGCTACACTTTCGAAGTACTTTTATCTCTGGCTCTTGCTAAATGATATTTATACACTCTAGAATTTCACCTGTTCCCCTCTCCACCTGCTGATGTTCAATCCTGTTTCATATTTACCCCAAGTAGCACTTGCCATGTATTTGCAAAAGTTGCAAATTGGCCTCAGGTAGTTTTGTTGACATCCATGGTATTTTTTTTTTTTAATTTAAACTTGAATGCCTTTAAACTGGAATGTACTCTCTAGTCTTCCAAACCTTCCATAACCTTATTGTTTTATACACAGCTCAACCCATCCATTTATAGGGATTGCTTCATATTGTAAACATGAGTTGAAATTCTGGAAAATCCTTTTAAGCTCATTTCCCATTACTCTTCCTGCAGAAAGAATTAAACACTGTATTCTCTGAGCTCTCATAAAATAGGTTCACACTTAGCATATTAACTGTATATGTACAGATCACATATGCCTTAAAATCCCAGAGGGTATAGTTGACAGATTATGCACATTTGTATCCAGCTATTACATCATAGTAGGTGCTCAATAATTGCTTTCTGAAGTTAACTGAATTCCACGTGATGTTTTAGAAATTTTTATAGAAACAGATCATTTCAGGGTTGGACTATATGTTTGTTTGTTTGCTTTATATGAGACTATTTTTCTCCCTACTGTGGCATTTCTTATGAGAATTTAATTGTATTAAATTGCCTTTGTCTTTCTTTTACTTATTTCTGAGCCTCTTTTTCTATAACTCTTTTATGTCCTTTTCCACATAGTCTCCATTCCATGTTAAAGATAGACATAGCTCCCTGTTTTTAGCTGTGATAATAGTTAAACATATTGAATCTTAATCGACAGCAGATATTCTTTCTTCTCAACCGGAGAGGCCATGTTCTAAGTGTTTTACATGTATTAATGTTTTTTACATACAAATCATCTTCAGAGGTAGGAACCTTATTTTCTCATTTTACACAAGAATAAACAGAGACCGAGGAAGACCATCTTACTCGCCTGATTTCATGTCAGTAGTGATAGCCACTGCGTGCCCTAGGCTGCCTGTCCCTATCAACCAAGTGAGTTTTCCAGGCTTTCCTTCACTTGCTGGTCCTCACCTCCAACTTTGGCCACCACTTGGATGGCATTTCACTCTTTAAGCCTGTCCCAATGACCTTGTCAGAATGAGTCAGTCCTTTCTTTCTGGCCCCACATCACATGGCCATATGCTAGCCTTTATTTCACTCATTCTGCATCAAAGTTAATTGTTAATATGTGAGTCTCTTCTACCCCTTAATCATTTTAGAATAATCACAGTGACTACCCATTACTGAGCCATCACTGTTTTCCAAGTATCACTAAGTACTTAAGGGATAACTCATTTAATCCACAGAACAGTATGTTTTATTTGTGAGGATTATTAAACACAAGGAGGTTGTAAATTTAGGGCCTATTTCAAAGTCGTTGACCTGTTTACTCATCATCATATCTAGTTCTGACTTTTCTTGTTGCAGAGACTGACTTAGTTCCTTATACTACCTCCTTCATATATGTTTGTTGACTGAATGGTTGTCAGGTGGATATTTGCCATTACTTCTTCATATATATCTATGCAGTACATGAATAGAGACATGCCATATTTTTCTCCTTACTTATAAAACTTGATTCTGAAAGAAACTAAGGGATAGAACTTCCAGTCTATTTATTAAGTTTGAATTTTCATAGAGGTAATATGTTACATTTCCTCGTATTGTTTCATTCTTCCTCTTAGAAAACAAAGAAGTTTTGTTCCCTGTTCTCCCTATTGAGCCCTATTCTTTTTGTTGTTTTACAGAAGAATTTGTGGTTTATACTTTACTATTGCCAAAGGAGTATGACAACTGATGTGAATTTGCTTTTTGTTAAGAATGAATAAATTGGGGTGAAGCCATAATTTCGCTATGTCAATTATAAACTCTTGACCCATGGTACTAACTCTTAGTCATAGTTAATGCCTTTTAGGACCAAGAGAATACATTACCTTTATAGGAGAAATCTATTTGTGAATAAATATGAAGGAGGGATAGATCAAACCCCCTAAACTTGTGTTCTAAATGAGAAGATTCCAAGAAGAATAAAATAGACCTCCTAAAGATAATTAAAGTCTTGTACAATCAAACATAGAATCAAACCACACTTTAAAACCAGAAAGTATAAGGGGTGCCTTCATGGCTCAGTCTAACTGACCGAGTTAAGTGTCTGCCTTTGGCTCTGGTTATGATTCTGGGGTGCTGGGATTGAGCCCCATATCAGGCTTCCTGCTCAGCAGAGAGTCGGCTTCTCCCTCTCCCTCTGCACCTCCTCCCATTTGTTCTCTCTCTCTCTCATTCCCACAAATAAATAAATAAATAAATAAATAAAATCTTAAAAAAAAAAAAAAAAAACTAAGGAATAGAAACTGAGGACTAGATGTAGATAAATACTGTTTTGGAAGTAACAGGGGCCACTAATGGTGGTCTGATAAAAATCAAATGACAATTTGGAGTTAGAAAGATTCATAAGATCCAATCTTAATAATACTTGTTGACTTTATAAGTGAAAGCACAACCAAGAATGTACTTAGATCACATTTACAACATAACCATTTACTTCTAATATCAAACCAATATGATAAAAATAGCCTTTTCAAGGTAAAAAAAGGTTTTTGGAAAATGTTGCATATGATCATAAAAATAAAAGATGCTGTGATCCAAAGGAGCTAAGAGTGCTATGGAAAATTGTTTAATGCATTTTAACCCACCATTTAAATTCCATCCTTTATTTTCCTCAATGTGTTTCATTCAAATATCTCTTTAGATCAAAGACCACAAGTATTGCCAAAGTATGTGATAGTTTTGAGATGCTGACAAGTACAAACCATAGGCCCATATTTTCCTTAAACCTGGGATTTATTTTCATGGATAAATTAATAAAAGAAACTAGTCTTCTGTAGATGAAAGTTGGGATTGTTGAAAACACCAACATCTCTTGATAAGAAAATGGGTGGAATACACAAATTGTATCCTTATTTATGAAAACATTTTAAGGTGAGAAGTAATTATACCACACTGAAACTATTGTGTAGGTTCTGTTCTTATATACTAATAATTGTGCATACAGAGAAAATTCTTAATTTATGAAACAACATGGTGATATGAATCAGGAAGCCAGAACTTCAATAGTTTGATGGCACAATGCTGTAAGAGAAAAATGCCTTACATGCACTAAAATAATTTAAGAGTAATTGAACCCAAAGAAAACATAAAAGGGATTGCATAATGACTCCAGTAGGTGTAAAATATAAAACTCACATTGAAGGTGTTTGGGGTACTGGGGGGGAGCACTCTGGCTGTCTGATGAAATGGAACATTTATTTGAAAAGACAGATATAAAGGCAATAGAGGAGAGGTGAGGCCAATATTTTAAGTAACAACTAATGTCAGTGTCTGATATCAAGGGTAGTTCCTGAAAATACCTGCAGGGGCATCTGGGGAACTGTCACCTTTCCATTCTTATCCCATGCCCAAGAGTTGCAACCAAGTTACTTTTGTGTAGAAAAGTGGCAATTGACAGAGCATCTTTCCATCATCCATTTGATTTAATCTTTACAACAAAAATAGTAGGTGTATATTCTTACCGTCTCCACACTAAAGGAAATTGAGACTCTGAAAAGTTAAGTGACTTGCTGAAGACCACATATCCAGCTAGTAAGTAGAAATTCTGGCTGAGAATTCACGTTTTATGATTCAAGGTCCATTCCTCTTTGTCTACACCATACCACAATTTTCTATTTTGCCCAATTCATGTTACACAAATGAAACAGTCCCCAGCCAGCAACAGAGATGGCTTTTAGTAGATCGAAAATCCCTTTTGGGGACAGCATTAAATGGTGTTTAGTACTGAAAATCACTCAAAATGAGCTTATTAGAGTTGAAATCCCAGCTGTACTGTTCACTGCAACATATTTAACCTTTCTCAGCCTTGGTTTCCTGATCCATAAAGTGGGGATAATAGTAGTAGGTCCCTCACAGTATTGCGTATAAAGAGCTAGTAAGATGATATGTGTAAAGTGGTGATTAGCCAGATTCCTGCCACATAAGAAGAAGTCAATAAATGTCTGTACTAATAGACATTTTTGTTATTGTTTTGCTTCACATAAAATGTGTTTAAACTGATTTTCTTAGTATCAAACAACGTTATTACATTTTTTCTGAAATGTGAGTTTGACTTCTATGTAACTTGTAACTTAGAAGAGAAGAAATACCTGTGTGTGTGTGTGATATACATATACTAACCTAGGTGAGTGGCAACTATTTAGCACTTTAAAATTTACCACTTTAAAAACACATAATACTATATGTAGTAGTTATGTCATTGCACTTTTAAAATCTTGTTAAAATAGATGGTTACTATAAGACAAGCCTTTCAGCCTCAACACCACTGGTATTTGGGTCATATAATTTTTGTTGTGGGAGACTGCCCTGTGCATTGAACAGTGCTTCTCAGCATCCCTGTCCTCTGCCTACCAGATGCCAGTAACATGCCCCCAAGAATTGTAACAATCAAAAATGCCCTCAGACATTGCTAAATGTCCCCTTGGGAACAAATTCACCCCGGATTGAGAACCATTATTATATGGCAGCTAAACTAATCTTTGATTGTGCAGAACGTATGCATCCAAATGATAGCCCACTTCAAAGGTTTAAAGATTGAAAATACTTTTTTAAATGGCATCCTCATTTTAAACATCGGGGGGGGACGTCTTTATGAGACTTCCCTTAAGAATCACTTTTTAGAGCATATAGTAAGGTAGGCTTATAACTTGAAAAATCAGCCAACAATATTCCATATCTTGGAATACATACAACCATACAAACCCATGACTTGGCTCTACAGGTCTCTTGGCACTTAAAAAAGTAAATAAAAAAATAATCCACCTTCAAGGACAAAGATATGCCACCATTAGGGAATACAGAAGAACAGGTGACAGGCTCTTAACTAGACTGCCAAAAGGGAGTTCCAAAAATACTTTCACACCGTGGCAGCAAATTAATGCAGCAGCAATAAATCTTCAGCCTCCCAAGGTGGCTACTTCTAAGGGTCATGGTCCTTGGGGCTGACAAATGCTGGGTTTTTCTGCTAGCATATCAGTCACATTGCTTCATATTCATGCTTGGCATGGACGTCTAGCATTCTGAAAGTTCAAAACAATAAGCCCTAGGAATCCCTCTAAGGGCATATGACTTAGTGGCTATCCTCTTTTTCAGTGTCTTGTGGAAGCCAAAGATTAGATGGATGCAAGATAAGTGAGTCATAATGCAAGAACTTCTGCCCAAACATAAAGGTCCTAAAAATCCCTTGCTCTTTGATCTTTGCGGGTTATGTATTTCTGGGTCAGCACACTCCATTTTTAAATGAAAGAGTTTGTTGAGGATGTTTCTTGTGAAATAGTTAAACACTTTTCATTTATTTATTTTTTGTAGACCTTCTTCCAAAGAGCTTGAGAAGTCTCTCTCTTTTTCTCTCTTTCCCCATCCCACCTCCCTCCATACTTTTCCCACTTCCTCCCACCCCTAAAGGAAAATCCTTCTCCACCTTTCAGTCCACCAAGAGCGGGTCAGTGGTTAAGACTTTCACTGATTCATAGTGGTGCGTGTAGAGTCTATGGCTTATGATATATCGAAATGGACTAGATGAGTTGAGGCGGGGTAAACTGTAGCTCTACCATTCTGATAATAAAAGCTAAACAGCTACTTGCCCAAATTCCTTTTAACACATGAAAGGAAAGGACTTTGAGAATTATGATCTTTTTAGGAAAGTATTCCTTTTCCATTTATCTGGTTTTGTTCATTTGTCTCAGATTGGGTTGGTTTAGAGCATGGATCTTTAAAAAAAAAATTTCAACCATATTTGTGTTTCTGGTACAGCTGTGTGCCTTAGGAATTGGTGACCTTTCTGAAGTGGAGGGTGTAGCTATCAGGTAACCACCATGGCTTACAAATACCAACCCAAACTTACTCACTTAAAACCACCACCATCTGTTATTTCTCACAGTTCTGTGGGTTGACTTGGGGCCAGGCAGTGTCTTCTGCTGACCTCTCCTGATCTATCCTTTGCAGCCAGCTGGAAAGCCTGTAGAAGCTAGCCTACCCACCTCCCCATGACCTTGCCTCCCAGTCTGGTGGTCTCAGAGTTTTGGGGATCAAAGGAGAAGCTTCTGAAGCCTTTTGAGGCCAAACCTTGGAAGTCACACATCATCACTTTCACCACACTCTTTTGCTCAAAACAAGGCAAGGGCCAGCCCAGATTCAAGGGGGTAGTGAAACAGACTCCTCCACATGATGGGAGAAACAACAAATGATGTGTGACTTCATTTATCCCAGGACTGAGTTCTATGTCAATGAACCTTATTTACTGGGCACACACAGCTCTTCTCTCCATTCCTGCCAGCCTGGCTGAGTCCACAGTAAATGTTCCTCCCATGGAGCAATACCCATAGGCCCACCCTAAAATACAGAGGGTTTCTATTGTTGTTGTTGATACATGAAACAAGTTTTAAAAAAGTAGAGGAAAATCTATGTAATTTGTTTTGTAACTGCTACCTGATTCTTTTTCTGAAATATCAACATCTGTGGCAGGAGAAATTTATACTCTTTAATCCCATTTCATCCTATCTCAAAAACATTTTCTTTATATCTTCCTGTGATTTAGGAATGAATAGATTTGATAAGCTTCTTTATAGACTCAATGATTTCAGGAATATGATTCATTTACAGTGAATCACAGACCGGGAAGGGACATCTCAAGCTTTCTAAACAACTGACCCTTCCCCCTCTCCTTCTCTCTCTCTCCCTCTCTCTCTGCCTTCTTCCCCTCTACCTCCTCACCCCCTTTCCCTTTCCACTGCATCTCTTTAATCTCAGAGATAAAATAAAATGAGACCCAAGGAGGTTGACAGCTTTCCCATAGACTCTTGCTGGACTCAAGTCTTCTGACTGTTGGCTCAACATATTTCCCACTGCATTATAGTCCTTTCAATTTTGGTCCAGTTAATATGATTAAGGAGTCCTTTAACATTTTCTAGCTGAATTAGGAAAATAGCCAGAAAACACCTACATAGCAGCAGGAACACATTATGTTTGAAACTAAGATGGTTGGAATAGGTAATTTTGATGCATTACAGCCAGTTAAGTGTCACAGATCTTTAAGACCATGACTGATTGAAAGAAGGGCTGAGGGGTAGCTGGGCAGCAGCCTGGAGGTGCTGGGCACCCAGGTGGTCAGTAAGGCTGGGGCAACAGAAAATGGTAGATGGAGGCCACAGAGAGAGGGAGGGAATGTTAGAGGTAAACTCCTCTTGCTTTCAGTAATGCCTGGAGCCATGATGGTGGAAACCACTTAGGCCACTAAAAATGACTTTACATGCTGACTTGGCAGCCCTACCCTGGTTTGGACTGGCGGCCTTCTATATCTGCCGCTCCACTGGAGCTCCAGCCTGGCTCTGCCATGGCTGGAGCGTGAGCTTTTTAGTGGCCATATGCCTGGGAGGCTCATCATCCACAATTTCCTCATCCCAGGCTCCAGCCAAGTGCAGCAGATGCTATTGTTACTTCTTCTATTGAATAAAGTAGGAAGCAAAGAGAGAAAGAAATTTGTCAATATTGTTTTTCTGTTGGAATTGAAATAAAAACTGTGTGTGGTATATTGCCTGAGAGTAACCCATGTGCCAAATCCCCATTTTTCGTAACACACATAAGATAAGAATCTGTTCCTATATTTCTTAACATAATGCAAATGACCTTCTCCTTCTACTGTAAATGTGTTACAATTATAGCCATTGGACTTCTCTGTTTGGATTTGCGCTTTTTCTTGCACTTGGAAACCCTTTGCTCTGACCATGCCATCTGCTGGAATCACTTACCTTTCTTTCACACACTCACAGTCTTTGTTATATGCCCTAATTCAAGCTATGCAAAACTCTGAAATCTTTTATGTAAATAAACAAATGTTTAGCAAGTATTTTTAAATACTTTGCCTTGATAAGTAGCATTAATAAGGTATATTTGTGTTTCTAAAGAAAGTACAGCTGCCAAGAGAGTTTCTCACAGAAATGTATGAAGTAACACCAAAATCAGAAGAGAATCTTGAAATAAATGCCTGCATATATAAATGGTTTCTGTGCTGAAGATAAACCACATGATGATAAATTAAGCAAACAGGAAGTCTCTTTTTGGCAAAGAACATACCTGGGGTGAGGGACGGGGGAGGGGAGAAGGAAGTCTTAAGACTCTGCGAAAGCCACCGCTCCTCCCCCCCTACCGCCATGTTATCCCATCAAACCTGTTCAGCCCTAATAGGACACTGATGACGCTGCAGATTCCCACTGATTTCCACTGCTCTACTCTCACCAGCCTGGCTGGGCGCACCATGTTTTTCCTTCAGAAGAAAAGCAAAACCCTGAGTGTAATCTAAAACACAGGTTCTTTTGCCAGTCTATGAAATAAGAAAGCAGGAAAAAAGTCCATTTAATATCTTCCAAAACTGCTACCTAAATTTTGGACATCATCACCTTTTCTTTTTTATATTCTGATTTGTTTTTTCGTTTGTTTGTTTGTTTGTTTTTCCTTTTGGATCTGTAGGTGCCCCCAGATTTGTATGTAAGAGATGTGAGTTGGGATGATTTTTTCTATCTGTACTTTTTCACCTCACTGCCATGGTCTCTAGCCAAAAAAAGCAGGACTAAGTGGACAGAGCCTCCTCTTGTCACTGAGGCTAGGTTGTTAACATGATTTGACCTACCCATTGCCTTATACAGATTGAGAATGCTGGGTATTTTTAATTATACTATGCTTTCAGACTAAACTCAATTGAATATTATATGTGAATATAGAAGATAAATATACAAAAGATGCAACCTCAGTAGGTCACAGTATAAGCCTCTCATTTTATCAAGAGCCAAGTTTGTTAAATTTTAACGTAGACAAAAGGAGGGCCATGGATTGTCTCAAACTATGAAGCATGTTTTACATACATCTTAGAACCTGGGTGAAAATCAAACTCCTAGAGTAGTTCATACATAGAGAATTTTAAAAATGCAAGGCAACAAATTAAGCTCTTAGATCTTAAAGCTTTTATAATAAGTATATGCTGATAAGAACTACTCAGAATCCCATGACTTTCACTCCATATTTGGCTCTCAAGTTAAGAAATGAAAATTACACATCTAGAAAAATAAGATATATTGGACTGCCTTTAAACTATGATATCTTGTACAAATCATTTGCCTGCCTGAGCTCTATTCCTCTAGCAAGGTAAAGAATAATCTGGTCATTTGCCAAAGGTATCTTTTCTACATGGGAAAACTGCATACAATTTGGTAGATTAAGCAGTTCTTGATGATGATGATATGATGATGATTAGGAATTTTGGTTTTATGAAAGCCATAAAAAGAAGTTTTCTCCAACCACCTTCAAATTCAGTCCCAAAATGGATTCACAGGTGATCAGTCACTTTAGAAAAACAAGTACTGTGTGATCTCTCAAATGGGAATCTAGAAAACACACACATAGCAAAAAACAAGAGGCTAATAGATTGGTGGTTGCCAGAAGCAAGGGGTTGGGGTAGTGGGAGAAATGGACAAAGGCGGTTCAGAATTTAAAATAATAATAATAATAATTAATCAATTAAAAATCTCACTTCATCAACCTTAACCCAGCTGAATTCTAGTCATGCAGACAAAGTATCTTGCTCAGTCTGGACTCTTGTTCACTATTTTCATTTGAAAAACCATAGCCAATCATGTTGCAAACCACAAAATTCTTTATAACCTGTGGTTAACATTTTATCTCTCTTTTGTGTGTCTGGAAATGATTGACTTGGCCTCAGATTATTTTCTCTGATGTACTACAGCCTGAAATTCACTTGTTATCTTGGTTCAATTAAACTCAAAACTATTGATTTGTTGGGCACAATAGTAATGCCACAAGTCAGCAGTACCTTTCCTAGAATTCAGTAAGAATCTCTGTGAATGTGGTCCTTAGAAGAGCTATGTATATATACCTTTGTTGTGCTTATATTTCCTAAAGGCTTAAGAATAAACAGATTTTAAAAATTTGAAATGATAATTCTGCAGGTAAGTCATTTTTAGAGTGAATCTTCATGGCGATCATAGCATGCAAAGGGATAACAGTCCCTAAGGTGAACACTGCACATTTTGCTGAATACTGCCTACATTTCCATATAGATAACATCAAGTAGCACTTCTGCAATTATCACTAGTGCCCACGGTCTCTCTTTAAAGCTGCATCATATCAAAGTTTGGCTCTGATATAAGAAACTTAGGTCCAGTCTTATCTATTAGAACTCAGTTAAGGGTTCTAAACAACATCTTCTTTGTTATTTTTCCCCCTGAGGGACCCTACACTTGGAAAGAGCTTTATTTTAGGGGAAAAATAGTTCATTTCTCCTAATTTTTTTCTCAGTGTAACATTTCAAACATACCCGAGTGCAGAAAGAATGTATAATGAACCCCTAAGCACCTATCTCTGGTCTCAGTTATCAACATTTCAAGCAGTGTTTATATAAATGGCAGTTCATTTTCTATTTTTTAAAAGAAACTGATTACATAACTGCCATTCAACATTTGAGATTTTAATAACCTGGGCAGCCTTTGCTCAGGTAAATGTTCAATTTCCATGAACATACTTAATGTAAAGGGCACTCCTTACCACTGGCTCCTGGGGAAGATGCCTGACTCTGTCTTCCATGCCACCATAATCTTGCACTGCTTCTCTAAATCTAAAGTCTTAACAGCATCACAGTTTTCATATTATAATTATTGGGGTATGATTAACAGTGTCATTTTAGTTTCAGATGGGCAACATAGTAATGTAACAGTTCTAGAGATTACTTGGTGCTCACCACAGTGAGTCTAGTCATCACCTGTAACCAAATATCATTTCTATAATCTTATTGATCATATTCCCCGTGGTGTACCTTTCATGTCCATGACTCATTTATTTTGGAACTGGAAGTTTGTACCTTTTCTTTCTTATCTATCTCACCCATGTTCCCACCCACCCACCTATTGACTACCACTTGTTTGTGTCCTGTATTTAAGAGCCTTTGTTTTGGTTTTTGTTTGTTTGTCTCTTTTTTCTTTGTTCATTTGTCTTGTTTCTTTAATTCCACATATGGGTGAAATCTTATGGTATTTATTTTTCACTGTCTGACTTATTTGACTTCCTACACCCTCAAGTTCCATTCATGTTGTTGCAAATGGTAAAAATCACATTCTTTTTTATGGCTGAGTAATATTCCTCTGTGTGTGTCACCTCTTCTTTATCCATTCATCTGTAAAATGAACATTTGGGTTGTTTCCACATGGCTGTTGTAAATAATGTTGCAATAAACACTGGAGTGTGTATATCTTTTTGAATTAGTTTAGTTTGTTATGTTTTCTTTGAGTAAATACCTAGTAGTGAAATTAAAGGATCATATGGTATTTCTATTTTTAATTTTTTGAGGAAACTCCACACTATTTTCGACAATAGTTTGCGTTCCCACCAACACTGGGCTCCTTTTTCTCCACATCCTCATCAATACTTGTCATTTCCTATCTTTTTGATTCCTGCTATTCTGACAGGTGTAAAGTGCTCTCATTTATTTTGATTTGCATGTCCCTGATGATTAGTGATATTGAACATTTTCCTGCTCATTTTTAATTGGATTATTATTGCTTTTACAGAGGAGTTGAGTGGTAACAGTTCTTTATATATTTTGGATATTAACCTCTTATCAGAAATGTCATTTGCAGATATCTTCCCCATTCAATAGGTTGCTTTTTTGCTTTGCTGATGGTTTCCTTCACGGTGGAAAAGCTCTTTATTTTGAGGTAGTCTCAATAGTTGATTTTTTTTGTTTGTTTCCCATGCCTCAGGAGACATTTCTAGAAAAATGATTCTGTGGCTGATGTCAGAGAGGTTATTGCCTATTTTTTTTTCTTCTAGGACTTTAGTGGTTTCAAGTCTCCCATTTAGGTCTTTAATCCATTTTGAGTTCATATATGTGTGTGGTGTAAGAAAGTGACCCACCTTTCTCCTTTTGCACATAGTTGTACAGTTTTCCCAGCACCATTTGTTGAGAGACTATCTTTTTTATTGTATATTCTTTCCTCTTTTATCACAGATTAATTGGCCATATAAATGTTTATTTCTGGGCTCTCTGTTTGTTCCACAGGTCTGTGTGTCTAATTTTGTGCCCGTACCATACTGTTTTGATTACTATAGCTCTATTGTGTATCTTGAAACCTAGAATTGTGATACCTCTAGCTTTGTTCTTTTTTCTCAAGATTGCTTTGACTCTTTGGGATGTTTCTGGCTCCATACAAATTGCAGCATTATTTTTTCTAGTTCTATGAAAGGTGCTGCTTGTATTTTGATACAGATTGCATTGAATCTATGGATTCTTTTAGGTAGAATAAACATTTTAACAAAACTGGTTCTTCTAATCCATGAGCATGCCATAGTTTCCTATTATTTGCATCAAGTTTTGAAATGGTTCCAGACTATTGAAACTACCTCCCTCTTTGGAGAGCTTGTTTCCAAAATTGTACTTAGCAAATTTTGACTTGCAGACAGCTATTTTTTTTATTCAATGCATTTATTTTAAAATTAAGGGTTTTTTTAAAGTCTTAGTTCATCATAGGCTCACCACTCTTATTTAACATTCAATGCCTCACACTCCCCTGTTTAAAGCTTCCTTGTTTTAGTCTGTGAAAATAAAGCTGAATTCAGAAATTATCAGCTACCTGATTTAGGAAAAAAGAGAAATAAAAATAGCAATTTTGCAAATCCAAATGTTGAGTTTTTCCCAAACAATTATCAGTACACATAATCCAATGAATAGTTTCCATACCCATTCTCTACTCTACAAGAAATATAAAAACAGAATTCACACTATCTAATTAGTGTATGTGTAGACTCTGTCCTGATTTGTTAATAGATGTTATCTGGGGAGTTTTTTCTATAGTTAAGAAAGGAATGGGTTAAACTAAGTTAAATTACTTTACAACAGAGTTCCCCAATCCTATATAGTACTCATTACTGTTGTGAACTTTCAAAGGGGAATTTCTGAAACATATTTAAACATAAAACTCTATTCCCCTCACCCTTGGCATTCTTGTTTTTTGTTTTGTTTTGTTTTTATTCAAATTCTAGTTAACATGCAGTATAATATTAGGTCCAGGTGTCCAATAAAGTGATTCAACATATCCGTACAACACTCCTTAATCCCCCTCGTTTATTTTACCCATCCCCCCACCCCTTCCCCTCTAGTAACCATAAGTTTGTTCTCTATACTTATGAGTCTGTTTCTTGGTTTGCCTCTCTCTTTCTTTTCTTTTTTTCCATTTGTTTCTTTCCACATATGAGTGAAATCATATGGTATTTGTCTTTCTTTAATCACTTATTTCACTTAGCATAATACTCTCTAGTTCCATCCATCTCATTGCAAATGGTAAGATCACATTCTTTTTTAAGGCTGAGTAATATTCCATTGTATGTATATACCATTCCTTCTTTATCCATTCATCTCTTGATGGACATATGGGCTCTTTCCATATTTTGGCTATGGTTACATTGCTTCTATAAACACTGGGATGCATGTGCCCCTTTGAATCAGACTCTCCATCTGTTAAATTTAAAGGATTGTCTTGGAGGTGATTCTTAAACTTCAGCATGCATCAGGATCACCTGAGAGGCGTTTTGAAACTCAGGGTTTTTGCCACTATCCCCAGAGTCTCTGATTCTCTAGGCCAAGGTAGGGTCCCCAAATCTGCATTTCTAACAAATTCCTAAAGGATGCTGCTTGTCAGTGGTAGCACTTTGAGAACCACTAGATTAGAGGATCTCTAATATCCCTTTCAAGTCTAAAATCTGATTCACTTGTATATGGCATTGTTTTATCTTGACAAGATAGAAATCAGGATATAAAATGGGATATTAGCTTCATTAGTTCATTAGTATAGGTCATTAAAATAAACCATGCAAGAATAGAAAAATTGCATTAGCTACTCTGCCATTAGCCAATGAATTAAAATATTAAACTCTAGGTCCTTAATTTATAGAAAAAAGAGTAAGAAAATGAACACTTATTAAGAATATATATTAGGGCACCTGGGTGGCTCAGTGGGTTAAAGCCTCTGCCTTCAGATCAGGTTATGATCCCAAGGTCCTGGGATCGAACCCCGTATCGGGCTCTCTGCTGAGTGGGGAGCCTGCTTCCCTTCCTTTCTCTCTGCTTGCCTCTCTGCCTACTTGTGATCTCTGTCAAATAAATAAATAAAAGAATATATAATTAAAGGGATTTTTTTTTTTTTTGCCAACAATAACCTTATAGCAACCTTTAGAATGGGTTTAAATTTTAAAGATGAGAAAACTAAGGCTTAGGGAGGATACATACATGACCTAACGCCACACAGCTAGCAGGTGGAAGAGCCAGATGTTGAATCTCTAAAGTCCATGTTCTTTCCACTTGCCAAACTGACTCATAAAACAAGCATATCACATCACTGCTTTCCCTTTCACACTTACGTGAAAACAAAATAGTCCATTTCACCAATGCAGCCAAAAATTCAATTATGTTTAAATTATTTTAATCACTAAAAAGTGAACTTTTAAGAAAAAAAATGGGATTCTTTAGTGTGGTCAGTATTAAATTCTATAGCCAGAAACTGCATTTCTTCCCAGTACTATAACATCCAACTATTAGAGATATGAGGTCAGAAATGGTATCTAAGAGTTCAGCTTCACATTTGTCTTCCCTGGATCTATGGTACACATGAAAAAAAAATGCTTAATAAATATTTGATGGATAAATGAACATGACTGGAAGTGTTCTTACCCAAAACGATTCCAGGAACAAAGCCATGAAAGAATTCTAAATGGTATAATCTGTGTTGTATAGGTAAAAAAATTAAGAAAGGGCAGTAGCATTATTCTTAAAATGCCAAACGGTTTCTCTTGTTACTTGGTTGGGAGAGAGGCTGGAAGTAGGCTCTGGACCAGATTTTGTGGGCACCAAGCCCTGTGGGACACTTTACATTCATTATATGTGAGGCTTTGTAAATGTTGAGTCTAGGGCTTGCATCCTAATTACTATTATGTCTGGTATTAATGGAAATGTATGCTGCAACCCTGAGAATTATCAGGGTAATAAGCATCCCATTCCCAACATCTTCCTCCCTATATGAGGTAGATTAAGTCTTTAAAGAGAAGCACTTAGTGCCCCCAGAAAAGAAAGCACCATATAGTGTCCCTGATGTTAAGAAAAAGTTTATTTTCCTTGAAGGGGTTCCTTACAAGGAGCAGTTGCCCATCCCTGATCACCACATTCCCTCCACTTTCAGAGCACACAGACAGGAAATAAAATAAGCTATTGTTCTTCTCAGATGCAGTATTATCTGCTGCTCATATGGTCTCTGCTGAATCCAGCTCTGGATTTGCTCCTGTACAGAGGGTTCCAGTCCACTGAGGAAGGCAGCTTGGGGTCTCCAAATTGGCCTAAACTCCATGAGCAAGGTTGCTGAGGCATGTGATGGAATGAGCATTGCCAAGCTGTTTCTGTATCTCTTGGGGAGCTGCTAAAATGAAGCATTGCCTTTGAAGAGAATCTTCCAAGGGAAGTAGCTTTGCCATCAATGAATTTGTACTCCTCTTCCTGCAAAGTTAGGAAAAACAGTTCATCCATAGCCATGACTGGAGAGCAAGGAAGAGTTGGTGCTCAGCAAAACAGCCCCACAGCATGTGAGGTTCCATCTGGTTACAGCAGGCATCTCAAGTTCTATGCACATGGGATGTCAGATGTTATTGAGTTAATTCTTCCATAGATTAAGTGCCTTATCAATTACTTAAATATAGTAATTTAGAAGTCTCTTTAATGAAAAGGTGAATTTTCAGCCCCCTGCCATGGTGCATGCCTGTAGTCCCATTTATTGGGGAGGCTATGGCAAAAGGATGGGTTGAGCCTGGGAGTTCTGAGCTGCAGTGAACTGTGCCCACCGGGTGTCTGCTAAATTTGGCATCAATATGGTGACCTCTCAGGAGCAATAAACCCCAGGTTGTTTAAGGAGGGTTGAGATGGTCTAGGTTGACAACAGAGCAGGTCAAAACTCCCATACCGATCAATAAAGGAGCAGATTCTCACATGCTGCCACTCATCATCTATATATTTTAATGCTTATGAATATTTCCATATAATTAATACTGTAAATGGTAAGTGCTGTAATTTCCTTTGACCTATGTTGCCATTAGATACATTACTTGATCATTGCTCTCAATGAATCATTTTATACACACGTATTTAGTTAATTGGTTATTTTTTTTTTCCTGCCTGTGTTTATATGTAATATACTCTATAAGGGGAAGGAAATCAGCCCGCTTGCAGCTGAGTCTGGTAAAAGAGCAATTAGGGTCTATCAGAACAAACAGCTGTCAATAATGAGTTCTGAATTAAAATTACTAGCAAAGAAAGGAATCTAGACATCTGCAGGAAATGTGAAAATATTTTTATAACCTAATAGCTGAGATCTGGACAGGGGTATCACTGAGTTTTCCCAGCTGTACCTGCAATGTATTTTGTAATATTCCCAGACTAAAAGAACACCGAAATTCATTGCATAAACTAGGCTACATTTTTTAAATGTTAGCTGCCTTTGAACAGTGTATATTTTGATTTCATGTAATCAGCATGAAAACTTTCTATTTCAAACTATTTTGCTGTGCCCCTAGTTATAAAATGTAGCTTAAAAATAGTTCTGTTATCTTTGTATTGTGTCTTTCCAATCAGGGTTCTGCTGCCTGGATATTTTTCTTTCTGTCTTTGGAAAAATATTTTTGGGTCTTATTACATGGTATCTGATTTGCTCATATTGGGGTTGTTTCTCAAAAAAAAAAAAAAAAAACTTGCAAAGTAGGCTTTTGGCATCTGAGTTTTATTACAAGATAATTCCATATATGTACAGGTATCTGGAGATAGTAAAGTATTTTGTCTTAAAATAAAAAAAAGAACATACGTTTTTCAGAGCAAACTTCACAATCTCCTTTTTGCATTGAAATTTTAACATGGTTAGGTCAAAAAATCTATGTGAATGACAGGTTAGAATTTTTATTTTAAAGGTCACTATTTTTTCAAGATTTTGTTTTTTTATTTATTTGAGAGATAGAAAGAGAGAGAGAGAGAGAGAGATTGAACTCGGGCAGGGGGAGAGAGGGGGAAGCAGACTCTCCACTAAGCAGGGAGCCCATGGGCCTCAATCCCAGGACCTTGGAATCATGACCTGAGCCAAGGGCAGATACTTAACTGACTCAGCCACCCAGGCACCCCAAGATTTTGTTTTTAAATTTATACACACACACACACACACATACACACACACAGGCATAGATAATTAATGTATTTTGTACATTTTTTGTACCTATTTAGTTATAAAAATATGAGAAGAGTATTTTCTCTGCCCATGGACTGGCAGCAGCAGGAACATTTTGGAGCTTGTTAGAAATGCAGTCGTGATTTCTACTCCACACCTACTGTAGTGGAGTCTCTAGGACAGAACCCAGTAATCTCTTTTTTAACACTGAAGGAATGTGTGCTTTGATGCCTCGTGGTACATTGCCTGGTGCTTGATAGATAGAAGAGGAATCTCTCATTTTGTATTTATTGAACGAATTATTGAATATTTTCATCTTTCTGTTGTCACAGTCTTGTGACCATGTTCCCCATCTTCTGATATTACTTTTCAGAAGAGGCATTCTCTTCTGAGAAAAGTTCTCTATTCCCATCATCCAATATGACCAGTATATCATTATAAATACACTCAATAGTCATTTGTATTAATTAAGTACTCATCGTGTATGAATACTATGCTTATGGAAAGTCATCCATCTATCTGGAACAGATAGAGCTGACATCAGTATAACTAGTTAATATATAGCCAGGTACACAAAAATCTATTTTGACAGTGCTTCAAAAGCCACTTAATGCATTTCACTTGGGGCAGTTGAATAGAACAGGGAATCTAATGTTTCATGATTAAAGGACAGTTATAGGCACAGTATGTCTCTTTTAGACCTACATTCTTGCAAGCCTAAATTGATAGAATCATGGACTTAGGATCCATCTGAGAGCTCTAAGGAAGATTGTTTCCAGTAAACTACCCCTACCCCCTTCTGGAAACATGAATCTGGGAAAGAGGAGACATAGACCTAAGCCTCAGGTCTCAGCTCTGCTCTAATAGCCACAAGATCTTGGTCAAATTCTTAACCCTCCCCAGGTCTCGGGTTCCTCCTTTGAAAAATCCAAGTAAGCAGACAAATTTGAAGAGGTAAGGAGAAGTACTGATGCAGGAATTCAGAAACCTGTGAGTTTAAGAAGCCAGATCAGATCCATGGAGACACAGCACAAAGGCCTGCTGGGGGCCTACAAGGGGTTATAAAGAAGTGAGGCAGGCCCTGTATGAGGCAGTAGGTAGTGAGACTGAGATTCTTACTGCCTTACAAAAGAACCCAAGGGAAAGGACCAAACTAAACATAGAGACACCAATTTGTAACCCCTGATTTAAATTTTAGATCCTTTAAAACCGTTGGACAATTTATGTCTAAATGAACATACTAACATCTTTGAAAAGGAAAAATTAAAACCCTGAAAACTTGCCCTTGTGGGAAAATATTGACATATTTCCCAAAATGATTAAAATAAAGTTGCTGAAGTTCAATTGCTGAAGTTTGATATCTTATAGTTTCCTTCCCCTGACTTTTCTCTTTGATTCTGCTTAAGCTGAGTCAGGAATAAGGGCATTTATATTGCTAGGGCGAATCTGCTGCATTCATGGAACAGGTTTTACACATTGTAGTTGACACGACTATAATGTTCTTTGGGTTGAGCAGTATACAGCCTATGCAGCTTTACTTGGCAGGCCTGGTTAATAGTTGTATCCACTTTCAAAATGTAGATAATTTTGTGTCATTATGAAAATAATTGAGAATATTTACAAAGAAAATCTCTGTGAAAATGATATAGTTCCATATTCTTCTATAGCTTCATTCAGTTGACCTCATTCAGATTCAAGTCAATTACCAATTATTGGGGCCAGCTGAGTAGGTTTCTACCTGTGCCCAGTGGCCTCCTCAATCCATCTGTAAAATAAGACCTGCTATGGCATATTCAGGGTTCTTTAGGTAAACATATTAGCCTTCTAATTTATCTTGAGCACCACATTATAAGAATAATAGGGAATGTGTTTGGCAGATAATGTTGAGACAGAGCCAAAATCATACAGAAGTCTTTGGAGGATTTTTGTTTGAGTCAACATAATTGAAAGAAAAAAAATATGATTTGGTCCATGTAGATTTTTTTGTAGACTCTTTTTAAGAAGGCCCCCTCAGATCATGATGGAAAAATAAAATGTCCTAATGTGATCTGGCTAGGTTATCTCAATATTCTAGACTAAGATCCTTTTCATGTCAGTTTCTCTGTGCTTAGCTTCTGTTGCTTCTCTGTTGATGAAGTATGAACTTCTGATCACTGGAGGATGCCACACAAGAGGGCAAGACACTTTTTTTTTTTTCCTAGAGTGACAAGGTTCTAGGTTATCTCATCCTAACTTTTGTTTATTCTAACTCATTACTAAGCATTCTCTTCTCTATGCTGTTTTCTCTATTGCTCTGTTTTCTGAAACCCACACCTTAAAATCCTGTGCCAAATGGCAGAACCAAATCCTGGTTGTAAATAGTTGCCAACATTGCCCAGACTTCTCCTGAGAATCCATCTCTGGGCAATATTCCTGAGCTAGAGTGGATAGGATTCTACCTTTAGGATTTCTGTCTCTTCTCTATCAGATCTCAACTGTATATTGATCTTTAATATCATTATAATAGCAACTTTTATTCATTATTCTATATTACTTAATTCCATTATTGCATGATTATGTTGTCCTTTTTTAGAAAACAAACAAAAGAAAATTTGAGTGGCTCAGCCGATTAAACATCTGACTCTTGATTTCAGCTCAGGTCATGACCTCAGGGTTGTGACGTGGAGCCCCACACTGGGCTCCATGCTGGGTGTGAAGCCTGCTTAAGATTCTCTCTTCTTTTCCCTCTGTCCCCTCCCCCACATGCTTGCTTGTTCTCGCTCTTTAAAAAAAAAATAATAATAATAATGAAATGAAATTTAATCTAAAAAATTGAGCACTTCAACTAAGGTAAAAGTATCCTCTTACAACACCAAAACCAATACCAGTCTCCTCTAAGAGGTAACTTTTGTAATAATTTGTATATCTTTGCAGATCAAGTCCTATCCATCAACATGTATGCATATAAAAAGATGTAATCTTGTTGTATGGTCTTTTTAAAGAATAAGAATGGCATCATGATGTGCCTGTTGGTCTGCAACATAGTTAGGTGGGCTAAATAAGGTCTTGGACAATTTTTGTTTGTTTGTTAATGTGTGGATTTACCTCCTTTTTACTGGTATTCCTGGTATTTATATATTATAATTTAACCATTTCTTTAGTCATAGTAATTGTTTTACATAATTAATTTGTTATTTCAAATAATGTTGCAATGAAAATCCTTTCCTAAGATTCTCTTAGGAAGAATATGTGTACGTATGCCTCAGTGATGGATTTCTATAAATAGAGCTACTGTGTCAAAGAATACATGCACTTGAAATTTTAATGAACACAAAAATTGCCCCCTCCAACATCTATAAAACCTCGGCTTTTAGTCTGTGTTTAATAGCATAGAAAATTTTAATTGACAGTTTGTTCAAAATATTTAATTTTTATTTTATAATATATAAAAGTAAATCAAGCAGATGAATATTTATGTCAAAGGAATTGGCATAATTTCTCTGGTCATTCAAGACAAAAGAGATGCCAGAGGATGTGATACAAAACTACTTCTGGGTCAGTTTTTTGTAGAAAGCGCTAAATACTCTGGAGTTTCCCAGTATAGTTGAATGTTAAGTTAAATGTTAATTTTTAACTAATAAATGAAGGAAGAGTTTTACAAGCACAGCCATATCAAAATCACATCACAGTTATAGCAAGACAGTCATCTGACTAATCTTGCAAACATCGGTCATAAAACTCAATCCATTCTCTCATAGATGTCCTTTCTTATGTTTTTGCAGTTGGTAAATGCTATTTTTGTTGCAGCCGAACTATAATATCCAATCTAATTATGAGCTGATATATGTACAAAACCAAGATTCCTGGTTCATATTTTACTGAGTTTGCATCTAACTAAATTGATCTGTAAAATCTCCTAATTCTATTGTCTTTTTTTTTTTTTTTTTTTGCCAGATCATTGAAGTATCAGTAAAGGGTCCACATTAACACTCCACCAGATTAATCAGAAAACCAACTTTTAAGCAATCCCCAGAATGATTTTAGTACAAAACAGCCCCCTTATGCCTCTTAATGTTTTCCTTTTGCACATTACTACCGTATCGCATCACGGGACATTAAGCATATTTCAACTCATGGGACTAACTCAATCATGTTTTTAGAAATTGAAAACAAATGTTGCAACTGGATGAATGATAATAATATTGAAGTAATAACAATTTCCTAGTAGGCGTACTTGCTCAATGGATTGCATAGTCTTTCAGCTTATAAGTACTGGAATGTCTATCACTGACTGAAACAGTTTTTGTTGTTGTTCTTCTTGCTATTGTTTTTAAGGCAAAATTTTGTCAATAATTTGGTTTGCTTTGGTGGCATCCTTGTCTTCACTGGAAGGTAGCTCAGAAAGTTGGATCTACTTAAGAGGATGCAGGAACCAACCTGATGCTAGAGTTGATTTAACAGTGCTGTCCTCTTCCCTCTGTGCAGGAATGTTCTGTAACATAATAAATGTTCTGAATTGTGCTGGTCTCATCATGAAGCACGGGGTTATGCACTTTTTTTTTTTTAAGATTATTTAGAAAAATCTGTCTCTATGCTTGGCAACGACTCTGACAGAAAACAGATAAAAGTAAGGGTGGTTTATCAGTTTTGCTGTTCTTCCCATGTTTCAGGTTGAAGGCTGTTGAAATGATGAAAAACAAACAGCACTAAATAGGGTTCCGTCATTATTGCTGCTATGGGGAGCTGAGTTTTTCAGGATCAAAGAAAAATGCATTTGCTTTTAGAACTACAATCCTTCATTTTGAGAGGTGCACTGCACTCAGTACTGATGGGTGAAAAATAGAGCAAATTGGAGAAGGAAGCAAAATATGTGCTGTTGCGGAAACGTGGAAATTCAAACAAAAGTAGGCTGGCGTACTTCTAAAAGCTCTGAATTTTCTGCGTTCAGTTTCTTAAGGAAAAAGTGGTGCCTGAGGTTTGTTGTTTCTGAGCAACTGGAGCAGAGCATAAACACAGGTTGCTTCCATCTCATCAAACTTTAAGAACTCCCTTTATTTCTGTAAACATGTATCAAGGTAGTATTTCCACACCAGGGGACTTTGAGGAATGTTCCTGTGTATGTCATTGATCCAAAAGAAACAACTTCAGATTTTTAAACTCATATTTTTAAAAATTTGCAACTCAAGTTGAAGACTTCCTATTTCCCTGGCATGGAAATTGCCATGAAAAATTGTCAAACACAGTAGAGACAAGGAAGCTGTTGCTCTCAATCTCCTCAAGGAGATTATTAATTGACATAAAGATAATAATGAGAAAACAAATATGAGGTAAGGCAATTGCTGATAGAGAAGTATACACTTCCACGGAGATCCAAGGAGGAGTAAACCAGGGGATAGTCTTGATCAAGGACATGGCATGTGAGAGGAGTCTGGAGGAACGTAGATATCAACACGTAGACCTGATACAGAGGAGGAAAGGCCCGGAGCTAAGAAAGCTTTAAATATGTTTTAATTAGCCTGGAGCTGGGGAAATCCATGACTCTTATAATGAAAGTATTTTCCGAGTTTTAACGGTTTTAACTAGGTAAAAGCAAATAAATATTCTCAGGTAGACAAAGCATCAGGAATAATACTATCCATGCATATTTTACATAAAACATTATTCAAAGACATATTCCAGCAAACAAATAGATGTATCAGGAAAAAAAAAAAAAACCCTCAAGAGTTGGTGATGCTATTATCCCACAAATATTTACTGAGTGCCTACCATGTGCTGAGACATCAGTGAGGTGGTAAGCGAAATGAACGGAAGATTCTATCATCATGGAGATTTCAGTTTAGCAGGAGAATTAGGTACTAAATACCATATGAGTAAATATATAATTATAAATTTCAACAACTGTTATGAGGTACATGTCTATCATGCTGGCAAAGCACTTATAAAGAATTTCAATTGATTTAAATTGATACCTGCTATGGACTGAATTGTGTCCCCTCAAGATTCATATATTGAAGGCCTTACCCTCCCTCCCCTAGTGTAACTGTATTTGGAGATAGAGCGCTCTCTCTCTCTGCCCATGCACAGGGAAACACCATGTCAAGACACAACTAAAAGGTTGCTATCTTAAGCCAAAAGGAGAGGTCTCACCAGAAACTAACCCTGATGGCAACTTAATCTTAGACTTCTGGCCTCCTAAACGTACAGAAAATACATTTCTGTTGTTTAAGGCATCCAGTCCTAGAGGACACACACAATATCTAAAGGACAAAGAATGGTTTATTGATTGAAGAAGGAAAAGATTTCTAGGAGAGAATATCCCAAGAAAAGGCCCTGGCATGGAAAATAGCTTATCCTATTTGAGTAACTAAATGAAAGCCAGGGTGGCCGAAAGGCAGCGTGGGGAAAAAGGGCAGATTCCACACATTTATTTTCCATTTTAAGTGTTTATAAGGGGCACCTGGGTGGCTCAGTAGGTTAAAACCTCTACCTTCAGCTTAGGTCATGATCCCAGGGTCCTGGGATCGAGCCTCGCATCAGGCTCTCTGCTCAGCTGGGAGTCTGCTTCCCCCTCTCTCTCCCTGCCTCTCTGCCTACTTTTGATCTCTCTGTCAAATAAACAAATAAAATCTTTAAACATTTTTATTAAAGGTATAACTGTATTAACAGTAATTCTCTAAAATAACTGATTTACTTATATATAGTTCTCTGATGTCTCTTCTTACAAAGATACCAGTCTAACTGGGTTAGGGCCTCACCATTATGACCTTATTTAACCTTATTACCTCCCTGAGGACCCTATCACCAAATATAGTCACGTTGAGGGATAAGGCTTCGACATATGGATTTTGAGAGGACACAATTCAGTCTATAACAGGTATCAGTTTAAATGACATTTCCTCAAAAGTACTCAGCCAGCATGATGTATATTTACCTCATAGCAGTGGTTGGGGATTTAAAATTACCTACTTATTCATATGATTACTTACTGTCTAATTCTCCTGCTGAACTGTAATCTCCAAGGATTCTGTCGGTTTTGCTCACCACTTCCCCGAAGTCTTAGCACGTGGTAGGCACTCAATAAATATTTGTGGGATAAATATTTGAGTCTTACAAGAGTATGTGGATGGAAAAACAAAGTAAGGAGCACTTTCCTGCCTGTCCCTGGCTGGTGGGCATGGATGAATCAGGACAGCCAGTGTGTGCTGGTAATGTGTAACAACCAGCTCTGTGAGAGGAAAACAAGTTTTTGCTAGTTTCCTTGGTGTAAGTCCTCCCACCATATCTGATTTCAAGATACAAATGTGACATCACTGAATGCAAAACTTGGGAGAGATATTCAGTAGTACACCATTATATAATAGTTTCAGCTCAAGAGCATAAATGAAAAGTAATTAAGAAGCACTGTGTTTTAGTATACCTTTATTTTAAATATATTTAATTAAGCAAAATTTCTGAGAATTTAACAATTGGCTTTTCCAGCTCCAGCACACCGTTGATGTATAGTTGAATAAAATTTGTAGAGGCTGAAAGCACAGGAATTTATAATTTATTATCATGTAGGGCAAGAGGGAAAAACAATCCAAACGGATTCTTAAATTTTAGACCTGAAGAGTAAAGAAAGAGAGAAAGGGAAGAGCAGATCTGAGCAGAGAAGATGCTGATTAATCTTGGAATCTACTTATTTTTAGAGAAACTTGAGGGCAACTTGAAATATAGGTCTCCACTTATGCTCAGTGAAAAGTCTATTGCTTTAGGAATCATTTTTTTTTTTTTTTTAAGATTATTGTTAAATCATGAGGGGGAATGAGAGAAAGGAGGACAGAACTTTGGGGACATTATCTACATTTTGAAAGCTGGCTGAGGTGTGTGAATTAGAACAAAGGATACAAATGGAAAAATCCAAAGCATGAGGATAATCAGTACAGACATTAGACAGAAAAAAACATGGCTCACCAAGGCACAATCTGAAGGGATGCCAGTAAGTTTCTGAAGATGGCTTTTAGAGCTTGGTCTTGGTTTCCAACTTGCTAGAAATTCTACCCTGTCATGGAGTCAATAGAACCATTCCATGTGAATCATAGTCCCTTTTGGCTCAACTCATGGGCTGCGTGTTCCGCATGGTTTTGTACTGAAGGTCCCTATTTTCCTACTTTCGACCACAAGGGAAGTATCAAAAACCAAGGGAAATAAAAAGCTTTTCAAGGAACTTGCACTCGGGATTATTGAACTCTGCTAAAAGGGTGTTCTAGAGGGGTGTGCCACAAGAAAGGTATTTTTCTTTTTTCTTTTCTTTTCTTTTCTTTTCTTTTTATTTCTTTTTTCTGATCCAACTGGCAGGAAATAATAGGAAGCAAAGATAGTGCCATGGAATGTGGTGCTAAAGTTTAGCACCACACAGCCTCCCTTTGAGTCCCTTTTTGGCCATTTACCATTAGCTAGAGGACTGGAGGGCAGCTTCCAAATGTTATAAATCATAGAAGGGAAAAGGGAACCAACAGTGACAGACCTTTGCTGAATGCCTCCTGGGAACGAAGCACTATGGTGGGAAGGAGCTTTACTGCCATCTCGTTTACCATGACAATATATGGGAAAGCAGAAAGTTCTTCCAGTGTAACGTATTATTTATTGGAAATAGGAGGATAGAGTGGAGAACAGCTTGAGGGGTAGATTAAAGCAAGATTTTGAAAGCCTAATCTCAAACGATCCTGCAGTGATTTTATCATAATTTTCTCAGCATCAACACTACGTAGGCCTTTTGTCAGCTTCAGAGGTATAATTTTAAAATGCAGTTTGTACCTACAAAGTAACTGTTTCTTCCTTTATGTTTGGAAAACACTCTGTATGGTTAATTCAGCCTTAAGCCTTAAGACTTAAAGACTATAGCGATTTAAGAAAAATGGGAAAGCAAGGAAGAAGTTAAAAGTGATTTTTCTCAAATACCCCCAGCTGTTGATATCTGGAAAAAGTACCTTTTTACTTCAAGCTAAGAGACACCTCTAACATTTAAAACTCCTAAGAACATTTCCTCCTAAAGAAGAGGTAACGCATAAGTTAAAAGGGTCAGCTCCTTCCTTATCTTACATATAAGATTGGGCAGTTAATAGTATTTCAAATTTGGGGGATTAAAAAAATGGGTTTTGCTTAAGGCATACCCTATCTTCTTTCTTTTCTCTCCACAGTTTTTAATTTAGACTCAGACATATATTTTATTTTCTTCTCTCATTACCACCATGAAGAGGTTGCTACTGTTTGAAATTAGTCATTCCTAGCTTTGCGCAGTGGCAGTATCGTAGCCAATGAGGTTTATCCGAGGCGCGATTATTGCTAATTGAAATTAGTCATTCCTATTAATTTTCTAAGATTCTGTGATATCTTTCTCTCTGAATATGAATCTATGTATCATCCAGACATTTGAGAGTGGTCCTTAATGCGTATTTTGGGGAAATATCCCGCCATTATCTAGAAGTGACTTAGTATTTAGGGCTCAGTTATAAGGCTTATGGAATGGTTTCCACTATAAAGAACTGCATGAAGCTGTATCCAGTTAGAAACAATGCACAATTAGGATGAAAACAACTAAGAGACACAATATAGAAAAGGAGAAAAAGGTATTACTCATAGTCTTAGAACCTCCCAATGTAGAAGGTTACTTCTGTTCTCCAGATTCTGTCTTACTCTGTTTCTTTTAATTGCACTGTGATGGCAGATCAGAAGACCGAGACACAGAGGCCACTCAAAGCATTTTCCGGTCTCCCGACCCAGCACCGTGGAGCAGTCTTCAGGCATTCTCTGCACAGTTCTGAGCTTTTATCAAATGTGGGATTTCTTTCACTAACTGAAGAGTCCTGCTTCCTCAGTGGGCTTGCTGAACATGGATGGCTGCTCGTTACATAAGAGCTCTGATGCCAATCCTGACTGATTTTCTTATTTTACAAACATTAGTGAGCACCGACTGCATGCTTGGTGCAAGGCACACAACGGTAATAGAAAATGTAGTTACTGGATGCACCATGATTTGTGGATGGCAGACCAACCAGGTTAATTAATAATGTGATGTGACAAAGACTGTACTAGGGTGATCAGGAACAGAGGATGATTAATCCTGCCTGGGGCAGGGAAGGAAGTAGGGGGATGGAGAATGACAGGAAAAATTCGCCCTCTCTTAGGTTTATTGGTAGAAGAAACTAGATAAAATGGGACTTTGTGGACCTCTCTAATTGCATGCTAAAAAATAGTTCTGTCACTTCAAAGACTCTGTCTCCATGGGCTTTTGCATTACATCTCAATGGCATGTCACTTTGTGGAAGCTAGGTTTGATCTGTACTGCTCAGTAGTCAAATAAAGGTATTATTTGTTACAAAATGCTTACTTAACCACCTTGTGGCCACTTGGCACTAGAGAAATTGACACTTCAGTTGTGTCAGGCACCCTAGTACTCACTAAACTCATTCATTTGGACTTGGTACGTTCCTTGTTCAAGTGCCTCACTAGGCCAATGGAAAGTTTCTCATGTAACTCCCAGAGCCAACAGTCTGACTGCAAAAGCCATTGTTTCTCTTTTGCTATTCTAGCCTCCTCAGTTGCCCCATCCTTCCTATCCTCCCAAGTCGTGGTTCAAATGCCCTATCATCCACAGAACTGACACCTCCTTAGTCTCTCTCTCTCTCTTTCTCTTTTTTTTGTCTTTTAGTATAAATGGTTAAGTAACCTTATACCTCATTTACAGATGCTAAGCTTTTAGAGGCATGATGTAAGTCATCTTTAATCTTGTATTCCCTATGCTACTTAACAAAGTGAAGTTCATTGAATAAAGAGAAGGACAGGGCACCTGGGTGGCTCAGTGGGTTAAGCCTCTGCTTTCAGCTCAGGTCATGATCTCAGGGTCCTGGGATGGAGCCTTGCATCAGGCTCTGCTCAGTGGGGAGCCTGCTTCTTCCTCTCTCTCTCTCTGCCTGCCTCTCTGCCTACTTGTGATCTCTGTCTGTCAAATAGATAAGTAAAATCTTAATAAATAAATAAATAGAAATAAATAAATAAATAAAAGAGAGAGAGAGAAGGACATGTCAGTGGACAGATGGATAAATAAATAACTACATAGATACAGAAATGACAAGAAACAGTGGCATGTAGCTAATGAAAGAGACTGTCTGTTGCTTAGTGTCTGTGGTGGTACCTATGGATACCTATTCCTGTTGATTACATGTTTCCCAGCCAGGTAAATATCTATGATCAAGAGGAGAAAAATAGGGCACCTGGGTGGCTCAACGAGTTAAATCCCTGGCCTTCAGCTCAGGTCATGATCGCAGGGTCCTGGGATCAAGCCCCCCATCGGGCTCCCTGCTCACTGGGGAGCCTGCTTCCCTCCCTCTCTCTCTGCCTGCCTCTCTGCCTGCTTGTGATCTCTGTCAAATAAACAAATAAAATCTTTAAAAAAAAAAAAAAGTAAAAAAATGTTGGATTCAACCATACTTGACATATAAACAGACTCACTCTAAAAAGTTTGATATGAGACAAACAAGGCTTACATAGAGATTTAAAAAAAACAGATGTGTTATTTTGTCAGTATTCTTTCCAACACTTGAGGAAATTCCAATGTTTCAAATACCTGACTCTATAATCCAGTTCAGTAAATTAGATTATCTCCTTGGACCAGCAGATCTTGTCTTTGGGTTTTGCTCACTCTCTCACCTTCTCTTCTTTGAATTGGTTTCCACCAACTGGAAAATGACCCATAAGTCCCAAAGTAATGGAGTTTAAAAAATACCTCAGAGGATCTTCAGTAACAAAGACTAAGGTTTTTATTTTCCCACAGAATACTTGAATTTCACCTGGAATTTCAAAATACATTCGACTCTGGAGGAGAAGAGAGTAAAAACAAAAGGCACACCTACTCTCTAGTGATTATATTTTTAGTAGGAATTTATTTTCATTGTAAATACCCTGTACTTTTTAGAGTGTAACATTTTAATATTTTAATTATCTATTTCCCACTAAGTTGATTTTAAAACTTCCTTGCTGGGCTTTAGAATATGAACTGTTTCAGATTGAGTGATTTTCTAATTTTTATTTCACAAATTGAAGTGAAACAGATGGAGAAGTTTTACAAAAAGATAAAGCCTAATTAGATCTTAACCAATTTTTAAAATATCTTCTAATATAAACAACTTAAGTATTTGTGTTTTTTAACAGTTTCAAAATAATGTTTACTTTGTATTATATGATCAAGGACCACCATATTTTTGGATTCAATTTTTTACATTTTGAAACCAAATTAATTTCACTTGGTATTTGATTCCCTGTCTTCTGGTTATAGTGACTTGATAATACTTTTTACTTTAGAGTGCTCCAAAATAATCCCAACAGAGAGTTGAAAAGAATTAATGGGTTTAAAGCCCACTTAGTGAGAATTGAAATAATTTTTTATGTTTTGGTGTTCTGATAGATTTATTTGGACTTCTCTTTTCTCTTTGTTTTTCTTGTAGTGCGGGAGTTGGCCGGACTGGTTGTTTCATCGTAATAGATGCTATGTTAGAAAGAATAAAGCATGAAAAAACTGTAGATATTTATGGCCATGTAACTTTAATGAGAGCCCAGAGGAATTACATGGTTCAAACAGAAGACCAATACATCTTTATCCATGATGCACTGTTAGAAGCAGTGACTTGTGGAAATACCGAAGTGCCAGCTAGAAACTTGTATGCCTACATTCAGAAGCTGACACAAATAGAAGCAGGAGAGAATGTCACAGGAATGGAGCTTGAATTTAAGGTATGATATTGGATGTGATGTGGTAATTCAGGAGCAAGTCATTCTGGGATTGTCTTTGAGTTGTGGCTTCACTTTCTTAACCTTTCAAATTCTGAAGTTACAAGATTCACTTGACCTTCTCAAGTGTCTGACTATAAAACACTTTCTTTCTCTTTCCCTTTTCTGTTCTTTGCTTCCTAACAATACCTCAAGCTCTTTTGTACCCTAATTTAAATTGAGAGATCCTACTCTCAGAATGTATTTAAAAATTTGGTAAACTAAATGGAATCATTAGGTAGAAGTGAAAAAGCAGTGCAATTTGAAGAGTCCTTTGCTTTAAAGTAAACATAAGCTTTATATCTAAAGAGGAAATCTTGAATACGTTGCATCTGACCATAGGCTGAAATTATCTTTGTCAGATTTTTTTCTTTTCTTTTATTCAACAGCGTCTAGCCAGCTCTAAAGCTCACACCTCAAGATTCATCAGTGCCAATCTTCCATGTAATAAATTCAAAAATCGCCTTGTTAATATTATGCCATATGAATCTACGAGAGTATGCCTGCAGCCTATCAGAGGGGTAGAAGGATCTGATTACATCAATGCCAGTTTTATTGATGGATACAGGTATATACTCTTGCTCCCCTGACAGTCCAAAGCCTTGATATTTACATGTGCCCTAGTTTCGCAGCCAGAATGAATTTCATCTCAATTCAAAGCATCTTTTTTCTGCATAGGTCAGCATTCAGACCCTTGGTATTTGTTTTTTATTATTTTTGTTAAGAATAAGAAGCAGTCATGGAATCTTTAATCTGGCCTTTTGCACTCTTCCTTCAAAAATCAATGGGTTATAGGGGCACCTGTGTGGCTCAGTGGGGTAAAGCCTCTGCCTTTGGCTCAGGTCATGATCTCAGGGTCCTGGGATCAAGTCCCACATCAGGCTCTCTGCTCAGTGGTGAGCCTGCTTGCCTCTCTTTTTCTCTACCTGTCTCTCTGCCCACTTGTGATCTCTGCCTGTCAAATAAATAAATAAAATCTTAAAAAAAAAAAAATTAAAAAAAATCACTGGGTTGTGGAAGGGCTTAATGAAGAAGCTGTTTTACACCATATTTCATAATTTTAATAGATTGTATAAAGTCATATCTATAAAATTAAACCACACCACTGTTTCTTAAGTGACTTGTATGATATATGAAACTGAGCTATTAGGATTGCACTAAAATTTAAATAATAATGATAAAGACATACATCATAATATTAACAAAGCAATTCCTTTTGCAGAGCCCCCAAAATGTAAATATTCTGATTTTTTTACACAATGTTAATGGACATTTACTGTAATTGCCCTGATAATGTGTTTTTAGTTTTCATTACTGGGTGATGTTTATGTACCAAATGTGAACCTTTGCATGTTCTCTGATTACTTTAACATGCTACTTTTATTTTCTGTAATATAGACAACAGAAAGCCTACATCGCTACCCAGGGCCCTTTGGCAGAGACCACCGAAGATTTCTGGCGAATGCTCTGGGAACATAATTCCACCATTGTTGTGATGCTCACCAAGCTGCGTGAGATGGGCAGAGTAAGTGTCTTCTCATAAGACATTTACTCCATGAAGAAATGATGATTTAATCTTAATAACCTAGGGGCCAGCATCACTTCTTAGAAATGTAGAGTTCTCCAGACATCTTATGGACCATTCATTACTCTTTTGTTGATTTTTAACTTGCAAAGCCACATCAAGTTCATTAATTTGTTCATTTTGAAGAAAGAGCTGGTATTTTGTTTCCAGTGCGACATGATCATAGGAGCAAAGAAACAGATGTCCCTGTTTGATATCAGTCCCAACTCTCAGCATAGTCTTTTTTCCTTCCACCCTGGACAAGCTGGAGTTTCATGAGCAAATGTGCCATCATTTCTCTGTGTGAAGAAACTTGACTTTCTTTCACTTGTGAAGCAAATTCTTACCTGCCCACCCTCCACACCATATTGAATAGTATGTTAGAAAGCTACATAGTTTTTCCAAGAATATAATCTGGTCATCTCAGATCTATTTTTTGAAAGTGATTATTCTGAAAAATACATAAAATAGTATTAGAGATACCTAAGGACTTACCACTTATATTCAATAGATGTAAGCATTTTATTCTATTTGTTTAAGATATTTTCTTTCTCTCTTCCTTGCATAAATGTGGAAATGGGTCTAAAACTCCTCATTTAAAGTGAATAAAGAGCAACAAATGCCAAACTAGGAAAGTAACCTGACTATTCTGAATATTCATAGTTGATTCTCTGCTTTAGCCAGATCATTAATACTTCTTGGGCTCCAGTTTCCTCAGCTGACAAGGGAAACAAGACCAGATCAATATAGAGGTTTCCTTATACATTCACACCTGATGGTCCTATTCATTCCATAACACAGTAACACAAGTCTGTTCTCGTGGTGCAATGCATGATTGATAGGGCCAGCATTATATCCAAGGACCAATGTTAGTATTTGGAGAAATTGTAGGTATGAAGACACGTGCCCTATCAAAGCATTTAATTCAATTGATGTGTATTAATAAGCTACTGTATGTAAGTACTGTGCTTGATGCCATGAGCAAATATTAAACCATATGATTTTTCTATTCTCAAGGAACTTTTGGTTTCAAAGAGAAAATTGTGTCACATGTAATTGGAATGGCCTTGAATTTTGAACTTTCATTGAGAGAAAGAAATTAAATATATAGATTGATAGATGATAGATAAAAATTTATTGGTACTTTATATAGTTTGACATTAATCTCTCCTTTTAGGAGAAATGTCACCAATACTGGCCAGCAGAACGATCTGCAAGATACCAGTACTTTGTTGTAGATCCCATGGCTGAGTACAACATGCCACAGTATATCCTAAGAGAATTCAAGGTCACAGATGCCAGGGTAAGCTGACCAATCTTAAGTTATTAACCTTTAGCTGAAAAGCTTTGGGAGAAATATTTGCCAAGTGATCATATTGTCAAAATGAAAATAAATAACTGATCTTGGAGGACTGTTTTGTTTTTTAATGTAAGAGTAACTTTTCCTCTGTCTGGTAAGTGTTCTCACAAACCCAGGGTTGGCTTCCATTCAAACATAACATCTGGCAGCCCAGCTTTGGGGATATACTTGGTAAGTGTATGTCCTGGGAAGCATTTACTGATTGGTTTGCTATGCTTACATTCACTTTCTCAGCTCATTCTCTTTGTAGCTTTTTGACTTCTTCATTACTTGAGGCTGTAAATATGTTGTTGTTTTGCAAAGCCCTTTAGGTCATGTGGGCTTGGAGGTTAATTTGGTATGATTTTAAAACTGCAGAGCAAATGGCATTCTTTAGAAGACTCTGACAAGCTTTGCACATTCTAATTTGATTCCTGGCATGGTTTATCCCTCAGTGTGCTAATGTGTCTGTCCGTGAGAGCTGTGCACCCATGACCCTTGTTAGCTAATTTTCATTCTGCATTTCTTATCTAGATTGCTGAGTCCAAGGTTCAGCCCTGATGTAAGATGTTCTATGCATAAACTTTAATATCCCTGCCTTTGGCCACTTTCAAACCATGATTACAAACACATCTTAGGAGAGAGTGGGGTCAGTCAAAGCCCTGCTTTGTTTTTGGAAATGTCACAGTAGGCGGGTTGAATAAAACTCCAGGACAGAGCTATTTACTTGATCCATTGTTTTTTTTTTTTCTGGAAAGGAGCTTTTACAACCAATACGCATGTTTAGAGATTGTCTGCTAATCCCCAAAGCCATGCCCTGGCTGTTGCCCTAAAGTGAAAGAGAAAATGGTAAGCAGGCTGGTTGGCCCAGGTGATAGAACTGTTAATCCCAGGAAGTCTGAGATCTTAACTACTCTGAAGGTGACCGTACTCAAGGCAGCAGTTAAGTCTGTCAAAGTGTCCTTTCAGAATTTGAAGATAGATATATGAGTGAAAAATCTTCAGTATATTCCAAGCAAACTCACCAACCATTTCTGATGATAAAGACTAGGGTCCAAGCCCTGCAAATAGCAGACACACCTTCTTTACCACTCCTCACTTGCCCAAATTAAATCTGATTCCAAAAATGAAAAGAAATATTGAAGTAAGAACCTGTTCACATTCTTTCTATTTAAAAAAGGCCCTTTGTGATTTTTATAATTTTCCTAGCTGCCATCGCATTTGCTGTTTGTGTTCCTAGTGTGTTTCTAATCTGAACTTTTCAGTTCCAAGTTGGCACTTGGAACGCAGTTTTGTTAAACAGGTAACCTTTAAATGGAATCAGCCGGTCTTTCCTCTAAATAGGAAGGGTTTGTGCACATGACCTCTTCTTGCTGCTAAAAGTAACTGTGGTCGGAAATGAAATCTCTGGGATATTTGGAGGAGGACAAATCTGTTTACCCAGCCTTTGGTTTCCTCCTTGTGCTTTCCAAACCTTTTCCAGAAACAGAGGGAAGTAAATCATGTTTCCATGGTAACCATCCATAAGTTAATAATGGGGTCAAGCAGTTATTTTCATATTTCTGAGTGTTCTCACAAACTTAATGTGATCTTCCTGCTTTATCAAATGATGCCGTCAGGAATATGCCCTGTTCCTGTGGAAACCACAAGGCGAGTTGATATGTGCCCACCTCGAGCTAAGCCATCCCTACCTCTCAATATGACTGAATGGGAAAGATTGGGTCTTTGTCTACTGGGGAACATGCACACCCAAGTCCAAAAGGCCTTTAAAGGGGAGAGAGGTGTTACAAAAATGGAAAGGAGAAACAAATGGAGGTCTTAACTGGAGCAGGGCCTCTTCAAACAAGATTGGTCTCTCCAAGCTTGGAATTTGAATTCTTTTCCTCTCGGTGGATTCAGAGAAGAAAGTTGGTGGGCATAATTGTTATTCTTATTTCTGGAAACAGAGGGTCCCTTCTGCTTTGGTTGTGCTTCTGAAAACACTGTTCTAGAAGGAATCAGAAGCACATGAGTAGCTCCTCCTCAAACCATTTATACTTCATGAGTCCGAGCACTTTTGCCTAATCACATTAGAGGAGACCCTTCTTCTATCCAGCTTGTTTTCTTTCCACTGTTCGGTCTACCTGTTAAAGCTCCCCATGAGTGCCTTAATTCCTGTGGTCAGCCAGAAGAGTCCTCTTTTTCAGAATAAAGTGCTTATTTGCTAATAATCTCTTTCCTTTCCTTGAGGGATGCCTCACTTCTTACTCAACAGCATATTTGCATAGCACATTCTGTGTGCACTGCCACAGCTAGAAATTATATGCCTCTGAGACATGTGGGGCATCCAGGTTAACAGCTACCCAGTTTGTGTCAGATCCTTTCAGTGTCACTATTTGTCACTTGACAGTGCTAGAAATAAGCAAGCATAGTAAATGTGAAGTTATTGTGACAATAAGGAAAATCTCTGGTCTGGATGATGTGCCTGGGTGCTCTTTTCAATATTAAGTTAATTGATTTCTAAAATTTTTGAAATAGAGTATAGTGGTCCACTTTGGTTTTGAAAGCAAATTTTGGGTCTCAGAAATATTTACTATTATGGGAACTGGATGACTCTTCAAGAACCCAGGTTTTTACTTGGGCATTGCCAGAATGAATTTGCAATTTAAATATATGTGACTATAAACAGTGTTAATAATAGATAAGATGCACGTGTCACTAAGTTTCTAGTTAAACATGATTCTAACTTTTTCTTACCACCCCCCACTTTTTCTTCTTTCTGGAAAAAAAAAAAAAAATTCACTCTTGCTGCTGTGGTCTGTACACTGGCTGAATCCTCCTGGCATCCTTCTTTGTGGCTGGGTATGTGGCTTTCTCTCTGAAGGACGGTCAGTCCCGAACAGTGAGGCAGTTCCAGTTCACTGACTGGCCAGAACAAGGAGTGCCAAAGTCTGGAGAAGGATTTATTGACTTCATTGGCCAAGTTCATAAAACAAAAGAGCAGTTTGGCCAAGATGGGCCCATTTCAGTCCATTGCAGGTGAGTGAAGAATCAAGAATGATGAGTTCCATTTGTGATTAATGTGCTAATAACTTTGATAATGTGCATTATTGTCTGTTCATTGTCAGTATTTGCTAATTGGAGTGAATCTGCACAATTGATATTTTATTCTCAGAAATACATTGTAAAATCTTAAGCAAGGACTCATTTCTCTCTCTTTCCATAAAATGAAAATAACCAGGGGTAAAATTTTTATCCCCAAATTTTACTTCTTGCAAAAAAACACCAAACTGCCTAGTTTACCTGAACAGGAATTGTTGGTACATCTGCTGGTGAAAATTTGTTCAGCTAATCATGTCTTACTTGTTTTATTTCCATGGCATTATACTCATAACTGTCTTTCTGTATCTATCTCCTGTGTTTGTCTTTTTACGAAAATGTAAATAGTTATCCAGCCTTAATGACAATACTAATTCTTGCCAGTCAGTAAATGATTAGAATGGTACCTCGGTCAAAATTGCAATTTGCCTGAAAATTGTTGCTATATCAGAAAATGAAGCACCTTCAAGTTAATTATTTTCAATAGTTTCCACAGCATTTTATAATTCAAGTCATTGAAGTTAATAGAAATAGCAAGTAAACGGTTCAGAAAGGACACTCACCATAAATTTAGTGCTTCGGGAAGTTGTTAGGCAGAAACTTTCCAGCAAAAGGAATTCACCTAATTTTTTTTTACACTAATATATTTTCAGATTCTAGCAATTTGAAGTCTGTTTCTACTCTTTTTGTGGTCTAAATCTTGAGAGAGTTCAACAGTTTACTTGCTTCAAGAAAAGAAAAAGAAGGAAAGAAGGGAGGGAGGAAAAAGAAAAAGAGAGAGAGAAAGACAGATTACACACTATGATTCTTAGTGAAAGGGGAAACAAGCTCTCAAAATGGAAGAAACATTTAACTCGGGCTTTAAGATAGCTGAATTCTAGCCTCACTTCTGTCATCATGTAGCTCTATGACAGAATCGTAGAATCTCTCTAAGATCTTTGTGAGGGCATGATGTTCCCCAGGGATGATATATTCTAATGAGCAGCTGACTTTCTTTATTCACATTTGCTTTGTGATGAGTTTGGTTACTCTAGACAACCAAAGATCATGTAGGGAACAACATATGGGCTCAAATATTCAAAGTAGATGGTATAGACTGGACTGAAATTACTTGGATATTCTCCTTCACTTTCCACATAATTTGCCCAAATGCTAATTCACAATTTTCTAGCATAAACTATAAAAAAGAATATATTTAATATATATGTTTAACTTTAGACATTACCATAAATGTATACATACGTGTTACTCTCATTGCTTTTACTGTCACAGAATGATTTAAATATTCCTTTAGTATATGAGTTTAACTATACCCTATTAAATAGATTCTGAAATGCCTAGGCCATTCAGAAGGGGGGAGCAAAGGATCATAAATCACAGCCTTTTAGGAGTAAGAGAGACTTTCAAAGTTGAAAGGGACCTTCAAGGTCATCTACTCTATCTTAACAGGGAGCCTTCACTGCTCCTGGACATCCTTAGCCACCGTATAAAGATTACCCCTGGATTTTAAAGTCTCACTTTACATTTTGGTTTGGACTCTTTAGAAAACCCAGTTTGAGGGGCTCCTGAGTGGCTCAGATGGTTAAGCGTTTGCCTTCAGCTCAGGTCATGATCCTAAGGTCCTGGGATGGAGCTAGGAATCGGGCTCCCTGCCTGCTCAGTGGGGAGCTGCCTTTTCCTTTCCTTCCACTGCTTTCCCTGCTATGCTCTCTTACTCTCTCGGTCAAATAAATAAATAAAATCTTAAAAAAAAAAAAAAAAAAAAAAGCAAAGCAAAGAAAACCAGCTTGTAAAGGGACACACTATTTATATATGCCTGTCAACTACATCCCCAAATAAATGAATCCATCCATTTTCTACAGCCTGTACCCAAGCGTTACACATGCCATTTAATTAGGATCCAAAAATGTAGGGATTTTTCAGATTATTCACTCTTCTCCTCATTACCTAAACCTCCAGATGCTTCCCTACTTTTTAAGAGCACAAAAGCTATGAGTTAATTTTCTCCTCTTACTGCAGTGAACATTTTGGAATTATCTTAAAACAATAAAGAAAACAAACTCAAAACCTTGCTAACATGGTAGAAAGAATCCTGGTGTTTTAGCTGCTGAGCATCTAAAAGTAGTAGATAAACTCAGTGAAGCTCAACTTTTTTTTTTTTTTTTTTTTTTTTTTTTTAAGTTAGAGACCTCTTTGAGAATCTGTTAAAGTCCTCAATTTCAGGAGAGAGGACAAATGTATATACATTTACACAGCTTGTAAGTATAAGATATTCACAAACTCTTCTAAAGACTGAATAAGGATCACAAATCAAAAACCCAGAACAGAATCTTTTCTCATATCAAAATAGACATCTCAATCTGAATAGTATATATGCCTTACTTATTTATATGTCTAGTGATGAAACATCCTGCATAGATTGTGACCACAAGAAGTAGATAATATACTAGAAAACTTGAAGAAACTGAGTTAATCTTCCCTTAACTGAATTATTCCATACTTTAAAAATATTAAGCAGACAAGGTCTACAATTGCAGGATCTGCATGAAGAGTACTAACCTATACTTTACTTACCTTTCCCTGTATCTACTGATTTTGCAATATTTATGTTTCCGGCATCTTTCCAAAATGGAGTATAATCCCAGTTGAAAAGTCATTCTACTATATTTGAGTTAATCTTCATTACTGCACATTCATGCTCACATTTTACCATGACACATTATTCCAATAATAGTAATTTCATGAACCCAGTACCACATTTTTCTGAACATTGATGTGAAAGAACCTGGTGTAATATGGGAGTGGGTGCTCATAGTCTACTTCCAAGTGATTAAGTGGTCAAGTGGTCAAGACTATGTGTGTCACATCCAGTAACACTGTCTTTGTTATTATGGCAGTGCGGGCGTTGGAAGAACTGGAGTCTTCATAACACTAAGCATTGTTTTGGAAAGAATGAGATATGAAGGAGTTGTAGATATCTTCCAGACTGTCAAAATGTTAAGAACACAACGACCAGCCATGGTACAGACAGAGGTGAGAAAAATCTCCATGAGCTTAAAACATCTCATGAACCAAATAATAGAGTTTATTAACCAGGACCTCTCAGGCCCAAAGACTCTCAACATCAGAACAAAATAGGGGAAGTTCCTGTGGGAAAACCATCAAATTGTTCAATATTTTGAACCTCATTTTTTCCTCTCTATAAATGGGAGTGACAATTTCAAAGTCTTACAGTTGTTTTGTAAGTCATGTTAGATTATATAGTAGGTTGAACCGTGATAAATTATCACTATTTGACAACTTTAAGAAGCACATTGCCTGGTACATAACAGACCCTCAGTACATTTTAATTCTCCATTTTCCAATGGTTATTTTAAATATTTGGAGCCTGGATAACCCCTAGAGAAATTAATACCCCATTTTCTACTCCAATAACTGATAATGGAATTCTCATTTTTTTAGAATAATATGAATTTGTGATATAGCTAGTCTTCCCTATTAGACTGCTTATTTCTAAGGATAATATGAATGTTTCTGTTCCTCAAAAGGCCACCGAATTCTACATTCTGTCTGTATTCCTAAATTCATTGTGCATGATACCTTCCAAACTTGATTTCAAAATAGCAAAAGCATTTGGTTTATAATACTCAAAGCATGATGTCAGCCTGACAAATTTAATGGGTGTTGGGGGTGGCAGAGGGAAATTGGACATTTAAAAACTCTTAACATTTAGCCAAGCAGCTTACTGTGACAACATAGGAAAGCAAACTCCATTTATTTTGCATTACCATTTTTATTGTTAAAAAAAAAAAAAAGCACATTTAAGCAAAATAGAAACTATCTACTTTCAGCCCCATTGGCTACTGAAAATAAGTTTCTTTTATGGCAAAAATTCTATTTTTTTCTATCTCTCCAATAAGTTGGAATGCCCAACTTATTCCAGTAAGATAATGTTCTCCCCTGTCTGAAAAAGGACATATGTCAAGTTATTTTAATATGGGCCTTTCTAGAACAGATCACTACCAATCACAATGAATTAGGCCAAATGACATGGGTATTTTTTGATATAGACAGCCAGTCTTGGGATGCCATTTCTAGGGGACGAACAGCTTAAAAGTCCAGAGCCCTTTGTAAGTGGCTTTATGTACCTACGGTTCTTCACCCTTACTTGAATAGCAACAGCAGAAATGGTGGTGGGTGATTCTGATTGTAGGTCGGTCAGGTCTACTATCTGATAAGATCCTTTTTTATTCAAATTCTTTCGGCAATAGCCCAGACGATAAATGAATCCAGGTTTTCCTTGGAATAGCCAGTGTCTGGATCAGCCTCTCTTTAATATGCAAACTGAGGATAAGTTTCTCACAAATATTCACATAGTTGTAAAAGACAACACTAATATGCTCCCATGCTCAGGAGTGGTAATTATTTGGTACTACTTGGAGAACAGCTCACACTTCTCTGGAAAATAATGTTCATTCCTGCTGTTACTACTTTGAAATGAGGAGATGGTTCTAGGAAAATTGACCGGTGAAGTTAACAAACACCCCACGTGGCTTATCATTTTTGGCTCAATAAAATGGATTGGTCATTGGATTGACTTAATTGATGAGAGTAGTGATTTTGCCCCATCCAGATGTAATGTTTGTTTTTGAATATTGATTTTCATCTTTCTACTAAAGTGGACTCATGGCTCCTTTTCCTCTTTCTTCCCATGCTTGGTCTCCTGCAGGACCAGTACCAGTTCTGCTACCGAGCCGCACTGGAATACCTGGGCAGCTTTGATCACTATGCAACGTAGAAAACCCTAACCCACTTTGGGTTCTTACTGCAGGCCCTTCAGTATCCACGGAGTCTCTTCTGAGCCATACAGGGCACTTGAGAAGTCCTTCTTAACTTCTAGCTAACTACCACTTAGTGGGACTATTACACACAAAACAAAATAAAAACAAACTCTTCTGGGTGGACCAAGAATTCACAGTTTAATAATCTAACCTGAAAAATAATAAAGAGAATCCTGACTGATGAGGCATCTGAAGGATTTTTACAGATACCTCAAGGATTCATAATAAAGGGAAGAAGAAATCACAGCAAAGAACTACCATCAGTGCAAGATGTTTGCTGGTGCGGCTTCTCGTGACAAAATGGACTCTGCTGCGACATCGCCCCTTCCCACCATACTGCTCATTATAACATTTTAGGGAGGGATCGGGGGGGAAATGTTTAAAAAGAAAGTCCTTGATTTAGTTTTTTAGTATTGTAAAGATACTGCTGACCTGTGCTTCATTTTTAACTGTGTAAACTTTTTTTTAACAAATGTATCATTCGATAAAGTGAATTTTAAAAAAGTTACATAACTCTTCATTTTTTATTTCAAAATTGTAGGTTTTTTTAAGCTGTAGAACTGTTATCTGTAATATCTTGCTGTAGAAATATCAAATAATTTGAAAATTTGCACATTTTTGTGCAATATTCTTAATCTACAGTATATATCTTGTCAGATATTACTTTTACATTTCTGTTCAGTTTTGGTTGGTGAGAAAGTACCCATTCTCTTCAAATAGTCAAAGAGAACTTTGTTTTGTTTGTTTTGTTTTTGGAATCAACAGGGAGGCGCAAAGTATAAAGTTGCTGCTAACATATATACATATATATCCATATTTTACAGGGGTGTCTATGTATATATAGACAGTGTGTCCACACAAAAAGATAGATATAGCTATCATTCAGTTATTCCATGAATTCGTTTTGGGGTTTTTTAGTTGGTCTTTTTTGTTGTTGTTGTTTTTAGATAGAGAAGCTATTACAAACATCTTTTTCAATTTGTTTTTAATTTTATGACATATGGGTATTTCTTAATACCATAAAATTTTAATTTTAAGGGAAATGAGGAATGCACATCAGTGATTGTCAAGCCTCACCCCCTAATTTCCTATCCAGTATCCTCCCGCCCACCTACTCATATTCACAAATATCATTTTTTTAGCCAGGCTTCCAACAAAGTTCAATATTTCTAACACTCTAGTGCAATAAAAAAAAATTATTAAATATCTAAGAGGTGTGCATGTGGGAAAGGTCAGTGCATATCCCTTTAGGAGGGAAGAATGTTGTAATATATTAGCTATCAAGTTGTTTAAAAAACAATGTATTCAATCGTATATTGTCTATAATATGTGCTATGAAATTTGCATTTATGATATGTAACAGGGGCAAAGCCAAACTCATGTTACTCTGTTCAGTCAGAAACATTTTGTGGCATACAGCACAACTGGGAAGTGCTGTACTTTGTTTTCTTTTGGTTTTAGTTATGCATTTAGAGTGCCTTATAATTGATGCCTATTTTAATAGCATTTCTTTTGCTTTTGGTTCATATTTTCATTAGTTGTTCATTTATGTTTCTCTTCCAATTAAAGCATTATATGTTTACCACATGTACAAAAACTCTTTGAATAATATGCATTCCTAGTTTTCAACTAAGTCGGGGATGTTAGTGATTGTACCAGCCCAAAGCACTTGGATAATCAGGGCCCTTCCTTTCATGGTTGCCAACATCAGGAAAAGCTACTTGTTTTATTTAGAATCCCTTCCAAATCTGTTCTGGAGCATTCAATAACTGCACAAAACTTACTTTCGTGACAAATATCATTGTCAACGTTGGAATGTATTTATTAATCTGTTAGGATTTTTTTAAAAGGGGAAATGAAAAAAATATCTATTTGCCAACATAATCCCAAATTTTCCAATATAATTGCTATAAGAAGCCATGGGAAATGGCATGAGTTTGCCATATCCTATATGATTTTAAAGAACCCTCAAGATATCCAAGGAACTCTTAAAGAGTTTTGGTATTGATATAATATTTTGGTTTAATTTTAGCTTCATTGGTGTTCAGCATACAAGGATTTTTGTTTTCCGCATTTTACCATCACTAGCAGAATGAAATCCAAGAGACCAAACACTTGCAAGCATCATATTTGAGCACTTTTGTAAAAAATAAAATATAAGAAAAAAAAAAAAAGAAAAAAGAATGCTAAAAAAAAAAAAAAAAGTATCTAGAAGGCTACCTCAGAATGAGATTCTCTAACCTACATCAGAACCAGAGAAGAATGTGCACTATGTGGCTCTGTTGTTTTCTTTTCATTTGTATCTTTTGGAGATTTATCCAAGTGCCAGGTTACTGAGTGCTGTGATTTTCATTTAGTGAAACAAAGGGGGTCAGACAGACTTGCAGACATGCCATATTAGACATGTAGAATTGGATGGTGTATATTACACACCAGAATAACTGGCCAATGAGCAGTTTCTCTAAAAACTGCCCATCTGGCAAAGGGAAAGAGGAGAATAATCACAAGAAGAAAATTAATGGGATGCATACCGTACAAACAAGGCAGAGACTATTCGAGTATCTTATTGTTTAGGCGCTGTTCCGAGAACTAACTCCTTTACTGTCATTGATGTGCATTCCACTCTGTAGTTTTCTGTACAACCATTCTAGTTTGATTTTCCCAGGTAAACATCTTTATTTACCATTACCATAAACTTTCAAGTTTCCAATTATTTTCATCATCATAACCAGTACGGTGCTATTATTTACCTATGTACGTGTAGTTATGTATAATTTTGTAATTAGTTACAATGGTAAAAAAATAATCAAAATATATAAAAAGTGATTTGTACAGAACTTTATTTTAGCTCTTTTTTAAAAATGATTTGCATGGTTAGACAACGGCAAGGACAGCCAGGGGAGGGAAGGGCCTCTAGGGAACTTTGCACTTTCTATACCTTTGTACTATGCACTGCCCTATTGATTCTACACCCAATAATGTTATTACTTGAACCCATCTGTAAGAAACTCCTTCAGAAATTCATTTGTGTGTATGTAAATAACACAACATAGACACAGGAAAGGAAAAAATTCTTCAGTAACAGAGATTTTTTTTCTTTCCTGTTCATTTTTAAGTTTGCTTTGTTTTAGCTCCTCCTTTTATTTTTAATTCCCTTTTCTTTTTCCTCTTTGGGTTTTGGTTTCCTTTGGGTTTATGGGTGCCCTGATACTCCAGCAGAGATCAGAAGGCTACAGATCCATCCTATCCATCTGCTATGTGGCTTTGCCATTCAAGCTTGGAGTGTCTTTACAAAGATAGTAACAGTTGTGTTCTTTGCTCTCGTTTTGGATGCATAGACTGAAAAATTTAAAAAATAACTTGTAAAATGGCTTGTTAAAAAAATACAATTACCTCTAATTAGTAGTACGCGTAAATGTTTTACAGAATGAAAGGCGTGCTTTTTATTTTCTTACTTCGTTACATTGGTGGCGAAAGAAGTCTGTATGAAAATCAGTTCTTTGCTGACACAAGTTCCATTTGTTACAAATGAATTCTAATAAAAATGTCAGTGTTATGCAGCCCTGGCCTTTGCTTTTGTCTACTCAGGCATTTTGGTTTTGAATTGACTATATATGTTCGCTTTTCTCTCTGGTTATCTGATTAGTTCCTTTGTATTAATATTAATTCAACTTACCAAGAGGCTGTTACATATGGTTGCCTGCCTTGAGGTGTGCACTTTTCACTGATAAGCAAACTGAGGTTTAGAAAAATACTTTGCCCAATTCACACAGGAACAAAGGAGACCTTAGTATCACGCAAACTGAAGTTTGTGGGCAATCTTCATAGAAAATGATTACATATACTTTGTAAATATAAGCAGATTTCAGCATATACATATTATCATACTGAAACAACAGATATCTCTCATGCACATAAAAAGAGCTTCATAATGTTAAATTCTTAAGCTTTTTGGAATTTAATACTTGGCTTGAATTGTTTATTTAGTCATTCAGTATTAAGGGTCAGAAGGGTTCTAGACATTGGAGATGCTGCTATTGATATATGAAATGCTGCTGGTCACACGGAGACTATAGTTTAGGGAGAGAAACTGGAATTAAATAAATAAATAAATTGCAGCCAAAAAGTGCTATGAAGGAAAGCAAAGGATTCATGAAGTTAGGACTCTGAATTGTGAGGGACAGTAAGTCTAACTCAATTTGGCTTATATTGAAAGGAAAGTGTTTCTTGGCTCAATACTAAAAGATTAGGAGTAGGCTTGTACTTGTGTAGGACTGCATTCATAATCATTAGGCACAGTGGCATTTGGGGCTCAGGTGATATCCTCCAGCCTGGTTTGACTTTCTTAGTGTCAGTTTTGTTTTTGTTGTTGTTGTTGTTTTAAGATTTTATTTATTTATTTGACAGACAGACAGAGATCATAAGTAGGCAGAGAGGCAGGAAGAGAGAGAGAAGGGGAAGCAGGCTCCCTGCTGAGCAGAGAGCCTGAAGTGGGACTTGATCCCAGGACCCTGAGATCATGACCTGAAGGCAGAGGCTTAACCCACTGGGCCACCCAGGTACCCCTTAATGTCAGTTTTAAGCAAGCTTTGTGGTCTCTGGAAGCTTCACCACCAGGTAAGCAAGTAGAAGAGTTTACTTTCTCAAAAGCACAAATAGAAATTTTTTAATGGAATGGATGATTTTGACCTTCAGTGATATGACGTGCATTAAGTGATCATTTTGGGATTACAGTTATGGATAGGAGAAGAGAATGTGCTCATTGAGTTGTCAAATCAAGGAGGATTTAAGGTGGCTGCCACCTTGCCAAATACAAATGAACATGGTAGGAAAAACAACTGACTACAAGGCAACCTGTTGAATTAAGGTAAGGCAAAGCACAGGTATGTTTGGTATCATTAAAACTTACTTGTTGTCATGGAAATAAGGATGAAACAACCCATTATCCATACATTATTTTGAAATCCTGATACTGAATAGACAACTAGACTATTTTTTTCTCCCTTCTTTTTCCTCTCTCTCTAATTGACCTTTAATTTGCAGATATGATCACCCTGTCATTTGGTTGTGTAAGCACACAATCCTCAACCAGAAAAGAGGACAAAAAGTTCAAGCCAAATCATGTTTGTAATTTTAATCACTGTGATATCTCATATTTTTATTTTTATTTTTATTTTTATAGGGACAGTCTCTAAAGTGTGATATGGTCATACTGTGGACAGGAAGCACAGAGAAGAAAACACTTGTCAAGGTTATGCGGGACAAAGATATCATCAGAACTTTGAAGGCTACTCCCAGACTCATCCTGCTTAGAGGCAGCACTAAGGACACAGCGCTGGAAATGGCTTTGATTTCTTCCTCACCAGCCTCAATTCCATCTACATAGTGCGTCCTGGGCTGCCTCTAGGTAGGATGGAGTGTGAGGTAGGCAAACTGGGTTCGCTCCTGGCCCTGCTGTGATATCTCATTTTAATCAGATGTCTGATTACCAAAAATGAGAAAATAGTTAATTTCACACATAAACACACATGCAGATATTATTAGTTAATAATAACTTACTGAAAAAAATACATGGAGACAAATGCAAATGAAAACACAATGATCCAAAATCTTTGGGGTGCAGCAAAAGCAGTTCTAAGAGGGAAGTTTATAGCAATACAGGCCTCCCTCAAGAAGTAAGAAAAATCTCAAACAAGCTAAACTTTCCCAAACAACCTAGAAAAAGAAGAACCAACAAAGCCCAAATGCAGTAGAAGGAAGGAAATAAATGTAGGAGCGGAAATAAAGACAGAGAGAGAGGCAGAAACAGATCAATGAAACCAGGACCTTGTCCTCCTAAAAGATTAAAAAAAAAATTGATAAACCTTTAGCCTAGACTCATCAATTAACAAAAGAGAGAGGACTCAAATAAATAAAATCAGAAATGAAGGAGGAGAACTAACATCACAAAAATACAAAGGACTATTAGAGAATATTATGAAAAATTGTATGATAACAAATTGGACAAACTAGAAGAAATGAATAAATTCCTTAAAAGCATATAGCCTCCCAAACTGAATCAGGAAGATATAGAAAATTTGAGCAAAATAATTACCAGCAATGAAATTAAATTATTAATAATGATAAATAAAAATCCTAACAAACGAATTTCCAGGACTAGATGGCTTCACAGGTGAATTCTACTCAAACTATTTCAAGAGATAAAAAAAAAAATAAGGAAAGCTTCCAAGATTCTATGAGGCTAACATTATCCTGACGCCAACACCAGGTAAGTACATTACAAACAACAATGAAACTATAGGCCAATATCTCTGATGAACATTAATGCAAAAATCCTTAACAATCTAAGATACTGGCAAGTTGAACTCATGTACCACAACTGAGTGGGATTTATTCAACAGATACACGGATGCTTCAATATTTGCAAATTAATCAATGTGATACATTACATTAACAAGAGAAAAGATGAAAAACGTCATTATCTCAGAGATGGAGAAAAAAACATTTGACAAAGTGTAATATTCATTTATGATAAAAATGTCTTGCAAAGTAGATTTAGAGGGTACATACTTCAACATAATAAATGCTATATATGAAAAACCCACAGCTAATATCAACTCAGTGGTAAAAAACTGAAAGCCTTTCCTTTAAGATCAGAACAAGCAAAGATGTCCACTCCCAGCACTTTGACTTAACATAGTACTAGAAGTCCTAGGTGGATCAATTAGACAAGAAAAATAAATAAAAAGCATCTGTATTGGTAAGGGGAAAGTAAACCTGTTAACTGCCTGCAGGAGACTTACTATACATACAAAACCCCTCAAACTCCCCAAAACACTAGAACTGATCAAAGAACCCAGTATAGCTGCAATATACAAAATTAATATACAGAAAGCTATTACATTTCTACATACTAATAACAAAATAGTAAAAAGAGAAATTAAGAAAACAACCCTATTTACAATTACACCAAAAAGGATGAAATACCTAGAAATATAATTAACCAAGGGAATGAAAGACCTATTCTCTGCAAACAATAAAACACTGTGAAATTGAAGATGACACAAGCTAATGTCCATGCCCATGGATTGGAAGAACCATTATTGTTAAAATGTTCATACTATCCAAAGAAATTTTAGATTTAATGAATATACAACAAGGAAAAGATAATATCTTTAATAAATGGTTCTGGGGAAACTGGACACCTACATGCAAAAGAATGAAACTGGGGTAGGTTCTTATACCACACACAAAAATAAACACAAAATGGATTAAAAACCTAAAGGTGAGACCTGACACCAGAAAAATCCTAGAATGCACAGGCAGTAATTTCTTTGACATTAGCCATAGAAACATTTATACATATATAAATCTCTCTCTATCTCTCTCTTTCTATATATATATATATAATCTCCTCAGGCAAGGGAAACAAAAGCTAAAGTAGCTACTGAGACTACATCAAAATAAAAAGCTTTTGCCCAGTAGAGAAAACCACTGACAAAACTAAAAGGTAATCTATTGAATAGAAGATGTTTGCAAGTGATATATCTGGTAAAAGGGTAATACACAAAATATATAAAGAACTTCTATAACTCAACACCAAAAAAGCAAATAATCCAGTTGGAAATGGGCAGAGGACCTGAATAGACATTTTTTCCTTTTTTTTACGACATTTTCCCAAAGAATGAATACAAATGGCCAGCAGACACACGAAAACATGCTCAGCATCACTAATCATTAGGGACATTCAAATCAAAACCACAATGAGATATCACCTTACACCAGTCAGAATAGCTAGAATCAAAAAGACAAGAAATAACAAGTATTGGTGATGATGAAAAGAAAAAGGAAATTGTGCCCTGTTGATGGGAATGCAAACAGGTACTACCATTGTGGAAAATAGTATGGAGAGTCCTCAAAAAATTAAAAATAGAAATACCACATGATCCAGCAATTCCACTACTGGATACTAACCCAAAGAAAACAAAAACACTAATTTAAAAAGATTTATGCACTACTATGTTTATTGTAGCATTATTTAAAATGGCCAAGATAGAGAACAATCCAAGTGTCCATTGATAAGTGAATAGATAAAGATGGGGTGTGTGTGTTTGGGTGTGTTTCTGTGTGTGTGTGTGTGTGTGTGTGTGTGAAGAAATATTACCCAGTCATAGAAAAGAACGAGATCTTGCCATTTGCAACAACATGGTAGGGCCTAGAAGGTATAGTGCTAAGTGAAATAAGTCAATCAAAAGCAAATACCATATGATTTCTTTCATATGTGGCATTTAAGAAAGAAATGAACAAGTACAAAAAAACACCAAAACACAGACTCTTAAACAGAAAAGAAACTGGTGGTTGCCAGAGGGGAGGTAGGTAAAGAGAATGGGTGATAGAGTTAAAGTGGATCATGAGGTACAAAGCTCTAATTAGAAAGTAAATAAGTCATGGAGATGAAAATTACAGCTTAGGGAATATAATCAAGGTGATTGTAGTAATGTTGTTTGGTGACAAATGGTAACTACACTTACTGTGATACACACTAATATGAATCATTATGTTGTACACTTGAGATTAATAGAACACTATTAATCATACTTCAAGTTAAAAAAAATTTAAAAACTAAAGAGTAAAAAAATGAAATACTCTCTTGAAAAATGGCCAGAATGATCTGATCAATCATCTCATCCAAGAGAGATGGCAGATAAGCCATTGAAAATATCCTCAGTATCATTTGTTATCATAAATAGTGAATACCAGCACACACCTCTTAGAATGGCAAAAACTCAAAATGCTGAAAACATCAAATGCTAGTGAGGAAGTAGAGAAATATGAACACTCACTTGTTGCTGGTGAGAATGCAGAGATACACCTGCACTGAAGGACATTTTGGAGGTCTCTAATAAAGCTAAACCCACTCTTGGCATATAATCCAGCAATCATGCTCCTTGATAGTTACCCAAAGGAGTTGAAAGATTATGTCCACACAAAACCTGTACAGAGATGTTTACAGTAGCTTCACTCATATTTGCCCGATCTTAGAGGTAATCAAGATGCATTTTAGCAGACGAAAGTACAAATAAACTGATATAACCAGACAATGAATAATTATTCAGTGCTAAAAAAGGGGGGAAAAAAAGGGATCTGTGAAGTCATGGAAAGTCATGGAGGAAACTTAAATACATACTACTAAATCACAGAATTAAATCTGGTGATAGTACACATTGCATGACTTTATATGACATTCTGGAAAAATCAAAAGTATGAAGCTATAAGTAAAAACATCAATGGTGGGGTACCTGGGTGGCTTAGTGGGTTAAGCCTCTGCCTTCAGCTCAGGTCACGATCTCAGGGTCCTGGGATTGAGCCCTGTGTCAGGCTCTTTGCTCAGTGGGGAGCCTGCTTCCCCCTCTGTCTCTCTGCCTGCCTGTCTGCCTACTTGTGATCTTTGTCTGTCAAATAAATAAAATAAAATCTTAAAAAAAAAATCAATAATTTGTAAGGCAGGGGAATTAATAAATAAAATTCAGGGGATTTTTAGGGCAGTAAAATTATTCTGTATCATGCTATACTGGTGGATATATGTCATTATACATTTGTCAAAACCTATAGAATGTACAACACAGAGTGAACCCTACCGTAAAATACTGACTTTGGGTAACTTTGAAGTTAGTGCAGTTTCAGTGATTTTAATCTATGTATCACTCTGATGTAAGATGTTGATAGTAGGTGAAATTATGCTTGCAGCAGGAACTTTTCTGTATTTTACTCAATTTTGCTGTCAACCTAAAATTACTCAAAAATTAAAAGTCTATTTTTTTTAAAGATTTTATTTATTTATCAGAGAGAGAGAGAGGGAGAGAGAGCGAGCACAGGCAGACAGAATGGCAGGCAGAGGCAGAGGGAGAAGCAGGCTCCCTGCCGAGCAAGGAGCCCGATATGGGACTCGATCCCAGAACGCTGGGATCATGACCCGAGCCAAAGGCAGCTGCCCAACCAACTGAGCCACCCAGGCGCCCCTAAAAGTCTATTTTTAAAAAGAAAAAAAAAAAAAAACCTCCCTAATAATTAGTTTAGGGCTCTTTTATTTAGGCATAAGATTAAACTTCATAAGTTCATTTCAAAAAATTAAAATACAATTATACAAATTTTAATCTAAGAAGTATTTAACTTTGTTTTTTAAAAGGCTTTTCCAAATTCTAAGGAAATAAATTAATAGGCAAGATCTATGAAATCTGAAATTATATATTTTTTAAAAGATTCTAATTATTTATTTGAGAGAGAGCATGAAGAGGGGAAGAAGGTCAGAGGAAGATGGAGGAGCAGAGTCTTTGCTGAGCAGGGAGCTAGACATAGGGCTTGATCCTAGGACACCAATATCTTTACCTGAGGCAAAGACAGGTGCTTAACTGAGAGAGCCACCAAGGTGTCCCTGAAACTGTAGATTTTATAATTATTTATAATAGCAAAATAAAAGTGGAAACACCCTAAATTTTCAAAACTAGGAAATGATTAAAGAAAAATACATATATATGTGAAATTACATATTTGTAAAGTTTAATACACATACACATATATATGCACACACATACGCCATAGTATTATGTGTAATCCATTACCATTTAGCCATTAAACAGTTAAGTTTATTTTGGAAAAAAATGATGAAGTAAAAAAATGACTATAAAGCATTTTTGAAAGGAGGTATGAAATAACACAGGTAAAATCAAAGAAATACTTGGTGCAGAAATAATTATTTTAAGTTTTGGTGCAGCCAAAATTGTTTTGGTCTTTCCAGTTCTTTATTATTGTTTTTGTTTTGGTTTGGTTTGGTTTTGGTTTTGGTTTCTACTTGGACTGGAAATAAAAGAGGTAGGTGAGATACGATGACTTTTACTCTGGCTTAGACAACTAAAGTTGGTGAAGTCTTGGTTTTGAACTGCACGTAAATTACAAGGATTTTAGTGTGTGTCATGATCCTAGATTGTGCTGCTAGCCTATCCAACGAGTTGAAAGAGTGGATCATTGGCTACCAAGACAGACAAGCATGTGACAATGAATGGATCAGTGCTCAATTTATACTATTTCTGGAAAACCAACTGAAGGTGCATAGCTTATTGATAATGACAGTGTCACATATCAGGAAAAAAAGCAAAACCCCAGAATCAAACAGATGGGTTAAAATCCACCTTCATCATTTATTAGTGGAATTGGTCCTAATCAAGTTATTTAATCTTCTCAGCCTTGCATTTCTCATCTATAAAATTGAGATGAAATTACCTATCCTCTAGGTTTATTATATAAATTAGACATAATTCATACAATATATATATAAGTTATAATCCATGGAGGATTTATGCTGTGTCGATAAAACTCAGAATTTCCACTTCTCCATTAAAAAGACACCTGTCTGTTAGAGAACAATATTGAAGAAGAAAATCTTCAATACATCTGCAAATCTGCAAAACCTCTTGTGATACACTCATATGCAAAGTTTGATCTTCTTTTCCTGACTGTAGGATACTCTTAAGATACAGAAGAAATGAAGAAAAGAAAAAAAAAGGATGCAGAAGAAATGGTCATTTCTGCAAAGTCACTCAGGAATTGCTCTACTGATTTCTCCCTTATTGGATGCCAAGTTAATTACTGTGAAATAGACTTCCTTGCACCACATTTGTGTTTATATAATGCTGTGTATTATAGAGTGTTTTATAGCTATTAATTATTGTCCTCACAATATTGAGAAATGGACAACTGCAACCTTCTTGGAACACTAATTATACTCTGGCACAGAAAGATCATATAACTTCCTGAAGGTCATTCACTGAAGAAGGTATTGAAGACTACAGGGGAATGGAGAACCCAGTACACTGAAATGTAAGAAATTACAAAATGGAAATCCTGAGGTCTAGATTCTAATCTCAGCTCTTCTACTCACTTTGTAATCTAGGCAAGTCACATAATCTCTCAATCTCATTTCCTCAAGTGAAATACAATTAGAAAGACTCATGGATATTATTGAGATCCAGATTCTAGGATTATTACAGCCTAAAGTTTCATGAATGGGAAGATACATTTTTTGTCACTAAAAAAATGTCTCTTTGTCATTAAAAAAGACAGTAACCACCTGGAACATGCTGGACTCAATCACCAAGAATGAATAAATTCAAGTTTGAGGGGAACAAGGCTAGAGGGAAAAGTATAGAACTACGTTTGACCTTAAAAAAAAAAAAAATAGTATCTAGGGAACATGGAGTTCAGAGCAGGTCAAGCAGGGAGTAAATCTAGGCTTCTCCACTTAATTGTTACATGACTTGGGCAATTGACCTAATTTTTCAAATAAAATAGAGACAACACCTCTTTTATAAAGTTTTATGAGGAGTAAAAGGAATAGCATAGAATAAAGACAAAGTAAATAATGACTAAGGGTATTTTTGTTGCTTCTAGTAATGAAAATGAAACATAGATGGGCTGAATTTCTGTTCATCTATACCACCATTGTAATCTGTAACATTTGGAATCTATACCATTTTTAAAATAGTTGGAAAGACCACATAATTCTTATATTCCCTCTTTGAAATATTCTGAATTAAGAAAATATGTTCTAAGCTCACAAAAACTATCTTGACATTCCAACTGCATTCTCTTCAAGATGCTATTAACAAGGGACTGCGACTATTGATAAAGTCACCTGCATGGTCCTCTGGACTATTTGCTCCTTCCACGCTTTCATTTATTCAACACTCACCATTAGCAAACACTCATCTCCTTTCCCTAGCACTAGGCAAGTGATTGGCATTTAATGGACTTTGAAAATAACATAGGGTCTCTATCCTCAAGATGCTTCCAGGCTAAGAATAAAGCCTTTCAACAACACATGATTGAAACAGAGCAATATGAAATAAGTACGAATGGAATAACTCAGTTTTCCTCAGGAATATCAGCTTAAGATATCCTGTCCTCTGCAAAGCTGCATTGCATCTTGAAAGATGAGTAAGATTCAATCAGTTGGACAAGTTTGGGAGGCAAATTTTAAGCAAAGAGTAGGGAAGACATTTTAGGTGGAAAGAATAGTGTGTCAAAGGGCGAAGATCAACACATCAGGTTAAGGGAATGATAAGGCTTTGGCATAAGGGCTGCATAGGGAGAGACAGTGCAAGCAATGATAGAAGGGCTGTGTGTTGAAGAGTTAGCTCTCATCATGAAAGTAACCAGGTAACATGGAATGTATTCATAAACATAAATGTCATGATAAACAAATGGAAAGACCAAAACCTCTTGTTCAGAATTGCCATAATAACAAAACTATCATCTGCAAAGGGAAGAACCCTTCCCCACATCCTGTTTGACCTCTGCCCATCATTTCCAGTCCATAAAAAGTGATAAAATTTTGCTAACTTGGCAGTGGTTGTGTCCCCTGGTAGTTATTCCATAACAAGTCTTTCTGACCTCACTATATATTGTATTATATTCTTCTTGTACCTCTCTTAAGGGTCTAGTCATATTCAGCCTCCTATTTGTAGTCTTAGTTCCCTTATTACATAAAAAATTCCTTCAGAGCTGTGAGTATTAGTGAGCAGAAGCACTGTGCTTTAGGAGACAGGAACCCAGGCTCTAACAATCCCATTTCCACTCCCATTGTTATTGGATAAGTGAATCTAAGGCTTCTCTTGGAGTCCAGCCATCTCTCTCCCTCTCCCTCTTTAAGCACATCTGAACATGCCAGTCCCAAGAAGTAGATGTAAACTGGCAGGAGGTGGAGGACGAAAAAAGGTGAAAGGCACTAGGTCTTTTACCCAGCTTTTGAATGGGTATCACAACTGTGTAGCTTTTAGTAAATTGGTGCTCAGATTCTTATTCTGGCTATTATTCCCTAGAGAGAAACCCAAGGATAATTGAAATAATTACCATGGCATGATTCAGTTTTTTTTTAACTGTGATTATACTATCCTCTGATACCTTCCTTATCTTCTACCCATATATTGTAAATCCTCACCAAAACCCTCAAAGGTACACTGATGGTCTATCTCTCACTTATTTTTAACCCAATCCTGTTAGAATGGAAAATGAAGATTTAAAAATCTCACTGGATAATGACATAATAAGGGATACACATTGCCACATTTAAATCAGTCATATTATCTGCTGTATCAAGTACACTGACAATGTGGTTTTAAAATTGTTTTGAATTTGACATACATATCAACTGAGCAGTCCTATTTATCAGACTTTCCTTAAAGGGACTTTTTATGTAATAAAAGAACTAAGATAATTAATAGAGGGCTGAAGGTGACAAGAACATTCAGAGAGGTTTAAATGACATATGGTATGGAATGGGGAATGCACAAGGTGAAATCAGAAAGGTTTATCTTGTCCAAGAACAGTTAGCCTGTACCTGGATTGGTTCTAGCCATCCTACCAGGGCTTCCTGGGACACCCTGGTTTGCACCACTCTAGCTTCAGTGGCTCCAATAGGGTACCCTGAGTGTAAAGAGGCCCAAGACACCCTAGCTTGCATTCATTGTCTTCCCAGACACCCTTTGTACTAACAGCAGAGGTACCACAACAGCCCAAGCCTCCTTTAGCTTTAGCTATTCCACTAGAGCACTCCCTGCATGAAGCTCCCCAGGACCCTCCAGTCCACATCCAACCTTGGCTCTATCCACCCTGGTTTTGGAACCCCTGACTTAAACACACTTAAGATTTGATAATCCTGCCAAGGTGTCCTCTCTATGTTTATCTCTGGGACTTCCCCCCCAACTTCCACTTCCACTGACTTTAGTTCAGATATTCTGCCAGGGCACCCTCTGTGTGGAAAACCCAGAGACTATACTGCTTTGCACCCACTTCAACTATAGCTGTCCTGCCTGGGCATTCTCTGAATGAAGAGGTCTGAATCATCTAGCTTATACCCACTTCAGTTTCTGCTCTCCTGCAGGATGTTCTCAGAAGCACCCAAGCCTGCACCCACTTCAGCTTCAGTTCTCCTGCCAGGTGCCCACTGTGTGGTGAGCCCTGGAAGTACAACAATTTGTATCAACATCAGGTTTAGTGTCCAGCCGGGACATCTACTATGAGGAAAGACATGAGACTCCTCAACTTGTTCCATTTTAGCTGCAGCTGTCCTGCTGTCTTCAACTCTGGACACTTCAACTCTGGCCATCCTACCAGGGCAGTTCCACCATGGGGTGTCTCATGACCACAGTTCATGACAACCAAGGTTCCAGCCAGCCAACAAAAGTCACAGAGCACAACCAGTTTAGAAAGAGAAGGACCATACACAAGACTACTTCTTCAAGTTTAGAGAAATAACTGTCCAGCCTAATCCATAGAAACAAAAACTGTAAAATGGAGAAACAGGAATAAGCTTCAAAAGAAAAATTAAGATAAAACCTCAGATATATAGTACCTGGGTGGTTCAGTTTGTTAAGTGTCTGGTTTCAGCTCAGGTCACAATCCCAGAGTCCTAGGATCAAGCCCCATATCAGGCTCCCTGATGATCTCCCCCTTCCTCTTCTGCTCCCCTTGTGCTCTCTCTCTGTTTGTCTCTCTCTGTCAAATAAATAAATTTTAAAAGTCTTTAAAACCTCTGATACAGAACTAAATGAAAAGAAAATAAGCAATATGCCTGATAAAGAATTTAAAGCAATGATTGTAAAGATGTTCAATGGGATTGAAAGAAGAGTGGAAAACTCACTGAGAAACTTCAGTAAAAAGATAGAAAATATTAAAAAGAACCAGAGTTCAAGAATACAATAATTGAAAGGAAAAATACACTAGAGGGAATCAATAGTGTATTGCAGAACAAATCATCAATCCAGAAGACAGGATTAATGGAAAGGACTCAAGTCAACAGCAAAAAGTAAATAAATTTCTTTTCCAAACAGAATTTTTAAAATGAGAATACAGTAAGGGATCTCTTTGAAAACACCAAGCAAACAAACATTCACATTGTATGGGTCTCACAAGAAGGGAGAAAGGGGCAAAAAACATATTCGAAGAAATAATAGCTGAGAACTTCCCTAACCTAGAGAAGAAAATAGACACCCAGTTTCAGGAAGAACAGAGAATTCCAAACATAATGCCCCCACCCCCACCAAAAAGCCCACACCATGAAACATAATAATTAAAATGACAAAGGTTAAAGATGAGAGAATTTAAAAGCAGCAACAGAAGAGCAAAAAGTTCAAGGAAAACTATAAGGTTTTCAGCTGATTTTTTAGCAGAAACTTTGCAGACCAGAAGTAAGTGGCATGATATGCTCAAAAATGCTGAAAGGCAAAACCTACAACCAAGAATATTCTACCCAGCAAGAATATTATTTAGAATTAAAGTAGAGATACAGAATTTCCCATACAAACAAAAATTAAAGGTATTTATCACCACTAAATCAGCCTAATAAGAAATGTTAAAAGGACTTCCTAAATGGATAATTACACATAAGAATGTTATAAATAGAAAGATGTAAAATATGACAATATATACATAAAACATACTTTTTTAGAATGTGTTCAAACTTAAATGGTTGTCACCTTAATATAGACAGCAGTATACTTGGGATAATATATATGAACTTCATAAATACAAACCCTACAAGAGATAATAAAAGTAAAGAGAAAGAAAGCCAACATAACACTACAAAAACTCCTCAAAAACAAAGAGAGTAAGCACAGAAGGGAAAAGAGAAGAACTATGAAAAGAACCAGAAGATATTTAACAAAATATCAGTTAGTACATATCTATCAATAATTACTTTAGGGGTGCCTGGGTAGCTCAGTTGATCAAGCATCTGCCTTTGGCCCAGGTCATGATTCTAAGGTCCTAGGATCTAGACCCATGTTGGGCTCTCTGCTTATTGGACAACCTGCTTCTCCCTCTCCCTCTGCCTGCTGTTCCCCCTGCTTATGCTCTCTCTCTTTATCTCTTTTTCCATCAAGTAAATAAATTAATTATTAAAAAATAATTACTTTAAATATAAATAGTTTAAATGTTATATTCAAAAGACATAGGATGGCAAAATACATAAAAATTCAAAACCTGATGAATACATACCATTTGCATCAACATAGATAGAACTGGAGGGTATTATGCTAAGTAAAATAAGTCAAGCAGAGGAAGATAACTATCATACAGCTTTATTCATATGTGGAACATAAGGAATAGCATAGAGGACCATAGGGGAAGGAAGAGAAAACTGAATGGGAATAAATCAGAGAAGGAGACAAACCACGAGAGACTCTGGACTCTGGTAAACAAACTGAGGATGGCAGAAAGGAAGAGGATGGGGGACGCAGAAACTGGGTGATAGATATTAAGGAGGCCATGTGATATGATGAGCACTTGGTCTTATACATAACTAATGAATCATTGAACATTATATTAAAAACTAATAAAGTTCTATGTGTTGGCTAATTGAACTTAAAAAAAAAAATCAAAACCCATCTATGTACTGCCTACAGAAGACTCATTTCAGACCTAAAGACAACCAGAAATTGAAATTAAGTGAAGAAAAAACATTTATCATGCAAATGCAAGTGAAAAATAAAACATGGTAATTATACTTATATAAGACAAAATATACACTAAAACAAGGACTTAACAAGAGAAAAAGAAGGGAATAACAAAATGATAAAGAAAACAATCTAACAAGAAGATAAAACAATTGTAAATATCTATGCAGCCAATATAGAAACACCTAAATACATAAAGCAAATATTAGTGGACATAAGGGAGAAATCAATGGTAATATAATAATAGCAAGGGACTTTAACACCCAATATGCATCAATGTATATAGATCATCCAGCAGAAAATCAATAAGGAAACTGTGCCTTTGAAGGTCACATCAGACCGGATGGACATAACAGATATGCACAGAACATTCCATCCCAGAAAGCACAATACACATTCTTTTCTAATGCACAAGGAACATTATCCAACATAGATTGCATGTTAGGCCACAAAACAAGGCTCAATAAATTTAAGAAGACTGAAATAATAACCTGCATGGTTTCTACCACAACAGTATGAAACTGGAAATCAATCACACATACACACACAAAACAGAAAACAAAAAACAACAACAAAAAAAACCAAAATAAAACAAAAACAAAACAAAACAATAACAAAAGCCTGAACAAATAGACTAAAAATATGCTACTAAACAAGCAATGGGCTAACAAAGAAATCAAATAAGGTATCAGAAAATGTATAGAGAAATGCAAATGAAACACAATGATCCAACATCTTTGGAACTCAGTGAAAGTAGTTCTAAGAAGAAAATTTTAAAAACCTCCCTCAAGACACAAGAGAAAACACAAACAATCTAATCTTACACCTAAAGAAACTAGGAAAAAAAAAAAGAATAAGGCACAAAGTTAGTAGAGGAAGGAAATAATAAAAACCAGAGCAGGAATCAATGACAAAAAGATGAAAAAAATAATAATGATAATATAAAAAACTGATGAAACCAAGGGCCAATTCTTTGAAAAGGTAAAACTTATAAAGCTTTAATAAGACTCATCAAGAAAAAAAGAGAAAAGGCCCAAATAAATAAAATCAGAAACAAAAGATTAGAAGTAAAAACTGACACCACAGAAATACAACTACTATAAGAGATTACTAAAAAAAATTGCATGCGAACAAATTGGAGAATATAGAAATAGAAAAATTCCTCTAAGCACACAATCTTCCAAAGCTGAGTAAGGAAAAAATAGAAAATCTGAACAGACCAAAACCTGATAACTTTTCCTTTAAGATCACAAAGAAGATAAGAATGGACCCATTCTTGCCACTTTCACTTAACATAGTAGTGGAAGTCCTAGCCTGAGCAATCACACAAGAGAAAAAAAAGAGGAATCCATATTGGTAAGGAAGAAGTTAAACGGTCACTATTTGCAGGTGACATAATACAATACATAAAAAAACTCTGAAGACTCCCCCCAAAAAGCTATTAGAAGTAATAAATAAATTCAGTAAAGTTGTAGGATGTAAAACTAATACCCAGAAATCAGTCATGTCTGTACAGTAATAATAAAGTAGCAGAAAGAGAAATTAAAATAATTCCATTTATAATTGCACCAAAAAGAATAAGATATTTAACAATAAATTCAACCAAAGAGTTAAAGACCTATACTCCGAAAACTACCAAAAATTGATGAAAGAAATTAAAAGTGGTGCAAATAAATGGAAATATCCCATGCTCATCAATTGGAGAGATTAATTTTTTTAAGATTCACTTATTTATTTGATAGAGAGATAGAGAAAGAGCACAAGTAGGCAGAGCAGCAGGCAGAGGAGTAGGGAGAAGCAGGCTCTCCAGGGAGCCCAGTATGGGGCTCGACCCCAGGACACTGGGATCATGACCTGAGCCGAAGGCAGCTGCTTAACTGACTGAGCCACCCAGGGACCCCGAGATTAATATTATTAAATGTTTAATTTAATATAATAATTAATAATTAATAATTTAATTTAATATATTAAATGTTCATACCCAAAGCAATCTACAGATTTAATGCAATACCCATCAAAATATCAAAAACATTTCTCAGAACTAGAACCAATAACACTAAAATTTGTATGGAACCATAAAAACCCCCAAAGCAATCTTGAGGAAGAGCAAAGCTAAAGATATCACAATTCCAAATTTCAAGTTATGCTACAAAGATAAGTAATCAAACAGTATGGTACTGATACAAAAATAGACACATATATCAATGGAACAAAATAGATATCCCTGAAATAAATCCACAATTATACAGTCAATCAATCTGCAACAAAGGAGGCAAGAGCGTACAACAAAGAAAAGATAGACTCTTCAATAAATGGTACTGAAAAAACTGAATGGTTACAGGCAAATGAATGAAACTGGACCACTTTCTTACACCAAAAACAAAAATAAACTCAGAATGGGTTGAGAATCTAAATGTGAGACTTGAGTGCTTAAAATTCCTAGAAGAGAACATAGGAAGCAATTTCTTTTGGCATCAGCTTTAGCAACATTTTTCTAGATATGTCTCTTAAAGCAAGGTAAACAAAAGCAAAAACAAACTTTTGGTACCAATCAAAATAAAAAGCTTTTGCACGGTAAAGGAAACCATGTACAAAACAAAAAGGCAATCTTCTAAATGGGAGGAGATATTTGCATCTAATATATTTAGTAAATATGTAAGGAATGAAAAAAAATATGTAAAGAATGTCTAGAACTCAACACCAAAACACAAAAACACACCCACACAATCCAATTAAATAATGGGCAGAAACCCTGAATAGCTTTCTCCAAAGAAGACAGATGGCCAACTGTCATATGAAAAGATGCTCAACATCACTGATCATCAAAGAAATGCAAATAAAAACAATAATGAAATATTACTTCACACCAGTCAGAATGGTCAATATCAAAGACAATAAATATCAAGTGTTGGTGAGGATGTGGACTAAACGGAACACTCAAGCACTGTTGGTAGGAATACAAATTTGTACCGCCACTGTGGAAAAATGGTATGGAGTTTTGTCAAAAAGTTAAACATAAGAATACCATATTACCCAATAATTCCAATACTGGGTATTAACCCAAAGAAAATGAAAACTCTAATTCAGAAAATATATGGACCTCCTATATTTTCGCAGCATTATTTACAATAGCTAAGATGTGAGAGAACCCAAGTTTCCCTGGATAGATAAATGGGTAAAGAAAATGTATATAAATAGAATGGAATTTTATGCAGCCATAAAAAGGGCTGAGATCTTGCAATTTTCAGCAACATGGATAAATCCAGATAGTCTTATGCTAAATGAAATAAGTCAGGGAAAGACAAGTACCATATGATTTCACTTATATGGGGATCCCATTAAAACAAAATGAATGATTAAATAAACAGCAAAATTAGACCTATAAATACAAAAAATGAACTGATGGTAGCCAAAGGCAAGGGGGCTGAGGAGTTGGGCAAAATGGGTGAAGAATAGTGGGAGATACAGGCTTCCAGTTACAGAATAAATAAGTCAGGTAAGTCAGGGAAATAAAAGGTACAGAAGAAAGAATATAGTCAATGGTAGTATAATAGCAATGTGTGGTGACAGATGATAGCTACACCTGTGAACACAGCATAACGCATAGAGTCGTTGAATCACTATGTGTACCTAAAACTAATTTAACACTGACTATCACATGCTCAAATAAAAATAATAATAAAATAGAAAGTTTTACTTTGTCATACTGAGGATCCAACTCAGACTTGACTTTTATTCTAACATGCCCATCTTGTGCAAATAAATGAAGATAAAGTTTTGAAGGCCAGAATGTTGGATTAGTCCCTAGAGCCAGAAGACTCATGGGATGGTGAAGCCCAGATAGAGGGTATTTCTTCTCCCTGCTGCCTCTAGTTGCACAGGGTTCTCAGTCTCTCTGCCAGTTCTCCCTGTATGTCTCCAACAGACTAGTATATACATAGGCTTTTTTTCCAGTTTGGATCTGGATGGTACCTTTTAAATTGTCTTCTTTGTTTTTGAATCTCTCCTGGGTTTTTAGAAACCCAGTAAATATTTCCTGGGACCTTTCTCTCACACGCTCCCTCTCTTTAACCAAATCACTGGAAGATATACAAAAATAAAAGGTTTCTGCAAGATGAATTTTCTGTAAGCTTTCAAAATAATGTCTCCTTAGAGAAATCAAATAAATTCAAGGAAATAGCAAATCATGGTTTATTCTAAAAAAAAACAACAACAACAACAACAAAAAAAAAACACTTTATTCAGAATTGCACCTGTAATAAAAAACAAGTTTTTATGTTCAGATAGGGTCTGTAATAAAACTAGGAGCCCTTGACCTGTGAAAGCTTTTTTGGGTGGACCCATAGCCTACCTAGTCTCTGTGCTTCAATTCAATGTCAGCTCCATTCTTTATGTAGTACATAGGACTTTTGTTTAACCTCCAAGAATATTCTCCAACCTATCCTTGGAAAGTAGCCAAGGACTAGACAGTGCCTAGATTTCCCTCTCCTGCCTCAGCCAGGAAGGCCCCTTGCATACATCTGTACCTGCTTTCCCAGGCACAGAATGATAACCTGTAAATCCAGCATTGTAATAAATAGAACTTATTTGGCAACGGAGCTATAAATAGGATGCTTTAGAATGCAAGGTGCATTCAGCCTGCTTCTGTCAGCATAGACTAAGAAAGAAGGCTGTATTATTACAGCAGGAGAAAGTAAATGGTTTTTCTTGCCAGTAAAAGCAGGACATAATATACTCAATATGCCTACTAGTGCTGGAACATAAATCAACCATCAGTTCTGAGAAGCACATAAAGGGCTTTCCCTCATCACAATTACTAAAGTGAAAGAGGACACATGGACATCTCATCACTGCAAAGAAGAAATTAGTCATTTGGGCTTCTATATTTTCTGGTGATATTTTTAGTTAATTGGTAGTATGGATGTCGATGTGACTCTGCAGTGTTCAGTTGATATGATATGTCTAGGTGAAAAAGAGGGCATAGGTGAATAGATCAGAAACTCAGTAAATCAAAGTGGGGCTTCTGAATACAAGGAAGATGTATCAGGTGTCTCTAGGCAGTCACAATGAACAAAGCTAGGAGGTCAGGGTGGAGAAATAGATGAAAGGATTTGCTATAAATCAGAGTTGTCCAAAGAAGAACTAACCTTCATTGGAAATACTCTAGCAGAAGTTGATTAGCCACTTGGTCAAAGATGTTAGATTAGTCATGGATGCTGGAAGGGGAGCCAAAGAAAGAATGGGTAGCCTGGATGTTCACTCACAGTTCCTTTCATCTTCACTTGCTCTTTCAGAATACAAATTAAGTCATAGTTCACATGGAAGAGCTCATTCTTACTTATTCAAGAAAATGTGTCCATTTTGTCCATAACCCCACAAAGGTTCAGTGTTTGCTCATCTACCCACAGGCAAAGAAATATTGGAATATTTTCATCTTTAAAATAATATTGGAGCTATCTCTACTTGCATTATGAAGAGTTACATTTTGAGAAATCTATTTGAATTATAGTTGTTCTTTTCAAGGTGCTAGGGACGCTTAGTACATAAATAAATCCTATAAAAACATTAACCAAGATTTTAGGGAGTAATTTTTTTTTTCTTTACCATTCTTTGAGTCCGTATTATGGTCACCTGTAAAGGCAGATGGACTCTCACCTAGATCTGATTCAGATGTCATGACTGATGATGTAACCACACATCAAGAAGTTATGACAAGGTTTATCACTAACATAACTGAGGTTGCTGAGAGAGGAGGACATTTCTCTCAAACAGGTCTGAAATGGCTTGAGAGGGCAAGGAAAGGAGATAGGCCTGGGTTTTTATTGTATTTAGGAGATGGGCCTGGGGTAAGAGTTCCCACATAACATGGGCTTTGTGCTTCAAATCTCCTGCTGGCACCAAAGAAAGAAGTATCCAAGATTTCTTATCTGTTTGTCCAGATGTGAGGCACAAAAGGAAGAGGGTGAAGAGAGGCTTAAAATCTCTCAGAAATCAGACATCTAAAAATGTAGTCAAGGTTTTGATCTAGGATGGCCCTGAAATCACCTCCATGGACACACTAACTTCATAACTATTTATAGACCAATTCCTCCTGAAGAACTGAGGACTGACTGAAGTTTCTGTACAACAAAAGATAGAAAGAATGGCAAGAGAAGCAGAGACGTGATAATGAAAGAAACCCCCAACCCCATCATTATGAACTGCAGCGGGGAGGGATAATACTGAGAGACCATGAGCAGATTCCTCTATGTTAGGGCACAAGGAAAAGATCCCAATTTAAAAGAAAAACTAGTTTATAAAAGATCCAGCCCTAGAACTCTGCCAAATGGTGGGGGAACTGCTCGAACTTTCCCTGGATCAAAGGGACTAGCTAGTACCACTCTTTACACTCCCTTTTGGCCTTGAGAGGGAAGATAGGTGCGGGTCCAGACACCATAGCCAGATTGTCACTTCAGCAAGCACCAGGTCCCTAGCCCACATCAGCCTCAGACATACTAGGGCATAGGAGGAAAAGCTGTGATTTAAAAAAGCAACTAGTCTGTTGATCCCCATTAGTGAATTTTTCACTACAGTCTTTTTGCCAAGACAGTATAGGCACAAAGCACTCCAGAACACTGCAAGCCCATACCACTTCAGCTTCAGACAGCTTGCTAGGGGAACCCCAGTGAAGAGTGCTCTGGGAGTTCCTGGTTGACACCTGCTTTAGCTTAAGCTTTCCTGCCAGGGCACCCCCTTTACAGAGCATCCTGGAATGCCCTGGCCTGTACTTCTGCTTCAGTTTTCCTGTCAAAGCACCCTTAGTATGAAGAGCTGTGAGATACCTCAGCTTGTACCCACACCATCTTCAGCTGTCTGGGCAGGGCACCCTTTGCAAAGAGAGCCCAAGGATTACACCAGCCCATGCCCACTACAGCTTTAGCCATCCTTCCAGGGTACCCTTTGCATGGAGAACCTTGGAACCACACCTTCCCATGCCCACTTTAGCTAGAGCTGTCCTGTCAGGGTGTCTCCTGTGTACAGCTCCCCAGGATGCTCCTGCCCACACCCTGTGTCTACCACAGTTGCTATGCCTAACAGCCTTTGCAGAGAGTCTGGAATACTGGTGTATACCCACTTTATTTTCAGCTCTCCTGCCAGGACACCCTCTGTGAAGAGAGCCCAAGGACCACAATGGCCCATGCTCACTTCAGCTTTAGCTGTCCTACTGGGCACCTTCTGCACAAAGAGCCTTGGGATTCCTTGGTCTACACCTATTTCAGCTTCAACTGTCTGTCCAGGGTATTTTCTGCACAGGAAGGCCTGGGAATTAGCCAGCCTGCACCCACTTCCGCTTCAGTTATCTTAGAGAACCTTAAAGACACACAGGCTCATGCCTACCAGAGCTCTACCATTTCACCAGGGCAGCCCATCACAGCTTCTGACCCCCAGCCCATGCCAGTCACAGCTCCAATCTGCCAACAAAAGTCACCAAGCAAAGCCCAAAGGACTTTGGCTGCACAAAGGACAACAACTACACAAGATGATTCCTTTCAGTCTTAGACAAGTAGTTGTTTCACTTATTTCATAGAAACAAACACATTAAGAAAACCATAAGGTTTTCAGCTAATTTTTCAGGAGAAACTTTGCAGGTCAGAATAAAGTGGCATGATATATTTAAATTGTTGAAAGGAAAACACCTACAACCAGGAATATTCTACCCAGTAAGATTATCACTCAGAATTGAAGAAGAGATAAAGGATTTCCCACACAAACAAAAGTTAAAGTAGTTTATCACCACTAAATTGGCCTAATAAATGATAAAGTGATACCTTTAAGTGGGGAAAAAGCCATAATTACACATAAGAAAATTATGAATGAACAAGTGTTGGTAAGGATGTGGAGAAAAAGAAACCTTCTTAAACTATTGGTGGGAATGTAATCTCCTGCCACTGTGAAAAAAAGTATGCAGTTTCTTCAAAAAATTAAGAATAGAACTACCCTATCATCCAGTAATTGTGCTACTGGTTATTTACCCCCCAAAATACAAAAACACTAATTTAAAGGAGTGTATGCACCCCTATGTTTATAGCAACAGTGTTTTTAACAGCCATATTATGGAAGTAGCCCAAGTGTCCATTGATAAATTAATGGATAAAGAAGAAGTAGTATTATGGAATTTTATTCAGCCATAGAAAGGATGAAACTTTCCATTTGCAATGACATTGGTAGAGGTAGATTATAATGCTAAGTGAAATAAGTCAGTCAGAGATAGACAAATACTGTATAATTTCATTCATATGTGGAATTTAAGAAATAAAACAAATGAGCAAAGGAAAAAGAAAGAGAGACAAAATAAGAAACAGACTCTTAACTATTAAGAACAAACTGATGGTTACCAAAGGGGAGGTGGGTGGGGGGATGCGGGAAACTGGTGATGGGGCTTAAGGAATGCACTTACTTGTTGTGATGACCACTGGGTGATGTATGGAATTGTTGAATCTTTATATTGTACACCTGGAACTAATATAACACTGTATATTAACTATACTGTAATTACAATAAAGAAAATCCACCATTTGCATCACTATGGATGTAACTGAAGGAGATTATACTAAATGAAATGTCAAAGCAGAGAAAGACAATTATCATGCAGTATCATTCATATGTGGAACATAAGGGAGAGAGCAAAGAACCACAGAGAAAGGGAGGGAAAACTGAATGGGAAGAAATCATAGAGGGAGGCAAGCCATGAGAGACTCTGGCCTCCAGGAAACAAACTGAAGGTTGCAGAGGGAGGGTTGTGGGCAGAAGGGGTAATCGGGTGATGCGTTTTAAGGAGGGCACGTGTTATGATGAGCACCGGGTGTTATATGCAACTAATGAATCTTTGAACACTACATCAAAAACTTATGCTGCCTAACTGAATATTAAAAAAAAAAAAAAATTAATAGGGGCACCTGGGTGGGTGGCCTCTGCCTTCAGCTCAGGTCATGATCCCAGAGTCCTGGGATCGAGCCCCAAATCAGGCTCTCTGCTCGGCAGGGAGCCTGCTTCCCTTCTTCTCTCTCTCTGCCTGCTTGTGATCTCTATCAAATGAATAAATAAAATCTTTAAAAAAATACAAACTACCTCATATCAGGGAGATCATATGATAGTTGTCTTTCTCTGCTTGACTTATTTCGCTAAGCATGATACGCTCTAGTTCCATCCATGTTGTCCCAAATGGCAAGATTTCATTTCTTTTGATGGACATTGGGGAGGGTATGTGCTTGGGTGAGTGCTGTGAAGTGTGTGAACCCGGTGATTCACAGACCTGTACCCCTGGGGATAAAAATATATGTTTATAAAAAAATAAAAAATTAAAAAATACAAACTAATAAAAGACCTTCTAACATCTACAAAAAATAAAATAAAATCATCTTACTAAAAAGAAAATTATTTTAAAAATATGTAAAATGTGACAGTATATATTTTAAATGTATAAAAAGGAACTCTTGCACACTTTTGGTGAGGATGGAAATTGGTGCAGCTGCTATGGAAAACAATATGTAGGTTTATCAAAAAGTTAAAAATAGAAATATCATATGATCTAGTAATTCCACTACTAGGTATTACCCAAAGAAAATTAAAACACAAATTTGAAAAGATGTATGCATCCTTATGTTTATTGCAGCATTATTTACAATAGCTAAGATATGGAATCAGCCCACGTGTCCACTGAGAGATGAATGGCTAAAGAACAGGGGTGTGTGTGTGTGTGTGTGTGTGTGTGCACACGCACAAGTGTGTGTGTGTATGTGTGTTTGTGTATGTGTGTAAAATATATAACAATATAATATAATATTTATGAGTAATAGACTGTTACTCAGCCTTAAAAAAAGATGAGATCTTGTCATTTACAACAACATGAATGGACCTAGAGAGTATTACACTGTATGAAATGGGCCAGAGAAGGAAAAATACCATATGATTTTAATTTATATGTAGAATCTAAAAAGCATAGTCAACAAATAAACACACAAATAAATAAAAAAGCAGAATTAAACCTATAAATACAAAGAACAAACTAATGGTTGTCAGAGGAAAAGGGTAGAGGGATGGGCAAAATGGGTGAAGAGAAGTGGGAACAAATAAGTCTTGGGAATCAAAGCTCAGCAGAGGGAATGTCGTTAATGGTATTCTAATAGTTTTGTATGGTGACAAATGGTAGTTATATTTGTAGTGAGTATAGGATAAGACAGACAAGTTGAATCACTGTGATGTATACCCGAAACTAATGTAATAGCATCAAGTATACCCAAATTAAAAAAAAAAAAATGGAGCTTACTCCTCATTACAATTCATTATAGTTGGCACATGCTGTCTTTGTTTTGTCAAACTCACATTTAAACCTCTTGGTTTGAAGAGTTCACCATTAGGTGAGTCCTACACAGAAGTAAGGATTTGCCTTTCGGCCCACAGGAACTCCGGCACCAAAAAGCTTAGATAGTGGATCTCTCTGAAACGTAGAATTTTAAGTATAGGTAGGTAAATCAAACTAAGTCAAGCGAGAAACAGGGTTCATTCAGAGATCATGGTTAATGTTCAGTGCTGGCAAGAGACAAAATACCAGTAGTGGCAGCCAGCAATAGTGGCAGTGGCATCTTAATCAAATTTTTCTTATAATATATTTTTATACTTTTACATAGTACATATTTTTTATTTTTGCATAGTATATACAATGCAATATACTTATAGCATATTTTTGCATACTATGAGATCTGGCATAGTTGGCAATCTTCCTCCCTTGATTTTTTCCTAATTATAAGTTTGGTTCTCCATCTTTTTATGAGCTAGAGAACATCTCCCCACAAATTCCTTTTGCCTATGCTACCCAAAATCAGTTTCTGTTGTTTGCAGTGAAGAATCCTGACTAGTTGATGAGTCTCACACATGTACACACATGTACTCATATGTATATGTACCTACACATACACTGCGCATACATAATATACTTATAGAATAAATATAAAGATAGATCAAGGAAATAGCCTAACTGGCTTTTCAGCAAGTCTGTAGCATATTGTTCAATAATTGCAGTGGCTATATCTTAGAGATCTTTTCTAAAAACGAAGTATGCTAGCAGAAAATGATAAGCTCTCAATTTTGCATTCAGCCATTAAAGAAAACAGTTTGCATTGAAGATGTTAACCACAAGTCAATTGCAATTAGAGATAAATTTTTAGAAGATAAGAAGATGAGGGCGCCTGGGTGGCTCAGTTATTTAAGCGTCTGCCTTTAGCTCAGGTCATGATCCCAGGGTCCTGGGATCAAGCCTCACATAGGGCTCCGTGCTCTGTGGAAGCCTGATCTCCCCCTCTCACTCCCCCTGCTTGTGTATCCTCTCTCATTGTGTCTCTCTCTGTTAAATAAATAAAATCAAAAAAGAAAAAAGAAGATAAGAAGATGGATAACACACATATCTTTGAGGATGCAAAGAACTGGGTGTATGAATATCCTGATGGAGACACATATAAACATCATCTATATCTTTACCATATGAGATTGATTTTATAGCCAGTTTGTTTGCCAAGTATGACCAGATACTTTCCTGTGACATTCTGCTCTGTTAAATACATGTTTTATTGTTATTTCTTTTGGAATATAATCCTTAACCTTGAGGCTACAATTACTGCAAAAATGCTTTTTGTATTTGTTATTGGATATTGTATTTACTCTCTGTATGTTATTAAAGGGAAATGTATTTGTTATAATATGTTTGTTATAGAAAATTGAATGTAGTCATCTAAGTTGTAATCTATACATCCGTTCTGGGATGATTTTCTTATAAATGATTGTACTAACTTTATGTTTTGAGCACATATAAATGTCTTAAAGTTACTCCCTAGTCAAAGAGCATTATGACCCTTGTCTCAGGTTTATTCCTGCATGCCAATTTCAGAAAACTAAGCTTGTAGTTCTAAAAGACTTATTTACAAAGGAAAGGAGAAGCTACTTTCAGCCACAGAAGAAAATAGATGTCATTGCCCTCCAACTATAAATAGTGAAAAGGTAAACATATATATATATGTATATGCATGGCCATAATTGTAATGGTATTATTTGATACAGGATACTAATATTTCTGGAAACATAAATTTCTAGTATTCTAAAGAAAAGAATAAAAATCACCCCCTGGCGGGGGGCAGGTGTGTGTGTTTGTTCGTTTGTTGAATTAGTACTTTATTGGGCTTTCAGGTTTCAAATGTAAAGCCAAGCTCCCATTTTGGAATACATGAGTCTACTCTGGGAGAGAAGCTTCTCTTAGCTGTGAGGAGAGTTGTTGTCTAAACTGTGTTGCTTGATACTCACTGACTACTGGAGGCAAGAAGGGCTAATTGTTTTTTTTTTCCTTTGAAACTGATTACTTGCTCACCAAGTCAACCTCCTTTTTTCCCTGAACATATATTTAGGTTAAGTCTCCCCCTTTCCTTGTAGGTAGGTGTGGCTGTGTGGCTGAGTCCTAGCCAGTGGAAATGAAAGAAAGCTATGTTTCAGGCTTGCTGTGTAAAGAACTCTCAAATCTAATCCTCTGTACTTCTACCCTTTTCTGGCTCAATGCAGATGAGCACAATATCTTGGAAGCCATATGATGAAGATGGCAGAGTCCCAAGGTAGAAGAGTCTGGGTCCCTGAATTACTGCCTAAAGAAGACCCACTCTCAATTATAAAAACCCACTTTGAATTGAATGTGTGTGGGAAACAAATGTCATCTGTCATTACACATTTCTCACTCAGCTTGTAGAATAGACTGGCCTTGCAGTGTAGTCAGTGTAGGGTGTAGACTGTGGAGAGACATGGTTAATAGAATAACTATATGGAGGAGCATGGCCCGGGGAGTGAAGGTGCAATGATGTGTAGTATTTGGTGGAACATGGTCTTTCGGCTTTGTAATTCTGAGTTGTGAAGTATTACCCCTGGTATTAGATATGTCTTTGGAAAATAAGGGAGGGAACACTTTCCATTCTACTTCAGCATTTGGAGAAGATGGCAGAAGAACCTGTAAGAAAATGGTAGCAGTGCAGAGCAAGAACTGTCTGCAAAGGTGGAAAATGCTTGTGACAAATGGACGGATTTCCTGGAAAATGTTAACAGTATCTTAACATCTTAACAGTAGAGCATCTTAACAGTAGAGACAGCTCCCATAGAGAAGTCACATTCTAAGCTTCTAAGTTTAAGTGACATCATGGTATGAATCAGAAGTGATTTGCTCAGAGATACCAACAGGGTAACATTATTTTGTCCCCACCTGTACAAATAAATCCTCTGAGCTGCAGAGGTGGAAGTGCACAGAGAAAAAGAAGAAAGGAAACCACCAGGGAATGTTTCTTACCTAATAACACTCTTCTGTACAAATAGAAGATACTAAGAATAAAAGACATTCCAGGGACACCTGGGAGGCTCAGTTGTTTAAGCAGGTCATGATCCCAGCATCCTGGGATTGAGACCCACATCAGGCTCCTTGCTCAGCAGGGAGCCTGCTTCTCCCTCTGTCTCTGCCTGCCACTCTGTCTGCCTGTGCTCGCTCTCTCTCCCTCTCTCTCTCTCTGACAAATAAAAATAAAATCTTAAAAAAAAAAAAAAAAAAAAAAAAGAAAAAGACATTCCAGAAGTCTAGAGTAGGGAGACTGGTGTCCTGCTTCCCTTATGGAATGTTTTGAGTTTTGTTTTTTGTTTATTTTCTTATATTTTTTTTTTTTTGAGAGCTGAAGTTGTCAAATATTTCCCAAAACATTGCCCTCATCATGAGAGAAGTCAATAGAGATGGTGACAGGCAAATTTTGGTGTCAGAGAGGTTTGAGATTAGCATCTTTTATTTTCCTTGGGTTAAAAAGAGACACAGAGAGTTTCATTGTACCCAGGAGCACTAAACTTTGTTGAGAGGCAGCCTGTGATCTTGTCTGGGGATTCCCTTGGCTGTGCCAGGGAAGACTCCACATCAGAATGTATGAGTACACTACCCAAGCTGGAAACTGAAAGAGAGCACGGCTGCGATTTACAAAAGATTGCCAACATCAGAGAAGTGAGTATTGAATGAACATCTGCAATCTGCTCAGTCACTAACTTCTGGAAGAACCATTTTGGGCATCCCCAGAGGCAAAACACATGCTGATCCAGGGCATCGTCAAAGAGTAAGAGATAAAACCAAAAAAATAAAACTGTCCCTCTCTAGCATCATCACTGGGCTGTTGGCAAAGCCATTTAAAAATCTGGGTTAGTGGGAGGAGGAGTCAAGATGGCGGAGAAGTAGCAAGCTGAGACTGCTTCAGCTAGCCGGAGATCAGCTAGATAGCTTATCTAAAGATTGCAAACACCTGAAAATCCATCGGCAGATCGAAGAGAAGAACAGCAATTCTGGAAACAGAAAAACAACCACTTTCTGAAAGGTAGGACTGGCGGAGAAGTGAATCCAAAGCGAGGGGAAGATAGACCCCGGGGGGAGGGTCCGGCTCCCGGCAAGCAGCGGAGCAACCGTGCACAAAATCAGGACTTTTAAAAGTCTGTTCCGCTGAGGGACATCGCTCCAGAGGCTAAACCGGGGCGAAGCCCACGCGGGGTCAGCGTGGCCTCAGGTCCCGCAGGGTCACAGAAGGATCGGGGGTGTCTGAGTGTCGCAGAGCTTGCGGGTATTGGAACGGGAAAGCCGGCTACAGAGACAGAGCCGACAGTAAGCTCACAGCTCCGTGTTACCTTGAACCGGTCGCAGGCTCGGTGAGCTCGGAGCGCGGCCGGAGGTCAGGCAGACGGGAGTAACTGGGCGCTGTTCTCTGAGGGCGCACTGAGGAGTGGGGCCCTGGGCTCTCGGCTCCTCCGGGCCGGAGACCAGGAGGCCGCCATTTGTATTCCCGTCCTCTGGAACTCTACGGAAAGCGCTCAGGGAACAAAAGCTCCTGAAAGCAAACCCGAGCGGATTACTCACCCCGGCCCCGGGTAAGGGCGGTGTAATTCCGCCTGGGGCAAAGACACTTGAGAATCACTACACCAGGCCCCTCCCCCAGAAGATCAACAAGAAATCCAGCCCAGACCAAGTTCACCTACCAAGGAGTGCGGTTTCAATACCAAGGAGAGCAGCAGAATTCCAGAGGAGGAGAAAGCCAAACACGGAACTCATGGCTTTTTTCCTGGGATTTTTTTTAGTCTTGCAGTTAATTTGACTTTTTCTTTTTCATTTTTTTTTTTTTTTCTCGCCTTCGGGTAAAAATTTTTTTTTTAACTGTTACCTTTTTCTTTTTTAACGATTTTTTACTAGTTTATCTAATATATATATTTTTCTTTTTTACATTTTTCTTAGGTGTTTTCTTTTTTAAAAAATTCTTTTCTTTTCTTTTCTTTTTTTTTTCTTTTCTTTTTGTTTTTTTTTTTTTTCTTTCTTCCTTTTTGAACCTCTTTTTATCCCCTTTCTCCCCACTCACGATTTTGGATCTCTTCTAATTTGGTTAAAGCATATTTTCCTGGGGTTGTTGCCACCCTTTTAGTATTTTACTTGCCCCTTCATTTACTCTTATCTGGACAAAATGACAAGACATAAAAATTCAACACAAAAAAAAGAACAAGAGGCAGTACCGAAGGCTAGGGACCTAATCAATACAGACATCGGTAATATGTCAGATCTAGAGTTCAGAATGACAATTCTCAAGGTTCTAGCCGGGCTCGAAAAAGGCATGGAAGATATTAGAGAAACCCTCTCGAGAGATATAAAAGCCCTTTCTGGAGAAATAAAAGAACTAAAATCTAACCAAGGTGAAATCAAAAAAGCTATTAATGAGGTGCAATCAAAAATGGAGGCTCTAACTGCTAGGATAAATGAGGCAGAAGAAAGAATTAGTGATATAGAAGACCAAATGACAGAGAATAAAGAAGCTGAGCAAAAGAGGGACAAACAGCTACTGGACCACGAGGGGAGAATTCGAGAGATAAGTGACACCATAAGACGAAACAACATTAGAATAATTGGGATTCCAGAAGAAGAAGAAAGTGAGAGGGGAGCAGAAGGTATACTGGAGAGAATTATTCGGGAGAATTTCCCCAATATGGCAAAGGGAACGAGCATCAAAATTCAGGAGGTTCAGAGAACGCCCCTCAAAATCAATAAGAATAGGCCCACACCCCGTCACCTAATAGTAAAATTTACAAGTCTCAATGACAAAGAGAAAATCCTGAAAGCAGCCCGGGAAAAGAAGTCTGTAACATACAATGGTAAAAATATTAGATTGGCAGCTGACTTATCCACAGAGACCTGGCAGGCCAGAAAGAGCTGGCATGATATTTTCAGAGCACTAAACGAGAAAAACATGCAGCCAAGAATACTATATCCAGCTAGGCTATCATTGAAAATAGAAGGAGAGATTAAAAGCTTCCAGGACAAACAACAACTGAAAGAATTTGCAAATACCAAACCAGCTCTACAGGAAATCTTGAAAGGGGTCCTCTAAGCAAAGAGAGAGCCTACAAGTGGTAGATCAGAAAGGAACAGAGACCATATACAGTAACAGTCACCTTACAGGCAATACAATGGCACTAAATTCATATCTCTCAATAGTTACCCTGAATGTGAATGGGCTAAATGCCCCTGTCAAAAGACACAGGGTATCAGAATGGATAAAAAAACAAAGCCCATCTATATGTTGCCTCCAAGAAACACATTTTAAGCCCGAAGACACCTCCAGATTTAAAGTGAGGGGGTGGAAAAGAATTTACCATGCTAATGGACATCAGAAGAAAGCAGGAGTGGCAATCCTTATATCAGATCAATTAGATTTTAAGCCAAAGACTATAATAAGAGATGAGGAAGGACACTATATCATACTCAAAGGGTCTGTCCAACAAGAAGATTTAACAATTTTAAATATCTATGCCCCCAATGTGGGAGCAGCCAACTATATAAACCAATTAATAACAAAATCAAAGAAACACATCAACAATAATACAATAATAGTAGGGGACTTTAACACTCCCCTCACTGAAATGGACAGGTCATCCAAGCAAAAGATCAGCAAGGAAATAAAGGCCTTAAACGACACACTGGACCAGATGGACATCACAGATATATTCAGAACATTTCATCCCAAAGCAACAGAATACACATTCTTCTCTAGTGCACATGGAACATTCTCCAGAATAGATCACATCCTCGGTCCTAAATCAGGACTCAACCGGTATCAAAAGATTGGGATCATTCCCTGCATATTTTCAGACCACAATGCTCTAAAGCTAGAACTCAACCACAAAAGGAAGTTTGGAAAGAACCCAAATACATGGAGACTAAACAGTATCCTTCTAAAGAATGAATGGGTCAACCGGGAAATTAAAGAAGAATTGAAAAAAATCATGGAAACAAATGATAATGAAAATACAACGGTTCAAAATCTATGGGACACAACAAAGGCAGTCCTGAGAGGAAAATATATAGCGGTACAAGCCTTTCTCAAGAAACAAGAAAGGTCTCAGGTACACAACCTAACCCTACACCTAAAGGAGCTGGAGAAAGAACAAGAAAGAAACCCTAAGCCCAGCAGGAGAAGAGAAATCATAAAGATCAGAGCAGAAATCAATGAAATAGAAACCAAAAAAACAATAGAACAAATCAACGAAACTAGGAGCTGGTTCTTTGAAAGAATTAATAAAATTGATAAACCCCTGGCCCGACTTATCAAAAAGAAAAGAGAAAGGACCCAAATAAATAAAATCATGAACGAAAGAGGAGAGATCACAACTAACACCAAAGAAATACAAACTATTATAAGAACATACTATGAGCAACTCTACGGCAATAAATTTGACAATCTGGAAGAAATGGATGCATTCCTAGAAACATATAAACTACCACAACTGAACCAGGAAGAAATAGAAAGCCTGAACAGACCCATAACCAGTAAAGAGATTGAAACAGTCATTAAAAATCTCCAAACAAACAAAAGCCCAGGGCCAGACGGCTTCCCAGGGGAATTCTACCAAACATTTAAAGAAGAACTAATTCCTATTCTCCTGAAACTGTTCCAAAAAATAGAAATGGAAGGAAAACTTCCAAACTCATTTTATGAGGCCAGCATCACCTTGATCCCCAAACCAGACAAGGATCCCACCAAAAAAGAGAGCTATAGACCGATATCCTTGATGAACACAGATGCCAAAATACTCAACAAAATACTAGCCAATAGGATTCAACAGTACATTAAAAGGATTATTCACCACGACCAAGTGGGATTTATTCCAGGGCTGCAAGGTTGGTTCAACATCCGAAAATCAGTCAATGTGATACAACACATCAATAAAAGAAAGAACAAGAACCATATGATACTCTCAATAGATGCTGAAAAAGCATTTGACAAAGTACAACATCCCTTCCTGATCAAAACTCTTCAAAGTGTAGGGATAGAGGGCGCATACCTCAATATCATCAAAGCCATCTATGAAAAACCCACCGCAAATATCATTCTCAATGGAGAAAAACTGAAAGCTTTTCCGCTAAGGTCAGGAACACGGCAGGGATGTCCATTATCACCACTGCTATTCAACATCGTACTAGAGGTCCTAGCCTCAGCAATCAGACAACAAAAGGAAATTAAAGGCATCCAAATCGGCAAAGAAGAAGTCAAATTATCACTCTTCGCAGATGATATGATACTATATGTGGAAAACCCAAAAGACTCCACTCCAAAACTGCTAGAACTTATACAGGAATTCAGTAAAGTGTCAGGATATAAAATCAATGCACAGAAATCAGTTGCATTTCTCTACACCAACAGCAAGACAGAAGAAAGAGATATTAAGGAGTCCATCCCATTTACAATTGCATCCAAAACCATAAGATACCTAGGAATAAACCTAACCAAAGAGACACAGAATCTATACTCAGAAAACTATAAAGTACTCATGAAAGAAATTGAGGAAGACACAAAGAAATGGAAAAATGTGCCATGCTCCTGGATTGGAAGAATAAATATTGTGAAAATGTCTATGCCACCTAAAGCAATTTACACATTTAATGCAATTCCTATCAAAGTACCATCCATCTTTTTCAAAGAAATGGAACAAATAATGCTAAAATTTATATGGAACCAGAAAAGACCTCGAATAGCCAAAGGGATATTGAAAAAGAAAGCCAACGTTGGTGGCATCACAATTCCGGACTTCAGGCTCTATTACAAAGCTGTCATCATCAAGACAGCATGGTACTGGCACAAAAACAGACACATAGATCAATGGAACAGAATAGAGAGCCCAGAAATAGACCCTCAAATCTATGGTCAACTAATCTTCGACAAAGCAGGAAAGAATGTCCAATGGAAAAAAGACAGCCTTTTCAATAAATGGTGCTGGGAAAATTGGACAGCCACATGCAGAAAAATGAAATTGGACCATTTCCTTACACCACACACAAAAATAGACTCAAAATGGATGAAGGACCTCAATGTACGAAAGGAATCCATCAAAATCCTTGAGGAGAACACGGGCAGCAACCTCTTCGACCTCTGCCACAGCAACATCTTCCTAGGAACAACGCACAAGGCAAGGGAAGCAAGGGAAAAAATGAACTACTGGGATTTCATCAAGATCAAAAGCTTTTGCACAGCAAAGGAAACAGTTAACAAAATCAAAAGACAACTGACAGAATGGGAGAAGATATTTGCAAACGACATATCAGATAAAGGACTAGTGTCCAGAATCTATAAAGAACTTAGCAAACTCAACACCCAAGGAACAAATAATCCAATCAAGAAATGGGCAGAGGACATGAACAGACATTTCTGCAAAGAAGACATCCAGATGGCGAACAGACACATGAAAAAGTGCTCCATATCACTCGGCATCAGGGAAATACAAATCAAAACCACAATGAGATATCACCTCACACCAGTCAGAATGGCTAAAATCAACAAGTCAGGAAATGACAGATGCTGGCGAGGATGCGGAGAAAGGGGAACCCTCCTACACTGTTGGTGGGAATGCAAGCTGGTGCAGCCACTCTGGAAAACAGCATGGAGGTTCCTCAAAATGTTGAAAATAGAACTGCCCTATGACCCAGCAATTGCACTATTGGGTATTTACCCTAAAGATACAAATGTAGTGATCCAAAGGAGCACATGCACCCGAATGTTTATAGCAGCAATGTCCACAATAGCCAAACTATGGAAAGAACCTAGATGTCCATCAACAGATGAATGGATTAAGAAGATGTGGTATATATACACAATGGAATACTATGCAGCCATCAAAAGAAATGAAATCTTGCCATTTGCAACAACATGGATGGAACTAGAGCGTATCATGCTTAGCGAAATAAGTCAAGCAGAGAAAGACAACTATCATATGATCTCCCTGATATGAGGAAGTGGTGATGCAACATGATGGCTTAAGTGGGTACGAGAAGAATAAATGAAAGAAGATGGGATTGGGAGGGAGACAAACCATAAGTGACTCTTAATCTCACAAAACAAACTGAGGGTTGCTGGGGGGAGGGGGTTTGGGAGAAGGGGGTGGTATTATGGACATTGGGGAGGGTATGTGCTTTGGTGAGTGCTATGAAGTGTGTAAACCTGGTGATTCACAGACCTGTACCCCTGGGGATAAAAATATATGTTTATAAAAAATAAAAAAAGTATAAAAAAAAAAAAAAAAGAACCCCCCCAAAAAAAAAAAAAATCTGGTTTAGTGTTAGGGGAGATTCTGAAGGAGGAAGAAAAGTTGGAGGAACCTGATTAGACTAAATCATGAACTAGAAATAACTGACATTATTGAAACAGCTTTTTAAAAAAGCTAAAAGTGATTTAATACTTTCTACTATTAACAGAAATGGGGATTGGGCAGGTGCTAGTTCTTTTAGAATTCTGGCTTTGTGATGCAAGGGCCAAATCTGCTTAAAGGCAAAGAGCCTTTTGTTCGATAACAAATGGATGATACATTTATAAAGTTATCTGCAGATAGGGAATTTTCTAGCATCTTCGCTTAAAGTCAGATTATAATAGTGAGGTGTGTATGTGTTTGCATGAACAGAGGGATCAGAGTGAACATAATACAACAAATAAAATAAAGCAAAAATAAACAATGGAGAGAAGATAGATATCTCAAACTCAGGCATCCAAACTGCCCCATCCTGGAATGGGTGAACAGATGAGGAAGTCAAATTCTTAATCTCCTTCTTTCCTTTCTCTTATTTTCTATTTTTCTCTCCTCCTCCATTTTTATTTCTCAAGAAGAAAGTCAACTTAAAACCATTCCAGATGTTGAGAATATATGACCTTCCTTCTCTATCATCTGCTCTACTTGATGACTTTCTACCTGTCAGTTTCCTTGCAAACTTCTTTTTGTTTTCATGCTCAAGAATACTACTCATAATTTCACTCATTTTCCATTTAATCTGGCAAAACTAAAAAGCTCCACTTGAATGAATCCCCACATTTAAAAACTCTGTCAGCAGAAAACACACCATTCCTCAGCCCAGGTGAGGTATCACTAAGCAAACCTGAGATGTTGCTGCTTGGGGACATAACTGGCAGTGCCAAAAGAAGCACTGACAATTCTCAGGTAGTGACACTCAAAACATGGGAATCACCTCCAAGAGACCTCAGCAATGGAATTGCACTATAGTGCTTCAATTGAGAAGGAAAGGGACTACCTCTCCTCAAGCCCTTCACACAAAGAAATGACAAGGAGATATATAGAGACAGTGTCTGTTCCAAGAAGATATAAGGGGCCAGAGAGTACAACAGGCAAGGAGTAAGACTCTACCCAAAGAAATCCTGTTTTCAATAGCAATCCTTTCTGTCTCCCTAAAGCTTATTTGAGTTTTTACCGTGAAGTCATCCTGAGTCTCCTATTTAAATATTTCCTAATCACATTTATTTTTTTCTGCTGGACATCTTAGAACATCTAACATGTTAATAGGTTACTCCTTAATGTTTTAAATCTGAGATGCATAAAATGAATTAGAAAATGGAGTGAGGGTGAGAGGGAGAATAAATGCAGTTTTCTCAAACCTAAATTTCTTGAACAGGAGAGTACATATTCCCCAGAACTTCTCTTGCAGAAGTCTAGAGCTCTAAGGCATGTAGTTTACAAAATATTGATAAATATTAAACTCCCAGGGGTAAAAACATAAATCCAAAGGCTTGATTGTAGCATTTCCCAAAAAATGTCTCTTGGAATTTTATTCATGTCTAGTATTAATCTGTAAAAGGATTCCATGCTTACATAGGTTTAGGGAAAATTGCCCTTTCTAGATGCTTTTTGGCTTTTTGTCCACCTAAATATTGATTAATCTATATCTTTTTATCTTATCACCTTATCTTTGCAACATAATAACTTGAGTTTCTATTTGCAGCATAAGACGTTTTACATATGATTTATTCCTATAGTTCCCCTCCCTTGAGTACATGTTGAAAACAGAAGGTGCTCAAGAAATGTTTGTTGAATAAAAGAACAAAGGATAACATGGGAACCCAACTGATAACAGAATATAGTGTTGGACGGAAGAGAGGTATGAATGACTCCTAAATCTACCTTGACGATAGGTCCATTGTAGTTAGGAAAGCCATGTCATTCATGACAGTGCCGAAACTCCTTTAAGCTACAATGCCGTCTGCTACTTCTTCTGAGATGTGCATTCCCCATATATCTAGGGAAAAAGAGCAAGCCCATTGAGATGAAATGATGTCCAAAGGCTAAAATCAAGTTTCTTGGATCTTGTCGAATGCTGGCCTAAAATGCAGGGTTTATCTTGAGGGCTGGCAACAATATCTCTTCTGTACAGATAATTGATCCCTAGTCCAGTGAGCAGATGTTATTAGAAGGATGATGTGTGTAGCAAAGGAATGTCCCAGGCCTGTGATAGCTTCCATGGTGGTTTCAACAGGAAGCTAAAGAAGCTGGCATCATTATGTGTTTATCTACATTGCTCTCATGCTAAGAAAGCTACCTTACTTAACATGATAGACTTCTAAGCTAAAACCCTATCACATTCCCTTGGTATTTCACTGTTCAAATATGACTGAGAGAGAAGTAAAGAATGGTTTGCCTAGTTGGTGATTACTTTGCCTATGAGTCAAAACTATCCCAGCGTTGATTCCTGATAATTCTAGCTATCAATTTGTTGTGAAGGGAAGAAAAGGCAGGATGGATCAATTCTTTCATAAATGCATTCCTTTGTTCATTCAGTAATGAGTGCTGGATATAAACCATGTCCCAATAATTGTGAAGCTGACTCTTTAATAGAAACCTGGCTGACTCACACAAACTTTGGACACATAAAAAGCCTCTACAAGTGCTTGTGTTTTACTTCTGGAAGTTATATAGATTTCAGCCAAGCACTTTTTATGTTATTCTCATTCCTCAGCTTTCTGGATCTTTATCCCCACTGTGATTCCATACCTCAGCTGCTGCTATGCTTCTAATTAGTTGGTTTTCATATCAGTAAGCTTCTTCAGTGAAACAAAAGCAAGAGGTGATAAATATGAGTAAGATCGAAGGAATTGGCTCACCCATTTGCAGGGACTGCAATTCTGAAGTCTGACCAGCAGGCTGGAAACTCGGCCAAGATTTGATGTTGTAGGCTTGATTTTGAAATCTGTAGGGTAAGCAGGCAGGTTAGAAACTCAGGCAGGAGTAAAGATGGCAATCTTGAGTCTGAAGGTTATAGAGCAGGCAGCAAGCTTCAGACTCAGACAGATTTCTGTGTTACTGTCTTAATGCAGAATTACTTCTCCAGGAAATGAGTTCTTGAACATAAGGCTTTCAAGTAATTGAATGAGACTCATAGACATAATCAAGGATAATATTTCTAACTTAAAGGCCTTTGACTGTAGATGTTACTTATAACTATAACATACCTTCATAGCAACATCTTGACTAGTGTCTGGCCAAACAAGTGAGTGCCATGAGCTTGTTCTGTTGACATAAAATTTCAACCATCACAGTTTGAAATCTGGAATTTTGTCCTTTTCTTTTTCTCTTGATCATAATGTAAGATGACACTCCGAGTTCCTGCATACTGATTCTACATCTTTAGGCTACCACCTACAACAGGTTTGTATGTAGGGAGAGAATCACAAAAGTATATACAGAATGTATATACGAAAGAGATTTGGACCTAAACCTCAAGGAACTTCTGATGTAGGTAAAACAGCTTTATTTGATTGCAAGTCTAAGTCTCTATGGGTACATATATGCAAAGTTTGAGTGGCATAGTGGAAGAAGGGATTAGCTCCATCTATTAGAGGGAAGATGAAAGGTAAACTATTCATGAAGTTGAATGCTATATCTTGATGATGAATACATGATTTCAGGTGAATATATATCAAGAAAACATTCTGGGCAGAGGAAACAGAGTGAAAGCATGGGAAGAATACTATGGAGTCCAGTTTTTGATTATCTTTAAAAAAAGGAGGGACAAGCAAATTGGACATAGAGAAGGTGAGGAAAGAGGACTGGGAACAGACAGAGAAGGACTTTGAATGCCACAGTTAGTGGGTATTACATTATCCCATTGGCAACAAAAAGGCAAAAACTTAACCCAAGGTACAGATAGATTGTGAGCTTCCAATTACAGGGTTTGAGAAGATGCAAGGTGATGTTTGATGTGACAAAGAAGAGAGAGGCAGCCCTCTGGGAAAGGCTGATTTTCTGGGCTGAACTTCATTCCCTCATTAACATAATCAGACATTAGTATCAGCTAGCATGTTTTCACAGGAGCCCCGTTCTCCTTCACCAGGAGGCCAGAGGCCCCTCACCCAATTTGTAGCTTGTCATCTGTTGGGATTTGCAGCTTCACCTGATCCACAGCCTCATTAACTGTTGGTGCAAATGTCTTGGGATTTTTATGGCTGTTGTAACCTTTGTTGCTGCCCAGGAGGTGAGCTGGAGTTTTTGAGTTGCCCTGACTTGCCCACTAACTATGAAACCTTAGCTAATCAATTCAGTTTGTAGAAAGGAAGGTGTCTTTTCCTCTTGAATTAAATGTGGTACAGGGTGGGGACTGAGGGCTTTATTCACCTTCTGACTTGGTGCTGATGTAGCTCAGATAGAAATTAATTATAATTTTCTCAGATATGTGTGGTTAGATAAGCAAATATTTAAAACCTTTTTTAGAGGTTTTAGACTTATAAACTTAGACTGATACTTTCCCTTAATTTTGGGTCAAATAATCTAGTGGAGGATCTAAGTGGTCCAGCTGGGTTTAATGCTAAAACCTGGTCTAAATTAGCTTTATCCAGAAGGACAGTCATGTAAGTGGTCTCAGAGGCTTGGCATGGGAAGTTCATCTCTATGTGCGTGTGTGTGCGGGGGTAACTTTCCTAGAGGGGACAAATTGTGAGCGACACAGTCACCCACGCTGGAAAGAAGAGCTAAAAATAGATGTAGCCAGAGGACTCTGGCCCACAACACAGGTGTTATGAGATTGGGTTTGTCCCTTTAGCCTATGATCTTCCACCTGTGACAGTAATCCCTGAAGCTCCCAATCAAGATAAACTATTCGTTCTCCTCTAGGTGCACAGTATTTCCACTTATTACTTGATACTTTATATGAAGATTAAATGAGTTAATGTATTTAAGGAGTTTAGAACAGAGCTAGGCCCAGGGTGAGTGAGTGTTCAAGAATTTTAGCTATAATTGTCATTATTGCTATTATTAAATTTAGTGAGATACATACCTGTCTCCTTCACTAGATTAAATGTCCCTTAAAATCAGGGACTGTTTCCTGGACATTCTAGCACACAGCAAAGCAAATCAGTCTCCCAATGAATCCCTAGTGAATTGAGTTAAATCTGCTTTCAAGATTTCTCTAAGGAGAAAGCATCTGAAATTCTGGAGAGCCCCCATACCACAACAATCAGCTTTTGTTCTGCTGTCAGATCTTAATTATCCATGTATAGAGTCTCCACTTCTTGGATTAGCCATAGCACGTGCTTAATTCTCTGTCACCAAAATGCTTCTGGGACTCTGACTTGAATTGGGATTAGTTAGGAAGGGAAAAGTCATTTTAGTAATTAGCCCATGCAGAACATGATCAAAAAGGTTAATTTTCTACTCCCAAAAGCACACAATGTACACAGAAATGCTTTTTATATTCTCCACCCTTTCTTCTCCTCTGCATTAGTATGAATGGCTGAGGGCTTCCTATAAAAATCACAGTTATTGTTTAATCAATAAAAATGCTTGAAGTGATGATCTCTAGGTGGTAGGATTAGAGATAATTTTTATTTTTTCAAGTTTGTTTACATATCTGTTCAATTTTTTTAAAATGAGAAGTTTCTTTTATAATAAGAGAGTACCCTCCTTCCTCCTACCTACCTATTCACCATTTAATTGTGTTAGAATAAATTTCAAGGTGCTCATAAAAATTTCAGAATTAATTAACATTAAATGCACTATCATATGGCATTACTTGTTTAGCTTCCCTGAGTCTCAATTTTCTCATCTGTTAAATGGAAATAAAATAATTATCTTAAAAGGCTGACATGAAATATAAATAGCACAAAGCACAGCACATGGTTCATGCTCTTACAATGTTTCAATTTTCTTTTTTAAAACTAAGTTTTTGTGATTGTGAAGAACACAGAGAAAATCCATGCATGTCAGCCATGAAATTGATAATAAATATCCTCATATAATATATTTAAACTATAGTGTTGAACACAGTCTTTTCCTGAAGTCTTTTTTAAAAAATGGATTGTTCCCAATATTTGATATTTGTGACTGAAGGTTATTGCTGAACATTCTGATTCTTTATCTAAATAAAGAACATGTTTTTGAGGTGATTGCCGAAAGCAAAAAAGACTTGTCGCACATGTGCTCTGACCCATCCTATGCTTTCTTTCTTTTTAAAATCAATTTATTGAGGTATGATTGACATACAAAAAGCTGTGCATATTTAATACATATAATCTGATAAATTTAGAGGTAAGTATATATCCATGACACCATCATCACAATCTAGGCCATAAACATAAACATAACCATCACCTTTGAAATGTTCCTCCCATCCTTTTTATGCTTTCTGAAGGGAATGAAATTGGTCCTCCAAGGATTGTTCATTTAAAATACTGTGGAAAACAGCAATTTAACCTGTAAGGTTAAGTAAACTATAACTCTATATTTGTAAGGGAACTAATGATAAAATAGAGACTTGTGAGAAATTACCCCAGATCAGAGAAATACTCTGTGTCCTGCAATAGGGCTGAGGCATTCAACAAAGCAAATCAGAAAACATCAGAAGAGAACAGCAGTTTCCAACACGGTAATGGTGGTACTGATCAACACCCAACCTGAACCTTTGTTGAGTGATCACCCTGTGCCATGCGCTAAACCAAGCATTTTACATCCATTGTTTTATAAGAGCCCAGTGAAGTGTCTACTATCATGCCCTTTGCAGATGAAAAGATGGAACTTTTGAAAGGTAAAGTGACATCCTTAAGATAATACAACTAGTAAACTATTCCTCTATATTTGTCTGGTTCACGAACCTGAATATATACCACAACTAGTATAGGGTAGAAGAATTGCATAGACCATGATTGCTAAATAAATATCACTAGCTTAAAATATAAGAATGGCCCCAGAGGAAAAGCAGAGGGTCTCAAACTGGGAGAGACAGCTTTGGCATGGAGTCATGCAATCTCTTCACAGTAACTATGCATAATCTGGGTAGCTATTTATAGGAAGGGATTACAGTAGGTAACCTAGGGTTGAAGAGCAATCTGATAAGACTTGAGATCTAAGGCATTTTCTGGAAAACTACCACAGAATGAGTAACTTAAACAACAGAAATTTAATTTCCCATAACTCTAGTGGCTGGTAATCCAAGATGGAGATTAGTTTCACCTGAGGACCATAATGGAAGGATCTGTTCTAGGCTTTTCTCCTTGGCATGTAGATGCTCACTTTTTCATTGCTTTTCTTCTCACATGGTTGTTGCTCTATGTCCCTGGTGTCTCTTCCTCTTCGTACAAGGATAGCAGTCATATTGGATCAGGACCCCACCTTAATGTTTCATTTTATTTCAATTCCCTCTTTAAAGACCCTATCTCCAAATACAGTTATATTCCAAAGTCCTGGAGATTGGGATTTCACCATATGAATTTTGGAAGGACATAATTCAGCCTATCACATTATCTGATAGAAATAATTAGGAAAAGGCCCTAGGTCTGGGCAAACTCTGCCCCGTGTAACTTCAGTTACATGATGCGCCTGCTGTTGGTGGTCACAATCCTGTGGGGTTTTCTTCAACTGTGTCCCTAGAAGATCCCACCTGTGTACTGCAAATCTACTGTGAGCAGATGCTCTCTGTCAAATGAAACTCCTTTCCACACTGAAAGGGAATGTTGTGGAACCAAGCCATCCAGTAGGGAGTATTTGCAGTACTAGTTGCTGGATAGGGGCTCAGGACAAATAAATGGCCTCCATCACTCCTCCATGCCCTTCTAAAGTTAGCCTGGTCTATAGGAAGGTTGTTTGTGTTCAAGGAGGCAGAGATGTGGCTAGAGAGAATCTCAGTGTAACAGAGAAAGACAGATAAACACTGTTCCAGAGTTATAAAGGCTAGCAATGAATACTGGCTGACACCATATGGTGTTTAGATCTTGCATCTTCCTTTTCTAATTCTCTTATTCCTTGGGCTGATTTGAGATAGTGTCTCAGATAGATCACAGCTGGCAGGTAGAGCTATGCATTGCCCTCTTTTCTCTACCTTTTCAGTATCTCTTTTGCAAATATTGAACCTAAAGATCCTCTAGGGAAAAATGGGAAGGGGACTCATATATTGTCTGTATGATTCAAATTCAGATTTTTAAAAGCTTGTATAGAACACTGGGCAAAAATAGGAGGAAATGTTAAAAGACCATTTTTTACCAGGGTTTTCTAAAAACCAAGAAAGAGCACTTATCAAGGTAAAAAAGTGGTATACTGAGACAGACTCAGTAACCCAGCAGGGGCCCGAGTTGCTATCCCAGATGTTATTGAACTTGAAGCAAGTTCATCAACAAGTAGCATCACTTAGGTAGTGTTTGTGTGCTCAGGCAAGACATAGATCATGTGTATAATCTCAGTAACTCTATGAACTCTAAGATGCTGTATGATTGAGCAACTCTACCCGATAGAGCATAACTCGTAAGTATTGACTTTCTTCCCTTCTTGGATGACCCCTAGGTTGCTCTGTGTTTTGAAATATTAGAGCCCGGTGACTGGAAAGATTAGTGAGAATCTATATGCAGGGATGCCATCTGAAGCTGGCAAAGATATTGTGGTAGGTAAAGCACATCTTCATGCGTCCACGTAGAAGTTTCTGTGGGAGGTCTGGCACCTCTGTGGTAACTTAAACATCCCAAGGCACTTAATAAGCTATCATTATCTTCAGGCTTCAAGCTAACAACATGCAGATGTAATACTTATCTAATATCTCTTACCAGATCCTGGTAAAACCTGAGCATATTGGGATCATAATTAGCAAGAGAAAAATTTCTTTCTGCTTTCTTTCATAATTTTCTTTAGGTGAAAACGTTTCTGTTTTCTAAGCTGTTCTTATTTCCCATCAGAAAGAAACACTACTTTTGCTGCTCAACCTTAAGCCTAGTCGGTTCCATTTAGGTAGTTAGGGCAAGATTATGCAAAGTAAGTATCATGGCAAAGAGTAAAGAGGAAACTTGAGTCTGAGAGACTTTGACTCTTTGGCGGATACTTGAGTATCTAGTAAATGGAAAGGATAAAACACTGTGATGTAATACATAGGAACACTGAACAAGGGCTAAGCACAGGATAAGTACACCATTAATGTTAGTTCTTCTTAGGGTAATGCCAGGTGCCATCTCTACATCCTGCCTTTCCAACCACCATAGGACCTTAAGACCTAGGATTCTACTAACTATTAATATTCAAAATATTTCAAACTAAGTCTATCATCTTCTACATCAAAGTTTCCCATGTGCTGGTAAGTGGTAGAGTCAGGATTTGAACTCAAGTACTTTGACACTGGAATTCACCTGCTTGACCATTATCCTATGCTGAATGTCCAGCTTAGTTAGCTTTCCTATTGCCTGAATTCTCTAAGTTGGCCTTCTTCCTTCCTATCTCATATTTTTTTTCCTCATCTTACAGAATTAATAGGGACTAGACCCATCCTCCTGGAACTCAGCCAGTGTGAAGAATAATATATTAAGTGACAAACAAACAATACAGACAAGTTCCTCAGAGACAGAAAGAAATGTGTGTTTAAGGCCACAGTTTTGTTTAGTTTTGTTTGTTTCCTCTAGGGATTCAAAAATGGGCTCTCAGCCCCTCAGGTCTGCAAGAGATTTCTTTCATACCTCAACTTTCCATAGGCTTATGATTTATAGTGTGTGTTCTCTGCAGATTGTCACAGAACAAGAAACTTGCCTAACAAAACATAATGGAGGCATCAGACCTCTGCTGCCATTATTGAGGAGCATCAGCTCACCTGCCATGGGTGTGAACAGTCATCCAGAAAAAGAGAAAATAAAAGAGAGGGTGTTACAGACTTGAAAGGGAAGAGCAAACAGTCCTAAAACCTACTTCCTGCCCGGTTTTGTCTGTGTTCTGGTTTGTATGTTGCAGGATCAAGAAGATAAACAGAAAAGGCTATCTGTGCTGTGTTGCAAGCAAGTGGGATTGCAGTCTAGCTGTTTCTTTTATTAAATAGTTTTGTGACTTTGAGCGAGACCCTGACCTTCTTTAAGATTCAATTCCCTCATTTCTTAAATTGATATGTTAATAACTGCTATGAAGATCAGAAGATGAAAAAGATGTAAAAGAATTTTAATTTATTCACATATTCCACAAACATGTATTGATGTCCAAATAAGAGTCAGTTTCCGTGGTCCATGAGGGACCCCATATTTTAGAACCTGAGCAAGTCATTGAACCCTGCTCCTTTATTTTTCCCATGTCTAGGATGAGGTTTTTTCTCCTTAACATCCCTATTTTCTTCCCTAACATTCACAATGGAACTATTTTAATTTTAAGGAAGAAAAGTGAAAAAGAAAAGTTTTATGAGGATATATGAAATTACAATTGTTTTATCAGTATTAGTGCACATTTGAAGTCACTTGTGAAGAATCTAGTAGCTTTGTCAACACCACTATCTCTGGAAAGAGACAACTGCAGTTCAAATTCTACTACATATTGACTATGTAACCTTAGACAAGTTACACTTACACTCCCTAAAACTCCCTTCTCCACTTTTTTTTTTCCTTAAAGAGAGAATGTAGATAATATCTATATCACAGATTTGTTTTAAGGATTAAACACATATATTCATGATTATAAATGGGAAACAAAGGCAGTAAAATTTAATGACTCAGTCAAGATCTCAGGCAAAACAGGACCCATATCCTTGTATGTACTTATCCAGCATACTACTGGCTTAAATGTCTTAAAAATTATCTATTTGTGGTGTTTACATTCATATATATATATGTATATATACATATATATATGTGTGTGTGTATATATATGTGTATATATATATATATATATATATAACATTACTCATTTAAGTGGATTCTAAAGGATTCTAACTCCAAATTAAAAATCAAGATGATGATAGTGATAGTAGCTACAATGTCTTAAACATTTTGTGCTAGGTACTATGCTAAGTACTTTACATACATTACCTAGAACCCTTAAAATATCAGTAAATATGATTGTTGTCATCAGCTTAAAGGTGAAAAACCCAAGGCACAGGGAATTTAAACACCTTACCCAAAGTTATACAGGTAGTAGGTAGTAGGTAGGAGGTAGGAAACTTCGGCTTTGAACCCAGGTGATCTTACTTATAGTATCTGAGTTCTTAACCCCTAGGCAACCTAAAAGAAAAAAAAAAAAAGAAAGAAAGAAAAGAAAAGAAAAAATCTCCTTTTGAGCCTTCTGCCCCTTGAGGACTGGCATACCTTTCATCTTGTGAGCCAGATGGAGCCCCTTGACAAGTTTGTCATTTAGAGCGTACCAGCCTTTTCAGTCAAGTCTGTGCTGGACTTGGGCTACTACACCCAAGGATATGTCTCATATTCCATCCCTAGGAAGGGCAGGGCAGGGTGAGTAAGGGCACTAGCAATGAAGGGATGGGGTGTTGAGCAGGGCAGCAAGGCAAGTTCTGTCTTCAGTTAGCTCTAGAAGTGAGGGTGCTGATGTTGTGGTCAAAATAATTACTCCACATTGCAGCCAAGCCCTTAAGAACAAAGAGTCCCCTTTGGTAATGCCATAATAAAGGGCCCTTAATACTGGAAGATCTAGGTAGTCTAATTCTTAAAGGTGATTACTTTTCAGGGCAAGGGAATTTTTTTTTTCTCCTGGGAAGATAGATAAAAACAGACTTAAATTGTGATTAAGCTTAGAATGAGCTAAAAGGTCAAAAGTTCATAGGCTAACTGGTCAAAAGTCGACAGGTTAACTAGTTAGATAACAGAAAATGAGAACCAAGATTAAAATGTGCTGTTTTTATACTATAGAAATGAGACTTGGAAGAAAGCAAGGGGAATAACTGAGCAGACAGGAAGTGAGAGTCAGAAAGGAAGTTTAGGTTTTCTGACGTCCCCCTTATTTCAGACCTATTCTTTTAGGCCAGGTCACACAAGTGCAGGTGCTTCTTCCCTCCACAGGCTGAACTTTTTAAGATCTGCATGTGCTTCTTCCCTCCACAAGCTGTGCTTCTTCCCTCCACAGACTGAAGTTTTTAAGATCTGCATGAGAATGCAGGAAGAGAGAGAGCATCTTAGAACTCAGAGTATTTATTTACTACCTCAGTAGCTCCAAACAACTATCCATAGAAACTTCCTCTGGAATTGCCAGGATCCAGCTGAACCTAGTTTTTCTATCTTCTTTCCCCTCACCAAATTCTGGATCATTTACATTTGAAATGGATGATATGTTTTATCAATAAAATAGCTATCAATAACAATAGCTGGCATTTGATAGTAGGATGCCCATATAATTTATTGTCTAAATCATGATGCTTCTGACATTGAAAAATTTGCCAATATAAACATAAACTACCATAGTCTTGGTCAAATACTAGCCATGGTATCACTATTTATTGATCATTTATTTTATGCCAGGGATTGGGCTAAGGACTTGGGATGTTTTATCTAATTTATTCTTGCCAACAATCTTTTAAAGGAAGTGTTATTATAACCCTAATTTTCTTGGCAAAGAAAACAGATTATTCAAACCTAGACAGTAGTGCTGATTGTGCACCAGCCTAGAAGAGCCACAAGCCCGGGGGCTAACATGACTCAGTTGAACCATATGAGAAGCCCTTGCTTTCTCAGTAGGGTGCCTGTCCATCTCTCAGTCTTGAGCTGAGGCCTTCCTTGTCCACTAAGAAACCACCTCCTCACCCTGACCACCTGCACCAAGGTCATAAGAAGCCATAAGAAGCCTGATGGATCAAAATTAATACTGTACAGAGCCCAGCAGCTACCTAATTAATTGCCCCTAATATTCCCCTCACAGACCAAGAAATTCTAGAAAGACCTTTCTTTTCTCCTGGGAAGTGAGGGCAAAACTTTTCAAAAATGGTTACACTGTAGTTCATGAGACACAAACAGATGGGATGGAAAAAGGGTAGTTCAGAAGACAGTCTTGTTCCTTCTTGTAAAAAGTAAATACAAATTCTTCAAAGAAGGCTTTCAGCTGTTGAAGATATGATCTTATTGTGGTAACTTCAAAGGCAGAAAAGAGAATGTGCTGTTAAGTGGACAAAACGGGAGAAAAGCCCAGAATTCCTTTTCTTCACTCATACACTGAAGAAGAGCATAGGGCTGTGCTAGTTAACAGCACTGTGTGCATGGGCACATTAGTCTAATTTTGAAATTCATTTTCCTCCTCTGTATAAAGAGAATGACATCTATTTTTGCAATATAACAGATATTATTAACCTTCTATAACAGTGTTCAGGGAGTGGTCCTTTGATTCTCCACCAACAGGATTGCCAAGGATTAGGTACTGAAGAAATAAGCGTATTGTAGGAGCAAATTCTTCCCAAAAGTCTTTACTCTTACAAAAATGTTTATCCCTCCCCCCAATATTATACCATTCTCCTTGTTGATCTACCATGGCTTGTTTCACTTGGGAAACTTTTAGAATTGAAAATGCGGTCAAAGCACCAAATGGATTTTTCTGGCCCTTTGCCTTCCAGAATGATGGATTGTGATGGTTAATGTCTCTTAAGTCTACCACGGTTTTGAACCTGAGCTCAAACTGAGCAGGGTGTTTGAGGATGTCACAACCATGCCCACTTTTAATTCCATTGCAAGTACTTTCATTCAAATTTGTGAATATTAATGAATTTCTATTCAAATTTTCATTAGAAAAAGTTGTACTAATAATATATCAATTATTTTCCCTCCCTCTGCTTACTTGTGGGTTGGATTTCACTGCTCTAAACCGATCATGAACCCACTATGACATCATTGTCAGTTTACTTTCAGTTGTGGCTCAAATCTCAGCTGTGGCTGTCCAAGTAATTTCTAGCTATTTTGAACATGGAAACCAGAGGGCAAAGTATGTCCCAAAGGCTTCTGCTTATCCTGTCCCACTCCTTAAATCATAGCATTTGGTTATGTATATCATGTCATTAATATATATATACATATCAACCTTTCCCAAAGATACAAACACACTCCACAGCCTCCTCTGGAGTGATAGAATGGACCAATGATCAATCTTTCTGGCTAAGTCTGTTTCATTCTCATAATTTTTCTAAACTTAGGGCTTCAGATTACCACTTACTAATCAGCTGGCATGTGAGGGAAAGCCCATGTGCTATTATTACTTGAGAAAAAAACATGGCGTTTGACCACTGTCTGGAGCAAAAGAATGAGAAGGATTTCCAACAGAAACCTTTAGTTCCAGAGCTAAGTGAGGACTACTTTCAATGTCTTTGTTTCTCTTACCCTGCCACTCAGATGCATGCGTATATAAACGTGTACAGTTGCACACATGTATACACATACACACAACATGGGGCCAAATATCCTGTACATTGCCTGTTGAAGTGTACTGGGAGGCAGGAGAGATCATCCCTGTGAAAAGTCAAAGCTGTGCTCAATGGCTTGGTCCAACTATGCTCAGCGAGCTCATCATGGGTGATTATGTTCTCATTTCCATCCTCAGACTGCAAAAGGAGAAAGGTCAGCTAGTCTGGGATCCCTTACACAGTTGTTACAGATGTTTATGGAAGAATATGATATACCAAATCTTTCCCAGAAGTTAAAAAAAGAAAACAAAAAAAACAACTTGTGAATGGGATATTGAAAGCTCTAAATGAGTGGCAGTGAGAGAACAGACTTTTTTTTTTTTTTTTTTTTGTTAACTGACCCAGAACATTGAATTGATTATGTAATTTAACATCACTGTTCTATTTGATAGGTGCCTATTAATACTGTATCCTCCTACATTATAGTCAATTGCAAACTCGAGAAATGAAAGAACATATTTATTTTGCTTGGAATTTGCAATTTTCTGCCATATGAACTATTAGTAATTTGTAATTTCTTTCTCCAAGGGGAGCCTATTACCCCAGGAGAAATGATGATCACCCTTACTTGAATCATGCAGTCTTAAACTCTTCTTTTTACATTCCCTGCTGCAAGCAGATATGGAATTCAAGTATCTCAATTTGCCCATATATGGAAGTGTGCTTTGTAGCCTTGGAAAAGATTGTGCCCTACCCAGACTCACTGCCTCCTCTATCTCAGGGAAAGTCAGGAGGCCACAGAAGAGGAACTCATGGAGGAGCCACCATCAGCTGACAAATAGAGGACAATGAGCTCCAAAGAGGGTACAGACTTAAAAAAAAAAAAGAAGCCTGTTGAAAATGCAGATTCTTGGGCCCCACTCAGTTGATTCAGATCAACTGAGTCAGAATATCCAGTCCAGATGATTCTCAGGCTCAGTAAATTTGAGAATGATATTCACCTAGAGATGTAATACCTATAGAAGGTCCTGAAAAACAGGGAATAGGAGTATTTTGCTCAGTAAAGAACATTTTTAATCCTCCCTCTGGTATGATATGTCATTCTCAGCAGAGTCCTATTTGAGGCAATCTCACACCCACTATGGTTTATCTTTCAAGGTTCAAGACGGTGTGTGAGTCTTCATCCCAGCAAACCTTAGTTTCCCTCAGATCATCTAAATTAAACTTCAAATTCAAATAATGGTCAAGCCCCGGTCTGAGTGATCTTTCTCCATCTGATTATGTACTATGTGGGTTGAGTCCATGAGGATACTATTTATTGCCTTTACTTATTCTTTAAAACAATTGAACACTATTATACAAATCCCTTCTACTGTCTTCCACTGTGGGCATTATCCTTCCACATTCCATTTCAGCCAGTGATGAGGGCTGGGACCTGACCCCAGGCAGAGCTCTCCAAAGAACATACCAGCCAAATTATGCTTCCAAAATTCCCAGTAACAATTGAAAAGAGCCAAGGAGGCCAGGTGCTGGGCAGGAGGATATTTTAGGCTTGGCTGATAGTCCAAATTGGATCCTTCCTCCACCTACCAGAATTATCCATTAAGAAAGAGTGCCTTGTATCTCTCTCCCTGCCTTCCCATCTCCCCTTTCCCTGACTTTGTACTCCTCCCTTTTCTTGAGTTGTGTGAAATTATTTTTGTACAATGTAAAACACTGCACATATATAATCACTTGACTGACAATATGAAAGAACTGGGTGTCTGAAAGGAAAGCCTGGTGGGTTGTGCCTCTAATGATGCTTTTTTTTTTTTTTTTTTTTTTTGCCTTGGTAAAGGCTATGGCTCATTGGATGAACTGTGGGGACAGTGGGCATTGATGAGTTATACAGGGATCTAAGAAGTGAAAATGGTTCTAAGATAATTATCAGACTCAGAAATTAGGGACAGAACATTCAAATGCCTTCAGTGTTAGGGCATCAGCCTAGGGAAAGGTCATCAGTACAGGAAAAGCTGGCCTCCATTTTCCCAATCCTGAGGGCTTTTAGAGAGAGTGTAAGAATCCTCCTTTGTCCTCTATATTTTACCACATCCTTGAGCCCAATCAGCTTATTACAACAAAGTGCTTTCACCTGCCCTTTCTCTTCCTCTTTACACCCTCAATAGCAGCTTAGGTACTCAGGAACTCTTGCATGCTCTTGATAGTTCTTACTCGCTGAAGGAGATCATTTCTGCCATCTCTGCCTCAGATACAATGCCCTCCAGTCCACATCGCTGCCGACGTGATTTCTGGTAACAGTACTTATCATGCTTGGCTAAAATGCCTTACATGACTCTCCCCTCTGTCAAAGAGTCTAAAGTCTTTTGACATAAATCAAGTTCCAAAATACCTTTTCAGACTTATCTCATAAGATCCTTCTGTACACTCCATGTTCCTGCATATCCAATATCTTAGTCCTTCCAAAAATGCTGTTTTTTTAAATTTTTATTTCTTTTCAGTGTAACAGTATTCATTGTTTTTACACCACACCCAGTGCTCCATGCAATCTGTGCCCTCTCTAATACCCACCACCTGGTTCCCCCAACCTCCCCCCGCCCCCGCTTCAAAACCCTCAGATTGTTTTTCAGAGTCCATGCTGTTGCTTTTTATACTTTCATAACTCTTTCTCTCCTGAATGCCCTTCTCACCCCTGCAAGCATTTTGAAATGTATATGCTGTTTAAAGTTCAGATTTTAAAAAAATCACTTCTTCTGCTACATTTCCCTGATTTCCTTGGTAAGAATTCTTCCTTGGTAAGAATCGCTCTGTACTATCGTACCATCTATTTTCCCATCCACTGCAATACACCTTTTATTAGAGTTGTTTGTTTTCCTGTCTGTCTGCTAGACTCTGAACTCCTACAGGTTTGGGATGAGCTTACCCATACTTGCACAAGCAACAGTGTCCAGTACTGTACCGTGAGCATAGCACAGCTCACTGAATGCCGCTTGTAATAAACGCATGACCCATGCTGATGCAGGTGACTGCTTTCCACTGCTTGCATAACTGATTTGCAATCTTCAGTTTTACAAAAAGTCTGTAGGAAGGAAAGGGGGAGCTAAGACCAAGGTCGAAGGCAGTAGAAATTTTTGAAAGACACCTACCCTTCAAAGCTCATCTTTCATTACTTCCCCACAAAACCTACACAAAGACCCTCTTCTGGGTTCTTTCTCACCTCCTTTCTCACTTCCGGCTTCTGCACTTCTTTCATATTCGTATCTCAGTTGCAAATAGCTTCTTGGAAGTGGTTTTATTACAATATATTTTAATGCATTTGCTGGTCCATTAACACATTCTTGCACCCAGGTATGTCAGATAAGCTAATGAAAGAATTTTATTTTTTCTCAATTAAGAGAAGTTGCAACTCCAGAGATAACTGACAGGGTTCTGGGTCTAGCCAGGATGCAGTAACACTACAACAAAAAATGACACCATTGTTATGCCTTGGCACTAGGTATTCATGTGGGTATACTGAAAACCTGAGCCTGAAACAAGGAAACACCTCCTGCAGCCAGTAAATTCCCCAGACAGGGTCCACAGCAAGTTCTAGATCCTGAAGATCAACTAGAAGATTTACCTTCAAAACTGAAGTAAAAGAGTAAAAAGTTATAAGATCCAGGAGCAAAATTACTGCAACAGACAAATTTTTCTAGTTCTACCCCTCATCACCCCCTAAAGAGGTTGGGGAACATCAAGAACAGGACTCTTGTTTCTGCTACGGATCATGAGGGATTGGGTACTAGAGTCTGGGCAAAGAACTAAGGAATACTTTTCATAATAAAAAGCAAAGAATTAAGAGTTCCCAGATAGCAATTCATATAGGAAGAAAAGAAAGAAAAAAGGCAGAGGAAGGAAGGTGAGGGAGTTAGCATGTAGTGGAAGACCATGTTCTCTGTCATGTGACAAAATTTTGTGTGGAAATTCACGAATGTTCTAAATTTCTTTCTCCAAGTTGAAAACAAAAGAATTCAAGTGACCATTTACAGGTACCAGAGCTAAAGAAGGAGAAGACAAAGGCCTGGAAAAATCTTGCCTTAAAAGTCAAGAAAATTGAAGCTCAGCCATATGAAAACCCCTGTTTAATCTGAAAAAAAAAATGTTGCACTTGGTAAAATATTGCTAGCATCTTTGAAGTGCCAAACAGTGTGATAATATGTATTCCTTATAAGCGAAAAGACACACACACACACACACACACACACACACAGAGAAAGTGAGATCCTATAAGTTTATTTTTAAAAATCTTGTCTCTGTCCTGAAATACTATTCATATTTACCATTTTGTAATAGTTCTTTTACTACATGGAAAGTCCACAGATGGCAAGGAAGAACTGGGATTTTTTTTTTTTTTCAGTCATCTGGACTTAAAAATGGAGTCTCTCACCTTGTTCTTGGAAGCACTGATCATATATGTTCATGGCTTTGCTGTTACTGAAATCTTTTGTCTGCTTCTCCTAATGTAGAGGAGATAAGCCTCAGCTCTTTGAATATTTGAAAGAAAGACAGAAACTTTCCTAGCAGAGACCTAACAAGTCAGTATAGAATATATCTTATGACTTGATATACTCTTAAGTCTGAGTCCACCTCAGAGACCTAAAATATTTGTTCACATCTGTAAGAAAAGAGCCAACTAATTAATTTAGGGCCTGGCAAGAAGTGAGTCTCCCTTGTTATTTTGGCATGAGTGATTTTCAGCAGGCCACCAAGCATTAGCCCTAGGGATTCACCAGACATTTGGGGAAGGTTTTGGATTCTTTACATCCTAGAATTGAATCAAGTAAGTCTAGAAATCTTTAGGGGAAAGGGTCCCAGTTGACATCTAGGTTACATGAAGATTAAGGAGACATGAAGGATAGGCAATCATGGCAAAAGAAGAGAAAATGGGGCAAATTGCAATCATTAGCCAGTGATACAGACAATTTAATGTAATATGAGAAAGTGATAGATAAAGGGGAGTTTCAGAGATAGAGGATAATAAGATTTGTGAAAGGATTTGAAGGTCAAGAGTAAGATTCTGACAGGTATCCCTTGTTTCTCCAGACCTCTCTGGCCTTTGGGACATTTGAGTAATTGTGTGCTAAGCTCCTTCCCAATTTGGCTGTTGCTATAGCAGGGCCTTGTCCTTTTTCTTCTGAGTCTTAGATCCTAGAAGCCCTCTGGGTGGTTGTACTCAGCCTTCCTCCAAAGACAACAGGGAGTCTTTCTTCTGATCAAGCATGTGCGAGATGGGCTTTGAACAGTAACTGTAGCATTTCAGGTCTCCATTTGTTCCTGGCCAGTGAGAGCAAGGACCCTCTGTGTGTGTGTGTCTGTGTCTGTCTGTGTACTCACTATAAAATTTCTAAGCAAAGCTGGGTAAGTGGTGCCTGTGACCTAGGTTCCTTTTTCTGGTTTTACTTTGGGCAACAAATATCATTCCCTATCCAGTTGCTGACATAATTCTGAAAAGCTAGTCTTATTACAATTTTCTTTCTTTTTTTAAAAAAAATAATTATTTATTTGAGATAGAAAGTGAGAGAGCAAGCATGAGCTGGGTGGAGGGGCAAAGGGAGAGGAAGAAGCAGGCTCCCAGCTGAGCAGGAAGCCCCATATGGTGCTCAATCCCAAGACTCTGGGATCTTATTTGAAGCTAGACTTAATATATGGTTAGTGTTTATCCCAAACCTGTACTTCCATTCTAGCATGCACATGCACACGGAGATATTCCTTGTGACTGACACAATGAAAAGAGTGCCGTATTCCATGAAAGACCATTATTCTGGATCTTCCCTGCCCAGGATTTCCACATATTATTCTACTCCGGCATCTAACAGTTTCTTCTCTTTCATCTCTTGATTCTGGATACCTTTCCTCACCACTTTCCTTTCTTTTCCTAAACCTGATGACAGGTTTGCCTCCTGGGATATGAATCCTGAGCACACCCAGGACATATTTGACCATTTCCCTTTGGCTCTTCAGACTTCTGCTCACTGAGACAAGTATCCAGTCCCAACCTCAGCCTGGACTAGCTGGGCAGCCTGCCAGAGCTGCAAGTCAGAGAGACCTCAGAGGGTGTTAGGTGACTGCACAAACTTTGCAAAATGTTGTACTTGGAAGGGTGGTATTACCAGTATAAATGAAAAGAACACCATCCAAAAACATTCACAAAGTTGCTTCTCAACACAAGGGGGAAAAAAAGGAATATCCAACATGTTGTGAACTACAGATTGCAGACTCTACTATCAGCTACTTGGGACCAAGCTCAGACGTTTTTATAATCTAAAACAACTCTTGGGACCTTTTGAATTTCTCTTTACAAATATAAAATACCACTTAAAAAAAAACAACAGTTCAGCAACCATCAGATAGGTTAGAACCCCACAGACTACTGGAAGCCAGTGACAGGAATAATCTGGGACAAATAATCTGTACATGAAGAGGATAGAGAGAGAAAGGGGTGGGAGTGGATGATGCCGTTTGTGCAGAACAACTAGGGGAATACAAAGAATTCAAAAAACACGGGAAAATGGTAGGATTCCTTGACCTCAGAAAACCTGCTGATTACAGGAGGCAATGTTGTGACCCAGGGGAGGGCTGGACTCAAGAGTTAGGCTGCCTGTTCAGATCCCAGTTCTGCTACTTGACCTTTAGCAAGTTCCTTAGTCTCGACCTCAATGTTCTCATCTATAAAATGTGGACAATAACATGAGCTACCTCATGGGGTTGAGATTAGGATCAAGTGAACTGATGTCTGCCAAATGTTCAGTACGTGGCTTGACACCAGGTAAATGCCATGTCCGTGTTGGTGAGGAAAATCAAATGATGTGAGGGGTCAAGGGTGGGGTCAGGAGCAGAAAGCCTGTAGTGGTGCCTGGAGGGGGCAAAAGGACCTCAAGATTTTACTTTCCTCTTTCTCATTCCCTAACTCCTCTCTAATCAAATTCTATAGCCCACTACCTCCATTCCTGAAAGGCTCATCACCTGAGATGAGTTTAAGCAGCTGGCAGCTCTCACTTGGAAACTCCAGAAAATACGTCTTACCTTCCAAAATCCTCCCTGCTACTCCTTCCTGTGCAGGGAGGAGCAACTTCTCCCTACCCAGAATTAGAGAATGTCCACCAGCCAGTACCTACAGGAAACAGAAACCACAGGCAAACTCTCAGTGGGTGTAAATGACCTATCCTATCTCTCCAGATAGGAACTTTTTATAGGACTGCTGAGGAATTGACCCTGGGCTTTGAGATAGGAAGACTTTAGAGTCTGAATGGGGAGGTGCTAAGGCAGAAGGCAGAATGCTTCAGATGAGTACCTGAGGCTGCCCTTCCCAAAGCAGAGAGCCAGGACCAACCAAACTTCGAGACCAAACAAACCTACATTGTAATTTGTGCTTTCCCTCTTATTTGTACCTTGAGAAGAGTTTCCCTCTTATTTGTTCGTCTGTACCTTGATTTTATCGATTTTCTCAAAAAATAGGCGTAATAGTATCATCTGCCTCAGAGAGCTGACATAGATTAAATGAGATCACATTAAGGAGGAGGAGTCAAGATGGCAGAGAAGTAGCAGGCTGAGACTACTTCAGCTAGCAGGCGATCAGCTAGATAGCTTATCTAAAGATTGCAAACACCTGCAAATCCAACGGCAGATCGAAAAGAAGAACAGCAATTCTACAAACAGAAAATCAACCACTTTCTGAAAGGTAGGACTGACCTACCTTTCAGAAGTGAATCCAAAGCGATGGGAAGATAGACCCTGGGGGGAGGCGCCGGCTTCTGGCAAGCGGCAGAGCAATGGAGCACAAAACTGGGACTTTTAAAAGTCTGTTCCACTGAGGGACATCACTCTAGAGGCTAAACCGGGCTGAAGCCCACACGGGGTCAGCGTGGCCTCAGATCCCGTAGGGTCAAAGAAGGATCAGGGGTATCTGAGTGTCGCAGAGCTTACTGGTATTAGAACGGGTAAGCCGGCTACAGATACAGAGCCGAGGAGTGAGCTCCCAGGTCGGGGTTACCTTAAACCGGTCGCAGGCTTGGTGAGCTCAGAGCGCAGCTGGAGGCTACTCCCGTAATTGGGTGCTGTTCTCTGAGGGCCTACTGAGGAGTGGGGCCCCGGTCTCGGCTCCTCCAGGCCAGAGACTAGGAGACCACCATTTTTATTCCCATCCTCCAGAACTCTACAGAAAGGGCTCAGGGAACAAAAGCTCCTGAAAGCAAACCTGAGCGGCTTAATCAGCCTGGTAAGGGCGGTGCAATTCCACCTGGGGCAAAGACACTTGAGAATCACTACAACAGGCCCCTCCCCCAGAAGATCAACAAGAAATCCAGCCAGGACCAAGTTCACCTACCAAGGAGTGCGGTTTCAATACCAAGGAGAGCAGCGGAATTCCAGAAGAGGAGAAAGCAAAGCACAGAACTCAAGACTTTCTCCCCGTGATTCTTTAGTCTTGTAGTTAATTTAATTTTTTTTCTCTTCTTCTGCTATTTTTTTTTAACTTTTACCCTTTTCTTTTTTAACGTTTTAAACTAGTTTATCTAATATATATATTTTTCTTTTTTATACTTTTTCTTTATTCGTTTACTTTTTTTTAATTGCTTCTTTTCTTTCCTTTTTTTTTAACCTCTTTTTATCCCACCCCCCCAATTTGGGGTCTCTTCTGATTCGGTTGAAGCATATTTTCCTGGGGTTGCTGCCATCCTTTTGGTATTTTACTTGCTCCTTCATATACTCTTATCTGGACAATATGACAAGGCGGAAAAATTCACCACAAAAAAAAGAACAAGAGGCAGTACTGAAGACTAGGGACCTAATCAATACAGACATTGGTAATATGTCACATCTAGAGTACAGAATGACAATTCTCAAGGTTCTAGCCAGGCTCGAAAAAGGCATGGAAGATATTAGAGAAACCCTCTCGGGAGATATAAAGCCCTTTCTGGAGAAATAAAAGAACTAAAATCTAACCAAGTTGAAATAAAAAAAGCTATTAATGAGGTGCAATCAAAAATGGAGGCTCTCACTGCTAGGATAAATGAGGCAGAAGAAAGAATTAGCGATATAGAAGACCAAATGACAGAGAATAAAGAAGCTGAGCAAAAGAGGGACAAACAGCTACTGGACCACGAGGGGAGAATTCGAGAGATAAGTAGCACCATAAGAAGAAACAACATTAGAATAATTGGGATACCAGAAGAAGAAGAAAGAGAGAGGGGAGCAGAAGGTATACTGGAGAGAATTATTGGAGAGAATTTCCCCAATATGGCAAAGGGAAAAGCATCAAAGTCCAGGAGGTGCAGAGAACGCCCCTCAAAATCAATAATAATAGGTCCACACCACGTCACCTAATAGTAAAATTTACAAGTCTTAGTGACAAAGAGAAAATCCTGAAAGCAGCCCGGGAAAACAAGTCTGTAACATACAATTGTAAAAATATTAGAATGGCAGCAGACTTATCCACAGGCCAGAAAGAGCTGGCATGATATATTCAGAGGACTAAACAAGAAAAACATGCAGCCAAGAATACTATATCCAGCTAGGCTACCATTGAAAATAGGAGGAGAGTTTAAAAGCTTCCAGGACAAACAAAAACTGAAAGAACTAATTAATTTAGGATCTCTAAAAGTGGATCCCAAACATCTGTATGGTTTTTTTAAAACTCCCATTCCTAATCCCTTGGGATTTGTTCTGAGGATTTTTTACCTGAACCCCATGGTCCATGGTCTAATAAAGTTTGAATGTTTATCTATGAAAACCTGAACCCCATGGTCCATGGTCTAATAAAGTTTGAATGTTTATCTATGAAAAGTTAACCAAGTAATGATGTGATACCTTTCTGGTGTAGAAGTCATTTAAAATGCTATAATTGTTATTTAACTAAGTTTCCTAAGAAAAGTGGATGGAAAAGTCTCGGTCAATTTACTTCCCAGACAAAAAGGAATTAAAAGTTCTAGAATAAATTGGGATTCTTAGATTCCAGAGTGGGTTAGAGCAAGGGCAGAATTGCAAATCATAAAGCCTGGTGCATTTCTTTATGGAATAAACATGGTTGCCTTCTACACTGTGCTAGGTGCTAGAGATTCAGTGGTGACCACAAGTTTTCTCTTACTAAAGGGATTTATAAGCTAGTTGTCAGAGAGACAAAACATAAAATTAAACACATTAATCTTAGCTGATATGAATTGGTCCAAGAGACCATACCTAGGGAGAGCAAGGTAGTTTAACTGAAAACATAATCCAAAGAAGCTGAAAAGGGGCCGAATCCAGGTTTAGGATCACCAAGCCAAAACACTGAGAACAAAAAGCTAGAGAGAATAAACATTTTGCCAGAACATGTTTAATTCAAGGCCTGCATCAGAGAGGGACTGACTGAGGTATAGACATCACTCCTCCACCATGTTATAACATGATAGAAAGCATGGTATGGTCAAGCATTTCTCTCAGGGATTAATGGGGCAGTGAAAAAGCAGAGCATCCAGATGAGATGTGAGGAATGTGGGCCAGTACTTCCACTCAGGCCTACTTCTCTGGGTGATCTGTCTATAACCAGCCCCTGGGCTGTTTTCTACCTTTCGCAGTCCTCTTGTTTACCCTAAGGAGACAGACCTATGCAAAGCATAGGTCTATCCTTGCTACTTTAAGTGAACCCAGCTGTTAACACAGTTCATGCTGGAAAAGCAGAATACTACTGCAGGCATTGGTAGCATGTCTCCATTGGTGCCTTTTGTGTTTTCTTGCTCCTATTTTCTGGCAGTTTCTATTCTCTCCCAAATTTGGTTCTGTTGCTCAGTACACCGTCCACTGTCCTTCAGCAAGCCTTTCCTGCCATGCATTGATGAACTAGCCAGTCAGGCCTTTCTTTCCCCCTACAGTGTTTGATGTTAGTTCTCTAGCATCAGTACTCCCAATACCTCCCTGCCCCACCCTTTTCCCATCTCAGCCCTGTGCACTACAGCTACAGGATTTGACTGACGCCAGCCTTCGGTGACTGTCTCAAGTGATGTCAAGGAGAAACCAAAACCAGGAAGAACTGGAAAACCAGCTGAATGGAGGCATACAACCAATATTTTTAAACAATCAGATACAATAGAAAAATAATGTATTAAGATGACTTAATGGTCTTTCTCACATCTATATGGAAATCAGTAAATAAACCTTAATTTTTACAGTTATAACAAATTATACCTTGTGATTCACAAGTATATGAAGAACTGCTTCCAAGAATGTATACACTTTATTCTTTCTTAGAATCCCTGTAGTTAGTAAGCTTTCAAGTTCTTCAGAGCAATCTAAAAGACTGTTTACCAGGAGATAGTTCTCAATAAAACAAAGAATAAAATATTTACAAACTTATTTTGAGGTTGGCTTTCCTTTGGGCCCCAGCCCTGGGATCTGGCCCTCTCTGGAACTGTACTTTTCTGTGGGATTATACTGGAGGTGAAAGCTGTGAAGGGAGGTGAAGGTCCAGCACCCAAGTTAACTGTGGAGGGGTAGGGGGAAGAGGGAAATGTAGGTGTGTCCCTATACCAATGAATAATGCCCCAACACCAGCTAGGTGTCCTGTAATTTCACTCAAGTGATGATTAATGCTGGAGATAAACATCACCTTCCACAGGTGAAGAGCTGCCCCCCTGCCCCCACTTCCCTACTTCAGACACTAATCACATATTGAAGATGTCACCTGGGCTTCCAACTGGCCAGCTATAGATTGGAGTTTACACCGACCCCTTCCCCAGGTTAAATTAATTTGTGAGAGTGGCTCACAGAACTCAGAAAAACATTTTTTCTCACTAGATTGCAATTTATTATGAAAGATATAACTCAGGAGCAGCCAGATGGAAGACATGCATAGGGCAAGGTGTGGGGAGAAGACATAGAAGCTAAGCATGCAGCTCTCCACACATTTCCAAGGGTTTACCAACTCAGAAGCTCTCCAAACCCCACCTTTTGGGTTTTATGGAAGCTTCATTACAGACGCATGATTGGCTACATCTGTGGCCAGATGTAGCCAGAATCAGTGAATCAATGATTCATTGATTCAACCTCTCCCCTTCCCAGAAATCAGGGGCGGGAATTGAAAGTTCCACTCCTTTCTTCAGGCATGGTTCCCCTGGCAAGTAGCCCCAATTCTTAGGTACTTTCCAAATTTACCTCATTAACATAAACCCAGTTGTGGTGGAAAGGGGCTTGTTATGAATAATGAGATATCATTTCACCTTTATGGCTCTGAAGGTATTTCAGGAACTGAGAACTAGAACCAAATATTATGACAAAAGGTGTTCCCATTGCTTTCATCATTCAGGATGATGTTTTGGAAGTTGTGAGTCAGGAACAATGGACAACAACCAAATACATATGAGAAATATATTTTGATCATCTGAGTGCCCAGATATATATTTCCATAAATCACAACATCACAGGAGGCAAAGTGGAAGCTCTGGGTGGGAACTGGGAAGAGACTTCTTCCTGCCTTTGACATGATGTTGAATTAATTAAATGACAATGAGATTATGAACAATGACTTGTAAGATATATAATCAAGACTATGAAGCCTAGAACTGAACCCTGGAGGTCCTTGTCATCTATTCACCAACTCCTTCATTTTACAGAGGAGCTCACTAAGGCCCAGAAAAGCATTATATTAGCATTCTACAGCTTGTTAAAATTATATCTGTTTCCCAGTCCAGCATATTTCAATTAAAATCAGAATCTGTCACAGCTTTATTTTGCTTGTTTGTTTGTTTTTAAACCGAGGTATAATTGACATAAACCATTATATCAGTTTCAGGTGTACAACGCAATGATTTAATATTTGTATATACTGAAAAATGATCATCACAATACATTAACATCCATCACTATGCATAGTTACAGATTTTTTTCTTATAATGAGAAGATTTATTCTTTAAGCAAATCTCAAATATATAATTGGTATTTTTAACCCTAGTTGTTAGGTTTTGGGTTTTCAGAACCTTAAATATCACCTCCACCTTCTTCAAACAAAAAGATTGCAATTGTTAATTCCTTCACCTAGTAACATCAGAGGGGGACCAGCTATGATTTTGGCCTGTGGAGCTCCCTTTTACACGGCCTACGATAAAATAATTATCTCTAGAATTATACAGAGCAGAGGTCCTATTGGATGGAATCTATGCATCAAGATTGAAGGATTTTCAGGAATTTGTACTTTGGTGATATCACCAATAGTTTAGGGTCTGGATCTCAGTCTCCTACTCAAACTGATTCTTGACCTAGGTCTGGAATATATACATCAGAATGCCATTTTTCCCCATTTATTATCAGAAACAGAACTGTCAAGCTGTTAAAGTGGGTCCCTGGTTTGGCTAGATGAATTAAACACAAGAAAAACAATATAGTTGAATTAAAAGCTTTGCAGGACATAAACATTAAAACAGTATGATATGCCATCCATAAGTAATGCAAGATAAAACAAATGTCTTATGTTTCCCACAAAGACAATGTTGATACATTTTTCTTTAAATATTGACTTCTTTCCAAAAAACGTTTCCTGGTTTTTCCTACAATATTGATTCCTGGAATGACTTTTGGGGAAACCAGTAGTAAGTAATTCTCTTCCTTATCCCAATCTTCCTAAAGCCACACAGAAGAATCAATGTATATGAAAGATACATATTTATATTTGGGTTAAGTTAACAAAGAATGATACCTAGTGTCCATGTCTCTTTAACCCCCCACCTTTGTTTTAAAATGGAAAAAGTCTACTTGAACAGGCAATGTGTCTCAGGATGTTGATGGCTGATGTTGTTACTAGTCTCCTGTTCTACTTCCTTTAAATTGCTTACACAAGGGGAGTAAGAAGGCCAAATAGAATCTCAGTATCTTATTCTATTGAATGGGATGCACAGCAGTGATATTATTTAACAGGATTCCATCTTATTCATATCTTTAGGGACAAGACTATTGCCCTTGTGGCATTCTTTCAATATTACTACATTACACATTGTACTATTTCTTATCTAATCAGATACTTTGGTGTTTGGAAGGGCCAATAATAGCAACTTTTCCTGAGTCCAAATTAAGTGATAAGTAAGAGATAAGAAAGTGATAGACGAAGATCAAAATATCAGTTTTTATTATTGATAAGCTGGTTGGAGATTATGGCTATAAATTTGTGACCAAAAGAGCTTATTACTATCCTTTGCCTCATTCTCTGCCTCTCAGTTAAGTTCCAAGGACAGCTCACTTGAAGCAAAGTTTGATTCCACAAAACAGATAAGCAAGCATTTCAAACTGCATTGGTCCTGATTATTTAGTATGTAGGATACTAAAAATCCTCAGCTTCTTCATGGAAACCGTTTTAAGTGAATATATCTTATTTGTTAATAAACTTTGCTTTTCTTTTCTTCATTTTTTGTATATAGTGTTATGTGTGTGCATTTAGATACATGATTATATGTGTGTTTGCATATGGGTATGTGTGTGTGTGTGTGTGTGTGTGTGTGTGTGTGTGTGTGTGTACACATATATAACAGATTGGAGATATAGATACATATTTGTTTTTGAATGAATTATTTTTCCCAGATCAGTACTTACAGAAATGTAGAAGAACTAAGGCAGCTTTTCAGGCTAGCAGATTTTTACAACAAAATGCTCTCAATTTTTCAGTGATCACAAAGATATCCTGATTCTTTTGAATATGATTTTTCTGTGCTACTTCAGGTAGCCCTGCCTCCTCTGCTTCTTTTAAAAAGAATGGGTTAAGGATAGGAGCTTCTCTATCACCTCATACTTCCCAACTTCCACACCATCTAGAGATCAAGGAACGTAGTTTTGGCCCCTCAACACATTCTGTCCACCATCAGGGAATAATATTTTTTTGTGGGCAGTTCCTGAGACCTGTTTTATATAATTTTCTTTCCACTGAAATTTATCTTCCACTTGTTTCGACCCACCCTTAGGGAGCTTCAGTGAAAAATTAGTTATTTTTGGTTTCTTTTGAAAATATTTTGGAGCCTGCCTCCTAATTTTAACAAAAGCTGAGTTTTCAATATTTTCCATTATTTTTGCTGCTTTTGGATGGCTTCCAGAAGAAAGGGAAAATGCTAAATCTGTTCAGCCATTCTTTACTCTTAATATGAACAACAAGCCAAGATTCACCAGATATTTTGAAGGAAACATCTCACACTAGAGAGAAAAATGAAAGCAAAGAGACAAACTGAAGTAAACCAGAGGAAACAGAGATAAAGAGTATAAAAAAACTTAATTTTTTTCTTATAAAGGTAAAAGAACATAAAACATCTATGAAATAATACCAGGATGTTATATGCAGATATAACCAGAGAACTCTAAAAAGATATTGAAAATTGAAACTTAATATCAGAAATTTTAAAATTCAAATACAAGAGGCTATCTACTGTTTGCTGTTAACTTAAAAAGCTTTATTTAAAAATATGAAACAATTCAACAAAAGAGGTGAAAGGTAAAATTGAGGAAATTTCCCAAAAGGAGAGCAAAGCAAGAAGGAAAAAAAAGAAGAAATACAAGAAGGAATTGAGTGAATCATTAGAGATGATTTAGTGGTTATAAATATTCTAGAAAGAGAAGCAGAGAAAAGGAAGGAGGAAAATGATCATAAAGTGACAAAAGAGAAGTGTTACAGAATGGAAAGACATGAACTTTGGATACTAAGTTTCTAGCACCTGTGGAAGATATAGCTACACCAAGATACATTGTTCCAAAACTGCAGAGCTAGGCATTAAGAAGCCAGATTAAAAGACTGTGTAGAGAGGGTTCCTGGGTGGCTCAGTTGGCTGAGGGTCTGCCTTGGTCTCAGGTCATGAACCCAGAGTCCTAGGATGGAGTCCCACATTGGGCTCCCTGCTTAATGGGAGCCTGCTTCTCCTTTCCCTTGCCACTCCCTCTGCTTGTGCTCTCTCTCTCTCAAATAAATAAATGAAATCTTTAAAAATCTATGTAAAGAAAAATAATCACAGTTTGCATAGGAAGGATTAAAAATTCAAAATGGTTTTTGATTTCCAGGGCCACACTGGAAGCTGGAAGATAACAGTGCAATGTCTTCAAAATTCTAAAGAAGGTTATTTTGCTTCACTCACACAAAATTAACACTCAAGCCTGAGGTTAAATAAAGTTATTTTCAAGTGAAGCATTTCAGAAAGAAGGTACCTTCTAGCCACTTTTCCCTTGGAAACTGCTGGAAATATATACCATCAAAGGAAGGTCTACACTAAAGAAGACATAGATCAATTAAGAGGTTATCTGACACATGGGAGAGGGATTTCTCAAGATGATGGTGAAAGACAGCTGCCAAATGGCTACCACAGAGCAAGTAGGAGGCAGAGGATGTGGGCAGGATATAGAACTGGTAGATTTCTTGCCTTGTTTGACACTTGTAAGACTCATTTTACAACCAGGAAGAGATTCTACCAATGATTTGGTGACAGAAAGAGAGACAAACCATAGCCTACCCAATCCTCTTGCCAAAGCAGTGATTAATTCTGGGGAAAACAGAAATTTTACAAGAAATGAAACATAGTCACAATACATATGGCAGGGTATAAAATAAATCTACATAGTCGAAACAATATAAATGCTGAACTTTGATTTAAACAAAAATAATCTTATTGAAACCATCACTCCTCACCTGCTATTATCTATTTATTCTGTCCACCAGCTACTTTCCCCCATAGCTGGTGTCTACCTGATAGTGCACATCTATATTTGTTTGTTTCTGTCTGTCTCCCTCAATGGAACATAAGCCCAATGAGGGCAAGGACGTGGTCTATTTTGGCAACTATTGTATCCCCACATTACCTAGAATACTGCTGAGTACAGTGTATCTCAGTAATTTCTCCTAAGTAAATTAATACAAATTTAGGAATGGAAGTGTGTGTGTGTGTGTGTGTGTGTGTGTGTGTGTGTGTGTGTGTGGTATTGTGCACATTATGTACAACAGATAATGTCTAAAAAAAATAATGGGAAATAGCAGTAAACAGCGTTGCATAGTGATAAGATGAACTTCAGAAGAGCTATAAGAATTAGAAGTGGTTCTTTTGGAGAACAAAAGTATAGGGACTGAAATAGGGACTACTAGCTTTGGTTATAAAACTTGCAGCATTATTTGATGTTGAAATCTGGCACATGTATTACTTTGATAAAAACATTAATTTAAAAAACAGCTGGGGTGCCTGGGTGGCTCAGTGGGTTAGGCCGCTGCTTTCGGCTCAGTTAATGATCTCAGGGTCCTGGGATCGAGTCCCGCATCAGGCTCTCTGCTCAGCAGGGAGCCTGCTTCCTCCTCTCTCTCTCTGCCTACCTCTCTGCCTACTTGTGATCTCTCTCTGTCAAGTAAATAAAATCTTAAAAAAAAAAAAAAACAGCTGGGGAAAGTTTAATATTCTCATCTCTTACACATATAATTATATAAGACCTATGTTTCTTTTTAAGTGAAGAAGCTCATAGGAGATTTTGGGTTTGCTTGGCAGAGTAGGCTTAATTTCTAGGTATATCAAGTCAAATTTGTAGCTTGACTGAGAGCAACCAACTTATGAAATCTTTTCTTAAGAAATGCAAACATCTCTTTATGTTAAATACCTTTAGAAGTTCTTCATACCAAGATAGATTTTTTTTGGAAAATCAAGTTGAAGAACAAGGGCAAAACAAGACTGTTTACCACAAAGTCTTAACACATCCAGTTTTCTGAGGTGTGAGGCTTGGCAAGTCTCTCTCAGCCCGCTCAGTTCCTTTACTTAGAAAGTGGGGGTGATAATATGCATTTCATTGGATTACAGAATTTATCAAATAAGGTTTCTCTGTGAAATCCCAGTGTAAGATAGATATTTGATATCTGCTAGTTTTCTTTCCTCTCTTTTTTCTTCCCAGGACTGATTGTTACAATGCTGAATTAGCTAACCAAAAGCCTCATCATCATCAAAATCATCATCGTCATCATTTGTTTGCTGTGCCAGTGACAGGATTTAAACTTCTTTAAGTCTATAAAGAGTTTCAAGGAAGTTTGTACTTCTTTCCCCATTATTGCACATTTCCATGGAAATACAAATTCATATATGTCAGTGTCTGGGTAGGGACGATTCATTCACAACATTGTTATTTGTCCCAAAGTCTGTCATGGGAGAAAGATGCACTTCTGCCAGGCATCACTCATTTGTGCATTCCCCATAGCACCTACAATTTTACCTATGGACTCAGTCAATGCCCCGAACTTGGCTGGTACATTTAACAGGTTAATATGGGCCAGTCTGGAGACCCTCTGGTATTCCTGCCCCAGTGTCCTTTAGGGCAGGGGTGGATTCAGTGCAACTACAAATATAAGAAGATATCTTATCACCTCAAATATTGAATTACCAACTTGTTTGCTGAAGAGATTACAGACTCTTTCTCTGGCCAGACCCTGCATAATGTATTCCCTAGGCGACCAGCTAGCTTCTCTACAAAAAATTAATTTCTTCCCCCATTATAGTCTCGTGAATTGTACCTACTGGTGTCCTTGGAAAAGGAAGAGGAGGTCTAGCTAAGTGTTAATGATTCCAGTAGTAGGTTCACAATATACCTCCTCTCTCAGAAGGAAAAGATCACTTCATTGACATTTATCAAGGGAGTTTCCACTAGGGACCAAAGCATAGCTGTCATCACTCTCCACCATGGGCACAGTGAAAAATGGCAGATTCTCTCCCATCTGCTCTTTGCTACAATTTCCTAGCACAAAAGCAAATGAAGCTACAAAGACACAAGGATGGAGAGAGTATAAACCAGAATTTTAATTTAAAGTGGAATTATTTTAATTATACCCCTATAATTTAAGAAAAATATTTACTACATGGCTTGTGTTACTTTTCCTTATTTCCTATATCTTTACATGAAAAATCTTCTTTGAAATCCAGGAGAATTAGGCAGTCAATCTCACATCAATTTGGTATTTCCCAATGAGGGCAAAGAGGCAATCAGGTCTCTCCTACATGAAATACTAGATAAAAGACATTTTATAAGACTATGGCAGAGTAAACTGAGGACTACTTGTGTTCCAACCTCTGTCTCATCAGAAAAGAAATTTGGCATTCTGAAAACAATTATAAGAATTTTCTTGATGAAGTGATCACTGACAAGGAGGTTTTCCCTTAAATGATGTATGAGGTATTCCTTTTCACCCCTTAAAAGATCTATAAAAAGGAAAGTATTTTGTATTCTGCTGTGCCCCAGCCTCCCATCCATGAAGTCTATGTTGCCCCACCCAGGGTGCCACTAAAAAAGAGTTGGAGAATCAGACTGGCCTTGAGAGAGGGTCTCACTCCCTAGATGACAATGGAACTTCCCACAAATGTTCCTCACATCTTCTCCCAGTTTCTACCCACTCACCACCCAGCATATAGATACAGGGCTTCTGATCACCATAGGTTCCAAACTGCACTCTTATCTCCCTGTCTATATGTAGTGAAGGTCTGGCTCAGGTGAATAACTGAGAGCCTACAAGGCCGCCAGAATCACATTACCTCCCTTGGCATCCATGCTCAGCAGCTTTGTCAGCTACTCTTTAGTTGAGTTATGTAAGGACACATCATAGTTTGAGCTTCATTCTTATAATCTGAGTTGCTGAAAGATTAATAAGGTTTGCGCATATAAAATGTTCAACTCAGTGTCTGGCACAAATAAAAAGGAGTACCAAATAAAAAGGAGTATTAATTTCTATACATGATGTGCTTGATAATAGTATTTTCCTAAGTTTCATCTAAGGATGGTTTTTACTCTCACAACAGACAAGTCAATACTTAGTGATCCCTTAAATTGAATGTATACTTTAGAAATTTTGGAAACAGGGGCGCCGGGTGGCTCAGTGGGTTAGGCCTCTGCCTTAGGCTCAGGTCATGGTCTCAGGGTCCTGGGATCAAGCCCCACATCAGGCTCTCTGTTCAGCGGGGAGCCTGCTTCCCCCTTTCTCTCTGCCTACTTGTGATCTTTCTCTCTCTCTCTCTCTCTCTCTCTCTCTGTGTGTGTCAAATAAATAAATTAATTAATAATAAAAAAAGAAATTTGGGAAAACATACTAAATGAATGTTAGGAAATGTGGTCTGAGAATACCAAAGCCACATCATCTAGAGCTTATCCCCAGAGGTAACAACTTTCAAAATTATTTTAAACATGCTGAAAATGTTGAGTGGTGATAAAGTCATTATATTTCTAAAGAACCAATCTCACTAATGTGTGAAAAATAGACTGTAGAGATACAAAAATGGTAAGTTAACCTAAGCAGTTGGCTGAATTTTCTAAGATAAGAAAGAGGAAAAATAGAAGATAAGAATCAAGAGCTCTTTTTGGTCAGATACATTTGAATACCTTAAAGCCTACTCTTCTAAGAAAACTTCTGAGAGAGATAATGGGATTGTTGTACATACGAGTCTAACACGGAGAGAAGAAAATTCTAAAGCTATAAATGTAGCAGTCTTCAGTGTGCAGATAGTATTTTCATAAATGCATCCTATAGGACTAGATAAGAGTGTGTTGACAGAGAAGAGAAGAAGCTGTAGGGACTCCATTGATTAGACATTAGGGGTTTGAAAAGATCTGGACAAGACGTCTGAGAAAAAGTGACCAATGAGGTAGGGAAAAAAATCCCAGAAAAGTATAAAGAACTGGAAGGCACATGAATATGTTGTTCAAGGAGGAGACAGATCTGTTGTATGCCTCTGGTAGTTCAAGTATAAAGAGGAATGGAGGTTGGTCATCCACTGGGTTTAGCAACGGAAATTCATGCATGAATTCTACAAGAATAATTTCTGTAGAGTTGTGGAGACCAAAACACAACTGGAATGAGTTAAAGAAGGAATAAAGAAGATGAATGAACAACCACAGATATGGACAACACTATCTGGGCGTTTGCAGCAAAATGGGGACAGAGTTAGATGACAGTGACTGGAGACAAGATAGAAAGGTGTTTTATTTCCTGCTTTTGAGATTAGAGAAATAACAGCATGTTTATATTCTGTTGAAAATAATCTGGTAGAAAAGATAGCGCTCCTAATGTGATTTTGGAGCAATGGTCTTGAGTAGGTGAGAGAAGATGGACATAGTAGACAAAAAGAGTTGGCCTTGGATAGAAGTGTGGAGAGTTTCTTCCCTGTTTGAATTAATTAGTTCATTGAATTAAATGACTATTTTACCCTGAAGTCTGCTCTAACTAAAAGACCCCTATATAGACATCAGATTGTATTTATAGTGACCATTTATTTATGTCCCCTTGCTTTCCAGCATCTTTTGAAGCCCTACACTTTTTTGAGGACTTTGAGTGCTGCCTTTTCCTGGTGAAAGCCAGACAACTCATTTTCCAGCTTCTCCTCCCAGCTAGAGTACAGTAAAATGATCTAGCTCCTCCAGCAGACACACACGAGGGGTGATCAACATAATGGTAAATCTGGCATCAGCTGAGATTACCATAATTGAAAGCTTGCAATGCCTCCTACAGAATTTTGGCATTAGAATGGCAAGCGATGGTGGTTGCAGTGAAGTTGAGTCCCTGGTGCTCAAAAGGCAAAGGAACAAACTGGAGCATCTAGAGCTGGATGATGGCAGGGTGTTTTGTTTTGTTTTGTTTTGCTTTGTTTTTAAATCAAACTGATCTGTGGAATGATTTAGGATGTTTTTCCTATAAATATAGGATTGACCCCAATTTTTTAGCCTTCCTCTGAGTCTGAGGGAGCTCCTCATATTTTTTATAAAGTTCTTTTTCTCCTAAATCTTCCAGACTCAGTTTCTGTTATCTGTGATCAAGAACTCTGCCTAGCAAACCACAGAGACTCTTAACTATAGGAAATAAACAGGGTTGCTAGAGGGGAGGTATGTGGGAGGATGAAGTAATCGGGTAATGGTCATTAAGGAGGACACTTGAATAATGAGCACTGGGTGTTATAAGCAACTGATGGATCACTAAATTCTACCTCTGAATATAACAGTATATGTTAATTAAATTGAATTTTTAAAAAAGGGTGGGGGGAGAAAAAGAGATCTGCCCAGGACAGAGTTTAAGGAATCTAGCAATTGATGAACTGCTGCTCTCTTCAGGTTACTTTTTGGATTATTTTGTTATTTAAACATACTCTTTAAGAATAGGGAAACAAACCATGATATTAAGAAATGAATTTTCAACATGGGCAAGCATCTGTTAATTCTCAGATCATTTGAGGATAATAGTCATAACGTATCTGTGATATCCCTTTTGTGACATCTATGAGATCATAACTGCTGAAGAGAAAATCATGCTAAGTAATCTAACAAAGATAAAGGGGTTAATGGGGATATTGGAACAGACAGAATATTTGAAATGGGTACTTTTCCAGAATATCTAGGTCTTAAATATATAAGCACGTGTGTGCATGCATATGTAGATGTTCACCATGTGCACATGCGTGGAGTCTAAAACCAAAGACAACTTGTAAACAACTAGCCCATCCCCTAGCTGTCACCATAGCAACTGAATCTGTTCATTTTGTGTCTCGAATAACGTGTGCAAGTCTGTCTCACTAACAATTCAGAAAGGGACATTGACAAATGATCACTATATTCACCCAGCCATTTAAATAGGAAGGCATTTGGCTGAATTCTAATTTGACCAATGAATATTTAACTGATAATGCTGCCAGATAAGATATTGGCCAAAAGGGAAAAAAGAGAAATGAAGCTGGAGTTGCTATCATGCAAAAATCCTTTAATGAAGGACATGAAAGAACTGTTGTGAATTTGGGGCTGAAATCTGTTCTGTATTGGGAGATGGAAGAGCAGCTGGTCCGCAATGTATGAACTTTGAAGTTTCTGTGACCTCTAGAATGTGTAAGTCATGGAGGATGTTTTTCCTCCCCTGTTTCATGTTTTGTATACTCCAAAGACTAAGAAAAATATGCCTTAAAATGTTTTAACTTCAAAGCAACAGAAATAAAACGAAGCGTTAAGAGTGTTGGACAATTCAGACTCTGCCCATGTCCTAACCCTGTGAAACTTTTCCTCTTCATAAATTGTATTGCATCATAATATCCAAGAAGAATTTGTTTATTTGAACCTAAGGTCTCAGGAATGTTCAGTACTGTGGCTCAAGTAGATCCCAAATCACATTTTCAAGAAGATTTCGTAGGGATTTCAAGTATAATATGTTGCTTCTTAGAATATCAAATCTTTTAGTTTTTATGAGAATTTTCTGAAACAGGTACTATTTTTAGTTCTATTTTGTGAATAATGAAACCAAAGTCCAGATGTGTTAAATAACTTGCCCATGGTTGTACTGAATTAAGTAAAGGGGGTGCTAGGAGTAAAACCTGTACTCTCTCTCGAAATCCAGTGCTGAGCCACTCTGCTCTACTGTCTTCTACTTTTCTATTTCTCTAATCTTCATCTCTTCTGCCCTTTCTTCTCTTTCCCTGTTAATCAGTTGTTTTCATAAAGTACAAAGACATAAATTAGAGGGATAAAAATAAAATTATATGTGTATATATACATATATATATGTAATGCACACACCTTTATTATTTGCAATATTGGACTGATTGCTGAGCGAATTTTTTTTTAAATTTTTATTTTTTATTTCTTTTCAGCGTAACAGTATTCATTGTTTTTGCACTACACCCAGTGCTCCATGAAATACGTGTCCTCCCTAATACCCACCATCTGGTTCCCCCAACCTCCCACCCCCTGCTCCTTCAAAACCCTCAGGTTGGTTTTCAGAGTCCATAGTCTCTCATGGTTCACCTCCCCTTCCAATTTCTCTCAACTCCCTTCTCCTTTCCATCTCCCCATGTCCTCCATGATATTTGTTATGCTCCACAAATAAGTGAAACCATATGACAATTGACTCTCTCTGCTTGACTTATTTCACTCAGCATAATCTCTTCCAGTCCCATCCATGTTGCTACAAAAGTTGGGTATTCATCCTTTCTGATGGAGGCATAATACTCCATAGTATATATGGACCACATCTTCCTTGTCCATTCATCTGTTGAAGGGCACCTTGGTTCTTTCCACAGTTTGGTGACCGTGGCCATTGCTGCTATAAACATTGGGGTACAGATGGCCCTTCTTTTCACTACATCTGTATCTTTGGGGTAAATACCCAGTAGTGCAATTGCAGGGTCATAGGGAAGTTCTATTTTTCGTTTCTTGAGGAATCTCCACACTGTTCTCCAAAGTGGCTGCACCAACTTGCATTCCCACCAACAGTGGAAGAGGGTTCCCCTTTCTCCACACCCTCTACAACACAGGTTATTTCCTGTCTTGCTAATTTTGGCCACCCTAACTGGTATAAGGTGGTATCTCAATGTGGTTTTAATTTGAATCTCCCTGAGGGCTAGTGATGATGAACATTTTTTCATGTGTCTGATAGCCATTTGAATGTCTTCTTTGGAGAAGTGTCTATTCATATCTTCTGCCCATTTTTTGATATGATTATCAGCACATTTTTTTCATATGTTGGGAAGTTACTGAGTGGTCAGGTTACAAACAGAGGTTCTTTGGAAAACATTGAATGGGAACAGGATCGTATAGTTGAAAATCATAATGGCTAAAGTCATCAAGCTAAGGGAAACCAGGGCACCCATCCAGGACTATTTGATCTATTGCATCCAATACTAACATGCACCCTCATTACTAACCTTCTCAAGGTCTTACTAAAATGCTTAAATCTTTTTTAAAAAATTGGCTCTAAATACAAAAGAAAATCGCAAAATCTAAATTCTTAGATGTTTACTTCCATGTCTGCAAAACAAAACATATGTCAACTTTACTCATTATTACATTTTGTTATGCTTGAAAACACTTTGCAAGCATCTCAGAGCATGTATGATAATTTCTGAGAAATTATAGAAAATGATAGAAGAGTGACTTATAGTCACATATTTTTGAAAGCAAATTAATAAATTTCTTTTCCAAAATCTTTACCCCAAAAGTGTATGTTTAATGAGACTGTGGTACATTTAAATATGTTCCATATGATGGGGAGGTAGGACCTATAAAGTCTGAAAATGGCTTTGCATCTATATTTGCATAAGGATATTCTTGCTGCTGATAGAAATGAATTCTGGATTGAGCTGACCAAGAATCCCTTCTCCTTGGACAGTTAAAGATATATGCCTCACCATATAATTTTCTTGAAGAAGAGTTACCTTCTTTACAATATTGCTGGTTAACTACTGATGCTTGAGGGCCTCATTTTCCCCCCAAGGTCTACGTCCTACTATTTGTCTTTCCTTAGTCTATGATGCACTTAAGGTTTGTTAGTTGCCAAATAGATTGATGATTCCTCCATTCCAGAAAATATTATTAATTGGTCTCTAGAATGCTACTCCCACACATCTTGGCATTCTTTAAGTCACTTCAGTATTAAGTGAGGCTGCATTAGCATGACAATTCAGGTAGCATTAAACAGCCCAAGGAAGAAATTTGTCAGTTTAGATTCTGAGGCAGACATTTCTCTATAAAAAGTTTTAATAGGCAGATTCACTGTGGGACATTCAGGCAAAGCGTTGGTCAGTCTGGCTCACTCTGAAGCAATTAATGGGTAACCAAGATTCTGTTATTTCCAAAAGCAGTGGTCAAAATGGGGCCTTTGCTGTCTCTGGTTATTTAGTGCTTGCAACATATGTGGTCTGATCTTATGTCCCTAAATCTGCACAAGAAATGCTTTCCCATAGGTTTCCCAGTGCCCTGGATTCAGACCCACCCACTATTCATCACCAAGGGATCTTGGGATGCTGGGGGTTACAAGTTCCCACTTGAAGATCAGAAGACAATTGAGCCAGAGGTATTCCAGGACCAACATAAATGGTCCAAAAAGGCTTCTAAATGAGGGGAGGGCACAATAGAAAATGCTAGAAGATAGGCCTAAAGAGAAGGGAAAGAAGAACCAGAGTCAAAATTAAGAATCTTAAAAGGAATCTGTCTAATTATAATGAAGCAGGAAACAAGGGGAAGTAGAAGGAAAGAATAGAGTTCTCACAGAGGAGCTGAATAGCAGAAAGATTTGTCTGGCACCTAGGGTCACAACTAGTCTGTCCAAATTAGGCATAGTTACAACCCCAAATCCTCTTATTCCTGCTCAATTTAAAACTATTTACCAATCTTTCAGTACCTGGTTCTTTGAACACTTAGTGCATTTACACTACCATGTCGTTTAGCGCTTCATTGTAGAGTATGCTATTGTTTTATATTTGATAAGTGTATAGCTGTTGCATGACCCCAAATAAACTATCAGCCTCTGGAGGGCAGTGATCATACTTTACAGTTCTTATATTTTGCAACCTTAGTAACAGAATAATATTTAGAAAGTAAATAGAAGGACAAATAAAGTAGCTCTTTATTGATGAATTACACATGGCTCATAGACCCCTGCTTTACAACATTTTCACAGTTGAACTTTTAGATTTTCTTGACTGAATACTTGCTTACCACCTCTCTCTCCCTAACTGGCCTATAAGCTCCATGAAGGCAGAGACCAGTTCTACTTTTGCTATTTATAATGTGTTTGAGCACATTTGTAATGTTCCCTCCCAATTAATTTCCTCCCAGAACCTCTGAACGTGATCTTATATAAAATGAGGTCCTAAAATAAAGATTGAGTTGAGATCATACTGGACTAGGGTGGATCCCATCTATCTTTATAAGAGACAGAAAAAAAAAATACATACAGAGATATGGAAAAGAAGCAGATGTGAAAATACAAGCAGAGATTGGAAGGACTCATCCACAAGCTAAGGAGAACCAAGGAGGGCCAGCAAACCACCAGAAGCTAGGAGAGGGGCATGGAGTGGGTTCTCCCTCAGAGAGACAAGAAAACGACCTGCTGACACCTTGATTTTGGACCTCTAGCCTCCTGAACTGGGCAAACTTTTGTTTTTTAAGCCACCCCATTTCTGGTAATTTGTTACATCAGGCCTAGGAAAGGCATATACCATTATATCCTTATTATGGCAAAGTGCCTAGATTATACCAAGGGTCTGAATGTGATCTTGTAATTATCTGTGGAAGGAAGGTAGGGTGATTCTTCCCCCTTTCTCTACATCTTTTCCTAATTTAGTTTTTGGGTTTTTTTTTTTTTCCTAAGTGTAAGTTTTGGATTCTATCTTTCAGAATCACCTGGGCACTTATTAAAAATGCAGATTCCTAGGACCACTCCAAACCAGCTGTGTCAAAATTTGAGGGGCTGGGAATATGTTTCTGTAATACACTTCCATAGAAGATCTTATACTCATGAAAATTTTTGAACTGGTGCTCTTCTTTTATTATAATTCTTAGGGCTCTTTGAATGTTATCAAAGACATTTCTCTAGCCCTTACGGATAATGCACCTGATGGGAGGAAGCTTGCCTCCTTGCAGGAGATGTGTGGTTGACCTCCTCATTAATGCTGCTGGGAATTTCTGAAGCAAGATGCTCCAGCTGTCCATTCCTTTTTTTCTTTGAGGATACACCTGGCTGCTTGACACAACCCCAAATCCTGTCTACAGCAAAGGTTTTCATTTTGATAGCAGTGTCCTCAAGAAAAGAATCAGTCAGAACAAGACAGATGTAGAATCCCTCCATTCTTAGGACTATTCCCCCCAAACAGTTATGCCCCAAGGCCTTACATGCAAACTTTTGAAAATTTCTAACTTGCAACTTCCGACACATTTCACCTCTTAAAAAAATTGACTCTCAAAGGATAGGTGACAGTTTATTACAAACAGGCTGTTTTGTGTTCCATATTCGTCTCCTATTTATGACTTTCTCATCCAAATTGCTGAATCCTCAAATCAAAACACAAACCAGGCTGCAAGCTCAAATTGGCATCTGCAGATCAAGCTGTGCACTTTCTGCTATGTGCCTGCCCCCAGGACCTCTCAGAGACCTGTCATTGTCATTCGTATAGGTGTGAACAGCTCTCCAGATTCTGTGGCAGAGCCAGCTACACTTCTAGGTATCTTTCTTTAAGATTTTTAATCTAGTTGCTCAGGATGTGTCTTTCCTGCACACCTGAAAGAGCAACCCAAAACTCAAAACAAGAATAGGGGAAGTTAGTTCAACTCTGTGACTTTGCACTAAGTCTGGGAAGATTTGTGGGCTTGTCAGGAGGGATTTGTTGCAAAACCCAAGTGAATCCTGGAGTGGGAGTGGATATTAAGAAGGAAGAGGCAGAGCAGGATGAAAAGGAAACATCACGGAACACGTAGAGGTACTTTGAGCCAGCAGGGGTGTCCTGACTTCAAATTATCACCTTGTGCAACATTAAACTTCTGGCTTTGGATAATAAACAATAGTACAAACTTATTTTATAACAAAATAAGCCAAAGACACCAGAATTTGAAGTGGATTTGAAGCAACATTTTCACCACCAGAAAAATAAAGTTTATCCAACTCCTACTAATTTTTTTCTCTTGCAAATTAAACATCATCCATCCTTACCACACTACCTTGAAATCTCAAAGCTACCTTTAGCTTGTCCTTACTATCCCCCAGTCTCATATCATGTCCGTCACAAATTTCCATCATTTTTTCTATAAAACATTGGTCCCATATGACTCAAATGTTCTGGGTTGACAGCGTGGCTCTGGTAACTTTTTGACCTTTTGTAACATTTGTTGCCTTCATTAACTTCTGAAATGGATTATCTCCTGTCTGTCAGTCACCCAGGTTCAAGAGCTTGGAGGTGCCTGACTTCATTGCTTTACTCTTTCTCTTGTTCTCTCATTTTATTAAGATCCCTCCTTTGTTTTCATTACCCTCACTACTCCCTCATCAGAGGCTTCACACCTGATTTTCTGCTCTAGCTGCCCTGATATTGCCTTGAGAGACAGTAAAGTTTCTGCTAAGTGTTTTCTTTTTATTCTTTTATTTAAAAAAAAAGTAAAATGTTTAATATTTTACCTGCTAATAATAAAAATATCTGCTATTTATTGAGTACCTACTATATCCCAAGCAATTTGCTAACACATCATACACACCAGTTCAGCAGATCTGATATTGAGACTTGGGAATCTACATTTTTAGCAAGCACCCCAGTGTAAATCACTCATCTACATGAACTGCTATATACTGTGGCCAACTCTGAAATACCTATTTCAAAACATGGAGTCAAGCGATTGATGGGTCTTTGCAATATTTATGTTGTTCTGTCTTAGTTGTTTGCTCTAAATAAAAATGTATTTTATACTTTGGTTTTTAAAATTTCTTGGCTTCATACCCCAGCTTACTTTTTCAATATCCTTCTTCCTGATCCACCATTACTAAAGAATGGGAGTTGACACTAACGGTTGCTTTGTAAATAAATACAGGGGTACATTTTGGCCTAAAGTGCACAATGGAAAGATTTATAATCATACTACTTTAGGACTGGAAAAGCTTTTAAAGATCACATGGTGTTAGAATTTTAGAGGTAGAACTTCTCATTTAAAAAAAAGTTGGTCATTTGTATGAAACCAGAAGAGACCCCAAATTGCTAAGGAAATGTTGAAATAGAAAAACAAAACTGGGGGCATCACATTGCCTGAATTCAAGATTTACTACAAAGCAATGATCATCAAGACATCATGGTACTGGCACAAAAACAGGCACATAGACCAGTGGAGTAGAGTAGAGAGCCCAGATATGGACCCACTCTATGGTCAAATAATCTTTGGCAAAGAAGGAAAAAAAATACAATGAAAAAAAGACACTCTCTTTAATAAACAGTGCTGGGAAAATTGGACAGTTATGTATAGAAGAATAAAACTCGACCATTCTCTTACACCATACACAAAGATAAACTTGAAATGGATAGAACACCTCAACATGAGGCAGAAATCTATCAAAATCCTAGTGGAGAACATAGGCAGTAACCTCTTAAACATCAGCCATGGTACTTCTTTCAAGACATGTCTCCAAAGACAAAGAAAACAAAAGCAAAAGTGAACTTTGGGGACTTCATCAAGATCAAAAGCTTCTGCACAGCAAAGGAAAGAGTCAACAAAACAAAGAGGTAACCCACGGAATGGAAGAAGATATTCACAAATGACACTACAGACAAATGGCTGATATTCAAGATCTATAAAGAACTCCTCAAACTCAATACACACAAAACAGATAATCATGTCAAAAAAATGAGCAGAAGACATGAGCAGACGCTTCTCCAAAGAAGACGTACAAATAGGGCAACAGACACATGAAAAAATGCTTATCATCATTAGCCATCAGAGAGATTCAAATCAAAACCACATTGAGATACTACCTTACACCAGTTAGAACAGCCAAAATTAACAAGACAGTAAACAACATGTGTTGGAGAGTATGTGGAGAAAGGGAACCCTCTTACACTGTTGGTGGGAATACAAGTTTGTGGAGCCTCTTTGGAAAACAGTGTGGAGATTCCTTAAGAAATTAAAAAGCTTCCCAGAGCTTCCCAATGACCCTGTAATTGCACTACTGGGTATTTACCCCAAAGATACAAATGTAATGAACAGAAGGGCCACCTGTACCCCAATGTTCATAGCAGCAATGACCACGGTCCCCGAACTGTGGAAAGAACCAAGATGCCCTTCAATGGATGAATGGATAAAGAAGATATGGTCCATATATACAATGGAGTCTTATGCCTCCATCAGAAAGGATGAATACCCAACTTTTGAATCAACATGGATGGCGCTGGGTGAGATTATGCAAGTGAAATAAGTCAAGCAGAGACAGTCAATTAACATATGGTTTCACTTACTTGTAGAGCATAAGGAATAACACCGTGGACATTGGGAGATGGAGAGGAGAAGTGAGTTGAGGGAAATCAGAGAGGGAGACAAACCATGAGAGACTGTGGACTCTGAGAAACAAACTGGAGGGGAGGAGAGTGGGGGATGTGTGAGCCTGGTGGTGGGTACAAAGGAGGGCGAGTATTGCATGGAGCACTGGGTGTGGTGCATAAACAATGAATCTCAGAACACTGAAAAAAATAAAATAAATTAAAAAAATTGATCAGAATATACATGTATACGTGATATAAATATGATAGGCAGCCTAATGAAGAGCAGTGTAGGTACTAAGCTGTCAATAGGTACTATGAAAACAAGGGAGAGATAGTATGCCTGGCAAGGATTGAAGTACTGCAAGAATGTGACTCGCTTTGGCCAATAACATGTGAACTGAAGGAAGTGGTGTCACTTGGTTAGAGGCTTTAATTACCGTGTGTGATTTTTTTCTATCCTCTCTTTCCTGGGTCAACAATCATGGAAATATATGACAAAATGGAACTTCCATCAGTGTGGGCCCTGAGTGACTAGAATGAACAGACTTCTTTTTTTTTTTTTTTTTTTTTTAAAGATTTTTATTTATTTATTTGTCAGAGAGAGAGCGAGCGAGAGCGAGCACAGGCAGACAGAGTGGAAGGCAAAGTCAGAGGGAGAAGCAGGCTCCCTGCGGAGCAAGGAGCCCGATGTGGGACTTGATCCCAGGACGCTGGGATCATGACCTGAGCCGAAGGCAGCTGCTTAACCAACTGAGCCACCCAGGCGTCCCTGAACAGACTTCTTTTGTTGGTACATATTTAAGGCGCTGGAATTAGGAGGTTGTCACCTTATGAAAATTCTGTCTTATCCTGACCAATATGCTATTCTTCTTCCAGTTTTTAAGCCAGACCAATTCACTGATAGTAATAGGATAAGGATGATAATGAGAGCAACTAACATTTACTGACAGTATACCATGGTCCCAGCACTGTGCTGAGTGCATTACAGGTTTTATGCCATTTAACCTTTATACAAACACTATGAGAAAATGCTGTACGAGCCTCATTTTATACATAAGAACACTGAGATGAAAAATGTTGGAAATAGCAGTGTAAGATTATATGAAAATTAAGTTTGAAAGCAGACTCAAATTCAAACATTTTGATTTCAGAGCTTTCCTTCTTAACCATTAAATTGCTTCTGCTAGTTCATAGGCCAAAAATGCTAATTCGCCAAAGTATAGTCTACATAATTCTAGTTTTATAGAATATTAATTGTCATTGCTTAATAAATGAATTTGAATCATATTTTAAATATGTTTATGAAATATTGACTAAAATGAAATAAATAAGATTTAAAAATGTCAGACCCTCTTGGTATTTTTTGGATCTGCCTGATCCTTGAAAATCTCTGCTTGAACTTGCTTTTATTCTCATGTTTCAGACCCCAGGTTTCTTGTTCCACATCTACACACCAGTTTATAGTCCTATAAGGAGTAGTAATCCTATCCATTCCCTCACTGCTGACTTGAACTTCAACATGCCACTTGATTTTCCATTTTGTTGGCTTCTTGGACCTGGGAATCTCCTGTTTGGGCTACGAATTCTCAAGGAGAGCTTTCTGCTGCACAATTTCTAGGTCCTTTGTTTATTATTCAACCCCACCCACTGGTATATAGATATATAATGCAACAAGAATTTTTCCTGATCTTCTTTCCAATTATTTTCCTTTATGTATTCCCAGAAGCTTCTCTCATTGGTGTTCTTTCCATTGACATCATTAAATTTTCCAAGTTTTAATCACTTCCTTCTTCATATTCCATTTAAACCTCTTTAAAGTGTGCCAGTTAGTCTTTAATTAAATATTGCTTTCCCTATTTTTGTGAGCCATCTGTGATTAAAAAACCTGATAGTGGCAGTTGGAATTGTAGGAATGGATTATATAAAGCCTAAGGTCATTCAGTACTTTTCCAGTAAGAAAGTCTAAAGGTTTATTTAATCTTTAGAAAGTCAATATTCTTTAGAAAGACCAATCTTAGCTGTAATGTTACACCTAGGGGCTTTGGGATAGTCCAGGAGGAAGATATAACTTATAAAGGTCTTAGATGTGGGACTTAGAGAACTAGAAGGAATCTGATGGAATAAAAAAGAGAGCCTTCGCAAGGTCTGGGATCTATAGGACAATTCAAGTTTTTATATCTCTGTGAGAATTTGGTGAATGTTACCAAATTTTTCTTTATGAAACTACTCTTACCTCCATCCATATTATATGTTGCTCCTTTCAGATATTTGAGATCCATCTACCTGCCCCATTGGTGAAGAATGCCTGATAAAGGAGGTGAGGATGATATAAATTATGTAAATGAATGGGAATGCCATGAGCACATTGTTCTCCAGAAATGGTGAAAGGAGGCCAGATTATATGATACCTTATACTAAAAAGGGCTGAAAATCTTGTGCTTTTCCCAATCTGTATCTATCAGTCAGCATAGCAAATCAACATTTTAAGCCATATTGGGGTATATGAAACAGGCAAGTCAATGTTTGAGGGGTATCATTCTTAAGGTAACGCTTTTAAAAAGTAATTTGACAAAACCATGTGAGTAGTAATGTATTTTTACGATTCTGAACCAAATGCTCAACTAATATGAAATATTAATTCCCTCCCATTGAAATTATATTCCTTATAAATACCATCAAAAGAATGTATCTGGGTTAGATGTAAACATCACAATACTTTTCTAGTTTTGCGATTTGAAATAGCCACTTTTCTGCCATTGAAAATCACTGATTATTCAGAGCTAGTTATAAAGAGCAAAATATCTATGTGATTGCATGGTTTCTATTACCATCATCATAATGCTGCGCACAAAGGCTGATTACCTTCCATTTTACACTTCTTGTTAAAACTGGGTTAATAAGAGACTTTGAAAGGATATTCTCCTCCTCCTTACATGGAGTTTTTCATGGAAATGCAATGCAATAATTAAAATTATTTTATTACTGAAGAAAGGATTAGCCTATTGTACAATTTTGTGATGGTCAACAATATCTTATCATTAATGTATTTATTGATTAAAACACCTGCTTTATATGAAGCAAATTTAGTTGTTTTATATATGTCTAATCATGATTTCAGTGAGACTTCTGTCCAACAATTTAGATCTACATTCAACTTAAGGCTGAGAGGTTCTGGGGTGCCTGGATGACTCAGCTGATTGTTTGCCTTTGGCTCAGGTCATGATCTCTGGGTCCTGGAGCCCCATCCTTCTTCAGCAGGGAATCTGTTTCTCCCTCTCTCTCTGCCTTTCCCCAGGCTTGTCCTATCTCTCTCTCACTCACTCTTTCAACAAGTAAGTAAAAATCTTTAAAAAAAAAAAGAAAAAAGACTGATAGGTTTAAGGCTATTATCTCTATATATTATCAGTGATAATAAATTAGAGCTATTTCATTTCATGTTTAGCTTTGTAGGAAACATATGTTATTTGGGGTAGCTTTTTTTAGAAGTAGTGACTCTCATTTTTAAAAAATGTGATTTTCTTTTTCATAAACATTCAATAGGCAGAAAAAGGAGTAAGGAGCAAGAAACATAGCTGGTATAAGTAATATATTTCTTGAGAGATAGAGAACCAGGTTAGGGAGAAGAGTGGGCAGTGCAGTCAGAGGTGAATTTTTAATTTCCAATCTTGGATTTATTAAGTTCTTTCCTTTAGCTGTGCCATAATCCCCCTATATGTAAAACAGGTGACTAAGACTTGTCACTACAAAAACTCCCCAGTCCTGTGCCACTCTTAAGAGCAGTAATATCCACAGAATGGAAAAAGTATAGAAATGGGAGAGAGAGAAAAAAGGAAATTTTCATGTTTAGTTACTATCTCATAATATATAAGAAAAAATCATTACATGCTTTTGACTTTAATGTGTATGCCTGAATTGCTTATTGTGGGAAATAATATGAGGTAATTGAGAGTTAGAAGAGCAGGAAGTCTGTATTTCTTTTGGAATTCTTTTTTAAAATTTTATTATTTATTTGAGAGAGAGAGAGAGAAAGCACAAGTAGGAGTCAGAGAGAGAGGGAGAAACAGGCTTCCCGCTGAGCAGGGAACCCAATCAGGACTCCATCCCAGGACTCTGGGCTCATGACCTGAGCAAAAGGCAGATGCTTAACTGAGTGAGCCACCCAGGCATCCCTTGAAAATTTTTCTTATTATGATTTGACTTATGAAATTAGATTTGTAATTGGAAACAAATGAAATATTTGGATAGTTATTTAAGTTCAAGGAGTTATACTTGGATCAATATAATCTGTTGTTTTAGTCAATTTAGGCTGTTACAACAAATACCATAGACTTGGTTGTTTAAACAACAAACATTTCTCACAGTTCTGAAGGCTGGGCATCTGAAATTAAGGTACCAGCAGATTTGGTACCTGGTGGGAACATTTTCCCTGGTTTGCAGATGTCTGCTGTTCATGGCAGGAAGAACAAAGGCTCTGGGCTCCTCTTCTTCTTATAAGGGCACTAATCTCATTATGGGAACTCCATCCTCATAAGCTCATCTAAACCTAATTACCCACCATCTCCCAATACTACCACATTAGAGCTTAGGGATTCCACATATGAATTGGGGGGAAGAGGCATAAGCATTTAATTCATATCATCTGTTAATACTTTTTTGTTGTTGTTATTATTGGGATGCTTACCTATGGAAACCTACAAAGCCCTGATTGTTCACCTGGTGGCACCTATCTGCAGGTGTAACATTAATCTTATTAGAGATCTCTTACATGCTTCTTCTGTGGCACATTTACCTTCAACTATTCAGGCCCACAATAATGAACTAGTCTTATTGAATAATGTTGAGGGTGGGGACAGAAATGTTTGTTATTCACTAAAAAAGCCTAATAGTCTTAGGTACATACTCAAGTGATACAGACTATACTCTATATTTTATTTCATTTTGTTCTGGGGGCAAAGAGACCTAGAAAATTTATGGTATTCTATACTACCTGAAGAAGAATAAGGGAGAAGAGAGGCAATATATTCTGAAATGATAATGATTGATGAAAGTATTTCATCTGCAAAGGCATGTAGAAGTTTTTCAGAATTAATATCCACTCAATATGTCAATAGACTTAAAAATGTTTGTCTGTTCACTCAATCTACATGTATGACTCTATCCTAAGGCAATAGTCTGAAACACCAAATAAGTTTTATATTTTTTATTAGTGGCAGCACTATTTATTTAAAAAAACACTGGGAATAATAATTATGTAATTATGGGAAAATGGATGGGTTAGGAGTTGCAGATATTTAATGTAATAATATGCATAATCATAATAATATAAACCATGAAATTAAAGATAGGGGAAATGATTACAAAATAACATCAGGTGAAAACAATAGAATTACAAAGTTGTAAAAATGGTAACATGATCATATGCAAACCCTGACAGAGAAGAGCCGTGGAGAGATGTGCACCTTCATGTTGGCACTGATCATGTTTGGGAGGTGGGATGACAGAGGATTGGCTGGTGAGACTTCTTTCTAATTTTCTGCATCTCCTACATTTTCTATAATAACATTCATTTCAATTAAGTTGAAAATATAAACAACCCATTTGGTCTTTTATTTCACTCTCTCCAGATCTCAGGTAGCAAAGGTCAATTTTAAACTCCAGCCCCTCTGCACAGGCTCTTTCCCAGCCTCAGAATCCTCACTGACATCCTCCTTAAGCTGCTAGTTCTGCCAGCTTTTCCCCACCACCAGCCTCTTACTCAGTACTGCCTGATCCCCCTTCATATGGGAGCTGAGGAAATCACATTAGAACCCCCTGTTCCTGAGCCTGTGCCCTCCTCCCCAGCGCCCCAGCAGTGCCTTTCTTCTCTCCTTTCTTGATTTCCCTTCTGAATCTTCCCTACATTCTCATTCCAAGGCCAGATGGCTGATTTTCTGAAGCATTCACATTTCTCCTCTGCTGACTTATAACTGTTGAAAACCCATCATCCACACCTCCCTGGTAACCAGGTTTCTGCCACAGCAGGCTGCCTGGTGGGATTTGGCAAGTGTGGAGAGGGTGGGGAAAGAGAAACTGTCCAAAGGGAAATCGGCCAATATACTACTTGCTCGTCGGCTTTACTTCATTCATTTGGAACACTTGGAAAGCATAGGGGAGCGCTTAATGAGGACCCATTAAAGGGAGAGCTGCGTTGTTTAAAGAGCGATCAGTTCTGTTAAGCCTGGTTCAGCAATTCAGAATTTGATAAGTAGCTTTTTAGTTTTTGCCTCAAAAATAGATATCGCTTATGTTAAAATGAATAACCTATAGAAAAAAGCTTCACAGATATTTATTTCACATGGGCTTAGGCAGAGTTGTAGCTGCTAATTTGCTTTGACTATTGGTGAAGCTGGAAAATGTGAAAAAGAAACATCGAGTCATTCAATATAAAGGAAAATGAAAATTGTGCATCATGCATTTGATTTGGTTTCAAAATATCCAAAAATAAATTGAATTTGCTCTGTGTAAGTCACTGTTCAAGGAATGGTGAATGGCAAAAGTGGATAATTATAGAATCTATGTCCTCAAAAACATTATAATGCAACAGGAGAAAAATATATATGGCAAGTTAAATAAAATTATTCTATTAAGAAAGTGTGACCATATAAGCCAAATATTTTCTAAAGCCTGGCATAGAGTGGTGGCTCAATAAGTTCCCTTTCCCCTATGCTCTGTGTCCCAAACAGAATTTCAATTAGGATGTTTTTACCTTCAGTTAAGTAGTTCTACAATAAGAAAAATTCACTAGTACTTATAATAAGAGGTCTAGAGGGAAAGCAATTCTTTATATGGTAGATCAGTCAGTATCTGGACAGGAAAATATAAATCATTCTAGATTTTTCAATCAGAGAGACTTTAATGTAAGAAATTGATCACCAAAATATTGGAAAGACTAGAGAAGCAACAGGGTGACCTCTTGGGTGTTCTTGCAGATGAGGCTACTGTTGGACCATTGTTGCTACTGCCAAGTCAAGAGTCTGGAGTTTGTGGACCGCTTGGATGTTGCTGGAATCTCCAGCCATCTTCGTGTGCTTGCCGTTGTTTGTATAGAAAATATTTGCCTGCAGTATCCCACTGCTTAAATGCTAAAACCAAAACCAGACAGAATGACTTCTGTTTTCTTTTTTCCTTCCATCCAGTCTTTGTAAATGTCTTATCATTGACAGAAGCTACCAAAAACCAACTGGCAAGGGAGTCTGGGAAATGCTGTTTCTAGGTGCTTTTCCCCCAGCTGTAAAGAGAACAGCTTAGAAAAACTGGAATGGAGTTCAGTAGCAACAGAAAGGATCTGGTTGAGTAGGCTAATTCAGCAGTTCAGTAACATCATGAAGGTCAAATGTTCTTTTGTCTTTCCACTCTCCATCCTCAGAGATAAATAGCTTTTCCCTTAGGTTGGATTCCTTAAACACTTGAATGTTAAAGGCAATATTCAGCAGAAAAAGGAGATATCCTTTTCTTGTGTTCTTTTTAGACGAATGAGATAAACTCCCAATTGACTTGTTCACCCAGGTGATGGGTTAGAAAATGCAACATAATCTTTCCTAAACAAATTACCAATAAGAGTTAAAAAATGAATGCTATACTTTATCTAATAAACAACAATTATATGGCATCCTATTATCTTGTGATAAAAAGATTAATTTTGTAAATATAAACTTCTAAAATATACTACAAAATATTTGTAATCCTGTTTTTCATGTCTTTATTTATTATGATACATTAGTATATGTCATATAGATATACAAATATCATATATACATATATACAAAATATATACATATACATATACAAATATATATACAAAAAGCAGAAGTGGTCTGGCCTCTCTCACACTCTGAGAGGCTCTGTTAGGAGGATGGACTACCCCAGGGAGACTTCATGGAAAAACAGGATAGTTGGGCATATCACAAGCTACTTTGGCCAATAATGTGATTTAACCAGTAGAAACAGAATAAATCTACCAGTAGAGAATGAACCAGGCCAAATGAGTCTCTGGAAATCATGAAATACCTTTAATGATTTGGTTGCTCACCCTGAGTTCTGGCGTCATTTTGGCAAAATGAATAAGAAGGAATCACAGAGTGAGGTCTTTCGTGCCAATAATGAATGCAATGGAAATTGACTTCTTTCCATTCCAGCTGTAGCAGCAGGAGTAGGTTTTGCTGCCAACAAAAAGCTTCATCACAGTTTAGAGTTGAAATACTGGTCAAATCAAAGGGCAGGGGGCAGCATTTAGTACAGACACTACATGTCAAATTGCCAATCTCATGCCCAAAACTTTGCTCCCTGTGTCACAAAAACCTCCTTGAAGATTGTTTATCTTCTTCCAGCCCTTCAATTAATGAACTATCCATCAACACTCAGTAATATTAACAACTATCATCTGTACATTAATTTGTAAAGTGCTTTTCCTTTTACATGGTCTTATTTAATGCCTGCAGCTATTCAGTGAGCTGGGTTTTTACATAAAAGTCAAATTCAGAGATGTAACTTGGGTGACATATATAAGCTGTGAGAATGAGAGTTGAGACTCATAAAAATCCAACATTGGATGGAGTTGTGTAAGGTACAGTTCTGGCCTTGAGGGAATTTACTTTGTAGCTGGAAAATGAGGAATGCAGATAAAGAGCATCCAGCAGATTGTTAAAAGTGCTGAGGGAGTTGTACATAACAAAAGTATCATGCAGGTAAGAGAAAGAAATATCCACCATTTATTGGGATGGTAAAGACTATTTATTTATTCCTTTCCAAGGTGGAAATGAAGTGAATAATATCTTAGAGACCTTTCTGAGATGACATATTAGGTTCTGATATCTGTCAGCCCCTAGATGACATCATGTGACCTTTCTGCATGGTCTGTGCCCAAGGGCAGAATAAAGGGACGAGTTCAACTTTCCAAATCAGATATCAGTACAAACTCTGTGATTTAAAATAAACCTTAAGTCTCCCAGTAATTAAATTCTCTCTCTCTTTTTCTAAACTTTTATTCATTTATTTGAGATAGAGAGAAAAGGAGGAAGAATGAGTAAGGAGGAGGAACAGAGGGAGAGAGGAAGCAGACTCCCCACTGATTAGGGAGCCTACGCGGAGCTCTATCCCAGTATCCTGAGATCATGACCTCAGCCAAAGGCAGACCCTTAATGGACTGAGCCACTGAGATGTCCCTCAGATATTCTTTTCAGTGATCACCATGAAGAAGAACTAAGGGAACTCACAGTAATTTAATAACTCAAAGAGGCTATAAAAAATAGCTATGTAACAAATGCCATAAAAACACAGGCATTCAGAATCTAACTTTTAGATTCTTTCCTCTTTTAAATTGGGGTGATCTTCTTCCTCACACATGCCACACATTATGGTGAATATTTCTGTTTATTGAAACCAATGACTTGATCCATTAAAGAAGCCTTTCAGAGGATGATTTCCACTTCTACCAATATTAGCTTGTAGTTTATTACTTAAGTTTTAAGACTTTCCTATGTGGAACAAGCCTATACATAATCTCTTCCTTCTTGTCTCAACTTGTACATTTTTGGCTTTATTTTTGAAATTATCTGTATAAAGTGAAGTATCAGATTGATTATTCAAGCTTATCCAGTCATTGATAATTAGGTAATGAGCAGACTTAAATCCTCCACCATAACAAAATCTGGTAAGACTATTCCAAAATGCCCTGGGAATGCTGAGGAACTGAAATTGCACTAGCTGACTGAACTCAAAATTACCTCAGGTATCCAGTGCTTTGGGGAAACCACCAACTTATTTCTGGAAGCACTGTTCCCTTAAGATGTCTTTCTGAATGTCTTCTGTGCCTGTTGTGCAATCAAGCCCCCATGCACTGCATCATCTTGTGTTCTGAGAGCTCTTAGCATGAGTATGGCTTTAAGAGTAAGACTCTACCAACAGTACCAATGTGGTAGATACGTGGTGGAAGAAATTTCAATAAAAATTTTTGCCATGTATACAATAGGTTTTAATAACAGGTATACAAGCCTGCCAAGGTGGTCCAATTATTATTGGAAGACACACGTCTTCTAAATTATTCTAAATTGTGTTACTTTGAAAAATATTTACTACTTTATTTAGAGAGAGAGAAAAGGAGAGAGTACATGCAAGTAGGGGAAGGGGCAGAGGGAGAAGTAGAGGGAGAAAGAGAATCCCAAGCGACACCCTGTTAAGTGATGAGCCTGACACAGGACTCCGTCTCACCACCCTGAGATCCTGACCATAGCCAAAATCAAGAGTCAGACACTCAAGTTACTGAGTCACCCAGGCACCCTCCAAAACTATGTTTTTTGTTTTGTTTTGTTTTTGTTTTTGTTTTCTTTTTTTAAGAAAAGTAACAACAACAAAAACCTTATAAGTTAAAAAACAAAAACAAACAAAAACAAACAAAAAAAAACCTTAAGGGAAAACATTTTGTGGTTGTATCAGGGTTTTGATCTCCGGATTGATGACAATGTATGAAGGCACTTTAAGCTCCACTAAATATTGTAGATTTGTTCTTTGAAAATAGAAAACTCAGGAATGATGGAACAATAAATGGTCAATACAGTGATTTTTTTCTTTGCATATTTTCAAAGTTGAATAAGAGAAGAAAATCCTCAAATTAAATCTCAATTTGAGCAGATTTCACTCCAAGATATTTCTTTCAAGAGCCTCAGGTAAACCCACAGACTCTGGATTTGTCCAGTTATGTAAACCATGAGCCACTCTTGTCCTTGGTGCCCTGATATTAAGGCCATCAGATGGTCTATGACTTATTTGAAAGATGTTTGTACCAATAATGTAAAATAGAAAAAGCATAGAACTGCATTAGCCAAAAGCTTATGCTATTGATGTTGCTTACATACAATTTAGTATTTCTTATTATCTAGATTTGATTCTGGAATGGGAGGAATGAGGCAGGCAGAGATACCAGGAGGATAATTGCACTATAAATAATGTCGGGCCAGAGAAGTCTGAGATTGTTTCCCAGTAGGAGGCAGTGGTCTGTCTCCCAGTGTTACAGAGTAGGTTTGATGAAGGACAAAGAGACACATATGCAAATAGGCCCAGGACTGTCTGAAGCTTCCATTTATCATCATGGTTTCCATTTCTCCCTCAGCTAATCCACTCAATCCAATACTTACGGACAGATTCAATGGCTTCAGGGAAGCAATAGGGTCTTGATGTTCAAAATTCGGTGATAATGAGTGACTGCATAATCTGTTACCTCTTCCTTATACATTATAGTTGCGTGGAATGAGTGTTGGCAGCTGGCAAGAAATCTCAAGAATGATGATAATGTTTTCACTCAATCAATATTGTTTCTATCTCTTTTTTGTGTTTACTGGGACCCAAAAAGGACAGAGAGGATGACAGAATTTCTAACTCATCCTGGAGTTCTTTAAGGTTTTTTGCTCTCCTCATTACCAGATACTTACATTTATAGACAGGACAGGTGTTCCTCTTCAAGTCCTTCCTTTTCTCATTTTTTGTCAGAATTCAATTTTACAAAGACAATAGATGACAATGAAATGTGATTGCAATAAAATAATAATCACTAAACAAGCTGACTCTGCCATTTTCTAAAAAAACAAGTTCTTGTGAATAGCTGTCTTATATTTGCAGGATGTCAAATAAAATGTAAATGCTATCTTTTGTAATAAAACATGACAGGGAAGGAAATTTAAGACATACTGCCAATAAATATGGTGTGTAAACTTTAAGACTTAGTAATGTTATAATTCCATTCAGACAAATGCTCATCATTCCCTTGTTGGTAGATGATCTAGTTAAGTAGTTCTTTTGCTGCACCATATTAAGTGACCATTTCCCTCCAGTAAACTGGAAGTGGAGGAAGGTCTGAAATTTCACTCTGAAGTCCCTTTTTTCTCATATTCCTTATTCTATGGGTTCTTCTTTCATTCCATTCTTTTTCCTATTTGTTTCCATTTTCTTTGCTTGGAACTTCTGTTGTCCTAAATTCCTGAGTTTCCACCACATCCTGGACATTGGCTTTAATTAACATGGGTGGTTCGTCACACAAACAGGTTTTCATTTAGAACATGATGTGTTTTAGCTGTTCTTAAGATTTCATCTCAACCTCACTTCTTAAGAAAAGCCTTCCTGGGTGCCTGGGTGGCTCAGTGGGTTAAGCCGCTGCCTTCGGCTCAGGTCATGATCTCAGGGTCCTGGGATCGAGTCCCGCATCGGGCTCTCTGCTCAGCAGGGAGCCTGCTTCCCTCTCTCTCTCTCTGCCTGCCTCTCCATCTACTTGTGATTTCTCTCTGTCAAATAAATAAATAAAATCTTTAAAAAAAAAAAAAAGCCTTCCTAATTTGATCTAGGTCAAAGCCCTATTGTTTATATTATGTACCTTTTATTTGTATCATTTTTTCATGATTATAACTTTATATTTATCTGCATGATTCCATGTTTAATGACAGATTTCTGGATAAGCCCTAAATTCAATGTATGAGCAAAGTGTTTGTCTATTTTTGTTTTCTACTGCATACCCAATGCCTAGAATATAGTATGCACTCAAGAAATATGTGTTTGGTAAATGAATAAACTAGAAAAGCCTGCTGTACATAATATTTGCTGTTTCACAAGTATGCCAACCATAGCAAGTCCAAAACTGAGATCTTGGTCTTCCTTCCCCTACTCTCTTATCCTGTACTTTTCTTCATTTTGACAAGCAACAACTCAGTTTTTCCTTTTCCTCAGTTTTTTTTTTTTTTGTTTTGTTTTGTTTTTCCTTTTCCAAAGGTGTATGTCCTTTGTGCCATGCCATACCACATGTCTAATTTATCAGCAAGGCCAGTTAGTTGGCTCTACCTTCAAAATTTTGTTTATTCAAAATTCAACCCCGTTGCCCATATCCACAGCTAACCTACTCTAATCCACTATCATCTCTAGCTGTATTAGTTCAATAGCCTCCTACCTGGTCTCACTTCTTGCATCCTTGCCTCTCTGTATTTATTTTTCACACAGAGAGGAAACTTTTGAAACAGAAACCCAGTCCTATTACTCTTCTTTCAAACCCTTAAATGTTTTCCCTTTTCACTCATGGTAAAAGTCCCTTTGGAGGCTTGTGTGGCCCTACATAGTCTTTTCCATGACAATAGGTACTTTGTTCTGTTATGTTCTCTGCTATATCTTCAATGCAACGAAGAATTGATGACACAAAATAGATGGTTGATGGATATTTATTGATGATTATATACACTCACAAATCAGAAGCTATATCATTCAAGAATTACTCTCTGACCCTTAAAGCAAAAAATATTCCAACTCATGGGTTCCAGTGAATACATTTACCCTTTAGTTAATTCATACTGAGAGTGTTCAATACATAACATGATGTTATAAACTTTTGTTCCAAGTCCTTCTCCTGAAAAATACTTGTATTATGAAGTCAATTTTAACTACTTGGGAAAATCGTTATTGCAATCAGTATTAGCTCAAAGAATCACTCAAGGGGACACTCATGTCTTAAGGCTGACTATTGTGGTTGGCTGAATTTAGAATTAGAGACGAAAAAATTCCGCTTGGCAATTTCATCTATTTTTATGTCCTAGAATAACGTCTCAGCTTGGTGGTGATTTTGTGACATATTTCAGGTAGTAGAAATCACAATACTTCAATATTTTTGGTGGGTATTTTTCATTTGTTAAGGCATTTAGACAATCAGCAAATCATTAAATCTGTAACAGTTCTACATCAAGTCATGTATCAATTTCGTTACTGTTTGCCTCCTTAACCTGCTTGTGGTATTACAATTTAGCACAGAATAAGTTAAAATCTTAGGATATGGGAATGTGGTTACACCAAACTTCTGAAAGGAATTCTACTTTTGTTTTGTTTTGTTTTTCCCCCTGCCTATACTAACATATACAAATAATGCATAGTATATTGAGGGACTGGTGGTGGCATTTCATATCATTTAAATAAAAAAGTAATGGTCAATGTACAATGAATTCCTACCTGTCTTTGATCCTAAGATCACTTCTTGTGGTGACTATGATCATAAAATTGAAATTAAGATGATTAAAAAGAAAGGAGAAAGATGACTATTAATAGTTAGACCTCTGAATTGTTTATCCTTCCTCAAATCTATTAATTTCTATACTTCCAAGTTTATCTAAGAATATTCAGAATATTCAATTTTGTTCTGATGGCTGGAGAATTTTCATCATTTTATCAATTAACATCTCACTTATTCAACAAATATTTATTGAACATCTATCCTGTGCCAAACACTGTTCTAAATTCTGAATATGTGAACACTATTGTATCTTGTTTCAGTGTAGAGCCATTATATGTTATTCACAACTATGTCTGGAGGGAAGGTTTGTCTCACAGAGAGACTGAACCATGCTTAAAGCAATAAGAAATAAGAGTTTATTTGGATTTTAAAAAAATCATAGTTAGCAAGGTACTTCCTTAAACTCACACTTAACTGCTCCAGATGTTAGAATGCAAAAAGAAGGGAATTTGAACACAAATCTGTAAATATATTTCGTCACTGTTACTATAATCAAAACATTTTTGAAAATAAAAAAGAATTGCGATGCATTAAAAAAACAGGTCAAAAATTATATATACAAAACTTTTAAAGGCCATTTTTTTTTTTTTTTTTTTTTTTTTTTTTTTTTTTTTTTCCCAGTGCAGGGCTTGAATTCACGACCTGGAAATCAAGACCTAAGCTGAGATCAAGGGTTGGACACTTAACCAACTGAGCCACCCAGGCTTCCCTTTATAGACCATCTTAATGATTGATTTCCATATGATTGACCTGCCGTGTGTGTATATAGCCAATCTGAGACTGACAGTAAAATTGTTAATACATAACAAAAAGAAAAAGAAACAAAACAAAAGCAGTGGATTGGCTTCTCTTTGTTAAGTGACTGCCATGTAGACACAAGAAAATATGTTGCAATAGATCAATAAATTTAGATGCTGTCATTCAGTCTCACTTAATCCAATCCAAGAAAGTAAATCCACAGCTCTTCCTGCTTTTCGTTCCTTTTATTGAAATAGTTGTTGTGGCATGAAATTCAAAGAAATGTTACGCACTCATGGGTAGGGGAGAAAGTTACTCTGAAACAAAGAAGAAAAAAAACCACATGGAACAAAAAACAATCAAACAAACAAAAAACAGTAGAAGCCCTCAAGAAAGTTTTTCAACTACTGGTGAAAGAAACTCTATGAACCCTCTAAAAACTAGGGCTCATAGAAATGTACTACATCCATATTCAACACTCAGATAAGCACATTAGAACCTCAGGCATCTTTTAAAGACCCATATGTTTGGTGCAATTGCTCTAAACGAAGATGAATTTCCAAGGCCTGAGAATGTTTCTTTTCTTTTATCTCAGGAAGAAGGCTGCTCGAGCAATAAGAAACTCTTCAGAAACCCCTTCTTACCAACCTGGAGCCTACACTGCTCCCCCATAGCAAATGCCACACACATGAATGGAAACTATAATACTATAGAAGACCGACTCTAAAATAATAAAAATCACTTATCCTTAAAGAGGATTAAGCATATCCTCAAAGCAGAGAACTTGAGACAGCTGAAATTATGTACATTTATATGCACACATCTAAGCAATAACAGTTGACCAAAATGCAAACTATCAAAACCACATGGCTGAGCAACCTAGGAATTTTGCTGTCAGCTATGATGCTGCAGTGGGAACCTCAAATAGGATGTCACCCTGTCTTGATTCTGTTTCTCCAAAGACCTTCATCAAGCACTGAACAATTTCCTGGGAGAATGTCAGCTGTTTTCTTCTGGAAAAACAAAGTCATGATCCATGATTTTATGTTAGTTCTTAATTTTTAAAATTTCCCCCTCCCCCCTCAACACATATGTATTATAATGAATTTGAATTATTCTTCAAAGTAAATAGCTGAACAAGTCCTATTCTATGCAACATTCCTCTCACCAGCTTGTCATCTAAATGAATTACAGTGAACTGAATAACTGTGAGGACCTTCAAGGGAAAATCATTCTATTTAGGAACTTAAAGGGAAGAGTCTGAAAATAGAGAAGGACAGTTCTAACCCCTTTCCTTGATCTACGGGTTAATTGTAATCAAGGTAGTACTAACTAAACCTAAACAAAAGCCAAGTTTAAATGACTGCTGTGCTGATGGCCGCTCGTGGTCTGTGTGCCTAGGGTTTTTACTGAGGACGTTTGTTCATGGATTGCAGGAGGGAAGGGAAATGGGAATTGGCACTTGGACTGGTGGAAAAGACAGGGATCTGAGAGGGGATATGAGAGTGGACTGTGGAGTTTTCCTTTCTTATAGGCATTTGTTCTAAGGAAAGCAGAGTTTTTTTTGTTTGTTTGTTTATTTATTTTTTATTTTTTTTTAATATAATTTTTTATTTTTTATAAACAGAGTTTTAACAAAAGCTGAAGAAGCCATCTTCATGAAGAGGGGACACAGCAGCCTGATTAGATAGTTGTAGGAAAGTGGAATCTCTTCTTTTCTGTATAGACCAGAACAGGACACCATCCTAAGGTTCCAAAGACAGGAGTTGCCTATAGCTTCTCCTCAGTGCATGAGGAAGATGTGGCCATTTGATTTTGTAGTGACTAAAGTGTTTGGAGACTCAGCCTACTTCTCCAAGCCCCAACTACTTACAGAATGGGAGAAGATATTTGCAAACGACATATCAGATAAAGGACTAGTGTCCAGAATCTATAAAGAACTTAGCAAACTCAACACCCAAAGAACAAATAATCCAATCAAGAAATGGGCAGAGGACATGAACAGACATTTCTGCAAAGAAGACATCCAGATGGCCAACAGACACATGAAAAAGTGCTCCATATCACTCGGCATCAGGGAAATACAAATCAAAACCACAATGAGATATCACCTCACACCAGTCAGAATGGCTAAAATCAACAAATCAGGAAATGACAGATGCTGGCGAGGATGCGGAGAAAGGGGAACCCTCCTACACTGTTGGTGGGAATGCAAGCTGGTGCAGCCACTCTGGAAAACAGCATGGAGGTTCCTCAAAATGTTGAAAATAGAACTGCCCTATGACCCAGCAATTGCACTATTGGGTATTTACCCTAAAGATACAAATGTAGTGATCCAAAGGGACACATGCACCCGAATGTTTATAGCAGCAATGTCCACAATAGCCAAACTATGGAAAGAACCTAGATGTCCATCAACAGATGAATGGATCAAGAAGATGTGGTATATATACACAATGGAATACTATGCAGCCATCAAAAGAAATGAAATCTTGCCATTTGCAACAACATGGATGGAACTAGAGCGTATCATGCTTAGCGAAATAAGTCAAGCAGAGAAAGACAACTATCATATGATCTCCCTGATATGAGGAAGTGGTGATGCAACATGGAGGCTTAAGTGGGTAGAAGAAGAATAAATGAAACAAGATGGGATTGGGAGGGAGACAAACCATAAGTGACTCTTAATCTCACGAAACAAACTGAGGGTTGCCGGGGGGAGGGGGTTTGGGAGAAGGGGGTGGGATTATGGACATTGGGGAGGGTATGTGCTTTGGTGAGTGCTGTGAAGTGTGTAAACCTGGTGATTCACAGACCTGTACCCCTGGGGATAAAAATATATGTTTATAAAAAATAAAAAATTTAAAAAAAAAAGTGTTATTTCTGCACATTAATAAGGAGGCAAGAGTCTTCCCTGTGTACATTTGTTCCTTTCATGCACACGACCTCATCAGAGGTCACCTGGCTGCCAGCCATGGACACAGTTCACCATGAGTCAAGCACAAGTCTTTTAACAGGTTGGCAGAAGAGCAAGTTTGGGCTGCATTTCCTGGCCTCAGAAATTTCTCCGAGTACCTATTTAAGTTTCCTTGATTTATTCCCCATATGGTCCATGTGGTTAACCACAGTTTTATTTTTCTTAATAGCAGTAAAGAGAGACTCATCATGACCCTTCTTCAGGCTCATCACTCTCTTGCTCAGACCTATAATTTATTAGGAACATCCTCTGTGGGGATGAATGACTCTGCTCTTTGGTAATAGGATATGGAGCTTTTACACACTGTGAGATGTGCTGCTTAGTGCCAGAATAACAGTTCTGGTAAGTCACTGAGGGAAGTAAGAATCTGTCTTCTTTCCTGATGCACTGAACTGGCAAGGTAGGTGCCAGGCTAGGCCAAAAGGGGCCAAGTCTTCTTCCTTTGCATATCCTCAGAGTTGTCTATGGGACCTAAGATAAAGGGCAGAGACATTTGAGTGAAACAGACTTGTTTTTAAATTTAGGCCTATGACTCTGCTGAAGAGGTTCTCAATCAACCTCGGTTTAGTCCCCAGGAGACCTTTGGCAGGGTCTGGAGGCATTTGTAATTGTCATGACTGGGGAGGTGCCTCAGGGAAGAGGTCATCCTACAAGCACGGGAGGGCTTGCTTCCCCTTACTTTCCTGCAAAGAAAGAACTATTCAGCTCAAAACATCCATAGTGCTAAGTTTAAGAAATCCCACCCTAAATGGTTGATGCTGAGCAAGTTTCTTAACCTTGTCAAAGATGAGGGACAATTACTGGTCCTATAAGGGATGCCTGAGTGGCTCAGCCAGTTAAGCATCTGCCTTTGGCTCAGGTCATGATCCTAGGGTCCTGGGATTGAGCCACAGATCAGACTCCATGATGAGCAAGGAGCCTGCTTCTCCCTTTCCCTCTGCTGGTTTCTCTCTCTCTAATAAATAAATAAAATCCTCAAAAAATTATTGGCCCTATAATGTTGTGAGAGAGATTAAAATAAAAGCAACAAGGAAAATAAACTAGCTGTATTGGGGGACAGACCTAAGACAATCCATCTCCTCTTCTCTTTGGTGTCCCAGAACCTACAGTCTCCCTATTTGCCATCACCCTCTGCTCCCATCACAAGTCTGTTTTCAACTTAGCTTAGGCTAAGGTTGAGCTATTCTAAATTACTCTGAAGTAACAAGCACTCCAAATTCTCAGGGTTTATACCAAATAAGTTTAGTTCCTCACTTCTGTCTGTGTGTCAGGGTTGCCTCCAATTCTTTAATTAGGCCCTTGCTGAAGGAGAAGCCTCCATATTGGACATTATGATGTCTAGTGAAAATAGAAAGCAATAAAAAGCATACATTGGCTTTTACAATTTCCACACAGATGTGTCCTACATCACCATTTGAAATGCTGCCTACTCACCCGTTGTTGAGGGAGGGATTCCCTCCACAGGGTTACAGGAATGATTGAATATGGGACATCTGACACTGGATAGATAAAATAAACAGCAGTTTATTAGTCACATACACCCAATGCCCTTGGAAGGAGGACACTGCACATGATGCAGAATCACATAAGGGCAACACTCAGAAACAGAGTGAACAAACAGGGCTACGGCTTTGTTGTGTCAAGAGGAGGAGGTGTCCCTGGTTCCTACAGGAGGATGCCACTGGCTTGTTTGAATAATTCTATAGTAGGAATTCCATAATTAATGAATTAAGTAATTCCATAATTGACTTGTTTGAATAATTCCTGGCAAGGAATTGAAATCTGCTTAAAAGAACTGCTCTAAGCCCCTTTCATAAGAACGATGATTTGGTTAGGGGATCTTATTTGAGGGCGCAGAGGGGGAAAGGAGCTTGTGACTAGGTCATTTAGAGTTCTGCTGACTTCACTGGACAGCATGACAGAACATAATATTGAGCCTTATTTTTAGGCCTTAAACCTAAAAATCACTTCTGCTTGTATTACCTTGGCCCACAAAAGTTACATGGAAAATGGAATCAAGTGACAAAAAGTAACTTAAAGATCATTTGTCATTTTAAGCCAGTGGATTCCACATTTCCATTTCTTTTCATAGAAACTTTTGTTAAATGGGATCCTATCTAAAACCATTATCTACAGCAACGATGGAATCAGAAATCAGATCTAAAGGGTTAAAGCAGGATACAGTTCTGGGCATCCCACTGTCTCCTCATCCACTGAAATTTGCCCAATCCTGTTTTTTACTAATGGAAACATTGAAGACCAGAGTGGGTAGTAACTTAAGTTAAACAGCAGAGTTCACATCTTCTGGTAGGAACACATCTTTCTAAGCTGGCAGTAAGAAACTCCATGACAAAAAAGTAAAGAGACAAAATGAGGCCAGTTATCCTAGGACAAAGAGGGGGGCAATGGGGGATGTGGGATGACAGTAAAAGAGAAAAGATGGGAATAATTATGGAGATCAGAAGAGAGAAAGCTGAAAAGCAAGCAGGAGGTACAAGGCCAATTCAAATATATACCATGCTGATGACTTTCAACCCCTCTGTCCAGCCAGAGTTTTGAACTTCAGACTGGTGAATCCAACTGCCTGGCTTAACATCTGACCTGAAGCCTGACACCATATTAGTCTTGTAAGTCTAAGACAGGACTCTTGGTTCCTCTCTCTCCCCACCCTACTTCTCCTTAGTCTTCCTGACCTCAGCGGATTGTACCATCTACTCAATTTCTCAAGCCAAATATATAGATGTTAGTCAGTGACTCTCTTCTTTCCTTTCAACTTCATAGCCAATCAATTAGCATGGCCTATTGGTCCACCTTCTAAGTATATACAGAATTTGAGTCCTTCTCACCAAGTTTGCAACCTCTACTCTGTCCTGGAAACTTGTAATGGCCTCTTATTTAACCTCTCTGCTTTTACTCTTGGATACCACAATCCATTTTCTTCACAGCAGCCTAACTGCTCCCTATACAACATAAATCAAATCATGTCACCTCTCTGGCTAAAGTTCTCTAGTAATTTTCCATCAGTCCATAGAATAAAGTCACAACTCTATCAGGACCTACAAGGCCCCACTTTGCTAAGCCCCCGTCTACCTCTCACAGCTTATGTCCCACCACTGGCCACCTAATTCATTCCCCTGATGCATCTTAAATCATACTGATTTTCTTGACATTCTTCAGACATATCAAGATTTTATTGCTGTATAGGATCATAGTTTAGACTTTCATGAGATCTTACCCTTCTTACCTTTCCCCTCATCTACTCATCCAACTAATGTTTATCAGTTCTAAAATATATAGCAGATACTGTTTTCTTATGTGAAAATGTCTCCTTCTCAGAAAGGCCTTCCCTGAATCTTGCTATCTCCTTTTCTATCTCCTTATGTTGCTTTATTATTATTATTACTAGGACATTTATCACCACAAGAAATTATACCCCTCCTTTTTAATATTTATCAGCATTATAAATGCCTTTAACTTTTTTTTAAATTTTTTATTTTTTATAAACATATATTTTTATACCCCTCCTTTTTTTTTGAGAATTTAATGTTTAATAAAGAATTCACTTGTTCGATTAAATATTTCATGTTAACTCTGAAAATGATGCCCTAAATATTTATAAAGTTTCATAATCTCTTAGATGCCATGTCTATGCCAATGCAAAGAAGTTGGTTCCAATTTTAGATTTTACAAGATTTAAAAAAAATTATCCCAAACTCCAAAAAATAGTAAGCATGACAGTAACTATATTTAGGAAGTATGATTCAGCCATAGATGGATTTGCAAAATAAAGAAGTCAACAGTCCTTAATGCTCAGAAATTTTAAAAATCACATATTTTGGGATACTGGTTTACATAGAATTTTCCACTTTCAGGATTGTACTACTGATTTCATTGAAAATGTTAATAGTGCAGAAAAGTTGAGATAGAAAAGTGATTCACAGTTTGGTAAATTAATCATTTTAACCAGTAATTTTTTTATATAATTTTTTATTTTTTATAAACATATATTTTTATCCCCAGGGGTACAGGTCTGTGAATCACCAGGTTTACACACTTCACAGCACTCACCAAAGCACATACCCTCCCCAATGTCCATAATCCCACCCCCTTCTCCCAAACCCCCTCCCCCCAGCAACCCTCAGTTTGTTTTGTGAGATTAAGAGTCACTTATGGTGGATACCTCCCCTTTTTATTTAACCTTTACTTTTATCAACTATAAAATATGTTCTAGGAGCATAAACTAATCTAATTTTGAGCAATTCACCATGGGGGAAGAAAAGAATTTCAGTATTTTAATTATGCTCATATATGCCACTATGACCAGAATGTCAGAAAATGATGGCAGAATGTCAGAAAATGGTTGTGGATTATTAGGGAGTAGGGGGCAGCAATCAATTTACTAAGCTAGGAAACTTATTACTTGCCATATTTTACTTTCTGTATGAGCAATAAAAGGGATAATCAAAATTTAAGGAAATATAAAATAATTGAGATAATTCCTCAACATTCTTGGACCAATAGCTGGAGAAGAGTGGTTTATTTCATTCATGCTCAGCTCCAGCTGCAAATAGGACTTTTTTTTTTTTAAAGATTTTTATCTATTCATTTGACAGAGATCACAAGCAGGCAAAGAGGCAGGCAGAGAGAAGGGGGGTGGGAAAGCAGGCTTTCCGCCGAGCAGAGATCCCAGGACCCTGAGATCACGACCTGAGCCGAAGGCAGATGCCCAACCCACTGAGCCACCCAGGTGACCCCCAAATAGGAATTTTTTGAGGGTGATATTTACACATGCAGATTCATCAGCCACACCGCTTGAAATTCTGAATCTCCAAGGCTGTTATGGAGCCTGGGAATCCGAATGTTTTATTGAACCTCTCCAAGGAATTCTGATGGTCTGCCTCATTTGGAACTTTTGGGCAAGTAACTTACCTGTACTATGTTTTTCTAGACTAACCAAGCATTTAAATAAACTTGCCAAATAGGTTGTTTTATGTTGAGCTTGGACAATATTGATCTGGAACTTTTTTTTTTTTTTTTTTTTTTCATAGATAAAAAAGGAACCTTGAACTCAGAGCTATAGAAAATCTCTAGATTATGTTAGATCCATGGAGGGGATGTGAATGCCTTGGTTATTTCTCTTGTAAGTGTGTGTCTTTTTCCAGAATCATTTTATAAGTAAAAAAAAAAAAAAAAAAAAAAAAAGGCACAAAGCAGCAACTTCCCATGATTGAACCTATTACACTAGTGAAACAATAATTTGTGGAAAACTGGACACTAACACACACCATCCTGTTCCCATCACAGAAAACTAACCCCTTAGGTAGAGTCTGTCCTTGGTCAGTACCTACTAACTTTAAAACACCAGTTCATTTGATTATACTCTGAGATGTGTCAGCAATGACTGCTGATTAAATGCATCTAATTGGTTTAAACACCCCAAGGAAATGAAATAGAACAAAATTCTCATACCTGCCTTACTTTTCTAACTGGGAGTTTATGTTCCACTGGGAAGGAATAAAAAATGCAAAATAAAATTCCCTAGCCTGCAGCATGTTAGCTTTTGTAGTCCTGGACATTATCATGCCCCAGTGACACTTGCTGATTATATCTACAGGGCACAAGTGATTTTGAACTCACAGTACATTTGGAAGTAAACCTAATGGGCATGCAAACTGCCAATTTCAGTGTCAGGGAAACTAAGTACATTTCCAATCCTTAAAACTCAAGTTTTCTTAACTATGGATTGGCACAGAAGTAGAAGGCTTTGAGTTTTATGGGATTTGGATGAAAAGTTTATATAACTACAAAATGGAAAGAAATATTTTTCTTAAGCTACTTAGATATTTTATTTGAAGCCAGATTATTCCTAGTTTTAAAGCTGCACTGTAAATCCAGATTATGGTTGTGACCTAGGTGCCATGGTCGGTGGGGGGGCGGTGAGATGCTCAAGTTTAATTGTAGTAAGTTCTCCTTGACAATATATTGGTGTCTTAAGCCATCAGCAATAACTGACCAGCTGAACAAGTTTGTATAGGTCTTTAGTCAATCTGAAATGCAAACACTGCCAGTCAGCTTTTCTGTGAATTCATTTTAGTTGGGAAGAAGCATTGCTAGAAGCTGGAAGCTCTTCTGCTTCTGTCTAATATATGCAAATACTTTAAAACTCATTCCTCAGTTCAGAAAGCAGCAAATGAAAAACATCCCTGTGATTCTTCACTCTAGACTTAGGAATAGAAAATGGGAACTGTTTTTCCCTCCTAGTTCTACATTCGTCTTTAGAATTTCATCACTCACCTCAACAAGATTCTTTGGGACAAAAATAAGCTTCCCAAAGAAAATTTAACTGGCTTCATCCCACGTTTGCTTTTGATAACTCAAAACATGAAACTCATTTGCATGCTATTATATGATTAATAAAAGGCATGATAGAAAAACTGAAAGAAAATATGAATAAATACATGAAATGACAAAAGACATCCCCTCATAGAATAAGCAAAAATTAACTGTCCATAGGAGAGCATTATAAGCGACAGAATAATCTCAGGCAAAATAAAGCCCCTTAGCTACTGTATCAATTATTGGGAACTGACATAGAAGAAATGAATATAATAGGATGAAAAATAACTATAATACAAGGTGGCAAATGCCATAAAAAGATAGCAATAAAGTACTGGAGGTGTTCAGAGATGAAAAGGCCCCCAATCTTGCCTTGGAAATTTCCTGAAAAAGGTAACATTTAAGATAGACTTTGAGGTACAGATAAGACTTGGTTATGTGGAGTTGAAGGTGGGTAAAGATGTTTCAAGCTAAGGGGTTGCATGATCATAGTCATAAAATGAAGTAAATGGAGAGAATGTAAAAAGAATAGTAAATAATATTAGTTCTTTTGTTTTGTTTTTGGTCTTAGATAATGAATGGCCATAATGAATGGCCACCTCACTAGAGTGAGCCTGGAGTTAGAGGACACAAGAATCAGCCTGCAGCCTGACCCCATGGGTACCAGCCTGGAAGTTCGGTCTATAAGGGCTAGCCAGGAGACTGAGGCTACAGGAGCTGGCCTGGCACTGCGAAAGATGTTCATGGCAGTCTACTGGGTCTGTAGGAGCTAATGTGGGTGTGACGCTGGTGTCTGTGGTGAAGTGGGGTGCTTACCTTCTGGTTCTTTCCCCATGGTCTGCCTGTGCTGAGGGAAGGGTAATGGAGATACTACATTCTGTTAAGCATCGTACTGCAGTGTTTACTGCCTTCTTATTTCTATCCTCCTCTCAGGTACTGTGATCCTTCACCTGGAATCCTTAGCATTTGTGAAAGGTTTTTTTGTTGGTTTGTTTGTTGACTTTTACCATGGCAGATAGTGATTCAGATTGCTATTTCTGGGAGGGAGTAAGTGCTAGAAATTTCCACACTGCCATCTTCCTCAAACATTTTTAATTTTGATAGAGTCTGATTCATCTGTTTCTTTCTCTTGTGCTTTTCATGTTGTAAGATGACTTTGCCTTCCCCAAATTTATGAAGACTTTCTCTGTTTTCTTCTAAGAGTTTTATCATTAGGTCTTGCTTAGGTCTCTGATCCATTTTGAATTAATTTTTTTTGTGTGATGAAATACAATTGCATTCTTTTGCACATGGATGTCAGCAAGTTTAGCATCATTTGCTGGAAATACTATTTTTTTCACTTAATAATCATGGCAGCATTGTTGAAATCAGTTGACTATAAACAGTTTTATATTTGGATTCTCAACTCTAGTCAACCTATCTATATGTCTATCCTTAGGCTAATCCCACTATGTCTTGATTGCTGTAGCTTTGTAGTACATTTTAAAATTGAGAAGTGTGATTCCTCTTACTTTGTTCTTTCTTTCTTAAGATTGCTTGCCCATTCTTGGTCCCTTGAGTTTGTATGTACATTTGGGCTTGTTAATTTCTATAAAAAGTTAGCTGGGATTTTCAAAGGGATCACACTGAAACTGTAGATAAATTGGGAAGTAAGTCTGTCTTAACAATATTAAATCTTCTTATCCTTGAACATGAGACATCCTTCCATTTATTTAATCTTCCTTCATGTTATTCAACAATGTTTGATAATTTTCAGAGTTCAGGTTTTATGCTTTTATGTTTGATGCATTATAAATGAAATTATTTTCTTAGTTTTAGTTTCAGAGTTTTATTGCTATTGTATAGAAATACAATTGATTTTTGTATATTGCTTTTATATCGCATAACCTTGCTGAACTTATTAGTTCTAATAGATTTTTAGTGGATTCCCTAGGATTTTCTATATAAAAGATCATGTTATCTGTGAATAGAGATAGTTTTGCTTTATTTCCAGTCTAGATGCCTTTTATATCTTTTTCATGCCTTAGTGTCCTGTACTTGCAGTACAATGTTTAACAGATGTGGCAATAATGTTCTATTCATGATCGTAGGGAAAAATATTAATTATCTTACCATTAAAAGTGATATTAGCTCTGGGTTTTTTCATAGATGCCTTTTTTAGACTGAGGAAGTTCTCCACATATTATTTTATAAAAAAATTATTTTAAGAAGAAATAACAAATTAATAAATACTTGATAAAGAGAATTGAATTTCATTTTCAAACTTGATCTTGAGTATGTCAACCTTGACCTTAAAAAAAAAAAAAAAGGAACCAATTGAATTTTATAGGCTTTTGAGAAAGAAGGTTAAAAATTTTAAGGGTTCCACTTCACCCAAGTTTTTGTTTCTTTCTAATCAACCTGTTACCTCTTTTATTCCTCTGTTACCCTGATCTTCATTCTGGCTGTAATAATTTTTAATGATATAATCTTGTCTCTAATGATGACTCTAATGCTAATGCCCAGTACTTTCCTCCACATCATTCATTATGGAAGTCTGATAAGCTCTAGGTGAAGAAACAGGGCAGTCTCTTTTGAAAGGAGTAGTAGCTATTAATGAGGCTTAGCCATTTCAGGAAATGATGAAGACATGATCAAATAAAAACCGCAGGGAGACTATACTCCAGTAGTTTCTTGCAGCTCCTACTAATGATGCAAGTTCAATTAATAGAAAAGTTACACTGACGGACAACATTGAAACATCAGACAGCTAATTTTAAATGAATCTTATGGTTAAAAATACATCTACTTTTATAAAGTGTGGGAGCTTGGAGAGCTACTGAATCACAAGATTGTTCAAGATCAAATGGCTTATCTATCTATCCACACACCATATAAAATATATATATTTGCCATATATATTTTTCCAAATACCTATATTTTTGCCAAATACATATATTTACCAAGTATATTTTTATATATACATATGTAGACGTATATGTATATATTTGCCCCCTAGACTCTCTAGCCCCTGTAGCTCATAATTTCTCCCATATTTCTAATTTGTCTGGCCTACTAGTAAATAAAAAGAAGCCACCATTTTTTGCACATCAAATTCTATTTGAAATAAGAAAATGCAAACATTTTGCAAAGTTCACTGGGTTGCACTGAGAGAGAGACCCCGACTGAAATGCTTTGGCATTTGGAGTTTGCACTGATGGCAGGAGATATCTATTTTTTTTAGTATCAGATTGGTTTTCTTCTTAGATATAGAGCTTTGTGAAAGAGCTTTACTAAATCATAAAATATATTTTCTCACTTTTGGGGTTATTAATTAAATGTATAGTGATCCTATAAGTGATTTTTAGTGAATTACATTTGAGGTTTAGATCAGTGAAATAGAAATCATGATTGTCAGGAAGGACATTTTATTTTACTGTTTTATTTTGTTTTAGGTTTTTTTTTCTATTTTATTTTATTTTATTTCTTTTCAGTGTTCCAGAATTCATTGTTTATGCACCACATCTTGTGCTCCATGCAATACGTGCCCTCCATAATACTCACCACCAGGCTCACCCAATCTCCTGTCCCCCTCCCCTCTCAAACCCTCAGTTTGTTTCTCAGAACCAGTCTCTCATGGTTTGTCTCCCCCTCTGGTTTCCCCCAACTCACTTCTCCTCTCCATCTCCCAGTGTCCTCTGTGTTACATTTTAGCAGACAACAAATTTCACCTTTTTATTTTGTTCTAACCAAGATTAACAGTAACACATAGTCACAGAGCTTATTTCCAAATAATAAGACTCATGTAACTTTCTAATATTAGATTACCCAGAAAAAGGAAATAGTTCTGAAAAATTGGAATTTTCTCCCTGAATAACAGCAGAAAGCTCTTCTTTTGGTTAAATGTCTAGACAATCCCCAGCCAACATCATAATTAGCTAAGAGAAAGTAATGAGGGGATTTTTTTAACATAAATGTGCAAGAGTTGAGGTGATAGCAATCCTAATTTTTATTTGATACAGTTCTAGAATACACAGCTGTGCTTCTAATGTTATATGTGTAGATCCAATCAGCAAAGCCATAAAGGGCTGCTTTCAAGACAGAGCAGAATATTTTTTTAAAGGTAGGAACAGGAGCTCTTAAGCAAGTGATCCTTGGATAGAATATATTAAATTGGTTTATGAAATTGGATAATAAAATTTGTATATTTTTCACTAATTTGAACTTAAATATTTTCTTCAGTTATTAATTGAAGGTAATAATCCACAGAAATATTAACAAAATCTGTGAACATGATGAAATAGCAAATGCAGATTTTTTACATCATTTTATCTTTACAGACAACTTGAAATATTTTTATTTACTAGTTTGGAATTATAGCAGTGATGTGACTTTTGGGGACAAATTTTTCATGTAAAACACTGATGAAGAAACATATGTAATATACACTACAAATTTAGCTTCTTAAACATATTTTGATAACTACTGAAGTATAATATTTGTAATTACATGTTTTTATTAATGCAAAAATATTTATCTGGACGTGGTCTATTGGTATTACCGGACTGCCCAGGGGCCTCTAGAACATACATAACTACTGATATATGTGGAATAGGAAAGGAAGCTGTTTATGTGTGCTTGTTGGAGGCCACAACATGGTTGGAGTCGAGGACTAAACCAGGCCCTGACTTGTGTCTCCTTCAAAGTCCGGACACCTTGACAAGGTTAAGGACAGGAAAGTTGAGTTGCACTGAGAAAGGGTCTGTGCTATGTGTTGTGCACTCGCCTACGTGACTTCCCACACACACTCCCTGCAGTAGGGAACAATGTGGCCAAGGTCCTGAATTCTTAGTCCTTGATGTTCTGTACCTCCCATAACCCACTCCCTGGTTGATTGTCTTGCTAATGGCTTTAGCCAAAACTACCTGGTGTCATGAGATTTGCTTGTAGTAAATGTAAACTTGTTATAGAAACTTGTGGTCATCTGACTAGGTACTGATGTATTCCTCCTCCTATTGGGGTCTGCCTTATAAATGCTTGTAAGATGTGGAATAAAGTTGGCACTGTTGGACATTATCTTCAGTGTACCTCCTGCCCCTATCTCTTTGTCTCTTTCTTTTTTTTTTTAATGTTCTTTCTTTATTTTTTTATTTTTTTTAAAAGATTTTATTTATTTATTTGACAGAGAGAAATCACAAGTAGATGGAGAGAGGCAGGCAGAGAGAAAGAGAGGGAAGCAGGCTCCCTGCTGAGCAGAGAGCCCGATGCAGGACTCAATCCCAGGACCCTGAGATCATGACCTGAGCCGAAGGCAGCGGCTTAACCCACTGAGCCACCCAGGCGCCCTCTCTTTGTCTCTTAATTTCTTTTCATCATCCTCTTAGCCCTCACGGTTACCCTGGTCGATTCGTCGCACTGGTCGCGACATGTGCTCCTTGTCTGGACAGAAGGAATCTGCCACACACTCCACCTTAGATCATCTAGCATACCTCTACCTCAGCTTGTTCTCTCTTATCACCTTTCCTTTGACAGTTCCAAGTGATGGTAGACAGTTAATTGAGAATCAGTTTCAAGATCCTGGGTCTGTTTTAATCAGATAAGATATTTTCACATTTTTTGAAAACAAAAAATTAACCCCAGCTTGAACAGAAAGAAAAATGAACAGCTCACATTACAAGCTTGAGGTAGAGTATATTTAGAAGGGAGCTATGAAAGCTTTGTCTCTGCTTCTCTAACACCCTGGGTTCTTCCCTCTTTTCTGTGTGTGCTGCAACCTTAGGCAGACAGCAAGAAGGCTCCAGTGATTCTGGCGATTGTGTGCACATACTACAATGTACAGGGCAAGAACAAAAGGAGGGTCTTCTATGTTTACTACTTAGAAGCAGGAAAATATTTCTGAACCCCCCCCATAATGGTTTCCTCCATGTATCATTGGCCAAGAATAGATCATATTTCTGTTTTTAAACCAAACACTGACAAGGTGACTCTGATCTTTATGATTGGCTTTTGAGGGTACAATGGATATTGTAGACTCAACCTCTAAGACCCCGGAGGTACCTATGTCTCTCAATCTCTTTTACTAGGGACATTCATTATAATTTTAATTTCAAATGAATATAATACAGTACTTTTATGAGGATGGCAAGTAACAATAAAGATTATAAATAAAAATAAATACAAGGTGTTGCAAATCTAAAATATTTAGCCAGCTCCCTCCCATTGCACTCAATTCACTTATCTTTGGGCAAATGCCTTAGTCATTAAAATCTCTAACTTGTAGATGAGAATGAAAATGTGAACCCATTGGTGACTCATAGATACCCTCTAAAGGTGAATGTCACATTCTGAAAACAGACTGAAATCTTCTGAAAACAGTGTCAGGCCTCTCGTTGTGCTCCCTTGGCACACAAATTTTGCTGACAGAAGAGCTTCCCAAAGTGGCTAGGTCAAATCTGAGACTCATGAGGCAGTATTGGGTCAGAATTCCCAGTTTTCAACACAATGGAGTATCTCCAGTTTTCATATACCTTATGTAATTATAATAAATATCTCAGCATTATTAAGGGGTAAAAAGACGTACGCAAATTTAATAGACAAAAACTGAGATGTAAGCTTGAAAACATTTGAAATTTTAAATTTGAGAGTAAAAGCCAGGTTTTTTTTTTTTTTGAAGTTATGACCCACCATGTATTCCAAACCTCTTTACCCAGAAAGCAAAATTTTAAAATGAATGAGAAATATGGCTTATTGTGCATAGCGATCTGCGAACTTCAGTATAATAAGATAAGAGATTTGTTTTGAGGAATAAATCAGAGAAACCTCTGTTTGACACAAACAGTAAATGGAATGAACACATGAAAGAGTATAGTGCACACCTTGAAGAGACATCCTATAGAAGTCAGTGAAGGGGTACTAAAATGTCTCAGGGCTTTGCTTGTAGCTGAGGTATGGATGTACATGTAGCTGAACTGAAAGACCCTATGTTGCCTTCCATGGGAGTAAAGGACAAGGTTTTGGAAAGGAGGTTGCACTGTCTGCTCTCTGGATTTCTTTATTAATGCTGAGTGTGAGAAATTAGACTTGGCTTTGCCCTTTTCTCTCGGTGGTTGTGGGACATCACACACAGTACTTATTCTTTTTTTTTTTATTAATTTTTTTTTTATTTTTTATAAACATATATTTTTATCCCCAGGGGTACAGGTCTGTGAATCACCAGGTTTACACACTTCACAGCACTCACCAAAGCACATACCCTCCCCAATGTCCATAATCCCACCCCCTTCTCCCAAACCCCCTCCCCCCAGCAACCCTCAGTTTGTTTTGTGAGATTAAGAGTCACTTATGGTTTGTCTCCCTCCCAATCCCATCTTGTTTCATTTATTCTTCTCCTACCCACTTAAGCCCCCATGTTGCATCACAACTTCCTCATATCAGGGAGATCATATGATAGTTGTCTTTCTCTGCTTGACTTATTTCGCTAAGCATGATACGCTCTAGTTCCATCCATGTTGTCGCAAATGGCAAGATTTCATTTCTTTTGATGGCTGCATAGTATTCCATTGTGTATATATACCACATCTTCTTGATCCATTCATTGCTGATGGACATCTAGGTTCTTTCCATAGTTTGGCTATTGTGGACATTGCTGCTATAAACATTCGGGTGCATGTGCCCCTTTGGATCACTACGTTTGTATCTTTAGGGTAAATACCCAGTAGTGCAATTGCTGGGTCATAGGGCAGTTCTATTTTCAACATTTTGAGGAACCTCCATGCTGTTTTCCAGAGTGGCTGCACCAGCTTGCATTCCCACCAACAGTGTAGGAGGGTTCCCCTTTCTCCGCATCCTCGCCAGCATCTGTCATTTCCTGACTTGTTGATTTTAGCCATTCTGACTGGTGTGAGGTGATATCTCATTGTGGTTTTGATTTGTATTTCCCTGATGCCGAGTGATATGGAGCACTTTTTCATGTGTCTGTTGGCCATCTGGATGTCTTCTTTGCAAAAATGTCTGTTCATGTCCTCTGCCCATTTCTTGATTGGATTATTTGTTCTTTGCGTGTTGAGTTTGCTAAGTTCTATTGGGATTTCATCAAGAATAAAATCACAGTACTTATTCTAACAAGCCAATTCTTCAACTGAGAAGCCCTCGTACCCCTATGTAAGCTCTTGATTTATGTTGCTCCACAGCTGGTCAATAGGGGAGTGGAGGGGAGAGGAATTTTTGTTCTAGAGACATATGGTGGTATTTCAGGTGTTCCTGTGTCCTTAGTATTCTTCTCTCTGCCACATTCTATAAGAAGCACTACTGTTTTCACCTGCCTTCTCTCCCCAGAAAACCTCTGCACTCCCTGCCCGGCTAGATTGGGTGATGCTTTTATGGGGTCTCATAACACTCTCCATGCCCCTTTAATGGTATTTATGTGGCCTTGTTGAGAACATATTTGTTATCTGTGTGTCTCTCTCCTAGCAAAATGTTAGGTCTTCCAATCTCTTTATCCAGCTCCTAACAGAGTGCCCAGCATATTTTAAGTGCCTAGATGATGTTTAATGTCATTGAATAGGGATTGCCAAAATAACAAAATGAAGTGCCTTCATTTCCCCAAGAATGTCCTTAGTGCCCTCCAAAACTATTCATCTGCCTCTTCCACCCTACAAGGGATATCAATCAAAATGTTTTGGTAACATGCTTTAGTGGTCTGCCATAAACATTTGTATGAGGTTTTTCAATAAGAATCAGCAAAACAAAAAGAAAAATCTCTAATATTCCAGCTAAAGATGCATCAGTAAACCCAGCAGGTTATTAATATTCAGTTAGCATGATAATCAGGCTTCAGTATTAAATATGATTATGATTTTTATTCATTCTAAGGTCATTGGTATCAATCTCTCAATAAATCAAGTCAAATTTAGTATATATCAAAGAGCATAATTAATAGTAAGGAGATACTATCAACTAATAAAAGCCTCCTAATTTGGGTTTGAGAGAATCTTAGACTAAGAAAATCCAATGAGAAGAAAATTATTTGAAATATATTTTTAACCTGATGGAAAAAAAAAAAGCACTGAACTAGAATTATACCATCTATTACAATATTTCAAATTCAAACATTACAGTTCCTTTTGAAAGAAGGGAACTAAAATGCAATGATCTCTCTAAAGAGTGAAAGGCATGAGATACTTTAATCCTTCCATGTCAGTCGCCACTCAAGCCTGGATAGAAGGCAGAACATAGAGCCATTAAGAAGGGTATCATGGTAGATTTAAGAAGGTGAAGGAAAAGGCCTTTAATGTAAGTAATCAGGAACTCCTTGAAACAATGGCTGTTCTCTAGAAAAGATGCCCACTGAATGCAGGGAAATCATGGTAGCTGCACTGAGGGGGAAAAAACAGAGCCCAGGTAAGACAAAGATATTTGATGTTCTTCAACATGTGGGCTTTCCATCCTCTTTCCGTTTGTCTGCATAAAGGGGCAGAAGCTACCCAGGGTCCCCAAGTCCTAAAAGCTGTCTTTTTCGGATGACTCTGTTATAAATACACATATCTGAGATGTGTCTGCTTTGTTCAGAGGGCTAATTTTAGCGGGCAAAAAACTTTATGAGATAATATTGCATAAACTTCTACCTATTGCAAAAGTTTTGAGCCATAAATTAATCCTTAATCAAATGATATGGTTAATAAGGGAACTGTCTAGAAAGCCAGAGGGAATGCTGTATTTGATCATACAAGAATTCTTTACAATAGGGAACAGCAAGGTAAGGTATATTCATCCAAGGTGTTGCTCAATAGGCTCCATTGGGAAGAAAACATAAGCATTTTAATTTATCTTTTTATTTATGATATCCTTTTAAATTTGTTTCATAGCATATAATTTATTGGCATAGTAGGGTACATTTAAGATTTATAAACACATAGATTTACATTTATGAGGGTTGCATGTGCTATGTTTTTGGAGGATTTTTTGTTTTATTTTCCTGATGATGATGATGTGCATTTTTCCATTCAAACTTTGCCATTTTGATAGCTTAACTATATGATTTCGGTGCAGAAGATTCTTTCCCTTCTAATCCAGTGGCTCTGGAGGCTCTGGGCCTGGCTGTTTCTGCTCCATTTCAGTAAATGATCAAGGTCTTAGGCACATGATTTTGAGGGTTGTTTTCATTTTTACATAGAAAGAACACATGGCTGATTGAACTAAGATATTTCCATTCTTTATGAATTATCAATCCCACAATATTGCTCTCTATAAACATTCTGCAAGTTACACACTGAGAACTGGTAAAGTGGTTATGTTTTGTAGGTGCACTACCTATGAATGCTTTGTGCACTTTATTATTATTATTATTTTCTTTTCTGCTCACTTGAAGCCATCAGCTTGAAGTGATCACCTTTCCCTGGTAAAGAATCCCTACCCTGTCTTAGTCAGCCAGGATATATAGTTAAAACCATTCAAAACAGAACTTCAGAATTACAGAAACACACATTTAACCATTTTTAGAAAAATCCCAGAACCAAATTATAAAAGTACAGCATAGAGATGAATGGAATCCAGTTTCTAAAGGGCTGAAATGCATCCCCATAATGTAAGGGGAAAGCTCACTGACTATTCAAAATAGAACACATTTTACTATTGAAAGATCTCTCAAAGTCAAATTCTTGTGCTGCCAGTGTTTGATAAAATATCTTCTATAAACTAGATTAGCAGCTACTTGAACATGATCTTCCCAGTGGCTTTAGGTTGATGAGAGGGTTAGGATAACTTTAAAAAGGGAAAACACTCATCTGGGCCATAGACTAAATGTCCAGCTGAATATTGAGACCACAAGGACATGGGCATTTCTACCCTAGCTCAAAATCCACCTTTCAAATTCTGGTCATAGAGAAAAGGAAAAAAATAAAACCCTCTTCTCCTTTGCACTCCTTTGACAGAGAATGGAGTAAACAGAGTCAGGAGAGATAGAAGAAATCAGCCTGCTGCAACGATTTTCCCCTTTATTTAAAGATAATTATCTTGGGACATTCCTTTGCATATGCTCCTTTCATGTTCTTAGCATCTGGGGAAATTTAGCTTGGGTTCCACCCTATGTCCAGCTTCAAGATATTATATAAATGCAGAAAACCCATAGATATTACTAAAATTGCTATGACCTGGTTCACAGGCTTGAGATTCAAATATGATCACAGCACAGTTATTATTTTTTTTTTAGTGATTAAAATGCAGGCTGATGAATATATAGCACTTACTAATTCAAAATTTAAAAATTCACCTACATATAATTATTCAAAGAAAAATGTGAGGATATCAACTTAAACAGCACTGTCAGGCAGCTGGCAATTGTTTTAGCATGGTGATAAGTATTTCTTATATATATATATTTTATTCTTGTATGTGTTTTACATTTTTCATAATAATGTGATTTTTTTTAAAATATTAAATCTCAGGGGCAGTGCTGCCAGTTATTACATTCCATGAGCTGTTCTCCAGAAGAGACATCCGCTATTCCCTTAGTGGGTTTCATTTCCTGTCTGTTTTCACAAAGAGAGTATCTTCCTATATAAAGATTTAAGTATAGGATTCTGTGGGATGTGTTTCTCATACAACATGGATGCCAAATGAAAGTAAAAGTCTTCACATGACACTCGGGTAAAGACCCTGTAGTTTGTTCCGGTGCTGGAGATAATGTCTGCACATTAAGGACTGGAGGAAAAAGGAACTCCATTGCCGTAAACGAGAGAGGGTTTCAAGGTGGCAATATGCAAAAAGATTTTCAAGGGAATTTCAGTATATGTAAGACTATAAATTCCTTTTGGTGAAACATCATTCTCCCCATGCCCACACCAGTTATCCATAATATACTTGGTGTCATTCTTCCAGAAGCCAAAGAGGTTAAGAATCTCATTAATCTCTAATATTAGTCTGGCCTCACAATGTCCCACAATGTCACTTCTGAAAATTTGTTCTCTACAGTCCACAGCTATTGTGTCCGGGATCCTAAGGGGTTTCCATCCTCCTTTTCTTCCATGTAATTCAAACCCCTTCCTCCCAAGAAATTCTTTCACTCTAATTGAATTGTTTTAACCACAAACAATACTTTTGAGCCTGTCTTAATTATTAATGGTTGGATAGAAGGAAGAGAATTGAAAGAATGGGAAGACACTGGTTCTATGCTTTATAGTTTTCAGAACCTGAAAAAAAATCTCCTGTTTTGTTTTGTTTTGTTTTGTTTTGTTTTGTTTTTCTGGAGCAGGGCCCTAAGCCTGAAATAACTAACAAGACTTCAGAGTTCATTTGAATTAAGAGTAAACAAATTTATTCTTTAATCCCTGCAGTGAACCGAACCATTTCAAACCCAAATTGGCTGCAACTATTAAGACGAGACAAATGAAACAAGAGAATCAAAGCAGCAGAGACTTAGGGTCATCTAATGCGAATCCCTAAGGATGGAGCCCGAAGATGCCTGAGAGTTTCTGGGAGGTAAAGAGTCTTGTCCTGAAAATCCATATCAAAATATTAATATAGGTACATAAATAGTCCATTCAACTGCAGTTCAAGACATCATTTTATGTTGTACTTAGAAGACAAGGAGTGAAGGAAGAACAGACTTCAGTGGAGAATGGGATTGGACACACCCTTCATAGCCTGTTTATTGTATTTACATGGGCATCTTTCTCCTTTGTAAGTATTTTGACTATTGAGGTATCTTGGGTTTATACATATTATGAATATCTTTAGAACCAGTCTTCATATTGATGAAATGCATGCTTACGTGTTTTTGTTTAAGGTGACCTATTTTTAAATCCCAAAACTTTTGTCACTTAGTTGGAGTTATCTTTTTTTTAAGATTTTATTTCTTTATTTGAGAGAGAGAGAAAGAGAAAGAATATGAAGGGGGGAGGGCAAAAGGAGAAGGACAAATAGACTCCCCACACAGCAGGGAGTAGACTCAGGGTTCTATCCCAGGACCCTGAGATCACAAACTGAGCTGAAGTCAGATACTTAACTGATAGAGCCACCCAGGCAACCCCACTAGGTATTATCTTAATTCATTACTTAACCCCTCTTTATTTTTAAAACAGAGACTAAAATACATATACCGAATTTCCTAGAAGGCTTAGTTTTTAAGAATATTTGTGAAGTTATTTAACTCATAGTCAACATTCAAGAAATCTTCCCCAGTGGACTTGTTAACAGTTTAATTCATAAGGTATCAGAATCTATCCTCCATCCTCACTTCAGTTTCCTTATTTTTTAATGTAAATTTGAAAAAACGAGTAAAAGTTCAGTAAAGTTCTATTATAGGAAAAATGACTAAGAGAAACCTAGCTATGCCTAAAGAAAATAAAGTTATGGGATAAATGAAACATGGGCTTTATTTCTCTGAATCCAAAACAACCAGGCACTTGGATTAATTTAGCCAACCATTAAATCAACTCAATAAAAAAATCATTAGCCAAGTAGTTTGTTGAGTGATTGGTTGGGGTCATGTTATCAAAAGAATTCCAAGCAGAAAGTTTTTTGTGAATATCTTACCTTTATCTTTTCTGCTTCTGTTTCTATACTGTCTGTTCCCTTGTGTTTTGGGGGGAGTTTGAAAATTGTAAAATAATATAAGCTCATTGTAAAACAAAAATATATTAAGTCAAAAATAAAATTTCCATCTTAATCAAGCATACCCCTTAGAGAGAGCCATGGTAATATTGTGGTGCACTTCTTACAATACTTTGTACACATTTTTAAATCTATTTTTTAACTTAGAAACGTGTTGTGATCATCTTTCCAAATCAGTGTATAAAGAATTACCTCATTCATTTTAACCGCAATGAGTACTTCATTTCAAATGTACCTTAACATATTTAATCAATCTCTTGATTGATTGATGGACATTACTCTTCTTGAAGAAGTTCTACTGAATCACTCATCCCATGGGTTTCTGTGTCAGAGGAAAAATAGGATATCCCTGCCACGGGGACATCTTTGCGTCCCTGGGAAACAGGAAGCTCCTGTGACATATGAAACACTTAGAAAGGTGAAAAGTCTCACTGGGAAATATGAGTTAGCCAACACACATTTTTGTGGGCTAACCAGCATTTCTGTATGCTTGATAATTTTTGGAAACACTTCAAAATTCCTTTAGTAAAAATTCTGTAGTTCTTGAAACCTATGATCCGGCTCCTGCTCTGCCTCAGCTCTCACTCCTTCCCCATGGGCCCCTCAAGTTGCAGCCATCCAGACTTCTGGCTGCCATGCACAGACGCCATACTCACCCCACCTTGCCTGTACATATGGTGCACGCTTTGCCACAAATCCCCTTTCCCTTGTCTCCCCACTAAAATATTCTGTGTCCAAAGCCTTTGACTATTGTTTCATCCGTCAGCGTCTTCCTCCCCTTCCTCCTTTCATATGACCTCAGGAAACACAGCTATTTCACTTCCATTGCCCTATTGACATTTCTTAGATAATGTACTTTTTGTATCCTATTCTAGTAACACGTTTAAATCTGACTTCTAAGCAAAATGAGATTCTTGAAGGTATGGACTGCTTGGTGAGTTTTTAGCCTAGTGGCTAACCCACGGAAGAAACTGAGTGGCAGGTGACTTGACTCAAAAGGCAGCTACCTAGAGATCTTCTTCTCATCCTGCACAGACTATATATCATAGAAGTTGGCTGGGTGCTCCCATGGGTCTGAAAGTACATGTGGACATTTTTATATGATCATTATTTCAGAAGTTGCCTTTTTTGTTCAAACTGTCATCACATTGAGAATTATGTCACCCATCCGTTACTGTACACAGTTCCCACTGCTAAATAATGCTCAACATGTACTATAGCGTTCAGTACAATAGCGAGTTCCATATGGCTCCTCACACATTTACTTTTACATTCATTGGCAATTTAGAATGGCATTGTTCATTATATTTCAGATGTCAGCCCGGCTGGAGCCTATCCAAGGATGTGTACTTAGACCGTCAGAAAGTGAAAGGCTGACATTGGGCATGACTCATTACAGTGCAATAGATGTAAGAGAGCATTTCAGGAGAAAATCAGCTTTAATCAGTGTCAGTAGATGTCATGTGTTTTTTCCCAGCACTGATAACAACGCATCAGTTTAGAAATGACAGCTGCCGGACACAAGCTATTGTGTCATTTATGCTTCTCCATACCACTAAGCTCCAAACTCTAGTCATTGATCTAATTTGCTTCTGTTTTTATTTTTGTTTTTGTTTTTTAATAAGGACCAACAGTAATAACTATGAACAAAAAGAAAAGTGTCCTTTCTAAAGAAAATAGGGGCACCTGGGTGGCTCAGTCAGATGGGCATCTGACTTCAGTTCGGGTCATGATTCTAGGGTCCTGGGATCAAGCCCTGCATTAGGCTCTGCTCAGAAGAGAACGTATTTCTCCCTCTCCCTCTGCTGCTCCCCCTACTTGTGTGCTTTCTCTATCAAACAAATAAATAAAATCTTTAAAAAGTTAAAAAAATAAAGAAGTTAGTTATATAACTTGAGTGATTTTCCTAACTCTAACTATATACTGGTTTTTGCTTTCAGAGGGAAGGTTACTGCTGACCTGAACATTACATGGGAGCAGTTAAAATTTTCTCCATTTCTGGAGGTATTCTTAGAAGGTAACACCTTATGTGTTTTCTAATAGCTTATCTCATTTAAGTTTTGTAAAGCTCTGTGAGGTGGATCAATATCATCATCTCTGTTTTGCAGTTGAGGCATCTGAGATTCACTAAAGTTAATAATCAAATGGTGTGTCCTACTGAGAATCAATGAGAGTCAGTAAGACTCAAACCAAGGTGTTCTGCTTCCATGGATTTCCAGAGGAATATTCATAAAAGAAAAATTCTGGATCAACTCATTCAAGAATCCAAACTGCCAATACTTCCAAGGAGCTCTAGGTAAAAGTAGCAATCAAAGTAAAGAAACCGAAAGACGACACTTTATTCAAGTTTTCCATTTTTCTAATGTCAGCTTATACTTCCACCATTTTAAAATAACCCAAGAAATGGAAGCCATCTCTACCTTTCCCATAAGTTGCCACAGAAGTGCCTTGTCAACAATGAAGAACTATATATATTTTTTCCATTGTGTTGGTGCCATGGAAATATGCCTGTTCAATTCTTATCAGATTAGTTCTATTGGTAGTTTCCCAGAAGGAAAAGACTAAGGATATATCTGCTTATAATATGCCCTTGCAAATAGATAATCAAATATTTCTTCCAGGGGTGCAACAGGGGATAGATCCTTTGAGGGTGTCTCTAGGTTTACAAAAACCTGAGGAATTATGATGACATGCTGTCATACCCTTGCCCCTAGGATACCTAGTATGAAGTCCTTTTTTACTCCCTTCCCTATAACTTTATTTCTCTTTCTTCCTATGTCTTAATAACTCTGAGAAATGGGTAGTATGAAAGCCATGGCTATTCCAACTTACTGGGGTTCTTGAAGATAGCTTCATAAGATCCTTAATGGTCTTCAGCTGTATTGCTGATGGATTCCAAACTATCTCAGGCTGGTATAGCTCCCTGCTTTCCCATAATCATTTTTGAAATACAATAAATAATTGAGCACTTTCGCAAAAACTTGATATTCACTAGGAGACAGGACAGGTGAAAAATCTACTCCCACAAAGGCATGGCACACATTTTTTATTTATTTATGTTTGGTATGTTAGTTTGTATTAAGACAGGAGTTAGTTTGTATTAGGAGTCAAGCAGATCAACGTAAGCTTATAAATGGAGTAGCTTTCCTTTAGCAAAACATTTGACAAAGAGGCTATTCTCGATATCTTTTTAAAAATATCGAATATTATCCACTGGGTGATAATATAGTTAGTATACGCATAACCTATTAAATTCTTTTACCAAATATTTTGATTATGATGTTGAGAGAAAACTTAGTGTATGTTGTATATCTCAGGGCAATGCTATAATATTCCTATTTTTTTAAAAAACCAATTTCTTTCTGGCAATAACAAATGCCTCCAAGGTGATTAGATTTTCAGAAAGTCATTTTCATGAGCTTGATAATCATTAACAGATTATTATTATTTTTCTAAATATTTTATTTATTTATTCATTTGGGAGAGAGAGAGAATGTGCAAGCAGCAGGCGATGGTTAGAGGGAGAGGGAAGAGCAGACAGAATGAGCAGGAAGTCTGACACCTCGGACCCCAGGATCATGACCTGAGCCTAAAGCAGATGCTTAACTGACTAAATCACCCAGGTGCCCCCAAGAAATTATTTTAAAGTAATACTTTAAATTTTATATTAGTTAGGGGCACCTGAGTGGCTTTGTTGGTAGCTCAAGATGGCTTTTTCTTCCAGCAGGGAAAAGGAAAACAGCCAGCCAGTAAGAGGGTCACATGGCTGATTTTATTCATGGGATGTGAGCAGAAATATGTTTCACTCTTAGGACAAAGGACTTAAGAAGTGGATGTTCTTTCTCCATCTTTTCTTTCCCCTTCCACTAGTCTGAAGAACATGAGCATAAAGACCTTGAAAGCCACATTATTACAACAAGTGGAACATGAAGGTGTTTGGGACCTGCATCCTTGAATCATTAGGGAAAGAACAGCCCACTGAGCTGGAACGGTTATCAGACTGAGTGTTAAATTTTGTTGGATTAAGACATGGAAATGTTGTTATGTTCTACTCTCATCAAAGTTAATGATACTCTAATACAGGTTGGAACTCTGTGAAAGTCATTGCTTAGCCCATTAAAATGGGTTAATCTGATAGCCTCTTGTGTTCTAGACTTAGTGTTCTATTTGTGACTGCTGGCAATTCTTTTCCCACGTGCAGACCCAGTGTCTGAAAGGTAAAGATTGTCAGGACAACTGTCTCCTATTTTTTTGTTGTTTTTACCTGCTGCATGAATATTAGGAGAATAAAAACATTCCTGTTTTCTCTTGGGCTGAAACATCTATCACTGATTTGGAGCACCTAGGGCCTAGAGACGACAGAAAGTTCTAGAAATACAGGTTATAAGTGAATGCTAATTTGTCCCACATTACTCATTTTCTTACCATACCATAGCGTGCAAGAACCAGTATGGGCATGTATTAAATATGTCTTCAATAACTTGGATAATTATTTTTTATTAAATTTTTAATTAATTATTTTTATTAACATATAATGTGTTATTTGCCCCAGGGGTACAGGTCTGTGAATTGTCAGGCTTACACATTTCACAGTACTCACCATATCATATACCCTCCAGATGATGATTTTTTTTTTTTAAAGTGTGTGTGTGTGTGTTTTAAATTTGTGATAGAGACAAAGATGAAAGGGAAAGTTAATAGAACAGATGAGGGACTGCATCATTTGTTCCCTGGCCTTCAAGCTATTGCCTATGTTATTTACTGGGCCTGAAATTTTCTTGTCCTCTCTTTTTCGTTTAGCTAACTTATATACATCTTTTAAAATTCATCTCAGCTATCATTTACTCTGGGAAGCCTTCTGTCTTCTTACCAACATCTCATTTTGATGGCTTTTCTTTATATTTTCTTAGTACTTTGCACTTATAAATAACCCTATAAGTCATTGATTTTGTTTACTTATTTTTTGTCTAGAAATGTCTAATTTTCTTGTGGTAGACATTTTTTTATTTAACTCTGTATTTTCGAAGTCTTGCATGGAACCTGGCACTTTGTTTTATTTATATCTTGTCATGCTCTAACACTAACAGGAAATGAATGAAGGATTGAATCAGGACATGTTTAAACATCAATAATCACAAATGATAAGCTCAAGTAATCAAGATGAAATAAAAATAATATCAAAGCAAAATTCTAAGTTTAAAAAATACAAATAAAATAAAAACAAACAAAAACACTCTGTATTGAAAATAAAGATCACAGAATTCATAGATTCACAAAAGGCTAATGTAAAAAGGATCTGAAGTTTTAGAGAACCAGTAGCTTGAAAGGAACCAACAAATAAGTGATGTGTAAAGAGAACTAGAGGATCCTGATTAGTGCAGAGAACAGTGATATATGTTCTGTAAAATTAAAGCACATCTATAATATTCTTCATGATGACAGGTGCCATCATTACTCAAGAGAAGCCAGAGGATGTCCAGAAGACAATGATCAGGATAGTGACCAGGGTGGATCTAGGATTCTTTAAAGAAAGACCTTTAAATTATCTGATGGATCTCATGAATAAAAAGGGGTTGAATTACTTTGCTGAATGCTAGAAGCACAAACTGGGACAAATACAGAAAGGTGCTGAAGACAAGTTGCGTGATTTTAGAGAAAAACGGTCAGATAATCAAGCTTTTCAAAAATATCAAAGGCTACTTTGGTCAAGTTGTGGAGTTTGAGCAAAGGTTGAATGACTTTTCATCAGAGTTGTGACAGATGGGATTCCTGCATGGAACCTGGCACTTTGTTTTATTTATATCTTGTTACACCAGTTACACTTTATTGTTCTTTTCAACCTGATTATTCTAAATTGGTTACAGTGAATCAGACCAATAATAAGTTATTCTAGTATGGATATAAAACTGTTCTTTCCTGACTCTACATTTTTCCTTCCTTCTCTTCCACTTTTGCTCTCTTCTTCTCCCTTCCATCTTTTCTTTATTCTTCCTTCTCACTAATACTTATTAACAACTACTACAGGTCAGGCATTGTAGTAAGCACTATTATTTCAACAACAAACAAGTTAGACAAGCTTGTTGCACTTACAGAGTTCAGTCTACTGTGAGATATAAACAGTCGAATAAACACAATGAATATCACTAAAGATTATGATAGGAGGTTTGCAGAGTTGTCTTGGGGGGCTTAGAAATGGTTATTAATCCAGGCATAGAGTGTTCAAGGGTAGTGACATTGAATTTGTAGGCCTCTTTGAGGCAAGCTCAGCCTTGCTGGTAGCATTACATGCAGAACAAGGGCAAGCTGCATTCACATGGTTGTTTGTATCAACTTCTTTCCAAGATACCCCAAGCATTTTCCAAATTAATTTCTTTAATCATGAAATATCCTGTGAGAATGATACACATTCTATCCTTTTACCACTACCTGATAACTGTCAATGCAGGTGTTTTATGCTAGGCATGAGAAAGATGGAGAAACAGAGACAGAGTCAGAGACAAAAAGAGGAAGGGAGGGAGGGATAGAGAGTATAATTGCCCAAGTCACTCAGGAGACATTGCCTCCTGTGATGAGAAAGATTTTAATTTCAGGGCTGGGTGTAAACTAGGCCTTGAATATGCAATGGCTAACATGCATGCATACTGAGCCACTGTCAATCCAGATTTGAAACTCATTACTATAAATTGCTTTTGGATGCCTTGAGCATGAAAAATGCAATAAAAACAAAAATTATTTTGCAAAGAAAATGGTAAAACTGCTAGGATAAATTTTAGAGTTCTCCTTGCAGAAGTGAGGAGCCCAAAAGAATACAAGGGACCCAGATTCTTCCCATGAGAAGTAGTGATATCTGTTGAAAAAAGAGGAAAAACAAAATTATAATAGTTTACTTTCTTTCCCAGAAACAACAAGAAACTAATTAACTGAGCTGGTCTCAATACACTGACCTTTATTATTTGTTGTCTATTAAGATATTTCCACCAGAAGCCAATAGTGACACATGTTAATTGCATCCTATTTGTATTGACTATCATGCCCCCTATAACGATCATTTGTTTCTACAAAATTGCCACATGTCAACACGTCAACCAAAGAGTCCGGTTAAGCCACGCGTGACCTCCGGTAGGCTTAATCTGGGTTGGTTTTCATTCTTTGTCAGCCTGTCAAGGGAAGGCAAGGAATCTGGCCAGCACAAGTGGAAATGACATTAATTTAGTACTGAAAATATATTACAGATGTTCTTCTCCCACCCCTAGGGCTTAAACTTTCTTATGCTGCTATACAATACCTTATTCTCTAGCCTGACAGCATTGCCGTCTTACTGCAAAAAGACTGTTAATGAAATAATTTTCTTAAGAAACTTAGGAGTATCGATTCCTTAAGAGTATTCTTAAGAGTAAGATTTAAGAGTATTGATTTAATTGGTCATGAGTGATAGATACTGTGTCTTCTGAGAAGAAAATCCTTACTAGGAACCATAATTGGCCTAGGATCATTTCAAATAAAAATATGTAATGTCATTTAAGAGCATGATATTTGATGTAATGGAGAAACCAGTAGTTAAAGTTCCAAGGGTACTGGATTCCAGCTCTTTTGTTTACACCAACTAGATTGAACAATACAGTCTTTTTGAGATGATTTCTCATCTTTAAAACACAGATCTCTATATGATTTTCACATTTCCTGTATCTCATACTCTTGGAACTCTGCAGACTTTATATCACTTATTACAGTTGCATTTGTAGATTATTGTGTGATTCTTTGATTAATTACTCTCCCTTCACTCCACTGATGCTCCATGAGAGCAAGGATCATGTCTAATTTTGTTCAATATTTCATCTCTAGCTCCTAGCACAAGTCTGGCATAAAGTCAGTATTCAATGAATACTCCTTAAATGAATGAATAGATGAACAATATTTAGAAACCATTCCATTGTTTTAGGAGTCCTAAAAATGGTTTTGCCTCAAGAAGACTCCATCAACACATGACTTCTCTGAATTCCAGGGCAACTTATCTGTGTCTGTCTCAAAGAGTTTATAACATACTGTCTTGCATTGTAATTATTCAGATTCATGTTAGATGCCCTGAATAACTACAGATTGCCTTATACACAATAGGAACTCAATAAATATGTATTGAATATGTGACAGTGTATCTGCCTTACTTATCTTTATATCCCAAGGCTAATGGATGCTTAATAGTGTTTGTTAAATTAAAGCTGGGGACATTTCACTGGCTTGGAAGAAAATATTCAGATTATAAGTAACAGAAAGCTCAACTCAAACAGGTTTAATCAGTAAGGATATACTTTATGACTCATATAACTGAAAAGCCCAGGGTTAGGCTTCAGAAGAGTTATGCTGTCACTGAAGTCCCAACTTTCGATCTCTTCACTCTACCTTCCTTCTTCCTCTTGCTAAGAGTGACTGCTCCTAAGATAGTGTGAGGAGCTTCCTAGAACTACATTTTTCTTTTTTGTAATTGTGGTTACTATGTACCAGACACTGTTTCCAATGCATAAGAAGCTTTAGCTCATGTAGTCTTCAGAAACCTCTCCACAATTAGGAATGTTCTTATTTTACACATAAAAACACTGAGGAACAGAGAAATTAAATAACTTTCCCAAAGTCATACAATTGCAGAAGCCATGATTTAAACCCAAGAAATTTGTCTCCAGAGTGTCTTTTCCCAACCACTATAATTCTTTACTTAAAAACAGGAAGAAAGCTGCTCTTTTATTAGATCCTAAGGAATAAAGTGGAAACAACTTTTCCTGAGATCTAAGCAAATATCTCTTTGTATCTCACTGGCCTGATTGGGTTAAGTGTTCATTCCAATCACTCCTTGCAACCAGTGGTAGACACAAGAGGATTGGCTTAAATCTATTGGAAGCAAATTCTGGAGCTGAGTGGCCTAAATATCTTATGGCCTGAATAGGGCAGGATAGATATATAAGCAAATTCAATGATGCTGTTACCATGGATATGAGTGAGGAATTTTTGGATGGACACAAAAGATCAAATGTCCACTGTGACTGGTAAATCCCAAAAGATATTTTAAAGAGTTACATATCAAAACTTCTGTATCTTCAATGAAAAAATGAAATCCTTAATAAGCCCACTGAAATATAGGAATTTTAGTTTGTGTTGCTAATAGATGTTGTTGAACAATTTTGTAAACTTGATCAGAAGTCTATGTTCCTAGTGGCCAACTCTAATTGATTTTACTGGCTTGGTGAACCAAGAGGTTTATTTGATTATACTTTAGAACTGGAATTATTCTATAACTGTTCTATGATTGAGCTTATAGAAATGGCTGGTCTTGGGTCTAAGAAAACTCAAGGGGTATGTTTACTGAGCTTTGGTCTGCAATAATGTGGCAAGTAAATATTCAAATAAAACTGGATGATATCTTGTTATAGTTTGAAGAAAACTGAAGAGGAGAATATCATTGAGCAAATAAGTCAACATAAATCAGCATTTAAGAAAAAAAAAAAAGATGGTATACCAAACATTTTATAAACATACTTCCAAATTGGCTCCTCTCCACATAATCTAGATAGAACGCATCTGAACTTCCAAAATGCTTATCTGAAAAGATAAGGGATCTGGATTAGAAAATAGCTGACCTGAGCTGAAAACCAGATGCTTGCAACTCAGCTGAAATTTTGGGGGTAAATAAATTGTGGACGAAAACAACATTTTAGAAACTCTGATGTCAGTGAGCTAATGGGCAGCTCCAGACAAAGACTGGAGAAGAAAAGCATTGTTATTTGAGGATAGTAATAGAAGTAATTATCTGTGTGCCAGGGGGAAAAAAAAAGCACTAAAAGGCCATGATGAGTCTATAGAATCAGTCAACAAAAGAAATTTTCTAGAATTATTTGACCTAATTACAACTGAGGATTTGTTGGCTGTTTTTGTAAATGTCTTAAGGATGTAGCATTCGCCACAAAATGAGCTATATCATTAATAGGTCATGCAATGTAAAACCTAGAGCCCAAACGAGCCTGGAGAATATGGACAAAGAACAAACAAAGCACTGGGAAAAAAATAAGCAAATCAGCTATAAAGAATTAAGACACATTGAAGAAAGTAGAAATTAAAAAAAAGAATCTGAGTCTCTGACTGTGCAAAATTAAAATATAATAAAATAAATATAAACCAAAAATGAGTATTAGGTGAAAGGACATTCTAACTCTAAATTCAGTTTAGATTATCAGCTTCATTATCCAACTATCCCTGATTTATTTAGCACCTATGCAGATTATAAAAAGAAAAAGGAATTAAAATTATTGTTGAAGAGTGATTAGCAAGAGATATTACTCCTGACCCTCAAAGATGTTGTTATTAACTGGTCTCCATGCCTAGTGTGGAGCCTAACGCAGGGCTTGAACATGTGACCCTGAGATCGAGACCTGAGCTGAAATCAAGAGTCGGACACTTAACTGACTAAGTCGGACACTTAACTGACTAGGTGCCCCCAAAGGAACATTTTAAAATAATCAATGATCATTTATTAGCCTAGATATTTGGTAGTACAAGCACATTTAAGATATGACTTGTGGCAGGGACAATCATTTCAAAAACACATTTAACCACATGACTACCAGAATCTCCCTCTGGCAAATGCAACTTTCTGTAAAGCTTCTGTCCCCACAACCCCAAAACATCTCTTTTCTCTGATACTGTTCTTGGGTTGTTGAGTGTTGCCTTAAAAAATGTGAGTTAGTTCCCTTGCAGATTTGTAATTTCAAAACTCAACCTGCTCTTCAGTGCGGCTTCAGAATCACTTACACATCTGTCTTTTGTTCTATTTGTAGTCCCACCTTTCACTGCTCCAAATTTTATTATCTTTCTTTTTTTTAAAAGATTTTATTTATTGATTTGACAGAGAGAGATCACAAGTAGGTGGAGAGGCAGGCAGAGAGAGAGGAAGGGAAGCAGGCTCCCTGCTGAGCAGAGAGCCCGATGCGGGACTTGATCCCAGCACCCTGGGATCATGACCTGAGCCGAAGGAAGAGGCTTTAACCCACTGAGCCACCCAGGCGCCCCATTTATTATCTTTCTTAAGGTCTGTTCTATTTATCATTTTCTACATCCTTCTCCCTCTCTTATGATAATATTTAGCTTCCACTTTCAAGCCATAACCTCACTAATACTCCCTCATGTTCGCTTATCTATTTTCATATGTTTGCCTATTCTTTGTCTTCCTTCTTACCTTAGGAAATCCCCGAGGCTGTCCAAGTTTTATCCCTCAGTTGTACTTTGAAATAAATATATTCTCTCTTTTCTCCAACAGATTTTACTAGACAAACTGTGTTTATTTCTCTCTCCCTCACCTTGTTCTTTCTCTTAGACTTAAATCTCCTAAGAAAATATTTGATTCTTCCCCTGTAACAAGCCACCATCTTTCTCTTCACACTTTGAAGTCTTTGTCTAAAGCAGGATTTCTCAACTTTGGCACTATTGATATTTTAAACCAAATAATTTTTTGCCTTAGGTGCTGTCCTGTGCATTATAGGATGTTTAGCATTCCTAGCCTCTACCTGCTAAATGGCAGTAGCACTTCCCTAGTTGTGGTAACCAAAAATGTCCCCAGACGTTGCCAAATTTCTCCTGGAGGGCAAAATCATGCCTGGTTGAGAACTACTGTCCTAAAGTTACAATCTCTATTTGCTTACATGCCAATTGATAGTCAGCTCAGCATAGTATAAATTCTGCTCTGACAACTCTATGCAAACTGCTCAATTACAGAGCATCAATATCCCAATGGTCAAACTCAATTGTTTATTTTCAGTTTCACTTTTTGACATTGGATCTTGTCAGCAGTTTCTTCTTATTGAAAACTCTTCTTCAATGGCTTATGGATTACTCTCTGAGCTATTCTTTAGTCTCTCTTCCTGGTTCCCCTACTTCTCTATAATACTTTAAAATTCAGCAATGTTCATTTCTCATTGAAGGCTTATGTCCACTTCCATGACTGTAACTAAACCAAGTGTACATAGGTCAATGACTCCACAAACTTAACTGTATCTCAGAACTGTTTTTATGAACCCCAGACACACACTGATGGCTATCAAGGGGGTTATTTCTAGTTATATCCTGAATGCACTTCAAAATTTAACATGTCCAACTGGAATTCTAAAATACATATTCTAAAATCAGATCTTCTGCTGTTCACTATCTCAGCTTAATATAGCACCATCCACCAGTTAGCTGTTAGGTAAGTTACCACTTTACAGTCAATATAAACACCTCTATCATTCTGAAGTCCTAAATCTGTCAGTCACTAAATGCCTTCTATTCCAGTTCTGAAACTCTATTATTCAGTTTTCTCCTTTAATTCCTCTAAACATTACCTTGATTCAAAAAGTATTCCACTTTTACCTGGACTCATGCCTTTAAACTTATATCTAGTCCATTCTATCCATTGTCATTATCTTTAAAATATATATCTGATTTTGCTACATTCATGTTTATAAGGCTGTCAGTATTTCTTCCTATACCTATGTTTTTCAAACTATGACACTCATAACTTTTGGAGACACAGAAGGCAGTTTTAGGTGATGTGTATTTTTTTTTCTTTAAAAATCTTTGCTCTTATTATAATTTGTATTATGAAAATATATAACTAGCAAATCAAATCTGTAATTTCATGGACATTATGAGAATAAGGGTAAATAAAAACACTTCAACTATTTGTGTAAAAAATAAAATAAAATAAATTAAAAAAATAAATAATAGTACATGGTGGTGACAAAAGTTATACAGGTGGTATATAAATGTCTGAAGTATGAATCTATTAGATAAAATGGTGATTAATAGCCTACTAGATAAAATCCAAAGTTCTCAGTAAGCCACAAAGTTGCTTTCATAACTGATCCACCCTCCCTAATGTGAATTATCCCACAATTACAAAGATCTACTTTATATCCAAGCTACTCAAGAACTTCTTTATCATTGAACATTGTATGCAATTTTGTGTCTTCTTGTCTGTTATTGCTGTTTCCCCTATCTGGACGAGCACTGTGGCAGATCCAGTGAATTACTTCTCTCCATATCTATTTCAACATCTTGTTGAAAGAGGTAATCAAAAGAGTGTAATTGCCAGTTGACGCAAGCTGGACCCAAGCAATTGGAGGATTCTCCCCGTCCTTGGATGTATGCCCTGCCTACTGTTCCCAAGTGGAAACCTTTTTCAAAGACATTGTCTTGAGAGAGCGGTCTGTTGTTAAAACCATCTGGATAGTGTATGTGGCCTTTTAAGGTCTCTAACTTTTAAGATTCTGGTGGATGAGCATGGAGAGCCATTTGTCTTAAGATCACCCAAGACAAGCCTTGTATGTAAATTTTGTTGCTTATTAAAATTGCCACCTACTAATCTAAATGCTCTGCCTCTCTCTTTGGTCTCTCCTTGCTCTCCATGTATGGGGCTGTTTCAGATTTCATTCAGGAAGGCCCAAAGTTGTGAGCCAACACATCTTTCTAGTGTGCCTTCTGTGTGGTAGTCTAGAATACTTCCCAGAATTCCTTGCAGCTGGAGTTCTGGATGCGAGTTATGATACACCACCCAGAAGTACATGCATGAAATTTTAACGTCAGAAAATGATTCCTATGAATCTGTTGCTTCTGCTCTTTCTGTAGTAGCACAGTCATGGGAAAGTTGAATTTTCTAAAGAAACTTATGGGGCATGGTCTAGCATGGAGTTGAGGTGCAGGGCAGAATTCAGGCATTTGGGGCAGATTTATCACAGTAAAGAGGGATTGTTCCCAGGGACAAGAGATTTGGTAAGGTATTTCAAATGCTCTATCTTCTGGGTCATGCTCTGGATTATTAATGGTAACAGAAGTATTTGCTCTTCTATCAGCCAGTTCCATGGTATTGCTCTGGAAGTTGTTCCTAGAAATACAGCCTTGAACCTGATCCTCTAGTTCTGCAAGGTTTCTGTGAGCACCTATTTTCTTACTAAATGCCTTTCTACTTAAACTTGTCAGAGCATTTTCTGTCATCTAACACTGAATACTGACTAAAAGAGGTTCTGCTTCTGAACACTGTCCACACTATCCAACTTTTCAGCACTTTCTATAAGTAATTTATTACTTTGGTAATAAATAAACTATACTTGTGTGTACTATGTACTATGTACAAACTATATTTGTATGTACTATTTATAAACATTTATAGGCATACATACGTAAATATAAATGTGTATATATGATATGTCCATAGCCATATTTAGAAAAAAAATGTGCCTGCAGACGAACTTAAAAATTCTCATAGTCATGAAAGTGTCACATGCTTATGTTTCTATAGCATGCATTGTATCAAAATTGCAGCTTGTTTTGGGTTCTCTGCTATAGCCCTATATCATAGCTCAGGTTATTTTAAATCCTAACTTCATTGAGTCAGGGAATGGCCTGTTATCCCCAACATTCTATCAAGATGTTTATTTCAAAACACCACCATTTCAAAAAGAAGAAGTTATATAAGAAACTAAAACCCCAGATGGGATCTCCTGCTCACCTCCCAAACTTTCTCCCCCACTAAGCAGGAGCCCTTCTTGCCACAGTGAGGTTACATTTGGATCCAGAGTGAGCAGAGAGTAAATTTCTAACTTTCTTGGCACATTGTATTGGTTATTTCAAAGTCTTTAAAAGGTGATGTTATTATTTATTTATGTCAGGTTTTCAGCACAGTTCCACCAGGCACTGCCTGCTTGAGTTCTGCCTCTTTCTTGATGTTTTAATTCACTGCTAGCAGAGATGCGTTTCTTAGCAGCCTGCAGGTTGAAAGGCTGACTTCAGTATGAATGCTGCTACTAATCAGACTCCTTGGTTTGGTTCAGCATTTTAATTCATTTCATTTATTTATTTATATGTTTGTTTATATTTCCTCCCTTCTTAGAAGTTAACTGTGGATGTTTGTACCTATTTCCGTGGCTTAGCAAGTATAAATTCAAGGGATTGATCTCCCTCTATTCACACAAACAGACTTTTTTTTCCCTTCTTCAGAGTCTCCTCCATTGTTTGGGATTCATTTGGGCGGGATTCATTTACTTCAAGGTAAATAAAAGATGGTATTAGTATAAAATACAGTACCAGTCTTTCCTGGTACTATAATTATTAACTATAGTATTGAAAATTATGTTTTAAATGAGCCATATGCAAACACACACACACACACACACACACACACACACACACATCCACATTTAATACTCACAAAAGTCCTATAAGTTTGATCCTAATTCCATAGCTGAAACAGAGGCTTAGAAAAGCTAAATAAGACTTCAAACAAATATAAAGGATTTCAAAGTCACATCTGTGAACAACACTGGTATTTCTCAGGCCACTAACTCTGCCAGTAAACTAGTCTACTCACAGCTTTAGAAAAATCATAAACCTCTCACTGTGATGGTATTTTTAGACTTGTGGCCACTTCAGACTTGAACAAAGCACTAACAACTAGTTCTAGGAATATTCTAAGGGTCTCCTCTGCTCATTCTTCTTTGAGAAACCAAATGGTCCTTCTATTCCTTCCTCACTTGTTATTTCTGGTGCATGTCTGCTTACCATGCTTGCTGCTATTCCTTTCTAGTCTCTATTCCAGATGTATGAGTACTGAATCTAAAAGTATACATCCTGCTAACAGTAAGTTCATGTTAAAACTGAAGAATTGAGATATTAGCACCTTGAGCAGTGCCAATTTTGAATGGATATCAGAACCAGTGGTTATGAAGAAGATCAAAATGGGAGGAGGGCCTGGTTGAAGACTAAAAGGTAGAATTCAAATTAATGTGTGATTAATGAAGCCAAAGCTGTGAAGAAATTAGTTGAAAGAGCCAGGACCAAAGAACACGAAGTCCAGACTGAGTCACTGAAGACTGCTTCATTTCAAACACCTTTTGAAAGTAATTTTTCCATCCAGAAAATCCTCACTGTTGACTCAGAGGATGACCACAAACAACTTGAAAAAAAGTTCTTAATGTCTTCCTTTTGACAGAGTAGTGTCTGACACATAGCAAACACTCAATAAATATTAGTTGGAAGAAAGTGCACACATTCTGGAATGGAAATACTTATCGATTAAAATCAAGGGTTGTTAAGTCAGACTGAGAGAATGTGAATTGCCCATAACAAGCTCACTTGGTTTTCAACCATTTTGAGTTTAGAGCTGCTTCTCTCTTTTGACATTTCATTGCTATTTATGGCTGGCTAGAAAAGATTTATTGGTTTAAAAGGAGAAGACATGCACACCTCCACACATGGAGGCACGTAAGGCTTCCCCAGACATCAAATACTCTAATGATGGTTTGATGAGTTAAGAGTAAGTGAATCAGAAATTTATTGATTCAATTTCCTCTGTAATACACAAGGGTTTACAAATTCTGGGAAGAGCTCAATTTGAAGAGATAAAGTTTAAAAAATAGCAAAACTTTGCCAAAACATAGTGTAATAATTTTCTCCCAATCCAAGCGGAGATGTCTATAAAATAAATGATCAATACATTTCTTTTAAGTTCAGTTAAATATAAAAATAGTTGGACTTGGGTTATTGATCCTGGTCTCCATTGCTGATTCCATAAAATGAAGTGATACAAATGACATTTTTTTCTAATATTTGTTGAGGGTTTTAGTATTAGTTAGGCACAGTTCTAGTTACTTTACATAGATTACCCCATTTAATTCTCACAATAGTCCTATAAAGCAGACATCTTTAATACCACCATTTTGTAGATTAGAGCACAAAGGCACAAGGAGATTAAAGAATATGTCTCAGTTCAAATGGCTAATAATTGAAAAGCCTAGGATTCAAACCGAGGCAATCTAAAGCATTTATTTGTTTATCTGAGAGAGGGAGACAACAGGATGGGAAGGAGCATGAGTAGGGTGAGGAACAGAGGGAGAGAATCTCAAGCAGACCCCTGCTGAGTGCAGAGCTGGACATGGGGCTTGATCTCAAGATCCATGAGACCATGACCTGAGCAAAGATCACAAGTCGAACCATCTCAGCACCCCTCAAACCCATGTAATCTAACTGCCATATACTTTCAATTCCTTGAACTAGATATCCTCTAAGGTCCCTTCCATTGTGATATTCTTTGTCTATTCCTTTTCATGGTGCTGTTGGAGACAAATGGAAGACTAAGAGAAGGAGACAAAACACTTGAATAAAGTTAAATTTTAATTAATATTCAGAAAGCCAAAAGGAAGCACCTATGGATTCATGGGACACATTGCCATTTTGGAAGATGGGTCTGGAAAATCTAAGCTGAATCTGAGCTATGCCTTCCAGGTCCTCAGGAAATCCCAACGGTAAGCATGTGGCTATTGATGTGACCTACTGGTTCTCAAAGAGGTTAAAATAAAGTGAAGATATAATGCTGTTTGATTTATCCTGTCTGGAATGGTGTGATATCCCTATCTTCAGATGCTTTGATTTCTATAGAGCACCCACTATTTCTATTAACTTTGAGTTTAAATTTTGCTACCCTGGCACATAGGCTATAAATAAAGAAAGGTATATTTAATATTTGACCTTCACCTGGGATGTTATCTCCAGGGTAAATGAGGAATAAAGTACAATAATCAAAGGATAACAAAAAGAAATGAAAAGTGATCAAGAATAAGAAACTCTTTAAATTCTGGCAAAGACATAAGATGGAATATTCTTAAACATTAATAATGTTCATAACCCTATGTTTCTCAGAATATGGGAGAATATTCATGACAAAATACAGGAAAGAAGCAGAATAAAATATTGAACACAAACGTGACCATAGCAATGTAAAACAAACAAATAAATCAAGCATAGGAAGTAGATTGAAAGGAAATTAACTAAAAATATTAACAATGTTTGCTAAAAAAAGTTACACTTCAATTTTTTCTTTCTTTTAAGAATTTTTTTTCAGGGCACCTGGATGGCTCAGTGTGTTAAGCCTCTGCCTTCGGTTCAGGTTGTGATCTTAGGGTTCTGGGATTGAGGCCCACACTGGGCTCTTGGCTCAGCAGGGAGCCTTCTTCTCCCCCTCTCTCTGCCTGCCTCTCCACCTACTTGTGATCTTTCTCTCTGTCAAATAAATATATAAAATGTTAAAAAACTATTTTCTTTCAAATTTCTTACCACGATTGTGTGTGTTTTATTATCATGAAATAAAAGTCCAATATAAAAATATGTACTGTACAAGAGTTAACTGAACCTAGTAATTAAAAAAATGAATAGTTTTTTATAGGCTCTCTGAAATTTATAACAAAACATTTGCTAACACATGTAATTCTTGTGAACTCTCTAAATGATGGTATGGCACCCAACAGAAGAAATATAAATGGTAATACTAAAAAATATGCAAAGAACAGTACACTATTAGGGAGATGATGTGGTTTCTTGGATTTGCTATTCACTAATTATAATCTTGAAAAAGCATTTATCCTCTCTGAGCCTCAATTTCTTCATCAGTAAAGTAGAGATGATAATATTTTCCCTGTAGGGGTGCCTGAGTGGCTCAGGGGGTTAAAGCCTCTGCGTTCGGCTCAGGTCATGATCCCAGAGTCCTGGGATCTAGCCCCGCATCGGGCTCTCTGCTCCGCGGGGAGCCTGCTTCCCTCTCTCTCTGCCTGCTTCTCTGCCTACTTGTGATCTCTGTATGCCAAATAAATAAATAAAATCTTAAATAATAATAATAATAATAATAACATTTTACCTGTGTACCACAGAGAGTTTTTGAGAAGACTGAATATGTACAGAAATGCTTTGGAAAATTTGAAGTATCATACCACAGACCTTATTCTTATTAAAGGGCAATAGTTATTTCAAATCTTTATAAATAATAAAGGAATTCATATTTATACATTTCTTAACTTTAATTATTTACTTCTTTAAATTCCCTTGACCATTAGTGGATAGTTTTATCTTTGAGTGAAATAACTGGACAGGATTTACTACGTTCTAATATGAGTGGTGATAAATTGGGGAAAGAAGTGCGTGTGATAAATTATTGAAGGAGCATCACTAAACTCCTTACCATCATTGGAATTCTTGGTAGCATAATGGTGAGAACTTTGAGGCTATTGAGAGAAACAGACATAGAAGATCCTTAGCAGTAGATGGTGCCTACATGAGACAGGAGGTCAGGAAAAGAGAATCATTAAACTAAAGACCAAATGCATTCTTTCTTCTCTTGCACAAACCTGCCTTTACAATCACTTTGAAAACAAACCATCACATGCAATATGCCTAGTGCTGTAGTGGCAGGTGAAAAGGGCTTTAGGCATGTGGAGAAGGATGGGTTCACCCTGCTTATAGAAGTTAGAGAAGGCTTCATAAAGTATGTGATTATGGATGTAGCTGAATTACACAACATGTTATATGGGGACGGGGGGCAAGGGGGACATTACAGGAGGAGGAAGTGTAATGACAGGGAAGCACAAAAGAGTATGACCTGCTGTTGGACTACAGAGGTGCTCTGTGATTGGAGCTAACTGGGAAAGAAGTTGCAAATGAGGCTGGATAATAGGTAGAGCCAGTGTGAAGTGCCTTATATATCTTCATTAAAGTTTTATACTTCAATCTAGAGATAATAGTAACACAACTAATGCTTTGGAGCATTAGAATTACATGGCAATTAGGCTTTTAGAAGCAGTAGGACAGTGAGCAGGAAAAAAAAAAAATGGGGATTTTTCCGGGGAGCAAAGACCAGATAGGAAGATACTTTTTGGTAAGGGATGATAAAAGTCTAAAGCCAATAGCAAGTGGATGAAATATATTTAAAAGACAATTGGAAGAAAATAGAACTAACTCACATTTATCAATCATTACTACATGCCAGGCACTGTGATATTTCACATGGGGTATCTTATTTTATCCCTAAAACACTAAGAAGTTGGTATCATTATGATGGACATGAGGCAAATGAAGCTGAGGATTTTATGTAACTTGTCAGAAAACAAGAGTGCTGGAGATGAGGTATGGATCCCGGCTGCCTCATTTTAAGTGTTTGGTATGCAGGTGGCTACTTGAGAAACTGGTGAGTGCAAGAGAATAGAAAGGAAATCTCCCATGGTTCCAGACTGGGACAGTGGGTAGACAGAAAATGAAGGAGAGAGAGTTTAAAAGAGAGACATGTTTGAGGAGACTGATAATATAACCAGTATTGGAATTGATGACTATGAAGGAGCTGGGTAGAGACTCCAGAAGCAACTGGAAATGCTGCTTTAGCATTTAGCAAGGAGAACTGGGTTATCCTGGTTGGATATAAGTGTTTAATTAATTCTGTGGAAGTTAAACTGTTAGTAAAAGAAAATAACCATAAAAATTTAGCTGTATTAATTGAGAGAAAGAAAAAAAAAAGCAAAAAGGAAAGGACAGAAAGGGGGAAGGGAAATATGATAGACAAATGGATGGAGGAAGGAGAGAAGGAAAGAGAGAAGTAAGAGAGGAATTTGTAGTAAGTGTGTCAGACCACCACCATCAGAGAAAAAGAACCTCAGGCTAGAATGGACTTGTCAACCTGCAGTGAGGGCTCCTAGATGCCAGAACACATTTTCTTTTCTTGACCCAGAAAAGAGGCCTATTGAAATGCAGGCTCCATTGTGAGTATGCCAGGGCTATTGGAGGTTGACAAAGAAAATATCTTGCTAACCTCTGTGCTCGGTGTGGCCTCCAAAACTGAGATATTTGTTGTAATCCATTATTTTTCCCCACACAAAAGAACATTGCAGTCCCATTTGAACTTTGTATTTGATCAGTTAATGAAGAAATCCAGTGTTTATTCTGAAGTCCAACTAAAGCCACATCTTGACTTATTGACTGTTTTGGCTCTGACGAAGCAAATTACATACCATCTGGGAGCAGTCAGAATATGCTTCTCTGAGAAGTTATCTACACTCCTCCCAAGCTTCTCTCTACTGATTCTTTAAAAGAAAAACAAAAACAAACAAACAAAAAAACAAAAACAAAAAATAAAACGAAACAAAAACAAAAACAAAAACATCCTATCTAAAATAAAACAAAGAAACCAGTCCTCATTTACGTGGGTGAAGTATTTTAGAGTCTGTACACTCTTTCAGAGTAATATTTTCCAACATGAAAGCTATTAATCCTTTTTGAATTTTAACGAACCCAAAGAGCCTCTCCATCAATTTCATGTGAGACAGGCTGGTGAGTGCCGCTTTCCACAAACTTTAATTTTATAATAGAGTTCTTCAGTTCAAATGGGCTTTTGACCTAGCTAATTTAATTGTCTTTGTTATTGATAGCTGCAGAACAGTAAATAAACTTAGTCTGAGAATGTGCATGTGAGGTTTACTTTCCAAACAGCATTTTGGATGACCCTCCAAGTGGCAAAATTTCCCTTTGTTTCTACAAGGGTATGCTGTTTTTTTTGGTTTTTGTTTTTATCATAAGCAACGTAAGAGCATAATGTGAAGTGTTTATTGTGGCAGAATAAGAGGTATCAAAGTACTTCCCTCCCTTAGAACCTTCTACTGGGATCATCCAGTGCTAGTTCTACAATGACTCGGCCAGGGGAAAAACGTGCATAGTTAAATAGCTAAAATATCTATTTTGTTGTATCCTCCTACTCCATCTGACTCAACCCTCCCCTTCCTGAAGGATGTGGGTGGATACAAAATGGCCAAGAAGGGAAAGGACTTAGCTAAGGCAAAGCATCTGTGACTAACTTCCTTTCCTCCCTATCAACACCTCTAGGGGTTATTTGAGGCCCTGGAGCATCTGGAGCCTGGGAGAACCTCAGGGAAAAATTGCTCAGTGGTGCTGCCTGGAGGAAGGAGCAAAGACTAATACCCAAGATCTTAGCATTTTTGAGGGGTGTTTTGGCTTTTGTTTTTTGTATGTCCTTTTTGTTTGTTTTAGACTTTTCTACAGAGAGTTGAAGAAATCATGGCATACTGTCATCTTGGATCCATGCAATGACTGGCTTGTTTTCCCTCCCTCCCTTCCTCCCTGGCTCCTTCCCTAACTTCCTCTCTTCCTTTCTACCTCCCTCCCTTTACTCCTTTCTGACTCCCTCCCTCCCTCCCTCTATGCTATCTTCCTTTCCTTCCCTGCTATCCCCAATTCTTGCTCCTATTTTCCATGTCACCAGTAAATAGGCAACTGTTTATTGATATTTGATATGTATTCTTTGAGTACATATAGTCCTTTTTCAGTTATATATATATATTCTTAAAAATATGAGATATGTATGTTTTTAATTGATATAAATGGAATTACGCACTAATTCTTATTATTGCCTTCTAGATCCATTCAGTATTGTTTTATTTTGTTTTTAAGATCTGTGCATGTTTCTATGTACACATCTATCTGGTTGCTTCTAAGAGCCCCAAAGTATTTCATTGGGTGAATTCACCATGTTTTACTTGGTTGCTTCCAACTCCCTACTATCTAAAAAAAATACCACATTGAAATGTCCTTACACATCTTGTCTGCTTTTCCATATATATATATATATGGAGGTGTGTTGCTGTTCATAAGGCATACACCTGGCAAAAGGACTTCACCAGACTGCATCCCACCAGCAGTATGTGTTGGTTCCCATACTCCTACAGTGTCACCAATGCTTGATAATGTCCAGAATGGTAAATTTAGTAAATCTAATTACTATTGAATTAGATTATCTTTTCACATGCTTACTAGCCTTTTGAGTTTTCTCTTTTGTGAATGACTTGTTTATATCTTTTGTACATTTTTCTATCTGGTTCTCAACTTTTTCTTAATGATTTTTCAGATTTTTAAAATGATATATGTGAATTCCTTAAGAACTTTTGACATTACAAATAACTTCTCTAATTCTGTAACTTACATAATTGATCTTTGAAATATTAAATTTTAGTGTGATAAAATTAAGCATTTATGTTGCTTTTGAAATCATCCTCCTTTATCTTCTAGGATCTTTATCTTTCACATTAGATTGTAAATCTAAATCCTTAATCCTAGAGTCCTGGATTCCTGTGTTAGTTTGCAAATTATCTATCTATGTATCTATCATCTATCTATCTACCATCTATCTCATCTATTTATTTCCTATCTGTCATCTGTTGAGAAAGATCACCAGTTTTATGAATATTTCCTCTTACCCCATGTGTATGTGGTGCAACTCATTCAGGTATTATATTTCTCTCTATAGGTGATTTTGTCACCTATATAGAAATCTGTTTGCTGGCCCTTACACCAGTGCATGCATGATTTTTACTACAAATGTTTTATAATATGTTTTAGTAATTGATAAAACTAGTGATCCCTTTGTTTTTACATTCTCAAAGATGACTTTTTCCCCTTTCATACACATTAAAAATAACTCTATTAGACTCCTCAAAAAATATCAAGCTAAAATATCTTTGGAATTTCATTAGAATATCTAACACATATCAAGTTGTTCCACTCAAGACCATGTAATGTCTCCTCTTAATCAGTACTTCTATATATTTAAATGACTTGCATTCCACCCCCCAACCACAGATCATGTGGTCCTTGCTAATTCCTAAAACCTTTAAGGGTTTTGTTTCTATTTTGAGTATAATATTTTGCATTATGTTTTCTATTTGTCTTGATTCAATTTGCTTCCCTCACTCTTTACCTTGCCTGGAAAAAAAAAAATCACATATCAGCATTCTCTTTCTGTAGAAGGGCTAGTATTTTCTTTATCTGGTGGATCTAAAACACCCTGAAATCCCAAATCTGGCTGAGGTTGAAACTTTTATACCTGTGTCTAGTTCAGGATTTATAGCAACAGCATTTTTATTACTAGAGAGACTTGAACTTTCTTTTAGAGGGTTTAAAATGCTTTGTAAACATCGCCTCTTTAAATTCCCACAGTATTTCTAAGAACAAGAATGTAGGTGGCAAGGGTAAGATACTGTCTTACCTCAGTCATGCAAGGCCAAATCCTGGCTTCATTGGATGTCACATTCAGTGGGAATCACAATGAGCCCTTCAGCATGAAGACAACTCCCTGACTAGTACAATCAGCTTAGGCACATGCTTTGAGATGGGTTCAGTGTACGGGAACTAGTAGCTGAAGAAAGACCCATGCCCCTCTAAGGAAGTTCTTTGCTTTGCTTGTATTGATTTCAGCTTTTCTTGCCACTCTTTTTTCCAGCCAACTCCTTCCCCTTTTTAATTTTTCCCAAATCCAGATATAGAAAAAAGTAGTCAAAGTTAATCCAAAGCAAACTGCCAAGTATGTTTTATAAGCTTCAATGTACCACTTTAAATGCCAGACTGTTGAACACCAGACATAGAATGCATTCTCAAGGGCAATGGCTGTAGGTAGTATGTTTTTCGTAGTCTTCAGCCAACAATTTATGAGTTCTGTGCCTGTATTATTTTGTTATCTTGGAAAAAATGAAAGGTTTTCTCCTCTCTCTCTCTCCTTCTCCCTCTCCATTTCCCCTTCCTTCTTTTTTCTCTTCCTCCCTGCTTTGTCATAGCATATATTTTTGAAATGAGGGAGAATAGGCAAAAGAATGTGGTAAAAGTATAAACACACACTTTGACAATTTTATCAATAACACTCAAGAACACTGAAAAAAGAAATTAGAAGAAAATTTGTCTTTAAGTTTTGTTCAAATAAAATTGAAAATGAATTAAAAAAAACATTTAAGAAAGTATATTAGTTTTAATTTCTTAGGAGTTAAATCAATACATGGACTTGGGATAAATTTAAATTAAAATATACTTTCACAAGATTTCTGTGATATTCTCTCTAGAAGAAGAAAATAAATATATTTTGATCACTTTGATCAAAAATCCAACCATAAAGTTAATGACAATTCTTCCTTATACAAGACTGTTACTGTGTTAGTATATGCATATTTGCCTCCCAGTAGCTTTTCCAGATTCAGAACAATTTAGTTTTGTATACTCTATCTCAAACCGTTTAATTTTAGGATGATTAGAAAGAAAAAAGTTTGAAAAAGTAGGCAAGCTTTCCACAGTGCAGACTTGAAAGATAGGAAAACATGAAGAATTATTTTCCTTTTAGAAGTCATTCCATTCCATTCTGCTTATATAATGGGGATTTTATCTTCTGAAGAAGGGGCAGATGGAAAATTAGCTCAATTCCTGCAAATTTTCAGTGCACTCTGGCTTGAAGTTATAATAAAAAGGGCTGATATTATAAGTAACCCCATCTATCAGAACAGTATTTGAGAAATAAAAATGAACCTACTAAAGAAAGATTGCATCAGTCTCTTTCCATCTTAAGTATGCAAGTTACTATGTGCCTTTGGGATGAGCAATAGAACTCTTGAGAAGAAAGTCAATAATTTCAAATTATAAATAAGAAAGGTATATCAATTAGAGAATAATTATACCAATATATTTTAGTTTATGTGTAGATTAGTCTTCAAATACAAAATGATTTAATTCACAAAACTGGTTAGTTAGAGAAGGTGGAAGGACCTAAGGATTAGTCTCCGAGCAGGGGTTCCAAGATTAAATGTGAAAAACATCACTGCAGAACTGACCCACCAAAAGAGCTGTTGCCACCTCCACAATAAGGAAGGTAAGGAATGATCAGGAAGTTGAGGAACCAGGAAGCTGTTGCCTCAACTATGGACTCTAGCCCACACTCCCTCTGAGCTCAGAGCTTCTGAGGATCAAGAAGCTGCTGCCAAAACAACTGGCTTCAGAACGATACCATCATAGCCACAGACCATGCTAATTAAAATGAATATACCACCAAATTCTCAAAACTCATAAAATTATGCGCTGGATAGTTAAAGCCTTGTTTCTGCTGTTGCTAAGAAACCAAGTACTTCCATGTTTTGCCCGCTAGCAGAGGTCTCCCATCTCACTTTTTCCTGCCAGTTCCATGGGTACATCTACTGGATAGGTACCAAGTACTGGCAGAATGTAAGTTATAAGGCAGCTGTGCAATAAGGTAAAATACAAAGGCATTAGAACAGAGTTGAATGAGTAAATATCTACCATATGCTGCAGTATGTATGTTGTCTACAACTAAGCATAACAAATTTGTAAGCATTTCATAAAAGCTACTTGGCACAAAGATGTTGCAAAGTTACCACTAGACAAAAATGTCAGTAGGAAATTAGTTGTAGTCTCAATTTGTATTAATTTTAGAATATTACTGAGTATTCTTTATAAGTATACATTATCTTAGCTGTGGTAAAAATGTTTTCAAAGACTTCTATGGTTCGCTCACACACTCAGTCCCCCTTACCCTATTTTTGTCATAAATTCTCATATTTTTCATCTGTCATTCCATCATCAGAGTTGTCAGAAAACTGTCAAGGAGTGGATATATTCAATAAGAATCTTTTTTTTTTTTTTTTTTTTTTTAAGTATAGAGCTTTACACTTCTGGTAAGCTATGGTATTGAAATCTTTATTGTTACTTTTTTTTTCCTGCTACATTCTATAAGACTTTTCTCTTAATCAGTTAGAGATATCCAGAGTGTTTCAAAACATATTTTTGAAAATGAAAAGGGAAGAACTAATTACAAAAAGATACACAGGCTATCCATGGCTTTAAAGAGACTACAAAAGGTCACCTGGCTGGAGAGTGAGGGGACCGGTGTGTGACCTCAGAGGGGATCCCGCCTGATAGGGGTGCGAATGGGGCATTTGGAGGGAAGTAAGAAGAACCTTACCCAGCTCTGAATACGGGCTAAGTAGAACATGATAGGAACTGAGCCAAAACAATAAACTCTATTAAAGTCTGCCAAGCTTATTACGATTCCAGGGAGTCCCATTTCTTACATGGGCAGCAGTTTATATGGTCACTGAGGTCAGCGCCTTCCTCAGGTTCTGAGAAAGAAACTCATCAATACTACAAGGTTTTATTAAGCTCCATGGTTATTGTCTTTTGAGAAAGCATTGCTCATTTTAAAGAGCCCAGAATACTCAAAGCCCTCTAATAGAGTGTAAGGAGACTTGATGATCAAGAAAGATGTTGAATGAAAGGAAAACTTAGCACTAGAACCACCATGACCCTAAATATTGGTGACACATTCACATATTACATAGATTATAAAAGGCATTCATCTACTAACTTCTTTTGAGCCTCACAATATTCCCAAGTCGAAGGCAGAGAATGTGTTACCTTCATCTAACAGATATAAATAAATAAATAAATAAATAACTCAGAGAGGTTTTAAAACTAGCCAAGAATCACACTGCTGATAAAAGACAATATGAAAAGGAACCAAAATTTTCTGACTCTTTAAGACTTGTGCTTTGTCAATGCACTGGGTCTGTGGATATAGTACATCACCTGTAAAGAGGAGATAGCAAAGAAGACTGTACCACAAAGTTGAATTTAGACAAAAAGTGTTATTTTTTATGCAATAGATTTAATGCAGAAAGTAAATTGCCTTACTAAAAGGAATAGGATTTTTGAAACTTGAATTATACTTGTTTGGGTAAGAATATCCTCAAGCTATGTTATCATAGGAAAACAAATGTTTAGAAAAGCATCAATGTCAAAGCAATGACTAATTTGGTCAACTCAAGTGAATTACCAGTTAATTATATAAAAAATGTTTAAAACTGAGAAAAAATGCAGTCAAGGTGGTTATTTGATGTTGTGAAATCAAATCAATAATCATTGCATGGGGGAAAAAACTATAAACTTATAGAATCCCATATTAATGTTTCTTGGTACATTATGAAACATTCATTAAACTCTATATTTCTACAGTGAGGCTGATTTGCTGATCCAAATTTTACTACCATCTCCTCTATTTCCTATGCTAAGAAAACTAATTTGGATAATTTATTTGGTATTCTTTGCCTCTGTATTCATTTCATCCAGTTTTAAGAACATGCTAAGTGAGATATACTGCATGATTGTAATGAAAATGTAATGGCATTTCTTCGTGAAGTAGTTGTCAACTGTGCTTGAGCCACAGCAGATTTGGTGTTTCTTTCCAGGTCTAGGCAAAAGTTCTCAGAGAACCCAAGAGAGAATACTTAAAAAAGATATCAGTGGTGACATTGGCTATCATAATTAAGAAATATTTCTGGTTGTGAAGAGGTACAATTCCATCACATTTTAGATATAATTATCTGAAAAACTGAAAGTAACCCCATTGTTCAATAGATGAAAAGATAAACATATGATGTACATAATCAAATGAAGATAGTTGGCAATAAAAAAGGATAAGCTGCTGATTTCTTCAGCAACATGGTTAATTCTCAGTGCATTATACTGAATGAAAGAAGCCAGACTCTTTTCAAAAAGCTCCATGCTTTATGATTCCATCGAGGACATTCTGGAAAAGTGAAAACTAGAAGAAAGGAGATAGATCAGTGATTGTCATGGACTGGACAACATGGGAGGTGGTGTTGACTACAAGGGACATGAGGGAAATTGGGGAGGTGATGAGATTGTTATGTATCTTCAGTGGGCAGGTAAATGATTGTGCACATGTGCCAAAACTCATAGATCTGCACACCAAGAAGGATAACTTTTACTGTATATAAATTTTATCTAAAATATGATACTGGGTTCTAGAGTTTGATTTGTTAGGTTCCAATCAAATCTCATCTTAGCTATTTAGTCATTTGTAGACATTGACCAAATTACTTTGTTTATTGAAGAGTCCTCATTTATAATATGTCTCATAATAATATTGTCATAAGGATTAAGTGAGGTAATCTGTAAATTGCCTAGCACAGTACCTGGCATGGATCTACTTTCAACAAATAGAAAATCACAAATTTGTGTAAATGACAGCAGCATACTTACCACTCTTTTGTTAGACTAGTGGGCCCTCCAGTATTTCTTCACATTTATACACATTCTCCCAGGATCATAGTTCATGTTCCCAGCTTCCCCATTTGCCATTTAGCACCAGTATGGTTACCAAGAGCACACCACCATCCCCTTTCTGGTGCTTAGAACAGCTGGTTCTGTGACATGTTTTCTCTTAATGGCAGCCACACAGTGCTTGTCAAGGCTCAAAAGAAAGAGAAGACAAAACACAGCTCAATAATATATCACTGTTGATTTATTCACTATGACTGACTTTTTTCTATCTTTTCCTTATCCAAAATATAAAAAAGTCATTTACAACAAAAATAAGGAATGTTTGCAATAGTATATGAAACTTCTTATTTCAAAGCATTATATTATTAGGTCCTGAAAACTCCTTTAAGCAGCATTATTTGCTACTGCAAAGAGTTTAGTTATTTTGGAGGTCAAAAAATGGAAATTACTTTCTTCCAATATCAAGGCTAATGGTGAGGAACCATGGCATGGGTCCTCTAAAACAATGGATAGTGCCCAAATTCTCTACATGGTACAGTGCTTCATTTTGGAAAGCATTTCATTTCTTTTTCCAACAGATTGTCTTTCTAATTATATTTTGCTTATGTCATTGCCCTTACTTTGCATTTTTAGAGAACTCAACAAGGACAGGTCGGGGTGAAAGGAAATGAAATGACCCAGAGAAATACTAGATTCATCTATTGGAAGTTAGGAGTTCCAGTGTATGGTTTTTACTTTTGCAAGTTGATGACCAAACTTTAAAGAAATGCATTCATATCATAAGCCTTAGTCTCATATGAGATACAAATTATTCTAGAGTGGTAACACATTCAATCCTATTAGTCATTTACATGTTAGTAAGAATAGGCTTATAAGGTGATTTGTTAATGAGCGCAAGAATGAGAAAAAGGAACAATGAGAGCTTTGGGCAACTGCTGAGAGTAGGGAAAATACAACTCTAAGGGTTTTAATGATGCAGAAAGAAGATACTGTTTTTTCTTATAGTTATCAACCCAACTTTCCTTATAGTAACCAACCCAACTTTTCTTACAGTTATCAACCCTTTTAACCCTTGGCAATTAAGTGGCTTATTTTTCTCATGTATTTGGAAGACACTTGTACATTGAATATTATTGATTTTTTTTTTTAAATAACTAAACAGTATTCCTCTAGTCCTGACTGCCAAAGCAGAGTTCTGTTGTCCAACTAGTCACTTTGTCACACTTGATGCAATAGAGCTTTACCTGAGACTATCTGGAGAGTAGGAAAGTACACACACACACACACTCACACATACACATGTATAGCCTGCACAGACACTTTTGCCTCTTTTATAAGTCAAGGGAAGCTTAATTCCACTCTATCTGTACTTTGTGCATGGCCTACCATTTGAGTTGGTGGTTAGTAGGTAGTAAAGAAGGAACACGCACAGATAATAATGTGCCTTGGTCTCCAAATACACTTTTATTTCAATCATGTGCCAAGAAGTCCTTTATTCTTGGAAGAAGATAGTTTCTTGACAAAAATACTTTATGGTTTTCTGAGGAAATCCAAATAATTTGTGGACCATCTATCTGTATGAACAGTGTAGTATACTTTCTGTGGTAACCTCCAAAGATAGCCAATGGCAATTTTTCCTTTCTCATAAATGCATTCCATCCTTACCCATAAAGAAGTATATTTCCTCTCTTCTTGACTCTTTATAGGAACTCTGGCATGTTGTGACAAAGAAAGTGTGTAAAAGTGATATTTGGGACTTCTAAGTTCAGTCATTGAATAGACTAACAGTTCCCACTTTCGCCCCTTAGAAGCCAGCTGCCAAGGAACACACCCAGGTCCCCATGCATGAGAAGACTATGCTGTGAGTAATTGGTTACATGGAGAGGCCACACAGACCATACATGTAAATGAATGCTACTGAGTGATCCTTGTTGACCCCACATGAAGCAAAAGAACAACCCAAACGAAACTATGGAACTCACAGAATCCGTAAAGAGGGGGGTTTTAAGTCACTAAGTTTCAGAGTGTTTTGTTGCGCAGCACTAAATACAGAAACATTTTCTTTCCCCATTCATTTCACATGAGTGACCTCCAACAAGGATTAAAAAGAAGAAAGTCAAATAAACATGCACACCAACAATTAAGAATGCATACACATTTATAAGTAACACTTTTTTTTCAAACCCCAAGTAGCCAAATTTTGCAGTTAAATTAATCTTTCAATTTAAATCAAGACATTATGATAGCTAACTTTTTATTAAGAAATCAGTCTCCATATCCACTAGGTTTGGAAGATCCATTTTCAATGTGGTATCTTATTCTGCTAATATAAGCTGAAGGCAGTAGTAAAACCAGAAATGCATGTAATTGAAAAGTACATCCATCTATTCATTCATGTTGTTTTCTCTGATCTACATTTAAAAAAATTATGAGCTTGTTTGGAAAATGTGAAAGAAAAAAAAATCAATAGAGTAACCATGATTTATAAAGGTGAAACCTTTATGTCATGAATATTTCATCAGGGAAATGTGGAAGCCATCAGATTTTATCTGAACATATTCTTCAATCCGATGTGATTAATTCATGAATGGTCTGACACCCATTATTAATGGAGATGATCACTGGGTACATAGGAACCTCATGAGAGCTACAAAACAAACATTAGCCTCAAGGGGCTTCTGGGAATTTTGAAAATAGTGTAGGTCAAAGGTGATTAAAGGTCAATGGTGAGGAGAGAAGACAAAATTTTCTGCATGTCTTGCAGAGGGACATCAGAGTGAGTAAAATTGCATGGTCTTCAGAAGAACTGAGCCAAATCTTCCCTCTTTTTCCTAGGACCCATTCAGATGCCTCTCTCAGAAGCCATTTCAGTGGGGAACCGAGTCACCTATATTTGTGTTAACTGTAGCTCAATTTCCCCAAACATCCATCTGTCCTTAAGCTTCTCTATTCATTTCTGAGAGTCCTGGAGACATGAATATACAAAATGGACAAACCAAAATACATTTCATGGAGAAGAAACAAACCCACCATATTCAAAAAACTCATATTCAAAAAATTAATGATACAACCAGTGGCACAATAAATACCCATGGATCCTTAAGAGAATGAGAAATGGTGCAAAGGATAAGGTAAATTATGAGAAGATCGAAAGAGAAGTATATTCAATAAAAAGCTCACTTGATGCTCTGCATCAAGGTTTCAAATGGCAAAAGCATGAGGGGCTGGATGGCCCAAGCAATGTACCGCCCTCAGTAGCTTTCAAAGGTGGTGATGTGATTTCATCCTCAAGCTATTGATTGCATTGAAGAAATCCAAAACTTTCCAAGAGTCATTTAGAAGGACGTAGAAAGGGTCAGAAGTTAATTTAACAGCAAGACCAATCGCTGAGACTAACATGTTTCCTTGTAGAGGAAATTAATTGTGGATTTGCAGGCAGTGTTTTCATGGCTCAAAAAACCCCAGTTTGTACAGTTGTTTGTGCCTCTATTAGTGAGCACCTCAACCTGCAGTTGAAAGAAGTCTGTTTGCATTGGTAGATTTAATTATAGCAAAAGACACAGAAGATACCATGACAAGGTGTGTCAGCAGGGTGGAAGTGTATATATGGTTTGCACTGGCCTCCTTGATTACATTGGCCATTTCTTCTTGGCACAGAGAACTGGTTGTTTTCCTTACCTAAGAGACTGATCCAAAACACAGTATGCACATAGTGCTTATATAGCACGCACAAAGTCCTATATAGATCTAGCAGAGGCATTAAGCATGCAAAAACTTTAAGCATGCAAAAATATTCCTTAGTCTTTTCCTCACTTACTATGAGTCAGAATATACATATTACATATATGCATATGCAAATATGGGGAAAATGGAGTCTGTTTTATCATTTTTTTCTATTCCTGGTATCCAGCGAGTAAATCCTCAATAATTTTTTACTAAATGAACAGACAGAATGAATGAATGAATGAATGAAGTTCCTAGATGTCTTCCAGAAATACAGGAAACATTCATATTTTTACTTAAATATTTAGTTCTCCTTGCTTGATTACACTGATACATTCTTGTATACAACCAATATATTTTTTTTATATATGAATTGATTTAGAGCCAAAGTAGTACAGAATAAAATAAAATGCAGCAAAGCAAAATGGAAAACAGTGAGCTAGACAGGGATTTAGATTCCTGTTACTGGAGTTTCACTAACTTGTTTGGGACCTTGAGAATTTTACCCCTCTAGGTTTTTTTTAAAATTTTTTTATTAACATATAATGTATTATCAGCCCCAGGGGTACACGTTTGTGAATTGCCAGATTTACACACTTCACAACACTCACCATAGCACATACCCTCCCCAATGTCCATAACCAACACCCTCTCCCTACCCCCCTCCCCCTGGCAACCCTCAGTTTGTGAGAGTCTCTTATGGTTTGTCTCCCTCCTGATCCGACCTTGTTTCATTCATTCTTTTCCTACCCCCAAACCTCCCATGTCAGAGACATAAAATTTTAAGAGTCTTGATGCATTTAGCTAAATTACTTTCTTAGAAAGTCTATCAATTTTCATTCTCCCCAACAATGTGTGTGCTGATCAAAACTGAGTATTCTTATTTTTTAAATATGTGTTTTCCAATTTGGTAAGTAAATCTTCTCTTATTGTAATAATTTTAATTTAGTCACTTACTAATAAGCTAATAACCTTTGTTAAACATTTATATTTGTTAGACATGTTTTCTATTTTTATTATTTTTTGTTTCAAGTTTTTATTTATATTCCAGTTAGTTAACATATAGTGTAAGAGTAGGTTCAGGTGGAGGATTTAGTGATTCCTCACTCATATATAACACCCAGTGCTCATCACAAGTGTCCTCCTTAACACCCATCACCCATTTAACCCATCTCCCTATCACTTCTACTCCAGCAATCCTGTTTGTACTCTATACTTAAGAGTCTGTTTTATGGTTTCTCTCTCTGTTTTTTCCCTTCCCCTATGTTCATTTGTTTTATTTTTTAAATCTCACATATCAGTGAAATCATATGGTATTTGTCTTTTTCTGACAGATTTATTTCACTTAGCATAATACCCACTAGTGCCATCCACATCGTTGCAAATGGCAAGATTTCATTTTTTTTTTAATTTATTTTATTTTATTTTATTTTTAATTTTTTTATTTTTTATAAACATATATTTTTATCCCCAGGGGTACAGGTCTGTGAATCACCAGGTTTACACACTTCACAGCACTCACCAAATCACATGCCCTCCCCAATGTCCATAATCCCAACCCCTTCTCCCAAACCCCCTCCCCCCGGCAACCCTCAGTTTGTTTTGTGAGATTAAGAGTCACTTATGGTTTGTCTCCCTCCCAATCCCATCTTGTTTCATTGATTCTTCTTCTACCCCCTTAAGCCTCCATGTTGCATCACCACTTCCTCATATCAGGGAGATCATATGATAGTTGTCTTTCTCTGCTTGACTTATTTCGCTAAGCATGATACACTCTAGTTCCATCCATGTTGTTGCAAATGGCAAGATTTCATTTCTTTTGATGGCTGCATAGTATTCCATTGTGTATATATACCACATCTTCTTGATCCATTCATCTGTTGATGGACATCTAGGTTCTTTCCATAGTTTGGCTATTGTGGACATTGCTGCTATAAACATTCGGGTGCATGTGCCCCTTTGGATCACTACATTTGTATCTTTAGGGTAAATACCCAATAGTGCAATTGCTGGGTCATAGGGCAGTTCTATTTTCAACATTTTGAGGAACCTCCATGCTGTTTTCCAGAGTGGCTGCACCAGCTTGCATTCCCACCAACAGTGTAGGAGGGTTCCCCTTTCTCTGCATCCTCGCCAGCATCTGTCATTTCCTGATTTGTTGATTTTAGCCATTCTGACTGGTGTGAGGTGATATCTCATTGTGGTTTTGATTTGTATTTCCCTGATGCCGAGTGATATGGAGCACTTTTTCATGTGTCTGTTGGCCATCTGGATGTCTTCTTTGCAGAAATGTCTGTTCATGTCCTCTGCCCATTTCTTGATTGGATTATTTGTTCTTTGGGTGTTGAGTTTGCTAAGTTCTTTATAGATTCTGGACACTAGTCCTTTATCTGATATGTCGTTTGCAAATATCTTCTCCCATTCTGTCAGTTGTCTTTTGATTTTGTTAACTGTTTCCTTTGCTGTGCAAAAGCTTTTGATCTTGATGAAATCCCAGTAGTTCATTTTTTCCCTTGCTTCCCTTGCCTTTTGCGTTGTTCCTAGGAAGATGTTGCTGCGGCAGAGGTCGAAGAGGTTGCTGCCCGTGTTCTCCTCAAGGATTTTGATGGATTCCTTTCGTACATTGAGGTCCTTCATCCATTTTGAGTCTATTTTTGTGTGTGGTGTAAGGAAATGGTCCAATTTCATTTTTCTGCATGTGGCTGTCCAATTTTCCCAGCACCATTTATTGAAAAGGCTGTCTTTTTTCCATTGGACATTCTTTCCTGCTTTGTCGAAGATTAGTTGACCATAGAGTTGAGGGTCTATTTCTGGGGTCTCTATTCTGTTCCATTGATCTATGTGTCTGTTTTTGTGCCAGTACCATGCTGTCTTGATGATGACAGCTTTGTAATAGAGCTTGAAGTCCGGAATTGTGATGCCACCAACGTTGGCTTTCTTTTTCAATATCCCTTTGGCTATTCGAGGTCTTTTCTGGTTCCATATAAATTTTAGAATTATTTGTTCCATTTCTTTGAAAAAGATGGATGGTACTTTGATAGGAATTGCATTAAATGTGTAGATTGCTTTAGGTAGCATAGACATTTTCACAATATTTATTCTTCCAATCCAGGAGCATGGAACATTTTTCCATTTCTTTGTGTCTTCCTCAATTTCTTTCATGAGTACTTTATAGTTTTCTGAGTATAGATTCTGTGTCTCTTTGGTTAGGTGTATTCCTAGGTATCTTATGGTTTTGGATGCAATTGTAAATGGGATTGACTCCTTAATATCTCTTTCTTCTGTCTTGCTGTTGGTGTAGAGAAATGCAACTGATTTCTGTGCATTGATTTTATATCCTGACACTTTACTGAATTCCTGTATAAGTTCTAGAAGTTTTGGAGTGGAGTCTTTTGGGTTTTCCACATATAGTATCATATCATCTGCGAAGAGTGATAATTTGACTTCTTCTTTGCCGATTTGGATGCCTTTAATTTCCTTTTGTTGTCTGATTGCTGAGGCTAGGACCTCTAGTACGATGTTGAATAGCAGTGGTGATAATGGACATCCCTGCCGTGTTCCTGACCTTAGCGGAAAAGCTTTCAGTTTTTCTCCATTGAGAATGATATTTGCGGTGGGTTTTTCATAGATGGCTTTGATGATATTGAGGTATGTGCCCTCTATTCCTACACTTTGAAGAGTTTTGATCAGGAAGGGATGCTGTACTTTGTCAAATGCTTTTTCAGCATCTATTGAGAGTATCATATGGTTCTTGTTCTTTCTTTTATTGATGTGTTGTATCACATTGACTGATTTGCGGATGTTGAACCAACCTTGCAGCCCTGGAATAAATCCCACTTGGTCGTGGTGAATAATCTTTTTAATGTACTGTTGAATCCTATTGGCTAGTATTTTGTTGAGTATTTTCGCATCTGTGTTCATCAAGGATATCGGTCTATAGCTCTCTTTTTTGGTGGGATCCTTGTCTGGTTTTGGGATCAAGGTGATGCTGGCTTCATAAAATGAGTTTGGAAGTTTTCCTTCCATTTCTATTTTTTGGAACAGTTTCAGGAGAATAGGAATTAGTTCTTTTTAAATGTTTGGTAGAATTCCCCCGGGAAGCCGTCTGGCCCTGGGCTTTTGTTTGTTTGGAGATTTTTAATGACTGTTTCAATCTCCTTACTGGTTATGGGTCTGTTTAGGCTTTCTATTTCTTCCTGGCTCAGTTGTGGTAGTTTATATGTTTCTAGGAATGCATCCATTTCTTCCAGATTGTCAAATTTATTGCCGTAGAGTTGCTCATAGTATGTTCTTATAATAGTTTGTATTTCTTTGGTGTTAGTTGTGATCTCTCCTCTTTCATTCATGATTTTATTTATTTGGGTCCTTTCTCTTTTCTTTTTGATAAGTCGGGCCAGGGGTTTATCAATTTTATTAATTCTTTCAAAGAACCAGCTCCTAGTTTCGTTGATTTCTTCTATTGTTTTTTTGGTTTCTATTTCATTGATTTCTGCTCTGATCTTTATGATTTCCCTTCTCCTGCTGGGCTTAGGGTTTCTTTCTTGTTCTTTCTCCAGCTCCTTTAGGTGTAGGGTTAGGTTGTGTACCTGAGACCTTTCTTGTTTCTTGAGAAAGGCTTGTACCGCTATATATTTTCCTCTCAGGACTGCCTTTGTTGTGTCCCACAGATTTTGAACCGTTGTATTTTCATTATCATTTGTTTCCATGATTTTTTCAATTCTTCTTTAATTTCCCGGTTGACCCATTCATTCGTAAGAAGGATACTGTTTAGTCTCCATGTATTTGGGTTCTTTCCAAACTTCCTTTTGTGGTTGAGTTCTAGCTTTAGAGCATTGTGGTCTGAAAATATGCAGGGAATGATCCCAATCTTTTGATACCGGTTGAGTCCTGATTTAGGACCCAGGATGTGATCTATTCTGGAGAATGTTCCATGTGCCCTAGAGAAGAATGTGTATTCTGTTGCTTTGGGATGAAATGCTCTGAATATATCTGTGATGTCCATCTGGTCCAGTGTGTCGTTTAAGGCCTTTATTTCCTTGCTGATCTTTTGCTTGGATGACCTGTCTATTTCAGTGAGGGGAGTGTTAAAGTCCCCTACTATTATTGTATTATTGTTGATGTGTTTCTTTGATTTTGTTATTAATTGGTTTATATAGTTGGCTGCTCCCACATTGGGGGCATAGATATTTAAAATTGTTAAATCTTCTTGTTGGACAGACCCTTTGAGTATGATATAGTGTCCTTCCTCACCTCTTATTATAGTCTTTGGCTTAAAATCTAATTGATCTGATATAAGGATTGCCACTCCTGCTTTCTTCTGATGTCCATTAGCATGGTAAATTCTTTTCCACCCCCTCACTTTAAATCTGGAGGTGTCTTCGGGCTTAAAATGAGTTTCTTGGAGGCAACATATAGATGGGTTTTGTTTTTTTATCCATTCTGATACCCTGTGTCTTTTGACAGGGGCATTTAGCCCATTCACATTCAGGGTAAGTATTGAGAGATATGAATTTAGTGCCATTGTATTGCCTGTAAGGTGACTGTTACTGTATATGGTCTCTGTTCCTTTCTGATCTACCACTTGTAGGCTCTCTCTTTGCTTAGAGGACCCCTTTCAATATTTCCTGTAGAGCTGGTTTGGTATTTGCAAATTCTTTCAGTTGTTGTTTGTCCTGGAAGCTTTTAATTTTTTTTTTTATTTTTTATTTTTTATAAACATATATTTTTTATATACATATATTTTTATCCCCAGGTCTGTGAATCACCAGGTTTACACACTTCACAGCACTCACCAAATCACATACCCTCCCCAATGTCCATAATCCCACCCCCTTCTCCCCAACCCCCTCCCCCCGGCAACCCTCAGTTTGTTTTGTGAGATTAAGAGTCACTTATGGTTTGTCTCCCTCCCAATCCCATCTTGTTTCATTTATTCTTCTACCCACTTAAGCCTCCATGTTGCATCACCACTTCCTCATATCAGGGAGATCATATGATAGTTGTCTTTCTCTGCTTGACTTATTTCGCTAAGCATGATACGCTCTAGTTCCATCCATGTTGTTGCAAATGGCAAGATTTCATTTCTTTTGATGGCTGCATAGTATTCCATTGTGTATATATACCACATCTTCTTGATCCATTCATCTGTTGATGGACATCTAGGTTCTTTCCATAGTTTGGCTATTGTGGACATTGCTGCTATAAACATTCGGGTGCATGTGTCCCTTTGGATCACTACATTTGTATCTTTAGGGTAAATACCCAATAGTGCAATTGCTGGGTCATAGGGCAGTTCTATTTTCAACATTTTGAGGAACCTCCATGCTGTTTTCCAGAGTGGCTGCACCAGCTTGCATTCCCACCAACAGTGTAGGAGGGTTCCCCTTTCTCCGCATCCTCGCCAGCATCTGTCATTTCCTGACTTGTTGATTTTAGCCATTCTGACTGGTGTGAGGTGATATCTCATTGTGGTTTTGATTTGTATTTCCCTGATGCCAAGTGATATGGAGCACTTTTTCATGTGTCTGTTGGCCATCTGGATGTCTTCTTTGCAGAAATGTCTGTTCATGTCTTCTGCCCATTTCTTGATTGGATTATTTGTTCTTTGGGTGTTGAGTTTGCTAAGTTCTTTATAGATTCTGGACACTAGTCCTTTATCTGATATGTCGTTTGCAAATATCTTCTCCCATTCTGTCAGTTGTCTTTTGATTTTGTTAACTGTTTCCTTTGCTGTGCAAAAGCTTTTGATCTTGATGAAATCCCAGTAGTTCATTTTTTCCCTTGCTTCCCTTGCCTTTTGCGTTGTTCCTAGGAAGATGTTGCTGCGGCAGAGGTCGAAGAGGTTGCTGCCCGTGTTCTCCTCAAGGATTTTGATGGATTCCTTTCGTACATTGAGGTCCTTCATCCATTTTGAGTCTATTTTTGTGTGTGGTGTAAGGAAATGGTCCAATTTCATTTTTCTGCATGTGGCTGTCCAATTTTCCCAGCACCATTTATTGAAAAGGCTGTCTTTTTTCCATTGGACATTCTTTCCTGCTTTGTCGAAGATTAGTTGACCATAGAGTTGAGGGTCTATTTCTGGGGTCTCTATTCTGTTCCATTGATCTATGTGTCTGTTTTTGTGCCAGTACCATGGTGTCTTGATGATGACAGCTTTGTAATAGAGCTTGAAGTCCGGAATTGTGATGCCACCAACGTTGGCTTTCTTTTTCAATATCCCTTTGGCTATTCGAGGTCTTTTCTGGTTCCATATAAATTTTAGAATTATTTGTTCCATTTCTTTGAAAAAGATGGATGGTACTTTGATAGGAATTGCATTAAATGTGTAGATTGCTTTAGGTAGCATAGACATTTTCACAATATTTATTCTTCCAATCCAGGAGCATGGAACATTTTTCCATTTCTTTGTGTCTTCCTCAATTTCTTTCATGAGTACTTTATAGTTTTCTGAGTATAGATTCTGTGTCTCTTTGGTTAGGTGTATTCCTAGGTATCTTATGGTTTTGGATGCAATTGTAAATGGGATTGACTCCTTAATATCTCTTTCTTCTGTCTTGCTGTTGGTGTAGAGAAATGCAACTGATTTCTGTGCATTGATTTTATATCCTGACACTTTACTGAATTCCTGTATAAGTTCTAGCAGTTTTGGAGTGGAGTCTTTTGGGTTTTCCACATATAGTATCATATCATCTGCGAAGAGTGATAATTTGACTTCTTCTTTGCCGATTTGGATGCCTTTAATTTCCTTTTGTTGTCTGATTGCTGAGGCTAGGACCTCTAGTACGATGTTGAATAGCAGTGGTGATAATGGACATCCCTGCCGTGTTCCTGACCTTAGCGGAAAAGCTTTCAGTTTTTCTCCATTGAGAATGATATTTGCGGTGGGTTTTTCATAGATGGCTTTGATGATATTGAGGTATGTGCCCTCTATTCCTACACTTTGAAGAGTTTTGATCAGGAAGGGATGTTGTACTTTGTCAAATGCTTTTTCAGCATCTATTGAGAGTATCATATGGTTCTTGTTCTTACTTTTATTGATGTGTTGTATCACATTGACTGATTTGCGGATGTTGAACCAACCTTGCAGCCCTGGAATAAATCCCACTTGGTCGTGGTGAATAATCTTTTTAATGTACTGTTGAATCCGATTGGCTAGTATTTTGTTGAGTATTTTCGCATCTGTGTTCATCAAGGATATCGGTCTATAGCTCTCTTTTTTGGTGGGATCCTTGTCTGGTTTTGGGATCAAGGTGATGCTGGCCTCATAAAATGAGTTTGGAAGTTTTCCTTCCATTTCTATTTTTTGGAACAGTTTCAGGAGAATAGGAATTAGTTCTTCTTTAAATGTTTGGTAGAATTCCCCCGGGAAGCCGTCTGGCCCTGGGCTTTTGTTTGTTTGGAGATTTTTAATGACTGTTTCAATCTCCTTACTGGTTATGGGTCTGTTCAGGCTTTCTATTTCTTCATGGTTCAGTTGTGGTAGTTTATATGTTTCTAGGAATGCATCCATTTCTTCCAGAGTGTCAAATTTATTGCCGTAGAGTTGCTCATAGTATGTTCTTATAATAGTTTGTATTTCCTTGGTGTTAGTTGTGATCTCTCCTCTTTCATTCATGATTTTATTTATTTGGGTCCTTTCTCTTTTCTTTTTGGTAAGTCGGGCCAGGGGTTTATCAATTTTATTAATTCTTTCAAAGAACCAGCTCCTAGTTTCGTTGATTTGTTCTATTGTTTTTTTGGTTTCTATTTCATTGATTTCTGCTCTGATCTTTATGATTTCTCTTCTCCTGCTGGGCTTAGGGTTTCTTTCTTGTTCCTTCTCCAGCTCCTTTAGGTGTAGGGTTAGGTTGTGTACCTGAGACCTTTCTTGTTTCTTGAGAAAGGCTTGTACCGCTATATATTTTCCTCTCAGGACTGCCTTTGTTGTGTCCCACAGATTTTGAACCGTTGTATTTTCATTATCATTTGTTTCCATGATTTTTTTCAATTCTTCTTTAATTTCCCGGTTGACCCATTCATTCGTAAGAAGGATACTGTTTAGTCTCCATGTATTTGGGTTCTTTCCAAACTTCCTTTTGTGGTTGAGTTCTAGCTTTAGAGCATTGTGGTCTGAAAATATGCAGGGAATGATCCCAATCTTTTGATACCGGTTGAGTCCTGATTTAGGACCGAGGATGTGATCTATTCTGGAGAATGTACCATGTGCACTAGAGAAGAATGTGTATTCTGTTGCTTTGGGATGAAATATTCTGAATATATCTGTGATGTCCATCTGGTCCAGTGTGTCATTTAAGGCCTTTATTTCCTTGCTGATCTTTTGCTTGGAAAACCTGTCCATTTCAGTGAGGGGAATATTAAAGTCCCCTACTATTATTGTATTGTTGTTTATGTGTTTCTTTGATTTTGTTATTAATTGGTTTATATAGTTGGCTGCTCCCACGTTGGGGGCATAGATATTTAAAATTGTTAAATCTTCTTGTTGGACAGACCCTTTGAGTATGATATAGTGTCCTTCCTCATCTCTTATTACAGTCTTTGGCTTAAAATCTAATTGATCTGATATAAGGATTGCCACTCCTGCTTTCTTCTGATGTCCATTAGCATGGTAAATTCTTTTCCACCCCCTCACTTTAAATCTGGAGGTGTCTTCGGGCTTAAAATGTGTTTCTTGGAGGCAACATATAGATGAGTTTTGTTTTTTTATCCATTCTGATACCCTGTGTCTTTTGACAGGGGCATTTAGCCCATTCACATTCAGGGTAACTATTGAGAGATATGAATTTAGTGCCATTGTATTGCCTGTAAGGTGACTGTTACTGTATATGGTCTCTGTTCCTTTCTGATCTACCACTTGTAGGCTCTCTCTTTGCTTAGAGGACCCCTTTCAATATTTCCTGTAGAGCTGGTTTGGTATTTGCAAATTCTTTCAGTTGTTGTTTGTCCTGGAAGCTTTTAATCTCTCCTTCTATTTTCAATGATAGCCTAGCTGGATATAGTATTCTTGGCTGCATGTTTTTCACGTTTAGTGCTCTGAAAATATCATGCCAGCTCTTTCTGGCCTGCCAGGTCTCTGTGGATAAGTCAGCTGCCAATGTAATATTTTTACCATTGTATGTTACAGACTTCTTTTCCCGGGCTGCTTTCAGGATTTTCTCTTTGTCATTGAGACTTGTAAATTTTACTATTATGTGACGGGGTGTGGGCCTATTCTTATTTATTTTGAGGGGCATTCTCTGAACCTCCTGAATTTTGATGCTTGTTCCCTTTGCCATATTGGGGAAATTCTCCCCAATAATTCTCTCCAGTATACCTTCTGCTCCCCTCTCACTTTCTTCTTCTTCTGGAATCCCAATTATTCTAATGTTGTTTCGTCTTATGGTGTCACTTATTTCTCGAATTCTCCCCTCGTGGTCCAGTAGCTGTTTGTCCCTCTTTTGATCAGCTTCTTTATTCTCTGTCATTTGGTCTTCTATATCACTAATTCTTTCTTCTGCCTCATTTATCCTAGCAGTGAGAGCCTCCATTTTTGATTGCACCTCATTAATAGCTTTTTTGATTTCAACTTGGTTAGATTTTAGTTCTTTTATTTCTCCAGAAAGGGCTTTTATATCTCTCGAGAGGGTTTCTCTAATATCTTCCATGCCTTTTTCGAGCCCGGCTAGAACCTTGAGAATTGTCATTCTGAACTCTGACATATTACCAATGTCTGTATTGATTAGGTCCCTAGCCTTCGGTACTGCCTCTTGTTCTTTTTTTTGTGGTGAATTTTTACGTCTTGTCATTTTGTCCAGATAAGAGTAAATGAAGGGGCAAGTAAAATACTAAAAGGGTGGCAACAACCCCAGGAAAATATGCTTTAGCCAAATTAGAAGAGATCCAAAATCGTGAGTGGGGAGAAAGGGGATAAAAAGAGGTTCAAAAAGGAAGAAAGAAAAAAGAAAAAAAAAAAAAAAAAAAAAAAAAGAAAAGAATTTTTTTTTAAAAAAGAAAACACCTAAGAAAAATGTAAAAATATATATATATATATTAGATAAACTAGTAAAAAATCGTTAAAAAAGAAAAAGGTAACAGTTAAAAAAAAAAAAAAATTTTACCCGAAGGCGAGAAAAAAAAAAAAATGAAAAAGAAAAAATTAAATTAACTGCAAGACTAAAAAAAATCACAGGAAAAAAGCCATGAGTTCCGTGCTTGGCTTTCTCCTCCTCTGGAATTCTGCTGCTCTCCTTGGTATTGAAACCGCACTCCTTGGTAGGTGAACTTGGTCTTGGCTGGATTTCCTGTTGATCTTCTGGGGGAGGGGCCTGTTGTAGTGATTTTCAAGTGTCTTTGCCCCAGGCGGAATTACACCGCCCTTACCCGGGGCCGGGGTGAGTAATCCGCTCGGGTTTGCTTTCAGGAGCTTTTGTTCCCTGAGCGCTTTCCGTAGAGTTCCAGAGGACGGGAATACAAATGGCGGCCTCCTGGTCTCCGGCCCGGAGGAGCCGAGAGCCCAGGGCCCCACTCCTCAGTGCGCCCTCAGAGAACAGCGCCCAGTTACTCCCGTCTGCCTGACCTCCGGCCGCGCTCCGAGCTCACCGAGCCTGCGACCGGTTCAAGGTAACACGGAGCTGCGAGCTTACTGTCGGCTCTGTCTCTGTAGCCGGCTTTCCCGTTCCAATACCCGCAAGCTCTGCGACACTCAGACACCCCCGATCCTTCTGTGACCCTGCGGGACCTGAGGCCACGCTGACCCCGCGTGGGCTTCGCTCCGTTTTAGCCTCTGGAGCGATGTCCCTCCGCGGAACAGACTTTTAAAAGTCCTGATTTTGTGCGCGGTTGCTCCGCCGCTTGCCGGGAGCCGGCCCCTCCCCCCGGGGTCTATCTTCCTTTCGCTTTGGATTCACTTCTCCGCCGGTCCTACCTTTCAGAAAGTGGTTGTTTTTCTGTTTCCAGAATTGCTGTTCTTCTTCTCTTCGATCTGCCGATGGATTTTCAGGTGTTTGCAATCTTTAGATAAGCTATCTAGCTGATCTCCGGCTAGCTGAAGCAGTCTCAGCTTGCTACTTCTCCGCCATCTTGACTCCTCCCGTCCTGGAAGCTTTTAATCTCTCCTTCTATTTTCAATGATAGCCTAGCTGGATATAGTATTCTTGGCTGCATGTTTTTCTCGTTTAGTGCTCTGAAAATATCATGCCAGCTCTTTCTGGCCTGCCAGGTCTCTGTGGATAAGTCAGCTGCCAATCTAATATTTTTACCATTGTATGTTACAGACTTCTTTTCCCGGGCTGCTTTCAGGATTTTCTCTTTGTCATTGAGACTTGTAAATTTTACTATTAGGTGACGGGGTGTGGGCCTATTCTTATTGATTTTGAGGGGCGTTCTCTGAACCTCCTGAATTTTGATGCTCGTTCCCTTTGCCATATTGGGGAAATTCTCCCCAATAATTCTCTCCAGTATACCTTCTGCTCCCCTCTCATTTTCTTCTTCTTCTGGAATCCCAATTATTCTAATGTTGTTTCGTCTTATGGTGTCACTTATCTCTCGAATTCTCCCCTCGTGGTCCAGTAGCTGTTTGTCCCTCTTTTGCTCAGCTTCTTTATTCTCTGTCATTTCGTCTTCTATATCACTAATTCTTTCTTCTGCCTCATTTATCCTAGCAGTTAGAGCCTCCATTTTTGATTGCACCTCATTAATAGCTTTTTTGATTTCACCTTGGTTAGATTTTAGTTCTTTTATTTCTCCAGAATGGGCTTTTATATCTCTCGAGAGGGTTTCTCTAATATCTTCCATGCCCTTTTCGAGCCCGGCTAGAACCTTGAGAATTGTCATTCTGAACTCTAGATCTGACATATTACCGATGTCTGTATTGATTAGGTCCCTAGCCTTCGGTACTGCCTCTTGTTCTTTTTTTTGTGTTGAATTTTTATGTCTTGTCATTTTGTCCAGATAAGAGTAAATGAAGGGGCAAGTAAAATACTAAAAGGGTGGCAACAACCCCAGGAAAATATGCTTTAACCAAATTAGAAGAGTTCCAAAATCGTGAGTGGGGAGAAAGGGGATAAAAAGAGGTTCAAAAAGAAAGAAAGAAACAAAAAGAAAAGAAAAAAAAAAAAAGAAAAGAAAAGAATTTTTAAAAAAAGAAAACACCTAAGAAAAATGTAAAAAAGAAAAAATATATATATTAGATAAACTAGTAAAAAATCGTTAAAAAAGAAAAAGGTAACAGTTAAAAAAAATAATTTTACCCGAAGGCGAGAAAAAAAAAAAAATGAAAAAGAAAAAATTAAATTAACTGCAAGACTAAAAAAAATCACAGGAAAAAAGCCATGAGTTCCGTGTTTGGCTTTCTCCTCCTCTGGAATTCTGCTGCTCTCCTTGGTATTGAAACCGCACTCCTTGGTAGGTGAACTTGGTCTCGGCTGGATTTCTTGTTGATCTTCTGGGGGAGGGGCCTGGTTTAGTGATTCTCAAGTGTCTTTGCCCCAGGCGGAATTACACCGCCCTTACCCGGGGCCGGGGTGAGTAATCCGCTCGGGTTTGCTTTCAGGAGCTTTTGTTACCTGAGCGCTTTCCGTAGAGTTCTGGAGGACGGGAATACAAATGGCGGCCTCCTGGTCTCCGGCCCGGAGGAGCCGAGAGCCCAGGGCCCCACTCCTCAGTGCGCCCTCAGAGAACAGCGCCCAGTTACTCCCGTCTGCCTGACCTCCGGCCGCGCTCCGAGCTCACCGAGCCTGCGACCGGTTCAAGGTAACACGGAGCTGCGAGCTTACTGTCAGCTCTGTCTCTGTAGCCGGCTTTCCCGTTCCAATACCCGCAAGCTCTGCGACACTCAGACACCCCCGATCCTTCTGTGACCCGCGGGACCTGAGGCCACGCTGACCCCGCGTGGGCTTCGCCCCGGTTTAGCCTCTGGAGCGATGTCCCTCAGCGGAACAGACTTTTAAAATCCTGATTTTGTGCACGGTTGCTCCGCTGCTTGCCGGGAGCCGGCCCCTCCCCCCGGGGTCTATCTTCCCGTCGCTTTGGATTCACTTCTCCGCCGGTCCTACCTTTCAGAGAGTGGTTGTTTTTCTGTTTCCAGAATTGCTGTTCTTCTCTTCGATCTGCCGATGGATTTTCAGGTGTTTGCAATCTTTAGATAAGCTATCTAGCTGATCTCCAGCTAGCTGAAGCAGTCTCAGCTTGCTACTTCTCCGCCATCTTGACTCCTCCAAGATTTCATTTTTTGATGGCTGCATCATATTCCATTATATATATACATTTTTTAAAATTTAATTTCAGTGTAACAGTATTCATTGTTTTTGCACCACATCCAGTGCTCCATGCAATCTGTGCCCTCTCCAATACCCACCACCTTGTTCCCCCAACCTCCCACCCTCCGCCCCTTCAAAACCCTCAGATTGTTTTTCAGAGTCCATAGATTTTAACCTACTCAGCATAAAAGATAGGCAGTGCAGGGCGCCTGGGTGGTTCAGTGGGTTAAAGCCTCTGCCTTTGGCTCAGGTCATGATCCCACAGTCCTGGAATCGAGCCCCGCGTTGGGCTCTCTGCTCAGCAGGGAGCCTGCTTCCCTCTCTCTCACTAACTGCCACTCTGCCTACTTGTGGTCTCTCTGTGTCAAATGAATAAATCAAATCTTAAAAAAAAAAAAAAAAGGCAGTGCAGCAGGGGAAATCCTTTTGTGTTCAAAGTGCTTTTCAGAGACAACATTTTATGATTCTGTAGAGAAGTTACATTTTTAGAGCACAACATGAGACTCTTGGTTACTTCATGAGATTAAAAAAAGAAAGAAAAGAAATCATAACATGAAAACTAAGGAATAATTTCAGTTGAGAAAACAGAACTCTAGGAAAATATTTGAAAGGATCTGGTTTAATGGAAGATAAATGGTTAAAGTGTGCAGGATTGATGGTATTCCCATCATTCTTAAATATTCCAGGTCACACCTATTTATTTATTTTGTAGCTATTCTGGGATCACTTAAGTGATGATGTGAATTTGAAAGCTGCAATGGCATTCTCTGTCTCCCTCTCTGTGTCTCTATCTCTGTCTTTGTATGTCTCTGCATGTCTGTCAGTCTTTCTGTCTCTTTCAAACACACACACACACACACACACACACACACCACCCCGTGGTCGATCTTCAAAAAATCTAGGAAGTAAAGGCAACACACAGCCTCTCTGATGCTTTCTGGCCTGGCTGCTAGCTAATGAGTCTTGAGGAACTTCCTTCTTCTTATCTATTCATTCAGTAACAGGTTATTCCCATTTTACCCTAATGGTAGGGAGACTTGTAAGTTAAAAAAAAAAAAAATGCTCTCTGTGTAAGTTAGAAGTCCCATATTTTTGTTATGCATGTGTCATTCTATAATCTTTCACACAGTAATCTGTTTATTGGAAGATAACTTCTACCAAATAAAGCTAAAATGGACTAAATCAAAACCAAGCTTAATTTCTTGGCTTTCCTCATTTTCCCCACTTCACTTTCCAACCCTTAATTGACTGTTAAAATAGCTTGTATGAAAAGTGTGCAAAATGCTTTCTAAGAAGAGATGTTAGCAGTTTAGATATATCATTTTGGACTTATCGTCTGTTACAACATTTGATTTACCTATCAAAAAGGAAAGATCTATGTTAGTGTTTTTTTTTCCTTCATTAGTAAAATCCATTTTAAGGTCTCCAGGAGGTAAATTATTTTTAGAATTAGTTTTTATTTTATTAGTCAGGTTGCAGAGTGTCAAAATTGCACTGAAGCCAGTGGCACTTCACTGAGCTTATTAATATGGATATGATCACTCTGTGTTCTGAGCTGAGTGACACTGCTAACCTTCTGAGATGGTAAGCATTCTTCTTAAAAGGGCCACACAATTTTTAAAAATAGATCCTCAGATCTTTTCTACCAGTGTTTGTAAAAAGGGCAGGTAGAATGTTGACATCAGCTTTTTATGATTCAATTAATTTAACCAACGTCTCCGAAGCACCAACTCCAGACTAAAACTGCGCTAGATGCTGAGGTTATAAAGGAACTCAAATATGTGGTCTTCCCCCTCAAGGGGTTTAGTCTGTTCTGTAAAGATTCCTCTAGCACTGTGTATGTGTCAGATGCTGTGTTGAGAACTGCAGAAAACTTTAAATGGCTATGGTATTGTCTCTATAGTCAAGGGACTTACTAATTAGTAGAAGGGAAAAAATAATTATTCCATTATAAAGAGCTCTGAAGGATCAGTGGAGTGAGATTATGTCCAGGGGGAAGAAGTCTTAAAAAACAGATGATTTATAAACAGGGCTTGGAAAGATGAGTAGATTCTGAGAGATGGAGATTTGGGGTGCAAGCAAGGAGGAAAGGATCAAGGAGATTTTCAGAGGGAACATATGAGTAAAGAGAAGCAAATCTAACTAGAATGCAGTTAGAGAACAGCAAGTAGCTATTTACATAGAGAACATGCTTGGGGATGTAGTGGGTGAGAGCAGAAATTGGGTTCTGGCCATGTTTTTGAAACTGGAATGCTAGCTGGAGTAATCTGGGCTAAAAGAGGTTATCTATCAAAAGTTCCAAAGCAATGAATCAAATTTACAACTTATAACAACAGCTTTTGATACAAAGTTACATTAATTCTTTCATAGGCAGGCATGTATTTGGATTAGTATCTCACTAAATAATTGAGACTATTTTTTTAAATCAAAATAATGTCTAATAACTATGGAAATTGAGAGTCAATCATCCATTTACCATAAAAGATAAAAGGACATTTCACAATTTATATTAAATGTACAATCAAGAATACCCTTTAATTTAGTAAACTATAACTTCTTCCAGCATGATAGCCATTACTGTTGACAGCACATTCTATATCTACAACCAAGATTTCAGAAAAAAGATTCTAGAAGCTTTTTTCAGAGCATGGCAGAAGTAAGTCTGAGATCACCCTGTCTTGAATTGCTTGGGAATCAGTCTGGACCCAAAAACGGACTTGGGAAACCTAGTCTTTAATCATAGCTTTGCCAGTCATTGTGTTAAATTTAAAAATGCATGCAAAAGCTTAGAAATCTTTTATTTTAGTTTTTCCTTTCTGAAAAAAAGAAAAGAATAAAGTCTTCAGAACAAATATTACAGGAGTTTAGAACAACATGATAGGAATCAGCAGAACTGAACCTAGTGCAACCCATATTAGAATCTCCTTACCTTGTAAAGCATAATACTGGAAAGGTGATGAGATACTGTTAATTGACTCCACTCTCATTCAGTCCTAAGTACTGGCTAATAAAAAAAATTAACAGTAACATTAATGGAACAGACACAATTCAGCCAATAATATTAAACTAGTTGTTCTCCCAGTCTAATTGGAAAGACAGAATGTCAACAAATGATTTTATCAGGAAATGTTATAGAGATAGGTATAAAGTATTATGGGAGGATAGACGAGGGACCAAAAACTTACTGCATATCTGGTTAATGGTATACTCCCCACATCCATAAAGCGAGTGATTTATTCTAGAGAATTAATGAAACAATTTTAACAGTGTTTTCACAGTTGACCCCAAAGCTAGCATCTAAGTCAACATTCTGTAGCCTTATTTGCTTGAGTGGTACCACTCTAATTTTTACCAAAGAGAGGCTTTCAGCTCCTTTGAAATGGGACTTCTCCTTTCTGCAGTCTGAAGTACTCAATACTCTTGAACTCCCTGTGTTTTACAATGATCATCTCCAGAAACAAGGCCTTCATTTAAGCCTCCAAGTGAGTATGTCATGGTAGTGACAGTACATAAAGGGAACTTGAAGTACCCTGTTTTTGAATGAACCAGATATCCAAAGGCAAATAGATTCCAGCAATGGTAAAAATTGAAGGACTGCATCCAGGTTGAAGCTAAGCAAACAGATGAGCATGTGGGATGCCAGAGTAAGGCTGCAGGGCAGCCAGGGACATGGTCTTCAGGGAAAACTACACATAAGCTAATCTCAGATCATAGGGTAAGAGAGGGGGAGGCATGTGAGTGGGCTGACCCATCTACCATTTTCCCATTCTTTGACCTCTCCCTCAGTCTCTCCCTGTGATCTTCCTTCTAATAGATCTCCAGAACAATCCAGTCAGTCCCAAGATGAGAAAACATTTATATATATTTATATATAACTATAATTAATCATCTTCCTATATTCTCAATTATATCATTCATGTTTCTAGATTGAAATATAATAAATAATAAATGTATTTCTTATTGGAAAATAAAATGTTTAATATTACAAAAATATTACTGAAAATGATTTTATAATTACAGTATGTACAAAGTTTGGCTTTTTGTGACTTTAAATCAGTTTTCTACTGTCTCTAAGGAAAGTTGTGAGGGCTCAACTCAGAAAAGGTTTAGACTCTGCAGGACTGCCTGATTATAGTACCAGTAAGCAATATCAAACAATATGGCAAAATCATAAAAGGAAATAATGTGATAGAGAATTCTCTTTTCTCTTGGAAACAATTTTTTTTCAGAATGTTCTAATTGAGAAAGTGTTGTGTTTGTCTGATTTGTTGGAAGGGAGCAAATATTAATACTGCAACAGATGCCAAATAGCATGGATTGAAAAGCTCTGACATGAGTTGATATAATGTAGATCTTATTTTTATGTTGTAATTGTGAATTATGTACTTTATGCATTGGTAATTAGAGAGCTGAGCAGATGGAGAAGGTTTAGCTTAAAGTGATGTGTCCATTAAAATAACCTGCACTGCCAAGAGTCTATTCATGTTCATGAGTCTAGCAAATTTGTTCTATTAAAATATGATTGGGAGATAAGGACTTATTGTCATTGTGTTGGAGTCATCCATCTAATAATGGGAGTGAAAACCCTCTGTAAATGTCAAATCCACCTGTTTTGCTTTGCAGAGGGTCTTAACTGGACATTTTGGCTGCTTTGGAAATTCTGATGTTTGGCATTTATCTGTTTTCCCATTATTTAGACATTATCATAAAGAAAATCAAACTAGCCACCAAATAAAAATAGCAATTTTAGCTATCACTTTGTGTATCTTTTAGTTTGTTGTTGAAAGGACAGATGGCAACTTATTTAATATGAATATTGTATTTTTCTATTTTCAGTAGACATGTTTGCTTCTATCTACCACATATTTTCCCCAACCTTTTTGGATGGCATCTAGGGCTGCTTTTCTGCTCAGCTTTAATCTTGTTTCACCGGGAGGAGAAAATGAAAGAGTTCAGATTTCTCATGTGTTCCAGCTAGAGATAATGCCACATCTAAAGTACCACAATTGAGGGTGTAGAGGCAGACTCTCTCATACATTGTTGGTGGGGATGTAAAAGGGTGTGTTCTTCTAGAAAGGGATTTGGTCATGCTTAAACAAACAGCCTCAGAATTTCCAATTCTGAGAGTCTTTCTTATGGGAGGGAGTAACCATAAAAATGAAGACAAATGCACACAGATCTGAGTATAGCCAAGGGGAAAAAAAAAAGGCAAACAGCTTTATACTTAAAAATCATTGCATTCAATATATAATAGCTAACAATAGGAATTAGACTAACTATACTATAGAGAAGATAGTTAAGAAAATCATGGTGTAGCCACATAAAGAACAACTGGATTAAATTACGTATGTGAAGAATCTGTAATAATGTAGCAAAATGGTTATATTATAATGCAGAGTAGAAAAATGAGATATTCAAAAATTAACAAATGAAGATAGTTGTATAACCAAGTGTTTTTGTTTTTCTTTTTTAATACCAAGTACTCTTCTAAGCATTTTATAAATAAGATACCATAAAACACTCATATATTGAAATGAGTAGCAGGAAAGGTGGTAGAGCTGGAAGGAACTGGAACTTGAACCCAAGTAATATTATTTCAGAGAATTTGCTTTTACTTTTTATACTGTACCACATTTTTAGTAAGATAGCAGCTATGTAAAGATAATAGTAACATACAAATGCACACAAGTATACATACAAGGCGTTGAGGAAAAATACTCTTCAGTTTTTCCCATTAAGAGATAGAGTCTATTTCTTAACCTGCAATATGGGTGGTCTTGTGACTTGCTTTGAAAACATGATGCAGTGCAAATGATTCTGTGCAGCTTTCAAGGCAAAGCCTTAATAGACCTTGCAGCTTCTAATTTCACATTCTTGTAGTGCTGCTCAGAGATGGTCATGCAGGGCAGTCAGACTACCCTGCTGGAGTATGAAAGATTGTGTGGAGAAGAACTGAAGTGCCCTGGCTCACAGCCAGCATCAACAACCAGACGTGCAAGTGAGACCATCTTGAACCATCCATCTTAGCCCACAGCTGAATGCAGCCACATGACTTGAGTTCACATGAAATAGGCATATGTGTAGGAAACACCAAACCAATCCACTGAGTCATGAAAAATAATAATTCACTGCCGTTTTAATCTACTGAGTTTTAACGTGGCTTGCTATATAGCAATACATGACTGATATGTCCAAAATACTATCAGATGTGTCTGAGGGCAATTATGGAAATATGTGCCCTATTTTTTAATATGATTAATGAACTCTCATTATAGAGATTGTTTAATTTCTTTAGACTTTAGAACCTGACATTTGGCATACCTCTGGAGCAGACTCAGTTTTCTCAGGTTTGTCAGACTAACATGGAAGTCTTTTTGAAAGAACCAACCCTCTTAAGACATGATTAGCATGTCATTACATGGTCACTGAAAATAAATCTTCCTGGGTTGGGTACGGAATGAAAGCTATTGCATAGTCCAGTGTTGAGGTGAGGAATCTGCAGTCTGAGAGATGGAAATAATGCTACACATATTTCTCCCCATCAACAGTAAGAATTCCCAGGATAAACACTAAGCTGGGGATCATTGCACATTGGAACATGTCTCTAATATACTGCCCTTGTATCTTTATTGTTTGTTCCAGGCCTCTGTAATATCAAAAAGAAACTGCAGTTCAATTAGTACCTGCCTGTGCTGTAGCAAATCTGTCTTCTTTACTGAGTCAGAGAAAATCTGAAATTATAATCAGGGTGGGGCAAGGCAACTGTCAACAATCAGATTAGGAAATATATTTTATCAGAAAATTGTGAGGATTAAAATGTCAAACTGAAAGTCAATTTCCAGCCAAGTGGTGTTTGTTACTGTTGATCACTTCCTTCTCTCAGAGAAATCTCTACTCCTCTGACTTCCACAAACATTTCTCCTAACTCTCATTTTTTTGCTAATTCTTTTCTAGCTAATCTATCAGCTGCTCTTCCTTAAATCCTTATTCCAGAATTTTGGTCTCTATACTTCACATCCTCCACACTCTCTGATGCACTTCTGTGGTTTTTGATTACTGGTGACTTCCCACTAAGCATCCAGAAGTAATATCCTACTATCTCCTGGATGTCTTCATCTGAAACTTTCCCCATACCATGCTATCTATCACCATGATCAAACAAAAAAAATTTTTTTTCCTTAGATCCTCTTCCCCTCCATATTTCCAACCAGCTTTTTATTTTCAACCTTTTACTGGCACACTTAGTCAAGTTTTGTCCATTTTCACTCCTTAATATTTCTGAGAACAACATCAAGTCACACATGGTGTTCATGGTCTTCTCCCTACATCTCTATCTAACTCTTTTCTTATGCCCTTAGCTATAGTTGTATCCAGTGAATTTCGATTGGAGTGTGCCCTCACACCTTCCTGGATTGGTATATATAGTCCCTATGCAGAAGGCTCTTCTTTCTGCCTTCCTTGGACAACACCTTCTCATCTTATCAAACTCAGTTCAAAGGGACTTGTCTGAGAAGGCTTTTCTGAGCTCTTTTCCCTGCAGCTGTGTGAATTAGGTCTTTGTCCTCCCATAGTGTGCCATATATAGTGCTGTTGTTGCATTTTATCATACTGTTTGTAATTGACTCCTCTTGTCTGCCTTGCCTGATAGACTAAGCTCTTTCCTGAGGGCAGGGACTGTATGTTTTACCTATATAACTCTATTTCCTAACATAATACTTGGCTCCTATTATGTGCACAAAGCATTTTTTTTTTTTTGTGAAATGAGTGGATGTGATATAACCATTTCACGAGAGAGGGAGCACTCTAGAAGACCTCAGGGAGAGGTACTGTCTGTGGATGTAGAAGGTACAAATGAAAAAGCCATAAGGAGCTCAAGTATAAAACCAAATTACCCAAGTATGAGGTTGACCATGTTTCAGTACCAGTTAAATAAACAGCCTGTGTCCAATCTAGGACACTTCACCGAACAATAACATTCTGTGGTTTTGCTAGTCACATTCCCAGATGTAAAAAAGAGATCTTATCTTAGCCACTATCATAGGTCAAGTCTCTCATTTCTTGCAACCTGCTGGTGTTGTAATCACCATGGTAAAGAACTACTCCTGCCTGCCATGCACTCTTATAGCTCCACGCAAGCAGAGCCATATCTCCTTTAGTCTCTGACACTAGTTACTCAAATATGAAGAAACATGTTGGTCTCCACTTGCTCGCCCTCATATCCCAGGAAATCCCCAGGTTTGTATCTTGAGCCTGTTGGTAGGGCTTATTTGTCCAGCTTATACTGATTTGAATGAATTAGAAAAATCTGCATTAAAACTACTTCTTCAAGGCATACCAGACCCTTTCATCTACAGCATTTTCCTTTTCTTCACTTTAGGAATCCTACCCCTTCTGCCACAGTTGTGGCAAAAGCCATAAGTAATTTTTTTCCCCTTTTCCATTCTATGTACATACCATAGCCATACACACTAACCGAAATGAGAGTGCCTATGTTTATACGATACATCTCTTTCAAAGGTATAGCTCTGTTTTTCTTTTTGTTTTCTGCTAAAACCATTTGTAAGACATCAAGCCATCAGTCTACACTGCCTGGGCAGCTGAGATTTGTGAAACACTAAAACAGGTGGTAGAGGACATAAACGCAAATGCATAAGACATATGATCTTGGAGGAGTCAAGATGGTGGAAAGTAGCAGGCTGAGACTACTTCAGCTAGCTGGAGATCAGCTAGATAGCTTATCTAAAGATTGCAAACACCTGAAAATCATCGGCAGATCAAAAAGAAGAAGAACAGCAATTCTGGAAACAGAAAAACAACCACTTTCTGAAAGGTAGGACCAGCGGAGAAGTGAATTCAAAGCGACAGGAAGATAGACCCCGGGGGGAGGGGCCGGCTCCCGGCAAGCGGCGGAGCAACCGTGCACAAAATCAGGACTTTTAAAAGTCTGTTCCGCTGAGGGACATCGCTCCAGAGGCTAAACCGGGGCGAAGCCCACATGGGGTCAGCGTGGCCTCAGGTCCCGCAGGGTCACAGAAGGATCAGAGTGTCTGAGTGTCGCAGAGCTTGCGGGTATTGGAACGGGAAAGCCGGCTACAGAGACAGAGCCGACAGTGAGCTCACAGCTCGGTGTTACCTTGAACTGATCGCAGGCTCGGTGAGCTCGGAGCGCGGCCGGAGGTCAGGCAGACGGGAGTAACTGGGCGCTGTTCTCTGAGGGCGCACTGAGGAGTGGGGCCCCAGGCTCTCGGCTCCTCCGGGCCGGAGACCAGGGGGCCGCCATTTGTATTCCCATCCTCCGGAACTCTATGGAAAGCACTCAGAGAACAAAAGCTCCTGAAAGCAAACCCGAGCGGATTACTCACCCCGGCCCCCCCGGTAAGGGTGGTGCAATTCCGCCTGGGGCAAAGACACTTGAGAATCACTACAACAGGCCCCTCCCCAGGAAGATCAACAAGAAATCCAGCGGAGACCAAGTTCACCTACCAAGGAGTGGGGTTTCAATACCAAGGAGAGAAGCAGAATTCCAGAGGAGGAGAAAGCAAAGCACGGAACTCATGGCTTTTTCCCTGTGATTTTTTTTATTCTTGCAGTTAATTTAATTTTTTTCTTTTTCATTTTTGTTTTGTTTTTTTTCTCGCCTTCTGGTAATTTTTTTTTTAACATTTACCTTTTTCTTTTTTAATGTTTTTTAACTAGTTTATCCAATATATATATTTTTTCTTCTTTATATTTTTCTTATTTGTTTTCTTTTTTAAAATTCATTTCTTTTTTTTCTTTTTTCTTTTTTCTTTCTTCCTTTTTGAACCTCGTTTTATCCCCTTTCTCCCCCCTCATGATTTGGGATATTTTCTAATTTGGTTAAAGCATATTTTCCTGGGGTTGTTGCCACCCTTTTAGTATTTTACTTGCTCCTTCATATACTCTTATCTGGACAAAATGACAAGACGAAAAAATTCAACACACAAAAAAGAACAAGAGGCAGTACCGAAGGCTAGGGACCTAATCAATACAGACATTGGTAATATGTCAGAGTTCAGTATGACAATTCTCAAGGTTCTAGCCGGGCTCGAAAAAGGCATGGAAGATATTAGAGAAACCCTCTCGAGAGATATAAAAGCCCTTTCTGGAGAAATAAAAGAACTAAAATCTAACCAAGTTGAAATCAAAAAAGCTATTAATGAGGTACAATAAAAAATGGAGGCTCTCACTGCTAGGATAAATGAGGCAGAAGAAAGAATTAGTGATACAGAAGACCAAATGACAGAGAATAAAGAAGCTGAGCAAAAGAGGGACAAACAGCTACTGGACCACGAGGGGAGAATCGAGAGATAAGTGACACCATAAGACGAAACAACATTAGAATAATTGGGATTCCAGAAGAAGAAGAAAGTGAGAGGGGAGCAGAAGGTATACTGCAGAGAATTATTGGGGAGAATTTCCCCAATATGGCAAAGGGAATGAGCATCAAAATTCAGGAGGTTCACAGAACGCCCCCCAAAATCAATAAGAATAGGCCCACACCACGTCAGCTAATACTAAAACTTACAAGTCTCAATGACAAAGAGAAAATCCTGAAAGCAGCCCGGGAAAAGAAGTCTGTAACATACAATGGTAAAAATATTAGATTGGCAGCTGACTTATCCACAGAGACCTGGCAGGCCAGAAAGAGCTGGCATGATATTTTCAGAGCACTAAACGAAAAAAAAAAGGAGCCAAGAATACTTTATCCAGCTAGGCTATCATTGAAAATAGAAGGAGAGATTAAAAGCTTCCAGGACAAACAAAAACTGAAAGAATTTGCAAGCACCAAACCAGCTCTACAGGAAATATTGAAAGGGGTGGTAGATCAAGTGGTAGATCAGAAAGGAACAGAGACCATATACAGTAACAGTCACCTTACAGGCAATACAATGGCACTAAATTCATATCTCTCAATAGTTACCCTGAATGTTAATGGGCTAAATGCCCCTGTCAAAAGACACAGGCTATCAGAATGGATAAAAAAACAAAACTAATCTATATTTTGTCTCCAAGAAACTCATTTTAAGCTCAAAGACACCTCCAGATTTAAAGTGAGGGGGTGGAAAAGAATTTACCATGCTAATGGACATCAGAAGAAAGCAGGAGTGGCAATCCTTATATCAGATCAATTAGATTTTAAGCCAAAGACTATAATAAGAGGTGAGGAAGGACACTATATCATACTCAAAGGGTCTGTCAAACAAGAAGATTTAACAATTTTAAATATCTATACCCGCAACGTGGGAGCAGCCAACTATATAAAACAATTAATAACAAAATCAAAGAAACACATCAACAATAATACAATAATAGTAGGGGACTTTAACACTCCCCTCACTGAAATGGACAGATCATCCAAGCAAAAGATCAGCAAGGAAATAAAGGCCTTAAACGACACACTGGACCAGATGGACATCACAGATATATTCAGAACATTTCATCCCAAAGCAACAGAATACACATTCTTCTCTAGTGCACATGGAACATTCTCCAGAATAGATCACATCCTGGGTCCTAAATCAGGACTCAACCGGTATCAAAAGATTGGGATCATTCCCTGCATATTTTCAGACCACAATGCTCTTCAGTCTGACGCTCTCCCAACTGAGCTATTCCGGCCGCCCCCCAGACCACAATGCTCTAAAGCTAGAACTCAACCACAAAACAAAGATGGAAAAGAACCCAAATACATGGAGACTAAACAGCATCCTTCTAAAGAATGAATGGGTCAACCGGGAAATTAAAAAAGAATTGAAAAAAATCATGGAAACAAATGATAATGAAAATACAACGGTTCAAAATTTGTGGGACACAACAAAGGCAGTCCTGAGAGGAAAATATATAGTGGTACAAGCCTTTCTCAAGAAACAAGAAAGGTCTCAGGTACACAACCTAACCCTACACCTAAAGGAGCTGGAGAAAGAACAAGAAAGAAACCCTAAGCCAAGCAGGAGAAGAGAAATCATAAAGATCAGAGCAGAAATCAATGAAATAGAAACCAAAAAGACAATAGAGCAAATCAACGAAACTAGGAGCGGGTTCTTTGAAAGAATTAATAAAATTATAAACCCCTGGCCAGACTTATCAAAAAGAAAAGAGAAAGGACACAAATAAATAAAATCATGAATGAAAGAGGAGAGATCACAACTAACACCAAAAAAATACAAACTATTATAAGAACATACTATGAGCAACTCTATGCCAACAAATTTGACAATCTGGAAGAAATGGATGCATTCCTAGAAACATATAAACTATCACAACTGAACCAGGAAGAAGAAGAAAGCCTGAACAGACCCATAACCAGTAAGGAGATTGAAACAGTCATTAAAAATCTCCAAACAAACAAAAGCCCAGGGCCAGACGGCTTCCCAGGGGAATTCTACCAAACATTTAAAGAAGAACTAATTCCTATTCTCCTGAAACTGTTCCAAAAAATAGAAATGCAAGGAAAACTTCCAAACTCATTTTATGAGGCCAGCATCACCTTGATTCCAAAACCAGACAAGGATCCCATCAAAAAAGAGAGCTATAGACCAATATCCTTGATGAACACAGATGCCAAAATTCTCACCAAAATACTAGCCAATAGGATTCAACAGTACATTAAAAGGATCATTCACAACCACCAAGTGGGATTTATTCCAGGGCTGCAAGGTTGGTTCAACATCCGCAAATCAGTCATGTGATACAACACATCAATAAAAGAAAGAACAGGAACCATATGATACTCTCAATAGATGCTGAAAAAGCATTTGACAAAGTACAGCATCCCTTCCTGATCAAAACTCTTAAAGTGTAGGGATAGAGGGCACATACCTCAATATCATCAAAGCCATCTATGAAAAACCCACCACAAATATCATTCTCAATGGAGAAAAACTGAAAGCTTTTCCGCTAAGGTCAGGAACACGGCAGGGATGTCCATTATCACCACTGCTATTCAACATAGTACTAGAGGTCCTAGCCTCAGCAATCAGACAACAAAAGGAAATTAAAGGCATCCAAATCGGCAAAGAAGAAGTCAAATTATCACTCTTTGCAGATGATATGATACTGTATGTTGAAAACCCAAAAGACTCCACTCCAAAACTGCTACAACTTGTACAGGAATTCAGTAAAGTGTCAGGATATAAAATCAATGCACAGAATTCAGTTTCATTTCTCTACACCAACAACAAGACAGAAGAAAGAGAAATTAAGGAGTCAATCCCATTTACAATTGCACCCAAAACCATAAGATACCTAGGAATAAACCTAACCAAAGAGGCACAGAATCTATACTCAGAAAACTATAAAGTACTCATGAAAGAAATTGAGGAAGACACAAAGAAATGGAAAAATGTGCCATGCTCCTGGATTGGAAGAATAAATATTGTGAAAATGTCTATGCTACCTAAAGCAATCTACACATTTAATGCAATTCCTATCAAAGTACCATCCATCTTTTTCAAGGAAATGGAACAAATAATTCTAAAATTTATATGGAACCAGAAAACACCTCGAATAGCCAAAGGGATATTGAAAAAGAAAGCCAACGTTGGTGGCATCACAATTCCGGACTTCAATCTCTATTACAAAGCTGTCATCATCAAGACAGCATGGTACTGGCACAAAAACAGACACATAGATCAATGGATCAGAATAGAGAGCCCAGAAATAGACCCTCAACTCTATGGTCAACTAATCTTCGACAAAGCAGGAAAGAATGTCCAATGGAAAAAAGACCGCCTCTTCAATAAATGGTGCTGGGAAAATTGGACAGCCACATGCAGAAAAATGAAATTGGACCATTTCCTTACACCACACACAAAAATAGACTCAAAATGGATGAAGGACCTCAATGTACGAAAGGAATCCTTCAAAATCCTTGAGGAGAACACAGGCAGCAACCTCTTCGACCTCAGCCGCAGCAACATCTTCCTAGGAACAACGCCAAAGGCAAGGGAAGCAAGGGCAAAAATGAACTTTTGGGATTTCATCAAGATCAAAAGCTTTTGCACAGCAAAGGAAACAGTTAACAAAATCAAAAGACAACTGACAGAATGGGAGAAGATATTTGCAAACGACATATCAGATAAAGGACTAGTGTCCAGAATCTATAAAGAACTTAGCAAACTCAACACCCAAGGAACAAATAATCCAATCAAGAAATGGGCAGAGGACATGAACAGACATTTCTGCAAAGAAGACATCCAGATGGCCAACAGACACATGAAAAAGTGCTCCATATCACTCGGCATCAGGGAAATACAAATCAAAACCACAATGCGATATCACCTCACACCAGTCAGAATGGCTAAAATCAACAAGTCAGGAAATGACAGATGCTGGCGAGGATGCGGAGAAAGGGGAACCCTCCTACACTGTTGGTGGGAATGCAAGCTGGTGCAGCCACTCTGGAAAACAGCATGGAGGTTCCTCAAAATGTTGAAAATAGAACTGCCCTATGACCCAGCAATTGCACTACTGGGTATTTACCCTAAAGATACAAACGTAGTGATCCAAAGGGGCACGTGCACCCGAATGTTTATAGCAGCAATGTCCACAATAGCCAAACTATGGAAAGAACCTAGATGTCCATCAACAGATGAATGGATCAAGAAGATGTGGTATATATACACAATGGAATACTATGCAGCCATCAAAAGAAATGAAATCTTGCCATTTGCAACAACATGGATGGAACTAGAGTGTATCATGCTTAGCGAAATAAGTCAAGCAGAGAAAGACAACTATCATATGATCTCCCTGATATGAGCAAGTGGTGATGCAACATGGGGGCTTAAGTGGGTAGGAGAAGAATAAATGAAACAAGATGGGATTGGGAGGGAGACAAACCATAAGTGACTCTTAATCTCACAAAACAAACTGAGGGTTGCTGGGGGGAGGGCGTTTGGGAGAAGGGGGTGGGATTATGGACTTTGGGGAGGGTATGTGCTTTGGTGAGTGCTATGAAGTGTGTGAACCTGGTGATTCACAGACCTGTACACCTGGGGATATAAATATATGTTTATAAAAAATAAAAAACTTAAAAAAAAAAGACATATGATCTTGATGAAGTATTTAGTAAATAACAAGGTTAAAGAGTATATGATAAATTGCTTGAGAGTTTATGAGTCAGGTCCTTACCCATGACAATTTTAATTTAATCCTCATAACTGTTCAATGATGTGAAGTATTATTGGACTAGAAGTCCAATAATGTGAGGAAATCAGGAATCAGAGGTAAGAGGTTACCACCAACACCACATGGCCAGTATGAATCACAGCTGAACTCAGGTCTACACCATGATTTAATCACTATTATATTTTTCCTCTTTGCGCCAGAGGAGTTTGGAAGAAATGCAACTGCCATGGTTTGGAGCACTGAGGAAAGTTTTCACTGAAAGGAGGTAAAATAGAATCAAGACTTTAAAGGATTGCCAGGATTTAGAGAAATGGAAAGAAAACAAAAGGGTGTTTGTCGTAATGAATATCTTTATAATATCCTTTTGTAAGACAAAGGATGGAGATGAATCTAAGGATTCCCTGGCAATCTGGTGAACCCTAAGAATTTCCTCTTCCAAAATAGCTGCACTCATTCAACTTGTAGCCCAACTGACTTGCTTGCACATTTTTCTCCCCACAGTAACACCAGGAGCACCTGGCAGCTCTGGAGGCCATAAACCGAAGGGATATCTGCAACTTCGCTCTCCTGCGAGAGCTCCTATTTGCTCTCCGAGCCTGTCAGTTGGATATCTCCCACTAACACTGAACAGGACTGGAAATATATGTGTCAGATAGCCAGCCACTGCTTGCAGATTATGCAATATAAAAATGAAATCCTCTCGAAATAATACAAGCTGAACAAACCAGCCATTAAATAAATACAGATACTTCTTTCCTGATCAACAAGCATATCATTGAACTGTGAGAGGTCTTTGCTAATGTGAGTCAAATGCTGACTGATTGGGAAAAACCTAATATTTAGCTTATGAGGCTTTTATCCATCACTGAGGAGGTCTGAAAGAGTCACAGTGGTGTTTGAGCTACAGCTTTGTTTGCTTGGCAGAATGAGTTCAGTGGCAATGTCTTCCTGGGTATACCTTGGCAATGAATTTGAATTTCCTCCCAAACCAGGTTGTTGCCAAACAAGCACTAGCACAGATATCTGATCTTTTGGGTAGCAGGAGAGAAAGTTGGCCAAGTGACTAGAGAATCAACAGTTGGAGACTTAACACTGGCCTAGGCCTTCGTCCCACAAGAAACAAAGGTTCGCTCAATAGGCAGGTTCTCTTCATGTATCTTCTTTTAAAAAACATTTGCTTTGATTTCCAACCTTCACATCAGTAAGTAGTTTCAGTTAGTTTTTAGATCTACAAATGTTGTTATTCTTTACTCCCAATTCAGGGAAATAAAAAATCAAACATGAACTGTTAAGTATGTTACTTGACTTCAGCCTAACCCAGGTCTCTTTTGAATTCTGCCTCCATCTATAACCTCTATTTCTACAACCTATGGCTTCTTCTTCTTCTTCTTTTTTTTTTTTCTGTAAATAAAAATGAGTTACCAAGAGACAAGGCCATGGCGTATCTATTCTCTCAAGTGTCTGTGTTGACTCAAACCATGACATTAGTTTCACAAAGCTCTTCCTAACTACCCAAAGTGCCACTCTGCTTTGCTTTCCACTCAGTTTTTGAGGTCAAGCAGGCAAATACCAGCACACCTGCTTTTCCAAACCCCCCTCTTGATCAGCTCCTTATGAACATGAACATAAAACATAGAACCAAGTTAAATAAGATGATAACCTACGTTGGGCATTTAGCTCCATGCCTATCGCATAGACCCTGCTCATGAGAGTTAGAGGCTTCCTGGAACTTCTTGGAGAAATAACATATCTGGCCTTAACAGTGAATACAGGGTTGCATTTGGATCCACCTCTTGCCTACATTTGCACATCTCATAATCTATTAATTCTCTAAGGGCTCTTTCTCTACAGAGGCTTCATTTTTAGAGGTACAAATTTGGTGATCAGAATTTATCCACCTGAATTTCCTAAAAGGATAGAAGTACATAAAACTCATTTATAAGATATCTGTGTCTTAAAGGAAATTAAAAATCCATGGGCTAATCTCCATTTGAGATTTATATGCTAGCAATTCACTTTAAATGGTAGGGTGACTATCCCTGCAATTGAAGAACAAAAGGGCTCATTTTGGTCTTTCATGCTTCCCTTTCATGGGCCCTCCCCAAAAAGGACAGTAAACTAATCATTGAAAATACGTTTCTGCAAAACAGAGTGATGAACATAAAAGATATAAGCTAAGTTTTATTTATATTTAAATCTCTGTTATACATAAAGCTTCATTTTTACCTCCTTTCACCCTCCAATTTCTGAATTGCTTTCAGTATTTGTGCACATGTGCATGTACTTTTTTGTGTGCTTTTGTGTGTGGGGGGGAACATTTTGGTAATTTATTTAGAATTTTGCTTGATCTGTTTGTCTGGGGGCATTTGTGCAGTGTGAATGAACATGGATGCCGTATAGATGAAATATAGCTGTTTTTAGGAAGTATCCCAAAAGAGGGATAAAAGATGGGGATGGAAGCGGTGACCTTCATGCTTGCTATTTACCTCTTTATATAAATTAGCAAGTACTCAGTATGGTTTGAGCTCCAGCAGAATGCTTGCTCTATGACTCTAGCCAAGTCATATGTCTTCTTGAGCTTGTCTTCTTATCTGTAAAATGGGTTTAATACCTTAGGATAGTGGTGAGAGTTAAGTAACCATATGTGAAAACATTTGGCACTGTGTTGCTGGATATCATGAGCTCAATAAGTATTAACTTCTTTCTCCCTGATGCTCAAAAACAAAGTTTGTGACAGTGGTCCATTCTACTGAAGGATACCAGAAGGCATATATCCAATTCTTCTTTTTCCACTAAAATGTCAGTGTGCTGGTAAATGTGCTGTAGCTGTGCAAGGAGAATGAATTAAAACGGTTCATGCAAATTCTATTGCGATTGGGGGAAAAAAAAAAAACTGCAGGCAGGATATACAAAGAAGATGATTCCTTTAGATCCAAAGCCTGATTTTCTTTCAAGACTCTGATTTCTTTTAAGCCCTGGGCACACACATATGCTTATGTTTTGGCTGTTTGGAAGCATAATTGGTTTCTCTGGTGACTTGGCATTCTTTTTCCAGATTTCTCCTTTATTCTCATCTCAGAGGAGCACTGTCATCCTTCTTTCAAGTGATAGGTGCTTGATACATACTCTTTGGCTGTGATCTGTAGTTAGAAAGCTGGCTTTGTCTCCTTTTTCTACCAATGCGGAGAATATGTTCTTTTTATGATACATGAACTTGAGATTGCAGGACTTTTGATCTGGTTCCTTTACGGCTTTACTGGGTAATGGGTGAAAGAACTGAAAGTGAGATTTGGGGAAAGAAGGAATAGGAACATTTCTCTGATTCCATGAAAGACCTAATTTAGAATATTTCCTTTGGTCCTATCTGGAAAGCATGGCTATAATTATAGATTGCCTTGATAAAACATTTCTTTAAAATGCACTAAAATGAATTTAGAATCCCTTTTTTTTTTTTAAAGTGAAGTAAGTACAGAGCATTTGTATACTTTGCTGATTTACTTGTTAGAAGAATTCAATGAGATTCCAGTGAAATAATTTAGAGGAACTTAAAACCTAGGCTTCATAGCAGGTATGGGCTTGAAAGTATATTTTACTTCACCAATTATTTTTTAAAGATTTTTATTTATTTATTTATTTATTTGACAGAGAGAGAGAGAGAGAGAGAGAGAGATCACAAGTAGGCAGAGAGGCAGGCAGAGAGGGTTGGGGGGGAAGCAGGTTCCCTGCTGAGCAGAGAGCCGGATGCAGGGCTTGATTCCAGGACCCTGAGATCATGACATGAGCTGAAGGTAGAGCCACCCAGGTACCCTACTTCACAAATTATTGATGCTTAGCCTGACCACTTGCAAGCCCTGCTATAAATCCACTGGTTTTCCCCATTCTTGTAGTTTGCATCTTTGTTAATATTTTCCTATCAACATTAATGATAAAATACTATGCATTTATTAAAAGACTATGTGCCAGTTTCTAGACATTATTTAATCCTCCCACCAACATTTTGATGAAGGTACTGTTATCATCCCTATTGTATAGATGAGATTATTTAGGCATTGGAAGATAAGATTTTTCCCAAGATTATAAAAATATTAAATTTTAAAGCCAGGATTCAAATCAAGGCAATCTAGGTTCATAGTGATTAATTATGTCCTTAATCATCAGCTGTCCACTGTGCCTAGAAAGTTTAAGACAAGAGAATGATTGTTTACTCCTCCTTGTTATAAAATGTTAATATAATTAGCATATAGACTAGGTTTACAGGTCTTCATTGTTTCTTTAGTAGATTGATTGCAAAAATGCTTCCATTTTCCACCCTCTCTATACCCACATCCTTTGTTAAAGACTTTGCTACTACTCGCACAGAGACTCCTTTCTTCTACCTCTGAATCTCAGTTATGATACAAGCCCAGACTGAGTCAAGGCCTTGACTTTCTTTGATCCATAAAATGTGGTAAAAATCATGGTGAGCCAGTTCCCAGTCTAGGCTTCAAGAGACATTGAGCCTTGCACACTAGTTTTCTCACTGAACTTGCCACCATGCTGAGACGAGATTCTGGAATGTGAGAAACCATCCTGAAGGCCTAGTCTCCAGCTGACCTACCACTTGACTGCAGGCACAAGCAGCCCAGCTGAGATTTACCGAACCCAGCTCTGGTCATCAGCTCATCCTTGCTGACTTCTAGAATCAGAAATAATAAAGGGTTATTGCTTTAAGCCATTGCTTAAGCCACTGAGTTTTAAGGTAGTTTGTTATATAGAAAGAGCTAACCAGTGCTGTGCTGATCTGATGTGGATTGCTTTTTTGTTAGTGAGTTTATGCCCTCAATTGCAGGGTTATAGCATGTTTAAACCTATCTTAACTTCCTCATTAGAAAAAAAATAATAATAATAATAAAATTAAAATAAAAAAATAAACTAAAGCCAAAACAAATAAGAAAAAACAAGGTCCAGAAATATTAGTAACTTCCATTCTTATCACCCTATTCCCTGTCCAAGGGCCTTCCCCTTGTTATTCAGTTTCTATTAATTCAAATTTATTAAAGGCCATTTTAAAGCTGCAGATTAGAAACAGTCTACCTTTATGGGCAAGGAAAAACCATGCTAAATAGATTCACCAGAATTTTCTTTTAACACATTTCTTAATGTTTAGCATATATACACAACCTTTGTTCTGTTTTTTGGTGAGTATCCAGACACATGACACTTGCTTTTTATTCTTCTGTAGGGACCTTATGAATGGATTTGAAATATGATTGCCAACCACGCTTAGCAGACCTTATAAAAGAAAAGCATTGTGGAACTTATTCATCAACTTAACACTCCCATCCCCCTTAAATCATAGAAATTCTAGAACTAGTATTTATTAGCTTGTTCATTCTGTACATCAATTACCTTGGGCCCTATATGCTGCAGCTCCATCAAAAGCATTAAATAGTTCCCAGTGGCAAATTCCTGGTTATCTTTAGCTCATGCTGTTAAGTAAGTTTCCACAGTCTTTATAGCTCCAGCTTTTATTGTATTTTTAAAATGACTTTGTTTCAGCTGTTAAAGCCTAAGACATTGACTTAAAGAGAAAATACATGCCAGCATGTGAGTGTAGAATTTGACTTTTCAGCTTCACCAAGTCAGCCAGTTTGGTGCATCCCTTCTATATTGGAGAGTTTCCAAAGGCTGTCTGCCTGGGTTTCTAATAAAATATTTTACATCTATATTTCTAATAGAGTGATTGACCCTCCCATCTTGCTAGGTCCTTGACCAGTTAGCTGGTCTGCCTTAGCATTCTCCAACTGCAAGAATTTACACCTCACAAGCAAACTTTCTTGCCTCTTCTTATTTCATTATTTCCTGGATTATTTGATTTAGAACTAAAAACTCATCCTTCACACCCTGATACCTAAAGCCTACTTCACGGTGTCCCTGGTCCCCTTCCTTTCTTCTCTAGCCTCTTAATATGATTAGAGTGACATTCCAGCTGAATCTGATTGTTCCTGCAGGATGCTGCTTCCACTACCCCAACTCCCAGAACAGCCCCCCTCTTCCCCACTCCATCCTCTACTTTTCTCATATGGAATTTGCCTTTTGGAGAGGGAGCACTCTCTTAGTTCTGTTTGTTTGGGGTGGGGAGACACACTGAACTCAGCCATAATTGTGAGGTGGTATCTACAAGGACCTTCCTGGAATTTTAAAGTTTGTGGTAATGTCTATAGTCATTTCTCAGTCAATGCAGCAAAGCAAAACAGTTGACCAAACATACTATAACTTCCTTTTCAAAAATTCTGGAACCAGTTCTCTTACAATTCTATACCAGTTAGGTGAAGGATTTTGAACTGCTCTAAATAGAAAAGTAGGCCGATCAGTTAGCTTAATGATTCCCTAGCCTGAATTTAAAAGTTTTATTAGTATTGTAATTTACCATTTCCTTCCTTCAGCGATTTTAGGAAAATTTCTGTCATGCATTGGTATAGTTTTCCTTCAGGTGATTTGTTTCATTTCCCAAATAATTTTTCTACTACTTGAAGCCTACTGGACCAGTGTGACTATACTATTTATTTTCTTCTCATATGCATGGGTCAAATTTTCTTAGAGCAATGGTTTAGATGCAGGAACACATTTGAACACACAACACAAATATACTGATATTCACTGTAAATATATTATATATATCTAACACAAATGTGAATACAGTCTAAGCTTTATAAAATATTATAAAAATGAGAAATAAATAGTGAAAATGTAAAAAGTATCTACTTTTCTAATAAAGTCTTCCTGAATATCTCATATAGCTTCTTTAGAACACTTGGCTTAGAGATGTTAAGTACTGTCTACATCTTATTTATCTGATCAAAATTTTTAATATCATCCATCTCTGATGTAGCAATAGACAACAACTTGGAAAATGAAGTTATTTTTAGATTCCAGATTTTCTATATTCCAGTTACATTAAAAACAACTTTCTGTGTTTTTATTCACCATACAGTTATTGATACTCAACAAGCTACTTGCTGAATAGAATTCTATTGTAATCTATAATTCCCTGTATTAGAAGGAAGATACTTTTTTTGTTATAATAACACTGAGAATTTCATGTTCTCACCAAAGGACATTAGTTGGCCTCCCTTTAGTTGACAACCTTTTGAAATTGTTGAAGCCAAGCACATTTTGCCAACAGGGAAATAGAGCTCCACTGAACATTTTCATGGGTTCTGACGTGAAACAGCTTAGAAGTACAATGTAGGAGCCTCTGAGGAGGATTGGAAAGAGAAGAGACCTGAATACATCACAAAACAAATACATGTGTAGGAAGGAAAATGGAAGTGGTTGTGGTCATTTTAATACAATTGTATGTGTACAAGTAAATTCCATTTTTTAAAAAACCACACTAGAAATATTTAATACATTTTAACAACTTTTCCAAGTTGTGACTATCTTCAAAACCTATACAGATAGATTTTGCTCTGTTGATCTCTGCCTTTAGGCTGTAAAGAATTGGGATGCTTGGGGGGCTCAGTCAGTTAAGTGTTTGCCTCTGGCTCAGGTGATGCTCCTAGGACACTTGGAGTGAGTCCCACACCAAGCTCCTTGCTCTACAGGGAGCGTACTTCTCCCTCTGCCTATCACGCCCTGTGCTTGTGCGTTCTCTCTCTCTCTCTGACAAATAAATAAATAATTTTTTAAAAAAAAATTTAATCTGCATAAGAATCATTTTAGGGGAAAAATATATATATTCAGGAAGTCTGGTATAATACCCTAAGTATGAGTCTGTTGAAGAAAGATGTATAACTTGTTCCCTCTGATTCTGAAGGAGAGAAAAGGTTTATATGATATGTATTTAAAGATTGTTTTCAAAGATGTGAACAAAAAATATTTATCTCAGGATAATCTGTAATACTTCTTTCCTGATAACTACTCTAGGCGTATGTGCTTTCCTATATGTTAAACACACACACACATACACACACACATTTGCTTCATCTCATATTATACCACAGAGACATGCTTTTGTAACAATTTAGATAGTGCTGAGTAATAGCTGTCCCTATTAGATAACTGTAATAGATAATAGATTAGTACATAAATAGATAAATCTATTATCTCAATTAGTTTGGGCATTACTTTTATTTTTGGCTAGTTACAATAACAAACGAGAGAATTGCAAATGGCTAAAAAATTTATTTTTGGTTTCTGTTATTAGACTTCTTTCCTAATTTCTGTCCCTTCTTTCTCCAGCCGTCTATTGCTGCTACATTTGTTTTATTTCGTTCTTATCACATTTGTGATTAGATTGGAGGCACCTATATTATAATGGAATATACTAGGGGCTTCAGAGCAGCATGCCTGGGTTCAAGTCCCAGTTCAGGCACTTATTTCTTTTTGTGTTTCAAAAGTGTATAAGCATAAGTCATAAACCCTGAAAAAAAAAACCCAAACAATTCAGAAAAGCATGAGGGAGAAAAATTTAAATTATCCAGACTCCTCTCACTCAGATACAATCACTGCGTTTTCATATATCCTTCCCAATTACTTTTAGTCATAAAAGTTGTATGTTTAAATTAAAAAAAATGTATAAAGATAATATTTTACACACTGTTTTATATCTTTATTTTTACCTTGACAATGTATTGTGGTCCTATGACATGAGCATATGTTTTTATTTTAATTTATAACTACTTAATAATTTACTGTATAGATGAACTCTTTCATTGGTTTTAATTTTAGGCTCTTCAGAATAAGTGATAGAGAAGATATATTTGCACAGTTATGTGTTGCAAATGTAATTGTAAAGGTATGTCTTTGCAATTTCTATACATTGGGTAAGTTGAGTCTATGAAGACTGTCTACTTCAACAAATGGAGAAAACTCAGAAGAATGTAAGGTTTTAAAGAAACAATAAGATGGACAAACAGCACTATGGAAGAGAACAAAGCAAGCATGAGATACTTGTTTCCTCCTGCCTTTCTGTTTTCTCCTTGCTTCCCCCTGAGTTCTTGGTCTATCATTCCTGCTCATTTCTGAAAGGTAGAGAAGTCTGCTTTATGGACCCAGAGAGTGAACTTGATACATTGTCTATTGTGTATTTTCCTTCTTATAACTAATCTATTATTGGATGCTAAGATCTTATCCCTCAAAGTCCTTTCTGGGAAGAAAAATCCCTTGACAGAGACTTGAAAAATTGGCAAAAAAGAAGTGGGAAAAGAAATAAAAAGAATGTACAAGCAGGAGGGAAAAGAAATTTAGTTTATTACTTTCACTTTTACTTTAATTGGTCCAAAATTACATCATTATTCCGAAGTATGTTTCACCATATATTTGTTTAATGTGGGTTCCATTTCATTATTACCTAAATATTTTATTCATGTTAATGCTTACAATGACATGTATGTTCTCTATCTTGACTATATCATTATAAAGAACCTTTTTATTTGCCGATATTTTCAGAATTGCTCACAGTGAATAACAAGTAGGGTAGGAAATGTGAAACACCTTGTATAGGTCGTGGCACAGAGCACTGAAAGATGTTTATGGAAGCAGATTCTGAATCTTTCAAAGTGAACCACCACCACACTCTTCACTCCTTTATGTTTAGAAAACACAATTCAGGTAGCATAAACTGCTTGTTAGCTTGTTTTCCTGCTGAATGGATTACTAGCCTTATGTCTACACAGAGAGAAAGGAATGCCTTTAAGTTTCCATGTACTTTAACAGCTATAACATTTGCAGAGCCTCCGGAATCAATCTTCTATCTTTCTGGTTTATTGTCATTTAAGAACAGATGTGAATTCCTTTCCTGTGTGAAATTTCATGGCTGGACTCAGCAATACTTCTCTCTGGGCCTATAATTCGTCACTCTGTTGGGCTATATTGAAACCCAGTGTTGGGAAATTGCTGTATATTTCAGCAAGATAATTTTGCTTGCCAAGTCTTAGCCACCTTTGGATACAGAAAGGGACAGACATGAATAGGAATTTAGTTTGCACCAACATTTAATGAAAACTTCATTATATTCCTCCTTGAATTCTTTCCCCTATGAAATATTAGTATAGAATCAGCTCCTTTTTTTTTTTTTTTTTTGGCCTCTACTAATCTTTTTCATTCTAATCAGGCATTGCTGTCAAAACTGCGGGCTCACACTGATAAGTGCTCATGAAGTAAATAGATATACTCATCTGCTTAAGTGATCTCTTGCTGCAGGGTATGAGCATTTGCCTGTTTTTGGATTTGTATTCTTTCTAAGAGAAATCTTGAGTTATTCTATTCTTCTGCTTCTATTCACTAATCTCATATAGTTAGACCTGCTTACACTTCTACTTGAATAAATCTATATTTTAATTTTTATGGAAGGATATGCATGGATAGCATTGGAAATAACATGACTAAGTATATCTATTATCTATCTATCTATCTTCATCATTATCTATCATCTATCATTTATCTATTTCAAAAAGTATTAAGAGCTTTTAAACATATTTTTATAGTTTTAGTTTCAATTTACTTCAAGTAAATGTTGATCTGATAAAATTTATCTTGTTTTTATTTCTTCAACTTGAATTAAATGAACGCCTCCAATTTACAATGGAAAAATATTTTGAACCATCGGCTGTATGGGACACTAATATGATCCTTTACATTTTATTTAGGAAAATAAACAAGCATTAAAAACATACAGACACACAAAAAATGGAGATATACATAGTTGGTTTTTACACTGGCTATTTATTTATTTATTTATTTTTTAATAAACATATATTTTTATCCCCGGGGGTACAGGTCTGTGAATCGCCAGGTTTATACACTTCACAGCTTAGTGAAATAAGTCAAGCAGAGAAAGACAACTATCATATGATCTCCCTTATATGAGGAAGTGTTGATACACTGGCTTTTTAAAACGGCAAACTTACTCAAGAGTAAATAAACATATCTTTCTCTTTCCAGATATTGAAGGAAGCCTCGGATTCATTTCTGAGCATCACAGTTGAAAAATACATAAAGCCAAATGCCTCGTGAGGAGATTAGATTATGAGAGACACCCTAAAATATATTATGGAAGTTCATCTAAAATAACTGAAATAATATACCTTGATAAAGAAAAACAAAAGCTCAAGAGGGGTGGGCAAGACAGCCATCATTAAATATTCAAGATGTTGTCAGGTGGAAGTGGGTTTTGCTTTTTTTTATGTCCAAAATGTATCATGAAAACCAGAGATTATAATGTGTTTGATGGCAGAATCAGTTTAATTGTAAATATTTGAAATTCTGATAGGGCCTATAATAAATAACACCATCCTTTCCTACTTGAGTTCTGAGGTTGTTTAGAAGAATGAAGAAGTGTCAGGTAGAGATCAAAGCATTATCCTTATTAATGATGGAGTTCAACTGGAAAGATGCTCTTGGTATGAAAGCCAACCTCAGAATTAGGCAGATTTCTTGTCCCAGAGAACACTGGATATGGAGGGCTCCATTCAAGGGCAGTGTCCCCATAGGAAAGTACATTTCCATGTTCCCAACACTTCTAAGAGGAAGAAAGTCAAGGCTAAATCAATCATGCCTATTTATTCCTCCCAAATGTATCAACCAAAGAAACCATCTGCTTCCTCAGTAAATAGGGATGAGATTCCAGGAGTATGTTTGGGAAAACTACCTTTATATGGAAATCAGAACTGAGGACAACATACCTCTCTAATAATATGGGAAGTCTTTTTACTGATCAGTACTCTCCATGTTGCATATATTGCTCTTGGAATTCACTGAAGATTTCACTAAATAATTTTAGTGCTAACCAGTTCTCAGGCTCTGTATTCAATGCTGTGAACATAACAGTGCAAGGAAATAAGAAAATGCCCTCTTGTTTTATTATTTTATTTTTAATTCTTTATTTAAATTCAATTTAGTTAACCTATACTGTATTATTAGTTATGGGGGTAGAATTTCATGATTCATCAGTTGAGTGTTACACCCAGTGTTCATTAAATTAAGTGCCCTCCTTAATGCCTGTCACCCAATTATTCCATCTCCCCACCCAATTTCCCTCCAGCAACCCTGTTTGGTTCCTAGAGTTCAGCATCTCTTTTGGTTTTCCTATCTCTGTTTTCATCTTACTTTATTTTTCCTTCCCTTCCCTTAGGTTTATCTGTTTTGTTTCTTAAATTCTACATATAAGTGAAATCGTATGGTATTTGTCTTTCTCTGCCTAACTTATTTTGCTTAGCATAATATCCTGTAGGTGTGTCCACGTCATTGCAAATGACAATGCCTATCTTCTCTAAGCTTCAGGTACAGAATCATTTAAGTTCAAGGTAGATGATCATTTGGTAGGAATGCAGTACAGCAGTAACTCTTCATTTGGGCTGCACTTTGAAATCCCCTAGGGAACTATAAAAAATACTGATGCTCAGGTCCCACCCAATTCTGATTCTAATTTAGTTAATATGAAGTTCAGTCTGGGCATGAAGATTTTCTAAAGCCCCCAGGCAATTCTAATATGCAATATAGGTGGAACCACTGTGGTTCAAGGGTAGGCTCATGGATGAAATATGCCTACACACGTCTTTATCATGCTGATCCCCAGTGCTGGCAGATATTACAGGTACTCAAAAATGCCTATTGAATGAATTAACAAGCTGGAAAGTCAATGATTCTCACCCTTTCTCATGACCTTTATTTTTTTTTTCTCTTTCATGTTTGACTTCCATGTTTAATGTACCTGAAATGTTTTCTCCTTCATTCATAGACTTTCTACTTCATTGCCTTTCAGAGCTTCACTTTCTGAGAAGATTCCAAATGTTTCTGCCTTATAGTTATTAGTGTTTGATCATCTACAATGGTGCCAAATTACTTTTAGATGGAAGATGTTGAATTAAGCAGATTAACCACCATGAAATAGTATATAGGAGAATTCTTTACTCATTCATTCATTCATTCATTATGATTCTACTTGCTTCTCTTGCTGCTGGGTTGCTTGACAATCTAGAATTGTTCTAAAATTCTACCTTCCAAAAAGATTTTTTAAAACACAAAATAAAATATGAACTTTTCCATAGCTAAATCATATGTGACTTACAGATATGGAAGAATGCATGTAGTAACCAAGATAATAAATATTTATTGAAATCCTTCCATGTACTAATTGCTGTTCCAGGCATATATGATACCAAATCAGACAGTCAGGGTGCTTGCTCTCAAAGACCTTATTATGGAAGGTAGAAATGATATTCAATGAATAAATAGGAAAAAATTTAAAAAAATAATTTCAAATAAGGGAATGTATTGTAAAAACAATAAAATAGGATGATAAGGATACCTCATTGATAAACCACTTTGAATAAAGTGGTCCTTAAGAGCCTGTGTTGAAAAAAGCATTTAAACTGAGACCTAAAATATTGTAAGTCAGTTTCTGGGAAATAGTGTTCTAGATAGAGAAAACGGCAAAGTGGGAAAGTGCTTGATGTAGCTGAGAATTTTGTAGAAGTCTAGTGGCTCCAACTAAATGATTGAGGTAGAATGGCAAACAAATGTGCTCCTCTTGGGAGTCATAAAGTAGACCACTGAATTGGAAAAATCTATGGGGACACTTATATTTTTGACAATATGGGAGACTTAAAAACCCTGAGTAAAAACACAAACATCCTTTTAAATGTAGAGCTAAGCTCATAAGAAAGAAAAAGAAATTCCCAGAGGCCAGAAATGAATGAAGAACTAGAAATCAGAAATAAAAAAGCTTCTGCTTCCCTGTTGGGGGAGAATGGGAGCCAGGAATAGAGAGGTTAAGTAACTGGGAGGCTTATGTTCTAATGGCCCCCCTTAGTCCCAGGAGATATGGCAGGATTTCAGTCCACACATGGTAGAAAATTGACATGGCCAACCCATTACAAAGCCAGGACCCATGAAGGGTCCCACCCTCAATAAAAGGGTGGACTTGTAAAAAATCTGCCCACCAGTAAGGGAAAACAGACTAAGAATCCATCTTGGCTTGGGTAATAGGGATTAAATAAAAGTTCTGAGAATTTGTGACCGCAAGTCTGCCTCCAGAAATCTTGATACAAGATTTTACTCTAGTGTGACGGGGGAAAGCACAACTAAAAAATTAAATTTTTAATTCTTTCCCAGATATCTGGGAGTGGCCAGCAATCCCTGTACCGGCCGAAGAAAGATTACTCCAAACTTGGCTGAGAGAAAGAGGAGGAGGCAAGGGGATCAACACTCAGAGGCGAAGACACTATGCTATTCTTTGCTCCCACTTTTATTGGTCCTTCAGGATAATCACAAATCCTTATCACTGTTTCTAAAGCACAGGATGTGTTACAAGCAGTCTTACTGAAACTAAGAGGATCTGTTTACAGGAAAGATATGATATGTTAATACGCGTTTTCTACTAAACATAGCCTAAGGGACAATGCATACATTTCTTAGATCACAGGGTGTCTGTTGAGCTGAGAAAGCTTGAGGACGGCAACTCTCAGTAGCATTCCAACACAGAGTGGTCACACACATCTCGGAATTCTAAAGTCCCATGCCATTCTCCAAAACCTTCCTTCACCCCCAGTGGCCTCTGTGTTACATTTTAGCAAGCCAGGTATTATGGCTGAGTTCATGCTCTACATTAACCCCAAGACCAAATTAGTTCTCTCTGACAGAGAGAAATGCGATTAGGATGAAGGACAGGAACCCAGAGAACTTCAACTGTATCCTTAATGTTTTATTTCTTAAGCAGAGTGATATTTAGGAGTTTATAATATATTTTTAAAGATTTTTATTTATATATTTGACAGAAAGAGAGAGTAGAAACAGGAGCAGCATAGAGAGGGAGAAGGAAAAGCAGATGCCCAGCTGAGCAAGGAGGCTGACGTGGGGCTTGATCCCTAGACTCTGGGACATGACCTGAGCTGAAGGCAGACACTTAACTGACTGAGCCACCCAGATGCCCCTAAAGTTTGTAATATTTTTTTTTTAAGATTTTATTTATTTGACAGAGAGAGAGAAATCACAAGTAGGCAGAAAGGCAGGCAGAGAGAGGGGAGGAAGCAGGCTCCCTGCAGAGCAGAGAGCCCGATGCGGGGCTCGATTCCAGGACCCTGGGATCATGACCTGAGCCGAAGGCAGAGGCTTTAACCCACTGAGCCACCCAGGCGCCCCAAGTTTGTAATCTTAATATTAAATAATATGTCTAAATTTAAAATAATTTTTAAAATATTAATATAAAATGTGATATTTTTTAAATGATGGAAAATGTTAAACTTTATAGAAAATAAATAACAAATGGCTTAACTAATATTTGACCAACAGATTTTCTTTATGTGAAATCCCAACCTGTGAAGATGACTCTATAGATTTACTGCCAACTACAATCTACTCCTAATTATCCATGTGCAAATTTTTATGTAATAGGTTGTCTATCCAAGGCAACTTTCAAAACTCCCCAACGTGACAGAACATAGTTCCTTCTCCATTTCCTTGATTTCTCTTGATATGGTCACCAGTATCATCATCATCATCATCATCGTCGTCATCTTCGTCATGCCTAAATTCTTAACTCTTATATTAGACTATGAGGTTCTGAAGCACAAAATCAGATTAATCTTTGTATTCCCCACAATACTAAGCAAGGGATTTTGCATACAGTAGACATTCCTGTCATCTATCAGCCTTAAGTGGCCTTAGGCTGTACTGAGAATTATAAATACAAATATAGGAATTAAAGTGGTCTGGCCTAGAAGAGCTGATAATGTAATTAGATAGGGGTGGGGTGTGGAGGTCACGGGTAGTGACACGGAATAACAGCTGGCCTGAAATTTCCTTTGGAAAGAAACTATCTTTGAGAAGAAAATATCTTGACATTTGGGGAGAGAAAGTAAGACTCTGGTGGCAGAAATATTCAGGAGACAAACAACAAAAGTGTTGACTTAGGTACTCTGTGTGAGAAACGGAAAGAAAGTTTGTTTGTTCTGCTGTGAAAAGGAAAGGGAGAAAAGAGTGGCGGGGGACAAGAGATCCAAGGAAGGGGGTATAAAGCTGGAGGCACAACCCAGTCAGTAAGAAGTTTCTAATTCAGGGTGAGCTGCTGAGAAACTGGGTTCTCCCACATGCTATCTGAAGCTGTTTGTGTTGCCATGAAATGGGTCCCCTCTTCATTATCCTCAATTTGTCAATAACGGCTAATGCTTATGAATGCTTTCATTGAGTATGGAAAACTCTGTGGAAACTGAGAAAGAATTGAATTTTATATTTAGGTGCTCCCAAGACAGAATAAAAGACAGTACTCTGGGGCAGTAAGATGATCTATAGCCTGACATATTTCAAAAGGGGCATAAACCCATAGTCCATAAAAAAGCATAACCTCTAAAGGACTTTGAGGAAATCCTGAATTTCCACTAGGTGTTAAGTGGAGCTTAAAATTGATGTTATTTAGCTCTAAAGCTACCAAGGAACTCTTGTTAACATCTGGGATACATTTTCAAAAGGCAAATAGCAATATAAGGTGGAAAATATTAAAAACCAAATGAACAGTACTCAGTGTTAAAGCAACATAGAGATGGGAAATACTGAAGTCTGTGAGTCAGGGATGGGATTCTAGAAGAAATACTTGAGCTAGATCTCCAAGAAAGAATGTGAGTGGGAGGAGGGGGAAAAGAGTGAGGAAAGGATCTGAAGCAAAGAAACTGATTGAGCACAGACATGAAAGGGGAAGGCTGGCCACTGATGGTTAATATGTGCTCAAGGAGAGCAAGCAAACTTTAATAGTGGTCCTAGCAAAACATAAATCATTAAAAGAATCATGTAATATGAGGTGCCTGGGTGGCTCAGTCGGTTAAGCCGCTGCCTTCAGCTCAGGTCATGATCCCAGGGTCCTAGGATCAAGCCCCACATCAGGCTCATTGCTGAGCAGGGAGCCTGCCTCTCCTCTGTCTGCCATTCTCCCCGCTTGTGCTTACTCTGTTTCTGTCTCTCTCTCTCTCTCTCCCCCTCTCTGTCAAATAAATACATAAATAAATCTTTAAAAAAAAAAAGAGTTATGTAATACATCCCCAATCTAAATGTTAATAGTGTTAGGAGTTCTGGCCTTTTGGATTAACTATTCTATGGCTTCCCTCATTAGTACATGTAACTATTTCTGTGAGTTATAAGGTGCCAACTTGTACATACAAGTACTGCCAAGTGTGGGAAGTCTGTGTGTGTGTATGTGTGTGTGTGTGTGTGTATCTGTACTGTATACACAACAGTCATGTATGTGGTTATTATCTCAGAGAAGTGAAGGTGTCTAGGGATGGACACGAATGTTGATGATGTTCTAATGGGCTGTTCTCTGTGGCAGTCCTGGTCAGAGACATAGTTGTGCTCTCTGATAGTAGGATAAGTTTGGAAGCATTAGCAAGAGGCCGGAGTTTCACAACATTGCTCCTAAGGCTTCAAGTAGTAGGGCCCTGTCCTGAGATTCTAACAAAAGGACACATGCAGCAACACCCAGCACACATCAGTAGTCTCTCATTGCAAAAATAGTAAGACTACTTAGCATTTATATAGAAATTTTCAATCATTAATTAGTTAATCCACATAACTCCCCAGTGAGTAGAATATTTTTAGTTCTTTTTTATTTCCAGATGAGGAACCGAACACACAGTGAGGTTAAATAACTTACTAAAAGCTAAAAAAAATCAAGTCAATAAATGGCAGGCATGTGGTGGGAATACAATTTCTAAATTCTTATTTTGTCTGCTTAGACCACAAATGCCACTTGGTCTTTGGGGAAAGATGGTCAAGTTGCTCCTTAGAGACAAGACATTTCACTAGAGTAAATGGTACATTTTTCTGCTAACAAAACCCGCCTGGGGAGATTTTCTGTTTCCGGATTTGATGCTTTTTGCCCACCCTGAAACAATTAAGCTAAAATAACATTCACTGTTGCCGGACATTTGGGGTTTGTGACCTGGGGCGTAGGATCTGCTAATGTGCTCCAACTGCCGAGAATTGGAATCCATCAGTGGCAAAGCATGGAGAATCTCAGTATTGTGCTTCATAAAGGAGTGAGGGTGATCAAGAATAAGAAGAGCCTGCAAGGAGAGAGGGGAAAATAAGGACAATGAATGGTATCTACTTTTTATCCAGCCTTTCGGTCCGAGTCTGTGTCCTTGTGGTGTGAGGGAGCAATACCAGAAATTGATGGAGAGATTCTTGAGAGTTAAAGAAGAGTATCAAATCTGCTCATTTTCACAGACTTCTTAGATGTACAAATTCAACACTTGTACAATAAAAAACCTTTAGTTTACCCTATGATTTTGCTTCATTTCATTCAACTCTCCATAGTCTTTCGTTGGAGTGAATCTTCTTAATGGCTTATTCTTATGGCAATAAGTGGCAACAAAGGCAATCAAACAGATGTTTTATGGCTTGGGTTATTTTAAAATGAAGTTCCCTGGAGATGGGTGGGTGAAATAGGTGATGGGGATTAAGGAGAGCACTTGTGATAAGCACCAGGTGTTGTATGGAAGTGTTGAATCGTTATATCGTACATCTGAAACAAATATTACACTGTATGTTAACTACCTGGAATTTAAATAAAAACTTAAGAAACACTATAAATAAATAAATAAATAGATAAATAAATATCCCCTTGTGATGAAAAGTTATGTCTTATATGGTAATCTAAGCACTTCCTACCATCTTCTAAAAGATTCTGCTTCAGCCAGCCAGCTATAGATGATGTAGGTCGTACACCTCTCGGTGGGAAGCTGTGCACTATTGAAGAATGTATACATTTAAATCGAGTACAATAAGACTGAGCCTACATGAAATAGTTTTAGAAGCAACTCATCACCATTACCAGAAATAATTAACTTAGCACTTAATACTCTTTGCTCAGAGAGAATTTATGCAAACACACAATGCCTACGCTTTGGAGATTAAACTAATTTGGTCACATATGAACAGGATGCAAAGACATAAAGATAAGACCTAAGAAGATAACATTCATAGGTTGGCATATATTATCTACAAATTATACATATCTTGTGTATTTATGTATATAAATGTGCATACATATATGAACATGTATACATAAATACCTAGGTAGGTATATATTGTCCTTAGTTCCAGTCACACCTCCCTCAATATTTCATATATATATATATATATATATATATATATATATATATAGAGAGAGAGAGAGAGAGAGAGAGGAGGGAGGGAGGGAGGATGGTCATATTTGTATGTATGTATATATATTTATGAATTAATTTTAGAGGTGTTTAATAGGGTGGATTTGTTTTGTTTTGTTTTTAATAGAAAAGAAATTGGAAACTTCTTACAGAACCTATGCCATATTTCTAAAACATCTGTACTTGGATGTTCCATGATCAGATCCCTCTCAAAAGAACTGAAGACCAACTCTTCCTCTAATCAGATCTCTTTCCCAAAAGAACTCCAGTATTTCAGAGTTGGAGTGATTCTTGCCCAAGGATCATCCAGCTTATGTGTGAACTCTCTAATTCTCAAACAGTCATTTCAACATTGACTCTTAGGCTCTACAGCTCCCTCCAAGACAAACCATCCTTGAACATGTTCATGGAGATCTTTGCTGGACAAAGAGACAGAGAAAAAATTAGCTGACCTAAAGACTGTGGAGTTTAAGGTGACCTCAGAGGTGATTTGGGGCATTAAAATAAAATTGAAAGCCAGCCATACAGTCCAGTAGACTGCCCAGTAAACTGTTATATGAGGAAGAGAAGCCAAGTCTGAGGCAATGAGGTCAATTCAGAAAATATAAAACTGAATTAATTGGGTTCAAACTGTGAGTCACAGGCAGCACATAGCTATTGACTCCCTGTACACAATTTATGTAACTTCATCCAAGGGTCCAATAACCTTGTTACAAAAATAAATAAGCTTAGTCTAACAATGTCTGAAAAGAAAAATAACACCTCAAGCTTGCTTTGATAGTATTCTTACCTATTTTTCCATCAATTATCCCCACATCCCTTCTTCATTTTCGATCTCTCCTTTCTATTTTCTGTCCCTATACATACGAAGTTATTCTGAGTTCTTCTTTCCAGTTCTATTGCCTCCACAAGTTAGCATGGTCTCCTTTCTCCTTTTTGGTGCTAAACACTTTAAAGAATAATTGAGCTCTCAATGACTTTTTGCTTTGCTTTCCAATTTTGTCACTTGGTACAACTTGATTTTCACCCTCACAAGTTTACTTAGGACTCTGCTACACTAACATCATCATGGGCTTCCTCATTGCTAAATCCAGTGATATTTCTCAGAATATATGACCAACTCCTTCATTTCAAAAGTCAACATCTGGCTTTAATAATATTACTACTCCATGTTCTCTCTTTAGTTCTTAACTCCTTCAATGGTCTCTCTTCTTTTTTGCCCATTAAATGCTATTATCCCATAGGCTAATGTACAATCCTTAACCCACATCTTCTACATTCCCATTCTGAAGTAAACTCATTAAATGCCAGAGATACAATGCTGACACTTTTTTCTGTGGATGAAACTCATTCTACAGGGGTGCCTGGGTGGCTCAGTGGGTTAAGCCTCTGCCTTCAGCTTAGGTCATGATCTCAGGGTCTTGGAATTGAGCCCTGCATCAGGCTCTCTGCTTGGCGGGGAGCCTGCTTCCTCCCCCACCCCCGGCCCAACTTTCTGCCTGCTTGTGATCTCTCTCTGTCAAATAAATAAATAAATAAAATCTTTTAAAAAAAGAAAGAAAGAAAGAAAGAAAAGAAACTCATTCTACATCTATAGCTTTGACTTTTCCTCTATGTTCCAAGCAAGTATTTTATGTTCATTTTAGGCATTTCCATAACAATGACTTATCAGCACCTCAAACTCAGTATGCCCATAATAGAATATTTATTATCATACTTCCCAAAGCTGCTTTAATTCTATATTCCCCATTTCAGTTCAGTATGTTACCACTCACTCACACAAACAAGAAATCTTAGTTAAATGGGTGTCTCCTTGCCACTCAATTTTATTAATAGTCTTTTAAGATTCTACCTCTGCAGGGATTCTTAATTTTTTTTATTTTTTTGTGAATATGTTTACAACCCCCAGTGACTCTTCAAGTGAAATCCTTATCACCAGTCTCTCCTCCAATTTCTTTCCACAATCCATCTTCAATGCATGCTCAGAGTTATTTTTGTCATGGATAGATTTCATCAATTAATTTCTCTGTCCCCCTAAATTTCTCTGCTCAAAAAATTTTATGACTCCCCCATTGTCTTCCTGATAAAGTCTAAATTTTCTCCTACAATTTAGATCATTCATAATTTTGTATCTCCCACATTTTTTATCCATATGCCCACCAATCCTCTTACCTGAACCAATCTTACACCCTAAATTCTAATTCTGTCTCCATTTCTCAAGCATGCCATGCCCATTATGCTTCTACCTTTCCTTGATCTTCATTTTTCATAGTCTTAGTGAGTCTTCATAAAACCCTGCCAAAATTCCTTTAGATAAGCACTTACCCTCTTTGAATACCTTTAATACTTTTTGGAGAAATATGTATGGAACTGTCTTACTTAGTACTATAATCACAGCTATGTACCTGTAAGACCCATTCCAGATTTTAAATTCATAAAACATAACCTTGTTCCTTTTAAGATTTCCTCTGATGCTTTTCATAGTGTCTTTTACATAGCTATATATAATAAATGTTTATCATATTTAGTTAAAGTCTTATTGTTAGTGCCTTAAAATATGTATTTGTTTTCTGATTCATAGATTTTTTATTCTTTTATTCCAATGATCCTATCCGCAGTCAAGGCTCTAATCACTGCTTACCTTGTTTACTACCTTTATGAGTTTTACCTTCCAACCCCTCTTGTATGTTCCCCTTTACTTATGTTTTTTTGCTCTCTTCCAATCCCCAAATGACCTTTATTGGCTTTGCACCAAATCCAAACTCCACTCTCCATCTCTCCTTGTCGTCTGAGATCCCCATTCCCTCCTCTGTAACTCAAACTTACTTCCTACTACTCCATAAACTGCGTTCTTCATACCAATTAGATACGCTTCCCCCCAAGTTCTGTATGTGCTATGCTATTGCCATCTTCCTGCTTTTGTTCACCCTGTATCATCTACCTTCAATATCCAACTTTCATAGCATGCAATGTCTAGTTCAAATTTCATTTCTCTCTGAAGCAATTCTTCATTACCATTCTTCTATGCATGGCCGTTATATTTAAAATCTGTATCCCAGGTAAATAATCAATTGTTTTCTCAATTAATTGTTACAGGTTTGTTAGTTTTCTCTCTCCAACTGGCTCTGTGAGGCCAGATGCTGTCATGCATACTTCTCTGTCTCTGCCAGCACCTTTAAGCACATTGCTGGTCACATTATGCTTACTAATTGATTAGAAATAATCCATTCATTAGGAATCCATTCCCCTAATAAACTGGGAAACATAACTCACATAATATTCCAGAAAATTGCATGTAGTGTATGGCTTTTAGAGGGCTGCAGTGCTCTGGATTGGGATCCCAGCTCAAGGCCCAGGTGGACAAAATGCACGACCAGAGAGGCAGCGGGCAGAGCCTGCCTAACTCAATGAGGTAGTTTATTGTGCCAACCTCATCTGCTGGTCCCATCAACCCTAATTATAATCAACTAATTCTATTAGCTTCTTAAACCTATTTCAAGAGAGTGCATTATACCGAGCAAACATCATCAAGTAATAGAGTTATGCTCTTTCTACATCAGACTCCATTCTACTCAGTCAAGCAGAAAGAACAGTTTGCATTAATGTTCTCATAGAAGTGTATAGTTTTCACTTTTTAAAACTTTGTTTCTTCGGTCAATTATTTTGGTCTGCAAAAGCCCAAAACAGGTATGATATTTACCTGCTGATTTCTAAGAGGGGTGCACAGAACATAAAAGGAGAATATTTATTTCAAGCTGTCAGGGAAGAACCAACCTTGATTTTGCAAAGCTTATTAGCTGGAGGTAATAGAGAAGGAAAGGTGTTGGAACACTGTAATTGCTGCCTTTATGCTGCTATGCAGAACACAGTGCCTCTGGGCTATTCAAACATATTTCCCCAATCCAGAAAGACACTGTTATTCTCCATTCCCCAGAGTTCTGAAATGGGTTAACATGAAATTTAATATAAGTATTAGGATGAGATTAGACTGTAGAAATGTATAAGACAAGCACCTTACTTATCTACATCTTGATAGGTGATTCTGGTGACAGAGCTCCTGCCAGGAGTGACTCCTAATCTGTAAACTACAAAGTCTAAACGGGTAATTTTCAAAAAAAATAAATAAATAAAATCAAAACTATTAAACAGATACAAAATGTCCATGTGTTAAGGATTTTAACTCTTTACTAAGGGAATTGGTCAGATATTATAACCAGTTCAAAGGAGAACCCAAAGGACACCCACATTTACAGATCAGACATAGTGAAAATAGTGTGCTAATGGGGGCAAAACCAGCTCTTCCTCGGTGGAGGAGAGAAGTAAGTTGTATCACCACTGCATGGAATTTGCTTGTCTCCAGACGATGTTCATTACTATCAGCTATCTATAACTTAGGGAATTATAACAAAGCTATCCTAGAGGCAGAATCACAGAGCCCTAAAAGGTGTGATCTAGATAATGCACTGTTTTCCACTGAAGCACCAACTTTTCCTGAAGTGTATCCCTAAACATAAACCCTGACACCAGGTCTGAAGAAACCTCAGTGGATGGAATGACTTAAAGTGCTTTCCTTCTCTCTAGTTATTTCCTTTTTTTTTTTTTTTTTTTAAGCTTTCTTCCACCTTAGAAAAAGAAAAAAAGAGTGACTGCTTTCATACAAGAACGATGATGAGGGGCACCTGGGTGGCTCAATGGGTTAAGCCTCTGTCTTCGGCTCAGGTCATGATTCCAGGGTCCTGGGATCGAGCTCCAGTTTGGGCTCTCTGCTCAGCAGGGAGCCTGCTTCCTCCTCTGTCTCTCCTTCTCGTGAAGCTCTCTCTCTCTCTCTCTCTCTCTCTCTCTCTCTATATATATATATATATATATATATATATATATATATAAATAGAGCTTTCTCGTGATCTCTGGCTGTCAAATAAATAAATTTTAAAAATCTTAAAAAACAAAAAGAACAACTATGAAAACAGTCAGGAGAACAAGGAAGTGGGTAGAGAGAGGTGACAGGCTGCTACCAGTAGCTCCAACTACTCTTAACTTACAGAACAGGCATAATTCTGCCCTAAGAACGACAAGCTTCTCCATCTAGTCTCAGTCTTCATTTTAAACAAACACAGGACCCACTAGCAGAGTTTGAAACATGTGTTCCAATCTGCATTAAGGGAAGGGTTAGAAGACATTTAGAAGAATTATTTTTTTGTCTTTTTTGAGTATAGTTGACACACAATATCACATTAGTTTTAGGTGTATAATAGTGATTTCACAAATTTATACATTATGCTATATTCAGAAGTGTTGCTACCATTGTCTCAGTACAATGCTATTACAGTACCACTAACTTTATTTCCTATGTTTGACTTTCATTTTCATGACTTATTCATTTCATAGTTGGAAGCCTATTATCTCCTACTCCCCTTCACCTACTTTTGCCAAACTCCAACCCTCGTCCCCTCTGGCAACCATTAATTTTCCCCCTGTATTTATAGATCTGATTATGCTTTTGTTGTTGTTGTGTTGTTCAATCACTTTTTTAAAGATTGTACTTATGAATGAAATCATGTGATATTTTTCTTTTCAATCTGACTTAATTGCACTTGACATAATACCCTCTAGGTCCATCTATGTTTTCTCAAATGGCATGATCTCATCCTTTTTTATAGCTGCGTGGTATTCCACAGTACTCCACTGCATGGGAGTGTGTCTGTGCATGCATCTTTGTGTCTGTGTATACATACATGCACATATATACATATTTACATATATACAGTGTCATGTATATATTTATATATGTGACACATACAGAGTTCTTGAAGTTATATGAGATTTTTGTGGATAAAGCTCTATTTATTATATAAACCCATCATAATGCTTAATGCCTGAGACAAAGACTTCATAAATACTTCTTTGATGATAAGCAGAATGTTTATGCTTGATAGCACATCAGCAAAATAAGAAAGGGATAAACACACTTTACACTTTCCTATTTGTCTACTCTTTACTGCTGATAAGCTGCTTACTCAGATCTAAAAGCTACTTATTATCTCCTTTCCTGCCTTGGCCCCTGCAACACATGGTAGACTAACTGTATTACTTACCTTAGCTGAGAAAGCTTACTACCTCACAGAACTAGACATAGCTTTAAACGGGCTTTCAGGTATCAATTTCTTCAGTTCCTTCCCATATTCCTTCAAAATGTTTCTTTCTGATTGTCTCTCTCCTAGGATCCAGGACTTTCCTAGAGCTCCTCTCTCAGAAGTAGGTTATTTCCCTCCCAGCATATTAGTCCTTCCTGCTTTCCCCAAAGCTCACTTCTGCACCTAGAAGGCCCAATGGGGATCAGGAGGAATTTTAATTTAGTTAGCAACACTGTTACACAAAGGAGTTAATTCTTCTCTAATTGAATTTATGCCTTACTTCTGCATAACCAACACATCTGTCAAAAGATCTCTCAAAGCAAAATAGCATCTCTATCCTTAAAATGAGACTTTAGCTATCCGGGAACAACCCAGTTGCCCCTTATGACCCTTTCTATTATTGCAGATTTTGTAGTTAGACAGTCAACATGCTAAATTCCTTTAGATAAGGACAGGAGGTGTCCCTGCTCTGAGCTAGTTTGATTAGAACAGAAAACAGCAAATTATTGCCTATGGGCCAAATCCACCCACTGACAATCTTTGTATGGCCTATAATCTGATGGTTGGGAAAAATATTTGAACAATAGTATTTCATGACATGTGAAAATATATAAAATTCTAATTTCAGAGTTCATTAATAATGTTTTATGAGAACACCATCATATTCATTTGTTTTTTGTAATGTCCTTGGCTTCTTTCACAATACAAGGGCAGAATAGTATTGCTCTGGTAGAGATCCTCTGGCCCACAAACCCTACAATGCTTACTATCTGATCCTTTAAAGTGGAAGTTTGCTGACCCCTAGTTTAGAATCTTGTCTCTACTGCTTTATCATCCCAGTGACTTTGTGCAAGTTACTTAGCCTCCTGACGCCTCAGTCTCTTCACTTGTAAAGGGAAGTTTCTCATTGTTTTCTTATGGGGACAAAGAAGCTAAATATATATAAAGTGTTTTGTAGAATATCTGGCATGCAGTAAACTCTGTATGAACATTAGTTACTATCATTATTATAATTTCTACTATTAGTTTTACTGCTGCTGGTATTTCTGTTATTATTTATAGTTCCATTATTGGATTGACCTTCTTCGTGTGAGGTCCTGGGGTAATAATTTCACTTAGATTTCTCTAATTTACATGGGATTTCTATCCTCTCCATTTTTATAAGAAAGAACAAGGTGCTGATGAGCTTGAATAACATGCCAAAGTTATTCAACATATAAATAGAAAAACCAAGATTTGCATACAGGCTTGACTTTAAAACCCAAGTCTATCCTACATCATCAGTGCTTTTTAAACTTTCCTTTTTGTAATGGCATTCTTAATTTTCCCTCAGCCAAATTTTACTCAGAATCCTGATTTCTTTAATGGCTGAAAATGTTTTCTCCACTGCTTCATTCAGCCTATGTCTTTGTCTATTCCTCGCTCCCCATCTGGCTCCTGAATCAGTCCCAGGAAATGGTGGGTCTCTATGAAGGCAATGTAACAATGGCTGTATAAGCTGCCAGGCTATGTCTCCTTCAGTAACACAGAAATCTTGGGTCTTCTTGAAGGACCATTGCTTGCAGGTGATAAGACATGAGGGTGAGGGGAATTGCCAATATTTCACCTGCAGATTTCTTAAACTCAGTACAATCATAGCACAGTGTGAAGACTCAGATTCTGGAGCCAAATGTCCTGTATTCAAGTAACTGCTCTGCCTCCTTCTTGCTCTGTGACATTGAACAAATCATTTGACTTTTCTGTGCTTTGATTTCTCCATGTATAGACCTACCTCTAATATTTGTGCTGCATGGAGAAAGAGTAAAAATGGAAGCCCATATACCATGTGCCCTATAAATCAAGCTCACACATTGCTATATGTTCTATTAGCCTATGAAGGGAAAAAAAATGAGTGTTTAGAATTCTCAGAACATGATGACACTGAGACAGCCAGTAACACACACTTCTTTTTTCCACCACACTCTTCCTTTACAATAAGGATAAAATGTTTATATGACTCTGTTCCATGAATGTGAGTTCTTTCTGTGACTGCCACAAGCGGCTATCTCTTGGCTACCCCTAAACCACCCAGTTAGACATCTCCCTTTGGCCCTATTTCTGTCCATGAGGAGGGCACAACTAGAGAATGGCCAGAGCAGAGCCCATCAAAGAACAGAGCCCAAGACAGAGACCACTCTTTCTCTGGCCCAATAATGGTACTGTTTACCAGTATATTGAAGATAATAATGGAATATTTATTGCTGTGAGAATTAATAAGTTAACACGTTTAAAGTACTTAGAACAGTGTTGAATGAATGGTAAGAACCATACATATAACTGTTATTACCATTAATTTTACCCCCACTGTTACTGAGTAGAAATTTGTGTTTTGCAAACAACTAATGAAGAATGTGACTGACCTGAGATAGATCTAGGGGTAAATAACAATTTGAAAATAAATCATGAAAGGTGGAATGACCTTATATATATTCCTGGCCAAATCTTCTTTTCAAAATAAGTTTTAAAAAATGGCAGACCTTATATGAACAGGGGTTCAATACTATAGAACAGGTAATATATTCTATGGCAATAGAGAATCTAGACATTAACCCCAGTGTCAGGGAACTGATGGCAATCAGATGAAATGCAAATCATACATCTCCAACCAAGTAACCACAAATTCTGGTATATTATGCCATTGTCTACTGGTATTTCTAGTGAAAGGAGGCCATGTCCTGATCTTGTTTTCTCTGTTGTCAGTTATATTTAGAGCACATTTATAAGCAAACTGCAGAACTTTAGAAGTGTATGCAGAATAAGTGACCAGAGAAATAACTACCGAGAAAACCAAAAAGAAATGCTAATACAATCAATACAGAATTTTTTTTTTTGAGTTAAACAGTAGTGGCAAAGATAGCTGCCATTTATCAAGGACTTTATATATTTACAAATAAGTACCATTATGTCCATTTTACAGGTGAAGAAAATAGGGCTCAGAAAGGTTAAATGACTCTTTCAAGACCACACATTCTGGAGTGGCAGAACCAGCATATGAATCCAGAATTATCTTGTGCCTAAGTCAACTTTTGGACCGCAAGACATGCAGTCTCTTAATGTATAATGCTCTTGAAAAGAATATGCTGCTTTATGTGCACCATCATGCCTAACTGTCATCCAATGCAATCATCCCCATGTTCCAGTGAACTTCAAATCAGGTTTATGCTCCTCTCATGTGGTTGCTTCCCTTTTGATTTAGCTCCTGGATGGTCAAAATCTTCACTAATGTATTCATCATTGTCCCTAGCTTAAGCTATTCTACGAAATCTTTATTCAAGTGGCACTTTCATAAATACCACGGTTGCCTATTGACAAGCATAAAAAAAATCCCTAATGCAAACCACATTGCTGACTATGGACTTTATAGGGTTTCTTTCCCACAATCCTGGCAGGCCAAGTTGTATATTTTATTCTAGTTTTGGGAAAAGGTGGCGAGAATCATCCCCTGGATTCGACACTCTTCAGCCAGACCAGTTTTTTTCTCTCTGCAAAGAAGTATTCTCCTTTATACCATGTCTGCAATGTCCCTGCCACCTGGCCGCTCACAGAAAAGGAACAGATTCTAGAACATCACTTCCCAAGGTGAGGTATATCCATTTCATTCTCTAAATGAGGAAACTGCTGGTGCAGAAAATCACTAAACAAAAAAGCATCTCCTTCAAATGCCCTCACGAAAGGACACATTTCCTGGCAGTGGAATGAGGAAGCAAGCAACCATTACAAAGGGGCACCATCTCAAGAAAAATCTGCTCATTCTAAAGTTCTTTGCCAGTCTCCCAGATCTTTTAGCCATTGGGTGCTATGCTATGCCAGCAGGGAGGCACTGACAGCAGGGGAAAGACCTCGGGCTTTATTGTAGGGTCTTGAAAGTGGTGCCAAGAAAAGCCTTCACTTCTAGCAACCACAGCCTCGGAGATCCAAAAATCAGTGCTTACCCAAAGCCAAAGCCACCTCAGCTGCTTCACAAGCACATCCCATTCTACACTGGCATGATTTCCCAGATAGGGTATTTCTAAATACAGTGCTTGGTTTTCAAGAAGAAAGCTTGAAAAAATATTCTAACTTGTGGTAATATTTGGTTTCAATTCCTAACTTTTGTCTCTTACTATCTTCATAAACTCCACCAAACAGTGAGTCTGTTTCCCCACTGAGATAAGGGAATAAAAGTATCTTATTCTTGTTTTTATGAGAATCAAATGGGATATTGTATATGAAACCTTTGTGAAACTAATAACATTATCCAGGGTGGTGCTGGTATAGTCCAGTTACTTCTGTTCTGGAGTCTTCTCCATTTTAAGTTGGCCTTTCAGTTTAGAAAGGAAACAATTACCAAAAGCTGCAAAGGTCATGAATCTCTTTCCTTTCTCCCAATTTTCTTGCAGTGTTTCAATATAAAATGGTTGTCACCAATCCTTTCTTAAACAGCCAAGATCCCCACGTTTGGGGTTGTGTTAGGTGACAATGAGAAATGAGCAGGGCTTGTTAAAGAGAAAGAGGAAGCTCCTTTCACATCTGGCTTCTGTGATTAAAACTATACTTTCCCTTGACTCTTCAGCGTTGTCAAGGAGTTAAGCTGTCATCCATCCACTGTTTACTCCAATTCTTTTTAAGACTGCTGGCATTATGATTACCAACCGACAAGTGAGTCTGAATATTGAGGCTGATAATGATTGGCATCCTTAAACATGGTAAACATGAAGACTTTTCATCCAGAAGACGCTGATTTCATTTCTGGCAGTGATGAGGGATGGGCCATGTCAAAACCAAATGAGAATTTACAGTTCTGTTAAAAAAACCGACCTCACAGAAAGGAGAACCTGTGGCTGAATCTGACATAATCAGTCTTCTCCCAGAGTCCGCTTCTCCTCTTTTCCTCTTCTTTTGTCTTTTTCTTTAGATACTGCCCTTTACCTGTTCTCCTTCTTGTCTCACATTCCATAACAAAAGAGATATATAATCAACACATAGCGTCAAACTGACTGACTTTTACAGTGTCTCCTTCAGACTTGTCATTACTGATCTAGCTGTGTGACCCTGAAAACTGTATCTGACCACTCTCCAGTGCGGAGTTGGCACTGATCTAGCTGTGTGACCCTGAAAACTGTATCTGACCACTCTCCAGTGTGGAGTTGACACTGATCTAGCTGTGTGACCCTGAAAAGTGTATCTGACCACTCTCCAGTGTGGAGTTGGCAAAGCCACAGCCTTTCCCTGTCTCGTCCTTTAAGCAAACTAAAAACTGATTGTAAGGATGGAATTAGAATCTTGTGTCTTCCAAACAGGAAATAGTTGATCAAATCTAATTAGCTTTCAGCCCAACCAAAGCAATAGAGCTACACAGATGGGCAAGGATGAATGATTTCAACGAAGAAAAGAAAATAGCATGAACTCAGGAAATCTCTTTGCTATTTGTTTGTTTGTTTCCAAATTTGCAGTTGCTGCAAACCTTAAGCATATTTTATGCCAAGCACTTCCTTCCCTATTTAAATTCTTTGACACATATATAATAAGCTGGCCTACCAAGTTACTTTGTCAAATGTTGTATAAAAATTTTGTTAGGAGGTACCTGGGGGGGGCTCAATCAGTTAAGTGTCTACATTTAGCTCAAGTTATGATCTCAGGATCCTGGGAATGAGCCCAGGTTTGGGCTCCCTCCTTAACGGGGAGTCTGTTTCTTGCACTCTCACTCTCTTTCTCTTTCCCACTTTCACTCTCACTCTACCTCTCCCCCGGTCATGCTCTCTCTCCCTCTCCTTCTCTCTCATATAAATAAATAAAATCTTTAAAAATTATATTGTTAAGAAGGCACTTAGACACCATCATATCCAATCCTTTTGTTTGACAAGTGAGTAAAATAAGGTCTAGAGAAATAAATTGACCTGCAAAATGCCACATAGTCCATGATAGAAATGAGACTGGAAATTATTCTATGGAGCCCTAATTCATGATTCTCCCAACCACAGTTAAGGCTGCCAGGCAAACCTCATATAAATAAGTCAAACACTTTGGTAGGACTCAGAGTGTTACATTTTTTTCCCCAAAGAATGAATAGAGCAAGGCACCTCAGCAGAAAACTGCCAAAATTTAGTATTCCTAAGCCTGTGTGTAGCCCTGCAACTTTGCAAGTATCTCCTTCTGAAACCTTGTGCTATTACCAACAGGATAAATGGGTGGTTACTTAATTAAACCAACACTGGAAGAAAGAAACATAAAGTCTGACCATAGATGCCCTCTTGTTACACAGCAGATATTCTCCAGGGAGCTCATGGGGAAAACAGTCTTTAAGGAAGGGCCAGCGGAGCTAAAGTGGAGACCTAAAAGCTTTCATAAAATTCACAGCTTGCAATCCTCAGTTGAGCTTTTGAATTTTAAATTCTGTGGTGTGACAATGACATAAAACAAATTTGTTTGTTTCTTTCCTTCTTAAAAGCCTAATAAAGACATTGTGCAGAAACCATTATCAAATCTTGGCTAGAGTCTTTAATTTGAGCTCCGTTGTCCTAAAAGTTCAACCACGACCAAATGCCCATCCCAGCTGGTATGTTGACCTGAATGGCAAGTCACAGAGCTGGCAGCATTGGCAAAATGGCAACAGCTACACACAGACACACACAGACACAGACACACACACACATTATACATCCATGTGTGTGTGCATATATATACATATATATATACACACACATATACATATACACACATACACACACACACTCTTATTCTCCATTCTCTTTCATAATGAGAATCTTTTATCCTCTGAAGAGCTGCAGAAATCTGAACTACTACAGTAGCCCTGTTAACAGCCAACTCTGTGACAAGGGCCTACTCAAAAGAGAGGAAAGTCAATAAAAGTAAAGTGTAAGTGTACTGTTAATGACAGGTTCTTGCAGGCACTTTCCCCCAAATTATACCATTCCTATTCAAATACCATCTCAAGAGTCTCAGACAGTGTCAAGTGCAATCATTGTTATTGCAGTTGCCAAGGTAATCAATTGAAATCATAATGAAGGGAACAGAAGGAAATCAATAGAGTCTGAAATTACAAATAAAGAGAAGCTATCGTTTAAGAGCATTTGGCTGAAATCTTCCATATTAATGGAGTCAGAAATGGCTGTGTCATTCAGAAGCAGTGTGGTGCATAATTCAGCTGGTGCATTAGAACACCTAAAAGCGTTTGCAATAATTAGGGCTGCCTACCAAGAATCTGTCCACCTTAGAAGGCATATTGCTGAATTGTTTATTATAGTTCCAGTGTGTTTTCATATCTTAATATTTTCAATCACCTCCCAGAACACCCTTAGGCAGGAGACGGGATCAACTTGCTCAGAGACATTAAGAGTAGGTTGTTGGCCTAGTCTGATTCTGAGATTGGGAAGTAAGAGGGACTAATCGTGCATTCTATTTAGAAGTATTTTCTTTTCCAAAACTCTATTTATTTGTGTGGAGTGATACAGGTAGTTGGGAAAAGCAAGAGATAAGTGTGAAAATAGATTATAGGAAAATTGATTATTGCCCAGTCTTTAATCACAGGCCTGAAAAAGTTCATTGGGCTCAATTACAGTGACATAAAATCTTTCAATTTCACTGCTATTTGTAAAGACAAAATACGTATTCCAGACCTGCTGACTACTCATGATCAGCTATACCCTAAGGAGAGAACAGGAGCTAAATGACAGTAAAGATTGAAGAGCTATCCAGTTTTTTTTAATCAGGAAATAGTCCATAAAAAGGATAAGGAATTATGAAAAAATCATGTAGACTTTTTTATATTGGCTTATCCTTGGGAACTGAAAATGACACGTTTATGGATTTCAGCAGAAATATGTTTATTACGTTATTCAATATTCTATGATAGACTTTTCATATTCACTCCACTGCTTTGCAGGCCTTGGCTTACAGGCTGTCTGTCTAAGAAATCCTGAACTTTTGATCTCAATCTATAGATGGCAGGAATACACAAAAAGTTTACATGTGTTTGGCACTGATATTATGAGATTCTTGGAACTATATGTATATAAATATATATATTTATATATAAATATTTATGTATTATATATTATATAATATTTATTATATTATATATTATATTATATAATATTTATTATATAATATATACTATATTTATATGTATATATATAAAACTATACCTTTTTCAGGCAAAAACAGAAAAAGAAAGGAATACAATTAACCTAGAGTGAGTTGAGCTTGCCATTCTACTCAGTGAACCTATATCCACAAATGGGCATGAAATGGGAAGTTAGAAAGTAGTTTTCCCACAGCAATCTTGGTTCCCATATGCCTCTCAGAGAGTGAGCATTGTAATTCTGGTGTTTAAACATATGTATTTATTTATTTGTTTACCTATTCATCAGTGATTTATTTTTGTACAACATGATTTCTACATGTAGACTGACTCACATGATGCTCAACCAAAAGATTATCAACTTTTTGCAGATAAGTCAGTAGACTCTTCACTCCATATTGATTAGGAATCATTTTTCTAACATTCAATATTAGCAAGCCACAAAAGAAAGTTGGATTGCCAGGCATGGGAGCACAGTCTGGATGGAACTAGTTAATTATGTGTATTTTACTGATCTTTTGTCAGTTGTCATACACTGAAGGATCAAGTTGATATTATATGGAACTTACTGAGAAAACTGTGCCTTTCTTTCCCAGGACAACTTCCTACAATACTTTCAAAAATAATTTTAACTGTTTATGGTGTTGGCTGATTTTAGAGCCCAAACCTCATCTGAGATATAAACTCCTCCTGTATAAATTTTCTGTCAGGTCTTAGCACTCATTCCGTTCATAGCAGTGGAAACATGTTTTCTAGAACCTACGGATCAGCCACATTGGCATCTTTTGGGAGCTTTCTTAGAATAATGCACTTTCAGGACTCATCCCAGATCTACTCTATCAGTATTTGCATTTTAACAAAATGCCCAGATAGTTTACATGACGTTGATGTTTAAGATTCACTGTGGTAGACATCACATGAAATGAAAATGCCTGGCATAACAGACCTTAAAAATGTTATCCTAGTAACTAAGAAGAAAACAAAAGAGAGAGAGAGAGAGAGAGAGCATTATGCGCATTTGTGCAAGCACACTAGTTGGGGCAGAGTACTATTACTGCATATACTAGCATATCATAATCATCACCTTAGCTTTGTCATTATGGTTATTAGTAATCATAAATAGATTCGGAATGTGTTCATATTTTATAATATTGAATCTTCTCTTACCTCTAGGCAAAAAGAAAACATGTAAACAAATAATTAAAAGGCAACATGATTACTGCTATAATAGAGATATAAATAAAATGCTGGAGAAACTGAGAAAATGGAGCCATTCATTCTGCCTGGAAGGATTGAGAAAAGGCTTCCTTAAGCAGATAGTGGCTGAATTGTATCTTAAGGAGATGGGCACTCCAGACAACAAGAATGAGAGAAGTATTGAGAGGCTTTGTGATTTTGGAGTTACCAAGAACTTGAGTGTGCCTAGAGCTTGTAGTATATGCAGTTTTGAAATCTCTTTAGATCGGGGAAAGTAGGGGAGAAAGAAAAGGACATATGGGAAGCTATGAGGCTGGAAAGATGGAAGGGGATGGAGGGAGTTGGGCTCTAGTGTTAAAGCATCACTATAAGACATAAAACTAATGTGTTAGTGCTTTCAAGCCCCAAAGTCAAGCTTATTAAAGCTGATGTAGTATGGTCATATTTTTAACAGCCACTTACAAAAACAAACAAACAAACAAACAAAAATCATAAAATCAATTCACATATAACAACTGGGTTGTTGAAAAATAAATGGCTGTTCTATCCAATAAAATTGAAAACCTGGTTTTCAGAATACAAAACAAATTGAAATGTTTGATATTCTTTTTTTTTTTTTGCAAAGGAATATGCAATATGCAGTGGAAAATGTTCAAATATTGCTTTGTCTTCCCATTGTTAGGGATGGCTTTTCCTTTGTTTTCAAGTATACAAATAATCTCGGCTTTAAACCTCAAATTCTACCATCTATGGATATTTAGATCTTTCCCAAGATAAACATCTATTAATATGGGGGATTTTGTCTTCATATCCTTCTCTGTGTCTGGACTGTTGCAGTCATGTGCTATCTAAGGGCTGTACTGTGTGAATCTAGATAAGAAACTCAGTTCTTCTACTAGTTCTTCAGGAAAAAAAGCTGCTCAGTGCATCCCTAGATGTTCAGAAGTTCAAGAAAGAATACAATACCACATACCACAGTTTTTCAGTTTTCCCAGTTCTTCTCTCCCTTCTCATCACCATGACCCATCCCCAAGTCTCAAGGGAAGTGTAAATATCTCCCTCTCTATTATAGAAGGCAGTTTCCTTCCCACTGCCACCCAAGATCTCACCTACTCCAACCACTTACTATAACAATTTTCAAAACTAGAAGTTATTCTCTCCCTTAAACCTGTTAAGAGAAAAAAAATGTTTATTTTGTTCTATAACATGCACTATTCAGACATATAACGTGTGTACGTATACAGATACATACATACCCACACTTCTATATACATGTATACAGACACACACAAAAAATGTGTATATCTGTACATATACTATATATAAGTATATGGCGTGTGTGTGTATGCATAAACACACATGTATGGACAGAAGGTTGAAAAGTTATGTAAAGTGATGTTAATTATATCCAGTTCTTGGGATTATGACTAATTTCACCTTTTTACCCCCCATATGCATTTATTACATACAAGAACACATAATTTAAAATTTTGTAGTAAAAAGGCAAGTGTTCAATAACTAATTTTATTTGAAGGATCAATTTCATTTGAATAATGAAAAAAGCTGAAGTGCAAGGGCTCACTAACTGAATAGGGGCTCAAGGATGTGAGGCAATCCATGCAAACTACAGTTTGGAGAAGTTGTGACTTGAAAGAAAAGGGTAGGGGCACCTGGGTGGTTCAGTGGGTTAAGCCTCTGCCTTTGGCTCAGGTCATGATCCCGGGGTCCTCGGATCAAGCCCCACATTGGGCTCTCTGCTCAGCAGGGAATCTGCTTCCCTTCCTCTCTCTCTGCCTGCCTCTTGGCCTACTTGTGATCTCTCTCTGTCAAATAAATAAATAAATTTTTTTAAAAAAAGAAAAAAAAAAGAAAGGAAAGGGTAATTGCTTAGGTAGTTCTAGAATAGTATTTACTAAACTAATTCCAGAGATGATGGTGCTTAGGCAAATACATCTGACAAATACTGCCATAAAGAAAATTTTTGAACTATGTTTAACAAAGCATTTCCAAATGTATTTGACCTAGAATCCAGTTTTTGTATCAAATACGATACCTTGAAAGACTTTGTTCATATGGCGCACTTTAGGAAATGCCGGTTTAAGGAATAGTGGAGTTGGTGAAGGGTCATGTTTGCTAGACATGAGTATGCTTGTGGGTCTAGAGAAAGGAGATAGTGAAGACAAGATTGAAGAGTAAAGACAAAACAAAAGAAGGTTTTTTTTTTTTTTTTTTTAACCAAATTCTAGAGAAAGCACAAGGGGAAGAAATCTAAGACCTTCCTGCTCAATAGAAAGGTTAAAAACCTTTCTAAAAACCAGCTATTTCAGAATTTTAATAAGGCTTTCCAGGAAATTTGTTTGCCCATTAACATTTAGGAAACTTTGCTTTAAGGAGAAGTAAGATCAGTGGCCTGAAAAACATGGGAAAATGTTTGCAACAGCTGCTGTGGGAAGGTGGTGGGATCCATTTCATACCGATTCATTTGGTTATTAAATTTACGTTTCTTTAGTGAAGCTCTGAATCTAGGAGTAGAGAAACTGAATTATGATCATGACCCAGGGTGGGGGATTGACAAAGAGGACATAAATGAAGAGCAAGGGAATAAGAAGTTCTAAAGCAGTCAATGCAGTATTGTTGAAATAGCTAAATTGGAGTTCATTAGAGAATCCAAGAAAGCCAAAAGGAAGCTGAGGCATGAATGAGTCAAGAAAAACCTCAGGGGTATTAGGTTGATAAGGAAGTTGGGTTGGAAGCATGAACTTCTGGAAAGCCAAGAGTGAAAAAAGAGTGCCTTTGGAGTGATAAGTTTATTCAACTTTGTGTAGTAAAAATGGAATGGAAATGCAAATTTCAGAAACTAAAAGTCATAAAGCTGAGAAATTTAGAATTTAAGACTTTAATTGTCTCCTCAACATGGAAGATGAAATAGTCAGAAATGAAGGCATGAACTGAGTGGGAAGAAGAAAGGTTATTGGTTAGATGCTCAATTCAGGCAAACTCTATCTCAAGGATCCTAAGTGATAATTCATGGGAGGAATGTTGGAAAGCAAACATAGAGTGTTATTATCATCGCTTCTGTGGACCCTCTGTTTTCCAATACAAAGAACAGTGCCCTCCTCTAGATGTTGAATATGTTCATTGAGTGAATGATTGGCTGGGTTTTCACCTTTCCAGGAAAAGGTATTTGAATTTAACCTGAAAAAGCATATTTTACAGTGTCTATCTTCATTAATAGCAGGTGGCTAGTGGCCTTTCCAAAGCTGTACAATTCATCTTAATCCTTTTATGAAAATTTACCTCCACTCTGGTCAAAATGAAGAACAATAGTAGGTTTACATTATTTTGAATAATGAAATTTTATTTTGGAAAAATACACTTGAAATTTCATAAAAAGTTAGGTATGTCTTTTGTTTACTTTTTGAAAACAAAATATATTTATTCTTTAGGTTATAGAAAGTAGTATTCACTACAAAAAGAAGATAAAGAAAAGTATAACTTACACGTTTAAATCCCATATAATCCTATCATTCAGATGTAACTACTAATAAAATCTCGGCACCTTTAAGGTTGTTGACTTTGAATATACATTAGTTTATATTCTATCCTACCCATATGCATGCATACACACTTAGATAATTAAAACAGAATCATACTACACACACTGTTTATCAATGAGCTCTTTGGTTAATCAATTGGACTATGTATATATATTCAAACTAGTAAATATAGATCTGCATTATCATATTTTATGGTGATCTGGTAGTTCTTTATATGGATAACAGATGATTAATTTAACCAGTACTTTGTAAACAGAATACTTGTTTTTCTCCACAGAGCTTTTATTTTCTTCCCAAGGAAGACCATACTTATTGTCATTTTAAGAAGTGTGTTTTGGAGAAAGAGATGAGCTTCAGAAATCCTGCTTCTTCCCACCTGAGTGACAATGTCTGATGCTGTGGAGATCAGATGTTTGGGAAGCAGAAAGAAGAGTGGCATCTGACCAAACAACATCTGTGTAATGGCAATTTATTCCATGGCCATTATCTGAAGTGCTATTGTGGGTCTGAAGAGCAGCAGAGAAACAAACATGCATAATGCAGCCAGCCATCAGCCCATCAAGCAAAACATGCTTATTAGAGCACTACAGAAATTAAGTCATTTCAGAGAGAGAGAAAAAAAATCCCCTACTTCCCCTGCTTTTGGCACTTCTCTTTATACACAAAACTCATCACAGAAAATTTTCAGACATGATGCTTTACTCAACTCAATGGCACCATAATTTTAGCTACAGAGTAGAACATTGAATGGGGAAGTTCTCTGATCTATTAAATTCTTTTTGCCCCTGAAACTTGAAGTGTGAGTTACCAGTTTCAGTTAAGAATTAAACCTTAGTTCCTTTACCTGTAAGATGAGAAATGAGTCATCACTCCCTCTTACAGTTGTTGAGAGGACAAAACAAAATACCGTATGCATATTGCTTTGTTTTTAATAAAGTGCCTGGGACACAGTAGGTACACCTGAACCTTTCCCTTCATTGATACTAAGAAATGCCATGTTTATTATATTTTGAAGGTGAACATTTCTTAAATAATTGATCCAAAAGCACAGAGCAGGGTTCCCTTCACTTACTTTGTCCATCTCCTTTCAGCTCTGATGGCCTTTACATAGAAGATGACTCTAACACAGCCCTCTAAATTGTATAAACATAGCTATTGGTAGATAGCCTTTAGGTACATGTTAGGTCTTGAGGGCTAGAGAATGGGTTGAGAACACAGTGACATCTTATCGTATTCCTAGCAATTAAACAGTGACTTAGACCACGCACACCATTTTCTCCTTCATTTCCAAAACTGCTATCCATGGTAGTTACTTAAAGTGGGGAGCTATACCAGGTTCTTCCTCCAAGCAGTAACCCACTCACCAATTATTTTCAATTTCATTAAATTCTCATTAATTATTCTACATCAATTCAATCTTTAACCTGAATACAAAATTTAATGCAACCCTTATGGATTAAATGAGAGGTTCTTTGTAAGAATACCTAGCATAATGCTTACCATGGAATAGGAGTGCAACAAAATTCCTTTTAAAACTGGAAAAAGTCCAAATGCTTATTTAAAATTGTAAAAATGATAGCCTCCACATGTACGATTAATTGCAGTATAGAAATCTGTAGATTATCTCGTTTTTAATAATGTTGATACTCATGCCCTTTAAATTGGGCAAACAGAGAGGTAGACAACTTCCCCAGGTCAAAGTTAAAGAAAGGTGGAGTCAGGCTTTGAACACAGGTCTTCTCACTCTAAATCCAATAATCTCCTTCAATCTCGGTCATTTCTTTTCAGAAGTCAGGTTGCTGATTGGGTCTTGATCGATCACAAAACTACAGAATGGCACAAGATAACTCATGCTCTATTACCACCTGTTCTAGGAAGGATTAGCTCTTTTGTAAAAGTAACGAACTTTTTATATATCCACATATCTCATTGAGCAGTTACAGGAGTGTGACACCAATAGGAAGAGACAAGCTTGACAGTATGTAGAATTTGATAAAAATTGTTTTAGAAAATCTTGCAGAAGTTTGGGGATCTGGATAATACCAACTATGATTTGCCTATTTTAGTTTTTAAATATATGCATTTTCTGGGAAATATGATTTTTATATTAGTATGCATGTACTTTATGCAATGAATGGACTTCTAAGGCTTGTATAGAATAATTTTATAACACGAATTATTAGATGCATACTCTGGGGTTGCTTATCCCTTCACGGAAATGATGGACCTTAGAGTTAGAAAAAGTCCTCAAAACTTTAATTGAAGCCCCATTTTACAGATGAACACTGGGACCCTGTAAAAAAGTACCCCAGATATAGGTAGTTAATGCTAGACTGGGAACCAAGTGTTCTGCATTCCAGTCAAATGTTTCCTTTTTTATTTCCATCATGCTACTAAGAAAACAAATAAATGAATGAAAATCTTTATGGCACATCGTTTTGCAAAGAAAATACTATCTTTGTATGTATTTGATCTTAATATATCTCTTATTCTGATTCTTGAGGTACATATTGAATTGCTTTTACGTAGCATGCATATACATGTATATATAAATGCAGACATCTGTATTTATTTTGGTTTCCACAGTAGTTTTTTGTTTGCTTCAAATCATTAGATCCTCTGCAGCATTTGCTTATTTTTTTTTAATCCCCAACAGTGCCCAAAACATTTATGATGTTGTCTTATGCATACTGGGTACTTGATAAATATTTGGGGTTGCTGATGGAACTGCCCCTGCTGATGAACCACTGTTGGAAAAGCCTGAGGTCTATATCAGAGAGAAGCTTTTCTCTTCTAAACTATCGATTGACTCTTGCATGACATTTAATAAAACCTTTCCATTACCAGTTGCATAACAGCAATTAAAACCCTCATCAAATCTATCTTAACTGCTTAGAGTCTTCCACTGGGGAGCATTTTCCTTGGCAAACATCTGCAATAAAAGGATGTTTAATCTTCATAACTGAAACAGTCAGTTATGCTAATTCGTCTCTTTTATTGTCAGTTTACATTGGAATCACACACAGCTCTGGTCCTTTGGAAAGGTACGGAAAAGAGCATAGCTCTTCTAGCAAAAACAGCTAGTATTCAGGTCCCTGTCAAGGAGCCACACCTAGCTCAAAAGATTGTCTGCCAATAATGTTGTAGATGGCATTTCTCATTGAGAATGAATTGGACTAATGAAGATCTATGATACCTTTCAATTAGTTCTTTATTTGTAGGCTTTCCTAGCCTAAGCTCTCAAGCACTGAGAAAGTCATTCCATATTAAAATTCTGGGACCAGGTTTCAGAGATAGGTAAAAGTCTTCATTTATACCTCATTTTCCTGTTTCAAATTCTTTAAATTTGTTCTACTTCCTAGTAAGATGCAGAAGTACTCATTTTTGAGCCTTTAAGTAAAAATAAGGCAAAACATAAAATTGTAAATTCAATATAATCTTAAACACTAACAATAGTAGTGTACGTATGGAATGTATGGAACACCGGCATGAGACAAGCACTGTGTCAGGGTCTCTGGTTGTCTTGCTGCTTGTTCACACACTAATCATATATATGTCAGTGAGTTGGAATAAGTTACGTTTAAGTAGAGTTTTAAATTCAAATAAGAGCTGGGCTAATTTTACTGGTGATTGACTTGTTATAAATATGTGTGATCAAATTTAGATGACTAAATAGTATTTCCATTTAACACAGTAGAAAAGAGAGCTTTGAGGAAATTCAACAGCTGTCATCCAAGATCCACAGCTAGTAGTATTTATGTTAGTTGGCAAACCAGATATCTCACTCCAAAATCCACAGGAATCATCAAAAACAAAGAGGAGGAAAGGAACATATTAAAACAATGATAATGGTTAAATCTTTACAAAATTATTCAAGCACTTAAGCTATCATGTTTGACTAAGTTTGGAATTCTAGTTGAAAAGCCTTTTCCCTTCAGAATTCTAAATGGATTTCTCCATTGTCTTCTGTCTTCTTTTAGAGTGCATTTTGAGAAACCCAACACTATTCTCATTTTCATTCCTGTTTTATGAAATCTCATTCCTTCCTCTCCTCTCTTCCCCTCCTCTGCCTCCACCACCTCCAGCCTCTTTCTCCTCCTTTTTCTTCTGTTTCTCTCAACTTACGTGATGTTTTCTTGATCTCCAGTGTTGTCAAATTTCATGATGTGGTGGTCTTCAATCTGGAAATTTATTCATGTCTTCAATTCAGTTTTCTGGGGGTGTTGGATGGCTCAGTTGATGAAGTGGCCAACTCTTGATTTTGGCTCAGGTCATGATTTCAGGGTCATAAGATCAAGCCCTGTGTGGGAATTTGGTTGGAAGCATGCTTGAGCTTCTCTCTGTCTGCCCCCATATCCCCCCCCCAAAATAAATAAATAAATCCTTAAAAAGGGGGAATTTCTACATATAATAGTCTTTGAGTGACTATAGCCTTCTCCATGGAGTGATCTGGCTATGCTGTTACACTTATTATTTATTTTAAAGATTTAATTATTTATTTTAGAGACAGCACATGAGTGGGAGTGGGATGTAGAGGGAGAGTCCTGAAAGAGACTCTGAGCTGAGCTTAGAGACCTATGTATGGCTCATTTGTAGGACACCAAGATTGGACCTGAGCCCCTTAACCAACTGCACCACCCTACGGGTCCCTGGCTGTACTGTTTATAAGAGAACTTCTATGTGTACATTGCAGGTCTTTTCTCTTGTGCTACTCAGATTCCTCAACAATCGATATTTTCAGTATCAGTCACTGAGCACCAAGTGGGCAAAAAAATTGGTTGTTCTTAATATTAATTATATAAATATTTATATCATCTCCTATTTTTAGTACATGGTTCCTATTCTCAACTTTACTGAATCTTTTTGTCCAAAGTTCTCTGTTTTCCTCTCTCTAGGGAATAACTCTCCCTCTTATGTGTGGATAGGCAAGAATAGTCACCTCTTTACTCAAGATTGGAGAAGAGATCTGAGGGTTTAATTACTTCTTTTTTTAATTTTTATTAACATATAATGTATTATTTATTTCAGGGGTACAGGTGTGAGAATCATCTGTGAATCATCAGTCTTACACAATTCACAACACTCTCCATAGCACATATCCTTCCAAATGTCCATCACCCAGCCACCCAGCCACCCTATGCCTCTCTGTCCCCTGTAAGCAGCCCTCAGTTTGTTTCCTGAGATTAAGAGTCTCTTATGGTTTGTCTACCTCTCTGGTCCCATCTTGTTTCACTTTTCCCTCCCTTTTCCCCCAACAAACCCCTGCCCTGCCTCCCAAATTCCTCATCAGAGAGATCATATGACAATTGTCTTTCTCTGATTGATTTATTTCACTTAGCATAATACCCTCTAGTTCCATCCGTGTCATCGCAAATAGCGAGATTTGGGGTTTTGTTTTTTTGTTTGTTTGTTTCTTTCTTAAGATGTGTATTTATTTATTTATTTGACAGAGAGAGAGAGATCACAAGTAGGCAGAGAGGCAGGCAGAAAGAGAGGGGGAAGCAGGCTCCCTGCTGTGAAGAGACCCCCCCAATGTGGAGCTCAATCCTAGGACACTGAGATCATGACCTGAGCCAAAGGCAGAGGCTTAACCCACTGAGCCACCCAGGTGCCTGGTTTCAGGTTTTTTTTATGGCTGCATAACATTCTAATATATATATATATATATATATATATATATATATATATATATCACATCTTCTTTATCCACACATCTATTGATGGACATCTAGGTTCTTTCCATAGTTTGACTATTGTGAACATTGCTGCTATAAACATTCGGGTGCACATGCCCATTCAAATCACTACATTTGTATCTTTAGAGTAAATACCCAATAATGGGATTGTTGGATCATAGGGTAGCTCTATTTTCAACTTTTTGAGGAATTCCCATATTGTTTTCCAGAGTAGAATCAGCTTGTATTCCCATGAAAAATGTAGGAGGGAGGGTTCTCCTTTCTCTGCATCCTTGCCTGCACTTGTCCTTTCCTGACTGGTTAATTTTTGCCATTCTGACTGGTGTGAAGTGATATCTCACTATGATTTTAATTTGTATTTCCCTGATGTTGAGTGATGTTTATTAATTTTTCATGTGACTGTTGGCCATTGGTGTAATTGCTTTTTGAATAGACTTTCGTCTTTGTTTAGTTTAGTCTTTGTTTATTAACCCATCTCTGGCTCACACTTTAACTAATTTAACTAATATATTGCTTATTCCTGAATTTTGTGTGATTTCTGAGATACAATTTGCTTCTCTGTTTTCCCAATTGTTGCCTTAAGACTTAGTTTTCCTATAACTGATAAGTTAATTATCACTCACATGTCATCTTCCCTTATAACCTCCAAATTATGTTCCTATGTCTTCTTCTTTCTTTGTGTTTATGTGCTGATGTCTTAATTTTTTTTTTCAGTAATTCCATATTAGTGAAGTTTGGAAGAGAAAAAAAATATAAAGATCAATTTCCAGAGTATCTGGCTAAAATTATAGATTTTATTCCATGCCGTTTAAATATTTCCAAAACTTGCATTTCCCAAATTAAGCCAACTAACAAAAATATTTAAAGATTTTTAAAGATGTTAAAATGCATATTCCTGGCCGGGGAGGAGTCAAGATGGCAGAGAAGTAGCAGGCTGAGATTACTTCAGCTAGCAGGAGATCAGCTAGATAGCTTATCTAAAGATTGCAAAGACCTGCAAATCCATCAGGAGATGGAAGAGAAGAAGAACAGCAATTCTGGAAACAGAAAAACAGCCACTTTCTGAAAGGTAGGACTGGCAGAGACGTGAATCCAAAGTGACGGGAAGATAGACCACAGGGGGAGGGGCTGGCTCCCGGCAAGGGGCGGAGCAACGGAGCGCAAAATCAGGACTTTTAAAAGTCTGTTCCACTGAAGGACATTGCTCCAGAGGCTAAACCAGGGTGAAGCCCACGCGGGGTCAGCGTGGCCTAAGGTCCCGCAGGATCACAGAAGGATCGGGGGTGTCTGAGTGTTGCAGAGCTTGCGGATAATGGAACAGGAAAACTGGCTAAATAGACAGAGCCAACAGTAAGCTCACAGCTCCGTGTTACCTTGAATCAGCCACAGGCTCAGGGAGCTTGGAGCGAGCGGCTGGAGATCAGGCAGACAGGAGTTACTGGGCGCTATTCTCTGAGGGCGCACTGAGGAATGGGGCCCCGGGCACTCAGCTCCTCCAGGCCGAGACCAGGAGGCCGCCATTTGTATTCCCATCCTCCGGAACTCTACGGAAAGCGCTCAGTGAACAAAAGCTCCTGAAAGCAAACCCGAGCGGATTCCTAAGCCCAGCCCCTGGTAGGGACGGTGCAATTCCGCCTGGGGCAAAGACACTTGAGAATCACTACACCAGGCCCCTCCCCCAGAAGATCAACAAGAAATCTAGCCGAGACCAAGTTCACCTACCAAGGAGTGCGGTTTTAATACCAAGAAGAGCAGCAGAATTCCAGAGGAGAAAGCAAAGCACAAAACTCATGGTTTCTCCCTGTGATTTTTTTTTAGTCTTGCAGTTAATTTAATTTTTTTCTTTTTCATGTTTTTTTTTCTTGCCTTCTGGAAAATTTTTTTTTTACTTTTACCCTTTTCTTTTTTAACGTTTTTTAACTAGTTTATCTAATATATATATATTTTCTTTTTCATATTTTTCTTTATTCGTTTCCTTTTTTTAATTCTTTTCTTTTCTTTTTCTTATTTTTTCTTTCTTCCTTTTTGAACTAATATATATATATATTTTCTTTTTTATATTTTTCTTATGTGTTTTCTTTTTTTTATAAATTCTTTACTTATTTTTTTTCTTTCTTCCTTTTTGAACCTCTTATTATCCCCTTTCTCACCCCTCATAATTTGAGATCTCTTCTGATTTGGTTAAAGCATATTTTCCTGGGGTTGTAGCCACCCTTTTAGTATTTTACTTGCTCCTTCATATACTCTTATTTGGAAAAAATGACAAGAAGGAAAAATTCACTACAAAAAAAAGAACAAGAGGCAGGACTGAAGGCTAGGGACCTAATCAATACAGATATTGGTAATATGTCAGATCTAGAGTTCAGAATGACAATTCTCAAGGTTCTAGCCAGGCTCGAAAAGGGCATGGAAGATATTAGAGAAACCCTTTTGGGAGATATAAAAGCCCTTTCTGGAGAAATAAAAGAACTAAAATCTAACCAGGTTGAAATAAAAAAAGCTATTAATGAGGTGCAATAAAAAATGGAGGCTCTAACTGCTAGGATAAATGAGCAGAAGAAAGAATTAGTGATACAGAAGACCAAAAGATGGACAATAAAGAAGCTGAGCAAAAGAGGGACAAACAGCTACTGGACCACGAGGGGGAGAATTCAAGAGATAAGTAACACCATAAGATGAAACAACATTAGAATAACTGGGATTCCAGAAGAAGAAGAAAGAGAGAGGGGAGCAGAAGGTATACTGCAGAGAATTATTGGGGAGAATTTCCCCAATATGGCAAAGGGAACAAGCATCAAAATACAAGAGGTTCAGAGAACGCCCCTCAAAATCAATAAGAATAGGCCCGCACCCCGTCGCCTTATAGTAAAATTTACAAGTCTTAGTGACAAAGAGAAAATCCTGAAAGCAGCCCGGGAAAAGAAGTCTGTAACATACAATGGTAAAAATATTAGATTGGCAGCTGACTTATCCACAGTGACATAGCAGGCCAGAAAGAGCTGGCATGATATTTTCAGAGCACTAAACAAGAAAAACATGCAGCCAAGAATACTTATCCAGCTAGGCTATCATTGAACATAGAAGGAGAGATTAAAAGCTTCCAGGACAAACAAAAACTGAAAGAATTTGCAAGCACCAAACCAGCTCTACAGGAAATATTGAAAGGGGTCCTCTAAGCAAAGAGAGAGCCTACAAGTGGTAGATCAGAAAGGAACAGAGACCATATACAGTAACAGTCACCTTACAGGCAATACAATGGCACTAAATTCATATCTCTCAATAGTTACCCTGAATGTTAATGGGCTAAATGCCCCTGTCAAAAGACACAGGCTATCAGAATGGATAAAAAAATACAAACCATCTATATGTTGGCTCCAAGAAACTCATTTTAGCCCGAAGACACCTCCAGATTTAAAGTGAGGGGGTGGAAAAGAATTTACCATGCTAATGGACATCAGAAGAAAGCAGGAGTGGCAATCCTAATAGAGATCAATTAGATTTTAAGCCAAAGACTATAATAAGAGATGAGGAAGGACACTATATCATACTCAAAGGGTCTGTCCAACAAGAAGATCCAACAATTTTAAATATGAAGAAACATGTTGGTCTCCACTCGCTCGCCCTCATATCCGGAGAAATCCCCAGGTTTGTATCTTGAGCCTGTTGGGAAGGCTTATTTGTCCAGCTTATACTGATTTGAATGAATTAGAAAAATCTGCATTAAAACTACTTCTTCAAGGCATACCAGACCCTTTCATCTACAGCATTTTCCTTTTCTTCAATTTTTTAATCTTACCCCTTCTGCCACAGTTGTGGCAAAAGCCATAAGTAACTTTTTTCCCCTTTTCCATTCTATATACATACCATAGCCATACACACTAACCAAAATGAGAGTGCCTATGTTTATACGATACATCTCTTTCAAAGGTATAGCTCTGTTTTTCTTTTTGATTTCTGCTAAAACCATTTGTAAGACATCAAGCCATCAGTCTACACTGCCTGGGCAGCTGAGATTTGTGAAACACTAAAACAGGTGGTAGAGGAAATAAACGCAAGGGCAAAAGACATATGATCTTGGAGGAGTCAAGATGGCGGAAAGGAGCAGGCTGAGACTACTTCAGCTAGCTGGAGATCAGCTAGATAGCTTATCTAAAGATTGCAAACACCTAAAAATCATCGGCAGATCAAAGAGAAGAAGAACAGCAATTCTGGAAACAGAAAAACAACCACTTTCTGAAAGGTAGGACCAGCGGAGAAGTGAATTCAAAGCGACAGGAAGATAGACCCCGGGGGGAGGGGCCGGCTCCCGGCAAGCGGCGGAGCAACCGTGCACAAAATCAGGACTTTTAAAAGTCTGTTCCGCTGAGGGACATCGCTCCAGAGGCTAAACCGGGGCGAAGCCCACATGGGGTCAGCGTGGCCTCAGGTCCCGCAGGGTCACAGAACGATCAGAGTGTCTGAGTGTCGCAGAGCTTGCGGGTATTGGAACGGGAAAGCCGGCTACAGAGACAGAGCCGACAGTGAGCTCACAGCTCAGTGTTACCTTGAACTGATCGCAGGCTCGGTGAGCTCGGAGCGCGGCCGGAGGTCAGGCAGACGGGAGTAACTGGGCGCTGTTCTCTGAGGGCGCACTGAGGAGTGGGGCCCCGGGCTCTCGGCTCTTCCGGGCCGGAGACCAGGAGGCCGCCATTTGTATTCCCGTCCTCCGGAACTCTACGGAAAGCGCTCAGAGAACAAAAGCTCCTGAAAGCAAACCCGAGCGGATTACTCACCCCGGCCCCCCGGGTAAGGGTGGTGCAGTTCCGCATGGGGCAAAGACACTTGAGAATCACTACAACAGGCCCCTCCCCAGGAAGATCAACAAGAAATCCAGTGGAGACCAAGGTCACCTACCAAGGAGTGGGGTTTCAATACCAAGGAGAGAAGCAGAATTCCAGAGGAGGAGAAAGCAAAGCACAGAACTCATGGCTTTTTCCCTGTGATTTTTTTTTAGTCTTGCAGTTAATTTAATTTTTTTCTTTTTCATTTTTGTTTTGTTTTTTTTCTCGCCTTCTGGTAATTTTTTTTTAACTTTTACCTTTTTCTTTTTTAATGTTTTTTAACTAGTTTATCCAATATATATATTTTTTCTTTTTTATATTTTTCTTATTTGTTTTCTTATTTAAAATTCATTTCTTTTTTTTTCTTTTTTTTTTCTTTCTTCCTTTTTGAACCTCTTTTTATCCCCCTTCTCCCCCCTCACTATTTTGAATCTCTTCTAATTTGGTTAAAGCATATTTTCTTGGGGTTGTTGCCACCCTTTTAGTATTTTACTTGCTCCTTCATATACTCTTATCTGGACAAAATGACAAGACGAAAAAATTCAACACACAAAAAAGAACAAGAGGCAGTACCGAAGGCTAGGGACCTAATCAATACAGACATTGGTAATATGTCAGAGTTCAGAATGACAATTCTCAAGGTTCTAGCCGGGCTCGAAAAAGGCATGGAAGATATTAGAGAAACCCTCTCGAGAGATATAAAAGCCCTTTCTGGAGAAATAAAATAACTAAAATCTAACCAAGTTGAAATAAAAAAAGCTATTAATTAAGTGCAATCAAAAATGGAGGCTCTCACTGCTAGGATAAATGAGGCAGAAGAAAGAATTAGTGATACAGAAGACCAAATGACAGAGAATAAAGAAGCTGATCAAAAGAGGGACAAACAGCTACTGGACCACGAGGGGAGAATTCGAGAGATAAGTGACACCATAAGATGAAACAACATTAGAATAACTGGGATTCCAGAAGAAGAAGAAAGAGAGAGGGGAGCAGAAGGTATACGGCAGAGAATTATTGGGGAGAATTTCCCCAATATGGCAAAGGGAATGAGCATCAAAATTCAGGAGGTTCACAGAATGCCCCCCAAAATCATTAAGAATAGGCCCACACCACGTCAGCTAATACTAAAACTTACAAGTCTCAGTAACAAAGAGAAAATCCTGAAAGCAGCCCGGGAAAAGAAGTCTGTAACATACAATGGTAAAAATATTAGATTGGCAGCTGACTTATCCACAGAGGCCTGGCAGGCCAGAAAGAGCTGGCATGATATTTTCAGAGCACTAAACGAGAAAAACATGCAGCCAAGAATACTTTATCCAGCTAGGCTATCATTGAAAATAGAAGGAGAGATTAAAAGGTTCCAGGTCAAACAAAAACAGAAAGAATTTGCAAACACCAAACCAGCTCTACAGGAAATATTGAAAGGGGTCCTCTAAACAAAGAGAGAGCCTACAAGTGGTAGATCAGAAAGGAAAAGAGACCATATACAGTAACAGTCACCTTACAGGCAATACAATGGCACTAAATTCATATCTCTCAATAGTTATCCTGAATGTTAATGGGCTAAATGCCCCTGTCAAAAGACACAGGCTATCAGAATGGATAAAAAAACAAAACCCATCTATATTTTGTCTCCAAGAAACTCATTTTAAGCCCGAATACACCTCCAGATTTAAAGTGAGGGGGTGGAAAAGAATTTACCATGCTAATGGACATCAGAAGAAAGCAGGAGTGGCAATCCTTATATCAGATCAATTAGATTTTAAGCCAAAGACTACAATAAGAGATGAGGAAGGACACTATATCATACTCAAAGGGTCTGTCCAACAAGAAGATCTAACAATTTTAAATATATATGCCCCCAACGTGGGAGCAGCCAACTATATAAAACAATTAATAACAAAATCAAAGAAACACATCAACAATAATACAATAATAGTAGGGGACTTTAACACTCCCCTCACTGAAATGGACAGATCATCCAAGCAAAAGATCAGCAAGGAAATAAAGGCCTTAAACGACACACTGGACCAGATGGACATCACAGATATATTCAGAATATTTCATCCCAAAGCAACAGAATACACATTCTTCTCTAGTGCACATGGAACATTCTCCAGAATAGATCACATCCTCGGTCCTAAATCAGGACTCAACCGGTATCAAAAGATTGGGATCATTACCTGCATATTTTCAGACCACAATGCTCTAAAGCTAGAACTCAACCACAAAACGAAGATGGAAAAGAACCCAAATACATGGAGACTAAACAGCATCCTTCTAAAGAATGAATGGGTCAACCGGGAAATTAAAGAAGAATTGAAAAAAATCATGGAAACAAATGATAATGAAAATACAACGGTTCAAAATTTGTGGGACACAACAAAGGCAGTCCTGAGAGGAAAATATATAGTAGTACAAGCCTTTCTGAAGAAACAAGAAAGGTCTCAGGTACACAACCTAACCCTACACCTAAAGGAGCTGGAGAAAGAACAAGAAAGAAACCCTAAGCCCAGCAGGAGAAGAGAAATCATAAAGATCAGAGCAGAAATCAATGAAATAGAAACCAAAAAGACAATAGAGCAAATCAATGAAACTAGGAGCGGGTTCTTTGAAAGAATTAATAAAATTGATAAACCCCTGGCCAGACTTATCAAAAAGAAAAGAGAAAGGACCCAAATAAATAAAATCATGAATGAAAGAGGAGAGATCACAACTAACACCAAAAAAATACAAACTATTATAAGAACATACTATGAGCAACTCTACGCCAACAAATTTGACAATCTGGAAGAAATGGATGCATTCCTAGAAACATATAAACTATCACAACTGAACCAGGAAGAAGAAGAAAGCCTGAACAGACCCATAACCAGTAAGGAGATTGAAACAGTCATTAAAAATCTCCAAACAGGGGGAGGAGTCAAGATGGCGGAGAAGTAGCAAGCTGAGACTGCTTCAGCTAGCCGGAGATCAGCTAGATAGCTTATCTAAAGATTGCAAACACCTGAAAATCCATCGGCAGATCGAAGAGAAGAAGAACAGCAATTCTGGAAACAGAAAAACAACCACTTTCTGAAAGGTAGGACCGGCGGTGAAGTGAATCCAAAGCGACGGGAAGATAGACCCCGGGGGAAGGGCCGGCTCCCGGCAAGCGGCGGAGCAACCGTGCACAAAATCAGGACTTTTAAAAGTCTGTTCCGCTGAGGGACATCGCTCCAGAGGCTAAACCGGGGCGAAGCCCACATGGGGTCAGCGTGGCCTCAGGTCCCGCAGGGTCACAGAACGATCAGAGTGTCTGAGTGTCGCAGAGCTTGCGGGTATTGGAACGGGAAAGCCGGCTACAGAGACAGAGCCGACAGTGAGCTCACAGCTCAGTGTTACCTTGAACTGATCGCAGGCTCGGTGAGCTCGGAGCGCGGCCGGAGGTCAGGCAGACGGGAGTAACTGGGCGCTGTTCTCTGAGGGCGCACTGAGGAGTGGGGCCCCGGGCTCTCGGCTCTTCCGGGCCGGAGACCAGGAGGCCGCCATTTGTATTCCCGTCCTCCGGAACTCTACGGAAAGCGCTCAGAGAACAAAAGCTCCTGAAAGCAAACCCGAGCGGATTACTCACCCCGGCCCCCCGGGTAAGGGTGGTGCAGTTCCGCATGGGGCAAAGACACTTGAGAATCACTACAACAGGCCCCTCCCCAGGAAGATCAACAAGAAATCCAGTGGAGACCAAGGTCACCTACCAAGGAGTGGGGTTTCAATACCAAGGAGAGAAGCAGAATTCCAGAGGAGGAGAAAGCAAAGCACAGAACTCATGGCTTTTTCCCTGTGATTTTTTTTTAGTCTTGCAGTTAATTTAATTTTTTTCTTTTTCATTTTTGTTTTGTTTTTTTTCTCGCCTTCTGGTAATTTTTTTTTAACTTTTACCTTTTTCTTTTTTAATGTTTTTTAACTAGTTTATCCAATATATATATTTTTTCTTTTTTATATTTTTCTTATTTGTTTTCTTATTTAAAATTCATTTCTTTTTTTTTCTTTTTTTTTTCTTTCTTCCTTTTTGAACCTCTTTTTATCCCCCTTCTCCCCCCTCACTATTTTGAATCTCTTCTAATTTGGTTAAAGCATATTTTCTTGGGGTTGTTGCCACCCTTTTAGTATTTTACTTGCTCCTTCATATACTCTTATCTGGACAAAATGACAAGACGAAAAAATTCAACACACAAAAAAGAACAAGAGGCAGTACCGAAGGCTAGGGACCTAATCAATACAGACATTGGTAATATGTCAGAGTTCAGAATGACAATTCTCAAGGTTCTAGCCGGGCTCGAAAAAGGCATGGAAGATATTAGAGAAACCCTCTCGAGAGATATAAAAGCCCTTTCTGGAGAAATAAAATAACTAAAATCTAACCAAGTTGAAATAAAAAAAGCTATTAATTAAGTGCAATCAAAAATGGAGGCTCTCACTGCTAGGATAAATGAGGCAGAAGAAAGAATTAGTGATACAGAAGACCAAATGACAGAGAATAAAGAAGCTGATCAAAAGAGGGACAAACAGCTACTGGACCACGAGGGGAGAATTCGAGAGATAAGTGACACCATAAGATGAAACAACATTAGAATAACTGGGATTCCAGAAGAAGAAGAAAGAGAGAGGGGAGCAGAAGGTATACGGCAGAGAATTATTGGGGAGAATTTCCCCAATATGGCAAAGGGAATGAGCATCAAAATTCAGGAGGTTCACAGAATGCCCCCCAAAATCATTAAGAATAGGCCCACACCACGTCAGCTAATACTAAAACTTACAAGTCTCAGTAACAAAGAGAAAATCCTGAAAGCAGCCCGGGAAAAGAAGTCTGTAACATACAATGGTAAAAATATTAGATTGGCAGCTGACTTATCCACAGAGACCTGGCAGGCCAGAAAGAGCTGGCATGATATTTTCAGAGCACTAAACGAGAAAAACATGCAGCCAAGAATACTTTATCCAGCTAGGCTATCATTGAAAATAGAAGGAGAGATTAAAAGGTTCCAGGTCAAACAAAAACAGAAAGAATTTGCAAACACCAAACCAGCTCTACAGGAAATATTGAAAGGGGTCCTCTAAACAAAGAGAGAGCCTACAAGTGGTAGATCAGAAAGGAAAAGAGACCATATACAGTAACAGTCACCTTACAGGCAATACAATGGCACTAAATTCATATCTCTCAATAGTTATCCTGAATGTTAATGGGCTAAATGCCCCTGTCAAAAGACACAGGCTATCAGAATGGATAAAAAAACAAAACCCATCTATATTTTGTCTCCAAGAAACTCATTTTAAGCCCGAATACACCTCCAGATTTAAAGTGAGGGGGTGGAAAAGAATTTACCATGCTAATGGACATCAGAAGAAAGCAGGAGTGGCAATCCTTATATCAGATCAATTAGATTTTAAGCCAAAGACTACAATAAGAGATGAGGAAGGACACTATATCATACTCAAAGGGTCTGTCCAACAAGAAGATCTAACAATTTTAAATATATATGCCCCCAACGTGGGAGCAGCCAACTATATAAAACAATTAATAACAAAATCAAAGAAACACATCAACAATAATACAATAATAGTAGGGGACTTTAACACTCCCCTCACTGAAATGGACAGATCATCCAAGCAAAAGATCAGCAAGGAAATAAAGGCCTTAAACGACACACTGGACCAGATGGACATCACAGATATATTCAGAATATTTCATCCCAAAGCAACAGAATACACATTCTTCTCTAGTGCACATGGAACATTCTCCAGAATAGATCACATCCTCGGTCCTAAATCAGGACTCAACCGGTATCAAAAGATTGGGATCATTACCTGCATATTTTCAGACCACAATGCTCTAAAGCTAGAACTCAACCACAAAACGAAGATGGAAAAGAACCCAAATACATGGAGACTAAACAGCATCCTTCTAAAGAATGAATGGGTCAACCGGGAAATTAAAGAAGAATTGAAAAAAATCATGGAAACAAATGATAATGAAAATACAACGGTTCAAAATTTGTGGGACACAACAAAGGCAGTCCTGAGAGGAAAATATATAGTAGTACAAGCCTTTCTGAAGAAACAAGAAAGGTCTCAGGTACACAACCTAACCCTACACCTAAAGGAGCTGGAGAAAGAACAAGAAAGAAACCCTAAGCCCAGCAGGAGAAGAGAAATCATAAAGATCAGAGCAGAAATCAATGAAATAGAAACCAAAAAGACAATAGAGCAAATCAATGAAACTAGGAGCGGGTTCTTTGAAAGAATTAATAAAATTGATAAACCCCTGGCCAGACTTATCAAAAAGAAAAGAGAAAGGACCCAAATAAATAAAATCATGAATGAAAGAGGAGAGATCACAACTAACACCAAAAAAATACAAACTATTATAAGAACATACTATGAGCAACTCTACGCCAACAAATTTGACAATCTGGAAGAAATGGATGCATTCCTAGAAACATATAAACTATCACAACTGAACCAGGAAGAAGAAGAAAGCCTGAACAGACCCATAACCAGTAAGGAGATTGAAACAGTCATTAAAAATCTCCAAACAGGGGGAGGAGTCAAGATGGCGGAGAAGTAGCAAGCTGAGACTGCTTCAGCTAGCCGGAGATCAGCTAGATAGCTTATCTAAAGATTGCAAACACCTGAAAATCCATCGGCAGATCGAAGAGAAGAAGAACAGCAATTCTGGAAACAGAAAAACAACCACTTTCTGAAAGGTAGGACCGGCGGTGAAGTGAATCCAAAGCGACGGGAAGATAGACCCCGGGGGAAGGGCCGGCTCCCGGCAAGCGGCGGAGCAACCGTGCACAAAATCAGGACTTTTAAAAGTCTGTTCCGCTGAGGGACATCGCTCCAGAGGCTAAACCGGGGCGAAGCCCACGCGGGGTCAGCGTGGCCTCAGGTCCCGCAGGGTCACAGAAGGATCAGGGGTGTCTGAGTGTCGCAGAGCTTGCGGGTATTGGAACGGGAAAGCCGGCTACAGAGACAGAGCCGACAGTAAGCTCACAGCTCCGTGTTACCTTGAACAGGTCGCAGGCTCAGTGAGCTCGGAGCCCGGCCGGAGGTCAGGCAGACGGGAGTAACTGGGCGCGGTTCTCTGAGCGGGCACTGAGGAGTGCGGCCCTGGGCTCTCGGCTCCTCCGGGCCGGAGACCAGGAGGCTGCCATTTGTATTCCCGTCCTCTGGAACTCTACGGAAAGCGCTCAGGGAATAAAAGCTCCTGAAAGCAAACCCAAGCGGATTACTCACCCTGGCCCCGGGTAAGGGCGGTGTAATTCCGCCTGGGGCAAAGACACTTGAGAATCACTACAACAGGCCCCTCCCCCAGAAGATCAACAAGAAATCCAGCCAAGACCAAGTTCACCTACCAAGGAGTGCGGTTTCAATACCAAGGAGAGCAGCAGAATTCCAGAGGAGGAGAAAGCCAAGCACGGAACTCATGGCTTTTTTCCTGTGATTTTTTTTAGTCTTGCAGTTAATTTAATTTTTTCTTTTTCATTTTTTTTTTTCTAGCCTTTGGGTAAAATTTTTTTTTTAACTGTTACCTTTTTCTTTTTTAACGATTTTATACTAGTTTATCTAATATATATATTTTTTCTTTTTTACATTTTTCTTAGGTGTATTCTTTTTTTAAAAATTCTTTTCTTTTTTTTTTTTCTTTTCTTTTTGTTTTTTTTTTTTCTTTCTTCCTTTTTCAACCTCTTTTTATCCCCTTTCTCCCCACTCACGATTTTGGATCTCTTCTAATTTGGTTAAAGCATATTTTCCTGGGGTTGTTGCCATCCTTTTAGTATTTTACTTGCCCCTTCATTTACTCTTATCTGGACAAAATGATAAGACGTAAAAATTCAACACAAAAAAAAAAAGAACAAGAGGCAGTACCGAAGGCTAGGGACCTAATCAATACAGACATCGGTAATATGTCAGATCTAGAGTTCAGAATGACAATTCTCAAGTTTCTAGCCGGGCTCGAAAAAGGCATGGAAGACATTAGAGAAACCCTCTCGAGAGATATAAAAGCCCTTTCTGGAGAAATAAAAGAACTAAAATCTAACCAAGGTGAAATCAAAAAAGCTATTAATTAAGTGCAATCAAAAATGGAGGCTCTCACTGCTAGGATAAATGAGGCAGAAGAAAGAATTAGTGATATAGAAGACCAAATGACAGAGAATAAAGAAGCTGAGCAAAAGAGGGACAAACAGCTACTGGACCACGAGGGGAGAATTCGAGAGATAAGTGACACCATAAGACGAAACAACATTAGAATAATTGGGATTCCAGAAGAAGAAGAAAGTGAGAGGGGAGCAGAAGTTATACTGGAGAGAATTATTCGGGAGAATTTCCCCAATATGGCAAAGGGAACGAGCATCAAAATTCAGGAGGTTCAGAGAACGCCCCTCAAAATCAATAAGAATAGGCCCACACACGTCACCTAATAGTAAAATTTACAAGTATCAATGACAAAGAGAAAATCCTGAAAGCAGCCCGGGAAAAGAAGTCTGTAACATACAATGGTAAAAATATTACATTGGCAGCTGACTTATCCACAGAGACCTGGCAGGCCAGAAAGAGCTGGCATGATATTTTCAGAGCACTAAACGAGAAAAACATGCAGCCAAGAATACTATATCCAGCTAGGCTATCATTGAAAATAGAAGGAGAGATTAAAAGCTTCCAGGACAAACAACAACTGAAAGAATTTGCAAATACCAAACCAGCTCTACAGGAAATATTGAAAGGGGTCCTCTAAGCAAAGAGAGAGCCTACAAGTGGTAGATCAGAAAGGAACAGAGACCATATACAGTAACAGTCACCTTACAGGCAATACAATGGCACTAAATTCATATCTCTCAATAGTTACCCTGAATGTGAATGGCTAAATGCCCCTGTCAAAAGACACAGGCTATCAGAATGGATAAAAAAACAAAACCCATCTATATGTTGCCTCCAAGAAACACATTTTAAGCCCGAAGACACCTCCAGATTTAAAGTGAGGGGGTGGAAAAGAATTTACCATGCTAATGGACATCAGAAGAAAGCAGGAGTGGCAATCCTTATATCAGATCAATTAGATTTTAAGCCAAAGACTATAATAAGAGATGAGGAAGGACACTATATCTTACTCAAAGGGTCTGTCCAACAAGAAGATTTAACAATTTTAAATATCTATGCCCCCAATGTGGGAGCAGCCAACTATATAAACCAATTAATAACAAAATCAAAGAAACACATCAACAATAATACAATAATAGTAGGGGACTTTAACACTCCCCTCACTGAAATGGACAGGTCATCCAAGCAAAAAATCAGCAAGGAAATAAAGGCCATAAACGACACACTGGACCAGATGGACATCACAGATATATTCAGAATATTTCATCCCAAAGCAACAGAATACACATTCTTCTCTAGTGCACATGGAACATTCTCCAGAATAGATCACATCCTCGGTCCTAAATCAGGACTCAACCGGTATCAAAAGATTGGGATCATTACCTGCATATTTTCAGACCACAATGCTCTAAAGCTAGAACTCAATCACAAAAGGAAGTTTGGAAAGAACCGAAATACATGGAGACTAAACAGTATCCTTCTAAAGAATGAATGGGTCAACCGGGAAATTAAAGAAAAATGGAAAAAAATCATGGAAACAAATGATAATGAAAATACAACGGTTCAAAATTTGTGGGACACAACAAAGGCAGTCCTGAGAGGAAAATACATAGCGGTACAAGCCTTTCTCAAGAAACAAGAAAGGTCTCAGGTACACAACCTAACCCTACACCTAAAGGAGCTGGAGAAAGAACAAGAAAGAAACCCTAAGCCCAGCAGGAGAAGAGAAATCATAAAGATCAGAGCAGAAATCAATGAAATAGAAACCAAAAAAACAATAGAACAAATCAACGAAACTAGGAGCTGGTTCTTTGAAAGAATTAATAAAATTGATAAACCCCTGGCCCGACTTATCAAAAAGAAAAGAGAAAGGACCCAAATAAATAAAATCATGAATGAAAGAGGAGAGATCACAACTAACACCAAAAAAATACAAACTATTATAAGAACATACTATGAGCAACTCTACACCAATAAATTTGACAATCTGGAAGAAATGGATGCTTTCCTAGAAACATATAAACTACCACAACTAAACCAGGAAGAAATAGAAAGCCTGAACAGACCCATAACCAGTAAGGAGATTGAAACAGCCATTAAAAATCTCCAAACAAACAAAAGCCCAGGGCCAGACGGCTTCCCGGGGGAATTCTACCAAACATTTAAAGAAGAGCTAATTCCTATTCTCCTGAAACTGTTCCAAAAAATAGAAATGGAAGGAAAACTTCCAAACTCATTTTATGAGGCCAGCAACACCTTGATCCCAAAACCAAACAGGGATCCCACCAAAAAAGAGAGCTATAGACCAATATCCTTGAAGAACACAGATGCGAAAATACTCAACAAAATACTAGCCAATAGGATTCAACAGTACATTAAAAAGATTATTCACCATGACCAAGTGGGATTTATTCCAGGGCTGCAAGGTTGGTTCAACATCCGCAAATCAGTCATGTGATACAACACATCAATAAAAGAAAGAACAGGAACCATATGATACTCTCAATAGATGCTGAAAAAGCATTTGACAAACTACAGCATCCCTTCCTGATCAAAACTCTTAAAGTGTAGGGATAGAGGGCACATACCTCAATATCATCAAAGGCATCTATGAAAAACCCACCACAAATATCATTCTCAATGGAGAAAAACTGAAAGCTTTTCCGCTAAGGTCAGGAACACGGTAGGGATGTCCATTATCACCACTGCTATTCAACATAGTACTAGAGGTCCTAGCCTCAGCAATCAGACAACAAAAGGAAATTAAAGGCATCCAAATCGGCAAAGAAGAAGTCAAATTATCACTCTTTGCAGATGATATGATACTGTATGTTGAAAACCCAAAAGACTCCACTCCAAAACTGCTAGAACTTGTACAGGAATTCAGTAAAGTGTCAGGATATAAAATCAATGCACAGAAATCAGTTGCATTTCTCTACACCAACAACAAGACAGAAGAAAGAGAAATTAAGGAGTGAATCCCATTTACAATTGCACCCAAAACCATAAGATACCTAGGAATAAACCTAACCAAAGAGGCACAGAATCTATACTCAGAAAACTATAAAGTACTCATGAAAGAAATTGAGGAAGACACAAAGAAATGGAAAAATGTTCCATGCTCCTGGATTGGAAGAATACATATTGTGAAAATGTCTATGCTACCTAAAGCAATCTACACATTTAATGCAATTCCTATCAAAGTACCATCCATCTTTTTCAAAGAAATGGAACAAATAATTCTAAAATTTATATGGAACCAGAAAAGACCTCGAATAGCCAAAGGGATATTGAAAAAGAAAACCAACGTTGGTGGCATCACAATTCCGGACTTCAAGCTCTATTACAAAGCTGTCATCATCAAGACAGCATGGTACTGGCACAAAAACAGACACATAGATCAATGGAACAGAAGAGAGAGCCCAGAAATAGACCCTCAACTCTATGGTCAACGAATCTTCGACAAAGCAGGAAAGAATGTCCAATGGAAAAAAGACCGCCTCTTCAATAAATGGTGCTGGGAAAATTGGACAGTCACATGCAGAAAAATGAAAGTGGACCATTTCCTTACACCACACACAAAAATAGACTCAAAATGGATGAAGGACCTCAATGTGTGAAAGGAATCCATCAAAATCCTTGAGGAGAACACAGGCAGCAACCTCTTCGACCTCAGCCGCAGCAACATCTTCCTAGGAACAACGCCAAAGGCAAGGGAAGCAAGGGCAAAAATGAACTATTGGGATTTCATCAAGATCAAAAGCTTTTGCACAGCAAAGGAAACAGTTAACAAAATCAAAAGACTACTGACAGAATGGGAGAAGATATTTGCAAACGACATATCAGATAAAGGACTAGTGTCCAGAATCTATAAAGAACTTAGCAAACTCAACACCCAAAGAACAAATAATCCTATCAAGAAATGGGCAGAGGACATGAACAGACATTTCTGCAAAGAAGACATCCAGATGGCCAACAGACACATGAAAAAGTGCTCCATATCACTCGGCATCAGGGAAATACAAATCAAAACCACAATGCGATATCACCTCACACCAGTCAGAATGGCTAAAATCAACAAGTCAGGAAATGACAGATGCTGGCGAGGATGCGGAGAAAGGGGAACCCTCCTACACTGTTGGTGGGAATGCAAGCTGGTGCAGCCACTCTGGAAAACAGCATGGAGGGTCCTCAAAATGTTGAAAATAGAACTGCCCTATGACCCAGCAATTGCACTATTGGGTATTTACCCTAAAGATACAAACGTAGTGATCCAAAGGGGCACGTGCACCCGAATGTTTATAGCAGCAATGTCCACAATAGCCAAACTATGGAAAGCACCTAGATGTCCATCAACAGATGAATGGATCAAGAAGATGTGGTATATAAAAACAATGGAATACTATGCAGCCATCAAAAGAAATGAAATCTTGCCATTTGCGACAACATGGATGGAACTAGAGCGTATCATGCTGATAGAAACAAGTCAAGCAGAGAAAGACAACTATCATATGATCTCCCTGATATGAGGAAGTGGTGATGCAACATGGGGTCTTAAGTGGGTAGAAGAAGAATAAATGAAACAAGATGGGATTGGGAGGGAGACAAACCATAAGTGACTCTTAATCTCACAAAACAAACTGAGGGTTGCTGGCGGGAGGGGGTTTAGGAGAGGGGGTTGGGATTATGGACATTGGGGAGCGTATGTGCTTTGGTGAGTGCTGTGAAGTATGTAAACCTGGTGATTCACAGACCCGTACCCCTGGGGATAAAAATATATGTTTATAAAAAATAAAAAATTAAAAAAATGCATATTCCTGGGTTTTATCTCAGATTTACTGTATTATAATCCTCAGGGGAAATGCAAGGGACTTTGTATGGTCTTTTTTTTTTTTTTGCTGTTGTTGTTAGATTTTCTGTATGTATGTATGTATTTATGTATTTATTTTTAATTTTTTTTTTTAAGATTTTATTTATTTATTTGACAGGCAGAGATCACAAGTAGGCAGAGAGGCAGGCAGAGAGAGAGGAAGAAGCAGGCTCCGTGCTGAGCAGAGAGCCCGATGTGGGGCTCGATCCCAGGACCCTGAGATCATGAACTGAGCCGAAGGCAGCGGCTTTAACCCACTGAGCCACCCAGGCGCCCCTGATTTTATGTATTTATTTAGAGGGAGAGAGAATACGCATTGTGGAGGGGCAGAGGCAGAAGGAGAGGTTACTGACACAGAGCAGGGAGCCTAAAGCAAGGGGGGTGTGTGATCCTCAGCTTCCAGGGTCATGACCTTAGCTGAATAAAAGGTCTGAGCCACCCAGGTATGCCAAGGGAATTTTATTCTTAACAAATGCAGAAAAGAATGACTCTGATCAGTTAGCTTTGTGAAATACCATTTCAAGATATGTGAAAAGAACATTTTCACAAATAATGTTAGCATAGCCCTGATACTAAGAATAAATAAATAGTTTCACACACAGATGCACACACAAACTATAAGTCATTCTCAATTACAAGCATAGATTCAAAAACTATAAACATTAGCAAATTCAATCTAACATCATAAAACATAATAAATTATTACCAAGTTATCAATCTTCTAAAGATGTTTCAGGATTAGAAAAGTTTTTGCTTTTGTTTTTTTTTCACCACAATTCATATTAACCTTTTAAAGAAGAAAATCTAGGTGATTATCTCAGTAAATGCTGAAGAACATCAAATAATAATTAATATGCATTTCAGATAATAAGCAAATAACATCCTTCTAGGAATGAAAAGAAAGGTCTTTGGCCAGATTAACTGCTACAGTAAATGTCTTACTTAATGAGCTAATATTAGGGCCATTTCAATAAAAGGCAAGAAAAAGGCAAGGATGTCACTGCCATCTTTCCTATCAGATATAGGTCTGTAAGCCTTCTTCAATGCAATAAGAAAAAATAATAGAGTTAAAAATATTGCAAAGAAAACTAGTTTCTGATTTTCTACTTAGAAAGCCAAGAGAATCATCTGAAAAATAATGAAATTTTATTTGTTGTCGTATAAAATTAACATTTAAAAATTCAATAGAATTCTTATGTACTTATAATAATTTACTAGGAAATAGACAACAGGTTAATGAACAAATGAAAAGTTAGAAATAGAACATGATAAAAGTAACATTTCAAATCAGTAGAGAGATGGTGGAATATTCATAAATTTACCTGGGAAAATATGGTCCTTTAATTTAGGAAAATCACATCCAACAAAACAGAAAAATGTGCTATGTGCATGACCAGGAAATTACTGATAAAAGATGTATAAATGACTAATAAGTATATTTAAAAATTAAACATCAGTAAGCATATTTAAAAATTAAATTTTCGGGGCGCCTGGGTGGCTCAGTGGGTTAAGCCGCTGCCTTCGGCTCATGTCATGATCTCAGGGTCCTGGGATCGAGTCCCACATCGGGCTCTCTGCTCAGCAGGGAGCCTGCTTCCTCCTCTCTCTCTCTCTGCCTACTTGTGATCTCTGTCAAATAAATAAATAAAATCTTTAAAAAAAAATTAAATTTTCCTCATTGAGATAAACGAATTGAAATAGCAATCAAATTTTGTATCATTCGGGTGAACAAAAGTCTTTTAAATTGATACTATCCTGTATTATTGAGAAAGGTGTAAACAACACTCAATATTTTTGTGGTAGTGCAGAAACTTAACATCCACTTGGAGGAATTTGGCACCATCTTTCAGAATTTAAAATACATGAGGATGCCTGGGTTCCTCAGTTGGTTAAGCATCTGCCTTAGGCTCAGGTTATGATCCCAGAGTTCCTGGATCAAGTCAGGCATCAGGCTCCCTGGATCATGGGAAGTCTGCTTCTCCCTCTGATCCTCACCTCTCTCATGCTTTCCCTCTCTCTCAAATAAATAAACAAAATCTTTAAAAAAGCTGGGTGATGAGAATTAGAGGGCACATGATATGATGAGCATTGGGTGTTATATTCAATTAATGAATAATTGAACATTATATCAAAAACTAATGATGTAGTAAACCTTGGCTAATTGAATTTAAATTAAAAATGATTAAAAAATAAAAACTAAAAAAATATTTTAAAATATATAAAAAATTTACCCAAATGTTCTATTTCTAAGAGGCTCTCACATAGAAACACTTTCATATAAGCACAGATATCCATATCCCAAAACATTAATTGAATAATTACTTTAATGTCAAAAATATGTTGAAAATAGCTAGACATTAATCAGAAAGGAAACTTGAAATTGGCATGTTCACCCTATGAAACATTAAGTAATTCCTTAGAGAAATGATGTGTATAACATGGAAAAAATCTCCAAGACATCCTAAGTAAGAAAAGCAAATCACAAGGAAATATTAAGTGGTATCATTTACATGATATTTAGAACAGAAATAAAATGTCATGAAATGATTATCAGAGGTCATCTCCACTAAATGAGGAGTAAGAGTTGGAAAGAGATATTTACCTCTGCATATAAATTACCCTTTATATTATTTCAGAAATAGTTTAACTAGAAAAGCAGCCTTAATTTCCCAAATTCATTAGATGTTGTTATGAGAGTTTTCTCTTAAAATATTAGTGTCTGTAGTTGTTTATCTTTATCTAAGAGGGAATGTGACATTTGAATTTTATCTCACTTCCTACTGACTTAACAGAATAGCTGGGAAATCACCTCTCATGTCTTGTCTTCTCAGGTCAGCCAACTTGACCCTCTTTTCTATACTATCTGTCCTTAATCATATTCTTATATATTGAGAGATTCCTTACCCCAGTTTTCTCTCTTTACCAATTAAAGTTTTTGCCAAGCAGAGATAATTATCATTTACATCTATGTGACTTGTGTGCTGTGTCTCTGAAGGTTTCCAGACAAATTGTTGTAAAGAAAGAGACTTCTACTCTATAATGGGAACGAGGCAGAGGGCAACAGTATCCCCTGAAGAGGTCTTTCTAGTCCTGGCTCTTCAGCATCAGCTTTGAAGAACTGAGTTTGCTTTACATTTTTTGCTTTACTTTTTATGGCTTAATTAAATTTAGTTGCATGTTCATTAGCCTTTCCTTTTCCTTTTATTTTTTTTCCTCCTTACCACTTCAATTTTTAAATATGGAATCTGAACAACATCATAAACCAGAACTGGGTACTGCTCATGGCAAAATATAAAAAAAGAAGGATTTGGGGAAGCCAAACAAAACAGTAAAATTGTGGTACAAATGTTTGGATATAAGTAAAAAAAAAATACATTACATAGGTATTCACACTTTAAATAACGTGCTGAGTGTTTCACTACTTTAAGCCCTGCATAGCAGATCAATACCATTTACACCACTCACTCACAGCAAGCAGTAAATGCTTCTTACCTCACCTGTTTCTAACCATTTAACATGGTTAAAAAGATGCCTAGAAACATCAATTGGGGTGATTTCTCTTAAACTGAAAATGGGCCAATTAGTCTTGGCATTCACTGCATGGGAAAAGGACCTAGAGAAAGACAGGGAGAGAGGAAATCACACAATGAGTGTAAATGCATTAGTTTTGCAAGTTCATGAAAGTTAAGTTCAACTTCAAGTTCAGCAAAGCATGCTCTTGTACTGTACTGCTAACTTGTTTGATACATATGCACTATGGATTGTCTAACATATTGATTATGCTGTAAGTATATCAAGTTAAACAATAACTCTGAACCCAGCCCCGGACATTTGTCATGTCAAATCTCCTTGGCAGCAGTGGAAATTGGTGATCAATGCCATTTTAGAAGGAACAGATATTCATTATTAATAAACATGGCAAGGTTGAAATGAGGTAATTAAGTAGAAATAAATTAAGTTCTACTCTACTCCAAGGGAAAAACCTGCCAGGATTGATTGCTACATTCATTTAATTAATGTTTTAGTACAATTCAGAAATAGTGGAAAGATTGAGGAGTGGCACATGCTATATAAAGTTCTAAAAAGGAAACGGGGATATTTTAGGATAAAAAAATTGCTTCTTTCTCAGGCTTCACATTGCCTACATTAATTGCTTAATTCTGGCAATATCATGTTTGTTAGAGTGGATTTTACTCTCTGGGGCCCCAAATGCATTTCTGCTATGTAATTTGGCTAAAGGAAGGAATAAAACTTTAACTTTTGGCCTGGGTGAATTATAGCTAAGTTGATAACTCTTTTAGTTTGTAAATGTGTTCAGTTTTCCTGATGCAAAGTGGAAAATGGGCCTGATGGGCAACTTGGCATTACCACCAGCTACTTCTAATTCATCACTGCATTGCAATTGAGGAGCCATAAACTACATTTCCTGGAATCCCCTTCCCCTAATTGTTATAAGTTCCAGTTGGCAAATATGAAGTACTTACGTAAGAATTGGAAGGTGTTAGAAAAGAAGAAGCCAGTATTCTCTAGGCATGTTTCTGGTGTTAAAGCAGATTTCCAGCTAATCCTTAAAAGCCACTTAATACTCTTATAGACTACATAGCAGATTTCTCAGAGATTCTTTCTTTTTTCTAAAATTTTTAAATTTAAATTCAATTTAATTAACATATAGTATATTATTAGTCTGGGGGGTAGAATTCAGTGATTGATCAATTGAATATAACACCCAGTGTTTATTACATCAAAATGCCTTCCTTAATGCCAATTATCCTATTACCCAATTACCCTATCCCACCACCCACCTCCCTTCCAGCAACCCTTAGTATGTTCTCTATAGTTAAGAGTCTCTTATGGTTGGTCTCTCTTTTTGTCTTATTTTTCCTTCCCCTCCCATATGTTCACCTGTTTTGATTCTTAAATTCCACATATGAGTGAAATTATATATTTTTCTTTCACTTACTGACTTATTTTGCTTACACAATACCCTCTAGCTCCATCCATGTTGTTGCAAATGGCAAGATTTCATTCTTTTTGATGGCTGAATATATTCCACTGCATATATATACCACTTCTTTATCTATTCATCTATGGATAGATAGCTGGGCTCTTTGCATATTTTGGCTATTGTGGACATTACTGCTATAAACATTGGGGTTCATGTGCCCCTTCAAGTCACTATTTTTGTATCCTGTGGATGAATACCTAGTAGTGTAACTGCTGGGTTATAGGGTAGTTTTATTTTTAGTTTTTTGAGGAAATGCTGAACTGTCTCCCAGAGTGGCTGCACTGGTTTGCATTCCCACCAACAGTAGAAGAGGTTTCCCTTTCTCCACATCCTCACCAAGATCTGTAGTTTCTTGAGTTGTTAATTTTAGCCATTCTGACTAGTGGGAGGTTTTGTGGTTTTGATTTCTATTTCCCTGATGCTGAGTGATGTTGATGTCTGTTAGCCATTTGTATGTCTTCTTTGGAGAAATATCTGGTCATGTCTTCTGCCCATTTCTTGACTGGAATTTTTTGGGGTTATTCAGTTTGATAAGTTCTTTATAGATTTTTGCATACTAGCCCATTATCTACTATATCATTTGCAAATATCTTCTCCCATTTCATAGGTTGTCTTTTAGTTTTGTTGACTGTCAGTGCCCGAGCGGCTTGTAGCGCATGCGCGGTGATGCTTCTGGGCTCCACCGTGCCTGCTTGTTGCCTCAACCACCGCTGCCTCAAGCCGTCGCCGCTGCCATGTGGCAACGGTGCGGAGCTGCTCCGGCTGGGCCCGTGGGGGGGCCCCGGGCGCCGCATGACTTTTTCAGTGTCCGAAAGTAAACACGCCATTAAGATGGTGGCTGGATGCGAGCCAGTAGGCGGAACTTAGGATTTTGTATCTATGTGGCTGCAAGTGATTGGTTGTGCAACCTTGGTATATATAGACATGCACGGGCGGGGGAGAGGGAGATCCCAACAGCTACGCAGAAATAAAGCTTGCTTTGCTGAGGTCTCCTGGCCATTCTTGCTGGCGAGAGCGACAAGTGGTGCCAAAACCCAGGAAACCCGAAACCTACACGGAGGAGTTCTCAGTGAACGCAACGATCTGGTAAGTGTGCACAAAATTTCAGATAAGAAAGTTTCTAAGTGTAGGATGAGAAGTGAGAAAGTTCCTAAGTATAGGACGAGAAGTAAAAGGGTTCCTAGGTATAGGACAAGAGATAATGGGATCAAAGTTTACTAAGATGGGAGGATTGCTGACGGAGGTGCTTAAGGCTAACGGCACTCCGCTAGACTCTAACCATAAAACGGTTAAAAATGTTATTGAGGAGCAGGTCAGAGAAGCCTCTAAGGCAGGATCTAGTAGAGGGGGAGAAAATTCAGAGGAGAGCTCCTCTGAAGATGAGCTTGGGGAAGCCATGACACACTTAAAATTAAAAGAGGAAGTCCCTAACGAACCTTTAAAGGGAAAGACATACAAAGAAGACGGGGAAAAAATATGACTCCCTAGCGCCCTCTGTCAGAAGGCCAAGAATTCCTACCCCTGAATGTAGGTCTATAGTGCCACCTGCAGAATGGCCGCCACCATATAACACTTCATGCTCCCGAGGGGCATGCAGTTGTCCAGAATGTAGAAATGCAGGATGGAGGGACATTACGGACTTTACTAAACCCTCCCCTCTTGCATACCCAGTGTTAGAAGATCAAAATCAACAGAGGTTTCATCAACCACTAGACTTCAAACTTATTAAACAGTTTAAGGAAGCAGTCACTACTTATGGGCCACAGGCTGCTTATACACTTTCACTTTTGGAAGCAGTCGGTAGCATGAACCTTACCCCAGACGATTGGACTAACATGGCAAAAGCAACTCTGTCTGGTGGACAATACTTGATATGGAAAACTGCTTGGAAAGAGTGTAGCTCAGAAACTGCCTGGCGTAACGCCGTGTCAGGGAATCCCCACTGGAATATTGACATGCTCATGGGAGGAGGTCAATTTGTGGGACAAAACAATCAGATTGGGTACCCCCCAGGGGTGTATGTACAGATAGCAGCTGCAGCCACTAGGGCTGGGAAGACCATACAGGGTTCTGGCGATTTGCAGGGACAACTTTCCAAGGTGTTGCAGGGGCCTAATGAACCCTATGCTGACTTTTTAAATCGTCTGCTCCAAGTAGCAAGGTGCATATTTGGGGATGTGGACCAAGCAATGCCCCTTGTTAAACAATTAGCCTATGAACAAGCAAATAAATGGTGTAAAGAGGCTATCCGCCCTTGGAAGTCTAAGGACCTGATTACATATATCAAAGTGTGTCGAGACATCACTGATACAGTTGTTCAGGGCCAAGTTGTGGCAGCAGCAGTAGTCCAAGGGATAAGAAGTTTCAATGGAGGAACCAGAAGTTCTTCCAAGGCTTGTTTCCTTTGTGGAAGGGACGCTCATCTTAAGAGGGATTGTCCAAAGGGTAAAGGACCTCCTAGACCAGTCAAGCCCGCACCTGGGTTGTGCCCTCGTTGCCGTAAAGGGAATCATTGGGCTAATGAATGTAGGTCCCAGAAAGATATTCAAGGAAATCCCCTGCCGCCGAATAACTGGATTCAATCCAATTACTCAAAAAACGGGAAGCAGGGCCCCGCGCCCTGGGGCCCAACACAAATTTATGGGGCACTAACGCAAATGCCCAGGACATGGTATCCTCCCTCGGAGAAAGGCGCGCAACCTCTGGATCAGCAAGGCTCGATATCAGAGCAGCCGCCCGAATGGTCCTAACTCTGGAGATGGGCATTCAGGCATTGGCCTCCGATCTAAGAGGGGGCCCCCCCTCATGGTACTGTAGGCTTATTACTTGGCCGAAGCTCCACTTATCTCAAAGGTCTGATAGTCACCCTGAGGTAATAGATTCAGATTATGAGGGAGAGATCAAGATACTGGTGTCTTCACCAAGGGGAGTTACTGCAATTAGCCCAGGAGATCAGATAGCTCAACTTCTCATACTCCCTAGCCATCATGAAGCCTTTCCCAGTAAAGGAAAAGAAAAAGGTACGAGAGGTTTGGGGTCTACGGGAGTTGGCCTAACATGCCTGACCCTGGATATGACTGATAAGCCCATAATTACCCTCAAGGTGCAAGGAAGGAAATTTTTAGGGTTACTGGATACGGGCGCCGATAAGAGCATCATCAGCCAACAAGAGTGGCCTCCGAGATGGCCCCTAACACAAGCAAAACAAACACTCAGGGGTTTAGGAATCGCTCAAAGTCCTGATCAAAGTGCAGCTACTCTTGAGTGGGAGGATGACGAAGGCCATAGGGGAACTTTTCAGCCCTATGTCTGCAATATTCCTATTTCCCTCTGGAGACGAGACGTTTTGGAACAGATGAGCGTCCGCCTGACAACTGAAACTATATACAGCCCCCGATCAATAGCTATGATGCAAAAAATGGGATACATACCAGGAAAAGGGTTAGGGAAACAGGAGCAAGGTAAAATAGACACCATCCCTTTCACCTCAGAATATAAGGGGCAAGGCCTGGGTTTTCGGTAAGGGCCACTGAGGCAATGAAAATAATGTGGAAGACAGATACGCCCTGCTGGGTGCCTCAGTGGCCCCTTACTAACGAAAAACTATCAGCTGCTAAAGCCCTGGTACAGGAACAGTTAGAGGCGGGCCATATGAAACCTTCTACCTCACCTTGGAATACACCTATCTTTGTTATTAAAAAGAAATCTGGTAAATGGAGACTTTTACATGATCTTAGAGAAATTAATAGGCAAATGCAGAACATGGGACCAATACAGCTGGGATTACCCATGATAACTGCCTTACCGAGAAACTGGCCATCAATAGTGGTTGACATAAAAGATTGCTTTTTCTCTATCCCTCTGCATCCTGAGGATACAATTAAATTTGCTTTACCCTATCTTCTATTAATCATGCAGAGCCTAACCAAAGATATGAGTGGACTGTCCTCCCTCAGGGCATGGCTAATAGCCCCACTATGTGTCAATTATATGTTTCTAAGGCCATACAGCCTATTAGAGAGACTTACCCTGATTTAATGTGTTACCATTACATGGATGACATATTGTTGTGTGGATCTGACTCTACTACAGTTTTGGAAGCCTTAGTAATGTTACAAAAGGAGCTAAATTCATGGGGGTTAATTATAGCCCCCGAAAAGATACAGGCTTCCAACATCAAAGACTATTTAGGCATGAAACTATACAATACCATGGTAAAACCTTCAAAAGCCTCCATTAGAACTGACAAATTACAAACACTCAATGATTTCCAGAAGTTATTGGGGACATAAATTGGATCTGACCCTACCTGAAAATAACTACAGGAGAATTACAACCATTGTTTGATATTCTGAAGGGTGATGCCCGTCTAGACTCTCCTAGGAGCCTTACTCTGGAGGCGAAACAGGCTTTGAAAATTGTGGAGGACAGGCTTGCCTTGACTTCAGCAGATAGATGTGATCCTAACCAGAAAGTCCAAGCCATAGTGATTCCATCCCCTTCTTCACCTACTGGAGTGCTATGGCAAGGTGGGCCCTTACAATGGCTGTACCTCCCAAACACTCTTCCTCGGATAATCACAACATATCCAGTTGCAGTAGCCATGCTAGCTAACAAATTGATCACTGTTTGTATTTCTACTCTTGGAATCATACCTGACAATTGCATCGTGCCGTATACTAAGGAACAGATTCGCCTACTATGTGCTACCCTAGATGATTGGGCGATACTGACCACCTCTTACTCAATAGAATTTGATAATCATTATCCTTCACACCCACTTATAGAATTCACAAAGGGTATTGAATTCATACTACCAAAAATTAGTAGCCTCTACTGTCTTTACAGATGGAAGTAAAGAGGGTACAGGAGCTTATATCATAAATGGAATCATGAACCCAGTCATAGTTCCTGCCAGGTCGGCTCAACAAGTAGAGCTACTAGTAGTGCTCCTAGTGCTCCAAAGATTTTCAGACACTCCCCTTAATATTATTTCTGATAGTCAATACGTGGTAAATGCAACAAAAAATATTGAAACAGCCATCCTCTCCTTAAGTGATTCACCTATTCCATGGATCTTAAGGCAACTACAAGAGGTTGTGCAACTGTGCATTGCACCATTTTTTATAGATTACATCAGAGCCCATATGAGCCTACCAGGACCATTATCCGAGGGCAATGCTCTAGCAGACCACAATAGTCGTTTCCAACTTATTTGCCCTACCTTATAACAGGCGAAGCTGTTCCATAGCAAATGGCATGTAAATTCTAATACCTTAAGATATAGATTCCATATCACCAAAGAACAGGCAAGAGATATAGTACGGACCTGTGGGAATTGTGCCACATTACTCCCTCAGCCTTCCTTAGGGGTAAATCCCAAAGGTCTTCAAGCTAATCACCTATGGCAAATGGATGTCACACATGTACCTGAATTCGGGCAACAAAAGTATGTACATATATCAGTGGACACTTATTCGGGTATCATAATGGCTACTCCCCTCACGGGGGAGAATTCAAAACAAGTCATCACACACTGCCTACGATGCTTCGCAGATTGGGGTATCCCAAAACAAATAAAGACAGATAATGGACCTGCATATACATCAAAATCTATCCATCAATTCCTAAGTCAATTTGGTATAGTCCATACTACAGGTATACCTTACAATCCACAAGGTCAAGGAATAATTGAACGCGCCAATGGCACCTTCAAACGATGCTTACAAAAAATAAGAAAAGGGGGAATAGGGGATGACTACAAGTCACCCCGTGATCTTACATCTCTCACCCTTTACATTTTAAATTTTTTGTCCTTGGACCATAATGGTACATCTGCAGTGGACAGGCATGCGGCGGTTACCGAACACACTCTAGCCCAGGCAAAGTGGAAGGATATACTCACGGGCCAATGGACAGGCCCTGACCCGGTCCTAAGATGGCACCGAGGTTCTGTTTGTCTTTTTCCACAGGATGCCCAAGTGCCTATCTGGGTCCCGGAGCGACTAATTAGAAGAATCGATCAACATGGCCCGCCCCGTCCTGATGCTTGGCCTGATAGCGATCCTGGCAACACCAGCATCCCTTCAACAGATGCACCAATGGGCAATAGTGAAAGCCTGGCCGTTCCCCATGCCACTGACGAATGAATCCGCCATCCTCCCTCCTGTATACCTACTTTCATTCCCATGCCCGTTTCTGTAAATCCTAACAATTAGCCTGTATTGCTCTCAAGACATAAAAGAGACTTTGGGATCACTGCAGCCATTATTGCGGCTGTAGCAGCCTCCACAGCTGCAGCAACTGCAGCGGCTGTAGCTCTCACCACATCTGTAACAAGTGGACATTCTCCAGAAACTATTGACGACCGGATGCATCCAATCACTTTCTGGACTTTGCATAACCTCCGTGGCCTATAATGACCTTTCTATTGCTGCTAATCTGTCGAAAGAGTTAAGCAGATAAGATTGACATAGCTCCATTACGGGATTGGGTATCTGTTGTAAATCCTTATGTTCCGCCGTTTTGCATCATTACATAAACAACAATGTAGGCAACAGTTGGCGCTAGTACAAGCTTGCATGGCACTGGAAGCTGGTACATTTCCCCAAATCTGGCTGGCAGCGCTAGATTGGTAGTCAATGACGGGTAAGATTGGCTGCATGCACATAGCAACCTAAGCCAGGAGTTCTCCAACCAGGGGGAATTATCCGATGACGGGTAAGCATGTTCATGGCAGATGACAACCTAAGACAAGCACAGTCTCCTGCCTTGCATGCCTAATATAAAAGAAAAGGGGGAGATGTCGGTGCCCGAAAGTAAACATGCCATTAAGATGGCAGCTGGATGCGAGCCAGTAGGCGGAGCTTAGGATTTTGTATCTATGTGGCTGCGAGTGATTGGTTGTGCAACCTTGGTATATATAGACATGCATGGGCGGGGGAGAGGGAGATCCCAACAGCTACGCAGAAATAAAGTTTGCTTTGCTGAGGTCTCCTGGCCGTTCTTGCTGGCGAGAGCGACAGTTGACTGTTCCCTTTGCTGTGCAAACGTTTTCATCCTGATGAAGCCTTAATAGCTCATTTTTTCTTTTGTTTCCCTTGCCTCTGGAGGCCTTTCTAGCAAAAAACTACTGTAGCCAATGTTGAAGAGGTTGCTTCCTGAGTTCTTTTCGAGGATTTTGATGGATTCCCTGTCTCACATTTAGGTCTTTCATCCATTTCAAATTTATTTTTGTGTATGGTGTAAGAAAGTGATCTAGTTTCAGTCTTTCACATGTGGCTGTCCAATTTTCCCAACACCATTTGTTGAAGAGACTATCTTTTTCCATTGGATATTTTTTTCCTGATTTGTTAGAGATTAGTTGATCATGGAGTTGAGGGTCCATTTCTGAGTAACTATTTTTCTCCATTGATTTACGTGTTTGTTTTTGTACCAGTATCATAATCTCTTGATGATTACAGTTTTGTAATACCTTTTAAAGTCTGGAATTGGGATACCTCCAGCTTTGGTTTTATTTCTCAACATTATGTTGGCTATTTGGGGTCTTTTCTGGTTCCATATATCTCAGAGATTCTTGATATCTGCAATGGCTTCTAGGAGAGCTGTTGAGAATCTTCTGTTTCAGGGCTAAGACACTCTCTGGTACTTCGTGACCTTTCTTCTTCTTCTTCCCTTGATTGATAGCCTAATTTCCTTTGCTAAAATCCTTCACACTTAGAATACATAGAGTTGCTTGTATATTGCTTTCATTGTCAGAATTATCTTTGTATCATTGGGATTATTTGATATATGTTGATATATAACTCATCCAGATCTGAGCACTCTCTTGCATGTAAAGCTAGAATTTCAAATACTAGAATCTTTCTAAATATTTTGCCTTGGTTACTCTGAACATGATATGACATGTCTTATGATTAAGTTCACATGATATCAACCAAAACGAATATCTTTGCTTCATGTCAGAGTTGCCTCTATCTTGACAGGCAAGGTAAGGGCCAGAGAGCTGTAAGAGGCATGACATCATGCCAGGGGAGGGTGAAGGCAGGGGAGTATTCAGGAAGAAGACTAGGAGACTGAGGTTATGAAGACTGTGTTTGCAATGCAACAAAGACACTAGGAGTGGCAGAGGAGCAATAAGAGGGAAGAAGAACAGTGAACATATGGATCACAGGAAAGGAGCAGGATGGAAAGAATGGGGGTAAGAGTGGCAACAGGGAAGTGAGTTAGCTGGCACAAATGTTATCAGTAAAAATCAGTATAGTTGACATTCTTCTGTTAAAACAGTCTGACTAAATGAAATAGTAGTCATATTTTATTCATTTATTCAAGATACATTTACTAAGCATTCTCTATAACCAGTAACTGTGTTACGTGGAAGGTTTATAAAGATAACAGTTACCATTCTTTATGAAAGAGTTCTTCAAAGACTAAGGGATTATAAAAAAAAGCTAATGTAATTCCAACTGGATTGTACAAATTCAATTGAATTTAAAAATCATCTCCTGTTCTAAGGGGAAAATTTAAGATCTTTTAGCATCCACATAGTCTGGATGTTCTCAAAGTTCTTACACATCCCTACTGATCATCTATGCTGTTCACTATATGAATATTGAATGTCTTAACACTCTTGGTTGCAAGCAAAAGACCACTCAGTTTAGTTTAAGAATAAAAAGGGAATTATATGTTATCTACTTAGTGTTTCATGTTGGATTGCCCAGAAGCAGATGGAGTTTGTGATGGAATTTGACATTTGGGAATTGGTTAGGCATCCAAACCTATGGAAACAGAAATAGTCAGAGTAAAAAGTTGAACTATGGGGTAGACCTGGCAAAACCTTGGTCAAATTCATAAGGAGTTTGGAACCTATATAGCCAATCTGGATTTTCCTACAGTAGACCTAAATGCCCGAGACTTTATCCCTTGCTCAGTGATCAGAAACAGATATGGGCAAGCTTTGGAATAAGGCAGCTCTTCACAACCCAAGCAAATCCTGAGGGAACTGACAGAATTCTAAAAGGTTAGGACACCAAGTCCTTTCTTGAAGAGGGCACATCTTCACATATACCACAAGTTATTTTATGTTGTCCAAGAAAAAGGAGAATAACTGGCTCTTCTGGAAGGTTGAAGAACTAGGGCAACTCTGGACTAAGAAGTAGCATTTTGTAGACTTTGTTTCTGCAACTCTTTAACTTTATTAACCTTCCAATCTCTAATCCTTTTGTCTTCCAACTCCAGTTCCCAAAAAGATAATTTAATTGTCACAGATCTGATCAGATAATCAACCCTGGCCTAGTCTTTTGCAGTCAAGCTCCTGCAGTGTGAACACAGCTTCCAGGAAACTCTAAGTAGATAAGTGGCAGTGTTGGTAGTGAATTAGTTCTTAGGAAAGAGTGAATGGCTCATGGATGGTGAAGACACCTCAAAAGGCAATCATGTAATCAGTAGCCATTACAAGTATTCTGTGATTAAGTCTCTTAAGGATCATTTCTGTCTGGGGACTAGAATCAATCAATGTCCTTGGATTTTTGCTGAAAGGAAAATATTTGCAAAACTTGCTCTTGCCCAAGCTTGTCAAATGTGTTGATAATATCTCTCACCCAACAGTATAGAGATGGTTAGTTTACAATTTCTGTTAACCAGCAGATATTTTCTGGTATAGATTCAAGGAGAACATGCTAAGATTCCAGGTATGACAACACATTTCTATGGTGAATCACTGAGAGCAGCCTCTAGGAAACAAGGTGTCCATGATGAAGGTACCTAAGTAAGGTTGGAAAGAGAGAGAGAATGTAAGCTATGAACTTAAGAGTATTATATTGTTTCATTATTTCTTCAGACATTCGTCACAAAAATGTAAGATGTGATTACTCCAAAAACAAAGGAAAAGCTACATATATATTCTTATATGTATATTCATATATATATATATATTCTTAGAGATACTCAGTTTCTAGTATGTTTTATGTAAGAAAAGGCTGCAGTTACATGAAAAATTTACTGGCCTACCAGGATAAAGACAAGAGGCTGTTCAGCAGAAATAGAAAAGAGTAAAGGTTAAGTAAGTAGTCCTTGAAGTCTGAGTCTGTACTGGTACCTTATGATGAATAGAAATCACTGATTTTTATTAAAGAAAAAAAAAGGATATTTCACTTTCTAGTGTTAAAGCTATGCTTTCCCATGAAAGTTCAGATGACAAAAATACAGCAATTATTTACTTCTCAAAAATGACATCATTTATAGAATGACAAAACACAAAAAGCCCATCCATCTGTCAAGAAGTATCACCTCTAAATAGTAATGCAGTCTAAATACAATTATGGTCCCTTCATTATAAAACAACTAGATTTGGATAAAGTAAAATTTTTAATGCATCACTAGAGCTAAATAAGAAAATTACCAATTGACCCCCCCGAAAAAATAGTTAAACAGAGCCAGTGGTATTCTCTACAAGCATGTAAAAGAGAAAAACAAAAGTGAGATTTACCCTAAAGTCAACTGTAAATATCAGCACTGCAATCAGGGTTAAGATTGGGTGCATGGTACAGAGAAGACTATGTCTTTGGACAGCAAAGATGGAAAGATAAATCTGAAATTCCTGTCTTACACCAGGATATAAGGGGGCTAACATGGTTCCATGGTCTTAATAGCTGGGACTGGCCTGGTTTACCATCAACATAAGCCCAGCTTTCTACAAGACAACTGGTCACTTGGCCATACTCTTAAGTGACAAAGGCACCTTAACTTTTGTTTATTGTCTTTTCTGCAACCAGAGGAATAAAAGCAAACTTTATGGCTATCACTTTACATAGCTTCAGGAAAAAAAGGCAGAATGCAAATACAGTGAGGGTAAGCAATGAAGTACCTATGATGGAAGGGTGGCTTATATTTTTTAAGAGCAAGAAAGAGTTAAGAAAGTAAGAGAATGCAAATTCTAAGTTTTAATCATTTCAACCTCTTCCCATTTTGCCACCATCTCTAAGGTATAGTAGCTGCTTCCTGCAGTTTACACCCTTATGACACCTTATTATTCCATTTTTATCTTTTCAAAATTTTGATACCTAATTACCAATTCTTTATATTAAATTATTTTAGGTGAAATAACTGGTGTGATTTCTGTCTTCTGACTAGATCCTGATAGATACATATGTGAAACCCCTTATTTTTTAAACCTACTATTTTCACCCTTATTCGAGTGTTAGGAAAAAGTGACCAAGCACCCCAAAGAACAAGTCAACTTGGGAACAGAAATGATAGAGTGGGGAACATAGAAGGAAGAGAATGGAGTTCCAGGTTCTTCTGCTCTCTGGGCTGTGAGGTATGAAAGAACAAAATATCATTGACCTTAGCCCTTGCTTTCCCAGAAACCTGAAATAACAATTGCAATCTTGATTTTTAATGAGCTCACCACTAAAACTCAGTCAGCAGTTGATATCAAATGTTGAAACTAGAAAAAAAAAATACAAGCTATCACCACTTACATAAAAATTCTGTCTTTTTAAGAGCCAATGTTCCCATTTTCCAACTATTTAAAAATGAGACTGCAGTGAGCAGGAGCAATTGCTTTATATTCAGTGCACTTAGATGAATGTTTGATATAAAGGGAAATTAACTTCATATAGTCTTTTTCTGTACACCATATTAAGCATGAGATTTTCAGTTCTGCACCATGTAGTAAAAGAAATGCACACAGAGAACATTAGAACTGAAGCAATGACTATTCCATTTCTGAGAACTGGTCAGGAAGACATAACTCCATTCTGCTCTATACAGAGAAAGAGCTATGTGTTTATGGGGAGGAGCTGGTATAGGACAGGGTGTCAATTCAATCTCCCTTGAAAAAGCCCAAGATATTGAACTAGTCATTGCTGCAGTATAGTACAAGTGCTAGGTAAGGAAGACTGCACACCCAGATAAGAGGTTACAAGGACATTTGACATATTTTCAGAGCCTAATTGATGGCACAGCTAGGAGTGTCTCAGGGTAATTCTTGTGCTGAAGTGGGCTTTCCAAGTTGAAGAAATACATATATATTTTTAAAGTATATCACTAGTTGGTTTTTTTCACTGATAAGGGTTACTTTCTCCTGTGTTTTTGTCTTCATGTTCTTTAAAAAAAAAATTATTTACTTATTTGAAAGAGAGAGAGAGACAGCAAGAGAGGGAACAAAAGTAGGGGAAGCAGGAAAGGGAGAAGCAGCAGGCTTCCTGCCCTGGAGGGAGCCTGATGCTGGACTGGATCCCAGGACCCAGGGATCATGACCTGAGCCAAGGCACACACTTAATGACTGAGCCACCCATGTGCTCCTTGTCTTCATGTTCTGACAATTTCCACCTAAAATGTAGAATGCACCCAACTTAGGAAAATAGGAAAGAGTTTTAGTTCATAGTTGAGAAGACAAAAAGAGAACAAAGTAACTCTAATAATAAGAAAAGTAAGTATGTTTTGCTATGGATTCCATTGAGATGTTAAGAAATATTATTTAAATAAAATGTATTTTGAACATTAGAAATATGAAGCAGAGAATGCAAACGTTAGTGCACTACTCATTGCTATCCAGATAGTTTTTAAGGAACTTCAGGATGAGAGTCCAAGCTATAGCAGCAGAAGGTCCATATTGATCTCTATCCATTTATCACACAGGCATAGTAATGGTAATGTCTTAACACCAGTGAGAAAATCACTTGCATCTTAATGTGCAAGTATAACTGTCTTTCCAAATCGTAAATCTACAGGGAAGGAAAGTCACCACCATTCAATTTATAAAGAAGGAAAAGAAGGTCATATTTGCTTTGATATAAACATCTATAGTGAATGAAAGAGAAAGAAAAAATAAGTTAATAGACATTTTAATAAGTTTGCAGATTTATGATGGCAATATTTTTCTATATGTTTGTCTTCTATGGTCTAAATGTTTATGTCCCCTTAAAATTCATATTGAAATCCCAATATGATGATTTTAGAAGATGGAGTTTGGGATCGGTGATTAGGTCATGAGGATGGAGACATTAGTGCTCTTATCAGAAAGATCTCACCAAGTTCCATAGCTTCTTCTGGCATGTGAAGATATAAAAAGTCTACAATCAAAAGAGGGCACTCATCCAAACATGCTGGCACTCTGATCTCAGATTTCCATCCTCCAGAACTGTGAGAAATAAATTTCTGTTGTTCATATAATACCCAGTCTGTGGCATTTTGTCATAGCAACCCAAATAAACTAAAACATGTCTCTCTCAATTTTTGTTCTTTGCAGTAATTTTGACCAAGTTTAATAGAAGATTGTTAAGTATTTTCTGGTTTAATATATTAGAAAATAATTGTAATTAGTGTAATACATCAGTGTCTTGGGTAAGGATACTCTCTGATGCCAAGATAATGTTAAAAATCTATTAGTAATAATCTGTTAGTAATCTAATAATGTAATAGATCATCAAGCTTTTGTTCATCTCTTTGATATATAGTGAGCACCTACTATATACCAGGCTTTGCTTGGTGTGCTTAGGACGTAGAAATAAAAGATTGTCTTAAAGAATTTTAGTTTATTATTGTAGTTTTAAAAAGTCAAACAATGGTATGAAGTGATAATTGTTGTGATAGAGGAAAGTACAGCATGCTGCAAGAACCTAGAAGTGTACATTTGGATATTAGGATGTGTGGAGGGAGAGATGAGTTAATAAAGAAAGAGTTTCTAGGAAAAAAAAAAGTTTGAACAAAGGATAGGGAATGAGAGATGAGACAGAGAAGTGAGTAATTGGTAAGCAGGATTAAGAAGTTATTCTGTTTTGCTGTGTCTGGTTTCCTGGTTCTACACTTTGCTAAAATTGATTCCATTCATAGCTTTCTTATGCTTCTCTCCACTTTACTGTCAGACTCTTCCCTGAACTAAGACATAAGTTTTTAGTTCACTGGAGAGCAACTTCCAAACCCTACTCTACTCCCAGACAAGTCAATTCTTTGGGGAATGGCAAGATGCTATGTGATGTTTATAAGGGCAGTTCACAACAAAATATCTTATGGGGGATTCTTGGGTTTCTTTGAAGAAAGTTATAATAAAAATAGAGGCATATCAAATGAGATCTGATGCATTCAGGATGGTATGGCTGTAGACAATGACAATTACCATATGGTTTCACTCATCTGTGGAATATAAGAAACAGCATAGAGGATCATGGGTTAAAGGAAGGAAAACTGAAGGGGAAGTCATCAGAGAAGGAAACAAACCCATAAAAGAACAAACCGAGGGCTGCTAGAGGGAAGGTGGGTGGAGAGATGGGGTAATTGAGTGATGGGTATTAAGGAGGGCACATGATGTGATGAGCACTGGATGTTATATGAAACTGATAAATTATTTAACACTACATCTGAAACTAATGATATACTATATGTTGACAAATTGAATTTAAATAAAAAATTAAAAAATAAATAAAAATAGAAGCATATCCTTAGACACAGTGATTCCACGTTATATCTTGTATAAATTACCATATACAAACTTTCCAAATATAGATGATATAGATATATGGATACACATAAACACACAACACATATATATGCTATATGCCTATTGAAGAAGATTATTGTGTTAGCTTCTCTGTATCTTCCCCATTCCACCTTCCATTGGAGTAAGCCTTTTTCAGAAGGGTTCTTTGATTTTCAGTGGTACAGAATATAAAGTTTAAGAGGAATGAAAAAGAAGAACAAGAAACACTTAGGACAGAGGAAATCTTCATAGGGAAGTTTTGAAGAACTCTTATTTTTATCAAAGAAAAGAAGCTATACATGTCTGTTTATGTAGATTTAAAAATATGTCTACAGGGGCGCCTGGGTGGCTCAGTGGGTTAAAGCCTCTGCTTTCAGCTCGGGTCATGATCCCAGGGTCCTGGGATCGAGCCCCACATCGGGCTTTCTGCTCGGCAGGGAGCCTGCTTCCTCCTCTTTCTCTGCCTGCCTCTCTGCCTACTTGTGATCTCTGTCTGTCAAATAAATAAATAAATAAAATCTTTAAAAATAAATAAAATAAAAATATGTCTACTAACAGACATATATGTAGTTTCTCTTGAATATATAGATATAGTCATAAAATGCATTCATACATATATGGAAAAACTGCTGGAAGGGTGCCTTCCATACTGCTAACCTTTATCTGAGGAATGGCATTAGATTGGGGTCAGGGGCAAATTTTCACATTCTTTTTGAAGTGAGCATGTGTTAGCTTTGTAATTTAATAAAACAGATGAAGATTTTTAAGAGAAAAAAAAAAAACCAGATTCATTGGGGTGCCTGGGTGGCTCAGTGAGTTAAGCCTCTGCCTTTGGCTCAGGTCGTGATCTCAGGGTCTTGGGATCGAGCCCTGTATCAGGCACTCTGCTTAGCAGGGAGCCTGCTTCCCCCTCTCTCTCTGCCTCCTTCTCTGCCTACTTGTGATCTTTGTCAAATAAATAAATAAAATCTTAAAAAAAAAATTCACACTATTTAAAAAAAAAATCATGCCATTCATTTTTCCTCTACAAAAAAATCATAGATACCTAGAGCTGAAAGGGAGCCCAAGAGACCACCCAGTCTAGACAGGGCTATGTCTAGCCCATTAGCAGATGGTTGCATTTTCTTTTCTTTATGTTCCCCAGGAATGGAGAGATTCCCATGGTAGTCTATTCTTGGGTTCAATTATCCTTCCTCTCTTGAAATTTCTGCTTCTGAAGAAATAAATTCCCACAGCAGGGAGACATTGTTAGTAAAGTAGTATTATTTTTAGTTATTATTCTGAATCATATGAGTTGAATGATGAAAGGTAAAAAATTCAAATACCTGATATGTGTGTTAAGCAGAAATTATCTGTTGAAGGACTTTCCAAGTGACTTAGTATGAGTGATAGCATCTGAAACATTAGCAAGTCTAGCAGGACAAATCTGGTAAAGTAGACAGTTTTCTAACAATTACTTAAACACAAAAGTCTCCTGAGTATTGACTTATTTCTTTCATATTTTGGATGCCTGAGTACTCTAGCATGTACCATTTTACAATGGGATTAAATCCAGCCACTAATTCTAATCTATGAAAAGTTCACAAGTAAATGTAAATAAATAAATAAATAAATAAATCAGAATCCTACAAAGCAAGAAAGAAAGCAGAGCACTGTTCAAATTTCCTGAATGTATTCCTTAAGACTAGCTTCCAGGTCTTTTTCTACTTTCTTATATATCTAGAAAATATTCTGGGGGAATTTTCTGCATCCAAGAAAGTCATTTTTAGTGGAGGTGTTGCTATGTTCAAGGAAGAAATGATGGTTTAAGATGAAGGCAGATCTTCAACCATTGGGGTTAGTTTAGAGTTGATCTTGATTAGGGTTTTATCTATTCAGATGTTAGTCCTCTTTTTGGTTATTCTTGTAAAAATGATTTAGAGATGTCTTGTGAAACTATTCATTTCTCAGCAAATAATGACACCATTTAATTATGAGACCAGAGGAGTTGTAAGTCACATATACTCTAAATAACACATTTGCTAATATTGTATAAAGATTGGGAAGCATTTCAGAAGGGTTACTATTGATATCCTTTGTTAATAGCTTCCCCTTCCCTTATAACCTAACTTATATCTGCAAATTTCAGGTAAATACACCAAATCGAAGCTGTACGCAAATGCTTCATCATTGAGAACTCAAAAGAAACAACTATTTTCAGTTCAGTTTTCACATACAATAAATATAATGCTTACTTAATGAAATACATCATGTGTTAGCATTTTTAGTTCAAAGAAACATGATTTATTTTTCATTTCAAATACTTATCCTAGGGGCGCCTGGGTGGTTCAGTGGGTTAAGCCTCTGCCTTCAGCTCAGGTCATGATCTCAGGGTCCTGGGATAGAGCCCTGCATCAGGCTCTCTGCTCAGCAGGGAGCCTGCCTTCCCTCTCTCTCTGCTTGCCTCTCTAACTACTTGTGATCTCTGTCAAATAAATAAATAAAATCTTAAAAAAAAATACTTATCCTATTAGGAATACCTACTGTTCAATATTACACGTCTTACATGGTGACATGAAAACTACAAAAAAAATTGCTTCATTTTCTGAGTAGAAAAATAGAGATACAGGCCTCAGGGTTCAGAAGAGGAATCATAAGTGACATTTGAGGTGGGTAGCCTAAGAAGTTTCACCCTCCTTATTTACATGTCCAGAGATTATATTCTGGCCAGGAGGTGGGTGGCAAGTTCATCTGATTAGCTGTAATGCCTTAGAAGTGTTGCTTAAGCGAAACTATCAAGATTTCCCCTCACATTTTTTTATTTCACATAAAACTATTGTCCTCCTTGTCCATTCATTCACTAGTCCAGTGATTCTCAGCAGAAGATGGGAGAGGAGGATTTTAGCCTCCAGGGAGACACTCTGCAGTGTCTGGAGGCATATTTTGTTGTCACCATTTTAGGGTGTCAACAGAGGCTGGGAGGATGCTAAGAATCCTTTAATGTGCAGGAGAGTCCCCAGAAGAATGGCTTAATTGTCCCACCGAAAGTATCAGTGGTGCTGAGGTATAAACTAGCTGCTGCTTCTCTTCTGTGCTCAAATATTGCCTTCAAAGGATCCCCTCTGACCCCTACACCAGATTCCACACCCTGACTCCCGTTCCAGCTGTTCTCTACCACATCTCTCATTTTGTTTGCGGCCTATGCTATTTATCATTTGTCTTGTTCATCTCTGTTTCTGTTATGAAAACAGCTCTGCTTACCTGTAATAAACATCTGTAGTGAGAGTGAATATATACATATTTATATTTATTCACATTCACATTTGAAATTGGTTTGCTAAGCCTTTATCTGGGACTAACACTTAAAACCAATATTTATTGCACAATTGCTATAGGATAGATAGTCGTCTGAAAGTTTTACACAGATTATCTCATTTAACCGCTTCAACTCACTCAGGTAAGCACTCTACAGATTTCTATTTTACTGGTGAAGAAACTGAGGGAGAAGTAAGTTACCAAGTTCAAGCAGTTAGTACGTGCATAGGCAGGGTACCAGTAGGCAATGACTATGCTCTGACCAAGGAAGACTGTGCAAGCTTCTTTGTTATCAAATAGGAGCCAAAGGCTGCTTAAGAGACACGGTTGGTTCTCCATGTAACCAAAGTCGTAATCAGATGGATTTTATTTTATTTATTTCAATTCAAGAACAAGGCATCAACTATCTTACAGGTATGAATGTTGTGCTCACTGAGCACTCAAAGAGAACTAATTTCTTTTGATAATAAACAGACAGCCCCAATTGTTCTCTGATAAATGAGAATCCATAATGCTGGGTGGTCTCACAGTCCTTTTGCAACATGAAAAGTTGACCAAACAGAACTCTTCTGCTCCTTCATTTTATCTTAATGCCATTAAAATATACATAATGCAGATATTGTATATGGACTAGTAAAACAGTTTATATATAATAGACCAATCTAAAGTGCTGGAAGAGCAAAGTTTGCACTAAAAAATGCTGCCCATGTCTTGGGTCTCTTACATACTTTTTAACTTAAAAAACTTCTCTCTCTTAACCTCTTATAAATACAGTTCACAATTATATTGAATAAACCCATAAGATATTATTTAGAAACATAAAACAGGCACAAAAATAAATTCACAGCAGGGTAGCAATTTTCTTTTTCTTTTAACCTCTTGCAAATGCCAACTTTCATTCCCCAAATTGTTCTTTAGAGAAAAGAAAGGCAATACAATTAATACACATTGTCTCTGACCCCCTAAGTGTGTTGTCAGGTCTGAGCACTACAACATGGAAACATCTCGGCTCTCTGGGTTCTTTTCTTTTCCCATTACAGAATAAACTGTTTTTAGGGTCTTTGCCTTCACCCAGAGAACCCAGTTGTGCAGAAAAGATCAAATAATTTTCCTGACTAAATGGAAAATCTTCAAAAAAAAAATGCATATGATCACCATATCTACACAATCTACACAAGGACTGTTGGCAGTTCTGAAATATTCAAAACAAGTGTTACCATGGTTTTTTTCCCCCTCTTTTTTATTTAAAACAAAAGAAATTGATAAAACGCAGTCTTAGAATCTTACAATACACTTTGTTACTATGGATATTCCTTATCAGAGATCATCTATTCTTTCTTCCTTCTTCAAGGAACAAACTACACACTTAAAGTCTTCAAATTCCTCTGACAAAATATTCCTTTAACATACCTTATTGTCCGCACTCCCTGCCGACATCTCAAAGCTTTTATTATCAAGAAAAGTGATTCTTCTACTATTTAATACAGTTTCATTGTCTTAGAAGATGGAGAAATATAACAACCTCCCTTAGTTAACCTTCAGTTAATAGCAGCAAATATGTTTGAGTGCTTTAGATGTTTACAGAGGACTTTTACATATGTTCCCTCATTTGAAAGTAAAAACATCTCATTTTGGATATGAGGAAATTGAAACTTACAGAGAAATAGGCCACATAGTTGGTATACAGCAAAATGGGAATTCAACTTGAGTTATTCTGGCTCTTTTCTCTTGAAGAAATTGAACTTTCATTTGTTTTAATGGATAATATTATGACACCATTTTCTCATTTCCTGGAGTTCTTTTTGAAATTTTGTCAAATATTCCACATTTCTTAAATTAGGCAGAGTTCATTCTAGATATTGCTGAGGATAATAGGTGACGAACTCCCACAATTTACATACAGTCCTTAAAGTGTGTGTGTGGGAGGGGAGGGTTAGCTCACAGTATGTTACTGATATGAAATGATTGTTTTCTGCTATTAATTTGTTATGTAATTATGGCAAAACACACCCCCTCCCCAGCGACCCCAGGTCCACATGTGAGAATTGAAGAGTTCGATATCACTGGTTGGGAGGTGTAAGAGCCAACTTGGAGATCATCCAAAAAATTTCTTTGGCCTGATTGTCAATCAAAGATCTGTTGAATTTCACTGGATTTAATTGTGCCTCTCAGAAAACAGAAGCCTGGAGAAACTGAAAAATTTGACCAAAGTCACACAGCAAGAAGACTACAGGATTCTGGCTCCTGGTTCCTAATTTGTATCTTGCAATCATAATATCTGAACTCTAAGAACAGAGTTTAAATCCTTTCTTTAAAATCTTTGATTATTAAATGACTTCTGTTTAGGTTTCCATTTATTTAAATGTCTTGCTCATTGTTTATCTGAAATAAGTTTTTTAATACTTGCTCAGAATAACAACTTTATGTTCAGATAAATACATTTTTTTTCCAGCATGTAAGTCATTTATCACTACTTACAGCTCACAATAAACCCTAAACTGATTGCTACTTGCCCAGAGATAAGAGAGACACACGTTAGAGCCCTACTTAATTTTCAAAGTTTATTATGAGAAGAGATTTAACAAAACACATAATTTTATCCCAATTTCCAGTGTAATCAGAGATTCAATCAATAGCACCATACTTTTTCCAATTCATTCATTCATTCACTCATTCATTCACGTATGCATGCATTCATTCATTCATCCAACAATATACTGCCAGTGATTCAGAGAAGTTCAGATATCCCACTTTTCTTTGATTTAACTTTGGATAGATAATGTACCAAATCTAAGCCTCAGGTTTCTTTCTTTTTTTATTAATGTTTTTTATTTTTTATAAACATATAATATATTTTTTGACCCAAGGTTACAGGTCTGTGAATCACCAGGTTTACACACTTCAAAGCACTCAGCATAGCACATACCCTCCTCAATGTCCATAACCCCACACCCCTTCTCCCAACCCTCCTCCCACCAGCAACCCTCAGTTTGTTTTGTGAGATTAAGAGTCACTTATGGTTTGTCTCCCTCCCAATCCCATCTTGTTTCATTTATTCTTCTCCTACTTCCTTAACTCCCCCATGTTGCATCTCCACTTCCTCATATCAGGGAGATCATATGATAGTTGTCTTTCTCTGATTGACTTATTTCGCTAAGCATGATACCCTCTAGTTCCATCCGCATCATCGCAAATGGCAAGATATCATTTCTTTTGATGGCTGCATAGTATTCCATTGTGTATATATACCACATCTTCTTGATCCATTCATCTGTTGATGGACATCTAGGTGCTTTCCATAGTTTGGCTATTGTAGACATTGCTGCTATAAACATTCGGGTGCACGTGCCCCTTCGGATCACTACGTTTGTATCTTTAGGGTAAATACCCAGTAGTGCAATTGCTGGGTCATAGGGTAGTTCTATTTTCAACATTTTGAGGAACGTCCATGCTGTTTTCCAGGGTGGTTGCACCAGCTTGCATTCCCACCAACAGTGTAGATGGCTTTGATAGGATTGAGGTATATACCTTCTCTCCCTACACTTGGAAGAGTTTTTATGAGGAAGGGATGCTGTACTTTGTCAAATGCTTTTTCAGCCTCTATTGAGAGTATAATATGGTTCTTGTTCTTTCTTTTATTGATGTGTTGTATCACATTGACTGATTTGTGGATGTTGAACCAACCTTGCAGCCCTGGAATAAATCCAACTTGGTCGTGGTGAATAATCCTTTTAATGTACTGTTGAATCCTATTGGCTAGTATTTTGGTGAGAATTTTCACATCTGTGTTTATCAAGGATATTAGTCTGTAGTTCTCTTTTTTGATGGGACCCTTGACTGGTTTTGGAATCAAGGTGATGCTGGCCTCATAAAATGAGTTTGGAAATTTTTATTGCATTTCTATTTTTTGGAACAGTTTCAAGAGAATAGGAATTAGTTCTTCTTTAAATGTTTGGTAGAATTCCCCCGGGAAGCTGTCTGGCCCTGGACTTTTGTTTGTTTGGAGATTTTTAATGACTATTTCAATCTCCTTACTGGTTATGGGTCTGTTCAGGCTTTCTCTTTCTTCCTGGTTCAGTTGTGGTAGTTTATATGTCTCTAGGAAGGCATCCATTTCTTCTAGATTGTCAAATTTGTTGGCGTAGAGTTGCTCATACTATGTTCTTATAATTGTCTGTATTTCTTTGGTGTTAGTTGTGATCTCTCCTCCTTCATTCATGATTTTATTTATTTGGGTCCTTTTTCTTTTCTTTTTGATAAGTCGTGCTAGGGATTTATCAATCTTATTAATTCTTTCAAAGAACCAGCTTCTAGTTTTGTTGATTTGTACTATTGTTTTTTGTTTTTTTTTTGGTTTCTATTTCATTGATTTCTGCCCTGATCTTTATGACTTCTCCTCTTCTGCTGGGTTTAGGGTTTCTTTCTTGTTCTTTCTCCAGCTCCTTTAGGTGTAGGGTTAGGTTGTGTACCTGAGACCTTTCTTGTTTCTTCAGAAAGGCTTGTACTGCTATATATTTTCCTCTCAGGACTGCCTTTGTTGTGTCCCACAGATTTTGAACCATTGTGTTTTTATTATCATTTGTTTCCATGATTTTTTTCAATTCTTCTTTAATTTCCCGGTTGACCCATTCATTCTTTAGAAGGATGCTGTTTAGTCTCCATGTATTTGGGTTCTTTGCAAACTTCCTTTTGTGGTTGAGTTCTAGCTTTAGAGCATTGTGGTCTGAAAATATGCAGGTAATGATCCCAATCTTTTGATACCGGTTGAGTCCTGATTTAGGATCGAGGATGTGATCTATTCTGGAGAATGTTCCATGTGCACTAGAGAAGAATGTGTATTCTGTTGCTTTGGGATGAAATGTTCTGAATATATCTGTGATGTCCACCTGGTCCAGTGTGTCATTTATGGCCTTTATTTCCTTGATGATCTTTTGCTTGGATGATCTGTCCATTTCAGTGAGGGGAGAGTTAAAGTCCCCTACTATTATTGTATTATTGTTGATGTGTTTCTTTGATTTTGTCATTAATTGGTTTATATAGTTGGCTGCTCCTACGTTGGGGGCATAGATATTTAAAATTGTTAGATCTTCTTGTTGGACAGACCCTTTGAGTATGATATAGTGTCCTTCCTCACCTCTTATTATAGTCTTTGGCTTAAAATCTAATTGATCTGATATAAGGATTGCCACTCCTGCTTTCTTCTGATGTCCATTAGCTTGGTAAATTGTTTTCCACTCCTTCACTTTAAATCTGGAGGTGTCTTCAGGTTTAAAATGAGTTTCTTGGAGGCAACATATAGATGGGTTTTGTTTTTTTATCCATTCTGATACCTTTTGATTGGGGTGTCTTTTGGTTGGGGCTAAATAGCCCATTAACATTCAGGGTAACTATTGAGGGATATGAATTTAGTGCCATTGTATTGCCTGTAAAGTGACTGTTACTGTATATTGTCTCTGTTCCTTTCTGATCTACTACTTTTAGGGTCTCTCTTTGCTTAGAGGACCCCTTTCAATATTTCCTGTAGAACTGGTTTGGTGTTTGCAAATTCTTTCAGTTTTTGTTTGTCCTGGAAGCTTTTCATCTCTTGTTCTATTTTCAATGATAATCTAGCTTGCTGAATGTTTTTCTCATTTAGTGCTCTGAATATATCATGCCAGCTCTTTCTGGCTGGCCAGGTCTCTGTGGATAAGTCTGTTGCCAATCTAATTTTTTTTAATATTTTATTTATTTGACAGAGAGAGATCACAAGTGGACAGAGAGGCAAGCAGAAAGAGAGAGGAGGAAGCAGGCTCCCTGCGGAGCAGAGAGCCTGATGCAGGACTCAATCTCAGAACCCTGAGATCATGACCCGAGCTGAAGGCAGAGGCTTTAAACCACTGAGCCACCCAGGTGCCCCCCAATCTAATATTTTTACCATTGTATGTTACAGACTTCTTTTCCTGGGCTGCTTTCAGGATTTTCTCTTTGTCACTAAGACTTGTAAATTTTACTATTAGGTGACGGGGTGTGGACCTATTATTATTGATTTTGAGGGGGGTTCTCTGCACCTCCTGGACTTTGATGGTTTTTTTTTTTAATAAACATATATTTTTATCCCCAAGGGTACATGTCTGTGAATCGCCAGGTTTACACACTTCACAGCACTCACTAAAGCACATACCCTCCCCAATGTCCATAACCCCAGACACCTTCTCCCAACCCCCCTCCCCCCAGCAACTCTCAGTTTGTTTTGTGAGATTAAGAGTCACTTATGGTTTGTTTCCCTCCCAATCCCATCTTGTTTCATTGATTCTTCTCCTACCCCCTTAAGCCCCCATGTTGCATCATGGACTTTGATGTTTGTTCCCTTTGCCATACTGGGGAAATTCTCTCCAATAATTCTCTCCAGTATACCTTCTGCTCCCCTCTCTCTTTCTTCTTCTTCTGGAATCCCAATTATTCTAATGTTGTTTCATCTTATGGTGTCACTTATTTCTCAAATTCTCCCCTCGTGGTCCAGTAGCTGTTTGTCCCTCTTTTGCTCAGCTTCTTTATTCTCTGTCATTTGGTCTTCTATATCACTAATTCTTCTGCCTCATTTATCCTAGCAGTGAGAGCCTCCATTTTTGATTGCACTTAATTAATAGCTTTTTTGATTTCAACTTGGTTAGATTTTAGTTATTTTATTTCTCCAGAAAGGGCTTTTATATCTCTCGAGAGGGTTTCTCTAATATCTTCCATGCCTTTTTCGAGCCCGGCTAGAACCTTGAGAATCGTCATTTTGAACTCTAGATCTGACATATTACCAATGTCTGTATTGATTAGGTCCCTAGCCTTTGGTACTGTCTCTTGTTCTTTTATTTGTGGTGAATTTTTTTTTAAGATTATTTATTTATTTATTTGACAGAGAGAGATCACAGTAGACAGAGAGGCAGGCAGAGAGAGAGAGAGGGAAGCAGGCTCCCTGCTGAGCAGAGAGCCCAATGCAGAACTCGATCCCAGGACCCTGAGATCATGACCTGAGCCGAAGGCAGCTGCTTAACCCACTGAGCCACCCGGGTGCCCCTGTGGTGAATTTTTTTGCCTTGTCATTTTGTCCAGATAAGAGTATATGAAGGAGCAAGTAAAATACTAAAAGGGTGGCAAGGACCCCAAGAAAATATGCTTTAACCAAATTAGAAGAGATCCCAAACCATGACGGGGGAAAAAGGGGATAAAAAGAGCTTCAGAAAGAATTAAAAAAAAAAAAAACTAAAAAAAGTAAACGAATAAAGAAAAAAATATAATGTTTATATATATTAGCTAATCTAGTTAAAAAACATTAAAAATGAAAAGGGTAAAAGTTAAAAAAATTAGCAGAAGAAAAGAAAAAAAATTGAAAAAGAAAAAAAAGATTAAATTAACTGAAAGACTAAGGAATCATGGGGAGAAAGCCATGAGTTCTGTGCTTTTCTTTCTCCTCCTCTGGAATTCTGCTACTCTCCTTGGTATTAAAAATGTACTACTTGGTAGGTGAACTTGGTCCTGGCTACATTTCTTTTTGATCTTCTGGGGGAGGGGCCTGTTGTAGTGATTCTCAACTGTCTTTGCCCCAGCATAATTGCACCACCCTTACCAGGGGCCGGGCTGAGTAATCCACTTGGGTTTGCTTTTGGGAGCTTTTGTTCCCTTAGTGTTTTATGTATTGTTCCAGAGGACAGGAATGAAAATGGCAGCCTCCTGGTCTCAGGCCCAGAGGAGCCAAGAATTCAGGGCCTCACTCCTCAGTACACCCTCAGAGAATAGCGCCCAGTTACTCCCATCTCCCTGGCCCCTGGCCACACTCTGAGCTCACCAAGCCTGCGATCTTTTCCAGGTAACTCTGAGCTGAGAGCTCACTCCTCGGTTCTGTCTCTGTAGCTGGCTTCCCCATTCTAATACCTATAAGCTCTGCGACACTCAGACACCCCTGATCCTTCTGTGACCCTGCGAGACCTGAGGCCATGCTGACCCCGTGTGGGCTTCACCCCGGTTTAGCCTCTGGAGTGATGTCCCTCAGCAGAACAGACTTTTTAAAGTCCTGATTTTGTGCTCCGTTGCTCTGCCGCTTGCCAGGAGTCGCCCCCCCACCCCCCGCAGTATATCTTCCCCTTGCTTTGGATTCACTTCTCCGCCAGTCCTACCTTTCAGAAAGTGGTTGATTTTCTGTTTCTAGAATTGCTGTTCTTCTCTTTGATCTGTCGTTGGATTTGTAGGTATTTGCAATCTTTAGATAAGCTATCTAGCTGATCTCCTGCTACCTAAAGTAGTCTCAGCCTGCCACTTCTCCACCATTTTGACTCCTCCCCACCCAGGTTTCTATCTTATAAAATATTTGTACTGCCTAATCAAGAGATAAATTATAAGGAAAAACAGAAATAATGCATGGAAAACACTGAACTTAACAGAAATTTACCCAGTAACTGCTCAGTAAATATTGGCTGCTTTTATTAATAAATGACAAATATGTGTACATATTGTCTATAAACCTAGATTTAGGCTAAGCACTCAGGATACACTTGTGGACAATGTGGACAGTATTTTCTGCCTTAGAGGAACTCACAGTGAATCAGTGAAGACATATATCGAGTCCAGAGATTATAGCAAAGAGATCTAAGTCCTATGATAAAGGTGGTACCAGATCCCATGGTAACATAAAGAAAGATGTGACCATTTTGGCTCTAGGGGGGTCAGGAGAGTCTTGAAGGGAGAATGTGTTAGTCAGACAGAGAGAAAGGAGTTATGGTCAAGAAGCAATGAAGAGCCAGAGCACCTGGGTGGGTTAAGCCTCTGCCTTTGGCTCAGGTGGTGATCCCAGTGTCCCTGGATCGAGCCCCACATCAGGCTCTCTGCTCTGCAGGGAGCCTGCCTCCTCTCCTCTCTCTGCCTGCCTCTCTGTCTACTTGTGATCTCTGCCTGTCAAATAAGTAAATAAAATCTTAAAAAAAAAATAAAGAAGCAATGAAGAGCCAACACATGGTGCATATGGAAAGAAACACCAGGTTGTGAAGGATTTCCGGACTGTGTTAATAAGGAGTTTGGGTTTTTATTTTGGGTAATAGTAAGCTCATTAAACAGAGGAGCAAGACAATTACATGTTTTGCTGTTTTGTTTTACTTTGTTTTGTTTTGTTTAAAGATGGCCCTTCTGTGTAGAAAATATACCAGAAAAGAAAAAAAGACAGATGACAGGGAAACCACTTCAGGGGTTTTCGTCATGGCTCAGGCAGAAGATGTGGTGGCCCAGACAGTGGTGTTGGCTGAGTATGGACTGGAGATTGTAATAAGGGATATAGAGATTGCAGTGACCATAGTGCATGCTCCAGATTGGATACTTCCTCAAGTATATCCAAAGTATTAAAGCTCCCCCAAACTTTCACTAGCTACTTCAATTGAAGACTGCCTTCATGGTGATAAAATTAAAAAGGTGAAGTTATGTGAATATTTCTTTTTCTTTTCAGTGAAAAGACTAAATTAGATGCTGTAGCACTCAAACACTTTTAGACTTTAGAATAGTTTAAAAGGTAATATTGTGTGGACCTACTCTTTCATAATGACTGATTCCCTCGTCTTTGCAAGGCGGTTAGGTTCTTCTTTAAAATAACCTATGGTGCCCTGAATTTATCTCAATTTATCCATTATTGAACTTATATTAGAATTGCTTTTCCACGGGCTCCCATTCATGTCCCAGCCACATGAGGGTGAGGGCAGGAATTGCCTCTTGCACGTCATTGTATTCCCATGTCTGGCACACAGAGGTGCTCTCTAAATGAACATTGAAGGAGGGAGGAAGGAAGGAAGGAAGAGAAAGAGGGAGGGAGGGAGGAATTAGAAAGATATGAAAAGAATCATGCCTAATATAGGCCCTGAGTACAATAAAACATTTTCTCCTTTTCTTTATAAATATATGCATTTTCTGTCACTATGTTAGTGGCAGAGACATACTGGATTTAGACAGACTTAAAATATCTCAAATTACATTTTATTACAGTGAAAGAATATGGTTTCTGGAGTTGATTATATCTGTGTTCTGATTCTACCTTGGCCAGATATTATTAGTTAATTAACTCTGAGTCTGTTTTCTCATCCATAATGTATAGATAAATAGTAGTCATATGAGAGGATTGATAAAGGATTGAATCACATAATATGTTAGATTATATGATATGTGATAGATGATCTATATTTGGCAATTGTTATTATTAGGCACTTCTTAATAGTTCCTAAACAAGATGACTAACAAATACCTTCTGAAGAAGAGGTCACAATTGGTAACAATTCCTTCTGAGCAATAAAGAAACCTCACCAGTGAGAACAAAGGTTTTCATAAATGAGAAAATTTGTTTCTTTCTATCAAAATTGCTTGGTGCAGCCACCTAATAAGACAGATACTTTAAAAAAAGAAAACATTTCTCAGTTAGGCACTAACCACCTGAAACTTACAAGTTGGAAATATTCAGAATATAATTCTGTACTTGAGATGAAACTTTAAGAAAATGACAAATGAATGTCAAATGGTCAGAATGAATCTGGGTTAAATTTACTATTTCATATATGGAAGTTGTAAAATTAGTTCCATTGACTTAAAAAAGAAGCCATAAAATGATGAAGAACTCCTATGGGTTCAACAACTCCTCTTAAGGGCTGGCAACTCATTGATTATATCAGCATCACAAAATGTTTGAAAAATAATAAGGTACTTATTCTGTCTATCAGCAATATAGAATTGGAGATTCTTTAATATGGAATTGCAGATTCTATAACACCTAAGAGTTTCTTAGACTCTTCTACTGATAAATTGGGAACCACTGATACGTATTACATAAATAGTAGAAGAATTCAGGACACATTTCAACTGTAAATGTCTATGCTTTCTACATGCTTCAAATTTTTTAAACAAGGGAACTTTTATTAGACAAACTGGAGGAGGACAAAATAGTAATAAGACCATTTGAGTATTTTTCCTCTCATGAATTGGTCTTGTTCTTTGTCTACTCTGTATATTAGATAATATTCTAAATTTATGTGATTTGCTCCATGTAATTTTACATATATATGCATATATTTTTTCATACCTAATAACATCCTATTCATTATGGACTCACTTCGCCAATTAGGTTGAAAGCTCTTTGTGGGCAATGTTTTTTACTTCCCTTATTTCCCTAGCATCTTTGGTAGAAAGTGGGAATAATAAATAATTGTTCGTTAATAGGCTAGTTGACTTTTTAATGTTGTTAAAGGTCCTATGAGAGTTTTAGATCAAAATGCAGTTCTATTTTGGAATAAAGGTGAGTGGTGGATAAGACAGATTTTATTCACAAGCTGTGGCTGAGCTTTGAGGTGAGAGAACCAGTGAATAGGTGCAGGGCCTTGGGTTCACATGGCGTGCACTCGGCCCAGTATCTCTGTCCTCTGTGCTGACAGCTGCCAAATTAGTCTCCCTCTGATAATGATCCCCAAGTTAGCTTTAGTTAATGAACTGCAAGGAGCTGCAGGTACTTCTGGCCATTAACTGCCTTTCTTTGTGGCTCTGTGAGCTTGCAAGCTTTCTCTCATCCCAGAATCCAATGGCAGCCATCTAAGGGGCCTGCTGTGAGGCAGATTGCAGTGAGACAAATCTGTGTGAGGCAGGTTCTCATCTGAGAGCCCTTGCCAGAGCCAAGAAGCTCATGCTTTAAGTTTTAATTAAAGACAAACTGAACCATTTTTGGGAAAAGTTTAGGCACTCCTGGCCGGAAAGACAGCCATAGACTCTGTGTAGCTGGGGTTATCGTGGGCTTGTCTCCATCTGCATAGTGGGATGCTAAGGGCAATACAACTACCATGTTTTTAGAAAATGAGATGTCACTCTAGTCCTCAAAGAAATTTAATAATAAAAAATGGACAAAGGAATAGAAAAAAACATAGAAAAGTGCAGGTATATTTTCCATAGAGATACAGATAAATACAAAAATGAAACCTTCAGAGGAGAAAAAAGTTACCATAAAAATACCAGTTGAGAGTTTTACTTTTAAATAAAACTTAGTGTATGGCCTTAAGAGGCAAGTTGGACCTCAACATAAAATAAGAGCATTGTGAGGTCTTACTCTCCCAGACTATATCTTATCAAAATTAACTCTGAAAAAAATGAGATGTTCCTATGGTATTTACATTACTGCAACACTTGTATCCATGAGGACCCCAATGCCCGGAGTCCAGGTTATTTTACAGACATGACTCACTTCTTTGAGTCTATGCTATTTCCCCAAAACCTGGAGAACTCTGGTTTCCAGATGATCTATTGGACTGATACCAACTTAAAATCAAATCAGAAATGATGTGAAATTTATATAGAAAGAAAAAGAGCAGTCAAACATGATATCTCACAGTAGCCAAATATTCCCCTGAAATCGCACTATGTGTCCCCTGTCCTTCTCAATGTTTCTAGATGCAAATTATTTTCAGAGTAGGCCCTATAATCATCCTAAATACATTTATTTTCTGCTTTCTGTACTCTGAAGCACATAGCTTTTGGTCAATTGTCATGACTGACTTAGCCTCTTTTGGTTGATAGACTGTTTTCTGAGCTAGAGTCTTCTCCTACCTGGAGTTGCATTTCTTCATTAACATCCTCAGGTCTTTGTGGTCACTTAAGGAATTCATAGAAGTGATATGGCTGCAGGCCACAGGTCTTTCAGAAGAGTTCACAGATTTTTCAATAAAGCATGTGGTCAAGAGTTTCCCTCCTACAGGCTGCAGTCATAGATCAGCTGCCTTCAAATGGCAGAAGCTGACTCCAAGAATTGCTGTTTGCTGGCAGAGTAACAGAAATATCTCTAAGCTCTTACTTCCTTCTTTTGCCACTGATCTTCATCACTTGCACTTACAGATGGAATGATAGAGCTGTTCTTGACTCTAATGTACTTCCTACATCCCAATAAAAGAATTGGCCATCATTTTTCCAAGAAAATACTTGCCTTTGGCAAGATACTCCTGATGTTCTGCTGAAGAAGCATACAAATACATAATTAGGTCCCAGATCAGAAGGTATGGACCCTACCCTTACTACATATATCGTATACCTCAGGTAAGAATATAGGTTGCTAGAGACTGGCTAGTTGTCCACCAAACGTTTTCATTTTCTCTTGTTTTCGCTAGACTATATCCCTCCCCCTCCCTTTCTTGTATTTAGGTATGGTCATATGACAATTATCTGGCCAATGGAATTTGGAAAAGTGATGTGTACCACATGTAATGATATATTCTATTTCCCTACTAATCAGCTGGGGAGATTTCCAAGTTACTTCCATCCTGAACCCTCAAGTTGTTGTCTGAAGGATTACTTGACCAGGAACACCATGTTGCACTATTGTTTAACAAAAGAAAAGAAAAATGCCTGGGTGGCTCAGTTCATTGAGCGACTGCCTTCAGCTCAGGTCATGATCCAGTAGTCCTGGGATCGAGTCCTGCATCAGGCTCCCAGCTCCAAAGGGAGTCTGCTTCTCTCTCTAACCTCTTCCTCTCATGCTCTCTCTCTCTCTCTCTCTCAACTAAATAAATAAAAAAAAAAAAAAAAAGAAAGAAAAAAGATTTCATTTCTTTTGATGGCTGCATAGTATTCCATTGTGTATATATACCACATCTTCTTGATCCATTCATCTGTTGATGGACATCTAGGTGCTTTCCATAGTTTGGCTATTGTGGACATTGCTGCTATAAACATTCGGGTGCACGTGCCCCTTTGGATCACTACGTTTGTATCTTTAGGGTAAATACCCAATAGTGCAATTGCTGGGTCATAGGGCAGTTCTATTTTCAACATTTTGAGGAACCTCCATGCTGTTTTCCAGAGTGGCTGCACCAGCTTGCATTCCTACCAACAGTGTAGGAGGGTTCCCCTTTCTCCGCATCCTCGCCAGCATCTGTCATTTCCTGACTTGTTTATTTTAGCCATTCTGACTGGTGTGAGGTGATGAAATCTTGCCATTTGCGACAACATGGATGGAACTAGAGTGTATCATGCTTAGTGAAATAAGTCAAGCAGAGAAAGACAACTATCATATGATCTCCCTGATATGAGGAAGTGGTGATGCAACATGGGGGCTTAAGTGGGTAGGAGAAGAATAAATGAAACAAGATGGGATTGGGAGGGAGACAAACCATAAGTGACTCTTAATCTCACAAAACAAACTGAGGGTTGCTGGGGGGAGGGGGTTTGGGAGAAGGGGGTGGGATTATGGACATTGGCGAGGGTATGTGCTTTGGTGAGTGCTGTGATGTGTGTAAACCTGGTGATTCACAGACCTGTACCCCTGGGGTTAAAAATATATGTTTATAAAAAATAAAAAATTTTTTAAAAAAAGAAAAGAGATAATCTTATGCTTTGTCAAGACACTGAAATTTGGGGGTTAAATGTTAGCAGGTAGCCCCTCTGAGATTTTCTGAGTCTCTGTTCCTCATCAGTAGTATAAAGATAATACTTTCCATGGTGGTTGCAAAGATTAAGAGTAGGTTTAAGAGGCGTCTGGTACATAGGTGTTAAAAGGATGAAGGCAAACATAAAACTTCAGAGTTTTAAATCCCATAGGATCTCAGTGGTGATGCTGACCTTCACTCTCCTTTCAGGGATGTTATATCAGGGAAATGGGATGTGAGGGTCAGCACTTACCTTTGAGAATGTGTATAATGACCAAGCCCCACATACCTCTGACTATCTGTCCCACTTCTAATCTTCTCCTGCTAGTAAGATAGAGAAAAGGGGATGATAAAATATGCATCTGTTATGACCTTAAGGATCAGACTCTACCCAGACAATCTCCACTAGAGGGAAGGATCTGGGCACTCAGACATATAGATGAGTATAAGAAGAATATAGGATCAGAATTTAGAGTTGGGTTTTGATAGCTATAGTGGTTTTAGGAATACAGGGAATTTGAGGGTTTTTTCCCCATGTTAGAAGATACGTGGGATTCGTTTGGTTGATCTTCAGAGGTTGTGCAGCTCATTAAGATTTGGAAGGTTGGGGAACTATTTAGGTCACTAGAGAACATCAGTCACCAGAGTCTCACCATCCTCTCTTTACAGTTATACAGTCAATATCTAGTGCCTGTGACATAGTAAGCCTTCAATATACATTAACTGAAAAAATGAGTGAGTAAAAATGGAATAATGTTGGTGAATCCTGGTAGAGGATTCCTAGAAGTTCACCCCAAGAGAATAGAGGATGGAAAGATCCAAACTGAGACAAGGGCAATGATATTTTACAACCAGAATTATTTGCCCTTTGCTAATGAAGGGGTAAACAATACAGCTGAATTAATCCAAATTATAGAAAAATTTTACTTCAAAATTTAGGCACTTATATTGAGACAGAATTGCTTCTAAACCAATCTGGACACACAGTTTTATTCTCTACTTAAAATATTTTCAAAGAAGACAATTCAACAAGCTCCCTCAATAAATGACTCTAATGTCTGACCAACTTATCTCATTATCTACTTTCCCTTGAAGCTATTTCTCCTTGTTCTGTCCTTTATGGTAATAGCAAATGGCTAATAACCACCGTCTACACATCCAAAGACCTTTTGAGGTAAATTATAGAAGACACAATTCCCACTTCCAAGGAGCATAAAATCTACCAAAGGAAAAGAACAAACGTATTAGCTATGCTTGAGTGAAAGAGAGCTATTTGGGGTAAGGCAGTTTAAGTGACTTTTTATATATAGGAGTGGACTATAGTACACTCTGAAAGGTTCATTATTTGTCAGTAAAACAACACTGTGTCTTAGGGTCTTACAGGATAGAGGATCCTACAAGTGTTCCAGTTAATAACTGACAAAGACAGGAAATGTGAACTATTTTAAGACCTAATTTTAAAAGAGGAAAATCCTTTATTTAAGCCACTGTTATTTGGTCTCTGTTAGAGCAGCTAAAGCTATATTCAATATATGAATGTAGAAGTGTATTCATATTTGTATATTTGTGTGTAAACATATGAAATTAAGAGAAGAAAGGAATGAATGACTTGGATCAGGAATATGCATGTGGAAAAATGCCTAACAATAAGTTTTGCACACAGCTGATACTCTTATTAATTCTTTTTTGAGGTTGCCATTTTCAGCTCACAAAAATGATATGGAGTGGGCAGAACTGCTGTTTTTGTTTCTAAGCCTGCAGGTATGAACTATGGCCACTAGTTCTAATTTGGTAGCAGCAAAATCAGGAATTCTGGTCAAACGAGGCATCATGAAGTTCTCATTATGCTTATAGTGGAGGCAGTGGGTAGCCATGCTCTAGGATTAGCCAGGAACCCAGAGGTCATTTCCTCAATGTAAAACATGTCAGTCCCAGAGAGCTGAATCCAGAAACTGGCAATGGAGATCAAGTTGTGATAGAAAGCAAAAATCAAGCAAAAGAAAACCAACCAATCAAAACAAAATAAAACTAAAACACAGTTCCACACACGCTTCAACAGAAAGGCCAGTTTTCACCACAATTCAGAAAGACCAGCTACACAGCAGGAATGCTGAAATCATCAAAATTTCTAACCAAGAGGAGAGAGAACCTAGATGGAGCTTGGTGTCAGCTAGAGTCCCAATCTAAGTAAGACTGAATTTGATATTGAAATTAGCTGCTTTGGGCAATAAACTTAGTCCTAAATTTCATGTTTGGTCAAGAGGCAAGTCTGGATAACATTGGGGTGAGGAGAAACACGTGCCTGTAAGAAGAAATATTGAAACAGATGAGGAACAGAGCTGACAGTACTCCAGACCCAGCCAGAACAGACACGCAATCTTGCCATGTTCATTAGTTCAATCTTTCTTCATCTAGATAAGATCTGATAAGGGATTTGAGTTTTCCATCTTCTTTTCCTTTTACTGGATCACTGCTGGAACTATTAATGAATGTGAAATAGCCACAGGGCAGGCAGCCTTAGAGAAGAAGAGATGAAACAGATGGCAAGACTAATCCACAAACTGGATAAGGCCATTAAGAATCCACTCATCATCACTATTAAACATTCAAGAGGTGGTTTTTCTGCGTGTTAACTTGACAGTACAATATGAGTCACAGTCTTTCTGGGGCTTAGTTTCAATATCTGTAGAATGTGGAGCTTGGACCAGCTCAGCAGTTATTAAAACTGCCCTGAGGAGCCCTAGGGTTTTAATGTAGTCCTTCGAGTCACCTGAAGAAACAAGAAGAAATCTCCAGACCTCTATTTAAACTAAATACATGCTGCATTTATATGCATTATGCAGTGACACTATAGTCAAATTTCTTCTGGGGAAAAAATGGTTCCATTGCTAAAATCAAGTTTGTGAATCACTGGGCAAGGCAAATCTAAAGGACATCCCTGGCTCTAACAATCTGGGACTCTGTGCTGAACAAGCATCACACCTCTTGTCTATTGCCTCTTGTCTGTCCAGGTAATGAGGATAAGGTTAAGGGGGAAGAAAATATTTTCAGCCCATTGAAAGGCAATACTGTATCTTATAGCCAGTGTTCATCACAAAAAATATAAATCTGCTGCCTAAATTTCCACTTCCCAAGTAGATATGATATAAATAATAACTTAACATTTAAAAAATAATCCATCTTTACATTAAGCAGAAATAGACCATGTTTATATTTTTCACTGATGCCTCCTTGTCAGAGCCGTAATTTAGAATAAAGTAAGCTGCAGTGGGTAATCCAGGTGGACAGAGAGGAATGAATATTTTAGGAAGTTGGAAGTTAGCGTAAACTTGCATTTTGGGAAAAAGATGCAGAAAGACTATTGAGAATGTCTTTGTCCTCCAGACACCAGAATTTCACTCAGTCTGTTAAGCATCTGCCTTCTGGTAGGTCATGATCCCAGAGTCCGGGGATAAAGTCCTGCACTGGGCTCAGCAGGGAGCCTAACTTTCCCTCTGCCTGCCACTCCCTTGCTTGTACTCTCTCTCTCTCTCTCTCTCTGACAAATAAGTAAATTTTTTAAAAAGAGAGATAGAGAATGATTATGTCTTGCTCCACCTTTACCTCCCACACCCATCTTTATGCTCTGTCCCCCCCCATTTTTGGTATCAGATAGTTGGTTAGTTTAAATATCTATCTATCTATCTATTTATTTATTTATTTTTATTATTATAAACATTTATTAAAGTAATTTCTGTCCAATAGGAATTTGAAAGATAAAAGAGAGATTGTGGATTGCAGAGCCTTTTCTGAGTTTAAATTTAAACACCTTAATTTACATAAGAAAGCTTATGGGTTTGTTTTTGTTTTTGTTTTTGTTTTTGTTTTTATTTTTTATAAACATATATTTTTATCCCCAGGGGTACAGGTCTGTAAATCACCAGGTTTACACACTTCACAGCACTCACCAAAGCACATACCCTCTCCAATGTCCATAATCCCACCCCCTTCTCCCAAAAGCCTGCCCCCAGGAACCCTCAGTTTGTTTTGTGAGATTAAGAGTCACTTATGGTTTGTCTCCTTCCCAATCCCATCTTGTTTCATTGATTCTTCTCCTACCCACTTAAGCCCCCATGTTGCATCACCACTTCCTCATATCAGGGAGATCATATGATAGTTGTCTTTCTCTGCTTGACTTATTTCGCTAAACATGATACGCTCTAGTTCCATCCATGTTGTCGCAAATGGCAAGATTTCATTTCTTTTGATGGCTGCATAGTATTCCATTGTGTATATATACCACATCTTCTTGATCCATTCATCTGTTGATGGACATCTAGGTGCTTTCCATAGTTTGGCTATTGTGGACATTGCTGCTATAAACATTCGGGTGCACGTGCCCCTTTGGATCACTACGTTTGTATCTTTAGGGTAAATACCCAATAGTGCAATTGCTGGGTCATAGGGCAGTTCTATTTTCAACATTTTGAGGAACCTCCATGCTGTTTTCCAGAGTGGCTGCACCAGCTTGCATTCCCAACCAACAGTGTAGGAGGGTTCCCCTTTCTCCGCATCCTCGCCAGCATCTGTCAATTCTTGACTTGTTTATTTTAGCCATTCTGACTGGTGTGAGGTGATATCGCATTGTGGTTTTGATTTGTATTTCCCTGATGCCGAGTGATATGGAGCACTTTTTCATGTGTCTGTTGGCCATCTGGATGTCTTCTTTGCAGAAATGTCTGTTCATGTCCTCTGCCCATTTCTTGATTGGATTATTTGTTCCTTGGGTGTTGAGTTTGCTAAGTTCTTTATAGATTCTGGACACTAGTCCTTTATCTGATATGTTGTTTGCAAATATCTTCTCCCATTCTGTTAGTTGTCTTTTGATTTTGTTAACTGTTTCCTTTGCTGTGCAAAAGCTTTTGATCTTGATGAAATCCCAATAGTTCATTTTTGCCCTTGCTTCCCTTGCCTTTGGCGTTGTTCCTAGGAAGATGTTGCTGCGACAGAGGTCGAAGAGGTTGCTGCCTGTGTTCTCCTCAAGGATTTTGAAGGATTCCTTTCACACATTGAGGTCCTTCATCCATTTTGAGTCTATTTTTGTGTGTGGTGTAAGGAAATGGTCCAATTTCATTTTTCTGCATGTGGCTGTCCAGTTTTCCCAGCACCATTTATTGAAGAGGCTGTCTTTTTTCCATTGGACATTCTTTCCTGCTTTGTAGAAGATTCGTTGACCATAGAGTTGAGGGTCTATTTCTGGGCTCTCTCTTCTGTTCCATTGATCTATGTCTCTGTTTTTGTGCCAGTACCATGCTGTCTTGATGATGACAGCTTTGTAATAGAGCTTGAAGTCCGGAATTGTGATGCTACCAACGTTGGTTTTCTTTTTCAATATCCCTTTGGCTATTCGAGGTCTTTTCTGGTTCCATATAAATTTTAGAATTATTTGTTCCATTTCCTTGAAAAAGATGGATGGTACTTTGATAGGAATTGCATTAAATGTGTAGATTGCTTTAGGTAGCATAGACATTTTCACAATATTTATTCTTCCAATCCAGGAGCATGGAACATTTTTCCATTTCTTTGTATCTTCCTCAATTTCTTTCATGAGTACTTTATAGTTTTCTGAGTATAGATTCTGTGCCTCTTTGGTTAGGTTTATTCCTAGGTATCTTATGGTTTTGGGTGCAATTGTAAATGGGATTCACTCCTTAATTTCTCTTTCTTCTGTCTTGCTTTAGGTGTAGAGAAATGCAACTGATTTCTGTGCGTTGATTTTATATCCTGACACTTTACTGAATTCCTGTATAAGTTCTAGCAGTTTTGGAGTGGAGTCTTTTGGGTTTTCCACATATAGTATCATATCATCTGCAAAGAGTGATAATTTGACTTCTTCTTTGCCGATTTGGATGCCTTTAATTTCCTTTTGTTGTCTGATTGCTGAGGCTAGGACCTCTAGTACTATGATAAATAGGAGTGGTGATAATGGATATCCCTGCCATGTTCCTGAACTTAGCGGAAAAGCTTTCAGTTTTTCTCCATTGAGAATGATATTTGCAGTGGGTTTTTCATAGATGGCTTTGATGATATTGAGGTATGTGCCCTCTATCCCTACACTTTGAAGAGTTCTGATCAGGAATGGATGCTGTACTTTGTCAAATGCCTTTTCAGCATCTATTGAGAGTATCATATGGTTCTTGTTCTTTCTTTTATTAATGTGTTGTATCACATTGACTGATTTGTGGATGTTGAACCAACTTTGCATCCCTGGAATAAATCCCACTTGGTCGTGGTGAATAATCCTTTTAATGTACTGTTGTATCCTATTGGCTAGTATTTTGGTGAGTATTTTCGCATCTGTGTTCATCAAGGATATTGATCTATAGCTCTCTATTTTGATGGGATTCTTGTCGGGTTTTGGGATCAAGGTGATGCTGGCCTCATAAAATGAGTTTGGAAGTTTTCCTTGCATTTCTATTTTTTGGAACAGTTTCAGGAGAATAGGAATTAGTTCTTCTTTAAATGTTTGGTAGAATTCCCCCGGGAAGCCGTCTGGCCCTGAGCTTTTGTTTGTTTAGAGATTTTTAATGACTGTTTCAATCTCCTTACTGGTTATGGGTCTGTTCAGGCTTTCTATTTCTTCCTGGTTCAGTTGTGGTAGTTTATATGTTTCTAGGAATGCATCCATTTCTTCCAGATTGTCAAATTTGTTGGCGTAGAGTTGCTCATAGTATGTTCTTATAATAGTTTGTATTTCTTTGGTGTTAGTTGTGATCTCTCCTCTTTCATTCATGATTTTATTTATTTGTGTCCTTTCTCTTTTCTTTTTGATAAGTTGTGCCAGGGGTTTATCAATTTTATTAATTCTTTCAAAGAACCAGCTCCTAGTTTCGTTGATTTGTTCTATTGTTTTTTTGGTTTCTATTTCATTGATTTCTGCTCTGATCTTTATGATTTCTCTTCTCCTGCTGGGCTTAGGGTTTCTTTCTTGTTCTTTCTCCAGCTCCTTTAGGTGTAGGGTTAGGTTGTGTACCTGAGACCTTTCTTTTTCTTAGAAAGGATTGTACTGCTATATATTTTCCTCTCAGGACTGCCTTTGTTGTGTCCCACAGATTTTGAACCATTGTGTTTTCATTATCATTTGTTTCCATGATTTTTTAAATTCTTTTTTAATTTCCAGGTTGACCCATTCATTCTTTAGAAGGATGCTACTTAGTCTCCATGTATTTGGGTTTTTTTCCATCTTCGTTTTGTGGTTGAGTTCTAGCTTTAGAGCATTGTGGTCTGAAAATATGCAGGTAATGATCCCAATCTTTTGATACCGGTTGAGTCCTGATTTAGGACCGAGGATGTGATCTATTCTGGAGAATGTTCCATGTGCACTAGAGAAGAATGTGTATTCTGTTGCTTTGGGATGAAATGTTCTGAATATATCTGTGATGTCCATCTGGTACAGTGTGTCGTTTATGGCCTTTATTTCCTTGCTGATCTTTTGCTTGGATGATCTGTCCATTTCAGTGAGGGGAGTGTTAAAGTCCCCTACTATTATTGTATTATTGTTGATGTGTTTCTTTGATTTTGTTATTAATTGTTTTATATAGTTGGCTGCTCCCACGTTGGGGGCATATATATTTAAAATTGTTAGATCTTCTTGTTGGACAGACCCTTTGAGTATGATATAGTGTCCTTCCTCATCTCTTATTGTAGTCTTTGGCTTAAAATCTAATTGTTCTGATATAAGGATTGCCACTCTTGCTTTCTTCTGATGTCCATTAGCATGGTAAATTCTTTTCCACCCCCTCACTTTAAATCTGGAGGTGTCTTCGGGCTTAAAATGAGTTTCTTGGAGGCAACATATAGATGGGTTTTGTTTTTTTATCCATTCTGACACCCTGTGTCTTTTGACAGGGGCATTTAGCCCATTAACATTCAGGGTAACTATTGAGAGATATGAATTTAGTGCCATTGTATTGCCTGTAAGGTGACTGTTACTGTACATGGTCTCTGTTCCTTTCTGATCTACCACTTGTAGGCTCTCTCTTTGCTTAGAGGACCCCTTTCAATATTTCCTGTAGAGCTGGTTTGGTGCTTGCAAATTCTTTCAGTTTTTGTTTGTCCTGGAAGCTTTTAATCTCTCCTTCTATTTTCAATGATAGCCTAGCTGGATAAAGTATTCTTGGCTGCATGTTTTTCTCGTTTAGTGCTCTGAAAATATCATGCCAGCTCTTTCTGGCCTGCCAGGTCTCTGTGGATAAGTCAGCTGCCAATCTAATATTTTTACCATTGTATGTTACAGACTTCTTTTCCCGGGCTGCTTTCAGGATTTTCTCTTTGTCACTGAGATTTGTAAATTTTACTATTAGGTGACGGAGTGTGGGCCTATTCTTATTGATTTTGAGTGGCGTTCTCTGAACCTCCTGAATTTTGATGCTCGTTCCGTTTGCCATATTGGGGAAATTCTCCCCAACAATTCTCTCCAGTATATCTTCTGCTCCCCTCTCTCTTTCTTCTTCTTCTGGAATCCCAATTATTCTAATGCTGTTTCGTGTTATGGTGTCACTTATCTCTCGATTCTCCCCTCGTGGTCGAGTAGCTGTTTGTCCCTCTTTTGCTCAGCTTCTTTATTCTCTGTCATTTGGTCTTCTATATCACTAATTCTTTCTTCTGCCTCATTTATCCTAGCAGTGAGAGCCTCCGTTTTTTATTGCACCACATTAATAGCTTTTTTGATTTCAACTTGGTTAGATTTTAGCTATTTTATTTCTCCAGAAAGGGCTTTTATATCTCTCGAGAGGGTTTCTCTAATATCTTCCATGCCTTTTTCGAGCCCGGCTAGAACCTTGAGAATTGTCATTCTGAACTCTAGATCTGACATATTACCAATGTCTGTATTGATTAGGTCCCTAGCCTTCAGTACTTCCTCTTGTTCTTTTTTTTGCGTTGAATTTTTCCGTCTTGTCATTTTGTCCAGATAAGAGTATATGAAGGAGCAAGCAAAATACTAAAAGGATGGCAACAACCCCAGGAAAATATGCTTTAACCAAATTAGAAGAGATCCCACATCGTGAGGGGGGAGAAATGGGATAAAAAGAGGTTCAAAAAGGAAGAAAGAACAAAAAAGAAAAGAAAGAAAGAAAGAAAAAAAATATAAGAATTTTTAAAAAAAGAAAAGAAATAAGAAAATTTTAAAAAAGAAAAAAATATATTTTGGATAAACTAGTTAAAAAACATGAAAAAAGAAAAAAGGTAAAATTAAAAAAAAATAATTTACCAGAAAAAAAAAAGAAAAAGAAAAATTAAATTAACTGCAAGACTAAAAAATATCACAGGGGAAAAAGCCACGAGTTCCGTGCTTGGCTTTCTCCTCCTCTGGAATTCTGCTGCTCTCCTGATATTGAAACCGCACTCCTTGGTAGGTGAACTTGGTCTCGGCTGGATTTCTTTTTGATCTTCTGGGGGAGGGGCCTGTTGTAGTGATTCTCAAGTGTCTTTGCCCCAGGCAGAATTGCATTGCCCTTACCAGGGGCCGGGGTGAGTAATCTGCTCGGGTTTGCTTTCAGGAGCTTTTGTTCCCTGAGCGCTTTCTCCGAGCTCACCGAGCCTGTGACGGGTTCAAGTTAACACTGAGCTGTGAGCTTACTGTCGGCTCTATCTCTGTAGCCGGCTTTCCTGTTCCAATACCCGCAAGTTCTGTGACACTCAGACATCCCCGATCCTTCTGTGACCCTGCGGGAACTGAGGCCACGCTGACCCCGCGTGGGCTTTGCCCCAGTTTAGCCTCTGGAGCTATGTCCCTCAGCGGAACAGACTTTTAAAAGTCCTGATTTTGTGCGCCATTGCTCCGCTGCTTGCCGGGAGCCGGCCTCTCCCCCGGGGTCTATCTTCCCGTCGCTTTGGATTCACTTCTCCGCCGGTCCTACCTTTTAGAAAGTGGTTGTTTTTCTGTTTCCAGAATTGCTGTTCTTCTTCTCTTCGATCTGCCGATGGATTTGCAGGTGTTTGCAATCTTTAGATAAGCTATCTAGCTGATCTCCGGCTGCTGAAGTAGTCTCAGCCTGCTACTTCTCCGCCATCTTGACTCCTCCCTAGTTTAAATATTTAAAAAGATTTTTCATTGAATGCTGGCACAGGCTTGTGCTTATAATGCACTTAAATTAAAGAAGTTTTTGTTTAAAACTTGTTTGTTCCATTCATTCATTTTATATATATGTATATGTATGTATGTATGTATTTATTTATTCATTTATCTGGCACCTACAATGTGTCAGGTGTCAAGTTCTCTCTCTCTCTTTCTCTCCATCTCTCTTACATATGAATAGCTAAGAACATAACCTGTTTCTGCCTAACATGTAAAAATATTCTGGATTCTACAAATAAGTTCATATTTTAAAAATTACATTCCATATTGACAGCAATAAAGAGTTCAACCATTCATAGATTCTGCTCTTCAATGGTAAATACAATAACATTAGGTATATCCTTCCAGACTGCTGGATCTATCTATTAAGATATCTATATAGATGTATTACTTTAAATGAGATTCTGTCACATGTTGCCCTTTTGTCATCTGATTTTCTCATGTAAGTGGTTAAGTGGTAGATACTATTAAAATATGAATCCAATGAGAGCAGTTTTATCAGTGACACCCAAATCAGAAAGGGCAGCTAAAATTAGATGCCTGGCTTGATACCCAAGTGAAACTTAGTTTAGATAAAGTCGAGCTAGCAGAGAGCAGAGACACACTCCTAAGGTAAGATCAAGTGGTGATGACCCACTATTGGGTCAGGCTTATGGAGAACATAGGATAGGCCTTCCTCTATGTCCACATTTGTTCCTCTTGAAGCTGCCATACTTTTTTGCACCTTGACACACTTATACTTGGGGCAATCTGGATTCTCTCCATTAAGGCAGAAATTGCAAATTCATAGCCAATAGACTAGATTTGTCTCAGAGGTAGTTTTCACTGGCTTTTCAGATAAAAAAAGAAAAAGAAAAAAGAGAAAAGACTTATATTTACAAATTAAAAGGTTAAAAACAAAAACAAAAAAATAAAACCTGGCTTGCTGACCATACTTGGAAAGGTCAGAAGCATGTGGGCTACAATCCTGCAATTTTTTTTAGACACTTGAGGTCCAGGTTATTTCATGAGCCCAACCTAACTAAATCAGAATGTTTGGGAGTAGGAGCCAGTATCAGTCATTTTTCGGATACCCATTTAAGTCCAATGTCCAGCAAAATCTGAGAACCACTACCTTAGGACATTTTGAATTATTTTCTCTGCCTGAAAGATCTGTTCTTTCCTAGCCACATGGTTTGATGGCTCACATCCCACTGGTAATTCATCCCATGTCACTTTCCACCCTGACTGCAAAATCCTCTTCCCCAGGATCTGGATATAACTTTACTACACTTCACTTAATTCCTCAGCACTGGTCTTCATTCAACTTATTATGTATTCACTTATTTGTTATCTGTCTCTTACTACTGAAGTGTAAAACCCAAATAAGACAGGAATTTTGTCTGTTCACTGGTGTATTCACAGCATTTAGAGCAGGTATACAGCTGGTGTAATTTGTTGCCTAGGGCAGAATGATGCTGAGAAGCAGTTGCATTCTTGAGCTGGGGCATGTATCTTGTTTACCACAGCCTGCTTCATTCCTCCAAGTCTTCTGTCTTATGAATCGGTGGCTCTGGTTTAACTATCACCCTTCAGTTCAAATGGAAATACAAGTCAAAGGAAAAACTAAGCTAAGCTGGTTTAAGATGAGATGCTAGAAAGTTAAGAAAAAAATACATGGGTAAAGAAGAGCCTTCACAATCATGATGTATTTGAGTGTTTCTTTATTTCTGAGTTAAAAGATGAATCGTGACATTATCACACTCTCTGATCTCAGCTCAGTTTGGTACTCAACAAACAGTAAATGTGTTTAATAAGGTTTTTTTTCTTTTCTCGGCGAGGGTCTGAACCAGTTGTTTTATAGCAGAGCATTGATCAAAAGTAGCAAACGTCATTATCCTTGGCAGATTACCAGGAGTTCTGCAATTAACAGCAACATGAATAAAACTATTTTATGGACTTTAAAGTAAATGTAGCTTGATGAAGAGAAAACATATTCATTTTGCCCCAAATTAACCTAGTGTTGGAACTCTTCACATTGAATACATTTCTAAGGTTACTGAGAACTGCTGGGGAAAGAAAAGCAAATGGAAACAAGAAATAAAATAAACTGTCACCTTGAAAGCTCTACTTCCATGAATTCATTAGCAAACAGTATTTATTCAGTAACCTCCTGCAACAGAGCCCTGTATTGGGTGCTCAGGGTGTAAGTAAAGAAAAAGAGAGATTTGTCCTTCAGCACTTACATAATACAGGAAATGAGTCCATATATAACAATTTAGACTAAGAGAACTATGATGATAAAAATTAGATGAAATTATGAAGAAAATAAAGTAATTGCTAACTAACTCACAAGGTTCATTGTATACAATATTCTGAATTTTGAAAATCTGCTCCTCTTCTGAATTTATGTAGTAGATAAATAAAATAAATATTAATAAAATATTTATACTTGCATGGCATTATCTGGAAAAGAAAAATAACATTGTCTATATCTGAGATCATATAATCTATATGTCTTTCATGTATATTATTTTACCTAAAAGTAAATAAACACACATACATATATGTGCCAGTTAGTTATCTATTGCTTCTGAGATGTATCTCTTGACCTCTTTTCTAAGCTGTATACAGGAGGGTCTTTCCTGTAAGTTACAGTTCCTACCTTCACTAACTGATCAGCTCCCAGGTAGAGTGAGAATTAGGCCTTGCCAGAAAACGAGAAGCTAAAACAAAGGGAGTATCCAGGAGAGCTCTTCTCTGTTTTGGGTGGCACCATCAGCAGTGGCTTAATGTCCACTCTTTTGCCAACTTCAGATGGGCTCTCTAACCCTTGGTAGGGCAGCTCCCATCACAGCAAACTCCAAGTAAGCATTCTAGACCCTTTGCCCTGTTCCTTCACCCTTACAAATAGCAATGACATTTTGCTATGGATAATGTTTTCTTTGATCAAACAACACCTGTATAATTAGTTCCCTCTACTGACCTAATGAATTTTCTGGTTGTTTTCCCTAGTGACCCTAACTGACACAAATATATGGAGAAGTTTATATATACTTATTATAAGGTTATCCTGGCACTACCAAAATTGACATTTAGTGGGAATGGAGAATTATATACTTTTCTACCTCCTGTGAGGGAGTGGGGAAATGTTAAACTAGAAGGTAGGATTCAAGATGAAATGGAGAAACCCACCCATAAGTGCTTTTAAAAAAAGATAGTTTTGGAGATATATCTAGAAGTTGGTTTTCTAGGTTTTTCTGAGGTAAAAAAAAGATGAGTCATTCTAAACCTCTCTCTATTCTTCAAACTTTCCCCACCATATAACTGGTCCTTACATTCTATCTATTCCACCTCTCAAGTGTTTCTTGAATCTGATCTTTTATTTCCTCTGATACTCTATTGTTTCAACTAGACTCATACTTGTCTCCTCAATGTGATTTCTTCAGTCAGTTCTCCACAAGACTGTCAGTGAGTACTTTCTAAAAGTTAACTCTATTGGCATAAATACCTTACTTAAAATCCCCTAAGAAGTTCATTTTCTATGCAATAAAATTTAAATTCCTTTGTATATCATATGCAGTTCTTCAAGGTTTGGTTCCTACCCATTTCTTATTCTACTTCTCTCTTCAAATCATCTCTCTTTTCTGTCACTTCAGTTGTCCTGAACTACTTCCTCAAACAAGCCATGGAATATCTTCTGCATGTATGCAAGGTTGTGGCAGGGGTATATGCAATGTCCTCTCCTTCTTCTTGGCCTTTTTTGTTCTCAATTGGCCTATCAACCTTGCTATGGAGTTTTACCTGGCCATCATAAGCAGGATGGAACCCTCTTTGGACCTGTAGAGTGCCTTGCCTTTTAACCATTGCTCTTACTCACTATCGTTGTTATTGATTCACATAAGTTCTTCCCTAACTTAATTCTAGTCTCTATTTACCATCTGTCCCCATCTTTGAGCCCAATGGGTGGTACTCCAGAGAGCATTCCTAGATTTTTACCAACTGACTGTATTACAGAGTTGACTTAGTAACATCTACTTTGGTGTGTGTTGCCCCAGAACTTCTGCAGGGCTCCCCTCAAAGAGGGAAGAGTTCTCTAGCCCATTGGTTCAGCTATTTGTAATATTTTTCTCTCTGGAATACATTGTGGCCCTGGTTATGAGCCCATTCTAGGTCACTCTTAGCCACCTCCTACTTTCCTGTTTTTTGATTTTTTTTTTTCCTAATTGTATAAGTTCAAAAGATGAAGAGAGATATCTATTGTGCTAGAGAAAGTTGTAATAAAAGAAGACAGTGCTGTAAGGAGGGCTATATGTATGAATGTGTCTGTGTGTGTATCTGTTGCTCTATAACTTACTTTTTATGTATATTATTTTGTACATGTGTTGTTTCATGGCCAAATGCCATAAACATATGAATAAAAACATCCAAGTATTATTGATTGAATGAATGATCTCTCCTACCACATCATTCCGTATACTCAGAACTGAAGCCATACTAGATAATAGCTCATTCTTAGAAAAGCAATAGGCTTTTAAACTTCAGTCCTTACCTTCATGGTATCGCCTCAGCCTAGAATAGTTTTCTCCCATTCCCTATCTACTCATCAATCAGAGCTGAAATCAAATGCCATCACTTCTGTTGAGTGTCTTTCTGATCTGTCAAAGAGAATAAACAAAATTTTTCCCCTTGCCCATAGCTTGCTGTCACTATCTTTATTTGGCATTCACTTTGGTCTGCCTTGAATGTTAATATTAGGTTTTTTTGAATGTCTGTCTCTTCTATTTGTGACATGCTTGGGGGCAGGACACACATTTTCCTTATCTTCTCAGAACTTACCATGCTTATTGGCACATTAAAATATACCTAACAAATATCTGAAGAATTAAATTAAATTGAAATCAATTAATTGATCAAAGAATTCACATACAGATTATTTTTGAACCCTTATACACTAAATTGTGTGAAGACACTGAGAAGTTGATTGGGCTCTCAATAATTCGTGAGGTGTCAAAACTTGAAAATGTTGCCTTCGAAACTTGAATGTGGCACTTCCAAACTTCTGTTTCTGTCTCTTCTCTGCTGTTTACTCTTAGCCGCATGTAACAGTGTTAGGCCTCAAGTACTCAAGGCCTTGTTAAGGTGTCCAATAATAAAAGCTTAATGTCTAATTCTTCCAAGAGCAGTTACATTTTAATTGGAAATGCCTGAAGGACATTTAGCCAAAAAAAAAAAAAAAAAGGAACCAAACAACAAATTGTGGTAGAACTTCAGACACCTTGTTGTTTGGTAGGAAAAAGATAGTGAGTCAATGATGAGCTTTCATAGTCTCTCTCAAAACACAAAATAACAACAGTTGTTTTTGTTTTTGTTTTTGTTTTTATCTGAGATGACTGTATTTGGACCTGGGTATAAATAAACACATTTCTAAAAACAAAATCTTAAGGGGACTATGCAATAGTTAGAATTTAAACCTGGCCAAAATCACTAGCTTTTTCTCACTAATAGAAACTAATTCTTAGAATAATATAAACATTTAAAGTAGACTCTTATTATTTTAAACTGCACAATTCATGGGAAAATGAAAAGAAACCAGGAAGTATCCTCAACATGGGAAAAAAAAAAAAGGTGAACAGGTGAACATTATTAGTTCCTTCCTGACTTTGGTCCATTGAACAGCTGTTTTGCTTGTCTCCCAAAGGAGTACTAAAACTGAAGGCATGAGTAGGGAATTGCTGATATTTATCAGGAAGAAGCAAGTTAAAATAGAAAGAAAGCAAAGTCAAAGAAGTAAAACATGCCTAGCTTTCACTAGACATCTTTCTTCCAGGGAATATAACACACTTTAAAAAACCTCATCTTAGTAACTTCTATAGGATTTTTTTTTTTTTTTGGTGTTTTTATAAATACCTGTAGTTTTAAACAGACTCGTATGTCAGGATGTATCAGTGACCTTATTGAGCAATTAGTGTTATAGACTCAATTTCTTTAGTACTCATCTTAGAAAACAGCCATTGGCCAAGTCAAGGCTAAGAGAAGATTGTGAAAAGCAGATAAAGTAGATGAACGAAGCAGGGGAGAGGTTCTATTATTCTGGTTCTATGGGTTGTCAGGTATGATTAAATCCTCTGATCTTTTATGTTCAGCAAGCAGTTTCTCCTTAGATGTTTGCTTTATAGTGTTGCCTTGTCAAGCTTTTCCTTTGTATCCCATGTATACAAATTGGAGAGATCAGACAGAGGATTTACAAGTCTATTACCAAAATCAACATCTGATTTAGGCAACATAATGAAGAAATAAAAATTCACTTTGGTGGTATCCAATCTTCTCATCATGTTTCACCTCCCACCCCCAAGTCCCCTCCAAAGACTTGGGTTGCATATTTTCCTACTATCATAGATAACCTGGAGAAAACATTAGAAACATTGCCAATATCATCCGCTCTTAAAACAATGAGGCTAAAAGTTTCTGAAGGGAGAAATGAATGTATGAGGGTAAGATTTCAGACAATAGAAAGGAAGCAGGCAGATATTTTAGGAACCACATAGTCCACAGCCAAGTCTGCAAGTGAGTGAGAAAGTCTAGCTGCCTAGAATGGATCAGTCAAATTACAAATCTGGGAAACCATTACAACTCACAAACCACAGAGGTTGTGACACCAAAATCATTTGCTTTGGTGCTGGCTCTGTGTTCAACAAGCCTTAGAGCTCTTGTCCTTTGATGTATTTGCATCTAAAGCTTTGGGAAAATACCCACTCCCACAAAGTTTGTTAGCAATCTAAGTGAACTCTGCCTAAAACAACAAAATAAATGATGAAAACAAAACAAAACAAAATCACAAGTAATCATTCACACTGCTAAAGAAAAAAACAAAAGAATGAATAAGACTATCCCTGTGTGACTAAGCATCAAATCCAGCATCTTTGAACAGGAGACAAACATTTATCCATCTTGTCTTCTAAGCAAATGGTTGAATGGCCTGGATAAGATCTAGATTTCATGATCAGTACTTGTTTTACATAACAGAAAGAATAAAGCTTTCCTAAATTCTAAAGATGTTCCTGCTACTTTCCTTTGATTTCTTATTTAACAATATAAAACATATTCGTATTTATGATCAGAGTTCCTGGATGTTGTTGGTAATTTTTTTTTAAACTCTCAGTGAATTGCAATCTCTTGATGGGCAGTAAGCATTTATTCAATATTGTACCTCCACAACAGTTCAAAACGAGTTTGAAAATGGTCAAAATTGAGAAAAAGTGCTTTCCAAGTTACTGTGATGGCTCAAGTACTCAATTTTAGTCTTAACTGAATCCACCTTTTTTTTTTTTCTTTTTAATAGTGGGGAGAAAAGAGATTGCTTCTTGTTATCTGAGTACTTGTGTTGGCTGTCTGACTGATTTATGAATAAAATAATTGACTAGTGCAAGTGAGAAAAATGTAAGTGAGCATAAAATTGTTGCCCACTAAACCTCAGATAGGCTGAAAGAGGCACAATTTTCATTCTACCCAAGAGTTGCATGAAAGTCATGTGTGAGAGAGAAGGGAACCAAGCAAATAAATCACTAAAAATAAATAAATCAAGAAGTTAAGGTTAGAGAAGCTTCTGGGCTGCATGCACCCTGAAATATATCCTCCTTAAAGACAAGGAGGTCTACAAATACCCCTTCTACTGAGGCTGCAGTAGGAATATCTCAGAAGATTTTTCACAGCTGACATTAATAAGGCATGTTTGCAATGAAGTAGTGTGCTATGGGTTCATGATATAGCTGGTAGGAGAAGGGCTTACAGTTAGTGAATCCTCTCTCTAAAAAGCATGAATATGATCCACACTCAAAACTGAATATTCAGCCAACTGAAGACAAGCAGAGTGAGAATTTTTTTTAATTTTAATTAGCAGTTCATCTCTGATATAAGAAAAAATGGCAATAGAATGTGGAGCAGTGTTGGTGATGAAAGCAGAGAAATGCCGACAATCTTAATACAGAAGATATGTATAATATACTCTGAATACTTATTATGGTATTAAATACCAAGTGTCAGAACTGGGGACTAAGGCACACAGCTGAAAACAGAACCACTGAATTGTATACATTATAAGTTTAGAGACCATCTCCTTCATGGGGCCAGCCTTCTCTTGACAATTTGCTGACAGCTTCCACCGTCTACTCCTCTTTCTCCTACTTTGGTGGATATAAAAAGGGGGCTGAGAGAGAATTATGCAAGTAGAGAGAAGACTGTGTAATATTCATGAAGAAAGGATATGCCTTTCCCTAACTTCCTTCTGGGGGATGGAACCAAGTAAAAAAGGCCCCTGGAAAATTGCTCACACAAAGCAAAGAGACTCATGTTTAATCAGAAGCCTGCATGTCCATTTAGCCTCTGGAGTTTGCTTATCATAACCCCGCTTTCCATTAGAGCACAGGAGAGATGGTATGGCTGTGAGGTCACTATGTGTAGAGAGGGGCTTTAGTTCTAGATGCTCCAGAGGCACAGGAAGTGGGATTCTGTGATGCTTGGGAGGTCACAGAAAGTGCATCTGATGAGGGAACTATCACGTGAAATGGCAGAGGCATAGACAATTGAGGAATGAAGCATGATGCCATTTGCTGGAAATTAACTGGCAGGTATGGACAAACTCCTTAGGGACTACCAATACTCATGGGAACTTCTAAGAAGTAAGGCAGCTGCAGGGCTGATTGGTGATGCCTACTTTCTGTACAAAACCATGGATGGGCAGGTGGATCGTGGTTCTGGACAAAGAGAAAACTGAAACATATCCATGGATAACATACCCGTTGGAATTATATTTGGCTGCAAGTAATACAAAGTCTATACTTCAATGGCCTTAACAAATAGAGATGTGTGTTTCTTGTTTGACAAGATATCCAATGGGAAGTTCATACTGGACTTGGTTCCGTATCTCAGTGCTTCTGAAATTTTCTCAGCTTCCCACCTCATGACTGAAAGATGGCTGTCTCAACCTCAGGCCTCTAGTCCACACTTAAGAAAGGAAAAATTCTAGGAATGAAAGACCACCACCAAATCTATTACTTTTATTAGGAAAATAAAAGTGTGCTCAGAAGTCCCATCACAGGGGCACCTAGGAGGCTCAGTTGGTTAAGTGTTTGCCTTTCATGAGGTCATGATCTCAGGGTCCTGGGATCCAGCCCTGCAGCAGGGATCCTGCTTCTCCCTCCCCTCTGCCGTACCCCCAGTTTGTGCTCTCTCTTTCTCTCTCAAATAAATAAACAAAATCTTTTAAAAAGTCCCATCACAAGCTTATATCTCATCAACATGAACTGGATTACTTTGTTACTCCAGCTGCAAGTAGGGAAGTTTTTAGCTTCTTCAACCTTTATAGTGCAGAGTAGCTTTCCAATAGTATCTGACACTGGTAGTCATGTTGAAAGAGGCCCTACCTCCCAGCTCCCTCATTCTGTACACCTGCCCCAAGCAGAACATGCAGAAGGGGGAGAAGTGAATGTGAGTAGACAGAGGTGGGAGTTCAAGGTGAACCCAGCACCTTACACACCCACCAAGACCCCAAAGGCATGTATTTGGCCTGTGTAGATGGGGAGATGGGGATGGGGGAAGAAAATGTAAAGGTTGTTAAACTCCATATAATAAATTATGAAATATAGTATAGAATAGTATGTTAGGATAAAATATGAAAAGTATAAAAACAAATAATATGCAATCTTAAAAATCAAAAAGAGGTTCTTCTACCAATTAAATGAGGCAAAAAAAGAAGTAGAATTGAGTGTGAGGTTGTCAAGGGAATCCTCTACCAGCTGAAAGGAGACTGACTGAGGATAGTTAGTAGCCATTATTAGCAGAATGAAGTCATTTTATTCCTATGCAGCAACAAATTCAGACTCCTCACTAAATTAGTTAACACCAAAGTTAACTATTTATTTATTAGAGGATCCCAGTGGGTAGATTCAAGCCTTTTTAGTTAAACCTCTTTTGTTTTATAAAGTTCTGAATTGAAAAGAACCTTAAGAAGACATACCTCATTAAAATAAATGCAATTAATTTTTGTGAGATCCTCATATGGGTTGCTGTGTAACCAAGTACATTCTTCACAAAGTTGTATCTTTATGTCTTAAAAAGAACCTATCTGGGAGTTATATTGGTTCTATTTGGGAATAAAATGTGGCTTACATGCGATAGATTAATTATTGCCAATTCTTCTGTTTCCCAAGCTAATGTTGGGAGATCTGCCTCCTCACTCTCACAAACACATACTAGTCCAGCATACTATTTAACTGTATTCTATCATTTCAAACTGGGTTTCTAACACATTTTTGTATATTCCTCCTTAAAGAAATAGATATATATACTCTTTCAGGTCTAAAATCAAACCTAATAAGAAATCATTTTCTAACTTTTAAATGTGCTCCATTTTTATTAAGGGAAGCCATTGGAACACTGTGTTTGTTATTGTAGTCCATAAAAACTTTAGATACTTATAATATTCTAAAGAAGAAAAAACTGCTGTCATCTAATATAGTTGAGATTTCTGATATCTCACTCCACAACCATTTGTAGAGTTTCAGCTATGTGCAGTCACCATGTTATGTGCTGAAAGCACACAAAGGAGGTAGATATTCCCTGTTCTTGAGAAACTCAAAATTCAGTTGGTGGATATACTAGTAGCAGCATAAGCTAATACCCATAACACATTGTAATAATTACCATGACAAAAAAATAATATAGGGCTGAGGAAGCACAATGGAGGAAATAGCTATACTTATGTAAAATTTATTATTAATTTATAAAGGAAAAATTAATTAAATGAGTTAATCAAGGTCTCAAAGTCAGCTAAACTCTTGCCTGTATTTGAGAGAGCAACATGTTCTTCCAGGCATGAAAGGAAAAATTTCTCACCCAACTCAAGAAGAGATTCACAACCTTAGTGCTGGCTGCCTCTGCAGAAACCTGCAGAGAAATTTTCTTATACTGCATCAGGTGTAGCAGAAGGAAACAGCTGGAAACTGAGGGGCAAATATCAGCAGCTCCTATGTGATTAAAAAGAATTGCCAAGTGCAGTAGGTACATCCCAGCTCCCAGCAGTAGCTTTTTTCATGGTTGTGTGCTAAGTCTCAAAAAAATAAATAGTAACAGTTAATCATTTATTGAGTGTCCACATGTCACTTATATAAGCTGGCATTGTAAAATGGAATTTGCATATGTTATTTCTGAATTTCTTAACAGTTCCAATATAAAGTAGACCCATTTCATGGGCGAGGAAATGATGAATTAGAAAATTATCCGTAAGTGGAGGACACAGGAATTGACTTCAGTTTCTTTCTGACTTCTGTGCCTATGCATTTCTCACTGTGCATTGAAAAGAATAGATCATTATTGATGCCTAAATTTAAGAAAAAGGAGAAGCATTCTTTCCTGTGCCTGTTTTTAGCCATCCTTTAGAAATGAACACAAGAAGGTCCCTCTCTTCTTGAAGTATGAAATCAGACCTCCTTGGCCAAGGGTAAATAAGTGTCAGAGTTCAAACACTTTTTCTACATTAGAAAATCCTCTTTCCATTGCTGCCAATTGATATTTTTTCTTCTCAAGTCTGATCTTGGTTTTGCTTGTAAATATTGTTTCTGTTTCCACCCTCACTAGCAAACACAGCTGGTTTTGGCTGTCAGAGATTCAAAAAAAATTTCTGTAAAGATTTAAACTATATGAAAACAATAAAATGAAAAGGCAAAAGAATGTTTAGATGAAAGATAACATCTTAAAATACAGGTTTGGCTTTGTTTCCATTTTTTGGAAGCCAGTGAGAGTTGAGGAAGAATTGATAGTTTTATTGTGGTTTTAGTCATGTGGTTCTTCTGAACAGAAATGTCCCAAACAAATGATAAAGTCAGCAAAGTCAATATTTAATTCCTGTATTTTCCATTATCTTACAGCAAATAAACCTGTCTTTGAGTCCTCAGTTGACTGCCTATTGACCTCACCCAGGTCCCTTCATCTCTGAGTGCAGTTATCTTGAGTGTAATATGATAGACTATGTGGTCCAGCTCTAGTTCCTTTTTTTTTTTTAAGATTTTATTTATGTATTTGACAGGCAGAGATCACAAGTAGGTAGAGAGAGAGAGAGAGGCGGAAGAAGGCTCCCTGCTGAGCAGAGTCGATGCGGGGCTCGATCCCAGGACCCTGGGATCATGACCTGAGTGGAAAGCAGAGGCTTTAACCCACTAAGCCACCCAGGCGCCCCTCTAGTTCTTTTTTTTTTTTAATTTTTTTTTAATTTTTTCAGTGTTCCAAGATTCATCGATTATGCACCACAGCCAGTGCTCCATGCAATATGTGCCCTTGTTAATATCTACCACCAAGTTCACGCATCTCCCAACCTCCTCCCTTCCAAAACCCTCAATTTGTTTCTCAGAATCCAAAGTCTTTTATGGTTCCTTTCCCTCTCCAATTTCCCCCAATTCACTTTTCCTTTCCTTCTCCTAATGTCCTCTATGTTATTCCTTATGTTTCATAAGAAAGTGAAAGCATGTGATAATTGACTTTCTCTACTTGACTTATTTCGCTCAGCATAATCTCCACATACAATGGAATATTACACCTCCATCGGAAAGGATGAATACCCAACTTTTGTATCAAGCTCTAGTTCTAATGCTCTATTTTTCCATTTATAAACCATAGAATCACTATTTCTTTGATACAGTGATTTTGTTTCCTCTAAATTCATGTTTCTTGCAGAATTTTGTATGCATTGGGACTTAAAGTTATGTATCAATAGTGAACAGAGCCATACGACATACATAGAATATGTCTTTAGGAGGTTGATGCAACTCAACAATTCTGGGACTAATTTTAAGAAATCTGTATTAATGTATAAGTGACATACAATTAGCTTCACATATTTTAAGTCCATAATTTCTTAAGTTTTAGCAAAGGTATTCACCTGTGGAACTATCACCATAAGAGAGTGAACAAAAATTTTCTTATGTCCCTTGTAATCCCTCCCTTCCCCTTCTGTACTCCAATCCCTACTGAATTGTTTTGTCATGACATTTTTTTTAATATCATAGAATTTTACATAAATATGATACACAGTATGCACAATTTTTTCTGTCTTCTCTCACTTAACACAATAATTTTGAGGTCCAGCCATGTTGCCCCGTGTGTCAGTAGATCATTTTTTATAGCTAAATAATACTCCCCCTATATGGGAATACCACCATGTATTTGTCTATTTATCTATTAGTAGGCACTTGGGCTGTTTCTAGGGCTTGGCATTTGTCACATTTAGCTTCAGGTGATGACAACTTCCTCTAACAATGAAGTTGTTGATTCTCATGGATTTGTCAATCATAATAGAACTCTGATGGCTGTGGAACTAGAAGACTAGAAATGGTGGTATTAGTTGTGGAATGAGAACAGTCTTACACCACGGATTCTCATTGTCCTTGCCTGGGTTTTAGTAACTCTTCTCAAATAAATGCTGCTTAGTTTGTTGTATGCCTAAAGTCCTGAAATCATTGTTTATAACAATGTTTTCTAGTTTGTTTGTTTGTTTGAGAGAGAACAAGTGGGGGAGGGAGAGAGGCAAACAGACTCTATACCAAGTGTGGAACCCCACACACAGAGTTCAATCCCAGGACCTTGAGGTCAGGACCTGAGCTGAAATCAAGAGTTGGGTGCTCAACCGACTGAGCTGCCCAGCCCCTACTATATTTTCTGGTTTTATGGAGAGAGGATATTATTTGGAGGAAGGATTTACCAAGTTATTCACTCTGTCATTCCAGAAATCGCCTTCTTTCTATTTTGGTATAATTTTTTTGATAAGTTATCTGAAATGCAGGATAGTTTCTACTTTTCAGAAAAGTTCCATCTAATAAGGGAATATTAGACAAATACAAAGGCACTGAATAAATAATCAACCACCTAGTTCTTTAGATATTCAGAGGAAAGAAATAGCATTCCCTTTAGGAGGGAGAAGGACGATCATCAAAGCAGTGGGTGGCATTTGAATGGGCCATAAAGGGTTAATAGGATTTCAATAGTATTGAAAGACTGAGTATAGCAGTTGCATGAATAGTTATGCTGACCTGGAATTTCTTTCTGTTTGTAAAGTGTTGCACGAATATATTTTCATTGTAAAACTATTCATATAATACAGTTGGTCACATTCAAGCATCTCTGTTCCCTCGACCCCATCTCAACCTCTTCCCATTTCTTTCCCCACCAATACTTCTAGGTCTTTTTATATGGATTTCTGAAAAATTTGAATGGGGTGAGTTCATCTACAGTTACATGGAGAACAACAACAAAAAGGGAATATTTCTAAGGTTATGTCTATATTGACACAGATGGACTTTTGTAAAGATCACTTACTCAACTGGGGGTACCTGGCTAATATCACCACCAGTAGCAAGTAGTTTATTATCTGAATAGGCATATGAAATCTACTCAGTAGAGAAGTTGGTTTATTTGTTAGTCAACATATGTTAGGTCATACTGTGCATGATTCCAAAGGTTTAATGTAATTTCTCATCCATATTTCCAGCTTTCTTGAAGTGGAAGATAACTTCCCTTCCAGCTAGCTGCACAGCCTTGGGACATAGAGTTGAAGATTGCATAAGACATGCTCTGGTTAGGAATGTACAGAATTTATACCTACATTCAGTTGGACAGAATTCAGAATTCAGTAGTAGGTAGTTTCAAGGTGGGCTGGCAAATTAGTCTTCTTGTGTGCCTCAGTTTGTGAGGAAGATTTTAAATAGTTTAGTGAATTCATATCATTTTCTCTGCCTCAAGTTTCCTCATCCTGAGGTGTACGTCAATTAGATGATGATTACAGTCTTCCCAATTCCATCCTTTTATGAATATTACTCTCAGTGAAATAATCTGACTTCACTTTGACACTCAAATGAATTGAGTTTATCTTTAACTTCATTAAATCCTGTTTTCTTTAATCTACTTGTCATTATATTGTGTTTTATATCAAGATAAGGGATTAATGGATATGTGGGTGATGTATCTGTATCTGATGGCTGCAGTATCTGTCACTCTATTGAGTACAAGTGTTGATTAGGCTTAGCTGGCTAGTTAGGCAGGGTCCCCTTCTTCCCTGGTCACTCTGTATATTCCTCTGGAAAATGTGAACTAGCTTGGTTGAATATGAGGAACTTCCCTGATAAATGAGGAATGTATATGAGTAACTATACTTCTCTGCAGAACCTCCAAACAAGTTCCCAGTGTCCATTTGTAGAATATAAAGCAGTCAAGTTTCCAAGACTCCAGATACACTGAAATGAGATATTGCGTGTGGTAGTCTGCTTAAAAAAAAAAAAAAAAAAAAAAAAAGTTGTGACTTTCTAAGTAATTTTTTTCTTATAACATTTCTTCCAAATTTCAGAAAGTAATGGGATATGTAGAAGAAACAAAATCTTAATTAACTCTGAGGAAATGTGATATAATTGAAAGTCAAGGTTTCCGAATATAAGTCCTGACTTGTTGATGATGAATGATGTTGAGCCAAACACATACATCATTTATCCTCTCTGAACCTCCATTATTTCCACTTCCATTTATTTATAATTATGACCACATTTAAAGGTTGGGAAGATAGCAGAGTAGGAGGGCTCCAAGCTTACCTCATCCCTCAGAAATAGAAAATACTCACATCAGTATAGATATCCCAGAAAATCCCCGAAGACTGGCAGAACAAATTCCACAACTAAGTGTAGAGAAGGGTCACATTAAAGAGTGTGGAAACTCGGAGGTAAACTAGCCAGACCTCAATGTCTGTGTTGGGGAAGGAACCACAGATGCAAAGAAGGGAGAGAAACAGACTATCATAAAGAGAAGCTCCCACAAGGAAGATGAATCCCCATAACATTTGTCTTTGAAAACGAAAGGGGCTGAATTTTGTGATTTCTTACAACCAGCAGTGCTTAAAGCCTGGAACTTTAAAAATCACTAGGCTCAGTTCTGGGAGAGCCTAGAGGGAAATAAGAAGTAGAGTCCTCATAGTTAAAGAGACAGGATAACAAACAACCTGTGGAGACATAGTTTAGAAGTAGCATATATCCCTGGGATATATGGGAAGAAGAGTTATTCACTCCACTCAGGGCATGTTCCAGGTAGCAAGGTTCACAGGGATACACTTCCAGGAACAAAGGAGCTTGCAGGTGCCATTTCCCTCTCCTGCTCCCTAGGATAAACACAGGGCCACCTGTAGGGGCTAGCTCAGTATGGACACTCACTACCTAACTCACTTATACAAAGCCCATCTCTCACCCTCTCCGCACATTGGCAGATATGCTCTTTCTAGTCATGCTTGTCTCAGTCCACTCCATCAGAAGACCAGCACAAACCTTGCCAAAACCTTGTCTTCCTACCCACAGACTTTGTAGGTCTTCATACCAGACCAGTGGGAATCTTGTTAAAATTGCATACCACACCTTTGCTGGCCCAGTCCTGGCAGAGCTGCTCATCCCTTCTTGATAGCACACAGACCTTGAAGGCCCTGCACCCGGACCTCTTCCAGTATGCTCTTGGCTGAGCTAATTCAAACCAAAGTCACAGGACTAGCAGTATGCAAACTGGTCTGACTGCAGGCCCTGCCCACCAAGGAGAGCTTCTCAAGGGACAACAGAAGGAAAGAACTCTGCAATTGCTTTTTGTTGTTGTTTTGTTTTGTTTTTTCCTACCGTATCTCTGGCAAATACATGGTCTGACTAAACTCAAATCCAAGGTGTCCCTGGATTGGTCTATGAATACACAAGATCCAAACACTGCACAAACCAGAAAAAGAGAACCACTGCAGATGACTGAATTGAAAGGAAAAAAATATCCGAGATAAAACAGTAGGGTGTGGCAAATACATATAGGAAATGCCCTGTGAAGCACCACATTCTGGCAAATAGGGGACTTTGCACTGCAGGGCACTATAGGACCTCTTTTTCATAAGGACATTACTTCTAAGAGCAAGGGACATAGCTGACTTTCCTAACACAGAGAAACAGACACAAAGAGTCAGACAAAATGAGAAGACAGAGGAATATATCCCAAATGAAAGGACAAGACTCAATATAGCAAGAGATTTAAGTGGAAGAGATAAGTAATATGCCTGATAGCAAATTTAAAGTAATAATCATATAGGTCATTGGACTTGAAAGAAAAGTAGAAGAGATTGATAATACCTTAAAAGAGATTTTTTTAAAAAGAACTAATCAAAGATGAAGAACACAGTACTTGAAATTGAGTTTATTTTTAACTTCATTGAATTATATTGAATCAATTGTGTTGAATCAAGCTGAGTAAGTGAGAGGAAAAAAATATATGCAAAATGAGAATAAAAGAATTCAGAAACTTCTCAAACATAACAACATCTATATTATAGGGACCCCAGAAGTAGAGACAGAAATTTTATTTGAATAAATATTATCTGTAGACTTTCCTAACCTGGGAAAAGAGAAAAGAAACACGCAGATCCAAAAGGCATAAAAGGAAAATCTCATAAAGTTATTAGATGATTTTTTAGCAGATAAGAAGGAAGTAGCATGATATATTTAAAGTGCTGAAGAGAAAAAATCTATAGCAAAGAATATTCTATCCTGCAAGTCTATCTTTGAGAACAGAAAGAGAGATAGTTTCCCAGCCATGACCATGAGACCAACCCTAAAATAAATGTTAAAAGGGACTCTTTGAATGGAAAGGAAAGACCATAAATAGTACAAAAGTAGGAAACACAAAAGCAGTAAAATTAAGTATATTTGCAAAAATCAGTCAAGGAACTCACAAAGTAAAAGGATACAAAATATGACACAATATACCTAAAACATGGAGGGGAGAGAGAAAAATTGCATTCAAATTTAAGTGACCATCAACTTTATATCGACTTCTTTATGCAGAAAATGTTATATACAAACCAAATGTTAAGCACAAATCAGAAACCAGTAATAGATTAAAAAATATAATAATGAGAAGTGAATCCAAGTATATCACTAAAGAAAGTCAGCAAACCATGAGAGAAGAGAGCAAGAGAAGAAAGGATCAGAGAAAAACTACAAAAACAAACACAGAACAGGTAATGGCAATAAATGCATACCTATCATTAATTAGTTTAAGTGTAAATGGCTAAATGCTCCAATCAAAAGACATAGGGTGATAGAATAGATTTAAAACAAAACAAAACAAAAAAAACCTCATCTGTATGCTGCTTACAAGGGATGCATTTTACCTCTAAAGACACCTGCAGATTGAAAGTGAGAGGATGGAGAAATATTTGTTATGCAAATAGATGTGAAAAGAAACTCAGGGTAGCAATACTTATACTGAACAAAAAAGTCTTTTAAACACAGACTGTAACAAGTGGCAAAGAAGGACACAATTTAGAAATAAAAGGAACAATCCAACAAGAAGATATAACAACTGCAAATACTTATGCACCCAACATGGGAATACCCAAACACATGAAATAGTTAATAACAAACATAAAGGAATGAATATCATAACACAAGAGTAGTAGGGGACTTTAACATCCCAATTAACAATGAACAAAACATCTGAACAGAAAATCAATAAGGAAACAGTGCCTTTTAATGACATACTGGACTGGATGGATTTAATAGACATTCAGAACATTCCACCCTAAAACAACAAAATACACACATTCTTTTCAAATCTATATGGAGATCCTCCAGAATCAATCATATATTAAAACACAAAACAAGTCTCAAAACATTTTTTTTTTAAATTGAACTCACACTATGCATCTTTTCTAATGACAATGCTATGAAACTGGAAATTAACCACAAGAAAACATTCAGAAAAAGCACAAGTACATGGAGGATAAATAATGTGTTACTAACCAATGAATTGGCCAACCAAAAAATCAAACAAGAAATCAAAAATTACATGAACAATAATGAAAATAAAAATACAGTTGTCCAAAATTTGGGGGATACAAAACTAAAAAAACAAAACAGATCATTGAAACCAGGAGTCGATACTTTGAAAACATCAACAAAATTGATAAAACTCTAGCCAGACTCATTAAAAAAAAAAAAAAAGACTCAAATGAACAAAATTATAAATGATAGAGAAGAAATAACAATTAGCACTACAAAAATACAAGCATATGTAAGAGAATATTATGAAAAACTGTGTGCCAACAAATTGGACAACTGAGAAGAAATGAGTAAGTTCCCAGAAACACATAACCTACCAAAAAAAAAAACAAACAAAAAGCAAAAACAAAACTCAACCCAATCAACAAACAAAAAAAAATCTACCAAAACGAAGTAGGAAGAAAGAAAATTTGAGCAGTGATTAACAACAAAGAAATTGAATCAGTAATAAAAAAAGACTCAACAAATAAAAGTCCAGGACTAGACAGCTTTACTGGTGAATTCTATCAAACATTTAAAGATTCTTCTCAAACTATTCCAAAAAAATAGAAGAAAAAGGAAAACTTCTAAATTCCTTCTATGAGGCCAGTATCACCCTGATAACCAAAACCAGATAAAGACAGTACAACAAAATAGAATTACAGGCCAATATCTGTGATGAACATACATGTAAAACTCCTCAATAAAAGATTAGCAACACAAATCCAATAATACATTTAAAAAAGCATTCACCACAATCAAGTGGAATTATTCCTGGGATACTACAGGGTTTAATAATTGCAAACCAATTAACATAATACATTGCATCAATAAGAGAAAGGATAAAAACATATGACTGATTATTTCAATAGCTGTAGAAAAAACATTTGACAAAGTACAACATCCATTCATGATAAAAATGCTTAACAAAGTATGTTTAGCAGGAACATGCCTCAACATAATAAAGGCCATGTATGAAAGATCCACAGTTAATATCAAACTCAAAGAGGAAATACTGAGACTTTTTTTCCTCAGTTCAGGAGCAAGACAAAGATGTCCACTCTCAGTTTTTATTCAACATAGTACTGGTAGGCTTAGCCACAGCAATCAGACAACAAAAAGAAATTTAAGGTTTCCACATTGGTAAGGAAGAAGTGAAAATTTATTTGCAGATGACGTGATACTATATATAGAAAATCCTAAAAACTTCACTAAGATAAGACTAGAATAAATAAATCAGTCTCTTCTACAAATAGTGTTAGGAAAGCTGGATGGCTACATAGAAAGAATAAAACTGGACCACTTCCTTATACCATATACAAAAATAAACCCAAAATGGATCAAGGACTTAAATGTAAAACCTAAACCATAATAGGCGTAGGCAGTATTTTCTCCAGTATTGATGGTAACATCTTTCTAGATGTGTATCTGGAAGCAAGGGAAACAAAAGCAAAAATAAAATATTGGGACTATATTAAAATAAAATGTTTCACACAGCAATTAACAAAACTAATGGGAGAAGAATGGGAGAAGAAATTTGCAAATAACATATCTGATAACTAAAGCTAGTAATAAAAAAATATAAAGAATTTATACAACTCAACACCAAAAAACTAAATCACACAATTAAAAGGTGGACAGAACACATGAACAGACATATCCTCCAAAGAGACATGCAGATGATCAAGAGATGCATGAAAACAATGCTCAACATCACTCACCATAGGAAAATGAAAATCAAAACCACAATGAGATATCACCTTACATCTTTCAGATAAGCTAATACAAAAAACTCTCAAGAAATAATAATTATTGGCAAGGATGTAGAGAAAAAGGAACCCTTGGGCACTGTTGATAGAATTGCAAATGGTTGAGGCCACTGTAGAAGACCATATGATCAAAAAATTAAAAATAGAACTAGTCTACAATCCAATAATCATGCTACTGTGTATTCACCCAAAAAAATGTGGAAACACTAAATTGAGGGGCTGTATGGAGCCCTATGTTTATTGCAAAATTATTTACAATAACCAAATTATGGAAGCAGCCCAAGTGTCCCATCAGTAGATGAATGGATTTTTTTTTTTTAAAATGGCATACATATACAATGGAATATTATTCAGTCATAAAACAGAATGGATTATCACCATTTGCAACCACATGGTGAAGCTAGAAAGTATAATACTAAGTGAAATAAGCCTGTCAGAGAAAGACATATACCATATGATTTCACTCCTACATGAAATTTAAGTAACAAAACAAAGGAACAAAGGAAAAAAGAGAGAGAGAGAGACAGAGAGAAAGTGATGGTTACCAGAGGAGAGGTGGGTGAGAGGATGGGTGAAATAGGGAAGAGATTAAGAGTACACTTATCATAATGAGCACTGAGTAATGTATTTAGCTGTTGATTCACTGTATTATATCCCTGAAACCAATGGTAACAGTGTATGTCAACTACACCAGAATTAAAACTTTAAAAAAATATGAAAGAATAATTATAATTAGGACCAAATTACCTGGATATTATGAGGATCAAAAAAAACAAAGTACATGGGGAGTTGCTCTGTAAACTATAAAGACCTACACAATTTAAAAATTTAACAAGGAGAGAAAACACAAAAAGGAAAGCAAGCAAGAGAGCGCACAGGGCTAGAAGTGTAGTGTTCATGAGAAACTGGCACTCAGAAGGGAATGGGTTGGGTTTTGAGCATCTGCAGCAAACTGAGATGGAAAATAGGTAGAGCTGGAAGACTAGAGAGGGAAGAAGAAAGTGGGGAGCAGGGTAGGTGGGGAAAAGAAAGAATGGGAAGAAAAAGAAGGCATTGCAATTTAAAAGGAATGAGTTTAGAGGGAAATTTAAATATATCTATATCTGTATCTATCTACCTATAAATAGATATAGTTTTTTCTTTAATTTTGGAACAAATTTAGATTTATAAAAAAGTTGCAAAGATAGCACACAGATTTATTCTATACCCTTCACTCAGTTTTTCCCACTGTTAACATCTTGTGTAACCATAGTATATTTGCCAAAAGTGTGACATATAGCACAGCGTACTGAACACAGTGTCTCAGAAATTACACTATACTGATTCGTATACCACTAGCACTAGTCAGAAGATAACTTCGGTACATTATTATTAACCAAAGACCAGAATTTTTTTGAAACCTTAATCTTTTGACAACTGTCAATTCATTTTACTGAGCTCAGATGAACTTAAACTGATCCCCGTCCTCATGTGTTTCCCCTCCCCTGGTTAATTTTTTTTTTTAACTTTAATTTTATTTTTCAGTGTTCCAAGATTCATTGTTTATGCACCATGCCCAGTACTCTATGCAATACACGCCCTTTTTAATACCCACCACCAGCCTCACCCATCCCCATACTCCCCTCCACTCCAAAATCCTCAGTTTGTTTTTCAGAGTCCACTGTCTCTCATGCTTTGTCTCCCCTCCAATTTACCCCAATCCACTTTTCCTTTCTTTCTCCTAATGTCCTCAGTGTTCCTTATTCTCCACAAGTAAGTGAAACCATATGATAATTGACTTTTTCTGCATGACTTATTTCACTCAGCATAATCTGTTCCAGTCCCATCCATGTTGATACAAAAGTTGGGTATTCATCCTGTCTGATGGAGTCATAATACTCCATTGTCTATATGGACCAAATCTTCTTTTTTTTTTTTTTTTTTTTTTTTTTTTTTTTTTTTTTTTTAAAGATTTTATTTATTTATTTGACAGAGAGAGATCACAAGTAGGCAGAGAGGCAGGCAGAGAGAGAGAGAGGAGGAAGCAGGCTCCTGCTGAGCAGAGAGCCCGATGCGGGACTCGATCCCAGGACCCCGAGATCATGACCTGAGCCGAAGGCAGCGGCTTAACCCACTGAGCCACCCAGGCGCCCCTGGACCAAATCTTCTTTATCTATTCATCTGCTGAAGGGCATCTTGGCTCTTTCCACAGTTTGGTGATTGTGGCCATTGCTACTATGAACATTGGGGTACAGATGGCCCTTCTTTTCACTACATCTGTATCTTTGGAGGTAATACCCAGTCGTACAATTGCAGAGTCATAGGGTTGCTCTATTTTTAATTTCTTAAAGAATCTACACACTGTTTTCCAAAGTGGCTGCACCAACCTGCATTCCTACCAACATGTAAGAGGGTTCCCCTTTCTCCACATCCTCCCCAACACTTGTCATTTCTTGTCTTGTTAATTTTGGCCATTCTAACTGGTGTAAGGTGATATTTCAATGTGGTTTTGATTTTAATTTCCCTGATGGCTAATGATGAGGAACACTTTTTCATGTGTCTCTTAGCTATTTGTATGTCTTCTTTGGAGAGGTGCCTGTTCATGTCTTCTGCCCATTTTCTGACATGATGATATGATTTTTGGATGTTGAGCTTAAGGAGTCTTTTATACTGGCACAAAAACAGACACATACACCAATGGAACAGAGTAAAGAGTCCAGATATGGACCCTCAATTCTATGGTCAAATAATTTTTGACAAAGCAGGAAAAAATATCCAGTGAGAGAAAAAATTCTCTTCAATAAATTTTGGACAGCTATGTATAGAAGAATGAAACTCAGCCATTCTCTTACACCACACACAAAGATAAACTTGAAATGGATGAAAGACCTCAACATGGGCAGGAATCTATCAAAATCCTAGAGGAGAATATAGGTAGTAATTTCTTTTACATCAGCCACAGCAACTTCTTTCAAGACATGTCTCTAAAGGCAAAGGAAACAAAAGTGAAAATGAACATTTGGGACTTCATCAAGATAAAAACCTTCTGTACAGCAAAGGAAACAGTCAGCAAAACAAAGAGGCAACCCATGGAATGGGAGAAGATATTTGCAAATGATACTACAAACAAAGGGCTGATACTCTGGTTAATTTCTGGATTAATGATTCATTTTCCAAAAATGTATGGTGAAGTAGGATTATCACAGGAGTCTTTGCTGTATGTCAGGACAACACATATCTATATCTTGATGGAGACAAGATATTCTGGAAATAACTCTATGATATTACCCTTTCTAGGTCACAGAATGAGATTGTTCAGCCAGCTGAGTGGTAAATAAAGTGCCATTGCTTTGTTTTTGTTTTTGTTTTTAACTTACTCACAAACAACCAGGCCAAGAGCAATTGTTTTTAACAATATGAAACCTAATGAGGGCCCCAGGGAGAATAGACATTTAAAATTTCCCACAATCTACAATATTACTAGAGGCATCTTAAGAGAAAACTTAGCATAGCAGCACTCCCAGGATAACTTAAAGATCATTCCTGAAGATTCTTTTATTTGCAGTGGTCTTCAAACAGAGATTTCTAAGAAAAGTTCAGATACGGTATGTGTTGGGTAGTCATTATGACTCTTGGCATTTAGTGCATCTGGAGTAAGACATGGGAAGCATCTGCAATGCTCAGGTCACTCTCACACAATTAAGAATTACCCCGCTTAGCTATCAAGCAAGTAATGTTGAATACTGCCAAGAAAGAACTAATCTTTGGGATACCCATAAAGTAGTTGCTAAGGAATCATTAACAGGTTTCTTAGGAATTAGCATCTCCTATTTAGTCAGAGCTGGCTCCTCGGGGGAATACCAATTGTCAGAAATGCAATGCCATGTGTGTATACTTCCTTCATCAGCATGGAGGAAGAAAGGAGGCTGTCGGTGCCCGAAAGTAAACATGCCATTAAGATGGCGGCTGGATGCGAGCCAGTAGGCGGAACTAAGGATTAAGGAAGTAGTCCAAAATGCCTCTTGTATCTATGTGGCTGCAAGTGATTGGTTGTACAACTTTGGTATATATACACATGTGCGGGCGGTGAAAGGGGAGATCCCAACAGCTACCCAGAAATAAAGCTTGCTTCACTGAGGTCTCCTGGTCGTTCTTGCTAGCGAGAGCGACAAGTGGTGCTGAAAGCCAGGAACCCTCAGAAACCGAGGAGTTCTCAGCGAACGCAACGATCCGGATGCCCAAGTGCCTATCTGGGTCCCGGAGCGACTGATTTGAAGAATCGATCAACATGGCCCGCTCCATCCTGATGCTCGGCCTGATAGCGATCCTGGCAACACCAGCATCCCTTCAACAGATGCACCAATGGGCAATAGTGAAAGCCTGGCCGTTCCCCATGCCACTGACGAATGAGTCCGCCATCCTCCCTCCTGTATACCTACTTTCATTCCCATGCCCATTTCTGTAAATCCTAACAATTTGCCTGTATTGCTCTCAAGACATAAAAGAGACTTTGGGATCACTGCAGCCATTATTGCGGCTGTAGCGGCCTCCGCAGCTGCAGCAACTGCAGCGGCTGTAGCTCTCATCACGTCTGTACAGACTGCCTCCACTCTTAATAACCTAATTACCAGAGTTGCAGAAGCCCTTGCAACACAAGAACTAATTAATGGCCACCTTCAAGCCGGTATTATGATCGTCAGTCAGCGAGTAGATCTAATCCAGGAACAAGTGGACATTCTCCAGAAACCATTGACGACCAGATGCATCCAATCACTTTCTGGACTTTGCATAACCTCTGTGGCCTATAATGACCTTTCTATTGCCGCTAATCTGTCGAAAGAGTTAAGCAGACACCTAAATGGGACATGGTCCAGTCAATATTATAATTTGACAAGATTGTTAAGACAACAAATATTCACTATTAATGCAACTAAGATTGACATAGCTTCATTACGGGATTGGGTACCAATCACTCTCGTTTGCTAAAGAGTGGGCCGGTATGGGTGCTCTATTAATTGGACTACTCCTGAGCTTGATCTTTATGTTCCGCTGTCTTGCATCATTACGTAAACAACAACGTAGACAACAGTTGGCACTAGTACAAGCTTGCATGGCACTGTAAGCTGGTACATTTCCCCAAATCTGGCTGGCAGCGCTCGATCGGCAGTCAATGATGGGTAAGATTGGCTGCATGCACATAGCAACCTAAGCCAGGAATTCTCCAACCAGGGGGAATTATCCAATGACGGGTAAGCATGTTCATGGCAGCTGACAACCTAAGACAGGCACGATCTCCTACCTTGCATGCCTAATATAAAAGAAAAGGGGGAGATGTCGGTGCCCGAAAGTAAACATGCCATTAAGATGGCGGCTGGATGCTAGCCAGTAGGCGGAACTAAGGATTAAGGAAGTAGTCCAAAATGCCTCTTGTATCTATGTGGCTGCAAGTGATTGGTTGTACAACTTTGGTATATATACACATGTGCGGGCGGTGAAAGGGGAGATCCCAACACCTACCCAGAAATAAAGCTTCGCTGAGGTCTCCTGGTCGTTCTTGCTGGCGAGAGCGACAGGAGGCAAACTTATGGGAATTGTAAATCACAACAATATAAATAAGAATAGCCATAAATACATATACATATTCCATGAATGGTTTCCTTTCTTTTGTATGTGTCAGTGCTGTAGCAGGAGTAATTATACTCTAGCACTTGCCAAGTTTCTTAATGCAGTAACAGTTGCGAGTCATTCTCTTAAATGAATAGAATTCTGAGAGCAAATATCACTAAATATTATGAAAATGCTTCTCATTGTTTTACATGCTTTCTCTCTGTTTCTGTGTGTCTCAAAAGGGCCTTAAGAGCTCTACCAGGGGCAGAAGTTCAGCACTTCAACATGTGTCCTTTTACAAAATGTTGGAAAATTCTTGAATTAATTTGCCAACTAAACTATGTAATTAGATCCTGATTCATTCTCTGAGTTCAGTTAATATGTTGCATTTCTCTTTTCTTTTTTGAAGGAGGCGAAAAGACTTGCCATGAGTCCAAGAAGAGTTTCACCAGTATCTAGAGTTTTCTTAAGGTAAAAATTTTAGTCCTTATTGACTTAAATTCATGGTATATGAGGGTATGGAATCCAACAGAAATGGTCATTGAAAGTCTCATTTAAAAATGTATATATTTCCTTTCCCCCAATAAGCTTTGCAAATGTAACCCTGTTTGCAACTTCAAGAAATCTAGCTGCTTGTTTTCTACCACTTTACCATTCAGTTACAGTAGACTTATTTCTTATAGCACACACACAATATTTATCTTACACCTTACCTAACTTCATTTTGGCTTTGATATTTGTTAGCTTTGAAGGGGAGGGATATGTCTGGTATCCCTTTTATTCCCATGAAGACATGCTAAATGTGCTACAGGAGTCATGGACAATTTAAGACCTTTACAGAATTTCAATAAAAAGAGGAATTCATGCAGTGAAATAGAAATTAGGCTCTGCTGAAATCTTTGCACATTCTCAGCATGATTTCATATGCACTTAATATATTGATAAGTATTCCAAATACAGAGTAATCTGAATTTTAATTCAGTATATTAAATACCACTGAAATAAAACCATCTTTTAGTTTAGCCTATGGATTCCAAACCAGTTCCTAGACCATTGGCTTTTCACTAATAGATTTCATACCTACTTTGACAACACATAAGTACCTATGCCACTATCTGCTTTATTTACTAAGGATAAATATTTAAGAGATGTCCCTTAAAGATTCCAATTTTATATCACAGGAAGTAGCAACTAATAGGTTTTTTTTAATGATACACAAACAGAATGCTGTGTATCAACTCTAAGAACCGAGGCAATGGCCAAGTCACAAGGAGATAAAATGTTAGTCTTATTTTAATATCCTAACTGAGCTTATTGTTCTCTTTGTAATATGATACTGTGTTGGCAATTGGAGTATCTTGGAATCAAGGCTGTCTGTGCTAAAAAGGAACTCAGAGATCAACTGGATGATTTCCTTTGCTTTATAAATATGGACGTTGAGGTCCAGTGAGGCAAGAGATTCCATCAAGTTCTAGGAGATCTCCATCATAGCTTTGCCACTTTTTAAGAAAGACCTTCTTATTTTTTTTTTCTGGAAATTAAATAAACGTTAACTTTAGAAGTTATAATGTTTCTTGCCATTAAGGACAGGTTCTCTTTTGCTGGACTTTAGCATAGGCCCTGAAGATAATGTAGAAGATGAATTTCAGCTACTTACCTTGTTCCTATTGTATGTGTTACAACTGACCCAATTTTGCTGGTTAGTCTCATATGAGAAGCTGCAAATGTTTTCATATTTTGATCAGATTCCAAGATCTTTTCTCTTATTATTATGTTCTGAAATTTCATACACAAGATTTGAGATTAAAAAGACCTCTTTCTGGGGCACCTGGGTGGCTCAGTCTTTAAGCATCTGCCTTTGGCTCTGGTCATGATCCCAGGGTCCTGGGATCGAGCCCCGCATTGGGCTTCCTGCTCAGCGGGAAGCCTGTTTCTCCCTCTCCCACTCCCCCTGCTTTGTTTCCTCTCTTGCTATCTCTCTCTGTCATAAATAAATAAAATCCTTTTTTAAAAAGGCCTCTTCCTGACCACAGTACAAGTTAAATTAAACACTTCCAATCTGATCTTCCTTAATATTTTGCCCCATTTACCACATATCATAAAGAAATGATTATATAAAGTATACAGTGTAGAATCAGAGAAAAATTGTTTGCTCTAATATGATCAGGTAGCTCATCTAAGCTTCTATAATCTGTTGTTTATTTCATAGACTTAAATATACAAAATTCTTGGAATTATAGCAAATGAATCTTTTCAGGTAGTTAATGCTACTTGCAAATTAAGAGAGATCATATTTGTTAAACTAGTGGCTGACAGCATAACAAATCTTTTGTAGGAGGGTGTTTATTTTAAGGGTCTACTAATAACTCTTTAATGAGAAGGTAGTTATTGTTTTGAGATGAGTTCAGAGATAGGAACCGTTTCCACTGGCAGCCCAATAAAATTTCATGACTTTTTTGACCTTGGCCATCAATATTCTGGCTTCTAGCCATCCCCTCTGTTTTGGTCTGAGTGCCCAGGTGGCAATATGACAAATAAAACAGTTGGGGCACAGGTTAAAATGCCAGTGGCAGAATTTGAGCCACTGTGACCTAGGGAGTTAAATAATCATAACAGTACCATAGCATCTGTGAATTCAGACCCATGGTGTTATTCCAGAAAGTGAGAATTCAAGTTACCTTCCCAGAACAACAGTTCTGTCTTTCCCTTATGGATTTCCCACTTGTAGCAGAGGTTAAGGTTGATCCACCCAAACTTTAGTAATGACAGACAGAATATAGGAATCACATTCTAAAAACAGTTGACCTAAGAAAGTTAGACAGTCAATACTACATTGATGATTGCCATTTTCTCAATTTATCCTAAAATGGTGAACCCATTATCTCAATATTTTTTTTAACCTACCTTTAAATAAATAATATCTCTGGAGCTCATGCTGAATAACCATAATGGCTTGTAGATGAAAAACTAGTTGAATATAATTCTAACACTACCAAGTTTCCTATTAGGAATCTGTTATTGAAATAGGTTTTACCATAGGATAAGTCCAGTATCTTACCATTTGTAAAAGTAACTTTATTTATCTTCAGAGTTTTATTTTGTCCGTCCATAAAAGGACACTTGATTTAGTACCACAATTTTAAAAGGAAGTAACAATTGGTGCAGTCTTTAAAAAGCAAGAGTACCTATGTTCCTTTTGCTTTGTATCATATCTTACCATGGGGGGAATACTGTTAGAGAATAATGATTTTTATGCTGTTCTTTTGGGTTGCTTTGCACTGAAATGTTTTGAAATCTGAAATTCTACTTTGCCATTTTCATGAGTTATTTAAAGCATTCCTTCTGTACACTTGAGAATGATGAGGGTTTGAGGGTGCCAAGAACTAGCTTAAACTGACTAGGAGTGAATTCATATTTTAAAGTCCTTATATCTCCCTACTCATATCATACTCTTTTGAGGAATGCTAAGAAATTGCTTGGACTTCAGAAATTTTTCACATTGCCTTTTTATTTTCTTAAATATTGCTTTATTTCATTTTTCTCTCATTTTATAAAATATTGTACAAATGCTTTTGTATTCTGTGGAATCAATGAGAGATTTTCTCTCTCTCTCTCTCACTCACTCTCTCTCTCCTTCCACTCCACCTTATTGGGACTTGCTGAGACAATACAGAAAAAAGTATGACCTCAAGCCAATAAGCTAAGAAGCTGCTATTTGTAACCAAAGTCTGAAAAATATTTTCAGCTAGGTATATTTCTTAATGAAAATCTTTCCTTTTGCATCTTTCCTTTGATGGTTGTTCTTAATGTTATCCCTTTACCTACTTAAAAGAAATATTACTCTAAGGAATTGTTATGAAATCCTTCATGGGGTGGGAAAAGAATTCCTGACATTTTTAGTCTTGAATAACCAACACTTTCTCTTCTTTTGAAATATACCACTGCATATGCATTTTAATTAAACCCAAACAGCATTCACAGAGAGGTTTACATGTCACCAATTATTCTAAATGAGGGCTTTTCTTTTCTTTTTGGATGTTAAATCATCATCTGTCTTTCAACACATGTGGAAAATGCAGCTAAAATTGTTGTAAATAACATCTTTCCCTAAGCATAAATTTGGGATGTGGTCAGTTTTTCTTTTTCCTCCAGAAGCTCAAAAACTTCAATTGTCTCACTCTGGGTGTTTTCAAAAGTACCAGTCACAAAAGAGATTGTGAAAATGACAATGTTGTGTTTGATATTTATTCTCTCGTGCTGACTTCCATATCAAAACTGTTAAGTTGGGAAGACAAAGGATGCTTATCCAACTGCTGGCAACACAAAGCTCCTTTGTATTCTGACTCTTCTCTTTTCCTTACATCAACATCAATAAGTATTTTGTGGGAGAGACCAAAATGTCAGTCTTTCCAAAGAGCAATCAAGTCCAGTTTATTCTTTGGTCTGTAATTAAAGCCTGTTTCTGTGAGAAAAGTAAACCAATACCCCAGCAGCCAAAGATAAACTGCTGTGCTATTTTTAATCTACAGCAACCCATTCAACAGTAGGAACCCTTTGAAACTTGCTGCAATTTTTGCATTCTTTAGCCAATAGAAAAAATATTCATGAAAGACAATAGTGGATAATAGTTTTATGGCATTAAAATTGTACATCTTCTTTTAAATGCCTGTTTTTGAACAAACACACTACAAAGGACATGGATGAAAGTGGAGGATTTAATGAATATGCTTTGTCCACCCAAAATGTGTATGCAGTCTGAAGGAGAGTAGAATAAACCATTCCAAGATTCGCTTCTTTGGCATAAGGATTATTTTGAGTTAGTTATTAAAACAAACAAACAAACAACAACAACAAACTCAGCAGATAAGGGAGAACCTCTGAGAACTAAGTAGAAAAACTTTCTGTAAGATTATTTGGGGGAATTTATAATGGAAATCTTCATTTGTAATGGTGTCCTTCATTTTGTCCCAGGAAGAACTCTAGAAACTCAAGGGGAGTCAAGAACTTAAATCTGCATAACAACCATACCCTTATTTACTGTGATTTGCCTGATAAACTTCTGTAACTAGCTCTCCCACCCCCAACATCTTCTTTTGTCTTTAGCTGGAAATGATGGTGTCTCATGCTATTTCAAAGTTAGTTTTCAAAGGTTTCTCCCTTGCAAACAGAGGAATTATACATATTATTAAACTTCTATGTGTTACTTATTCTGTTAATCTGTCTTTTATTACAAAGAAGGGGAAGAGTCTCAGCACAGAACCAAAAGGGTAGAGGAAAAATAATTTTTCCTCCCCTACAAGTCTTTTCTTTCATTACTGGAATATGTGCCAATCCCAACCCCAATGTCTTGATTTGCTAGGTTTGCTACAGATTTGACCATATTAAACAAGGAATTCCAAAGCAAAAGTGGAAAAGAGTTTAAAACTGGTTATTAAACTTAACCCCACCATAAGGGTTCCCCTAGAGATGGCTTCTTGTCATCCCAGTTGACTGCCATTCAGAAATATGGACACTGTGCCATGTCCTTCTTGAATCCTGTGGCCCTCTTCTCATGCTTGGCTGCTTGCTTCTTTCTCTACAGAAGAGAAAAAAAAATTAATACTGCAATAATCTCATCAATTCAGTAAGCAACCCTTTTAGTTTTTAATGCCAGCTAAAAATTCCTCCATTCAATCTCTCTCTTCTATTATTTGGTTTCTATGTAATCAAAGGGTAAATTAAAAGGATATCCTAAACTAATGTGTAACCTCTTCTCAAAGATATATAGAGCCAATTTTTAAGTAGCAATATTTTGAATAGATAAGTCTTTCTTCCTCATCTCCTGAGTCCAAAAAAGGACCTTCTCACAATGAGCTGCTCTACTGTAGCTATGGAATACATATAATATGTGAGGATTTGTAAAGGATTTTCCAGTGAAAACATCACCCTCACACTCAAGTTCATGGAGACTTTAATATGTCAATGCAAGCCACAGACGTGACCTAACTATGAAATTTAAAATTATTTCCTGGCCAAATTAAAAAAAAAAAAAAAAGTAAAAAGAAAGAGGTGAAATTAATTTTAATAATATATTCTATTTAACTAAATATATCCCCAATATTATAATTTTAACATGCACTTAATATTAAAAACATCATAATTGAGCTCCTTTTTTTCTTTTTTTTTATATGAAGGCTCTGAAATTCAGTGGGTATTGTACATTTACAGCACATCATATTGTATTTCAGATTAACTACATTTCAAATGCTCAATAGCCACAGAAGTGATGAGGGAGCAGGAGGCTGGCTGAAGACAAAGCAAAAGCTGGTGCCTTGCATCCCCTCTCCGTAATATTTGTAGCATTCCTCAGGCATCCCTGACTGCCATAGACGATAAACAAATAGTTAACTTGCAGAAATCACAATCCTGCAAGACAGGAATCTCCCTTGCTTTACAAATGTCCTGGAGATCCAGAAACATGGAGGTTACCTTATCAATAGCACAAATTTCCAGAGGCAAATAACTCTCAGTTCCTCAAGCCCTAATGTCTCCCTCCCCACCATAAACGAAACTGGAGGAGGCTGAGGTAGAAGGGAATGTAAATGATAGTAGGATCATAACACCCCACCAAGAATCTCCCAACTATCTTGATGTTAATGGCTGGCCTAAAGACAACACTGATCAAGCCTCAAGGCCTCCGGTATCCTTGTAGGCCTCTTTAGCATATAAAAGCTCTGTTGAACCCTCCCTTCCCCTCACCTTCCCCCAACCACAAGGTATATAACCTGCCATCCCTCACAACCCGGGGCAGCAGCTCTTCCTGCCCACGGTCCTGTCCCGTACTTTAATAAACCACCATTTTGCACCAAAGATGTCTCAAGAATTCTTTCTTGGTTATCGGCTCCGGACCTCAGCCCACCGAACCTCACCTGGGTTCTAGAACTTCATCAGAAGTCCAGTGGCTACCATATAGAATGAAGCTGTTCTAAACTTTCATTGGTAGATGAGCCTTTCCTTTATGTAGACCCACAGACTGAATACATAAATAGATAATAACCAGACCATGTATGACAATAAACTCTGTTCCAGGAAATCAACCTATAACATCTATAACAATTGTTTTGGATTGGTCAGGGCTTGGTCAATGACTATATACTTCCCTATCTCTCTTCTACTCCATCCTTTCATGAAGGACAAACCAGAGAAAGTCAAATATACTCCCCAATCTATCACATGAGATGCCTGTTTCTAGCTGGCATCTGCCAACACTCCAACCAGAACATACCAGAAGACTTCTCCCACTTTTTTTCCTCCCACTATTAAACCTTCTCACTTCCCTGCCTGCCTTTGATTCCTTACCAAACAAAGGTGACTACTTGCCTGAGAGTTCTGAATTAATAGCCTCTGTTTTCATTTGAATGCCCTTAGGTTATTTCTGTAAGACTTGAACTTCACTTTCCATTGTGTAGAAATGCTCCTATATTTGAAAACACAGTTTGTAAACTTCATGAAGAAAGTGTGAAATGTGGTACAGAAAGAGTGTTCTTGGCCCAAGGTAACATGAAATAGAGCAGTTACATTTTGCTGGAAACACTGGAAACACACACATTCAGGGGTTTTTTTGTTTGTCTCTACACTTGGGTAGTGGCAGGCAAATGTTTACCGATTAAAGCATAATGTGTCATGATGCTGGTAGCAGGCTGAGAAAAGAGACCTTCCTCATCTGTGCTTAGAGGACATGCACTTTCCAACATAGAGAGGAAAACAGCCTTTGGTATTCCTGGATTTTTCACAATCCATTTCCCACTACATAGCCTGTGCCTGTAGAAACATCTTAAAAGCTCTCTGATAATGCTAGCTGGTGACTGAGGTTTTTAGAAACAGGCAAGATGTCTGCCCAAAATATGGGATTAACACTTCATTTTTGGCTGAAGTTAAAGTGGGGAGAAAGCCCAAAGGAAAAACAGATCACTTCTGTGGCTGCACAAGTAGTGGAATAATATATATAAATGTTACCAAGAAAATGTAGAAAATGTTTGCAAGCCCAGCAGTGTAAATGTTATTTTTAAGACACAAGTTAAAGGAAAATTTAATCAAGGCAAATAGATAATGATTTTTTTTTTTTTTTTGAGTTAAGTAAAAATTGGGTCCATTTCTTGTTGAAGAAATTTTTTCCAAATACTGATCCCCTGCTTAGGATCTGACCCATTAAAACTGGTTTAAAATGACAATTACTTGGCGAAAATGAAAACTTGAATTTTAAAGTTCCCATTAAATGAAAAGAAGTTATTTTTAATAATAAATACATTGAAATCCATTTCTGCAGCTAGGCTACAGGAATTATGAGGTGCTAGAGAGGAAAGACATCTAATTATTTACAAGGTATTTATAGTCTAAAAGTCCAGGACTCCCTAACACCTTATTTACCAGATGACAGCCACACCTGTGACACAAGGCCCAAATACCCTTGCAACAGGTAATCACTTCCCATTCCTACAGTAACTAGTTATCTGACAGACTCCTACTCAGTTTGTTTCAAAATTGTATGTAGACTACACTATTTTTATGTGAAATACACTATATTAGATTCTATTGAAAAAAAAAAAAAGTCTTTTCAGTATAGGCCCACTTCGAGATATTATTACCTGGTAAGAATGTAGCATTCCTGCCCTCTAAAAGATTTACAATGCAAACATCACCCAGAGAGGAAAATTACATCACCTCACTATGAAGATGAGGCTTAGTTCATCAATCACTAATTGAGAAACTAAGCAAAATATTAATATAAATGTCATATCTCTGTTGGACAGGACACAGAGCAGTGGTTTTGATTTGGTCATAACTTACAACGTCAGTGAGCCTTGATGTCTGCTATCTTGCCCATGCAGCAAGGGTCTTATCTAGGATGTGAATTTCATTGGAAAGCTGGCTGTCTTGAAAAGGAGAGAAGAGATGAGAAAGAAAAACTAGACTCAGAGGACCAATAGCGTTTTCCTTCGTGAACAGTTCAGATTAACTCATAAACAACAGAAACATTTTCATGATCAGGCAGTGGCACCCTGTCTGCTGGCCACATTTCTTGTTCTTTGCAGGAAACCAGCCCAACTGACATAACCTCTTGCCACAGCAGTGTGGAGATCTGAGCTGACTCTAGGGCTCAGTTCTTGTCACAGTATAATCACCGAGGCTGCCAGGCATTGGGACCCACTGAGAATCTTTCTTAATGATAATTCCTTCCTTTTTCTGTTTTAGACATTTCCTCTCTGTTGATATTTATTGAAATAGAAATAGTCACAGAGTGATAAGAGAGCATGAGAAATCCCTCCCTACCACCAAGTACACACATAAGGGAGTAAGTAATCACTGCTTTTTCTCCCGTGTAGACCCAAATCAGCTCATGCTTATCCCTCATTCCTCATTATCTTCTCTCTGACCAGAATTGTCCTTGGAAAGCATACAGGACCAAGACCCTCCAAAACCACCGATGCATGATTCAAGAGCTTCTGGAAATTAAGTCTATTAAGGCACCTATTTTGTGTCATAATTATGTGATCCACAACCATTGCTGCTAAATGGTGTGTCCCTCCAGAGTTCAGGGATTTGGCTTCAACCACCTCATGTTAAAGTCCTCTAGTAATATATCTTTGTACCCTACCCAATTACAGCTGACTAAAAATACTATATACTATATACTAAAAATATATTGCTTCTACGTTGCTAGCATTGTATTCCAAGTGCTTTTAAATATTAACTCAAATTAATCCTCCTGGGAAATCTTTGAAATAATAATATAACTATCTGATCTTACAGATGAGGAAACTGAGGCACAGATTGGTTAAATAACTTGCCCAAGATTTCTCAGCATGTGGCCCAGTCAGATTTCAGATCAATATTTCAGCCCCAAAATCTCAGCTCTGAACCTAGACATATTACTGCTTTTGGAGGACTGACTATGTTTTCTCAACCTCTGCATTCCTAGGCCCCAGTATGAAGCTTGGATCATCAGAATTTTGAGTACATGCTCAGTGATTTGAGGATGACATCGAAGGCAGAGTCCCTAAGCAGCTCTCAACTTGTGGATGTGGAGCATGAGCTGTGGACACCTGAAGCTGACTAAACGCTGTGTCCTTCAGCAGGCTGATTCTGCCGTTGTCCCATTACCCAGCCTGGCTTTCTTTCTCACCAGTCTAGTTCTTCCTGAGATCATTGATGAAGCCTGGGTGGCAAGAGCACTGCCATCACACCTCTGCCTGCTCATCTGTTCCCTTTTTTAACACTAGTTTGCCTCTTCTGGTCCCTCTATCTGTTTCTGAAAGGAATGGGAAACCTCTATATACTAAAGTTTACGGCAGAGGGGACTTAGATAAGTCTGCCTAAGTCAGTTGCTTTTGTTCAGCCATAATCTACAGGAATGTGACTAGTTAAGGAAGTCAGATTACTACTTCATTACTGTCTCCCTAGCTCCTTGAACAGTGTTGGCACTTAGTGGATACTCACTGTATTTGCTGAATATATGAATGGACAAGGTCTATGACACAGTTTTATGGCTAACATTGGAGATACAAAGGTAAATAAAACAAGCATGGACCCAGTCCTTGGGAGTATGTATTAAGCAAATAAACACACGGTTGAAGATCAGTTGGAATTTGTGCTTAGCGTTTTATTAGGATTATGGATAAGATTTACTTTGAAGAAATAGCTCCCTCTCTGCTAACAGTTTGAAGCGTGAAGGAGTGATTTGTCCCAAATGCCTGCCAAAGTTGTAAGTTGTCAGATTTTTCTAATATGTGAGGCAATGGGTGGAGAGAGAGGGAATTGTGAGTTCTCAGCAAGTAGCAGGGGCTGACCCGGCTAAGACTCTGGGCAACAAAACAGAAAGTAGGAATGACTCCATTCTATGAATATGAGTTTTCCCTAATTGGCTATGCTCTCTATATTTCTGCTGTGTCACCAAGAGAAGGAAGAAGAAATGGGCCCTGTCCTCAAGGAATTTATCATCAATTGGAAAATACAAGATCAAGACACATTCATGAGGTGCCTTGTTATCTCAGTCATTAAGCAACTGCCTTGTGCTCTGGTCATGATCCCAGGGTCCTGGAATCCACCCCACACAGGCTCCCTGCTCGGCAGGAAGCCTGCTTCTCCCTCTCCCACTCCCTCTGCTTGTGTTCCTTCTCTCTTCCTGTGTCTCTCTCTGTCAAATAATTAAATACAATCTTCAAACAAAACAACAACAACAAAAAAAAACCAAAACAGACACATCCATAAAATAGATGCAAGATTTCCCTTCCACCCTCTGCCATCTCAAGGAAAGATATTCCCACAGGAAAAATACGAATGGACTCTGGGAAGGTTTAGAAAACAGTTGAGTTTACAGCAGAGAGTGGGGAAGAAACTCTGAGTGGCTGAAAATCGTCATGGCATACCTGATTATGTGGCAAGTCTTGTTTTCTTGGAGCCAAGGACATAAACAGGTGCTCGTTTAGCAGAAAGCACTGCAGGAGTAGTGAACAAGCTAGCAAACACACCGCTGGACACCTCCTGTTACTCAGAGAGCTGAGTATTTTCACAGCAATATCATTCCTTTAAAACCACAAGGCCTAACCACACAGCTATATCCATTTGTCAATATCTTTGCTAGAACAATCATATAAACCTGCAAAGGCAAGGGGAAGTAAAACCAAGACTCCCAGGGCAATCGTAACTCACCCACATTGCTCATACATGTTCATTTGGTTTCTAAGTGGATTGCTCACTTTATGGCATGTACGGTATGTACGAGTTTTCTTAAAATTAGTTTAAATTGTCCTTAATCAGAAATATGTCGCGCAACAGCCTTTTTCTCCAAATGAGTATTTTACTCAGTGGCACACAGCCTGTGCCATTAAGCCCAAAATTAAAGAACATGAGACAATTAACATTTTTCATTCCTACTGGTTCTATTTTGTGGGGCCTACATTTGGGGAAGAGGGAATACTTTAGGTCCTCAGAGAACCATGAGTAATGTTATCGTTCTAACAATTTGGAATTCTTATCTTCTTAAAACCATGTAATCGTGTACTAAACAAGGTGGGAGAAAATGCCTTTCAGTGGCATTTTTGCTGATGCGGAGCCTGATGAACGTGAGATAGTAGAGATTTATGTCTGTTAGGCTGGCAGTCATTTCATATTTACTTGGACGACACGATTGAAATCAAATTAGAGGCCCCCTATCAGTGTGTGATTTGTTATCTAAATAACCATGTGCGAGCGAATCAGATGTGGATAAGATATTTCGACTATCATCATGTGTGTTAGTTCTGATTCATGAGGCTCCAGCTTCATCTATACTAGCTTTATCAATGCTGTTCTCTTTGGTTTTATGTACGTGCTATGCTTGGCAGGCTATTCTGTCCTTGTTAACTTCTCAACTGGTAATCACAAAGGAAAAATTTAACAAAAGAACTGAGGAAATATATTTTGTCTCTGGTCTTGGTTAATAGACGAACCCATTGCTTGATAAGGAATTAAGGGGAAAATGTACAAAGAATTCATAGACGCAGGAGGAGTTTCTTTTGCTCACAGTATACAAGACTCAAATTCCAAAATGCCAGATTGGAGACTATTTATATTTCCTTTCTCATTCTGAGGGCTTTTTGTCTACTTATTGCTAACAATCTTACCTTTAGTTTGCACGGAGGAAAAAAACTAGGATGCAAACCTATTTTTGTCACACAATTTCACAAACTATTTGACCTTAACTTTGCAAGCAGAAGTATGTGTCTCTACCAATAGTTATGCTATCAGTCAGGATTCTTGTTTGCAAACCTACAACTGACTTAAGATATTTTTTTAAAAAGGAAACAAATTTTTCAGAAAGAGCACAATATATGCATCAAGGATATTTTAATAGGAACTGTCTGGCAAGAACAGCCCTGCACTGCTGCAGAGACCCACTGCTGCTGGTCACTCTCACAGCTACTGCAAATAAATCCTACCTCTCCTTTTGCTAAGGAGCTCAAGCCCCAGGAAGGATCCAGCTGGCAGACACCAGGTCTTGTTGCTACTTGTGCTCTGCTATGAAACCATGGGAAGAAGGAAGCTTTTTTCTGTTCTATGATGAAAGGAAAGATACCATGTCTCCCACTATTTTATCATTGGGTGTTATTTCCCAAATGGGAATAAGAATTATATACTGAAGTCCCCCAAATAGCAAAGGTTTCCTATTCCTTTTTTATTATTGATTTCATTTAAAATAATAGGTTATAAATATACCACTACTTTTTAAAACCTAAAACTGAAATTTCTTTGTTCTTGGTATATTTTTATGTCATATGCAAGCAAACATGTTACATGTTACAGTAAACCTTTTGAGACACATTTTACATTTAGAAAGAAGATAAAATTGGAGAAGTTCTCGCATTTAACTAGAATGTCAGTTTATTTCTTGGTTCTATACTTACTTAAATGCCTTTCTTCTCTTTTTAATTCCAAGCTCCATGAATATCAGGTTCATTTCAATATGGACTAATATGGCCTGAACACCCAAGAAACGTAGTGTGGATGGCTTCCTTAAAGCCATGTCAGCATCCTCTTCACTCGCACACTAGTATAGAGACTGGAAACACACGTGCTCCCTCTCACGGCTTTTTTTTTTTTTTTTTTTTTTTTTTTTTAACAGAGAAGAGTTTGTATGTAACCTACTTCCAGACTATGATATATATGCAGAATCGAACCAAAGACACTTTGGGGAAAGTAACTGTCTACTGAAATTAAAGTATAGTTACAGCCTAAGCAACACTCCTCACTTCCCTCTACTTTCTACCTTGAGTTTAGTCAATGTTATCTGGAGCTGAAGAGAAAACACCAGCCTTAAGGGAAAACCAAAGAACCAAGAGATGTTAGTGCTGACATCTGCTTCCAGACTCTCGGACTTCTTGCTAAAGAGTGAAATTAACCCCTCCCTTCCTTTGGGCCCAGTGTAAATCAAGTCTGGGGGCACTTGCTGTTGAAAGCATTCCTAAGTGACCCAATGTTTTTCAACAATTCACATCTGCTCATAACTGGACATTTCGAAGAACCTACTTCTACCAGTTACTGAGTGTTGAATTTGGGCTAGCACCATGGAAGTGAGGTATAATCCAGACTCTCCAAAGAAAGACAGTGTACATAAGGATATGCATAACTAATGTAATGTGGTAAATGCTAAAACAAAGGGATGTTCCCTGAGCCAGATTAAGACATGATTAATTTCAGTATTAGGACTAGATTCAGTAAAATGGAATAATCTGGAAAAAAAATCAGTTGTGATCTGTTGAATAAGAGGACAGGAATACTTAGTGTTTTACAGAAAATATTATTGTAGTAAGTTAGCATTTCTAATGAATACTGAGAATAGCATCTATTTTATGGGATCTTTTACATAGTGATCTCATTTTATCTTGGAAAAACTGGTGTGAGGTGAAAATATAGGTAGCTGATTGTAACTAAACTCCAAAATGTCTAAATCAGTTTTTCTCAGCCTCAGCACTATTGACATTTTAGACTAGCCAATTTTAAAAAAAGATTTTGTTGTGGTCAGCACAATTAACATGAGATCTACCTTTTTAACCAACTTTTAAATGTACAATACAGTGTTGTTAACTATAGGCACAATAGGCCTCTTGTACAACAGATCTCTAGAATGTATTCATCTTGCATAATTTAAATTTTACACGTGTTGATTAAAAATTCCCCATTTTCTCTCCCATAGCACCTGATAACCACCATTCTATTCTTCGCTTCCATGTGTTTGACTATTTTCGATACTTCAAATAAATAAAATCATCCGGTACGTCTCCTTCTTTGGATGGCTTATTTTAGTTATCATTATGTCCTCGAGGTTCATCCATGTTGTCTTATATTAAGGGATTTCTTTATTTTTTCAGGCTGAATAATATTCTATTATATGTATATGTCATATTTTTAAATTCATTCATCCATCAATGGACATATAAATTATAACCATATCGAGGCTACTGTGAATAGTGCTCCAATGATTATAGGAGGGCTAATATCACTTTGAGATCCTGATTCAAGATAAGACTTCATTGTGTGGAGCTATCCTGTGCCCTGTAGGATGTCTAGCAACATCTCTGTCCTCTGTCTACCTATAGTGCCACCTGCCTATACCCCACTTACAGTACCAAACCTCACCCAGTTGTTGAAACCAAAAATGTCTCCAGATATAGTCAAATGTTCCCTGGGATACAGAGATGAATTAGCTCCTCTGATTGAGAACCCCACCAGTTCAGATGTCTTAAACAGAAAGTATAACCAGGGACGCTTGTGTGGCTCAGTGGGTTAAGCCTCTGCCTTCAGCTCAGGTCATGGTCTCATGGTCGTGGGATCAAGCCCCGCATCAGGCTCTCTGCTCAGTGGAGAGCCTGCTTTCCCCTCTCTCTCTGCCTGCCTCTCTGCCTACTTGTGATCTCTCTCTATCAAATAAATAAATAAAATCTTAAAAATAAATTAAAAAAAAAAAGAAAGTATAGCCAAATCAAAAATAAGACCAGTTGTCATTCTGTGTTCTCATCCTTGGAGGACTGTAACTCAGGGCATAAAATTACCCAATCCCTACACCACTTTCATTCACACATAGGACTGCCCAGAGGTAACTCAAAACATATACCTTGCAGATACAAAATCAAATCATCATGTGTAAATAGATAATCAACACATGTAAGAGATTACATAAGGAGCTCTATGGGCAGCTGTAATAATGTGCCACCTATCTGCTGTTCTTATTTCTCATATTTCTCACAACCTCTGAAACTGGGCCACCCACCCCAGATTTCGAGGCCAAGCTTACTCTCAACAGGAGAAATTTAAGCAATCATATGTCAGAAGAGTGCAATCACAAGATTAATTAGCCTTTGCTGAGGTTGTACTGTAGGTCAGGGCAAACTTTTTTCATAAAGGGCCAAGTAGTAAGTATTTGTGACTTAGTGAGACAAACAGTCTGTTTCACAACTATTCAACTCTGCCTTTGTAGTTGGAAATCAACCACAGAATATACGTATAAGAATGTAGCTCTGTACCAACAAAACTTTATTTACAAAAACAGGGTTGTCCTTGGCCCATGGCCATAGTTTGCCAACTTCTTCAGTGAACTGCATCCCTTATTTTTATACCAAATCTTTCTTCTACCCATTCCAGTAACCAAATTATAGTCTATAAGCTGGTAGTCACAGGAAATATGATTTTCATTATTTTACTTTTTTTTTTTTTTTAAGATTTTATTTATTATTTGACAGATAGAGATCACAAGCAGGCAGAGAGGCAGGCAGGGCCATGAGGGTGGGGGTGGGGGGGGAGCAGGCTCCCTGCTGAGCAGAGAGCCTCATGAGGGGCCCAATCCCACGACCATGAGACCATGACCTGAGCTGAAGGCAGAAACTTAACCCCCTGAGCCACCCAGGCACCCCTACTTTTCTATAACTTAAACTAATTTCTGTTTCAGACCTATGTTCTGGTGGGTGGTTAAAACTAAATCTCCACCAATTCAGATTCATCTCAGCTTTTTCATAATAAATTCAGGATTATCTCACTGATTTTAGGGCTTTCTTCATCAACTCAAGATGTTTTCTTCCTTTCCCAGGGTTGTGGCTCTGTTTTAGAAGTCTCCAGTAGTGCACATATCAGGGGAAGGAGTAGCTAGTCCCCTGCCTTCATGTGTCCATTGGCCTTATAATTCTAGTTTCTGTTTGTTGATCTACAAGACACTGCTTGTTTTAGAAGAGGTTATATTATTATTTAGTTATGATAAGGCCACGAGATCCAGCGGTGACTGCCATGATAGTTTGTTGTGCTCACAGATTCTAAGAGGAAAAGGCATGCAGTGTGCCATGAGGTGCCACATGGGGAAGCACCACGGTCATCAAGAGGCAGAGGAGGGTAGGAATCATGGGCAAGAGAATCTACTATGGTTTCTGTAGGAAGAAATAGGCAAGATAGGTTAAACAGATTTAGGACTGGCTAGTTTGCATGATTTCAGTGGGTTCTGGGACATAAGTTGGCAGTATCTTGTTCCAGTGTGATTAGGATAGGTAGATCATGGCCCGGAATATGAGGTTCCAATCAGGAAGCTATTTGGGAGCATGAATTCTGGACTGGCTGGTTTGCATTTTAGAAACTGACCAGAGTAGCAAGTTGTTTATTATCTCTAGAAATTGGCTAACCCTGGGAGGGACGAGTCCCTCCAGGGTCAGTATGACCCCTGATGTCAAAGCATCAGAATACAGAAAATAAAAGACATAAATAATACATTTTCCTCTTCAGACTGCAAAGGCCTCAGACTGCTCTTTGAGCTGAGTTTAAACTGCTTTCAGGCATGTGGTGAAAGATCTGAGGATCCTCATACCAAGACTAGGACACAGAAACTCTCTAAGCTTACTTAATACTGAAGAAGAGTCTGTATAGTCATCTCAACTGTTTGGGATGGCATAGAGACAGCAGAGGCTACCTGCCTCTTCCAGCTCCAATTAGCAAGCAGTATACTCACTGATGCTACCATCAGACGTCCTAGACTTATCTCGGTTTCTAAAGTCCTGGCCTCTGGTCTCATCTGGGGAGAGGAGAGCAGGGCACAACATTCCTTCTCATGGACACTCATGTATATAAAATTCTGCTTTCCCCTAGTTTAATTCTCTCATGTAGCCTAGAGAAAATAAACTTTGCTGGTGTGGGGGCAAGATGGGGTGAAAAAAACTAACTCGTGCCAACTTGGTATTCTTTTCCATCTATTACTTAGTGAACAAACTTTGTGGCCTGTGTTCCTCAGGGCTATGAGTTTTAGAAACCAAAACCAAGACCTCTTAAACTCATAACTCTTTTTCTCTTACACCACTCTCTGCAACAATATTTAAAAGTTTATTTTGATACTCAAAAGTTGAGTTTTGATTCCTTTTTCTTTTGTTATTTTCTTTGGTAATATTTCAGAGAAGGAGACGAGGAAGGGGAAACACATTGATCAATATATCAAAATATTATCTTATCCACGGGGTACCTACCTTATTCCCTTTGCTTAACTTCCACCTTGAATGCTTTCTCGAACCATGGCCCTTCTGTCCTGATTTCCTTACCCTGTTCCTCCAGTTCAGACAATCCTTACACCCTTCCCTTTCTTGGTGAAGCTGTAATCCAACTGATGAGTAATTTTCTCAGGTACACAAACAAGAAGGAATTTCTGTGCTTGAGGAAACTATGGGAGCCATATATTCTGAAACTTTCACCTAATATAACTTTGTTTTCCCACTTACAAAATTGAATACAAGAACATCTGGATGAAAAGGGAAAAATTTAATATGTCTGTTCTCTACCTTGCACACACTGAAGGTCTTCAAATGTAAAAATTTGATAATAGGCAAGAAATTAAAACCAACCAAGCTTGTGTCTTTGGGTGCAGCCAAATATGATTTAACTGTAGACTCATCTCTGTGTATAAAAAGGACTGGCTTCGGGGTACTTGGGTGGCTCATCGGTTAAATGTTTTCCTTTAGTTCAGTTCATGATTCCATGGTGCTGGGATTAAGCCCCACATCAGGCTCCCTACTCAGCTGGGAGCCTACTGTTCCCTCTCCCTCTGCCTGCTGCTCCCCCTGTTTATGCTCTCTCCTTCTCTCTCTGAGAAATAAATAGATAAGATCTTTAAAAAAAAAAAAAAAGACTGGCTTCATATCCATGCATTTTTCTTTCCTTCATTCATTTGTTCACTAAATATTTGTTGAGCACTTAACTATGTATCAGAAACTAATCTAGTCATGGGGATAGAACAAGAGATAAAATCAGCTTTCAAGGAATATATGTTCTAATAGCGGGAAATAAGTGTTTAATTGCTAACATCTATATAGGGCTTATTATGCACCAGACATTAATCTAATCTAATCCACAGTAACATGATGAGATAGTTATTATTATTCACCATCCTTATTTTCCAGATCATTTTTAATAGTTTGTCCACAATTTTAGAACTAGTAGGAAGCTCTAAAATAAGTAAGAAGTTGAAGCAAGGCAGACTAGCTGCAGAGTCCATGTTCTCAATCACTCTAGTCGACTGCCTCTAGCTTATAATTAAATATAGAGGATGTTAAAAGTCAATGATTTCTTTGAGAAAAATATTAAGTATAGAAAGGAAGTAGAGAAAACTAGGGAAAAATAGAATTTTAAATAAGGTTGTTAGGGAAGACTTCACAAGGAGGTGTGATTTGAGTGAAAACTTGAAGGATCTTGAGAAATTGAGAGAGGGAATATATTTATGGTAAAGGTGTTCCAGCAGAGGGAAGTAACTGCGAAGTCCTTGGAGCAGGGCCATGCCTAACACTCAAGGGCACAATTTGGCTTGCCACTTTATAAAGCACATCATATCTTTTTATCACAAAACACCCATCTTTGAGTTCTGCTATCATTGTTGCAAATTATAAGGCTTTCTTTCTTTTTTAAGGATTTTACTTATTTATTTGAGAGAAAACACACGAGCATGAGCAGAGGCAGAGAAAGAAGCAGACCCTTTGCTGAGCAAGGATCTTGATGCAGGGCTGAACCCAGAAACCTTATGATCATGACCTGAGCTAAAGGCAGCCGCTTAACCAACCGAGCCACCCTGGGGCCCCAAAATATAAGACTTTCAAAAATGATCTATCATAATTTCTTCCTAGTAATTCCAAAGCAGCATTTTTATAACTTTCCCTTTCACAATTAAAAATAAAAAGAAATGGATGAGTGAGACAAGAATAAGAGAGAAAGGAAAAAAAGAGATGCATTATCATCATTCCTTGATATGGCCAGTGATGCATTATAAGAGATTAATAAAATGTGTGATGCAAACAAAAGTAAGAACTAGCCCTGATTTTTTTTTTTAAAGATTTTATTTATTTATTTGACAGATAGAGATCACAGTAGACAGAGAGGCAGGCAGAGAGAGAGAGGGGAAGCAGGCGCCCTGCTGAGCAGAGAGCCCAATGTGGGGCTCGATCCCAGGACCCTGAGATCATGACCTGAGCCGAAGGCAGCGGCTTAATCCACTGAGCCACCCAGGCGCCCCATAGCCCTGATTTTAATATACCTTTCTTTTGAAATGAAAATGATCATCCTTGTTCAATGGGGGAAAAAAAAAAACAAAAACTAAACTAAACTAAACTAAACATTATGGCCTGAAAAGCATGAATGTTTATCTTGTTAATCTAGGAATTGAGCTAATGGTAAACCCCAGAGGATCTTATCTGCCCCAGAAAGAGAAAGAATTAACAGAGCTGGTCTTGGCTAAAGCTAAGTTGGTAGATGTTGTTGCATTTACTTTGCCCTAAACTTCTCCAAACTCTTTATCATCCAGTTGATATTGTTCCTGATTTACAGGAATTAGAGATTAAACAGCTTGCAACAGAGGCTGCCCAGCCAGACCCTGGCAGGACTGATGTGAAGCTCAGGAATGCCTGGGTGTTTTGCTCTGCTCTGTAACAGATGGCTTGTTTCTAAGGACAAAGTTCTTTTTTTTTTTTCAAGTTTTCTTTGGGTTGTAGAAAGAATGGAGGTCCTGGCAGCTCAGTATTCACTTTCCTCGGTCCCAGAAGACATTAATCAAGGTCTAATGAGAAGAGCTGTTAGGCTCAGAATCAAGAGAATGGGACACAGATCCCAGTATTTTCACTAACTAGTGGTGCAATTTACAAAAATGGGCTTTTGATCCTCTCCAAACCTCAGTATCCACATTTAAGAATGAATGCAAATATTAGTTCCTCCAGTTTTCATAGGATGTTGGAAGAAAAAAGTGATAGAATAGGTTGAAGTACAGTAAAAATTAAAGTCTTCAGCAATAAAAGTGGTTGTCTATTATCCTTATTTTTCCTACCTTTTTATTCATTAATAATTTTTAAGATTTTCCCAGTCTGTTTATTCTTGTTTCCCAGTCTGTTTATTCTTGTCTAACTCCTTATCGTTCCTAGCCTCTTCCTGACTCTGTTCTCTGTATTTATTACTTAAGCTACTCTCTCGCAAACAGACTTATTTCTAAATTAAATTCTTTTGAGTCAATTCACTTACCTAAAAACCTCAGTACTAGTTTTGCTGATTCTTTTTTTCTGATATGTCATCATGTCTGCCTTTAATTTGCATATATTCTTATGTGACACTGGCTACCATCATCTGATTAATATAAAGACCCCAGCAGCCAACTGGATTTCATCCAAATCTCTGACTGCACTGGTTTGGCCCCCCTGCTCTCATCTGCCCAGACTGAAAGGATCAAATACAAACTGCTGGTTCTCCTGAACAGAAAGAATGCTTACACATTTGGGTGGAAGTATAGGATCCATGCTGAGTAAGGTTTGAAAACGCTAGCGGAGCCTAAAAAAGAGGTAGTAACTGGGGAGACACAAGAAAATTAGATGGAAAATCACCACAAACTCTTTAAGGAGACTGAGAATTTCCTTTTTTTTTTCTTATTTTTCCTTATTCTATCCATTTTATATGCAATGTTTAATAAGTTTTCTTGGAATATAACCTAGTCTCAAAATACTAATGTGATGATTGGATAAAAAGAAAAATTCCTCCTCCAATTAATTATCTGATGTCTTTGGATGCTAAGCTGGTGTGAATTGGTCTTTCTCCTCTTTCTCCCACATCTGTCCTCCACTATGTCTTTCTGTCTGTATTCTGTTCACTGTTTCTCCCAATCTTAGACTCTTCTTACTTTTTTTTTCTTTTGCTAAAGATAATTTTGTTTAGTCTTTTAACCTCTCCTAGGTGATGCCCCTCTTGAAGTTGGGGTTTATATTGTTCATACAATATTTCCATCCCAGCTCCATATTCTACTGTAAATCCATAGAAGTTGATAGATTAATCTCCCAGCCCTCACTTAATCCTGTATGGAGTCACCCTGCCCTCACTAAAGTAACATCAAATTCCACTAGTTGTGGAATCCATATTACTTCTACTTCTGATCTTAGTGCAGTGGTTCCAATCATGTGTCATAAAGCCTTAAGGGCCTTTAGATTCTGGAGAAAAGAAAATGAAAACAAATGTACTTTTTTTTTTTAAGATTTTATTTATTTATTTGACAGAGAGAGTGAGATCACAAGTAGGCAGAGAGGCAGGCAGAGAATAAAGAGGGGGAAGCAGGCTCCCTGCTGAGCAGAAAGCCTGATGCAGGGCTCGATCCCAGGACCCTAAGATCATGACCTGAGCCGAAGGCAGGGGCTTTAACCCACTGAGCCACCCAGGCACCCTGAAAACCAGAGTTCTAATGAGAAATTGCAATCATGTCTAGGTGATGATTAGGATCTCCAAAAACATACGCTGACATGGAGTTTGGTTACAAGGTGTTTTTAGGTGTTTTTTAAGGATCAACACCTGTGAAAGTTAGGAGGAAGCAGAGTTGGGCAGAGAGATAGGCCAAACTGTCATGCGCCTTCAAAAAGCCTGAGCCAACCTAGGCCAGGGAAGCAGAGAGGGTCGTCTAGAGCAGATATTGTTTGTCAGAGATGTTCCTATGCATTTTGGACCAAAATAGCTGACTCCTTATACTCTTCCTTTCCCCAACACACGTGCGCGCGCGCACACACACACACACACATGCACACAGGTGTGCATACACCTTCAGTCACCAAGTGTAGGCTCTGACCTTAGGTGGGGAGGCTTTTTGCAGCTAAGATCCACCCTGAAGGAGCTGACAACTGGAGGGTGATGGCTGATCACATTCCCCACAGCTGAACAACCAGTTTCACTTGAAAGGAAGTCTGTGCAGCACTTCTCATCCACCACTTCAGTTGTCAGAATTGTATTTGTATGGATGGATTAAAAAGTGCATATGTGCTAAGTTATCTTGAGCTGTTTAGTTCTCCAAGGCATGTCATTGTCGAGACTACTATGAAAGTAAACTGTAAAACATCTCTGCAGTTATTTCTTTCAAAGTTCATGCTTCCTCATCTGTTCATAGTTCAGCCACGCCTTCCTTAGAGTGTGCTGTACACAACTGCTAAAACTCAAACTCTGCTTTTATCAGTTGTCCACAGCAACTCGTTGACCTGTTGTAACCACAGTTGAAAAAGCTGACATTATTGTGGGTAATGAAATTACTAGCCAAGTAACTTCTATGTTCAGTGCCATTGTCCTCATATATCAGATACTAACAAAGGCGTAAGGGTCATATGCCAGCCTGAAATAGGAAAAATGAGCATCTTCTGTTAGCTGTATTTACAAGAAATCAATGGGAACTGTAAAAATAAATCAGAGACTTTTCGATCACTGACACATTTTAAGAGAAAGTGTTATAAACCATCACAATATTGTTTCTTGTTCTTCCTCATTCTCTTTCCTCTGCTTCTGCATCTTCTCTCCATGCTATCGTGTCTTCCTCTTGTTTAGACAGTTCTGATTTTTACAGTCATAGTCCCTTTTGGGGACTAAAAGAGGGCAAGAAGAATTGGCTAGAACTGAATATATGACCTGCAAAGAAGTTCACCATTCTGAAACAGTTTCATCTGTAACAATCTAAAGCTATTCCCAGTGGCCTATGAGGATTGTATGGTTTCGTGGGAAGGGATGATCAAACCTTCAGTGTAATGGGAGGGTCCTTGCCTCCTGGAGCTTCACATAGGTACAGACATAGTTCATTATGATTGAATAGAAATGTAGCCATTAGTGATTAAAACCTAATTTAAATGGTTTGCCAGGTGGGTGCCTGGAGGGCCACAGTCAGCTAAGAGACCCACTCTTGATTTTGGCTCAGGTCATGATCTCAGGACTATGTGATCCAGCCCTGTGTGGGGCTCTGCACTCAGCAGGGAGGCTGCTTGAGGATTCTCTCTCTTCCTCTGCCCATCCCGCCTCCCTCTCTCAAATAATAAATAAATCTTAAAAACAAAACAAAACAAAAACTAGTTTGCCAAGAAGGAGAAATCTTCAAGAGTTTCATTTATTCTTCTTTCAAACATGGGTTAATTATCACACCATTGGGCTTCCAAGAATTACAATGAGGGGGTTCAAATGTCATCTATTAATTAGTGTCTGTTTTGGTATGCAGCTGTCAAAATTTGACAACAGATGAGAACAGTACATTTGACTTCTTCAGATATAAATGCTTGGTGAGGGAAGGCATCTATGGCAATGTTTGTTATTTTAGATTAGAATTTTAGGGAAGAGTTTTGATTCAGCCTAGATTCAATAACTGTTATCACCACCATGACTTGTTACTTACAGGTGTAATCCATGTATTTGCAATTCTGCTATAAATGTTATAATTTCTGGGGTATGTTTGTGTGTGTGTGTGTGTTTGCACATGCATGTACTTTAAGTCATGGAGAAGAAAGGTATCACATTTTGCTTGACATAGCAACAACCAAGTGTCACTCAGAATAAATACTATAATATAGGGCAAATTTTCTCCCCAGGCATTTATGTGTAGTTAAGCTTATAGAATGAGTTTTAAAATGTTAATATTTACTGAGCATTTATTGTACCTAAGTCTTAGCTCTGAAATTTCTGTAAGTGCACATGCATTATTTAATTAAATCCTTACCACATCCTATTAATAGGTACTATTGTTATCTCCAATTTACACATGAGGAAATTGATACTTAGGAAGTATAAGCAATTTGCCTAGGGTCACTCAGCTAGTAAGTGGCAGAGTCAGGACTGAAATCAGCTATTTGCGGCTCCAGGACCAGTGGTGGAACAGCTAGTAAATGGCAGACTTGTGATTTAAACACAGGTCTTTCACCTCTAAAGCTTATGCTTTTAAGCAGCTTTTATAGCCTTGGTGTTTAGAAAGCAAGCTAGGAAATGCTGTAGCTAAAGAGACTATGTAGAAGCTGAACCCAAAAGCAAATATATATATATACCTACAAAATGAAACAAAATAAACAAAACACAAATTAGTTAAATGTCCTTTGCTTAATTCATGATTGCCTAACAGGCAAGGAAATGTCTTATCTCATAAGACGTAATATCCCTTATCCCATAGGTTTCCTCTCCTTTTTCCCCCTTAGCTCAATAGGATCTATGCTCCAGTTCTTAGACCTTTCCAGAACACTCACTTGTGTTTTGTTTCCACAATAGCTGGGACCCCAGCAGTGTTCTCCCTTCTTCTTCCCACTCTCAGCACTGATCTATCGCATGCTCCCGAGTCAAGTGACGGGAGGAGGAAAGGGGGCAGGCCTTCTTCTCCCCACCTTTTCCAGGGGCGACTGATTTCTTTCTTTCCTCAAGAGGAACGACGATAAAAACAAAACAAATCCAAAGACCACTTATGAAAATCCCCAGGAAATTCTTTTTCCAGTGTTCTCATTCACTAATTTGGCTAACGTTCCTTATGGTAACAGACCCAGTGAGTCTTCTGTAATTGCTGTGACCCACACAGGCAAAAGGCTAGGAGGAAATCTCTTCTGCAACAGCCAATGGCAAGAATGAAAGAGGCAGGGGATTTTACAGAATGTCAACGCCTTTCTTGTTAAACCTATCCTAGTCTGGCTGTTCGAAAATTGTATAGGTTGTCATTTTAAAGCAATCTGATAATCAATAGCTTATTGTAATTCCTAAGAGCCCATATTTTGTTCTGTGTGTGTGTGTGTGTGTACCTGTGTGTTGTGTGTGTATGTAGTAAGTTAAGGAGTGAGAGAGTGTGGGACAGCTATCCATGAGAACATAATAGTTGTTGTTACTGTTGCTTGTCTTCAAGATGACCCCTTCCCTCCACAAGAACAATATGCTATGATATTTGGCTGCCCAAAGATTACCACTACCCTGCAGTGGCAACAGACTGATGTGTATTTCCATTGCTCCAGAGAGTTACCCTCTAATCCTTCATTTGCCACCCCAGCACAATTGCTCAGAAGCAAGAGGAGGGATAGTTAGAGTGCATGCAATCGATTCCAATCTATCAATCACTTAAACTACAGTCTAGGACATCAGGAGGTAAGGAATGAAAGAAAGGGAGAAAGAAAGAAAGGAAGGAAGGAAGGAAGGAAGGAAGGAAGGAAAATTAAAAGAGAGAGAGAAAGAAAGAGAGGAAGGAAGGAAGGAGAGAGAGAGAAAAGAAAGAAAGAAAGAAAGAAAGAAAGAAAGAAAGAAAGAAAGAAAGAGAAAGAAAGAAAGAAAGAAAAGAAAGAGGGAGGGAGGGAAGGAGGAAGGGAGAAAAAAAGGAAGAGAAAGAAGGAAATCTCTACAACTTCGAATCAAGAAATGCTTGTACATTCCAGATTAAGGAAAATCATCATACAATTTGACTTGATTCTTTGACTTTTAGTAAAGCGACCCACTTTTCAGCAGAAAAAGGCTAATGCCTGTTTGTGAACACACAGTAATGAAGAAATACTGGAGGTGATGGTATGCATCTTTAAACTGTATTTATGGAAGAGCAGTCTCTACCTACAGTATCTTTGGGTTTTAGCATTAAATCTTCTAAGTGGGCATTATGGAAATGGGGTTTTGTCTAATTAATTGTAATTGGGTTGGGGGAATTTAACCTTAGTTCATATGTGCTCAAATATATAATTAAAAATAAGCAAGAGATTAAGTAGAAAAAAAAATTCAGTAACTCAAGTAACTTCAATGTAAACTAATAAACATCTATTATATGGGGGAATAATCCTATTCCTTTAGGAGATCATAGATTACAGAGACACATATCCCATCCTCAAGCTGTTTATAATCTAGGAGAGGAGGATAAAAGGTTACACATATAACTGTGATAAATACAAGGGCCTCTAAAGTAGCTAGTAGAATTGACTCATCTATAATTCCGTACGTTAGGGCTCTAAGTTTAAATTTCCAAACCCCTACCCCACATCCATAGCTGCTGGAATTGAAAGACTCTAGAAATTGAAAGGCCATTATGCCTTTGAATTATAGGAACAGGAAGGATATAGGAAGAACACTTCAGGCAAAGAGGTCATACAGGGGTCAAAGAGATTAATAAAATCTTCCATATGAGCATTTAAAGGATGCACCTGGTACTTAGGTTTGTAACTTCTTTAATCACTGAATTTTGTTAAATAAATATAACCTAAAATGAGCAATAAAAAATAAGGGTAAAAGTTGAAAAAAAAAAAAAAAGAAAGGACAAGTTATTGCTATAGAAGTAGTACTGTAAAAATTCTTAGGCATTTGTCCCTCATACTTCTCAGGAACTAGTCTTCACAGAATTTGAATTTAACTTTCTGAATGTTGAAATTCCATATGTGTATATGCTTTTTGCAGCCTGTGTGATTTAGCAAAAAAAAGGCAAATCTCTTGCTTTCATACTTACATTAGAAATGCCAGATGCATAACCTCAATTTAGATTTGATTTTTTTTTCAACTCAAACAATAGTGTTCCTTTAAGCAAAATTGGCTTGACTATGAGAATGAATGCAAAAACTTAATGTTTTGAAATCTTGCAGAATAATTTGTTGGCAGCTCAAGATCTTGTTTTGCCAAGTTTTACTCCAAAATAATTTTCTTACTCAGGGTTGATACAGAGAATGGCAATTCTCACTTGAATATATGGCAGTTACACAACTGAGCCAACTAACAGACTGGGAGAAGGAGGATGTCTTAGACTCAAGGAAGAGGCTTAGTTATTTTATTTCAGAGATGGGCACTTAGAGGCCCAAAGAGGTAGGTGACCAGTCTGAACTTACATTATCAATTAGTGGCAAAGGAAGGACTAGTAATATGTTTAAGCTGATAAAATTTCAAAAATATTGCCCTAAAAGAGAAATTTAGAACTATGGAAGAATGGTGGCCGAGGCATCCCATATCCATCCACTTAGGGCTCTGAGTCCAATTCAGTTACTTCTTGCAGGTCAATAGACAGGGGTGAGCCAAAGCCTCTTTGTATACTTCCTCCCCTATGGGTCAGCATTCTAGGGCTCAGTGCAAAAACTCAAAGCAAGGATAAGAAAACAGCCCTTCCTGGAAAGAAAGTCCATTTCAGTTCTCTAGACTTCAGAGTCTCCCTGACCCTAAGGCTCTGAAGAGAAGATGAACAATTGGGTTTTACTCATCTCTACCTCTGAGATTTGGAAACAATAAGAACACAGAAGCTCTGCTTTTGAGCACTGAGATAAGAGGAATGCATAGTCAGCTGTACATACAATAGGTCACCGGACAGGATGGCTGTACCTGCCATACTTTCAGGAGCACTCCTACATAAGATGGCCAAATAGGCAAATACAGAAATGACATTTTGTTAAGAAGGCACATAAGTCAAAGAGCAGAATAAACAACAACAACAACAAAATCAGAATAAACTGCTAAAGAAATAGAATTCTTTTAAAAATTAGATCTAAAACAAGAATATGTAAAGATATTTGAATACAGCACTCATTATAATTTCTAACACTAAAACCACATGACATTTTTAATTTGAAAATTGAGTAGATGAAGTGAAAGAGAAAACCAGCACTATAGATGTTTGAATTGGTGCCTTGGAAGATCAAGTGGAAGAAAATGTTAAGTCATAGAGGGGGAAAAAGAAAAGTTCTACAGAAATATGAGGGGAAACAGGTACATTTTGGAAAATAGATTTATGAGAAAAAATGGAGGAGACCAATGGAAGAGATAATGATTAAATACATGATTGAAGAAGATTTCTCTTAGTTGAAGACCTGGGCCAGCAGATTTAAACTGCTCATCAAGTTCCAGATCAGACTGCTGAGATAGTACATACATCAAGATGTGTCCTTATCAAATTACTGGACTCCAGTGATGAAGAAAAATAAATATTTAATGCATCCAGACAGATATAAGTAATACACACAGAAAAAGAAATCAGTTGGACATTAATTTGTGCAATTCCAAAGCTATTAGATTGTGGAATAGTATCTATAGGTGCTTTAGAAAAGGACTGGATATTATTCCTTAACAGCCTGTAAGACTTATTTGCAGAGATTATGTCACCCATATACTCCATCTGAGGAAACACTTAAGGACTCAAACCAAAGAATAATAAATCTGAAGCTCATGATAGTTGGAATGGAAGAAGAGGTAAAATTGATGAGAAAAGAATTTGGTAATAGATTTATAATTAAATATCACTGAATAATTTAGGCTCTCTGGGAATTTGTACATTGAGGGATAAAAGAGTTTTTAAAATTGAAAAAGGGATATTGCTAGAAAAATTGTAACAATCGTGTAAAACTAAAAGTATTAAATTATTTGAGGAGGAGTTTGGGTGGGAAAAAGAAGAGTAAAACCAAAACATTCCAGAAGTTTCATATGGTGTGCAGATGGAGTTTTGGGAAGCTAGTGAGCAAGTGAAAATATTCCCAAGTTCTCTCCTTATTGGGAGGAGAAAGAGAGCAGAGGATTAAAGAGGCTTAATTAGGGAAACAGTTAAGATCTTGTTTTCATATAATATTAAATAAATGTGGGTATAATTATGGGTATGAGGAAAAGGAAGGTGATCATTTATGAAAAATAAAAGTATACTTGAAATCCTTGGGTAATAAGGAGGAAGAAACAATTAAGTTAATATAATTTAATTATTCAAATAAATAAGACAAAGAAAACAAATTAAATAAATAATGAAATACAGAGTATTGAATAAAAAATCAAGTATATCCCTATGCAAACATAAAAGACTGACTTCTTCCAATAAAGATCAGAGAATATTAGGCTGGAGAAAAATCAAATTCAAGCTGTTTGTTATTTACCAGAAACACAGTTAAAGTTAACTGGTTAAGTATGGAAATAAAGGTATAGACATACAACTAGGCAAATATAAATAAAAACAAAGCAGGAAGGGCAATATCAGATGAAGACTAGCTTTAAAATCAAAATCCCTGGATAACAAAAATAGGTATTATATAACTAGAAGATATGATTTATGAAGAAGGAAAAACAATCATAACTCTGTTGATACCAAACAACACAAAAGTTAAAGAAATAAAGCAAAAACTAATAGTGATTCAAAAGACCTCAGTAAAATATAAATGATGGCATATTTCCTCATATTTTTTAGAATCAGGGAGATCAAGTAGACAAAATATTAATAAGGGTACAGAGAAATGTAATAATATATTTGATCAACTTCATTTAATTGGTGTGTTGAATTTCATAATTAGGGAATAGAGAAATTTATAAAAATCAATTACATATTTGGATGCAAATAAGACTTTACTATTTTTTTTTCTTTTCAAATTTTTATTTAAATTCTAGTTAGTAAACATATAGGGTAATATTGGTTTCAGGAATTGAATTTAGGGATTCATCACTCATATTTAACTCCCTGTGCTCAATGCAAGTGCCATCCTTAATAACCATCACCCATTTAGCCTATCTCCCACCCACCTTCCCTCTACCTCTATCATTTAGAGCCTCTTACAGTTTGTTTCCTTCTCTCTTTTTTTCCCCTTCTCATATGTTAATCTATTTATTTCTTAGGGTATTTATCATTCTCTGACTGACATTTCACTTAGCCTAATACACTCTAGCTCCATCCACGTGATTGCAAATGGCAAGATTTCATTCCTTTTGGTGACTAATATTCCATTAGATAGATAGATAGATAGATAGATAGATATCACCTCTTCTTTATTCTTTCATCAGTCAAATGGATATTTGGGATCCTTCCATAGTTTGGCTATTATTGGTAACACTGTTATTAACATTGGGGTACATTTATACCTTCAAATTTGTATTTTTGTATCCTCTGGGTAAATACCTAGTAGTGCAATTGCTGGATTGTAGGGTAATTCTATTTTTAACTTTTTGAGGAACCTCCATATTGTTTTCCAGTGGCTGCACTAGTTTGCATTCCCACCAACAGTGCAAGAAGGTTCCCCTTTCTCTGCATCTTCACCATAATTTATTGTTTCTTATATTGTTAAAAAAAAATAAGGAACATTTTACAAGTTTGCCTGTCATCTTTGTGCAGGGGTCATGCTAATGTTCTCTGTTCATTCCAGTTTTAGTACATGTGCTACGAAAGTGAGCATTCAATAAAATTTTTTGATCATAAAATGCCACACCCTGAAAATCATCCAATAAAATAAGAAAAAATGTAATAGTAAAGCCATATCCTCTTTGAAACAATTAATGGCTTTCCTATTAACCTTTAACTTAAAGGGGAAGCAAAACTAGTATTATGTTCTATCTGGAAAGAATGAAAAAGAAAACACTTTATACTAATACTTATGGAAAACAGCAAACACTTCAACACTAAAACTTATGCGAAACAGCAAAAGCAATATTCATGGTAAAAGCTATAACCTTAAATGACTTCATATTTAAAAAGAAAGAATGAAATTAAGGAAAGTTAACATTCATCTTTTTTTTTCTCATTTATTTATTTTCAGCATAACAGTATTCATTATTTTTTCACCACACCCAGTGCTCCATGCAATCCATGCCCTCTATAATACCCACCACCTGGTACCCTGACCTCCCACCACCCCGCCACTTCAAACCCCTCAGATTGTTTTTCAGAGTCCATAGTCTCTCATGATTCACCTCCCCTTCCAATTTACCCCAACTCCCTTCTCTCTAACTCCCCATGTCCTCCATGCTTTTTGTTATGTTCCACAAATAAGTGAAACCATATGATAATTGTCTCTCTCTGCTTGACTTATTTCACTCAGCATAATCTCTTCCAGTCCCATCCATGTTGTTACAAAAGTTGGATATTCATCCTTTCTGATGGAGGCATAATACTCCATAGTATATATGGACCACATCTTCCTTATCCATTTGTCCGTTGAAGGGCATCTTGGTTCTTTCCACAGTTTGGCGACCCTGGCCATTGCTGCTATAAACATTGGGGTACAGATGGCCCTTCTTTTCACTACATCTGTATCTTTGGGGTAAATACCCAGGAGTGCAATGGCAGGGTCATAGGGAAGTTCTATTTTTAATTTCTTGAGGAATCTCCACACTGTTCTCCAAAGAGGCTGCACCAACTTGCATTTCCACCAACAGCGTAAGAGGGTCCCCTTTCTCCACATCCTCTCCAACACATGTTGTTTGCTGTCTTGCTAATTTTGGCCATTCTAATATTCATTTTAAAAAACGTAAAATGACAAAAGCTACTAAAAGAGTAGGAAAAGAGAATTAATTTATGTAATCTGAGTGTAATGGACTAGAAAACAAAATAAAATGAGATTAGTAGAAGAGATAAATACAAAAGCTTGTTCTCTGACAAGCTGAAAGGAGGTAAACATCTTCTAATCCAAATTCAAGGTAAAGGGAAAGAAAGAGAATAGGTGAAAAGCTACAAGATTAGGAGACATAACCATATCTAGAAAAAAGAATACTTTTGAAATGTATAAAAGAACACTACACGAAACTATGACAACAAATTTTAAAATATAAAGAAAATGGGCAATATAAAGAAACTAGATAAATAAAGAAGAAGCAGAAAACTTGACCATATAAATACAGAAGAGGTTGAAGGAGTCTAAATATTTTCTATCAAAAATAGCACCTGATAATATCATGGCCAATTCAGAGGCCCTCTCATTTTCCTTCCTGTTCCTTGTTCCTTTCTTTTTTTGTAACTTACACCAATATTTATCGAGTGCTTTGTATATATCAGTTACTGTTTTAGGCTGTAGTATGCAATATTAAATGAAATAAGGTCCCTGTTCTTGAAGAGCTTACCTTCTACTTTACATCTCATAGGTAAAGATGGTGGGCTGCTCAATTAATTTTATGAGCTCATAAATTGTAAAACCTGCTACAAAGAATAAAAAATAACCAATTCATAAACTTATCTCACTAATTAATAGATATAAATATATAAACATGTCTATGTAGGTATTATAAATATATAATCTATAAATAGATATAAAAATAATAAATGAGATATGGTCAAATGGACTGTACATAGATGTGTGGAAAGATATAGTGAATAAAAACATTTGTTCTGGGATTTTAATCATGGCCCCAAATCAGGAAATCTATCAATATAATTCACTGTATCAACAAATTAAACAAAAACAAACAGTATAAACATAAAAATGGTATCTGAAGAAAAGTATCTTATAGAATTTAACAATTCCTAAACTAAAAACCTAATGAAACAGGAATAGGAGGAAAAGTATTAGCTATATAAAGAGTTAAGATATTGGTTCTAGGGACACCTGGGTGGCTCAGTGGGTTAAAGCCTCTGCCTTTGGCTCAGGTCATGATCCCAGGGTCCTGTGATTGAGCCCCACACTGGACTCTCTGCTCAGCGGGGAACCTGTCTTCCCCTCTCTCTCTGCCTGCCTCTCTGCCTACTTGTGATCTCTGTCTGTCAAATAAATAAATAAAATCTTAAAAAAAAAAAGATATTGGTTCTATTATTATTTTTGAACTGGCTTCTCAGAACACAGAGCCTTTTCCTTATGTTTGAAAGAGTTCTATAGAGTTAAATTTTTAATCCTAGTTTTTATACACTATCAGGAAAAATTATGTCCACACCTATCACAAAGCAAATACAGAATTTAGACACAGTCAACACCTACACAACTCTGTGAAATGAAAGGCCAAAAGCCCAAGGAGTTTCCTGCAGAATTTCCAGCCGCATGAGTCTTGCACAGGATAAGTGCTTAATAAGTATTTGTTCAAGGTGAGTAAGTCATTTAACCTCCAGGAGCCCTGGTTTTCTTATAGAATAGGAAAGCATGCTCTGCCTATCTCATCAAGTTGCTAAAACATTCTAATCAATAATATATGCGAAATTGTTTTGTGAACTAAAATGCCAAACAACTGTAAGTTCTTTCTGTTAATATAGAAGAGAATTTGCTTAAATGTCAAATGAGTAATGAAGACAAATGCTAAGGGTTTGCAGAGAAGTCTGAATGAGAAGGTCATTCTAGGCATGAATCCTCACGATTTCTTGAAGAGCGTCATATTGAGCTATGTTTATATACCCTTACCTCCTGCAGCCATCACTATCTAATTTTACACTGATTTTTGTGATTGTTTTTGATTAATCTTAGGCTTATCTGGAATTCTACTCATTCATTTGATAGACATTTAGCAAACACTTTCTATACACTAGACATTGTGTTAGGCAAAATAATGGGTCTAGTCTCTTCCCTGAAAGAACTTATAATATGCAGTGGAGATTACTCAAACTTCAAATATTTATATACTAACATCATTATTTTACTGTATTAGTCATCTTTATTTTGTTAATTTAATGTTTTTCTTTAAATGGATTGTTTTAAATTTGCATTTTATGTTCACTTTGACTTAGGCAAAAATATTTCTGAAATCACTGATTTTATATGTTACTTTTACTTTTTTTTTCAAATGCTCATTACAGATTGCACACACAAAAAAATCTTTAGGTTTATCTGTGTACCAGCAAAATGATCTCCCAAACCACAAGTAGTACATGTATCCTCATTTTTGGAAAGAGAAGGAATACAGACTAATAAGTCATAAATTAAAATGCATACACTGTGTATTAAGGTTAGTTTAATGTTGAGGGAAAGCTTGTGCCAGAACCAAATTTTTGTGGATAAGAGGGAGGGGTGCATTTTCTTTCCTTCATCCCCTCATTTGGAAATTCACTGCTGTTAAAGAATGAAGAAGAGGTGAGCCCCCACCACAATACCAGAAGCAAGGAGCTGAATTTGTTGCTTGCTAGGGAAGGCAGGTCTGTGGTTGCAGGACATAGAACATCAAAAAAAACTACTGATCAAATAGAGTGTGTTGGGAATGTGGTGTTCAGAACTGGTGAGTGATCTTTCAGAAGATCCTGGTTAGAGGTTTGTTGGCCTTTAGCCCAGAAGCAGGATCTCTGGAGTACATGTAACTATTGCCTGTCAGAAGCAGCAGCTATCACTGACTGGTTGACTTTCAGTAGCAGGGTTCTGGTGAAGAAGCATAAATGCTCATTTGGCAGAGGTTCATATCAGTGCTAGGTGTGATTAAAAAAAAAAAATCTGTATTTTCCTAGGATAAAAAAGGTCTATTCTTGGAAACAACAAGAGGAGATAAATTGCAAAATGATTCCAAAGTGAACAAAGAATTGATCTAACCAAATAGCTTTGAAACTGTACCTATTGAAGAATTATTTGTTTATTTATTTATAAAATAATAAAATCTGTTAGAACACAGATATCAATTTATTCAAACTACAAAGAGCTTAGAAATTACTTGATGGATGGTAAATAAATATATTTTGCTACCTGTTCTAGAACCCACCACATAGTGTTCCCATTTGAGATTAACTTCTGTCAAAGTGTGCTCTTGTGATTTTACATGATGTCTTATTACTTATGGGCCATCTTAATTTTAACCACCACAGGAGGTGACTGCCTGCTTTGGAGATGCTCCTCAGAATTCCAAACTGAATTTTACATATGCCACATAGTCTTTATTTTAACTTTTGTTATCCAAGATATCCACTTTAAATTTAGAGAAATGCTGGCTCTTCTTTTATTTTCATGACATAGTAACTAACAGACAAATATATGCATGTATAGTGCACATGTGGACTCAGGAATCTTTGAGTATACAGATGGCTTATTTACTCATGCAAAACATATTTTTACCAATATTTCAACTATAGAAATTATGCTGTTTGGCCTCCTTCCCTTCTCCCACCCCATCTTTGAACTCTATAGATTAGATTCAGGAAACAGATACATGATTTTTCTAAAAAATATATACAATATGATTTCATATATATATATATATGTGTGTGTGTGTGTGTGTGTGTGTGTGTGTATGTAGGCACACACATATACATACCTACACAAATGCGCTTTCACTAACTCTTGTGGTTGTGTGTACTTCTACTAACTGCCCTAAATATTGAGCTTTTCTTTTCTTTTAAATATATTTGAAATTTGGGTTGTAAAGAGGTTTCAGAATTTAGTGCTATGAAACAAGATTCACAAATAATTATAGACATAAAAACAAAATGTAATGTAAGCCTCTCGTATTCTATAAGATGTAGCAAGATATTATACTGCAAAATTATCATTTATGCCACACGAGTACAAGGTTCATTATTCTAATGAATCCTAACAGATCAAGTTTTTAAAATATTAGAAAACATGAATAAACATTTCTGCCAAAGAAGATATATAGATGCTAACAGATACATGAAAAAATACCCAACATCACTCATTATCAGGAAAATACAAATCAAAACTACAATGAGATATCACCTCACACCAGTCAGAATGGCTAAAATCAGAAACACAAGAAACAACAGGTGTTGGTGAGGATGTGGAGGAAAAGGAACCCTCTTGCACTCTTGGTGGAAATGCAAACAGGTGCAGCCCTGTGGAAAACAATATGGAGTTTCTTCAAAAAGTTAAAAATAGAACTACCCTACAATCCAGCAAATTGCACTACTAGGTATTTACCTAAAGGATACAAAAATACAGATTTGAAGGGGTACATGTACCCCAATGTTTATAGCAGCATTATTAATAATAGCCAAATTATGGAAAGAGCGTAAATGTCTGATTGATGAATGGATAAAGAAGAGGTCGTATGTATGTATGTATATGTAATATACAGGAATAGTGGAATATTCCATTCTATACACACACACACACACACACACACACACACACACACAATGGAATATTACTCAGCCATCAAAAGGAATGAAATCTTGCCATTTGCAATCACGTGGATAGAGCTAGAGTATAATGTTAAGTGAAGTAAGTCAGTCAGAGAAAGACAGGTACTATATGATTTAACTCATATGTGGAATTTAAGAAACAAAGCAAATAAACAGAGGAAATAAAAGAGAGAGAGCAAGAGAGAGACTTTTAACTACAGAGAACAAACTGATGGTTACCAGAGGGAAGGAGGGTGGGAGGATGGGTGAAATAGGTAAAGCGGATTAAAGAGTAAATTTGTCATTATAACACAAAGAAATGTATAGAATTGTTGAATCACTGGGTCACCTGGGTGGCTCAGCAGGTTGAGCATCCAATTCTTGGTTTCAGCTCAGGTCATGATCTCAGGGTTCTGGGACCCAGGTCCATGTCAGACTCCACACTTGGCAGGGAGTTGGTTGAGATTCTCTTCCTCTTCTCTCTCCCTCTGCCCCTCTCCCTGCTTGTGCTCTCTCTCTCAAATAAATAAATAACAGCTTAAAAAAAAAAGAATTGTTGAATCACTATATTGTACACCTAAAACTATTATAATAATATATTAACTATACTGGAATTAAATAAAAACTCAATAAAAAAATAAAATATTAAGATACATTGGGATTGCTTAGTTGTAAATCCAAAAACATCTTGAAGTATGACACTGCTATTATTTTCCATATACACTTTTTTTTTCATTTTTGGAAAAAATATGTCATGTAGTTAATCAATATTCTCTAGGTCTATATATATAAAATGATATATAAGTCACCATAGCTGCTAGTGAATCTGGCTTTTTCTATTATATTATTAATAAAAAGATATTAATGATGAAAACAATAACAATAACTTACTTTCTTATGTATTCTTTCATTCGTGTTTATGAATTATAAACTGAAACTTGCTGAGTTCCTACTTGGCGTCAATACTCTGCAAGATGCTCTAGGAGATACAAACATGAATAGTTTGCAATCTAGTAAGAGGTTCATATTATTAATCATAGAATTCTGTGAATTTATAATGTGAACATGAGCTATGAATGTAGATAAAGTGGTCCTGACACAACCACTTATAACCAGGGTAGGTTGTGGAAAGTTACCTAATTTTTGCATCTATAAAATGAGGGCAGGAGCAGTAATAATCTCATAGAGACTTTGTGGAGAGTCACTGAAATCATGTGGGCATTATGCCTAGTAGAGTGTCCAGAACATTGTAAATGAATACTTAATTTTAAAAGGTATCTTTAAATATCTTAAAACTTGAGTGTATGTATTTGTATGTAGTTATATATAAAATTATATATTACATATATACATAATTATATATAATTATGTTTATATAAATGTATATAAGTATCTATCATTATAATAATATAATATATACAATTCAAATTCAATAATATATATATTTCAAAGAGCAGGAATGGTTATTTCTTATTATACAGAGATTTTTTTTAAATTTAAATTTATTTATTTATTATTTTTAATAAGCATATAACGTATTTTTATCCCCTGAATCACCAGGTTTACACATTTCACAGCTCTCATCATAGCACATACCCTCCCCAATGTCCATATCCCCACCACCCCAGAGAGATTTTTTTTTTTAAGGAAATGACTTATACAGGGTCACATAGCAAGTCATTGGCAAGTCAGTATCAGAAGTATTCTCAAGAGAACCCATGTCAAAAGATGACCAGCATCAGTCACCCTGAGTTTTTCTTTAGCTCAGAATAATGGCTTTCAACTGCTGAAATCCTAAGGGTAAGGATGACTCATGACCATTCTGATGAAGCAAAGGACATGTTTCATAGTTTTAATCCACGTGTGTACTTCCAAATCACCAAAGGATGGGATTTGGCTTGTAAATTTCTGACCCTGAATTAGACCCTGAATTAGAATCAAACATCATGTACATGGAAGGGCTTGCTTTTGCTTTTCTACTTCCAGTCTTAGGTCTGATCTCAATCTTCACTTCCAGCACTGAACAAAAGAAAATAGCCCTCACTCTAAAATGCTTTCCTGAATGGGTCTGTGAATTATGATATTTGAGCTCCTCATTATCTTATCTTCCACTTTATATATCACAGATTACAGCTGGCAATTCTGCACGGGGGTATGATTACACATAAAAACAATAATTTAAGGAATGAGAGTGGAAAAGAAATTTATCTCATTGAGTATCACCAATGAAGCTCTTCTGCTACTTTGTTTAGGTGGTCACTTTGGAGAAGGTGTACAGCTGACCTTCTGAAGTACTGTGGAGAAAGAAACTAACAATGAAGAAGAATATATAACAATAAGGGTTTCCATGGCTTACTTTCCCACCAGTCTACATGCCCTTCAAGGATGTGTTCCATCTTTATGACCTACCTTGCATTGTGCCTGGCACAAAGAAAGATGGCTGAGTACAGAAGAAAGGATATTATATTTGGAGTCATCCGTATAGCAGTTCAAATCTGGTCCTGGTTCCTTGCAAACTGTATTATGTTAAATCAATTTTGTCAATCATTTGAGCCCCAATTTCTTAATTTCTGAAATAGGAATAATGCTATCCTCTTCATAGAGCTGTTCTGTGGATTAGAAGTGGCAAAAGCTGGGTGCCTGGGTGGCTCAGTTGGTTAAAGCCTCTGCCTTCTGCTCAGGTCATGATCGCAGGGTCCTGGGATAGAGTCCCATATCAAGCTCTCTGCTCAGTGGGGAGCCTGTTTCCCCTCTCTGCCTGCCTCTCTGCTTGCTTGTGATCTCTGTCAAATAAATAAAATCTTAAAAAAAAAAAAAGCGGCAAAAGCAAAATGCCTATCACATAGTAGAAATCTAATAAATAATTTTTATTACTATAGCAGGTGCCTAATCAATGTTTGTTGAATAAGAGAGGTCATAATTTATTATGATAATGCTAATTACAAGACTCAGAACTCCATACCTATTAAAAAGCAAGCATCATTTTTTCTTTTCATTTCAGAATTAATTTTTCCCCATGCAGAATTATAGAATACTGGGAGGGGATGGTTTTTGTTTATTTGTGGTACAAAGAAAATCCTTATTTATAAAAATCCTAACATCTTCTCACCATGTATTATGCACGGTATATATATATATATATATATGTATATATATATATATATATACATACATATACACACACACACGTACAATATATAGTTTGGCCAAAGCGCCAAAGCTATGCATACTATATATAGGCACATATATAATATAGCATATAGTATAACCAAATGCTCACTGGATAGGAAGAAACATATAAAAATACTTCCTCACTGTCTCTTTGCAAGATCACTGTTTTAATAGCCATGTGCAGAGGACGGACAGCAGTAAGCTCGCCAAACAGCCACCATATGGTCAGCTGGGGGAGGAAAAAACCTCCAGGTAGGAGGGCAGAACTGTTCCAAGGACATAACGAAGCAGAGTTTCCAAGCTCATGGCATAAAATGACCTGTGATACTTGGGCCAGGGAAGTGACAAGGGCCAAGCCTTTACTACAGCAGTCAATAGACCATAGGGGAAGATTCATGCATTCATTTTTTTGTTACTGTTGCTATTTTTAAGCAAAGTGGTTGATGCAGTTATTATTTTTAAACAAGATCTTTGTCTGCAATGGATAGGGGAAAGGGTTTGTAAAGCTAATGAATATTAGAGGCCACACTAGCTAGAGTTTAAAGGGGGACCATTTTATCATCTGTCACACATAATTTGGGAGCACCTAGGTGGCTCAGTTGATTAAGCATCTGCCTTCAGCTCAGTTCATGATCCCAGAGTGTGGGGATCAGACCCTGTGTCTGGCTCCCTGCTCAGTGTGGAGTCTGCCTTTCCCTGTCCCCTTGCTCCTCCCACCTATATTCGTTCTCCCTCTCTCTCAAATAAATAAATAAAATCTTAAAAAAATTAAAAAAAAAAAAAGATTGCTAGTTCTGGCTCTCACAACTGCAAATCCAAGGGGCAGATGCCTCATGCAGGTGTTGTAGAACAAGTATCTGCTTGAAATAACACCTACCCAGTTTGGTTCAAATCTATTTCCTAAATGGGTAGCCTTGGAGAGATATATACTATTTTGTTTTAAACATGCATATGTATAAGTGAGTTGTGGTGAAGATTAAATGCAGTATCAGCTACTTAGTAAATGAAAGCTATTGTTCTTTTTATTCAAAATGGTACACTCTCTCTCTCTCTCTACACACACACACACACACACACCACATAGTACTGACAATTAGAGGCTATTATCTGGGTTAGCTCGACTCCTTTCCTTGGGTTGACTTCCTCTTGGAAGACTATCAGTTCTATCCTATAAATAAACCACATAGGGTTAACCAGCACTCTATCAGTCTTTTCCATATTTCTTCCCTCATTCCCATCTAATATCAAGATATAAAATTAAACACACGCCACAGATTGAGGGGAGATAACATCCTTGTTATTGACCCACATCTGCAAACAACATTTTTTTTTCTGTAATTTTCACCAAAACAACTCCCATCCAAAAAAATCAGAAAGTGAACTTACCAATGGCATGAGGATTTACACCAAGAACTGCAAATATTGCACACCCATATTTCTAGTCTTTTTGCCATGTTAGCTTTCAGCCTTCTTTCATGTTTCTCAGTGATTGCTCTCTTACAGTTCTGGTCCTCTGCAATCTGCTTTCTACCCATCTCCCATCACATTCTGTCCCTTGAGTTTCTAAGATTTGGTAATTCTAACTTATATCATCACTCTCAATTGTAACAATAAAAACTAGCTCCTGGAGGCGCTGTCTCCATGCTACCCTACTTACTCGGTTAACTAATTTATACCTTGCTAATGATTCTTTACATTAAATGTCCTTATATAACTAGTGTGGATTCTGTCTCCTACTTGGGCCCTGTAGAGACAAGCACTAACCTTTATTAAATACCTACTATGTGCTAACCATTGTGCGAATCTTTTGATTATTATAGGTTTCTTAGATAACTAAGAGATTATGTGCTTCAGGTATGTTTAGCAGCAAAGAATTAGCCTTTTCCTTATTTTCATGCACAGAAGGCCCTCAAGACTTAATCATTACCTCCATCCAACCATTTCCAAAAAGAACTATGCATGTAGAACACTCTTATTCAATTGTATAGAGAATAATGTTACCAGCAACAGCATCCTGGACAAGTGCTCTCCAGTAGAAATTTTTGCAATGTTGGATATGTTCTATATCTGTATTGTCCAATATGGTAGCCACTGGTCACATACGTGACTATTGAATGCTTAAACTGTAACTGGTATGCCTAGTTAGTAATCACACTCATGACTAAGAACTGGATTTTTAATTTTAAGTCATTTTAACTTAAATACCAATTTGTGGCCAATGATAAGATATTGGACATCAGAGTTAGATTTTTCAGGACAGGAACACACTTGAGTATGGTGGAAGAAGCTCCTCTTGGCTATCTGGATGTACAATTTCACAACCAACATAAATGGCAATTTGGATTGTTAAATTTTGTGCCTAGGTGACTTGTCAATGAGCTTTTATGTATGAAAAGACTGTCAAAAACAGATCATTCATGTTGGGGCTCACCTCCACAGGTGCCAGAGAGCATCTTGCCTTGGGGAAGAAAGAAAATCTATACTCCATGATTAGCATGTGATTATATTTTACAGACAGGCATCAATGCCTGGTGATTTTGATGCACTTGGCTTTTCTCTTGTGAGATTTATTTAAGGAAGCATAAGCATGGCTTACAGCCTTAGGGAAAGATAACATATAAAAATAGGAAAGCATAAAAGGAAGTAAAAGAAAATCTGTTTTATTTGTTAAAAAAAAAAAAAAAAGCTTGCTCCCCTTTCAGTACCTCCAAATCCTACACCTGCACTTCTTCTCTTAACAAACCCCTTCTCTAACTCAACTCTGACAGAATGTCTTTCATTATTCATCTACCAGAAAGCCCTCTCCAAAATCACCCAACCCCCAACTTTTATTAGAAGAAACCAAAAAGGAAGTCAAGAGAAAAGCAATTTTGACTGGGACGTGGAGGGGTTGAAAAGAAAGAGAATTAAAATGAGTGTCATTTTATTTGTAAGGCTTTATTAAAAAAAAATCAAGTAAATATAAATAGAAATTTAATATCTAAGTGATGGGTAATGTTTGGTCTTACTCTTCTTACTTTCCATGATTTATTTTTTAAAAAGTTTTAAAATGAAAGGAAAATTAATGATGAAAAAAGACAGTAATTCCACATTGTTATGTCGGTACTTTCAACTATTATTCTGGAACAGATGGGTCTTTAGAGTATCCATGTTGTTAAGTGAATGTTGTCCACTAACTGTTTATGTTTAGCTTTTTTACAAGTTAATTTGGCATTTATTTGGAAATGTCCCTGAACAGGACTTATTTCCATTAAGTAGCCTCAGGATGCCAGGAGGCACTTATACCATAGTGCAAAACTGCCCTCAGTTAAACCCTCAGCAGTACATGTGTACATTCCTTATGTAAGTTTGCATAGCACTTTGTAGGCTGTTAAAGTAAGACATTTTACTAAAGTGCTCACCATTTAAATCAAGGATAGTGAATAGCTTAAAAGTTAACTACTAAGAGCAAAAGAACCAGAACTCTGTAACAAAGCTCTATTCAAACCCAGTATTTAACGTCCTTTGTTTTCTTAGGTTGGTTTCGGCTTCAAACATTCTCCATATGGGTCCCTGAGTTCGTTTGTATTTATCAGATTTTGCATGACAATTTTGGTTTGGAAATGATGGTCTTTGATATCTAAATATCAAATAGAGCCTGTCTACTCTTTTCCCAGTGGTTTTGTTCTTACGGCTGGCTGTAGCCTTCTGGATGTTGGACTAGTTCCAAAGGTAAGAAGAGTAAAGGCTCTTTTCCAAGAACATCTCAAAACCCAAGTTGAAACATGTTACGGTGGTAATAACTTTTTCTGCCTATCTCCTGTTTTGCTGTCATTTGCTATGTCACCTATGCTATGAAGGCCACACTGGAAGCACCAGAATTGTGTTTCAAATCAAGGAATCATTTTAACTTTCTTTCAAAGCTTTCATAGAAAAATGTAAGAAGGCTATCATCACCATTGATTGGTAATGATATTGTTATAAAAATCCTGGAAATAAACAGCAAGACTGGTAGATCCTGATGCAGAATCAAAAAAAAAACCAAAAAAACAAAAAAACAAATACAAAAAAAACACAAAACCCTAAGATCACCATTATACCTACATAGATTCTTTACAGAAATAATAGGAAAATATTATATTTTATATAAAATACTCCCATGTTCTTGCTCCTCATGATAAACTTTTTTAAATATTTTTTTAAAAGATTTTTCTTATTTATTTGAGAGACAGAAATCACAAGCAAGGAGGAAGGGCAGAGGGCAAGGGAGAAGCTAGTGATAGGTTTCTTAAACTGTGAATGTTGCATTCTTTGCTATCCCTGTCCATCTCTGCTATCATGAGCTAATTGTTTCAGTGAAGACATAAATCAAACAGCCTTCGTCAAATCATGTAACTTCTTTGGGTCTACAGTGAGTTTCCTTATTTTTAAGAGGATTTAGGCAAGATTAGGTTTTCCCAAAGTTTCCGTGGAATGCTAACCACATGAAATGGATCTAAAAGTAATGTTTTCCATAGTAAAATATATTTAAGAAATATATACATGAAACTCTCCCTCTGGTTATTCATATTAAACACTGACATATTAAAAAGTCATTAGTTTGACCCCATAGTTCCTTTTTAAAAATGTATTGTCTAGTAATGACACAAAGTAAACAAAACAAAACAAACGACTCAGTGTAATACATGGCATTGTAACATTTATGAAACAGTAGAATAAAGTTTTAGCAAACCATCAAGAAATAAAGAAAAGTCACAAATAAATAATCCTAGGACTGAAGAAAAGAACTATAGTGACAACAAAGATGATGAAAAGAGAACATTATAAATGAATTTATTCTAACAAACTTGAAAATCAATAAGAACTTTCTAAAATGTTTTGAAATTACTTTCTAGAAATACTATAAAAAATGACTCAAGAAAAAATTCCAAATCAATTATCATTATTAAGATTGAAATCAGTAATTGAAAGTTCTATTCCAAATCATTCTTGGACCAGTTAATTACACATTTTTCTCCTGAAAATTTCTTTTGAAAATTTTTAGTAATGCTTTATTAAACCTTCTTCCAACAGAAAAATCTCAATTCTATAAAATTGTAGTAGATGTAGAAAAATAGGGAAAGCTATCTAACTTACATAACTTTAAAACACAATATTAAACAGAAAAACTAGAGACCAATATCAACTATAAATTTAGAAAAGTAATTAAAAAATTAACAAAGAGGGACACCTGGGTGGCTCAGTCAGTTAAGCATCTGCCTTCAGCTCAGGTCATGATCCCAGAACTCTGGGGTCTCACCCACAGTGGGCTCCCTGCTCAACAGAGAGCCAGCTTCTCCGTCTGCCTGATGCTCAGCCTGCTTGTGTTCTCTATCTTTCTCTGATAAATAAATAAATAAATAAATAAATTTTTAAAAAATTACCAAAGAGAATTTATCAGTATATTAAATACTATATTCCCAGATATAGATTTTTCCAAATTATAAAAAATATAATGCAGCTTCAAAAATAAATTAATAGACATTAAAATAAATTTCTCATATGATTATCATAATAAATAAATAAATGGCATTCAATACAATTCAACATCCATAGGGGCGCCTGGGTGGCTCAGTGGGTTAAGCCGCTGCCTTCAGCTCAGGTCATGATCTCAGGATCCTGGGATCAAGTCCCACATCAGCTCTCTGCTAGGCGGGGAGTCTGCTTCTCTCTCTCTCTCTCTCTCTCTCTCTGCCAGCCTCTCTACTTACCTGTGATCTCTCTCTGTCAAATAAATAAATAAAATCTTTAAAAAAAATTAAAAAAAACCCATTTATACTTAATTAAAAGAAACTCTAAGGAAACTCTAAGGAAACTCTTTAACCAGATAAAAACTATTCACTGAAAACTTATATCAAATATCATATAATTAATGCCAAAATTCTAGATACAGTCCCAATATGAGAGTGTTTACTACTTACTCAATATTATATAGGAGATCCTGGACAATTCACTAAAACAGAGTAAAGAGGTAGGAAGTATGAGAACTGGAAAGGAGACAAGTGTGTTTATAATCACATGACCCTAAACTAATGAGAAGAACAAAAGATCAAAAAAATCTAAGATAATTTTGAGAAACAAGGTTGGGGAGACTTTGTGCCAGATATTAAGGCATATCTTAAAGCTCTAGTAATGAAGAAAGTATGATTTTGAAGCATGAATGGAGAATGGACTAGTGGAATTGGGTAACAAGCTCTGATCACAGGTTAGTAGATGGTGTGAAATTGACAACTACATGAAAAAAAGAGCTAAATGCCTATTTCACTCCATAGACACATTTAAGTTGCAGGTGGATTAAAGATCTAAATGTGAAAAGACTAGCATTTAAGCTTTTAAAAGAAAATATAGGAAAACAACTGATCTCAGATTAGAGAGAAAATTTCTTAAACATGTCATTAAAACACAATCATGAATTACAAAAAAAAAAAAAAAAAAAGACTGCCAATGTTGGTGACTTCAGAATTTCTCCTCAAAGTCTCTATAATATTAAAAGACAAGGAACACACCACAAAGAGATACTTGCAATTCTTATAATTGATAAAAACAAGTATTCGAATATAGAAACTCTTATTAGTTAACTATAAAAACATCAAACAACCTGATGGAAAAGAAGGAAAAAGAAGATATAAACAAGTACTTCACAGAAGTCATCAGAATAGATAATAAACTAATGAAAAGGTGTGCAATACTACTAGTAAAAATATGTTGGTTGATACACCAAAATGAGATGCATACCATACCACATCACAACTTTTGGGAAGTTTGCTAAGGCCAGGAATTAAAGAGGATGTGGAGGAATACAAGCATTATGGAATGCAATTTTTCATTATTAAATAATCGTTTTAACCCAGCAATGCTAGGTCATATGTGTTCACAAGGAGACATACCCAAAAAAGTTAATTAATTATAAAATTGTTGTGAATAGCAAAAACCCAAAACAACGTATATGTTCATCCACAAAAAAGGAAAAGATGACTACAGTATATTCACATAGTAGAATGCTACACAAAAGTTAAAATGAATGAATCGTAGCTCCAAGGTTAAATATCAAAACATAATGTGGAGCAAAAGAAGCAAGTTGCAGAAGGACCCAAATGGTATGTTATTTTTGTATATCATGAAATTTGCAAAATAATGTATTATTTAGATATATACAGGCTATATTCTAAAATCATTGTCTATGGGAAAGATAGCAACTTCTGAATATTATTATTTTTGGAAAGGAGGGAGGTGCATGGGATGATGAAGGAGCATACATGTAAAATCAACTGTATCTGCGAGATATTTTAGTGTTTAAAATTATCTCAAGCAAATGTGACATTTTAAAATTTGATCAGGCTAAGTAGTTGAGTACGTGGGTGTCTGCTATGCTATTCTTTATAATTCTAGAATATTTTAAAAATAATTTTTAAAGATTTATTTATTTATTTTAGAGAGAGAGACAGAGAGAAAGGGTGAGAGAGCCTGAGCAGGCACAGGGCAGAGGGAAAGCAGTGGACTCCCCAACAAGCACAGAGCCCAAAGCAGGTTGATCCCACAAATCCAGGATCAGAGATCACAACGCAGCCTAAGTGGAAATCAAGAGTTGGATGCCCAACCAACCAACTGAGCTGCACAGGCACCCTTGTTTTTTAATATTTTATAATCAAAATGTTTTAATGAGAAATAAGGGTTCAGTGAGTTTGGGAAGCACAGATATTCCAAAAATAAATCAATACAATAAAATAAATTAATAATGTATGACTGTACTAGCTTATAATGACTTGCAAGGACCTAAGGAATCATTACATTAACTTTATCCCAGCTCTACCTGGATCCTCTTCTTAAAACACCTCCTTTTATTGCCACAGCACCATCTTGGACTTCCAACCTAGGTTGCTTATGGGATATTTCCTTTGTTCCCCTCTTTAACTCTATAGCAACACCTTTTTACAAAGCTTTCAGACTCCAGAAGATGATTCTTCATGCAAGTGCTGAGTATTGAATCATTTCCCTTGGCAGACCCAATTCCTCCCTATTTTTCCTGGGATATGCCTAATGATGGTATAGTCATACTATGAACTATTTCATAGAGGTTAAAATGAATGAAATATTGTCATATCATATTAGAAGTGGGCATTGCCATTCCATAGCTATGGCAGTTGAAGAGTCTGAGACATGGAAAAGCTTCTGCTTTAACATTTATTGAAAAAAAAATAAGTAGAATAAAAGATTATAGCACTACCAGAGTTTTACACTATAAAAATTATATATATGGACTAGGGTTGGAAGGGAATAGAGAAAAATGAAAATAGATTTTTAAAAAATGTGTCAGGATTGTGGGTAATTTTCTTTCTTTCTTTCTTTCTTTCTTTTATTTTTTTGCATTTCATCGATATTGTTACATGTTTGTGTAACAAGTTATTTTAAAATGTTAAAAAATAGGTTGTAGGACAGATAGAATCAATCTGTAATCTTTCTGGTAATGAACAGAGTATTCTCAGAGTTGATAATGGACAATTTCACTCTCAGAACCACAGTTTATCTGCAGTTCCAGAACAGCCATTCCCCACTGGTCACATGCTCTGGGATGAGAATGACAGAGCATTGCTATATAATACAGCTGTCTGAAATTTTGATTACAGTTTGCTTTTCAAAGACTTTTATAGATTAATTACTTCGTTTGCATTGTAGGAATGGTGAACAAAGGTTACAAAGTATTTCAAAGGCAGTTAGTGGAATTGATGTGAACAAACTGCTTGCCCAAAGCTACTGGAATGTTAAGATCCCACTTGATAGAATGACCATAGACCAGCAAATGCTGCACTGGAAAGGTAGAGAAGGACTTCTGGGGGCAGAAGTGTAATGTCTGGTCCAAACAACTGTCTTTGGTGGTCCCAGGTCCTGCTTCCAGACCCTCAGTAATCAAGTTTGATGTTTCTCTCATCTAAGCTTCAGTTTTCTCTTTGGTGTAGCAAGGATGATAATGTTCACCAGCAGAATGAATGTGAACATGATTTGAGGTAGTTGATATAAAATGGCTTGCTAAGGACACAGCCCATAGCTGATGCTCAGTAAATAGCAGCTTTTATTTTTCACTCAGCTCTTTTTCCCTCTGCTCTATTGCCAGATGGCACTTAACTAAGTAATATAGGTGGACCGTTTCTGAGCAAGCTTATCATAGAGTAGTAATTTAATGTGAAATGTAATTGCCAAGAATATTGTGGGTCTGGTGAATGCTATTATTTGAAAAGTAACCACAACTATGGATTTTTTTTTTAATTTATTTATTTGAAAGAGAGAGATCACAAGTAGGCAGAGAGGCAGGCGGAGAGAGGGGGGTGGGGGGAAGCAGGCTCCCTGCTGAGCAGAGAGCCTGAAGCAGGGCCTGATCCCAGGACCCTGGGATCATGACCTGAGCTGAAGGCATAGGCTTAACCCACTGAGCCACCCAGGCGCCCCCACAACTATGGATTTAAAATACAATCCAACTCCCCTTTCCACAGATTTTTCTACCCAGGACAAATCCATAGATATGTATCAACATAACATAGAGCTGAACAGCATGCAGTTCTCAGCGTGCAGACCCAATGCAATCTTGCAAGTGATAATATTTCAGTACCCTAAATGGTTAGAAGATCATTCTTAAACTGACAGTTTGCCAAATGTCCTTTTTAACAGCAAATGAATGAAAGCAAAACAAAACAAAATAAAATAAAAATGTAAGGAAAGAAAAGCGGAAATTATTGCAGTAGAATATAAGTCCATCCCACTGTAACAGAGCAGAATCTATAGGTCTGTGATAGAGGATACAGGAAGATGGGCTGGCAACCAGAGGAAACCTCCTGTTGCTTCTGCCAGAAACATCCAGAGAACCACTGGTTGATCTCCCTCATTTTCTTCTTTCCAGAGTCCATGTGTGTGTTTATCCACAAATGCTGCTCAGTGATCAAGGAAGTAGAGGGGAGGGAAGGAAGAAGGATGGACCAATCATGCTGATTAGAGATTAGGAAAAAACTATGAAAGCAGCTGTTTTCACAGATGCATCTCCTGTAAAATCACAGAAAGGCTGCACCGTGTTTTGGGGAATATTCCAAACCTTATCCTATTGGCATGGTCCTGTTGGATACCAATCATTTAAAGATCCCATATAAGAAAGCTCTCACCCTCACCCCAGGTGCTCAATTGTCCTGTTTTTCTCTGAACTTTGCTCATTTTTACTTTAAAAACTTTCAACAGATTTCACACTAAAGATTTTGTCTTCCTCCAGGGTATTTTTCTTCCATTTACTTGAGGAACCATGCCCAGAAAATATTTTGAGAATGAAATTATACCAAGAATAAAACAACATATAGAGCCTCAACCTTTTGGGGCATGACTTCATATCACTTATTTTAAATAACTGCTGCTTTCTGGGATTCTTATAGATACTTGTCCTGTTGAATTATCGTAGGACATCTGAAAAGTGTTTTACCAGCAGTTTTCAGAGGAAAGATAAGTGATGGAGAAAGGCCTGGAACATACATGGTTGGATCTGTATGGAGATCCCAGGTCCTCTAAACTCTCAGACTTATTTAGGCAAATCACTTTATACCCTCCCTATCACCAGCTAAGGTTTCTTGCCTGGCAGGGAATGGTAATATTTTTTCTAACTTACCTCTCATGGTTGTCATAAAAATAAAATAAAAAATCTGTATGATGGTGTTTTGAGAAAAATATAAAGGTACTTATAAGTCATTACTACTATTATTTTTTTTAATTAAAAAAATTTTTTTTTGTTTGTATCAAGTTCCATTTAGGATTTACCCTCTTAAAATTAAGTTACAGTTTTCTACTGCTGTCATCTTCCAGCTACTTTTTCAAAAATAAAATCATTTAGAGAGTGTTATGGACTGAATTCATATGTTGAGGTCCTAATACCCAATGTGACTGTATTTTAAAATAAGGCCTTTAAAGAGGCAATTAAAGTTAAAAGAGTGGTAAGAATAGAGCCCTGGTCCTATAGGGCTGGTGTACTTACAAGAAGAGGAAGAGACATCAGAGATCTGTCTCCATAAACACAAAGAGGAAAGGCCACATGAGGATTGAGTGAGCTTACACAAGGAATGGAGTCTTCCAGCATCTTAGTCTTTGACTCCCAGCATCCAGGACTGTGAGAAAATAAATGTATGTTATTTAAGTCACACAGTTGATGGCATATTATTATGACAGCCTGAGCTGACTAATATAAAGAGAAAGGAAATAAGAGTAACTTTTTAGCCCTGCTCTGAAGTCAGCATGCCATACACCTAGCCTCCGTATACCTCTGCCCTGACGCCTCTAATGGGCCCTAGAAAAGACTCTACAGGCTCACATTTCTCTCTTGCCTTCCCCATCCCTCCCAAAGTCAGCCTTAGTATCTGAAGTTGCCACCATTAGGCACATTTCCAGCCACAGTAGGGAATCCGATAAAATAAACCTCAAGGACATCCTTGCATCTGTATTCATTGGCTCCTATAGAGTAGTTCTCAGCTTGAGAAATGTCCCCAAAGGCCTTCCTACGGACATCCTGATCTGCCACATGCAGTCAAAGGCTCTGGGATTTGGATTCCTAAGATTGAAGCTAAGCTTGGATCTCAGCTGCCCTTATACAATGGAAAAATATCCCCGGGTGCATCTTCACTGCAGGCTCTTCAGTTTGATTGAGATTTAAAGTGACATTACTAATAGTAGCAGTACAATGGTAGAAGTCATTGTTCAGCTTTAAGATTTCATTGTATTTCTTCCATTGGACATTCTTTCCTGACAGCCTCTTCAATAAATGGTGCTGGGAAAATTGGACAGCCACATGCAGAAAAATGAAATTGGACCATTTCCTTACACCACACACAAAAATAGACTCAAAATGGATGAAGGAACTCAATGTGCGAAAGGAATCCATCACAATCCTTGAGGAGAACACAGGCAGCAACCTCTTCGACCTCTGTCACAGCAACATCTTCCTAGGAACAACGCCAAAGGCAAGGGAAGCAAGGGCAAAAATGAACTATTGGGATTTCATCAAGATCAAAAGCTTTTGCACAGCAAAGGAAACAGTTAACAAAATCAAAAGACAACTGACAGAATGGGAGAAGATATTTGCAAACGACATATCAGATAAAGGACTAGTGTCCAGAATCTATAAAGAACTTAGCAAACTCAACACCCAAGGAACAAATAATCCAATCAAGAAATGGGCAGAGGACATGAACAGACATTTCTGCAAAGAAGACATCCAGATGGCCAACAGACACATGAAAAAGTGCTCCATATCACTCGGCATCAGGGAAATACAAATCAAAACCACAATGCGATATCACCTCACACCAGTCAGAATGGCTAAAATCAACAAGTCAGGAAATGACAGATGCTGGCGAGGATGCAGAGAAAGGGGAACCCTCCTACACTGTTGGTGGGAATGCAAGCTGGTGCAGCCACTCTGGAAAACAGCATGGAGGTTCCTCAAAATGTTGAAAATAGAACTGCCCTATGACCCAGCAATTGCACTATTGGGTATTTACCCTAAAGATACAAACATAGTGATCCAAAGGGGCACGTGCACCCGAATGTTTATAGCAGCAATGTCCACAATAGCCAAACTATGGAAAGCACCTAGATGTCCATCAACAGATGAATGGATCAAGAAGATGTGGTATATATACACAATGGAATACTATGCAGCCATCAAAAGAAATGAAATCTTGCCATTTGCGACAACATGGATGGAACTAGAGCGTATCATGCTTAGCGAAATAAGTCAAGCAGAGAAAGACAACTATCATATGATCTCCCTGATATGAGGAAATGGCGATGCAACATGGGGGCTTAAGTGGGTAGGAGAAGAATCAATGAAACAAGATGGGATTGGGAGGAAGACAAACCATAAGTGACTCTTAATCTCACAAAACAAACTGAGGGTTGCTGGGGGGAGGGGGTTTGGGAGAAGGGGGTGGGATTATGGACATTGGGGAGGGTATGTGCTTTGGTGAGTGCTGTGAAGTGTGTAAACCTGGTGATTCACAGACCTGTACCCCTGGGGATAAAAATATATGTTTATAAAAAATAAAAAATTAAAAAAAAAAGATCTCATTGTATTTCTACATGTTTATTAATTTGTTTACCTTGTCCAGCTAGATCCAGCTCTATTTTAGACTACTGAACTAATACATGCTCTGTTGTAACTGCCTGCCACTTGGTCATCCTTCTAGATACTGTGCACATATCTCAGGTCAGAAATAAAATAATGTTTTTTAAAAACCCTCTGTACTCTATTTTTTCCCTTTATTTTTTAACAAGGGAGGAGAACACATTGACATAAAACCCCAGTAGGTGATTTTACAAGTCTCTAGCTTTTATCTAGACTGAAGAAAACATCATTCCATTTCACCTCCATTTCTGGCCATGCAACAGGCTTCAAATGGACTTTACAAAATATTTCAAATCAGTACCATAGTAAGGATGCTGGTTTGTGTCTATTAAAGCCATTTACCCTCTCCCTTTTTGGCTGTACATTTACACTTGCAGGAAACCCCACCTACTTCCTGAACCAAAGCAGGCGTACGTGAGGAGTCATGGCTTTGCTAGCAGGAGGGGTCTGAAAATAGTTGTTTAGCCATAAATTCAGAATCTGGTATGCCTGTGTGAGTGCTGGGTACCTGGGGCCTGACCAAATGGTAGTCCTCTCTTCCCCTCTGTATTCTGGGCCTGGTCCACAGTGCCTGGCCTTCTGCCTTGACTTCCTGCTGGGAAGTTAGCCCTTTGCAGAGTCACAACACTCTGGACTAAGGTCCTACCTATTTCCTGGCTTCTCAAAGACATTTCCCCTGGGGAGAAAAACATGCTCTCTTTTTTTCTTCTTCCTTCCTCATTGTTAATAATTACTGCCTTCCCAACAACTGTGCAGACCCCTGTCTGAACATAGATCACAGAATCTATGTGTTGGGTCAGTGGCTTCGGGAATGCAGGAGGAAGAATAGAAATGACCGCTGGGGCTGCCATCTTCCAGCCCCCTCCCCCCTTCCTCAACCCTTGACTCTCCCACCAAAAGGATGTGCCCAGGTCACGTCTCCATAGGTAACCCCATACCTATGCAGGAAACAGATGTATCAGGACCCCCACCCCATACCTTCCGATCACCAAATACCCTACCATATATGGATGTGAGCCCATGCCCTGCCTTGGCCCAATAAAAGACCCCCGCTGACTCCCTCCCAGTGCAACTTCCCTGACTCCACTTTCCAGAGTCCCAGAACCTCGCCCGAGGGTGCCCACCTCCTCCTGGCGCAACTTTCCAGGCTCTCCTTCGCCTGAGCCCTGAAACTTCACCGGAGATGCCTTTAATAAATCTTGCCTTGTGTCTACCTTACCTGGTGTCATATTTATCTTGCCTATAAAACCTTACACTATGTATTATGAAGATTGAGTAGAACCAACTCTCTTAATCTTAAGGCCTTGCTAGAGGGGAAAACACCCTTAACTTGATACTAACAAGGCCTCATTGTAGGTCCCCTTTAGCCTATGAAAATCCTTTTGAAACCTCCATTTTTCCTTACCTCCCCCAACCCCATAGTATATAATCAATTCCTCCTTACAACCCCTGTGCTCCTCTTTCTGCCCACATGTCCTGTCCCCATGTTTTAATAAAACCACCATTTTGCACCAAAAAGAAGAAGAAGAAGAAAGGAGGAGGAGGAAGGGCAGGGGGAGGAAGAGAAGAAGAAGATTGACTATTTGGTGCCACTTCTGAGAACATCTTGGTGAGGGGAATGGTGGCTTGGCTGATCTACCCATTTTTATCTGGTAACATTGGATAGGAACAGAGAACTTTCTCACCCCCAAAAAACTTTGTATAATTCTTATCTGGTCCAACTTCATATAGACAAGGAACGTAAGACAAAGAAGAATAGTTGAAGCAAGACTCAATGATTTTCATTTTTCATTAGCCTATTCAAAAAATATTCGTTGAGTCTTTAGTATGTAATGATATGTACTACAGTAGTTTCATTCTCATTTGAGGAATTTTGCCATCTCAATGTAAGTGCCACCATTCTTAGGTAACAATTCCTAGTACATCAAGCAAAGAAACAGTCTTGGCACTGAGCTCTCCCTCCATTAAACTAGGACTCTACATGTAGACAGGGATGGAAGTACAGTAAGATCAGCCTTTTCTTTTACAGTCCTCAGGGGCCCATTTCTGGTATATTATTAGAGAAGTGAGTCCTTTCCCTAGGCTTTTTTCGAGCAGTGTATATACTCCACAGTTTGTAGATATTTTGATAGGCAAAGGATAGGGGCAAACTCCTAAGTAGAAAAGGAACAAAAAAAGTCCATAAGAGAAAATTATGATACATCATAAAAAAATTGGGGGGAAAAAAATCCCTTCATTTTATTTAGTGATATATTTGATAACAATATTTCGAAAGCTCTGATATTATCCAGGATCCTAGGGAATGGCCCTGTGGCAGTTCTTTAATCTATAGTTTTTCATAGACTCGTCAATATTCCATGGACCCTTAAAACAAATAATCCTCAAACAATGCTGTAAATAATTATGTAGTCATCAGAAAATGGGGTCTGGCAGCATGTAGGTTATAAACAATGCTCATACTTTATTATAATGACTTAGGTTCTGTACTCTTTGGTTGTATTTGTCCAGTTCTCACACCACAGGTTCCCAGAGGTCCCTCTTATTTGTGAAGTGATTGGAAACAGAAAGTCCAGAGGCCTCATTCCATTTCCTCTGGTGGTGATTAGGCTTTTTCTCATCCATCTCTGATGTTTGATTGTGATGATGGTCATGGGATGATAGAAGAGATCTATTTTCTTGACTGATTGGGTATTTACCCAAAACATTAAAAAATACCAGAGAATGGCCTGAAAATATCAATAGAGATACTCAGACCTTGTTAGCCTCCAAATAGCAGTTTTCTAACTAATCATTTTAATGACTGAAACAAGAGCCAGATCTTGTCATTTGCAAAATAGCGGTCTTCTGACTTTAATAGTGCCAGGTACAGTTACATGAATGAGTGAATGAATGAGTGAATGAATGAGTGAATAAGTGAATAAGAAAATTCTGTATGAACATACTTCCAACTGGTCCTGCTATGATGATAACAAGGTTCTTGTCTTGTTCTTTCTGCATTTCTACCTTTTACCTATGTTTTATATTATAGTAACAATACAGGTAGGCAGAAGAAAGTGCGTGTTGGATGAACTTACTTTTGACTACTTTAAGCAAGTAAAATATATTTGATTCATTAATTAAATTTGAAATTAAAAATAAAAGAACGAGATAATGTGATTGATAGCAATTGCCCTCACATGCAATAAAAAAGCAGGAAACAAAAAAATTATTTCAAAACTCAGAGCAACCACATTGCAAACCATCTTCCCCCCCTAGAGTCTATTGTGTACTACATTTTACTTGAACTAGCTCTCTATTTTTAAGCACATGGATTCTCAGGGTTTACAATTATTTTCAAACATGAATTCCTACTGAATAATCTGCCTGAAGAAGAAAATTCTGGAAGATATAAAAAATGTCCTAAACCATCATACTTCATGAAATTTTAAATTTTCCCCTGGATGTTTTTAAACCATATATCAAGAAGATAAGAAAAATGAGAAAAATGGAACATCTGCCCAGTGAAACTTCAGGCAAAAAAAGATTAACTCTTAGATTAAGCCAATTTTCCATAGGCAGTTTCTCTTGGCTTCAACAATTCAGAAATACTATTTCTTTTTCCTCTTCCAATGATTTTGGTACCTTTGATTTCATTATTTTTGGGAAAAGTGAAGTTAGTTCATTAAAATCATAAACTTACAAAATTGGGTTAAGATTCCACTCAGCTAAATACATTAGTTTTCATTGCATTTTAGCCAATATAATAGTGAAAAAGTAACTACCTTTTTTGAAATGTTCTCAATTGCTTTCTTATGAGGAACTCAGATAAAAGTTTTTGTTTTTGTTTTTGTTTTAAATGAGAAAGAAAAGTTCATGCCAATAAGAAAAGTAATCTGGATATGTAAACATGAAATCTATAAAACAAATGTTTTGGTAAAATACATCTTTTTGGCACTAATTTATCTGGCAACCAAAAACATTTTTCTGGGGAACAAAAGGTTTTGTGGAAGAAAACTTCTGTATCTTAAAACTGATTGATTACAGAGTAAGTTGTAGAGCCAAGAATGAAGATTTGTTTGTTTATACAAATCAGGAAATGCTTTGGTTTAAATACCTTCATTGAAATTGTCTGTGTGTATAGCTGCATTGCCACTATTACTACTCATTTGCCAATAATCCACACTCATAAATCAGGTTTCTGTTGGATCCAGAATAATGACACTTAAACCAGAGAAGGAAAACATGGTCAAACCAATTTTGTTGTCTTTATGTACCCAAGTCTTCAGATTTTAGTGAATTTTCTGGGTGTGGCCCCAAAATATTTGTAAGCTGTAAGAGACATTTCACTCTCCTCATCTTCAAATGAAGAACAAAACAGAGAAAGTCTTAATAATAGTAACAATCAGATTTACTAAAAGGACCTTTTCATATCTATTCAACCCAGAAGAAGGGAAAGTTTCCATGAATGACAATCTGGGGATAGAAGAAAGGGAATATTTAAAAATTCACCAAAGCAAGCAGAGACAATAATACTTGAGGAGTTCTGGACTTGCCTGGTGGTGCTGTCATCCAAGTGAGACCATTCTCCCAAGTTTCATTGTCTTCATCTGAAAAGTAGGGCTAGAATTTCCATCTATCTACCTCACAGGATTGTTACCTCACAGAAATTACTATGGGTAAAAGTGTTTTATAAATGTTTATGTATCAAGACATTTTATTATTATCATTCTTTTAGGTTCTTTTCTTTTTTTTATCTTTCTTTCTTTTTCTTTTTTTTTTTTTTTTTTTTGGTTATTGTAGTTGAGGTTATTGTTTTTGCTCAGAAAGGCTGCCTCCCAGGAGAATGACCTCCATTTTCATTGAGATTCCAGAGACAATAGTCAATGCCATTCAAGTAATCTTTGTGTCATACAAGCAGGTCCACATAGAACATCAGGTAATCAATAATACCTATTCTTTGATCCTGACAAAATAAATGATCAAAGCATTCTAAACAGTCAATGAGCCTAACTATTTTTAAAGACATCAACAATTTTATTAATTTCTCTGTACTGACTGCCCAAATCAGGGAAGGGCAGAAGAAGGTATATCAACAAAACTAATCAAGAAGGCATCTTCAAATTAACTCATCAAAAGCAAGAGGGTTATAATGCTAGGGGACTTAAAGCACACTTTAAAAAATTATATATTTGTGTGCATATATATATATATATATATATATATATATATATATGTTACTGCAGTTCTACATGACAGTTATAATTTAAGAAGGTAAAAGAAGGTAGGTGCATGGGCGGATTGGGAAACGGATGGATAGAAAAGCTAGGGGTCAAAAATAAACAGTGGATAGATCGATAGATAATATAGTATATAGATCTATAACATTGAAAATATATGCATCTAGTAGAAATTTAACAAAACAGTCAAGTAGGAGAAAAAATTACTGTCAATTCCATACTTAGACATAACAAATGTAAATATTTAACACAAATTAATATTCCTTACAATATTTTTCTATGCATAGTTTCTTATTTATTTTATATAATCGAATTGTACTACATATCAGTTTAAAGTCAACATTGGGGGTAATTATATAACAAAATGCATAAAATGTAAATGTACAATTTGATGATTTTTGACAAATAATACTCCTGTGTAATAAATATCCATATCAAGATGTGGACATTTATACCACCCAGCATATTTCCTTGCATCCTTTTGCACTGAGTCCCTCTTAACCAATGCGTCAGATTAGCACTGATCTGTTCTTTGCCCCCTTAGATTAATTTTGCCTATTCTAGAAGTTAATATATGGAAACAGAGTATATAGGTTTTTGTGTCTGGCTTTTATTCACTCTCAACATTATATTTTTGAGATTTGTTCACTTATTAGTAATTTGCTCTTTAGAACGTTCCATATGAATCTACCATAATTTTGTTTATCCATTCATATTTTAAGGAACAGTTGGAATGGGATGCCTGGGTGGTTCTTTCAGTGAAGCAGCTGTCTTTGGTTCAGGTCATGATCTCAGGGTCCTGAGATTGAGCTGTGTATCAGGTTCCTTGCTCAGTGGGGAGCCTGTTTCTCCATCTGCCTGCCACTGCCCCTGCTTGTGCGATCTCTCGCTTTCTGACAAATACTTTTTTAAAAAAGAAACATTTGAATTATTTTCTTTTTTTTGGTATTAATAATAAAACTATTATGAACATCCACATACATTGAGTGATTTGTTTTACACAATATAAAACTGTATTTATTGATTATTTTTTAAATTTTCAAAAATATTGCTTTAAGTGTCTGCCTAATTTTTATTCAGTGGTTACACCATAATTTACTAAAACAGCCCATATATTTGTATATTTGAATTGTTTGTAATTGTTTTCTTTTATAAATAACAATGCTACAAACATCTTTGCTTTTTTTCTACTCTGGGTGCCAGCAAAAGTTTTCAGAGCAGTCCAAAATTCAGCTAACACACACACACATACACATGAAGAAAATGCTCAATAATGTTCCTTGTATTCTTTGGTCTGTAATACATGAAACACTGGACATTCTACCAGGATAATTTAAAATGCATTCTAAATTGCAAATGCTTTCTAAATAGTTCCCTCTCCTCCTGGATTATTATTATTATTATTTTTGTTTAATTAAGAGTTTCTAAAGAGTTAGTTTTCTTTGTTATTTTCCTTCTTTTCAATTGACAATCACCTTGATAAATAGCGGAAGCAAGGCATCTGAACTCTCCTTGGATTAATTGTAAGGAAAGAAATTGTTGAATGAGGCCAAATGTTTAAACATTAAGTTAGGTTTGTTTTTTCTTAAACTTTGTAAGTGTGCTTTTGCAACATAGCATTCAAGTCCTACACCAAAGAAGCAAAATATAGAATAACAGAAGAAAAAAGAAAATCCTTTATGGAGCCAAAAAATGATCAAAACAGAGCATCAAAGAACCTATAGTGACAGAACTGCAGGGGACGGAGTATTTAAAATACACTTGTGGGAATCCAAGATGGTGGAGGAGTAGGAGACCTAAGTTTTGTCTGGTCCCAGGAATTCAGCTAGATAGCTATCAAATCATTCTGAACACCTGCAAACTCAACCAGAGATCTAAGAAAAGAGTAGCTGCAACTCTACAAATAAAAAAGCAACCATTTTCTTCAAGGTAGGAGATGCAAAGAAGTAATTCTGAGGTGATATATAGGAAGATAAACCTTTGTGGGGAGGGTGCCTACATAAACTGGTTACAAAGAGTGATGACAGTAGTGGAGCACAAAATCAGAACTTTTAAATGTCTTCTCTGATGAGGGATGTCTCTGCCTGAAAGGCACCCAGGTGGTGAAGCAGGGTGGAATCCCAAGTGGGAGAGTATGGTCTAAGGATCCCCAGGGTCACAGGAAGACTGGGGGTGCCTGAGTGAGGCAGAGTTCCCAGACATTAGGGTGGGGAAGCCAACTGCAATTAGCAAGCCCAGGAGTGGGCTCTCAGCTCAGGACTCCTAAGATAGAAACACTTGGTCATAGGCTGGGGAAGCATAGAATACAGAGACAATGGTTGCAGGAGTGATTGACTGCGTTTTTCTGAGGGCTCACTGAGAAGTGGGGCCCTGAAATTTTAGCTCCAGGAGTAGATATTGTGAGGCTGCCATTTTCATTCTCATCCACTAAAGTAGAGCAAAAAGCCTTTAGGGAACAGCAGTCCAGGACAGATTATATAGCCTGGACCCTGGCAAGGGCAGTATGATTCTACCTGAGGCAAATACACTTGAGAATCAATGCAACAGGTCCCTTCCCCAGAAGATCAGCAAGAACATCCAGCCAAGATCAAGCTTATGTATCACACAGAACTGCAAAACTCCAGTGCTAGGGTAAAATAGTATATAAAATTCATGTTTGTTTCTTTTCCCACCATGATTCTTTATTCTTTCAATTTTAATTTTTATTCACTTTCTTTTTTCAACAAATTTCTTATTTATCAACTTATTTATCAAAAATTTTTTATAATTTTTACTTTTACAGTTACATTCTACCCTTTCATTTATTTTTATTTTTGTATATATACGTTTTTCCTTACACTTGGGATATAGCATATTGTTCTGTGCTGTTCACCTGTCTCTTTATATTTCTTCTTTTTTTGGTTTTTTAGTTTTCCTTTTTACAGATACATTCTATCCTCTCACTGTATTTAATTTCATTTTTGTACATATATAAATTTTCTTTTCTTTACAATTTTGGGATCTAGTTTTTTTAAGAAACAAACCAAAACACACAGAGAATCCAGAAAATTGCTCTATTCTGTTCACTTGTCTGATTACTTTCTCTTTTTTAAATTTTTTTTCAGATTCTGGTCTCTTCTCATTTTTTTTTAGTGTATATTTCTCTGGGGTTGTTGCCATTTTAGTATTTTGTTCATCTATTCTTCTCTGGACAGAATGACAGGATGAAAAAACTCACCTCAAAAAAGACAATAAGAGGCAGTACTGACAGCTAGGAACATAATCAGTATGGATGTAAGATGTTGAAAATAAGAGTTCAGACTAATGATTACAAAGATACTAGCTGGGCTTGAGAAAAGCGTAGAAGACACTAGAGAATCCATTTCTGGAGAAATAAAAGAGCTAAAATCTAATCAAGTTGAAATAAAAAAGACTATTAATGAGATTCAGTAAAAAATGGAGGCTCTAACTGTTAGGATAAATGAGGCAGAAGAGAGAATTAATGACATAGAAGACAAAATGATGGAGAATAAGGAAACTGAGAAAAGGAGAGATAAACAACTACTGGATCATGAGGGGATACCATAAAGTGAAACAATTTTAGAATAATTGGGATCCCAGAAGAAGAGGAGAGAGAGAAAAAGAGAAATAGAAAGAGGCAGAAGGTATATTGGAGCAAATTATAGCAGGGAGCTTCCTTAATCTGAGGAAGGAAACAGGAATCCAAGTCCAGGAGGCACAGAGAATACCCACAAATCAATAAAAATAGCTCAACACCCCAACATATAATAGTGAATCTTATAAATCTCAGAGACAAAGAGAAAATCCTAAAAGCAGCTCAGAATAAGAGGTCTGTAACCTACAATGGTAGAAGCAGACTGGCAGTAGACCTATCCTCAGAGACCTGGCAGGCCAGAAAAGATTGATATGATATATTCAGGGTGCTAAATGAAAAAAAAAAAAAAAATGCCAAGAATACTTTATCTAGCTAGTATGTCATTCAAAATAGAAGGAGAGGTAGAAATCTTCCAGGACTAACACATTGATAATAATACAGTAATAGTAGGGGACTTTAACACCCCACTCACTGCAATGGACAGATGTTCTAAGCAGAATTTCTACAAAGAAACAGGGCTTTGAAAGGCATATTGAACCAGATGGACTGATATATTCAGAGCATTCCACTAAAGAGCATCCTACTAAAGAATGTATAGGTCAAGCAGTAAGTTTAAAAAAGAATTTTAAAAATTCATGGAAACAAACAAAAATGAAAACACAACTGTTCAAAACCTTTGGGATGCAGCAGAGAGAGTTCTAAGAGAGAAATATGTAGCATACAAGCCTTTCTCAAGAAACAAGAGAAGTCTCAAGTAAACATTCTAACCTACACCTAAAGGAGCTGGAAAAAGAACAGCAAATAAAGCTTAAACACAGCTGGAGAGGAGAATTAATAAAGATTAGAGCAGAAATCAATGAAATACAAATCAAAAGAATTGTAGAACAGATCAATGAAACCAGGAGCTGGTCCTCTGAAAGAATTAATAAAATTCTTTGATAAAGATAAAAATTTGATAAGTCCATGGCCAGACTTATCAAAAAGAAAAGAGAAAGGACCCAAATAAATAAAATTATGAATGAAAGAGGAGTATCATACCCAACACTGAAGAAATAGAATTATAAAAGCATAATATGAGTGATTATATACCAACAAATTCAGCAATCTGGAAGAAATGAATGCACTCCTAGAGATTTAAAAACTATCAAAAGTGAAACAGGAGGAAATAGAAAACCTGAACAGACTCATAACCAGCAAGAAAATTAAAGCAGTAATCAAAAATATCCCAACAACAGTCCAGGGCCAGATGGCTACCTTGGGGAAATTCTACAAAACATTTAAAGAACGTTCTTCTGAAGCTATTTCAAAAAATAGAAATAGAAGCAAAACTTTCAAGCTCTTTCTATAAGGACAGCATTACCTTGATCCCCAAACCAAACAAAGACCCCACCAAAAAGGGAAGTTACAGAACAATACCCCTGATAAATGTGAGTGCAAAATTTCTCACCAAAATACTAGCCAACAAGATCCAACAATACATTGAAAGGATTATTTGCCATGAATTAGTTGGATTTATTCCTGGGCTGCAAGGTTGGATCAATATCTGGAAATCAATCAATGTGATATACTACATTAATAAAAGAAATGACAAAAACCATATGATTCTCTCAATAGATGTAGAAAAATCATTTGTAAAAGTACAGCACCCTCTCTTGATTAAAACTCATCAGAGTGTAGGAAGAGAGGGTATTTACCTCAATATCATAAACACCATATGTGAAAAACCCACTGTGAATATCATACTCCATGAGGAAAAACTGAGAGCTTTTCCCCTAAGGTCAGGAACACCACAAGGATGTCCACTCTCACCACTGATGTTTATCATAGTACTAGAAGTACTAACCTCAACAAGCAGACAACAAAAAATAAATAAAAGGCATCTACATCAGCAAAGAAGTCAAACCCTCACTCTTCACAGATGACATGATACTCTAATGTGGAAAACCAAAAAGACTCCACCCCAAAATTGCTAGACCTCACACAGGAATTCAGCAAAGTGACAGGATATAAAATCAATGCACAGAAGTCAGTTGCATTCTATACACCAACATTGAGAAAAAAGAGAGAGAAATTAAGGAGTCAATCCTATTTACAATTGTACCCCAAACCACAAGATACCTAGGAATAAATCTAACCAAAGAGGCAAAGGATTTGTGTTCAGAAAGCTATAAAATACTCACAAAATAAATAGAGGAAGTGTGGTGCCTGGGTGGCTCAGTGGGTTAAAGCCTCTGCCTTCGTTTCAGGTCATAATCCTAGTGTCCTGGGATCGAGCCCTGCATTGGGCTCTCTGCTCAGCAGGGAGCCTGCTTCTTCCTCTCTCTCTGCCTGCTTCTCTCTGCCTACTTGTGATCTCTGTCTGTCAAATAAATACAATATTTAAAAAAAAAAAAAAGACATGTAGGAGGGGTGCCTGGGTGGCTCAGTGGGTTAAAGCCTCTGCCTTCAGCTCAGGTCATGATCCCAGGGTCCTGGGATCGAGCCCCGCATCAGGCTCCCTGCTCAGTGGGGAGCCTGCTTCCTCCTCTCTCCCTGCCTCTCTGCCTACTTGTGATCTTTCTGTCAAATAAATAAATAAAATCTTAAAAAAAAAAAATAGGGGAAGACACAAAATTGAGGAAGATACCAAAAAATGGAGAAACATTTCATGCTCATGGATTGGAAGAACAAATATTGTTAAAATGCTTCCTAGAGCAATCTATACATTCAATGCAATCCCAAATCAAAATACCAACAACTTTTTTTCACAGAGCTAGAAAAAATAATCCTAAAATTTATAAGGAATAAGAAAAGACCCCAAATTACTAAAGAATGTTGAAAAAGAAAACCAAAGCTGGAGGAATGACAATTCCAGACTTCAAGCTCTATTACAAATCTGTAATCTTTAAGACAGTATGGTACTGGACCAAAAATAGACACATAGATCAATGGAACAGAATTAGATCAATGGAACAAAATAGACACATAGATCAATGGAACAGAATAGAAAACCCAGAAATGGATTCTCAACTCTATGATCAGCTAATCCTCAACAAATCAGAAAAGAAAATGCAATGGAAAAAAGTCTCTTCAACAAGTGGTACTGGGAAAATTGGACAGACACATGCAGAAGAATGAAACTGGACCATTTCCTTATACCATACACAAAAATAGCCTCAAAATGGAGGTAAGACTTAAAAGTGTGAGAGGAATCCATCAAAATCCTAGAGGAGAACAGAGGCAGTAAACTCTGTGACATAGATTACAGCAACTTCTTTTTAAACACATCTCCAAAGGCAAGGGAAACAATTGCAAAAATGAACTGCTGGGACTTCATCAAGATCAAAAGCTTTTGCATAGAAAAGGAAACAGTTGAGTAAACCAAAAGACAACCAACAGAATGGGAGAAGATATTTGCAAATGTCTTATCAGATAAAGGACTAGTATCCAAAATCTGTAAAGAATTTATTAAACTCAATATCCAAAGAACAAATAATCCAATCAAGAAATGGGCAGAAGACATGAACAGACATTTCTCCAAAGAAGACACAAAAATGGCCAAAAGACACATGAAAAAGTGCACAACATCACTCAGCATCAGGGAAATATAAATCAAAACCAAAACGAGATACCACCTCACACCAGTCAGAATGGCTAAAATTAACAAGTTACAGAAGGACAGGTGTTGGTGAGAATGCAGAGAATGGGGAACCCTCTTATAGTGTTGGTGAGAATACATCTTAGTGCAGCCAGCCTGGAAAATATTATGGTGGTTCCTCAAAAAGTTGAAAATAGAGCTATCAAATGACCCAACAATTGCACTACAGGTTTTTCCTGCCAAGGATAACAACATAGTGATCTAAAGGCACACCTGCACCTCAATGTTTATAGCAGCAATGTCCACAATAGCTAAACTATGGAAATATCCCAGATGTCCATTGGCAGATGAATAGATAAAGAAGAAGTGGTATACATATACAATGCAATTTTACTTAACTATCAAGAAAATGACATCTCAGGTGCCTGGGTGGCTCAGTTGTTAAGCGTCTGACTTTGGCTCAGGTCATGATCCTGGGGTCCTGGGATTGAGCCCTGCATCAGGCTCCCTGCTTGGGAGGGAGCCTGCTTCTTCCTCTCCTACTCACCTTGCTTGTATTCCCTCTCTCACTGTGTGTCTCTGTCAAATACATAAATAAATAAAAAGAAAATGACATCTTGTCATTTAAAATGACGTGGTTGGAACTAGAGGGTATTATGCTAGGTGAAATAAGTGAATCAGAGAAAGACATTTATTATAGGATCTCACTTACATGTGGAATTTAAGAAACAAAACAGGATGATAGGGCAAGAGAGGAAAAAATAAAGAAGGATGAAATCAGGGAGACAAACCATAAGAGACTCTTACTCATAGGAAACAAACTGAGGGTTACTGGAGGGGAGGGAGGTGGAGCTACTAGGTGATGGACATTAAGGAGGGCATGTAATGGGGTACCTGGGTGGCTCAGTGGGTTAACCCTCTGCCTTTGGCTCAGATCATGGTCTCAGGGTCCTGGGATCAAGCCCCACATCCGGCTCTCTGCTCAGCAATGAGCCTGCATCTCCCTCTCTCTCTCTGTCTACTTGTGATCTCTCTCTCTGTGTCAAATAAGTAAATAAAATCTTAAAAAAAAAAAAAAAAAAAAGGAGGGCAAGGAGGGCATGTAATATCGTGAGCACTGGGTATTATGTAAGAGTGATGGAAAAAATAGAAAAAAAAGGGCACCTGGATGTATCAGTTAGGCATCTGCCTTAGGCTCAGGTCATGACCCCTGGGTCCTGGGCCCAAACCCCATGTTGGACTCCCAGCCAGGATCCTGCTTCTCCCTCTCCCTCTGCCTACTGCTCCGCCTGCTTGTGCTCTCTCTCTCTCTCTCTCTGTCAAATAAATAAATAAAATCTGTAAAAAAAAAAAACAAAACTAATGAATCACTGACATCTACCTCTGAAACTAATGTTAATTAATTGAATTTAATTATGATAATTAATTGAATTTAATTATGATAATTAATTGAATTTAAATTTAAAAAAATATATTAAATTAAATTAAAATACAACTGTGTTTGTGTTATTGAAAAACTCATATTCACAATAAAGGCAGTCTTAAATAAGTAATATACCTAATGTGCATTTCTATTCTACATATTTTCCCTAGCATCATTTTCATGAGAAGAAAACAGTGGGTCTGTATCCACACTTTACCTTAAAAAACAAGGTTTTTAAAAATTTAATTCATGCATATAAGTAATGTCCTTCTATTTTCTTTTCTGTTTATAAACTAAGAAATGGATTCTTTTTTTTTTTTTTTAGATTTTATTTATTTATTTGACAGATGGATATCACAAGTAGGCAGAGAAGCAGGCAGAGAGAGAGGAGGAAGCAGGCTCCCTGCTGAGCAGAGGCTCAGGACCCTGAGATCATGACAGGAGCTGAAGGCAGAGGCTTTAACCCACTGAGCCACCTAGGCACCCCTAAGAAATGGATTCTTAAAATACCTTCCCCCCAATTCTTCTTTGCAATTATTATGGTCAATATATTCTTTTTCTTTTTCTTTTTAAAAATTTTATTTATTTATTTGACAGACACCACAAGTAGGCAGAGAGGCAGGCAGGAAGAGAGAGAGAGGAGGTAGCAGGCTCCCTGCTGAGCAGAGAGCCCCATGTGGGGCTCAATCCCAAGACCCTGAGATCATGACCTGAGCCGAAGGCAGAGGCTTTAACCCATTGAGTCACCCAGGTGCCCCTATGGTCAATATATTCTTGATAATTTTATGTTTATACATTTTGTCTTTCTCTTGGGAATTATATAGCATCATCTTATCTGTCCAATCTTATTTCTCTTCTTCTGGACATTCAAGGAATGTATCAGGTATGTGAACCTGGTGCAGTTGCCACTCTGAGTGCTTACTTCTATGGACTGAAGGCTTGTGTCCCACCAAAATCCATATGTTAAAGCCTAATCCTCAATATAATGGTATTTAAAGGTGGGGCCCTGGGGAAGTATTAGGTGGTGAGGATGGAGCCCTCATGAATAGGATTAATGCCCTTATAAGAAGAGACACAAGAGGGAAAATCTCTACTATACTAGGATACAGTGAAAAGACAGGTGTTTTCAAACTAGGAAGCAGTCCCTTAGTGGGGAGCTTCTGCATGACAAAGGAAATAATCAACAAAATGAAAAAGCAACCTGTGAAAAATATTTGTAAACTATATATCTGATGAAGGTTAACATACAAAAAATATATAAAGGACTCATATAATTTAATAGTCAGGGAAAAAAAGTAAATAACATAATTAAAAATGAACCTAGTTTGAGAACAAATTCTGTACTTTGACAAATGCCATATTCTGGTTAGTTTGAGGATTCTGATACCTTAACTTAGTTATGAACAAGGAGGTGAAATGTAATTTTTAACCCTTTAATTCAATAAGCATTTATTAAGCACTAGCTAAATTGGAGGACAGAGGCATCTATACAAGCATCTCTAAAGCAAATCTTTGCTTTTCAAAAATACAATCCGAATTTTCTGGTCATTTGAATAAAAATATTTTAAGAGGTCATATGTATATATAACGTAACTTGCTAATTGTCCAAAGATTTTTTATTGTCACAATTTTACCAGTTGCTTCATGAAATTATTATGACAAAATACTTAAAAAAAAAAAAAATCTTTCCTGACTACTCATTGACAAACTTCTTGGTCTACTTATTACAAATCTCCTTGACCTGGACCCCATCTTCATTCCTGATCCACGTATCAGTAAGGAGAACAAAACAAAACAAACAAAGGGAGGAAAATGGCGTGTATTGAAGGACTTTAACAGGAAAAAAAAAAAGGAACAGGGTGCAAACTTCAATAGGCCACCTTTGATTATAACACCAAGCTGAAAGAGGCGGCCTCACTAGAGCTTTTGTAAATGGTCAGAAGTTAGGGAAGTGTGAAAGACTGTAGGAAAAGATTCCACATGGTTCCATGTTGTCTCTTGCCAATGTTGTTTCATTACCAAGTGAGAAATACGTGTTCTCTTCATCAGGTTTTTTCCAGTTGTAAGCGAACCCAAATTCAAACTGGCTTAAGGAAAACTAAAAATAAGAACAGAATATATTGGCCCTTAGAAGGGTCCAAGTTACTACTGGATACAGAGGCTGAAATATTATTCCTAGGTCTAGCATTTTTTCTATTCTTGCCTCTTAACATCTTAGCTTCTTTTTGGGTAGACTCTACCCATATACTGACCCCAGGTAACACCACGTCTAACCATTATAGTGAGAGACATGGGAAGATCTAATTGGCCATGTCTGCATCTTGTACTTCCTCCCGGAAACAAGGTTGGGGGGTGGGTAGGTTGGTCCCACTCAGACCACATGACCTAGAGCAGGATCTTATCCTCAAGCATTCTTGTTAGAAGTAGACAGAATTCCCACCAACAGTGTAGGAGGGTTCCCCTACAACCCAGCAATTGCACTACTGGGTATTTACCCTAAAGACACAAACGTAGTGATCCGAAGGGGCATGTGCACCGAATGTTTATAGCAGCAATGTCTACAATAGCCAAACTATGGAAATAACCTAGATGTCCATCAACAGATGAATGGATCAAGAAGATGTGATATATATATACACAATGGAATACTATGCAGCCATCAAAAGAAATGAAATCTTGCCATTTGCGATGATGTGGATGGAACTAGAGGGTATCATGCTTAGCAAAATAAGTCAATCGGAGAACGACAACTATCATATGATCTCCCTGATATGAGAAAGTGGAGATGCAACATGGGGGGTAAAGGGGGTAGGAGAAGAATGAATGAAACAAGATGGGATTGGGAGGAAGACAAACCATAAGTGACTCTTAATCTCACAAAACAAACTGAGGGTTGCTGGGGGTAGAGGGTTTGGGAAAGGGGGGTGAGGTTATGGACATTGGGGAGGGTATGTGCTATGATGAATGCTATGATGTGTGTAAACCTGGTGATTCACAGACCTGTACCCCTGGGGATAAAAATACATTATATGTGATATATATATATATATATATATAGATATAGATATAGATATAGATATAGATATAGATATATAATTTCTTAAGTTTTTTTTAAAAAAAAGGAAGTAGGAAGAATTGAGGTTAGGAGACCAGGCCTCTCTGGCTAGTTCCTAGGCTGCTCTGAGTAGGCAGTACAGATTAAGTAACAGGCTTTAGAATCAAACAGACCTATAGATCCATATTCCAGATCTGCCACTTTCTAGCTGTGTGGCTTCAGGCAAGTTGTTTAATCTCTCTGGGTATATCCATAAAATGGAAATATGCATTCCAGAACATAGATTTTCTATGAGTATTACATGAGATCATATATGAACATAAAATACAATACCAGGCAAATAGTAATTAGACACTTAATAAATATTTAAAGAAACTAATAAGAGTAGAAAGGATAGAGAATTTAGAGATAAATGAATTTTATCCCTGAACAGACACCAATGCCTTTTTAAATCATTGATAAGATAAAGCAAAATCCAAATTATATTCATTCATTCAGATATTGGTGGTAAACATCCCATTGTTTTACTGTTTCCAAAACTTTTTATAAGGATTCTCATCATTACATTTAGGAATTTCTTCAGTCTGACGCTCTCCCAACTGAGCTATTCCGGCCGCCCCTCATTTAGGAATTTCTTAGTGACCCCAGGACTTCAGGTAGGTAACCACTACCTAGCTTCTGCATCTTATACAAATATGTGCATGATTTAGGATAAACATTTTAAAATATTAAGATTACCTGACAGCCCTCAATTACTCCTTTGTATTTGCTTACATATTTTGATAAGAAAGAAGAGAGAAAATTCAGAACCTAGACAAAAGATTGAAGTATTGTTTAATACAAAACTGGGATTGCTAACACAGCACAGAGATGCCAAAACTGCATGGATAAATGATTTTGAAAACCATCAAATAGATATTCCACAAGGTCAACCAAAATGCAGTATGCCTGAGAGTAATGAGTGATTTTAGTCCAATAGTCATTAAAATGCCTAAGAAAAAGGGTTTCTATTCTTCTGGTTTCTATTTTTTTATAGAAGGATATAATTTTATATATAAATTTCATCTTGTCTTTAATTGACCAACTATAAATACTTTTTAAAAAAATTCTTGACATTTCTGATGTGATAAATCTGGCCTGGGCTTAGAGACCCTTGGGGTCAGAGACAAGGATGAAGACACACCAAGGAAATAGTCAAACAGAAGGCAAGGAGCCTCCAATACAAATAGATACATTCACTTTCCTTCTTCCTTCCTTCTATCATTCCTTCCTTCCTTTTTCCTCTTAGGCACAAACAATACATAAATGTTTTGTCACAAATACTCAAATGACATTTTTACTAACAAAAAAGCCAAATTTAATGATATCCTGAGGTCGTGTGCCATACAAATACACAATCCTTGATGTTTAGAACTGAATTTGCATTGTTGATTACAGTGATTTTCTGTGTTAACTCTGCAACAAAACCAATAAGTGACAAATCTAATTGACATTCTGGGTAGGATCACAACCAACAGTCACACACTTTCATGATTAAACATATTTTTAAAAATACTGCATAGTTACAATGTAGAATTGCCCTCATGATTTTTAAGTGCAGTTGTTTGTCATTTTTTTTTAATATTTTATTTATTTATTTGACAGACAGAGATCACAAGTAGGCAGAGAGGTAGGCAGAGAGAGATGGAGAAGCAAGCTCCCTGCTGAGCAAAGGCTCAGGACTCTGGGATCATGACCAGAGCTGAAGGCAGAGGCTTTAACCCACTGAGCCATCCAGGCGCCCAGTTGTTTGTCATTTTTAAATTGAGTGCTTTTTCCCAAGGAGGAAGACTTTGGTAGACAATAAAAACTAACTAAACCAGTTCTGATTTTTAAGATAATACCTTGAATTTTAAAGAATGGCTATGATCTTTTTAAAGTACATGGGCTTTGTTACCAAACAGATATGGGTTTAGCCTCAGAATTGTTACCTAATAGTTATGATTTGGGGAACTTACTTAATACTTTTAAGTTTCAGTTTCTTCATCTATATAATTAAAATCAGAAATATCTACCTCAAAAACTGGTTGTGAGGCTCAAATGAGATGTTACATGTAAAGTGTTCAGCATAGCATCTGACATGTGGTTAGCACACAATGCCATTTAGCTGTAGATACTTTGAGATTACTTATTTGTTTTCATTGGCCTTTGCTCGTTTGTTTTATATTGCCTTAAGAGCTGTTGGTTCCATGAATGATGGATGCAAAGAGATCAAATATTTTCTACTGAAGTCCGTAGGTTGTTTTCAGCGACAGGCTCAGTTATAATTTTAACCCTAGTGCCCTCCCCCCTCTATGGCCTGTGACAGAGTAGATGCTGAATAAATACTTTTTGAGCTTGTCATATCTTCTTTATTTTTATTTTTTTTTCTTTTTGCATAACAGATACAGCCTTATGGGTAGGCGACATTGAGCAGAATTCAGCAATTCTCTTCATTCCTGAAAGAAAACCTTCTTCATGAGACCTTGGCAAAATATGGATGTTCTCCTGGAGATTCTGCAGAATGGTAGCAAAAGGTGATTTATATTACACAGTGTGCATTTTCTTTTTAGTCCTCCAGGACCCCTTTTGCTTTTCAATCTTATAGACTCCTGTTTCTAGCTAGGTTCCCCCATCTCACACTATTCCAACATCTTCCCTCAGGATCACTATCTCTGCCCATTTCATACACAGAATAATTTAGCTCTTGTTATCTGGTACCCATACCATTTAATACAGTCTTTAAGCTAAGTTTAACAGAAGTTCTACCAAGTCTGAGGTTTTATCCTTCCTAGATGAGACACTATAGATAGAAAATTTTAGAAAAATATTTCTTTCCTATAGAGGTTATATCTCATCATGTACTCATTTATTGTCACATTAGTCTGTAAGCAATGTGAGGACAAAGACTGCCAATCAAGTCCACCATTTCAGCATCAACCTCAAATATCATAGTAGGCCATCAGAAAATGTTATTTATAATATATGTCACTGTAGGATACATCTGTTGTCCTTCTTGGGGGTAGTATATACTTTATCACAAATACTCTATCTAGCAAGCTTGCAAGTATGAGTGCTTGGGTCTGTTTGTGTGCATACATGTGGTGTAAAAGAAGTCTTATTATCTTTTTCATACTTACACTAAAGTTCCTTTCAGATATTCATTTATCAAAAGCTTGATCTAGTCCTGTTATGCTTTAGCTAATAAGTGATGATACCATACCCAATACTAGATGTTGGATCAGAAAGATTATGAAGTAAAAGTTGATCAAAGTGATGAAGTCCCAGAACCTAAGTCAGGTTCGGTGGGATGAGGAGGTTCGGAGCCGACGACTAAAGAAAGAATTCTTAAGACATCGTTGGTGCAAAATGGTGGTTTATTAAAGCACAGGGACAGGACCCGTGGGCAGGAAGAGCTGCTGCCCCGGGTTGTGAGGGTAGGCATGTTATATACCCCACGGTTGGGGGGAGGTGGTGAAGGGATGGGAGATTTCAACAGAGTTTTCACATGTTAGGGAGGGCCTACAAGGTGCTGGGGGGAGGCCTTGACCTTATGGCATGATCAATGTCATCTTTAGGTCAGGCATTAACATCAAGATAGTTGGGAGATTCTTGGTGGGGTATTATGATCCTGCTGTCATTTACATTCCCTTCTACCTCAGTCTCCTCCAGTTTATGGTGGGAGGGAGACATTAGGGCTTCAGGAACGGAGAGTTATTTGCCTCTGGAAATTTGTGCTATTGATAAGGTAACCTCCCTGTTTAGGTCTCTAGGACATCTGTAGAGCAAGGGGGATTCCTGTTCTGCAGGATTGCGATCCCTGCAAGTTAACTATTTATTGTTTTATGGCAGTCATGGGTGCCTGAGGAATGCTACACATATGGAGGGGAAAGGGTGAAGAGGGGGTGCAAGGCGCCAGCTTTTGCTTTGTCCTCAGTCAGCCTCCTGCTCCCTCATCAAAAGGAAAACTATGTTCTGGGTAATAACAACAAGGAGATACAAGTTTTTTTTTTTTTTTTGTTTTTTGTTTTTTTTGTTGTTGTTGTTGTTGTTGTTGTTTTGTTTTGTTTTAATCTGGGAAGGAACTATGGAAAAATTTTTGACATACCAGTTCTCATTAGATTCAGACATGAAGACAAAGATAATTCAGTTTGATGTTTTTATTTTATTTCCTTCATTCACTTTGTCAGTTCTTTTGTTTTCTTGCATTTTAAGTTTTAATAATCTTTGTATTCTTCTCCTATTCCATGGCCAGTTGTTGTTATCTCATTTCCTATTTTCCTCCTCTGTTCACTTCCTCCACTTGGAACTTGATTTATCTTCTTTGCCTGGTATCAGTTTCTAACCTTTTGCTTATTTTCCTCTGATTTCCACTTATCCTCCAGCTAATCTTATGACCTTTCTGTAATCTCTTTTCTTTCCACATTATCTTGTTTTCAGACTTGTCCTTATCTGCTTAGCCTATGGTCAAGTTCAGGGGGAACGTTCAATCTGAAGTCTTTAGCCTATAAATGGATTACCAGTTGTCTCAAAAGTCTTGACTCACCCAGTTAGTTACCTGGGAATAGTCCCTTCAAGAAAAAATGGAGCTGCTTTCTGCGTTCTCCCTGTTCTTGCCCACTTTTCCACCTGCTCATAGTTTTGAAACGTCAGGCAGAATTTTCAAGTAAAAGAAGCACATTGATTCACTCAGATTTTACCCAATCAGTCATCGTTTTCTCTCCATTTCTCCTTAACCCTCTATCTTAGGACTTTTAAAGAGTGAGGGGCAATTTGGCACAGGACTGCCTGTATCCTTCAGATTTAAATGGATACTCTAAAAAGCCTGGCCACCTCCAAGGCAAATGTTTCCCAAGTTTCAATTTAGTTTTCATTAGGAGCCCGGCAGCCATGTGCCAGCCTGCCTGCCCATTTAAACAAGGCCTTTCTCAGGGGATTATGCAGTTGCAAGCTGAAACATCTATATGCAAATGAGCCTTTCTGTATTTGCTATCAGCTACCACAGAAATTTTCCATTCCTTTAAAGCTGTTTAAAAAAAAATTAAAAAAAAAAAATAAAGCAAAAGGAAAGCAGAAAGGAAAGAAAGAAAGAAGATCTCTTTAGCATAGAGAGAAAACTGGAGGAAGAGTGGAAGGTTGGTTCTCACCCTACCCACTTCCACACTTGTGCACCTACTCCTCAAACAGCTGCAGGAGGTAGAGAACTCCCACCCTCCTATCCCCTCCAGGGAACATAAATATATCCTAAGGTAAGGTTATATTACAATTCTAATGTATCCAAAATAAATAATTGGGCACAATAAAAGTAGAAAAGCTTTTTCTTGAGGTGAAAAACATAAGCTAAAGTTTTGGAACAAAATCAAGTTTAATATTTAAAAAATATATATGTAGAATTAACTATGTTATTTGCATGAATAGAAGGGACCAGCATTACTAATGTTTTGATTTATGTATCATGTAAACTTATGTATCATGTAAAAGAAGTATTTTATTTTGAAATGCAATACCTTTGTGCTGAAGTTGAATAGTTTAAGAACCACTCATACAGGGCAACTGGTCCTCAAGCAGGACCTTTGGTCATCAGTTTCCTCATCTGTAAATGAAGGGCTGAACTAGATCAGGAGGTTCCTAAATCGTTACACAAGCCCTCACTACCTTGACTTTGAAGCTTAAAGTTACAAGACTAATATGGACACTCATCCTTTTTCTGTTTTTTAAAGATTTTATTTATTTATTTATTTGAGAGCAAGAGCATTAGTGGAGGGAGAGGCAGAGTAAGAGAGGGAGAAGTAGACTCCCCACTGATGAGGGAGCCCAACTCAAGGCTAGATCCTAGCATCCCAGGGATCATGACCTGAGCTGAAGGCAGACACTTAAATGACTGAACCACCCAGAACTCCAGGATAATCATAATTCTTTCCCAGATTCAAGTATAGTTGACATTTTATCCCAGCTGATTTGTAATTGCTGCCCTTTCTTTTTCTCTCTCTCAATAAGCAGATGATAGATAGATAGAGGAGAGACAGAGATAGATGATCAATAGTAATAGGTGATGGATGAAACATAGTAGATAGATAATAGAGAAACAGATGATAGATAACAGATTATAAATGATAGGTAGATGATAGATTCACTACCTATATGAATATATAGATAGAAATATATAGAGATATGTAGATACAGTGATCTCTCTATGCATACAGATATGTGAATACACACATATAAACACACACATATATGTGTATACACATTCATTTATCTGAATTCAGATTGCATTTTTTCCCAGCAAGATTAGCAGAGAGAAAATTCAAAAGAATGCTCAATAATGAACAAGCTGGATATGTGGATAACTGGAGTTCTCTGCTGAAGACTGTACCCAGGGCAGCATTAACTCTTTGGCCCTTCTGCGTTGTTCTGGCTTGTAGCTGAGCAATCTTGTAAGCATAAAGGATGCCTTCAAGCAGAGAAGTGTAGAGAAGCAGGCATTTAAAGTGGGAAGCTGTCCACGGTATAGCTGAAATTGTCCACCATGGGTAAAGGAACATTCAGAGGTGAGCCTTGGGGACTTGGGGCAGGGCATCAATAGAGTCCGAGCTTCTTTTTAGTACCTCCTTCACTTTGCTTTCATGTTCACAAAACAAAGTTGCAATTATCATATGGCTTCTAAAATGTTGCAAGGGAAGAGTGGTGCAGCCCTGAGGCTCCCAGCCCTGTCATTTATGACTTTCAGTACATAGAAATCAACAGACATTCTGGACTTTACCATGACTGTGGGAGCTTAGTCCATGTACCTACTCCTGAGATAAGTACTCACTTTTGGCCTGCTGACAGTTTATGTTTCTAGGCCAGTAAAACTATAGGACAGGCCTCCAGATGGTGCCAAGATGCTATTACATAGAATAGTACCCTCTGATTCCTCCTGAGAGGTAGTTGACCTCCTTCTCACAACCCTACAATCCTGTATCATTTCAGTGGTTATTCTCTATTTTGAATTTTTACAATCTTCATTTTCCATATGGACAAATTGTGTTTTTGGTATGAGTACGTCTTCCCCAAAGCCCATTTTCTGTGAATTATTATATAAAGGTTTTGACTTTAAGCTTCAAATCATTCTTAGCTTAATTAAGAGCACCTGGTTATTATCTATTTCCTCATATCTACAGAGTGGGATCTTAAACTCAGCCTGAGGGAACTCACATTTCTTAGTGGGGTTTGATTAGCAGCAGAGAAAGCATGAGGTTTCTCTGTTTATTTCAGGCCTGTGTCTAACCCAGTAGCTATTAGAAAGTATTCTGGGGTATACTATGAAATCCAAAGATTGAGAATTCATCCTGGAAAGGATAGTTCAGAGACTGATGAAAAGTATGGGCTTTAATATATAAGGCCACTTCAGTTTTATTCGTAAAAATATGGTTATAATATGTGTTAACCTGGGTCCTACAGGAAGCAGACCTACTTTTCTTGCTTTCCTTATCCTGCTTTCTTCACTCCATTATAGATTTTGCTGAAGGGTATTCCCTCCATAAATCACTTGGCTAGAATCCCTGCTTCATCTGATCTAACACGGGCTTGGAGACAGGTGAGCCTGAAAGGCTCAGAGGTAATGCACAAGAGGGCAATGCTGTAGATTGAAAGAAGGAATGAATTACTTTTCTCTAAAAACCAGGTTTAAATCAAATAATTCAACATATACATTTTGATGTTTTCTTTCACTGTAATGTACAAATGTTATAAATATCACTTTGCTAACCCTTCAGTTTATTTCTAACTTAGTGCTAAGAACTCCAAACCATATTCACAATATCAAAGGACTGATATACTACTGCACAAGTTCTCTGATGCTGCAACCTTCCAATGAGTCTTTAACAGCATGTCCATCCTCTTGCTTTGATTTACTGGCATGCAAACCTTGCTTGCTGATTTGAATAAGAATCTTAGAATTTTAGAGCTGAACAAACTTTAGGGATCATCTAGTCCAATTCTTTTAGGTCATGAACAAATGGAAGCCAACAAATTCCGATTATTGCTCAAGGAGCTACCAAAAGGCAGAATTGAAATAATCATCCAGTGTTGTGGGTGCCAATCCAACACTGTTTATACTGAACCACATTATTTGGCCTTTACCAGACTTTACATATTTCAGATGGAAGAGAAAAAGAGCATCCGATTTTTTCACTCATTACTCATTAAGCCATATCATTGGTCTTATAAAGGAATTACATTAGTATTTGCTTTAGTCTAGTAATGAGTTTGTAATGTTAAGTTATAAACTCATCTTTTTTTACTCCTTCTCTATGTAAGCTTTAGTCAATTTCTTCAAATAGCAATATACATGCAACTTTTCCTGAGAGACAAAAACCTCACCAGCAGAGCTACTGAATGTTCTATTATCAGTCAAGATACAGTTGAAATCTACCTGAACTAGAATAAATGGATTCATTTTCAGGAAGGCTTAGGTTGTCTCTAAATCAGATCAATGTTATAAATAAAAACATTGCTGCACACATATATTTATAACACATTTTGTCCTTTGCTTTGTGAGATGAAATTATATGGAATAAAAAGAAATCTTGTAAAGCCCAGTCATTTCCATGAGGTCTAACAAAATCACTGTTTGTTCTCCATTAATTATAGGTATCTGACCAAATTGACTTTTATGCCCATTAGGTTGGTCTTTAAATACAGGCAAATCTGCCAGCCTTAAAAGACTGCATACTCCAAAGCTACTGGATGTTTTTCCCTATTGAATTTATTTGTTTCTGTTTGCAACAAAAGTAAAATTTACTAAATTTGCTTCTTTGAGTGCTATAATTTGACTGCCAGGAATTTACATTAGATTCCCTTTTATAATGAACAATTATATAGAAAAAGAAGGGAGAAAAAGAAAGAAAGAAAGAAAGAAAGAAAGAAAGAAAGAAAGAAAGAAAGAGAGAGAAAGAGAAAGAGGAAAGAGAGAGAAAGAGGGAGGGAGGGAAAGAAGGAAGAAAGGAAGGAAGGAAGTGAAGATGAGAGAGAAAGAAAGGGAGAAAGGGAGAAAGAAAGAAAAGGAAAAGGGAGAACATTCTCTTTTCAGGTCTGTAGAGCTAATAGTATTATAATCTCTTTCATATCAATGACTGCCATATCTAGTTCATAGTAAATTTTTAAAAACAAAACAAACTCCCAAACAAACAACAACAAAAGCCTCTTGTTTAATTTCAATGAGCAAGTGGGAAGGAGAGGTCATTTGAAAAAGGTCCCTTTATGCTTTTCAGCTTTACAAAAATGGAGCTTTCCATGGCTTTCGTTTTGGGGCCAGGTTATTTTGGTAATTTCTCTTCTGTGAGATTTCTATCCCATATCTGAGTAAGATGGTTTACCATTATCCCTGACCTCCTAAATGACTCATTGCTAACATACAATTAAAGCTAAGAATGATAGTGATATTGATGAATCGTATGTGTCTGACATTTGATGAAGGCAAAATGACAAAGGTTATCCTATTTGAGGTCATCATTCCACAGGACAAGTGTTCAAAACTTTTATGGCTAATTCTTTTATTTTGCAAATACTCCGAAAAATGTTGTTCCTATTTTTCCTACACTGTAAGCATTTTCCTACACATGTTGTATACATTGGAACCTCATTAAGAAGTTATCCTTTGGGGGCGCCTGGGTGGCTCAGTGGGTTAAGCCGCTGCCTTCGGCTCAGGTCATGATCTCAGAGTCCTGGGATCGAGTCCCGCATCGGGCTCTCTGCTCAGCGGGGAGCCTGCTTCCTCCTCTCTCTCTCTGCCTGCCTCTCTGCCTACTTGTGATCTCTCTCTGTCAAATAAATAAAACCTTTAAAAAAAAAAAAAAAAAAAAAAGAAGTTATCCTTTGGTTGATTTTAAAGTCAATCATATGCCCATGAATGGCACATATTTGTGTATTTGTGGTCATTTTCCTTTTATTTTTAAGTTGAACTAATACATTTTATTTGAATATTCAATAATATATATGATCAAAAGTCATTTTAAAAGCTCAAAGGGGTATACAGTGAAAATAAGCCTTCCTCCTAACCCTGTCCACTTCCTTCTCTTCTCCTGAAGCAACTGTTTCTACCAGAGTACTATGAAAACTTCCAAAGATGACCTGTTCCTAAGTAAGCACATGGCCCAGATACATCCAGTGTTCTGCATTTTGTCACTTAGCTTATCATTTCATATTTACGTATAGAAAGTTGCCATGTTCCAACCCTTTATGGGATTCCACTGGATGGATTTATCATAATTTATTCAACTAGTTTGTGGACATTTAATTTTGTTTCTTTTTTCCCAATCCTTTGTTCTTTTGAACAATAATGCAGTGAATTTCTTTATACAAACTTCTTTATACATATGTTCTGGTACTAATATAGATTAAATCACAGAAGGAAATCATTATGTCGAAGGGGGAGGCATACATTTTTAATTTTTATGATTATTACCCCATTGTTCTCTATAGGAATTATGCTAATTTATATTCCCCAAACCATGAATGGAAGTATCATTTTCACACATTCTAGCCAATACATGTATTATTGTAGTTTCTGATTTTGACCATTTAATAATTTAAAAAGTTATCTCATTGTAGTCTTAATTTATATTTCTTCTATTATAAGAAATCCTCAGATTATATTTGTGTTTCCTCTCTCAATTGTTAATTCTCAGTCTATGAGGTTTTTAACATTTTCTGTTTATTTGCTAAGGCTCTTCATATGTTTATTAAAGGAGCACAATGTCATGTGTACTCCAAGTATATTTTTATACAGACTGTCTTCACCTCTGCAACACCATATATTGATTAAATATTCTTGATTTTTCACAAAGTACTTGGTTATAATGAAACTCTACAATGGAAGTTTGAATCAATGTCTGTAATTATGCAACAGCAATTAGCTTAAGCATGGACTATTTTCTTTATTCTTCTATTTCCAAATCAGCATTTCCCCAAATGTATTCAGGAGCTTGTAAGTGTATGTTCTTTAAAGGGGGAGGGGAATAAGGGCAAAAATGAACTCGAATTTGGCTAAACAAAATTAAGTGGGATTCATCTTTAAAGCTTATCTAAGACTTAATGTGCTAAATCTCTATGAAAGAAACATTATATATATGTTCCAAAATTATTTGCTTACACACCTCTTGAGACTAGTATTCTGCTGAACAGTTTAGGAGATAGTCTTTTGAAGTAAAATCTTTGATTATGACTGCTAAGTTGTCTGCTTTCCAACAAGCCTTGAATTTCATAAGCAGCAACAAATACTTTTCATACTAATATTCCTAATGAAGGCATAGCCCTTAATTAAATTGCAAGTTCTGCAAATAGTACACAGAAACATCATTCATTTACTCATTCTATTTGCTAATTATTCTTCTACAACACAAATTAAAATTTTGACCCCCACACATACACGCATGTTGCATATCTGATGGCATTATGACCTCGTGATAGATTTGAATGAATTAACTACTTCCTTGGGTCATTCTTACTGAACTTTTATGAGATTCAAGGCACTGTGGAGACAAACACAAAGCAGATAGGAATTTGCCCTTAAAGAGCTTACTGTTTTAAAATCAAGTAACAGAAATATTCTGTAATGTGCCTTGTGTAAAATATTTATACATCTTAATGTTATCTTCAGTGCTACATCCAGAGTATTTCCTAAGTGTTTTTATTTAAAAATTCGAGTTAGTTAACAAAAAGTATAATATTAGTTTTAGGCGTAAAATACAATGATTCAGCACTTTCATACAACATCCAGTGCTCATCACAAGTGCACTCCTTAATCACCTATTGAACCCATCCCCCAACCCACCTCTTTTCTGGTAACTATTAGTTTGTTCTCTATAATTCAAAGTCTGTTTCTTGGTTTGTCCCTCTCTCTCCCCCCACCCCCCACCTTTGCTCATTTGTTTTGTTTCTTAAATTTCACATAGAAGTGAAATCATATGGCATTTGTCTTTTTCTGACTGACTTATTTCACTTAGCACTATATTCTCTAGCTCCATCCATGTCATTGCAAATGGGAAGATTTTGTTCTTTTTTTACAGCTAAGTAATATTCCATTATACATATATATGTATGTATATATGTATATGCATATGTACATATAATGTCTGTGATATATATATATACACACACACATATAGTCCAAGTGTCCATCAAGTGATGAATATATCTCACAGACATTATATATAGATAGATATACATATCTATATATATATCTCACATCTAATTTATTCATTCATCACTTGATGGACACTTGGACTATTTCCATCATTTGGCTATTGTAGATAATGTCGCTATACATTGGGGTGTATTTATCTCTTTGAATTGGTACTTTTGTATTCTTTGACTAAATGACTAGTAGTGCAATTGCTAGGTTATAGGGTATTTCTATTTTTAACCTTAAGATTATTTCTTAAATTAATGATCTCATCTGACCCTTCACACAGTCTTGGGAGGTGAGTCATTGCCCTCATTTGACAGATGATGACATAGTTTCAAGAAAGATGAAACATAGGAATTTGCACAAGATAGTGACAAAGCTGTAGCTCAGCCACTCTGAGATGTTACAGGAATCCACACTCTGTGCCATCTAGCTACAGTTATCACCCTTTGAAGCTCAGGTAAAATGAGCAACATGACATGTTAAAATAGGCACAGTCACTCCTACTGTCACTAACCAGAATACCTTTCCCTTTCTAGGTTTGAAATCACCAGGATATATTAAAAATATGGAAATATTCAGTGTATACCTATGAACACCTCCATAGGAGGAATCTGAAATCCATTTAAGCAGGAATGAAACCAACATGTAAGAGTTCTAAGAACTAGTACAGGCTTTAGAACCCACAAACATGGATTCAAATGCTGGATTTATGTATCCCTAACTGTGTGACCTCAGGTAAGTTATCAAACCTGTTTTTGAGTTTCTTTTTCCAGGGAGTACAAATAGTTCCCTCACAGGATGGTCTTGAAGATATAATGAGGTGAGTTTTTATAGTGAGGCCATTTTCACAATGAGTAAGTTTTCATTGTGCAGGGATCCTGGCAGGCACAGGATCACTTTTGAGTCATAAGTTTATAAATCCTTTCCTGACAAGAATGCACAAACTTTTTCCCACAGTTTAGTGTCCATGGACTCTAAGAAACCCTCCATAGTGCTTGAAAGGAAGCTTACAGACCCCTGCATGGGGAAAGACATTCGTGAAAAGAAAGTCATTCCTCTCTTCTGCTCTCAGATGGAAATGTGTATGGTCTTTTTTTTTTTTTTTTTTTTTTTTTTTTTAATGTTTTAAAATTTTCTCTTTAGGAAAAACATTTCAGTGATGGTGGATGACCTGGACCGTTTTGATCTCTGACTACCTCAGGGTTATCTGGCCTTCCCTGCCTAGCTTCCTCATCAGAGGACTGAGGCTGTCATCTTCTTTCAAAGCCCTGGCAATCTGCTCAGATGCATGGCAAGCTTTGATTGCCTTTTAAACTGTGTTATTCCATGTGTCCCATACCAGAGGTGATTAATTCTAGTTATCAGAATGTCAGGAAGAAGGTGGAACTGGCCAGGCGTGTCCTTGAGATATCATGGGATGGCATGACAATCGTCCAGGCCATCTATTCCACTGGAGAACAATGTGTTAATGTAATGGGAAACTTCTCACAAATAGAATCTGGTATAACTAAATAGCAAACTAATGAATAACACTGGGCAAATTTTCACTTACTTCCACCCTTAAGGCCAGTGTTAAAAGCTAACAAATTTTGTTTTCCAATTGTGAGATCTTTCACAGTTCTTTATTTTTCTAATTCCAGAGAATTCCATTTCAAATCCTCCTTTGCCAAGATCATCAGAGCCTTGTTTTCAAAGACATCTCCCATTGAATTAGGTTGTAGAAAAGCCCAGGAGCTTTTATGTCCCAAGATATTGGAGATAGTCCTGGCTTAAGGCTGTTGTGGTCCCTGCAGAAATTTACATGTTTCATTCAAATTCAGGAAGTTCACTGGATCTGTACTCAGTGCTTCTGAGGTCCTAGGGCTTAGTGTTTAATTATGTTTAACCGCTGTCTTTAGAAACACAGTGTTGGTCTCTTTTTCCAGAGGTAGAGGCAAAGTGTACAGGGAAGAGAAGAATTTCTGGATTCCCCGCCTAACTACGGTAACAAACAAACCAAAATAAGACCCTGATTCAATTATTTCAATAAATCACAAAAGTATATAGCCACTTTTTTATGTCACTTTATCAGGATGACTACTGACCATATGGCAAGAGACCACAGCCTTTTTCTCAGGACTTAATATAATTGTCCTAGCGCTATTGTACCACTACAGGGACTGGGGAGATGAGAGACCAAGAAAGTCATGATTATCAAGGGCATCAGGAATCCTACCCCTCCCCCCCCGGAGAAATAGGAGTGCCTACAATCACCTGGTATTTGGTAGATTTCATTATTCCAGTTGCATTATATATTTGTTTGGACTGAAAGAAGAGGTTTTTCTTTCTATTCCCAATATGCTCCTTATGCCATATGATTATTTATACTAATATATTTTTTTAAATGGCTTATACTTGGGAACTTCAGTTTTTTATTTTTATTTTTGAATGTGGGCCACTGATGCAGAGAAAATTAACTTTACTGTTAAATAAATGCTCTTTAGAAATGACAAGTCACTAACGTACTCAGAAAAATATAGTGTTACAGCAGGGATTATGACTGCTGTGATTATTGTAGTTTCTTATATTATACCTAATATTTCTTTTAACTTTCTATCTGACAGCTGAGCAAAACAGGGGAGAATGAGTGATGTTTGTTGGATCTCAAGCGGAAACTGTACATTTAGTCGATTGAAAATTAGGAGCCAAAAGGCTTTGGTTTTAATGAAAGTTGCACTTGACAATAGCCCCATATCTCAGTCCCTCCAACGTGGTAAGATTGATGGTGTAGCAGCTCTGAAATGCCACGAGGGCACAGTTGAAATATCTGTGGCTCTCCTCACTTTAATATGTCTCCTCTTATTTCCTTCTGGTTTCCACTGAATGCCCACCATGAAGGACTCTAAGATCTGATGGAGGGAGCAGAGGGCATTTTGGTTTTCCTTCTTTTTTTTTTCTCCCATTTCTTCTTTACGTCTTCATTTTCTACTTCTGCTGCTATCACTCCCTTATTTGTTCTCCTTGTGTGTCTCATAATTACCCGCTCACACTTGATACCAGTATGTCACACAGATATTCTCTTAATTTCTCCAGTGAAATGTTCCCAGCAGTCATTTAGTTTTACTTTTATATTATAAGAAGGCTTGGGGTGTGGTGGTGATGAAGTTCTAGAACCTAGGTGAGGTTCGGTGGGCTGAGGTCCGGAGCTGATGACCAAAAAAGAATTCTTGAGACATCTTTGGTGCAAAATGGTGGTTTATTAAAGCACAGGGCCAGGTCCCATGGGCAGGAAGAGCTGCTGCCCCGGGTTATGAGAGATGGCAGGTTATGTACCTTGTGGTTGGGGGAAGATGAGGGGAAGAGAGGTTTCAATGGAGCTTTCATATGCTAAAGAGGGCCTACAGGATGCCTGGATACTGGAGGCCTTGCAGCTTGATTAATGTTGTCTTTTGGCCAGCCATTAACATCAAGATAGTTGGAAGATTCCTGGTGGGATGTCACAATCCTGCTATCAAGCGTCTTTGTTAGTGAGATTTAGGTTCAGAAGAGATTGAACTATATTTACATTTCCTTCTATCTCAGCCTTGTCCAGTTTTGTTTATGGAGGGGAGGGTGACCTTAGGGTTTGAGAACTGAGTTATTTGCCTCTGGAAATTGTGCTATTGATAAGGTAACTTCTTTGTTTGCAGATCTCTAGGACATTTGTAAACCAAGGGAGACTCCTGCCTTGTAGGATTGTGATTTCTGCAACTTAACTATTTGTTTCTTGCTTAAGGCAGTCAGGGGTGCCTGAGGAATGTCACACACATTACCGAGGGGAGGAGGTGGAGAGGGAGGTAAGGTGCCAGCTTTTGCATTGTCCTCAGCCAGCCTCCTGCTCCCTCATCAGTGGTTTCAATAAGAATGAGGGACAAGAACTAGCAGTTAGATAGTGTGTATGTGGACAGAGTAAGTGAGTACATGAGAGTGTGTGTATTAGTTTCCCAGGACTGCAGTAACAAATTGCCACAAACTGGTGGCTTAAAACAACAGATTTTTCTCTCATAGTTCTGGAGCCCAAGTCTGAAATCAAGGTGCTGGCAGAGCCTTACTCCCTCTGGAGACTCTACAGAAGAATCTTTCCTTGCTCTGTCTCACTTTTGGGGGCTGACAACGTCACACCAGTCTCTGCCTCCCTTTCTACATGGCTTTCTCTGTGTCTGTCTATTATTATAAGGACATTTGTTATTGGATTCAGGGTCCTCCAAAAAATTCAGGATAATCTCATCCTGAGATCCTTACATCTGCAAGACCCTTTTTCCAAATCAGGTCATATTCACAGGTTCTAATGATGAAGGAGCAGGAGGCTGGCTGAGGACAAAGCAAAGGCTGGCACCTTGCACCCCCTCTCCACCTGCTCCCTTCCCCTTGGTAATGTGTGTGGCATTCCTCAAGCACCCCTGACCGCCAAAAGAAACAAATAGTTAACTTGCAGAGATCACATCCTGCCAGACAGGAGTCTCCCTTGCTTTACAAATGTCCTAGAGGTCTATAAACAAAGTTTAAAGTTACCTTATCAATAGCACAATTTCCGGAGGCAAATAACTCAGTTCCTCAGCCCTAAATAAAAGTTAAATTTCTTCTAAACCCAAATCTTGCTAACAAAGATGCTTGATAGCAAAAATGTGAATAGCTTGCTAAAAGACAATATTGGTCTCCAGGCACCTCTTAGGCCCTCTTTAGCATATGAAAACTCTGTTGAAACCTCCATTCCCCTCACCTTCCTCCAACCACAGGGTACATAACCTGCCATCCCTCACAACCCTGGGCAGCAGCTCTTCCTGACCACTGGTCCTGTCCCCCGCTTTAATAAACCACCATTTTGCACCAAAGATGTCTCAAGAATTCTTTCTTGGTCATCAGCTCCAGACCTCAGCCCACCGAACCTCACCTAGGTTCTAGAACTTCATCAGTAAGAGATTGAAAAATGTTTTGGAGGTTATTGCTCAACCCAAAACTATGTGTATTTCACATTCACAAAATCTGTTAGGTGGGTGATAGAACCCTAATTTATAGATGAGAAAAGTGAGGTCCAAAGCAATTAAGCAACTCATAAAAAATGGTGGACTCAGAATTCAAGTTTAGATCAGTATGATATCAAAGCTCAAGATCTTTCACCATTGACATTCCTTTGGCACCCAGAGATGGGCACAAAACCACCCAAACTAAAAGGAGATATTAATACAACTAATAAGTAAAAAAATCCCCTAATCTAATACATTTGCTTTTAATTCATGCAATGATTTTTTCCAATTCAATTTGACGAGGGAGCAGGAGGCTGGCTGAGGACAAAGCAAAAGCTGGCGCCTTGCACCCCCTCTTCACCTGCTCCCTCCATATGTGTAGCATTCCTCAGGCACCCCTGACTGCAATAAAACGATAAATAGTTAACTTGCAGGGATCGCAATCCTACAGAACAGGAATCTCCCTTGCTCTACAGATGTCCTAGAGACCTAAACAGGGAGGTTACCTTATCAATGGCACAAATTTCCAGAGGCAAATAACTCTCCGTTCCTGAAGCCCTAATGTCTCCCTCCCACCATAAACTGGAGGAGACTGAGGTAGAAGGGAATGTAAATGATAGCTGGATCATAATACCCCACCAAGAATTTCCCAATTATCTTGATGTTAATGTCTGACCTAAAGATGACATTGATCAGGCCATAAGGGTAAGGCCTCCCCCCAGCACCTTGTAGGCCCTCCCTAACATGTGAAAACTCTGTTGAAATCTCCCATCCATTCACCACCTCCACCCCAACCGCAAGGTATATAACATGCCTACCCTCACAACCTGGGGCAGCAGCTCTTCCTGCCCACGGGTCCTGTCCCCGTGCTCTAATAAACCACCATTTTGCACCAACGACGTCTTAAGAATTCTTTCTTTAGTCGTCGGCTCTGAACCTCCTCACCCCACTGAAACTGACTTAAGTTCTGGGACTTCATCAAATTGAGTATATTAAAAAGAAAAAAAAAACACAAGTTTTTAATTTACCAAAAAGTGTCTCTTAAAAGTAAAAATGGCATAAAAGCAGATATTTAAATTTCTGACATAGGACTAGAATGGGGAGGAAAAAAGGTAACTGTGCTTCTTAGTTTTGTGCATTTTTTAAAAATTTGGATACATGACCTTAATGTATTCTCTGCCAAATGGAATTTAGAAATCAAAGGACTTCACCCAACCAGCTCAATTTTCTGTATTGAAGGAGGACACACTGGCAGTTTTCTCAGCATATAATCCAATATTTCCAATGACCTTCTGCACATCTCTACATGGATATCCCAGGATCACTTCAAGTTCATCTAGCAGCATAATTTTTCTTCCAGCATTGCTGTTTCTACTTCTCCTAGTTTCTGTCATCATCCTTCCCTTTACCAAACAGAAGTTTTGACTCCAAATTTTGTTGTTCTTTCCTTCACAGTGTGTCTTACGTGCATTCATTTGTTCCCAAAACTTTTTTTGAGTACTTCTATCGCCCTCGCCCCATAAGGACGACAAGAACCCTGGTTCGGATGCATCTTCTCTCTCTTTATTTCTGCAAGTCTACACACTTATATACGCTTACATGACCAATCAGCGAGCAGGGTACAGGAGGGAGCGAATCAGGTTGTGCACCTTAATGAACAACTTCGCTAGCAACCAATGCTGTTTACTTCCTCTTTGGGAGTTCTGCTTAGTCTCACAAGGCAATCCTAACCTGGCAACTAGTCAGGCGCCATCTTTTAATGGCGAAGGCCGCCCTGGCCAGGGGCCTGCCTCCAACAACTTCCACTGGGGCAGCCACCATATTGGGTACTGGAGATACTGCCTTTCTAAAAAGGCAGACATAATTATGCCCTATGAGGAGCTTATATTGTAGTAGGAAAAATAGATACTGAGCATGTGATTACAAATATAATGCTCAATATAAAAGGGGAAGCACACATTTCAAATTGGAATATGTTGCTGGGGAATCAAATTCCTCCCTCCTTCCTCCACACTCCCCTCTGCCTTGTCCTGGTTACAACTTTTATTGTACCTGACTTCCTCAGGCAGCCTCTTTGGCTTTAGTCTGGCTTCCTCTGATCTGCCCTTCAGGCTACTCCCTTGTTAAATATCTCATATCTCTGTCTATCTCTTACCAATTCTCAGTAACACTCTCATCCTTACACATTCTGTCCTTTTATATAGCATTTAGGACTTTCCTTCTTGTGAACCCAAGTCCATTCAATTCTGGATAGAGATCTTGGGGAAATTGAGGAAGAGGTTTATGTTCCCCCCAAAATTGGGATCTTGTAAATGCTCTATAACAAGTCAAATTAACCTCAAGAAACTTTTGTAAAAGTGGACTTGCTCATTCATTATCTATCAAAAGATACCTAACACGTTCTAATGCCTGAATATTTGTTCATACTATTTTCCCCCACAGTAGGTCATTTTTCCCCTTCTCTATTTCTCAAACCCCTGCCCCAAAGGGGACCACTCTGAACCATAGCTAATCCCAAAGGCTTTTCTTCTTTCCCTGAAGTCAAAGCAGTCATTGTCACACCTAGCCTTTGGGGTGAGGGAAGCCAAATGGCTTCTATGATGTTATTTTTCTCTACATGCATCTGTATTTGAATCCCACAGATACCACGGGCTTCTTCTTCTTCTTTTTTTTTTTTTTAATTAACATATAATGGATTATTTGTTTCAGGGGTATAGGTCTGTGATTCATCAGTCTTACACAATTCACAGCACTCCCCATAGCATAGACCCTCCCCAATGTCCATCACCAAGCCACCCTATCTCTCCCACCTCCTTCTACTCCAGCCCTCAGTTTGTTTCCTGAGATTAAGAATCTCTTATTGTTTCTCTCCTTCTCTGGTTTCATCTTGTTTAACTTTTCCCTTTCTTGCCTTATGATCCTCCATCTTTTTTCTCAAATTCCTCAAATCAGTGAGATCATATGATATTTGTCTTTCTCTGATTGACTTATTTCACTTAGCATAATACCCTCTAGTTGAGACCGTGGACTTCTTAAGAAGGTCTTGTATTGTGGTCAGTGTTTCCTTGTCCCATTACACCTCTTACTTATCAGACAATCAATAGTTCATATAATCATAAAGCTGTAGAGCTGGGCACTGAGATTAATGAGGTCCAGAGAGGTAAAGTGACCACCCATGATTACACAGCTACTCAGTGGCGTGAACCTAGATCTCTTGCTAGTGGCTAATGTTTTTTTCCTAATGAATAAATGGAACAAATAAATAAATATAAAGAGAAAAAAAATCATTCATTTTTAGTTGGTCTATCCAGTGCTAAACTTTTTCCAGCCAGAAACCATCCTACTGATCTGCAGATGCTGTGATTTTGACAGACACACAATAATAACTTTTAATGGGTTTGAGCTCCAGTGTCCCTCTTGCCATCACTGCTGTAGCTTGACTCCTACCATTCACATTCTGTATCCCATATCCTCTGGTTTGTTCTTGGCTATATCTAGGGGTGAATGGACTTCCAAAATTTGAATTCAAAGTTGTCAGCTCATCTTTCCCTGCCTGATATTTGTAGTGTAGCAACTGGGGAGACACAAGCACACACTCTGTGTGTCAGGGAAGCTGTTGTGTGAGATCATGAAGACAAAAGGAAAATCATCCTGTGATATCTCTAGCCTTTGAGACAGAGGAGGCTGGCTCCAACAATTTACCAGGCTTCTGAGCTGTCAATCAGGAACTCAGAGGTGGGGAAGGGGCACCCCAGGAAATCAAAGCAAATTCAATTATTATCTATTTATTGACAAGGACAAAACCATTTCATCCCTCAGCCCTTCACAGAATGAGGTGGGGATGGGGGCTATAAAGAAATTAAAATGTGAACACTTTTAATGAGGCAATTATTGAATCATCAGTTACACAGTCCATCTGCTTCATAGTGTCCCAGTGACGAGTGAAATTCTAAAATACTGCATTGCATTTCTGTATTCATGTAATCACATAAATGCTCTTTTAGGAACAGCTAATGATATTCATAAATCATGCCCATCCCTCCTATAACTCAGCATTTTCCTTTTGTCTATTTCATTTTATTAGTCACTAATTCCACATTCTGATACCGACTTGGTGGGAATTTGCTGGCAATTGCATGGTAGGAGACAGTCCAGTGACATTCAATATTGTGTTGTGGAATATTCATTTATGAAAATAAGCTAATGCAGAATTGCTATAAAGGACTGTGTAGTCTGGAGTTTTAAATGTAGTGTCAGAGGGGAGAAAGAGGTCTCATTTCAAAAGTCCTTTCCCAGAGATGATTACTCAAGAGAGACATGAAACAATGACAGTGTTAGCAATGAGCAGACAGTGTTTGTGGGGTATGAACCACAAAGAGGTTCTGTACCCAGTTGTAGAGGCCCCATTTTTAGGCAACAAGCTTCAACAATGGAAACCTGAGTAAGGTAAAAGGGCCCACAGCAACCACCACGCTGTATGCAAACAGGATCATTAAGCAACCCACTCTGAAACAGCCATAGGCCCTAACCAATTACAACTAAGTACAGTTCCTAAGATTACCAAGAAGAAAAATTCCATATGTTCCTCTACACCCTCCCTCTGCTCTATAATTGTGGCCCCTAATCACTGCCTGGTCACACATAGTCTCTCCTTTGCTGTCCTGTCTACCTACATCTTCCTTCTGGGGTAGTCAATAAACTTCTCTCTCTTCTGTTCTGCCTTGGTGAATTCTTTTACCACCCTGGCCACCAGCCCCCATTCAGTTGGAGCATCCCACAACAATTTAAATTTTTTGAGGGGATTCCCCACAACAACAAGCAATTCTCTGACATCAGCAGATTGTTCTATAATTCAGCTCAATTCTGATTCTGTCTACTCAGAGATAGTGTCAGCTTCCATAGGTTAAGGGATCAGTCCTACCAGACTGTCACCCTCAACAGATGCTAATCACAAGCCCAGACTGTTAACTGAGCTTCTCACCTACTGGCTCCATAAATCAGAGGTTCCCATGACCCCTTCCTTGGGTTCAATTAATTTGCTAGCATGATTCATAGAACTCAGACAAACATTATATTTAGTAGATCACTGCTTATAATTCAGGAATGCAGATGGAAGAAATGCATACAGCAAAGTGTAGGTAAAGGACAAGGAGCTTTTATGCTCCCTCCAAGCAGCCACTCGCCTCAAATTTCCATGCATTAATCAACTGGGAACCTCTCTGAACCTGGTCCGTTGGATTTTTATGAAAGCTTCATTACATAGGCATGATTGACTGCATCTGTGGCCATTGGTGACTGAGTAAATCTCCAGGTTCTCTCCCTTCCCCAGAGGTGAAGGCACATATGAATCACATATTTTGCTCCACAGGCAACCAACTCTCATACTTTCATGGGCTCTAAAAGTCATGCAATTAACACAGCAAAAGACACATTTGTCACTCTCTTCACTTTGGTAATTCCAAGGGTTTTAGGAGTTTTGAACCACAAACTGGATGAAGATCAAATATGAGAGATATACATTTGAGGGATGCCTGGGTGGCTCCATCAGTTGAGCATCTGATGCTTGGTTTTAGCTCAGGTCATGATTCTCAGATTTGTGAGATCAAGCCCCACATCAGGCTCCATGCTTACTGGGGAGTCTGCTAGAGATTCTCTCCCTCTGCCCCTCCCCCATTCAAGTGCTTATGCTAGTGAGCATGCTCTCTCTCTCTAAAATAATAAATCTTAAAAAAAATCTACATCTGAATGAATAAATATGTATTTTCTATAAATCACAATATCACGGGCTCAACAGCCTTCGCAAATTGGAGCAAAGAGGATGGGAAGAAAAAGACAGATGTGGAAAAGTCAGCTATAACCAAAGAATGGTGTCTGGGAGAACAGTGGAATCAGGATGGCTCAGACATCTTAAGGGCTGAATTGTTTCCTCCAGAAAGAAGTGTTGAAATCCTGATCCCTGGTACCTGGGAATGTGACCTTTTTAGAAACAGAAACTTTGCAGATCTAATCAAGTTAGGATTATTAGGGTAAGACCTTACTTTAATATACCCAGAATCCTTCAAGGAGGGTTTGGGGAGGGTTACATGAAGACTTATGTACACAGGGAAACACTTTGTGACAGCAGAAGCAGTGACTGAGACATGGTGCATTTATAAGCCAAGGAAACTTGAAGAGTCAAGGAAGGATCTTCTCCTAGAGGCCTCTAGAACAGCAAGACAATAGTTTTCTGTTGTTTTAAGTCACCCAGTTTATGGTACTTTGTGTGACAGCCCTAGGAAACCAACCAAGGCATAATGGTATTTTCTGGGGCTTAGATCTCTGTATATCACACATTTACCAAGCCCTTGCCAGTATGTGCCTGATATTAGGTTCACTACTCTGAAGCTGGTTAAGGAATCTTTATGCTTTTGTTTTGCTCGAAAAGCTAAAGCTCACTGGTGTCACTTCTATCAGCCTACGCAGGCCCATGAATGTTTTCTACATCTTTGTTGATCACTACATTGCCTTTCAGGACAATTTACTGGCCTCTTGTCTGATAGCATTATCTGGCAACTCCTGTCCAATTGAGATAATCAGTTTGATAAATCTTTGAAAAAAATCACCAGAAAGGACATAACAGTAGGGTACCTTACTGTTCGCTGGGGCTGTCTGCTTAGTTCTGGAGTTTGTCTTGACCCCCATGGCCACTAAGAAGAGGGAGACAGGCTGTCAGAATTCCTATTCTAGCTTCCCTACTAACTTAAGTGTTGTAAAATTAGGCAAGTTACGTAACCTCTTTGTGTCTCAGGTTTTTTTTTTTTTTTTCCATCTGTATTTACCTCACAGATTTGTTAAAAAAATTAAATAGTCCATATAGATTGCTTATAATAGCACCTTGTCCATAATTAGGGTTTCCTAAGTATTAATTATTATTTCATATCTGAGCATCTAAGATTAGACATAGATTTCTGTATCAGGGTTATAAGTAAAATAATTTTCTAGGAAAGGGTTCTTTTTTAGAAGTAGGTATCTTTTTTTTTTTTTTTTTTTTTTTTGTATGCTAGTGTATCTTTCTAGGAACAGAAATTGTTATGGGATGGGTCAGAAACATAAAACTACTTGAAAGATAAAGATCATTATTCAGTAAAAAAGATTTTATAACAGCAACTTTAGATTCTGGAAAAACAAAAGCACAAAAGGGTATAAGAAAGCAGATAAGACTGATAGAAAAGTGTATGTGTGGGTATTGTTGGATAGGCAGTTCTGGGAATGCAGCAGGAACAATAGAAATGACCGCTGGGGCTGCCATCTTCCAGCCCCCAACCTTTCCTTAACCCTTGACTTTCCTGCCAAAAGGAGGTATGCCCAGGTTGCGTCTCCATAGGTAACCCCATACCTATGCAGGAAACAGAAGTATCAGGATCGCCCCCCATACTTTCCAATCACCAGATACCTTACCATGTAGGGATGTGAACCCATGCCCTGCCTTGGCCAGATAAAAGAACCCCACTGACTCCCTCCCAGGGCAACTTCCCTGACTCCCCTCTCCAGAATCTCCGAACCTTGCCCGAGAGTGCCCACCTCCTCCCGGGCATGACTTTCCTGGCTCCTCTTCTCCTAAGACCTGAAACTTCGCCAGAGTGTGCCTATAATAATTCTTGCCTTGAGCCTACCTCACCTAGCGTTGTGTTTATCTCACCTGCAAAACTTTACATTTGGTGCTGAAACCCAGGAGAAGATTGAGCCCCTACCCCAGTGAGGAGGCTCTCTCCTCTCCCTATCTGGACCTGGACCTGCCTTTCCAAACGCCACTTCTGAAGCCATGGTGAGTTTCCCCCGGTTAAGCACCTCCCTCAGGAAAGCCCTGCCTTAATTGTGGCCGTGGTCAGGGCAGACCCCGCTGGTTACCAGGTGACCTCCCTGACTCCGAGAGGCTGGGAGATGTCCTAACCTCTACAGCACTTGACACAGTTCTTCCACAACCCAGTGATGGATGAGGGGACACCTTCCTCCAGCCCTTGGGTTGCCCGGCAAAAACCATGGGGACCTCCCAATCCAAATTTGACCCTAAAACACCCCTGGGGTGCCTGTTGGCCAATCTTAAAACCCTGAAACTGGACCAGGACCTGTGAAGGCGACGTTACTATACTGTCGCTTGGCCACAATACTGATTAGACAATCAGTCCCAATGGCCTCCGGAAGGCACATTTAATTATCAGATTCTTATGGACCTAAATAACCTAGGCAGACACCAAGGCAAATGGGCCGAGATCCCTTATGTCCAGGCTTTCTGGACTCTGCGCTCTCGCCCCTTCCTTCTGCTCTCACTGCTCCACTTCACAGGTCCTCTTGGCCTGCTCCCCTCCCTGTACCCTGCCACCCACTGCTCCCAAAGACCCAGACCTATCCTCCCCATCTCCCCTCTCTGAACCCCTGGAGAGCTTCACCTACCCACTGACAAGAGGGCCCCCAGTTCCTCCTCCTCCTCCTCACTGTGATCCCATACACCAAGGTCCCTCTCTCCCTATGCCCCCTAAGAACCCTGCTCCAACAACCCCCATTTTGGTCCCTTCCACCCCTACCCCCGTCTCATCCCCTAAACCCCCAAAACTGGAGTCCGTTTCTGGTGTGGCCCCCACCGAACTCCCCCTCACATCTCCTCTGGCTTTCCCTCCCATCTCCACCTGCATCTCCCTCCCATCTCCACTCCACTACTCTCTACAAGACCTTTCCCAAATTGAGAAACGTTTGGGCTCTTTTTCGGCCAACACTGGTAAATACATAAAGGAATTCCAGTATCTGGTCCAGGCCTATGACCTCATCTGGCATGACCTACATGTGGTCCAAACTACCACCCTCACTGCAGATGAGAGGGAGCACATTCGGGCTGCAGCCGGAGAACCTGCTGATCAGGTCCATCTTACTGATACCACCATGCCTGTTGGTGCTCAGGCAGTACCAGCCGTGGAGCCTGAATGGGACTACCAACATGGCCAAGATGGCTGCCAGCGCCGTGACCGCATGTTCCAGTGCCTTATAGCCGGCATTCAGGCAGCCTCTAATAAGGCAGTCAACTATGATAAACTTAGGGAGGTCATTCAGGAACCAAACGAGAACCCGGCCATGTTTCTTAACTGACTTACTGAGGTGTAACTCAATACACTCACCTAGACCTGGCCTCTCCAGCAGGGGTGACTGTTTTAGCTACCCGCTTTCTTATTCAGTCAGCCACCGACATTTGGAAAAAATTAAAGAAAATGGAGGAGGGCCCTCAAACTCCCATTTCTGATCGGGTGAAAATGGCATTTAAAGTCTTTAACTCCTGAGAGGACGCAGCAGAACTTAAGTGCCAAGCCAGACTCCAACAGAATATCCAACTGCAGACCCAAGCCCTGGTAGCATCCCTGAGGCTGGCAGGTTCTGGGGGTCAACAGAAGGGAGCACCTAACTGTCCCTCAGGAGGCCTGTTTCAAGTGCGGAGCCAAGGAACACTGGGCCTGTCAATGCCCCAATCTAAAAGACCTACTAGGCCGTGTCCTCAATGCCGCATGATGGGCCACTGGAAATTGGACTGCCCCCTCCTCGGGGGATTCCCAGTGCCTCCACGCTGGGGAGACCCTGAGACGGTAAATCCTGCCTTCCAACTTCTCAGATTGGAGGATGACTGACGGAGCCCAGACTTGGACACCCCTCTTACCCATGCCAAGCCCAGGGTCACACTTCAAGTAGCAGGTAAGTCCATTTCCTCAAACTTATCTTAGGACAGCCCCTCATGGTCTTCTCCCTGCATTGACTGATGGACTTAGTCAGCCATAAATCCTTGGCACAACTCATTCCTTCCTGTCTCCAACTCTACCACCTGCTATTCATAGAAAACCCCCAGGTCACACTCTCTGTCTCCTCTCGCCTAAATCCCGCCACTCTCTTGCTGACACCTTGCCTTCCCCCATTCCTTCCCACTCCTGCTCTCAACTCCTGGAAGAACTCTCTCTCTCCCATCCAGGACTTTTGGACTGGCTGCTGCCTGACCCCGATCACACTCTGTTCGTGGATGGGAGCTCCTTCATAGTGCCAGATGGAGGGCAACACGCAGCCTATACAGTGGTCATACTGGACGCTGTCATAGAAGCAGCCCCCCTTCCCACTGGGACTACTTCTCAAAAGGCAAAACTCGTGGGTCTCAGCAGGGCCCTTCACTTATCTGAGGGCCAATAGGTCACTATTTATACTGACTCCAAATATGCTTTCCTTATTACCCACACTCACTCTGTCCTCTGGTGAGAAAGGGGATTTCTCATGACGAAGGGAACCCCCATAGTCAACGGGTCTCTTATTGCCAAACTCCTTGAGGCTCTCAATTACCCTACTGAGGTGGCTACTGTCCACTGCCCCATCAGGCCTCCAAGGACTCCATCTCTTTAGGGAACAACAAGGCCAACTCTATTGCCCGATAGACAGCCTAAACTCCTCCCCAGCCCCTCTCTTGTTTCTCAACACTCCCCACGGTTCCTCATACACTGATGAGGAGACTCAGGCCTTCAAAACATTAGGTGGCAGGTTGGGTGACAAGGGATGGTATTATGTCCAGGACAAAATTGCCCTCCTGAAGAGCCTAATCCACACCCTCATTACTGACATCCACCAGTCTCTCCACATCAGTCCAAAGGCCCTATACCAATTTTTCCAACCTCTCTTTCACCATTCCCTCCTCCAAAAGACCATTAATGAGGTACACCAGGCCTGCAGAACCTGTTCTGCAGTCAACGTCCAGGGTGGCCTCTGCAGACCTCTCCTCGGGCATCAGCCAGGCGAGGACTGGCAACTTGATTTCACTCACATGCCTCGACACAAAACCTTCAGATACCTGCTAACTCTTGTGGACACCTTCACAGGCTGGATCGAGGTCCCCTAGTGGGGACCACTAGGGAAACAGCAGACATGGTTGCCATGATTCTCATTGACCACATCATCCTGAGATTTGGACTCCCTTGAACCCTACAATCAGACAACAGACCGGCCTTCATCTCCAGCATCACACAACAAATCTCCAAGAGCCTCAACAGCACCTGGAAACTCCATATCCCCTATCACCCCCAATCCTCGGGATCGCATCTGTGTGGTTTCCAGGGTCACTGTCAACCAACTCCTCCTGCATCCCTATACCTGCCTACCACATCCAAAGGACCCTATAACGATGGCCCTTCACCAGTAGGAAGTAGCCAGATCTGAATCGCCACCTCTATTACACCAAAAAGGTCGGAATGTTGGGTTGGTGGCTCTGGGAATGCAGGAGGAAGAATAGAAATGACCAATGGGCTGCCATCTTCCAGCCCCCTACCCCGTCCTTAACCCTTGACTCTCCCGCTGAAAGGATGTATGCCCAGGTCATGTCTCCATAGGTAATCTGATACCTATACAGGAAACAGGAGTATCAGGACCCCTCCCCCCCATACCCTTTGATCACCAAATACCTTACCATGTATGGATGTGAATTCATGCCCTGCCTTGGCCCAATAAAAGACCCTGCCGACTCCCTCCCAGTGCGACATCCCCCGACTCCCATCTCTGGAGTTCCCACCTCCTCCCAGCATGACTTTCCTGGTTCCCTTTCTCTGGATCCCTGAAACTTCACCAGAGAGTGCCTTTAATAAATCTTGCCTTGTGCCTACCTTGCCTGGTGTTGTGTTTACTTCTCCTGCAAAACTTTATAGGTATGTACATTGTGTGTGTGAGTTTATGAGTTTAGGGGCTGAAAGTGAGAACACATACTATTTCATAGAGAAATGGATACATTTTTACTGTTTCCTCTATATATCTCTGGAACTCATCTGATTCCATTTCCCTTCTGCATGACAACAACCTGAAAAACAATTGGTTGTGCCTACTTTCTAAAATCATGCTATTATTTGCATAGAGTGAATTGCACAAATCTTAAATATATAGCTCAGACTTTTTAAAAAAATTGCACACACACACAAACCTATGTGTGTGTGTGTGTGTGTGTGTGTATCTGGGTCACCAGCTGCCAGGTCAAGATAAATAACATTTCTGTCATTCCAGAAAGTTCCCCTTGTGCTCCTTTCAGTTAACAGCATCTTGTAGAAAGATGCCTAAACATATAATTAACATTATATAAATTAAATTATAAAAGGTGTTCTCTTTTGTGTCTGGCTTCTTTTAGTTCAACATGTTTTTAAGATTTACCCAAGTGTTGTGTGTATAAACAGTTCATTTCTTTTTATGGATAAGTAGTAACCCATTGTAAGAATACACTACTTTTTTTTTTTTTTTTAAGAGAGAAAAGAATGAGAGTGTGGGCAGGGGTTGGAGGTGGTGGGCAAAGGGAAAGGAAGAGAGAAAATCTTAAGTAGGCTCCATGCCCAAACCAGAGCCTTACATAAGGCTCAATCTCAACCCTGACATCATGACCTGAGTGGAAATCAAGAGTCAATGCTTAACTGACTGAGCCATCCACTACAAATTTTTTTTATCCATTCTTCTGTTCATGGACATTTGGGATCTTTCCTGTTTTCACAATTCCAAAGCAAATAAATGGAATGAATTTAGTGGTCTTCAATTTTGTTTTTAGTCAGTAAAACTATTTTTTTCTTTTAAAACCTATGTGGAAATCCAAACTGTATAAAATACATAAAAGTAAGCCTATTCTACATGAAATGATGGGACTTGGAGAGGCAGACTTCCATATCAAGTTTTTCCCCATCTTTCCCTTTGCCTAATCTGGTTTTCTTTAAAGTTTTCTTCAAAAGAATAGGGCTCTATGGAATAACTAAAACAAAAACCAAAACTTCCAAAAACAATTGTTTAACCAGTAATATATACCCAGTATGTCTGTTTAGGACAAAAAAATTTATAAAGAATTATGGCACACATTATTCTAACCTCAACAACTTTTTAAGCAGTTGTTGTCTTGAAGAAGTGACCCCAATTACTGATGAGGATATTGGCATAACTAGTTGTCTCATCTAAGGTGACATAGAAAATGTAGGCAGAGGCTCAAAGATAGGCTTCCTGGTTCAAGCCCAGTGACCTCCTCTCTGTTTCATCACAACTGATACCTGCTCATATTTGCATCCTGTTTGCACATTCAAATGGTTCTTTGTGTGCTTGGAAATGTGTAAAATTTTGCCAGACTTTGTTTTGTTGTTTGACTTTAACTCAATGAGTGTGTAAAAAGCATTTATTCAGTGACTACTGTTTGCGAGATACTCTCTAGAGATATCAAGGCATCTGTGATTACAAAGATGACAGACTTTCCTTGTGTGTTAGTTTCAAAATTAATCGTGTCAAACACTTGAATAACATTCCAATTACAGTATTACATTCCAATTCATCTTGGGGTGCTGGTAATTCTCATCTTTTTATTAAATGATGGACACAGTGGTGTTCCCACCCTTCTATTCAACCTCTCCACCATCTAATCTTAATAAAACATATGTGGAATAATTTAGCATAAATTATTAGGAGTAAATTAATGATTTATTGTAAAAATACATTTGTCTTTTTCATTCAAAAATACTTGTAAGTATAAAAATATTTAAAAGTATATTTCTATATAAAATCTCCCTATCCCTTCTGTACCATGTACTCAAAGAACTGCTTCCCATGGGCCTTCACGCAAGCATGGTGATCAGAGGTCTCAAGTTTCAGGACTGAATCTCAGAATCTTTTGTCTGAGGTCATAACAAGAACTGGCACTTAGTTAAAATCTTTTGTTCATTGCCGAAATAATTATTAATGATGTTCTTCAAATGCTCTAATTCTGTGGAAAGAACACATATCAAAGGCTCACCCAAGATTGTCCTCACTCTGTTAAAGATATCTGGCTCACAGCTGGTGGTCAGTGAACACTCCAGTTTCTTTTTCTTCTCTCCATTACTTTTGCTATTTGTCTTGACCTGTGGGGCAGCTTCCCTGAGTGAGGCTAACAATATCCAAGCATCTCCAGGTGTTCACGAACACATTCCCCAGGGTTATGTTTCAGGATCGATTACAATCAGTTTGGTGCTTTATCCTTTCCTCTGGGTTTGCGATGAGAGACTCAGGGAGTGGCTCAGTGTAGGAAAGATTAGAGAGTAAGTTAGTTAAAAAGTTTTATGCCTTTAAAAGGACAGGAAAAAGGCTAATATAGATAAAGAAGAGAATGCAAAAGTCTCCTGGGTTATGGAAGGCAATAGAACCAGTGCTGCAAATGAGCCCTGAAATCTAAATTGGTTTAGAAATAGAAGAAATGGCAGTATTCAGTGCCATTTTACAATAAGTGCCACACTTAGTGCTCTAGTTTGGCTTTTTATGTATTTATGTGAGTACACTGAGTGTCCATTTGGATCTTTTAATCTATCCAGTTATATGCTTGGGCGTGTTCTCTGCATAATATCCTTCCTCCTAGTTCTCTGGAAATGCATGAACAAATACTGACTTGTCAAATAGAGAATTTTTGCTGATTAGAGATCAAAGAAAGAATGTTACACCCAGCAGGGGATTTCTATTTGCATGCCATGGAAGGGCTGAGTATATACTTTTGGAGTGTATAGGCCTTGCTTGGTGGTAGAGATTTGACCTGCTGAACTCCCACTAAAGAAATCACAAAGCCCTAGATAGCCAACAGCTGCATGCTAAATTCAGAACTCTTGCAATATTGTAAGGACCTGCATCTCTGTCTTCAGATATGCATTCAGGCTGGCCCCTTGGAATGCATCCAGAAATGAATCCTGCCACTTAAGGGAATTTCAGGAGAAATGTTGGGCAGAGAGAAGCACAAGCAACTTCTAATACCATCTCAATTCTCAGCTCATTCAGAAAATTTCTAGAAATGAGTAACATGATACCAGAAGCAGCTTAGACTAGTTGAGAACATGGATTCTGGAGCTAGTCCACACCAGATCTTCCTATCTCTTGGCTCTGCTGCTGCTAATTAGATATAAAACCACTTGACCTTGGATGAATCACCTAATTCTTTGATGCCTTAATTTTTTTTTATCTTCAAAATGGGCATAATAACAATGGTGACCACTTTATATTTTGTATATATTAAATAAGTTAATATATGCAAAACACATAATAAGTTCAATGTGATTATTATATATGCCTGACTTTTATGGAATGAAGGCATTTATCCTAGCTATTACTGAAGACTTTTTATTATCTCTTTCTTATTCTATTTAGTAAAAGTGGGGGACGAAATGTGCCCTTGGTTTCTTCCCAAGAATTTAGACAAATTACAAACCTCACCTGTAGTAGTTGAATCTACCTAGAAGTGATGTGTTTACTTGGAACAGTCAACCATAAACACAGCCTTTTCATATAGTGAAGTAAACATAAACTTAAAAGAATGATTATTTCATTCAAGAGTTCATTTATGCTTTTGTCAGGTACTGATATATTTCATGGCTTTTTCTTTTAAGGGAGCGTATCCATGGTCAACTTTTACTACCTACTGTGAAGGTAGAGATTCCATTTGTCCTATTCATCTATCTGTCCCCATAATGAGCAGAACACACAGAAGCAACATCATAAATATTTTTTATTGAATAAACAAATTAGTATTTCTTTCATGCTTTTCTCACTTAAAAAGTGCCACCTTAGTCTTTAACTCATAATATACTCACACTTGGCCCTTCCACTAGCCAATCATTTCAAATGTAATTCTTATTTATTCCTCAAAGTTTAACTCAACTCTTCCAACATTCCTTTCCTTATTTTTCTAACTAAATGTGCTATGTCCTTGAACTTCCATGTGTATTTCTGTGCCATTCTTAATATACTAATGACTTCCCACCTTCATTACAGTTATGCATAGACATAGCGTGTATCTTATAATGGACCTATGAGATTGTGTACTGCTTTGTTTTTAATACAATGACTACCACTCAAAATATAATTATTAAAAAACTAAACAAATGAATGTGTTTACATATGCATTTCAGACCACTTCAGGTTACAATCTGAACTAAACAAGTTTATAGCTATAATGTTAGAATTGAACAAGTTCCCCGACTCCTAATTCCTTAATTTGGCCAAAAAAGGCCCTGCTTCATCTGAACTCACTCTGAGAAGTAGCTTGTTAAGCTACTGGCTTGAACATTTATTTTTCCAAGCCTGTGAATTCTTTGGTATTATTAAACTTAACAGGATTTTAAGAATGGTCTGCAAAATATTTTTCAAAATACATTTCCTGAACCAGGTAGGCATAACATGTGAAGTATATGCATAACCTTACAGTCATTGCCATTCTTTCAGTTGTTCCTCTATTTATGTTTTGAACTTATTTTGGATTGTAAAAATAGATAGCTCTCCTTATTGGATTACTGCTAGCATATTTTCCAAAATATGTTTTTCAGCAAATAACACAAATGCTGGGTGGTGAAGTAAGAGGATTCATGAATTTGCCCCCAGATTGAGTGGCCAGTATTTATTGGGTTTAGGAATGACCCATCAGATAACAGGACTGTTGTGCCTTTGCCAGGATGGTAAGCCTATTGGCAGCACTGTTAAGAATCTGACCGAGGTATCTTCTGGAGGCATTAAATTTGATCAAATCATTTCTAATTCTTGTTGGAAGCAGGCAGGTTAATTAACTAATTGATTAATTAATCAATTAATAAATAAATTGATTAATGCAATCGAATTAGTTTAACAAGTTATGGATTATAACAGACTATTTTAAAAAGTCTTTTAAGGGAAACAACCAGATTTAATGAGAGGGGTTATATAGACATAGACCAAGCCCTTGTCATCAACTAGTTGATTAATTCTTTCAAGTTATTCCTCTCTTTGATGTCAATCTCCCCATTTGTAAAATGCAGATAGAAAAAAATAATTTTTTAATTATAAGATATCTTACTGAGTGACAGGTACCTTTAGAGGTAGGACCATCATTTTCCTTTTTAAAGGAGTGGCCCTATTATGTTACTGATGAAGAAACTGCAGCTCAGAGAGGCCTCACTGCATGCTGGGTAGCAGCTATGACAGGATGGAGATAAGATTTTACCCTAGGTCTATCAACCCTCAAATTATCATCTCTCACTCTTCCACAGCATATCTATCTACCTTGATGACATAGAGTCACAAATATGAAATGTGGTAGTGGAAGAGAGAATACTTTATAGAATACTATATAGAGAATACTTTATAGACAATACTTTTTACCAAGACTGAGGTCTGACAGTTTTATTAATAAAAAATTATCTATTATGCAAAAATACTAAATACCAAAGCAAAATAAAACAAAACAATCCTACAATACAAATCGTAGATTTGCTCACTTACCTTTCATTCATATTTTTCTTCCATACCATGAGATGGTGGTGGTTAGTCTTCTTCAAGTCCCTGCATTCTTTTCTTTTCAATGCAGCCTTCTATATCAGTTTCCTATTGCTGTTATAATAAATCGCTATAACTTAGCTGCTTAAGATAACACGGATTTTTTGTTTTAATGTACTGGAGGTAAGAAGTCCAATTAGGTTTCACTGGGCTAAAATCAAGGTGTCAGCAGGGTCATGCTGCTTTCTGAAAGCCTTAGGTGACAATCTTTTCAGCTTCTAGAGGCTACCCGTATTCCTTGGCTGATGGCTCCTTCCTTCATCTTCAAAGTCAGGAATATTTGGTTGAGCTTGGTCACATCTTATCATTCTGACACTGACTCTTTTGCCTCCTTCTTCCATATTTAAGGACCCTTGTGATTATAATCATGCCATGAGGATAGCACAGGATAAGACTCTTTTTTCTTTTTTTTCAACCCAAGATTTTACTTCTTGAACAAAATAATCCCAGTGTGGCTGCTTCTGCCTTGTGGTTATTGAGGGGCCCACCTTCCTTCTATCTTCTAGCTTTGCCCTCTTCAAGGCCTTCAGATTACTCTCCATTCATCTGGAGGATGATTAAAAAGAAAAAGATCTTGTGGGGAAATTTTTATGGACCAGCCTGGAAGAAATATGTATCTCTTCAGCCCATTGGTCAAAACTCAGTCACATGTTCACTCCTAACTGCAAAGGATGTTGCAAAATATAGTCTAGCCATGTGCCCATATGAAAAAGGAAATGGGTTTTTGTGAACTCATAGAATAGTGACTGCCACAGCAAATGAAGTGAAAGAGTTGGTCATGTATTTAACTGGGGAATAGAGCATTAGGGAATGGGAACAGCAAGGTGTTCTTTACTTTACTTTACTGGAGTAAAGTAAAGAGAAAGCAGGAGAAGAATGACAGAAATTGATGGCAGAAAGTAATGGGGGCCAGACCATTGGCATCATTGTCAGGACTTGCTTGCATTGTGAAGGACAAGGTGTTAATGTCTTTATTTTAAAGTCAGCTGATTAGCAACCTTAATTCCCTTTGTCATGTAATACAACATATTCATAGGTTGCAAGGATTAAGAAGCAAACCTCTTTGGGGGGGCATTTTTCTCCTTTCCCTTCTCTTCAAGGAAAAAGCCTGGATCTTAGAGTTCTTTGATCAACTCTTAGAGATATAACCACATCACTAGGTGTGGCAATAGCATAGAACATAGCAGAAGAGCATTTTGATTGAAAGTGCAGTTCCTAGAGCTACATGCCTGGATTCAAGTCGCAGCTCTGGCGCTTTTCAACAGTGTGACCTTGAGCCAATTACTTCCCTATGCCTCTATTTCCTCTTCTGTAAATAAGGAAAATTAGAGTAAAAAGAGTAAATACTTATATAGCACTTATTGTGTATCAGGCACTGTTTTAAATCCTTTTACATATATTTGGTCTTTATTGATCAAAACAACATTCTAAGATAGTTTCTATTATTCTCTGATGTGAAAATCAAGTAACTGAGATATTTAATAACTTGTCCAAGGTCATGTAGCTAATAATAGGCAGAGTCAGAGGTTGTACCCAAGCAATACCTCTTCTTAACCACCACAGCAAACATGATTCAGGTGTTGAAAGGATTAAATGAATTAATGCTTATGTCATGTTTAGAATTGTAACTGGAGCATTCTAAAAACTTAAATGTTACCTATTATTTTTATAGGTAGTATTCTACTTTAAAACTGTTAAATAGATATACTTGGAAAGAAAAAAAATATATTGTTATATTATGTAGTGGTTGCTCCTTTTCTGCATACATGTTAATACAATCTTATCTAACTTTTCCACCTCAATCCTAACTTTCTAATCCAAGTCTCCAAGCCATAGCTGGTTTAAAGATACCTTCCCTGAGTCCAAAACTTTCTCAGGAAACCATTCATGCTAATAAGATGCTTTCCCTATCTCAGTCATTAGTTTGTCTTCAGCTCTTCCTGAATTCCTTTCTCCAAGCCAATGTCCTCTTCACCCAACATATCCTATCCCTAAACTCCCAAAATCTCACATACTTCTAATGGCTTTCTCCATAATAGATCCCTCCCCTGGCCTGGGTAGCACTTGCTTTCTTCTTTTCTCATCTTGAGAAAGGAAATTCCCAAAGACTGTCATAAATAGATCACTGAACTCATCGTCCCAAGACTTTTCTGGAAGGAGTGGCTACAAACCTTGAAATGAGTATTTCCATCCTCAACTGCAAAATGAGGATACACTATCAGAGAATAGAGACAGATTAAAGGATCAAATGAAATAATGCATATGAAACTGATGGTAAAAGTGAAATACAGCATCTTTGTACAGCATTAGTACTAACTTGCACACACAACTGCCAACAGATACTGGCAATGGTTGTATCTAATCAAAATGAGCTATAGTTTTGGTATAATCTCAAAACCATACTGCATAAAATTGACAACTATGCTTCTTTGATCACCCTCTTTTCTGTCATGCTCAGATGTAGGGAGACAGAAATAGAATATGTTTCTGGATCATGAATTAATCTTTCTGAGACTCATTTCCTGAACCTTAATAATTATATCTTGTAGAGTAGTCATGAAGGTTAAGTAAGATAATGTACATAAAAGTGGCAACCTGACAAGTTTAGAACTTAGTTAAATGTGTACTAAAATGTCAGTTGTCATCATTATTATCTTCATCATCATTAGTATAACAAAGATGCAAGAATAAGATAGGTTCCCTGGACTAGAGCCTAAATTCCATTGCATCTGCAAATCTTTGCCATAGGCTGCTCTCAGCTTCAGGCCGTCTTGGAATTTCCTTTGTTTATTTTTTACTAGGGATCTGAGCCTATACAGTAGGCCAACAGAGATGAAATTTGCATTGTTCTTGTCAAGTTAAAGTCTATCAAACACTTCAAAATTCTACCTGTGGGAAGCAGCTTTCAATAAATTCCCTCTAATTTATTAGCTCATTCAAACGTCACCTAGGTTCTCCTTACTTTGAAGCCAACTTTTGCTCAGGAACAAGTGTTTGAGATATGCACAATAAGGAGAACATAAAGAAATTAAAAAAGCTTAATAAATGTTGAAAGACCTTAGAACTCTCTGGTGCTAAGATCAAAATGAAAGTTTAGACCTGGACCTCCTGCATCTATGGAGTTTATCATATAGAATTTTTTCTTAATTAATTGTATAGAATTTTCATTTATCCATTCTTTTTTTTTTTTTTTTTTCATTTCTCACATGCATTTAGTCAGTTCTTGGCACTTAGTGAGACCCTTAGGGAAAAAGCAAAAGTATTTAGGATAGAGTGCTTACCCACCAAGAGCTCTTGGCTCAGTTGCCATATGAACCCATATGAACTACAATCATACTGAATGATTAACATTTGTTTATTTAGTGGAATAAAATGATACATTAAGAAGGTTCAGCCCCATCAAAGCTTTTAATAGATTTCTCTGCAAGAGAATTTGTTTATCTATTTCTTCATTCAGTGATGAAACAAATATTTATTGGATACTGAATCTTATATTTTGCTTCTGGTCTTTGGAGTATAAGGTAGCCCGAACAGACCAAATATGTCCCTGCTGTCATGGAGCAAGCATCTAATGAGAGGAGACCAATAATAATGAAATTTATACTCACGTTACAACTGAGATTTGAAGAATGAATAAGAAAAGGAGATGTAAGAAGATAGAGAATAGAATGTTCAAACATGCAGGGAAAAAGGGAGCTTAATGAATGAAATGGGAATATGTTAGGATATCAAGTTGAAGAGGAATGCAGGTGAGAGACCATCTAGGAATTTGTTGGCTACATTGAGGAGTTTGCTTTTTTAACCTTAAAGACAATGGGACACATTGAGGAATGTAAAAGAGTGAGAAACCATGCTGGATTAGGATTTTTGAAAGTATTCTGTTGACTGCAGCATAGAGAAGGAATTGGAGCAGGACCAGATTGGAATCCAGAGGATAATTAGGTGATATTGGAGTGATCTAGATAAGGTATGGTGATAATTTGGACTAGGGAGGTAGAAATGGAAATGAAACCCAGTTGGTGAGGTTAAGAGATACCTGAGAGATAAAGTCAGTAGGATTTGGTAATGGATTAGGTGTTGGGATGAGAAGAGACATAAGTGTTGATCAATTTTTACTCATTAGTTCCCATGAGGCAGAACTAAGAAAAATATGGACAGAAAACTTTGTTTTCAATGCCCGCTGTCACTCCTTTCTAACATTTGTTTCTGCTCAGTGGCAATTTCCCCTGAAGTTTCTAACTTCTGGAATTCTTCAGTTTCTTTGGAAAGATAGGCAGATACACACACACACACACACACACACACACACACATTTTCTCAAAATTTTAAGTCTTTTATACTCACTTGTAAAATACTGCAATAAAGATTATTATTTTGCTCCCCCTAATGCTATTTGCTTTTCAAAGAAGAATGGGTTTGTTAGTGTGAGTGCACATTATGAGGCTCCCAAAGATACTCCATTCCTAGATCAGTGGTTTTAAAACAAGGACAATTTTCCCATCCAGGGAATATTTAGCAATATCTAGGGACAGTTTGCCTTTTTTGGAGGGAGGATTCAAGATGGCGGAGAAGTAGCAGGCTGAGACTACTTCAGCTAGCCAGAGATCAGCTAGATAGCTTATCTAAAGATTGCAAACACCTGAAAATCCATCGGCAGATCGAAGAGAAGAAGAACAGCAATTCTGAAAACAGAAAAACAACCACTTTCTGAAAGGTAGGACCAGCGGAGAAGTGAATCCAAAGCTACGGGAAGATAGACCCCGGGGGGAGGGGCCGGCTCCCGGCAAGCGGCGGAGCAACCGTGCACAAAATCAGGACTTTTAAAAGTCTGTTCCGCTGAGGGACATCGCTCCAGAGGCTACCTGGGGCAAAGCCCACACGGGGTCAGTGTGGCCTCAGGTCCCGCAGGGTCACAGAAGGAATGGGGGTGTCTGAGTGTCGCAGAGCTTGCGGGTAATGGAACAAGGAAAGCCAGCTACAGAGACAGAGCCGACAGTAAGCTCGCAGCTCGGTGTTACCTTGAACCGGTCGCAGGCTCAGTGAGCTCAGAGCGCAGCCGGAGGTCAGGCAGACGGGAGTAACTGGGCGTTGTTCTCTGAGGGCGCACTGAGGAGTGCGGCCCCGGGCTCTCGGCTCCTCCGGGCCGGAGACCAGGAGGCCGCCATTTGTATTCCCATCCTCCGGAACTCTATGGAAAGCGCTCAGGGAACAAAAGCTCCTGAGAGCAAACCCGAGCGGATTACTCACCCCGGCCCTGGGTAAGGGCGGTGTAATTCCGCCTGGGGCGGACACTTGAGAATCACTACAACAGGCCCCTCCCCCATAAGATCAACAAGAAATCCAGGCGAGACCAAGTTCACATACCAAGGAGTGCGGTTTCAATACCAAGGAGAGCAGCAGAATTCCAGAGGAGGAGAAAGCCAAGCACGGAACTCATGGCTTTTTCCCTGTGATTTTTTTTAGTCTTGCAGTTAATTTAATTTTTTTCTTTTTCATTTTTGCTTTTTTTTCTCTCCTTTGGGTAAATTTTTTTTTTAACTGTTACCTTTTTCTTTTTTAACGATTTTTTACTAGTTTATCTAATATATATATTTTTTCTTTTTTATATTTTTCTTAGGTGTTTTCTTTTTTTTAAATTTTTTTTCTTTCTTTTTTTCTTTCTTTCTTCATTTTTGAACCTTTTTTTTATCCCCTTTCTCCCCCCTCATGATTTTGGATCTCTTCTAATTTGGTTAAAGCATATTTTCCTGGGGTTGTTGCCACCGTTTTAGTATTTTACTTGCCCCTTCATATACTCTTATCTGCACAAAATGACAAGACGGAAAAATTCAACACAAAAAAAAGAACAAGAGGAAGTACCGAAGGCTAGGGACCTAATCAATACAGACATTGGTAATATGTCAGATCTAGAGTTCAGAATGACAATTCTCAAGGTTCTAGCCGGGCTCGAAAAAGGCATGGAAGATATGAGAGAAACCCTCTCGAGAGATATAAAAGCCCTTTCTGGAGAAATAAAAGAACTAAAATCTAACCAAGTTGAAATAAAAAAAGCTATTAATGAGGTGCAATCAAAAATGGAGGCTCTCACTGCTAGGATAAATGAGGCAGAAGAAAGAATTAGTGATACAGAAGACCAAATGACAGAGAATAAAGAAGCTGAGCAAAAGAGGGACAAACAGCTACTGGACCACGAGGGGAGAATTCGAGAGATAAGTGACACCATAAGACGAAACAACATTAGAATAATTGGGATTCCAGAAGAAGAAGAGAGAGGGGAGCAGAAGGTATACTGGAGAGAATTATTGGGGAGAATTTCCCCAATATGGCAAAGGGAACAAGCATCAAAATTCAGGAGGTTAAGAGAACGCCCCTCCAAATCAATAAGAATAGGCCCACACTCCGTCACCTAATAGTAAAATTTACAAGTCTCAGTGACAAAGAGAAAATCCTGAAAGCAGCCCGGGAAAAGAAGTCTGTAACATACAATGGTAAAAATATTAGATTGGCAGCTGACTTATCCACAGAGACCTGGCAGGCCAGAAAGAGCTGGCAGGATATTTTCAGAGCACTAAACGAGAAAAACATGCAGCCAAGAATACTTTATCCAGCTAGGCTATCATTGAAAATAGAAGGAGAGATTAAAAGCTTCCAGGACAACAAAAACTGAAAGAATTTGCAAACACCAAACCAGCTCTACAGGAAATCTTGAAAGGGGTCCTCTAAGCAAAGAGAGAGCCTACAAGTGGTAGATCAGAAAGGAACAGAGACCATATACAGTAACAGGCACCTTACAGGCAATACAATGGCACTAAATTCATATCTCTCAATAGTTACCCTGAATGTGAATGGGCTAAATGCCCCTGTCAAAAGACACAGGGTATCAGAATGGATAAAAAAACAAAACCCATCTATATGTTGCCTCCAAGAAACTCATTTTAAGCCTGAAGACACCTCCAGATTTAAAGTGAGGGGGTGGAAAAGAATTTACCATGCTAATGGACATCAGAAGAAAGCAGGAGTGGCAATCCTTATATCAGATCAATTAGATTTTAAGCCAAAGACTATAATAAGAGATGAAGAAGGACACTATATCATACTCAAAGGGTCTGTCCAACAAGAAGATTTAACAATTTTAAATATCTATGCCCCCAACGTGGGAGCAGCCAACTATATAAACCAATTAATAACAAAATCAAAGAAACACATCAACAATAATACAATAATAGTAGGGGACTTTAACACTCCCCTCACTGAAATAGACAGCTCATCCAAGCAAAAGATCAGCAAGGAAATAAAGGCCTTAAACGACACACTGGACCAGATGGACATCACAGATATATTCAGAACATTTTATCCCAAAGCAACAGAATACACATTCTTCTCTAGTGCACATGGAACATTCTCCAGAATAGATCACATCCTCGGTCCTAAATCAGGACTCAACCGGTATCAAAAGATTGGGATCATTCCCTGCATATTTTCAGACCACAATGCTCTAAAGCTAGAACTCAACCACAAAAGGAAGTTTGCAAAGAACCCAAATACATGGAGACTAAACAGCATCCTTCTAAAGAATGAATGTGTCAACCGGGAAATTAAAAAAGAATTGAAAAAAATCATGGAAACAAATGATAATGAAAATACAACGGTTCAAAATCTGTGGGACACAACAAAGGCAGTCCTGAGAGGAAAATATATAGTGGTACAAGCCTTTCTCAAGAAACAAGAAAGGTCTCAGGTACACAACCTAACCCTACACCTAAAGGAGCAGGAGAAAGAACAAGAAAGAAACCCTAAGCCCAGCAGGAGAAGGGAAATCATAAAGATCAGAGCAAAAATCAATGAAATAGAAACCAAAAATACAATAGAACAAATCAACGAAATTAGGAGCTGGTTCTTTGAAAGAATTAATAAAATTGATAAACCCCTGGCACAACTTATCAAAAAGAAAAGAGAAAGGACCCAAATAAATAAAATCATGAATGAAAGAGGAGAGATCACAACTAACACCAAAAAAATACAAACTATTATAAGAACATACTATGAGCAACTCTACACCAATAAATTTGACAATCTGGAAGAAATGGATGCATTCCTAGAAACATATAAACTACCACAACTAAACCAGGAAGAAATAGAAAGCCTGAACAGACCCATAACCAGTAAGGAGATTGAAACAGCCATTAAAAATCTCCAAACAAACAAAAGCCCAGGGCCAGACGGCTTCCTGGGGGAATTCTACCAAACATTTAAAGAAGAGCTAATTCCTATTCTCATGAAACTGTTCCAAAAAATAGAAATGGAAGGAAAACTTCCAAACTCATTTTATGAGGCCAGCAACACCTTGATCCCAAAACCAAACAGGGATCCCACCAAAAAAGAGAGCTATAGACCAATATCCTTGAAGAACACAGATGCGAAAATACTCAACAAAATACTAGCCAATAGGATTCAACAGTACATTAAAAAGATTATTCACCATGACCAAGTGGGATTTATTCCAGGGCTGCAAGGTTGGTTCAACATCCGCAAATCAATGTGATACAACACATCAATAAAAGAAAGAACAAGAACCATATGATACTCTCAATAGATGCTGAAAAAGCATTTGACAAAGTACAGCATCCCTTCCTGATCAAAACTCTTCAAAGTGTAGGAATAGAGGGCATATACCTCAATATCATCAAAGCCATCTATAAAAAACCCACCGCAAATATCATTCTCAATGGAGAAAAACTGAAAGCTTTTCCGCTAAGGTCAGGAACACGGCAGGGATGTCCATTATCACCACTGCTATTCAACATAGTACTAGAGGTCCTAGCCTCAGCAATCAGACAACAAAAGGAAATTAAAGGCATCCAAATCAGCAAAGAAGAAGTCAAATTATCACTCTTTGCAGATGATATGATACTGTATGTTGAAAACACAAATGACTCCACTCCAAAACTGCTAGAACTTGTACAGGAATTCAGTAAAGTGTCAGGATATAAAATCAATGCACAGAATTCAGTTTCATTTCTCTACACCAACAACAAGACAGAAGAAAGAGAAATTAAGGAGTCAATCCCTTTTACAATTACACCCAAAACCATAAGATACCTAGGAATAAACCTAACCAAAGAGGCACAGAATCTATACTCAGAAAACTATAAAGTACTCATGAAAGAAATTGAGGAAGACACAAAGAAATGGAAAAATGTTCCATGCTCCTGGATTGGAAGCATAAATATTGTGAAAATGTCTATGCTACCTAAAGCAATCTACACATTTAATGCAATTCCTATCAAAGTACCATCCATCTTTTTCTAGGAAATGGAACAAATAATTCTAAAATTTATATGGAACCAGAAAAGACCTCAAATGGCCAAAGGGATATTGAAAAAGAAAACCAACGTTGGTGGCATCACAATTCCGGACTTCAAGCTCTATTACAAAGCTGTCATCATCAAGACAGCATGGTACTGGCACAAAAACAGACACATAGATCAATGGAACAGAATAGAGAGCCCAGAAATAGACCCTCAACTCTATGGTCAACTAATCTTCGACAAAGCAGGAAAGAATGTCCAATGGAAAAAAGACAGCCTCTTCAATAAATGGTGCTGGGAAAATTGGACAGCCACATGCAGAAAAATGAAATTGGACCATTTCCTTACACCACACACAAAAATAGACTCAAAATGGATGAAGGACCTCAATGTGCGAAAGGAATCCATCAAAATCCTTGAGGAGAACACAGGCAGCAACCTCTTCGACCTCAGCCGCAGCAACATCTTCCTAGGAACAACGCCAAAGGCAAGGGAAGCAAGGGCAAAAATGAACTATTGGGATTTCATCAAGATCAAAAGCTTTTGCACAGCAAAGGGAACAGTTAACAAAATCAAAAGACAACTGACAGAATGGGAGAAGATATTTGCAAACGACATATCAGATAAAGGACTAGTGTCCAGAATCTATAAAGAACTTAGCAAATTCAACACCCAAAGAACAAATAATCCAATCAAGAAATGGGCAGAGGACATGAACAGACATTTCTGCAAAGAAGACATCCAGATGGCCAACAGACACATGAAAAAGTGCTCCATATCACTCGGCATCAGGGAAATACAAATCAAAACCACGATGCGATATTACCTCACACCAGTCAGAATGGCTAAAATTAACAAGTCAGGAAATGACAGATGCTGGCGAGGATGCGGAGAAAGGGGAACCCTCCTACACTGTTGGTGGGAATGCAAGCTGGTGCAGCCACTCTGGAAAACAGCATGGAGGTTCCTCAAAATGTTGAAAATAGAACTGCCCTATGACCCAGCAATTGCACTATTGGGTATTTACCCTAAAGATACAAACGTAGTGATCCAAAGGGGCACGTGCACCCGAATGTTTATAGCAGCAATGTCCACAATAGCCAAACTATGGAAAGCACCTAGATGTCCATCAACAGATGAATGGATCAAGAAGATGTGGTATATATACACAATGGAATACTATGCAGCCATCAAAAGAAATGAAATCATGCCATTTGCGACAACGTGGATGGAACTAGAGCGTATCATGCTTAGTGAAATAAGTCAAGCAGAGAAAGACAACTATCATATGACCTCCCTGATATGAGGAAGTGGTGATGCAACATGGGGGCTTAAGTGGGTACGAGAAGAATCAATGAAACAAGATGGGATTGGGAGGGAGACAAACCATAAGTGACTCTTAATCTCACAAAACAAACTTAGGGTTGCTGGGGGGAGGGGGTTTGGGAGAAGGGGGTGGGATTATGGACATTGGGGAGGGTATGTGCTTTGGTGAGTGCTGTGAAGTGTGTAAACCTGGTGATTCACAGACCTGTACCCCTGGGGATAAAAATATATGTTTATATCTAGGGACAGTTTGAATGCCCATTCTACAGGTGGATGACCACTGGCATCTAGGCAATAGAGTAAGGGATGCTAGAAAACATTCTATAAGACACAGAACAACCTCCCACAACAATCTTTGTCTATAGTACCAGTCTAATGTCAATAGTACCGGAGTTGAGAAATCTTGCTCTACATGTCAATAACTCATAAAGTTGGCCAAACTAAAACAATACTCTGGGAACTATCTCTAACCTCTTATTTATTCTTGCTGTATTAAAAACAACAACAACAACAAACAATCCAAAACAAAACTAAAACCAAAACAAAACAAAACAAAAAAACCTAAGCTAAATAAAAAAGAAACACTCAGAACTGAAAATCTGTCATATCAAGATGCTACTCTCAATGTTTCAAAACTAATAAAAATGGAGAAGGGTTTGGGAGAGGAGTCAGTAATTACAGCACTTCTGAATTGGAAGCAAGAGCAAAGCTAGCCAGAGAAAAGTATAATTTAGTACCTAATCAACTAGCTGATTGAATTTTCCATGAGATTAGATCGGAGGCCCAAATGGATTACAGTGGTGATCTTGGGCACAGGCTTGAACAACTATTAGTCATACATGAGGCTGGGGCAGTGGGGAGATTTCAAGTATTTAAAAGTTTCTGTGATTAACTCAATGAATTATGATAATAGGGGCAAGGTATAAAACTCCTTAACACAATGGAACTCCAAGGAAAAACTGGCAGATAATTCCCATCTCATCCTGTTGTGCTTGTGGATTGCAGCACATATGGTCCTGCAGTAGGGGTTGTAGAACAGCGAAAGATTTTAACACCATATGTGTGGAAATCCTGTACCTTGCAGAGAGTGAAGAAGCAGGAAAAACTTGTCCTTGAATCCTGGACCTTTATGACCATTTTCTTCCTGGCTCAATATCAGATTTTGTCCTCTCCATATGGTATTTTGAAAATATTCTATTTAATCTTTAATGTAGTTTTTTGGGGAATTTTAATTGCTTATTTCCAATACTAATTTCCATTCTTGTGAATATGGAGTAAGTAGATTTGCTTCTCTTTCAATAAATAATACAAAAAGAAAACAATTATGAAAACTACACAGCATGAATACTATTTAGTTTTACAATAAAAGGTCTGTACTGTGTCAAATATATGCACCCATATACATATGCATATCTTCAAAATTCTGTATTCAGATTTTCGAAGGTTTGCTGGCAGGAAAGGCACTCTTTAAATGCACTAAGATTCTATTATTTATGTAATATTTTAGGACTTGTGGATTTGAAGAGGACAATTCTCTATTATTAGAAAACTTTATTCTTCCTTTTCACATTAAGCTGAAATAATTAAGAATATTATAAAATTAAAAGGCTCAGATAGTGGACAATTTACAAGGTATGACACAGGTTATTTTGAGATTTGTCTGTAACACCATTTTAAAGGAAAAGAAAAATGGACTGGAGAATTAAAGTGATTGCTCATTGAAAGTCCTTCTTTACCAACACTCTGATTCTATTGTCCTTTCTCTTTCAGTGCTATGAATCCCAAATATCACACAATAGTTAACTATGGATGCCCTATAAATTCATTGTCTTTAACCCTGTAAAGTTAAGCCCTTTGACAGTTTCTTCTTCTATAACCTTTATTTGTAATCCCAAACCTTCATCAGTTGCCTCAATCCACACTATCTAATTTCTATCCCACTCATATTTTGATGATGATCTCAGCTCCTATTACTTTGAAGAATGGAAGCTACCAATATACTAATATTTTTCAGTTTTGGGTTTCCCAATCTATACATGTGTTTGTTTCTGTAATCTAGTTCTCTCTTTCCTCAAGCCACAGATAAGAGGACAGCTGTTCAGGGCTAGTTCATTCCCATCTCCTCTGGAACCCACTGTGCTCCATCAGTGATTTCCTCTCCATCCTATAACGTTTATCTATCCATTAATCTGGCTCTTTTCCCACAGCTTATAAATATGCTCTTATCTCCCCCCTACTAAAAATTACAGTCTTCCCTTTAATCAAGTTTTCCTTTATCCTTCACTTCCCAACGAGGCATTTGGTTGGAGGACTGCCATGTTATCATCCCCTCTCTTCCTGCTCAACTCTTCAACCCATAGCAATCTGGCTTTTCTTCCCATAACTTCATTGCAGCTGTGATTGCTGAAGCTGCTGTTGGCCTCTTTGTTGCTAAATACCATAGACCTGCACAAATGGGTATCTTAAACTCTCTGCTGCATTGGCACTCAGAGAGTTTAAGATACCCAATGTCTTGGCTTCTTTGATTCTTGATGTTTCTGGTTCCTTTCAATCTGTCTGAATAGTCCTTCATTGTCCTCTTTGCGAACCACATAACACCTCTCCCATCACACCCTACCTACCTCCCAGACTTGATTTGCTGATCTTTTTCCCTGTAGGCTCTATTTGGTCAGTTTCATTAAAGTCTTTGTAGAACATGACTATATATATGCTGAAGAGCCCCACGATTTTGTCTTAAATTCACATAACCTCCTTTTAATTTAAACTTATGGAGTCTTTTGCATATCTCCTTTTGAAGTTTTACTGACTCTTCAAACTTAGTATATTCAAATCTGAATTCATTATGTGCATGAAGACTCTCCCTCTATATCCCTCTTCCCTCTATATCCTCCACAAACTTGCTGCTCCCCTGTATTCTGATCTCAAATTATGAACCTAAATACACTTAAGCACCCAACTTAGGTAACTGGAAGTCAATTTAGAGTCTCCCTTCCCTCATTACACATCCAATCATTTAGTTCTTCTTGTTATACCTTGCAGATATTTCTTGAATGTAACTCTCTAACCTCCTAACATTATAGCAATTTCTGCAGTTCCCACATTAATCATGGCTCTTGGGGACTACTATAATGTTTCTATAACTGGCATCTCTGCCTCCAGTTTTGCCTCCATAAATTCTCTCTCCATACTGCAGCTGAAGTAATCTTTATAATATGAAAATCTAAATCCCTACCATCTACAGAACAAAGTCAAAGCTTCTGAACATGCCACACAAGACCCTCCACGACTAGACTGTCACAGAGCACCTCAAAATTTTTCCCATCATTTTCCAATTTATATTTTATGCTCTTGTAATAATGATCTTTTTTTTTTTAAGATTTTATTGGACAGAGACCACAAGTAGGCAGAAAGGCAGACAGAGAGAGAAGAATGGAAGCAGGCTCCCTGCTGAGCAGAGAGTCCGATGTGGGGCTCGATCCCAGGACCCTGGGATCATGACCTGAGCCGAAGGCAGAGGCTTTAACCCACTGAGCCACCCAGGTGCCCAATAATGGTCTTCTTATAGATCTCTATACACATGTGGTGTTTCACACATCTGCACCTGTTCCTTCTTTCAGGATAACCCTTTCTACCTTTCTTCTTTTAACTAACTCAAACACTTCTTTCAAGCTCAGGTCTTGTGGAGGCTCATTTTACATCTCAACTCAGCTAGGACATAGTATTCACATATTTAGTCAAACACCATTCCAGATGTCCTAGGAGATATTTTTAGATGAGATTAAAATTTAAATCAGTGAATTTTGAGTAAAGCAGTTTGTCCTCCTTAATGTGAGTGGGCCTCATCTAGTTAGTTGAAGACCTTAATAGAAAAAAAGACCGACATCCCTGGAGGAAGAAGGAATTCTACCAGCAGACAGCCTTTGGACTCAAATTGTTACTCTTTCCTGGGTCTCCAGTGTGCTGGCTTACCCCATAGATTTTGGATTTGCCAACCTCTACAATTATGTGAGCCGATTCTTTAAAATAGGTATCTCTTTCTTTCTAACTAAAATTTACTAATAACTCCTTTTTGGCCTAATTGATTTTCATTATTGAATTTATCAAGTTAGAAATAAACTAATTTATTCTTTATTTACATCTTTTTTTTTTTTTCTCCCATTGGATTATAAACTCCATGAAGCCAAGACAATTATTCTTTGTTGCATCCCAAGTAGATGGTGGTATAGTAAATATCAAGACCCATTTGGAGTGAACACACAAAGAATTTATGTGTTCATAACTACATAGTGCTGATAGGAAGTAACTATAAAAGTGCAAATCTTACCATTGAATACCTTGCAAACTGCTTGTGGTATTGAGGTTAGCACTGGCGAAATTCTTAAGGAATAAGGTAAGGCAATATAGGTGATAAATTGATGCAGACCAGGGCTAGGGGCTTCAGAGGAAAATGAGATCTATCAGGCTAGAGACATCAGACAGAAAGCAAAACCCTATGTTGGCCTTGTTGAACAGGTAGAACATTGATGAGCACAGAAGACAGTGAATGAAGACAGGGAGCCAAATATGAAGGATAAATTAATGCGAGACTGAAAACAGTAGTTTTGGGACACCTGGATGGCTCAGTGAGTTAAGCATTTGCCTTCAGCTCAGGTCATGATCTCAGGGTTCTGGTATCAAGTCCTGCATCTGACTCCTTGTTCAGCCACTCCCCCTGCTTGTGCTCTCTCTCTGACAAATATATAAATAAAATCAAAGAAAGAAAGAAAGAGAGAAAAAGGAAAAGAAGGAAGGAAGGGAGGAAAGGAAGGGAGGAAGGAAAGAAAACAGTAGTTCTGACTGTGGAGGTTAGAAGCATCAGAAAGTGGCAAGAAAATTAATCTGGCTAGGAAAGATGAGGCAGATGTTTAAAAATTTTTTTAAAAATTTGGCTTGGTAGCCAAATGAGCTTCACAGAATGTTTTTAAGATGAAAGACCTAAAAGAAATGAGAAGTTAGTTCACAACAACAAGTTAGCCTGACAGAGCTAGGGGCTAGACAATATGGATTGAGTGGTAATGAATCTGAACTGAGGTCAAAATTAGCTTATCTCCCACCAGATTGTACTTGCCACAATTCATTGTGAACTCCTTTTTCACATCCTAGAGGATTGTTGAGCCTCTTCCTACAGACATGTTTCACCCAGACCCAAGCTGGTTGTCTTGTTAGGTGAAGGACAAGTGTTCACAAACTTCTCCCCGCTGTCTACTTCTTTCTTCTTGTTGCCTCTTCTCTGGTACAGTTACATGGCCCTCCTACTGATCAAGGGTGAATTGAGGTCCAATCTTAGCCCTCTCACCACTCACTTTTTCAGCAATGTCTTAAGAGTCAGAAAACTCTTAATACCCTATCATTCCCAAATCTGACATCAACTCACAATTAAGGCTACTTGACCTTCAGTTTATGTTTTGTGTTTGTATCTCTTTCTGGGAACAAGCATTCCCTTATCTGGGAGGTCTGGAGGAACCTAGTACAATAATACACTAGTTCAGATTCATTGTCTGAGTATCTATGACCTTAGACCCAATTCTTACAGCCTGGGTCCTGCCTTCTTTCACATGGTATCCTGGATCTGGCAACATATACCTGTTCATAAGTAGCTTAAAATATTTAATATTAGAGGAGTCAAGATGGCGGAGAAGTAGCAAGCTGAGACTGCTTCAGCTAGCCGTAGATCAGCTAGATAGCTTATCTAAAGATTGCAAACACCTGAAAATCCATCGGCAGATCGAAGAGAAGAAGAACAGCAATTCTGGAAACAGAAAAACAACCACTTTCTGAAAGGTAGGACCTGCGGAGAAGTGAATCCAAAGCGACGGGAAGATAGACCCCGGGGGGAGGGGCCGGCTCCCGGCAAGCGGCGGAGCAACCGTGCACAAAATCAGGACTTTTAAAAGTCTGTTCCACTGAGGGACATCGCTCCAGAGGCTAAACCGGGGCGAAGCCCACGCGGGGTCAGCGTGGCCTCAGGTCCCGCAGGGTCATAGAAGGATCGGGGGTGTCTGAGTGTCGCAGAGCTGGCGGGTATTGGAACGGGAAAGCCGGCTACAGAGACAGAGCCGACAGTAAGCTCGCAGCTCCGTGTTACCTTGAACCGGTCGCAGGCTCGGTGAGCTCGGAGCGCGGCCGGAGGTCAGGCAGACGGGAGTAACTGGGCGCTGTTCTCTGAGGGCGCACTGAGGAGTGGGGCCCTGGGCTCTCGGCTCCTCCGGGCTGGAGACCAGGAGGCCGCCATTTGTATTCCCGTCCTCCGGAACTCTACGGAAAGCGCTCAGGTAACAAAAGCTCCTGAAAGCAAACCCGAGCGGATTACTCACCCTGGCCCCGGGTAAGGGCGGTGTAATTCCGCCTGGGGCAAAGACACTTGAGAATCACTACACCAGGCCCCTCCCCCAGAAGATCAACAAGAAATCCAGCCGAGACCAAGTTCGCCTACCAAGGAGTGCGGTTTCAATACCAAGGAGAGCAGCAGAATTCCAGAGGAGGAGAAAGCCAAGCACGGAACTCATGGCTTTTTTCCTGTGATTTTTTTTAGTCTTGCAGTTAATTTAATTTTTTCTTTTTCATTTTTTTTTTTTCTCGCCTTCGGGTAAAATTTTTTTTTTTTAACTGTTACCTTTTTCTTTTTTAACGATTTTTTACTAGTTTATCTAATATATATATTTTTTCTTTTTTACATTTTTCTTAGGTGTTCTCTTTTTTTAAAAATTCTTTTCTTTTCTTTTTTTTTTTCTTTTCTTTTTGTTTTTTTTTTTCTTTCTTCCTTTTTGAACCTCTTTTTATCCCCTTTCTCCCCACTCACGATTTTGGATCTCTTCTAATTTGGTTAAAGCATATTTTCCTGGGGTTGTTGCCACCCTTTTAGTATTTTACTTGCCCCTTCATATACTCTTATCTGGACAAAATGACAAGACGTAAAAATTCAACACAAAAAAAAGAACAAGAGGCAGTACCGAAGGCTAGGGACCTAATCAATACAGACATCGGTAATATGTCAGATCTAGAGTTCAGAATGACAATTCTCAAGGTTCTAGCCGGGCTCGAAAAAGGCATGGAAGATATTAGAGAAACCCTCTCGAGAGATATAAAAGCCCTTTCTGGAGAAATAAAAGAACTAAAATCTAACCAAGGTGAAATCAAAAAAGCTATTAATGAGGTGCAATCAAAAATGGAGGCTCTAACTGCTAGGATAAATGAGGCAGAAGAAAGAATTAGTGATATAGAAGACCAAATGACAGAGAATAAAGAAGCTGAGCAAAAGAGGGACAAACAGCTATTGGACCACGAGGGGAGAATTCGAGAGATAAGTGACACCATAAGACGAAACAACATTAGAATAATTGGGATTCCAGAAGAAGAAGAAAGTGAGAGGGGAGCAGAAGGTATACTGGAGAGAATTATTGGGGAGAATTTCCCCAATATGGCAAAGGGAACGAGCATCAAAATTCAGGAGGTTCAGAGAATGCCCCTCAAAATCAATAAGAATAGGCCCACACCCCGTCACCTAATAGTAAAATTTACAAGTCTCAATGACAAAGAGAAAATCCTGAAAGCAGCCCGGGAAAAGAAGTCTGTAACATACAATGGTAAAAATATTAGATTGGCAGCTGACTTATCCACAGAGACCTGGCAGGCCAGAAAGAGCTGGCATGATATTTTCAGAGCACTAAACGAGAAAAACATGCAGCCAAGAATACTATATCCAGCTAGGCTATCATTGAAAATAGAAGGAGAGATTAAAAGCTTCCAGGACAAACAACAACTGAAAGAATTTGCAAATACCAAACCAGCTCTACAGGAAATATTGAAAGGGGTCCTCTAAGCAAAGAGAGAGCCTACAAGTGGTAGATCAGAAAGGAACAGAGACCATATACAGTAACAGTCACCTTACAGGCAATACAAAGGCACTAAATTCATATCTCTCAATACTTACCCTGAATGTGAATGGGCTAAATGCCCCTGTCAAAAGACACAGGGTATCAGAATGGATAAAAAAACAAAACCCATCTATATGTTGCCTCCAAGAAACACATTTTAAGCCCGAAGACACCTCCAGATTTAAAGTGAGGGGGTGGAAAAGAATTTACCATGCTAATGGACATCAGAAGAAAGCAGGAGTGGCAATCCTTATATCAGATCAATTAGATTTTAAGCCAAAGACTATAATAAGAGATGAGGAAGGACACTATATCATACTCAAAGGGTCTGTCCAACAAGAAGATTTAACAATTTTAAATATCTATGCCCCTAATGTGGGAGCAGCCAACTATATAAACCAATTAATAACAAAATCAAAGAAACACATCAACAATAATACAATAATAGTAGGGGACTTTAACACTCCCCTCACTGAAATAGACAGGTCATCCAAGCAAAAGATCAGCAAGGAAATAAAGGCCTTAAACGACACACTGGACCACATGGACATCACAGATATATTCAGAGCATTTCATCCCAAAGCAACAGAATACACATTCTTCTCTAGTGCACATGGAACATTCTCCAGAATAGATCACATCCTCGGTCCTAAATCAGGACTCAACCGGTATCAAAAGATTGGGATCATTCCCTGCATATTTTCAGACCACAATGCTCTAAAGCTAGAACTCAACCACAAAAGGAAGTTTGGAAAGAACCCAAATACATGGAGACTAAACAGTATCCTTCTAAAGAATGAATGGGTCAACCGGGAAATTAAAGAAGAATTGAAAAAAATCATGGAAACAAATGATAATGAAAATACAACGGTTCAAAATCTGTGGGACACAACAAAGGCAGTCCTGAGAGGAAAATATATAGCGGTACAAGCCTTTCTCAAGAAACAAGAAAGGTCTCAGGTACACAACCTAACCCTACACCTAAAGGAGCTGGAGAAAGAACAAGAAAGAAACCCTAAGCCCAGCAGGAGAAGAGAAATCATAAAGATCAGAGCAGAAATCAATGAAATAGAAACCAAAAAAACAATAGAACAAATCAACGAAACTAGGAGCTGGTTCTTTGAAAGAATTAATAAAATTGATAAACCCCTGGCCCGACTTATCAAAAAGAAAAGAGAAAGGACCCAAATAAATAAAATCATGAATGAAAGAGGAGAGATCACAACTAACACCAAAGAAATACAAACTATTATAAGAACATACTATGAGCAACTCTATGGCAATAAATTTGACAATCTGGAAGAAATGGATGCATTCCTAGAAACATATAAACTACCACAACTGAACCAGGAAGAAATAGAAAGCCTGAACAGACCCATAACCAGTATGGAGATTGAAACAGTCATTAAAAATCTCCAAACAAACAAAAGCCCAGGGCCAGACGGCTTCCCAGGGGAATTCTACCAAACATTTAAAGAAGAACTAATTCCTATTCTCCTGAAACTGTTCCAAAAAATAGAAATGGAAGGAAAACTTCCAAACTCATTTTATGAAGCCAGCATCACCTTGATCCCAAAACCAGACAAGGATCCCACCAAAAAAGAGAGCTATAGACCGATATCCTTGAAGAACACAGATGCGAAAATACTCAACAAAATACTAGCCAATAGGATTCAACAGTACATTAAAAAGATTATTCACCACGACCAAGTGGGATTTATTCCAGGGCTGCAAGGTTGGTTCAACATCCGCAAATCAGTCAATGTGATACAACACATCAATAAAAGAAAGAACAAGAACCATATGATACTCTCAATAGATGCTGAAAAAGCATTTGACAAAGTACAACATCCCTTCCTGATCAAAACTCTTCAAAGTGTAGGGATAGAGGGCACATACCTCAATATCATCAAAGCCATCTATGAAAAACCCACCGCAAATATCATTCTCAATGGAGAAAAACTGAAAACTCTTCCGCTAAGGTCAGGAACACGGCAGGGATGTCCATTATCACCACTGCTATTCAACATCGTACTAGAGGTCCTAGCCTCAGCAATCAGACAACAAAAGGAAATTAAAGGCATCCAAATCGGCAAAGAAGAAGTCAAATTATCACTCTTCGCAGATGATATGATACTATATGTGGAAAACCCAAAAGACTCCACTCCAAAACTGCTAGAACTTATACAGGAATTCAGTAAAGTGTCAGGATATAAAATCAATGCACAGAAATCAGTTGCATTTCTCTACACCAACAGCAAGACAGAAGAAAGAGATATTAAGGAGTCAATCCCATTTACAATTGCATCCAAAACCATAAGATACCTAGGAATAAACCTAACCAAAGAGGCACAGAATCTATACTCAGAAAACTATAAAGTACTCATGAAAGAAATTGAGGAAGACACAAAGAAATGGAAAAATGTTCCATGCTCCTGGATTGGAAGAATAAATATTGTGAAAATGTCTATGCTACCTAAAGCAATCTACACATTTAATGCAATTCCTATCAAAGTACCATCCATCTTTTTCAAAGAAATGGAACAAATAATGCTAAAATTTATATGGAACCAGAAAAGACCTCGAATAGCCAAAGGGATATTGAAAAAGAAAGCCAACGTTGGTGGCATCACAATTCCGGACTTCAAGCTCTATTACAAAGCTGTCATCATCAAGACAGCATGGTACTGGCACAAAAACAGACACATAGATCAATGGAACAGAATAGAGAGCCCAGAAATAGACCCTCAAATCTATGGTCAACTAATCTTCGACAAAGCAGGAAAGAATGTACAATGGAAAAAAGACAGCCTTTTCAATAAATGGTGCTGGGAAAATTGGACAGCCACATGCAGAAAAATGAAATTGGACCATTTCCTTACACCACACACAAAAATAGACTCAAAATGGATGAAGGACCTCAATGTACAAAAGGAATCCATCAAAATCCTTGAGGAGAACACGGGCAGCAACCTCTTCGACCTCTGCCGCAGCAACATCTTCCTAGGAACAACGCAAAAGGCAAGGGAAGCAAGGGAAAAAATGAACTACTGGGATTTCATCAAGATCAAAAGCTTTTGTACAGCAAAGGAAACAGTTAACAAAATCAAAAGACAACTGACAGAATGGGAGAAGATATTTGCCAACGACATATCAGATAAAGGACTAGTGTCCAGAATCTATAAAGAACTTAGCAAACTCAACACCCAAAGAACAAATAATCCAATCAAGAAATGGGCAGAGGACATGAACAGACATTTCTGCAAAGAAGACATCCAGATGGCGAACAGACACATGAAAAAGTGCTCCATATCACTCGGCATCAGGGAAATACAAATCAAAACCACAATGAGATATCACCTCACACCAGTCAGAATGGCTAAAATCAACAAGTCAGGAAATGACAGATGCTGGCGAGGATGCGGAGAAAGGGGAACCCTCCTACACTGTTGGTGGGAATGCAAGCTGGTGCAGCCACTCTGGAAAACAGCATGGAGGGTCCTCAAAATGTTGAAAATAGAACTGCCCTATGACCCAGCAATTGCACTATTGGGTATTTACCCTAAAGATACAAATGTAGTGATCCAGAGGGGCACGTGCACCCGAATGTTTATAGCAGCAATGTCCACAATAGCCAAACTATGGAAAGAACCTAGATGTCCATCAACAGATGAATGGATCAAGAAGATGTGGTATATATACACAATGGAATACTATGCAGCCATCAAAAGAAATGAAATCATGCCATTTGCAAGAACATGGATGGAACTAGAGCGTATCATGCTTAGCGAAATAAGTCAAGCAGAGAAAGACAACTATCATATGATCTCCCTGATATGAGGAAGTGGTGATACAACATGGAGGCTTAAGTGGGTAGAAGAAGAATAAATGAAACAAGATGGGATTGGGAGGGAGACAATCCATAAGTGACTCTTAATCTCACAAAACAAACTGAGGGTTGCCGGGGGGAGGGGGTTTGGGAGAAGGGGTTGGGATTATGGACATTGGGGAGGGTATGTGATTTGGTGAGTGCTGTGAAGTGTGTAAACCTGGTGATTCACAGACCTGTACCCCTGGGGATAAAAATATATGTTTATAAAAAATTTAAAAAAAAAATTAAAAAATTAAAAAAAAATATTTAGTATTATTAGAATAGATTGTTCAAGTTTGAATTGGCAAATATTATTGGATCCAATATGATCTATTTTGAAATGGCTAGAATATACACAGTCTAGGTAAAACTAAATAATTAAAACACATAAGAAGCACTTGAAATCAGAACTACTTTTCAATAGCATAATTAAGCTGTAACCCAAAGGAACTAGCCAGTAATCTTTGTTCTTGTTAAGACAGGTTCACACTGGCTTGCTGGCTTAAAACAGTTTGGACCAGTTTTCTCCTGGTCATTTTTGAAATAGTTTGATTTCACTGAATTCCAGTAAAATAGAAAATGAACTAGTTTAATCCAGTCAAAACTTCCCCTGGGATATAAAATTATATTCTTCATAGACATCTTCGAATTCTCAGTATCTGAGATCCAAACCCAGAGTAGGAACCTAATATATATTGTTACAACCATAGATGACCAAAATAGAACAACTGAATACGAATCTGGTGGACATGGGCACTATGCACCCCATAGGGGCTAATGACTAGGGTCTTATCACTGAAAGTACAGAAACTGTTCTGTCCAATACCATAGCCATTAGCTACATGTGTCTTGAATTGTGGTTAATCTGAATTAACATGTAAAATACACATCAGATTCCAAAGACAATAAAAAGAAGTAAAATAAATTATTTTTATAATATTTGGATATATCAATTTAATCAATTTAAATACAATATAATATTTTTTAAAGATTTATTTATTTGAGAGAGAGTGAGAAGGGAAAGGCAGAGGGAGAGCAAGAATCCTGATCCACAGGGATGTGGAACACAGAGCCAGACACAGGGCCCTGGGATCATGACCTGTGGTGAAATCAGAAGCTGGCCACTCAACAGACTGAGCCACCCAGGCATCCCTAAATACGATATAATATTAAGGTTGATTTTCTGTCTTTCTTTTCTACTTTTTAATAGGACTGCCAGCCAATTTTAAATTATGTATATGTGACTCCCATTGTGTCTATTGGACAGTGTTGGTATGCAGTGCAATGAGTAAGCCACTGTTCACTCATTAGAAGTGTCCATCACCATCTTATCAACACCTGTGCTCAAAACAGGCCCAGGACACTTTTCCAAACACATCAGGAATGTGCACTTAAGTAACTGCCATTCTCAAATTCAAGAACTGTTTTATCTGTTCTTAAAACAAAACAAAACAAAACAAAAACATGCTACTCCAACTGTCATCAAATTCTCCTGGGTTTTCTTTGAAATATTTTCCAAATCTTCTCTTTTTACTTGCTCTTCTACCAGGTTTGTGGTACTTTTTGTCCCAACAAACTCCTCACTTCTATTTGTCTTATACCTATGTCTTATGAATATGTCTCTTAAAAATGGAAAAATAAAAGCCTATTAGACTTAAGATCCAAAGAAATCCATGACCTCTATGATACCCAGTCCGTGCTTAGACCACCGATGTTTTTCCATATTTTATTTAACCAATATGGTGTTTACTATGTGCTCAGCACTGCTCTCACCACTTTCCCAATGTCAGCTCATTGGGTTTTCATAGCTCCCTTATGAGAAATGCCTACTATTGTCCCCATTTCACTGATGGAAAAGTAATACAGAAAAGTTGTCACTGTCAAATATCATGCTACTGGTAAATGGCAGAACCAGGATTTGAACCAAGTAATCTCTTTATTACTTGTTTAACTTCTCGTGGGAGAGGTGTCTTCCTCCCTGATGATGTCATCACTCTGGATTTGCTCTACACAGACAAGAATGAACACTAGCATGTTTCGGTCATTCCCAGATTTTCCCTTTCTCTTGATTTTATGATTCATCTGTCCTCTGCCTCATTGTGCCATGGTCTTTCTTTCTGATTTCCAAGATAAGAATACTCTAATCCAGATTAATTTAAATTATGACACTGATCATACTAAATAATATAATTTCTCACATTTGTAAAGGGTTTTCCATTTATAAAGTACTTGAAGGTACAATTTTAAATTACCAATGTGTTAGAGGAGAAAATATGTTCATTTTGATCCTGATGTTTTGAAGAAACAGACTCACTTCAAAGAAATGGTCATTGTGTCAAATCACTGAGTGTGAAAGCACTGACATCACTGGGAACATTGTTAACTTTCCCTGAATTTTTATGATAGTTCTTTATTTTTTCATTCATGAATACATACCCTGCTTTGCTCACAAAGGGATTTGAGGCAGTTTTCAAAAATAAATATGATCTATTAGGACTAAATAAATAGGTAAGGAAACTGTAGTTGTTATTCATGTTCTTTGTAGCTGTTATTCACGTTCTCTGTTGCAAGAATCTAAATCCCTATTCCAGTTGCTTAACCTGGCCATGATGGCCTGAAAAACAGAGGTACAAATTCCACATATGCTCTCCTTCTCTCCTTCTAATTAGGGCTTTGTTTCAGTTGACCCGGTAAACAGAAGCAACTGTGGTGTGTACTGAGTAACCCAAATGACTCTTTATTTATTTTTCAATTTTTTCCAGTTTTATTGAGATGTAATTGATATATAATACTACATTATGTATTAGCCCATGATATACAACATGACAATTTGATATATATGTCAAACACACACACACACACACACACACACACACACACACACATTGAAATAATCACTATAGTAAGTCTAGGTAACACTAATCACTTCACATACTTAATATATTTTTTTGTGATGAAAACTTTTAACATCTACTCTCTCAACATATTTAAAATATTCAATACAGTATTATTAACTATAGTCACCCTAGTATATATTAAATCCCAGTTATCTTATAAGTGGAAATTTTACCTTTTAATTACCTTCACCCTTTTTTCCCACCTTAACCCCCACCTCTAGCAACCAACAATTTGTTCTCTGTATCTGTAAGTTCATTTTTATTTTATTTTTAGATTCCTCACATAAATGAGATCATATATATCTGTTTTTCTCTATCTTATTTCATTTAGCATGATTGCCCTCAAGGTCCACATGTTTTCACCAACACCAAAATTTCCTTCTTTTTTATACCTGATTAATATTCCATTGTGTATACACAATGTGTATATGTGTGTGTGTGGATATATACATTATCAATATTTACATGTTGATGAACATTTAAGTTGTTTCATATCTTGGTAATTGTCAATAATGCTGCAATAAACATTGTGGGGTGCAGATATCTTTTTGTGATAGTAGTTTTGTTTCCTTTGAATATATGTCCAGAAGTGGAGCTATAGGATCATATTTGTTTGTTGTTTTTTTTCATTTTTTCATTTTTAATTTTTTGAGAAAACCTCACTTTTTTCTATTGTGGCTGTATCAATTTATATTCCCACCCAATTCCTTTTAGAGATGAGTCTGAAACCTACATGATCAGCTTATTTGACCTTCCTTATCTCTGCACCCTTTTCAGATGCCCACTTGGTCTTCCAAGACAGAACACCTCCCAAGTAGAAGACATGTCTAATCCTTAAACTTGTCTCTCAGGAGGCAAGGAAAAAAAAAAAAAAGAGAGAGAGAGAGAGAGAGAGAGAGAGAGAGAAAATGAGGAAATAAAACTGATATCTTTGATTTTGTTTTGTCTATGACTAGATAGGCCTCATACTAAGATCTTTACTTTCTTCCCTGATATGGTAGTCTAAATTAGTTAAGCTGGGAATTCCATTTTAACTTTGAACTATTTCTGAACCCCATTTCTCTGAGAATGTAGTAAGACTTCTAGAGTCCCTTTGGAATTAGCATTGTTGGGGACGTGGCAGGGACCAAGTAAGTCAGCAAGGGAAGACAGGGGAAAATAAGGACAATGGGAAGAGTATAAAATAAAAATAAATACTATATGCTTCCAGGAAGTGGTCCACAAATTTGGTTCTGAGCTTCCTAGTAGCCAAAGGAAAGAGAAACAAACACTTATAAGACTCAAAATATCTGTATTATAAAGTCAACATAGTTAATCAGAAGAAACACAGCATTTCCTGGAACTGAGACCATTAAAGAGATTTTGTCTCTAGATTTGCATTAAGGGACCCTGTGTGACAAAGTGTACAATGTTCTCAATCATGTGCCTTTTTTAAGTTTCCTAGAACCTATCACATGCCTTACCATGATGCAAATCAGTCAAAGCAAACCTAAAAGGGCTATTTTCTCTGGGTAGGGTGCTATATGGTATGGTCAGCATATTTCCATAACTAATAAATCAGTGGACTCACTAATAAATGAGATGTGGGTTTTGCCTTTTTGATATCTTGGTAATTTCTAACAGAGAAAATTAATTAATGTAGACAATTTTGGTGCCCCTTCCCAACCCCTTTTCCCATTGTTGGAATTTCCCTGTGATTACACTAAAGAAGTTCCTTTCCCAGGGATGCCTGGGTGGTTCAGTCATTTAATTTTCTTACGCTTGATTTCAGCTCAGGTCATGAACACAGGGTTGTGAGATCAGCCCCTCGTCATGCTCTATGCTGGGTGTGGGGCTGGCTTAAGATTTTCTCTCTCTCTCATTTTTCCTCTGTCCCTCTGTGCCCTAAAACAAACAAACAAACAAACAAAAAAACCAACAAAACAACAACAAAAAAACTTGCCCCATTGGAAACCTGTTCCAAGGCTGAACTGAACATATCAGATTTCTTTCATTGAGAAATTAAACTAAGAAACACAAATCCGGCTATAGTGACTTATTCTGGAGAAATCAGGTAAGAAAGCTAGAATGGGTGTCAGCCAGCCAAGCCACAACCACACCACAATCACACCGAAGTGGAAGAGAAACAGAACACTGACCATCATGGAGGCAGTCAACTCCCTCACATTCTTGTTTGCATTACCTGTGATTTCTCTTGTCAGAAGAAAGCAGAAACAGAAACATATATTCTCCTTCTCTTAGGCCCTCTACCCTATCATTTCCCCACAGTTTATGCTTTCAGACAAGTCCCATCCCAGATATCCTTCTTAAAATAATGGCAGGGGAGCCTAGGGACCACTGCCTTGGCTAGAGCAGGGTTAAGGAGGCAGGTGCTGGCGTACACTGGTTGTCTAAGGTGGCTGCCTTAGACTAATATGTAGTGATGATCTGCGAGGGCTGATGTTTAAATGTATTCATTTATGACAAAGAATATTAAGCACTTGAAATGAAATCTTTAAAATAACCCATGCACTGTGGGAGGCAATACCCCAAGCTCCTGAAGAAAGAAATTGACACTCAACTCTCCAGGAAACAGGATGTCAAGTATTAACCCAAGCTCTTGAAGATTAGGATGGCAGTTTGCTATAGCCGGAGATGCAGAGAAATCAATACTTTAACAATTACCCCTACAGCATGAAAGCACTGGCCAGCAAAAGTGCCTTTGAGATCCCATTTCATACAGAACAGCAGCTCCATTTTCTAATGGACAAAACATTTGAGTTTTTTTCATGCTGAGATCTCCAAAACACTGGTATCCTTTCTAAAGAGCCTGTGAGGGTCTCTGGGATATCCTGCTAGATGCCTGTGAAATAGTCTGCTCTGGAAAGGGCTCTCTATCCAAAGTGTACACTTGCTAGATTAGAAAGCAACATGGGAGTTTGCTGAAGCAATAAAGGCACAGTCAAAGATGTTGCCTAATCTCTTTAACCACATGTCTTAGGGTCATACCTCCCCTCTAGAAAGGGACAAAAGTCTGCCAAGCTTTTTCCTCAGGCTGGTGAACATTGAAAACAGTTGCAATGTACTTTAAAGTGCCCCATGACTGGGATGAAGAACACTGCGTGCCAGACAGATCCAACTGACCTCACTGCTGCCTAAGGCACTTGTTCAGTTCACCTAATACTCAAACAATCCCAAATGCAGCAAAAGGAGTAAAATGGACAGATATTAGAAAGCTAAAAGGAGGGCGCCTGGGTGGCTCAGTGGGTTAAGCCGCTGCCTTCGGCTCAGGTCATGATCTCAGGGTCCTGGAATTGAGTCCCGCATCGGGCTCTCTGCTCAGCAGGGAGCCTGCTTCCTCCTCTCTCTCTCTCTGCCTGCCTCTCTGCCTACTTGTGATGTCTATCTGTCAAATAAATAAATAAATAAATAATCTTAAAAAAAAAAAAAAAGAAAGAAAGAAAGCTAAAAGGAAACAAGGAAGTTTGGAAAATCTACCAAGAGAAGATTCTAGTTCTGAATAATGGAAGGAGGAGGAATTTATTTGTTTATTTAAAAATTTTATTTATTTGACAGAGAGAGAGAGAGATAGCAAGAACGGGAACACAAGTAGGGGGAGGGGGAGAGAGAGAAGCAGGCTTCCCTCTAAGCAGGGAGCTTAATCTGGGGTCTGATCCCAGGACCCTGGGATCATGACCTGAACTGAAGGCAGACACTTAATGACTGAGCCACCCAGGCACCCCAAAGAGGAAGAATTTAAACACATTGTTGGAATAAAGTGAAATATTGGTTGAGCTACATGCCACATTACTCTTTTTGGACAAAAGGATATGTCTTGTGGAGAAAGGTAATTTAGTCAAAGTGATAAAGGATGCCAGTATTTAAGGTAGTCAGTCTTCAAACTAAGATTCCAAAAGTTTGCTTTGGTTTGTGTAAAACTGTAGCAGTAAAATACCTTGACGGGAGCTCCATCTTTTGTGGAATCCAGGCTTCAAGAAGGAGGTCAAAACATTTAGTAGGAGCCCCTGGGTGACTCAGTCACTGGGCATCTGCCTTCATATCAGGTCGTGTTTCCAGTGTCCTGGGATCAAGCCCCATGTCAGGCTCCATGCTTGGCAGGGAGCCTCCTTCTCCCTCTCCAGCTCCCTCTGCTTGTGTTCCCTCTCTCACTATCTCTCTGTCAAATGTATAAATAAAATCTTAGAAAACAAACAAACAAACACAGATTTACTAGATGAATATGTGTCATTTAGCACTGGCAGTCTCAGTATGTGGCTCTGTAAAAAACTTTGGGACCAATAACCCCATGGTAATATCACAACCAAATGAACGGGAAAAGAACAAATCAGAACCCACATCAAAGAAAGCACAGAAATAAATAATATTGAAAGAAAGTAAATCAGGTACTCTATTTGTGGTTAGACAAAAAGTGTTATATAGAGAGGAAAACCTGTCCTATTTGTGCCGTGGAGCTCCTCCTGGATCAGGTCTTGCCCTTATCACTTATTGGCCAAGTGACCTCCAGCACATGACGTATATCTAGCTACTGACTACATATTTGTAAATAAGGAGAGTAAAATCACTATACAAAACTACTGTATAGATTAGATAAGATCAAGGACATAAAAATTTTTGGTTTGTAAAAGGCTTTCAGTACATGTTTATTTCCCCATTTTGATATTTGTCTGATGATGTTAAGATGCACGAAACATCACAGATTCCAAAAATCAAAGAGAATATTTAAAAACTTCACTGGAGAGGCCAACTGTTCCCTGTTAATCAGTTCTTCCCACATCCCCTCTGAGAGAACAAGCTCCTTTTACGAAAGTGAGAAGAAGGTGATCCTTTGTTTTGTGTGGAACTGCACAGCATGGTAACAAGGGCATAACAAGAACATCCCCCTAAGTTTTCACTGAAACTTTGTAAGGTAATATTCCTGTGTTTGGCCGATTTAATTCATAGCATATTTATTCTCCCTATTTTTTTTTTTTTTTTCTGAGATCATCATCTCCCTAAGCCTCCTTCTGACTGCCAGTAGGACTTCTAAGTTGAAAATGTTCACTCTCAGTCAGGGCTGAGAGCCCACAGGATCTGGATAAATTCTTTCTAAAAACTGCACAAAGTAAAAATGTTACACAGCTAATAACAAATACCTCATTATTTTAAAGTAAAATTTTTCAAAATTTCGAGCAAGGCAGAAATTAAACATATATTATTTATATATATGTATTTATATGTAATATATATTAGCTATAACCCACTAATGTTACTTTTTGACCCACTTATAGTTTGCCACCTGCAGTTAGATAATACATTATCAATTTCTTCCAGTCAATGGATAAAGTGCTTCCTGAGCCAGCTGGACCTCTCCTTTGAGTCAGATGCAATTTCTCCTGAGGATGTTTGCTTGCTTCTCTCTTTTCAAGTGCAAACACTTTCATACCTCTTCATAGGCTCTGGATCATAAGAGAGACAATTTATAAGGCCAAGGTTTCTAGTATCTTTGGAAACTGTTCTAGCCACTCTCAATTCTATAGGATTTGGGGCTAGGCAATATTACCAGCAATATTTTTCTGAATAATTAAGGAAACTAAGGGATTTTCCATTAGGTTAAGATTTTGCCATGGGGTGGAAAGATAGTTTGGCAAAGTCACCAAGCAGACAAGACTCCAAAAGGAGCTCATACAAGTCTTAGAGGTAGCTAAGATACTGCATGGACTCCATCTTGTTTAGGAGGTGGATCAGTTGCAACATTCAGGAAAGGAAATCATGGTCCACTTCACTGGTCAGTTTAGACATGTTCTCCCTGAAAATGACTAAAAGGAACTTGATCACTTTAAAGAAGTTCTATATATTCATAATGTTTCCCTAGATTATCTTATCCAATATGAGATATTACATCTATAAGCTGGTTATTGGCCAACACCATTCATATAATCTCAGATAAGTGATCATTACCACAAGAAAGTCCACAGTTATGGAAAATGAAAAAGAATGGAATCATGATCTGCAGAACTTGGTCATCCTCTTCAAGAGTACAATGCTATCCAGAAAATTAGCTTTGGCATTTGGAAAAAGGAGTGAGAATTTTCTCTCCTTGGTGTCTTCTTTTACTTGTAGCCATATTTTGCCGGTCTCAGTTTTGCTCCATGTTGAGTTTATTCCTCAAAATTTCTAAATTTCAGCTTCCCTTCCAGTTTTTGCAATAGTGAATACATTATTGGTATGAGAACACTCTTTTCTCCTCCACGGGGCTTCCCCAATCCATTATAAGCACTTACTTCTCAGTAGTAAGAACTCTATAACTTTAAGATCCTCATCTACCTGACCATGGTTCTGTCTCCACTAGGATACTTGCATTATGGTGCTGTTATGGACTAAATATATCACCCCCAAATCCATGTGTTGAAATCTAAAACCCAATGTGATGGTAGATAGAAATGATGCCTTCGCGAAATAATTTGGTCATGAGAGGGGAAATTAATTTCTTTCTTTCTTTCTTTCTTTCTTTCTTTCTTTCTTTCTTTCTTTTAAAGATTTTATTTATTTATTTGACACAGAGAGAGAGACAGAGAGAGAGAGAGATCACAAGTAGGCAGGGAGGCAGGCAGAGGGAAAAACAGGCTCTCTGTTGAACAGAGAGCCTGATGTGGGGCTTGATTCCAGGACCCTGTGATCATGACCTCAGCCAAAGGCAGAGGCTTAACCTACTGAGCCACTCAGGCACTCCATGGTGAACTTTCATGAATGGAATTAGTTCCCCATAAAACTGAGAGTCCTTAGGATCTTGAAAATTCATCCTATAAATCCTTGTAATAAACTTCCTAGGAATGCTTCTTGGTAAACTTCTTAGAAGATAGCCTTTTTTCTCTTTCCTTTCCTTTTGTTTGTTTGTTTGTTTGTTTGTTTGTTTTTGTTTTACCATTTTGACCTTTATTTGGATTTTTTCTTTCTTTGTTTCAAATTTTAATTTAAATTCTAGTTAGCTGACATATGAGTCAATATTGGCTTCAGTAGTAGAACTTAGTGATTATATAATACCCAGTGCTGATTACAAGTGCCTTCTTTTATACCTACCACCTATTTGGCCCATCCCCCACCCTCCTCCCTCCATCAACCCTCAGTTTGTTCTTTATAGTTAAGAGTCTCTTATGGCTTGCTTCCCTTTCTCTTTTTTTCTTCCCTTCCCCAATGTTCATCTGTTTTGTTTCTTAAATCCCACATATGAATGAAATCATATGATATTTGTCTTTCTCTGACTGAATTATTCCACTTAACATAATATACTCTAGTTTCATCCATGTCATTGAAAATGGCAAGATTTCATATATGATGGCTGGGTAATATTTCACTATATTCCACTATACACACACACACACACATTTACATTTGCCTTTATATAGTTTTGGGAGTAATAATTCTTTATTAGGATTCAGGTTCCAAACAAGGTAGAAAGCAGTGGCAAGGGGAGGGAAGGGAGGGGAATGAGGAAGGAACACCAGGAGTAGCTAGCTGGACCACTGCCAGAGGTCCGATGGGAGCGATGGGAGCCCTGGGCTGGAGGGGCTGCTGGGGCCAACCTAGGGCACAGCCAGGGGCCAGCGGATGGTGTATGGTACATAGTAGATCTCCATGTCCTCACTGCACTCATTGTTGTAGCACAGCTCAAGCACCAGCACCCACACATGGAGGCCCAGCTTTTGCTTTGACACACAGCTTTTTATCTCTGTCACTGGCTATATATATATATATATATATATATATATATATATATATATGAATTCCTTTTTATCCATTCATCAGTTGATGGACATTTGAGCTCCTTCCATAATTTGGCTATTGTTGATATTGCTGCTCTAAACACTGGTGTGCATGTACCCCTTCAAATCATTATTTTGTATCCTTTGGGTACCTAGTACTGCAACTGCTGGATTGTAGGGTAGTTCTATTCTTAATTTTTCAAGGAACTTGCATACCATTTTACAGAGTGGCTGCACCAGTTTGCATTCTCACCAATGATGTAAAATGATTCCCTCTTCTCTGCATCCTCACTGACATCTGTGGTTTCCTGTGTTGTTAATCTTAGCCATTCTGACAGTTTGGAGGTGGTATCTCATCATGGTATTAATTTATATTCCTCTGATGATGAGTGATATTTAGGATCTTTTCATGTGTCTTTTAGCCGTCTGGATGTCATCTTTGGGAAAGGACCTGTTCATGTTTTTTGCCCAATTCTCAACTGTATTATTTATTTTGGGGGGGTATAGAGTTTGATAAGTTCCATATAGATTTTAGATATTAACCCTTTATCAGAATGTCATTTGCAAATATCTTCTCCCAGCCTACAGCCTTCCTTTTAGTTTTATTGTTTTCATCTCTGCACAGCAGCTTTTTATCTTGATAAGATCCCCATAATTCATTTTTGCTTTTGTTTCCCTTGCCGCTGCAACATGTCTAGTAAGAAGTTGCTAAGGCCAAGGTCAGAGGAGTTTCTGCCTGTGTTCTCCTTTAGGATTTTGATGGTTTTCTGTCTCACATTTAGGTCTTTCATTCGTGTTGAAATTATTCTTGTGTATGGTATAAGAAAGTGGTCCAGTTTCACTCTTCTGCATGTTACTGTCCAGTTTCCCCAATGCCATTCGTTTAAGAGACTATTTCCCATTGGATATTATTTCCTGCTTTGTCAAAGACTCATTGACCATATAGTTGTGCATCATTTCTGGGTTTCCTATTCTGTTCCATTGATCTACGTGTCTGTTTTTGTGCCAGTACCATACTGTCTTGATGATTACAGTGTTGTAATATATCTTGAAGTACAGAATTGTGATGCCTCCAGCTTTGCTTTTCTTTTTCAAGATTCCTTTGGCTATTCAAAGTATTTTGTGGTGCTATACAAATTTTAGGACTGTTTGTTCTAGCTTTGTGAAAAATGATGGTAGCATTTTGATAGGGATTGCATTAAATGCATAGATTGCTCCAGGTAGTATAGATATTTTAGCAATATTTGTTCTCTTAATCCATAAGCATGGAATGTTTCTCCATTTCTTTGTGCCATCTTCAGTTTCTTTCATAAGTTTCTATTTCAAATCCTAACAGATCTATTCTTCATGATCAATCTAGAGCTAACCTAAGCCCACAATCTGGGGATGAGTTTGTTTGCATTTTCCTATGGTTTCTCTTACTGACATGTTTTATTTTCCCTAATTAAACTCCCAGAAGATCACACTAACTTAAACTTCTGGAATGCCTTACTATGCTTCCCAAGGACTGACAATATGCAGGATGGTTGTCCCAATTTAGAAATACATCTCATGAACCTAGCAGAATTATCTCCAACTACATGTTTTCTCAAAATAAACTTTTCATTTCTTATCATCCATATTTAAAGAAATAGACGTAAAAGGATGATTTTTAAAAACCTTAATCACCATGATCAGAGTTCAAATCAAGAAATATACTTCCTAATTCTCATATTCTTTCAGTCATGGCCCATGAATTCCAATCAAACTGATCTTTTTTTTTTTTTTAATCTCTCTCTCATTTCTTGCCTATTATAGGCCCTTTCCTCCTATCCAGAATGCAATCAAACCTCTTTTTATATATTATACACTCTGTACTAATGACTGGCTACTTTTCTTATGTCCCACTAGATTGTAAACAATTACTATAGGCAAGGAATCTGACAGATGATTGTTCTTAAAAATATTTTTTGTGTGGATGAATGAAAGAATATGCAAATGAAAAGTTATAAAAAGATTTTACAATGTATTTCTAAGCTCTGGACAAATTTTTTTTAGAATTATTATTATGAAACTCACTACTGCAAGTAAACTAATACATTGAATGATTTTTTTAAAAAAGCTACAATTTGTCTTTTAATCATGAAAAAAATTTTATTATCACCTCTAATAATTTATCTCTCATTTTGATATTTTCTCACTGACACAACAACTATATATATGTTGGAGCTGCTCAGCCTGTACTTTGTAACTTCGTTTCATTTTTCTGTGTATTTCTATTATTTATTTCATTTGGAGCAATGCTATGATGCATTAAAAAAAAAAAACTCAGAAAACAGAACAATGGCTTATTTCTTGTCTGTGTTATACTTTGATGATGTTGGGTAGCTCTTTGAATAGGTCTCATCTAACTTATGACCTAGAAATAAAACCCTTTATCTTGTGATGCTACTATCATCAGTGTATTGGTCTTCAGTCTCTCCAGAATCATCCAGCATATTTTGTGACCATGTCTAAAAGTGATATACTTTAATGTCACTTACACTGAAATCACATAGCCCCAGTCTTAGTCAAAGGGCATCCTGGAAATGTGGTTTTCTTATGTGCATAGGAAAAGGGAATGCCACTAGTGACTATCCAGCCAACCTCTACCACATTTACTTAGTGCCTCTTCCAATGTACTTTTTCTCATTTACCTTATATAGTTTGCTATTTATTTCATCTACTAAGTCATTTACTCAGTTTTTATTTTTAATATTTTTTGGTTCACTTTTATATATGAATTTTCTAATTTAATAAACTATTCTTTTTAATAATGCTATTTCCCATTTATCTCTTTAAGAATTCTAAACAAGTTTGTTTTAAACACCTTGGCCATTTACTCCATTATTACTGTTTTCTTTTTCTTAATTTTATTTATTTATTTGACAGAGAGAGCACAAGCAAGGGGAGCAGCAGAGAGAGAGAGGGAGAAGCAGGCTCCCCGCTGAGCAGGGAGCCTGATAAAGGGCTTGATCTCAGGACCTTGGGATCATGACCTGAGCTGAAGGCAGACACTTAACCTACTGAGCCACCCAGGCATCCCCATTATTACTATTCTCTTATATGTGACTTACCCTATTTGTTAGGACAAATGATATTATTATGAGTTCGTTTATATCCCTTTAAATTTTTACATGAAAATTGATCATGTGTGGGAATTTTCCCCATTTCTCTCTCAAATAAGTCTGAAATACTTTACTATATCAACATTTTTTTCTTTTGTTATACTATTTCAAAATTAATATGGAAATACAAAAGATTGAGAATGGTCAAGTATTCTTATAGAAGAATGACATGCTATTCTAAAAATTATCTTTTTTTAATTGCATTTTCTTTTTTTACCTTCATTTATTTATTTTTGTGAGAAAGAGAGAGAGGTGTGTGCATGTGCAGAAGCACGCATGGGAGGGAGGGGCAGATAGAAAAGCAGACTCCCCATTAAGCGGGGAGCCCAATGCAGACCCTGATCCCAGGTCACTGGGATCACGACTGAGCCAAAAGCAGATACTCAACCAACTGAGCCACCCAGATGCCCTAGCATTTTATTGTCTGTTTGTTTTTAGAATATGGAAATTCAATTGACTTTTGTATATTGACCTTGTGACTCATAATCTTGATAAATTCATCTTTTAATTCCAATGATTCTTCTTGATTTTTTATGTGCATAATCTTATTGTGAATAATGACAGCTCATTTCTTCCTTTCTGGTCCTCATATCTTTCTTTTGTCCCTCTTGCCTAAATGTTCTCCATAGAATGTCCAGTACAGTTTTGAATAATAGTGGTAATAAACAGCATCCTTGTCTGCCGGCTTGGTCTCATAAAGAAAACTTTTCACATTTTACCATTAAGTGAGATATTTACTGTATGCTCTTTGTCACTACACTTTATCAAATTCTATTCCTTCTGCTTCTAGTTTGGTATTTTAAAAAAAATATGAATGAGTGTTCTCCCCGGAATATTAAATAAAAGGCAAAATATTATGCAGTACTAAGAGCAGTAAGTGTAGCTAACATTTATTGATATTCATTTGGAGTCAGGTATTACTCCAAGTGTTTCACTTATATTAAATCATTTAATGGTCATACCAACCATTGAGATAGGTTCTATGAATATAAATATCTTGTAGATTTATAAACCTGAGGCCCAGAAAGGTTAAGTGCCCTGCCCAGGATCACAATTTGTAAGTAGAGGAACTGGGATTTGAATTCAGGAATCTCTATGTTTAGAATTTCTATGTATTATTGTCACTTCCATCCCTTCTTACATAGTACCAATATAGAAGATAAATTTAAGCTCCGGACATAGAACCACATGCACAGTAGGTGCTCAGTAGGTGCCATGTCCTTCTGCTTATCTATTGTTCTCTGAGTCACCAAAAAAAGAAAAAAAGGTCATTATCCGGAGTTTAAGACTTAATTTGAGTTGATTCCACTTTAACATTCTTTACCTCTTGGACTATGAGAAATGAAAATATGACCATCAACGTACTGCGATTAAGCAAGTAATCTGAATCTCTAAAAATTCCTGACTCAGGAATGGAGATCCTGACCACGTACTTCCCTTCCTTCATTCTCCCACTTCATCCTGAGAACTGCAAACAGGACATGTGTCATTCTAGTTGCATCATTATCATCTTCAGAATTCAAATTTCAGCTGAATACAGCATGATCATAGGAATGATATTTAAATGGCGACATATTAGGCAAATTTACAAAATTCCAGTAGAATTGCCTAAAACATCATATTAATTTTCCCATAAGGATTCTTATGGACTTTCCTTGGTGTCTTTTTTGTTACATACATATACAGTCTGAAATACTATGTTTCTTCATTTTTTTCTCCTTATGCTCTTGTGACCGTTTGTGTGCTTACAGTCTAAATTTACATATACTGCTTTGTAAATATTTATTTCCATATCTGCCTCTTTCACAGGAGTGTATGTACCTTGACATAAGATACTGTGTCATGTTTATCTTTGTGTCCTCACCACCCAGCCCAGAGAATGACACTATTAATGGTTTAATGAATATTAATTGAATAGTTGGAGGATGGGTGGGTAGACGGATAGTTGGAGGGATGAACCTGACCAAGAATGACCACTCTGAGATCCTGTTGAGTTCTCTAAAGACATTCTTCACTTCTGTTGCCCAGGTCACTATGGTCATGAAATTATATTTGTTTATCTTTCTGCTTCAGAAATATTACACCTTTTCCTCACGCTATTATATTGAAATTGCTTCCTGGATGATGGGTCGTTTGTTTTTTTCCCACTAGTTTGCCTAACATGACCCTCTGTGATCTTTTAAACATGCTACCAGCCTCCTTTCCTTTCCTCCCATTTGTTTCCTGATTTACATTTAGTAAGCAAATGAAGGCAAAGAACTGGTTCGAAGGAGTTCACACTCTAACGCATTGCTCACAGGGATGCCAGAAATTACAGGCTGTGCCTCAATGCAGTCCTCTGCAAATAAGCATCTAAATACTACAGAAGCCCATGCTTATGTAATTTTAAGGCTTTAAATCAGAACAACAAAACTAACGTTTTTTATCTTATTCAGCTCCCAACTAAAAAGTCCGAGGTTGAATTGTAGCTGGTTTATCATTTTGGCTCAACATCTGAGTCCTGACTTCGGGCCTGGATAGATAGAGGGCATCCAGAAAGCAATCCTACCTGCTGTACTTTCAACCTAACAATATATTTTTGTAACTAAGTGCTTTTGAGGTATGTGTTTGCATGCAGCCATTGGGTGCCTGTGTGTGCATGCTTAGTTGAAATATGGATGTTTTCTTTCATTCAGTTTGAATGTGAAAGCAGCTCTCTGAATTGCCTCAGGGTACTTTTCAAATTCCCTGTGATATCACCCATTTGGAATTATGTGCACTCATTTTCTAAATTCTGCAAAGAAAATTGTTGAATTCCCTGTGACATTTACCATAACTCAGAAAATTAATGCTCCTTTTTTTTCCTCTTCTCCCACCCCTATGCCCTTTCCAAAAGCATACTTCTCCTGGCTCTATCTCCTTGAGTGTTAAATGCTTTTAGAAATCGTTCATTTTTATTATCAGCCATCTTACTCTGTTTTATTTGCCACAGAATTATTCCATAGTCTAGTCTGATTCTTAGCTATAAAAACAGAACACCATTATTTGAGCTGAGATTCTGTGTCAGATGTGTTAGGTTTAGCTCAACAATATCAAAAATCTTATCCAGATGGATAGAATATATTCCAAAGTCCTAGACGAAAAGAAACCCAGTGCATGGAGTCTCAATCTTTCCTTTTTTTTTTTTTTTTTTTTTTTTTTCATGATTACCTCACCTAAACACTTCTTTGGCTATTACTTTAACAGGGACTCTCACACTGTAAGAAGCCTTAAAATATTCCAGGTAAATTATAAAAATTATGTATTACCCACACCCTCCCTACTCTTAGAGATTCTGATTTAGGAAGCCTGGGTCAGGGCCTTGGGAATTGCATTTCTAAAAAACAATCCTGGTGAGTTTGATACAAAAAGCACAGGGATCATATTTTGAAAAGTACTGACTCCTGGGAAAAATTGAAGCTCTTTAACATTGTACTACATCTTAATCAATATTCCCCTATCATTCTCTTTTCTTTCCCTCACACTGTTCTAAATGTTCACAATCCATATTTGCTGATCTTTTTGCCACCTTTCCATACATCTCCATGCCCTTATTTGAAGGCCTTTGCATGTGATCAGAATGTCCTTTCCCTTTGCCCTGAGGGATACCTACTCATTTTCTTAAGACCTATTTCCAGTAATCCCTTCTTCGTGCAGCCAGAACTCAATCACTCTCTGTGTTATAAATGACTGAATGACTGACTGACTGACTGAATGAATGAATGAATCAACCACCACTTACCAAATACTTGTTAAGTACAAAATGCTTAAGTATATGTAGTCTCATTTATCTCTCCCAATCCTACAAGGACCATCTATTCTTTTCATTTTATAGATGAGTGTTGGAGATGATTTGTAACTTTCGCCTAAGTTACAGAGCTGTTAATACTAGAACAGACAATCATATCTGCCTCAATGACTCCACAGTCAATACTCCTCCCTTCTCTTCACTCCCTTTCATGGCTCCTATTCAGTGTGTTTCCTTTTCACTTTATTCATGACTCAGTGTGATCCTCATCGGATTGCATTGTACTTATTCCCTTAGAGGCTTCTCTTACCTACTAGACTGTGTTCCTTTCAAGGTCAGGAGCCAAGTTTGCTCAGTAGCTGGGCAGAGTAGACATGCATCATGTTAGTTGACTGACTGAATAAATGATACAGTGTATAAATTTAAGCCTGTATTTTTTACCACTTTCTGTGGTGGATATTTGTTACTTTGGGGCCACTTGGGGCCACTCAATATGCATTCCCCTTTATTATAGCTTCCTGATTTACCATGGGATGTTACCTTTTTCCCACTTTTTGCAATTCTATAGACTGTACAGTATAATTCTAGGCATCTCTCTTACACAAAGGAAACTGGAAAAAGAGAACTCTTAATTGGGTGCTTCAAGGATTGAGGAATTCTCTTAAACTCATTCATTTTAATAATGGTGACAGCAGTGTTCTAATCAGACAGTTCAGGATATCGACATAGCTACAGGGCTTCTGTTTCTTATTTCCTAGATTTTCTTTGATTCTCACTGATCCTCACTGACCCATTTCCTAGCATCCTATGAATCCTCCATGCCTAAGCAATAAATTTCCTTTTATTTGACATAGTCTCTGTTGCTTACAGTCAAGAATTGTAACTGATATTCCTGCTTTCAAAAAAGCCATTTTAACTTTCCTTGCTACACAGTATGGTTTTTACAAGCAACAACCAAAACCTATGGAATAGAACTAAATAAGTAAAGATTGTGTGTTACTCTTAAGACTTGAGCTGTGATAAGCAACCTTTAACATCTAAATGCTTTTAACGTCTTGTTTAGAGTTGATTATTCATGCTGACCCTTCTTACAGAAGTAGAAGCTGGGTTTTTACTAGCACTTTATGAGACAGGCCATTTATGATGTCCAGAGGCAATGTAAATTTGTGATTCATACTTATAAATGGCAACAGTGACCATTGAGTTTAACATTGTTTACCTAAAGGGAATAATAAGATTTTATGAGTTTTTGCCAATATTTGCTTACTTGCAGATGTGATTAGACAAGGGCAAGTGCCTTCTTGGTGCAGAGACTCTGTTGAGGGAAAACAAAGTATTGGAGTTCATGGCATATTAATAATAATAATAAAAGCTTATAGAGATTAATGTACTTTGAACGGGAGTATTTATATGCCCAGATAAAAAACTCGGGCTTCAAAGGTGTTCTATTGGTGCATGGAATAAGAGCTAAAACTATTTTCAATAAAACTAGTGGCTAATAAAAACTCTCAAAGAAGAAGATATTCATTCTTTCCTTCTTTCAACCAACTTGTATTGAACACTAGCTATGTATTAGGTGCCAAGAATGAAAAGATGAACAAAGAAGAGTCCTACAAAGGAGGTAATATCTGATTTGAGTTTAGATAAATAAGCAGGATTGTTTCAGTCCACAGAGCCAAGATTGGACTCCCAATATTAAAGGACTTTGATAGGAAGATAGGAAGATAGGAAGGAGAGTTACTGAGATTGTGCTGGGGAGTAATGGGAAATAAAAATGGGTTTGTGGGGTGAGGTGACTATAGAGGGCTTTGAAAGTAGGTAGAGTAGCTATGACAAGGTTGTAAGAAAGCAGACATGATCAGAAAACTCTGAGTATTCAGTGGTACTAAGAATTTAGGAAGTTATTTTGGAAAGATGAAATGGAGGAGATGCATAAAGAAAAACTTAATTTGAGATTATGGTAATGGATCATCCAGCAAATATCCAGCCTTTTCCCTGTATATTATATTATTATACTGTTTTTATGTTAACAGTTGACAAATTCAAGAGACTTGACAGTACTTACATATCATTTCATATTCCATTTTATGATTTTAATGTTCAAATTCTCTTTCAGAAATCCAACCACAACAAGTATAGCACCATCATGTAAAAGAAGAATCTGGTAATATTCATAGAGGGGTGAGGAAGACTCATAAGTATAAATGCCTTGAGAAAACAAGTTTTTGTGTAAATTATGGTAAAATGTAGATAACTTAAAATAGGAAAAGAAATCTACCCTACTATAAACAATTCCATTATAGTCAATATATATGTATTTCTATATTTTATTGAATGAGATATCACTTACTACAAGAACTATCATCACCTGATATATCACTGAAGAAAGAAAAAGTATTACTAGTTAAAATAAGTTACAGTGCTAAGATGCTATTAATTAAAAGATCTTTTTCTTTTCTTTAGGGACACCCAGGTGGCTCAGTTGGTTAAGATTCTGCCTTTGGCTCAGATCAGAATCCCAGGTCCTGGGATTGAGTTCTTGCTGAGCAAGGAGCCTGCTTCTCCCACTCCCTCTGCCTGCTGCTCTCTTTGTTTGTGCTTGTTCTCTGTCTTTATCAAATGAATAAATAAAATCCTTAAAAAATGCACTTTAATTTTAGAAATATTAAAATATGAAAATGTGAACATTTTAAAGTCAATGAGATACTGTAGGTACCTAGTGTTTATTAAGCCATAATAAATTTGTCTATATGTTTCTCTTAGTAACCCTTATAAACTATATTATGAAAACAGTCTTATGTAGGGGAACAGGCTTGATTCAGTTGAGATAGACATAAGAATAAGTCACAAGTGTATCTCTCAATAAACCAGTGACTTTGGGACAAGTTTAGTTAATTTGTCAGAGCTCCGGTTTCTGCATAAAGAAAATAGGAATTATTCACTACTATTTCATAATCTATTAAACCAAAAAAAAAAAAAAAAACCCATGTAAAATGCCTAGCATAATACTGGAACATCATAAATAGTGCTCAAAACTTATTAACTTAATGGGTTAATTCCTCTCATATTCTATGATGCCCATGAATTATATGAAAACATCAGATACATTTTAATTTAGATATCGCTAATATAATTCAGGCCATATTCAGACCTTTACAAGTATATCCCAGTTTTAGAAAATTTAGACTGTAAAATTTGGGGTAAAAGAAAACATAAATTAAAGGGTGCTTGTACATATCACTAAAGAATTACTGCTTTACAACAGGTATAATTTTAGGATTCTTTTAGCACTCCCTCCTCATCAAAGTGCATTTAAAATATTATAATTTCTACTAATATTTGATTCAAATAAAACTTCAAAAACATTTCTTTTTAAATGAAAGGAATGAATGTTAAAGTTTATGGGTATAGAATTTCAAAACAGGAGGCAGAATAATAGAATGGAAAAAAAGATTTTTGACAGTAATGCCGGATGTGAAAGTGGACACTGAAACTTGCAACTGTGTCATCTTGGGCAAGTTAACCACTCTAAACCTTAACTAAACCATCTTTAAAATAAAAATGATAATAGGCTTTATAACATATGGTTATTACAAGGAATCACATTTAAATGAAATAAAATATATTAAGTGTAGACAGTGCCAGCCATATACTGCATAGGTTCAATAAAAGATTAAATAAGTCATTCCTTATTTATATTTTATCTTCTGCATCCTAGAAGAGACAGGCTAAGAGTGTGTGTGTTCAAAATTATTGTTTTGTTTTGTTAGAAATTTTTTAGATGTTGTTAAAAAAAATTTTCAATGTCCAATGCACAATAATTAATGCTATAGTACTCCTCCATTTATAACATTCTCCATTCTAATTCTCCATCTTAATTGCCTGAGGGAGCAGGTTGGAAGAGGCAGTGCCCTGATGATACTGATTGCATTAAGTTGGAACTACTGCTTCTGCAGCAGAGGAAGGAGCCAATGGCAATCTGGGGGACTATATTTTGTTGTGGTAGGTAGACTGCATCCATTATCTGAGTTCCAGCAATGCACCTACCTAGCCTCCAGCATCAACAGAATTAACTTCCTTTCTTTTCTTTTCTTTTTTTTTCTATTTCTTTTCTTCTTTCTTTCTTTCTCTTTCTTTCTTTCTTTCTTGCTTGCTTGCTTTCTTTCTTGCTTTCTTTCTTCTTTCTATCCTTCTTTCTTGTTAGGTTTCTAAGAAAGGAGCCAAAAGACCAGATTTATTCACAATCTTATGCAGAATTGGTCATGACTGGTTTGTTCAATAAACAGCCATTCAGATTAATAGATTGGTGAATGGACAGGTAAATAGATAGATGGCAGGATGAATATGAATGGGAAGTTACAATGGCAAAATCAGGAAGTTTTAAAAGAAATTTCTGTAACATTATGCAGTACATTTCGTATTTTCCTTCAAAAGTTAGAAACTTTCTCAAAAATGCGTTTGTTCTTCTAATGGATACCTAATGGAACAGTAAGAATGATTCTTATTTGGATTTAGTTGGTGTTTGCTTAATGACACTCTCCTACTAAGAGGCAAGAGAGGAAAGATAAATTAGTTGGACTATGTAGTTCACGGACATAAACTTTGAAGTTAGATGTAAGTGTTTCAAAGGAATCTTTTAGCCAAGGTAAATGGAGGATCCTTGCTGCATAAAAACTTGCTGATTGCATTTGAGAACAATGATAGATATTTTGCATTTGAGAATATATGCAAACGCAATGCATTTGAGAATATAGACACAATGCAAAAGGTACAAAAAGAACATGGAATGTCTTTTGTACATACTTCAATGTTCCACAGAGAAAACTGAGTCTAAACTGACAGCTGAAAAACAAAAAACAAACAAACAAAAAAACAACTTAGGAAACTTTAAGCATTTAGTATCTGCTTGGCAATAGATATATGATAAGAGTAGGTGCTCAGAAACCAGTGCTGATATTTTAACATAATATTTGACTTGTTCATCATAAATATGAAGCTTGTTAAGTCACATCCAATAACCATAAAATGTAATTACACATCAGTTACTAATGCCATTTTAAGTTTTTTCAAATCAGCTAGATTTACTCTATAGTGCATAGGTCCTAAATCACAATAGAGCTCTTAGAATAATCAATATTTAATTAACTTATAATTACTCATACTAACTGCCTTTTAAATAAAATTAAATGCTACCATGTGACATTTAAAGAGATTATCATTTTTCCTATTAGGTTACTGTGTAATATGTTTATTGACATAATTTATCCTTATTACTAGTGAGACTATTTACAGTCACAGAAGATGTGTAAATTTGCAGAACATTAAGAAAAACAAGGCACTAACAACTGAATTGTATTATCTTCTAAAGCCATAATTTAAAAGGAGAATAAGCATATATATATTTAAAATTTTGCAGTTCTGATCTTGCTCCAAGGGACATACTAACTTCTTGCTGTTCAAACCTCCCTGGATTCAGTGGACTTCCCTATTTACAACAAATGTCCTGGTACCTGCAGTGAATAGTCAGCGTCCAGGTGTGAATAGATCGCACAGCTCAGTTCAGATGCTGCTCTCTGTTTGCAGTTTTCACTCTTTTGAACGATGTAGAAATTTATTCAGACCTCAGGGTAACTTTGAGAAGGAAGCTGCTTCAGTGACACTAAAAGGTACTTTGCTGGTTAGAAAGCATTCATCAAGTGTCCAGAGTGGCAGGACTTACAAATAAGAGGCAGGTTTAGCTATTAGATTGGAAATGGCTTCTAATTAGACTGTTAGTTTCTGAGAGGTCTTATAATCAATCATTGGTATACTTCATGGTGCCTAGACCTGTGACGGGCTTATTACAAGCATTCTTCTAGTACTTTGTTATACAATGGGAAAATCCAATAATTTATTTTTAAGGAGGGTTTTTACATCCAGCACCAAACCACTTTAGTATTAAAGTCAAGCCATGGTTAAGAAAATTGAGCTTAAAGATGCCTATAAAATCAGGATATTACATACCCATGCCCCTAATTTACTAGAAAGTGAGTTGCAGGGATAATAGCAACTCCTTTGGGTTCAGGAGAGGCTCCCTTTGTGAGGATGGCCTTAGGTGATAAAAATGCCCAATTGATAGAGCTAATGACAATATGTTCTAGAATTACTTGATAGAGAGAACTAGAGACTGTGATAACCAGGAATGCACACCTCTTCTATAGGGAACAGCTATTGCTAGTCCCAGACAACTGTTTGTGTACCTTCTGCTATTTTTAAAAAAAATATAGAAATTTATATTTTTATGTAAAACATGATCACATGGCAGCTAATTTGAATTTTAAAAATATTATATGAGTTTCCATTGTATAAGAAACATGAAATACAACTTCGAATTCTATGTGGCTCATGGGTGATCAACTAGGAAACTCTGCTGTTACATCTAATGCATGCCCTTCACTCCAATCCAACAACTTCCCCAAAGATCTGTAAGTACCTTACTGCTCCACACCAGTACAACTGTCATTTTTCTCCACTACATTCAGATCTAATCACATCATTTGCTGGCTTACATTCCTTAGAGCTTCCCTGTTGTGCAGAATAAAGTCAAATTCTTTGATTAACTCCACTAATTCCATCTACAGTCCCAACCCTTAATACCGCAGGGACTGGAGGAAACTGTACTCAAAAAATTTCAGATGACTCACAGCCTTCCAAGTATGCCATGCCATTTTACACACATATGTGATTGCACATGCTATTTTTTCTGAGTGAAATGTCTCCTCCATCTGGAAAATCCTACTTAGTTTCCAGGACTCACAGTCAGTGTCCTCATCCATGAAAACTTCTCTGTTTATACCATTAGTTTCTCCTTCCTCTGTTTTCCCATAGCTCCTTTAGCATTTACTGCATCAGACTGTAAATATGCATTTACGTCTCTCCCTATTAGTCTGTGAATTCTTTGAAAGAAAAGAATAATCCTCTTCATCTTTGCATTCTCAATGCCCAATAGAGCACCTGGTTTTTATTAATATTTTATGAATAAAGGGATAAATCCAATATTGACACCTTGATATTTCGTTGGAAAAGCACAGATTTTGTAAAATATAAACTTTATTTAGGGTGTGTTTGTGGAAGAAAGAAATTAGCAAGTAAATGTATCATCCAAAATATAGCAGATGGGCTGTAAGAAGTACACGCCAGGTACTGGCCATTCCAGAGATGTGCTGAAATGGCTTTGCAGTAGGGCTGAAAAAGACCATGACTTTAAGGCAGAATGAATGGATATGAGAGAAGTGCCTATGTAAAAGTTTCAGAGAGGAAAAACAGCCTGTGGGAGAGTGAAATTCTAGGTAGTATGCAAGTTTTTGATTAATCTAAGCATTCTGCATCCTGTCATCAAGTAGAAAAGGAATTTTGAACCCAACCTTGAGACCCAGCTAAATCAAAAGGAAATAGTCATAGGGTAGCAAATCGGCTAGAGGAGACAGAGATGATGCCAGATAAAGGGTGGCCATTTTCACTATGGCCCCAATGGTGGGCAAGCGACCTGTGTTTTGATTTACACCAGCTTGGTGTTGACTTCAAGCAAAGCATTTCAATTCTCTTGGCCTTTATTTCTCCATTTGTAAAATAAAGGATTTTGATGAAATATTCCTGAAGATTCATGCCAATCCACTGGTCTATCTATGATTCTATTTAGCCTATGAATATCTAAAACACACCTGGAAGAAATTTCCCTGAGCTTAAAAATGCTCAACTCTAGGTGCTAAAGACACCATTGTGTTGCAATTACCAAAAAGTTAGCTCCTTGAGGGGAGAGATTAGATTTGCTCCTATAAGACTGTATCCAGAATAGTGACTGGCTCACAGTAAATATTTGTTGATTGAATGAATTGGGGAAATATCCCACAAATACACTCAAAGTTTGTTCTAATCATGGATAAACTGCCCACATGCCAGACATGCCTCTCTCTCTCTCTCTCTCTTTCTCACTCTCGCTCTGTGTGTGTGTGTGTGTGTGTGTATACCTAAAAACCTAAGTAATTCTTCCCTTTACCAACTTTTGGCAAAAGTTCTTAGTGCTCTGATAGGTAGTTATTTCTGCTGCATAACCAGAGCTTGAAAGAAAGCACAACCATGTGTAAATAAGTCCCGATATGCCCTCGGTCCACCCCCAAATATCCATCAGGATTATTCAGGTATTTTAGGTTCCATTCTTTGAATAAGTGAGAACCTAAACAAACAGATGATAGTATCTACCCTCCTAGAAAGTAGGATCTGGACAATTCTAGCTCAATAGTTTTCAAATTGTGTTCTTCATGACCTCTGGGTTCTGGGATATCATATGGAGGGCTGAACGGGCAGGATCCTGAGTTCCCCATCTCCTGTACTAACTGGAGAAGTATCATATTTATCTATCATATACATTGAATTTACCCATAAACTTTTTAATATGAAAAAAGATTTTTAAAAATTCTTAAAAACTGCAGATCTAGCCCTTGAATGTTCTACTCAAAATATCCAACTGCCTACCAGTGAATAATAGTAGTAGCTAACATTAATGAGGTCTTACTATGTGCTAGGCTCTGATCTAAGAATTTTATATTCATTCATTCATTTAATCCTCATAGCATCCCTATGAGATAGGTAGTACTATTAGTCTCATTTTTCAGATGCAGAAACTGGGGCCCAAAGAGATTAGAAAATTTACTTAAAGTCACAAATAGCTAGTAATTGGCACAACTGGGATTTAAAAGGAGATACATTAGTTCCAGAGTTAATGTTTTTAACTACCCCATTATAATACTTAGAAAAAGTTAAAAAAAATAAGCACTTCCTGCCAGCTTCACACCAGGTTTTGTTTGTGGAAATCTCTCCAATAATTTTTGCATGATCCTCCTCGATAGAAGACAAGAATGGCAAATAAAAACAAAAACCATATCTGCCCAGGAAGTTGGGACTGCATCTTGTTTCACTTCCCTCAGATTCAATCCCTTGGAATTAACAAGTTGATATGGAACTTGAATTTATCCCCACACCATTTGGACTTAAAGATTTAACCTAATGTTGGGACAGAACCTCTGTCATATACCAAACAAAACCTCTGTCATATACCAAATTGGTCCTTTAAGGAAAATTACATATTCAGATGTCAGACTTATCAGTGGTTAGTGATAAGCTACAGATATCCTAAATCAATCATGGCAATCCTCATAGATCCTGCTTGCTTATACCTTACCTGATGCTTCTCTTTCTCCAGTCTGTTTTGAACTCTTGGCTCTGAAACCACTATTTTATCTTGCCCAAGGACCTGTGGCTTTGGTGTTGCTTCTTGGCTTGCCAGAACCTGATGGATTCGGATTTGGCTTGCCTTTCTGACTTTCTCAGCCAAGTATTGGAATCCCTGTTCTTTGGAATGCAATTACCAGCACTAGCTAGTGTCCTGGCCCAGGATGCCCAAGCCCCTCTTCTCAAAAGCTATATTCAGATGTTACTCACATCATCTTAGCCTTAATTCTGGTATTTCACTTCACTGTGTAAGAACTCTTAGCATTCACCACTGCCAGAGCCAAGTCATTTAGAACACAATTGGAGCATCTGAGTAATGACACAGTGAGACTGAATGAGTCTTTCAGAAACTCTAAAAAATAAGTAAAAATATTTTTAAAAGATTAAAAAGAGAGCTAAGGAAAGATAACTGCATTGGACTGCATCATTTCCAAACTGATACAACTATAGAGAATTTTTAAATTGGGGTTTTGAAACCAAGGCTCTAAGAAGTAAGAACTGAGGATATGCCATGAGAAAGGCTCTCACCATTGGGGGATGGGCACTAAGAAAGCCTTTCCCTACATATTAATACATTTATGTTTGGCACTTTGAGTAACCTCAGAATTTGATGGAGTAACTTGTAAAATTTCAAATATTTACAGCTCACTAGGCTGGGACTAATCCTCAACTCTTCAATGAAAGAAGAGAAATAATGATGGAAAATGGCCTGGATGGATCTTGCTACATGTGGATTTCCAAGAACTTGTAACTGTGTTTTCTGGGCCCAAATGTCATTTTATTTGATGTACAACTATTAACTCCAGAGCAATAAGAAGGTAAATTGGGGTTAGGGTGTGTGGAAATTACACTCTATTAGAATTAGAGAGAGATGAAGTAGACTATGCTCTCAGCTAACCTATGCTGACTTTAGTCTAAGTGTAATATTGACAAAATCAGAATGCCTGGCAGTTATGCATTAAAAGCAGCACTTCAGTGGCATTTGCAATAAATGATTAGCTGAACACTTCACTCTCTGCTGAGCCAATAGAGTTTGTTTTGCTTTATTAGTATGCAATATTTAGAACATGTGACTACTGAAAGACTCAGGATGCATGCATAATTAAAACAAAGAATAGAAGACATATGAAGGATTTTGATAAGTTTGGTTATCTTTCAGAAGAATAGGTTAGGCAGAAGAGTCATAAACCTTTATTGAAGTTCTACTAATTCTAGACACTGTTCTCGACTTTGTCCTGGTCATGAAAACATGCCTCAGATCTCCATTTGTAAGAAGAATGATTGATCTAGGCCTTAACTAATGCACTCTGAAATCCATCCCTGTTATCTCTGGAGGCTGAACTGCTCCTAACCAATAATTGATCATGGTTGGGCATCTATGTAGGTCCATTCTTGGGAGACGGAGAGTTCCTCTGATAAGTGATTTTTGTTCAAGGACTTTCTAAAAATTATGTTGCAGTCTAAGAGTCTTCTAGACAATCCTCCTTTCTTCCTTCACTCTCTCCTTCACAAGGGTCAGGTCTGTACAACAGCCCACTGGCTCTCCAGTTTCCTTTCACTCCTTATCTGTCTTCCCTCATAGCCATTCTTCTAATAAAGCTCTTGCATATCAAACTTTGTTTTAGTGTTTGCTTCTCGGATGACCCAGAATTACACATTCTTTAAATGTTGATTTATTCTACTTTTTATAAAAATCTCATGATACATCTTTTAATTAGGGCTCATTTTAAATCATACAAAAATATATTTTTTTAAAACAGGAAAATATGTTCAAGTTGTGGGGTCAAGTGAGAAGAAGTGCAATTTTTTTTTTTTTTTAATTTGCAATGTCCAAGGAAAGATGTTCATATGTGTTTGGGTAAGAATTTAATCAATATTATTAATAATTAGTTTCTACCTTTTGGCTCCAAAGTTCTCTGCTTTGATACCATTCCAAAAGAGTTTATATTTTTATATTAACTCCAGGTTTATATTCTTCTCTTAGCAACTGCAACAGTGGAGAGCTTTTACCTTCTTAACAACTTTAGTCAAACTCCTAGACATGACTTCCATTGGCCTTAATCATACAAGGTATCTATACTTGAAGTAATCTCTGTGGCCTGGAGGATGAGATACAGTGATTGGCATAGTGCTAGAACATAATCCCATCCTAAAGTTAAAGGTGGGATCAACTACATCCAACCACATTGGTGGACAATAAGGAAGAAATGGCTTCCATAATGGAAAATTAGAATGTTCTCATCAAAGAAGAGCAATTTCTAGGCATTATATGTTGAACATAAAAAATACATAGAAATACATATTATTGGGCATCATCCATAGAATTTCTGATTTAGTAGGTCTAGATTGAGTCATAAGAATTTGCTTTTCTAATAATCGATGTTCCAAGTTGTTGTTGATACTGATCTAGGGACCACACTTTGTTTTTATTTTGTTTTGTTTTGTTTTAAAGATTTATTTATTTATTTATTTAACACACACACACACACACACACACACACACACACACACACACAGAGCGAGCACACAACTAGGCAGGGGGAGAGGGAAAAGCAGGCTCACCACTGAGCAGAGAGTCCAGTGAGTGGCTCACACAATGACCTGAGCCAAAAGCAGATCTTCAAATGACTGAGCCACCCAGGTGCCCCAGGAACCATACTTGGAGTGCTACTGCTCTAAATAAGTAAAAAATGTTAACTCTTTTGAGTAATTACTAAATTCCAAGCTGCTATAAGTTTTATATACATTATCTCATTAGGTTTTTTAACTGAATTCTTTATTTTTTTTAATATTATTTATTTATTTATTCATTTATTTATTTATTTTTAATATATAATATAATATTTGTCCCAGGGATACAGGTCTGTGAATTGTCAGGCTTACACATTTCACAGCATCCACCATAGCGCATACCCTCTCCAAATGTCCATAGCCCAGCCATCCTATCCCTATCCCCACCACCCCCAGCAACCCTCAATTTGTTTCCTGAGATTTAGAGTCTTTTATGGTTTATCTCCCTCCTGATACAATCTTGTTTCAATTTTCCTTCCCTACCCTCCAAAACCCCCTACCCTGCCCTCAAATTCCTCATATCAGAGAGATCATATGATAATTGTCTTTCTCTGATTGACTTATTTCGCTCAGCATAATACTCTCCAGTTCCATCCACTTTGTTGCAAATGGCAAGATTTCATTTCTTTTGATGGTTCCATAGTATTCCATTGTATATATATATATACCATATCGACTTTATCCATTTATCTGTTGATGGACATCTGGGTTCTTTCCATAGTTTGGCTATTGTGAACATTGCTGCTATAAACACTCGGGTGCATGTATCCCTCAGATCACTACGTTTGTATCTTTTTTTTTTTTTTTAAAGATTTTATTTATTTACTTGACAGAGAGAAATCACAAGTAGATGGAGAGGCAGGCAGAGAGAGAGGGAAGCAGGCTCCCTGCTGAGCAGAGAGCGTGATGCGGGACTTGATCCCAGGACCCTGAGATCATGACTTGAGCTGAAGGCAGCGGCTTAACCCACTGAGCCACCCAGGCGCCCCACTATGTTTGTATCTTTAGGGTAAATACTCAGTAGTGCAATTGCTGGGTTGTAAGGTATTTTCAACTTTTTGAGGAACCTTCATAATGTTTTCCAGAGTGGCTGAATCAGCTTGCATTCCCGCTAACAGTGTAGGAGGGTTCCCTTTTCCCCTCATCCGTACCAACATTTCCTGACTTGTTAATTTTAGCCATTCTGGTGTAATTTTAGCCTCACTGGTGTGAGGTGGTATCTCATTGTGATTTTGATTTCTATTTCCCTGATGCTGAGTGATATGGAGAACATTTTTATGTGTCTATTGTCCACTTGAATGACTTCTTTGCAGAAATGTCCATTCCTGTCTTCTGCCCATTTCTTGATTGTATTATTTGTTCTTTAGGTGTTGAGTTTGATAAGTTCTTTATAGATTTTAGACACTAACCCTTTATCTGGTACGTCATTTGCAAATATCTTCTCCCATACTTTCAGTTGTTTTTTGGTTTTGTTGACTCTATTCTTTTCTATGAAAAACTTTTGATCTTGATGAAGTGCCAACAGTTCATTTTTGCCTTTCCCTCCCTTGCCTTTGGTGATGTTTCTAAGAAGAGGTTACTGTGACTGAGGTCAAAGAGGTTGCTGCCTGTATTCTCCTCAAGAATTTTGATGGATTCCTGTCTCACATTGAGGTCTTTCATCCATTTTGAGTCTATTTTTGAGTGTAGGGTAAGGAAATGGTCCAGTTTCCTTCTGCAAGTGGCTGTCTAATTTTCCAAACACCATTTATAGAGGAGACTGTCTTTTTTCCTTTGGACATTCTTTCCTGCTTTGTCGAAGATTAGTTGACCATAGAGTTGAAGGTCCATTTCTAGGCTCTCTATTCTGTTCCATTGATCTATGTGTTTGTTTTTGTGCCAGTACCATATGGTCTTGATGATTACAACTTTGTAATAGAACTTGAAGTCTGGAATTGTGATGCCACCAACTTTTGCTTTCTTTTTCAACATTCCTCTGGCTATTCGGGCTCTTTTCTGGTTTCATATAAATTTTAGGATAATTTGTTCCATTTCTTTGAAATATATAAAAAAAAAAAAGGATGGTATTTTAGTAAGGATTGCATTTAATGTGTAGATTGCTTTAGGTAGCAAGACTTTTTCACAATATTAGTTCTTCCAATCCATGTATCTGATGGTTTTGGGTACAATTGTAAATAGGATCAACTCCTTAATTTTTCTTTCTTCTGTCCTGCTGTTGGTGTATAGAAGCGAAACTGCTTTCTGTGCATTAATTTTATATCCTGACACTTTACTGAATTCCTGTATGAGTTCTAGCAGTTTGGGAGTGCAGTCTTTTGTTTTTTTCCACATAAAGTATCATATCATCTGCAAAGAGAGAGAGTTTGACTTCTTTGCCAATTTGGATACCTTTAATTTCTTTTTGATGTCTGATTGCTGAGGCTAGAACTTCTAGTATTATGTTGAATAGCAGTGACAATAGTGGACATCCCTGTCATGTCCCCGACCTTATGGGAAAAGTTCTGTTTTCCCCATTAAGAATGATACTTGCTGTGGGTTTTTCATAGATGGTTTTGATGATACTGAGGTATGTACCTTCTATCCCTACACTTTGAAGAGTTTTGGTCAAGAAAGGATGTTGTGCTTAGTCAAATGCTTTTTCAGCATCTATTGAGAGTATCATGTGGTTCTTGTTCTTTCTTTTATTAATGTATTATATCACATTGATTGATTTGCAAATGTTGAACCAACCTTGCAGCACAGGAGTAAATCCCACTTGGTCATGGTGAATAATCATTTTAATGTATTCTATTTTATGGATTCTATTGGCTAATATTGGTGAGAAGTTTTGCATCTGTGTTCAATGCTCAACAAAGATATTTGTCTGTAATTCTCCTTTTTGATTGGGTCTTTGTTTGGTTTTGAGATCAAGGTAATTCTGGCCTCATAAAATTAGTTTGGGAGTTTTCCTTCCGTTTCTATTTTTTGGAACTGTTTCAGGAGAATAGGTACTAATTCTTTAAATGTTTGGTAGAATTCCCTTGGGAAGCCATCTGGCCCTGGGCTTTTGTTTGTTTGGAGATTTTTGATGACTGTTACAATCTCTGTACTGGTTATGGATCTGTTCAGGTTTTCTATTTTTTCCTGGTTTGGTTTATAGATCTCTAGGAATGCATCCATTTCTTCCAGATTGTCAAGTTTGCTGTCATATAGTTGCTCATAATATGTTCTTATAATTTTTTTTGTGTGTGTGTTGGTTGTAATCTCTCCTCTTTCATTCATAACTTTATTAATATGGGTCCTTTTTTTTTTTTTCTTTTTCCTAAGTCTGGCCAGGAGGTTTCAATTCTTATTAATTCTTTCAAAGAGTCAGCTCCTAGTTCCGATTTGTTCTACTGTTCTTTTGATTTCTATTTCATTGATTTTTGCTCTGATCTTTATGATTTCTCTTCTCCTGCTGGGTTTAGGCTTTCTTTGCTATTCTTTCTCCAGCTCCTTTAAGTGTAGGGTTAGATTAGGTGCTTGAGACCTTTCTTGTTTCTCAAGAAAGGCTTGTATTGCTATATACTTTCCTCTCAGGACCGTCTCTGCTGTGTCCCAAAGATTTTGAACAAATGTGTTTTCATTTCTATTTGTTTCCATGATTTTTTTTTAATTCTTCAATTTCCTGGTTGATGTATTTATTATTTAGTAGAATGTTCTTTAGCCTCCATGTATTTTAGCTCTTTCCAACTTTCCTCTTATGATTGAGTTTGAGGTTCAAAGCACTGTGGTCTGAAAATATGCAGGGAATGATCCCAATCTTTTGGTACCAGTTGAAACCTGATTTGTGACCCAGGATGTGATCTATTCTGGAGAATGTTCTATGTGCACTAGAGAAGAATGTGTATTCTGTTGCTTTGGATGGAATGTTCTGAATATATCTGTGATGTCCATTTGGTCCAGTGTGGCATTTAAAGCCTTTATTTCCTTGTTGGTTTTTTGCTTAGATGATCTTTCCATTTCAGTGAGGAAGGCTTTAAAATCTCCTACTATTATTGTATTATTGTCAATGTATTTCTTTGAATTTGTTTCTAATTGGTTTATATAATCGACTGCTCCCATGTTAGGGGCATAGATATTTAAAATTTTTAGATATTCTTGTTGGACAAACCCTTTAAGTATGATATTGTGTCCTTCCTCATCTCTTATTGTAGTCTTGGCTTAAAATCTCATTTATCTGATATAAGGATCTGATATAAGCCACTCCAGATTTCTTTCAATGTCCATCAGCATGGTAAAATGTTTTCCATCCCCTCACTTTAAATCTGGAGGTGTCTTTGGGTATAAAATGAGTTTCTTGTTGACAGCATATCAATGACTCTTTTTTTTTTTTTTTTAATCCATTCCGATACTTTGTGTCTTGATTGAGGCATTTAGCCCATTTACATTCAGGGTAACTATGGAAAGATATGAATTCAGTGTCATTGTACTGCCTGTAAGGTGACTGTTACTGTATATTGTCTCTGTTCCTTTATGGTCTGTTACTTTTAGGCTCTCTCTTTGCTTAGAGGACCCTTTCAATATTCCTGTAGGTCTGGTTTGGTGTTTGCAAATCCTTTTAGTTTTTTTGTTTATCGTGGAAGCTCTTTATCTCTTCTTCTATTCTCAATGATAGCCTAGCTGGCTATAGTATTCTAGGCTGCATATTTTTCTTGTTTAGTTCTCTGAATATATCATGCCAGTCCTTTCTGGCCTGCCAGGTCTCTGTGGAGAAATCTGCTGCCAACCTAATATTTCTACCATTGTATGTTACATACCTCTTGTCGTGTGCTGCTTTCACGATTTTCTTTTTGTCACTAATACTTGTAACTTTTACTATTAGATGATGGGGTGTGGACTTATTTTATTAATTTTTGAGGAGGGTTCTCTGTGCCTCCGGATTTTGATGCTTGTTCCTTTTGTCATATTAGAAAATATTAGAGAAATTCTCTACTATAATTTTCTCCAATATACCTCTTTTTTCTCCAATATACTTCTCTTTCTTCTTTTTCTAGGATCCCAATTATTCTAATATTATTTTGTCTTATGGTATCACTAGTCTCTTGAATTCTCCCCCTTTTGGTCCAGTAGTTGTTTGTCTCTCTTTTGCTCAGCTTCTTTATTCTTTATTCTCCATTATTTAATCCTCTATATCACTAATTCTCTCTTCTGCCTCATTTATCCTAGCAGTAAGAGCCTCCATTTTTTATTGCATCTCATTAATAGCTTTTTTATTTCATCTTGCTTAGACTTTAGCTCTTTTATTTTTCCAGAAAGGGATTTTATTTCTCCAGAAAGAGATTCTCTAATACCTTCCATGCTTTTTTTGATCCCTTAATAATCATCATTCTGAACTCTAGTGCGGACATAATGTCCATATAGATTAGGTCCCTAGCCATCAGTACTGCCTCTTTTTGTTTTTCTTTCTTTGTTTTCTTTCTTTTTTTTTTTTTTTTTTTTTTGTGGTGAGTTTTTCCACCTTGTCATTTTATACAGATAAGAATAGATGAATGAGAGAACAAAATACTAAAAAGGTGGAAAAGACCCCAGATACCCCAGATAAATATATGCTAGCCAAATCAGAAGAGACCTCAAACCAGGGGGCGAAGAATGGGGGGGGGATTAAAAAATTAAAATATATATATATATAATCTATATTAGACTGGTGAATAGAACAGAGCCACCTACTTGATTTTGGGTGTATTCTGGTTTCTTAGAGGAAACTACCTCCCAAAATTTTAAAGAAAGAAAAACATATATATATATATATATATATATATATGCAAAAGTACTTTAAAGACAATGAAAGGATGGAATATGACTGTACAGATGAAATTTTAAAAAGATTCTAAAAAAGGAATTGATAAGATAAGAAGCTGGTTGGGAAAAGAAAAAAAAAAGAGGAGAGAATGTGATCAGGCTGGAGACTAGAGCACAGCCATGTGCTAGATTTAGGTTATATTTTGATCTATTAGAATGAGAGACTGTGGACTCTGAGAAACAAACTTAGGGTTTTATAGGGGGATTGAGGGGTTGGGTGAGCTGGTGGTGGGTATTATGGAGGGTATGTTTTGCATGGAGCACTGTGTATGGTGCATGAACAATGAATTTTGAAACTGAAAGAAAAATGAAATAAAATAAAATTTTAAAAAAAGAAGAAATTGTATCCCAAAGTTTTAAAGGAAAAAACCTATATGTATACAAAAAATAAAGTTAAATATAATGAAGACATAAAATATGACTATAACAATGAAAAATTTAAAATATTTTTTTAAAAGTATTGATAACATAAAATAGTTTAAAATGTTAAAATAGGAAAGAGGAAGAGTTAAAAATTTAAAAATTTAACTTTGAGAGACTAAGGGATCATGGGAGAAAACCTATAAATTCTATGTCTTGCTTTCCCTTAGCTCTGGAGTTCTGCACTTCTCATTGATTGGTGAACTTGGTATTGCCTGGATGTTCTTGCTTATCTTCTGGGGGAGGGGTCTCTTGCAGTGATTCTCAAATGTCTTTGCCCGAGGTGGAATTGCACCACCCTTGCCAGGGGCCAGGATAAGTAATCTGCCTGGTTTTGATTTCAGGAGCTTTTGTTCCCAGAACACTTTTCATAAATCTTTGGGGGAGGAGAATGAAAATGGCAGCCAAATCTCCAATCTCCATCTGGTAGGAGCTAAGAGCTCAGGGCCCCACTCCTCAGTGTACCCTCAGAGAAAAGCAATCAATCCCTCCTGTCTCCCTGGTCTCCAGCCACACTCCATGCTCAACCAGTTTGTGACCAAGCATTTCTATCTCTGGCCCCATTTGGAGTCTTCAAACCCAGCAGATTCCTGCCACGTGCTCTCATGTCAATCCTCTTGGAGGAGGAAAGAGGGATTTCTCTGGACCTGCCACTTGTGGAATCCCTGCTTGCAGAGCAGTGGCCTGACTGTGCCTCTAATCATGGTTTAAGGTCACCCCGAGAGCACACTACTTGACTCCATCTTTGTAGCTGGCTTCCCTGCTCCAATATCTGGGAGCTTTGCCACATTCAGGCACCCCCTGTCTTTCTGTGATCCTTCAGGTCCAGAGACCACACTGTCCCCACAAGGGGTCCACCCCTGCTTAGCCTCTGGAGCAACATCCCTCAGTGGAGGAGACTTGTAAAAGTTCTGATTTTGTGCTCCACTGCTCTCTCATTTGCTGGGAGCCAGCCTCTCACCCTGCAGTCTATCTTCCTGGCACTTTGGATTCACTTCTCTGCATGTCCTACCTTCTAGAAAATGGCCAATTTTATGTTCCTAGAATTGCTGCTCTTCTTCTCTCCTCTCTCCTGTTGAGTTTATAGGTGTTCAGAATGGTTTGATAACTATCTAGCTGAACTCCTGGGACCTGATGATATTTCAGTCTCCTACTCCTCCACCATCTTGCTTCCTTTCATTTAGCTTTTACAATAATGCTAGGAAGTAGTTATTGTTATTATCTCCAATTTAAAGTTTTAGATAGCTAAGACTCAAAAAACTAAGTTACTTTACCAAGGACACATACTAAAACGTGTGAAAGTTGGAATTGAAACTCAATTGGTTCCTAAAGAAGTTTTCTTAAGACAAACAACAAGGAGGATGACATTTGCCCAAGGAAAATAGAATATAGTTCTCCACTATTGGGCTATCGAAGGTCTATGTGATTTGAAATTTAAATATCAATTAACTACCTTTTCCCCAAGATCATCCATGCTAACTGTATCTGAAGCACATTTAGGCACGTAAAATGGTTGTAAAAATGGTAATGTGTTCATGCTAGTTTATAACCAAGATCAGAATCCATACCATATAAGTACCTAAAAAAAAATGTTTCTCTCAGATATTTCCTCTTTAGCTCCTGCTGCAGTGTGAAATTTTAATATCTCATCAACTATATAGTAGTCATAAACCACTGTCCCTTTTTTATCTAGTTTCTATTGCAAGAAGAATCACATTCTTAATAATAACCTAAACCTGTCTCATGAAATAATGTTCAAAGATGATGAACTCTAAATTACGAGTGATTATTTTTAAATTCATGGCAACTTTTCTAAGCATTTTTATTACCTGCTTAATTTCTCCAGAAAACCATAGTCATTGTTACCTATAACACAAGCAATGCATTTATAGGAAGAATTTCCTAGTTTCCATAAAGTCTTATTGGGTTTTAAAGAAGAATTTGTTACATCAGATCATGGCATATTCCACTGCCAAGCATATCCTTATATTTACAAAAAACTGAATCACAAAAAAAAAAATCAATTTTAGCCTATAAGTAGCCTATAGTGGAGGAAGGGAAACTGCAAAGTTCAGATATGAAGAGAAAAAGAAAAGAATGAGTAAAAACTGGAACTTTAAACTCTGAATATCATGAACTCTCATTTAATTTCAGGAATTACATATATTCAACAAAGAACTGTAATAAATTTGCTATGCACAAGGTTCTGTGTGAAACATTGCAGAAGATACAAAAAACATTAAAACATGAGCACTTAAAGAAACAATAGCCTGAGAAGGGAGTTGACATAATACCTATGGATTTTGAACACCTATAACTGACTGGATCTCATACTGTTTACCTAGATTTGGTAAAGCCTATTTTACTCTAACAAGGATATTCAAATAATATATCAAGACAGGCAGCTGACCTCTGCTTCAAAAATCAAGGGACCCAAAGCTAAAGAGGCACATCTGCCATTCTCTTCCCAATATCTATATCTAGGACATTACCATCTGCATGGACAAAACACAAAAGCAACTCTATATCCTGGTTCCACCCAGAAGAAAGAAGAAAGAGAACATGGAGACAACAGACACAATGCTATAGGGTCTAGGCCCAGAGTGGCATACATTGCTTTCATTCACATTCAATTGGAAAGAATTTAATCATGTGGCCACACTTAGTCACAAGGGAAGTTAGAAAATGAGGTCTAGTATTTGGCCCAAGAGGAAGAGAAGAACATATTTTGGTGGACAACTAATAGTCTCTTCTCTAGTACTACGTGATTTATTTCACTGAGTCTTCACAAATACCAATGAGGTAGATATTTTTATTTCCACATTCTATATGATGTAACTGAGGCTTAAAGAAGGTAAGCAGATGGTCCAAGATCACATGAAGTCATTGACTAGAAGAACTGGAATTTAAATCACAACACACCTGACAGGCCTGTGCAGATAGGCACTATGAGAGGAGCCTGCTATTACATGCTGTTTTCTTGTCATTCTAAACACATAGATGGCTGTAATATCAGGCACAGTTGGGGGGGGGGCTTCTTCTTTTTTTAATGTGAGAATAGTTAATAGTAATGGTAGACATATGAATTCATAAAGCTGAGCATCTTGACAAAGGGCCAAAAATGTCCATGACCTACCCACCAGGACAGAGACCCATTTATTTCACTACAACTTGTCTCCTACAACACTTTCCATCCATTTTTGTGTTTTATTGGGAGTAGTGGGGAGTAATGTCATTATAATTAACTAGTTTATAAATAGAAGGTGTTATTTGGCCAAGACCAGAGTAATTGCAATCAAGGAAGAACTGGCTATGAACACTGAGTTGAAAACTATATATGAGCTGCATGACATTTGAAAGATTGGGGAGTTATTTTTATTGTTATTTTACTTCACAAGTGCAATTTAATTTCTATAGCTTTTTTTAATTCACCACATTTCAAATGTCTGCCACCATGTATGAAAGCAGAGAGATATGTGGTGCCTACAAAGGAAGTCTTGGGCCGCCTGCCACTTGGAATGTGAAGACAGGCATAGTGGCTCTTTATTTCAAAGGGGTTTGGGCCACTTTCTGAAGTTTCTCATGAACATCTGCAGGATTGGGAAAAACAAAAGAAAAGAAAAGGAAGGATGAGGGAGGGCATACTGGAGCAAAGAAGGTAGGAAAGCTTGGTAAATCAGAGTGTTTAAAATGGTCAAAGTATTAAAGAGCTAAAGAATTTTGAACATTTGAGACTTTTTTTTTTTGTTTTTTTAGTTACTTAAGATGAGAGAGAATTCAAAACCTAGTGATTTTTACTAGACAGCTCATCACTTTTTTCTTCCAAATGACATCTGTTAGGCAGCTAGCATTCAGCACTGGAAGGAGTGATTAGCTTGGGCTTACTTCACTGTCATACAACTTTACCCATGGCTGGCATAACACCTATCAGGGAAACAGCAGCAGCAGCCCTGTCATCTCACTGAGGAAGGAGGAATGGTATTGGCTGATAAGTGACAGAAAGCTTGACATCTGGCCATTTATCATTTGAAAAACTCCAACAAACAAAAGAAAGTGCAATCCTAGGATAGGTGAAATAAACCATTAAACCTCCCCCTCCATATTCTATAGATGCACCCAGAACAATAGACCAGACACTACATTCTTCTGTGGTTTTCTCTTCCACACTGGAATCCTCCAAATGTCCTTATGGGCATGACTCACTTTTGCTGTGTCCTGGTAGTTAGGTGAATGGGCTTGCTCTCTCTTTTCCCACTCTCCTTTAAAGCTATGGCTTTACTTCAGGAGGCAGGAGAAACATCAGTCAAGAAATAGCTTTTCTATTAATCAAAATGTCTGTACATACAGGAAAATTCACCAGAATCCAAGGTAGTGTAGAAACAAGTGGTGAATATTTTTGGGAGAAAATTATCCATGGAATCTCACATTTCTGTAAAACTTACAAGCAGAGGCACTGGCAGTTTTTTTGTTTTGGTTTGTTTGTTTATTTTTAGATTATCTTTTTTAACAGGGTCTACAAAGTAAAGAGCCTTGGAAGATAAAGTTAATTTCTCTTTCTAGAGCAAAGGTAGGTTTGTCTACTGTCCACTATAATACAAATAATCTCTCCTCCTGGGAAAAAGGTTGGGTGGGACTATTCACAGCCTAGTTATAAAAAATTTGGATTTCCTAATCTTGGAGTTATTCAGCTGTGACAAAATCCCATTGGTTGCTTTGCACTCCTTTGGCCCTTCTGCATAACCTCTGTGAGACTTGGATGGAAAGGGGAACCAATGCCAGCATGAAGTTCATATTGTTTGTACAGCCATGAAAGTAAATTTCTTTGTTTCTGACCCAGTAATCTTGTGTTTTCTGCTTGTCTCCATGAAACTAATGCAGGATAACTTGTTGGGTTGCCAGTAGGGTAAAACTAAATCCTTCACAGTCTTGACAACCATCTCTCTGTAGTTTTGTTACAACTTAATTCAGATTGATCCCCAAAAGATTTTATTTTTCTTTCATCTATGTAGTCTTGATGTTTATACAAACCCTATTATGACACTTCTTGAAGGTTATTAGTCAAATAAATATCTTTCTCTCACTTGGCTTTGTGCCCCAAAGACAAAGGCCTTTGTCTTACTCATCTTTGAAACTTCAACTGCTAGTACAAAACAGATGCTTAATAAATTAATCAAAAAGGGTATTTGAAATAGCCAAATTGAATCCTTCAGATATTATTTGTCTTCTTGGCATGGTAAATTCTCCATCTGGTTCCTGTTTATAGATTCAGCCATCATGGTAATCTACCACAACCACTCAAGTACCCACAACTTCATCTGGTGATGGCAGTGCTATGAGAGTCATCTATGTCTGAGAGGCATAAAGAGGCTATTGCAGTGATCCTGATTGTTGGCAAATCCCCACAAAAAGTCCTGCCATAGTTGGTATTTTTCCAAACATCTTTGCCATCTTTACCTGGGGAAAATAAAGTCTGGGAACAAAAGGTTACCAAGAATACAGCATCTTTTCCAAGACTCAAATGTCCCTACCACAGGGAAGGTGAGTACCATAATTTCAAAGACAAATTGTATTTCTCCATAACTTTTCCAAGGGCTACAAATTCATTTTATTTTTTTAACTCTCCCATAGCTCTTGATTTTCCTCAGCAACTCCTTCCTCCAGCTAATGCATACATTTGAATGATAGATGTTCAAAAAGGCAATGGTGGTTCCCACTATTCCCACTAATAAAATGTGGTGTCATTTTCTAAAAGGGGAACTTAAGTATAAACAAATCTCTATGGGAAGAGATTTATAGCTAGAGTGAAATAGGATCCTTTTCCTTTCTCAAAATCTTTTTTTTTTTAAGGAAATAAAAATTCCCTCTATGCAAGCATAGTTTGATCATAACTGTTGTATTTGGCACAATTCAAAAACTCATTTTCCACAAAAGTAAAGAATATATTTGAAACAGCTTCCCCCTTCCTCGCACTCTCACTCTCAAGGAAAAGCAAAGGATATAAAATTTTGCAGCCTCTACAATATTCTTTAGATTAGAGAAACTGGACACATGTGTAAAACAGATTTTTAAAGATGTATAGATAAGTGTTACAAAAATGAAATCAAAGAGTACCGATAGCCTGTAAAAAATATTGATAAGTACTGAAGAAAGAGCATGTCTTTACTTCTACCTTTCAAGAGAGATTATGATTATGTTTTAATTAAGCAGCTCAACCCAGATTGCCATATTTTAAGAATTAATAATTCACCTTTATTGCTTCTTCTGTTCCTTACCTCTCACTGATAACACTATGTGATTTAAAGTAATTTGGGACACTGCTTTCTAATGTAAAAGAAGGAAGGAATAAAGAATATGCTATAATAACATAGAAGCCTATACTTGACTTTCTACTCAGCCACTTCCTAGACTGAAGCAAGTTACTTAAGTTTAATTGGACTCACTCTCCTCATCTGCAAAGTTTAAAATATAATATGTCATCTTGAAGGGTTTTGTAAGGGTTAAATAAAACAATATAAAAGTGTTTTCATAGTCCTTGTTACAAGGTAGATGTTCAAAGATTAATACCAGTCACCACTTCGTGAAACTTGTGACATGCCAGGCACAATGCCAAACACTTTACTATATAATAGCTTATTTAATAAAATAGGTACTATTAAAAGTCTTATTTGACTTATGAGGACTCTGGGCTCAGAGAAATTACATATCTTACTTGAGGCCATAAAACTAGTAATTAACAGCACAAGGAATATAAGCCCAGAAATAACTTCTGGCTCTGGGTCCAGTACTCTTTCCTGGATAACTGGGAACAGATATGAACTGGATCCTTTTCACACTCCAGTCTAGCTACACACAAACTGTCACTTGCTTTCCCACAAACATACCATCTTTAACAACAATAAAAAAATTCATGAGTAAGTTTGAAATGCAATTATTTCTGCCAGGGGCTATTTATTGGTCTCTGCAGCCACTTTTGTTTCCTGGGGCAGAAGTTGATCAACAGTACCTATGATAATAGGAGATAATAACTATCCTTAGATATGACTTCAATAAAGCATCAAACCCCACAAGGAAACCCCTTATCCTCAGCTCTCTGCCCTTGAGTCTTAGGAAGCGTCCAATGTGGACTTACTTTTCCCATTCACAGCATTAGCATAGTGAATCTTTTGTCCTCATAGTCACTCCTCTGAACACATTACATGCTTCTTAAACATAAATGATGCTCTTCACAGTGGTTTTATGGCTCACGCTAATGCCATCCTAGTACCCTATCCCTTACTTGGGGCTCTATATTTTCACTGATGCTTATATCCAGCATCTAAACTCCAGCCTGATACCCCCATAACTGTGTGCATGTTCATATTCATATTTTTGCAGGTATTAAAATTGTTTAAAGGATTATTTACAGCAAAAATAATATATACTTCTTGGGATTTTTTTCAAACTGTACATATACAAAAATGGAAGTCTCCCTCCTGATCCTATTCTACTTCTTGAAGGTGAATACTATGAACAATTTAGTATGCATCCTTCTAGATGCTTCTGTATATAAAATCTATACAATTGTAAGCAAATATGTATATTGTATATGTGCGTGTATATATATATATATAAAATACATTGTATATGTATGTATGGTATATATAGTTATGCATACTATACAATATATTGTTCACATATATAATATCTTTAATTAAATGGAATCTTAGATTTTTAACTGTTTTGGTAAGCAATATATCATAGATACCTGTCCAATACATATTGCTATATCTAATTTTTTTTGCCAACAGTATGATATTCTACTATATTAGTGTGCTATATTTAACCAATTTCTTTCCTATTGATGAATATTTTCCTTTCTAATCTCTAAAAGGCTCAAGTTATAGCCATGTGGCAATATGTCACATGGCCATATGGCAATATATCATATGCTAATACCACAATATGGAATCATGCTTATTGAAGGTCAACAGGAATATCTCTCTTAACCTACTATGGCAGTAATATGTAACATAAGGTAATCGTGAGAATGACCGTCACCTTTGTCCTATCATGTAACCTAAACAAAGGAGTGACTGCCCAGTCATATTCACAATTCCCATCCACATTCAAGGGGTTTATACAAAACATGAAATCCTGGCTGTGGAAATCTTGAGGATCATCTTAGAATTCTTCCTGCCACACAAATGTAGCAGATAGAAACTCAAAGTGACTCTGGTGAAATACACATGTTAATAGGCTCCATCTCATTAGCAATGTAGGAAATGGGAACCATAGGGCTACAAGTTGGAAAGATTTTTAAGAAGGGAGGAATATGGTTAGAAAAGTTTGAATACATTTTCTGGTTTGAAGATGATCATCTATGTGTTGAAAATTCAGATTTTTCAAAATGTCAAATAATTTTTCTATTACATCAACATTAGTCTCAGCATTTAGTTACTTATATTATATAAATAAATATTATATATTTATTTAAATATTATTTAATTATTAATTAATGATTAATTAATAATTATAATTATATTATTATTCAAAGTATATAAATAAATATTCTGATATTTTGATATACTGAACTATATAGTTCAGTATATCAAAATATCAGAATAGTAAAAACCAATATTGCAATTATGAAATGTCTCCTGAACTTGGGGAAACAAATCAACATCAAACTTTATAAATTATTCTTCTAGGAAAATGTTACCTAAGTATTAAATAAACTTACTCATTTTCTAAATATATGGGCCTTTTCATACCGATGAAAACTCTGGCCTATTTTCTTTACTTTTCTTTTTTAGATTTTATTTATGTATCTATTTTGGAGAAAGAGAGAGAGAGTGAGCACACATGAGCAGGGGGAAAGGAAGAGAGAGAATTTCAAGCCAACTCTGTGCTCAGCATGGAGCCCAATGTGGGGCTTGATCTCAAAACCCTGAGATCATGACCTGAGCCAAAATCAGGAGTTGGATGTTTAACCAACTCAGCCACCCAGGTGCTTCTGGCCTATTTCCTAGTTAACATTCTTCTACAATTGACAATGGAACATTTCTTTTTGTTTTCTTTACTTTTTTTTTCTTTTTCTGTTCTTCTACATCTCATTAAATCTGTACACTCCATTCTCCTTTCTTTGGTTTTTAATGAAGTCAGCCCTTCCCCTTTTCAGTTAATCTTTTAAATAGAATTTCACTGATGCTGAAACACCCACTGCCTGCTGTTACCTACAGGCAAAATCCTTGCCACCCATGGGAAATGAATGAATTGAATATTTCAAACAAATAGACATAAGCAGTTTAACCTTTTTTTTTTTTTTTTAAGCAGCTTAACTTTAGACACATTCTGACTTTGAGTTACTAATTCATTAGTTCTGATACATTCTTGATTAGGCTGAGTGGAACTTAATTACTTAAACCTGTTGACCAGCAGAATAGAAATGGTAGTAGATGGTTTTGTAAGGCAAAATTAAGAGCTGCCAAAGATTGTTCCTTTATTTCCTTTTCCTCAAATTATGTCTTCTTATGGGGTATAAAAACATTCACCACTCATTTTTGTGAATTTTATTTTAAACTTTTATTATTGAGGTTTCAACTGTAAATACTAGTGGTAGCAATAGCAATATAAACTCAGTGTACCCATGTCATCACCCAGCTTCAACAACATTAATTATTTGGTTGCTGAGGTATAGTTATATAAGAATAGAAGACAAACTCTCAATTCTTTCTTTTTAGGAGTTTTCAAAAATAAGTAAATAAACAAATAAATGAATATCACCAAAGTCCTCTATGATGTGTTTTTAGTATCACTATAAACTCATGAAATTAAACATACTTGATGGGATTAACTCCATTATAGCTTTTGTCTTAACTGATGCTCAAATTATTTCATCTTTGACCAGTGGACTCTTATTCAGGTTGTTTCCTGAGTATTTTTGGCTTTTTTAAAGATTTTATTTATTTTCCTGACAGATATCACAAGTAGGCAGAGAGGCAGGCAGAGAGAGAGAGGGAAGCAGGCTTCCTGCAGAGCCGAGAGCCGGATGTGGGGCTTGATCCCAGGACTCCGGGATCATGACCTGAGCCGAAGGCAGAGGCTTTAACCCAGTGAACCACCCAGCCACCCCTCCTGAGTATTTTTTGACATGACTCAGTAGTCTTTGATAGTTACTTTCTTTTCCAGTACTAAATGATGTTTCAAGCTCACTTTACACATTTCTTGTCCTATATCGAGAGCCAGCCATTTCTTAAAAAAACACAATATCCTTTTAATGTAAGTGGAAGAGATCATAATCTGGGCATTAAGGGTAGACTTTGCTATTGGGCTAGTCATTATTTTAAAACATTTGCAGTGTACAAAGATAGGAAAAAGATTCTAAAGATAAAATACATCACTGATTCATATTGGTAATTATAATTCAAACTGAAGTTTATAAAGTTTTGTATTTTTTTTAATAACAGCATTGTTAAGATCTAATTCACATCCATACAATTTATTCTTTTAAAGTGTACAATTCAATGTTTTGTTTAGTGTGTTCATAGTTGCATAATTTCACCATAATTTTAGAACATTGTCATTACCACACAAGAAATCCTGTACACCTCCCATATCTCCACACTTCTTCCCCTGCTCTAAGCAACAATCAATCTACTTTCTGTCACTATATATTTGTCTATCTTGGATATTTTATATAAGTGGAATTATAAAAAAATGTGGTCTTCTGTGGCTGGATTCTGTTACATAGTATCAGAATTTCAAGGCTCAACCATGTTACAGCACAATCGGTGCCTCATTCCTTTTTATGGTTGAATAACATTCCATTGTATGGGTATACTACGATTTGTTTATTCATCAGTTGATGAATATTTGTGTTATTTCCTCTGTTGGGCTATCAGGAATAATGTTGCTATGAATATTCATATACAGGTTTTATTTGAACATATGTTTTCATTTCTCTTAGATATATACCTAGAAGTACAATTACTATATTAAATGGTAACTCTATATTTAACTTTCTGAAGCACTATCAGATAGTTTTCCAAACAACTGCAGTAATTTACATTCCTACCCACAGTGTTCGAGGTACTTGACAACGTTTATTACTATCTGACTTTTTTGCTACATCTAACCTGATGAGTGTGAAATGGCTTCCCATTTGGATTTGCACTTCATTGATGACTAATGATGGTGATCATCTTTCCATATGCATATTGACCTATTTTATATGCTCCCTGGTAAAAATCTATTTATATTCCTTAACTTTTTTTTTTTTATAATTGGGTTATTTGTCTTTGTATAATTGAGTTTTAAGAAGTCTCTGTAGATTTTAAATATATATTCTTTATCAAATATATGATTGGCAAATATTTTCTCCTATTCTGTGGTTCATCTACAATCAGACCCAAACCTAAGTGCCAGATTTTCCTGCCTCTACTATGGTGAACTCTATGGTCTAGCGCATGGCTCACTTTCTGGTCTTCTATTTAGAGTCCATAAATTCTAACTGAAATTTCCCCTCTACTTCACAACTCTAACTAAACTTTCAAAACAATGAAACCTTTTCTGGATGACCTCTGGATAACCCAATCATCTTTCACATATGTATCTCCTGTATATCTAACCTGGTCTTTGTATGTAGTTGACACAAGTAAAACTTACCTAATTATGGAATATCTTGCATGCTATTGACTCTGAGGACAATGAAAGTTCTGAAAAAGATCATATAAATGTGGCTTATGGGAGTCAGAGAAAATATCATGCTGAAAGATGTAAAACTTGAGCTAGAATCCTATATAAATTAGAGGTTACATCTTTTTAAATGTATTTACACATTCCAATGGTGAGCAGTACGCATCCTCCTGCCAACCTCATTTAGAGTGTAAATGTATTTTCTGAAGTATAGTCTTAAAAAGAATAAATACATAGCCTGTTTATATAAAACCTTATTAAATTACTTTCAGTCAATGTCTTTACTCCAGGTTCAGGCTTACTTCTCCAATTCTCAATCATGTTTTTTAAAGAGCCTACTTGGATGTTCCTGAACCTGATCCTACAACACTTAATCACCCTAGGAATATTGAATTATGCTTAGATTATCTAAGAATTGAAAATAGCCATCTAACTAAACCTTGTCCATTTACAAAGGGGAGATAATATAGCATGATCATTCTTTGGAGTGTGTTATCAGATTTGTCAGGCTTTCCAGAATCTTATCTTTTCCAATTTCCATTTTTGAAATAACTATTGCTCATTAAGACTTATCCCAAACTGATTCTGAATTTATATCTGCAAAATCTTTCAAGGTCCTGATATGTAATTTTTACAATTCAAAAGAAATACACTAATTTATGGCATCTAAGTTCTCTCCCACATCTAATCTTGCTTGAACTTCAAATACCCTTTACCATGTCTGTTCTACTCCTTCCAGAGTTGAAAAAGGAAATGAAGGGATCTGTCATTAGTAAAAAGATCAGTTACCTTTTTTAGGCTTCTTTTGGGAAGATGGTAGAGTAGGAGGACCCTAAACTCACCTTGCCCCATGGATCCAACTACATAACACTCACAGCTGTGTAAATAATCCAGAAAATGACTGAAAGACTGGTGAAATAAACTCCACAACTAAATATAAAGAAGAGGCCACATTGAACAGTGTCAAGAGCTATAAGTTTGGCCACTGGAGGGAAAGAGTTGCAGGCAGAGAATGATGAGAAACAGACTCTCATACTAGGGAGTCTGCAGGGGGAAGATAAATCCCCATAGCATTTGTCTTTGGAAATCAAATTTTGTGAGTTCTTACAGCCAGCAGGACTTGAAGCTTGGAAGTTTAAAAATCAGTAGTTTCAACTCTGGAGGGCAATAAGAAGTGGAGTCCCTGCCCCTAAAGAGATAGTACAACAAACAGCCCATGAAGATAAAGCTTAAATGCTGCAGTTTGAAAAATGCCTGAGGCATACAGGAGGGAGAGTTAGTTACTAATCTCAGAGTTCACTGAACTCTCCATGAACAAAGGCACTTGTTCTCTATGAACAAAGGCATTTGTTCTCCATGAACAAAGGCTTGGCAGATGCCATTTCCCCACCCTGAACCCAGCAAAATCAAAGAACCACCTGTGAGAACCACCAAGGCATAGTTATTCATTACCCAACTTTCTTACACTGTGCCCCACCCCACCCAGATGGACCTGTCTCAGTCCCAGCACTACAGGTCATCTCTCCCAGAAGAATGACACAAATCTTGCTGATCCTGCATCTCCTGACCTCCTTCAGAGAACATGCACACTTTCTTAAAACTGCACCTTACCCACACAAGCTTAGCAAAGCAGCCCTGGCTGGCTGACCATAGTCTCTTCAGCATCTGTGAGCCCCCCTCAGTAGCTGTATTATCCACAGACACAGCTTGTAAGCATGACACCCACACTGATGAGTGGTTTGCAGAGCAGCCAGCCAACTTAGTCTCAGCAGCAGCAGCATGTCCCTTGTGGAAGAGGACCAACATGAACTTGTTAAAAGTATGCACCTCACCCACTATTTTCAAGAACAAGAGACATAGAGGATTTTCCTAAAGAAAGAACAGGCACAGAGTTGAAAAAAAAAAAAAATGAGGTGAGAGAGGAATATGTCCCAAATGAAAGAATAGGCTGAAATCACAGCAAGAGACCTAAGTGAAACAGAGATAGTTAATATGCCTGATAGAGAATTTAAAGAAATGATCATAAAGATACTCACTGGGCCTGAGAAAAGAAGGGAAGACATCAATGAAACATTTAACAAAGAGATAAAAAAGAACCAATCAATGATGAAGTACAGAATACTTGAAATTAAAAAAAAAAAAAAAAAAAAAGAAAAGAAAACCAGAGGGAATAAATAACAGGCTACATAAAGCAGAAAAACAAATTAGTCATCTGGAAGACAGAGTAATGGAAAGTAATCAAGCCAAACAAGTGAGAGGAAAAAAATTATGCAAAATGAGAGTAGACTTAGGGAACTCAGCGATTCTTCAAGGGAAATAAATAATGCATTATAGGGAATCCAGAAGAAGAGAAAGAAAATTTATTTGAACACACAATAGCTGAAAACTTCCTGAATCCAAGGAAGGAAACAGATATCCAGTCCAGGAGGCACAGAGCTACGTCAACAAAATCAACCCAAGGAGTTCCATACCAAGACACAAAGTAAATAAAATGGCAAAAAATAGAGATAAAAATAAAATTTAAAAACAGCAAAACAAAAGGAGACAGTTATATCAAAGGGAAACCCCCATTAGGTTATCAGCAGATTTTTTTGCAGAAACTTTGCAGACCAGAGAGAGTGCCATGATATAGTCAAAGTGAAAAAAGGGGAAAATATGCAGCCAAGAATATTCTAACCAACAAGGCTATCATTCAAAATAGAAAGAGAGATAAAGAGTTTCTCACCAAACAAAAACTAAATGAGTTCATAATCATTAAACCAACCATGCAAAAATATTAGGGAGGATATTTTGAGTAGAACAGAAAGACCATAAGTGAAAGTATGAAAAGTAGGAAACAGAATCAGTAAAATAAATATATCTATAAAAATCAGTCAAGGAATCCACAAAAATAAAAGAATTTTTAATATGACATCATATACCAAAAATATATACAAGAAAGAGGAGTAAAGATTGGTTTCAGTTGTAAGCAGCAATCAATTTCACATGCACAGCCATCTGCAGAAGATATTGTATTCAAACTTAGTGGTAACCACAAATCAAAAACAAATAATAGATATGCAAAGAATAAAGAGAAAGAAATCCAAGTATATCACTAAAGAAAGCCAGCAAACCATGAAAAAGTGAAAGAGAAGACAGGATCAGAGAAAAGCTACAAAAACAACCACAAAACAAGTAACAAAATGTCAATAAATACACTTCTATCAATAATTACTTTGAATGTAAATGGAACAGATACTCCAATCAAAAGACATAAGGATAGACATAGTGGATTAATAAAAGACCATGCTTATGATGCTTATGAGATTTATTTAATACCTACAGACTGAAAGTGATGGAGAAACATTTGTTATGGAAATGGATGTTAAAAGAAAACCAAGGTAGCAATAATTTAATTAAACAAAATTAATTTTAAAACAAAGACTGTAATAAAAGATAAATAAAGGCACCATATTATAATAAAGGGGAAAATCCAACAAAAAGATATAACAAGTGTAAATATTTATGCACCAAAACATGGGAAGACCCAAATACATAAATAGTTATTAATAAATGTAAAGGAACTAATCAGTTGTAATACCATAATAGTGGGGAACACTCCACTTACATCAACAGACAGATCATCCAAACAGAGAACCAACAAAGAAACGGTGGCCGTGGATGGCACACTGAACAAGGTGGATTTCAAAGATATATTCAGGGTGCATGGCTGGCTCAGTCGGTTAATTGTCTGCCTTCAGCTCAGTTCATAAACCCAGGGTCTGGGAATTGAGTACCACAATGAGTTCCCTGCTTAGCAGGGAGTCTGCTTCTTTCAGTCCCTCTGCCCTTCCCTCCCACTCATGCTATCTGTCACTTGCTCACTATCTGTCAAAAATAAATAAAAAAAATAAATCTTTAAAGACTAAGTAAAATATATTTGGAACATTTCTTCCTAAAATAGCAGAATACGAATTATTTTCAAGTGCACGTAGAGCAGTTTCCAGGATCAATCACAGATTAGGCCACAAGTCTCAACAAATCAAAAAAAATATATTAATTTTTGAGCTCATACCATGCATCTTTTCTGAATACAGTGCTATGAAACTAGAAATCAACCACAAGAAAAATCTGGAAAGAGCACAAATACATTAAGATTAAATAACATGCTATTAAACAATGAGTGGGTCAACCAAGAAAACAAAGATCAAAAACTTTATGGAAGCAAATGAAAATGAAAACACAATTATCCAAAATCTTTGGGATGCAACAAAAGTGTTTCTAAGAGGGAAGTTTATAGCAATACAGGTCTACCTCAAGAAGCAAGAAAAATCTCAAATGAACAATTTAACCTTATACCTAAAGGAGCTAGAAAAAGAACAACAAACAAAACTCCAAACCAGCAGAAGAAAAGAAATTGTAATAAAGTTTACAGCAGAAATAAATGATATAGAAACTAAAAAACAGGGGTGCCTGGGTGGCTCAGTGGGTTAAGCCGCTGTCTTCGGCTCAGGTCATGATCTCAGGGTCCTGGGATCGAGGCCCACATCGGGCTCTCTGCTCAGCAGGGAGCCTGCTTCCCTCTCTCTCTCTCTCCACCTGCCTCTCTGTCTACTGTGATCTCCCTCTGTCAAATAAATAAACAAAATCTTTAAAAAATAAAGAAAGAAAAAGAAAGAAAGAAAGAAAGAAACTAAAAAACAAGCAATAAAACAGATCAATGAAACCATGTTTTGAAATCATCAACAAAGTTGATAAACTTTTAGTCAGCCTCATTAAAAAAGTGAGAGAGAGAGAGGACTCAAACAAACAAAATCACAAATGGGAGAGGAGAAATAACAAACAACATTGCAGAAATACAAATGATTGTAGGATAATATTATGAAAAAATACACCAACAAAATAGAGAATATAGAAGAAATGCACAAATTCCTAGAAACATATAACCTCCCAAAACTGAGTAAGGAAGAAATATAGTATTTGCACAGACCAATAATCAACAATGAAATTGAATCAGTAATCAAAAACCTCCCAACAAACAAAAGTCCAGGACTAGACAGCTTCACAGGCAAATTCTCCAAAGTATTTAAGGAAGAATTAATGCCTATTTTTCTCAAAGTAGTCCAAAAATTAGAGGAGGAAGGAAAACTTTCAAGTTTGTTCTATGAGACCAGCCTTACCCTAATACCCAAACCAGATATAGAAACCAACAAACAGAAACTACAGGCTGCTATCTCCGAAGAACATAGGTGCAAAAATCCTCAACAAAAATACTAGCAAACAGGATCTGACAATACAAAAAAAAAAAAAAAAAAATCATTGACCATATTCAAGTGAGATTTATTCCCAGGAGCGTTTCAATATTTATGAATAAATCAACCTGTTCATCATACAAATGAGAGAAAGGATAAAAAACATGATCATTTCAATAGCTGCAGAAAATGCATTTCACAAAGTACAACATCTATTCATAATAAAAATCCTCAACAAAGTATGTTTAGAGGGAACATACCTCAACATAATAAAGGTCTTATATAAAAAACCCACAGGTAATGTTAGCCTAAAGAAGAAAAACTGAGATCTTTTCTCATAAAGTCAGGAACAAGACAAGATATCCACTCTTTCCACTTTTATTCAATATGGTACTGGAGGTCTAAGACATAGCAATCAGACAAGAAAAGAAATAAAATCCATTCAAACTGGCAGGGAGAAATAAAACTTTCACTATTTGCAGATGACATAGTACTATATATAGAAAGCCTGAAAGACCACCAAAAAACTACTAGAACTGTTAAGTGAATTCAGTAAGGTCACAGGATACAAAATCAATGTACAGAACTCTGCTGCATTTCTATATATTAACAATGAAGCAGCAGAAAGAGAAATTAAGAAAACAATTCCATTTACAATTGCACCCAAGATAACAAATACTTAGGAATAAACTTAACCAAAGAGGAGAATGACCTGTACTCTGAAAACTACAATACATTGATGTGCAAAATTAAAGATGACCCAAAGAAAAGGAAAGAGATTCTATTTAATGGATCAGAAGAAAAAATATTGTTAAAAATTTTATATTTCTCAAAGAGATCTTAGATTTAAGGCAATCTCCATCAAAATACCAATAGAATTTTTCACAGAATTAGAACAAATAGTCCTAAAGTTTGTATGGAACCACAGATGACTCCAAATTGAAATCTTGAAAAAGAAAAATAAAACTGGAGGGATAACAATTCCAGACTTCAAGTTTTATTACAAATCTGTATTAATTAAAACAGTATGGTACTGGCACAAAGATAAACACATAGATCAAGAGAATAGACTAGAAAGCCCAGAAATAAACCCACAATTATATGGTCAACTGATCTTCAATAAAGTAGGAAAGAATATGCAATGGGAAAAAGTCTATTCAACAAATAGTGTTGGGAAAACTGGGCAGCTACATGGAAAATAATAAAACTACACCACTTTCTTGCACTATACATAAAAATAAACTCAAAGTGGATTAAGGACCTAAATGTGAGACCTGAAATAATAAAATCCTAGAAGAGAGCACAAGCAGTAATATCTACCACACCCACCATAGCAATGTCTTTCTTGATGTGTCTCCTGAGTCAAGGAAAACAAAAGCAAAAATAAGATATTGGGGCTATATCAAAATCAAAAGCTTCTGCACATCAAGGGAAACAATCAACAAAACTAAAAGATAGTATACTGAATGGAAAAAGAAATTTGAAAATGACATATCGGATAAAGGGTTAATATCCAAAATATATAAAGACTTTATACAACTTAACACACAAAAAGCAAGTATTCCAACTAAAAATGAGCAGAAGACTTTTTTTTTCCCAAAGAAGACATACAGATGGCCAACAGATACATGAAATCATGCTCCAGATCACTCATCACCAGGGAAATCCAAATCAAAACCACAATGAAATATCACCTCACATTTGTCAGAAAGGCTAAAATCAAAAACTCAAGAAACAACAAGTGTTGGTAAGGATGTGGAAAAAAAGGAAATCTCAGGCCGTGTCGGTAGGAATGCAAACTGGTGCAGCCATTGTGGAAAATAGTATGGAGTTTTCTCACAAAGTTAAAAATACAACCACTCTACCATCCAGTAGTCTCTCTCCTGAATATTTATCTCCAAAAGACAAAAACACCAATTCAATGGGATACATGCACCTCTATGTTTACTGCACTGTTTATAATAGCAAAATTATGGAAGCAGTTCAAGTGTTCATCAACAGAAGAATAGATAGAGAAATGACATATACACAATGGACATAAAAAAGAATGAAATCTTGCCATTTGCAACAACATCGATGGAGCTAGAGAGTATAATACTAAAGTAAGTCAGTCAGAGAAAGACAAATACCATAATACTTTCCTCATATGTAGAATTTAATAAAGAAAACAAATGAACAAAGGAATAAAAAAGAGAGAGATGCAAACCAAGACACAGACTCTAAACTGTAGAGAATAAACTGTGCTCACCAGAAGGGAGGTGGGTGAGGATAAGAGTGAAATAGGTAATGGGGAATAAAGAGTAAAAGCATTGAATCACTGTGTTGTACACCTGAACTGTATGTTAACTAACTGGAATTAAAATAAATCTTGATTTAAAAAAAAGAGCAGTTAAAAAAGCATATAGTTGAGAACCGGATAAACGAGGGGTGTGTGTGTGTGTGTGTGTGTGTGTGTGTGTGTGTGTGTGTGTGTTGTTTGTTTTTGTTTTGTTAATTCAGGCAGTCCCACCATGTAACTAACTTTAGGCAAAGCTCACAATCAGTATTGACTATTTCCTGATGTATATAAAGAGTCAGGAATAGGCAGCTCATAGATCCTTCTTCCATGTTTGTCCTCAGAAAATGTACTTCCCACTTTCCAGTTTAGTCACATCCCTTTTTTTTTAAATTTTTTTAAAGATTTTATTTATTTGACAGAGATCACAAGTAGGCAGAGAGGCAGGCAGAGAGAGAGGAAAAAGCAGGCTCCCTGCCGAGCAGATAGTCCAATGCGGGACTGGATGGATTCCAGGACCCTGGGATCATGAACTGAGCTGAAGTCAGAGGCTTTAACCCACTGAGACACCCAGGCGCCCAGTCATATCCCTTTTAATATTCAAGTAGATGGCTCCAAGCCACTACCTTTTTCTAGTTAAGTCAGTTTTCTCCTATCCTGAAATTTTTTCAGCCCAAGTTATTGCTAGGAAACTGATAGAATGCTCATATAGACTATGAGTCAGGCATTTCCCTCACTCATATGTGATCATCTGCTTAGAAATCTCAGTCTTTTTTGCAGGAAGTTCTCTAGGATTGCTGACCTTGTTCCCCATCATTATTACACACCCCTGCCATCACAAATAATATGGGATCCCAAATAATATGGGAAATGTGAGAAAAAACAGTAAATTCCATGTGGTGCTACAGTCACAGAGCAGCCCAGAAATCAAAAGCAAGACTTAACAACTGCAAAACCACAGTGAATATCTCCTCAAGGAGCAGGGAAATCTATACTTCTACCTTGGCCTTGTAAGTTCATGCAATAGAAACTGCTTGAGACCTGGTGCTACTACTCCCTGTTAACAAAATTCTTCACAAACCCCCACATACATATAACAATATGTTGGGTAGAAGGTCTTTCAACATCTGACACAAAAACCTCTAAAACTAAGTGCCTCAGAAAACAGAATAGTCCCTTCCTTCCCTTTGCCTGGAGCTCTCTTTATTGAATTTTGTAAGTTTTTTGATGTGTAACTGACATACATTAAACAGTACTAAAAGATACAAATGTAGTGATCCAAAGGGGCATGTGCACCCAAATGTTTATAGCAGCAATGTCCACAATAGTCAAACTATGGAAAGAACCTAGATGTCCACCAACAGATGAATGGATAAAGAAGATGTGATCTATATCTATATCTATATCTATATCTATATCTATATCTATATCTATAATGGAATCCTATGCAGCCATCAAAAGAAATGAAATCTTGCCATTTGCAGTGACATGGGTGGAACTAGAAGGTATTATGCTAAGCGAAATAAGTTAATTAGAGAGAGACAATTATCATATCATCTCTCTCATATGAGGAATTTGAGAGGCAGGGTGGGGGGTTTGGGCAGCATGAAACAAACTCAGGGTTGCTGGAGGGTGGTGGGGGTAGGGATAGGGTGGCTGCATTATGAACATTGGGGAGGGTATGTGCTGTGGTGAGTGCTGTGAAATCTGTAAGCCTGATGATTCACAGACCTGTACCCCTGGGGCAAATAATACATTATATGTTATTTTTAAAAATGAAAAAAATATACAATTTGATGTTTTAAATTATGTACACGCCTAAGAAGCCATCAACACAATTAAGATAAAGATCATATCTGTCATATTCTAAAGTTTTTTCCAGCCCTTTAAATCCCTCCATCTTGCCTTGTTCTCATGCACCTCTTTCCTGTTGCAGATATTTACTGGATATGAACATCATTTGGGAGCGGGATCTAGAAAGCTTATTTTTAACTGGCTCCCCACTGATCCCCCATATTACAAGGCTTGAAAACCATGGCCTTAGAGAAAGAACTTTAGATCCTCTTGGAAACATTCTCACTTTGGAGCTTCTTTCCATGAAATTGCATCTTTTCTCTCTCTTTTTTTTTTTTTTGAAAAAATTTTCCCTATACGTTTATGATATATGTATATGTTCAACTATTCCCATAACTCTTTTATTTTTTGAAACTCCAAGTCAAGATAGCCATATAATCATAATCATAAATACCCAGCATCATGCTGTGTAGTTCTAAGAAAATATGGCAGATAATAAAAATTTCTGAACTTTGCAAAGTTCTGAGAAGTTTCTAAAAGGCTCACATTTTAACATACAGAAATTTTCAATCATTTCTATATGCAAACTTACCAAAAATTTATTCTATAATTTTTGAGAGACAGGATTCACCTCACAGTGCTAAATAATTTAAAAATTCATTTTTTTTTTTTTTTTTTTGCAGACACATAGACTAGTGGAACAGAGTGGAGAGCCCAGATATGGACCCTCAACTCCATGGTCAAATAATCTTCCACAATGCAGGAAAAAATACACAGTGGTAAAAAGACAGTCTCTTCAATAAATAGTGCTGGGAAAATTGGACATCTACATGTAGAAAAATGGAACTCGACCATTCTCTTATACCATACACAAAGATAAACTCGATGTGGATAAAAGACCTCAGTGTGAGGCAGGAATCTATCAAAATCCTAGAGGAGAACATAGTCATCTCTTCGACATTGGCCACAGCAACTTCTTTCAAGATATGTCTCCAAAGGCAAAGGAAACAAAAGCAAAAATGAACTTTTGGGACTTCATCAAGATCAAAAGCTTCTGCACAGCAAAGGAAACAGTCAACAAAACAAAGAGGCAACCCACGGAATGGGAGAAGATATTTGCAAATGACACTACAGACAAAGGGCTGATATCCAAGATCTATGAGTAACTCCTCAAACTCAACACACACAAAACAGATAATCACATCAAAAAAATCGGGAGAAGACATGAACAGACAACTTCTCCAAAGAAGACATACAAATAGCTAACAGACACATGAAAAAATGTTCATCATCATTAGCCATCAGGGAGATTAAAATCAAAACCACACTGAGATACCACCTTACACCAGTTAAAATGGCCAAAATTAACAAGACAAGAAACAAATGTTGGAAAGGATGTGGAGAAATGGGAACCGTCTTACACTGTTGGTGGGAATGCAAGTTGGTGCAGCCACTTTGGAAAACAGTGTGGAGATTCCTAAAGAAATTAAAAATAGAGATTCCTTATGACCCTGCAATTGCACTCCTGGGTATTTACCCCAAAGATACTGATGTAGTGAAAAGAAGGGCCATCTGTACCCCAATGTTCATAGCAGCAATGACCATAGTTGTCAAACTGTGGAAACAACCGAGATGCACTTCAGAGGACAAGTGGATAAAAAAGATATGGTCCATATATACAATGGAGTATTATGCCTCCATTAGAAAGGATGAATATCCAACTTTTGTATCAACATTGATGGGACTGGAAGAGATTATGCTGAGTGAAATAAGTCAAGCAGAGAGTCAAATATATGGTTTCACTTACTTGTGAAGCATAAGGAATAACACGGAGGACACTGGAAAATGGAGCAGAGAAGAGAGTTGGGGAGACAAACCATGAGTGACTGTGGACTCTGAGAAACAAACTGAGAATTTTGGAGGTGACAGTGCTGGGGGGTTGGGTGAGCCTTTAGGTGGGTATTATGGAGGGAACTCCATAATATTGAGCATTGAGCACTGGGTGTGGTGCATAAATAGTGAATGGTGGAACACTGAAAAGAAATAAAAGAAAATAAAATGAAAAAAAAGCCATTTTTTCAAAAAGTGTTCATAATGGTTTTGTAAGTCAAATTTTAAACTATTTAGATTTTACTGAACATATATAGTCATCCAGTTTGAATGGGAATATAGAGAGACATCAAATGTGACCACCAAAAACATTAAATAACTTATGTTAATAATATTAAAATTATTAATATTTTTCTTTGTATTATTCCTCAAAATGTTTTTAAAGTACATAAAAGTACAATTTTTGGAAAGTCTATTGAATGCATTTATTGTTTATCATTGTAATAAAAACAAGCTGAAGTCCCCCCTCTATAATTAATCCCTTAAGCTTTTATTTATGCTTTTGATGATTACAATCTAGGTAAAATTTAGAAAACATTTTTTAAAACCCTCAAATTTCAGGTAGAATCTTTATTATTTTACTCTTGCGTAAAGGAAAACACTGTGAACCATTGCAATCAAATGGAAAAAAACCATATGGTAAATAATGCTTGCTTTTATTGTTGGTATAAAAATATCAGCTCTAAGAGTAACCTAGGAGGCACTGCAAGTGGTTTTCTATAAAAAGAAATAAAACCAAATGATCAATGTGGACACTAGAGTGTAACGCAGACATAGAATCAAGCAGGATTTCCCATATCCTAGTTTTTATGGCCAGCCTGCTGAAAGATGTTAAAATTAAATGGGGTGAGGAGTGAGGATGTAACAGAAGACTTTTGGCTTGGTGTTCTCCTTCTCCAGGAAATGATGCAATCTCTCAAAGATCTTTGGTTCAGTTTGATTATACTTCCGAAATGCTTCTCTGAATTGTAAGGACTTAGTAAATCTCTACAATGGAGTAAAGCACTCTCTAAGATACTCTGTGAATTCTAGAAGAGTCAAACTGAGTATGGCAAGATCCTTGAGCACAGTGTTTTGACATTTCTTACCTAACTGATTTCAGTTAACACCAAAGTATCTCAATAGCAGTTTACTGTTAAATGTTAGTACATTAATATTTTTGTTGGGAAGATTCATTTAGTCATTCAACAACAGTGTTTTGAATGCCTGCTATGTGCACCTACAAGGAGATTTAAATCTCCTACCTCTTATTTCCACTAGGTGAGTTTATCCACATTGCTCTAAAAAAAGGAAAAACCTTTATTATTTAACCTCTCATTCAATAGCATCTTTTCAATGAAAGCTTTCCCTAATCATTTCAACTAGAAATTATGCCTCTTCTTTATACCATATGGTTATATAACATTCTTACATTTTATTTAATTCGGTTTTATACCTTATCTTTCAATTTAGTCCATAAGCTCCTGCAGAGCAAGGATCCTTACTATGTATTTCTGTCTATCTATCTATCTATCTATCTATCTATCTATTCATTCATTCGTTCATCCATTCATTCATTTATTCAACAAGAAATGTACTGAGCCAGGCCTTATGTGAAATGTAAATATAAATAAGACATAGTTATCATCATCAATTTGATTTTTGTTTAGTTGGTAAAATAAGACATTACCATGGCATGGGTCCTAAAACTTTTTTTTTTTTTAATTTAAAAGTATGTTAAGCAGAGCTGAAGATTTTTCCTAGCATTCTTGGCCCCTGCTTCTTTATATACCTCACAAAATTTAATATGATGTCATGGATCAAGTAGGAACTAAATAAATATATGTTAAATAAACATTTGTTAAAATAAATTTCAATATTAGACCCATCAAATTTCCCTTTTTGCTCACACATTTCACAAAGCTACCCACTGTGATACTTTATTACATTTGCATTTTCAGATTCTGGTAGCTCATAAGATACAGAGACAGAAATCTTAATAAACATATGAGGGAGCAATATGTAGAGAGAAAAGCATTGAGCTTAAGTCAGGGAATCTGTGCTGGGCTTTGGTTCATCTATTTCCTAGTTGTGTTAACTGAATCTTAACCTCTAATTATGAGTCTCATTTTCCCTGTTTGTACAACAGGAATAGTTAATAATCACCTCACAATGTTGTTGTGAGATACAAATAAAATAATGCATTTGAAAGCACTTATAAAGCTTCAAAGCAGTTTTAAAATGATATTGTGAGTTCATGGACTATGTAAGGTGGGTGAAGTGTAGCATGCAGCAGAGGACAATAAGAATATGCCTTGCTGCTACACCTTGCCAGCCTGACTTGCCATTTATACCTATCAATTTAGAAAATTATATTTTGTCATTAAATTTAAGGCTTTTTTTTTTTTAAAGATTTATTTATTTATTTTAGAAAGAGAGAAAGAGTGCATGAGGAGGGCAAGGGGCAGAGGGAGAGAATCTTCAAGCAGACTCCCTGCTGAGCAGGGAGCCTGATACAAGTCTCCATCTCATCACCCCAAGATTATGACCTGAGCTGAAACCAAGAATTAGACGCTCAACCAACTGAGCCACCCAGAGGCCCCTGAATTTCAGCTTTTCTACACACAACCTGGAAAGTCACTTTATAAATGTAAAAGGCTTAATGGAATCCAGCATTCCATTATCCTAACAATATTTGCAATATCTTCAGAGATCTTTATAACAAAGTTAATAGGCAAATATACCCTTGCTACTCAAGTACTAATAGCAGCTCTTAATGACAGAATATTTTCCATGTGCAAAGCAGTGTGTAAAGCACTCTATAGATACTATCTTAGCACAGTATATGGGTAGACACCTCAAACTGCAGTCAGAAAATGGCACATGATTTGGACCACATTACACTATAGAAGGAGTTCTGCATCTGAAGACCTAGATTCAAGTCTAGTCCTTATCTCTTAACTGACTTCTAACACCTGCTTTCTCATCCATTAGAAAATAAAATGGGACCGTTAATCTCAGTTATGGTGAAGAATGAATTTAATTGGAGGAATTGAATTTAATTGAACTGAGTTAGTTTTATTTTTAACTGAATTGAATTCAATATGCAGAGTGTCTGGCTCAATATTAGGTGGTATTTTTTCATCTCTCCAACCTACTAGCAAATTACTTTAGGCAAACTACCTAACCCCTGCAGACTCCAAATTCCTTATCTGTGAAATGGGGATAATGTTACTCTTGTAACTGTATTATTGTATGAAATTTGATAATGTATAACCTGGAAAATACTACAGCTATTTTAATTCATATTATCACCTCATCCTTTTTATCTTCTATTGATTTATTCTTTATACTAGCCACAATAAACTACCAGTATATGTTTTCAAGAAGGAAATTCTGGAATAAATTAAAATTCCAAAAATAGTTGCACATTTTATCACCAAGATAAGTTATGTCCCTTGGGTTATGTCAGCGGCAGCCCCAGAGTTATCTAACTTGACAGTATGATGCCAGGTAGATTAGTATCAGCAATCCTTAGGACACATTGGGCTGCAAGACACCTGGGGCCCATCTCCTCTTCTGATGATTCACTGGACAGCAAAGAACAGCTTTCCCAGATGTTCACCCATGCAATACCCACGAGGACTGAGAAAAATTACAAAAGGAATCAATATAAGTTCCTTCCTCATGACACTAATAAGGAGCAACGAAGTTAGAGAGGCATCCTGTTGAAGTGAATAAGTGTTATGGGAAGAACTGAAATAATTAAGTCATTTTTTGCTCACAGTTCTAAAGGTCTGGGCTCACTGACATGTACTTGAACAACTATTCCTCCTCAGCTGCGTGTATACGTTAGACATTTCTAAGTCAAAAAGATTCAAGGCACTACAAAGCGTGCCATTTCTTGAACAAAAGCCAAGCTATTTATTCTTCATCTAATCAATACCAGTATCCAGACCAAAGGAAATATACTGCTTAATAGGCCATATACAACTCCTTGAACTTGACAAATGTAAACAGTAGTACTAGTAGAGTGGATTCATCTTCTAAGAAGAGAATTTACTTGAACAACATTTTGAGTGACATGTTTAATTTTCGATTCTGGTGAAGTGAGATGCCGCAAGGAGTCAATGTCAGTAGATGGAAGCAATGTGGAGAATGTACTCGCTGCCATTTTGTATGTATAAACATCCTAGATATAGGTATACAATCATAAGTTAAGAAGGAATCAGTGGGAAATTGTCAAAATTTTTAGTAAACCCCAATTTTAACGCCTTTAACACTCACTACTATTCAGGTTTTAGTTATATAAACCATCTGTGAATAATAATACACCATATGAATAATATATGTAACAGCACTCTTTAACTGAAAACATTTTACCAACGTTAGTTACTATACCTCTTAACCTCCTAGGACAATGGAATCCGTGATATTTACATATCAATCCATGGTCCACACATTAAGCTGCTTGTCAGCCTCAACTTAAAGTATTTTTCCTCCTAACTTTAATTTGCCTCCATCCAATTAGAAACAATCTTATTTTTTGTACATTCCTTCTAAACTCATCATGGTCTCTGTTCTAATATTTGCCACAGTCTACAGGTATTTGATTTGTTTATGTATATGTTCACTTTCCATATAAGACTCATAAAACCTGGAAGGCAGTTCCTATATCCTGCTCATCTTTGTGTAAGCTTCCCAGCTACTTCTCTATACTGGGAGTTTTCACCTAGCTGGTATTTAACTAATTTTTTTAATGATTAAAAAAAATGTTGCTCATTATGTCAGTTATATTTTCTGATGGTGCTACTTATTTTCTGATCCTTAAAGTGAGAAAATTATGCAACCCACCCTTCTCCCTATAAAACATATGGTTATCTACGAGGTGGACACATGCAACCAGATTTATTTTGTGCCTTTTTCTCAGCTACACAGGACATTCCCTCCTGCAGTTCTTAGGGTGATACTTTCTCTCCATGCTGCCTGTGGTAAGTGGCAAGCAGCGCTTTTCCCTAGTGAGAAGGAAGTCAATAGGCTGTATTTTACTGTGACAGGTAGGCCATTTGACTTGAGTCTTATTACACTTGATGGCTACCTTTAGGGAATGTCTTTTTCAATTGTTTATTTTCCAAGCCTCTTGTCAGTTCAAACTATAGAAAACAAAAGGGGTACCCATATTTCACTAATCTTCACATATCTGTACAGTATGGAATTTATGGAATTCACTTCATCAATCCTGGGCCCAAGAAGATACTTCAGTCAAATAAAATCTAGAGATATTTACTGAGTACCAATAACTTTATGAAAATGATATAAAAATTAATAAGCTCAGCCCACTCATGGATATTATATTTAGGAGATAATAAGTACATACAGAAAAATTTAAAATTATTTGAAAAAAAAAATAGAAGATTTAAAAAAGCCAAAAAATATCCAGTTTGGGTAAGGTTTTAGTAATGGGCACTCATTTCAGGAAGGCAATTTGGCTGTACTTGTCAAGCCATTTACTGAGTTTTTCAAAGGGGAAACTATTGACATTTCAGCAAAGCAAACATTATTGCAAAGAACTGTTGCAAACATTACCAGAGGTTTAGTATCCCTGCCCTTTGGAAGCTGTCATTGTGACATCCAGAAGTGCCCTCCTTATATTTCCAAATGCCCTGGAATAGCACCCCCAGTTGTGAACAAACTGTATCAGTCAAAATAGGCTAGGTTTTGCTATGTGACAAATAGCCTCATATCTCAGAAGCTTTATACAACAAAGGTTTATTTCTCTTTTATCCTACATATACATATGCATATACAAAGCAGGTCAAGAAGAATGTTCTGCTCATTATAATGACTAGGGACCAAAGCTGATGAGGCTCCTACAATACATACATGGGCAATAACTATGACAGTAGTGACCATGCAAGGGTGGGTATGTTGCAGAGAAGGGAAAGTGGAGTACAGGTATTGCAGGTGCAGATGTCAGAAGGAGTCAACAAAGTGCAATTCTTTAATGGTGTTGGCAGAGCTTAAATCCCTGCATTCTATGGACCTTCTTTTGCTACATGAAAAAAAGAAGGTTAAGTGACATAAAGAAAACCACCAAAAAGCCAAGTATGTAGGAAGCACACTGCCAATCAATATAGGTTTAAAAAAATACTCTGAATTAAAAAAGAAACCTCCAAAGTTGTCTATTCCATTTGATGAAGGAAAAGAAGGGTACATGAACTCTTAAAAGATTTCTTGAGCTAAGACAATAATCCCAACTGGTCTATAACTCAGTTTTGGCTTGGTCCTGATGTAAACTGATCTTATTATAAATGGGAAAACCCACCCTTTCAAAGATGCTTAATAAACAGGAGATCAAAACAGGATGTTCAAGATACACTAAAGAAAAAGGGGGAAAGAATGGAAGACACAAGAAAAATAAATGGTACATTCATGATAACATCTGGAAATATATTATCATGGGGCATATAAAAGTCATGACCAAATATTGCTTGACAAATTTTAAAAATTTAAAAAACAGTCAATTCTATCAAGTAGGAGCTCAAAACACAAATAAAAGAATTTGCAAGCAAGATAACTAAACAGTAGGAAAAGATAAAATATAAGTTGTGAGAACTCAACTGAAGCAATGAGAGAAGAAAACGAGAGTATCAAAGGATTTTAAGTACAAAAGTAGAGGAATACAAGAGACAACAGACATTGCAATAAATACATTAAGGAGCAAAGCTAAAATAAATAAGAAAACAAATGGAAAGAATTTGTAAGAAAGTTAAAGAAGATTCAACAGGGTATATATTTGGAATCCTTGAGAAAAAAAAAACAACAAATACTAAAGAACAGGTCCATATTGGCAATGGCACAAGAGGAAGTCCTGTAATGGTTACTTTGCTGACCCCACACCAGACTCCTAGGGCACAGGTGAGGTGTTACAGGCAGCATGTCACGCTGCCTTGTCATTCTCCACGTGTCGATGCTACAGCCCATTGCTCTCTTGTCACTGCCCTTCCCAAGGTCTATGGAAGTAATGACAACATCAATAAAGAGAGCCCATTGCTAGCTGCAGAAAAATATGTGGAGTCTATTTCTCGTCATGAAAAGGCAAACATAGCTTTCTAAATCCCTGAGCTGACATGGCCTGGATAGGTCCATTTATCATTGGAATTGCAAATGGACTATAGCACAAAGCAGCTACTGCTCATTCTAGAGAGAGGGAAAAGAGAGAAACACGTGAAAGTATGAAATTCCAGCAGAATATGGACGAAGTTGTTATTCCTCAGGCATCTCCAACTCTCTACAGTGGAATTCAAAAGCCCAGGTCCTTTTTATTTTTATATTTTCCAGGAATAGAATGGAGGCTTCCCACAAAGACATACCTCCAGAAACTAAGGGGGAGGGTGGTTATACAAACCTATTTTTTAGATGTAGCAATAGAGTAAGCCAACAGAGGCAAGCTTTAGAAACAAAGTTCCAAAAGATGATCAAACACTTACAAATAAGCAGATAACCAAAATTGTATATCTAAAGAGGCATGTGGCATTCCTTGAGGTTAAAACTAAAAAATGGTCAGTCCTCAAAAAGGCCCAATAAAAAAGGAACCATAGATGTTGATTTTCTAGGGAAAAATCAGAGGTATGGAGCTTGTAATAACATGTAAAAACACATCATCAATCTAGCAGAAGTGTGAAGCAAATATAGGGGTTATCCAAGGACATGCTGATACCCAGTCTTATTTAATTTTCCATCTCTAAAACTTCCTTAGAGGAACATTCCTCTTTTTTTTTTTTAAGATTTTATTTATTTATTTGATACAGAGAGAGAGAGCAAGAGAGAGCGCACAAAAATGCAGAGTGGCAGGCAGAGGGAGTGCTCCCACTGAACAAGAAGCCAGTCATGGCACAGGATCTCAGGATTCTGAAATCATAACCTGAGCCAAAGGCAGATGCTTAACTGACTGAGCCACCCAGGCACCACAAGAATGTTCTTCTTGAGGTGTTCTGAAAGGACTTATATTTAAGTAAAATAGAAGAGCACATAAAGGAGGAAAAGAAGGGAAATAATGTAGTTCACACACAACAACAAAGTTGCCTTGCCAAGGTACTCCCCAGAAGTGTTAGTATTTCAGAAGAAAAAGCAGACCCCTGCTTTATATTCACACATATTTTCAGTGTATTTGAAAATATATTCATATATTCAGTGTATCTGATTTGGTAAAAACTAAAGCCTTAGCAGTTCAGTTTATCCTATTGTAAACCAAATAGCTACTAGGAGATCTTTAAAAAAAAAAAAAATTCTTTTCTTAGGGTTAAAATGTATTAAAATGTATTTTATGTACTAATCTATAATATCATAAAGGGTCATTCAACATCCAATTTTTAATGAAAGCCTAGGGCTATCTGTAATCATTTTGTTATGCAAATTTCATTCATTCATGTGATATGTTTAAATTGCATACCTTTCTAGATTAAACTGCATGTACCACTCTTTGAGATTCGTTAACCATAAAGATTACATTAAGACTAACAGAACTCTTTATATTTCTATTTTATAAAGAAAGAAACAAATGATTAGTTTTTTTCTTAATTATCAGTTCACATAATTAATCAGGATGCCTTGGTAAATTTAACTTTTTTGGTTGTGTTGTGCATTATTTTGGAAAATATGCAATGAATTATCCTTTTGTCTTCAATGATGAATGAGTGAAAGTAACATTAATTGACTGTATTTGGTGGCAAGAAAACAATAAAATAATTAATTGTACCTTAAAAGGCATAATTCAGATAAACATTCTTGAAACAAAAATAAGTGTGTTTGTGTATGTGTGTGTGTGTGCATGTGTGTGCACACATATGTATATCTGTCTCTAAAATACGGTCTTACATAATATATAATAAATTATATACAACAACACAAGTATATAATAGTATGTATATCATTGTTTATGCCTGGAAAACTGAACTAGAATAGTCAACAAATATATATATCCTGGTAAAATGTTATTGGATCTCAACAACTTGGAAGAGATAGAAAGGGAAGGAAGGAGAAAAATCACACGGGCATCTAGGCAAAAAATCTAGTCACTTATGCAAGAGATTAAATTGATCTGGCCTCAGAATATTCCACAACAATATTCAATGTCAGAAAATTGTGGAGGACATAAACTTCTTAAGGAAAAAAAAGTGCTGGAGTGCCTGGGTGGTTCAGTCAGTTAAGCACCTGACTCAATTTTGGGTCAGGTCATGATTTCAGGGTCAGGTTATCAAGCCCTGGGTCAGGCTCCATATTCAGCAGAGAATCTGCTTGGGATTCTCTCTTCCTTTGCCCACACCCCCCTCACAGTGCATGCCCTCATAAATGCACTCTCTCCTGAATAAATAAATCTTAAAAAAAAAAAAAAGAAGAAGAAGAAGAAGAGGAAGAAGTAGAAAAGAACATATTTCTAAAATACAAATAAAGAAATGTGTCAAAGTACCTCCTTCCCCACATCCTGTCCTTCCCCTACCAAAATAATAACGTCCCTGAATTAGACAATTTCTCAGGGAAATTCTAACAAAACTTTTTATTTTGTTTTATTTTATTTTTTTAAAGATTTTATTTATTTGTCAGAGACAGAGGGAGAGAGAGCGAGCGAGCACAGGCAGACAGGCAGGCAGGCAGAGGCAGAGGGAGAAGCAGGCTCCCTGCCGAGCAAGGAGCCCGATGTGGGACTCGATTCCAGGACCCTGGGATGATGACCTGAGCAGAAGGTAGCTGCTTCACCAACTGAGCCACCCAGGCATCCCAACAAAACTTTTTAAAAACAGATAATCTCAAAGGTATTTTAATTGTTCTAGAATACAAAGAAGGAATGCTTCCAAATTATGTTTATGAAATGGGTATAAAATGGTCCCCAAAGTCAATAAGAATTGCACAAAAAGAAAACCATCAATCACATTTGAAAAGTTCACCAGAAAGCACTAATAATTCAGTGTTGGGCTATATGGAAATTAATAGTCTTCTTGTTTTCTAACAACCACAGGTCAGAAGATACAACAGAAGGAAAAATTCCTTATTTTCGATAACAGCACAAAAGATAAAGTGTCTGAGAGGAAATGTGTGAGATCATTATAAAAAAGACTTTAAAATATTACAAAGGAACACAAAATAAGACATGAACAAAAGAAAAAGCATTCCATGTCCTTGCGTAGGATGACTCAACATCATAAAGCTGTCAATTCTCCCTAAATTAATCTACAATTTTCACACAAGTCTAATAAAAACGTCAGCATCATTTTGTCAGAATAATCAAGCTAAGTCAAAAGTTCATGGGGAAAAATAAACATGTAAAAATAACCAAGAAAATCTGGAACAGGGGGGAACCTGTCTCCAAGTATTAACACATTACAAAGCTTTAGTAATTAAAATATTATGATACTGGCACATAAATATATAGACAAATCATGGAGCAGAACATGAAGTCCAGGAATAGACACGCATCTATACATGGTATTTTAGAAAGCGGGGCATTTCTAACAGGTGGGGAAAGATGGATCATCTAAAAAATACAGTTGAGAAAAATGGATTGGGGGAAAGAAAATGGAAAAAAAAAAGCTGATTCCATTCTAACATCTAATAATAGGATAAATTCCAAATATATTAAAATTTTAAGTGTTTAAAGAAAGATCAAAGTACCAGTAGAAGCCATAAAAGTAGAAGGTCTTTCTAACTATGATGTGAATCTCAGAAGCTATAGAAAGAAATATAGCTAAGTTCAATTAAATGTTTTTAAAATGTTCATGGTAAAAAATGTAATCTAAGTTAAAAGGTAAATACCAAATTATGAATTTAAAACACAGACTAAAAGTTAATCTCTCTAGGGTATAAAAAATTCTTAGAAGCCAATGAGAAAAAGACAATTCAATTCAAAAAATGAGCAAAAAATGGGGACAGTTCATAGAAAAAGAAGTATGGATTGTCCCTGAGCATATATTAAGATCACTAATAATAAGAAAAAGTAAATTAAACCACTTTTACCTATCACATTAGCAGAGATCAAAGTTATTAAATTCATTGTTTGAGGGAATAGGATAGAGAAAGAGATCTCACGCTTGTTGATGAGAGTGTAAGTTGGTACATCTGTGAAGGGCAATTCAGTAATGTCTATCAAGTTGATAAACACTATAGTCTTTCAGATATATATTCGAAGATACATGTTTGAGATATGACGTATGTACAAGGTTATTTACTGTAACACTATTTGTAATACCAAAAGACCGGAAGCAGCCTAAATGTCTATTAATGTTCATGAATATGAGACCACTTAAATCCAGTATAGTACAGTCATACAATGGAATATTACAGAGCCCTAGAAACACATAGAGAAGTTCTTTACATATTGGCTGACATGGAATGACCTTTCAAGTCACTGGAGGAAAGAATATACACATAAACATGGACATCTCTGAAAAGAGATACAAAAAGTTGATAGAAAAGTTGATAAAACTGTCTGTGTTAGGGAAGGAGAAGTGGGTGCCTGGGGGACAAGTGCCTGGGGGACACTTTTTAAGACTTTTGCATTTTTAAAATTTATAAATAAATAGGAGCGGTCATAAGGCTTTGTTCATAAGTGCCAAAATGATCTAAAGAGATTATATGTAGTTTAAAATATAATTAATTAATTAATTAATTAATTACAGTAGACAGAATGAAATAAAGTTATCTGTTGACCTTCTCCTACTATCTTTCCAGCAAAATGCACATGCCTTCCCACAATTATACTTTTGCCTGTTTTTATTAACCTCTATCCATATCCTCAGATCCTACTATTTCATTTATCTAAGATGAGTCAACATTTATAATAATTTTCCAATCAAAGTTATATCTCAATCTCATTTCAACAACTCAATTTCAACATGTGCTATATGCAGTAACAAACCTGAAATCATTTACTTCAGGCAATCATAAGCAAAGAAGCACATCTTTTGGAAAGTACTTTAAAAAAAGTAGTTAAAATCTTGCCTATTTGGAAAATGTGTCATAGGCCATTTTAATAATGCTTGTTTAGAGAATTAAATATGCCCTCTCCTGGCATCTTTAACTGTAATATGCACAATGAAGAAGGTAAGCTTTTAGATAAAAGATTACTTAATAAAGTCACACGTTAGATAGTCATGCTGTCCATAGAGATGCACGTCTATATATCAAGATATGAGAAAATATTAAAATTTATATTTTTATCATTTTTATCCTCATAATGTATAAAGTAATGTGTAATTTATAAATAATAAGTAGGCATGCATAAATGTTATTGTGTACTTAAACATTTTTTGTGTGTGTGCTCAACCTTTTTATCCATGAAAGTGTATAATTAAAATATTTGGTAATGCTGTCAAATTATCTTTTTTTTTTTCACATAAATAAGGAGAAATCACATGCACTATAGAATGCTGAATCAAGGGGTGCCTGGATGGCTCAGTGGGTTAAAGTCTCTGCCTTTGGCTTAGGTCATGATTCCAGGGTCCTGGGAAAGAGCTCCACATTGGGCTCTCTTCTCAGCAGGGAGCCTGCTTCCCCCTCTCTCTCTACCTGCTTCTCTGCCTACTTGTGATCTTCGTCTGTCAAATAAATTAATAAAATCTTAAAAAAAAAATGAATGCTGAATCAAGCATAGTGAACAGCAACAACTACAAATTGTGAATTTCTAAGTGAAATGCTATTAAATTCACTTGGCACAGTGCTAACGGAAAAGAGATATATAGTAAATAACAGAACTTTACAGTTAGGAAAAAGTGTTAGGTATCACCTATTCCAAATCTCTTAATTACAAGCATGAGATAAATACAGGCTAGAGAGAATAAATAATGTTCTCTATGTCATATGACTGACTCATTGTGAAAAAGCCTGTTATAGAACCCAAATTTTCAAACCCTCTGTCTTACTGGAAAACGCATAGAAAGAAAGAGAGAGAGAAAATGAAATGGACAGTGTCTTTGAAATTAAACAGCAGGCCAATCTATGTTCTCATTATTGTATTTTTTTCCCATTATTTTCTTTTCACCTATTTATCCATACCTTTATTTTTATCTTTTTGTAAGCTTTCCCAAAATCACATCCCATTGTAGAAAATGGAAAGGTGAGTTTATTTTTTATCATGCTAATTTTTAAGCCACTCTAAAGGAGAAAAATTAAAATCTGAAGTTAATCTTGTTCTCACCCATCTCCTCTAACAGAAATGACATCTGAACTCTATGCGGGTTTTTTTTTTTTTTTTTTTACCAGTAATCCTCTAAGTACACCACCCCCCCCCCCCCCCCGCCACACACACACACATGCAACTCTACCCAAAAGAAATGAAAAGTGAAATGGGTTAGGAATGGAGGCTATAGAAGTTGAATTGTAAAGAAGCAATCAAAATTTTTAAGTCTATTCTTTAGGAATGGTAATAATGTAAACCTGCAAGAACAGATCCTATATTAACTCTTTGAGTCCATTAGCCTGATTCTGAGTTTATCTCCCAGGCTCTCAGAGTCGAAACAATACCATGAGCATGACAAAATTGAGATCATGATGTTAGGGGGAAAAAAATTAAAAAATAAAACTTAAGAGAAATGAAAAGTATTTATCCAGGTAATTCAAACCCATTTTTAATACCTTGATTATATTTATGTACTCCCCTCTCAATATTGATAAAGGAAATTTCCAACTTTGAATGTTTCCTGGTCTTGAGCTTCCAGGGAAGCTATACTTGGTTCATTTTGCATGGACGATATGTATAGGTGGCATATAAAAACTTTGCATTGACACAGGCATTGGTTTCAACTATGGCAATGCCACTGTAAAGTTTTATTATTTATTGGGAAACTAATATCTCATTGGTTTGGGAAGATTAAATGGTATACTGCAGATAATTGCTTTAGCATATACTTAGGCACATATAAAACTTAGCTGAGTTAAACCCCTCCAGACAGGTCAAGTAACGTGCTCAAGGTCTCACTTTTTGTGTTAGGAAAGAAACTTAGCAATCCAGATTCCTCTAAGAACACTAAGAATTGAGACATTTAGGGGACTGGCTGAATCATAATCCTGAAAGTGATTGCAGCCAGATGTAGGGATACTCGGCCTGCACTGTCTATCAGGCCCACCACCATCTTTTTCCGTTGGAGGCAGGCTGGAACTACATTTCCCAGAGACCCTCAAGCTGCTTCCGGTGCAGCGCGCCGGGGCTCTGCTTTCCGGCTGTATCTTTTACGTCAGTTCTTCCAAAGAACTCCCACAGCAGAGGCCGAGCGTCTGAACATGGGTTCTTTAGTGACTAAGCCTCTGGAGCCAATTAAGGTCGCTGCGCCTCCTAAGGCCACCAGCTCCGTCGAGCCCGCGCCCCTCGCTGCACCTGGAGCGCCGACCTCTCCAGCGGAAGCCCCTGTATTTAATAACTGCTGGAGCTGTCGCGTGCTTTCAGGGGCGGGGCTGATAGGGGCGGGCGGGTACGTCTACTGGGTGGCGCGGAAGCCCATGAAGCTGGGATACCCCCCGGGCCCAGGGACCATTACGCAGATGGTCATCGGCATCAGTGAGAGTCGGGGCAATGCGGGGCCTTTGGGCAGTGGGAGAAGGAGGAGCGGGTGGCAGCCGCGTGGGCGGGTTGCGGGCTGGTCACGTGGCGGAGGTACGCCAACCGAGAAGCAGGGGCGGGGAGGAAGTTGTTGGGAAGCTGCTCTCGTTTCAGACTGATGGATCACAGTATTGAGAACTCTTACTAGCTTCACTCTTTTTAATCCTAACAATAGTTATTAAAGATAAGTACGATCATAGCCATACTTTTATCACCGCTGAGCACACTAAGGCTTAAAGACTAAGAAATACTGTGTTCAAGGTCAGATAATCAGGATGTGGTACAGCGAGCACCAGACCCAATTTTTTTTTCCTCCCCCCTCCAGATCCTGGAGAAAGTCTGAGTGAGGGTACATAATTTTGGTTTAAGAAATAGGGCTTTGAAGTCTCATTTTAGACATGAATTGTGAGCCCACATTCTGTGTGTACCACAGGTAAAGTGGCCCACAGTCCTTATCTGTACAATAATAATGTATTATTATTATAAATGATTGTTAAACTGTCTTACAGTAAAATGCAGTAATTCATTTTACTCTTCAAGCCAGTTGAATGGGTTTTCAGATCCCTTACTTCTTAATTAGATTTCCCAAATCAATTCTCCTTAAGAAACTCTTGCTTGGGGAGGTAACCGATTTTTTTTTTTCCTCTTAACTTTCTTTTCCTTTTCTGAGTTTCACTCTTAAGAGAGAAATGTAATGGCAGTGTATCTCGGAGTGTTGTGAGAATTAAATAAGATGGCATTTACAGAAGCACCTAGTAAACTGAGGTGTAATGTGCATGTAAGGTACAGTTTGTTTTTGTTTTCTTTTTCTTTCTTAGGCATTGCTTGTTGGGGTGTAGTCATCCTTTCAGACCCCAAAGGAAAGGCCTTCCGTGTTGATTGAAAGTACTACCAGTGAATTTCTCATCTGTCCATGTCCCAGGACACCAGAACAAGTATGGGACTTAGGGATATACTGGACAAATGGACATTGACAGACTTTATTCCTGAGGATACCACAAGACTGAAGAAAGGAGGAAATGATAAACCAAGTTGGAAAATGAACTAAACTATTATTTTAAATAGTTCTCTTTACTTTTTCTATAATTGGGTCAATGCCTGTTAATAATCTAACACTGGATTGGCATCATGCAATGTGCAGAAGTACATAAAACTTTTTTATCTGTGTACTGCTCATAATTTTTTCATTGGTGGTAAGTGAAACTTTAAAAATAGTCCTGGTGGTTTGCCCAGGGTCATTCAGCAAGTCCTTGGTGCATCTAGGATTGTTCAGTTCTCGTTCTAATCTTTCAGAACTAGGATGATTTCAAACAGGCAAGAATTACCTTTATGAAACAAAAATCAGTAAGTAATTAAAAGTACCAAAAAATTTGAGAGCAATTCACATTTATCATTAAAAACAATAACATTTGGTTCTTTGTCTACAACTGCTGGAAGTGATTCTGTGATGAAATTGACATGCATTTGAGATAATGACTTAAAATTTGACAGTTCATTTCTGTGCTTCCTACCAGTCTTTTTCACTTCTGATATATACCCCAGCTTTTTCATAAAATTATACTTAACAGTTTTTCAGAGCAGAAAGATAGTTAAGTTCAGCTGCCAATCACAGTGTGTAAGTTTTCAAAGATTGGTTGAGCAACTCCCATCAGACCTGTTGCTCTCTAGTATGTAGAAGTGCCTGGATCTAATGCAGAGTGACTATTCCCAACATTTTCTTAGGTTAAAACAAAGTACATGAATCTAACTTTTGGTCTTGGATTGACCTAATGGGTAAATATAAATATTAATATTATATTATAAATATTAATATTATATAATATATATAATATTATATATTATATAAATATTAATATAATTTTAATATCTCAGAATTTGTACTAGTGTGTAAGCAAATAAGAGCCTTTTCCAAATATACTTGTCTGTTCACTAGAATATTGCCAACATATATTTGGTTCTTCCCAACCTGGGGCTGTTTAACTAGGTTTGAGTAAAATAATTCTTTACTATGTCTATGGGAAGTTAAGTGGGAATAACACCCTCCCCACCCCCCAAAAATAACGCTTGTTATGTTAAATTTGAAACTAACAGTTTTATTTCTTTTTCTTTTTTTTTAAACTTTGGAAAAGTTGCTTTGACTTCTGCAAGTGCAAAGTCAGAAATCTAGTTTGTTTTAGAGATTTAGTTTCATCTTCAGAGACAAAAGGGATATGCCACTTTAGTCCTGCAGTACGGGAAGTACACACAGTACTCCTATTATCTTCCCTTTTGTTGTGGTTGAAGTGGGGTGAGTAGGGTAAATAGGCTCAAAAATCAGTGGATTATAACTCACTAATGTAAGAACACCTTTTCAATTATGGTTCATGGGCTTCAGAATCTCTTTATCATATGGAAATAAATTTGCAAAGGCTCATAATTACTTCTAGCAAAGGAGAGGGGATAAAGTACAAATAAGGGTAATTTAAAATGACCTTACAGTTCTCCTTAAAACACAAACCAAAATGTGAACATATATGTGGACACTAACAATGTGCATGATGTCCAAGGTATCTATTAACTAAACGTCTACATAGTACAGACTTAAGTATTGCAATGCAAGAAATTATTACACTGGGGCACTTAAGTGGCTCAGTTGGTTAAGTGGCCAACTCTTGATTTTGGCTCAGGTCATGATCCTCAGGATCACTAGCCCTGAGACTTGAGATTCTTTCCCTTTCCCCTTTCCCCAGCTCACACATGCTCTCATTCTCTAAATAAATAAAATCTTCAAAACAAAAGAAAACCATTGCAACATCTCTTGGTCCTTTTTTTTTTCCTTTCCTTCCTTTTTAGGTTTTATTCATTCATGAGATAGTGTGAGAATGAGAGCGGGGAGAGGAAGAAGCAGGCTCACTCCTGAGCAGGGATCCTGATGTGGGCCTCAATCCTGGGACCTCAGGATCATGACCTGAGCCAAAGGCAGATGCTTAACCAATTGAGCCAGCCAGGTGCCCTCTTGTTCCTTTTGTGTATTGCATTAACTAGCCTGGAATCCTGTGACCAGCTACTACCAGTATGTCTTGAACATATGAAAGGACCCAAATAGAGATTGAGCCTCAGGATCTTGCTATATGTTAGGAAGGAGAGGTGAGGGCTTCTCTCTTCCCAAGCCAGTTGTTGAGACTGTTATTGCTGGGAGCACTGCAGTGTTCCAAGTCCAGATCAATCTAAAAAGTTACAGAGTTTCACCTGACTGAGACCAATTCTAAAGACCATACTTACAGGTTAAGCATCTCAGCGGTGATATGCACTTCAGCCTCAGCATTTGCTCCTTGTTCCTTTTTATTAGTGGCTTCTCAGCATGGTTGTGTCTGAATTAGGGGCCTCTTGAATGAAGCCAGCTGATTGGGTAACAAAATAAATTGCTCCTAAATTAAATATATGTTCAGGGCAAGCGTATGTTCAAGTACCCCCCCCCCACCACCACCACCACCAAACCAGCCTTGGCCTCAACTGATTTATTGCTGGGACTACATTGATCAAACCAACACTTCTCAAATCTTGCTCAGGAATAGTAAGCAATTTTGAGTCGAAAAGCCACTTTTATTTTCAATGGCAAATAAATCCTTGCCTTCACCCAATGGTTATATAGTTGTTAGGGGCACAGAGTCAGAGGTGAAAGACATAATTACACATCATTTATAAGTATCCTAAGAGTATGGCGAGGAAATATGTCACTCATCTAAATTGGCCTTTCAGATACTCAGCAACATGTTCATTTGTAGGAGTGTAGAGAAATAACCCAAAGGGCAAATGTTAAGCAGCAATGCTGCTAAAAATCACTGCCCAGTCTTGTGACTGAAATTGCATGTGCTTCGGCAATGTGGTAGGCAAGATTGTTAAGATGGACTAGAAACGTGGTGTACACACACTTTCTCCCAGTTACTCAAATACCATTCTAGGTGCTGCTCTGAGGGAAATTTGTAGATGTAATTAAGGTCCCACATCAGCTGATCTGAAGACAGGGAGGTTATCTGGATGGGCTAATCACATAAGCTCATCAAATCTTGTTCTAGAGGTCAGAGATGGGAGAAGTTAGAGATTAGAAGCAAGAGGAAGATTCAGTGTAAGGCCAAGATACTGTAGGACTAGAAGAAAGCAAACATCCCTGTGAGCTGCCGCTGGGGGCCATGTAACTAGGAAGTGCAGGCCTCCTGGAGCTGTTGAGAGTGATAGCTACAAAGGAAACTGCGACCTCAGTTCTACAACTACAAGGAAATAAATGCTTCCAACAACTGTAAGCTGGGAAGAAGGTCTTATGAGACCAAAGAACAGACCCAACACCACCTTGGTTTCAACCCAAGGAGACTCCAAGCAGAGTATCTGGTCATGCTGTGAGATTGTGAAATAATACATTTGTTTCATTTAAAGTCTCCAGGTTTGTGGCAATTTATTACACAGCAATAAAAAACAAATACAATGAGTCAGGTGTGTTTTATGGTATCATAGTCATAGTAGATGGAATGCCAGACCAAATATGCACCCCCTATTCTGGATATTCAGGAATTAGCAAAAAAAATTCATCTAATAGCATTTGTCTTTACAATTACTGTCTTTACTTGTTCTTTTACTGGCAGCTTTCTTGGATAGTTTTTTCTTCTGTTTTCTAGCTAAATTGTTCCAAATTGTTCCACTGTTGAATACACATAGGCACGCGAGTGTGCGCGCGTGCGCGCGCACACACACACACACACACACAATTACAGCACCCTTTTTATGTGCCAAGCGTTATGCTAAGTGCTTTGTAGGAATTGTTAAATACTCACAGCAAGCCCTGTTTTACAGTTGAGCTAACCAAGGCCTGGAGCAGGTAAGAAATTTCCCAAAGCCTCAGGAAACGAAGCAGTAGCGTCTTGGTGAAGAGCCTGAACTGGGAACTGGGGATTCATGTTGTTATAATTACTTTCTTAGCATTCATTCTCAAAATGTTCAGATGTCAAAACTGGAAATTTTGAACTCTGATTTTCCATTTTTAACTTGGTTATCTCTTAGTTTAACATGGATCATTAATCTCTTAGTTTCCTCTTTATAATTGAAATTCCATCACTTGTCACTCTGACAGCAATTTGAATATTAATCCAGGACAAGAAATTCACATCTCCCTGAGCAGGCTCATACATTTCCATGACTTTACCCTAATCTCTCTCCTGACTTTGGACGATTCTCCCTAACTTCACACTCTATTCTCCAGCCACAGTAGGGCATCGACTTGCCTGTCTACAGACACCAGCATCCCAACTCGACCCAGATGAATTTACTTCACCCCAACCTACTACTCCTATTTGCTATCTCTGTTCATGGCATTTCCACTTCATCAGCTGACCATGCTAGAAACTATAGAATAATGTATGGCTCTATTTACTCTCATTCTTCACCTCTGATCTGTTAGCAAGTCCTCCTTATTTAAACCATTTAATGCTCTTCCCTGGGCATTCCCATTGCTATTGTTTTGGATGCCTTATCATCATTCCTAATGTAGATTACTAGGATAGATTCTTAATTTATACTTGTTTCCAGGAAACCCCTCTCATCCTCCCTCACACACTAGTCAGAGTAACTTTAAAGCACATCCCACCTAAAAACCTTTCAGTATCCCTGCTGCACACAAGGGGAATTCCATCCAGACTCCTTCCCAGGAGAAGGAATGCCCTTCATTAGTTCACTTTCCATATCTTTCCACCTTCATCTTCTACTCCTTGACTTGTTCCGGCCCATGTTCCTGCCACTCTCATTTAGCCAACTCTTCCTAAAGATGTCACTCTCCATGCCTTTGCACCTTCTGTTCCTTCAACTGAAAAGGATATCCTTTTGTCTCTGATCCATTTGGAAAAATCCCACTTGCCCTTCCAAGCCCAGCCCAAATGTCACCTCTCCCGCAAAGCCATCCCTGAAAAGTCTTTTTGTCATTATTTTCAGGACAGTGCAACCATTATACTTTGTATAAACTTCTAACACTACAATTAAAAGTTTGCTCAGTAATTATTTATGCATCTGTCCCTCCCCACTGTGAACTCAAAAAGAGGATTGAACTTTGTCATTTTCACGTTTCTGGTCTCCAGCACCAAACATTGTCAGGTACGTGGTTCATATACAGTAAATATTGATTAATAAAAAAGGATTGAGGGGCGCCTGGGTGGCTCAGTGGGTTAAAGCCTCTGCCTTCGGTTCAGGTCATAATCCCAGGGTCCTGAGATTGAGCCCCACATCGAGCTCTCTGCTCAGCAGTGAACCTGCTTCTCCCTCTCTCTCTGCCTGCCTCTCTGCCAGCCTGTGATCTCTTGCCTGTCAAATAAATAAAATTTAAATAATAATAAAAAAATTAAAAAGGGTTGAAAAAACTAATGAGGAAGAAAAGGGCAATGTTTGTTCCATTTGACAACTTCAGTATATCTCAGGTATGATTCCAGACCCAGCAGCATGAGTGTCACCCATGATCTCGTTAGAAATGCACATTCTTAGCCCTGTGCCAGATCTACCACTCAATCAGAAACCCTGGGGGTGGATTCCCAATCTATATTTTAACAAGCCCTCAGGCTGATTCAAATGAATGTTAAATTTGAGAACTCCTGGTGTATTTGAACCTGACTGATGTGTACAGCAGATCTCAGATGTAATGTAATGAAAACAAACAAAACATCTAATGGAAGCCATGAGACCCAGGTTCTAATGTCAGTTCTGCCACCAGCTCCTAATTAGCTCTTGAGCAAGCCACTTAAACTTTTAGAACATGTTTCCCTCTGTGAAGGCAGAAGACTAGGCAATCTCTAAATTCCTTTTCCATCATGAAGTTTCTCTCGTTGTGTGGAAGAGATATACTCTCTGATGCTAAAGGACAGAGATGGCAGTAGAGAACAGAGAAAACTGAAATAGCACTCTCTGCTGTGATGGTGTGAGCCTGCCACAGAAGCTCAGACCTTTGGTCCTACAGGTTCACTCTCTAGTAATCTGAAGCAGCAAACGCTTCATGCTTCGCAGGAATTTAGTAGTCCCTCACCTCAAGTAACGCACCAGCCAACCAAACAATTCTACAGGGAGGAACAGGGTGTTTTCTGACCCTCTTATGATCAGGTCATTCTTGGAAGCATGACACATGTTTACCCTCTCCTCTTGTGTGTAAGTGCTCAAACATTCAAAATATGGGAAATCAGGAAGAGTTGGGGTTGGTCGTGGTGTGGTAGTATATGTGTGTGTGGTCTCTATTTCCCATGAACCCAAATAGGAAAATCCCTCCTTCAGTTTCACTCTGCATAATACTGGTTTAGTGATGTGAATTAAATTAAACATGTTATGTTATCCAGGCTGTGTCTAGAATAACAATAAGCCTCAGCAAAGGAAAATATTCTGTCAGTGAGTGGGCAAAGCAGACCAATAAAAAATGCATATTCTGCCCCGTAGAGGCCAGAGACCAGAGGTACCAGATTTTATATATATATATATATATTTGATATTGTTTAAAGAAATACATATTTCATAAATGTCATATATATGTATTTATTGTTTAAATAAATATATATTCATAAATATATTATATCTATTTGACTATTATATATTAATTATTAAAAGGAATATGTTTTATAAATATGTATATAAACATATATACATGTGTATATATATATGTTTTAAAGAATGTCCACCTATATGTGAAAGTAAGTGGACACAGTAAGTCCAACAAGTGATTTTATCACTCTAATGGCCAACTATAAAAATAGTCCTTTAGGCCTGGGACCTTAAGCCAGTACTGGTGAAAATGCTAGATATCAAAAACGTTTCAATAACTAGAAGAAATATGTCTTCATTTCCTTTAGCGGGATTATCATTTTCAGGTACCTCAGATACATTAGATTAAGATTCAGTCCAATATGCATTTCTTAGTCTTTGTTATATGCCAGAAACTCTGCTTGGTGTGTTAGGAATATTACAGGGTTCCTGTTCCTAGAAGTTGAGTCTAGTGCGAGAGACAGACACTTTAAAAAGTGATTATTATATAAGTAAGGATTATACACTGGGTACATGGGAGCAAGACAGAAGGATATTTTAAATCTTACTAAAGATATACAGAAATCAAGTCTGATATCTTACCTGGAGCAAAGCCCAATCAAGAGTCAGACATATTCTGGATCATCAGGAGGATGAATAAAGCAGACACATGTCAGGAGGAAGGACTACGAACACTCCTATCTAGGCATGTCATCGACATCTACTCTAAGGGGAAATTCTCAAAGTTCCTTGACTTGGGGTTGCTTTGAGCAGCATGCTGTGCAGCCGTGCTTAGAACTGTGTGACAGGGAACTGCAAAATGCCTGTCAAAACCCTTGACAAGTGAAAGACAGGCAAACTAGGGAGGAAGCTTTATCTCCCTCCTCACCAGCCTGTGAACACCTGTTACTAACCGAGGAAGCTGAGACACACATTTGGCACATGTTGGCAGCACCATCAGAGTCAGCCCCTCCTCACAATTGAGTGAAAACGTGATCCTTTTTCTGTGGGTTCTGCTGCACAAAACCCAAGTTCCTTTTGCTGTATAGTTATCAGAAATGAGAGCAAGAGATGATAAAACTCAAGCTGGTTTTACCATGGCTGAATATGGGCTGGCCAAAAATTTTGGCAGCATTCTTTCTGAGAAAAATCACGCTAACACCATTTGCAGGGAGTTTTTCAATTGACAAACACCTTAATGAATTTATACAGTTGGCTCTATAACAACCTGAGAGAATGGGTACACCATCTCCTATAGTCCCCATTTTATAGAAAAAGAAATGAGGGTGGCTTCAGGCGTGTGAGGGACTGTACAATCACCAGTAAGAAGCAGATTTGATTGTGTGAGTACAGGTCTTTGGCATGTTTGCTGGACATTGGTTCTCAAAGAATTCAGAAAGATGTGTCTACTTGAATTCTAGCCTTCTGGGTAGAAAGTAGTTCAGGTTGCATCTTTCAAAGCAACAGAAATTCAATCGTCTCCCTCAAAGTGCAATAACTGTTTTTGGAAGCCTTGAGGCTCACAAGGACTGGAAAGATGCCAGCAGAAGGTGTGCTGTTAGCCAGTTGGGAGCCGTCTGCCCCTTATACAAGCTTATGAAATGTGAAAAGTCATTCTGACCAAGTTTTGTGAGGACTGAATACTTCATGAACATGATGCACCAGACAGTCAATGAAGATCAGTATCTTAGTTTATAAAATACAAATAATATATGACTATTCCGCTTGCCTGCTGATTGAGGACTCTGGGTCTGGATGTAGGGAAGAGACTTCTCTCCTAGTGTTTGTGAAATTGAGTGTTTTTGGCCATATCATGGATTACAGAAAGATGCCAGAAAGGCAGAATTTAAAAGCAAAACAAAACAAAACTTGATAACCTGCACATTGCACAAGGCATATTTGTACTTGCAATTGGGCTCAGTTCATTCCAATTTTTTTTTTTTTTTTTACTTTAGAGTGTTTCATTTAATTAGAAATGTAATTTAAAATAAACAGCAAATTAAAAAGAAAAAAAAAAGAAAAATGACAAATTCTTTCCAGAAAAAGTTCTTTTCAGAGAGGGCTCTAGAGTTGGCTCTACAAAATACCAGCTGCTGGTTTGTTTTATTATTACTTGGTTTAAATATATCCATGGCTGAGGGGGAGGAGGGCAACTGAGAGCAGCTTTGGCTTCCTGTGATGCTTGATGCTTATTTCACCAAGTTGTTTGTGGGACTGACAACATTTTCCATGAGGAAAATTTTCTATGAGGAAACCCCATTAGACATGAGGTCTAAATGAATATGTAGGTTGAATTATTTCTCCAGCACCTATAGACAGTCTCACTTCCTTATTTGGAAAATAGGGATGATCTTACCCATCTTACCCATCTATGACTTTTTCACATAGATCAAATAAAATAAAGGGATATGCAAGTCTTTGAAACTGTGCATAGGACTGTACTAATTTTATTCGCATCTCTCATTCAGTTGTACTTTTTCAAAAATAGGCAGTGCAGCTCTTCAGAGTGGTGCTACCAGGCATTCTGAATTTAAAACCTTCCAAGCTATCCTATTCCTGTGCAATATTAGCTATTCTCCTTTGGAACCAATTTAGCTGTTCAAAAACACCACTCTGATACTGATTCTTGCATAAATAACATTATTTCTTGGAACTTGCTTTCTGAGAGATAATCTTACTAAGACTTGGAGCTTTGACTCCCTCAAATTAGAAGATGAAACATCATGTTTGCTCCTTCCTTCTCCTTCCCTTTCCTCTGGTTTTTGATGTGAAATATAGCATTTCTTTCCACGAGGATGCCATTCAGAGTCCCAGCTGTTCAGGGCTATGGCCACTTCGTCTTAAAAATTGGAGTAAAGGGGCACCTGGGTGGCTCAGTCATTTGCCTCTTGGTTTCAGCTCAGGTCATATTTCATGGGTTGTGGGATCGGGCCCTAGGTCAGACTCCATGCTCAGCAGGGAGTCTACTTGAAGATTCACTCCCTCTTTTCCTTCCCCCACTCATGCACTTGTTCTCTCTCTCTCAAATAAATACAGATCTTAAAAAACCAAAACCAAAACAAAACGAACAAACAAAAACTAAAGCTCATTAATAAGATAACTTCATCTTAAAAAAATTGGAGTCAAATGGAACATCCCACCTGGGCCACTCTACTCCTAGTGCACTTTCATGAAGTTTTACTTACTAAAAAGCCTTATGTGGTATTTAGACCAGTTAACACTGATATTATTTCTTGAACTCAACTCTCTCCTAGGGTTTTGGCTGAGGAGCTCCATGTTGTACTCTCTCTATATATATGAACTTTATCTGAAACATCATGTCTAGTTGAGGGCTTTTCTTTTGAGGTTTAGAAAACTCTGCTGATCTTTAAAGATTATTATAAGATCTTTGTACTCAGGGTTTTCTCTTACTGAATGTGGCTTTCACTTGTTTTCTTAAATGCAGATTATATATGTATGAGAAATATATATTACATATACTTTATAAAAGATATATATTTTTAATTAAAATAATACTCAAATAAGATGCCAGTTTCTAACAAGTCTGTTTTGTTTCATTTAGATATAACCGGTATGGAACAAAGGAGGTCAAGGTTATTTTCTTTGTTTGGATTCCAGTTAACATACAGTGTAATATTAGCTTCAGATGTACAATACTGTAATTCAACACTTCTGTACATCACTCAGTTCTCATCATAATAAGTGCACTCCTTAATCCCCACCACCCATTTAACCCACCCCGCAACCCCCTCCCCTCTGGTAACCATCAATATGTTCTCTATACTAAAGAGTCTGTTTCTTGGTTTGTCTTCCTCTGTCTCTTTTTTTCCTTTGCTTGTTTGTTTTATTTCTTAAATTCCACATATGACTCAAATCGTATGGTATTTGTCTTTCTCCGACTGATTTTGCTTAGCATCGTACTCTCTAGCTCCATCAATGTTGTTGCAAAAGGCAAGATTTCATTCTTTTTATGACTGAGTAATAATAGTCCATTGTGTGTACCACCTCTCTTTATCCATTCATCAGTCCCTGGACACTTGTGATGTTTCCATAATTGGGCTATTGTATATAATGCTGGGCTATTGCAGATAATGCTGGTAAAAACATCCAGATGCATGTATCCTTTGAATTCGTTTATCCTCTGAGTAAATACCTAGAAGTGCAGTTGCTGGATTGTAGGATAGTTCTATTTTTAACTTGTTGAGGAAACTCCATACTATTTTCCAGTGTGGCTATGCCAGTTTGCATTCCTACCAACAGTGCAAGAGGGTTCTCTTTTTCCCACATCCACGCCAACACCTGTTGTTTCTTATGTTGCTGATTTTAGCCATTCTGACTGGTGTGAGGTAATATCTCCTTGTGTATTTTTTTGTTTTGTTTTTGTTTTTCTCATGCCCAGCAATGAAGCCAATCATGGGGCTTGAATTCATGACCTGAGTTGAAATCAAGAGTTGGATGCTTAACCTAATAGGCCACCCAAGTGCCCCATCTCACTGTAGTTTTGATTTGTACTTCCCTGATGATCACTGATGTTGAGCATCTTTTCATGTATCTATTGGCCATCTGGATGTCTTCTTTGGAAAAATATATATTTATGTCTTCTGTTCACTTTTAATTGGATTATTCATTTTTGGGGTGTTGAATTTTAGAAGTTCTTTATAAATTTTGGATACTAACCCTTTATTGGGTATGTCACTTGCAAATATCTTCTCCTATTCTGTAGGTTGCCTTTATTTTTAATGACTGTTTCCTTCACTGTGCAGAAGCTTTTAATTTTGGCATAATCCCAATAGTTTATTTTTATGTATGATTCCCTTGCCTCAAGAGACATATCAAGAAGAAGTTGCTATGGCTGATGTCAAATAGATTACTGCCCATGTTACCTAGGATTTTTACAGTTTCATGTCTCATGTTTAGGCCTTTAATACATTTTGAATTTATTTTTGTGTGTGGTGTAAGGAAGTGGTCTGGTTTCATTAATTTGCATGTTGCCATCCAGTTTTCCCCACAACACGTTTTAAAAAGACTATCTCTCTTCCATGGATATTCTTTACTGCTTTGTTGAACAGTAATTGAACATATAGTTGTGAGTTCATTTCGAGGTTCTCTATTCTGGTCCATTGATTTATATGTCTCTTTTTGTACCAGTACCATACTGTTTTGATCAATACAGCTTTGTAATATAACTTGAAGTTCGGAATTATGATACCACATGCTTTGCTTTTCTTTTTCAAGGTTGCTTTCGCTATTTGGGGTCCTTTGTTGTTTTATACAAGTTTTAGGATTCTTTATTCTAATTCTGTGAAAAATGCAATTAGTATTTTGTTAGGGATTATATTAAGTATGTAGATTGCTTTGGGTAGTATAGACATTTTACATTATTTTTGTTTTTCCAACCCATGAGCATGAATGTCCTTCCATTTCTTTGTGTCATCTTTAATTTGTTCCATCAGTGTTTCATAGTTTTCAGAGGAAAGATCTTTCACCTCTTTGGTTAGGTTTATTCCTAAGCATTTTGGCACAGTTAAAAATGAGATTGATTCCCTAATTTCTTATTGGTGTATGGAAATGCAAGATTTCTGTACATTGATTTTGTATCCTGTGACTTTACTGAATTTGTGTATCAGTTCTTGCAATTTTGTGAAGTCTTTTCCAGGTTTGTATATAGCATATCATGTCATCTGCAAATAATGAAAGGTTTATTTCTTCCTTGCCAATAAGATGTCTTTTTAAAAATTATTTTTATTAACATATAATGTATTATTTGCCCCAGGGGTACAGGTCTGTGAATCATCAGGCTTACACATTTCACAGCACTAGCCATAGCACATGCCCTCCCCAACGTCCATAACCCAACCACCCTCTCTCTCCCCCTACCCCCCAGCAACCCTCAGTTTGTTTTGTGAGATTAAGAGTCTCTTATGGTTTGTCTCCCTCCAAATGTCCATCAACAGATGGATGGATAGAGAAGATGTGAAATTACATGTGTATGTGTGTGTGTGTGTAAAATTTCATATATATGTATATATGTATGTAATCTCATACACACGCATACACACACACTCAGACACACACAATGGAATACTATGTACCCATCAAAAGAAATGAAATCGGGGCGCCTGGGTGGCTCAGTGGGTTAAGCTGCTGCCTTCGGCTCGGGTCATGATCTCAGGGTCCTGGGATCGAGTCCCGCATCGGGCTCTCTGCTCAGCGGGGAGCCTGCTTCCTCCTCTCTCTCTCTCTCTCTCTCTGCCTACTTGTAATCTCTCTCTGTCAAATAAATAAATAAAATCTTAAAAAAAAAAAAAGAAATGAAATCTTTCCATTTGCAATGATGTGGATGGAACTAGAGGGTATCATGCTGAGTGAAATAAGTCAATCAGAGAAAGACAATTATGATATGATCTCCCTGAGGAATTTGAGAAGCAGAGTGGGGGGGGTTGCCAATAAGATATCTTTTATTTCTTTTTGTTGTCTGATTGCTGTGGCTAAGACTTCCAGTATAATGTTAAATAACAGTAGCTAGAGTGGTCATCCTTGTCTTCTTCCTGACAGTAGAGGAAAAGCTCTCAACTTTTCCCCATTGAAGATAATATTAGCTGTGAGTTTTTCATATATGGCCTTTATTATGTTGAAGTTTGTTCTCTCTAAACCTGCTTTGTTGAGGGTTTTTATCATGAATGGGTGTTGTACTTTGTCAAATGCCTTTTCTGCATCTATTGAAATGATCATATTATTTGTGTCCTTTCTTTTATTAATGTAGTGTATAATGTGAACACTGAACCACCCTTGCAACACAGGAATAAATCCCATTTGATCATGATGAATGATTTTTTTAATGTATTGTTGAATTCAGTTTGCTAGCATTTTATTGAGAAATTTTGCATCCATATTCATCATGGTTATTGGCCCGTAGTTCGTTGCCTTTTTTAGTGGAGTCTTTATCTGGTTTTGGTATCAGAGTGATACTGGCCTCATAGAATAAGTTTGGAAGCTTTTCTTCCCTTTCTATTTTTTAGAATAGTTTAAGAGGAATAGGTATTAAGTCTTCTTAAAATGCCTAATAGAATACATCTGTGAAAACATCTGCCCTGGATTTTGTTTGTTGGGAGTTTTTTTGATTACTGATTCAGTTTCTTTGCTGGTTATCAGTCTGTTCAAGTTTTCTATTTCTTCCTGTTTCAACTTTAGTAGTTATGTTTCTAGGAATCTGTCCATTTCTTCCATGTTGTCCAATTTGTTGGCCTATAGTTTTTCATAATATTCTCTTATATTTGTTTGTATTTCTATAGTGATGGTTGTTTTTTCTCCTCTCTCATTTGGGATTTTATTTGTTTGGATCCTCTCTCTCTCTCTCTCTCTCTCTTTTCTTTCTTTCTTTCTTTCTTTCTTTTTTTTTTTTTTTATAAGTCTGGCTAGAGGTCTATAAATATTATGAATCTTTCCAAAGAAACAGCTCCTGGTTTCATTTATCTGTTCTATTGCTTTTTTTTTTTTTTTTTTTTTTCGTTTCTATATCTTGTATTTGTGCTCTGATTTTTATTATTTTCTTCCTTCTGCTGGCTTTAGGTTTCATTTGTTTTTCTTTTCTAGGTCCTTTAGGTATAAGGTTAGGTTGTTTATTTGAGATTTTTCTTGATTCTTGAGGTGGACCTGTATTGCTATATATTTCCCTCTTTGGACTGCTCTACTGTATCCATCCCAAAGGTTTTGGACCATTGTGTTCTCATTTTCATTTGTTTCTATTTTTTTTTAATTTCTTCTTTGATTTCCTGCATAACCCATTGATTGTTTAGTAATATACCACCTAACCTCCATGTATTTGTGGTCTTTCCAATTTTTTCTTTTTGGTTAACTTCTATTTCATAGTGTTATAGTCAGAAAAGTTGTATCCTATGGTTTTATTCTTTTTGTATCTGTTGAGGCCTGATTTGTGACCTAATATGTGATCTATTCTGGAGAATGATCCATTCTGGAGAATGTGCACTTGAAAACACTGTGTCTTTTGCTGTTTTTGAAAGGAATGTTTTGAATATATATTTTAAGTACATCTGGTTCAGTGTGTCATTCAAAATCATTGTTCCCTTACTGATGTTCTGTTTAGATGATCTGACCATTGATGCAAGTGGGGTGTTAAAGTCTCCCACTATTATTGTATTACTATCAATTCGTTCCTTTATGTTTGTTATTGTTTTATATATTTGGGATCTCCCATATTGGTGCATATTACTATTGCCATATCTTCTTGTTGGATTATCCCCTTCATTATGATATAGAGCTTTTCATTATCTCTTGTTATAGTTTTTATTTTTCTTTCAAATTTTTATTTAAAGTCTAGTGAACATATAGTGTAATATTGGTTTCAGGAGTCAAATTTAGTGATCCATCACTTACATATAACATCCAGTGCTCATCATAAGTGCCCTCTTTAATAACCACCCATCTAGCCCATCCCCCAACCCACCTCTTTTCATCAACCTTCAGTTTGTTCTCCATCATTAAGAGTCTCTTATGGTTTGCTTCCCTCTCTCTTTTTTTCCCTTCCCACATCTGTTTTGTTTCTTAAATTCCACATATAAGTGAAATCAGATGGTATTTTTTCTTTCTCTCACTGATTTATTTCACTGAGGTTAATGTACTTTAGCTCCATCCAGGTCATTGCAATTGGCAAGATTTTATTCTTTTTGTTGGCTGATCTATATCTATCTATCTATCTATCTATCTATCTATATATATATTTATATCTGCGTCTTCTTTATATCCATTCATCAGTCGATGAACATTTGGGCTCTTTCCATAGATTGACTATTGTTGATAGTCTCTGTTTTAAAGTCTAGTTTGTCCAATATAGGTGATGCTACTCTGGCTTTCTTGTGATATCCATTTACATGACAAATGTTTCTCCATACCCTCAATTTCAATCTGGAGGTGTTTTTAGGTCTAAAATGAATCATCTATAGGCAGCATATAGATGGGTCTCATTTTTTTATTCATTCTGATACCTGAGTCTTTTGGTTGAATCATTTAGTTCATTTCCATTCAAAGTAATTATTGATAGCTATGTATTTATTACCTCTTAAGCTATGTATTTATTACCTCTTATTACTTCTTTTGTTATTGTTTCTGGAGATTTTCTCTGATCCTGTCTTATCTTTGTCACTTTGGGTCTTTCTCACTCAAAGAGTTCCCTTTAATATTCTTGCATGGCTGATTTAGTGTTCACACATTCCTTTAATTTTTTTTTTTTGTTTCCTATTTTTTTTTTTTCCTGGAAAACTCATTTCTCCTTCCATTCTGAATGATAAACTTAATGGATAGGGTATTCTCAGCTGCAGATTTTTCCCATTCAGCACATTGAATATATAATGTCACTTGCTTCTAGCCTGCAAAATTTCTGTTAAAAAAATCTCCAGCTAGACTTATGAGTCTTCTCTTATAAGTTAAGAACTTTTGTCTTGCTGCTCAAGATTTTTTCTTTATCACTATATTTTGTAAATTTAATTACAGTATGTCTTGGTGTTGGTTTGCTTTTGTAGATTTTAATGGGAGTTCTCTGTGCCTCATAGATTTAAATATCTGTTTCCTTCCCTGGATTAGGGAAGTTTTTACCTATTATCTCCTTAAATAAATTTTCTGCCCCCTTCTCTCTCTCTTTTTCTTCTGGGACTCTTATGATAAAAATGTCATCATATTTGATGGAGTCACTGATGTTCACTAAGTCTAGTCTCATGTTCCATAATTCTTCTTTCTCAGATCTTTGGTCAGTTTCATGGATTTCCTTTACTTTGCCTTCTAGGTCACTGATTCATTCCTGTTTTTCCGGCCTGCTGTTCATTGTATCAAACATGCTTCCAATCTCATTTATTGTATTCTTCATCTCTGATTCCTTTTTTAACTCATTTATCTTGGTGGTAAGAGTCTCCCTGATGTTTTCTATTCTTTTCTCAAGCCTAGTGACTGTCCTTGATTGGTGTGTGTGTCCCCTCTGTGTGCTCCAGGCATTCTTCAAATTGTTCTTTCCATGCTGCCTGCCCCCAGGAGCAGGACAGTGACCTCGGGCTCTATCCCAGCTAAGTCTGCTGACTTTTAAAACTCAAGCTTTAAGCCCCAGTGGTTGCAAGAACTCACAAAATTCAGCCCCCCTCAGTTTCCAGGCCAATGGCTTTGCGGAAGTGTTCTTGTGCATTTCCTTGTGTGCTCCTCTTTCTCTCCCTCTACTCCACAATCACAGTTCTCTCCCCTCTACAGCACCTGTGATCCCTTTCTCCTCTAAACCACTCCATTTGCACTTCCTACTTTCTTTCATGGGGCCTCTCCTCTCCCTTTAGTTGTGGAGTTTGTTCTGTACTTCTTCAGGTTGACTTCTGGGGTATTTAGGATGTTAGGATAATTATGTTTGTGGGACAAGACAAGCCATGGGTCCTCCTACTCCACCACCATCTTTCTGCTGACCAACCAGGAAGTACAAGTTTAGACTAATTCTCAGTGATCTTAGATAAACCAATGGTAATGATTCTCAACTTTACACGTCTTGACCCAAAGTCTTCCTGAGCTCCAGATTCATATATTCAGTTGCCTTTTGACATAGCTGCTTGGATGACTAATAGGTGTCTTGAATTTAATACTCCCAAAACCAAACCAAAATCAAGAAATTCTCGATTTCTCCTTTTACTTTTCAAATTTGCTTTATCTCTTTGTCCCTTTCTTAAGAAGTGCATCACCATCCTCTCAGTGTTCATAACAAAAACCTAGAGATCATCTCTGACTCTTCCTTTTCTCTTTTATTACATACTTAAGAAGTTAATTAACAAAGAGATCATTCTACTGAGGTTGCTCTAATGTCATGGTAGCCTTCATAAACAAACAAAAATGTAAACTTGTAAATGCCTCAAGGTAATGAAATCAAAATATGAAGGACAACCAGTCACAAGAAGCCAAATATGCTTTAAGCTATAGCCAATCAATAATTTCCTCTTTCTTCCCACACTTTCTATTATATGGATCTTCTCCCTGGCTTCTGTCCAGAGTGCTCCTAATCACTTCTGGTTTAGCGCTGCCTGATTCAAATAAATTTTTACTCAAATAAACTCTTAAAAATTTTAATAGGCCACAACTTATCTTTTAATACACTCAACCCACAGCAAATCCTGTTAGTTCTATCTTCAGAATATTCCTAAAGTTTGACCCCTATACCTACATCATCCTGCTTCAGGTCACCACAGCTGTTACCTGGCCTGTTATAATCCTCTCCTGACTGATTTTCCTTCTTGTCTTCTACCTCCTAAACTTTCACCCCACATAGCAGGCAGAATGACCAATTCAAATGTAAATTGGATCATGTCATATTCTTCCTTAAAAACCGCTAATCACCAATCTTTTCATATCACACTTAGAATAGATTCTGAGTTCTTTTGTTTAGTGGGTTTTTTTTTTTTTCTTTTCTTTTGAGATATTCTATGATTGAGCCCTGGATAGTTGTGTGATCTCACTCCACACTTTCCCTCTTGCTTACAGAGTTCCAAACATATACTTTGCTGTCTCTCAAACACACACATAACATCTCATCTAAGAGTCACTGACTGTTACCTCTGCCTGGAACTTCCCTCCTCAAATAGTCACATAGATTGTCCTTCACATCAGTCAGATATCTGCTCAATTCCCTCAGAGGGCTTTCTGTCAAATCCAGAAGAGCTCCCACTTCTTCTCCTATTACTCTATCTTTTTTCTCTACTCTTTCTCTTCCTAATACCCATCCCTACCTGATATTCTGCTCAAACACATACCCACACTTGTTCATTCCTCAGTCAAATGTAAGTGTCATGAGGATAGAAGCTTAGAGTGGTGAGTTTACAACTTTATTTCTGGTAACTAGAATAGTGCCAGGTATTCAGTAAGAGCAAGATGAATAATTGTCAATGAATGAGAGCATGCAGGTTTGGATCTGTTTCTTTTCTGTAAAATATGGGTTTCAATCAGATGGTCTGTAACAATATCACTAGCCTTAAAAGCCCAGGATTCCTTGTTTTATTTTTGGGTTTAGATCTTGCTGTATTATGCACAGAAAGTCAACTGTGCCTAAAAACAGTAGCATAGGGCACCTGGATGGCTCAATGGGTTACGCATCTGCCTTCTGCTCAGGTCATGTTCTCAGGGTCCTGGAATGGAGTCTTGCATTGGGCTTTCTGCTCAGCAGGGAGCCTGCTTCCTCTTTCCTCTCTCTCTCTGCCTGCCTCTCTGCCTACTTGTGATCTCTCTCTGTCAAATAAATAAATAAAATCTTAAAAAAAAAGTAGCATAGGAGGCAATGAGCTAGCTATCATCTTACAATAGCCCTTAAGAACTTGCTCTTAAATTTTCTTCTGATTAAATGTCTCATTCCTTAGAATTTATGTTTATGGAGTATAAATTAGTATAGCTAATACCATGGGTACAAATAATCTAAATGTCCTCAATTAAGCAAACCAAAATGTTGGTGAGGTCTGGAGGCTTAGGGCCAACCTTCCCATTTCCAGAGGGCTTTACACATGTAGCCACAGAGGCAAGGACAACCTCAAATCATTCTGTTTGAGTTCCTAATTTTCAGGTACTTCCCAAGCAATGTATTATAATCAAATGATCAGTCTGATTCTGATTATCTGTTCCAACATATCCTGTAGGTGTAGTCAAATCATAAATTATCTATTGAATGGATTGTAATGAAATAGATTCATGCAGAAATGAATCTGTGTATTTAAGGTGGGGAAATAGACGGACAGACCTCTTTCATAATGTTCATGACAGCCATCTCTTTTTGGCTTCCATTCAACATGAAGAGTTTTGAAGTTAATTTATTTTTTTAAATTTTTAAAAACATTTTACTTATTTATTTGACAGACAAAGATCACAAGTAGGCAGACAGGTAGGCAGAGAGAGAGAGGAAGGGAAGCAGGCTCCCTGTGGAGCAGATTCTAACACGGGGCTCCATCCCAGAACCCTGGGATCATGACCTGAGCCAAAGGCAGAGGCTTTAACCCACTGAGCCACCCAGGTACCCTGAAGTCAATTTAGAATAATCCCAGTACTGTTCTTTACTAATGAATAAAAAGGGTGGCACCTTTCACTTTTAAATACCCTTACTTACTTACTTACATACTTACTTAAGTCAAGTGCTCACAGAGAACACAGAGGATGTAAAAATTGTCCTTTACTCTGATACACAACTTTCACCCTATAATCATCCCGAAGACAGAGTAGCTTCTTACATTTCAGAGTTGTCTACCCAGCCTACCTTCAGAGTCTTTAGAAAGCAAACCCATCTCTCTATGATTGATGTCTATTTGACCCCTCTGCCTTTCTTTCTGGAGGCCTTCCTCTTCTTCTCATGTATTTGATATAAGTTAACAATTATTTGTGAATGGGAATGTGTGTAGTGGGGAGGATAGTACTTAGGATGCTGCAAGGATTCTGCCAGAGGAGAATGAGTAAAACAATAGAATAGTTCTAGCCTACCAAAACAATCTCTGCATAGGTAGAGTTTCTGTTTCTTTCCTCACTTGATATGCACTACCAAATTCTTCTTTTTGCAATCCTGATTTTAATGTGTCTATTCCCTGTAAAGGAGGAAGAATGGGAGAGAGAAATAAATTTATCATATCACAATTAGCAAAATCAGAAGAGGAGGGTTTGGAGGAGACTTACTCATGACATTTTTTTTAGAGAAAACCAATGCAAGGGTGTCAAGAAATAGTAGCAACAACAACAAAAAAAGTTGGAAAAGATAAAAAGACAAGGTTTTAGAACCCAGCATGTTTTTTCTTATATTATGAAACAATACAATACTTGTGTACATTCTACACATTTGCTCAGAATCCCACCTGAGAATGTCCCATAGATCTGGTTCTGCTTTGGCAAGTTATAAGTGAGAGAGAAGAACAGAAATTGCAATGGTTAGATTAGCTCTTGACTGGCAGCTTTGTTGCCAGAATTACAGCCAACTTTAAATCCAGGGTTCATGAGGCGTATTACCTATGAACTGAAAAGAAAAATCCACAACACATCGGGCACCTGAGATTAGAAAGTGCAAACCATTGTGCTCAGCATTCCAACTATAGTCCTGAAATACGTCAGACAGAGTGGGGAGCCATAAAATGTGAAGTCCAAAGGCTGACTGAGTTGTCACTGGAAGGTTCATTACTAACTCTGATGTGCTCCTTGGCATTTACCCAGACAATCTGAGGCTATGACATTAACATGCAGTTCTTTATGTGAATCCAACAGCTTTGCTGTTTCCCTAGAAAGAAATGTGAGAGGGGCAAACCTAAAATATTTTAATTTCTTTTGCAGTTTCGCTAAAAGCCCAGAAAGCTTTGGATATATATAAAAGATGTCATTAAAAATAGAAGTGTAAGCCTTTTTGTAATTTCATTCATATATTTTTAATGATAAATGCTATCCTTGTTTCAGATACTTTTCAAATAAATCTGCATGTGCATCTTCAAAAATATTTAAATGACTGTAGAAAAGTGAACTATTCCTTCATACCACCAAAGATTATTAAATTTAAAAGAAAAGATAGAGAAAATGGCCTTTCTGCTTTTTATAACAAAGCAATCCAAAGGTCTTTTCCAATTGAGAAGAGCAGCTTCCAAACATGTATCTAAACATATATCTGCGTCCAAGGTTTGGACTGCTTTTTGACAACACACGACATAAATCCTGCTTAGGGAATAATTGCCTGGGATTGTGCAGAGTTACCAGGTCATTTAAATCGATGCTCACTTAAAATTATTTATACTGCTCTTATCCTAGCTACAATCTGTTCTCTCTCACTAATGCAGTGGAGAGCAATTTACTCCAGAATACCAAAGTCCTTCTGATTTCATTTTTGCTCCCACATCTGCTGCTGTGAGCGTAAGTCCTAGAAATAAAACCAAATAAAGAAGCACATAGAAGCTTTGGGGAAAAGTGGGTTTTTAGAGTAAATATCAATGAAATCTTCAAAGTTCTGTTTCTGACACTTGGTTCTAATTAACTTTAATGGTTGCTTGCAGTTGTTCATTTGAGTGGTTTGGAGATCTTTCCTCTATGTCCTTCCCTCTTTCCCTCCCCTTTTTGTTGTTTTTGTCGACACAGACATTTTGACGCAGGATTGAGGCAGAGGGTACACTTTGGTGTTTTTCATTTGAAATGAGGCTGAGGTCTGTGACTCATGTTACTTGCTCCATTAAAGCTGTTGGCTGTTTGTGAAAAGTGAGAGTTAGTGATCAGCAGAACTCAAACTCTAGAAGATATCAAACATGAACATTAATTTAAATCTCAGTTGTTTTATTCTTAAACCTTCATGTTAATTATACCCACCTGCAAAGCTGTTGGATTTCTTAATTTTGTTTTTTTTTGTTTTTTATTTTTTAGTTTAGTTTTTATTTTGTTTTGTTTGCTGAAGAAAAAGTCAGAATCTAGTTAGAAATGAATTGAAAAATCAGACACTATAGTTTCTGGATAGTTAGTGGAAAATCAAATTATTAAATTAAATTAAGAGGCACTTGGGTGGCTCAGTCGTTAAGCGGCTGCCTTTGGCTCAGGTCACGATCCCGGGGTCCTGTGATTGAGCCCCACATCGGGCTCTCTGCTCAGCGAGAAGACTGCTTCTTCCTCTCCCACTCTCCCTGCTTGTGTTCCCCCCCCCTTCTCTCTCTCTCTCTCTCTCTGTCAAATAAATAAAATATTTAAGAAATTAATTAATTAAGTTAAATGAACCTCCTTATTACTGTAAACTAAAATCAGATGTGCTTCTGACTATTCTGTGGTTCCACAGTGGGAATCTAGGAATTGCAAACATGCTAGAGATTAGAATATGAACAATTCCATTAGTTTTCCAGAGCTTTTCATCATGAATGACCAAGAATCTTTTAGTAGTTGGTTGCCTATCCCAAACCCACGTCTTTCTTCTCTGCTAATAACATAATAACTCTATTCATGTGTCTAGCCCATAGGGAGGAAATATTGAATATTCTAGCAACAAACAAACAAAAACCTCACAAGATTAACTTTTTTCCCTTGACAGTGATTGGTTTAAGAGTGAGCATGTGATCCAGTTCTTTCCAAGAGATTAGAGGTCAGCTTGATGAGAATCTTGTGAGAAGGGTTTCCTCAGTATTAAAACAGACATACAGAATGAGATGGACCCTCCTTTTCTTTTGATTTTTGGGTATTTGATGCCTGGCACTGCTGTAGCTGTCCTGTGACCATGGAGAGAACCAGTGTGAGGACAAGGCAACAAGCTATTTATGGCACAGCAGGATGACAGAAAGCTATGTCCTTGATGACATTGTTAACTCAATGAAAACATCTTATTTAAACCTCCTATGGCAAAAAAGTAAAATAAAATAAAAGCCTATCAGAGAGGATTTTGAGGTGAACAAATTTGATATGAAGTTGAAGCAACTTTGTGGAAAAAAAAATCAAATTAAGTGTTATTAGCTCAATACCCAACCTCCTAAACTCCACCGTAAGAGATTTCTGGCCAATTTCTGTGCATATGCACAAGAAGATATGACCAAATAAGAAGCACATTACTCCACTCTCTGGCAAGACACAGAATCTAGAAGTTGAATCCATTTAAAACTTTGGAAGCAGAAGACAACATAGAGCTAGATGAAGAAAGTATTCTTCACTGACAGTGTAACCTGTTGAAACTAGAAATAGAAAATGGGGCCAAACTGAGCTCCCGGATTTGGGAAGTTGAGAGCAGAAAACCACAGCAGCCTCAAAGGTGCTTCCATCAGTAGCAGAGTAGTACAGAGCCAGGACACACCAAGGATAGTTTCAGAGCAATATTAATACAAACTTTAAGATCAAGAAAGAAGATGAGACCCTCTAGGGACCACATGAAAGCATATATGAAATAACCTCTGGGGACTTCCTGGATGCCTTGGGAGGCATTTGAGAATGGTGTTGCTAGGTGTCCAGCCAGAGAGCTATTCTTTTGTTAACTTTATTACATCCCCAGATCTTTGTGACAAGGAAAAAGAGAGTTCTCTGTTATCAAGCCAGTAGTCACTTAGATTTGGGTTAGAACAGAAATCTGATGTGTGCAGAGACTTCCTTTACCAGGCCAAACTCTGACTAATGGTATATTGGTGGTTTGTCCTTGCTGTTTTTTAATGGAGCTCATTAATGTTGCCTATTCATAACACAATGAATGAATACATTCCAAAGTAATGGAATGGTTACTTATTTGAGATCTCACACAACGTAAATTCTGAAGTATTATTTCTGAAACATTAGTGCACCTAAGTCTCACCTAGTGTTCTCATTTGAACTGCTGAATTCTGAAGTCTCATTATGAAGGTCTGGGGTGAGGCCCAGGAATCTGCATTTATAACAGGTTCCATATGTGTCTCTAATACAGGTGATCTGTGGAACACACTTTAGGAAATTCTGCTCTAAGAATTCTGCGTTAAAGCACAGATGTTATAAATAAAAACATGTAGTTTCCCCTCTAAGAGGGCTTTGCATTTGAAATATTGTTCCACAGTTAGGAATGAAGTGGATACTGAATAGTTCTCTTGGGATCCACAAATAGTCCATGAGTTGTGATTTAGCCACCCAAGAGCTATTATATAGCAGTTATTTTTTTCTTCATAGAGGTTCCTTAAACTTTACAGAAGGAATTACTTGTTATTGTTGAGGGAGGGTAGGATGAGAAATATGGAAGACAATGTTCACTACATATTTCCTCCCTCACTACACATAGAAGCATAAGAGGAGGTCAAAAGCCCACCATCCTTGAGACTAAGAAGCAAAGTATTGATTTGTGATTTTCTGAGAGCAGAGTTTGCTATCCATCTTTGCATTCCCAGCACCTTGCACATAATAGGAACTTCCTAAATATCTGCCAAATGTTAGTGGACTTGGACCACAGTTTCTGGTATGAACTTATAATAACCCTGAGATAGCAATAGATACACCCTAAATTCTTATCTCCAGGAGGGAAGTGAAATGCTTTTTGTTTATTTGCCCACAAATAAACAAATGTTTGTTGAATAAATGAAAGAATGTGTGAGGGTGTACAGACCCTAAAATTTTATAATCACCTTTTACACACGACATTAGATTTCCAAACTAATTTTTCTAGTAATGGGACCCTCCTTCCAAATAAAAACTCATGCAGGATCCCTTTAGATAAGACAGACAAAAGCAAAATTGGGAGATTGAAGTTGAAGATTCTTCCTTTCTGTATCATTACCATCTCTCAGCAATAAATAGTCTTTGAACCAATTCCTCTTAACCTAGTTTAAAATTTTGATCTGTATAATCTTCACAAGGTACATGTGCAGCTTTCTGCACTTCTATATTTTTTACTTTTGTGTCATAGGTTATTAGAAAACTAATTTTTGCATGGTCCATCTTTGCAACAATAAGCAGGAAAGATTTTTTTTTTTTCCCTCATGGGTGACAAACATTTAAATCTCCTAACTATAAGATGTACACATCGTGTGTTTTCTTCCTCTATAAAATCTAAAATAAAATATTATTTATAATAGGAAACAAAGTTATACTAAACATTTATTTTTAATTCATTTTACAGAGTACTTCTATCATAAATCCTATTTATTCATAATCAGCTATAGTAGCTATAATTTTTACTTTCTTTACACACTTTCCCACCAGATTTCTTCTGGCTTCTATGGTGAGCTGATAGGACTAAAATTCATGGTGTGTCTGACTCCAGCCCCACCCACTACCACTAACTACCACCATTAATACTGTCATTTAAAGGTACAAACATCAACCAAGCCAGCCTATCAAAGTATTCACCACCGTAAGTGAGATGGCTCAGGAATGAGCATGTGACTTGAGATTGATAGGTAGGTTCTGGGAGGGAACATCTTCTTTCTATTCTAATACTATGCTATAAATGTGGGGGTTTGGGTATACTGGTGACCATGTTGCTCACCACATAGAGGGGAGCAGAACAAGATGAAAAATTAACTCCTGGAATCTCTGTAACATGCTATTCCACTCCTGAATCATCAGTTGTTTGAAGTTAAGCGTTCACTTTTATCTTAAAATAGATTGACTTGGTTTCTGTCACGGCCAAATGATACCTTTTAAATAAAACATTAATTGTATTCATAAGAACAAGAGGCATTTAAGAACATCTAGACAACCGAAGAACATTTACAATATTGAAAAGAACTTGCTCCTAATTTCCTCCTTATTCATTTATAATCTCAAAAGGACCATGTAACTAAATATGAGATTATACTATAAAAAAAAACTTAGTAGTTAATAAAAATTTTTTCAAATAGCCTCAATTATCTATGGAACTACAAGGATTCTATATTTTATTTTAACAAATCTCGCTGCATGTTTTGTATTATATGTACTATTCTAGATAAGAGGTTTGGAGACAAGTTAGAAATGGGTATTTTTATTTATTTAACATTTCTCTAGGGTTTTTTTTTGCATTTTCCAAACTTTAAACAGAAATTATGCATTAACATTTAAATTGATTTTAATAATTTAATATTAATAACAATTAATTGAAACTTAAACTGTGCTTGATACATGCCAGCCTAAGTACTTATGTGCATTAGTTATTCCTAACAATAAACCAGTAGGGTTGGTGTGGTCCAGCCACCAAGATGGCTTCAGTGGTCCTTGCCTTATGATATTCACACTCTTATATAGTCACCACCCACACTGAATAGAACTGACTTACATAAAGAGTAGGATAGTGTGGAAAGGATGATATAGGACTTCTGAGACTAAGTCATAAAATACAATGCAGATTCTACCTTCATCTTTCTTGGATTACTCACTTTGGAGGATGCTGACTGCCATATTGTGTGGGCACTTATGTAGCCCTGGAAAGAAGTCTGCACAGTGGAGAGTTGAGACATCCTGCTAATAGCCAGCACCAACTCATTATGAATGCAAGTGAACAGATCCTTCAGCTTCAGTCTAGTCTTAAGATGACTGAAACTCCAGTCAACACCTTGACTACAACCTCACGAGATGAAGTGAACCAGAACCATCCAGGTAAGCTGCTTCCAAATTCCTGACCCACAGAAGCTATGAATAATGTTTGTGTGTGTGTGTGTGTGTGTGTGTGTATGTGTGTGTGTTTTAAACCCCACTAAGATCTGGGGAAGTTTGTTATGCAGCAAGAGACAACTAATACAGTTGTTACCACTGCTATCCTCATTTTATAGGTGAAATAATTAAGTTTTATGGAGGCTATAAAATAAGCCCCAGGTCACAAAGAAAGTAATTGAGGTCACTGGGATTAAAACTAAAGCCTTTTACAGACACCTGGGTGGCTCAGTCAGTTAAACTTCTGCCTTCTGCTCAGGTCATGATTCAAGGGTCCTGAGATGGATACCCTTCCTGACTCCCTGCTCAGCAGGAATCTGCTTCTTCCTCTCCCACTCACGCTCTCTCTCTTGTTCACTCTCTCCCAAATAAATAAATAAATAAATAAATAATTTAAAAAAATCAAAACAACAACAATAACACAATCTGAAGCCTTGGAACCCTTTTAGATTTCAAAGCCTTGTGCTACATATTCTGGAAGAGAAACAATAGAAATAAAAGTCGTTTTTAAATGGCTCCCCATATAGCAACCACTTCAGGTATTGTCTATATCTCACTAACTCCAAACAAACAAAAGGAAAACAATTTTATAGTTTTAAAAAGTTGAATATTGGTGATTTCATACTTATTTACAAACTTATAGAAAATATACCTGCAGCAAGTGCCTCCTTTTCCTGTAGTACAAGTCTGTGACATCTTTTATAGTTTATACAAGGTTTTGAGGTAGAAGCAAAGTGTTTCACATGTAACATTGCTCAGTAAGGTTTAAATTAATAAACACCCTATGTATTAACTCACAAATAATAATGGAATTTTTAAAAAGAGGTTACTCAGAAGAATGATTCACAGTAAATGAGAGGGAAAGTATGTAGGTATGTATGTATACGTATAACAGAGGCAGCTATGTGCAAGGAAATCTGTTGTCTTCTCTACTCTCCCTGTTCTTTGCTACCATTTCTGTCATTGCACTTCCCAAACCTTTGCCTTAAATACTACAGACAGATTGAGCCCCAGCTGCCATCCTCAGGGTTCCCACCTTTCTCTATTCCAGCTACATATGCCAACATATCTCAGTTGTCCTCTACACACACACTGCCTGCCACAAAAGGACCGACACCCTGTACTGCAATAAAAGTGAGGCTACGTATGTGTGTATGTGTGAGCCACTCTGTACTGTCTATGACCTGGCATTATCTACCCAGCTGCCTTTTCAGCAGCTGCAGTTAATTCTGCCATAACAACTCATCCTTCCTTTTACTAACTCCCAGCACAACCCACTTAAAATTATCCCTGCATTTTTCTTATTTCAAGAATGTTTAAAGCAGAACCCTGCTGGCTGGAACAGAACCATATAAGCTACACAAAACATGAAAATGAAATCAAAATGAACCAGCAGGACAGATAACAAACAGAAATAGGCACTGGGACACCACTAATCCTGTGGGAAAACTTCAGGGAAACTAGAAGCCCCCAGCAGCTTTGCCTTGAAAGCAATGAGATATGGGGCATTCAGAAAGCAAATATTTTGCAAGAAAGACTGGTTTAAAGTAATAGTTTCTTAATTTTTTTAACTACCACAGTCATAAAATGAATGTATATGAGGAGAGGGGTAATAACATTAAATTGAGTATTCAAAATGTACTATTGGCAAATTTTCCCATTTTTCTGAGTTCTATATTTTCCTCTATGAAAAATGACTATAAGGTTCTTAATTTATTTCTGCTCTAACATTTTAAAAATATTAATTGAGGAAGGAGCCACAATTTTAATGAAAGTTGAAGAAAATGAGTTCATTATGGAAAATTCAAAATAATTATATTTTAGAAACAGTTAAAAGTGAATAAACAATGGTCTTTATTTTAATAAAGGAGTTTTTATTTTAAGATGAAGATCACCTGAACTTAATCTTAACTTTGGTCAGCATGAGAGGAAATATTCTCTATTTGCTGAGATAGTTTTAACAGGGACTGTGTTGGATGCCGAAGTTGCAATAAGCAATGGAAAAGACAACTTTCAAAGAGCATATGTAATTATCTCTTAAATGGCCTATTCCAAACAGACACACACACACACACACACACATGCAGGTGGTTTTTCATGATTTGATTTGATTTCACATTTGATTTCATAAGTTGCATGAACAGAGTATTTGATGTAAGAGATTAAAATCCTTACTTTTAGCCCTTATTCCCTTCTTTTTCCAGCATCCATCTGCCTTCTGTCTCACCTACTCCCAGTGTTTGAGAGCAGAAGACAGATGATTAAAATTCAATGGTAAAACAAGTGCCATAGGCAGTGGTTTGCTAGTAAATGTTTAACAACTGACTCTGGGGAGAGGCGGGTGGTTTGATTTGTAGTGCTTGCCAATTTACATGGTGTAAATACTCCCAGTGTTGTTGATTTCAAGCAGACAATATGGTATCAACTAGTTGAAAAATTTCTAAACACTTAAAAGTCAGCTCTTAGGAGGAGTGTAAGTCGCTCTAGCACACCACTGAATAGGTATTAGGAAAGTGATTTAGAAGGGCACTACTAGGGCACCTGGGTGGCTCAGTGGGTTAAGCCACTGCCTTCGGCTCAGGTCATGATCTCAGGGTCCTGGGATCGAGTCCTGCATAGGGCTGTCTGCTCGGCAGGGAGCCTGCTTCCTCCTCTCTCTCTCTCTGCCTGCTTGTGATCGCTCTCTGTCAAATAAATAAATAAATAAAATCTTTAAAAAAAGGGGGGGGCACTACCAATTTCCAGAGGAAATCTGTTGTCAGGGGCTGGCATAGCAACCTGCAGAAGTTGTGAAAGCATGATGAATTAGGACACAAGTAGTTTGTTAGGGCAGGGTGCTAGGTTTGTGGTGGGTAATTCAAATAGGAAAGCAGAATAGGAAATCTTGTGAGGGGCCAGGTAAATTATACTAAGGAGTTAGGGTTTCATCTTGAGAACAGAAAGAAACCTGAGACACAGGTGGGGGTTCAATGCAGAATAATGATAAAAAAAATAATTTATTTTAGAAAAATAACTCCAGTGTGAATTATAGACACATTCTGAATTCAGCTTGAATTGTTTTAAGCAAAAATGGGGAAATTACTGTAATGATTACAACTTTAAAGCAATGCATATGAGTCAATGAAACCCAAAAGCCACTTGGACTATACCCAGCACTGGAAGGCTGCTAGGAATCCAACACATGTTTTCTCTCTCTCTGCTTTCTGAGTTTTTTGTTTGTTTGTTTGTTTGTTTGTCTGCTTTTTGCCTCTATTCATCTCCCTCTCTTTCTCAGAAAAATGGTTTTCTCTGCAACTTCATTTATATGGTAACAAGACAAATGTTCCAAACATCCAATTTAAAAAGGAAGAGGAAAGGGGGAAGAAAGTGAAGGAGAAGGAGGAAGCAGAGGAGGAAAGAATAATTTTTTTACCTAGTTCTGAACAGGTATCTACTTTTTATCAAATCATTTTTGCCATGGAAAAAGGAAAACCAATAGGAAAACCAATAGGAAAAGAAAACCAAATATGAACTATAGCTTTAGGAACACAAAATGATGGGTGCTTGTGTGGGGAGAAGTTCTCACAGAAAGAGGTCATTAGAAGCTGAGTAGATATTCTCAAAAGAATCTAGTAGAGATTGGAAATGAGAGAGAATAATAACGAAGATCTATGTTTGAATTCAAGTTCTTTAACACATATTCTATGTGACCTTTTAGCAAGTTAGGTTATTTCAAGACATAATTTCCTCATGAATAATATGAAGATAATAGTATCAATCTTAGCAGGTTACTGTGAAGAATTCCTGAGTCAACCCACCTTGAAGGAACTTAGCACAGTACCTGGTATGTACTAGTCTTAATTAAATATTTATTGTCATTATAAATGTTATGAATTTCAAGTAAAGTAATAAATATAGGAAAAAACTAAATAATTTGTAAAACACAAAAAAGCAAAAAGACATATTAGTAAATGAAAGTACCTACATTCCTAATATCCAGAATGAAACACTGTTAACATTCTAGTGGAGAGCTTCTAATGAGAGCCATTTTGCATTTCTAAATGGATATTGAAAAACCCTTCCAACCATTAGAATGTAGTCAGTAAATTCATTAAGGTTATTCTGGAGGTTTAGAGTTTAAGCTAAAATAATCCCCACACAATTATTCTTGCATACAGCAAGTAACTTCTCAATTAAGATTTGAGACATCTCATACACCATTACAATGGATGAGGAATGTCCTCTCTAGGGGGCACAATGATTTTGATCACTAAAAAGTAATACCTAATATAAATAGGTAAGAAATATGTCTTTACAATTTTGCCTCTTATAAGATTGATTAATGTAAATCAGACCCTGAGTCTATAGCCAAGGTCAAATCCAAAGAAAGATTTATCACGGGTTATACAAGACCTTCAATGAATAATGACTAAATTTAGACCTAATTTTATATGATAAATATTATAATTTTAAAATTACATAATTTTATGACTTTTTATCTCATAAGTAAGACCTCCATTCTACCCTACCCTCCAACACACACTGAGTAAAGACCAACATTCATATTTATTATAACTATGTCTGTAGAAAGTAAAATAATCATCATCATAGTTAACAAAGTTTACTATATGAAAGTTTTATGTTGAAGGCTTAATAAATAATCTCATATATCACTCATAGTAACTACTGGATATGAGAATTATTGTTATTTCCACTTTTTAGGAGAGAAATCAAAGACTTGAAAAGGTTAAATGTCTTTTCCAAGGTCACACAACTAGTAAGTGATAAAGCCCAAATCTGAACCATGGTGATCCAATTCTAAAGTCTTCTTATAGCCAGACCCCAGAGGTCTGATTCATGCAGTCCCCAATTTGAGCATGACCTTAAGACCTTTATTCAGGAAATAATCAGGATTCAGTTGAGAATCAATACACAAAGAAAAATTTCATTTCTTAGTTTCAAGGGTAATGACCAGCTCTGGCATAGGCTGGTCTCTATACTGTGACTTTCAAATGCCTTTGTGACCCACAGTAAGAACTATATTTTACACTGCATCCAAGGTCACACACCCACACACCCCTAACAAACAAAACTTCTCAGAAGAGTACTTATTCATAGTATGTGTGATATGCTCTGATTTTTCTATTCCACTCTATTCCATTCTATTACATCAAGACTCACTAAAATGACTTCCTGACTACAATTTTGAATAATGCTCCTTTCTGCAATTCCTCTAAATGTATGTCTCCAACTACATCTCCCCTTGTTTTCATCCCAACGTAGACTACAATATAATTAATGTATTTTGTGAGACGTGTATTTTAGAAATACTTCTACTGAACATAAAATTTTGTCATTTCTTATTAATGAAGAACATTAATTACTTGCGAATAATAGATATCTCATTCCCTTATATATTTTGTGAGAGACATGTATTTTAGAAATACTTCTACTGAACATAAAATTTTGTCATTCCTTATTAATGAGGAACATTAATTACTTTCCAATAATAGATATCTCATTCCCTTATAATGGCAGATAAATAAGCTTCTATGAATATAAAATTATGCAACAAAATTAAATAACCATGGTTTAAATGATAGTATTTATCACATCTATTGATTATTCTTATTTATTAATATAAACATGAATATAATAACTAAGTTTCCAACTATGTCAAAAGCTTCTGAAAATACTTGGATAAAATTTCACCAAGTTGAGAACTTAGGATTTTCTAACCTCAAAAATATGTGGCTCATATAAAATTCAATGTTAAGGTCTCTGGGGAACATGTTGAATAGTTAGCTGCCAAACTAAAACTGCTTCTTATTACAGACAGAGCTTCCATATTGACGTGTCACAGACAGTGGGTTCAAATATGAATGCCAAGATAAAAATGCAAATCTTAAGGGACAAATGTTGTAATCACAAATGTTTGCTTCTAATTGGAGCTATTTCTCACATGGGCCCTTTTAAGTAGAGCAAATGGCAATAGGAATTTATTGACCATTCTGGACAATAAGGACACCACCTAATGTTTACTAGGATATTTGGGGGCATAGAGATTTTTTTTCTTCTCTGCTACTGAGGGAGAAATAACCAAGAAAATAAGAGAGTAAAGCATAAGCCATATGGAGGAAACCTGAAGCACTATTTTGCAGAAATAACTACAAGATTTTAAGAAAAAAAAATGCTTACTTTAATTTTTATATAGCTTACATTTCTGAAATGTAAATACTCTCCTTTTCCCTAAATATTCTTTTATATATTACCATAAAGTCTTCATAAAGAATTTGTTGTTTTTAATTTTTTTTTAATTTTTTATTTTTTATAAACATATATTTTTATCCCCAGGGGTACAGGTCTGTGAATCACCAGGTTTACACACTGCACAGCACTCACCAAAGCACATACCCTCCCCAATGTCCATAATCCCACCCCCTTCTCCCAAACCCCCTCCCCCCAGCAACCCTCAGTTTGTTTTGTGAGATTAAGAGTCACTTATGGTTTGTCTCCCTCCCAATCCCATCTTGTTTCATTGATTCTTCTCGTACCCACTTAAGCCCCCATGTTGCATCACCACTTCTTCATATCAGGGAGATCATATGATAGTTGTCTTTCTCTGCTTGATTTATTTCGCTAAGCATGATACGCTCTAGTTCCATCCACGTTGTTGCAAATGGCATGATTTCATTTCTTTTGATGGCTGCATAGTATTCCATTGTGTATATATACCACATCTTCTTGATCCATTCATCTGTTGATGGACATCTAGATTCTTTCCATAGTTTGGCTATTGTGGACATTGCTGCTATAAACATTCGGGTGCACGTGCCCCTTTGGATCACTACGTTTGTATCTTTAGGGTAAATACCCAATAGTGCAATTGCTGTGTCATAGGGCAGTTCTATTTTCAACATTTTAAGGAACCTCCATGCTGTTTTCCAGAGTGGCTGCACCAGCTTGCATTCCCACCAACAGTGTAGGAGGGTTCCCCTTTCTCCGCATCCTCACCAGCATCTGTCATTTCCTGACTTGTTGATTTTAGCCATTCTGACTGGTGTGAGGTAATATTGCATTGTGGTTTTGATTTGTATTTTCCTGATGCTGAGTGATATGGAGCACTTTTTCATGTGTCTGTTGGCCATCTGGATGTCTTCTTTGCAGAAATGTCTGTTCATGTCCTCTGCCCATTTCTTGATTGGATTATTTGTTCTTTGGGTGTTGAGTTTGCTAAGTTCTTTATAGATTCTGGACACTAGTCCTTTATCTGATATGTGGTTTGCAAATATCTTCTCCCATTCTGTCAGTTGTCTTTTGATTTTGTTAACTGTTCCCTTTGCTGTGCAAAAGCTTTTGATCTTGATGAAATCCCAATAGTTCATTTTTGCCCTTGCTTCCCTTGCCTTTGGCATTGTTCCTAGGAAGATGTTGCTGCGGCTGAGGTCGAAGAGGTTGCTGCCTCTGTTCTCCACAAGGATTTTGATGGATTCCTTTCGCACATTGAGGTCCTTCATCCATTTTGAGTCTATTTTCGTGTGTGGTGTAAGGAAATGGTCCAATTTCATTTTTCTGCATGTGGCTGTCCAATTTTCCCAGCACCATTTATTGAAGAGGCTGTCTTTTTTCCATTGGACATTCTTTCCTGCTTTGTCGAAGATTAGTTGACCATAGAGTTGAGGGTCTATTTCTGGGCTCTCTATTCTGTTCCATTGATCTATGTGTCTGTTTTTGTGCCAGTTCCATGCTGTCTTGATGATGACAGCTTTGTAATAGAGCTTGAAGTCCGGGATTGTGATGCCACCAACGTTGGCTTTCTTTTTCAATATCCCTTTGGCTATTCGAGGTCTTTTCTGGTTCCATATAAATTTTAGCATTATTTGTTCCATTTCTTTGAAAAAGATGGATGGTACTTTGATAGGAATTGCATTAAATGTGTAGATTGCTTTAGGTAGCATAGACATTTTCACAATATTTATTCTTCCAATCCAGGAGCATGGAACATTTTTCCATTTCTTTGTGTCTTCCTCAATTTCTTTCATGAGTACTTTATAGTTTTCTGAGTATAGATTCTGTGCCTCTTTGGTTAGGTTTATTCCTAGGTATCTTATGGTTTTGGGTGCAATTGTAAATGGGATTCACTCCTTAATTTCTCTTTCTTCTGTCTTGTTGTTGGTGTAGAGAAATGCAACTGATTTCTGTGCATTAATTATATATCCTGACACTTTACTGAATTCCTGTATAAGTTCTAGCAGCTTTGGAGTGGAGTCTTTTGGGTTTTCCACATATAGTATCATATCATCTGCGAAGAGTGATAATTTGACTTCTTCTTTGCCGATTTGGATGCCTTTAATTTCCTTTTGTTGTCTGATTGCTGAGGCTAGGACCTCTAGTACTCTGTTGAATAGCAGTGGTGATAATGGACATCCCTGCTGTGTTCCTGACCTTAGCGGAAAAGCTTTCAGTTTTTCTCCATTGAGAATGATATTTGTGGTGGGTTTTTCATAGATGGCTTTGATGATATTGAGGTATGTGCCCTCTCTCCCTACACTTTGAAGAGTTTTGATCAGGAAGGGATGCTGTACTTTGTCAAATGCTTTTTCAGCATCTATTGATAGTATCATATGGTTCTTGTTCTTTCTTTTATTGATGTGTTGTATTACATTGACTGATTTGCGGGTGTTGAACCAAACTTGCAGCCCTGGAATAACTCCCACTTAGTCGTGGTGAATAATCTTATTATGTACCGTTGAATCCTATAGGCTAGTATTTTGTTGAGTATTTTCACATCTGTGTTCATCAAGGATATTGGTCTATAGCTCTCTTTTTTGGTGAGATTCTTGTCTGGTTTTGGGATCAAGGTGATGCTGGCCTCATAAAATGAGTTTGGAAGTTTTCCTTCCATTTCTATTTTTTGGAACAGTTTCAGGAGAATAGGAATTAGTTCTTCTTTAAATGTTTGGTAGAATTCCCCCAGGAAGCCTTCTGGCCCTGGGCTTTTGTTTGTTTGGAGATTTTTAATGACTGTTTCAATCTCCTTACTGGTTATGGGTCTGTTCAGGCTTTCTATTTCTTCCTGGTTCAGTTGTGGTAGTTTATATGTTTCTAGGAATGCATCCATTTCTTCCAGATTGTCAAATTTATTGCGGTAGAGTTGCTCATAGTATGTTCTTATAATAGTTTGTATTGCTTTGGTGTTAGTTGTGATCTCTCCTCTTTCATTCATGATTTTATTTATTTGGGTCCTATCTCTTTTCTTTTTGATAAGTCGGGCCAGGGGTTCATCAATTTTATTAATTCTTTCAAAGAACCAGCTCCTACTTTTGTTGATTTGTTCTATTGTTTTTTTTTTTTTGTTTCTATTTCATTGATTTCTGCTCTGATCTTTATGATTTCTCTTCTCCTGCTGGGCTTAGGGTTTCTTTCTTGTTCTTTCTCCAGCTCCTTTAGGTGTAGGGTTAGGTTGTGTACCTGAGACCTTTCTTGTTTCTTGAGAAAGGCTTGTACCGCTATATATTTTCCTCTCAGGACTGCCTTTGTTGTGTCCCACAGATTTTGAACCGTTGTATTTTCATTATCATTTGTTTCCATGATTTTTTTCAATTCTTCTTTAATTTCCCGGTTGACCCATTCATTCTTTAGAAGGATGCTGTTTAGTCTCCATGTATTTGGGTTCTTTGCAAACTTCCTTTTGTGGTTGAGTTCTAGCTTTAGAGCATTGTCGTCTGAAAATATGCAGGGAATGATACCAATCTTTTGATACTGGTTGAGTCGTGATTTAGGACCGAGGATGTGATCTATTCTGGAGAATGTTCCATGTGCACTAGAGAAGAATGTGTATTCTGTTGCTTTGGGATGAAATGTTCTGAATATACCTGTGATGTCCATCTGGTCCAGTGTGTCGTTTAAGGCCTTTATTTCCTTACTGATCTTTTGCTTGGATGATCTGTCCATTTCAGTGAGGGGAGTGTTAAAGTCCCCTACTATTATTGTATTATTGTTGATGTGTTTCTTTGATTTTGTTATTAATTGGTTTATATAGTTGGCTGCTCCCACGTTGGGGGCATAGATATTTAAAATTGTTAAATCTTCTTGTTGTACAGACCCTTTGAGTATCTCTTATTATAGTCTTTGGCTTAAAATTTAATTGATGTGATTAAAGGATTGCCACTCCTGCTTTCTTCTGATGTCCATTAGCATGGTAAATTCTTTTCCACCCCCTCACTTTAAATCTGGAGGTGTCTTCGGGCTTAAAATGAGTTTCTTGGAGACAAAATATAGATGGGTTTTGTTTTTTTATCCATTCTGATACCCTGTGTCTTTTGACAGGCGCATTTAGCCCATTAACATTCAGGGGAACTATTGAGAGATATGAATTGAGTGCCATTGTATTGCCTGTAAGGTGACTGTTACTGTATATGCTCTCTGTTCCTTTCTGATCTACCACTTAAGGCTCTCTCTTTGCTTAGAGGACCCCTTTCAATATTTCCTGTAGAGCTGATTTGGTGTTTGCAAATTCTTTCAGTTTTGTTTGTCCTGGAAGCTTTTAATCTCTCCTTCTATTTTTCAATGATAGCCTAGCTGGATATAGTATTCTTGGCTGCATGTTTTTCTCGTTTAGTGCTCTGAAAATATCATGCCAGCTCTTTCTGGCCTGCCAGGTCTCTGTGGATAAGTCTGCTGCCAATCTAATATTTTTACCATTGTATGTTACAGACTTCTTTTCCCGGGCTGCTTTCAGGATTTTCTCTTTGTCACTGAGACTTGTAAATTTTACTATTAGGTGACGGGGTGTGGGCCTATTCTTATTGATTTTGAGGGGCATTCTCTGAACCTCCTGAATTTTGATGCTCGTTCCCTTTGCCATATTGGGGAAATTCTCCCAAATAATTCTCTGCAGTATACCTTCTGCTCCCCTCTCTCTTTCTTCTTCTTCTGGAATCCCAATTATTCTAATGTTGTTTCGTCTTATGGTGTCACTTATCTCTCGAATTCTCCCCTCGTGGTCCAGTAGCTATTTGTCCCTCTTTTGCTCAGCTTTTTTATTCTCTGTCATTTGGTCTTCTATATCACTAATTCTTTCTTCTACCTCATTTATCCTAGCAGTGAGAGCCTCCATTTTTGATTGCACCTCATTAATAGCTTTTTTGATTTCAACTTGGCTAGATTTTAGTTATTTTATTTCTCCAGAAAGGGCTTTTATATCCCTCGAGAGGGTTTCTCTAATATCTTCCATGCCTTTTTCGAGCCTGGCTAGAACCTTGAGAATTGTCATTCTGAACTCTAGATCTGACATATTACCAATGTCTGTATTGATTAGGTCCCTAGCCTTCGGTACTGCCTCTTGTTCTTTTTATTGTGTTGAATTTTTCCGTCTTGTCATTTTGTGCAGATAAGAGTATATGAAGGGGCAAGTAAAATACTAAAAGAGTGGCAACAACCCCAGGAAAATATGCTTTAACCAAATTAGAAGAGATCCAAAATCGTGAGGGGGGAGAAAGGGGATAAAAAGAGGTTCAAAAAGGAAGAAAGAAAAAAAAAAGAAAAAAGAAAAAAAAAGAAAAGAATTAAAAAAAAGAAAACACCTATGAAAAATATAAAAAAGAAAAAATATATATATTAGATAAACAAGGAAAAAATCGTTAAAAAAGAAAAAGGTAACAGTTAAAAAAAAATTTACCCGAAGGCGAGAAAAAAAAAGAAAAAATGAAAAAGAAAAAAATTAAATTAACTGAAAGACTAAAAAAAATCACAGGGAAAAAGCCATGAGTTCCGCGCTTGGCTTTCTCCTCCTTTGGAATTCTGCTGCTCTCCTTGGTATTGAAACCGCACTCCTTAGTAGGTGAACTTGGTCTCGGCTGAATTTCTTGTTGATATTCTGGGGGAGGGGCCTGTTGTAGTGATTGTCAAGTGTCTGCCCCAGGCGGAATTACACCGCCCTTACCCGGGGCCGTGGTGAGTAATCTGCTCGGGTTTGCTTTCAGGAGCTTTTGTTCCCTGAGCACATTCCGTAGAGTTCCGGAGGACGGTAATACAAATGGCGGCCTCCTGGTCTCTGGCCTGGAGAAGCCGAGAACCCAGGGCCGCACTCCTCAGTGCGCCCTCAGAGCACAGCGCCCAGTTACTCCCGTCTGCCTGACCTCTGGCCGCGCTCTGAGCTCACTGAGCCTGTGACCGGTTCAAGGTCACCCCGAGCTGCGAGCTTACTGTCGGCTCTGTCTCTGTAGCCAACTTTCCCGTTCCAATACCCGCAAGCTCTGCGACACTCAGACACCCCCAATCCTTCTGTGACCCTGCGGGACCTGAGGCCACGCTGACCCCATGTGGGCTTTGCCCTGGGTAGCCTCTGGAGCGATGTCCCTCAGCGGAGCAGACTTTTAAAAGTCCTGATTTTGTTGCAGGGTTGCTCCGCCGCTTGCTGGGAGCCGGCCCCTCCCCCCAGGGTATATCTTCCCATCGCTTTGGATTCACTTCTCCGCAGGTCCTACCTTTCAGAAAGTGGTTGTTTTTCTGTTTCCAGAATTGCTGTTCTTCTTCTCTTCGATCTGCCAATGGATTTTCAGGTGTTTGCAATCTTTAGATAAGCTATCCAGCTGATCTCCGGCTAGCTGAAGTAGTCTCAGCCTGCTACTTCTCCTCCATTTTGACTCCTCCCCTGTTTTTAATTTTTTATTGTTGCTTGTGTTCTGAACATCAAGTAAAGGGCCTGAGTTTTACATCTGGGTTGATAATGTGAGTCCTAAGGATAGCACATTTGGGAGACAGGAAAAAGTGTAACTGAACTATTTTAGCAGAAGCAGACCTTGGGCCTGTAGGTGACCATGAAAGGCAAAGCCTGCTATGAATTTACAAAAACATTTTCTGATGGCACTGGATCTTCCATAGAATCCAGAGTGGGGTTTTAATTGATTTTATTTAGATCTCAAGGAACAGTGACCCCAACTGATGACAAGTATTCAATTTTAAATAAATAAAACCACATGAGATTTTTAAACTTCTGTTTAAACCCAAAATAAACATATATTACTTCACTTCAAAGAAAAAGGTATCTATCAAAGAAGAAGACAATGTTGGTAATTTAGGCTGGAAACATTGTTGTGGATCTAGGTTATTCATGATACTAACAAGTGGACCTTCTGCAAAATATTTAAAATCAAGTGAGTGAATCCAGGACTCCACAGAGTTCATACTTTTATATTTAGTTTAAGGATTTCTAATTGTAAGATTCTTCTAAGTTGAAAGAAAAAAGAAAAGAAAAACAAAAGATAAGAAAAGAGAAGAAAAGAAAAGAAAAGAAAAGAAAAGAAAAGAAAAAGAAAAGGAAAGAAAGGGAGGGGGCAAAAGAGAGGGAGAGAGGGAGGGAAGAAAGAAGAAGGAAGGGTGGGCAAAACCGGAGCAGTTCCTACTTTAAACAATTTCTATATAAGTTCTAAATAAGTTCTAAATAAGTTTTTGTCCTGAAAACCTGATTAAAGGAACACATACAATGGTGGTTCATGCTTTTAAGACACTCTCATCTTTTGTTCCATCTTCCCCCTTTGTGTATTAGCTTACTGGAACTGTGTGTCATAATATTAGAAAAAAAGGTCTTCTCATTTTCTAATGATTAGCTTTAGCAATGTTCACATCTTTTCTATAAGAGTTTGTCTAATAACAAAGAGAAATAAGTAGGTGCAAAGGAGCAGAAAAGAATAGAATTAATGTCAGTCGAGTTCCTATGTGTTGCCCATTGTATAGCTCTTTCCTTCATATATTATTTCATTAAATTAATCTGGTCTTCATATATCATTATCCCCATTTTATAAAGAAACCCTAAGAAAATTAAGTTACAAAATCACATAAATGATAACTGAAATTCACTTATAACCATGCCCAGTTTTCCAATGTCCTTCGGTTTGTCAATTAAGTATGTCCCAAAGAAACTAAAAGTTACTTGATCATATAAGTTGGTAAATGCTGGATTAAACAACACCAAGAAGGTCTCTTCACTATAAGACTTTTCTGAGTCATTAATATAATGAAGTTGATTGTCAGTATCCAAAAATATAGTAGGCAGAATTTTTTTAAAGTAACCCCTATAATTAGTGTTCAGCAAATTACTCAATTTAAGAAATAAATACTATACCAAAATACATTACCTTCAAAAAATAAATAATTAAATAAAAAGAATTTGATCGATCTAGAACCAGAGCAATGACATGATCACAATCTGCCAAAATATAGTTCAAGCCAGGTGGCAGATAACACATCAAACATGCCCAGAAATTCAGAGTACAAGTAAGGAGACTTTATTGATTTTCTCTGGTTGCTTGACAGCCAAGCCCATGGGTAAAGTAGGGCTACAAATCCCATCAAATTCATAGGAACTTTTCAACAGACTATGTCTGCCTCCTGCACTGCAGTGAAATGGTTGAACCCTTCCTGAGTTTATACATTGATTATAACCTTGGATATTATACCACTGAAATTTATAACTTTCTGGTTGAAGAATGAGCCCTATTGAGAAAAATAAAAATAAAATACCAATGGAATTTTCCTCATCTCTGAGGCATGTTTATCTTTTTTTAATTGATAGCTTTGTTTAAAATGTAATTGTATCATATTGTAGTAATTTTGATTGAAAAAGCATTTTTATCACTTTCATTTAAAATTCTGGCAACAATTTCAAATACTATAAAAGCATATGTAATTTTTAAAAAATTCTGTCTCCCAATCTGTCATACTTGTCTTCTTTTCCAAAGTTGGTTACTGAGAGCAGTTTCTTGGAAAATTTTTCAAATGTCCTTTCTCTATATATATATGAGTGTGTTTAACGGTCTTTTTGTAGGGAGGTTTATGTATTGAGAGTTATTATACACAGTGTTCTATTCCTGATTTTTAGATATCCTGAATGAAGATCTTTTAAATATAATTTAACTCGAGATAGAATGGACTAATATAATCCTTTTCAAGTAAAATTCCAAGTTTTTGACCAGCTAGATTAATCTTTTTAAGAAGTATACCCATAGTAACTGATGCACCACACAGCCAAAGATTCTGTAAGACTCTGCCACCATTCTGTGATCTGAGTATTAATCTTCAGGGAAACAGAAAGTGAGCAAGGGATTAGGGCATGAATGTGAAGGTAGAGAGGAAAGCAGGAGCTGGTAGGCCATACACAGAATGCGGCTGTTATTGTAAGGTTAATATGAAAATATCCGAAGGTTTGACTGGTAATTGGGTGATTATGCTAGAGCATATCCTGTGTTGTTCAATACAGTAGCCAAGTAGCCACAGTAGCCACATGTGGTTAGTGGACATTTGAAATGTGGCTAAGCTGTCCTAGAAATGTACAATATACATTGGATTTTTTAAAGTTACAATATTTAGAATATTTAAAAACTTTATAAAATATCTCAATAATAACTAAATTGGTTACATATTTAAATGATGGTATTTTGGAAATGAGCTTAAATGAAATATAAAAGTAAAATTAATTTCACCTCTCCCTTTTTAACTTTTTAATGTGGTAACTAGAAAATCTTAAAATTTTGTATTTCCATTGGACAACATAGTAGAGACAAGAAGATCTAAATAAGTGCATACCGGAAGTGTTACATGTCTATAGGATTTCTTGTAGCTCTGAAACTCCAATTAAATTATTTTCTTTTCTTTTCTAAGTAGGTTGGCTCCACACCCACCATGGAGTCAGTGTGGGGGCTTGAACTCATGACCCTGAGGTCAGGACCTGAGCTGAGATCAAGAGTCAGATGCTTACCCTATTGAGCCACCCAGGTTCTCCCAAATTATTTTCTTGAATGGATGTTAAGAATGATTCAACATTTTTAAATAGTTGGTTTCAAAGTTACATGGTTCTTAGAAATAAATTCCCTGTTCAAGTACTTGAGGATTACTACTTAGTCTGAGAAGCATTGTGGTATAGTGAAAACATGACTTTTGTCAGTTTTATGAAGTCTGAATTCAAACACTGACCAGGAACATAGCATTTAACCTTAATTTTCTCATTTGTTAACCAAGAGTTATATCATCTGGCCTATTATGTATCTCAGTGTTATTATAAGTATCAAATAAGGAAGCAGATGAACATTTAATGAATTATTAAGCACCATTTAAGAGTTGATTACATAGATGTATTAAAACAAAGGACTGAAAATATTATTGGAAGTTTACCCTTACAAGCTCTTTAAGAAACCATATAGTCTAACAAATAATTATCCTTCCCTCACAAACATCTGAGAGGTTTAAACCAACAGTAATGTGTTGGTTAATAGTAAATTTAAAATTAGAATCCAGATATGATTTAATCATTTTCAGTGAGTACCTAAATGTGTTCCAGCCCATTCATTCATTTATTCCACAAATACTAAGTCCTGTTATGGACCAAGACTAGCTAACAATAGCTAATATTCTTTGATTTCGTACTAACACTGAAACATTATATAATTTATCTCATTTAATCTAACAGCCCTTGAAATAGGTGTTATTAAAGTCTACTTACAAAGTGGAAAACCAGTGGCACCTGTGTGGCTCAGTGGGTTAAGCCTCTGCCTTTGGCTCAGGTCATGATCCCAGGGTCTCTCTGATCAGCAGGGAGCCTGCTCCCCGCTCTTTCTCTGCCTGTCTCTCTACCTACTTGTGATCTCTCTCTGTCAAATAAAGAAATAAAATCTTAAAAAAAAAAAACAAAAACAAAAACCAAAAAACAAAGTGAGAAACCTAAGCTCTATGCGGTTAAGTAAAGTGGTCAAGGTCACACAGTGAGTGAGTGACAGAGCAAAGATTTGATCCCTCTTCTCTTCTGCTTAAAAGTTCATGCTCCTGACCCTGTGATTCTTGCCCAGAGGAATGAAAAAGCTGTCAGGGAGTCAGTCAGATAGACAATAAGCCAAAGCATAGTGTAGCTCATTCTGTAACAAAGATATGTTCAGGATTTTCAAGAAGCCCAGAGAAAGTTTGGATTGTTTTTCTGCTTCTCCTACAGTCTTTCCTAACCCAGTAAATGCACTGCCACACATCCATTTTATTAAACCATTTCATAACTTACTTAGTTATGCTTAATCACCTTTCACACCACCCAAGTCTATTCTAGTGTGTGTCCCTCATTTTTCACTTCTTTTCAACTATACTATTATCTCTTTCATGCCTCCCAACCATCCCCGCCATCATTCCACACTTGGAATATTGAAACACCTAGTTATTTGGCTGTGAATCCTTTTGTACTCTCCCTACACAAGACTTTTTCCATCAAGTAACCAAAGCAATCTTTTGAAATTGTAAATTGGATTATGCCATTCACCTGATTCAAAACTTTAAGTGGTTTCATATTAACCTTACAATAAAACCATACTGTATACACGGCCCACCAACCACTGCTTTCCTACCCAACTTCCCATTCATGCCACCTTTCTTTGTTTGCTTTGCTTTAGCCACATTGTTTTCCTTTTAGTTCCCAGAACAAGCCAAGTTTTTTCCCTCTCAGAGACTTTGTACATGCTTCTGTTGGAGGCATCCTGGTCGTGGCATTTTACGTGGATGGCTTCTTCACATCTTGTAGGCTCAGCTTAAATGATTTCTGGCACCAATGGAAACCTGCTTAGCAGGTTTCTATCTTCATGGGACTTTCATCTAACTGAAAATACATATTTATTTATTTAGTAGCATGTTTATTGGATTCTCTAGGCTGCAAGCCCCATGAAAGGCAGGTATCATGGTAATCTAGCTGCCCTCTGAACATCCAATACTTAGCCTTGTGCCTGGCACACAGTAGATGATTAACGAATGTTTGTAGAATAAATGAGTTATAATGAATTATTATTGGAAGGATGGTGAAATTATGCTAAAAATGCAAATCAGTTGCTCTTACTTCTCATGTTCCTGCTAGAAAAATTATAGGTAGCTCATCATGCAGTTTCCCAGAACTGGAAAAGCCAATGTGCAATGCCTGTAATGCTCACAGTTTGGATGATTTTCCTTCAATATAGTCCTGCAGCCATGCATTATGGATGGTTCTCTTAAGTAAAAACTGCTAGAGAAATGAATCAGCAAGAATTAGAAGCTGCTGCCTCCACCCAGACACAGCTGTCTTCCTGGCTTTATTCAATTCTTACTTCCTGACCACCTATTTCAACCAATGACTTTCTAGAGAGAATAGCATGGTGGTTGGTATGTAATAAGATATACAATCTTTTCCCAGAAAAAAAAAACAACCTAAGTGTCTGAGTTAGATTTTTATTTCACTGAAATTTATTCCTAATCTGGGTGTTATAAAGTAACCATGCAGTGAAAATCTAGCACAATAAAAATTTAGAGGTGCTGATTGTTACTATCTAAACATACTTTTAAAAAATCTATTACCTATTTCACCAGGATAAGGGAGCAAGGATTAAAGGGAATCGAACAGAAGCTAACATTTGTTGAGTATCTGTTGGTGACAGGAAACTTGCTGAATACTTTACAGGCTGCCTCTTTTATCCTCAGAAAGAAACCCTGTCAAGTAAATATGAATAGTTTATCCTCACCGTATGTTGACAAAGCATAAAGCTTAATTAATTTATCCAAAGTTATACAAATAGTCAAAGGAGGAGCTAATATTTGAAATTATGTCTACCTTTGTCTGAAGCCCACTCTCCCTGAAAAAGAGAAAGTGAATTCAAGGTTTTTTGCGGTTTTCTGGTTAGTCAACTCTTTTCACGTTTTGGTCAAGGAGAAATTGAAATTAAGACCCTAAATGGTATTTCTGGACCATCTAAGAAGCAGCTGTGAAACATCCATGTCACTCTACATCTAGGAATAAAAATAAATCAGGTAAATTTTAATATGGAACCTAGTTTGAAAGAAATATGACATTTTGCCCTTATTTACTCAGGACTTCCTTTCCCTTGGGGTTTTTAAAAAGCACTGACTTGGCAAGCAGGAGTATTTGATAGATGACTAGCCAAAAAAGAAGAGAGGCACAGATGGGGCAACCAGAACTGAGCAGGAGTGCACTAGGAGATTGTGCAGAATTCATACTTGGGACACATTCTACAGACTATTAAAAAAAAATGACCTGTGGATTCATTGTATACTAAAAACACATATCAGTTCCAGTGATACCTAAACAGCTGCCCAGTAAGGCACCCTTCAACAAACTGCAAGGTTGTTATGGCTGAGCAGACATGGGGTATCTGATAGGTGAAAGAGAGGTAAAAGTTCCCTTCCACAAGAAAATAGTGTTGGGCACTAACTCCTATAGACAATCAGGATTCAAAACAGCGTGGATGCCCAAGTCAGAACTCTCATGCCCTATGCACAGAATCCTATTCTGGTTACATAATTTCTCTGAGCCCCAGTTTCCTCCCTCACCTATAAAATGGAAATGATGGGCACTTCCTACCTTAGTGGTGAAAATCAAATGGGATAGTGAAGGGAAAGTACCTGACACAGAGGATACAGATCATTCTCCATTCTCTTCTTCCTATATCCCTTGTAGTGTTTCTTATTTTATTTGTTTGTTTGCTTATTCTTTTCTATTACAGCCAGTTAGCCAACATATAGTACATCATTAGTTTTCAATGTTGTGTTCAGTGACTCATTAGTTGTGTATAACACCCAGTGTTTATCACACCATATGCCCTCCTTAGTGTCCATCATGCAGTTATCCCATCCTCCCATTCACCTCCTTTCCACAACCATGCTACTCATTGATTGGGTCACTCATTTTGTTATGCCTTGGCTACCAACATCTTTCCAGAGAAAGTGGTTCTGAAAACCACTTTCCAAAAGGATAAAATAAAAATAATATAAGGGAGAATGTCAGTCTACACAATTCTGGGGCTTGATCCTGAGAGACAGATTCTTCTCCCCAAGACTCTGCAGTAGTGGCCTTGATGACATACCCTTATTTTGGGTATTCCTCTTTCCCTCATTCTTTCTTCACTCCCTCCCTCCTGATTTCTGGGATCGCCTGCTAAATCCTTGTCTCAGGTTCTGAATTTGGGCAAAATGAAACTAAAACAATTTTCAACAGTCGAACTGATACATCATGTAATCTAAACCTGCCATTACGATGAATACCTTCCAGGGATTTGATATAATTATGATAAATTTGTTTACTATAATATAGTAAAACGATTTCAATACATCAGTTTCCCTATCTACAAATTGGAGATAATAATAATTTCTAACTCACAGGGGTTTTTGAAAATTTAAGGAGACATTGCATATTAATACGCTTTATATAATGTCTGCCACATGAAAAGCAATTTAAAATGTTACCAATTACTGATACTATCCTTTTTATTGTGAGATTAAGAGGAATGTGACATATGAACTTCTATTAACCTTGCTGACTGCAATACTCTTTGGCCTTTCAGCCAGCCTTCAGTCCATACTGCCCCCTCCCCACCTGCAAACTCCACACCACATTATAGTCTGCTACAGACAAAATGTATAAAAACACCATATGTATGCTATATCATGTTACTTGGTTTAATTTCCTTTTCTTACATTCTTTTGCCCAAGCTATTATTTGCATCTATTTTTGCAGAAAAAGAGAAAGCAGAGGGCTGAGCAATCTTTGTGAGTACTGAACATCAAGAGGTTTAACAGAAAAAGAATTAAGTGTTGAGAAGGGATTTAAAAGAAAATCAGGTACTGAGTGGGTAAAAGATCAAGAAGAGAGGGTTCATCTCAGCTTAATGGATGGCAGGGAAAGAACGAACAAAAGTAAGACCTAGATAAGAAGATTAAAAATAGCCAAAATTGGATAAAGGGAAGGAAATTAAATCAGAAATACAGGAAATCAGAGAAGATTTGTAGGAAACTCAGAATGTCAAAGAGGCTGAAATTGAGCCCATGAAGCCATTTCCTGGAAAAAAGAAGTAGTCATGATAGTAGAGGATACTAGAATCTAAAGGGATTTTAACTATTATCTAGCTCAACCATTCCATTCACAAGCAAAGAAACTGAGTTTCACAGTACAATAGCACATGGCTTTCCCAAGACTACATCATAAGTAAGTTGCCAACTTGGGTTGGACCCCAGGATTTCTTACTTTTAGCTTAGTGACTGGGTTCTACTCAATTATTTCTGATAAAAGACCTTAATGAAAAAAAGTGATTTGATCTAACTGACAAATGAGGCATATCATTAGCAAATTAGATCATCTGAACATTTTAAAGGGTAATCATTAATAAATCTTGTTATAAAAAAGGTTTACTTGGAGTTGTTTATAATCACACAAAATTTGGAAACAAATCATGGTAGTATGGTTAAATAATAATATTGCAACTTTAAGGTGGTCCTTTAAAAATAAATTTCCTAAGGGATTTCGGTGACCTCAAAAACTTTCTATGATATTGAGATAAAAAAAAATGCAAGATACAAGAGTGTAGCATCAATATGATCTCAATTACTTATAAAATATGAATGGAGAGGGACGCCTGGGTGGCTCAGTTGGTTGGACGACTGCCTTCAGCTCAGGTCATGATCCCAGAGTCCAGGGATTCAAGTCCCGCATCGGGCTCCCGGCTCCATGGGGAGTTTGCTTCTCCCTCTGACCTTCTCCTCGCTCATGCTCTCTCTCCCTGTCTCTCTCTCAAATAAATAAATAAAATCTTTAAAAAAAAATATGAATGGAGAAAAACAGAAGGAGCACACCAAATATGCTAATAGTGGCCATCATTCTCTGTGTTTTGGTCATGGATGAATTCTATTGTCATATTTAGAGTTTTCGATACATTTTCTACAATAAATATCCATTACTTTGCTAATTGGAACAAAACATTTGACTTTTTTTGGTTTGTTTGAAAAGTTTCATTGAAATTACAATACATCTGGTATTATAATTTGAGAGAATATTTTGTTCCAACATCCAGAATGAGGATGGGATCTTAATATTCTTACATGCTTTCCAAAACTGTAGACTTACCTCCTTTATAAAATGACTATTCACTCTGTGCAGTAACTTTGGATATCCTAACTACTGAATCAAATTTGTATTATCAATTTGTATCATTTATTCACACCATCACCTATTTAACCAGTACTTACTAAATCCAACTACACATTGTTCTTCAACAGACAATGTCTTTACCCTCAAGACCATCTTTACCTTAGGGGAGAAGGCAGAAAATAAACAAAAGAACAAATTAATTTCAAAATTTATGGTGTAACAGAATAGAGATGAACAGGGTGGTTTGATAGAATGCTATGTGTAAGGGTGGTTATGATAATAGGTATAGTGTGATTAGTCAAGGCCTCTGCAGTGGATGCTCCCATCCCCCTCTAGGACCTGAGCTCTCATTTCCCCAGCTGTGAGGAAGTTTGCTATATGATCATAGCTCAGTCACTGTAGGAACTGTCCTTGGCTGAAGGGAGCTGCCTCTCCCATGTTATTCCCCCTTCCCAGGGGCATCCTGCATCCAAAGCCTGGTTGATGTGGGGTGCAGAGGCCCAGACCCTTTGCCTTCATATGGGACAATTCTGAAGGGACATGGTGGCTTTACAGCATCCTGGGAAATTAGCTATTGGCCTCTGTCAAGACTGTCCAGTCTGGTTTGTGTCAACCTTTCACAGGTATTATTCCCAAAGGCATTCCCCAATCAACATTCTGTACATGCACCTGTATGTCAAAATCTACTGGCCAAGTAACATGGCTATAACAGCCTTTCCTCAGAGAGAATTTATGATTTGAAATCTCAAATATGAGAATGAGCCAGCTATGTACAAGGCCAGGGAGAGAAGAAAGGCAAAAGTTCTTGAAGCAGAGAGAGAATTTTCAAATTTCAAGGAAAAGAAAGAATGCCAATATAGCTATCTTGCCCAAATTTATACAACCAGATAATAGTAGAATTGGGATTTAAACCTAGGTGTGTCTCATACTGAAGTCTTTCTTTCTGACACATTATGAGCTTCCCCCAGATCATATGGGTCTTTGTTGTGTGAAATACAAATATTCTATTTTATTCATGAATCATTAGCACTGCCAATATAATCACCAAGTTATAAGTCCTTTGAATTGTCTCCTCAGATAATTCTGTGACTTTATTGTTAAAATATCATTACTTTAAGATTCTTAATAGTTTAATTATATACAATTAAATGTTCTTTCATTTTATCTTCATGTTTCCATAGAAAGCATTTGAAAATCATGAACACACCATTAATTCTACCTGCAAACTTTTTTAATGCATTCATATGTAGATAATAACTATATTAGGTCTTTGCTTTAGTCATGTTTTTAATTCAAAAATTAACTCTAGTTTTATTTTCTTACCCTTGAAAAGACATTTCATAAATGTTTTCATGGTACAACTGCAATAACTAAGCAAATTCGCTTTCAGCACTCATCAAAGGTCAATTATCTAGATTTAACAATATGGTATAATGAAGCCCACTGTATTCTGAGCTCTAAGAGTTCTGACTGCTTTCAGAGGCCTAGTATACTCCATCTGAATTTAGTTCATTCATTCATCCATTCATCAAATGTTTCATCCATTGTGCAATACTAATTTGACAAATTCTATTTGCCAGTCACTGTGCTGATCACTTGGAATATACCGTGAAATTCTCTCCTCTTGAGAAATTGAAAAAAAAAAAAAAAAGTTGAATGGGAAGGGGCAGGAGGACTTATCACAAAAGCACACCAGTAAATGCATCATTACAAAGTGAGTGCGTTGAAGGAACAGAACATAGTTCTGTAAGCTCTCATCACAAAGAAACTTAATTCTGAACCAGAAATGGAATAAAGGGAAACAGAATATGCCACCCCACTTTGGCATGTTGATTGTTCTGAATTAAAGTTATTAAAAAAAAAAAAAAAAAAAAAAACAGCTAATGCAAGAAAAACACTCTGACCCTCCTCTGTCCTTTTGAAAGCAAGAAATAAATTTCCATGTGAAAGGTACCCTCCCTGTACCAGTAGGATAAAAGGCCTCCTTATCACCAGAGGTAGGGAATTCAGGGCCAAGGAAGCTATATAAACAAACCTGTTACTTCACTGATTTATTACCTCAAGTCCAAAACCTTTGTCTCCTCAATTCTTCAAAAATTTATTGGGGGTTTGGGTTTTTTTTTTTTTCCTTGTCTAAAATGTATAAAGCCTGCTTTCCTTGTCTAAAATGTATAAAGCCTGCCTGCTTTGACAAGAGGCAATAAAGGTTGTATGGGTTAGAGTGAGATGGGATCAGAGAAGATTTCTCATGAAAGTAAAATATGAGCTGAGATCTTAGCTAATGGAGACCAAAATGGAAAAACTCTCTTTGTCAGGAGGGTCTAAGGCATAATCAAGGATCTGAAAGCCAATGTGCCTGAGTTTTGAAAAAATGACCAAGCAGGAAAATGAAGGTGAAGAAGCAGGCAGGAATAAGAATATGGGAAATTTTTAATTGATGCTGAGGGCTTTAATTTTAATTTTTTTGTAATAGCAATGAAAAGCCAAATTCTTCAAGTGGAAAGTCTCAGATTTAGCATTGACGAAAGCAAGCAGATCTTTTCCTTATCCATAAGGGCTCACAAACCAATGGGGAATAGTGGGTGATTAAACAATAATCATGGCACAGAACTGTAAGCACCATGATAGAGACAAGTAAAGGGTACAGTGGGAATGTTGTGGAGGCCTCCTAACTCATACGGGAAGATCAGGGCACTTTTGGCAGAAGAACTGCCTGAACTGAGTCTCAAGTGTGCACATCTAAAATTGTCCAAATCCTAATTCCAGTTAATGTGGGTGAGGAGGTTCTCCACAAAAGTAAGCAATTCTTGGGATAACATCTGAGTGTCCCACAATATAACTTAATCCTTACTCTATAGACCCAGAGATAGCATCAGAGCCCATGGTTAAAAGCTCAGTGCCACAAGACTGTACACCCCTTCAATTTGGACACCAATGCTAAACCTGGGTTATAACCTGTGCTTCCGATGGACCAACTACAAATTAAAGGTTCTAACAACCCCCTGGGACTCAGGAAACCAGTTGCAAGACCAGACAATTACCTGTACTTTTAACCAACTGGCTATAAATCAGAGGTTTCCATTACCTCCCTCTTAGGTTCAATTGATTTGTTAGAGTGGATCACAAAGCTTAGAAAAACATTTTATTTACAAAATTAAAAGTTTATCATAAGAGTAACTCAGGACTTAATTAATTAATTAATCCTCAGTTATCAACTCAGGAACAGACAGATAGAAGAGATGCATATGTGGGAAAATTGCAAGGAGCTTCCATGACCTTTCCAGATATGCCACTCTCCCAAATCCCTACATGTTCACCAACCCAAGAGCTCTCAAAGTCATTCCTTTTGAGTTTTTGTGGAGGCTTCATTACATAGACATGATAAATTAAATCATTGAATATTGGGGTTGGACTCCATCTTCAGGCATCTCTAGAGGTCAGGGGATAGGGAATGAAAGTTTCAACTCCCTAATCACATGGTTGGTTCCACTAGCAGCCAGCTCCCATTCTTATATGCTTTCTAAGAATTACCTCATTAATAAAAGATATATTTATTGCTTAGGAAATAAATGCTTAGGAAATTCCAAGAGTTTTGGGAACTGTGTGGCAGAAAAAGGACAGAAGACAAAATATACATTTCCTATCATAGATCATAATATAACATGTCGCATGTATAATTGTCCATCCTAATAGACCTAACCAAATACTCTTGGTCAAAGTGTAGGCTCTGGCTACAGAACTCATAGTTTTCTATTGCCTATATGATAGGTCTTTATGCAACTAAAATACCAAAGACAATATTTCTCTATAAGGCCTCATACCACCAGGAGACTTCTCCAAAGAGGCCAGTTTTATTGAGCTTCTACAATGTGTAAGACAGAAACTGGACTCAGAATTGGGAAAAATTGACAAATTCTAATCCATGATTATGCACCTTTGCTTTCATACAGTTTTGCAAAATAGTAAGAAATTCTGGCTGGAGCTGTAGCTGAGAATCTAGACATGTCCCAAGTGGGAGTTAGGGACACCTCTCTGCCCAAGTATGTGTTTGGAAAAAAAGGAAAAATAACCTGTTTGTTTTGAAGACCATGGAAGAGAAGTGATGCCAATGGAAAGGGCATATGCTATCTGTTCTTCCTAGAGAACTGGCATTTGTTTATTTGATAGATGGCTTATTTGTTTCAATTGGAAGACAGGGAAGAAGACTAGAGCCAGAAGCTGAAGCTTCTTGGAAAACATGTGAGATCTTAGGTATAAGCAGCTTGCTTCAGGGCTGAGGTAAGTTAGTGTGAAATTGAGCTGGGGAAAAGGGAATTTCTCCCCAACATCTATACTCCACTTCAGGTTTCAGTGTACCCATGGCACCCTGAGGGCTCAGGAAGCTGACAGCAGGAGGGAATGTGGCACCCAGCAGTGACAGAAGGGCCTTGATTCCCTGAAATGCCTGGCAGGAAGTTTGATGAAGTCTAACACAGACAGAATTGGATTTGCCCCTGCACATTTGAAAGCTGACTCTCTCTCCTCAGTTCTCTTGGAAATAACCAGTAGTCTAGGAGCTATCAGTGAAGGTCCTATAATTATTTAGGTAGGGGATATCAGTAATCCAAATTTGGGCATTAATGTTGGTGTGTCATCATTTGTACTCAGAAAGTAATGATGTCAAAGAAACTCAATTTATTGTAGATTGGCTTGCATAGAGAAAAATTATGAGAAAAGAAGTGGGACAACCAAAGCATTATTGACTGGCCTCGTAGATAACATTGGATGGGTCATTTGACTTCTTTGGGCCTTAGCATTCTCAAATATTAAATGGGATAGAAGATGGAGATAACCTTTAACCCAACAGACAAAAGGCTCAGAACAAACACTGGAGTGCAACTTAACTAAAAGATATCCGAAAACATCAGATTAATCAGAATCCAAACCCCATCCAACCCCTCAACTTCCAATAATACAGAAAATCTCCTTATTATTGAGGCCCCATTTACCTGGCTTCACTTCTATGGGATTCTCTCTCAATTCTTTTTTTTTTTTTTTTTAAAGAATTTATTTATTTGACAGAAATAGATCACAAATAGACAGAGAGGCAGGCAGAGAGAGAGAGAGAGGAGGAAGCAGGGTCCCCGCTGAGCAGAGAGCCCGACACGGGACTCGATCCCAGGACACTGAGATCATGACCTGAGCCAAAGGCAGAGGCTTAACCCACTGAGCAACCCAGGTGTCCCATTCTCTCTCAATTCTAACCTCTTCCAATTCTGATCCTCATCTTGTTAGCAATTTAGTTTGGTGCTATACCCCTAAAAATAGTGCACTAAAAAGAAATATTTAAGTACTGATTTTGCCAGGTCAGGATTCTATTGTAAAGACTTCAGTGGTTTCTATGACATTTGTGATGCTTTTATAACTTTAAAATTATAGATTTGCCAGATATAATAAGGGTGTTTCAGATACCAGAGAGGAAAACACAATAGATCTTGGTGACTGAAGAGGGAGAGTCAAAAGAGTCTAGTTAATTGATAAAATGGTGGTGCTATATACAGACAGACGTAGAGAGGGAGAGCTGATTTAGAAGTAAACAAAATGTTGTTACTCTCAGACTTACTGAGTCTAAGTTGCCAACAAGACAGAGGTTTGGGTTTTCCACAACTGAACCATTAGAGGAAACCAAAGGTTTGCCAGGAAAGCAGAATATTACTTATTGAGCACTTGCTATATTCCATTCCTGAAGAAGAAATGCTACATTAGCATTCTCAGGTAATGCTACAATAACATAGGTATTCTCACTGCCATTTTATAGACAGAAAATCAAAATGTAGGGAAATTCAGAAACCTGCCTAAAATCACGCAGATAAAAAAACCTGGATCATCAAGATGTGTACCCTTTCCATAACGCACTGTCTGCCCTGTCAGGGCAAAAAAAAAAAAAAAAAAAAAAAAAGAAAAAGAAAAAAGAAAGAAAAAAGATAAAAGAAAAATCTAACAGGTGCCCCAGATCTTGAAGTTTGCAAATGTGATGTTTAATTTGTGTTTTAAGCATCTAGTCTTATAGTCTCCATTTTCTGTGAAAATACTGTTCCCATATAATTTTAATACAGAGCTGAGAATCAACATTATAAGTATTGGAACACAAAGAGTTTGAGCACTCCTCAACAGTCAGGATATTGGTTTTACATGTGGGAACCAGTGAGATGTGGAAATTAAAGCCTGAACATCCAGTTTGAGGCTGAATGGCTCCTATCTGTTCTTTATAACATCTTTATACTTAGCAGTTAGCCAAGTGACCAAAGACAAAAGACCAAGAAATAAGCTAAAAGGTAATAGTTGGGAAGATTGTCTGATAGTGCTGGGTGCTAGCAAGATCACCCTAACACAGGTACAACACTTGCTTTGACTTCCTTTTATCTAAGGGTCTGAGCATAAGGAATGGCTTTGGGTTTATGCTTCCCACCAAGACCAAGACTAGACAGATCTCCTTTTGGGCCCTGGCATTTTCTCCTGGGGCTTGGGGACAGTCACACTGTACTTTCTGTTATCACTTTGAGGTTCCCCTCAAAATCTTGGATCTGAAATAAATGCTAACTCATCTGTTTTCTTATGCTTTTTTTTTTTTTTTTTTCCCTCAAAGAAATGATGGCTTTCAACTGAGATGCAAATCATATCTACTGTTTTCCCTTGGGGAGTGGGAATTGAAACCCACCTGATTTAGATAAAACATAATGGCGGCTTTATATCAAGCTGCCTTCACAGCTTTGGCTGATAGAACAACAGTCTCTGAGATCCACAAGACTAGGTTTTGGGAGCAGTTTCATGACACTTTACAAGGTAAGCTGCAGCACAAAAAGGGACCAGTTTCTTGTTGCTGTCCCAAAAAGGAGCTCTGTAAACTGGATCATGGAACAGAAGAGGATGCTTCCTTCTCATTCAAGTAAGCATGTTTCCCGAATGCCAAGTTTTACATGAGCCCCAAGGGAGCCATCCCTACTCCTTGGCAGGCTGCCAGTTCTCTCTAGACTCAGTGGCACTCTATGTTCTTTCTCAATTTCTTTTCTTTCTTTTTGCATTTTAAAGTTTGTGGTTTGTTTCTGTTTGTTTGTTTAACACCCTCTCCTGTTTGTCTGGTTAACCCCTATTCATTCATTTGAACTCATCTTCAGAGACACACCACAGGCATTATATGCTTTGGATATTTTCTTTGATTACTCTTGACTCAGGATGCTTCAGTAGTCCTTTATGGTGTTTTTTAGCCCCCTCTGTGTATCTCTAATACTGATTTTGTTTACTATGTTGTTTTATGTGTTTATTTATGTGTCTGTCTTTTCCCGTTTGCATCAGAAATTGGCTAGTTGTTGCCCAAACAGATTTGCACCTTTTCCTTTTAGGTGCAAAGAGAGATTGTAGTTAGATATGACCGTAGGTTGATATGGACCAATCAGGAGGGTCCACAATCCTCTGCATGCTCTCTCTTCCCTTGTCTGCTAGCCAGAAACAGAGAGTGGAGGACTCCAAGGTTCTAGGGATGGTGAAGCCTAGGTCCCTGAAAGTCTGCTTGAAAGCGTACCTCTCACTACTGACCCATATTGTTCTGGGGCTTCAGCAAGATACTAAGATTTGGGGGAGGTTTTTGCAGTAGCTAGCCTGCTATATGCTCCAAAGGTGACTACAGCATATTCATATACTCACCAACTAGGAGAGTACCTTAAAAATAGCAGGCACTCGGGGCGCCTGGGTGGCTCAATGGGTTAAGCCGCTGCCTTCGGCTCAGGTCATTATCTCAGGATCCTGGGATCGAGTCCCACGTCGGGCTCTCTGCTCGGCGGGGAGCCTGCTTCCCTCTCTCTCTCTCACTCTCTCTACCAGCCTCTCTACCTACCTGTGATTTCTCTCTGTCAAATAAATAAATAAAAATCTTAAAAAAAAAAAAATAGCAGGCACTCAACATGTGAGGAATGAAAGCCCCTTGACTTTGTTGATCACATTTTTCACAAGAAAGGCCATCAAACTAAATCTTTCCTATTTGCAATTGCACTAATTGTTTTTTGATCAACTAAACAACAAATTTAATTTTTATTCTTCCAAAGAGTTCTCCTAGAAGTTTTTTTGTTTTTGTTTTTTTCTTTTTCAATATTGTTTTAGCTATTCAGGACTACTTGAAATTCCATACGAATTTGAGTATTGGCTTTTCCATTTTTTTAAGATTTATTTATCTATTTTAGAGAAAGAGAGAGAACAAGCAAGGGGGAGTGGAAGAAGAAGAGAGAGAGACTCTCAAGCCGACTCCACACTAAGCACAGAACCTGACACAGGGCTTGATCTCATGATCCCAAGGCCATGACCTAAGCCAAAACTGAGAGTCAGAGGCCCAAACAACTGAGCCACTCAAGCACTCTTGCTTTTCCAATGCTGGGGGAAAAAAAAAAAAGCCATTGAAATCTTGAAAGCTATTGCACTGAATCTGTAGACTATTTGGGGGAGTCTTGTCATCTTAACAACAGTCTGTCTTCCAATCCATGAGCATGGGATGTCTTACAATCTAGTTAACTCTTCTTTAATTTCTTTTATCTGATGTTTTATGGTTCTCATTGTGCAAGTTTTATTCTTCCTTGGTCAAATTTATTCCTAAATATTTTATTATTTGGATGCTATTGTTAATGAAATTATTTTCTTAATTTCTTTTTTGAATTGTTCATTGCTAGTGTATGGAAACACAACTGATTTTCATGTGTTGATTTTCTACTCTACAACTTTGCTAAATGTAATTGCTTGTTCTGGTAGAGTGTGCGTGTGTATGCGTATTCTTTGGAATTTTCACATATAGAATCATGTCATCTGAAAATAGTTTTACTTCCTCCTTCTTTTGTCTTGTGTTTTCTTTCTTTTTCCTGCTGAATTGCTCTTGCTCAGATTGCCAATGCAATATTAAATGACATTAGTGAAAGTGGTCATACTTGTCTTATTCATTATCTTAAGGGAAAAGCTTTCAGTCTTTCACCATTTAGTATGACATCAACTATGGTTTTTCATAAATGCCCTTATCATGTTAAAGAAATACACTTTTATTCTTAGTTTTGTAGATGCTTTTATCATGAAAAAGTGATAAATTTTTTCAAATGTTTCTCCACATTTATTGAGACGCTCATGTAAGATTTTTTCCCTTCATAGTGTATTATATTGTTTGATTTTTAAAAATTAATTATATGTTATTTTTTCAGTATTCCAAGATTCATTATTTATGCACCACATCCAGTGTTCCATGCAATATGTGCCCTCCTTAATACGACCACCAGGCTCACCCATGCCCCCATTCTCCTTCTGTCCAAAACCCTCAGTTTGTTTCTGAGTCCACAGTCTCTCCCCCTTCATTTCCCCCTCCCATTTCCCCCAATTCACTTTTCCTTTCCTTCTCCTAATGTCTCCCATGTTATTAACATTGAACAATACTTGCATTCCTGGGATAAATCTTACTTAATCATGGTGCATAATATCCTTTTAATATGTTCCTGGATTTGATTTTCTTGTACTTTGTTGAAGATTTTTGTATCTATATTCATAGAGATATTAGTTTGTAGTTTTTTTTTCCTTGTAACATCATTGTCTAGCTTAGGTATTTGATCTATACTTTATTTGCTCAATTGTTCTGCTCTGAAAATTTCATTAAAGGCCTTTTCAGTTGTCTTTGCGAGTTTTGCAATTCTCTCCTCATTCTGGACTTTAGCTTCCTTGCCTATTTACTTTATATATCTGCCTATATGTATATTATGTATACTTCTGTCCCTCTACACATTCATCTTTATATATCTTTAAACATATTAAACATATATATCTTTAAACATATTAAGTCATCAGAGAACTCTCTGTAAGTAATATAGATAATTCCCATTTCTTCCTCTTCAGATTCAATCATGGCTACCATCATGTTTCTTATTTTAGAACTCATCATTCCTTTCCTACCTCTATGAGGGAAATAAGTGTGTTTTGCTTAGCACTCTGCATAGCCTCTTCTACAGTGCATAGCACATAGTAAATGCTAAATAAATATTTTTCTAATAAATAATGACCAACTGAGCTCTTACTATATACAAGGGGATGTTCTAAGCAAATTGCATGAATTACCTCATTTTTTTTCCTCCCAGTGAGTCAGGAAAAGTTACTTTAACTTTCCCAATTGACAGATAGGAAAATTGAGGTACAGAAATCTTAAATAGCTCATTTAACCTCACAAAGCTAGGATGTGGCAGAGAAATTACTCAAATCCAGGCAGTCTGACTCTGGAATTACTCTCTTAACCACTGTGCTTTACTGAATAGATTAAATAAATAAAGGGGACTCACCCATGTGCTTATTCATATCTTTAAGCATTTTAGGGTCTCAATTCTAAATATAGTTCAAGGCACATAGCTGGTTATGCCTGCTGTTCTATGCTTTCATTTTTACAAAACCCTGTTCTAGCTGTATTTCCCAACTTTCTTAAGTACATTTCATGTATCTAGGAACTCAGATTTGCATCAACTCCTTCTTCCTGCCAATATCTTTTTCCAAACCCCATTCAGGGTTGGGTACCAAGATCTGAAAATCAGTGGTCCCAACTGAGTTAACATGTTAAAATATCCCATCAATCAGCTGCAAAATAATTGATTAATGCTAATAATAAAATACCAGTGGTTATAAGTAATTTACTTTTTAACTAGGATATAGAATAAAGGGGAGTACAAATCAACTCTACAGAAGTCATCATTCTCACTTATAGGAATTCTGATTTTTTTTTCTTTAATGCTAGAGGAATAGAGGGAAGTGAAGTTAGCAAGCTTGGAATTGTGAAGTTAGCAAGCTTGGAATTGTATATATCATTAAATATGTCCATAGAATTGAGTAATACAGTTTAACTCTATCTATAATGTGTGACAGCTGGACAGAAAGGGTAGAGAACTGTGACTAAGGAATGAATCTCTACATCTCTCATATTTATATCCTTTCCTTTCCACTTTCTTCATCACTATGCCTGGTTTGGGTTTAGACTATTTTGCTTCCTAGTTGATCTCTCTGTCTCTTCTCTATCCTCTGTCCCATCTGCAAACCACTGTTGACCTTGCTGTTGATTGGTTTTCTTGAGCATAATTCTGATCATTTCCTGGTTCACTTGATAACATCCTTCCAAAGGTATTAGCATCACTGTGAGGTGCTCCCACCAGCTTTAGCTAAAATGATTCCCCTTCTCCTGATCTGTATGCCAGCTAAACAGAATGACATTGCTTTCCCCCAACCTGCCAGGCCTAGTCCTGCCTCCATGCCATTCCTCTGAAATGGTTTCCCCTTCTTTTTATAAGACTACTTATTTTACAAGAGTCAGCTTGAAAGCAAACTCTAACGTTCTGTATGTACTGAAATGCAAAGATTTCTAAGATACACTGTTCAGTGCAAACAGCAATGTGTAGAAAATTATATATAATATGCCACTTCTGAGCAAGAAAGAGGAGAAAATAAGAATACATGTGTTTGCATTTTTTTTTCTTGGATTTGCAGAAAGAAAGTCTAGAAGGACATGAGACTACCTGGTTTAGTTTGAGGGGGATGGAGATGGCAGGGAAAAGAGGCAAGGGTGATACTTTTTGCTAGATACCATATATCAGCCTGATCTAAGGATTAATAAACAATCATCAAACTAAAGCAACCTCTAGTAGTCATTTCTCAACATCATATTCTATGTTTCATATTTTGCCTTGGGTTTTAATTACTTGAGTTTCTTTCTTGACTCTTGAAACACATTTTTAGAAATCTGAACAGATCCCGAATTATTTATTCCCCTGACCTGCCTGGCAATTATGCCTTACAAATGGCTGATGTTTAGGATATTTCTGAACTTGAAGAAAGTGGTTCCCTAACATCAAGAATCTGAAGCATGAGGGATTCAAAGGGAGCATCTCCTCACTATCTCTAGAGCCTCAATTGACTATATTCCCTTCTTAGTGTGTTCAGATGTGAGAGGGATCTTGACAAAAGATATATAAGTCTTCTGATTCATTAACACTTCAGGCTCACTGGTTTTATTCACTCATCCATTTACTCACTCATTCATTTAATAAATATAAATTGAGCACCTAATTTGTGTCAGGCACTGTATAAGGCATTGAACATCTGCCGATGAGGTAGAAGAGAAATAAGTAAATGTAAAACAAATTTACTTGGTACTAGAAACTGTGACCAGCTCCAGGAGGAAATAAGGAGTAATAATATTTCAGGATTTCTTTTCCTTCAGAGTCTGTATTCTTGCTATGCCACTTTGAGGAACAAAGAGATAGACTAGAGGAAGAGTGGTAGGCAGCAAAGCAAAGTTTATTGAGCAATAGTATAAAGTTCCTAAAAAGAGGGGATCCAAGACAGCTTTAAGTTTAGGAGTTTTTATCAGAATGTTGGTGGGCTATTTTAATCTGATTAACCCTCCATGTGCCTGTCACACAATCAGGTTTTGTGCACAGGTTTTGTACCAGCTAGTTGTTCACATGAGAAAAGGTGGAGCACTACTTCCCAGGTGGTGTAGAATAAGAGAATGGGGTCTTTTCCTTTAAAGGGTAATTTCCTCTTAAGACAGTGGCCCTTTGTCCCTGCCTGCCTTTCTTCTGACTATCCTCCATTATTAGTTGAGACTGAAGTTTTGTTTACAGGCCCCCCAAGTCTCACCAAAGTGCCTGGTATTTTCAGATTACACTTTTTTCTTCCTGCTTAAATAATGAAAATGTATTTCTCATAGTTCTACAGACTGAGAAGTCCAAGATCAAGGCACCAGTAGATCCAATGTCTGATCAGAGCGCTCTTCCACTTACAGACTGTTGCCTTCTTATTTCCTCACATGGCAAAGAGAGAGACACTTATAAAGACACTAATCCCATTCATGAAGGCCTTACCCTCATGACCTAATTCATAACATAATTACCTTGCAAAAGGAAGAAACTGGGGATTGGGATTTCAACATATGAATTTTGGAGAGACACATTCAGTCTAACTTTATTTCTCTTCCTTTTTGAATGCAAACTACTTTAATTCCAACCCAACAGCCCCCAAACTCTTAACTTCTTCCAGTATCAACTGCAAAGTCTAAAGTCCAAAGTCTCATCTAAATATCATCTAATAAGATATGGGTGATATTGAGATTGATTCACCCTGAGGCAAACTGCTCTCCAGCAGTGAACCTGTGGAACCAGACAACTTATGTGCTTCCACCAAAATGCAATGCTGAGAGAGGCATAGGATGGACATTCTCATTCCAAAAGGGAAGAGTACAGTACAAGGAAAGGGCAATGGGTCCCAAATTAGTCTAAAACCTAGCAAGGCAAATCACCTGAAATCTTAAGACTCAAGAATAATCCAGTTTCACTCAATGGTCTACCTTCCAGATCCACTGGAATGGTAACCCAGCCTCCACAGTAAGAAAGTGTGGTAGAGGAGGTAACAGGCAAGCCTGAAGCTTCAAGCAGCCCTGCCCCATGCAAGATCACTTTTTCTCTTTTACAAGCCCTTCTTCAACCATTCAAATATGTAGATATATATCTATATTCATAAAGATATATTTATCTATATTTATAAAGATAAATCTATATAGATAGATAGTTCTTTTGTTGTAAATTCAAATAAACCTCTTAATGGTGGAGTCTTATCTAATGAAAAAGCACTGCAAATAAGGAAGTCTTAAGATCTAGAGGAAACTATGTGAAAAAGATTCAACTTAAATAAGTCCTCAAAATGGCTTCCTTTCCTCCTAGTTCTCCAGTCAATGCTAGGGGTGCTGAATACTATTGTGTAGAAGAAGTACTAATTACAATCTTTTACACGAGTTATACTTATCATATATGTCTTAATTTATGCATTTATTTATCTTTTAATTAGGTCCCTAACTGCTGAAGACTTGCATCTTGGGTAATGAGAGAACCATGGTTTTATAAGTAGGTGGTAAAAATGACAGGCTTCTCTGTAAAGCAGAGATTTTTCAACTTGGGCTACAAAGTAGAGTCTTCTGGGGAGATTTTTAAAAGTATGATGCTTGAGACCCATCTCTTATTTATTCTTATTTAATTGATCTGAAGTGAAAGAAAAGAATGGATAATTTCAAAAGGCTGCCCAACTGACTCTAAGGTGCAGTTAAGGTTGAGAACTACTGTTTAAAGCAATTTATAAGTGGAAGCCTATGTCCTCGTGGGTTTATGATCTACCACAAGACAGAATAGAATGAGAAAATTGGAGAAATTATGTTGATTAGAATTAGGTGAATGAAGAGTAAGAAGATTCTTAATGGCAACAATTACCATTTGTTACATTTAAGTAATCACAACCAGAAACATAGACTTAATTTCCCTTTTGTACAACTGAGAGAACTGAAGGTTATTCAAATTAAATGGTATGCCCTTGGTCACCAGACTGCTAAGATTCTGACAAGATAAAAATAAAGATTGGGCAAAGTCAGATTTGTTTTTGCTTGACTTAAAGATGTTATGGAAATAGCCAAGGTTAAATACAGAAAGGGAGCCAGAGTCATTGAAATTATTTGTAATTAAAATTTATGGGTTTGGAGTTCAGATGGCAGAAGATTAGGGGGACCTTAAACTTGTCTCATCCCTCAAACACAACTGGATAGTTGTCAAATCATTCTGAACACCCAGGAAATCAACTGGAAGTCTGAAAGACAAAAACTGCAAGTCTATAAGTAGAAAAATTACCACCTTTTGGAAGGTAGTAGGTGTGGAGATTTGACTTGGGGAAGATAGAGCTGTGGCTATAGTGGTAGGGAGGAACACTGCTTATGGGGGATGCCTCAAAGTATTATTAGGAGTAGAGCACAAAATATGAACTTTTAGAAGTCCACTACTGCAAGGGATGTGCCTGGCTTAAAGGTGCTCAGATGGTGAAGCTCAGTAGTGACTTCATGGTTTAAGGATCCCCTAGGTCACAAGAACAGGTAGTATCAATTTGCTGCATTGTTCCCAAGCATATGAAGGAGGAGGCCAGCTGAAAACAGTGGGTGTTGGTGCCAGCTTTCTGCTCTATTTTGTCATAAACCACAAACCACTGCATGGTCATGAGACTGCTTTCTTGGGACTGGCCAGCAAAGGACAAAAGTTTAGTGAGACCTTCCCCTGGAGAAACAGCATGGGTCCATGCTATGGGAGTCCCTAAAATTTGGAATTTTAAAACTCAGTCACATGCCTGAGATAAGAATATTAGACACAATCAGAGTGAATACAGGGTTCACAGGAAAATCATGGACACAAGAGGGTTGTTCATCTGTAAGAGCTCACTTAAGAGTGTGGGGGGAGGCAAACTTTCAACTCCAAGGCTAGGGAGAAGTGTACCACCATATTTATTTGGCTTATCAATGCTGAAAGCCTTCAGGAAGTAAAACCACATCACTTGTACGGGCAGGAGTTGCTTACATCAAGCCCCAACACCCCTGCACCATGGAGGTACATTTCTACTGAAACAGGTCAACTTGAGAATCAGCACAGCAGGCCCTTCCCCCAGAAAACCAGCATAAACAATTCACTTACATCAAGTCTACTGATCATAGAGTACTACAAATCTTCAGTTCTAGGGGAACTAGGATCTAGCTTCCTTTATGCTTTTATACTTTTTTATTAATTTTAAAAATTTATTTCTTATCTTTTTCAATTATTTTTTAAAATGTTTTTTTTAATTTTTATTTATATATTTTTATTTTCATTTTATTTTGTTGTTTTTTTATTATTATTACTACTATTATTAATTTTGGAATCTAGATTCTTTTCACAACAGACCAAAACATAGCCGGGATCTAGAGGTGTTTTTAGTTTCTTTTTCTCTTTCCTTTTTTCTTTACTGGACAAAATAATGAGATGGAAAATTCACCCCAAAAGAAAAAAAAGGAAGGAGAACTCACAGACAAGACTTTAATCAATACAGAAATAAGATGTCCAAATTAGAATTTAAGAATTATAGTTCAACAACTAAAAGGATTACAGTTCAATGACTATATGTACATTAGCTGGGCTTGAAAAAAGTGCAAGAGACACTAGAGAATCCTTACTATAGAGATAAAAGAACTAACATTTAGTCAGGCTGAAATTAAAAATGTTACAACCAAGGTGCAAATTCAAATGGAGGCCATATGAATGAGGATGGATAGAGCAGAGGAGCAAATCTGTGATACAGAAGACAAGATTATAAAAAATAATGAAGCTTAAAAAAAAGAGGGAAAGAAAAGTAATGGATCACCAAGATAGACTTGATAGACTTGGGGAACCCACTGATTTATTAAAACATAATATCATTTTTAAAGATTTAATTAATTAATTAATTTGAGAGAGTGACAGAGCCAGAGAGAGAATGAACAGCGGAGGAGGGGCAGAGGGAAAGGGAGAAGCCGGCTCCCTGCTGAGCAGGAATTGTAATGTGGGACTCGATCCCAGAACACTGGGATCATGACCTGAGGGGAAGGCAGTCACTTAATTGACTGAGCCACCCAGGCACCACATAAAACTCACATAATACTTGTATCAAAGGAGTCCCAGAAGATAAAAGGAGAGAAAAAGGGGCACAAGGTTTATTTGAATAAATTATGGTTATAAACTTCCCTAATCTGGTGAAGGACACAGGCATCAAAATCCAAGAAACACAGAGAACTCCCATTAAATTCAACAAGAGCATAACCAAGGCATATCATAGTAAAATTCACAAAATACACAGACAAGGAAAGAATCCTGAAAGCAGCAAGGAAAAAAAAGTCCTTAACCTACAAGGGCAAGCAGACAAGTTCACAGCAGATTTGTCCACAGAAATTTAGCAGGCCAGAAGAGAATGGCAGCAAATATTCAACCTGCCGAATGGGAAAAATATGCAGCCAAGAATTCCTTATCCAGCAAGGCTGTCATTAAGAATAGAAGAGATACAGTTTCCCAGATAAGCAAAAACTAAGAGTTTGTGACCACTAAGCCGGCACTGGAAGAATTTTTTTTATTTATTTATTTATTTATTTATTTATTTATTTTCAGCATAACAGTATTCATTGTTTTTGCACCATGCAATTCGTGCCCTCCCGAATACCCATCACCTGGTTCCCCCAATCTCCCACCCCTAGCTGCTTCAAACCCCTCAGATTGTTTTTCAGAGTCCATAGTCTCTTGTGGTTCACCTCCCCTTCCAATTTCCCCCAACTCCCTTCTCCTAACTCCCCTTGTCCTCCATGCTATTTGTTATGCTCCACAAATAAGTGAAACCAAATGATAATTGGCTCTCTCTGCTTGACTTATTTCACTCAGCATAATCTCTTCTAGTCCTGTCCATGTTGCTACAAATGTTGGGTATTCATCCTTTCTGATGGAAGCATGATACTCCATAGTGTATATGGACCACATCTTCCTTATCCATTCATCCGTTGAAGGACATCTTGGTTCTTTCCACAGTTTGGCAACCATGGCCATTGCTGCTATAAACATTGGGGTACAGATGGCCCTTCTTTTCACTACATCTGTATCTTTGGGGAAAATACCCAGGAGTGCAATTGCAGGATCATAGGGAAGCTCTATTTTTAATTTCTTGAGGAATCTCCACACTGTTCTGCAAAGTGGCCGCACCAACTTGCATTCCCACCAAAAGTGTAAGAGGGTTCACCTTTCTCCACATCCCCTCCAACACATGTTGTTTCCTGTCTTGCTAATTTTGGCCATTCTAACTGGTGTAAGGTGATATCTCAATGTGGTTTTAATTTTAATCTCCCTGAAGGCTAGTGATGATGAACATTTTTTCATGTGTCTGATAGCCATTTGTATGTCTTCATTGGAGAAGTGTTTGTTTATATCTTCTGCCCATTTTTTGATATGATTATCTGTTTTGTGTGTGTTGAGTTTGAGGAGTTCTTTATAGATCCTGGATATCAACCCTTTGTCTGTAGTGTCATTTGCAAATATCTCCTCCCATTCCATGGGTTGCCTCTTTGTTTTATTGACTGTTTCCTTTACTGTACAGAAGCTTTTGATTTTGATGAAGTCCCAAAAGTTTATTTTTGCTTTTGTTTCCTTTGCCTTTGGAGACATATCTTGAAAGAAGTTGCTGTGGCTGATATCGAAGAGATTACTGCCTATGTTCTTCTCTAGGATTCTGATGGATTCCTGTCTCACGTTGGGGTCTTTTATCCATTTTGAGTTTATCTTTGTGTACGGTGTAAGAGAATGGTCCAGTTTCATTCTTCTACATATAGCTGTCCAGTTTTCCCAGCACCATTTATTGAAGAGACTGTCTTTTTTCCACTGTATATTTTTTCCTGTTTTGTCGAAGATTATTTGCCCATAGAATTGAGGGTCCATATCTGGGATCTCTACTCTATTCCACTGGTCTATGTGTCAGTACTATGCTGTCTTGGTAATCACATCTTTGTAGTAAAGCTCAAAATCAGGTAACATGATGCCCCCAGTTTATTTTTGTTTTTCAAAATTTCCTTAGCTATTCAGGGTCTCTTCTGATTCCATACAAATTTTTGGACTATTTGCTCCAGCTCTTTGAAATATACTGGTGGAATTTTGATCGGAATGGCATTAAAAGTTTAGATTGCTCTAGGCAGTATAGACATTTTAACAATGTTTATTCTTCCGATCCAAGAGCATGGAATGGTCTTCCATCTTTTTGTGTCTTCTTCAATTTCTTTAATGGGTGTTTTGTAGTTCCTCGAGTATAGATCCTTTACCTCTTTGGTTAGATTTATTCCCAGGTTCCTTATGGTTCTTGGTGCTATAGTAAATGGAATTGATTCTCTAATTTCCCTTTCTGTATTTTCATTGTTAGTGTAGAAGAAAGCCACTGATTTCTGTACATTGACTTTGTACCCTGCCACGTTACTGAATTGCTATATGAGTTCTAGTAGTCTGGGGGTGGAGTCTTTTGGGTTTTCCATATAAAGAATCATGTCATCTGCGAAGAGAGAGAGTTTGACTTCTTCATTGCCAATTGGGATACCTTTTATTTCTCTTTGTTGTCTGATTGCTGTTGCTAGGACTTCTAATACTATATTGAACAAGAGTGGGGAGAGTGGGCATCCTTGTCGTGTTCCTGATCTCAACAGGAAGGCTGCAAGCTTTTTCCCATTGAGGATTATATTTGCTGTGGGTCTTTCATAGATAGATTTGGTGAAGTTCAGGAATATTTCCTCTATCCCTATACCTTGAAGTGTTTTACTCAGGAATGGATGCTGGATGTTGTCAAATGCTTTTTCGGCATCAATTGAGAGGACCATGTGGTTCTTCTCTCTTCTCATATTAATTTGTTCTATCACATTGATTGATTTGTGAATGTTGAATCATCCTTGTAGCCCAGGGATAAATCCCACCTGGTCATGGTGGATAATCTTTTTAATGTGCTGTTGGATCCCGTTTGCTAGGATCTTGTTGAGAATGTTAGCATCCATATTCATCAGGGATATTGGTCTGAAATTCTCCTTTTTGGTAGGGTCTTTGCCTGGTTTGGGGATCAGGGTAATGCTGGCTTCATAGAAAGAGTCTGGAAGTTTTCCTTCTGCTTTAAATTTTTGAAACATCTTCAGGAGAATAGGTGTTATTTCTTCTTTGAGTGTTTGGTAGAATTCCCCTGGTACAATTCCCTTTCTCTATATGTTATTTCTTCTTTGAAAGTTTGGTAGAATTCCCCATCAGGTCCTGGGCTCTTGTATTTTGGGAGATTTTTGATCACTCCTTCAATCTCATTACTAGATATTGGTCTATTCAGGTTGTCAATTTCTTCCTGGTTCAATTTTGGGAGTTTATAGTTTTTTAGGAATGAATCCATTTCATCTAGGTTGCTTAGCTTATTGGCATATAACTGATGATAATAACTTCTGATGATTGTTTCTACTTCCTTGGTGTTAGTTGTGATTTCTCCCTTTTCATTCATAATTTTATTAATTTGGGCTTTCTCTCTTTTCTTTTGGATTAGTGTGGCCAATGGTTTATTGATCTTATTGATTCTTTAAGAAAACCAGCTTCTAGTTTCATTGGTACATTCTACTATATCTCTGGTTTCTACCTCATTGATTTCAGCTCTAATATTGATTATTTCCCTTCTTATGTGTGGAGTTGGTTTGATTTGTTGTTGATTCTCCAGTTCTTTAAGGTGTAGAGATAGCTGCTGTGTTCTGGATTTTTCAATTTTTTTGAGGGAGGCATGGATGGCTATGTATTTCGCCCTTAGGACCACCTTTGCTGTATCCCATAGGTTTTGCACCAAAGTGTCTTCATTCTCATTGGTTTCATGAATTGTTTCAGTTCTTCATTTATCTCCTGGTTGGTCCAAGCATTCTTAAGCAAGGTGGTCTTTAGCTTCCAGGTGTTTGAGTTCCTTCGGAACTTTTCCTTGTGATTGAGCTCCTGTTTCAAAGCATTTTGATCTGAGAATATGCAGGGAATAATCTCAGTTTTTTGGTATCGGTTGAGTCCTGATTTGTGACCCAGTATGTGGTCTATTCTTGAGAAGGTTCCATGTGCACTTGAGAAGAATGAGTATTCTGTTGTTTTAGGGTGGAATGTTCTGTATATATCTATGAGGTCTATCTGGTCCAATGTGTCATTCAGTGCTCTTGTTTCTTTATTGATTTTCTGCTTCAATGATCTATTTCTGAGAGAGGCATGTTAAGATCTTCTACTATTAATGTATTCATATCAATATAATTCTTTATCTTGATTAACAGTTTTCTTATGTAATTGGCTGCTCCCATATTGGGGGCATAGATATTTACAAGTGTTAGATCATCTTGGTGGATAGTCCCATTAAGAATGATGTAGTGTCCTTCTGTATCTCTGACTACAGTCTTTAGTTTAAAATCTAATTTATCTGATATGAGAATCACTACCCTGGCCTTCTTTTGAGACCCGTTGGCATGAAAGATACTTCTCCATACCTTCACTTTCAGTCTGGGTATATCTTTAGGTTCAAAATGGGTCTCTTATAGACCTATATGGATGGGTCTTGTTGTTTTATCCAGTCTGCAACCCTGTGCCATTTTATGGGCGCATTTGGGCCATTCACATTGAGAGTGATTATTAATAGATACGTTTTTATTGACATCGTAATACCTTTGAAGTCTTTCTTTCTGTAGATTGTCTCTATATTTCTGTTCAATGCTATTATTAGGATTTTTCCTCTTTTATAGAACCCCCCTTAATATTTCCTGCAGTATTGGCTTGGTGGTTGCATAGTCTTTTAAGCCTTGCCGATCTTGGAAACTCTTTATCTCTCCATCCATTTTGAATGTCAGTCTTGCTGAATAAAGTATTCTTGGCTGCATGTTCTTCTCACTTAGTGCCCTGAATATATCTTGTGAGCCATTTCTGGCTAGCCAGGTCTCTGTGGACAGGTCTGACATCATTCTGATGGGCTTTCCTCTGTAAGTAAGGAGCCTCTTTGTCCTAAAGGCTTTCAAGAGATTATATCTACAATTATGATCCCTCAATTTGACTAACAGGTGCCTTGATGTTTTTTTGGAATCTATAATCTTGGGTGGAGACCGTTCGGCCTCTAGTATATTAACGCTGGTTCCATTTGCAAGATTGGGGAAATTTTCATGAAGAACTTGTTCCACTGTATTTTCTAGACTTTTTTCTTTCTCCTCCCCTTCAGGGATTCCAATAATCCTGACATTGTAACGTTTCATGGCATCATTTATTTCCCTGGTTCTGTTTTCATGGCTTCTAAGCTGTTTGTTCCAGGCTTCCTCCTGATCCTTTCTCTCTATCCGTTTGTCCTCCAGATGGCTAATTTTATCTTCTGTCTCAGTTACTCTAGCTTTGAGAGAATTTAGATTAGATTGGAACTTGTTGAGAGCATTGTGAACCTCATCTCTGGTAGCTTTTAGCTCTGCCCTAACATTATGAACATCATCTCTGGTCGCTTTCAGTTCGGCCCTAATCAATTCCGTTTGGTCATCCATGGCTTTCTTCAACCTATCTATTGCCTGGATAACTGTTAGCCTGAATTCTCTTTCCGACATATTGTCCATGTTGATATCCATTAGCTCTGTTGCAGAAGGTCCATCCTCTGTGTTTTTCTTCCGTTGGGCATTCCTCCTCCTAGTCATTTTGGTGAGAGATGACTGAACAGATGTAGCTGGGTGTATCAACCATGGTGCAGTCAAGGTGCACCCTGGAACACTTCTGAGCAATCAGGATTCCCCACCCAAATGAGAGAAAAAAGAAAAGAAAAAGGAAAAAAGAGAGAGAGAGACAGGAATGAAAGGGAAGATAAAAGATAAGGTTCAACCCAAATGGGCCCCAAGGTAAGATTTGTGAAGTATACAAACAAAAACAGATAAACAAAAAGACTGATAAAAGTATATGATGAGAGAAATATATATATATATATATATATATATATATATATATATAATTTTCACACACACACACACACATATATATATATAGAGAGAGAGAGAGAAATAAAGGAAGAACCTCGTCAAAAAGAACCCCAAGTGTAAGATTTATGTACTATCAGGACAAACACAGAAACACTGGTGGAAGAAAAAGATGGGAGAGTGGTCATAAATTCTCAGTGTGGGCGAGGAAGGATGTTTTGATTCCTCCTGGATGTATCTTGATATCTTTGTTAAAGGACTCAACTTTCCTAAGATAAAGAGGGATTAAAAATTGGTTTACCTATAGGGGTAGTATTGATTTGGGAAAGGGAATTACTTTGAAGTTTAACTCTATATGAATATTAGAAAATAAAAATAAAAAAGGAATAAACTAGACTAAACTAAACTAAAATTAAAAAAAAGAAATTTAAAAAATAGAAATGCAAAAGAAAAACACAGGCTTATGTATCAAAAAGTTCAGGTTAGAAGGTTATTATGGAATTTGATGTACTGGACAGTTCACTGTGATGGTAATTAGGTTATAAAATTATCTATGTAAAAAAAATGAGCCAGAATAGTGGAAACAAATTAAAAATAAAAGTTGTCCTATGAAGTAGTGGTGGTTGTTCTCTTGTAGTCTTTTTTTTTTTTTTTCTTTCCTGGTTGGTTTTCTGGGGGAGGGGCCTGCCACATGGGTTTTCAGTCAATGATGTTCCCTGAGTTAAGTCCTTCTGCCCCCATCAATGGGGTGGGCTCTGAGGAAACGGGTTTTTTCAGGCTTTTGTTCTCTGGAGGTTTTTATGTTTGTTCACTTTTTTTTCTTTTCTATCGCCTTGACTGCTTTTGATGGTTTTTGTAGGTTTAGAGGAAAGCAAACTGCACCCTGACCTCCCTCTCAGAGAGAAGCCTCAGTCTGCTTTTCTGTGGGTGTTGCAGAGACCATATAAATTCCCCCTTGGCCGCTGGCAGAGCAGGTTCCGAATCACGGTCCCTGGGACACAGGATCTTCTGTTTGTACCCAAACCCATGGCAGCAGCGGCTGTCTGGGCAGCTTCAGACTCCAGAGAGGTTCCAGGCAGTGATTGCACACTGAGATTTTTCCACTGGCTCGGGCTGGGAGTGCGTGGTCTTTCTGGGTCTAAGAGCGCCTGGCTTGCACGCACCTCTCTCAGGGGAGGCTGTGGATCACGTGTGCATCTCAGGATCTGAGAGTGGGGTGCAGGTCTGAAAGCACCAGGCTGGGCCTTTGTGCTCCTCTCTCAGGGGATAGTTTGGGGTGCATATCACAGGCTCTGAAACAATGGCGTGGGTCTAAGAGCATAGGGTGGGCCTTTGTGCACCTCTCTCAGGGAGGGTGAGGGGCACGCGTGTCTCAGGCTCTGTAGCAGAGCTCAGTGTTCTGCCAGCTGGCATGGCCCCCAGACCCTCACAGGAGCCAGACCCCACACAATCTCGGGCATGTTGGCAGCTCAGGGATCAAGACCTGGTTTCTCCACTGCACTCTCTCTGGCTCAGCACCAGGGGAGGCTGTCCTGGTTCTAGGGAATTAAGCCCCTGTCCCTAGCTGCCCCCACTCCCACAATTTCCTTCCCCCCACAATCCTTTGCTCTTTTGGAGTGCTTTCTACCAGTCTCCAAGTTAATGATGGTCCTCAGATGCAGGGCACTCTCATATTAGGGTATTACTTTCCAATTGGTCACCTCTGGTGGCTCCCTCCCACTTTTGTTTATCTTCCAATATCAGTCCAACGTTCCTACTCCACTTTACCTGCCCACTAGCATCTTCTGCCCCTGTAGAGATCCATACGTGTATAATTCTGATCTTAGGCTGATTTCATGCGTGATCAGAGTTCTTTGGTAGATAATCAGCTCACTTTAGGGTAAAGGTTGAAAAGGTGCCTCCTTCCCCACCATCTTGTCTCCCCCCTGGAAGAAATTTTAAGAGGAATTCTTTCAGTGGAGAAAAACAAACCAAAATCAACAAAGAGTAGAAAGGACCAGAGAACACCAACAGAAATACCAACTCTAGAGGTAACATGATGACACTAAATTCATATCTTTTGATAATCAGTTTGAATGTAAATGGACTAAATGTTCCAATGAGAAGACATAGGGTATCAGAATGGATTAAAAAAAAAATCCACATAAATGCTGTATTCAAGGGGCTCATTTTAGACCTAAAGACACCTGCAGATTGAAAGTGAGTGCTTAAGAATCATCTATCATGCTAATGAACATCAAAAGAAAGATGGAGTGCCATACTTATATCAGACAAACTAGATTTTAAAACAAAGACTGTAACAAGAGATGAAGAAGGGTGTTGTATAAAAATTAAGGAGTCTATCCATCAAAAAGATCTAACAATTGTAAATATTTATGCCCCTAACTTGGGAGCACCCAAATATATGTTAATTAATAATAAATATAAATAAATTCATTGATAATAATACCATAATACTAGGGGTCTTTAATACCCCAATTACAACAATGGAAATATCATTTAAGCAGAAGATGAACAAAAAGCAATGACTTTGAATGACACACTGAACCAGATGGACTTAACAGATATAGTCACAAATCAGCCCTCAACAAGTACAAGAAGACTAAGATCATACCTTGCATATTTTCAGACCACAACACTATGAAACTAGAAATAAACCACAAGAAAAAAATTTGGAAAAACCACAAACACATGGAATTTAAAGAGCATTCACTAAAAAATGAATGGGTTAAACAAGAAATAAAAAAAAGAAATAGAAAAAATACATGAAAGTAAATGAAAATGAAAACAAGACAGTCCAAACCCTTTGGGATGCAACCAAAGAGAGTCCTAAGAAGGAAGTATATTGCAATACAGGCCTAACTCAAGAAGCAAGGAGAGTCTCAAATACACAACCCAAACTTACTTACAGCTAGAAAAGAACAGCAAATAAACCTAAAGTCAGGAGAAAAGAGGGATGTAATAAATATTAGAGCATAAATAAAAAATATAGAAAACAAACTAATAAGAAATAGTAGAACAGATTAACAAAATTAAGAGTTGGTTCTTCAAAAGAATTAGTATAATTGACAAGCCCCTAAACAGATTTATCAATAAGAAAAGAGAAAAGATCCAAATAAATAAAATCATGAAAGAAGAGAGATCACAACCAACACCACAGAAATAAAAACAATTATAAGAGGGTACTATGAAAAATTTTATGCCAACAGGCTGGGCAACCTGGAGTAATGAACAAATTCCTAGAAACTAGAAACTACCAAAACCTAACCAGGAAGAAATAGAAAATTTGAACAGACCCATAACCAGCAAAAAGATTGAATCCGTATCAAAAATTTCCCAAAAAGCAAAAGTCTTGGGTCATATTGTTTCCTAAAGAAATTCTACCAGATATTTAAAGAAGAATTAATACCTATTCATCCCAAACTATTAAAAAAAAGAAAAAGAAAAAGAAAGAAAGAAAAGAAAAAATAAAAGTAATGGAAGGAAAACTTCCAAACTCATTCTATGGAGCTAGCATTACCTTGATTCCAAAACTAGATGAAGACCCCATGAAAAAGGAGAATTATGGGCTAATATCCCTGGTGAAAAGAAATGCAAAAATTCTCAATAAAATATTAGCAGGGGAACCTGGGTGGCTTGGTTGGGTTAAAGCCTTTGCCTTCAGCTCAAGCCATGATCCCAGGCCCAAGCCCCACATTGGGCTCAGTAGGGAGCCTGTTTCCCTTCCTCTCTCTCTGCCTGCCTCTCTGTGATCTCTGTCCGTCAAATAAATGAATAAAATCTTTAAAAATATGTATATTAGCAAACGGAATTCAACAGTACCTTAAAAGAATTATTCACCATGATCAAGTGGGATTTATTCCTGGAGTACAGGTGTAGTTCAATATTTGCAAATCAATATGATACACCATATTAATAAAATAAAGGATAAAAACCATATGATGTCAATAGATGCAGAAAAGCATTTGATAAAATATAGTATCCTTTCTTTTTTTCTTTTTTTTTTTTAAAGATTTTATTCATTTATTTGACAGACAGAAATCACAAGTAGGCGGAGAGGCAGACAGAGAGAGAGGAGGAAGCAGGCTCCCCGCTGAGCAGAAAGCCCGATGCGGGGCTCGATCCCAGAAACCTGGGATCATGACCTGAGCCGAAGGCAGAGGCTTTAACCCACTGAGCCACCCAGGCGCCCCATAGTATCCTTTCTTGATAAAATCCTCCACAAAGTAAGGATAGCTTTAACATACCTCAACATTGTAAAGGCCATATATGAAAGACCCACAGCTAATATCATTCTAAATAGGAAAAAAACATAGAGCCTTTCCCCTATGGTCAGGAACAAGACAAGGAAGTCCACTCTCACTTGTTACTTAAAATAGTATTGGGAGTCTTAGCCTCAGCATTCAGACAACAAAAACAAATAGAAGACATCCAAATCACTAAAGACGAAGTCAAACTTTCACTATTTGCAGATGTTATGATATCCTGTATAGAAAGCCTGAAAGAAGGAGGAGTCAAGATGGCGGAGAAGTAGCAGGCTAAGACTACTTCAGCTAGCAGGAGATCAGCTAGATAGCTTATCTAAAGATGGCAAACACCTGCAAATCCAACGGCAGATAGAAGAGAAGAAGAACAGCAATTCTACAAACAGAAAATCAAACACTTTCTGAAAGGTGGGACTGGTGGAGAAGTGAATCCAAAGCGATGGGAAGATAGACCCCAGGGGGAGGGGCTGGCTCCCGGGAAGCGGTGGAGAAATGGACCACAAAATCAGGACTTTTAAAAGTCTGTTCCGCTGAGGGACATCGCTCCAGAGGTTAAACTGGGGTGAAGCCCACACGGGGTCAGCGTGGCCTCAGGTCCCGGAGGGTCAGAGAAGGATCGGGGGTATCTGAGTGTTGCAGAGCTCGCAGGTATTAGAACGGGGAAGCCGGCTACAGAGGCAGAGCTGAGGAGTGAGCTCCCAGCTCGGGGTTACCTTGAACCCGTCCCAGGCTCAGTGAGCTCGGAGTGGGGCCGGAGGCCAGGGAGATGGGAGTAATTGGGCACTGTTCTCTGAGGGCACACTAAGGAGTGGGGCCCTAGGCTCTCGGCTCCTTTGAGCTGGAGACCAGAAGGCTGCCATTTTCATTCCCATCCTCCAGAACTCTAAGGAAAGTGCTCAGTGAACAAAAGCTCCTGAAAGCAAACCCGAGCGGATTACTCAGCCCGGCCCCTGGTAAGGGCGGTGCAATTCCACCTGGGGCAAAGACACTTGAGAATCCCTACAACAGGACCCTCCCCCAGAAGATCAACAAGAAATCCAGCCAGGACCAAGTTCACTTACCAAGGAGTGCGGTTTCAATACCAAGGAGAGCAGCAGAATTCCAGAGGAGGAGAAAGCAAAGCAGGGAACTTTCTCCCCATGATTCTTTAGTCTTGCAGTTAATTTAATTGTTTTTCTTTTATAATTTTTTTCTCTTCTTCTGCTATTTTTTTTAACTCTTACCCTGTTCTTTTTTAACGTTTTTTAACTAGTTTATGTAATATATATTTTTTCTTTTTTATACTTTTTCTTTATTCGTTTTCTTTTTAATTGTTTCTTTTCTTTCTTTCTTTTTTTTTTTTCTTTCCGAACCTCTTTTTATCCCCTTTCTCCCCCACCACCACGATTTGGGATCTCTTCTGATTTGGTTAAAGCATACTTTCCCGGGGTTGTAGCCACCCTTTTAGCATTTTACTTGCTCCTTCATATACTCTTATCTGGACAAAATGACAAGGCGGAAAAATTCACCACAAAAAAAAGAACAAGAGGCAGTACCGAAGGCTAGGGATCTAATCAATACAGACATTGGCAATATGTCACATCTAGAGTTCAGAATGACGATACTCAAGGTTCTAGCCGGGCTCGAAAAAGGCATGGAAGATACTAGAGAAACCCTCTCGGGAGATATAAAAGCCCTTTCTGGAGAAATAAAATAACTAAAATCTAACCAAGTTGAAATAAAAAAAGCTATGAATGAGGTGCAATAAAAAACGGAGGCTCTCACTGCTAGGATAAATGAGGCAGAAGAAAGAATTAGCGATATAGAGGACCAAATGACAGAGAATAAAGAAGCTGAGCAAAAGAGGGACAAATAGCTACTGGACCACGAGGGGAGAATTCGAGAGATAAGTGACACCATAAGACCAAACAACATTAGAATAATTGGGATTCCAGAAGAAGAAGAAAGAGAGAGGGGGGCAAAAGATATACTGAAGAGAATTATTGGAGAGAATTTCCCCAATATGGCAAAGGGAACGAGCATCAAAATCCAGGAAGTGCAGAGAACCCCCCCAAAATCAATAAGAATAGGTCCACACCCTGTCACCTAATAGTAAAATTTACAAGTCTTAGTGACAAAGAGAAAATCCTGAAAGCAGCCCAGGAAAAGAAGTCTGTAACATACAATGGTAAAAATATTAGACTGGCAGCAGACTTACCCATAGAGACCTGGCAGGCCAGAAAGAACTGGAATGATATATTCAGAGCACTAAATGAGAAAAACAAGCAGCAAGAATACTATATCCAACTAGGCTATAATTTAAAATAGAAGGAGAGATGAAATGCTTCCAAGAAAACAAAAAATGAAGAAACTTGCAAACACCAAACCAGCTGTACAGGAAATATTGAAAAGGGTCCTGTAAGCAAAAAGAGAGCCTAAAAGTAGTAGATCACAAGGGAATAGAGACAATATACAGTAACAGTCACCTTACAGGCAATACAATGGCACTAAATTCATATCTCTCAATAGTTACCCTGAATGTGAATGGGCTAAATGCCCCTGTCAAAAGACACAGGGTATCAGAATGGATAAAAAAAAAACAAAACCCATCTATGTATTGCCTACAAGAAACTCATTTTAAACCCAAAGACACCTCCAGATTTAAAGTGAGGGGGTGGAAAAGAAGTTACCATGCTAATGGACATCAGAAGAAAGCAGGAGTGGCAATTATTATATCAGATCAATTAGATTTAAAGACAAAGACTATAATAAGAGATGAGGAAGGACACTATATCATACTCAAAGGATCTGTCCAACAAGAAGATTTAACAATTTTAAATATCCATGCCCCCAACATGGGAGTAGCCAACTATATAAACCAATTAATAACAAAATCAAAGAAACACATCAACAATAATACAATAATAGTAGGGGACTTTAACACTCCCCTCACAGAAATGGACAGATCATCCAAGCAAAAGATCAAAAAGGAATACAGGCCTTAAACAACACACTGGACCAGATGGACATCACAGATATATTCAGAACATTTCATCCCAAAGCAACAGAATACACATTCTTCTCTAGTGCACATGGAACATTCTCCAGAATAGATCACATCCGTGGTCCTAAATCAGGTCTCAACCAGTATCAAAAGATTGGGATCATTCCCTGCATATTTTCAGACCACAATGCTCTGAAGCTAGAACTCAATCACAAGAGGAACTTTGGAACGAACCCAAATACATGGAGACTAAACAGCATTCTTCTAAAGAATGAATGGGTCAACCAGGAAATTAAAGAAGAATTGAAAAAAATCATGGAAACAAATGATAATGAAAATACAACGGTTCAAAGTCTGTGGGACACAACAAAGGCAGTCCTGAGAGGAAACTATATAGCAGTGCAAGCCTTTCTCAAGAAAAAAGAAAGGTCTCCGGTACACAACCTAACCCTACACCTAAAGGAGCTGGAGAAAGAACAAGAAAGAAACCCTAAGCCCAGCAGGAGAAGAGAAATCATAAAGATCAGAGCATAAATTAATGAAATAGAAACCAAAAAACACAATAGTACAAATCAATGAAACTAGGAGGTGGTTCTTTGAAAGAATTAATAAGATTGATAAACCCCTGGCCAGACTTATCAAAAAGAAAAGAGAAAGGACCCAAAAAATAAAATCATGAATGAAAGAGGAGAGATCACAACTAACACCAAAGAAACACAGACAATTATAAGAACATACTATGAGCAACTCTACGCCAACAAATTTGACAATCTGGAAGAAATGGATGCATTCCTAGAGACATATTAACTACCACAATTGAACAAGGAAGAAATAGAAAGCCTGAACAGACGCAAAACTAGTAAGGGGATTGAAACAGTCATCAAAAATCTCCAAACAGGGGCGCCTGGGTGCCTCAGTGGGTTAAGCCTCTGCCTTTGGCTCAAGTCATGATCTCAGGGTCCTGGGATCAAGCCCCACATGGGGCTCTCTGTTCAGCAGGGAGCCTGCTCCTCCCCGCCCCCCCCGCCTGCCTCTCTGCCTACTTGTGATCTCTCACTCTCTGTCAAATAAATAAATGACATATTAAAAAAAAAAATCTCCAAACAAACAAAAGTCCAGGGCCAGACAGCTTCCCGGGGGAATTCTACCATACATTTAAAGAAGAACTAATTCCTATTCTCCTGAAATTGTTCCAAAAAATAGAAATGGAAGGAAAACTACCAAACTCATTTTATGAGGCCAGCACTACCTTGATCCCAAAACCAGACAAGGATCCTATCAAAAAAGAGAATTATAGACCAATAACCTTGATGAACACAGACACGAAAATTCTCACAAAAATACTAGCCAATAGGATTCAACAGTACATTAAAAGGATTATTCACTACGACCAAGTGGGATTTATTCCAGGGCTGCAAGGTTGGTTCAACAACCGCAAATCAGTCAATGTGATACAATACCTCAATAAAAGAAAGAACAAGAACCATATGATACTCTCAATAGATGGTGAAAAAACATTTGACAAAGTACAGCATCCCTTCCTGATCAAAACTCTTCCAAGTGTAGGGATAGAGGGCACATAACTCAATATCATCAAAGCCATCTATGAAAAACCCACCGCAAATATCATTCTCAATGGAGAAAAACTGAAAGCTTTTCCGCTAAGGTCAGGAACACGGCAGGGATGTCCATTATCACCACTGCTATTCAACATAGTACTAGAGGTCCTAGCCTCAGCAATCAGACAACAAAAGGAAATTAAAGGCATCCAAATCGGCAAAGAAGAAGTCAAACTATCACTCTTTACGGATGATATGATACTATATGTGGAAAACCCAAAAGACTCCACTCCAAAACTGCTAGAACTTGTACAGGAACTCAGTAATTTGTCAAGATATAAAATCAATGCACAGAAGTCATTTCATTTCTCTACACCAACAACAAGACAGAAGAAAGAGAAATTAAGGAGTCAATCCCATTTTCAATTGCACCCAAAACGATAAGATACCTAGGAATAAACCTAGCCAAAGAGGCTAAGAATCTTTACTCAGAAAACTATAAAGTACTCATGAAAGAAATTGAGGAAGACACAAAGAAATGGAAAAATGTTCCATGCTCCTGGATTAGAAGAACAAATATTGTGAAAATGTCTATGCTACCTAAAGCAATCTACACATTTAATGCAATTCCTATCAAAGTACCATCCATATTTTTCAAAGAAATGGAACAAATAATCCTTAAATTTATATGGAACCAGGAAAGACCACGAATAGCCAAAGGAATATTGAAAAAGAAAGCCAAAGTTGGTGGCATCACAGTTCCCGACTTCAAGCTCTTTTACAAAGCTGTCATCATTAAGACAGCATGGTACTGGCACAAAACCAGACACATAGATCAATGGAACAGAATAGAGAGCCCAGAAATAGACCCTCAACTCTATGGTCAACTAATCTTTGACAAAGCAGGAAAGAATGTCCAATGGAGAAAAGACAGCCTCTTCAATAAATGGTGTTGGGAAAATTGGACAGCCACATGCAGAAAAATGAAATTGGATCATTTTCTTACATCACACATGAAAATAGACTAAAAAATGGATGAAGGACCTCAATGTGCGAAAGGAATCCATCAGAATCCTTGAGGAGAACACAGGCAGCAGCTTCTTCGACCTCAGCTGCAGCCACGTCTCCCTAGGAACATCTTCAAAGGCAACGGAAGCAAGGGCAAAAATGAACTATTGGGATTTCATCAAGTTCTGAAGCTTTTGCACAACAAAGGATACAGTTAACAAAACCAAAAGATAACTGACAGAATGGGAAAGATATTTGCAAACGACATATCAGATAAAGGTCTAGTATCCAAAATCTATAAAGAACTTAGCAAACTCAACACCCAAAGAACAAATAATCCAATCAGGAAATGGGCAGAGGACATGTACAGACATTTCTGCACAGACAACCAGATGGCCAACAGACACATGAAAAGTGCTCCATATCACTCGCCATCAGGAAAACTCAAATCAAAACCACAATGAGATATTACCTCACACCAGTCAGAATGGCTAAAATTAACAAGTCAGGAAATGACAGATGCTGGCGAGGTGCAGAGAAAGGGGAACCCTCTTACACTGTTGGTGGGAATGCAAGCTGGTGCAACCACTCTGGAAAACAGTATGGAGGTTCCTCAAAATGTTGAAAATAGAACTGCTCTATGACCCAGCAATTGCACTACTGGGTATTTACCCTAAAGATACAAATGTAGTGATCCAAAGGGGCATGTGCAGCTGAATGTTTATAGCAGCAATGTCCACAATAGCCAAACCGTGGAAAGGACCTAGATGTCCATCAACAGATGAATGGATCAAGAAGATGTGGTATATATACACAATGGAATACTATGCAGCCATCAAAAGAAATGAAATCTTGCCATTTGCGATGACATGGATTGAACTAGAGGGTCTCGTGCTTAGCGAAGTAAGTCAAGCAGAGAAAGACAACTATCATATGATCTCCCTGATATGAGGAAGTGGTGATGCAACATAAGGGCTAAGGGGGTAGGAGAAGAATAAATGAAACAAGATGGGATTGGGAGGAAGACAAACCATAAGTGACTCTAATCTCACAAAACAAACTGAGGATTGCTGGGAGGAGGGGGTTTGGGAGAAGGGGGTGAGATTATGGACATTGGGGAGGGTATGTGCTTTGGTGAGTGCTGTGAAGTGTGTAAACCTGGTGATTCACAGACCTGTACCCCTGGGGATAAAAATATATTATATGTTTATAAAAAATAAAATAATTATTAAAAAAAAGAGAAAACCTGAAAGATACCACTGAAAAATTCCTATAACTACTACATGAATTCAGCAAAGTTGCAGAATATAAAATCAGTGTACAGAAGTCTGTTACATTTCTATACACCAATAATGAAGGACCAGAAAAAGAAATCTAGGAATTGATCTCATTTGCAATTGTACCAAAAACAATAAAATACCTAGGAATAAACTTAATAAACAGGTAAAGAATTTGTACTCTGAAATCTATGTATATTAAAGAAATTGAAGAGGACACAATGAAATGGAAAAGCATCCCGTGTTCATGTATTAGAAGAACAAACATTGTTAAAATGTCTATACTACTTAAAGCAACCTACATATTTAGTGCAATCCTTATCTAAATACCAGTGGCATTTTTCACAGAGCTAGAACAAACAATCCTAAAATTTGTATGAAACCACAAAAGACCCCACATAGCCAAATCAACTCTGAAAAAGAAAAATGAATTTGGAAGCATCATGATTCCAGATTTCAAGCTATATTACAAAACTGTAGTTATCAAGAGAGTATGGTACTGGCACAAAAACAGACACATAGATCAATGGAACAGAATAGACCACCTAGAAATAGATTCACAACTATATGGTTAAATAATCTTCAACAAAGCAGGAAGAATATCCAATGGGAAAAATTCTCTTCGGCAACATTCAGAAGAAGGAAACTGGATCACTTCTTTGTACCTTACACAGAAATAAATCCAAAATGAATCAAAGACCTAAATTTGAGACAGGAATTCATCAAAATTCTAGAGGGAAACACAGGCAGAAACCTCTTTGACCTCAGCCATAGCAACTTCTTTCTAAACCTATTGCCAGAGGCAAGGGAAACAAAAGCAAAAAAATGAACTATTGGGATCTCATTAAGATAAAAAGCTGCTGTACAGAGATGGAAACAATCAACAAAATAAAAGGCAGGCTATGGATTGAGAGAAGATACTTGCAAATGACGAGGGTTAGTATCTAAAATCTATAAAGAACCTATCAAACTCAACACCCCCAACCAAAAAAAAAAAAAAAGAAAAAAAGAACAAAGCAAAACAAAAACAAAAACAGAAACAGAAACAGAAACAAAAACAAAAACAATAAGATAACAAATAATCCAATTGAGAAATAGGCAGAAGACTTGATAGACACTTTTCCAAAGGAAACATCCAGATGGCTAACAGACACATGAAAAAATGCTGAACATCACTCATCATCAGGTAAATACAAAGCAAAACCAAAAATGTGATACCACCTCACACCTGTTAAAATGGCTAAAATTAACAACACAGGAAACAGCAGATGTTGGCAAGGATGCTGAGAAAGGGGAACTCCCTTATATTGTTGGTGGGAATGCAAACTAGAACAGCCATTCTGGAGAACAGTGTGGAGGTTCCGTTAAAAGTTAAAATTAGAACTACCCTACATTCCAGCAATCACACTACTAGGTGTTCACACTCAGGATACAAAAATACAGATTCAAAGGTGTACATGCACCCCAATGTTTATAGCAGCTTTATCAACAATAACCAAACTCTGGAGAGAGAGCCCAAATCTCCACCAAATACATACATACACACACACACACACACACACACACACAGCCATCAAAAAAATGAAATCTTGCCATTTACAATGACGTGGATGGAACTAGAGTGGATTTTGCTAAGTTAAATAAGTCAATCAGAGAAAGACAAATACCATATGATCTCATTCATACATGGAATTTAAGAAATAAAACAGACTAACATATTGGAAGGTGAAAAAGAAAAAAAGGAGAGAGGGAAATAAAGCACAAGAGACTCTTAAGGCTACAAAACAAATTGATGGTTGATGGAGGAAGGTGGTTAGGAGGTGAGCTAAATGGGTGATGGGTATTAAGGAGGGCCCTTGTGATGAGCACCAGGTGTTGTATGTAAATGGTGAATTACTAAATTCTACTCCAGAAACCAATATTGCATTGTATGTTAACTAACTAAAATTTAACTTAAAAAAAAAAAAGACTTATGGGTTTTACCTTTGGTCCTTGTGTATAACTTTGAACAAAACTTTCCCCATCCATAAAACAAAATGAAACAGCAATATATCAGGCCAAACTGTTTCAAGGATTCTGTGATGTTTATGGTATAAACTGTAAGGTACTTAGTGAATATATAGTCCTGGAAGATGCTAAACAATAAAATAGTCTGGAAAGCTGTGAAATTGTGCTTGTTTTTAGCAAACTAAAACCTGTGAACAATACTGTGTGATTCAAACTTTGTGAAAGGAGCTAAACATGTGCTTATACAAAGAAGCACATGGATTTTCTGTGTATAATAACAGAAAGTTGTCAAATATAAATATATAATACATATATGTGTATATATATATATGTAAATATATTATATATACTACATATGTATACATATATATATATTTTTCTCACTGGAGGTGTGCTTCTTTTTCAAGGTCTCTTTGGCATGGAGGAAACTTGAGTTATTTTTTTGTAACTCTTTTCCACAAAGAAGGGGTGTTACTTTGTGACCCAACACTACCTCTCCCCCAGACATATTCCTCAAGACTGAAATGACAGTTCTAGAAATTACATCTCAGGTCTTCATATCCCTGCAACCTTGTGCTGTGCCTTTTGAATTTGGGAGATGGGCCCATGGTCAGAAGTGTAATGGGGATACTCACAGTCATAGAGTAAGCAAGGATCAGAGTTACTCAAAAACAGAGGCAAAAAGCTTTTAGTCCAAAAAGAAGTACAGATATATTATGAAATAGAAAGCAACTATACAAAACTAAAATGTGAGATTCCCAAAGGAAAAAAGAGCTCTTTTTAGAGCCACTTAAGCTTGTGCTTTATGATTTCCCAGGAGCTCTACTGCAGGAAGCATCTGAGAGTAGACCCTCATGAGACCAGAGGAAAAGTGACAAGTCAGCATTGCCACACCCTTCTCATCTATTCACCTCTACTTTGGACTTCTGTGCCCCTTCCTGTCTTAGTTATCTCTTATGGAAAATGTGGTGCAAAGAAGGCAAGAAGAATGCATATTTCAAGGACTGGGGAGGAGTGAGGACCTCCAGTTGCAGGGGTCCAGCTCTTAGGTCAGTGGGCAATCAAGTCCTCTCAATGACCTCCTCCAAAAGGAAGGTGATTTTCTTTACTTGACCTTCTGATTCAAATGGTAATCTCTTCCAGAAACACACAAACATACCCAAAATAATCTTTAACCAGCTATCTGGGCATCCTTTAGCTCAGCCACATAAATTTACTAACACACACTGTAAGAGATGCTCAAAAATATCTTTTAAAATTATTTTATTAGGGCACCTATGTAGCTCAGTGGGTTAAGCCTCTGCCTTCGGCTCAGGTCATGATCTCAGGGTCTCAGGGACCCTGCTTCCTCCTCTCTCTCTGTCTGCTTCTCTGCCTACTTGTGATCTCTGTCTGTCAAATAAATAAATAAAATCTTTAAAAAATGATTTTTTTAAAGATTTTATTTATTTATTCGACAGAGAGAGATCACAGTAGGAGAGAGGAAGGGAAGAGATCACAGAGAGAGGAAGGGAAGCAGGCCCCCTGCTGAGCAGAGAGCCCGATGTGGGACTCGATCCCAGGACCCTGAGATCATGACCTGAGCCGAAGGCAGTGGCTTAACCACCTGAGCCACCCAGGCGCCCCTATTTTAACATCTTTGAAAAGATGCTTCCTATGTGTATAGAGAAAATGGAGAATGAGGTAAGAACATGGTGAATGCCCAGGTTTTTTTTTTTTTTTTTTTTTTCTATCATAAAATTTGTGGTAGATGGCCATAATTTTTGCCTGCCTGGGACTTCATCCAAATTTTCCTTATGAAACTATCCCTTTTTTTCTCATTTCATGTGATTTGATTAGAATTGGTCATGCCCTAGCTCAGGGTGGGCCCTTGGTCTGAGCCCATGAGCATATGCATCCTGTTAGTCACAGTTATTGGTTAAGGAATGGGCTGGTGAATCAATTTTGAACAACACACACTAGGTCAAGATTCTGTGGAACTGCAGGGAAAGAGAAATTCCCTATTTAATGAGAGGATTCAGAAGATAAAAGCCATGAGTGGAGTTATTAGCAGCCATTCTGTCAACACAAGGAGCAAGTCTGTCTCAGTTTGAAACCATTGTAGAAGCATAATGGAAAGAATGAGATCAAGTCAAAATATATGCTCTGAACCCTCTGTATTTACCCATGATGAATGCATTGGGTCATTTTTATCTGTGAACCAATTGAACTCTAATTTAGCCAAGATTTTGAGGGTTTTTTGTTCTATGTTATTTTGGTTTTGTCTCTTATAACTAAAAGAGTTATGACTAAAGCAACATTTGTAATTTTTTTTCATGTACTTTCTTAGGAGATCTGTCTTCCTAAGAGGCTGAAGACTGGGGAAATCACATTTTTCTTTTTCTTTTTATATTTTTATTCATTAAACAAATATTTATTGAGTACTAAATATTTATTGAGTACTAAAATGCCAAATTTCCTGAAATACATCTATGAACAAAATAAACAAATAAAGATGCTTATATTTGGGGGTTTACTAAAAAAAAATAATAAATGTAAGATAAAAGAAAAATATATGCCAACTTGCCAATAGGCAGATAATAGCCCACAATAAATCCTAATAATTCAATCAAGAATCCAGTAGATGCAAGAACTATCTAAAGAAATAATGATAAATTTAGAGAAATAAAGGGAAGATGCAATATTCAATCTAAAAACTCAGGATATAAAAATAAAATGCAGATTTTTACACTCTTTTTTTCCATTTGAACGTACATTTTCATTCTTTTTTCACCACAAGATTCTTTTTATTAACATATTGAACTTGAAAACTGTCAGATGATTTTTAAATCCCTGTGTCTAGCAAAACAGTTGCCATATAGTAGGAACTCATTAAATATTAGTTGAGTAAATGCATGAAAAAAATAAAGTACAATAGAATGCCTGTATTCAAGGAACTTTTAGTTTAGAACTGATTCACCATCTCAACTGCAGTTTGGTTGTTGGCATTCATTTCCAGGGATGTTTTATTCTGATGGGTTAAAAAGCTTAAGGGAGAATTTGTTTCCAAAAGAGATAGAATTGATTCTCTTCTTTTCACTCCCCACCACTTTGCAACCTCTTTCTACCATATACAATCCTTATTAAATTTAAAAAGTCTCAGTATTTCCTAGTTTGAAAGCATACCTTGATGCTTTCAAATATAATTCCTATCATAAGGATTATTAGAAAAATTATAGAACGTATCCCTACCTTCGTCCCTCCACCACCTTTTTTTGAAACAATTACCTTTCTTTTTTAGGTTTTAATCTTGATTTCTCAAAAGTCTGCTGAAGTTTCATTTGATCTACAGTTTTGCATGCCCTCCTCCCCACACATTTTCTACCCCACTGTCAAATAAGGCCTATGCAGCTTGACTCATAAACAATTGAAGTTTATTCACCGGAGATTATGACCAATAAACATCACTAACTTTAAACTGTGTCTCTCCTCTTGTCCAATACACCTCAAAGTTTGTTGAGTTGAAGAGTATTAATTTATTTATTCATGTTCCCTCGGTGCCACTAAATTCAGACACATTTAATTGTTTATAGGGAAATTATAGTGAGAACAAGTTTTGGGTAGAATGGATTGAATGTGAAACATTCAGGTTTCAAGGAAATGTTTCAAAGACTAACCTAACCAAGAACTCAGTACCTTGGTTATTAAAAATTGAAATTTCAAACACAGGATTAGTGTTATTATTTAAACAAGCAAATAGATAAATGAGGAGACCCATTATAAGAATTACTTGAATTTTATAATAAAATGATCTCTGCTTCTTCTCTATATCCTTAGTTAAATTGTACAGAGACTGCAGAGTAGATACTCAACAGGTACACTTTTTTTTTTTTTTAAGATTTTATTTATTTATTTGACAGAGAGAAATCACAAGTAGTCGGAGAGACAGGCAGAGAGAGAGAGGGAAGTAGGCTCCCTGCTGAGCAGAGAGCCCGATGCGGGACTCGATCCCAGGACCCTGAGATCATGACCTGAGCTGAAGGCAGCGGCTTAACCCACTGAGCCACCCAGGCGCCCCAACAGGTACGCTTTTAAATGGCCTTGATTACCGTATCGATCACTATAACTATTTAGGCTTAGTCCTGAAAGCTATGCATTCCTTTGTTTATTAGTTCTAATCAGCATTCATTCTGAGTGCTATTATACTGCCTTGTAAACAATATTGTTTTGCAACCTTAAAGTCAGTAATTCCGTAGAAATTAAATTGGGTTTACAGTAAATCCATGATTACCATATAATCTGTGGAGTCTAAATAATGATGTACTTAGCTGTAGAATTGCATGTAAAACACAGAGCGATGATTACATGGCTATTTGGGGCCTAGGAAAGAAAGCGACGCCAAATGTTTTGATGGTTGAAAAGCTGAGGAATCTTTTTGTTTTTAATGTCTCAATTTAAATATGATCTTTAAACATCTTGATATTACCCTAGACACCTTAAAAATGGTCTTAAAATCTACTACTAAATCATATGCCTTACATCATCTGTTGTAAGTTGTTTAATAAATTAAGTCTTGTTACAAATAGGAAATCCATCTGATTTAAAGTGAAAATAAAAAAAAAACTAAGCAGACTTGCCTTTAGCAAATAATCTATCTCTCTTTTAAGAGGGTCTTTCATGAGAGTGTTCACTTTAAGCTTTAAGCCATGTTTCTGGACAAAAGAACAATTAGTCAAATGAGCATTTCACCCAAGGGCTCTTGCCTTCCATTTTGTCTAAAGGTCTCGGTGATGACTAGAGCTGTTCCTAATTAAGTTATATCAATGTATGTTGTTCTACTAATACACCCCAAGATCAAAGCCATGGTAATTATTGAAATTTACAGTCAGAGTGACCCACAGAAGTGATATGATTGGTCAAAGCTACATCATTGCTTCAAGGCAGAGTTGAACCTAAAACTGGCATGTCTTAACTCCTAATTCAGTCTTACTAACTACATCAACTCCTGCAGAGAATATAACATGAATTAGATGCAGACCCCATTCATAAGGAGCTACAAATCTAGTAGCAGGAGGCAAGAAGAGGAGCCAAGATATCACAATAACTCAAGAACAATGAAGCTATCACAGAAGTGGCATTGTGTAATGATGAGACACATCTACTGGGATTTCAGCAGCCCAGAACTTAAGCCAACTTAAACTTAGTTGTGATCTCCAGCAAGATACTAATTCTAAGCCCCATTTTTGTCCCTGTAAAATTAACAAGTAAAGTTGTTGTGGGGATGAAGTGTGAGTAATCTATAAATTAAATTCTTAGCACCGGGCTTCCTGGGTGGCGCAGCTGGTTAGGCGTCCAACTCTTGATTTCAGCTCAGGTCATGATCTCAGAGATGTGGAAAGGATGCATTGCTCAGTGATGAATTTGCTTGAGATTTTCTCTCTCCCCCTCCTCCATCTGCCCCTCCCCTCCGTGCTTTCTCCCTGTCTATAAAAATAATAGATAAATAAATCTTTGAAAAAAATTCTCAGTATAGTGGCTGGTACGTGGGAAGAAATCTGTGAATATTATTATTGAATAGAAGACATTATGGGGGTGTCACAAGTGGAAGAGACCTCCAAGTTAGTACAACTGGGAAAGACTATGAGGAGATAGCATTTGTGAAGAGTGAAGGACAACCATGACCCTCAGAAAGAAAAGAAAGGGAGAGGGTGTCATTTTTTAGCAGGATTGGAGTATATAAAAATGGGAAAACAATGAGGAAGAAAAATGAAGCTCAAAGGCAGGGCATGCTGAAACTTCATTTGAGGTGAATTTAGAATTAAGAAATAATAATAATAATAATTGTGCATATTAACTATGGGCTCACAGAACCAGGATGACAAAGATGTGAAAGACCACAATGAGTTAAAGTCTTGTCATAGGGAGTCTTGAGTCCCAGGATGGGGGTGTCAAATGTTGGGGGAGCACTGAGAACTTAGGACAGCAGAGGTATAGCATAATTGGATCTGGACTTCTGAAATATGGTTATGGAAATGGTGGAAAGGATGCATTGCAAAAGAAAAGAATAGTTTGCAGCCAGACCAGAATAAAGCACATGATAAGAGTTCAAGCGATAGAGACAAAGGTCTGAAATAGGTGATGGCTATGATAACAAAACAGAAGATATAACAGTGAGAGAGATAAGAAATTATCTTCCCAAGGGCTTCCATAACAAATACCACAGAACATGTAGCTTAAAACAACATTAATATATTCTCTCCTAGTTCTGAGGGTAGAAGTCCAAAATCAAGATGTCAGTGTCTTTGTGCTTCCTCTGAAGATTCTAGAGAATTATCTTTCTTTGCCTCTTTCCTAGTTTCAGGTTGTTGTCAGAAATCTTATCTTGCATCACTAAAAATTCCTGCCTCCTCTGCCTTCATATAGCCTTCTTCCCTATGTGTCTGTGTCACTCTGTCCAAATTTCTATCTTCTTTCTCTTATAAAGGTACCAGCTATTGAATTTAGGTCTCACTCTACTCCAGAATAAACTTGTCTTAGTTAATTACATCAACAACAATTCTATCTCCAAATAAGGCCAAAGTCACAGGTACTAGAATTAGAAATTGAACAGTACAACTTACTATATGTAGTATCCACTGGAAATATATGAAGATGTGGGAAGTCAGAAAGGGGTCCCTTCCATTCTCTTGCTTCTATGATTTTTTTCAATCAAAAATAAAAAAATAAAAGGAGAAGCAATCCATTGGATTGGGTTAGTTGAGATCATTGAATAGGCTAGATATGAATGAGCAGGCTTCTGTAAGTTGTCCTTCACTGAGGTCAAGCTAATGTGTACTTTTTTGCTCTGACAGCCTCTTTGGCTCTCTGGTGTGGGAGTGAAGCTCTCCTCAAGAAGTTTAATGCCTGGAAGAAAAAGAGAATGTGGATCCAAACTGAGTACCAGGCTTGCTTCCTTATATACCCATCTGAGCCTTAGAGTCCCAACCTGTAAAATGGACACATTGAGTTGATATGACAAACAGATGCTTTTATCTCAGTTCCTATTGCATACTTAAACACTATGACTTGATGCCATTATGATTATTATTCCTTTGTTTATTAATAGACATCTTTTGATGATTATTGCTTTCCTCAGACTACCTCTCAGCCTATATGGTAACTTAACTTTGCACTCCTGCACTGATCTTTGTGGGGAACCCTCACACGCTTGTCACTGACATGCCAATTTTTAATGATTGTTTTAAGGCCAGAGGCAAAAGTAAATGCTGGAAACATAGGTCCCTTAACCCCTTGATCATTTTATGCCTCCAACATAGTCTGTAATTCCCTTTTCCATTCTCTCTGGGAAATTTTTTATAAGTAAAATACCTAAACCACTGAGCGTATTTTTTAAAATGCATAGATCAACTCCATTATGACAAACTCTAGGAGACATTTGAAACACATTTATTGTACTGAAATTCTGTTGTACTAAATGTTGTTTGAAACCTAACCTGTGGCTATGAAATATTTTCCTGAATACATTTTTATAAAAACAGTTACTGTAATGGAGGTTGTTCCATAAACATCACATGGAAAGATCTCATTGCTCCCTCCTCCCACCTAGTGTATTTATTAATGCCATTCATAAGCATTTACTTTTAAAAACCATCCAGAAACAGTGCCCTTGACACTATGAAAAGCTTCAGGTATCTCAATAGGTTGGTTGGTAGTCATGAAGGACAGGGAATGCATATTATTCTTTCTTGTACCCCCAGGTCCCTGCCTGGTATTTGGAGGGTAACCAAAAAAGTATTTGAATAACTAAATGACTAAATGCTAAATTCATTTGCATCAAATTAGAGGAACCCTCATGAGGCTGCACCTCATATCAGTTTATTTATAAACATTTACCAAAAATATTTAACATGTACTTAGTATCAAAGCTAAATTGGGGTCTTGCAAGAACAAAATGAGCTCAGAAGAATCATCTGAGTACCACTTGCATGGCCAATCAAGATATTGTGCCTAATTGGCATTCCTACAAGTAGTTAACTTTTCCCCTATGCCTGACTTGAAAACACTCAGGTGCAAAATTTGTTCCTCTCTTTTAGACTATCTTAATAATTACTCCCTGTCTGAATCTTGGAATCAGAATCCCCCAGTGATGGGTACAAATGAGGGGAAAATATTGTCAGCATACATGGGCACTGGCTTGTGGCAATGAAGATTTATTTGATCCAGCCAGCCAAGTGATCACCAGAAGCAAGTAATCAAAAGAATGAAATTTTAGGGTGGGTTCCACTAGCACCTCTTTTATTCAACAGTATGCCTCTGCCCCATCCAGAGTCCAGAGGATAGAGTATTTGTTAACTCAAATCTTGTTTCAAGATGTTGACCCTAAAAATATTGAGACTTTGGAGCTCAATTTTTGTTCCTAAATGACTTTAAACTTTTGTTTGTTGCTCAGTTGATGTCATTGGGATTTATTTGGCTGCTGGCTCTGAGTTGCTATTTGAAAAGAGCAGCACCATATGCAGCACATGCATATTCAATGGTGCAGTTCTTTTACTAGGGGAGGGGGTGTGCCAGGACTCATAGCTCACAATATGAATTTGCATCTCACTTTGCATAAATTTGCATGCAGACTTCATAAGCCTCTAATTTCAAGTATGTAAAATGAAACAAATCAATGCAATCTACTGCAATTGTTTTCCAAGGCATTAATCACATGAAATACATACCAGCTTTCCTTAACCAATTAATTTAATCATACCCAAGGTTAGGAGAGACAGGGAAGTGGTGAATAATGGCTGCCAAGTGCCCGGCCTAAGGCTGGAAGGATATATACAGATTATACATTGCCCCCAATATGTCTTCTTTCCAACCCCTATGTCTCCTGTGGATATTACATTATGTTTTGCCCAGTATTTCATTTTTTCTCCCTTCAGTGAGTGGCCATTAGATTTATTCTGACCAATGAAATGTGGGTAGAAGTGATGCGTGTTCCCTCAAAGCAGCAGCTTTAAGACCTAGCACATGGTTCAATATATCTTACTTTCTCTGCCATGATATAAGCAATGTGCCACTTAGAGACTGCTCTGTTTACTTGAATCCTAGCATGTTATAAGCTACTGATATTTTCAGGTCATTTGTTCATGCAGCATATTCTTGTCTATTCTGACTAATGATGCATTTCCCGACTGTTACAATGAATTCTAATTTGGCTTCAGAGGTTTGTGTGGATTTTGTGTACATAAGAACATGCATGCAACATTGGGAAGGAGACAAAAAATTAAATGACATGATCCATGTGGTTAATAAACATATGATGCAACTGTAGAAATAATCCATACATTCAAGATCAACTAAAAGTCACCACAATGAAGAATAAAGAGGATATATTATATCCTCCCTATTTAAGGGGGATGGGGGGGCTAATTAATATTTCTTAAGATTAGCAAATCTATAAAATTTGGTCTGTATTTAAGAAACATGCCAACTTTCTCTTTGGAATTCATGTTTCATTATGGGAAAAGTCTCTATTAAATGCCAATTTTTAAACACCTTTCTTTAGTATCTTTTTATCCACTATTAATTTAAGAGTGGAGGTGAATTATGTAAGACTGATGAATGACAGACTTGTATCCCTGAAACAAATAATACATTATATGTTAATTAAAAAACAAAACAAAACAAAACAAAAAAGAATTGGGGCTCTGGGGTGACTCTGTTGTTAAGTGTCTGCCTTCAGCTCAGGTCATGATCCCAGAGTCCTGGGATCAAGCCCCACATCAGGCTCCCTGCTTAGCAGGAAGACTGCTTCTCCCTCTCCTACTCCCCCTGCTTGTGTTCCCTCTCTCTCCATGTCTCTCACCATCAAATAAATAAAAACCTTTAAAAAAAAGAATATTATGAGATATTCTAATTTAAAAAAAAAAAAAGAGTGGAGGAATTTGAAACCACAGGAGGGTAATACAGTGAAGTTTCAAAAATGAAACCTTAAATCCTGAATCTGAGGAACCAGATCTTTCTGTTTTCCAAAGTGCAAAAACTTCTGTGGTAGAAACTGAAAATAAAACAGCAATATAGATTACAGAAATACAGAGTACAACTTGCCTTCCAGTCAACCAAACCTTAGTGGCTTTGCTTTTACTTCCCCATAATGCTGTCCTACAAACTACAGGGTGGAGCAGCCTAACACTGACCCAAGGAGGCAAAAATGTCAACAGAAAAAAGAAACATGCAATACTAAAGATTATTTTTATTCTCATAAGGAAAAGATTAGAAATATATATAAGATAGCTCCAAATAGAGGTGAAAGAATCCTAAATCACAAACGTTTGGGTACTTATTTTTTCCCCAAGCACACATAGCTGAGAAATGGCTATGCCTTTTGAAAACTCTTCTGCAGTAAGGACATTATTATTTATATTCTCTGGATAACATGGTAATCACCCTTGAATTGAACCTACCTCCTTCGCAGCATAATCTCTACATAATTAGTAGTTTTGAGGTTTCCTAAGAACGTTAACAGTCCTATAAAAGAATGGATTTTCCTTAGAGAAAGAAAAAATATTTACAGGAATTTTACACTATATGAAACAAACCCCAAGGAAAAACACAAACATTTAAAGTGCCAAAACAAAACAAAACAAAAACATAGAGGGATGGCAGTCTGTCAAAGGATTGAAGGATTATTTTACTTCCCCCAGTTGCTCCATTTACTTACATCTCTGATGCTTTTTGGACAAAGAGATCTTCCAGCAGAGTGAGATCCTCCTGGTGATTCTCATATTACAAATGCCACAAGAATGGTTTTTCTTTCTTTTTTTTTTTTTTTAAGATTTTATTTATTTATTTGACGGAAAGAGAGATCACAAGCAGGCAGAGAGGCAGGCAGAGAGAGAGAGAGAAAGCAGGCTCCCCGCTGAGCAGAGAGCCCGATGCGGGGCTGCGGGGCTCGATCCCAGGACCCTGAGATCATGACCTGAGCGGAAGGCAGAGGCTTAACCCACTGAGCCACCCAGGTGCTCCAAGAATGGTTTTTCTTAACTAAATCAATTTCTTGCCCATAGTCAGAAACAGTATGATTAGATGACTGGTTTTGAAAGTTATTTTCTAAGCTCTTTCCCATCTCAAAATTTTCAGAATCAGTCAGGAGTTGAACTTTTAAAGCTGGCTTGATTCCTAAAGTAATAAACACCTGTTAACTCAGCTTTTGAATGAAAACTGATCTTCCCAGTTGAGGCATTTAAATCAGAGAAGGGGTGAAGTAGGGACATCATAAAAAATAGTCTTTCCAAATTAGTGTTTCTTTAAAAAGAAAAAAAAAATTACAGGTCTCCTGATAAAATTGTGTTCTCTAACAATCAAGAGGACTCTATCTCACAGGGATAGTTACTGAGAATATTCCAACAATTCTGTACTTTTAAAACTGTTCTTCAAGGAGAAAGAGACTTTGCTTTAACTGTCCCTTATACCTATCAGTTGCCTGAACTTTGGTCATGCAATGGTATAAACAGGGAACTATGGGGCTGCCTGATCCTTTATGGGAGGGGCAGAGGAGTTTGTTGGGTAAGGTCCAATCTGTGATTTGTGATTAACCTGACTTGTTCTTTTTTGGGAGGTTGGAAAACACAGGATCCAATCTCATCCTCTCTTAGGAGTTTCTGCAGCTTCATATTTCTATTTGAGATTCTAGTGTTCTGACCAGACCACCATGACTTTACTCAGATTCAGAGTAAAAAAAAAAAAAAAAAAAAAAGTTAGGCAGAAATGTTGAGACTGAGAAAGAATGCTAAATTACTCAAGACTCCCAGCCCATTGGATCAACCTAGTCTTACTCATTCCTCCTCCTAGTCAAACGTATAGAAATTTCCTTTACTGTTTATGTCTTTCAAGACTTTCCTATAGCTTTGCAGTCAAGTTGGTGGTAATTTTCCACTGGTCTGAAAGGAAGCTTCAGATGTGACCTATGGTCTCAATGTCACCATAATTTAGCCATCCCTAATATGCCCATTCTTTGGAACGCCAATTTTTATTGCTATAATAATTCTCACATTATTTATAAATAATATAGTACCATAAATACTGACCTTCAGGGCCAGCACAAGAGCTTTTTAATCAGGCTTTTTCCTGGTTGAGGTAAGACTCCAACTCTTCATAACATTTTATTGCAGATAGCTGTGTTAAATTTTCTAAAAATGTCTGGAACATTTAGGGACACAGATATTGTGCAGTCATACAATGACATGGTAGGGCACAGAAACAAGCACAGTGGAACCCTAATATTATATGACAAGGAAAACCCCTGTCATAGAGATTTTATACTAAGGTTGACAAGGAAAACCCCTGTCATAGAGATTTTATACTAAGGAAAGAAAGGAGGGTCCTGTATCAATAGCGGGTTTTATTTCCAGGGAGGCACAGATTTGACTCTCTAGGGGAACAAAATCCATGCCACTTTCAAAGAGGTACTATTTTACCTTATTTCCCTCTGTGAAATAGGTAAGGTTATTTCCCTATTTACAAAAGAAAACAAGCAAATAAATGAACTTAAGATTTAAAAACATGGGTAACTTCGATACTGGGACAAAACTGAAAAATGAAATAATCTTGGTTGCGGGAAACTCTCTATTCATGAGGTTCTGCTAAGAAATTCTGCTCAGTTAGAATTACATCAGAAAACAGAATTATAACAGATGCTTGAGATGAAGAGGTTTTAATGAGGGTACCATAACATTAAGAGTGGGCAGCCTAAGCCAACAAGTGAAGGATGTTGAGACACCCAGAGGTTAGCAAGAGTGGAAAGTTATTATTGCTCCTACATATGAAGGGGAAAAGTAAGGAAACTGTTACTGAAGTCCAGTGAGATTTGGACCTATCATAGAGGGGCCAATATCTACAGTAATGAAAGGGTATAGACATCAATATGAACTATAGCAAAGAATAAGAAGCAGAAAGAAAGAAATGACCCCAGGCTTTCTGTCCCCCAAAGCTAAAATCCCCTGTTAGTGCCTTTCACTGGCTAAATCTAATGAGAAGAGAGTTCAAGGGGGACTGGATGATGTATTCCATATGTTCAGACTATAGGAGCTTAAGCTAGGGTAGATCATGAGTCAGGGGGAGGTGGGAGGACAAAAAAGGGAAAGCGCCATTGTGCTGAGACAACCTATTTTCCATCAAATATTCTTTCTTCTATCTCCATCAGGGTTCCATTTGGGTTTTAGACAAGACCAAGACCTACACAGTGAAGTGCAGTGGAAATATGAGAGCTCGTGCTTGTCAAGGGACTATTTGCCGTGCCTCTAAGTGCATTTAGTCTTAGCTTGTCTATCATTGCTTAACATAAAATCATAGAAGCTTTTCTTTTTCTGTCACCAATTTATGTTCTTTCCTCATGCCACTATTCCATTTCTCTCCCCCATTACCCAAATTTATATTCTGCCTTTTTATGTACACCAATATCAGCTAACATTATAAGAGTGTCATCTTTATCAGATTTACTTATAAGGGGCACCATCATTTGAAACTAATGGCAAGAGATGCCAAAGAAAAATCCAGTTTCATTAGTGCATGGGAGAATATCATATTTTGGGATGAAGCATGGTTTGGATGGAGTAGGTAGGTCTGTCATAATAATATCACAAAGGCCTTCTCTCCAAATATTCCATCTCTATCAAACATGACATGCTCATGAGAGGGAAGAATGAAGGCAAGAATTTGAGTAAATGAGGGGCACCTGGGTGGCTCAGTCAGTTAAGCATCTGTCTTTGGCTCAGGTCATGATCCCAGGATCCTGGGATCAAGTTCCGTTTCTGGCTCCTTATTCCTAGGGGAGCCTATTTCTCCCTTTCCTCTATCTGCCGCTCCTCCTTCCTGTGCTCTCAGGGTGTCAAATAAATAAATAAAATCTTTAAAAAAAAAAAAAAGTATTTGAGTCAATGAGCAACTTGGAGAAGAGGAAGATGACTTTGGAATAGAAAGGGTACTGACCGCAGATAGGTAACTTCCAAGTAGGAAGAAAGTGGCATGAACAGAAGAAATACAATGCATAGTTCTAGAGCCCCTGCCTGCTCCCAGGTATCAGAAGCTACCTGGTGGTGGCATGAGAAGAAAAGATCCTTGAAAATGGCACAAGAAGGAAACCCACTATTTATGGAGTTTACAACAGTTTAGGGCTCGGGTAATATCTGGCTCTTATCTTTCAAAGCTGTGAGACCTTGTGTAAGTTATTTTACTCTTCTGCATCCAACAAATGGGAGAAATACCTAGCATTTAAAGGTTATGACAAGTAAATATGATAGCATGCATAAAGCACTAGGCATATAGGAGGTATCCAAGGATATTAATTTCCTTCTCTTCTTTTTTCAAGTTTAAAACACTCTTGCTTTCTCTACAACATAATTTTGATAAACTCAAATAGGAACCAACCATGTTTCCCCCTAAGTCAGAGGGGAAATTAATTTAGAGTTTGCATTCCTCTTGTTTATGTTTGACATTTCAAAGTTCCCTTTTGTTGTTAACCCAACACATGTCATAAAAATAATTAAAAGAGAAAAAATATGCTCACTTACAAAGAAAAAAAAAATAAAAGAACAAAGTTCACAATATATTCCAGTGAAAGGAAACCTGCTAAGGGGCTTAATTTCTTAGTAGAGATGAAAAAGAAAGATCTAGAAAAAAGGGAGGGGACAAAAAGAAGCAGATATTTTTACAAATCTTGTAAGCATGTCATTTTATAAGTCAAAGTGAGGACAAGAATAAGTGCTATTATGGCAATTTTCAGTCTGTTTGCTATTTTGATTGCTGTGAATATGCTGGAGAATGGCATCCACGTTCTGAAATGGCATGTATTTATGTACTGATAAATAAAGCAGCAGGCAAATCTGGGAGCCTCAAAACCGACAGGGTATCTCTCTCCATAGTGAGGTCTGTGAAGCAGTTATAGCAGATCTGAGGCCTTGCGTTAGCATCGTCTTAACAAGGGCAGGGTGTAACTAACATTAGGTTATATTAGCCATGTATCAATTTCTATGGCTGCTGTAACAAATTGCCAAAACTAAATATTTGCTAGTAATTATCACTAAGTAGCTTAAAACAATGCATATTTATTTTATCTCATAGTTCTGGAAGTTAGAAATCCAAAATAGGATAATGGGACTTCATTTATTCTGGAGACTCTAGAAAAGAATCTGTTTCCTTGCTTTTTCCAGTTTCTTATGGCTGATTTCATTCTTCAGCTTATGGGCCCCTCTGCTCATCACTCTGACCTCTGCTTCTGTCATCCACAACCTTTTCGTACTCTGATCCTCCTGCCTTTCTCTTCTAAGGACCTTCATGATTACATTAAGCCCATCTGGATAATCCAAAATAATCTCCCCATGTCAATATCCTTAATTTAGTTATCAATGTGAAGTCCCTTTTGCTGTGTAAGGTTTCAGGTGTTTGGACATAGACATCTTTGGGGAGGCATTATTCTGCCTTCCACAAGCTATTTCTCCAAAGGTTCATCTATCATCAATGCTACTGGTATGGTGGAACAGTGAGAAGCATGGCACTGTGGTCAGACTTCTTTGGCAAAAATCCTACCTCCTTCCGTCAACAGCTAGATGCTCTTGAGCAAATTATGCAGTCTTTCTGAGGATAATTATAGTGACTACTCCTCAGAATGCTAAGAATATTAAACAAAAAGAAGGCTTGAACAATGCTTGGGTCATAGTGTCCAGTTATAACATTATTATTTTGTTGTTATTATTATTACTACTATTAAATAATAAAGAAACAAAAATATGTATGACTCATAGAGTCAAGATCAGGGAGAAGCTGTTTACCTATTTTTTTTTTTTTTAATTGCAGAGCTTACTTTGGGACCAACTGGAAATTTATTAAGACTTAGAAATTCATGGGCGCCTGGGTGGCTCAGTGCATTAAGCTGCTGCCTTCGGCTCAGGGTCCTGGGATCAAGGCCCACATCGGGCTCTCTGCTCAGCAGGGAGCCTGCTTCCCCCTCTCTCTCTCTGCCTGCCTCTCTGTCTACTTGTGATCTCTCTCTGTCAAATAAATAAATAAAATCTTAAAAAAAAAAAAAGACTTAGAAATTCCGATGTTAGTTTTGCAAGCCACAAAACAATCCTGCTTTCATTGACACTTCTATTGAAGAACTTGTTCATCCATCTTTTAAATTTTCCTTTACTGAGGAAAGAGCTGTTCTGAGCCTTTGCTGTAAAGTTTTTCAAATAAAAGTCATTCATTCATTAATAACTTTATTGAGTCTGAAGAGTTTTAAACAAAACAACCCTTATATTTATCTCCACATATGAATCATGGATAGCCATCTATTTATACACTCAGCATACCTGTGTAAAACACTTCTTGTGCTCTGGTTCTGTCAACAGACAAACTCAATGATGGAGGAAGCATGGACCTTAGCCTAAGAGTCCACAGTTTTGCCAAGGAAACACATATACATACATATGCAATGGACTGCAAGAATTGGCAATAGATTTCCTTTCAAAGAGTCTCTGATCTTCTGTCTACTGACCACAGGTTGTGCAAGGAATTCTAGGACTCTGAGGTGAAACTGAAGGCATTCCACCCTTCAGATGCCTAAAGTGAAGGGCAGACAGGCCTGTTAGTTACCCAGAGCACTCCTAGCAAAGCCTCCAGAGTTCCTACTGAAAAGTGGAGATGGTGTTTTTGCTTCTGTTGAGGAACTTTGGTGTTGAAACAATGCTGAGTGCACAGGTGTGAGAGCATGTAAAACCATGTTAGGGAGGTGGAAATCATTAGTAACCCCATGATAGCTCTATCAAAAGAGCAGTTCAACACCCTGCTAACCTGGATCCCTTGAAACTCCACTTGCCTCTTCTCTTCACTCTGTCATCAGAATTGACAAAACCATAGCTGTGGGCTCTGAGGAAGGGACTGCCATCAGGGTTGGCAAAACCATAGCTGTGGGCTCTGAGGAAGGGACTGCCACTCTCCTGCTAGATTCCTTTGTGCTAAATGTCCACACCAGCAGATGGGCTGGCTTAAGATCAGATTCATGGAAGATTAGGATGGGAAGGGAACTTAGCAACCAATAAAATCCACAATCTTTGTCTAAATATGAAATTTACAAAAACAGTCAGTGATGGGCCAAAGTGACATAGCCAGTGCACACTAAGAATAGTATTCAGGTTTATGGGTCTACCATTTTCAGTTCAGACTTTTTCTCCTATCTATGTCATGCATCAACAGAGAGCTGAAAGTACTGAAGTGATTTCAATACAATAATTTTTTAATGGTCTGCCAGTTTTTTATTATTCATATCAATAGTCTCATGGATGAAGATGGTAGAAAGTCAAATAAGCTCCTTTGAAGGGCAAGGAAATACTCCTTAGAAATAACAAAATTACTTCCCTTATCTATCATGTGTAGATTTCTGGATGCCTCTTGGACTAAGAGAATCTCCTGAAGTAAAATGTTTAAAGTTTTTCTGGCCAGATAAACACAACACCAGGCAAAGTGGGTGCAAGGCAAGATTAATTAAAAACACTCTCAAGCGAAGTTTCAGGGCTCAGGAGAAGGGGAGCCAGGAAAGTTGCACCGGGAGGAGGTGGGCACCCTCGGGCGAGGTTCTGCGACTCTGGAAAGCAGAGTGGCAGAAGTTGCTCCCAAGGCAGGGAGAAGGGGGCTTTTAAGGGGCCTCAAGGGGAGTTCAGGGGTCTTTTGGCAAGTTTCCCTTATTTGGATATTTCCCCTGCTCGTCGGGGTCCCATTGGTCCACTGAAGCCCGGGGCAGGGGTCTCAGATTCCCGCTTGTCAGGGTCCTATTGGTCCACAGGAGCCCAGGGCGGGAGGGTTTTCAGATTCCTGCTTGGGTCTTTGTTCTCCTGTCTGAGCTCAGGTTTTGTGGCGGGGACTTTTGCCATCTTAAGTAACCCTTTCTTTCTGCCAGCCCAACATTCCAACCTTTTGCTTTATATAATGGTGCCAGGGCCATTGACTCAGTTCTGGCTACTTCCTGCTGATGGAGGGGGGCAAGGGGCATTGTCATGGGGTAGTCAGAAGTGGGCAGGCTAGAGTAGGGCTGAAGGAGGTAGGGCTGAAGGAGGAGTTGATTGATGGACACTCGGGCAAGTTCTTGTAGGCGACCCTGCAGGCATCGGAAAAGACAGGGAGAAACTGAGACTAGAAGGAGGATTATGCATACAGGTCCCGCCAAAGGGAGCAGCCAGGTTACCCAGGTGTAGGGGTCCAGGCCCCAGGAAGATGTGTCTCGCCACCATGCTTGAATCAGATCCCTGAGTTCTTTAATCCTGGAGGTAACTATACCTGATTGGTTAACAAAGTAACAACATTCTTCATTTAAGTATAGGCAGATCCCCCCTTTTTCGGCGGTCAGAAGGCCTAAAGCCTGTCAGTTCTGCAGGGCTAAGGCGCCAGGCTGGTAACTTGCCTCTGTAGGGCTGTGAGGGAGTCAGCAATCCGTTCCACATCATCATTCAGGGCTTGGGAGAGTTTGTAATAAAAGTCTATGGAAGGTCCTATCCCCGCTGTTCCAGTTGCCACCCCTGTGGCTATTCCTGCCCCTATTATGAATGGGAGGAAGGTAGCCCTTCCTCCACGGTGTTGGGGGAATAGGATGGATTGCAGCTGGGATTCAGAGTAGATGGTAGTAGAAGGAGATAGTAGAATGAATATACAGCCTAGGGAGTCACTAGTGGTCAGGCAGTGATAGGTTCCCTGAGGGCACGAGAGAAATATTCCCGAGGGAGTACAGTACGGGAGGGAGGAGTTAGTCATGTTGGCAGCTGCGGTGGTAAGGGGGGAGGACACATTAATAATAGGTATGTTTCCCCTGATGGGGCCAATATGGACCATATTATTTGCAGCTGTGGAGTTGGGGAGTGGCCAGTCAATAGGGAGGGGTAGTCCTACAATGTTGTAACGTGTTGAAAAAGGGAAACAGATCCAGCAGTCACTATCACCGTTCTTTGACACATTTTGCCATAGGTTGTAACTAGAGTTCAGGAGGGCCACTGCCAGTTGTTCGGTGGTAGGGAATTTTTGGATGCTACCAAGATTGATGCCCTTATAGACCGGGTTGCTGGGGGTTTGGAATCGTTTAGTCAGGTCTGTGACCGCTGTTTTAATGCGTTCACAGCTAGCCTGGTCCTGGACCTCCCCTCCCTCATCATAGAGACCGGCATGACCCAGATAGGTCTGGCAAACTTTTCCAGACCTGGGGTAGATGTTGCAGGGGGCAATACCGTGTTTGGCTGTCACGAGGTCAGAGACCCAATAGGTTTTCTGGTCATACATACAGGTTGTTGGCTTCTTTCCCTAGTAGCAGGTTGCAGGCATATAAGTAAAGGCTGAAAATAGCGAGAGGTACCTGAACCCCTCATGCAGCTAAACTCACATGGATCCACCTGGTTTGTCTGGATTAGAAGGAATATGAGAAGGGGCCCTAACCAAGTGGAGCTTGGTGGGGCCTGCCATCTGGGAAGTTCAATCAGTATCTGTGGGTGCCCATTTGAGATTGTTGATATGTACCCATGCAGAGTGCCCCAATAGTTTCGCAGCAGTTGGGGTGGTAAGGACGACCATATGAGGCCCGGTCCACTGGGTTTGTAAGGAGCCTGGCCGCAAGCTTTTGAGGAGGACCTGGTCCCCAGGAGATAGATCTCGTACCCCTTCGGAAGCATGGTCGCTTGGGGCTGGGAGGACAGTGTCGGCATGGGCCCTTAAGAGAGCTCGTGGGCCCTTAAGAGAGCTCGGAGGAGAGTGGGGTAAGGTAGATAGGATAAAAGAGGCAGGGAAATGGCTGGAAGGCTATGATTTATAAGAAAGGGCCAGCTGTATAGTAATTCAAATGGGCTTAAGCCCGAAGGTCCGCGGGGCATAACCAGGAGTCTGGTGAGAGCCAGGGGCAGAAGTGTGGGCCAGGAAAGGTGGGTCTCTAGGGTAAGTTTGGTGAGTCGGGCTTTGAGTAGCCTGTTGGCCTTTTCTACCTTACCCGATGACTGTGGGTGGTATGGGATGTGAAGTTTCCAGGTTATGTTGAGGCTCTCAGCAACCTGTTGGGTTACACTGGAGATGAAGGCAGGTCCATTGTCCGACTGGAGGGTCCGGGGCACTCCAAACCTCAGGATGATGTGCTCGATGAGTACTGTAGCCACCACGTCCGCTGTTTCCTGGGCTGCGGGGTATGCCTCTATCCCACCTGTGAATGTATCAACCAAGGTTAATAGGTAGCAAAAGGTTTTATGGTGAGGCATGTGAGTGAAATCCAGTTACCAGTCTTCCCCCAGCTGATGACCTCGGAGCTGATGGTTAGGCCCTGGTCTGCGGATTCCTCCTTGTGAATTCCCGGCCAAATGGGTTTTACAAGCCCTGTGGACAACTTTGATTACCTTAGATAAGGAAGGATGATAGAACAATGGCTGAAGAAATTGGTGGAGAGCCTTTGGGCCAATATGGAGGGATCGGTGGATGTCAATAATTAAGGTGTGCACCAGATTGCCTGGATCCTGAATGTAGATCCACCCCTTATCTCCAATCTTTCCTCCCCATGCCTGGAGGGCTTGAGTTTTCTTTGTAGAGTAGGAAGGCTGGTGAGGGGTGTTAAGAAAGAGGATAGGAGATGCAGGGGTATTTAGGGCTGTCTGTCTGGCCACTGAGTATGCCCTGTTGTTACCTAGGGAGACCAGATCCTTGGCCGTTTGGTGGCCTCAACAGTGAACAACTGCTATCTCAGCAGGCAGACTAAGGGCCTCAAGCAACTTGGCGATGAGGGGTCCATTAGCTATAGGGGTGCCCTTGGTCGTTAGGAACCCCCGTTCTTGCCAAAGAGTAGAGTGTGTGTGAGTTATGAGGTACGCATCTATTGAGTCAGTGTAAATGGTGACTTGTTGTCCCTTCAACAAGTGTAATACCCTGGTGAGAGCTACGAGTTCAGCCTTCTGGGAGGTGGTTCCGATTGGAGGGGGGAGCCATCTCTAATACCGCATCCGTGGTGACCACAGCGTAAGCAGCGTGTCTTTAGCCATCTGAGGCCAGGAGGGAACTGCCGTCCATGAAGAGTATGTGGTCATGGTTGGATAGTGGTTGATCAGAGAGACCGGGATGGAGAGGAGTGAGGTCCTCTGTAAGTTGTAGGCAGGAATGAATGGGTTCTGGGGTGGGTGAGGGCATAGGCAGTAATGTTGCAGGGTTTAAGCGGGGGGAGGTAGAGAGAGAGAGATGTGGGTTTTCTAGGAATAGCAGATGGAATAGCTGGAGATGAGAAGGAGTCAGATGGGCCAGGGATCGGTGGCTAAGGAGGTCCATGAGTTAGTGGGGAGAGTAGACCGTGATGGGCTGCCCTAAGGTCAGTTTGAGGGCCTCCTTTGTAAGAGAACTGGCTGCCACTACGGCCCTGAGGCAGGGCTGCCATCCCTGGGTGGTGACATCTAGTTGCTTGGACAGGTAGGCTATAGCCCTATGCATAGGCCCCACCAGTTGTGTTAGGAGGCCAGTGGCTGAGCCGGAGCACTCATCAGTATAGAGATGGAATGGTTTAGAGAGATCAGGTAGGGCTAAAACTGGCCTGGTGGTAAGGCGGTCCTAGTTTAGAGAATGAGTGGCGGATCAAAGTGGGATCAGTTAGGGGACCCTGGGGAGTCTCTTTAGCCGCCTGGTACAGAGGGCAGGCCAGGTTAGAGAAATTTGGAATCGAATGTCTGAAGAACCTAACCAATCCAAGAAAAGAGAGTATTTCATCCGCCGTTTGGGGAGGTTGGAGTTCTTGGAGGAGTTGTATGTGGTCCCCGGTAAGAGACCTAGAAGTGGGAGTCAGAAGTAGGCCCAGATAGGTAACTGAAGGGGCACACAATTGGGCCTTAGAGGGAGTGACTCGATATCCCTTGGCCCCCAGGAAGTTAAGTAGGGCGGAGGTGTCGTCTTGGGAGACCGAGAGGGAGGGGCTACAGAGGAGGAGGTCATCCACATATTGTAATAGAGTACTAGCCTTAAGGATGCACTGCTGTAAGTCTGTAGTCAAGGCCTGGCTGAAAATGTGGGGGCTGTCCCTAAACCCCTGGTGTAGGACAGTCCAAGTTAGTTGTCCAGAAGCATGCGTGTTGGGATCCTCCCAGGTGAAGGCAAAAAGAAAATAGGAATCAGGGTGCAAGGGGACGGTGAAAAAGGCATCCTTTAGGTCCAGTACTGTAAAGTGAGAGGTGTTTGGGAGAACATGAGACAATAGGGTGTAGGGGTTAGGAACGACTGGGTGGAGGGGGATCATGGCCTTGTTGATAAGCCTAAGGTCTTGTACCAGTCTATAAGCTCCTGAGGGCTTGCATACTAGGAGGATAGGGGTGTTACAGGGGAAACTGATGGGGATCAGGAGTCCCTGACGTTTAAGCCATTCTATGATATGTTTCAGGCACCGGCAGTGGGCTAAGAAAATAGGAAACTGAGCTTAAGAGGGAAACTTGGAGTTATCCTTAAGCTGTACTTTAACTGGGGTAAGGTGGGAAGCGATGATGGGTTCCGAGGTGTCCCACACCTGAGGATCTACAGTGGGTAGGTCATCTGGAGCAGGGGTTGAGGGAGTGGAGAGATGTAGGATGAGACAGGTTGAGGTGGAGGGAGGGGAGGAAGGGGAGAGGCAGAAAGTTGCCTTCAGTTTCTGGAGAAAGTCCCTCCCCAGTAGAGGGACCGGGCAGAAAGGAATCACTAGGAATGAGTGGGAGAAGGTGAACCCATCCATGCTACAGGTAAGGGGAAGGGTCACCCTAGGATTGGAGGAGGTCCCATTGACCCCCATAACCATAATTGGTGAGGTTCAAGTAAGTCCCGAATAGGAAGGCAGAACAGAGTAGGTAGCCCCCGTGTCCAGCAGAAAGGAGATGGAATTACCCGCTACCTGGAGCATGACCCTGGGCTCGGCCTGGGTGAGAGGGGTGGCCAAGTCTGGGCTTCGTCAGTCATCCCCTAATCCGAGCAATGGAAAAGCTGGACTTACTGTCTCAGGAGCTCCCCCACATTGAGGTGCTGAAGATACCCCAAGGTTAGGGCAGTTGGATTTCCAGTGGCCCATCAAATGGCATTGAGGGCAAGGCTGAGTTGGCAGCTTTGGATTGGGGCAGTGGAGAGCCCAATGTCCCTTGGCTGAGCATTTGAAATAGGCCCCCCGGGGGGGGGGGTGCGATTGGTTGCCCCTGTCTGTTGGCTCCCGGAGCCGGCCGGCCACAGGGCTGCTACCAAGGCCTGGGTCTGCAACTGAAACTTTTGCTGGAGTCTGGCTTATCGTTTAAGCTCAGCTGCCTCCTCACGGGAATTAAAGACCTTAAATGCCATTTACACCAAGTCAGAAGTGGGGGGTCTGAGGGCCCTCCTCAGCCTTTTTTAATTTTCTCCGTATATCCGATGCTGATTGAGAGATAAAATGAGTAGCCAGTACCGTGGCCCCTGCAGGAGAGGCGGGGTCCAAGCAAGTGTACTGGGTTAAAGTCTTGGTCAATCGGTTAAGAAACATGGCGGGGTTTTCATCAGGGTCCTGGACAATCTCCCTAATCTTGTCATAATTAATGGCCTTATTAGAGGCTGCCTGCATGCCAGCTATGAGACATTGGACCATGCGGTCGCGGCGCCGGTGGCCATCTTGGCCATCCTGATAATCCCAACCTGGTTCTACAGCTGGGACCACCTGGGCTCCAACTGGCATGGCAGCATCAGTGAGATGGACCTGACCTGCGTGCTCCCAGGTATCAGCCTGGATGCGTTCCCTCTCCTCTGTGGTGAGGGTGGTGGTCTGGACCACATGTAAATCATGCCAGGTAAGGTCATAGGCTTGGGCCAGACAAGAATTCTTTGATATAGTTATCAGGATTGGCTGAAAAGGAGCCAAAATGTTTCTCAATTTGGGAAAGGTCTTGTAGAGAGAAGGGCGCACGAACTCGAACAACTCCCTCAACTCCAGCAACCTCCCTTAGGGGGCAGACTAAATTCAGGGGAGGGTTTTCGAGCCCTAGTGCGGGTGGAGATGGGAGGGGAGGCTGGAGGGGACGAGGGCACTGGTTCAGAAATCCTGAACATAAGGGACCTTGGCCCATCTGCCTTGGTGTCTGCTGAGGTTACTTAGGTCCATGAAAATCTGATAATTAAACGTGCCTTCCGGAGGCCACTGGGACTGATTGTCTAATCAGTATTGTGGCCAAGCGACAGTACAATAACGTTGTTTTCGCAGGTCCTGGTCCAGTTCCAGGGTCTTAAGTTTGGCCAAAAGTCCTAAAACACCCGCGGGATGTTTTAGGGTCAAATTTGGATTGGGAGGTCCCCAGGATTCGTTGCCGGGAAACCTGAGGGCTGGAGGAAGGCGTCCCCTCATCCACCACTGTGTTGCGGAAAAACTGTGTTGACTGCCATAGAGGTTAGGACGTCTCCCAGCCTCTCGGAGTCACGGAGGTCACGTGGTGACCGGCGGGGTCCGCCCTGATACAGCCGCGATTAGGGCAGGGCTTTCTGGAAGGAGGCGCGGAATCGGGGGAAACTCACCACGGCTTCAGAAGTGGTATTCAGAAAGGCAGGTCTGGGTCCGGCTAGGGAAAGGAGAGAGCCTCCTCACTGGGGTGGGGGCTCAATCTCCTTCCCAGGTTATGGCACCAAATGTAAAGTTTTTCCAGCGAGACAAACACAACACCGGCAAAGTGGGTGCAAAGACAAGATTTATTAAAAACACTCTCCAGCTAAGTTTCAGGGCTCAGGAGAAGGGGAGCCAGGAAAGTTGCACCGGAAGGAGGTGGGCACCCTAGGGCAAGGTTCTGCAACTCTGGAAAGCAGAGAGGTGGAAGTCGTGCCCAAGGCAGGGAGAAGGAGGCTTTTAAGGGGCCTCAAGGGGAGTTCAGGGGTCTTTTGGCAAGTTTCCCTTATTTGGATATTTCGCCTGCTCGTCGGGGTCCCATTGGTCCACTGGAGCTGGGGCCGTGGGTCTCAGATTCCCACTTGTCAGGGTCCCATTGGTCCACAGGAGCCCAGGGCGGGAGGGTTTTCAGATTCCTGCTTGGGTCTTTGTTCTCCTGTCTGAGCTCAGGTTTTGACTTTCGTCATCTTAAGTAGCCCTTTCTTTCTGCCAGCACAACAAGATGACCTAGAGCAATGGTTCTCAGTCTGTAGTTTCTAAGCTAGCAGCAGCAACAATCATCTGGGAACTTGTTATAAGTGTCAATTCTTTTTATTTTTTTAAGATTTTATTCATTTATTTTTGCAAAAGAGAAAGAGGGAAAGAGGGGGAGAAAGAGAAGAACGGGGTGGGGGGTTGCAGAGGGAGAAGCAAATTCTGTCCTGAACAGGGAGCCTTATGTGGGACTCAATCCCAGGACCCCAGGATCATGACCTGAGCCAAAGACAGATACCTAATCGACTGAGCCACCCAGGTACCCTAAGTGTCAATTCTTAGGCCCATGCAGATTTGTCAAATCAGAAACTCTGCTATGTGGTCCAGCCATCTGTTTCTACAAGTACTCTCTGTGATTATAATGCAGGCTAAAGCTTGAGAACCACTAGCCCAGAGAAATCAGTGTAGATCTGGACTTTGCCTTGGAAATGGTCAATGGGCATTATTTAGTTTCAATGTAACAAAGTGGGAAAAATGTTTATTCCTCCAAAGTGTGAGCAATTCTTTCTCAAGAAGCAATTTATTCAGAAGCAAAATCTTATGTATATGTGTGAAATATATGTGTATGAAACATGGCCTTTAGCAAAAGCCTGACTAGATTTCTTTCCTTGACAGGACAGGCTTGCTGGGCCACTAACAGTGCTGGCAAGCACACTGTGTGGTTTGGAACTTAAGAAAAAAAAATGATTTATTAACTTTGAAAGTAATTAAGGTAGAAAAATATAGTATCCCAAAGTGTATAAGACACAGAACTAAAACCGCCCATAAACACCAGATTGGGGACAAAAGCTGTAAGAATACCAGATATTACATTTTCACACCACCCCCTCTCACTATCAAATCCCCAGCAGGGTACTACAGAAAAATTGCCTGTCAACAGAATGAAATGAATAGTATGTGATCCCTGGTATAATTCCCTTGGAATTCAATTTATACTAAATACAGAAAGAACCAAGGAAAGGGGTGGAATGGGAACAAAGAATGGTCATGTACATTAGAAAAATTTAATTCTACAGCTTCCAAGAAAGAATCATTCATGGTCCAGTCTTTCATGGCAGAAGTAACTCTACTGAAATTCATAATATGCAATTCTAGTAACCCCTCTGGAATGAAGATACCAAGTTGCTGTTCCATTTCCACTGCAGGTTCAGGCTTAGACTAAGGATAAGTCACCAGACTTTCTCTGCCTTAACCAATACTCCCTATTTCACCATTTACCTCTAAAGTGATCCTTGTAAACAGGTATGGAAGTCTCACTGCAAATTAGAATATGTTTATTTCTCTAATTCTTGGTGGTCTATTCAACAGCCATGTCCTTTCATTCCTTGTTAAGAAAATCTGAGTTAGCTCATAGAAAAAAATTGAAAGATTTTTTTTTGTACTTAATTTCTTTCTTTTTAAAAATTAACATATAATGTATTATTTATTTCAGAAGTACAGGTCTGTGATTCATCAGTCTTACACACTTCGTAGCACTCATCCTATCACATACCCTCCCCAATGTCCAAAACCCAGTCACCTCATCCCTCCCAACCCCCTTCACTCCAGCAACCCTCAGTTTGTCTCCCTCTCTGGTCTTGTCTTGTTTCATTTTTTTCCTCCCTTCCCCTATGATCCTCTGGACCAAAAGGCTATAAAATATCTTCAAATTAAAACTATGTATTATTTAAAGCTTACTCTTCCAAGTCATCTGATTCCATGCTATTTGTGACTTTCATTGTCTTTGAGCTATTTTACAAGACTGTAGAGTTAGAATGTAACTTGTAGAAAACCGATGGTAAAACAAATATCTCTTTTCTATAGATAAGCCAATAAGTCCTGTTTCAATGGACTTTCCTCTCCTACAGTGGAATAACCTAGCTATGCATTGATTAAATAAATTCATTTCAGCTATCATGATGATCTAACATATTTGTTTGGTCTTCGGAATCTCTTTGTACCCGAGTTTCCTACTTAATTCATGTGTTAAACGTGATCTTTGACACCTTTCCATTTTATATCTTTATAAGTGTCATGATTAAAGTTTTAAAAAAAACAACTATATTTTAACAATATATTCTACAACAGTATATCCAAGGAATATGGCCCCTTTCTAAATCTGAAAAATAAACCGTGAGAAATCTAATCTAACCATGATAACAATAATCTTATTCCCCTTTGCCCTAACTGGTTTGGAAGTAATCATGTGGCCACATTCTATTCAATGAGAAATAAAAGAGAAGGTTCTGAGAGAAGCTGACCTTTCTGATAAATAAACAAAAAATAGTAAGGGACAGAATTGAGAGGAGGAGGTTCCCCTTCTCTCTTGTCTCAAGATGTTGTCTTGTGAGTACAGGCTGTATGGAAATGAAAGCTGCCATCTTACAATAATAGCAGGGGAAAACCGAAGAGAATCTCAGAGTAGCCATCTCTGATCACTAACATTTGTTGAGCCTCTCAGTCAATCAATCAATCAATCAACTCAGAAGTTATTTTTTTTCCAGAGTTATTATATAAGGTAATAATTCCTTGTTGTTTAAGCCATTTCAATTTCTTATTTAATTGCATGTACTTAATAAGTATTATAATAATTACAATCACAGATTTAGAAAGAAAAAGTACCCAGGATATCTGACATAGAGTGAGAGGTTGTATAATAAGTCATCTGACACTGGTGGCAGTGCTGGGCAGAAAAAGGTGGTTGTGATGAGGTACTCAAAGAATGGGTATCAAGGAACAATATAATGAGGGGGATGTGATAGCACTAATGGTAAAATCATTATACGGAGTATCAATTAACAAAGAAATGTCCATTTGTCCATTATTGTGGCTAAACTACCCCTAACCCTTCTAGTCTCAATTCCCTACCTCGAATCACATTACATCAAAGCTAGACTAAAATATAGGCCTCTTATTACCCTGTAGACATTTTCTTCAACTATAAATGGCAATTAAATATTCCACATTGGCAGTGATCCATACCTAATCATCATCAACTTCATCATTACTATTTATTGAATGTTTATGCATCAGTAAATTTGATCAGCAGGGTAAGTGCATTATCCTATTTAATGTATTCAACACCATAACTGGATGTGGTAGACTGTAGCAGTTCCAGTGGTTTTTTTTTGTTTGTTTGTTTTTGTTTTTAATCCTTGTATCTGTGGCCTTGGCTAGTCAACTCTCACAGTAATTCTGAGCGTGGCCAATGGGACAATAGAACTTGTATTCATCAGTGAGATAATCATGACACAAAGAGACTTATAAAACACTTCAGCATTGGGGCTCACCCTATCTTTACATTCTTAGGAATCTTGGGATTATTGCTATATAAATACGCCTAAACTAGTCTCCTAAGCTACATCTAGGATTTCAAACCCAAGAGTCTAGATGACTTCAAAGTCCATGTCTTTGACAGGAACCCTCTAAGTATCTACATATGGTACATTCATCCTCATAAATAGCCAGCGCAAGTTACCAGACATGTGGCCATTGTAGACCAACTAGTCTTTGGCCAACCGTCTAGCTAAATATGGCCATTTACATGAGTTCAGGTGAGGCCAACAGGAAAACTATTTACTTGAGCACAATAAAAATTGTCAGCTCTCAAAACCATAAGCTAATAAGTCATTTTTAAGCCATTAAATAATGGCAAAAAAGCCTAAATGATACACTAGAGTATATAATGTTAATGTCTCTATTTTATAGACAAGGAAAAGCAGACTCTCAAAAATCACCCAAGACCACCCAACACTAGCAAAAGCTACACCTAGGATTCAAATCCAAGTCTATCTGACTTCAAAGCCCATGTCTTTGACAGCAACTCCAAACAAAATATTCTGAGCAAATCATTAACTGCAAGGGAACAGAAATGTACCCTTAAAACCTTCTCTTTAACCTACCAGATGAGTATGTATATATTATCACTAGCCTTTATCACCTCTTAAGGAAAAATTTTTTTTAAAACTTATGATCCACTGTGAAATGGCTCATTACCCATTGTTTTTCATTTTTGTCCTGAATTCATATTTTTTAGACTTGTTGAGTTTTCCAATTTCTAGCAAACTAGGATTCTGTGAAAAATTTAATATTCTCTATAACTTTGTGATTTCCATATACCTGTGCATTTTCTTAGGATGTTTCCCCTACCTGGAATATCTCTTTCATACCCCATTGCCAACCATCTTCACATAAAAAGACTCATTTTGATTCACTTCCAATCCCAGGCTCTCTAAACAGAGTTATTTCCTGTCCTCTGGGTTTTATGGCATTTTGTACATATCCTTATTATTGTACTTAAAACATTTACTCTCATAATTGTCTTCTCCACTAACCAAACTGAATTACCTCTTCATTTAGACTTCCCTGTCTGTGGAAGAGATCAGCTAGTTATTCAATCATCAAATTTATTTATTTATTTATTTATTCTCACTAGACTTTCATTTCCCAGTATACCTTTCAGCTAAGTGTGGCCACATGACTAGGTTATAGTTAATGGGATATCAGTAGAAATAATGCATCACTTCCAGACCCAGCTTGAAAAAATCTTCCAAACATTTTTTTCCATTTTCTTTCTCCTTTTATCACCTGAATGTAGGTGAGTACTGTGACCTTGGAGATCTGAGAGTAGGTGAAGGCAAAAGATGGAAAGAACCTTGTTATTAAATCACCACTTATCAGATGGTCAGCTATTGAACAAGAATGTCCATTTTGGAAGCAAGAATTAAATTCCTATTCTGTGAAGCCACTGAAATTTGGAATTTATTGGTCATACCGGTAAACATTCCTTTAATAAATATACTGATATAACTTTGTTCCCTCTAGTCCCTCTATATCATATGCCCTTGTTTTTAATATATGACCATTTGATTGTACTCATCACCTGAGATAAAACTTTTATCTATAATTGCCTCCCTGATCCTTCCAACTGATATTGTTCTTCTTCTGAAATATTCTGCTTTATCTACACACATCTTAGACATGTGCAGTGTTCTGTTTGCACTATTGATATTTAACTTATTTTTCTACATTTAAGCACACTGTAATGCATACACTCTATGACATGAATTTTGTCTCATTCATTTCTAGCCCCCCACATTATTCTACATACAGCCTTACATTGAGCAGACATATAAGATGTTCTATCATATAAGACTTTGCACTCATTACTTTCATCATGTTTTCAACTTCAAATATATCTAGCTTTGTCTTTCTAGGCAAGAACATTGACTTGTTTTTGTTTTATTTTGATTTCAGTCTTCCTTTTTCTTGCTTTTTCTTCTTCTTATTTTCCCTTGCCATTCCCTAAATTGTTTCCAGTGCCATTTGCTCTCTCTTGAGGGCCCATGACCAGAATAACCTCATGTCCAATATTCTCAATGTGACTCATTAATTTTTGGGCAACACTAACTACTGGGTTTTTGATGGCTCTTTATGGGAGATAACACAGTGATTTCATCTTTCTTCCCGAAACCCAAAAAGTCTACCATTTTGGAAAAAAGTTAAATCATCTATTTTTGGTTGATGAAGTATAAATTAAGAGTTTTATGAAATAGAACCACTTCTGAGGGTTAGCTTCATCTACTTCATTTGGGCCACAGAGCCTTAATGGGAGTCATCTGAGGTTGGAAAAGCTAAAAAGGTAAGCTAAAAAGGTTGGGGATTTCCTGAATTACACTGAAGACTGTAACATTTAGAAACAGAACTCAGAGCATTAAATTCTCTAGAAGGAGGAAGATTTAAATTCCTTTAGAGCATTTCCTTTTTCCTTTTTTTCCATTTTAATCCTTTAAATGGAAATGAATTTATGATACTCTGTGCCCAGTGGAGACTGGGTTTTAGTTTTCAATAATCTATACATCTAAGCCTTTCAAAGGCTTTCTGATTTTATTTTTTTTAAGATTTTATTTATTTATTTGACAGACAGAGATCACAAGTAGGCAGAAGGCAGGCAGAGAGAGAGAGAAGGAAGCAGGCTCCCTGCTGAGCAGAAAGTCAGATGTGGATGCAGGGCTCCATCCCAGAAACTTGGGATCATGACCTGAGCCAAAGGCAGAGGCTTTAACCCACTGAGCCACCCAGGTGCCCCAAGGCTTTCTGATTTTGGATCATGAGCAGAAAGAATGAACTCTTTATTCCTAAACAACACATAAATCCTGTTTTAAAAATTCCAATTTTGATGTGAAACCTAGAGGTTTACTTTTCATTTATGTGGCCTCCTCTCTTCCAAGTCCCTAGTCAGGCTCTACCTGAGACTAGAGACTAGGACTGTCAACAGGCTATAGGAAATAACGGAATAGTGCAGTCAGGTGCGTTAGGAAGTAGGCGTCAAGCAAGGTTCAATGTTGGTAGAGTTCAGTAAGTCTCAAGACAGACAGCATGCAGTGGAACTATTTGATAAATGGAAAAAGAATGCAGAATAGTGATCAGGAAATAGTTCCATTATGGTAGGAAAGTCACAAAGCCTTCAGCTGAAATGTATGTGACTGAAAAGGAAAAGAGAAGCTGGAATATTGCTGCAGGAATACATAGTCTATCAAAGTGAAAACAACTTCTGAAAGTTTTTTCAGGGAAAACCAAGTTCAGAAATCATACCATTTTTCTCTTTCTTGCTTTGTTTCTCTATCACCCTTGCTGTCTCAGCAGCAATTAGTCTAAAAATCATTTTTGTGAAGAATACACTGTGGTGAAAGCACTGTCATTTGGCCTGATTATAATTCCACCTCAGCTACTTAATCAGGAGCTCTGTGACCTTTGGCCAATACTCTCACCTATCAGGACCTCAGTCATCCAAGGGTTAGGTTGGTTGATCCCTACAGTGATTCCTGCTTCTCAGGTTCTTGGATTCTCTGATTCTGGACTTTAAAGTCTCTTTCTACCACCATTTACATTTTTTTTAGTGTCTATTTATCAAAGGTGAAGTCTATATAGATTTCTCAGATCTGCCAGGCCCCAGAATTCACCACCCAATAGACAGAGCTTGCTTATGAATCCATGAAGACCTTTTGCTATGGTAGCCTAACTTGGGAAGAGTTGGTATAAATTTTTTAGATGGTCTCTCTGCCCCTTGGTGAGCTGAATCCTCAAAGCACCTCAGGGTTGCCTAGGCACTGGAAATTTAAGAAGATTAATACTTTTATTAGATGAGACTCAGAGACAATGAATTATTTATTATTTTCAATAGGCATATCTCAGAACCAGTAAGATTTGATGTTTTACTTTTAAGAAAATCACATTTGTGTTCAGGGTGTCATGAGAAAGGTTGGTTTCACTTGGTGGAATTTTCCTGGTTCACTGACCATGGTCCACAATGAGAGCTGAAACCCTGTAACCTCAAAAATGTGAATTGGCAACAAACCTAGCATGTGTCTAAGTCTTTACATGGATATTAACCAGATTCTCAGAAATTACTACATAAACTTGGATATCAGTTTTATCAATTTATAGGAACATGTATTCTGGCCAGGCACATAGTATGATTCTGAGTTATTTTCAAGATAAACATAAGTAAGTAATAGGACAGACATACATTATAATGGCAGAAATCACTCAGAGGTGATTGTACCCAACTGTGATAGTATGCAACTGACTTATGGGAAATACAGGCTTGGAGAATGAACCCACTACCCACTACTCAGGTCATTCTCATTTTAATACAGGATCTCACTTAAACTTAATAACAGCATTGGGAAGTTGATACCCTTAATCTCCATTTTAGAGATGAGAACACTGATAGAATTCTATGCCATTCAGGATTTGGAAATGATTCAGGATATCCTCTATCAAATTTGATGTACATTCACTGAGACATGCTTCTTTCTTTCTGGGTAGTGTTGGTTTTGAGCTCTCCTCTTCCTGCACATTTATGGTTAAACAGTCTCCTTTGCTTTTTTTTTTTTTTTAAATTTATTTTTTATTTATTTGCAGCATAACAGTATTCATTATTTTTGCACCACACCCAGTGCTCCATGAAATCCGTGCCCTCTATAATAACCACCACCTGATACTGCAACCTGCCACCCCCCTGCCCCTTCAAACCCTTCAGATTGTTTTTCAGAGTCCATAGTCTCTCGTGGTTCACCTCCCCTTCCAATTTCCTCAACTCCCTTCTCCTTTCTAACTCCCCATGCCCTCCATGCTATTTGTTATGCTTCACAAATAAGTGAAACCATATGATAATTGACTCTCTCTGCTTGACTTATTTCACTCAGCATAATCTCTTCCAGTCTCATCCATGTTGCTACAAAAGCTGGGTATTCATCCTTTCTGATTGAGGTATAATACTCCATAGTGTATATGGACCACATCTTCCTTATCCAAGACAGCATGGTACTGGCATAAAAACAGACACATAGACCAGTGGAACAGAGTAGAGAGCCCAGATATGGACCCTCAACTCTATGGACAAATAATCTTCAACAAAATAGGAAAAAAGACAGTCTCTTCAATAAATGGTGCTGGGAAAACTGGACAGCTATATGTAGAAAAATGAAACTCGACTATTCTCTTACACCATACACAAAGATAAACTCAAAATTTATAAAAGACCTCAACGTGAGACAGGAATCCATCACAATCCTAGAGGAGAACATAGGCAGTAATCTCTTCGATATCAGCCACAGCAACTTCTTTCAAGATATGTCTCCAAAGGCAAAGGAAACAAAAGCAAAAATGAACTTTTGGGACTTCATCAAAATAAAAAGCTTTTGCACAGCAAAGGAAACAGTCAACAAAACAAAGAGACAATCCATGGAAGGGGAGAAGATATTTGCAAATGACAGTACAGACAAAAGGTTGATATCCAGGATCTATAAAGAACTCCTCAAACTCAACACACACAAAACAGACAATCATATCAAAAAATGGGCAGAAGATATGAACAGACACTTCTCCAATGAAGACATACAAATGTCTATCAGACACATGAAAATATGTTCATCATCACTAGCCTTCAGGGAGATTAAAATTAAAACCACATTGAGATATCACCTTACACCAGTTAGAATGGCCAAAATTAGCAAGACAGGAAACAACATGTGTTGGAGGGGATGTGGAGAAAGGTGAACCCTCTTACACTTTTGGTGGGAATGCAAGTTGGTGCAGCCTCTTTGGAGAACAGTGTGGAGATTCCTCTTTGCTTTGATTCATTCATGGTTCAGATGTGCTGGTACTATCAATAAGGATGCTCTCTCTCTTAAAAACAAAAAAAAAAAAAAAAAAAAAAAAAGAAGGTGTTCTTTCTGTCACTCTATATCTTCAAGATGATTTCCTTTATCTTTGGCTTTATTTGTCAAGTGCTGATTTTTATCATCTAACACTCAAGATTCATTCATATTTTCAATTTTTTGTGTAGCAACACAAAATGTCTTCCATGGACTGGAAGTTTAATCTCACCTAAATCAATTGCTTATCTAAGGCAGATTACTGATGGCAAAACTCCAAGCAAAGCTTCACATTTGCAATTCTCAGTGGATAAAAATAACCTATCACAACAATATCCAGTATAATGACCACTTAATTCTTTTTTTTTTTTTTTTTTTTTTTTTTTTTTTTGTAATAAGACCTTGTTACTGAGTCCATTGCACACAATAAGAGAAGATTGGCTCTTAAGAATTGAAGTCATCAATAAGTTTGATCTTATGGTCTGGGAAACCTTGGGGTGATTTACTTTAGTTGGGAAAGAGATGCTGCTGACATAAATCCAAACAAATTGAGAGGCAAATGATTACAATCACCCAAGTGTTTATATCCACAAACAAAAGAATCTGGGAACAAATAATTCTGCACTAAAGGGTAATAAACATTTAAGAGAAATTACAAAAATCATAGATGGCAGAAACAATTTGTCCAAAAGATAGAATTGGCAAGTGAGCTTATTAAAGAAAAAAATGGTGAAGAAGTCAAGTGCAAAATAGAAACTAAGATTGAAATAAAGATAAAAATTTAAATTGGTCATTTTTTTTCTTGTCTTTATTAATCTTTCTTATTTGATATCTAAAATCTGTACTGCAACTGATTTTCAGATTACATTACTGAGAGTAATAAAATGGCATATACCTTTCCAGGCAAGTCTGTTAATCCACTGGACTCATCAATAAAAGTGAATAGTATAGTAGCAATAGTATGGTAGTAGTAAGAAAAAGATGTTTAATCAGATGACCAGAAAACGAGAATCAGATACCAATTTGCCACTATCTTATTGTACTAAAATATGTGAGTCATTCTCCTGGTATATTTCAATAGTACGTATGTTCACCATATGTATATATATGTAAATCTGCATATTCTATTATTGTTTGTACCCTAACTATGTCAGAATCCCTCTTGGACTTTATAATGTAAGAGTGACTTTTTCTCCAGATCACTATTAAGAACATATCATCAGTATTAATACACATATATTATTATATATTATATATAAGTATACATAAAATTGAGTCTAAAACTGCCTTGAGGTAGGTTATACCTACTGATTCAAGTTAGGTTTGGAGGAAAAATGTTAAAAAGACAAAGGAGCTATGTAGGTTAATTATTTAATGTAGAGAAAAACTCCAGGGATACTCCAGTCCTGTAAGATTATTGTATACTCAGCTTGAAGCCAGTCAAGGGAGCTGGATGATTTTGTCTTTTTGAGATTTCAAGGCCAGACACACCCATTTCCACTCTAGGTAGATAAAGGTTAAGTGGATCCCTGCGCTAGCTGGATGGGGTGCTCTACTGTGGACAAGGCTGGAGACACAGTGAATTATATTTCCTCTCCATTTTCCCTTTTTCTATTTTTCATGAAGACTTCCACCCTTCAGTTACCATTAGTTTTGCCACTTCAGCCAGGCAAGAAGCAACATTATTACTCAGGTTAACTCTTTCTGAAACTGTGTCATAGCCCTGAGGACATGTATTGGCCATAGCAATCTGCAAAGTCCCCTCAGCAAAATAAATATAAACCATCTGAGAATGAGGCATTTCCACATGTGAAGCATGTACCCTAAATTCTGAGAGCACCTCAGTGAAGCCACCCTTAGGTCTTGGAGAATTCAAGTAGGAATTGGAAGCATTGAGCTCTCTACTGATACCCCCCAGGAAATGCCATGGGGAAGAATTGAACTTGCATTTCGAGGATCCTAGTTTACATAAGATGCTGATTGGGTGTGTGTAGGCTGCAGGCCTTCCACAAGGCAGGAGGAGCATTCACCAGGATCTATTTGTGAACTGTTCTGTTAACTTTCATTCATTGCTGTGCAGAAACCTCAAGGATTCTCAGCATTAGAACTAAATGGAGTTTAAAGCATTCTCAGGATCTCAGGATCCTTGGTTGGGCAATGGACTTTATCTTGTATTCCAAAGGGTGGATCTTCATTGTTACTGCTGAGCCAATTCTCCATTGTTGCCTGAGGAGGCAGAGATGAAACTATAGGATTCAGATTCCCCATGTAAGGATGGTACTTCCCCAATAAGAGCATGTTGTCATCTTATAGTCAGTCATTACAGCTGAAGAAAGTAGAACATCTTCATTTCCCTTCCACAAGTATTTTTTGTAGCAACATATTTGGAATCTGTCCATGAATCTGTTGCATTCTTCCATCAGAGAGGAGATTCCTGCCCCTCTCCAAATTGATCTCCTGTCATTTCCCCTTACTCATTCTCATGTAACTACAGCCATGCTGTTAATATCTCCTGTAGATCTCATGTTTTGTTATTCCATATAGCACTTATCACTTTTTCATAGGATGTATATGTTTTCTCATTGTCTAACTCCTCCAAATGGAGTTCAAGTTTTATAAGAGCAGGAATTTTATCTGTTTTATTTCTTGCTCTATTCCAAGCATCTAGAACAGTAGCTGGTATATAGTAAACATTCACAAAATATTTGTTGAAAGAAACAATGAATGAATCTCAGTTTGAGTTTCCAGTGTGGTACATTAATCAACACCAGCAGTTCCTTCACCTAGGTATTCATCAACATCACTTGGAGGATCTTAGATACCAGGGTTCTACACCGGATCTACTAAATCAAAATATCAGAAGGAATATGTATTTTTAATAAGCCTGCTGGTGTTTCTTATGTGCAGTAAGACCTGGGAACCAGTGGTCTATGTCACATTTTCAGGAATGTGGGAGGAAACACAAAGTTAGCATGTGGATATTGAGGTCAGCTTGGATTTGATGCCCAACTTTGCCATTTACTTGCTATTTAGATTAATAAATCTTTCTGAGCCTCAGCTTCCTCATACTTAAAATGAGCAAACATCAGCCTCATAAAATATCAGAAATTCCAGGTTCTTAGGCCATGGAAGAGTCAGAAAAACAGCTTAGCTTTCCCATGGGGACATCCCATGAGGGTTGTAGGTGTAGAATTAGGACTATAGAACATTAACACCAACACTACTGTATAATTATAGAGCATCAGCTCAGGGATAGAGCATAGATTATCACGGAACCCCTCTGTTTAACAGCAAGAGATCCATAATATAGTAGTCCAGATGGTTTTCCATTGATAATAAGCAGGGCAGAAAGCTTATAGATGGATGGAGTTAGGTCTGAATCAGGGACTTAACAGTTGAACCATATGGATGGATCTTCTTCATGGACTACTCAGGCTATGGAATAAGATCCTCTGACATACTTGCCCATGGCTGTGTTATTTGAGCTGGAACATAATGCAGGATATGAACTTCAAGTGTAATTCTCAATCCCAACATACCTTTATTCCAAGTTGAAAGTCTCAGGAAGCATTTTATTTTTTATTACTACTTGATAGAAAGTCTCTATGAGATCTGTTTAGCAGATTGTTGGGGGTATGAGCACTCCTGTCTAGCCAATAATGACAACAGTATTAAATGTAACTAATGCATTTGGTATTAGTAAACATAACACCAATGTAATACCATAGGAATCTTCACATTCTTTTCTATTAAAATTCCATTGGCTTTTCATGGATCAAGCCTTAGTACAGTATTACAGGTACCTATATTACAGATAATATTTATTTCTATGAATATACAGAGTGGAAGAGTCTGGGTTGCTTCCTGCTAGTGTTTTTTTATTATTATTATTATTATTAACCCCATGTGCTACATATTGCAATTCACATTTGAGCAGTGAGCTGTTTCTGGTTCACTGACTTTCCTAAGGATTTGGGGGTCAGGGGAAATCCCTTCTGAGGAAGAGTGAGTATGTCCTGTCACTCACAAAATAGACTCCAGTGGTGCATCAGTTACACCATCGTCATTTGTTAACAACTGTGTTAACCATGTCGTATATGGTTTGCCTTTTTTCCCACTGCAGTATAGCTCAACCACAAAAGAGGCACCTAGGAATGTTATCTGAAATTTTTAGAAGTGTATCTAGATGAGAAATTACTAGAGACCAGAAAAATACATTTCTAGTGACCCAGTTTGAAACCAGCAATTAATTAGCTATGCATAGAAACATCATTTAAAAAAAGATTTTGTCAATATGCTGAAATTTCTTTTATAGATTTGTGATTAACTGCTAATTATAGACTAATTACCCTCTTTGTTATCATTTAAGATCTTGGGCGTTGATGCAGAATCTATAAATGATGCCAAGGAGACAAGTGTGGATGTAATATGCTTCCACATTGCCTAATGTGCTTCCTCTACTACATGAGCAAAGGATAAAAGGGGGAAGACTGTCCCCATGTTACTCCAAGACCAAAGCTGGCAGCCTGAGAATCCTGGTTGAAAATGCAGGGATGGAATTTTCAACAACCAGGAAAATGACTCTGGTGAACTGCTGATTTTACTTCAAAGAGAAGTTTAAGGTGATCGATAAGAGGGAGAAAATGGCTTTGTTTCTAGTTAGCAGCTTTGAGATAAATTCTGGAAGCTGCTGGCTTGAAGTAATTGTGTGTGTGTGTGTGTGTGTGTGTGTGTGTGTGTGTGTGTGTGTGAGAGAGAGAGAGAGAGAGAGAGAGAGAGGGAGAGAGAAGGAGAGAGAGAGAAACAGAAACTGAGACACAGGGACAGAGAGACAATGCCCATGTGTGCTTGAGAGTTTGCCAGTGTAAGAAAGAGAATACTTTTGTTTCCTCAAAAAATGAAATGAAAAAGTTTAATAGAACAGAAAACAATGTTATTGCTACTGAGGGAAGGATTCAATCATATTTGGTGGCTGCTTTCTAGTTACTTGCAAGCTACCTTGATAGATTTAATCTCACTACTCTACAGATACACTTCCTTTTCCACAGTAAACAATACCATCAGCCACTTCTGCTCAACTTTTATTATCACTATAAACCTGAAAGTCAATTCTTGTGTTATTTAAGTCAACTAGAAAGACAAAGTAGCCAGCTAGGTTGTGTTTGACCCAAGAAAGCAAAAATTCTTCAACTCCCTTGGGTCTCACAGTAATGTATTGAAAACTTCTGGTAAAGGATATATACCTATTCACTATGTAGTCAGGTGGAGAGTCAGGTGCTACTCACCAGAATGTAAGTTTCCATAATGGCAGGTTTTCTAAAGTCTGTTTTGTCTCCTGCTTTATGCCATTACACAGTGCGGAATCTTGTACACAAAATACTTTTTTTAATAAATGCATTGTCCTGTGTTTTTGATCTGATATTTCTACTGAATTCCATCATTCAAGGGAATTTTTCTTTTTTCTACAACAAAAATTTCTATTTTCTCTCTCTGTGTCTTTCTCTCTCTCACCTTTCCTCCCTATCTCTCTCTCTCTCTTTGTGTCCCTCTCCTTCTTCTTACACACACACACACACAGATACACACACAGAGATTATACTGTAATTTTATTTGTCTGTAGTTTTATTTGTCAAGAACCCACAATTATTTTTCTGTTGTATTGACAGGAAAATATATGAAGTCTTAAAAAGAATAATTATCATAATGATTTATTAAGAGAAGTCATAGAAGGGAGTGTCATAAAAATTACATCTAAGAAAAAAACTTATGGTCTCTTTCTCCAGATAGTCACTATTTATTCTGTTCAAGATACTGTAAGGTTACATTACCTTGTATGTTTAGAAACCAAAAGTTTCTTGGTAGTGGGAGCATGGAGATGATCAGTGTTTGGGTCACCCAGGATTATAATCCAAAGTATTCTTAAATTACATCAGCTTTTCCATCCCTCCTCTAATCTTCCAGAAATTAAGAACCCATGATCAGGGCATATTGCAAATATTCAAAGGATATTTACAATGGATATTTAAGGATATTGTGGCTTGTAGCTGCAAGCTCTGACAAGGCCCTGAAGTCACCTAAATTCTTAGGCTAATTTCATTTCTTCTTTGTCTCTATTATTTGCTTACTGATTTCATTTCTATAAGAATTGAACAGCAGAAATTTCACCATTATAAGATAAAGTGTAGGGGCATTTGGAGGTATAAAATGATGCTTCTATGAGACTATTAATGTTCATAATCAACACTTCTCCAAGGATACCATTTAAGAGGCAGAATGCACAGTCTGTTATGAGCCTAAATGAATGATCATTACTTGCCTCTCTAATGTAAGCAAATGATATAATTCCCACTGAAGTTTAAAAGAAACGTGCTCGATAAGTCAAGGATTTTCCCAAGAGAGCCATATACAAACTTGACGAGGTCATCATATTTCAGATTACACCTCCAATCTGAACTCTGCCGCTTTGTTGACTAGGTTGACTCATAGCCCAACTCACAGGGTACATTTTAGTAGAATTCTAGTTTGCTCTGGGCTGACACTTGGAGCCTCTACCCTGCACATCTCTCTGTTGGCAAGTCGCACAGGAAGCCTAATCACAACCACAAAGTTGCTTGGTAAACTTGGAGTCAGCTGAAGGAAAGTTAGTTATTTAATTCAAATGAGACAAGAATTTTATGTGCTCTTTTCTTTCCTCAAATCTTCCACTAACCCTATGTTACTTTATATTCTGTTGATGATTTTTCATAAATTCATTGAAAAATAGAAACCATTAAATGAGAACATCATCCTCCTATCATTGACACTTGCATTCCTCCCTGTCTCTTTAATGTCCTTGCTAGTGAAGGTCATGCTCATGTCCTTCCCTGTCTCCTCAAGAACTTTGTTTTTCTAGTTACCCACTTTCTGTTGTGCATCAAAAATCTCTCTCCAGATCCTTTACCTGTTTGGTTAGGTTTATTCCCAGGTATCTTATGGTTCTTGGTGCTTTAGTAAATTGAATCTGTACTCAAGGAACTACAGAACACTCATGAAAGAAACTGAAGAAGACTCAAAAAGATGGAATACCATTCCATGCTCTTGGATTGGAAGAATAAACATTGTTAAAATGTCTATACTGCCTAGAGCAATCTATACTTTTAATGCCATTCCAATCAAAATTCCACTGGTATTTTTCAAAGAGCTGGGGCAAATAATCCAAAAATTTGTATGGAATCAGAAGAGACCCTGAATCACTAAGGAAATGTTGAAAAACAAAAATAAAACTGGTGGCATCACGTTACCTGATTTCAAGCTTTACTGCAAAGCTGTGATCACCAAGACAGCATGGTACTGGCATAAAAACAGACACATAGACCAGTGGAAAAGAGTAGAGAGTCCAGATATGGACCCTCAACTCTATGGTCAAATAATCTTCGACAAAATAGGAAAAAATATACAGTGGAAAAAAGTCTCTTCAATAAATGGTGCTGGGAAAATTGGAGAGCTACATGTAGAAAAATAAAACTCGACCATTCTCTTACACCGTACACAAAGATAACTCGAAATGGATAAAGGACCTCAACCTGAAACAGGAATCCATCAGAATCCTAGAGGAGTATTCCATTGTGTATATACTATGCAGCCATCAAAAGAAATGAAATCTTGCCATTTGCGACAACATGGATGGAACTAGAGCGTATCATGCTTAGCAAAATAAGTCAAGCGGAGAAAGACAACTATCATATGATCTCCCTGATATGAGGAAGTGGTGATGCAACATGGGGGCTTAAGTGGGTAGAAGAAGAATCAATGAAACACGATGGAATTGGGAGGGAGACAAACCATAAGTGACTCTTAATCTCACAAAACAAACTGAGGGTTGCTGGGGGGAGGAAGGTTGGGAGAAGGGGGTGGGATTATGGACATTGGGGAGGGTATGTGCTTTGGTGAGTGCTGTGAAGTGTGTAAACCTGGTGATTCACAGACCTGTACCCCTGGGGATAAAAATATATGTTTATAAAAAATAAAAAATTTAAAAATAAAAATAAAAAGAATCCTAGAGGAGAACATAGGCAGTAATCTCTTCGATATCAGCCACAGCAACTTCTTTCAAGATATGTCTCCAAAGGCAAAGGAAACAAAAGTGAAGATGAACTTTTGGGACTTCATCAAGATCAAAAGCTTCTGCACAGCAAAGGAAACAGTCAAAAAAACAAAGAGACAATCCACGGAATGGGAGAATATATTTGCAAATGGCAGTACAGACAAAAGGTTGATATCCAGGATCTATAAAGAACTTCTCAAACTCAACACACACAAAACAGACAATCATATCAAAAAATGGGCAGAAGATATGAACAGACACTTCGCCAATGAAGACATTCAAATGGCTATCAGACACATGAAAAAATGTTCATAATCACTAGCCATTAGAGAGATTTAAATTAAAATCACATTGAGATACGACCTGACACCAGTTAGAATGGCCAAAATTAGCAAGATGAAATAACATGTGTTGGAGAGGATGTGGAGAAAGGCAAACCCCCTTACACTGTTGGTGGGAATGCAAGTTGGTGCAACCACTTTGGAGAACAGTGTGGAGATTCCTCAAGAAATTAAAAATAGAGCTTCCCTATGACCCTGCCATTGCACTACTGGGTATTTATCCCAAAGATACTGATGTAGTGAAATGAAGGACCATCTGTACCCCAATGTTTATAGCAGCAATGGCCACAGTCACCAAACTGTGGAAAGAATAAAGATGCCCTTCAATGGACGAATGGATTAGGAAGATGTGGTCCATATACACTATGGAGTATTATGCCTCCATCAGAAAGGATGAATACCCAACTTTTGTAGCAACATGGATGGGACTGGAAAGGATTATGCTGAGTGAAATAAGTCAAGCAGAGAGAACCAATTATCATATGGTTTCACTTATTTGTGGAGCATAACAAATAACATGGAGGACATGGGGAGATGGAGAGGAGAAGGCAGCTGAGGGAAATTGGAAGGGGAGGTGAACCATGAGAGACTATGGACACTGAAAAACAACCTGAGGGTTTTGAAGGGGCGGAGGGTGGGAGGTTGGGAGATCCAGGTGGTGGGTATTGGGGAGGGCACGTATTGCATGGAGCACTGGCTGTGGTGCAAAAACAATGAATACTCTTACGCTGAAAAGAAATTAAAAAAAAAATAATAATTTTTTTTAAAAAAGGAAAAAAAATCTCTCTCCATCCATTTGCTTATTCCTCTCAGCACACAAACATGTTTTTCACCCATACATATGCACACAAAATACCTCCACTGTCCACATATTCCCTGCCAGATTCTGCTCCATGTATTTGTCCCCCATTATGACCAAATTTATTGAAAGTTGTCTGCACACAAATGAATCTGTACTTCCTACTATATTCACTCTTCAATTCATTGCAATCTACTTGTGACTTAAATGTTCTTTCAACTTGTCAGTGTTGGCCAGTCCAAAAGACAGCCTCAGTTACACTCAAACTCTCTTCATCATTTAAGATACATGCCTTGTCCCTTCTGCTCTGGAACCCTAGAGCACAGCCTATGCCATACACCTGATTACCTTCCTCCTTCACCAACTACTCTTCTTCTGGTCCTATGGTTTTTCCTCCTCCTCCATCTGACATCTCACCATGCCAGCTCCCCAGGGCTTCACCTTGGACTGTCTTCTTGCCCTACACATATTCTCCATCTGTATTGCAAATCATTTGTCTTTAAGTATCATAAGTATGTTAATGATTTGCACATTTATATCTCTGGCCCAGACCTGTCCTTGAACTCCAGGCTTGTATCCACATCCAATTTCCAATTTGACAGCTCCACTTGGATAATTCCCAGACATATAAAGCTTCCATACACAAAATGTATCTCCCAGTCCCTTTGGCAAAATTATTTCCTTCTCACTTCAATCTTCTCCATCTCAGTTGGAATGGTACCCCATCCACCCAGATACTCAAGCCAAAAGACTCCCCATATTCAATTTATTTATAAATTCTATATATGGTTCCATATACATGGAGATATATATATATATATATATATATATATATATATATATATATATACATATATTCCACCACCTTATTTCAGGCCTTCATTAGCTCTCATCTGCGATATTGTATCTTTCCATTTCCAATCTTGTTCTTCTTAAATCCATCCTCCAAATAAACCCAAGCATGGCCTCTTTAAACACACATCAGCTTATGTCACTGCCTGTCTAAAATTTGTAATTGTTTCTATCTCACACAAAGTCAAATCAAATTACCTACTATTGCCTATAAGACTCTCCAGAAGTGAAACCCTGCTATGACCCCTGAAACATCTCACAACATGGTATCTCTTGACTATTCTAATCACACTGCCTTCTTTCAATTCCTGGAAATTCTATTATCTGCCTCAGAGCCTTTGCATGCTGTGCTCTCTACCTGGAAGGCTCTCCAGGACACCATCATTTTTCACAAGGCTCCTATTCATCCTGTAAGGCAGTCTCAGATTAAATGACTAACACCTTCCTTTACATCCAGGACACCATCATTTTTCACAAGGCTCCTATTCATCCTATAAGGCAGTCTCAGCTTAAATGACTAACACCTTCCTTTACATAACCTACCTACAGCAACCTTCTCCCTTCACCCCACTCCCCGGTACATCCTATGAGCTGTCTCAGTTTTAGTTCCTTTCTTTAGTAACATTTAACACAATTTGCAATTCTTTTGATACACATGTTAAGTGTATTTACTTACATTGGACCATCTCTCTCCCTGGAATTTTCCGTGCATGAGGGAAAGAACTGTATCTGCCCTGTTTACTCACCATTGCATTCCTTATAAGAGTGTTTGGCATGTCTAAACTTCTCAAAAACATGTTTCTTGAATTAACAAATAAATGACTATTATTAAATAAAGATCCAAGATACCCCCACATATTTACTACAATAACCATTTCTTAGGTGATGCATTTTAAAATGGAAAAAGTGTACAGGAGATTTGAAGTTCAAACCTAGGCCTTCAGATTTTCCAAAATTCTCTGGGTTTGTGCCTGGGGAGTCAGGAAAGAAGCACGAAGAGACATATTTGAAAAATGGTGAAGAAAAACACAACCTTCTCAAGGGAGGCATACATTTTCCAGTTTAGGAAGACATACAGAGGATCTGCCTTTCTTCAAAACAGCGCTTATTTCTACCAATGTTTCCTTTGCTTCTGTCCTTCCCCTTTTTTCTCTTTTTCCATGTAACTCCCAAATTTGTGGCCACAGAAAAAACAATAAAACAGTGGGTAAAAACCTGCCAATTCATCTAGCCATGAGAGGAGAAATAGCAGTTCAAGAGAAGAGAAATTCAAAAGAAAGTCAACACTAGGTTGCCAAACCTAAGGTTTCTTTCTTCTTTAATTCCATACTTTGTAGAAGGCATCAAAGTTTCAAAGAAAGAGCATGAGCATGTTCCTTATGGCTGCTTATGGTAACAAATTACCACAAACTTAAAGCAATACAAATTTATTATCTTAACATTTCTTCACAGTGTGGCTGAGCTAAAATTAAGGTGTTAGCAGGGCTGCATTTCTTCTGGATACTCTAGAGAAGAATTAGGTCTTTGCCTTTTCCAGCTATGAGAGGCTTCCTGAATTTCTTGTGGCTGCATCACTTTGAGTTCCCTTCCATCATCATATCACCTTCTCTGACTATGATCTTCATGTCTCCTTCTTAAAAAGATCCCATGCCCTTACCTTAGATTTACCCAGATAAATTGGGGATAATCTCTCTCACTGAATAACCTTAATTTAATAACTTTGCAAAATCTCTTGGCATTCACAGGTTCTGGGAATTAGGATACAGACATATTTAGGGGACCATAATTCATCCTACCACAGTAGGTTTCAATTTTGCTTTTGTTATTTATTTACTACCCTATGTAAGGCACTATGCTAGGCACTTTGCATGTTATTTTATTTAATCTTCACAAAAACTCTCATCTGTATTTTATATGTGGAGAAATAATGCCTTGGCGATGTGAAACTGCTGGACTTATAGTCCTATGTTGGTAGAGCAAAACTGCAAACCCATTTCTACTGAACTCCAAAGCTTATGTACCTGGCTGCTGTTCTAATAAAGCTTCTGCACTAACAGGTTTGAGCACACAGAAAATGCTCAATAGATGGTAGTCATTACTGTTGGTACAGTAAGTTTTACCCAACTTCAAACAGCTATGTGACTCCTCTGAGTTTTTGACTCCTCATAGGATTAGGCATTTAGTCATTAATTTGACAAATATTTCTGAAGGTCCAGTAGTCTGTTAGGCCTTGTTCTAGGAAATGAACACTAAATAGCACATGTTCTTATGCAATTTCAATGAAAGAGTGAGAAGTGTCTGTTCATGTCTTCTGCCCATTTTTTGATTGGTTATTAGTTTTTTGAGTGTTGAAGTTGAGAAGTTGTTTATAGATCTTGGATATCAACCCCTTATCTGTAGTGTCATTTGCAAATATCTTCTCCCATTCCATGAATTGTTTATTTGTTTTGTTGATTATTTCCTTTGCTGTGCAGAAGCTTTTTATCTTGATGAAGTTTCAAGAGTTCATTTTTGCTTTTGTTCACTTGCCTTTGGAGACATGTCTTGAAGGAAGTAGCCAGTGTTGAAAAGGTAACTGCCCATGTTCTGCCCTAGGATTTTGATTGATTCCTGTCTCACGATGAGATCTTTCATCTATTTTGAGTTTATCGTTGTGTACGGTGTAAAGGAATGGTTGAGTTTCATTCTTCAATATGTAGCTGTCCAATTTTCCCAGCACTACTTATTGAAGGGACTTTTATCCATTGGATATTTTTTCCTGATTTGTCAAGGATTAGTGGACCATAGAGTTGAGAGTCCATTTCCAGAGTCTCTATTCTGTTCCATTGGTCTATGTGTCTATTTTTATGTCAGCACCATGCTGTCTTGGTGATTGTAACTTTGTAATTTAGTTTGAAGTCAGGCAGTGTGATATCCCCAGTTTTGTTTTTCTTTTTCATCCTTCTATTTGCTATGTGTGGTCTTTTCTGGTTCCATACAAATTTTAAGATTTTTTTGTTCCAGCTCTTTGAAAAATACCAATGTTATTTTAATAGGGATGGCATTGAAAGTATAAATTGCTCTGGGCATGAAGTATTTTTCCATCTTTTTGTATCTTCCTCAATTTCTTACATAAGTGTTTTGTTGTTTTTGGAGTATAAATCTTAACCTCTTTAGTTAGATTTATTCTTAGGTATCTTATGGTTTTTGTTTCTATTATGAATGGAATTGATTCTTTAATTTCTCTTTCTATAGTTACATTGTTAGTGTATAGAAAAGCAACTGATTTCTGTGCATTGATTTTGCATCCTGCCACATTGCTGACTAACAGACACATAAAAAAATGCTCAACATCACTAGCCATTAGGGAAATCAAATAAAAAAAAAACACAATGAAAATGAAATATCACCTTACACCAGTTAGAGTGGCAAAAATTAATAAAATGGGAAACAACAAATGTTGGCAAGGATATGGAGAAAGGGGAAGTCTCTTACACTGTTGGTGGGAATGCAAGTTGGTACAGCCACTCTAGAAAACAGTATGGATATGGAGGTTCCTAAAAATGTTAAGAATAGAGCTACCCTATGACCTGCAATTGCACTTATAGTTATTTATACTATAAAGTTACAGATGTATTAAAAAGAAGGACACATGCACCCCAATGTTCATAGCAGCAGTGTCCACAAGATCCCAACTGTGGAAAGAGCTGAGATGTCCTTCAACAAATGAATGGATAAAGAAGACGTGGTAAAGATACACAATGGAATATTACTCAGCCATCAGAAACAATGAATACCCACCATTTGCATCGACATGGATGGAACTGGAGGGGATTATGTTAAAAGAAGTAAATCAAGCAGCAAAAGACACTTATCATATGGTTTCACTCATATATGGGACATAAGCAATAGCACAGAGGATCATAGAGAAAGGGAGGGAAATCCAAAGTGGGAGAAATCAGAGAGGGGGATAAACCATGAGAGACTATGGACCCTGAGGTAACAGGGTGATGGGTATTGAGGAGTGCACATGATGTGATGAGCACTGGGTATTATACTTAACTAATGAATCACTGAACATTATATCAAAAACTAATTATGTACTATACAGTGGCTAACTAAACATAATAAAAATAAATAAGTAAATAAATAAACAAACAAACAGTGTTTTACACAAGAAAAAGCAGTTTTATGATCTCCCTGATATGAGGAAGTGGTGATACAACATGGAGGCTTAAGTGGGTAGAAGAAGAATAAATGAAACAAGATGGGATTGGGAGGGAGACAAACCATAAGTGACTCTTAATCTCACAAAACAAACTGAGGGTTGCCGGGGGGAGGGGGTTTGGGAGAAGGGGGTGGGATTATGGACATTGGGGAGGGTATGTGATTTGGTGAGTGCTGTGAAGTGTGTAAACCTGGTGATTCACAGACCTGTACCCCTGGGGATAAAAATATATGTTTATAAAAAATAAAAAATTAAAAAAAAATAAAAAAAAATAAAATTTGCAGAATAGAGAAAGCAGGTTAAAAAAAAAAGCAGTTTTGTAGTTCAAACAAATGTGGGAAATCTACATGTAAGCAAAGTCATTTGATTTTTTTTTTACTATGAGATATTTCTGAACCATTGATATGTGAATATGCCTCCTGTATTTATTCATTCTATCAACAGCTAATTACTAAGTGCCTACCATGTACAAGGTATTGTAGACACTCAGTTGAGTACAAGCAGGCATAGTTCTTGTCCTCATAGAGTTCACAATCTACTGGGGAAGGTAGACATTTATCCCAAATAAAACAAAATAATCATTACAGTACTGCTTTGGAGAGATACACAATGATAAAGTGTGCACAAAAGGAAATTTCAACCTGGTCAGGGAAGATCAGGAGAGATAATAGCATCAAGAAGGAAAGACAAGTTTAGGTGAGGGGGAAAAGGGAAGAGATTTCTAGGCAAAAAGAACATGTTTAAAGGCCCTGTGGTGGCCAGGAACATATGAAGGACTGGAAAAAAATCTCTAAAATTGAGATGCAGTAGACAATGTTTCTCTCATTATTTGCTCTTGAAACTCTTCCCCCTCCTCCTCCTCTTTCCCCCTTCTCTTCCTCCTCTGTTCTGCTGCCCCTTCTCCTTCCTCTCCTTTCTTCTCCTTCTCCTTCTTGTTGTTGCTGAGTTTTCTGATAAAGCTAAGATTGTCTTCTGAAATGGAGATAATTGCAATGAAAATGAACTAAATAGGTCACCTGTAGTATAAAAGGCAACAATCATTGTAGTTATGATTGAAGTGATATCATCTTTATAGATAGAATAGTCTTAGATTGGGAATATTTTCAGTAACCAAAATAAAATAGAACAAATAAAAGCTATAGTGGCTTAAAAATAGGAGTTCATTTCTCTCCATCACAAGAAGACTGGGGGGTAGGCAAATGCTGACTTTGGTCTAGTGACCTGACAATGTTTCTATAATTTTATTTTCCTTTTCTCATTATCAGTAGGTGGGTTCCACAAATCCAGTTATCCAATTATAATATATATATTTATATATACACATACATATAGACATATATAGAGAGAGACATGTCTATAGACATATAGACATGTGTGTGTGTGTGTGTGTGTGTATAATATTCTGTCAAATTAGAAAGTGACACTGGTGAATTATTAGAATCTAAGCATGAGCTCTTCATCACCTGTTTCTGTCAGTCACTGAAATTTGTTCTGTTTGTGCCAGCTAATGGTGAAAGCACCTTCACCAACCTCTTTCCCATTGTAGTCAAGCCTATGATGGATATACTCTAAAGTATCATGAGAGATTCTTCTGTTCTTAGACAAAAAAAAAAAATGAAGGAGATTGAAGATAATGCATCAGTAAGTGGCTTTGGGACTTCGGGACCCAACAAGAACCACACAGATTATTAAACAGTTTTAAGTGACTTAACCATGACATGGAGCCCCTAGAGAACTACAAGATCATTGTCACCACTGTCCCAGAGGATGAAGCTGAGTGACTTGAGTACTCTCCGAGAAAATGAAAGGGGAAAGAAAGCAAATGGTGTTTATTTGCCTGGGCCACTGGGCCAATTCAGCCATTGTGAATTCTCTAAGGCATCATCACTATAGAATATGTTTGCACACATATATTTGCTTTGTGGAATAGCCAAGAATTCCAGAACAACTGGCTAAGTTGTTTATGGAGGAACAGACTAGCCATTAAAAGCAAGGCACTACTCATTCCCCCCTTTACACTGTCTCACCTAGTCACTATCTCACTCATCTCTTTATACGGTTTTAATAAAAGTTGTGTGAGTTCAGTACATACCAAGAGCAGATATAACAAGCTTGGTTGTGCTGCTATAACAAATTACCCTAAATTCCAACAGCTTAGAATAATCAAGGTGTTTTTCTTGCTTCTGCTATGTATCCATTGCATGTTGGCAGTGGCCTTTGCTCCATGTCTTCCTCATTCAAGGAACACAGATGATGGAGACACCACCACCTGGAATTCCACAAGTCAGCATTGCAGATGGAGAGAGAGGTGGAGAATTATGCACATTATATATCATTTAACTTACATTTCACTGATCAAAGAAAATCAAATAGCAACTGACTTCAAGGGTTATGGGGAGTGCAATTCTTTATTTTGTCTAGAAAGGGAAATGGTATATCAGTGAAAAATAACAATGTCTGCTACAAAAATTGATGTGCTACTACAAAAAAAAAAAAGGCTATATGTTAATTTGATCCAATGTACCAGAAACTGGAAATGGCCTCAGAGATTATATATTTACAAATTAAGCTTTTCCTTGGTACCAGTACACCTAAGCTGGAAGACAAATTTTGCAAGGAACACTTTGTAAACCACTGAGTCCAGAAACTTCTTGGCAGCATCAATACCCTGACATTTCTCCATTATTATTCTTCTCATGCTTAACTTTATCTGAGACACAACAGCCATGTGAAAATATAAAATCACTGGTTTTTATCATAACTAATGTCTTTAAGGACTTCTTCTAATTTTTTTTATCCCCAAATTATACCTGAGCTTTACTCCATCCTGATACGTTCTCCACAAATGGGGGTCAGTGATGCAGTGAGACTAAGCACAGAGTGGAAGCTCTTTTTTTATGTTACCTGGTGACTTAACAATAACTTGAAGTTTTACTCCTTGTTTCTAAATCAAAATTTTCCAAGGCAGAATAGGTAAATCAATATAACTTCCTAAAAAGAATTAATTGACGATTTCTGCACAGGAATTATGTGCCTTTTCCTTTATCTTCAGTCAGTAAGGGGTTTGGTTGGGACTAGAATTGCAGTGAATTAGGAGATGGGATTGAGCTGTAGCATGCCTTATGTCCCACACTCATAGGCTGAAGAGCATAGAGACCTATATATGAAACCTACTATGTGCCAGAGTTGATGCCAAGTGATTCTTATACCTAGGAGATCCAGGGGTTGATGCCAAGAAGTTCATGAATCTCTATCATAGAATGCAAGAATGTTTGCACTTATGAATATATCTGTTCTTCTTGGAAGAAGCTTTGCAGTTTTCATCAAATTCTTAAAGGGATCATTACCATAAGATATCAAGAATCTCAATATTAAGTTAAATAAGAAAGCCTATGCATTCCAGAAATTTATGCAGACTTGGAGTTTTCTGAAGGATAAGTTCAAGTTGCTTTACATAAAAGAAGTATTTCTAAAAGGCAGATATGAATCACATAATATTCAAACGGTGGTGGTCCTTACATAAACTAATCCTTCAGTAAGATAATCATGGTCTATTTTATTAATTTTGTGTAAGTTCAAATTTTGCAATAGGGAAATATATAAGGTATTTCAGAAGAATTGTATTTCCTAGGTAATATCAAATTACATTTTAAAATTCATAGGAAATAAACATATGCATGCATGCACACCTACACATATGCAAGCACACGCGCACACATACACACACACACACACGCACACACACATCTTTCATGTTCCCAAACTTACAGGTAATGGAGATCAGATCAACATACTCTTTACATTATACTTCCCTTCTATGTCCATGCCATTTCCTTGTTCCACCCTCTCCCTGTAGTCCTATAGTCCAGTGTATTTTGACAATTTTCTTACCACTTCTCTCAATGACAGGGCCCCTTGTTCAACACTATGACATGCATATCATGCATAAATAAAGCTTAATTTCTACATGACAAGGATAGAAATGTATGAGCTTAATTCAATACTAAGCATTCCATCTTCTTTTCACAGGTATCTTACCTCAGATGTAATTTCCATTCTCTTTTAGAAGTTTAAGTGTAATGATCATGGAATACTAGAAAGAATACAACATTTACAGTCAAGAAACCTGGGTTTAATTCCCAGCTCCACTCCTTAAAAAAAAAAAAAAAAAAAAGGATTTTATTTATTTATTGACAGAGATCCCAAGTAGACAGAGAGGCAGGCAGAGAGAGAGAGAGAGAGAGGGAGAAGCAGGCTCCCTGCTGAGCAGAAAGCCCAATGAGGGGTTCGATCCCAGGATCCTGAGATCATGACCTGAGCTGAAGGCAGAGGCTTTAACCCACTGAGCCACCCAGGTGCCCCCCCAACTCCACTCTTTATCTGTTTCACGTAACCAAGTCACTTATCTTTTCTGAACATCTTTCCCTATCTATAGAATGAAAAAACAGTACCTAACAAACAGTATAAGATTAAGTTTTCACCATTAAAGAAAATAATGTATGAATAATAATCAATGAAACTAGCATGTGGGCTGGTAAGTAGGAAATGTTCAGGTACTTAATGAATGTTACTTGGATCTGATCACAGCAAGTGAATTCAACCAAAAGCTGGAATATTTCACATTAGATTGGTTTCCTAATATTTCCATTTGAGTCTAGAAACAGAACACCTGAAGACTCTATTTTCAGATTTTCCTCAAACTTTTTTGAGAGCACATTTGAATAGTTAGCAGGGATACAGAACTAAAATAAGATAAAATTCTTCATCATTTGAATCCTATGCACCTGCTATTGCATTGCATAAAAATTTTCTTATATGAGAAGGATGTTTCCATATTGCATTTGAGTTCATCAGTTATTTAAAATTATATACTGAAAATACATAAAATATACCTAAAACCTTTCCCCCCCTCTAATGGTCAAGAAATTGAGGAGTCCTTGAAAGTTCTGCTATGATTATCATGTGATATTAGCATTTCACATGGTTCAACATACTTCATGAGCATAGAAATATGGTTTTGAGATGCGACCAGGGAGAGAGACAAACCGTAAGAAACTCTTAATCTCAGGAAACAAACTGAGGGTTGCTGGGAGTGGTGGGTGGCTAGGTTATGGATATTGGGGAGGGTCCCAATAATACCCAATTACACATTGTGAATTGTGTAAGACTGATGATACACAGAACTGTACCCCTGAAGCAAATAATATATGTTTTAAAAAAAAAAAAGAAAGAAATAGGCATTTATGATTTCAGATACCCTGAAGTAATTGTGACATTGAAAATACACTATTCTCCACGCTTTCCATAAAAATAGATGAATGGAGGTCACTTCTCCCAGACCTATGGATGTTGTCCTTGATCTCCACTTCCCTCCCTTACCTTACAGGGAGCATGATTGCCATCTGCCAGCATGTTTCAGTTGTCTTCTGAGAATCCAGGCTCTGGTTCAACAGTCCTCCTTGCGTCCACATTTCCATTACCAAACCTAGGGCATTTCTGCCACCAGTGTTTTCATACCCCACTTTCAGCCAACGGAGAATTTCTGTTGAATCCATGTCGATTGGATCTAACAGTCTTTTTTCTTTTTTAATTCAAAAGAAAATAAAGATTTTAAAAATTATGTCTCTTCCATTTAAAAAGTCCTCTAAGATAGCAAGAGTCACAGGCTTATACAGATGAATTTCAGTATCAACTTTACCGGATTTGTTGCCTACTATTGTTTCCCTGTAACACATATTTTTCTTGCACAGATTATTTGTTGATTGATTTTGATAATATAGTGTTATTTTGTTGTTTTGTTTTGTTATTTAATTTGTCATTTTAACCATTTTTAGTTGTATAGTTCAATGGCAATAAGTACATTCACATTGTTATGCAACCATCACCACCATCCATCTCCAGAACTACTTCATCTTCCCAAACTAAAACTCCATATTCGTGGGGTGCCTGGGTGGCTCAGTCCATTAAGAGTCCAACTTCCTTGATCTCAGGGCCATGTTTTCAAGCCCTGCATTAGGCTCCATGCTAGACAAGGAGACTACTTTAAAAAAAGGGAGAGGGGTACTCTTCTGGAAAGATAAAAGTTCATATCCATTAAACAATAACTTCCTATTTCACTTATTGGCAGCCCCATGGAACCACCATTCTACTTTGTTCTTATGAATTTGACTTAGACATCACATAAGCTAAAGTCACGCAGTATTCATCCTTTTGTTGTTGGCTTATTTTACTTAACATGACATGTTCACATTTCATGCATAATTTGCAGTATACTACAGGATTTCCTTCCTTTTTAATACTGAACAGTATTCTATTATATATACATACTGCATACATATATACATACATAGATGCACACTGCATCTTGCTATTCATTCACCCCATCTTTTATTTTAATTTTTTAAAATTTATTTAACAGACAGAGATAAAGTAGGCAGAGAGGTAGGCAGAGAGAGAGGAGGAAGCAGTCTCCCCACTGAGCAGAGAGCCCGATGCAGGGTTTGATCCCAGGACCCTGAGATCATGACCTGAGCTGAAGACCCACTGAGCCACCCAGGTGCCCCCCCACATCTTTTATTTTAATAAACATCATCTGAGTACTTTTTTTTTCCAAAAAGGACACATAAACAATGAATTCTGGAACACTGAAAAGAAATTGAAAAAAAAATTCTTTTTTTAAAAAAGTACATGTATATTAAAAACAAACAAACAAAAAAGGACACATATGACTCATATATTTCTAAATAGTAACATTTCTTTCTAGCTTTTACCACTCCTTCTGGGTCATTTATTAGACAGAAATTTCATCTTACAATTGTCTTAATATTTGCCTTCAGATTTCTCTCTATTTGCCAAAGTTAATTTATATGAAGGGTGACTTCTAAGTTTTTTCATGATGTAATTTACTATGTGTGTTTTTTTTTTCCTTTTTAATAATATATTTTTCTTATTTCTTGACTTGAGTACCTTCTCATGTTTGCAAGTGTTATTAATTAATTTTTCAAGGTTTTTGTTTTATTTTGCTTTGTTTTGTTTTTCTGATTCTTACATTGTCTCTGAATTCTTCTAGCTTTCTTCCTTTATTATATACATTTTGGCTTGTGGTGTTCATGTGACATGTTTTCTTCAAAAATCTGACAATTCTTCCTTCCTTTTCATATTTAAGAGTGAGGCATTGACAACTTAGTAAATGTCTCATGGACTTCACTAAAGGATGCTAAGATGGTGAGCAAACATCTTCAGGGAACTTCATAGTTTTTAGTACCTGCTTATATTTTCCTCTGGATCAACTGGTTACTCTATAGAGAAATTCTCTAATCCACATGAGCATATGTAAGTCAAAAGGTTGAGGCATGGTGAGGCCAGCATTCTGGAAGCTTGAGGAGAAGCAGGACTGTTGACGATGCATCATTTTTACATATTCTTCTAGTTTTCTAGATGGTAGCGTCCCCTGCCCCAACTATGTTTAGTAGTCCTGAGGCCAGAGCTTGTCTGGGTCAATTTCTCATAAAATTAAATGTCTACCTTCTGTCTGGTTAGGAAAGTACAAATTCCTACTAACAGGAGCAGAAAAGTTTATTTAGGGTTTCAACCATTCCCTCAACAGAATTTTAAGCAATCCTAGTTTCAGCCCTACTGTTCAATCCATCCTTCAGAGGCTTCCAGTGACTATTTTTTCTGAGCATTTTCAGAGTTCCATGGAAATAAACTGGCTCCCCTCTTGTTCATTTTTTACTCTGTGGTCTTCAGTTCTGCTTTCTTTACTTCAGTTGGTCAGTTACTACTGGTCGATCGGGTTCTCATCCCCAAAACTTTGTTGACATTTCCCTTCTATTATCCTTCCCTCTGTGGTCTTTGTCTTTATGGGTTTAATTTTTTATTTGCTTATAGTCATTTTGAAAGGAAGCTGTGATAAATGTTTGTGTTCTTTCCTCCTAACTTAACTGAAATCATTGATATAACTTTTTCACACTTCCAGAATTTCCTTTTGGTCAAGATATATTCTATGTTACTGACAAGGAAAGCATATTACCTCCTTTCATATATTTAGTCCGGCCCATCTTAAATCATTAACTTTGTTCACTTCATTAGACTTCCAGTTCTACAGAGGCATGGGATTTCAGAATTGGAAGAACTTTTAAGTAGCTAGATTTAGCCCCTCTTTAAATAGATGGCCTCTCCATTGTCCTAACTACATAAGGTTACCTGCACTTAAAATCAACATTGGACAAAAAAAAAAAAAAAAAAAAAAAAAGTTTCTCTATAGATTTCTTTCTGATCTCTCCCTTTCACTCATAATCCACATCCAAAATATGCCATTCCTATTCTTTTAAACTCATGAATGTTCTTGAATGCAACTCATTTTACCATTCATGCCTCTCCCATCTTTTTGGCCCTCCTTCTTTACCTAGAGAACAGCTCTTCATCTTTCAAAACCCAGTTCACAAAGTCATCTCTTCTATAACATCTTCTGACTACTAGCTTCTTTGCCTTTCATGGCATTCTTTCATTGGTCTTTGTAACTTTTATCACATGCTACCATGAAATTTTTTCATGTCATCTCCTTTCCCCATTAAGACCACAGTTTCTTCCCTGGCAACATTAACATCATTGCTACCTGTGGCTGAGGATGATTTCAGAAAGTACTTTGTGAAATTGTGCTGTGTGTCTGAAAAAGGACATCCATTACATGACAAGGAAAAAAATGTAATATTTATTAATAAGGATAAAAGAGTAACAGAAATCATTCAAGGAATGACTTTTAAGTAATCCTTGAACCTGATCATGGAACTCTAGATGAATACACCTATATTTATAACTGTATATGTATAGATTTTATTCTTATAATCTCTTCTTTACATATTAAAAGCAGCATTAGTACAAATCCTGATAACTTGGACCTTTAATTACATGAATGTTTTTACTAAGCACAACTTCAGTAGACAGGCTTATACAGATGAATAAAAAAATTTTGGATTAAGAAAGAGAGTTGTAGGTGGTGGTAGTTTTTGGTGTAATTAGATGTTAGATGCAGTTACTTTATCCTCTTAAAATCTGGGTGGTTTTAGCTTGAACTCCCATTTCATGCTTTGTGGCAAGTATGTTCTCCTTAGGATTTCTTTACATTTCCAAAGATGGAAAAGTACAAGAGTATTGCATTCCCAAAGTCATCCACAGCTTTGATTTTTGGCTCTAACAAAATTCTTGTACCTGTGGAGTTGAATTTTCTTGAATTTTGTGAGTTACCAAGGTATATCATTCTTTAGTAATCAGACAGACTCAAGAGACAGATATGGGAGGTGGGGGAAGAGATTGATTGATTGTCTGATTAATGAATTGGCTCATGAAATTGTGGAGGCTGGAAGTCCAAAATCTGCTGGCAGAATTTCCTCTTCTTCTGGAGAGGTCAGTATTTTTTTAATTCTTTTTTAAGATCTAATTGGCTTTATTAAATGATTCATGAATTCAGCACTTTCCTATCTAGCCCCATAAGATCATCAACCTTGTGGCAAGAGAAGGTTTCAACCTATCCAGAAAACACACATATAAAACAGGAACATACTGGTAACCCCTACTAAGTGGCAATTGAATAAAGTCCAGCTGCTGGTATTCAACAGGTCCACAGGGAGGAAGTTTGAGGCTTCTAGGGACTAAAATAATTTTCCTAGGATTATGGACCTGAGACAACTCTTAAAATACCTGGATGGAGCCGGGGGCGGGGGCGGGGGGAGTAGTCAGAGCTATGGGAAACCCAAGATAGCTGCTTGGTTCTTCTTATTCCCTGAGGAACTCCATTTTTCTGGTTTTACATTCCTTCACCCACCACAGGGCATTAAAGATGACTCAAATTACGAATAGACATTGGTGGAAGACTTCTATAAAATTGGAAAAATCAGTCTTTTTCTCTTAAGACCTTCAATGATTGGATGAGATCCATCCACATTATGGAGGATAATCTGATTTATTCAAAGTTTACTGATTTAAATGTTAATCTCATCTTAAAAGTACCTTCTCAGCAACAGCCAGACTAATTTTTGACCAAATATCTGGTCAAATATTATGGCCTAACCAAATTGACACATAAAATTAACTACCACACACTCCAACACGGAGCCATATAGTGGAGTGATTAAAAGCACAGACTTGGGGCACCTGGGTGGCTCAGTGGGTTAAGCCTCTGCCTTCAACTCAGGTCATGATCCCAGGGTTCTGGGATAGAGCCCCACATCGGGCTCTCTGCTCAGCAGGGAGCCTGCTTCCTCCTCTCTCTCTGCCTGCCTCTCTGCCTACTTGTGATCTCTGTCAAATAAATAAATAAAATCTTTAAAAAAAAAAAAAAAAAAAAGCACAGACTCCAGAGTCAGGCTTCCTGGGTTCTTCATTCTGGCTCCTTTCAGAGAAAATCACACAGTCATTTTCTACTGTATGACTTTGAGCAAATACTTAACTTTTCTGTATCTCAATTTAGTAGTATTTGATCAAACACCTTGCATCTAAAATGGTTTATTGTTCATGGTACCACAAGGATAATAATTTCATTTATTACACTATGCCATGCTGCAACCCACTTACCATCTATCTTGCTCTTCATTCCCCTTCTCCACCTTAGGATGTCCCCAACTCTGAACAAGATTCATAATCCCAGTGTTAGTCATGTCGTTCCTGAACAATCTGCATTCAGAATGATCTGGATGTTTATTTAAACTGTATATCCTTGCATGCCCCCTTCACTAAATTGAAGTGTGCATACAATGCAGGAATCTCCTTTCTTAATAAGCACCCCCAGGAAACCCTTATTCCAAATAAGGTTGGAATATCCCTGATCTGGTTGCTTCATAAAACCACTCCAGCTCCACCTACACATATAAAATCAGAATGTCGGCCTCTCTGAGCAAGACCTGGGCCTCATCAAGCTTATAAAACACTCCAGGTGATGTTCATATACCAGAATTGAGAACTACTGATTCATTGACAAACTGTCCATTTAGATCTCTCTTTATAACTCTCAAACCTAAAATAAATAAATAAATAAATAAATAAATAAATAGATAGATAAATCTCAAACCTTCCAAGGTACACAGATCATCCATTCTTTTAGCAGCAAAGGTGTGGACAAGATTATCTTTAGATAGAGGTTGGATTTTTTTTGGGGGGGAGGTTGGATTTTCTCTCCCTCTTACCTGTTTATTCTTTCATATGTTTCTTCTTTCACATGTTTCCTGTTTCAGGATTTGCTTCTCTAATGACATGCAGTTTGATGATACTTCTACCATTTTACCAATTAGCTGCTCCTTTCACTAGTAAGTGGCAGAAGTTGCATCTCTAATGATTCATGAGGTTTGCCCAGCATTAAGTGATGTCTATGCTGGGTCCATCTAACCTCCTCAGCAGCTGAGTGGAGAGCAGAGGCATCAATCATGCATTTAATCCACACCAACCAACTGCAGAGGTTTGTTTCTAGTAGAAAATAAAGCTCTCCTTGGGGAACTGGAGATTGACAACCACTAAGGCCAGATGTTGAGAAAGGAATTCAGTGTTTTATATTGTTTTTTTGTTTTGTTTTGTTTTTATAACTCCACTAGGTCAAACACTTGAGAATGACCAACCTCTCAATCCTCACACACTTAATGTTGAACCAATGGAATGGACACTATTTTCTAAATATGAACTACAGTTTGGGGGTAGATTGTTTTGTTGATTTTTTTTTATTTTTAATGCAATCATTTTGTTTCTTACTTTTCTTGAAACTTATGATTTTAGAAATGAAGATTGAAGTCATTTTCCAGTGTGATAAAGTTTTCCAAACAGCAAGATCCATCAGAATTGTCACGAAGAATCAGCCTACAAACTTCATCCTGGGTTTCCTGATCTCTATCTTCCTGGAGTCCATTACACAATTCATGAGGCAGGACCCCAAACCAGGAGAGGACTCCACCTGCCAGCACTGCTTTGTACTATTCAACAGTTCCTAGAAGGGAACTTGGAGACTGCAGAAAAAAGACAATGAAGTCTAAAAAGGTCAACTGTCAGCCTGTCTAATTTCACCCAGACAGCTAATTACTGACTCAGGGCCTAATTCACGAATCCTAATTCCCTATGTATTATTATCCCACTTTATTGTCTGGGTAATAATTACTCCAAATCTTTCTCTCTCCATGTCCAACCTCTCTTCTTAATGCTAGATACAAATTTCCAGTTGTGTGCCAAACATCTCTGTTGGTTACACCCCAGGTCCCCCATTCACAGCATGCTCCAAACAAGATGAGGTCTTCTTCAACTACTACTTTTTCTCCCTCCTAAGTTCTCTAGACTATCAAATAACAGTATTGACTGTCTCACAACCTGCAATCCTTTATTTTCTCTGAATCTTCTTTCCCCTTCAACCCCCATTTCTAATGAATGCCTAATTTATCAGTTTGATTCTCTAAAATATTTTTAAAACCCCTCTATTCCTCCTCTTATACCCTCTACCCATACTTAACCTTGAACACAGTCCCTGAATCTTACTAGGCCTCCTACCTTCCTCCAGGTCCTCTTCTAAGCCTCCCTTTAATTCAATGACCAGGAATGGTTTTGGCAATCTTCCTAAAATGGAAAGAGTCTGCTCTCTGGACTAGACCCAAATTGTGATTCTTTTCATTGTAATGAAATGTTTTTTCCAGGAAATCAAGGAATAGTAACCAGTCAATAGATTTACTCAAACATTTTTATTTCCTTTTAAATGCAATGACTGATGTATAATGAGATATTTCCCAAATTGCTTTCAGCCTTTTGCCTGAAGGTAAAAAGAAATTCAAGTGTCCATATTTCCCCTGAACACTTGCAAGCTAGCATAGATCAGATATTAAATAAAACAGAGTTTATGATCAGAAGTAGTCCCTGTAGCTAAGTCTTACTGGTCTCTAGCAGGGACCAAAATCCCCTAAGAGAAGAAGATTTGTAGACATTCTTATTCTCCCCAGGGCAAAAAAATGCTGATATCTTACACAAACAAACACAAAACAGTTTGACAATCTCACTTAGGAAAAACAGTCAAAATATAGTACTATTCTTCATTATTATTAAAAGGCAAATTTTTATAACATGGGATGATATATGATTTAGGCCCCTCTGTAGGGACCTCACTGGAATTGCTCTACAACATATTGCCTATAACAAAGTTTAAATTCTATCACCGGGAACCTTCATAATCATTATAGCAAAATATGTTGGCTTCGGCTTTCACATCTCCTATCAGCACTTACTCACTGTTTTTGCACTGGTGTACTAATTAATGGCAGAAATATACTATGTATTTTATGATTTTGTTCCTTTGTACAGGCTGTTCCTTCTGCATAATTGCTATTCCCATCACAACATTTAGAAATCCTGTTTATTCTTTAAAGCCCTTTATCCTCATTCCCCATTAAAAAAAAAAAAATCAATCTTTCCTTTATGTTCCGGTAGTATTTTGTTGATACCAGTGATTTAACACTTAGCATTTTGCCTTGAACTTGTCAGTGATAGACTGGGAGCTACTAAGATGCAAAGCCTCCTTCTTTGTCTCTGCATATCCAGTACTTGGCACAAAGGAGCCAGTCAGTTTGTGCAACTGAACTGCATTATTAGCCATCCCCTATTTGTCAGATCTTATGGTCTGAATAATACTAATCACGTCAGATCTGAAAGACTGGTATAATCTATACACATTTAATATTGTCTCTGGAGTCTCACAGTGCAAAATAAATAAATAAATAAATAAATAAAATGAAACTAATGAGAGTGAATTTGTGAACAGGAAGCAAAATGAACAAAAAAGTAAGGTGTAGGGGCGCCTGGTGGCTCAGTGGGTTAAAGCCTCTGCCTTCATTTGGGGTCATGATCTCAGGGTTCTGGGATCGAGCCCCAATTGGACTCTCTTCTCAGTGGGGATCCTGCTTACCCCTCTCTCTCTGTCTATTTCTCTGCTCACTTGTGATCTGCCTGTCAAATAAAAAAAGAGAATTAAAAAAAAAAGTAAGGTGTAATTATTATCAAAATCACCCTAAAACTACAACCAATATTCTTCAAAGTCAGTAAATAGTAGAAGGGACCAACATTCTCTGATGATGGGCAGATACAGCCTGAAAATGAGGGCCATCTTTAATCTTTAAAAAAATAAATCTCCTCCACCTTCAATGAATGCCTATAAGTGGGGTAAGAAAAAAAGAAAAAGGTAGGGAAGAAAAGAAAGGATAAATACAGTCAGAGAAGAATAAAACTGGTTGAGAAGAACAGGATGTAAGAAAAGACCTGGAAGAGGAAAAAACCAAACCAAACCAAACCAACCAACCAACAAACAAACAAAACACATTGAGAAACACGAGAAGCAACAGAGGGATGGATGAGAAAAGAAAGGGGTAAGAGGAAAGAAGGAAGAAAGCTAATATATCCATTGGGTGTTTGCTCTGTATGTTAGGCAATTTGTTTCTTTAATTAGGTAACGAAATAAAAGTGGTTCAGGGAAACAGAAAAGCGATGGTGGGTCATACTGAGTTGAGAATCCTCTGGGTTCATTTAGGTCTTAGACATACTGCTCAGCATCTCCCAGACAGGCACGATCAGTGATGCCATACATACACTCCCTTTATGAGATCTCAAAGTACTACCTAAAGAAAAGAAACATAAATACAGTAGGAAGGATTTATTATTTATTAGTAATGTTATAAATAAAATATCTTTCCTTTTGCTTGAATGATCTCAGTAGATTTGTTTCTTGGTCTGTCATTAGGCAGGAGTTTCCAAACAGAGTCTCTGGAGAGCACTTTAAAATAGGATCAGCCATACATCTTTCCCTGGGCACCACTAATTTAGACAAAACCCCAATCTGGATTGGGAAGAAGTTAAACCTTTTTTTTTTTTAATATGGTCTTTTTGATAAGGCCCAAGGGACAGAAATATATACATATATACATATATATTTCGAACCAAATAGCATGTTTTCTCTGCCCAAGAAGTCAGCATTTTTCATGTGTCTTCCATGAGAAAGGGGCTCGCACTTCACAAGTTGTGAACCTTTGCCCTGTAGCAGCCATTCCCACAGCGGAGCTTGTTTTGACAGCCTGCACCTGGTCCAGCCTGTGTGTGAACTGCTCAGTTAACAGCCCTCGGCGTGGCCTACTTGCTTTGTGCAGATTTGCCTTTCACAAATGGACTTTTTCCCCCCCTCTCTGAAATGAGTTCCCTCTACTTCAGAATCTCAGTACTTAAAATCTTAGCATATTTTTAACAGAAATGAAGGATTTTGGAGTTAGAGACTACTAGAGAGAAAAGGAAAGGAAAACAGCCAAAGATCTGCAGATGAAAATAAATACAGTAAATTCACATGGTCACAGAAATGCCTTTCACACTTTTGACTGTGCCTTGACCCCTTGAAATGCCTTTGTTTCAGAAAGGGAAATAATAGTAGTTGACATTTATTGAGCATTTCTTACATGCCAGGTACTGAGGTAAAGTCTTTCCCTACATGTTCTCATTTCATCCTCACAACAGAATGTGGATATTATAATAATTGCAGTTTTATAGACCAGAAACTCAGGCTCAGGGAGGTAAAAGAACTTGTTCAAGGTTATAGGGCTAATAAGTGACAAACCAGTAATTAAACCCAGGTCTCCCTAATCACTGAAATAAGCTGCCTTAGGAGTAACTACTAGAAACACAAGTTATTTTAAAGGTATTAAATTCTCCTTTTCTATACCAGGGAGGCAATGCTTCCATAAGATTTTCTAACCTCCTAAGGTATACTATAGCAAATACTTACCTATATACTTCCATGATTTTAGAGCTTTCTCACAGGTACCTCATTTTATTCTTCCAACAAACCTATACAGTCGTTAAAAGAGAAGGTTCTGAAGTTATTTGATAGATCCAATAACTGAGCTTTATTTGGTGAATATCTCAGCAGATGCTACAACAATTGCTAGCACTACACAGAACTTTGGAACATAGTAGGTGGTCAGTAAACATTGGTGTGATTAATGAAAGACAACCTAGGAAGTGATCCCATTCAGGGCTTCCTTGAAGATCTTCCTGAAGTCAATGAAGAACCACCAAAGCATTAAATACAGAGAAAGATATGTTTCTGTAAGGAACCTGCTAAATGTATCCAGATAGGAGATGGGGGCTTCCTAAAATAAGATACTAGTTGTGGGAATGGAAGGAATTAAATGAGTTTGTGAAACCGTAAAAATTTAGGAATGACAGGACGTGGTAAGTTACAAATGGGGAGGGAGAGGAAATACTCATGGAAATGCATGTCAAAGGTTTGGGCAAAAGAGGATGGATGGATGGTTCCTTTCCTGTATGCTTTATATATATTTGCCTATTCCCACATACAGGAATCATCTTATGATACCTGAATGGTTTTTTCAAGTTCATCTCACCTATTAAACTGTAATGTCTTGACGGTGGGGAACATTCTAACTCCCATGTCCTCTAATGCTAAATATTTGTTGTAAGATAAGTAAGAATGCAAGAATAAATTAGATATGACTCACCCTCAGGCCAGGTAGACATCAATCCCTTCCTTTGCGATTCGTTCCCTAGGCCACTTCCCTTCGCATTACTTCCCTAAAGCCTGATTTAGACTTTTGCAAGAGCACAATCCCTTCAGGTTAGATTCTGCTCCAAGGAAATAGTTATCATTTGCCACACAAATGAGTACAGGCCTGGAGGCCTGAGGCATAAGTAAAATCAGCCTATGTGCAGATACTAACCTTAACTTGAGTTGAGATACAAGGCCTGAGCTGGTGCTATACTTTCCCAAGCTCCTGAGGGTCAGCACCTTCCAATGCATCATTGCTATGCCATGAATGAATAAGGCAAGGTCTGGGAGAGAGCTGCAGATGCATAAGAATGATAGGGGTCTAAAGAGGTTTTTTTTCTAACCTTTCTGTAAAGTGAACTGAACTAGCCACCTTTCATTGTCCTGAGATAAATGAAAGCTGTGACTCTGTGTATATGTGCATCTGTGTGCCTATACCCCAAGGCAGAATAAAGAAAATAGGAAATTAGATTTCTTTAATTTCCCATTTTTGTAATTCCTTAATTTCCCTTAGTCTCACCATATACATATATATTCATATACATATATATTCAGATCTCCTTAAATAGAAAAAAAAATTGAAATTTTCCTTTCTAAAGCTTGAAAGTGTCATACTCTCAGTTTAAATTTTGCACAGCCTTTATTTTTTTTCACAATGTAACAAATGGCAGCTCAACAGAACCAAAAAATTGCTTCTGTTATATGGGGACTTCAATTTCTAATAATAGTGCAATGGAAAAGAATCGTTTCCCCTTGTCCATTGAACACATTTACTGAACAAGGCAAGATACCAACCAGTGCTTGAAACTGCTTATTCAGGACTAGGTCTAGCCACACAGCAAGAGGCAGAGCATTTGTATCACAGAGAAGATACAAATAGTGTTAATAATCATTCTTTTCTCCCACTACTATCCCCTGTCCCTCACCTCTTCCTTTTACTCCATTTTATTGCAAACTAACATTTATTCACTTCTGCATTTGACCCAAACAGCCAATGTTGCTTTATGGGAATTGCCTACTTTTTTTGGTAAAAGCCTCTTACTCCGAAAGGGGAACACTCTCTAGACAGCTCTGCACATTTACAGTAATTTTAAGCACACTGATTTGAGTGTGCCAGAAGACACTTTCAATAAAAGAAAATATCAACTAAAATATCACTGAGCAGGCACACCATCACTGAATATTACATAATATTACTGACTGAGGGTCAGTGTAGAAACTTTGGGTCAAATAGACATGGGCTCAAAATCACTAGGTCTGTGACCCAAGGAAAGTAACTTAAACTTCAAGAGCCCAATATTATTATTTGTGAAACTACATAATAATGGTTTCCTGGTGTGTATTTGATTATATATGACACAATATTTGGCTCATATTAGATATAACATCATCAATAGCTAACATTAATACTGTTATTATTATCATTACCATTATTAAATCAGAATCTTCCATTCACATTAGAGTATCTATTATTCTGTACCGTTGGCATATTTCCCTCCCATGGGCGGAGACAGGTTATTTATCTTTATATCTTCTTTTAGCCAGCATTCACTCCTAGCCACGAAGGGCACTCAAAGTTCTCCTTTTATAAACATGGAATTCACAAGAAGATTCAAAGTCCTTGTCCTCAACCCCAGCGATTACCTCCTTCTTAGGGAACCCTACGATAATTCCCTTTGCACTTAGCTCCATCACCTCTAAGTGGAAAAATCTCACTCACAACAGGGTAAGAGTGAGGTTTTTGTCTCTTCACTGCTAACTGGAACCTGTCTCCCTTAAGGTCTGTTTTTTCAGCTCATATATCCATGGTACAGCATGGAGTTTGACATGTAATGAATACTCAGTAAATTTTGAATTAGTTGATTTTTTAAAAATGTTTTCCCTAAAGTGTTAGCCTCCTTAATTAAGAAGATAGGAAATAATTCAGAAAAAAATATGAGATCTTGGTAGGGAGTACAGTATTATCTCCTATATCATTTTACCGACAGTTTCCTAAAAGACCCACCTCATTCCTTATTCTTTTACAGCTACAGCAATGCTGGCCATTACGATCATGTGCTATAACCAACAAGCCTTTTAGGGTTGGCACAGTGGAGTTATTTATTGCCATCCAGAGGCTATACTGGCAATTTGTTGGAGCTGCCACCTGGTGGCGCTTGATTTATGGCTTCACATCCTGAAAAGCCTAGCTCCCCACAGGCATGGTTAACTGAATCACAAAGAATAAAATGCATTTGCAACACACTTTTGAATTAACCTAGGCTACTTCTTTAAAAATTAAGACAAAACAGAAAAATTAGATTTCTATTACTTTATATTAATTTACAATCATTTAAGCACTTATCATTTAAGCTATACTCATGATAAATGACACCAAAGGGACTCAGGAGAAAATTGTGAAACCACTTGAATCAGAATTTTGGAATCCTCCACTGTTAGTTCCTCTTCGGTAAATTTGGAAAATATTACTTGCCTAACCTACCTTAGAGACCACTTGTGAAGATGCAGAAATAACAACATGAAAGTCTTTAGAACCTGTGAAGTGATATACAAAAGTGAGTCATTAATGTTATTCCTACAGTCCTTCCTAGAGCAAGGCAAGAAGCCTCCAGAGACCATCTTCTTCAAATAGAAGAATTTTGATGTTGAGTCCTATGTACTAATAGAGCACACATGAAAAGACATGCAGCTCACATGACATGGGACATGAAAAGGTTAAAGAATGAACATGCATACTCTCTGGGTTGTTGCAGCCAGGAAAGAGACTGTCTAATAATATTTATCTACAGGATGTCAAAGTATCACAGCATTTGTATTTCTTCCCAAAGTAGGGAAACAGTTTTCAATTTGAACTTTAATTAGAAAGTGATTCTTTCCTCTAAAGGGAGTTTAAATCACACTGTCCTTTGCCATAGCATGTTGAGAAGAACGTATGCACACCCATGGAAAGCACCCAGATTAAGAAGATAACAATATGGTTTACTCCCGGTTCAAAAAAGAAGGCAGAGCCTCTGCTTCTACTTCATTGAGTTACTACTACCAGACTTGACCCACTATCCCACCAGAAACAACTAGAAAACTCAACAAAACATGAAACAACAGCTTTCAGACATTAGACCACATGCAGCCTCAGACTGGTTGCTGAGAGAAAAGAAACAAACCCTACAAAGTCACTGGCTTTCCACCTGGAAGCATCTTGCAGGTGTGGATCAAGGAGGGATAACCCAGGCAAAGTATACCCATCTTACCAAATCGGGAAGAGACCAGAGGTAGTGAAAGCTGAGGGGGCTTGGAATTTGAGGATCAGAGTACTGAAGAGGAAGGAGATAGAAAAAGAAAGAATCCCAGAAACCTGCACCTGGGGCCCTCGCAGTCTCCACACATTGCCCAGCTGCTTGTGTGGGGTGACACTTCACAAATCCGTCAAAGAACTGCTTCTATCAGGAACTGTAAGCTGAATAGTTCCGAGAGTTTCCATAAGATAGAAAGTGAGGACAGAGGGAGAGAGAGTGAGAGAGAGAGAGGATGATAGAGAAAGAGAACTAGAAACAGAGAGACAGATGAGAACCAAGCACATATACCCTGCAGCACACTGGTGTGAAACAATAATGAGATCCAGAAAAATATCGATGGAGTCTAAACCCAAAAGAGAGACAGTTTTCTTGATATGATGGTTACATTAAACTAGGACTCTGTTATATGTGATTCATAGCATTGCAAATCATGGGATCAGTGATTCTCAACAAATCCCTGGGTGGCTTTGAAAGGCCCTACGTTATAAAACCATTGGGTTCCTGCTACATTTTTTTTTTGTTTGTTTGTTTGTTAAATCAAGCTTTATTGATAAAATGGAATTCAGAATACCTTACCAGGAACAGCAGCAGGCCCAGCCAATCATGAGAGCAAAAACATGGCAGTCTCCGGTTAGGTGTAGGAAGCTGCTGCTTATCAATTAGTAATTCAACGTAAGGACTTTTAAAAGAGGTGCAAAGAATCAAGGCATTTTAGCCCCAAGATTGATACTCTTATGAATATACTGTATTACCTGCAATACTCCTGGCAACAAGGTGAGAACCTAAAAGACAGTTAAATGAAGGGACCAGCTTATCAACAGTGCCAACCCCACTGCCAAGACAGTTTTCGGTTAACTCCCTGGATGTTCGGCTTTGTAGGATTTTGGAATTCTTCTCCATAATCATGTGCACATTTGAGCATCTAGCTGACATGGCTGTTGCTCTCCCTGTTCCGACCCCAAGTCCAAACACAACATGACTTAAAAGGACTATGTATCTGTTGCATCACACAACAAGCCAAACATTTTTTGCAACTTTGATAGTGATTTAAAGCAGTTCATAAATATGAGCATTTTGTACAGGGACAATTATACTTTACAAAAAACAAAATCATACAACAAAAATTGCTGGAGTCTGATTTACAACATGAATTATGGTTTGAAATCACGTTTACATAAGTCTCAAATTTACAAAAAAAAAAAAAAAAAAAAAAAAAAAAAAAAAAGACAGACTTTATGAAACCATTCAGGCAGGAGCCAGAATTACATGCCTAGAGTGGGGAAAAAAATGAGCACCAGTAATGTTAACATGCATCCATTTTGGGCTGCTGAATCTTCCCCCAGATCAACTCAAGTATCTAACTAACCTGGATTTTCCTCAAGACCTATTGAATCTGCCTGTAACCCAGAACCTAAAAGATTAAGGCATGACAAAGTGGGAACCCTCAGGACTCCTGACAGTTTTGAATACTTGCTGTTCATGCTGTAGTTTTGCTATATATTTTTAGCATAACCCCTGCTAACCAGTAACTTTACCATAGCCTTACTTACTATATATTTTCTTCTGGACATCCTATGCATTAAAGACATACAATGTGTTGCTAAGCCAATGTCATTTTCTAAAGAGATCACAAACCAGTTTACAGCAGGGAAATGGCCTATCTACTCAAAGATTATGTCAACAAAATAAAGCCAGAACCTTAACTAGAGTTCCTGTTTGGTAAAAATATTCCTGGTGGAAGGGACTACTAAAAAGGGAATAGAAAATCTGATTAGTGTAGTTAGCATGCTCCTTCCCAGCACCAATATGGTCTAGAGTAATGAATGCCCAGTCTCCTTTGGTGCCTGTGAGAATCGGAATTGCCCTAAACTTCTTTTATTCATTAAATATTTACTGAAGATACATTATGGACAGATATGATGCCTGGGTATAGGAAAAGAAAAGAAATTCATATATATTTCATTTGCCTTCTTTAATAATCTTAATATTATGTATATGACACATAGTCTTTAAATGATCATCGTTAGGAATTTAGGCAAGATATCAACAAAAATAAACAAAGCCACTGAAGTACAGTTGTTATAAAAACAAGGACCTAGTCTGGCTTTTAGACAACTTTATCCTCAGCACATATCATAGTTTCTGTCATGCAGTAGGTGCTCAATAAGGAACATTATTTTCAAGCTCACTTTCTCCATCTCCATCCAGGTCAGTAAGTCTGTGTTATCCATTTATCCGTCCCATCTACCTGTTATTGAGTACCTTCCATAACCCTGGCACTTTTCATTGTATATATTGTATCTATGTCAGCTAAGTTTCAACCAGGGAAGCAAAATCACTAAAAGATGTAACCCTGCGTGTGTTTATTTAAAAAATTATAGAAATTTAAGTTAATGGAGCTGTAGGAGCCAAGTAAGCAGCCCCTATAAAGCTGTTGTTTTCAGGTCTCATGCTGAAATTGAAGTCCACAGAAAGTAAAGAGCAGAAAATAGAAGTAAAGTGAAGGAGAGCAGGCACAAGACAATCTAGAGCCCGCCAAAATAGACTGGAAATTGTCAGTTGCTATTGCCTCTGATCTTGATAATAAAAGTGTCCTCCAGAATCTTGGGCTCTTCCTCACAGAGCTAAATATATGACCTAGATCAAGAATCTGAGAAACTGAAGAAGGACCCAAGGGAAGGGAGCACTTACAGAGCTGGACAAAGAGATAGCAGATAAGCAACAATATCTTTGAGCTATAAAATGGTTTAAATTATACTACTACTTCTCTTCCATCCTCTAACTCTCAGTCAATCATCTTTCTTGTGGTCTATCCTATCCAGAAACAGACAAGGAAGAAAATTCTGAGAAAAGTAGTTGACAGGTTACAGAGTCACCACAGCATCCTACTTAATCTCCCAATCTTGGGAAGTTAGTGTTATTATATCCATTGTACAGAAGGAAAAATTGAAACTGGAGAGTTTATGACCTCATAGTTAGTAATGGACACAGCTAGAATTTCGTTGCAAAGTTCCCTCCCACTTCAGGGTTCCAGGGCGGGGGTGGGGGGGGAGGACAGAGATGTTAATTATACACAATGGAATACTATGCAGCCATCAAAAGAAATGAAATCTTGCCATTTGCAACAACATGGATGGAACTAGAGCGTGTCATGCTTAGCGAAATAAGTCAAGCAGAGAAAGACAACTATCATATGATCTCCCTGATATGAGGAAGTGGTGATGCAACATGGGGGCTTAAGTGGGTAGGAGAAGAATAAATGAAACAAGATGAGATTGGGAGGGAGACAAACCATAAGTGACTCTTAATCTCACAAAACAAACTGAGGGTTGCTGGGGGGAGGGGGTTTGGGAGAAAGGGGTGGGATTATGGACATTGGGGAGGGTATGTGCTTTGGTGAGTGCTGTGAAGTGTGTAAACCTGGTGATTCACAGACCTGTACCCCTGGGGATAAAAATATATGTTTATAAAAAAAATAAAAAATTAAAAAAAAAAGAAAAAAGAAGCAGAGTTGGTGGACCGTGGACCAATACACTGTTTCAGAAGACAACAGTAAACATTAGTAGACACTGGGAAAGAGGGGATCCTGCTCAGGCACAGTTGTAGCTAAAAACATAGCTAGGAAATCAGACTGTGGAGATACTTCTAGTAAGACACAGAAGCAGTTATACAGAGGTTTCTATACCAAGTCCTGCTTTGGAGAAACAGCATCAGATTGGCTGCAGGAATCAAGATATCCAGAGCTACAACACAAGTGCAGGGGGCACAATTTATTCAAAATATAACGTAAGTCTGCCCACCAGAATTGTGTTACACATGGTTCTGAAGTCAGCAGGCCATATGCTACTGTTCAGCAATGTATACATGGCAGAGAATAGCACCACTTCTAACAAGTTGAGACAATTCAATGAGTAGATAAATACTCTTGAGAGACTGTGCTTATTTACAAAGAGTATTCACATGTTAATCAGTCCTTCCCATCCAAAAATGCACATGCACACATGCACATGTGCACACACACACACACGTGTGCATGCACAGAAAACTTCCTCATGGGAGAGGAAGCTGAGAATTGAAATGTCACTGGAGTTTGTTCATATCCTGGTTACTACTGTTGTGCTAGTGCTGTCATACCTGTGTTTGGCAGTCTGTCTAGAAGTGAATTTTCATATGGCAATTGATCTTTCAATGTCTCATCTCATACAATTTTGAAAGTTGAGTCTCTTAATTGCATATGACTGCATATGATGGTACCACGTAGCTGCAGTTATTAGAAACTGTCCATCTCCCATTCTAAGTAAGAACAGGAAGGAAATATCTGTCATAAGAGGAAGAGCTGTTCCATTTATGAAAATGATGAATAGCTTCAAAAAAGTAGGGTCATTTATAACAATAGGTGTCAGAAGGTTTGGTACATGAGCAATAGACTGAGCCTGAGAATATGCAGAAGAAAAGGCCAGCCTTTTCTTTATAACAAGAAAGATAATGGCAATATGGAGTACTCCTTGTACTCCTTTGTGACAGGCATACAGTCAGTCTCTGCAATGTTGCCTTATTAAACACTTCTTGTGCCAGATAAGCAGACTGTTTGCAGTTGTGAGCTCTGGAAAGACCCCTCTTCAACTTCACTGTTGCCAGGTGAAGAAGCAAAGTGGGATGGGGAAGGGTGGACTCCTTATTTCCATCAACACATACCTGCTCTGCATGGAATAGACAGCCCAACCCACTGGGGGTGGGGGGGAAGATAATCCACTCCACCACTCTTTTTTTTATTTCTTCATACTTAAGATTTTTTTTTTTTTTGGTATAGTGTTCCATGATTCATTGATTGCTTGAAATAACCAGTGCTCCATGTAATCCGTGCCCTCTTTAATACCAATTACCAAGCTAATTCATTCCTCCAACCCCCTCCCGTCTAAAACCCTCAATTTGATTCCGGAAGTTCGTAATCTCTCATGGTTCTTCTGCCTCTGATTCCCCAACCCCCTTTATTTTTCCCTTTCTTCTCCTAATGTCCTCCATGCTATTACTTCTGTTCCACAAATAAGTGAATCCATATGATAATTATCTTTCTCTGTTTGACTTATTTCACTTAGCATAATCTCTAGTTCCATTTGTGTTCATGCAAATGTTGGGTATTCATACTTTCTGATGGCTGAGTAATATTCCATTGTACATATGGACCACATCTTCTTTATCCATTTGTCTATTGTAGGTATATTGGTTCATTCCACAGTTTGGTTATTGTGGACATTGCTGGTATGAACATTGGGGTGCATATGGCCCTTCATTTCACTATATCTCTATCTTTGGGGTAAATACCCAGTAGTGCAATTGCTGGGTTATAGGGTAGCTCTATTTTTAACTTCATGTTGCCTGATTTCAATCTATATTACAAGACAGCATGGTACTGGCACAAAGACAGATGCATAGATCAAGGGAACAGAATAGAGAGCCCAGATATGGGCCCTCAACTCTATGGTCAACTAATCTTCAACAAGGCAGGAAAAAATGTCCAATGGAAAAGAGACAGTCTCTTCAATAAATGGTATGGGAGAATTGGACAGCTATATACAGAAGAATGAAACTCAACCATTTTCTTACATGATATACAAAGATAAACTCTAAATTGATGAAAGATCTCAATGTGAGACAGGAATCCATCAAAATCCAGAGGAGAACGTAGGCAATAAACTCTTGGACATCAGCCACAGCAACTTCTTTCAAGACACATCTCCAGAGGCAAGGGAAACAAAAGTGAAAATGAACTTTTGGGACTTCATCAAGATAAAAAGCTTCTGCACAGCAAAGGAAATAGTCAACAAAACAAAGAGACAACTCTCATGCACTCCTATCTGGGATAACCCATTTCACTTTTTTTTTTTTCTTAAGTGCTTTTTAAAATTTGACTCATCATCCTTATTTGGAATCTTCCTGAGCTCTATCATTTTCTTTCAAACTGTTGGGCACAGAATGGTAAGATATTGGTCTGAACTCTCAGAGTGAAACATTATTATGGTGGGGTCAGGAAAGGAAAACAAGATTCTCCCTCTGAAAACCTGTCTTCAGATTTACCTCCCCAGCTTTACAGCCAGTGTATCTTGAAACCAGCACTGTTAATCCTCTGGGAATGCCCTTTATTTTACCTCAAGAAAAAAATTTCAGATGTTCAAAGAAGACTGGAATAATCTATTCTGTCATGGGGATAAACAACTCTTCCAGTATAAGAATCATTTTAATTTTTATCTATTGTAGCTTATAATGATTAAAAGGGAGAAGTCTCATTAAATACACTGGACATTAAACTAATTTAGTTTTATTTTGCTTTCCAAAATTGGTCTGCATTTGAGAATGTAAATAACATGAGGATAGCCCTGCATAAACTGTCTTGAGAAACTAGAGTGAAGCATGGAGGAAGGGTTCTGTTGAGTATTTGTTAATGAAGCTTGGTATAGGCTTGCTACAACATCTCCTAGTTCCTAAATCATTCTACCACTGGATTATTGATAATTAGATAATTGCAGAGGAGATCATCTTGTGCAACTTCCTCTTTTCATGTATGCCGTAACTAATAATTTAGGCTAAGTAACTTAAGGAAACCCAGAAGTGTGGGAATCCTAAGTTAGGGCCCTTTCCATCCCCTCTGGTGTGTGCCTGTTCACACACCATAAAAAGGAACCATAAAAAGCTGGAGGTCTTCAAGATAAAGAAAATCTTTTTCTTAGGAGGGCTTACTAAGAACAGGTCTTGATGTAACACACTGAACACACTTTTCTACTCTAAAGTCATTTTTCCCCATTTCTATAATGTAATTTTTCAGATATTTACTACTACTTTCTATTGCGTTCTGGTTAAAGGTACCAGTGATTCAAAGTTACATTCTTTTCTTCATTAAGAGAAATACCTTTAAAACTACTAGCTTTTAGTTTAAAGGCTCAGGAGACAACAACTCAGACTGTTTTGTCAGATCCCAATATAAATTGTAGAGCTGAATTTTATAACAACTACATTCCATGCCATGCAACATGCTTCTGATCTGTTTCCTGTTCCTATTCTACTTCTCCTGACTTCTAATCTGCAGTTGCTAAACATCTCTAGTAATAGTTTAATCTCTCAATAGGGTGTTTGGAAAACTCAAATGCCTGTGTAATAAAAATATGGAAAATTACATTTAACGTCTTCATTAAGGTTTAATTGATATAAGCTAAATGCTTTTGAAGTATACAACTTGGTAAGTTTTCACATATTTATGAGTCCGTGAAAGCATCAGCACAACAAAACAGTTACTTTAGTCTGCTTCTGCTGCAAGATAGTGATTTCATTTCTTTTGATTATATACCCAGAGATGGATTGCTGGATCATTTGAGGGTTCTATTTTTCATTTTTTGAGGAGCTTCCATAGTTTTTTCCACAGTGTGCCGATCTACACTCCCAACTATAATGCATAAGGATCCCTTTTCTCTACAAACCTTACTAACACTTATCTCTTTTTGATGACAGCCATTCTAACAGATGTGAGGTGATATCTCATTGTGATTTTGATTTGCATTCACCTGATGCTTAGTGATATCAAGGATCTTTTCATGTACCTGTGGCTATTTGTATGTCCTCTTTGGAAATATGTATATTTAAATCTTGTGTCCATTTCTTAATCAGATTTGTTTCTGTTTTTGCTTTTTGCTATTAAGTTGTATGAGACCATACATATTTTGGGTATTGTCCCCTTATCAGGTAGATTATTTTTAAGTATTTTCTCCCATAACATAGATCACCTTTTATTTTATTGATTGTTTCTGCTCCTGTACAGAACCTTTATAGTTTGATATAGTCTGACTTGTTCATTTTTGCTTTTCTTTCTTGGACTTTTGGAGTCATATCCAAAAAACCATTGCCAAGACCAATGTCAAGAAGCTCTCTAGCTATGCTTTCTTCAAGGAGATGTATAATTTCAGGTCTTAAATTCAAGTCTTTAATAATCCATTTTGCATTAATTTTTGTAAGTGGAGTGAGATAGGAGTCTAAGATTTTTTTCACATTGATTATCTAGTTACCCCAAATGATTGATCCTTTCCTCATTGAATTTTCTTGACTTTCTTTATCAAATATCAGTTGACCATTAATGTGTGATTCATTTGTGGGCCCTTGATTCTATGAGTCTATCTATGAGTCTGTTTTTATGCCAGTGCAATACTGTTTTGATTATTATAGCTATGTGATAGCTTTATCACAAAGCTATAAGAATAGCTTCACAAACAAGAATTGTGATGTTTCATTCTTTCTCAGGATTACTTTGATTATTCAAGGTCGTTGTGGTTTCAGACAGATTTTAGGATTGTTTTTCATATTGCTGTGAAAAATGCCACTGGAATATTCAAAAGAATTGCAAAAAAAAATTACGGATGGCATTGGGTTGGGTACTATGGATGTTTTTAAAATATTAATTCTATCTATGAATGCTATATGTATTCCAATTTAATTGCATGTTGTTCAATTAGTAGCATTCCAGGGATAAATTCCTCTTGATCATGGTGTATGATCTTTTTACTGTGCTGTGAAATTTGGTATGCTAGTATTTTGTTGAGAATTTTTGTCTATGTTCATCAGAGATTTTGGTCTGTACTTTGCTTTTCTTGTAGTGTCTTTGTCTGGCTTTAATATTATGATGGTTCTGATCTCATAAAATTAGTTTTGAAGTGTTCTCTCTTCTTCAGTTTTTGGGAAGAATTTGAGAAAGATTGGTATTATTTCTTCTTTAAATGTCCAGCAGAATTTACCAGTAAAGCCATCCATTTTGTCCTGAAGTTTTCTTTCTTGGGAGGTTTTTTGATTACTGATCCAGTCTTCTTTCTAGCAATTGATCTGTTCAAATTCTCTATTTTTTTCATGATTCAATCTTGGTAGACTGTATGTTTCTAGAAATGTATCTATTCATTATAAGTTATTCAATTTTTAGCATGTAATTCTTCATAGCAGTATCTTATGACCTCTTGTATATTTTGTGGTGTCAGTTGTAACATCTCCTCTTTTGTGTCTGATTCTATTTATTTCAGTTTTCTCCCTCTTTTTGCATAGCTATTCTATTGACAAATTTTTCTTACCTTTTCAAAAAGTAGCCCCTGGTTCCATTGATCTTTTGTATTATTTTTCTGGTATCTTTTTCATTTATTTCTGCTCTTATCTTTGTTATTCCTTTCCCTATGCTAACTTTTGGCATAGTTTTCTTTTCTTTTTCTAGTTCTTTGAGTTAGAACAAACTCAGAATGGTTATTTGTGATCTTTCTTTTTTTCTTAATGTAGACATTTATGGCTATAAACTTTCCTCTTAGAATTTCCTGCTACATGCCATAAGCTTTTTTTGTTTGTTTGTTTCCATTTACAGATGTTTCAAAATATGTCTTGATTTCTCTTTTAATTTCTTGTTTGACCCATTGATTGTTCAGAAGTGTGTTTAATATTTTTTAAAGAAGTATATTTAATTTCTAAGCACTTGTGTATTTCTCAGTTTTATCACTTTAATAATTTCTGCTTTCATTTCTCTGTGTTTGTAAAAGATACACAGCATGATTCAATCTTCTTATGTTTGCTAAGGTTTGTTTTGTGACTTAACATGATTTATCCTGGAGAATGCTTTACATACACTTGAGAAATAAATGTGTCTTCTCCTGCTATTGCTTGGAATGTTCTGTATGTGTACATTAAATCCATTTGGCCTAAGGTAGAGTACAAGGCCCTTGTTTCCTTACAGATTTTCTCTCTGGTTGATCTACATATTGTTAAAAAGTGGGGTATTGAAGTCCCCTACTATTGTATTATTGTCTGTTTTTCCCTTCAGATCTATATATTTTTTAAATTTAACTTAATTACCTCTTTAAAGTCTGTATCTTTAAATATAATTACATTTTGAGGTCTTAGAGGTTAGAACTTCAAACATAATAATTTTGAATTAAATATCTTGAAATAAGAAGATTATCCTGGATTATCTGAGTGATCGCGTACTAACCACAAATGCCTTCCTAAGAGGGATTCAAGAAACTTTAGAGTCAGGAAAAGGCCATTTAGTAATACCAAAGATTGGGGTGATACAGCCATGAGCCAAGCAATGCCAGACTTTAGGCATTGGAATAAACAAGGAATGTATTATTTCCTGGAGCTTCCAAAAGAAACCAACACTATTCATACCATGATTTTAGGACCATATAACTAAGTTTGGATTTCGTCCTTTGGAAATATAAGACAATAAATTTGTATTGTTCTAACCACTGAGTTTGTGGTAGTATGTTACCATACCAACAGGACCTTAATATACCTGGGTAGCCATGGGTCATAGAAGCAAATGGCTTTCCCCTTTCTGTTGGTCATCAGTGTCGACCTAGTTGTTATGTGCAGGTCTGAGGTAGCACCTACAGGCCTCAAAAAACTCTCTTTTTTAAAAAAAGATTTCATTTATTTATTTGACAGAGAGAGATCACAAGTAGGCAGAGAGGCAGGCAGAGAGAGAGAGAGAGAGAGGGATGCAGGCTCCCTGCTGAGCAGAGAGCCCGATGTGGCACTCGATCCCAGAACCTTGAGATCATGACCTGAGCCAAAGGCAGCAGCTTAACCCACTGAGCCTCCAAGGCACCCACAAAAAACTCTTTTTACAGGAGATTCAATCCCATGCAGCAAATCTCCATGTTAATAATCTCTTGAGATATTTCACCTTTTTCAGCTCAACTTCAGACAGCAGCATTACCATGCTTTCTCTCTTGGTGATCCCCAGCAAGCTGTAGGGTTTCTTTTCTTCCCACTTTTGTCTCAATCTGAAGGCCTAGAATGTGGTGAGATCCATTTTCCACAACTTTCATAAACCAAACACAGAGAAGTCTTGGGAAATCCGCCTGGCCTTATCCCTAATTCACCTCTCCACAGCTCTCTTCTTTCCACAAGAATAGCATTAGGATGTACGAGCAACACTGGGGTCTTGGTGCCAGCCAACTGAGGAGTGAATGTCAGTTTCCTCTTACAGAAGATATACACAAACTCTGTGAATATTTTTACCTGCTCGTCAACCCCCAATTCCATTGGACTGAGGGAAAGGGACCAGTTGAGTGCCTTCCTCCCTTTTCCTTTCTTCATCAACACCATTCCCCTGACTCTTCTGCTCTCTCATTTATTGCTCTCATTGTCAAAGATCATCAAACAAGTTTAATTCTGCTCACACCAGGATTGGAGTGTAAACCATGCATTCTTTTTAACTCAGGCTTGGAGAATTTAATAGCTTTGTTCTCCACAGGATAGCACTTCCATGATCTCTGCACTCCTCAGTGTTCTATAAAGAAAGAAAAGAGCTCAATCAGTATCTTGTGTTATCCTATTTTACTCTTATATAATCAACCTATAATTATATCTAAACTAGCACTTAAGTTTCAGATACCTTTAAGATGTCTCTTCTGTGCCCCAAGTGACTATTTAGCTTGATTAATCAGATATTGACATATGTGAAACCCAGTCCTTGAATTTAACCCCCTTATTCCGATGACCCTTCTGTCACCAAAATGTCTCAAACTTTGCTCTTCTTGGCCATGGAGGGGCCAAGTCAGCTATGCTGAGTAAACAAATGCAGATACTTATCACTACTATAGAGAACAATTCAAACATAGTATAAGTTTTAGCTGATGGCTGATGATGACTAAGTGGCTGAGTTTCTCCTATGATGAGCAAAGCTATGTATTTTTATCTCTCTCAATTCACAAGTAATTCTGAAACAGGTGCTTTTATTTATCCTTTCTCAATCCCCTCAGTCATGTCACCACATGCTTGCAAACATTTGATGGAATAAAAAGGCCTTATGAGTACCTAAGAATTTAGAAGAGGTATTTGAAAAGTACACTTCACAAAAACATCTAGTCAATTCCTATGCCCCACAGATGCCTAGTAAATGTTATTGATCATCTAAGAGTTTAAAGTATCTCTGGAGACTCCTTAGAAAATCTGGCCCATGAATCTTCACTTTTATATTGACTGGAGTGCTTAGCACAAAGGTTGGCACAAGATAGGCACTTGGGAAATGTTGGTTGTGTTGAATGGAATTGTTTATATATCTATGTCTGACCCTGTGCCAAAATCCTGGTGGGTTGAACTAATGGATGGAAAAAAAGGGGGGGGGGGAGAGGTATCTAAGTAATGGCTGGAGGAAGAAACAGTGACTTATGTTAAGTGAACGGCAAAGTGATGAGTTAGGGTAATTATTAGCTCTGAAGTCCCTTAATTCTTTAAGTGTAACACTGGCTTTAATTTTAGGTAGAAAATAAGCTTCTGTTTAGGAATGAGTCATGAAATTCCCTTTTTCTGGAGAAACTTGGTATGTTCACAACAACCACTATAGTGTGTGTGTGTGTGTGTGTGTGTGTGTGTGTGTGTACAGCATTGATATGATGATGAGTGTCAGAATGACTGAGGATTCTAATTTAACACATTCCCTCATTTAACAGATAACACTGTTTTGACAAGACAAGGCTCTCTATCTGCACATCCAAATGTAAATGCCAAAGGATGAAGTTTTAGAGTTAACAAGGCATGACTTTCTAGATGACTGTTGGTATCAAGACATATGTCTGTGTAATATACACACATTTGTATGTACATATATTCGAACAGGCACCAAAACAACAGAGGAAAAAAGAGACAAGCCAGAAAGAACAACCTTGTTGCTTATACTTATCTGAAGAAATGGACTCTGTTCTATTGTAGATGAAATCATTTGGCTATGGTAACAGAAAACTTCCCAGTGGTCCTTCACACTATACTTCATCCGGAGCTCCCTGTCAACACTCCTGTATCTTGGACTGAGTCAAGAAATATCCCTAGTGCAAACAAATAACATTCCAGTCTGAAGCCATGCACATCTGCACAATGCAAACCCATCCATGTTTATTCCCATGAAACCCACCAAAAGATGATAGCTTAATACAGTTCTCTGTATGAGCTAAGCACATTTTTATCTCTGGCCAAGATTTGACCCTGGGATGAATTTTCTTATATTGTTCAGACCCTCAGTTCTCTATTTGGCCACTGGATTCCACCTTATTCATTTCAAGTACATTATGGAAACTATTAAAGTAGAATTCTTTGAATTTTTACTGGTTGAGAAATTTTAAGAAATTTAATTGTACTGGGATAATTAAAAATGTATCAGAAAGTAGGGTAAGGAATTGAGAATAGGGGTTATATAATAAAATAAGTAAGCCAATTCATAGTGAATTTTGAGTGTCCAATTGTTTTAGGTGGATGAGTTACTGTAAACCATTAGTAAAAATAATAATATAGAGAAAAGCTTTTCAATTTAATGACATTCACTTCCATGCTCCTGCAACTTGTCTTTCTTCTATGATAAATGTATTCTGTGGTGCACCATTTTGTTTACAAAATGACACACAAAAGCAACAACACTAGAGAGCAAAAGCCAGGAGAGTCACAACCTTGAACCTGAAAGTGAGCTTTGAATGGATGCTTCTTGGAATCTGGCCAAAATATGATGTTGTTTTCTTTCTTTTCAAACCAGTACATTTCCTCCAAAATATGAAAGCAGGCCACATGTTGAAAAAAAAATGGAATGGAGAGCCCCTGAAAGTGAAGAGTTAAACCTTCATTCTTTTTGACTACTGTGACTTTTATCCTCAAGAAAAATCTCAGGTACCTCTGGTTCAAAAAGACAATGCCATGACCACTTCAAATAAGCTAAATGAAATTCTGTGTTCAAAGTCTTTACTCATACAGATGTTCTGAATGTCAACCAATAGTCAAGAATTTATTCAGGGTGAAAATTAACACCTAAAACTCCATCCCCTTAAACCAACCTCAGTACATCCTTCCCAGTAGCAAGTATAATTTAGTTTTTATTATTGCCTCTGGGTCCTGCAGTATAGCAAAAGTCCAAATGTGTGTTCCATATTTTCAGCTATATGCAATACGTTAACCAAGAGAATATAAAAATCTTAAGTATATACAATTAACTCCAAGCATTTTAAATATTTTAATTATAGTTTTAGTTAAGCTAAGCAGTTAATAACTCTAGAGTGTATATACAATGATCCTACATATCTGAAATTCAGTGCAATTTCAATGCCAATTAAAGATGAGGAATAAAAAGCAAAAGCTTCAGAAATTATGCAATGATACGTATTTGTCTGTCATTGAATGCCTCTATATCTGCATACAGTTAAAGTAAAGGCAGTAAAAGAAAGAAAAAACTTGATCTTCTTAAGACTTAATTAGGTCCCTGTCTAAATAAGACAAGTGTTTTTGGAAGTTGTGCTTTCTTCTCAAGCCAGCGGAATCTTCTTTTTTTTTTTTTTTTTTTTTCCTTAGAGTTGGTAGAAGCAGAGGCCTAACTAGCATGGGATATGGGGGTGAGGGTGATGAGATAATCTGTCAATGGTTTCTATCACATAAAACTGATCATTCAATGTATCTTGCAGTCTGAGTGAGTGCAATTCATAGGGATACCCTGATACTTTGACTCCACCATATATTGTCCACCAACTTTCTACCTGTCCTAAAGTATCCTTCCACATAGAGTTGTTCCTTTGCCTGTGATTACTAAACATGGCTGACCATCAGATTCACCTATGGAGTTTGGTAAGCAAGAGAAACCCAGACCATAACTATCCTAGACTTACTGAACCAGAATCTTTAATGCCAGGGCATGGGGAATCTATATTTTTTTTAAAGATTTTTATTTTTTATTTATTTGATAGAAAGATCACAGGCAGGCAGAGAGGGGGGGGAAGCAGGCTCCCTGCTGAGCAGAGAGCCCGATGCGGGGCTTGATCCCAGGACCCTGAGACCATGACCCAAGCCGAAAGCAGAGGCTCAACCCACTGAGCCACCCAGGTGCCCCGGGAATCTATATTTTTAACCAGTTTTCCAGATGTCTGTGATATAGTCAGTCCAGCTGATTTAGTATTTGGACACTATTAGTTTAGAAAACAAAGAGGAAATATAGAAGAAAAAAAAAAGAAACTCTGCTGAAACACATAGAACAGAGAGGGTTCCAAACCCCATCATGGTAACAGAGATGAGTTCATCAGATGAGATGGTTGTCACCTTGAGGGGCTCACAGAATGTTTCTCTCCCAGGAATCACAAACTTAAATGCCTTTAGAGCAGGCAGATAATATAAATGAGTGAGGTCAGCTGAGTGGACCATATATGGCTTCTTCAGACTGTATTTCATTTCTCAGTTTGATAGAAACATAGGAACAATAAATATCTCAGGATCCTCTTAACTCTTATAAGAAAAGCAATAGTGAAAGCATGAGCAGGTACTCAGCTACAGTGTCCAGAAGATTGGGAGGAATGGGGACTTTGGCATCCAAAGAGTTCCTAATACAGCTGCAGTGGACGGCTACACCCAACTCCCATCAATTTTAGTGAAGGCACAGCCTGTGTAAAAGGAGTAGAATAAACAAGAACAGTTGAAAACAGAGAGGGAGAAAAACCATAGGGGATTCTTAACCGTAGGAAACAAACTGAGGGTTACTGGAGGGGAGGTGGGTGGGAGGAAGAAGTAACTGGGTGATGAGTATAAAGAAGGCACTTGAAGTAATGAGCCCTGAGTTTTCGATGCAACTGATGAATCACTAAATTCTACCTCTGAAATTAATAATACAGTGTATGTTAATATAAAAACATAATTAAAATAAAAAAGAGGAGAGAGAAAATTAAAGAAAGGTTAAGCAGGAACAGGGAAACATTCTATTAAATTTGAATCTAGCCTAATAGGAAGGGAAGACTTGTCATACGATTCTTTATAGAATAGAAACAAAGAACGTAATGCATTATTATACTGAGATTTTGATGAAAGAAAGTGGGATTTGGAATTAGCTGAATCTGATATTAAATCTCAGCAATCAAATTATTGAACCTTAATCTAAGTCTCAATGTTTTCACTTTTTAAATGGGAGGTAATATCTGATTTGTATGGTTGTTTTGAGGGTTTAATATGAAAATGCATATGAATGCAGTAAGCACATGTCCTGACACACAGCAGGTACTTAATGAATAACAGTTTTCCTTTGTTTCTTTCCTTGAACTTCTTACAGTTGGATCATAAAACACTCCCATATTACCTTCTTTATATCTATGGTGCTCTACAAAGACTTTAGGAAACTGGTTGCTTTATCTCAACCATTTATGGCATTTATAAAGCTGAGCTAACTCAGGCAGTGCTTCCTGAAATGTGTACAGTCTAAGATTTCTCCCAAGTATTATACCTGAGATTTGAATACAGTCAGCATTAGAAGATGTTTAGTGATTTTTAAATTTTTTTCTTTTTTCTCTCTTTTGAAATTTAAATCCAATTAGCCAACATATAGTACATCATTAGTTTTTTATGTAGTGTTCGATGATTCGTTAGCTGTGTAGAGCACAACATCATGGCCCTTCCTTAAGGCCCATCATCCAGTTACCTCATCTCCTCATAACCTTCCCTTCCACAGATTTCAGTTTGTTTCCCTGATTCAAGAGTCTCTCATGGTTTGTCTCCTTCTCTAATTTCTTCCCATTCAGTTTTCTCTCCCTTCATCTGTGGTCTTCTGTGCTATTCCTTATATTCCACATGTAAGGGAAATCATATGGTAATTGTCTATCTGATTGACTCATTTCACTTAGCATAATACCTTCCAGTTCCATCTGTGTGGCTATAAATGGCAAGTATTTATTCTTTCTGATGGCTGAGTAATATTCCATTGTATGTATGAACTACATTTTCTTTATACATTCATCTGTTGAAGGACATTCAGCTTCTTCCACAGTTTGGCTATTGTGAACATTGCTGCTATGAACATGGGGATGCATGTGCCCCTTCTTTTCACTGAATCTGTATCTTTGGGGTAAATACCCAGTAGTGCAATTGTTGGGTTGTAGGATAGCTCTATGTTTAGCTTCTTGAGGAATCTCCAAACTGTTTTCCAGAATGGCTATACCAACTTGCATTCCCACCAGCAGTGTAAAAGGGTTCCCCTTTCTCCATATCCTGGCCAATATTTGTCATTCCCTGTCTTGTTAATTTTAGTCATTCTAACTGGTATAAGGTGATATCTCATTGTAGTTTGGATTTGTATTTCCCTAATGGCAAGTGATGTGGAGCATTTTTTTTAAATGTGTCTGTAAGCCATTTGTATGTTTTCTCTGGAGAAGTGTCTGTCCATGTCTTCTGTCCATTTCTGGACTGGATTATTTGTTTTTTGGGTGTTGAGTTTGATAAGTTCTTTATAGATCTTAATACCAGCCCTTTATCTGTTGTGTCATTTGCAAATATCTTCCCCCCTTCCTCAGGTTGCCTTTTAGTTTTGTTGACTCTTTCTTTTGCTGCAAAGCAGCTTTTTATCTTGATGAAGTCCCAGTAGTTCATTTTTGTTTTTGTTTCCCTTGCCTTTAGACACCTGTCTTGCAGGAAGTTGCTGTGACTGAGGTCAAAGAAGTTACTGCCTAATTGGTAATATAATTTTAGAACAATAAGAATTTATGACCTATGTTCCTCTTGATATAATCTGGAACTTATCTGGTCTTTATCACTTGGCCATCTCACACATAAACACACACACACCCCTCAGAAAATACATGACATTATTAATTACTACCAGGTCTCTAGGATTTAATTTGCCTTTGTATTTCTCTTTATGGTATTTTGGACTTTGTTCCTTTGATCCCCAAATAAATAGAAGTGGTAAAAGAAAGACTGTGTTCTCATAAAGAGGAAGTAAATTCCCAGTTTGCTGATCCTGGAAAACCAAGAATACCAATAGCAATGACCATTTGATCAATTTATTCACAAGCACTAAGTGGGGGATTACCATGGGTCAGAAACAATGCTTGATTCATTCATTATCCATGAGGAAATAGACATATAAGGCCCTATGCAAACAAGTAATTTCAGACAGCTTCTTCAGGAATCAGTACATATCTGATGACTGTATAACATGCTGCCTGATAATTTTCATGAAGGTACTATGATCACACCTTGATAATCAATTATGCTCTTCATGTCTGCTCTATATGATGTATACTCCCTAGAATTAGAAACTAAAGAGGAAACAAAAGAAATATGGTATTAGGGGATGCCTGGGTGGCTCAGTTAGTTAAGCAGCTGTCTTTGGCTCAGGTCACAACCCCAGGGTCCTAGGATCCAGTTCAGCATTGGGCTCCTTGCTCAGCAGAGAACTTGCCTTTCCCTCTTCTTGCTTTGCCTGCCACTCCCACTGTTTGTGCTCTTTCTCTGTGACAGATAAATAAATAAAATATTTTTAAAAAGAAATAATGTACTAGAGGTCCTAGCCTCAGCAATCAGACAACAAAAGGAAATTAAAGGCATCCAAATCGGCAAAGAAGAAGTCAAATTATCACTCTTCGCAGATGATATGATACTATATGTGGAAAACCCAAAAGACTCCACTCCAAAACTGCTAGAACTTATACAGGAATTCAGTAAAGTGTCAGGATATAAAATCAATGCACAGAAATCAGTTGCATTTCTCTACACCAACAGCAAGACAGAAGAAAGAGATATTAAGGAGTCAATCCCATTTACAATTGCATCCAAAACCATAAGATACCTAGGAATAAACCTAACCAAAGAGACACAGAATCTATACTCAGAAAACTATAAAGTACTCACGAAAGAAATTGAGGAAGACACAAAGAAATGGAAAAATGTTCCATGCTCCTGGATTGGAAGAATAAATATTGTGAAAATGTCTATGCTACCTAAAGCAATCTACACATTTAATGCAATTCCTATCAAAGTACCATCCATCTTTTTCAAAGAAATGGAACAAATAATGCTAAAATTTATATGGAACCAGAAAAGACCTCGAATAGCCAAAGGGATATTGAAAAAGAAAGCCAACGTTGGTGGCATCACAATTCCGGACTTCAAGCTCTATTACAAAGCTGTCATCATCAAGACAGCATGGTACTGGCACAAAAACAGACACATAGATCAATGGAACAGAATAGAGAGCCCAGAAATAGACCCTCAAATCTATGGTCAACTAATCTTCGACAAAGCAGGAAAGAATGTCCAATGGAAAAAAGACAGCCTTTTCAATAAATGGTGCTGGGAAAATTGGACAGCCACATGCAGAAAAATGAAATTGGACCATTTCCTTACACCACACACAAAAATAGACTCAAAATGGATGAAGGATCTCAATGTACGAAAGGAATCCATCAAAATCCTTGAGGAGAACACGGGCAGCAACCTCTTCGACCTCTGCCGCAGCAACATCTTCCTAGGAACAACGCAAAAGGCAAGGGAAGCAAGGGAAAAAATGAACTACTGGGATTTCATCAAGATCAAAAGCTTTTGCACAGCAAAGGAAACAGTTAACAAAATCAAAAGACAACTAACAGAATGGGAGAAGATATTTGCAAACGACATATCAGATAAAGGACTAGTGTCCAGAATCTATAAAGAACTTAGCAAACTCAACACCCAAAGAACAAATAATCCAATCAAGAAATGGGCAGAAGACATGAACAGACATTTCTGCAAAGAAGACATCCAGATGGCGAACAGACACATGAAAAAGTGCTCCATATCACTCGGCATCAGGGAAATACAAATCAAAACCACAATGAGATATCACCTCACACCAGTCAGAATGGCTAAAATCAACAAATCAGGAAATGACAGATGCTGGCGAGGATGCGGAGAAAGGGGAACCCTCCTACACTGTTGGTGGGAATGCAAGCTGGTGCAGCCACTCTGGAAAACAGCATGGAGGTTCCTCAAAATGTTGAAAATAGAACTGCCCTATGACCCAGCAATTGCACTATTGGGTATTTACCCTAAAGATACAAATGTAGTGATCCAAAGGGGCACATGCACCCGAATGTTTATAGCAGCAATGTCCACAATAGCCAAACTATGGAAAGAACCTAGATGTCCATCAACAGATGAATGGATCAAGAAGATGTGGTATATATACACAATGGAATACTATGCAGCCATCAAAAGAAATGAAATCTTGCCATTTGCAACAACATGGATGGAACTAGAGCATATCATGCTTAGCGAAATAAGTCAAGCAGAGAAAGACAACTATCATATGATCTCCCTGATATGAGGAAGTGGTGATACAACATGGAGGCTTAAGTGGGTAGAAGAAGAATAAATGAAACAAGATGGGATTGGGAGGGAGACAAACCATAAGTGACTCTTAATCTCACGAAACAAACTGAGGGTTGCCGGGGGGAGGGGGTTTGGGAGAAGGGGGTGGGATTATGGACATTGGGGAGGGTATGTGATTTGGTGAGTGCTGTGAAGTGTGTAAACCTGGTGATTCACAGACCTGTACCCCTGGGGATAAAAATATATGTTTATAAAAAAAAAAAAAAAGAAAAGAAAAAGAAAAAAAAATAAATAAAATAAAATAAAATTAAAAAAAAAAAAAAAGAAATAATGGCATTAGATACAGACTCATTGTGTAATATTGTATCCAATCCTTCTCATCTTCAGTAGGCTGATAGACTTCTTCCCTCTAGAATTATATTGGAATATGTTCAATATAATTGTTATTCATCTATCATTTACATCTTTCTTCTATTTTTCTTCTCTCTTTCCACTTAACTTAATTCAATATCCTTTCATACCGTGACAGAGATCCCTAGCTCTTCGCCAAAATGACTTCCTATTCCTCCCGGCAAAATCACTGAACTACATATCCCAGCCTCCACTGAGGCTGAGTATGACCATGTAACTGAAGTCTAGGTCTCACCTGTACAATATCTACATCTGGCTCCTTAAAACCCTTCCACATACACCACCATTTTACATCCACAGTTCTAATATATGCCATGTGAATCCTCAGTGATGCTCAGAATGGTCTTAGAAGCCACATATTGAAAATTTAGAACCATCATTATGCCTGGGTCACAAAATTTTTTCATGAGGAAGAGATGCCCTACCAATACAAACATATTTTCCTGGACAAGAAATAGAATTGTTGTTTAAGCCGCCAAAGTTGGCAATTCACTTGTTCCTACAGCCTAACAAGCCAGCTTAATATATATTATTATTTAAGTGTCTCCATTCCTTTAGCACAATTGTTGAAAATCAGTTGGTCATCTAAGTGTGAATCTATTTTTAGACTCTATACTATTCCCTTGATCTGTATGTGAATTCTTACACAATACCATAGCACTTTGATTACTGTAGTTTTATAATAAGTTTTAAAATCTATTTGTGTAAGTCCTGCAGTTTTTTTCTTCTTAAAAAAAATGTTAGGGGCTCCTGGGTGGCTCAGTGGGTTAAAGCCTCTGCCTTTGGCTCAGGTCATGATCCCAGGGTCCTGGGATCGAGCCCCGCCTCAGGCTCTCTGCTCAGCAGGGAGCCTGCTTCCCCCTCTCTCTCTGCCTACCTCTCTGCCTACTTATGATGTCTCTCTCTCTCTCTGTCAAATAAGCAAAATCTTTTAAAAAAAGTTAAACCATCTGAGTCCTTTGTCTTTGCATATAAATTAAAATATTTTATTTATTTATTAGAGAGAGAGAGAGAGAACGCACACAAGAGACTTGATCCCAGGACCCTGGATCAATACCTGAGCCAAAGGCAGATTTTTTTTTTTTTTTTTTTTTTTTTTGCATGGATTGGCAGATGTTTAACTGACTGACCCACCCAGGCATCCTTGCATATAAATTTTAAAATAAGTTTGCCAATTTCTTTTTTTAGCCTGTTGAGATTGCACTGGATATCTAGGTCAATTTTGGAAAATTGCTATATTGAATTATTGGGTACTTAAATTCACAAAAAAAAATATGTGGGGGAACCCATATATATATATATATATATATATATATATATATATATATTTACATACATACATATATATGTATTATATACACATCATATGCATTCTTTTCTGGATCTTCTAGAAGAAATCAACCTTATATATATACATATCTCCTCTTTAATTTCCTCCTGCAGTTTTCTCTAGTTCTCAATATGAAGGTTTTGCACATCACTTATTAAGTCTGCACCCAAGTATTTTTATTTGATTGTGACCTTCTTATTTAATTTCTTTTTCTAATTGACTTTTATATTGATCATGAATCCTACAAATATGCTGTTGATTTCAATATAAGTTTTTTGTTTATTCTCTATCATATATATATAGATAGATAGATAGATAGAGATAGATAGAGATATAATGGTATGTAGCACTATAGTACACTCCATGCATGGAATACACTTAAACCCAGTGGAAGAGCTGCAGAGATAAGAACCTACTTGTGCAGTTTCTATCTTCCCTTCTCCAAGTTAGTATAACTATTTGCCTCCGATCTTTCCTTACTACCTTCTCAGTTCCGATTTATTTATTTATTTACCTTTGGCTGAACTTCTTAGTCTATTTCATGCATGTGGGGCTCAGGGATTAGAGATATGGGTAGATAGAGTTTAAGGATGTCTTCACTGGTTCCTTCCCTTATATGATTTCCTTACTCTTTCCAGCATTCTGTTTCCATTTTGTTTTTCTCGTTTTTTAAGCTGGGAAGATGGCAGACTTTCCCTCTTGTATGCCACTCTCTGCTCTGCAAGGGTTATCCCCAGTTTAAAAGTAAACGAGATGGGAATGACATGTGTAGTTCTCATCACCCTTCCTCCAAGGGTACACTTCCCCGTAGAGTGCCTGCATCTGTTCATTCCCCAGGACCCTCAAGGATGTGATTTTTGTATTGTGACCAAGTCATATAGTTGTTTTCTTCATGGAGCAGTCATCTCATAAAGGTTTAGTTTATCATACCCAAAAGAGGAAAATAGTCAAATGTCTAAAAGCAAGGAATTTTTGCAGCTTAGGTGACTTTAGAGGTCATGCAAGTGAATAAACTTAGACTCAGAGTGATTAATTGATGTTACCACAGGCACATAACTACTTAGTGATGAAAATCATTAAATAAATATAGGCCTGGTCCTATCTTAGTGAATGATGTGCCAAAAATAGCACTGTATCCTGTTCGGTTAAAAGGTGTTGAACAGGGATGCCTGGGTGGCTCAGTTGGTTAAGCAGCTGCCTTTGGCTCAGGTCATGATCCCAGCGTCCTGGGATCGAGTCCCACATCAGGCTCCTTGCTCCACGGGGAGTCTGCTTCTCCCTCTGACTCTGCCTTCCACTCTGTCTGCCTGTGCTCGCTCTCCCTCTGAAAAATAAATAAATAAAATCTTTAAAAAAAAAAAAAAAAGGTGTTGAACAGTAGAGCAGGCCACTGGACAATGATCCTCATGAGGAACTAATGAATCCCCCTGAAAAGGTATTCTTAAGATACCTTAAGATACTTTATCTTAGGTATCCTAAGAGAAAGAGAGCTAAGACGAGTAGGTCTGGTCCAGTGTATTGGTGTGATTACCCAAAGTCACTTTCCTTCCAGACTCCTAAGACTCATATCTGAGTCCCGAGACAGTTTGGGCTGTTAATACAAACAGAAAGAGTTTGGAACAGAAATCACATGGCTTTTTTAGTCTTCTAAAACAAGGTATCAAATTGACAAGTGATTAGGACATTGTCTCCATTTTTTATTAACATATTATTTGTTTGTCTGTGATTCACAGTCTTACACAATTCACAGCACTCACCATAGCACATACCCTCTCCAATATCCATCACCCAGCCACCATATCAGTCCCACCCCCCTCCCATTCAGCAATCTTCAGTTAGTTTCCTGAGATTAAGAGTCTCTTATGGTTTTTCTCCCTCTCTGGTTTCATCTTGTTTCATTTATCCTCCCCTTCCCCTATAATCTTTTGTTTTGTTTCACAAATTCCTCATGTCATTGAGATTATATGAGAATGATCCTTCTCTGATTGACTTATTTCACTTAGCATCTAGGCTCTTTCCATAGTTTGGCTATTGTAGACATGCAGCAGAGTTCCACTTTAAGCAGCAGTGTGTGCAGGAACAGAGGTTGTTAGAAGAAAGGGCAGTGGTATCTCTAGGATATGGCAGTATCAAGTGGAGACAATCTGGAACAAGGAAAGGAGGAATGTCACTGGGGAAATTTGTTTTTTTTTTTTTTTTTTTACCTATCTGGTTGACATTTTTATTTTTTTTTTATTTTTTTATTTTTTATTTATTTTTTATTTTTTATAAACATATATTTTTATCCCCAGGGGTACAGGTCTGTGAATCACCAGGTTTACACACTTCATAGCACTCACCAAATCACATACCCTCCCCAATGTCCATAATCCCACCCCCTTCTCCCAAACCCCCTCCCCCCGGCGGGAAATTTGGTTTTGAGCACATTGACGAGGACCCTTAGAAGTAAGAGTTTCTCAGGGACCTCAAAGCCAAGCCTTAATTGGTGATATAAGATGCATGAAACATACGTGTTTACTATCAGTGTGACCCAATTTCAAATTTCTTGCAGATATGGCCTAGTAAGCATAGGTTACAAATATATATATTAGTCAATTGACCAAATACAGTTGTCAATAGGGGGCATTAAGATGAACAGACAGAAAAGATGCAAGGGATACTATTAAGCAAAGGAAATATTATATATAAAGACATGATGGTAAGAATAGGCAAATATAATTAGAAGCAGTGTCTTTTGGTGACAAAAGTTTCCCATACAACATATCCACACCTTTAGGCCATATCAAAAATGACCAGCATTCATTCCAATACATAAGTATCCTGCTACTCAGATATCTTTATTGGTATAAACATAAATTTCATATGCATGGAAAATATGAAATTCAGTCAAAGAAAGGCTAGAGACACATTCTTTAATATTTCAAAATGTAGGTGGAAATGCTTTATTTGTAGCAATATGAACACTATTCATGTAGGTCAGTAATGGAGTTCATCACTGAAGCAGGGAGACCACTATGGGAATCAAGGGAATTTAAGCCTGCATATGTGGACACTGTGGAAACTACTTAATGGAAGAGGCTTGAATATGAGGCTATAGCGTTCAGATTCCATTCAGTAGGCAGTAGGGATATTTCTGCTGTTTCCTGAGCAGGGGGACAGTGTGATAAGTATGCTGCTGGGAAGAGATAACATTAGTTCAGTATGCAATGTGAAGGAAGGAAAGAGGATCCCTGAAGCTTTTTTGGTGACTCATAAAAGAGATAGGACCAGGACTGGGATGGTGGCAGTAGGAGTGAGTACAGAAAGCATAAATATTGAGACCTGGGGATGGGATACTATCATGATTAGTATCATAGCTTCTGAAAAGCAAGCCTGCACACCATTCATCTTTGTATCCCAGGAATCAGCACAGTACTGGTGCATAGGGCAAGTGGCAGCCAAGATGATTTCTAGAACATTTCTGTGTTTCTTATAATCATTTTTCCCTTTCCTCATGAAGATGCTTTGCTTTTCATATGGTGCTTGTTTGTGAGCACAGAGGCCAGAAAATAATTGGGGGGTGTGCAGTCTCTGCCATGTGTTTGTCTAGTGCTCTTAAAAGGGAACACATTTCAAAGATCCCTACATCCTTTTTTTCTGCCATACTTTTAGTTTCTGTCTCTCTGGTGCTTCCACCAGAGTTTTGTCATCCATGCATTTGGTTCTGCCTTGGAATTTTCATAGCAAGACAGTTCTATCAACACCCTTACCTCCTGTTAAATGAATATCTAAGATGTTATTTTCTGACAGCTTATCTGATGGTGCTGAGATTAGAGGCACTGTGATTTTCAGCAATAGGAGGTTTGATTCCAATATGACATACAGTAGGGCTCCAGCATCATCAGAATCTCCCTGGTGGCACACTGCCAGCCAAGCTGGCCTCATCCGACTTTCTCTCAGCTTGCTGCCTACACACCCTCAGTAGCCTTAACATCAGGAAAATTCACACACACACACACACACACACACACACACACACAAGAACAGGCTAGGAGGATAAAATAATCACTTAGAATCCATGAACTGAGATAATAGAGTAATGATTATGGATTGAATCATTTGGTTTTGCTATCAGTGGACCATTGTTGTTGTTGTTTTTTAAAATTTTTTAAGTTTTATATTTTTAAAATTTTTATTTATTTTTTTTAATTTATTTTCACTGTTCCAGAATTCCTTGTTTATGCACCATACCCAGTGCTCCATGCATACATGCCCTCATAATACCCACCACAGGTTCACCCAACCCCCCACTCCTCTCCCCTCCAAAACCCTCAGTTTGCTTCTCAAAGTCCACAGTCTCTCATGGTGAAATCATGAGCAACTGTGGACAACTGTTTTTGAAGTGCTCACCTAACTACAGCCAAAAATCTCCCTCTGATGAGATGGGGATATTACTTCATGGCTAACCTTAGCACTGGCATCAGTTTGCCGGCACCTGCACTACCATCACCACTGTCATCATTGCAGCTGTTTTTTGTTTTTTGGTTTTTGGTTTTTGTTTCTTGTTTTCCTGCATGCACAGAGGTAACCTCTCTTGTGTAAAAGACTGTGTTTCAGTACAGCATCATTAGGGAGTCTCTCTATTAAATATGAACCCCCAGGTAGGTCAGTGAAGGCACTATCACTGATTCAGGAAAACACTATAAGTATGAAAAAATAATGAGTCTGGATGTGCAGAAGGTGCTCTATGGAGAAAGGTCTCAAATACTGAGCCCTACATGTAGAGAAGAAGGCTGACTATCCAACTAAAGATCATATAACAGAGAAATATGGTACTAGAGATGATCATCAGTTCACTTCTGCTCACCTTCCCTGATCTACTCATACATAAAAATGGGAGGTCCTGTATATCAAGTGATCCCGAACCACATCACAACTAATGGACCTAACCAATGACAGTCTCTCTACCAGAAATCAGAATGGGAACACAGAGACTAAGACAAGGAGACTTGAGCTGAAAAGTAGTCTACCCAAAGAGACTACTTTGAATTGACCCTGAAGAGGCCATGGGAAAACAGGAGAAAAGGAGAAACCAGACTGCAGGGAGAGCATGAAGCAGATATGCAAAGAACGACAAGGATTAAAAAAAAAAAAAAAATCACACAGCTCCAAAATGAAAGCCAAAGTTCTTGCAACCTTTGCAGTTCCCCAAAAGACTAACAATACTTTCTACAATTGGCTTCCATTGGAAACTGTTGGGATAAATGTATTCTTACCTGAACTTCTTCACATGGGATTCTTTCCTTATTAATAAAAATTCATTAACTAAAGGAGAAACTTTGAAATTTATTGGTGTACCATATGAAAGAAGGGAAGACCATGAGAAATTAGTCTTCCTTCCGGTATTACAAACTCCTGAAAGAAAAGAACCATATGTAATTAGCTATTATATTTCCCTAAATGCTTAACGTAATGCACAGTATGTACTTGGTAAATGTTTGTGTTTGAAATCAGTTGTTTCTAAGCCACTGAGATGAGTATGTGTATGAATGAATACCAATCCACTTTGTTAAGTTGTTTATTTCCAAGTTGAAAAAACTGAAGGTTTTGAAGTCTGGTGAAAACATAAATATACAAAGATGAAGACAAATAAAGATATACCCCCTCAGAGTAAGGGAAGGTCCTAACCTCTTTCTTTTCTGAATCAACACAGAATTTCACATGTTGCTGAGCATAGGGCAGCACTAGGGAAATAGGTTTGTGGTCTGTGATTAACTTTAAAATGCACACCAGTGGTCCCAATTGATCTCACTTTAGAATGAAATGTTTCCTTGTGTGTGTAAACCTTGTGATTCACAGACCTGTACCCCTGGATCTAGAAATGGACCATTGCTCACTGCCACTATCCCTCTACCTCATCTAAGCCACCACCACACTTTCCCTCCTAATACCCCAATGGCTTCCCTCTCCACTCATTCCAGCTCCTGTTCAATATCATACTTTCTAGAAAACCTTCCTTGCCCACACAACAAAAAGTGTCACCCCATTTTTCTCCCTCTACTCTATTTTTCTACACTGTGCTTATCACCTTTCTGATACTACATGTATCTAATTCTAATAGTTTATTTGTTAGTTGTTTTCTCCAGTAGGATATATCTTTCATATAAGAGGATATCTCTCTGGTTTGTTCACTATTATAACCTCAGAACTCAAGATAATGATTAGCACATTATGGATGCCCAATAAATATGCTGAATGAATGAACAAATTTCCTCTAAAGAACCAAAAGGTCCTTGATGAAAAACTGTATTGATACAGTACTTTCTCCTTAGCAGGTACTCAGTAAGTGCTTATCATTACATAAATTTTAGGCATTATCATACTCTTCTCAGACTTGTGAATTCAACAGTCTGAGACCTTGCCACAGACATGCTTAAGAACACTGGGTAACTTGAAATGGATTTTGAGATCTGTATGAAAAACAAAGCTTGGAGGGAGACAAACCATAAGTGACTCTTAAAATCACAAAACAAACTGAGGGTTGCTGGGGGGCGGGGGGTTGGGAGAGGGGGGTGGGTTATGGACATTGGAGAGGATATGTGCTTTGGTGAGTGCTGTGAAGTGTGTAAACCTTGTGATTCACAGACCTGTACCCCTGGGGATAAAAATATATGTTTATAAAAAATAAAAAAATTAAAAAAAAAAAAAGAAAAGAAAAACAAAGCTTGAGAATAACAGATCATGTCAATCTCCTGGAAACATTAACAGAAAGGTATTACATAATGATGACTGAGGATGACTCAAAGAACGTGCCCCGCTTTTTCACCACCCGATCCGGGTTTATATCCTTCTTTTCAAGAGCAGGACATGTGTGCTGTCCTCTCCACCAACCATAGTCACTTAAGCATAATAATCTGATCCTTCATCCTTGACATGTGTTCTCCCCAGGGCTTTAATGGCTCATAAGTCATTTTACTACCACCCCAGCTCACTCACCTGGGAGGTAGGAATTTTATCACTCATGAACCAGGAAAATAAAAAAGAAGTAATACTGCTTCAACTCCCAAGGCAGAGGTTCTCGCCTACGCTGCACATGAAAGTCCTTCGAGAAGCTTTTACAAGTCTCAGTTGTCAGGCTGCCCTGAGCCCAATGAAATCAGAACTCCTGTAGGTGTGGCCCAGGCATCAGTATTTTTAAAGTTCTCCTGGGAATTCCAATGAGAAGTCAGGGCTGAAAACACTGGAAAGACACTGTCTTTTGGGGAAAGGGGGCGGAATCTCCAGGATTCAGCATAATATAGGGCTATTCCATCCAAGTTTCATACAGTCTGATGAGGAAATAGATAGAGATTAATTTTCCTGAATGACTAGGTGACTATTTCTCTTTCAGATTCCAAGCAGAGACAACAGTTTTCCCTTTCATTTTATAGATTTTTATTTTCCCAACAAATATGACTGTAGACTACATGATATGGCCACAAATGATATATACACATGTGAGCACAGAACCCTACATGTAATCTCTGTTTTCTTATCTCTATCCCTACCTTTACCTACCTTTCCCCTCCTTCTCAGGAACAGCATTTCTACCTCTTTCTCCACAGACATCTATATCCATATCCAGAACAATATTATTGGGTTGGCTGGAGACAACAATGAGAAATTCATGAAATTTCTCTCTAGGGTCTTAGAGAAAATACTGTGGGGACTTTGCCCCATAACTCTAACCCCATCTCTAAGTTCATCTGCATCAGGAACCACCTGGCATGCTGAAACCAGCACTCCTCCTATATATACATCATTCTATTTCTATTTAGGTAGGTGTTTTTGTTTTGTTCCCCCACACCCCCTAGTATCACAGGAGTTCACCCAACCTCCATGTAGGGAAGGTTAGAAGTGTCAGGGATTCAATGACCCCAAGGCCATCTCAACCAATAAGAGATGGATCAACCCCAGCTTCCCTATTCTTAATTCTGAAGCACATTCAACATAGGCTCTCAGAAGTCCCCAAGAGGACTGAGCTACAACAGCCCACAGCAATTAATGCATCCTGTTTATCTCCTGTACCTTCCCTGTGTAACTATTCTCATTCTCTGTCTTGTACTTCCCAGAATAATTTGTAAAATAAACTACCTACACCCAATTTCTTATTTTATGGTCTGCATTTTCAAAGAACCCTAAATAAAACAAGTTTCAGACTCTGTTATCCTGTCTTTCTCTACTTCCTCCTATCAAATTTCACTTCCCAGAGGGTCAAGAATTATAGCAGATTAAAGAAGAAGAAAAATATGCACTATCAGAAAGAAAAGTGAGATTTCCAGGCTCTCTTTTCATTTATCAGCAGTACTGGACTGGACAAGGTGGAGAAAACTAGAAAACCAAAATGTCTTTAGGTTGGAAAGGCTCAGAACCAGATTCCATGCATGAGCAGCGCCAGGAAGCCACTGGAATCTCTTATGGTTGGAGGATGATATGGATTCCATACTCACTCATCATAGACACATTCCATTGTGTCTTTCTCTGAGTCAACAGGAACGGCAGTAAAAGTTTAAGTGCTTGCTGTTCTTTGTGGCAAAGACCATTTCTTAGGCTAACAAAGGATAATAGAAAAGTTTCTAGCCCTCTTAGTGAGGAGACTGAAGTTCCACTGAGAGCAAATTGAAGTTTGCTGGGAGCCTCAGTTAAACAGTAGCTTAAAGTTCTGTCTGACACACCAATTCCAGAACATGAGACATAAGCTCCAGCTGAATCTAAGTCCTGACACAATTATAGTCAATTGTGTAGAAGTTCACAGGTTTATTTAAAATTTTATCTAAAACATTACACATTCAAACACAAATGCTTGACATTTAGTATTTTAAATATCTAGCACATCATATTATTCCTAAATGTCAACCTAGCAATAATCTTTATAATCACATCCTGACTCTAAAATAATTTTGGAAAATTTAGTTGGTACTGATGAAAATGTGGAGAAATAGAGACTTTCCTACTTTGATAGGAGTATATGTGTATTGGTGCAATTTCTGGAAAGCAATTCAGCAATAGCTATAGAAAATGAATGTGCACTAGTTCTTGGGATGGGAAAAGCAATGATATTAAAGTTAAATGGAAGCAAGATAGTGAAGTGGAAAGAATGTGGATCTGGGTTAAACTTATGACTTCATTGTGTGACACTGAATACATCACTTTAATCTCCTGATCTTCACTTTCCTCACCTCTAAACCAGGAAACACAATTCCTACGTTCTTTACCTGTTGTGAAAGTTAGAAAAAGTGCACAAAAAGTACTACTCTAGAGTCTGTCACTTTAGCAGAACAAGTTAGAGATGAGGGAATTTTTGTCTTTAAGGAACAACAACAAAAAATGTAGTGTAACAAAGGCTGGGTAGAACCTAAGAAAATAACTCAAAAGTTATTACAGTTGTTGAAGGGACTTAAACTGTCATGGGGAAAGATTTGAGCAGGACTAAGACCTTACATGTATTTGTAAGAGCTTTATAGATACTTTTTATTTTCTGAAATAAAATAATAAAAAGAAACCACCAAACAGATATAATATTCATGATAGCCCATACATCTTAAATTAATATATTTTTTTAATTTCTTAAATCTTGCTCACCAGAAACTTTTGAGTATCCCTCCTTGATTTCAATAAAAATGCTTTGGTTATTGTTGTTATTACTTTATCTAATCCATCACCCAAACATCTAATGCCTTTCTGAGGTTGGAAGTGTTGGGGATTAAATGACCCCAAGGACAACCTCAACCAATAAGAGATGGGTCAACTCCAGCTTCCCTATTCTCAATTCTGAAGCATTCACTTCAGAAATGTTCCTTTTATACAGTATGGATTTCAACAGAATTCTTTTTTTTTTTTCATGCACTGTTTTTATTTTTTTTTAAATCAGGCATACTGCATGCAGCATGATATTCAATAATTTATAAATTTAGGAATATTTGAGTTCAACAGAATTCTTAAAGAGTAACTTGTATGTTTCAGGTGTAAGAATTTGAGCAAGCAATATTTAACTATCCTGTCCCTATACCATCATAGGTCCAGGAATTACCCCCAAATTCCCTTTCTCAATACTTACACAAATTCTCAATTCTATCCATAATAATTGCATATCACAGAAAATTAGAACAACATTTATCTCTAGTATGGCTTTATCAGCAATTTGCCTACCCCAATCAAATACACACACAGGCATTTAACATTTATCAAACACCTACTATAGGAGTCTGGTAGGCTCTGTACTAGTCAGGGTTCAGATAGGGAGGCAGAAGCATTGTGCTTGCTGTGGGATAAGGACTTGATCAGAAGAATTAGAGCTTACACAATTATGAGAGTAGCTGAAAAAGAAAACACTTGGAGGAAGACTTAGGAGAAAAGACACTAACTCATCCTCCTGAAGTACTGGTGCAAGTAGACAAGCTGGGCTTCTGGGGAAATCTGAGAAGCCAGGTACAACCAGCAGCAGAAGTTTGCGAGGTATGGTCTCTGTGTAGCTACTGTTCCTGTGAGTCCATAGCCAAGCATCTGGTAGAAATACCCAGTTAACAGGCCCAGCAGTTAGAAAGAAGAGCTGGATGTAAAATAGGAGAGAATGAGTACAAGCTGGGCACCTCTGTCCATGTTTGTCCCCCACTCTGAATCTTGTAGAAGCTCCTGTTTTGGCCAACTATAACCTGAAACCATTAAAGAAAGGAGATTCTTGGAAGTGTTGTACCCACCTAGATGAGCCAATCCAAAAAAGTTCAGACCTTGTCACTTTCTCATCCATATATAACTTTTTAACTGTATAAGATTTACAAATCAGGGTAACAGAAAATGATGCTTCTACCTAAAATGATGGAACTATCCTTAATATAATTAGCAATACATAGCATTACCTCCCTTGGGTATACACCAAGTAACCTCTTTGTCCAGTTGTAAATATTGTTCATTCTTCTGAGTCACAATCCTTTGATACTATGCCTTAAGCAGTATTAATATGTTTTGTGTTGAAGCATATGAGAATGGGAAAAAGAAAAATGAAAGAAAAGAAATAGTATTATATATATATACACACACACACACATATATATTTACAATGAAGTAAGGAAGAAATAACTGCTAGGGTCTTTATTTCTGTAAATTGTCAGGCTATCAAAACGGATTTATAACTTCCCACTTCCATTGCCCATCTATCCTCTCTTTATGCTCAGCAAAAACCTTGAGTGGTCATGATTCTTTGCCTTATGGCAAGGTGACCAAAACATTTGTTCCTTCAAGGTCTGTTTCATTAGGAGACGTTCCTCTATTGAGTTGTTATTGTATTTCATTAATATAAACGTAAAACATGGAGGAACATTGAGGCATCCAGAGAACTTCTTGCTTTCCAGACATGCTTCTTCCTCCCCACATTGTGTTGAAGCAGCCCAATTTCTCCTTGATAATCATGATCAACAACACCTCTAATGCAATGACCTTCTTCTTTGCCTGCTAGTTCACTAGAAGGAGGTAACAAATGACCAGGTAATAGTCTCAACTTCTAGTTTAGTGTGCCTTTGTACATCCCCTGTAAAAACAGGATTCCTGTCTTCAGTAAGAATTCTAGATCAACAGAGCTCAAAGTTGTGAAAACAAATTTTGCCAGTGGATTATTACGGGTAACAGGAAGAACTATTTCCATTTGTCACAGATTCATAGCATACATTTATCCTAAAGAATTACACTAGGTCCTGAAAAATAGTGCTAAACACATGGCACTATAACTGAGTTCTCAAAAGGACAGTCTACCATTCTCTCAGATCAATTACTTCAGGGTGATAATGATCACAGACTAGTGAATTTGGTATTTAATAATTTCCATGATAGGAAGCAATACTGTATGGAAAACTTTAATACTGAATAAGGCATTTTGGAAATCTTTGAGTGGTAATTTTGACAGAACCACAAACATATAAGATAAATTCATATCCAGGATTTATATCTATTCTACCTAAGGCAAAATGCTATTCCTTCCATGATGTAAGTGATCCAATGTAATCAATCTTCCACCAACAGGTTGGTGATGTCCCTTGAGAGTACTGACATGTTGTGGCCTCAGTGTTGGTCTCTGCTGCTCACAGATTGGGCACTTAGCAGTCTCTGAAGCCAAATTGCTCTTTGTGAGCACAAGTCTATATTGCTGAGCCCACACATTTTCTCCATTTCTGCCATCATTGTCACCTTCATCATGAGCCTACTAGGCAGGAGGAGGGATGGCTGTAGAAAGACGGTGACTAATATCCTAACATGAGTCATCATGTCCACCTGGTTATTAAGATTCACCTCTGCTAAGGTTACTCTTTGGTAAATAATCACATGAGACACAAATATTTTTATCCTCATGACCCTTTTGAAGAGTTCTATCCACATATTACCTCTGAGTTACTGGACATAATTTTTCCTTTGTGTTCCTTCCAGGTCTCTGACTACTCAAACCATCAGCTACTACCCATGAATCAGCACAGATCCATATATTTGGCCATTTCTCCTAGACAAAATGAACAACCAGATGCACTGTTTTAGAACTGAAAGAGGGACCAGATGCAGTCTAACTTCTCCCTCTCCTTGGAAGGGATATTGTTGAGAGACAAATCCGGACAGCCTTGAGGGCTCATCTCCTTCCACTTTTGGAAGCTTGGCAGAGAGCTGGCTTAACTCCATTGAGCCAGCCTGCAGAGATAACGCCTTTGGCTTATTTTAGCATTCCATTTAGCAGGCAAGGTTGTTCACTGAGCCCTCCATATGTAGACCTTCATCTCTTTTATGTATCTTTACTAGCATTTCCTGAATACTGTTATACTTCTTTTTACTACAAGTAATCAGGCACTCTCTACCTCTTCTTAGGCTAACTTATGTAATGGGGTGAGTAAGCATGAGTTCTTTTTTTCACATTTAGCTTTCTGGCTAAAGAAAGATTGTGCTGGACTTCACAGAATAATGAAAATTCAGGGGACTGAATGTATTCTACAACTTCTCTGATTTTTTTCTCATAATAAAACCTATATTATATCTACACTCTATGGTACTATGCTGAACACTCTTGACCCCTTTCATAGCAGACAACTCAATATGCTACAAACCACTGGGTGGCTAAAAGCTTGGTCAAATTAACATGTTCCTGCATTTTCATGGGAAATAATTCTTACATCCTTGCACATATCTGTCTAGGAGAGTGTGTACTTCCTACTTAACAAATCCCAAAACAACATGATGTCATCAACATCGTGAACCAACAAGACAAGATGTCCTTTAGAATGGAGAGGCAGGATGTTCCTGAGAAAAAGGTTATGATAAAGGGATAAATAGTTAATATGATTCTATAATAGAGAAGTGTATTGCTAGTTACCAGCTGAAACCAAACTGCTTCTGGTGATCTTTAATAATAGGTATTTACTAGGTTACTAGCTGAATAGTAAATTCCAAGGGAGTGTGTTGGTTAGATCGATAAAGAAACCATATCTGCAAGAAGTTAAAGATGGATTCCCCACCATCTGATTAAGTTTGTGGTAATCCACTCTCATTTTCCAAGATCTGCCTGCCATCTGCATGCTCCAAAAAGACAAATTGGATGGGGATGTAATAGCAATCACCACCCTTGCATCTTCCTGGTCCTTGATGGTAGGGAAAACCAAAACAAAAACAAAAAACTCTTCAATCCCACCAGTAATACAGTACTGATTATGAGTTGCTGATTTAGTAGAAAGAAGTTCTAGGCAGGTTTCCATTTTGCCTTTCCTATCATAAAAGACTTCACTCCATACATCAGGGAACCAATATGGGGATTCTACCAGCTGCTTACTTGTTTATTTCAACTATACTTTACATGTCAAACTATTGTTTGACATAGACTACCAGTGTCCCATTTGTCAATGACAACAGGATAACTGATGCCTTTAAATCTAGTCATATCAGAGTTCTATTGCTATATTAATGGTGTATTCTTCTGGAACCACATCTAGTGGTACCAATATTTGATTTGGTGTTCAATTAGTAGTGATAGAGGATAAAAGGTTTATTATAAAAATTAGACTTTATATAACTGTTGGAGGAGCTGGAGTAGTAAAGATCTGGCAGGAGGAATGGAGGATTTGAAGAAGTGACTAATTAGTCTTCTCGTAACACTTACACAGGTGAAAAAGATGGAGCTTTCAGGGAAATCTGATAAACTAGGTTTCTTCAGTCACTGAAGTAGAACTCCAAATAGGAAATTCTTTGTGAGGAAGATAGAAGCTGCTGCACCTGTGTAGCTACTAATTCGGTGCAACTATAGCCAAGCATCTAGTAGTGTGCCTGGGATCACTGCAGGTCAACAGAACAAGAAAACAAAAGGAAGAGTGGACTCAGAATGAAAGAAAAATACAAGCTAGAATTTTCCAGGCAGTTTCATGTTTTTCCATTACCATATCTGGCCCTGAAGTTATTCAGAGAAAAATGACTAGGCTTCAGTTCCACTTCTCAAATTCTATGCAAGTTCCTCTTTTGAGCAACTCTAATCTGGAACCATGGAGAAAAGGGGTTCTGTGAGTTGTAATTCCCAGCTTGACCAAGTGGACCATAGAACAATCCGACATAATAACATTGATTCACGATATGAAAGAGAAGGGGGAGCCAGCAGAAAAGGCTAAGAGAGAACAGTCAGTGAGGAGATGCGAAAATGAAGAGGATGTAGTTTATTAGGCACCATATACACAAAAAGTTCCATAAAAAAGGAGTCATCAGTAAGGAAAAGTGTAGATGAAAACTCAAAGAAAATGAATTCCAAGAACTGGTCACAGGATTAGAGGACATGAGAATCTTTGTGAATCTTCAGGAGAGTGGAGTGTTGGTGGTAGTGGTGGTACAAGGAGTTTCACTACAAAAAGTTGTAGAGAAAGGGAATAGTAATATATACAAATATGAAATCATTATGTTGCACACATAAAATTAATATAGTGTTATATGTCAATCATATACAAATTAAAATGCACACATAGACAAAATACATACATACATACATACTAAAATGCTTAAAAAATTAAAGATTATCAGGATATTTTAACTTTTTCCCATAACTCCACATTATTTTTCTCCATCTGTCTAAAATGACTAAATCATTTCCTATATTCAAGTTATTTTTACCTTTACATTGTATATCTTTTAAGACTTAGTAACATTTGATTTATGATTGTCCATAACAATTGCTGTAATATAAAAAATGGAGTAGTAGATAAGGATTTGCTTTACATCAAGGAAGTTTATTTTTTTACTTATTTATTTATTTAAATGCAAACTCCTATGGTATTTTTATTTTTGGGTGCTAATTAAATAGAGAGGCAATAATTAATAATTAAGGAAGGGATGAGAAATAATTGAAGGAGCATAGGCAAAGGAAAAAGGAATGCAGTACATATGTAAAGGGGTTTGCCTTATTAGACATATGGGCAGTCGATCTACTTTACACCAGGAAGGAAAGCTGAGCACAAATGCAGGTAGATTGGCAGATTTGCTGTTTGGGGGAAGAAGAGGCCATTCCTTTGTCGTTGCTTCTACTTTCTCAGTGAAAAAAAAGTCAGGGTCATTAGGTGAAAACGACAAGGGAAGAAGGAATTAGAAGTTTCAGGAAAGATAAGAAATGATGAAATGGCTGTATAAATATAAACTGACTAAGGGAATCATAGTTTCGTGCTTGGTAGAGCCTCTTGTTAGATTTGTGGGTGCAAATTTAAATTGAGACCAGTCACGTTGTTTTGTGTTTTTCTGCAGCCATGTTTCCTATTGAAGTACAGAGGGCACTTCCTAGTCTTAAAATAATTTGGCTTTATTTTTTCCAAGAATGGAATGTTACTCCCACTAAATTCAATCTCAATGGGGATTTATGAACAAGTACAGATGTACCTTACATAGTTATTGAACCAAGAATGGAAGGTCAGGACTCCACGTTACTCTTTCCATCTTTCTCTCTCTCCCAACTAGATTTTTTCTTTCCTTTTTCACACTTGGTAGAAAATGGTTGCCCCAGCCCAGGCAGCTTAACCTCCCAGTGGCAAAGTCTAGTGGTGGGTAACTGCAGGCTCTATGTACCATTCCAGATTGCTGAGGGGAAAGAAATCAGATTACCTTAGCTTGGTTCAGCCCTTGGGAGAGAAATGTCTGAGGACGATAAATTCACAAAGAAGGAAATTCACTGACCCAATTCCTAAAATCCTCAAGAAGAGTAGTTTGATATGATTCTAGCAATTTATGGGCAACCCAAAACCTTTAGTACTGCAGAAGTGGAATATTGAAGTAAACTTATATTTCCTAGAACTTCTTGTAATTATGGAATTGAGTTTTAGGGGTAGAAGTGATTATGAAATAGTTATTTTTGTTTTCCAATGAGTCCCAGTAGACTTCTAATATTGTATCAGTACAGCTGAAAGTTAAGGAATAGCTGTCATCTAAAATGAAATGAAAGTAGGCAGAAGATGGGGCTACTTTCAAGAAGAAGTTTATTTATTTAAGCAAAAGTTATGAGTCAAGCTTTTAAGGTCAGAACAGGTTAACATACTTTGTTAATACTGAAGACTGTCTTTTGCCATATACCTTTAAATGAATATTTGTTTTGAGTTTATCTTTTTAGTTAAAATAAATAAGTTTTGCTTTGAGTAGGAAGTCATATGGGACAGTAGAAACAAGAGAATAGAATTAAGAAATTTGGTCTGTCTAGTCCTGGCTTGGCAGTATCACCTGTCTGGCATTTATTAAGTTGTCTGAGCCTTCTGAAATACCATATCTTCAAGGGTTCCTCCAGTTTCAAATCCTGCGATCTGAGAAATTCCCTGAGAGAATGGTCATGGGAACATAGTAATCTCAGTAAGATACAAGGACTTTTGGTAGTGCTCATACTTAATTTGAAGTACTGCTGCATCCAGCAACATCCAACAAGTAAAACAACCCAGAAGCCTGTTAGAAGCACACAGTGCTTATGCTGTGATTTCTGAATAAATAACAAAATTAAATGGTGAAAGCCCCTGTATTTGATTTAGATTAATGGCAGTGGGACAACATTATATATTTAAGATGTGAAATCATCTTAGAAATACAAAGAATTTTTGTCTGTTTGGTCTTTGGTTGTTTCTTAATGAAATATTATGAGTTTTAGCAATACAAGACAATAAAATATAATTTTTAAAAAGTACAAGACTTTTCTCCCAGTACCATGAGAGCAAGGATGCATTTTTAGCAGGCATAATGCTGATTTAGCAAGTAACTGCACTGATTTCCTAAAGCATATAGGAACAAATAGGAGAGATATCTAAGGGTCTTCAAAAATGTGGGATGAGGATGGTTATTTGAATCCCAATGCACTAAAAGAAGTATCTCCTTACACTACCATTCAAAAATGCAGATGTACAAGCATACCATGTTGTTTTTTTAAATTAAAAAAAAAAAGTAGTTTCTCAAGATACACAAGAAAATCAGACCACATGTGTTCTGAAAAGACTTAATTTATCCTCTTGGCTACAACTACATCCAAAACGATGTCTGCCCAGCATCTCTGCTATTATTGAAGACAACCATGGTAAAACAGCTCCACAGCTAGCCTCAAGAATATAACTTCAAGTTAGAAAATACCCATTCACCAGCCCTTTCTCTGTATTAAGTTAAAGCTGGTAAAACTATTAGGTATCAGAGTTCTCATGGAAAGTGCCCTGAAACATGTAAAGTGCTATTTGAAAGTAATGTGAGCATTATTTAGACATATGTGGCCAGTAAACCTCATTTTGGTTCAAGTCGGAGGGAATCAGACAGGCAAGGTGGGAGAGACAATAAGGACCTAACCCAGGACTGATAACGACTGTCTCCAAAGGTATATTCCTTGGAAAGCAGCCAAGGTCCTGAGAAGCAAGAAACTGGAGAGTCTTCCAAGAACACTCCATCACAGTGGTAACTCAGGAATGTGTTGAAACATTGGATGGATGCCCCAATCTGCTCTAGGATCAGGAGAAAGTGAAGCAATAATATAAACATTTGTTAGAATGACTTAAATGAGCTGAAAGATGATTTTTGAATATAGGCAGGCCACGTGACAATCTGAACTGCATATGCAAATAAAGCCACAAAACATTTTAGCATTGCAATGCTGAATCAATAACCACAGACTAAGGTATCATTTTTCTGTATGATAGTCCAACCATGTATTGGGCCACTGCCATATATGTGAAGATGATTACCAATCACTGCCAAGTAGAGGAAGTCCTTTTATAATGATGGACTAAAGGTACTAAAGAACTTTAAGATATTGAAAGTGCTTTCAATAAACATTGAACTCTGGACAGGAAGGCTATCGTAATAATTATAATGATAAAACTACTGTAAATTTATACTAATTGGCCGACTTCACACCTTCTCTAATGAGAGAACCAGTTTTCACATACATGAAGGGGTGAACACCTAACTTTGTGACTGACCTAGATTTCAAGGATGGGGAAAAGTATTCAAAGGCATTCTAGTCATAGGATAGTTGGATAGGAAAGGAGGAATGGAGTTATCTTTTTCCTATTTTAGAGGATTTGGGGGTTTGTTTTGCTTTGTTTTGTTTTGGCAAGGCCCTCTTTCTGTCCATGAGAAACAAATATTCCACTCTAGCCTGCAGTCTCTTCCTGACTTAATGGATGCTCTATCTCACTGAGGAGTAAGTCATGAGCCCAGCAGGGTCTATGATTATATGTTGAGAAAAGTAGCACATGTTTGGATGAGTTATTTTCTTCCTAGCCCCACCCTCAAATCCTGTGGAAAATCCACAGCCAGAACTGTGAACCATTTCCTATAGTTCCAAGAAGGTATGGCCTGCAGTATTTAATATAGGATAAATTCTTCTTTGTTGTATTGTTTGCAGTCATTTCACAGCTTCTTGAGTTGAGAGATTGGTTAAGTTTACCTAATTCTCCAATTCCAACAAGAAGAAGTTAGGAAAGAATGCCAGGCTGAATCATCCACTGCTGATTCTCCAAATTAATAAAAGGTGAAGCCAAGCTGGTGCTAATGAGTGTTCATGTCTAAACAGAAACTATGTCATTTCTGCATCCAGCAAACATTTGCTATGTGAACAATGTTATTTGATACTCCATTGATTATCCCTGCTTTTCATCATCATTTTTAGATTTGGGTGTGTTTCTTCTCCTATGCATTAGGAGAACTTCTTTACTAGCAGAGAGTGGGTGAAGCCTATCTCATAGGTCTTTGATACCTGTGACTTACCACCCTCTTCCAAGAGACAATATTAAATTTCCCAACTCCTCAATGATTCCTATGTGACTGCTGTTATCACTGCTTCACAGTGTTCCAACTCTTCTTTGCCTCCTTGTGTTCTTCATTTGTGAAACACACGGGCAGGCGCAGGCATGTATGCGTTCATATACACATACACTATGAAGAACACTTTACACATATTTCTTATTTACCCTTCTGCATAACCCTTGAGCTAGGTACTATTTTTACCCTTTTATAGATAAAATTCAGTGGATCAATGTGCCATACCCACACAGATAACAAGTGGCAAAGCTGGATTTGGCCCAAATTGGTGTTTTTAACCACCCCACTCTCTTAATTGTCCTCTGAAATATGTTGGCTGGGCTCTTATTTATCAGGGAGAAACTTGGGTCTAGAGAGATGAAACCAACTTTCTCAAAAGCCCAAGACTTCCTAAATCTTTGACTGGAGGTTTCTTCCTGATTCAGTGTTGCTTTCTTCATTCCTATTTAACTATTGAGGCTCTTAGAAAACAGTATGCTATTACCACAAAGGTACAATATATGTTACTAAACATAGCCAGAAGTAATTAAATAACAGCAGCCTCTTTTTTCTGCATTATACAGATCAATAATCTGTACAGTGATCAGTAATCACAGGGAAAAAATGTATGTGACTGTGGACAAACATCAAGGAAGACCTGGCTAGGTGTTCTGACAGATTTCAAGGAAGACAGCTATTCCCTTTCTCTCTCCCAATAACCTCTGAAACAGAAGTGTTGCTTTTCTTAAGTAAGACAAGGCACATTTGTTTGAGGCAGTTACTGGGATCTGAGTGATATGAAATAGGACACTAGGAATCATTTATGTGGTGAATCAGCCAAAGGGCTAAATGGGCAGCCCAATGTTTCCTGAGAGGTGAAGGGAGAGACATTGTTCATCTTCTTGCAAGCAGAAGAAACGTCTCAGAGTTGACCTTCTTCCGTGTGTGTGTGTGTGTGTGTGTGTGTATGCATGTGTGTATTTCTGTGTATGTGTACACATGCACGTGTGTGCATAAGTTCTAAGGGTAAAGAGGTATAGAAAGAAAAAATACAAGAACTATCTGAGGCAAAGAAAACTCATCTCTGCCATGGTTTGTCTTCAGGGAATTTGTGATTCTTTCAACATTTTTGTTTAGGATTTATTTTGGTATATAAAATTCCATAATTTAATGGGCAGAGCAGAGTATGTTAGGACATGAGACAAGAATCAACTTTAAGAGATAGAAATGTCTAATTATGGAAGCAATGATTTTTTTTCACACATTTTGCTTTACAACACATTATTTCTATGGTACTTACCAATAACTTTCATATGTCTATGCTAAAACCACACATGCACGCGTGCACACACACACACACACACACACACACACACCATTCAAGACCCATCATAATCCATTACAGCCTATCATGTCCCAAGCCCCTACACTACATTACATGCCTCCAGCATGCTATATCCTATCAAGACAACAATTTCTGGTTGTTCCCTGAATGTCAAGCCTTTTGGCATCTCCTCTTCTCATGCTGTTTCCTCTCCTTTGAACGTCTTTCCCCCTTTTCAGACTAGAAAAGTCCTACACATATTTCAAAGCCCAGCTTAAGTACTGCCTTTTCTGTGAACACTACACCCCACCCCAACTACACTTGATCTCCACCCCATGCTTCTCCCTTTATAGATATAAGCACATAACCCTGATGAATGAATTATGGATGACTATACATGCCTGTTTCTCCACACTAACTAAGCTCTAACTCTACATATTTTAAATTCCTCCAGAGCAAATACTGTGTCTTGTACATCCCTGTATCCTGCCTACCCTACCCCCACTTGCCTTGTTAATGTCAAGTCTTTCAAGTAGGTTTAGTGAATGATGAGTGAATTGATGACTGTTTGATTGACTGAATTGAATTGAATTGAATTGAATGAACCACATTTACATATCTGTTCCCTAGCTGCAGAAATGAAATACATTGAACTAATCCAACCCTTGCCTGAAAGCAAGTCCTTGGCAATGATTTCTACCTGATCCTCTTCTCTATGATACAGAATAAGATCAAGCATATAACCATTTGAAACCCCCACCCTAAAGTTTAACTTCTATGCTGGTTCTTTTCTATTTGCCCCTATAAATCCATTCTCTGTCCTGTCCTGCTCTGCTCTGTGTTCTAGAAGACCAAACACTAGGAAATTCGTCCCCTGGGTTCTTTTGCCCTGTATCTTTCAGCTAATGGGAGGCCCTGGAAGAAACACAGAGGATGGGAGAGAGAGGTCAGGATGCTTATTTCCTTCACTAACTTTGTTGAAATGCCACTGCCCAGTACCTGCTCACAGTTCCCGTCAGTCAGCTCCTCTTAAATGGTATATTAGTTTCCTGTGACTGCTTTAACAAATTACCACAAACTTTGTGCCTTAAAACAACACAAATATATCCTTTTACGGTTCTGTAGATCAGAAATCCTATGCATGTCTCAATGGCTGAAAATCCAGATATTTGCAAAGCTGGGTTCCACACTGGAGGCTCTAGGGGAGAGTCCATTTCCTTACCATTCACAATTTCTAGGGGTTGCCCACACTCCTTTATTAAGGGTCCCCTTGTTCCTTCTTCAAAACCAGTAATGTTTCATCTCTGACCCTTCTTTTCTCATCACATCTCTCTCTAAACATAACAGAGAGAGGCTCTCTTCCTTTAAGGACCCATGTGATATGGCTGGACTCATGGGCATAACCCAGAATAATAATCTCCACATCCCGAGGTCTCCAACTTCAATCACATATCTGAACGCTCTCCCCTCTATTTGCTCCTTCAGAAGCAAATAGCTTCTAGAAGCTTCTAGAATAGCTTCTAGAAGTGGTGATGGCTCTTTGATATTGCTAATTTCTAGAGCCTCAACATTTCATGTTGGTTCCTTAACCCTACCCTCAGCTCTAAAAATAGTCTGTACATTAAATTCTCTCCAACTAACCCTTCAAACATGTCATATGATTCTTGCCAGGATCCTGACTGATACCACCCACCCACCAGAGATAAAATGGTATGGCTGGAGTCTGGCTATAATTAATGATCCCATTAACCTATAATAATCCTTAGCAGAGTCCAAATCATCAGTTGTCTGGGTGAATTAAGACTAATTCTACCCACCACTTACTTTCCTTATACATCTGTGTGGCTTAAAAGTTGAGATGGATTTTCATATTTGGGAAATACAAAGAGATTAATTCACTCAAGATAATAGCTGAGCACCTCCATTACTTCACATACTATTTAAGATGACTTAATTCTTCCTCTAAAACCAAAAGAATGGAGCATTTCTGCAAGAAAATACATAAAGCCAAGGTTTTATTGTCAAGGCAAATGAAGTTCCCTCCAACACATTCTCCCTATTGAAAAACTTACTCCTCATCCTTCTACTCAACACACTGATTTGTGATTGAGAACAACTACTTTGGCAAGGCACATACCTGGGTTTGAATCTAAGTTTTATGACTTGGAAACTATTTAACATCTTTGAGACACAGTTTCCTTATCTATAAAGTGAGGATACCATCCACAGCACGGTTGACAGATTCAATGTGCTGTATAGATCTTCACATCTTGCCTACTGCCTGGTAAGCGCAATAAATTATTAGGAGTTGTATTAAATCTTGCCCATTTTTTAAGGACAAGGTTAAGTCCTCGCTTCCAAAATCCCTTCTTAGATTCCTCCAGATTTCAAAGATTTCCCTTTTTTTAAATTATTATAAACCTTATAAATAACACAGTAATTATTTAGCACTTAAAAAGGCTAGTCTCCTTTGGAATGGGAGCTATGTCTTCTGCTGCTTTAGCATCTCCCTTTGGGCCTGACCTGGTGGTGGGTATAAAACAGACACTCAGGAAACATTTGTCAATTTATCATCTTCTAGATGGGCTGCTATCATGAAGAGTACATCTCCTCAATCTTTCCTCCAGTTGCTTTGGCTCCATTTATCATTCTGAAGTCAGAGAAGAAGGTAATATAGTATTGAAGGAAATATAGTCCCCCCACCCTCGCCTTGTAGAATCACAGATGTCTCATAGTTTTCTAAGTTATGAAAAGTGTTTGTACTTTTAAATGCCTTAATACTAGACCATGAATCAGGACGTGTGCTGTAATTTTGAGTTCAGGAAAAGTAGCATCTTCTATACTCCTTATATTAAGTCTGGTTATGCTGTAAGAACAAATAAGCCCATGAATTCAGTTTCTTAACATAAAAAGACTTATTTTTCTCCTGTGCAAAATCTGTTGCTGACCAAGGTGACCAGGGCATCTATCCTCCATGCAACCTATTAACAATCCAGGCTAATGAAGATTCTCCATCTTCAAGCAGCACTGTCCGGAATATACTACTTCCTAACTTGTCATAGTATAAAGAGAAGAGAATGCTAGAGAGCCTTTGTACTGACAATTAAACCCTTAGGTGAAACGTATCACTTTAGCTTACAAGGCAATGGTGAGAACAACAGTCACATGACTCTGCCTCTGGCAGAGGGCATGGGAAAATTGTGACCCTTCTATTGGTCTGGAAGGAGTGAACCAGATACAGTTGAGCACTGAAGTCCCTACCACACTCCTTAAAACACCTGGCCAAGTCTACCTTGAATGATGATTTTCTCTGCTCCTAAACTGCAGACACCTGGAGGGCAGAGATTCTATTTTATCCAACACTATTTCCACTCCCTCCAGTGCCTCTGCAGCATAATTCCTGATGCACTACTCAAGCATAATTATCATTATCATTTTTTATTTAACAAATAGTTATTGAATGCTTACCATGTGCTTAGCATTGTTCTAGGAGAAAAAGATATGGCCCTGGACAAAATATACACAAATCCCTAACCTCATTATACTTAGATTTTAGGGTTGAAGGAGAAAAAAACAAAAAAGTAGACAGAAAGTATGCTAAGGTGGTTGTTGATGAGTACTACAGAAAAAAATAAAGCAAGGTAAGAGCTTATTATACATGTGGCAGGGGTGGAAGTGCATAATGTTGTGTGGAAACCAAACAGGGTTTGAGTTCTGAACTGCTTGTAGTAAAGGATAAACAAGGATAAAGATATAACAAGATTAATCCTGAGAGTGTCAAAGCAGCCTAGGTAGAGAGGCTGTTAGTGTTATGGAATAGGAAGCTTGGAGGGCGTCCCAGAGGAAGCTTGAGAATAGAAAGGAGAGGTGCAGTCTTGCCAGGATCAAGAATTTAGGGGTTCCCTTTTTTAAAGAGATAATGGGGAGGCACAGAGGGAGAGGGAAAGATAAAATCTTCAGCAGGCATCATGCTCAGCATGGAGCCTGATGCAAGACTCAATCTCATGACACTGAGGTCAGGATCTGAGCCAAAACCAAGAATTGAATGCTTATCTGACTGAGATGCCCAGGTGCACCAGAGGTCTCTTTTTACTCCTTCAAATACTGATGTCGTATTTAGAAAAGAGCTGTAGTTTCTGATCATCCACTCGACTTGTCAACAAAGGCATGGAAGTGAACGAAAACATTTTAACTGGAACTTGTGGGTAAATTCAATTGGCTGTCTCCCATCATACATTTTTAGTCATTTTTAAAAAATATTTTCTTTTCCTTATTCGACTCAAATAGAATTTTCTAATAGCATTTGTAGAGCCCATTAAGATGTCCTTTCTTAAGACTATTAGCTGCTACTGCACACTCTCTTCACCCTAGTGTGAAATTTCTGCCTTATGAATTGATGGGAGAGACTTGAAAAAACCTGTGAATTAAAAGCCCCTTTGAAGAATACTCCTGCTGTGTTGATGTTTCTTTTATTTTTTTTCTTTCATGCTTTTATCCTCTTCACCCCACCTAGATAATCATCTGGACCAGGGTGCTTATGAATGCAACGTTGATATATATCTTTTGTAGATTCAACTATCTATGGCATGTGGGTGATCTTTGTTCAGCTCCTGATAACTATGAATTTTTTCTTTAAAAGGATGGATCTTCAGAAGCTCTGATCCTTTTTATTAATACCTATAATACCTAAATCCTCTTCTCAGTGAGAAAAGGAGAGTAGGGAGGCAGGTGGTCCAAGTTCAGTCTCTGAGCTCTAGATAGTAAAATTCCTTGTATGCTCTTGAGCTCAGTTTCGCCTTCTGAAAGGTTAAGTTGATAGGTTTTAATCCTATTAGTAAATCATAATTATCATCAGTCTTTAGTCATTATTGTGACTTTTTGTTCCTCTATGCAGATGTTACACTAGGTGCCCTATATGCATTACCTTTTGTTCTTTTCTTAAGGTGTAGCAGGCAGATAGTATTATCTTCACTTTATAGATGAAAAAACTGATACTCCCAGAAGTTAATAATGTGTCCAAAATTATACAACCCCTAAGAAGTGGAAGTTTCATTAATGTATACCAAGGATCGGCAGTAGCAGGTACTAAGGTACTAAATAAATGTATTTTATAATGTATTATGTATTTGTGTGTAACTAACACAATCAAATACATATTATCTGAGTTAGTCTATGCTCTAAGTCCTTAGAAAAATGGTAGCTCCTATACAAACAAGATCATTTTAATTTCTAATCTTCCATACCAAACCTATTTGCTGACAGTGTTCATTCACAATTTTGTCTTAATTGTCTATTAGTGCTAACAGTGGATAATATACACACGGTGTTCCCGCCCTTACTGACTTTACTATTTAGTAGACTAACTTGAGACTCCATTAAAGAATTTTTAAAAGGATTTAAAAAATTGATTACCTTCAATCAGCCCAGGCCTTCCATAGACTAGCAGTTCTCAGCCAGGTAGTTTAGTCCCCCAGGGGACACTGGGCAATGTCTGGAGATATTTTTCATTGTCACAAAAAGAGGAGGGTTGTTATTGACATCGAGTGACTAGAGGCCAGAGATGCTACTAAACAGCCTACAATGCACAGATCAGCTCCCCATAACAAAAGAATTATTCAGCCCAAAATATCAGAGTACAGAGGCTGAGAAATCCTGCCCTAGACAAACTAGAAATGGCACAGAGGAGGCTAATCTTCTTGATCTATCTGTCAGCATCACCTTCCTCACCCTATCGTGACTCCTACGTAGACAGGCAAACATATTTCCAGGGCCTTTATATTCAGCATTCCTCTGGGATGCCTATATCTAACCACAATTCATTTTTCATAGCCTTCTGACCCTCAAAAAAATCAGTTCCCTTTTGATCCCATTCTCAGAGGCTTACAAGATGATTCACTAACCAATCTCATATACTAAGTACATTTAACTTAGCTTTAGCTTAAAATGAGTCATACTGTCCCATTACTAAGTGAATGGATGAGACCTAAAAAAAAAGCTTAGAATAATATTTTTTCTATTATTCCCCCCTCTGGAGTATAATATTTTATTTTCATTGACCAAATGGAGCCTATCCTCCAGCTTTGTCATCTAAAATGAAAATATCCCAGTGGGCACTCCCAGATAGCAGGTGGATGGTATAATTCAGTCAGAAGATAAGGAAAAAAGTTTAATCTCCCCAAATTGCCAAGAATTTTCCCCCTGATTAGGAAAGAGAATTCTGAAACTCTGCATAATTTAAAATATACTTCACGTGCTAATGGAAAAGAACTGAGAATAGAAATAAGTCTTTGCTATAAATAATCAATGCCATCAAAATGTCATGATAGAATTCTCCTCTGATAGGGACAAAGACAGATAGTTTTCTAGGGTTTTATCTGGAGAGCATCAGGGTATGCACCAGAGTGACTTCTTACTCATTTTGCTGATTTATTGGTTTGGATATCTTTCTCCAACTACTTCTTTAAAAACTCTACACACACACAGACACATTATATATGTGTATATACACACATATATATAGTGTGTCTGTGTGCGTGTGTGTGTATGTATATATGTATATGTGTGTGTGTGTGTGTGTGTATAAAATAAAGAAAGGAAGGAACAAACACATGAATAAGGAAGTGACTGCATAGCCATTTGTGTCTTTCCAAACAACCCAAATTTGAGAGCCCAAAATGCAATGCTGACTTTGGTCCTGGGATTGCAAAAATAAGTAAAACAAAACCCCAGCTCTCAAAATACTTTGGGAAAGGAGGGTTCCTTAGCCTTCTGCTACACATTTGAATCACCTACAGAGACTTTTTTAAAAAAATATAAAATGTATTATTTGCTTCAGGGGTACAGTTCTGTGATTCATCAGTCTTACACAATTCATAGCACTCTCCATAGCATGTACCCTCCCCAGTGTCCATCACCCAGCCACCCTATCCCCCCTCCCCTCCTCTCCAGCAATCCTAAGTTTGTTTCCTGACATTAAGAGCGTCTTGTGGTTTGTCTCCCTCTCTGGTTTTGTTTCATTTTTCCCTCCCTTCCCTCATGATCCTCTGTCTTGTTCCTCAAATTTCTCATATCAGTGAGATCATATAACTGTCTTTCTCTGATTGGCTTATTTCACTTGGCATAATACCCTCTAGTTCCATCCGTATCATTGCAAATGGCAAGATTTCATGTTTTTTTGCAGCTGCATAGTCCCATCTTCTCTATCCATTCATCTGTTGATGGACATCTAGGCTCTTTCCATAGTTTGGCTATTGTGGACTTTGCTGCTATGAACATTCGGGTGCACATGCCCCTTCAGATTACTACATTTGTTTTAGGGTAAATACCCAGCAGTCTATTTGTTGGATCATAGGGTAGCTCTATTTTCAGCTTTTTAAGGAACCTCCATACTGTTTTCCAGAGTGGCTGCACCAGCTTGCATTCCCACCAACAGTATAGGAGGATTCCCCTTTCCCCGAATCCTCACCAACATCTGTTATTTCCTGACGTATTAATTTTAGCCATTTTGACTGGTGTGAAATGGTATTTCACTGTGGTTTTGATTTGCATTTCCCTGATGCCGAGTAATGTGGAGCACTTTTTCATGTGTCTTTGGCCATTTGGATGTCTTCTTTGCAGAAATGTCTGTTCCTGTCTTCTTCCCATTTCTTCCTTTCTCTTTTTTAAGATTTTCATTTATCTGTTTGACAGACAGACATCACAAGTAAGCAGAGAGGCAGGCAGAGATAGAGGGGGAAGCAAGCTTTCCCGCTGAGCAGAGAGCCAGATGTGGGGCTCAATCCCAGGAGCCTGAGATCATGACCTGCACCGAAAGCAGAGGCTTTAACTTACTGAGCAACCCAGGAACCCCTTCTTCCCATTTCTTCATTGGATTATTAATTCTTTGGGTGTTGAGTTTGATATGTTTTTTTATAAATTTTGGATATTAGCCCTTTATCTGATATGTTATTTGCAAATATCTTCTCCCATTCTGTCAGTTGTCTTTTGGTTTTGTTGACTGTTTCCTTTGCTGTGCAAAAGCTTTTGATCTTGATGAAGTCTCAATAGTCCATTTTTTTAAAGATTTTATTTTTTTTTTTATTTGATAGAGAGAGAGATCACAAGTAGGCAGAGAGGCAGGTGGGGGCGGGGGAGCAGCTTCCCTGAGCAGAGAGCCTGAAGTGGGGCTGAATCCCAGGACCCTGAGACCATGACCTGAGACAAAGACAGAGGCTTAACCCACTTAGTCACCCAGGCACCCCTCAATAGTTTATTTTTGCCCTTGCTTCCTTTGCCTTTGGTGATGTTTCTAGGAAGAAGTTGCTGTGGCTGAGGTTGAAGAGTTTGCTGTCTATGTTCTTTTCAAGGATTTTGATGGATTCCTGTCTCATATTGAGGTCTTTCATCCATTTTGAGTTTATTTTTGTACGTGGTGTAAGGAAATGGTCCAGTTTCATTCTTCTACATGTGGCTGTGTAATTTTCCCAACACTATTTATTGAAGAGACTTTTTTTCCTTTGGACATCCTTTCCTGTGTTGCTGAATATGAGTTGAGATTCTAATTTCTGGGTTCTCTATTCTGTTCCATTGATTTATGTGTCTGTTTTTGTGCCAGTACCATACTGTCTTGATGATTACAGCTTTGTAACAGAGCTTGAAGTCTGGAAAGCCACCAACTTTGGTTTTCTTTTTCAACACTCCTCTGGCTATTTGGGGTCTTTTCTGGTTCCATATAAATTTTAGGGGATCACCACTTCCTCATATCAGGGAGATCATATGATGGGTAGGAGAAGAATCAATGAAACAAGATGGGATTGGGAGGGAGACAAACCATAAGTGACTCTTAATCTCACAAAACAAACTGAGGGTTGCTGGGGGGAGGGGGTTTGGGAGAAGGGGGTAGGATTTTGGACATTGGGGAGGGTATGTGCTTTGGTGAGTGCCGTGAAGTGTGTAAACCTGGTGATTCACAGACCTGTACCCCTGGGGATAAAAATATATGTTTATAAAAAATAAAAAATTACAAAAAAAAAATTTTAGGGGAGAGACTTTTAAATACTTATATCCAAGCCCTTCTCCTCCTCCAAAGCAATTAAATCAGAACTCCTAAGGATAAGGTCCACCCAGGCATCAATAGCTTTTAAAGCTCTGCAGATGGTGCCAGTCAAAGCCAAAGCTGAGTCCCACTGGCTTCTAGTCTAGTGAAGGAAAGTAATGAAACCAAATGCACTGAGAAATGTCTGTAGGGTACCTTCAGTAAAGGAATGAAGGGGAATTGCATTTATTTAGCATCTACTCCATCCAAGGCAAGGCACCATGTGTTTTATGTTCGTCTCATTTCATTCTCATGACACCCTGAGGAAGTATTATTATCCACAGCTGAAAGATGAGGAATTAAGGCACAGATGGCAGAGACATCATCTTTGCCATAAAGAGCTTTCAAAAATCACAAAGAGAAGAACATAGGAAAAAAATATAGTGATAAAAGGAAGAGAAACTCAAATGGAACTCAGAAGACCTGGGTTCATGTCTAAATATTGTTACTAAATATATGAACTGGGCAAGTTACTTAGCCTGTCAAGGTCTCTGAAATGAGAGTGATAAAGTTAAAATATAAAATTCTATCATGTTAACAAAGGTACACTAGAGACAAAAATCAGTACTATGGTAGTTGTAATCAAAGAGAAATGACAGAGATGCCTGGGTGGCTCAGTTTGTTAAGCCTCTGACTCTTGGTCTCAGCTCAGGTCATGATCTTAGGGTCCTGAGATGGAGCCCCGCATCAGGCTCCCTGCTCAGGGTGGAGTCTGCTTGAGATCCTGTCTCTCCTTGCCCCTGCCCCCTCCCTTAAATAAAAATAAATCTAAAAACAAATAAAACCAAAAGAGAGATAACAGATGTCACACATGGAGGGCTAGCCACTAGTCCAGCCATTAAAGGCATTAGAGTCTGGCTGATCTTCCCACATTTTACAACTGGCCCTTGAACTTGGGAATTCAAAAATCTATTTGTGAGGACATTGGTTTGACTCTAAGAAATTAACACATAATAACTCAAGATTCAAGAGTCTGATATATAAACCACTCCCCCAAAGTATTGCTGCATAAAGAGAGAGATGTTTCTATCAACTTTGTTTAGGACAAGGTCACATGGTATATGAATCAAGTAAAAAAAAGTTGGTGTTAAGAAATGCTCTTCCTATTCTCTACATCATTATTTACTTCTTTTGCCCTACAAGGGCTGTGACCATTTCCTATACCAGAGTAGATAAACACTATTTTCTTATTTCTCTCTGTGAGAGTTCTTTTGCGACATTCTATGAACACTGCCTCTAGCAATATTATCTTTCTATAACATAATTGTTATTTCAGCTTTTCATTAATCACCTTCAGATGCCTCACTATAAAGGCTTTAGTTTATACTTGATTGTGTTGCACATTTGGTCATACACTTATGATACACCAGGTTACAGTTTCAGCTGTGTTTGTAGACTCATGTGTCCAGTGCACATCAAGTTCCTGAAAAAAACTTAGGAATAAAAATAGAACTGAGAAGATGTGGTGACAGAGGGGCTTCTCTGGGCTCAGCCAACAGTGGCCTTACTGCCGTGGGCAAATCACATAATCTTTCTGAACACAAAGACTCCTTTGTGAAAGAGCAAGAAAAAGACTACCACTATAGCTTTTTGCATATGAGAAAAATAAATAATGCATTAATTTAACCTTCACACAATAAACACTAAGGAACTTAATATGCTTTACTTTATTTTTACCTGATCATCTTGATTGGATTTGAGAATCTCAGACTATCTGAACCTCAGATTTACTACAACAAATTACTGATCTCATTGGCAACACTTAAATTCTCCTGTAATGCACTTTCAGGAGTTAACTTTATCTTGACATTCCAATGGCATTTTACTATTTCCCTTAGGTTCTGACAACCCTCTGTATAGAGCTGTACAATTTGCAATTATCTTGTATGGTTTCTTATGAACATAACGATGTCTATAGGAAAGAAGCAGATTATATTGTTATTTCCACTTCCCAGATGACAGATAAGTGACACAGCAGGTACATGATGGACTCAAACCCCTTTCTCTTGATTCTAAGTGTTTTCTCCATGGAGCACGCTGTGAGTTCTTTGATTTTGTCCAATTTTACCTATTATTATGAGAATCTAGGAAGTCATTCCATCCCTGGGGTTCTGCTTTCCTCTCTAAGGAGGAAGCTCATAAGTTGTTTTTCCATGATGCTTAGCTTTGGTCAAATCTTTTATGGCAGTGTTTAAGGCATGAGGCAGAAAAATGGAGAAAAACAAACAAAAAATAGAATATTAACTAAAATTGATTAAAGAGTCTATAAATAAGTCATGTGCATGAAGTTTAAGGGTTACAGTTTTGGGGTTTTTTGGTGGTTTTTTTTTTTTTTTTTTTTGTATATATAGAAGAAAACCAAACAACAACCTCATTAAATTTCTTTCTCTACATGAAGGGTTAGGACAAGGAACAGTGAACTGTTGTCCTCTGAACTAAACATTAGAAGATATGCAACCACAGGGATTTAGGTCAGAGATTCCTTATTACAAGGATGATTAAACTTGAGAACAGAACTCAAAAGGCAAGTTTTCTGCGTAGTCACTATTCCTACTGATGTTAAAAGTCATCATCTTCATGGGTGGAAGAAGAGGGGCATAGTTGATTGAAAGACAAATCTTACTCCCACCTTGGGGGCATATCAGCATATCAGAGTAGTATAGATGGGGGCAAAGGGATTGTTTTTAAGCATATTCAATATATTTGGAAAATATTATATATTCAATATATGTAATATATATTAATTATATATTCAATTAATTATACTTTAATTACATATATTGATTATGTAAGTTATATATTATATGTTGAAATATAATTCATACATAATTAGGGGCACCTGGGTGGCTCAGTGGGTTAAAGCCTCTGTCTTCGGCTCAGGTCATGATCTCAGGGTCCTAGGATAGAGCCCCACATCGGGTGCGGTGGGGGGGGGGGGGTCTCTGCTCAGCGGGGAGCCTGCTTCCTTCTCTCTCTCTCTCTCTCTCTGCCTGCATCTCTGCCTACTTGTGATCTCTGTCTGTCAAATAAATAAATAAAATCTTTAAAAAAAAGAAATATAATTCATACATAATTATATATATATTCAATATATTTCAATATATCCGCAAAACTCAAACAGCCTTATTTTCATAATGTAAACTTTAAAAGTGAAGTATAACAAAGACTTGTATATACCATGAGCCAGGAAAATCCTTTTTTTTTTTTAAAGATATTTATTTATTTGGGGTGCCTAGGTGGCTCAGTGGGTTAAAGCCTCTGCCTTTGGCTCAGGTCATGATCCCAGGGTCCTGGGATCTAGCTCCACTTCAGGCTCTCTCCTTAGTGGTGAGCCTGCTTCCCCTCTTTCTCTCTGCCTGCCTCTCTGCCTACTTGTGATCTCTGTCTGTCAAATAAACAAATAAAGTCTTTAAAAAAAAAGATATTTATTTATTTTAGAGAGAAAGAAAGAGTGGGAGGGGGCAAGGAAGAGGGAGAGAGACTCTCAAAGAGACTCCCTGCTGAGCTTCAAGCTCCACCCTAAGATCATAACCTGAGCCAAAATCAAGAGTTGGACTTGAACCTACCAAGTCACCCAGGTGTTCCTGAGCCAGGAAGATTCTTAATGGAGTAGAGGGTGAAAGTCAATACCTTGTATTTATAAAATGAGAACAGGAGTGAACAAGTTGGAAAAAAAAAAAATTCTTTGACATCATGTTTACAATAACAAATAGAATCAGCTTAGAGACAGGAGACCAGACTAGGGATCCCAAGCTTGTCCATATCAGGGGATCTACCACCAACCTGGATGAATACCTGCTTTCTCTCATCCAGTAATCCAACATTTAATGAGTGCCCAAGTACACCAGACCTAAAGTTGGGCACTCAAGGAAATGTAAATAAAACTCAATCTTTGACCTTAAAAAAGGCTATAGTCTAGGGTTGGAAACAGATAATGACATAGGTAACAATAGGGAGTGGAAACTAATAAGAGCAATGGGTCCCAGAGGAACAAGGAACAAAGAGGCCTTGGGGTTGAGATTTACTGAGTAAAAGCAAAGTTTACCTTTACTTGAGCAGCAAAAATAAAAAATATGGGTTTGGAAAGAAATAAAGAAAATGGCAAAAATAACAATAATAAAACAAAAACAAAATACATCTCAATTCCTTCTGTCTAGACATGATACAGTATCACTTAGCTCAAGCAAATTTATAATCAGATATATAAAAAGTCATACACTGAGTATTAATAGAGCTATAGTGTATTTACCAAGCATATAACCATGGAAACTCTTCCTTAAATCTAGGCTGTGAACATATAAAGTAAATTTTTGGCCACTTGATACTGCTTTGGATATGCATATTTTAAGGAAAAATCTGAAATGACCCTATTTCCTCCCCTGTGAGAAGCAGATGCATGGAAACTTTCAAATCTTAAATTTGGAGTTATTCATGTGCAAAAATAATCTTAAGTGGTTTTTATGGCATAAAACTGAGGGTCTGCTTCTTTTTCTTCTTCTTTTCTTCAGCTGCCCAAGTATCAGAAGCACCTGAACAGATGTTTCCTCAACATTGAAAATCCCAAAAACCTCACCTTTGAGATGAAATCAAGCATGAAAATTTAAAGTCCAAAGGACAATTTTTCAGCAAGTTCCAAGCATCTGAAACAAGAGAGGGAAGCCAGTGACTCTGAAATATCAAGTGCAGGATCCATGTTGGCAAAAAACCTGATGGTCAACCCACCATAATTATTCAGCCTATATAGTATATATCTGGTAAGAGGACATCGTCCCTGCCCTAAAGTGGCTTAGATCCTAAAGAACAATTAAACAACAATATCAATTTGGGGCACCTGGGTGGCTCAGTGGGTTAAAGCCTCTGCCTTCGGCTCAGGTCGTGATCCCAGGGTCCTGGGACTGAGCCCCACATCGGGCTCTCTGCTCCGTGGGGAAGCCTGTTTAATCCTCTCTCTCTGCCTGCCTCTCTGCCTACTTGTGATCTCTGTCAAATAAATAAATAAAATCTTTAAAAAAAAACAATATCAATTAGTGAAGGCAAAATCAGTGTCTTACTTTTTTAATGCCTATGCTTTTGAGAAGTTGGAGGCAAATAGTGATGTACATTCTTGGTCAATCTTATGTGATAATTAAAGATACTATGTGTGTGTTGAAACCAAATTGAAGAATGCTCAACATACTGTGTGTTAAGTTTGAGTGGAAGGATACTCAAGGTATTACCTATGTATTATGTGCAAGTTGAAAGATGCTCAAGGTATCACCTGTGCATGAGTTTAATTACTCATATTGCTAATTTTATGTGTCAACTTGACTGGGCCATGGGGTGCCAAAATTTTGGTCAAACACTGTTATGGGTGTTTCTTTGAGGGAATTTTTGGATGATATTACCATTTTAATTGGTAAAGTAAAGAATATAATGTGGGTGGGCCTCGTCCAATCAGTTGAAGGTCTAAAAAATAACAAAAAGATCAATTCTTCCCCAAATAAGAGAGAATTTTCCAACAGACTTCCCTTGGACTTCCTCTGTAACATTGGCTTTTCCTGCCTCATGGCCTTCAAATAAGAAAATCAACACTGCCTGTCTAATGACCTTTGAACTTGAACACTCACTCTCCCTGGGTCTCTAGCCTGTTGGCCTACATGTAAATTGCACTTCCTAGTCTCCATAATCACATGTGCCAATGTTAATAAAGCTATCTATTATCTGTCTCTCTCTGTGTGTATATGTGTATATTGATCATCATTCTATCTATCATTTCTTATTGGTTCTGTCTCTCCAAAGAACTTTAATACAGATGTTAAGGTACCGCCTATATTTTGAGTGTGAGCTGAAGGATACCTTTCACATCACTCTCTCCTTTCTACATGTTTCCCCACAAGTTAGGACTTGCCCTTCTATTCAGCCTAGTATGAAACCCCTACAGTTAATCAATCCTAGATTGTACAACAAGGTCAGAGCATATCTAATACACATATTACATCAAGCACAATACACATATGAAAAAGAACTAGACAAGCACATGAAAAAACGGAGTTCCAGTTTCTGCTCTGCTATAATTCAAATGGATTAATCTTGGGAACTCTCTAAAGTATCCTTTCTGGGGTTTAGCTTTGATCAGTAAAATAGGGGTGTCTGAAGGAACAATGTATAATTTCTCGTATTGGGCAGAATATGAAAAAGTGCTTCATAAGAGTCAAAAAGAGATTCAAGGAGATGCAAGGAGCCACAGATATCATACTTTTATTGGGGAGGGGGAACTAGAGAGACTTCTGAAAGGAGGGAGCATTTGTAATAGGCCAGGGAACTTCAAGGATGAAGGTGGTTCAAGAAAGTTTGAGAAAGGCATGGTCATCCTGGAAAAAAAAAAGTGTTCTGATGAACACCGTCATCAGCCTCCAAGTGACACAGAGGGACTGGGAGAGATCTAGTGGCTAAGCATGACAGGGAAGAACTTGAGCACAGGGAGCAGAATGTATTATGTTAATGGAGACCAGCAAAGGGAAACAGAGTAGGCCATATTCAAGGACAATATGATCAAGATGATAAATTATGTAGACCTGGAAAGGGAAGAATTTGGTCTTTTATCCAGCAGAGTGCTACAAGTAATAGATAGAATTTTGGTATTTTGACTGAAAAAAAAAAAATGAACTGTAGAATCTCACCAACCAATAAGGAGACTAGAAGTGGAAAGAGAAATGGTAAGGGTCTTCTTTTATTTAAACTGGAGAAAGAAACTTCACATGTAAATGTTCTTCCCTTGAAGGCAGGGAGAGGAACCGAGGCAGAAAAGAACAACCCACCCTATGCATCAATGAAGGGGCCACCAGAAAGGCAAGGCTCACTCCCAAAGTATGGTAGGCACAAGATACCTAAGGAAAAATAGTGGCTTACTGAAATATGCCAAAGGTACTTGTCAGGGAAAGGGCAGATTATGGGACTAGAAGAAGCTTTGTAGAATTCTGACATGTCCTTGGAATATAAGCCCTCTTCTTCCATCTCTATGCCTGAAACCCCACTGAATATTACCGCAAGCTTGAAGCCTGGAGCCTGCCCTGTTTCTTAGATGGTGTGAACCTGCCTGCCATTTTCCCTCTCTTACAGGGACTGCTGAACTTCCAACCCTGGAAAGCAAAATTCCTCCCATGCATGAGCCAAACTTTACTAGTATCTGTAATGCCAACAGTAAGATTACTGCCTGGAACACATTAATTCCTCATTGGGTTTCCTGGCAGGAATTCACCTAAAATAATCACCTTGACTATAAAGTCATATCCTTGATTATTCAATTATTTGTTTATTAAATGTTTACTATGATCCAGGCTCTGTTCGAGGCATCACATCCACAAAGATGATTGAAAGAGGATCCACAACACTCATCAGCTATAAGGCTTGAGTTATATAAAAGCAGATGAATTACTGTTTGGATTATGACTAGCTTCAAATAAAAATATGAGCAGAAACTATCTAATTCCTCTCTCCATCCATCTATGCATTCATTGACAATTCAGCTTATGCATATTCAGTGCCACATATACCAAGAGTTTATATAGATGAAGAAGCCATGAGTGCATGTGCTAGAGAAATTCTCCATCACAGTCATAGACAAGTGCAACACACAACAGGTGCTAATAAATGTATGTACGAAGAGCCGTGGGCATCCAGAGTAAAAACTAGGCTACTGAAGTCAAAGGGAGACTTAGAGGGAAAGAAACACAGATTCATAAACAAAATGTACATGATTTCCAAAAAAAGCATTTAGTCTTTTCTTTTTCAGTTTACAGAATTCTTAAGCACAACTTCAAGGAAAAAAAAAAAAAAAAAGGAAAAAGGAAACAGTAATGCTGCTTCTTATCGAAGTGTGTGTGACTTTCAGAGAGTGGGAAACCCAGAGTCCCCTACTCAGCTTTCCTCCTGGGCCATGTGTGCCTCTAAGACCCCCCACAACAAGTCTGGGACCCCACAGTGTGAAAATCACTGCTCTCCTTGAACAAAGAGTAGCAGACATGCTTCTTGGTTCTTTCCCAACTTTTTTGGCTGACTTGCTGGGTCACAGACCAAGCACTGTCTGACACACCTGTGCACTGGTGCCCTCAACAGGAAATGAGGAAGCTGACAGGCCCAATCCCACTTGCCTCCCAGTAATCCTGGGAAGCTAAATTAAGTACCACCCGGTTAGTTTCTTGAGCTTCCAAGCTTCCAAGAAAAAAGGAGGAGACTTCATGGGGTTGGGGTTGAGGACTACCTAAGGTCTCATCAACACCTGGGCTTCAATAATCCCAAAGAAGAGGCAACCTGAGTGAAGCACAGTGCCCCAATTACCGAAGTCAGCAGTACTCCTCTGGAATAGAGAGACTTTGTTAAGACATTTTAGTCCAAGGCAGAGCATTTTCATGTAAGAGGGATAATTTAGGAGTCAAGAATATAGTGATTTAGTTGAAAGTAGAAAGAAAGAGATAGAAAAAAATATGCCTTTTAAAAGATCACCTCTTCTCCAGGGGTGTACATTCAGTCCCCACCCAAACTGAGAAAGGCAATTTAATTGCTCATAACATTATTGACTTGACCAGGCAAACCAGCTTTGCCAAAAGAGCGTGTACCTGAGGAGTGTGGTATCACAGGAAGTAGATTTTGCTGTGTGATTGTTTCCCCAGACCTTTCTCTTTCTGCTTTGGTGACATGCTGCTCCCCATAATGAGACTCCCTCACATCTCTTTCCTTCACACATTTTCCACTCAGCAACAACATCTCCCTCATTTATGGCTTGGAATTAAGGGTATTGTTTTTGTGATAAACTTATTTAAAATAACTAAAGCATGAAAATCAGTAAGTAAAACTAAGCAATTGCTTCTGGACACAATTTATTCTGTTTTATATCAAGCCAGGTTTTCCTGGAAACCTTAATTTTTTACCTTTCAACTCTCAGGAAAGGGTCTTCAGAAAGTTTGGTATTCCATAAAACGTAATAAAGATGTTTCAAACCAAGATCATTACACAAATAGTGATGGTTCTTGATTCCCCATCTCCATTCCCCCAACTCCGTTTTCCTAGCCCAGGGATTAGTCAGCCTGATTTTGTACTCCACTTGTGTTTATAAGGAGAGCTTTTATAGGAGCATAGCTATTTTCATTTGTTTCTAAATTATCTGTGGTTACTTTCACACTGCAATGGCAGAGCTGAGTAGCTGCAACAAAGGTTGCCTTCCTCTCAAAGTCTGAAACATTTACTATCTGGCAGTTTTGCAACCACTATATCCAAATCCCTTTGGACATCTCAATATGCATGCCTTGTAGCCTCCTAAAACATGTTCAGATTTGTCATTACCTTTTTCTCAAATCTGTGCCTTCTCTAGTGTTTCTTACTTCATTAAATGTCACTACTATCAACCACTCGCCCACATGTAAAGATTGGGAGTCCATTCTTGTTTCCTCCCTTTTCCTTGCCCTCAAAACAATGAACCAGTAAGCCATGACCAAGTAATTCTCCACCCTGAAGCTAGAGTGAGCTTTCTAATACATAAATATGGTTTATGTTGCTTTCCCACTTAAAATATTTTAATGCACTTCCAGGTTATGCTGGTTCCTCACTTAAAATATTTTAAGGCGTTTCCATTCTTTTTGGCCATAGATAACTGAATGTTCTCAATCTGACTTTTTAGAAGCTAGGCATAATGTGGCTCTTGTCTCGTCTGCAAGTCTCTATCCACCAGTCTTCCTTGTTGCTGTTAATTCCTTCATAAACTCACGCAGGCTCTCTCTGTCTTACCTCTGAAACTTCTCTGCATGCTATTCCGTTACTTAGAACAGCTGCCCCTTGCAGATATTTTCTGTATCAGTCCTCAGAATATGCTAAAAAGTCACTCCTTGAGGAATACCTCCTCACACATCTGGACTATGTTTGATCACCCTACCTGTGACTCTATGTTTCCCCTGCTACAATGATCACCATTCCTTACTGTTAACACCTGTTAATTGTCTGCCTTCTCAGCTATACAGTAAGTCCCCTGAGAGAAGGTATCTTATCTGTCTCATTTTTTTTTTTCAGAGTTCTTGGAAATAGAAATTCTGAGTACTTACTTATTAAGTGAGTAAGTGAATCCCTCTTACTCCAGGAAACAGAAGCTTTACAGAGTGAAGGGAATGCAAAGTAACTGTTACAGGGGAAACTCAGAGAGCTCTGACTATCCTCCCATACTTTTTTAGAAGAATGGACTGTACAAGGCTGAGGTTGTTGTAACATGTAATGCTCTGGCAAGGAAGGGAATTGTCATGTTATCCTGGGTGTGAGAAAGAAAGAGAGAAAAATGATGAGATAAGAATAGAAAAGTCATGGTACTACATTGGCCTTCAAGCAGTACTACTAGTGATAGATGGTACTATGATATCTTTAAAAAATTTTTTTCTTTTTTTTTATTAATTTTTTATTTTTTATAAACATATATTTTTATCCCCAGGGGTACAGGTCTGTGAATCACCAGGTTTACACACTTCACAGCACTCACCAAAGCACATACCCTCCCCAATGTCCATAATCCCACCCCCTTCTCCCAAACCCCCTCCCCCCAGCAACCCTCAGTTTGTTTTGTGAGATTAAGAGTCACTTATGGTTTGTCTCCCTCCCAATCCCATCTTGTTTCATTTATTCTTCTCCTACCCACTTAAGGCCCCATGTTGCATCACCACTTCCTCATATCAGGGAGATCATATGATAGTTGTCTTTCTCTGCTTGACTTATTTCGCTAAGCATGATATGCTCTAGTTCCATCCATGTTGTCGCAAATGGCAAGATTTCATTTCTTTTGATGGCTGCATAAAAATTTAAGATTAGACCTCATTCTATAAGCTTGAAGATGCATTTACTATGTAAACTTTCTTTTAATTAGTCTCTTTCTCAGCTAAGCCAAGTTAAAAACAAAACTATATTCCCAGATGTACTTACAGGACAGGTAAAGCATCTGCTACTGCTAGTTGTACTTAGAGTAGATTCCATGATGCCTCTGAATGTTCATGGTTTCCTATAGGACTATACTGTCAGATGTGTACTTGGGAATTAAACCCTTTCCCCAAGATATATGGAAGAAGTAACCCTGACTTTTTAAAGTAAGTACCTCAAGAGCTTTGTGGTTTGCATTTACAGCTAAAATATCACCTTGGTCTTCTGATTTAACATAAAAGGAGTAAATGAATAGAAAAACTAGAAAAGAAAAGCAAAACCAAACAAACAACTCATGAATACACATTAAATGTGCTCTAATTTTGATTAAGTCACTGAATGGAAGGAAAAAGAAACTATTTGAAATGAACCTTCACTTTTCAGAGTGGGACATCAAGAGGTAATTCTAAGGTTGATATGTCAAGAAATAGAGGTATGTACAAGCATGTATTTACAGTTATGGAGACTATTTCTAGAACCAAAGAGACTAACAGTTCCAACTAACTATCTTATTTGAGAAAGAAGCTGTAGAAGACAATAATAAGAAAACTACAAAATTCTCCCCATAGGTTTTCAACTCCTGAAAAGGTACTGACACCATTAACGCAGAAGTATTTAGATTAGAGTAAATCTAGATTAGAGTAAGATTTAGATTAGAGTAAATTCAAGATTAGAGTAAGTTCACTGAGTTCACAGTCAGGGTTGGGACAGAACTCCCACCAACTCTCTTTTGTGTTGGAGAGAAGGGGCCTTCCCAGCACAAAGTTGCATCCCCTGCCCCCCTTGTTAATTTATTCTAATTTATTAACTTTAGTCCCCCCGATCTGGGAAGGGAGCACTGTGCCACTCACCTGCAGCCTTCTGGTTCTGCCTGAGAGGGGAGAAGCCTTGGGTGTGGTGGCCGAATTGGAGGTTGATCTTGCTGTTTTTGTTTCTTGTTTTTGTGTTTGTGTTCTCTGGGATTTTTTGAGAAAAAAAAAAAAAAAGTGTGAGCAAAGCAGAAGGAGGTGGGGAAAATGGGTCCAAACCCCAGTATCCCCTGCCCCACCCCACAACCTTTCCCTTAGTGGTGGGAAACCCTTACCTTGCAAAGTGAATGTGCCCCCTTTAGACATCTTAGGTGACGTCGAAAACCCTAGTCTTCAAACACTCAGATGCCCTGGGATCCAGAGCTTTCAAGGGCCTGTGGACCTAAATACAGCAGGGTTCACACCCAAAGGAAAACCACCAAGAAAGAGAAAGACTTCAGAGCAAAGAAATCTACAATTTACCTCTGAACATCATGAAAGATGTTCTGGACAATATCTTTGATATGGATAGATTTTTATCACAGTCACTCTTCTTATATTTGGAACTACTTGATATGTTAGAGGATAGAGGTTACTAGAATGGAATTGGTGATTAATCAACTGTGAGTCATGATAAACTAGGTAAAACAGAAATATCTTCAGGAGAATGTTATGAACATATGGACGTTCCTTAATGCACTGGGTATAGATGCCATCAAATCCTAATGGTTGAGGACCTAACTGAGTAGTAGAGTGGATCAGAACATTTTGGTCTGGCTACTGCACATAACCTAAGTCCTAGACAAGATGGAACCTATTCAAGTTTTTAGACAGCTGTACATCTTAGATAAATTCTACATAAGCCTCTTGGTGGTTTTACCAGGTTGTTCTCCTAATTCATCTTCATACCAAAACCAACACAGCAAATATCTCAGAGTATCTGATTGTTCTAAAAAATATTACTAGTGATATGCCTTATTCACAAATTCTTTGTAACCTGAGAGAGACTGAAGCAAGCTGAAGGTTCTGAAGAGTCATAACCTCTCAGTGCATCTCTTCCAGACCTAGAACCAAGGTCCATGCATATGAAAGATGTTTGCACTTGAGCACGGTGGAAATGAAAATATATCCAAAGATGAATGGCAGTCTCTGAGTATCAGGGAGACAACACTCACCAAAGTACTCAGGAAGTACTTCTCCCATTTGTTCAAGGTAAGTACATTTCAGACTGAGAGTTATAACCTGTTAGTGGATCATAAAACCAAATTGTTGTTTATTTTGTTTTGTATTTTTAAGGATTTTGTTAATTTATATTAATAAATACTTAGATTTAAATTTACTCTTTTGTGTTTCTATTTTTCATAGATACTAAAGGTAAATATTACTTTATAAATTTTTCAGTTATATATCATATGTCTGTATATTGCATTATAATATAAAATATAATTATTACTGTGGTCATGGTGTTTATGAAGCACTGTATCTGTGTGGTTATGTTATAGCCTCCCTTACCCACTAGATAAGGCTACAGAGAGACTTCAGTTAATAGATACATGATCTCTTGTCCCATGTACCGGGTTAATTTGGATGAAAGTTGGTTCCTAAAACTCAACTGCCATGGTCAGAATAACTAAGAAAAAGGTATCAGCTAAAAGAAGATGCTGAAAGAATGTTTCTATTTATTATAAGCACTTATGTACTATTTGATGTATTACTATATACATTTATTACTTTGATAAAATAAAAAATTCCCATTTCATCTTAATCCAACTAAATTAAACTCTTATTTAGCTACATTCTTCCTCATCAGTAGCAAAGAGGGCTATGATAATATGACAAAACTTTAGTATAACTAAATTTCCTAATATCAAGGAGTGGAGAGAGTCTCTCAAAGCAAAGAGGCAGATTTCAGGCAGAGAAGTACAAGCAAATTAGCCATCTTGGCTTTAGTCAAGTCTCCAGTGAACTTCATAGAGAGAATTCTGGAGTACACATATGAAGAGATCATGGGGAGAGTCCTATCAGGTCCTCAAGAGTATAGAGCAAGATAATTTCTTTTCTTTCTTTCTTTTTTTTATTTAAATTCACATTAGTTAACACATGATGTATTATTTCTTTCAGCGGTAGAATTTAGTGATTCATCAGTTGCATATAACACCCAGTGCTCACTACATCAAGTGCCCTCCTTAGTGCCCATCACCCAATAATCCCATCCCCCCACTCACCTCCTCTCCAAAAACCATGTTTGTTTCCTTTAGTTAGAGTCTCTTACAGTTTGCCTCCCTTTCTGTTTTTATCTTGTTATTTCTTTCTTTCTAGTGTGTTCATGTTTTATTTCTTAAATTCTATGTATGAGTGAAATTGTATAGTATTCATCTTGCTCTGATAGACTTATTCGTTTAGTAGAATATACTCCTCTTCCATCTATGTTGTTGCAAATGGCAAGCTTTCATTCTTTCTGGTGGCTGAGTAATATCCCACTATATATATACTACTTCCTCTTTCTCCATTCATTCATTGATGCACATCTGGGCTCTTTTTATATTTTGACAATAGTGGACATTGCTGCCATAAACACTGGGGTACTGGTTCCCCTTCAAGTCACTATGTTTGTATCCTCTGGATAGATATGTAGTAGTGCAATTACTGGATTGTAGGGTAATTCTAGTTTTAGTTTTTTGAGGAACCTCCATATTGTTTTCCAGAATGGCTCTACCAGTTTGCATTCCCACCAACAGTGTAAAAATGTTCCCATTTCTATGCATCTTCACCAACATCTGTGGTTTCTTGTGTTGCTAATTTTAGCCATTCTGACTGGTGTAAGTGGTATCTCATTGTGGTTTGGATTTGTATTTCCCTAGTGCCAAGCAATGTGGAGTGTTTTTTCATGTGTCTGTTAGCCATTTGCATGTCTTCTTTGAAGAAATGTCTGTTCACATTTCTGATTGGATTTTTTTCTGATTTTCTGATTGAATTTTTTTTTCTTTGATATTGAGTTAGTTATAGATTTTGGATACTAGCCCATTATCTATTGTATCATTTGTAATTATCTTATCCCATTCCATAGGTTGCCTTTTAGTTTTGTTGATTGTTCCTTTCACTGTGCCAAAGCTTTTTATCCTGATGAAGTTCCAATAGATCATTTTTTCTTTTGTTTCCTTTCTTCTGGAGAGATGTATAGCAAGAAGATGCTGTGGCCAGGGTCAAAGAAGTTGCTGCCTGTATTCTCCTCTAGGATTTTGATGGGCTCCTGTCTCACATTTAGATATTTCACCTATTTTGAATTTAATTTTGTGTATGGCCCAAGAAAGTCATCTAGTTTCCTTCCTCTGTCATGTGGGTTTCTAATTTTCCCAACGCCATTTGTTGAAGAGACTATCTTTTTATCTTTGGATATTCTTTCCTGCTTTGTCGAAGATTAGTTGACCACAGAGTTCAGGATCCATTTCTGGGTTCTGTAGTCTGTTCCATTGATCTATGTGTCTATTTTTGTGCCAGTACCATACCGTCTGGGTGATTACTTTACTGGAACTGTGATGCCTCCAGCTTTGTTTTTATTTTTCAACATTACCTTGCCTATTCAGGGTCTTTTCTGGTTCCATACAAATTTTAGAATTGTTTATTCAAGCTCTGTGAAAATGCTGATGTTATTTTGATAAGGATTGCACTGAATGTAGATGGCTTTGAGTGGTACAGATACTTTTTAAATATTTGTTTTTCCAATCCATGATCATGGGACGTTTTTCCATTTCTTTGTGTCTTCCTCAATTTCTTTCATAAGTGTTCTATAATTTTCAGAGGATAGATCATTTACCTCTTTGATTAGGTTTATTCCTAGGTATCGTATGGTTTTTGGAATAATTGTAAACAGAATTGATTCCTTGATTTCTCTTTCTGCTCCCTCATTGTTGGTGTATAGAAATGCAACAGACTTCTGTGCACTGATTTTACATCGTGTGACTTTGTTGAGTTCCTCTATCAGTTCTAGCAATTTTTTTTTTTTTTTTTTTTTGTGGAGTCTTTGGGTTTTCCACATAAAGTATCATGTCCTCTGCAAGGAGTGAAAGTTTGACTTCTTCCTTGCAGATTTGAATGCATTCTATTTCTTTTTTTGTCTGATTGCTGAGGCTAGGACTTCTAGTACTATGTTGAACAACAGTGGTGAGAGTGGATATCCCTGTTGTGTTCCTGACTTTAGGGAAAATCTCTCAGGTTTTCCCTATTAAAGATGATATTAGCTGTTGGTCTGCTGTATATGGCTGTTATGATGTTGAGATATGTTACATCTATACCTACTTTGTTGAAGATTTTTATCAAAAAACAATGCTGTACTTTGTAGCATGCTTTTTCTGTATGTATTGAGAGAATCATATGGTTATTATCTTTTCTTTAATATGATATATCACATTGATTGATTTACAGATGTTGACCCATCCCTGCCTCCCAGAAATAATCCCACTTGGTCATTGTGAATTATCCTTTTAATGTACTACTGGATCCTGTCAGCTAGTATCTTGAGAATTTTTGCATCCATGTTCATCAGGGAGATTAGTCTGTAATTCCCCTTTTTGGTGCAATCTTTGTTTTTGGGATCCATGTTGGCCTCATAGAATAAGTATGGAAGTTTTCCTTCCATTTCTATTTTTTTTAAACAGCCTCAGAAGAATAGGTATTAATTCTTCTTTAAATGTTTGGTAGAATTCCCCTGGGAAGCCATCCAGCCCCAGACCTTTTTTTGCTGAGAGATTTTTAAATTACTGATTCACTTCTATGTTGGTTATAGGTCTGTTCAAGTTTTCCATTTCCTCCTGTTTCAGTTTTACTAGTTTATATTTCTAGGAATTTATCCATTTCTTCCAGGTTGCCTAATTTGTTGGCATAAAATTTTAATAGTATCTTCTTATCATTGTTTGTCTATCTTATCTATAGTGTTGACTGTGATCTCTTCTCTTTCAGTCATGGTTTTATTATATGGGTCCTTTCTCTTTTCTTTTTGATAAGTCTGATTAGGGGTTTTATAAGTCTTGTTAATTATTTCAAAGAACCAGCTCCTCGTTTTGTTGATCTATTCTAAGGTTTTCTTTTTAAATTCTATATCATTGATTTCTGCTCTAATATTTATTATTCTCCTTCTCCTGATGGGTATAGGCTTTATTTGCTGTTCTTTCTCCAGCTCCTTTAGGTGTAAGTTAGGTTGTATATTTGAAAATTTTCTTCCCTCTCCTTTAATCTCTATGCATGTGTGGTCCTTCCAAATTTTTTTTGTAGTTGACTTCAAGTTTCATAAAATGAAAATATGCATGGCATGGCCTCAGTCTTTGTAACGGTTGAGTCCTGATTTGTGACCCAGTATGTGATCTATTCTAAAGAATGTTCCATGTGGAATTGAAAAGAATGTGTATTTGCTGCTTTAGGATGAAATGCTCTGAATGTCCGTTAAATCCATCTGGTCAAGTGTGTCATTAAAAGCCATTGTTTCCTTGTTGATCTTCTACTTAAATGATCTGTAAACTGCTGTGAGTGGGGAGTTAAAATCCCCAACTATTATCATAATATTATCAGTGAGTTTAAGTATGTTATTAAATGATTTATATAATTGGCTGCTTTTATGTTAGAGGCATAAATATTTACAACTGTTAGAACTTCTTGTTAGGTAGACCCTTTTATTACAATATAGTGTCCATCTCTTATTACAGTCTTCAATTTAGAATCTAGTTTGACTGATACAATGATGGCTACTCCAGCTTTCTTTTGATGTTCAGTAGCATGATAAATGGTTCTCTACCCCCTCACTTTCAATCTGGAATTCTTTGGGTCTAAAATGCATCTCTTATAAACAGCATATTGGTGGGTATTGTTTTGTTTTGGTTTGTATTTTATCAATCCCGATACTCTCTGTCTTTTTTGGAGCATTTAGTGCATTTACATTCAGAGTAATTATTGAAAGATATGAATTTAGTGTCACAGTATTACCTCTAAAGTTGCTATTCCTATAGAATGTCTCTATTCCTTTATGGTCTTTGTTACTTTTGGGATCTCTCCTGACTCAAAGGAGACTCTTTAATATTTCTTACAGAGATGGTTAAGTGTTCACAAATTCCTTTGGTTTTTGTTTGTCCTAGAAATTATTTTTCTTTCCTTCTATTCTGAATGACAGCTTTTGTCTTTTTTTTTTTTTTTTTTTTTTTTTTTTTTTCTGAATAAAGTATTCCTGGCTGCATATTTTGTCTATTTAGTACCTGAATATATCATCTCAGTCCTTTCGGGCCTTCCAGGTCTCTGTGGACAGGTCTGCTGCCAGCCTTACATTTCTACCCTTTTGGCTTAAGAACCTCTTGTCCCAAGCTGCTTTCAGGATTTTCTCTTTATCTTTGAAATTTGTCAGTCTCACTATTATATGTCACAGTGTTGCCTTTTTTTTTTTTTTTTTTTTTTTTTTGAGTTGGACTCTGTGCCTCCTGGACTTGAATACCTGTTTCTTTCCTCATATTATGGAAGTTCTTAGCTATAATTTATTCAAATAAACCTTCCATCCTTCTCTCCTGCTCTTCTGGGTATCCAGTATTATTTTGATTTATGAAATTTCTGAGTTCCTTAAGTTTACCTTCATGATCTAATAATTTTCTGTCCCTCTTCTTTTCAGGTTCATTATTTTCCATAATTGTATCTTTTTATATCACTGATTCGCTCCTCTGTTTTGTCCCTCTTTGTTTTTATGTTCTCCACTTGGGACTGCATCTCAGTTACAGCACTTTTAATTTCAACCTGACAAAACTTTAGGGTTTTGAATCTTTATACTAAGGGATTTTCTAGTGTCTTCTATGCTTTTTTCAAGCCTAGTTAGTATTATAACAGTTTTAAATTATAGTTCAGATAGCTTACTTATACCTGTATTGATTAAATCCCTGACTCTGAGTATTATCTCCTGTTCTTTTTTTTAAGGTGAATTTCTCCATCCCATCATATTGTCCAAAAAACAAAAGAAGAAAGGAAAAAAAAAAAAACAGCAGCAATACAAACATTAAAGGAAACTAGATCCTGGGTATTTTTTGGTCTGCTTGTTAAAAGAAACTAGATTCTGGGAGGAATCTAGTAACTGAGAGTTACAGAAGGGAGGGATAATGGGGTAGCTGGGTGATGGGTATTAAGAAGGGCATGTGTTGTGATGAGCACTGGATGTTATACCCAACTAATGAATCATTGAACACTACATAACAAACTAATGATGTAATACATGTTGGTTAATAGAACATAATTTAAAAGAAAGAAATTAGATTCCAAAATAAGAAAGAAATATATATAACAAGTATATATTAGATATATATAATTTTATATATGTATAAAATACAACACAATAAAAGGAAACAAAAATAATATATATAAGGTATATATAAAAATAACAAAATAATTTTAAACTAAGAAAAATAAATGAAAAATAATAATTTTTTTTAAAAGGATAAATGTACAAAGGCAGATAGATACTATTTTCCCCTAGAGCTGAATCTCTGCAACCCTCTATGGTCAGTAACTTGGTATAAGTGAGTTGTTTGTGCTGGTACTCTGGACCTGCTACACCCCTTCTCAGGTATACGTGTCTTAGTAGAACTGTGCCTTCAATGGTGGGGAGGCAGAGCTTGATATAAGCAGCTCTGCTGGGTAATGCTGTTTTGCTTCCTGAGGGCTTTCAGCACTGACAGATGGGATGAATATGGTGGTGCCCAGCCCTCTAGACCCAAAGCTGAAAATTCATGCCCCCACTCTTCAGCGAGTCCTCACAGAAGAGTAATCAATCACTATTGTCTCCCAGTTTCAGTCAGAACTCTTTGTTTCCCCTGCCTGTGTCTGAGATTTTTTATCCCAAGCATGCAACTGAGTTTCAGAATTCCAAATTTTAAGGATTCCCATGGCACAGACCCATACTGTTCTTCTTGGGGATGGTCTTATCATGCTTCTGTTATTTGTTGGAGAGTGGCAATTTGCAGTTTATGGAAATACAATGCAGAATCTGGCAGAAATCTGGCAGAAATCTTATCAGCCAGCTTCCGCACTCTAAGCTGGGGAACAGTACAACACTCAGACATCACCCATTCTTCTTGTGACCCGGGGGATCCTCTGACCACAATATCATACCTGAGATTCTGCCCCACTTCACACCTGTAAGCCAGGCACATCCCTCACTGATAGTAAACTTCTAAAAGTTCAGATTTTGTGCTTTGCTGTTTATAATACTTTGCAGTATTATGCCTCCATAAGCAGGTTCCCTCTTTGTGACCATGTCCACAGTTATATCACACCAGATTTAAGTCTCCTTACCTCTTACCCTCCAAAGGGTGGTCACTTTTCTACTTGCAGAATTTCAGTATTTGTTTTCTCAGAACTCTCAGTAATTTCTTGGGTGTTCAGAATGATTTGATAACTATCTAGCTGTATTTAAGGGATGAGACAAACTTAGGGTTCCCCTACTCTTCTGCCATCTTAACTCCTCCCAAAGAGAATTTCTTATTGCACAAATGATCACAGTAGAATCAATGGGAATGTCATTTATTGTTAATTATCCTCATTCTACAGTTTAGATACAAGCAGAGTATAGATGGGTAGAGCAAAACACCTCAGAACTTTAAGATACATGACCTAGGAGAGTGGAAATACAGAGAATAAATATGTCATGAATGAGGCAAGTAGGTAGAAATGAACTCCTTAGGCTGAGTCAATAAATACTGGGATGATATGGAACTATTCCTGTCCCCATCTAGTGGGTCTTCCTCACACTGTGGATTATAGAAAATTGATGTTTAGAGGTTGAAAGAAATAGAGACTGGGAATCCCACCAAGCCTCTCCCCAGAAAGTTGATAATCAGGCTTCATAGGAAGATTTGTCCACTCACAAACATTATTTTGTTTACAACCAAGACTGTCCTATCCATTCAGGATAATCTGGCTCACAAGTGGTCAATGGAAAAGATTAGTGCCTAAGACATAGTTCACGGTGGCAACTACTATAACTGGTATAAAAGGCAGACATTCAAATTATCCAGGCAATGCAATGCCCACCTATACCATGAATAATCTCAATGGTAAGCTAGATAGCTTTCAGAAGCTTTGTGGCTAAGCTTGTTCTCAGAGCTTGAGTTCGGTGGCCTTAAGTGACTTAAAATGGAATTAATAAACCAAAGAGAATAGTGAGTGAAGTGTGAGGAGAAGCACCTTGATCTCTTTCAATTTCCCCATCATTTGCTTTCACTCAGTCTTGGTTTTCTCTCTCTTTCCACTCCCTTCCTCACTGGTAGAACTGTTTATAAGAAAGGGCTTTCACACTGCCTTCAGCTCAGATCATGATCCCAGGGTCCTGGGATGGAGCACTGCATCGGGTTCTCTGCTCATCAGGGAGCCTGCTTCCTACTCTCTCTCTGCCTGCCTCTCTGCCTGCTTGTCATCTCTGTCAAATAAATAAATAAAAAATCTAAAAAAAAAAAAGAAAGGGCTTTCAAATGCATAAACATTTTATACACAATTTAAAGAGGATTGTTAGCAGACATCTATAATTTCATTTCAAAGCACCCATTGGCGTACCAGTTTGACACAAATGTACAGAATCTTGCCTAAACCACATTATTACTGCATATTCATCTTTCTGGAAATATATCTACTTTCTAGTCAAGACTATCTCATGATTCTGTTATTTAACTAAAGAGTTTTCCCTTGTTATTTAACTAATGACCTTACAAAATTTTTTGTTTTTGTTTTTGTTTTTTAAGTTGTCTCTGGGGAATCTAGTGAGGAAGAAAGACTCCCTTCCTCACTGGTAGAATTATTAATAAGGAAGAAATAAATAATTTCTTTAGATTGCTTCTATTCTGCTTTACTAAGGAATCCTGGATTGCATGGAATTGTAGTAGCATCCATCCCATCCCATCAGTATTTATCTACCTATGTAGTAATCTAGTGCCCCTGAAACAAGAATAAACAAAAAGCTTACTCTAGTAGAGAAGACAAACACAAGTCAAATGATCACAGACCTATACAACTAAAGTCAGTAATATGGCAGCTTCTGATATCTGGAAGGCTGACAGAACTGTCCTCAAGTAAGAGATGTTTGAGCTGAGATCGAAGTATGAGTCACAGTATAAAAAGCAAAAGAGAGCAAAGCAGAATAACTTTTCAGGGAGAGAAATAAATTGCTGCACAGGTTCTCTGGATGAATTGACAAAGGCTGATATAATTGGACACAAAAGACAAAGGGAGAATGTGGTAGAAAGTAAGTAGGGGAATGAGGCAGGGACCAGAGTATCCATGGCCATAATAAGGAGTTTAGGCCTTATTGTAGAGGGAGTAGGAAGCAGCCACTGGCAAGATCAAATCTGTTTTTAAAAGATTATTCTGCTGCACTATGGAGAATGGAATAGATGCAGAATAAGAATCAAACCTTTAGAGACACTATTCCCTAAAATAGTATTTTGTTCCCCAACTGACCTCTTGGCCAAAACACCACCCCACACATGCACACACACACAAACTCAAAAGACAAGAATACATGCTGTAATGCAAAATAAAAGCCATCATACATTATAAAAAATTTTTCTTTAATCCCTAATTGAACTAAATGTAAATGGGTGCTGCTATTTTTCCTCACTTCTTTTCAATCCCTTCTGTATGTGTATGTGGTTGGGAAAGGAAGTGTGTTCCCAACTTGCTGGTACCCTAAGTACAGGCTCAGTCCACTTATTGGGTAACTCATTATTTAACAGAGGGAGGCAGTGGTTCAGGTGGGAGATGCTGGTGGCTTGGATGAGGATGGTGGTGATGAATTATTTAAGAGGTAATGAACTATTTAGGTGACAAATTGCTAGCTGGAAAATAAGGGAAAGGAAGGAGGTCAAAGATGACCCTCTGACTTTGGTGCACAGCTGATGAGTAATGTTATTTCATAAGACAGAGAACAGTTGAGGAAGACTATATTTAAGAATGACTCTTAGTGATGATCTTGTCCAAGTTCAAGAAATGGATGGCATTGAGTGTTTCTCTTATCCATGGTAGACATTGACTGTTAACCAGGGCAAACATTCTTTCCTGCTGAGCCTTTGAGTCAATACTTCAGATAAGGCCTATTTGCCATCCCAGTTCAAATGTAAGCCCCTTATTTAAAAGGTAAATAAATTAAGACTCTTTTTTTTTTTTAATATAGTTCTACAGAAAAGACATTTGAATAAAAGTATCCCTTTGATTACTTTCTTTAACTTAAAAATTTTTAATTAAAATATTTAACATAAATTCTACATATTTATATTATGCTCCTTTTTCTTATATCTATAATTTAAGAAATTCACCTGGATTCAACAGTAAATGTAAAGGTATTGCTTGAATATAAATACCAATCAATATCAATAGAAGTATAAATAAATGTATTGCTTGAGTATAAATATGAACCAGAAGAAGTCAAAGAATGTCCCATGCTTCTATCTGATATCTGATATCACAAGACTGTGTGTTACTACTAGAAATCATCTGCTCCATTACTTTGAAGATGAGAATTGAGTTCCAGAGAGGTGAAACTTCTGGTTTAGAGTCACAAATCCTGTTAGTGACAGACTCCAGGGAGAAACCAATTCTCCCAATTCCCAGATCACTGCATTTTCCTGAAAACCACACTACCTCCAACACACCCTCTAACCTGAACTGAAAGGCAAGTATGAAAAATTTGGGAACAGTCAAACAGCTGGACTATTTATAAATATTCTCAACCATTGTATGAAATTCCCTAATAGTAACAATAATACTACTTTAACAGAAGACCTTCCTCACTCTTTCTATTATCCTAACACTACTGTCAGCTAATACTGCCTGTCCTATAACCTACATTGAGGGTAACTAGATCTGTACTTTCATCTCCTTACCAGTTTGTAAAGTGGGGTGAAGTATAATAGAATTATGGGTGAGGATAAAACTCCATTTAAGAAAATTCCATGTTCATGTATCCAAACTTACAAAGAGACAAATTAGGGGAGATTTCTCAAACAATAGCAGATTTTCTTATAGGTTTGCTTTTAATAGCATGCTCCATTAGAACTTTCTAAATATTTATAGCTCATTAAGTATTTGACATGAAGACAGGGGGTGGAAAGAAAGAGCCTTAAATTAGAGTGTTAAAATATTCAACTAACTGATGGAGAGGAATTTTTTAAAAATAAAAACTACTTCATTTATATTGTAAACAATGGAAAATATAATTTTAAACATAAAAATAAACTCATATAAGTTGAAAATGTTTGTTCTTTGGGGGTCGGTGAATGAAAAACTGATGGTCTGATCCTTGTATTTTGTCCACATTCAATGGGCTCAAAGGCAAACAATACTCTGAAAGAGCTCTAAGGTAGTGCTCTAAGAATTTACTGAAATGGCCTTATTTTTCACTTTTGGAATCTTTATTGCTCTTGTCCTAACTGCTTTAAGATCAGAAAATAATGTTATATCAGTGTGCTGATTTGATTATTCCTTTTATTAAATTTCTCTCTGAAGTAATACATATATTCAGTCTCAGAAATATAATCTGAAACACTCTTTTTGGTAGCATACCTGGTCTTCAAACCACACTCCTCTGCTTTAGGCTTTATTAATCATACACAGCTTTTGGTCCATAATAAAGTTTTTCCTCAATGAAAAAATGAGGAGAAAAAATAACTGGCTTTTTGATGCATGTTTTATTTTACAGTTTCTAAATTTGTTGAAGTAATATGATGTAACCACTTTAGGAAACCAGATAGGAAAAGTGGATCCTTCTCCAGAAGGGAGAAGCCTTGAAGTTTAAGAAAACTTGCAGCTTATTCTTCATTGTGAAATAGTTCAAAACCACTTGTAGGCAAAGTAAGAAAAGAAGGGGGTTGGAACTCCAAATTAGAGGAAAGTTGGCTTGTGTGGGAAAGAAAGAGAATACTCCAGGACACCTAATGCTCAAAACACATGACAAGTCATGGGAACTAAATGCAAAATATGATCCTGGACAATATCCTGAATAGAAGAAAGAGACTGCATAAGAAAGAGAGAACGAGAAAGGGAAGGATTGAAAGAAAAAAAGAAAGAGAAAGTGAAAGAGAGAAAGGGAAGAAAGAGACAAATACTATAAAGGATATTTGGGCTAATTGCTGAAAATTGAATAGCACTGTATCAATGTCAAATTCCTTGAATTTGATAATTATGAAAAGTAAAATAATATGTTTGTTCTTTGGAGATATATGTTGACATATTCAGTAGTAAAGGGCCAAGAAGTCTGCAACTTATTGTCAAAAGTATAGAAAAAAACAATCATCATAATAATGATATTGATGGAAATAAAAGTGATAAAGCAAATACAGCAAAAATCTAAACAATTAATGAATGTAGGTGAAAGGTATACAAAGGTTCATTATATTATTCTTGCAACTCTTCTGTAAGCTTGAATTTGTTCAAAATTAAAAGTTCACTTAAAAACCATATAGCAGAGATATATTAAGGAGGTATATAACCCTAGCAGTTTAAATATAAGTTTAGGGCATAAGAAAAATCAAAATAAATATTTACATGGATCTCTCTCCTCAAATTATTTTAAATAGTTTATATAGACACAGAAAATATGTTAATGCATTCAAACAAAGATCACATAGATATTGGCTAAAAATACTGACTTAGGAATAAGACTGTGTGGGTTTAAATTGTGTCTCTATCATTAATAGTTACATGAGTATGAGTGTGGTTCAATTATTTAACTACCCCATGCCTCAGTTTCTTCATCTGTCAAATAGAGATAGTTAATCAGTAGAATTTTGTAAAAATTGAATGGAATAATCTCCAGTGCATGCTTAGATATACCTGTCACATAAGCATTCTATAAGCATTAACTATTTTTATTTTAAAATATAAAGTAAACCATGTAAAGTAAAGTAAACCATGGCTAAAAAAGATATCAGTAAAAGATGAAGAAAATCAATTCCAAGGAAAAGAAGATGAAAAGACAGAGTGGAAGAGAAATAGGAGACCTTACTTTTGTCTGATCCCAGGAATACAGCTACATAGCAATCAAATCATTCTGAACACCTGAAAACTCAACTGGAAATCTAAGAAAAGAATGGCTGCAACTCTACAGATAGAAAAGCAACCATTTTCTGAAAGAATAACAAGATGGGAAAACTCACTTCATAAAAGAGAACGAGAGGCAGTACTGACTGCCAGGAATGTAATCAGGGTATAGATATAGGTAAGATGTTAGAAATAGAGTTCAGAATAAGATTATAAAGATACTAGCTGGGCTTGAAAAAAACATAGAAGATAGTAGAAAGGATTCTGGAGAAACAAAAGAACTAAAATCTAATCAAGTTGAAATAAAAAAGGCTATTAATGAGATCCAATAAATAATGGAGTCTCTAACTGCTAGAGATAAATGAGGCAGAAGAGAGAATTAGTAACATAAAAGACAAAATGAGGGAGAATAAAGAAACTGAGAAAAAGAGAGATAAACAACTGTTGGATCAAGGGGGGAAAATGCAAGAGATGAGTGACACCATAAAGCTAAAATTACTAGAATAATTGTGATCTTAGAAGAACAGGAAGGGGGGTGGAGCAGAAGGTATATCAGAGCAAATTATAGTGGAGAACTTCCCTAATCTGGGGATTTGGAAACAGGCATTCAAGGCCAGGAGGCCAAGAAACATCCCCTCAAAACCAGTAAAAATAGGTCAACACCCCTACATATAACAGTGACACTCACAAATCTCAGAGACAAAGAGGAAATAATGAAAGAAGCACTGACAAGAGGTCTATAACCTACAAGGGTAGAAATTTTAGATTTGCAGCAGACCTATCCAGAAACTGGGAAGACCAAAAAGAACTGGCATGATACACTCAGGGTGCTAAATGGGAAAAGTATACAGCCAAGAACACTTTATACAGAAAGGCTGTATTCAAAATAGGAGAAATAAAAATGAGACAAACAGAAACTAAAAGAATTTCTGATCCCTAAAACATTCCAGCAACAAATATTTTAAAAAGATCCTTTCAGTAAAGAGAGAACCCAAAAGTAATATAGACCAGAGAGGAACAGGGCAAATATACAGAAGCAGTGACATTACAGGTAATACAATGGCACTAAATTCATATCTTTCAATAGTTACTCTGAATGTAAATGGGCTTAATGCCCTCGATCAAGAGACACAGGGTATCATACTGATTTAAAAAAGCAAGACCCATTTATATATTGTCTACAGGAGATTCATTTTAGACCCAAAGACTGCTACAGATCAAAAGTGGGGAGGTAAAGAACTACTTATCATTCTACTGGCCATCAAAGTAAAGCTGGTGTAACAATCATTATATCAGACAAATTAGATTTTAAGCCAAAGACTATAATAAGAGATGAGGAAAGGCATTATATCATAATTAAAAGGTCTGTCCAACAAGACGATTTAACAATTGTAAATATTTATGCCTCTAACATGGGAGTAGCCAATTATATAAACCAATTAATAACAAAATTAAAGAAACACATTGATAATAATACAATAATAGTGGGGGACTTTAACACCCCTCTTGCTGCAATGGTCAAATCATCTAAGCAGAAGATCAGCAAGGAGACAAGGGCTTTGAATAACACACTGGACCAGATGGACTTCACAGATATATTCAGAGCATTCCATCTCAAAGCAACAGAACATGCATTCTTCTGAGTGTACATGAAACATTCTCCAGAACAGATCACATACTGGGTCACAAACCAGGTCTTCACTGGTGCCAAAAGACAGGGATCATTCCCTGCATATTTTCAGACCACAATGCTTTGAAACCTGAATCCAATCACAAGAGGAAATTTGGAATCAATTCAAGTACATGGAGGCTAAATAGCATCTTACTAAAGAATAAATGTGTCAACCAGGAAATTAATGAATTTTTAAAAATCATGGAAATAAATGGAAGTGAAACACAACTGTTCAAAACCTTCAGGATGCAGCAAAGACCTTCCTACAAGGAAAGTACATAGCAATAAAAGACTTTCTCAAGAAATAAGAAAGTTTTCAAATATACAACCTAACCTTACACCTAAAGGAGATGGAGAAAGAACAGCAAATACAGCCTAACCCACAGGAGAAGAGAATTAAAGATTAGAAAGAAATCAATGAAATAAAAACCAAAGAACAATAGAATAGATCAACATAACTAGGAGCTGGTTCTTTGAAAGAATTAATAAGATTAATATACCCCTACCCAGACTTATCAAAAAGAAAAGAGAAAGGACCCAAATTAAAAAAAAATAATGATTAAAAGAGAAGAGACACACAACACTGAAGAAATACAAATAATACTAATAATATATTATAAGCAACTATATGCCAACAAATTAGGCAATCTGGAAGGACTGGATGCATTCCTAGAAAGGTATAAACTATAAAACTGAGACAGGAAGAAAGAGAAAACCTGAACAGACCCATAACCACAAGGAAATTGAAGCACAAATCAAAAACCTCGCAACAAACAAGAGTCCAAGGCTGGATAGCTTCCCAGGGAATTCCACCAAACATTAAAAAAAGAAAAAGTAACTATCCTTTTGAAACTGTTTCAAAAAATAAAAATGGAAGGAAAACCCCCAAACTCTTTCTATGAGACCAGCATTACCTTGATCCCAAAGCCAAAGACCCCATCCAAAGTGGGAATTACAGACCAATATCCTTGATACTAGTCAATAGGTTCCAACAGCACATAAAAAGGATTACTCACCATGATTAGGTGGGATTATTTCTGGCTGCAAAAGTGGTTCAACATCTGCAAATCAATCAATATGAAACTTTACATAAATAAAAGACAAGAACCATATAATCCTCTCAATAGATGCAGAAAAATCATTTGACAACGTACAACATCATTTTCTTAGTTAAAACCCTTCATAGGGAACCCGAGTGGCTCAGTTGTTTGAGCAACTGCCTTCAGCTCATGTCATAGTCCTGGAGTCCCAGGATCAAGTCCCACATCAGGCTCCTGGCTCCATGGGGAGTCTGCTTCTTCTCCCTTCTCATGCTCTCTCTCTCTCTTTCTCTCTCTCTCTCAAACAAATAAAATCTTAAAAAAAAAAAAGAACCTTTCACGGTGTAGAGATAGAGGGAACATACCTCAAATATCATAAAAGCCATATATGAAAAGACCACAGTGAATATCATTCTCAATGGGGAAAAACTTAGAGCTTATCCCCTAAGATTAGGAACACAACATGGATATCCACTCTCACTACTGTTTTTCAACATAGTACTAGAAATCCTAGTCTCAGCAAATAGGCAATGAAAAGAAATAAAAGCCATCTCAATTGGCAAAGAAGGGAAACTCTCACTCTCTGCAGTTGACATGTGGAAAACCCAAAAGACTACAAAAAATTGCTAGAACTTAAATAGGAACTCAGCAAAGTCACATGATATAAAATCAATGCACAGAAGTTTGTTGCATTTCTATATACCAACAATGAGGCAGCAGAAAGAGAAATCAAGGAATAGATCCTGTTTACAACTGTTCCAAAAACCAAAAGATACCTAGGAATAAACCCAATCAAAGAAGTAAATGATCTGTACTCTGAAAATTATAGAACATTTATGAAAGAAATTGAGGAAGATTCAAAAAAATGGAAAAACATCCCATGTTCATGGATTGGAAGAACAAATATTGCAAAAGTGTTTACACCACTCAAAGCAATCTACATTCAATACAATCCTTATCAAAATAACACCGACATTTTTCACAGAGCTAGAACAAACAATTCTAAAATTTGTATGAAACCAGAAAAGACCTTAAGTAATCAAGAAGTGTTGGAAATGAAAAGCAAAACTTTTCAGAATCCTGTATTATAAAGCTGTAATAAGACAATATGGATCTGGCACAAAAACAGACAAGACACATAGGGTGCCTGGGTGGCTTAACTGTCTGCCTTCAGCTCAAGTCATAATCCCAGGGTCCTGGTATTGGCCCCTACACTGGGCTCCTTTCTCTGTGGGAAGTCTGCTTCTCCCTTTCCCATTACCCCTGCTTGTGTTCCCTCTGTGGCTCCCTCTCTCTCTGTCTAATAATTAAAATCTTTAAAAGAAATTTTTAAAAATAAAAAATAAGTAAATAAACAGACACATAGAATAGAGAACCCAGAAATGGACCCTGCACTTTATGGTCAACTAATCTTTCCACTGAAAGAATATTCAATGGAAAAAAAGATAGCCAAGTGTGTGGTGGCTCAGGAGGTTAAGCATCTGCCTTTGGTTCAGGTCATGATTCAGGAAACCTGGGATCAAGCCCCACACTGGGATTCCCACTTAGTAAAGAGTCTGCTTCTCCCTCTGCTCCAAACACTGATTCTGCACTCTCTCTCCTCTCATTATCTCTCCTGCTCTAAAATGAATAAATAAAAATTGTCAATAAACAAAAAAAGTAAAAAGATAGTCTCTTCAACAAATGATGTTGATAAAATTGGACAGTCCCATTCAGAAGAATGAAACTGGATGATTTTCTTACACCAGACACAACAGACTCAAAATGGATGAAAGACCTAAATGTGAGACAGGAATCCATTAAAATCCTAGAGAACCCAAGCAGCAACCTTTGTTACCTTGGCCATAGTAATTTCTTGCTAGACACATCTCCAAAGGCAAGGGAAATGAAGATAAAAATAGATCATTGGAAATTCATCAAGAAAAAACTTCTGCACAGCAAAAGAAATATTTATCAAAACCAAAAGACAACTGATAGAATGGAAGAAGATATTTGCAGATGTCTTATCAGATAAAGGACTAGTATCCAAAATCTGTAAAGAACTTATCAAACTCAACACCCAAAAACAAATAATCCAGTCAAAAAATGTACAGAAGAAGTGAAGACATTTCTCTGAAGAAGACATCCAAATGGCCAAAAGACGCATGAAAAAAAAAAATGCTCAACATCATTCACCATCAGGGAAATACAAATCAAAACCACAAGACACTATGTCATACTAGTCAGAATGAATAAAATTAACAAGTCAAGAAATGATAGATGTTAACAAGGATACGGAAAAAGGGGAACCCTCTTATACCGTTGGTGGATATGCAAGCTGGTGAAGATACTCTGGAAAACGGTATGAAAGTTTCTCAAAAAGTGTAAAATAAAGCTACCCTATGACCCAGCAATTGCACTACTAGGTATCTACCCCAAAGATATAAATGTAGTGATATGAAGGGGCACCTGTACCACAATGTTTATAACAGCAATGTCCACAATAGCCAAACTATGGAAAAAGCCCAGATATCCACTGACAGATAAATGGATAAGGAAGATATGATACACACACACACACACACACACACACACACAAATAAAGATGGAATAATCTTTAAAATCAAGTATCTGGTCACCCTATGGCCCAGTCAAGGTGACACATAAATTAACCAACACATGATAATTCATAACTATTCCTCAAGTGAGGTAAAACTTTCCTACACTGAATTATAAAATAATCAATCTAGGAAGCACTGAATATTATGGAAAAATGGTCCTAAGAAAGGTTTCTTCAATAGACATGGTTAGGATTTGATTTGGTTTTTTAAAGATACTATCTCCAGATAAAAGCTAAAGGAATGCCTTTAAAAGAAAATCCAATAAGATATAATTCTGAAAGCAGGAAAATAAAATGAGTTCAGCTGTGTATTGTTCTGAGAATAACTTGATCCAAGAATAGAACCTGTAGTACCTAGAGAAATAGGTGAACAGTAGATCCTTTGAATACTTCATTCTCTTAGCAGGGCTTTGTTAAAGATCAAATGACAAAGATTTACCCTGTGTCAAAGACCCAGAATAGAGATGTTCTGTGTTGCTTCTTGAAAGTAGATCTTTATGTTTAGAAACAGGGCTGTGACTTGAGTGAGTATCTCCTTAAATTCTGTGCCCTGGGTGCCTCTCTTGCCTTACCCTAGTCTCAGTTCTGTTTATAAAACCAAATAGTTCAAGAATAAGAATGTATAAATTATAACCCCCATGTTTTTAAAGATTTTATTTATTTATCAGAGGGAGGGGGAGAGAGCGAGCACAGGAAGACAGAATGGCAGGCAGAGGCAGAGGGAGAAGCAGGCTCCCCGCCGAGCAAGGAGCCCGATGTGGGACTAGATCCCAGGACGCTGGGATCATGACCTGAGCCGAAGGCAGCCGCTTAACCAACTGAGCCACCCAGGTGTCCCTATAACCACCATTTTTTTTATATGTGACAATGGTTAGGAAGAGACAAAATAATGCCTCTCCTTTTCTCCACCAAAAACAAAACCATTCAGAGAGAAGATGGGGCAGACCGAGGATCAAGAATACCACCTTCTTGGTTAGTTTCCAAAATATATAAAGAACTCATACAACTCAAAACTTTAAAAAACAAATAATCCAAATTAAAAATGTGGATAAGACCTGAGGAGACATTTCTCCAAAGAAGACATACAGATGGCCAACAGATTCATGAAAAGATAGTCATTGTCAGTTATCAGGGAAATGCAAATTGAAACTGCAATGAGATATTACCTCACATCTGTCAGAATGGTTAAAATCAACAACACAAGAAACAAGTGTTGGTGAGGTAATGGAGAAAGAGGACCCTCTTACACTGATGGTGGAAATGCAAACTGGTCCAGCCACTGTGGAAAACAATATAGAGGTTCCTCAGAAAATTAGAAATAGAACTATCCTACCCTCCAGCAATTACATTACTGGATATTTACCCAAAGAATACAAAACCACTAATTCAAAGAGTTAATATGCACCCTTATGTTTATAGCAGTGTTATTAACAATAAGAAGCCCAAGTGTTTATTGACTGATGAATGGGTAAATAAGGAGGGTGTGTATATATATAAATATATATATATATATGTATAATGAAATAATACTCACACACAAAACAATTGAAATCTTACCACTTGCAATGATGTGCTAAAGAGTATAATGCTAAGTGAAATATTAGAAACAAAACAAATGAGCAAAGGAAAGATAGAGAAGGAGAGAGAAATCAAGAAACAGACTGAACTACAGAGAACATACCAGGTGGGTGGGAGAATGGGTGAAATAGGTGATAAGGATTAAGGAGTGCAGTGGTTGTGATGAGTACTGAGTATTGCATGGAAGTGTTGAATCACTATATTGTATACCTGAAACTAATAAAACACTGTATGCTTAAAAAAAAGAATACTAACTTTTATTTAATGATTACAATTGAAGTAATGATTAATTTCCTGGTCAAAAATTCAAATGCTTTCTAACAACAGATCACTGTTGCTTCTTCTAGTGAGACCTCATAAGGTGTTGCATTTTCTTGTTAAGAAGTTGTATCTCCACAAACAACATGGATGTATATGTACATGCAGTACTTAGACACACACCTCTTATGTTCCAGTATTTTTAATACTGAGATCACAAGTTGGGAGGAAAAGTATCAAAAAGGAATCCTATCACCATATAGGACAGTTATGACTGTCCTAACTACCATCTAAGCTCACATATTCCTTTCAGGGACAAGTGAGGTGGGGGCAACATAGAAACAATGTTAGATTTTTTACACTACATGACAAACTTAATGCTCAGAGACTAGTTGAAGAAGGACAGGCTAGTTATGCCCTTCTCCCCTTTCACAGTGCTTAGATCCAAGATCCACAGGTCATTCAGACATGCTGAAGCAGCACTCCAGTGGGAAGCAAATTCTGGTGTGTGGTTTTGTGGTCCTAATGGGAAAAAAAAAAAAATCAAGAACCACTAAGGAAAAAAAAAAAATCATGAAAGACATTGGGTTTTCACAATGTTGGGAGAAAACTTTTGATGAAATAGAACAGTTTAAACCTTCAGTGTTCTGGATAGAGACTCAGTAAAGATATCTTTAATATCTTATATTTATTCCAGTTGCAAAGGAAGAATCTTAATGGTACCAAGAAATGTGCAATGATCTACTGCCCTCATGTTTGTCCTGTTTGGCAATAAGGAACTACCAATTTAGAGTTACATTTTCAATAGATTAGCTCTTTAGCTGGAAATTATATGAGTATGTGTGTGTCTTTATGTGCTTGTTTGCTTTCATTTATTCAGATCATTTCTAAATATTGCCATATGGTAATTGAGTTGTAATGTTGCAGCCTCTCTGAAAGGAAGATGGAGTATGAAACCGGTCTCTAAACAATTCAGCCCAGCCGGCATAGGCCATAAAGGGGAAGGAAGAGGCGGGAAATATTCTATTTACCATCTCTCCCCTTGGAAAAATGCCGTTTCTAGGGAGGTCAGATTCCTACACTCCAGTGCCAGTCAGAATTAGAACAATCTATTCAAATGTCCTTTATGAGCCCAGAACAACTGTTGGAGCTCTGTAGAAATTGTGTGTATCAGCAAGTATTTGGAATAAAACAGCTGTGCCTGGTGGTTGCTTTACTCAGTTAACGCCGTTAATGGCTCAAACACAGAGGAAACAGGAGCCTAGGAAACACCTTCCCTTTCTTACTTCAAAGCCTCCTCCACTCTTCACACTTGAAATGGCTCTTTTCTGCGCAGCTTTAGCAGGGCGGTGAGTGTGTAGAGGTGCAGGTTCATGGTTGGGGGGGAGGGGGAGAGTGCTGTGCATGTGCTTTTCTGCCCTTTCCCATTCTTTATAACCTTCCCTTATCCCCACCCCACCCTGGAAAAATCAGACAAGATATAAATGGGGTTTGTTTGTCTGTTTGTTTGTTTGCTTTGCTTTGCTTTGCTTGTTTTTAGCAGAAAGGATAGACAAAGAAGACATACTGTAAAATTTTGCTTATTTCCTTTCTAGTACATTCTTTAAAATTCACAGTGGGGTCACTGAATTTTCCAATGTCTAAGTGACTTCAAAAGTTCCAGTCATCTTAAAACAAAACAAAAAACATGGAGAGATCTTGGTGCTTTTGAAACAACAACCACAACCAAGCATTGAAATCAGAAATCCAAAAACAACAGCTGGGGACAAGGGAGAGGCAAAGAGGCTGGGGTAGGCCAGGGCTTATGTTCCAGGAAGATTTCTGAAGAGCACCTTTGTATATATATGAATCATTCTGGGTGATAAAATATTATCTGCAATAAAAGGCATTCTCACTTGGTTTCTGCATGCTAATGATCTCCTGATTCACATTCCCTGGGCTCAGAAAGATGGTGGAAATATCTCTTTAAACCCAAGCCAATTATTCTCAGTAGTTGCTGACAAATATTTCAGCTGGAAGACCTGATTAAGTAGTAATTGCTAACTGGCACCAAAAGCTTAATGCAACTTCTAGACACAAACAAACAGAAAGGCAATAGACCACTCATTCTTTAACAAGGTAGCTTTGTAACTGAGTCCAGGCTTATTCTACTCACAACATAAGGGGCCAGTAAGTCAAGAGGTAAGGTGTTGGGGTAAGGAGAGTGGCTTTATTGGAAAGCCAGTAAATCAAGGAGATGGCAGACTGTTGTCCCAAAGAACCATCTCCCTAAGCATGATATTTGATCTTCTTTTATGTTAGCAAAAGACAGTAGTGTGAAGGGGTTGGAGTCAAATGGTAACTGACATTTGTAGACATCCAAGAGAGGTCCTGTAACTTCCTTTTTCTTGTCAGTTGACCTTTGCATATTAGAATCTGGCAATGTCCTTCCTGTAAATTTTAAACACAGCATAGTCATTTCTGTGCTCACCTCTCTTCAGGTGAGGTAGGTTTTGGGTGAAAAGTGGTTTTTGGAAATATTAGCTGTAAGCAAAATTCCTTTAACGATTAACATTCCCTTGTACAGAACTAAGCACAGGTTTATGAGCTATAGGTCACAGTAGCAAGAGTAATGGAAGCAATAAGGACTTAGCCATGCTAAGTTTCTCCCTATTACAGTTGCTCAGCCTCACCTAGCCAGCCAGGTCTCCTAGAAGGACCATGCAGATCTGGCTGCTGCCTTTAACCATTTACTTCCCCATTACTGTTTAATAGGCCTTGGTGAACTGACTGGGGAATTTGTTAACTATTCCTTTAGTTCTGCTATTCCTACAAGGACAGCAAAAGAACCAAAAAAAAAAAACAAAACAAAACAAAAAAAAAAAAACTGCTTGTCGCTTAAGTAAAGTTATTTGGGCAGGTGTCTGTCAATCTATATGGGAATAGTCCACCAAAGGAAATAAAATGGCTATGAATCAAAAGAGGGATAGAAGCAGGAGTCATCTTTTGTTCCTCTCACCCAATGTATTTATAGCAAAAATCACCATCTACCCACTCATGCTCAAACACATTAACCTTGAAATCTGTAGCTTCATGCTTTCTCTTGGAAATTAAAATAAAGTGTGTTTGTGTCCTGTTCTCTTTCCATATGCTTCTCTTGTCTGCCTATTTGCCTCTCCAACTTGTTCTTTCTTGGAAAATGTACTTAGAAGGTAAGAACATAGACTGAAGTATTCTCAAGTTAGAGACTATTTGCAAGGACCTAAGACCACTCATGAAAAGCAGAACTACAGGATATAGTATTGGTTTTTTGTTTTGTTTTAAAGATTTTACTTATTTATTTTGAGAGATAAGGCATGTGCAAGTAAGGCAAGTGGGGAGAGGCAGGAGGAGAAAGAGAGGGAACCTCAAGCTGACTCCATGCTGAGTTGGAGCCCCACACAGAACTCAGTCCTATAACTGTGAGATCATGACCTGAGCCGAAATCAAGAATTAGATGTTCAACAGACTGAGCCACTAGATTGGCAGAAAGGGCATACAGGTGCCCCTAGTGGTGGTGTTTTTTGTTGTTATTGTTGTTGTTTTTAAGTGAATAGGAAGCATTAAAATCAATCTAGGAATATGAATATGTGCTATACTTAGCATAAATCAGACTTACCTAATCAGTTATCTCAGATCCTGCATCCTCTTCCTGGATTTTCTGTCTCTGCAAATGGAACCATTACCTGCCCAACTGCCAAGATGTACTCATGCTAGTCAATCTGGTTTTATACTTCTCACCTTGTACATTAAGTTATTCAGTAGAATAAAGACTACTTCCAAAATGTCTCAATTGTGTTCCTTCAATGTCCTCTCCAGAGTAGAACAGGCCATAATATTTTCATATCAGGCAATGCTACCAGGAATCATTGATAGCTCCATTTGAGTTATTAAGCATTTATTGTGTATTCAGTGCTTTATGGGTGTCTTAGTCACTTCGAACTACTATAACAGAATACCACAGACAGGTGGCTTAAACAGCAAACATTTATTTCTTACAGTTTTAGAGGCTAGAAGTTCAAGATCATGGTGCCAGCATGCTCTGGTTGTTGGTGAAGGCTCTCTTCCTATTTTACAGATTGCCACATTCTCTTTGTACCCTCTCATGGCAGGGAGAGAGAAAGAATGCACTACCTTTCTCCCTCTTCTAATAAAGACAATAATCCTATCATGGCAACTCTCATGGCCTAATGACTTCCCAAAGGCCTCACCTCCAAATACCATCATATTAGGGTTTGGACAAATGAACTTTGAGGGAACACAAGTATGCAGTCCATAGCAATGTAAAACTACAAAAATTAGATCATACTTTTATCTTGTCAAGCATGTATTTGTTTGATAGGGCTCCCAGAACAAAGAACCATGGACTGGGTGGCTTGAACAACATAAATTTATTTTCTCACAATTCTAGAGGCTATTAGTCTGAATTCAAGGCATCGGCATGTTGGTTTCTTCTGAGGCCCCTCTCTTTGCTTTGTAGATAGCCATCTTCTCCTTGTGTCTTCCCATGGTTCCTTACATATTTGTCTGTGTCCAAATTTCTTCTTAAAAGATAATAGTCATATTGTATTAAGGGTCACCCTAATGACCTTATTTAACCTGAACTACCTCTTGTTAGAAGCCAGTAGAGGGACAGTAAAGTATGTCTAAACTGAGATAGCACCTTGAGACCAGAAAACAAAGCCAGTGACCCATAAAGTTTATACAGAGTTTTACTTACGGTGACTTACTGAGAGGGAGAATTGGATGGGTGATGATCCAGGCACTATACAACTATTCTCCACAAAGTCTGGACTTTAACCCACAGATTCTATAGCATGAGAGGAGGGTGAAGAGGGCCTTGTGATGAGATCAAAGGGTCTAACATTTAACAGGCCACCTGTGTCTGAAGGTGCGGGAAGAAACTATGTTATCTCTACTAGTTATCTAAACAACTTTAGAGAAGAGGAGAGCAGCCTTCCTGCCTTCTAATCAGGGCATACATTAACCTCCACAGGACCTGGAACATGTAGCCCCTAGGGAGGTCATTTCATTGCACAGGCATAACAAGATGGAGGGCCCAAGGCAGAGTCAGTATTGTCATCACTCCTACATCTCTTTAAAGGTCCTATCTCCAAATACATTCACATTCTAATGTACTGGGGTTAAAACTTCAACCTATGAATGCAGTAGGGGTAGGAAGACATGATTCATCCATAACAAAGCCTTTTCACCTTTTTCATCTTTATGTTGTCACTTATTCTCACAAGTCTTAAAGATAATTTCTGAGGATAAAGAAAAGCATTAGTATTGGACTAATGAGAAAACTGGAACCCAGAGAGTTTGACTGATACTCAAAGTCACCAAGTTGTTGATAGCCAGAGCCCAGATGTTACTATTCTCTCTTCTCAAACAATGCCATCTTTCTCCATTGCAGATTAAAATTCTGTTGCTGTGATTACATCATACTCCACACAAATGCATATCTTATACTATTCATTTTGAATGTCTTGTAAGCACTCCCATTATTTTTCTTAGTTCTAATTCTTGGGTGTCCTTCAGTTTTCTCTGTTAATTTCTTTCTTTCTTTTTTTTTTTTTTTCTATTTGATGTGTGTGGACTCTCCATCCTCACACATATCAAATTTCAAATGGAGCATAAAGACATCATTTTATCTGCTGTTCTTCTTCTGTGGTATTATTGTTGGAATATCAGCTTATCATCATTGTGTGTTACCCATTGAGAAATTCTACATCCTACATGCTTAATAAACTTATAATCTACTCCCCCATTAATCCTTCTAGCTCCAGGAGGAGATGACATGCACTATGATTTCCATTTCCTGAATGGAGAAACAAACACAGAAATTGTAGTTAATTTACCTATGACTATGTTCCCAAGCCAAGGTGCCAGTCAGTCTTTTATATAGTAATTCTATTATTGCAGGTGCCTGGAAGTGAAACCAACAGTAATTTGGAACAGAGGGAGACTTACTGGTACTCATGCATTTGGGATAGGCAGACAATTGGAAAATAGCTATGAAAAACTCACCTAATAACTAATATATTAAGCATTATAAGTTACTGTGTACTCAAATCAGGCATTACACTGAATTCTTTATTTTCTTTCTCCCTAATCCTTGTAATACTCAGATAAGGTAGTTAAGTCTAGTTCAGTATACTATTATTAAGGAGAACATAAACTTCCTGAAGGAAAAGACTATTTAATCATGTTTACCACTTTAGAGATCTCTCTGCTCTGGACCATCAACAGTTTCATGTTCAGGTTCCAGTGAAAAATGAGAAATAGAATGCAGAAACCTAGGCCACAATAATAAAATTATAGTACCCCCAAGCAGACTGACATCTTGCTGGGCAATATAGCCTTGAGTAAGTCATCTTATATAAATCTCATGTATACAACAGTGCCTAACACACTGTAGGTGCTCAGGAAATATTTGTTGATGATACAAACAAATGAGTGAATGTCTACTCTGTCAGGTGAAAAGGCATGAAGACACATCACTATTGTCAAAAAGCAATTCACTATTATAGAAGCTATGGGTGATTATTGCCTATAGGTGCAGAGAAAAAAAGTGAAGATTTAACTTAGTATATCCTCATTCCTAGCTTAACTATCTACCTTTTTTCTAATAGCCACATCTAAAAATTACTGTATAAATAAATAGCAGGCTTACAATTAAATTCAAAAAGATTTAGGAACTTTATTCTTAGGGAAAGATGAATATGGCCTAATTTTACACTGAAAAGAGGCAACTTACTCAGTAAATCTGCTTCCTATTCTGCCAAGAAATATTCTTTCCCAAAGTAAGAACTAATTGTTAATTCCTGTACAATTAGTTCTGTGCCAGGAATCCTAGGGACGGTTTGAGAATCTCAAAAACATTTACAAAACTTTCTCATTGAATCTAGAACATCTCAGAAAGGAAAATATCACGACAGAGAGAAAATCCATGCGGGGAGAGATGTCCTTTTGAGACAATGAGAGTAAGTGGATTACTGCATGGCAATTAAATGTAATGAGGAAGAATTTAAAATTCCCTGTGTGCACTGAGAAATAAACAGCTCAAGATAGGGTAACCATGCTGAGAACAAAGTCAAATGCCAAGCTAGCATCTCTCCATTGACTTTTATTACCAACAAGATTCTCTAACTCAGGATAATATACAAAACAATTAACATTACAGCACTGAATAATGAGCAATCAGAACTCACTCTGCCCACATAAAAAAATAAAACAATAGTTTGGTCGTTTAGGTGCCTGTTGACTATCAGATACCTAAAAGATCTGCTTCAGCTTCCACTCTCTTTAATTCTATTTCCAGGACAATATCCTGGCTCCCTGGCTCCCTGGCTCGCTTGGTGATATCAGAGAACCTCTCCTATTGTAATGAGGAAAGACCTCTGCTCTGGGAGTCAGATGACCTTCTCATAAGGTTCTATGACTTGTACTCCATTTCTTCTTTGGTAAAGCAACATCAAGCTGGTGTTTTCCAGCAAGAGTTCTATGGGCATTGATGGGCAAGTAGCAATTGTTTCAGGTATGGGTTTGACTTGCACAGGGCAGGACATTAAGCATCCATGGTCTCTGGGTACTAAGTACCAGTAGTAGCACTCCCTGGTTATTGTGACAACCCTACATTTCCCACAAATTTCCACTTTTAAAATAACTGGACAATATGGTCTCTAAGGCCTTTTTTAGTGTTAATCTTTCAATATTTCTCACATGCATAGTAATAGTTCTATGCCAGTGAATTCTGTTTTATTTAGCACTGGACTGTGGTCTTTGCTTGTTTTCCACAATGACAAGCTTACTGTTGCACCAGGTCAAACATTTTTGAACAGCTCCCTTACAGAGATATCAATAAGATCTTGCCATCTAGGTAAATGCTATTTTACAGTGAAAAAAGACTCAGCAACCCCATCAGGCAAGAAGTAGAGCAAATCAGTGATTCTAAACTTTTTGGAGGTATATCAGCAGGGTTCAACTACAAAAAAAGAGATATTCATCTTGGTATTTTTAAGGAGGGTGGGACTTAAGGAGGGAGTTAAGGAGTTCTCAAATTTTAGAAGATTTAGAGGAACAGGTTCTAGAGTGGGCCTCTAAAAATGACTCCTAGAAAGATATTTTTAAAAAATGGTCCATGAGAGTAGCTTTTATCTTTGCCTCTGTTGGAAAGATGGGAACTAAGAAGACCACCTCTGGATCTGTGGACTTCAAGAACATACTCTCTTGTAACAGTGATCCAAGATCAGAAAACCACTTTCTTCTCTACCACTGTCATCACACTGCCTTCTACTTCCCGTGAAGTTATTAGCTGGTCCCTGGAAAGATGAAGCAGAAAAGTTCAAATGACTACCAAAACAATTCCAGTGGAAAACACCCAAAGCAGAAGGAATATGGACTCTACCTTATTTATGCCTTCCACTTACCTGGAAGAACTGAATTTACACCCAACACCACAGCTACAAGAAAGTTTGAGAAATGTAGATTTTAGCTATCCAAACTGCAGTGCGGGAAGGCACAATAGAAGAAGCTTGATGCTAAGTGTTAATCTGCCATATACATCATAGACAGCATGGGACTCTGTCATAAGATAAAGACTATGGACTCTCCTTGGGGGGAGGAATAACAATGTACATATAAAATTTTGCATACACTTTCATTGTATTTACAAATCTCCCCAAATCCACATTGGACCCTAAGGATCTTTACACTACGGCAGTTTGTGAACCTTGATCTGACTGACGCTTTGGGCTGAGTAAGTCTTTGTGGTGGGCTGTTCCGTGCATTGCAGAATTGTTACCAGCATCCCTGGCCTCTATCCACCAGATGGCAGAAATATGTCCCCACCACCCTACACTGTAGTTATGATAGCCAAAAATGTTACACACAATTTGCCCCTGGTTGAGCCTACTTAGCTCTAAATATAATATAAATATAAATTTTGTGAGGAGGCAGCCTTCCTTGATCAATAGAATCACATAGAGAAACACCATGAATGACAATAAGTAAAATTCTTACAGGAATATAAATAAATGCAATAGCATTGATGACAGGTTCAAAAATAGATCAGATTGGGAGTTTAATATCGTTATTATGCAAGTAGACCATGGGATTCAATTCAGAAGTCCTGTGTGTTGGTAAATTTTATGTGTCAGCTTGACTGGGCTATGGGATGCCCAGACATTTGATCAAACATTATTCTGGGTGTGTCTGTGAGGGTATTTCTCAAAAATATGAACATTTAAAGAGATAAAGCAGACTGTTCCTCCTAATTTGTGTGGGCCTCATCCATTGAAGACCTGAATAGAGCAAAAAGACTGAGTTAAGAGGAAACTCCTGCTCTCTAACATCTGGAGCTGAGGTATTGGTATTTTTCAGCCCTGAGATTCACCCTGAAACATTGGCTCTGCTAGGGTCTCAAGCCTGCCAGTGTATAAACTGGATATTACAGCTTTAGCTCTCCTGAATCTCAGGTCTTCAGCCTCACAGCCAAACTATAGGTCCATATTCCCTGGTCTACAGTTTACTGATAGGATATCTTGGGAATTGTCAGCCCCCATAATCATATGAGTCAATTCCATATAATCAATCGATCTCTCCCTCTCTCCCTCAGTCTCCTTCCGTATGTGTGTATACACACACACACACACACACACACACACACAAAGATACATTGTCATACTGTATATATCCTGTTGGTTCTGTTTCTCTGGAGAACCCTGGCTAATATGGCCCAGTTTGAGTGTTAGCTCTACTGATCAGTCTGTGAATATCAAAGTCTATTAACCTCTCTGAGCTTTAGTTTCCCCACTTATAAAATAGTGATTATGGCAATACCCATGGCACAAGATTACATTTAATTGAAGCAATGTAAACTGGAGAGTACTTTTTCCATATAATTTCTAAGACTTTTAAAGCTCTTCCATGGGATTTCTCCTTCCTACCAAAGCCACTTTGAGTTACTGGGTATGAGTACCTCTGGCTGCATTTTTCCTCCCTCCTCAAAGAGTGGAATCAATTTACTCTACTCCACTTTGCTGAATTTTAAGCCTTCTGATCCATGTGGAAATTTGATGAAGATTATTTCTATTTGGCATCATTCTTAAGGATGAATTTAGAATTGTTAAACATTCAAACCTTAACAAGTTTTCATCTTCTGGAATAAGTTTTTGTTTTTGAATTGGACACTATTAAAGAAAACAATTATTGAGGGCCCCCCCAAAAAAGTCATTTTTTATGCCAAACCATAAGCATTAAAATTGCTTCCTATCATTGGAAACAGTCCAAGATTTGAAAAACAAATCCCAATGAAAAACGACAAAATCAAGTTAGCAATTTCTTCTTTTAGAATTTTTTAAAGACACTATTTTTTTTAATATAATTTTTTATTTTTTATAAACATATATTTTTATCCCCAGGGGTACAGGTCTGTGAATCACCAGGTTTACACACTTCACAGCACTCACCAAAACACATACCCTCCCCAATGTCCATAATACCACCCCTTTCTCCCAAACCCCCTCCCCCCAGCAACCCTCAGTTTGTTTTGTGAGATTAAGAGTCACTTATGGTTTGTCTCCCTCCCAATCCCGATATGAGGAAGTGGTGATGCAACATGGGGGCTTAAGTGGGTACGAGAAAAGACACTATTTTTTTAATGAAATTCTCATCTTCCAGCAGAAGCCATTATTTTCACAAATCAATGCTTACTGCTGAAAAGAGAAAATGTAACGGATGAACATTGTGGTAAAAGCAAAGGAGCTTTCAAACAGATTTTAAAAGGAAATTACAATTCAGTAAATTCTCCTTCCTATCTTTTGTCTGCATTTCCATCCTCTACTTTTGCTAACTTCAAAAGTCAGATTTTCAGTCCCATTTCTCATTCTCTTGTCTTTACAACATAAGTAAGTTTTTTTTGTTTTTATCTTGTTTGTTTGTTTGTTTTTGTTTTTATGCAGAAGACTTTATATTGTGGGAATGAGGTTCCATCTATGGAATTAAAGTCTAATTTGGAGTGCAATTGCAGAGTCATAGGGAAGTTCTAAGTTCTATTTTTAATTTCTTGAGGAATCTCCACACTGTTCTCCAAAGAGGCTGCACCAACTTCCATTCCCACCAACAGTGTAAGAGGGTTCCCCTTTCTCCACATCCTCTCCAACACATGTTGTTTCCTGTTTTGTTAATTTTGGCCATTCTAACTGGTGTAAGGTGATATCTCAATGTGGTTTTAATTTGAATCTCCCTGAGGGCTAGTGATGATGAACATTTTTTCATGTGACTGATAGCCATTTGTATGTCTTCATTGGAGAAGTGTCTGTTCATATCTTCTGCCCATTTTTTGATATGTTTGCCTGTTTGTTGTGTGTTGAGTTTGAGGAGTTCATTATAGATCCTGGATATCAACCTTTTGTCTGTACTGTCATTTGCAAATATCTTCTCCCATTCTGTGGGTTGCCTCTTTGTTTTTTTTACTGTTTCCTTTGCTGTGCAGAAGCTTTTGATTTTGATGAAGTCCCAAAAGTTTATTTTCGCTTTTGTTTCCTTTGCCTTTGGAGACATATCTTGAAAGAAGTTGCTGTGGCTGATATCGAAGAGATTACTGCCTATGTTCTCCTCTAGGATTCTGATGGATTCTTGTCTCACGTTGAGGTCTTCCCTATGACCCTGAAATTGCACTCCTGGGTATTTACCCCAAAGATACCGATGTCATGAAAAGAAGGGCCATCTGTACCCCAATGTTTATAGCAGCAATGACCACGGTCACCAAACTATGGAAAGAACCAAGATGGACGAATGGATAAAGGAAGATGTGGTCCATATACACTATGGAGTATTATGCCTCCATCAGAAAGGATGAATACCCAACTTTTGTAGCAGCATGGACAGGACTGGAAGATATTATGCTGAGTGAAATAAGTCAAGCAGAGAGAGCCAATTATCATATGGTTTCACTTATTTGTGGAGCATAACAAATATCATGGAGAACAAGGGATGTTAGAAAGGAGAAGGGAGTTGGGGTAAATTGGAAGGGGAGGTGAATCATGAGACTATGGACTCTGAAAAACAATATAAGGGGTTTGAAGTGGTGGGGGGATGGGAGGCTGGGGTACCAGGTGGTGGGTATTATAGAGGGCACAGATTGCATGGAGCACTGGGTGTGGTGAAAAAATAATGAATACTGTTTTTCTGAAAATAAATTAATTAATTAAAAATAAATAAATAAATAAAGTCTAATTTGGAGCCCTCCTGTGCCAAATTTATCCACCTCTACAAATACATTGAATAAACTATTGAAGGTATTATTAAAAATTGGGATAATACACTGCTGTTCAAACATATCTAAGGGTTTTCCTTTAGTTTCAGATTGCCCCAAGAAAATAATAAAGACCCTCCCTAGTAAAGTGAACAAGCCAATAAAAAAGAATCTCTGTGTCTCAAAGAAGACATCCCTCTAGGGGATATTTATTAAAAGCTATTCATAGAATTACACTAATTACCATAATCTACTTCACCCATTGAAAATTATTAAAACCATAAAGATTATTTAAAAGAGCATCCTAACCTGTGTCATCCATGGTGTTACTTAATAGATGCTCAAGGAAAAAGTAATAATGGGTACTTGAATATGTTTTCTTTGAAAAATAAGAATCCCTTCTTGAAGAGTTACATTTTATTTACATAGCTTATTAAAGTAACTGAGAAGTCCTGCAGTAAAGAAATTTAACATTGTTTCTCAATGTCTCCTCAACAAATTTGACTGCAGAACCCCTCTTTCAAAAAACATCTCTTAACATATGTCAAAATAAAACTTTTTGCAGAGCATAACTAAAAAAATTGTGGTGTTGGACCTCAACCAACTGTATCACTGTGCATACACACACACAAACACACACACAAATATCATAGTTGTTTTTCACTTTGACTTTCACTTTCATCCACTTTTCACTTTCTAGAACAGCCTTCCAAAACTAGTTTCCACTCATTATCACAATGTATCAACTCTGTATGTATAACCTCAGGATATGCTATCTGTTAAGAGGTAATTTAACCAGTTAACTAGTTAGAAATTAGAAGGTAAAAGATCTCTGAAATAAGACTGCCTAGATTTAAATCATGGTTAAGTAATTTATAAGCTGTATGATTTTTTTAAATCATGTTATATTAGTCACCATACAGTACATCATAAGTTTTTGATGTAGTGTTCCATGATTCATTGCTTGTGTATAACACGCAGTAGTCTATGCAATCCATGGCCTCCTTAATACCCATCACCGGGCTAACCCTTTCCCTGAAACCCCTTCCCTCTAAAACCCTCAGTTTGTTTCCCAGAACTCGTAGTCTCTCATGGTTTATCTCACCCTCTGATTTTGCCCCCTTCATTTTTCCTCTCCTTCTCCTAATGTCCTCCATGTTATTCCTTACGTTCCACAAATGAGTGAAACCAAATGAGAAGTGACTTTCTCTGCTTGACTTATTTCACTTAGCACACTCTCCTGCAGTTCCATTCATGTCAATGCAAATATTGGGTATTCATCCTTTATGATGGCTGAGTAATATTCCATTGTACATATGGACAACATCTTTATTCATCTGTCAAATGGCATCTTGGCTCTTTCCACAGCTTGGCTATCATGGACATTGCTGCTATGAACATTGGGTGCATGTGGCCATTCTTTTCTTAGTTACTGGGTCATAGGGTAGCTCTATTTTTAACTTTTTGAGGAACTGCCACATTACTTTCCAAAGTGGCTGTATCAACTTGCATTGCCACTAACAGTGTAAGAGTGTTCCCCTTTTTCCAAATCCTCTCCAACATTTGTTGTTTCTTGTCAATTTTTGCCATTCGAACTGGTGTTAGGTAGTATCTCAATGTGATTTTTATTTGAATTTCCCTGAAGGCTAATGATGATGAACATTTTTTCATGTGTCTCTTAGCCATTTATATATCTTCTTTGGAGACATGTCTGCTCATGTCTTCTACCCATTTTTTCACTTGATTATCTATTTTTTGAGTGTTGAGTTTGAGAAGGTTTTTATAGATCTTGGATATCAGCCCTTTATCTGTAGTGTCATTTGCAAATATCTTCTCCCATTCCGTGGGTTGCCTCTTTGTTTTGTTGACTGCTTCCTTTGCTGTGCAGAAGCTTTTTATCTTGATGAAGTTCCCAAAGTTAATTTTCACTTTTGTTTCCCTTGCCTCTAAAGATGTATCTTGAAAGAAGTTGCTATGGCCAATGTCCAAGAGTGTATTGCCTACATTCTCCTCTAGGATTTTTATGGGTTCCTGTCTCAAATTGAGGTCTTTCATCCACTTAGAGTTTATATTTGTTTGTCATGAAAGAGAATGGCCAAGTTTCATTCTTCTGTATATAGCTGTTTAATTTTCCCAGCATCACTTATGGAAGAGACTGTCTTTTTTCCATTGGATATATTTTCCTGCCTTGTTGAAAATTAGTTGACCATAGAGTCCATATATGGGCCCTCCATTCTGTTCCACTGATCTATGTGTCTGTTTTTGTGCCAGTACCATGTTGTCTTGGTGATCACAGCTGTGTAACATAGCTTGAAATCAGGCAACTTGATGCCTTCAACTTTGTTTTTCTTTCTCAACATTTCCTTGGTGATTTGAGATCTTTTCTGTTTCCATACAAATTTTAGGATTGTTTGTTCCAGCACTTTGAAAAATGTCATTGGTATTTTGATTGGGATGGCACTGAAAGTGTAGAGTGCTCTGGGAAACATACACATTTTAACAATGGTTTTTTTTTTTTTTTTCCAATCCATGAGCATGGAATGTTTTCCCATTTTTGTGTCTTCTTCAATTTCTTTTGTAAGTGTTCTGTAGTTTCTGGAGTAAGGATCTTTTACTTCTTTGGTTAGGTTTATTCCAAGGTATCTTATGGGTTTTGTTGCTATTATAAATGGAATTATAAATGTTGCTATTATAAATGTATAGTTACATTGTTAGAGTATAGGAAAGTAATTGATTTCTGTGCATTGATTTTTTATCTTGCCACATCTCTGAATTGCTGTTTGAGTTCTAGTAATTTAGGGGTGGAGTTTCTTTTGTGTATTCCATATAAAGTATCATGTCATCTACAAAGAGAGAGAGTTTGACTTCTTCTTTGCCAGCTTAAATACTTTTTATTTCTTTTTTCTATCTGATTGCTGTTGCTAGGACTTCTAGTACTATGTTGAACAATAGCGGTGAGAGTGGGTATTCTTGTTTTGTTCCTGATCTTAGCAGAAGGGCTCTAAGCTTTTTCCCATTGAGAATGATATTCACCATGAGCTTTTCATAGATAGTTTTTATGAAATTGGGGAATATTCCCTTTATCCCTACACTCTGAAGAGTTTAAATAGAAAAGGATGATGTATTTTGTCAAATGCTTTTTCTGCATAAATTGAAGTGACCATATGATCCTTCTCTCTCCTCTTATTAATGTGTTCTATCATGTTGATTAATTTGTGAATGTTGAACCACCCTTGCATCCCAGGAATAAATCCTACCTGGTCATGATGGATAATCCTTTTAGTGTACTATTGGGTCCTATTAGCTAGGATCTTGTTGAGAATTTTGGCATCTATATTCATGAGAGATATTGGTCTGAAGTTCTCCTTTTGGATGGGGTCTTTGCCTGGTTTGGGGATCAAGGTAATCCTGGCATCACAGAATGAGTCTGGAGTTTTCCTTCAGTTTCTATTTTTTGATACAGCTTCAGGAGAATAGATATTATTTCTTCTTTGAATATTTGGTGGAATTCCCCAGGAAGTCCATCTACTCCTGGATTCTTGTTTGGGAGATTTTTGATCATTACTTCAATCTTAGCACTGATCATTACTTCAATTTTAATCATTACTTTAATCTACTGGTTATTTGTCTATTCAGGTTGTCAATTCCTTACTGTTTCAGTCTTGGTAGTTTATAGGTCCAGGAAAGCATCCATTTCTTCCAGGTTGCTTAATTTATTGGCATAAAGTTGTTGATAATAATTTCTGGTAATTGTTTCTATTTCCTTGGTGTTAATCATGATCTCTCCCCTTTCATTCACAATTTTATTAATTTGAGTCCTTTCTATTTCCTTTTGGGTTTTGTTTTTTTTTTTTTTTAAAGATTTCTTTCTTTTTTTTTTTTTTTGACAGATGGAGATCACAAGTAGGCAGAGAGGCAGGCATAGAGAGAGAGGGAGAAGCAGGCTCCCCTCCGAGCAGAGAGCCCAATGTGGGGCTCCATCCCAGGACCCTGAGATCATGACCTGAGCCAAAGGCAGCGGCTTAACCCACTGAGCCACCCAGGCGCCCTCTAGAGATTTCCTTTTGGATAAGTCTGGCCAGTGGTTCCAGTTTCGTTGATCTGCTCTACTATGTTTCTGGTTTTTTGTTTGTTTGTTTGTTTAAGATTTTATTTATTTGAGAGAGAGAGAGAGAGCATGAGAGGGTTGGAAGTCAGAGGAAGAAGCAGACTCCCCATGGAGCTGGAAGCCAATGTGGCACTTAACCCTGGGACTTCAGGATCATGACCTGAGCTGAAGGCAGTCGCTTGACCAACTGAGCCATCCAGGTGCCCCTCTGGTTTCTAATTTATTGATCTCTATTCTAATCTTAATTATTTCTATTCTCATGCATGGCTTAGGCGTCGTTTGTTGTTTTTTTCTCCAGTTCTTTAAGGTGTAAAGTTACTTGGTGATTTGGGATTACTATTTTTTTGAGTGAGGCTTGGATAGCTATGTATTTCCCTTAGGACTGCTCCTGCCATATCCCATAGGCTTTGGATTGATGTGTTTTCATTCTCATCAGTTTCCATGAATTGTTTGGGTTCTTTGATTTCTTTGTTAAGCCAAACATTCTTAAGCAGAATGATTTTTAGCTTCCAAGGGTTTGAATTTCTTTCAAACTTTTTTTTGTGATTGAGTTCCAGTTTCAAAGCACTGTGGTCTGACATTATGCAAAAATAGAGAATAATATATATATATAATAATATATAATAGAGAATAATAATACTATTAACATATTATTATCAATATGTCTCTTTATTTTGGTTAACAGTTGGCTTATGTGGTTGGATACTCCCATGTTGGGAGGTAGATATTTACAATTGTTGGATCCTTTTGTTGTGTATACCCTTTAAGAGTCATACGGTGTCCTTCTGTATCTGTAACTACAGTCGTCAGCTTAAAATCTAATTTGTCTGATGTGAGAATTGCTAACCAGCCTTCTTTTGAGGTGTGTTGGCATGAAAAATCAATCTCCATTCATTCACTTTCAGTCTGGATGGATCTTTAGGTTCAAAATGAGTCTCTTATAAACAGCATATGAATAGTTCCTTTTTTTTTTTTTTAATCCAATCTGCAACCCTGTGCCACTTCATGGGAGCATTTAGATCATTCACATTAAGAGTGGTTATTGAAAGATATGATTTCATTGTCATCATGTTGCCCATCAGGTCCTTGTTCCTATAGATTGGCTCTGTGAATTTCTGTTCTATATCACTCAGGGTCTTTCTTCTTTTTATAGAGACCCCCCCCCTTAATATTTCTTGCAGGACTTGCTTAGTGCTCATGTATTCTTTCAGTCTCTAATGGTTCTGGAAGCTCTTTATCTCTCCATCCATTCTGAATGACAGCCCTGCTGGATAAAGTACTCTTGGTTGCATGTTCTTCTCATTTAATGCCCTATGTCTTGCCAAAACTTTCTGGATTTCCAGGTCTCTATGGATAGGTCTGACATTATTCTAATATTCCTTCCTCTGTATGTAAGGAATCTCTTCCCCCTAACTGCTGTTAAGATGATTTTCTTGGTTCTGAGATTTGGGAGATTTACTATTACATGCCAGGGTGTTTGTCTGTTCCTCTTGATCTTAGGAGGGGCTCTCTCTGTCTCTAGGATTCGAATGCTCATTTCATTCCCCAGATTAGGGAAGTTATTGGTTGCAATTTGCTCAAATATATCTTCTAGTCCTCTCTCTCCACCCCCTCAGGGATCCCAATAATTCTGACATTGGAACATTTCATGGCATCATTTATTTCTCTAATTCTATTTTCATGGATTTTAAGGTGTTTCTTCCAGGCCTCCTCGTGTTCCTTCCTTCCTATCAGTTTGTGTCCTAGATCACTAATTCATCCTTCTGTTTCATTTACCCTAGCTGTAGAGTATCTGGTTTACACTGCATCTCATTTATAGCATTTTTAAGTTCAGCTTGTTTAGCTCTCATTTCTGCCTTTAGAGAATCTATGCTGACCCTAATGGTTTTCTCCAGTCTAGCTATTTTCTTCATAACTGTTATCCTGAAGTCTATCTCTGACCTCTTGCTTATGTCCATATCCATTTGGTCTGTGGGAGAGGTCATTTTCTCTGGGTCTTTTCTTTTTTTTTTCTTTCTTTCTTTCTTTCTTTTTTTCTTTTTTTTTAAATTTGACAGATAGGGATCACAAGTAGGCTGAAAGGCAGGCAGAGAGAGAGCAGAGGAGGAAGCAGGTTCCCTGCTGAGCAGAGAGCCCAATGTGGGGCTCCATCCCAGGGACCTGAGATCATGACCCAAGCTAAAAGCAGAGGTTTTAACCCACTGAACCACCCAGGCGCCTCTGGGTCTTTTCTTTGTTGGGAGTTCTTCCTCCTAGTCACTCTGTTGAGTTGTAATTGGGTGGATGTACACCTGAAAATACCAACTACAGTCCAGGAAAGGTACACCCTGGGAAAGTTCATAACAATTGGAAGTCACCACCAAAAAAACCCAGGCCAAAATAAAACCCAAGAATAAGATATTTAAAGTACAAAAACAAACAAACAATAACAAAAATCCCCACACTCAAAAACAAAAAACAATAAAAAGAGGGTGGGATGAAGGGAAGGTGGTTATAATTCCTTGATGCGGGCAAGGTAAGGTGTTTCAGTTCTTCCTTTCTTCCTGGGTGTATTTTATTCTCTTTGTTAGAGAACGCTACTTCCCAGAGATACAGGGTAATTAAAAAAAAAAAAAAAAAAGATATATATATATATATATATATATATCTTTTTTTTTCAAGGTAGTATTGAATAGGGAAAAAAGGACTACATTGATATATATACATATATACAAATATCTTGTATATTATATCTATATATATATAAAGAAAAAAGAAAGTATATGTGTGAAAATGTTCAAGTTAAAAAGTTACTATGGAATAGGTTGTATTAAGCATCTAGTTGAAAGAAGAAGAAGAAGAAGAAACATGAGAAATAATTAAAAGAGAGAGAGAGAGAAGTTGTGTCTAAGAAATACATGGGCCATGAAGCAACACCAGGAGTTTAATATACTATTTTCCCCTGGTGTTGGGGTTTTACAGGGACCCTGGGGTTGTTATCCTCCTGTTCTTTCAGCTTGTCTTCTGGGAGAAGGGACTGCTGCATTGTTTTTCAGTCAGTCTTGCTTGGGCAGAGTTGCCCTGCTCCCTATCAAGGGACTGGGCTCTGTAGAAACCTCTTTTTTGGGCTTTTATTCTCTGGAACTTTTGTTCTCTGTTGGCTTTTCACGCCTTTTCAGAGGATCAAAGCAAAGGAAAATGTCTGCACCCAGACCTCCACTTCAGAGGAGAGAAGCCACAGTCTGCTCCTCTCTGAATGGTCCAGAACACACAGACTGCCCCTCTTCAGACTTCGTTGACTACCACAGCTTCCCACAGGAGGTACACATCTCCAGCAATCCTCTCAGCAGTGGACCCCAGTCCCAGCTTGCCTCTGCCTCCTGTGCCTCCAAAACTGTGAATGATCCCAGTCTCGGTAAGCATGGGACCCTGGGAGCAGTGGTGGCTGGGCCTGGGTCTGGAGGCTCGGTACATGCTGGCTCCCCTTGGGCATGGGTAGTGGTGGCAGCTGGCCACAGGTCCTCTGCCCAGTTCCCTGCCAGGTCTTCTCCAGGGCCAGTGTGGGTGTGGGCAGTGGGCAAGGGCAGTGGCAGTGGTGTCCCCCCCCCCCATCTGTGGGCTCAGGTCTCAGCATTTACCCCTTAAGTCCCTGTGTTCTGTTTGAGTGCTGTTATCATTCCCTTCCCATCCCACCACCACCACTCTCCAAGCTATCACAGGTCCCCAGGCACAAGACACTTTTTTTCTAGGCTATTACTTTCCAATGGCTAGCTTCTGGTGGTCTTCTCTCCCTTCTGTTTATCCTCTGACATTTGTCCATTCAATCACAACTCTGTCCTTTGTACATCTCACTGATCATCCTCTGCCCCTGCAGATATCCAGATATATCAGGATGATTTCATTGGTGCTCAGAGTGGCATGATAGATATCTAACTAAATTCAGGGGACCTGTTGAAATGGAGTTCCCCACTCCTCCATCATCTTGCCTAGATTCCATGAGTTGTATGATCTTGAGTAAATTATTTGACCTCACTAATCCTTGATTTTTCTGCTCTGCAAACTGAGCATGATAATGGTACATATTTCCTTAGGTTACTGCAATGTTTAAATGAAATGATGTTCATAACAACATGTCTGACACACAGCAAGTGTCCAAAAACACTAAAGAAAAAATACATACATGAACCATACCAACAAATTTCATTTACTTGCATTTCTTCTTCTGTTTTACAAATTTTCCTTGTAGATAAAGCTGTTGGATGAATTCTTTGGGAAAAGACTTTGTGAGCTTTGATAACAAGATTGAGCTAGACAAATTGACAGTCTTCAAACTTAGTCATGGCCACCACTTCAGTTGTTGTGATTGAGGTCTATCCTACAAGGGTATCACCTACCCTTTCTGAACTTTGATATTTCTGAACCTCAGTATTCAACTATCTGGCCCCTGCAAATTCCCTAGCTCCATCTCATGCCTCTCTCCCTTCTTGTTCTCTATGCCAGGATTAAGAGATCCTACCACCATCACACACACATACCACCAGACTAGGTTAGTTACCCCCCCCCATTTCTTCTACTATTTCTCACACTTTAATGTAACATTATTTCTTTCCGCTGTAGTGACTGAGTCTGTGTGTTTTCCATTCTGTCCTCAACATTTGTCACAGAGTAGAACATACTGGTTGTTTGGTGAGTAAATGGCTGGTATGGAGATCCTCCCCCATTTTGCACACACTGCACAAATCGTCAAAACATAGTCTTGCACAGTCCTAGCAAAGAGAGTGCCTACACTGTTTGAGAACACATTTTTCCATGAGTTAGTAGGAGGGAGCTCAGAATCAGATTTAAAGAAAATAAGGATCCTTGAGTTTCATTATTATAAGGTTAATCCTGACACAAAGGTATGAGGATTTCCAATTTAAGGATGCAGCTTAGAGAAGTAATTTGCCCATAGTCACACAATCAGTAAATGGAAAAGCTGGATCCAAATCCTAGAATTTGTGACTTCTAAGCAACTGACCCTTCAATTTTCACAACACCATCCTGTCTGATTTAGACATCATGCCAATCAAAAAAAAAAAAAAAACAGAAAAATTTCTGAATATCGATATCCCAAGACATATGATGTGCAGCAGTGCCAAAAGATCAATGCCAAGCTACATCTACAGATAAGAAGATTGAGCACCATGTATAAACAGCAAGGTCCACAAGGGTGAGATCTTATAAGCAAAGGAATTCTCAATGCCACAGTGCTCTTTCAGCATGACAGTTTAGAAGACTGAGAAAAGGCAAGCCTCACATTTAATCATTGTTTTATCACTTTAATGTTGTGTGATTATGTGCTAGTCCCTATCCCTTTTGAATCTCAATATTTTATCTACAAAGTAGGAATAATCTACCTGTTTGTCAGGGGTACTGTGAGGACCCAGGGACTTCATATGTGTAAAACTGCATAATGTAACTCTGGAGGCTGTTGGATACTCACTTTGTTCCCCTTATTTTTTTTTTATTAATTTTTTATTTTTTATACACATATATTTTTATCCCCAGGGGTACAGGTCTGTGAATCACCAGGTTTACACACTTCACAGCACTCACCAAAGCACATACCCTCACCAATGTCCATAATCCCACCCCCTTCTCCCAAACCCCCTCCCCCCAGCAACCCTCAGTTTGTTTTGTGAGATTAAGAGTCACTTATGGTTTGTCTCCCTCCCAATCCCATCTTGTTTCATTTACTCTTCTCCTACCCACTTAAGCCCCCATGTTGCATCACCACTTCCTCATATCAGGGAGATCATATGATAGTTGTCTTTCTCTGCTTGACTTATTTCGCTAAGCATGATATGCTCTAGTTCCATCCATGTTGTCGCAAATGGCAAGATTTCATTTCTTTTGACGGCTGCATAGTATTCCATTGTGTATATATACCACATCCTCTTGATCCATTCATCTGTGGATGGACATCTAGGTTCTTTCCATAGTTTGGCTATTGTGGACATTGCTGCTATAAACATTCGGGTGCACGTGCCCCTTTGGATCACTACGTTTGTATCTTTAGGGTAAATACCCAATAGTGCAATTGCTGGGTCATAGGGCAGTTCTATTTTCAACATTTTGAGGAACCTCCATGCTGTTTTCCAGAGTGGCTGCACCAGCTTGCATTCCCACCAACAGTGTAGGAGGGTTCCCCTTTCTCCGCATCCTCGCCAGCATCTGTCATTTCCTGACTTGTTGATTTTAGCCATTCTGACTGGTGTGAGGTGATATCTCATTGTGGTTTTGATTTGTATTTCCCAGAGGCCGAGGGATGTGGAGCACTTTTTCATGTGTCTGTTGGCCATCTGCATGTCTTCTTTGCAGAAATGTCTGTTCATGTCCTCTGCCCATTTCTTGATTGGATTATTTGTTCTTTGGGTGTTGAGTTTGCTAAACTCTTTATAGATTCTGGACACTAGTCCTTTATCTGATATGTCGTTTGCAAATATCTTCTCCCATTCTGTCAGTTGTCTTTTGATTTTGTTAACTGTTTCCTTTGCTGTGCAAAAGCTTTTGATCTTGATGAAATCCCAATAGTTCATTTTTGCCCTTGCTTCCCTTGCCTTTGGCGTTGTTCCTAGGAAGATGTTGCTGCGGCAGAGGTCAAAGAGGTTGCTGCCTGTGTTCTCCTCAAGGATTTTGATGGATTCCTTTCGCACATTGAGGTCCTTCATCGATTTTGAGTTTATTTTTGTGTGTGGTGTAAGGAAATGGTCCAATTTCATTTTTCTGCATGTGGCTGTCCAATTTTCCCAGCACCATTTATTGAAGAGGATGTCTTTTTTCCATTGGACATTCTTTCCTGCTTTGTCGAAGATTAGTTGACCATAGAGTTGAGGGTCTATTTCTGGGCTCTCTATTCTGTTCCATTGATCTATGGGTCTGTTTTTGTGCCAGTACCATGCTGTCTTGATGATGACAGCTTTGTAATAGAACTTGAAGTCCGGAATTGTGATGCCACCAACGTTGGCTTTCTTTTTCAATATCCCTTTGGCCATTTGAGGTCTTTTCTGGTTCCATATAAATTTTAGCATTATTTGTTCCATTTCTTTGAAAAAGATGGATGGTACTTTGATAGGAATTGCATTAAATGTGTAGATTGCTTTAGGTAGCATAGACATTTTCACAATATTTATTCTTCCAATCCAGGAGCATGGAACATTTTTCCATTTCTTTGTGTCTTCCTCAATTTCTTTCATGAGTACTTTATAGTTTTCTTAGTATAGATTCTGTGTCTCTTTGGTTAGGTATATTCCTAGGTATCTTATGCTTTTGGGTGCAATTGTAAATGGGATTGACTCCTTAATTTCTCTTTCTTCTATCTTGCTGTTGATGTAGAGAAATGCAACTGATTTCTGTGCATTGATTTTATATCCTGACACTTTACTGAATTCCTGTATAAGTTCTAGCAGTTTTGGAGTGGAGTCTTTGGGTTTTCTACATATAGTATCATATCATCTGCAAAGAGTGATAATTTGACTTCTTCTTTGCCAATTTGGATGCCTTTAATTTCCTTTTGTTGTCTGATTGCTGAGGCTAGGACCTCTAGTACTATGTTGAATAGCAGTGGTGATAATGGACATCCCTGCCGTGTTCCTGACCTTAGCGGAAAAGCTTTCAGTTTTTCTCCATTGAGAATGATATTTGTGGTGGGTTTTTCATAGATGGCTTTGATGATATTGATGTATGTGCCCTCTATCCTGACACTTTGAAGAGTTTTAATCAGGAAGGGATGCTGTACTTTGTCAAATGCTTTTTCAGCATCTATTGAGAGTATCATATGGTTCTTGTTCTTACTTTTATTGATGTGTTGTATCACATTGACTGATTTGCGGATGTTGAACCAACCTTGCAGCCCTGGAATAAATCCCACTTGGTCGTGGTGAATAATCTTTTTAATGCACTGTTGAATCCTATTGGCTAGTATTTTGTTGAGTATTTTCGCATCTGTGTTCATCAAGGATATTGGTCTATAGCTCTCTTTTTTGGTGGGATCCCTGTTTGGTTTTGGGATCAAGGTGATGCTGGCCTCATAAAATGAGTTTGGAAGTTTTCCTTCCATTTCTATTTTTTGGAACAGTTTCAGGAGAATAGGAATTAGTTCTTCTTTAAATGTTTGGTAGAATTTCCCCGGGAAGCCGTCTGGCCCTGGGCTTTTGTTTGTTTGGAGATTTTTAATGACTGTTTCAATCTTCTTACTGGTTATGGGTCTGTTCAGGCTTTCTATTTCTTCCTGGTTCAGTTGTGGTAGTTTATATGTTTCTAGGAATGCATCCATTTCTTCCAGATTGTCAAATTTATTGGCGTAGAGTTGCTCATAGTAAGTTCTTATAATAGTTTGTATTTCTTTGGTGTTAGTTGTGATCTCTCCTTTTTCATTCATGATTTTATTTATTTGGGTCCTTTCTCTTTTCTTTTTGATAAGTCGGGCCAGGGGTTTATCAATTTTATTAATTCTTTCAAGGAACCAGCTCCTACTTTCGTTGATTTGTTCTATTGTTTTTTTGGTTTCTATTTCATTGATTTCTGCTCTAATCTTTATCATTTCTCTTCTCCTGCTGGGCTTAGGATTTCTTTCTTGTTCTTTCTCCAGCTCCTTTATGTGTAGGGTTAGGTTGTGTACCTGAGACATTTCTTGTTTCTTGAGAAAGGCTGTACTGCTATATATTTTCCTCTCAGGACTGCCTTTGTTGTGCCCCACAGATTTTGAACCGTTGTATTTTCATTATCATTTGTTTCCATGATTTTTTTCAATTCTTCTTTAATTTCCCGGTTGACCCATTCATTCTTTAGAAGAATGCTGTTTAGTCTCCATGTATTTGGGTTCTTTTCAAACTTCCTTTTGTGGTTGAGTTCTAGCTTTAGAGCATTGTGGTCTGAAAATATGCAGGGAATGATCCCAATCTTTTGATACCGGTTGAGTCCTGATTTAGGACCGAGGATGTGATCTATTCTGGAGAATGTTCCATGTGCACTAGAGAAGAATGTGTATTCTGTTGCTTTGGGATGAAATATTCTGAATATACCTGTGATGTCTATCTGGTCCAGTGTGTCGTTTAAGGCCTTTATTTCCTTGCTGATCTTTTGCTTGGATGATCTGTCCATTTCAGTGAGGGGAGCGTTAAAGTCCCCTACTATTATTGTATTATTGTTGATGTGTTTCTTTGATTTTGTTATTAATTGTTTTATATAGTTGGCTGCTCCCACGTTGGGGGCATAGATATTTAAAATTGTTAAATCTTCTTGTTGGACAGACACTTGAGTATGATATGGTGTCCTTCCTCATCTCTTATTATAGTCTTTGGCTTAAAATCTAATTGATCTGATCTAAGGATTGCCACTCCTGCTTTCTCCTGATGTCCATTAGCATGGTAAATTTTTTCCACTCCCTCACTTTAAATCTGGAGGTGTCTTCAGGCTTAAAATGAGTATCTTGGAGGCAACATATAGATGGGTTTTGTTTTTTTATCCATTCTGAACCCTGTGTCTTTTGACAGGGGCATTTAGCCCATTAACATTCAGGGTAACCATTGAGAGATATGAATTTAGTGCCATTGTATTGCCTGTAAGGTGACTGTTACTGTATATGGTCTCTGTTCCTTTCTGATCTACCACTTGTAGGCTCTCTCTTTGCTTAGAGGACCCCTTTCAATATTTCCTGTAGAGCTGGTTTGGTATTTGCAAATTCTTTCAGTTTTTGTTTGTCCTGGAAGCCTTTAATCTCTCCTTCTATTTTCAATGATAGCCTGGCTGGATATAGTATTCTTGGCTGCATGTTTTTCTTGTTTAGTGCTCTGAAAATATCATGCCAGCTCTTTCTGGCCTGCCAGGTCTCTGTGGATAAGTGAGCTGCCAATCTAATATTTTTATCATTGTATGTTACAGACTTCTTTTCCCGGGCTGCTTTCAGGATTTTCTCTTTGTCACTGAGACTTGTGAATTTTACTATTAGTTGACGGGGTGTGGGTCTATTCTTATTGATTTTGAGGGGCGTTCTCTGAACCTCCTGAATTTTGATGCTCGTTCCCTTTGCCATATTGGGGAAAATCCCCAATAATTCTCTCCAGTATACCTTCTGCTCCCCTCTCTCTTTCTTTTTCTTCTGGAATCCCAATTATTCTAATGTTGTTTTGTCTTATGGTGTCACTTATCTCTCGAATTCTCCCCTCGTGGTCCAGTAGCTGTTTGTCCCTCTTTTGCTCAGCTTCTTTATTCTCTGTCATTTGGTCTTCTATATCACTAATTCTTTCTTCTACCTCATTTATCCTAGCAGTGAGAGCCTCCATTTTTGATTGCACCTCATTAATAGCTTTTTTGATTTCAACTTGGTTAGATTTTAGTTATTTTATTTCTCCAGAAAGGGCTTTTATATCCCTCGAGAGGGTTTCTCTAATATCTTCCATGCCTTTTTCAAGCCCGGCTAGAACCTTGAGAATTGTCATTCTGAACTCTAGATCTGACATATTACCGATGTCTGTATTGATTAGGTCCCTAGCCTTCGGTACTGCCTCTTGTTCTTTTTTTTTTTTTTTTTTTTTTTTTTTTTTTTTTTTTTTAAAGATTTTATTTATTTATTTGACAGAGAGAGTTCACAGTAGACAGATAGGCAGGCAGAGAGAGAGAGAGGGAAGCAGGCTCCCTGCTAAGCAGAGATCCCGATGCGGGACTCGATCCCAGGATACTGAGATCATGACCTGAGCCGAAGGCAGCGGCTTAACCCACTGAGCCACCCAGGCGCCCTTGTTCTTTTTTTTGTGGTGAATTTTTCAGTCTTGTCATTTTGTCCAGATAAGAGTATTTGAAGGGGCAAGTAAAATACTAAAAGGGTGGCAACAACCCCAGGAAAATTTGCTTTAACCAAATTAGAAGAGATCCAAAATAGTGAGGGGGGAGAAAGGGGATAAAAAGAGGTTCAAAAAGGATGAAAGAAAAAAAAAAGAAAAAAGAAAAAAAAAGAAAAGAATTTAAAAAAAGAAAACACCTAAGAAAAATGTAAAAAAGAAAATATATATATATTAGATAAACTAGTAAAAAATCATTAAAAAACAAAAAGGTAACAGTTAAAAAAAAATTAGCCGAAAGCAAGAAGAAAAAAAAAAACAACAAAAAATGAAAACAAAAAATTAAATTAACTGCAAGACTAAAAAAAATCACAAGGAAAAAGCCATGAGTTCCGTGCTTTGCTTTCTCCTCCTCTGGAATTCTGTTGCTCTCCTTGGTATTGAAACCGCACTCCTTGGTAGGTGAACTTGGTCTTGGCTGGATTTCTTGTTGATCTTCTTGGGGAGGGGTCTGTTGTAGTGATTCTCAAGTGTCTTTGCCCCAGGTGGAATTACACCGCCCTTACCCGGGCCGGGTGAGTAATCTGCTCGGGTTGCTTTCAGAAGCTTTTGTTCCCTGAGCGCTTTCCGTAGAGTTCCGGAGGACGGGAATACAAATGGCGGCCTCCTGGTCTCCGGCCCAGATGAGCCGAGACCCCGGGGCCCCACTCCTCAGTGCGCCTTCAGAGAACAGCACCCAGTTACTCCCGTCTGCCTGACCTCCGGCCACGCTCCGAGCTCACTGAGCCTGCGACCGGTTCAAGGTCACCCCAAGCTGCGAGTTTACTGTCGGCTCTGTCTCTGTAGCCGGCTTTCCCGTTCCAATACCCGGAAGCTCTGTGACACTCAGACACCCCCAATCCTTCTGTGACCCACGGGACCTGAGGCCACGCTGACCCTGTGTGGACTTTGCCCCAGTTTAGCCTCTGGAGCGATGTCCCTCAGTGGAACAGACTTTTAAAAGTCCTGATTTTGTGCGCGGTTGCTCCGCCGCTTGCCGGGAGCCGGCCCCTTCCCCCGTGGTCTTGCTTCCCGTCGCTTTGGATTCACTTCTCCACGGGTCCTACCTTTCAGAAAGTGGTTGTTTTTCTGTTTCCAGAATTTCTGTTCTTCCTCTCTTCGATCTGCCGATGGATTTTCAGGTGTTTGCAATCTTTAGATAAGCTATCTAGCTGATCTCCGGCTAGCTGAAATAGTCTCAGCCTGCTACTTCTCCGCCATCTTGACTCCTCCCCTGTTCCCCTTATTTTTTACCAGAAGTTCCTTATAAGAAGTTGTCTTCTTAAAGCAATACCTACCTTTGACCCTATGGGTGATCTCTCCGCTAATTAATATTAGCATAAGGACTAGTTCTGCTTGTTGGTATCTCAGCCCTGTCAAGGAGTGAGAGGTTGGCAGAGGTAGTTAATCTTTCTTCCAAGTTGGCTTTGGACCAGAGATAACATGGAGTTTAGAAGAGAGAAAACACATTGGAATCCCATGTGCTCTGATGTGGGCTAATCCAGACCATGATATCTGAAGGGGTCCCCAGATTGTGAAACCCAACCTTCTTCAACCTTCCCAAAAATATGCTTGTGGCTGTGTGGTCCTAGGCAACATCACTAGAACATTCATCCATCTCTGGCCCCAGAGCTCCCAAGGCCAACTGGAAACCAAACTTCCTGACAAGGTTTAAATGAAAGGAACTTAAGTTTGAGCCATCAAGTTGAAAATGTGAGGCTTGGTAAAGACTCAGAAAAGGAACAAGAAGGAGCTTCTCTCATTTGATGATCTTTCCACTGAAGAAATATCTTTGTCACTCTAATTTTTAGGAGTAATCTAATAAAGCCTCTGTAATGGAATTGGTCTCCACACATCAGATGCCTATTGATTTCATTAGTAATTCTTTAAAAGTTTCAATTAAAAGTGAGAAAGAAAGCAAAGCAAAATTGTGTCTAAACAGTGGGAGAACTCAGATCCAAAAAATGTGAAGCTGGAATGTTCAGCCTTCCTAAAGTGTGGTAGGATCAGAATGTAACAGAGCCAGTCAATTATGTCATCAAGACATCTCACTAAGGGAAAAAAAAGAAAAGAAACTGGAAATTATTGACAAATGCAAGAAGACAGTGCATAACAAAAATGCTATTTCCTCAGTCCTTCAGGAAAATATCCTGTGCCTTTCTCCCTCAAGATCTGTATCTATCTCATTTTTTTAAAAGTTAGAGACATCCAACTCCATACTTTGACTTTCATTATTTCTTTACTTATTCAAAATGCATACTTACATATTTAGTTTTAGTTCCTGTGTTAAAGCTATGGAAAAAAATTGTGAACAAAAATAGACACAGTCTTGCTCTCAAAAAGTTCAAATTCTAATCAGGAAGCTAGACATTAATCAAATAATCAGTTTCATGAATGTTTGATTACAGATATGTAAGTGTTCTGAATGAAGAGTTCTGGTGATATGAAGGAAAATTGACCGATGCTGGAGAGGGTGTCATTAAAGGTTTCCCTAAGGAAGTGACTCATGAGCTGATATCAAAAGTATGAGTAATGAAGCAAAAGTGTATCAAAAGAGGGCTATAAGAGAAGGATGTTGGGTAACTCACTTACCAAATATCAAGAAGCCTGAGGAATCAGCTCAGAAACCATCAGGAATTAAGGGAAACTGGTGGCAGAAATACTTCTGGACCTGCAACAACTCCTATTCAGTGATGCAACCACTGAGGCCAGCAACTGAATTTCATTTTTCCTTTGTCTTTTTGTCACTATTTCCAGATTCAAACTGTGGGTGGGAACATCTAATTGTACAATGTTAGGTAGGGTGTTCAAGGTAAGGAGGCCCTTCTTCTATTGACACACATGATGGGAGTTCCCAAAATTAGAAGGGGGTAAATTCCAGAAAGCAAAAAGGAAAAACAGTCTATCACTGAGTCAGAAAGGAGCAGAGAAACCCTGAGAATAAAAACAGGATGCACAGTACTCTCTGTCTGAAGTGTAGAGACTGAGAAATGGATGAGGCTGGAAATCTGGGTAAAGTGGCATGGGTTCAGATATTTGAAGACCGTAAAAGGATTTGGGCCTTTACCTCAATGCAATAAGTCACTGATGAATTTATGACAAGGGACAGGCATATTTAATTGCATTTGAGAGTGATAATTTGGAGTACAGAGAACAAAGGACAGGAGAACTGGAGTGTGAGATCAGTGTGGTAGATGCTGTTGCATGCATCCCAGTTACCCTCTTTGGGACTGAGATGCATTCCCCCAGCTACACAAGTGTTGGCTTTTACAATTTACAGTTTAGAACCCTCTCTGAGAGTGGCTCTTGGCTGAAGGATGCTGCCATAACAAAGTTATGTTCCCCCCTGGGGACATCTGGCGGCATCAGATGAGTGAACAATGTCGCCCCAAAGCCTTTCGTTTCTATTTAGGCTCTCGAGTTCCCTATGGAACTTGAGCTGAGGCCTTGTTACAATTACATCACAGCTAAACTCTCCTGCTGAGTCCTGCTATCCTTACCCCTCACCAGTAGTGACCCCAGAGCACACTTCAATAATTCCCTTGTACGCAAATCTGCATCTGAAAGTTTGCTTTCTGGGAAATCCAACCCAAGTCAGCAAGGCAGTCAGAAGATGGTAAGAACATGGCAGTGAAAACCAGTAGCTTCAGCCATGGTGGTGATGGATATTAGCGAGAGAAATGTACTGACTGAACTTTTTTTTTTTTTAAAGATTTTATTTATTTACTTGGCAGAGAGAGAGGCATCACAAGTAGGCAGAGAGGCAGACTGGGAGGCGGGGGAAGCAGGCTCCCTGCTGAGCAGAGAACCCAATGCGGGACTCGATCCCAGGACCCTGAGATCATGACCTGAGCTGAAGGCAGAGGCTTTAGCCCACTGAGCTACCCAGGCATCCCTGACTGAAATTTTAAAGGCTGAAGGACCCCAGAATAATAATGAGAACAGATCATATGCAGAGTCAATGAAAGAAACTCACTAATCCCTTTCTGGACTAGGTGTTTCCAAATTCCCTAGTGCTTAAATGTGAGAGAGGAACAGTCATTCTTGAGCACGCTGGCCCACAACACAATTTCAGACTTTGTCCCCATTCTAATAACCACTAATGTTCCTGCTGCAGTCGACATCTGTCACAATGTATGATGTGTTGGGAGCTTTGCCTCCAGAGCTCAGACCCTTAAGTCTAGAGCAGCTGTTCCAGTTCAGCCTCTCCTGTCCGATGCTTTGTAGCCATACCACTAAATTTCCAAAAGTCAGTTCACTTTATGGCTTCCCCTCCCCATTCTGTTTCTCTTTTTTAGAGCTGCTGCTGCCCAATGCAGGGGCTGCCAAGAGGCTTGATTCCAAACATGGGGCTTTTAAAAGGTGACAGATAAGATGATGTCATGGCATTTAAGGTAAAAAGCTCTTTCTTCCCCCAGAGCGGTTTAACTAATAAAATCAATTTGTCTGTTTAAAATTTAAAACAAAGACAAGATATTTTGATTTTTCAATAAAGAAGTTTGGCAGGAATAAAGGGAGTTATTTGCATGCGGATGGGCCTGTAGAGGAGCCAAAGTGCAGACATATCTTCCTGATGCCAAGCAGAAGAGTTTTGTCCCTTCCCTTCCTTCTGCTGGATGTGAGGGAGATGTAGAGATGTAGCTTTCTCCAAAGGATAAATGGGCAGGGTAGGGTGGGACCTTATGTGCTGGCCACTCACTTGGCCCTTTTGAGCCGTTAAGAAAAGTGATCAATTCAGAACCATTAGCAAGGGTCATCACATGGGCCTAGTGGTGATAAACGCCCAGTGGCCTGCCTCAGCTCTCTTTGCCATTTGTGGCAACCATTGAACAGATGAACTTTGCAAAGCCTCATGAATTCCTGGCAGCTCCAATGTATTACCCCCATTTCTTGTTTTCTCTCCACACTATCAATGGACTCAGCATTTCCTCCACAGCCAGGACAGCAGAGCTCAATCTCAAAGGGGCAATTCCAGTTTCCACCCTCTGTTTCCACCTTCCAGCCTCCCCACAAACCATGGTTTAAAGACATAGTTATTGCTCTCCACTGCAGGATGATATTGACATTGTCAATATTGAATTTGGATTTAAAGTCTTGAATATTGAAAAAGTCCAGAGCCTTGGAGGGACTTTCCAAACAACCCACTCACCCCTAATATCCCATATTTCACCAGTATATAATTAATAATTAATTTGTAAAAGTTTATAATACATTCTGCCTTACAAAGTACTCTTATATACATTGCATCTGATGCACATATTATTATTCTATTTTACAGGTGAGAAAAGTGATGATCCTAGAAAAGATGAGAAGACTGAAATTTTTTTTTTTTTTTTTTGCACTGTATGCATTAGAAACTGTGTGGAATCCTCACTACATTACCCAATATTCTTCAGAACAGCCCTGAGAACTAAGGAGTTGCATCTCATTTATACACAAGGAAAGGGAGGCTTGGCATTTGTGTGACCACCCATACTCACAAAATTGACCTCGGATATGTACTTAGGCCACGCTGGTTTGAAATTCCTCCCCTACCCTGGCTGAGAGTTTATTTCATTTTCCTGGTGGACAGATAAATCTATTTCGTCCATTCGCTCCTTAGCTGAAATGTCTAACAGGCTCCCCCTTGCAAGTATCTCTTTTGTGTCCCTGTTAAACACAAAATATCTTTAAAACACCTGGAAGTGAAAGTTATTCACACCACAGTTCTCATCTTCATTTGGCATCAAAACAGGGAATAGATCCAATATTGTCATCACCATCATCACCACCCCATTTCCCTATCATTATCATCCTTATCATCATTTTCTTCATCAAATCCTGTCTTTGGAGCTCCCTCAAGCACTTCTCTTTCCTTAGTGGGCATTTTTTAGGACACAAAACAGACACGGTCCTTGCTTTTGAGTTGCATTTTGTGGTAATGTTCAGTAAGAATTCAGTCTCTAGAGCTGGCTGAAATTAATGAACATTTAGGATAAGTGACTTAGGGAAATTCAATGGTTGAACCAAAGTAATAGGAATCTGTTTACAAGACAACCCTCATAAATACTATAAAATGAATATGCTGTTCAAAAAAGGAATTAATTAACATTTAACTACTGTGCATTTTTCTATCCATTAACTAAACATCTCTACAAATGGTTTGTGGAATGGACAATTTATTCTCACCCATTTGGTTTTCATCACTAATCGTGGAAGTGAGAGGGGCAAAATGCTTGATACATCAGCAAAACAACCACTCAGCCATGGTTCAGAAGAGTCCTGTAAGGAGTGTGAACAACACAGAATTGGATATAACCCTTTCTTCACAGCCTCCTTTCCCTTCATGCTCACTTTTAGGATAGGAGCATTTCCAGGAAATGCTGATAATTACCTGGCATACCCAACAAGGCTAGCTGTCTCCTCACTACCTAGCAGAGTTCCTTCTGTATTGTATACATGTAATAAATACACGTTGAATTAATTAACTAATAATTAATTAATATCAAATTCACCTCTTCTAGTTGCTTGATAAAGCTCTCTTTGCCAACATTATTTGTTATTCCATATTCCCATTTCCACTGTTTTTCACCCAAAAAAAGCAACTCTGAAGTATGCCATGGGGCAAGAGTATATTACTTCCCTATTCTCAGTTTTTCACCTCATTAGCATTTTGAAAATAGACACAATTGCCTTGCATTTGTTCCACCTCCTCAAACCCCCAAAGCACTTCTTTCTGTCTCTCCAAAGCTGCTTGCTATTGGCTTTCTTTCCCCTTACTGACTGTGAGTTGGAAGACAGGGACACCATGTGGTGGCATCCTCAGCTACTTACCCAAGAATGTGTCCATAGTGCGTACTCAATGCAGGTTGTTCTTTTCTTCTTCTCCCCCCCCCCCCCAATGGAAACATACATTCTTTAGAAACCTAAAGTTTTTCTTTATTGGGACATTGGAGATACAGCCTTTCCCAGGAACAGAGAGACAGCCTCAATGACAATGAGCTGACCCTTCCCATCAGATATGCCAAAGATTCTGCCCACCATGCTGTTAGTGAGGCCAGGGTGACAAACAACCAATGCTGCAGTCCAGTCTTTCAGACTTTAAAAATCTAAGTGATAACCCTGCAAACTGAGTTAGTGGAGTCCACATCTCAATATGATTTATATGAGTTGTCTGGGCAAAATACAAAACAAGTCCATATAAGAGGCACAGTGGTTTGGTAGAGATCAGGGAGGTCTGGAAAGTGGGGCAGAGGAACTGATTAGCACCATTTCCATTAACTTATAAAGAACCATTAGTGTTCTACTTAAGGACAAACAATTCTCTTTGGCCAAATTAATTTATTTCCCAGGTTAGGCTTTGTGATGTGTGTCTGTGTGCAAGTGTGCTAGTGTATGTAGAAGTCTTACTTGTTTCTGTTGTACAGTTAATAGTGCATGTGTCTGGGACTCATTACATCACTGAAAATCAAAAGCATCTGGAAATTCATGGGGCACAAAGACAGATTTCATTAAAAGAAACATTAGAGTCATGGTCCATTGGGAGGCAAATTGTACAAAGATAAATTCATGAAGTATTTGGCCTTTGCCCCCTTTGAGCACCCTGTCAAGCTTATAATTCTCTCTAATTTTGGTTTCTACCACCCCAATATCTTTTGATTCTCTTGTTGTCATTCACTCTCCTTACTCAAATCATAGTCTTCAACCCACCTGGAGAATATAAATGTACTACAAGTTTCTGTAACACTCTTCTTTTCCAGCCATGTAATTTCATTGGGTAAAATCACTGAGTCCTGTTATTTTCCAGGATGTACTTCCCCAATCACATCTTCACCGCAATCCATCATGACACAAACTTATTCCTCCTCTTGTGTTTCTATTTCAGTTGTTGACACAGGCAGGCACTCAGTTTCCTGAGATGGAGACTCCAATCTATCTTCCATTTCTCCTGCGCTTCCAGTCTCTGGTCAAGTGAAACTGACTTTCTATTATGAACTATGTTTTTGTCTATAAAAAATGCTTATTGTGTGCCAGGAACTGCGTTAAGCTTTACAGCCCTATGAGGAAGTTATAACTACCCCCATTTTAGAGGTAAGGAAATTGAGATGTTGAGAGTTAAAGCAACTTTCCCAAGGCCACACAGTTTGTAAATGGCAGAGCCACAGTTTGTAAGCTCAGTCACCTTGGTTCCAGCAACCTAGTTCTTGAATCATATACTCTGCTACCTCTACATACCCAATTCTGCCTGGTCAAGTCAGTGTCTTTCAATTAACAGTATCTCTTTATTTATCCTATATTTGCAGAGCAGATTTTTCTTTCAAAATTACAAACTGCTTTTCTAATATCTGATCTAATTCAAGTAGATCTAATATCCACTAGCTAAAATCCAAACATCTTTCAACATCTTTGAAAATCTCTCCCTAGTCTACCTCCTAATCTCATCTCCTGTTACTATTCTCAACCAAACACCCTGCCTCTGTCCCCCAAAATTCTTGCCTTTCCTTGATGTAGTAATATTTTTTTTCTAGCAAGAATGTGTTGAGCATCTAGGTGTATCAGTCTTTGTAATAGACACTTTATATTTTTTTTTCCTCTCCAGTTATCATAGCAATCTTACAGTATAAATATTATTCTTATCTCCTTGCCAGTGAGAGATTTTGGGCTCTGGAGAATTGAAACTTGCCCAAGACCCCATTGGAAGTGGTGAGTCAGGATTTAAACACAGAAATCAAAATTCACACCTTTTTTCCTACCAATAAATAAGTGTATATAGAAGTATCCTAATAATTCCTGAAGGTGTCCTCTGGGCCGCAAACTTCCCCTTTGACAATATTGCTGTGAGTTCATTGAAGAGTGTTCTTCAAGGAATACAAGAAAGGTCGTGGTTGTGGTAAGGGGATGGAATAGCTAACCCTCAAGGAGGAAGGAATATTGAGTAAAGGTTAACCTAAGCAGTGATGGCCAGTACTCCTGGCAACCTAGCTGCATAATCAGGAACTCTGATCCCAAAGAAACATTAGTTAATCATGATCCAAAACCAACCAACCAACCAACCAGTGAGTAACTGATCTTATACCCTGAGCTTTGTAGCTTAAATCAGGACGGGAAATGCTCATTGCACTATAAACTCAACAGCCAGAATGTAAGTTTAAAAGCACCGTTAGAAGTTCTCCTAAAGTTTCCTTTGTTTCCTGCTGCATAAAGGAGGAAAAACACCTGGCTCCTACCAATTGTGCAAAATATCCTCACATTGTAAAGGGTAGGGAAATAAAAGGGAGCCTCATGAAGTTTTGAGGCCCCTGAGCCTCCTGCTCCCCTCCTCCTCCCTCAGTTAAGCTATACACTTCATCAACACTAGAGGGCACTCTACCTTCTCGTGGTCAAATGTGTATGGTTTCCTTCCCAAGGTGGAATTATGGAGCCCAGACATGATGAAATCTCCTCCTGAGGACCCCAACCCCAATAAAGACCACCCTGACTATTATTTTTCTATTAAAAACCTCTAAGATAAAAGGTCAAGTACAGGGTATAATAGAGGAAGGGGACATTGGAGTCCTTCTGACCATGAATAACAAACAAATATGTCATCCTCCCGTTCCACTACCATGTCCTCTTTTTACCTAAATTCCAACTTCCCACAAAGGGATCAACAGAAACAAATGCAAGTGGTGAAAGCTCACTTCAGTTTCAGAGATTGATCCTGAAACTCAGTTCCTTTCTTCCCACTTCCAACATCTACCCTTGGATAAAACCTGCCAAGCCATTGTCCTAACTATAATCCTCTCATCCTGACTAGTGTTAGGGAAAAAATGAGAAAAGGTAAAGGAAGAAAATGAATGAACTTTTATAGACTGCTAAATATCTATGTGCTAGGTAGGTTTTTGTAGTGTGTATCTGTTGCACATATGTCCTCTCAATCTTCACAGTAATCTAAATGAGGTCAATGGTATGATTCCATTTTATAGATAATAAAATTGAAGATCCAGGAAATTAAGAAACATGCTTAAGCCCAGCATAGATATGAATGACAGAATGAAAATTCAAATGGGGAAATATTTCCAAAGACCATTCTTTAAGCCAGGAGTTGGCAAACTTCAAGATTTGGAAACTGAGGTTCTGTGTCATTGAAACTAAGTTTTCAGTGTTAGCACAACCATATGTACACTTACAAGCTGAAGAAACCAAGAGATTTGACTTACATATCATTCAGCTGAAGCAATGGACAATTGTAACTCCTTCCCTCAGGAGTTAGAAAATAAAATATTTTCAAGGTGTTTACCTTTTTTTTTTTCTTTTTCTATAAGGTGACTCTGGAAGCTCGGTTAAGTTTCTTTCCACTCACCCTGTGTCTATAATAATAGAACCTATAATTCTCTGTTACCCTAGGTCAAAGAGTAACAACTCCATGTGTAAGCCAACCTGGCTTCTCTCCTGCATCATATGCTCTTTCTTGTGGTACAGTATCTGTAGATTTTGTAGCTAAGTACATCTCGATTTAAATTCCAGTTATTATCTTTCAAGTTACGTTGTGTGGGTTTGAGCAATTTCTTTAGCTTCTCCAAGTCTCTGTTTCTCAATCTACAAAATAAGTAATAAAATATCTGTGTCCTGGTGAGATAGGGTACATAAATTATGTTGTATGGTGTCTTCTGTTTACTCAATAACATGCTTTCTGCTCAAAACACCCAAATGAATCATTGGTCTTATGGTGAAGGAGCCATGAGTCATCTTACTCTTCAAGTTTATCTGCCTTTTGACTACCTCTAACCCATGTCCTCAGGGCTGGATCAATGACCAAGGGGGTTCCATCTCATCACCCCTACTGTTTCTACCTCCTCACCTATCTCTCACTTCCTGGGGCCTGAGTACTTTTTTTTTCTTTTTCTTTTCTTTTCTTTTTTTTTTTTTTAAATAATTATAAAAGGGAGAATCTACTTATAAATTAGCAAGTGTAGTAACTATAAAATGACACCATGATGGAGTTCAGCTGTTTATACTTGAAGTTAGAAAGAAAGAAAGAAAGAAAGAAAGAAAGAAAGAAAGAAAGAAAGACTCACTAAATATTAGGTATCAGCAGTAGGCTACTATCTCACCCACTGGGTGAGCGCTAGACTCAGGATGTCAGAAGACACTCCAAAGCCCCTGTCTCCTCTTCCTCATTTGGTTAGTTCCATAGTTACAGTAATGGTGGCTGTGGTGATAGTAAGGATGTAGCAACTATTTGTTAATCATCTGCCATATTTCACAAGTTGTGTTAGCCCTTAATATGGAGCATCTTAATCCTCTACAACTCTATAAATCAGCTGTTACTATGTTCATTTTGAGGGTGGATACTGAGGTTGACTTGCTCAATAGCTCATATATAGATGAGACAGACTTTGAATTTAGTTGTGATTTAAAACCCATGATCTTTCCTCTTTGCAACACTGCCTATCTTAAATGTAGGGCTACCACATCTTTCTTCCCCTTTATTTGTGCCCCTTTTTTCCTTATTTCTTCATCCTCACTTCTTTTCTTAAAAAGAATAGTAATCATTTCTTTAAAATCTCTTTGTTCCATTTTCTCATTTCTTTTTCCTCCTAAGAACACATTCAAGAAGGGGTGCCTGGGTGGCTCAGTGGGTTAAAGCCTCTGCCTTCAGCTCAGGTCATGATCCCATTGTCCTGGGATCGAGCCCACATCAGGCTCTCTGCTCTGTGGAGAGCTTGCTTTCTCCTCTCTCTGCCTGCCTCCCTGCCTGCTTGTGATCTCTCTCTCTCTGTCAGGTAAATAAATAGAATCTTAAAAAAAAAAAACACACACACATTCAAAAAATCATTTTTAACTATATCAAAACATTTTTTATTGGTGTTCTGCAAAAATGATAGTAGTGTCATGCCAGACACTAAAAAGCTGGTATATTATAGAAGAAGACTACTCAAACTGCAGACTCATGCTGGGTTGCCGCTCACAAATGTTTCTTTATCTGCAACCCTGGGGTTATGAATGACAACTCATAGAAGTTCTTAGAAAGGCAAAGTTATGGAATAAAGTTGAAATCCACATTCACTTATTTAACCAATATACATTAAATTTGTATTGTGTTTCAGACTCTGTAGGAGGCACTGGGGGGTAAAACAATAATCAAGCCAGAATATCTGCCCTCATGGAGCATTTAATCTCCTGCAGAGAGGAAAATGTAAATTGGTAATTAAAATACAATAGCTCGAATGTTATGACAGATTTGTGCAGGGTGCTATGGGAGAAGAAAAGAAATATCTCAGACACAAAGAAGATATTTATCATGATTGCAAATATGCAGTTTGGTCCAAGTTTAATGAGAAATATTTGTCTCTACTCCATGTGGTATAAACTGGGCACTTCACCCAAGGGCTGATGAGTTCCCCACCACAATGATCTACTCACAATGGCTAACAAGTTGGTGCCAACATGCAACTTGGAGCTCAACCAGGATGGGTGCCAGAGATCTCAATTCCCCTTACATGGATTTTTCTGTGTGCCCCAGGTTTCTTCAAAGTATGGAGACCAGGATGAATGTCCAAGGAAAGAAGGCCAGAAAGAAGTTGTATTACCTCATATGACCTAATTTCAAAAGTCACATACCCTCATTTCCACCTTTTTCTGTGAGTCATGCTAAAGATGGGAGTTCCTTTCACTTCTTCCCCCAAAAAATCAATCACGACAGACATGAATCACTTCCAGAAAAAAAATTATTTTAAAGGACAATGTTATGCCCCAATAACGGGCCTGTGATTAAAGGAGCGAGACTGATATAAAGCGAAGGTCAAGCAAAGCTTTATTTTGTGCCAAGCATCAAGAATCTAACTAAATGTTCAGGGATGCACCTCTTATAAGAGAGGGCAACCCTTCTCTGTTTCACAGTCTAGCTTTTAAGGGCAAAGGCCATGTGGTGGGGCCTGACCATGTACAGGTGACCAATGAGTTACAATTTACCCTAGTAGACATTTGACCCAGCCTATTACACCTTGATTAGGACTGGCACCAAAAAGACTCCCAAAGGGCGGGGGCCCATACTCCTTGGTAGCTAGGGAGACAGTATGCAATCCGCCACTGACTGATGTCTCCACCTGGCCTGACCCAGCCTTGTTTCTGGGCTTTGTTACCTGGAGCTGGTTTTCAGGACTTGTTTTTAAGTGAATCCCCTGGGGGAAGGGGAGCAGGGACAGTTTAAGGGTTAAACAACAAGGTTTTTGTTTAACCTCAATGAAAGCCTCTTGCTAAAATATAAAAATATAAAATAGGTCCTTACAGACAAAAATATAATAAATATGCTTAATATGCTCAAAACATTAAATGAAAGGATACAAATTATTAAAAGTTTAGAAATTTAAAAGGTATAAGTAGATACAAAAAAACAATTAGAAATCTTAGAAATAAAAAATTGTAGTCACTAATATAAAAATTCAACAAATAGAATAAATTCCAGATTGACACAAGGAATTAGTTTGATAGAAAATAGTACTGAAGAATTCAGATAGAGTTCAAAAACACAAGGAAATAAAATGTGAAAGTGTAATTAATGAATTAAAAGATATGGAGAAGGTTTGGGGAGGCTCTAACATATATCTACCAGAATTCCAGGAAGAAAAAACAAAAGAATTTTAAATTAACTGTAAGAAAAACACACTAAATTCCAACAGAACTTCCACAGCCATAGTAAGCTTGTGAATTTGAAGAGTGGGGAGTTGCCTTAGAAGTCTCCAAGGAAAAGAAGAGTATATAAAATATATATAAAACCCAGATAGAAATAACTTACAGGAAGAAAAAGTGCATACTCAGTGCTCAATGCTGAACATAGGTCTGGGACTTACTATTTTATAATACTGCCAAGAAAGAGTCTTAAGAGTGAGCAAAAATAGAGGTTTCACTGATGCCTCTGCTAAGTAGTTTGGGTGAAGATTTGAACTAAAGAAGGAAGAGTTCCTCCTTGGAAATGTGGCATTAAAGCAACAGGAAGAAATATGAATGAAAAAAATTAGATATCCTGCAGAAAAAGAGAGAGAGAGAGAGAGAGAGAGAGAGAGAGAGAGACACAAGTTGCACCGATCCTTTCCCCAACACCTTCATCAACAAAAAAACTATCTGTTAAGGAAATGAACTTCACTATTCTGGCACAAGAGTACTCATCAATGATGAACTCTAACTCTGAAATATTTTGGAATAGGAAAAAAACAAAAACAAAGACAAAAACAAAAGCTCAGGCTAACTCTGTGTGAAGCCATAATAAAAGGAAAATAAAAAGTGAGACTTAGAACATTTCTGCTGATTGTAAGCTCCTGAAAGAAAAATGACCATGAGATAAAAACTATAAACAAGTATCCCAAACTTAAATTTCTTCAAACAATTGGAAATATAAAAAGATCCAAAATCAGAAATTAAAAAATTGAGAACAAAAGTGAAAAATAACAAAGAAATGCAATGAACTTCAGAAGGAAATTAAAGGAAACATAAAAAAAATATTCAAAATAAAGAAAAAAAAGACAGGTTATCAAATAAAATCAAATAGTTATAAGGGGCAATGAATAAAAGCAAGACAACAACTAAAAGAATGCAAATTAAAAAAATGAGGAAGTGGTGATGCAACATGGGGGCTTAAGTGGGTACGAGAAGAATAAATGAAAGAAGATGGGATTGGGAGGGAGACAAAACATAAGTGACTCTTAATCTCACAAAACAAACTGAGGGTTGCTGGGGGGAGGGGGTTTGGGAGAAGGGGGTGGTATTATAGACATTGGGGAGGGTATGTGCTTTGGTGAGTGCTGTGAAGTGTGTAAACCTGGCGATTCACAGACCTGTACCCCTGGGGATAAAAATATATGTTTATAAAAAAATAAAAAATTATTAAAATTCTAAAAAAAAAAAAAAAAAGAGTAAAAGGGGTTAGAAAGAAAATGGTTGAAAGGCAAAGAAAGTTCAATGCATGTATAATTGGAGTAATTAAAAGGAAAAGCATATATATAATCTGGGAAAATTTTTCAGAAATAGGAGAAAAAGAAAATCTGTATACTGAAAGGGTCCACCATGTACCTTGAAAAGTTGGTCAGAATATTTAAAAATAGATTTTAAAGACAGAAGTTTCTCAGGGCCACCAAGCAAAAGGAACTAAGTATTATAAAGTATATTTAAAAAGTATACAAAATTACACATACATCAGATTTCTTCCCATCCAAGTACTAACCAGGCCCGACCCTGCTTAGCTTCCGAGATCAGACGAGATCGGGCGCATTCAGGGTGGTATGGCCGTAGACCACATCATCAGATTTCTTAAGAGAAATGTACAAGAACCAATAGCATAGTTAATCTCCCCACAATTACTTATTAACTACAAAAGGAAAAATAGTAACTATACAGTGGAGAAATTGGATAATACCTTAATGAAAATTGGATAATACCTTAATGAAATCACCACAATTAACATCACCTATCAGGGGAAAATAGAAATGATGTCACTTCAGATGTAATACCCTAAGAATAATACAGTTTATTATTTATATAGTAGCTCCTTCTAAAGATGCAAAACATGATTGTAATCATGAGGAAACGCCAGAGAAACCATCAGAGACATACTTTAAAAAATAGCCATTGTTTTTTTTTTTTTTTTTTTTTTTTTCAAAAATGCCAATGGTATGAAAAACAAAGAAAGGCTGAGGAACTGTCCCAGAGTAAAAAAAAAAAAAAAAAAAAAACCATTATAACTAAATGCAATATTTGATTCTGACTTGGATCTCAGAAGAGCAAAACAAAATTACTGTTAAAAACAATTATTTGAACAACTGACAGAATTGGACAGACAATACATTCATTATATTCTAAGTGAAAAAAGAAAACCAAGACAGAAAACAATCAAAAGTGTAATACAGGAAAAAAAAAAAAAAAAGGCAAATTATCAGAATAGAAAGTGATTATGTGACCTGTAGTGGTCTGAGAAATCCTGAGAAGAGACAGAATATAAATGAAGCCTTTGAGGAAGGATGGACTTGAGGTAAGCTGCAAAGGAAAAGTAAGGTTTTTCTGTGCAAATACACCATCACTGTGAGCAAGGAGGTATGGAGAAACAGAGCTCACATGGCAAATTTAGAAGTCTAAGACTCAACTGGAAAGTCATTGATGGGGAACAACAGAGAAAAATTATTTGATGTGTATGTGGGGAGCACCAAAATTTCAAACAAAACTTCAATACATATCAATTTGATCATACAAACATAAGAGGTTATAAATATATTTTTTTTAATTTGGGTATCTTTAAACAGCTTGCCCAAATCTTTTTCTCTTTTTTTTTTAAACAATCAATTGTATTTCTATGTATCAGCAAAAAGTAGAAGATAAAATTTAAACATATTAACAATAGTATCATAAAACATCAAAAAATAGAAATAAATCCAATGAATCATGGACTAATAAGTAGTTTATTTCAATAATGTTTTGTAAAGAAGATGTATTTATTTATTTATTTACTTACTTACTTACGTACTTATTTTGGATATTTCCAAGAGGTTTTATTATTTCCAATTTTTTTCTCTTAAGACTAAATCCTTGTGGCGCCTGGTGGCTCAGTGGGTTAAGGCCTCTGCCTTCAGCTCGGGTCATGATCCCAGGGTCCTAGGATAGAGCCCCACATCAGACTCTCTGCTCAGCAGGGAGCCTGCTTCCCCCTCCCTCTCTGCCTGTCTCTCTGCCTATTTGTGATCTCTGTCTGTGAAATAAATAAATAAAATCTTGAAAAAAATTAAAAAAAAAAAAGACTAAATCATTATTGGGAATCCTGGGTGGCTCAACTGGTTAAGCATCTGCCTTGGACTTAGATCATGATCCCAGGTTCCTGGGATTGAGTACCTGCATCAGGCTTCTTGCTCAGCAGGGAGCCTGCTTCTCCCTCAGCCATTCTTCTACCCCTCCTGTGTGCTTGCACTCTCTCTCCCTTTCTCTCTCTCTCAATCTGAAAAATAAATAAATAAAATCTTTTTTATTTTATTTTTTTTAGATTTTATTTATTTATTTTACAGAGAGAGATCACAAGTAGGCAGAGAGAGAGAGAGAGAGAGAAGGAGGCAGGCTCCCCGCTGAGCAGAGAGCCCGAAACAGGACTGGATCCCAGGACCCCGAGATCATGACCCGAGCCAAAGGCAGTGGCTTAACCCACGGAACCACCCAGGCACCCTAAAATCTTTTTTAAAAAAGAGAAAAAGACTAAGTCTTTATATGGGAATTATCTCTCCACTGATGTCCAAAAATCTTTCTGTGATGGTGAAAATAATCTCTATCTGCGATGTCTAATACACTAACCACATTTGGCTAGTGAAACGCAGCTAGTATGACTAAGGAATTGAATATTTAATTTAATTTAATTTTAATTGCCGTAAATTTAAGTGGCCATATGTAGCCATTAGGGACTTCGCTATATTTCACAGGCATATACTAAAGCTCTCTCACAACTGGCATGAAAGATCTAGATGTATGCCATCATTCCCTTTTTAGCCTCTCAACATGTAGACACAGCTTCACCACACTCCTCCAACTCTTATTTTTAAAAGAAGTAGGGTATTGCATAGAGTATGACAGTTCCAGTGAACTTAGAAAGTAATTAGTTCAGGGTTTCTCATTTGTAAAATGTAAAGGTCAACTTAAAGGAACATGAGGATTGAAACTCTTGAAAACTAAGCAAATATTTGCAATTCCAGTTTTTTTCCTTCTTTCCTTAAGCTTATCCTCTGCCTGCTATAATGAAGTCTGCAGCTCAAGTGATCAAAAGCTTGAAGCTGTCTTCACAATGGCCTCCCACTAAAGCTCCGGCAGAAAGGACATGGGGGGTCATTGGGCTGGCAGTTCTTTTACTGTGATCTCAGCCCCTTAAGCCCCATTAAAGAGTAGCAAATTAAACTGCCCTTCTAAAAATTCAGGTCCCAAAATTTTGGCACATTTAGGTTTTTCCTTGGATATAAAAATTCTTCAGGCCCTTATGCTCAAGAAAGTACATTTTCTTTCCTAAAAATAAGTGAGCAGCAGGTGCCATACCAAACAAGTCTTAAATGATTTAAGTTGCAGTTGGGAAGGCTCCATAATGTAATTCATTCCAGTTACTGCTCATTTGGAACTGGGGGAGGCTTTTGATCTAGCTGCATGAATTTCAGATCATTTCCATTGGACAGTTATAATTTTGTTATCAGTCTTTGTAAGTTGAACTTATAGTCCATTTGGAGTAATGAGCATGCACAAGCACATACACATCCCTATCAAAGGTCAACATCACTCAGTGCTACTAAGAATAGGTAATATTCAATATTTAAGGGTTAGTGCTAATTCCTTTCCAACGTTCCTTATGACATTTTATGTCCTGGCTCTATTTTATCACTGCTAGAAAAATGCCATAAATAATTAGTTGGGGATGAACAAGGGAATGTACACAGCCAAGCCAAGCATTTTGTGCAAGATAAAATCCAAATCCTAAATATTTCTGTTCCCTACTGTTCCCATCAAAACATGCCAGAAAGTCCCATGTTGTTTTGCAAATCAGCATTACTACACCTTAAATATACTTAAGCCCCCAAAAAGGACGGCCAAATAGAATAGACAATAACAGGTCAAACAAAACCTGTTGTTTTCTTGAAAACATGCTCACATTAGTTCAGATTATACTTGTTTATAACTCTGTATCTGATATTAACATGCAAATGATATATAAGAGAATATCAAATAGGAAAAGTTAGTTGCTGCAACCTAAGGAAGGCTGAAGATCTAGCCTCACAGTCTTGGACGACACCTGCAGTTTTCATGGACAGGGAGCAAATTATACTAGAAGAGACCCTATGGAGACATTTTGCTAATGAGCACAAGCTCCCACTTGAACTTGGAATGAGTGACAAAGGTGGCAAGTGGAGACCGGAGGAACTCGTGGGGGTAAGGCAACATGGAATGCTTCTGTTTCCTCATACCACAAATCCTACAGAGGTGATATTAAATCAATTTATTTAGAGTTTCAAGTTTATTCATGTATAGTTTCCTCTCAAAATGCCTTTGTCTGTGCCCCACACCTAAAGTGACTAGCTCTGAAGCATTTGAATGAATATTTCAATTCCAAAAGTGATTGAAAATAGTTCCATGATTTGATACAAAGTAAAAATTTAAATCTCACTAGTTATGTCATATACAAACAAAAAGTATTCAGTTCCATCACTGCCCTCCTCCAAAATGAACACAATCCTAGTTCTAGACAACACAAGGTCCTTTTGCTAATTTGCATAATGGCACTGCATAAGCTAGGGATGGTCTGGCTGGTTCTGCTTAGAGATATCTCTTCCAGCAGAGTTGGCCACAAAGATCCTCCCTGTTGCTCTAACACAATAGACCACTGGACAAAGAATATACTAATAAAATATGTTCAACATCATTTGAAATTGGGAAATTGAAAGTCATGATTCAACTGTGGTGAATCACGTTATTTCCCCAAATTCTTTACTCCTGCCAGGATTCACCTCCTTTGCCACTTAACTTTCTGGTTTCTACCACTAAGAGAAGAGTGTATTTCCCCAAACCCTGACATCAGGTTGAGATGCGTGAATTGTTTTGGTCAGTAGAATGAGGGAGAAATGACAGTGTCAGTTCCAAGCCTATATTTAAGAAGCTTTGTATATTTCCACGTGTCCTCTTATGCCTCAGGCATTGCTGTGAGAACATCCTCCATCTTGCACACTGGTCCCAAACATACGATGAACCATGTGGAGCAGAGCTGTGCCAGTAACTGCAGACTGAGCACCTCCCCAGCCAAGCTGGACACCTGCAGTCGGTAGAGCCACACAGCTGAGCACAGAGTAGATCAGTCAAACGAGTAGAACTTCTGTTGTATGAGCAATTCTAAGTGATTGCTGTTTTAAGTCACCATGCGTTATTTGCATGTGTGTGTTGAGAAAATCTAACCCCCTAGAAAACTTCATTTATACAATACAGTACTATTAACTATGATATGGAGTAAGGGAGATATTTGTCAAAGGGTGCAAACTTTCAGTTAAGCCATTGTGTTTTGCAGTGGTCTGACATACACGATTATCGTCGCAGCAGAAACCAGTATCAACCTCCACAGGATTCTCACATCCAGTACTGCTTCAGGTCATGTCCATGGGGCTGTGGTGCCCCATGGACATGACCATCTGACAAGAACTGTGGTTTGATGGCAGACTCTAGCAAGGCACAGGTCAAAGGAGCCTGTTGATGATATCTGTACTTGGCAGCTTTTCAGGACAGAGATCAAGGTGGAGAGAGGTTCTGAAAGGGCATAGTCTAACCAGTACATCAGGTCACAGGAACCAACTCCCAAAAAGATACTGTCTTAGCCTACTGATAGAGACATGCTCACAAGTGTAATGATAACGCTTAACAAGGAAAATTCACCCACCCCCCTTGGAATATCCTGGGCATTTGGAATCTGAATCATGTTAGATTCAGATTCCCTGGGAGACTCCCCTACAAATCCGAATGGTATTAGAGAAGATGAGCCCTTGCCAGGATGCAGTAGGCTGGAAAGTGAAGTATAAATGAGGAATTCTGGGCTCTTTCCACAACTTTCCTCCAGGGAAAAAATGCAGGTAATGGTCCTCAAATTATCTCCCTTCTAGCCCTGCTTGTTTATGGTCAGAAGTTCTGCCAAAACACCCCATAAAGGAAGGAAAACGGACATGATGACATTATTTCTTAGCTAAACTGCTACGTAAAGTCTTAAACATCCTCAAATTGGACTATTTTTATGCTAGTTAAAATAGTTGGCACAGGATATTTTTCATGACCCTATTGTACTAAATCTTTACCTCCAGATTTTCCTGGTAGGAGGTGAAGTTCATTGCTTCCAGTGGGACCTTATACTTTCAACATAATTGTGGGCTGTGGTGCCATTTGGAAATAACAATCTTCTTCTTTGGGTTCAACATGGCTCTAAAGAGATAGTGATATTTTGGCATTTTCAGTTCCTTGTTTCCAAAATGCATTAGCTTGTATGTATACATATGTGCTTTCTAATTCAAAATGATGCTTTTGTTTAGAATCCAAGTAAGTTTTCCATCCTTGCCTGCAAACTCCAAATTATTTCATTGCCATTATTTTCTTAGCTTCATCTGTGGTTGAGAATGCAAACAAAATTTCAGGTCCTTCCTGACATTTCTGATTCTCTCAAGGTTTTATTTATACTAGCATAATAGGGATTGATTGTACAATAGGATAAACAACCTTCAACTTATGTAGGAATGTTTTCAATATCCCATTTCCCATTTGCACATGTTCTCAATAAGTAACTCATCAACTAATTCTTATTTTCTGTTCTCTTCAATGCTTGCCTTAGGGTCTGTTCTTTTTCCTGATATTGCAAGGTAGTAGCAAATAATGTCACGGTTAAGATTTCAAAGGCACAACATTATAACCTTCTCATCTCTATTGCCTATAATGAAAATCTATATTGCAGCTGTAGTTTTCCAAGAGACTGTCTCATAATTAAATGATATGCTTTTTAAAAATTTATCTTCTGCATTTTTCTTTTTATATCTGAATCCTCTACTTAAAAATGTTTGATGGCATCCAGTCCCTTTTGGGATTAATGCCAACCTTGAATGGGTAATGGGGATTAAGGAGGGTACTTGTGGTGATAAGCACTGCATGTTATATGGAAGTGATGAATCACTAAATTCTTCTCCTGAAACTAACATTACACTACATGTTAACTAACTGGAATTTATTTTTTTTTAAGATTTTATTTATTTATTTGACACAGAGAGAGAGATCACAAGTAGGCAGAGAGGCAGGCAGAGAGAGGAAGGGAAGCAGGCTCCCTGCTGAGCAGAGAGCCCGATGCAGGGCTTGATCCCAGGACTCTGGGATCACAACCTAAGCCGAAGGCAGAGGCTTTAACCCATTGAGCCACCCAGGCACCCCAACTAACTGAAATTTAAATAAAAACTTCAAACAAACAAACAAAACAAATAACAAAAGAAACTGAAACAAACAAGCCCGATCTTCTCAGTATGCCATTGATGCATTTTACAAACATTTATTGAGCGCCATCTCTGTGACAGGCACTATTATAGGCATACCATTCACAATGAGCTCCTTGCCTTTCAACAACATTCAACTTTTCCTCAACCACTTGATTTTATTAACTATGCTGTCTATCAATGCACATTTCCAAATCACTTCTTCCCATTTTCCTAGAAATGCCTATTCCTCCTTCAGAGCTCTCCTAAGCCAACCTTCTGTGAGCATCTATCCCAACCCCTCTAGCATAGTTCAACACTCCTTCCTCTGATCCTACAGAGCAGAGTTCTTCATCTTTATCATATCCCTTGTCACACTTTCTAAGATTGTAAATATGTCTGCCTCCTCCAATCTGGAAGATTCTTGAGAGAAATGTTGGAATTTTGTTCATCCTAGGTATCTAGCACAGTGTATGTGCTAAAAGATTGGCTCAACGAATGAATGAATGAATCCAAAAGGTGGAAAACAAAGCCCTAATTGAAACTCTGAGACTAAGTTCTCTCACCCAAAATTAATTACTCATCTGAGGACCTAAAGTTTAACATGGTGACTGTAGTTGATGTACTATATTATGATTAAAAAATTGCTAGCACAGTTGAACCTAAATATTCTCACAAAGAAAGAAAGAAAGATAGACACAGTGAATATGTGAGATGATAGATGTGTTAACTAACTTGATAAAGGGAATTCTTTCACAATGTATACAAATATCAAACATGTTGTATGCTTTAAATATTTTATAATTTTATTTGTTAATTATGCATCAATAAAACTGGAAAATTTTTTCATTTATTCATTCATTCTTTTAAAAACATAATTACTGAGTTGGAACTAAAAGCCATCATTAAGACCACGAATTATTTGGAGACTTTTCAGCTCAAGGTGACAAGCTGATAAACTTAGTGTGGAAGGAATTACAAATCCTAACATGTATATTACTTGTCCCATATCCATCCTGCCCACAGTATAGCCACAGTGGCTATGTCTTCTGGAAAACTCTTCAGCAGAAAGGACAACCTCAAAGACAAGGGCAGAAGCCGGCCACAAAGCATCCTAACCTCTATGAACATGTGCGCTGGGTCATTGTCTCTCCGACCAGACAGTAGGATTCTCCAAGAAAAGAGATTATATCTTGAACTTCTACATTTCCCCTTCCCCTAATCCTTTGTTGCACACAGGATTAAACACAGTTCATGCTTAATAGAATTATTTTACGGAAGAAAATATTTCTGGAAAAGAAAAAAAGAGGACAAAATTGTGTTAGTTAAGGAATACCAGCTGCTGTAACAAATACATCCCCAAACATCAGGGGTCTCATCACAGGAGAAATTTTTCTCTCACTGTGTAATAATCCAATGCAAGTTTACTACTCAACACACAGCTTTCCTCTAGGCAATGATCCAGACACCCTGACTTCCCTTTTGTGGTATCACTAGCAGGAGCTACAGCATTTTCTTCATCCCTCCAGTGGAAAGGCAAAGAAAATCTGAAGGGGACACACCCCTTGTTTAAAAGCCTCAGCCCAGAATAGCACACATTACTCCTGTTTCTGTTTCATTGGTAAAAACTAGTGACATGACCCCTCCCAAAGGCAGGCAGGTGGGAGATACAGTCCTGGCCAAACAACCTCTCCTTCTTAACAACTTGGCACACTAGAAGAGGGAGTCCCAATCTGGGTGATCAATATACTTTCCTGACACAGGACTCTTTATTGAGGAAGGGGTAATAAAGAAATATACTCCCATGAAATCAATCCCATTTCTCCAGAAATGAAGCTAATTGTGACCATAAATACAACCTTCCAATTCATCTATCATTTCTATATAACCCACTTCTCCTGCTACGATTGCTACTTAACTTCTGAGACTCTCCATTATGAGTAAGAGCTTTGATTGGACAGTACAGAGATCATTCTCTCAAAGATTATTTTGGATAAGGTACAGCATTTTCCAAATTGTGTTCAGCAAAACACTGTCATATTCATGTAATAAACTGCATTTGAAAATCCAACATGCTGTATTTCCTTCTTAGATGTTCATATGCATTTTAACACAAAGATTTTGAGTAATGCTATAGTAAAGAAATCTGTTCCAGTTTGTTCAAATAAGCATTCCTCAAACTTATTTAACCACTAAGTTTATATTTTTAAGAACACCTATACACCCCAAAATGCTGTGTAAGAGGACAGAGTAATAAAAATAAGAGTTAGCATTTACCGTTCATGTGTTAGATACAAGCCACCTAGTTAAGTGATAATAAACCCACACAAAGTGGGACTCATTTAAAGATGAAGAAAATTAAGCTCAAAGTATGAAAATATTCATTAAATATTGAAGTTCCATCATTAAAATGTAACCTGTTGGGGTGCCTGGGTGACTCAGTGGGTTAAAGCCTCTGCCTTCAGCTCAGGTCATGATCTCAGGGTCCTGGGATCCAGCCCCACATCAGACTTTCTGCTCATCGGGGAGCCTGCTTCACCCCCCTCTCTCTGCCTACCTCTCTGCCTACTTGTGATCTCTCTCTCTGTCAAATAAATAAAATCTTTAAAAAAAAAATGTAACCTATTTGCATCATTGAGAAAAATGACCAAGGGATTATGTATGTCTGTCCTTTTAAAGATGCCATCTATGAAAATAACACAAAAAAAATGTCCAAGTCCCAGCTTAATGTCAGATGCACAATGGGGATTCACCCAGAGATCTGCAAAGCCAGTTCAGCAAAACTCCACAAGAAATGAGCTTGTAACTTTCTAACCATAGTTTTCTAGCCAGGCTCTCCTGACATATGATGCAGTAGAAAGAATGAAAGAAAAACAGAGGGAGGTCCCAAGCCCTAAACACAAAATTTCCCACAGAAAGAAGTTGCTCCCTCTGGGACCAATAAGTTCCAGTTCCCCAGAAGTGCTGGGACTATATGGGAACTAAATTTCTACCAATAGCCTTGCCAGGTAACAGTAACACCTCATTAAGTTGTATAGGCTTACTCTTAAAATTCTTAGGTATTCACATGGGGAACCAAAAGAGTAGACATTTTGTTCCCATTTACCACCCCCGTCTCCTAGAAATGACTGGATTTCCTGAAATTATGATTGTGTCATTTCCAACTTGCATTCATTTTGGGAAAGAAACTGTTCAGAGGATTGGAAAGGCCACCTGATCAGAAATCAGGGTATCTTGTCTCTAGCCTCAAATCAGCCAATAACATCTGTGTGACTTTGAACAAGCCTACATTAACAACTATTATTAGTTTTTATTACTGCTTCTATTTTCATCTGCAAGATATTATGGTAAGAATTCTTCATTTATTATCTCATTTAATCTTTACTTCCCTTTGAAGTGGGCCTTTATCATCCTCATTTCACAGGTAAGAAAACTGAGGATCAGAGAGACCAAATAACTTGCACAAAGTCACACAGACAGTGGGAGAACTTTGGCTGTGTGATTCCATGATCCATGTGGATGGATTTGAAGACCCAGTCTTAACCAGTTCTCCACACTGACTCCCTTGGGCTTTTCTTTTTATCCCAGAGTTGAGGGGTCTTTATTTTATTCTCTAAAGCTTCTTCCTACTAAAATCTCCTGTGGTCTAAAAAAAAAAAAAAAAACACACACACACTTTAAAATTGTTTACTACTTCTAGGATGAAAATAAAATTTCTGGTAACTGCCATTAAATGGGCATTAGTAGCATTCTGGATTATGACATGAAATCTTAGATATTAACTCCTGTTACATGGGATTTCAGTTATTAAATATTCACATGGGGAAAAGTTTGTAGATCAGTAAAGCAAATGATGTCAATATTGTTATTTCTCCAAAAATTTTATTCAATCAAAATGGTATAGACAACAAAGGCAATGTAGGTTTACTGTCAATATAATAAGGCTAAATAAAGTCTCCAAGGAATTTTGAATCAGTAATATTTATATCTTTTTTTTTTTTTAAGAGGCTTCTCCATTGTATAAGCTTCAGGATCCACGAAACTCAGACCTATCACTGTTTACTGGCTTCACACTCAGTCTGACTTGGATATAACTCCTGTTTCACCACTTAATAGCTGTAGGACCTTGAATGCATTACTTTACTTCTCTGTGTTTCCATTTTCTCTTTTGAAACATGGAGATTATAACAAAATAGATCATGGGATTACTGTGTGGATTAATTAATTTATTACAACAATACCCCTAGCACAGAGCACATGAAGTGACCAATAAATGTAAGGGGCAAGGGGGTTGGGAGAAGGGGGGTGGGGTTATGGACATTGGGGAGGGTATGTGCTTTAGTGAGTGCTGTGAAGTGTGTAAACCTGGCGATTCACAGACCTGTACCCCTGGGGATAAAAATATATGTTCATAAAAAATAAAAAATTAAAGAGTCACTTATGGTTTGGCTCCCTTCCAATCCCATCTTGTTTCATTGATTCTTCTACCCACTTAAGCCCCCAAGTTGCATCACCACTTCCTCATATCAGGGAGATCATATGATAGTTGTCTTTCTCCGCTTGACTTATTTCGCTCAGCATGATACGCTCTAGTTCCATCCATGTTGTCTCGAATGGCTAGATTTCATTTCTTTTGATAGCTGCATAGTATTCCATTGTGTATATATACCACATCCTCTTGATCCATTCATCTGTGGATGGACATCTAGGTTCTTTCCATAGTTTGGCTATTGTGGACATTGCTGCTATAAATATTCCGGTGCATGTGCCCCTTCGGATCACTACATTTGTATCTTTAGGATAAATACCCAGTAGTGCAATTGCTGGGTCATACGGCAGTTCTATTTTCAACATTTTGAGGAACCTCCATGCTGTTTTCCAGAGTGGCTGCACCAGCTTGCAATCCCACCAACAGTGTAGGAGGGTTCCCCTTTCTCTGCGCCTCACCAGCATCTGTCATTTCCTGACTTGTTGATTTTAGCCATTCTGACTGGTGTGAGGTGATATCTCATTGTGGTTTTGATTTGTATTTACCTGATGCCAAGTGATATGGAGCACTTTTTCATGTCTCTGTTGGCCATCTGGATGTCTTCTTTGCAGAAATGTCTGCTCATGTCCTCTGCCCATTTCTTGATTGGATTATTTGTTTTTTGGGTGTTGAGTTTGCTAAGTCCTTTATAGATTCTGGACACTAGTACTTTATCTGATATGTCGTTTGCAAATATCTTCTCCCATTCTGTCAGTTGTCTTTTGATTTTGTTAACTGTTTCCTTTGCTGTGCAAAGGCTTTTGATCTTGATGAAATCGCAATAGTTCATTTTTGCCCTTGCTTCCCTTGCCTCTGGAGATGTTCCTAGGAAGATGTTGCTATGGCTGAGGTCGAAGAGGTTGCTGCCTGTGTTCTCCTCAAGGATTTTGATGGATTCCTATCGCACATGGAGGTCTTTCATCCATTTTGAGTCAATTTTTGTGTGTGGTGTAAGGAAATGGTCCAATTTCATTTTTCTGCATGTGGCTGTCCAATTTTCCCAAAACCATTTATTGAAGAGGCTGTCTTTTTTCCATTGGACATTCTTTCCTGCTTTGTCGAAGATTAGTTGACCATAGAGTTGAGGGTCTATTTCTGGGCTCTCTATTCTGTTCCATTGATCTATGTGTCTGTTTTTGTGCCAGTACCATGCTGTCTTGATGATGACAGCTTTGTAATAGAGCTTGAAGTCCGGAATTGTGACGCCACCAACTTTGGCTTTCTTTTTCAATATCCCTTTGGCTATTCGAGGTCTTTTCTGGTTCCATATAAATTTTAGAATTATTTGTTCCATTTCTTTGAAAAAGATGGATGGTACTTTGATAGGAATTGCATTAAATGTGTAGATTGCTTTAGGTAGCATAGACATTTTCACAATATTTATTCTTCCAATCCAGGAGCATGGCACATTTTTCCATTTCTTTGTGTCTTCCTCAATTTCTTTCGTGAGTACTTTATAGTTTTCTGAGTATAGATTCTGTGTCTCTTTGGTTAGGTTTATTCCTAGGTATCTTATGGTTTTGGATGCAATTGTAAATGGGATTGACTCCTTAATATCTCTTTCTTCTGTCTTGCTGTTGGTGTAGAGAAATGCAACTGATTTCTGTGCATTGATTTTATATCCTGACACTTTACTGAATTCCTGTATAAATTCTAGCAGTTTTGGAGTGGAGTCTTTTGGGTTTTCCACATATAGTATCATATCATCTGCGAAGAGTGATAATTTGACTTCTTCTTTGCCGATTTGGATGCCTTTAATTTCCTTTTGTTGTCTGATTGCTGAGGCTAGGACCTCTAGTACAATGTTGAATAGCAGTGGTGATAATGGACATCCCTGCCGTGTTCCTGACCTTAGCGGAAAAGCTTTCAGTTTTTCTCCATTGAGAATGATATTTGCGGTGGGTTTTTCATATATGGCTTTGATGATATTGAGGTATGTGCCCTCTATCCCTACACTTTGAAGAGTTTTGATCAGGAAGGGATGCTGTACTTTGTCAAATGCTTTTTCAGCATCTATTGAGAGTATCATATGGTTCTTGTTCTTTCTTTTATTGATGTGTTGTATCACATTGACTGATTTGCGGATGTTGAACCAACCTTGCAGCCCTGGAATAAATCCCACTTGGTCGTGGTGAATAATCTTTTTAATGTACTGTTGGATCCTATTGGCTAGTATTTTGTTGAGTATTTTCGCATCTGTGTTCATCAAGGATATCGGTCTATAGCTCTCTTTTTTGGTGGGATCCTTGTCTGGTTTTGGGATCAAGGTGATGCTGGCCTCATAAAATGAGTTTGGAAGTTTTCCTTCCATTTCTATTTTTTGGAACAGTTTCAGGAGAATAGGAATTAGTTCTTCTTTAAATGTTTGGTAGAATTCCCCCGGGAAGCCGTCTGGCCCTGGGCTTTTGTTTGTTTGGAGATTTTTAATGACTGTTTCAATCTCCTTACTGGTTATGGGTCTGTTCAGGCTTTCTATTTCTTCCTGGCTCAGTTGTGGTAGTTTATATGTTTCTAGGAATGCATCCATTTCTTCCAGATTGTCAAATTTATTGCCGTAGAGTTGCTCATAGTATGTTCTTATAATAGTTTGTATTTCTTTGGTGTTAGTTGTGATCTCTCCTCTTTCATTCATGATTTTATTTATTTGGGTCCTTTCTCTTTTCTTTTTGATAAGTCGGGCCAGGGGTTTATCAATTTTATTAATTCTTTCAAAGAACCAGCTCCTAGTTTCGTTGATTTGTTCTATTGTTTTTTTGGTTTCTATTTCATTGATTTCTGCTCTGATCTTTATGATTTCTCTTCTCCTGCTGGGCTTAGGGTTTCTTTCTTGTTCTTTCTCCAGCTCCTTTAGGTGTAGGGTTAGGTTGTGTACCTGAGACCTTTCTTGTTTCTTGAGAAAGGCTTGTACCGCTATATATTTTCCTCTCAGGACTACCTTTGTTGTGTCCCACAGATTTTGAACCGTTGTATTTTCATTATCATTTGTTTCCATGATTTTTTTCAATTCTTCTTTAATTTCCCGGTTGACCCATTCATTCTTTAGTAGGATACTGTTTAGTCTCCATGTATTTGGGTTCTTTCCAAACTTCCTTTTGTGGTTGAGTTCTAGCTTTAGAGCATTGTGGTCTGAAAATATGCAGGGAATGATCCCAATCTTTTGATACCGGTTGAGTCCTGATTTAGGACCGAGGATGTGATCTATTCTGGAGAATGTTCCATGTGCACTAGAGAAGAATGTGTATTCTGTTGCTTTGGGATGGAATGTTCTGAATATATCTGTGATGTCCATCTGGTCCAGTGTGTCGTTTAAGGCCTTTATTTCCTTGCTGATCTTTTGCTTGGATGACCTGTCCATTTCAGTGAGGGGAGTGTTAAAGTCCCCTACTATTATTGTATTATTGTTGATGTGTTTCTTTGATTTTGTTATTAATTGGTTTATATAGTTGGCTGCTCCCACATTGGGGGCATAGATATTTAAAATTGTTAAATCTTCTTGTTGGACAGACCCTTTGAGTATGATATAGTGTCCTTCCTCATCTCTTATTATAGTCTTTGGCTTAAAATCTAATTGATCTGATATAAGGATTGCCACTCCTGCTTTTTTCTGATGTCCATTAGCATGGTAAATTCTTTTCCACCCCCTCACTTTAAATCTGGAGGTGTCTTCGGGCTTAAAATGTGTTTCTTGGAGGCAACATATAGATGGGTTTTGTTTTTTTATCCATTCTGATACCCTGTGTCTTTTGACAGGGGCATTTAGCCCATTAACATTCAGGGTAACTATTGAGAGATGTGAGTTGAGTGCCATTGTATTGCCTGTAAGGTGACTGTTACTGTATATGGTCTCTGTTCCTTTCTGATCTACCACTTGTAGGCTCTCTCTTTGCTTAGAGGACCCCTTTCAATATTTCCTGTAGAGCTGGTTTGGTGTTTGCAAATTCTTTCAGTTTTTGTTTGTCCTGGAAGCTTTTAATCTCTCCTTCTATTTTAATGATAGCCTAGCCGGATAAAGTATTCTTGGCTGCATGTTTTTCTCGTTTAGTGCTCTGAATATATCATGCCAGCTCTTTCTGGCCTGCCAGGTCTCTGGGGATAAGTCAGCTGCCAATATAATATTTTTACCGTTGTATGTTACTGACTTCTTTTCCCGGGCTGCTTTCAGGATTTTCTCTTTGTCAGTAAGACTTGTAAATTTTACTAGTAGTGACGAGGTGTGGGCCTATTCTTATTGATTTTGAGGGGAGTTCTCTGTACCTCCTGGATTTTGTTGCTCGTTCCCTTGGCCATATTGGGGAAATTCTCCCCAATAATTTTCTCCAGTATACCTTCTGCTCCCCTCTCTTTCTTCTTCTTCTGGAATCCCAATTATTCCTATGTTGTTTCATCTTATGGTGTCACTTATCTCTTGAATTCTCCCCTCATGGTCCAGTAGCTGTTTGTCCCTCTTTTGCTCAGCTTCTTTATTCTCTGTCATTTGGTCTTCTCTATTGCTAATTCTTTCTTCTGCCTCATTTATCCTAGCAGTGAGAGCCTCCATTTTTGATTGCACCTCATTAATAGCTTTTTTGATTTCAACTTGGTTAGATTTTAGTTCTTTTATTTCTCCAGAAAGGGCTTTTATATCTACCAAGAGGGTCTCTCTAATATCTTCCATGCCTTTATTCGAGTCCAGCTAGATCCTTGAGAATTGTCATTCTGAACTCTAGATCTGACATATTACCTATGTCTGTATTGATTAGGTCCCTAGCCTTCGGTACTGCCTCTTGTTCTTTTTTTTTGTGGTGAATCTTTCCACCTTGTCATTTTGTCCAGATAAGAGTATAAGAAGGAGCAAGTAAAATACTAAAAGGGTATAGGAAAATATGCTTTAACCAAATCAGAAGAGATCCCAAACCGTGAGGGGGGGAGAAAGGGGATAAAAAGAGGTTCAAAAAGAAAGAAAGAAAAAGGAAAAAGAAAAGAAAAGAAAAGAATTTAAAAAAGAAAATGAATAAAGAAAAGTATAAAAAAGAAAATATATATATATTAGATAAACTAGTTTAAAAACGTTAAAAAAGAAAAGGGTAAAAGTTAAAAAAAATTTTTTTAGCAGAAGAAGAGAAAAAAAAATGAAAAAGAAACAAAAATTAAATTAACTGCAAGACTAAAAAAATCACAGGGAAAAGTCCATGAGTTCTGTGATTTGCTTTCTCCTCCTCTCGAATTCTGTTGCTCTCCTTGGTATTGAAACCGCACTCCTTGATAAGTGAACTTGGTCTTGGCTGGATTTCTTGTTGATCTTCTGGGGGAGGGTCCTGTTGTAGGGATTCTCAAGTGTCTTTGCCCCAGTCGGAATTGCACCGCCCTTACCAGGGGCCGGGCTGAGTAATCCACTCGGGTTTGCTTTCAGGAGTTTTTGTTCCCTGAGCACTTTCTGTAGATTTCCAGAGGACGGGAATACAAATGGCAGCCTCCTGGTATCTGGCCTGGAGGAGTCGAGAGCCCGTGGCCCCACTCCTCAGTGCGCCCTCAGAGAATAGCGCCCAGTAAGTCCCGTCTGCCTGACCTCCAGCTGCTCTCTGTGCTCACCGAGCCTGCGACCGGTTCAAGGTAATCCCGAGCTGTGAGCTTACTGTCGGCTCTGTCTCTGTAGCCAGCTTCCCCCCCATTCCAATACCCGCAAGCTCTGCGACACTCAGACACCCCCGATCCTTCTGTGACCCACGGGACCTGAGGCCATGCTGACCCTGCGTGGGCTTCACCCCGGCTTAGCCTCTGGAGCGATGTCCCTCAGCAAAACAGACTTTTAAATGTCCTGTTTTTGTTCTCTGTTGTTCTGCTGCTTGCTGGGAGCCGGCCCCACCCACCGGGGCCTATCTTCCCGTCACTTTGGATTCACTTCTCTGCCAGTCCTACCTTTCAGAAAGTGGTTGTTTTTCTGTTTCTAAAATTGCTGTTCTTCTTCTCTTCAATCTTCCGATGGATTTGCAGGTGTTTGCCATCTTTAGATAAGCTATCTAGCTGATCTCTTGCTAGCTGAAGTAGCCTCAGCCTGCTACTTCTCCACCATCTTGACTCCTCCTTTATATTTATTAATTTAAAAGCATACATAAATGCTGACAGCATATATACCATTTGAGCAAAATTTTATTATCTGAATATGTATACGCAATTGCTACTTTCTCTAGCAAGAGAGCCACTGTTAACAATCACCATTTAAAGAATTACTTTCACTCAGACCTAATAAGGATGCATACCCTGATTCAAACTTTCTACAATATATTCACCATTTATCACTTAGCTGTATCAAATCACTTGAATCTAGTTGGTCTTAGGTAAGGGCTACTTTGGGGTTCTTTACTTTTCTAACAAGTCCTTGAATCAGCTCTCCTGAAGGCTGAGTTCCTTGGTTTTTGGAATTAAAAATCCACTATCTTTTGTCCAAAGTTACATACTAAACACATTTTACTTTGGTTTATTTTCCAGTTTAGTTGGCAGCATACTAAATTACTCATTTTCTCCTAACCTTTATAAGTGCAAATAATGAGGATGACTACCTCATTGGCTTAGCATTTTATAATAATGCATCTAACTTTCATAACATTGTTTATGATACAGTCCAGACAAGCACTGCTATTCCATCTTATACCAAAGAACTGAAGTTCATAGTAGTGACATGGCTTGTCCAAAGTAACAGAGTAAATTAGTAGGGAATGAGAGGGGAAATCAGAATTTCTAAGTTATATTCCAAGATTCAAGGTTTATACTTTTCAAAGCTCTAATCTCTTAGATTATGCTTTCTGTTTTCCTTATCAAATCTGAGTTCTCCCTAGACATGTATTCAAGGGGAAAATACATTTTTTTTACATAATGTATCAAACGCATGAACAGAAGTAGAGCAGAAAGGATATCAATAAATGCATGTCACACTCTTCTCCTGATTATTAATAATTTGAGGCATTGCAACCTCTGGGAAATTTCTCATTTGATAAGCACCATTGCAAAAGCCAGCTTTCTCTTTCTCTATGTATAGATATAATGGAAATTGTCTTGTGAACATTATTTGTGTAAATTATTTGGAACATTATTTGGGGAAAACCTCCCACCAAAGAGACCTCCTGTCCAGACTTATGACCATGTTAGAGAGCCTGCTGTTATTCCTCTTGGGTTAAGACATTACTGATAAAGGACAGTTAGTTTTCAGGGAGAAAACTCATTGAAATAGTCAACCATTTAATAGCTACCAAAGACAATTCTTTATTAATGCCAAAGAAGTAGGCACATTAGAACTATAATAAAGAAGGAGACATGACAATTTAAAAAAAAAAAAAAAGTGTTACAGAATTTAGATTTAAAAGATCTGAGTTTTAAACCTACTTTGTTTATTTTTTCACCCTAAAATGCTGCTTCTGAACTTAATACAGGCCTTTTTAAGGCACCAATTATTGCTGTCTCATTCAGATTAGTATTCCTGGATCTTTGACCTTCAGACTTATTTTTTCTAAATACTTTAATCAATCCCATTAGTAATCTTAAAGAAAAGACGAATAGCACATTGATGAAATTTTCATCTGATTTTTTTTAGGAGGCAATAGAACATCACTGAGGACAAATAAGTAATGCAAACTCTCTGGCAAAGATATATTAAGTTCTAATTTAGGAGGGAAATGTGTATTTCCCTAGGAGACAATAATCTAAAATACCAGTGATCAGAAGAAGCAAAATAAACTTGGTCATAAAATCAAAACACATAGGCTAGGAAAATGAAAACATATTTGCCATCACTAATAACTAAAGAAGCTGTAAAACCACTCTATGCCAGGAAGAGTTTGATATCATAAAATAGTACCCCATGAATCAAGGCCCTGAATAAAGCCATTATTAACAGGAAGAATGACTTTCAGCCTAAGAACCAAAAACAGGTTATCACATTTTGGAGCAGAAAAAATAGTAAGAAAACTTGCAATTGTCACAGTAATACTATTGTTACTACTTAAAACAACAACAATAGTAATAATTAAAAATAATAAAGCCATCTGTCTAATTAGCACTTTACAATTTTGAAAGCACTTTCACATACATGATCCTCAAAACAGCTTGTGGTAAACAAGAAAATAATTATAATTCTGTTTTCAGGAGAGATTAGAAGTTAAGATGGGGAAGAAATTTCTACAAGTTTCTTTAATTCATGAATCTGATGCCAATACAGCAATTCAGAACTTGATTACTCCTTAAAAACATTTAGTCCAATTCCCTCTTTTACATATTGGGAAACTGAGTCTTAGAGCAAGTGACTTTCTCTAGGAGAATGGAGTTAATTAGTTGCAAAGCAAGCATTTACACCCAAAGATAAGTGATTGATCTTTTCACCAAACTCTGTTGCTTCCTAGATGGTCTTAAAAGGAAAGGATGATTAAATAGGTCCAGGTTGGTTATGAAATTTTTCAGGAAGAGTTTTAATGTTAGATAAGAAAGAAAGATTATCACTAAAGTATTTGCAATAGTAGTGACACTTGCAGTGGAATAAATGGATGCAGTTTTGAACACCTCTGAATCAGAAAGATATAGATCAAATAGGCAGAGGAGCAAAAATGACACCAACAATGTGGGCATTGATTTATGAAGATAGTCTGGAAGATTATAAGCACTAAATATGCATGACTTGGCTAATGACTGAGGAAAGACAAGGAAGTCTATAAATATTTGAAGGGTACAAATGCTATAGAGGAATCAAAAATATTTTAAAAGTAAGGGGGGGGGGGAAAGCTAACACTGTTAGATTAATAAAACCCAATGAAGAAAGAGAAAAATAAGAGTTGAACATAAGGAAATACTTAAAAATGAGATTTATTATTTCCTAGATTTCTTTTCCAAGATCAAAGGTGAAATCTATCATTTGGAATATTTAAAACCTGATTGGGCTTGAAATACCTAAGCCAATGACACAGAAGTCATGTTCCATGGGTACATGGAGCTGGAGCCCATGCCCTCACAAGGCTTTTCCAGCTGTCAGTTTTGTAGTCTTGGAACCACAAAACATTACCTTGGTTTGCATTCATTTTGAGTACTGAGGCTGTGGAGCTGTGTATGGGAAGAATAATGGACTCTCTGAGTGTTTAACTTCTCTGCTCAGTGCAGGGCCCTAGAGATGAGTTTGCCAATTCAACCAAATAGGAGGAGATCCAAATTGACATTATAACACTGTTTCCAAATAACTGAGATAATTAAAAATATCAGCTTCGTGATATATTAGGTATGTATGACCTGTTTTCACTCAGTGTCACCCATTCTCCTGCTCCCACCTGAACAATCAAGTAGGACTAGCTCTTGCACCAGCAAAAGAACATATAAGAAACACCCTGGCAGAGTCAAAGGTCGTATCATTATCATTGCCTCCTTGCTGGTAATTTAAATATGTTGTCTAGTTTGGTACCCCAGGTGCCAAGTTCATAGGTATTCTATGCTCACCATTACAAGATTCCTGTTTGTCCTGGGCCTGCCTTATCTTGTTCTCAACACCTATGCCCTTCTGGATCCTGATTCTGTGGTCAACTATTGCTCTGCCCTACTTCTTAGTACTCATGTGATTTGATATTGAAATGTAGCTGTGGTAATAAAAATAATATTTTTATTATTTTATTATTTTATTATAATTACTGTGGTAATAAAAATAATAGAATTGAGAATTAGCAATATGCCTGCTAAGTGAGGAGACAAAACAGTTAAGTATTCAGAAGTCCCTTCATGTTCTAAGCTTGAAAGGCTTCCATCTGCCTTTCCTAGAGCCATGACTTTGGCTGCTTACTCCTCCCTTCCCTAGACCGTGTCTATATTGCTCTATATTGTATGTCTATACTTATGAAGCACCATACCTGATTTGAAGTGAGTGTTTAATAAATATTGGTTAAATGAATAAATGAATAAATGAATTCTGGACTGCTTGGTTCACTGAGGTTTAACCATCCTAATCTTTATATTTCCAATCTTGCATAAACTCAGGCACTGGAGGGATCCTGACTGTACCACCTGGAATATTGACATTCAACTCTCTTTAAATAACATTATTTCCCAGAACCTGGGAACAATTTCCTAGTGGTTAGGCCCTACTTACCATACTGGAATTATGTAGACTCTGGCACTAGCCTTCATAAAACCCTAGTTTAGGGTTGCCTGGGTGGCTAGATGGTTAGGCATCTGCCTTTGGCTCAGGTCATGATCCCACAGTCCTGGGATTGAGCCCACATCAGTCTCCTTGCTCAGTGGGGAGCCTAGTCCTTCCTCTGCCACTGTCTGAGGTTCCCCCTGCTTGTGCTCTCTCTCTCTCTCTCACTAACTCTCTCTCTGTGTCAAATAAATAAATAAATAAAAGCTAAAATTAATAAAAAAATAAAACCTCAACTTATCCCATTACTTTAACCCATGTGATTTGGTTATGTGGTCACTTCCAAGGTTCTCTGTGGGTTAATGTTCCAGAGCTGACCCTTCCAACTTCTTCCTCCCAAATAGTTATGGAATGCAACCCTATCTCCCAACAGAAACCATGTCACTTAGGAAAACAAAACACTTTTTTCTTTTAAATCTTTTTTCTCTCCTTTTCTTCTCCTGGAGACTCATTTGTTCTTTTAAAAACAAAAAGATTACTGAGATTCTCAGTTAGAATTCTGGTTACCATCACATTTCAGACAATTCATTAACAATGTGATATGGAAAACCACTGAGATCATTACAGCTGTAGTTGGAAGCCAATGTGCCGGGATAATGAAAAACAATTCTGCAGTTCCCCATGCTCTGTTAGTTGTGTTTGTCATAAATGAGTTGTGGAGATTTGGAGTGAATGATCCATATCATATTGAACTGTCCTTTTTTATTGCTGACAATTGAAGGTGACTGAGAAGCAGGGCCAGTGTCAGACTGTATCTAATTAGAAACCTTCTCTCATTAATGTCTGATGTTGACTTGTATTACTTGATGAAATTAGGACCACAGTAGAATGGATTTTATTATACAGAATGAGCTGGTTGAGCTCTCTTCCATTCAGTGTTTTTTTAACCTCACCCCACCCCTAATTCTGTGGCAGAAGGGGCCCAGCAGAGCAGGAATTTTGAGTAAGGTAGGTCTGAGCATAAACAAAACAAAAATGGTCATGTATTAAAGGAAATTGAAACCATATGGACTTTTATACCACATATGTTTGAGCAGTTCTTGGGGACTGCTGAGGAACCATAGGACCAGGGAGACCTCTGGGAAGTCACCTTGGCACCAGAACTCCAGGGTTAAGGGCCCCTAACCCAACCCAGGCAGATGAGAAATTAACTTTCATGTAAAAGATATGATATGGTGAAGAACACCAACATCCTCCATCTATCCTTTCCCAGTCATTTGCTGCCCTGATAAAGTGCATTCTTGGGGGTTCTCTTTGAAGGTCTGGGTCCTTAGGTGAGGTATTAATTCCAAGAGAAAAGAATATTTGGATCAAGGAATGAGAATTCTACTCCAGCTATGTTCTCTCTTCCTTGACCCTGAGATCAGAGGAATCGGGGATGGATAAGGGGAGGTGAAAATTAGAATAAGAAAAACTTCAGACCCTCCAACAAAGAGACAAAACAAACTTGCTTTGAATAATGAAAACATACCAATGTTCACAGTATGATTTTTTATTAAGTATATGTTAGTGTCATAGAGGCTAAAGAACTGAAGTCTGATTTTTGAAGACCCACAGACAGACCAATTGATTTTTTTTTTTTTGTTCATAGCTCTGTCAGCTTACAGTAAACTAAGGCTGAAATAGCAACCCATTTTCTGAACAATTAATTGATCATTTTGCAAATGTAAATGCTTTGCTTTTACATTTTGCAAATGTAAAATGCTTTCAAAAACTTAACAACTCAAAGTTCAGGAACGTCATCTGGAAACATCACAAACCATTACCTACAGATTTATTTTATTTCTCTAAACCCCTCTTAGTATTAGAAATATGGCCTTTTAGAATACACATGTTATTAATTCATAGATATAAACAGTTATCTTTAGTTTCAGAAAATGAAGTAATGGCTAATTTAAGATATTTTGATGCTTAATTAATGCTCAGAGCCTTTTCAGTTTTTGATTCTTCTAACCTTGAGACACTATGATCTAGCAGAATTAAAGATAGAGAGGGGACTTGGTCCCCTCTACTGGTATTATGATACAATAAACTTACTCCTCTGGGCCCCTTCATCCTCTTTCCATGTCTTTTTCATTCCTCCCCACCCAGTGTCAGTCACCAGAGCCCCCCAGCTATGGCAGTGCATAAGAACCACCTTTCCCATCTCAAGTCTTTTTAATGTTTCCTATGTCCACTTTCAAACCATATTCATCACGCACTTCTTGGTAAGAATTAACTCTCTTAACAAACTCATTTCAGAATATTAGTGGCACTATCATATGTAATACATTGCTATCCTAGAAACATCTGGAAGTAAACAGAACCACTAATTCATTGTGGAAGATCTCTTATAACCTCTATGGAATTTCTTCCTCAAGTAGCAATCTGGACTCAGTGTTATAACATTGATTACATCTCATTGATCACCTCTTGGGTTTTAACAAATTACAGATTGTTAGAACCTCAGTTGTATGTCATAATTTTTCAGATAAGAAAATGGAAGCCTATAGAGTAGTGACCTGATACCCAGGTCACTTAAAGAGTCAGCAAAAGAACTGGCTCCAATGCTCAAATTTTGACTCCTAATCCAATGCTCTTGCCACCATAACACATTAGTGACTCCACTCTCTACTCTTTCAGACCCCAAATACTTCACTCAGTGCTACCATGAAACTTCTCTTGGATAAAGGAGAGTTCTTTGATCAAGTAAAATATGATAGAAAGGACACTGCCATGTTAGCCCAAAATCTCCATTGTTATATCTTGAATCCAGAATGTCTAACTGATATGCTCCAAAGAAAACTCAATGCAGGAATATTCCATAACAGGAAAACATACTGAAATGCTGTGCTCATGCTAACACATTTTTGCATTGCTACTACCACTACTAACATCTTTGCCGAAGATGTCTTTGTAGAAAAGGGAATCAAACAGGGCTACGAAAACATTATAGGTAAGCAAAGTAAGCAGGATTCCATCTCAGAATGAAAAATTATATTAATATGAGAAGAACTTCCTATAAACTATATGTGATTGGGGGCCTCAGAAGAATGCCCTCTTAAAGGGTCTACTCACACCGTGCTTAGTGGATACCAAACATCTGACCAGAGAGAAAACCATTCAGTCAATCAACCAGATGTTTAGTCTATCCTCTGCCAAACATCTGGGTGATTGATGGGATCATTTTCTTTTCATTAGGGAGCTTGGCCACAGTGACCCAGATGTGCAATCACAGCATGAGAACATGGCATGAGAATGACGAATATCTTGACCCACCAGGATCCCCAGAGTGAGACATTTTTCAGGTCTGTGTAAGTCAATTCAACATCACTTTACCTTGAGATTTGTTGGCTGTTTGTTGTTCTGAAACACTTTGATATCGGCACATCTTTAAATCTCTACTTCATAAAAAGTGGAGGTCTTGAGTTGAAAAAGAACACCTTACTGACATTCAAGGATAGAGGGCCATTGGCTGAAAGCTGTACCGGTTTCCTCCCAAATTGTCATTAAGTGTTCCTCTGCTGTTTCAGCTGCTGTTGAGGAAAAGTTGCCGACATTTTGTTGGCACTGGCCTGGAGAATCATAATGAGTATAGAACTTGGCTCCATTATAAAACATAATCCATCTGACAAAGGGAAATCATTTAATGGGCACTCTCTTAATTATAATAATTTGGAAGAGGAAGAAGTGGAGGACAATAGCAGAAAGCATAACAAGGTCACTTAATGAGAATTTTGTCTTTGAACTACTTTCTGGTAGACCGGCATACCCAAGGGTTTGAGAGAAAAATCAACATTTACCAATATTTTCTTCATCAATTCTAGTCAAAGGCAAGGAAGAAAAAAAGGAATCAGAGAATAAGGACAAGTAAAAAAAAAAAAAAAAAGGAAATAAAAGGCTTAATTTTCTTATATATTGAGAAATAAAAGGATGGCTATGACAGAATCTTCAGAATTAGATCTACTACGTTGCTGACAGCCCATCCCTTTAAAGAGTAGAGTACTATCATAGTTGGCCTTCCTTGCTTATAGTAATAATAGTAATGCTTTACAGGTGTTCAAAATTTTGTTGTTTTCAAAGTGCTTCCATATAGATGACTTCTTTTAATCCTTGCAGTTTAAAGTGAAAAATTCAATTTAATGGAAACAGAAGAGAAAATATAATCAAGTATGTGCTCTATGCTTATTACTTTCCAGACACTTTGCTAAGCACTTTCACATGGCACTGTATTCAGGCTATGCAAGCCCAGGGCATATATGTTTTTACCTCCTTTCTAACTAAAGAGAAGATTGGGCTAGGAAAGACCAAATAATTTGCTCAAAATTACCCAGCCCATGAAGGCCTGGATTGGAATTTGAACCCAAGTCTCTTCTCAAAGCCCACACTTTATTATGCTATGCTGTGACCATAGTTAATAATACTTTAAATTTTCCAAGACAAAACAATGCAAAACCACTATAGCATTTATAAGCCAAAATGTAATTTAATTTAATTAATGTAATTTAAATGTAATCTAATTTAGTGTAATCTATTTAGTAACATACACACACACACACACACACACAAACATAAACACACATATAATTGAACCATATTTGACATTAGACCATCTCTAGAGAGTCTGAATAAAATCAAAGAGAACCAGTTTGGTAACATTCATTTAGCCAGTCATTGAAAATCTATAGAACAACTACCATGTACTTAGTAATGTATATTGTGCTAAGAACAAAAAAGAAATGGATGATGATCCTTGTCTTCAATAAAAATATGATTTAGTCAAAGAGACTAATTAATATCCTGTATATAGTAGTATTTAAGTTAATATCCTGTATATAGTAGTATTTAAGTTAATACTTAAATTTTTCAGGTTGACATGAGAAACTACTATATGCAGAGTAAGATGGAGTAGAGATATAAGTTTTAACTTGTTTGTCCATATGATAATTACTCTATAAATCTGGATAAGATCAAAAAGTACAGGAGTGAGACCTGAGGAAAAAGAAAGTAATTTTTTAAAGTTCTATCCCATCTGGGGATCTCTCTAAGATAAAATTGGAGGTTAGTTCCAGGTCACATTCCAGGACCTATAAGTAATCAATTCATAGCAACTCTGTGTAAAGGTGTTATTACCTTTATTTTACAGATGAGGAAACTGAAGTAAAGACAGAATTTAAACAGTGATCTATCTAATTTCAAATATTAGACTCTCATAATCTCAGAAAGACAGAATTTTAAAAGATTAAAAAAGTAAGTATATTTTGGGTGAAGGTTTCAGAAAATCTGGGAAGTAAGACTGAGGGAGGCATATTTGCTACACAGAGGAGTTAGCTGGATTGAAATAAGAGCCTACACTTTAGGAAAATAATGTGGGCGAGTTAGGCAATAGCCAAATTTCAGAGGACCTGAAAGAAAAACAAGATTTTGCTATAGGAAATGAGAAAGCATTGTCAATTCTTGAGCAGAATCTTATTTGATTAAACTGACATGGCAACAGAATGCATTGGAGTGAAGAAATTTAAGAAAGAAAGAAACCAGTTTTTGTTAGAAGCCCATTGTAATAATAAACTCTTCTTAAAAATGAGAGCAGTCCATTCAGAACAGAGCTGTACCCACATGTAATGCACAGTTCACTCCAGATGCCTTGCTAGCCAGATCTAAGGAGGGAGGTTGGGTGGAACCTCACCAGTGAGAGGAGTTGATTAGTACCTTTTAAATAAGGTTTATTGAGGCATCGTTTATATATAATAAAGTTCATTATTTTAGGTGTAGAGTTTTATTGGTTTAAATTTACTCATTTACATGAATGGGTATAGCTTTATTTTTTTCATTCTAATTTTTTTTAAAATCTAAATCTTAAGTGAGGATTTGAGTCTCCTTGTCCAAGAAGACATTTTCTGAGCACCAATTAGCACATCCTATGAACCCAGGGTAAAATCACTGAAGCAAACTCTCCCCTTGAAGTTTTTATAATCATTCTTCTATTCTTTTCTGAACTACCTGGCAGCCCATTACAGTTGGCTTTCAGAGACCATCCCTCTGTCCTCAAATGTTCAGCCATCTCAACCTTGCTCTAAGCCTATCATGAATGCCTTCTGACCCTCAACTACATAAAAATCATAGAATCCATCCCTCCTTCTATTGGGCACTTACATGGTACAGTCTAAAGCCATTCATCTCCCACTTAGCACAGCTCTCCCCATGCATTTAACACAATTCCTTCCTCCTTTTGAAAGATTTTTTTCACCACAATCACTATCACCACCACCACCCACCCCAGGCTATAATGCTATTTCTCTTTGGTTTCAGATCTAAAGCTGGTTTCTCTTCTTCTTCCTGACTTTTACAGATTGAAATATTCAGTAGCTTAGGCCTCAAATCTCTTCTCTTTATCTACTCTCAACTCCTAGGTAATCTTCCTCGGTTCTATGGCTCTAAATACCATCTATACACTAATGATTCCCAAATTTGTACTTCCAGAACTAATCTCTACCTTGACTTCAGACAAATATATGAAAGTATTAGCTCAACATTTTCACTTGGATGTCTAAAGGTTATCTCAAATTTTAACGTGTCTGAAATCACACTTTAATACATCCCCTTTCCCAATATGCTCCTTGTGCTTCCATAATCTCAATACATAGCAACTCCATTTCACCAGATGTTCTGGCCAAAACTCCTGAAATTATTCATGCCTCCACTCTTCTACACTTCACACCCAATCCATCAGCAAATCCTTTTAGATCTACTTTCAAAATAGATCCAAGCCCCCTCCTGCCTTAAGGTCTTTGCATTCACTAATGCAATAGTCTTCCTCTAGATATATGTATGGCTCATTCCCTTATTTTTTAAAGATATTTACTCCAAGATCTCCTCTTCAGAGGGAACTTTCCTAACCACGTTATGCTCAATAATTCCATCTTCCAGCTATTGCTCTATATGCTTCATTATTCTTTTAACACTTATTCCCATCTAATACAGCAGTGGTTGATGATGTCCTACCTATATCCTTGATCATATCTTTGGCCCAGCCCCAGAGGTCACCACAGGTACTTCCCTTACAGCCAATGGCTTTCTTTGTCTCTCTGACAAATGTTATTATTGCTTTTCTCTAGCAATGGAAACATATTCAGCCTATGTGCAAGGCAAGTCAGAAATTGTGAGCAATTAGCACCCTAGGAATGAAGGAGGAATGAGAGTTTTGTCCCCAACATTTTGTCCCTCAAAAGGAAAACATTGAGTAGCCTTTCATGCTGACTTCCTGAGGGCCCTCAGTGGGATTCAACCAGTTACCCACAGTGGTAACCCACTCCTTAATGTACTCTTTATTGATTTCCCCACCTTCTCTGATTCACTCTCTATTCCATCATTGTGCTTCATGAAGTTACCTCCTAAATAAACTATTTGCATCCAAATCCATTTTTCAGGGTTTGTTTTTTGGAGAACCAAAATGAAAACAAATTTTATGCATTTATTTGTTTAGTATCTGTATACCCCACTACAGTGTAAGTTCCACCAGAAGAGTAAAGGTGTTTTGCTCTTATTTGTACCCCTAATATTTATGTGCCTGACACATAGGAAGCACTTTATCACTTTTTGTGGAATGAATGTGAATGAATGAACCTGATCTCCATGTGCATTCAACTTTACCCCCTGTGTTTTCTTGTCATTGGACTGCAACATCATGAATTGGAATATCTGTGCTATCATCATGACAAAGAAGACAGAATGAAAGAAGCCAAGTGAGACTGGGAGAACTGAAATAGAGAAGAAAGAAAATCACATGCTTTCTCAAAAGTCTTTCAAGGGTCACAAAGGCAGGCCTTAGATAAATAGTACCCAGATCTTAACTGGGCCAAGTTACAACAGGGTCACTGAACTTGGACACATCAAAAGGGTCACATACCCAGAGTTGCAGTAGTCTCTATTACTGGAGCAGTAGCATGGTCAGCTGGAGAAAGAAAGTTTAACAAAGTCATTTTCTTCTAGTGCTTTCTTTCTCTGGTCACTGACCTTTCTCCAGCATCTAAGGCTTAGTCTGCTTCTGAATGGTCACTAAGCTGAGAAGAGGTAAGAAGCAGTGGATGTATTTGTTCTCGACCCCAGTGGACACCTTTTTATTTAGTATAAATTCATTATTCCAAGAACACAGGCAGGGCCCCACTCAAGTAATAAAGAAAAAGTGGTTGATTGAAATGTCCCAGAAAAACATCTGTACTGAGAATATAAAAGATGAGTGCTTTAGGATAAACCCCATTAGTGTACCTTCAGCTTCACACACATGGTTGATACTCCTATTCAACATTATACTACAAGTTGTAGCCAAAGAAATTAGACAAGAAAAAAAAAAGGCATCCAAATCAGAAAGGAAGAAGTAAAATTGTCTCTTTTTGAAGATGACATGATCTTATATATAGAAAACCCTAAAGACTCCACCAAAAAAACATGTAAGAATGAATATATGAATTCAGTAAAATTTTAAGATATGAAATAAACATACAAAAATCAGTTGTATTGCTATATACTAACAATGAACTATCTGAAAAAGAAATAAATGAAATCATTTCATGTACAATAACAGCAAAACAGTTAGGAATAAATCTAACCAAGGAGGTAAAAAGATACTAAAAATTTACATCATTGATGAAAGAAACTGAAGACACACAAATAAATGGAAATATATCCTGTGTTCATGAATTAAAGAATTATTGTTAAAGTAGCCAAACTATCCAAAGTAATCTACAGATTCAATGCAATCCCTAACAAAATTCCAATGGAATTTTTTGCAGAAATAGTAAAAAAAATTGAATGTAAAAATGAAAGATCCCAAATAGACAAAACAATCTTGAGAAAGAACAAACCTGAAGGCACCACATTTCCTTATTTCAAACTTTATTATAACACTGCATTAATCAAAACAGCATGGCATTGGCATGAATCAACAGAATACAATCAAGATCCTGTGGGGGAGAATGCACATGCAGTTAACAAATATTAAACAAGGGAACTAGAACGAGTAATCCTTATTCACAATAGGGAAAAAATAGTCTCTGCTATAAATGAGGTTGGGATAGCTAAATAATCAATAATCACATGCAAAGCTTGAAATTGGACCCCTATCTTACATCACATATGAAAATTAATTCAAAATGAGTTAAAGACTTAAATGTAAAACCTGAAACTGTAAAACTCCTGGAAGAAAAATATAGGGGAAAACTCCTTGACACTGGTCTCAGCAATAATTTTTTGGATTTGATGTACAAATCCATACAATACAAGGGAAACAAGTGGGACTACATCAAACTAAGAAGATTCTGCACAACAACAGAAATAATCAACAAAACAAAAAGGCAACCAATTAAATGGGAGAAAATATTTGCAAGCCGCATATCTGATAAGACATTAGTATCCAAAACATGTAAAAAATTCATCCAATTAAATAGCAAAAAAATTAAACAACCTGATTTAAAAATGGACAAAGGACATAAACCTAAATATTTTCCAAAGAAAACAAAGAGTCAAAGGTACACAGAAATGTAATTCAAATTCACAATGAGAGATTACCTCACACCTGTTAGAATGGCCATTAGCAAAATAGATAAGAAATAACAAATGCTGATAAGGATGTGGAGAAAAGGGAACACTGTGCACTGTTGGTGGGATTGTAATTTGGTATGGTCATTATGGAAAACAGTATGAAAAAATTAAACTAACATATGATCCAGCAATCCCAGTTCTGGGTATATATTAAAGGAAATGAAATTATTATCTCTAAGTGCTATCTGCACCTCCCTTATCCTTTTGCAGCTTTATGTGCAATAGCCAAGATATAGAATACAACCTAAGTTTCCATTGATGAATGAATAGAGAAATGTAATATATTTCACTATATATATATATACATATATATATAAGGAACTATATAATAAAATATATAACAGATATTATATATAACAAGGAAAATATTATATATATTTATTATATATTTATATATATAATATTTCATATATATCAGAAGATATATATATATATCTGATATATATATATATATATATATATATATATATATATATATATCAGAAGGAAATTCTGCCATTTGCATCAAGGTGGATAAACCTTGCAGGCATTACACTAAATGAAGTAAGTCAAACAAAGACGAACAAATATTGTTTGATACCACTTATATGTGGAATCTGAAACATTCAAACCCATAGAGGGATACCTCTGTGGCTCAGTTGGTTAAGTGTCTACTTTCACCTCAGGTAGTGATCCTGGGGTCTGAAATCCAGTCCCACATATGGCTCCCTGCTCAATGGGGAACCTGCTTTTCCCTATCCCTGCTTCTCATGCTCTCTCTTGCTCTCTCCCTCTCTCTCAAATAAATGAATAAAATATTTTTAAATAAATAGACATGGAAACTCTTATGTACATGGTCAAAGCCCTAAATGACACTCAAAATAACATTTCTCTATTAAACACTAAAGTAATACAAATATGTAAAGCAGCTTCACAAAACAGAACGGGATTAGATGTTTTAACTGTTACACAAGGTGAGACTTACACTAGCTAAAAAACAGAAGGCTGTATATACAGTCTAGGTTACTACAAAATACTTCTGGGTTTCTAACTGACATGAATACTCAAATTGGTGCTTTAAATGATCTCTTTGGTGACTGCTTTAAACTCCTGGACTGGAGGAAAATTATCAAAGTTCAACTATCAAAGGACTTTTACTCAGATTTCTCTTTCTCATTACAATACTAACCTTATTCTGTTGTCCTTTCTGGTGTCTCCCTTCCCAGTGTCAAGACTCTTTCACTGCCATAACTTCCAGCTGATAGATATCCCTTTTACTCAAGGAGGTTCAAATACGTTGACTGCTTTGGATTCAGCTGCCTCCCCTTTCTATCCCCTTATTCAGCAGGAGGAAGTTACAGAAGATGAGGCCTTCCACCTTGAACCTTAAAAACCTAAGGGTCAAAATTGTTCAGGGAGAAATTATGAGGGAACAGAAGGCAAGGGGAAGACAAAGCACAAGCTGACACCATACAATCTCCCCCCACTGCACTCCTGGGTGGGACCCCTGTGACTTTCTTCCAGGAATCTCCCAACCATCTTAATGTTAATGCCTTGCTAGAGTGGAAAACAACCTTAACCTGACAATGGAAAGGCCTCTGGTTATCTCTTTAGCATATGAAAGTTCTTTTGAAACCTCCCTTTTTCCTTACATCCCCCAACCCCATCTTATATAATCAGCCACCCCTCATAACCCTGGTGCAACAGCTCTTTTTGCCCATGGGTCCTGTCTTTGTGCTTTAATAAACCACCGTTTTGCAAACTCCCAAAACAAATAAATAAATTTAAATAAGAATTAATTAATTAATTAATACGTTCAAACTCAGAGAAACAGAGAGTAGATTGGTGGTTGGCAGGGACTGGGGAAGGCAATGCAGAAATAATGGTCAAAGGGTACAAACTTTCAGTTTTAAGATAAGTTCTGGGGATCCTCTATACAGCATGGCAACTACATATGTGAAATTTGCTAGGAAGTGTAATAGATCTTAAATATTTTCACTCCAAAAAAAAAAAAAAAGGCAAAAACAAAACAAAACAAAAAACAAAAGCATGGTAACTCCATGAGATGATAAATGTGTTAGCTAATCTTATCATCATAACCATTTCACTCCTCTATATGTGTATCATATCATCACATTTTGACCTTAAATTTATATTCTTTGTCAATTATATCTCAAAAAATCTGGGAAAAAACAAACAGATGGCTGGTGAAAATTGTGGCAATTTTCTTTTCTTGAGATTGTGTCTCAGACATTTCAGTGTCTCCAGTGACATTGTGGAGTCCCAGGTAGAGGAATGGACAATTAGAGCTGAGAGTGGTCACCAGCAGTCACTGACACTGACAGGTGGTACAATGCTGGAGAACCCCTTTCACATAACCAAATCTCAGCTTCAAAATCATAAAATGAGACAAATATGTCCTGTCTCACAGCGTTGCTGTCAGAATTAAATAAAATCACATAAAGAAATGTCCTGGCACACCGAGGCACTCAACACATGTTTGCCAAAGTGCTAAAATGCTCCTTGTTGCTGCTCCAAATACCACCTGCATTAGGTGGAACTGCTGCTTGCTTCCTGTGAGTTCCACCCTCCCAGTTCTAAAATGTTTCCTCTTTCAAGGGAACTGGTGATAAAGAAGCAAGTCTGAGAGGCTGAAAAGATAGTAAATAGAAATGAATGTGAGCAGGAGATGGGAATGGAAGAGGGTGTCAAAATCTGTGCCTGCGCATTGTCCGTCTGAGAAGGCCTACTCCTAGAGCACAGAGCTAAAGACCTTTTCTCTTCCTTCCCTGTACTACTACTCTACACCAGGATCATACAAATTTATGGTCATAAATACCAATTCCAGGGATGGCGGAGAAATAGCTGGCTGAAACAACATCAGGTAGCAGGAGATCAGTTAGATAGACTATCAAACCATTGCAAGCACCTACAAATCCAACGGGAGATTGAAGAGAAGAACAGCAATTCTAGAAACAGAAAATCAACCACTTTCTGAAAGGTAGGACCAGCGGAGAAGTGAATCCAAAGCCACGGGAAGATAGACCGCGGGGGGAGGGGCCAGCTCCTGGCAAACGGCAGAGCAATGGAACACAAAATCAGGACTTTTAAAAGTCTACTCCACTGAGGGACATTGCTCCAAGGCTAAACCAGGGAGAAGCCCATGCGGGGCCAGCGTGGCTCTAGGTCCCACAGGGTTACAGAAGGATCAGGGGTGTCTGAGTGTCACGGAGCTCAAAGGTGTTAGACCAGGGAAGCCAGCTACAGAGACAGAGCCAAGGAGTGAGCTCTTAGCTCAGGGTTACCTTGAACCGGTCACAAGCTGGGTGAGCTCAGAGCATAGCCAGAGGCCAGGGAGACGGGAGTGATTGGGCTCTTTTCTCTCTGAAGTTGCAATGAGGAACTGGGCCCCGAGCTCCCAGCTCCTCCAGGCCGGAAAATGAGTGGCTGCCATTTTCATTCCCATCCTCCAGAACTGTATGGTAAGTATTCAGGGGACAAAAGCTCCTGAAAGTGAACCCGAGCAGATTACTTAGCCTGGCCCCTGGTAAGGGTGGTGCAATTCTACCTTGGGCAAAGACAGGTGAGAATCATTACAGCGGGCCCCTCCTGCAGAAGATCAAGAAATCCAGCCAAGACAAAGTTCACCTAACAAGGAGAGCAGCAGAATTCCAGTGGAGGAGGAAGCAAAACAGGGAACTCATGGCTTTCTCTCCATGATTCTTTAGTCTTGTGGTTATTTTGATTTATTTTTAATTTTATTTTTTTTCTTCTGCTAAATTTTTTTTAACCTTTACCCTTTTCTTTTTTAATGTATTTTAACTAGTTTAACTAATATATATATTTTTTCTTTTTTATATTTTTTCTTTGTTTTCTTCTTTTAATTTTTTTTTTTTTTTGGAACTTCTTTTTATCCCCTTTCTCCCTCCCACAATTTGGGGTCTCTTCTGATTTAGTTAGAGTGCATTTTCCTGGGGTCTTTGCCACCCTTTCAGTATTTTATTTGCTCCTTCATATACTCTTACCTGGAAAAAATGACAAGGTAAAAAAGTCACCACAAAAAAAAAAAAGAACAAGAGGCAGTACCAACGGCTAGGGACCTAATCAATATAGACATTGGTAATATGTCAGATATAGACTTCAGAATGACTATTCTCAAGGTTCTAGCCAGGCTCGAAAAAGGCATGGGCGATATAGAGAAACCCTCTCTGGAGAGAGAAAAGCCCTTCTAAAGAAATAAAAGAACTAAAATCTAACCACGTTGAAATAAAAAAGCTATTAATGAGGTACAATAAAAAATGAAGGCTCTTACTGCTAGGGTAAATGAAGCAGAAGAAAGAATTAGTAATACAGAAGACCAAATGACAGAGAATAAAGAAACTGAGGAAAAGAGGGACAAACAGCTACTGGACCACGAGGGGAGAATTCAAGAGATAAGTGACACCATAAGATGAAACAACATTAGAATAACTGGGATTCCAGAAGAAGAAAAAAAAAGAGAGGGGAGCAGACAATATTTGAGAGAATTATTGGAGAGAATTTCCCTAATATGGCAAAGGGAACAAGCATCAAAATCCAGGAGGTACAGAGAAGCCCTCTGAAAATCAACAAGAATAGGTCCACATCCTGTCACCTAATAGTAAAATTTACAAGTCTTAGCAACAAAGAGAAAAATCCTGAAAGCAGCCCAGGAAAAGAAGTCTATAACATACAATGGTAAAAATATGAGATTGGCAGCGGACTAATCCACAGAGACCTGGCAGGCCAGAAAGAATTGGCATGATATATTCAGAGCATTAACAAGAAAAACATGCAGCCAAGAATACTATATCCAGCTAGGCTATCACTGAAAATAGATGGAGAGATAAAAAGCTTCCAGGGCAAACAAAAACTGAAAGAATTTGCAAACACCAAACCAGCTCTACAGGAAATATTGAAAGGGGTCCTCTAAGTAAAGAGAGACTCTACAAGTAGTAGATCAGAAAGGAACAGAGACAATATACAGTAACAGTCACCTTACAGGCAATACAATGGCACTAAATTCATATCTCTCAATGGTTACCCTGAATGTTAATGGGCTAAATTCCCCATCAAAAGACACAGGGTATCAGAATGGGTAAAAAAACAAAGCCTATCAATATGTTGCCTACAAGACACTCATTTTAGACCCGAAGACACCTCCAGATTTAAAGTGAGGGGGTGGAAAACAATTTACCATGCTAATGGACATCAGAAGAAAGCAGGAGTGGCAATCCTTATATCAGATCAATTAGATTTTAAGCCACAGACTATAATAAGAGATGAGGAAGGACACTATATCATACTCAAAGGGTCTGTCCAACAAGAGGATCTAACAGTTTTAAATATCTATTCCCCTAACGTGGGAGCAGCCAACGATATAAACCAATTAATAACAAAATCAAAGAAACACATCGACAATAATACAATAATAGTAGGGGACTTTAACACTCCCCTCACAGAAATGGACAGACCATCCAAGCAAAAGATCAGCAAGGAAATAAAGTTCTAAAATGACACACTGGACCAGATGAACATCACAGATATATTCAGAACATTTCATCCCAAAGCAACAGAATACACATTCTTCTCTAGTGCACATGGAACATCCTCCAGACTAGATCACATCCTCGGTCCTAAATCAGGTCTCAACCGGTATCAAAAGATTGGGATCATTCCCTGCATATTTTCAGACCACAATGCTCTAAAGCTAGAACTCAACCACAAGAGGAAGTTTGGAAAGAACCCAAATACATGGAGACTAAACAGCATCCTTCTAAAGAATGAATGGGTCACCAGGAAATTAAAGAAGAATTGAAAAAAAATCATAGAAACAAATGATAATGAAAACACAATAGTTCTAAATCTGTGGGACACTGCAAACTCAGTCCTGAGAGGAAAATATACAGCGATACAAGCCTTTCTCAAGTACAAGGTCTCAAGTACACAACCTAACCCTACACCTAAAGGAGCTGGAGAAAGAACAAGAAAGAAAGCCTAAATCCAGAAGGAGAAAAGAAATAATAAAAATCAGAAGATCAGAGCAGAAATCAATGAAATAGAAACCAAAAATACAATAGAACAAATCAACGAAACTAGGAGCTTGTTCGTTGAAAGAATTAATAAGATTGATAAACTCCTGGCCAGACTTATCAAAAAGAAAAGAGAAAGGACCCAAATAAATAAAATCATGAATGAAAGAGGAGAGATCACAACTAACACCAAAGAAATACAATTATAAGAACATACTATCAGCAACTCTATGCAAACAAATTTGACAATCTGGAAGAAATGGATGCATTCCTAGAAACATACAAACTACTACAACTGAACCAGGAAGAAATAGGAAACCTGAACAGACCCATAACCAGTAAGGAGATTGAAACAGTCATAAAAAATCTCCAAACAAACAAAAGCCCAGGGCCAGATGGCTTCCCAGGGGAATTCTACCAAACATTTAAAGAAAAACTAATTCCTATTCTCCTGAAACTGTTCCAAAAAATAGAAATGGAAGGAAAACTTCCAAACTCATTTTAGGAGGCCAGCATCACCTTGATCCCAAAACCAGACAAGGATCCCATCAAAAAAGAGAGCTATAGACCAATATACTTGATGAACACAGATGCGAAAATTCTCACCAAAATACTAGCCAATAGGATTCAACAGTACATTAAAAGGATTATTCACCAGGACCAAGTAGGATTTATTCCAGGGCCACAACTTTGGTTCATCATCCGCAAATCAATCAATGTGACACCACATATTAATAAAAGAAAGAACAAGAACCATATGATACTCTCAATAGATGCTGAAAAAGCATTTCACAAAGTACAGCATCCCTTCCTGATCAAAACTCTTCAAAGTGTAGGGATAGAGGGCACATACCTCAATATTATCAAAGCCATCTATGAAAAACCCACCGCAAATATCATTCTCAATAGAGAAAAACTGAAAGCTTTTCCGCTAAGGTCAGGAACATGGCAGGGATGTCCATTATCACCACTGCTATTCAACATAGTACTAGAAGTCCTAGCCTCAGCAATCAGACAACAAAAAGAAATTAAAGGCATCCAAATTGGCAAAGAAGAAGTCAAACTATCACTCTTCACAGATGATATGATACTATATGTGGAAAACCCAAAAGACTCCACTCCAAGTCTGCTAGAACTTATACAGGAATTCAGTAAAGCGTCAGGATACAAAAACCAATGCACAGAAATCAGTTGCATTTCTCTACACCAATAACAAGACAGATGAAAGAGAAATTAAAGAGTCAATCCTATTTACAATTGCACCCAAAACTATAAGATACCTAGAAATAAACCTAACCAAAGAGGCTAAGAATCTATATTCAGAAAACTACAAAGTACTCATGAAAGAAATTGAGGAAGACACAAAGAAATGGAAAAATGTTTCATGCTCCTAGATTGGAAGAACAAATAATGTGAAAATGTCTATGCTACCTAAAGCAATCTACACATTTAATGAAATCCCTATCAAAATCCCACCTATTTTTTTCAAAGAAGTGGAACAAATAATCCTAAAATTTATATGGAACCAGAAAAGACCTCGAATAGCCAAAGGAATATTGAAAAAGTAAGCCAAAGTTGGCAGCATCACAATTCTGGACTTCAAGCTCTATTACAAAGCTGTCATCATCAAGACAGTATGGTAGTGGCACAAAAGCACACACATAGATCAATGGAACATAATAGAGAGCCCAGGAATAAACCCTCAACTCTGTGGTCATTTACTCTCTGACAAAGCAGGAAAGAATGTTCAATGGAAAAAAGACAGCCTCTTCAACAAATGGTGTTGGAAAAATTGGACAGCCACATGCAGAAAAATGAAACTGGACCACTTCCTTACAACACACACAAAAATAGACTCACAATAGATGAAGGACGTCAATGTGAGAAAGGAATCCATCAAAATCCTTGAGGAGAACACAGGCAGCAACCTCTTTGACATCAACCGCAACAACTTCTTCCTAGGAACATCGCCAAAGACAATAAAAGCAAGGGCAAAAATGAACTATTGGGATTTCATCAAGATCAAAAGCTTTTGCACAGGAAATGAAAAAGTTAACAAAACCAAAAGACAAGTGACAGAATGGGAGAATATATTTGCAAAAGACATATCAGTTAAAGGGCGAGTGTCCAAAATCTATAAAGAGCTTAGCAAACCCAACACCCAAAGAGCAAATAATCCAATCAAGAAATGGGCAGAAGACAGGAACAGACATTTCTGCAAAGAAGACATCCAGATGGCCAACAGACACATTTAAAAGTTTTCCACATCACTCAGCATCAGGGAAATACAAATCAAAACCACAGTGAGATATCATCTCACATCAGTCAGAAAGGCTAAAATTAACAAGTCAGGAAATGACAGATGCTGGCAAGGATGTGAAGAAAGGGGGACCCTCCTACCCTGTTGGTGGGAATGCAAGGTGGTGCAACCACTCTGGAAAACGGCATGGAGGTTCCTCAAAAAGTTGAAAATAGAACTACCCTATGACCCAGCAATTGCACTACTGGGTATTTACCCTAAAGATACAAATGTAGTGATCCGAAGGGGCACGTGCACGGCAATGTTTATAGCAGCCACGTCTACAATAGCAGCCAAACTATGGAAAGAACCTAGATGTCCATCAACAGATGAATGGATAAAGAAGATGTGATATATATATATATATATATATATATATATATATATATATATAATGCAGCCAATAAAAGAAATGAAATCTTGCCATATGCAATGATGTGGATGCAAATAGAGGGTATCATGCTTAGTGCAATAAGTCAATCAGAGAAAATCAATTATCATATGATCTCCCTGATATGAGGAAGTGGAGATGCAACATGGGGGTTGGGGGGGTAGGCGAAGAATAAATGAAACAAGATGGGATCAGGAGGGAGACAAACCAACAGTGACTCTTAATCTCACAAAACAAACTGAGGGTTGCTGGTAGGAGGGTCAGGAGAGGGGGGTGGGTTTATGGACATTGGGGAAGTTATGTGCTATGGTGAGTGCTGTGAAGTGTGTAAACCTGGCGATTCACAGACCTGTACCCCTGGGGATACAAATACATTATATGTTTATAAAAAAGTAAAAATTTAAATAATAGAGATGGGGCACCTGGGTGGCTCAGTGGGTTATTGCCTCTGCTTTCAGCTCAGGTCATGATCTCAGGGTCCTGGATCGAGGCCCGCATCGGGCTCTCTGCTCAGCAGGGAGCCTGCTTCCTCTTCTCTCTGTCTGCCTCTCTGCCTACTTGTGATCTCTGTCTGTCAAATAAATAAATAAAAATCTTTTAAAAAATAGAGATGGAAAATAAATAAATTAATAAATAAATACCAATTCCTGATTGATGACATCTGTGATGCTGTGTCTCCCACTCTTCTCCCCAGGTGTAAAAGGACAGCTTCCTCAGACATGTCTGACTTCATGCTCCTCTGCTTTCACACTGGGCAGGATGGGTTGGGAGAAGCTGTGGAGAGAGAAAGGGAGGCAGAACTGTTGATGGTTTTGCCACTGCCCAGGCATCTCTGTGTCCCTGTGGAAAGGACACATTGCACTCAGTGGAGGAACAGCTATGGGCCAGGGAAGGATAATGGAAATTTAAGGATTTCTCATGGACTTCCCTACCAGGGTAGGGGAATCTCTTGAGGAAGGCAGGAAGAAATTGGCCTACAGAAGTACCAAATCTATGACAAAGTGGCTTAGCTAGCCAAAGACCCATCCTATGTTAGAATTTCCTAAAATTACTTTCAGGGCTTTAAGAAATCAAGGAGAAAGTGGGTATAAGAAGGGAACTGTGCAAGAAGAAACTTTCCCAAAATTACACAGTAAATGTACCTCTTTCACTTCAGCTCACCATTCAAGAAATTCAGGTTGCCAAATATCCCCCCTCCCTATTGCAGTGAGTCATGTGTCACCCAGGGCAGGCCATTTTGCCTTCTGAGGTAGGCATTTTGGTTGGACTCTGCATGACACTGCTTGATAGTCAAGTGCATCAAAACAGCACTATTAATGGGTATGCATAGACAAGTGCTGGGGTCTGTCTCCACTCATGATAGGGGAATGATCACCGAGAACAAGAGATGGAAAAGAGCCCCTTGCTGGGCAAGGGGCAAATTGACATTGTGAAAAAGACAACTGTAAAGACATCATCAAAATATTATGAACTAGGATTCCTCTTGAGAAAATCCACAAAGCATAAACCGTGGGCAGCTCGCCCTGTTAACTGTAACAGAAGACAAGGTCATGCTTACAATACCATAAGCTCAGAGATCCTAGAAGATGTTCCCTTGCCTGTATAAAATGTCACTAAGAAAGTCTAAATGAAAAGGCCAAATATCTTTGATGGGGAGAATTAAGTCAGAAAGAGAGTAAGGATCTGTTCTCTCCTCTCCTGCTCCCAATTTCACAGCCTTCCACCAGGTCCCCAGTCCTCATGCCCTTCCCCCTGGGTGCATGCTCCATGGCACCTGGCTTTCCACTACCACAAATTTCAGTGCTGCCAGGCACCACCCTTTGTAGTGGCAAGAATACAGTACTTGGCATGGCAGAGCTTCAGTTAAATCATGGCACCCACCTTCACAAGGAAGAAGAGCAAAGACAAGTCATTTAGCCCTCTGAATTTCAGTTTTCTCACCTGAGACAAGAGAAGGTTTTTAAAAGAATTAAATGACATAACACCAGAAAGTCAGCCAGCACTGCTCAATGAATAGTCTCAGCTATTGGATTATTATTTCTCTTCTGATTCTGAAGTTTTATACAAGCTTAAGTGTTGAGTTGTCTGAGGGGGATGAAGAGGGGTCTTAAAGTGGCAGAGCCAATACATGCTCATCCATCCTCTGATAGTGTCTGGGTCCCAAGAATCCAGGGATCCATGACCCACATTAGCTCTGAAGAAGCAGGTCCAGAATTAGGTTTTCAAGTTCCTACCAGTGAGACCGTGGCAATGGGCATGGAGAAAAGGAGCAAAAATTTTTTCTATAAATGGAAGACAGAATCATACACAGCCCCACAATAGCCTGGGGGCTAGTGTGAGGTCTAGGCTTTGGCCAGCTTCACCATGCAACACTATGAGCTACCAACCTCACTGTCAGGCAAAGGTCAAAGCCAACTGACATCCTTTTATCAAAATATCTAGACTTGTTTAGGGCACTACCCCAGGAAAAATCCCTGAGGGGCCTCAGGCCCTTTAAAACTACACTAAGTCTGCCTTGTGGATAGAGTGAAGAAAGTACAAAGGAATGAAGCAGTGAAAATGGTTGCTAACCTCCAGATAGATTAAGGTAAGGGACAGAACTAAGTGGGAATTCACAAAATGGGTTCAATCATCAGTCCTCCCACTTATAGGCTGGTTTAAGTCTCTTGAGCCTCAATCTTTCTATGTATAAAATGGGATGACTACTGTTCCTTCTACTTCTAAAATGAAGTCTTAGAATAAAAAGGATGATAAGATTTTTTTTTTTTAAGTGAGTAAGCCAGTTTAAATAATTTTATGGGTCCCACAGGGCTACCTACTCTGTGCCAGAGTACACTAAAGGACAGAAATTGCATTGGTCCTCAGTTTATAATTTCATCCTAATGTTAAGGGCTGATAGAATAGTCTAATACAATATGCAATGATAGAATGAAATCTGGACTAGGAATCAGAAGACCTGACTCAGAAACCTGGATCCCTTTCCTCCAGCTGTGCATCTTTTGGCATGTCACCTGAGCATTAACATCCCCTTTTGACTATTCCTCAGTTTTATAAAATGCAGTCATGAACATGGACATATTTTGTACCGTATAGCCCTATACAAACACAAGATTTCACTATCATCATTATCATGCTTTTGTTGTGACTTACTCACCAAAGCACACCACAATATTTCTACCAAACCTGGATTATAAAATGTCCCTGATACCATTGTATGTTAATTGAACATAACATTGTGGTCAAAGATCAATCCACCTCAGCCTTGGACAATTTCCTCAGTCCCAGAGCTGTGAGTCTAAATGTGACAGGTAGACAAGTCATAGCCATGGAGAGAGAGTGACATCTACTCCCCGGGGACTAGGAGTCCATTGAGTAACAGAGGAATTAAGAGAACTCCCAATTAGTTTGGGCCATATTTAGAGGTACTTTGTGGCAGAGATCTCCCAGAAGGATCTGGTCCCAATAAGGTTTAGACAAAGGAATCACAGCAGTTTGGTCAATAAACATTAGAGTATTCTTGCAAAGGTGGTAGACTCACCAAACAGCACAATAAAAAAACTTTGCCCTACCTCCTACTCCCAGCCAAGAGGCCAGCATGGAGCTCGGAAGCTGAAGTCTTCAGGAAGTACTGAGAGTCAGAAGCTTTGTAGTACCTACCTTAGGTGGCTGTGTATGTCATCCTGAGGCTGCCCAGGGTCCTTTGCTATGGTGCCTATGGCAAACCTGTTGTCCCTGGTAACAGGCCTCATTAGCTAATCTTCCTTTAACACTGGAACTGGTTGGCGACCCACCCCAAACAGTCAGTCAGGTAGCTCATAACTGGTTATGGTCCTGGTTAGTTCACTAAGATCAAAGGCATGATTTAAAACCAAAACCAAGTCTATGCGCACACTAAATCCATAAGCTGGGAAACTAGTAGAAGCCAAGTTCCTAAAGCCAAGAGAGAAATTCAACAACTAGCCAAGTAAAATGCACAAGCCAAATTCAAGAGCTGAGATGATAAATCCAATACCTGAGTTGCCAAACCAATACTGTATTCAAAGCCACCTGAGGCCCATAGCTGGTTAGAAAGTTTAGATCATCATGGGCAGTAAAGCTCTACCACAAAGAACAGCCAGGAGAATGGAAGGAGTTATTTTGAAGTTGCCATGTGCTTAGCTGCCTCAAGTTTACTTTCATTTAGTCCTTACATTCATGAATAAAGTAAGGAGATCAGCAAGAAATGTTACTATGTGACCAGCTCCATTTTCTTCTCTTCCTATTCCTAGACTAGAAGGAAATGCATCGAAGTGTTGCAAGAGGGGATAGAATACTACTTTTTATAATCCATAAAAATATATAAGGCACTTTAAATACATAAAAAGAAGAATTTTTACCATTATGTATGTTTTCCCTGCTAGGTAGATCCAGTAAATATTTCCATAAAGTGCTTTGGACAGTACTAATATGCCCGATTCCAGTGCCACATACCTCTCCTGACCAAAAAAAAAAAAAAAGGAAGGACCTGTCTCCAAATAATAATGATTCAAGCTACTGTAGGAAGCTGGAAGGACTATTATTCTTAAGTAATCAGGACTTTGGGATCCTTTCAAATTATACCCCAAGAGCAGGCTTCCCATTGGCCACATATATGCTTTCTCTCTGATTCTTCAGACTGAGGAAAAAAGGGAAAGAAGAGAAATCAAGGACATGGTTGTCAGTACATGTTTGACCCAATTGTGCACCCATGGGATGAGTATCTCCACTGAAGGAAGGCATCTCTGCGACCCAAAGCATAACTTGAGAATAACTGGAGAAGAGCCTAGAGAAACATTTCCTTCACTCAGCAACTTCAGTTAATTCTACATGTACAACCAATTCTGCTAGAACACTTGCTTTGAACACTTAAATTTATCCCAATATGATTGATATAATCAAAAACAATTTGAGCATAACATGAATTTCACCTTTGTGTGACTTTATAGGCAAGTAACACTAGGTAAATGCGGAAAACTGTACCTAGCTGAACCAAGCATAGAGATTTACAACACACACACATACACACACACTCCTCAAACATCAACTCATTAACGGAGTTCATTGTGTGTTATGAGCCACACCCATACACATCTGGTATTACGTCTTTCATCCTATTTCCAGTCCATTTTCTTCCATTACTTCCATAGCTCACAAGCTGCAACTCTGCTAGTGCCCAACCCCAGAAGCAAATCTAGGTCTTTTTCAAAGTAAAGGGTCATATATATCATGGTATTTATATGTAGTACTCATATAATTTATTGTAGTATATTATATGTAGTATCTTTATATCTTCATTATTTAACTGTGCATAAAATTGTGCTACTCTTTTATTTGGTTATCTTTCTTTTGTATGTCATTGATGAAGTTTTTGAGTGTTATATCCTTGTCTCTATTCTTCCACAGAAGTTCTGTGATTTTTTGCATGACTTTGTACATCACAGCAATTTTTGGGAATGTATATGTCACATTATATAACTGTACAAGGCTTTGCTCTACATATGATGACGAAAACAGACACTACCCAAATAGTGTGTTCATGCAGGAACTCCTTCCTGATATTACTTAGGAAAAATTATACTTTTCTGAATGTCAAATCCCAATAAAAAATCAAATCCCAAGATAAATTGGGAAAATAGGAGAAAGTGTTATAATTCTTCGTGAGAATTAAAGCTTAACAACTAATTTGGAGATATTACTGGCTCCATGGAATCCACTGACACATGGAATCAAGTCATAATCAATGTTTCTAGGAACTGAAAGAAAAATACATGGGAAAGAGAGGTCAAGATCTAAACTCTTGATCCTGCTTGTGGTCATTGACCATTTGTCAGAATGTATATCACTGTCTAGCTGCATACATCAAAATAAATACTACAAATATTTAATTTATTTAATATCAGTAAGCACAAGTTATGCTTGCATGAAAATAAATGTTACTAAGTTTATATGGGCAGTATAGTTTATACAAATCCTATGAGTGGTGCTCAAAGAAAAAAGTTTTAGAAGAAAAATTAATCTTTAATTGGCAATTCACTCTTAATGCTGCTAGGAGACACAGAAACTGTTATTTGAACACTGTATCTTAATTATGTTACTGGTGTTTTCCAGTGTTCAGTTATTCATTACAGATTATATTTTTTGGTAAGTGATACTAAAATATTTCTTACATTACCTTGTAAATATTCAGAGTAACAAGTAAACAGTATGAGAAATATTTGATATATGTTTTAAGAATAACTTATGATTTTAGGCATACCTGAAAATGTCTATGAATTCTGATTTCTCATTCCAAAATCTTGAAGATTAATATCTGTCTGAAATTTAAAAGTGCTAAGTCCAGGCATGGTACTCTGCCAAAATAAAGCCTGGGATCTATGAAACCTGAATAAACATGTTCATTAGAGACACATTATGACCTTGAAATGAGGGGTTCAATGTTCCAGGAGCCATACGCCATACCCCACAGTTGTTTTCATATTTTTCTTGGCCAATTATCTGAGATAACTAGGGCTAGAATTCAGGATTTGTTTATCAAAATATATTATGTATACGCATGTGTGGTGGCAGGCTGTAGATGGGAAATCTCTGAGGCTTCCTCTCAGTTTTGATGTGAATCTAAAATGCTCTAAAAAGTAAAGTCTATTAAACACAAACACAGAATCTCAGGCTTGAGATTTAATGTGCAACACACATACACAGAGACACCAAATTATAAAAAATTCCTTGGTTTGTTAAAAGAGCAGCTTCCCTTGGCCCACATGTGCCAGTCCCAGTATACATGATGGATGGAGGCTTCCATTTCTCACTCACAAACACGCATCCAGCTCTTTATCAGAGTCCCTTAATCTCAGAGGAAGAAGGCATTTCATAGCAAGGCCCGTTTGAGGTTCACAAAGACTCAGCTGCCATAAATCAAACATTGGTGACATTAGTGCAGTCGAGGAATAGTGCTGCAGGTGACATTTTCCTGACCCTGCTGAGAGAGGGGCAAGTCTAGAGTTTAATGAAATGAAATCTCTTCGTCGGGAACACAAATAAGACTGCTGGAGTAGTGCTCTCTTGAAGTGACTTTCAACTGGCTTGTGAGAAGGTTAAGGCCCATCCCCAAATCCAGAGGCAGAAGTAGCCTTAATTCTTCGTCTAGAGAGATAACCAAAGGAAAACTGTGTTTGAAGCCCAGAGTTCTGTGCAAAACCAACTAAAGCTGCAATACCTTGAGGGCACTGGGGGGGAAAAAAGGAAGAAAGAAAGAAACAGAAAAGAAACAAACAAAGGAACAATGACTTCAGAAAGAACCCAGCTCATTTCTTTTTCCTGGGCAGTACTTTACCTCCACAGGAAAAGTGAAAACTCATCATTGAAGATGAACTGAGAACAGGACAGCTTGGTCTGTCTTCAGTACTCTAGATTCAAAGTTGACTTCTCTCCAACTTGTAGATGAATTAAGTTGTAAGTGGATGGAAAGATGTTGTGGTTATCTATATGGTGCAATTATCTAGAGAGATGTTTCAAAATACTCCAATATGGACAAATGCCCATTGAGTTGAACTTAAATTTCGAAACTTATATCAAAGATGTTTGTTTGTCTTTGTTTTTTAGCCACCAGACAATTTTGATCCTGGATAATTACGGATTAATAAGGTACAAAGGCAGAGGTGGCTTCTATAACAGAATTTTTTTCTCCCTTTCTTCTCACTATCTGGAAAGTAGCAAAAGAACAAGGAGGAGGACAAAGAACATGTCTAATGTCTTGACACTACCATTGGTGAAGAAAGGAGTCCCCATCTTCTCAATGTTCTTTTCTTCTAAGGTGTACTAGGCTGGTCCTAATGGTTTTACTCGGTTTGTAAAACAAATATTTCTGAAGTGGAAATAGTCCACCTTGGGAAGACTTGCTTCAAGTTTTTATCCTCTCTTTTGGGTATGTTCCTGACCTATGAACTCTATTCAAATGGTTTTAGATGTTAAACTGTGTGTGTGTGGGGGGGGGGGGGTCCTATCTACCTTTAACTTTTGATAAAGACTCTTTACCATGACAACTAGTTCTTGGTGACTTTTACAGATAATATTACTCTGGGCATTCTCTTGACTCCTAACTACACTTAACTTCTTTGTTACCATATATAACTATAGAAGAAAGTTGTATGAACCTTGAAGAATTCATCAGCTCCTTTTGGAATGCCTCCTAAAATCTCCTGTACCTAAGAGTTATGAACACTATTGATTTTACTAAAGACTTCTTAAGAGAGATGGAAAAGGAATATGATGTCACTAGTTCTATATTCTGCTCCACACAAAAACAAGATTATCTTTGGGAAAATTCTTCACTTCTGCTTACCTGGATCTCCTTCTTCCTCTGCTGGCTTTGCTTGACTCCACTTCCCTCTCCAATGTATATTTTAAAAGTGCCTTCTTTCTTCTGGATGTTAGGGACCTATGTACCACCCGGGCTTTCTCCAACACATGCTTCCCAACACTTCTTCTTGACATTATTCATCTTTCTCCAGAAAAGAATTTTTATACTACTGCTAAAAAGATAAAAATTTCTTCTTGTTAGCTCTGATTTATTTTCCTTCCCAATTGGTGATACTTGTCATAGAAAAAGAAAAAGATTAAAACCCCGGTCAGCAATTTGAGGCACAGATCTGTGGCTGGAAACTTATAATTCTCTACTCATGGGCCTTAACACAATTTCCCAAATCATAAAACTGTGAACTACTGCAAGGAAAAATACACCTAAACCAAAGGAAAGAATGACACATCTGATATCTACTGTAATAAAAAATAATATTTGACAATAAAAAACCCAACCATGTGATTTATGAAATGAAGGCTTCACTAGGGCTTTTTAAACCTAGAGCCTAAATTTGACTGTACATTTTGCTTTAGGGTTTGGATTTAGTTCACAAAAATTGGATATGGCTGCTAAAGCTCTAAAAGGTTTTTGTTTATTTATTTTTTCTCTTGAATTGGCCCTATGGGACTGGATATATAGAGTAAAAATTGCTTGTTTGATTGGCCAGCATCCATATTCTTTTTCTGCAACAATTTTACCTTAATTTTTCTTTGTGGCATTCGCCTCTTCTCCCACTTTTTGCCATTGTTGTATGGAAAGGGATTGAGACCTGAGCCAATTTGCCTAGCCCAGCCCCTTGGCCACAGGGGTTAGTCCAGAGATTAGCACAGAACCCAGTTAGAGCTGAATAAGACATTTGTATAGGTTTTTGGGGGAAAAAACATTCTTTTTTCCTCAAGCCATAGTAGAAGGAGTGTCTGCTGTAGCCACCTCAATTATGTAAGGGGAGCTAGGCTGTGGATAAATCCCAAACCTAGAGGAAACAGAGCTCACATATATCTTCTGGCCATTTGGTCTGAACCCTGAATCAAGCCACTCCTGAAGCCTGACTTCCCCAGATTTTTTAATTACGTGAACCAAGAAGTAAATTTTTACTTAAACTAATTTGAGTTTCTTTTGCTTACAATATAAAGAGTCCTCACAGATACAATGTAAGTCTATAGCATCTAAGAAAAGAATTCATTCAGTACATGTTTTCTCACTCATTTATTTTTTACATGTTTAATGTCTACCTATTAAATACCAGGAATTGGAAATTTAAAAAATTACCCAGATCTTGGCCCTCAAGAAGGGTAAGAGAGAGGTGTGAGGACATACAATACTATGAAACATGAGAGATAGAGGGAGGTAATATGGGAAGATAGAGAACAAAGAGATTATTTCAGTTGAAAAATGTCTGTAAAATGTTTAGCAGGCAGGGAAGGAACATTCTAGAAGGAGCAAATTGCACAGGCAAAGGTCCGTTGGTATGAGGCAGCATAGATCTTCTGGGGAATCACCAAGAGTCTGAGGCTTCCATATGGGTTACCACTCTAAGCACAGAGAGCTGTGGCTAAAAAGGTGGTTTGGAATTCAATTATAAAGGGATTTGTACATCTGGTCATCAGAGGATGTCATGGTCAGATGTGAATTTGAGAATAATGTAGGCAATATCCACAAGAGGCACGAGTGGGCTTCCTTTGTCTAATATCTCCGAAGCTGCCTGGCTCCTGGAGTTCCTCACTGAAGCTGGAGTTACCCTTGTCAGTAGGCCTCTCCTCTCTCCCTTACTCTACTGCCAAGAGGGATTATAAGGTGGATGCTGACACTGTCCTGTGCTATTGTGCACTTCAGATATTCATCTGTGCTCTGGAAAATGGCTTGAAATTCTCCATGGAGAGTGCAGACAGAAAGGTCAACAATTATGCAAAATGAATAATGGGCTTAGAGCAATCAGGCCACGCAGCTGCTGCAATGAATTCTCTGAAACCCACCTGCCAAGTGTCTGTGTCCCTGCCCAGTGGCCCAGCCAGGCTTCTGCAGCCAAGCCCTTAGCTAACTAGTATTCCTAGACAGCTAGGGGAGATTTGAATAAAAGAAGAAAAGCCAACGAAACCACAGCTCTGATCATGGAGAAACATCTTCTTAATGCTTCCTCTAAAGCTCAATGAATGACCTATTCTCAAAGAGGAGGGGCCACACAAGGAACAAAGAGTCAAAAACCAACTAGGGAGCAGCCAAGCTTCAGTCTGCAACCACAAGTTCCTGAGGCAGTTTTTGTTCTGGGAGGACACAACTTAGTCACAGCTTTCCCTGGGAATACCAGTCAAGTAGGATCACATTGTTGCGTGTCTACTATGTGAAATATGCTGGGGGAATGCAAAGATGAATAACACTCAATGCATAACCCAGATAGATAGATCCGCTGGTCATTTAATATATGAGGTAGCCGGGACACAAGGGGTTATTGTATTGCCCACAGCACAGAACTGCTAAATGGCAAACTGGGAATGAAGCCCAGGGCCCCAGAATTGAGAGGTAATACCTTTACCCTCAGCTCAGTTCCTTCCCAGCACCCAGAGCAAACACAGTGTCTCCATGAGGCCCACAGGAACATAAGCCTTTGGGAGGCAGGGGCCTGTTAGCCTGTTAGCCTGCTGTAATCCTAGGTGTTTGCCTTGAACTCAAGTGCGAACTGGGCTCTTCTGACTCTAGCATCCTCCCATTCTTCATCTGGCTACAGTTGTGCCAAAGAACAAAGGAGATCTCCAATTCCATCCAGACCGGACACTCCTGTTCTGTTGGAAGCCCTGGCCTGCACGTGATTACCCTGAACTACATCTGGAAGTCTTATGAAAACACTTACTAGCAGTAGACTAAGATGTTTCACCTACATTTTCTTATCTAATCTCCAGTATAGTTCCATATGTGAGGGCTATTATTTTCCCCATTTAACAAATGAGGAAACTGAGGATTAACAAAGTTGACTTAAGCCATGAGCAAGGAGAATGCCAAGGCAGGGCAGGTCTGAATGTTTTCCAAGTTTTTATTCTTTCCAATTCCATCATCTTGCCTCTTTAAAAGGTATGAGAAGTAAAAGCCTGAAAGGGAGCACTAGAAGTTAGTGCTTAGAGCAAAAGACTTGAAATGCCCAAAATGTGGTTTTATCTCTTTGGCAATTTTGGTCAATTTCTCTGAAAAATATGAATAAGTTTAAGTGAATCACACCATTCAGGCACAGATGCATTTGCAAATGTACTCTTGCCAATTTGAAACAGGAAAAAGCTAAGCAACTCTTGCTCTCATGTGGGTGGCTTTTATAAAAGGGAGGGAGACTTTTATGAGAAGAAAGGCAGAACTGGAGTGGCTTTGACCCCTTATCCTTAAAAATAAAAAGGAAGAATAATCAAATGTACGCTGAAAATGTAACAGCAAACAAGCTCTGAAGTGACATTTGGACTGTGTGGTTTTCTTCCGGCTGTGTGACAATGAGTGCCTGTTCAGCTGGCTTTTCCCAAAGCCAGAGAAAGGTCTCTTAGCTAAAATGTCACAGTGCATCTTATTTTCCATTTTCAGCAAGCGTTCCAAGGGGAGACTGACACCCTACCCTGCCCTCACGCACCACTTTGAAAATCACAGCAGCAAAGCACAAAGAAAGGTAAGAAGGAAGGGGACAGGTTGCAGCTAGCTCAAGACATCTGACTTCCATTTGCAGAGGGTGTGAGCTCTGGGTGGGGAGAGGCAGGGAGGATGAGAGAATGGCTGTGACATAAACTCCAAGTGAACACTTCTGAGAAGTAACAGCAGAGACATTCAGCCCTTTTTGGCACAATCATGTGATGCTCTGGAAAGTGATTGTTAGACTTACATTTAGAATTTAGAAGATTTTATTGCCCAGTTTAGTAGTTATAACTAAAGTTCTTTGGTCCAACGAATAGCCATCACTCAGTAACCTAGAGTTTGAGCTCTGCCTCAAACCAAAGCATGACCCTCCTTCTTTCTAACACTTCCCCACGCCCCAATTTGGACATCCAGGACCACATATAATCTGGCCCCTGCCAACATCTCCAGCCTTCTCTCTCACTACTCAATCCCCATTCTGTATTCTACTCTGGATTTTGTGGTTTTATTATTACCAACAGAGGACCCATCCATGTAGTTCCTTCTTCCTAGAATATCCTTTCAACACCTCACACCCACCTTCCACCACCTTCATCTCCTAACTCCTACACTCAATAATCCTTGTGAATCTGGGGCCTATTGTCTAATCTCAAGTGTATTTATGGCCAGTGAAACGTAACCCAGAACCAAAATGTACTTCCAAAATTACTCAAGTTTTTCATTTACACAACAAATCCTGATACTGTCATCTTCTTCCAATAGAATTATTACAATGACCAACCAACTGGTTAATGCATGTGCTAACTTCCCCCATTTTATTCCACACATTACCATGTTGCCTGCCATTGGAGTGATCTTTCCAAACACGAGTCAAGGTTCATCTACTGACTTTGAGTCTTATCACCCAGCTACACTTAACACATTTCAATCTCTAAATGTTTCATCCATTCTCATATGCCTATGCTTTTGCTTTTGTCATTCTCTTGAGCTGGATTAACATATTCCCTTCTTTGCCTGTCCAAACTCTAATCATCTTTCAAGACCCAATTCAATTCCTTTATAAGCATTTCAACATCAGACAATGTCACTTTCTCCTCTGTTGCTTCTGTTGCCCTCTCTTATAGGGCTTGCAGCATAATTTACAATACTGTTATTTGTTTGTATGTCTCCCTCTTCCTCTAGAGAAAGAAATCCTTAAACTCAGGGTCTCTAGCAAAGTGGTGTGTATGGCTAGTGCTCATTATATATTTGCTAAATTTAAAATCATATAACATTTGGGGTGCCTGGGTGGCTCAGTGGGTTGAGCCACTGCCTTCGGCTCAGGTCATGATCTCAGGGTCCGGGAATCAAGTCCTGCATCGGGCTCTCTGCTCATCAGAGAGCCTGCTTCCCCCTCTCTCTCTGCCTGCCTCTCTGTCTACCTGTGTTCTCTCTCTGTCAAATAAATAAATAAAATCTTTAAAATAATCATATAACATTTTAGTATTTACATTGTAGTCTCACACACACATTCACTCACTGTTTGTTCTGACAGGTTTATGAGAAATATATTATTCCAATTTTAAGATGAGAAAATTGAGGCTCAAAAAACAAGTGACTACTCTGAGATGGCACAGCCTGTCAGTCACTGACCTAGACTGGTGAAGCAGATTACTCTTGCAGCTCTGAACTTCTCTGATTCTATAATTTTATTCAAAATTGTTTGCCAGAAAGGAGAGGAGTATAATTATTTCATTACATGCGTGCAGAGAAAAGAAGGCTGGCAAATCATCTTATTTGTAAGGTTGTATTGTGCCCCATTGGAAATGAACACTATGAACATTAGCTCCAAAAGTGTAACCTAACAGCAGCTTCTTTTATTATCATTGCTCAAACATTTGGATAGTAAACAGGAACACCTCATCCAACATATGTTCTCAGTCAAACATACATCCTCTCTGCAAATTTTATGGAGTTATCTTTATTGGGATTTATTTATTCTAATTCCAGTAAGTGCAGAAAATAATGAACAATACTGACTGTGGAAAACAGTTTAATTATGTAGACCAAAAGTGTTCTTAACTAGATAGCCACAAAGGCTCAGTGGCATTCAAAAGCTTCTTTACAAAAATGGGGGGATCTGGCATAGGTATATGCATATATTACCTCCTGGCATATTAAAATGAGAGCTAACTATTATAGAACTATTTTACATAAAGTCCCCAAAATGGCAGAAATCTTTACCTGTGGCTTGAGAATGTCAAAATCAGTACAGTAAAGAACATGTGGAGGTATGAAAAAGAAATTTTTGTATTCTGAAGATCTTTATTTGAAACCCCTCTCTGCCACCTACTATCTTGGTGACCTGGGAGAGCTAGTTCATCTTTCTGAGTCCCCTCATTCTGATCTTTCTGTGAAATGGCCATAATATTGAACCCAAGTTCATGTTTATTACTGGGAAGATTAACTGATAAAACCTAAGTAGCAAGAAATTCAGAATATTGTACATACTTATTTAATTAAGACACATTATTGTCGCTCTACTTGCATAGGAATGTAAACCTCGCCTAAACATGGGTTTCCAATGAAAGCTGTAGGTAAGTTAAAGAAAATTTGAGAGGATGTATTCATCCTCAATTTCTATTCCAGACTCTAAAATTCTCATCCTGAAGTATCCTTTGGATTTAATTTTCCTGGTTTCTTAAAAACAAAAGTCCCAGGATCTCCAGGTACTCACTTCTGCTATATTAGGAACAGAGAAATTCAAGATAAGGATGGAGGAGAGGAAGAATTAAACTACAAATGATGTAAAGCAAATAGATGTTTTCTCCCTTTTTCCACTATATAATTCTTCCCAGTCAACTTAATCTAGATCCAACTAGACCAGTATTTCCCAATAGGAGTTGATTTGGTTGCCCAGAGGACATTTGACAATGTCTGGAGACATATTCAGTTGTCCCACTGAGGGATGAAACTGCTTTCTAGTGGATGGAGATGAGAGATGCTGCTAACCACCAGGCAGTGTGTAGGATAGTCTCCCCTCAATACCCACAATAAAGAATTATTTGATCCAAAATGTCATTGGTGCCAAGGTGGAGAGACCTTGAAAGAATAGCTGTTATTAAATTGGACATGGGAAAAAGAAAAGGGCCTTGATCCAATCCAAGCAAACCTATTGGTGAGATTTGCTCTAGGTGTAAAGACCTTTACTAGAAGCTAGAAAAAGTGATCCAAGAAGTTCAGAAGAGCTTAAAAGCAAGAAAGGAATTTGGCAGTTGGAAATCAATATTTATGTGGAAAATTCATGATCAGGACTCTGATTCCCCTAGAATTAGATTCACAGGATTTTTTTTGCAATAGGATACAGTAGCAGTTTATGTCAGAGAGAGTTTGTAAAAATTGCAGGTTTTAGGGAGTAATTAAAAGAAGTCTTTATATGCAAATTACCAGCTTCAGTTAGCTAGAAACTATCTCTGGGTAGAATTGCCTAAAGGGGGAACTTTTAACTGTTTTAAACATTAATTGAAAAGTTAACTATTTCTGACTGGGAAGTAAATGGACAAGAAGTTTAGTTTGAGGTCATAGTCTTATTTGGGGGGATGGAGTTGTGGGATTTGTTTTTCTATACTCTAATCCCCAGTGCTGTAATGTGATGCTTTGTTTTGTTTTGTTTTGTTTAGCTTCTATCACAGAAAAAAAAAAAAAAAAGTTAGTAAGGGGTAAGAAATGGGGAAGGAGCTAAGGATCAGGTGGTAAGTCTCTATTACCCTGGGGAGTTCTTTCTCCAGAAAGGGGAAGAGGCTAGGAAAGATTTTGTGAGATAAATAGCCCGAGTTGTCTCTCTCATATTCTCCAGACTCTTCTAGCTTCAGAACACAGCATCAAGGTGACAGACACATAACCAGGACCACTAATAGCTGGTTGACTTGATTAGGGAGAATTTTGAAGTTAAAATGTAGGATCTCAGAGCCAAGAATAAAAATTCAAGTTCTTAAAATACCAATGGTTGTTAGAGATCTGACATCAAATAGGCTAGGTATAGTTGGTCATAAAGCACATTCCAGAATCATGTTAGAACAGTGTTGGACATGGAGCATTTAAAGACTTACAGTATCTACAATGGACACAAAAAAAGTACAACACTACTGCCTGCTGGACCTTCTCAGCTAAGCATAGCACATGGATGAGGAGGGGTTTATAAGACCCAGTCACAAGGACCACAAAGTATGACAGATGGACACATACATCTGAGCAAACATTAGTAGAATTGACTTAAAGTTGAAATGGGGCACAGGTAAGAGGCAAACAAAAATTTAGGAATGGGGCATACTTGTTTTGGATTTGGAGTTTTGGGAGGGCAGTAAGGGCTCCTCCTGTTGCAGGAAGGACAACCTGACTAGCTCTCCAAGTGGCCACTGACCACTAAGGACTGGTGGAGGAGGGAAGGGTTTATAGGAACCCCCACAGAAACCTGAGCTATTATGGGGCTGAGTGAGACCATATCCCGAGATAGGAATATTAGATTGTTGGGATTCAGAGACCAAGTAGACAAACAGAATAAGTGGGTGAGGTATTTTTGTTCACTGATTTAACAAATATTTATTCTGAATACTGAGGAATACAATCAGACCCATAGAGGACTTTATAGAACCCTAAATCTATTGGGTTGTGGGGAATCCCAGAATTCTGTCAACAGGAAAGCTTTCAATAGGTAAAAAAAAAAAAAAAAAAACCCATAAAGTGATCTAGTATAAACGAGCATCTAATCATGGCAGATGGAAAATCTTTTACATTTATTGAGCAACTACAATGTAAACTCATCTATCAGTCCTACAACGTTATTACAATTACACCATTGTATTGATCAAGAACACTGAAGCTCAGAGACATTAAATACAAGTTTTCACAGGTGAACAGAGGCAGGAGAAGTTCAACTTATCTTTGGCTCCAAAGACTGTTCTTTCCTTTCTCTGCATTGAACTGACATTAGAGTTTCTTGCATAAGAAGGCATCAGAAGGCCTGGAGGTAAATGATAGGGACTCACCCAAGGCATTTTATTTGGGTAGAGCATTCTAGTCCCCGAGGCATGAGTAGAAAAGGCCAACCCCAACTTTTCACAGAACTAGAACATTATGTAAAGAGTCAAGAGTCCTTGGGGCATCTGGGTGGCTCAGTGGGTTAAAGCCTCTGCTTTCAGCTCAGGTCATGGTCCCAGGGTCCTGGGACTGAGCCCCACATCGGGCTCTCTGCTCAGCGGGGAGCCTGCTTCCCTCTCTCTCTGCCTGCCTCTCTGCCTGCTTGTGATCTCTGTCTGTCAAATAAATAAAATCTTTAAAAAAAAAAAAAAAAGAATCAAGAGTCCTTCAAGTAAGAAGGAACAAGGCATGATCCAGTTACTGAGTGAGCCTGGGAGAAAGCCAACAGAGAGGCGAGAGTAAAGCTAAGCCACCAATCTCCTGGCCTAGGTCTTAAATCCACCTGAGAGCATAATTACTTAGGGTTGCCAGATAACAGATAGTATGCCCACTTAAATGTGAATTTTAGATAAATAATCTTTTTAGTATTAGTAAATTTTTAATATTGTGAGGGATGTGCATTTAGAATTGTTTCTTTACCTGAAATTCAAATTAAACTGGCCATTTTACAATTTTGTTTGCTACATCTGGCAACCCTAGTAATTGAGCCCAGACATGGGCTGAGCGACAGATGAAGACAAGGGGCCTCCGCTATGAAGGAACCTAGGAGAATAGATATTGAACTAACACCCCATCCCCATTTTCTTACTTAAAAGTTTTTCACCATTACAGTTTAATAATTACAAAAAGAAGACATGAGGTAAGACTCCAAATGTATTCTTAATAATTACCAAAAAATAGGAATGGCAGGCTTTAGCATGATAAACATGATGAACATTGATCTGAATAGCAGTCAACTCATCTTTGGAATCACTATGGAGGGGTGTCTGTGCTGGAGCTTTTAGAAGTACAAAAACAGAGGGTAGCCTCACTGTACAAATCGTACAATGCCTGCTCTACTGAAACTATAATCGTTGGTGGTTTGGGTGTAGGGATATTACAAATTAAGGGGATTTTTGCAGTCTGTCCAGTTGATCATATATAATGGTCTTTCTCTAAGTCAATGTCTTCCAAATTCCCTGCAATGATCTTACAAATGAGCTTTGACAATACAATCTGTTGTTGAGTGGGTCTCTCTATACAACCTTGCACAATTTGGCACATGTTCTGCTGCCCAGCCCCTCCCAGGACAGCCTCCCCTAGCTTAACCCACTCTGGTTATGGTCTCCTCTTTCAGTCCTAGAACTCCACAAGCTTAAGAGCATTTCAGTCCTACAACACCACCTGCTTAAGAGCATTTGTCCAAACTATCCACCTCTGTGCAACTCTCTGCCTCTGGTTCCTGGCATGGTTCCTTCTTTTCCTGAAGGTCTCCCCAAACAGGTCTTCCTTAATAACTGCATTATCTCAATATCATCCATCTAAGAAACCTGAAAATTATCTTCACTTTTATCAATTTATAAATTGATACTGATTGTCCCCACTAGACTATAAACTCTTGAGGGCAAGCACCATCTCTATTTCACTTCCCACTCTATATTCAGAATATAACATAGTATGTAGCACAAAATAGGTTTTTAATAAAATGAATATGATGTGTAAAAAAAATGAGTGAATTATCAGATGAGTTAGTGAGTCAATGAATGAATGCATGTATCCTATCCCTGCAGCTACATTTTATTCCTAATTTATGATTAAAACAAGATCTCAGCTTATTTTAGCATATCTTAATTGCATTCATGCATGATCAATTCGTCTAGTCATTTATCTTTCCATCTTCTGAGAGCCCCTTTTGTATCAGACACTATGCATATTCTGTCCTCTTGAACTGTGACAAACCAAATTCAACTCAAAGTAAAATCAGAAAACATGTAACATGATGGCAAACATCACGGGCTATCATGGGTCAACAATGTATTGTACATAAATCAATTCCTCTTTCCACATGCACTTCTCAAAACCCATGTTCATTAATTAGAACTTTTGCCTCCAGCGCCGGTGCTTTCTGGCTCAAATTTGAAATTTTTTCAGAAGACGGAATTGCCATAAAAGGCTTCAAGGTAGAAATGTACAAAACGAAGGAAGGAGGTGTTCAGATGAGACATGAAGAACAAGCAGAAGAAGACAGAGTTCAAAGGAATTGTGCTGTCATTTGCTGGAGCCAACCTGATCAAACTGACAACTTTCCCCAAACACCCTCTGTAATCACAGAACCTGACCTTGCACCTTTCTTCCTTAGTGTTAGCAACATGGTAACCACTGAATGTCTTGACAATCTCTAGCCTAATTTGTGCCTCTGTTCTCCCAGCTTTTCCAAGCCTGATGGCCCCCAAGTTCTCCTTAGAAAAACTGTAATGGCTTAACTCTAACCTGCTATCTGTTGACTTCAGCATTCCATCAAATAAAGCTCTCTTCCTTTCTGGTAGCCTACCTCTTGGAGAACGTTTCAAGATAAACAGGACTGGCCTCTTAATGGGCCTGAATCTTTATATCCTAGAATAGGTGTTTCAGAACAGAAATGAAAAAGAAAATTATGAAAAAGTAAGTGAAAGGGGAAAAAAATAGAGCTGCTGTGAAGGTCACCAGCATATTTTTGGTGCAGGATTGCCCTAGGTGAAATTATTTTAATTTACCAATTTGCAGAGATAAAAAATATCCCACTGTGAGAACCACAGATTCACACTAGCGTGTGGCACTGATGAGCTGCACCATATGATAAAGCAAATTGAGATCCGGCATTTGCAAGACCATTTCATTTTGGGGGGAAAATCATATGAAGAGTTATAATATGGTTAATGGCATTGCAAGGCTGGTCTCACTAATTTTACAATTCTCTTTTACGCATAGGTTATCATACTAATTAGCTACATATGGAATATTTGTCATTTTAATAGAGCGATTTTGCATTTCCCTTTGCTCTAGTTCGGCAGCCTCCAACCTGATGTTCAGAGGTTCCAATAAGTTTCAGCACATCAAATGTTTGGGATGATTTGAAACAAGTCACCTTGGAGTGAGAAACCTTTGAGGATGGCATGGTGGAAAGAGGCTTGAAAAACACATGTGTCGATTAGGATGCCAGTATAGATGTCAGCAATTAATCTCTGAAAGTGTTTCATTAGAAATGGAAATACAGAACTACCCGCAGCCTTATTGTAAGGATTATAGTAATCCCTCTCACATGTCTAACATATAGTTCAAAAAGTGGTCCACATATAGTAATAATAAAGCATGATTTTTTCTGTTCTTTTGATGGTTGCAAGGTTCATGTAAGTAGATCTTATAAGGAATCAGAAAATTCAAAGATATTGGTAAAAATTGCTTCATATCCCAGAAGTTTCAAACCATCTTTTTACTCCTTTCCCACTCTTCTTGGATAAATCAGAGGCTTTGCAACTTATGGCAGTGTAGTAGAAACTGATGCTTCTCAAAGAGGAAGCCAACAATTTGCCATCATGAGAAACAAAACTTTTAGATGAGAAAATAAAAATCACTGACCCTGTTTTCAAATCCAAGGCACATTTAAATATGTTACTATCCTCTGGACACTTTCTGAGAAACTAGATCCAAGACTACCTTTTAATCACATGTACATGTAGGTGACCTGCATCATGGAAATGGGAGAGTTTAGAATGCTAGGTTATAAGCCTGTATTGCTGTACAGTGTTCTACTAATGTCGGATTTTATTATTGTTGTTATTGTTAAACTAAAGGTGGAATCTGGGAAATCTGCCAATGATAACAATGATTATTATTCCTAAAGTACTAACAAAAAGCAGGAAGAGAAAACTGCAAAAATGTGGTTCACTTACATAAAACTCATGCCAATTACCGTTGTAGCCATTTGGAGAGCTTATCATTTATCCTTAGTATTTTCCTCCAGAAATTAATACCGGCATGCAATCTGAAAACGCGATATAATAAAATAGGGACTGAGCTACATTCTTGACAATTATTGCTTGTGAAACATTTGAAACTTTCTGCTGTCTCGTCCTGAGATTCTCCGCCTGTCTCAGTACCGTGGGGATACCCGAGCTCTCATCTCTGTCTTTGTTTCAAGTGTCTCCATCAGTGTTTATTTTCTTTTTTGGGAAAAGCGGTTAATCAATGTCTCCTTTCCCACACCATTAATGCATATCTCCTTACACGAAGAAAATTGGACAGAGCTTTAAAAACATGGCAGAGAAACAATATGTAGTAAATCCCAAATACAGTTTTCTAGGCTAAAGGGGATTAATCTACAGTTTAAGCTAGAATGGAAGTAACCACTAGACGCAAAAATCCTTTATGATTTTGTCCCTTACTGTTTCTGCCTCACATATTTGAACTCTCAGTAGGTCCTGAATGGAATCCTCCTTGATTCCACTCTCAGACATTTGAACAGAATCCCAATGTTAGAACATTTTTTCTCCTCTGTCTTCAACCAAGTAACTCTTATCTCTTTCATCTTTCAGCTTAGCCGTTCTCCAGAAAACCTTCCTGAACTACCGCCTCCCACCACTGACCACCACAACCAAGACTGGTTTTAGTATTCTTCCTGTGTGTTCCTGTAACAACAATCAGAAAGAATCTAGATGACCTTTTAACAAATCTGTTTCTTTTAAACTGCTGTGAGCAAGGCCTAAATCTGCCTTTCTGTTTTCTTTGCACCTTGCAGAGAGCAAGCACACAATACAAATTAGTTGAATTAATGAGTTTCAGGAATCCCATCTTGAAAGCATTCACAACAGATAAGCTGATTCTCCAAGAGTACAAAGCAAATTGTTCATCATCCAGCTAATTTTAATGATGTAGGCTACCTAAAAGGATAATTTGGCCTTGGATTACAGGGTTTGCTTTTGATAAAACTTATCAGCCATCACCTTATCACTACTTTCCTTTGCTGTGTAGACACTGCCCTGACATTATCTTTTTATGATTAGTTTCTGATCGAAACAGGAACAACCAAGATCTGAGAGCAAGAATGTACTGGCTTTGCCATTAACCTTGGTGGCTTACTTGACACCTCCCCCCTCAAGCTTCCAAGTACTCTGTCACTGTCCACCCTCCCCTAGCATGTTCCCAGAAGGCAGATCAAGACTGAATGTAAAGGTCCAGAGTGAATCCTTGGAGCCATACACAGGACTGTCATGGGGATAAATAAGAGTATTTTTATAGCTAAATATTTTTGGCCTTCAATATCACAACCTCTTCACATTCTATCACTTCCCCTGAAATATTCATGTTGGCTTCCACTGTTCCTCTATGGGTCTGAGAAGCAGGTCAGCTCTCTGTTTAGATTTTATAACCCCATGCACAAACTTCTGCTAACCAAACCCAGAAGGTCAATACCTTTTGAACCCAACTTCAGCTACTCCCCTAGCAGGCCAATTAAAGAGCCCACCTGCTGTAGATTGTGTTGCCTCCCAGAATATGATCACATATGGCTTCTTTAAAGGGGTGGTGAGGGAGTGATGAATGGCAAAAACACATGTTTAGACTTAAACCTGTTATGCATAAGAGCTTTCAACTGTTGGGTAAGAGAGTTTCAGTGGGGTAATATGTGTGTATCTGCTGCCTGTAAGAATGATTGTCTGTCAAGTGGTTTTGCAGACTGCACAGATTCCCTAAGGGAAGTAGGGGAAAAGCAGAGGGATTGTAACTTAGAAACCAGAACAAGTTGAGGATTCATTCTCACCTTGTGACATCTGCAGTCTGGGAAATGGGAAAGCTGCAGAATGATCTCATTCACTTGAAGCCTGAGACTCACACCTCCTCCCCTTCCCCTCTGCATATCATCTGTCTGCTTTTAAAGGCAAAGAATCTGAAATGTACTTCAAAAACCTCAAGTGATGCTTGCAAAAGCCAAAGTCTCTGGTTCAATGACTGGATCTCCAGAGAGAAGAGCTGGAGCTTCAGCTTTGCTTTCTGTGTCTTCCCGACCATGCAGGAAAAGGCATTAGTAGTCATTTGAGAACTGCCATTGGGGTTTTTCTCAGCTACTCTCAGTGCCTTCCGTCAGGTTCCAGAGAGCAGGCACTTTGGTCAGGAGCAGAGGTCACTTGGTCTTTTTAACTAACCCTCTAAGCCTGGTAATCCTAAGTGAGTAATCCTTCGTTTTTCCTCCTCACAAAAAGTTCATCTTGCATTCTGTATTAACCGTATACTTTGTATAAGTACCAAGATATACAACTCAGACAAATCTTGTTTCTGCTACCAAACCTATAAGAAATAAGCACAACAGTTTTACCTTACCTTGCCAGCAGGAGGAACATTATAGGATTTCAACAGGTCCACTTACCCTTATTTCCTTTTAAAAGTAGCTTGGTGTCTATCCTTACAATAAGACAAGTATTTGTTAGGGGAAAACAAAAACAAAACAAAACAAAAAATAAGAAATTCTAAATATGAGGTTAAATGAATTAGTGAAAGTAAAGAGATAGAGTGCTTTCCCGTCCCCAGCTCTTCTATTTCCTCAGATCACTGGTTCAAAGTCTCAGGTCCATGGTGCCACTGAGGTCTGAAAATAAGCCTCATTTTCTTAATCTATAAGGCAGAGGGAGTGAGAGTGGAAGGACTAGATGATCTTTAAGGCAGAGCATCCCAACTGCTGTACCATGCCACTTTGGTATGTCTCAAATAGGCCACAAGTGTGCCATGACTTTCATCAACCTTCATGATGACTGGGCATGGTCTTGGACAGCAAGAGCCTCTAGGCCAGAGATTTCCAACCTCAAGCATGTTTCTCCATTATTCCAGGATGTTGTAAAATTACCTTCATTTTATATGTTTGCTGTGATGTGAAAAAATGTTAGACAACACTGGTTTAAAGTCTCTTTCAACCCTGTTATTCAATTATTCCCCTGAGGGACTCATTTTCATGGAAACCTAACCAGATCTCTCTATATATAACACAATAAAACATTAGAAGAAATAAAGAGTAGATTCAAGGGCTCCCACTTAACTCTTAGGAAGGTTCTAAGCCAGGCAGGTATCCTGCCCTCTATAGAACAAGTAAACTGAGGAGCTCACATTCAGTAGGGACTGAATGTTCAATTGCAGAGGGAAGAGATCATTTGGAAACAGAAGTATGTGGATACTTATATTTTCCTTTCACCCAAGCATCAGGGAACTGGATTTCCTCAAAAACCAAGGGCTATAGCAAATGAAAGAACCAGCTCAAATTAAAAGAGCCGCAAACACCAGGAACATCTCAAGAACTGAGAACAGAAGAGCACCTCAATCCCAGTAGAAGAATTGTACCGCCAGGTGGGAAAAAGGTGCTTCCAGCCATAAGCAACAGGAATTGCTACAGCAGAGCCATGAAGATAGATGGGAGTAGGGACATCAAGGTGGAAAAACAAGTATAACACTTTGAAAGGTTCACATATGTGCCAATGGGATAAGGTACATGCAGGACTTGGGAGGCCTTCAGATTCACACTTGCCATCATGAACCCAAACAAAAAAGCTGAAGGCACAGAAAATATTAGCTCTTATTATTATATGGAATTTTTTGTTATTCACTAACTATAATTTGTTATATAGTTATTATTTGTTAACAAATTAAATATAACTTGTTAACTATAATTTGTTAACTATATTTTTGTTATTTGTTATAATCTTGCTTAATTTTAAAAGACATGCATACTCATTGTGGGAAACTGAAGAAAATGGAAAAGTGTAAACAAGAAAAACACATTACCCTTCCAAAATTCATCATTTACACACCACACCCAGTGCACTGGGTACGTAAACGATGAATTTTGGAACACTGAAAAATAAAATAAAACAAAATTTTAAAAGAAAAATAAACCACAAAAATTAAAAAAAAACAGAAAACAAAAAACATTACCCTTAATACTACACAAAGATTGTCGTTCTTAATATTGCATGGATAAACTAAGATCTATTAGCTAGTTCCCTATGATACTGAACTGGGTTCTGAGCTTTCTAACTTAGAGGCCAAACAGAGTTTCAGACAAGGCTTTGTCAGTGCTTATGACCAGCACAAGGGAGGCAGCACAAAGGGTATTGTTCTCAGACTGGCTCTCTGATGAGAGGTCACAAATTTTTTTAAAGACACTTAGTTGGGAAAAGGGTGATGCCGAGGCCTGTAGAGGTGAGATTTATAAACACCTGTGCATTTAAAGGTCATGCTTCTTCCTGAGTCTCATGTCTAATTAACATGTTAAATCTCCACCCTCGGATGAAATTTTTAGTATTATAATGAGGGAAAAAGTCCTTGAAAGATCAGTGCTGGGGTCCATCTTAGCACAGAACTGCCTTAGTTTGGGCTTTGCAACTCTTTGTAGTAAGCATTCTCCTTTCAGTAAGCATTCTCCCTCTCCATTCCTGTGAGATATCCTATTCAAGAGGTGTAGAGTTTCTGCCTTTTTTTTTTTCTTTTCTTATGGAGACACTCAAGGAACACTGGATTTTTTTGGTCAGGGTTGGGGAACCCCTAGACCGAACCCTGCTGTTTCATCTATACTCGATTTTTTTATTTTTTTAACTTTTAAAAAAATTAACATATATTATTTGTTTCAAGAGTACAGGTCTGTGATTCATCAGTCTTACACAATTCACAATGCTCACCATAGCACAAACTCTTCCCAATGTCCATTACCCAGTCACCCCACCCATCCCAATCCCCTCCCCTCTAGCAACCCTTAGTTTGTTTCCTGAGATTAAGACTCCCTTATAGTTTGTCTCCATCTCTGACTTTGCTTTGTTTCATTTTTCCCTCCCTTCCCCCATGATTCACTATCCTGTTTCTCAAATTCCTCATATAAGTGACATTATGTGATAAGTGTCTTTCTCTGATTGACATATTTCGCTTATCATAAAACCTTTAGTTCCCTTCACATCACTGCAAATGGCAAGATTTCAGGGGTATTTTGATGGATGCATAATATTCCATTGTATACATATACCACTTCTTTATCCATTCATCTGTTGTTGAACATCTAGGCTCTTTCCATATGTCCATAGCAATGGACATTGCTGCTATAAACATTCTGATGCACATGCCCCTTCGGATCACTACATTTATATCTTTGGAGTAAATACCCATTATTGCAATTGCTGGGTCATAAGGTAGCTCTGCTTTCAACTTTTCGAGGAACCTCCATACTATTTTCCAGAGTGGTTGCACCAGCTTGCATTCCCGCCAACAGTGTAGAAGGGTTCCCCTTTCCCCATATCCTTGCCAACACCTGTCATTTCCTAAAGTGTTAATTTTAGCCATTCTGACTGGTGTGAAGTGGTATCTCACTGTAGTTTTGATTTGCATATCCCTGATGCCTAGTGATGTTGAGCAACTTTTCATGTGTCTGTTGGCCATTTGAATGCCCTCTTTGCAGAAATGTCTGGTCATGTCTTCTGCACATTTCTTGATTGGATTATTTGTTCTTTGGGTGTGTAGTTTGATAAGTTCTTTTTTAAAAAATTTTATTTATTTATTTGACAGAGAGAGACACAGCAAGAGAGGAACACAAGCAAGGAGAGTGGAAAAGGAAGGAGTAGGCTTCCCACTGAGCAGGGAGCCTGATGTGGGGTTTGATCCCTGGACCCTGGGATTATAACCTGAGCCAAAGGCAGACACCCAATGACTGAGCCACCCAGGTGCCCTGAGTTTGATGAGTTCTTTATAAGTTTTGGATATTAGCCCTTTATCTGGTATGTCATTTGCAAATATCTTCTCCAATTCTGTTGGTTGTCTTTTGGTTTTATTGACTGTTTCCTTTGCTGTGCAAAAGCTTTTTATCTTGTTGAAGTCCCAATAGTTCATATTTGCCCTTGCTTCCTTTGCCTTTGGTGATGTTTCTAGGAAGAAGTTGTTGTGGCTAAATTCGAAGAGGTTACTGCCTGTGTTCTCCTAAGGATTTTGATGGATTCCTGTCTCACATTGAGATCTTTCATCCATTTGGAGTTAATTTTTGTGTGTGATGTAAGGAAATGGTCCAGTTCCATTCTTCTGCATTTGGCTGCCATTTTGTCCAACACCATTTGTTGAAGAGATTGCCTTTTATCCACTGGACATTCTTTTGTCAAAGATTAGCTGACCATAGACTTGAGTATCCATTTTTGGACTCTCTATTCTGTTCCATTAATCTATGTGTCTGTTTTTGTGCAGCTTGAAGTCTGGAATCATGATGCTACCAGCTTTGGTTTTCTTTTTCAACATTCTTCTGGCTATTCAGGGTCTTTTTCGCTTCCATACAAATTTTAGGATTATTTGTTTCATTTTTTTGAAAAAGTTGATAGTATCTTGATAGGAATTACATTAAATGTGTAGGTTGCTCTAGGTAGCATAGACATTTTCACAACATTTGTTCTTCCAATACATGAGCATGGAAAGTTTTTCCATTTCTTTCTGTCTTCCTCAATTCCTTGCATGAGTATTCTATAGTTTTCTGAGTACAGACTCTTTGCCTCTTTGGTTAGATTTATTCCTAGCTACCTAACGGGTTTGGGAGCAATTGTAAATGGCATCAACTCCTTAATTTCTCTTTCTTCTGTCTTGTAGAGAAATGCAACTGATTTCTGTGCATTGATTTTTATATCCTGACATTTTACAGAATTCCTGTATGAGTTCCAGCAGTTTTGGGGTGGAGTATTTTGGGTTTTCCACAAAAAGTGTCATATCACCTGCAAAGAGTGAGAATTTGACTTCTTTGCTGATTCAGATTCCTTTTCTTTCTTTTTGTTTTCTGATTGCTGAGGCTAGGAATTCTAGTACTATTTTGAAAAGTAGTGGTGATAGTGGACATCTCTGTCATGTTCCTCACCTAAGGGGGAACAATCTCAGTTTTTCACCATTGAGAATGATATTCCCTGTGGATTTTTCACAGATGCCTTTTATGATATTGAAGTATGTACACTCTGTCCCTACACTGTGAAGAGTTTTGATCAAGAAAGAATGCTGTACTTTGTCAAATGCTTTTTCTGCATCTATTGAGAGGATCATATGGTTCTTGTTCTTTCTTTTATTAATGTATTGTATCACATTGATTGATTTGTGGATGTTGAGCCACCCTTGCAGCCCAGGGATAAATCCCATTTGGTCGTGGTAAATAATCCTTTTAATGTACTGTTGGATCCTATTGGCTAGTATTTTGGTGAGAATTTTTGCATCCACGTTCATCAGGGATTGGTTTGTAATTCTCCTTCTTCATGAGATTTTTGTCTAGTTTTGGGATCAAGGTAATGCTGGCCTCCTAAAATGAGCTTGGGAGTTTTCCTTCCATTTCTATTTTTTGGAACAGTTTCAGGAAAATAAGTATTAATTCTTCTTTAAATGTTTAGTAGAATTCCCTTAGGAAACTGTCTGGCCCTGGGCTCTTATTTGTTGGGAGATTTTTGATGACTGCTTCAATCTCCTTACTGGTTATGAGTCTGTTCAAGTTTTCTATTTCTTCCTGGTTCAATTTTGGTAGCTTATACATCTCTAGGAATGCATCCATTTCTTCCAGGTTGTCAAATTTGCTGGCATATAGTTGCTTATAATATGTTCTTATAATTGTTTATATTTCTTTGGTGTTGGTTGTGATCTCTGCTCTTTCATTCATGATTTATTAATTTGGGTCTCTTCTCTTTTCTTTTTGATAAGTCTGGCCAGGGGTTTATCAGTCTTATCAGTTCTTTCAAAGAACAAGCTCCTGGTTTCATTGATCTGTTCTACTGTTCTTTTGATTTCTATTTCATTGATTTCTGCTCTGATCTTTATTATTTCTCTTCTGCTGGGTTTAGGTTTATTTGTCGTTCTTTCTCCAGCTCCTTTAGATGTAAGGTTAAGTTGTGTACTTGAAACCTTTTTTTAATCTTAAGAAAGGCTTGTATTGCTATATACTTTCCTCTCAGGACTGCCTTTGCTGTATTCCAAAGATTTTGAACAGTTGTGTTTTCATTTTCATTTGTTTCCATGAAATTTTCAATTCTTCTTTAATTCCCTGGTTGACTCATTCATTCTTCAGTAGAGTGCTCTTTAGCCTCCATGTATTTGAGTTCTTTCCAACTTTCCTCTTGTGATTGAGTTTGAGTTTCAAAGCACTGTGGTCTGAAAATATGTAGGGAGTTATCCCAATCTTTTGGTACCAGTTGAAACTTAATTTGTGACCCCATATGTGATCTATCTGAATAATGTTCCATGTGCAATAGAGACGAATATGTATTCTGCTGCTTTGGGATGGAATGTTCTGAATATATCTGGGATGTCCATCTGGTCCAGTGTGTCATGTAAAGTCTTTTATTTCCCTGTGGATTTTTTGTTTAGATGATCTATTTCAGTGAGGGTAATGTTAAAGTCCCTTATTATTACTGTATTATTGTTGATATGTTTCCTTGATTTTGTTATTAACTGGCTTATATAATAGGCTGCTCCCATGTTAGATGCATAGATATTTAAAATTATTAGATCTTCTTGTAGGACAAACCCTTTAAGTATGATACACTGTCCTTCCTCTTCTCTTATTATAGTCGTGATTTAAAATCCTATTTGTCTGATATAAGGATTGTCGCCCCAGCTTTCTTTTCATGTCCATTAGCATGATAAATTGTTTTCCACCTCCTCACTTTAAATCTGGGCATCTTTGGGTCTAAAACTAGTCTCTTGCAGACAGCATATCAATGGATCTTGTCTTTTTTATCCATTCTGATACCCTGTGTCTTTTGATTAAGGAATTTAGCCCATTTACATTCAGGATAGCTATCTAAAGATATGAATTTAGTGTCATCACATTGTCTGTAAAGTGACTGTTCCTGAGGGTTGTCTCTGTTCCTTTCTGTTATATATTACTTTTTAGGCTCTCTCTGTGCTTAGAGGACCCCTTTCAAGATTTTCTGTAGGGCTGGTTTGCTGTTTGCAAATTCTTTTAGCTTTTGTTTGTCCTGGAATATTTTATCTCTCCATTTCCTGATGACAGCCTACCTGAATAGAGAATTCTTGGCTGCATATTTTTCTTGCTTAGTGCTCTGAAAATACCATGCCAGTCCTTTCTGGCATGCTGGGTCTCTGTGCATATGTCTGCTGCCAATCAATTTCTACCATTGTAGATTACAGACCTCCTGAGCTTGGGGTCCCTCTCCTCAGTAAGTCCTCAGAGAAAAGCAGTCAATCACTCCTGTCTCCCTGGTCTCCACCCACACTCCATGCTCACCTGGCTTGTGACTGAATGTTTCTATCTCTGGCATATGAACTGTTTGGAGTTTCCAAACCCAGCAGATTCCTGACATGCATTCCAACACAGGTCCTCTCAGGGGAGAAAGGGGGGTCTTCCCAGATCTTCCATTTGTTTGTTCCTGCTTGAAGAGTAGTGGTCCAGCTATGCCACAGATCATGGTGTATGGCAACCCCAAGCTGAGAGCTCACTCCTTGGCTCCATCTTTGCAGCTGGTTTCCTCACTCTGATACCTGGGAGCTCTGCCACACTCAGGCACCCCCAGTCTTTCTGTGACTTCAAAAGTCCTGAGACCACACTGTCCCAGCAAGTGTTCCACCACCTCTCTCCCCCCAACTTAGCCATGTGGGTGACATCCTTCACCTGGGCAGACTTCTGAAGTTCTGATTTTGTGCTCCACTCCCAGTAGCTGGCTGATGGAAGGTCCCTACCTCTTGTGGTCTATCTTCCCTAATATCATCTCAGATTCACTTCTCTGCAAGTCCTGCCTTCCAGATGGTCAATTTTCTATTAATAGAATTGCTGCAATTCTTTTCCTCAATCTCCTATTGAGTTTGTAGGTGTTCAGAATGGTTTGTAACAATCTAGCTGAATTCCTGGGAGCAGTTGAAATTTACGTCTCCTACTTCTCAGCCATCTTGCCCCATTCTTCTCAAATATTTGATTATTACAAATAACACTTCCATAAGATATTTTCCCCTATCTTTTTTTGTTAGGAAACAACTATCCTTTGTCCCTATTCTTGATTATTTATTTAGGATGAATTCTTTTCTGAAATAACCTGGGCAAAATATATAAACTTCTTAAAATCTCTGAGATATACAGTTAAATGAAATGCTTTCTGGATATGTACCAATTTTCACCAATATGAAAGAGCTCTTTTTAAGTGCCCCTGATTTAGCATTGATTGTAACCACTCCTATACCTTATCTTTGCAAAATTGGTGTGATATCTCCTTGTGGTGTTAGTTTGTTTCAGGTTGAAACTTCTTTTACATGTTAACTACCAGAAATGGAATGACAGAAAAGAAATGTACTGTGGCCCCTAAACCCACTAGGGGAAGAAATAAGTTGTGAGAGAAGGAGGGAGTAAGGAAGAGCTTGGATTTAGTGGTCAGCAAACTATAGCCTGAGAGCCAAAATCAGCCTGCTGCCTGTTGTATGGCCCATAAGCTAAAGATGTCTTTTACATTTTTAAATGCATGAAAAAAAAAAACACACAGAAAAAAAGGAATATTATTTTGTGACATGTGAAAATATGAAATTCAAATTTCAGGCTCCACAAATAAAGTTTTATTGGAAAACATCCATGCTCATTATTTATGTATTGTCTATAGCTGTTTTCACACTGCAACAGCAAAGTTGAGTAGCTGTGGCAAAAACAGCATGGCCCACAAAGCCTAAAATATTTACCATCTGGCTCTCCACAGAAAAAAATGTTTGCTGACCCCTGATTTAGGGAATCACTTGCTACCTGCTGAGAAGTACAACAATGTTTAGGTTAGTAAGATATGTTGTTTCTCGGAGTCCACAGTCTCTCATGGTTCATCTCCTTCTCTGATTTCTGAGAAACAAACTGAGGGTTTTGGGGGGAAGGGATGGGTGAGGCTGGTGGTGACTATTAAGGAGGGCAAGTATTGCATGAAGCACTGGGAATTATATGTAAACAATGAATCTTGGAACACTACATCAAAAACTAATAATGTACTGTATGGTGACTAATGCGAGGTAATTTTAAAAAGTGTTTGCATTACTCAGGTATCTTAGTAAAAACATAAGTTCATCTAAGATACTCCTAGTGTTCATCTTTTAGAAGAAAAGGATTGCAAGAGAGCAACATTAAGCAGAGGTGAGCATTGTTCAGATGTACAATGATGGAAATTAAAAAGGGGGGAAACTGTATTTTTCTTATTAATTTGTTTCAAAGCACAAAAGACTTTGAAACTCATTCTGAGCCTTGGAATTATTTGTTTGCCTTATCAACATAATATGCTTAAATTGAATTCAAATCATAAATCTTGCTAGAAAGTTACAAATATGTACATACATTATATATGTGTATAAACAGTACTGTATATATTTACATATAATATATATTATATAATTATTGTTATATCCTAGAAGAGAGTAAAGAAAATTCATAAATTTGCTAAACAGCAGAACAATGAATGCAGAAAGGTCCCAGTCTAAGTGGGCAATACAAAATTTAGACTTTAAGGTAGAGCCTGCCATTAACTTGACATGTAACCTTGGGCAAAACATCTGACATATCTAAGAGGATTCTGGAATCAACTTCTTTCTTCCTCCAACTCAGAAAATGAGAATAAGGGGAGCATAGGTGGCTCAGTCAGTTAAGCATCTGCTTTGCGCTCAGGTCAAGATCCTGGGTTTCTGAGTTCTAGCCCCAGACTTCCTGCTCAGATGAGGGCCTACTTCTCCCTCTCCCTCCACCTTACTCTTGCTCTTTCTTACTCTCTCTTTCTCTATCAAATATATAAAATATTTTTTTTAAATGAGAAGAGTACCAACAATTACACTCACCTCAGAGTTTTGTGGAAGATCAAGTTTAAAGGGGGATGTTAAAGTCCTTGAGCTCTATCAAAATACAAATTATTATTCATTAATGCTTAATTGTGTTTAGAATATATTGCTTGTATCAGGATTATATTCAGTTGACTATAAGAGAAACTCAACCAGCATGGCTTAAACCAGATTTTTAAAAATTTTTTTTTTCATTTATCAAATCCAGAAGCAGACAGCTCTAGGCTAGATCCATTGCTTGAGGAATTCAAAAGGATACTGGCTCCTTCTAGTGTCTTCTTCTACAATCCTTAGCATGTGGCTTTGATCCTCATAGTTACAAAATAGTGACCCCCACCTACAGGCACCTGTGCTCCAAACAGGAAGAAGTTTTGCCTACTGAAGCAATGGCTTTCCTAGAAGCTCCATCCAGTAGAAGTATATAGCAACTACAATATTAATGAAACTAATTGTAATAAAACAGCACAGTTAAAGGTAAACATTAAATTTCTGGTATCAAAATAATATAATAAACATAGAACTCTACTTTTTTTAAATGAGGGAGGAGGAGGGAAGTATCATAATGTCAGAATGGACAAGGTTACTTAATGATCTAGGCAAGATTTATATACATGAAAACCAGGAGACCTGCACAGGTCAATCCATAGGTTTCAAAAGGGCTGAGAAAGGCATCTGAAATGACTGCTGACTACTAGATATTTAAACCAAAAATACAAATGTAGTGATCCAAAGGGACACCTGCACCCAATGTTTATAGCAGTAATGTCCACAATAGATAAACTATGGAAAGAGCCCAGATGTCCGTTTCCATTGACAGATGAATAAATGGATGCAGATGTGAGATTATATATATATATATATATATATATATATATATACACACACATATGTATACATATATATGTACATATATACATATGTATATATATATGAACATATACACAATAGAATATTACTCAACCATCAAAAAAATGAAATCTTGTTATTTGCAATGATGTGGATGAAATTAGAGGGGATTAGGTAAGTGAAGTAAGTCAATCAAGGAAAGACAATAATCACATTAAGAAACATAGGGGAAAGGAAGTAAAAATAAAAGAAGATGAAATCAGAAAGGGAGACAAACTATAAGAGATTCTTTTTTTTTATTTATTTTTATTTATTTGTCAGAGAGAGAGAGAGCACACAGACAGACAGAGTGGCAGGCAGAGGCAGAGGGAGAAGCAGGCCCCCCGCTGAGCATGGAGCCCGATGTGGGACTCCATCCCCAGACACCGGGATCATGACCTGAGCTGAAGGCAGCCGCTTAACCAACTGAGCCACCCAGGCGTCCCAAGAGACTCTTAATCAGAGGAAACAAACTAAAGTTTGCTGGGGGAGGATGGGGTAACTGGGTGTTGGGCACTGAAGAAAGTATGTGAGCACTGGGTGAAGTAAGCACTGGGTATTATGTAAGACTGATGAAACCACTGAACTCTACCTCTGAAACTAATAATATACTATATGTTAATTAAGTGAATTTAAATAAATTAAAAATAATAATAATAATAAAATAAAATGACTGCAGAGTAGCCAATCAAAACCTGTTGGCATTCCTGGCAGATCTTTCTATACTTTTTGTTCCCATTTGTGTCACTAGCTTGCCTCTTATAAACATCTTACTACTATTTGGTTTTTCTTCTTGTTCAACTATTGAATAATGTAAGACATTTTCTTTTGACATACGAATTCATATAACTTTCATTGTGGTGATTGCTAAATTATTTCATGTTTTCCATTAATTTTTTTCCCTTTGCTTCTTTCTCTCTTTCCAGTCTTCCTGCTGGAATGATAACATTTTATTCTTCTTACCTTCTCTATTGGTATCAAAACAGACATTTTATTTTTATTTTGAGTTACCCTTAATTTTTTTTATGTTTCACTCAATAACTTGAATTAATATTGTTTATTTGACTCAATAACTCTAAAACTAATCACTATCTTCTTTCCCATTTTAATTCCTTTAAAATTTTATTTATTCATCCAACAGAGATCACAAAGAAGCAGAGAGGCAGGCAGAGAGAGAGAGGGAAGCAGGTTCCCTGCTGAGCAGAAAGTCTGATGCGGGGCTCAATCCCAGGACGCTGGGATTATGACCTGAGCTGAAGGCAGAGGCCTAACCCACTAAACCACCCAGGCACCCCTTCTTTCTCATTTTACAAGGACTTAGGAATGCTTCATTTCAAATCACTCCTCTTCCATGTTGTTGTTTAATATTTTGGCTCCACCTAGTTTTCTATTCCTAAAACGAGGCTCTCCAACAAGATTTCTATTTTTGCAGTTAACACTTATTTAGATTTTTTTAGATTTATTCATATGTATATTAATATATATCCTTCTTTTTGGATTCATTTCTTTTTTTTTAACTGAAGAGTGATTTTCATAACTCCCTATAAAAGTCTATAAATAATAAATGCTTTAATTCTTTCTCTGAAAATATCTTCATTTTATCTCATTTTTATGTGAGGTATAATGTTTCCCTTGAAAACTGGAAGATATTATCCCATTGTGTTGAGCTATCCATTGCCACTGTAGAGAAGTACACATATCTAATTATGATTCCTCTGTCAGAGAAAATTGTTTTTTCCTTGGATTGATTTTAAGATCTTTCTCTTTGATGTTTCTAGTTTCCTACATTGTTTGTAGGTTTTAGGATTTAATTCTTTTTTCAAATATGGAAAATTTCTTCTAGGATGTTATTTGGCGGGACGGGGGTGGGGAGGAAGGAGCTTTTCTTTACTCTTTCTGTTCCATCCTAGAAGAACTCACATAAGATTCACTTTATACTTTCTCATGGTCTCTCTAAGATCTCTTAACTGCTTTTCCATATTTTCTATCTCTGAGATTTGCATTTGCAGGTGATTTCCTCATATTAATCTCCCAATTCTCTCAATCTTCCTTCAGTTGTATCTAGTCTGTCATTTAACTCATTCACAGAGTTCTTAATTTCAAATAGTATTTCTATTTAGCTTCCTTCAACCTTTTTTTTTGCCTACTCATTTACTGTATACACTGCTATTTTGCACTCTTTTTTTAATAGTTTCTAGTCCCTGTTTCTTTATTCTAAATTATATTCTATAATTATATTAATTATATATATTATATTATATAGTCTGTCCCAACATGTTCTATTATTTCCTTTGTGTTAGGGTATTGATTATCTTCTCTCATACCATGTGTGAACTCAGATTTGGTTGAGTTTTTTTAATTGTGAACTCAATTTCACTATGGTTGCTTACCTTTGGGAGTCCTATGAGCCCTATACTCTGAGTATGTCTCATAGGACCACTCTAACTTCCTTCTGCTAAGATCCCTAACTTATCAGTTTTCTTGGGTATGCTTTTATGTTAATTTCTTGTCTGGAGTTCCTATACCACATGAGCTATGTAAATTCAAACTTTTTGCTCACCCAGGCTAAAAGCCTTGGATTCTGATTTCTACTGGAAAATTGTTTTGACATAATAAATCCCCTTGAAAGAGCCCAGCAAACATCTACTTACCCAGACATTCACTAAGTAATTTTGATCCTTATGTATGTGACACAAATTCGTGTCTTTTGCTTTATCTAGGTCAAGGTCATCTGCTCCATGTAAGCATGACCCATCCTTATGGTCTATATTTATATCTGCTTTACTTATCACTTGAGTTTTCACTTCTCTCATCCTTTTTGCTAGGTGAGAACAAGGCAGTAAACTTACACTTGAAAAAATAGGATTTTAACACAGGATTCTAAATAAAATAGTAAAATTCTTTCCTCTTAAGCTTTGTCGCATTGTTTGTTAAACTAATTTTAAAGGTCAAGTATGTTTCTAGCATTTATTCCCTTCACTCCAGTTGGTAGTCTCAGAGATGTTTACCCATCTCAGTGTTTTTCCTGGGTCTCCAAATTCATTACCAGCAAACCATCAATGTTCCAACCCCAGTTTTCTTCTATCTCACTCTCAATTTCTCTCTCTCTCTCTCTCTCTCTCTCTCACACACACACACACACACACACACACACACACACATTCAAATCAAGGGCACTAGCTATAATTCTTACTTTAAGTAGTAATCAGGGATGTATACAGTTTCAAGAAAGATTATCTTCTTCTCTTCCCATATCTCCCTTGGCATATGCCCTTTCTGATCTTGCTTTCAGACATTAAATGCCACTTCCTCTATCTCAACTGCCTCTCAATACCATCTCCTCTTGTGCCGATGATGCTATAAATGGTGCTGCAGTTCCTAAACAGCTGCAGGATCCAAGTTCTCATATCTCCATCAAAGACAGAACTCTTTCTGTTCCCAGGGGAAAGGGACTTAACCTCTGATATGATATAGATAGTCCAGCTGCCCAGTGACTCCGCTTCTTTACATTCATTCAAAGGTAGCTTTGAACCTGCAGGTTAACTATCTCCTCTGTCATGAAATTTCTGACATGTTCCCCCGTAATTGGCCCATTGGCCTTAACGGGAAATAATTGGCAACATCACTAGCTTCCCTCCTTTGATTCTAGTGCATCCAGAGCTAAGGTGACCATATTACTTAGCTTCCAAAACTGGCATAATTTTAATCATGAAAGAGGGCACTACTGTAATTATGTCAGGATGACAGGCATAAGCCAGGACTATACTGTACTGCCTAAACTTTCGTTATATCCCCAAGAACTCTAGCTGCTTATGTTGACGTCCTAAAGTTCCAGATACACACACACACACTATATTCACACACACAACATATATATACTTAAGCAAATTAGGCCCCAACGTGACAATAACTCTACAAGGAAAGTGGGTTCTCTACTTGTATTTTCTATGACAGGTTCTATTTGGTAAGCCTGAGGGACTATATTAAACAAATATGAAAAATGATACATCAGGTAATAAGGCAGAAAGAACAAAAGAGCAACAGGAACAAAGAGAAACCATAATCTCATCAGTTACAGAGCAACAGTTTAGGCCTCCTCTTCTACAGCTGCTTTGACCAAATGGTGCTATGCCAGTTTGCCAATGACCTAGACTCAAAAATATTAGGAGAGTAAGCTTGATGAGACACTTTACTACACTTACTGCCTTAATGTTTTTGAGGATACAGTTTATTATTCAACAGTTTCTTTATAAGCTCTCATAGGACAAATTTCTTACCATTCTGTCATAGTACCAAAAACTTAGGTCTATCATGCACAATTGCTTTATATGATGTTTACTTATCATGTGACTATTTATCCTTTTTGTTTGGGAAACTAAGAAGATCAGACCAAAATCTGTGGACTCTAGAAAATTAATGTATGTATGTATTAATGCATGTATAGTTTATATATCGACTCCTCTCTGTTTTATAATTTTCTGTCTTTGTTTTCCCTCTAACCTGATTTCCTCAACTATTTTTCATTTCATCTTTAAAGTTAATGACACTTTGGGGCACCTAGATGGCTCAGTTGGTTAAATGTCTGACTCTTGATTGCAGCTCAGGTCATGATCTCAGGATCCTGAATGGAGTCATCAGTCTTCGGAGTCATCAGTCTTCAGTCTCATCAGTCTTCCTGCTCAGTGTTAGGAGTCTGCTTAAGATTCTCTCTCCCAGGCATCCGGCTCTCTGCTCCACAGGGAGCCTGCTTCCCTTTCTCTCTCTCTCTGCCTGCCTCTCTGCCTACTTGTGATCTCTGTCTGTCGAATAAATAAATAAAATCTTGAAAAAAAAAAAAAAAGGATTCTCTCTCCCTTTCTCTCTGCCCCTCCCCCTGCTCACTTGCTCTTGCTCTCTCTCTCTATTTCTCTCCTTCTCCCTTCCTCTCAAATAAATAAAATAAATAAAAGCTTTTTTAAAAAAGTTAATGGCACTTCAAATGAAATGGAAATTCTGTTCTTTACCAGTGATTTTTCCTTCTTTGTCCTTTTAAACTGTTGTTATTTTGAGGATGTTAGGGATATAAACTCTATTAAAGCAGAAACCTATTCAAAGATATACATGGCACAGATTTGGAAAGGTCTTTTCACTTTGTAAATGAAAGCATGGCAGGAAAAAAATCAGGTATATGTGTCAGGAGGCTTAACTCAAACAACTCTCCTTATCAAAGATTCTTCATTAAAAAATCTCACTTGACTAATTTCACTTTCAAATGCCATGAACACTGTCACAAATCATTTAGAGTTTCTAGAAGTAGGAATCTGTTATGAAGAACATGCTATAATGATTTGGAAACCATCCTGACATTTTATTCCTTTGGTATAGGATTTCTGACAAGCTTATGCTTAATGCGGAAAAAAAGTTTATAATAAAGCTGAACACTGCAATAATTGACTATAGTGTAAATAGAATTTCCCAGTGTACTCTATTTCTACCACCTTTATTTTTCTTTTTCTGAAAATTGTTTATTGGCCTTTAGATTCAAATGTGGAGCATGGCCTTTATTACCTTGCAGAAAGATATTTCAAGATGTGCTATATAAATCCCCTACTGTCCCTCTGTTTCCTCTTCCCAACAACTCAGTCATCTGTATGATAAATAAGCACATGCTGGTGTTAGAGTTTAAGTAGCAATGAATTTCACTTTATTGCAATATTTATGAAAGCTTTTTAAAATGTGGCTAAGTCTTTTTAAAATGTGGAAAGTATTCTCGTGGGTTGCAATCAATGTTTCTTTTTTTTTTTTAAAGGTTATTTATTTATTTATTTATTTGACAGAGAGAGAGAGTGATCACAAGTAGGCAGAGAGGCAGGCAGAGAAAGAGGGGGAAGTAGGCTCCTTGCTTAGCAGAGATCCCGATGTAGGGCTCAATCCCAGGACCCTGAGATCATGACCTGAGCTGAAGGCAGAGGCTTAACCCACTGAGTCACCCAGGTGCCCCTGCAATCAATATTTCTTAACATGAGATAGAGAATCCAAATCTTCAGAGTTTCTTTCCACTCATGAGATCTACACAGCCTTCTTGACAAAGGATCCCAGTTTTAGTAATCAGGGAGACTCTTTACATCATGAATACTTTATGTGGTTCTGTATTATTATTAAAGTTGGGATATTTAGTGTTTTGCTCTCCACCTGCCTTTGGCTGGAAGGGAACATGCAGCCAGGAAATTTAGGCCAAGAAACCTGAGTCACAATAATTACCATTTCCAGGCTGCAGTGCTGTGTTTTCTATTAAGCCTGTAGAGCAATTAGCAATGTTTTATAACAGCTGTGAGAATTGTTGCTTGACCTCATCTGATTACAGTTCTGACACTTTTAAGAACAAATTCGTAAACAGTGTTGGCTTCAGAGGCCCTTTCAGAGTTTGTGGATAGGAGCTGGCCTGTGGGGAAGGAGAATCTTTGTCAGAAATGGGCTCAGAGGTGGTCCAGGTTGGAGAACAAATGATCCAAGAAAAATGTCTTGTTAGCATGCAAAGACAGCTGGTTTCCTTGGGCTGAGACTCAAAGGCAAAGCCCATGTCAGCATTTGACAAACCTAAAAACATACTAGCCAGGCAGGTCCAAGGAAGAAAAAAACACAGCCTTCTTATTTCTGGAAATAAATTGAGAAAATAATTATTAGGTGGAGGAAGAAGGACCATAATGTAGCTCTTCAATTTTCAATGAGCAGGTTGAAATTTCATTCTTCACAAGAAGTCCTTTGGGTACCTTTGCTATACCACCAAAGTAGACTTCGGGTTCCAACATGGGCCTGTCTGATAAGCAGAGAAGAGTCCAAATGTGGTATAGCGGCAAGGTGTGAGGGATGGCTTGGGAGCCAACCAGAACTAGGGTTGAATCCAAAATTTCCTGTGATTTGTCCATGGATAAGTCATTTAACTTCTCTAAGCTTTAAATTCTTCATCTATACAATGAACCATTTTTCAAATACCAGCCAAAGAATACAAAGTAGTAAGGAGGTAAAAAGGCAGATTAAACAAGGGATTAGCAATCTACATCCCATGGGCCAAAATCAGCATACTGTTTATTTCTGTAAATCAAGTTGTATTGGAATGCCCATTAATGATGGTCTGTAACTATTTTTACAAAGCAAAAGCAGAGTTCAGTAGTTTGGGCAGAGAACTATATGGCCACCAAAGTAAAAAAATATTTACTATCTGGCTCTTTACAGAGAAGGTCTGCTAACCTCTGGACTAGACCTTTTAGGATCTTACCTACAAGGCTAATTTGACAAGCACAATCTTTGAGGGGATTGTTTGTATCAGAGGTTTCAAGCACAATGTTATAGTGCCCTGATACTTACACTGAGTAATAAGATGTAAACCAGGGGCACCTGGGATAAGGTGGGTTAAGCCTTAAGGCTCAGTGGGTTAAGCCTCTGCTTTCACCTCAGGTTGTTATCCTGGGGTCCTGGGATCAAGTCCCGCATCAGGCTCTCTGCTCAGCAGGGAGTCTTCTTCCCCCCTCTCTCTGCCTGCTGCTCTGCCTACTTGTGATTTCTCTCTCTGTCAAATAAATACATAAAATTTAAAAAAATAGGTGTATCCCACATAATTTGATACTTATAATATTTAAAGTAATAAAATTTGCAAATAATTTTGTTTTCTAAATTAGAGCAAGTGCAAAGTGATTCATGCAAGAGTATTACTCTCACTTTCATTCTAACATAGTTTTTTAAGAGAGAGGGAAAAAAAGAAAGGGCCCTGCAGTTACTGTTGTAGGTATCAACACACCACTAGCTGTGCCAGGGGAGTGTGTAGCTTGTCATTCCACATATATATTAGGTATCAGAATTCTTTCTGCTGCAAGAAAGATAATGCCCAGATAAAAATGAGTTAAGCAAAACAGATCTGTGTGATTCCACTTGACAGGTATTTCAGAGGTGGATGGTTCTAGGATTGGATCAAATGCAGCAAAGCTATTGATGCAATGTCTTCAACTCTCCTAAACATCTCATCCCATACTGTGATGCTTGCACATGCTTACCTGATAATGTTCAAGGCAGGAGGAAGGGAACAGGCAGAAATGGGGTTTTCTTCTCCCTAGTCTATCTTGTTAGTGAAAAAAAAAAAAAAAATATATATATATATATATATATATATATATATATATATATATATATATATTTGCAGATACCAGGATTCTTTTTGCTGTATTGGCCAGAACAGAGTCCTATGCCTAACCCCTAGACCAATACTTACACACAGAAAGATGACTGCTAGTATTTGGTTAAACTCTTCATGATTCATCCCCTAAAAGAGAACACACTGTTCACTTAAGAAGGAAAAAAAGTGGGAAATGCTGCAAAGGTAACTAGTGCCTCCATATGCGGTAGCTTGAGAAGTGTTTTAAAGAAATTTGCCTTGGTAGTATTGTGGAAGAAATATCACAAACTTTTGGATAGTGTGTTTTTCTAAGAACACAGCAAATTCTTTTTAAGGATTTCAAAACTTAGGTCATTCTAAATCACCAGCTAAAGAAATACATTAGAGCAGTGTTTCCCAAAGTGTGCTCTCTGAAGCAATGTTCCCTATGGCAAAATATAGGCAAATAGATTTGGGAAATATTGCATGCTGTATCTTCACAATGTAATTTTCTCTAATGCAAGTTAGCATAGCAAGGTCTCTGAGAAGCTCTGCAATAAATAACATGTTCAGTTTGGGTTTGACTTACACATTTAAAGGGGTTTTTATGAGGGTTTATGGGAATGGGAACTCCAGAAAAGTGACCTGAATTATTTTCCCTAAAGATGAAGTGGGTGAGTATATTTTTGACAAATGAAGTTGGAATCCACCCATTTACCTCCAGAAGTGACTGAGAGATTTTTCCCCTTCAATCACCATATGACTACACACCTGGGTGCCAAACTTCCTCTGCCCCATCTTCTCTGAAAATGGTCCTAATAAAGACAGCACATAACAATTGCAAGCATATAATTATTGACCCATACCTGGGAGTCTCAGACAGTAGATTGAACACATTAGAGGTAGAATACAAACAAAAAACAATTGCATGCTAGTTTTGCACAGATCTTAACTCTTATTAAAGCACATACTCTTCCTTCCTTGTTGATTTAAAGGTCCCTCCTCTAAACTGTGGGTTAAAATTAGAGGTTGATGGTTATGGTTTGAGTTCCTCTTCTCTAAGGCCCCTGTTCTGAGTTCAAATAAATTCCACCCTTTTTAAGCAGCTGCCTTCAGCTCAGGTCATGATCCTGGTATCCTGGGATCGAGTCCCACATCAGGCTCCTTGCTCAGCAGGGAGCCTGCTTCTCCCTCTGCCTCCATCTGCCAGTGCTCACTCACTCTATTTATCTCTCTCTGACAAATAAATAAATAAAATCTTAAAAAAAAAAAAGTCCATCCTTTTGTCCTGGATTTAGCTGTTTCTCCAGTGATCTGCCTCACCCACCCCACATTTGCTTTTCCCCTCCATTTGTACGCTTAGTAGAAATAATATGAGGTTTGGAATTAAATAAACCTTGGCTCAAATCCTGCTTTCCTATATCCTAGCTCTGCTACCTCTCTGAGCTTTAAGCCACTCATCTATAACAAGCAGATAATACTTATCTCAAGGTACTGTTTTGAGAATTATATGGTAAACATATGTAAATTGCCTATCATCAGTTTGGAACTAAGGTAGGTACAGAATAAATGTCGCTTACTTTCCCTTATTTGGGTTATGGCTATGAAGAATAATAGCAAACATTTACTGAATGTTTATGGTTTGTCATGCACTGTGCTAAATGTGCTATACTAATTATCTCATCTAATCCTCATAAGAATCCTATGAGGTAGATGTTATTATTATCTCCATACTATACACCAGGTAAGAATTCTAAAACAGATCTGTTGAACCCTATAGCTATGATCTTACTCCCTGAACCACAGTAGCAGAAACCATAAGCTCTCCGTGAAAACCTATTCTTCCCTTCTTCCATAATACTTGGACTTCTTCTGAAGCCCTGCTGGACTTCATTTCCCTGCCCCCTTACAAATGTAGGCCAAATGGCTCAGTTGTCTCCAGTGGAATGTGAGAGGTCATGTGTGTACCTTCTGGGCTGGAGTTTCCAAGTGAGCAGGAAGACTTCTCACATTCCTGCTATTTTCATATGTGGGTGCAGGCAGTGACCAGTAAGTCCCAGGGCATGGATGGCAGGGCCACAAGAAGTTAGGACTATGGATCTCTGAATTGCTAAATAGAGAGGAGCTCTTTGCTTATTTGAACATCTACTTTGGCCTTATACATAAGCAAGAAATAAGCTTCTACTTTGCCGGGACCAATTTGTGTTGGTATCTATTTGCTGAGTAGCCAGGAAGCCTGATCTACAGTAATTCACAACTAAATTTGGGTCCCTTTGTTATGTTCTCATCTAAAAAGACTTTTATTTTCCTACTCTCCTTTCTTCTGTTTTTGCCACAGTTCCTTCCAGGCTTCCCAAGTCCATTTACTTTCATTTCCCTTGAGGCCAGTTTTTTCCACATCACTCTCTCTGTTCTTCCCACTTAGCTCATACTTAACTTCATCCCATTCCAAAGCACCATCCTTTCTTTTGTATGATCAACTTGATCCTTTTACGACATGATAGAATATTTGACAACTGTGTCACCATGGCACCTTTAAATTTTTTTTTTTTTAAGATTTTATTTATTTATCAGAGAGAGAGAGGGGGAGAGAGCGAGCACAGGCAGACAGAATGGCAGGCAGAGGCAGAGGGAGAAGCAGGCTCCCTGCCGAGCAAGGAGCCTGATGTGGGACTCTATCCCAGGATGCTGGGATCATGACCTGAGCCGAAGGCAGCTGCTTAACCAACTGAGCCACCCAGGCGTCCCACCATGGCACCTTTATATTGTTTCCCAAGGCCAACTGACAGCATTTAAAATCCTTCCAATGGTAGAGTCAGAGAAGGAATTATGTGGGAGAAAAGTAAGAAAGTAGTGAAGAAGAAAAAAAAAAAAAGATGACCAAAATGTGATCTCTCCTCACAAGTAACTTTATAGTCTAGGAAGAATGCAGTAAAGACTGCCAAAGGCTTTCACTAAAAGATGAGGAGCTACTAAAAATGATATATAGAAAGTAAAAAACTTCAGATCATAGAAAATAAGGTTTGAAACTTCATCTTCAGTCCCACCGAAAGATAAATTCACGATATGTGTACAGAGTACTTTCAACACTAAAAAAGAAAGATACATGCTTTTAAAAATCCATTGTGTGTTTACAGAAACCACAGGATATTATCATGGGCTTGGCCCTCGATGCTGTTCTGCTATGGCAGAGGAGGACAAATGGGAATAATTCATTTGAAAGGTCATCTTTATAGGAAAGCTTTGTGCTTGGTGGCTCCATGTGGGAGCTCAGCTAAGAGCAGCACACTGGGGAGCTACTGTGGCACCTCCACTTCGGGTGGGAATAAATATTGTCCTTCCATGCATTTTAGATGGAGGACACTGAACATAATTTAATAATCTTTTAAAACTGGTGATTGTCTTGTGGTTTAATAACAGTGAATCCCTCTACGTGTACTAAGATACAAATGACATTTGCCCTTAGGTTTAATATTTCCCTCTTACTGTCTTTTGAGTTCTGGTGTCTAATTGGATCCATTTTTCTGCCAGACCAGCAATTATTATTCTTATCAGTTTTTGATAATGACTAATTCAAGTAGGTCCACTTCTGAAGTTAAAATTTGGTTCTTCTAGAATTATGTCAAATGTAAGGGGACCCAAAGTGAGGCTTTAAGGCCCTTTTCTATGAAAAAAGGCATGTGATAATGCTTTAGTTGATAGGAAGAAGGACCATTTCAGCAGGTAAACCCTTGTAAGTGACTCTTATTAAGTAACCAATCAAATCTGAAGGGAAGGAAAAACATTTATAATGACCCTCAAATCATCATCATCATCATTATCTCTACTAATTAATAATTAGTAGCATGAGATGATTTTTCCCAGTATGTGTAGTCATTCACCTTAGGTTTGAATCCCGGTTCTAGTTTTGTTGTTATTGTTGTTGTTGTTTAATATTTTATTTATTTATTTGACAGAGAGAGTGCACAATCAGGAGGACCAGCACAGGGATAGAGAGAAGCAGGCTCCCCACTGAGTAGGGAGCTCACCACAGGGCTTTATTCCAAGACTTGGGATCATGACCTGAGCCAAACGCTTAATGGACTGAGCCACCAGGAGCCCCCTAGTTCTAGTATTCTTACTTTTTGTCACCATGGAAAGTTTACTTCTCAGAACTTTTTTGTTTTTAAAGTAAGACATCTAATGTTTCTTTTTTTTTATTTTTTAATTTTTTCAAAATTTTAATTCCAGCTATAGTTAACACAGTGTTTTAGTATTAGTTTCAGGTGACTAGGCAATTCTATACATTACTCAGGGCTCATAATGATAAGTATGCTTTTAACTCCCATCACCTATTTCATCCATCCCTCCACCAACCTTCTCTCTGGTAACTGTCTGTTTTTTTATTGTTAAGAGTCTTTTTGGGGGGGGTATCTCTTTTTCTTTGTTCACTTATTTTGTTTCTTAAATTCCACATATGAGTGAAATCATATAATATTTGTCTTCTCTGACTGATTTATTTTACTTAGCATTATGCTCTCTATAGCTATACATGTTGTTGTAAATGGCAAGATTTCACTCTTTTTATGGCTGAGTAATATTCCATTACATATATATGTAATCTATATGACATTTATGATATATATATGCATATAATATATCATCTCATATATATTACTTTTTCATTAGCCATTCATCAATCAATGGACAACTGGGATGCTTTCATAATTTGACTAATGTAAATAATGCTGCTGTAAACATAGGGGTATATGTATCTTTACAAATTAATTGGAGAATTCTTTGGGAGAATACCCAGTATTGGAATTATTGGATCATATGGTAATTCTGGTTTTAATTTTTTTAAAAGCCTCCATGAGGGTTCCTTTTACTCCACATCCTCCATCCCCCACCAACACTTGCTTCTTGTGTTTTTTATTTTAGCCATTCTGACAGATATGAGGTGATACCTCATTGTTGTTTTGTTTTTCATTTCCCTGGTGATTAGTGATGTTGAGCATCTTCATGTGTCTGTTGGCCATCCATATGTCTTCTTTGGCTTTCATGGACTCATGTCTTCTTCCCATTTTTTAAATGGAATTTTTGTTTTTTGGGGGGTTTGAGTTGTACAAATTATTAGTTTTTTACAAATTACTTGTATATTTTGGATACTAATCCTTAGCAGATATGTCATTTGCAAATATCTTCTTCCATTAAGCAGGTTTTATTTCAGCTTTGTTGTTTCTTTTGCTGTGCAGAAGCCTTTTATTTTTTGCAGTGCCAATAGTTTATTTTTGCTTTTGTTTCCCTTGCCTCAGGTGACATATCAGAAAGACATTATTACCACCAATGTCATAGAAATTACTGCCTGCGCTCTCTTCTAAGACTTTCATGGTTACTGGTCTCACTGGTCCTTAATCTATTTTGTGTTTATTTTTGTGTATGGTGTAAGAAAGTGATCCAGTTTCATTCTTTTGCATGTTGCTGTCCAGTTTTCTCAACACCATTTGTTAAAGAAACTGTCTTTTCATTGCATACTCTTGCTTCCTTTGTCAAAGATTAATGACCATATAATTATTTCTTATTTCTGGGCTTACTTCTGGACTTTCTATTCTGTTCAATAGATTACTATGTGTCGATTTTGTGCCAACACCATATTATTTTATTACTACAGCTTGGTAGATAACTTGAAATCTGGGTTACTTGCACTTTTGTCCTTCTTTTTCAAGACTTCCTTGGTTATTTGGGGTCTTTAGTGCTTCCATAAAAGTTTTAGGATAATTTCTTCTAGTTCTGTGGGAAATGCTATTGGTATTTTTATAGGGATCTCATTAAATATGTATATTGTCTTGGGTAGTATATGTCGGGGTCATGCCCCCAAGATGATATTGTGCTGCTAAGCAGTATCCAGAACTGAGGGACTACCCAACATCTCTATGCCTTTTTACCTCTTCTACTGTCTTAGGTATTCTGTACTTGACTTTGCTAACTTTGCAGGTCTAGGGATGAGAAGTTTATTGAGGTAATGGAGGGTTATAATCAAGTAATTTGCTTCTGCTAGAGATAAAGTGAATGGATTTTGTAATGAGTGGTCATGATCAGAGTAAAGGTTAAAAGGAAGCAAGTACTGGCTTTCCATCTCTACCATACAAAAACACTGAAGCAGCTTACAACATCACTTCCTTACTCCTTCCCGGGAGCCTTTGCTTCTTTGTTCGTTTTAACTATTCTTCTTTCTTTCAACCCCCTTGTATATCACTCATAATGATACTCAATCAAAGGGTAGATCTCCTCCAGAAACAAATGAACCTAATGTCGCAAATTCTCTCCACCAGTTGTATCCAGCCCTTATCGGGCATATGCATCACATCTAACTTGTATTCTAATCTCTCCTGAGCAGCGAACCTCTTCCAAGAATTATCTCAGATGCTCAATGGCACCTGGTCAGCCAAATTCCACAATCTGACAGCCTCCCTCTGGATGGAGATTCTGCAGATCAATGCCACGAGAGTAAACCCTCTCACAGCCTCCCAATTCCTACAAACTATGCAAGCAGTGGTGGCTTTTGGGAAATCCTGGTTTGGGACTATTGCACTCGGCTGTATTGTGCTCTTCGTCCTCCTCCTGGCGCTGCATTGGATAAGGGCCCTCCAAGGAACATTAGCCAGAGACCGGCAGGCTGTACATCAAGCCTTGGTAGCCATAGAGCATGGTAGCTCACCCCAAGTATGGCTTAGCATGCTGGACCGGTAGTCAATGACAGGTAATGAGGACGATAACGGCGTACCAACCTAAGACAGAAGCTGCAGCATGCTCTGCAGTATTTGATGACGGGTAAGGGCGCAAGTTGATTGTCCCAACCTAAGACAGGCACGGTCCCTTATCCATACAAATAAATAAAGAAGGGGGAGCTGTCGGGGTCGTGCTCCCAAAATAGTGCCGGTCGCGCCCCTAAGATGGCGCCAGAGCAGTACGGGCAGCCTAAAAAATATCCGCCCTGGCCACACGTGACCTCGTGCTCGTCACATGAACACCATATGCCACCACTGCCTACGAGCCCCAGATACCTCCTGTTCACGTGAATGCCTCTGTGATTGGCTGTATACTCCCTGTTCACGTGAACACCCCTGTGATTGGCTGTTATGCCCTATATAAGGCAAGGGAACTTCCTCGCAAGGGGAAGGAGAAAAGGAGGAGAAAGATCAACCAGGGAATAAACAAGAGCTTGTGCATCGACCTGTGTGTGTGTTGGTGTTGAGTCATCCCTGCAGGCAGGGAGAGCGCAACAAGTATAGACATTTTAACATTTGTTCTTCTAATCCATGAACATGGAACATCTTTCCATTTGTGTCATCTTCAATTTCTGTCATCAATGTTGTATAGAGTATAGGTCTTTCACCTCTTTAGTTTTTATTCTTAGGTATTTTATTATTTTTGATACAACTTTTCCTTTTGCTCCATGAAAACAATGGTATTGTTTTCTTAATTTCTCTTTCTGCTGCTTCATTATTTGTGTATAGAAATGCAACAGAATTCTATACATTGATTTTGTATCCTGTGACCTTACTGAATTCATTTATCAGTTCTAGTAGTTTCTGGGTGGAGCTATTAAGGTTTTCTGTATAAATGTCATGTGACCTGCAAACAGTGAAAGTTTCAGTTTTTCCTTTCCAATTTGCATGCATTTTATTTTTTTATGTTATTTATTTATTTATTTATTTGTCTGGTTGCTGTGGCTGGGACTTTCAGTACTACAGTACTATGTTGAAGAAAAGTGGTGAGAGTGACATCCTTGTCTTGTTCCTGATCACAGGGGAAAAGCTCTGTTTTTCACCAATGAATATAATATTAGCTGTGAATTTTTCATATAAAGATTTTATTATGTTGACATATGTTCCCTCCAAACCTAGTTTATTAAAGGTCTTTATCATGAATGGATGTTGTACTTTGTTAAGTGTTTTCTGCATCTACTGAAATGATAGTATGGTTTTTATCATTTCTTTTATTATGTGATGTATCACATTGATTGATTTGTGAATATTGAACCATCTTATATCCCCAGAGTAAATCCCACTTAATCATGATGAATAATCTTTTAATATATTGTTTTATTTGGTTTGTTAATATTTTGTGGAGGATTTTGTATGTATGTTCATAAGAGATATTGACCTACAGTTTTCTTTTTTTTATAGTGTCTTTACCTGGCTTTGGTATCAGGGTGATGCTGGCCTCATGGAATGAATTTGGAAGCTTTCCTCCCTCTTCTATTTTTCAGAATAGTTTGAGAAAAATAGTCATTAACTCTTCCCTAAATGTTTGGTAGAATTTGCCTGTGAAGCCATCTGGTCCTAGACTTTTGTTTGTTGGAAGTTTATTTTATTCAATTCCATTGCTGGTAATCAGCCTGTTCAAATTTCCTATATTTTCCTGCTTCATTTTGGCTATGCATTTCTAGGAATTTATCCATTTCTTCTAGGTTGTCCAATTTGTTGACATATAATTTTTCATTATAATTGTTTTCATTTTTATGGTACCACTTGTTTTTTCTCCTCTTTTATTTCTTTTTCTTAAATTTTTATTTAATTTTATTTTAAGATTTTATTTATTTATTTGACAGAGAGAGAGATAACAAGAGAGGGAACACAAGAAGGAAGAATGGAGACAGAGAAGCAGGCTTCACGCTGAGTGGAGAGCCTGATGCAGGGCTCTATCCCAGGACACTAGGATCATGACCTCAGCCAAAGGCATACACTTAATGACTGAGCCACCCAGGCACCCCTTTCATTTCTGATTTTATATACTTAAGTCCTCTCTTTCTCTTCCTCATCTCTCTCTCTCTCTCTCTTTTTTTTTTTTTTAAATGAGTCTGGCCAAAGGTTCATCAATTTTGTTTATCCTTTCAAAGATTACTTCTCAGAGCTTTAATTAATTTCTTTGGAAAGCAATGATAATACACACCCAATAAGGTGTGGGCCCATGATAAGAGTTAAATGCGGCAACATATGTAAACATGCCTGACAGATAATTGGTGTTCATTTTCAATTGGGAATATCACCTCTCCTACTGGATGCAATCGTGGTGGGACTGTCAATAAAACTGTCCCATGGTAGCTATTGTGCAATGTGAGGTCAATTGCACTCTTTCTTTCCTGGAAATCTGAAACATGTGTGTCATAAAAGATGAAAACAGCAGAAAGTAAGTCTTTCTAATGAAAACTCCTGGAAGAAGAAATCAGGAGGGGAGATGAACCATGAAGACTGTGGACTCTGAGAAACAAACTTAGGGTTTTGGAGAGGAGGAGGGTGGGGGGTTAGGTGAGCCTGGTAGAGGGAATTAAGGAGGGCATGTATTGCACGGAGCAGTGGGTGTGGTATTTAAACAATGAATCTTGGAACACTGAAAAAATAAAATTAAATTTTAAAAAAATTAAAAAAAAAAAAAGAAGAGCTTGTCTGTCCTTTAATTCCTCATATCTGGTTTTGCAGAGCAATCCTGGATTCTGCCCTTGACAAGATCCAACTATCCAGTTTTGCCTTAGAATCTGAAACCTACCCAGTCTCCTTGCTACAAACATCCCCTTTCCCTTTGAGTTAACCATTAGGGAGTGATATGCTTAGATTCTGGTGTTTACTCAGTGTTCTTGGTACAAATATCCTTTTTCTCCTCAGTTAACTGCAGGGAAGTTTTATGTTTGAATACAAAGAGTACCAACTGAGACACTATGCTACCTTCTGTGAAGATATGCTAGTACTCACAAAAAGACACAGACTATGAAGTTATCTTATTTACCCACTCCTTGAAGGCAAAGGAAAAACAATCAAGCTGGTCTCTACCATTATATAAAAATGTTGGTTTGGGGGGCACCTGGGTGGCTCAGTGGGTTAAGCCTCTGCCTTCGGCTCACATCATAATCTCAGGGTCCTGGGATTGAGCCCCACATCGGGCTCTGCTCAGCAGGGAGCCTGCTTCCCATTCTCTCTCTGCCTGCCTCTCTGCCTACGTGATCTCTCTCTGTCAAATAAATAAATAAAATCTTTAAAAAAAAATGTTGATTTTTAAAGATAGTGGTGATGGAATTCCTAATGGTATAAAAATGGCCCCATGTTGACACCTGGAAGCTGAAACAAATGTCTTGCATAATACAGATATTTTTCTTCTTAAAGGTCAAAAACAATAGGACTGTGAACCCAAGAGAAACATTAAATGACCACAAAAAGCAGAGGCTTGTCCTCTTCCAGAGCAAAGCTCAGAAAGCATCATAAGATATGCTAAGGTCTATTTTGTTGCAGAAACAATTTATAAGAACCACTCAGGAATAGAGCCTGGATAAGAAGAATCAAAGCTGCAGTGTTGACAAATAAGAAAGTTCCAGGATATGGGTCCCAGCGTGGCTAAGCCAGGGTAAGGTTCTACCCATTTACATCAACTAAAACCTGCCTTTAAGTTTGTTTTTAATAAGCATGCATCATGAGTGAAAGGAAGCTGTTAGTAGATGCTGTGACCCACAGTCCCTGGAAATTCAAGCAAGGAAAACACAAGACAAAGCAAAGAATGAAAAGCAGAGATCCAAAAGTACAAATTAGGAATCCCCTGAATCCAAGTGAAATTTTAAAAGAAACATGAAATTTTAAAAATTCTTTGCTTTAAGCAATAGATGTTCCAAAAGAAGTGGTATCACATGAAATCTGTGGAAACAAAATTATTTCTAATGCATAAAAGGCACTGGTTCTTTGTAGTAAGTCAGGATTACCCTTTCTTTAATATCAAGAAATTGCCTCAAACAGCCTTCCTAGTCTTATTTATTTATCTCCAGCTTGTTCCTTCTCCCGTTTCCCACAGCTAAACTTATCCAGTTTCTACTATCCAGTAATTGCCAATCTTACTCATTTCCATGCAACCAAAATTAAGAAATATATACCCCAGCTACCTTTTTCATCCATTATCACTTCCTTCCCTTCTTTCTCTGAAGGAGGATCCTCCCTCTTTACCATGTGCAACCTCCTTTCTTTGAAGGAGCATCCTCATCTCTTCACCATATGCAAACCTTTCGCCCAGGCTCTTGACCAATGTCCTTTTTCTCCTTTACATCTCTGCACAGGAGGTAAACCTGGCTCTCCCCTGAATCCTTTCTCTCCTTTTTTCCCCTCCTTCTGTATTTCTCTTTATATTGCCCCTCATATGCACATGCACACCTCTGCACACACAATCTACAGATAAAATTGAAGAAATTTTATTTTCTTCTTCTCCTATTATTTCTGGTAGTAGAACATGACCTGATATAAGACAAAACTCAAATCTGAAGAGGAGACAACCATTCTTTTAGCGTAATGAGCCACAAATCCTTTACAAGGCAGGGATTATTCAATGCTAAAGGTCAGATTTTGTTGTAGGTTCTGTACCTAGAGGTAGGGCCAGCTACCTAATTTGTGGGGTCCAGTGAAAAATGAAAATGTAGATGCCTTGTCCAAAAGCCAGGAGGAAAAGTACTATTAAAAGTAGTAAAATATATGGGTGGCTCAGTGGGTTAAAGCCTCTGCCTTCTGCTCAGGTTATGATCCCAGGGTCCTGGGATTGAGTCCTGCATGGGGCTCTTTGCTCAGCAGGGAGCCTGTTTCCTTCTCTCTCTCTCTGCCAACTTGTGATCTTTCTCTCTGTCAAATAAATAAATAAAATCTTTTTTTTAAAAAAGGTAGTAAAAAATAAAACTTTTTCCTTTCTTCAGTGGCCTTTTTTTTTTTCCTGATCTGTATTATAAGCTTTACTTATTATTTAATGTAACTGTCTGTTAGGCACAGTGATATTCATTGGGAGTGTATAAACCCTCACAGATTCCCGGGGACCTTGCCCTATGAATCATGACACAACCTAATAACTTTTGGGTTCCCCTCCTGCCAGTCACTGGACTGATCTTCTTGGGCTGGAGACAAGGAAGTCAATCTTCCCTTCCTATAGGAATGTATTATATCCTTCATGCCATGACACATTTAGTACCTGAATAAGAGGTGGCCAGGAGGCTCACCCTTCTAAGTTGCCTACCACACTATCATGGCACTCTGCATACCAGAATCCTGCCTTCCCTAAACCCAGGACCCCAGGTAAGGAGGTATAGGAAATGGCAGCAGCAACTGAGCAGTAATGAGGAAGCAAAGAATGGGTAAGTCTCAGGCACCAAGAAGCAGAAAGATTGGGCCACCAAGGACCTGTTCCTGGAAACTGAGGTAACAGAGCCAACATGAGCTAAGGCTTTGAGAAATCTCGAGGCTTTTATGCTCCATTTTCTCATCAGACTTAACTTGCAAAACCCAAACTCAAAGACAAAAATCATTAAGAATTTTAAGACAGTGATAACACAAAATTAAACCCAAGCTTAGGGCCCTTCCATGCATATACTCCCATGTGACAAGTCTATGAAGCTGGCCCTTCCTGGAAACACACCACTGCGTTATCATTTCACACCAGCTTCTTGATCACCCTCATGATATAAAACCATGTCTCAATAACCCCATATCCGATTTTTCTCCCACTTAATCCATACTCATTCTGTCAATAGACCAAGCTTTCTGACTCACAAGTCTGGTTATATCATTCCTACTTGAAAATGATTTCCCCCTGTTTTCAGAATAAAATTGCATGAGAATTGCAGGAAAGATAACACATACTACCTATTTTAAACAGACAGAGTTAAGAAATTAAAGGCTTACAAATTAATTAGGACTGAAGGAGTGGGCTCTAGCCCAGTTCTCCAGGAATTATTCTCAGAGATACAACAGCATTTTCCCACCAAAGCTACTGCTGCCTCAGCCACAAACAAGAACACAGATAGCCAAGGCTCCAACTCAAACTGTTGACTTCAAAATATATTACTGTAATTGTAATTTCAGGATCAGAAAATCTCTACTACCATGAGAGGCTCTCAATACCCACAAAAAACTAGAGATAAGACCCTGGAAAAAATGCAAATTATTCACCATCATGACTGCAAAGAGATACAGCCAGAAGCAGCAGAAATATAGGCTCCATTTCAGTTCTGCTTTCCAAATCTCATGGGAAGACATCTTACTGGTGAATCTATCTATTGTAGGAGATTCAGGAAATTCAGATTTTCAGGTTCTTTGACTCTGAAGTAGAGAGAGAGTCACTAAAGGAGGCTAGAATTAAATAAAACTACTCCCCATGTGTACCAAAAATATCCATCTAATTCTCCAGATTTCTTAGTCATTCTCCCCATTATTCCTTCCTTACATCCTTCAGTCCATCCATGCCGATAACTTGTTTTTCTCCTAAAAGGGTAAATACTTTAGAATCTCTCTAAATTTGCCTACAATATCCATGAAATGTCCTTTCCTTCATTTTCATACTATGCAACTGCCACTCGTTCTTCATAGCTCACCTCTTCTGAAATTCTCAGAAATAATTACTTCATTTTCCCTGAATCCTTTAACCATTTATTCTATTCCACTGTCACTAAATCTATTCATCTTGTGTTATGGTGTTGGCACACCCTTGTTCTTTTACATCTCATCTATCTAGCCAAAGGTCTAAAATACACAACAAAAGTATATTGGCAAAATGAATCTGTTGAGCAGAGCTAGAATTCTTTCAAATCAGACTCGTTCATAAAGTGAGGTAGACCTATATACACTAATACATTTATAAACAGGTTATGAATGCTGAATCCACTAGAGCAGAAAAAAAGTAATTACAGAACAGAAAAGATAGTTGATATCTCATAATAAGGGGATAATATAAGCATAAAACCTCTCTCTTACTCTCTTTTCTCAGAGGACTCTAGAATGTGGAACTCATCAAGCTTAAGTACCAAACAGAAGTAAGTCAAGTGCTTAGTCTGTTATTTATATATCTCCCTCTTGTGGTAATAGAGAGACTTCATTTTCTTTTACAGTAGTCATAATTAGAATTTAATAGAAACAAGGCACTCTTCATTTAAAAAAAAAAGCTTCATGTGGTTTGAAGTAAATTAATCCAACAAGTTTTGCTATCTGTGTCTCCTTAGAGTTTTAGTCTTGAACAATACAGATAAGAAAAATATATATAAAACATTCTAGGGGTGCTTGGATGGCTCAGCAGGTTAAGCTTCTGCCTTCGGGTCAGGTCATGATCTCAAGGTCCTGGGATCAAACCCCCCATAAGGTTCTTTGCTCAGCAGGGATCCTGCTTCCCCCTCTCTCTCTGCCTGCCTCTCTGCCTACTTATGATCTCTCTCTCTGTCAAATGAAATCTTAAAAAAAAATTCTAGTGAGTCCTTTGCTCTCAGTGACTTCTGGTACTTGATGATTTTTCTCCTTTTTCAGTACAAATATTTCAATAAAGATGCAGAGATGTCAAATATTTTATGATATGAAGTTTCTTTCATAGAGTATTTTTCTTTGAGGAAATAAGATTCTTCCAATGCCTTAACTCTCCCTTCTGAAATTAACTTTGTAGGCAGACTATTATATTGGAGTTTCATTCAAAAGGAATGGTCCTCTGGAATTCACCACAAAGATAATGTGATTTTGGTGAAGGTCAAGTCCATCATACCCCATGAAGCCCATACCACAGTCACCTCTGCCAATTCAGGTCCACCTCCATTCACCTCCATTACTTTGGATGAAATGAGTCAGCTAAACATTTTGAAGTCCAAGAGGACTTCAGATTGCCTTGTCAATAAAATGATTTCAAATTATAATTCCCTTTGCCTCAGAAATCAAGACTCCTAAGCAGAAACGTAGTATCTTCACTTAAGCTGTGGACAACTGTACTCATTCCCATGAGGGCCAATATGGCTAAACACTTTCTAAAAGGAATGGATGTGATTACAAACCATACTTGTCTGCAAGCACAGAGTTCAGAAATTCAGATTATTTTATATGAAGAACAAGGAATGGAAACAGGAAAATACATCACCATGCTATATACTATGGAGAAATGGTAAGGAGCTATGCAAAAGCATAAAGGGTGAAAATCATGCTCTAACTCCGTTTTCCAAAGGCTATTAGCCTATCTGGGCTAGGGAACAAAAGGAAAAACTTTCTTTCCCAAATTGTTTCTTGGCTCATAAATCTCATTCAAGGAAAATATTTTTCTCTCTTTCTATTCCCTCTCCAACCCCCAATCTATACAGTCCTCTGCAATTTCCCTCAACATCATTTACTAAGTATATCATAATATACTCCTTCCCTGAGGCCACCATTTCAAGAGACACCTTCCCTTAATCTGGGAAATTTTTAAATAAATCTCCCCATTTGGATTTTCTTCCCTCAATATATTTAGTGTTAGAAACACATTGGTGAAGGTTTTAAAAGCTAAAATTGTTCTTTGAAACATCAATATATTTGGGGTGTAGGCTTATGGTACAGAATGACTCCTGAGGGCAAAGTCAATCACCTCTGGTTTGTTGAGTCTCTAGAACTATTTTACAAATGCTTTTGTTAAAATAATATCCCTCTTATCTCCCCCCGCTGAAAGCTATGCCAAACACTCTCTCCTTTCATGTGGTTTTGGAGGAAAATTCAGTCCATATATTTTTGCCTTATTTAAACTCAGATCATTACAGGTTTTAGGTGCTTCTTGTCCCACAGCCAAGACACTTAGTTATCTTCATAAAAACAAATCAAATCGAATAATGAGAACTTGTTTGAAACTCAAAACCTCACATGTAAGGCAAGGTTATATCGTGAAATCAACATCTCCTTATTTCTATTTGTTTTTGTCTAAGCCAGGGTTAGCAAATGATAACCTGTGGGATAAATCTGACACACTGCCTATTTTGTATAACTTATGAATTAAGAATGGTTTTTCTATTTTTAAATGGTTATAAAAATAAAAAATTTAAACACACAAAGAATTATATGTGACACTAAATGTATGTAACCTACAAGCCTGAAATATTTACCATCTGGCCTTTTACAGAAAAATATTCCCACCACTGATCTAGCCAAATAAACATCCCTCCATTTTTTAGGTCCTTGTCAAATATCTAAACTCCACTGCCATCTATCTTTACTTAGAGTGTAAACAAATCATAAAATGGAAGAAAGTTGTTTTATATTTGATTTTGTGATATATATTGGGTATCTTATCTTAATTTGGGTTCACCCACAAGTAAGCCATGAGACAAAGATTCATGTGCAAGAGGTTTATTTGAGAGGTGATCACAGGAGGTAGAGAGAGAGAGGTAGGCTAGGGTATCAGCCAATACAGGGTGTGTTATCATGCAAGTTTCCTATTGTAGGGAAATGAAGTTTTAACCTGCAGGGGAGCACCAACTGGTGTGGGATGGGCACTTAAAGTTATTCTACATGTGAGGCAAAGAAGAAAAGGGACTGACACAACTCTCATCAGATTTGGTTGAAGGCTTCTGCAACTTCCAGCCTATAAGCACACCTGCAGACCTGTGGTTTCTAGGCATCAGAGGAAGACACCAGACAACAAAATGTAGGTGCTAATGGTTTGAAGAGATACAGGTGGGCACTAAGAACATCTGTAATACTCCATCTCTTACGATGCTCCACAATTTAAATGAACTCTTTACCATCACTGCTTCTCCAAGGTGGTCACAATTTCTTTTATTTTCTACAGTTTTATTGGGATATCATTGACATTTAGCATTGTATAAGTTTAAAGTGAATAATGAATGTGTTGATTTAATACATTTGTATATTGCATACAACAACTACCACAACAGTACCGCCATCTGATTTCTAAAACCAAACTTACAACCAGGAGGGTTGGTGAGAAACTAATGTTTCTATTTCCACAAATGACATTTTCATCCCTCTCTTCCACCACCCAGAGTGAATTCTCCTCCCCCTTAGCTAGCAACTTTTGTTAATTTAGATCACTTTCATCCTTTAGAGTATAAACTTCTGGTTAACATACTCTAATAAGCTCTTATTACCAGGCTTACCTGCCCATTCACAATGAACACTTGACTACATCTAGAGGCAAGCCAGTAAATTCCCTAAGTTCCAGGTATAATCCTCCTTGTGCCTATTACATTGCAGCAATCTCTTCTCTACATGATAATCAGCATCATCTATGCTTGACAGCATAGTATAATATAGTATGATATAGTAGAGTAGGGTAGAGAATGATATAACTTATTTGGTGGCCCACTTGTCTACATGCACGAAGAGCCCACAGTGTCCAGGGTGCAATCATAGCTTTAAGATTAGTAGAACAGTTAATGTGTCTCCCAGAAGAAGTGTCATTTACCTACTCCCACTGGAAACCAGGCCCTCTAATTCACTAGAGACCAAATTGTGAGGATGAGAAGCACAAATTCCCCACAAAGGTCACTGGGAATGGATGGGAATGAACCATGCCTACTTCCACATCTTGTTTCCCAGACTCATGTTCATTATTTATCAAGGACACAACACCATATAACAAACAGTAGTTCAAAATATGTATCACATCATGAAAGACAGTAACCCAGTACTGACATGTGTATTCATCAAGGTGGCTCTTCAGCTATGTATTAAAATGGCACTGCAACAATTCTACCAGATAGTATCTCTTGAGTGAGGTGATCTATTTTAAGGCCAGTGGATCCTATGGTGGTCATTTGCTCATTGTTACATCTTCCCTTTAAAATGGATTGTTCGATTCAAGGGAATGAAGGATCTTATAATGGTAAATCAGACAGTAAGCACATGATCCCTCTTAGTCTTCAGACAAAAGTGGTAACCAAGCCACTATAGCAGAAAAGATCCATAGTCTAAGTGTGTCCCCCAAAAATGTATATATTGAACTACTAAACCCCAAAAGTAATGGTATTTGTAGTTGAGACCTTCAGGAGATACTTAAGTCATTAGGGTGGAGTCCTCATGATTAGGATGAGTGCTTTTGTTAACGAGATTCCTCAGATGTCACTAGCTCCTTCCACAATCTGAAGACAAAGCAAGAAGCTACCAACTATGAACTAAAAAGGCCCTAACTTGACCATGCTCCAGTCATGATCTTAGACTTTCAGCCTCCAGAACTGTGAGCAATAAATTCCTGTTGTTTATAAGATACCTAATGTGTATTTTGTTACAGATGCCTATACTGACAAAGGGCAAACCTATATTTATAACATATACCAATACAATACCATACCACAGAAGAATGAATTTCTATACTCTCCAGTTGGAAGGAGGTCCAATGTAGTCAAATTTCCAATAAGTGGCTAATTGAATTATTCAGAGAATGGTACCATATGAGAGTTCAGCTTTAGTCTCTACTACTGACAATTTGGACAATCTGCACTACCAGTCAGATCAGGCTAGGTAAAAGGAGCTCATGTTGTTGGGCCAACCCACAAACTCCATCTCTGCCACCATGAATACTTTTGTATATTATGCAAGTATGAATGGCCACAAAAACAAAATTTTGCTTACCTCTAATGGACATCTATTCAACCAAGTTATTTAGTGCCACCTCTATGATGGACACTGTCTGGTAGGCATTGATACAAGGCACAAAGTTTTGAACACTTTGTGCTACTCTCATTGGACTATCTACATGCCTCTTTTCTACATCTCTTTGTCCCTAGTTTTCAAATATTGCTCCTTCTAGGCTCCTGACTAATCTACAAAAAACACTGATAATTTTTCCAGGAATTTATGATCCTTACTTCAGGACATTTATCCCTGTCCACCAATTTAATAACCAGATGTAGTGTTCAAAGTTCTGTCCACTGAGAGACTTTCCCCTCAGCACGATCTTCCAGGACTATACCTGAATGTGGCTGTAGTGCAGCAACAGTCCATACCAAATTGAGGCCTGTATACTCTCTTCCTATATTAGTTGGTTATTGTGAACTCCTGAAGCCATAAGCATGAGTTAAAGAGACATCATTACTAGGTAACATGGGGGTCTGGGCCACCTGTACACTCAGCTGTGTCTGCTGGACATTCTCTGGCCTGATCCTGAGTATATAATTTCCATTATACAATGATTTGCTGCTGTGTTTTCCTGACATTATTACCTAATAGTTCTGACAATATCCAATTCATCACGAGAAGCTCCAATTACATAATCATTAAATGTCCTCCATAAGGCTGAGAAGCATGCCAGGAACTGCATCTCAAACAATGAATACTTTTCTACTGCAGATGGCATGGCTTAGCTCCAGGGTTCTGTGCTGTGACTCTCCTATTGTGACTTGCCAGAGACCTTGTCAGTGATACCTCTAATAATTTGGGATCTGTTGAATCATATGGTCCAACCAGCTACACTTGTACTAAAAACTGATACTACTATAGAGACCCCTTTTTCTTTGCACCCTATTCAAAACTGGCAACCTCATGAATTGCATGACAAATGCATCGGAACATTTCATAATCTGGACTGTGCTGTCTTCAAAATCTGCCTACCAAGTTCATGCCTAGATCTTAGAGGTAGGTGGTACACTTGATTTGGGTAGAGTTTATCTCCCATCCAACTGTGTGCATGTGTCTTACCAAACCATCCAGAATACCCTCTACTTCCTGTTCCCCAAGTCGAATTAACATGATACTACAAAACTAAAACAAATAAGATACCACAATATTAAAACTTCAGAAATAATATGCCCCCAATATTTTTTTTAATTTTTTATTTTTTATAAACATATATTTTTATCCCCAGGGGTACAGGTCTGTAAATCACCAGGTTTACACACTTCACAGCACACACCAAAGCACATACCTTCCCCAATGTCCATAATCCCACCCCCTACTCCCAAAGCCCCTCCCCCCAGCAACCCTCAGTTTGTTTTGTGAGATTAAGAGTCACTTATGGTTTGTCTCCCTCCCAATCCCATCTTGTTTCATTTATTCTTCTCCTACCCACGTAAGCCCCCATGTTGCATCACCACTTCCTCATATCAAGGAGATCATATGATAGTTGTCTTTCTCTGCTTGACTTATTTCGCTAAGCATGATACGCTCTAGTTCCATCCATGTTGCCGCAAATGGCAAGATTTCATTTCTTTTGATGGCTGCATAGTATTCCATTGTGTATATATACCACATCTTCTTGATCCATTCATCTGTTGATGGACATCTAGGTACTTTCCATAGTTTGGCTATTGTGGACATTGCTGCTATAAACATTCAGGTGCACGTGCCCCTTCGGATCACTACGTTTGTATCTTTAGGGTAAATACCCAGTAGTGCAATTGCTGGGTCATAGGGCAGTTCTATTTTCAACATTTTGAGGAACCTCCATGCTGTTTTCCAGAGTGGCTGCACCAGCTTGCATTCCCACCAACAGTGTAGGAGGGTTCCCCTTTCTCCGCATCCTCGCCAGCATCTGTCATTTCCTGACTTGTTGATTTTAGCCATTCTGACTGGTGTGAGGTGATATCTCATTGTGGTTTTGATTTGTATTTCCCTGATGCCGAGTGATATGGAGCACTTTTTCATGTCTCTGTTGGCCATCTGGATGTCTTCTTTGCAGAAATGTCTCTTCATGTCCTCTGCCCATTTCTTGATGGGATTATTTGTTCTTTGGGTGTTGAGTTTGCTAAGTTCTTTATAGATTCTGGACACTAGTCCTTTATCTGATATGTTGTTTGCAAATAACTTCTCCCATTCTGTCAGTTGTCTTTTGATTTTGTTAACTGTTTCCTTTGCTGTGCAAAAGCTTTTGATCTTGATGAAATCCCAATAATTCATTTTTTCCCTTGCTTCCCTTGACTTTTGCGTTGTTCCTAGGAAAATGTTGCTGCGGCAGAGGTCAAAGAGGTTCCTGCCTGTGTTCTCCTCAAGGATTTTGATGGATTCCTTTCGCACATTGAGGTCCTTCATCCATTTTGAGTCTATTTTTGTGTGTGGTGTAAGGAAATGGTCCAATTTCATTTTTCTGCATGTGGCTGTCCAATTTTCCCAGCACCATTTATTGAAGAGGCTGTCTTTTTTCCATTGGACATTCTTTCCTGCTTTGTCAAAGATTAGTTGACCAAAGAGTTGAGGGTCTATTTCTGGGCTCTCTATTCTGTTCCATTGATCTATGTGTCTGTTTTTGTGCCAGTTCCATGCTGTCTTGATGATGACAGCTTTGTAATAGAGCTTGAAGTCCGGAATTGTGATGCCACCAACATTGGCTTTCTTTTTTAATATCCCTTTGGCTATTCAAGGTCTTTTCTGATTCCATATAAATTTTAAAATTATTTGTTCCATTTCTTTGAAAAAGATGGATGGTGCTTTGATAGGAATTGCATTAAATGTGTAGATTGCTTTAGGTAGCATCAACATTTTCACAATATTTATTCTTCCAATCCAGGAGCATGGAACATTTTTCCATTTCTTTGTGTCTTCCTCAATTTCTTTCATGAGTACTTTATAGTTTTCTGAGTATAGATTCTGTGTCTCTTTGATTAGGTTTATTCCTAGGTATCTTATGGTTTTGGGTGCAATTGTAAATGGGATTGACTCATTAATTTCTCTTTCTTCTGCCTTGCTGTTGGTGTAGAGAAATGCAACTGATTTCTGTGCATTGATTTTATATCCTGACACTTTACTGAATTCCTGTACAAGTTCTAGCAGTTTTGGAGTGGAGTCTTTTGGGTTTTCCACATATAGTATCATATCATCTGCGAAGAGTGATAATTTGACTTCTTCTTTGCCGATTTGGATGGCTTTAATTTCCTTTTGTTGTCTGATTGCTGAGGCTAGGACCTCTAGTACAATGTTGAATAGCAGTGGTGATAATGGACATCCCTGCCGTGTTCCTGACTTTAACGGAAAAGCTTTCAGTTTTTATCCATTGAGAATGATATTTGCGGTAGGTTTTTCATAGATGGCTTTGATGATATTTAGGTATGTGCCCTCTCTCCCTACACTTTGAAGAGTTTTGATCAGGAAGGGATGCTGTACTTTGTCAAATGCTTTTTCAGCATCTATTGAGAGTATCATATAGTTCTTGTCCTTTCTTTTATTGATGTGTTGTATCACATTGACTGATTTGCGGATGTTGAACCAACCTTGCAGCCCTGGAATAAATCCCACTTGGTCGTGGTGAATAATCCTTTTAATGTACTGTTGAATCCTATTGGCTAGTATTTTGTTGAATATTTTCGCATCTCTGTTCATCAAGGATATTGGTCTATAGCTCTCTTTTTTGGTGGGATCCTTGTCTGGTTTTGGGATCAAGGTGATGCTGGCCTCATAAAATGAGTTTGGAAGTTTTCCTTCCATTTCTATTTTTTGGAACAGTTTCAGGAGAATAGGAATTAGTTCTTCTTTAAATGTTTGGTAGAATTCCCCCGGGAAGCCGTCTGGCCCTGGGCTTTTGTTTGTTTGGAGATTTTTAATGACTGTTTCAATCTCCTTACTGGTTATGGGTCTGTTCAGGCTTTCTATTTCTTCCTGGTTCAGTTGTGGTAGTTTATATGTTTCTAGGAATGCATCCATTTCTTCCAGTTGGCAAATTTATTGGTGTAGAGTTGCTCATAGTATGTTCTTATAATAGTTTGTATTTCTTTGGTGTTAGATGTGATCTCTCCTCTTTCATTCATGATTTTATTTATTTGGGTCCTTTCTCTTTTCCTTTTGATAAGTCGGGCCAGGGGTTTATCAATTTTATTAATTCTTTCAAAGAACCAGCTCCTAGTTTCGTTGATTTGTTCTATTGTTTTTTTGGTTTCTATTTCATTGATTTCTGCTCTGATCTTTATGATTTCTCTTCTCCTGCTGGGCTTAGGCTTTCTTTCTTGTTCTTTCTCCAGCTCCTTTAGGTGTAGGGTTAGGTCGTGTACCTGAGACCTTTCTTGTTTCTTGAGAAAGGCTTGTATAGCTATATATTTTCCTCTCAGGACTTCCTTTGTTGTGTCCCACAGGTTTTGAACCGTTGTATTTTCATTATCATTTGTTTCCATTATTTTTTTCAATTCTTCTTTAATTTCCCGGTTGACCCATTCATTCTTTAGAAGAATGCTGTTTAGTTTCCATGTATTTGGGTTCTTTTCAAACTTCCTTTTGTGGTTGAGTTCTAGCTTTAGAGCATTGTGGTCTGAAAATATGCAGGGAATGATTCCAATCTTTTGATACCAGTTGAGTCCTGATTTAGGACCGAGGATGTGATCTATTCTGGAGAATGTTCCATGTGCACTAGAGAAGAATGTGTATTCTGTTGCTTTGGGATGAAATGTTCTGAATATATCTGTGATGTCCATCTGGTCCAGTGTGTCGTTTAAGGCCTTTATTTCCTTGCTGATCTTTTGCTTGGATGATCTGTCCATTTCAGTGGGGGGAGTGTTAAAGTCCCCTACTATTATTGTATTATTGTTGATGTGTGTTTTTGATTTTGTTATTAATTGGTTTATATATTTGGCTGCTCCCACGTTGGGGGCATAGATATTTAAAATTGTTAGATCTTCTTGTTGGACAGACCCTTTGAGTATGATATAGTGTCCTTCCTCATCTCTTATTATAGTCTTTTGCTTAAAATCTAATTGATCTGATCTAAGGATTGCCACTCCTGCTTTCTTCTGATGTCCATTAGCATGGTAAATTCTTTTCCATTCCCTCACTTTAAATCTGGAGGTGTCTTCGGGCTTAAAATGAGTTTTTTGGAGGCAACATATAGATGGGTTTTGCTTTTTTATCCATTCTGATACCCTGTGTCTTTTGATTGGGGCATTTAGCCCATTAACATTCAGGGTAATTATTGAGAGATATGAATTTAGTGCCATTGTATTGCCTGTAAGGTGACTGTTACTGTATATGGTCTTTGTTCCTTTCTGATCTACCACTTGTAGGCTCTCTCTTTGCTTAGAGGACCCCTTTCAATATTTCCTGTAGAGCTGGTTTGGTGTTTGCAAATTCTTTCAGTTTTTGTTTGTCCTGGAATCTTTTAATCTCTCCTTCTATTTTCAATGATAGCTTAGCTGGATATAGTATTCTTGGCTGCATGTTGTTCTCGTTTAGTGCTCTGAAAATATCATGCCAGCTCTTTCTGGCCTGCCAGGTCTCTGTGGATAAGTCAGCTGCCAATCTAATATTTGTACCATTGTATGTTATAGACTTCATTTCCCGGGCTGCTTTCAGGATTTTCTCTTTGTCACTGAGACTTGTAAATTTTACTATTAGGTGACGGGGTGTGTGCCTATTCTTATTGATTTTGAGGGGCGTTCTCTGAACCTCCTGAATTTTGATGCTCGTTCCCTTTGCCATATTGGGGAAATTCTCCCCAATAATTCTCTCCAGTATACCTTCTGCTCCCCTCTCTTTCTTCTTCTTCTGGAATCCCAATTATTCCTATGTTGTTTCATCTTATGGTGTCACTTATCTCTCGAATTCTCCCCTCATGGTCCAGTAGCTGTTTGTCCCTCTTTTGCTCAGCTTCTTTATTCTCTGTCATTTGGTCTTCTAGATCACGAATTCTTTCTTCTGCCTCATTTATCCTAGCAGTGAGAGCCTCCATTTTTGATTGCACCTCCTTAATAGCTTTTTTGATTTCAACTTGGTTAGATTTTAGTTCTTTTATTTCTCCAGAAAGGGCTTTTATATCCCTCGAGAGGGTTTCTCTAATATCTTCCATGCCTTTTTCGAGCCCGGCTAGAACCTTGAGAATTGTCATTCTGAACTCTAGATCTGACATATTACCAATGTCTGTATTGATTAGGTCCCTAGCCTTCGGTACTGCCTCTTTTTCTTTTTTGTGTGTTGAATTTTTCTGTCTTGTCATTTTGTCCAGATAAGAGTATATGAAGGGGCAAGTAAAATACTAAAAGGGTGGCAACAACCCCAGGAAAATATGCTTTAACCAAATTAGAAGAGATTCAAAATAGTGAGGGGGGAGAAGGGGGATAAAAAGAGGTTCAAAAAGGAAGAAAAGGAAAAAAAAAAGAAAAAAGAAAAAAAAAAGAAAAGAAAAGAATTTAAAAAAAGGAAAACACCTAAGAAAAATATAAAAAAGAAAAAATATATTTATTAGATAAACTAGTAAAAAATCGTTAAAAAAGGAAAAGGTAACAGTTAAAAAAAAAATTACCCGGATGCGAGAAGAAAAAAACAAAAAAGAAAAAAGAAAAAAATTAAATTAACTGCAAGACTAAAAAAAATTGCAGGGAGAATGCCTTGAGTTCCGTGCTTTGCTTTCTCCTCCTCTGGAATTCTGCTGCTCTCCTTGGTATTGAAACCGCACTCCTTGGTAGGTGAACTTGGTCTCGGCTGGATTTCTTGTTGATCTCCTGGGGGTGGGGCCTATTGTAGTGATTCTCAAGTGTCTTTGCCCCAGGCGGAATTACACCGCCCTGACCTGGGGCCGGGGTGAGTAATCTGCTCGGGTTTGCTTTTAGGAGCTTTTGTTCCCTGAGCGCTTTCCGTAGAGTTCCGGAGGACGGGAATACAAATGGCGGCCTCCTGGTCTCCGGCCGAGAGGAGCCGAGAGCCCACGGCCCCACTCCTCAGTGCGCCCTCAGAGAACAGCGCCCAGTTACTTCCGTCTGCCTGACCTCCAGCCGCGCTCCGAGCTCACCGAGCCTGCGCCCGGTTCAAGGTAACACCGAGCTGTGAGCTTACTGTCGGCTCTGTCTCTGTAGCCGGCTTTCCCTTTCCAATACCCGCAAGCTCTGCCACACTCAGACACCCCCGATCCTTCTGTGACCCTGCGGGACCTGAGGCCACGCTGACCCTGCGTGGGCTTCGCCCCAATTTAGCCTCTGGAGTGATGTCCCTCAGCAGAACAGACTTTTAAAAGTCCTGATTTTGTGCGCCGTTGCTCCGCCGCTTGCCAGGAGCCGGCCCCTCCCCCGGGGTCTATCTTCACGTCGCTTTGGATTCACTTCTCCTCCGGTCCTACCTTTCAGAAAGTGATTGTTTTTCTGTTTCCAGAATTGCTGTTCTTCTCTTCGATCTGCCGATGGATTTTCAGGTGTTTGCAATCTTTAGATAAGCTATCTAGCTGATCTCCAGCTAGCTGAAGTAGTCTCAGCCTGCTACTTCTCCGCCATCTTGACTCCTCCCCCTATGCCCCAAATTTTAATATAAATTCCCATTGCCAAGTTTTAAAAAGGAATTAAAGTCCAAAAATCAAATTTCCATGGAAGTTAAACCCTCAAATAATTAAGCTTGAAGTTATATTACTTTTCCCTTATGAGATAAAGGTCCTTGAAAACTATACTAGTTGCAATTCATTCTCCCCTATTTCCTTTTCTTTCTTTCTTTTTTTTTTTTTAAAGATTTTATTTATTTATTTACTAGAGAGAGAGAGCTAGAGAGAGAGAGAGGAGACAGAGAGAGAATGAGTACAACTGCAGGGGTGAGGGGAGGGGCAGGAGTGGAACAGAAGGAGAAGAAGGCTCCCCACTGAGCAAGGAACCTGATGGGGGACTCAATTCCATGGCCTTGGGATCATGACCGAGCCAAAGGCAGACTCTAAACCAAGTGAACCACCGAGGTGTCCCTCTATTTCCTCTACTGATCAGTTGAGTTGCATGGGAGTTCTCAATGCCTGGGTAGAGTTAAGAGCCCCTTAATACTGGCAGCATGGTGACTCTCACTGAAATAGATGTAGTTTCTTCAGGACTTCCAACTTTATATTAATTCAGTGCTATGTCTTTATTGGACCTGAATTCTCAAAGTAGGCCATGCACTGGCCTTATACCCACCATGTTTAGAAAATAAGCCAGCCCCCTCCAGGAATTTATCCAAGGTCATCTAACTAGCTAGTCAAGAGCAGTACCAAGATGAAAATCTTTTGCAGGCTGCCCTTATGCACTTCTACCCACCATGCTCTCCTTACCGGTTTTAGTCTTGCCAAGATGCTGACAAATCTATGCCAGGTGTCTGAAATATGTGATCTATGAACTTAAATTCATTTGGACATTAAATTCATCAAGAGATTAATTTTGACACTATACATTTGGCACGATATATTCAACCATATCTTGAAAAATACATTGTCTTTTCCCTTAGGGGATATAACAGTTTTCTCTGAAAAACTGCAACTACTGTCACCAGATGTTATTTGCTTGTTTTTATTTTTTTTATTCTTTAAAGATTTTATTTACTTATTTGACAGACTGAGATCACAAATAGGCAGAGAGGCAGGCAGAGAGAGGGGGAAGTAGGCTCCATGCTGAGCAGAGAGCCCAATGTGGAGCTTGATCCCAGGACCCTGAGATCATGACCTGAGCTGAAGGCAGAGATTTAACCCAGGCACCCACCAGATGTTAATTGAAGAAGGTTTCTTTTCTATCTGGTATATTCAAAGTCTCCTAATTTCCTTTTTCCCTTTGAGGCTTCATATTCTGGCATTCTAGCAATGGACTGAATAGAGGTTCTATCTAATAACACAGAATCTGTGCTCTCTTATGAGTAGTCATTTTCAGTTTTATACCACAGTATTGCTTTTTCTTTTTCTGACTCTTAAAAAAAGAATTCCTAAGGCCTAAGAAACAAACTCCCAGCTAATGTGTTTCCCTTATTTGTAATTGATTAACATAGAATCAACCTGGGACAAAATGGTGGTTTATGACTCTTGAGACTGCATACAAACCACTCCAACCCAACTGTAGCATTCTCACATCAACCTCCTCAGCCCTGACTTCAGAATGGAACTGTGGGCAGTGATATGCTGTCTATCTAAACATAGGGCACTGGTAGATTAAAGGCAGCTTCTTTGGTATTCTAAAATACATACAGAACTCAGCTGGCTTTTCTTTACAAACAGCAGATACTGTTTTGCTTCCAGTGCCTAAAAAGTCTGTATTTGAAAAGACACTTCTCACTATATTCTTGAATTGGTTTCAGTTATACCTGAATGACTCATATTCATGCTGCAGCCTGTGTAGGGAAGTGTTTTCAGCAGGCTTAGGTAGCTGTTTAGAGGGGAAAGTGAAATGTGTCCTTCCTACAATAAGATTTCTACTAGAAAGCCTGGGCTACACATGCTCAGTTTCACTTTCTAAAATCACTGGTCTTATAAGTCACCCCTTCTCCACATTATCGTGTGAGAAGTCAGTGAAGGAGGCAGGAGGAGAGTCCAGAAGGGATACAAAGAATGGAGGTTCCTCCATATGGAAGGAAAGTCTATGATTAGGAACTACACATTTTCTCCTAAAAATGACTAGGAAGATTCCTGGAAAGAATAGTGGAAAATACAGTTTTGCTATTGCTTAAAGATTTAAAGTCCATGACATGAAAAAGAGTCCCTATGCTCAGGAGAAAATAAGAAGAAACACATGGATTAGGTTAGCATCTACAGGAAGTAATAACATATCTTATCTCTAAATCACACACACACAGACACTCCACACCCAAAAGCTGTTATAAATTCAACCAGAACTTAAAGTAGTCAAGGGAAGGAAAATAAATAAGAAGACAACAATTGGGTTTCCCTTATTTCTTCAAAATAGGCAAGTCATAGAAACCATAACTGATGAAGAATAGCTTCAGCCAGTGAATTATAAGATGATAGTCAAGATCAAACATATTTCACCAACATCTGGGAATTACCAAATCCCCTATCCTCACATTGTCCTTTTTATCACATGGTAAAGGGAAGGTATTAATTCCTGCTGTATCTACTTCACAAGGCTGAGTGAAACTCAAAATGAAATAAGGAAGAGCTCTATAAACTGTAGAATGAGCCACATGTGTTCATTAACATTCCTCTTTCCCATGCAAAGAATAAGGTTGGTTTCTTCATTAGTTGCACGGTAGTTGGGTGACTGCAGGGCTTCAGGCTGTGCTTTCCCATCTGCCTAATCTAGCAAAAATTTCCAATTCACTTCTAAGTACAAAGACTTTGGCCACCATGATTCCCTGCAGTGGATCCTAAAACAGATTTTCCCAATGCTCTGTTTCTTGTCCCTTTCCTTGAAATAGATTGAAGTCTGGACGATCCATTTGTGTGGTTTCTTGGCAAAGTACTGGCTCTTTACTTTCTGAATCTCATAGGGTCCACTGCAACCTTCCATTTTTTTCCCTTTTGAGTATAAACGCATTAAAAATGACCAAAGGTAATCACAACTTATCCAGACATGGTAGACACTCCATATTAATTATTTCATCTAATCCTCACAACATTTCTCAGGAGGCAAAATCTCTGTTTTTAAAATGAGAAAACTGTGAAAAGTTATCAATAATTTGTAAGTTGTGCATGAGTGCTTATGCACACACACACACACACACACAAGGTATATAGTGGATCTGTAGAGACTTAGTGAAGAGTCACTGGTACTTCTCTTGTGATCTTAATCCCAGGTAGAGTCTCATTAACCCATGTGCTAATTCCATATGGCCATCTAACCTGCTTCCATACTTGGACTAAGTAATGATATCTCATGGAATCCTTAGAGTGAATCCACATTATAAGAATTATCTTCCTTGTGTTATGCAGGGGAAATGCTATTTTAAAAGTTGGCTGCTATTTGAGCCAGATGCTCTCAGAGGACAGCAGAATTTCCCTTGAAGAAAAAAATGTTCTTTTCATGGGGAACCTGTGTTTATTAAATGTATAGCTATAGTCTAGTCTGGGTGAAGAATGAGGAAAAAGAAATCAACTCCTCTTGTTCTTTTTTGTCTTTGCTTACAAATTTTCATTAAAGGAGAAAATCTTGGCCACTGGAGATTATTTCATAATTCTTTAATTTTACATACAAAGAAACTAGGACCTAGAGATATTAGGTTGACTTTCCCAAGGTTACACAGCTAGTGAATGACAGAGATCCTTTCACTACACCAAAATCTCTCCCATTCAACAACCTTCACAGTGTTCTGCAATAGGTGTTCAGGGGATACAATATGGAAAACACATTCCCTAAATATCAGGGTCTCAAATATGGATAAATCAATAACTTACATAGTATAATTAAAAGTATGGTAAGATAAATGCCATCTCACAAAAAAAAAGGTAAATACTATTGTGGGTATTAAAAGAGCTCAGTTTGGTTAGATGTTCCATGGACAAAGATGCATTTAAGACTAGATTAGATAGTTTTTTTAATGTTATTCTTAATTGCAAACAACAAAAAAGTCCTATTCAATCTGGTTTAAGTATGTAGAAAATTTTTTGTTCATCAACAAAATTCCAGAGGTAAAGAAGACTTCTCGGTTGGCTCAGTGGCTCAACACTGTCAACTATTACATTAAAACAATATTTCTATTCCACTGCCCTCACTACCACCTGCTTTCTAAGTGCATTGCCCATAAGATGATAACAACTGGAGCTTCCTTGTTCACAGTGGGAAATAAGTACCTCTATTCCAATGATAGGTGAGAATTACTTCTTTTCTTCCTTATTATACCAAAGTGGGTCACATCATACCCACTCTGGTCACTTCAATCATGGTCCATGAACCAATCACCATTCATCCATTCCATCCCTCCTATATAATATATAATGTTCTGTCGTTTTACAATAAGGTGAATGGGATACTAGGGTGTCAAAAACACCACCTTTTTAATAGGTCACAAGAAAAGCTAGGAGATGAGACAATCTTAATAGAGAGAAGAGCAAGAATAAAGGCATAAAGAGAGGAGAACTCAAAGTGTGAGCATCTGAGTCGCCTTTAGCCTGGAATATACACAAGGAGATATACAAAGCAGGGAGAGAAAAAGTTGTAATGATGGATTTGGTTGACATTATTAAAGGGACTTGATCATCAAGGTAAGATAACTAGTGTTAGTCAATGGGGATTTTTGAAAGTTGTGGCACTTTTTAACAAGAAAGAGACAATCAGAAAATTACTTTAGAAATCATTTTTAGAACAGTTTGGAGTGAAAAAAGATCATTTAGATGACTAATATATTATGCAAGATTAAATGCACTAAAGCCCTAAGTTTAATTGAGTAATTATAGGTAGGGGAAGAAAAATAATAATATAAACATTGAAGAGGTAGAATCTAAGGAACTTTCTGAGTGATTGGATGCAAGTAGGAAATAAAGGAAAACTTGAAAATAACTCAGAATCTCAGACGTAAGTGGGAGTTGATCAGAAGATATTGAGGAGAGAGATTAATCAGTTTTAAAATTCTAAGGCATTATATGGAGACTTCTAGCACATAGTCAGAATTCAGGTCTGAGAGTGGTAGAGAGGTGAAAATTGAATAAATGTGAACTTGCCATAGAGAGAGGAAGAGACCACTGGAGATAACAAATGGGCCCAACACACAACCTCAGGTGCCTTCTGCATCCTATGACTAAGCATGGACTAGGAGTTAGCTGAAGTGACTGAGGGGACAGAGCAGCAGAAGAACAACAGGACCTATTGCAAACATTCCCAGATGAGGCTGTAAGGTAAAGTATATTATGCTGCACAAAGTTTAAGTAGAATGAAGACAGAGAAAGGCCTGTTCCATGAGGTGATCTGAGTATCTAGTGACATTTCAGAGAATTTTTAGCAAAAATAAAATCATAGAATGAAAGGGTAACTTAATTGGGTGGTTAGAAAGGTTTAATGCCACTTTCTATGAGTTCTGTTATAACATAACATTCTGATCTGTGCCTTTACTTGCATATTTCACCCTCATCTCTGAATGTTACAAGAACTTTGGCCATGTTCTCTCTACCTTTGGGCTCCCAATATGCAACTCAATATGCAATATGCAACTCTTGTAAATCCTAGGCTTACAAGGGAATGTGAAGCAAAGGGAATAAATATTTGATTAAATGGAACAGACAAAATAAGTGGGCTAATTTACAGAAAAATTGGAAATGCAAGAGAGTGTAAAAATAGCATATAGGTGGAGGTGTTAACCTTGCCAAGAAGGAGGCCCACTCAGAAAATAGACAGAAACATTTGAAAATAGGAAAGGAGGTTTGAGAGGTTCCTCTGGGCAACCTCAGTTCTCTAAGTGTGGAAAATAAGTGAGAAGTAGGACAGGAAGGAAGCCAAGGGGAGTGAAGCAGTTATGTCCAGAAAATGTCAGAATTCAAGTCAGAGCTAGCCACTGGTCTTCTTCATTGGCTAGACATATGGTACATTCCTATTTTAATCTTTTTTTTCTATTTTTTATAGTCTTTATGCTTTCTACAGAGTTGCTTCCCCATCCTTTTCAGTGTTTCTAACATTGAAGCCTTAACTCTCTGTATGATGGTATTTGGAGATGGAATCTTTGGAAGGTAATTAGTGTTAAATAAGGTCGTAAGGTCGATACCCCCAATTCAATGGCATTCATGTCCTTATAAAAGGTGGAGGAGACACCATAAAGACCCCCATCCCACTCTCTCTTTACACACAAAAAGAGGAAAAGTCATGTGAAGATACACCAAGAAGGTGACCATCCACAAACCCAAAAGAAAGATCTTACAAGAAACTGAATCTTCCAGTACCTTGATCATGGGCATCTAGCCTCCAGAATTATGAGAAAATAAACTGCTATTGCTTAAGTCACCCAGTCTTTGGTAATCTATTATGGCAGCCCAAGCTGACAATTATAATCACCAAGTAACAGGATTTCTTTGCCAGTTCTGGAAAATGCCCAGGATCAGGAGTGTTTAGAACTGGGTTCTATCCCTGGGCTCAGACTAATTCAGAAACATTGGACCCATATCTTGACCTTTCTGAGCTTTAGGTACAGCATCCAGAGAATTAGGACACTGAATTAAATCATCTCAAAGACTTCTTTCTAACTCTTCTGGTTATTATTCCAAGAAGCAGTTTCAGTTTGGAAGGTTCATAAATATTGTCAAGTCCCCAAATGGAGACCATATCATCTCCATTAGTAAAGACAGATGTTCAGTCAACTGACCTAAAGGACTTTTAAATACTCACCTAGTGCAAAGATTCTGATAGTTTATAAAGTTGGTGGCAGCAACTGAGAAGGTGTAGTTAAGACAAAAACCTGGAAGGAAAAATGTGTTATTCAGAGAAAACACCATCAATTTTTTAAAAGTGAATTGCAGCCTTCTTGTCCTCTTTCCTTTGCAAACTATGATTAGGCTGTACTTTGCTTGAGTTTACAGTAATGATACCTTACACTCAGCCCTGTGCATTCTGAAGAGTGTGCTTGAAAGTACTTTACCAGCTTGTAGAACATAGTCCTTTCCTAGCAGGGTGTACTGTCTGGCCTCCTCTGCTTTGCCCTTTCTCCATGGTTAGTTAATCAGCAGGAATGCTTTTTAGGGCAAGTAGGCTAGGAAGAGAACTCTAAGAAGCACATTTCTACTGACAAAAAAGTAACCATGGTCCTAGGAAAATAAAGAAAAGCATTCCCATTGACTGAAGGCTTAAGGTGTGCCACATGTAATACTTGATATTTTCACCTGGTTTGACTCATTATAACTTAATTCCTCATAAATTACTACTAAAATACTCTATAAAACAGACTAATCTACTGCTCTGTATCTCCCTTTACTAGGATTTTATTTTATATGCATTTGGTTCCATTAACCAGTCTTTCCCTCTCTCAGTGTAAATGAGGCAAGTGAAACCATTTTGCAAGGAGTGTACAAGCTCATAATGAGCAAAATGGTAGCACTTTACAATCTGGAGTCAGGGCAGACACTATTGCAGAGGGACTTCTCTCTCTACTAGAGATGAGGAGCAAGGAGGCATGGGAGAAACGCTGGCTTTGAAGGCAGATGGAGTTTCCAGGATAGACAATGTACTAAATACAGATTTCAATGACTGCAAAGTTGTGCAAAGAGTTAATACTGATCTATTTATTTCTGGATTTTCCCAAAGTTTACATACAATCACTCTTTTGGGGCACTTCTCTTTTCACAGACGTTCCATGTTACACAGAATTGTGTATGAATCACATTGGTAAATAGTTAAGTATAAAAATGCTTCCTACATTTCTATGTAACTTCCAAGTCTTCAAAGCATTTTTAAGTGCTTTCAAATGTATATATGATAAAGTTCATTGTTCCATTTTATAGATGAGGTAAATGATGTATAAAAAAGTTCAATGATTTGGTCTATATCACTAATCTATAAAACACTGATAGATAATTCTCAGAAAGAACACAATCTAATAAAAAATTTCAACCCAATAATATTTTAAAAATTTTTATTTAGGCTTAAAAAGAAAAAAAAAAGAAAAATAGGAAAGAAATAATAACCATATAGCTAAAGGAATTTTCACAGAATAAAGACTCTCAAAAAGCCACCTTAATGATTAAGAAACAGAACATTACCAGCACTTCCAAAGTTCCCCTCATTCCCCTTCTAATCAGCACTTGTAGGAATCAATGCTAAGGAAATATTCAGAAAGAAAGATAGTGACTTAAAGATGGAGATGTTTATTACAAAGTTATTTATTATAGTGAATAATTAGAATAATTCTAAATACTTACCTCTTGGAGAACGGTTAAATTAATCATGGTAGAGTTATAGACCAGAATAATATTCACATTTGGCCTCCCATTCAAATACAAAAAGTGAAAAGAGCTTAGTTCTTACTCTAACAAGAAATAAACAGATAAACTACAAAATCATAGTTGTGAAAAATGTATTAAAGAACTTAAAATATTTAAAAAGAAACTAAAATGCACTAAATGTTAGAAAGCGATGGCCTTTTCTACAAGAGTAGAGAGAGGCCTACAGCTGCATTCATCCTTGCAGAGATGCAGGAAGAACAGGAAGCTATCTTAGATGAGGGTGAGGAGATACCAGCTGTATTTTTAACAAGCTTAATGGCTGCATGTGAGCTACCATGAAAAATTAAAGTCCTGATGAAGTACCAGCCACAGAGTAAGGCCATACCCAGCTGCCAACTCTTTTACCAGCCTTCTCAAAACCAAAGATTTACTATGCTGATAGCTGAAGTGAGGGAGGTAGAGCTAAGTTAAATCCTACATGAGGCACATGGGACATTTCTTAGGTCCAAGGTGGTGGCTTACTGAAGGCTATAAATAGGCAGGAGAGCTAACAGAAGTATTTCAAGATGCTTCAAGAGGCAATCCAAGCCTTTGCTAGTACCCTCAATCCCCCTAAAGCTAGGAACAGGTAAAGAAAGAGAGAGAGCTCTCCAGAATTCAAAAAGCCAGGAATGGGACTAAAGAACAAAGGGAATCCTCCAATGATGCAAAAATCTGCTTTAGGTAGGTAAAATAGATATATTAATCACAGTTCAGAAATCTGGTACTGTTTCCAAAGCAGAGGAAAGTCACTAGAAACTTATTAATACTCAGGTCTCAGGATCTGACAATAAGTTTTTAAATGTCTTCAAAACATTTGAAGCCAATGAGAAACTGAATTTAACTAACGTTGCCACAAGTCCCAGGCCTAGATAGGTAAAACTGGACAATTACACAGTGGATTTATTCAATTTCCCATCCTAGAAAACTGACAAAAAAAGGAGGTACCTTTGGGAGGGGCAGTAAATATTATTTAATTCAGTCTCTACTATTCTTTTTCTTATAATATCCATCATATAATCAAAGATTATAAGACATATAAACAAAGGATAAATTTGACTCATGGTTAAGAGAGGAAATAGTCAATAGAAGCAGTTTCCCAAATAATAAAGATTTGGAATTACCAGGAAATAATTTTTTTTTTTAAAGACTGATACATCTTTTTTTTTTTAAGATTTTATTTATTAATTTGACAGAGAGAGATCACAAGTAGGCGAGAGACAGGCAGAGAGAGAGAGAGGAGGAAGCAGGCTCCCTGCTGAGCAGAGAGCTCGATGCGGGACTCAATCCCAGGACCCTGAGATCATGACCTGAGCCGAAGGCAGTGGCTTAACCCACTGAGCCACCCAGGCAATTTTTAAATAGTTATGTTATATATTTAAAAGGATATGTGGGGAAATGTGGGAAAAAAATGCATTAAAAGATAAGAATTTCAGAAGATGGATGGAGATTATATTTGAAAAATGGAAACACCAAAAATAAGAAAACACAAGAAAAGAAAGGAAGAACTTATTCTAAGAGCTAAATACCAGAATTGTTGTACTTGAATACAAGTAAATAAAAATTATCCAAACTGAAATACAAAACAAAGTATGAACTGAGCATCTGAGTTCTATTGTACAACCACCTAACATAAGGGTTATTGCATACACACATAAGAGATGACACAGGATGGGGTGTCTGGGTGGCTCAGTGGGTTAAAGCCTCTGCCTTCAGCTCAGGTCATGATCCCAGGGTCCTGGAATGGAGCCCCGCATCAGGCTCTCTGCTCAGCGGGGAGCCTGCTTCCACCTCTCTCTCTCTCTGTCTGCCTCTCAGCCTACTTGTGATCTCTGTCAAATAAATAAATAAAATCTTAAAAAAAAAAAAAGGATGACACAGGATCTACACAGGATATAAGCACAAACTAACTTCATGATTCCAAAACCCCTCATCACATTTAGGACATATAAAAGGGAATGGAAGCTTTAAATAGAAAACTATGGGAGAAAAAGTTATTTGGGGTAAGTTATTTTCTTTTGGAGAGAGAAATTCTACATGGTTTACATTTTCTTCTTGTGAGAGAGGTGGATATAAAGAAATGTTGCAAAAAAAAAAAAAAAGAAAGAAAAGAAAAGAAAAAAGAAATGTTGCATCCTAACCTTGTAAGAGAGTCCTCACAAAAGTTATACAGAAATAGTTTGTAAAGATAAAGGTTGGTCAGTTCTACTTCCAACTACTCTCACCCTCAACCCCCAAACAATGCAGAGGTAGAAAGGTGCCTGCCTCCTATCTCAAGGACATGGGCTCTGTAGCTTGAGAAAATGGTGAAAATATTCCTAACAGGTGATATTTTACTGCCTGGAAAATCCATAGGGACAGCAATGGGTTGCCTTGTTGTTTTGTTGGAGGTAAAGAGAAGGGATTAGGTATCTTGTACTTCTAGGGCAAAGGACACAGGCATGTTTCCACAAAAGATACAAAGAGCCTTGTTTGATATAATTGCTATAACAACTTTAAGTCATTGTTAACTTAGACTATTCACTATGGAGTTGCCTTCCTTTAAAGCAGGTGAACTCTGTGCCTAATTGTTGGTACGGTGAATATCCAGAAGAATTGGCTATCATTTCCAATAAGCTCTTTTGGGCTGTGGCAAACAAACTGAGCTGCCCATAATTTAGGACATTTACCAGACAAAATCAATAGACATAGAAGAGAGTAACAACACCTTCAAGCTTTTTTTTTTTTTTTTCCCAACATACACTGGAGCCCTACTACCTACAAAACACAGCACTAAGTATTTGGGGATTACATGGACACAGATATTGTTCTTTAAAAACAAAACAATACATTACCAAATGTAATTAGCACCATAAGATAAATACCAATTTCTCTGGTTATTTAGGAAAGGAAGACACAACTAAGCTGAGCATAGTTTGGAAGTATGGTGGTGGCAGTGGGAGGATGGATGTAGCAAGTGGGAAAAGTAGAAAAAATCAAGAAGACTTCGTGAAAAAACTGGTATTTGACCCAAATTAGAAAGCTGATACATTAGCAAGAACGCAGTGGCAAGGAGAAAGATTGTCCTAACAGAAAACAGAATGAAACAATATGGTATCTTAGAAATGGAGTAAGTTTGGGGCACCTGGGTGGCTCAGTGGGTTAAAGCCTCTGCCTTCAACTCAGGTCATGATCCCAGAGTCCTGGGATGGAGCCCTGAATTGGGCTCTCTGCTCAGCAAGGAGCCTGTTTCCTCTTCCCTCTCTGCCTGCTTCTCTGCCTATTTGTGATCTTTGTCTGTCAAATAAATAAAATCTTTTAAAAAAAAAAGTAAGAAAGAAATGGAGTAAGCTGTGGTATCAGACATATCAAACTTAAAATCCCTACACCACTACTTTATACTGTGTGATCCTGGCAATTTATCTCACTCCTCTTGCTCTCAATTTCATGATATGTAACATGGGAGTACTAGCCCTATAATCATCTGAATATTTGTGTTGCCCCCCAAATTCATATATTGAAATCCTAAGGCTCAATGTGATGGTATTCAGGGGTAGGGCCTTTGGGTTGATTAGATTATGAGTAGGATTAATGCTTCACAAAAGAGGCTCTGGAGAGGTCTCTTCCAACCTTCTGCCATATGAAGGCACAGTGAGAAGTCTATACCCTGAAGGGCCCTCATTCGACTGTGCTGGCACCCTGATCTTAGACTTTCAGCCTCCAGAACTGTAAAAAATTCTGCTGTTCATAAGCTACCCAGACTGTGATGTTTTGTTATAGTAGCCTGAATGGAATAAGGCAAGCCCTAGTTTTTAAGCATGGTATATAAGCACCCAGTAACAATTGTTCTGGCTGCTATTAATTTTTAATAAAGTCATGGATGTGAGGAAATTCAGAGGTGTATAAGAGGGATTGTAAATCATGCAAACAATAGAGGGGAAAAGGAAATTAAAAAAAAAAAAAAAAAAAAGAATAGTATCCAGATCATGGAGCACTGGATTTGGGGCCTTATTTGGTAGGCAATGGAGAGACTTACAGGGCTTTCAGAGGGTTCTGAGATGTACTTCAGGAGATATCATCTATAATGTTTTATGTTATTGTACAACATATTTTACCTGCTTCTTGTGTAGATGTAGAAGCCACCTCACATTCTTACAAATCCAGGACAGATAATACAAACCAGTGACACAGGCTCAGTGATGCCCATGCAACTCAAGAAGGCAACCAAAGAGGGAGTGGCCCCTATCTAGCTTCAAGGTCATTGATTCCATGTGAAAGCATGAGGATATGTGGCCAGATTGTTCTGGCTTTTCGTGGAAAATGTGAAGCTTTATGTGACATCTCCCATTTTTTGTATGTTAGATGTTTTTAAACAACACTAATTGATCAAACATATTGATGGGAGTAAACTGTTTGAGATCTCTGACCTGGAGTCTCCCATATCTTAAAAGGATCTTTGATTTACCTTTTCACAATCAAGTTTCAGAAAATATCTATCTTTGTTGTTTTGGCTGTTGTTTTCCCCAAACAATAAAGATATCTGCTCTCAAATGTGAATGCAAACCTCTAGAGAAACAGAAATCTTGCTGAAACCTTCAGAATTCCAGCTTTTTCCTGCTTTTGGACATTATTTAAAAAAAAAAATTGGGCTTCAGGCTCAATGTGAGAACTCTGTTATAAATTTCAACATATCTTCTCTGATAATTTTGGGGCCTGAAACAGCATTTGGCAGTTGGAATATAAAGTTGTTTATTATTTTACTATGTAAGATTATTTTGAGGTTTTTAGGAAAGGCTAATCTTCAAATGACTTCCAAAATTCTCCATGATGTCAGAGTATAGTCATGTTTTATCAAGGTTTTGTCACCTTCATGCCCAAGATGTAATAAGAATAGAGCTAGCATTCATTGAGTGTCAAACAAACAAACAAAAATAGTGAAATAATAAAGATCAGAATAAAAAAAAAATCAAGAATCAGAAAACAACATAAAAGATTAAAAACCAACTGTTGATTCTTTGAAAAGATAAAAGCCATTAGCTAGACTAATTAAGAGAGAAAGAAAGCACCAAATAAGTAAAATTATACAGTGGTGAACTGAACATAATAAGGAAGAAAGAAAGAAAGAAAGAAAGAAAGAAAGAAAGAAAGAAAGAAGACATTACAACCTATAATGAAGGATTATAAGAGACTACTATAAACAACTATACTGGAAACCTAGAAGAAATGGCTAATTCCTAGAAACATAACCAACCAAGAGTGAATCAGGAAGAAATACAAAATATAAAAAGACTAAGTAAGGAAAATGAATCAGTAACGAAAAACCTATCTCATCCCCCCCCAAAAAGAGTCCAGGACCAGATGGTTTCACTGGTGAATTCTACCAAACATTTATAAAGAATTAATTAATGCCAATCCTTCTCAAGCTCTTCCCAAAAATTAAAGAGTAGGGAATACTACCAAACTCATTTTATGAGGCCAACATCACTTTTATACCATGGCCAGATAAGGGTATTACAAGAAAAGGAAAACCACAGGCCAATATCCATGATTAATATAGATTGATAAGGAGGAGTAAAGTAGCAGGCTGAGACAACATCAGGTAGAAGGAGATCAGCTAGATAGCTTATAAAACCATTGTGAACACCTACAAATCCAACAGGAGATCGAAGAGAAGAAGAGCAACAATTCTAGAAACAAAACTGACCACTTTCTGAAAGGTAGGACCATCAGAGAAGTGAATCCAAAGCAACAGGAAGATAGACCACAGGAGGGAGGGGACGGCTCCCAGCAAGCAGTGGAAAAAGGGAGCACAAAATCAGGACTTTTAAAAGTCTGCTCCACGGAGGGACATTGTTCCAGGCTAAACCAGGGTGAAGCCCACATAGGGACAGTGTGGCCTCAGGTCCCACGGGGTCACAGAAGGATCAGGGTGTCTGAGTGTTGCAGAGCTTGCAGGTATTAGAGAGGGGAAGCCGGCTAGAGACAGAGCTGAGGAGTGAGCTCTCAACTCGGGGTTACCTTGAACTGTAATCTGTGGCACAGACCCCTGCTCTGTGAGTGGGGTCCCCACAAGATCCAGGGAGACCCCCCCAGAAGAGCTCAGGGATCTCTGGGGTTCAGAGACTCCAGGCAGAGCTGTGTGCCAGAGACAGAGACACTTGGTCACAGGCTGGGTGAGCTCAACCAGAGAGATGAGAGTGACTGAGCACTTTTCTCCAAGCACGACCAGATGCCGGAGAGTCAGGAGTGATTGAGCGCTTTTCTCTAAAGGCCCACTAAGGACTGGGGCCCCAGCTCTTGGCTCCTTCAGGCTGGAGATTGGGAGGCTGCCATTTTCATTTCCGTCTTCCAGAACTCTACGGAAAGCGTTCAGGAAACAAAAGCTCCAGAAAGCAAACCCAAGCAGATTACTAAGCCTGGCCCCTGGTAAGGGCGGTGCAATTCTGCCTCAGGCAAAGACACCTGAGAATCACTACAACAGGCCCCTCCCCCAGAAGATCAACAAGAAATCCAGCCAAGACCAAGTTCACTTACCAAGGAGAACATCAGAATTCCACAGAAGGAGAAAGCAAAGAATGGAATTCAAGGCTTTCTCTCCATGATTCTTTAGTCTTGTAAAGTTAATTAATTTTTTTAATTTTATTTTTTTCTTCTGCTAATTTTTTTAAACTTTTACCCTTTCCTCTTTTAACATTTTTTAATTAGTTTATCTTAACAATACCTTTCATTTAAAAAAAATAATCTTTTTTGAACCTTCATTATTATAGTCATATTTTATCCTTCATTGTATCTGACTTCATTTTTTATATACACATAGGGTTTTTTCTTCTAAAAAATTTAGGGTACCACTTCTTCTAATACATCAAAATATACCCTAAATCTCACACTGGGCTTGCTCTGGTCTCCAGCCCAAGCAAATTATCTCCACCTTCTTTTTCTTTATTCTCCCAACCAACTTACCTTATCAATTCCTTTTTTAGAAATTTAAAAAAAAAATTATCTTTATAGTAATATTCCATCCCTTCATTGTGTTTACCCTTATATATGTTTTTCATTCTTTAAAATTTTGGGAAATAGTTTCTTCTAAAAGACCAAAATATCCCCAAAATTAAGTGGGTGACCTAGTTCTAGTCATCAGTCTAATATATATATATATTATTCTGTGTATGTTTTATTTGTTTTCTATTAATTTTTTTTTCTCTGAAGTTCTTTTTACAGCCTTTCTTCTCCCCCTCCTCCCCCACGATTAGGGGTCTCTTCTGATTTGGTTAAAGCACATTTTCCTGAGGTCTTTGTATTTTATTTTAGTATTTTAGTATTTATTTAGTCTTTTATTTGCTCCTTCATATATTCTTATCTGGAAAAAATGACAAGATGGAAAAATTCACCACAAAAAAAAAAAAAAAAAAGAAAAGAAAAGAAAAGAAAAAAAAGAACAAGAGGCAGTACTGAAGGCTAGGGACCTAATTAATTTGGACATGGGTAATATGTCAGATCTAGAATTCAGAATGATGATTTTCAAGGCTTTAGCTGGGCTCAAAAAGGAATGGAAGATAATAGAGAAACCCTCTCGAGGGAAATAAAAGCCCTTTTTGGAGAAAAAAGAAATAAAATCTAACCAAGCTGAAATTTAAAAAAAGCTATTAATGAGATGCAATCAAAAATGGAGGCTCTTACTGCTAGGATAAATGAGGCAGAAGAAAGAATTAGTGATATAGAAGACCAAGTGACAGAGAATAAAGAAGATGAGTAAAAGAGAGACAAACAACTACTGGACCACGAGGGGAGAATTTGAGACATAAGATGAAACAACATTAGAATAATTGGGATTCCAGAAGAAGAAGAAAGAGAGAGGGGAGCAGAAGGTATATTGGAGAGAATTATTGGAGAGAATTTCCCTAATATGGCAAAGGGAACAAGCCTCAAAATTCAGGAGGTGCAGAGAACCCCCCTAAAATCAATAAGAATAGGTCCATACCCCATCAGCTAATAGTAAAATTTACCAGTCTTAGCGACAAAGAGAAAATCCTGAAAGCAGCCCGGGAAAAGAAGTCTGTAACATACAATGGTAAAAATATCCACAGAGACCTGGCAGCCCATAAAGAACTGGCATGATATATTCAGAGCACTAAATGAGAAAACAGGCAGCCAAGAATACTATATCCAGCTAGGCTATCATTGAAAATAGAAGGAGAGATAAAAAGCTTCCAGGACAAACAAAAACTGAAAGAATTTGCAAACACCAAACCAGCTCTACAGAAAATATTGAAAGGGGTACTCTAATCAAAAAGACACCCTAAAAGTAGTAGACCAGAAAGGAACAGAGACAATATACAGTAACTGTCACCTTACAGGCAAATCAATGGCACTAAATTCATATCTCTCAATAGTTAACCTTGAATGTAAATGAGCTCAATGCCCCAATCAAAAGACACAATGCCCCAATCAAATGAGCTCAATGCCCCAATCAAAAAAAGAAAAAAAAAGGGATTCAGATAAACAATTATCAGAATGGATTAAAAAAAATCAATATGCTGCCTTCAAGACACTCATTTTAGACCAAAAGTCACCTCCAAATTTAAAGTAAGGTGGTGGAATACAATTTACCATGCTAATGGACATCAGAAGAAAGCTGGGATGGCAATCCTTATATCAGATCAATTAGATTTTAAGCAAAAGACTATAATAAGAGATGAGGAAGGACACTATATCATACTCAAAAGGTCTGTCCAACAAGAAGATCTAACAATTTTAAATATCTATTCCCCTAACGTGGGAGCAGCCAACTATATAAACCAATTAATAACAAAATCAAAGAAACACATCGACAATAATACAATAATAGTAGGGGACTTTAACACTCCCCTCACTGAAATGGACAGACCATCCAACCAAAAGATCAACAAGGAAATAAAGACCTTAAATGACATGCTAGACCAGATAGACATCACAGATGTATTCATAACATTCCATCCCAAAGCAACAGAATACACATTATTCTCTAGTGCACATGGAACATCCTCCAGACTAGGTCATCCTGGGTCATAAATCAGGTCTCAACCGATATCAAAAGATTGGGATCATTCCCTGCATATTTTCAGATCACAATTCTCTGAAGCTAGAAATCAATCACAAGAGGAAATTTGGAAAGAACCCAAATACATGGAGACTAAACAGCCTTCTAAAGAATGAATGGGTCAACCAGGAAATTGAAGAACAATTTAAAAAAATCATGGAAACAAATGATAATGAAAACACAGTGGTTCAAAATCTGTGGGACAAACAAACTCAGCAAACTCAGTCCTGTGACGAAAATATATAGCGGTACAAGCTTTTCTCAAGAAACAAGAACGATCTCAGGTACACAACCTAACCCTACACCTAAAGGAGCTGGAGAAAGAACAAGAAAGAAAGCCTAAACCCAGAAGGAGAAGAGAAATCATAAAGATCAGAGCAGAAATCAATGAAATAGAAACCAAAAACAAACAAACAAACAAAAAACAATAGAACAAATCAATGAAACTAGGAGCTGATCCTTTGAAAGAATTAATAAGATTGATAAACCCCTGGCCAGACTTATCAAAAAGAAGAGAAAGGACCCAAATAAATAAAGTCATGAATGAAAGAGAAAAAAATCACAACCAACACCAAAGAAATACAAACAATTATAAGCACATATTATGAGCCAGCAAATTTGACAATCTGGAAGCAATGGATGCATTCCTAGAGACATATAAACAACCACAACTGAACCAGGAAGAAATAGAAAACCTGAATAGACCCATAACCACTAAGGAGATTGAAACAGTCATCAAAAATCTCCAAACAAACAAATGCCCAGGGCCAGATGGCTTCCCAGAAGAATTATACCAAACAATTAAATAAGAATTAATTCCTATTCTCCTGAAACTGTTCCAAAAAATAGAAATGGAAGGAAAACTTCCAAACTCATTTTAGGAGGCCAGCATCACCTTGATCCCACAACCAGGCAAGGATCCCATTAGAAAAGAGAATTACAGACCAGTATCCTTGATGAACACAGATGCAAAAATTCTCACCAAAATACTAGCCAATAGAATCCAACAGTACATTAAAAGGATTATTCACCACAACAAAGTGGGATTTATTACTGAGCTGAAAGGGTAGCTGAACATCCACAAATCAATCAATGTGATATAATACATTAATAAAAGAAAGAACAAGAACTGTATGATACTCTCAATAGATGCTGAAAAAGCATTTGATATAGTACAGCATCACTTCTTGATCAAAACTCTTCAAAGTATAAGGATAGAGGGCACATACCTCAATATTATCAAAGCCATCTATGAACAACCCACCACAAATATCATTCTCAATGGAGAAAAACTGAGAGCTTTTCCGCTAAGGTCAGGAACATGGCAGGGATGTCCATTATCACCACTGTTATTCAACATAGTACTAGAAATCCTAGCCTCAGCAATCAGATAAAAAAAAGTAATTAAAGGCATCCAAATCAGCAAAGAAGAAGTCAAATTATCACTCTTCGCAGATGATATGATACTATATGTGGAAAACCCAAAAGACTCCACTCCCAAACTGCTAGAACGTGTACAGGAATTCAGGAAAGTGTCAGGATATAAAATCAATGCACAGAAATCAGTTGCATTTTTTTACACCAACAACAAGACAGAAGAAAGAGAAATCAAGGAGTCAATCCCATTTACAATTTCACCCAGGACCATAAGATACCTAGGAATAAACCTAACCAGAGGCTAAGAATCTATACTCAGAAAACTATAAAATACTCATGAAAGAAATTGAGGAAGACATAAAGAAATGGAAAAATGTTCCATGCTCACAGATTGGAAGAACAAATATTGTGAAAATGTCTATTCTACCTAAAGCATTCTACACATTTAATCCAATTCCTATCAAAATCCTATCCTTTTTTTTTCAAAGAAATGGAACAATTTCTTTGAATAATAATAAATAATTATTATTTATAATAATCCTAAAATTTATACAGAACCAGAAAAGACTTCAAATAGCTAAAGGAATATTGAAAAAGAAAGCCAAAGTTGGTGGCATCACAATTCCGGACTTCAAGCTCTATTACAAAGCTGTCATCATCAAGACAGTATGGTACTGGCACAAAAACACACACAAAGATCAATGGAACAGAATAGAGAGCCAGGAATAAACCCTCAATTCTATGGTCCACTAATCTTTGACAAAGCAGGAAAGAATGTCCAATGGAAAAAAGACAGCCTCTTCAACAAATGGTGTTGGGAAAATTGGACAGCCACATGCAGAAAAATGAAATTGGAGCATTTCCTTACAACACACACAAAAATAGACTCAAAATAGATGAAGGACGTCAATGTGAGACAGGAATCCATCAAAACCCTTGAGGATAATACAGGAAGCAACCTCTCCGACCTTAGCCACAACAACCTCTTCCTAGGAACATTGCCAAAGACAAGGGAAGCAAGGGCAAAATTGAACTATTGGGATTTCATCAAGATCAAAAGCTTTTGCACAGCAAAGGGAACTGTTAACAAAACTAAAAGACAACTGACAGAATGGGAGAAGATATTTGCAAACAACATATCAGATAAAGGTCTAATATCCAAAATCTATAAAGAGTTTAGCAAACTCAACACCCAAAAAACAAATAATCCAATCAAGAAATGGGCAGAGGACATGAACAGACATTTCTGCAAAGACATCCAGATATCCACAGACAGACACATGAAAAAGTGCTCCATATCACTCGGCATCAGGGAAATACAAATCAAAACCACAATGAGATACCACCTCACACCAGTCAGAATGGCTAGAATTAACAAGTCAGGGAATGGTAGATACTGGCAAGGATGCAGGGAAAAGGGAACCCTCCTACCCTGTTGGTAGGAATGCAAGCTGGTGCAACCACTCTGGAAAACAGCATGAAGGTTCCTCAAAAAGTTGAAAATAGCAATTGCACTACTGGGTATTTACCCTAAAGATACAAATATAGTGATCCAAAGGGGCACGTGTACCGAAATGTTTATAGCAGCCATGTCTACAATAGCCAAACTATGGAAAGAACCTAGATGTCCATCAACAGATGAATGGATAAAGAAGATGTGGTATATATATATACAATGGAATACTATGCAGCCATCAAAAGAAATGAAATCTTGCCATTTGCGACGACGTGGATGGAACTAGAGAGTATTATGCTTAGCAAAATAAGTCAATCAGAGAAAGACAACTATCATATGATCTCCCTGATATGAGGAAGTGGAAATGCAATGTGTGTGGTTTGGGGGGTAGGAAAAGAATAAATGAAACAAGATGGGATCTGGAGTGAGACAAACCATAAGAGACACTTAATGTCACAAAACAAACTGAGAGTGACGGGCAGGGAGGGAGAGGGTGGTGGGTATATGGGCATTGGGGAGGGTATGTGCTATGATGAGTGCTGTGAAGTATGTAAATGTGGCGATTCACAGACCTGTACCCCTGGGGCTAATAATACATTATATGTTTATTAAAAGTTTTTTAAATTATTTTAAAAATATAGATGGATAAAATTTCAATAAAATACTAGTAAACTAAATCTGACAGCAAATTAGAAGGATTATATACCATGATCAATGGAATTTATCCCTGTGATTCAAGGATGGCTCAACATACACAAATCAATAAATATGATATATCACATTAATAGAATGAAAGATGAAAGTCAGAAGATCATTTTTAATGATACAGAAAGGGGTGCCTGGGTGGCTCAGTTGGTTAAGCATCTGACTCTTGATTTCAGCTCAAATCATAATCCTAGGGTCCTGGGATCAAGTCCTGAGTCAGGCTTCATGCTCAGCAGGGAGTCTGCTTCTCTCCATTTATATATTATCTCCAAATAAATAAATATTTACTCTAAGAAATACATTCACTCTAAGATCAGAAACAAGACAAGGGGCACCCACTTTTACCACTTCTATTCAACACAGTACTGGAAGTCCTAACTAGAGCAATCAAGCAAGAAATAGAAACAAAAACATCTAAATAAGAAAAGAAAAAGTTAAATTGTCTCTGTTTGTAGATGATATGAATTTATATATAGAAAATTCTAGATTACACTCACACCTAAAAAAATTATTAGAACTTATAAATAAATTTAGTAAAGTTGAAGAACACAACATCAATACATAAGAATCATTTGCATGCACTAGCAATGAATTAGAAATTTCATTTCTTGAAAAAGAAATGAAAATAATTTCATTTACAATAACATCAAAAATAGTAAAGTGCTCAAGAAAAAATTTAACCAACAGGTGAAAGATCTATATGCTAAAAACTAGTGGGAAATGATGGGAGAAATTGAAGAAGACACAAATAACTGTAAAGATATCCCATGTTCATGGCTTGAAAGAATTAACACTGTTAAAACATCCAAACTATCCAAATAATCTATAGAATCAATGCAATCCCTATCAAGATTTCAATAGCATTTGTTACAGAAATAGGAAAAATAATCCTAAATTTATATGGAACCATGAAACACTCTGAATAGCCAAAGCAATCCTGAGAAAAAGGAACAAAGCTGAAACACATCATGCTTCCTGATTTCAAATTATATTACGAAGCTATAATAATCAAAGCAGTGTGGTATTGGCATTTTAAAAAACTGCATAGATCAATGGAACAGAATAGAAGGCCAGAAATAAACACATACATATATGGTCAATTAATCTACAACAAAGGATTTACGAATATATTATAGGAAAAGGACAGTCTCTTCAAACTGGAAAGCCATGTGCAAAAGAATAAAACTAGACCACTATCTTCCGCCATACACAAAAGTTAACTCAAAACAGATTAAAGACTTGAACATAAGAACTGAAACCATAATACTTCTAGAAGAAAATAGTATGGAGGTTCCTTTAAAAATGGAAGATAAGGGGGCGCCTGGGTGGTTCAGTGGGTTAGGGCCTCTGCCTTCGGCTCAGGTCATGATCTCAGGGTCCTGGGATCAAGCCCCGCATCAGGGTCTCTGCTCAGCAGGGAGCCTGTTTCCTCCTCTCTCTCTCTGCCTGCCTCGCTACCTACTTATGATCTCTGTCTGTCAAGTAAATAAATAAAATCTTTTTTTTTTTAAATGGAAGATAAAACTACTATATAATCTGAAAATTCTACTTCTCAATATATATCCAAAGAAAATGAAATCACTATCTTGAAAAAGATACATACACTCCCATGTTTATTACAACACTATTTATAATAGCTAAGCTATGGAAAAACCTAAGTGTCCATCCACAGATGAATGGATAAAAAAAAAACAATGACTGATACACACATACACACACACATGCACACAATGGATTATTGTTAAGTCACAATGGATTCTGCCATTTGTAACAACATGAATAAAATTTGAGGTTATTTTGCGAACTGAAATAAGTTCAAAGAAAAGCAAATACAGTAAGGTATCACTTATATGTGGAATCTAAAAAAATCAAACTCATTGAAACAGAGTCATTACCAGGGGTGATGGGTGGTGGGTAGGAGAAAAGGGAAGATGTTGCTCAATGGTACAAAGTCACAAAATGAATAAATTCTGGGGAGCTAATGTACAACATGATGATTAAAGTTAATAATATTGTATTATATACCTGGAAGTTGCTAAGAGATAGTAGATTTAGAATTTCTCACCACAAAAAAAGAAAAACTGTTACTATTTAAGGTAATGATGTGTTAACTAACCTTATTTTGGTAATCATTTTGCATTATCACATGATGAATAATCATCACATTGTATACATTAAACTTATACATTATTATATGTCAATTATATCTTAAATAAAGCTAAAGGGGGGAGGGAACACTGGCTGTGTAGATCACAACCCAGTAACTGGATCTTATAAATTAAAGTGTACAAATTCAAAGAAAAGGAAACAGACACATGATTCTAAATATGAAGTCTCCTTTTTGGCTACATAATTGAAGTCTAGATTGAGGAAAGAAATAGAACTTCTAGTCCTACTGGGAATCAAGTTTTCACATCCCCAGAAGCATACAAAGGTTGGCAGCAGTGAAAATAAAATAATAGTAATAATAGAGGGAAAATAAAACTGCCTCCATTTGGCTCTGATATGTGTATGTATGGACTAAAATTACTAGATACATCATTTTATTTCTCTTGAGGATATTTAGAACTATAATCCTGTTATGTCCCAAGGGGCTTTAGCATCATATACCATATAAAACACACACACATACATAAAGTCTCACTTTAGGTAGATAAGACACCAAAAGTTGGAGATAGGGTGTTAAAAGTCCAAGTTCAAGTTTGTCTCCTATTCCCAACTTGAGGAATCTGGGACCCTATGAACATCTCACTGTGGTGTTTTAAAATCACCCGAGAAGCCTGGCCTCCAGTCAATCATTTTTTATGAACGTAGCACAAGCTGAAAAGCAAGAATAATAAATGCCCAACTCAGGCAAGAGATACTCTAATGTCGCAGGTCTGCAGTCTTGGCAATCAGGACTTGGACCATCTCAGTGATTCTAGCCTTTAGAAGTGAGGACAATCTGTGGGATGACTGGCCCCTTAAGGACATGCACAGTAGTCACACATATTCCATCAGTCCTTTCTATCTAACCCCACTGAGGTTTCTCTCTGTAATAGCTGTAGTAAACAGTCTGGTTCATTCAGGATGGTGTGAAAGAATTAAAGTTGAAAGTTAAGGTTGTAATGGGTTCTAAGATCATGAAAAATACATTTGCCAAAGGCCAGCTCCAGCTGTAACACAAGGGGCTCTGGATACTACAGGTGTAGCAATTACTTGGTTTCAAGATGCCCCAAAATAATCAGAAACTGTTTCTCTGCTTTTAGAATTGCAAAAGCATCCATAAAATACTTGAAATCCTTAAACCAACTGAATGAGAATCAGGACTGGGTATTCTGGAGTCTTGAAAATTAGAAATTTCTACCTCCAGTGTGTCAGGCAGTAAGGTGCCAGACATGTGCAGACTGAACAGCATCCATCCCTAACCACTCACTTAAGTATTAGTTGACATGTGTTTATTGAGCACCTCCTAGTGCCAGGCACTATGATAAATGCAAAGATAAAGACAGTGGGCTTCCAGTGAGCTCTTAGTCTTCTAGAAGAAATGAAGGAAATACATAAAGATTATAATGTAAGGGAGGATATATTTAGATCTTAGAAGTATAAATTGTGAGGTCTTAAAAGATAAATGGATTTTTTTATCCACAGAAGGGAAAGAAAGGTGCACTCCTCAGAACAACTCAGAAGAGGTGGAAAAGTACAGGATTTGTTCAGACAACACTCTGTAATCCACTGGGGCTGGAGGGCAAGGTTAGAGCTGTGTGTGGAAGCATGATTTTTCATAAATGATAACCTGAGACAAGAATTTGGGTTAATATAGCTTAATTTGGGAGGAGGAGTCAAGATGGCAGAGAAGTAGAAGGCTGAGACTACTTCAGCTAGCCGGAGATCAGCTAGATAGCTTATCTAAAGATTGCAAACACCTGAAAATCCATCGGCAGATCGAAGAGAAGAAGAACAGCAATTCTGGAAACAGAAAAACAACCACTTTCTGAAAGGTAGGACCAGTGGAGAAGTGAATCCAAAGCGACGGGAAGATAGACCCTAGGGGGAGGGGACGGCCCGGCAAGCAGCGGAGCAACCGCACACAAAATCAGGACTTTTAAAAGTCTGTTCCGCTGAGGGACATCGCTCCAGAGGCTAAGCCAGAGTGAAGCCCACGAGGGGTCAGCGTGGCCTCAGGTCCCACAGGGTCACAGAAGGATCGGGGGTGTCTGAGTGTGGCAGAGCTTGCGGGTATTGGAAAGGGAAAGCCGGCTACAGAGACAGAGCTGACAGTAAGCTCGCAGCTTGGGGTAACCTTGAACCGGGCGCAGGCTCGGTGAGCTCGGAGCGCGGCCGGAGGTCAGGCAGACGGGAGTAACTGGCGCTGTTCTCTGAGGGTGCACTGAGGAGAGGGGCCCTGGGATCTCAGCTCCTCCGGGCCGGAGACCAGGAGGCCGCCATTTGTATTCCCGTCCTCCAGAACTCTACGGAAAGCGCTCAGGGAACAAAAGCTCCTGAAAGCAAACCCGAGCGGATTACTCACCCCGGCCCCGGATAAGGGCAGCTTAATTCCGCCTGGGGCAAAGACACTTGAGAATCACTACAACAGGCCGCAACCCCAGAAGATCAACAAGAAATCCAGCCAAGACCAAGGTCATCTACCAAGGAGTGCGGTTTCAATACCAAGGAGAGCAGCAGAATTCCAGAGGAGGAGAAAGCCAAGCATGGAATTCATGGCATTTTCCCTGTGATTTTTTTTAGACTTGCAGTTAATTTAATTTTTTTATTTTTCATTTTTTGGTTTTTTTTTTTCTCGCCTTGGGGTAAATTTTTTTTTAACTGTTACCTTTTACTTTTTTACCGATTTTTTACTAGTTTATCTAATATATATATTTTTTTCTTTTTTTACATTTTTCTTAGGTGTTTTCTTTTAATTCTTTTCTTTTCATCTTTTTTTTTTTTCTTTCTTCCTTTTTGAACCTCTTTTTATCCCCTTTCTCCTCCCTCACGATTTTGGATATCCTCTAATTTGGTTAAAGCATATTTTCCTGGGGTTGTTGCCACCCTTTTAGTATTTTACTTGCCCCTTCATATACTCTTATCTGGACAAAATGACAAGACGGAAAAATTCAACACACAAAAAAAGAACAAGAGGCAGTACCAAAGGCTAGGGATCTAATCAATACAGACATTGGTAATATGTCAGATCTAGAGTTCAGAATGACAATTCTCAAGGTTCCAGCCGGGCTCGAAAAAGGCATGGAAGATATTAGAGAAACCCTCTCGAGAGATATAAAAGCCCTTTCTGGTGAAATAAAAGAACTAAAATCTAACCAAGTTGAAATCAAAAAAGCTATTAATGAGGTGCAATCAAAAATGGAGGCTCTCACTGCTAGGATAAATGACGCAGAAGAAAGAATTAGTGATATAGAAGACCAAATGACAGAGAATAAAGAAGCTGAGCAAAAGAGAGACAAACAGCTACTGGACCATGAGGGGAGAATTCGAGAGATAAGTGACACCATAAGACGAAACAACATTAGAATAATTGGGATTCCAGAAGAAGAAGAAAGAGAGAGGGGAGCAGAAGGTATACTGGAGAGAATTATTGGGGAGAATTTCCCCAATATGGCAAAGGGAACGAGCATCAAAATTCAGGAGGTTCAGAGAACGCCCCTCAAAATCAATAAGAATAGGCACACACCCCGTCACCTAATAGTAAAATTTACAAGTCTCAGTGACAAAGAGAAAAAATCCTGAAAGCAGCCCGGAAAAGAAGTCTGTAACATACAATGGTAAAAATATTAGATTGGCAGCTGACTTATCCACAGAGACCTGGCAGGCCAGAAAGAGCTGGCATGATATTTTCAGAGCACTAAACGAGAAAAACATGCAGCCAAGAATACTATATCCAGCTAGGCTATCATTGAAAATAGAAGGAGAGATTAAAAGCTTCCAGGACAAACCAAATCTGAAAGAATTTGCAAATACCAAACCAGCTCTACAGGAAATATTGAAAGGGGTCCTCTAAGCAAAGAGAGAGCCTACAAATGGTAGATCAGAAAGGAACAGAGACCATATACAGTAACAGTCACCTTACAGGCAATACAATGGCTTTAAATTCAGATCTCTCAATAGTTACCCTGAATATTAATGCGCTAAATGCCCCTGTCAGTAGACACAGGGTATCAGAATGGATCAAAAAACAAAACCCATCTATATGTTGCCTCCAAGAAACTCATTTTAAGCCCGAAGACACCTCCAGATTTAAAGTGAGAGAGTGGAAAAAATTTACCATGCTAATGGACATCAGAAGAAAGCAGGAGTGGCAATCCTTAGATCAGATCAATTAGATTTTAAGCCAAAGACTATCATAAGAGATGAGGAAGTACACTATATCATACTCAAAGGGTCTGTCCAACAAGAAGATTTAACAATTTTAAATATCTATGCCCCCAACGTGGGAGCAGCCAAATATATAAACCAATTAATAACAAAATCAAAGAAACACATCAACAATAATACAATAATAGTAGGGGACTTTAACACTCCCCTAACTGAAATGGACAGATCATCCAAGCAAAAGATAAGCAAGGAAATAAAGGCCTTAAACGACACACTGGACCAGATGGGCATCACAGATATATTCAGAACATTTCATCCCAAAGCAACAGAATACACATTCTTCTCTAGTGCACATGGAACATTCTCCAGAATAGATCACATCCTCGGTCCTAAATCAGGACTCAACTGGTATCAAAAGATTGGGATCATTCCCTGCATATTTTCAGACCACAATGCTCTAAAGCTAGAACTCAACCACAAAAGGAAGTTTGGAAAGAACCCAAATACATGGAGACTAAACAGCATTCTTCTAAAGAGTGAATGGGTCAACCAGGAAATTAAAGAAGAATTGAAAAAAATAATGGAAACAAATGATAATGAAAATACAACGGTTCAAAACCTGTGGGACACAACAAAGGCAGTCCTGAGAGGAAAATATATAGTGGTACAAGCCTTTCTCAAGAAACAAGAAAGGTCTCAGGTACACAACCTAACCCTACACCTAAAGGAGCTGGAGAAAGAACAAGAAAGAAACCCTAAGCCCAGCAGGAGAAGAGAAATCATAAAGATCAGAGCAGAAATCAATGAAATAGAAACCAAAAAAACAATAGAACAAATCAACGAAACTAGGAGCTGGTTCTTTGAAAGAATTAATAAAATTGATAAACCCCTGGCTCGACTTATCAAAAAGAAAAGAGAAAGGACCCAAATAAATAAAATCATGAATGAAAGAGGAGAGATCACAACTAACACCAAAGAAATACAAACTATTATAAGAACTTACTATGAGCAACTCTACGCCAATAAATTTGACAATCTGGAAGAAATGGATGCATTCCTAGAAACATATAAACTACCACAACTGAACCAGGAAGAAATAGAAAGCCTGAACAGACCCATAACCAGTAAGGAGATTGAAACAGTCATTAAAAATCTCCAAACAAACAAAAGCCCAGGGCCAGACGGCTTCCCGGGGGAATTCTACCAAACATTTAAAGAAGAACTAATTCCTATTCTCCTGAAACTGTTCCAAAAAATAGAAATGGAAGGAAAACTTCCAAACTCATTTTATGAGGCCAGCATCACCTTGATCCCAAAACCAGACAAGGATCCCACCAAAAAAAGAGAGCTATAGACCAATATCCTTGATGAACAGAGATGCGAAAATACTCAACAAAATACTAGCCAATAGGATTCAACAGTACATTAAAAGGATTATTCACCACGACCAAGTGGGATTTATTCCAGGGCTGCAAGGTTGGTTCAACATCCGCAAATCAGTCAATGTGATACAACACATCAATAAAAGAAAGGACAAGAACTATATGATACTCTCAATAGATGCTGAAAAAGCATTTGACAAAGTACAGCATCCCTTCCTGATCAAAACTCTTCAAAGTGTAGGGATAGAGGGCACATACCTCAATATCATCAAAGCCATCTATGAAAAACCTACCGCAAATATCATTCTCAATGGAGAAAAACTGAAAGCTTTTCCGCTAAGGTCAGGAACACGGCAGGGATGTCCATTATCACCACTGCTATTCAACATAGTACTAGAGGTCCTAGCCTCAGCAATCAGACAACAAAAGGAAATTAAAGGCATCCAAATCGGCAAAGAAGAAGTCAAATTATCACTCTTTGCAGATGATATGATACTATATGTGGAAAACCCAAAAGACTCCACTCCAAAACTGCTAGAACGTGTACAGGAATTCAGGAAAGTGTCAGGATATAAAATCAATGCACAGAAATCAGTTGCATTTCTCTACACCAACAGCAAGACAGAAGAAAGAGAAATTAAGGAGTCAATCCCATTTACAATTGCACCCAAAACCATAAGATACCTAGGAATAAACCTAACCAAAGAGACACAGAATCTATACTCAGAAAACTATAAAGTACTCATGAAAGAAATTGAGGAAGACTCAAAGAAATGGAAAAATGTTCCATGCTCCTGGATTGGAAGAATAAATATTGTGAAAATGTCTATGCTACCTAAAGCAATCTACACATTTAATGCAATTCCTATCAAAGTACCATCCATCTTTTTCAAAGAAATGGAACAAATAATTCTAAAATTTATATGGAACCAGAAAAGACCTCGAATAGCCAAAGGGATATAGAAAAGGAAAGCCAATGTTGGTGGCGTCACAATTCCGGACTCCACCTCTATTACAAAGCTGTCATCATCAAGACAGCATGGTACTGGCATAAAAACAGACACATAGATCATTGGAACAGAATAGAGAGCCCAGAAATAGACCCTCAACTCTATGGTCAACTAATCTTCGACAAAGCAGGAAAGAATGTCCAATGGAAAAAAGACAGCCTCTTCAATAAATGGTGCTGGGAAAATTGGACAGCCACATGCAGAAAAATGAAATTGGACCATTTCCTTACACCACACACAAAAATAGACTCAAAATGGATGAAGGACCTCAATGTGCGAAAGGAATCCGTCAAAATCCTTGAGGAGAACACAGGCAGCAACCTCTTCGACCTCTGCCACAGCAACATCTTCCTAGGAACAACGCAAAAGGCAAGGGAAGCAAGGGAAAACATGAACTATTGGGATTTCATCAAGATCAAAAGCTTTTGCACAGCAAAGGAAACAGTTAACAAAATCAAAAGACAACTGACAGAATGGGAGAAGATATTTGCAAACGACATATCAGATAAAGGACTAACTCAACACCCAAAGAACAAATAATCCAATCAAGAAATGGGAAGAGGACATGAACAGACATTTCTGCAAAGAAGACATCCAGATGGCCAACAGACACATGAAAAAGTGTTCCATATCACTCGGCATCAGGGAAATACAAATCAAAACCACAATGAGATATCACCTCACACCAGTCAGAAAGGCTAAAATCAACAAGTCAGGAAATGACAGATGCTGGCAAGGATGCGGAGAAAGGGGAACCCTCCTACACTGTTGGTGGGAATGCAAGCTGGTGCAACCACTCTGGAAAACAGCATGGAGGTTCCTCAAAATGTTGAAAATAGAACTGCCCTATGACCCAGCAATTGCACTATTGGGTATTTACCCTAAAGATACAAACGTAGTGATCCAAAGGGGCACGTGTACCCGAATGTTTATAGCAGCAATGTCCACAATAGCCAAACTATGGAAAGTACCTAGATGTCCATCAACAGATGAATGGATCAAGAAGATGTGGTATATATACGCAATGGAATACTATGCAGCCATCAAAAGAAATGAAATCTTGCCATTTGCGGCAACATGGATGGAACTTGAGCGTATCATGTTTAGCGAAATAAGTCAAGCAGAGAAAGACAACTATCATATGATCTCCCTGATATGAGGAAGTGGTGATGCAACATGGGGACTTAAGTGGGTAGGAGAAGAATAAATGAAACAAGATGGGATTGGGAGGGAGACAAACCATAAGTGACTCTTAATCTCACAAAACAAACTGAGGGTTGCTGGGGGGAGGGGGTTTGGGGGAAGGGGGTGGGATTATGGACATTGGGGAGGGTATGTGCTTTGGTGAGTGCTGTGAAGTGTGTAAACCTGGTGATTCACAGACCTGTACCCCTGGGGATAAAAATATATGTTTATAAAAAATAAAAAATTAATAATTAAAATATATGTATAGCTTAATTTGGAGTGATTCCCGGAAACTCAGGAGAGGAGTAGTGAAGCCAGCCAGGACTGGGAGGGAAAGACAATGAAGGGTGTCCTTATCATTTGTCACTGTGGACAACTGGAACATGTTCCATCTAAAGACCTACTGAAAGCCCATGTAGAACATTGGTCAGAATTGTCCTCACAAGTGACAAGGAAGCTGAGATAGCTATCCACCAATTCCCTTCTGTCAATGGTTGAGAGTTAATCTTTCAGGGATGTTAACTCCATAGCACTTACAGCTAAGCATGTTCCTGCAGCTTGGAAAGCCCTCAGGTAATGAGACATGAGGGGTTGAGACAAGAAGCCTTTTTGGTGTAGAGTGAATGGTCTACTGAAGCTGTAGATGATCCTACAAAGGAGAGCCACTAATAGAATCTGCTACAGGGAGTATAGCTAGAACACCAAATAATGAAGCAACACCAAAGACCTTGTATTCCATTCATCTGAATGGAAAAAATTCTGAAAGGAAAAAATTAATTAACTATGATACATTTCTTTAGAAGAGTCTGGGCTTTACTGTCTCATGTGTAGCCACCAAAAACTTATGAGGAGGTAAGTAACTTGACCAGACCATCAGTCTCATAGCGGTGAGTGCCACGGACTGGCAGAGATATTTGACATGAAAAGACATTTAAGAAGGGCCTGCACTAGAGTGGTGATGATGGGGATTGGAAAGGGATGTGTGTGAGTGTGTGTGTGTGTGTGTACACACGCACGCATTTACAGGACAAAATAAAGTTGTCAAGATATGCCTGCTGATCAGATAAAAAAGATGAAGGTGAACGAGGATACAGGAAATTGAGATGTATGGCCTTGGGGAAATGCTAGTAGCATAAACGGAAACAAAACAATCAGAACAGTGAAAGGTATGGAGAAGAAATGTTCATTTTTTTTTCCTGTGTTGAACTTGAATTCACAATACTACTCTCTCTTGTTATGCATCATCTTGCTCAGTATTCCAGTTACTTGCCCCAAATTGGACCACTGGGCCTCTGGCAGTTTGTAAACTCTAACGGTCATTTCCAGGTCTTCTGGGCTCACAGAAGCAGAACTAGGGGTCTAAGCCACATCCATTGACATCACCTAACAATATGACATCAGCTCACAATAAACACAGGCTTAAAAAAAAAAAAAAAAACCCTGGAAACCTGGATAGTCTTTCTTTCCAGAAAATCATAATCCTTTTCTTACAGGTCTGCAGGTCTGAGCAGAATATAAGGTTTCTCCCCAAATGTAGATTAAGACTCAAGCAAGAAAGAACACCTGGCTTTAATGACCTGGGCAACTGGGAGTCTTCCTTCAAAAGTGGTGCCACAGGTGGTTCCCACATGTGCATCTGTCAACATAAAAATACTTTCAGTCCTTGTCAGAACATTTACAGCATTCCCTGCTTCTATTTGAACCACAAAGGCAGTTGAGAGAATTGAGGATTTTCCCCCTCTCTCCTTTCTGAGGTTCCTTGTTGCTGTTTGCTTGTTGGTTGGTTGGTTTTTAAAAGGGAGGTGGAGAGCTACTCTCCACAAGATTTGGCTTAGAAACTCCACTAAGTCACCAATGGCATCAGGAGCATGGTACAGATCCATAGTGATTGTGCTTACTCAACTTTTTTCTCAGAGAGGGAGGTGTACCCAAGGGGTTGCAGCCCCACCTATAGGATCTCCTTGGGAAACCACAATCACAGTGTATTAGAACACTGAGGAATTTCTACCAAGGGATAGCTTAGTAGGGTGAGCCCTAAGATTAAACCACAATAACACACAACTGTTAACTAATGATTCAGAAATTGGGAGCAGAAGAGGCTATATTGATAAATGAGATTAGGTGAAGGAAGTCTAGCCTGAGGGAATACCAACTGGTTGATGAAATCCCCTCTGGGTGCCAATGGGATACTGAGCCCTACTTTGGCCTCATTGTCCTAGAGCCAACTGGCCAAACTGAGCTTTCAGCTGTATTTTATCCACAGCCAGCTTAAATTCCTGTTGGGAGAATTGTGATTAGAGCTAAGAGTGCCACCTACAGACACTTTAGTGCTAAATGTGTATTAGAAAATCTGAAGAAAGCCATTTCTAGCCACTTTTACAAAATTCTAGTAGATCTCAAAGTATCACTGGCAAAGAAGGAGTGTGTGTGTGTGTGCACGCACGCACATGCGTGCACGCACCCCACCACATGCACACGTGCCTGAGCTTACTGGGGGAGGGAGCAAGTGATAGACCAGGAGAAAAAAGTGATTAGAATTCTGGACCTGAAGGTGGCTGGAAGAGTACTGGTGACAGACACTGGGGAATTCAGAAGAGGGCTTTAGGAGAAAGGGTGAGCTCACCCTAACCCTGTCTTCCATTTCCACCAACACACTTAGTCTGAGCACCTAGTGGGAAAAATTCTCAACTCTTTTTGTCAGCATTTAAGGCACATCTTTGAGGACTCTGAGCTCCTGGAATTTCGTGATAAGTAGTTATAAAACTTCTACCTCCATGTTTCTTACAGATTTACTGTGACTTCCAGTGGCTAAGTGAAGTGACATGGCTGGTCCCTTCCCCTGCTTATCACTGGTTGGCACAGCCTTGCCAATACCAACCATCTTCACACCCCATCACAGCCTACTGTCAGCTACTAATTTTCTCAAGATCTAGTCTTTTCTTAAAAGAGCACTAAGCATCAAACTTCAAATCATCAAGGCCTTTTTTTTTTTCACCAGTTATTTTAAAGTTAACATTTAAGCCAGAGTTAATACTAAAACTGGAAAAATAGAAAAGGTATTTTGTAACATGGCTTCTCCTGTGAATCCTCAAATTACATCACATAAAATTTGTCTATATATGTTCAAGTTTATCACAAATACTAAAATAACACTTGCCTTTCTATGTGTTATAATGGGAATAGTAAGACAGAACTCAACTCTGTTCTCTTTTAAGCTATGTGATTTGGGCAAGTCATTGAACTATCCTAAGTATCAGGTTCTTAATCTATAAAGTGCCTCCCTCACAGGATGAGTTACAGACTTAATGGTTAACTTTAATGGTTTACTTTATCCTTAAATAAATCCAGTGCCTCACATGTACTAAGTGCTCAGTGAATGTTAGATGTACTCTTGACTCTTCTCCTTCCAGTTCAGTAATTATTTCTGAGCCAGCTTGCTTAGTGGACTTCACTATGTTTCAGGTAGCTTCTTCCGATGACTCTTAGGTCATATTTCCCCTTATTAACAGAAGGTCATTACATTAGTTAAATACTTTCTCATGTCTGTCACTGACATCTTAATTTAAACACAAATTATCCTGACTTCAAAAGCTTCCTTGTAAAACAGATGAGAGGAAATTGTACTCTTCTGATCACAGGACCACCATTCAGCAGGTACTGGCTTTTCTTAATGAAAAGCACCAAGACAGTGTAAAGAAGGAAAAATATTTGCCAGAAACTAAAGCATACAAGAGGGACTAACAGGAAAGTGAGTTATAATCACACTGTTGATTCTTTTTCCCTTTTATTTCTCCTGGGAGTCGAGTTCATTTTCCTGGCTCCCAATACAATGACACCATAGTGGATGCATGCATATTTTTAGAAGAGCTGTATTATTGTTGACCTGGTACATGTGCTGCTTTTAATCATCCAAGTCATGCCTGGGTGATGGGCCTAACACAATAGTGAGGCTCTGACTAGACAAATAAGCCATTTCCTGAAATCTGCAGGAACATAATCAAGCAGGGGAATTATCCAAAATTCCATCATGAGCACAATACTTATCTTCTTGAGTCAGGAATGAGGGGATGTTTCTCAATTTATTTCCCACTCCCTCCACCCCTTTCAAAATCTAAATAAGAGTGGTTTCCTCTCCCAGTGAAGTCAGACCATCCATTTGCTACATGCGGTTTGAGGGATGATGCGGGGGAAATGAGGGATGAGAAAATGTGAGCTCTGTCCTCAGAAGCTGACTCTCAGCTAGAGCAGGTAAGAACAAAGTGGGGAGAAAAGGAGAAAGCTCCACTGTCACTGGCTCCTGACTCAAAGCCAGAGCCTCTTGTTCTGACCACACGACTGTGACTGAAAACAGCTAAGAATAACCCTCTTTGCTTTCTGTAAAACTTTACCTTCTACCTTAAAGGCAGTTGCAGGCAGAAGAAGATGAGGGTGGAATCACCAAAGCTGATTCAAACTCAAAGAAGCTGAAGGAGAGGTTTGATAAGAGAATCAAGGCATGGAATGGTAGCATGCAGCTTTCAGAGCCATGAGCCTGTGGTGTTATGGCCATCACAAGGCACCACCAACATGCTTACTCTTCTGATCTTCAGAGATGGTCAGTGAGAGACAGGTAGGAAAGTTGGAATTTATAGCTTGCCTGTGGAATCTGAATTCACAAAAATTTCACTACTTGTGGAGCATAAGGAATAACATGGAGGACATTGAGAGATGGAACAGAGAAGTGAGTTGGCGGAAATTGGAAGGGGAGACAAACCATGAGAGACTGGGGACTCTGATAAACCAACTGAGGGTTTTGGAGGGGTGGGGGTGGGGTATTGGGTGAGCCTGGTGGTGGGTATTACGGAGGGCATGTATTACATGGAGCAATGGGTGTGGTGCATAAACAATGAAGGCTGGAACACTGAAAAGAAATAAAATAAAATATAAAATAAAATGAAAAAAAAAAATAAATAAATTACTCTAAGATCAACAATAACCTCACAGACTCAGAGTCCCCAGCTAGTGTTCTAAACATTCATTTCTTGAGAACTGAATATATATATTTTCCTGTAAGAACAGTGTCCTTTGTATAGTTAATTCCAGACTGGCCTTCATAATCCATGTTCAATCTTGAGAAGCAGAAGCAGTAGCAGAACTCCATTGATCTCAAAACAAGATACTCTCTGTCCCCACAGGAACAAGCCACAAAGTACCAAGACTCTAGAGTCATGGGATACACATGGATGTCTTCCCTGAATCTGTTGTACTTGATAAGTATTTTCAAACATGACATGTAGATGGTATATGAGATGGAAGGTTAAATTCACATGAACCTTTAAAATAAAACCTGCAGGTGCACAAAAACTATAAATGGCAGTTTACCATGATTTCTTTATATAAATTTGTACTGTTTGAGTTGATTTTCCCCAAAAATATGTCTACATTTATTTGGGGGAAAAATACAATTTTAAGTCAATAACTATTTTATCTAAGAAATTTCTCTAAGAAATCTCTCACAGAACAAATTCAGGCTGTATCCCCAGACACAGTCGATTCATTGGCTCCCCTCCAACACTGAAGTCTTTCCATGAGCAAGCATGAAAAATATGGAGATGGCAAGATCCCTGGACAGAATGGACACTTTGAAGAAATGTGAAAGGCCCAGCTTCATCACATACCATGTGACACTGACCATACTATCTCTGATAGCTTATTTATCCAGTAGACATTTAATGAACACGTACTATGTGCTGGATACTGTGAGCTAGGAAGTTCCTCATCCATAAAAGGGGATAGTAATATAGCATACAGTATTATTAAGGTCAAATAAAGTACTATATAAGTACTATACACATACTATACACAAAAGCATTCCATAACTATCGTTTTACACTGTTTGGGGATACTTTACAATTTTAGGTATTTTATGGATTAAGAAGAATTTTCTGGATTAATCTCTGAACCTAACCATTATGTACACTTTCTATGCAGAGCACACTATGTTAGGGTATCAAGGAATATAACTTCCTCTCTCTGTTTCTTCCTTTTTCTTCCATATGACCTATAGGAGTGTCCAGCCAAGAAAAGAATGAGGCTACATTCCAAGAAAGAATGAACTCAACAGGTACTGACCAAATTTTAGGATCAAAAAACATACCAGTTCAAAGGACCCTCCTGATCCTCTAGGGCCCCATAATAAATCCATTACTCTTCCACTATATCACAAACCAAATCTTTACGTGGAAAGGATATATCACGTGTCAAGTGTTTGCAGTCATGAGCAGTCTGAAGAAAACAGAAGCTAAAACAAACAGAAATGGAAAACTTTTCCACTGACATGTGTCACTGCCTTTTGAGTCAAGGTAGCCCTAACTCCTGCAAGGGAGACCACTCTTCAATGAGAGAAAAACAGAAAAGGAAGCAGTAAAACAACACCCAAACTAAAGAAAATGGTTGTTTTCATCTCAAAGAAAACTTTTTAAGAAACTGGAGCCTAGAGCCACTGGAGGAGACTATCATGAAGGATGGATCTGGTTGAAACGCACTGTTAGAAAGGGATGAATGAAGATAATCTCCCCTTAGGCCAAAGAAAATAACAGAGCATTTTAATTTTTTGGTTTTTAATCCTTAGAAGAGTTGTAGGCTAATAAATAAAAAAGAAAAAAAGCCTTTGACAAAAGCCTCTAGAAGCAAAGTAACCAATATCATGGTTAAGTTCATTTAAAACAGAATGAAGAGACTACTTCTTGACCACATCTACAAGAGGCCACAGACACAAGCCCTTTTCTCAAATGAACTCATTTATTAAGCACTTGCTACATATGAAACAGTGGAAAGGTTCTCAGGGAAATGAAATGAGAATAGATAACCCCTGAGCTTTATTTGTTCACTATGCACTGGGAAAACCAAAATAGCTTTGCAGAAGGGAGTCTATATTGAGAGTTATCAAAACATGGTATGGAAGTACATAGGGGACAGACATTAATTTTGAGAAATCTGAGAGAGCAGACTGAAGGAGAAATATTTTAAGATGATAAAATGAAAGGATAACTCAAATTGATGAAATTGCAGAGATTAGTTATTTGGTAACTAAAACACCAATAATTGGTTAAAATGCCCAGCCATAGAAGAAGGAAGAGGAGGCAAAGGAGAAAAGAGAGGGGGGCAGAAAGAAAGAAAGAGAGAGGGAGAGAGAAAGAAGGAGAGAGAAACAGAGAGAAAGGAAGAAGAGGGTAAGGACAGAGGAAAGGAGGGAAGAAAAAAATAGATTAGCAAAACATACGTGCACCAATTAGCTGCACCAAGCTTAGGCAGTATGAATCTCCTCAATTACCCTCAGGTTACTCACCAATTTAGAGAGAGAGGAGGTTTAGCAGATACTGTTGGTTAACTCTCCTACATCTGTCCTCTTCCTTCCTGTTATGTTCAAGTAGCTCTGACCCTTAACACAAGCCGCCTCATCCAGACCCACAGGAGTGGATTCTGATTGGCCCAGCCTTTCAAGTTGCCTCAGCCCTCCCCCAACCAGTGGTTTGTTCAAGAATGAACATGTGACACAATTCTGGCCAATGATATTGCAGGACTTGGAGCAACAGAAGAGACCATTATTTTCCCTTTCTGTGATATCATCTTGTTGGGATTTGATACTTGGAGCTCCTTGTAGAGCAGGAAATATAAGAAGGCGGACTCACAACTTCACCAATGAACTAACCCACCCTGGAGTCCCTCCTCTCCACTTTATGCTGTATGAGAAAATAAATGTTCTTACCACTTCGGCTAGGTGCTCCACATTTCTGTTACTTGTACTGAGAGAATCCTAACTGATACCAGGATTTATATCTTTGATCTGTTTGATCTGTTCATATCTCTAGGATATGGTTCACTGTCACCAACTTCTCACTGAGGCCCAAATTTGGTTATGATCAGAGTCCTCCACACTCTTCTCTGCCATCTCTCACCTGTCATTTGTCTACAGGTTCATGGATATGGAGGACTCTCACGCGGGATTCAGCTGGCACTAAGCTTAGACAGAAAAGGGCCATCATGTAGGAGAACTGAGAAGAAAAGAGAGGTGAAGTGGTGGCCAGAATGATTGTACAGGCTGATGAACAAAACCATGGTGTCCAAACCCCTGACCCTCAGCAGCAATGTCTCCTCCTGGCATATGGCATGTAAACACCTGGACTATCATACACTCATCTACCACTTCCTATTTCCAAAAACTTGGAAACATGATTTCACATATATCTGATACTCAAGAAATACTCATGAGCTAGGTAGAGCAGGTATTTCTACCTCCATTTAATAGATAAGCAAACTAAGATCCAGCAAGATAAAGTGACCTTGGAAAGCCACACAGTTGGTGTTGATGGGACCTGGACTTTGGATTCCCTTCCCAAAAAAGACCAGGAACATAACAATATACAATACAAACATGTTAAATATATTTAATAATAATTAATATATTTAATTAAATACAAATATTAATTACAAGGGATTCAGGCCATGGGTAATTCTTACATGCTAATAAGAGAAAGAGGAGAAATACACTGGAACAAAATATAAAAGACGCACCAAAAAACTTTAAGGGAAATGTTTTACTCTTGGATCATCTGATATGTCACACAGGAAACAATTTTCAACGTACCATATTCAATAGAATTCAACAAGCTTTTACTAATTTTTTTTAAGCCTCTATGATGTAGAAGGTACCCCATGGGCTGAGTCCTAAAGAATACACTGACGTGAGACAGGGAAGCCTGGAGGCAGGGAAGAAACCGCAGGCAGAGAGAACAGTCTATGTTACCACAACAGAGTTATTAATCAGCTTGGTGCAGAGGAACTTCAACCAGCTTCATGTTACTGGAGCACTGGATGCAGCAAATGCCAAGAAAAAAAGCACAAAAGAGAAGCACAAGAAAACCACTGTCTGCCAAAGGCTCAGTCCTGCCCTCCATGGATAGGCAGCTAAAGAGTTTGGTCTCTCTTCATGATTCCATGGCCTTCAAACTTTATCTGTTTATATACCCACTAAAATAACTTAAAAACTGTGCGCCTCATGTCTGCAATTTAGTTTGAATTGCAGGGCTTGATTCCAGAACCCCAGGATCAAGATCTGAGCTGAAGGTGGGTGCTTAATGATTGATCTTCCCAAGTACCTCTATATCATTCTTTGAAGTCTTTGGGTTTAAAATTTTGTCACAATAAAAATTTGTGGAAAGAAAAATCCATATTGCCCCTCACACATATTTAAACTTTTCAACATAGATTTATTTTTTAAATAAAAGGACATAGAAAATGTTAAACATCATATAAAATGAAATGAGAAATGACTATTTATGAAACAAAAATTATACTTTATGATTTGATAAATAGATTTTTAACTACCCTGTTGATAAAGCATACTAAATCTGAAACAAATCACATAAAATATGCATCCTTAGTTTGTATACTATTGTCTGGGAAAATGTGATAGCCCCCATGCTTTCCAGTTTCCTTCAGAAGAGTTAACATCATTAGCCTTCTACTGTTACAGCTGATGATGAAAATACAGTGATTAACCATTAAAGGAAGTCTTTTCTAAAAACCAATATTTCAATTTTTTCCTTTATTTGATCTTCAGAGGTTTTTACATCCTAGGACAATGTACCAAAGTAAGATTCAGGGTGGGTAAAAAAAAAAAAAAAAAAAAAACTATCTTTCTTTTATAAGAGGTAGAAGAATCTTGTGATTGCAGGCTCATTTGTATATTAAAGACCTAGAAACTGATTTTTTTAAAATCCATTCAGGGTGTCTGGGTAGCTTAGTTGATGTGTCCAACTCCTGATATTGGCTCAGATCATGATATTAGGGTCATGAGACCAAGCCTCGCAGCAGGCTCCATGCTCAGCAGGGAGTCTGCTTAAGATTCTCTCTCCCTCTCCCACTGCCCCTCCCCTTCATGCTCTCTCTCTCTAAATAAGTAAATAAGTCCTTTAAAAAATAAATAAGTAAAAAATAAACAAGTAAACTAAAATCCATCCATGCACGTGTACCCTTTTGTGAGTCTGTGTAACCTCATTTGGAGACTCTTCTCTAAGTGGGAAGTCATCACCTATAAGATATGCTGTGAAAGAACAGCACTGGTTCTAAACCATAACTCTGGAATGAGTATGGAAGACAGATTTATGGGGTCAAGAGTGGAGGGTTCAGGGATACCAGCTAAGACAATATTGCAGTCACGGGATCTGAAATAGGATGGAAATTTTAGAGCAGGAACTGAGAAAGAATCTGAGAAATACTTTCAAAGGTCAGTGTTCAGCTGGACTGATGACTGACCAGATGCAGAGAAAAAAGGAAAGAAAAAGTAAAGACTGACTGTTTTACCCATTATGATAAAATAAACATACTCTATAGAAATTTAATATGTGGGGGCGCCTGGGTGGCTCAGTCAGTTAAGCGTCTGCCTTCAGCTTGAGTCATGATCCCAGGATCCTGGGATCATGCCCCACATCGGGATCCTTGCTCAGCAGGAAGCCTGCTTCTCCCTCTCCCACTCCCTTGCTTGTGTTCCCTCTTCCACTATCTCTCTCTGTCAAATAAATAAATAAATTCTTTAAAAATATTAATATGTGTACAGTCTGGTGAGGATAACACATGTTACAACATTATAAAAATTTATACAACCATTGATGGTAGCTTTTTTAAAATGTGACAGTTCAAAAAATAAAATAAAAATAAAAAAATAAAATGTGACAGTTCAATCTAGAGACTATCCTTCAATGCTGTGGCCTCCATCTCATGGGATCACATGTCCAAGAGCTGACTGGGTCAGGGAAGTGCCTGCAGAGTCCCAAGCTATGGTCAAGGCAATTGGAAGAATATGCAATGAGGATTAGGGCGAACAAAGAGAGTATAGGCCCAGCTCTGCTTCTACTCCCTCCTGTGTGACTTTAGAGAAATCACTTAACTTCTTTGGCCTTCACTTATATCATCCAGAAAGCAGATGTCAACAAGATGGTCTGCAAAGTCCCCTTGCCTCCCTAACCTTATTACAAATCTCAAAAATCAATGGATTCTGGACAAGCCAACTCCATAAGAGTAGTGAGATAGTTAAGAGTTGAGTGAAGAATTTGACAGATCATGAAGATGAATTAGCTGCAGGGAGAGTCAATAGGTGTAAATTGCTGTAGGCTTGGGGGCTTTCTGCAGCCCCTAGTCAGCACCTGGAGGAAGAAGGTGCTAATGATACTATGGGGACAGAACTGCTGATAGTTATTAAGCAGCAGGCAGTGGAAAACCCAAATTTACACTAATTTAATCTGAATCAGTGCCAATATCAGCCCAATGAAGGTCCTCAGGGGTGGGTGACAGCACTCTGAGAAGTTGAAAATGATGGCTAATAATAACGCATGGAGTTAAACTAATACATGCATTTCTTTCTTTCTTTTTTTTTTCTTTAAAAAGGCCCCATTATACTAGCAGGTGATTCTACCTAGAAAAAGAAAAGTGTTCATTTTTTCCAATGGTCTATAAAAAGATGGGCCTATCTTCTTTATAAGCAAGTAAAAGAAAAAGCACTGGTACAGCTCTTTGCTATTCTCCACAAGAGCTCACATTTGGACTCAAGGTGAGTTACCGGAAGCAAAGCAAAAGGAAGTCTGGGTTATCCATTGGAAGGGAAAAAGAAACATAGAGCCAATAAACTGAGTCTGGAATCCTAGATAACTAAAGAATAGTTCAACTAGGACCAGTCCCTCCTGGTGAAAAATCCATTAATTCAAGGTAAGAGACCCAGACAGACCAATCTCCTGACCCCCCTGGGGATAGGCAGAGCTCTCCACTTCTTCAAGATCTGTGATCTCACTTAAGCACAACTCTGTGATCTCCAACTGAATCAATTCCATTTTCAAGTAGATACTGCATGTGAATTTTCTAGGAAACAGGGAAGTACTATATTTCTCTAAGTAGTTTTTGCTATTATTATAACCATTCACACCCCCTGGAGCCCTTCAGACCAGCAGGGACACTGTTCTAAACACTTTACACATTCCATTGTCACCTAGAATATTTCTTCTTCTCCACCCAAGTCCCCGTACCTAAATCAAGTTCATCCTTCAAATCTCATTCTCTTTGAAGTCACCAGCCCTCACTCTAACTCTAAGCTCCTATTATTCTTATAGACCATGACTAATAATTTAGAACATGATTTTACTAATTGTTTTCATTCTTAACAAAACAGTTTTGTGATTGTTTACATTCTTGCAGCTGAGGGACATCTCCTACCCTTTATTTAACCCCTTATAATCCTAAGAACAGTTAGAAACTTTTGTTAACACTAACACAGCCTGTTTCCCAGGACTCCAGAGTGGCAGGCTTATCTCTCCCGCCTTCACACCTAGAAGCAAGTGTGGGTGTGGCAGTTCCTGAAAGGAAAGTAACTTGCCCCAGCATCAAACTAACCTCCACCATGCCTGGTTCGGCCCTACTTCACCTCTTAACATCTCATATATCTCTCAGAGACAGTCTTTCAGAGATTCCTCCTGCAAGAACACAGGAGACCAAGCAAGACTCCAGCCTCAGGGAGTCACAGAGGAAGAAGAGGAAAAAGATAGTGACAAAGAATGTGGAGGCTAAGACGTGTTCCCACTGTGGAAAGAGGAAACGTGACTCCCACAGGGCAAGGACAATCTGCAAGACAGCTGGAAGAGTGCCCATGAATGAAGGCACCTAGAGAAGAGGAAAGATCATAGTTTGGACATTAGAAAATTGGAAAGTAGAAGAAATCAAAATTCAAGCATCAGGAATTTAAGAACAGTCACCAGAAAACCCATGAAGTAGGACATGCCTGATCCATAGTCATTTCAAGTCGTGTCACCTTAAAAGCACAAGTATGATAGAGTAAGGGAGGAAGAAGCCAATTTTCCAGAATCATATTATCAGTCATTGATTCATCTAAAAAATGTGTTTGTCATTGGTTAAAAAATAAGGGTACCTGCGTGGCTCAGTGGGTTAAGCCACTGTCTTTGGCTCAGGTCATGATCTCAGGGTCCTGGGATCGAGCCCCATGTCAGTCTCTCTGCTCAGCAGGGAGCCTGCTTCCCCCTCTCTCTCTGCCTGACTCTGCCTACTTGTGATCTCTCTCTCTGTCAAATAAATAAATAAAACCTTTTTTAAAAAGTAAATTAAAAAATAAACACAATCTGTGTCATCAATGCCTCCAAATTATGTGTGGAAAAAAACACATCCCATTTATTATAAGAGGTATTCTCCTGTAGATGATGCATAGCAAGTAGGATACATAACTTGTAAATAACTCATTGTATATTATATTACCCATCATAACTTATTAGCCAATAATAACTTATTAGCCTACATGTATATGAAGCCAGCTTCAATAGCCTATGAAGTTACAATGTGCCAGGCACTGTTGTAAGTCATTTGCAAATATTGACTCCTTAACTTACACCAACCCTGTGATTAGCCCCACTTTACAAATGAGGAATCTAAAGCACTGGCAAAGTAAATGTCTCTCCTAATGTCACCCAGATGGGACCAAGATTTGAACCCAGCATGTCTGACTCCACAGTACTTAGTCTTAGCTGTTTCTTCCCAACCCTGTGTCATTTTGCTTATCAAGTGGAATTTATAGCCACGTGACGTAGAGATGACAACAGCAGCAGCAGTTTATCTGCCATTTTATGTCCCCTAACCCAACAACCAACATCCAGAGCCTAGTTCCCTGGGTCATCCCAATATGGAACTCCTTAGTCAACTCTATGTCCTACTCCCAGAAAGCAAAATATGAAGAAAGAATTTTTATAGGTTTATTGGCATAGTGTAGATAAATAATCTTGAACATTCTCCATGCCAACTCTTTTTTTAAATCATTATTACTGCTGATAGAGATCCTCTTACTGGCAATGAAAAAACATGTTTCTCCTTCCTTCTCCTTGTCCACCAAGCTGGCAAAGCATTCACTCCCTACCCTCACCTCCCAGGGATGTGGCCTATGAGAAGTATCTCTTCCCCATGGACCCACTGAAATCTCTCAAGAGCTCAGAAAAGCAAGGATCCTCTTCCGGCCCAACATCCCAAAACCTCAGCATCTGTTCATTGATCAGCTGACCATGAAAACATAAGTGAAAATTTTAAAGTTTTCCAAAACAATTTCAAATACTTTGTCAAATCCACACACTGGGGGATGGCAAGAATCTACAGAACTTACATTCTTGCTTAATTTGGCTTAATTTTCATAAATGGATATTATGAAAATACTGTTTTTCCTGATGTTTGAAAATCAGAAAAATCCTCCCTGAATCGGAGGAATCCTCTAGATTCCTAGAATTTCAGGAGGGTAATGCCATTGCTACTTTGCTGGACTTGCACACACTTCTCTGCTCCTTTGACAGCCTCTCCTCCTCATGTTGCTTCTTCCCTTACTTCTTTCCCAGACTGGAAGCAGCCAGAGCAGTTGTGCCCCCCTAGGTTATTCTCCATTGCTTTAGTATATATGCCTTCACTTTGGGTGTGTGAAAGTAGTCACTGAGATTATGTCATTTACTCTGCTTAAACATGAAATAGACTCTACTGGACTGAGGGTAAAAATATGCTTTTGAAGAAGGAGTCAGTGGAGGCCTATATTTACAGGACATTTATTGCTGCCACTTTATGGGGGAAATTAGTCTTTTATGTTTTCAGTAATGATTCCCCAGGCCCTCTTTTCAAACCACCATGATCATAAATTCCTTGTTTTTACAGAAGGGCAAAAAATGTGCAAAAGCATGCTCTTCCTCACTCAGCAACATCATCTGGTAGAGGATGGAGAGGCATCCTCTCTGGAAAGAAAACAGCCTGCTGGCTAGGGTCACAATGCCAGCAGGCTGCTGGGCCATCCTTGGATACATCTCCCAGGAGTAGGGGTAGTGCTATTTAACTGAGGGAGCCCATCTGGACAGCACACGTTTCTTAGAAACACAGCTGGCTCTTTAAAGAAAAGAAATCCCAGGCAGACATTGAGAAAGGAAGACCAGCTCAGGCTTTCTGGGTTTTACTGGGGTCGAATGATGCTAGCCAGATACTATTTGAAGAGGTTCCCCTCATGCAGGGCATCTGGCCTCAGTACATCCTGTTTCTAAGTGAGCCAGAAATAACTTCTTTGAAACCTGGAGAAGGTTCTCAGATAAATCCAGCTATGGATTGTGTTCCCTCCCAGGTTATGCTTTGCAGGAGCAGAGTACTTGCCGATTCCATACCCAGTAGCCTGGGCTCCCTTTCCACCAGTGTCAAGCAAACTCTGTGTCTGAGCAACCTCTACCATATCACCCAAACTTAAGTCATTTTAAACTTCCAAAACATGACTCAAAGACATGCAAGAGAAAATAAAACCAAGATTGCCTTATGCTTAAAAGTAAATCACTTCCTATTACATAAAGGGTGGAGAGAGGGCAATGTTCAGTGGAAAGCTTTCTTATGGCCAGCTTTGTGTTTTCAAGATAATATGATTAATACTAATGTCACAAATGTGGGAGTGGTATATTGACCAAGAATCAGCTCGATTTAGAGAAGATTATTCAAATATTCCAATCATATGGTGGTCTTACCAAACTATAGAGTTGGATTCCATGAGTCTGAGGTGAAATCAAAGATTCTGCTTGACTTATTTCACTAAGCAGAGAAAGACAACTATCATATGATCCCCCTGATATGAGGAAGTAGTGATGCAACTTGGGGGCTTAAGTGGGTAGGAGAAGAATCAATGAAACAAGATGGGATTGGGAGGCAGACAAACCATAAGTGACTCTTAATCTCACAAAACAAACTGAGGGTTGCTGGGCAGAGGGGGGTTGGGAGAAGGGGGTTGGGTTATGGACATTGGGGAGGGTATGTGCTTTGGTGAGTGCTGTGAAGTGTGTAAACCTGGCGATTCACAGACCTGTACCCCTGGGGATAAAAATATATATTTATAAAAAATAAAAAAATTAAAAAAAAAAAAGATTCTGCATTCCTGGCAAGTCCCCATGAGAAGCGGGTACTCCTAGTCCAGAGACCATACATGAAGCAAATAAAGAGGTCTTGGGTTGAGAGCTCTGGCTTTGGAGTTGGACAGATTCAGGTTTGAATTTGGTGACTTATTCCCCTTAGCATATTATGTAAATTCTTTAATTTCTGAGCCTCTGTTTTTACATGAAAAGTAAAGCAAATAGTAATACTACTTGTCTGTCTTTCCTTCCCATAGCTGATATGAGTTTCAAGCAGCTCTGGAAGTTCTAAAATACTTATGCAAATGTTAGTTATTTCTTTTGACTCCTTTCAATTATACTGTTTTATGTACTGAGTTACTCCCAGAAATGCCTTTTGCAACATATTGCAAAGATAGAATAGACAAGGAAGAAATTCCAAGAGGTTCTTTTTCTTCCATTGTCCCCTCAAAGGCCAGTGATAAAACAGGCAAAGACAAATCACCTGTCCATGTTTTAGAGAATTTTTATAGACGATTCTACTACCTTTCTAGGTAGGCTGTTCAATTTCAAGGAGAAGTAAGCACTTTTTTGGTTGGATCATTACTCATCTACATGATCCCTATCATTGGTTTATTCAATAAAATTATCAGCTATGTCTTCAATTTGGTACATAATGGTAGATGGGTTTTTCCAGTCTCATTCAATACATGCTATTCAATTACGGAGAAAAAAAAAAAAAAAAAAAAAACAGAAAAAAACATGGGCCTTAAGGTCACATATATCGAGTTTAAAGCTAGAGTCTACAGCTTACTAATTGTGTTGACCCTGAACAAGTGGATTGACCTCTCTGAGTCTCAATTTGCTCATCTGTAAAATAGGACTAAGAATCTGTATCACACAATATTTGGGGGACTATTTGAAGAAATAATAAGTAAAGTTCCTAAAACCTAAAAGATGGCCAGTAAATATTAGATCCCCCCACCTCTGTTCTGATTCTGTGCCAGAAAACAAAGAACAAGTTATCACTTTCTAGATGTGTTAACAATTAAGCAACTTTGCAAATACTCTCTATTTATCAAGAAATTCATTAGGCACTTTAAAAGTATTCACTCATCTAATTCTCAACAAGGATTTCACTATTATTTTCCCATATTAGAGATGAGAAATTTGGGGTGTAGAGAAGTATCTTAGTCCAGTCCCCACAGCTGGTAAGTGGCAATGCCAGGATACAAGGTCCAGAGAAAGCTAACTTCAAGGCCCTCACCCTTATCCATGTACACCTGACTCAACCTCCTCCTCAAAATAACCCTTCACATGGAGGTGGTCATAATTCACTGTCGACCATCTCTTTTTCTCACTCTCAGGGTGCTCTTACCACTGTCTAGCATGCAGGCTGATAGAAAAGGTGTTACATTTTGGAGTCCATCCCATAGAGTGCTGTCTGCCATTAGCATACTTTGTGAAAGAGCTACAGGCCAAGAGACGTTGCAACAGAGTGAATAAATCAACAGGTCTGGAAAGCCCAGAAATGCACAGTATGTCATTTGTCAGTATGACCTTATAGCCTTCCACAAATATCACATATTTTTTTCCTAAAAAATTATGCTTTTTAACTGAATAGATGGGAAACTAAACTGAAGAAAAACCTCTAACTGTAAAAAGAAATGTCTGGTTTCAGGCCATTTTATGGCTATAGAATTTGTGTTTAAATAATAACTCTAAGAACTCTCTAGATCTTCCTCTTTCCTACAAAGATAACTTCACCTTAACTTTTCTTTCTCAAGTGGCATTTAAGAAAAGTGAAACGATTTCTAACAATGGTAAGTTTTAATGGCCACATGGGTGGGGAAACTGATAGAGATACAGGTCAACCTGACATTGTTGAGGTCTCAAAACTATGTGAAACAGGGACCAGTGTCCAGGTACCCAGTCTTAGAACTCCAATCCCTAACTGACTGATGGCTTGGTTGATTGATTGACTGATTATGCCAACGTGTATTGAGTGTTAACCATGCATCTTATACTAGACCAAGTGCTTAACATACTTCACTCATTTAACCTTTCATAAAATATTATGGCTAAATGTTATTATTATCCCAATTTACAGATGAGGAAACCAAGTGTCAAAGCAGTTAGGTAATTTTCTCAAGCATAGCTAATGAATCATCTAGCTCTGACTGATTCTGAAGATTGAACTTTTAGCAATTCTGACAACTGTCCCTAAACTTCCTATTTTTTCTTTTCCTCTTTTTTCTTAAGCTTGTATAAGGCTATCACACACACACACACACACGCACACACACACACACTCACACCCCAGATCATAGGCACATTCACTGATTCAAGCTAAAAGTAACATAATGGACTTTTTAGTTACTCTCCCACTCCTGTCCTATTCCCAGAGGTGAGGTATGGCTGCTCTCTATTACCCTCCCCTCAACTCCTAAACTCTAAATGTGCCAAGAGTGAATCATGAGTCAAATCAAGGAGTTGCTTGAATAAATTCTACAGCTATTATAACATCAACACATGGAAGCTAAATCCAAGATAGGGGAGCTTCCCTATATCAGTCTCTTCTCCTGCCAACTAAGTCAACAGACGTCCCGCACAGACCCCTCACTTATTCCACGTTATCCTCATTTTCCTTCTCATTTGACCACTTCTGCAAGATGACTCATGATATACAAAAGTGCTGATTCTTAGATGTAGCACCTAAGTTCCTTAGCATTTTAGCACCTAACGTGAGGTCACTTTATCATGATGCCACTTGAATGAATGTGAGCAATTGACTCACACTTCTGGATCACTGTGCCTTCATCTCTAAAATGGGGCCATAAATCCCACATTAGCTTATAACAAAGATGATGCCTAAACTCTAGGGAAAGAGTAGATATGGGAATGCTCTGAAGACTCTAAGTGCTGTACCATAATAAAGCAACCTAGGATTTATTAAACCCTTACTGTGTTCCAGGTACTACACTAGGAAATTGAAATGAAGTTTCTTATATAATCCTCCCCCAAATAACTGTGAGGCAGAAATTACCACAAGTGAAACAGATGAAAGCAAGCATACTAAAATAACCTGCCCAGCACCACACAGTTAGTAAACAGGAATGCAATCATGTTTGTTGTCCTGCTGCATAGTACTTGTTTCAGGAATGGCCACTTCAATCCTGTCACAAAAAAAGAAAAAGAAAGGAAGGAAGGAAGGAAGGACGGATGGAGGGAAGGAACTGTGTGTGGAGGGTATCCATTTCTACTGCCTTTGTTCTGAAGTCAGCCTGGTTCATTTAGACATTAGGGGCTTGTGCTACACAGTGGTTTTCAATCCTTCATGCCCACTGGAACAGCCTGTGGAGCTTTAAAAAACTGACAACTGGGATTCCCCCCAGTTGTTCTAATTTGATTAGTTTAGGGTAACACCTGAGCATAAGGCTTTTTAATAATTCCCAGGTGACCCCAATGCTCAACCAAGATGGTAAGTGACTGTGCAACACTGCCAGAGCCCTACAAAGACAGAAGTTCCTAGGATGCTCAGATATGGGTTCCAAATGCTCCCTTCCCAAGTGGGAAGCAAAGAGGTGGGGTGAGATGGGGGAAGTGAGAACTGGTAAAGTACTGATGGAATCCAATATTCATTGCTGAATTCTGAATGGCAACTTTCTTGGCAGATACATAATTAGTCATGTCCCAGCTATAAACCATAGAGCTCTCATTTCCTCAGCAGCCTTATATACTCTGAGTGTCTTTCAGCATTATTAACCTCCATGATCAAAATAGATAGGGAGGCTTAAAGCCAGAGAAAACCTCTTTACATCTTCTGAATTGCAAAGCCACACAGTGAAAAAGAAGTTAGCCTGCATGTGAGCATTTGTGCTTGAATCAGACAAATACAGAGCCTGGACAAATTCACTTTGTGTACATAATAGGTTCAAGAGGGCTGTGGATTTAGGGAAATAAATGTGTCATAATTAGATTCATTGCCATTAGTATAACAGCATGCTTTGTTTGAACAGTGCTCCATGTAAATAAAGTTGTCTCAGCTTCTCTTAAGCACATTTCTAGGCAAAAATTAAGATATGTAGAGGAAATATCACTCATTTAGGATTGCCCAGCATCAAAACTCCACTCTGATTTGGGTAAATCACAGAATTGGTAGGAGACAGAGTTCAATTCCTATTGGGGAAATTAGAGAAAGATAATCCTGCTTTCTCCTCCCAGGAAGCTAGAGTGTGGCTGCGTGACTTGACTTCGCCAAACAGATGCTCCCACCCCATGCTTTCATATGTCTTTAAGAGAAGAATGTAAAAAATGAATGAATACTGGATGGATGGATGGATGGATGGGTGAATAAGAGTGTGGAATCTGTCAGGGATTTTTCGTGGTGCCTGTGGTAGATTAGAGGATCCATAAACAGTGAAACATGTGTCTAAGAGAGACATAACCCACAGCATGGTAAGTGTCCACTGACTATGGTGCCAGAAGCAGTAGAGAGTCTCCAGCTGGCAAACAAGTGTCCTCAGCAGGATCCTTCCAAGATAGTGCTTCAGCCATACCTTGTGCCCCTTGATTACACCTGAACCTGTTATCCAACCTGCTGGATTCCATAAGCTATCGTCATTGCCTCCCAAGAAACTCTTCTTTTCCTTAATGTAAACAAAGTAGTTTTCTATGGTTTCCAACCAAGAACTCTATTAGTGCAGGGTGATATAAGGGGATCCAATTGTTGCTCCTTTAACTACTAGTTAACCAGAAATTACCCACAAGGTCCTTATACAATTCATATTTTTATATTATGGTAATATCTAATATTATCTCTATACCTTCTCCAGCTTCTAATCCCTCACTTGCAAAATGAAACTCTGTGCAGATTTTATTCTCTATTATTTTCCACCACTATGAGAATTTTGGATGCAATATACCCAAGTGGTGAGTGAATCACTTCAAGTTATGATTTAAGGAGTAGAGTTAATTTCCTAGTCTGAAAAATGGAAACAAAAATAGGGTACAGTCTAACTCAGAGGTCATAAGATGGGCTAAGTAGCATGAAGCAAGCTGTTGAAGTACCAAAATTTAGTATACAATTTTTTTATCTTATAGATAATCCTAAACTCTATATCTGTCATATTTGGTCCTTGGATGCAGTATTCAAGTGCACCACATCCAAAATTATCTTCCAACACTTTTGTCTGACATCTTTTCTGCGGGTGGGGAAATACAGTGTTTTGATCTAAAAGATCTTTTCTTGGTAACTGAATTGAAGGTGGGATAGGAAAAGAAATCCAAACCTCATTCTTCAGCCTTCTGGTGTACTATATAAGTGTGTCAAGCTGCATTTCAGATTAGGAGTCCATGGAAAAGGTTATCATAGATCAGCCAAGGTGCTAACATAAATGTCACCAAAGGAGTCAAATACAGAGGATGCAATATCCCCTAAACCAATAATTTTTAAGCTAAAGACCATCTACTTCATGTCCACAGTCCCTGATGATCTCTCACTCCCAAAGTACTTATTGTCATCCACACATAACAAATGGCTCCTGAGTTGAAAGGAAATATGGGACAGCTGAAAAAACTGGGGTTTGGGAGCAAAAAACCTAAGTTTAAATGCTGTTTTTATTGCTGTTAGTTCTATGACCTCGAACAAATTTCTTAACCTCTCCAGTGCTTTGTTTCTTCTCTAAAATGTATACATAAAGTTATATAAAGTGCCTAGCACACTGTTTGGCATATAGTGAGGGAAAATGGTTGAGCCCATCCAGAAAGGGTAATTAAGGGGGCTTAAGGAATATCAACATGTTTTCCCTTCATGCAAGACACATTTATTGTCTGCTTATTGTGTGCAAGGTTGTACACACATATATACACAAAGGTAAATAAGACCTAGAATCTGACCTCAGGGATCAGTTGATGATTAAAACATTGGCTATACAACCTGGTAGTAAGTGCAATTTTCATTTGCTTTTGCCCAGGGGCATTTGTAGAAGAGATTGTTTTGCCAAATATTTATCTTTTTCTTCATTTTCTTAAAGCATGTCTTTTCCAGAAAGAAAAGACATTTAACAAGTATTAAAAACATGTGTTTAAACTAAAAAAAAAAAAAAAAAAAAACATTGGCTACAATTGGGTGGTATATGTAAGTGATAAACCACTGAATTCTACTCCTGAAACCATTATTGCAATTTATGTTAACTAACTAGAGTTTAAATAAAAAATTGAAACAAAAGAAAAATTAAAAAAAAAAACATTGGCTACAGTTTATAATCATCAGAAATGTATTGATAGAAATCCTCAAAAACAAAACAAAAAAAAACAAAAACAAAAAACCTACCCCTTCCCACATCCCCACAAAAAAATCTCAAACTCCTCTTTAAAAATCTAATAATGGCTATTTGTCTAATTGCTCTACAAAATTCAGTCCAAGAATCCCCTTCTCTGTAATACCTCTCCTTATATACCCCCTCCACACCCCCAGGCAGTAGTATGCTAATAAATGTTTAACAACTAGTTCTCTGAAGATCGTGGAGGGGGAACCCTAATTTGTAGTGTTTCCCAGCTGATATAGTGCTAATATTCCTTCCAAGGCTGACTTTAAGTTACCTACATGACAGCACTGGACACATAGTTGGGAAAAGATTTGCATAGTCAGCTCTCATGAGGTGATAGAAGCTGACTGCAACACACCACTGTGACCTCATGTCAAATCAACAATTCTTTCACTTGTGTCTTACTACACTTGGCACTGCCCTATCCAATGCAGCATTTAAATAGATGTCTATCCCATCTGCCTCCAATAAACTGCAAGTTACTTCAAGGCAGGAACTCTACCAATGCTTTATTATTGTAACTCCAGCATGCAGCATACACCTTAGCCCAGAGTAGGTCTTCAGTGAATGCCTTTTGAGTGAGTGATGTCATAGGAAGCTTTCCATCCTTTTTGGCAATCCTGCAGTCTTGGAGATATAAGGAACTGCTCTTATTAAGTTCATGAGGTTTGGCCTTAGCTGCCCAAACTCTTCTTTAACTTCCTATGTCCTTTTTATCTTTCCTGCTCTTCCATCATGAAGGGCAACCAGGAAATGTCCTAGCAGCAGTCATTTATACCTCTGAATGGATTGAATGTCTTGTTTCCAAACATGCCCTGCCTTAGCTCTCCCTGGACAATGAATCATTGTCCTTAATTAGGATAATTTCAATGGCAGGAAACAGGAGTAAAAATTTAGTGGCAGCCATTCATTTTGCATGCATATAGAAATAACCTTAAAGAAATATCTCTCCTGAAAAATATCAATTTAGTATTTGCAACTATTTTTTTAAAGATTTTATTTATTTATTTATTTATTTATTTGACAGAGAGAGAAATCACAAGCAGGCAGAGAGGAAGGCAGAGAGAGAGGAGGAAGCAGGCTCCCCACTGAGCAGAGAACCCGATGCGGGACTCGATCCCAGGACCCTGGGATCATGACCTGAGCCGAAGGCAGCAGCTTAACCCACTGAGCCACCCAGGCGCCCTGCAAATATTTTTGAAGTCTCAAAAGCTAATGACATTTTGAAATCCATAGCATTTTTCTGTAAACTAAGACAAACTGACCACTCACTGAAATCACCTTCCATCCTAAAATGCACCAGTCCAGAAATACACTAATTCAACTTGCTCCTTTATTAAAGCTCTGGTATCTACCAACCACACAGGGATCTTGAAACTCTTGTTTTAACTATCTCATCCTAAAAATAAAACCATCCTCAAGCATGTTTCATTTCATATAAGAGATGTGTCCTTGACAAATGATCTGATAATCAAGTCACATATTAAGAGTGGTAGGAAGGAACATTGGTAATAATTGCGTAATGGACTGAGTGTTTGTGTCCCAGTGAAATTCATATGTTGAAACCTTAATCCTCCATGTGATGCTATTGGAGGTGAGGCTTTTGGGAGGTCATGAAGATAGAGCTCTCATGAGTGGGATTAGTGGCCTTGTAGAAGAGACATCAAAGAGGCGATCGTTCTCTCCACCATGGGAGGATACAAGGAGAAGATGACCATCTGCAAACCAGGAAGAAGCCCTCACCAGGAACCAAATTGGGCAACACCTTGACTTTGGAATTCCCACCCTCCAAAACTGTGAGAAATAAATTTTAAGTTTTTGTGAAGCAAAAAAAAACCCCACATTGGTAATAAAAATAAAATGATTAACATTCTAACTGCTTACTATATGCCAGTCACTAAGGAAATTGCTTTATGTAAATTTACTCCTTTACAACCAACCACAGAGCAAGGAAACCTTTGATGACATAAATAATTGCTACTCAAATTTCTCTGCAACTTTGAAATTTTGTCTTGGACTTTTCTAAAGCAAGGTTGTCATTTCACAGCTCTGGTGCAGGTAGACTGAGAGCATGCAAGCCTTTGTGTGTTTATGTATTTATTGCACACTCCACTCTTCAACTAGCAAGAGCCAGGCCAAGCCCTAGGAAGTATTAATTTAAGGCATGACATGAAATAATATCCACATGAATGGATTATCTCATATTCAATCACATTTGTTTCAGTATTTATTTAATTAAAAACACAGCTATATTTATAATGGCAGCCTGTGCCTTCCAAGATCCATAGCCTTATTTCCTTCTGGAAGCACTCACTGAGGAGAAACTTTAAGTACTTCTTTTCATAGCCAAATATATCTTATTTTCATTAGAGTTGCCTCAGCACATAGACATTCACCATAACCTTATTGATAATTGCACCTGATTAACCACAAACTGCAACGGAAGGAGGATTGGATGCTTTTTATTAATTAACATAGTCAAGTCAAGGGAAACAGCCTACATGAGGGATAGCTTGTATAAAAATAATTGACTCATTAATCTTAACCATATGAACATGTTCGCATTAGCAAGGTCAGTCGCTAGAAAGGATTCAAACTGGAATAGCACATTCACTCAAGCAGATTTTGTAGTTATTTCATTTGGAGTAGCATGGAATTCCTTAGAACAGTGAAAGGTTTTCAGAAGGACACAGTCACAGAAACGGGAAAGTTTCAAAACAGTGATCTTTCTTTTACCTTTTCAAGTTGTCAGGACACTATGGGGGAGAGTCACATTCCAACTTTTACTCCTGCACATAGACAGTACTTGCACCTGAAAAGCAAGCCCATGGACACATACCTCCTCATGCTGTGATACTTCCGATAAAACCACCACATGCACCTCAACAGTGCATGCCAGGAGTTGTGAGCCAGACACACATTGCATCCTGGGGACTATAACTGGTTGGGAAAGGAATTTGGGTACAGGAGCATTTAAGCCTGGAAAGCAGTCATTTAAAATAATAACAAAAGGAAGTACTTCTTCGCACAGCAGGTGGTAAACATGTGGAACTTGTTACTCCCAAAGACTTGAACAAGCCAAGAAATGTAAATAGGCTCAAGAAGGGTTTGGAAAAATTATGATGCCCAATATCTTACTGGTTGTTGAAGAGAGTTTTGAGGTGTATGGGCGCACTCCCAACTTTTGATATTACAAAGGCAGCTGCCATCCTTTGCAAAGCATCCCTGTGTCCAGCCTGTTCAAATGGTGGAGCGAACCATTGAACTGACCCTATATGGTCTCTCTTTTGCTCTTTTATTCTTAAAGGAGGCCTTCAGAGGCACGCATTGGCAGAGGTATCAGAGAACTGGACTCTCGTACAGGCCTGGCTTCTTAAAAGCTGTGTGATTGCAGGAATGTCTCTAAAACCTCCACAAATCCCAATGAAATGAGCTTGCTTGTATTGTTCCTCCTGACATCCTAGTCTTACTGTGAGAATCAAGTGTGATAATGTTTACTAAATTATAAAGGACTGTGCACAGGTAAGGGTAACATTTTTAAATATTTTATTTATTTATTTGAGAAAGAGAACACAAGCAGGGGGAGGAGCAGAGGGAGAGGAAGAAGCAGGTTTCCTGCTGAGCAGGGAGCCCAACATGGGGCTTGAGCACAGGACCCCAGGATCATGACCTAAGCCAAAGGCAGACACTTAACCGACTGAACCACCCAGGCACCCTGAGGGTACAAGCTTAAATAACCATAACCTGGATGCCTCACAGGCAAATTGTAGGAATTCCATATCCAAGAGAAACTAAAATCAATTTAAAAAAATCCTTAGATGGTCATGACATAACTGATGTCTAAAAGGTTCTCTTTTCCTCTCCAAGGCCCCACCATGCACCATCATCACTGCTCCAAATCTGCTGTATTCATCCCACCAAGCTTCAGACCTCCTATCCTGGCCTCTTCTCAAACACTCTCTTCAAGTTTAGTTTGTTTCCCTTCATCCATTATTCCCACTAGCAAAACAAAGTTTGGGACCTGAACAAATTAACAGAAAGGTATCACACCTGGGGAAATTTATATTAATTTTTTGCCCCTCACTGTTATTTCTAGCCTTAGAATGCAATAATATATTATAAATCTCCACTGTTTCATGTGAGTAGTGGGTCACATGGGAGTAGGGCTAGAAGGCAAACATCTCAAATCAACAAATGCTTGCTGAAGTATCTGCTGTTCTATGTCACTGTGGTGGTGGCAAGGGTCAGGGAAATTCACATCAACTCAGAAAGGCTACATCCCAGGGGATCATCAAAGCTGATGCTCTTCAATCTCACTAGCACATCTGTACACCCACAGTGACTCGTTCATATGAAGGTGCTAATCCAGCGATTCTGACCTTGCTCTGATCACCATGGAGTGAGGGCTCCAATTCAATGCCTTTGAACTAGAGAAAAAAAAAATTCAGTGTTTGAGTCTTAGTTCCACCCCTGAAAAGCTGTGAGACCTCAGACAAGTGTCTTATCCTCTGTGGGCTACCATTTTCTTATCTATAAAATGGAGATTACAGATATGCATACCTCTCATTGAACTAAATGGAATAACGTACATAAAGAACATGAGTGCTGGGGCTGGCACAAAGTAAGTACATAACAAATGAGAAATGTGGTTCTCGCAGATCTCTGAGGTTCCACATAGATCTATAGGGTGCTACAGAACTGGAAGTGTGCTGGGTGGCATGAAAACACCAGCTGCTACAACTTGCACAATACCATCTCCAATGATATAAGAAATGACTACCCCGGGAACAACCAAATAGTTGACTCTTTCTTCCAGTGTTCCACCTCAGCTGGCTGTTCAAGGTACTGGAAAACTGCTTTTGCTCCAGAGGAGACCATACCCTGGATCTTCCCCTGGAGTCACTGTGGCAGGTGGCATTTGTCTTGACTTCCACAAACTGCTGTTCTCTTCAAGGATCATTGCTTGTCTAAGCCACGTATTAATTTCTTAATGTTCTGGCATGGTCTCTCTGTGATCGTTATAGGCTCCCATGTAATCAGATCACTCTGGGCCTATTAAATACTGTATTTGCTTAACAGCCAAATACTCTCTGTGTAAACATTCTGTGAAAATGAATTTTTTTCAGTGAGCTGTATTAGACGTCAATGCTTACAGAGTCTCATTATTTTGTGAGAAGCCCATGACTTTCCCACACGCATCCCTCACATTCCAGGTGGGTGGGAAGATGTCACCAGATAGCCACCGGGGAATCCTTTTACCCAAACCCCACAGCTCTTAGGTCTTCCAGAAACTAAGTTTTCACCTTCATTATCTGAATAATTCAGAAATTATCATCCACTTTCCTCCAAGAGAAAAATAATTGTTCCCATTGTAGCTAGTGTTGTAAAATGTTCCATGAAAGTGAAAACCGTTTTTATTTCAGGAGCAATCAGATGGCATGTAAAGAAACAGCAGGGGTGAGTGGGGATTCATTTCAGTATCTCACAGCCATTTATATTGATTTTTCCAACTTTGTACAAAAGAAAAGATTTCCCAGCTGAGTTGAGCTCAAAAATGGCACATTTAACATGATCTTGAGGATCCAGAAGGCCATCTTGTATAAATACCTTTAAGAATGTACAATACAATTCTTTAAAACGTGTGTCTACAAGAGAGCAAACAGTTTATCCGGGGGGGGGGGGGGTGGCATGTAATGGAAGCCACCTCCTGTAAGGTAACACGGGAAGCCCTACAACACATTTCATGGAATCATTGTACAACTGTGACAACTAATGAGTCTTGCCCTTCCTATCTCTCTCCTCCCTTTGCTGTAAACCTCACAACTCTTGAGAAGAAAGTGAGAAACCAATACAGCAGGGAGGGGACAGTGTGAACATGGAGCACTGGTCATCATGGGGGCACCCTCAACCTAAACTCTACAGAAAGTATTTCATTTTGAGAGGCTGGATTATCAAAGAAAACCATTTCAGAGTGTTACCAAGATAACAATGAGAACGGTTTTATTTATCTTAACACCTGCTGCTGGAACAGCAGAAAAGCTCATGATCCCATGCTATGTATAAGACATTGTGTTAAGGACTTGGTGGCAGAAGAATACAAAAGTGAAGAAGGAATTAAGACTTGTACCAAAGGAGCTCAAGTGGAAAGAAGACAATAAGGAAAGAGAAATCAAGATATACATAGCAGCCTCGTTAACAAACCTGTTAATGGGAGTATAAAAACTTCTTGGTGTACTAATGGAAAACTTTATGGAGAAGATGAAATTCAAGTTGGGTTTTCAAAGGATACTTGGAAGAAAAGTAAAATGACAGAGGTGATGCCGCAGCTTTTATATCAATTTTCTGAATAAGGAATGATGCCATCACCATGATAAAGCAGCATAAAGAAGCAAATTTGGGAGGAAAATTAGTTCAGTTCAAAATGAATATAAAGTCCCTTACTCTATCCACTTGATGCTATCCAGATGACATTTAAAAATTGAGGCCTCAGTCTTGAGAATCTAGTTTGCACTCTCTTGGGTACAGTGTGTGTATAAAGACTAGCAATGGAGTTTATAGAATCATTTTCTGGGCCCACATAATGCGGGCAACATGGACATTTTTGTTTCTTGCAGGCTAAGCCTGCAGAGTCATAGCCTTTCGTTGCTATCCTCTGATATTTGATTTAACTTGAAGGAATTTCTCCATGCCTACCATGACTACCTTTTCAGGGTTGTGGTAGGAAAAACTATTGAGATAATTCTTATCTTGCATTGGTTTCTCTAAAAGGCACTTAAAAAAACTGATAAAGTAATCCCTCTACCTCTTCCTAAAATGTTGGCCTACACTGATGCTGTGGTCTAAGACTTGGGGGAGGGAGGGAGCTTTCACCATGGTTTTAGTGGAGAGGGTCAATGTGAAGGCGTCTTAGTAGTCTGGATTAGAAAGAAAAAACACCCAACAAATGGACAAAGGCTAAAGCAGCTTTATGGAATTAAAAACAACGAAGTCTCCTTCCAGGATGGAGGACCTTTCAAGAATCACAGCAATTCCTGAAGGGCTTCTGTGAGTCTAGTGGAAGATGGGAAGAGCCTCCAAAAAGACCCAATCTAGCAGTTGATGGTAAGTGAGAAATGTGAATATGTTCTGTACATTATAAAATGCTATTTGAATGGAAGGCATTATTACTACTCAAATGCCCATCTCTCCCCATTAGGAACTGCTCTCAGGAAAGCTGCTTATTTCACACATTCACACAAGGTAGATAGAAGTTAATGCATAACCCCTTCAGGTTTTGTGTCTTATTAAAGGAATTTCTGACATGAATGAGCAGGTGATTCTGTGACTGGCTAAGTGTATGTGTGTATGGACCTGTACATGGTAATATATAATGGACAGTTAGTGAATCTTCTTTGACTGAGAGCATAATATGGCTACTAGTGGGGCTAATTATGGAGGAGACCACAAGTAGAAAAATAGGCAGGACATGCTGTGTTCAAGCTCAAGTCACTACGTAGCCACCGTTTTTTAATTTCACAATGAAATAATATATATAAACAGACCCTAACTTTAACAACGTGTGTGTGTGTGTGTGTGTGTGTGTGTGTGTGTGTGTGTTTGACAGCGGGAGATTTGTGTGTTCTACTTCTCTAATGGCTGTTATGTTTCGCATTCTTCATTTTGCCTTTAAGATACTATGTTCTTTGTAGGTGGTATTTCCTGCTAGCCATACTTTCATAAGGAGATTAATGGAGATGGTCCTTGGGTAGTTAATGGTCTTCCTGCAAACACACAGTATCCTTAAGGCAAAATGAAGAATGTGAAACATTAACAGTCACTAAGGAAGTATAGAACACAAATCTCTTGTCTCTCTCTCTCTCTCTCTCCACACACACACACACACACACACACACACACACACACACGTATTTATCCCCACCATTCCACCCCTGCCCACTTCTAATCAAATGGCAAGTGGATTTAGGACAAGAATCCCAGGACCCTTACCAGAAGACCTGAAACAAAATGGAAAAAATAGGTTTCCCTGCTTGCTGCTTTCAGCATTCCCCAGAGAACTCTGTGCCTTCCGACAGCGAGCATGTCTGCTTCTATTTCTGACTCTTCCTTTAGGAAGCCCCTCAGGGCTTGGCAGCTCTGTTCCAAGAGTACACAACCCAGGGCGCTCTGGCAACTTGCTCCAGTTTCTATATTAGACTCAGCATTTGTGTATTGATATGCTTCTCCCTAATCCATTTCCATCATTAAGAAGCCTGATACTGGCAGCCAGAAAAATCTGCCACCTTGGTTCCCTCTTCCTGCCAAGACCCATCCATTCAATACTTATACTGGGAAAAAAAAAATAAAAGGAGAAATGAATGCAACATTTACAAACTGTAGAATGAGTTATGTGTCCATATAAGGAAAAACACATTATCCTTTCCTTTCACAATCACCTTATTTGAGTTTGAGAAGTCTCTTTCTCTGAGTTCACTGGCTTACAACAAAGCCAAATAGTTGTTCCTGTCCCTTTCTCAAGGACAGACATCCCACTTTAAGAACGAAATAATAGACATCTTTTGGCTAAAAAGAGTCATTTACCTTTAGCAGAGAATATCTGATCTCATATATTAATCTGTACTTAAGGCTATATTCAAATATAATTTTGTATCAGTCAGTCCACTTATCCATCAACAAATAGTGTGAGGGGGCAGGGAGATGGAAAGATTGCTAATCTTAACTTGGAGTTGCCAGCCTGGACAAGGCCCAAGGACAGACTGCCCTCAAAGCAACTAACAGAGAAGCCTGCCTGGCTGAGGGAAAGGGAGCCCAAGGTAGAAGGACAGGAAAAATCCTATTAGTGAGAGCTGAAAGCCCACCTTCCAACACACTGTCCAAGAAAACAGCCACACATGGAGTCAGAGGCCACTGTCAAGGGACCCAACAGCTGATTACAAGTTAAACATTCATTAATAAGTCAAGCAGAGAGAGTCAATTATCATATGGTTTCACTTATTTGTGAAGCATAACAAATAGCATGGAGGACATGGGGAGTTAGAGAGGAGAAGGGAGTTGGGGGAAATTGGAAGGGGAGGTGAACCATGAGAGACTATGGACTCTGAAAAACAATCTGAGGGGTTTGAAGTGGCAGGGGGTAGGAGGTCGGGGTACCAGGTGGTGGGTATTAGAGAGGGCACAGATTGCATGAAGCACTGGGTGTGGTGAAAAATAATGATATTGTTATGCTGAAAATAAATAATTTTTTTAAAAAAGTATAAACATTCACTGAAAAATATTCCTAAGACTTCAGGACCACAGGGAGCCAAAAAGACAGATCAGTCTATCTTCCTTCCTTCCATCCTCCCTTCCCTCCTTCCTTCCTTTCTTCCTCTCCCTCCTTCCATTCTGTCCTTCCTTTTCTCCTTCCTTCATTTTACTTGGTACTTTTATGTCCTTGATTCTATTAACGCTTGTGCTGGCTTCTAAGGAAAAAATAAATCCCCATGGTACATACAGCAGAATCATTAAAACAAGGAAAAAAGAACAGGAGATGTGGAACCAAGATATAATATTGGGAGGAGAGATCACTGTAGCAGAAAATCTAGGGTAAGTATATTTATCACAACTAACCTATAATCTAGCTTTGAGCTACAGACATAAGGAGTTACAAACACTCATTAACTACTGAAAATAAAGCATAACAAAAACTTAGTGCTAAGGAAAAAAAGTTACGTAGATATTCAAACTGAAACCAATACTTACAGAACATACTTACCTGCCAAGCACCTCTTTTAATGCTCCTAGTAAGCCTGCCATGTGGTCATTACCCCGCCTATTTTACAAGTGAGAAAACAGGCTCTGGGAAATAGAATGATCAGAACAATAAGCAATTTCATGGACAGTTTATTTGATGACAAGTTGACATGTGCCACAAAACTCTTCTTCATTTGGTCAAAACAGTTTATTTGATGACAAGTTGACATGTGCCACAAAACTCTTCTTCATTTGGTCAAAGGCCTGAAAGGTGCAAAGCCACCAACAATACCACATTCTTCAAGAAGCTGATATCAGAAGTGAGTAGATGGCATCTGAGTACTATTTGGGCTCTATGCATGAGCACAACCACATTTAGAGGAGCATTTTACTATTTCTGCTGGTGTTTATTCTGACATCCAGGAGCAAAGTCTATGAAACAGGAAGCAAAGCCTATGAACTCTCTGAAGTCTTATCTGAAATTTTGCTTTGCACCAGGGCAGGAGAAATTGTTAAGTCTCCATCTGTCATGCACCAGTCTCCCTGGAACTTCCTGGTAATAGTGAAACAATGATTCCTGAGGCCTCCAAATGTGGTGGGGGGTACGGAGCTAGGTGTCACCTGACCAAGTCTGGTAGGTCAGCTATTTTGCTGCCATCAGTCTCCTTCACATAAGAATTTATTTGATCCTTATGGCAATCCTGGAAAATAGATAATATGGTGGTTTTCAATCCCAACTTGTCGATCAGGAAGCCGAGGCCAGGAAAAATTAAGATTTTTCCATGAGCCAGCATAATCACGACAAAACCTGGAACTTCTGACACTGAAGCCTATGCTTTGCACTCTACAACCCACTCCCACTCCCAGTAAGAAATACTCTCTTGGAGAATGAAGGACAGCACTGCATATTGTTCAGAAAATACAATTTAAATTGATTATATGTCTGAAGAGCTATATGCCTGCCTGATAATAATTTGCCTTCTCTTCTGTGTTCTCTGAGCAATAATTTATGGGCCTCAGAAAGCTGACTTACACAACTGAGCAACTAAAACTCCTGCAATTAATTTTATACTTGTGCCATGCTTCCTGCATTTCCACTATTATCTGGTTCTGATTTTCTACTTCCTGTTTCAAAACCTAGACTCACTCAAAACCAGACACCTTCTTTGTTGGTTTCGCCCAGCTTTCTAGTCTCAACCACCTTCAGAGACCTAACAAGTCACTGCTCCATTTTGCTGGAAGTCCCAGGCTTTGTCTGACAGACAGATACTTGACAGCTGCCCCACCCCTCCAAAAGGGAAAATTTAAGACAGGATCCCAGAGAGTATATACAGACTTTGCTTCCTGCCCTAGCTTCATAGATTCTGCTTCCAGATATAAGATTAAGCAATGAGAGAAATTCCAGAGTTCTGAAAATATACTGTCACTGGGATGACAAAAAACAGATGCATGGAGCCTCAGTTTCATATGGTATCTGGTAGTGGAGTTAAGAAATTTTAACAAGGAATGGGAGTGGATAGTAGGAGCAGGAGAGATAGAGGAAAAGGCCATAAACTAGCTGACTTGAGTTTCTGGTTTGGAAGCAGTAGAGAATCACAGTGATATCATATTCTTTTGTCCCTGTTAAAAACAGTGAAATCTAAAGGTCTAAGGAAAAGGGTACACATATATTATTTTTCAGTGCAGGAAGATTACACTGTTGTGCTCATAATGGTCTTGGGATTGAGAAAAACATGAATTTTTATCCTGTTATAGCAGTTCTAAACTGATATGAAGGAATCTGAGTTCAGGTGCTAAGGTTTTCTGTGTAATAGATAATAATGGAAGAAATGTGATATTTATTTTTAAAATAAAAATTCACCTAGGGCTTATCCATCTGAAAATATTATAACAGCTACTGTGACAATGACAACTCAAGTCACCCACACTTCACTTGTTGCTACAGGGCCAGAGTCCTCTATGAAATAATCCCTTATTATCCCATCTATCTCAAGGAGTCCCAGGGAAGGTCTTACATGTGCTCACAAATTAGTACACTCCTTCCAGGAAGCTCTGTCACCTCTGTCACCACACCAGAGCCCTCAGCTTGCTACACCTTGGCCTATGGTAACTGAAGGAAAAGATGACACATATGTCTCTGCTATGCAAGACCCACTCAGAAGAGCCAGTAAACAGTATCTCTCCTGCTCCTCTGCCTTGTGGTGTTTTTAGTGGGATAAATTTGTTCCATTTTACCTACATCCCTTTATCTCCAATGAACCAGAAATAAATTCCTGAAATTGGGCCAGAAAGAGATAGATTTGATTTGGCAGCCTTCAGATTTTACCTGGAACATCCCTTTCCTCTGACAACCAAGGCTTGAGTACAACAAAGCCATGCTCTTCACACCAGTGCCTTTTTCCCCAAGAGGTTCCCCAGCAGAGTTCTGGCAAACCACCTCATACTCACCAGTCATTCACTTGACAAATTCTTACTGAGTATGTACTGTGCACAAAAAATAAGTGAAATTCAGCTTTCTAAAGCACTGGTTCTCTTTACACCCTCTACAAATCCTAGGCATCATCCCTCCTTCCAAAGCATAAGAGTGCCAGCAGTCACTGGTAACCACAGGGTTATATTTCCAGCTATATCACCATCTGAATGCATGTAATATTAATCATTCCACACTTGAACATCTCTTTTCTAAAGAAGTACCCAGAGGCCCACAGGCATAGCTATACTTAGAAAGCAGCTACAGGCTTTGGGGGAAGTAAAACAATCCTGCCAACAAAAGACTTGTCCATATCAATATGAAAGAGAATAGTCACAATTATTAAAAAGTAGGCATTATCAGAATCACACACATGTAAAATAGGATAAAAGTGACTACAAAGTATAGATAGAATTTCACACAAATTTATACAGTGAAGGGAAAGGAAAAGAACATTAACAATTTCTTCTCTCTCCTTGAAAGGTAAATGAATGCACCTTGTCATTTTCTCCTGTACACCTTGGGAGGGAGTAATTTCAGAGGTATGTATTTACAGTTCCAAAGGTCAGAAGGCCCATGATTTTGCATTGTAAAATCAAAAGGTCAAGCCTCTTATTGAGCCTATTATGTTTTCAAGGAGACACCCTAAGAAAGGGAAAATGAAAAGAGAGTCACCTGTCTCCTCAAAGAAAATTTCATCATTTTATCTTATGAGGCCTGAGGGTTTAGATTGTAAAAAGGACCTATATTACCAAGTTGGAAATCACTGGATTTATATGGGCATTAGTGTGCTTCTGTGCTGGATGTTTTACACAGATTATTTATAAAACATCATGCTTACAAATTTTAAATTTCCAAAGAAGAGCACATTTTCATTCAACACCCGTTTCATCTACAGGGTACTCACCGACACCAAACAAAAAATAAGCCTCAGTGGGAAATGATGGTTGGAGAAGGAAATAGGGACATGGGGTTTAACAGGCTAAGAAAAGCAAGGAATGACAAAAAAAGGATGATTTAGAAAAATACCCAATACAAATTTTGCTGATTTCATAAGCTTATCAAGAATTAACACTCTGGTGACAGATGGTAACTACACTTGTGAGCAGAGCATAGCATACAGAGTTGTCAAATCATGATATACCTGAAACTAATGTAACATTGTGTGACAACGATACTTCAATGTAAAATTTTTTAAGAATTAACACTCCCTTCAGTATATGTGTGTACTCATGTTTAGGCACATGCCACATGCATAAATCTCAAATGAATATCTCTTTATACTATTTTACATCTTATGACAACATAATTTACTGAAATAGTACTAAATGATTTGGCTTTTCATTTTGTTCTTTTTCTGATGTGCAACAATGAGAAGGGATGAGAATTACATGTAACTTGGTCACACATTTCCTCTGGTCACATTTTTCCTCACTTCGGTACATTTGTAGGGCCCACAGCAGAATTAGCTTGAAAACAACTTCCTTTTCAGGCCTTAGTAGAGCCTGAGAGGATCTCTACCTCCATAGGTGCTTGAGTCAGCCACTCAGTAGAGCCCTGGCAGGGTGTGGGGAGATGGCAGCTTCTTAACTGCAAACCACAGCTCAGATGCTGCCTTTTGAGAGAGCCCCTGTAGAAGCTGAATTTCCCATGATGCATCCAGAATTAGCACTGGAGTCAGAAGTACAGCCAAGTTCACAATATCTACAAAAACATATCCGTGGAGTGTATCCAGTTTTGTTTTGATTGTTGGTTTTGGCCATCACTGGAAATAACACTTCAGTGGATATCAACCCTTATTTTGACTCTTCCATTACAATTTTGCTCAACAGGTCATGACTCCATAAGAATGAATAGGCACCTAAGCCCCAACGACCACAAACTGAATCATCTCAGCACCTTATGACTTGTGTTTTCTTTGCTTTTCAAAGACAAGCACTTTAGTCCCAACTGCAAGAATTATCAGCTGAAGGCAAGCTGTGCTGGCTGATGAGGGTGGCTCTGCTAGGTCACCTCTCACCTGAGATAACACTGGCCTCTTCCTGAAGAGGAAGCCAGAGGAAGGGCTTCTGTATCAAAAACATGCAGTGAAATATTTTAAAAACAAAACTTTCCAGCAGTTAATTCTTTTTGACAAATAAATTCTAATATCTAGCAAAGCATTCCCTTCACTTTCTGTTAGCACAATTCTTTTCTAGAAATCAGAGTAGAGGATTTGTAGCAAGCAGGCCACACCAGGGTCATTTCTAAACATTCACTTTTACCTGCTGAGGCATACCATATGTGGGAGTTTGAAATAGAGGACATATTCTCTAACTAATGAAAACTGCGCAAGCCTAAACTCATCCCTAAAAGTAATTTCCTAAACAAATCAACTCAATCAGAATGATCATTTTCGGGGCGCCTGGGTGGCTCAGTGGGTTAAGCCGCTGCCTTCGGCTCAGGTCATGATCTCAGGGTCCTGGGATCGAGTCCCGCATCGGGCTCTCTGCTCAGCGGGGAGCCTGCTTCCTTCTCTTTCTCTCTCTGCCTGCCTCTCAGTGTACTTGTGATTTCTCTCTGTCAAATAAATAAATAAAATCTTTAAAAAAAAAAAAAAAGAATGATCATTTTCATTTTTCTAACATTTAGTGTTCTTTTCAAAGAAGACATGGTGATCTGTGATTTTATCTGGGTGTTGGGATTACAGAAGGCAACTTTTTTTCATACTTTTCTAATTTTATCAAAAAAACAGTGCATGCATTTTTGTAGAAAGGTTTATTTTGTTTTGTTTTGTTTTGTTTTAATTTTGGATGTTGGGGGGCATTTTATTTATTTTTACTTTTAGTGTGGCTACATGTCCCAAAGCTTACTGTCTCAAGCTGTCTTTCAGGCTGAGAGAGGTCTCAAGAGTCACCTGAGCCAGCCAGATTTTCAACGCAACCAGTTATGGATCACACGTTAGCTTTATTGCCTTGTCTGGCTGTAATTTAAGATAGACCTCAAATCTGTTGAATCAGATACCCAGGGGCAACTCAGAAAGGAAGAGGCTCACCAGGTTTATTGCATTCCCTGGAAAAAGGGCAGAATGACTGAGCACAGCCAGGATACACCAAGGGCGACACTTTTATATGGGGATCAGCAATTTAATTTGTCTTTGTATTTTATGAATTGCAGGCAGAGATGTATTTGCAGGAAAATACATGGGCACTTTTGAAAGCGATTAATTAAGCATGCAATTTATATGAAAACAATTTACTGCAGGACATTATCAGAGCACCCAAAATGCACATGCAATTTCCTTGCCTTCTAATTTGTGGACATAATTTATTTTGATTGTGCAATTAGGAAAGTAGACCTTTATTAATTTCAGTGCAAGTCTAAAGAAGCAAGACAAATTTAGCAGTGAAAGAGTGTGCCTTAATGGAAAAGAGGGAAGTGTGGCCTTGTGCTCTTGCCTTGTAGACAACTCTCTGAATCCAAAGCCGTGGAATTATATCTATTTCTGCTCCTGATTTTCTTCAACAGGTCATTCAACCACACTGAGCTTCAGCTTTTTCTTTTACAAAATGGAGCTGAAAAATCCCTCCTCCTGGATTGACATTTAATAACAGGTTTAAAGGGCCTGTCATGGTTCACTTAGTCTGTTGGTAATGGCAAGCTGCCCCATGCCTGGCCTCGCTATGCAGACTCACTGTTCCCCAGACTTCCCCTTTAAGGTAAATGAAATTTCACTGCATGCAGCAAGTTCACTGCAGTGCCCCCACCAACTGACTCTAGGCCCACAGCTGTCAAGAATGAAGAAGGCAGACAATGGCCTGAAACAGATTTTGTTTTATGACAAGCAAACTGCCAATGTGGAAATGGAGCCCATGATCTCATTAGCCCTGTCCTACAACACAACAATAAATTAATCCAAATCACCAAAATTTCACTAGCTACTTTCAAATGATACAACCACCAAAAGAGTAGGTACTTTTTTAAAGTTGGGGGAAATTATTAAATCATCAACAGAAAAGTCTGTCAGAGATCTGACAGCAGCATGAAGAAAACATTCACTGGTCTCTGGCCCACTCCTTTCCCTCACACTCACTGACCACAGTAAAGAGGAAAAGGAGGAAAGATATCAAATTGTGCTAGATACCATACTAGACTCCCTTCCTGTCTTATGCTACACCAGGGTCATAACAGCACCATAAAATAGGTATATTTAGGGGTGCCTGGGTGGCTCAGTTGGTTAAGTGTCCGACTCTTGATTTCAGCTCAAGTCACAATCTCAGGGTCATGAGACCAAGGCCTGTGTCAGGCTCCATGAAGGATGTGGAGTCTGCTTAAGATTTTAAGATTCTCTCTCTTCCTCTTCCTTTGCCCCTCTCCTCTCTGCTCCTCCCTCAGCAGTCTCCCTCTCTCAAAAGAAGAAAGGAGGAGGAGAAGGAAGAGGGGGAGGGGGAAGGGGGAGGGGGAGAGGGAGGGAGAGGAGGAGGGGGAGGAGGAAGTAGTTTGTTTATTCCCATTCTGCAGATGGGACTAAGAAGAGTTATGTGAGGCTCATAAATGTTAGGTGGAATCCAGACTACAATTCCATGCTTTTTTAGTAGACCCCACAAGCTGTGGGCTCCACCAGGAATGCAGAGAGGTAGGGCAGTGTGATCCCTTTCCTCTTGTGAGCCTTCCCTTTAGCAGCTGAGCCTTAAAAAGATAATTTAGCCACTTTCTGAATTCCAGGTGACACTTAGCCTGTGTGTGCTGAAAAGCATCACTTTCACTATTTACTGTAAGTCTGCAAACTTTCTTTGGTTTTTGATACACCACTGTCTTCAATATTAATAGCACTTGATTGTTTCCCAAGCATAGTCACAATCATTATTCATATATGTAACCCAGACTTTACCAAACTGGGCTCAAAACAAGAAATTATGTTTTTCTTTCATATACAAATTACATACAGTGCCACTGATTCTCCACATACCCAGATTAGCAGAAAATCTAAGTTTTCTACATTCATACAAAGAACCTCCCTCCTGTGTGTGATCAGAATTCCCAAATAAGCTTACTCAGTCTTTAGATTCAGTCTGGATTCTCTTGCTGTAAGAGTGAAAGTGATGGCCTAATCAAACCAAGAATTGCCTTGTTCACTGTCAATGTTGACACTATTACCAAACCAGGAAGGCGCTACGAGGAAACAAAAGGTTTGTTCATTTGAACTGGCACTAGAAAAACTTGGGAATTAGAAGCAATGCCCATTTCCTCCCACTGTCATTGTTGTTTCTAGAATACTATGTCATCACCCAAATCAGAGAGGTTCTTAAAGCTGATGGCCACAGTGCCATCCCCTATAGGGTCTCCTTAGACCCCACTATCAGGTTCAACCATGGATGTCCCCACCCAAACTCAACCTGGAGTTCCAATTATTATACTCCTAGTTCTCTCATCTCATCTTTCCCCAGTGCAGACTGTATCCTGGAGCAGTTTCTAGCATGAATCAGGAACTGTACCCAGGAGTTCACTCACCAAGAGTCACTGCCTTCATGCTGACTTGGGACTGTGTATTCACATTTCTTCCTCCCTTAGGGCAATTTCTTCTTAAAGTTCTTGCCAACATTTCTGGAGCTCTAAACTAGAAGGGCCTTACCACAGTCCATCAGAACTTCATAGTCTCCTGGGAAGCCTTGTAAATTGGTGGAGACATACAAATAGAATAGGGTTTTGCCAGATGTCTAAATACCTTAAAGGAGTCAATTGGCAGCCCATCCCAGAACCAAGTGAATCTGACCAAGAGTGAACAAATTTTCTCTCCTAGGGAAACAAAACTGCTTACAACTCTAAAATGACAGCTATATAAAAGTAAGTAGAGCTCCAGTCCTGTATGCCTGGACACTTTATGAACAAGCTTTCTCCCTCTATCTAAGACTGTTTAGAGTACACATTCATGAGAAAATGAGAGATAAACACATACAAATCTCTTCAGGTGATGTGGGACAATACAAATGATGATTATCCTGATGTCAGAAATAATATCACACAGAAGTCACTCACTTCCTACCATGACACTGTACAGATGCTCTGGTTATGGTATCTTATCTAATCTTCACAATAACCTTACAAGGTAGCTGCTACCGTCAATCACAAATGAGAAAACTTGAGCTCAAGAAGGTTAAGTGGCAAACATAAATATTAGGACTAGGATCTGAACCCCTGTCATATCCAAAAATCTGTTTTCTTAACCATTTGTAAATTTTTAGTTAGAAACAGCAAGTTAAGATAAAACCTCTATAGCACCCTTAGATCAAGCAATCATTAGCTGGATGTCCTTTGGCAAAATATACTTTCATTGGTGATCAACTTCCTTATATGTAAGTGGAACTAATAATAATGACTATTTTCCAGGGTTTTCTAAAGGGAAAAAGGTGCAATAATGTGAAAAGACTTTCATAAATCATAACACACATAAAACATGTGTTATATTTTCAATTTATGTCTTGGTAATTTGGGTGACAACATGATGAAAATAGACCCTGGAAATCTTGATGACAGTGGCCATTACTGTTATTACGAGGAGTGCCTTCATGCCCAGATGGCTTGGTGAGATAGAAGTAAGAGATTTCTAACATACCTAAAATAATGGACATCTATCTGTGGCTGCCAAAATCTTGATAATTCTCCACATTGTAAAACCTACCTTCTCAACATAGAATTTTAAAAACTCCTGTCCTAATATCATTTGCTATCAGAGAACAGAATTGTGGTCTAGGTCCTACCACACAGACCCACATGTAAGAGAGTGATCTGAGGAGATAGAATGCAGAATAAGTGGTACCCTGGTCAGTTTTTCTCATTTTCTCTATTTTCTATGAGCACCCTGAAAAATAAGCAACATTACTACCACTCTACAGTTGAGAAATCTGAAGTTTCAAGGTTAAGTGAATTGTGTAAAAACATATAGCCAGTTAATGCAGAGGCCCAGCTTCATAAAATGCCTCTCTGCTTCCCAAGCCCACCACCTCCCCACTGTAACACTTTGAAATGGAAAGTAGACTTAGACCCAAGAATTTCCAGGGTCCTGATGATCAGCCTTCCCATAGAAAGGAATCAACCACTTTAAAAGATTAATCTACTGATGTCTAATGACCTCCAAAAAAACAGCTCTTGATACATTTTGGTGTCCACATAAGAAATTTTTCATGAGCAAGTTTATTTAACCTGAAAGAATAAAGATTGATTTTCCTATTACTCATTCTAGTGGTTTTATGTATTTAAATTGCAAACCATCTTCAGAGGCAGTTCTAAGTAATGAAAGGTAAGTGGTATCTATTTAAGGACCAAAGCAGTCAGATTTCAAAGAATTGTCATTGTATTTGTTAAACAATATCATATTTGAAGTTTCCTGATTTTTTTTTTTAATTTTAAGGAAAGTGACACTGAAAAGCCACAGGTTTTTTTGTTACCATCTGTGGGCCAGGCAAAAATGAAAATGCAGGTGTACTATGTAAGAAGGGAGTCACTAAGTGGGAAACCTTACGAGAGGTCCAGGAAGACAACTGACTCTCTCTCAGCAGCAGTGGCTCTGGCGATGGGTAAAGATTCTCAAGCCAGGTGTCTTCCTTTTTTTTGCCTTCACTTTACAAGAAGTAAATAATACAACAAGAAAACTTTGTCCAGGTCAAATAAGGTATTTTGGGGAAATAAAACAAACCATTCCACAAGCACAATCATTTTGACAGGAGTCCATTTCTTATAATCTAAGAATCTGGAAATCTAGGAAAGTTTGTATAAAAAAGAAAGACATGAAGTATGTTGCAGTAATATGCAGCATTTCCTTGATTCTGAGATATTATTGATTATCAGATGCCTCTTGGGGTTATTAACAGCTTCTCATAGAAACAAACAAACAAAAGAAACATTTCAAATGAACATGTTGCTTTTAAAATGGACTCCAAATTCCTGAAGATAAAACATTAAAAAAAAAAAAAAAAAAAAAAAAACTTCTCTTAGAGTCAACCCAAATGACTTTACTGAGAAAGGCTAAAAACATTGATAGTCTGTCATTTTCTGTTTATTCTTTTTTATTAATTAAGACTCTGCATTACAAGTAACTAATTTAAGCATTAAACCAAAGGAAGATTTTATTATAAGGATATATAGAGATGTCTCATTAAATCCAAAGACAAAAACATAGCCAGATCTTAATGAGACAGAAGCTAGCAACTGGAAAATTGGAGAATCTGAGGAAGTACCCTCTCTTCATTTCTTGTGACTGCCCTTTTCTGCAGAACTTCTTTATCCTTGCCTTTTTCTGGAGACAAGCTTCTTTCTTTCTCATCCATATGTCAGTATTAGACCACCAGTATAAAGTTTACTTCTCTAGATTCAAATGCCCCCATTACCAGGAAAGAAATTTTATTTTCTAAGTTAAATGTCCCTTATGTCTTGGATATGAGGGGAGAGGAGTAGGGGAAGTTGGACAACATATATAGATATGGTTCCAAGGACCTACCATGTGAATGCAAAACAGGGGGACATAATCTCACAAAGGAGATAGCAGCTCACAGGCTAGGCAGTCTGTCCCCCAAGCTCATGTCCAGAACTCTCTAAATTCAAAGCTGCTTTCTCTGCCCAGCAGCTCACACAACCCAGATGCAGAGCTTGAGAAACAAGCAAATGACTATATGTTTACACATTGAAATACCACCTTACACCAGTTAGAATGGCCCAAATCAACAAGACAGTAAACAACGTGTGTTGGAGAGGATGTAGAGAACAGGGAACCCTCTTACACTGTTGGTGGGAATGCAAGTTGGTGCAGCCTCTTTGGAAAACAGTGTGGAGATTCTCAAAAAATTAAAAATAGAACTACCCTATGACCCTGCAATTGCAGGGAGAAGGAGAGGAGAAGGGAGAGGGAGAGGAGAAGGAGAGGAGAAGGGAGTTGGGGGAAATCGGAATGGGAGACAAACCATGAGAGACTATGGACCCTGAGAAACAAACTTAGGGGTTTGGAGAGGAGAGGGGTGGGGGATTGGATAAGCCTGGTGGTAGGTATTATGAAGGGCACGTATTGCATGGAGCACTGGGTGTGGTGCATAAACAATGAGTTCTGGAACACTGAAAAAAATAAAATTAATTTTTTTTAATTACTATATGTTTAGATGACCTCCTGAGGATGGACAGTTGTTCACAGCAGCACTAAGTTTCAGGCATCAAACTTGGATGTCATACCATCCATCCACGAACACACCCTTTGAATGAATGGTGGCATTTGTAAGACTAGCATCCATACAGTTTTGCTCTTTCAATTACTAATAAACTGAGACACAGAAGCTTTTGCTTTATTATTAAAAGACCCTGAGATTTTGCCAATGAAGGCTAGAGTAACTCGTATGATGAAAATATGAAATTACAGCCCCCAAGCCGAGTGGTCAGCACTTTGCCCCAGAACCAGCATCAAAACTGCACTTGAGATTCATTACCCGGGTCTGACACCTGGACTTTCAGTCTGAGCTTTCTACTTTTGTGATCTTCCCTAAAAGTTCAAAGAAAAACACACCAAAACTCTGATAGACATAGAGCCTAGGAAGATGGGCTATTTTCAACACTCAGGGTAAAAATTACCTAATTTTAATGTCTGGCATATTTTTGACATGTAATTTGTTTTCTTTTATTATTTTGGGGGAAGGTTGTGTTTTCTGATCTTCTTGAATGATCATTGTTATTATCCTGGGAACTTTTTCTTACCTTTATTTTCTTTCTCTCTTTGTTTAGGTTTTCAAAAATATCTGTAGGGATACTAATGATGCTAGAATCAAGGTAGGAAGAAATCAGTAGATATTCATTTGTCTTGAAAGAATCCTTCTCACTGATCTGGCCCCACATGCATGGTTCTCCCAAAAAGCTGACTGGAATGGAGCAGCTGTTGCCTTAGGCTGCCCGGAGATTCTCACTGCCTCCAGCCTTCCCTTTTGCTCCAGAAAAGCCAATCAACGGCAGAACTTTGCCACATTCTCAGACCTTTACACCCTGCCTCAGAAAAGGAATTAGGCTTCCTTGAATCCCAAGAAGCCTTAATTCTTATGAAAGGGAAAGCTAGAACTCCCTGGAGTTGATATTTGCCCTTTGAATAGAGGTCCTTTATGGAAATCAGTGGTTACCTTAACAACTGCTTTCAGGGAAGGAAAAGAAGACAGTATTGAGAGAGCCTGTCACATGGAAATGACTACAATAACCAAAATGAGAGTAGGGAAAACATGGAAGAATGAAGAGTGGAGATGTGACAATGAGACTGCATGTATACAGCACATCTTGGTCCTGTTGAAAAAAGAGCTAAATCTTGATTCCTCAAAGGCAATTTGTTTCCCTTGCTTTTTTTTCTTCCTTCAGGGTTGAAGTTATTGTGCTCAATAGATATGTTTGCTCAACTATAATCATGATCTGAGGGGTGTGTCATCAGTCAACCATTTCGGAAGTGACCTCTCACAGAGTGGCATTGTCCTAATGAATTTCCAAAATCCACTACTCAGAGCTGGGCTTACATTGACTGAACTCTAAGTCTAAAACCAGAATATATGAAACCAGAATACCAATTTATTTATTTATAGTGAAACAAAATGCCAAAAGGCTTATACATCAGTCCCGGGCCAAGTATTCTCTTCCTATAGATACACTAACTACCAAGGGAACTAAATAGTAGTAACAAAGTAACTTGGTGAACATAAAATCAAAACAAGAAGAGTTTTATGAGTTGGATGCTTAATAGCATCAGCTTGAAATGACATGTTTTTATCTCTATAATAGGAAGATCATGAGACCAGATATATGAAATCGCTGGGCAGATTCTCTCTCTCCTACTCTCCCATCCTCTTCCCCTCTCCTTTCCCCTCACCTGTGTGAGCATGCACTCCCTCATTCTCCCTCCCTCTCTCTTCTAAAATAGCTTTAGTCATTTTCACACCTTGATATAGACTTTCTTTTGATATGTTAGTTTCAGTAAATTTTTTGTCTGGTCTTATAGACAAAGAGATATTCTCTTTCTTTTAGAAAGATTCATTACCTGTTTGTCTTACATGTTTAACCTTCAGACAGCAATCTTATTTCTTTTATTTCTAGATTCTTGGAGGATGCCTTATTATACATATTGGAACTTGAAATGCTATCTGTTTGTGCTGTTTTGGGCATAAGACCCTTGGCATCCTTTCAGCCTTCCTATGCTTGATGTTTTGCATCCAAGAGTCAGAGAAAATTAAGGTCAACAGCCTATCTTAAGCCTTTGGAACGCAAGGTGCTCTGATGATCTCACATGGGTATTTGTGAGTCTCTCACTTTTTCCTGAAGTTCACAAGGGGGGTGACTGGAAAGACCAATATGGGATAGTCAACTGGGCTTCTATGTAAAAGGCACCCGGAAGAGCAGAGACAAGAATACATTTTTTCATGGAAATGAAATGGATGAAACTGGATATCAATGATTGGAAAGGGAAATACTTAGGGCTTAAGAAGATCAAAAGGGAACAAAAGGGTAAAAGAAAGGTAGTCCTGATGGTTTCAACGTTCATGCATTCAGTTTTCAAACAACTCACATATTTGTGTTTGTCTGTGTGTGTTTGTGTGTGTGTGTACATATATCGTAATCCTATTGCCAAACTTGGATGTTCATAACTCAGGTGACAAATAACTTCTTCAAGTCGCTTCTCAGCTAAAGTTTCCATTTCATAAGCCTTGTAATATTTGTGTACACAACAGTATTTATGCAATTATTCAAAAATTTGTGGGGGTGCCTGGATGGCTCAATTGGTTAAGTGTCTGCCTTCAGCTCTAGTCATGATCTCAAGATCCTGGGATCCAACCCCACAACCTGTGTATTTTTCCATATTATTTTATAAGTAAGGGTAAACAAAAAAAAATAATTAAACAGCTGACATTAACTGTAAAAGGTACTGTTCTCATAAATTTAATTCAGTTGAGACAAAGAGGGAACTCATCAGACATGTCAATTGCAGAAAATCATTTACCTGAATTGCATTCCTGCTGGACATGAGCCAGCTGATCGTGAGTTCAGTTACAAAGGAAAATAACAAAAAAGAAAGAACATATAAATAAATAATGCTGGGAATGTAATACTGAAGATCATATTAAAAAGGAAAAATGTAATTAGGAAGTTTGAAAGCATTTTTTGCTTTATGACTGTGATTCCCTTACAAGGTGTGCCTGTTGTTTAAGTTCCCTATATTTCACTTTCTTACATGTTTTCAGATATACATTAAATTTAAAAGACGCTTTTTCAGTGATCTCTGGAAAAGAAAAAACATATTAGCAAAATATCTAGAGGCCTTGAAACTTCATTGCTATTAGCAAGGAAAGGGATGAAGTATGGGTGAGCCATGTCAGACTTTCTGTTACATTCTGCGGGCAAAGCACTGCTTAAGATGAGGAAAGTGAAGGAAAAGTACTTCCGCCTTAGCAATGGTGATTTGATTGTGTTAAAGGTTACACACCAACTTTGTTATCACAGCAGCCAGATTGCACTGTCTCTCTGGAGACGTGCTCACACCAGGAATAACACAAGTCAAACAGAGAGCCTCTTAAGAGCACTAGTCTCCTAGCCCTGTGTCACTGATTAATGAGTCCCTTGGCATCAGAATCTGAAAGCTGAAAGATAGTAAGAGACAGTAGAACTGCTAGAACCAGCATCACCATCTGTCCGAAGACTACTACTTTTACACTTCCCCTACATTATGTACCCAAATCCCAAAATTATCACATCTCAAACTCTGTTCACTTAAGTAAAAGCATAGTATTCTCATGAAAGCAGTAGTCATGATCAAAGAGAACTATAGGAAATTAAGGTACAAAGAAGTCAGACCAAATAGAATTCAGGCGTCCCCAGACCTTATATTATATTTTTGCTTTAGTCTGTGTGTCTCTTGAAAAGATAGAGTTCCAATGTTATATTTTCATACACAAAACACAAGCCATGTTATCACTACCCAACATTTGAAGATCAGGCTATAATATCAGATATTGGGATATTTGGAGAAATGGGAACTCCTATATATTGCTAGTGGGTATATAAATTAGTAGAAACACAGGAGTGCAATTTGGCAGTATTTACCCAATGAATATCCTTAAATAGTAAAAATGAATGAACTAGAGCTAACTCTATCACCATGCTTATATCTCAGTTAAGGTTGAGTGAAGAAAATTGCATAAAGTTACACATAATATAACACCAATTATCCAAACTTTAAGACATTGGAACAACAGCCTGCATTTTAATGGAAACACCCATGTGCAATGAAGGTAGACAGCTAAGGAAGAGAAAGTATAAGCTTACTTCAAGATGATGGTTTTCTTGGTGAAGGGAGGAAGAGAAATGAGACTGGAAAGAGGCCAAAAGGAGTTTGAACTGATTGTGTAATGTTTTGTTTTTTAAGAAAGAGAATTCTTAGGCAACTATGGCAAAATGTTAAGATTCGTTTAAACGGGGTGATAGCAGATTGAGAACACATATTTACTTTTTTTCCCTCCTGAAGTTCACTAAAATGATAATAAATGTATTTTTGAGGCATAAATCTAAAAGGATAAAGATAATAAGAAAGAAAACAATAGAAACAAATTTGGGAAGCTGGAAAGCAGGTGGGATGTCTGACTTCAGAGAACTGAGAAAAGGGAATCCTAGGCTGACAGTAGGAAAGGAGAAAAACAATTTGATTTTTACTTTAAGCCCCCAAAATGTTCAAACATGGTGATAGGAAACACTGGAAGTGTTGGTCAAAGTGGAGCTAAAGTACGATGATGGGCTGAAAGTCTGTTTTAAAGGCAAAGAGAAACTTAGATTCCTATCCCTCTCTGAGCAGCTTAGTGAATGCCCTTTTTTTTTTTATTTTTTATTTTCAAATAACAGTATTCATTATTTTTTCACCACACCCAGTGCTCCATGCAATCCGTGCCATCTATATTACCCACCACCTGGTGCCCCAACCTCCCCCCTGCCACTTCAAACCCCTCAGATTGTTTTTCAGAGTCCATAGTCTCTTGTGGTTCACCTCCCCTTCCAATTTCCCCCAACTCCCTTCTCCTCTCCATCTCCCTATGTCCTCCATGCTATTTGTTATGCTCCACAAATAAGTGAAACTATATGATAATTGACTCTCTCTGCTTGACTTATTTCACTCAGCATAATCCTTTCCAGTCCCATCCATGTTGCTACAAAAGTTGGGTATTCGTCCTTTCTGATGGAGGCATAATACTCCATAGTGTATATGGACCACATCTTCCTTATCCATTTGTCCGTTGAAGGGCATCTTGGTTCTTTCCACAGTTTGGCGACTGTGACCATTGCTGCTATAAACATTGGGGTACAGATGGCCCTTCTTTTCACGACATCTGTATCTTTGGGGTAAATACCCAGGAGTGCAATTGCAGGGTCATAGGGAAGTTCTATTTTTAATTTCTTGAGGAATCTCCACACTGTTCTCCAAAGAGGCTGTGCCAACTTGCATTCCCACCAACAGTGTAAGAGGCTTCCCCTTTCTCCACATCCCCTCCAACACATGCTGTTTCCTGTCTTGTTAATTTTGGCCATTCTAACTGGTGTAAGGTGATATCTCAATGTGGTTTTAATTTGAATCTCCCTGAGGGCTAGTGATGATGAACATTTTTTCATGTGTCTGATAGCCATTTGTATGTCTTCATTGGAGAAGTGTCTTTCCATATCTTCTGCCCATTTTTTGATATGATTGTCTATTTTGTGTGTGTTGAGTTTGAGGAGTTCTTTATAGATCCTGGATATCAACCTTTTGTCTGTACTGTCATTTGCAAATATCTTCTCCCATTCCGTGGGTTGCCTCTTTGTTTTTTTGATTGTTTCCTTTGCTGTGCAGAAGCTTTTGATTTTGATGAAGTCTCAAAAGTTTATTTTCGCTTTTGTTTCCTTTGCCCTTGGAGACATATCTTGAAAGAAGTTGCTGTGGCTGTTATCGAAGAGATTACTGCCTATGTTCTCCTCTAGGATTCTGATGGATTCCTGTCTCACGTTGAGGTCTTTTATCCATTTTGAGTTTATCTTTGTGTAAGGTGTAAGAGAATGGTCAAGTTTCATTCTTCTACATATAGCTGTCCAGTTTTCCCAGCACCATTTATTGAAGAGACTTTTTTCCACTGTATATTTTTTCCTGTTTTGTCAAAGATTAATTGACCATAGAGTTGAGGGTCCATATTGGGTTGGGCTCTCTACTCTGTTCCACTGGTCTATGTGTCTTTCTTGGTGATCACAGCTTTGTAATAAAGCTTGAAATCAGGTAATGTGAAGCCCCCAGTTTTATTTTTGTTTTTCAACATTTCCTTAGCGATTCGGGGTCTCTTCTGATTCCATACAAATTTCTTCAAAGAGCTGGAGTTAATGCCCTTCTCTTCTCACTTGAGAACTGTTAAATTAATTCCCTGAGAAAGGTAAAACAGAGGGTCCTTCTACTAGGAGACATCCAGTATAGGAGGAATCATATTGAAAACAGGGCTAAGGGAATTTTTAAACCCAGAGTTCTTTTCCCTCACTGTTCCCAGAACAGTGGTAATAAGTCTATTACTCTCTAGACAATACCTTGAGAGAATTTTCTCTGAAGAATCTATCCCAAGACATGGTTGGTTGGTTGGTTTTTACAACACTTTGTAAACATAAAACCTATTCTAAGTTCATGGAACATACAAAACAAGCCACTGGGACATCGTTTGCTGACTTTAGTTTACTCAACAGCAATACTGGAAGCCAACTGATAAAGGAGCAAGACATTCAAAAGTCTGAGGGAAAATTACTTTCAAACCAGAACTCTATACTCAGTCAACTATCAATTAGGCTATCAGGAGAAAGATATTTGGGGACATGGAGGGGTTCAAAAAATTTTCCTTCTAAGTACCCTTTTAAGTACCCTGGGGCATGTGTGCCACCAGAAACAGAACATAAGTTAGAAAAGCAAAAGGAAATGTCATTACAAAATCTAGGATCAGCAAAGAGAAAGATGAAGGAAATCCACAGTATGGTAATAAGGATAAATGTCAGCAGAAAATACATTCCAAATTAGAATAGGTTCAGGTCTTCAGAAGAAATTTCTTCCAAAGACAGAATTAGTAGAATGCCTGATATAACTAAACATACTGATTTTAAAGCAATCTTATTTTGTACTCTATCTTCTTTCTTGTGGCTGAAGGAAAAAATAGGAACATACAACAATGGGGTATTTTGCAATCTCACTTCAGGCCAAAGAATATTCACATTAGTAATTCAAGTTCTTTGCCCATCAAAGACCCCTAAGCAGGTATTCTAGTTCACTTTGCAGAAGTCTCTCAAACTGCACACCATGTATAGGAAATGACATAATCCATATGGGTGAGATTTTTTGGCTATTCCTTGTACTGGTTAAAACTTGGTGCTATTCATGAATGAGGGACACTTAGCATATGATCATTCTCACCTTTCACTTATCAAAATCCTCTTTCACACTTCTTAGAAGGAATGCTAACCATATGCACCGTATTTGTTACAACAGTAATCAGGTCACATAATCTGCTACATCTATCCTCCATTCCATTCTTTAAAAAAAAAAAAAAAATAGCAGGTTGTTAAGATATCCCTGAAGATACTATATAGATTGTTTAGGTCATTAGCACAAGTCACATTTTCATACTATCCCCTCAACAGTCAATCTTTCTCATTGAGATATTCTAAAAATAAGCTGTTTTTCTGCTAAACTGACACTCACCTAAACTCTTGATTTCTTCAATATTTGATTCATGCATTGAGATTCCTTGGATTCACCACAATCTATTCCTGGAAAACTGTAAGACAACTTCCTCATTTCAATAAATATCTCACTTTTTTCCTGCCTCCAGCTCCCTCTTCTGGACCCAAAAGGCCACAGAGAATTTCTTGGCCCCTATTTCCTCTCTTCTCATCTGTTTTCATTGTTTTTTCCTTTTTTCTCCTCAATTTTGTCCTTTTCAACTTGTCCCTCTCTTTCTTCTTGGAAGTTCTCTTCCAATTAGCTGGCCCAATGCTCAGAGTAAAAAACCGCCATAATCTATTCTTCCTGAGCTGTCCCTGCTGTTGCTCTTTCTTTGCTAAATTCTGTAAGGCTTGGTAATTTCTTCAGTGCCTTTGTCCTTCATCTCCCCATCCCTTTCCTCTCTTCCTCTTGTTTGCAATCTACTCAGGCATTAATAAGGCAATTAATTCTCTTCCTCCATGAGTCTAGCTGGGATTGCCCACTCATGGCTACAATCTCTTGACCATCACAACAAACAAATGAGGTTGGTATTATTATCATCACCCAATTTTAGAGATAAGGAGATTAAAGCACAGAGAGGCCAAATAACATTCCCAAGCTTGTAAAGCTAGTAAGTTGCTGAGACAAGAGGCAAATCTAAGCCTATCTAACCCCAAAACGTGTCAGCATTCACCAGTACCATGCTGCTGATGCATGGAACAGAACTATGGCCTCTTTGTGGTTCAGTAGTATCATTTATAATAATCTTCAGAGGATTTTGTTTTAAGATGTATTTAAATTCCAAAACACCTCTGCTGCTTTAGAATAATAATCAGGGGGTTTCTAGAGGATATTAAACCTATCTTGGGGGATATTGTGTTACATTCCTAAGGGGAAAGAACATAATTATAATTATAAACACACCCCAAGAAAAGAATCTGTTGATTTTTTTCAAGCCCACATAGAGCCTATTAACGTTCCTGTAAATTACTATACAGAATAAGCCAAAGTTTATCTTCAAGAAGAGACACATTTTGGTTGTTTTTGTTTTTAAGCAAAAGAGATTCAATCCAGAAAATGAGAATTTCTCACAGATAAGATAACTTGGAGACATTTATCCAGCAAGGGCAAAGGACAGAGTAAATCTAAGGAACTCCACTATAGTAATGAACAGTAAGGCCAGGAGGCACAGATGAAATGAAAAAGGAAACTATCAATATGGCTCCAAAAGAGGCACAGTAATACAACACAGAGCACAGGAGAGGCTGTTCATCTTGGCAGGACTGAGTCAGAGAAGAAAAGGGAAGCACTTCCCCCAAAAACACAGTCAGGGACCTAAAGGCAGAGGAAGAAGAACATGTGAAGATGATAAAATGTTCACTTGCCCAAGAAGTAGACTCAACCAATGACAATTTTACCCAGGATTCAAGGAGAAAGTGCAACAGAAATTATAGAGTATCTCTGGCTTGAAAGAAATTCTATATGAAAAGCTATAATAAAATCACAGAATTTTAAATTAAAGTTTAAATTAAAAAACTCAAACATTTTAATTTTATAATAGCATAAATTCCATATTGTAAAAAAAAAAAAGCAACTAGATTTGATATCAGACCTAGAGAAAATAAAAGTGGTAAATAATTTAATAAACAGTGAATTACTATACAAAAGTGTTTTCATCACCATGGTTATCTTGTGAATCTTCATTTGACCACAAAGAAGAAAGGGCAAATGTTAGTGTCCTAATTTTTCCAATGATAGAAATTGGGCTTAAAGAGGTTAAATAAACTGTATTCACCAGTAGATGATAGAGAAATGAGACTATTACTCAGATAGAAGCTTTCTTATTTCCAGCTGCAATACATTTGCTATTTTTTTCTTTGTATATTAATTTATGAGTATAATGGAAAGAGACTGTGGTGAAAAAAGAGGTGAAAATTGAAAGATCTCAGCTAAAACAGAGAAACCAAGACCAAAGTTCTTTTTAAAGGGGAGTCAAATAGAATAATCAGATGCCATCTTTAAGTTTATAAGCCTAATTTTAAAAGGATTAAACTACTTGCCTAGGAAATTGCTTTCTCTGAAAAGCTTCTTTCCCTCCAACTGCTTTTTATTTATTTATTGCCTGAAGAGTTTAAATAAAGATAATAAATTGCATGATCAATAGAAACAACAAAGTTGCTTTACTTAAAGCCAATAACAGAGATTATAGATTTTCCATGAATAATTGAAAAGGTCCAACAAAGAGGTTTAACCCTCCTGTCTCTGCCCTTCTACTTCTCTGCAGTTTTTATAATGCCGAGTTCCTAACTCTTCACATGGGAAGCAATCACATCCATCCAAGTCAACCATCCCAATAACCAGGAGGGTTTATTTATTGCCTGCAGTGGGGAGCCACAGCAAGTCATGTGGCAGTAAGAACTCAGGAAGAAGGCAGAAGCTCCAGGATGCTTAGAGTAATCCACAAGCCTAAGGGGATGGGAGCCTACCAGTGACTCATTAGCCAAGATCCAAGGCTGAAGATAAACATGTATAAAACTAGGCAATTTCTTTTTGAAAACTATATTTCTTTACTCTCAAAACCTCAAACCTCCTCTTCCCCCAAGGGGTACCAGATAGTTTTCCTAAGGTGAGCTTTTGTTGGCACACTTTTTTTTGAATGTTTTCATTATTTGTTCCATATGTACATTTTTATTATTATAGTAAAAACACATGAGATCTACCCTCTTAACAAACTGTTAAGTACACAATACAGTATTGTTAAGTCTAGGCATAATACTGTACAAAAGATCTCTAGAATGTATTCATCTTGCATAACTGAAACTTTATACTTGTTGAAAAGCAACTCCTCATTTCTCCCTCCCCTTAGCTACTCTGGCAACCACCATTCAACCCTCTGTTTCTATGACTTTAACTATTTTAAACACCTGATACAAGTGAATCATGCAGTATCTGTCCTTCTGTTTTTGTAACTAGCTTGTTGCGTTTAGCATGTCCATCAATGGATGAATGAAAAAGCAAATGTGGTATATATATGCAATGGAATGTATTCAGGTTTAAAAATAAAAAAGGAGGAGTGCCTGGGTGGTTCAGTCATTAAGTAGATGCCTTCCGTTCAGGTCACGATCCTGCACCATGGGATCCAGCCTCACATCAGGCTCCCTGCTCATTGGGAAGCCTGCTTCTCCCTCTTCCATTCCCCCTGCTCGTGTTCCCTCTCTCATTGTATCTCTCTCTGTCAAATAAATAAATAAAATCATTGTAAGGCACATAACTAGAGGTGCCTCCACAGGGTGCGGCCCAGAATAAAGATGGCGCCGGCTTGCCGTCTCTTCCGGCCAACAAGGCGCCAATTTCACAGTTTCGGTTCCTGAAACCTATGGCACTTCCTCCTCTTGCCCGACACGCCTTAATCTTATTGGCTCTTCCCCCTCTGTCCTCACTTCCCTTCTGCTGCTCTATATAAGGTGTGCCCCCACACAATAAAGTGAGATCCTGCTTCGACAGATCTCCCAAGCCCGGTGTCTTCTGTGGGTGCGTTCCGGGTTCGCGACACTCGCCATCCCGCTCAGCCCCAAGGAGAGGCCTCCGGCTGGCCCGGGCGCCTCCTCCCCTAGGCGGGGAGCCCAACAAATCATAAAAACAAGAAAAGGAAGAAATCCTTCCATATGCAACAACATGGATGAAACTAGAGGACACTATGTTAAGTGAAGGATGGACTTATAGTTTAGGGAAACATCTCACATGTTTATTCCAGCAACAATGAGCATAAAGAAAACTTTTCTATATACATAGCTTGAGACTACAAGATTCTGACAGAAAAAAGTTTGTAAGAATTTCAGGCTGTTGTGGCACTGTATCTGGTTCAAGCTGCCAAAATGTGGTCAGTTTGGTAACCAGAGTCTATGCCCTGCAGACTTCTCTTCACCTCTTTCTCTCATTCTCCCCAATAGTAGCAAAAGAAAGCAATAAACTAGAAAATAGAAGCTATGAGTCCTAGTTTCATCTGTGCCAAGGACTGGATGCCCTTGAGGAAGTTGTCTCTACTGTCTCAGCATCCAGCACAGTGAATGGCACATAGCAAATGCTCAAAAAGTGTTTGTTGATGACGGAATAAATGAATTGGATCTCAGAAATTCTCCATTTCCTCATTATTATGAATGAATGTTACACTAAAAAATAGGAAAGTTACACTAGATCCCTACAAAATCTCTAACTCTAAGATTTTAAAATATTAGTAGCACTACTTTTAGGCCAGTGTTTCAGGATACTATAATTATGTTAAGATAAGGCAGAGTTCCCATTCTGACATGATGGAGTAAACTGACAGACCAACCTTCACACAAACAACTATTTAAAGGCTCTGGAGAGCAGGCAAAATCAGAAAGATTTTAAAGATGTCAAAATTTGGGAGAAGAGACTAGGACATGATGAGTATTCTATTTTTAGGCTTTATACTGAAAGCAGACCACAGTATGCAACATAGAGAACCAAACTCAAAAGAAAACCTTCCATACTACTGAAAAGCCAAAAGGCAGAACACAAGGAACTATAGTCACTACAAAGTAGAGCAAAATCTCAGAGGGGGAAAAAAAATCCAGAAAATATAAATGAAGAAACTGCAAATTGTGGGTATAAATGCTGCCCAAGTGTCTGGAGAACACTTCAACCATGCATACTTGGGAAGTTTGTAGTTAAAGCTAAAAGAACTGAACTGACACTTAAGCTGTTAGAACATAAGAATTTGCAATTTGAGTCAAGCAAAATTAATTGCCCACTAAAATAAAAACATCAATATTCTTTGGAGGAATGTAACAAAATCCAGAATGTTCCCCAATATAATATTCTAAAATTCCCAAGATATAATCCATAACTACTCAGGAAAAAAAAAAAAAAAAAAAACAGAAAAGAACTAAGAAAGTGTGATCCATGTATGTGAGAAAAGACAATTCACAGACAATATCAAGATGATCCAGATGTTACAATTAAGAGCCAAAGACTTTAATGCACTTACTATAACTGTTCTAAATAAAGGAAAACATAATAATAATGAATAAAAGAGATGAAATCTGTGAAAGAGGAAACATACAAAAGAGCCAATTAAAAATTACTGAAATGTACAATGCCTGAAATTAAAAATTAGATGGATGGACACAATTGTAGAATGGAGATGAGAATGGGAAGAATCAGTGGACTCAAAGATAGATAAATAGAAATTACCCAATCTGGAAAAAAAATGAAATTGAAAAAAAGTTAAAGTATTAAAGACCTGTGGCCTATCAAAAATTCTACCACGTGTATAATTGGAAACCCAGCTTGAGGTTAGAGAGAAAAATAGGTTAGAACATATATCTGGGGCACCTGAGTGGCTCAGTGGGTTAAGCCTCTGCCTTCAGCTCAGGTCATGATCTCAAGGTCCTGGGATCAAGCCCTACATCAGGCTCTCTGCTCAACAGGGAGCCTACTTCCCCCTCTCTCTCTACCTGACTCTCTGCCTACTTGTGATCTCTCTTTCTGTCAAATAAATAAATAAAATCTTTATATATATATATATATATATATATATATATATATATATGAAAAAAATGGACAAAATCTTCCTAAATTTGGCAAAGACTTAGAGAGATTGATAGATGAATGAACTCCACACTGAAGAGTTACAAAGAAAACCATGCCTAGGTATAATCAAGCTGCTGTAAATCATAGCAAAAAACAAGCACTTGAAAATATTCAGAGAAAAAAATGACACATTATATACAAGGAACAATTATTCAAATGACTAGCAATGTTTTACCAGAAAGTAGGAAGACCAGAAAATAAGTAAAACCTTAGTAATATGAAAGACTAAAATATGTTAATCTAGAATTCTATACACTATGAAAATATCCATCAAGAACTAAGGTGAAACAATGACATTTTTAGATAAAGCAAAGTTAAGGAAATTAGTCAACATAAGACCCCCACTATTAGAAACAAAACAAACAAAAATAGTACTTAAAGTTGAATGAAAGTGGTACCAAAAGGAAAATCAGATCTTCAAGAGAGAATAAAGAACATCAGCTATAGTGAATATCTAGATAAATAAGAAAACCCAGTTTTGGGGCACCTGGGTGGCTCAGTCATTAAGTGTCTGCCTTCAGCTCAGGTCATGATCCCAGGGTCCTAGGATCAAGCCCCACTTGGTGCCCCACAATGGGCTCCCTGCTCAGCAAGAAGCCTGCTTCTACCTCTCCCACTCCCCCTGCTTGTATTCCTTCTCTCGCTGCCTCTCCCTCTCTGTCAAATAAATAAATAAAGTCTTTTAAAAAGTAACAAATAAAAAAAGAAAACACAGTTTCTCCTATTAATTTCTTTAAAATATGTACAGTTGTAGCAAAAATATAATATTATCTTGTATGCTTTAAATATATATTCAGATATATAGTATGGCAGCTAAACCATAAAAAATGGTAGGTTGTGAATAAATGGACTTATGGGATTCAAGTTTTCTTCATTTTATGTAAAATAGTATGATATTAATTTTAAATATAGTATGAAATTTTAAGAATATGTACTGTAATTTATAGAAAAAATCACTAAAAAATAATGTGAGGAGGTCTATTTTAAAAGCCAATAGATAAGTTAAAATATAATTCTAAAAATACTCAAATAATCCAAAAGAAAGCATGAAACAAGAAGCAGAAGATCTAACCACGTAGGTGACCTAAATAAATAAATAAATAAAACAGATTCAATCCAACAATATCAATCAATACATAAAATACTTATAAGCTAAACACTATAGTTAAGATGCAGAGATTATCAAAATGAATAAAAGAAGAAAAAGAAAAACTAATCAAATAAATGCTATCTATAACATGAAAGTAAATGAATGTAAATAATTATGCCATACAAACAATAAACAAGAGAGGCTATATAAAATAATTTCAAGATTAAGTATTATAGCAATAAAGTGAGATATTTCCTGATAATAAAAGAATAAATTTATCAGAAAGGCATAACAATCAGTAATATGTATATGCTTTATAACAGAGCCTCAAAATATATGAAGCAAAAATTGTTAGAATCAAAGGAAAAAATAGACAATCCCACAATGATAATAAGAACTTTTAACACCCCTCTCTGTAATTGCTAAAGTGAATAGACAAAAAAAATTAGTAAAAACATAAAAATTCTGAAAAATGTTACCAACAACCTGAAAAATGCTACCAACAACATGATCTAATTGATATTATAGATCCATACACCCAATAGTTTGGGAATTTATATTACTTCCAAATGCATACATTATATTCATCAAGATAGACCACTTGCTAGATCGTAAAACAAATCTCACTAAATTTAAGAGAATTTACAAAAAAATATTATCTGAACGAAATGGAATTAAATCAGAAATCAATAACAATGAGATATCTAGGAAAAGCCCAAATCTTTGTAAGTCAAACAACACATTTCTTTTTTTTAATTTTTTTAATTAACATATAATGTATTATTAGCCCAGGTCTGTGAATCTCCAGGTTTACATACTTCACAGCACTCATCATGGCACATACCCTCCCCCAATGTCTATAACCCAACCAATCCTATCTACTTTACATATAAAAGGAATTTGTTTGAACAATTTATATCATTCATTACCAACAAGGCTGAAAATTAGATTTGGAGGCTCTGCAACCAGGAATAACACCTCAAAAGCATATTCTAAGTCTGCTTTCACAAAATGAAAAACAAACAAACAAACAAACAGAACAAAAGAAAAAACCACTACCACCACTGCTGGGCACTGATACCAGTTTGCCCTGCTGATACCGCTGATTTGACTTTGGGCTCTGTCTAAAATAGTTAGTAGTTCCTCTAGATACTTACATAATGACATCCAGTTCTGCCTCTATCACCTCAGCTCACAAGCCACAATTCTAACTTTAAAAGAAGTGAGCACTATCACATAGGATGAAGAGAGCCTAAAGCTAAGAAATACTCTCAGGCCAAACATCCAAAAGTGTGACAAACTATTTACATGAGGAAAAAATTCACTTCTCACTCCATCCCTGGAATTGGATAATTAGTAATAAAACAAATAGCTTGTTGCAGATCAACACTCCACCTCCCTCTCTCTCTCTTCTCTCTTCCTCCCTCTCTCCCTAACTGAAAAATCTGGACATGGGGGTATTAACAGTGTAAGTCATCAGAGAACTACAGAATTATTTCAGTAAAAGGGAAATGCAGAGACAAAGCTGTGGCAGGAGGGTGAGTCCAACACTTGACACCAGTTTTCCCCTTAAGTCATTTGTTGATTTGAAAGCTGCATTTCAGAGGCTGAGAAGGGAAGCTATTTCAAAGAGCTAAGAATGCAAAAAAAAAAAAAAAAAAAAAAAAAAAAATGGAGTTCAGGATCCACCAAAAAGAGAGAGATTCTGGTAAACCCTAAGTTTTAATTTGGGGTCCCCAAAGTATATACCCTTGAAGTAAAGGTGAACCAAAAACAGAGCAGCACTTAAAAGATCAAAGCCCAACTTTGGATCAGCTCATTTCCTGGTTATAGTAAGATAATTTGTCCTCTATTTTAACTGCTACCAGAAACAAAAGTAATGGAAAAATATAACATCATTCAGAGCTTCAAATTACCTCTACCATTTTTCTTCATAATGACTGACATTAAATGAAAAATTAGACATTGCAAGAGGCAACATTATAACACAACACAGATGGAGAAAAAAACAACAGTTGATAAAATAATAAAAAAGGATAGCCATAACGGCCATAACAAAACATTAAGGCCGGCTGAACAGATAGGAAATAGTCAAATGATAGATTTAAGCTCAAATGTATTAGTAATTGCATTAAATAAAAATGAATTAAACCCTTAAAGGCTAAAGATTGAGGAAAATAGATTTAAAAAATAACTATACAATGGGACATCTGGGTGGCTCAGTCAGTTAAGCAAGATTCTTGGTTTTGGCTCAGGTTAAGATCTCAGGGTCATGAGAGAGAGCACCCTACCCAGCTCTGTTCAACATGGAGTCTGCTAGAGATTCTCTCCCTCTTCCTACCTCTCTGCTCCTCCCCACCATGGGCACTTGCACATGCTCTCTCTCTCTATCAAATAAATAAATTAATTAAATCTTTAAAAAATATATATAAGGGGCACCTGGGTGGCTCAGTGGGTTAAGTCCTCTGCCTTCGGCTCAGGTCATGATCTCAGGGTCCTGGGATTGAGCCCCGGATCAAGCAGAGAGCCTGCTTCCTCCACTCTCGGCCTGCCTCTCTGACTACGTGTGACCTTTCTCTCTCTCTGTCAAATAAATAAAAATATCTTAAAAAAAAAAAAATATATATATATATAAAAGACACTTATAGGAGATAAATTACTAAGCCACTTAATTGAGGTATTCTTGACACGTGAAAAGCTCTACATAGTTAATGTATACAACTTGATGAATTTGGAGGTAAGTATACACCCATGTAACCATCACCACTGCCAAAGAATAAATATACCCATCACCTACATGAGACACATTAAATAGCAGGATATAGAAAGTTTAATAGTGAAAGGATGCAAAAATAAAACCTGGTGTTGCTATACTAAAATCTAATATATACAAATATATAATATATACTAATATAATAATATTCGTGTACTAATAAACTAATATCAAAGCAATCTCTAAAATAAGAAATATTAATAGACATATAATATCTCAAATTATAATATTCAGTTTATTGGAATATAAAACTTGATTAGAATATTGAAGATATATATACGTATATATACATATATATGTATATCAATGAATCATTTACAGATAATTTATAAAATCAATTACAGATCCTTCTCTACCTATCTGAGAAGACAGGAGGTCCTCCCAGATCCTACCCTGCTTACAAACTTAGTACAATCTAGAACGTGCACTGAAGTTCACCTGAGCCCCCTAGAAAAAGAGTCCTTACTCCGGATATTCCCTAAGTCTTAAATTTTACTTAGTAGAGTAAATTCCACTATTCTTGATAGTGGAATGATATTTTAATTCTGAAACCATTTTGTGTTTTCTAGGATAGAGAAAATTTAAAAATATATTTATTATGTTGAGAACCAGGGCATTTGCTTAAAGAAAGGGAAAGAGAAAAATATATAGGAGCTGATAAGGGTCTATTTCATTTTGATTTTGAGTTATCAACAAAAATATAATCCTAACGGTACACTGAAAAGACACTAGGAGAAATAAATCTCAATAGCGATGAGGCACAATTAGCGCTAAGCACTTGTACTATCCTCTAGGAAAAAGTCACCAGTGCTCCTAGGAGAAGTGGCTGATTCCAGGTCTGGAAAAATACAAGATGATCCTGGAATATTGTGTACTAAAAAGTAAGTAAGTACGTAAAAATTAGTGAGCCCAGATGCTGTCCCAAGGGGACAGCCACTGGTTGTAATTGACAGTAAAAAAAAAAAAAAAAAATAGCAATGAATTAAAATACATGGGAAAATGTAAGTCCATCATGAGATTCAAAATAAAGTGTAGGGGTAAATAAAAGAGAAAAATTCCTCTCTAAGGAAGAATATCAGCTAAAAAAACAAGGAACAAATGATAAAATGTAAAATCACCACTCTGAAATACAATATAAGTACTGATTCAGGCAAAATCATCAGTAAAAGTTAAAGTGAAAAGAACAAAAGTTTCTTGGAGAACAAAATACTCACATAAACTCAAAGTAATCTCCTATCCAAATTCATTTATTCATTACAAAGGAAAAAAATGAATTTTTACCAAGGAGAGCTAGGACGGTCACAATTCTGGCAAAGGCAAAATGATAGGAACAAAAAACATGAATGGTTGTCAGGGACTCAGAGAGGGGATGGTCTGACAGCAAAAAGACAGGAAAGAATTTTGGAGGAAGATGAAACCATTCTTTATCTAGATTGTGGTGGTAGTAACATAATTGTACATAGTTATAGCTTTGACAAACTCCTGTATACCACAAGGAGTAAACTTGTAAAATATTGATAATTATGTAAATGATCCCTCAAAAAGCCTGACTTTAAGAAACAAGGAAATCAACAACAACAAACCAGAGAAAGGTAATGAATCCTTTTAGGCTGGGGGAGATTAAAAAAGACACTACTGCCAAATGCTATGGTGAACCTTGATTGGATCCTAGATTTGGGGGGATGGCGAGAAAGAGCTACAAAAGACTTTTAGGGACAATTGGGGAAATTTGAGCTTGGACTCCGCTGATAATGGTATTGAATTAATGTTTTTCCTCAGGTACAGTGATAGGGCTGTGGTTTCATAGAAACTGGTCCAATACTTGGGAGGTATACCCTATATATTTAGGGGTAACTTGTAGTGGCTGCGACCTTCTTTTTGATACTTTGTTGAAAGCACGAGTATAAACACAGAAAGGAAGGGTCTTTCCTGTGGGTTTGAAAGATATCAAAATAAAAATAAATTATTTTTGTTAAACCCCAATAATGCACAGCGGCAACCACCATCTCCAGACTTCTTGCTAGATGCTGTGGCTTTGCTAATCCATCCTCATTCCTCCAGTTCTTCCCTTTCAGAAGTTCCACCCTTGCAGCTCCTTATTTCTTATTCTCTGATCATGCCTTTTGGTTGGCAGGAAACCATTTGTTTCCAAGGCTGTTGATCTCTGCCATGGCCCTCCTCTTTCCTCTCCCCTGAGCTGAAGCCTGACCCATACAGCTTGGCTATTTTTAAGTAAAATCTATATTCTCCAAGTATCTTTAACAGAGTCAAACAGCATCTAGGTCTCTCTGGGACCATCCACCCCTCTTTAAAAAGCTTCTCATTCTGCCTCAACCCTCTTTTTTGAACTGAAAGTCCATTCACCATATTTTCCTCCTTTAGCTCATGGGCCTGGCTGCCTGGCCAGCTGAGTCAGAGAGGATTTTTCTTCTAACATCTCATAACCCCCATCTTCTGATTGCTCTCCTCCTTTGCTCCCTCTCACCTAAATGTAGCTGCCAATTCCCCTGTTTTCCTCTCAACCTTTTCTCATTCTCTGGCTCATGGATGCACCAAAAGTACTCTTTCTCATCAGGATATCTCTGCAGACATGATGTGGGTGAACAGGTACCTCGAGGACAGAGAGATGGAAGAGAGCCAAGGAATATTCCGCAGCCTGACACGAATACCGCCATCTTGGGTTGACCAGCAAACTTTCTCTATAAATGACCTTTTAAAGCACTTAGAAAATATCATCTTGATTTTCCTTTAAAGTGTGAAAGTGAAGAGGATAACCTTCTCTTTTTAATATACTCTCCCTGCCTCCACTCAAAAACACATCAATTATAACTGTTGTGGTGATTTTGTTAATGAAAGAATATGCTGAGAAGCAGCCATTAGACTGAGTATAAGCTATTTTCCGTGGTTTCCACACACAGCCCAGTAAACTTGGCCAGATTGTCTGGCAGGTTGGGTACCCAGCACCTCCTGTGCTGTGATCATCACTGATATGAAGCTGATGATGCTCAGTTATTCTAAATCACTTCCCTAAAAAGATCCTAATATGACCCTCTGAGCAACTGGCAGCTCTCTAGTTTTCTGCTTTTCTTCTCACAAGTATATCTCTACCTTATTCTTGGCTAGATTTTTCATCGAGATATGTTCAGGTGGCTTTGATTCCACTTGTAACTTTGGGATACTTGCTCTCAGAGAGGTAGGCATGTAATTTATTTGAAAAACCAACATAATTTCTTTGAGGCAGATCTGCTTTCCTTCAAACAATTTATAACTTTTCGTTGTCATCAGAGCAACAAGAACATATATTTATCAAACTAACATTTTAAATACTTTTTTTTAAAAAAGATTTTATTTATTTATTTCACAGACAGAGATAGGCAGAGAGGCAGGCAGAGAGAGAGGAGGAAGCTGGGACTCCATCCCAGTTCCCTGGGGTCATGACCCAAGCCGAAGGCAGAGGCTTTAACCCACTGAGCCATCCAGGTGCCCCTCAAATTAACAGTTTAATGTGGAAAAATGGATCAGAATAAATTGATAAAATGTTAGTGGCAAAATGGGGTTCAAACTCGCTAATCACCAAAGAAACAAATTTAAAACAATTGTGCATCATTTTTAGCCACTGAAACTACAAAACCTTTTGTGAAGGATAATATTGGGTGTCAGCAACGGAGGCAGCAGTGTGGGGATGCCTGCTCAAACAACGCAGCTGGCTTAGTGAGGACAGAGCCTCTGGCTGCAGAATCTTAGTTCTTACATTACCCCACACTATATCTCTTAAGATCACATTTAAATAAATCATAGTATGATTATAAGATGAAGTATTAATTAAAATTCAAACTCTCTCAGAATAATTAATGATATGGGAAGTATTTATGGCATTATATTACATGAAGAAATCAGGATACAAAACTGGGTATGCAGTATGATCCAATTTATCTTAAAATATGAACACAGAGATAAAGGGGCATGTTTGTGTGCATTGAATTACATGCCAAGTGAAGCTTCCCTGGATTTACATATCAAACTAAATTGGCTTAAACAACTAATTCCATGCCCTATGGAAAAGTAAAACCCCTTCTAAGATTTCCAAAAAGTGATATATTCAATCATCTCAGCTCCAGAATCCTACTCTGTTCTGTCCTGAATCAACCCAGAGTTTAAGTTTTTAGCTTAGCTCCTCCTTAAATTTCCATCAGTGGGAGGCGGGAGGCGGCGGGGGGGAAGCAGGTGGGAATCACACAAAGCATTCAAGAGTATTATAGAATCAAGCATTTGGAAGATGGAGAAGAAGTTCATTTAACAGTATTGCAAACCATTTCAAATTGAACACAAAGTATTACCATTTTTTAAAAATTATTTTTAGTCAGACCACTGGCTATTCGCCTGTTAAATCACTGAGCTGCGCGTTTCATGGGCCCATTTTTCTTCACCTTCCCTTCTCTCTACCTCTCCTCCTTCAAGAACAATAAAATAAATTTTATCATTTTCCATGTAAGCCACTTAACTGTCTACTTTGTAGCTGAGATGCTGGACAACAGTCTTCTCTGAGACCCGCCTCCTATCCCAGGCTGCTTATCAAGGTATTTCCCAAATAAGGACAGGCCCTACCCTAAGAATAATCTTGATCTATCAGCTATTCAAATGGTTGTTCTCAATCTTGGCTTCTCCTTGGAATTTCTGGGAAATGTCATTTTGTGTGTGTGGCTTTTAAAATAAATATTACTCGCTGGGCCTCTCTGGAAAGTCTGAGGTTATGATTTTGGCACAGATTTATTTTTAATATCCATGTGATTCTAATGCAGCAGAGTTGAAAACCACCATGCTGAAATAAAGACACTCATATTGTTACACATATACCATACATCTTTGATTCCATGGTGCATGTTTTTTCACAGCTTGATATTTTCTTAAATTAGGATGCATTTAATAATTTATATCAAAAAGAACTTATAAGCTGCCAAGTAGATTAAATTGTGACATACTTGTCATTTCTTGCAATGCATATGGGAACAGTGCCCGGTCTCTCCAAATATATCATGCAATCTTTAAAGCTGGGAGAATTTGGTGTGACTGATTCATGCATTATGAAGAACTATTATTTGGGCACTGAAAATCCATGAGTAAAAGCTTCTGGCTGAATTTCAAGAGAAACTTGTGATGTGTAATTCAATAAAGAAGAAATTATGAGTTTAACTAAATAGAAAATGCAGATAAAATCCTGTTATTTTTTTCATATATTTTGACATTAGACTGTAGATAAAGATGTCTCAGGGGTCAACATTTGAAGCACATATAATGGGAAACGGCACATAATAGGGATGATCTGTACAGCTATGGTTGGCCAAAAGTGATTTTAAATTAACTTTGAACTCAGAATGAAAAAGAAACTTGGTCTCAATTTTGTGAGAAGAAAATGGCATGTAACTGCCAATTTTTAAGTAAGAAAAAAATGTATCATTATTTGTCTTGAAATATAGTAACTAAACCAAACTGGATTTTATAACAGATAGTGAATCTTAGAATTAAAGAACTATAGTACACATAGATATCCATAATCCTAAAAAAACAACTGGAGTGAAGCACATCAAAATGTTAGCAGTCATTGTTGAACAGACTTACGGATGATTTTTACTTTCTTCTTTATGTTTTTTTTATTTCCAAATTTTCTAATAAATATAGATAAATCTCATAATAAGGAAAAGCAAGCAATATTATTAAAACAAATACATGAGCATAGGCATATCATTTTCTACCTCTTAATTCCCTTAAAAAGCTCATTGATCAAAGCTACAAATATCAAAATAAAAGAGATAAGAAAGGCAAAAAAAAAAAATGCATTTTGGATGATTCAAACCATGGGCCTTTTAACCACAATAATACCTTTGCTTTTTAAGTAAAGTCCACATGTAAAAGATTGTTGACTTCCTCCATACCTCTGCTCCACACCCTGAACAATCTTTAATTAAACCCAGAGCCCAGTTTACTGGAATGATGTTAAATGTGCCAGAAAAAAGGAAGCTAAGAAGCTGTCCACCTTCTCCCTTTCCACCATTTCTCACACAAATGGCATGCTGTGAAACACACCCTTAAATTGATTGGTATTAATGCATGCATACGGATTCTAAAATGTCAGCAAGATGCATTTGCTTTCAAGTTATATTAATTCTGCTGATTACAAAGAGCTGGGTAAATAAATCTTCGTTTTTCACAAAATTTGTTTTAAGGTCTTTTCTCATACATGCTCAGAATTTTCTTTCTTTACTTCATTTATTTATTTATTTATTCATTCATTCATTTATTTATTCATTCAATGGACAAAAACTGTGCCAGGCACTGTTCTCGGCCCCAGGGAAATGGTAATGAACAAGACAAGAGGTCCCTGCCCTTGATCAGCTTATGTGCCAGTAGGGTTAGAAAACAAGCAAAGGAGGAAATAACTGCATTAAATATAATTTTTTTTTAAATGGATAAAGAATGCCTGGGCCAGGGCTAGTACAGGGTAACTGGAAGCAGGTGACTACAACAATTAGGGATTCTCTGAGGAAGTCACATTCACAAAAGAGTAGGATGCTAACAAGGAGGTAGTCCTACAGGATCTAAAGAACATTCCAGACTGAGGAAACAGCAAGGACAAAGACCACATTCAGACTGAGCTTGGTGCATGCATGCAACACAGGGAAGGTCAGTTTGTCTAGAATAGCATGGGGAAAGACAAGTGGTATAAGTTGAAATTGAGAAATAAGTAGGAGCCAGAATATGCAGGACTGCACAGGTTGGAGTTAGATTTTATTCTACTTGTTACATGAAACCTTTGGAGTGATCTGATATGATTTATGCTTCTTCTAAAAAATGTATAACATGGAATGCAGAAATGTACATTATTCCTCTCTGTCCAGTTCTTGGATTTAGAAATAAACTGGAAACAAGAACATTTTAGACAAAAAGTCAGAAAACCTGGAATCAATTCCTATCTCTTCCATCTAGAAACTGTATTACCTCAGTCAAAATACTTAATCCTCTGGCCTCAGTTTCATTACCTGTAAAGTGGAATACTACAACATAGCCATGAAATATACATGAGATGAGGGATTTAAAACTACCCATATAGTGGATGGTTAGGATGTCAAGTCCCCTCTTTCTTGCCCTCCTTCCTAGGAGATACAGAGTAGGGGGATTCTGGAGAATGAGCACCTACAGGACAAGTTATAATTGCTAATGGAGAACGTGAAGCAATATGAGTGGATCCTTTGTTTTAGTCTGGGATCCTCTGAGACAAGGATTTGAGTTTTCTGGGAGATGATCCTAGAAAACCAGTAAAGAGAATAGAGCAGTGGAAGAAGAGAGAGATGGAAGCAGATGAAGAGAGTATTACCAAGCATGGCACCACTATGGGCAAGGGCCTCACTCATATCAGGAAACTTTGGAAAACAATGCAGAAGACATCTTGGAGTTTTCCCACCTGAGGGGCGAAGGAGCTTGGCATTTATTCATCAGGTCCATAGTCCCTAGGGCTAATTCTCCTATACTTCCAGTTTGCCCCAGATTTTGACTGACAAGGCTCCCATGGCCAGAGAGAGACCTAAGCAAAGATTTGCAGGTCCCAGCAACAGAAGCCATAGAATAGGCATGCTTAGAAATGTAGGTGCCAAGAGAATGTGGCTGGAGCACAGCACCTGCCACACCCTTAGGCTCGGACCCAACATTGCAAGGCCCTGGAGATATGAAGGCCTTTTCTCATTGTCAGAACTGCAACATGATTTTCTCCAGACTGTGACAACACCTGGGAATACTGTGTGTGAATGATGATGCCTCTGGCCACACTACTAGGGACCCCCTGGGAAGATTTAGCAAAAGGGCTAAATCTCTTCTCTGGACACTACATTCCTCCTCACACCTGCAGGATAACCCGCAGTCCTGGCTTTCTCTTGGACCAAGTTTGTGGATTTTTAGACACAAAACAGGATGAACTTATTAGGAATTCTAGTCTCGAGGGAAATTTTCTGTAAAGAGTCTTCCTGTTTAAGAAAAAGTTAAAATCAATACGCTTTGAGAATAGCCAGGCTTTGCTAAGTTTGGTCAGTGGGTGGGATTTATTATTTTGCTAGTATCAAAAAGCCAACACTTATTGAGAGATTTTACCATATGCCAGGGAAGAGAAGCACATAGCTAATATCATATAAATGAGACTTCTGTACAAAAGAGAACTATGAACTGACCTATAATGTAATCAAATAGGACATGACAGAGACAGCTGTCATCTAAGAGAACACTACTGCATTTGAAATGACATAATGTAATCCGTGGTGGAGCATTTTTAATATGTCTAGATTAATGGGCACCTGGCTCAGTCAGTTAAGCATCTGCCTTCAGCTCAGGTCATGGACCCTGGGATCAAGTCCTTCCTGTTGAGCAAGGAGCCTGCTTCTTCCTCTGCCTGTTGCTCCTCCTGCTTGTGTGTACACTCGTTCTCTCTCTCTCTGATGAAAAAATTAATAAAACCTTTTAAAAATATCCCTAGATTATTAATACTTGTCTTAATTTACTGAGCATTTATTATGAGCCAAACACAGTGATAAAACCCTTTCTCTACTTTAGCACTTTTGAACTTCACAACAACATTGAGAGAAAAGTATTGCAGTTCTTGTGTAAAAAGATGAAGAAACTAAAACTTCAGTCAGATTAAAGAACTGGCATTTAACCTACACTTTTAAATTTTTTTAGGTGGTAATCAAGTGTATAGCTTGCCCTGGGAATCTGTATAGAGAGATCCTGATAAAAATCTGTACAATTAGCTATGGAATTATGTGTTGCAGAACTAATAAAACATCCTTGGGCTCTGTCCAATCAGTGCATGGGGGAAGAAGCTTGGAGGAATAACATTTATTAAGTATCTTATGGGCCGGTGGAAGCTCATTCACACATTTGGATACTCCACGAAGGATGTCATTTAATATGCCTAAAACTTTATATTCCTAAAACTGAATGAAACATAAGACTAAATACCATTTCAGATTAAAAACACTCACAAGTCTTTGTCTCCTCTGATTTCATGAGGAAAATGAAGACATTGCCTAATGGCATAAAACCCCAAATATCTTATTTGATCCCTCATTTTCATAGAATAAAACAAAGGAACAAAAAAGAATCTTTAAGTAATTTCTTTCTTTTATCTTTCAAAGAGAATTATGTAAGTTTGATTCTCTATGGCTTGGCTCAACATTAACTGTACCTCATTTTCCTTCACTAGAGAATAAAAGTGTGAAAAATAACCACAAAACACATCCCCATGCTTTGCAAAAAGGCAGCTTACTAATAAAGATGAAAAGAGATGTTTTAACAGAGCAAGATGCTAAGTAATGAATTCTCTCCTTTAACAAACCTAACTATTCCCTAAATAAACATTTGTTTCTAGAGGAAGCTAAGCATGTCAAATCCAGTCAGTTCCATCTGTTGACCACTTCCCTACATCTCCCTTTCCTTTTCTCACTCTTTTTCACCTTCCAAACCAGTGCCTTGTACCTTCCTTACACCTTCACCTATCACTAAAGTCAAAGACCCTGCACCCATTGTCTGTCAACAGACACAACTCCATCACACATGCCATCAGTGCAGTTGCTCTGACAGTTGAGGTCAAACACAGGTGTCTCCACTGCACTAGCTATCTACTGCTGCACAGAAAATTATTCCAAAATTCTGTGGCTGTGCAGACAAGTCTCCATTAGGCCCCTTGTGCTTCTTGTGAGCAGAAGCACTGACAGCTTTTAGTCCAGATTCTCTTTTCCAGGATATTTGTATAGCAAACAACCTCAGAAGGTGGAGACAGTGTATCCCCCTGGGCCACAGGCCCGAAGTGTCTGCTGTCCAATATAATAAAAATAACATGGCTCTCCAGGGTAAAGTTTGAGCAAATTTTCTTGAAGCCCTCTTATAAAAGGTTGGGGTTTTCTAAGCTGAGGGTCCCTCAGCTGTGAGGCAAACCCACTGCGTGTGTAGCGTCTACCTGCCCATCGCTTTTTCATCCCCCATTGGACTTAGGAAGCAAGAGGAACCAATGCAAACATGTGCTCACACTGACTGCTTTGTTATAAATGTACAAGTCTTTTGTTCCTGACTCAAGAGTCCAATGACTTTTTAGATTACAAATAGGGTAAGATCTCAAATCTTTCATGGGTTTTGACAGTTGTTTCAAACAACAAACATTTATTTTCTCATAGTTTCTGAGAGTAGGAATCTGGAATTGACTTGCCTGGGTGATTGTGGTTGGGGGTCTCTCATGAGGTTACTGTGAAGCTACCAGCAGAGGCTGTTGAAGTCATCTGAAGGCTTAATCAGGGCTGAAACATCAAGTCAGCAACAAGAAGGCTGACTCATATGGCTGTTGGCTGGAGGCCTCAGTTCCTCACCACACAGGCCTCTCCACAGAGCTTCTCAATCCTCAAAACATGGCAGCTGGTTTCCACCCAGAGCAAATGATCCAAGAGAGAATGAGTGTGGCCAAAATGGAAATAGAAGGATCTCTTATATTCTAACACCAGAAGTGATATACTATCACTCTGCCATATTCTGTTGGATACAAACTTCAACCACAGCACACTATAGGAGAAAACTGCACAAGGTTGTGAATGTCATAAGACAGGGATCACTTGGGCCTTCTTCTGTTTTCAGGTGAGCACCTCACTCACACACAGAATCTGACTGGCATTACCAGATGCTTTCCAGCCAGGGACATGTAGAACTGAAGAAATGATGGCTAGGTAGCAAGCAAGATGGTGGAGGAATAGGAAGCTGAAATATCATTAGGTCCCAGGAGTTCAGCTAGATAGTTATCAAACCATTCTGAACACCTACAAACTCAACAGGAGAAAGAAGAGAAGAAGAGCAGCAATTCTAGGAACAGAAAATCAACCACGTTCTAGAAGGTAGGACGTGTGGAGAAGTGAATCTGAAGCTACGGGAACATAGACTATGGGGGGAGGGCCTGGCTCCTAGCAAGCAGTATAACAGCAGAGCACAAAATCAGAACTTTTAGAAGTCTGCTCCACTGAGGGATGTCACTCCAGAGGCTAAGCAGGGGGTGGAGCTATGCAGGGACAGGGTGGTCTCAGGACCCAAGGGGTCACAGAAAGACCAGGGGTGTCTGAGTGTGGCAGAGCTGCCAGGTATCAGATCCAGGAAGCTGGCTACAGAGACGGAGCTGAGGAGTGAGCTCTCAGCATGGGGTTGCCATAAACCATGATCTAAGGCACAGTTGGGTCACTGCTCTTCGAGGAGGGACCACATAACTAGAAGAACTAGAGAGATCCCCTCCTGCTCTAGGAGGAGTAGCACAGGACTGCATGGCAGGAATCTGCTGGGTTTGGAGACTCCAGACGGGGCCGTGCACCAGAGATAGAAATGCTCTGTCACAGGCCAGGTGATCACAGAGCATGGCCAGAGACCAGGAAGATGGGAAGGATTGACTGCTTTACTTGGAGGGCACACTGAGGAGTGGGGTCCTGAGCTCTCAGCTCCTCTGGGCCAGAGATTGGGCCTCCAAAGCTCTATGGAAAGTTCAGGGAACAAAAGCTACCAAGAGCAAACACAAGCAGATTACTTAGCCTGGCCGCTGGCAAGGACGGTGCTATCCACCTCAGGTAGACATTTGAGAATCACAGCAAGAGACTGCTCCCCGAGAAGATCAGCAAGAACATCCAGCCAAGACCAACTTCATTGATCAGTGAGAACTGTGGAACTCCAGAGCAAGAGGAAAGCAACACATAGAATTCATGGCTTTTTTTCCATGATCCTTTAGTCTTGCAAAGTTAAATTTTTTTAATTTTATTTTTTTCTTATTCTATTTTTTTTAACTTTTCCTCTTTCCTCTTTTAACATTTAACCATTTTATCTTAACAATATATTAAAAAATCTTTTTAAATTTTCATTGTTATAGGCACATTTTATCCCTTTGTTGTATTTAACCTTATTTTTTGTATGCATACAGGGTTTTTTTTTTAATTTTTGGATAAAATTTCTTCTAATAGATCAAAATATACACTAAATCCAGTGCATGGCTTTGTTCTAGTCTCCAGCCTGATCACATTCTCTCCTCTTTTTTTTGTTTTTCCAAGAAAAAGTTTAACTTATCAACTTATCAGTTCCTTTATTAGAGTCTTTTTTAATTTTCATCTTTACAGTCATATTCATACCTTCATTGTGTTTAATCTTATTTTTGTATATATATAACTCTTTCTTTCTTAAAATTTTAGTATATGTGCTGCCAAAGCGAGAATGCTTTCTTTAAAATTTTGAGAGTGTTTCTTCTAAGAGACCAGAATATACCCAAAATCAAGTGGGTGCCTCTGTTCTATTCACCAGTCTAATATATATATTTAAATATCTTATATATATTATATATAATATATAGTCTAGTAATATACAGTTTAATATACAGATATATATATTATATAATATATGTTTGTTGTTGTTGTTTTTATTTTTTTAATTTTTTTATTTTTTAATTATTTTATTTTATTTATTTTTCATTTTTTATTTTGTTTTTATTTTTTATGTTTATATGTTTGATGTTGTATATATATAATTTGTTGTTGTTTTTATTTTTTTGTTTTTTGGGGGGTTTTGTGCTTATTTATCATTTATTTTTCAATTTTCTATTTCATTAATTTCTGCTCCCCACTTCCACTATATTTCTTTATTTTTTTATTTCTTTTCAGTGTACCTGGATTCCTTGTTTTTGCACCACACCCAGTGCTCCATGCATTATGTGCCCTCCTTAATACCCACCACCTGGCTCCCCCAACCTCCCACCCGCCACCCTTTCAAAACCCTCAGGTTGTTTTTCAGAGTCCATAGTCTCTTATGGTTCATCTCCCCCTCCAATTTCCCTCAACTCCCTTCTCCTATTCATCTCCTCATGCCCTCTGTGTTATTCCTTATGCTCCACAAATAAGTGAAATCTTATGATAATTGCCTTTGTCTGCTTGACTTATTTCACTCAGCATAATCTCTTCCAGTCCCATCCATGTTGATTCAAAAGTTGGGTATTCATCCTTTCTGATGGAGGCATAATACTCCATAATAATATGGACCACATCCTACTTATCTATTCATCCATTGAAGTGCCTCTTGGTTCTTTCCACAGTTTGGTGACCGTGGTCATTGTTGCTATGAACGTTGGGGTACAAATGGCCCTTCTTTTCACGACATCTGTTTCTTTGGGGTAAATACCCAGTAGTGCAGTTGCAGGATCATAGGGAAGCTCTGTTTTTAATTTCTTAAGGAATCTCCTCATTGTTTTCCAAAGTGGCTGCACCAACTTGCATTCCCACCAACAGTGTAAGAGGGTTCTCCTTTCTCCACATTCTCTCCAACACATGTTGTTTACTGTCTTGTTAATTTTGGCCATTCTAACTGATGTCAGGTGGTATCTCAAGGGGGTTTTGATTTGAATCTCCCTAATGACTAGGGATGATGAACATTGTTTGATGTGTCTGATAGCCATTTGTATGTCTTCATTGGAGAAGTGTCTGTTCATACCTTCTGCCCATATTTTTATATGATTATCTGTTTTGTGTGTGTTGAGTTTGAGAAGTTCTTTATAGATCCTGGATATCAACCTTTTATCTGTACTGTCATTTACAAATATCTTCTCCCATCCCATGGGAGAAGATTTGTTTTGTTGACTGTTTCCTTTGCTGTGCAGAAGTTTTGATCTTAAAGAAGTCCCAAGAGTTCATTTTCACTTTCATTTCCTTTGTCTTTGGAGACATATCTTGAAAGAAGTTGTTGTAGTTGATATCAAAGAGGAGAACCTATGTTCTCCTCTAGGATTCTGATGGGTCCCTTTCTCACGTTGAGGTGTTTTATCCATTTTGAGTTTATCTTTGTGTAAGGTGTAAGAGAATGGTCAAGATTCATTCTTCTACATATAGCTGTCCAATTTTCCCAGCACTATTTATTGAAGAGACTGTCTTTTTTCCACTGCATATTTTTTCCTTCTTTGTTGAAGATTATTTGCCCATAGAGTTGAGGGTCCATATCTGGGCCCTCTACTCTGTTCCACTGGTCTATGTGTCTGTTTTTATGCCAGTACCATTCTGTCTTGGTGATCACAGCTTTGTAGTAAAGCTTGAAATCAGGTAACATGATGCCGCCAGTTTTATTTTTGTTTTTCAACATTTCCTTAGCAATTTGGGGTCTCTTCTGATTCCATACAAATTTTAGGATTATTTGCTCCAGCTCTTTGAAAAATACCAGTGGTATTTTGATCGGAATGGCATTAAAAATATAGATTGCTCTACACAGTGTAAACATTTTAATAATGTTTATTCTTCCAATCCAAGAGAATGGAATGGTCTTCCAGCTTTTTGTGTCCTTTTCAATTTCTTTCAACAGTGTTCCATAGTTCCTCGAGTACAGATCCTTTACCTCTTTGGTTAGGTTTATTCCCAGGTATCTTATGGTTCTTGGTGCTATAGTAAATGGAATCGATTCTCTAATTTCCCTTTCTGTATTTTCATTGTTAGTGTATAATAAAGCCACTGAATTCTGTACATTGACTTTGTATCCTGCCATGTTACTGAATTGCTGTATGAGTTCTAGTAGTTTGGGGGTGGAGTCTTTTGGGTCTTCCATATAAAGAATCATGTCACCTACGAAGAGAGAGAGTTTGACTTCTTCATTGCCAATTTGGATACCTTTTATTTCTCTTTGTTGTCTGATTGCGGTTGCTAGGACTTCTAATACTATGTTGAACAAGAGTGGTGACAGTAGGCATCCTTGTCGTGTTCCTGATCTCAATGGGAAGCCTGTGAGCTTTTTCTCATTGAAGATGATATTTGCTGTGGGTCTTCCATAGATAGATTTTATGAAGTTCAGTAATGTTCCCTCTATCCCTATACTTTGAAGCGTTTTAATCAGGAACGGATGCTGGATTCTGTCAAATGCTTTTTCTGCATCAATTGAGAGGACCATGTGGTTCTTCTCTCTTCTCTTATTGATTTGTTCTATCACATTGATTGATTTGGGAATGTTGAACCATCCTTGTAACCCAGGGATGAATCCCACCTGGTCATGGTGAATACTCTTTTAATGTGCTGTTGGATTCTGTCTGCTAGCATCTTGTTGAGAATCTTAGCATCCATATTCATCAGTGATATTCATCTGAAATTCTCCTTTTTGGTAGGGTCTTTGCCTGGTTTGGGGATCAGGGTAATGCAGGCTTCATAAAAAGAGTCTCGAAGTTTTACTTCTGCTTCAATTTTTTGAAACAGCTTCAGGAGAATAGGTGTTATTTCTTCTTTGAAAGTTTGGTAGAATTTCCCAGGGAATCCATCAGGTCCTGGGCTCTTGTTTTTTGGGAGGTTTGTGATCACTGCTTCAATCTCTTTACTAGATATTGGTCTAATCAGGTTGTCAATTTCTTCCTGGTTCAATTTTGGGAGTTTATAGTTTCCCAGGAATGCATCCATTTCATGTAGGTTACTTAACTTATTGGCATATAACTGATGATAATAACTTCTGATGATTGTTTCTACTTCCTTGGTGTAGTTGTGATCTCTCCCTTTTCATTCATAATTTTATTAATTTAGGCTTTCTCTCTTTTCTTTTGGATTAGTGTGGCCAATGGTTTATCAGTCTTATTTATTCTTTCAAAAAACCAGCTTCTAGTTTCATTGATATGTTCTACTGTATCTCTAGTTTCCACCTCATTGATCTCTGCTCTAATCTTGATTATTTCCCTATTTATGTGTGGAGTTGGTTTGATTTGTTGTTGATTCTCCAGCTCTTTAAGGTGTAGAGACAGCTGGTGTATTCTGGATTTTTCCATTTTTTTGAGGGAGGCTTAGATGGCTATGTATTTCCCCCTTAGGACCACCTTTGTGGTATCCCATAGGTTTTGGACCAAAGTGTCTTCATCTCATTGGTTTCCATGAATTGTTTAAGTTCTTCTTTGATCTCCTGGTTGATCCAAGCATTCTTAAGCAAGGTGGTCTTTAGCTTCCAGATGTTTTAGTTCCTTCCGAACTTTTCCTTGTGACTGAGCTCCAGTTTCAAAGCATTGTGTTCTGAGAATATGCAGGGAATAATCTCAGTCTTTTGGTATTGGTTGAGTCCTGATTTGTGACCCAGTATGTGGTCTATTCTGGAGGAGGTTCCATGTGCACTTGAGAAGAATGAGTATTCGGTTGTTTCAGGGTGGAATGTTCTGTACATATCTATGAGGTCCATCTGGTCCAATGTGCCATTCAATGCTCTTGTTTCTTTATTGATTTTATGCTTGGATGATCTGTGTATTACTGAGAGAGGCGTGTTAAGATCTCCTACTATTAATGTATTCATATCAATATGACTCTTTATCTTGATTAACAGTTTTCTTATGTAATTGGCTTCTCCCATATTGGGAGCATAGATATTTACAATTGTTAGATCATCTTGGTGGATAGTCCCTTTAAGAATGATGTAGTGTCCTTCTGTATCTCTGACTACAGTCTTTAGTTTAAAATCCAATTTATCTGATATGAGAATCGCTACCCCAACCTTCTTTTGAGGCCCATTGGCATGAAAGATGTTTCTCCATCCTTTCACTTTCAGTCTGAGTGTATCCTTGGGTTCGAAATGGGTCTCTTATAGACAATATATGGATGGGTCCTGTCGTTTTATCCAATCTGCAACCCTGTGTCATTTTATGGGCTCATTTAGGCCATTCACATTGAGAGTTATTATTGATAGATACGTTTTTATTGACATCGTGTTACCTTTGAAGTCTTTCTTTCTGTAGATTGTCTCCATATTTCTGTTCAATGATATTCTTAGGACTTTTTCTCTTTTATAGAACCCCCCTTAATATTTTCTGAAGTGTCAGCTTGGTGGTCACATACTCTTTTAAGCCTTGCCGGCCTTGGAAACTCTTTATCTCTCCATCCATTTTGAATGTCAGTCTTGCTGGATAAAGTATTCTTGGATGCATGTTCTTTTCATTTAGTGCCCTGAATATATCTTGCCAGCCCTTTCTGGCTTGCCAGTATTTTCTGGACAGGTTTGATGTGATTCTGATGGGCTTTCCTCTGTACGTAAGGAGCTTCTTTGTCCTCACTGCCATCAAGAGGGTCTCCCTACAATTATAATTCTTCATTCTTGCTATTAGGTGTCTTGAGGACTTTTGAGAATCTATAATCTTGCAGGGAGACCGTTCTGCCTCTAGTATAGCCCTCGACCCACAAGGACGACAAGAATCCCCAGTTCAGATATATCTTCTCTCTCTTTATTTCCATAAGTCTACACACTTATATACGTTTACATGACCAATCAGCGAGCAGGGTACAGGAGGGAGCGAATCAGGCTGTGCACCTAAACGAACAACTTCGCTAGCAACCAATGCTGTTTACTTCCCCTTTGGGCATTCTGCTTAGTCTCACGACGCAATCCTAACCTGGCAACTAGCCAGGCACCATCTTTTAATGGCGGAAGCCACCCTGGCCAGGGGCCTGCCTCTGACACTCTAGTACATGAACACTGGTTCCATTTGCGAGATTGGGAAAATTTTCATGGAGAACTTGTTCCACTATATCTTCTAGACTTCTTTCTTTCTCCTCCCTTCAGGGAGTCCAATAATTCTGACGTTGGAATGTTTCATGGCGTCATTTATTTCCCTGATTCTGTTTTCGTGGCTTCTAAGCTGTTTGTTCCAGGCGTCCTCCTGATCCTTTCTCTCTATCTGTTTGTCCTCCAGATCACTAATTCTATCTTCTGTCTCAGTTACCCTAGCCTTTAGAGAACTTAAATTAGATTGAAACTCATTGAGAGCATTGTGAACCTCATCCCTGTTGGCTTTCAGTTCTGCCCTAACATTGTGAACATCATCCCTGGTGGCTTTCAGTTCAGCCCTAATCAATTCCGTTTTGTCATCCATGACTTTCTCCAACCTAGCTATTGCCTGGATAATTGTTAGCCTGAATGCCCTTTCCGACATATTGTCTATGTTGATAGCCATTAGCTCTGTTGCAGAATGCCCATCCTCTGAATTTTTCTTCTGTTGGGAATTCCTCCTCCTAGTCATTTTGGTGAGAGATGGCTGAATGGTGTAGCTGGATGTATCAACCTTGGTGCAGTCAAGGTGCACCCTGGAATGCTTCTGAGCAATCAGGAGACCCCACCCAAATGAGAGAAAAAAGGAAAGAAAAAGAAAAAAGAGAGAGAGAGAGAGAGAGACAGGAAAATAAGGGAAGATAAAAGAGAAGGCTCAGCCCAAATGGGCCCCAAGGTAGGATTTATGAAGTATACAAACAAAAACAGACAAACAAAAAGACTAATAAAAGTATATGACAAGAGAAAAAATATATATATAAAATCAAAACAAACAAACAAAAATAGAACCTCATCAAAAAGAACCCCAAGTATAAGATTTATATACTATCAGGACAAACAGAAATACACAGAAACACTGGCAGAAGAAAAAGATGGGTGAGTGGTTATAAATTCTCGGTGTGGGCAAGGAAGGTTATTTTGATTCTTCCTGGATGTATCTTGATATCTTTGTTAAAGGACTCAACTTTCGGGCGCCTGGGTGGCTCAGTGGGTTAAGCCGCTGCCTTTGGCTCAGGTCATGATCTCAGGATTCTGGGATCGAGTCCCGCATCGGGATCTCTGCTCAGCAGGGATCCTGTTTCCCTCTCTCTCTCTCTCTGTCTACTGTGAACTCTCTCTGTCAAATAAATAAATAAAATCTTTAAATAAATAAATAAAGGACTCAACTTTCTTAAGATAAAGGGGGATTAAAAATTGGTTTACCTATAGGGGTCGCATTGATTGGGGAAAGGGAATTACCTTGAAGTTTAACTCTATATGAATATTAGAAAATAAAAATAAAAAAAGAATAAAGTAGACTAAACTAAAATTTTTTTAAAAATTTAAAAATAGAAAAGCAAAAGAAAAACACGGGTGTATGTATCAAAAAGTTCAGGTTAGAAAGTTATGATGGAATTTGATGTACTGGACATCTCACTGTGATGGTAATTAGGTAAAAAAAAAAAGTCTATAAAAAATAATAATAATGAACCAGAATAGTGGGAACAAGTTAAAAATAAAAGTTGTATCTATGAAGTAGTTGTGGTTGTTTTCTTGTCGTCTTTTTTTTTTTTTTTCTTTCCTGGTTGGTTTTCTGGGGGAGGGGCCTGCCACGTGGATTTTCAGTCAATGATGTTCCCTGAGTTAAGTCCTCCCGCCCCCCTCAAGGGGGTGGGCTCTGAGGAAACCGGTTTTTCTTGCTTTTGTTCTCTAGAGGTTTTTATGTTTGTTTGTTCGTTTTGTTTTTTCTTTTTTCTCTCTCGCCTTGACAGTTTTTGATGGTTTTTGGAGATTTAGAAGAAAGCAAACTGCACCCTGACCTCCCTCTCAGAGAGAAGCTTCAGTCTGTTCCCGTCTGGGTGCTGCAGAGCACATAAGCTCCCCCTCAGCCACTGGCAGAGCATGTTCCGAGTTGCGGTCTCTGGGGACACAGGAACTCCTGCTTGTACCCAAAATCACAACAGTGGTGGCTCTCTGGGCAGCTCCAGACTGCTAGAGAGGTTCCAAGTAGTGATTTCACACTGAGATTTTCCCACTGGTCCGGGCTGGGAGTGCCTGGTCTTTCCAGGCATCAGACTGGCTCCTGCACCACCTCTCTCAAGGGAGAGTGTAGGGTGCATGCATCTCAGGCTCTGATAGCACTGCACAGTCCTTGCCCTTGCGTGGAGAGTGCAAAAAGGCTGAGCTTCTGCTGGCTGGCGAGGCTCCCAGCCCCTCACAGGACCCCATGTGCTCTAAGGTGCGCTGGCGGCTCAGGGACCAAGACCTAGTTTCCCCACCACACTCTCTCTGACTCAGCACCAGGGGTAGCTGTTCTGGGTCTGGGGACTTAAGTCCCTGTCTCTAACAACCCCAATTCCCACAATTTCACCCCAAGATCCTTTGCTCCTTTTGAGTGCTTTCAAACAGACTCCAAGTTAATGCTAGTCCTCAGACGTCCTCAGATGTCCTCAGACGCAGGGCACTCTTGTATTGGGGTATTACTTTCCAATTGGTTGCCTCTGGTGTCTCCCTCCCCCTTTTGCTTATCTTCCAATATCAGACGAACTTTCCCACTCCTCTTTACCTGCCCGCTGGCATCTTGTGCCCCTGTAGAGTTCCAGACATGTATAATTCTGATCTCAGGCTCATTTCATAGGTGATCTGAGTTCTTTGGTAGGTAATCAACTCACTTTAGGGTACAGGTTGAAATGGCACCTCCTCCTACTTCCCCGCCATCTTGTCTGGAAATCTGTTTTTATTTTTTCCTCCCTTTCTTCTCCATCCGGTTTTGGGTCTCTTCTGATATGGTCGGTGTATGTGTTTACAACACACCACAAAAAAAAAAAAAAAACAAAAAAAAACAAAAAAACAAGAGGCAGTACCAACAGCTAAGGACCTAATCAATATGGACATTGTTAATATGTCAGAACTAGAGTCCAGAATGATGATTTTCAAATGCTAGCTGGACTTGATAAAGGCATGGAAGATATTAGAGAATCTCTTTCTGGAGAAATAAAATCCCTTTCTGGAAAAATAAAAGAACTAAAATCTAACCAAGTTAAAATCAAAAAAGCTATTAATGAGATGCAATAAAAAATGGAAGCTCTTACTGCTAGGACAAATGACACAGAAGAGAGTATTAGTGACATAGAAGACCAAATGATGGAAAATAAAGAAGCTGAGCAAAAAAGAGACAAACAACTACTGGACCACGAGGAGAGAATTTGAGAGATAAGTGATACCATAAGATGAAACAACATGAGAAAAACTGGGATCCCAGAAGAAGAGAGAGAGAGAGAGCAGAATATATATAGAGGCAAATTATAGCAGAGAATTTCCCTAATATGGCAAAGGAACAAGCACCAAAATCCAGGAGGAACAGAGAACCACCCCCCCAAAAAAAAAATCAATAAAAATAGGTCCATACCTTGTCATCTAATAGTAAAACTTACAAGTCTTAGTGACAAAAAGAAAATCCAGAAGGCAGCTTGGGACAAGAGGTCTGTAACATACAATGGAAGAAATATTATATTGGCAGCAGACTTATCCACAGAGATCTGGCAGGCCAGAAAGGACTGGCATGATATATTCAGAGCACTAAACAAGAAAAATATGCAGCCAAGAATAATATATCCAGCTAGGCTGTCATTGAAAATAGAAGGAAAGATAAAAAGATTCCAGGACAAACAAAAACTAAGAGAATTTGCAAACACCAAACAAGACCTACAGGAAATATTGGAAGGGGCCCTCTAAGCAGAGAGCCTAAAAGTAATGGACCAGAAGAAAGAGAGACAAAATACAGTAACAGTCACCTTTATAGGCATTACAATGGCACTATATTCATAACTTTCAATAGTTATCCTGAATGTAAATGGGCTAAATGCCCCAAACTAAAGACACAGAATATCAGAATGGATAAAAATAATTTTTTTTAAAAACTTTGTTTTTTTTTTTTAAAGACCCATTGATAGCTGTCTACTCCAAACACATTTTAGACCCAATGACACCTCCAAATTTAAAGTGAGGGGGTGGAAAACAATTTACCATGCTAATGGACATTGAAAGAAAGTTGGGGTGGTAATCCTTATATTATATAAATTAGATTTTAAGCCAAAGACTATAATAAGAGATGAGGAAGGACACTATATCATAATCAAAGGGTCTGCCCAACAAGAAGATATAACAATTTTAAATATCTATGCCCCTAACATGGGAGCAGCCAATTATATAAACCAATTAACAAAATCAAAGAAACACATCAACAATAATACAATAATAGTAGGGGACTTTAACACTCCCTTCACTGAAATGGACAGATCATCTAAGTAACAGAACAACAATGAGATAAAGGCTTTAAATGATACACTGGACCAAATAGACATCACAGATATATTCAGAACATTCCATCCCAAGGCAACAGAATACACATTCTTCTCTAGTTCACATGGAACAATCTCCAGAATAGATCACATCCTGCATCACAAATCAGGTCTCAACTGATACCAAAAAATTGGGATCATTCCCTGCATATTTTCAGACCACAACGCTCTGAAGCTAGAACTCACTCACAAGAGGAAATTTGGAAAGAACTCAAATACATGGAGGCTAAAGAGTATCCTACTAAACAACGAATGGGTCAACCAGGAAATTAAAGAAGAATTGAAGAAATTCGTGGAAACAAATGAAAATGAAGACACAACTGTTCAAAATCTTTGGGACACAGCATAGGCAGTCCTGAGAGGAAACTTTCTCAAAAAATAAGAAAGGTCTCAAGTACAAAACCTAACCCTACACTTAAATGAGCTAGAGAAAGAACGGCAAAGAAAGCCTGAACCCAGCAGGAGAAGAGAAATAATAACGATCAGAGAAGAAATCAATGAAATAGAAATAAAAAAAAAATAGAACAAATAAACAGAACTAGGAGCTGGTTCTTTGAAAGAATTAATAAGATTGATAAACCTCTGGCCAGATTTATTAAAAAGAAAAGAGAAAGGACCCAAACTAATAAAATCATGAATGAAAGAAGAGAGATCACAACCAACACCAAAGAAATACTGATAACTATAAAAACATATTGTGAGCTACTATACGTCAGCAAATTTGACCATCTGGAAGAAATAGATGAATTCCTAGAGAAATATAAAATACCAAAACTGAACCAGGAAGAAATAGAAAACCTAAACAGACCCATAACTATAAGGAGATTGGAGCAGTCATCAAAAATCTCCAAACAAACAAGAACTTAGGGCCAAATGGCTTTCCAGGGAAATTCTACCAAACATTTAAAGAATTAATTCCTATTCTCCTGAAACTGTTCCAAAAAATAGAAATGGAAGGAAAACTTCCAAACTCATTTTAGGAGGCCAGCATTACCTTGATCCCAAACCCAGGCAAAGACCCCATCAAAAAGGAGAATTATAGACCAATATCCTTGATGAACACAGATGCAGAAATGCTCACCAAAATACTAGCCAATAGAATCAAACAGTACATTAAAAGGATTATTCACCACGACTATGTGGGATTTATTCCTGGGCTGCAAATTTGGTTCAACATCCATAAATCAGTCAATGTGATACAATACATTATTAAAAGAAAGAACAAGAATCATATGCTACTCTCAATAGATGCTGAAAAAGCATTTGACAAAGTACACTATCCTTTCTTGATCAAAACTCTTCAAAGAGTAGGGATAGAGTGTACCTACCTCAATATCATCAAAGTCATCTATGAAAAACCCACAGCGAATATCATTCTCAGTGGGGGAAAACTGAGAGCTTTTCTGCTAAGGTCAGGAACATGGTAGCAATGTCCACCATCACCACTGCTATTCAACAAAGTACTAGAAGTCCTAACCTCAGCAATCAGACAACAAAAAGAAACAAAAAGCATCCAAATTGGTAAAGAAGAAGTCAAACTCTCACTCTTTTCAAATGATATGATACTTTATGTGGAAAACCAAAAAGGCTCCTCTCCAAAACTGCTAGAACTAATACAGGAATTCAGGAAACTGTTAGGATATAAAATCAATGCACAGAAATCAGTTGCATTTCTTTAAACCAACAATAAAACAGAACAAGGAGAAATTAAGGAGTCAATCCCATTTACAATTTCACCCAAAACTATAAGATACCTAGGAATAAACCTAACCAAAGAGGCAAAGAATTTGTACTCAGAAAACAATAAAGTACTCATGAAAGAAATTGAGGAAGAGACAAAGAAATGGAAAAATGTTCCATGCTCCTGGATTGGAAGAACAAATATTGTGAAAATGTCTTCTCTACCTAAAGCAATCTACAGTTTTAATCCAACCCCTATCAAAATACCATTAATTTTTTTTAAAGAAATGGAATAAATAATGCTAAAATTTATATGGAACCAGAAAAGACCCCAAATCGCCAGAGAAATGTTAAAAAAGAAAGCCAAAGTTGGTGACATCACAATTCCAGACTTCAAGCTCTATTAAAAAGCTGCCATCATCAAGACAGTATGGCACTGGCACAAAAACAGACATATAGCTCAGTGGAACAGAATAGAGTGCCCAGAAATAGACCCTCAACTCTATGGTCAACTAATCTTCAGCAAAGCAGGAAAGAATATCCAACGGAAAAAAGTCTCTTCAAGAAATGGTGTTGGGAAAATTGGACAGCCACATGCAGAAGATGAAACTGGACTATTTCCTTATAGCACACACAAAAGCAGACTCAAAATGGATGGAAGACCTCAATGTGAGATAGGAATCCATCAAAATCTTTGAGGAGAACATAGGCAGCAACTTCTTCGACCTCAATGGCAGCAACGTCTTCCTAAGAACATCACCAAAGGCAAGCGAAGCAAGGGCAAAAATGAACTATTGGATTCTATCAAGATCAAAAGCTTTTGCACAGCAAAGGAAACAGTTAACAAAACCAAAAGACAACTGACAGAATGGGAGAAGATATTCACAAATGACATATCAGATAAAGGTCTAGTATCCAAAATCTATAAAGAACTTATCAAACTCAACACCCAAAGAAAAAATAACCCAGTCAAGAAATGGGCAGATGAAATGAATAGACACTTCTGCAGAAACATCCAGATGTCCAACAGACACATGAAAAAGTGCTCCACATTACTCGGCATCAGGGAAATACAAATCAAAACCACAATGAGATACCACCTCACACCAGTCAGAATGGCTAAGATGAACAAGTCAGGAAATGACAGATGCTGGCGAGGATGCGGAGAAAGGGGAACCCTCATACACTGTTGGTGGGAATGCAAGATGGTGCAGCTACTCTGGAAAATGGTATGGAGACTCCTTAAAAAGTTGAAAATAGAGCTATCCTATGACCCAACAATTGCACTACTGGGTATTTAGCCTAAAGATAAAAATGTAGTGATCTGAAGGGGCACATGCACCTGAACGTTTATAGCAGCAATGTCCACAATAGCCAAACTATGGGAAGAACCTACATGTGCATCAACAGGTGAATGGATAAAGAAGATGTGGTATATATACACAATGGAATACTATGCAGCCATCAAAAGAAATGAAATCTTGCCATTTGCAATGACGTGAATGGAAGTAGAGGATATTATGCTGAGCGAAATAAGTCAATCAGAGAAAGACAATTATCATACGAGTTCTCTGATATGAGGAATTTGAGAGGCAGAGTGGAGGGCTGTGGAAGGTAGGGAAGGAAAAAATGAAACAAGATGGGATCACGAGGGAGACAAACCATAAGAGACTGTTTAACACACACACACACACACACACACACACTTGAGGGTTGCTGGGGGATGTGGGGCTATGGAGAGGGTGGTTGGGTTTGAACACTGGGGACGGTATGTGCTATGGTGAGTGCTGTGAAATGTGTAAGCCTGATGATTTACAGACCCATACCCCTGGTGCAAATAATACATTATATTTTATTTTTTTTTTAATTTTTATATTTTCTTTATTTATTTGACAGAGAGAAATCACAAGTACACTGAGAGGCAGGCAGAGAGAGAGAGAAGGAAGCAGGCTCCCTGCTGAGCAGAGAGCCCGATGCGGGACTCGATCCCAGGACTCTGAGATCACGACCTGAGTCGAAGGCAGCGGCTCAACGCACTGAGCCACCCAGGGGCCCCAATTTTAATGAAAAATAATTTAAAAAATAAAATAATGGCTAGGAAGAAAGAGATAGAACAAAGGCTTGTATATTGTAAGAGTTTATTTCAGCAAGAAGAGAAACCTCTGGAAAGGTTCTAGCAAAAAGCAGTGGAGTTTAGAACCCTTTCTCACGAAGAGCAGTAAAACTCAGAGGAGTTTGTTTTCATTTTATTTCCAAGAGAGATGACATATTCAATCCAGTCTTTAGGAAAAGAAAGAGTCACATTGCTACCCATTTCCTTTCTTCTGAAGAAAGCAACAGTATTTTTTTTTTCCTTTAATACTCCTCTCCCACCAACCATGTCATGCTCCCATTTGGCTAGCCTATGAGACAGTGGAAGCTTTTTTTTCCTCATTTTTTTCATGAGTGTTTGACAAGGCCACCTAACACATGCACTCTTGTGCCACTGCAGAGTGGACACTGTCACTTATTTCTGGTTCCAGCAGAAGTACGTCCAACAGTGAAATCATGTGCAGTGAGGACATCTGAAAAGGAAGGAGGAACATAGAATGTAAGGGGGCAGTATATGCATGTGTATATGGGCATGCAGACAGGTTCTAAAGAGGAGTCAGGGAAAAAAGGATCAATATATAATGCAGTTTTAATTCATGTTCTCTTGTTCTTCACTGCGAAGGAAAATTTTTAGTTATTAATGCCAACTGCAATTTGCAAACGCTACCATATAATGTTAAAATGTTTGCCTGGAAAACACATGAAAGTGGTGTGCATATATGTATGATATGTAGGAATGATAATAGAGGGCTCTAGAGACTTTTAGAAATAAAAAAGAAATGGTCTTCATTTTAGCAAAATAAAATAAACATTTTTAGCATATTCTGTATGCCAGAGTCTGGGCTAATTTTGTTCACATTTAATCTTCATTCAGAACAGCCCCTAAGGTAGGCAAAATCATCCCATTTCACAGGAGAAAAGAAAAAGTGGCTCAGAAAGAATGTACCTTACATAACACAGTGACAGATTCAGAAGTACATGCTCTTATAGGTCTCACTAGCTCTTTGACAAAATAGGGATATCTGTTGCTTGAAATGGTAAAGAGGAGAAGTGCCCAAGTCTGAAATATTTATTGAAAGCACTAGCATTTCTATAGTTTGGGGAGGACAAAACAAGTGAAATAACTAAGAGTGAGGTGGTTTTCATATCATCCTGAGAAGCAGCAGAGTGCACATGAGTTTACACAATCTCTTCATCTTCAGAAAAGTACTCCAAGAGCTTTTCCTCCTAACTGCACTTCCAGTGTGCTTCAGTCCTTGAAAGAGGGTTACGAACCACTCAAACATGCATGAAGGAAAGGAAGCCCCAACTCCTCCAAAAGACCCAAGACACATGAGCCAGGATTCTATTTCCTGGAACCAGGAACACCAAACTAGACAAGACCCTATGGCTCCCAGTGCCATCCCTTGTAAACCATCTGTGGTTGGTGCAGGGTATTTGACTTTAGTTGCTTTCTCTTAGCTATCCTAGTGTCTTACTGGAATGTTCAAAGCACATTAACCATGGCTCACATGGCTAACTCATGGCCATGTATGGGAAAGTATCTCTTATTTGAGCAATAATATTTACACTGTTACCAAAAGGAAATGAGCTATTTGGGAGCATCAGAGAATACATGGAGTTGAGAGCAAGAATGGAGTGATGTTACATGTGATGCTGTTCTAACAAAAATCATTTAAAGACCCTAAAACACTTTTTCTTAAGATTTTTCTCCAACAGGAGAAATAAAGTGGGAAGGCCTAACTCTTCAAACACAATACAAAGTGTACAATGTACAGTACACAGGCAGCTGGCTAATGAAAATTTCATGTGCACAGTGGACTATCTCTTTGAGAGAAGGGTGATACAAAGGATGATCCAAAAAGCATGCACTATGGAGTCAAACAGACCTGAGTTAGCATTTTAGCTCAATATTACTTGTATGACTGAAAATTTATATAAAGTCTCCAAGTCTATTTCTTTATTTGTACAATTAGAATGAAAAGACCTACCTCTGGGCTTTGGTTATCCCTATCCATGAGATAACACAAGCAAACTATCTCATACAGTCTGGTGTATGCTAGGTCCTCTGTAAATCACAGCAATGAATTCCATTCATTCATTTTTCAAGTCATATGTGTAAATCTGTGGGTTACACTTTCAAGAAGAAGCCTTTAGGATTCTGAAACCACAAGCAAACTAAGTTTCCAAAGAACCACATCTTTCAAATTGAATTGGATAATTCATAGAGTATTTAACAGGGTGCTGGTCTTGAAGAGAATAGATTTAATTTGGTTTAGTTCCTTTGACATTTTCAGGTAGAAACACACCACAAATTAATTAACATGTCTTCATTTGCTTGAGGATGATTAATAATACTCAGGGAAACAGGTTTTACATAATTCATCAGTTTGACACAGCCCAACACCTCTGGAGTTCTGAGAACTTCCAACCCCAGCTGGTCTGTGACACTTTAAAACTAGCTACAAAATATAGAAGGGTGCTATTCTTGTAAGCACTACATTAGCTATTGTTCTGAAGTGAGGGGAGAGAAACATAATCACAATCTTCAAGGTTACTTTCCTTCCAATTTAGGGTAAAAGGGTGTAAACAAATCCTCTGTGCATGAAACAGCTTTGACTAGGTCTCCAGTAATTCACTTGGTTCACTAAAGTGGCTGAGCATCTACTAGGTAGAGGCACCATTACATGTGTCTTCTTTTTCTCCTCCCCACCATTGGTCTGTATGAACCCCCAAGTAGGGGGGCTGACTCTCTTGATATAAGCAAAGGTGTGTCTTTTCATACTGTGAAAAATGTCTTCACCCTAAGCACACAGAGTTTTCTGAGTGTTCTGTCATGCACAAGGTATGAGCCAAGGCATTGGAAGCATGGACCATCAACAAACAACCAAGAAGCAAAAAGTAAGTTTGATCAGCATTTCTGAAACCAAATTGGAATGCCTGCTGTCCCAAATTTTTCATTATATACTGATGGCCTGATATCAAAGAGATTACTGATTATGTTCTCCTCTAGGATTCTGATGGATTCTTGTCTCACGTTGAGGTCTTTTATCCATTTTGAGTTTATCTTTGTGTACGGTGTAAGAGAATGGTCAAGTTTCATTCTTCTACTTATAGCTGTCCAGTTTTCCCAGCACCATTTATTGAAGAGACTGTCCTTTTTCCACTGTATATTTTTTTCCTGTTTTGTCGAAGATTAATTGACCATAGAGTTGAGGGTCCATATCTTGGCTCTCTACTCTGTTCCACTGGTCTATGTGTCTGTTTTTATGCCAGTACCATGCTGTCTTGGTGATCACAGCTTTGTAATAAAGCTTGAAATCAGGTAACGTGATGCCCCCCATTTTATTTTTGTTTTTCAACATTTCCTTAGCAATTCGGGGTCTCTTCTGATTCCACATAAATTTTTGGATTATTTGCTCCAGCTCTTTGAAGAATACCGGTGGAATTTTGATCAGAATGGCATTAAAAGTATAGATTGCTCTAGGCAGTATAGACATTTTAACAATGTTTATTCTTCCGCTCCAAGAGCATGGAATGGTCTTTCATCTTTTTGTGTCTTCTTCAGTTTCTTTCATGAGTGTTCTGTAGTTCCTCAAGTAAAGATCCTTTACCTCTTTTGTTAGGTTTATTCCCAGGTATCTTATGGTTCTTGGTGCTATATACTGATGGCCTTAGGAATGAATGAGAAGAAGAATCCCATGAGAGTATGAAGAGCAACAACTGTCTTAAAATATTTAGAAGAGGGTCAGGGAAAGAAATGAGAATTTTAAAACAAAATAATATTTATCTTTCTAGGTCTGCAGAGACCCTGAATTTAGCCAACAGATAAAATTAGAGGTCACACAGCCATCTGTGGAATTCAAGAGAGAGGTCTTCTCCTCTATGTAAAAGGTTGGACAAATGGACTGAAAAACTCTAAGATCCATTCCAAAACTAGGATCCTAGGAATCTAACTGGAATTTACAATAAAGAAGAACTTTGAATTCTTCACTGAGACCTGCCTTCAATTTGACTGTCCACTCTCAACTCTGGTTATTTAGTTAATTCTGGTTATTTAGTTTTGTTAAGTCTACTGTTTATGTCACTTGTGACTCAGAATTCTTTGCAAGATGCTAACTGGGATAGAAAGGTTTCCTAGCCAAGATCATCAATGCTATTTTGAACTCTCTTGATCCTAGTACCAGAAACCAACTCAAACTACTGTCAATCTAAGAGGAAATTCAGTGGAAGAATATTCAAGTATCTCACAGTTTTCAAGTGTAGAGAGGCTTAGGGAAGGGGCAGAAACTAAAGTCTGAACCATCAGGAATCTTGGCAGTATCCTTTCTCTCTTTAATTTTGACCTTTCCAAAAATCAGTCTCATTTTTATTCGTTTTTATAGAATAGATTTCCCTAATTCCCAGTCCACACGGCAAGAAATGCCATGCCGCCTAAAGTGACATCATGTCAGACTCAGTGACACTAGAGAAGACCCGGTTGGCCCAGATTAAGTCACATCAATTCTGGCCACGGAGGTGTGAGGGGTGAGGGATTACAAACATGGCTGCTGAGGGCCCATGCCTGTGAAAGATGAGAAACGATGTGAGAAGAAAAGTAGTTCTCAAGAAAGGAGCTGGAAAAAAATCCTTAAAGAAGTCCACTAAAAATAGATTCCACCAAAACAATAAATATTTCATGCTTATGTTTTCTTCAATTGGGTAAGTAGTACAGGTTGCTGTTGCTTCTGTTTGTATCTTACCTCTGAAAGAACTATGTCAATCCTACAGATGCATCAACTTCTCCTTTTTTTAAAGTGATATCTAAAGCATGTTTTCTTTTTCTATTTAAGACTTCACGTCACAAATAATCAATATTTGCCCTGAGGAAATCTTAGGGCTATTTTAAAAACCAGAATCCTATAATCCTCTGGTGTCTTATAGCTCTAGGAAAAACAAGTTACCCTTTTAAAAGAACTGTCTCTGCCTGTTTCTTCTTCTATGACGGGAACTTGTCTTAATGACCCCATGTCACTGGATGGGGTGGGCTCATCTAGAGAAAATAGAAGCAGTTATTTTTTATTTCAAAGCCATCCAGCAAAATACTTCATATATAATTTTCCACTGTCTCACTTAGAGAAAATGTGGTTCTATCCACACTAACCATTGATCTCAGAGTCCTTTTGGTGGCTAAAGGCTGGGAGAAAGGGAATGAGTTTATCTAGCCAGACTACTATTAGAAAATTTCAACCTAAGCAAAGAAAAAAAAATTTTAAACAAAACCAAATGCCATTTTTTTCCTAACAAAATACAATTGCTTTCAAATGGGTAAAAGATAAACACTTTACCAAAGAATATATACAGATTACAAATAAAAATGTAAAAAGTTCTCGATGTTATTAGTCATAACAAAAATGCAAATTAAAACCATGATGAGACACCACTAAATGCCTATTAGAATGGTTAAATTTTTTTTTAAAAATGGTAATATTAAGTGATGTCAAGGTTGTGAAGCTCCAGAAATACAAAATGTGCACCCACTTTGGAAAACCATGTGGCACTTTCCTATAAAGTAAAACATTAACTTACCTACAGCTCAGCTATCCCACTGCTAAGTATTGACTGAAGTGAAATAAAAACTTACAGTTCACTTGAAAATATATGCGCAGGTGGTTTTTTTGTATAACTACCAAAACCTGGAAATAATCCAAATAACCCCCTCCTAGGAGTTGGATAAGCAAACTATGGTACATCTAAATAGAATAGAATGCTTAGCAATGAAAAAGAAATAAATTATTGTTATATACAACATTATGGATGGATCTTGTATGCAAAAAAGAAGGTTCCAATGTTAAGTGAAAGAAGTCAGACTAATAAGGCTACATATTATATAACTCCATTTTAAAGACATGTAGGAGAAGGCAAAACAGAAAACAAATCAGTCTGAGGGATTAACTACAAAGAGGCACACAATTTGGGGAGTGATAGGACTATTGTATATTTGGTTTCAGTGTGAGTTACATGACTATATGCATTTGTCAAAACTTACAGAACCCCACTCACACTTAAAAAGTGGATTTTACTATATGAAAATTATACCTTACTTAAAAAGAAAAAATACACACTTATCAACAGATGTAGTGTAGTATATATTAATTCCTCTTCAACTGTACTCATGTCCACTTTAGAGATTCTCACTGAACAGTATTTTTAAACCTCATAGCAAGTCCAATGTACCTTCAGTCTCTTTGGCTGCTTCTGTGCATTTGTGAAATCAAAACAAAAGCTATTCCTTTAGCTTAACTGTGCTCACCTCCAGAGCACTCTTTCTGAGACAAGAGCCCTTTTTGTCTTGATGGATTTACCACAGAAATGGAGAGAGGCCAAGCATGTCCCATGGGCACTCCCAGAGCTGAAGTCTCTCTTTGCCGTGTTAAACTCTTCACGTAAATGAGAGGAAATATCTGTCTCTTATTTTTTCTGCTGGGTAAATTTTCCCCAACCTGCACTTGAATTCAAGTATCTGTAGTCCAAACAGCTGGAGACAATGCAAAGCTGTTATAACCTGCATCGTTCTGTACCACCCCCAGAAGGAACTATCTCCCAGCCACAGAGAAAGGAAGGGCCAGCCCATCAGTCATCCTCTGGGTGACTTATATGGGCTCTATTAATATCACAAGATGCTTCCCTTCAGCATTCACCTCTTAAGAGTCCATTTTAATCCCAATAAATATTCACAACTGACACCTTCCATATGCCACCTAGGCTAAAATGGAACTAATGAGTGCTTAGGAGATGATGTTTTAAAATGATGCACTGCATAGAAACCAGTACAAATCTCTGCTTTATTGCAGGAACAGAGGTTAGCATTAAGAGGACTGCCATTTGCTTCTCCAATTTGTAACACCATTAATTACTCATGTGTTTTTTTAATCTGTCTCTAAAACAGAAGCATTGCAAATCTACAATGCAAGGATTCCCTAAATGAGGACTTGGGATAAACCCACACTCTCTGGAAATACTGGTTCCTGTTCAGTCAAGGAAGGTAGAGCACAGAAAACAGACTCTGCACCTTGGGGACCCCAGTTTAAATCGATAGGAGATATGCAGGTGTGGGATAGAGGAAACAAAGACTGAAGCTTATTGTGGAAATGTCAACACAGAAGAAAGTCACAGTGAACTGTCCCTATAGAAGTTAGACAAGTCTCAGACTTTCCATCAGGGTCCCTCTGGCTAGTAAACTAGCCACAGCCCTAATCAAATATAAGTGCTGACCTGCCGCCAGCCACAGCATGTCAGCCCTGACATCAGAATCCTCCTGTCCTTTGACCCACAGGGATGCTGCGAGCAGTAATTAATGTCCATTAAGTGGCTAGTCATCCTTACTCAGCAGCTTTCTGTCAAGTTCTAAGCAGACAGCAGCATACCCCATGACCCAGAGTACCTCATCAGACCATTTCCTTCTCTGGGGAAAGGAGGTAACCTCAGCTCCAGCTGTCCACAGTTCAAAAGCCACAGACACGAAAGGGCCTCTTGCCACCATAAATAGTGTCCCCAAGATGGAGCTGAGCCCTGAGCCCCTGAGTGGGGCAGGCCCAGAGAAAATGGCTGTTGCATGGTGTAAGTCTTCAGAATTCAGAACAGTTAAACCAATTTAGAGAGCTCTGTTGGATGGAAATAATGCCGAAACATTCTTAGTGCAAGCCCAGCCAGAGCATAAATGATGATCTACAATGACTTTCTCCTGCTTTCCAAACAACCAGCCCTATTCCCCTATACCAAAGCTCTGAATTCATGAAGCCCTGACTGGGACTACTGAATACCAAAAGAGCTGAAACAATTTGAAAGGAGAAGCTAACATTTGTTAACTTCTACATGTTGCCAAGTTCTTTAATTACATCCATAGCATAGCACCTGACACAAAGTAGATGCCAAAAATCTGAAGCTTAAATAAGACTTGTCGAATGAATGGGGTGAATGAATTCCCATTTAATTTTTGCAACAATTCCAAGTTAACAATTTACACCTGAGGAAACTAAGGCTCGCAGCACCATAGACTTCATCGTAGTCATGAAACTATTTAAGGTTGAGGGGAGTTGAAATAGGTTTTTTTGACTCTTTAGAACCATGACTCTTTAGGAACCTTTGCTAGTTCCTGACTCTGGTAGTTCTTCTTGTTAACACTGATGTGGCATGGTTGGTGTTACTTACCTTTTTAAAGAGACCAAGAGTTGGCCTCCTCACTCAGATAATTGGGATGAAAATCCCCAGAGGCTTCTCCTCCCATCTCTCCTACCAAGGATTGGTCATAATATTCCCTTTATATATAATTACCTGTCCATAGGCAAGGAAAAATATTCCACTTTCCTTTTTTTTTTTTTTTTTTTTTTTTTTTTTTTTTTTTATAAACATATATTTTTTATATACATATATTTTTATCCCCAGGTCTGTGAATCACCAGGTTTACACACTTCACAGCACTCACCAAATCACATACCCTCCCCAATGTCCATAATCCCACCCCCTTCTCCCCAACCCCCTCCCCCCGGCAACCCTCAGTTTGTTTTGTGAGATTAAGAGTCACTTATGGTTTGTCTCCCTCCCAATCCCATCTTGTTTCATTTATTCTTCTACCCACTTAAGCCTCCATGTTGCATCACGGAGAAAGGGGAACCCTCCTACACTGTTGGTGGGAATCCACTTTCCTTTTTGGAGAGACTTTTGTTCCATCATCTCTAGGTCTCCACAGGAGCCAATTTATATACCCCTCTCCATAGCAGGCAGTAATTTTTATTGAAACAGTAATATTCAAATATGGTTCCTCTCTCCTCCCTTCACCTACACCTCTCTATAGGAGAAGGTGTTTGTCCGTTGCAGAGCCCAACCCATCAAATCACATGCTGGTGTGAAGAGGAAATAAAAGTGGAAAACCACTTCCACCACCTCTTTCATATGGCCTCCTGCAGGCAACGGTAAGAATTTCTGTTTTTCCAGACATAGTAAGTACCCAGAGGACCTTCACTGCCTTCCCATCCCCACTCTGCCTTCCCCTGGGCCAGTCCCAGGCTTTCTGAAACGGACTCTGCTCCTGCCTACAGCCATTATCTGGAGCTGTTAGAGTCTGCTCAGCAATGCCAGCTCACCCACAGGTGGGAGCCACTATACACACTCCAGAAGTGGCCGTAGGTCCCCTCTGCATTCTCTGATTTGGCTTTTCCTTGATCTTTGGCAACTAAGGGACCCCCTTTAAGGAAGCTACTGGTCTAATCCAGCTTCTCTATCTGTTCTCTAAGGCCTACCTAAGCCCTGAAGCTAAAGGTTAGGTGAGACGCAGGTGCTCATCCCTCTGCCCCCTCTAAGGTTCTAGCCAGCTGACACTGCATGTGACGTCTTTAATACCAGCTTTAAAGTCTGAGCACCAGTCAACAACATTTACCCCCTCTCTCTCAGAATATAATTACGTATATCTTAGGTTTTATTTTGCTTCTGAAATGTTTCTTTTTATTTGGAGGGAGGGGAGATTCTATGTTCTTTAGGTTTCTTTATTACAGATTGGAAGAGTTCCTCATACGTGTGTATGTGTGTGTGTGTGTGTGTGTGTGATTTCTGGAAGCTCTATAGAAAATATTTTACCATTCAAAGTATTCACCTTTATTACATGTCTCCCATTTTCAGCTTTGAGTTTCATCATTACCACTTGGGTCTCTGTAGCTTGTACTCAGAGTGGTGGCCTGGCTGTGTGAGGGGAGGAGGGTACCTGGCAATCAGCAACTCTGTACTTAGGTTTTCAGCCAATGCCCTTGGTTTCAGCTTTATACTTCACCCCTCCCTCCAGTTTCCCAGACTTGCTGAAGTTCTACACAACAGAGTATTTCCTCCTCCTTCTAAGGACACTAAGTTGCTACTGCCTCCAAACTATTAAATCAGCTACCAGTCCACTCTCCAGCTTCCTACACCTGTGGAAAGTTTCCTTTTTCAGTTGCCTTCTTGGCCCTCCTCTCTGTACTTGTGGTTTTGTATCTATCTTACTCCTCTTACTGGGGTTTGGAAAGGAAGAAGAAAGTTGTTGCATGGCTGTCTATCTTCCAGGTTTCTACTTCATGCTTACTAATGTGGGGCCACAAGCGAACAGTCAAGAAAGAATTCTTGAGATGTTTTCATTGCAAAAAGATGCTTTTATTACAGCACAGAGACAGGACCTGTGAGCAGAAAGAGCTGCACTTTTGCTCTGTGAAAGCTGGTAGTTAAATGCTTAGTTTTCAAGGGGGAGGGGACATGCAGGAAGTATTAAATCATAAATGTTTTCTTTAAATTTCTACTGTAAAACTACTTTCACAAGACTTCTCTGGTACTTATCATTCAGCTCAATATTAACTATTGGTGAGATACGCAGATAATCATTGGATCCTCTAAAGTTGTAGCAACCAGCACATAGTTGAGCCTTATTGAAACTATGACATCTATAGGTCAGTCTCCTGGGCTCAATTAGGTGAACATTCTTCTGTCCCTCATCAGTTACCCCCTCCAGTGCTGAGAGAACTAAACCAAATGAAGAAGGAAACAGGGAGTTCCAGAATGTGGCTCTTATTGCCACTTTCCATATCCAGAGTTCTCAGGGAAGAACAGGAGAGGGCATTCCCTTTAACACATGGTAGGAACCCCCTGCTTCTCTTTGGGATCCAAAACACTGTCAGTCCCATCTCTTTTGTGTATGCCTGACCCATCATGGTGAACCGACCCTACATTCTCTCAGCTTTTCACCACAGACTTTGCCACAGGGATTGGGACTCCTCCTCCCAAGAGCACCCAACATTCTAGAATTTCTCTGATGAGTATTAAACAGACCTGCCCATGGCCTTGTTTTCCTTTGTAGTTCATCACCCATGTCTTGTCTTTAGTTCTGAGCCCACTTGGCACCCTCCAAGGGGAGAATCAAAGATCTGTCAAGGGAACCAACAACACTGGCCCGAAGTTTTTGAGATGCCAAAAATCGCTGGTGTCACTGTTTCACAGAAAAGGAGAACGGTAGACTCCATTTTGGCAGAACAAAATCAGGCCACCAACAGTGTACTCAGCTTGTGGGAACATATCTCATGGACAGATAGAAGGAAGATTTTTGGTATAGCTCTCTCCAATTATTACAACAGTGCAAGGCCTAGACAAGGATATCAGGAAAATGCCTTACACAGAGGAACTATTTTAAAGTGCATGTCTGAGAAACTTCAAAAAGAATTCTTCTCTCTCCTTCTCCCTCACCTTTCCACCTCTCTGCTCTACTCTTCTCTCTTTTGCTCTTCATTGTCCCCTTCCAATATTTTTTTTCTTTCTTTTTCTTTCCTCTTTCAAAACATGACAAGATTATCTGCTGCCTGATAAAATTCTTCCACCAAGCTCAAGCCCTCAGAGAATATTTTCAACATGGCCATTTCCAGGCCATGGAACTTAGAATCTACAAAGGAAGTGCTGACAAAAGCCTTAAGTAGGGCAGCCCTGCATAGCCCCAGCCTTGTTTAATCAGCTTGCTGAGAGCTGGGCCCAGAAAATAGGATAATCTCAGTCATAAAGCTTTTCACTCATCTTTAACCCACCTACTTCTCGTCAACCTATTCATAACAAGCAATAAATGAAGCCCTGTCACAAAGCCCCAGACCTTGGTGCAGGATTTTACTTCACTGAAGCAAGAGCTTTCCACATTAATGCCTTTTGCTTTTCTGTCATATGCTTCTTGTAAAAGACATCCTGCTCTCTTTGGGGAGAGAAATAAGACAAATGGCTTGGATAGTTGAGATTTACTGAGTCCTTACCCTGTGCAGGGCTCAGCATTTTATATGCATTATCTCACTTAATCCTCATGATGACCCTAGGGGAGAGATCCGATTATCATCCTCTTTCCCACACAAGGAACCAGAGATGGAAGAGCACACAGAGAGTATGTGGTGGAGTCAGGATTTGAATCCCAGCGTTCTGGTTTCCAGCCTCCCATTAATGACTACCCTGAACTGGTTTCCTAAGCATGGAATTCGAAGATGGCCTTCAGTCCAAGTCCTTCCCAGCCATACATGTAATGGCATCCTGCCCCCACAGACCTGAGTGTGCAATTGTGAAGACAAGCTATGCTTTGTCTTGCTCCCTTTATCTCATCAGGGGCCAAATTGTGTGCAACCCTATTCCTGCTTGAGAAAGAGCAAAGCTTGAGATATGAATGTGGAAGTTACCAACAGAGAGATGACATTGGAAATCAAGTGAATAGATGTGATTGCCCAAACGCAGAGGCAGGAAGGGGCAAAACTGGTAAAGATAATTTAGAAAAGAGGAGTAAAATTGGTACTATGCAAAGAAGACTAGGAATTAGCAGTAGAGAGGGAAGAAATGAGAACCCCTTGTGATGGAAGAACATTTGACATTGTGGGTCAGAGAATGAGGGCACCCATTGTTAAGGTCTGTGGACCCCAAAAAACTGCCTTTGTCATAGCCCATGAGTGCAGTATGTGTATGGTTGTATGTATCTGTGTGTGTTCAGATCCCTCAACTGTCCACATATCCACCTCCCACTCCCACCTCCCACTTCTCGCCTGCCTTGCCGTTCCTATATTGCACCAGTTGAATGTGTCAATCAAAAAAGAAAATAGGACACACTTTCAGGTTCCTCAGCACCACTTCTCCTTGCTTCTCTTCCCTTTCCCAGCAGCCACAGCCTAGAGAATTCCAGGCATGAGTACATAAATGGCAAGAACATCACAAATGATTGACTTATGACGCCCCCACGGGCCCTAAGTTAAGACTACCACCCCTTCTTCCTGACCTCACTACTCTCTAACTCCACTTGAGACACTTCTATTTTAGAAGATTTGGAGGGAGCATTGTTTTCAAAAGAAGGACAAAACAAAGGGTGGGAAGGAAAACCCTGGAAAAAGTGATTAATATCATTGCTAATTTTCCGCAAGCACTTATCAGCACAGCAGTGAGCCAACTCAGAGTGTGCTAAAAGTAATCTTGAAATTCTCCAGCATCTCACTCCAGCAATAAAACACAGATTTATGTGGTGCAGCCCATAATAGAAGATGGAATAAAATCATCCTAGATGACTGAATCACGGTGTTTCTGGTCGAAGAGCTTAATAACTGAACTCTTTATACCTCCAGGGACTGCTCAACCATTTGTTTTCATTTCTCTGACATTTTGTCAAAGTCACATAATCAGATGTGCTGCCCTTCTTCATGGTCTGGGCCTCAGAGGTCAATGTGCTTCACAGTAGGGTCAGGAGACCCTCTCCTAGGTCCTGCTCTGTCTTGCACTAACTCGGAGACCTGAAACAAGTTTCCCCATAAACACCACCAGTGGTCTTTCATGCCACCTTGGAATGTCTTCCAGGCTCACCCATACTCCACCTCCTCACTCCTCACTTTTCTGCCCCATTTGATCCCACACCTAGGTTCCTGTTCTTCATTTAGCATATTCGGAGCCTGGTCCTAAGCTACTTCTGCAAGAAAACACCTCAGAAATCTAAATTGGTTTTGGAGGGGAGGTGGTTGGAGGAATGGGGTAACTGGGTGATGGGCGTGAAGGAGGCACGTGATGTGATGAGCACTGGGCGTTATATACAACTGATGAATCACTGAGCTCTGCCTTTGAAACTAATAATACAGTACATGTTAATTAATTAAATTTAAATAAATTTTTTAAAAATCTAAGTTACTTTTAAAGCTATGTTTTAAGTATGTTTCTTCCTTATTGTCATCTGAAGTAGCTGTGGGTTTATTTGGGCAATTTGGGGGTGAGTTTTTTTTTCCTGGTCCTCTGCTATAAAGTGGAATAATTTCTTTTTCTGTCCTCTTGCTCTATACCTCCTTCTATCTTTTTCTTCCCATGTCTTTTTCTTCTGCCTTCTTCTTTACTTTCTGATTCCTGACAATTACCTGGACATGTTTGACACTCTTTGACAGGCATGGCTTATTTGCCTGGTGACAGTCAAGGATAAAGAGGACACTTATCATTTTACACACAGTGACAGTTCAAAGTTGTGTAAAATCACCAAGGAACAGATGAGGAACCATTTAAAGCAGTTTATATCTATAGCATGAGCATACGTGGAAATGAAGTGGTGACACACACAGCTAGAAAAAAGGAATGCATTTAAGAGCGCAATATTTGACATATCTGAAGAAAAATGGTGAAAACTTTTGGAAGCATTTCTCTGCATGAAGATTCCTCTTCTTGTCTCAAAGTGAAAATGGATTGCAACAGCAGAGAGCAATGTGCCTGAGTTCCATCACTGGCAAGGAATGCAATTACAAATATGAACAGAACAAACCACACCTATAGACACCCACCTGGTAATAAAGCCTCCACAAAGCTTGAACATAATGCATATCTATCCAGGAAGACTCACAATTCTCCAGAAATCCTTTATCCATCTTAGTGTCCAAATGAAACTTCCAAATTACCATGGATCCAGGTCAGGGGTAGATTAGCAAGATATCAGGAGTAACCATAAATGTAATGAGGGAAAAAAAAAATCTAGAACAAAACAAAGAAAGGGATATCTCCCTAGTAACATTGGTTAAGCACTTCCTGTAAGAGAAAATGAGAAAATAAAATCCACAGATATTGAGATGTTATGTATACTGTATATATTTTATAGCAGTTTAGGAGTGTCTGTTGTTACTCCTAAGGAGCCTCCTTGACTGTACCTGAGTTTATACTAATGAGATGACTCATGAAGGAAGGGCCTAGATTGTCTCAGTATGGGGGCTTGTCACCACAGGAAACCATTATCTGAATACATTGGTGGAATTTTCAGCCCAACTCTACCAACAAATTTCCCAGAGGAGACAGGGACTGAAGACAGAGTTCAATCAGGGGGCCAAAATTTTAATCAGTCATACCCACTGTCTTAGCCTATTCAGGCTGTCATAACACAATACCATAGAGTAGGCGGCCTAAGAACACAGAATTTCACAGTTTTGGAGGCTAAAAACCCAAGAGGAAGGTGCCAGATGATTCAATTCCTGCTAAGGGCCCTCTTCCTGGCTTGCAGATGTCCACCTTCTCTCTATATCCTCACCTGGCCTTTCCTTGGTGCATACACACAGAGAGAAAAAGCAAACGAAAAATCTTCTTTCTCTTCTTCTTCTTAGAAGGCCACTAATCCCATTATTAGGGGTCCACCCTCATGACCTAATCTAACCCTAATGACGTCCCAAAGGCCCCATCTTCAGGTACCATTACATTGTGGTCTGAATTTGGAAGGGATGCAAGCATTCGTTCCATTACTCCTACATGATGAAACCCTGTATGAAAGGTCTGGAACAAGAAGGTTCAAGAAATTTTGAAATTGGTGACCACAAGATGTACTGGGAGGGTTCGACACAAGGATAGGACCAGGAGTGCTGTGCCTGCACTTCCCCAGACCTTGCTATCCTATTTCTTTCTTCACTTGGCCATTCATTTGTATGCTTTGTAATAAACCAGTAATTGTACATATATTGCTTTCCTTTATTTTTTTAAGATTTTATTTATTTATTTGACAGACAGAAATTGTAAGTAGGCAGAGATGCAGGCGAAGGGGGGGGGAAGCAGGCTCCCCGCTGAGCAGAGAGCCCGATGCGGGGCTTGATCCCAGGACCCTGAGATCATGACCTGAGCTGAAAGCAGAGGCTTAACCCACTGAGCCACCCAGGTGCCCTCATATAGTGCTTTTCTGAGTCCTGTTAGTTATTCTAGCAAATTACTAGGGGTGGTCATGGGAACCCACTTAGCCATGAGATCTAAATAGTAACCCAAGATTTAGTGTCAGAATTGAACTGAATTATAGGATACCAATGGGAGACTGATGTTAGAAAAAACATACCCTCCCATTACCCATCCCAACAGCTAACAAACAAAATGATGTTTTTACCGTCTGACTGCCCAGTGTATTAGGTATAATTCTAAGATGATCCCAAAGTTCTCACCCCTGATGGCATGCCTTGTATAATCCCCCTTTCCTTAGTGGGGGCAGGACCCATGAATTTGCTAGTGCTTTCCTTCTGTGATTAAGTTTTATTATGTGACAATAATGAAGGGGTTTTGGTTTTTTGTTGTTTTTTTTTAAACACCTTTTAAAGATTTTATTTATTTACTTGACAGAGAGAGATCACAAGTAGGCAGAGAGGCAGGCAGAGAGAGAGGAGGAAGCAGGCTCCCTGCCAAGCAGAGAGCCAGATGTGGGATTCGATTCCAGGACCCCCAGATCATGACCTGAGCCGAAGGCGGAGGCTCAACCCACTGAGCCACCTAGGTGCCCGTGAAGGAGTTTTTGTAAATATTATTAAGGTCCCCAATCAGTTCATTTTGATTTAATCAAAATGGAGATTATGCTGGGCAGGTCTGACTTAATAAAGCTAGCCCTTTAAGAGAAGGTCTATAAGTCATTGACAGAGGAATTCTAAGATTCTCCTGCTGCCCCTGAAGACATAAGCTGCTATGTTGGGAGAAGCTCTATGAGTGGACCACATGGCAAGGAACTGAGGGGCCTCATGGTCTGAGAGTAGACCCCAGGTGATAACAGTGGAACAAGACTTCAACCTATAACCACAAGGAACTATATGCTGTCAACAACCTGAGGGAACTCGAGAGAGGGCTCCGGGCTCCAGGACTTAACACAACCCAACTAATCCTTTTACTGCAGTCTTGCCAGATCCTAAGAAGAAGACCCAGATAAGATGTGCCCAGACTTCTGACCCATGGAAACTGTGGGATCATAAACATTGGTTCTTTCAATCTGCTAAGTTTGTTATAATTTGTAATGCAGCAATAGGAAACAAATGCAACCACATATCACACACACTGATCAATTTGTCATTCTCCTGCTTCCCACTTACAGTGCCACCCAGTCTTTTTATGATGCCCTCTTCAAGATGAAGCATAACAAAATCTTTTGACAGGTGCTCAACACCAGGATTTGCACATAATATATGATTGATACCTTTGTTGCTTGAATTGATATTGTACTGTCATGATTTACAAGACAGTATTAGCAAAATATTACCATGGTTTACCTCAACCCTTTAACATATTCTACTCTGAAAATAAGAATTCTTTGTTGTATAATGACTTATTAAATACCATTTCACTAAAATATTATTTTCAATGTGGGAAATAAATTCCATATATATCTTCTGAAGACACATGGTTTGATATTTTTTAATTTCCTGAGATTTTTGGACTCTACCATTAAGTAACAAAATAGCAACTATACCTAAGTTAAAATGTTGACCCAAATTACAATTCTAACTTCTCTATTCAAGAGTAAAATCAGCAGCTTTTTCATTGAGTTCTGATTTAACAGGTAGTCCAACATACCAAGCACTAATGGGGAGGTCAGAACCATACCAGAGTCATAAGTTCAGCCATGGATTACTTTGTCCATTACTATTCCTGACCTCTCTCCCTCTCTCCCTCCACCACTAACTGCCCTGAAACCAGAGCATGGCAAGGAATGTGTTCTGATTATTTCTGTGTTCCCCTTCTCTCATTCACTTTCTACTCATCTTTGTTATATTACGTCATTTGGATCATGTGTCACACTGAGATAGTGAGGGGGTTCATGCCTCTCATAAGTTTGCTAAAATCAAATGCATCAATGAACAGGAAATTATTTTCAAATGAGAAAAGATTTCCATGAATGTGACAAACCTTCTTTTTTAGTGAGCAACCATTTTTTAAATTTTTTTGTAAAAATTGTATTTATTTATTTACTTGACAGAAGAGAGACAGTGAGAGAGGGAACATAAGCTAGGGGATTGTGAGAGGGAGAAGCAGACTCCCTACTGAGAAGGGAGCCCAATGTGGAGCTTGATCCCAGGACCCTGGGATCATGACCTGAGTCAAAGGCAGATGCTTAATGGCTGAGCCACCCAGGTGCCCTGTGAGCAACCATTTTATAATGTAATAGAAGTTCAGTGTTAAAGAATTTTATTGGGGCACCTGGATGGCTCAGTGGGTTAAGCCTCTGCCTTCAGTCCAGGTCATGATCTCAGGGTCCTGGGATCCAGCCCTGCACTGGGCTCTCTGCTCAGCAGGGAGTTGCTTCTCCCTCTCTCTCTGCCTGCTGGTCTGTCTGCTTATGATCTCTTTCTGTCAAATAAATAAAATCTTTAAAAAAAAAAAAAAAAAGAACTTTGTCAAACCCTCCCACCTGGATATTTGATCTTTTCTGAAGCTCATTTATTCATCAAAAATGTATAAAACACTAATAATGATATATACCCTAGGAAAAGCCCTTGCAAGTAGTCTCCAGTTGATAACCTCCAGTGACAAGGAATTCACTATGTCTTGAGGGACTTCATTCCATTTGGTGCAGTTTTTATTTGTCAGAAACATCCTCCTTGTAGTAAGAGCTAAGAATCCTCATCAATATCTAGACTTCAGGGGTGAAAAGTAGTGTCAAATGGTGCTAGGCCACTAGCAAGAAGATATGATTGCACACCTGAAGCAATAGTGAACAGTATGGGTTAGTATATTCATGGTGTGGATACTGATTAAATATACTAATAAAAGCTGAAAGAAACAATGAAGTCTTCACAGAGGAGGTAGAACTTAAATGAAGCCTTAAATGTCAGCCAGAATATGAGGAGTGAGAAAGCAATTTTAGATGAGATGAAAAAAGGAATGGAGTGCACTCGTGGGAAAAAGGATGTGTTTGACAATAGTGGAGGATACTGGAAGTTTGACAAAGGAGTTTAAAATTGATATGGTGGGAGCCAGAAAACCTCTTAAGGTCACTAAAGCTTTATTAGTTTCATTCTCACAAGATCAGTTTTTATCTGAAGAACAAATGGGTGTTCTTCATCCCCAAGAAGAAAATAGGGACACAAAATAATATAGGTCCAAAGAGAACCATAGGCAAAAAGCCGGTTCTGGAGAAGGAATTGAAACAAGACCAAAGCCTATGGTTGTTGAGTCAACTATTACTTGCTTTACAAATTTGTCTAAGGAAATTGCCAGAAGCAAGTGGTCTTAGCTGGTCACCTGTTCCTTTGTGCAGTAAGACTTCCTGAGGTTTGTGAAAAATCATTTGTTCTCTACACTTTGCCAGGAGGATCGTAATATTTTTATGAGCTCCATTATCCAGAAAGCAGAATTCCTAATAGTACAGACACCAAAAATAAATGAAATCTCTTAATTAATATTTATGGTTTATGTATACATTTTCTGAATATGCCTTATGGTGAGGTCTCTTTGAGTTAGGACTGGGACCATTCTGATGCTCCCCCAAACACCTTACTCCAGTAGGATACATGTAAGTTATATCTAGATAAAATTATTGAAACACAGTTCTCTTGTACCCCATAATATTGAATGAATAAGGTTTTTTTTTAAATGTTTATTGTGTTATGTCAGTCACCATACAATACATCATTTGTTTTTGATGTAGTGTTCCAAGATTCATTGTTTACATGTAACACCAAGTGCTCCATGAAATACATGCCCTCCTTAATCCCCACCACCAGGCTCACCCATTTTTCCCACCCCTCCCCTCTAAAACCCTGTTTGTTTCTCGGAGCCCACAGTCTCTCGTGCTTCGCCTCTTCCTCTGACATCTCCCCTTCACTTTTCCTTTCCTTCTCCTAATGTCCTCCATGTTGTTCCTTATTTTCCACAAGTATGTGAAACCATATGATAATTGACTTTCTTTGCTTGACTTATTTCACTCAGCCTAATCTCCTCCACTTCCATCCATGCTGACGCAAAAAATTGGGTATTCATCCTTTCTGATAGCTGAGTAATATTCCATTATATATATGGACCACAACCATTCGTCTGCTGAAGGCATCTCAGCTCTTTCTACAGTTTGGCGATTGTGAACATTGCTGTTATGAACATTGGGGTACATATGGCCCTTCTTTTCATTACATCTGTATATTTGGGGTAAATATCCAGTAGTGTAATTGCCAGGTCATAGGGTAGCTCTATTTATAATTATTTTAGGAAGCTCCACACTGTTTTCCAAAGTGGCTGCACCAACTTGCATCCCACCAATAGTGTAAGAGGGTCCCTTTTCTCCACATACTCTCCATTTGTTGTATCCTTACTTGTTAATTTTTGCCATTCTAACTTGTGTAAGGTAGTATCTCAATGTGGTTTTGATTTGAATTCCCCTGATGCTAATAATGATGAACATTTTTTCATGTGTCTGTTAGCCATTTGTATGTCTTCTTTGGAAAGTCTCTGTTCATGTTTTCTGCCCATTTATTTGACTTGATTATCTGCTTTTTGGGTGTTGAGTTTGAGAAGTTCTTTATAGATCTTGGATATCAGCTCTTTGTTTATAGGGTCATTTGCGAATATCCTCTCCCATTCTGTGGGTTGTCTCTGTTTTGTTGACGTTTCCTTTGCTGTGCAGAAGCTTTTGATCTTGAAGAAGTCCCAAGAGTTCATTTTCACTTTTGTTTCTTTTGCTTTTGAAAGAAGTTGCTGTGGCCAATGTCAAACAGGTTACTGCCTATGTTCTCCTCTAGGATTTTGATAGATTCCTGTCTCACATTGAGGTCTTTCATCCATTTTGAGCTTATTTTAGTGTATGGTGTAAGAGAATGGTCGAGATTCATTCTTCTGTACAACAGCAATCTAATTTTCCCATCGCCATTTATTGAAGAGACTATCTTTTTTCCACTGGATATTTTTTACTGCTTTGTCAAAGATTAGTTGCGGGTCCATATCTGGGCTCTCTACTCTGTTCCACTGGGCTATGTGTCTGGTTTTGTGCCAGTACCATGCTGTCTTGGTGATCACAGCTTTGTAATAAAGCTTGAAATCAGGTAATGTGATGCCCCCAGCTTTGTTTTTCTTTTTCAACATTTCCTTGGTGATTAGGGGTCTTTCCTGGTTCCACAAAAATTTTTGGATTGTTTGATCCAGCACTTTAAAAAATGCCAGTGGAATTTTGATTGGGATGGCACTGAAAGTATAGATTGCTCTAGGCAGCATAGATATTTTTTAAATGTTTATTTCTCCAATCCATGAGCATGGAATGTTTTTCCATCTTGTTGTGTCTTCTTCAATTTCCTTCAGGAGTGTGCTGTAGTTCCTCAAATATAGATCCTTTACCTCTTTGGGATGAACATTTTTAAATGTTATGTTGGCCAGTTTTAAAAGCTGCCAAATCGAGAGAGGAGTCAAGATGGCGGAGAAGTAGCAAGCTGAGACTGCTTCAGCTAGCCGGAGATCAGCTAGATAGCTTATCTAAAGATTGCAAACACCTGAAAATCCATCGGCAGATCGAAGAGAAGAAGAACAGCAATTCTGGAAACAGAAAAACAACCACTTTCTGAAAGGTAGGACCGGCGGAGAAGTGAATCCAAAGCGACGGGAAGATAGACCCCGGGGGGAGGGGCCGGCTCCCGGCAAGCGGCGGAGCAACCGCGCACAAAATCAGGACTTTTAAAAGTCTGTTCCGCGGAGGGACATCGCTCCAGAGGCTAAACCGGAGTGAAGCCCACGCGGGGTCAGCGTGGCCTCAGGTCCCGCAGGGTCACAGAAGGATCGGGGGTGTCTGAGTGTCGCAGAGCTTGCGGGTATTGGAACGGGAAAGCCGGCTACAGAGACAGAGCCGACAGTAAGCTCGCAGCTCCGTGTTACCTTGAACCGGTCGCAGGCTCGGTGAGCTCGGAGCGCGGCCGGAGGTCAGGCAGACGGGAGTAACTGGGCGCTGTTCTCTGAGGGCGCACTGAGGAGTGGGGCCCTGGGCTCTCGGCTCCTCCAGGCCGGAGACCAGGAGGCCGCCATTTGTATTCCCGTCCTCTGGAACTCTACGGAAAGCGCTCAGGGAACAAAAGCTCCTGAAAGCAAACCCGAGCGGATTACTCACCCCGGCCCCGGGTAAGGGCGGTGTAATTCCGCCTGGGGCAAAGACACTTGAAAATCACTACAACAGGCCCCTCCCCCAGAAGATCAACAAGAAATCCAGCCTAGACCAAGCTCACCTACCAAGGAGTGCGGTTTCAATACCAAGGAGAGCAGCAGAATTCCAGAGGAGGAGAAAGCCAAGCACGGAACTCATGGCTTTTTTCCTGTGATTTTTTTTAGTCTTGCAGTTAATTTAATTTTTTCTTTTTCATTTTTTTTTTTTTTTTCTCGCCTTCGGGTAAAATTTTTTTTTTTTTTAACTGTTACCTTTTTCTTTTTTAACGATTTTTTACTAGTTTATCTAATATATATATATATATTTTTACATTTTTCTTAGGTGTTTTCTTTTTTAAAAAAAAAATTCTTTTCTTTTTTTTTTTTTTTTTTTTTTCTTTTTTCTTTCTTCCTTTTTGAACCTCTTTTTATCCCCTTTCTCCCCACTCACGATTTTGGATCTCTTCTAATTTGGCTAAAGCATATTTTCCTGGGGTTGTTGCCACCCTTTTAGTATTTTACTTGCCCCTTCATTTACTCTTATCTGGACAAAATGACAAGACGTAAAAATTCACCACAAAAAAAAGAACAAGAGGCAGTACCGAAGGCTAGGGACCTAATCAATACAGACATCGGTAATATGTCAGATCTAGAGTTCAGAATGACAATTCTCAAGGTTCTAGCCGGGCTCGAAAAAGGCATGGAAGATATTAGAGAAACCCTCTCGAGAGATATAAAAGCCCTTTCTGGAGAAATAAAAGAACTAAAATCTAACCAAGTTGAAATCAAAAAAGCTATTAATGAGGTGCAATCAAAAATGGAGGCTCTCACTGCTAGGATAAATGAGGCAGAAGAAAGAATTAGTGATATAGAAGACCAAATGACAGAGAATAAAGAAGCTGATCAAAAGAGGGACAAACAGCTACTGGACCACGAGGGGAGAATTCGAGAAATAAGTGACACCATAAGACGAAACAACATTAGAATAATTGGGATTCCAGAAGAAGAAGAAAGTGAGAGGGGAGCAGAAGGTATACTGGAGAGAATTATTGGGGAGAATTTCCCCAATATGGCAAAGGGAACAAGCATCAAAATTCAGGAGGTTCAGAGAATGCCCCTCAAAATAAATAAGAATAGGCCCACACCCCGTCACATAATAGTAAAATTTACAAGTCTCAATGACAAAGAGAAAATCCTGAAAGCAGCCCGGGAAAAGAAGTCTGTAACATACAATGGTAAAAATATTAGATTGGCAGCTGACTTATCCACAGAGACCTGGCAGGCCAGAAAGAGCTGGCATGATATTTTCAGAGCACTAAACGAGAAAAACATGCAGCCAAGAATACTATATCCAGCTAGGCTATCATTGAAAATAGAAGGAGAGATTAAAAGCTTCCAGGACAAACAAAAACTGAAAGAATTTGCAAACACCAAACCAGCTCTACAGGAAATATTGAAAGGGGTCCTCTAAGCAAAGAGAGAGCCTACAAGTGGTAGATCAGAAAGGAACAGAGACCATATACAGTAACAGTCACCTTACAGGCAATACAATGGCACTCAACTCACATCTCTCAATAGTTACCCTGAATGTTAATGGGCTAAATGCCCCTGTCAAAAGACACAGGGTATCAGAATGGATAAAAAAACAAAACCCATCTATATGTTGCCTCCAAGAAACACATTTTAAGCCCGAAGACACCTCCAGATTTAAAGTGAGGGGGTGGAAAAGAATTTACCATGCTAATGGACATCAGAAGAAAGCAGGAGTGGCAATCCTTATATCAGATCAATTAGATTTTAAGCCAAAGACTGTAATAAGAGATGAGGAAGGACACTATATCATACTCAAAGGGTCTGTCCAACAAGAAGATTTAACAATTTTAAATATCTATGCCCCCAACGTGGGAGCAGCCAACTATATAAACCAATTAATAACAAAATCAAAGAAACACATAAACAACAATACAATAATAGTAGGGGACTTTAATATTCCCCTCACTGAAATGGACAGGTCATCCAAGCAAAAGATCAGCAAGGAAATAAAGGCCTTAAATGACACACTGGACCAGATGGACATCACAGATATATTCAGAATATTTCATCCCAAAGCAACAGAATACACATTCTTCTCTAGTGCACATGGTACATTCTCCAGAATAGATCACATCCTCGGTCCTAAATCAGGACTCAACCGGTATCAAAAGATTGGGATCATTCCCTGCATATTTTCAGACCACAATGCTCTAAAGCTAGAACTCAACCACAAAAGGAAGTTTGGAAAGAACCCAAATACATGGAGACTAAAGAGTATCCTTCTAAAGAATGAATGGGTCAACCGGGAAATTAAAGAAGAATTGAAAAAAATCATGGAAACAAATGATAATGAAAATACAACGGTTCAAAATCTGTGGGACACAACAAAGGCAGTCCTGAGAGGAAAATATATAGCGGTACAAGCCTTTCTCAAGAAACAAGAAAGGTCTCAGGTACACAACCTAACCCTACACCTAAAGGAGCTGGAGAAGGAACAAGAAAGAAACCCTAAGCCCAGCAGGAGAAGAGAAATCATAAAGATCAGAGCAGAAATCAATGAAATAGAAACCAAAAAAACAATAGAACAAATCAACGAAACTAGGAGCTGGTTCTTTGAAAGAATTAATAAAATTGATAAACCCCTGGCCCGACTTATCAAAAAGAAAAGAGAAAGGACCCAAATAAATAAAATCATGAATGAAAGAGGAGAGATCACAACTAACACCAAGGAAATACAAACTATTATAAGAACATACTATGAGCAACTCTACGGCAATAAATTTGACAATCTGGAAGAAATGGATGCATTCCTAGAAACATATAAACTACCACAACTGAACCATGAAGAAATAGAAAGCCTGAACAGACCCATAACCAGTAAGGAGATTGAAACAGTCATTAAAAATCTCCAAACAAACAAAAGCCCAGGGCCAGACGGCTTCCCGGGGGAATTCTACCAAACATTTAAAGAAGAACTAATTCCTATTCTCCTGAAACTGTTCCAAAAAATAGAAATGGAAGGAAAACTTCCAAACTCATTTTATGAGGCCAGCATCACCTTGATCCCAAAACCAGACAAGGATCCCACCAAAAAAGAGAGCTATAGACCGATATCCTTGATGAACACAGATGCGAAAATACTCAACAAAATACTAGCCAATCGGATTCAACAGTACATTAAAAAGATTATTCACCACGACCAAGTGGGATTTATTCCAGGGCTGCAAGGTTGGTTCAACATCCGCAAATCAGTCAATGTGATACAACACATCAATAAAAGTAAGAACAAGAACCATATGATACTCTCAATAGATGCTGAAAAAGCATTTGACAAAGTACAACATCCCTTCCTGATCAAAACTCTTCAAAGTGTAGGGATAGAGGGCACATACCTCAATATCATCAAAGCCATCTATGAAAAACCCACCGCAAATATCATTCTCAATGGAGAAAAACTGAAAGCTTTTCCGCTAAGGTCAGGAACACGGCAGGGATGTCCATTATCACCACTGCTATTCAACATCGTACTAGAGGTCCTAGCCTCAGCAATCAGACAACAAAAGGAAATTAAAGGCATCCAAATCGGCAAAGAAGAAGTCAAATTATCACTCTTCGCAGATGATATGATACTATATGTGGAAAACCCAAAAGACTCCACTCCAAAACTGCTAGAACTTATACAGGAATTCAGTAAAGTGTCAGGATATAAAATCAATGCACAGAAATCAGTTGCATTTCTCTACACCAACAGCAAGACAGAAGAAAGAGATATTAAGGAGTCAATCCCATTTACAATTGCATCCAAAACCATAAGATACCTAGGAATAAACCTAACCAAAGAGACACAGAATCTATACTCAGAAAACTATAAAGTACTCATGAAAGAAATTGAGGAAGACACAAAGAAATGGAAAAATGTTCCATGCTCCTGGATTGGAAGAATAAATATTGTGAAAATGTCTATGCTACCTAAAGCAATCTACACATTTAATGCAATTCCTATCAAAGTACCATCCATCTTTTTCAAAGAAATGGAACAAATAATTCTAAAATTTATATGGAACCAGAAAAGACCTCGAATAGCCAAAGGGATATTGAAAAAGAAAGCCAACGTTGGTGGCATCACAATTCCGGACTTCAAGCTCTATTACAAAGCTGTCATCATCAAGACAGCATGGTACTGGCACAAAAACAGACACATAGATCAATGGAACAGAATAGAGAGCCCAGAAATAGACCCTCAACTCTATGGTCAACTAATCTTCGACAAAGCAGGAAAGAATGTCCAATGGAAAAAAGACAGCCTTTTCAATAAATGGTGCTGGGAAAATTGGACAGCCACATGCAGAAAAATGAAATTGGACCATTTCCTTACACCACACACGAAAATAGACTCAAAATGGATGAAGGACCTCAATGTACGAAAGGAATCCATCAAAATCCTTGAGGAGAACACGGGCAGCAACCTCTTCGACCTCTGCCGCAGCAACATCTTCCTAGGAACAACGCAAAAGGCAAGGGAAGCAAGGGAAAAAATGAACTACTGGGATTTCATCAAGATCAAAAGCTTTTGCACAGCAAAGGAAACAGTTAACAAAATCAAAAGACAACTGACAGAATGGGAGAAGATATTTGCAAACGACATATCAGATAAAGGACTAGTGTCCAGAATCTATAAAGAACTTAGCAAACTCAACACCCAAAGAACAAATAATCCAATCAAGAAATGGGCAGAGGACATGAACAGACATTTCTGCAAAGAAGACATCCAGATGGCCAACAGACACATGAAAAAGTGCTCCATATCACTTGGCATCAGGGAAATACAAATCAAAACCACAATGAGATATCACCTCACACCAGTCAGAATGGCTAAAATCAACAAGTCAGGAAATGACAGATGCTGGCGAGGATGCGGAGAAAGGGGAACCCTCCTACACTGTTGGTGGGAATGCAAGCTGGTGCAGCCACTCTGGAAAACAGCATGGAGGTTCCTCAAAATGTTGAAAATAGAACTGCCCTATGACCCAGCAATTGCACTATTGGGTATTTACCCTAAAGATACAAATGTAGTGATCCAAAGGGACACATGCACCCGAATGTTTATAGCAGCAATGTCCACAATAGCCAAACTATGGAAAGAACCTAGATGTCCATCAACAGATGAATGGATCAAGAAGATGTGGTATATATACACAATGGAATACTATGCAGCCATCAAAAGAAATGAAATCTTGCCATTTGCAACAACATGGATGGAACTAGAGCGTATCATGCTTAGCGAAATAAGTCAAGCAGAGAAAGACAACTATCATATGATCTCCCTGATATGAGGAAGTGGTGATGCAACATGGAGGCTTAAGTGGGTAGAAGAATAAATGAAACAAGATGGGATTGGGAGGGAGACAAACCATAAGTGACTCTTAATCTCACAAAACAAACTGAGGGTTGCCGGGGGGAGGGGGTTGGGGAGAAGGGGGTGGGATTATGGACATTGGGGAGGGTATGTGATTTGGTGAGTGCTGTGAAGTGTGTAAACCTGGTGATTCACAGACCTGGGGATAAAAATATATGTATATAAAAAATATATGTTTATAAAAAATAAAAAAAAAAAATAAAAAATAAAAAAAATAAATAAAAGCTGCCAAATCAGGGAAGCCAACCCAGTTTAGATCAGCACTCATCCAGATTAATTTACTTTTAAAGAGAGGGGTTTTATAACAGAGACAGACCAAGGGGGTTTTACTATTTTTTCATTCCCTAGAGAATGCAGTCTCAAGCCACAGGACAGTCTCTGTCTCTGTCATCTGAAGTTATGATCTTCCTGTTATCCAGATGGGCCTGGACTCCAGACTGCAAGCACTTTATTTGACCTTTGGGAGAGCTCAAAGAGGCAGCACCCAGTACCTATAGCCAAGCCTCTATAAGCACTGCAGAGGATGGTGTGCATTCCCCCTGTTTCCTCAGAGTGAGGATTAAGGGCTCTCAGGCCACCTAATCACAACACCTTTCCTCTCCAAAGAAGGTTGAAGGGTGACATTCTATCATCGTTATCTTAGCTCATTTGAGACATGAAGAGCATGTTTTTACCTTTAATAGAAACAGAAAAACATTCAGGCAAGCATAATTTGGAAACAACAGGTGATGTTTAACAAAGATTTTCAGACAATACACATTCTCTTCATTTAAAAAGAAAAAAAAAGTATGGCTTTCTCTCTGGGAGATAATTCTTGTTGTATATCAGTTTAAAGTAGTACTCCATAATCAGTCTGATAACCTTATAGGTTGCCATGAGAAACAAAAGACATCATATATGTTATAGGCCTCTGTATATTTCCAGAGATATCCCTTGAACTCAATACAATCACCTGTGCTTCCCAGAATTTTAAGTCATTTTCTCCCTTTTTTGGTAATTTAAACAATTACTTAGCATGTGTTTTCTTTTACATAGAACACTGTGGGTAAAACAAGGAAATTTTGTAATTCTCATGCTCAAATGTTCAAGTTGCAAACAGGTGTGCCAGCAAATGCAGTGTAAAAGAGTAAATGGTGGGAAAGATGGCCTGTACTGCAGAAGGGAAGGATTTGGAAAGGCTTATGCCATGCCCCCTTTCCACAGATTCTGTGATCTCAGCAAGAGAAGGGAATAGCTCCTCTGGGGTAGAGCAACAGAGCAGAAGCATCAGCAGAAAGTAAAAAAGATTCCCTTGAACCAGGCATATCTCAGGCAATCTCAAAAACACCCAATGCAGCTGCAACACTCACTCTCTCCATTTTACCATCTACGTCACTGCAGCTTGGATAGGAATAGAACCTGTCTGTACACATATAAAGTGGAGAACCAGAATTCCAGCCTAGGAGTCCAGCTCTGGATCTCACCACTGATCTCAAGATACCACAAAATAGGTATGTCACAAATATTTCCTAGCATGATACAGTCCAATAGAAATATAATGTGAGTCACATAGTAATTTTAAGTGTTCTCATGGCTACTAAAAAGTAAAAAAAAAATTTTTTTAATTAAATATATATACATATGTATACACATGAATTTAATTTTTGTAATATTTTATTTAACCTAATATATCTAAATTATTTTCATTTCTCCATGTAATTAGCATTAAATAAAAACTATTGATGAGATACTTTATATCCTTTTCTCCATACTTAGTCTTCCAAATCTGATGTTTATTTAGTCTTCACATCTGTTTGGACTGTCCACATGCCCAGTGCTCAATAACCACATCTGAGTTAACAGTACAATTCTGGAACATGAGAGGTAAGATAGCAAGAAAACTGATTTTCAAGAGATTACAAAGATTAGATCCAACTAGAATGGGAAGAATCACACAGATCTAAAGTACTTTTTTATACTTGCTCTCTTTCATCCTTGTGGTTATAAATGACAAATTCTACTGAGCATAGCTTTACACAATTGACAGATACCACCTACTACTAAGATTCATAACTTGCAGGGTTCTAGTTACTCCATTTTCACATGACATCCCCTAACAACATCTGGTCTCCTTGAGCTAGGGGAAGGGCCTGAGACAATCACAGTTAATTAGCTTATGGCCTAAATGTTTCCTGCCCTCCTTCCAATTTGCCAGATTAAACATATGAATTAAATTAAATGTGTCCCTTTCCACTCAGACTTACTCAAAATCCATGCCCAGGCTTAAAGCCTCCTTTCTTGCCAACAATTGCCTCCATTCCTTGGCTATGCTCTTGAACTACTTAAGTGAAGATGAGAAGGAATGAAAGGAAAACTTGTTGGTTAAATTCCATTCTTGTGTCATTACAACTAGCTGTATCCTCTAAAAGCAAGAAATAAATTTCACATCCACGACCTGGCAGGCTCAGTCACTATTGTCCGGAAATTTGGAGCTTGAAATACACTTACGTATCTCTCAAGCCTTAGGGATACTCCTAAGATAATTAATCTTCACTTAAGTCATGTCACCTAAAGAGTGCTGTCAGGGAAATACATTCTTAAACTAGACAAGAGTTGAGTTAAGGTTTTCTGTTCTCAGTTCTCACCCAGAATAAAGCTATTCTGCATCCCATCAAACTCACCAGATCCTTCGTTTATACCAAAATGTAAAGAATTATACTTCAGTGTTCTGTTCTCAAATTTGATCAAGTAGCAAACTCCCTGAAAATCATGGTGTCCTTCCCAGAATATCATGAAAATTTGCCATATAAAAATTAACATCAAGGGGCGCCTGGGTGGCTCAGTGGGTTAAGCCTCTGCCTTCGGCTCAGGTCATGATTTCAGGGTCCTGAGATCGAGCCCCGCATTGGGCTCTCTGCTCGGCAGGGACCCTGCTTCCCCCACCCTCTCTGCCTGCCTCTCTGCCTACTTGTGATCTCTGTCAAATAATTAAAATCTCAAAAAAAAATTAACACCTATCATACAATTCTATATTAAATCAGATAACATCTTAGATTCTAGTTCATACAAACCATAGCATATTCGGACTATAAAAAGAATTAAAAGGAGAAAAATTACAATTGATAAAATCCCATCCTTTGAGTTAACAGTTTTATTAAGAGTTGATGAAAATGGCCATCTCCAGATGGATAGCAGAATGCTCACACAATGAGTTTTCTCCTGGAACTTTAACATAAAAATTTATAGGTTACAGGGTCTGCCATTTTTTACAGGCTTTATCTTTTAACAGGATCCAAGACTTTATGTTTGGCAGTGACATGACATCAAGTTTTAGCCACTAGTAGAAGAGAATGGTTTCATTGACTTGTGGTCGGTGGTAGCTCCCAGAATCACAGCATCAGCAACAAGAGGTATGCCGATTAAGAGCCAATGTCACAATTCCTAAGAACAAATCCCCCATAGTTTTCCCAGTTTGTTCCACTGAATCCTGTCCAGTCCAGAATAGGACAAAAATGGGAGAAGGGTCAGCAGAAAAAAGAGACCTGTGGCTGAGACCTGAAAAGCAATGGTCCTGTGTATGCTCTTCTCACTCCCAAAACAGCCTCCGCTCAGCCTTCACACATCCATTGTTTATGTCTCCCAGAGCCTTTGCATCAAGGCCCCTGCCTAGAGCCAGGGTAGCAGAAGCCATAATTACAATGATTCAAAAGTGGTTGACAAATGTTAACTCTTTTCTTTTCCAAATTTTATTATGGAAAATATTAAACATATGCCAAATAGAACACTAGAGTCAACTGCACATACCCATCACCCAGCTTCATTAATTATAAATACATGGCCATACTTATCCACCTATATTCCTACTCAATTACCCCACACATACACTATATTATTATGAAACAAATCCCAGACATTATTATTTCAAAGGTGAATATTTAATTATGTATCTATAAAAATATAAAGTTTTTAAAAATATAACCATAATACCATAATCACATTTGAAAAAGTTAATAATTCCTCAATATCATCAAATATTCAGTTAGCATTCAAATTTTTCCTATTGCTTAATATATTTGTTAGTACTTGGTTTGTTTAAATCAGAATCCAAAAAAGGTCCATATATTGTATCTATCCCTATGCCCCAATATTTCCGGTAAACTAGAAGGCATGATTATGTTTAGGTTCAATTTTTTTGGCAAGAACAGTTTATAGGTGGTGCCTTGTCCTTCCTATTGCATCCCATCAGGAGGTACATAGTGCCTGAAGTTACTATTGATCAAGAGTCCAGGTGTTGCCAGCCTAAGTCATTGATTACAAAGTTCCCTATCAGCTTTTCAACTCCTGCTCTTAGCAGGCATTGATGTTAATTGCTTAGATCAATTATCTCATTAAAGATGGAAATACTGATATTTTAAATCTTATATTCTCCATTAAAATACAGTTAGTCAAAACTGGAATTTTCTACAAGGAAACACTTTCTCTCAATAAATAGTTGGTTGCTCTGATGGAAACAAAAAAAAGTGACAGATTGAGTTCTTTGCTCTTATTTACCTATTTTTAGAATAATGGATTCATTCCCAAACATCTCACAAAGGTGACCAATTGTGCTGCTTATCATTGTAAGTCAGGTGTATTAACATATCCTATGAACTTCATTCAGTCTATTTGCAGTTATATATTTTTTGTGTTTTTCAAATTGTCCTATCTTTGATCAGTGAAGTCCTTCAAGTCAGCTCCTAAATCTTTTAATACAGTCCCCAAAGTCTTTAATGGTTTTCTTGCGCTCTGGTGTGAAAAGATGTTTCAGGCTCACTTTATATATTTATTCTTCCAAACCTGGAGTGGAATTCTACACAAACCCTGTTGTTTCTTTTAGAAAAGCTATGCTTTTACCTCTCTCCAACTCTTGTTTCTCCTTATTACACCAAAGAACCGGATGAAGAAACATGGAAGTGCTACAAGGACAAATCGGCAGCCATGTGGTGATAATAGGTGAGTACGTCTGACCCTGAAAGAACTTGTGTCCAGCAGAAGTCAATTCCATAGGAATCCATCTCCCTGAAGCTGGGAAGCAGCTTCAGCAGCTATCCTGCTACCACCAGATCCTGAAGATAACAGAGGAGAGTAAGAAGAATTACATCCTTGATGACATGGTTGAGCTAATGAATCGACCAATCTGGAAGTCACCATACCTCTGGAACTCCTGCTAGGTGCAATTAAAAAAATCTCCTTACTGCTTACCTCCATTCAGAACCATGGTTTCTTTTACTTGAGGCCTACCGTAAAGGATACACATCCTCCTCTTTAGAAAATAATTGATTATTACATAAGTCACCCTTTGTTCCCTCTTTCCCCATACCCTTATATGGTTCACTTCTCTTGAGCATATTGGGGAAGGCACTTTTTGGAAGCCTATTCCACCTACTTCCACGTGAGTCTAACTTCAGCTTGGTTCTCTGCTCAGACTCACTCCCAGCTCTGGCCCAAACATCTAAACTGTTTTACTGTTAGTCATGACCTAGAAAGTCTGGCCCATGTCCTCACCCTTCACTAGGTTGTGAGTAGCAATCTTTTTTTTTTTTTAATTTTTTATTTTTTATAAACATATATTTTTATCCCCAGGGGTACAGGTCCGTGAATCGCCAGGTCCACACACCCCACAGCACTCACCAAAGAACACACACACCCAATGTCCATGACCCCCCTCCTTCTCCTAACCCCCCTCCCCCCAACAACCCTGTTTGTTTTGTGACATTAAGAGTCACTTATGGTTTGTCTCCTTCCTAATCCCATCTTGTTTCATTTATTCTTCTCCTACCTACTTAAGCCCCCATGTTGCATCACCACTTCCTCATATCAGGGAGATCATATGATAGTTGTCTTTCTCCGCTAGACTTATTTCACTAAGCATGATAAGCTCTAGTTCCATCCATGTTGTCGCAAATGGCAAGATTTCATTTCTTCTGATGGCTGCATAGTATTCCATTGTGTATATATACCACATCTTCTTGATCCATTATCTGTTGATGGACATCTAGGTTCTTTCCATAGTTTGGCTATTGTGGACATTGCTGCTATAAACATTCGGGTGCATGTGCCACTTCGGATCACTACGTTTGTATCTTTAGGGTAAATACCCAGTAGTGCAATTGCTGTGTCATAGGGCAGTTCTATTTTCAACATTTTAAGGAACCTCCATGCTGTTTTCCAGAGTGGTTGCACCAGCTTGCATTCCCACCAACAGTGGAGGAGGGTTCCCCTTTCTCCACATCCTCGCCAGCATCTGTCATTTCCTGACTTGTTGATTTTAGCCATTCTGACTGGTGTGAGGTGATATCTCATTGTGGTTTTGATTTGTATTTCCCTGATGCCGAGTGATGTGGAGCACTTTTTCATGTGTCTGTTGGCCATCTGGATGTCTTCTTTGCAGAAATATCTGTTCATGTCCTCTGCCCATTTCTTGATTGGATTATTTGTTCTTTGGGTGTTGAATGTGCTAAGTTCTTTATAGATTTTGGATACTAGTCCTATATCTGATATGTAGTTTGCAAATATCTTCTCCCATTCTGTCAGTTGTCTTTTGATTTTGTTAACTGTTTCCTTTGCTGTGCAAAAGCTTTTGATCTTGATGAAATCCCAATAGTTCATTTTTGCCCTTGCTTCCCTTGCCTTTGGCGTTGTTCCTAGGAAGATGTTGCTGCAGCAGAGGTTGAAGAGGTTGCTGCCTGTGTTCTCCTCAAGGATTTTGATGGATTCCTATCGCACATGGAGGTCTTTCATCCATTTTGAGTCAATTTTTGTGTGTGGTGTAAGGAAATGGTCCAATTTCATTTTTCTGCATGTGGCTGTCCAATTTTCCCAACACCATTTATTAAAGAGGATGTCTTTTTTCCATTGGACATTCTTTCCTGCTTTGTTGAAGATTAGTTGACCATAGAGTTGAAGGTCTATGTCTGGGCTCTCAATTCTCTTCCATTGATCTATGTGTCTGTTTTTGTGCCAGTACCATGCTGTCTTGATGATGACAGTTTTGTAATAGAGCTTGAAGTCCGGAATTGTGATGCCACCAACATTGGCTTTCTTTTTCAATATCCCTTGGGCTATTCGAGATCTTTTCTGATTCCATATAAATTTTAGCATTATTTGTTCCATTACTTTGAAGAAGATGAGTGGTACTTTGATAGGAATTGCATTAAATGTGTAGATTGCTTTAGGTAGCATAGACATTTTCACAATATTTATTCTTCCAATCCAGGAGCATGGAACATTTTTCCATTTCTTTGTGTCTTCCTCAATTTCTTTCATGAGTACTTTGTAGTTTCCTGAGTGTAGATTCTTAGCCTCTTTCGTTAGGTTTATTCCTAGGTATCTTATGGTTTGGGGTGCAATTGTAAATGGGATTGACTCTTTAAATTCTCTTTCTTCGGTCTTGTTGGTGGTGTAGAGAAATGCAAATTATATCCTGACACTTTACTGAATTCCTGTACAAGTTCTAGCAGTTTGGGAGTGGAGTCTTTTGGGTTTTCCACATATAGTATCATATCATCTGTGAAGAGTGATAATTTTACTTCTTCTTTGCCGATTTCGATGCCTTTAATTTCCTATTGTTGTCTGATTGCTGAGGCTAGGACTTCTAGTACTATGTTGAAGAGCAGTGGTGATAATGGACATCCCTGCCGTGTTCCTGACCTTAGCGGAAAGCTTTCGGTTTTTCTCCATTGAGGATGATATTTGCAGTGGGCTTTTCATAGATGGCTTTGATGATATTGAGGTATGTGCCCTCTATCCCTACACTTTGAAGAGTTTTGATCAGGAAGGGATGCTGTACTTTGTCTTTTCTTTTACTGATGTGTTGTATCACATTGACTGATTTGCGGATGTTGAACCAACCTTGCAGCCCTGGAATAAATCCCACTTGGTCCTGGTAAATAATCCTTTTAATGTACTGTTTAATCCTATTGGCTAGTATTTTGGTGAGAATTTTTGCATCTGTGTTCATCAAGGATATTGGTCTATAGCTCTCTTTTTTGATGGGATCCTTGTCTGGTTTTGGGATCAAGGTGATGCTGGCCTCATGAGTTTGGAAGTTTTCCTTCCATTTCTATTTTTTGGAACAGTTTCAGGAGAATAGGAATTAGTTCTTCTTTAAATGTTTAGTAGAATTCCCCCCGGAAAGCCGTCTGGCCCTGGGCTTTTGTTTGTTTGGAGACTTTTAATGACTGTTTCAATCTCCTTCCTGGTTATGGGTCTGTTCAGGCTTTCTATTTCTTCCTGGTTCAGTTGTGGTAGTTTATATGTTTCTAGGAATGCATCCATTTCTTCCAGATTGTCAAATTTGTTGCCGTAGAGTTGCTCATAGTATGTTCTTATAATAGTTTGTATTTCTTAAGTGTTAGTTGTGATCTCTCCTCTTTCATTCATGATTTTATTTATTTGGATCCTTTCTCTTTCTTTTTGATAAGTCTGGCCAGGGGTTTATCAATCATATTAATTCTTTCAAAGAACCAGCTCCTAGTTTCGTTGATTTGTTCTATTGTTTTTTTGGTTTCAATTTCATTGATTTCTGCTCTGATCTTTATGATTTCTCTTCTCCTGCTGGGCTTAGGGTTTCTTTCTTGTTCTTTCTCCAGCTCCTTTAGGTATAGGGTTAGGTTGTGTACCTGAGACCTTTCTTGTTTCTTGAGAAAGGCTCGTACCACTATATATTTTCTTGTCAGGACTGCCTTTGTTGTGTCCCACAGATTTTGAACTGTTGTATTTTCATTATCATTTGTTTCCATGATTTTTTTCAATTCTTCTTTAATTTTCCGGTTGACCCATTCATTCTTTAGAAGGATGCTGTTTAGTCTACATGTATTTGGGTTCTTTCCAAACTTCCTCTTGTGGTTGAGTTCTAGCTTCAGAGCATTGTGGTCTGAAAATATGCAGGGAATGATCCCAATCTTTTGATACCGGCTGAGTCCTGATTTAGGACCGAGGATGTGATCTATTCTGGAGAAGGTTCCATGTGCACTAGAGAAGAATGTGTATTCTGTTGCTTTGGGATGAAATGTTCTGAATATATCTGTGATGTCCATCTGGTCCAGTGTGTCGTTTAAGGCCTTTATTTCCCTGTTGATCTTTTGCTTGGATGACCTGTCCATTTCAGTGAGGGGAGTGTTAAAGTCCCCTACTATTATTGTATTATTGTTTATGTGTTTCTTTGATTTTGTTTTAATTGGTTTATATAGTTGGCTGCTCCCACGTTGGGGGCATAGATATTTAAAATTGTTAGATATTCCTGTTGGACAGACCCTTTGAGTATGATATAGTGTCCTTCCTCATCTCTTATGATAGTCTTTGGCTTAAAATCTAATTGATCTGATGTAAGGATTGCCACTCCTGCTTTCTTCTGATGTCCATTAGCATGGTAAATTCTTTTCCACCCCCTCACTTTAAATCTGGAGGTGTCTTCGGGCTTAAAATGTGTTTCTTGGAGGCAACATATAGATGGGTTTTGTTTTTTTATCCATTCTGATACCCTGTGTCTTTTGACAGGGGCATTTAGCCCATTAACATTCAGGGTAACTATTGAGAGATGTGAGTTGAGTGCCATTGTATTGCCTGTAAGGTGACTGTTACTGTATATGGTCTCTGTTCCTTTCTGATCTACCACTTGTAGGCTCTCTCTTTGCTTAGAGGACCCCTTTCAATATTTCCTGTAGAGCTGGTTTGGTGTTTGCAAATTCTTTCAGTTTTTGTTTGTCCTGGAAGCTTTTAATCTCTCCTTCTATTTTAATGATAGCCTAGCCGGATAAAGTATTCTTGGCTGCATGTTTTTCTCGTTTAGTGCTCTGAAAATATCATGCCAGCTCTTTCTGGCCTGCCAGGTCTCTGTGGATAAGTCAGCTGCCAATCTAATATTTTTACCATTGTATGTTACAGACTTCTTTTCCCGGGCTGCTTTCAGGATTTTCTCTTTGTCACTGAGACTTGTAAATTTTACTATTAGGTGACGGGGTGTGGGCCTATTCTTATTGATTTTGAGGGGCGTTCTCTGAACCTCCTGAATTTTGATGCTCGTTCCCTTTGCCATATTGGGGAAATTCTCCCCAATAATTCTCTCCAGTATACCTTCTGCTTCCCTCTTTCTTCTTCTTCTGGAATCCCAATTATTCTAATGTTGTTTTATCTTTTGGTGTCACTTATCTCTCGAAACCTCCCCTTGTGGTCCAGTAGCTGTTTGTCCCTCTTTTGCTCAGCTTCTTTATTCTCTGTCATTTGGTCTTCTGTATCACTAATTCTTTATTCTGCCTCATTTATCCTAGCACTGAGAGCCTCCACTTTTGATTGCACCTCATTAATAGCTTTTTTTATTTCAACTTGGTTAGATTTTAGTTCTTTTATTTCTCCAGAAAGGGCTTTTATATCTCTCGAGAGGGTTTCTCTAATATCTTCCATGCCTTTTTCGAGCCCGGCTAGAACCTTGAGAATTGTCATTCTGAACTCTAGATCAGACATATTACCAATGTCTGTATTGATGAGGTCCCTAGCCTTCGGTACTGCCTCTTTTTCTTTTTTTGTGTTGAAATTTTCCGCCTTGTCATTTGTCCAGATAAGAGTATATGAAGGAGCTAGTGAAATACTAAAAGGGTCCAACAGCCCCAGGAAAATATGCTTTAACCAAATCAGAAGAGATCCCAAATCGTGAGGGTGGAGAAAGGGGATAAAAAAAGGTTCAAAAAGAAAGAAAGAAAGAAAAAAGGGAAAAAAGAAAAGAATTAAAAAAAGAAAACGAATAAAGAAAAGTATACAAAAGAAAAAATATATATATATATTAGATAAACTAGTTAAAAAACGTTAAAAAAGAAAAGGGTAAAAGTTAAAAAAAATTAGCAGAAGAAGATAAAAAAATGAAAAAGAAAAAAATTAAATTAACTGCAAGACTAAAAAATCACAGGGAGAAAGCCATGAGTTCCGTGCTTTGCTTTCTCCACCTATGGAATTCTGCTGCTCTACTTGGTATTGAAACCGCACTCCTTGGTAGGTGAACTTGGTCTTGGCTGGATTCTTGTTGATCTTCTGGGGGAGGGACCTGGTTTGGTGATTCTCAAGTGTCTTTGCCCCAGGTGGAATTTCACCACCCTTACCAGGGGCCAGGGTGAGTAATCCGCTCGGGTTTGCTTTCAGGATCTTTTGTTCCCTGAGCGCTTTCCGTAGAGTTCCAGAGGATGGGAATACAAATGGCGGCCTCCTGGTCTCCAGCCCGGAGGAGCCGAGAGCTCAGGGCCCCACTCCTCAGTGCGCCCTCAGAGAACAGCGCCCAGTAACTCCCGTCTGCCTGACCTCCATCCGTGCTCCAAGCCCACAGAGCCTGTGGCTGGTTCAAGGTAACCCCAAGTTGCGAGCTTACTGTCGGCTCTGTCTCTGTAGCCAGCTTTCCCGTTCCAATACCCGCAAGCTCTGCGACACTCAGACACCCCCGATCCTTCTGTGACCCTGCGGGACCTGAGGCCACGCTGACCCCACATGGGCTTTGCCCCGGTTTAGCCTCTGGAGCGATGTCCCTCATCAGAACAGATTTTAAAAGTCCTGATTTTGTGCTCCGTTGCTCTGCCACTTGCCGGGAGCCGGCCCCTTCCCCCGGGGTCTATCTTCCCGTCACTTTGGATTCACTTCTCCGCCAGTCCTACCTTTCAGAAAGTGGTTGTTTTTCTGTTTCCAGAATTGCTGTTCTTCTTCTCTTCGATCTGCTGATGGATTTGCAGGTGTTTGCAATCTTTAGATAAGCTATCTAGCTGATCTCCTGCTAGCAGAAGTAGTCTCAGCCTGCTACTTCTCCGCCGTCTTACCTCTGAATCGAGTAGCAATCTTTTCTTGAAGGTTTAGGCTGAACAGAGAGCAGTTATGACAAATACAGAAAAAAACTTTACACTAGATGTCAGACATCCTTGTTCCAAGAAATTCACTGGTCATTCCCTCCCCATGGAATTTCTCACACTACACTCCTTGAAGGTTCTTAACCTGTTACCTAGCACCCCCTCCTTGCCCTCTCTCTGTACCATACCTACCTTCTTCTCTTACAGGTTCTTCAACCATCTGAATGCACCAGCAGGCAGCTCTAAACTTCCTGTTATTTTACTGTGCAGAGCACTTACCTAGTGTTTGTTTAAAATTCAATTCCACCTTGCTTTCAACAACAAACAGGCTCATAAATGCATTTTCCTAAATAAAAGAATAATTATGGCTCTGAAAGAAAAATTAATTTTACCTCCTTCTTGGGTCAATCCACTCAAATTCAGCCATCTAGAAACAACCATTGATTTTCTTATTAAAACTTAAAATGGTAATAATGATACCCACCTTATATCACTGCTAGAGAGCTTTGTCAGTGACTGAGTTTAGAAAAATCATTTTATCTCACTCTGCCTCATTTTTCTCATCTGTAAAATGAGAATAAATAATAACAACTCTCTCATAGTCAACAGTGTTGTTGAGGTGATTAAATGTTGAGGTGTTCTCTTTGGTAGCTAGAGAATGCAAATTATCAGACCCTTATAAAAAGATCTTCACATACTGCAATACATGTTGTCTGCAAATTTATTCTAGAAATAAACTCTCTCTCTTTCTCTCTCTCTCTCTCTCTTTCACACACACCCACACAAATACACACAAAGGGCTTTGAACTGTTCCTGGTACATAGTAAGTACTCAAGACATTTTAAGAGCTGCTGCTGCTTGTGTTGGTATTTGAGCAGACATCGTTGATCTAAAAAGATTATTGGACATTATTCCATGGGATAGAGAAGAGCCCCTGTAATACAGCGTTATTGTGAGGCCTGAATGATATGTATAACCTGAAACAACACCTGGGATGTAGTGACTAGTAAAGCCAGGCTTTTGATGCTGAGAAGATCAGTAATACTGTATGTAAGTACCTGCACGAGGCAGGAGATCAATAATGTGAGATCCTATCATTTCACTCTCAGGGAGGTTATGAATGATGTTGTAGATGGGGGACAGAGGGAACTGGTATTTTTTTAAATGCCCCATGTTCACCCCAACAGAAGATATCATTTGTTATTGTCATTACTCTTGTTATTACTATTAACAGAAGTAGCAGTAATGTGGAGCAATGGCTGAGCAGCTGCATAATCCAGGTTCTGTGTTCCTATTCTGACGGGAGGTAGAGATATCATTCAGCCTCTGCCCACAAGTATAAGCCAGAAGGAAGAGCCTCAGGTCTCACTGCTCAATCCCACCCCCGACTTCCGTCTTGCACACCAATGGGGGCTAGGCCACCCTCTGGGAGAGTTTGCTGGGGATCAGCTTTCCACAAACAATTGCCACCTGCCACAGTGAGAGAGTCAGCAGGAAGTTCACAGCATAAAACTCCTGGGCAATACTGCTTCTCAGGGATACAGGGACAATAAAGAAGCAGAGACCAACCCAATCCTCCACTCCCTCCCCAGTTTTTTCTAGGCCACATGACCCAGCAAGCTCTGCAGCTATCCCAAGAGTTTAGAATAGACGTGGAAGTGAGACAACTAGAAAATACTACTGAGCCCTGACCCCAGTCACTAAACATTACCAAAGATATGGACTCTCAACTCTATGGTCAAATAATATTTGACAAAGCAGGAAAAAGTATACAGTGGAATAAACAGTCTCTTCAATAAATGGTGCGTGGAAAATTAGACAGCTGTATGTAGAAGAATGAAACTCGACCCTTCTCTTACACCATACACAAAGATAAACTCGAAATGGATAAAAGACCTCAACGTGAGACAGGAATCCATCAGAATCACAGAGGAGAACATAGGCAATAATCTCTTTGCTATCTGCCACAGCAACTTCTTTCAAGATATATCTCCAAAGACAAAGGAAACAAAAGTTAAACTGAATTTTGGGGACTTCATCAAGATCAAAACCTTCTGTACAGCAAAGGAAACAGTCACAAACAAAGAGGCAACCCACGGAATGGGAGAGGGTATTCACAAATGACAGTACAGACAAAAGGCTGATATCCAGGATCTATAAAGAACTCCTCAAACTCAACACACACAAAACAGACAATCATGTCAAAAAATGAGCAGAAGACATGAACAGACACTTCTCCAATGAAGACATACAAATGACTATCAGACACATGAAAAAATGTTCATTATCACTAGTCATCAGGGAGATTCAAATCAAAACCACATTGAGATACCACCTGACACCAGTTAGAATGGCCAAAATTAACAAGACAGTAAACAACAAGTGTTGGAGAGGATGTGGAGAAAGGGGAACCCTCTTACACTGTTGGTGGGAATGCAAGTTGGTGCAGCCGCTTTGGAAAACAGTGTGGAGATTCCTTAAGAAATTAAAAACAGAGCTTCTCTATGATCCTGCAACTGCACTACTGGGTATTTACCCTAAAGAAACAGATGTCGTGAAAAGAAGGGCCATCTGTACCCCAAAGTTCATAGCAACAATGACCACAGTGACCAAACTGTGGAAAGAACCAAGAGGCCCTTCAATGGACGAATGGTTAAGGAGGATGTGGTCCATATACACTATGGAGTATTATGCCTCCATCAGGAAGGATTAATACCCAACTTTTGAATCAACATGGATGGGACTGGAAGAGATTATGCTGAGTGAAATAAGTCAAGCAGACAGAGTCAATTATCATAAGATTTCACTTACTTGTGGAGCATAAGGATTAACACAGAGGACATGAGGAGAAGAAGAGGAGAAGGGAGTTGAGGGAAATTGGAGGGGGAGATGAACCATAAGAGACTATGGACTCTAAAAAACAATCTGAGGGTTTTGAAGGGGCAGGGGGTGGGAAGTTGGGTGAGCCTGGTAGTGGGTATTATGGAGGGCACGTATTACATGGAGCACTGGGTGTGGTGCATAAACAATGAATTCTGGTACACTGAAAAGAAATTTTAAAAATTAAAAATTTAAAAAAATAAAAAGATGTGTGTCAAGGTACCCAACAGTGTTAAATTCCTCAGAAGCGATGACTGAGCCACAGGGGCCCAGGATCAGAGAAAGATATTTTCTGTCTTTCCCATAGAAGTGCTGAGAGAATGTTTATGGCATTTACATGGAGACTTACAAGTTCAAACCTGGGAAGAGAAAGTGGGTAACAGCATCAGATGTGCGCCAGTGTGGGCCTTGAGCAGCAAGGTGGGTCCACTAGGGTCCAACCATGGGGCCACTTGTCTCACTTGGTGAGGCAAAGACAAGCCAGGCTCCAGACCCACCATGCAGGTGCTCGGATTTCTGAGTAGCAACAGGCTGGTCTAATCTTGCCTCCAAATATCAGAAAATAAAACATTAGGAAGTTGGGTCAACTAAGTACTAAAAATTGGAGTAAACGTCTTAGAAACAAAGACCCTATGAAGTTAGTTCACTTAAGGAGTTCCTTAATCATTCTGTCAAAAATATCGACACAGAGACAGGGGAGAGGGAAGCCTGATGCAAGGTTACTGGCTACTCAGAGGACTGACCATTATGCTAGATTAGAAGCCTCTTACAAAAGGAACTAATTAAATGCTTCTGCACTAAAATGATTGCATGGCTATTATCTGCCCACTCAGAGAAAGTGAGAACCACAAAGTCCAAAATGCAGCAAACAGCAGGCTTAATTGTCTTCTGTAAGGAATGGCTTTTGTTTTGCTCAGTGCTCCATCAAAAACACTTAAGTGTTAATGTACCCTATATAATCTATCTGGCTAGCTAACTAGTTTAATCCATCACACACCATGTGAAAGAATAAAAGCAGGTTGGTAGTGACAAGTTAATAGTAGAGGCAGGAAATAAAATGGAGAAACACACTTTGATTGATGGTACTACTATAGATGGACTCGGTCTGGTTTTATATAGTGGCCAATCAAAGCAAAATAGATCTAGTAATTTAAAACTTTAAATATGTCTCCTCAATTAAAAAGTTAAAAGGCCAGTGGATGTATTGCATTCCAATTGAACAATAAAAATTCAATTACAGCCAAGTCTCAAATATCTACAAGTCGATCTGCCACAACAAATCTTAATTTCAGCTCCTCAGTGGCCTGATTATCTGTTCTGTCAGCCTAAACCCCTTTGTGGCAAAAATCTCTTTGATTTTATCTCAACTTTCTTAGACCATGTGGAGGAGGACAAAATGGTGCTTTGGATCAGGAACATTTAAAACCAAACATTCCAATGTGTTTTTTACCCACAAAGACTACAGGAGAGTGAGAGGCACAAATCTTAGAGGATCGAAAGGGATCTACTTAGTTCATGTCTTGCTACAGCCTGAAAATAATAATGTCATCCATCCCCAAGGCTGTGAAGAAAAACCAGTAGTCTCATGGAGGCAAGGTGGGAAACATACATGGCTTTCCAGAACTTCTTGTTCATTACAGTGGGGACTTTACATTCAGTTGAACCTACTAACCAAATCTGGAGCCCTCTTTTTCTCTTTCGTAGCTAGAGAGCACAAATTATCAGACCCTTGTAATTAGATCTTCACATACTGGAAACATGTTGTCTGCAAATTGATTCTAGCAATAGACTCTCTCTCTCTCTCTCTCTCTCACACACACACACACTCACACACACACATACACACAAATGATATACATATAAGATTAATCACCGCAACACATAGGAAACAATCAAAACAGTCCAAAATGTCCATAAAGAGAGGACTGGTTAAAGTATGGTGCATCCAGCAATGAGATGTTAGCAGCTATAAAAATAAGAAAAACAAATGGCAACTCTTACTCTTTGTTAACATGAAATGATCTCCAAATCATATTGTCAAGTTTCTTAAAAAAAAAAAATCAAGATGCAAAAGGGTACATATGCTATAAAACCGGTTGTATAAAAAGGTGCAGCTCCACACCCATACATACACACATACTTGCTTATATATGCATAGAATATCTCTCAAGAAGTATCTAAGGGTAAGGCCTGATAACCTTTGTTGCCTGTAAGGCAGAAAACAGAATGGGTGGTAACAGCACTGGAGGCATTTTTATTATATACTTTCAAAACCTTTAGATTTGAATATGTGAGAATATTACCTATTCATAAATGAATTGTATAGTTAGCCCTGTTAATCTCTGCTACTAGCTCTCCCATCCTTTGTTTCCTATCAATTTAGTCACTTGAGGTTCTCTGTGTGTACATATACCATGACCCCCCAGTGGTTCTATAATCTTCATACTGAAGACATCTCTTTAATGAGTGGTTCCTGATATAGATAGATACTTTCCTGATATAGATAGGTACTTCCCACAAAATATAGTCATTCACTTCTCCTAAGCATAACTCCAGACCCGAGTCTGGATTTATGCCCTTTAGAGCTGCAAATTGGTATTTCCTTTTTGGATTCTCACAGCCCATCCTAGAGTTCCAGGGCTCACTTCAGTCCCCAGAGGAGTTGTCTTGACCAAACCCCAGGCCAGCAGAGAACTGAAGAGTCTGATAGTCCACTTCTGCTGTTGTCTCCAACAGCCTCAGGATGTTACAGAGGACAATGAGTCCAGCCAGTTTTATCAAGGCTTTGCGTGCTATGCTGATGCCTACTGCCCTAGTCTCTGTTCATTTATTCCCTCCTGTTCCCCAGATTAGGACGCCCTACCTGAGGCCTCCTGAATCTGCCACATCCTGCCGAGCTCTGCTCACTATCTCAGACTTCCCTTGGTGGGTTTTTTTGTTTTTGTTTTTGTTTTTAATCCCTTGGTGTCTCCTATCAGTGGAACCAATTCGTTTCCTTAATGTGAATCTCAGGAAGCAGGAGTTAAGTACTTAGCCCCTCCTTCCTGAAGATTCAGGACTCCAGCAAACTCCCTATTAATCAGCTCTGCATACCTGGCAGTCCAAAAGGAGGTACAAAATGTCCTCATACCCTCCTTGAGCAAAGAGTGTTTCCTCATCTTCAGTTTGCCTAGCTATGAAGGCCCCTGCAAATGACTCTTTTATAAGCCAGATCCAAAGTGTGATATGCTGTCTCTATCCCTAGACATAGGTTAACACAAGCCTTACCTCTCACTCAACGACCCCAGGGATCTCCCACTTAATCTTTGCTTAAACAGACCTACTTCTTCAAAAACAACTGCAGTTTAGGACATCTACTATTGATGTCACAGCCCATAATGAAAAACAAAATATTATCACAAAAGAACATTGAGAGTATTGAGTCAGACCTTCCATTTCATAGTTATAAGGAATATCAAGATTGTGCCAGTCCACTAAATGATCTTCACATCAAAGTGATTTGAATTATTTAATAGCCAGGGTGGAAACAGATCTGTGTTTGAAAACTATGTCCTCAATTCACTAGCTCCAACCTCAAACATCTTAATCCACAAGAGCTCCAGTTTTCTCATCTGTAAGATGGGGATTGTTCTGAGGACTAAATTATTCAGAGCCTGTGGAGTGTTACTAGTACATCACCAGCACTCACTTGAAAACCTACATCAGCAAGGCTAATGCAATAATTTATAAATTGGATTATACTGTAGGGATTTTATCCATTGAAATATCTATGCACTGTGTTAAGACTACAGGAGATTCAGGGAAATGAAAAAGGACTCTCTGACAAATATTGCTGCCTGGCTGAGCCGAGGACTACTCCCAACCAATTCTGCCTTGTCTATTTGCCCCCTAAGAGGTAGTAGAGCTAAATACCCATTTTCCCAGGCTTTATTAGAGTTGTGTGGCTGAGTCATGGCTCTGGCCAAGAAGACAGTAAATCAAAAGTCCACCAGCAGATTTGGGAAACAAAAGGCATAGAAATAACTGCCACTGCTTTTTTCTTCTTTCCTGCCCCTACTGTTGAATCAGTGACTAGAAGGACAGCAACCCTTTTGCAACTATGAGGCAACATGAGACCTCAAGCATAAGGGAAACAACCAGAGAACTGTAACAAAATTTGTTCTGGTATCAGTAAGCCAACAAACCAACTCTAGCAGCTGCCTGCCTCTGGACTCCTTATTCTATGAAGTCATTCAACTCCTATTTATTTCAGTCCCTTAGTAAAGCTTTCTTTTACTGGTAGCTAAACACAATACTGAGTATTATAGATGTTGCCCTCAAGGAACCCCTATTCTAGTGGTAGAAATAAGATATGTTTTCAAATTTCCAAAATACAAAGTGAGAGTTATGAGTATGATTTGACAGAACACCATAAATTATATAAAAATCATAACCACATTTATCCAAATATTTTAGGGCATGTTGGTAGAGGCATTGTATATTTAAGTATAGTACTTTATTCCATAGTCAGCATTCTAAAACATAAATACATTACTGCATATAGCAGAGCTCTTCAGGAACTACAAATGAAAGGTACATTGCCTGGAAAATATCCAATTTTGCATATGCTTATCTTTTCAGATATATGAAAACCATAAAGCAAAGGGATTTAGAAGTACTGTGTAGAGAATCTAACAATGTCCAAGGTTATAAAAAATCAAATTTTCAAATTTACTGCATAACATGTATTTGGTTTACAATTTTCCCAAGCATTTCATTGTGAAACACTGCATAGATATGACTAAGTTTCATATTTGCCTAATACTGTGGATAGAGCAAATACACAAATTGAAGAGCCTGCAGATACCTTCAGTTACTAAATTTTTCTATTGTTGTTGTTCTATGTGTTGGCTTAAGTGACATGTTTAGAGTATATAGCATATTGTGCATATACTGTACCAGCAGTGATTCTGTTTTGCAGTATGTGTGCTATTAACATAATGTCTGATACATAGCCATACCTTTTTCAATGGTTTACTGCATAATTTTTAAAACAATGGAAAACACTAACACTAGTCTCATGTTTTAAGAAATTTCAATTAAGTTTGCATCCAAAATTAGCATCATTATTACCATCAGAGACTTCACTAGGTCCCAAGTTGACTGAGCTGGAAAGGCTATGTATAATAATGAAAAGAACATTGAGTTATCTTCAAAAGACTGATTGAAATCTTCCAAAGTTATCTTCAAAAGAACTTGACTGGAGTTGTAGCTCTGGCTCAGGAAATTACTGGATGTGCAATTCTGGGCTATCATTAACCTCTCTGAACACCAGTTTTCTATTGGTAAAGTGTTGAGAGTAACATTCACCTCACAGGTTATCCTTAGAAAGGTCAAATAAGAAAAAAAACTGCTTTAAACTATCAAGTACTCCAGCAACTAAGGATATGTACTCTCCCGGTTCCACTACTGAACCTGGATAACCTTGTGTGCATTTATTTTGTCTAAAAATTATAGAAGCATTATTTTTTCCAGGAAAATGTGTGCTCCTCTGTTAAAGGAAATCGCAAAAACATAGTAAAAAGTAGGAATTCTGTACACTTTTTATTTATACTTTCATTCAGCTAACACTTATCAAGTGCTGACCATTGTAGCACTAATTAGAACTCAGGGTATAAAGGTAAATAGAATACACTTTCCTGACCTCCAGAAGCCCAGGGTTTTGTAGGGGCTAAAACCACACGCACATGTGATTATAATACACTGTGAAGCATATTAATAATCAAAGGTGTTAAGACAGCTGGTGAAAGGGAATTTGAAAAGATACATGCATCCCTATGTTTGTAGCAGCACTATTCACAGTAACTAAGATGTGGAAGCATCCCTAGTGCTCACCAATAGATGAATGAATAAAGAAGATGTGGTGTAGCACACGCACACGCACAAACGCGCGCGCGCACACACACACACACACACTATGGAATATTACTCAGCCATAAAAAAGGAAATAAATCTTGCCACTTGCAACAACATAAATGGACCTAGAGGGTGTAATACTGTGAAATAAATGTGAAAGTGAAATAAATCAATTAGAGAAGACAAATACCATATGATTTCACTCACATGTATAATTTAAGAAGCAAAACAAATGAACAAAGAAAAAAAAAGAAACAGATGAAAAATAGACAACAAACTCGTGGTTGCCAGAGGAGAGGTGGGTGAGGCGATGGGGGAAATAAATAAAGGGATTAAGACTATGCTTATCTATGGGGCGCCTGGGTGGCTCAGTGGGTTAAAGCCTCTGCCTTCGGCTCAGGTCATGATCTCAGGGTCCTGGGATTGAGCCCCGCATTGGGCTCTCTGCTCAGCAGGGAGCCTGCTTCCTCCTCTTTCTCTGCCTCTCTCTCTGCCTACTTGTGATCTCTATCAAATAAATAAATAAAATCTTTAAAAAAAAATAAAAATTTTAAAAAATAAAATAAAAAGACTATGCTTATCTGATGAGCACTGAGAAATCTATAGAATTATTGAATCATTGTTCTATATACCTGAAACTAATATAATATTGTGTTAATTATACTTGAAAAATTTTTTTAAATACTGAGAACTGTATTTCTGATATATATTTTAAAAAATAGGTGAAAGGAGGCCCTTTGAATCTCTTAGTTACAATCTGAAACGAGAGGGAACACCAGACAGGAGGGAAAATTACTGAGGAAAGGGAGATTTCTCTATGTCGTAGTTTTCTTAGAACCTGCACTTTAAGCAAGGCTTCTCTAAGAGTTCATTTCAAGAGCTTCTTTGGAGCTTCTCAGATGAGGGTATGGTCTTGGTCAACTAAATCCCTAATGCAATAAACTCTCATAAAAGAGAACATACATAATAAGTTGCAGTGTAGTCCTTCACCCAGTTTTGGTTGGTGAATTCTTTGCTTTATGAAATACTTCAGTGATTCAGTGGTCCCTCAGACCTAAAGTCAGGATTGGATAGCACCATATTCTCAGTACTGAGCTGGAATCTTTCTTCTCAATGCAACTACATCCAGCCAACTGGAAATCAAAGCAGGTTTAATGTACTCAATAAAGATTTCCTCAGGGCCTACCAGACACCAGACATTAAGAACAAAGCTAACTGGGACATAGTCCTTGCCTTCAAAGTCCTTACAATCAAGGAGTGACAGCCACATGATTAAAATCCTCCAAAAAAGCATTAAAGAGGCTATAAAACGAGTACAGCAGAGACGTGAGGGTTATAGAGTTAAGATATCTTAGAAGTTCAGGAAAGGATTCAGAGAAGGATAAGTGTTGAAATATAAGTGGTTATTCACCAGATGGTCAAAGGGAGAGGATATTCTGGGTACCAGTATACACAGACACATAAAACTGTGAAAAAATGCTGGTGTGTTCTGTGAACCACGAGGAGAGGATTTGAGGTACGAGCTGACATCAAGGAAAAGTCAGACTAAGACAGTCCTCGAGTGCCATGCTGAGGATTTCGGACTCAGTGGGGATCTACTAAATCTGAAGGATTCTAACCTACTTTTAAGATTAGGTAAGTGTTGAGGAGGGTTTCAGGCCTGAGTATGCTACAAAAAGGATGCTGACTGCTACTTCAAAAAAAAAAAAAAGAACAGGACAGGAGAATATTTCCAAGCTGTTCATTACTTCCATTGCATCTAACACTTACAACTCGGAGTCCATGTCTAAAAAGCAAAACTGGGATAGCCACTTGATTAGATCCCCAAGTGCTAAAGAGATGGCTTTTAAAATGTGTCCATGTCTCAGAAACAGGCAAAGGCAAAGCATCTTCCTGGAAGTTCCCTAATCCTAGAGTTGTGATAGCTGATCAGAGTTCAAGGCGATCAATCAGAAAGAAGTCCACTGAAAAGGTACTGTTGCTGAGTACCGATGGAGAACCCAGCCATCTCCTATCTCTGAAGAAACTGGAAACTGTGCCAAGTGATATTTACATTGTTAGCTTCTCCATAAGAAAAGAACAATTTGTTAAAAAAAAAAGAAAAAGAAAAAGAAAAAGAAAAAAGAAAAGAAAAACAGTTCTTAAAAATGAAACCTTTGCTCCTTGCAAGGAGAATCTTTCACCAAAGCTCTCTAAAAATGAAGGCCCTCTTAATCTCACACCAAAATTTCAATGCAAGTATAAGCTGGGGGAAAGTTTAGACTAGAACTCAGCATGACACTTTTTTTCTCCTTGGTGGCCTAGAGGAACTCTACAGGAGTGGCTAATGTTGCACTGGATAGCTGGGTCTACTGCTTTGTGGTGTCTGGTGGCCCCTAGTGGAAGCTCAAGTCTCCTTCCCGTCCCACTGTCCAGCCCACCTCCAAAGAGAACTAATAGCAAATCAAATTTAAAGGTACTTTATTAAGCAGTTGAACTAATATGTAGGACACTAATTCTGCCAATAAATGAGACACTTACAACACTCAAGGATATGGTATCTCTTACTAGACTTTGTATAACACATAAGAGTTATTTTGGCCACAAACTGAGGGGAGCAAATGGATCTTTATGTTTCTATCTCAAACCCTTCTTTCTGTTGGTAACAGAAGCTTCATCTTAAACAGGGTAAGCTCGGGCAAACCAGAGCTTCTTTCTGTGGCTTTGTGCAGAGAGCTTTATCTGTCACACTGAGTCTTATAGAGCTCCTTTGATAAGGAGGACTTATCTCATCTGTAGTCACCATCACCTTTGCACCTCACATCCCCTAGGATGATAGTACATCAGCCCCAGCCCTGGTTGCCTGTGAGTATCTTCCCTGGCATTTCTGGAGATGTCAAAGCTCCCTGTGTGGTCACCACATCTGAGTCCTCTTCTGCCCCCACTGGTCCCTGCTCAGAGAGGTGAGAGTTCTTCTCTAAGGTAACACTGCAGGGAGGGGCTTCCAAATGTTCTCCCATGCCACCCTGCTGCTGTGGGAAAGGCAGTAGGCCATTTCAGTTTCTCTTTGCAGAAAGACACACCATATACCATGCTGCATGGTGCAAGAGAACTGCAAGGCTTAACATCTTTCTGGGCTTTCCTAAGAAGAGAGACATAGATCACCTCTGTCCTAGGACCTCCACTGAAGTGTAGTTGCCTCAGTCATTGCCCAAAACCCAACATCCCAACTCCCTACATCTCTGTACCTTATGCCCAGGATGCTTCTTCATTCTAGATGGGCGGATGAAGCTGGCCCGTGTCCCCCACCTCTCATTTCTGGCACACTGAACTCTACAGCTTTCTCTCACTTCCTCCTTCATGGCTCTTATTTGTCATGAGTTTTAAAAAGGCAAGTACTGCTTTTTTGCTCTTGTTGAGGTTCTTATCTGCTGCAGTTCTAAGGCAAGGTTAGTCAATGACTGAGAGGGAGAGACCCGAAGGTCGTTAAGAGTTAACTGAATGAGAAACAGCTGTTGATACATTCAAATATTACCTTTTCCAGCCACATTTGTCACTTCATGGAGATGGAGAAGTGGGATGTTTGGGCGTCCTCCTCCCAGGAGAGAGCTCATACCAGTCTTTCTGTCTCTCTGTCTTTCTCTCTGTGTCTCCCCACAGGCTCCCAGAGGCCCAGGACTCTTCTGAGGAGATGCACATTCACCACCTATTCTTCCCACCAAGCGATGTATGAAGGTATCAACGACTTGCCTGAAAATGCCTCTGCGGGAAGGTCAGCTGAGCTAGTTCAGCTCTTGATCTTACAAACAAAAAGCAAAACCTCTCTGGCTTCTTCCTTCCTCTAGCCCAGACAAAAGAGAGCCACCATGTAGTCTACTCTAGAGCACCAGAATTTTGCAAGTAGGGTTAAGCTCCAGAAGTTACTTTTTACTGAGAACACCAGCAGCCTCCATGCTGGAGTTGGCATTTACCTTGGCCTTAGGGGATGGGAAGGACATGGCAAATGGAATTCCAGGGAGAGGAATCAGCATGAAAAAAAAAAGGTCAAGAATTGGGAACCCACGTGGAGGGACAAGGGGAAAGGGAAGTTTAAAAATGACCCAAAGTTTCCATTCCAGGGTTATCAGGCAGATGGTGAAGCTCCGAACAGACCCAAGGCTTGTCATTTAGCATTTATCTTAAGCAGCCGTGTGTTCTATTTTTCTTTATATATCTTGCCTTCTTGAAAATAAAGATCACCTTTGATTCACTCATTTATTCATGTGTCTTCCTTACAACCTTAAAGGAAATAACCAGTATACACTGTTATACCTGGGAATGTGCCATGGAAGATATCCCTCAAACTGTTCTTTGGTTTTTCTTCATTAAAGAGAATGTTGCCAAAATTGTAGGTTGCTATGTTTTTCTCAAACTCTGTTTTAAGCTTTGTAGATTAAGGAAAAATCTATGTTATTGCTTCCCTACATTTTAAACTATAATTTGTGTGAGATTAGTATTCCTTAAATCATGAACATTTAATGATTTAACTTTCAAGATATTATTGCAACCCTTCAAAAATATTATTTTTCAGGGTCCTTTGACTCATTTGCTATTCACCTTATTAACAAGGGAGCTTTTCCTAACACACACACACACACACACACACACACACACACACACACACAAAATGGGACTCTACCTGTAAATAGATTTGAATAAATTATTTGAGTTAACCTGGAAATACAGAAATGTCTAACTGCCAAAGCACATCCTGATTCCATTTTCTTATAGTCAAATGACATACAAGAGAGAAGCAAATAAAAATGCCCTTTCATTTTGTCTGAAACACAACACTACCCTCCGTTTTTTTCATCATACCAGAAAATTCCCTTCGGCCAACCTGACTGCAGTTCACCTCATCAGGGTGCACTGAACTGTGTTCCCCTCAGAAGCCTTCTCTTCCCATCTTCCCTCCATTTCCCAAGAGGCTAGGATTGTTTCTTGCAGGAAATACAGCCCTCAGTCTTATCCTCCTGCTTCTGCCTCTCTATTACTCATGCCATTAATCAAATCAAAGATAAGAGTTAGTGTATATTCCGTGCAGAGTAGTTACTGAGAATTTGGGTAAAGAGCATAGTGATTTCTGGAGAGTTTTGAAATCCTGATTTAGGGACAACTGAAGAAACTAGAAATTAGGTCTCTAATGCTAACATTAAGCTGCCACTTACCTGCCCTGGTTTTACTTTACTTGGAGAAAAAATAAAGCTTCTAAATTATTTAGGGCTTCATGGAGGAGGTGGGATTTGAGCTAAAGTTTCCATAGGGGGAGATGCTTCTCTACTTGATCTGCTTCCTGAACAACTGGCATTTCCCCTTTCTTTCTGCGAGGTTGAGGTTGCCACGGTCAAGCCTGTATAATTCAGAGGCATTCCCACTCCCACAGACGCCCACATTGCTTGAGCTATTTTCCAACACCAGCTTCCTAAAAGAGACTGAAAATGCTCACAGCTCTCAAGTTCTAAGCCCAAGCTTGATGCAGTGGTTTCTCTGGGTCCCCTTTGCGAGAAAGGACAGGGAAGGGCTCAGGGGAGAAGCAGAAATCTCTGTGCCTAATACAGTGATTTACTGTAACCAACCTGGAACCATTAAAGCAAAACACAAACACATTTCAGGGCTCCATTCCCCCTGCTTCTCACCGAGCACTGGGCCTTTTCAATGTTTACTGCGCAGCCATCTGTGAATATCTTTGTGAAACTAGTTAAAGCCTTTTATGAGACCCTAAACTTCTAGTTACACTAATTTCCCCAACCTACCCCCCACCCCACCATGAATTAGGACTTGAGTAAACAAAAGCAGACTTGAGAACAGAGAGCAATTGTGTGGTGTTAAATGGTGCGTTTAACAGAGCCTGCCCACAGATTTTTCCGTTCCCATCCCTGGGTGTGCAGGCAACGCCAAAGCCTACATAATGGACTCTTTATGTGGTACTTGGTTAGAAAAACGTATTGACAAAGAATCACAGACAAATCATGGCCATGACCTTTAGTGCTCAAACAAGATTTTCCTTGGGAGTGATTTAATTGCCCATGCAGCTCGCTGGCTGCACACATGAGTGGCCTTTCTGCCTTTCCAAAGGCCATGCCCAGGCCAGTCTGGTTTGCCTTTCCTGTGAATGTTTGGCAGAGCGCTGCTCCTATAACGAGCCTCCGTTGTGCCATGTAAGGATAAACAGCGCATGGCATCCAGCTGGACTCGGTGAGCTCGAAAGATTGCTTCCCAAGCACTTGCTGCCCAAGCCGACCTTGGATCTGACAGTGCACCTGGCCTCAGACTCCTCATTCAGAGGACCGGGACAGATGCCCATGCCAGGCCTATGGTCTGCAGCAACATGGCAGGACTCTGACTACCAGGTGTCAGAGTGGGGCCTGGGGTTGCAGGGTGAGGCAAAATGTGCTTCTCCTGCCGTTCCCAATCCCTAAGTGCCCTGCTTGACTTCCCTTCACCTGAGCTTCTTTTGGCCTCTTCACTGCCCTGAGCTCTAGGAAAACAGAAACCAGACACAAAAGGCCAGCTATTGTGTGATTCCATTTATATGAATTATCCACAATAGGCAAACCCACAGCGACCAAAAGCTGATTATAGGTTGCCAGGACCTGGGGGAAAAGGAGAATGGAGATGGACTGCTTAATAGGTGCAGTGTTTCCATCTGAGGTAAGGAGAAAGTTCTGGAACTAGAATAGAAGTGATAGTTGCACCTGATTGTGAAGGTACTAAATGCCACCAAACTGTGCACTTTAAAATGGTTAGAATATAAGTTTTATGTTATGCATATTTTACTACAATTTTTTAAAATATGATTGAAAGTTATAATGGGGGAAGGAAAAAGATGGATTTCCTTACTCCTGAGGCCCCAGAAGACAAAACTGAGACAAATAAGACAGTTTTCTGGAAGCAGATTTCAGCTCATAGTGTAAGTAGAGAAGAAAAGTACCATTTAGAATAGGCCTACTGTGAGCCAGGCACCCCTGAGACCTCATTTCTTTGAAGCCCACAACTCTGGGGGGTTGTCCCAATTCTAAAGCTGAGGAAATGATGGCTCCAGGAGCATTTTCCCAAGGACACAGATCTAATAAGAGGTGGAAGTAAGTTTGAACCTAGGCTTTCCTACTCTGCAAGCCATACATTTTTTGATACATTGGTGCTCTGCAACTAATCTTTTTACCAAAGTACCCCTAATGTTCCTTAGGACAAGTGAAATCATGCATCAGGGTGAATAGACAGACCCCAAAGAAGTTGCTGAGTATAAGCCTCGTGTTTTAGCTTACAAATTCGTATAAGTTTCACATGCCTACTCTATTATTTTATATGAGGGTTTTTCTTAAATATTTAAATAAATTTCTGTCTAAATTTGCTAGTGAAAGCATCACTCTGGAAAGATGGTCTGTGTTTATCTTAGAGCCTCCTATCCCCCCTCACATACCTCAGAGGTCAGCTTATTCCTTTGAGAAGCTGGTACTAAACTGGCTGCTTTCCTAGATGGAGGGGAAGGAGAGCGGAGAGGTAGGGAGGTGAGGAGGCACAGTCCTTCATTCCTTCTCCTGATGACAATTGGATTTTGCTACCTTTAGGGATGTTGCAACTTCGGCTGTTTACAGAGAAATGAAAAGCAAGAGGTCTTATTATTTCTTCTCAAATCACCCCATTTGGATAGCTACTTACCCGATTGTACATGAAGTCAGTGTCCAGCTAAAAGGCATTTCTGGTGGGATACTCAATAAAGCATGACACTAGACTTGCAGGAGTTACATATGAGAGTGGACTTCACCACTGCTTACTTCTCCTGGGAGAGTCTGATGACATTGACTTGAATGATTTTAAATAATGACTGAGGCTGGATAGGGAAAGAAATTTCACAAGCTTCAAGAAAGTGAAAAGAACACTAAACTGACAGCCAAGAAAATTCTGCCTAGCACTGTCCCTGACTCAGCTGATTAAATAGGACAAGCCAGTCTTCCTTTTTAAGCCTTACTTATCTATACTTATCTTCCTCTTCCCATCTAGAATGCAATTTATATGAGGCAAGTATATTTAGTCCGGAACATTGGTAACAAATGACAGAAATCAAACATAGACTAACCTCAGTAAGAAATGACGATATTGGCTCTGTTTTGAGAGCAGTGAGATAGCCCACAGGATAGAAGTGGCAATCTGGCTTTGGAAAGGTAGCTAGAGCTGCTGTCTGGGAACTTCTGAAGAAATCTCCCTCTTCCAACTAATGGGAGGATGAGAACTGTAGTGAAGGGAGGTCAGCAGCAGCAATGTGGACACTAGGGGATGCACGGTGCTTCCTGAAAAAGTTGCAGGGCCAGAACTTAGATGAAAGTAATCCAGAGCAAGGACAATCAGAAGAAAAGCAATGCCAGCTGATTTCAGGAGAAGAGGAACCTCAGGTCACCATTATATAAAAACAGAGATGGCACATTGATGAGCAAGATGAAAATGACAAAGAGGATAAAGATATGGGCCAGGAGGGTGATGATATGAATTGATCTCGTAACAGAAGGACCTCTCAGAAGGACCAACCCACAAATACCAACAATGTTACCCAGATTTGCCAGTCACCATCTTTGGCCCCATTAGACCACATAACACTAAAAGAGAGCTCATTAGTCAAAAAGAGTTGATAAATGACAAATTCAGAAAAACCTAATATGAGTTATAGTTCCTGGTGATTTTCGAAGTTTGATTCAAACTGTGACAGAAGTCTTTAGAATAGCATCACTGCATGAGGTCTCATCTATCAAAAAATAGAGTAACATGGACAAAGATTGGGGTTGGTGTAGGCAATTTAAGTCATCAGAATTATTCAGAGTAATCAAATCAATCATACATGATGCTGTAAGTTGCCTCCCTTTCTCCTTGTTGGTGAGTGCAGAATTTTTTTGTCTCTAGTCTTTTAAAGGAAGGTTTTATTTATTTGTTTGTTTGTTTGTTATATCTAATTAGCCAACATACAGTACGTCATTAGTTTTTGATGTAGTGTTCAACAGTTCATTAGTTGTGTGGAACAGCCAGTGGTGAGTCTAGACTTTGTTCAGACATTTACCATTCCATGTGATCATGGAAAAGAGTGATTCACAATGGATTTATAGGTTTAATACAATTATGGTAATTCTATTCTCCCTTGATATTTGATCCAATCCTGGTCTCTGGGGTGGGAAGGGACTTGGAAAAGGTTCTCCCTGCTAATAAAAAGATCATCAAGGGACAATCCCTTCATTGTCTAGACATTGGTAGCTAAATGAGATGCCTGGAACTGAGGCGGCCGTTTGGTAAATAAGGGAATATTAGCCTAAATACCTAGTTTATATGCCAAACATAACATGTAAAAATTCTACCTCTCCACCCAGATCCTGACTAATATCCGTGAGGTAGAGAATCACTCCGCAACTGTTCTGTTTTGTTTGTTTGTTTATGAGAGGGAGAGAGGTGTGGGGGTAGGGCCAGAGGAAGAGGGAGAGAGAAAATCTTAAGCAGGCTCCATGCCCAGCACAGAGCCCAACATGGGGCTTGATTACACAAACCTGAGATCATGACCTGAGCCAAAACCAAGAGTTGGACACTTAGCTGACTAAGCCACCCAGGTGCCCTTCTGTTTTAATAATAGTAATAATACAATCATATTCTTGTTGGCTTTGTTATCATTACTATCCCCTCTGTTAATATAAGAGCAAAACACTGAACTGGCTCCCTGACTTTTACTCTTTCCTGCCTGTAATTATTCTCTGTAAAATAGCCAAACTAGTGCTTTCTAAATTCAAATTTTTAAAAATTTTATTTATTTATTTATTCACTCATTCATTTATTTATTTGAGAGAGAGACAGAGAGAGAACACAAGTCGGGGAGGGGAGGGGCAGAGAAAAGGGAGAAGTAGACTTCTCACTGAGCAGGGAGCCTGACACCAGGCTGGATCCCAGGACCCTACGAACATGACCTGAGCTAAAAGCATATGCTTAACCGATTGAGCCTCCCAGATGTCCCTAAATTCAAGTTTAATAATGCCATTCAGATGCTTGAAATTCTCCAATGTCTTTCCTGAGCACCTAGATAAAATCTCATCCCCAGGTCAAGGACTGTAAGCCTTATACAGTCTCCAATCTCATTTTACTCCACTTTCTGCTTCCTACTTCCATTTCTACCATCACTTTTTTTTTCTGCCTTTAACGCACCAAGCTTTTTCTCATCAGGGATTTTATTCTGGCTTTTTCCTTCTGCTGGGCTTCTTGCTCTCCAGATATTCACATATCCTTCAGACATCAAGTATCAACACTCAATGAAGTTCTCCCTGAACACTCGGGCAAAATTAGCTATCTCCCATACATTGAGTCAGGCTTTATCACATCACCTTCAGTATTATTTCTTCATAGCACTTATGCTATTTGCAGTTATCCTGGTTATTTATTTGCTTACTAATCTGTTTTCATTCCCTCTCCCTAGCACAGAAAAAACAAAAAACAAAAAACAAAACAAAACAAAAAAAAAACAAGGACTTTGTCTTATTCCCCATAATTTCACTTACCCTTAGAAAATGTCCCTAACATCATCAATTCTCAATAATAATTGTTGAATGAATGAAAGGAAGGAATGAAACAAAAAAGAAAAAGAAGGGAAGGAAGGAAGGAGCTAGAGAGAGGAAGGAAGGAAGCAAGGAAGGTAGGTAGGTCTGTGGAGCCAAGCAGGCCATAGTTTCAGGGCCTGAAATTAGAGATTTAAAAGATCTCCAGATTTAAAACACACTGACCTCTAATTTATTTTATCAGAATGAGTCCTTGTCTATACAATCAGAACAATGAAAGAGTCTATATGTGCATATATGACTTTATGTTGGGAGAGGAGAGACAGTAGACTTTAGCTATCCACTTTGCTTTGGAAGCATCTCAGGCTAACTATTGGCCAATGTCTTTCCACCATTCCAGAGTATGCTCTGTTGCCTATCAAAGTCTTTTTCCCCTCAGCCATCAGGGAAAGATGGCTGCTTCTATCATAAAGGCAGCCTCTATTTCCTCTATTCAGATAGTTATTCAACCATATGAGCAGCCTTTGTGACACAACACCAATACACACGTGGATGAACCACAGTCAGACTGGCAGTATAATGGCACAAGAGAGGAAGACCTGGGGCACCTGGGTGGCTCAGTCGGTTAAGTGACTGCCTTCAGCTCATGATCCTAGGGTCCTGGGATCAAGCCCCACGTCGGGCTCTCAGCTCAGTGGAGAGCCTGTTTCTCCCTCTCCCTGCCTCTCTGCCTACTTGTGTTCTGTCAAATAAATGAATAAAATCTTTAAAAAAAAAAAAAAAAAGAGAGAGAGAGAGAAAGACCTACTTTGGTGAGGAGAGATCTGTCATCTTCCATATAAACGGACAGTAACTTACAAGGAGAAAAACATGTTCTTGGCTCCAGATTAGTCTTTAGTGGTGCATTTTTGAGGAATAATTATATTGGTGTTTTTTCTTTCCCCTAATAAGTTCATTTACAAAAATATTGAGCATGCATTACACATCAACATAAATAATTCCCCCCATATCTTTGTCCTCCAAATTTTTCAGTTAATTAAACTAATTTGTCTGTTTTTGTGAGTTGGAAACTCTTACTGTCATCCTTTCCAATCACTACTTATTTAAATTTCATCCTTGGCCAGTTTCATGATAATGTTTATCTGCTCCAGAGGATTTGAAATGAGAATAACACACAGGAATCCCATTTAAGTTCTTTCTTGAAGCTGAAAAAAGCCAAGAATCAACTGGCCAGTTAGATAACACAATTTCCCTTGTAGGATATTTGCTTAAGATAGCTGGGAGCTAATTTAATTCCAGAGTTGCTTATTTACAGTTTTCTGTGAGGGATTCCCTGCAGTTAAGAGTGAACTGGGTAGAGATTCTATAGAAACATTCCTCAAGACCATTCTCTAAAGCAGGTTAAATACGTTATTTCTAAAGAAAATAAAAAGCAGTACAATTTGCTATCAACATTCCACTCTGGACAGTTCCCAAGTAGAAAGACATCTCAAGACCACTTAGATTCATGTTTGGCATTTCATTAATTCATTTGGAAAGAAATGACTCTATGGTCTTGACTCTTTGAAGTGTTTGCTTCAAATGCTCAATCTGTGCTGGACTGCCATGAAGAGCAGAAGAGAACCATCCAGAACCCACGGAGAGGAAGATCAATGTTCTACATTGTTTTGTTTTTGTGTTGAGCTCTCAGTTCCCTAGCCATGCCTGTGCAGCATAATCTAGCCCCTGCCTACCTCACCTTTTCAGCTTCCCTTGAGCCTCACTTCTCCATAGCTCTCAACCACCCACCTAACCCAATTCCCTCAACTCCTCCACATACATCCCACCCCTATCCAGCTACCCTGATGCCTTTGAGGTCCTTCACAAAGCTAATTCTAGCTCAGGCACAGATTTCAACCCAAAACCACTTCTCTGAGCTGCCTTCCCCAACATTCCCCTTCTACTTCAGGTTCCCTGTACTCACCTGCAGAGCTCTCCTGTCTCCTTCTTGCCACTTAGCACCATCCTGACTGATTAGTTATCTATGAAGGATCTTGCTTAAAGGAAGCCTCCTTCTCCTTCTAGGTTGTAAGTTGCACAAATAGCAAAGACTGGGTCATTATTGTTCACTGCTATGGCCAATTCTTAGCACAGGGACTAGCACACAGAAGGTGTTAAATAGGTACTTGTTGACTCAATAACAAGTTGAAAGATATTGAGTAATTCCCTTAAACTCAATGATCCCTTCCATATCAAAGATTATATGATTCTATAACTCTGTGCAACACAAAAATACAACAGCTGGAACAAGCCAACACCTGAATGAGGGATCAAGGAAATTGGCCTGGTAAGGAGATAAAGGTGAGTAGGGAGCAAACAATCAGCTTTAGCAGCTACTGTTTCCCCATACTGCTGTTGTTTTGGGATAGCTTATCTCAACCCATTATCACAAAAATCCTTCAGCTTAGCTCATCACTTGTGCCATTATTTAGATTAGAAAATTGAGGCCAAACAGATAGTAACAGGTGAGGCCACTTGAATCCAAAACTTGATCATTTGCAATATACTCAAATTTAGATCTGAGCTTTTAGTTTAAGAGAAGGAGAAGTGGTATAGAGACTGAAAAGAAAGTGAGAGTGGGAAGACTTCTGTTTTGTGGGTTTTTTTTTTTCCAATCTCTATAATTTGCCTGTTCTCTCATATTACACAGCTCCACACCCACTCCTTCCCAAACACACATGCATACATAAATACACACTTAACATTACAGATCTCCCTCTGAGAAGGTCATTTCCTGAATTCTTGGTGCTCACCTCCATAGCTGACTTGGTGCAACTCTAACCAGAAACTTTGGACCTCTCTCTTCATTGTTACCCCTTCTCCACGTTTTTCTTGGGTCTCTTTTCAAGCTTTGCATGATTTAACACTCATTTGTGTGCCTGTTAAGTCATTATCCCCATTTCATGTTCTGAACAGAATTGCACTTTTAATAAATTATAACAATCAGCTCAATTGAGTTTGAGGATAGGCCTCGCTTTTTGTTCTCACAAAGCCATCTTTGTTCCCACCTCCTGGAAGAGGGATGGACACAGTGTTCTACTCCAAAAATAATTCAAGCAAAAACAAGACACCACAGAAAAGCAGACAGTACTCAGTGTTGCTGAAACAAGCCCAGGGAGCCTGGAGTGGGATGAGAATAAGGAGGTTAATGCTACCTTGATGTAGGAGCTGGGGCCAGATTCAAGGTCTTCCTCTACTGTTTCCAGCCCCTCCAGACTGTGGTTTTAAGGATCTCTTCCTAGAGATGAGTCTGTGAGCTCCTTTCCCTTGAGCCCTAGAAGTCTTCACTTTTTTCTTCCTTCTTTGTTTATTGGGTTTGGTGAGCTATATCTACTCTACCCATAGGGCAAGGTAACTTTGCTAAGTGTTCCAGACCATATCTAGGACAGGACATGTGAACCTCCAACACAAACTCAGAAATGAAAGCAGTGGACGTTGAGGTCCAGTTCTCCACAGGAGAAAGTTCAGCCTTTCAGCCAGAACCACCATCTTCCAGTAATTCACCAAAATGACCAACAGCAAGGGAAATAGGAGAGGCACCCACATTGTGTTCTCTAGGCCTTTTAGAAGCCAAGGCTTTGTTCCTTCTGCCACATACAGCTGAACCTGGGGGAAACACGATCCTGTACACATCAAGGGGAGAGGCTTCGTCAGAAAAGAGTGTTCCCACAAATGTTACCACAGCAAAACAGGAAGAGTCTACAATATTGCCCAGCATGCTGCTGACATGTTGGGCAAACTTCTTGCCAAGAGAATTAGTCAATGTGTTGAGCAAATTCAGCCCTCTAGGAGCCCAGATATGTTCCTGCAGCATGTGGAGGAAAATGACCAGAAAAAGAAGAAAGCCAAAAGGAAGCCAAAGAGAAAGGTGCTTGGGTTCAAGTGAAGCATGGGCCTGCTCTACACTTTGTGAGAACTGATAGAGAGAGGCTGAGCTGCTGGAACCCCTTCCTATGAATTCATGATGAGCATAAAAAAATAAAAGCCTCCTGGACTGTGAAAAAAATTTCTAGAAAAAGTTCTTAAACAAGTTTACTAAAACTATAGAAGATACATTTGTATTAATATTTGTATTAAATAGAGTAATTCTTTTTAAGATAGGTAATATATTTTTATAAATTAAAAAGATAGATGCTAAGTGTCTACTTCTGGTAATGCATGTCTGAGGACCATCCATCAGACCAAACACACAAAAGTGTCAGAGTCACCAAAATCTGACAGAAATTAAAGAGGTGTTAACACTGGGAAGAATGAACCCTTAGCAAAGTTAATTTGCCCTATGGGTAGAGTAGATATAGCTCAATAAACCCAATAAACAAAGAAGGAAGAAGAAAGTGAAGACTTCTAGGGCTCAAAAAAACTGGTAAGGTTTTTTTAATACAGCCTTGCGGGAAGGCAGTCCCCAGTAAATGTTGCAGAGTGGCAGGGTTCTTGTCTCACAGAGTCAAATAATGAACATCCTCCACAAAAAGGTGAAGTGAAGTGGAAGTTTATTAAGGGAAGGTGAGAACAGAAAAGAAAAAAAAAAAAAGCTCTCCAGAGTGAGAGGGGTCCTGAATGGGTTGCCACTGTGGGCTTTTATGGTTGGTCCTATATGGAAATCTGACCGGGGAACTTGGTAAATTTCATGTCAGTAACATGACAGATTTATAAGTATTATGAGAATATCCTGTCTCTATTTAGGATGAACACAGTGTTCTTGTAAATATCATGAGGATAAACAAGGTATTCCCTTCTCTCAAGTTATTTCTTCACAGCTGAGACTTCTGTGAGCCTGATTTCATAATTCCGTGTGTGAGCCTAGTCATGTAGCCCCCTACCTGTCTCTCCCTATCTAGCTTCAACTGTCCCTTACTCATAACTACCACCTGGGGTGCTGAATTTGGGGCTACTAGAACTGAAAGGTGAAGAGGCAGACTGGAAGATGAGAAGTCTAGGGAGGACCCAGTGGCTGGATCATCTTAATGCTCCTTCATTCACTGCTCTGGCTCCTGGTCTGGGAGGACTCAAAAGCTAAGATTGCTCACTGGAACACCTCCACATGACCTGTCTGCATGGCTTGGCTTTCTCAAAGCATTGAGGACTCAAGGTTATTGGCCTTCTTACATGAAGATTTGAAATCCAAGCAAAAACTTACAGCTAAAAATCAGAAGCTGTATTGTTTTTCATAACCTAACTCAAATTCACATACCATCTTATCTGTTCCATTATATTGGTTACAAGTGAATCACAAACCCCCAAAATTCAAGGGGAGGGAAATTAGACTTCATACTTGATGGAGTGTGGTAAAGTTCTAGAAAAAAGATACCTTAAGACCATTTTGGGAAAATACAGTCTGTCCCAAAAATCAATGACTTAATATTCCACCATGAGAAGTCGAAAGGGAAAAGCAAAATAAACCCAAGCACGTAGAGAGGAGAAAATAAAAAGATAAGAGCAATTGTAAATAAAATAAAATGACATAAAAACCAAAAAGCCAAAACTTGACTGTTTGGAAAACCATTATAAAACTCAAACATCTCCAAAGTGACCAGCTAAGAAAAAAAGAGAGAAAATAGAAATTACTAGTTTCAAGAATGAAGGTGAAAGAAGAGATATCATTACTGATTCTACAGACATTAAAAGGACAAAAAGGGAAATTATTAACAAGTTAAAATATTTTCTACAACTTAGTTGAAAGTACAAATTCCTTGAGAAATACATCTTACTAAAATGATGCAAAATAGGAAATATGAACAGTCTCCTACATATCTATTAAAGAAATTGAATCTATTATCAAAAACTTTCCCACAAAGAAACCTCCAGGCCCAAATGATTTTACTGATGAGTTTTAATAAAGATGCAAAAAGAATTAACATAAATGTTAACACAAACTCTTTAAGAAAATAGAAAGTAATAGATTGCTTCCCAATGCATGTATGAGGTTTATGTAACCTTGATATAAAGTTTGATAAAGAAATTCAAAAAAAATTACAAAATAATATCTCTCACAAACATAGAAAAAAAACTCCAATGAAATATTGATAAATCAAATACAGCAATATTTTAAAATGGGAATATATATCATGATTAATTAAAGTTTATCTGAGATATGCAAGAACGGTCTAACATTGGAAAATCAATGTAATTCATCATATAAACAGATTAAGGGAGAAAAACTCTTTGATCCTTTCAATAGACACACAAAAAGCATTTGACAAAATTCAGTGCCCATTATGCTAGAATCTCTCAGCAAATTTAGAACAGAAGGGAACTTCCTCTACCTAATAAAGGACATTTAAGAAAAAAAATTAAAAAAACAAAAAACCTTTATCATTATACTCAATGTTAAAATATTGAATACCCATATGATCAGGAAAAAGTCATTTTTATTACTTCTCTCAAGTATTGTCCTGGAGGTCCTAGCTAGCACAGTAGGTAAAAAAACAGAAAATAGATAGAAACAGATCCTTTCTATCTATAATGATAGTAAAACTGTCTCTAATCACAGATGACATCATTCTTCACTTAGAAAACTCTAAGTTTTTTGATGTTCTACACATCAACATCAGAACTACTAAGAGAATTTTTCAGGGTCAACATACAAAAATCAATTATATCTTCATATATTGATAGCAAATAAATGGAAAATAAACAGTTTTAAAAGTCTATTTAAGTTAGCTTCAAGAGTCATAGAATACTGAGGAATAAATGTATCAAAAGATGTGTAAGACATAAAAACTGCAAACTACTGCTGAAAGGAACTAAGGAGAAAGACACTAATAAGGTGGAAAGTTTTATAATATTTAGAAAAACGTGTTAAAAATCTATCATGTTCATTGATCAGAAGTTTACATTGTTATGGTGCCATTTCTTCCAAAATCCCGGTAAAAATTCCAATATTTTCTGTAGAAATTCACACACTGGTTCTAAATTGTATATGGAAATACAAAGTACCTAAACTAGCCAAGACAATCTTGCAAAGAGGAACAACTTTAATAGTATTTACACTGATCAACTTCAAGATTTATTCCAAAGCTATCATAATCAAGACAGTATAGTACTGGCATACAAATAAAAAATAGATCAACGCCAGACACTTATAAAATCATTTTATTTTCAACCAAAGAACCAAACAATCAATGGGGAAAGAAAGTTTTTTTAACAAATGGCCCTGGCAGAGGACATGAACAGACATTTCTGCAAAGAAGACATCCAGATGGCCAACAGACACATGAAAAAATGCTCCACATCACTCGGCATCAGGGAAATACAAATCAAAAACACAATGAGATACCACCTCTCACCAGTCAGAATGGCTAAAAATTAACAAGTCAAGAAATGATAGATGCTGGCGAGGATGTGGAGAGAGGGGAACCCTTGAACCCTGTTGGTGGGAATGCAAGCTGGTGCAGCCACTCTGGAAAACAGTGTGGAGGTTCCTCAAAAAACTGAAAATAGAGCTACCCTATGACCCAGCGATTGCACTGCTGGGTATATATCCTAAACATACAAACATGGTACTCTGCAGGGGCACGTGCACCGCAATGTTTATAGCAGCCATGTCCACAATAGCCAAACTATGGAAAGAACCTAGATGTCCATCAACAGATGAATGGATCAAGAAGATGTGGTATATATACACAATGGAATACTATGCAGCCATCAAAAGAAATGAAATCTTGCCATTTGCAATGACGTGGATGGAACTAGAGGGTATTATGCTTAGCGAAATAAGTCAATCGGAGAAAGACAACTATCATATGATCTCCCTGATATGAGGAATTGGAGATGCAATGTGGGGGGTTTGGGAAGTAGGAAAAGAAAAATGAAAGAAGATGGGATCGGGAGGGAGAGAAACCATAAAAGACTCAATCTCAAAAAACAGACTGAGGGTTGCTGGGGGGAGGGGGGATGGGAGAGAGTGGTGGGGATATGGACATTGGGGAGGGTATGTGCTATGATGAGTGCTGTGAAATGTGTAAGCCTGGCGATTCACAGACCTGTACCCCTGGGGATAAAAATACATTATATGTTTATTTAAAAAATAAAAAGTTAAAAATTATTTTTTTTTAAAAAGGCCCTGGAACAATTGGATATCCATATGGGAGAAAAATATATTACGACTCAACCACTTCTACACACCATCCATAAAAGTTCATTTAAAAGAGATGATAAATCCAAACACAAATGCTAAAACTATAAATTTTCTATAAGAAAAAAGGAGAATATCTTCAAAAATCATGGCTAGGCAAAGATTTCTTAAACAGGAAAGAAAGCAACAGCCATAAAGGAAAAATAATAAGTTAGACTTCATCCAAATTAAAAAGGTCTGCTCATCAAAGTCAATGTTACAAAAATGAATAGGTAAGCCACAGACTGGGAAAAAGTCATTTCAGAGCATATGTCTAACAAAGGACTTACATCCAGAATATATGAAGTACACCTTGACCTTAATAATAAAAAGACAACTAAATTTTTCAAAGTGGAGGAAGCATAAGAAATAAAGATTAAATTTAGTATGGGACCCTAGATAGAATCAGGAACAGAAAAAGGACAATAATAGAGAAACTGATCTATTTGAATCAAGTCTATAGTTTAATTAGCTGTACTGTGCCATTGACTTCCCGGTTGTGATAATTGCACAGTGATTTCATGTGATGTTAACCAGTATGAGAAGCTAGATGAAACATGGAGAGGAACTCTGTACTATTTTTGCAACTTTCCTGTAGGTCTAAAATTAGTTCAAAATAAAAAGTTTTTTTAAATGGATAAATGTTTTGAACAAAGACTTCCCAAAAGAAGATATAAAATGGCTAATAGCACATGAAAAAGTGCTCAAGTAACTACCAGTTAGAAAAAGGTAAATTAAAACCACAATTCTAGGAGGAGGAGTCAAGATGGCGGAGAAGTAGCAGGCTGAGACTACATCAGCTAGCTGGAGATCAGCTAGATAGCTTATCTAAAGATTGCAAATCCATCGGCAGATCGAAGAGAAGAAGAACAGCAATTCTGGAAACAGAAAAACAACCACTTTCTGAATGGTAGGACCGGCGGAGAAGTGAATCCAAAGCAACGGGAAGATAGACCCCGGGGGGAGGGGCCAGCTCCTGGCAAGCGGCGGAGCAACAGACCACAAAATCAGGACTTTTAAAAGACTGATCCGCTGAGGGACATCACTCCAGAGGCTAAACCCGGGTGAAGCCCACGTGGGGTCAGCGTGGCCTCAGGTCCCACAGGGTCACAGAAGGATCGGGGGTGTCTGAGTGTCGCAGAGCTTGTGGGTATTGGAACGGGAAAGCCGGCTAGAGAGACAGAGCCGACAGTAAGCTCACAGCTCGGTGTTACCTTGAACCGGTCGCAGGCTCAGTGAGCTCAGAGCGCGGCCGGAGGTCAGGCAGACGGAAGTAACTGGGCGCTGTTCTCTGAGGGCGCACTGAGGAGTGGGGCCCTGAGCTCTCGGCCACTCCAGGCCGGAGACCAGGAGGCCGCCATTTGTATTCCCGTCCTCCGGAAATCTACGGAGAGCGCTCAGGGAACAAAAGCTCCTGAAAGCAAACCCGAGCAATTATTCACCACGGCCCCCGGTAAGGGCGGTGCAATTCCTCCTGGGGCAAAGACACTTGAGAATCACTACAACAGGCCCCTCCCCCAGAAGATCAACAAGAAATCCAGCCGAGACCAAGTTCACCTACCAAGGAGTGCGGTTTCAATACCAAGGAGAGCAGCAGAATTCCAGAGGAGGAGAAAGCAAAGGACGGAACTCAAGGCTTTCTCCCTGTGATTTTTTTTAGTCTTGCACTTAATTTAATTTTTTTCTTTTTCATTTTTTGTTTTTTTTCTCGCCTTCTGGTAAAATTTTTTTTTAACTTTTACCTTTTTCTTTTTTAACGTTTTTTAACCAGTTTATCTAATATATATATTTTTTCTTCTTTCTGTTTTTCTTATTTGTTTTCTTTTTTAAAATTCTTTTCTTTTCTTTTTTTTTTCTTTCTTCCATTTTGAACCTCTTTTTGTCCCCTTTCTCCCCCCTCACGATTTGGGATCTCTTCTGATTTGGTTAAAGCATATTTTCCTGGGGTTGTTGCCACCCTTTTAGTATTTTCCTTGCTCCTTCATATACTCTTATCTGGACAAAATGAAAAGACGGAAAAATTCAACACAAAAATAGAACAAGAGGCAGTACCGAAGGCTAGGGACCTCATCAATACAGACATTGGTAATATGTCAGATCTAGAGTTCAGAATGACAATTCTCAAGGTTCTAGCCGGGCTCGAAAAAGGCATGGAAGATATTAGAGAAACCCTCTCGAGAGATATAAAAGCCCTTTCTGGAGAAATAAAAGAACTAAAATCTAACCAAGTTGAAATCAAAAAAGCTATTAATGAGGTGCAATCAAAAATGGAGGCTCTCACTGCTAGGATAAATGAGGCAGAATAAAGAATTAGTGATACAGAAAACCAAATGACAGAGAATAAAGAAGCTGAGCAAAAGAGGGACAAATAGCTACTGGACCACGAGGGGAGAATTCGAGAGATAAGTGACACCATAAGATGAAACAACATTAGAATAATTGGGATTCCAGAAGAAGAAGAAAGAGAGAGGGGAGCAGAAGGTATACTGGAGAGAATTATTGGGGAGAATTTCCCCAATATGGCAAAGGGAACGAGCATCAAAATTCAGGAGGTTCAGAGAACGCCCCTCAAAATCAATAAGAATAGGCCCACACCCCGTCACCTAATAGTAAAATTTACAAGTCTCAGTGACAAAGAGAAAATCCTGAAAGCAGCCCGGGAAATGAAGTCTGTAACATACAATGGTAAAAACATTAGATTGGCAGCGGACTTAGCCACAGAGACCTGGCAGGCCAGAAAGAGCTGGCATGATATTTTCAGAGCACTAAACGAGAAAAACATGCAGCCAAGAATACTTTATCCGGCTAGGCTATCATTGAAAATAGAAGGAGAGATTAAAAGCTTCCAGGACAAACAAAAACTGAAAGAATTTGCAAACACCAAACCAGCTCTACAGGAAATATTGAAAGGGGTCCTCTAAGCAAAGAGAGAGCCTACAAGTGGTAGATCAGAAAGGAACAGAGACCATATACAGTAACAGTCAACTTACAGGCAATACAATGGCACTAAATTCAGATCTCTCAATAGTTACCCTGAATGTTAATGGGCTAAATGCCCCTGTCAATAGACACAGGGTATCAGAATGGATAAAAAAACAAAACCCATCTATATGTTGCCTCCAAGAAACTCATTTTAAGCCCGAAGACACCTCCAGATTTAAAGTGAGGGGGTAGAAAAGAATTTACCAAGCTAATGGACATCAGAAGAAAGCAGGAGTGGCAATCCTTAGATCAGATCAATTAGATTTTAAGCCAAAGACTATCATAAGAGATGAGGAAGGACACTATATCATACTCAAAGGGTCTGTCCAACAGGAATATCTAACAATTTTAAATATCTATGCCCCCAACATGGGAGCAGCCAACTATATAACCAATTAATAACAAAATCAAGGAAACACATCAACAATAATACAATAATAGTAGGGGCCTTTAACACTCCCCTCACTGAAATGGACAGATCATCCAAGCAAAAGATCAGCAAGGAAATAAAGACCTTAAACGACACACTGGACCAGATGGACATCACAGATATATTCAGAACATTTCATCCCAAAGCAACAGAATACACATTCTTCTCTAGTGCACATGGAACCTTCTCCAGAATAGATCACATCCTCGGTCCTAAATCAGGACTCAGCCGGTATCAAAAGATTGGGATCATTCCCTGCATATTTTCAGACCACAATGCTCTAAAGCTAGAACTCAACCACAAAAGGAAGTTTGGGAAGAACCCAAATACATGGAGACTAAACAGCATCCTTCTAAAGAATGAATGGGTCAACCGGGAAATTAAAGAAGAATTGAAAAAAATCATGGAAACAAATGATAATGAAAATACAACGGTTCAAAATCTGTGGGACACAACAAAGGCAGTCCTGAGAGGAAAATATATAGCGGTACAAGCCTTTCTCAAGAAACAAGAAAGGTCTCAGGTACACAACCTAACCCTACACCTAAAGGAGCTGGAGAAAGAACAAGAAAGAAACCCTAAGCCCAGCAGGAGAAGGGAAATCATAAAGATCAGAGCAGAAATCAATGAAATAGAAACCAAAAAAACAATAGAACAAATCAACAAAACTAGGAGCTGGTTCTTTGAAAGAATTAATAAAATTGATAAACCCCTGGCCCGACTTATCAAAAAGAAAAGAGAAAGGACCCAAATAAATAAAATCATGAATGAAAGAGGAGAGATCACAACTAACACCAAAGAAATACAAACTATTATAAGAACATACTATGAGCAACTCTACGCCAATAAATTTGACAATCTGGAAGAAATGGATGCATTCCTAGAAACATATAAACTACCACAACTGAACCAGGAAGAAATAGAAAGCCTGAACAGACCCATAGCCAGGAAGGAGATTGAAACAATCATTAAAAATCTCCAAACAAACAAAAGCCCAGGGCCAGACGGCTTCCCGGGGGAATTCTACCAAACATTTAAAGAAGAACTAATTCCTATTCTCCTGAAACTGTTCCAAAAAATAGAAATGGAAGGAAAACTTCCAAACTCATTTTATGAGGCCAGCATCACCTTGATCCCAAAACCAGACAAGGGGTAGGATAAGAATAAATGAAACAAGATGGGATTGGGAGGGAGACAAACCATAAGTGACTCTTAATCTCACAAAACAAACTGAGGGTTGCTGGGGGGAGGGGGTTTGGGAGAAGGGGGTGGGATTATGGACATTGGGGAGGGTATGTGCTTTGGTGAGTGCTGTGAAGTGTGTAAACCTGGTGATTCACAGACCTGTACCCCTGGGGATAAAAATATATGTTTATAAAAAATTAAAAATTAAAAAAAATACCAAAAAAAAACCCCACAATTCTAATTCACAACCAGGAGAATAACTAAAATGAAAAAGATTGATAACACTCAGAGTTGGCAAAGATGCAGAGGATTTGCACACACAACACTCACACATGTTGGTGAAAGCATAAAAATGTCAAATCACTTGGGGAAAGGTCTACAGTTTTTATAAAACAAAACATACACCTACCCTATCACCCAGTAATTTTACTCCTACATATTCATCCACCCAAATGAAAGCATATAGCCACAAAAAGATCTGCACTGGAATGTTCACAAGAGTTTTATTTGCAGTAGTTCCATACTGGACACATTTCAGGTGTCCATCAGCAGGAGAAGAGCTAGACACAGTGTTATAGTCATATACTGTAAGACTACTCATAAATGAAAAGGAACAGACCTACAAATACACTCAACAGTGTGGATGAATCTCAAAAACATTATGCTGAAAGAAACAATTCTTGTACAAGAGAATAAAAACTACATCAACATATTTACATTAAGCTTTAAAGCAGGAAAAAATTAACCTATAGAAAAAACAAAATCAGAACAGTGGTTGCCTCAGGGGTTGTGTCAATGGTCATCAATGAAGGAGGAGCACGAGAAATTTTCTGGGTAACAACAATGTTCTATTTCTTGATGGGGATTTTGGGTTATTGCACTGTATGCATTTCTGTTGTTTCACAAACTGGTCCCCAGACATGGAGGGCAGAAAGAGACCAATGGAAAAGGTAAGCCAGTCCAGATTGGTAGGTGGCAGGCATAACAAGCAAGGAAGTGTACTTAAGAGTAAGAGTCTTGCTTGGGCTGCCACAAGAGAAGTAGCTCTCTTCACCCACTTGCTAGAATCTTAAAAATTTATGTCTAGACCTTAACTGAGTTCAGTCATAGTTACTGTATGGGTGGCCTCAGCAATACATTACTCTCTCATGGCTCCCACGTTGGAAAAGAGTGGGTGGAACATACGTTCCAAAGACAAGGGGAGAGGGTAAGGACCCTCTAATTTCCCAGGTCCAGCTGGCAGGTCAGTCAGAGGTCCTGTTCTCCCAATGACCTTCTCCCTCAATTTGTCAAAACTTACCAAAAGATACACTTAAACTTTGTATACTTCATTACATGTAAATTTCACTTAAAAAAAAAAAAAGGAAAAAAAAAAACCCACACCAGTCAGAATGGCTAAAATTAACAAGTCAGGAAACCACAGATGTTGGCAAGGATGTGGAGAAAGGGGAACCCTCCTACACTGTTGGTGGGAATGCAAACTGGTGTAGCCATTCTGGAAAATAGTATGAAGTTCCTCAAAAAATTGAAAATAGAGGGACCCTACAACCTAGCAATTGCACTACTGGCTATTTACCTTAAAGATACAAATGTAGTGATCTGAAGGGGCACATGCACCTGAATGTTTATAGCAGCCATGTCTACAATAGCCAAACTATGGAAAGAACCTAGATGTCCATCAACAGATTAATGGGTAAAGAAGATGTGGTATATATACTATGGAATACTATGTAGCCATCAACAGACCCTGAAATCTTGCCATTTGCAATGACATAAATGGAACTAGAGGTTATTATGCTAAACAAAATAAGTCATTCAGAGAAAGGTAATTATCATATGATCTGTCTGATATGAGGAATTTGAGAGGCAGAGTTGGGGGATGATGGGGAGAAGGGAGGGAAAAAATAAAACAAGATAGGACTGGGGAGGGACCATAATAATCTCAGGAAACAATCTGAGGGTTGCTAGAGGGTGGTGGGGGAGGGATGGGGTGGCTCAGTTATGGATATTGGGGTGGGTATGTACTATGGTGAGTGCTGTGAATTGCATAAGACTAATGATTCACAGACCTGTACCCCTACAGCAAATAATACATTATATGTTAATAAAATTTTTAAAAAAGAACTATAAACAGTGAACTCTAGTTAATGATAGTCCTGCTAAAGTTTAAGAATGAAGTATGCTGGTATATTTATTCTACTTTGAAATGCATTTTGAAATGAATTGATAGATGGGGGGGTAGGTAAATAGATATGTGAAAAAACAAATACAAAAAGTACATTTTTAAATCGAGATTGTGATCCATTGTATAATTCTTTCCATTTTTCTGAATGTTTGAAATTTTCACTGCTGGGAGAAAAAAGATTAAGGCAGAATTTTTTTTTTTATCTTGAGCATTTTTTTCATTTTTTATTTAAATTCAACTAGCCAACATATAGTACATCATTAGTTCCAGATGTAGCATTCAATAATTTATCAGTTGCATATAACACCCAGTGCTCATCACATCACAAATTTATTTTTTAATATGAAATCATTTTGCAGTTCAGATAGTGTAACACAAGTTTGAAGTTAATGATAACTTCATTATATAATAAGTATTTCTTTGCATAACCATTTCTTTGCATGCTGTGTCAGTATCATTTCATTGACAGACAGTAATAACTAACTGACTGAGTTTTCTCTGCATACCTTCTAAGTACCTGGGATGGGTTACCTCATTTAATCTTCACAGCAACCAGTCCCACCACTAACCCATATGGCAACATATTGCAAGTTAGAAAACAGCATTCCTTCCTTGAGAGATTTTACTGCTGTCTGCCAGAAAATTGTCATTAGAACTCCACACATCTACAGTGGCTCCAAGCCAAATGATGCCCCTGATGTTGAGGAACTCATGGCAGCTTACACAGTAGTAACTGGTGGCCCTGAGAAGAACCCTGTGAAGTACAATTCCTATCACCAGGGTTAATATTTAGCCAATGCCACAAACAGAGCAGTCCAGGTTGCTTAAAATAGTGAAATATTTACTGGTGGTAAAAACTTTAAACTTGAGACCAACCATGTGTCTGTGCCTACTCTGATCCTGCGGGCTCATTACTTAGGACATTCTTGGTTCCCCATGTTCAGCAACTAAAGGATTAGTAGAACAGAGAGCCCCAGATCCTTGCTCCAGAGCTATGGCCAATGTCTACTGTGATTGTTCTAATTGTTCAGTACCTGTAAAGATTATTAAAGTTTAACAGTAAGCTTGATTGTCCCCAGCTTATGCTTATGGCTCAGGAAACTGAGACCCACAAATATAAATTATGAGAGCTTTCAAAGGTAACAAGCTGTAGAAAAGAGATTTGAACTCAGTAGTCAGACCACAGACTTGGCTACAATACTTCATGGCCTCAATCACAAAACTTTCACTGAGAGGCTCTCCCCAAATTGCCTTCCTTACTTACCTTCATCAGCCCTGGTGGCCAGTTCCATGGACTATCCTAAAACAGATTGGCTTTCGGGTGACTCTAACTAGAAGAAATGCCAACAAGAGGTGCTAAGTGAAGAGTCTGCTCTCAGGAGGCCTTTGGGCAGAAATGCTGGTACATGAGTCTGGGTGCACTGAGGCCACATGCACAACTCAGGCTCTCTCTCTGACCAAGGAAGGCTGGAATACATGCTTGCTGATTCCAATTTAACCTGCAATGGATCTGCAGCAACTTCCAGATGTCTAGGGTACATGTTGCTGTTGACAGTGTTTAGTTTTTTTCTTTTGTTAGTCACTGTACAGTACTTCGTTAGTTTTTGGTTTGTGTTCCACGATTCATTGCTTGCATATAACACCCAGTGCTCATTGCAATATGTGCCCTATTTAATACCCATCACTGGGCTAACTCATGTGACTTTGCCTCCCAAGAGCTCTGGGGTCCTCAAATAAAAAAGACCCCAGTAGCCCTTTGCAATCTGTCTCTTTCCTGGGAGTGGGTGGGTCTAATGAGTCTTATTCTAGCTTTTCCTCACATTAATTAAAGCCAGATCTGTCTAACAGGAGAATACAGGTGTGATTGCTTCCCTCAGGAATTGCGCACTGAGCTGTAGGTGATAATTAACACTGAAGGAAAAAGAATAACCAATACAAAAGTCTTTCTTATCCTTCCCAAAACAAGACTAGGTCAATTATTTTTAGGATAATCTTTGTAGTGGTTACTATTTCTTTTTAACCAACATACCATAAACCTTTCTTAGAGTAACTGGTCACAAAGATGGTCTTGGGATCATCAGAATAGACCAATCAAAATCCTTCCTTGAGATCTGTTCCTTCTGTGATTACAGAGCCAAAGGGTGTAAGTCCAAAGCTTATACAGGTCATATTCCAACTCTACCCCATGGCCCATTAGTGTGCTCTAGAAGTGAAGAAAAACAAGCTCGGCAGAGAGAGAGAGACAAAGCCAGAAATAAAGACAGGAAAACAGAGAGCCCTAGAGCTTTCAACTTCCTTACTTGGAGTAACTCCAAGAGTCAGCTCCTGACCTTCCCACAATTGGGCTATGAAAGTCTATACAATCTCTTTTGGCTTAAGTAAGTTGAGTTGGGTTTCTATCACCTACACTCAAAAGAATTTTGACTAATTGCATCACACTCCTCGAGGCATTCAGAATCCATCTGTGAATGAGGCAGGGGTGGGAGGATTAATTCCTAGTAGCATTTAGAGTAGAATCGGGCCTTGAAAGATAATAGAATTTAAGTAAGCAAATTGGGGCAGGAGCAATTTACATCAACTGGAGCAATGCAACCTTGACAGTAATAAAAATAATTCAGCAGCTACCACAATGCCTAGTGAATAGAAAATTTGGGGGGGGGGGGCAGGGATGCCTGGGTGGCTCAGTCAGTTAAGCGTCTGCCTTCGGCTCAGGTTACGATCTCAGGGCCCTGGAATTGAGCCCCATGTCAGGCTCCCTGCTCAGTGGGGAGTCTGCTTCTCACTCTTCCTCTCTATATGCTCTTCTTCCCTTGCTTATGTTCTTTCTCTCTGTCTCCAATAAATAAAATATTTCTTAAAAAATAAAAATAAAATAAAATAAGAAAGCTGATAGGGCTATACAATTATATGAAATAATCCATATAAAAGACACAATAGGCCTTTATTCTACTGGGACGGCATAAATATTAAAATTAACAATTTTTTTCAGCAGTATAAAAAATAAAGCTGAAGTTTGCCATCTTACAGAGAAATCTAACACTCCTCTGTCTGAGTAATCTGTACCTTCATCCTCCAACCATTTTCATGCCTATGAATAAATGGATAACTTCATGAAAAAAAGAAGTAGTTGAAGGGTTATAACCAGGTGTGGAACAGAAAAAAACTATAGTCAATGAAAATCTATCTGCTCTGCCCAGTGAGTAGGTTAGTTAACATGAGTGGGTACCTGTAGAATGTTAGTCGGGGTTGGAGGGGGTGATCCAAACCCATTAGCGATGCAACTAGAGAGGAAAGGATGAAGACAGGACATATTTGAAAGAAAAAGAAAAAAAAATATATATATATATAGATAGATTGGGTATGAAGGATAAAAGAGAAGAGAATTGGAAAGACCTTGAGCCATTATATATGATATTTCCCAACAGAATGTCAGTATCTTGTTCCAGTTGTATCTTCCAAATAAGAGAAATGGTAAATAACATTCTCTTCTGAAATTCTCCAGAAGTCAGCCACCCTGAACCTTGGTGCTAAAACAACTGTCATTGTGAAGGGCTTTATCTGGCCTTGTGTTCATAAAAGAGGAGAAGAGACGAGAATTACTGCTTAGAGCTCCTTTGCTGTTACCCACAGCCTAGCAGTAATTTATCATGTGTGCACAGCTGCCAGCTGGGTTGTTTGTCTTTGGTATAAACCTCCTATCTCCCACACTGGACCAAACACAGCGTCGAAAACTTCCCTTCTGTGGGGCAAAATATGTTCATGCTTACTAACCGACAGAATTAAAAAAAAAAAAATCCCAAGTTGCTATAGGAAAAATACCTACCTTCTTTTGGACAAGCCCCACCCCTGCCCCACCAACACCTGATCAATACCCCCTGTACCCATTGAGGTCTGGATTGTTGCCTATGGCAAAAACTGCTGGGAGTTGACTCAATATCCCTCTCTTCCTGCCATGCTGCCCTTACTCAATAATAGAATATGTGTGGTCTAACTAAAAGGTTACATCTCTCAACCTCCGTTGGAGCTGGCTCCATGGTGGGTACAGTCTTTTTGTTCTTCCCTCTGTTCTACCTTCTGAAAGTCAGAGAAGAGGACAGGAGTTTCAAAAACTTTCTTAGACTATGAGATAACATGAGGACTGGCAACCACATGCTAACAAAATAGGGCAGAAAAGTAAGGGTCCCAAGTCCCTGAAGACAGACCCATGGCCATGACAACTTGGGACTGCCTATCATTGGGTGTCTATTATCAAACATTTAGGCTAACTGCATCTGACCCTGTTGAGATGACTGCTTCATAGATTTGGAAACTGAGTCTCAGGGGAGTTTTAAGAGCTCTACCCAAAGTCTTATGTCCTATCAGTGACCTGAAACCAGTCCCTGATTGTCAATGCTTCTACATCAGAACGACTTACAGAAAAGTCCTACAGGTAGCTTTCTGCTGCAGAACACCATGGATCAGCTTTGGTTTAGTTTTTCCCTCTCACCATGCCCTGAATTTCCTCTAGAGAAGTCTTACCTCCACACACAGGTGCTTCCCAGCAAACATCAAATATCTGTTCTGCCCTGTGAGAAAGGAACTCATAAACTGTGCACCAAAAGGTGAGAAGCCATGAACCAGTGTTCTGGCCATAAAGTTCAGTGGGTAAGCTTCAGAAACCATGGCAGATCTTCTCCATCCACACCAGAAAAAATGGGAAGTCTGAGCAGTCTTCTCAGAAGGAAAAAGAAGAGATGTCATCACTAGAGTTTGTAACTGTCCCATTGACAGGACTTTGAGGGCCTTTCACTTGTTCTAAGAAAAAGCCACAGCAACAACAAATTGAGTACTACACACCCACTGATCCATCCAAAAACAAGGACTGCAGCCTATGGTCAAAATCCCAGACACTAAAATATTCAGCCTTACTAAGGGAGTATCTCCATCTTTATTTAAATCTTTATTGTATTATTCTGTATAATTCTCTCTACTTGTTTGTTGTGATTATAAAACAATTATCAAAACAACTTATATTTGTGGGGTTTTTTTTCTCTTTTGTCTTCTCCCTTGACCCCATGTTTTCCTCTCCCTTAAATTCATTCATTTAAAAAAAAAAAATCTGTTGGAGACATATATGTTAAAAAGGAGAAGGAGAAAAAAGAGAAGGGGAAAGAGGAAGAAGAGAAAGGGGGAAGAGAATAAGGAAAAGGGAAAAGTCCTCCCATTTGTGCCAGCAGTTGTAGAAGATCTGGGAACTGACCCTACTTGCAAACTAACCAGTTAGGCTGCTACCTTTTCATGGATGCTGACAGAAGACACAAGATTTGTAGGTCAGAGACAAAGGATTTTATTACTTAATGTAAGCAGCATGAGCTACATGTTTGCATTGACTCCCCTTAACCTCCAAGGCACAGAAAGTCTCATGAGATTTAGAATAGCCCAGATGGCTCTTGTGCCTGCAGTGGGTTTGCATCATAGCTCAGGAACCCTAATCTTAGAAAACCCCCAATCTTATAATGGGTCTAATAGCAAACCTGTCTAACCTTTGCCCAGAGGGAGACATTTTTCTTATACTGATCAAGAAGCAATGCTACCTTCTGCCCCAGAAGGAGATACTGTATCTTCTGAGGCTGTTTGCTATACAAATATTCTTGAAAAGATCATCCAGCACAAAAGCTATCAGAAGACATGCAGGAACATGAAGAACCCATAAAGAATGATCTCCGAACACTCTTCACTCTCTCATGAAACCGTATTTCTTTGCTTCTTTTAATGCTAATTTCAGCTTGGAAGTAAAACCGTAGTGATTTTTTTTTTAATTTTTTTTTATTTTTTTATCTTTTATAAACATATATTTTTATCCCCAGGGGTACAGGTCTGTAAATCACCAGGTTTACACACTTCACAGCACTCACCATAGCACATACCCTCCCAAATGTCCATAACCCCACCCCCTTCTCCAAACCCCTCTCCCCCCAGCAACCCTCTGTTTTGTGAGATTAAGAGTCACTTATGCATAGTGATTTTTGATGAAAATCTGCCTCTCCACAAAATTTTAAGTTTGCAAAAGTTGTTGACACTTGCTACTTCTGTTCCACGAAGCTCAGCTCCTAGTAAGAGTCTAGCACACTGTAGGAACTCAACAAATCAATGAAAAGCCTAGCTAGGGGCAGCTGGCAAAACACAGAGTGCCCAGTTTGATGTTTGTATGTGACATAAAGTTAACGGGGCCTAAAGCATGCATAGGAAATTTGCATCATTATCTGGCAATGTCTGCACAATCCTGCCTTTTTCCCTTGCTTTTTTGCATTCTTTCCATCAACGTATCAAAGCACAAAATCATCTTTTTGGAGGGTTACATAGGAAATTTATTCATCTTTAATTTGAGCAAACCATCATCTAATTAAACAATTTAGATTGAATATGCTGATACAGACCTTTTTTTAAAAAAAAGAATAATTACAAAGGGACTTCAAGAGGATAATTACAAATGGGAAATATTGAAACTGAAATTTCTATTTTCTTTAATTACTGAAACCCCCTCCTAAAAAGATCCTGAAATAATCTATATTTAAGTATTATATGCCATGAGGTCTTTCCAGGCATCAGGGAAAATATAATTAAGTTATTGGTGAGGCATTGCCCCCATTCTCTGTCCAAGCATGCAAATTTGGGATCTTCTGGACTTCAAAATGTTACTCAAACTATTCTACAGGAATTAGTCCTCAACTGGGATCTCTGGAGGGAATGTCTGGACCCTCTGACCACTGCAATCAGCAACACAATTGCTCTGCCTTTTTTTAATAAGCTGAAAAAATTCCCAGTCTTCTGACTGGGGGTAAAACTTCTAGAGCATTTCTACTCAGTCCCTAGGATTTCCTCAGGAAGTGCACTGGGGAAATGGTCTTTCTAGAAATCTAACTCAGTCTTATACATCAACTTTCTCAAAGTACAATCTGGGGCTCCTAGGGCTTCCCTAGTGGCTGCAAACACTTAAAAATACAAGTCATTTGTTTAGATATCAGAATGCTGCTCAATTCAAGAAATTTCCAATATTTACCTGCATCAGAGGGCTTCCTAACAATAATCCACTGAGGGGCACCTGGGTGGCTCAGTCGTTAAGCATCTGCTTTCAGTTCAGGTCATGATCTCAGGGTCCTGGGATCGAGCCCCATGGTGGGCTCCTTCCTTGGCGGGGAGTCTGTTTCTCCCTCTACATCTATCTCTGCCACTCCTCCAGTTTGTGTTCTCTCTGTCAAATAAATAAGCTTTAAAAAAAAATATTAAATAAAAAAAATAATCCACTGAATGAGTTACTGAAGGTGACTAAAGTTTGGTATTCACAAATTTAAATTAGCAGATCACCACAGTTTATAAAACACACTAAGTCAGCATTCTGAGAAGTGTGGCTGCCACGCAACACTTGGAAATGTCACAAAGACTACTGCTCAATCAGTGATGAGCATGCTGTGGTATTGTTGTCAAGGGAACTAGGGAGACCCCAGCCCCTGAGGCCTCAACCCAGCCCACTGCAAAGATATTGTTGAAGGCTTTTGGTCTCACCATGAGAAAGAATTCAAGGATAGTCACAACACACACACACACACACACACACAGCTTACAAGCAACACAAGCAGGAAAGATTATGAAAGTAGAACTACATACTCTAGGTGTGAGAGCTGATAAACTTAAGAGAGAGCTTTCTCACCCTGGGGTTTGCATTTCTATGTTTCATTGACAGTTTTTAACTAGGAGATGGAATTTCATCACTTGGAATAGGGAGTCCTGGGAGCAGGGTTTTGTGCCTTTTCTTCCTTTTTTGCAGGGGTTTCCTGTCATGGCACCAGCCATCTTGGGCCTGTCAGATTTGATCTGACTTGTTGTGGAATGCTGCCAAAGACAGGTCTCTGACTTTTCAGATAGCTGGACATGACTTCCTCTTTGCTGACCCACAGCGATACTGTTAGAACCTAACTGCCTTCAACAGTATCAGGCATCATCAATAATGTTTTTAGTTGTAGCAGAGTGTGATTAAGAGGAAGAGTCAATGAACCTGGATTTGAAATCTTATCTCTCCTATACTAACTGTGTGACCTTATCAAGGGACTTATCTTCTCTCTGTGTCTTCATTTCCTATGTGTAAAGTGGGGATGATAATAATAATAATACCCACCTCATGGGTTTGGGGTGAAGTAAGACAAAAACATGCAAAATGCTCAGCACAGTGACTAGTGATGATACTTGATAAATGAAATTGTAAATACATGACTTTTTCAGTTGCCAGTGTTCTTATGCCATTCATTATTTTAATGACATTACTATAAGGTGTGACTTTTTTCATGCTTGTGTTGTATAGTCACAGTATTATTGCCATTTTGCTTTTAAACACTTGCTATGTTGTTACATCTTAGTCTCACTTATTTGTTTTACCAAGTTCACTTTCTACCAGAAAAAGAGAAAAGGTGGGATAGAGGGGCTCTGAAGGCTGCTGATGCAAAGGTACCACCCCTGTCCCATCTGCCCCACACTGGTGAGTAGCACTGAGATGCCTGTGGTCTCCTGCTGTGGGCCCCAGAGGCCAGCACAGTAGAGGGAGCCGGCTGAGCACGAAGGTGACAGGCTAGCAGCATGTACTCACAGCATATCCCATACACTCTGTCCTTAGGTCTTGAAACCAAACGCCAGACAGATGCCAGCACTGGGGGGAAGCAGAGGAAGGTCCTGATAAAGCCAGAGGAATCAGTATGACTTAGGCTTCAGAAAGATTCTGAAAAAATCATTTATTTTTATTTTTGTTCAGGAAGATTCACTGACAAAGTTTTTCTTTAATTCCACTGTCATTCAAATTACCAGCTTAAAACTTGGGTTCATATGGAATAACACGGAGGACATTAGCAGAAGGAAAGGAAAAGTGAATTGGGGGAACTCGGAGGGGGGGAGATGAAGGATGAGAGACTGTGGACCCTGAGGAACAAACTGAGGGTTTTAGAGGGGAGGGAAGAGGGGGATGGGTGAGCCTGGTGGTGGGTTTTAAGGAGGGCACGGATTGCATGGAGCACTGGGTATTTTACACAAACAATGAATCTTGGAACACTATATCAAAAACTAATGATGTATTTTATGGTGACTAACATAACACAATGAAAAATTTAAAAAACAAACAAAACCAAAACAAACAAACAAACAAAACTTGGGTTCAGAAAGGAAAAACTCCTTCGGTTTCCTTCCCTGTCACTTCCTCATGAAGACCTCATGAAGTTAAGCTGGAGGCACCATAGCTTTCAAGTTCAGGAAGACCTGGTTTCAATACTAACTGCTACTCTCTTGTTATGAAACCTAGGCAAGTCACTTTGCCTTACTATGCCTCCATTTCCTCATCTGCAAAAAGAGGAAAATAAAGCCTAAACCACAGGATTCTCATGAGGATTCAATAGAATCATGCACATGAAAGCAACTAGCCAACACCTTGCTGGCCCACTAGAACTTTTTATGCACATACAACATGCATGTATACAACACTCACACTATGTCCTATCAGTTTCATCTGATCATGTGACTCAAACTGGTTCATTCAGAGCTGATCAAGCCCATGCTGGAATAGTGTCCCAGATTCCCAAGATGCTGAAAGACAGGTGAAACCATGAATGAGAGCCTCCAGAACCCCATTCTTCCCCCTTACACAGAGCCATGCTAAGGTGATGAGGCTGACTGTTCAGTCAGCATAGAGCTGACCCAGGAGATGAATGGCAATTCTCAAGAGTCCCTGGGTAGCTGCACATTGTCCGAGTCTTGTCACCCCCATTCCAAGTACTTCTCTTCTTTCAGGATGGCTTTGATACCATTGAGCTCATCCTTTGGAATACTCCCAGGGGCGATAAACTTCTGTCCTTGGGTGAGTACGACTTTTACAATTGCTTATTTTGAGATGACTGTTGATTCACATGCAGTTCTAAGAAATAATGCAGAGATATTCTGTCTACACTTTACCCAGTTTCTCGTCAATGGTAACATCTTAAAAAATCATAGCATAACATCACAACCAGGATATTGATTTTGATACATTCGAAGTACAAAACATTTCCATCAGCATAAGGATGCCTCATGGGGCCCTTTTATGGCCAAATCTAACTCCCTCCTATACCCACCCTCTCCTTAACCCCTGACAACCACTAATTGGTTATCCATTTATATAATTTCAAGAATATTACATACACAGATGCATGCAGTATGTAATCTTTAATATTGGCTTTTTCACTCTGCAAAATTCCCTGGAGATTTACCCAACTTATTGCATGTACCAATAGTTTACTCTTTTTCTGCCGAGTAATATTCTATTAAAGGGTTGTACCACAGTGTCTTTAACCATTCAGCTATTGAAGGACATCTGGGTAATTTCTAGTTATTGGCTATTATGAATAAAACTACAACTAGCATTCATGTACAGATTTTTGTGGGAACATAAGTTATGATTTCTCTGGGATAAATCCACAAAAGTGCAAATGCTAGGCTGTATGGTAGTTATATATTTAGTTGCATTAAAAACTGCCAAGTAGTTTTCCAGAATGACTGTATCATTTTATATTCCCATCAGCAGTATATTAGTGATCCAGTTTCCATGCATCCCCCCAGTCACTATATTTTATTTTAGCCTTTATGATAGGTGTGTAGTGATATCTCACTGTGGTTTTAATTTGCATTTCCCTAATGGCTAATGATCTTGAGCATCTCTTCATATGTTTATTGCCATCTGTATATCTTCTTCAGTGAAATGTCTATGTGTGTCTTTTGCTCATTTTCTAAATGGATTGTATGGGATTTTTTATTGCATATAATTTTTTATTAAGTAATTTGAGCTAAGTGTTATGAATGTCTTGAGTAGTATCATTTTTTGTTTGGTGCAGCAAACACACCAGTAGCTACATACACACAATATATAAACTCACACAAACAACCGAAAATGTATCTGTAAATCAATGAGCCTCCTTTTCTTGTAAAGATCTCAAAAGGGCTCAGAGAAGTTGCCAAAACATACTGCTGAGGTTCTCAACCTGTTATAATCATGGATCACTCTGTGAATCTGATCAATACAAAGATGCTCTCACCACAAAAACACAAAAATGTGTGAAATTTTACCTTTAATTTCTGGGGCCATTGAAGCCAGCAACGAAATCCAGGTTAAGAAAATCTAATTAAGCATTATGCCTAAGTGGTTGACTAGAAGTGGCTCTGAAGAACTCCACACTCACTCAGAAATTAGAGCTTCAGTGCAAGTTTAAAGCTTCCAGCAGTGGACATTAGTTTCCTGTGAGTCGAAATTATGTTGTGGCTCATTACGGAGATGCTCAGGCCTGCTTCCATATCTATCTGACTCAGAAAGTCTGACACAGAGCCCGGAAGTCTGTATTTCTTCCAGCTTGCAGGCTGGGGCCGGGAAGCTCAGCGGGATTTGGCAAACTTCAGTACGCACCATCCTTCCCTAATAACAGACATTTTCATTTTACTTAAAGTACTCAGGAAGGAGATTATACAATCTCCAGAATGTAATTCCCTTTCAGTGAAAAAGGAATTTTCCCTTTAGACTCTGACCTAAATATGTTCAGGATGTCCCTCATTTCCTATTCTCAGGACAAATGCATCTTTAAAGTGCCACCAAGGACAGTTTCAAGTCCTGAAGTCTGGTTTGGAGACAGCTCTCTAGGCTTCACTCTCCTGAACCAAATCCCTGCAAGGGGCTTCTAACTTTCCCCGTCATGTTTATTTTCCAAAGTGAGCATTTGGTTTCTCTCTGCTGTATCCTGTGCTGTAAAATCCTACCCACCAGTTATAATATCATACTGAATAACTCCCAGGCTACCTACAGATATCTGCTGACTCACCTCAGATAGATATCAGTGAGGTGTGCTGGTTTACTTGCACAGAGCTGTGGGATGCATTAGATTAGGATCCACAGTCACTCGTGACTTCTAAAGGTCAAATCCCAGCTGATCTCAAATCCCAGTTCTTCCTTAACTAGCTGGGCATCATTAGGTATATTTCTTAACCTCTCTGGGCTTATTTCCTTATTTAAATGAGAACAATGTAATACCATTATCTTCACACAGAAAGTTGAGAAGATTGGATGAGACAGTATATACATAGTTCCTGGCATAAACAGGACACTGGGCAAGTATTAGCTCCCCTTCTTCTCCATGGACAGTGACTTAATGATATATTTTCACTTGAAGTAAGGTTGCCCTAAACTCTGGGTGGGTTCACCTGACCCTCTGCTTCTCTCTTGCTCGACATACCTCTTTTTACTTCTCTGGGACAGCCCGCAATACAAGGCTGGACCCTCTTCACCCTTAGTGTTGAACTGGGAACCTCCCATGCACAGATCGGGTGGGACTTTTGGGAAAAGGACAGAGAACAGAGCTTGTAGGCTGTAAGTCAGGGGGCAAACTGGTGCATTCACAACTTAATCATGCCACTCCTCCAAACTGACAACATCTGCTATCCCTTTGGCCCAAAGGGAGCTATTTCCCCTGACAGTCACCAAAGTAGAATCTTGAAAGAAGGAAACCAGACTATTTCAGAAAGCAGAAATTACTCACATATGTGGATCCCCCAGGCACCAAAGAATGCTCCAGCCACAGCTCCCCACCACTCCCCTGTTCACATGTCATGCCCTGCTCCAGCAATATTATTCTCCTTGACTTAAACGCAGAATAAACATTTCCTCTCCACTGCTCACATGCATAACTCTTTACTAGGTGCAAGGACTTCATATTCAGCAGCATCCTTGACATCTCTCAAATGGCAAGTCCCTGAGGAGGCTTGAGATATTAAAGCCTTGGACTCCAGTGCTAGACTACGTGAATCAAAACCCAGCTCTACATCTCTCTAATTAGGTGACTTTGGGCAAGTCACTTAACCTGCCTATACCTCAGTCTCCTCATCTGTAAAGCAAAAATGATACCTACCTCATAGGGTTATTGTCAGGATTAAGTGGTTAATATGGCCAAGCACTAGAATACTGCCTAGTGTCTAATAAAACACTGTACGCATAGTAGCTTTATTATAGTATTTATTACCAGGAACTTGACACCCACAGGAAGGGCTGATGATAACAAGAACAATAACAGGACTAGGCTCTTTCTCTGTGGTCCCAACCACTGCTTCCTGTGCTGCTGCAGCTGCTGATTCTGATTCATCGTATTCCAGGCCAGGCACTCTGAAGGCTCTGGGAAATGATCTCCTCTCCCCACCCACCTGATGCAATCTGTCTTCAGTGAGCAGAAAACTTAGGGGTGGCATCATTTTTGCAGACTGTGGAATGATTCAAAGACCCAAAGGCCATGACATTTCTCTTCTAGGTCCTGTTTTGGTGTTCTCCTAAGGGTGTAGGCATGGTTTATCCCTGCCCATTAGCAGTTGTCCACGTAAAGCACTTCTATATCTGGGGCTACCCCCTCTCAATTTTGTAGCCTGCCAATGTGGCAGAGAAGAGTGCAAGCTCAGAAGCAAGATTGCAGAAGTTCAAACACTGATTGTGTAGCCTCTTCTCTGTGCCTCAGTCTCTGCCTCTGAAAAATGCATACACACAATACTGCCTCCATCATAGGGTGGTTAGGAAAATTAAATGAAACAGTCCATATAAACATTGCAGGTAAAGCACAGTGCCTGGCACATGGGGGGATACTCAACAAATGTTGGCTTTATTACTTCCTCAATTCTCCCATCCTCACTCAGTCCCAGCTACATTCTTACAGCATGGGAGCTCCTTGATTTTGATGCCAGTATGAGGTAGGATCGTCACTCCATACCCACTCCCCCAACATACACACACACACATACACACATGCTGCCTTGGACACCCTTTAGAGGCTAGATGACTCCAAGCAGAGATGATCATGAATGGGGTGCTAAGAAAGCCCAGCACTCCTTTTTCTGCTCGTAAGTGACTGTTTGAAGCTGGCATTTCTGGGGCGGTGGAGGAGTAGCTGGTCCCTTGCTGAATGGGCCCTCATGATAGGGTCTGTATCTCACATCCCCCTCACAGGGGTCCACGGTGCACTGTGACTTAGATCAGCTGTTGTTTTCCAATTTCTTCAGTCGCCCACCTGCTGTCTAATCTAATTTAATAGTCTCCATAGCACTGGGGAGCCAGATGTTCAGATGTTCACAGGAGTGGGGAGGATGTTCTGAGACAACCCAAGTGAGGAAAGTTAGCACTCGTACAGCCATACATCCAGGCGTTAAATAAAATAAGCACATAGATTGCAAACCCTAGAGGTTCTTCCACTAACATCCAATTAGCAAACGTGTCCCTATAGGGAATATCTGCTTTTCCATGTCTTCCTATGAAGTGATCCATAACATTAGTAAGGGAATTCAAGCCCTTGCTCTCTGTGCCCTGGTGGTCAGAGTCCCTCTTTGACTGGGAACTGGAAGGTGTGAGGGATGAGTGTGGGTGTGTGTGTGCATGCACATGTTCCTATTGGGGGAGGATTGGTAACAGGGCATTCTAATAAAAAATGCATTAAAAAATAGTAACTCTCCCCTCTAAGCACTCAGCAGTACCCCTTTCAGCAGTCCATGAAGATATTTACCCAGGACTCTGTCTCCCTGAATTTGGGGATATAGGACAAATGATGTGGAGGAAATTTAAATTGGCTGCTCTGGTCATGAAAAATCTGTCCTGCCAGTGACAATGATTCAGTTTTACTCCAGTTGTCTCCACTGTGCAAATATGTGTTAGACTTGGGCTCCACTTTATATTTCTCTGTGACTTTTCTAGAGTTCTTTAGTCACAGGCACATTAGGCTTGGTTTTCCTGTGTAGAATAGTGTATCCATAGGTCCCATCATCTTTGTTCTGACTAGAGGAACTTTAAACCTAGCTCTTCTACTCATTACCTCCCCTCTGATCCATGGCCATGACCATTTCTCCCTACTTGTGGGGCTACTTGCTTGCCTTGCTTGTTTGACTCTCTTCTGTGCATGCCTCACCTTGCCTGTCAGACTGAGTTCCCAGGAGGGAAAGGCTGTGTCCTCACTCTTATTTCTCTCCCAGCATCAACACAGACCAGGACACTGAGAAGGTGTTCAGTGAATTTAGTGCATTGACCAGTTTCTGTTTCTCTTGTCCCAGTGCTTTTATTTCCAGAAAAGTCACTAAGAATTTTCTCCATTAGGGACCTGAAAACGCATCTGTCTGTCTTGACATAGTACTCCATTCCAAAATACTTCTGTGACCTACCCACCCACCCAGTCATCCCACTTAGAAATTAGGCCTCATCCTTGAGGTCTTCTGATGATTCAGAATAGCTTGGTTGTGCTGTGATGACAAACCAAAATGGCCTAATCAGAATGATTTAGTTTTCATATATACTACGTGTCCATCATGGATCAGCAAAGGGTTGATATATATTTCATATATCACTCCTAATTATAGCCCATGGGACAGAATTAGTCACAGACCCCACCTAATTTCAAGGAGACTGGAGAATGTAGGAACAAGACAAGTTGAGTGACAATATTGTCTGCAATATTTCCCTCTGCCCCCAGCTCCCCACCTCTGATCTTTCATCTCAATGCATATCCACTCTACCTTCCCCTTTTTTAGAAAATTATGCCCATTCCTTCCCATCCCCAAAGACAATGCATTTTTCAAGATACCTTCATTGCCTTTGGTGTTGACCCCAACCCTAAGTTCCTCTGCTCAGAGCAGACAACAGATTCTTAAAACACAAATCTGAAAAGAGACAGACTCTTTACATAGAGAACAATGTGGTGATTACCAGAGGGGAGGTATGTGGAAGATGGGTGAAATAGGTGGAGGGGATTAACAGTACACTTATCTTGATGAGCACTAAGTAATGTATAGAATTGTTGAATCACTATATTGTACACCTGAAACTAATATAACATTGTATGTTGACTACACTGGAATTAAAATTAAACACACACACACAACTCTTATGATGTCAACCTTCACTTACAACATTTTAATAGAGCCCTTTACCTACAGGATACCCAGTCAGCACAACCCATGGGCCCATCCCATAGTTGCTCTGCCTACCTATTCAGGCTTATCTCCTCACACCACACAAGGTCAAGACCAGGCTGAAATCCAGCCCAACCCATGTGCTAAGCTTTGATCTCTTGTGATGGGCTGTATCTCCTTGGCAGAAAAGGTGTCCCTGTGCATCTATTTCTAATTCAGACAGATGTAATGTATGCTGACAAGCTGCATTTGCCCAGAGAGCAGCACATTGTTCTGTCCTACACAAAGGAATTGGCTAACAGCATAAACTACTAACAGTTCCCCAAATTCAGCACCCCATTTATCACCTCCAAGCATTGACACAAACTAGCACTCTGCCAGGAATGACCACCCAGTCTCCATACGCTGGCCTCGTGTGATCTTTATCCTTGAGGACTCTTCTGACATGACTTCAGATATTCCCAGTCAGAGGTAATCATTTCCTTAATTTTAATTTGGTTTCCTCCAAAAACAAGCCCCAAGACAATGATTCAGCCCTAGTGGTTTGTGTGGATCCCAACAAGCATAAATAAAGAATGGTGAGAGTGAAATAGGTTACTGTGGCTTATTCCCATGGAGAAACCTCTGAGGAGCCATGAAGAATATGATTACCAAATAACATGGAAGCCAGAGTATTTACCCACTGACTCCTGTTCCTCATGGCCTAAGGTGTGTCTTTGAGAGCATTAAATCTCTTGCATATCTTGGATCTCCTGAATGCACTGAGCAAGCAGGCAGAGAGTCAGGCATCTGAGGCGGCTCTTGGCTTGGTCTTTAGGGTTCTCAGCCCCACACTCTGAGGCATTCTTTTCCACCAGAAATGGCTTGAGTAGCTTTCTTGGAGTACTTCCAGCCTCCTTTCTTCTTGCTTCCAGTTTAAAGAGCCCTCTTCTCATTTTGAATTATCTCTATTGATTTCAAGTTAATACATTTCTTTTAAAAATATATGTTTCTTGGAGCACCTGGCTGGCTCAGTCAGTAGAGCAAGCAACTCTTGATCTTGCAGTTGTGAGTTCAAGCCCCACATTGGTCATAGAGCCTACTTCAGAAATAAATAAATGAAAAAATTTTTAAATATGTTCCTTACGTGTCAAATGATATTCCACTCTATTGAACAAATGCCATATTCAAATTTCTTTCTATAATAAACCCTTTTCTACCCTGTAACAAGCTGCTATAGGATAAAGCTCATAAAAATCTTAGAAGCTGTCTCCAGCCAAGAACACATAAAAGGCATACCATTAACATCTATGAGACTATAAGACACACTTTAAGTGCTTCTTTTAAAAAAAGAAAAAAAGATTTTATTTCTTTTACAGTTGAGAGAGAGGGCCAACTCACAAGCAGGTGGAACAGCAGGAAGAGGGAGAGGGAGAAAGAAGCAGGCTCCCTCCCCTTTGAGCAGGAAGCCCAACACAAAACCCTGGGATCATGACCTGAGCTGAAGGCAAAGGCTTAACCAACTCAACCACCCAGGTGGCCCCACCTTTAAGTACTTGTAAGTTCTTAACATCAGATTTTAGAATCACACCCTTGATTGTATTGTTAACCTAAGACAATGTTTTACTGCCCTAAGTTTGTTCCTTTCCCTAAGACCATTTCTTACTTTGAGGTCCTTCTGCAGATTTGGATAGATCTTCTATATTTCTTCTAAATTTTGCTGAAAAAATGTAACAATTCCCTTTTTACCTTATAATACACTGCTAAAAGAAGCCAGTATTCTTCCTGGATCTCCTTAACCAAATCTACTATTTCATTAGATACATTTTGTGTTTTCCAATTACTGCAAGCAACGTTGCCAACTTCTCACCACTACACACCATGGGTTGCTTTTTCTCTATTCCCCAATATCCACTTTCTGACAGTCCTTCAAACTTTCTCCTTGAGACCCTTTGAGCCTCTGACAGTCCCAAAATCAATGTCACACAAATAATGTGGAATAAGAACTTGACATTACAGATTAGACCTTAAGCAACTGTGGAAGAAACCAGTGAATTACATGTCCAGAAGAGGATAGGAGGATCAGAGAAAGAAGCTACAAGAAGCTGGTGGAGAAGCCAATGGAAGGCTGTATATCTGGGGGGTCTGGAGTTGCTGTAGGTCAGCAGGGCCAGCAGGCTGAAAAGCTGGACATGAAATGGGGAGAGACAGGAAAACTTGCAACCCATACAGACAAACCTGAACCCATAAGACAAACTAAACCCACCTGTGTCTTTCATCACCTCTATCTCAAAGACATGTTTCCCTTACCACAAAGATGTGCATATATCTGGTTCAGGAGACTAAAAGACAAGATTCTGCAGGTGCCAGATCTACAGGCTCAGCTGCTGTCCCACACCAGCGAGGCAAGCAACAGATCATGACAGCACACACCACCCCAGAGCACACCTGCTGCTGTTAAGTCCTGCCTTCCAACCCTCATGCAAATTTCTCTTGTCCTCAGCCCTAACCCACAACCCACAACCATGCCAGGAAGGAAACCGAGAACCACAGATACAGCTCAGCTAAGTCAATAAACTATAAAAGCACCACAGAGGCTCTTAGCATGTGGGTCCTGTCTTAAAGAAAACACTTGATAAATGTTAAATATTTATTCGTATTCTTACTATCTAGCCCAAAGTTCAACACATAGCAGATGCTCCAGTGATGTTTGCTCAACAGAAACTTGATTTAAATACCAAATTTATAGCTACTCCTATAAAACATGTCTTTCTTTTAGTAAAGAGATAAAAGTCTTCTGCACCAACCTAATATTTTATTAACTTCCCTCTTTGTGGGACAGTTTATTGTTTAAAACTAAAGCCATCTGCATACTACTTACTCCTCAAAACAGCTGTATTAAAATTCATTCAAACTTAGCAGTAAGAAGGATGACCTCATGGTGTTACCATTTTCAATGGAGCCCGAATGAGGGGCAGGATCCATGCTTGAACACTTTCTCTTCATTAGCACTTCTGTTCCTGCATTCAGCTCTGAGCCCCACCTCTCTGACCCTACTCAGACAAGGGGAACAGAGTGATGAGGTGATAATGAGGAGAAAATGTCCCACCCTGTTCTGGGCCTGGCTAGTTCAAAGCAGGACCACAGGGACAAGACTGTACCTGGCTGTTTTAAGAGCTTTCTTCATTTGGGAAGCAGCATGATGAAAATTCATCAACATAATGAAGAGGAGGCTGCAGCAGCAGTGAAGGTAGGTAAGAGTGTAGATAACAATGTGCTAGCCTAGGCTCGCTGGATAAGCTCAGATTCTTGCTAGGATAGGTCCTTTAGAAAATCCTAGCATTCTCTCTGCTGCTCTCCAACACTGAGTACATGACTGTATTGGAAGGAAGGAAGGAAGGAAGGAAGGGAGGGAGGGAGGGAAGGAGGGAGGGGACAGAGGAAGCGAGGGAGTAAAGGAATGAATGGAGGACGGAAGGAAGGAAGGGAGCAAGAAAAGAAAGGAAGGGAAGGAGGGAAGGAAAGAAAGAAAACAGAAGGAAAGGCTTTTTCCAGGACACAACAGGTGAAAAGAGATCTTTTCATACCTAAGCCATAAAAAGGCCCCAGTCTCATGTGACTTATTTAAACTCTGTTCCAAACCATGTTTTTTGCTGTTGTTGTTGTTGTTTGTTTGACTGATTATTTATTTATTTATTTATTTTTAGAAACTTCACAATTGGTCTTTGGACAGCACTGATTCTCCAAGGCATGTAGAATGTCTACAATATGCTAATGTTTCCCTAGACTCCCAGACCTAGGCTTGAGAGAAAAGTAACACATGAAAAAACACTTGCTCTTTCCAAGGTGGTTCCCCCTAACAATCCAAGGGTTCTGCTAGTGCAAAGGAGGAGAGGACAAAATTTTGGTATAGGAATAGCAGTCTGCTGTAGCCCTGAGAAACACTTTCAGAAAAACTCCCTCTTGTCTTTCAGATGGAAAAGGTCCCCCTCCACCTATAGTGCCTCTAGGCCAGTTTGATTCCATTCTCTCTCTCCTGCCCGCCCCCCTGTATTTACTTCCCCTTCCTACTACTCTCCTTCTCTCTTCCCACTGACTTCTAGCCCCATCTGTCTCCAAGGTGTTCCTATCTTATTTGGTCTCTGAGCAATCAAATGAGGCTAAAACATTATCATGATCCAATTTTTAAACAAAGAAACTAAGGCCCAGAAAAGATAGATGACTTACCCAAGGTACTCATTTAACTTGCAGCAGAAGCAAGACTAGAGAAAAACCAGGACTTTAGACTAGATTCTTCAGACTCTTGTTCTAACTCTTCTGAAAGGACCCTTACCCACTAATGAGTCTGTATGTGAGGGTGCATGTTAAAGGAAGGACAAGCCTTTTCATTTACCCACAGTTTAGCATTGAACATGCCTTGAACATATTCTTCCAACACCATAAGTGCATGTGTCTCTAGGTTGTAAGTTAAACTGCTGAAGAGTTGTGTTCCTATGGATGGTCCACAAGCACACCCCAATCCTGAAGCTCTAGCAGAGTTCCCATGTATCTCTAAAGGGAGCTTTTTTTTTTTTTTTTTTTTTTTTTTTTTTGCTCTTTTGACAAATAGTGTGCCTATTGTGAGCAGTTCACTAATTAATTTTTTCATTGACTGTTGGCATCTACCGTATCCAAGATTCAATGTCAGTTATACTGAAATGCCAAATGAATATTACCCCCACCTTAAAAGACCACCAGAGACGTGAGTCAAAGCCAATCAGCAAGGGTCGTTTATTGCAGGTTCGAACCTGGACCTCTGCGGCGCTCGTTGCCCATAACGCCGAGAGGTCCAGAGCTGGGTTGGTGCAGGGTTTTTATAGACAGGTACAAACAAGTTTCGGGTGGGGCTGAGCTGACTGATTGACAGTTTGAACAGGCATACTTGGCGTCAGTGAATTGGGTCAGGGGACCCCGTGCAAAAGCAGACAAAGCAATCTTACAGAAGCAGAACTGGCCGGTTAGCCCACGCATGCGGGGGAAAAAAAAAAGCACTACCAGGATATTGAAGGCCTGGTTACTTATCAAGTAAAGACAATTGGGAGTCTCCTGGTGGAATCTTACATTCCTGCTATCAAGCATCCTTGTTAATGAGATTTAGGTTTAGAAGAAATTTAACTTTATTTACTTTTCCTTCTACCTCCGCCTCTTCAGTGTTTTATGGAGGGGAGGGTGACATTAGGGCTATTGATAAGGTAACTTCTTTGTTGTAAATCTCAAGGACATTTGGAAACCAAGGGAGACTCCTACCTTGCAGGACTGTGATCTCTGCAAGTTAACTATTTATTGTTTTATGGCAGTCAGGGGTGCCTGAGGAATGCTACACATATGGAGGGGAGCGGGTGAAGGGGGGGGTGCAAGGCGCCAGCTTTTGCTTTGTCCTCAGCCAGCCTCCTGCTCCTTCAATACAGAAGAAACAAAATGAATGCTGAGATATGGTCTGGTCTTTGAGTCTACAATATACTTGGGAAGATGTCTGAGTAGACATACATTCATTAGGCCAAGTCATAATAGAAAGGATGCTCTCAATGCAGAAAAGATTTCAGATGATGAAGCAATATTTCTGTAGGGAGTCATTAGTAAAATCTTCATTGAAGAAATATAACCTGAATAGAGTCCTGAATGATGAGCAAGATTCTGGTAGACAGAAAGGTAAGATCCCTGCAAACAGAGAGAATAGTATAAGCAGTGGCCAGAGTTTAAAAAAAAAAAAAATCAAAGAGAAGAGCAAACATTGTAAATTGGTAGTGGTGTTAGGATATTGGGAATATAGTAGGAAAGTAGAACCAGAAAGTAAAAAACCTTCAATACCAGAGTCTGAGGTCTGGAATTTTTCCCATAGACAATAGTAAGTCATTAAGGGTTCCTGAATAGTGTGAAGGAACTATCAGAGCAAGGTAAAAGCCACTATCTAGGATCCAGGGAATGAAACTTTCTACCTCACGTATTCTGAAACCTGGAACTCATCAGTGTACCAGAGTGAGCTAGAATTAGGAAAACCAGAATGCCCTTTATTAACTTACAGTAAAAAAAAAAAAAAAGAAAAGAAAGAAAGAAAGAAAGAAAGAAATGTCTACCCAAGTAAATCAAGATTTTCAGGTGCAAACAACAGAACTAACTCTAGCTAGTTAAAACAAAAAGTCAAATGGTTACAGGTATTGTGAAATTCACAACATTTTGAGAGACTCAGAACCAGTGAATCAAGCTCAGAGACTCTAGAGCCAAGACCAGAACCTAAACGTCACACCCCGTTGGTGGTGTGGATGCAGCAGCCAAGTTCACTCAGTACACACAGAGCAGGGGGCACTGAGCATGGCATGCCAACCACAGAATTTTACTGCTAGGAGCTTTGCTGCTGCTACTACTCCTAAAAAGCCCAATCACCTCCTGCCATTCTATCTAGAAAAGTAGATTCTGAATGTGATCTTTTATGTGGCCCCTTTCCAGGTGGAACTTGATTGAATGTGGCTTGGGACACAAGTATGGCTTGGAATGCAACTTTTCCTACTTCTGATGAAGTTTTAGAGTATCAGTGAGGTTCGGTGGGGTGGAGTCTGCAGCCAATGAACAAGAAAGAATTCTTGAGACATCTTTTGTGCAAAATAGTGGCTTATTAAAGCCTGGGGATAGGACCTGTGGACAGAAAGAGATGCTGCCCCTGGGTTGTGAGGGGTGGCAGGTTATGTGTGATGGGGTTGGGGGAGGTAAGAAAAAAGGGAGGTTTCAATAAAACTTTCATATGCTAAAGAGGACCTATAAGATACCAGATACCTTGAGGCCTTGTCATTGTCAAGGTTTTTCCCTTCAGCAAGGTGTTAACATTAAGATACTTGGGAGATTCCTAAAGAATGTCACATATGTCCTACCCAGGAGTGGGGGTGGGGGTAGGTTGCAGGGTGTCAGCTTTTGCTTTGTCTTCATTCAGCCTTTTGTTCCCTCATCACCACTACTGTTGGAAAGAGCAAATCTTAATGAAAAAGATCACCAAAATGTAAGAAGGGGAAGTCCAAAAGATGTAGGATGGCATGGATTATGAAATTATCCTCTTCAGAGCATGATCTGGAAATAGGTTTATCTTGTCATACCATCAGAAACTTCTTGTTCTGGGCCCCTGGGTGGCTCAGTCTTTAAGTATCTGCCTTTGGCTTAGGTCATGATCCCACTATCCTATGATGGAACCTCTGGCTTCCCCTCCTCTGTGGGGAGCCTGCTTCCCCCTCTCCCTCCACCTGCCACTCCCTTTGCTGGGGCTCTCTCTGTGTCAAATAGATAAAATCTTTTAAAAAAGAAAGAAAGTTCTTGTTCAACATGAAGTTAGAGAAATGGAACTCCTATGTATGACTTGAATTTTTTCCTTGCTCTAGTAACCTGTTGAATTCAATGCCACAATTCATTCATCCAATAATGAACATTCACTCATTTGGTTTGCCCCACAGCACATGAACTCCCCAGAACTCTAAGGAGGGACTCTACCATCCTCCCTTTGTCAGCCTTCTTTAGGGACCTTAGCTTTTCTTCCTTTATTCTTCCCTTCCTAGTGATGAGGGAGCACGAGGCTGGCTGAGGACAAAGCAAAAGCTGGCGTCTTGTACCCACCCCCTCCATCTGCTTCCCCTCTGTCATAAGTGTAGCATCCCTCAGGCAGCCCTGACTGCCATGAACAATAAGCAAATAGTTAACTTGCAGAGCTCACAATCCTGCTAGACAGGAGTCTCCCTTGGCTTACAAATGTCCTAAATCTCACTAACAAAGATGATTGATAGCAGGATTGTGACCCCCACCAAAAAGTCTCCCAACTATCTTAATGTTAATGGCTGGTCTAAAGACAACATTGATCCAGCCTCAAGGGCAAGGCCTCTGGTAGGCCTCTGACATCTTGGCACCTTGTAGGCCCTCTTTAGCATATGAAAACTCCATTGAAACCTCCCTTCCCCTCTTGGTGAGGGGAAGGGAGGTTATGTACCTAGGTCCTGGGCTAAGTATCTTCCCTATAATAAACCATCACCTTTCTTGGTCATCGGCTCTAGACCTCAGCCCACCGAACCTCACCTAGGTTCTAGAACTTCATCACTAGTCTACCTCCCAGGCCATGTCTGTTCTTTTATTTGCAATCCACAGAGCTAGTATAATCTTTCTGAACTTGGCCTGAAGAGAAGAAAAAGCATTTTTCCTATTAACATATATATATCTAGGGCAAAGAACTTGAAATCACCTTCCACATGCCAGAGTGAGTCCAGCTTTGACAACTTCTCTCCCAAAGCACCAGTAATAACCTCAACTCCCTGCAAAAGCTATAGCTTTAATAAAAAACAGGTCACACATCAGACACAAGTATTGCCAGAACATGCAAACACACACATACTCTCTGTCACTGATAACTCATAAAAGAAAATGAAATTTCCAACAGTATCCCTTCCCACCAGTTTCCCCCAAGGAATTCCTGGGGAAGAGGGGAAAAAGAGGGTTTTAAATGCCCTCAACCCTCCCAACACCGTACGCAATGTCATGGGTATAATTCTGATCCTTGGAGAATAACTGGGACACACAATCTTTGTGTCTTTACTGAAATGCTGTTGAAGGACAGGTGATGAGGGTGGTAGAAAAGGCACATATTCGAAGTCCTGCTTTTGTCTTTACTGACTGTACGACATAAGGTATCTTCCTGCTCAGTCTCAGTTTCCTCCTCTATAAAATGGGCACGAGATCCCTAGCTCACAGAGTCATTCTGAGACATAAATAAAAAGATCTAAGTAAATGGTACCTTGTACTATCCTTGCTGTTGCTGATGTTTTACCATCATCCCCTTTATTACTGAACCAAAGGATCCTATTGGCTCAGAGTTGAAAACAGAGAGATCCTTATGTCCATCCTGTGGGTTCATCTCTGATAGAAAAGCCACTTCCTTGTCATTTGGGTAATGGAAGCATTGAAATTCTATTGAACATAATGACTAGCCTGCAAGTGGACAGGTGACAACTCACATAGGGAAAAGTCAAGCACTCTTAGGAGCCCTGTGTGCAGGCTTGACCCCTTCTCACCCCTACTCACCCACACTCATTGCCTCCCCCAGCCTCTCCTTACCCAGAGACTTGCTTTCTCATTATGAGCCTTCTGGAAGTGGAGGGGACTCTCCCTCACTCTCTGCAGAAAACAGTGACTGTCCTTATGCATTACCCCCACAGAAAGTGAAACTGTATGGCTGGGAGAATCCCATCATCACTCCACCCCCTAATGAGAGAGATTGTTTGCAGGCAGATGAAATTAAATTGTAAGCTCTATTGACTTCAACAACAGGTGCCATTTGGGCAAACCCAAAGGCGGCCATTGAACTGTCAAAAAGATTTAACTCTTCCTGACACCACAGCGTTGGGTAATAGCCTCCCTCCAGTTCTGCTGCCAGAAACATCACCAATGGAGATCCATTCCACTATGTTCTTGCCCTGAAATCCTTTTTAAAAATGTTAATCCTCAGGGAGAGGAAACAGACAAGTCAATCATGCTAAGGTGGCTGTGTAGAACCTGAGTCCCGATCCTAGCTAAGTTCCTTGGCCAAGTTTCTTCTCTGGAAAATGAGGAATGCTGAGAATTATAGCCATATCTAAGTCTTTGGGGAAGATTAAATGAGAAGTTATAGGGAAGATACTTAGCCCAGGACCTAGTGCAATGTGAGTGTTGCACAATTTATTCATCATATAAGGAATTCCTTGAGCTTCCTCTCTCACAAACACTCTTGTGCTTAGAAAAATGCAGACCCATGAAACTCGCCCCAAGATCCCACAGCAGGAGGTCGGGGCTGGGCCTGTGATTGCAGGCCTTTAATAACCCTCCCCTAGTTTGTAGTTAGACCGTCCTCCTCAGAATCCACCCCACCCCCACCACAGGGCCAATCCTAGGGTCTGGCTGATAGAGGTTACATCCCCCCTCTCTCCCCACAGGAAGAGCCTGAGGAGGACGCTGAGTGGCTAAAGGAGTGAACACTAAAGAAGGTCAGGGAAAGGAGTAATAAATCTCCAAGCTGAAATGAGCGATTTGCAATTTGCCTCCTCCAGGCTGAGGCCTTGCTTAAGGAGATGGGTGAGTCGGGATTGAGAGTTAACTTGGGGGAAAAACTGAGAGAACAAATAACAGTCTACACAAAAGAAAGCATCTTTAGAAAACCATTGTGGGAATACCAGACACCAGCCACAGGCCCCGAAATTCCATTTTAAAGCAATTCAGTTCCTGTTCCATTCAGCAGGCAATGAATTGCAGGCATTTGCACTTCTGTGGTACCTTTCACACCAGAGCTTCAAAGCCATTTTCAAACACAAATCTGTTCAGCTTCATAACCTCTCTGAGAGATTTGGCAAAGGGATAGTGGGGATCACTTCCCTCCCTACCTCAAGGGCAGCCTTTTGGGTGGTGGGAGACAGGAGGTAGAGGCAAAGGCAGTTTAACAGTCACTTAACCAGGCATCTTGACAGCTCACAGGAGAAGGAGCCACGTGGGATCAGACATTTCTGGGACACCGTCTGAGGCACGGAATTACAGAATTACCTGGATATCCACCTCTTCCTTTCCGGCTTTTGCATCTTCACTGTGTAGCCTAAACAGTGTCTGGTGATTCGGCAGACACAGAGAGTGCCTACCCAATGTCATCCTCACTTCCTCCTTGTAACCAAACCCCAAGTTTTTCTGGGGTGACACAGCCCAAGGGGGTAGACTATGATTCCTTTAAGCCAAATTAACAATCCTCTTCCCATTTTTCTCAGCCTTCCTTGCTGCTGTGAGAGACTGTGTAACTTAGGTTTGGCCAGTGAGATGTAAGGGGAAATACTGCTGGGGTTGTGTTTGTCAGAATTTGCTATGCTGCAGTAACAAATTACCCCATCTCAGTGACTTAACACAACAGAACTTTATTCTTCTTTCACATTATAATTGCAATACAATCAGTGTGGACACTACTTCACACTCACCAGGGAGCCCAGGCTTATGAAGTCTCTGGCATGTTAGAATGGAACAATCTAAATCAGGGTCTCTAAAGTCCCCATGAAAGAAACAGAAAAGGTTGCATTTAAAAATATTGGGTCTGGGTGGCTCACTGAGCCTGGGTGGATCAGTGGGTTAAGGTCTCTGCCTTTGGCTCTGGTCATGATCCCAGAGTCCTGGGATCGAGCCCCACATCGGGCTCTCTGCTCAGTGGGGAACCTGCTTCTGCCTCTCTCTCCGCCTGCCTCTCTGCCTACTTGTGATCTCTGTCTGTCAAATAAATAAATAAATAAACAAATAAATAGAATACTGGGCCTCAAATTCCTATGCTCAGTAATGACACATGTCACTTTCACAGTCACACAGAGTCATGTCATGGTCATGGGACACTAATTTAACAGGCTTGAAAATGCAGGATTACACATAGAATGGTGAGTGACACTGCCACAAAGGTGACCTCATGACAAAGATGATGTCTCCTGTTACTTCACAAACCCTCATATGCCATTCTTATAGGAAGACCTTACAGATGGTGATCTGGAATGTCTCTCAGTTGAAGCTAAAAGTGCTTAACCAAGGTAGGTTTCTGTCAGCCCAGCATCTGTACATCTACAGAGTATCCTACAGTTGTGTTGGTAATACTGGGAATCATAATGAAATGCCAATTGAATATTACCCCCACCTTAAAAGACCACCAGAGACGTGAGTCAAAGCCAATCAGCAAGGGTCGTTTATTGCAGGTTCGAACCTGGACTTCTGCGGCGCTCGTTGCCGATAACGCCGAGAGGTCCAGAGCTGGGTTGGTGCAGGGTTTTTATAGACAGGTACAAACAAGTTTCGGGTGGGGCTGAGCTGACTGATTGACAGTTTGAACAGGCATACTTGGCGTCAGTGAATTGGGTCAGGGGACCCCGCGCGAAAGCAGACAAAGCAATCTTACAGAAGCAGAACTGGCCGGTTAACCCAAGCATGCGGAAAAAAAAAAAAGCACTACCAGGATATTGAAGGCCTGGTTACTTATCAAGTAAAGACAATTGGGAGTCTCCTGGTGGAATCTTACATTCCTGCTATCAAGCATCCTTGTTAGTGAGAATTAGGTTTAGAAGAAATTTAACTTTATTTACTTTTCCTTCTACCTCCGCCTCTTCAGTGTTTTATGGAGGGGAGGGTGACATTAGGGCTATTGATAAGGTAACTTCTTTGTTGTAAATCTCAAGGACATTTGGAAACCAAGGGAGACTCCTACCTTGCAGGACTGTGATCTCTGCAAATTAACTGTTTATTGTTTTATGGCAGTCAGGGGTGCCTGAGGAATGCTACACATAAGGAGGGGAGCGGGTGAAGGGGGGGGGTGCAAGGCGCCAGCTTTTGCTTTGTCCTCAGCCAGCCTCCTGTTCCTTCATTCCCCCCTGAACAACTTTGACCCTTAAATCTTTAAGGGGGTTGAAGGTGGAAGGTCTCATCTTCTATAACTTCTTCGTGCTAAATGGGGGCGTAGAGCTGTCCCTACCTACTGGGGTCGATATTGATCAGGGTAGGAATGTATAAGGGAGTTATGAAAGGTGGAGGCAGCTGAATCCAGCGCTGACAGTGAAGAGGCGTCCTCGCGTGCGATAAGGATCGTCTGTCGTGGTGTAGTCATTGTAGCAATGGAGTCTCGGCACCAAGTAGAGAAACATGGAACAAAGCAACATATTAAGGTTAATAAGGCGATAAGAATAAGAAGCCCGAAAAGGAGATTTGGCCATAGTCCTCCTCCAAGCCAGGAACTTAACCAATCACTAAAAGAGAGAGAGGGACCTTCTAGAGCCTTAATCTGGGCATATCCTTTATTAGTCCTGTGATATTTTTGTGATAGTCTGGGATATACACACAACATTCTGTCTTGATAATTGCACATGTGCCACCCTGGGCTGCTGTCAGGACATCTAAGGCCATCCTATTTTGTAGGACTGCCCTGCGTATGTGTGACACTTCGGTATTAAGTAGGGAGATGCCATTTAGTGAATCATTGAGTGCCTCTGTAGTATATTTATTAAGGGCTTCTACATGCCACATGACATCCTCTAGTCCCGCAGATGGAACAAAGATGGATGCTAAGTGATCATACCATTTACAAACAGATCGTGTCCATCTTTGTTTCAAGTTGGGGAGATTAGCTGGAGTTGTAATGGTTTCAGTAATATGCCCATGAATCCAGGCAAATCCTAAAGTACAGCGACCTATCCACCCTGGAGGAGGCCAGAGCCACAGGTTGGTTCCACATATTCAGTGGGTTTCGTTTGGAGCTGGCCATCTAATGCCAGGTCGCCTTACCCAGTCAGTAGCAAAACATTCAGTAGCCTGGAGTACTATTATTTGGGAACACATTTCTAGTGATAGCCATCCTTGATACTGTGTGTTATTTGCCCAAGTATCACTCGTATGATTCCTTTGTTCCCAGCATAAAACTGCCTTCTGACTGAGCTGTCCAATCGTGGGTGTAAGCCACAGATATGTATCCCAGATTTGATATATATCATCCTTAGTATAGCGATAAGGAGTGTTTCGTAACTTAGGCCCATATTTGATTGGGGAGTTATGGCTTGACAGCAATCCCCTTTCCTTTCAAATAGCTCCATGGGCATATAGTACCAGGAAAGCACATTTGGAGTCAGTATAAATGTTAATTCTTAGGCTTTGGCAATTGCAAAGTGCTAGTGAGCACTATGGCACACCTAGCTTATCTTATTTTTTCTATGAAAACTACACCGAGAGGTCCAGGTTCGAACCTGCAATAAACGACCCTTGCTGATTGGCTTTGACTCACGTCTCTGGTGGTCTTTTAAGGTGGGGGTAATATTCAATTGGCATTTCAATAACAAAAATGGCACTGTGGGAAATGGGCTAGTCATTTCTTTACTCAACAAGAAAGGCACATCATTTTCATGCCTGACTCTGTGTTAGGCGCTGGAGGCTCAGAGTAAATAAAACGGGGTCTATTCTTCCTTGAAAGTATCATGGGATTACGAAGAAACAAGGAAGGACTTGCAAAAAGCAGCCTGCTGATGTTACGCATTCTAAGCAAGCACCAAAAATTAATCCCATTCACAACACAACCCCAGACCAGGGACCTGCTCAATAAGAATTTGTGGGAAGGGGGCAGGGGATGGAATTAATGGCCACTTTAATGGCAACTTTTGAGGCTATTTCAAGGAATTGAAGTCTTTGACAAAAAGGGACAATCAAAGAGAAAAAAAATACTGGCAATTGGGTCATCATCAAATACCCAGTTATCTGGAATCATAAAACAGAGAAAACCTGCTTTGAATACTTGTTGCCAAGTTCACCTCCCTCAAAGGAGCACTTAAAAGGCCCCCCGTGTAGCCATACCCTCTTTCAGTTCCTACAGATGACCTCCTTGTGGGCCCTGCCAATCATCTCAGTCACCAATGTGTCTTCCTTAATCTGAGCTGTAACTTGATATGTCAGGAGTGTGAAGAATAATTATCCACTTGAGTATTACATAACTTCAGAAGTCTCTTGAGATGAAATGTATGCAAATGATAGTGTCTATTATTGGTCTGATAACCATTCTTTAATTCTAACTTAAAAGAGAAGAGATTTCCAGACATCGTGATGCATTTGATCCAATGAAACATTCAAATAACTTTATATCACTTGAGTGGTAATTTATCTTCTCTGCCTGGAGCAGCAAGAGGTTTCAGTTCAGTAATAATGAATTTATGTCATTTCTCTCAAGTTGGTTTCTTTCAGTTGGAGCACAGCTATTCAAATTGGTGCAGTCTTTTTAGCGTGGACTTGCTCTGGGCATGAAGCTGTTCAAAAGATCCCGAGATGAAGGTTGCCACCTACCCTGATAATTTTTGTGTCCAGGTTAGAAGTCACAGTTCACAAGAAAGGAAGCCAGTCTTTGATCAGGGATATGCAGCGAGAGAAAACAATGAGAGGGAGAAAGGAGAGACAAACAGGAGACCTGCTGGGACAGATGATGGGGGCCCTGAAAGGCACAAGCCATAGGTTGACAGGCCATGCTGTGCTTTCGGAAGATGGAACCCTCCCCGTTAAAGCCACCACCTAGGCATCTTCCACTCCTCATCACAGTCCCCTGGATATCTCTGCTCTTCCCTGACTTGCTTTCGATCACAATGGCTCCCAGAATCTGAGCCTCGATCAAAGCCAGTCCAGAGAAGGCTAGAGTCACGTGGCACCTGGTGAGATAATGCCTGTTTTATTTGAATATGGAGGAAACTGTGTTAATAAATGCCCGTGACATTTAATGATGTGGCTTTCATTTTGAACACATCATTGCTCGATATTGAATCCATCCATTTTGATAATAAACATCAGGGCCACAGAACTCTCGCTTTTCACCCGCAAATAAATAAATAATAGGGACTTGCTCTGTGTGCTGGGAATGAGGGAGAATTGCAACTCCCCTGCATGCGTTTGCATCTTATGAACTCTATTCAGCCGCATGGCCTCCCATTCGTCTCTCTGGAAATCCAATTTCCCTCTTGCATCTTCGTCTGCCAGTTTTCTAATTTTCACATCAAACTGCATATTACTCATTGTCAGGCTGGTTGTTCTGGAAGAATCGTTAGAGTCTTAAACCCTTTACAAGTATTTTCAATCTTGCCGCAGACGGTTGCCAGGCATCCTGTTTTCCAAAAGAGCGCTAACCACCCGCAAAGAGCTCAAAATTTCAAACATACATTCTCTTGGCCCAGGCCAGGGCCAGTGAGGATAATACTCTCTGAAAGTTAAATCCAAATTCTTTAATACAGCAAAACAGTGTACCACCCTGTGTACCACAGTGTACACCCCTCGCAGTGTACAAGGGAATGTGTGATTCGTTTTTCCATCCAGCACTTAGCACACAATAGACCTTTAATAAATCACTGATTTTAAAAAATGAATAACAACTAAATGAATGGTATGTTTTGTTTTGTTTTGTTTTGTTTTTTAAGATTTTATTCATTTATTTGACAGAGAGAGAGAGACACAGAGAGAGGAGGAGCACAAGCAGGGAGAGTGGGAGAGGGCAAGGAGAGGGAGAAGCAAGCTCCCCGCTGAGCAGGAAGCCTGGGCTCCATCCCAGGACCCCAGGATCATGACCTGAGCTGAAGGCAGATGCTTAACAGCTGAGCCACCCAGGGGCCCCTGGATGGTATGTTTTATACAAACGCACTTCTACAAGATTACATAGATATATGTTACACACATACCAAATCAAACTTTATTGCATCTAGTACAAGTTCATCTTTATCTAGTGTATTTATGCTAACAAAAATAAACTTTCTCTTTATTTTAAAAAATCACTAATTATACTTTAAATGGTAGCTTTAATTGATATAATTAATTTGTCATGAACTAATCCTCAACAACATACCAGATTGGACTCTCCCCAGATCTGTAGCTTCCAAATCTGTGCATTTGGTTCTAGGGTTCTGTTCATCCCATTTCCAAATTCTCAGGCTGATGGAAGGGTCTAACACATTTCCTTTTTAGGGCTGGGGTCCATCATGGAAAAAGATATCTCAGACTCACTGCAGCCAGAATAAAGAGGTTTGACTGGAAATCCGACTCCATGGAGGTCATTTGGATACTCTCATGGTCTCCAAATGTGTGCCATTGCTGCCACATTCAGAGGATGAGCAGGCACCCAGAGGAAACTGCCTTTCTAGAAACCCCGTTCCACGGACATCTCTCCTGTTCCTGGAAAATTCCTCCAGGCCAGGTATAAGCACTAATGAACCAGATAAAATGTTGACTTTTCCTTACAGTTTTCCAGGAAATGAACTATGAAACAAGTGCTTTCTTCCTTAACAGAATCAAACCTCAAAAACCTGAGGTTCATAACAGGTAAATGCAATTCCTGACCCTGAATGCTATGCTGGAGGGGGGAAAAACACTACAAAGGAAATCCACTGATGTCCTGATATGAACTAAAGTTGAAATTTGTTATGAAAAGAGAAAATCCTAATTCTTAGGAAGACTGTCCATGTACATATACTATTCTAATTCCCAGAGCTTTGATACATATTGACTAAATAGATTTAGCCCAAGGGCCACAGTATGCTGACCCCTGAACCAGATAATTGGGTGTATGGGATCTGGCTTTCTCCCATTCAGTTGGGGTCCCCTGGAGGGAAGTGTCCCTGCTGAGCACCTGCGGCAGACTTCACCTGTAATCCCTGCCACTCTGGAACTCCCGCAGCACTATCCATCCATAGTGATCGACATCAGTAATCTCCACTCCCTTCAGGAGTAATCACAGTGGGAAGTCCTCTAGTTCACAGCCTTCTGCAAGTCAGCCTAGAAAACGCAGATGACAATCTCTACATTCATGTGGGAGACAGAAAGGAATATCATTACACATGCCAGTCAGGAAAGGAAAGGGGGTAAGTTGCCCCTCCATGCACACACAGGAGAAGCCTGCTCCTCAGAAATCACAATCCAAAACTGTACCATGAATGTTTTGCTTACTTAAAGAAACAAAGAAAAAAAAAAGTAAGTTTCTACTTGGGTCCATTGTCCTATCTGAAAATGACCGTAGAAGAAAGGTACCACATCAAGAAATGGAGAGTAAGAGAAACAGTGGAGATGGGTAAGGATGGGAAGTAGGGTAGGGAGAGAACAAACCCAGCTGAAGTTAAAATGCCTTTTGCTTCTGCAAAGTCGTCACTGGATTGTTGCCCTCGCGTGCCCCTGCTGGTACCTTGATGCTCACAGTCATCTGGCTTCTGCCCTGTCTCATTACACTTCCTGCACTGTGTTATGGGTTCCCATGGAGAAAACAATGCACCTGCCCCTCCACAAGCTGTCAGAAGTCCCCAGAGAGGGGCAAAGAGTTGGAGCTCAGCCAAACCCCTTGGCTAACAGAGAGCCTCCACCTGCCACCGTCCAGCTGTCTATCCTGTCCCAGAGCACAGAGCACATCCTTAAGCTAATGGTGCTGGCCCAGAGCCCCAGGACCTCTGCTTCTTGAGAGTCAATTTTATTTGGAAGATAATGAATCCCCAGGCAATGCAAAGAAGCAAACAAGCAAGCAAAGAAATAAAAAGGTTGGAGCATCTAGTGTGGCTGAATTTGGGGTGGTGCTGGGGTAGGTGAAACCATCCAGGTGGAGGTTAGACACTTGGCAGTTCCCTCTGATCACATCCTCTCACTCACTCTTGCCTTTGTCTTTTGGATTCCACGCAGGAGAATTGAAAGAGCACCTACTGTGGGCTTGGCAGACACAGGGGTGAATAGGACAGGTGCGGCCCTCCCTTGTGGAGCCTATCTTCAGTGTGGGATCTAAACAGCAAACAAGCAGTGCATCAGACAGAGCCGTGGTTCCCAAACTGAGTGAACATCTCGGGGGCTTGTTATAGTCCAGGTTTCAGGGTCAATGCAGAGTGTCTGATTCAGGAGGTGTGAGGGCGGCCTGAGAATCTGCATTTCTAAAAAATGTCCAGGTTTTGTGAATGCTGCCTGAGGACCAGACTTTAAGAACCACACATTATAGCATGACCAGTGTCATGCAGGTGAAAGTACAGGGTGTGATGGGAGCATGTAAAGAAGCATCCTATCCAGGCTCAGTCAAGGAAAGCATCAGTGGGCATAAGCCAGGTAAAATGTGCTCCAGGCAGAGAGAAAAGCCATGCAAAAGAATAACTGGAGTCTTGAAGGGAAGCTAAAATCCATTCACTGTGGCTGTCATGCAAGGCCATCCAGGGCCACGGTGAGAACCATGTTAAGGAAGCAGTATCTTCTTTGGATTTACCCGCATACCTAGTGGAAGCACATTGTAAAACTAGGAAAAGTAAACGTCCATTTCTGTGTAAGCACAGAGGTTTCGTTGGAAATAAATAGATAAATAAATAAATAATTAAAATAAAACAAAAACTCTCTGACTTCAGGCATTGTGCCTATTTCCTTCCTGAGATTCAAAATGTGGCACCAAATTGCTCTCCCTTTTAAAATGAGACAGACTACTGTTTCCCTTCTAACAAACAGAATGTAATGTTACACCATTTTTGAGGTTGGATCCCAAAAAGGATAGCTTCTTCCTAGGTTTCTCTTTCTCTTGAATCACTCACTACAAAGGAAGCCAACTGCCATATTGTAAGGACCCCATGCAACCTGTAGAGAGGCCCCATCTCGAGAAACTGAGGCCTCCCACACGCAGCCATCTCCAACTTGCTAATGACATGCGTGGCCACCTTGGAGGTGATCCTCTAGTTCCAGTCGAACCTTCAGATGATAGCTGCCCTGACTGACAGCTTGACTACAAGCTCATGGAAGATTCAAGTCAGCACCAAGATCCCCCCCAAATCCTGATCCATGCAACTGTAAGGATAATAAATGTTTACTGCCACTTTAAGTCCCTAAGTTTTAGAGTAACATGCAACAATAGATAAACTAATAAAGATAACTCTTGTAGTTATATCAAAAAATATCAAGACTCTAGAAATAAATCTAACAAAACATGTCTAAGAACACTGCAAGGAAAATTAAAATCATTAAGAGATATTAAAACATCTAAGTGAACGGAAAGAAGTACATCACATTCATAAATATGAAGACAACTGTCAAGATGTTGATTCCTCTCAAATTTGTCCATAGATTTCATACAGTTCCAGTTAAGCCCAGCAATGTTTATCACAGAGCTTGATAAGCTGACTATAATGTTTATATGGAAGATTAAGGCCCAAGAGTCATCAGAACCTTTTTGAAGAAGCAAAACAAAGAAAGAGCCTTCTCCCAGCATCTATCAAGACTGAATAGGTACCTGGCTTAAAGCCAGTATGATCTGAGAGCATCTCAAGGATTCAGCCAGGAATTCCATGCTTTGTCTACAGGATGTGAATCTGAAAGGACCTAGGCTTGTGGCTGGTGGCAGCCATTTTATGACTCTAAGAACCTGACTGAGAATGCCCTCAACAGAGGAAAATGGGGGCCCAAAAATGAGGGAAAAAAGCAGTCAGTTAAAACTGCTCCTAAAGCAGTTCTACCTCTAGATTTTCAGTTATATAAATGAAAAATTCCCTTTTGGTTTTGGAAGCTTAGATTGTCTTCTAGCAGTTCCAACTGGTAATATTCTGACTGATAGTCTCACCCACTTGTCTACTTGTCCTGAAATTCTACCGTTCCTTAGCATTGCTAAGGCAGCCATCTTCAAACAACTGTCCGTGGGCCACATCTGGCCCATGGTCTATTTCTGTAGATATAGCTGCGTTGGAACACAGCCATCCTCATTTATTCACACACTGCATGGTGCTTGCATGCTAAAATGGCAGAGTCGAGCACTTGCAACAGTTCACACGGCCCACAAGGTCTCTAATCTTTACTACCTGGTCATTCTGAAGTCCTGCTCAATACATTACATGAGAATCATCCTGCCTATTTAAATTTACTCTTCCTAGTCCCATATTCTGAAGAGCTTGAGAGGACTTTAAAATATGGGAAAAGAAAGGTTTCCTGAGGGTGACTGTGGAAACATCTCTCGTAATCTTTTCAAATGAGTGTCTGTTCCTGTGGACTAATTCAAAAGTTGTCCTTCCTCTTGATGAAGTTCTAGAACCTAGGTGAGGTTTGGTGGGCTGAGGTCTGGAGCCGATGACCAAGAAAGAATTCTTGAGACATCTTTGGTGCAAAATGGTGGTTTATTAAAGCACAGGGACAGGACCCGTGGGCAGGAAGAGCTGCTGCCCTGGGTTGTGAGGGATGGCAGGTTATATGGCCTGCAGTTGGGGGAAGGTGAGGGGAAGGAAGGTTTCAATGGAGTTTTCATATGCTAAAGATGGCCTACAAGGTGCCAGGATGTCCCAGGCCTACCCGAGGCCTTGCCCTTAAGGCTGGATCAATGTTGTCTTTAGACCAGCCATTAACATTAAGATAGTTGGGAGACTTTTTGGTGGGATGTCTTTGTTAGTGAGATTTAGGACATTTTTAAGCCAAGGGAGACTCCTGTCTAGCAGGATTGTGAGCTCTGCAAGTTAACTATTTGCTTATTGTTCATGGCAGTCAGGGCAGCCTGAGGGATGCTACACATATGACTGAGGGGGAGCAGATGGAGAGGGGGGTGCAAGGCGCAGCTTTTGCTTTGTCTTCAGCCAGCCTCGTGCTCCCTCATCACTCTCAGGCTGGTCTTCTTTAGAAGATCACTCATCCCCCATTCATCCTCTACTGCCTGCTCGTCCCCTGCCCCAGCATCCTTTCCACCCGCCCCCCACACACACTTTTCCTAATTGGGAGCTACTGCTCATTTCCCCAGAGTCTAATGACTGTGGAACAGTGAAGGTCACTAACAGGGCTGAGAAAGCAATTTATCAGCCTTACCGTCCATCCCACTGAGAATTCCCCAGAGCGGTGGAGGAGGCAGATCCATACATTGTGTGGCTCAGGGATGACCAGACAGAGCTTCAAGATCAAATAGCTTGTTCTCATCCTTTGAGGCAGAACCACTTCGAGGAGGCCAGCTTCCTGGGTCAGTGAGATCCTGAGGTGCCCACATCTGCCCAGTGTATAAATGATGTGTGCTGAGGAAACGCCCACGGCTAAAGATGCCTTCCCTTTTCCAGGGCAGAGGCAGCTACGCACCCCAACCATTGCTCCCTCATCTACCATCCAGCACAGGCTTTTAAATCTGACAGTACCAGGGAATTTCATATTCTCAAGATGGACTTTTATGCAGAGAAAAGGATATTCAAAAGTTACTTATGTTTTTGTGAAATAATATTAAATTTATTCAAGTAAATTGAACCTAATCCTTCCTTAGGCTTTTATGTTCAACTTATAAACTTTATTATTTTATATATAATTCCAGAAAATCTGACAATCACCTTTAGGGGCCTTTGGTTAAACCCGACCCCATTTATAAACTTAATTAAGCATAATTTTAAATAGCAATTATATATTTAGTATATTCTATTCTATTCTATTTTGTTAAATTATTTTTTATTTTTGTTAAAATAACTCATGCACATAAATTCACAAATAGTACAAATATGCTTGTAACAAAAAAATGATTCCCTTGACCCCCCACCCTCAAACCCCCTCTGCTTTTCCAGAGATCAGCTACTCTTCTTCTTTTTTTTTTTTTTTTAAGAAATTTTATTTACTTGACACAGAAAGAGAGAGAGAAAGAGACTATAGTCAGGGGGAGTGGGAGTGGGAGTTCCCTGAAGAGCAGGGAACCCGATGCGGGACTAGATCCCAGGACCCTGAAATCATGACCTGAGCTGAAGGCAGACGCTTTAACCGACTGAGATACCCAGGCGCCCCTATTTTTTTTTCTTTTTAAGATCAACTACTCTTGACCCCTTCAGCCATTTCTTTTGGAATATTCGCCTCTCCATACATCTAAATATATATATCTATATACTGCTAACTTTTGGTAGTGCAATTTGACCCATTTCTCCTGATCTACAGTAACAGTTGAGGACTTGGCTTTCTCATGCCACCTTCCCCTTTGCTTCTCCAGACCACTGTTTCACTACAGTGCTATCAAGATCTTTGTTTGAAGTAATTCTCAGTGGTCACATTATTTGTCTATGTAAACATTATTCTAAGCTGAGCTTTGTAGGGCATTACAATTGTTTTATTTCTTATTTTTTGCTTTCCCTGAACTTCACAATTGCTTGCCTTTTTAAAAAACTGCTTAGTTTTTTGTTTGTACATTTTGCTAATTCTACCATAATTTCTACAAATATCTCAATACTGTATTTCATAAATTTTATCATGTCAGGTCTAACACTGACTTACTGCCTTTTTTTCCCCCTTTGAAAACTCCCTCCCAGATAATTTCATTCTCCTTCAACCTGGGTTGGTTTAGGTCTGCCACATAGTACCACCCATGACTTCTCTTCATCCCAGAAATCCCCTTTGTCTTCTCATGGGTAGGAAGCCTGTTTCCTGGAACTCAAGTCTTCCTGCTTCTTGAAAGAAACAGGATCTCATGTCTTGAATCTCATGTCTCCCTCTATCCCCTATTCCGCTGGAGTACATCCTTTATTAGTTTAGCAGATTTAGAAAGAGGGTATGCTGGCCAGTGATGTGCTGATGTCAATTTGTCTACTGCTTGGATCTTAGGGGATATCCTTCCTGCATGGTGTTCCTAGCATCTCCCTTCACTGCCATCCTGATGATTCCCTCCACTGTGTCTTGTGCTGGACCACAGTTTCTGTTCTGTACAAGTTATTATATGTTATTTATTATATAGAACACTTCAGAATTATTTCTTCCTATTTAAATCCTAATCATCCTCAAATGTCCAACATTCTAATACAGAGCTGAGTGATCTACTTTCTTACCCTAAATGAAAATCAGAATATAGGACCTTGTTTTCTGATGTGGTGGACTAATTCCCTTACTTCAATGATCACGCACATCCTCCACTAGCTTCCTAAGAATGTGTGCTTAGGAACTAAAATGTGTAGATATTTCTGTGCCTGAAAATATCTCCTTTCTTTCTTCACATTTAATTTTGGTTAATCTTGATAGAAAATTCTAAGTTGGAAATTATTTTGAAGTCATTGTTTAGTTGTCTTCTAGCTTCTATTATAGATGTTGCAAAGTTTCATTCCACTTCAGTTATTAATTCTTACTATTATTTCTTGAAACCCTATTTTTTTAATTTCTAGTAGCTATGTAGCTGTACAATTCTGATAATCTATAGTGTTGTAACTCCATGTAGATTATTTTCATTGATCCTGCTGGGAACCTGATGAGCCCTTTTAATTCAGAAACTCCTATCTACAGATCTGGGAAATTTTCTTAATCATATTTTTCATGATTAATTCAGCTGTTTTTCTTCTCATTTCTTTCCTTCTAGAAATTTTTTTTATTTGGATGTTGGTTGTCCTATTGTTTTCCCCTTCCCCATTATTTTGTTTATCACCTTCATTTCCTAATCCTTTTTTAAAAATATTTTATTTATTTATTTGACAGACAGAGATCACAAGTAGGCAGAGAGAGACAGGCAGAGAGAGAGGAGGAAACAGGCTCCCCACTGAGCAGAGAGCCCGATGCGGGGCCCGATCCCAGGACCTCGAGATCATGACCCGAGCCGAAGGCAGAGGCTTAACCCACTGAGCCACTCAGGCACCCCTCCTAATCCTTTTGATTTCTTTCATTAGTGCTATCAAGTTTTTCATTTCCAAGAGCTCTCTTTTTTATTCCCTTGTTCTTTTTTCATGGATGCAGTATCTGTGCTTTTCTCTGATTATTGTAACAATTATGTTTTTGTAAGTTTTTTATCCCTGTGTCTCTGCACCATCCCACTGGCTGGTTTCTTTGTGTTGGTCTCTCTTTTTCATATTAGAGCCATTTCTCAGTTGTCTGGCAAACCCTTTCTGTCTATTCATGTCTGAAAGTGAGTAGAGAGCAGATTGAAGTCCTGAGCATATGGGTGAGGACCTGTCGACTCTGAGTTTCCCTTAGGTGGGTTTGTGTGGGCCACACATCAAAAATCTCTGATGCCACCATCCCAAGGTCTTTATTCTTGGATTGGTCAGATTTCCCAGAGTATACACTTCGATTGGGGAGAGGCTTAGCTCTCAGTGGTTCTTGGAGTTGAGTGGGAGAGAAAGACTGTGGTGGGGTTGGGGAGGTGTGGGGTGCTGTGGGGGTCATGTGCATATATTCATTTACTCTTTTTTCAGTACACTCATGCTGTCACCCCCAGCTTGGTGTTCTCCAATCCAGAGTCCCTCTGATTCTTCTTAGAGTAGAAAACTCTGTGTGTATTGTGCCAGGGAAAGGCATTTACCTGGAGGCTTGTGATCCCTGACTACTTTCAACCAAGGCTTCTTTTTTGGCCACTACCCCCCACCTTCCTCTCCAGTTTCAGCTCTAAGTCTTTTGAGGATTCTGTGGATTAGATCAGGATATTCTTGGCTTTTTTTCATTTCAGGCTTAAGATTCAGATTTCTAGCTTATGCTAAGTAAACTAACAGTCATCTGTCTGCTTTTCAGCTTCCAAAATTTATTGCCATTGTTCCCTGCTTTTTCTCCCCATCCTTGTGGGCTTCTATTGAAAACAAACAAACAAACAAACAATAATAAAAAAACCTTTGCTATAGTTTTATTAGGACTTCAGAAGAGAAGAAGATATATGGGGTGTTAGATCCACCATCATTACCATCCTGTAGCCTTTTTAAGTATACCAATTGTCTGATTTAGTTTATAAAACTAAGTGCTTAACCCTTGCAAAGCTATCAAATTAAGTCTTAATTTTTACATGTTGCAATATTATTTATAAAATAACTTCAACTTAAAATCATAAATTTAAATAAGTTAACTGAAATATACATATTAAATTAGAATTACCAGACAGGTCTTTATTCTAATAGGTTAGATTATTTTTAAATTTTGTAAATAATAAAATTTTCACAGATCCCTTAATGCAAAAATATTAATAATGTATATTTAGTTTTCTTTAAAAATTCTATTGTTAATTATATATCTGAAGTTAAAAGATGCTCATTTTATAATTCCAAACAATTTTGGGATTATCTTCTCAAGTACTTTCAGAGTTGGCCTTTTTTTTTTTTTTTTTTTGCTGTGATTCATTAACTACAGAAGAGGTTCCTTGTGAGATGACAACTGAATTTTTTTTTAAGCTTTTATTTATTTATTTGACAGGGAGAGAGATCACAAGCAGGCAGAAAGGCAGGCGGGTAGGGGGGGAGCAGGTTCCCCACCTAACAGAGAGGCTGATGCAGGGCTTGATCCTAGGACCCTGAGATCATGACCTGAGCTGAAGGTAGAGACTCAACCCACTGAGCCACCCAGGCGCCCCGACAACTGAATTTTTGCCACAGCATTGATGGGACACATAGATTCCCATGCGTCTCTGGCAGGGATCATTTCTCAATTCTTTCATCTCCTTGGACAAAATTTGCCATATCTATCATGTTTGTTTTTTTTTTTTTTGCATTTCTTTGGTTTTTAAAAGATTTAAATTGTTTTTATGTGTAACCCTAAACACCTTTGAACTGGAGGAAATCCTACAGTCTTTTTGTCTTTGCACAATTAGGGCTAAGCCTCTTCTAGGGAGCAAAATGACCTCCAATTACCCTTTTGATCCCCTCATTGGTAGCAGCTTGTTATTCTGTGAACATAATTAAAGGCAAAAACTAGAGGAGCTAAGGCAAAAATGAAGATTCAATATAAAACAGTGTCCGAAAACATGTGATCTCTGTCTCATCCTTTCACGTGTAACCCCAGGGGGCTTTATTACCAAATGTAAAATGTGCTTAGAGGGGTGTGAATCCACCAGGCTTCCCACTGGAGGATTGAGGAAACACAGGAAGGGAGTTAAATGCCTGTCTAATTGTCAGGCTGTGACTCAGCATAGACCAAATGCACTAACGGAGCCAAAAAGAGAGAAAATGGGCATTACCCCTGATGTCATCTTCATGGAAGCCCCACAGAAGCTCAATGGAAAATAGTTTTATGAAGGGTCAAAGGTGGTCCGTGATGAGCAAAGTTGGCTGTCAAGGCTGATTTTGAACACTGAGAATGTGCTAGTTATGTTTGCTAGAAGATTGAGACCCCAGTGGGACACTGATACCAACTTTTATACGTACTGCAGAAAAAAAAAAAAAAAGATCTGGCAAAACTAGCTTTAGTCTCTCTATGACAAGGCAATTTATGGAGTTGGTCAAAGTTATGACTATGAAACAATCAAAGCCACAAACAATTCCATGGAGGGAATCCGATTCTGAGTTAACAGTTTGTCTACTGATGTCCACTCCTCTTCTAATGACCCAACGACTGCCTCAGTACCTTTAATGTATGTTTTCTCCATGTAGTGCTTTTTTTTTCTCATAATTTTGGTTTATCCCAATTTCAGTTGGTTAATGATCCCCCCATGTCTTGTGAGATGCATACTTTCAGTCGCAGATCTTTTCCATTTCAACTTCCTAAGGGCAAAAACCTCACTGCCCTTGCTCTTTTCTGTCAGAGCAGAGTCTCTAGGACCACATAAAATCATGGGCCACTGTTTTTAGCCAAGGTTCTATCTGCCTCCACTCCTGGTCCAGTAAGCTGTCACTGGCATGAAAACATGGTACTGAGTTAAAGCATGGTATTAATGTAGGGCTGTTTCTTCTAGAAAAATGGAAGGATATGATAGAAGGATATGAATGGAAGGAATGATGGCTATTTCTGATCACATGGCTTGGAGGCCAAGGAAGGAAAAAAGCCTGACCTCTCTCCTTTTCATCAAGAAAAGCATTCATAAGACTGAAAGATAAGATCTGTAGGAGTGTCTGTAGGTGAACCAGAAACAAAGAAACAAAGATTTTCTTTATCTGCTTTTACTCATGCCTAGGGAGAAACATTTAGGGTTCAAGGCTTGGAAAGAGATATCTTTTGGATTTGAAGATATTTGGCTAATCAGAGGTTTTGCCCAGTGACATTTCTCCTCCTCGTTGCTGCTCTCATGTTTAAGGGCTTGGGATATTTTCTAGTTAGAATGACTCTGGAAATCCTATAGGTGCCAGGCTGGACCCGAGGTCAGGAAGAGGGAGCTTCCTGCTTAAGGCTTGTTCTAATTTTAAAGGAGAAAGAAGGAGCAATGCCTCCGGGTTTCTCTCTAAATTAATTTCACTGAGCTTCCCATGGTGGGATGTTGCAGGATTCAGGCCAGAAGTGTTGTCAGAATTAACAATTAAAATATTTTCTGGTGGGCTCTCTGGAAAGCCAGTAGGTGAACCATGAAGTACATTGTTGTGATTGACGTGCACATGAGTTTTGACCAAGATAACTATCACCATAAATCTATGAGTAGCAAATCACCCTTTGCTGTTTGAGCTCAAGGATGGCATAATGAGATTAGAATGTGTGCCCCCCAAGTCTCTGGGCCAAGGCAAAAGAGTGCTCCTGGTGCTGGCACTTGGTCCAAGGTGGGCATGTCGGGCTTTTGGTAAGCTCACTGCAGCTTTTCTTCCCTCCAGCAGATCCTAGTGCTCTCACTGATTGCTCCCAGGGCCTCATTGTTCTTTTACATAGATTTCCTCTAATACAAGGCCAGTGGAGAATAAAGGAGAGGGTCCCTCCCTTCTCTTCCTGCCCACTTTCCAGGCCATTTTCCTGCTATAATCCACAAGAACACAAATAGAGTTACAAAAGCCTTAAAATACTTAAAGTCCTATTAATGATGGATCTTCATTAAGAAGCCACTGACCTGGCTTCCCTTTATTAATTCACCACATTGCACTGTCTTGGGCATCAGTCCAGCCCAGTTATTCCCTCTCACTGGCCATCAGGGAAAGACAACTGCATTTGAACATAGACCAGTTTGTTCTTCAAGGCTTAGAGACTTTATTTACATCTCAATGATCTCTCCCCAAGAAGAATAAAAACAATAATAATTAAAAGGAGGAGAGAGTATTATTTACTGAGGCAGCTGCTGTGCCAAGCTTTGATGTACATATTTTATTTAATCCTCATAATGGCCCAATAAACTAGATAGTATCTCCATTTTAAAAAGACACAGAGATGGTAATAAGTTTGCCCAAGGTTACTCAACAAGTATAGAGGCAGAATTCAACCTCAGGTTTATCTAACTCCAAAATAATTGCATCTTTATAAAAATAATATATTCTTATTAAAATATCCTTGTCCTAAGGAAAGGATGAAGAAGACAGTGAAAAATTACATGTAATTTCATTGGTCAGATATAATCACTATCTATTCTTTTTAATTCCTATGCAACCACATAGACAAATATTAGTTCATATATCAAAAAATTTTTGAGCATCTCTGAGGTCCTGTTGTAGGTCCTGTTCTACATGCTGGGGTATGCAAAGTCTCCCTCCTGAAGGAGCTTATGTTCTACGGGGGGAATCAGAAAATAAATAAATATATGAATAAATTTATGCTTTAATATATGCTAGACATATGCTATATACAGCTATGCAGGTTGTGCACTGAGACTTCCAGGGGTACAAATCACACTGCAGCTAATGTGAATGACCTTCATAGAAGCTGGACACAACTCCTATACTATACACAGTAGATAATAATGGGAGACAGGAATGTTCTGGGCATCATCAAGGAAGAGCAAAGAGGCTGCCGTAGGTGGAAAGTAGTGATCCAGAGGGAAAGGGTGGGAATAAAGGTCAGATCCCAGGGCCTTTGGGCATGGTTAGGGCTTGGGGTTTTATTTTGTCTGTTGGAAGCCACAGAGAGTTGTAAGCAGGGATGGAGGTCTTAAAAGGACAGTTCTGGCTGCTTTGTAGAGAAAACAGGCATTGAGACCAGATAGAACTAGAAAGACAATGATATGGGTAGCAGAGACCCAGTGAAAGCTGCGTAGTGATGAGAAGCAGCCAGATTCAGGAAGTTTTAAGATGTTGCTGGCAGAGCAGATTTTTGGATAGTACCATCAAGATTTGCTGATACTTTGTTGTGAAATGTGAGAGAAACATGGGAGTCAAGATGACCTAAATGGGTAGAGGGGGAGCTTTAGGAGTTGTGGGCACTATTGGGCATATGAAGTGGGGAAAGCCACAAGTTCCACTTGGAAGAACCAAGTTTCAGATGTCTATTAAGCATGCAAGCAGATATATGTTGAAACTGGAGTTATCATTCTGAAATTGACAGTGTGTATATGATGTTTAAAACCATACACCTGAATGAAATTCCCTATAGAGAGTACAGAAAAAAGGAAAATTAAAAAGTAAGGACAATTGGGAGAATCTGAAAAATCATTTAAGAGGCCACAGAAGTAAGGGGAAAGCCATCAGGGTCTCCTGTCCCAGAAAGCAAGTAAGAAAAGTGTTATAAGCCGGTATGATCAGCTGTAACAGGCTGCTGAAAGGTTAAGTGGGATGAGCTTGATTGACAAAGTAACACCAAATAGTTTTGGTGGAACAATAGGAGAACAACATGATCTGAGTGAACTTAAGAAAGAGTGAGTGGAAGGAAGTAGAGGCAAATATAAACCACTGTTTCAAAAAGTTTTGCAATGAGAGGAAGCAGAGAGAAGACAAGGTAGGATCTGGGGAAGTCAAGAAAGGTTGTAGATTTTATTTTAGCTTTTGGATGAGTAATAGTATGGTAGGTTTTTGAGGTGATGTTTATAATCCAGTAGAGGGAAGGGATAATAATGAAGGAAAGGAGATAACAACTGGACCTATGCCCCGGATGATGAATGAATAGAATTTTGTGCACAAGCAGAGAGATAGGTCTTTGCTAGAATAATGGACATTTATTAATTATAATAGAAGAGAACATACAGAAATTTGTAATAGGCTGAAATTTGTAATTGGCTGTATTATAATGATACTACTTTACAAATAAACTTAGATCAGTACCATGGACTTACCATATTTCAGAGAATGCCTCTTCCATTATTTATTTATTTTTAAAATTTATTTGACAGGCAGAGATCACAAGTAGGCAGAGAGGCAGGCAGAGAGAGAGAGAGAGAGTGTGAAGCAGGCTCCCTGCTGAACAGCGAACCCAATGCGGGACTCAATCCCAGGACCCCAGATCATGACCTGAGCCATAGGCAGCGGCTTAACCCACTGAGCCACCTAGGCACCACCCATAATTCATTTTATCAATCCCCTCTTCTTGGACATGTACGTTGTTTCCAATTTTTCACTGTTAGAAACTATGACGTGCCTCCTTATCTCCAGTACTCTGTGTGCTGACTGCAGGCCACCCCAAGTCAGTTCTCAATGTGTAGCATCCCTGCCCAGGCACAATCCCACCTCTGAGACTGGAACTCTGCTCTACATTCAAGATCCAGTGCATGGGTGGCAAGAATCACTTGGTCCCCTACTAATCTTGTCATTTCCATCACCCTCAGCTTCCACCAGCCAGAGGGATGTGCCTGTTCTGTGGCAGGTAGGACACAGGAGAGTTGAAACAGACACTGCTTCTCTCCCCTCTGGAATTCACAAATGCTAAAAATTTGGAAAGTGCCATGAGGCCATAGCCTCTAGCCCCAGAAGTTTTGAAAACATTTTTAGGCCTAGTTGTATTAAATATTTTCCTTTAAGAAACTGAGTTTTAGAGATGGAATATGTGAAGGCAGGGAAAATCTAATAGCTTGCTCTGAATTTCTCAGCAAAGCAAAAAGACAAGCTAAGAATTCCTCTCTGGCCTGTCTGACTCCACGCATACCCCTCTCCTCCCTTTTCACTGCATGTGTCTCACAATCTCCCTCTCCCTGCCCCCATCACTAGTCCTTCCTAGGCTTCCCCAGACATAACAGCAAAGCAACCTCCCTCCTGGGATCCAACTCCACTCTGAGCCAAAGCCTCAGGGACTCTTTCAAGTCAAGGCCAGAGCCCTTCCAGGTTTATCTCCAATCTTTCCTTCATAAGCTCTGTGAAGCTACACAGGCCACTTCCTAGTCCCCTAATATACTCTCCAATTTCCTGTCTCCTTTCCTTTCTTCATGTCTTTCTTGGTTCCATCTGCTGGGATCCTACACATTCTTTAAGGCCTGATTCATTTGTCACTTCCTCCAAGAAGGTCTTTTCAGTGTCATTAGCCTTCCCCACCTCAGAACTCCTAGAGCACTATATCTGTTCTTGTCTTATGAGCCGTAACACTTACCATCCCGTTTGGTGGTTGTTTTTCATATATCTTATCTCTTCTTCCACCAGACTAGAAACTCACAGAAGGAAGGGATCATAGCTCAATCACCTAAGTAACTCTTATACACCTGTCCAATATCAGGCACAAAATAAGTCCTTGTCATAGGTTTTAAGGATGGATGAATGGGTGAATGAATTCCCTACCTATTTCTGGCTTGATAACTTTTTTGATTAATGTATTTTGTTTTACTTAAATTCTAGAACCTGTCCTTACTGGTATGGTTATACAGAGCTATCCCTAAGTGCCTGGAAATTCTTCATACAATGTCCCTCTTCCATTTCTGTTGCTGTTAGCAGCCCTTTTCCTCCAGCCCACCCTCATCCTATCCTCTTAACGTTCTGACTCTAGGTGTCCCATAATTATCTCACTCAAGCATTCCTGGCTGAGAAGTCAGATAATAGGTACTTAAAATATAGTCTTTGCCAGGGGGATCTGAATTTTAATAGGACACTCCAAAGGCAGAAAGTATATATGTTTCTAGTAATGAAATTTTAGACACCATGATGAAGATGGGGAGAAAGCCTGTCTAACTGCCTGCTTCCTGGCTGGTAAGAGTGGCCCTGTGGCCAGACTCCCTGTGAGGGAGTAGGAATTAACATGAGGAGACCACATCACTGCCTCCCACCCCTATCTTGACCCAGGAAATGAGGGCAGAACATCTCAGAGCTAATGTCTCTGCAGATAGATACCTTTGGCCATGCCACAGACCTCAGCTGGCATCACCTTAGAGCTGCAGAGGTCACAGCCCCCAAAAGCAGTACCCTCAAGAGTTAAAGAACACTAGCTTGGCTCAGTCCCTGCTCTAACTGGATATCTAGAAGCCAAGAGCAGGGTTAGAGACCATTTCCAGAGACCTAGTAGATAGGGCAGGCAGATACCCATCTGCCTTCTGGACCCTGTCCCCAGAAGTAGGACCTCAAAGGGTCCTTCCTAGTTGAGTTTCCTGAGCTTGAGAGTGGGTAGGAAAAACAATGCTAGGAAACATGAGTTGCCCCTATCCTTAGCAACTGAGCCCCAGACTATCTCCTGGGACGAAGTACCCCTTGCCTGAGTCAGCCTGGTCTTCCCTAGCATCACACTCTGGCAGTCAGGGTCAATCTTCTGAGCACCTGCTCTGCACTGATCTTTGGGTTCAGTAAGGCTTTAGGGCCTTCTTCACTTCAAGAAGGGCAGTAACTGCTAATGAACAGAATGCATGGGGCTGGATTCTAAATCTGATTCCATCGTTACTAGCTATGTGACCTTGAAAAAAATGTCCAAATTTCACTAGCCTTCACTTGCTATAAAATTATCGTAAAACAGTACTTACTTCACTGACTTAAGATAAGAAATGTAAGGCACCCAGTACAGTGCCTGGATTTATAAAAGGAGTTCAAGTAATGTCAGCAGCTGTTAAGGAAATTACAGTCTGGCTCTGGGGACATTGAAAATGATACTTAGGCAACAGACACAGGAGAGAGAAGTGACATTCTTAACACTCATATAAAACCACTAACATCTCACTTTTGGATCTGTACACCTACCATTGTCCGTGAGAGCAGACACCAGCCACTGATGACTGCTATTCTTTTGTCCTGGAATTTAAGACCCTCCAAAGCAAGTTCTGATCTTGCCTTCAGTCTTCATCTTTCAACGGTCTTCCAACAACAGACACCTGGCCACACCTAACCACTCCCCCACTGTTATCTATCCTATCCCTGAGTTCTTGGCTGTCAATGTTGCCACTAGCTCCAACGTCCTCCACATCAATCAAGCCTAAATCCTAAAGCCACCTCCTACAGGAAGTCTCTCCAACTTCCTATGTGGAATACAACTTGTCTTCCTTTTAGCTTCTACAGCACATTTAAGGTTAGTGAATCCAGAAGGCTCCCTATTTTGTCAAGATTTCTTTTGAAGAATAAGCATATCAAAGACCTAACAAATTTTCTACCGAGATTAGAATACTCCGAATATAATGATACACTGACAAGGGACACAGGACACAATGAAGCCTCCCCTGCTTAGTCATCAGACTCTGGGCCACATGCTTTGTTCCAACAGCAGGCGCAAGCCTTCAATGACTACTTCCAAGCTACCTATGGCTTTTCTTGTTCCTTCCCAATCCTTGGGGGAAGCAGAGATCCTTCTATCTAAACCTTAGATCACTTTCTTTGCTGGCAGCCCGGATATATCCCGGCTGTCGTCACACCCACCAGATGCTCCTCTCACTTTCCTGCTTTACTTTTCTGTCTGTAAAGCGGCTCCCAATACCTGCTTCATTTGCTGTCCATACCAGTCTCCATGCTTCTCAGATATTTTAAACATATTCCTCTGTCTTTGATATTTAGTCAACCCCAGAACCAGACATCCTTGGGCACCGCTCAGATCAAGCCCTGCATCCAGGCTACGTTCACCCCTGCAAAGCTCTCTGCCTTGGGCATTTGTCAAAGGAAGCACAGGCAACTTATCTCGATTGCTCCAGTGGCAGCATTATTGAGAGCCTTATCCCTACATCACTGCGTATCTCCTATAAGAGCCCACATGAGATATTTCTTTATAATTTACTGCTAAGAAAAGCTCTTCCGTCTTCCCTGAGGAACTTTCCATAATTCTCTCTGATCATAAAGATTATGTAACAGTTCATGCCCCAGTTTTGGTTTTTAGCTACCAGGAGCTTGGCAGCAGATTTGAGGCCCTGCTGAAGGAACTTGGCTTTCTGTACAATTCCAGGGCTCCTTCCTCTAGGGTTACCTCTTGATGTCTAGAATGGTTCAGCCTGTTCTGCTTGAGTTCTTTGATTATTTTACTTTGAGCTTCCTTGGGTGCAGGTTCCATCTGTTCTCTCCATCACTGGCAGGTTTTTAACCATCCTAATAGAATGGTACCCCACACAAAGTTTTCCCATCTTCTCTACCTCTTTGCTCCTGGACCTTTTTTGTTCTTAAGTTCTGTTCTTCTGGAAGGCAGTGTTGGAGTTCTAGTATTTCAGATAAAAATAAAAAGAGAGAATTGTAAAGTTAGTTGCCTTTCCTCCTTTTAAAAGAAAAATCAGTTTTATTTTTATCAAATGTATACCTGACCAGAGTTTAGAGGCAATAGGTCTGCCTGTTGTTTAAAAATAAATAAATAAAAATAAAGCCAGCAATTATCTACTTCATTATTCTTTCCCCAAAGGCAATAATATTTACCTCTTTTAATGGATTCTTTTGGTATTCTTTTAGATAATGTGCTTATAGATTATTTATACCATTTGTATTATGGTATTTCTTTGGTTTTTATTTCTAGGTATTGGCTTGCCACTGAGGAAGATGAGGATATAAATCTCACTGGCCACCACCACTACTACCAGCTCTCAGAAACCAACAGAAAATTTTGTGCCCCCCCACCTCGGCTATTCCAAGTCCTATTGTGATTTTAATTAGATCGATTTCAGTTACATTATTATGATTATAAAAGCGTAGCTGAGCCATGTAATACACAAAAATTACTTTTCCTTTCCAGCACAACTTTTTATTTTTCCTGAATTTAATATATGTATTGTTTTACATTTGCTTGCTTTTTATGTACTTCATACTAATTCAACCCAAATCTGCCCTCCAGTTGTGTATCTCTCCTCAATACCTTCAAGCACCTTAAGGATCCTATTGTTTTCATCTTCTGAATGAAACCTCTCCCAGGGTCTTTTGAGCTGCTCGAATCTAGATAATCTTATCTCAAGATCTATGTAGCAGCAGTAGAAAGCCATAATAGCAAAGGGAAGAAACTGATATTTGAACCTTATAAGAGCCATTGTGGAAGGGTCAGCCAAAGAGAATCATGGTATTAGCTGGAAGACAGCTTCTGACCAACTTAGGTCCAGCATAATTCTCTCTGATTTCTGATAGAGAGGAAGCATGGGGAATAAAAATTATCCCCTCAGTTTCTTCCTGCTGATCCCTTGCCAGCATCTCTAGTGGTCAAACCCACTTATAAATCCCCCAGCAAGCGAGCCCAGGTAATGTAGTATGGTATTGTAGATCAGTTTCCTGGGGCACCAAGAACAGATGGAGAATAGAACTGAAGAAGTAAACCAAGAATATCTAGCAAGCCATATCTTTCTATTTTGGTTTACTCTGTTATTTTGGTAGAGCCCATTCTCCAGTAACTTGATGAGAAACGGCACATGACAGATAAATTAGTTAGGTGTTTATAAATCTTGAAAATACCTTTTTGTCTCAAGCTAAATTAATAGTTTGGCTGGATACAGAATTCAAGGTTGAAAATAATTTTGCCTCTCTATTCTCTTGTCCTCTAGATTTCATCATTGTCAAGAAGTTTCCTGCCAGTCTAAAAGTTTATTCTTTATGGAAAATCTGGAAGCTTTAGGGTGCCTGGGCGGCTCAGTCCATTAAGTGTCTGCCTCCAGCTAAGTTCATGATCCCAGGGTGCTGGGATTGACCCCATGTTGGGCTTCCTGCTCATTGGGGAGTCTGCTTCTCTCTTTCCTTCTGCCCTCCCTGACACTTGTGTGCCCATGCTCTCTCTCTCAAATAAATAAGTAAAATCTTTTTTTAAAAAGTCTGGAAGCTTGCATGAACTCTTAGTTTTTCTACCTGCATTCTTAAATTCCAAAATGATGACTTTTGTATGGCTCTTTTTTCATTACTGAAGACTGAACTTAGTTGATCTTTACCCTTTAGAACCTCTCCTCTAAGTTTGGGGCAATTTCTTGAATTATTCCCTTCATGATTTCTTCACTGTTTTCTCTTTCTGGAACCCCAATAATTTGTATCTTTAACCTCCAGGACTAGTTCATTATCTTTTTGTTTGCCTTTTCTTTTAGCTTTTACATTGTTTTGGTTTTTAGAGATTCACTTAACTTTATACCAATTTTCAAGTACTCATAGATTCTCTGAATGTTTCTTTTTGTAGTGTCGTGTTCTTGTTTTCCTGAAGCTCTTAATAGTAGGTAGGTTTAAGGGGAGGGGGGAGTTGTTTGTTTTCAAGTTTCTCTAAGTGCAATTAATTTTCTCAAACTAGTTTTCTTGTTTGTTTTGTCTTGTCTATGATTTTCATATTAGATGCTCTAATGATCCCTCACACACATACAGGTGAGATAGAAGCTCCATGCACCTCAAAAGGAATTGGCAACTCTGGACTTTCCTGTTGGGTAAATGTCTTGGTCATTTTGTCAGAGACTTTTACATTGTCAGAATCTTCAGATGTTTTCTTCTGGGCTAGATTCCATTCTCCTGCTTATAGACTATAAGCTTAGTTGCCAGTACATTGAAAACTAAGTAAGGGAAGAAAGCAGAGTCTCAGTTAATCTGTGATCCTTCATTTAATATTCTTGTTTCCAACATGGTTCTACTCTCAGTTGTGCCTATCATTCTCTAGCCCAGTTCTCTGTCTTATATTTTGCAGAGATCATACCTTCAATCTTCTCTTGGGGCAAAAAATGCAGTCCTCCTGATACAAGGGATTGGAATAATCTTTGAACAATTTTCCCATTTCCAGTTCTGTTTTCACCTCCACTTCCAGACAAATGGAATCACTAATTCTGAAGCCTTTGGGGGAAAATGCTGGGGTGTCCACTGCATTGTTTCTTCATTTGTATTTAAATAATCTTTCAACAAGTGTTTTTATTTTCAACCCTACCCTCATGCCCATTTTTAGATGTATATGAAATCACTAATTCCTGAGCCTTGCAGGGACAGGAAGGTTCTGTATGTTTAAGTGGCATTATTCCATGGCTTTCTGCCACTGTCAGTTTAGGATTCAACTTCCTCAAGTCTATCAAATCTTTTTCCATCCTATGGCTATCTAGCTTTCATTTTTTAAAACACCATCTTCTCTAGGTCTTTGTATTTTTATATTATTAAAAATCATTTTATTATAACTTTACTAAGTAAGCTTAAGAATAGGGAAGAGAATAAATGCATGTACTCATTTCTCCCATCTTCATCTGGGAATCAAGCAGCTATTTCCCCAATCCAACCCTCTACCCCACACCCTGACCCTCAACTTTATTGTGGTATAACTGACAACGAAAATTGTAAGATAATTAAAATGTCCATCCTGTGATTTGATTTACATATGTATTGTGAGTGGATCCTTACCATTTACTTAATTAACTCATCCATCACCGCACATATTTATCTTTCTATTTTTTGTTTTTTGGTTGAGGACATTTAAGTTCTGTTCTCAACGAATTTCCATGATTTAACACATTTTTAGAATTATGATCATCACATTTTATATTAGATCCTCAAAACTTATTCATTTTGTAGCTAAAGTTTTTAACCTTTTAACCAACCTTTCCCTATTTCCCCCACACCCAAGCTATCACTCTGTTTCTAGGCGTTTTACTCTTTTTAAAAATTTATTTCACATTTAAGTGATACCATGCAGTATCTACCTGGTTTATTTCACTACCTAGTTTATTTCTCTACCTGGTTTATTTCACTTAGAGTAATGGCTTTCAGTTTCATCTATGTTGTTGCAAATGGCAAACATTTCTTCTTTCTCGTGGATAAATAATATTCCATTGTATATACATTGCACATATTCAACTATTGATGGAAACTTAGGTTGTTTCCATATCTTGGCTGGTAATTGCTTTTTGTTGATAGGGCCAAATAAACATAGTGTAAAGAATTTAAATAAATGTGTCTTGCTTGTGTCTTGCTTGTGCACTTTTTGTACATGGGGCAGAATGAGAGGAGGTAACATACAGTGGTATTTGTTTCATAAGATTTATCAGAAGTTCATTAAGAGAGCACAAATAGCATTACTCTAGAGTTCTACATCATATATTTGAATATTATTTTCCAGTTCTCAAAGCATTTACCCATATTTATCCTCTTTGATCCCTGAAACAACTCTAAATAGTAGACAAGGCAGGTGTTACTATTCCCCCTTTACAAAAGAGGAAAATGAAACTTGTAGAGATCAAATGACTTATCCGGAAGAGTTCAGGTTAGTGGCAGAGATGAGACTCCAACACAGGTCTTAAAATGCCAAAGCTAAAGCTTTTTTTTTTTAGGTCTATATTTTCTCCAAGTGGTAATATTTCTGTTTTTATAACTGACGCAGGATGGTGTACAACCCAATAGGATTGCATCCGTCTCCCACATAGTCCCCAGACTGGCCCAGAATGGTCTGCATTGGTACCATCTGTGGACGAGTAAATCGTCGTAAGATTTTTGGGCCCTAACTCCAAGAGATTCTGATTTATAAAGTCTGGAGTGTGGACCAAGAATCTAGATGTTTTAAATAGCTCCCTAGATGACACTGGCATGTAGCTTGATTGAAAACCACTGCTCTGAAGGGCCTGGAAGTGGTCTAGAGTTGTCCCCCGTCTTCAAGTTGGGGATAATCAAATGCCAGTTCCTGGAATGTAACAATTTAACTGTCTAGACAGCAGCCATCTCAACATGCCCCAGTCTAAACTAATAGTTTCCTCCTTTCTGTTCCTCCCTATGGCCCTTGACAGAGCTCACTTCTGTCCTCATTACCTGGCTGCCCACTCACATCATGGAGACTCCCTTGCCATTTTCCTCGGCTGCTCCATTTCAGCTTGTGGGACTTCAGGGACTCAACTTCCTGAAAAAATTAAATTAAAAAACTTCCTCCCAGATAACTTAGGACCTCGTGTGGAATTTAGCTCACCTAGGAGCCAGAGGGAAAGAATAATAAGCAGTTGTATTCGTTATCTGATTGGCGGCCCCAGAAATGTTATTCCTGGCTCTCAGGTGGCCTTCTAGCAGAAAAATATAAACTACAAATACCTTTAGGTTAAAAAGGGAGCATCTTGGCGTCATAATGCAGGTTTATATGTATATGAATGCACAGTAGTGCACAGTGGAGGAGGTCTTTTTTCTAGAACCTGAAGGTCCCTCAGCTGAAGAAGTTTAAAGAATAGACAGGGAGAAAGAGAAGAGAGCTGTATAGCAAGAGCCTCAGCATTTTATTTACCACTGAGAATAAAAGAAGACTGAGCCATTTGGCAGGCCAATGGGAGAGACCAGCACACACATTTTAGCACGAGACAAGAGCCCTTCTGGGAAAGAACTGCCCTAAGGAAAGAGCTGATACATGAATTTGTAAACAATAACTCAGCCAGTGGAGGACAGAGATGACTGTGTGAGATCCTCACCAGATCAGACAGGCATGACCCAGAGTACCTACAACTGCAGAGGCCTCTTTTAAGGAATTTCTTCTACATAAGTCACTTTTGCTTGTAACACGAAACCTCGAACTCCTAGTCAAGCAAATGGCCTGGAGTAGAAACCTAACCTAAGAGTTAGGTTGAAAGGAGAATATGAGAAAGACTGGTACAAGAGCTCTCAAGTGGGGAAGGAGCAATTAAGCCAGTCTGATTCTTCAAGAAACTTATTTAATCAAGGCAATAAATATTTTTTGAGTACCAACTATGTGTAGACATTTTATTGGATTTTTAAAAAAGATTTTATGTAATCCTTACACTCAGTGTGGGGTTCGAACTTAGAATCCTGAGATCAAGAGTCTCATGCTCCACTGACTGAGGCAGCCAAGCATCCTGACGTTTTATCTTTAAATTGTATTGAATAAATGTTTCCACTGAATGTATTCTGTGCAAGACACGTAAATTTTATAAATATTAATTTATTTAATTCTCCTAACAACCCTGCAAACTAGCTGCTATTAACATGCCCGTTTTTGAAGGTTAAAAAAAAAAAAAAATCCTCAGTGCAGAGAAAGCCTAATTAATTTGCACTTAGTTTTTGTGGTAGAGCCAGTCTTTTAAGTTCTGTGACTATATCAATAAACAAAAGAGACCAAAATTCATGTCCTCCTCAAATTTATTTCTACTAATGATTTTGGCCTGGACATTTGGAGAATCAGTGGTACTAGGAAGAGAAGCTAAAAAAATCAAATGGTGAAGGTCAGCAGCAAAAGCTATGTGGCAGCAGAGGCCTTAGAAGGAAGTGTGAGGGACATGGTTGTGGATAATAGAAAAAACTAAAGAGCAATGAATTCAGGATGAGGGCGCATTGGAATAAAGAGATCCCAAGAACTCTCTCATTCCCAGCCATGTTCATATCCATGAGGTCCAGATTCTTGGCTGTGTTTTGCATACTCTTAACTCTGCAATAAAACCACCACAACTGAAGTAACCTGAGTGGATTTTTGCTCTTCACATTTTTAAGAGCTCCCAACATTCAGCCCTATGGAGCCCTAACCCCTCACAAAAGCAAGGACTATAAGAAACAATACCCAAAAAAGGCAGTGTACACAATTCAGTCTCCTTGACAGGTTAAGCATATGAAGTTGCACTATAAGATGAGCACAGACACAGGAGACACCAGGACAGGAGGACAACTCTTTCTGCTTCAGGGAAGTGTCAGGGCTAGCAGAGTGATGTCACCGGGTGTCAACCTCAGCTTAGAATGGTGGTGGCTGTCCTGGCTCTACAACTCCCAACCTCAGGCAGCAGTGGGGTCCCAGTATAACCTCAGTACATCTCAGAAGTTACAACAGTGGTATCATTCGCACTGGTTTCTGAGCATAATGTGGGGGGTAGCTTCAGCATTATCAACAGGATGCAGAAAAAAGTTCCTCTCCCTCAGCCTGGAGGGCAGTGACAGCTGAGCATGCTGACATTCTTGAAGTCATATTGGAGAACACATGAAAATGGCAGTTACCAGGTAAAAACCAAGAGCATTTATTTATGAGCTCATCAAGATGCTCCTTGAGGACTCTCAGAAGTAATTGGGAAGCACTTGATAAGAGTCTGGAATATTGCAATAGCATTTCATACTTAAGACATAAGTATGCTCTTTTTTAGATTTTCACTGAAAACCCATTTAACAATTCAGGCTGATGAGACCAAAGTGAACAAGAATGATTCTTTTGATGTTCTGTTGCCTCACCTTGGTCAATGCTGTGTTGTACAGGGAAGGTGATGTTTACTAAGACTGTGCCAAATCCCTCTGGTTACCATTCTCACCTCAGCTATGTCTCAGGAAACCACATTCCAGAGCACTGAGTCAGTACTTACACTGGTAGGGAACATTCCACAGGAAGCTTCAGCAATTCTGATGCAAGCTGAAGAGTTTTCTTGGCAAGGGCTGGCTTATTGGAATGCAGTCCATTAAGCAGGAAAGATGGCAGTAGTTGCAGAATGGTAAGCTCTTTAGAGATGGAGGTCTATAGGAGTAGCCTAATTGCCTCACATCACAGATAGGGGAATTGATAGCAGTGTTTTGTGACTCTGCAGGAATTTCATGTGACCATGCCCTTCCCCCACATCAAGTTACCAGCTCCTCCTGCTCTTTCCAAGATGAGGGCGAAGCCTCCCAAACACCTAAGAAAACTGGTTTTCTCATCTTACCTCCTCTTTCCAGTTGAGTAAGATGAAAGTTGGAAAAGCTTAGTTGACCAGAAACACTAACCTAAGGTAGGTGGACTATGTAGTTTTGCACATAAAGCAAGGACTCCGAGGTTGTAAGAATGAAGATGAAGATGCAGACCATGAGAATGGTGATGGTGGTGATGATAAAGACTAGGAACAGTTGGCAGCGCCCACTTGTTAAACTGGCCAATATGTTGATTACTTGATATATATTCTCTCACTGAATGCTTAACATCACTGTCAAGAAATAGGTATTATTATGCCTATTGTACTGATGGAGAAACTGAGGTCAACTGTGAAGAGACAAACACCAAGTCACAAAGTTATTAGTGGTAAAGGGGAGCTTTGCACTCAAATCTGCATGACTCTAAAGCCCATCCCTCCTGACTTTTTGTTAGATGCTGCTCAATATCCACTTTTTCATCTCAAAGAGGGAGGGAGGAAGGTCAGGTGTGTAAGAAGGTAGGCCACACTGGGCTGGGAGAGTGTTTCTACCTTAGTTCTTTGTAACTGATTACCACTGGCCAATTCCCTTTGGCTCCTTGTCCTCACGTCCCTCCCACTCCAACTCCTTGAAGGTCACAGACATTTTGTGTTGTCTGGGGGGAAAAATTGGCAACTCAAAGGTCTTATAAAATTACAAAAATATTAGTCTCTTATTCAATGGAGGGAGAAAACGTAGAGGCAGAAAGAGGCCTAGAGAATCAGTCTTGAGGAAAATCAAGTCAACCACATTTCCCATCCTATTCATTTTCTAACCCATTGAAATGGGATTCTAATTGCGTAAAACAACTAATTTTGTTCATTAAGGTTCAATTAAATTAATCTGAAATTCAGGATAATGGCATTGTTGAACAGCCATATTAAAGATGAAACATAATCTCTCTTGACTCCATTTCCTTTGACAAAATAAAGTTCAGCTACTAATGAGCTTATGCTACAAGGTCTCTTTTATAAACGGCAACAAAGGGTGCAAATTTGTGAGCAGCAATTTTTATTATCATCAACAACCATTTCCTTTGTTATCAAAATATGCAGAAATTATTGTGTCCTTTTTTCTCATTCTGGCTTTGATGGGAGGAGGCATTAAATAAATAGCTTCATAATCATATCACCCTGGAGTTACACAGTGAGAGCCTGCAGGGGGTGGTCTCAAAGCTTTGAGGCAGGGCATTCTGTGGACTAGGCAGACATTTCAATTTTCAGCTTTTAAAGGCCTCAGAGAATCGTGCGCCCTCCCTCCCCCACCCCCAAAGTCCAAGTCTCTATTTCTGGGCAAACAAGAAGCATTTCTTTCTACCTAGGTAGCCTAGCCCATGGCTTTTTCTGACCTAAGGAAGACCCTGCTCTCTAGAGTCAGGAGAGCAATTGGCAGCCTGTCTAAGTAGTATGAGTCAGCCTCTGAGAATGAGCCTTCCCACCCTCTGGAGATACCAGGCCCTTTCCATTGGTAGCCACCAGAATGGCTCAGTGCCGCCATTTCCCTCCTCAGGGCCGTGTTGTGTTCACAGTTAACCAGTTCACAGTTGTCAGAATGTCTGCCCCTGGTCAGTAGTGCTGAGAATTTCAAGCCTGGTAGGGTTAACTTACTATCCAAACCTAAGACAAATGCCATCAGTCCCCAGTGCAGTGACACCATAAGTGAGTGGCATTCAACCAAGTAAGTGGCTGGCATTCGACCAAGCTTAGTGAGGGTGTTATGTGCAGGGGATCTCAGGGAATATGGAGATGAATAGGGGCCTATATAGCAGGGGTGAACAGTGGGTATACAATAAGAGGTCCACATCTTTATCCAAAATCCACAGGGCTAGATTTATTTTGTGTGAGTTCAGAGTTTTCAGTATTTTAGAAAGGCAACTTGATATCTAATATCCCATATTACCTAACACCCAACATGACTATCCTATAGTGGTATGTTTGAATGTTCATAGTAAGTGAAATAAAGAATATAAAGAGCCTCCTAGTAGTTCAGGTCAGGTCAAGTTTCCTACTAAATGATTTAGGAGTTATAAAAAAGAATCTTCTAGGAGTAAAAGAACAGCCACCAGGAGAAGAAAGGGCCCTGGGAGGGAAAGGGGTAATGAGATCATCCATAATATTCCTGCAAGGGGCCAAGTTGCCGTGAGCTGAGAGAACTGACCTCTATGGGGGGGGGGGGGGAGCTGAGGACTTACTGGGGTGTGAAAGTCCCATCAGTGGGTGTAGGCAGGGATTGATCTTTCTCCAAAGACCTGTTACAAAAGGGCTGTGCTCTAGTATTCCCAATAGCTGTTGGAGCTGAAGGCCACACTTCCCCACAGTCTCCTGGGCTCTACCTTCAAGGACAGCTCTTTGGCCAGGATGTGCCTTCCCCTTCGCGCCTTTGTTACCAATATGTCTTCCACGAAGAAGACCCACCATGGCCACTACCACACTCACAAACCTGACCAAACCAATCTCTCAAGTCTTCATTTGGTCAAGTGTGTATAGTCTTCTCAAATGGGTGAGTATATTTATGTCCAGAAGAACCCTTCATACTCAAAATGTAGTCTCATGAAAACATTCTCTTTATGCCTCTCAGTTTCAGAAATGTTCTTTAAAACACCATAATATATGAAGAAAGAATGAAAACCGTTGAATTAAAACTAAGTAATTTTGTAATTAGGGAGTAGTGGTGGCTGCAAAATATACTAAAACACACTAGATTGTACATTTTAAAAGAGTGAATTTTATGCTATATGTACTATCAATTAAAAAAATTAAATAGTTAAAAGAAAAAGCTTATTCAGTAAAATGACCTTCAGCTCTACTCCATTCTCATGACCATACCCTGAACCTTATCAACACTCAAGTGTAGAAATTATCAATGAACCCCTCTTCTTCTGACCATTGGTTCTGAACTTGAAGTCAGACCTTGAAGAGGTCCTTTCATCCTCTGCCCTGCAGTTTAACAGTTGTGTTTGTTTGGCATTGATATTGCAACATACTACACAAACTTAGAGGCTAACAGCACCACCGTGAATTTTTTTAACTTTCTGGAGGCCAGAAATCTGACATGCTTCAGCAGGCTAAAATTAAGGTGATAATAGGGCTGGTTCCTTACAGAGGCTTTAGGGGAAAATCTATTTCGCCTTTTCCACCTCCTACTTGCCATCTACATTCTTTGGCTTCTTCTGGTTTCTGTCTCTGTCTTCAAAGCAGATCACTTCACCCACTTTCTTTAACACATCTGCTTTTCAGTCTCTGAACCTCCTGCCTCCCTCTTATAAGGACCCTTCTAATTATATCAGGCACATCCAGGTAATTTAGGATAATCTCCCCATCTCAAAATACTTAATTTAATAGCAACTATGAAATCCCTTTTACCATGTAAGGTAACATATTCACAGGTTTTGGGGATTAGACTGTGGACATCTTTAGTGGGGGAATGGGGTCTTATAGCCATCCGTTTCCCACATCCCTCTTTTCTCCCAGTCAATTCCCTTTTGAAATCAACTACCTTCCCTTTTCAACCCAGACTAATGGGGAGGAAGAAACTATTCTCCAGCGTCTTTAATTCTCATACCCTTTTCTGCACACTGAACCCACTAGAAATCTCCTTCCCAAAACAATTCTATAATTTCCTTTTCTGCTCTTATGATAAAGAATTCAGTCTCTGTGGATGAAATCTCCAACCATTTCACCTCTGTTCTCAATCTGTTTTCCTTCTTTCAGGATTCTTCCATCAATTGTTCTCTTTAGATCTTCAATTTCTAGACCCCGCCATTAGTAAGAAATTATTTTCTCTCATCTTAAAGAAAAAGCGAGGACTCTTCATTCTGGACAGTGGGGAGAAGATTTAGTTCTCCATACTCTAAGCTTAATTAAAGATTTAGTTCTCCATACTCTAAGCTTAATTAAAAGTCATGGACATAATAGAACAACCATAAGAAGACTATGAAATGCTGAAAGAAGCAAGAAGACTTCCGGGGGCTTCAAGATTTAAGAACTACTTAGGAATGTAGTTGAATAGCAATGTGTTTGAACAAGAATGTGTTCTCTGGAATTTTCTTCTTATCTCCCAAATATCCTGGATTTGGAGATGGAGAAATCTGAAAACTGGATCTACCAAGAGGCATAGTGGTTAAAACCAAACCAAAACAAAAACACTTAAAACCTGCTCCCTATAGTCAAAAGACCTAAAAAGGAGCAGCATAGCAGGACAAAATCCTTTTTGACAATATTGTACCCCAGTCAAACATAATGAATGGTCCCTGCCTGTATAGTCTCAGGAAGAGACCAAATGGAGAGTTTGGATTTCTGTCCCTCACATGATGGCAGCAAGAGAGCTGGGGTGATACTCTCCCCTCACCCTCAGTGTTGTGCTGATGGAGACCGAATGAGGAATCTGGACTTCTACCTTCCATCCATCCTGAAGCCTGGATGTCCTGGGTGGCATTTCCCTCCCTGTCGGCATGCTATTAGTGGAGACTGAGTGTTTTTTATGAATAGTATGAGGCAGTGTTCCTCATTTTTTCAACTAGAGAACGGAAGGGTAACCTTAGAGAACAGAGATCTACAGAAAAGAATTCTATAAATATGCACAAGAATTTGGTGACTGACTCACATATGAAACTGATTTACATTAACTCACCAAAAAGTTTGAGAACTGAACTAAAGTGGAGAATAGTACCGTCGTTTGCAGAGTGGACTCTGGATAGCACACAAAGCAGATCAGAAGAGCTCTGAAAACTAAACTGTCACTGGAACCACAGCCCACAAAAATAGGCCAGGACCTAAGCACTAAACCAAAACAGGGTGACTGCCATGACTAATGGCAAAAAGAATATAGATATAATCCAAACTCTTCTAACATAATATTCAAAATGTCCAGGTTATAACTGATTCATTTGCTATGACGAGAACCAGGAAAATTACTTGAATGAGAAAAGACAATCAACACACTGTAGTACCAAGATGAATCAGATGCTGGAATGATCTGACACAGATTTAAAGTAGCCATCATTTAAAAAAAAAATTAAAAAAATAAAGTAGGCATCAGAAAAATGCTTTCATGTATAATCAATCATGCTCTTGAACAAATGAAAAAATAGAAAATTTCAGGGAAGAAATAGAAGATACAAAGAGAAGAACCAAATGGGAATTATAGAGTAAAAAACACAATAACCAAAATTTAAAAATTCGTTCAGTGAGCTCAATATTATTGAGTTTGGAGATGACAGAGGATGGACTCAGTAAATTTGAGGACAGATCAATAGAACTTACCCAATCTGAACAAAGAGAAAATAAACTTTAGAAAAATCATTATTGGGGGGTACCTGGGTGGCTGAGTCAGTTAAGCATTTGCCTATGGCTCAGACCATGATCCTGGGGTCCTAGAATCAAGCCCTACAGTGGGCTTCAGTGTGGAGTCTGCTTCTCCCTCTCCCATGGCCCCTCCTGCCACTCATGCTCTCTTTCTCTCTCTCAAAAAGTTTTCATTTCTTTAAAAAAAATTATCGGAAACCCATGTAACAACAACAACAAAAGACCCATCATTTCTGTCACTGAAGTCCCAGATGGAGATCTCAAAGAGTATGGAATTAATGGATAAAAATTAAATGGATAAAATTAATGGATAAAAATTTCCCAAATTTGGTGAAAGGCCAAGAGGTTAAACAAATCCCAAATGAAATAAACCCAAAGAAATAAAAGTCAAGACACATTATTGTCAAGTTCCTGAAAACTAAAGAAAAGAAAATCTTGAAAGGAGAGAAAAGGGGACGGGTGTGATTGAGGGAGGAAAGGAAGTGGGCAAGTGAGTGATGCCTGTCTAATAGGGAACACTGATTTTTTTTTTTTTTTTTTTTTTTTAGATTTATTTATGAGGGCACCTTGGTGGCTCAGTGGGTTGGGCCTCTGCCTTCGGCTTGGGTCATCATCTCAGGGTCCTGGGACTGAGCCTTTCATCAGGCTCTCTGCTTAGCAGGGGAGTCTGCTTCCCCTGTCTCTGCCTGCCTCTCTGCCTACTTGTGATCTCTCTCTGTGTGTCAAATAAAAACGTTTTTAAAAAATATTTATTTATTTATTTATTTACTTGACACAGAGAAAGAAAGTGAGTGAGTGCGAGCTTGCACAGAACACAAGCAGGGGGAGAGGGAGAAGCAGGCTCCCCATGCCAGGACCAGGACCTGAGCTGGAAGATGCCTACTGTCTGCATTAGGACTGAGCCACCAGACGCCCCTAGGGAACACCAATTTGAATGTTAATAGATTTCTCATCTGAAATCACTTGAAATGCTCTCCCCAAGGTCACTGTTGGCCTGCTCAGAAACAAGGACCTGATCTTGCTTGGACTCTGCAGCACTTTCTCTGTCAACCACTTCTCATTATTAGGAGCACTGTCTTCCTTTGCTGTCCCAGACATCAGAGCGTCCTGATTTTTCCCTTCCAGTATTCAGGCCCAGGCTCTTCTTCTACCCATCCGTTTAGCTTTCCCAGGCTTCTGATCTCTTCTCACAGGACATCTTCTCTCTCTCTGCCTTGCCCACCCTTCACCTCGATTTTATTTAAGTCAGGTTTACTGAGGTGATACTTAAATCTAGTAAAATCCACCTATTTTAGTGTTCAGTTCTATGAATTCTGACAAACATATAGGCTGTTACCACCACCACAATCAAGAAAAGTATTTCCACCCCCCAAACTTCCTTCATACCCCTTTGCTGTCCAACCCCCACCAAATCCTTGGCAAGCACTGATCTTTTTCTGTCCCCACAGTTTTGCTTTTGCCAGAAGGTAGATTCCATGTATTTTTAAAAAACATCTACCAATACGGGTGCCTGGGTGGCTCAGTGGGTTAAGCTGCTGCCTTTGGCTCAGGTCATGATCTCAGGGTCCTGGGATCAAGTCCCGCGTTGGGCTCTCTGCTCAGCAGGAAGCCTGCTTCCCTCTCTCTCTCTCTCTGCCTGCCCCTCTGTCTACTTGTGATCTCTCTGTCAAATAAATAAATAAATAAAATCTTTTCAAAAAAATCTACCTTGGGCGCCTGGGTGGCTCAGTGGGTTAAGCCTCTGCCTTCGGCTCAGGTCATGATCCCAGGGTTCTGGGATCGAGTCCCGCATCAGGCTCTCTGCTCAGCAGGGAGCCTGCTTCCTCCTCTCTTTCTCTCTCTGGCTGCTTATGATCTCTCTCTGTCAAATAAATAAATAAATTCTTTAAAAAAAAAAAATCTACCAATAAAAATGATGCCTTCCTCATTTATACCCCTAGTGCTGATCTGTCTTTTGAGCTTCTTTTGTCTATCCAGTGTCTTTTGTTTGGGTTAGGTTTAGAATAATTTTTTTCTTCATGCATCAAAGAGGTTAAGTGATTCAGAAGTTACTTAACCTCTCTAAGCCTTAGTTTCCCTCCATGAAAGCGGGTAATGGTACTTTGTTGATTTCTTGGGGAGGTTAAACAAGGTAAACAAATGCCACTAAGGAGCCTACCAGGCTCAGGATTCACAATAGATAACTCAAGACATCATTAATAACAGTGGCTCTTGATGAAGTTCAATTTCTTCAAGGGTCCTACACCTACTGAGGACAGAGCGGGAAGTTTCTGAGTTGTCAGCCTACTTGCTGGAGAGTTCAGGCTTCCTCAGAGGCCAGGAATCCTTCTCCCGACCAGTCAGTGCTCTATGTCTCTACAACATACTGGGTGAAAGAATGAGTAACATTTGCAGTGACTGCAAATCTGAATTCTCAGAAAGAGTTCATAGTACGATTGAGTTTTGTAACCAACCAATTACAATTACTTTATGTAATGAGAATAACTCTACTTAGCTTCAAGTTTATGTGGCTGATCAATATCTGAAATGAAGTTTCATTTCAGATCCCTTTTACTTAAAGGAAAAAAAAAGTGCCCAGTGTTATTCTGCAGCATATACTACTCCAATATGATTACTCGTAGGACCTCCCAGTCATTTATAATACCATATGCACTTCAGCCTTGTTTCACATTGGATGGGTACAGGGAGAAGTGGCAGTCCCATTCACTCCTACATCTTTTTGTATTCTGAGTCTACATGTTTTCATATACTATTAGCCAGTAGCAATTTATAATGTATTCCAAGAAGCCATGTGATATTCTAGTGGATGCTTCTCAATTTTTCTCTAGATGAAATAAACAAAAGTACCATAATAAAAGTAAACTGACAAGAATCACACTGTTCTCATTTCACATACACATAAAGGAACTAAAATGTTGTGAAATATGCCAGGCAGTTTTTATTAATCCTCTAACCTCCAGAGAAAGGGCTGGCAATTAGATTTACATTAGAATTGTCACAGCTAGCAATTCTTTTAATACCAGAAGCTGGCCTTCAACTGATTTCATGTTACACATACACACTAAAAATGCAGTTAGTGTAACGCAAAGAAATTAAAATTACAATTGAAGTGTCACACAGTAAGTTAAAAAGCTTTAACAGTCTGTCTGGTCATAGAGCTAATAATGACTATGCAGAATGCAGTGAAACAAAGGTGTCTTTCTCAAGAGATAGAGTGCATCTGGGGCGAGTACTGTTTTGTTGAGGCAGCCATATACAGCTGTACTTAGTTATAGGAACATTAGTTAAGTGAGCCTATAAAAAAAAACAGCTGTATTTGAGATCACATAGGACTCTGCACATTTCCTCCCTGTGGCAGCCAATCAGAAATCTTGCTGACAGGCAAACTTGTATAGAACGAATGATCCTATTTAGATTAATTCTTCTTAATGCCTTACACAGGCTTACTCCCCTGGCATATTGTGGAGAAGACAGGTCAGTTCCATTCAAAACCTGGAGGTAGAAACACAAGCTTGATTATTTGATAATATATATGATGATACTGATATGGAATGTGGAGTGCTCAATCCTATAAAAGTACGACTGGTGGGCTCTTCCCCAGCTCGGAGTTCAGGCATGAGGCACTCTGGAAAATGAGCACTCAGTCAGCAGGTGGTCTGGAGAAATGATTTTTTTAAAGATTTTATTTATTTATTTGACAGACATCCTCACTCTTTGCCATGAAACTCTGAAATGCCCTTGAATCCTTGGCTCTGGACTCTGGCCGATAGGATGTTAACCAGCACCACAGAGCAAACTGAAATGTGCCTACTCAGCTGGGCTCACTTGCTCTTCAGCCTCTGCCACTGACATGAGAAGAACATAGCTGAGCTAGCTCACTGGGCCCAGTGGGATGATGGGAGACATGTGGAGCAGACCTGTGAGTTAGCCTAAGCCAAGGGCAGCACAGCTGCCAAGCCAAGCCAAGCCAAGCCAAGCCCAGTTTAGACCAGCCAACCTGGTCTTCCGAAGGCTGGCCACTGAGATTTTGCAGTTGTTTGGAAGGCAGCGTGATGGTGATTCAAGTTAACTGAAGCAGTCACTAAGGACTCTGTGACCCTCAGCAATCTTTTCCTGCTTGTCCTCCACCGTTCATCTATAAAGTGAGAGGGTCCATACAGCCTTTTCTAAAGGTCACTGGGGACAAGGAACCTGGGATGAGAAAAGCTCTAGACTCTAGGTGCTCAGAGTTCTTCAAGGCCTAGAATAAGCTGAAAGAAACACTTGATCTGACACTGTGGGCAGGCAGAGGAGCCTTTATGCCCAGTGACAGGTCTGAAAGGTCTGGCAATATGTCCAGTTATATAAAAAGTCTGTGAACGAAGAAGGGCCTGACAAACTTTTTTAGCCAGCTCCTAAAGAAAACCTGTTTTTCTGTTGATTTAAACATAAACCAAAAAGCAAGTCAGGAGACAGAATTGGAGAAAATGGAAATCTTTATTTTTAAACACTAGTACATTTTCAGGCTGTTTTAAAAAGGAAAAATCATATTAGTTGAAAACTATGCATCAAAGCATATTTATTTAAACTCTAATTTTACAAACACATAATGAAAGAAATATATTTTATAAATATCTACTCAGAATATTATGGGAAAAAAGTGTTTAAAAATAACAGCCCCAGATCTCCCTCTTTAAATATATAAAATTCCCATACAATTCATAAGAATTCTTTCTCAAGAGCCAAAAATTTCACAAAGGCCAACAACTCAGTTCTCATCAGACACAATCAAAAGTAATAGGGATATAAAAAAATGTAAAAGTTCTGTACAAGGGAAATTACAGATAGCACACGGGTAAATCTCATTACCATAGAGGCCATTTGTATTTTAAAAATGTTTTATAAAAACCACCATTTAAAACAAATAAGTGAGAGTCCTTCCCTGACTGTGGAAAATATATAAATTATTACCCTCTTACCTGGGTATCAGGGCTCCCACTTGCTGGGGTTGGGGAGAGAAGTCTCCATGTGTTTCCTGACTAAGGGCACAATTAGGCCACAATTGAGGACCCACCTCCTTCCTCAGTGGCATTTTTTTGGTGGATGATTCACTATTATTTCCTTTCACTTAGAAAAATTCTTTGGGATCATCGAAGATAACTGCTCAGAAGTGAAAGCAAGACTAGGGGAGGACTTCGGATTGTCCAATTAATAACACTTATAATCTGTGGTCTGGGTGACCAAACTCTGGAAAGCCTAATTTTCCACTGTCAGAGACACACCCCGTCACCTACCCCAGTGAGACATATCACACAGCCCCAAGGTTGTCCCTTCATCTTTCCTTTTCTGGTCCACGTTGCTCTGTTGCCTGCAGCAGCGTATGCAGGTTACTGTCTCTTCTGACATTTTTTCTGAAAAGAGCTCTTCAAAAAAGTGCGATACACAGGATCATCCACATATTCATTCTTAAACCTGGAACTCAGCACCCTTTGTCTCTTTTTCTCCCCTTGGATTATGTCTGCTCCATAAAATGTGTCTTCAAATCGCATATCAGAGGCTGTGGACTAGAAAGAGCCAGTGTCACACTGCAGAAAGCATGGCATTTGATCATGACAAGAATGGACAAAGATCTGATCTAGCCAGCTTGGAGTGGCATGTAGAGGCCAGGACATTAGCCCAGGATTTGCTCCATCCAGGCTCCTGCTTCCACGTAGCCCCAGCTTTCTTCAGGATCTCCCACCCCCAGGGACCTTCCCCCAGCAGAAGCAGAATTAAAGTCTTCTCATATAAACCTCCCTCACTTGTCATCTCCCCTCTGGCTCTTCTTGCCCAACCAGGATTTTGACAACTTGGTCAACAGTCATCTTTAACTCACCCTACTCCTATTTACCTCTGGGCCTCTGCCCATACAACTTCCCTGAAACTGTCCTTGCTCCAGCCCAGTTCCTATGATACCTTTCTATTCTGTCACCTAAGTATTGCTGGAATTGCTCTCTTCTCTGACACTTTATAAGCCCTTCCTCCTGCTTCTCTTCTTCTGGCTGTTCCTGTTGATGTGTCAGGGGTTCTCCTTTCTTAACTATCTGTTCAACTCTGATTCTCCTGATGTTTTTCATTTCTCCTCTCCACATATGCTCCTGAGCCCTCATATCCACACTTCTGCTTCTTCTCCAATGATGTTCATATCTCTCACTCCACTTCAGACCTCCTTCTGTGCACAAGCCTGCATGTCCAACTGCCCAGCAGCATCTCAACTGATCCCAGAGGCAATTCAAATCAACCTGCCCTAAATTGAAATCAAAGTCCTCCCTCCCCGTTACTATCCTTCCGATACCCCATAAATGGCATAACTATCCTACCCACAGAGACATAGCTACACTGATCAGAAACCTAAGAGTCACTGTAAATGTCCCCCATCCCCACCATGTCCAGGTCCCCTCCTCCATGTTCCTGATAGCTGTCCATCATTTCTTCTTTGTTCCTGCTGGCCCCATGATACAGGCCTCACATCTCCTCCCCTAAACCGCTGCAGCAAATGCTACACCCTCAGGCTATTTGCTACAGAACCACTAGAAGAAAGTGCTCTACAAACTCTCTGATTATATGTATCCCTGCTTATCATCTTTCAAAAGCTTTGCTGCTTTTTAAGATGGTATCCAAGCTCTCTAGACCTATATAACTTGGCAAAATCCTACCCCATATGCTGGTCAGATAGAATTATTTGCAGTTCCTGGCCACACCTTACTGGCTCATGCCTTTCTGTCATTAGATGTACTTTTTCCTTTGCATGGACACTATCCTCTTTTCTCTGACACAGGAAAACTTGAGGATCCTTCTTTTGGTTCCTATAAGACTTTATGTATCAATGCAGAATGAGATCAGTGGCAAAAATGAGGGGCAGTTAACTTTCTCTCCACTGGGGATTCCTGAATCCCTTGAGGGTGAGGATGTTACAGAGTGAGTACTGATCTTTACATGTCCTCCACACCAAGCAACACGCCTGGCCCTCAGTCACTGCTCAATTAAGTGTTAGCCAGGTGAAGGAATGTGGGTTTCTTCTGTTATGCTCAGGTAAAGCATTAAGACACAGTTTTTGCTTCCTAATTCTCTACTATTTTGTCTCCTAAAATGCATTTCCAACTGGTTTTCACTGAAGTGGATCACTCCAGATGATGCCAAGGCACAGTGCATCTCACTGTCACTGAGGCCACCTCCTCTGATTGGTGACAGGGGCAGAGTTCAGCTTTGAGAACTTGAAACACATGGTCAATCATGAAGAAGAGATAAACAATGGAGAAGTTACAAAGAAGCCTAAAAACTAAAAAATGGACCCAAGTGCACAGCAGGCATGTTCCCTGCTAGCTCATGAGATGGTTATCCAGGGTCACTGGCTACCTGCATGGACCCCCAGACACTACCTTGCTTCACTTGGGAAGAAAATAACTAAAAGATTATGGGTTTGCTGGGCACCCCCTGCCATTAGGAGAAAACATTTTTGTTTCATTCATTCTTGGCAAAGTACTTCCTCTGAGTAATCTTTCCCTTTTATAAGTGTTAAAAGTTACCAAAGGAGAAAATAAAACATCTATGAAAGTGTTGCCGCTGTGTGAGAACAGCAAAAGGCAGCTTCTCAAATATAATAATAAAACCGATTTACCAGCAGCTCTACTTAATTATGCACTGTTGCCATGGTTATTCTGTGAGACAATAAAAGGTAATGGGGCCGTTTCTGAAGTTAGTGGGAAAGAACCCCCGCAAAATCACCGAGGTAGACTGCTGACTCTTTTGAAAAATTTCTTCCCAAGTCAGCATGTGTCTGGGTGAGCAGCAGTCATTAAAATATGAGGCCTCTTGTTTAGCAGTGAGGCTGCTAACCTACCCTTCTTTAAAAAAAACAAAAGAGATTTCTCTAATCATAAAATATCTTCCATCAATGAGATTTCTAATTAGATTTGTTTCACCAGTCATAGACCAACCAAGGGCCAGAGGGTTATATACGACCTGAAGGAAAGGCTGGACTGCTGTAATAGGAGCACATAAGTCTTTGATTCAATAAAAACAGAGGAGGCAAGCTAGATTTAGTGACTGTGAGCCTTTGTTCCTGAAGATATTTTCTACTAGGTTCAATTGTTTGTTACACTCAGATAATATATGTGATTTACATATTTTTTACAGACTTTTTTTTTTTTAATTTGACAGACATCTGGGGCACCTGGGTGGCTCATCAGGTTAAGCCTCTGCCTTCGGCTCAGGTCACGATCCCAGGGTCCTGGGATCGAGCCCTGCATCGGGCTCTCTGCTCAGCAGGGAGTCTGCTTCCACCTCTCTCTCTGCCTGCCTCTCTGCCTACTTGTGATCTCTTTCTCTGTTGAATAAAAGTGAAATATTAAAAAAAAATTTTTTTCCTCTGAGAATTAAAAAAAAAAGTTAGATGTTGGTGTGACTGTTCAGAGAAATGGATCTTAGGACACTCAGGAGCTAGGTTCAAACAAAGCTGTGCAAGAAGGCAACCCAATATTGGAGACAAATCTATTATGGAACAAAGAGATTGTGATCTGAGCAGAAAGTAAAAAGTGTTCTTTTAATATGATTAAGAAATAGTATTTGAAATCTATAAGACCCAGCCAATGCTTAATCAAACACGCATTAGAAAATCAAAGACCTGAGAGACTTAGGCCTACCTACTCCATTGCCCATCCTTCAGTCTCTAGGTGAATGGATGAATGAATGAATGAATGAATGAAGGAGAGGGAACAATGAAGGGCAGGAAGAGGAGGGAGAATTTAGGGAAGATAGAGGCACAGCATGAGTGTTGCCATCTTTAGCATCTTGAAGAAGAAAGTTGTTCCTAAGAGATTTTTAAGATATAGGGCATGGACAGAATTTTTAGATCTTTGTTAGAAATTAGCCAATGTCTTTACAATAGGAATATTTGATTTTTGTCTTTCCCTGCAGATTACCTGGTGGCTAATCTATTTTCAGGTGTGTGGTTCCCCTACATGTCACATTTCTCACTGGGTGGGCAGCAATGCTGTTACTGTCCCTCTGCTCTTCACTACTTCACTTTGAAAGACCTTCCTCTCAAGGATGCGGCTCAGGAAGTTAGTTGATACTTGGTGCAGTTACCCTGTCCCCAGGACCCTACCTGATAGGAAATGGAGCTAAATATACAACTGAAGAATTAAGGAATGCAAGGATTTTCCAAATTAAGGTAACTCTATAACTGCAGAAAAAGTATTATCATAAGCATTCACTGAAAACTAAGTATGCCGTTTATTCTGAAAAAAAATTTTTTTTTTCATTTTAGTCAGAAAAATCCCATTCATTCATATTTCCCTTTTCAGGATTTATCATTTTGCAGATGTAGTAGATGCAATTCTAATGAGTAAAATTGACTTCATTTCAGGGTCCACTAAATATTTTATGATGCAATAATGAAAACTAAGTTATTGTGAATTATATTTTTTAACAACTTCAGTTTTGAGTATTTGTCCATGTTTATTTGTCTTTTAATGGCATGTATAAAGCCTGAAACTAAAAACATTCTTTTTTTTTTTTTCTTTTTTAAACAGCTTTAATATTCCCACACCTAGTTTTTGGGCTTTTTTTATTCCTTTAGTTAAATAGTGAGAGCCTGGTTTAATTATGAACTGACACAAACATTAATGAGTTTCTGGAGAGATGTTAATCAATATATGATAAGGCTATAGAAAACCAAATATTCATTTATACTGTGTCCCCTTTAATCTACTACTGAAAACTTCCTGTAATGTTGCCTTTGCTGACAAGATTATAAATGCCTGGATGGTACCTTTGTATGTTCCTAGTGCCTTGCACAGAGTACGTATTCAACAACTATTCTGGTATGCCAATAAGTATTAGATCATTTGACCTCATTAGAAAGGAAAACAAGGAACCTGCACTGGTTTCCTGTTTGGGGCCAATTTGAGGTTTGCCTAAGTAAGGGAAAAGTTGCACTGGCCTTCTTGAAAATCAATCCAAAGGCCTAAGTATGTTTCCTGCTGGGCTTGGGAAACAGAGGGATAGGATTTAAGATTCACAAGACAGATCCCTGAGGGGTATTTGCCAGCACTTACAAAACGAGCTTTCACTCTCTTGGGTAATTCTTCATCTAAAGTATAGATATCCTCTCTCTTCATTGCTATCTGGGATCCATCTTCAAATTCAACCTAGTGGGAAATAAGATATCTTGATATATATGTACACACACACACACACACACACACACACACATTCATACATAAAAGTGTTCACCATTTTTTCCCAAGGTTCCAATTAACTCCATAAAAAAAGGGAAAAAAGGACTCAAGCAGAACAAACAAGAGAACCAGCCAACAGCTAAGGAAGGAATGAAAGCTCTTTGCCTTATCAAACTAAGAACGATATATGTTTTCAAACAGGTCAAAATTCTTGAAAATAAGTGTCTTGGAGTATGTGATATGAAAACTTTATCTTCACCCCAAAGCAAAAACAAAGAAATACATAGCTGCTGCTCAAATGATTTCTCAGAACATGAGATTGTGCCCAATTTAGGATTAAGACTGGCTGGGCCTGTGTGTATGGTTTATTTCTTTAAGAGGCTCTGATACCACATGAGGAAGAAAGGATGATATATTTACTCTTGTGTAATGATCTTCCCAAATAAAGTAATTTCTCAAGTTCTTAGATAACTTTGACTTTCAAAACTCACTTTTGTCAAATTAAACTATTCAGCCAGGAAAATCCCAGGTTCTGAAGCTTATAACATGTAAACCACAGCAATGTGTGAAAACTTTCATCTGAAATGAAAATTCAAACTTTTTCTTCAAGCTAATCAAATGGCAGCAAATAATTTCATAACCATTTTTTTTCAACATTTTAGGAGATTTTGTCAGAAAAAGTAAACAACACTGGCTAACAGAAACCTAGAATATTTGGGGGGAAATTCATCAAATGCCTGATTCAGGTCACTGTTCTTGGTTTAGGTTTAACACATGACCTCTACCAGGAGGAAACAACAAAAGGGATGCAATCAGGGCAGAAAATCTATTATGTTCTAATCCTGAACAATTTATTATATTTTTGAAGTCCCCAAGTTGTCCGTCTGAATTCTTTGCATGTAAGCTATAAAAATGGGCTTGTACTTCTGGTTAAAAGGTAAGTGAAACCATGCAGCTATACTACGTTAATTAAAAAAAAAAAAATCTGCTGGAGTTAAAAAAAAATACAATAAGAATAATATATATAATTAAGTTTCTTATCCATGTACTATTTACATTTGACTAAGCTGAAACAATAGGGTGGAATTAGGTCTCAGTCACAGGAGAGCTCCCTTGTTACCTCCCCAGAAGGCTGAGATGAGGAGGCTTCTCTTCCTGGCCTTGTTCTAGTAGAATGGTTTCTTTAATATTTAATTAGGCCAAGGTGTCATCTCATTTGTACAGTTTGATAGCATAGCTAGAACTACTTGTGCCTAACTTTTTTATGTTTTACATAATTTGAAAATTCTAGAGAGAGAGAAAGGCAATTATAAAACTAAAAAGGAGTATGGTAAGATGACCAATCATTCCAGGACCAACAGGTCTGCTAGGATGCAGGACTTTTAGCACTAAAATCAAAGACTCCCTAGCAAGCTGGGATGGCTGTTCACTCTAGCTGGGGCAGAGCAGAGAGTAAACTCTGGCCCTTCCCTTCACCAGCTGTGTGCTCTTCAACAAATTATTAAATTCATGTAACCTTTTTATCCTCATTTGTAAAATGGAGTCAAAAACATTTATCTTACAGGGCTACTGGGAGGGTCAAAAAAATTCATACACTTAGGATATTTAGCACTGTGTAATAGGAATTTTTTTGGTTACATCTATTTTTATAAACGTCTTTCCTTATTCAATAATGAGATGGAATAATTAGACTCAAAACACAAAATAATCTTAAAAGAGCCCTTGGTTTAATGAGGAACTTTAAACTACTTGCACTTGAGAGACAACTTTAATATTAGCCTTAACTTTTTCATTGAGTCTATAAATATGTTTATAGTTCTATGTTGACAGTCCATCATAAATTCAACTGACAGTAACACACCGATTACTAATTAGCCTGAATTTCAGCATGTCCTCATTATGATACTTTTCATGTAGCTAATAGCTTTGCTACATGTATAAGATGCTTCACTTTTGCATTTACTATTTAATTAAATATAATTATTTCCTTTTGAATGATGTAGTAATGCTTTTTTTCTGGGAGTCTCCAGTATGATCAGTCTGTCTTATGATTTTTGCCTAATTCTGGGCATTCTGACACATAGAAGCTCCAGCAACTTAACATTATGACAAAGGGGAAAATAGCCTTTACACACACATGCACATATGCGTATAAATGTTCTCCCCTCCCTACTCACCTCGGATTTTTCTAGACCTTAAAAATCCAAGTTTCCTAAACCTCTTTGAACCCCTTTAATTACACCATGCTGTAGTTCTTGGTACAATGTCTTATAATGTGCTCTCCCACTAAAGCCCCTGTCCCTTACCAGTCTTTGAACAATTTCCCTGCTGAAACTGGCGGTCTTATTCTCAAGCTGTTTTTAACTTAACAGGCCTGAACCTTCTTAGTTTTTTCTTCTTTTACTTCAATCTTCCTGTTTTTACTCTACTGTTTAGCTTGAGAACAGTGATCTCTGCCATGGTGTTACTGAAGCACTATGATACATGATTCTAATATGATTCTATGATTCTAATAAATGTGTTCCTTTTTAAAGCCTAAAGGAATATAAACGTACATGTGCCATCTGTGTTGTTTTCCTTGTTAGAGTTTAACTCATTTTCATTTCTGATAGGGATAAAATATTTTCATTATTTGATTGTATATATACTCCTTAGTAATATGTAGAGTTCCCTAGTGAAAAAATATCCAACTGATTGCTGGACTTATCATGAACTAATAAGCACTCGTTTAAGCTTAGGTGGCCACAACTGTGTCAATACATAATTGATTTAGGTTTGAGGAGACACCCAATGGGGGTATGTCTTTCAGGCAAAAGCCATCCATTCAGGGGATGCTGGCTGATGAAGAGCCATCATTGTCTTGGCTTACGGTGAGATGAAGCAGCCAATTAGTCTCTCTCTAAATGATGTACACACAAGAAAGCAGCCTACCATCTAGTTGCTTATCTTTGTGGCCTAACTATATTCTTTACAATTAAACCATCCATCAATGCTGTTAGTTTTCCAGTGTTGAACTTGATAATAAAACTCCAGTGTCTGGGTCATTAGACACCAAATCTTTGCCTCCTTTATAAAATAAGAGGTGCTCCAAATTCATGTGGCTTATTGATCAGCAGCACAGTGGATATCCATTTGCCCTCTGGCTTTTCCTATTCATCTCAGCAAACATCTCACATGGGACAGCGCTCACCTGGTACATGTGGGCAACATTTGATCCCAGATATTTTGCCCCATAGAGTTTGCCATCAGGCCACTTGACTTGGACAACTTCTCCCTCAGCAGGAGGACCCAGCTTCACACAGTCTCGGCTCTGTGGAAGAAATAGAGATGGGCTTTTCAAGGCAAGTGTCTAAGTGACTGCATTTAGAACTTAGCAAATGATGAACTCCTGGCAATTAAAAGGAGTTATTGCCTCTGTGTTTTATGGATTATGATCTTGCATGGGTGTTCAGGGGAAGAGATATGAGCCAAAGGAGTACTTAAAGATTTAGCCTACATCATAAAGTTGCAAAGGAGCTACCATAAGCCAAGCAGGAAAAAAACAGCAGCATTTACATTTGCTACTTGACAAAGACTCTTTCAGAAGGTAACTAAAATATGCATGGAAACTCCTTTAGCTAACCAGCTCATGATTTACAACACCTGACATTTATATAGCATTTTGCAGTTAACCGACTGCTTTAACATACAACTCATCTGATCCTGAATAATCACTCCAAGAGGCAGGCAGAGATTATTAATTATCCCCATTTTACTGATAAGGAAACTGAGCCTCCAGGGGGGTTGTCAGCATCTCTGGAGGAGTGAAGCTGAATAGAAGACTAAGAGTTGGGACACACAGGTGGAAATGGGGAAGAACAGAGTGAGGTCTAAGCCAGCAGGCTGTAACAAAACAGCAAAAGAAAAGGAAAGCAAGAAGCACCGGCAACCTGGCAGGCAAGGCTAGTGAAGGAGCAGGAGGCTGGCTGAGGACAAAGCAAAGGCTGGCGCCTTGCACCCCCCCCTTCACCCGCTCCCCTCCATATGTGTAGCATTCCTCAGGCACCCCTGACTGCCATAAAACGATAAATAGTTAACTTGCTGAGATCACAATCCTGCACCGACCCCAGCTCTGGACCTCTCGGTGTTATCGGCAACGACTGGCTTTGACTCACGTCTCTGGTGGTCTTTTAAGGTGGGGGTAATATTCAATTGGCATTTCACTAGGAGGGGTGTGTGCAGTTTGGCAGGCCTCTTTAGAAGATCCCTGCACCTCCCTGGAGGGGCATGCTTCTGCTGGCCGCCCATTAAGTGAGTACCCCTCTTCCTTCCACGGGCATCTATGGGTGGCACCCATAGCCAGTCTTTTCATCTCATGTCTTCTACTAACAGTGTCTCCTCCTAAGAGAGTAGTTTAGACCAAACCCCTGTAGTCCATCCTGAAAGGTGCTTCATTTTTTGGTGGGGCAGGGCAGTAACAGGTCTCATAAAATGTTTTCACAGACACAGTTTGCAAACTCTTAAAATTTGTATGTACTGGGTATGACATAGTAAAATTTTAATACAAATGAATTAAGTTCTTGATCTCTTTGGTAAAATTTTTGCACATTTAGCAATTTGTGTTCTGCTAATACCGGTACTTTACTGATGAGGCCAATCTGACTGATGGAAATGCACACTTGACCAATCAAGCTATCAATGCAGACTGGGAATGGCTCTATGGTTTAAATGCAAGGCACACACAGGAAATATTTAGTTTTTTATGACTAGAAATCCACCATCTATTACTTTTCATTATTATTAGAAATTCTGTATTATAAAGGAGTGGCCATTTTATTGTCGGGTTTGTACTATACATGAGAGGCTCAGCTATTCATTCTGCTCACTGCAGACTCCCTTCCATTTAAAGCTATGGGCAAAGAAAAATTTGCACAGAGGCTCCATAGAATTGACAGTCTGCATCTAATTTAGTTAAATAAAAGTAAGTTTCTCCTTGGCCTTCTGTACTATTTGACCTCTGGACATGCAGAATCGAAAAGGTGGGCTGTAGAAATGTATTCCATATATGCCCCTGGGGTCATCATCTTACTTGGCATTTCCCTTCTGAAGATGTCCCTGGTACTAAGAATGCAGGAGCGTACAGCTTCTCTGTACATACTATCCAGTCTCCTAGGCTGGGAAACTACGTCAGCTCTCGGATAACTAAGCTGAAACCTGGAAACTTTGGGGATAGGAGTAGGGAGCAGGGAGGCAACACAAGAGTGTGTGTCTTCCCTCTTCTAAAGTTTTCTTCCACTTGGAGGAGCTCCTCTGGGGTAATGTTCCTGGCTTCTTTACCACTCATTCATCCACTCCTCCAAGAGAATAAGCAGCGACTGAATTTTGTTACTGAGTTCTGAAGGAGATGGCATTTTCCAAACTATGTACCACAGGGCCCTGGGGCACCTCAGCAAACTTGCAGGGGCTCTGTGGGATATTTTCAGGGGAAACACAATGACACTCTTCAGACACCAAGTTTACCACTCCTACTCTTAACCTGTTTAGACCCAAGTTACTTAATAGATGGAACTGTGTGAAAAAGATGTGCTGAGACACCCAGGGGCTGGGAGCCAGTAAAGTTTGGTAACTGGCTTCACTCCTCATGTTCTCTTTCTCTTTGGAGCCACCCTGTGGACAGAGAACTCAAGTTCTGCTCTGCTCCTTCCCTGGAGAGGAGCTGGTGGTATCCTGTACCCTTGTCACTAGGAAGCCTGTCTAATCCTCAGGTCCAGTATTAGGAATCCTATTTGCCCACAGACATAAACTACACACTACAACATCTGCTTTGTTAGTAATAAAGATATTTTCAATCTCCAAATCCTGACTCCATAGTCTCTCTCTATTGCTTTTCCTTAGGCAAGATAATTCTATTTATTGGGCCCTTCAATTCTAAGAGAGGGAATTCAAGGCCTTGGGGGAACACAGAGGATACACTCCCTAGGAGAATTAGGTCCTTACTTTATTTATTTATTTGTTTATTTATTTATTGACAGAGAGAGATCACAAGCAGGCAGAGAGGCAGGCAGAGAGAAAGGAGGAAGCAAGCTCCCTGCTGAGCAGAGAGCCTGATGTGGGACTCGATCCCAGGGCCCCGAGATCATGACCCGAGCCGAAGGCAGCGGCTCAACCCACTGAGCCACCCAGGCACCCAGGTCCTTAATTTAAGACATCTAACCTTTGACAGAGATTGTCTAACCTTTAAAATAATTCTCTAAAACAAATCCTGGACCTGAAATTTTAAGTACCATATCATCAAAGGTGTGGCAATGGCCTTGGAAATGTAGCCTAAGCAAAGTATGAAGATACTTGAGCAATTTATCATAAAAATATAGCTTTATTAATAAACTAAACACATGCAACTTTACCAAGTGAGAAACAATTCTTTTTTTTTTTCTTAAGGTGTTTGAAAATGAAATGTTTGAGATACAGTTTTATATCTTTCTCACTGTCAATTTACCCTTTACTCATAAGCCTTAATTTGGCATTGACAGTGCCTGACCTCAGAGCAGCTTACAGCTCAGTCTCTACCCAACTTTGCTCTGTATCAGTCACAAAAAAATCACTTCATATTCTTTCATGTCAAAATCTAGGAAGGACACACTTCAGTTTGCTTTCTCAGTCTTACCTTCAGAACTCTTTTTTTCTTTGTTCATAATAAAGAAGAAAAAAGAAAATAACCAACTGCATAACAACACAAAATTGTTCTGTGAATCTCCTTTTCTCATCCTCCATCAGGAGACGTCCCTCTTAGCCTTGAGGGCTACCTTCTCATTCTCTGCCAGGTCACTTAGCTGGAAGTAGTTTTATTCTGATTTGCATAAAACTTCATTTAGTATTATTCACTCTTTATACCCCAGCTACTTTCCAAATGGATTTAAGGTGGCTCATAGTAAAACATAAAAAAATGTATTTCTGTGATATCTAGTTTCCTCCATAGAAAGATGATCAACTCACCAGCTGTCTCAAAATTTTGAGTTTGCCGGAAACTTTCTATGACTACATGGAGTAAAAAGCATTCAAATAGGAATGGAAGTAGAAGCATCTGGGCTGATGAAAAGAAGCTGAAAGGTTTGCTACTGAGGTCTTCCTGGTCCCTCCAAAGCAGGAGTCTCCTAAATTCTCACAATCATTAATCTAGTATATATTTACTGACCATCTATGTGAGACACTGGAGGAGTGAACAATATCTAGCTCCCTAAGTTAGAGACAGAGGGCATCTTGTCCACACCTGGAGGCCTGTCACACTGAACCCCATATCTGTATGGTGTGAGTGCCTCAGGGTCCTTGAAGGTAGATCCATGTGGAGTATGAGCTTTTGTCGCCATGATCACTTCAACCAGAAAGAACTTCTATTTGATTTATGGACTGAATAAGATTTACTGACTGAATAATCTGAGTAAGATTTCATATTTTTTTAAAAAAAGTTTCTCTTAAAAATATAAAGTTTGATAAATAAAATCATGAGGTGATTTAGTTTGTGAAAAGCCCCAGTGAATGGTCTGCCCCCTCTCTTAAAGGCCTTCAGCTGGCTTACATCTCCCTGGCCGGTGCACAAGGAGCATATCTCCTTAAAGTGTGGTCCGAACCACTGAGGCACACATTCAAAAAAAAGATTCCAGCCTCCCTCCCCCCACAGCTCTATGTGACCCATGTGATTTTTTTTTTTAAAGCATTCTGGTATTTGAGGTCTATTAAAGGATGTAAAGGATGTAAAATGCTAAAGAAGTCTTTCCTAATGCAGTTCTTAGTGTGTTGCTGGAGCAAGTAAACACCTTTGCTGGAAAATTATATGCATTAAAACCTTGATTAATGCATTTTTTCCAGTTGCTGTCTAGACCCTCAGAAGCAGTTTGGCTTCACCTGACATAAATAGTTGTTTACTGTTTGCCATACTGCCTCCAGGGATGTATGAACTCCCTTAAAGCCTGCCAGAGCCCTGTCCACAGGGACACTGCTGTCTGGAGCTGCCGCTAATCCTGTAGCTAGAGTCCTAAATAGATGATGTGAAAATTAAAGACAGAAATCATAATCACAGTCAAGGGCAGGCTTCTGGCTATGATTAAAGGGCTCTGATAAAAGGACTGGGATGCGTCATCAACCCAGGCAAGAGCACAGTGTCATATCACACTGCTGCCAAAGTCAGGGCTGACTCCCATGCTTGCTCCACCAACTACAGAGAAAAGCGTGACCACCAGGCTGATTACTGGAATTCTGAAGTCACCACATTCTTGGAACTCTTACTGGGGCCTCTGCAAGGACCTCTACAATTGGCTGTGCTTGAATGCTGCCCGTTTTGCCATGTTCCCCCTGACCGAGTCCCACCTCTACTCCTAACAAGTGTAAACCACAGAGCAGGCAACCCTGTCTGTCAGTCCAGCTGTAGCACAGGAAGATGTGGTACTTGAACTCCCAGTGATTAATGGGCATAGAGTTTGGAACTTCTGACAGTCCCCCTTGGGGAAAGTGCTTAAGTGATGGGGAGCAAACTGATACCAGCAGCTGCTGGCATTTTGAGGGATAATCACCTGCTCATTAATGGACGCTGGCAGGGATTAACAAGACTGACTGATAGCCATGTACTAATTGTACTAGCTATCTATCATTTGTTTGGCTGCCCAGCATCTGAACCCTCATCTCCCCTTCGGATTCTCAGTGGGAGGCAGAACTGGCCGGCCATTATAGACACTGGAAAATGCCAGATACCCTGTTACCCAGCTTCCCTGGCAGCAGACATGCATGGGGCTGGCCAATCGGCTGCACCTGCTCAGAATGTAAACCCTGTGACCAGAGACACAGAGAAGCAGCAGAGAGAAGAACACTCTCAGAGTGCAGCAGTGGCAGCCGTAACAGCAGCACCCATGCACCAAAGGCAGAGCCCAGGGCCCAGGCTGACCACACAAGGGGAAGCAGCTGTGTCCTTCCTGGACTGGGTCTATGGCCTGGTCCTGCCCATGTTCCAACTGAGCAGCCTCCCTTGTTTTCGTCAGTTCTCTGACCTTGATCTTTGGCATACCTGGAGAGTCTGTGGATTTCCTGATAACTTTCCACTAAGTTTCTTTAGTGCTTCAATCAGTTACAGTCACTTTTTTTTTTTTTTTTAAGATTTTATTTATTTATTTGACAGATGGAAATCACAAGTAGGCAGAGAGAGGAGGATGCAGGCTCCCTGCGGAGCAGAGAGCCCAATGTGGGGCTTGATCCCAGGACCCTGGGATCACGACCTGAGCCGAGGGCAGAGGCTTTAACCCACTGAGCCACCCAGGCACCCCAGTTACAGTCACTTTTTGTTGCTTACAACCCTAAATGGTAAGTAACTGCTGTTTATCATGGCAGATCCCTCTCCTTACAAAGCAGAGATTATTACACTTTTCATTTAATGGTGGAATATAAAAGTGGAGGGCTTCCCAGAGCACCCAGTCCTCATTCAAAGTGTTTATGAGGAAAGCCATCTTTCAAAAAGAAAAGAATATGAGGCGCCTGGGTGGCTCAGTGGGTTAAGCCTCTGTCTTCAGCTCAGGTCATGATCTCAGGGTGCTGGGATAGAGCCCCGCATCAGGATCCCTGCTCAGCGGGGAACCTGCTTCCCTTCCTCTCTCTCTCTGCCTGCCTCTCTGACTACTTGTAATCTCTGTCTGTCAAATAAATAAATAAAATCTTAAAAAAAAAGAGAATGAATATATTCGTAGACCAGGTAGTCTACGAATATATTCATTCTCTTTTTTTTTAAGATTTTATTCCTAATCACAAGTCTTGGCTCTAGGTCATTTGTGAGTGTCCCCAAGTTTTCATTAAACACCACAATCTGAAGATGTACTCTCTTTAGGGATATCCACAAGAATACACCCCAAGCCAAAAAGGTGAGTCACCAAGTATCTTAATCAATGGTAGTCTGTCAAGGGGACTCTTTTGAAGGAATGAACCATATTTGGAAGGGTTAAATCCTGGGCTAATTGTTATATAGAAGTCATATTTAATATTACCCTTCATGTGAAGATAACAAAGATAGAAAACATTTTAATATTATTTTTCTTAATAATTCTTTGTTCTGAGCATCTACTATAAATTCAGTAGGGGAAATTACAGAATTTTAAAAGATAGAAAAAAAAAAACCCATATTTTCATCACCTAGAAGTAAATGCTGTTACCACTCTGTCAGAATGGCTAAAATCAAAAACACAAGAAACAACCAGTGTTGGCAAGGATGTAGAGAAAAAAGAACTCTCACATAGTGTTGGTGCAAACTGCTGCAGCCACGGTGGCTTTGGAGATTCCTCCAAGGTTAAAAATAGAACTATTCCCATATGATCTACTAATTCCATTACTGGGGATTTATCCAAAGAATATGTAAACACTAATTCAAAAGGATGTATGTACCCTGATGTTTACAGCACCATTATTTACACTAGCCAAATTATGGAAGCAGCCCAAGTGTCCACTGACTACTGATGAATGGATAAAGAAGTAGAATATACCTATGCTTCTATGTGTTTTTTAAAAAGACCTTCTTATACATGACATAATTTTTTTCACAGCTACAAACTTTATTTTCTTTTACATGGAGCACAACTGAGCTCTCCAGAGAGGCAGACAAGGCTGCCTTTTGTGAAGAGCTCAGTATTACAGCTCATGCCCTGCTCCTTCACTCCTTCCACAGCATTTGGAGGGAAGAGGTCTTCCTTTTTATTGTGGTAAAATAGACATAACATAAATTTTACTATTTTAATCACTGTTAAGTACACATTTTGGTGGCTTTATGTACATTCACAATGTAGTACAACCCATCACACCACCTTCCTCTCCAGAAATGTTTCATCATCCCAAACTAAAACTCTATATCCATTAAACACGAACTCCCCATTTCCCTCTACCCCCAGCCCCCGGCAACTACCACTCTACTTCCTGTCTCTATGAACTTGACTATTTCTAAGTACCTCATTATAAATGAAATCCTATAATATTTGTCCATTCGTGTACATTTATGATTTTGTATTTGCCATTTATTGCCTATAATTACGAGTATTGTCTCAGTTATTAATTATCTTTTTAAAACTCCATTTTACTGCGTGAATACATGCAACATTATGGCTATTTCACAATTAATTAAACCACTCTCCCATTGTAAGATATATAGGTCATTCCAATTTTCTCCTATCATCTATAATGCTATTATATACTTTTCTCCATGAATCTTTGTCCAAATTACTGACTCTATTCCTAGAGTTTTAGAACAGGAATAGGTTGATAAAAAGGTACATAAACTATTTATAAAGTTAATTTCATTAAGTTTTGAAAAATTCAACATCAGACTCATTTCTCTAGTGCAATAAATCCTAACCACCACAGAAAATTCTGATTCAGTCAATCTGAGGTATGGTCCTAGCTAAATGCACTCCTGAACAATATGATGCTTGGCCATGTTGATCATTACTGCTTGAGATTATCTCCAGAATACACTATACCTCTACGTATAAAGAAAAAACTAATTCCAAGCTGCTTCCTTTGCGTGTAGCTTTTCTACAGTGAGAGATATCTAACATACCTGAAAGAAAATCTGAAATATCCCTGAACTGAGGTATCTTATCTGTGCTCTCTCCCAGTTACAAAACACTGTCACTGTAGCCTGGGGGATAATGGGTTCAAGCCAACCTGCCTCCACACTGACACTTCTCATTCTGGGAAAAGTCCAATTCTGATGTCCAGCTTTCCTTTTTAATAGTTTTTTCTTTTGTAAAGGAAGCACAAACACACACTCCTTCTCCACCCCCAAGATGCTCTGGTTGTCTCTGTTCAGCTGGGGCAATGCCTCATTATTCCCTCAAACAGCTAGATTCTTTCCCAGCAGTCACCCTTTGCCAATGCCCTGACACTTAACCACACTTGTCTTCTAAAACATAGTGTCTTCTCCACAGAGAGAGAAAAAAACAACACTGACACACATTTGGTGAATTCCTGAGGGCCAAGTTTAGCACACACTTACCCTTTTGCCAAAAACCAAGAATGGATACCCTGCCCAGTAATACTGAGGTGCCAGATACAGAGGTTGTCTTATGTTTCTAAATGTTACCACAGCATTAAGCCTCAGATAATATATTTCTAAAAGAAGTGACACTATTAGAAATAGATGAGATTCTGGCAAGCAAAGGCTTTAAAAGTCATAGAAAATACCAAGTTAGGCATTTTGTTTTGAAAATTATCTTTCTAGTTCTTTTAAGTGATAGAGCATAAGAAAAGTCATTAACTAGAACCAGAGGTGACAGTGAGGGGCTGACCTAACAGAAATGGCATATGAGAGAGGGACACAGAGGCAGTTAATGGCGGGGCTCTGAAATGCTAACAAGGATTCTTGGTAGTGGAGAGGATTAATGAAATTGAAAGACTCATTCACTTACCAACTACCCACCTTTGAGAGTCCCACCCCCCCTTCCCAGCCTTTTCTCCCTCCCTTTGGCATATATTCTTTACTCTGCCTGGTTCTGAGCGCTACCCTGGGAATACAAAGACAAAAAGAGTCCTTCTGAAGTCTTTTCTCTCAAGGAATTCAAGTCTAGTTGGGCATTCGAATATTCCCATGAATATCTACAATATGAGGTACCGTATATAATAATAGGTAGGTGGCTGGAATGCGGGAACGCTGTCCACGACTCACCCTTCTGTGACATCAAATGTATCAAGGACTTTCCCCTAGTGGTTAACCAAAATTCCCCATGTCTTTCCCTCAAAGTTAAGTCACCCTCCACATATACTCAATTAATCAAAGAGCCCTGATTCAGGACTCTCCTGCACTCACTTGGCTAGGTAAATGTGAACACTTTGTAAGCTGTGGTGAGAGCAGCTATGTAATCCTTAAAGACATGTCAGACAGAGCAGCAAGCTGGTAGCTCCAGCAGCGCTTTTGGGGATCACTGTTGGAGGCTTGGGCACTAGCAGCCTGATTTTATTGGGGCACCCACAGTTGGTGAAGCAATCCCAGTGAATATGCTGAGTGGGGTGGCCAAGTCAGGAGGACGGAGCTGTAGCCCTGACCCCTTTCTCTACCTCTAGAGATTGTTCTGGAAGGACATCACCAACTATTGCAGGGCCAACGCCCCGTCACACCAGGAACCCAAATGGGAAATCTTTCATGTTTATCTTCTAATGAGTATGGATGGAGCCACAGAGTATAATGCTAAGCAAAAAAACCCAAAACTAAACTAAACTAAATAAACAAAAACAGAGAAAGACATTACCATATGATTTCATTCGTATATGGAATTGAAGAAATAAAACAAATAAACTAAGGAAAAAAGATAAACCAAAAAACAGACTCTTAACTATAGAGAACAAACAGGTGGTTACCAGAAGGGAGGTGGGTGGGGGATGGGTGAAATAAGTGGGTGAAGTAAGATGTATGAAATAAGCCCAGAAACAATTCCCTAAAATAAACAATTCCCCAAAAGGGAATCTGCATGTTTCAAGCTTTTTAGTACTTCTTAGATCTTCTTTCAATAAAGTTTTGGAGGATATATCATTTGAACATGTTACTGGGAATCTTATGCTTAGGGACTTCTAACTAATGGGTTAACTGAAAATTACTAGCCACCGCCACCACCAGTAACAACCAGAAACACAGTCACATCACTACTTGAGTGTTTATTATGTGCTAGACACTATACTAACTGCTTTATACATTGTATTTCAACAATTTTGGGGTGCCTGGGTGGCTCAGCGGGTTAAGCCTCTGCCTTCAGCTCAGGTCATGATCTCAGGGTCCTGGGATCCAGTCCCCCATTGGGAATCTCTGCTCAGTGGGGAGCCTGCTTCCCCCACCCCCTGCCCCCGCCTGTCTCTCTGTCTACTTGCGATCTCTCACTCTGTCAAATAAATAAATAAAATCTTTTAAAAAGTTTTTTTTTTCCAACAATAGTCCTGGTATTTAGTATTACCTCCATGTTAGGGTTAATGTAACTGGTGTCAACTCCCTTGCCCAGGCTTGCATAGCTGTCTCTACACATCAAGTTCTTGCCACCATGGAGGTACAGCCAACACCATTCTGGACTGACTGCATCTTCATCCTCTTTTTCCTGCAGACACTAAGGCATAAGCACACCAGGAATGGAACTCTTCATACTCAAATAAGGAGAAAACATTGCCATCTATAGGGCAGATCTTTTCTCCCTTTTTATAGTTGTGGCAAAGGCTAAGAAACATGAAGGGAACAAAATATTTTATTATGTCAATAAAAATTTATGCTGCAAAACAGAAAGACAGTCTTGAGGTGAATTTCACGGTCATGGTTTCTAAAAATAAATATCAGTTCTCGGGGCACCTGGGTGGCTCAGGGGGGTAAGTCTCTGACTTCAGCTCAGGTCATGATCTCAGGGTCCTGAGATCAAGCCCTGCATGGGGCTCTCTGCTCAGCAGGGAGCCTGCTTCCCCTTCACTCTCTGCCTGCTGCTCTGCCTATTTATAATATCTCTGTCAAATAAATAAATAAAATCTTCTAAAAAATATAAAAATAAATATCAGTTCCAAAAGCTGGGAAAAGAGGAGGAAAGGAAAGATAGGGGTAAGCATTATGGGACAGGAAGACTCCCCTGTGCTCACATTGCCATAATAGGGGCTTTGCAGTCAGAAGAGCAGTGCCTGGCCAGCGCTGGCCTCTGTGGATTCGCATTCTGCTCCACAGTGTACATTCTACTTCTCAAAGCAACTGACGCAGCACAGAGCACAGCTTCCAAGGTCTGGGGTCACATGCCTGGGGTCAAAGAAGTGACGGGACCCACACTACTCTTGATGCACTGGTTTCCCATCAATCATATAATAACATGACCTTAAAGGAGTGTTGGGAGAATTAGAACTAAAATATATTTAAATGGAGAGGAGAGGGAAAGAGAAAGGCACAGCACAAGTAACTGGCAGCTGGTGACTTTCAAGTGACTATGACTGGATTTAATTCATATCAATGAGGAACATCTGGAGGATGATAGCAAGAGGACAGAACACCTTGGGAGCAGATGAACCTTAAGATTTAAAATTCTGAGGAGAGGACGCACTAAGAAGCCAAGAACCTACTACAAAAGATGATCAGACAAGGTTATCCTAACTAAGGATCCAAGAGTCAGTAAGCAGATGTCATCTCCCATCTAGGTAAGAAGCACAATTATGTGCCCCAGATAACCAGGCCAGTAAGTGGACAAGTGGGGCAGTCATTCACTCAACACCTAATTTCAAGCATTTCTTATATTCTAAGAAAAACAGATGTGGCTATTTCATGCAACTTGTTAGTGTAAGATACAGACATTGAAATAAAAAATAAAAATAAAAAAGGTAAGTGTGAGAACTCCTCTGTCATAGAATTACAGTGCAAAGTACTTTAACAGAATGATTATTAGCACACTACGTGGTTATCATATTCCAGAGAGCTTCAGGATGCCTCAAGAGATAAGAGAACTAAAATGAAAACTTGACACAAGAATCTGAAAGGATCCAGATAGAGAAAACCAGAGAAAATGAGTCACAAAATAAGGAGTTCTTAGAATGGTTCAGATCTTTTTAAAAAATAATTTTATTATAAAAATAAAACATGCTCATATGGAAACTATAAGAAAGTGATAAAACTGAAAATCATAATCACCTATGATTACATTCTCTAGAAATAATCAGTAACATTTCAATGCATTTCATTCGAGGATTTTTCCTTTTGTACATTTATACTTTTATAAATAATTGGGATCATATTATATACACCAATTTTTCCATTTATTATATTGTACCATTAAAACATTTATTATATTGTACCTTTGAAAACATGATCTTTTTTTATTATGTTAGTCACCATACAGTACATCATTAGTTTTTGATGCAGTGTTCCACAAAATCATGATTTTTAATAGTTGCATAAGTAATTCACTTAATCTTCCTCCTAGCTGCATTGGTAAGTGTTCAATGGCTAGATGAAAGAACAAGGAGTTGTCATGCTTGCATGGTCAGATTGGCTTTAAGGCAGTGTTCTCACATCTAAGAGTAGGACACTGTCCGAAAAAATTTCATATTCAGGAGTGTCTTGAAGGAAGAGCACTCTGAAAACCACTTTCTCATTAGATCATTCATTCCTTCCCACAGCAAATAGGTGAGGTAGGAGGAGAATTTTGTTTGGATTTGAGAAGATTCAGGAGGAGGCTGTGTCTTCACAAACGTGAAGGGCTGTGAGTAGGGGCTTATTCAGTTTTGTTCTAGAGGTCAAGAACAAGACTGGTTCTTTGGGTGGTTCAGAGGCAACATTTAGGCTCCACGAAAAGAAGCCAATGCCTCCTAATAATTACAGCAACAGTTTCGTAGTGAACTCCCTGTCACTTTTAGTGACAAGTGACTCAACCATGGACTTGAGGACTGAATGACTCAATCCTCAACAATGGACTTGAGGATCACTCACCACAGCTATGATACAGGAGACTTCTGCAGTGGGTGGGAATTTGAGGGAGTCACAGAGGAAAGTCAGGGGTGGTTTAAAGGCTGTGGCGGGAGGGGACTTACCGCTTAGCCTATCTTACATATATAGAGGCCCTGAACTGTGCCAATGGTTACCAGAGCTTTTAGACAAGAGACCCCCTGGCTAAGATTCTCTCACTGAGCATCCTGTCCAAGCCTCACTGAAGTTACAGTGGATTAGGGTTAAAGTTCCTAAATTTCTCAAACTCTTCTCCTGTGCCAGTCCTCCTTTACCAAAGTACCGGGAATGGAGTATGCAAAGAATAGGAATAAGAATCAGGCACAGTCGGGCAGTTATTTCCTCTCTTGAACTGACTTCAGTCACTAGGTGGCCGTGCTCCTTCAGCTCTTTACAACATCGGCTTCTTCCATGGTCACAGAGACCGAGCATCTTTCTGGATCAATACCCCAAGGAAACCTATTCACAAAGCACAACCTCGTTCTCTGAGGGGCACACAAGGAGCTCTGTTTTAACCTAACCAGCTGTGTAACTTGCCGGGGGATGAAGCAAAAAGCCTAGAAACAATGAGACAGACAGGTGTGTGGAGAGCCTATTTGCCGCAGAAATGGCTTTTACAAAGCTTCGTGGTATAATGTACAACTGCAGAAAGACATCATGGTGTATAAAAATATGTCAAGGATTAATTACTCCTGGGCTGAAACCCAAGATTAGCTTGGTCCTCTAGTCACCAAATGACGTCGCAGTTTATAAATGTCATGCCATGTTGCAGTGTGTGGCTGTGTACCCAGATCAAACGCCACCTTCCAGCTCTCAGCTTCTGCCAACCAGGCCCAGCATGTGCTCCTTCACAACAACCCCTTACGTGGTCATCAAGGCCTGGGATCCGGAATGGGGACTCTGAGTGCCAAAGAGTGGACATAGATGACAGGGTCACATTCTGACACTTATAGTCAGACATGAGTCAGGATAACCCATTTGCTTTTTCCCCTGCCAGAGTCAGAAGAGGTATAAGAGATCCCCCTAGGACAATGTCCCCATTTTAAAGAGAAAGACGGAACAGTGAAACGACTTGCATAGAGTCGCAACTCACCAAGAGATGGCTATCATTTAATTTAATTTTGCATTTTACAGCCTAGCAGTGCAAGATTTTGAGGAAATGAGCAACATCTGGAGAGAGGATTCCACATACAGGTTTAAACAGGAGAAATAGGAAGGGGTGAAGGCAAATGAAAGGATTTGTGAGAACAGGATTTGTCAAAAAAATGTCAGCCCATATTATATTAAGTTCAGAAGCAGACAAGTCCTGAAGCATATGTATGTAGCAATGAAGTAATTCAGAATTTCCTCAAGGTTGCAAATGTGCCTGAGCATAGCAATAAAATGTGAGCAACCCTGATCTACATGTAAGTCACTTCTTCTATCTGTTAATTTCACATGTCCTTCTTTTCAGATTTAATGCAAATGCATAAACTTAAACAATCATGTTCATAACAGACTGTCTTATAAAGAATAGGACGTGTGTAATTACTACCAACCTATTTCTGCTGAGACTAGTCTGCCACAAATGGCAGGCAGATAAATAGATGGTTGAGGAGAGGATAATGAATCAATATATTTACTCAACACTATTTGCCCTTAAAGAGAAGTCAGAAATTCCAGAAACTCCCCAAATCATTCTTGTGTTGTCAAAAAGACTATCAAATCAAAATAATCTTAATGTGGGCACCTGGGTGGCTCAGTGGGTTAAGCCGCTGCCTTCGGCTCGGGTCATGATCTCGGGGTCCTGGGATTGAGTCCCGCATCAGGCTCTCTGCTCGGCAGGGAGCCTGCTTCCCTCTCTCTCTCTGCCTGCCTCTCTGTCTACTTGTGATCTCTCTCTGTCAAATAAATAAATAAAATCTTTAAAATAAAAATCTTAATGTGAAATTAGGGAGAATTTTGCTTTTATTACGCTCCCAACAAGAATGAAAATGATATGTAGATAACACACTACTGTCAGATTTATCCAAACAAGAGCTTTTAATCCAAAGACTTAAAAATACTTTAGAGAAGGGCAGTGAATTTAGCTGGACTGATCACACTCAAGCCTGGAATGCTTGGTTCAGCATTCCATTGAGGATTCTGTTGTGTCCTCTTTCTGTTAACACAAACCTTTGAAATGGGAACCTCTTTGTTCTCTTCATGTTGGTTATTAATCTTTATTTGAAGTCTGATTCTTGAAACATCTGACTTGCTTAATGAACACTGAGTCATCAGTCAATTAATATTTAAATTATGATAGGTCTTTTTTCAATCTTCCCCCCAAAAAACACATGAAATTTTGTTAGCATCCTCATTATTTTCCTTGAAACATGTAACCACAGTTCTGAGTTGATGTAGATCTGTAAGTACTGGCAACTGTGAACCAAGAATATGCCAAAGGGAGGAGGACAACAGGGTATATGGACATCTTAAAGAGGGGTCAGTGGATATGATGCCGCCACCAGAACAGCTGAGCCCAGCTTTTATAGGTTAAACTAAGAGGGGAATAGGTGTGGGTAAAACCCCAGAAATGATACGGTGGAAAAAGTATATATTTGGAAGTAGAGGAAGAGAAAAGGGGATGGCTTTCTAGGAAATGGTTTTAACATCCCTTCGCTAATAATGAATTAGCAATAATGTTAATAGTACATGGGATGCCAACTCCTGGCTTTAGCGAGTCAAACTGTGCCTAGTGCACTCAAACAAAAATCTGCATAGACATACGCACTTATAAACCTTGCATCTTCATTTTTTAAATCCTAGGATATACAAAGCAGCAAGTGGGACTGTATCCAGATGTGGGGTACTGCAGGGACTTGTACTTTTCTTTTCATAGCCTTCTGTATTTCTTGAATGTTAGTCAGTCATGGGTACATAATACAAAACACTGTGCATATGTGATTGTTAAATATTAGCTGCTAATTCTTACTACTGCCAACCAAACACATTTTTTTTTCTATAAACGTAAATCACTGATCCTTTGCCCTTAAAGCAAGGTAAATGAATTTCCAAAACGAGGGATATTCAAGATTCTGGAAGGCCACACCATCCATCTCCTTTGTAAATGAGAGCTCTTTTCAGGGCACACAGCAGATGCATCACCCTTACCCTGGTTCATAACGTGGAAGCTCTGAGGAAAAGAGGCAGAGGCACTGAAGGCAAAAGGAACTAAAAGTTCCAGAGTGGGAAGGAATCACCCAGGCTACATGCACAGAAAACAGGGGTTGGGGAAGCAAAATCAGGTAAATGAGTGCTGAAGATAGCTATGGATTAAAAGAAGTTAGGATGCACTGTACGGTGAGGCCAAAGTTTATTTATGCACAGTTATGCTCAACTTAAATGTTTGTGTGTCAAGATGGAAGTTCCATAAAGGGTAAACATGGCTCATCAATTTTGGTGTTGTCATGTTGAAAAATTACTTGGGCAAACATTCACTGTCTTATCAAATGGGTGAGAGAGAGGTAATTGTGTGTTTGTGTGTATGTGTGTGTTACAGAATGTAACATGCCAGACCATGACGTTTCTGAAATATGTCCGTTCTCACATTGTGTTCTCACATTCACTCAGCATCCCTTCAATTCTGAAGCAAACAAAAACCAAACAACAACAACAACAAAACCAAACCTAGGCTTTGCACACCAGGGGTCTTGGGATGACACTAAATGCAGTAACTGTTCGACATGGGAAAAGCAAGGAAGAAGGAAAGAAACTCCAATTATGGCCAGGTTTGAACTCATAATCTTGGCCCTAAAATCTGGGCTTCTTCTAACATTCCTTCATTGATGGATGTGACCTTCCATTTGGCTAAGGAAGTCAGAACCCTGGGGATCACCTCCGACTTTTTTCTTCCTCAGTCCCAGTATCAGGTCACCTTTGAGTCCTTTTGCAGTTCTTCCACTGCTCCTTAGTCCACGCTGCAACATTTCTCCCCTGATCCACTGAAATGTTCTCCTAACTGGCTTCCCAGAATCTACTGTGTCCCACTCTCCAATTCATCTTCTCTCCTCAAGCCAAAGAAAATACTTCATAACAAATTTCTGCATGATGAATTCTGCTTAAAAGCATCAATGGCTTCTCCCCACTCTTAGAATAAAGACCCAACCCTATAACATACTTTTCAAAACCTAACCTAGTCTGGTGCTTTCCTCCTTCTCTGGGCTCATCATTTACCTCTTTCAGCAACTTGAGCAGACCATCCTCCTTCCTGTGACAGCTTTTGTGCATGCTTTGTTTGGAATACTCTACCTCTGTCCTTTGTCTACTTATTGATTGCTCATCTATATGAGGCATTTTTGGTTACATGTTCTTATAGGATTATATTCCTATCAACTCATGGCTCATTTCAATTTCAACTACATTTTTATTAGTGTGACTGCTGTATGTTACTCTTTCCCTCTTCATGGTAATTTGATAAGAGCAAAAACCATTTCAGTATTATTTCTTACCATCATCATAGTTTTCTGGGCCCAGCACAATGGCTGGAATGTAATGGGAGCTGACTATAAATACATTTTTATGGTAAGGCTACCACTTACTGAAGAGTAAGATACCTCTTGACTAGGGAATCCATAATGCACCTATGCAGTTATCCAGATGTGGCTAATCAAAGCCCTGGCCCTGCAGCAGTTTCTCCTCTACAAGAAGGGCCTCCTGGGGAAGCATCAGCCTTCCACATCCAAATAAGCCCCTCATGCCTAGACAAGAAAAGGGACTTGAGAACCAACACAACTGTTTCCCCATCTTCATTAGACTTCCCCTGGAGGGAACCCGCCTGTGGACATTGGTTAGATATTTGCTCTTTCAACTTTAGAAAAAGAAAAAAACAAAGCATAACATGAAACAAAATTCCATAGAAACATAACTAATGACATGGGATAGAGTTTCAGTACAAATTTTAAAAAGGGGGTGGATTACTAATATTAAAATAAATTTTAAAATTAAATGGAATGTTCAATTTCATATACAAATAAGAATTCCTTGCCCAGGAAGGGAATAAAGTACCTAGTAAGAAGAAGCCAAGTTATAAAGCCCACTATTAGTAGCCTTGTATAAGGCTTGTTACATGATAATCTCCACAGGATAGGTCTTATCTCATTTCAGAATCTCACTGTCAATGGTGCTCACGTTTACTTTCTTTCAACTGCTCTCTTACAGTCCCTCTTTCAACCAGGCTGCAGATACTGGCTGAGGATAATGCAACCATCACAGCCTGACTTGTTTACTTGTTTTGTGCTAGGCACTACCTATGGCATAAATCAAGTAAACTGTTTTAGAAGATTAAATCTTTTACTCCCCACCAAAAAGAGGGTATCACAAACAAAGGAATCATTAGGTCAGATTATTACTATTATTATTATTATTTTTTTTTTTTGATCAGATCATTTTAAAGGCTAAAAAGGGTAAATATAAGCATGCTTTAAAAACAGTAGTCTATAAATATATCATTATAACTATGTAACTGGAAATATGCATAATTACAACCCTCCTTCCCTTTAACTGAGTTGTTCGCCATCAATCTGCAGAAGGCATCTTTTTCAGGCACTAATCACATCAGCATTAAGTACTGTTGGAAAACCCTGCTTGCATCTGAAAAACTATGTACAAAATATTATTCAGCACATTATGCTATTATAACATTCAGAAGGAGCGAAACATTCTTTATGTTTAATGGTATTGGATAAAACATCTAAACCACAGAAGACTTGCAAACATAATATCCTCTATCTTACAGAAGCCAAAAAATCAGATGGCGCAAGGCAGCTGATCTGCAGAAACACATGTAACCAACAAATATTATGGCAGGTTACAGCTTCCAAGTTCTCCACTCACTTCTCAGTGGAGAACATTCTCTAACTGAGGTTAGAGACTGAGGGAAACTGAAGGAAAAACACACTCTATTCTCTCTCCTTACCTCATTCTTGCTCTCCTTTTAACCACAGACTCTAATCTCAAAATATCATTTGGTTAGTAAAATAGAAGGCAAGATTTATTACTCATTCTCTCTCACTCATGAAACTTGGCTAACCTCTTTCAACTAAGGTATGAAAAGGAAATAATAAAATGAGGCAGTGTTAGTTCACCAATAAATAGATAGTACTGACTTCTAGATAAATATTGACTTATTATCAAACATAATCTAAGTTTATTACCAAAGAATTTAAACCCCATGGTCAAATAGGAACATAAGCTCTGGTGATATATGAGCTCAATATCTTCTGGGATGTGACACCAATTTACGTGCTAGGTCCTAGTGTGTTAGCACCGGGGGTTGGCTAAAGATGAAAGATAATGTAAAGGGGCTTATAAATAGGAATGTCCCTGTTGACTATTTGCCTCAGGAAGCTGTGTTCACTATATATTTCAGAAATTGCAGAATGTTGTGCTTACAACTGTGCTACAGGAAGGGTCAATTCCAGAAAATTTAAGGCATATAAAACATGCATGATCATACCACACTCAGGGTCAGTATCAAGGTTTGAGATCAAAATAAAGTTTGAGCGAGGAAAGATTTTAAACTTTGAAACCTCTAATCATAAATAGCTAGTGTGCCATTTTTATTTAAAGGGAAATAGAGGGTCAATAATGAATGGTGACATTCTGATACTATGATGTGAAGCAACAATGTCAACTGTCCACAAATTTATCAAAAGAAATTAAGAATTTTCATTATGTTTATATTTTCTATTAAATGGAAGTAGATTCAGCCCTACTTTAAGATTTAGAAATGATGTCACTAATATTCACAGTTTGGAGCTGAATATTCATGGGGGAGCCTGTTAAGGCCACTAGAGATATCTCCCATTAGTCATGCTCTCTGGTAGACACAGGTAACAGCTGCTGCATTAACACCATGGGTCTCAGACCTCTTTTCACGTAAATAAAATTTACTTCATCTGAACCAGTGGTTTCAATTTTTTTTCATGGCTATAGACTTCCTTCTTCAAAGAAATCATATATGAAAGCCCAAACACTAAAGGCTTGAGTTTTTGCAAGGACTACTACTAGAGCACAGCCCCGCCATAAGGACTGAATATTCTTTACTTGGAAAGGACATGAAAGTTACAATACAAAAGTGACTCAAATTTAAAAACAATTCTTAACACTATCGATTTTTAAAATAACATACTAATTATCTATGGTATGGCTTAGAATAATAAATTAGCTCAAAATGGATCATAGTTCTAAATGTAAAACCTGAAACTATAAAATTTCTAGAAGAAAGCCTAAAAGAAAATCTTTATGACCTTAAGTTAGCCAAAGAGTTCTTAAGACATGACACCAAAAGCATAATCCGTAAAGAACAAATTGAAGTTAAACTGGGTTTTATCAAAATTTAAAACTTTGGCTCTGCAGACACTAGTAAGAAAGTAAAGCTAAGACACAAACTGGGAGAAAATATTTGTAAATCCTTTCTGACGAAAGATTTATATATAGAATATTTTAAAAAAGACTTACAATGCAGTAAAAAAATGTAAGTAAAATATTTGAATAGGCCTTTCAACAAAGATGATGTCTGAATGCCGAATAAGCACTTAAAATGATGCTCAAAAGTATTAGCCATCAAGGAAATACAAACTAAAATCACACTGAAATCCTACTACACACCCGCTAGAAGATTTATTATCCAAAAGACTGACAATACCAGGCTTTGGTAAGGATGAAGAGAAAACGTAAATTCACATATTTGCTGGTAGGAATATAAAACTGCACAGCCACTTTGGAAAATAGTTTGGCAGGTTCTTAAAAGCTGAACATATACTTACTATTAACTCAATATTCTCACTCCTAAATATTTATCACAGAGAAATGAAAACACACATCTACACAAAGACTTGAAAGCGAATGTTCATAGCAGCATTATTCATAATAGCTCCAAACTCAAAATTATCCAATGTCCATCAACCAGCAAATGGATAAAAAAAATAAATTATACTCATACAATGAAAAATTATTTAGACTAGGAGAAAAAGTGTAAAATATATAACAAACTCCCAAAGCTGAAGTGGACTTACTGATAAGTGGTATCTCCATCAACCTGGTCTCTACCATTGTAATGTCTGCATAGCCACCTGACTTGAAAATTGAGGAGCTTCCCAGAATCCCACAGAATAGAATGTTTCTGGGAACAGCTTTTTTCTTCAGTATTTCAGACCCACTTTGGTATTTTATTTTACCTCCAGAAGACACAGGATCACTTCTACATCTATGTTTATACATCTTTGAATCGTCCCGTGGTACCTACCACAGCGCTGAATAAGTAGTTAAAAAAGAATGAATGTTAATAGAGACTCCTGGGTGGCTCAGTCAGTTAAGCATGTGCCTTTGGCTCAGGTCATGATCCCAGGGTCCTGGGATCGAGTCTCGTATGGGGCTCCTTGTTCAGTAGGGAGCCTGCTTCTCCCTTTGTCTGCCACACCCCCTGCTTGTGCGCTCTCTCTTTCTCTCTCTCTGACAAATAAATAAATAATTATTTTTTAAAAATGACTGATATAAATTGGATATTCTCAAACATAGGGTAGATTTGGTTCATGGCCCCTGCTACTCTTGGGCTTAAGCTCTATGCCAAGAAGAGATGGCAAAGTCCTGGATTAATAACATTGCCCTCAAGTTCAAGGTAGTTATTTTGATTTTGTTAGACTGGAGATGAGATGTTACATACCTTGAGCCCCCTTGGGAAAAAAAAGGATGGGAAGGAAATACCAAGAACCTATCTCCTGGGAGTAAGTTCCCAAACCAATCACCTTGAGATAATTACCAAAAGAGAAATGAGAAAAACACTGTCAAATGAGGAAAGTATATATTTGAAGAAAAATGTAACAGACATTGTGCCTTCAGGGCAACTAGTTAATCTCCTACATGAGATATCAGGGTGATGACAAACTTTTTTCTTCAGAGGATCACCAGTGCTAAATGGAAACTGTCAATATGATGGCTGAAGAATTGGAGTCAGTGAGATACATACAATTTATAAAAGTGAAAGGGAGTCCAACTCAAACAAGGGCTTCAACATTTCATTCACATGCCTACGCTTTCATGCAAAAAGCCACATACATAAGAATTACACACAAGTGAATAAAATCGCAGGGTCTGGTAAATAAGTACCCCCACTAAAGTGAGACTGTTCATGAAACCTATAAGAGCAGTTAAGGCCTCAGTGAAGGGCACACTGTTTAGAGAGCTGATCGACAGATGAAAGCTGACCTCAGGAGCCCTTGACCAGAAACTGTGCATTTAGTCTTCAAAGACACAACCACACTCTATTACTCTGAATGGTCTTGAAGTTCTTTGATTATTTTTTCTAAATAAACTCCTGGCCAATATAGTAATATTCCCCCTCAGTTGGGTAGATTCTATTTATTTACCCATCAATTAATGAAGTACAATTTCTCCATTACAAATCATGTTTATAAAGGTGCAGTAGTGTATTTCATAAACATTGAACCTCTTCATGTGTTGTTTCTTGAAGGTGTTTGAAATATTCAGAAGAATATGAAGTACTAAGCTAATACCTGATTAACTAGTTATGAACATTAAATACTTAAAAAAAATTACAACTGTAAGAACCATATATATTTAAAAAATAAAGAACCATATATATTGAATCTATAATCATGTTAAGATTTCCAAGGAAATTTGGTTACTTCAATTTAAAAAGCTTAGGATTTGACCTGTCAAATTTATGTAATATATAAACACTACAAGGGAATAATCTTTTGCACTTATTTTTTATGCAAAAATTATTAAATTTATGAATAAATCTGTCCATTGAATTTGAAGACTTTGAAAAGTAAACTTTAAATCAAATAGCCTAAAATCTGAGAAACAAACTGAGGATTTTAGAGGGGAGGGAGGGCAGGGGTTGGGTTAGTCTGGTGATGGGTATTAAGGAGGGCACATATTGCATGGAGCACTGGGTATTATATACAAACAATGAATCATGAACCATCACATCAAAAACTAATGATGTACTGTATGGTGACCAACATAACATAATAAAAAAATTTTAAAAACATTAAATAAAATTAAAAGTAATAACAGATATTCTTTTACATGATTAAAAGGCTTCCCAAAAGAGCAAAAGTTAATGGGAATTTGGCAAAGCCTACACCTCACAGACTCTCAGCTCCACAGTCCAGAAAGAGAACCAAGGGCACCACTCTTGAACAGTTAAATGCCATATAGGCCATACCTGCAGCAATCCTAAACCAACCAAAGTTCTCAGAGATATCTCTGGCAAATTTCCATCATTTCTAGAAGAACTAAGACTGTCAAAGGAAGAGGAAGGTAAGGGGCATCAATCTGGAGCAAACATAACCTAGATGGTCTGGGATGGGATGAGATTTCCACCTTACTTGAAAATCCAGAGAACCTCAAAATCTAGGGGCCAATAAGAATTTTAAAAAGCTTCCCAGGATCTCATCCCAGAATAATTCTGGGAACAACTAAGAAGTTTATTCAACTCCCTCAAATATTCTCTTTTGCCTCTGGAACATTCAGAGTCACCCCTACACTTACTTTGCTGAGTGGGGCCTTGTAGAATGCTGACTACTGAACAGCTCCCACACTATGTCCATTAAAGGAGGTGCAAGGTACTCTACCAGAGCTATGCTAAGTGACAGCGAGCAGAATTCCTAGAAAGGTACCCAAAAGCATGGAGGCAATAAGAATGGAATGCAGAGAGCCAACCTGCATTCTGGACCTAGCTGTGTTACCACATAGCTTGAGAAGCTTGAACAAAGCTTTTTCAAAGCCTTTTTTTTTTTGTGACCTGGCAAATATCATATCTGTGAAATAAGCATGAACTTACTTTGGAACAGGTTTTGTTATAAAAAGCCACTGAAATAACACTTTAAACACCCAGAAGAATACAAGCAAAATGCTGAGAATCAGGTTCTTTATTAAAAGTCTGAAGATGCTAGGACTGCTTTACAGCAATGGAAATGGTAAGCTGGCTCTGAAATATTACATGTATGTGTGGGAATCCATTTAACTAATAAGTAGGAACAGGATTCTATTCCTACTAACATACTTTCCAACTAAACTTCATCAAGACCAGAGAAGGGCAGCATAAACTAGATGAGGAGTTTAAAGGAAAAAAAAAAAAGTTCTACAGACTGAAGTTAATATCCTAAAAATTTGATTTTGTACCAACTCTGTGTCAGGTACTTAGCTCATTCAGTCCTTTCAATAATCCTAGCGGTAGAAATTATTATTCCCTTTTTAGTGGGGGAAAAACACTGAGGTTTGAACGCTGAAGCAATTTGCCTATTACCGGGAAAAAAATAACTAGCTCTAAGAACCTCAGTTTATATGGTACCTCCCACAGAAACTAAAGGCCATGACAATTCATCCCGAGAATCCTGAAGAGTACAGTTCCTGTGCTTATTTTACATTTCAACAGAGGCTGAAAGATGTAGCAAGTCTTCATGGAAATTTCAGAGATGGATCCTTGTTGTCAAATTTCTAAATGGTCCTGTTTCTCTTCTTACACCCGGTGGTGAATGTTATGTGTTCGTCCTAGAGCTATCCAGATCTCCCACACCATTCTCCTCCCTTGAAATGAGCTCTAAGTTCAGATGAAAGGAAGCAGCCATCATTCTCGTGTCCACATGGGCATGCTAGAAGATTCCAAGTTTTAGCAGCAGCTAAAAGCAGGCCCTGGAAGTGCTCATTGCCTTCTCTCAGATGGGCAACTTTCATTCCCATCAAAATAGGAGGAGACAAAAAAATTCATCAGGAAGTGTATCGCAATTTCACAGACTGACAGATGGCGGCATGTAGCAATACATCTTTTATTACTTCCCTTGACACCTACAGATTGCATACTGAGTTCAACTGGGCTGATAGACACATTCTGCAGGTGTATTGTTGAGAGAAAAAATTTTGAACATTTTCTAGCTATCAAAGAAATAATGTACCTAGGTATGGGAAGAAATTTCCTGGTAGTCCAAAGAATGTTTCTCTCTCCAAATACTCTCTAGTTATGTAATCCTAACACTGGCATTTTAATGCCTGGTAAATTTACTTTCAAACATGGATAGGCGAGTCTGCATTAGAGGTTTCACTTCTGCTGTGTTTATAAAACACAAGAATCTACAACTAAAGGACTGCAACTTTATTCACTAAAGCCCCAGGCTGCATAAGGGACTATATTTTATGTCACACATAAATATATAGCTTGGGATGATTGAACTTGATTTTTCTCAATTTGATTTTCAAAGTTGAAAAACTGAAATTGTGCTGTATCCTTATAGCTGTTCTAGGTAGTAAATACCCACAGCTCTGAGAAGCTAGCGCTCCACTAGCCAGTAACAATGATGTCATACTGCATTGCTGAAAAAGCCTTCCCAGAAGCATTCATACCTGATAAGCATATTGTGTGGATTAGAGTTACAGAAAAACAATAGAAAAAATCATTTTCTAGCCCAGTGTCAGATGCCAGAGGTATATTAGTGAATGAAAACAAAACTTATCTAAGGAGTGTGGAATGTATTTAGTATTTCCACCAAATTATTATTCTGCCATCATCAGCAAGATGTGGAGACAGCAACAAACCTGATGACATTTTTTTTCTCATCTGATGACTAAAGTCCCCATTAGGGTGCTAGGCAGGATCCCCATCTCCCAGAGGACAGTTCTAGTATAGATGGATATCAAAAGTGGAAGTGGGGGCGCCTGGGTGGCTCAGTGGGTTAAGCCTCTGCCTTCCACTCAGGTCATGATCTCAGGGTCCTGGGATCGAGCCTCACAATGGGCTCTCTGCTCAGTAGGGAGCCTGCTTCTCCCTCTCTCTCTCTCTGACTGCCTCTCTGCCTACTTGTGATCTCTCTCTCTGTCAAATAAATAAATAAAATATTTAAAAAAGAAAACTGGAAGTGGGATGATTGCAGCAACTAAGGGCCTGAAAAATGGTGCTATGAGTATATTTGCATTCTATTATATACAGGAATAAGTATAATTTATATGTAAATAGATTTATAATATACTTAATTATACACTACATTATATCTTAAAACACAACATCAAATTCCCCATCTCAAACCAGTCTAGTTGACATACTACACTACAAAGGCATTTAATCATGCAGCTTTCCTCAATTTCAGAAAGAAACATAGAACCCAACCAATCCTTGATGATCTTTTAAATTTTAAAAGTTTGCCTTATAAAATCCAGGGAAAGCTAGATGACGACGAGGACAAAGTATATGGCTAATGGAGTGGATCCATAGTGTGCTACAAGCCAACGATACAATGTGGCTGCTTTATGGAAAAGGAAACTATACTCTGCCACAGAATCAGAGCTTCTCATCATGTGACAAGGTGAAGAAAAGAGTCTTTGGTGAAACATTATTCTGGGTAAGTCTCTAAAGGTATTTTGGGATCAGTTTAATATTTGAATTGATAGACTGAGTAAAGCAGACTACCCTCTCTACCCTCCCTGTTTGAGTGGGCCTCATCCAATCAATTAAAGGCTGAACAGAACAAAAGACTGACTCTCCCCCCAAGGAAGGGGAATCCCCCTCTCTGACTGGCTTGGAGCTGGAACTTGGCTCTTCTGGGCTTTACACTTGAGATGAAACATCTGCTCTTCATGGATCTCACGCCTGCAGGCTCCCAGACTAAGACTACACCATCAGCTCTCCTGGGTTTTAGGCCTTTGGACTTGGACTTGAAACTAAACCATTGGCCCTCCTGGGTCTCAAGCTTGCCAACTGCAGGTCTTGGGGTCTCCCAGCCTCCGTAATCACATAATGTCCCGTATCATCAATATGTGCAATTTAAGAAACAGATGAACACAGGGGAAAGGAAGGAAAATTAAATAATATAAAAACAGAGAGGGAGGCAAACCATAAGAGGCTCTTAACCATAGGGAACAAACAGGGTTGCAAGAGGGGTTGGGTGAGGGATGGGGTAATTGGGTAATGGGCATTAAGGAGGCCACCTGATGTAATGAGAACTGGGTATTATACCCCTGAAATTAATAATACACTATATGTTAAATAAATTGAATTTAAATAAAATTTTTTTTAATTTCATATATATAACATATATACACACACAATCTTTATACATATAGCTTCTTTATATATACATAGTTTTAACATATTTATTATATTAAATACAAACACACAACCCTTATTTGTTCTGTTTCTCTGAAGAACCCTAACACAACGCTGGAAAAAACTCTTCCCTATAGAGCCACCAATGTAGTAAAGCTGGGGATATCTCATTCCTCGCCAAGATAACAAAGATGAATAGGCCACAGCAGCCATCAAATGGTGATACTATTAGAAAGTATGTGATATTTGGGGCGCCTGAGTAGCTCAGTCAGTTATGCTTATGGGTCTGCTTTCAGCTCAGGTCATGATCTCAGGGTCCTGGGATTGAGCCCAGCATCTGGCTCTCTGCTCAGCAGGGAGTCTGCTTCTCCTTCTCCCTCTGCCTGTCTCTCCACCTTCTTGTGATCTCTCTCTCTCTGTCAAATAAATAAATAAAATCTTTAAAAAAAAAAACTTTAAAAAATAAAAGTGTATTTGGAAATAAAACATGATTGAAATATTCCTACTTCTATAATGCAAGTGATTGGAAGGGGTATGGCAGGGTATTAAGGGAGACAAAATCAGACAAAAGAGAAGACCTGCTCACAGATTATTACAATTTATTTTCTCCTGCAGAATTGATCATTCACACAAATCCAGGCACATGCATCTGCTGCCCCTCCCTCGAAGGCTCGAGTTGTGACCACACCCACACACATACACAACCTGCTGCTAAACCTCAAATCCTTTAACAAATGTGCCACATAATAGCTAATCAAGCTATAAAGAGTTTTGCTTCTTCATTCTTACTGACTTAAAAGCCAAGGTGCTCCTGAACAATTTTATGAATTTTAGGACCTGTGTTCTTCTCACAACGCCCACACATACTTAAAATCATCTTTGTATGGGGTTCACAGAGAGAGGAAACAGAAGGTGTCAAAGGAGAGATTTTTAGAATTTCAAAAAAACTTCCAGGATCACAGACATTCTTTTCCAATATACAAGCTGAAGACATTTTAGGAAAGCTTAAAACCAGCTGGGTATGGTAGAGACTTGTGAAGTGAAAGGGAATTTGGGATTCATTAAAAGACTACCATGGATAAAGACCTAACTATTTGCTCAGAAGTCTCCCATCCCACCCCACAATGCCCAGGAAAAACTCAACTCCGCCAGCTCAGTGGTCACCTGCACAAAAGGAGGCCAGCTCTTAATTAAGCACGCACCTGGGCAGGGCTGAAAGCAAGGCCTGGTCTCTTGCATCCTTCTCTGCTTTTCTCACCCTTGCACATCCCTCCTCCTACTTTCTTCCTGGGGTTAAGAAGAGGCTCCAGAGCCAGACTCTGGGTCTGAATACTCTTCCTGACACTGATTAGCTATGTGTGACCTTGGAGAAGTTATTTACCTCCTAATGCCTCAGTTTCCTCAGCAGCAAAATGTAAAAAATAGTAGTAACTAGCATGTGGGGTTGTGAGGATGAAATCAGTTCAAGCACAACAAACTCTTGATGAAGTACTGGCCCGTGGTACATGTCCGTGTCAGCCTAACTAATCTTGTGGAGTCCATTTTTCTGGACCCAGCAGATGGTAAGTTGATTTTGGTTCATTTATTGCATTTCTCACATGGTATAGAAAGTACCCATTTACCAGCCTGTCTCCCCTGAGACTGAGCAGGAATCACACGAACGTTCTCATTATCTTTCCCAGCACCTAGTGGTGGCGCACAGCAGGCTCTCAGTAACTGTGGATTGAGTACTTCAAGACACTAATTTTAGGGTGCCTGGGTCCTGGGTGGCCCAGTTGGTTAAGCATCTACACCTTCAGCTCAGGTCATGATCCCAGGATCCTGGGATCAAGTCCCACATTGGGCTCATCCTCCTCTGTGGGGAGCCTACTTCTGTCTCTCCCTCTGCCTGCCACTTGGCTTGCTTATGCTCTCTCTCTCTCTCCCTCTCCTCCCTCTGTGTCAAATAAATAAATAAAATCTTTAAAAAAAAAAAAAAAAAAAAGAACTAATTCTAACCAGGAGAGCATGTCACCTCGGTTGCTGATTATGGATGGCAATGGCAATGCAGTAAAGTGAAGCTTCAGGTAGAATTCTGCAATGAAACACAGTTCACCATTTGGCTATATAATCAAATCCTCAAATTTCTTTATTTGTCTAAATTCATTTGCTTTAAAAGTCTTTCAGATAAGGTCACTTTGTTTACATACTTGTGCCTCTTAATGGCACTGAAAAGTAAGCATAACAAAGATGACTGAATCAATGTTACTTATGCCCCAGGAGAACAAAATTCAAGAAATATTTATGAGCAGTCTGCTACAGTTACATTTAATTATCAATTGCACATAACACATAATTATTAAAGAATCATTAAGAAATGTCCTTCCAAGTATAAACAAGAGCAAAGCATCAACAGACCCAAGATAAAGCAGAGGTTACAACAACATTTTTGAGGCCTGGCTCTCCCCAAATGCCATTTCTCTTAACTACAAAAGAGATAACAAGATGACCACTAGAATAACCCTGGTCTCAGGTAAGTGATTTGACCTTGGTTTCAAAAAACCTTCTGTGGAAAGTATTCTTCTTGTGAAACATCCTATTAAAAAGCAAGCCTGTGAGACACGTTCACTAGTTTCTCTAAGTCCCAAGGTGTTAATGGAGGGGACAGAAGAAGGAGACAGACAGACATGAATACGCACACACCTACTCCTCCTATACAGACCAGACCAGTTAAGATGATCAGTAAAAGTCACCATCTCTTTCCTGTGTGACTTTTGTTATTCCCATATGACACATGCACAGAGGTTTCTGTTGAATCACAGATATCACTGTTGGGTCAGATTAATAAAAGCCATATTTTCCAGTTAAGCATAAGGAAAAGGAGGTAATAAAAGAATTCAAATATGCTCATGCTCTGTAACAGAAAAGAATAGGTGAATTTGCATTTTATGTTTCCTGGACACATACACTTCTCATTTAATTAAAAGAATTTGGGAAGATGAGTCTAAGTTCATAGGACGCCTATGAAGAACACTGAGAACCTCCTAGAAAATAATACTTCTTTGCAGTGCCGAAAAGCACACCTGGATCAAGTATTAAGTGAAATGAGTTACTCCAAAAGCCAAAAGCAGGACAGCTGAAAGGTACGGCTAGTTTAGTTATACAAAAATGAACTGGATATGGACATCAGGGAGGGTATGTGTGATGGTGAGTGCTGTGAAATATGTAAGTCTGATGATTCACAGACCTGTACCTCTGGGGCAAATGTTAGTAAGTTAAACAGTTAATAAGTTAACTTATGTTAATAAGAAAGAAAAGAAAAGAAAAAAAATGAACTGGGGAGCAGGGACCCCAGAATTTACTCACCACTATATCCTCAGGGAATGTGTCTCTGCTGAAGGAGCCATCATCAAACACGACCTCATAGAAGGTCTGCGATGTCACAGCAATCACCCTGCAACTATAATAGCGGGTGTTCCGATGCTTTGTAATGACCGTCTGCCCCACAGAGATACCCTTCTCACCAGCCTTGGACTTCTAAAAGAGGTGGCACAGAAAAAAGGAGAGAAAAGAAACAGGAGAAAGATAAAAGGGAGGGACAGAAAATAAAATATATATTTATTTAGGAAAAAAATTCACATGCTCATGATATATATTTTTAATTTCTGAACTTTTTATTGGGGAATAATTTCAAACTTAAAGGTTACAAGTATATGAGTAGTACACAAAGATACCTACATACTATTGACCCTTTACCCAGATTCATCTGTTATCTATCAATATTTTTAACATTTTGCCATTACTTTTTTGCACATTCTGTCTCTATTTTATATACATGTATATTTATATATTAATAATTGTGTGTGTGTATATATATATATATGTGTGTGTGTGTGTGTGTATACACACACACACACACACACACACACACACACATATATATATTCCGCCCAGAACAATTTAAGAATAAGCTACATATATCATGGGCTTTTACTCCTAAATACATCAGTTGTGTATTTTCTAAAAATTAGGATTTCCCTTTACATAACCACAGTATTGTTATAGTTACTAACTTCAGTGAATCTAACATGGATACAATACTTTAATCAACAATGTATGTTCTAATTTATCAACTGAGCCAATAATGATCTTCATGGTTTCTCCAACTCCCCCACCCCACACCTGCTCTCAAGTGCAAGGTCCAATCAAGTCAGGTACTGCACTTAGCTTCTGCTTCTCTTTAGCCCCTTCTAATCTGGAACATTTCCACAGCCATTCTTTGTCTTTGTGATCATGAGTGCTACTTCTGAAGAATACAACACTCCCTCTCCCTCCTTTTTTTAACTGAGCATTTGCCTGATGTTTCCTCATGATTAGATTCAAGTTCTACATTCCTGGTCAGAACACTATAAAGATAATGTCATATTCTTCTTAGGATATCACTTCTGGAGGCACATGTCTGTCTCTCTGCTCTCAATGGTGATCTTAATTTTGATCCTAAACTAACTGTAGTCCAATCTCTCCACATTACAATCACTGTTTTTTCCCTTACAACTAAGAAGCAATATGTGGGAGAAACTTTAATACCATGCAAATATCCTGTTCCTATATACATCTGCTTAGGTTTAGCATCCATTGGTGAGCTGGGCCTGATCTAATCTTTACTGTGATGGTGGCGATATGCTGCATTCTGCTGCTCCGGCACTCCCTCCACATATACTAGCTGGCACTTAGTATCTGTTAAGCAGGAGTCTCCTACTCTCCCCACATCCTGCTCTTATGTGGGAGAGGAGAAGACAAGGTATAAGCCTATAGAAATGGCCTGGGGTCAGACTATGGGGGTGGGGTGGGGAAGGGAGAAGGGCAGTCAGTCCCTTTGCCATCCTAAGGAGTAAGGACATTATCCTATGGGCCTAAGGAAGGCATGGAGAAGTTTAAATATAGAAGAAAAGTGATCCAGGTTTATATGGCTATAGGTGAAGAAGGTGAGTGGGGAGCTTATTACACCTGGCCAGGTGGGAGATGAAACCTTGGAGTAAGGAACTAAGGACAAATGCTCATGATTTGGATGGAGGGGTGACGCCCTCCCAACAAGCATGTTCCTACGGTCTCCTAGTTGTAGAGTGAGCTCTGACATCTAGTTTCTCACATGCCTAACAAAACAAAATCATTCCCCAGTGACTGCTGGGTTGTTTGGGGAATAATTAGGTGTATAGCATCTAATAGTTATAGTCAGTTAGGTGTATAAACATCTCAATAAAAGACAACAGTAAGTGGGGCGCCTGGGTGGCTCAGTGGGTTAAGCCGCTGCCTTCGGCTCAGGTCATGATCTCAGGGTCCTGGGATCGAGTCCCGCATCGGGCTCTCTGCTCAGAAGGGAGCCTGCTTCCTTCTCTCTCTCTCTGCCTGCCTCTCAGTGTACTTGTAATTTCTCTCTGTCAAATAAATAAATAAAATCTTTAAAAAAAAAAAAAAAGACAACAGTAAGTAAGTGCACTATGTTTGAAGTAGAAAACATTTGTTTATAAGTTTTCTTTTTAAGTTTTCTGTTTGTTTGTTTTAGTAATTTCTACCCCCAACATGGGGTTTGAAGTCATGACCCCAAGATCAAGAGTGGTATACTCTCCAACTAAGCCATCCAGGTACCCGTGAAGTAGAAATCATTAATAGCTAGGCCACAGTATGTTATATGTGCTGAAATAATTACCTAGTTTCCTATTTCATTTCTTCACCCAACCCCTTCAAATATATCTAACCTTTCAAAGTAAGAAAACAACTCAAATGTAATAATGAAATGTGAATAAAAGCACAGTCTGTGGTGATATAACTCCAAAATTGGGCCCATGACTGTTCCGTAAGACTGTACCATTTACAGCTAACTGTAGGAGGCAAAATTTACAACCTGTGTGACCATACATAGTGGCCCTAAGTGGCAATGGCAGCACTTTCTGCAGATGTTGTCCCTCTCTGTCAAACTGACTTAAAAACACTCATGCTCTATAGCTCTCTTTTTTGGTGGGATCCTTGTCTGGTTTTGGGATCAAGGTGATGCTGGCCTCATAAAATGAGTTTGGAAGTTTTCCTTCCATTTCTATTTTTTGGAACAGTTTCAGGAGAATAGGAATTAGTTCTTCTTTAAATGTTTGGTAGAATTCCCCCGGGAAGCCGTCTGGCCCTGGGCTTTTGTTTGTTTGGAGATTTTTAATGACTGTTTCAATCTCCTTACTGGTTATGGGTCTGTTCAGGCTTTCTATTTCTTCCTGGCTCAGTTGTGGTACTTTATATGTTTCTAGGAATGCATCCATTTCTGCCAGATTGTCAAATTTATTGCCGTAGAGTTGCTCATAGTATGTTCTTATAATAGTTTGTATTTCTTTGGTGTTAGTTGTGATCTCTCCTCTTTCATTCATGATTTTATTTATTTGGGTCCTTTCTCTTTTCTTTTTGATAAGTCGGGCCAGGGGTTTATCAATTTTATTAATTCTTTCAAAGAACCAGCTCCTAGTTTCGTTGATTTGTTCTATTGTTTTTTTGGTTTCTATTTCATTGATTTCTGCTCTGATCTTTATGATTTCTCTTCTCCTGCTGGGCTTAGGGTTTCTTTCTTGTTCTTTCTCCAGCTCCTTTAGGTGTAGGGTTAGGTTGTGTATCTGAGACCTTTCTTGTTTCTTGAGAAAGGCTTGTACCGCTATATATTTTCCTCTCAGGACTACCTTTGTTGTGTCCCACAGATTTTGAACCGTTGTATTTTCATTATCATTTGTTTCCATGATTTTTTTCAATTCTTCTTTAATTTCCCGGTTGACCCATTCATTCTTTAGAAGGATACTGTTTAGTCTCCATGTATTTGGGTTCTTTCCAAACTTCCTTTTGTGGTTGAGTTCTAGCTTTAGAGCATTGTGGTCTGAAAATATGCAGGGAAAGATCCCAATCTTTTGATACCGGTTGAGTCCTGATTTAGGACCGAGGATGTGATCTATTCTGGAGAATGTTCCATGTGCACTAGAGAAGAATGTGTATTCTGTTGCTTGGGGATGAAATATTCTGAATATATCTGTGATGTCCATCTGGTCCAGTGTGTCGTTTAAGGCCTTTATTTCCTTGCTGATCTTTTGCTTGGATGACCTGTCCATTTCAGTGAGGGGAGTGTTAAAGTCCCCTACTATTATTGTATTATTGTTGATGTGTTTCTTTGATTTTGTTATTAATTGGTTTATATAGTTGGCTGCTCCCACGTTGGGGGCATAGATATTTAATATTGTTAAATCTTCTTGTTGGACAGACCCTTTGAGTATGATATAGTGTCCTTCCTCATCTCTTATTATAGTCTTTGGCTTAAAATCTAATTGATCTGATATAAGGATTGCCACTCCTGCTTTCTTCTGATGTCCATTAGCATGGTAAATTCTTTTCTACCCCCTCACTTTAAATCTGGAGGTGTCTTCGGGCTTAAAATGTGTTTCTTGGAGGCAACATATAGATGGGTTTTGTTTTTTTATCCATTCTGATACCCTGTGTCTTTTTACAGGGGCATTTAGCCCATTGGGTATTTACCCTAAAGATACAAATGTAGTGATCCAAAGGGGCACATGCACCCGAATGTTTATAGCAGCAATGTCCACAATAGCCAAACTATGGAAAGAACCTAGATGTCCATCAACAGATGAATGGATCAAGAAGATGTGGTATATATACACAATGGAATACTATGCAGCCATCAAAAGAAATGAAATCTTGCCATTTGCAACAACATGGATGGAACTAGAGCATATCATGCTTAGCGAAATAAGTCAAGCAGAGAAAGACAACTATCATATGATCTCCCTGATATGAGGAAGTGGTGATACAACATGGAGGCTTAAGTGGGTAGAAGAAGAATAAATGAAACAAGATGGGATTGGGAGGGAGACAAACCATAAGTGACTCTTAATCTCACAAAACAAACTGAGGGTTGCCGGGGGGAGGGGGTTTGGGAGAAGGGGGTGGGATTATGGACATTGGGGAGGGTATGTGATTTGGTGAGTGCTGTGAAGTGTGTAAACCTGGTGATTCACAGACCTGTACCCCTGGGGATAAAAATATATGTTTATAAAAAATTAAAAATTAAAAAAAAAAAACACTCATGCTCAGGACTGCAACTACTGTATTTCATTATGGTATTAGTTTCCTTATGCATATTTTATTAAAATTGGAATTAACCCTGTAAGGAAACAATGGTTTGGATTTGAATTCTAAGCTCTGCTACTTACTAGCTGTGTGATCTTGTGATCTTGAACCTTTATCAGCCTCAGTTTGTTCATCTGTAGAAGGGATAATACTTACATTAAAGTTTTGCTATAAAAACAGGATAAAGTACATCAACTACCTAGACTCATGGGCAACTGTTAACTGGTTTCATTTTTATAAGTGGAGAACATACCTAGGACGCTAGCCCCTGGTTAATAAGCCACTCTTTTCTGCTGTCCCTCAGTAATTGGCATGTATGACTGCAGCACCCTGATTTCACATAACAAGGCTGAATCCAGCCCCAAACCATCACTGCCTTGCTCTTTACTTCATCTACTTCTGATTCTAAGTCTTGTCAAACATGGCCACAAAGCTATGGTCCTTAGGAAAGAAGGCATATGGAGGCCTCCTCCCCTAACCCCAATGCTCTGAAAGCCTGTGTTTGCAACTCCCTTAAAACCCTGCTCAAATTACAGTTTCATTGACTATTCCTCCTACAGCAGAGTAAAATCCATGCATCAGCACCAGGACTACATGCCTTTTTTTTTTTTTTTCCTACAGTACCCACCACAGCATGAAAAATACTAATGCTGCTGGATGAACAAAAAATGAACGAATGAAAGAAAGAATAAATAATTTTTAAAAATGAACAAACTGTGAGAGTGGGTACAGACATATTTTCAAAATGGGAGAGGACTGATTCTAATTCATGGCCCAGAAAAGAGGAAAACAAAGGGGAGTTATAGAAAGATGTTACTCTTTCTTGGGGTGGATAGGGATGTATGTGGGTTGAGGGTGGGGGAATAAAGAAGGTTTATGGTGAAATTCACAGGGTCTGGAAAGTGGAATTGGTCAGTCAGGGAAAGAGAAACACAATACAGATAGATAGAGGAAAAGGCTGACTCTAGATTATAATCACTTTTTTCTTACATAGGACCTGAAATTTATGCAAACTAGCTGGCTGGGAAGATGGTCAACACACAAACTAAATGCCTTCATCTAAATAAAAATTTCCCTGAGCTTTAGGCATGACATTTCATAGGAGTATTAAGGAAAACAGATTTTCCCCATAATGCTATTTTGATAGGCTTTCTGATTTATTTTTGCAGGGAAAATTTATTGACAAGCATACCCATAACTGATTATACATTCTCAAAAATATTTCCTGTCAGAAAAGCACAGGAATTTATTGATGTTAACATTGTCATTTCTGATCAAAGAAGACAGACGTTATGCAAGAGGTTCCATCAGATTATAGAAATGGCTATGGTATTTTGAAGATTAGTACACAAGGTAATGCTGTGGAAGTTAAATTTCCTTTAACATGCACTAAGCAGAAATGAAGAGTGGTTTAAGGGAGAAAAAAAGCACAACTTCTTTTAAAGAAAGCTAGAGCCACTTTGAAATGCTGTGGATGGGGAAAAAATGTTAAGTAGGAAATGTTACAGATATTTCACCAAAACATCAGAGAGTTTTTGGGGCACAATTACATAGGTAGAGTTACCAACACACATGCATATACCTGAGTTAATTAAATTCTCCCAATAACACTGTGACATAGTTGTTATTTTCATTAAATAGATGAAGAAGCTGAGGTACACGTCAAGGACTTTTCCAAGATCTCAGAGATGGTGAGAAGCTAACATGGGGCTCACAGGCAGGCACTCTTCTATCTTGAGTGCCCTGGTATCATCAACCATCAGAATAAACGTTGACAAAAATCAGAGGAAAAATAAAACCTACCAGGAAGTGGACCTAATGGAATTAACACACTTGCCTAAAGAAGTTACATTTTTCTTTTCCTTTATTTTCTGATTTACTGAGTACTTTCTTTGTTCTACATACACACTGAGAAATTTCTCAGGTAAGAAATAATTTTATCTCCTCGGTATACTCAATTCAACTAGCAACTAGGATTTGGAGTCTATCTGGATATGAAAAATGTAGAATGTATAATTGCACATATAGTCCATTTTTCCATATGTACATGTAACACACATATACACACTGTGGTAAATTGCAAAAATACCAATAATCTTTACTCCTTGTTTTTGCATCTACTGCAATAAAACCTTGAAGCTCCTTCTATCAAGAGCTGGACTCTATTTCCTCATCCCTCAAATCTGGGTTCGTCTTGCAACCTGTCCTACCTAGGCCAAAAGAATACAACAGAAGTATGCCAATACAATGCCTTTGCTCAAGAAGCCTTGCACCCTGCACCCTTCTGCTGTCATCTGAACAAACTCAATTATCCTACTGACAGATGAGAGATCACATGGACCAGAAGTCACATCTGGGACCCTAGACATGAACCCAGATAGAAAATGGTAAGTAGTTCTACAGCTAACCATAGATGAATGAGGCAATCTGCTTGGAAGGAAAGAACCACCCAGCTGAGCACAGCCTAAATGTATGACCTACAGAATCACCAGCTACAGTATTCTCATTGTTCTAAGCCACTACAGTTTATTTGCTCTTTCTTGTACTTCTCTGTACTTTCTATTATGTGTTTATTTAATTATTATTGAAAACACTAAGTGTAATAAAATACAAGAGTCATTGCAAGTTTCTAAATTCTTTAAACAACAGTCAGGTCTACTTAACTGATGTGCTCAAAAAAAGCTGAAGGCAAATTATTTAATAATAAAAGACAATTCTCTCATTTATCTTTCACTTAAATAAGATAAAAGAAGGACTTAAAATGTACACTTTGTAATGTGGAAGGACACATAAATTTAGTTTAAAAATTTCATCTGAATTAACTTCTATTTCTTGTATTTAGGCCAAATGTGGTATAAAAAAGGGCATCTTTATTTTGTTCTTAATAATCCTTACTGATTCCTAAGACATATTATTTCAGTAAAATGAACACATTTTGTTCTCAGGTTTTCTTAAAAAACCAAGAACAGCAACAAAATAAAAACAAAAACAAAACCCCTCAACAAATCTTTTTGGGACTCACTGCTATACCTATCTTTCCTATCATACTATGTCACCTATAAGGAGCAGCACAAATAATAGGATCCAATTGATTACATGTAGAAGAGTTTTCTCTCCACTATGTTGCTTTCAGGTGTGGGCTTAGAAAGGAAAGAGGCCCTTCTTACATAGCTCTCTAACTTTCCCAAGACTCTGCTGATGTTGAAATAAATGGCCACACTTGGGGGAAAAAAAAAAGACTGCTAACTATCAATGATCACAACCTGAATAAGGAGAAACAGATGTTCCTAATACCTGGATTGGCTCATTAAAGGCACACCAACATCCAATAGGCTAACTACAAAAAATTTAAAGAAAGAAAGAAATGAAAGAGAGAATAGGGAAAGGAAGGAACAAAACAGGATGAAAGAAATCACCATTACCTGACAAGTATACTATGGCCATAAATTCCAAGCCAAAGAGCCAAGAACCAGCTAGCAAGTGATGCAAAGAGGAAAAGTAATGCAAGGAGGGACACAGAAAAAAGTGATACTTAAACAAGCAATTACTGAGTGCTCCTTACAAGTAAGACACCCTGCTAGGTGCTGAGGATTAAATAAAAGAATGAGAAAGTCCCTTCTCTCAAAAGCTGGTAGGAAAGAGAGACATAGTTGACCAAAATGCAAAGTATTAAGAATGCCCAGTTGAAGGCATGAAGGGGCCCTTCACAGACTTCACTACAGGGAACTTCTGAACCAGATTGGAGGGAGCCAGGAAGCACTCATGTACACATGTTAGGAAGGCAGTCTGAGTCCAGTAATTAATGCCATGAACTCCTACCATTGGCTACCTTGTGAGCCTGTGGGCACCTATTCAGAACAGTGGTTTTAAATACATAAAGCAAAACAATGAAAGAGTACAGAAGAAACTAATTGAAATAATATTAAAAAAACAAATTTGTGGTGTAATATCTTTGCCTCTTTAATAATGTATTAAATACTAATATCTAGTGGCAGGTCTAATAACTATTACTATCCTACTTTCAAAGCTGTGTAGAACATAAGCAATATTTTGAAATCTCTGTTACAATGGTAATGTGATTTCTACTGTGGACAGAGTTTCAGAAACTGCTAATACCACCACTGCCTCAAAAGTAACAGACTTGTTAAATTCTAGCTAGAGTTGATGGAATACAATTATAAATCTTTTCTCATCCTCTAACAGACAAATTTTCCTTGATATTAAAATATAAAAAAGATTTTATCACCTGGAATATTTAAAGGCACTAACAACCTTATAAAAAATTACAACAACATTATTTATAGAATGGTGCTTGTATATACTGAAGATAAAAGGGCACAGTGAAATGAAACTCAAAGGAAGCATCCCTGTGAAATTATGGAGGCATTATGGCTAATTCTGGGGTGACCTAAAGTGACATAAGAACCTAACTTTAGTACTGAGGTTGGAACGTGCACTGCATTCTCCAATATCATCTCTCCCCATTGGGTTTTTGAGAGTGGAGAGCAGTTAGTTCACATAAGACCTCTAAAGCAAAGGTTCAGGGAAGAGTCCTGTGTGGCAGAAGGAAGGAAGATTCCTATACTTTGCCAAGGTGGATCTTCTCTGATCGGACCCAGCAAAGTCTCAGCTGCAAATACACCTTGAAGAAGGGTCATCCACCATCTGACAAGATGAGTGATGGTCAGAAATGTCATCTTGGGAAAATCCCTTGTGGAGGCCAAGAAAAACAAGGCTGTACCCAACTCGAGTCTAGCCCTGAGATAAGTACAGCCAACTTGGCAAAGCAAAAGCTGACACCTTGAACCCCTTTTCCACCCACTCCCCTCCCCTCGGTAATATGTGTGACATTCCTCAGCCACCCCTGGCTGCCCTAAAAGAAAAACAAATAGTTAACTTGCAGAGATCACAATCCTGTAAGACAGGAGTTTCCCTTGGTTTACAAATGTCCTAGAGATTTAATAATAGCACAATTTCCAGAGGGGAATAACTCAGTTCCCCAAGCCCTAATGTTGCCCTCCCCACCATAAAACTGAAGGAGGCTGAGACAGAAGGAAATGGAAATAAAGTTAAATTTCTTCCAAACCCAAATCTCACTAACAAGGGCACTTGATAGGAGAAGTGTGAAACTTTATCTCTAAACCTCCAAGATAGTGTCAGCAATCATTCCCAAGCATATAACCCACTGATATACATCTAAAGGGTCTCACGAGAAGATTTTTATTACTGGTAATGAATAACCTTTTTCCCAACAATAGCTAGCCCCTCAAGGTCCTGGAGACCTTGCTTCCAAATTTTCTTAGAGACTTACATCATCCCCTTTGTCCTCACCCACCGACGAGTCCACCCCTACTCTGCCTTTAAAAACTCTGACTGTATTCTGGTTCAGGGTCCAAGTCCCTACTCCACTGTGTCGGGTGTACTTGGGCCCAAGCTTAAGCATGTCACCTCAGGGTCCAAGTCCCTACTCTGCTGTGTTGGGTATACTTGGACCCAAGCTTAAGCTTGTCAAATAAACCCTCGTGTGATTGCATCGGTGCATAGCTCCTTGGTGGTCTCTCAGACATGAAAACTCGGGCATCACACCCTGACTGGGTTCTCCATCTATATAATAATGTTAAAAATAGTGAAAATCTGAATATAATTGTGTATGCAGAGCCAGCAAAGCTGGAGAAGCAACTTCTCCAATAAATAGGCCAAAATGGACATTCCCATTTCTCTCCAGAACTCTTTTACCTTCTCAACTTAATTATTTCTCCCTAATTCCTATGGTTTAATAACCCATGAGATATTATTATTGTATTTTTTAAAAACCATTTTATAAAAATCCCTACAGGGATCTGAGTAAATAAATTAATACACACTATTCTTCTTTTACCAAACTCATGCAGTAGAAGTCACTCATATAAATTTACCTTGTATAATGAAAGCTTTCTTTGTAAAATTACAGGCACTAGGAAAAAATCTTCTACCCAGAAAAACCCAAATCCCTCAGGCTTCATGAAGAAATAATTGCTCTATTGGCAGAAATGCACATGCAGACTCAAAAAAATGTCACAAGTATTTAATTTTCTACATGTATGTTTGTTCACGTGTACTTTTATTTCTTGTGGGTTTTTAAGTACAAATATATAATACAGTGGGAAATGGTGGTAAGCAGTTTTCCAGAAGATTTAAGGTCTTATTCACTTTAATGTCTATAGAAGATACTGAGAAAAAACTAATTCTTCTACATTTGAGTCATTAGCTCACATCAGAGGTCTTGTTTGGTAGGTAAGTGAAGAGGACTGGGACAGAAGAAACATCCCTAGATGCTCACTCTGTTAATGTAGGAAGCTCTCAACAGGTCGGTATCACCTGCTTTTTATTCTGAATAGTAAACAACTTACTTCAAAAACAGCAAAGAGGAAAGTTCATATCAACTGGTGGAGTTGGAGGAGTATGAAGTCTCCCACTGTTAAGATGGAACTTGACACGAGCAACTCCTAAGTCACGTTCGAACTCATTAGTTGCTAGTGAACATGGGAGTCCCTGGATGCCTGCCCTAAGAAGCTCTACCTTGGGCTTTTACATTTCAGGGGCTCTTCAGGCTTCTTGGGTAGCAATAATGGAATGTGGAGAGAACTACAGGTACAACAAAATCTCAATCATTCACAGCAGGCTCTGTAGGTGTAGAAATTAACAAGCTGATTCTAAAATTTACATGAAAATGGAAAGAAACTAAAATACTCCAAGTAATCTTGGAGAAAAAAAAATGTTGGAGGAATTACAACTTGGAGGGAAGGAGAAGGAGAAGTAATGGCTCAACTCTAGGGTAATACAACTTAAAAATTACCTCAGAGGGGGCATTTTCAACAGAGAGAAGCAAGCATCTCTAAATGGTATTCTTCCCAAAAGGACTTCTAAATCTCAACTACAGTTGGGGAATGGGTTAAAAATAGCTTAAAATAGATGCCAAAAAAAAAAGTTCTTATCAAGGAAATCCAAAGTAAATCAGACTAATTAAATGGTTTTATAGTTTTCTGTGCCACCAAGAAGGAAACCCAGGTAAATAATGACACCATATAAACTAACCCAAGCCATAGTCTCCAATTGGAAAAGTGACTACCAAAACAGTAATCTAAATGAAATGTCACATATGCTCTGACCCTGATGATCTGGTAAACCTCTCTGAAGTGCAATTTTATCATCTATAAAATGTGTACAATCATATACCAGGGAGGTTGTGACTGTGAGGACCAAATGAAATAATGTAGTTATGTATGAAAGGGCACAGTAAACTACAGAAGGCACTGTACAAATATTAGGTGTTACATTAAATTTTATTCACCTTATCTACTTTGATACACTGCTCCCAACAAAGGAGCGTTGTCCCCCTGAATAGAAGAGAACATCATGGTGGGATAGGCAGTTGTGGTTCCATAAAGATACCGTAGTTATATGAGCATAAGTGAGGGGGAGGAAGAAAGAGAGGGGGGAGCAAGAAAGGAGGAGAGAAAAGAAGAGAAAGAAAGAAGGGAGGGTGGAGGAGGGAAGAGAGAGAAAGACACAGCAAGTGAGAGAGTGAGAGATTGATCTAAAGTGAAGCTTCCTAGCCTTCTTTTGAAATTGCAGGAGAAATAGCCATAGGGACAGTTGAAGAAAAGCTGGTCAAAAGTTTTCTATTGCCCATCACAACAGCAGAAGTGCAGAATCTGCCTAGCTACCCCACGAATGTTAATCAAAGAGGACAAACCCACAAAATATTTCCATTATTAATAAAGAAAATATCCATCTACCTCTCTATCTAGTGTTAATTAAATGCATCTAAGTGCTTAACACCATGCTTGAAAGAGAAATGTGTGGGGTTCCTTTGGAGGCAGGAAGGGATGGCAAAAAAACTGAGAGTTTTCATAGAAGGAAGCTTTCCTTTCCAGTTTCATGACTGTAGCCCTCATGTTCTCTTAAATATCACCGAAAGTTAATCTCTGTGGTCCCCACAGCCTTGGCAAAAGCTACTTCTCAGTATCCGGTAAGGGCACCAGTCTATTCCAAACACATGACAGATATATATAATAACAGATATGAAGGTAAAATTAGAAAATATTGAATACAAGGGTTTGGAAATTTTGTATTTTCTTCTAATTCCTGAGAAATGTATGAGGAAAGGAGGGACAAACTTAACCAAAAGCCTTATCTAGTACTCAAGGAGAGACAAACAAAATGGAAGGTAACTGATTGTAACTGATTACGGTATCTAATGCCCACAAAAAAAGAGCATTTCATTCCTTTGCCTCCTGCCCCATTCAAAGGATTCTGAACGCCCGATCAACTCAGTAACAGCTCAGAGAAAAATTAAAATAATGCTTTATTTAAAAATGTCGAAAGAGTAATTTCTTACATTTCTTCAGATACTGCCCTCTAAAATTTCATAGATCCACTACACATGGTGGGGGATTAAACAGAGAGAATCCATGAGATCTCACAAAGAAAACAAGCCAATTTCAGATAAAGAATGGTCAAGGAGGGGGCGTGCCTCAGTGGGTTGAGCATCTCACGCTTAGTTTCAGGTCAGGTTGTGATCTCTGGGTTGAGATCAAGCCCCACTTTGGGCTCTGTGCTCAGTGCAGAGTCTGCATGGGACTCACTCTCTCTTTCACTCCCCAGTTACTGGCGCAAGCACATGCTCTCTCCCTCTCTCAACTAATAAAGTAAATCTTAAAAAAAAAAAAAAAAAAGGAAATAAAAGAAATGGTCAAGAAACCACCTAATTTTGCCTAGAAAGAAAAGAAGTGCTGATATGCAGCTGTGAAATCATCAGACCCCAAGATGGCTACCAACATCCTGTGGAAAAGGACAAAGAAGCTGGATAACCGCAGGCTGACTGGCTTCCTGCCAAGAGACCTCACAAGGGCTTTTTAGTTAATCCAGGGTTTTATATATCATGTTTGTTCAAAGTGGACATGTAATGTTGACCTAGAGAGTAGATTTTTAGATAGAAATGTTGGAACTCTTTTAATTGCCATTTCTATTGTTCATAGTAAATAGTCTTAAAAAGTTACATTTTCATTACATTTTGTATCTATGGATTTCATTACGACTATGACATCTAATTGCTGTTTTCTACATGAAGGAATAGAGAAACTCTGTCTCTTATGCTTTACAAGATGCGGGAATGTCAAATAACCCTTTCCTGTTGTCTGTCTGTTGACAGATTCCATTTTTATTTCTCCACCTCATCCGTGGTGCTTCACTCTAATGTCAATGTTAAAATATGGGATTAGTGTCACTATTTAATTTTCTTAACAAGCTATCAGACAATAATGTATGCTTCAATTATTTTCTTTTTAAAAAACAATTATAACTTGTTGAAAAGCTTAACATTTTCTGGGTACTGAGATATATTAATTCTGTGAAAATGTGAGCAAGCATTTTACATGGAAACACACCTTACCTATACTGAAAAATGAAACGAGGTAAGTGGTTCTTGGAAAGACTTGATTTCCTCAGTATGTGTAGTCCCTGAAGTTGGCAAATATCAACTGTGCCAGGTAAACATTCCTTCATGCAGTACAAGCGTGATGGGAATAACAGAGCCAAGGAGGAAACGAACAATGACAAGTTTCTCCTGGGGATTCTGCTGAGTCTGCTTTTGTGATAAAAAACCAAACACCTGCACCAAGATGCATCTCTTTCTTGATTTTTTTTTTAAATAAAATAAGGATTCATTTGTAGTTTTACAAGGCCAGAATAAAAAGTTCAGCAATACATTCTTTTCTGTGAAGCCACACATTATCACACATTTTGAGAGAGATGAATATAACCAAGGCATCAGATAAGAGATCTCCTACTAATCAAGACTCTATAGAGGGTAACTATTAACGCTCACCTTAAAAACACATTAGGCCTCAGCCCCCCACATGGCTTCCAAATTATTTCAGGGGCTCCTCCGGCCCTCAGGAGTAAGTATTGCGTATTTGCAAAATAAATAAGGTGTCCCACAAGATATATGTTCTAACATTTTTTCTTTGCATTTGGATATTTCCAGTAAATACATTTGAGATGCTGTTCTTTTATCCAACCAGATTAAAGGATCAGAAATTTAAAGGATCAGAAAGTCTGGAGAAAGGCTACTCTAGGGGAGGAGATATTTTTCTGAACCCCCTGGGACCTGACTCTGTTTTCTACTCCTGGATGATGATGTGGTTTGCTGACCCTATATCTGATTCAAGAGCTGACTGCTTGCAAGAATTTCCTTAAATGGAAGGACCCAGACTCTCAAAAGTAAATTTTTTTCTAGAATGGACATGTAAATCCTTAATACAGAGCAACTGTATGGTCACAAAATATGACCTTTATTCAGACCCAACAGCAGCCAACTCCATGCAGACACTGCCACAACTCTGTAGCCCGTCATAGGGAACAAGGTAAAAGAGAAGAACCACTGGCATTCAGCCTCTGCTCTGACTACATGGTCTCCCTATTCTGATCAGTTTCTGTATCCCTGCTGATTAAAACTTGAATAGGCAATGGAGGCATCTGTTCTCTCTTCCCACAGATTAAAAATCCCTTGGAGCACTTCAGTTAGTATCAGAAATGTATCTAAAACACCTGCAGATGATGCTTGAACTGCGGCTGGTGCAAAGACCCTTCCCAAGTGGCCAGACTTGGAAAAAGATCTGGAAAAGGGGGAAGGACAGATGAGTAAGCTGAAGATGGCTCAATTTGAGGCACAAGAGCCTCTGGCCCAGAGTCTATGAGGTCCTGTGGGAAGCTTCTGGGGATAGTATCAGTGGAACCTCTCCTCTATGCCCCACAGCCAGGGCCAGTGACTCAATAGCAGGGCTGTCCTACCTTCTGCTGTGGGTCCACTCAAGCCCTTTTTCTCTTGACAAAAAGCATGGCAGAGAGAAGCTCTACACTCTCTGATCCCCACCCTTCCTGTGGAAATGGCTACAGAAGTAGAAGGAGGAAGCTAAATGTGGGGTATTAAATAGAGGGCAGAGAAGTATGAAATAGGACATATTTTGTTTTCTTTATAAAATTAAGAAAAATGATGTCTTCATTGGTTTTACCTGATAAAGTGAACAAGAGGACAATTCCTTCCAAAAGTAAATATTCTAAAATGTCTGTTCTAAATATTTCTTCTCCCAGGCAAACCTGGTGTTAACTTTCTCACTGGGATACATGGATTGAGATCTCAACCAAACATTTCTATTGATGAAAGGGTAAGGGGTTTCTCTTATTTACTATATGTTTGATTTAGGAAGACTGATCAGACTCAGGCCTGAATCACTGTAGTATTTTTTTAATCCTTGTTAAGAATTTTTTACTCCAGATCTTTTCTTGGGTTAGAATTCTGGTTTTCAATCTCAGTGCAAAGTCAGCAGGGCATATAGAAAATAACTTATGTAGAATAAAAAACCATATACAAACACCAGATAATTGTCCATAAGTCTGAGAAGAGTATATCGGTCATAGAAAATGTAACTGAACAGAGAGGGAGTTAGCAATATCTAAACTCTAATAAGAAAAACAACATCCACCAAAACAAACCTACTGCCAACAAAACACAAAGACACCCAGATCTGGGAGACAGGAAGAGATCATTCAGATCATTGTTAGATGAGTGTTAGCTAAATTCTGGTTCTCTTCTATAAAAGATTGGGAGAGAAACTAAAAGTGGACAGAGTTGAGCTACAGAACTGAGCTCCAGACTAAAGGAGTGAAAATAAAAAGGAAAAAGAAAGGATGGATTCAATCCATTGCTGAGTTTGATATGTCAACCCTGTTGGAGCCAAGGCAAACTCACTGGCATTAGAAGGGCACACTTAGAGCAGACAAAACTCATAGCTATAACCTCCTCTGTGAATTCTACCTGATTGCCTTTAATAGAGTTAGCAGCTTCCTTCTTTCAGTTCCCAGAACATCCTTATCTTTATTTAGCCTATCTTATTATGGTCATAGAGCATAGTAGCTAAGAGCCTGGGCACTGAATCAGGTTACCTAGTTTTGACTATTCTTCCCTTTACTACCTATGTGATATATAAAGTTATAATTTAAGTACCCCTTGCCTCAGTTTCCTCAACTGTAAAGAGGGGTTAATAGTAGTACCTACTACAAATGGTACCGTAAAGATTAAATGACATAATACTTGTAAAGCCTTTAGAACACAACTCATGTTGAATAAATGTGTATCATTATTTTTTCAAAAAAGTACATCTGTGTACAAAAGGTGGGTGAATGAGGGCAAGTCATGGGGAATGTTTAATGTTAGGCTAAGTTTAAAAAAAAATTGTGTTTTTATTTCCAGGGCACTCCATGGATCCCTGTATATTGAATTGAACAGTTTCAAAGCAATCTAACTGAAGTTCTCCATAACTAACCTTTGTACCTAGATTATTTTTTATGAGTTGACTAGATAAATGTTAAGATAAGAAAAGAGAGGCAGGCAGTATGCATGGCCAACCTATTATCAAACAGTTTATCTCCAATACCAAAAGTCTTTAAAACGTGGTCTTATTTTCCTTGGGCTCTGTTCATTTAAATATCTTGGAATGGGGTCATAGTTTATGAGGTTTCTACCCTAATCCCATCCTTTCTTCGAAAAAGTTTAAAACATTTTCAAGTTTGGGAACCATTCATTATCCTGAAATGATAATGAATAGAAGCTGAGAGTCAGAAGGTCACCCTCCAGAGAGTAACAGGCCCATAAGAAATTAAAAGAATTTTAGACAAAACATCAAAATTTTATATTTTTCTAATATCCTAAAAATGATGGTATTGATAGTATCATAATATTTAGTGCCCTATATTTTCATTGCTTTACTGTTCCTTAAAGGAAGATAAAGATTGTTTTTGTTTCTTTTTAGAAGAGAGGTGCTTAGGTGATGATTGAAAGTGGGCTATTCTAGACGTATAAACATTGAAACCAATCCCATGACACTTGATCCAGTGGTTCAAACAAAAAAAGAAAACAAAGATCCCTAAAATTTTTATCAGCAACATAATATAAACATGTGTGGTATGACAACCTATGTTGAGACATAAAAAGACCAGATAATGGTAACAGGAGGAAGTATATTAATAAGCCCTTAGTATATAAATTAGAACAGTATATAAATAAACTTATTAAAGGCAGAAAAAAATTGGACATATCAACATAAACTCTTGATCATTTGAAAAATAATTATTTTCCTGCTCTGTCACTAATGTGGCCCCCTGGCCAAAGCAGCTGGTGTTCACATGAAACAAAAACAAAAAACACCCTTCATTCCAAATTTGGTTTCTAATAGAGAGCAACTTTAAAAAAGAACATGGGATCCTTAATGGGTAGCTGATTCCATCTTCGAAACAAGGAAATCAAGATGATTTTGCCATTTCTTATTGAAATAAACAACAACAGTTTCAAAGATGTCTGCTAGTGGTTTTATATTAGGAAAATAAAGTCACCTTGAAGAAGCTCAAAATGGTCAAAGTGTGACAGAAGCATCAAGAAGAAAATTACAGTCAATTGGTACCCACTGAATCTACAAAAGCTATAAACCAAAATGATGCTCAAAAGGGTCAAATAATATAAAGCACAGTCAAGCAAAGTCCTACCTACTGATGCAAATTAAATAAATCGTGCCTGATTACAAAAATATAATCCTATGGCCACCCATCAAGGGCTTGAGGGGCACCATATGGTAAAATGCAACATATGGTGAAATGTAATTCTGGTCTTCAACCCAAAATTCCTATTGGAACTAAATGGATTAAAAATCATAAACCAGAGTCAGGGATAGACTCCAGGAAAACAGATTTCTAGAACTGTATAACACTGAAGGGAGATATTACTTAGGTACCCATCTGGGAACTGAGTTGATCCTCTTCTTCTAGTAGAATACGTGGTCTTCTTGACCTTGATGCTGGCTTAAAAATAGGACTCCTACATGTCTATAAACATTTTACTACATGAAAGACATGGATAATCAGTTTTCCTGAGTGAGTCCCAAGTATAAACACGTGTGGGACAGCGATATATCTTTTGTTTCAGATCTGACAGCACCTTACACACAGGCAACTGCATATGCGCATTAGGGAGAGAGAGCCCAGGGAAACTTTGTTAGGATAGGTTGAATATACTTCCTCCCTCTCTAGTTAAACCATTTCTTCTACATTCCTATAACCTTAGCTAATTAAATGGAAATTTATAGTGGGAGTATTTGTTGGGTCTCTCCCTATCCATCCACAATCAACCTGAAATACTGCAGATTCATTGTAATTAATGAATTCATATAAATGTGTTTCCAATTTCACGAAGGTTTTTTTGTCATTATGTGTTTTTTCCCAAAAACTGATACTTGAAGTATAATATGCTATACAGTATTCCCCTGTGACTAAGAACTATTCTAGGATTTACAGTCTAGGAGCTTTGATCATCCATTGTTCCACATGTAGGTAAAGTGAGAATTATTTTTATATACCAAGGGAAGATTTTTTTTTTAGGTTAGTTTCGACAGATATTTATTTTCACCCTGGTACCACCAAAGCTTATTTATAGAGGAACAGATTAACCAGATGTGCCATCTCGCTCTGAGCCCTTCACCAGATCCTGCACAACATGGGTCCCTGTCCTGAGCCACACATAGTGATGGCACAGAAGGAGTTGTATTGAAGCTTGTCTGGGGAGCTGGCCTGGAGACCAGGCTGAGAAAAAAAAAGTAAGTGCCAAACAAAGTCTCAAGTTCTAGTACAAGGATGAGTGCCCAAATAAGACAGGGAGGATTGCTAGAAAGGTAGAACAACAAAAACAAGAGGACCTTCCAGAGTAGGTGGTGCTAATAAAGAAGCCAATATAACCACTGCATTCCATTATCCACATCAATAACACTGCCTTGAAATAAAGGGCACATTTGAAATATCTGATACAACATTGACATAAAGATGCTCAACAAATACAAGTTCTTTTTCTTTTAGACTAATCCCATTCATTAGCATTAGAAAATTATTGTAACAAATTTATACCAAGCAGCTTCTATGGATGGCTAAGTGCTAGTCAAAGAGAGAAAATATTAATTAATCCTAGCTTAAAAATCTAACTAAAATTATGGACATTGGGGAGGGTATGTGCTTTGGTGAGTGCTGTGAAGTGTGTAAACCTGGCGATTCACAGACCTGTACCCCTGGGGATAAAAATATATGTTTATAAAAAATAAAAAATTAAATAAAAAAAAAATCTAACTAAAATAATGACCTAGCTTAAAAAATATAGGTAAAATAATATTGAATAGAATAATACACAAAAGAGTAGGAAAAAATTTGTCCACTAAGGTGTTTTCTCTATAAAAGTTCTTCTCTTTTTTAATAGGTGACTGTCTCTATGTTAGTAGCCAAAACTTAGAAAATTATGAAAGAAATTTCTCAAATGTCACATTTTTCAAGAGGGGAAGGCACTGAGATGAAAATGATGTACCTCATATGAGATACTTTATTAAAAAGGGCTTTGGTGGGAGGAGTCAAGATGGCGGAGAAGTAGCAGGCTGAGACTATTTCAGCTAGCCGGAGATCAGCTAGATAGCTTATCTAAAGATTGCAAACATCTGCAAATCCATCGGCAGATCGAAGAGAAGAAGAACAGCAATTCTGGAAACAGAAAAACAACCACTTTCTGAAAGGTAGGACCGGCGGAGAAGTGAATCCAAAGCGACGGGAAGATAGACCCCGGGGGGAGGGGCCGGCTCCCGGCAAGCGGCGGAGCAACCGCGCACAAAATCAGGACTTTTAAAAGTCTGTTCCGCGGAGGGACATCGCTCCAGAGGCTAAACCGGAGCGAAGCCCACGCGGGGTCAGCGTGGCCTCAGGTCCCGCAGGGTCACAGAAGGATCGGGGGTGTCTGAGTGTCGCAGAGCTTGCGGGTATTGGAACGGGAAAGCCGGCTACAGAGACAGAGCCGACAGTAAGCTCGCAGCTCCGTGTTACCTTGAACCGGTCGCAGGCTCGGTGAGCTCGGAGCGCGGCCGGAGGTCAGGCAGACGGGAGTAACTGGGCGCTGTTCTCTGAGGGCGCACTGAGGAGTGGGGCCCTGGGCTCTCGGCTCCTCCGGGCCGGAGACCAGGAGGCCGCCATTTGTATTCCCGTCCTCTGGAACTCTACGGAAAGCGCTCAGGGAACAAAAGCTCCTGAAAGCAAACCCGAGCGGATTACTCACCCCGGCCCCGGGTAAGGGCGGTGTAATTCCGCCTGGGGCAAAGACACTTGAAAATCACTACAACAGGCCCCTCCCCCAGAAGATCAACAAGAAATCCAGCCGAGACCAAGCTCACCTACCAAGGAGTGCGGTTTCAATACCAAGGAGAGCAGCAGAATTCCAGAGGAGGAGAAAGCCAAGCACGGAACTCATGGCTTTTTTCCTGTGATTTTTTTTAGTCTTGCAGTTAATTTAATTTTTTCTTTTTCATTTTTTTTTTTTTTTCTCGCCTTCGGGTAAAATTTTTTTTTTTTTAACTGTTACCTTTTTCTTTTTTAACGATTTTTTACTAGTTTATCTAATATATATATATATTTTTTTACATTTTTCTTAGGTGTTTTCTTTTTTAAAAAAAAAATTCTTTTCTTTTTTTTTTTTTTTTTTTTTTTTCTTTTTTCTTTCTTCCTTTTTGAACCTCTTTTTATCCCCTTTCTCCCCACTCACGATTTTGGATCTCTTCTAATTTGGCTAAAGCATATTTTCCTGGGGTTGTTGCCACCCTTTTAGTATTTTACTTGCCCCTTCATTTACTCTTATCTGGACAAAATGACAAGACGTAAAAATTCACCACAAAAAAAAGAACAAGAGGCAGTACCGAAGGCTAGGGACCTAATCAATACAGACATCGGTAATATGTCAGATCTAGAGTTCAGAATGACAATTCTCAAGGTTCTAGCCGGGCTCGAAAAAGGCATGGAAGATATTAGAGAAACCCTCTCGAGAGATATAAAAGCCCTTTCTGGAGAAATAAAAGAACTAAAATCTAACCAAGTTGAAATCAAAAAAGCTATTAATGAGGTGCAATCAAAAATGGAGGCTCTCACTGCTAGGATAAATGAGGCAGAAGAAAGAATTAGTGATATAGAAGACCAAATGACAGAGAATAAAGAAGCTGATCAAAAGAGGGACAAACAGCTACTGGACCACGAGGGGAGAATTCGAGAAATAAGTGACACCATAAGACGAAACAACATTAGAATAATTGGGATTCCAGAAGAAGAAGAAAGTGAGAGGGGAGCAGAAGGTATACTGGAGAGAATTATTGGGGAGAATTTCCCCAATATGGCAAAGGGAACAAGCATCAAAATTCAGGAGGTTCAGAGAATGCCCCTCAAAATAAATAAGAATAGGCCCACACCCCGTCACATAATAGTAAAATTTACAAGTCTCAATGACAAAGAGAAAATCCTGAAAGCAGCCCGGGAAAAGAAGTCTGTAACATACAATGGTAAAAATATTAGATTGGCAGCTGACTTATCCACAGAGACCTGGCAGGCCAGAAAGAGCTGGCATGATATTTTCAGAGCACTAAACGAGAAAAACATGCAGCCAAGAATACTATATCCAGCTAGGCTATCATTGAAAATAGAAGGAGAGATTAAAAGCTTCCAGGACAAACAACAACTGAAAGAATTTGCAAATACCAAACCAGCTCTACAGGAAATATTGAAAGGGGTCCTCTAAGCAAAGAGAGAGCCTACAAGTGGTAGATCAGAAAGGAACAGAGACCATATACAGTAACAGTCACCTTACAGGCAATACAATGGCACTAAATTCATATCTCTCAATAGTTACCCTGAATGTGAATGGGCTAAATGCCCCTGTCAAAAGACACAGGGTATCAGAATGGATAAAAAAACAAAACCCATCTATATGTTGCCTCCAAGAAACACATTTTAAGCCCGAAGACACCTCCAGATTTAAAGTGAGGGGGTAGAAAAGAATTTACCATGCTAATGGACATCAGAAGAAAGCAGGAGTGGCAATCCTTATATCAGATCAATTAGATTTTAAGCCAAAGACTGTAATAAGAGATGAGGAAGGACACTATATCATACTCAAAGGGTCTGTCCAACAAGAAGATTTAACAATTTTAAATATCTATGCCCCCAACGTGGGAGCAGCCAACTATATAAACCAATTAATAACAAAATCAAAGAAACACATAAACAACAATACAATAATAGTAGGGGACTTTAATATTCCCCTCACTGAAATGGACAGGTCATCCAAGCAAAAGATCAGCAAGGAAATAAAGGCCTTAAATGACACACTGGACCAGATGGACATCACAGATATATTCAGAATATTTCATCCCAAAGCAACAGAATACACATTCTTCTCTAGTGCACATGGTACATTCTCCAGAATAGATCACATCCTCGGTCCTAAATCAGGACTCAACCGGTATCAAAAGATTGGGATCATTCCCTGCATATTTTCAGACCACAATGCTCTAAAGCTAGAACTCAACCACAAAAGGAAGTTTGGAAAGAACCCAAATACATGGAGACTAAAGAGTATCCTTCTAAAGAATGAATGGGTCAACCGGGAAATTAAAGAAGAATTGAAAAAAATCATGGAAACAAATGATAATGAAAATACAACGGTTCAAAATCTGTGGGACACAACAAAGGCAGTCCTGAGAGGAAAATATATAGCGGTACAAGCCTTTCTCAAGAAACAAGAAAGGTCTCAGGTACACAACCTAACCCTACACCTAAAGGAGCTGGAGAAGGAACAAGAAAGAAACCCTAAGCCCAGCAGGAGAAGAGAAATCATAAAGATCAGAGCAGAAATCAATGAAATAGAAACCAAAAAAACAATAGAACAAATCAACGAAACTAGGAGCTGGTTCTTTGAAAGAATTAATAAAATTGATAAACCCCTGGCCCGACTTATCAAAAAGAAAAGAGAAAGGACCCAAATAAATAAAATCATGAATGAAAGAGGAGAGATCACAACTAACACCAAGGAAATACAAACTATTATAAGAACATACTATGAGCAACTCTACGGCAATAAATTTGACAATCTGGAAGAAATGGATGCATTCCTAGAAACATATAAACTACCACAACTGAACCATGAAGAAATAGAAAGCCTGAACAGACCCATAACCAGTAAGGAGATTGAAACAGTCATTAAAAATCTCCAAACAAACAAAAGCCCAGGGCCAGACGGCTTCCCGGGGGAATTCTACCAAACATTTAAAGAAGAACTAATTCCTATTCTCCTGAAACTGTTCCAAAAAATAGAAATGGAAGGAAAACTTCCAAACTCATTTTATGAGGCCAGCATCACCTTGATCCCAAAACCAGACAAGGATCCCACCAAAAAAGAGAGCTATAGACCGATATCCTTGATGAACACAGATGCGAAAATACTCAACAAAATACTAGCCAATCGGATTCAACAGTACATTAAAAAGATTATTCACCACGACCAAGTGGGATTTATTCCAGGGCTGCAAGGTTGGTTCAACATCCGCAAATCAGTCAATGTGATACAACACATCAATAAAAGTAAGAACAAGAACCATATGATACTCTCAATAGATGCTGAAAAAGCATTTGACAAAGTACAACATCCCTTCCTGATCAAAACTCTTCAAAGTGTAGGGATAGAGGGCACATACCTCAATATCATCAAAGCCATCTATGAAAAACCCACCGCAAATATCATTCTCAATGGAGAAAAACTGAAAGCTTTTCCACTAAGGTCAGGAACACGGCAGGGATGTCCATTATCACCACTGCTATTCAACATCGTACTAGAGGTCCTAGCCTCAGCAATCAGACAACAAAAGGAAATTAAAGGCATCCAAATCGGCAAAGAAGAAGTCAAATTATCACTCTTCGCAGATGATATGATACTATATGTGGAAAACCCAAAAGACTCCACTCCAAAACTGCTAGAACTTATACAGGAATTCAGTAAAGTGTCAGGATATAAAATCAATGCACAGAAATCAGTTGCATTTCTCTACACCAACAGCAAGACAGAAGAAAGAGATATTAAGGAGTCAATCCCATTTACAATTGCATCCAAAACCATAAGATACCTAGGAATAAACCTAACCAAAGAGACACAGAATCTATACTCAGAAAACTATAAAGTACTCATGAAAGAAATTGAGGAAGACACAAAGAAATGGAAAAATGTTCCATGCTCCTGGATTGGAAGAATAAATATTGTGAAAATGTCTATGCTACCTAAAGCAATCTACACATTTAATGCAATTCCTATCAAAGTACCATCCATCTTTTTCAAAGAAATGGAACAAATAATTCTAAAATTTATATGGAACCAGAAAAGACCTCGAATAGCCAAAGGGATATTGAAAAAGAAAGCCAACGTTGGTGGCATCACAATTCCGGACTTCAAGCTCTATTACAAAGCTGTCATCATCAAGACAGCATGGTACTGGCACAAAAACAGACACATAGATCAATGGAACAGAATAGAGAGCCCAGAAATAGACCCTCAACTCTATGGTCAACTAATCTTCGACAAAGCAGGAAAGAATGTCCAATGGAAAAAAGACAGCCTTTTCAATAAATGGTGCTGGGAAAATTGGACAGCCACATGCAGAAAAATGAAATTCGACCATTTCCTTACACCACACACAAAAATAGACTCAAAATGGATGAAGGACCTCAATGTACGAAAGGAATCCATCAAAATCCTTGAGGAGAACACGGGCAGCAACCTCTTCGACCTCTGCCGCAGCAACATCTTCCTAGGAACAACGCAAAAGGCAAGGGAAGCAAGGGAAAAAATGAACTACTGGGATTTCATCAAGATCAAAAGCTTTTGCACAGCAAAGGAAACAGTTAACAAAATCAAAAGACAACTGACAGAATGGGAGAAGATATTTGCAAACGACATATCAGATAAAGGACTAGTGTCCAGAATCTATAAAGAACTTAGCAAACTCAACACCCAAAGAACAAATAATCCAATCAAGAAATGGGCAGAAGACATGAACAGACATTTCTGCAAAGAAGACATCCAGATGGCCAACAGACACGTGAAAAAGTGCTCCATATCACTTGGCATCAGGGAAATACAAATCAAAACCACAATGAGATATCACCTCACACCAGTCAGAATGGCTAAAATCAACAAGTCAGGAAATGACAGATGCTGGCGAGGATGCGGAGAAAGGGGAACCCTCCTACACTGTTGGTGGGAATGCAAGCTGGTGCAGCCACTCTGGAAAACAGCATGGAGGTTCCTCAAAATGTTGAAAATAGAACTGCCCTATGACCCAGCAATTGCACTATTGGGTATTTACCCTAAAGATACAAATGTAGTGATCCAAAGGGACACATGCACCCGAATGTTTATAGCAGCAATGTCCACAATACCCAAACTATGGAAAGAACCTAGATGTCCATCAACAGATGAATGGATCAAGAAGATGTGGTATATATACACAATGGAATACTATGCAGCCATCAAAAGAAATGAAATCTTGCCATTTGCAACAACATGGATGGAACTAGAGCGTATCATGCTTAGCGAAATAAGTCAAGCAGAGAAAGACAACTATCATATGATCTCCCTGATATGAGGAAGTGGTGATGCAACATGGAGGCTTAAGTGGGTAGAAGAATAAATGAAACAAGATGGGATTGGGAGGGAGACAAACCATAAGTGACTCTTAATCTCACAAAACAAACTGAGGGTTGCCGGGGGGAGGGGGTTGGGGAGAAGGGGGTGGGATTATGGACATTGGGGAGGGTATGTGATTTGGTGAGTGCTGTGAAGTGTGTAAACCTGGTGATTCACAGACCTGGGGATAAAAATATATGTATATAAAAAATATATGTTTATAAAAAATAAAAAATAAAAAAAAAAAAAACCAGATGAATGGAAAAAAAAAAAAAAACAAAAAAACTTATCATTAAATATTTCCTGCTTTCAAAAAAAAAAAAAAAAAAAAAAAGATACAAACGTAGTGATCCAAAGGGGCACGTGCACCCGAATGTTTATAGCAGCAATGTCCACAATAGCCAAACTATGGAAAGTACCTAGATGTCCATCAACAGATGAATGGATCAAGAAGATGTGGTATATATACACAATGGAATACTATGCAGCCGTCAAAAGAAATGAAATCTTGCCATTTGCGACAACATGGATGGAACTAGAGCGTATCATGCTTAGCGAAATAAGTCAAGCAGAGAAAGACAACTATCATATATGATCTCCCTGATATGAGGAAGTGGTGATGCAACATGGGGGCTTAAGTGGGTAGGAGAAGAGTAAATGAAACAAGATGGGATTGGGAGGGAGACAAACCATAAGTGACTCTTAATCTCACAAAACAAACTGAGGGTTGCTGGGGGGAGGGGGTTTGAGAGAAGGGGGTGTGATTATGGACATTGGGGAGGGTATGTGCTTTGGTGAGTGCTGTGAAGTGTGTAAACCTGGTGATTCACAGACCTGTACCCCTGGGGATAAAAATATATGTTTATAAAAAATAAAAAATTTTAAAAAAAAAGTAGAATAAAATAGTATATTGCTAAGTTTCTTACAGGTACCAAGGCAAGTAATAGTTTTAAAATATTTGTTTCTTTATACACATAAACGTGTACTGGCTCATCATGTCAAATGTGTTTTCTAGAGTGGGTCAAGCACAAAAGAGGTTCAGAAGCCCTGGTGTAGAAGGTCCAACTTCCCACACTTAAGAGTAGAAAGTAACCCAACCACAAGCACTTATTTGAGATTTCTACCTCTCCAGTGTGTAAAAAAAAACATATTTCTTTCATTGGTTTGATTTTCCTGTATCTGAGCAAAACTGGGGTGTCTTTGGGTTCTACCTCTTTCTTTTTCAAATGCTCAACAGATAGTCCAGCCACCGGGAGGTTGTCAGAAAAAAAAAAAACTTCCAATGGTATGTTTAAAGAAGAGTTCATGGATGATTCTTTCACAAAATTAAAATATGCCAAACGCTTGCTAAAAAAAAAAAAAGGGCTTTGTTCATTGCAATGAATTAATGCATAAAGTGCAAGTGATTTCAGTGTTCCAACACTGAGTATATTGAATATTCTAATCAAATATGAAGGTTTGTTGATATAATTTGCCCCCCCCAAAAAATCTGTGCATGCATCTTCTCACCTCCATTGTCCTCTATTATTCAGGTGTCTCTTCCATTGGACACCCCGTAGTTTACTCAGGTGTGAAGACACAGACCTTGTGGTAGCTTTAAGGAGGTATATAATTTATGAGTAGCTCATTATTTGTTCCCAATTTCAAAATCATTTTACTATATATTGTGTTCTTTAGTTTTTCCCTTTCCTACAAACATCTGTGCAACATCCACATAAGTGGTTAGGAATACATCCAATGGAACCTTCCAAAATAGAGCCAGGAAAGAGGTCACACTGAATCATGGCAAAGGGTAGGTGGTCAAGTACCACAACAGTATAACATAAACACATGTGCACACATACATATGCACACACAAATGAAATCTTACACTTGAAAGATAGCTGATGCCAGTTAAAAAGTATGCTTGACAAAAACACTGAAAAATACATATAAAATTTTAGATTAAAATAACAGGGATTAGCTGTGCACTTTTGTAACATATTAATATCCTTAAGACTTTGGAAGCTATTCATTTTTTCAAATACGACTTTTTTTTTTTTTTTTTTTTTTTTGTAAAGATCTATTTATTTATTTCTTTGAGAGAGAGAGAGTGACAGAGACAGAGCATGTGGCCAGGAGAGACAGAGAGAAAGAATCCCAAGAAGACTCATGCAAAGCCCATCTTAGGGCTCAATCTCACAATCTGAGCTGAAACCAAGAGTCAGATGTTTAACCAACTGTGTCATCCAAGCACTCCTTAAATCCCACCTTTTCAATTAAAAGGATGCTTACTATCTAATGGAAGAATGCATTATAATAAATCAGATGAGATTTTTAGACTATTATCCAGAATGAGTTTATGCTCAAAGCCCAGTAACATTGAAAATCTAGTATATTTACAATATTTTTGGCATTAAAGGAAGAGTAGGAGTTGCCTTAAATCAGTACTTTGGGTGCAAAAAACACAAATAATTGGAAGAAATAAAAGAATAAAGGAAACAAAAACCCTAAAGTGAGTAAAAATGTAGATCCTACTGAAGCAACTTCATTTCACCTAAATTATACAGGCATCCTCTATTCTGTCAAATGACTGGTAATGCCAGGTTTGCCTAAATTTTATTTTACAGTTTTCACTGCTATGATTCAGCAATTGCCCACTACCCCCAAATAATCAGGTATGGTGAAAATATAGCCAAACTATAGTTCCAGCTTTTGAAAGTATAACCCCTGGCATATTTAGTTTACACAAAAAGAAATACTGGAATTAATTTGAACTTTTTTATGCTTGAAAAGTAAAGCATATTCAATGCAATAGGGGCAATTCATGATGCTCTTAACCAACATTACCAGCGTTTGAATTCCTTCTGGTTAGTTGTCAAACATTTTGGGGAAGAAGCCACACTTAAAGTCCAACTGAAGAATAATGGATAAGAAACAGCTACCAGGAATATATTTTGGAAATTCAGTATTCACAGTGCTTCCTGCTAGAGAACTTTACAAAGGCAATTTATGAACACTAAAATTTTACCTTTATAAGGAAAAATTACCATTTAATATAAATTATATGATGTTTCCCCATGCTTGACAAAGTGTACCAAACTTAAAGGACATCCATAGAGGAGAGTGAGTAGATGAATATATTTTGGAAATTCAGTATTCACAGTGCTTCCTGCTAGAGAACTTTACAAAGGCAATTTATGAACACTAACATTTTACCTTTATAAGGAAAAATTACCATTTAATATAAATTATATGATGATTCCCCATGTTTGACAAAGTGTACCAAACTTAAAGTACATCCATAGAGGAGAGTGAGTAGATGTTCTTTCATCATTTATGAAACAATTAGTAACATAAACTTGACTGAACCACACATCATAGTCAGGAGGAATGACATCCTGATTAGACACATGGATCTCTTTAATAACAACTTTAATATAATCATCAGCAACCACAGAGCTTTGGAATATTAAAATTAAGAATGTGTGATCCCAAGCAAAGCTTCAAATGAACACCTCTAGCTCCATTCAAGGCTGGGAGTTTGGAATTCAACAAACAATAGAGAATGGGCTGGAAAAGCATTTATATTCCAGCACCTGTTGCTCATTAACTGAATCCACTTGGGCAAGGAACTGAAACTTTTAATACTTAGGTTTCTTATCCGAGAAGCAGGGATAATACTAGTCATGTGGCCCAGTTCACAGAGAATTGTAGCACCAAAGCCAGCAACAGCAGCGGTAGTAAAACAGAGTATTAATACAACTTTCATTTTCTGAGGGCTTATTCTGTGGACTGAAAACAAGACAGTGAGATAGGCATGCCTTTGTTTGTAGACAAGGAAGTCGAGGCTCCGAGATTAGAACTTGCATAAGGTTGCACATGTGTTGCTGGCAAAGTCCAAGAGTGAACACAAACTACTCTGACTCAGGAGGTCATGATCTGGTTCACATCTCAAAATGCATTCCCATGTGTCATCTAATGAGGTAATGCTATTGACCATACATTGTAAATGGCAAAGCACCACAGTAATGCAATGTATTATTACTGTAATTTTTTAAAAAGTTGTTAAAATGTATTTTCTGCTGAATATATAATACTGTTTTTAGCAAAAGCCCATTAATTCAAGACACTAAGGAAAAAGCATGAATGGATATGCAACTTGTCACCTAAAACATGGAAAGTAAAATAGATTTGACAGTTGGTGATGTCATCTCATACATTTGTGCATTTACTCAAGTCCCAACCCACAAACATCAAGTATCTCCCAAGACACCAATGGAAATTGCTGGAATCATTAAAAAGTCAAGAGATTTGTTGTGTATGGTCATGGCTTCCCAAGCCCAGACTGACAACCTGGCAGGCTGCTCACAGGAGGTTATTAGACACATAGGACAAGTATGTTAGGCTGCAAATAGTCTGTGGCCAAGCCTCCCAGGGATAGCAAAGGGCAGAAAGTTAGCAGAACTGCCTCTTGATGGCAGCCAAAAACAATTACAGTGAACTGGAAAAGTAACAAAGGCATATCAACCATCTCACACTGTCCTAATTTTTCTAAGCATTTAAAACAAATGAAAGATTCTGTTTGCCAACAACAGGTAAACTAATTTATAGTTAAATTTACATGTTATTTACTTGCAAACACAATTTGCCCAGAAAAAAGTGTGGTCCTGAGTGAAATAGAAGAGGCAGAAAAAAGTGACCTCTTCTACATTTCTGCTTTTCTGCAATTGTCCTCACTTAGCTTATCCCACCTCAGGCAGCAAGGCCCCAGATATTTGTGACCACTTTCCCCCTTCCCTTTACTGTGGTACTGCTCTTTGTTTCTTCTAGAAGAGATGAAATAAAACCCAAAGGCCAGAATGTACAGGTATGAGGATCAGGACACTGATGGGTCCTAGGCAAATACTAGTAAATAATAATGTACAATCCCTGCCCTCGAGGAACTCATAGCCAGGACACATCAACAATGAGTAACACTACCAAGAAAAGCATGCTAGCCCTGGGAAGTGTATAGGAGGGAACTCATATTCAGTCTTGGCATCAGGGAAGGAAGGGAGGGCCTTACCACATTTGGGTTGACCTTATGTCGGAAGCATGTGATGTTCACCACATATGGCCAGTCATCAGGCTCCATTAGCACCCCAGCAGCATGAGCACATGTAACATGGAAGGAGGCTGGGCAGCGGCCATAGGAACACTGGATACAGGCTCCAGAGACCTTCTTAACCCGGTGTCTGCAGAAGATGCATTTCTGGAGGATTAAAACAAAGAAGAACATCAATTCAAGCTGTAACTCAGATGATTTCCACACTTCATAGAATAATAGCTATTAGAGAGGCAGAAAACTGATTACATCAAGAAGTCTGGACCCTTCTGGGGCCCTAGTGGTGAGAGCCACTTATATCTGTGACAATATAAGTTGTATATTTTTAATGAAACACACTGATATGGTCACATGCTACCAAACATATGTTGAAATACTTCCTATGGTTAGGAAAGCCCTTCTGCATATACTTCTCTGGACACAGTGAGGAAAGACCCCAAGGGTACTCCTGTATATCACTTGCAAATGCTCAAGTTGCTTTTTACCTCCTGCATGGCAGGACTTTTGGTACATCAAGAGATAGAATATGGGTTTGGAAGACAGGTACCTACTCTCCTAAATTAGATGAGGTCTTCAGAAATAACCACAGCACAGAGGTGGTCTTAGTTTTCTATTTACAAGGAACTGCAAGGTGTTAATGGTCCAGTGTGGAAACTAGGGGCTCAAGTGTTTAATAATACAAATCTGAACCCTTCATGACTGACATAAAAATATGCTTCCCAAAGTGAGAAAATTGAAAATCACCCCAAAGGGCATAATTTTTTTTGAGTAGCTATAGCTGACTATGCCTAGTAAAGAGAGAATGAAAATAAAGCAGCAATAATGATTACCACAATCTAAAAATTAAATTGCATACAATTAGCCCAAGACATTATCAGTGTATTTGTTATGAAAGACAGGAAAAATAGAACAGCTTCACTAAATGTATAATTAGTGAATACTTGATAGTTAGAAAAATGGTTGTAGAACAACATAGGGTAGGTTCGGAAAGCAGAAGAAAGAGAATGATAAAAAGCTTGACTTTTCATTCCTAAGGATGAAAAACGTCTGCAATCTGATCAAATATTGGTGCGGCTGCTCTTCTTTTATAGGCACATTTTCTTTCCCGGGACAGCAAAGGTACTTAAACTCAATGCCTTTTGGGGATCATAATATTTTATCACGGACCTGTAAGAATCAATGTGAACTTAACTTCTAACTCTTCTTTGCCCTCATATCAGATCAGCAACTTTAGTCTTATAGATTCTGCACCTTAACCTTGTCCTGATCTCTCCCTGCCCATCTATACCACCTGCCACTGCCTCTGCCCATGGTACCCAGCATAGTAATATCCTCCTAACTGGTCTTTATTTTATTCCATTTCTATTCATCTTCCCCAGGCCTGCCAGTATGATCTCTTTACAACATAAATCCAATGTCACCCCCTGTTTAAATGTCCTTCATTGGCTTCTCCTTATCTCCAAAACTTTCTAGAACAAAAGGAACCGCATGAGACAGACGTGGAAAGCTTATAATAGGCCTTATAGTCCATCTGAGCAGTCTTATTTCTCACTAGTCTGCATAAGGTGCCACACTCTAGGCATTTATCTGTTCTCCCTATACATGTAGATTCAATGTACAATTAAGTATTTTTAAGTGGGACTTAAGGATGTGGCTTAGTTGATTAAGAAACTACCCACACACACAACCACAGAACTGAAATAAGACCCATTATTATCAGAATAAAAGCATTACTTAATATCTTGGTGTCTTGGCAATTTTTAAAAGACTTTATTTATTTATTTGAGAGAGAGAGGGAATGCACAAGCCGGGGGAGGGGCAGGGAGAGAAGCAGACTCCCTGCTGAGTAGGGATGCCCAGAGGAGGCAGAGGAGGGGAAGGGGGAGTTCAATCCCTAGACCTGGGGATCATGACCTGAGCTGAAGGCAGCTGCTTAACTGACTGAGCACTCTTGACAATTCTTATTAGCAGTTCCAATACATTCTTGGTAATTCTTGGCATTCTAATATTTTTTGCCAGTTCCAACTTTTTGAAATGTGATGGCAGGTATAATAGTGAAAACTTGTATCAGGGGCGTCAGGCATAATTAGACAATCTTTAAAGAGCCTAATCATACTACATGGAGCTCAGCATTTAACTATGTTAAGATATTGATAAATATGAGAGAAAAAAATGGTTTCCCATTTTCTTAACTAAATAAGATTCTTTTAAGAGTAGGCAAGAACTAAATTGTTGTGGGTTTTTCATAGATAGACTTCATGAAGTTGAGGAATGTTCCCTCTATCCCTATACTTTGAAGAGTTTTGATCAGGAACAGATGCTGTATTTTGTCAAATGCTTTTTCTGCATCAACTAAGAGGACCACATGGTTCTTTTCTCTTCTCTTATTGACTTGAAAAAAAAAAAAAAAGGACAAATCTTTTCAATTGGTATGGATATCAATATTGTTTATAAGGAAAAATGTCTTGAAAAACAATTGTCAATTAGGACAATTTGGGCAGTGTGTACTGTCCAGTTCTCCATACATGGCATGAGATCTATTTTTTCTTTCAATCACTGCCTAGTATTTTATTGTATGTATTTATATCTAAATGGTGCAACAGCATTTCTTTTTTTCTCCCAACATTTCTTTTGTCTTAAACTAATCCTCTGTTGATATGTTTAGAGTCTTTCTAGAATTTTTTTTTTTTTCCTGTCTGTTTGGAGCTATTTCAAGCTTTCTGTAGACCTCTTAGTTTACTTGTACAAGTCTACCCAAAATAAAGTTTTAAGTAAAATTTTTTTAAAAAGTAGGAAAGAGTATTATGACTTAAGCTAGTTAATGAATTGGTAACTCCAGCCTCTTCCACCATTAACTGCCTCATTAAACAGAGGCCCTCCAGAAAAGGCAAAAGAAACAGAGATAATACACTTAAACACAGTGAGGATTCAATCCTTGGAATCCAGTAAGGGAAGGGCTCTCCTTTCCCAGAAGATGAGAAATGGTCACTTCTAAGGATACAACCAGTATCCTTACAAATTCAACCTAACTGCAGACTACTATAATTTGATGTGTTGGAAGATATTTATTCCTAGAACCAGGAAATATGACTTAAACATCAACCAGGTTTTTGAGGAAATGGAGAAATACATAAAACCGAGTAGAGGAACCATTCTGTATCTTGACAGTACAGTCTGTGTTGTATTTCCAAACCCCATTTTCACTGGCTTGCTACTAAACCAGTTGTTCTGTACCTGGGATGAAACATCTCTGGCAATCTGACACCTACCTATGTCTGGGATATAGAACTTAATTTAGCAGGGCAAAGACAAGGACAAATAGATAGTTCTTGAGGATGTTACAATGGAATAATCACTATAAAATGCCAGAGAGAAAGTGCTATGTGGAACCTGAATGAATAGTGGAATGAGTTATGCTTGGAGACAAGACAGGGAAGAAAGCCTTCAGTAAACACATGGCTGACTGGATCAAGATGGTGGACTTAGTCTGTGCTACAACTTTCTCAGCTCTAACCCCTACGTAAAGATAAAGGAGAATAAAAAAAGACAAGCTACCCACTGTTGGACAAGTCCATGGCCTATCCTGTCCCAGTCATCATCAGCAGGTGAGGTAATCCTATCTGATCCGAATCGGAGTCCTATGATCTGACTCATCACTCATCAATAAGCCAAGCAGATTCTCATTTGGGCTGAGGACAGAAAAAGTGTACCCTGGATGCACAACTAAAGTACAATCAGATACTTAAAAAATCACAAACATTGGGGGCACCTGGGTGGCTCAGTGGGTTAAAGCCTCTGCCTTCGGCTCAGACCATGATCTCAAGGTCCTGGGATCAAGCCCCGCATCCGGCTCTCTGCTGCCAGGGAGCCTGCTTCCCCTTCTCTCTCTGTCTGCCTCTCAGCCTACTTGTGATCTCTGTCTGTCAAATAAGTAAATAAAATCTTAAAAAAAAAGAAATCACAAACATTGGAGGGAAAACAAAAATAACTGAGAGATGCTATGATTCTCAGTAGAAGAATATCTGACCTAAGGAGTCAGGTAGGTGGAAGCACAAGATGAGTTAAAAAGAGGTACAGTATATGATATGATAGAGATTCCAAAATATATCCCATCAATTAGGAAAAAAGTAACAATTACATAGCTAAGAAATTTAAAAAGTCAAAAAGAAGATTGCTGAATATTGGATTTCATCCTATTAAAGATCAAATTAGTAACTGGAAGATGGAACCTACAGATTGTCCAGAACACAGAAGAAAAAAGAAAACAGAAATGCTAAGCAATATGGACAAGAGATCCAGATGTTCTATTATCTTTCTAAAAGGCATCTTATAAGAATTAAAAAAGAGAAAATAACAAATTTTCCAGACCTGAAAAAAAGCCCAACAAGTAAGATTAGTTAAAAAAAAAAAAAAATCACCTGGCAACATCTTAGACCTCGAAATAAAAAGAGAAAAATCCCAAAATCTTTCAGAGAAGAAAAGAGAAAAATCAGATTACCATCAGATCTCTAATGTGCAACAGTGAATGATAACAGACAATGAAACAATGTCTTCTGTTTCTGAGGGAAAATTAAATTTGGTCTATATTCAGCAGAATTATCATTCAAATGTGAGGGCAAACATAAAGACTTTTTTTTTTCTTTTTCATATACAAAGATACAAAGATGAGGAGTATATGTGAACTGAAGAGCAACCAAAATGCTAAATATGTAGATAAGTCTAAATGAATATCAACTTTATAAATAATAATAGTAATGTCTTTTGGGTTTCAAATATAGAGAATATGAACAAATAACAACTGAAGCACATAAGGAAGAAGTGGTAAAAGATGCTTAAAATGTTCTAAAGCTGTTGAACTGTCTGGGACAGGGGTAAAAGTATCAATTAACTAAGTGTGGAAAACAAAACAGAATAAGGAAAAATAATAAATTCAAACAAAGACAAGAAAGGAAGGAAATAGAAGCAGAACAAACAAGGAGCAAAGGGAAAGAACAGTGTAAGTTGGTAGAACTAAACCCAAATATGCCAGTATATTATGTATAAACAGACCAGGGGTAGCAAACTTTTTCTTTTTCTTTTTTTTTTAAAGATTTTATTTATTTATTTGACAGATTGACAGAGAGAAATCACAAGTAGATGGAGAGGCAGGCAGAGAGAGAGGAAGGGAAGCAGGCTCCCTGCTGAGCAGAGAGCCCGATGCGAGTCAATCCCAAGACCCTGAGATCATGACCTGAGCCGAAGGCAGCGGCTTAACCCACTGAGCCACCCAGGTTCCCCAGCAAACTTTTTCTTAAAGTGCCAGATAATGAGTATTTTAGGCTTGTATGGTATGGAGTCCCAGTTGCAACCACTCTCAACTCTCAACTCTGCCATTGTAGCACAAAAGCAGTCATAGATAATTTGAAAATAAAGACTGCTGTTGTGTTCCAATAAAACTTTATTTGTAATAGCGAGCACATACTTTAGTTTGCTGACGACTGCTATAGGCCATGGGCACACATTTGAAATTATGGGCACATATTTGAAGTTAGTATGATAGAATTAGTATTTAAGAATGATCACTCTAAATGATAAAGAACAAACTGAAGGTTGATGGAGGGAGGTGGCTGGGGGATGGACTAGATGGGTGATGGATATTAAGGAGGACACTTGTTATGATGAGCACTGGGTATTGTATGCAAGTGATGAATCACCAAATTCTACTCCAGACACCAATATTGCACTGTATGTTTATTACCTAAATTTAGACTAAAATAAAATGATCACTCTATCAGCAAGATAGATCAAGGTAGGAAAACAAACTGTCAGGAAGCCACGTAAATAGGGAGGCAAGGATGATGAAGAGAGTTGGATTATAGAAATAGCTATTAGAAGGAAGGTAGATTTTTAGTTTTTTATTCTTTTTTTTTTTAAAGATTTTATTTATTTATTCAACACAAAGAGAGAGATCACAAGTAGACAGAGAGGCAGGCAAAGAGAGAGGGGGAAGCAGGCTCCCCTGCTGTGCAGAGAGCCTGATGCAGGGCTCGATCCCAAGACCCTGAGATCATGACCTGAGCCGAAGGCAGAGGCTTAACCCACTGAGCCACCCAGCCACCCCAAGTTTTTATTATTGTTGCCCTTTTTTTATAGAGATTTTATGCCTTCCTCTAAACAGAGCTGCTCACTTAAGATAGACAGACTTGCCTTCTGTGGGAAAGAACCTCTCTAGTAGTGGCCTTAGTGTGAAAATGGATGGGGGTAGGGGCAACACCAATTCCAGAGGGAGAGGGATAGTAGAGAACATGTGAAGAGAAAGATTATCAGGCATTTAAAAGCAGAAAGAGTTAAAGAGTTCAGAAAGATAGGGTCATTCTTCCTGCAATTCAAGAAAGTACTAGTGTCCAACTGGGAAACGGATGAGGAGCCAGCTGGTGGATGACGGTTAATGAAGGCTTTGAAAAGTCAAACAAGGCAGCCTGGAGGACCATTACTTCTGGTATTTTAGAGGTAGGGCTGCCATCCAGGGAGGCCAGTGCGGCACAGCAGGAAAACGCTAGCACAGATAACACTAGATTGACTTTAAAGTGTCCTTTACCTCTGTGGTTTTCTAGGGAGGACACCTAGGGATATAACAGCTGCTCAGTCGATGTCTGCTCAAACTGAACACAAACAAGTAGATCAGGGTGAAGGTACAGACCTGCTCATGTTTCCTTAACAATTTAAAGAAAAAAAAAAAAAGGCCTTCATTATAGAACTATGCCACAGGAATATTAGAGCAGGTCAGAGTCACAGGGATTCCTGCTTAAAACACAGATTGCCCACCCCACCCCCAGAGTTTCAGTGTCCCTAGCTAGGGCCACTGAATTTGCATTTCTAATAAGTTCCCAGTGGTGCTGATACTGTTGATCCAGGGATCACACTTTGAGAACCAAGGGTTGAGGGTTAAAGAGTTAAAGGATGTTGATGCTTCTGAGAGCCTGTAGGCTAAGGCAATTCAGGAAGTACAATGATTTTTCATCTATTCTTCTGTGTCAAGGGCTGAGAAAATTCTCGGGCGAGTATGATTTATAGAGCACTATACTTTCTTGGGGGACTGGATTTCCATACTTATTCCAATGGCATAGACCATTAAGGCTCCTAATGGATTGAGGAATTAATGAAGTATCTGGCAATGAGGCTTTGTGTATCATTAGATTCCTTGAGCACACAGCTTGGCAAAGGGCATCAAGAAATGATGAGCTGTGAAGGAGCTGGAAGTTCAAAGCACATCCCATCCCCCCTTTTTTTCTTTTAATATAATTGTAGTATGATTTTACTGCTTTTTTCACAATGTTATGATTCTTTTTCCTTCCATAAATAGGTAATTCCAAAATAGGCACAATGCTTTTTAATTAGTGTCATTTGAGAGGAAGATTCAGAAGGAGCAGAAAGAGGAGTAGATCGATACCAAGAGAAATCAGTTTACCCAGAGAGCTCAAGAGCAGCTGGGGAAGGAGGAGAAAGGGAACACAAGAAACTGAGATCCAACATGGACTGACACTACAGGGTTAGGCTGCTTTTGTGAGAGGCAGCAGTTAATATGCCAACTCATACCACTCACACCACACAACTGTCTGACCTCAGCCATCTAAGCATATTACAAATAGCTGACACTATGAAATGGTACAGTGAAACTCAATTTTGAATACTCGTGCATCAGCTTATTACGTTTAAGTCCTGTGTTTCCCCACCCTCCTCATGAAAAGTTATTTCTACACTTCAAGTTCAGAGCATTAAAATATATGGCTTTTGGTGTCAAGTGCGTTGAATTAAATCCTTATTTATGATATGTATCAGAAGCCATTTATCTCATTGCTTATTGTTTGGTGAGATTCACCCCGCAAAAAATGAGAAGCTAAGAAAAAGTCGACTAGCAGGATAAAGAGGAAAGGGCACAGGAATGAGCTCAGCCAGGCCAAGAGACAGAGCCAGCAGAGGTGGTAGGGATCAGATCGAAGGCTACCCTTACTCAAAACAAGGCTAGTCAGTCATTGTTGGCCCTGAGAAATGTTAAATAAGAAGCACAAAAGAACTCTAGAACTGGAAAAGCCACTGTAGTTCAGACATAAAGTGACAAATTAACAAGTGACTCTTAAAAAGTACTATGTCTACAGCCCAGTCACACTTTTATTTTGTGACTGGGAAGCACTGCGAAGCACACCACTGGGAAGCTCATCAAATAGGAATCCTTCTGGAAGCACTTTTAATCCAGCCCCAGAACACTGACCACATATAGCAGGTGATTAATAACTACTTCCTGACTAAATGAATGACTGTTTCCTTATTATAGATCATATGTTAATTCATTCTTTCAGCCATTTCAATACCTATTAAATATCTTTCATATAATAGACATTTTGCAAAATGTGAAAGGAGATATAAAAATGGAAAAGATACTATCTGTGTATTCAACCAGATTAATCTGGCATATAAGAATAGCTGTAACAGGGGCACCTGGGTAGCTCAGTGGGTTAAAGCCTCTGCCTTCTGCTCAGGTCATGATCCCAGGGTCCTGGGATTGAGCCCCACATCTGGCTCTCTGCTCAGCAGGGAGACTGCTTCCCCCTCTCTCCCTCTGCCTGCTTGCGATCTCTGTCAAATAAATAAATAAAATCTTAAAAAAAAAAAAAAAGAATAGCTGTAACAAAAGCTCTGCAGTGGTCATCACAATAATCAAGATGAAGTGCTATTGGATTTGGATGGAGAGAGGGCTGGAGAACCAAGGTGAGACCAACAGGTGTGCCTCAGCTGGTTACCTTCCTCCAACCTAGTTCCTTCCATCATTCTTCTACTGAGAAGATCTCAAAGAGGAGCAAAAGAGGATGAACTTCATGACAGCCACTCAAGGGACACCCCATACAGAACAAGAAAGCAAGTATGATTCTGCTTGGATGGCTAAGATCATGTAGCGGCAGAGCTCAGGCAGGTGACCTGTGCAACTCTCTGAACTGAGGGCACAAGTCACTGAGTCCAGGCACCACTGGGTCATTTCCATCAGGCTGACTTCCGAAGTCAGAAGTTTTCTGTAATTTATTTCTTGGAGTTTAGAGGCAACGTGCTTCTGCACCAAGTCAGACACCACCTTGGAGTGTGCTGGGGACACGCTACACACTGGCTGAGCCTGCAGCGGCAAGGATATAGGTCTGCCAAATGGTTCAGAGAAACTGCTGGCAGGGTTTAGAGAACTTGGGAAGCTAGCAAGAGCAGGCAGATGCTTTGTACTCACCTTGGATGGACCAGCAGGGTTAGCCAGTGCACATGTGGTAGCATGAAGAAAGAGGAAGGACAGCCTACAACAGATGTAACAAAGCTCAGAAGGTGGAAAACATGAGGCAAAATTGAGTGAAGAAGTGTGAGCAAACTAAAGAATAACAGGCTAGATGGTGAGATTTCAGAAGGTCTTGGGTGGTCCCTGACACAAATCTCACCTTCACTTGCCAAGATGAGAGACTGACAAAGGCTTAATAGTGGTGACTAATTTTTAGATGGAAACAGAACTGCTATTTTATTACAATTTTCTGAGTGACTTAGGTTTAAACCTCAGGCAACCAAGCAATTCTCCCCAGCAGCCCTCCCAGAATATCAGAATAAACCTGCGCACTTATTGTTCAGGCATGGCTCTTTCCTTGTCCATCTTCTGCTCCTCCAGGAGTTGGACGAATTCTACTGATCTTGTTATCAAAGGTACCTCACACAGCATACACAGTTTCTGGGGAGTACCCTGACCAAACACCACACTTCTCCTGACTTCCCTACATATATTTCATTGTAGTTGGAAGCATGGACTGGGAAGTCAGACAGATCTGATTTTGAATGCTAGCTTGGCACAGGTACAACACAAGGGCAAGTCACAGGAGGAGAAGGGGTCTGAAAAAACAAAAGTGGAGAGAAGGTCCTGGGGGAAACAGGCTAACCTCGGAACGCTCCTGCCTTCCTTTCCTACCCTCCTTCAACAGAAAACAGAACTTCCCCTCTGAACTTACTTCCTGGGCTGCGCAGAAAACCCAAACATAAAAGCATCATTTGCAAATAAATTAAATGCAATATCACAATCTCCTGAAAGAGGCACTTCACTGATAGTATAGAGGAGCATTTGCTGAGTCACAAAATAGGCAATGTTATCTATGCTGAGAAAAATCAATCACTTATCATTTCTACTTCTCTAACAGCCTGTTTGGGTTCCGTCCTTCATTTCAAGTTTATTTCAAATTTAAAGGGCAAAAGGGGCATACAATTACAGCATACAGAGTGCTTTAGAACAAATCTTATTCTGAATACTTATTAAGTGTCCCTAAATATCTTTTAGCTGATGGGCGGGAAAAGCAAGCCTCCTAAATCACAAAATAAACATTCTCTAAATACTTTTGTATTTGCATTTTTATTTCTTTTTATGTTAATATTAAAGACCACCTGTTTCCTAGAGGAAATTTCATTTTTTGAAATTATTGTTTACAAGAGATCAAGCAGAAATTCTTACTTTCCCTGAACTCAAAATTACTGAATTATTTAACTTAAAATTTTTTAAAAGGCGCGCTGTCCTTTTGGTAGGAGCAGGCCCTGCTGAAGTCACTGATACGTGCTCTCTACCCTCCTGAAAGAAACCCAGATTTATAAAGTTAGTTATAACATAGGTGGATTTCTAAACTCTCTGAATTAATGACCGAAGTGGCAGTATTTTAATCATTTAATTCTCAGTATTGAATTTAAAAAGAAACATAATTTTCCTGTTTCACAAGATTTTGGAAGGTTAGCTCACAAAGCTTCTCATCGCTCCAAGGACAGCCCCCCCCCACCCCAAGAAACTTTATTTATTATGAGTATCAGATATGATTTGGTACTGACATTATCAAATCAAGGACTATAAAACATTTTCTATTTATTTCTGGCCTTGAGCGTGAAGGCCTAAAGATATTTGACCGAAAATTAAATAAGACAAAGGCAGAGACTAATTATCCTTAGCAGTATTTGTCAAAGGCTGCAGTGTTGCTTTGTTTGATGTTTTTTTAGAGACGTGTATATGGTTTCTTCAATCTCTGTTTTCTATGTATTCACTGAAATTGCATTCATTGGTGAGGTCTGCGATGGAACAATAAAAACTAATCTGCAATGAGGGAACTGGGTCCCACAAATCAGGTTCTAAGTACCTCTTTCTTATCCAACTTCCCACATGAGGTTTTTAACAGTTTAAATGAACATTTATATACACTCCTGCTGCATATACTTATTTCGTTAATGTATAACGAAAATAACGGATAATGTATAACGAAAATAAATAACACTTATTTGAGTGGTTGGGAAAAAGAAACATATAGAAGCCTCATCATTCTTCTTTAAGGGCTATACAAGGTGCTGTGCTGGGACATGCTTCCTGTTCTGAGCACCCAAGGCTCTGGCATACATCTGACCCTTATTAGAGACTGTCACCCATGAAGTATTCTATCTGTGGCCTGCTCCAAACTCTTTGCCTCTTGTCTTTCAATTACACCAGTCTTAGACCACACTGAGAAAATTTATGCTTAAGTTAAAATACCCCAGGCAACATGTCTCCAAACAACCCTGAGGAGGCAACGATGAAAAGTTATAAAGTCAATGAATGCAGGGCAGATGTGTCCCGGTGACCTTTCAGAGGAAGAACCTCTCCAGCAGGACAACCGTGGTCCTGAAAAGAGCAGATTCAAGGTGTGAACACAGACTGTCCAGTGCAGAGCCCATCCTGTCTTCTGTAGCCCCATAACCCACTGCCTTGCTCTGTTCAGGTTTCTACAATGGTTGCTTCAGGAGAAAAATCACCTAACAGTAAATTTGAGGCTTTGTCTTCTAGAATAGACAGATTTGGGATTTCTAATCTCAAGTGGCCCGTAAGGTCACTTAGAAATTCTTTTTATCTTTCCCAGTTTAGGAGGTGGACAAAAGGCAGCTAAATAGGCTCTCATCAAGGGTCTGGGACTGAATCCTAATGCTGCCCCCAATGTGGCTCTGCATTTGGGTTACCAATCAGGGATATTGCTTCTGGATTATTTAGGTAGAGTTCCTTTGAGGGATAGTAAATGATCTATTTGTGGGTAATTTCTCCAAACTTAGTTGCTACATTGGGCAAATAAAGACAACAAAAGCAACTATTCCTCATGATGGTGTTCTCAAAGTTAACGGAAATAACATATATAAAAAGTTTTGCACAGTACCTGAGACATAGTGAGAATTAAGCAATGTGTCCCATTTATTCCCAAACCTTACCTCTCTCCAACCCCAGCCCAAGTCCTCACATTCTAAAGACAACTGAACCTCTTCATTCACCCAGACAACAGGGACCATCGGGCATAACATTCCTCAACTCTCCTGCCTTCCCTTTCATCTTTGGATCCAAAATTCCAAAATATTTACATTCACAATTACTCAAAAATCAAGTAACTATGACTTTGTCTCATTTTGTTATGTAATATATTGGCAGTAAAGCACGTTACCATACCACGAGTTAATTTTAAAACTATTTCAGTAAGTGTACTTTAGTATTATTGTGTCCTATATAATCCCGTGTATTTTGTTTTAAATACTTAAAAACAATTTTCTAAAAAGAGATCCATAAGCTCTACCAAAAACTGCCAAAGGAGCCCATGGAACTCCTGACACAAAACAATTAAAAATGTATAAAATCACTATGAACACAGTGATTACAACCATTCACACAAATGAACAGAATTTCAATGAATAAGCAAAAATGACGAATATCTAGGCTAGTTCTGACTCTGAAATGATAGGAGAGGAAAAAATAGCTCTAAAGATATTATGGTTCCTATCCTATCCTTTTTTTGTCATTATTATAAAAACAAAACAAAAACCTTAAAAAAGAAAAAGAAAACTGCAGGATTCCACAAACCTAAACATGATATTCGTCATTTTTGCTTATTCACCTTGTACTACCCTCAGTTTCCCTGTCGTTGCAACTAGCTATGAACAGGTCATAAGAAAGGTGTAGCTGCAACAGGGGAGTAAGTCAATTCCAAACATGCAGATATTCTTCATGAAAATGACAATACCTTAATCTACATTGTGTACAACGTTTTTCTTTTGTGAAAAATTAGGTGACCAACCTTAAACAGATATTAGACCAGCCAAGCAATGAAATCTACAGCCAAAGGGTTAGAACATTAACTTCTTGCTAGGCCACTCTTAGTTATCCTTGGCATGACTCTTATAATAAGCATTTTATTCTCCTTCCATCTCTTAATGGATTTCTCAATATTTAAAAATTCCATTTTTGTGAGAACCTATCAAACAGAACAATGAATTACCCAAGCAGATGTGTGAAAGAACGTGTTCATACTCTAAAAGACACTCACTGCTTATATTATGGTTCATTGGCAATCGTAAAACTCAAGTGTGGTCTTTTATCATTCACATTACTTTCTTAAAACATGAAGATGATGCGGTCTCTCCGGGAATGCACATGCTTCCATTTCTCTCGTGTGCACACCTATGTGAAAGAAAGAGACCCTTTGCTCCTCTGTGCAACAGAGGTCCGTCAAGCTTCAAAGTGGTAAAATATGAACTGCTTTGTCTCAACATATGTACATCCATGTTTTGGTGCTACAATTTTGAGGCCAAAGTGGTACTTTTCAGTGGTAAGTTACAAAGAAAAAACATTCTTCTTTGGAGTCCTTTTCATGGGCCCTGATCAGATTAATACAAAATGAGGAAAACAGAAGAGTTCAAGGACTCCCATTTTTGTTGTTGTTGTTGTTGTTGTTTGCTTTGTTTTTTTGTTTTTTGGTTTTTTTTTTTTTTTGTAATAAAGTAAGATTTGGGGCTCATAATGCTTGCTGGTATTTGAGCAATTTTCAGGCTAATGCAAACTTCTTACCTCTACCTGCCAGATTAGAGGCACTGGCCCGGGATTGGAGTTTGAGTTCCAGCTCTCCCATTAAGGAGGAGCGATCTTGAGTGGGCTCCCCTGTGCCTCTAAGCCTCAGTTTCTACAGCTAGACTTGTCAGGATCTCAGCAGGGATTAATAGGATAATGGGTACAGAAGTGCCCTCTAAACATAAAAGGTTACAAAATGCCCATTGTTACTATTTTCTTTAAAAGATGTGTGGGAAGAAATAGAATGTGGTGATATGTTAGTTCCTTTCAGGTTGCCAAAGCAAAAGCCACAAGCACTTGGTATACAACACAAATGGGGCAGAAAATCAAATCACACTGTTTATCAAGGGAGTGGACCATCAAGGAACAAAAGATAATGATTTTTAAACAAATCTTCACAAAGAGTGTAGCAGCATTTGCTGACCTGAGGCTGGAGCCCCTATGGCAGAACAAGCATAAACAGCTCTTCTCAAATTCATCTCTACCAAGTCCCCTTGTTGGGCCTGGCCTCACTCAGAGCTACGTGATTTTTTTTCCGGCCAACATCTTCCCAGGTGTGAGTTGATATGTTCATTCTTCAGTCCCAGCTTCTCATTTCAATGGCAGGTGTGATGACCACAGCTTAACTCTTTATTACCAGTGTATGTTTTTCAGATTTATTTTTATGAATCAGAAGGAGAGGGGAGGGGCGCCTGGGTGGCTCAGTGGGTTAAGCCGCTGCCTTCGGCTCAGGTCATGATCTCAGGGTCCTGGGATCGAGTCCCACATCGGGCTCTCTGCTAAGCAGGGAGCCTGCTTCCTCCTCTCTCTCTCTCTGCCTGCCTCTCTGCCTACTTGTGATCTCTCTCTCTGTTAAATAAATAAAATCTTTAAAAAAAAAAAAAAAAAAAAAGAAGGAGAGAGGAGGCAACCCTTTTCCAGATTCAGGGTCTGAATCTAGGACTTTGAAGTATTTTCATTTTTTTTCTGCTATAGCCATGTTTAGTAAGTTATTTTTTAAAGCAGGGTTACTAATATCATGTATCTACTTCAGTATGTATCTATCACTCATCAAAATATAAGAAGCTAAATATCTGGGCTCACAGACCCTTGTTCAAGAATAGGGAATGTGGGGGCGCCTGAGTGGCTCACTGGGTTAAGCCGCTGCCTTCGGCTCAGGTCATGATCTCAGGGTCTTGGGATTGACTCGCATCGGGCTCTCTGCTCAGCAGGGAGCCTGCTTCCCTCTCTCTCTCTCTCTGGCTGCCTCTCTGTCTACTTGTGATTTCTCTCTGTCAAATTAATAAATAAAATCTTTAAAAAAAAAAAAAAGAATAGGGAGTGTGTATTCCTCCTTCCTCTAGAAGGGAAAAACTCTTCCTTTAAATGATTTTAAGTTTTTCAGTTAAACAAAACAAAACATCTATATTATTAGGGTGGAAAAATTATCCTCTTCTATGATTAGACTTGTGTGAAGTTTGACAAAGTGTCATACAGGGTTTTCCTATTTCTCTGGTGTGGATTCAGGTTTGTATTAGGTTAAAGCTATTCCCACAAAAGTGACAGACTGAAAGCTTCTACTGAAAACCAGAAAGAGTTACCTGTTCAGGTCCACTTGAAATATTCATGAACGCAGCAGAGAATTGGTTTAAAAGTAGAGCCCCCATACAGTGGAAGTTTTGGGGTTTCCTCCCCCCAGGTTTTAGGCTTCATGATGGTCTTTTCACAACTTGGTCCACCTGCTCATAAGATGCTTTTAGCCCTACCAGGACTATATTTTACCTTGCAAACTTTTACCTCATGAACAAGAACAAGATACACAATTAATCTTTCCCCTGACAGGTAAAGTGTAATTATCAGTAGCCATATATGAGAAATCATGACAGTGGGTTGATATTGTGGTATATGCCTATTTTTTGGAAAGTGGCAGTTGGGTATGCTGGGCATATATAAAGAAAACATAAATTCTTACATGAGTCAAATCTGTCAGTGGAAAGGGGATACACAGTATACCTCAAAGTCATGTAAAAAAATGGTGCTATTGGGCGCCTGGATTAAGCCGCTGCCTTTGGCTCAGGTCATGATCTCAGGATCCTGGGATCGAGTCCCGCATCGGGCTCTCTGCTCAGCAGGGAGCCTGCTTCCCTCTCTCTCTCTGCCTGCCTCTCTGTCTACCGTGATCTCTCTCTGTCAAATAAATAAATAAAATCTTAAAAAAAAAATTGTGCTATTGTTTTCACTGGTCCACTATACTGCACCTTTTGTAGAAAGACCGAACAGCCTCATAAAAAAAATGTAGCCTATTCCAAAACCATTCCTTCATTTGATCATACCAGCCACTAATGCAAAGGAAGCTTAACCCTTCTGAAAACATTTTAAACCTGATCAAATTAAAAGCAGCACCAGAGGGATTATTATTTTTTTAAAGCAAGAACCCGCAAGCAATTTTCTTGACTAGAGGGAAAAATGCAAAGAAATCCTTTATCACAAAATAGCTTCTTGACTCTTTCTACCAATAAACCTTCCATCCATCCAAGAATGCCTATCCTCCTTGCTGATAACAAGCTGTAGAGATAAATATTTTATTTTTTCTATAAAACCCCAAATGATGTTTTCAAATAAAATAAAAATAAAACTACTACATGCCACTGTCAAAATGGTCCTAGAAGAGGTAAATGTCATTTTAAAGGCTGTGTGTTAAAATATTTAGGAGAAAGAATGTACTTGTCAAAGTTCCCACAGAAAGCTCGGAAGAGGTTATAAGTGCATCTATCAAATTTTCATCTACCTTAAGGCTGACCTACTGGGAAGCCACAGAAAGCCTGGCCTTGTGTTATGAGGGAGCTGGAGGTTCAGAGTTCTGGTCAGCAAAAAGGGTCACACTCAAGTACAAAGATGGGGCTTCATATAGATTATGCCAAGATTCTCCAGGAAGGCACCAGCACTGGGTGGCAGGAATCGGCATTCTACTTTAAGTCACAGTTCAAACTACAGAACTGAACCCATCTAACTGGACCATCAACCTTCCTTGGGAGAATTCTGACCTCTCATGTCAAACCTAGCAAAGAAGTACCCGTCAAATATCAAAAAAAGGCCAAGCCAGCAAAATACAGGAAGGATTTTTTTTTTAAATCTAATTTATATAGCTTCCATACCCTACCCTTTGGGAATTATATTCAGTAACTTTTTTTTAACAAGGAAAATTTGGTTTTAAGGAGCTTATGGGAACATTTAACTTGGACTAGAAAGGTTATTTGCTCAGTGTTAGGCTAAAAGCCAAAATCCACTTTTAGCAAGAGATGATTTTAATATTATACCTCACAAGAGTACTGTCATGTGAGCAGGCGGCTGCGATAAGCAATGTAGTAAAGTTATGACTTCCCCTAAAGACTCATTAAAATGTATTATTAGGTAGAAAAAAGTTCAGAAAATCCAAAAGGAACCCGTCTGTACTATCTCAGAAACAGTAAAAATGGTCTCCAACTTATCACTTCTTTGCTCTGCCTCCTCTACACATACCAGTAAGTAAATACTGTGAAGAACTTGATCCTGATGCAAAAGAGGATGAAAATGCCTTACAGTTGTGTGCCACTGTGATGTTCTGTATAAAATTTTTCCTTTAAATGTGTTATGAAGGAATATATAACAAATTTGAGTAACTGTAAAAAATAATAAACCTGTGAAACTCCATGATATTTTTAAATTATTCAATTGGTAAAACATGTAAAATTATAATCATTATCTTGAAGACAAATAGCAACTTTTTCCAATTTTAATTTTTACAATTTCAAATTTTAATAACTCTAATATTTTTATTCTTCCTTTCTGTTTTGATTTTTAATTCATTAAAATTTCTCCCTTCATTGATTCTTGAAAACTTTCTTCCACCTCTTTAATTAAAAAAAGAAAGAAATGTAATGACTTCATTTAAGCCAAGCAAACGTGCTTCAGAAAGCTTGACCAAATATCGACTTTCTTACCAGATCCTGCAAGAATGTGAAAGCACACTTGGAAAGGCAGTCCAAGCTGCTATGGAAACGACATTCTTTTTTCATAATAACAATACTCCTGGCTGAGGACTGCTGGCATGCAAGCTCCCAATCCAAGCCCATTGACAGCTTGTGGAGTGGACAGATGAAGCGTGGAAAATATTTTAAATTAGTTCATTTATCTTGTTGAGACACAGGAAATGGCAACAAATTTCTCACATAAAAGACAGAACAGAGAAAGACAATGCACCTCTAGCAATATGTAGCAAATTTAGCCCATTAAATCAAACCCTTCAGACTATTTCCTACTGCCTAATAATAGCCACATCTCATATCCTGAGGAAATGTTTTATGATCAAAAGATCCAGAAGGATGGCTAGAAATCACTGACTGTGTACAATTATCTGATGGACTCAAATTCTGGAAGTCAAATAATTTTCAATTAAATGTTACCTGACTGATCCCAGGTAGATCTTGGACCAATATTAATCCTGATTAATAAGTCTAAAAAACTACAATAAAGAACTGAAAGTTCTTGAAGAGGAGCTCAAAAATGCCATTTGGGGTGCCTGGGTGGCTCAGGTGTTAAGTGTCTGCCTTTGGCTCAGGTCATGATCCCACGGTCCTGGGATTGAGCCTTGCATTGGAATCCATACTTGGCGGGAAGCCTGCTTCTCCGTCTCCCCACTCTCTGCTTGTGTTCCCTCTCCAGCTGTGTCTCTCTCTATCAAATAAATAAATAATTTTTTTTTTTTAAAATGCCATTTAGGATGAGTTATGTATGCAAAGATCATTTTTGGATAGGATGTGAACCTCCCCTAAAGTGAATGGACAAAACAGCTTTGTTCTAGGTAACCATTCCACTCTTGACACATCAGGAACTTATGGCTTCTTGTTTTCTTCCTGCCTGAATGTCATGGCACCACCTACACAGTGGTCTGTCACCCACTGCTTCATGAGTCCTTCCCAGAAGCAGTGAGCAGGGGCTTCAGGCCTTTAAGTAGAAGCAAGTGGACACAAGGGAGCCAAAGACAGGTCCTAGGATCCGCTGGCAATCAGGGAATCATGTAAGGTAATTTTTGATTCATAAGTCTAAACAGGAGCTCAGAAATCTGTATTGTTCATATGCACTCCCAAGCCAGAATTGGAAATCACTGTAACATCCCAAACCTGCCTCCTTCACAAACTAAAAGCAGATAGAACTTTGAAAATCTATGTGCTCCGTTGTACAATTTTAAGTAGACACATAAAATTTCTTATAACTTTAAATCATTATAAAAGTCATAATTCTTGTGTATTAAACATTGACATTTAGAAACAAAATACATATCATGGGGTGCCTGGTTGGCTTACTTGCTTAAGCATCTGACTTGGTTGCAGCTCAGGTCACAATCTCAGGGTCATGGGATCAAGCCCCATGTTGGGCTCCCTGCTCAAGCAGGGAGTCTGCTTGTCTCCCTCTCTTTCTGCCCCTTCCTCTGCTCATGTGCTCTCTGAGCTACCCTATGACCCTGCAATTACACTACTATCTTTGTATCCCAAAGATACAGTTGTAGTGAAAAGACAGGCCACATGCAAACCAGTGTTCATAGCAACAATGTCCACAATAGCCAAACTGTGGAAAGAGCTGAGATGTCCTTCAACAGATTAATGGATAAAGAAGATGTGGTCCATATATATAAAGGAATCAGAAAGGAAGAATACCCAGCTTTTGCATCAACATGGATGGGATTGGAGGATATTATGCTGAGTGAAATAAGTCAACCAGAAAAAGTCAATTATCACATGGTTTCACTTATTTGTGGAACATAAGGAATAGCATGAAGGACATTAGGAGAAGGAAGGGCAAAATGAAGAGGGGGAAATCAGAGGGGGAGATGAACCATGAGAGCCTATGGACTCCAGGAGACAAACTGAAGGTTTTAGAAGGGACGGAGTGGGAGGGTGGGTGAGCCCAGTGATGGGTATCAAGGAGGGCATGTATTACATGGAGCACTGGGTATTATTTGCAATCATGAATCATGAAACACGACATCGAAAACTAATGATGAAAATAAAAAAAACCTAATGATGTACTGTATGGTGACTAACATAATAAAAAATAAATAATTTTTTAAAATTATCTCTAAATTTAAAAAATTATCTCTAAATACCACAGTGATTTGATACCTCTACCACTACCACCCTTGAAGAAACATAAAAGAACAGGTGCTTCTTTAACAGGTTTTATAGCATTCCTTCTTCCCTTTCAGCTTCCATTGCCTATATTGTACTTTCTTCACAGAATTTTATCTGGTGATATTTTTGTGCTTAAAACCTCCTTTATTGACCATTCTACCATAATCCTCTGTATAATAAAAATATGCAGATTAGTTGAAATTTCAGTTAATTTTCCTCTGATAAGGCTCTAAGGTAAGAAAAAAACCTTCTGAGTTTAATGATTACACTATAAAAAATTGTAACTAAAAGCTATGTATAAATAATGGTAATTATTTAAAATAGTATTTTTTTGGAAATACATCTCTTTTTCTGTTTTTAAAGATTTTATTTATTTGACACAGAGAGAGAGATCACAAGTAGGCAGAGAGGCAGGCAGAGAGAGAGGGGGAAGCAGGCTCCCCGCCAAGCAGAGAGCCTGATGTAGGGCTCGATCCCAGGACCCTGAGATCATGACCTGAACCAAAGGCAGAGGCTTTAACCCACTGAGCCACCCAGGTGGCCCGGAAATACATCTCTTAACCAGATAAACAAAAGAAGATTTTAAAAATTAGCTTATGTAAATATATTTCACACATCGCTAGAGTGAGACAAGTTTCAAGTGTCAATTTAACTGTATTTTTCTTCTTTAAAAAAAGCATTCACATAACAAGTAGCACTGCAGGAATTTTGTTGCAGCAATATCCCTCAATGATTTTGAATTTCTTCCAAGTCAGATGCCCAGATGCATACCAGACACCATCTAGCACAATCCAGTAACTAACATCCTCTGGGTATTCCTTCAGTTTTGTCCAAAGTAAAGGAAAAGAACCATCTGAATAGCAAATAAATACATGTCACCCTGTCAGTACATTCATTACCTTTGCAACTTTACTTATTAAGACCAGTATTTTGTACCCTTCCTCTGCTTAGCATGGCAGAGGTCTTCCAACTTGGAGCAGGAACAAGATCCCACCATGCAATTAGAGATGGGGGTGAGTTAAGTGGGAGACTGACTGAAGGGCAGGAGGCCAGGACACCCTGTAGACTGTAGGCCTGTTTGTAGGCAGATGAACTTTAGGGGAAAGTATGAATTATCCTTGTACCTATCCTTATGAAGGTACTCAGGATAGGCACACCAGTTCAAAGGTACCTGCCAGATGATCCTGTAGTCCATAATCCACTCCTGGTGGCACCTACAGTTACCCAAGGCGAAGAGCACTCTGACAGCAGCTCAGACAGGAAACAGGGCTGAACAGGGTGGTGCCCAGCATAGTGCTGACTTCACAAGGGCAGTGTGGCAGGTGGGGTAGGAGGCACTAGAACTGAGAGGATGGTGGGCATCTCTCTTAGAGCAACCTGTCACAGCATGGACTCTCCCAATTCCATGGTCTTCCCCAGCCTCATGTTTCCAGAAAGATTCCATTGAGAACACAGCACAAAATGTGGATCCTTATTCCCCTCTGTGACAGAGGGCATACTTACTCAACAGAGTAATACTATTCTGGTGCTACTGTTGCAGCAATCAATGTACCTAGGACTCACAACCAAAATCCTGTGTGGTCTAACTCAGAAATTCACATTAGGGCTAGTGGAGTTTCAAAATACAGAAGTATCTACCAATTTTTAAAACTTCTCCTGCTTGCTCTGGGATTCAAATGTACTAGAGATAAACAAGTTTTTAAAATGAAAAATAAAGAAAGAAAAAAGAAAAAAAAGAAGTTCTTCCACCACATGCTCCATTCACTTCAGGAGGGGTTAACATATAAACTCAGTGGGGAGTACCGTTATCTATAAATGCTAAAATTATCTCACCATGCAGTCTGAGAAGAAAAACACAAGAGAAAAAGTTTTTAAAAGCCCAAACTCCTATGAGCAGAGGACGGACATGGGACCATAACCCTAACTCCTGCCTTTCTGCGTCTAGCAGGAGCTTTCACTATGATGCCACCCTTAAGCAAGATTAAATGTCATCTGGGGACCCAGAGCTGCTCAAGGGTCAGCCAGGATGACTCCACATTTTATAGCATAAAAGTCAGGTTAAGCATAAGACCAGAAAGAATCTATTCTTCTCTTCCTTTTGGTTGTTCCTCTTAGTTCTCTCTGTACAATTAGAGTTTGTTAGAAACAACTTTTGGCACAGCCTCATTGGCTCTTTGAAACAAAAAAAGGAAAAGGCAAGAAAATCCTAGAATATTAATTTTGGAACTGAAAGGATCACTTATCTTAGAAATGAGGAAACTGAGACCTGAAGAAGAGAAGTCTTTGTCGAGGGTCACACAACCATGGCCAGGATGCCCATGAAGGCCCTGGTGCCCTCCTCTGCCACATTGCTCCAGGGCTTCTGCCTCACTCTGTATGGCCCCAGCTCCTCCACTGCTCCTGCCCCGCTGGCTTCTTTCAGTTCACTGATGTGCCTAGCTGCTCTCCTCTTCAGGGCTCTTGAATACACCACTTCCTTTACCTGCATAACTCCCTCTAACTCCACCTTTATCATGGCTATACCTACACGTCTTCTAGCTCTTAAATGTCATTCCTTCAGGCCCATCCGTTCTTGACCCTCAAAATTAGCTTAGTCTCCCTGATAGATATTCTTGTAGTACTGCACTCTTCATAATTAATCATTTTTTTACATATCTCTCTACCTAGACCTATGAACTCCAAGAACATTGGAACCAGTATGCGTTCATCCATGTTTATAAGCCCTTAAGTATCACCCCTTATAAGTAACTGCTCAGGACAGAGAACATGGTAAGCACTCATTAAATATTTACAGATAAATTTAGTAAATATTTACTACATGTCAGATACTGCTTTGAAGATGTTACATATTCACTTAATCCTCTGAACTCCAAGGGACAGGCAACAACAGTATTTTGATTTTACAGATAAAGAAACTGAGGCACAGAGCATTTCAGAATCTTCACCAATATCACACAGTGCAAAGTGGAATGGTTATTTAAAATACACACTATGTGTACTGGGTAATATTTATGGTAGCAGCTTCATGAATGGTTAGGAGACCTGAATTAGGACATAATCAATTCTTGGAACAACTATTAAAGAACAAGTCCATTATGCTCTACTATAGGACATTATGGGAGCATTTTCCAAAAGCATATAATAACAGACTTTATATTATTACTTTTCATGCTCCAGTAGCAACAATCTCCAAAACCTCAGTGGCTAACGACACCAGTGTGTTTCTTGCTCATGCTGAATGTTGGTTGTGACTCTGCTCTGGGCCTTCTTTAGTATGGGATCTTTGCTGAGGGAGCAAGTTCTATCAGAATCATGCCATTCTCCCAGATGGTAGCATCACGCAGGGTAAAGCTTCAGTTTAGTAGAACACAGATCATTACCACTGACATTAAATTAAAAGCCCCATGCTCCTTATTTTCTTTCCCTACATTCCCCAGTACATTAGAAGAAACCAACTAACTCCATTAAGCTTATTTTCACTAAAATGCTCATGGCACTGAATGCTTGGGTCACTTAGAGCATGTCTTCCCTAGGCACTTGATTATAGGGACCTAAAGGGGATGATCTGAGTAACTTTTTGCTATGGCTATACCATGGGCTGCCCGTTGAATCCTTCCTGTAATTCTTTAAGGCTTTTTAGTGCTGTCTTGACACAATGCTTTTACTCATTCAACCCTCTTCCCAGTTGAAAAACCCCTTACTGACCTGGACTCAAATTCCCATAGAGGTACAGTAGAAAGACCTCTCCTATCTTTCCTTTGAGAGAAGGGATAATAAGGAAGAGACATAATCTAACAATCTTAGTGTTTAAACAATACTACTTTGTCTCCTGAGTAACTTAACCTCCATTTGCCTTGGGCACTTTGCATGTGATAATTCAAGATTCCTTATGTCTTTGGATGTTAGAAATGATTATATCATTTTATAGGTAGCAAATAATAATAGACACCTAGAGGTTAAGTATCTTGCCTTCAGTCTAACAGACAGCAGCAGAACTAGGACAAGAAGATCCCTCCTGGTATTCTAACCTTTGCACAGAAATGTTAATCTAGACTTTCTAATGATTCTGAGCTAAGGTAAAGACACAGCCAGAGTAAATATCACCAACCCCTTTCCCTTGATATACATATATCCACACATACTAAATACATATATTTTTATGTGTGTGTGTGCATTATATAAATATATACATATGAACAAACACAAAACACTGACTCAGAATGGGGGGAAAATATTCTTGAACTGTTGAGTACTTGTAGGCTGGTGAACTGACAGAACTTCACTTACTTGATAAATAATTAATCTGTCCTCACTTCTTCAGGAAAATACACAATAGGGAACTGCAGGTCTCATCCCTGCTTGAGACTGCACCCTAACAATGGCAAGGAACATAAATATTAAATAAGGGAAAAGCCTCTAATGTTTGGTGCTATATTTTATCACTTCTCTTAAATCTGACAATTTCCTTTTATTGCATACAACTTGATCATTCATTCTGTTGAACAAAGACATAAGCCCCTATTGTCAGCTGTTTTGCTACTGCAAATGCTTGACAAAATTGCCTGTTTCGTTTTTTAGTCCCTGTAGATCATCCTGCCCACAAGGAAGTGACTCTGAAGCAGTGTGAGATCCGGAGCAGAGTGTGACAACCCAGCAGTCTCGAGATGAAGTGTCAAGTCAGCAGACAATACTGGTTACAAGAGCAAAGCACACTCTCACAGGAAAAGGACTGCCTGCAGTCTCTGGAGGCATGCTGGGACTCACAGGCAGGAAGCAGTCAAAGCTCTGCCTCTGCAAAGGGATATAAGAGAAGCACTATCCCTTCCATCATCAACCTCAGAGAGGACCCAAACTGCAAGGCTCTGAAAGAACCAGTGAACATTTATGGAGTCACTTTAAATGGGATGCCTTTGCCCCTGGTGTCTTACATTGATCACAGTATCAGTAACAATGCCTGACTGGGTCTCCTCTTAACTCCTCCTGAATCTTAACTGCTAGGGATCCTGAAATAAACATAGGTGAGCACATACTATTCCTAATGGAGTGTTCGTCTGAGTCCCTCTATGCTATTCTAGTAGACAAGGGTGGCAGGGAAATCTTCTAACTGATCCATTCATTCATCATGTAAACCTTTTCTGGGTATGGACTCATTCCCCACCTGAGGCTCTAGTGATGCAAAGACAAACAGGCTAAGTCTCTGCTCTGGAGGACAGACAGAACTTCCAGAGAAGGAAGTCTCTGGAGTATTTCTTTGATGACTCCATTCTCAGATCCACCATGATACCATTCACAGGGAGAAGAGTCTAGCCAAGTGAAAGGTGCCTGATGTTTCAACATCATCTACCCAGACACCTTCCTAAAAAGTCTCTTTAGCCAGAAATTAGCTCTTTCACTCCTGCCCTTATCCAATCTCTAAATTGGATCAAAATCTCTAAACGAGTGCAAGAAATTTGGAATATTCACCTTATCCCTTGAGTTTCTGAAGTAATACAAAGCCATTCCTTATTAGTACTTGGCCTACCTTCTACTGATTGCCTCTCTGAACTCCTCTCCAGAACTTTAAACACTTGTTTTGCAGACACCGGAAACCCAAAGGATTTCTTCCATCAATATGGAATATTTCCATCATATTTCCTCATATTTCCTCATCAAATTTCCATCATATTTCCTCATGAAAGCAATTATTCTACTTCCCAGATTTCCCCATTACCCCTGCAGGCTCTGGGCCGTGGGGTGTGTTCAATTTTTTTTTTTTAAGATTTTATTTATTTATTTGACAGAGAAAGACCACAAGTAGGCACAGAGGCCGGCAGAGAGGGAGGGAAGCAGGCTCCCTGCTGAGCAGAGAGCCCAATGCAGGGCTCGATCCCAGGTCCCTGAGATCATGACCTGAGCCAAAGGCAGAGGCCTAACCCACTGAGCCACCCAGGCGCCCCGTGTTCAATGTTTTTCAACAGAAATGTCACGTGTGATTCTGGCATTTATGGTTGTCAACATCTTCAAAGTGGATGAATGCCAGGGACATACTCCTGGAGATGCTTTCAGTCACTGGGGCAGTACCACCTGTGAGAGCTGATGATTTCCTCTGATCTTTTACATATCTGCATAGAGGATATATGCTCAGGTTTCCCTCTGTTGTTCCTTACTTGCAGTGGGTTTGGTGTGTTGTACGGGGCACAAGTAGGAATGTTTCCCTTAAAACCTTATTTAAAACCCTATAGGCATCAGCCTTCCCAAACCATAAATTTAGAGAATTGCATTGTTAGACTAAGTCCTTCCCTTAGCACTTTAGTCATAGAGTTATTCTTCAATTTCTTCCCTACAAACATTTGGCCCAGGTCCCGAGGTCCATCCCATATCTATGTGTCTCTTCAGCACATAAAAGAGATTCAGGAAAGGAGAAGGAACAATAAAATTACAGGTTTACTGGCAGCACTAAGTGAAGTAATCCCACTACGCATACACTTTTCTTACAAGAAGATCAATTACTCAACCTTTCTATTCACCTGCCTGATGAGATCTACAAATATTTTAAGAGGGTAATTTGGAAAAGTTATAATAGCAGAAGTTGTTCAAGCTGTAGCATTAGTCTCTGTCGTTTGCTTTAGGTTTGCCCTGGACATTTAACTCATTTACACAAGTGAATAACTAACTGCCTATTTATTAATCAGGTCAACAAAGACTCGTTTAAACTACCTATTAGCAGTCGTCCTTATATAGTTGTAGTCTTCAAATGTTTTTGCTTATATTTCCCCAAAAGACTTTTGCATATGTTAAAGTTAAACCTTATACATTTATTTGAGGATTAAAAAAATTAAGGGGTATTATTTTCCAACATAGAATTCCAAGTTATAATTATATATGTTTAAAATATATTTTATCAAACCTTTGAGATTGCAGATTAAATATAATTTATGTTAAGTATCTGGTATATATGTATATACATATATAACCCAATGGACAAAGGTAACCATCATTATCAAACCAATTGGCCAAGACTATTTTATTTTCTCTCAGAATAAGTCAAATTCATTTTTAAAATAAAACAAATATATTAATATGTATTCCCTTATCAAGCGTCTCATTTCTAGATTCTAAGAGATAACAAAGAGTATATAGAGTAAAATATAGGCCCCCACTATACAATACCTTAATAGAAATTCATTTCTGACTCACTTAAAAGTATCAGGCTGGCAAATAGTTCAGTGGGGTAGAATTTCTCCACAATCATTCAGAGACAAAAGTGCTATCAATTCAACATTTAGGTTCTAGGGTCTCAATCTGAGTCAACTCCATTCCAGAAACCATAAGGAAGACAATATATGGGAGTATTAAGAAACCAAACTTGGGAGTGATATCCATCACTTTTGCTCCCATAGTAGCTTTAGCTGAGCTCCAACCTGCAAGGGATATTGGATTATGTGGACCAAAGCTATGGACCAAGGAAGAGAAGACCATGGGATTTAATTGGCAGCTAGTAGATAAGGTCACAACTTTCTCAATAAATTAATGCCTAGATTAAATAGTGTGCTATTTACTTCAGTATTTATCACCTAATCTGTCTTTGTCTTGCTCTCTTAAGATGACTATACCTTTGTTTATCTACTTGAAAGTAATGCAATTATTCTATAAAGCAAAAACAGTAGGGGAAAAGAGAACCAGTAGCCCATTCCAACACTCATTCTCCTACAGATCAATCTAAAGAGAGAGTACATGCAAAAGTTGAGAGTTTCGTACTTACTTGACTCAGAACTATCACTGCACTGGACTTCTAAGACAGTCTTCATATAACTCTATGGCATGTGGACTACAGTTTTAGTCCCTGACATATAAAGTATCAGAAAACATACAGGATCACAGAATTCTTTTCTTCTTGAGATTTTTATTTATTTGTTTATTGAGACAGAGAGGGGGGTGGATCGAGAAAGTGAGAGAGTGAGAACACAAGCAGGCCTGGGATCATGACCCAAGTCGAAGGCAGATGCTTAACCGACTAAGCCACCCAGGTGCCCCTAGGATCACAGAATTCTAAAGTGCAAAGTACCAGCGCACTTTGCAAGAGGTGAAAAATGAGCTAAAGGGAAGATGTCCAAAGTAACTCTCACAGAGGTTAATGCACACAGTGGGGCCATTCTTTACTCTAGCAAATTCAATTTTGCCTTAGGTGTAAATGGGTATTTCTAGCTTTTTATCCCACATTGTGTAGAAAGGAGTTCACACCACAGGCCTGGGACTGCTATTCACTGAAAATCCTGCTTAGAAGGTTGGCCCTGGTAGCTGTCTGACAACTTGAATTTCAGGAGTTCCACCCATTCTCTAGTAAGAGTGACTGACTGTGCCTGTACTGTTTGTACAGTACAAATGGTATGGTTAATGCTTGCTTCCCTTCCAGGAGTCTGAAATTTTGGCATGTGCTAGGCAGAAAGGGTGCCATATACGTGATTAGTTCCAAGTAAAAACTGTAGGCACCAATTCTCTGACAAGCTTCTCTGGTTGGCAACATTTCACAGGTACTGTCACAACTGGTTCCAGGGGCCATAAGGAGTGCTGTGTGATCCCCCACTAGGAAAGGACTCTGGAAGTTTGCCCCTGGTTTCCTCCAAAACTTGTTCCCAATCCTTTTTTGCTTGGCTGACTATGCTTTCTATCTTTTCATTGTAATCACAGCTGTGAACACAACTATATGCTGGGTCTTATGAGTCCTCCCAGTGCATCACTGAACTTGGGGGTGGTTTGGGGACTCCTAACCACAGGTAAATTATGTTTGACAAACAAGAATAGGCTAATTTCAGGATATAAAGAAACAGCAAGTAAAAATAGAAATTTTAGTACATTTTGAATTCAAGTTCTTTTTTGGGATATTGAACCTCTAGAAAACACTGAAGGCCATTTATATTCAACTTAATTAAGCTACATACTTTTTAAATGACAGACAATAATGAAAAGCATAAAAAATATTGATCCCGGTCTTAGCTAGCAAATAAAACAAGAATTCCCTGAAAATTACTACCGAAGACATCAAAAGGGAACCTTCCATGTTGAAAGGAATCATTAATAAGAAGATGAATATGGAATTGTGAACATTATTAAGAAAAAATGTGTCCAGAATTGAAAGAAAAAAAAAATTGCTCTGAGTAATTGTGCTCAGAACCAAAGGGAAGAAACCAGTGGACACTACCACGGCTACAGTTTGTCCCATATCCTTCCTACTGAGGTCATAAAACAAAAAATCATATAAAAGGCCAAGGTATTTAAGTAACATTTTCTCCAATTTTATAAACTTTATCTTTTTTCCTCTGATTTTATAAGCAATACAAAGTTTTTATAGAAAAAGTACAAAGGGGTACCTGGGTGGCTCAGTGGGTTAAGCCTCTCCCTTAGGCTCAGGTCATGATCCCAGGGTCCTGGGATCAAGTCTCACATTGGGCTCTCTGCTCACCAGGGAGCCTGTTCCCCTCCCCTCTACCACCTGCCTGCCTTTCTGACTACTTGTGATCTCTGTCAAATAAATAAGTAAAAATCTTTAAAAAAATAAATAAATAAATTTTAAAAAACTGCAAATTACAAGAAAGTACATCTAAAAAAAAATTTTTTTTTAATCCCTCAACATACAGGACACCTGGGTGGCTCAGTTGTTTAAGTGTGTGCTTTTGGCTCAGGTCATGATTCCAGGGTTTTGGGATTGAGCCCCTTATCAGGCTCCCCGCTCAGTGGGAAGTCTGCTCCTCCCTTCTCCCTCTGTCCCCACTCAGGCTCTCTCACTCTCTCTCTCTCTCAAATAAACAAATCTTTAAAAAAAAAAAGACAAAACAGAACCCAATATATCCCGTTATCCAGAGACAACCACAATATGGCATTTAGAGTCTTTTCACTGTTCATTTAAGAAAAAAATTAGGAATATTCTGCATTTCTAATGTCTCTTAAACTTCTTTTCTCATCAAAATGCAGTTTATACACAAAAATAAAACTAAAAATGGAAGAAGGCCCTAGATGTGAGACCTGAAACCATAAAAGTCTTAAAAGAGAACAGACAGTAACTTCTTTGACATCAGCCATCGCAACTTTTTTCTAGATATGTCTCCTCAGGCAAGGAAACAAAAGCAAAACTAAACTATTGGGACTACATCAAAATAAAAACATTTTGCACAGTGAAGGAAACCACCATCAGAACTAAAAGGCATCCTATGGAAAGATTTTTTGTGAATGATATATCTGATAAGGGGTTAATATCCAAAATATGTAAAGCTCAGGGAGCCTGCTTCCCTTCTTCTCTCTGCCTGCCTCTCTGCCTACTTGTAATCTCTGTCAAACTTAAAAAAAAAAAAAAAAAAAAAAAAAAGTATATGACTTAACATGAAAAAAACTGCAAGCAATCCAATTAAAAAATAAGCAGAGGAACTGAATATACATTTTTTCCTAAAAAAGACATACACATGGCCAACAAACACATGAAAAGATGCTCACCATCACTTAACATCAGGGAAATACAAATCCAAAACCACAATGGGATATCAATTCACCCTGTCAGAATGGCTAAAATCAAAAAGACAATAAATAACAAGTGTTGGCAAGGATGTGGAGGAAAAGGGACTCTCGGGTACTTCTGGTGGAAATGTAAATTGGTGAAGCCACTGTGGAAAACAGTAAGGAATTTCCTCAAAAAACTAAGCATAGATACACCTTACAACCCAAAATTCCACTAGTTGGTATTTGCCCAAAGAAAATGAAAACACAAATTTGAAGTTATATGCCCATATGTTTACTGTAGCATTATTTATAATAGCCAACCTGTGTCCATCAGTAGAGAATGGATAAAGAAGATGTGGTACATACATGAAATAGGGTATTATTCAACTATAAAAAAGAATGAGATTTTCCATTTGCAATTACATGATTAGACTTAGAGGGTATTATGCTAAGTGAAACAAATCAGTCAGAGAAAGAAAAACACTGTATGATTTCATTTACATGTGGAATCTAAAAAACAAAACAAATGATTAAACAAACAAAAGACAGAATTAGACCTACATATACAGAGAAAAAAAGGATGTTTTACTGGGGGGATGGGCAAAATGGGTGAACAGAATGAGAGATACAGGCTACCAGTTATGGAATGAATACATGATAGGAATAAAAGGCACAGCACAGGGAATATAGTCAATGATATTATAATAGCATTGCATGGTTACAGATGGTAGCTACGCTTGTGGTGAGCATAGCATAATGTATACGAAATGTTGAGTTCATATATTGTACATCCGAAACTAATATAATATTGTGTGTCAACTGTACTCAAATAAGCAAAAGAAAAACATGTATCTCCCAGACAGAACTTGAATGAGTGACAGTTTCACCAAAACTCAAAATATGTTCAGTTGCTTTGATGTGCTACAGGAAGGCAGGATTCAGGCTGAGATACAAAGTACATTCCCCAAGAAACAAGCCTCTGGGTATGTGAAATGCTGTAGAATTAACAGTGTTACTTCTGAGATTCCTATTAAAATCACTCCATGCTATGGGAGGTGATCCCAGGACGTACCAAAATCATTAATTCCATGTACCTTGGAAAGATTTTGATTCCAATCATCATTTTTGAGGCTGTAATCAGATATATGTTGGACTCAATTACCAAAGGAAAGAGAGATTCCAGGATAGGATAGTACACTAGGCAAAAGAAGTAGCTTTAATCACAGAGTAGGTCAACAAACAAAAATAACTGAGCACAAAGTCCTAAGATTCCAGGGGAAAATGACAGGTGACATATTATCTTAGAAAAAAATCCATGGATTGACTCAAGCAGGAGCTCAAGCTGTTGTGACCCCATCCTAGAGATTATGCTGGCTATTCCCACCTAAGATGAGAAACAGCATCTTAAACAAGATTTGGGGTGCATGCCAATGCAACTTTCCTACTGAACTGCCATTTTCACAGTGAGCCTTCAGTATTATTTTTATTTTTCAGTATCTAGACTTCTTAATGTGCCCTAAAAAATTCAATGTATCATAAGTTTCAAAAGCCCAATATGCTACACATTAATGAATATTAGTGTACTTAGCAAGAACTTTAGAATAATACATATGAATTTAATTCCAGTTCAACTACTTCCTACACATATATCATAAAAGAATTATTATATATCTCAATTTCCTTAAAATCAACTGTTTCTAGTAAAAATGAGTTAGAATAAAGCCTAGCATAAAGTCTAAAAGCAAGAACTTGTACGATTTGTTGTTTTTACTGATGTTTCATTACAGTAGGATGCCTTAAAACAGGGTCTAGCAAAGGGGGAACAGAAATAATGAATGGATACAGAAATGTCAAGGACCACAAGGATGATTGATGCTTCTGATGGCACTGGGCAAGTACCCAGTGCAGGGTAAACATGCCCTAATTATCCTTTTTTTCCCCAAAAGCTATGCTGCTACTATTCCTTTCTATGAGGGGGAACAAGTGAGGATTGACTTGTTTTAAGAATACTAACCAGACAAATCATAGCACCCAAGATCTAATAAAAATCTCCTCCAAATAAAATTCTTTAAAAATAACTAAATAAAGTGTACAAGAGAAGGGGTCTCTCTTTTCTCTACTGGCTGGCTTGTCCTTCCTGGTAAGTATGATCAAACTGATGATATGGGTTTGTTAAATAAAAAAGAAGGCATTTAAAACTGAGCATAAACAGAAAGAATTACAACGAATTTATTACACACAAAGAGGTAGTAAGCTCTGGGATCTGTTTTGGGGGAACCCTAGCAAAATACCCCAATGCAGAATTGTTTCACTGACAGTCTCCTCACTGCCTATCATGTCACCATCACAACTGGGGTGTTTTCTTCTGGGGTCCACTGGGGAGAAAATTATTTCATATCCCTTCTTTTGCTTGAAAAGAGGGTAATCTGTTCATTGCCTCACAAATACAAAGATGGGAGACCTTCATTTTCAAGGGTGGAAATCATCTATTCACTATATACAGTAGAAGATATTGTCAGATGTCCCAAGACCTCTGGAAACCCCCAAATTCATGAAAACCCATTGAACACATACCTTTCCATGTAAAACATGTATTCTGATGGACAGAAGAAAGGTTATGTTCACATGTCAATGCTGGTTGTGTACACATGTCAAAGCTAGGGTCACTGGCTACTGCCTTATACAGCGGCCACAAAAGACTCAGCAAGACTACTACCTAAAAGGATTTGGCCTTTTAGAGTTACTCACAAATAATAAAAATTGCAAAGGGTGGATAGATGAAATGTTCATGTCCAACTTAATATGTACCTGGAATGCTTTAAAAGTATCTGCATTTTTTTCAACATAAAGGAAAAAATGTGAGCTTGACATGCATAAATTAATCTCGGGAAACAAACAGGATTGCTGGAGGGGAGGGAGGTGGGAGGGATGGGGTGGTTGCGTGATGGACACTGGAGAGGGTATGTGCTATGGTGAGAAAATAAAAGAATTAAAAAAGAAGATAAAGATGAAAATAATAAATTAAAAAATAGTAAATATTATCTTTAAATGAAACTAAAAACAAACAAACAACAACAAAAAAAAAACAACCACAATGGTCAAATCTTAATTGTACATAACTTTCTATTAACTGAAGTTTTCACTCTGGTTGAGTTCCAAGAACAGCTTATATAGAAATTGCTTATATACATAAAAGATTCAGATGTTGTGAAATAAACCCAATAATGACATCCCTCTCTTCTCTATAAAGTGAACTCCAGTACAATCTTTTCATTTGAGGGCAAGATTCCTTTGGAGTTTTTCAGATAGCAAATCCCTATCTTTTTAAAAACTGTCAAGGTTAAAATGCTGTTTCTGGTTAACAAAACCCATGTGCCCACATCACCATGAGTCCGAGTTCTGAGACACCTGCCACTAGTGGAGTTTATTTAGATGATAGATTTACGTGTGTCTATGAACCTCTCTGAGGCTTTAGCTGTCTCTGACATACCAACTGTTTGTCAAAGCTTTCCAACAGATCTGACAACAGGCGAGAGTGAACTGGAGTTTTTCGGGCACTGCAAGTCTAATGACACTATGTAAGAATATTTTTAAACTTAAGAGTACTTTTGATTCTCTGGCAACCTACTTCTCACAAGGACTTAAATAACATAGACATAATTTTATAGTACTATATATTTAATGTCCTCTGAAATGGAAAACAGAACAGAATAAAACAAAAACCAGGTTATATACCCGAACTGAGATGATTGTCTTCATGGAAAATACTGGAAACAATTAACTTCAACACATCAGTGCTTGTTTTAAACCTTTAAAAAGATCAAGGAGCTACCTAACTCAGTGGAGAATACAGCTCAGATAACACAGGATTTGGGTCAGGAGGTTAAGATTTAGCACAGCTCTCTGATTTCTATCTATATAACATAAGCACTTTAAACTTCTGATTTCTTATTTTTAAATAGGAGTCAAAACCATCACTTCATGGTTGTTAATTACTGAAACTTACTCACTGCCAGCCAATGTGACAATATAACAAATATTTCATTTACTCCTCCTAGTGATGATATGTTGATGAAGCAGTGGAAACTAAGATTAATACCTTTCTTACAAATGATTTTGGGAGTAGGATTTTAGCTATGGAAATAACTATCTGAGGTGAGAACTTTCTGAATGGAGGGAGATCTATGTGAAAAGCCTTCTGAAAATCCAGGGTTGTCAGGAAGAAGAGTAAACATTTGAGTTTGGGGTGGAATGTGCACAGTCATGGACTTTCCCTCTTACTCCCCTAAACCTCTCCCTTTCAACTTTCATCTCCATTCTTTCATTTCCTCTCCTATTTTTTTTCACATTTTCCTTCTTATGCCACTGAGTTATCATTAGTTTTGTTAGTCATTTCTGCAGTCAATCTAGTAATATATTTTTTAATGATTTTACTTATTTATTTTCAGAGAAAGAAAGAGAGCACAAGCAGGCAAAGTGGCAGGCAGAGGGAGAGAGAGAAGCCGGTTCCCCAATGAGCAAGGAACCCAATATGGGACTTGATCCCAGAACCCTGGGATCAGGACCTGAGATGAAAGCAGTGGCTTAACCAACTGACCCACTCAGGTGTCCCTTTCCCCGGGAAAGGAAGTCTGTAACATACAATGGTAAAAATATTAGATTGGCAGCGGACTTAGCCACAGAGACCTGGCAGGCCAGAAAGAACTGGCATGATATATTCAGAGCACTAAACGAGAAAAACATGCAGCCAAGAATACTATATCCAGCTAGGCTATCATTGAAAATAGAAAGAGAGATTAAAAGCGTCCAGGAAAAACAAAAACTGAAAGAATTTGCAAACACCAAATCAGCTCTACAGGAAATATTGAAAGGGGTCCTCTAAGCAAAGAGAGAGCCTAAAAGTAGTAGATCAGAAAGGAACAGAGACCATATACAGTAACAGTCACCTTACAGACAATACAATGGCACTAAATTCATATCTCTCAATAGTTACTCTGAATATAAATGGGCTCAATACACCAATCAAACACACAGGGCATCAGAATGGATAAAAAAATGATACCTATCAACATGCTGCCTACAAGAAACTCATTTTAGACCTGAAAACAACTCCAGAATTAAAGTGAAGGGGTGGAAAACAATTTACCATGCTAATGGACATCAGAAAAAAGCTGGGGTGGCAAACCTTTTATCAGAACAACTAGACTTTAAGCCAAAGATCATAATAAGAAATGAGGAAGGACATTATATCATAATCAAAGGATCTGTCCAACAAGAAGATCTAACAATTTTAAATATCTATTCCCCTAACATGGGAGCAGCCAACTATATAAACCAATTAATAACAAAATCAAAGAGACACATCGACAATAATACAATAATAGTAGGAGAATTTACCACCCCCTCACTGAAATGGACAGATCATCCAAGCAAAAGATCAACAAGGAAATAAGACCTTAAATGACACACTGAACCAGATGGACATCACAGAAATATTCAGAACATTCCATCCCAAAGCAACAGAATACACATTCTTCTCTAGTGCACATGGAACATTCTCCAGAATAGATCACATCCTGGGTCAACTGGTCAACCAGTATCAAAATATTGGGATCATTCCCTGCATATTTTCAGACCACAATGCTCTGAAGCTAGAACTGAATCACAAGAGGAAATTTGAAAAGAACCCAAATACATGGAGACTAAACAGCATCCTTCTAAAGAATGAATGGGTCAACCAGGAAATTAAAGAAGAATTGAAAAAAATTCATGGAAACAAATGATAATGAAAACATAACAGTTCAAAATCTGTGGGACAGAGCAAATGCAGTCCTGAGAGGAAAATAAATAGTGATACAAGCCTTTCTCCAGAAATAAAGGTCTCAAATACACAAACTAACCCTACACCTAAATGAGCTGGAGAAAGAACAAGAAAGAAAGCCTAAACACAGCAGGAGAAGACAAATAATAAAGATCCAAGCAGAAAAACAAAATAGAAACCAAAAAAAAAAAAAAAAAAAAACCACAAACAAACAAAAAACAAATGAATTTTAAAAAACCTAAAAAACAATAGAACAAATCAACAAAACTAGGAGCTGGCTCTTTGAAAGAATAAGATTGATAAACCCCTGGCCAGGCTTACCAAAAAGAAAAGAGAAAGGACCCAAATAAATAAAATCATGAATAAAAGAGGAGAGATCACAACCACCACCAAAGAAATACAATCAATTATAAGAATATACTATAAGCAACTCTACGCCAACAAATTCGGCAATCTGTAAGAAATGGATGCATTCCTAAAGACATATAAACTCCCACAACTGAACAAGGAAGAAATAGAAAACCTGAACAGTATAGAACCTGAATAGAAACCTGAACCTGAACCTGAATAGAAAACCTGACCCACAACCAGTAAGGAGATTGAAACAGTTATCAAAAATCTCCAAACAAACAAAAGCCCAGGGCCAGACAGCTTCCTAGGGGAATTCTACCAAACATTTAAAGAAGAACTAATTCCTATTCTCCTGAAACTGTTCCAAAAAATAGAAATGGAAGGAAAACTTCCAAACTCATTTTATGAGGCCAGCACTACCTTGATCCCAAAACCAGACAAGGATCCCATCAGAAAAGAGAATTACAGACCAATATCCTTGATGAACACAATGAGAAAATTCTCACCCAAATACTAGCCAATAGGATCCAACAGTACATTGAAAGGATTAATCACCATGATCAGGTGGGATTTATTCCAGGGCTGCAAGGTTGGTTCAACATCCGCAAATCAATCACTTTGATATAATACATTAATAAAAGAAAGAACAAGAACTATATGATACTCTCAATAGATGCTGAAAAAGCATTTGACAAAGTACAGCATCCCTTCCTGATCAAAACTCTTCAAAGTGCAGAGATAGAGGGCACATACCTCAATATTATCAAAGCCATCTATGAAAAACCCACCACAAATATCATTCTCAATGGAGAAAAACAGAGAGCTTTTCCACTAAGGTCAGGAACATGGCAGGGATGTCCGTTATCACCACTGCTATTCAACATAGTACTAGAAATCCCAGCCTCAGCAATCAGACAACAAAAAGAAATTAAAGGCACCCAAATCAGCAAAGAAGTCAAACTATCACTCTTTGCAAATGATGTGATACTATATGTGGAAAACCCAAAAGACTCCACTCCAAAACTGCTAGAACTCGTACTGGAATTGAGTAAAGTGTCAGGATATAAAATCAATGCACAGAAATCAGTTGCATTTCTCTACACCAACAGCAAGACAGAAGAAAGAGAAATTAAGGAGTCAATCCCATTTACAATTGCACCCAAAGCCATAAGATACCTAGGAATAAACCTAACCAAAGAGGCAAAGAATCTATACTCAGAAAACTATAAAGTACTCATGAAAGAAATTGAGGAAGACACAAAGAAATGGAAAAATGTTCTATGCTCATGGATTGGAAGAACAAATATTGTGAAAATGTTGATGCTACCTAAAGCAATCTACACATGTAATGCAATCCCTATCAAAGTACCATCCATCTTCTTCAAAGTAATGGAACAAATAATTCTAAAATTTACATGGAACCAACCTCTTTTTATCCCCTTTCCCCCCACTCACGATTTTGGATCTCTTCTAATTTGGTTAAAGCATATTTTCCTGGGGTTGTTGCCACCCTTTTAGTATTTTACTTGCCCCTTCATTTACTCTTATCTGGACAAAATGACAAGACGTAAAAATTCAACACAAAAAAAAGAACAAGAGGCAGTACCGAAGGCTAGGGAACTAATCAATACAGACATCGGTAATATGTCAGATCTAGAGTTCAGAATGACAATTCTCAAGGTTCTAGCCGGGCTCGAAAAAGGCATGGAAGATATTAGAGAAACCCTCTCGAGAGATATAAAAGCCCTTTCTGGAGAAATAAAAGAACTAAAATCTAACCAAGGTGAAATCAAAAAAGCTATTAATGAGGTGCAATCAAAAATGGAGGCTCTAACTGCTAGGATAAATGAGGCAGAAGAAAGAATTAGTGATATAGAAGACCAAATGACAGAGAATAAAGAAGCTGAACAAAAGAGGGACAAACAGCTACTGGACCACGAGGGGAGAATTCGAGAGATAAGTGACACCATAAGACGAAACAACATTAGAATAATTGGGATTCCAGAAGAAGAAGAAAGTGAGAAGGGAGCAGAAGGTATACTGGAGAGAATTATTGGGGAGAATTTCCCCAATATGGCAAAGGGAATGAGCATCAAAATTCAGGAGGTTCAGAGAATGCCCCTCAAAATCAATAAGAATAGGCCCACACCCCGTCACCTAATAGTAAAATTTACAAGTCTCAACGACAAAGAGAAAATCCTGAAAGCAGCCCGGGAAAAGAAGTCTGTAACATACAATGGTAAAAATATTAGATTGGCAGCTGACTTGTCCACAGAGACCTGGCAGGCCAGAAAGAGCTGGCATGATATTTTCAGAGCACTAAACGAGAAAAACATGCAGCCAAGAATACTATATCCAGCTAGGCTATCATTGAAAATAGAAGGAGAGATTAAAAGCTTCCAGGACAAACAACAACTGAAAGAATTTGCAAATACCAAACCAGCTCTACAGGAAATATTGAAAGGGGTCCTCTAAGCAAAGAGAGAGCCTACAAGTGGTAGATCAGAAAGGAACAGAGACCATATACAGTAGCAGTCACCTTACAGGCAATACAATGGCACTAAATTCATATCTCTCAATAGTTACCCTGAATGTGAATGGGCTAAATGCCCCTGTCAAAAGACACAGGGTATCAGAATGGATAAAAAAACAAAACCCATCTATATGTTGCCTCCAAGAAACACATTTTAAGCCCGAAGACACCTCCAGATTTAAAGTGAGGGGGTGGAAAAGAATTTACCATGCTAATGGACATCAGAAGAAAGCAGGAGTGGCAATCCTTATATCAGATCAATTAGATTTTAAGCCAAAGACTATAATAAGAGATGAGGAAGGACACCATATCATACTCAAAGGGTCTGTCCAACAAGAAGATTTAACAATTTTAAATATCTATGCCCCCAATGTGGGAGCAGCCAACTATATAAACCAATTAATAACAAAATCAAAGAAACACATCAACAATAATACAATAATAGTAGGGGACTTTAACACTCCCCTCACTGAAATGGACAGGTCATCCAAGCAAAAGATCAGCAAGGAAATAAAGGCCTTAAACGACACACTGGACCAGATGGACATCACAGATATATTCAGAACATTCCATCCCAAAGCAACAGAATACACATTCTTCTCTAGTGCACATGGAACATTCTCCAGAATAGATCACATCCTCGGTCCTAAATCAGGACTCAACCGGTATCAAAAGATTGGGATCATTCCCTGCATATTTTCAGACCACAATGCTCTAAAGCTAGAACTCAACCACAAAAGGAAGTTTGGAAAGAACCCAAATACATGGAGACTAAACAGTATCCTACTAAAGAATGAATGGGTCAACCGGGAAATTAAAGAAGAATTGAAAAAAATCATGGAAACAAATGATAATGAAAATACAACGGTTCAAAATCTGTGGGACACAACAAAGGTAGTCCTGAGAGGAAAATATATAGCAGTTCAAGCCTTTCTCAAGAAACAAGAAAGGTCTCAGGTACACAACCTAACCCTACACCTAAAGGAGCTGGAGAAAGAACAAGAAAGAAACCCTAAGCCCAGCAGGAGAAGAGAAATCATAAAGATCAGAGCAGAAATCAATGAAATAGAAACCAAAAAAACAATAGAACAAATCAACGAAACTAGGAGCTGGTTCTTTGAAAGAATTAATAAAATTGATAAACCCCTGGCCCGACTTATCAAAAAGAAAAGAGAAAGGACCCAAATAAATAAAATCATGAATGAAAGAGGAGAGATCACAACTAACACCAAAGAAATACAAACTATTATAAGAACATACTATGAGCAACTCTACGGCAATAAATTTGACAATCTGGCAGAAATGGATGCATTCCTAGAAACATATAAAGTACCACAACTGAGCCAGGAAGAAATAGAAAGCCTGAACAGACCCATAACCAGTAAGGAGATTGAAACAGTCATTAAAAATCTCCAAACAAACAAAAGCCCAGGGCCAGACGGCTTCCCGGGGGAATTCTACCAAACATTTAAAGAAGAACTAATTCCTATTCTCCTGAAACTGTTCCAAAAAATAGAAATGGAAGGAAAACTTCCAAACTCATTTTATGAGGCCAGCATCACCTTGATCCCAAAACCAGACAAGGATCCCACCAAAAAAGAGAGCTATAGACCGATATCCTTGATGAACACAGATGCGAAAATACTCAACAAAATACTAGCCAATAGGATCCAACAGTACATTAAAAAGATTATTCACCACGACCAAGTGGGATTTATTCCAGGGCTGCAAGGTTGGTTCAACATCCGCAAATCAGTCAATGTGATACAACACATCAATAAAAGAAAGAACAAGAACCATATGATACTCTCAATAGATGCTGAAAAAGCATTTGACAAAGTACAGCATCCCTTCCTGATCAAAACTCTTCAAAGTGTAGGGATAGAGGGCACATACCTCAATATCATCAAAGCCATATATGAAAAACCCACCGCAAATATCATTCTCAATGGAGAAAAACTGAAAGCTTTTCCGCTAAGGTCAGGAACACGGCAGGGATGTCCATTATCACCACTGCTATTCAACATTGTACTAGAGGTCCTAGCCTCAGCAATCAGACAACAAAAGGAAATTAAAGGCATCCAAATCGGCAAAGAAGAAGTCAAATTATCACTCTTCGCAGATGATATGATACTATATGTGGAAAACCCAAAAGACTCCACTCCAAAACTGCTAGAATTTATACAGGAATTCAGTAAAGTGTCAGGATATAAAATCAATGCACAGAAATCAGTTGCATTTCTCTACACCAACAGCAAGACAGAAGAAAGAGATATTAAGGAGTCAATCCCATTTACAATTGCATCCAAAACCATAAGATACCTAGGAATAAACCTAACCAAAGAGACACAGAATCTATACTCAGAAAACTATAAAGTACTCACGAAAGAAATTGAGGAAGACACAAAGAAATGGAAAAATGTGCCATGCTCCTGGATTGGAAGAATAAATATTGTGAAAATGTCTATGCTACCTAAAGCAATCTACACATTTAATGCAATTCCTATCAAAGTACCATCCATCTTTTTCAAAGAAATGGAACAAATAATTCTAAAATTTATATGGAACCAGAAAAGACCTCGAATAGCCAAAGGGATATTGAAAAAGAAAGCCAACGTTGGTGGCATCACAATTCTGGACTTCAAGCTCTATTACAAAGCTGTCATCATCAAGACAGCATGGTACTGGCACAAAAACAGACACATAGATCAATGGAACAGAATAGAGAGCCCAGAAATAGACCCTCAAATCTATGGTCATCTAATCTTCGACAAAGCAGGAAAGAATGTCCAATGGAAAAAAGACAGCCTTTTCAATAAATGGTGCTGGGAAAATTGGACAGCCACATGCAGAAAAATAAAATTGGACCATTTCCTTACACCACACACAAAAATCGACTCAAAATGGATGAAGGACCTCAATGTACGAAAGGAATCCATCAAAATCCTTGAGGAGAACACGGGCAGCAACCTCTTCGACCTCTGCCGCAGCAACATCTTCCTAGGAACAACGCAAAAGGCAAGGGAAGCAAGGGAAAAAATGAACTACTGGGATTTCATCAAGATCAAAAGCTTTTGCACAGCAAAGGAAACAGTTAACAAAATCAAAAGACAACTGACAGAATGGGAGAAGATATTTGCAAACGACATATCAGATAAAGGACTAGTGTCCAGAATCTATAAAGAACTTAGCAAACTCAACATCCAAAGAACAAATAATCCAATCAAGAAATGGGCAGAGGACATGAACAGACATTTCTGCAAAGAAGACATCCAGATGGCGAACAGACACATGAAAAAGTGCTCCATATCACTCGGCATCAGGGAAATACAAATCAAAACCACAATGAGATATCACCTCACACCAGTCAGAATGGCTAAAATCAACAAGTCAGGAAATGACAGATGCTGGCGAGGATGCGGAGAAAGGGGAACCCTCCTACACTGTTGGTGGGAATGCAAGCTGGTGCAACCACTCTGGAAAACAGCATGGAGGTTCCTCAAAATGTTGAAAATAGAACTGCCCTATGACCCAGCAATTGCACTATTGGGTATTTACCCTAAAGATACAAACGTAGTGATCCAAAGGGGCACGTGCACCCGAATGTTTATAGCAGCAATGTCCACAATAGCCAAACTATGGAAAGAACCTAGATGTCCATCAACAGATGAATGGATCAAGAAGATGTGGTATATATACACAATGGAATACTATGCAGCCATCAAAAGAAATGAAATCTTGCCATTTGCGACAACATGGATGGAACTAGAGCGTATCATGCTTAGCGAAATAAGTCAAGCAGAGAAAGACAACTATCATATGATCTCCCTGATATGAGGAAGTGGTGATGCAACATGGAGGCTTAAGTGGGTAGAAGAAGAATAAATGAAACAAGATGGGATTGGGAGGGAGACAAACCATAAGTGACTCTTAATCTCACAAAACAAACTGAGGGTTGCCGGGGGGAGGGGGTTTGGGAGAAGGGGGAGGGATTATGGACATTGGGGAGGGTATGTGATTTGGTGAGTGCTGTGAAGTGTGTAAACCTGGTGATTCACAGACCTGTACCCCTGGGGATAAAAATATATGTTTATAAAAAATAAAAAATTTAAAAAAAAAAAAATTTACATGGAACCAGAAAAGTCCCCAAATATTGAAAAAGAAAGCCAAAGTTGGTGGCATCACAAATCTGGACTTCAAGCTCTATTACAAAGTTGTCCTCATCAAGACAGTATGGTACTGGCACAAAAGCAGACACATAGATCAATGGAACAGAATAGAGAGCCCAGAAATAGACCCTCAACTCTATGGTCAATGAATCTTCGACAAAGCAATAAAGAATGTCCAATGGAAAAAAGACAGCCTCTTCAACAAATTGGGAAAATTGGACAGCCACATGCAGAAAAATGAAACTGGACCACTTCCTTACAACACACACAAAAATAGACTCAAAATGGTTGAAGGACGTCAATGTGAGAAAGGAATCCATCAAAATCCTTGAGGAGAACACAGGCAGCAATCTCTTAGACCTCAGCCACAGCAACGTCTTCCGGGGAACATCGCCAAAGGCAAGGGAAGCAAGGGCAAAAGTGAACTATTGGGATTTTATCAAGATCAGAATCTTTTGCACAGCAAAGTAAACAGTTAACAAAACCAAAAGACAACTGACAGAATGGGAGAAGATATTTGCAAACGACATATCAGATAAAGAACTAGTATCCAAAATCTAAAAAGAGCTTAGCAAACTCAAGACCCAAAGAACAAATAATCCAATTAAGAAATAGGCAGAGGACATGAGCAGACATTTCTGCAAAGAAGACATCCAGATGGCCAACAGACACATGAAAAAAATGCTCCACATCACTCAGCATCAGGGAAACACAAATCAAAACCACAATGAGTTACCACCTCACACAATCAGAATGGCTAAAATTAACAAGTCAGGAAATGACAGATGCTAGCGAGGATTCAGAGAAAGGGGAACCCTCCTACGCTGTTGGTGGGAATGCAAGCTGGTGAAACCACTGTGGAAAACAGCATGGAGGTTTTCAAAAAGTTGAAAATAGAGCTACCTTATGACCCAGCTATTGCACTACTGGGTATTTATCCTAAAGATACAAATGTAGTGATCCAAAGGGGCACATGCACCCGAATGATAGCAGCCATGTCCACAATAGCCAAACTGTGGAAAGAACCTAGATGTCCATCAACAGATAAATGGATAAAGAAAATGTGAGATACACACACACACACACACACACACACACACACACACTGGAATACTATGCAGCCTTCAAAACAAATGAAATCTTGCCATTTGTGATGACATGGATGGAACTAAAGGGTATTATGCTTAGCAAAATAAGTCAATCGAAGAAAGACAACTATCATATGATCTCCCTCATATGAGGAAGTGGAGACACAACGTTGGAGTTTTGGGGGGGTAGGAAAAGAATACATGAAACAAGATGGGTTCAGGAGGGAGACAAACCATAAGAGACTCTTAATGTCACAAAACAAACTGAGGGTTGCTGGGGGTTGGGAGGTCGGGAGAGGGTGGTCGGGTTATGGACACTGGGGGAGGGTATGTGCTATGGTAAGTGCTGTAAAGTGGATAAACCTGGCGATTCATAGACCTGTACCCCTGGGGTTAATAATACATTATATGTTTATTAAAAAATTTTAAAAATTTAAAAATTTTTAAAATATCCTTAAAAAATGCAGACTGAAAATTTTCAAAATGGGTGAGATAAGCAAAGGCATGTGAAATTTTAGGGATACTGGTAGATTCATAGACCATAGGAAAGGAACAACACAACTACCTTTAAGACTGACATTTTTATGAAACAATTATATTTTTATAAAACAGGTTTACATGCATGTGTTTGACTATCATGTATATGCTGGAGAACAGTCTGGCAAATTAAGTTAAACATGCAATTTACCATCTTGCCCAGCAATGTTATTCCTAGGAATATACCTAAAAGAAATGAAATTAGGGGCAGTTGGGTGGCACAGTAAGTTGGCCAACTCTAGGTTTCAACTCAGGTCATGATCTCAGGGTTGTGGGATCAAGCCCTTCGTGGGGCTCTGTGCTCAATGTGGAGTCTGCTTGGGACTCTGTCCATATATGACTATCATATACATAGTATGCTATTGAAATACACTCTTAATGCTAACACAGGATGGATAAATGCTGCATTTTTCCAGGCTGTTTTCTCCATAGAAAAAAGTCAAGAATCATTACTTCAATATATGGAACATCACCACTTCTGTGAAGTGCCATGGAGCTGAAGACGACCTTTATTTGTGTATTTTATACACTTACTTTTGTAATCTTTGATGAGAAACACATTACTTTTATAACTAAAACAGTAAGTCCTTAAAGAAAGGACCAAGAGCCATACATGATCTATATATTAAAATTCTAACATTAAATTAAAAAATAGAGCTAAATGATACAGTTTAGACTTATTGGCTTCAGAGATGCCCTGCACCTGTGTGTCTCAGGCCGATAACCTGAACTCTAAGCTTGGCTTGTCATTTTCTTGAAACACCTCTGAGAGAAACAGAATGTGATTAAGGATGAACACATCACGCTAGCTTGTTTGCTTTCCCCAGTGCAGGTGGGCTGTCACCCTCTGCATGCACAGCAAGCTGAGGTTAAAAGGCTGTCATGCCTTATCTATGCAGAACGTACACTGCAGTGGTGTCATGTGCCAGAACTCTGGGGCAGGGAGCCCCAAATCAGTGTGTGGCAAAGAGCAGAGATGTGTACTGCTGTCACAGACAGGAAAAGAAGACTCAGTAAGTTCTAAGGCTATCACTGAGATAAATGGAATTTTGAAATTAAATGGTGATTGCCCCTGTCAAATTGAGAAACCTGAAAATGCACATATATTAACCATTGGACCAGCCAGGAAAAGGAGTGATTTTCATGTTGTTGGCTTTTTCATTTTCACCTTATCAAAAAGGATTCTTAGAGAAACAGTACCGAAGAGTTAGAAATATTAATTTTTTTGTTGTGTCTAAAAACATTTGGGTCATTAATTTCCCTCTTAGTTCTAAGCTGAACTGCCCACTAAAATTCTTATTTGGAAAGGGATAATACTAAAGGATAATTCTCTCTGAATGGCCTCTTCCCAGAGAAATTTTAAAGTGAATTTCTGCAGCAGTACTGAGTTCATGCCTTTTACTGTGCAGTATAAAAGAAATAACAACAAAATCCCTCAATTCTTTAAAAACGAAACCAGAAAAGACCCCAAATTGCTAAGGAAATGTTGAAAAAGAAAAACAAAACTGGGAGCATCATGTTGCCTGATTCAAGTTTTACTATAAAGCTGTGATCACCAAGACAGCATGGTACTGGCACAAAACAGACACACAGACCACTGGAACAGAGTAGAGAGCCCAGATATGGACCCTCAACTCTGTGGTCAAATAATCTTCGACAAAGGAGGAAAAAATATCAGTGGAAAAAAAGACAGTCTCTTCAATAAATGGTGCTGGGGAAATTGGGCAGCTATGTGTAGAAGAATGAAACTCAACCATTCTCTTACACCATAGACAAAGATAAACTCAAAATGGGTAAAAGACCTCAACATGAGGCAGGAATCCATCAGAACCCTAGAGAACATAGGCAGTAACCTCTCTGATACCAGCCACAGCAACTTCTTTCAAGATATGCCTCCAAAGGCCAAGGAAACAAAAGTGAAAATGAACTTCTGGGACTTCATCAAGATCAAAAGCTTCTGCACAGCAAAGGCAAGAGTCAACGAAACAAAGAGGCAACCCACGGAATGGGAGAAGATATTCGCAAATGACACTACAGACAAAGGGTTGATATCCAAGATCTCTAAAGAACTCCTCAAACTCAACATACACAAAACAGATAATCATTGTCAAAAAAAATGGGCAGAAGACATTGAGCAAGACCCTTCTCCAAAGAAGACATACAAATGGCTAACAGGCACATGAAAACATGATCATCATCATTAGCCATCAGGGAGATTCAAACCAAAACCACATTGAGATACCACCTGACACCAGTTAGAATGGCCAAAATTAACAAGACAGTAAACAACATGTGTTGGAGAGGATGTGGAGAAAGGGGAAACCTTTTACACTGTTGGTGGGAATGCAAGTTGGTGCAACCACTTTGGAAAACAGTGTGGAGATTCCTCAAAAAATTAAAAATAGAGCTAGCCTATGACCCTGCAATTGCACTACTGGTTATTTACCACAAAGATACAGATGTAGTAAACAGAAGGGCCACCTGTACCCCAGTGTTTGTAGCAGCAATGGCCACAGTCACAAAACTGTAGAAAGAGCCAAGAGCTCTTCAATGGATGAATGGATAAAGAAGATATGGTCTATATATACAAGGGAGTATTATACCTCCATCAGAAAGAATGAATACCCAACTTTTGTATCAACATACATGACTGGAAGAGATTATGCTGGGTGAAGTCAAGCAGAGAGAGTCAAGTATCATATGGTTTCACTTACTTGTGGAGCATAAGGAATAGCATGGAAGACACTGGGTGAAGGAAAGGAGAAGTAAGTTGGGGGAAATCAGAGGGGGAGATAAACTATGAGAGACTGGGGACTCTGAGAAACCGACTGAGGGTTTTGGAGGGGAGAGGAGTGGGTGTTGGGTGAAACCTGGTGGGGGGTATTATGGAGGGCACATATTGCATGGAGAACTGGGTGTGGTGCATAAACAATGAATTTTGGAACACTGAAAAGAAATGAAATAAAATAAAATGGGAAAAAACAAAACAACAAAAAACAGTAATTCTAAGACATGGTGGTATTTGAAACAGTCCATATTATAAAAAAAATTTTCATTATTATGAATGTTTTATTATTCATATTTCACTGTGTTGTGAGCTATGACTAATCTAAAATTTTATAACAAGCCACTATTTTAAAATAAAGCTTTTAAAGATGTTTATTATTTCTAAAATTATCTCAAACTAATTTCATATCAGAAAGATGTATACATTTTTAATATTTTTATCTATTTGTTAGACATTATCTACATGAGATAAATACCCTGACATTAGAAAATAGAAGAGCCTATTTCAACCCCTCTGTGAAGAAATACCTTAGACCAATGTTCTACTCTAGCCCCTTCCTTCTGCCTTTCAAAATGACCCAAAGAACAAACCATATCCTTGGAAGTTCTACTTCTAAATCCTTCCAGAATATAAATCCCAAAAGAGGAATGACTCTATTCATCTCATGCACCCTGTCATCGAGCACCAAATGCAATGCATGATCAGTTCCATAAGTATTTATTGACTAAAAGATTGATAAACGAATGAAAGAAAACTCTTTATTCCACAATTTTCCTCAAAACCTTGAAAAAGACAGGCTGGAATTCCCAAATTATGTAATAAAAGACAATTTTATTACATTTCAAGATATACTTTGTAGTAGAAATTATTCTAAGTTGATTCCACAACAGTAAAGAAATCTATTATTCTTCCATTGCCCCCAAATCAAGAGCTGTCAAATATAAAGCTGTGACATCATTAAAACTAAGACAAGACAGCTGAATGTATCTGTGGGTCATGATTTTTTTTTTTTTAACTATAGCTGCTGACTTATTTCATTTCACACCACTTAGAGTTTTAGAATTAAATATAGGTCAACAATCACTAAACACATCAACAAGTGACACTCATTGAAATAAATCACACTAAATGGGCAACATATTATAAGCTAGTGTGACACTACCCTGGTTTCATAAATAAAAAATGAGAATTAAACTTTCATAGTAAAATATTTCACCAGACTAGATTGCAAATTTTGACAGAGTCAATTTATCACTCTAAAAATCAGAGAAGACTCACTTGGCTTTGGTCAGAAAGCTCATTAGTTTATTAAGATTATACTCTAGCCAGAGTGTCACGATTATTTTTACTGAAAAAAATTAGTGAAAAGATTTCACAATATTTTCTTGCTTTGTCTATAGAGAAAAAGTGTTTAATTTAAAACCAATTAATTTTTAAATCAATCAGGAACAACAGATGGCTCTAGGAAAATAATGTTTAAGTGTTAATTAACCTTAAGCACTACTCCTTATAATGAAAACTGGTCAATTTATTTGACTACTTTTACTTATTTTACTTTAATAAATAATCATTTATTTAAAGTAAAATATTTTGTTTTGAAAGAAAAACATATTTTATATTCTGAATGAAAAAAATCATGATTTAAAATTTTATCCTAAAGGCAGTTTTATCTCAAAAACTATTGATGAAAAGATGATTTTAAACTAAAATTAACTGAAATTGTAACAAGAAGCAAACCTGAAATAAATACCTTATCATGGGTTTGAGCAACCCCATGTGATTTTTACAGCAAATCCTTTTTTACATTGTGGCCACACATCTTGGCAACAAATCCTAGAGTAGACTATGTGTATACTGGTTGCAGGACACATTTATTTTTCATGAGAACATTATACTTTCTTTCTCATTCACCTTTTTGCAAGTCAGACTACTTCATTTCTATAGGTTTGGTTTTCATTTTCAATATGTTTCTTCTTCTTGCCCTAAGAGAGAATCTAAATAAAACTTGTGGTGCTGATACCACCTTGCTTGACTGTTACACTTCAAACAAGAGTTTGGAGTGGCAGATACGATATTACCGTGAACCAAATACACATCCAGACAAAGCCCTGTTGCTCACTACCACCTGAATGGCTGCCCAGTAATAGTCACTGACTGTCACATGCCTCTAGCCCTAAAAATCTAGGAGCAAGCTGTTAAATAGCTACATACCCATAAGAGGTGGGATTCTGGCACATCTCCCTTCTGAGCCACACCAGATGAACTACAAGTACTTAAGTGCCAAATGTACTTCCCCCTAAACTTTGTGGTGATAAGCCCTGTGCACAGCATGACCTCTACCCAAGCTACTTATGCCAGAACCCAGCTTCTTCCACACCTAGCTTACCCTGCCTCTGGTGGGTTTACCTCTCTCCATCCCCAGGTTCATGCCAAAATCAATGAAACTCCAGGCCTGCTCTCTTGAATACATTCTCCACTCCAGCAGCAAAATGCCCTTCTGAAATATGAATATGATCTTACTGTTATACTTCATAATTAAATACAAAATCCTCTAGGATAGCACTGTCCACTAGAAATACAATATAAGCCACACATGCAATTTTTATTATTATAGGAGCAACATTAAAAAACAGGTAAGAGAGGAAAGAATGGGAAAAAGAATGGGAAATTATTATTCAATGAGTAAGCCTAATTTAAGGAAGATGAAAGAATTCTAAAGATACAGGGGTGTGAGATATAAACACATTTAATGCCATAGAACTATACACCTAAAAATGATTAAAATGAAAAGTTTATGTTATGTATATTTTATAATAAAAAAAGAATCAGGAGGCACCTGGTGGCTCAGTGGTTAAGTATCAGCCTTTAGCTCAGCTCATGATCCCCAGGTCCTGGGATCGAGTCCTGTGTCAGGCTCCCTGCTCAGCAGGGAGTCTGCTTCTCTTGCTGCTTCTATCTGTCCCTCCTGCTTGTGTCTGCTCTCTCTCTCTCTCTTAAGTGAATAAATTAAATCTTTAAGAAAGAAAGAAAGAGAAAAAGAGAAGAAAGGAAGAAAGAAAGGGAGGGAAGGAAGGAATCAGGTGAAATTAATTTCTCTCTCTTAAGTGAATAAATTAAATCTTTAAGAAAGAAAGAAAGAAAAAGAGAAGAAAGGAAGAAAGAAAGGGAGGGAAGGAAGGAATCAGGTGAAATTAATTTTAATAATATATCTTAACTCAAGAAATCCAAAATATTATCATTTTGACATGTAACCAATATAAAAATTAATGAGATATTTTGCATTCTTTTCTTCATACTAAGTCTGAAATCTGCTGTGTATTTGCACTTATAGCACATCTCAATTATGATACTAAATTTTCAAGGGTGTTTGAAATGTGCACCTACCAAAATTATAGTTGTGTTTCATGTGTTTATGCTGCCTCCAGTTTTTAAATTTAGCTTATTTAAAATTAAATAAAATTTACAATAAAAGGGGAGTGTGAAATTTTAGTTCCTGCCAACATTAGCCCTTTGCCCACTTGCTTCAAGCCATGTAAAGGAGTGGAAATTAATTGGGAGGTGTCTAAGTCAGGGTTCACTTGGAGAAGCAGAACTGCTGTGAGGACCATGCAACAGAGGCATATTTCAGGCTAGGTATTACACAGGCCCTGCATGCTATTGCTCATATCTGTGGTTAGGCCTAAACTTCTGGAGGATCAGCAGGACTAGCATGGGAGGTATGTGGATGTGAGTGAGAACAAGAAAAGCCCCCAAATTGTTTAAATTCAGTTCTTTGATAACACTAACCACATTTCATGTGCTCAACAGCCATAAGTGGTTGCCATGCTAGACAGCACAGTTCTATCTCATCTGAGGCTTCTTCTCTCAAGATTCACCTTTCCCTCTCTATACTTCATGCTCCACCTGTACTGAAATTTCATTTCCTAGACTTCATAATTTCCTCCCACTTCTAGGCTACTAAGCATACTAACCCTTCCTCCAGCTAGCTCTTCTCATCTTTCAGGTCTCAGATTAAGCATTACTAAGCAATGCTTCTTTTAGGAAGTTTTTCTCCACCTCTATATTACCAACCCTAATACCTCAAATCTAGTAAGGTCCTTCACTGAATTCCAGATTTCACTACAATAGATCTTCACATACTGCTTTGCAATTGCTTGCCTAATGTTCAATGACTTCTATTATTCTGTAAAATCTATAAAAATTGAAATGAAATAAAATCTATCACCTAACCACATAGCAAATCCTAAATAAATATCTATTGAATAAATAAATAAACATGAGAGATCACCAGGAATCTACTCCCTCTAGAGCAGAAATATTTATTTGCTCTGTTCCTGATTGGTCAAAAGGCAGCTCACAGAGATTTATGAGTCATTAGCCATAAGCAATGACCTACTTTGAAGGCAACTGTATTCCAGTATTCCATTATTCTTACTTTATCCTCACAACCACCCCAGGTTCAGAGAAGTTAATATGCATGGTAAGCATGGCTAAGTGGAGGACACTGGACTCAAATAGTCTTAATCTCAATGTAATAGAGGCTTAGAATTGTATGATCCAAACAGTAATACAGATGAAAGCTAAGACTCTTTCATATTTAAGTCAGTAAGTCCAAACTATGACTGACTAAAACTATGCTGATACCTGTATGTATGAGCTCATGTTAGAAAATGACATCACTGGGCACCTGGGTGGCTCAATGGGTTGAGCCTCTGCCTTTGGCTCAGGTCATGATCTCAGGGTCCTGGGATCGAGCCCTGCATCGGGCTCTCTGCTCAGTGGGGAGTCTGCTTCCCCTCCTCTCTCTCTCTGCCTGCCTCTCTGCCTACTTGTGATCTCTGTCTGTCAAATAAATAAATAAAATCTTTAAGAAAAAAAAGAAAATGACATCACTAAATTGAGAGAATATGCCTAAAATATACCAGAGTTATATGTTAAATAACTTATTTTTTGTGGATATTTAAGAATGCCTCTTTGAGGGAATAAACAACCTAATTCATACTAAAATATTAGAACAACAAATAATAATGAATCCACATTTTTACAATAATGACTATATCTCTCAAAAATTAGAACCTCCCTGCTGTCATTCACTGTTGACCCAGCCAAACTCTGTTATTTGTTTAGAGCCATAGAGCAGCTGCCTCCGTTAGGCATGTGTTTGTTCAAATTGGCCCAGTCGATGTTGGAGTGAAGGGGGTGATCCCATCTCTGGAACCCCAACATCAGCTCACTAATTCAATTAAAAGATCTGCCAGTAATCACTACTCACACAGACAAGATCAGAAAAAAATGAACCATTCAGCAATGCAAGCTACAAAATAAATTACTCTTACAATATTCTTAAATCATGACTTACATGAAGTTCTACTTATCTAATAATGTTTTAAGAATTAGTCCCCAGGAAAAATGAGTTCAAAACTAAAAATTTAAAGATTCCAATCAATTTCCTTTGGCCTCCGAGTTTTCTTTCAGCAGATAAAGAAAATCCATAGTAACAAGATAACATTTCATGCATTTACACATTTTCTCCTATAGATGTCTACAGCCTTCAGAAAGTATATTATTTGTAGTCATGCCTATCTGACATTTTCCATTTTGCTCAAAAGATTTTATGGTTTGGTATTACAGCAATATACAAATTTGACAGCTTGCAATAGGATCTAGTCCCTGTAGCAAATCATTCTGACAGTTAAGAACTATACAGCTACTAATATACATTTTTTTACAATAAACTTATTTAAAAATCTTACAAAGTTGAGGATACAATGTATGTTGAAATTCTGAAGAACGGCCTTAATGATATTATAAGTTTCATACTGAAGTTATTATATAATAGAGCTGAACACACTACACCATATTTCATTTGTAGTATAACTTATTCCTCCTTCAGTAGTTCCCTTTATTAAGGCAAATTTTTCCTCAACTGCATTTACACAATAAAGTCACTTATCATGGTCAATGTTTAGTATTTTCTTAGAATTCCTCTTGTTCTTTAAAAATAACTGAAGATGTGAATAAAACAGTACATGCGTTAATGTGTAACATAATGACATTTTTTGATTGCCTTTCCAATGCATTTTTTTCCTTTTAAAGTGATAAAAGATAATCAATTACGTTTTTGTATTTCCCAAAATGCATTAACAGAGGCTCTGTCAAATACACTCATGATTCCTCTAGAAAGAAGGTGAAGCCGATCTCTAACATTGCTGTAACATTAACTAAATAAGGATGAGGGTGATCTTACAGCACGTAAGGCAGACCCCATCCCTATCTCTCAGTAATTCTATTTTTAGTATTCAATACATCTGATAATGTAAGCCAGTTAACAAGAGAACAAGTGCCTTATTCTAAGAAACAGGAAGTCTGGATGCATTTTTTTTTTCCTTTGATTCAACTTTCAGCTGGAATACCTCAGTGAAACCACTCTATTTTCAGAATTGATGTGCCTTTCAAAACTATAATCTCTGGCTTTCAAGTTCACTATTATTTGCCTTCAGGTACAAATTTTAAAGTGTATAGAGGCTTCTAAGCAGAATAGTTGGTCTCAGCCAGATACTGAAAGGCTTGTAGCTCAGTCATCATTGCAGTGTAAATTCTTTTTCAAAATAATGTTCTTCATTCAGGGAACACTTGTGCCTGCGCTTGGTTCACTCGTCAAATATATATCAGTGGTCACTGAAAGCCTGGGGGCAACTTCAGCTATTCTAAAATTCATTTCTTCCTCTATTTGGTTGCAAAAATAGAATTTCAAATGAAAAAATCTTAGGGATGTCCACACACATAGAAACCAAAGGCACTATGCTATGCCACTGTAAGGATGGTTGCATGGTCAATGACCAAAGTTTCTATGCAATGACAGCTATCAAGATAAACATCATATGCTTTGACACATGTAATTTACTATTTAAGTATTCTTACAACATTTCTATTTGAGAACTTCCTCTCAAAACAGAAAAATTTTTTAAACTAATGGCTGCATTGATGGTCTGCTCCAATTTTCCAAGATTTCTTAGAATCCATAAGCCTGCCTTGCTGTTTTATTTATATCAATTCCACAGATATTTAATTAATTTAATCTTCAAGAAGTAAATGATATATGTAATAAACATTTATGGTAAGTGTGTAACAAACACCAGAACTTCATGCTGTTTTACTCCTTTTGTTAAGTTCTTTTTTTTTTCCTTTTGTTAGGTTCTTAAAATGTTCTTCCCTTAAATTTTATAATCAAATTTAAAGATTTTTTTGGTGATCTGCTTCCAAACAATAACATTGATACTGAAGATCATTTCAGCAGACAATACTGCTGTCTTCTGTGTGATTCTACTATAAAAAGAATATATTGTTTGTCCTCTCTAAATTTCTGTCCTTAACCCCTCTTCCTGATAATCTTTACCTATATTTTTTCCATCATGTAAATAAAAAGAAAAGACATTCTAACTTCATGTGTGTTTTATCTCTATTTCCTTTTCTTTTATTCTCAACTTTGTACAATTCTGCTCCTCTTCCAGAGATACAATTATGACTAGGGCTAACTAATTATATTAGTACAGAGAACAAGATGGAAGGGATTAGGGAAAAAAAATGATTGAGTAAATTCTAAAATCTATATGATGTGAAATCAGGTTTCTTTGTTGTTGTTGTTGTTGGGTTTTGTCTACAGGTATACCAATCGTCTATGACTTCAAACAAATCCCTAGCCTGGCTATCCCTGAGCATAGGATCAAGTGTTAGGTTACGAATGTCTTCAGCATCCTACTCATCCTGTGTCCTACCAGACACCAATGCTCTGATGGTCACTAGGTATTGGAAAATTTTGTTTAGCTTTTAAAAATTAATGTATTTTATTAAAGTATTTAAAATTACCAACCACACAAAATGAAATACATTGTCTTGAAAAGAAGTCTAGTGTCATCATTGCTGTCCATTTAATTATCTAATGAGCAGAGACCACACCTGTGATGTTACCAAACAAGATAGCTGGATGAGATAAAGGTTCTTCATAAAAGCGTTTTAAGATCAACATAATCCACTGATGAGCACTGGAATTTCCATTTGCTGCCTCTTTTTTTTTTAAAAAAAAGGGTCATTATAAGTAAGAGGGAAAATCTACTAAAGTAAATAAATCTTCTTATATTCTCTACAAAAAAAAAAAAAATTCTTCCTACACAAATAATTGAACAGAAAGGTATTTCAAAAGCTGCAAGTTGAACCAATGAATAAATAAAAGGCTAACAACAGTATTACCAAAACATTCAAATACCTGTGCATAAACTCCAGTATTCCATGTTCTAGAAAGACTAATAATAATGATTATTTTTTAAAATATACAGCTTTCATACTTCAGAAGACATTTTAAACTTGTTTGCCATCAGCTGTTCTTTAAGCCTCTTGCAGTTACTAGCTGTTACTAGTGTTGCTTATTACTTATACAGAAAAATACTAACTTGCCCCAAGGGAAAACTGTTCTTTTCCTATGACTAAATGAAAACTGAACTGAAAAATTGCCCTCTGGAATTGAGCATTTTGAATGTACAGCCAGTAGCAAGCACTTTCCCTTTCTTGGTGCCATCTATCCATCTGTCTCTCTCCCTCTCTTTTACATACATACATACATACATACATACACACACACACACACACACACACACACACACACACACACACGACTCTGAATAGGCACTTGTTAGGGAGGTGATTTAAGGGCAATGGGATGAAAAACTGGTCCAGCAGCACCACCTAGTGGGCACAGGGCAGAGGCTCAGAGTCCCCCTTGCGGCTGCTTCATCAGTCAATGCTTGCTTTAGGAACCACTTACAAAGACTTGTGCATAAATTTACCAAAATTTTTAAGAGGAAACCATAAAAAGGCAGAAGCCATTGGTACTGTGTGATCAAACTCTCCAGCCACAGTAATTTTAAGTCAGAAGCAGAAATAATAAGTAACAAATTGCTGCCTTTTATTCCATGTGTACTCAAAATTACCGTGTGTGTGTGTGTGTGTGTGTGTGTGTGTGTGCGCGCGCATGTGCACACACTCCCCCCCACTTGATTACAATTCAAGGTTCTTCAATTTTTATAAAAACAAGTAATGTTAAAATAATCAAATTATATAATAAATTATACAGTTGTAAATACACACCTGTTGCTGAGTTTCTTATTTGCAAATAAATTCAATTTGCCAAAATAAATTCTGATTACTTTTAAAAACAATTAAGAATTTCCATTCTCTCATAGCCTCCAACTTATTTCTTTCAACTAAGATGTTCTGTCTGAAAATGACAAAAGTTAAAATATCCTCTTTATATATATGTCTTCCCTATAGACCAGTGGGTGGGTCTTCAAATGGAAATGATATTGTCTCCCGAAAATTATCTGGCATTGTCTGTTTGGTCAGGGATGCTGCAATCTACAATGCACACGAAAGTCATCCAGAACAAAAAATTGTCTAAAAGGTCGATAGAGCCTAAGTTGAGAACATCCACCTAGACTGTAAGATGCTAAAAGACAGGAACAATGTCTTATTTAAAAATGTATACTAAGTACCTGGCAAGGTAAGGTAATAATGGTTTGGTGAAATAAACTAATACTTACATCTAACGTTGGCCATATACCAATAGATTGCTTAAACTTTAACACAATATTAATGTCAGGAAAGCATACTCTTGACTGTACATATAGGGCAGAGCATCCCACACCACAGTCTGATCACTAAATGAGAAAGACTGGTCACAGATGCTATCTGATGGGAGATTCACCACAGTGATGGTGCTTTCTTGACAATTCTTGGTAAAATATTCATCTAAACTTTTGGTTGTTGCCCACTTTCAAACTGCAACAGAATTTTTGAGGTTTTTTGATCCCCAAAATGAAGTCTCTCTTTGTATTTTTCCACTTAACCACTGTAATCATTTTGATAAGTACCACTTGATAAATACCAAGAAACTCTCCATGCATATAAAACTATTAAAAACAGAAAAAAATCTGATCTATAGCCTGCTAATTTCACCCAAATATGTGAATGAACAGCTCTATACTGCCATTAGAAGTAGACTTTGGGTGATCTTAAATTCAGTAAAAACATATGCTTTTCAAGGTATCAATTGTTTAAGGGTGTAAGACATTCTATAAAGAACATGTGATATATATAATCAAGATGAAGCATAGCACCAAGGAAAAAACAGTAAGCTTTGCCACTTCAGATGTCAAATTTCTAAATATAACTTTCTGAATGGCATGGAAACAATCTCATGTTGTCCTTCCTGCTGTTTCCTTAAAACCCCTTCGGGACTGGTGTAACAATAAATCAGCATTCACATACTAGATTAGCCAGGATATAGCTCCTTAAAGGAAAGCATCAAGACCATTAAACTGGTAACAGAAGTCATCTTTCAGGATAGAGAACCAAAGACATTTTTAAATGCACTGTTGGAATTTTCACAGATACATACTACTTGTAAATTAGAAAAAAATTAAAATATAAGGCATTTGTTTATATTTGTCATACTAAACATTAAATTCTTCAACATGTGAAGAACTCAACATTTTAAAAATATCCTACCTCATAGTCTTAATTCTGGCAAACATTTTTTGTTTGATTCTCATTGGTATGTGTTTGTGTTTTTTTAACTGGTGACCAAGATGCAAGGTTTCAAACTTTCCTATGGAAGTCCAGGAGCTGATGAACTTTTTGCTCTCTTCTGAATCACTGTGAGCTTTAAAGCCATTTCAATGACCCATTTCATTCACAAAACTTCCATTATCACATCCTGAGCACCGTGGTGCTACCACTCAAACCTGCCAATGACAATCATCAGGTCTGTAAAGGACCACATATTTTCTAGTAATATGAAATTCTTGATGCACCTATAATGGAAAACAACAGTGTATACTTTCCCGTCTCTGAGAATAAAAGACTGTAGATTCTAGGTGCCTGTGACAGAGGTCCAGAGACGATATACGCAGCTCCCTGATGGGGAAGAGACTGGTAGAAAGTTATAGCTACAGTGCCCAAAATATTCTATAGTGGAAAGACCTCACATTAAAAATAACAAGTACTGGGGTGCCTGGGTGGCTCAGTGGGTTAAGCCACTGCCTTTGGCTTGGGTCTTGATCTCAGGGTCCTGGGATTGAGTCCCACATCGGGCTCTCTGCTCAGCAGGGGGCCTGCTTCCCTTCCTCTCTCTCTGCCTACTTGTGATCTCTCTCTGTCAAATAAATAAATAAAATCTTTAAAAAAAATAAATAACAAGTACTGAAGAAATTTTAGGGAATGAAGTCTGCATGTAAAACACACTCCCGTATTTTAAAATCATGCAATGTAATGTTAGAGAAAATTATTTAAATATGAAATCTAAGGGCCTAAACTAATGCTTTCTTGGCTCACACTTTAACTCTAGTTGAGGGATGAAAGGCCTATCCTTGGAATGAAAAATATTCCTAACAAAGAGAAGCATTAGGAAGATTTTATGAAAGTTTCTAAACTAGTCAGAAGATAATCAGCCAAAGAGTTTGGCAAATTAAATGACCTATATCTATTCGTAAATGAAAAAATATTCCTTGGTAATAATAAAAGTTTTTCTATTTATCTAGAAATCTAAGTTAAGAAATGATGGAATCAGGTTAGGTGAATCTGCTAAGTCAGGAACAACCAAAGAGAGGCCAGAGAGAAAAACTAAACAATTTAAATACAGACAGACAGGTCAGGTATATTACTAACAAACCTCACCAGATGACCTATACTTTGAAAATTCACACTATCCAGAAAAAGTAGTATTCCTTTGCCTCATTTCAAACAGAACTGAGGAAGGTTATATCATACCTACAATATAACAGGAAAAGAATATGTACAGATAAGTAGATTTAGGCTAAAGGAAGAAAAAAGGTAGAATAATGAAATGACACTAAGAGAAAAATTATCTTGAGAATCTGACATTAGAAGAAATATTCAGAACTTGAAATTAACACTAACTTATGAGGTTAAAAAAAAAAAAGAAGCTTTGCCACTCACCAATTTTAATCTCTGTAAAGGGATTCTGCCTACATCTATCTGTGTCCTCTCTGGGACATTAGTGAATCGAACTTCTGGGACCGCAACAGCACACATGACATGGGCCCACCTACAGGAAAGGAGACATGAAACATGAAAAAAAGTTCCCTAAACTTAGATACTGTATACTTCAGCTAGGCAGTGGCAATTCTCACAGAGAGTAAATACACAGACAAGAAAGAAAGCCAAAAGCCTAAATTCGTCACAAACAGACTCTGAATTTTAAACCTCTTGGGTGATAGCTGGAAAGATTCAGTACCACACCTGCCTACCACTCCAGCATGAAGAATGGAGTGAAGACCAAAGACTCGATCCTATCAATATACAGTATTTTTCCCACACTGGCTCTACAAAATACTGAAATGTTTCCTATTTCATTTGGTACTGAAATATAACAGGTGTTTAATATACTTAAGCTAATTAATATGTAGCAAAAGATTAGTTCAATTAATAAAAAGTATGAAGTGGGTATAGTATATAATCTTTTTACATAATACAAGAGTCGCAAAAACTAGAACAAACAGTAAAGACGTCTAAAAGTATTAACATTGATTAAGTCTTTAATTAAATTTTCTCATTGCAATCCTACTATAACCAAAAGAACCCAGAGATAAGGAGGAATGAAATTTAGCTGGTTTTCTCATTTCTTACTTAAAGCTGAATTCTGAATTACCCAGAAAAATGACATCCCCATTAACACTAGTTTATCAAAAATGTCATGCCCCAAGTAAATATAAAGACTCTTAAAGTTTAAAGACATCTTAAAGGAATTATCATATCCATAAGCCTATTTTTACGTCTAAAAGAATGTCACTCAGACAACATGAGACTCCATCCTGCCTTCAAAGACCACAGGAAGAGAGGACAAGTGTCAACCCCATCAGGGCATTCTTTTAAATCTAATAAATACTATAATCTATAGTAAACACTATTCCTTTCCTTCCTAGCCCAAATTTAGAGAGAGAAGTTCTTACCATCTCTGTCTGCACAGGAACCACCTAAAGCAGTTCACAGTCTACATGACCTGTGCAATATCCTAGACCTCACAACACTTTTTAGTATAAGTGCCAATCACATTAACTAGGGCTGTGAAAAAGGAAGATCCATAGTTAAGTAAAAATTAGTCTATTAGACTAAACTTTATCAACACCGGAATGATAAATGCCTTCACTTTTCCTTGTAAGCAATTTGAAACATGTGCATGTGCACATAGTTATGTTAATTTGATCATTACATTATATACCAGGCGTCCCAACTCCAGCACCCTCAGGGCCAGCCAGGAGGTAAGCAAATATACTGGAAAATCACGCTAACATGGGGATCATCTGTCCCATCTAGGCCAGGTCCTCATCCCAACATGTTATTGTCAAAAAGAGATGTACAATTATTTTTCAAGTACAGATAAAAATTTTTGTATAAAAAATTTGTATAAATCTCTCAACTTTTAATTTGTATCAAATTTATAAAATGGTGTTTCAGTCAACTAAAACATATCTTGGAGCTGGATTTGGCCCTTAATGCCAAATTACCATCTCTGCCTCTATCATTTCTACATTCTCCTATTTCCAAAGGGATATTTAAAATGCTTTGGCCTCATTTTAAATACTAAAATTGGGTCATGAAAATAAAATTCATGCAAAAATGTATTTCAACAATCACATTAAAAACCAGATTACCTTTGTTTTATGTTCACTTCTGACTCTCTTTCAAGATTCTCTTCATATTCTTCAACTGTCCCCCTTTAAATCGTAAAATCAACATTTTTCCTCCCTATGTTTCTATTTTAAGAACATACACTTTCTTGTTAATTTGCTAGTTTTAATAGTAAGTTGCTTTGTTTTAATGTTATGACTATGATTGATTTTATTTATCTGAAGGTAACAGATTTCACTGTTTTTGAGGCACATTGTTTTTATTAGACTAATAGGATTCATCACATTAAACACTAGGATTCCAATGGCACCTAGATGATATGGGGTGCCTTCACCTTCAAACCGCCTTTAGTAAAAGAGGGGTGTCAAAGACATGGATGGAAGCAAGGCTTAGACCACCTTCAACCAGAAGAGGTGAACAAGCTGTCAGTAACAGACTCTGTCAGTAACAATCTCTGAAGACATGCAAGTAATCCCAGCCTCAGGTCTGGACAAGAAAAGCTTTGAAACAATGTCAGCAAACTGTCCACACAGAGGTTCAACACTCTAAAGAGGAGAAGGAAACAATAAAATTGAACACAATTAACACATTACTTACTTGTTGTTCTTTGTTTCTTTAAGAGCACCCCCTCTCAAATTGCAAAGACAACACTCCTAGGAGGAAAAAACAAACAAACAAACAAACAAAAAACACACACAATTATCAGACTCATTTAACAGACATCATTACTATTTATCTAAATATTATCTAAATACCCCCATACATTCCAATTTTTTATTTTAAAATTAAAGCTATCAGGAACTTCATAAAGGTCTATCTCTGAGCAGTTCAAGAAAGGAAAAGAAAAAGAAGGGAGGTAAAGTGAGAGTACGCACAAAAATATTCTTGATATACATGTATCCTAGAGGGAATCATCATTACCCTGGTATCATGTTCACCTGCCATCTCCAGGGGAGAAATACGACACAGAGCACTTGGTAGCCTGGAGACTATTTACTAGAATTCTAGAACAGAGAATACATATATGACTGAATTCTCTTGTGCTCTGGGAAACCGTTTGTGTATACAGAATAACTACAAAATAGAGTATTGGTGGGGTTCATTCTGCAATTAATGACTGGCAGGAAGCTCTTTTTGAGAGATATTCTTTTCATAAAAATATCATTTAGGCCTTTCTGTCAGTGGGCAAACGGTGTTGGAAAAACTGTACTGATAAACCCAGGCTATCCACCCCCAGAAAAAGGTACCATGAAATGTTTTCCTTTCTTCTCCCCACATAAGTTTATATTTTGGGCATTTCTGTGTATGTCTTAGATTGGCACAGACTGTTGCACTCCAAGATGACTGACTCACTTTACCACAAATACAGAATTTAATTATCATTTTTCACGACAATTCTATGAAAAGTCCATCAAAAAACAAGATCAGACAGCAATGCAATGCCTTTTGCTGACCTAGAATTTTTAAATTAAATACCTAAAGTTTTTTTTAATTTTCAACCTTACTTTTATTTTCAATGTTAATAGAAGTCCAATTTATTACATTAATAAATTTTTTAAGTAACTACACGTTATTTTGGGTTTTTTTTCCCCCTCTCCAAGCAATACATACAAAATTTCTTTATTTGTTCTTCAAGGTGATCTTCTTTAACTAAAGTTTTGCCTAACTTTATGAAGAATCCCTTTAATTTATCTACTGTTAATAATGGGGTGTCAAACTCTATAGCTTTAATTTTTCTGAGGAGAGCAATACCAAAACAACTGAGGAGAATAAATATACCAGCATAACTCCTAACAGGCAGCAAAAAAACCCAAACAACCAGAAATGTTCAATGGTTTTATGTGACTGGAAACTCTGCACATTCATTTGAAATTTCCTGGGTTACTATTAAAAGTTAGAGTAGCAAAATTTGCCCTGTGTTTGTATATACATCTGAATCCATTATAAGCCCAGCTCATGAAGATAACTTGATGGATTTTCTCTGTAACAAAGCCAGATTCTAGAGCCCCTTGACATAATAATTTTGATGAAGCACACAATGAGAGTATAAGTTCAGTCCAAATATTAAAAATGAGAAATTCAGTAATTCAAGTTATTCAATAATATCCAAATTATTTAAGAACAATTTCACAAAACATGACTGATTTTAAGAGTTTTCCATGGGGCGCCTGGGTGGCTCGATGGGTTAAAGCCTCTGCCTTCAGCTTGGGTCATGATCCCAGGGTCTTGGGATCAAGCCCCACATCGGGCTCTCTGCTCAGCAGGAAGCCTGCTTCTTCCTCTCTCTCTCTGCCTGCTTCTCTGTCTATTTGTGATCTCTGTCTGTCAAATAAGTAAATAAAATCTTTAAAAAAAAAAAAAAGAGTTTTCCAGTAGTTTATCATAATTTCTGCAGAGAGAGAGAAAATGAAAATAAAACATGAGGTAAAGTATTTTCATTGACTATAAAAAGATGTCAGTATCGAAGTGAGAATGCAGCAAAGGAGAGCCGTGGATGGCGAGGAGCTCAGACACTAAGAGCATTAGATGCCTGATTAATGAAACTAGGAGTGAGAAGAAGCCTAAAGGGACAAGCTAGCAGAGTTAAATACAGCAAAGCAGCATGGAAGCGGCTTGAAAGCACCTGAGGAGGATCATTAAAAGGTACATGTGCTGCACAGCACCACCACAACAGGAGGAGACAATCCTCTCAAATAGAATACACAGACTCAAGATTTTAAAGGAGGTTGAGAAGATTCCACCTGCCATAATATGAAACTGCTTTTTTTCTGGGATTACCAGTGACCTCCATGTCACAGAAGCTAATGGATAATTCCAAGTCCTTGGTTCACCTGACCTGTAAGTGGCATTCAGCATTGTTGATAATGCCTGACAGTTTCCACCTGTGGCTTCTATGACCCATCATGCTCCTCACTGTCTTCCACCTCTTTTTGATCCTCTGCTTGCTTTAACAGGTATCTCTTTCACACTCTTTAAACACTACAGTTTTTGTAAGAGACCTCACTTGCTTCTCTATCCACACCTGCTTGTGGGGAGTTTGACTCTCAAAAGGCCAGTGAGTGACTCAAACATTAATTTCCTAATATGTCTGACTGACATTCAAGAGGCATCTCTAACACACATGCAAAAATGAACAATGTCTCCTTCTCAAGCCTGTACTTCCCCGCTGTTTCCTATCAGTATCATCAAGCATCCTTTCTAGCTCATGCTGGAAGATATAATTTCCCTATCATACTAGATCCAATTAACTGAGTACAATCCGATGTCCAAATCTGCCGCCTTCTCTCCATCATCAATGCTGCCACATTAATGGATAGCCCCAGCATGCTTCAGCAGACCTAAACTACTGCAACAGCCACCCTAGGTCAACCTAGAACACAACTGAATGGGTTTTAATGCTACTCAGTACTTAACGTGTTCCCAAGAGGCCAGGATCATTAGGCCTGGACCTTGTCCAGATTCACACTGTACTATTCTCCATGCATAGACACCCTGTGCCCCTAGATACATCGGACAAACCCTACACCATTTGTTATTTATTATACTGAACACATCCTTGACATCTCAGCCTAAATGCTGACTCCTCAAAGAAGGCTTTCCTAATCCCCTGGCCCAGTTACTTCTCATTCATTACTCTTCTTAACTATTTGTGGAATTCTTTTTGCTGTCCTGAATAAACTGTAAGCTTGATGAGTGCTATGGAAATACTTGTCAAGTTACTCTTTCTCTACTGTGATACCCAATAGAGAATACATCCTCCACATGAATTTGTTACATAAATGAGAAAATGGTAAAACAGGACAAAGTAAAAATCTTGAAAACTACCAAAGGATTAAAAAATTGCAAAGATCATTTTCACATACTGGGACACTAAGAAAAGGAAGTTGCAGACTCTGGTGTCTTAACAGGGAGTTAAAAAAACAATGATTTGACATGGAGCTATTTTTGCTATAATTTACTTGAAAAATCATACTTCCTAGTTAAAGACAAAAAATATTCATGACCAAGCAGTTACTTATATGATATATATGATACCATGGTTTCTGTTCAATTCACTCAATTTTGAAAAAGTAAGTAGGAAAGTAAAAAGTCATGTCCAGTTATGTCACTGTTTTGAGTCACCATCCCTCCTCTCATGGGTTGATCTGTCACAAGCACAAGCATGTCAACCTGTCAACCCATTCATTTGTAAATGAACTTGCATTAAATGCCTATGTTTATAACCAACCCAATAAAAGCAATATTACATAGGAAACCTTTTAACGTTTCTTTCCTTTCTTAAATAGTACCTTATTGTCAGGCAACAAAATTGATAATTCTAAAATTTAAAAGGTTATTCCTTACCTGAAAAGTACCCCAACGTTTTTTAAGAATCCATATAATGCATGATACACATAAAGGTTGATACTTACCAAATACACTAATTGTACTAGTATTGGTCATCTTCTAGTTCACTGAAAAAATTGAACGAGAATATAGGGGTGATAGAGCACCTTCAGGATACTGATTTATTAAATTGGTTATCAATAATAAATATTTTCTCTTAGAAGAATAAAAGCTATATTAAAGGCCTAATTCACTCTGGATACCCTGCCAGAAACATCATATCATTTACCTCCCTTAACATGAACTTATTAGGTAATTTATATTTTACTTCACTTATGAGGAAACTAAGATTGAGATTAAGAGATTAAGTAACTTTTCTAAAATCATCCAATCCCAGAGCTATCAAGCTTCGTCTGTAAATGGCCAGATAGTTACTAGTTTAGGCTTTGGACTACACAGTTGTTGCAACTAAACTCTGACACTGTAGGATGACACGTAAATGAATGGGTGTAGCTATATTCCAATAACAACATTATTCACAAAAACAGGCAGTGAACAGGATTTAGCCCACAGGCTTCAGTTTTCCAACCCTTAACCTACCAACAAAAGTAGAAATTGCAGTTCAAGTACGGGTCTGCCTGAGCAAAAGTCCATGCTCCTTTTCACCAGCATCTTCTATCTCAGTATAAAGCAAGGCAAAAGATTTCAAAATAGAATGCCCAAATAAACAGGAAAAGGTGCCTTTTCTGGGAAGCTCACAATTTAGGAGGTGAGAAGACCTATGTGTACTTAACCGTACTATGAAGAATATAACGATAAAGGGTATAACCAAGACCCCATTTCCTCATTTCTATAAATGACTAAGAATTCATTTCTTTAAAAGATTTTATTTATTTATTTGACAGAGATCACAAGTAGGCAGAGAGAGAAGGAGAAGCAGGCTCCCTGCTGAGCAGAGAGCCCGATGTGGGACTCGATCCCAGAACCCTGAGATCATGACCTGAGCCAAAGGCAGAGAGTTTAACCCACTGAGCCACCCAGGCGCCCAAGAATCCATTTTTTAATTAATCCCCTTAAAAGAACCCATATCATAAAAAAATGTGTTATAAGCAGCATATACTATATATAACTATTTGTGTTCCCATTTGTTTCACTCACCTAGCTAATAAAACTCCTCACTGGTATCATATCATTAAATTTATCTCCACTTCTTCCTTCAAAGAATGATACCATTTGAGGCAAAAAGTAACATTTTAGTTTGTCTTTGCAGTCTCACTTCAGGCTACATGAATCCAATTTAACTCATAGAACAACAGTGATACCAGAGAACCAGGCTTTATCCTGATATTTAATAAAGTACCGATGGTCAAAGTTCAAAATCATAGTTTGGCTATGCCTCAGATATCTTACCTATAAAGGGAGAAAAATACTATTTCCCTAAATGAGATAGTAAATGTAAAGCATTCCAGAAACACAATACAAGAACAGTGGTTAGATATGTGAAAAGTTAACTGATTCTAGACAACTTATGCATAACATCACCAGTGAATGATCTGGGTATAGTGGTTTAGCAGAGAATGAAATAGAGATCTGTCAATAACTCCCTTGAGGTGTAAAAAACAAGCAGCAGACCTGGAGAGAAGAAAACAAAACAAAACAAAACTCTCCAGGAACCTCAAATGCAGGCAGCTGGACTCTAAAGCAAGAAGAGATCTTCTATAATTCTAAAAGCCGCCAACTCAGCTGTGGAAAGCAGGCAGATGTGATAGTTTCCACAGTGGTCAGAGAACAGATACTGCTAAAGGGAAAATCCTGATCTTATCTTCAAAACATCCAAAACTAGAGTGGACTGAGTCAAACTAAAGCTGCAAAAAAGCCCAGACCTAGCTCAACTACAAATCAGACTGATCTCACTCCTGCTCTAGAAACCTGACAAAGGACCATCCCCTTTCTGAAAATAAGATTACCTTCATTTGCTACAAAACAAAATATCCAGCACACAATTTTAAAAAAAGCCCAAGGTACACTAAAAAACAAGAAAATATAATTTATGATTAAGAAAGTTAAGAATCAATAAAATCAGACACAAAAATGAACAAGATACTGGAAAGATCAGATGGTGAGTTTAAAATTGCTATGTTCCAAATGCTAAAGGAGCTAATGAAAAAGATAACATATGAAGAGAAAGAATATTTTAACAAAGTCATGGGAATTATTTAAAAATCAAATGTAAATGGTAGAAACAAAAAAATGTGACATTGATAATGTTGAATTCAATATATTTCAAAGCAGACTGGAACTGTGAGGATAAAACTTCAATGACTTTAAAGACATGAATAGGAAACAGAAGGAATGAAAGCAGCTGTGAGAATGAAGAGAGACCTAAGGAAAAAAAACCTGTTCAATTTCTGTATAATTGCAGTCTGAGAAGGATAGAAGGAGAGAGTGGATGAGAAAAATAATTGGAAGACAAAATGGCAGAGAATTTTCCAAAAGCAGTGGGGGGAAAGAAATATAAACCAAAACCAAAAAAACCACCACCATTGTCAACCCAGGGTGCCTGGGCAGCACAGTCAGTCAAGCATCAACCTCTTGATTTCAGCTCAGGTCATGATCTCAGGGTTGTGAGATCAAACCCTGCATCACACTCTGCAATAATTGTGCAGGCTGTTTACTAGTCTCTTCTTCTTCTGCCCCTCCCCACTCTCTTAGGAAAAAAAAAAAAAAAGTCAACCCACAGACCCAAGATGCCCAATAAACCCCAACAGATAAATACAAAGTAAATACATCTAAATATATAATAGTCAAAATTGTGAAAACCAAATATAAAGAACATACTTAAAAGCAGAGGAAAAAAACATTCAGTAAACAACTAACCAGAAGCAAATGCCAATGGAACAATATCTACAAAAATACTGAAAGAAAAAAGCTGGCAACCTAGAATTCATTTCCAAGGAAAACATTCTTTGAAAATGAAGACAAAATAAAAACAATCTCATAGAGACAAAAAATCTAAAAGAATAAAGGAAAATGATAGCAGTCTGAACCATGGATTTGCACAAAGGAATGAAGAACAGTGAAAAAGAGTAAATACATGGGTAAATATAAAATAAATTTTTTGTATCTTCAAAAAACACACACATCCAAAGAGAGAATGAGAGCAAGAGACAAAGAGAAAGAGACTATAAGTTTCCTAAAAAGCCCTGACTGTTTCAAACTAAAATAATACTACTACAGAGTATAATGTATGTAATGGTAAATGTAAGATAAGAGCAGAAAGAGAGAGAGATTTAATGAAATCAAACTGTTGTAAGGTTCTTCCATTGTTCATAAAGTAGGATGATATTATATTGCTGGAAGGGGGGTCTAGCACCTATCAAAAAGTCTCAAAAAATTCCCAAATATTGGTTTGAAGGGGTGGGGGGCGGGAGGTGGGGGAACCAGGTGGTGGGTATTAGAGAGGGCATGGATTGCATGGAGGACTGGGTGTGGTCCAAAAACAATGAATACTGTTACACTGAAAATAAATTTTTAAAAAATTCCCAAATATTAAGTTCTAAGGAATATAAGCTGACAGTCAAAATTCCAAAAACATGCAAGAAAATATGATTCTCCAAGAAGAAAAAACATAATGTAAAACTAGACAGACGAATAATATCTTAGGCACAAGATGTAAATAAGCCCTTTAAAATGTTTTAAAATTAAATGCATTAGAAATATAAGTAAGAGGGCACCTGGGTGGCTCAGTGGGTTAAGCTGCTGCCTTCAGCTCAGGTCATGATCTCAGGGTCCTGGGATCGAGTCCCGCATCGGGCTTTCTGCTTAGCAGGGAGCCTGCTTCCCTCTATCTCTCTCTCTGCCTGCCTCTCTGTCTACTTGTGATCTCTCTCTGTCAAATAAAAATAAAATAAAAATCTTTATAAAAAAAAAAAGAAATATAAGTAAGAGACTATAAACAAAGGACAAATCAGATTTTTAAGAACAACAATATAAAAATTTCTACAACCAGAAAAATGGAAATGGAAAAATTAAAGAATATGTCAAATAGATCACTCTTAATTGAATAGAGAATTAGAAGAAAAAAAAAAGAAAGAGGGGCACTCAGTGGCTTAGTTGGGTAAGCATCTGCCTTTGGCTCAGGTTATGATCCTAGGGTCCTGTGACCAAGCCCCATATGGGGCTCCTTGCTCAGCAGAGAACCTGCATCTCTCTCTTTCTCCCTCTGCAGCCCCTCTGCTTGTACCCCCTCGTGTACTCTCATGCTCCCTCTCTCTCAAATAAATAAATAAAATCTTAAAAAAAAAAAAAAAAGAAAAGCTAAATAACCAAAAATCAATACAAACTATTCAATAATATATTTAAATGAACAATGAAATTATTGTCTGGGGCAGAGCCAGAGAAAGAGTGTATCTGCCTCTTAATCATAAAAATAAATTCCAATTACTTATAGATCTAAACTCAAAAATAAAACAGAACTATATACGTATTAAAATAAATAGGCAAATATACTGATGAATTTAGGATAAATATGACTTCTTAATATAACATTTAAAAGATAAAGGGCATACTGGATGGACTAATAAATTTTTATTTTGTCAACATTTTAACATTCTGAAGGATAAAATACTGTATAAATTAACAGAAGATGATAAGACAAGAAAATATTTCCACACTTTTGAAGAATAGGCAAAAGATTGATTCAAAGACTCTTCACTGCCAATAAACACATGAAAGACACAAAACTTCAAGAACAAAAGGTGAAAAATGAAATAATGAGGTATCTCTTTCAGATTATTAAATTAACAAAATATATATGGTCTTTGGGTATGTGAGAAGTTATTGTGGCTCTGGAGAGGAATTTGGCATTATCAAAATTTTAAATCACTGACTCAGCAATTCTATTTCTTAGAATCTCAGATAACTTTTAACTGTACAGAAGGAAGGATGTGCAATCATCTCATTTCTGTTTGTAACAGAGAAAACAGTTACCTCTGGGAGCAACAGGAACTGTCTGTTGCTTAGATTCTATTTGTAAACTCTGGATTTTTTAATAAGAATAGAGTTAAGATTGAAATTTAAAATAGCAATGGAAAAGATCTAGTAGATCCATAAATACTGAGTTACAAAGAATGATACATTGTATTACTAAGTGAAAACATTACAGCCTATTAAACTGTGATACCATTTGGGTCCCCCAGGAACAGCAAGCCATTACATTCATGTATGTACAGAAAGGATCTGCAAGGACTATTGAATAAACAGTATCATTAGTTTTCTGTAAAAGAGAATTGAGAATTCGAGAGTGTTAAGAATGGGGGAGACTGTCGGGGCACCTGAGTGGCTCAGTTGGTTAAAGCCTCTGCCTTCAGCCCAGGTCATGGTCTCAGGGTTCTGCAATCGATCGAGCCCCACATTGGGCTCTCTGCTCAGCAGGGAGCCTGCTTCCTCCTCTCTCTCTGCCTGCCTCTCTGCCTACTTGTGATCTCTGTCTGTCAGAGATAAATAAAACTAAAAAAAAAAAAAAAGAAAAGAATGGGAGACTGTCTTAACAATGTTTAGTACTCTGTGGAAAGAGCCAAGATGCCCTTCAACAGATGAATGGATAAAGATGTGGTCTATATACATAATGGAATGTTCCTCAGCCATCAGAAAAGGATGAATACCCAACTTTTGCATCAACATGGATGGGACTGCTAGAGATTATGCTAAGTGAAATAAGTCAACCAGAGAAAGTCAATTATCATATGGTTTCATTTATTTGGGGGAATAAAAGGAATATCATGGAAGACATTAGGAAAAGGAAGATAAAAATGAAGGGGGGGAATTGGAATAGGAGACGAACCATGAGAGACTACGGACTCCGGGCAACAAACTGAGGGTTTTAGAATGGAGGGAGTTCGGGGGGGATGGGTGAGCCTGGTGATGGGTATTAAGGAGGGCATGGATTGCTTAGAGCCCTGGGTATTATACACAAACAATGAATCATGGAACACTACATCAAAAACTTATGATGTACTGTATGGTGACCAACATAACATAACAAAAAAAAAAAAAAAAAAAGAAGAATAAAAAAAAAAAAAGAAAGAAAACCCACAGACAGGGAAATTAAATCATTTTCTATTAAATATGTGTAATTTAAAATTAATGTAACAGTGGAGGGTTAGCCTATTTTCTTTACTTAAATGAAAATTTTAAGTGAGCACTATGATTTCTTCCAGAGTCTTTCAGTGTCCTTTGTAATCTAACCTCTGGAGACACCCCAAAAGAACAAAATAAATAAATAAAATTCAACAGTCAGGGCTCATTGCCAGCCTCATTTTATCTCATGTTTAATGAGCATGCCTTTTCCAAGAACAATAACACCCCAGTGTAAAATGACTCACCATTCTAAAGATTTAGATATATTGCTAGTGAACCAATGTCTCCTAAAACAAAACTAACAAACACTAAAATGTCTGTCACAAAATGATTATTCTGTAAGATAGCTTTTATGCTTGTCTCCCAAGTACAGCATTAAAGGAGCCATTCTGTTGTACTTACCGACCCCCCTTCCCCCCCACAGCGGGGCAGCTAAAAGCTGAATGAAAAAATATAAATTAGATCATATATTGAACATTGTACCTTTCCTGCTTAGGTCCCTTTTCCTCACCTAATACCATTTACAAAACTTCCCTTCTAGCATTACTAAGTATTTTTAAAATTTGGTTTCATAAAAAATAACCACTGCAATGAACCACAAGTTTACCAGTTTACAACGTGGAATGATTTCTTTATGGCTCAGTTATTAAACCGTGAAAAAGAGTGTTTGTAATCAAAGTGCTGACACAACATTAACAACAGTGGTGAGAAGGACATTGTTATAATACAGCTAGCTATTGCAGCTGTTTGTTATTCATGGTGGAGGGAAATCATGTTCCACTGGCTCTTCTATATAACATCAGTTAAAGAAATGCCAATACCAACATTCTCAAGCTGCCTCATAAGAAGCTCTCATTTTAGCTGACATATCCGTAAGTACCACTAAAGCCAATTTTCAGTGCTATAGAAAATTATGAAATTGAAGTATTTCCCCATACCTTTACTTATGAACCATGTTCATAACAGAAATGCAAAACCATAAAATAGGGCTGTCTGAGCTTGGAAAACAAAGAGTAATTAATCACATTACAGAAAGATAGCTTACAAAGTGCTGATCAACACAACATGGAAGAAACCATTTCTGGAGCTATGGCTCATTTATCAGGGTTGAGGAGAGAACAGGATCTCACATAAGGACAGGGCTGGCATGAATTCTGAGTGATTAGGAAACTAAATGACAGGTTTCCTGCAGTCATCTTTTGAGTGGATATTCCACAGGCTCAGTGAATTTCATACTAGCAAGTGAATTCTCCAATTTAAATGCCCACATCAATTTTGTACTGTAAGTGAAAACACATATTCACTCAACAAATATTGGTTAATCATCATGTTCCAGGCACTGGGCAACTTCAATGAATGACAAAGATCCAGCCCTCAATGAAGTTACCTTCTGCTGGGATAGCAGACAAACTAAACCAGTAGACTATTTAAGTGGTAGAGGATGTCAAGTGCTAGGGGAGTGAGCCATGGAATAATCTACAGAAAGTGATGCCAGCAGATTCTGGCCTTTTCTAATAGGAAAAGGGATCAGAAATTTAAGAGGAGGAATAAGACTTCATAGGCCATGGAAAAAGTCAACAACTTTATTCTGATTGAGATAGTGAGGTTCGAACACAGCAAGAACTTAGTTTGACCTATATTTTAATTGGATCATTCCAATGGCTGTGTTGACAACAGACAATAAAGGTTCAAGAGGAGAAATTAAAAATGCCAAGTGAAATAAGTCAGTTGGAGAAAGACAAATACCATATGATTTCATTCATACGTGGAATTTAAGAAACTAAACAAAGGAATAAAAAAGAGAGACAAGCCAAAAAACAAACTCTTAACTATAGAGAACAAACTGATGGTAACCAGGGATGGGGGGTGAATAGGTGATGGAGATGCACTTGTTATGATGGGCACTGAGGAATGCATAGAATTGCTGAATCACTATATTGTACACCTGACACTAATGGAACACTGTATGTTAACTATACTGGAATTGAAATTAAAAAAAAAATTTTTTTTAAAACAAACAAAAAGAGGACAGTCAGGCATATGAAAGGAGACCCTGTTCATGAAGTTGGCCATAGTGCTCCACAACCTAGAAGAGAAGCTGAGCTAGACACTGATAAATACAGGCCATCAATGACTAGCTGCTGTTTAAAAGCATCAAAGCTATGACATGGATGAGATTACCAAATGGGTTAATTCAGAGAAGAGGCTCACGTTTGAGTTCTGGGGAATGAAAAGAAGTGGCAGTAAATAAAGAGGAAAAGCAGGAGTGTGTGGGGCTCCGGGAGCCAAGAAAAAACAGTGCTTTAATGGGAGACAGTGATCAACTGAAAGGAGCAGAAATTCTATAAAATATAGGCAAAGCCTGTGACTCTGTTAAACTAACAGAGAAGTGGTGGGGGTGGAGAACTTCTTGAAGGAAGAATAGTTACATGGATTAATAAAGACAATTCTTTTAAGGAGTGTTACTATACAAAGAGGCATGGAGAAATAGGGTAGACCTGGTAAGGAAGAGGATCAAGAGAGGTTTTATCAGTTTATTTGAAAATAAAAGGAATAGCAGCTTATTTGGATGATAATGAGAATCATCTAGAGAGGGGAAACCTGCTGGTATGGGAAAGAAAGGGATGAATCATCGGAACTATGATCCTGTGTATAAAAAGAGAGGGGGTAGCCAAAGGTAGAAGCAGAGATATTGTGGCCATGATGCAGATGGAAACTTGAAGATCTCCACTGATGGCTTCCTGTTGCTCAGTGAAATGTGAAGTAAGTTCACAAAGTCAGAGTAAGGATGGGGGAGAAGAATGGAAGCTTCAGGTGACAGAGCTATGAAACAGTCCACCTGGACAGTGGTAGAGGGACTGCATGATGGGAATGCAGCATGAATTACTCGCATCCCTGAGGACACACCAATGTCAGCTACAGGAATGCAGGTGCAGAGCTGATACATAATAGGATTTACCAGGATTGAGTTGTATGGACAGTAACAAAGTAAGCAAGTGGAAGAAGAGCTGGAAGTGTGCTCAAGGAAACATATTAGCTAAAAACAATAGTAAGGACAAGAGCAGAGGGAGAGACTGAAAAGCTGGAGCAATACTGGGAGTCACAGTGGGGTAAAGGATTCCTGGACTCCAGGAACTAGAGACTGTGAGCTAGTAAGAAAGGAAAAAAGTCTGAGAAAGATGCCTCATGCTTCAGACTGGGCAAGGACACTGCCAGTTGAGAGTGAAAACAAATGAATGACCCTTTCAAAAGGCTTTCTACTGAATACTATATTAGTTCTATATTATTGCAGTAACAATTTACCTCAAACTTCATCACTTAAAATAACACCAATTTATACAGTTCATTAGGTCAGAAGTCCAAACTGGGCCTCACTAAAATCAAAGGCTAAAATAAGATCAGTGAGGTTATTCATTTCTGGAGACTCTCTAGCTTTTCTTTGCTCTTACTCTAGCTTTAAGGGGTTGCCTGCATGCCCCAGCTCGTGACCCCCTCCACTTACAAAGCCTGCAACAGCAGGTCAAGAGTTTTCACTTTACCTCATTCTGACCTTCTCTTCTGCCACCCTTTTCCATAACCAAGGACCCCTGTGTCTACACTGGGTAAACCCAGATATCATAAGCTGATTAGCAACCTTAATTTCATCTACTACCATAATTCTGTTTTTTATGCAATATTGACAAACACACTCATAGGTTCCAGGGATTAGAACATGGACATCTTGGGGAGGGGGTGTGCACTTACTACATTATAACTATTTAAATGTCATCATACAACCATTTGTATGAATGGAATATAACAGAAGAATATAAAGCCATACATACTGTTTATTTCAAATTCAATTTTTCCCTGGATTTATCTTCCTAATAGCACTGCTTACACCAATATAAAAATTAATTTGAGATTTGCAGAGTATCTATCTGATACAGGGTAGCAAGGCAAGCACATGAGCAGTGGCAAGAAGCACCTCTATAATTTAAGACTGGTCAGAGATCATCCACATGAAGCTTAATGCATTTACATAACCATATTTCCAGGAACCTAAGCAAAGTACTTCAAGTTGAACATATACCTTACTTTGTTAAAACAGTACAACATTTGGCTTTCAAGTAAAAACCCAGCTGGTTTATTCTTTCTTCCCAGCATCACCTTCTATAACAAATAAAAAAGTACTTGATTTCTTCATCCTGTCACTGGATTAATTTTTGCTATTCATGAGAAATGCCTGCACTTCACTCCCCCCCCCCCACCCCCAGGGTTCCCTTTCCTCACTGCTAAGGAGATGTGCCTCGTAGCCTGGTGACCTCCAGGCATGCACATCCTGGTGTGTAGTACAGTATGTTATGCTCCCCATAATGTCAGTCATTATTCTTCCTGACTTCACTTGTGCTCTCTGGTTGAAGCACTTAAGATTAATGAGGCATTTGTTCTCAATCAAGAAGCTATTTATGAATATAGTTCCACTTAAAATAAGTTGTGTAGACTTCTCTTTCTCTCTGTTACCAAGTGGAGGGAGGGAGGAAGAAGAAAGTAAAGAATAAAAAAATGATTTGGGACTTTTTAGCCTGTAAGCAGTTCCCTAACTGGAAGGCTTCCACATCATAGCTATGTTGTCAGGATAATTGATATCCTCAAATGTGCTGTTCTATTTGGTTAAATTTAAAATAATTATTACCACCCTGGCCTTTGTGAGCCAAGGTTTAAGGCTGCAGCTATTTAGAACACTCTGCCTCTTCAGGAAGCAAGAGGTAACTGTGAAGCCAAATGTATTTCCTCAAATGGGAGAGTGTGGTCCCAGCTAGTGGCTTACAGGGACACCTCAATGGAGAGGAGTAATTACATAAGCAACCACTAGACTACAAACCGCCACCACGCACTTGTGAATGCCCTGCCTTTAACAAGAACAGAGCCTTTCTTTTATATTAGTTTCACTGTATATGAGGATCAAAGTCAGCCTTTTAGGCTGACAGCCTCCTATCACCTGGTCTTAAGTGTCTCAAGGAATTTAAAAAAAAAAAAAATACAGCATAAAACACATCACAGGGCACAGCAGTGCCACCATGACCACTCAAGGCCATAAGCCAAACTGATCTAAAAATCAATGGCTCTGATCTACATACAAAGCCACTTCAGAGCTCTTCGTAAAAGAAAAATGTCAATGCTATTGTCAGTTGGCAAATTGGATTCAGAAGATTATCCAGTTCTGGGGAAGGTCCTCTGGGCAGAAACTAGAGTAATTATGAAAGGGTAAAGAAACTGCTTTACTCAACCATTCAGTAATGCTAATTAACCTACATTAAGTAGATAACAAATTCTATTATAATTAGCTAGAAGTTAGTGCTAGATTAGCTTTCAATGGAAACAAACAAAAATCATTCAAAAACCGTGTTCAAAAACTGGCCAGTTGCTTAGCCTTCTTCCCACTCTAAAAACAAGAAACAGATAAATGAGTCTAGGCCTGGAAATCTGAAGGCCAGTGTACTGCTATAAATCCAGGCTCTCTTACCATATTGTAGGGGGAATCAGGGAGCAAAAGACTGACTCTCTAAAACCCTGGTTCATTATCTGTTGAAATGCCAATAGAGTATTACCCCTGATGAGGGAGCAGGAGTCTGGCTGAGGACAAAGCAAAAGCTGGCGCCTTGCACCCCCTCTTCACCCTTTCCCCTCCATAAGTGCAGCATCCCTCAGGCAGCCCTGACTGCCATGAACAATAAGCAAATAGTTAACTTGCAGAGCTCACAATCCTGCTAGACAGGAGTCTCCCTTGGCTTACAAATGTCCTAAATCTCACTAACAAAGATGATTGATAGCAGGATTGTGACACCCCACCAAAAAGTCTCCCAACTATCTTAATGTTAATGGCTGGTCTAAAGACAACATTGATCCAGCAGCAAGGGCAAGGCCTCCAGCAGGCCTGGACCATCCTGGCACCTTGTAGGCCCTCTTTAGCATATGAAAACTCCACTGACACCTCCCTTCCCCTCACCTTCCCCCAACAGCAGGGTACATAACCTGCCATCCCTCACAACCCAGGGCAGCAGCTCTTCCTGCCCACGGGTCCTGTCCCTGTGCTTTAATAAACCACCATTTTGCACCAAAGATGTCTCAAGAATTCTTTCTTGGTCATCGGCTCCGGACCTCAGCCCACCAAACCTCACCTAGGTTCTAGAACTTCATCACCCCCACCTTAAAAGACCACCAGAGACGTGAGTCAAAGCCAATCAGCAAGGGTCATTTATTGCAGGCTCGAACCTGGACCACTGCGCTGCTCCTTGCCGATAACGCCGAGAGGTCCAGAGCTGGGTTGGTACAGGGTTTTTATAGACAGATACAAACAAGTTTTGGGTGGGGCTGAGCTGATTGATAGATAGTTTGAACAGGCATACTTGGCGTCAGTGGACTGGGTTAGGGGACCTGCGTGCAAAAGCAGACAAGAAAGCAGACAAAGCAATCTTACAGAAGCAGAACTGGCCGGTTAGCCCACGCATGCGAAAAAAGCACTATCAGGATATTGAAGGCCTGGTTACTATCAAGTAAAGACAATTGGGAGTCTCCTGGTGGAATGTTACATTCCTGCTATCAAGCATCCTTGTTAATGAGATTTAGGTTTAGAAGAAATTTAACTTTATTTACTTTTCCTTCTACCTCCACCTCCTTCGGTTTTTCATGGAGGGGAGGGTGACATTAGGGCTTGAGGAACTGAGTTCTGTGTCTTTGGAAATTGGGCTATTGATAAGGTAACTTCTTTGTTGTAAATCTCAAGGACATTTGCAAACCAAGGTAGACTCCTGTCTTGCAGGATTGTGATCTCAGCAAGTTAACCATTTATCATTTTATGGCAGTCAGGGGTGCCTGAGGAACGCCACACATATGGAGGGGAGCGGATGAGGGGGGGTGCAAGGCCCCGGCTTTTGCTTTGTCCTCAGCCAGCCTCCTGCTCCTTCACTGTAAAAGGATATTTCTGATAGAGATAAAGAATTCTTTAGTCCTTATCAGTGTTATATTTTATGGAAGCTGTATGCTGCTTATATTAGCTTATATTTAAATCAATTGTTATTCTGAATTATGTAAGTCAAAAGCTGAAAAATAAAACTCTACTTTTCTAAATAAAAGACTTCAAAGAGTATAATGATTGGCAATTTCAAAAATTGGTTATCAGTATTATTATTTTTATCTGGGGAACTAAAGAGGGTAAGGGTTGTGTTATGTGGCAAAGGTCATAAACCTTAAACATACAGATTTTCTTTAATAATCTCCAGCCTAAGAGAACTCTTTATTATGGAGAGAGGGAAAGCACTACCTTGAGATTCAACAGAGCTAAGTTAGAGTTGCTTCATAACAGAGGCACCTCCATCTATAAGACCCAGTCTCAATGCAAAGCGGGAACCAAAGATTACCCAATAAACCACCTTCCCAATCATCAAGCAGAGTAAAGAGAAAGTTACACAGGTTGGTACTTAACTGTTCTCAAAGATCTGACAAGCTACCACTTCCAAGAGGTCAATCATTTTTACCTGAGACTGAGACTGAGCTGACAGACTAATGTACACTTCAAATCAGGAGTTCAAACAAATGCATTCCAACAAATGACTTAGATTCTTCCAGTCTACAAGCTTTAGCAACACCATGGGAGTGAGTTTTGTAAAGACCACCTCAGGAATTTCTAGAATTTAACTTTGTGACTATGATTTATGCAGAAAAAAAATAGTTCATTTTCTTTCAGAAGTCAAATAAAATAGATATGTTCAGCCTTAGAGGGCATGAATGGCAACCACTACCAAATCTATAGATATCACTTACTTATAGTCAAGCAGTAAAAAAATACAAACCAAAATGTTTTCTTTTAATCACTGCAATTCCATATTCCATTCTTTATAAAAGGAAAGGAAATGCAAATCCCAAATTATCATTAAAGAATAACTTGTTCATATCTATGTTACTCCATTAAAAAAAAAAAAACAAGAAAAATAAAGGGCATAGTGAATAAATGTGAAAACATATTTCATGTTTGGGTTTTGATTTCCTGAAACCATTTTGGGGGAAAAAATGTTATTACAGATATGTCACACATATACAATACAACTTTATTATTCTACGTAGTACAATAAATGCTATTCAATAGATGTGTGCAATTACTTAGTTTGTACATTTCATTATACAAAATGAAAATTCCAACCTATAAAGTGTTTTTTTTTAATTTTTCATTACAAAATCTGCTTTTTCATACAATGGCAAATATTTGCCCAAGAATATAATATACAGCTATTTTTTTAACACTGTATTACTTGTAAGCAAAAATACTGAAACAAATTCTTCTAAATTAAGTGTAACAGGATATACTAAAATAAAAAAGAATTTAGATAATGCATATTGTCATGCATTCCCAAGAAGCAAGTAGATAAAGTTATAGTAAGACCTTGAGGTCAATGGTTTGTTAAAAATTTTCTTTAGCTCATAAAAACTACACCGATCTGTCCGATAATTATCAGTGCCACTTGTATTCTTATACTTTTCTGCTATTCAACACCTCTGACTAGTTTAAGAAGTGCATGATAAATTTAGTATGCTTGAAGGTCCCCAATTCTAAAGGAAAGCTAATTAAAGCAAAATGGACATACAAAGCAACACAGAATCAAGAGCTTTTAGGGTCAGAAGAGATCTTAGATATAATCTCTAATAGAACCTTTTCATTATATTGCTTTTAAATCTTTCTTTAATTTGGATTTTGTTTAGATTTTAAGTATGTGAGCTACTGTGCTTACCTGTCCGAGAATTATTTAAAGTAATAAAAAAGCTCCATAGCAAGACATAGCACAAATGATACACACTTTATTTGAAATTGGTCACACTGACAATGAAAAACTATAGCACAGGCTTAATGCTGCCAAGGACAGAAGATTGACAACTTATGATTTGTCAAAGTCATAAATCTGAGTATGATGTGACTTTCCATGATAAGCTACCAATCCTTACACGCAGTTTTCACCACCACTTATGGCACTAAAACAAAACTTAATAGCCCCTCTCCCCTGAAAGGTTCCTGAATAAATATCCAAATTACCTAGACAGAAAAAAATCACCAGACACTTACATAATCTATAAATTTTAAGAAAAGAAAATCTTATCCATATTCCCTTTTAACCTCCTTAATCTGATGATATTTATTTTACCCTTTAGAATTCTATATTATAAATTCTTCAAAAGATAATATGGAAAATCGTATTTTTACTCTACATAATATAAACCATATAAATTATTATTATTATTATTATTATTTTAGATAGTAGTAAGTATTCAGGTTACTGGCCCATTCCAGACATCTAACAAATATCTTTCTTCATAATCAGAAGTGTATCCTTAAAGGAGTAGTCAGGTATTTCACAGAAATACCCAGAATGGAAAAAAATTTTTTTCAGTGTAGGGATAAAAAAGAAAAGGTGGGAAAAAAAGCTTCAAAGAAAGCAATACATATTCTATGTTTTTACAGTGAGAATACTAGCATTTTTAATTAGTAATGACTTATAGTCATTATACAGTGGAAAGAAGCAAATTAGAGAAAAGTATAGCAAATTAGATCAAAAGTGATTAGGCTCACATTAAAAATGAAAATAAGAAAAACATGGTAGAATCAGAGTATTGACAGTCTATACCTAAAAACAGAACTTGGCAATGTTTGGCATGTGCTCTCAAGTCATACGGTAACAGAGTAAAAACTGCTCCAAAATCCATTTTATAAATAGTCACAAAAAGGTTGAAAACAAATAGCTGAAAATAAAATAATCCAATAGAGTTGAGTTATAAGCCATAAACTCGAACATAGCTTTCAGTCAGTTGCATCTATTCACCTAAGCGATACTGAAATAGGGAAATCGGCACAAAGCAGTTACATTTAGTTAGAATGATGGGATGTACAACCTAAATCTCAGGACAGACAGGTTTTTGGGGGGTTCTTTATTTCATTTCATTTGAATTTGGATATAGATCCAGGATCCTAGAATCTAAGTGGGGGTACAATCCAAAATTTGTAACCTATCTCTTCCCCCAACCCATTCAATTAAAGCTCCAAAGAAGAAGCTGAGGCTTCTTTCTTGTTTTAACTGACACAAATGGATAAAGTAAAGAAACAATAGCAAAAGGAAACACAGTAAGCACTGAGCAAGACTCTGAAAACAGTGAGAGCACCGAAGGCCACAAAGGTCTGGCCCATTTCTCTGTGATCACAACCTTCTTACTTTATGTTTCACCCCTTCAGAAATGATCTAACACCGCACAGGTGATAACGGTACTACTTAAAAACTATCACAACAGTTGGGGCCAGAGTGATGTCCCTTGTTAGAACTGGTAAATCAAAAGACAGCTGGTCAGCATTGATTCCAGCTTTGCATGCATCCTCAGTTACCTTGCCAGGGCTGACAGTGACAAAACTGACTACATTCAATACTTAGATGAAATAATACCTACAATGCCTTTGCTTCTAAAATTTAAAATACTGATGCTTATCTCCATGATACATTTCCTATTATAGTCTCCTTTTCCCCCAGCTTTACTTAAATATAATTGATATTTTAACATCTAAGTTTAAAATGTATAACATAAAATGTACAACATGATGATTTAATTTATGTATGTATACTGAGAAATATTACCAAAATAATAAATAAAATAATAAATCACCTCACATAATTTCTTTTACTTATTTATTTTTTGTGGCAAGAACTTTAAAGATCTTAGCAATTTTCAAGTACAGTACTATACAATAGAGTATTTCTAACTATACTTATTACTATGCTGTATATTAGACTCCCAAAATGTATTCATTTTAAAACTGGAAGTCTGTACCCTTAACCATCTTAACCTATTTCCCCCATGACCGGCTCCCAACAATTAACAATTAATTTTCTGCTCCCATGAGTTCAGTGTGTTCTTTTAAGACTACACATATAAAATAGAGTATACAGTATTGTCTTTCCCTGACTTATTTCACTTACAATAGTGCTCTCAAGGTCATTTATGTTGTTGCAAATGGCAGGATTTCCTTCTTTTTTATAGCTGAATATGAAATTCCAGTGTGTATCTTCATATACATATAAATACACACCTCATTTTCTTTACCCATTCATCCATCAATGGAAGTCTTTAAAATAGATCTTTTTTTTGTAATTTTTTATTTTTTATAAACATATATTTTTATCCCCAAGGGTACGGGTCCGTGAATCGCCAGGTCCACACACCCCACAGCACTCACCAAAGCACACCCCCCCAATGTCCATAACACCACTCCCTTTCTCACAAGCCCCCTCCTCCCAAAAACCCTCAGTTTGTTTTCTGAGATTAAGAGTCACTTATGGTTTGTCTCCCTCCCAATCCCATCTTGTTTCATTGATTCTTCTCCTACCCACTTAAGCCCCCATGTTGCATCACCACTTCCTCATATCAGGGAGATCATATGATAGTTGTCTTTCTCTGCTAAACTTATTTCACTAGGCATGATATGCTCTAGTTCCATCCATGTTGTCACAAATGGCAAGATTTCATTTCTTTTGATGGCTGCATAGTATTCCATTGTATATATATACCACATCCTCTTGATCCATTCATCTGTGGATGGACATCTAGGTTCTTTCCATAGTTTGGCTACTGTGGACATTGCTGCTATAAACATTCGGGTGCACGTGCCCCTTCGGATCACTACGTTTGTATCTTTAGGGTAAATACCCAGTAGTGCAATTGCTGGGTCATAGGGCAGTTCTATTTTCAACATTTTGAGGAACCTCCATGCTGCTTTCCAGAGTGGTTGCACCAGCTTGCATTCCCATCAACGGTGGATGAGGGTTCCCCTTTCTCCACATCCTCACCAGCATCTGTCATTTCCTGACTTGTAGATTTTAGCCATTCTGACTGGTGTGAGGTGGTTTTGATTTGTATTTCCCTGATGCCGAGTGATATGGAGCACTTTTTCATGTGTCTGTTGGCCATCTGGATGTCTTCTTTGCAGAAATGTCTGTTCATGTCTTCTGCCCATTTCTTGATTGGATTATTTGTTCATTGGCTGTTGAGTTTGCTAAGTTCTTTATAGATTTTGGACACTACTCCTTTATCTGATATGTCCTTTGCAAATATATTCTCCCATTCTGTTAGTTGTCTTTTGATTTTGTTAACTGTTTCCTTTGCTGTGCAGAAGCTTTTGATCTTGATGAAATCCCAATAGTTCATTTTTGCCCTTGCTTCCCTTGCCTTTGGCGATGATCCTAGGAAGATGTTGCTGCGGCAGAGGTCGAAGAGGTTGCTGCCTGTGTTCTCCTCAAGGATTTTGATGGATTCCTTTCGCACATTGAGGTCCTTCATCCATTTTGAGTCTATTTTCGTGTGTGGTGTAAGGAAATGGTCCAATTTCATTTTTCTGCATGTGCCTATCCAATTTTCCCAACACCATTTATTGAAGAGGCTGTCTTTTTTCCATTGGACATTCTTTCCTGCTTTGTCAAAGATTAGTGGACCATAGAGTTGAGGGTCTATTTCTGGGCTCTCTATTCTGTTCCATTGATCTATGTGTCTGTTTTTGTGCCAGTACCATGCTGTCTTGATGATGACAGCTTTGTAATAGAGCTTGAAGTCCGGAATTGTGATGCCACCAACTTTGGCTTTCTTTTTCAATATCCCTTTGGCTATTTGAGGTCTTTTTTGGTTCTATATAAATTTTAGAATTATTTGTTCCATTACTTTGAAGAAGATGGCTGGTACTTTGATAGGAATTGCATTAAATGTGCAGACTGTTTTAGGTAGCATAGACATTTTCACAATATTTATTCTTCCAATCCAGGAGCATGGAACATTTTTCCATTTCTTTGTGTCTTCCTCAATTTCTTTCATGAGTACTTTATAGTTTTCTCAGTATAGATTCTGTGCCTCTTTGGTTAGGTTTATTCCTAGGTATCTTATGGCTTTGGGTGCAATTGTAAATGGGATTGACTCCTTAATTTCTCTTTCTTCAGTCTTGTTTTGGTGTAGACAAATGCAACTGATTTCTGTGCATTGATTTTATATCCTGACACTTTACTGAATTCCTGTACAAGTTCTAGCAGTTTTGGAGTGGAGTCTTTTGGGTTTTCCACATATAGTATCATATCATCTGCGAAGAGTGATAATTTGACTTCTTCTTTGCCGATTTGGATGCCTTTAATTTCCTTTTGTTGTCTGATTGCTGAGGCTAGGGCTTCTAGTACTATGTTGAATAGCAGTGGTGATAATGGACATCCCTGCCGTGTTCCTGACCTTAGCAAAAAAGCTTTCAGTTTTTCTCCATTGAGGATGATATTTGCGGTGGGTTTTTCATAGATGGCTTTGATGATATTGAGGTATGTGCCCTCTCTCCCTACACTTTGAGGAGTTTTGATCAGGAAGGGATGCTGTACTTTGTCAAATGCTTTTTCAGCATCTATTGAGAGTATCATATGGTTCTTGTTCTTTCTTTTATTGATGTGTTGTATCACATTGACAGATTTGCGGATGTTGAACCAACCTTGCAGCCCTAGAATAAATCCCACTTGGTCGTGGTGAATAATCCTTTTAACGTACTGTTGAATCCTATTGGCTAGTATTTTGGTGAGAATTTTCGCATCTGTGTTCATCAGGGATATTGGTCTATAGCTCTCTTTTTTGATGGGATCCTTGTCTGGTTTTGGGATCAAGGTGATGCTGGCCTCATAAAATGAGTTTGGAAGTTTTCCTTCCATTTCTATTTTTGGAATAGTTTCAGGAGAATAGGAATTAGTTCTTCTTTAAATGTTTGGTAGAATTCCCCCGGGAAGCCGTCAGGCCCTGGGCTTTCATTTGTTTGGAGATGTTTAATGACTGTTTCAATCTCCTTACTGGTTATGGGTCTGTTCAGGCTTTCTATTTCTTCCTGGTTCAGTTGTGGTAGTTTATATGTTTCTAGGAATGCATCCATGTCTTCCAGATTGTCAAATTTGTTGGCGTAGAGTTGCTCATAGTATGTTCTCATAATAGTTTGTATTTCTTTGGTGTTAGCTGTGATCTCTCCTCTTTCATTCATGATTTTATTTTTTGGGGTCCTTTCTCTTTTCTTTTTGATAAGTCTGGCCAGGGGTTTATCGATTTTATTAATTCTTTCAAAGAACCAGCTCCTAGTTTCGTTGATTTGCTCTATTGTTTTTTTGGTTTCTATTTCATTGATTTCTGCTCTGATCTTTATGATTTCTTTTCTCCTGCTGGGCTTAGGGTTTCTTTCTTGTTCTTTCTCCAGCTCCTTTAGGTGTAGGGTTAGGTTGTGTACCTGAGACCTTTCTTGTTTCTTGAGAAAGGCTTGTACCACTATATATTTTCCTCTCAGGACTGCCTTTGTTGTGTCCCACAGATTTTGAACCGTTGTATTTTCATTATCATTTGTTTCCATGATTTTTTTCAATTCTTCTTTAATTTCCTGGTTGACCCATTCATTCTTTAGAAGGATGCTGTTTAGTCTCCATATTTGGGTTCTTTTCAAACTTCCTTTTGTGGTTGAGTTCTAGCTTTAGAGCATTGTGGTCTGAAAATATGCAGGGAATGATCCCAATCTTTTGATACTGGTTGCGTCTTGATTTAGGACCGAGGATGTGATCTATTCTGGAGAATGTTCCATGTGCATTAGAGAAGAATGTGTATTGTGTTGCTTTGGGATGAAATGTTCTGAACATATCTGTGATGTCCATCTGGTCCAGTGTGTCATTTAAGGCCTTTATTTCCTTGCTGATCTTTTGCTTGGATGATCTGTCCATTTCAGTGAGGGGAGTGTTAAAGTCCCCTACTATTATTATATTATTGTTGATGTGTTTCTTTGATTTTGTTATTAATTGGTTTATGTAGTTGGCTGCTCTGACGTTGGTGGCATAGATATTTAAAATTGTTAGATCTTCTTGTTGGACAGACCCTTTGAGTATGATATAGTGTCCTTCCTCATCTCTTATGATAGTCTTTGGCTTAAAATCTAATTGATCTGATCTAAGGATTGCCACGCCTGCTTTCTTCTGATGTCCATTAGCATGGTAAATTCTTTTCCACCCCCTCACTTTAAATCTGGAGGTGTCTTCGGGCTTAAAATGAGTTTCTTGGAGGCAACATATAGATGGGTTTTGTTTTTTTATCCATTCTGATACCCTGTATCTTTAGATTGGGGCATTTAGCCCATTAACATTCAGGGTAACTATTGAGAGATCTGAATTTAGTGCCATTGTATTGCCTGTAAGGTGACTGTTACTGTATATGGTCTCTGTTCCTTTCTGATCTACCACCTATAGGCTCTCTCTTTGCTTAGAGGACCCCTTTCAATATTTCCTGTAGAGCTGGTTTGGTGTTTGCAAATTCTTTCAGTTTTTGTTTGTCCTGGAAACTTTTAATCTCTCCTTCTATTTTCAATGATAGCCTAGCCGGATATAGTATTCTTGGCTGCATGTTTTTCTCGTTTAGTGCTCTGAAAATATCATGCCAGCTCTTTCTGGCCTGCCAGGTCTCTGTGGACAAGTCAGCTGCCAATCTAATATTTTTACCATTGTATGTTACAGACTTCTTTTCCCGGGCTGCTTTCAGGATTTTCTCTTTGTCACTGAGACTTGTAAATTTTACTATTAGGTGACGGGGTGTGGGCCTATTCTTATTGATTTTGAGGGGCGTTCTCTGAACCTCCTGAATTTTGATGCTCGTTCCCTTTGCCATATTGGGGAAATTCTCCCCAATAATTCTCTCCAGTATACCTTCTGCTCCCCTCTCTCTTCTTCTTCTGGAATCCCAATTATTCTAATGTTGTTTCGTCTATGGTGTCACTTATCTCTCGAATTTTTCCCTCGTGGTCGAGTAGCTGTTTGTCCCTCTTTTGCTCAGCTTCTTTATTCTCTGTCATTTGGTCTTCTATATTACTAATTCTTTCTTCTGCCTCATTTATCCTAGCAGTGAGAGCCTCCACTTTTGATTGCACCTCATTAATAGCTTTTTTGATTTCAACTTGGTTAGATTTTAGTTCTTTTATTTCTCCAGAAAGGGATTTTATATCTCTCGAGAGGGTTTCTCTAATATCTTCCATGCCTTTTTTGAGCCCGGCTAGAACCTTGAGAATTGTCATTCTGAACTCTAGATCTGACATATTACCTATGTCTGTATTGATTAGGTCCCTAGCCTTCAGTACTGCCTCTTATTCTTTTTTTTTTGTGGTGAATTTTTCCGCCTTGTCATTTTGTCCAGATAAGAGTATATGAAGGAGCAAGTAAAATACTAAAAGGGTGGCAACAACCCCAGGAAAATATGCTTTAACCAAATCAGAAGAGATCCCAAATCGTGAGGGGGGAGAAAGGGGATAAAAAGAGGTTCATAAAAAAAGAAAGAAAAAAAAAACAAAAAAAAGAAAATGAATAAAGAAAAGTATAAAATAGAAAAAATATATATATTAGGTAAACTAGTTAAAAACGTTAAAAAAGAAAAGGGTAAAAGTTAAAAAAAATTTAGCAGAAGCAGAAAAAAAAATGAAAAAGAAAAAAATTAAATTAACTGCAAGATTAAAAAATCACAGGGAGAAAGCCATGAGTTCAGTGCTTTACTTTCTCCTCCTCTGGAATTCTGCTGCTCTCCTTGGTATTGAAACCACTCTCCTTGGTTGAAACTGCACTCCTTGGTAGGTGAACTTGGTTTTGGGTGGATTTCTTGTTGATCTTCTAAGGGAGGGTCCTGTTGTAGGGATTCTCAAGTGTCTTTGCCCCAGGCGGAATTGCACCACCCTTACCAGGGGCCGGGCTGAGTAATCCGCTCGGGTTTGCTTTCAGGAGCTTTTGTTCCCTGAGAGCTTTCTTTTCCGTAGAGTTCTGGAGGATGGGAATACAAATGGCGGCCTCCTGCTCTCCAGCCCGGAGCCGAGAGCCCAGGGCCCGGGGCCCCAATCCTCAGTGCGTCCTCAGAGAATAGCGCCCAGTAACTCCCGTCTGCCTGACCTCCGGCCGCGCTCCGAGCTCACCAAGACTGCGGCTGGTTCAAGGTAACCCCGAGCTGTGATCTCACTTTCGGCTCTGTCTCTGTAGCCGGCTTCCTCTTTCTAATTCCCGCAAGCTCTGCGACACTCGGACACCCCCGATCCTTCTGTGACCCTGCAGGACCTGAGGCCACGCTGCCCCCGCTTGGGCTTCGCCCCGATTTAGCCTCTGGAGCGATGTCCCTCAGCAGAACAGACTTTTAAAAGTCCTGATTTTGTGCTCCGTTGCTCCGCCACTTGCCGGGAGCTGGCCCCTCCCCCCAGGGTCTATCTTCCCGTCGCTTTGGATTCACTTCTCCGCCAGTCCTACCTTTCAGAAAGTGGTTGTTTTTCTGTTTCTAGAATTACTGTTCTTCTTCTCTTCGATCTGCCGATGGATTTGCAGGTGTTTGCAATCTTTAGATAAGCTATCTAGCTGATCTCCTGCTAGCAGAAGTAGTCTCAGCCTGCTACTTCTCTGCCCTTGACTCCTCCCACTAAAATGGATCTTTAAAGAAGAGAACCACCACACTCAAGTCTCACATATACCTTAAAAAGATAAATATAAGGTATTTCATGCTACCCTCTTCTTACCCTCCATGTGTGCAAAGTACTCACCATAAAATGAAACAGAATTAGCTAGAACAGTCACATCTGTTATATTAATATATATCCCAAGCAAAATATGCTTTCGGTATATTTTGCATTCACAATGAATAATAAGTCTTATTTACAAATACATTTAAAAAGAAAATCCCAGGAAATAATTAGGAATTAGAATTAGTGATGTACAAACTAGCAATCAAATGTTACCTGACCTCCCTTGCACTGTTAGATTTCCATTAGCTCCTTTGGAGCCTCCACTGAAAGGAGTTCCAAGACTTCTCTAGAATCTAAAAACTGACAATGTGAGATTGATTCCTGAAGAAGTCTAAGGATACTTTTAAAATGCAATCATCCAATCATTAAGCATTGCCTTCAGCTCAGGTCATGACCCCAATGTCCTGGGATGGAACCCTGCATCAGGTTCCCTGCTCAGTGGGAAACCTGCTTCTCCCTCTCCCACTCCCCCTGCTTGTGTTCCCTCTCTTGCTGTCTCTCTCTCTCTCTGTCAAATAAATAAATAATTTTTTTTAAAAAAAATCAATCATTCTAGCCATAAAATCCAAAGAATCATACTTGTCTACTAAGAATTAAAATTGTAGCACTCACATCCACACTGAATAAGAGAATTAAAACAAAACATTGATATTATCACTTACTTCTCTGCAATGCTAAAATTGCAACTCACTGATCTCTCAGGAGAAAAAATATAGGATCTGAGCTTCATAGACAAAGTGCACTCAAATGGATAATTTGAAAAAATAATTGGTGCACTATGAATTCAGATCATTTCAATTTAGAAATAAGGTATTACGTGGGTCTAAAAAAGTCACTGTAAAACTGTATTCAAGAGTTTTCATTTCTTTTGCAAACTTTAAGAGATTTACATGGTATCAATAATAAAACACAAAAGGTATTTCCTGAGGGTGGGAGGGATTAAGACTAATAGGAGCTTTAAATCAGTTCTAAAGGATTACTAATCTAGTATTTACTTCTTAAGACATGCTAAAGGAGAATAGCGTAAGCTATCACAAGCAGCATTAGAATCAGAGTGGACAGCCTTGGCCTGGTCCTGGCTCTGCCACGCAAAGGACAATGGTACCTTAGGTAACAGGAGTGCTCAGTGTGTAAACACAGAAGTCAAGCAGTAATTGTAGATGGAATGAAGTATTCTTCATGCTTTGGTGAACGGATTAAAATATCTCTAATCTTGAAACCTATACTTCAGCATGAATGAGAGGACATCACTGTCTAGACTGATTCTACAAAGCTTTATTTTTGGCTCATACAACAATATAAGACCTGCATGGTAAATAAGAACTGAATATACTTATTACTTCAAGACTTCCAGGCTGATTTTAAGATACTCTGTATTTATATAATTTTTGTTAATATAATAATCACATTGAAGGAAATACAAAAATGTTTTCTGGGACATGAAAGAATTTTCTGGGACAATGAAAGAATTCTTAGATTGGAGATATTACCTCTAACACCAAACAGATCAGATTATTTGGGCTATAAAGAATGTCCATACTTTCCCTCATTTTTCCCTTAGTTCCTAAAGTGAATGCCAGCAAAAAAATCATTCAAAAGGACATGGAGAGTTAGAGAGGAGAAGGGAGTTGGGGGAAATTAGATGGGGAGGTGAACCATGAGAGACTATGGACTCTGAAAAACAATCTGAGGGTTTTGAAGGGGCGAGGGGGTGGGAGGTTGGGGAACCAGGCGGTGGTTATTAGAGAGGGCACGGATTGCATGGAGCACTGGGTGTGGTGCAAAAAATAATGAATACTGTTATGCTGAAAATAAATAAAAAATGAATTTGAAAAATTAAAAAAAAATAAATCTTTAAAAAAAAAAGGACATTCTCAGACATCTTTAATTTACAGTCACCATATGTCTCTTTCAACACTGAGAGCTAAACATTTGTATCATGACATAAATTTTTATCATGCAAGGCATTTTCCCTTTATTGTCCCTCAGGATTTTAACTCTGGTTGCAAAGAAATTTAATTCTTTGTCATTAGAGAGCATTGAGAAACAAAGTAAATGCTACTATTACAACTGAAATCACCTGCTCTGAGATTAAGAGTGAGGGATACAATGTTAAGATCTAACAGGTCCTAACTTTCAAAAATGATCTCATGCTTCTTGAAAGAGAATTTTTAAGAACTATCAAAGTAGCACAAAATTAAATGGAAAAATAGGTGACATGGTGAGTTACTATAACTTAATACTTGGATGTAGCTAAAGTTTTAACAGGGTTCATTAGGAAAAACAAGGTAGATGAGGAGGAATCTGTGTTCCCTAAGCAGGGTATCACTTGTTGTTGAAAGAATCTGTCCCAAGTTTACAGTAATGCCTGGCAAGATTCCAAAAGTTCTTGAAGTATGAATGTATGAATGAATCAGTGGGGAAAGACCTCGTACCAGTGGAAAAGTTATGTTTGAGCCTGGTTTTGTCAGGGGTCAGGGAGGATCCTCACCTTGAGTGTGACTTAGAATATTTATTTTCAAGAACTGCAAAATAGACCTAGGAGGGAAAATGAAGGAATATTTTAGACTTGCTCTGATAAACTGGCAGTCTCTGTAGGCTCCTGAGTAGAGGAGTGACACTTAGATATTTATTTAATATTTCTCTGATGAATAGAGCCATTAGATAGGATGATTTGAAAAGAGAAGATCAGAAAAATATTAAGTATAGAAGTAAGTGCACACAAAACCATGCATACAGCCTTACCTTACTGCTAGATTAAATGTGTTCACAGTGGAGAGAGTAAGCAGAGGGATTAAAATATATTAAAATAGGCCACTTACTGCTGTCCATGCATTTCTTTTGCAACGGGCACATAGCCATCCATTACAGATCTCGTGAGAAGGGATACCATAGCAACCTATAAAATAATAGTATGGATCCATGAATTAGGTCTTTTGCATTTTGGTAGTATTATACATTTTAGCACTGAATAAATAAAATCAGAACAACTGCCCACCATAATAGCATTTTTTAAATATTTTTTTTTCCAGTGTTCCAAAGTTCATTGTTTATACACCACACCCAGTGCCATAATAGCATTTCTGATTCTCACTGCTTAAAGCAAAACAGAAGTAAGGCTGTCTTCAGAGATACTTTTGGTTCTCATGCCTTATAAAAGGATATCAGTCTCAGGAAACATGAGAATATGGGTCTCAATCATTACTAATACTCACAATAATTATCTGATAATTCTTGAATGGGCAAAATAATTAAATTTCTAATTTATTGGGCCTTGTCCTTTACTCATACAAAATGTATTTCAAAATAAGCTGCAATTCATTAAAGAAAATTTAGGGAAGCTTAAGAATAATATAATAAACTTTGACATATTTTACAAATTAATATAATTTAAAATTACATTTCAAAAATTATGCTTAATTAGCTTTAATCTCAGTGACAGGACAGAGGATGCACAATTCAGTTAGTGATGAAGAGGTATCTTCAGTTCTATTTGTCTATTCAATACATGCCTGACTCAAAATAACTGTGTAAGGCAATAGCTGATGATCCAAATATAAGCAGGAATTATACAGTACCAATAAACATGTGTTACTCTGACTGCCTTTCAAAGGGCTTTGAAAGATTTAAAGAAGTAATTTTTAATATCAAATTTCTATAACATTTAAATGAAAGAGAAAATAACAGAAATATAATTACCAAAGAAAAGCCTATCATAGTTAGCCAAGACTATAAAATGTTTAGTTCAAGCACATGTTTATGAAATACTACAGTTAAATTGTATAGCTTGTACATTCAGGAATCAAAATTAAATCCCAGTTTTCCTGTGAAATGATGCATTGACTGTTATAAACTTAGAAAAATGTGAGGGTGAATGTGTGTGTGTGTGTGTGTGTGTGTGTGTTACAGATTGATATAAGTAAAGAAGGTTGCTATATTTCAAATACATTATGGTATCTAATCAGTCAATAAATGATAGACACCAAGACTATATCAACCCTAATGTTAGACTGGTGTTTCTCTGGGGTAAATATAGAAGGTAATGCCTCTATTATAACCATCCATGCTACAGAGACCATACATAACTATGTTAGCATGATATATGATTTGGCAAGATCTGGAATACTAAAATGCTTTAAAATAGACTTGCAGTAAAAAATAGCTCCCTTTTCACATTTTAAAGGATTTACATGGCAGGCAAATAAAAAATTATGTATTTGCCATGTATCCCATGATTTGAAATTACCAAATTATGGCAGGTATGGACCATCTCAGGACCATCTCGGTTCCAGGGAAAAACAAATGTAATGACTGTTCTCCCCTTGGAAGGCAACACAGATTTCCTTACCCTCCCAAAGAATAAAAATTAAACTCTATAATTAAATTTAACAATAATTACCCAAATCACTGAAAAAACTGTCCTATCTCTTTGAAAAGTACAAAGAAAAATAATCATGAATTAATATCAGAGGTTAAAATTAAGTTTTTACAAACTATCTCTTAAAATAAGTAAAATCCAAATGTGCAAAAGGAGCCTCAAAATGTCCCCACATCTGTACAACAAACAAAACAAAACTGCTCTCCACTGATACTGTACAAAACTGTAGAAAAAGGGATTATTATACTTACTCATACTTTTATCAGAAGAAATGTGAGAAAGAATGATCTAACCATTAAGAATGCCAATAGTTCAATGCAATAGATTTGGCAGGGGACAAAAGGGTGAGAAACAAAGACTATGTGAAGCACTGAAAAGCCAGTGATTGATGAATGAGAGATGCATTTACTTGCATGAACCCGTACACAGCACTTTGCACAGGAAATCAGAAGACTTGTTCCATCCTCTTCCAGAAAGGCATTAGGCGGAGAATATTCTATACTTTCTTCACTATAAATAAAACACATCTCTGGAATGAGGGGCTTAGACTTTCCTCCTGGAGTAACCACTTCATCTAATTTTGTCTCCCATCTAGAATCATTTTCTTCATTGCTGCTATCTGGCTGAAAAACACAATATTCCCACATGAGTGAAAAACATGCAAAAAAGTTCATCATTTGTTCTGGTCACTCAAAGCCACTAATAGCTGTTCCATTCACTAACTTCCAGCTTCTGTTCTTCCTGTTGTTTTCCTTGATATAACTATTAGCTTTTTATCAATGTTCCTCTTCAGGCTCCCATCCAGAAGCTAAGCTGTAAAAACAGGAGGACATTCTGTATATCTGCTTGTATGAAAAAGTTGATAACCTGCTAAAACTACATTCTTACATAAATAATTCAGGTAAAGCATCAATTTTTCTGAGGAATTTTTATTTCTTTATTTACACTAAGTTAGCAGACTTGGTTTCATTTACTGAAAATTTTACCTGGTTACACTTGAAGGAGTATTTTCAAAGACCTCAGTTTTAATCTTTGCAACAGTTTTTAGAGAATTTTTGAAGGCTTTGCCTCACCACAAAGTTTCAAAACCTCAAGACAGAAAGATCTGGAAAATGTCACTAAATAAGGAAATATAATGTGCAAAATAAAATTGTCATCCCTTACCAAAATATATGAGAAACATTTAACTTAATTGAAACTCTAATTAATGAACTATATTATCTCCAAATATCTTATATTAAAAGGTTTCCCTATATCTTATAGGTTTAGTGAGAATTTTTTTAATTATTGGGGAAATACACAGGCAAAATATGATATACAAATAAGAGTCAATAAAAAGTTAAATTTTTCCAAGAAAACACAGACATTCAATGACTAAACAGAAAATAGTTTCTCAGTCACAAAGGCCCATCAAAGACAAGTGAGTTAAGTTTACTTCCTCTATTTTCAAAGCTGAACATGTGGCATATCACCCAATTTCATGCCCTGAAATACCTGAACAAAAAAGCATTTACTTTACATGAACTCTAAAAGAGAAGCAATCTTAAAATACTTCTGATTCCATTATTGAGACTATAACTCAGGATACAATGCTCACATCAATACGCTTTATAAAAATATTATATCTTAAAGTAGGTCATAAAGTTCCACCCATACTAGATTCCTGAAGATCACTTTGTCTGAGTTTGTGTTAGAAAATGTGGCCTTCAGTAAGCTAAAATGCCATCAGGATGACATATATGGAATAACACCGATGACAATACTATGCACAGCTAGCTGATGAGGGTGAACTGAACAATCCAGTTTGTATTGAGTCCTGCTATATCTTACACATGTTCCACGTGGGAAGATAAAGAGAAACATTTTAAATGTGGGCACAGAGTTGACAATTATTGAGAGCGATATTTTCAAACACAAAACAGACTAAGGCCAAGTTCCCTCTTTGTAAAACTTCTACTACTGTTAAGCTTTAAGTTCTGTGTTTCTTTCTGAAAAAGGTTGGAACTGCTCCTTGACTGAAATGAACCAAGACTGACAAACGAATCACTTATTTTAAAATGATAAAGCACCCACCACCAGAGAAGTGGCTTTCTAGTAACACTCAAAAATTCTGTATGCTATTCTATAACGGCCATGTAGCTACATAAGTACTGATGTCTCCCATTCCATGTACACACATACCTTACAATGATCCACCTGTGTTTCTACAGCCATACAGAAAGCGCAGCAGTAAAGAAACCTGGCAGTGACCCCGCCACTGTTATTACCTTGTAGTAGGGCATGAGGAGAGCACAGATGGCACAGTGTGGCTCCATTTTGGCCATGGCTGCATTATACTCCTGTTCAGCCACAAAGTTTGGGGACTTTGTCTGCCAAAGGTGGACCAAAGGCTTCGCCCAAGACTCTGTTTCTTCCACTTCCTCCTCAACTGATGGAACCTCAGGCAATTCTTGCAAAACAAGGCACATAAAATGTGAGCATGGGACCCAGAGAAAAACAACCCTGGTTATAAAAGAAGCAAACATTCCAAAGTATCACTGATATTAATGTCAGACAGGAAACCTATTTTATCTTTCAAATACATTCTGAGAGAAGCAGAACAAAATGAATGTCCTTTTTATCCTCTTCATCTTCAAGAGCCAGGTCAGATCTGATGGCCAGACAATGAGCCTCCATTTGAAACCCTCCCCATTCCTGCCAGGAATAACTCCCTCCTTCAATTTCACTACTTCTGTATTCCTACTGCTACTACTAACATCTCCTATGGTAAAATAGCTCATATCTATAAAATTTCCTTCCAGTTAGCAGAGGAATTTGCTGGCCCAATAACTGCCTTACCAATATTTTTAGTTTCCTCACCTAATACTGTATATGGCTTAATAAAAATGTATTAATTGAACTTCATTTAATTAACTTTTGGGTTCAAGAATTCATGACAAATAACATTTACAGAGTAGCTATCATATGCCAAGAAATACACTGCCATTACATGAATATGAAAAATAATTCTTATTCAAATCTTATTTGTTAAGATAATACTCCCAGAGGGTCAAATCTCTTAAACATGTATATCTATTAACATGCAAGAGGCAGAGATCTACTCCACAAAAATATTATTTTACAAAATTTTATAGAAGGACAGAAAAATACAGAAAGACAGAACAGATTAAGAGGAAAAAAGTTCTTAATGCCTATAGTAGCGGACAGTATATCAGAACAGGTGACAGCAATCACAGCTACATCTAGTACTTAACATCTACAGCTGTGACACATTCTAAAACTCCTCACCACTAGCTGTCATAGTCTAACAAATAAACACTGTGGAGCAATGTCCTCAAGTCCCAAGGCACAGGTGTTTCTGTGAATCAGTGTGCTCCAGCCCTTACCTTGTTGACTTACCGATTTTTAAAAAGTCAAAGGAGATTTGTTGAGATGGAAAAATAAGAAGAGCTAAATGAAGCTGAAAAGAACTCAAAAGACATCAAATGCCAACTGAGTGAAAGGGAATGTTCCTGCTTCCATGTTGGCAGTGGTGGTATTATTATTATTACTATTATCAATAATGGAAAATGCTTCGTGCTCAGCCAGGCAGTGTTTAAAAACAAAAAGTAAGAATCTTAGCCTATATTTGCAAGGAAGTAATCTGCCACTAAACAAACACACACTGCTTCCCCCTCAGTCCCCGTACAATACAGAATAAAGGGCTACCTATGAAGACTTAGATTTGACAAATGAAAGACAGGAGTTGAAGAGCTGACCGGGAATTTGAAATACCATTAAGTCCTTAACTCACCTCTCCCACATACATACTAAAAATGGGATCTAAACAAAAAGAAATCCTTTAGGTTTGAACAGCTACTGCCTCTTCCTGACACAAAACAGATTTATCATATCACTTGCTTTATTATAAAAGGTTGAAACACACAAGATAGATGAACACTTTGGCTAGTCATAAGTTAATGTGGGTAGTTCTCAAAACATTTTTAGGAATACAGGAAATACTATTTAGTTCCGAAAGCCCTAACAACAAAAAAGTAAAGGAGGGCAATTTCTAACACGGAAGCCAGACAGGAGGGTGTGGGCAAGCCATGCCAAACCTTGACCTAGAATAGCCTGATTCAAATTCAGCTTTTCTCAAACTTTCTCAACAGACCAGGGAGAGAATCTTGCTCTCCAGATGTCCTTCCCCAAAGATGAGGTTGTACTCTGACCCAACGAGTATTTATCTTATTTGGACAATCTCTGCACCAGAATATATAGTGAACACTCTACTATGTAATCCCATCAATTAAAAGTACCATGACAGCAACACTGTACAGCGCCAAGTACAGGGAACTGTTAGTCCAGAGACCTAGCTTTAAATTCAAACCCTTTGATTCAGAAGGCCTATGGCTTTGGGTAAAACAGATTCTCACATAGTGAGAATTCCCTTCTCACTTACTTCAGAGGGCTTTTTTTGTTTGTTTTAATATTAAAATGAAATACTAAATGTAAAACTTCTTTTTTTTTTAAATCTAAAGTGCCAGACTTCTTTGTAAAGTCTAAAGTGGCATACAACTATATATATTACCGTGTAAAATCCATCCAGTCATCTTGTTTTCATTTGCTCTTTTTATCAATTAAATGCTGCAATACTTTATGAGGCAGAAGAGAGTGCATTTAATCACAAGCATATGATGATTATTCACATTTTAATTTAGCTTTAAAAATCAAAAACACTGGCACATTCTTGAAAGTAAATATTCTTTCTTCCTGAAACTTCTTCATCACCCCCTCCATCTCCAAGAACTCTTGCTTACCAAATTGACCCCTGGCATGTTCAAGGATAGACTAATATGGCTATTGTTTTTCTAGATTTATAACATTCATTTAACTATAAATCTCAATTCTGTAGGGAACCAAGAATGTTGGGGGGAGAGGGAGTCCCTCTGGGATATCTAAAAACGTTCATCAACTCACTACTTCAAATGAAAACTGTCCCTTTAGCAAATATTCCTATTCCTGGTAGCATTTTAATAAACCTTCATCTACTTACATAAAACAAACAAACAAACTTCCACTTCCAATATACAGAAGAGGAAAATATTTTTTCTATTGCAGCTTTTAAATGTTTTGACATTCGGCATCGCTATGCGCAGGAATTTCCTCTCCTCCTCCCTTCTTCAACTAGAGTTGACTAATGAACCTCTAAATGCGTCACTGTACTTTCATTAGTACATGATTATCTCACAACATGATGTATTTTAAAACATGCCATGTAATAGAAATAGATTCTTACATATTTTAAACATCAAATTAGTTCAGGGTGCCTGGGTGGCTCAGTCAGTTAAGCATCCAACTCTTGCTTTCAGCTCAGATCATAATCTTAGGCTTGTGAGGTCCAGTCCCGCATCAGGCTCCAGGCTGGACACAGAGCCTGCTTAAGATTCTCTCTGCCCCTACCCACCATTTCTCTTCCCATAAATAAATGAATGAATGAATGAATGAATGAATATATATTATTTGTATATATGTATATCTGATATGTATGTATATATACATATATGTTTTGATATATATTTGTATATATTTGATATATATGTATATTTATACATATATATCAAATTAGTTCTCACAACATCCTCATAAAAGAGAAGGGCAAGGATAGATATTATCAAACATAAAAAGACATGAACACTATAGGCATTTAATTAATACCAATGTTTTTATTACTAAAATTCTATCCTTTTTATATCAGCATACAAACAATCAGAAGATTGTGCACAGTTCTAAGTCTCATCCTGAATGCCAGTTTGCTGTAGATTCAGGAAAGAGTGAGGCAAATGAAAAATCCTTTGGTATGAGTGCATCAAACTTTGGGAAATGTGTGAAAACACTACCAGCAGTTACTGTATTCCCAACAAGAATGAAAGAAGAGCTAATAGTGTACCAGCGGATCTCAAAGTAAGGTATAGACCTTAAGGTATGTCTCCCAGAGACATACAGCACAATTTCACAAAGTCTGTATAGTCAAAAATACCTTCATTATAACATGAAGACATTATTTGCCTATGTCACCCTGGCAACAATTTTATTAAATCTGTGACAAACATGGGATATATGCATGAAGTACTTCTGCTGCACAATAAAGTTCAATAGTTGTCTTGGGAAAAAGTACATGTGCAATTAGTTGAACTGCAAGTTGAAAAAGCTGTCTCTTTCACAGAAACATCATCTTTACTTGAAAGAATAATTAACAGACAAACTATAGTAAGTCAGACTTGGGTCTGGCAGAAATTTTCATGAAAGTGAACAGAGAAAGCCTGTCATTTTAATAAAAAAAAAAATTCAGAGTATTTGTTGACAGTGGCAAATTGAGCTTATAGTTAACTTAGAATTCTGGAAAATATTTTTTACTATTGTAACCTTGACAGCTTCCCCATACTTAAAGCTGTTTCTGATGGGACTGATGGTGATAATATCAAATATAATTTTTAAATATTATATAAAGAGACCTATACAATTTGGGTATATTTACAAATGCATAATGTTCCAAAATCATGCATGTGTAGAAGGGTTGCTCAAAGTGCAAGACAGACCAGCGAATCTTGAGCTTACTAGAGTACAAAGAGTTCATTGATGTGATTTCAGATTCCACATTGCAACTAATCTTTAAAAAACTAACACATGCCGACTTTGGTGTAATGTCAAAGGAAAATACCTATAATTATCTGAAAAGATAATTAAAATATTTTACCCCTTCCAAGCACATATCTATGTGAAGCTGGACTTTCTTCACATACTTCAACCAGAACATAATGCAGCACACTGAATGTAGAAACAGATACAAGAATCCAATTATTTTCTTTTTTTTTTTTAATTTTATTTATTTATTTGACAGAGAGAGATCACAAGTAGACAGAGAGGCAGGCAGAGAGAGAAAGGGAAGCAGGCTCCCTGCTGAGCAGAGAGCCTGACGCGGGACTCGATCCCAGGACCCTGAGATCATGACCTGAGCCGAAGGCAGTGGCTTAACCCACTGAGCCACCCAGGTGCCCAAGAATCCAATTATTTTCATTAAATCTAATATTAAACACCTTTGGGGAAAAAATGTGAAACAATGCCACTCCTCTCTGATTTTTATGATTGGGGATATTGTTATTTCTTATGAAAATTATAACTATTTATGAATTTATTATTGCTTCTTTTAAATGAATTAATACTTTTTAAATGTTCCCTATTCTAAATTCCAGTCAATAAGTATTGATAAGGTGAACCCATAGAAAGGGAAGGGAAAAAGAAAAAGTGAAAGGACATGAAAAGATCAAATGAAACCTCTTTAGGGTCATCAAAACATTTAAGGACATGGGGTTCCTGAGAACAAAAAGGTTGAGAATCATTAACCCACACATGACTATATAACATTCGTCAAAAATATTAGTACCACAGAGTTACTGCTGAACAAATACAGCCCTAACAAAACTAGTGCAGACTCTGTTCTCATAGCCAGGAAAGAATTTTGTAAACTGCTTTCTTTAATCAATTTGTGATTAAAATCAATTTTGTGATTTACACAAAAAGAAAACAAGTCAGTTCCTTCATTAAGGTCTGCAAGTTTTGTTAGCCATAGTAGGAAACAAATTCTATGTCAATAGAACTTCATTTTCTTTTTTCTTGGTGAGTCATGAAGGCAATCTAAACTCACAAAAATGAGTTGGTGCATTCATGAAGGCAATCTAAACTCACAAAAATGTTCCTGTTACTCTATAGTGAATAAAATACAGTTAAGAAAAGCAGGAGCATAACACAAAGTAGTTCCTTAAATTTACATAAGCTCTTATATAGAATTCGTAGAAGCAGGTTATAACACAGCTCTAGACACCATGTTCTCAAGAACTTTGTCCTGAATAAGGAAATGTAAGCAATGGCTTAGGTGGTCTCCAGTGAAGGATGTCCAGCTCCCTAACAACCACTACTATAATGGGGGAATGGGGAAAAGACATACTACCTTGGATAAATATACTGAAGTAACCTGTTGAAAATGTTACTGCCATAACAAACAAACCTCAATAAATTAAAAAAGACTGAAGTCATACCACACATCTTTTCTGATCACAATGCTATAAAAATAGAAATCAACCACAATAAAAAGTCTGGAAAGACCAAATATACATAGAAGTTAAGGTAACCAGGTAACAAAAAGAGAAATAAGACAGTACCTGGAAACAAATTAATATGAAAACATAACAGTCCAAAACATTCAGGATGCAACAAAAGCAGTTCTAAGGGGGATTTATAGCAATTACAGGCCTACCTCAAGAAGTAAGAAAAAATCTCAAATAAAACACTTAACCTTATACCTAAAGGACCTAGAAAAAGAATTTTAAAAACCTAAAACCAGCAGAAGGAAGGAAATAATAAAAATTAGAGTGGAAGTAAATTATATAGAAACTAAAAATATAGTAGAACAGATCAATGAAACCAGGAACCGGTTCATTAAAAAAATTATAATAAAACTGACAAACCTCTAGCCTGACTTATCAAGAAAAAAAGAGAGGGGACCCAAATAAAGAAAATCACAGATGAGAGCAGAGAAATAACAACCAACACCACAGAAATACAAACAATTATAAAAGAATATTATGAAAAACTATATGCCCACAAATTGGACAACTTAGAAGAAATGGATAAATTCCTAAAAACATATAAACTACCAACACTGAAACAGGAAGAAATAGAAAATTTGAACAGACTGATTACCAGCAAAGAAATTGAATCAGTAGTTAAAAAACTCCCAATAACAAAAGTCTAGGACCAGTGGCTTCACAGCCAAATTCTACCAAATATTTAAAAAACAGTTAAGATGGGTAAGGAGGGCAAATGTTCTGATGAGCACTGGGTGTTATATCGAACTAATGAATCACTGAACACTATATCAAAAACTAATGATGTACTATAAGTCGACTAACTGAACATAATAAAACTGAACATAATAAAAAGAAAACTAATATCTATTAATTTAATAGTCAATATCTATTCTTCCCAAACTATTCCAAAAATAGAAGAGGAAGGAAAACTTCCAAATTCATTCTATGAGGCCAGCATTACCCTGATACCAAACTAGATAAAGACACCAGAAAAAAAGAGTACTGTAGGCCCATATCTCTGATGAACATGGATGCAAAAGTCCCCAACAAAACACTAGCAAACACGATCCAACAATACATTTAAAAACCATTCACCACAACCAAGTGGGATTTATTCCCAGGTTGCAAGCATGATTCAATATTCACAGATCAATCAGTGTGATACATCACATCAATAAGAGAAAGAGTAAGAACCATATGATCATTTCAACAAACACTGAAAAAGCATTTGACAAAGTATAACATCCGTTCATGTTAAAAACCCTCAACAAAGTAGGTTTAGAAGGAACATACCTCAACATAATAAAGGCCATCTATGAAAAAACCACAACTAACATCATTCTCAATGGGGAAAAATGAAAAGCCTTTTCCCGAACATCAGGAACAAGACAAGGATGTCCAGTTTTAGCCCTTTGTTCAACATAGCATTGGAAGTTCTGGTCACACCAATCAGACGACAAAAGTAAGTAAGTAAAACACACTCAAATTGGCAAGGAAGAAGTCAAACTTTCACTATTGAAAGATGATATGATACTCTATGTAGAAAGCCCAAAAGACTTCATCAAAAAACTGCTAGCACTGATAAACAAATTCTGTAGAGTCAGAGGATACAAAATCAATTAGAGAAATCTGTTGCATTTCTATAAACCAATAATGAAGCTGCAGAAAGAAAAATTTAGAAAACAATGTCATTTAAAATTAGAGCAAAAAAAAAAAAAAAAAAAAGATACCTAGGAATAAACCTAACCAAAGAGGTGAAACACCTGTACTCTGAAAATTATAAAACATTGAGGAAAGAAACTGAAGAAGACACAAAGAAATGGAAAGATATTCCATGCTTATGGACTGGGAAAACAAGTATTGTTAAATTGTCTATACTACCCAAAACACTCTACACATTTAATGCAATCCTTATCAAAATACCAACAGCATTTTTCATAGACCTAGAACAAACAATCCTAAAATGTGTATGAAAGCACAAAAGACCTCAAATGGCCAAAGCAACCTTGAAAAAGAAAATGAATGAAACTAAGAAGAAAGGAAGAAAGAAAGAAAGAAAGAAAGAAGGAGGGAGGGAGGAAGGAGAGAGGGAAGGAAAGAAGAAGAAAAGAAAACCTGGAGGCATCATAATTCTAGACTTCAAGTCATATTACAAAGTTGTAGTAATCAAAACAGTATGGTACTGCCACAAAAAAATAGATACAGAGATCAAAAGAACAGAGCAGAAAGCCCAGAAATAAATCCACAATTACATAGTCAATTAATGTCAGACAAATCAGGAAGAATATCCAACGGGAAAAAGTCTCTTCAACAAATGGTGCTGGAAAACTGGACAGCAACATTCAAAAAAATGAATCACTTTCTTACACCATACACAAAAATAAATTGAAAATGGATTAAATTCCTAAATGTAAGACCCAATATTATAAAAATCCTAGAGCACAGGTAGTAACGTCTCTGACATCAGCCATAGCAATGTGTTTCTAGATAGGTCCTCTAAGGAAAGGGAAATGAAAGCAAAAATAAACTATTGGTGCAACACAAAATAAAAAGCTTCTGCACAGCAAATAATCAATAAAACTAAAAGGTAACCTATAGAATGGGAAAAGATATCTGCAAATGTATTAGCCCTCAGGGAGATTCAAATTAAAACCACATTGAGATATCACCTTACACCAGTTAGAATGGCCAAAATTAACAAAACAGGAAACAACATGTGTTGGAGAGGATGTGGAGAAAGGGGAACCCTCTTACACTGTTGGTGGGAATGCAAGTTGGTGCAGCCTCTTTGGAGAGCAGTGTGGAGATTCCTCAAGAAATTAAAAATAAAGCTTCCCTATGACCCTGCAATTGCACTCCTGGGTATTTACCCCAAGGATACAGACGTCGTGAAAATAAGGGCCATCTGTACCCCAATGTTTATAGCAGCAGTGGCCACGGTCGCCAAACTATGGAAAAAACCAAGATGCCCGTCAACGGACGAATGGATAAGGAAGATGTGGTCCATATACACTATGGAGTACTATGCCTCCATCAAAAAGGACAAATACCCAACTTTTGTAGCAACATGGACGGGACTGGAAGAGATTATGCTGAGTGAAATAAGTCAAGCAGAGAGAGTCAATTATCATATGGTTTCACTTATTTGTGGAGCATAACAAATATCATAGAGGACAAGGGGTGTTAGAGAGGAGAAGGGAGTTGGGGGAAATTGGAAGGGGAGGTGAATCACGAGAGACTATGGACTCTGAAAAACAATCTGAGGGGTTTGAAGTGGCGGGGGGGTGGGAGGTTGGGGTACAAGGTGGTGGGTATTATAGAGGGCACGGATTGCATGGAGCACTGGGTGTGGTGAAAAAATAATGAATACTGTTTTTCTGAAAATAAATAAATTGAAAATTTTTTTAAAAAAAGATAAAAATAGAACTATCCTAAGATCCAGCAATCACACTACTAGGTATTTACCCAAAGGATAGAAAAATACTGATTCAAAAGGACATATGTATCCCAATATTAATAGCAGCATTATGAACAATAGCCATATTATGGAAAGAGCCCAAATGTCATCAACTGATGAATGGATAAAGAAGTTGTAGTATATATATATACACAATGGACTATCACGCGGCCATTAAACAAATGGAATCTTGCCATTTGCACCAATGTGGATGGAGCTAGAGTGTATTACACTAAGCAAAATAAGTCAGAGAAAGACAAATACCATATGGGTTCACTCATATATGGAATTTAAAAAACAAAGGAGCAAAAGAGAGAAAAAGGAGAGAAAGAGGCAAACCAAAAAACAGATTCTTAACTATAGAGAAAAAAATGATGGTTCCCAGGGAGGATGGGTCAAATGAGTGATAGGGATTAAGGAGTGCACTTGTTATGATGAGCACCTGGTGATGTATGGAGTTGTTGAATCTCTATACTGTACACTTGAAACCAACACAACAACAGTATGCTAACTAACTGGAATTAAAATAAAACTTACAAAATTAAAAATTAGGGGCACCTGGTTGGCTTAGTCAGTTGAGCATGCAAGTCTTGATTTTGGGGTCATGAGTTCAAGCCCCATTTTGAGTACAGGAATTACCAACATGGGTAATGTTTTTAAAAATTAAAAATCAAAAAAATGAAAAAATAAAATTTTTCTGACTTATACCTAAGAAAGCAAACTATACCTCTAATTCTGAATATTTCTGGCAGAAATAAAAGCTCATGGAGAAACGTAGTATAGATAGATATGCACACAGAAGAATTAAGAGGTAAACCAAGAGTATTTGATTTACATAACAGCACTAAGAGACAACTACACTTCTGCCACTTAGATAAAATCACAATAAGCAGCCTCTCATAGGCAGCTTGCTTACAACTCACCCCATCCTTCAGCAGTGTATCTTAAAAACATCTTCAAAATAATCCTCTATGTTTGCTGTTAAAATCATACTTGCTGTGATACTGTGATATAAAAAGAAAATATTTGGTCTTTGATCCAGTTCCTGACAGAAAGCTTCCAAAATTTTAGGAATTTCCTAAATGATATGGATGAGAAGAGCACCACTGGGTGAAATATTTGGTCTCAGTTTCTAGTTCCTGACACAAGAGCTTCTAAGACTCCTGGAATCTTAGAATTGATAAAAGTGTCTTGCATGCTAATAAGAAGACTGACTGGTGGCTGGGGGCCCCCAGATAGCTCCAGGATGGGGGAAGGTTACTAGAAAGCCCAAGGGATGATTAGAGGGTGGGCATTTCAGCCCCACCTCTGACCTTGGTGAAGGGGAGAGGGGCAGGAGATTAAGTTAAATTGCCAATTGATGATGTTTTATTCAACCATGTGGACAATCAAGCCCCCATAAAAGCCATACATGCAAAATCAACTAAGTTCCTAAAAATAATAATCAAAACCATAAAAGTCCTAGAAGAACAGGCAATAATGTTTTTGACATTGGCCATAGTAACATTTTTCTAGATAGGTGTCCTGAGGCAAGGGAAACAAAAGCAAAACATAAACTATTAGAACTCCATCAAAATAAAAAGCTTCTACCCAGCAAAAGAAACAATCAACAAAACTAAAAGATAACTTGCTGAATGAAAGAAGTATTTGCAAATGACATCTAATAAAGAGTTAGCGTCCAAAATAAAGAACTTATAAAACACCCATAACCCATAACACAATTAACACATATAATCCTATTGAACACCCATAACACAAATAATCCAATTAAAAAATGGGCAGAACACATAAACAGACATTTCTTCAAGGAAGACATCCAGATGGTCAACAGACACAGGAAAAGATTCTCAACATAACTTATCATCAGGGAAATGCAAATAAAAAGTACAATGAGCTATATCACCTCACACCTGCCAGAAAGGCTAAAATCAAAACCCAAGAAACAAGTGTTGGTGAGGATGTGGAAAAAGGAACCCTCACACACTGTTGGTGGGAATCAAACTGATGCAGCTACTCTAGGAAAACAGTATAGAGATTTCTCAAAAAATTAAAAATAGAATTAACACATGATCTAGTAATTCTTCTACTGAATATTTACCCAAAGGATATGAAAACACTAATTTGAAAAGATATATGCACCCCTATGTTTATTGCAGCATTATTTACAATAGCCAAAATATGGAAGAAGGACAAGTGTCCATGGATAGATGAATGGATAAAGAAGTTGTGGTATACACACACACACACACACACACACACACACACACACACACAGGAATACTACTCAGTCATTAAAAAGAGAATGAAATCTTGCCATTTGCGATGATATGGATGGATCTAGAGAATATAATGGTAAGTGAAATAAGTCAGTCTGAGAAAGAGAAATACCATATGATTTCATTCATATGTGAAGTTCTTACCTATAGAAAACAAACTGATGATTATCAGAGGGGAGGGAGGGAGGTGGGAAAATGTGTGAAATAGGTGATGGAGATTAAGAGTACACTTATCATGATGAGCACTCAGTAATGTACAGAATATTATACACCTGAAACTAAATAACACTGTACATTAGCTATACTTGAATTCAAATACAAAAATAAAATCTTGAACAACAGGGTTCAGAGAGCTTCAGGGCATGAAGGCATGAATGCTCCGCACTTACTCCCCCATCCCATACCTTGCCTTGTACACTCCTTCTTTTTGGCTGTTCCTGAGTTGTAAACCAGTGAACGTCAAGTGTTTCCCTGAGTTCTGTAAGCCATTCCAGCAAATGATCAAACCTGAGAAGGGAGTTATGGGAAACCCCAGACTTTATAGCACACTGATCAGGGGTAAAGACTTGAAATTGGTGTCTAAAGTGGAGGCATCTTGTGGCACTGAGCCCTTAATTTGTGAGGGCTGTGTTGACTCTGCGTTGTTAGTATCAAAAATGAACTAAATTGTAGGACACCCAACTGGTGTTTGGGGAGTTAAGGAAATCACCTCACTGGGAAAAATGACCCACACATTTGCTGTCAGAATTATTTGCACTTGGAGTACTGGCCCTCTCCTCTAGACCATAAACAATGTTGTTTTTCAAAGATTGACTCCAGTCACAAAGGGATAACTAGAATGTGTCTTGTCAGTATGTAACTATAAAGTCTGAGGGCCAGTAGCACATCTGATGCTGGCTATTTAAATGAGCATAAGATTTTCTAAATTGCAAGGTTCCCCAAAATGTTATATGAAATACCAGCCACAATACTGGTGCTACCCATTACTACAGAAGAACTAGGGCTTCAACAGATGATGGCTCCTTCCCTTCTAGGTCTCCAGCATTTACCTAGAGTCTGCATAATCTTTGCAAACATCATCCAGAAAATTATCTAAAATATATGCCCTCAATATTAAATTTTAACATGACAAGACAAATTGGAACAGGAAGGGCCAATCTACATAGGTACCCAATTACCTCTTACTATATAAACATTTCTATCAAAAGATCCATGTTTTCAGAGAAAAAAAAAAGCCTTTATTCTGCCATTCATTCAAAAACATCACTAAATATTATCTATGATAATAAAAAAGATTAATCTCCTTTACAAAAGGACCCCCCCCAAAAGTGCTCATTTAGAAATATATAAATAAATTATGGCGTGGCCATATTATGTCATCATTAGAAAGGATATTTTGTGGGGGTTTTTTTGTTTGTTTTTAACTAGGCTCCATGCCTAGCATGCGGCCCAGTGCAAGGCTTGAACTCACAGCCCTGAGATCAAGACCTGAGCTGAGCTCAAGAGTCAGGCCTTTAACCAACTGAACTACTCAGGTACCCCTAAAATGGGTAGAGAGCATTACTGAAATATAATAAATATGAATACATATATAACATAATATTAAAGGAATATTCCATTAATAAATTTAAAATATACATACAAAACTATATGACGTTAATTCCGTAAAATACATTTAAAAGTGTGAATAAAGGAAAGGGGATTTGTAAGTTTTTGTAGTTAAAAAATATGCAATTTTTAATGTTAAAAAAATACCCTGCAGTCAAAATAAGATTAGGTAGCTCCTATGAACTGGGGAAAACAGTTTTCAAGCAGATATATGTCAGATTTATTCACTGCTCAGTACCGTATTTTCAAACAAATTATGCTTACTAGGTGCAAATAGATTTCTCAACAGGAAAACATCTGGGCCATGGTTGAAGGGCTGTTGCCAGGACTTACTGATGGAATCCAACAGATGGGAAAAGCCATCTACTCTACTACAGTATGATTGTCCCTTTACCAGTCACCACAAGCATTTTGCTGCTGGGGTATGTGCCAGTGCTGTGCTTTGGCTGGTCAAGCATTATTCTCTGCTATGAAGAGCAGAGCAGCATCTGTTATCTTTCAGGTACTTGAGCAAAATCTCAGTCCTGGGAGGCATTATATATGGTTTCAAATGTCCTGGAAGAAGTTGTTGGGGGAGGAGGCTGAGGGGAGAAGAACAAGGACATAAATGAACTACTCAAACAAACAAATTCAAAGTTGGGAACTTTATTGTTCCTATACAGACTACTTAATAATCTGTATACAAACTGAATTTAATGATTCTAGGAAGTGCTGAGTTTCAAAGGTTTGTAAAGCTGTGTTCAAAAGTACAAAATAGAAAAAAAATTATAGGACTTTAAGGTATGGTTTTACTAGGAAGTATTGACATTGAAGAAAAATTAAATTATATATTAAGAGAAAATGAAATCCCCTAAAATGTTAATATAATAATGGGTAACAGAGAATTCTGTTTTATTTCTAATACACTTCTTTTTAAAAAAAATTATTTCTTTATTTTAGAGAGAGAGAGAGAGGGAGAACATGGGGTGGGGGAGGAGGGGAGGGAGAGGGAGAGAAACTCAAGCAGACTCCCACTGAACACAGAGCTTGCCACATGAGATTATGACCTGAGCTGAAACCAAACAGTCACACACTTAACTAAATGAGCCACTCGGGCACCTGAGCTCTAAAGCACTTCTGAAACTAAATGGATAGACACATAGCCTTACTCTTTATATATAACATTACAATAACAGAGATGTCAAAAGCATTTCAAAAGAATGCATTCCAACTCGTTCAATATACTGTTTTAAATGACATACTTTTTGTTTTTTTTGTTTTTTTGTTTTTTTGAGGTTTTTTTTTGGCATCTGGTGGAGCAGTCAGTTGAGCATCCGACTCTTGGTTTCAGCTCAGTTCATGGTCTCAGGGTCATGGGATTGTGCCCTGTATCAGGTTCTGTACTTGGTGCAAGTCTGCTTGAGATTTCTGCCCTTTCCCCTCAATTCTTTCAAATAAATGAAAGAAAGAAGGAAGGAAGGAGGGAAGGAAGGAAGGAAGGAAAGAAGGAAGGAAAGAGAAAAAGAAAAGAAGTTAGGAAAGAAAAGAAAGGAAAGGGAAGAGAAGAGAAAGATTTCAAAGTATACTCCTTCAAAATTCCTATTACATAAAAATGTGCTGATAGTTATAGTACATCTGAGGAGAAGGGTTTCATGGACAATTTTGGCATTACCAATGTTACTTAACTAGTTAAAGAATGTTAGCTCATATTTCATATATGTACAAATTCTTACAATACACATGGACAGGAAAAGGGACTGCGTTCACTGTGTTCACTTCAGCTTCTTTTTTTTTTTTTTTAAAGATTTTCCATTTATTTATTTGACAGAGAGAAATCACAAGTAGGCAGAGAGGCAGGCAGAGAAAGAGAGGGAAGCAGGCTCCCTGCTGAGCAGAGAGCCCGATGCGGGACTCGATCCCAGAACCCTGAGATCATGACCTGAGCCAAAGGCAGCGGCTTAACCCACTGAGCCACCCAGGCGCCCCTTCAGCTGCTTTTATCAGGACAGGAACTGTTATCAGGGGTTCCTAAGGTGATAAGGTAAAAATAGAAACTTGAAACTAGACAGAATTTAAATCTCTGAGCTCAGTTTCCTCAATAGGAACAATGACAATAATACTATCTACCTTCAAGAACAGTAAATATAAATTACTAACAATGTATACAATAGCAAGAAATCAGTATGGTCAGTTCTCTCATTATTGTAGGAATAGGGAGAAGAAAACTCCGAAAGGAAAGCTGGCCTATTTTTGGAAAACTAGCTAGCAACATGGTAGCAAAAGGAGCTAATTATGAGCATCAAATCAAGGACAGGTGAAAGAGTGAGAATATGAAACTCACTGTGTGCTAGGCAATATGACAGATGCTGAAAATTGGAAATAAAAATAAATAGTTCTTTGCTTTCAAAGAGTTCAAAATTTCCCACGGGAGAAACCTCCAATTTCCAACTGTTTCATTAACAGCATTTATAAGACAAAGTCAAAAAGTGGCTGAACAAGATCTCTGAGCAAAGAACCACTAGCATGTTATAATCTATATTGTAAGGGCCTATTTAGCCAGAGTGGCCCCACCTTGGTTGAACAGCCATTTTGTTGTTTGCACACTTATTCTTGATCTTCATACGTAGTTTCAAAACCAAACAAAAGGTAGAAATAAAAATGCAGAAAACATGGTACAAAATATGGCTAAATCAATGGCCTATTGGGTTCAGACATCTTTGTCTCCAGGGAAAAGGGATTGTGTACAAGTGTAAGGAAATGTAGAGTAATAGATTAAGCTGTATGAAATTGCAGTTTCTGTGGAGAAAAAATCAAATATCAGCAATTTCATACATTTCAACCCAATACAGTAATTTATTTTTCCAAGAATGGAATGAACCACATAATTGTAGTATCAAAAGCTATCTCTCAGATATTTCTACCAGACTTTAAGAGTAATGATACATACATGAATTCAAAAGAATCAAAGTCTTGAGTATCACTTTACAAACTCAATGCTTTTAGCACACTCAGATGCTTAGTCATAAGACTTCATGCCAACCACTGTTTAGGAAAAAAAAAAAGAATATTTCCAGTACATATACATATATATATTATATTTATAGGCTTTATTAAGAGTTTTCTATGAAAACAAAAAAGTTCTAAGACTGATACTAAAAAGTACAGAAAGCAACCATGTAAGTTAAAAGCTAACATTTTTCCCTGTGATTCAATCAAACCCTTATGAAGCCACTAGCATAATAAGAGCAAGGTATTTTTGATTTTTATTCCCCATACTGCCATAAAAGTCAATGCCATTGGGGCTTTCTATAGAATTTACTGACAGAGAAATCAAGCTAAACTGAGAATGCCCGACAATTATTACACAGCTGAGTGCTAGATAAAATATCCATTAAATCTGAGTGCCAATAACATTTAATGTTTTATGTCCACATAATGCAGGAAAACACTGGCTGTGACCTATCAACAAGCATTCCAAGCCAATCTACATAGTAATCTGCTGAATTTGCTGTTTTATTGCTTAAACAGACAAAAATACAACTGTGCTTATCATGAAAGTATAATATTACCTCAAGCTAATAAGAATTGATAGAAAGAGAAGAGATCATTATGTAAAAATTAATAACATTTGGAGAATGACATGCAACATCCATAAGACAGCATTCTTTTTTTTAAATTGTAGGGAACTTTTTACAGAGGGGAAACACTGTCAATGGAGGGATGTTTCTATACTTCACTATTTTGCTTTTCTTTTTTTCTTTTTTTTAATTTTCAGCATAACAGTATTCCTTGCTTTGGCACCACACCCAGTGCTCCACGCAATCCGTGCCCTCTATAATACCCACCACCTGGTTCCCCCAACCTCCCAGCCCCCGCCCCTTCAAACCCCTCAGATTGTTTTTCAGAGTCCTTAGTCTTTCATGGTTCACCTCCCCTTCCAATTTCCCCCAACTCTCTTCTCCTAACACCCCTTGTCCTCCATGTTATTTGTTATGCTCCACAAATAAGTGAAACCATATGATAATTGACTCTCTCTGCTTGACTTATATCACTCAGCATAATCTCTTCCAGTCCCGTCCATGTTGCTACAAAAGTTGGGTATTCATCCTTTCTGATGGAAGCATAATACTCCATAGTGTATATGAACCACATCTTCCTTATCCATTCGTCCACTGAAGGGCATCTTGGTTCTTTCCACAGTTGGCCACCATGGCCATTGCTGCTATAAACATTGGGGTACAGATGGCCCTTCTTTTCACTACATCTGTATCTTTGGGGTAAATACCCAGGAGTGCAATTGCAGGGTCATAGGGAAGCTCTATTTTTAATTTCTTGAGGAATCTCCACACTGTTCTCCAAAGAGGCTGCACCAACTAGCATTCCCACCTGCAGTATAAGAAAGTTCCCCTTTCTCCACATCCTCTCCAACACATGTTGTTTCCTGTCTTGCTTTTCAATGAAAGGCTAACATGGGGCAAGAGACTACATTATACCCTCTCCTACTATCATTCAAGTTTGAATGAAACTTCAGGGTTTGAAAGAAACTTTGGGACAATTAATGAGATGAGGAATCATGATGAGCCTTAAAGAGATTACATGATTTTGTTCTCCAAGGCCACATAGCCATTAACAGCCAAGGAAAAACTAGAACAAGGTTTCTGGTTGCCACCATAAACAGTCATGTACTCATTACAATCTGGCAAAACAGACAAACAAATGGGTGGTTTCAATATTTAAAATAAAATTGTTATCTACTTTAATACTTAAATAATATTTGTAAAGTTTGAATAGATAAAAGACATCACTATTATATTTGGTCAGCATATCCACTTAATCCTTAAAATAAGAGAAATAAAATGAAGACCAGAACATCTACACAAATTCTGTTAGAAAGGAGCAAGTTACAGCATGCCATGGACTGACAGGCATAATTCTCCCCTAAAACAACCATCTACCAAAGTTAAAGTGAAACAACCAATTTTTAATCATGTCCTTTTGTTAGAAGGACAATTGCAAAGTATCCAGGAGCCAGCTTGTACACTAGGAGTACTTACAATGACTGAATGACCCAGGCTAAATTTCAGAAAATACTATAGAAAGTATCAGGCAATCCCAGAAGAAAACAAAAATCTCTCATAAAGTGAATCAAGGCTTTGGCTATGTCTACAACGTGGCAGCTTCATTTTAACTTTGAGGATGTCCTAGAATTTGGCACAGTGGTAAAGAAGATTCTGATACAGTCAGAATACAAAACTGGGTTAGCTGATATATATATATATATATTTCTCCAGCTAACTAAAACTGCATGTTTTCCTATACATTTATGCATACAGAGAATATTTCCTGGACAAGAACTTGCATTTTCCTTAACATGAAAGCATATATCATATTAAAGTATTTGACTAATGGCTGATTTCAAAGTTACTGATGACCAGCACTTTCCTGCTTTTGGATCCATGGATGATTTAAGCCGCAGTGGTTAACCTTGGACTAGGAAGGGAAGGCAAGATGAAAGGAGTGGGAGTAGGGAGACAGACAAATGATGAGCACAATATAAAGTGACAAGTGGCATTCTAAAGCTAAGTAAGTATGTATATAACAGGACAGCAGAGGTAGGAAAGGAGAAGTGGTGAGCAGAAAATGACTCAAGAAGGAAAGGGTAGCACATGTAAAACAATAATTGGGGGAAGTGCATGGAAGTAAAAAGCAGTAGATTACATTCAGAAGGAAAAAAAAGTTGTCTGAATGGATAAAAAGGAGGATTTGTGGAGGGTAGTTAAGAAGAATGAAGCTAGAGAGCAAAGCTGGTACTGGATCATGACGGCCTTAATGTCACTTATCCTGTATCAAAGCTGGAATATTAGGGGAAATATGTGAGAGCTTTTGAGCCCCCATCTTCACCAACGAAGGAAAAAGAAATACTGTGGCAGACTTCTGAGCCTGACAGCCCTAGTTGGTTCATCCCCTCACTCTCAGTACCTTCTGAGGCAAGAGTGTTGTTCTTGGAGCATGCCTGGTTCACCCATGCGACACACACACACTCTCCTTCCTACAGACACTCAACCACAAAGCATTGAAATTGGAGAACAGGAATATGCCATTATGTTGACATATCACAAGAAGAGGACAGGTACATATAAAGAATGCCTCAAAAATAAAATGATCCACCCAACCTTCTCTTTCAAGTTTATGTTTTAATACATTTGTATAATTATTTTAATGAACAGAAAAAATAAAGAATATTAATCCATGTTTCAGAATCACCTTGTACAGCTGCCCAGCTTAAGGAAAAATGTAACTGAAAAACATTTCAGTTAAAAGAAAACCAGAGGCAGCTTAGTCATTTCTTTTCAATTATAAATAATAAAATACTCAGTATACATTTAAGATTTTTTTCACTAAAAACAAAACAAAAAGAAGAATTAGATAAGAGTTTTTATAAAGATACTATATTCTAACATCATTCTTTTCTTATGTATACCACGTCTGCTCTACCACCAACAACCACTGTTTTGCTGGTTGAGCTGAGAGTCAGGAAATCCTTGCAGATTCTGTAATTACTGGATCTGCCACTAACTATAATGGTCTCTATAGTTCCAGGTCATTTGAATATCAAAGAGCCACTTCACTGTACTTTTGAGAAGAGCAACTTAGGGGTGACTCTTATCTCTTGGCTGCACACAAATTCCCAGAGATGCTGGATCAGTATTTTTTCTTTTTCCTAGTTTTCTGTTAAGGAGTCAAATTCCAACTTCAACAGAGAAATGCTCTTTCACCAGCAGAAGACTCAACTGTTGTTTAGAGACACAACTTCTCAGATGCTCTAATCTAGTTAATGCTCCTGACTGAAATATACCTACTTGTATATGAGGAATGCAAAAGGAGCCTAGTAGTTTGGGTAGAAAAATTCCCAAAAGAAGCTAGATTTGGAGTTGTGTGCTCTCAATGAGCACTAATCCCACTCTTCATCATTTTCTAATAATAATGATGTTCATTAACTTCCAACTGTATGACACAGAGGCAAAAGCAGAGGTAACAAGGGCCCCATGATATAAATACAGTTGACCCTTGAACAACTTGGGGGCCTAACCCCACGCAGTTGAAAATTCACATATAACTTTGAACTCCACCAAAACTTAACTACTAATAGCCCACTATTGACCAGAACTCTTACCAATAACATAAAGAGTCGATCAACATGTGTTTTGCATATTATATGCATTATATATGGTATTCTTACTATAAACTAGAAAAAGAAAAATTTTATTTTTAATATATTTTTAAAAGAATTTATTTATTTTTTTTGTCAGATAGAGAGCATAAGCAGGGGGAGCAGCAGGCAGAGGAAGAAGCATGTAGAGGGGAAGAAGCAGCTGAGCAAGGAGACTGATGCAGGACTCGACCACAGTACCCTGGAATCATGTCCTCGGTGGAAGGAAGATGCTTAACTGTCTGAGCCACCCAGGCTCCCCGAAAAGAAAATTTTATTAAGAAAATCACAGAGAAGAGAAAATACTTTTTACAGTACCATATTGTATTTATTTAAAAAATTCACTTATAAGTGGACCCACACAATTCAAACCTGTGTTGTTCAAGGGTCAAATATAATTTACTTCAGGATGCAGAACATTCCCCATTGTTAGTATGGAAAGTTGTAAAAATATTTAGTCATCACTAAAATTCTCTGATTTTTTTATTTTTGATTCTCCAAAATCCTCAGAGGACCTTTTTACTATATCCTTAACATATTAAAATACAGAGTGCATGACTGCAAAAGCTACAATTACCCTAGTGTTTCAGCAAGACATTTAGCCTTAAATCCTTGAGATGACTTTGTTAAACCAATTCACTTAAAAATTTTGTCAACCATACTGATTGAAATCAGAACTGTTCTCCATGGAGAAACTCTGGGCCAATTTATGATGGCCCACAACAAAATAAACTAACTGGGGGTAAAAAGGACACAGGAGAAAGTAGCTTTCCTTACATGTTACTATGATCCATTCCCTTCCAAAAAACTACACAATGATGGAGGAGCGTAATTAAAATTCAAAAGTAATGTACAGTAAGCAGTAATCACCTTATAATTGTCCTTTATTTTGACACTAAGGGGAAAATGGTTTGTTCTGGGTACAATAAAGAGGAGAAAGAAGAAATGAACATGATGACATATGGAAATAAACATGAATACATGAATATGTTTCACTACTTGTATTACTAGAGACAGAATTCCACCTTTGGCTGGTGTTCTGGAAATTGCTATAGTCATTATCCCATCCCTCCACTAATGATCTTTTTTCCTAACTAACCATGGGATATAAAAGAAGACAGTGAGTAAAGAAGAAAACAATCTGTTACAGATGTCTACTCTGATGACTGTATTCAAACCAAACAAGAGGCCTAATCCCAAGGTTCATATTACTCCATTGACAGCATCTTCACAGGCACAGGACCTTAACAGTTTGCACGAGTAAAGGACAATACTTTGAAGAATGGCTTTTTATAGAAAACCTGTTTAAATTGATCTTTTTAGAGAAGGGAAAAATAAGCTTCCCCCCGCCAATGCTATGAGACAGCTTACAAGGAAGAAACAGCTAGTCAGTGGTCTGATTTTTAATCGAAGGCAACAAAAATGCATTTTTGGAAAAAGAGAGAAAGAGAGATAAAAAGGGTAGCCAGGTAAAACAAAATATAAATATTACACCCTGGAATAGTAACTGATTTACTGAATTTACTGATTTACTGAATAGTAACTGATTTACTGAATTACTTACTGAATTCTTACTGAATTACTGAATAATTTTAAAGGACTCAAGTTAAAAATAAAGACAATGCTAAGAAATCTAGAGCATGTTAACTTCATGATTTGACACCTTTAGAGAAGTGATTCTCAACTTCCTCTAGAGTATCTTAAGGTGAATTTCAGAAAAGACCAATTTTATCCCATCATATGAAATGGGAAAACTTTGACTAGAAACATAGCTAGCTTATATGATGCAAGGATTTACCCTTAAAATCCAAATTCCTTTTGCCTGTTAACTATTTCTTATAACCTCCTTATGGTATGCATGTCTTTGCAACTCGGTCAAATTTCCTATCAAGCAATTTTTAGATAAGTTTATTATAAAAAACAGACAGAATGAATGTTGACTATCATTCAGTATACAGAGAATAAACACTGCAAAATCACAAGCTCACCTTCATCACTTGTTGCCTGCTGCTTCACCAGAGTCAGTGGGGATCTTGCTGGAGGCTTACTCAGTGGATGGCGCCAACTTTTAGCAGTTTTGGTTTCTCCCTCTATTCTCTGGTCACAGAACAAAAATGGAGAAGAAACACAGTTAAAGACTTGCTTTGAATAAAAAACCATGATTCACAATGATTTATGATACTTTAATTATAAAGAATTTTTATACTTATTTACCTCCTTGGGAATTAATCCTTAAAAAAAAAAATCTTAAACCTATAAGTCAATAAAAATAGGAATCCATTCTATTAGTTATTTTACCAAGAGATCAACTATCCTTCCACTGCATATTAAAACACTATCTGTGGCGCAGGTTAGGCTTATCAAACTTGCAACTAACATAGCAGTTAGAAGTTTTCAAAATTTCTACCAAACTCATCTAAATTTAGGACTACATATTCATAATTATATAGAACTGTGGCACTTGGTCACCTCTATGCTGGCCACATGTGAAAATCTGGCAGGTCATTTTGCTTTCTATGTTTAATCAGTGAGCCAAAGTAAGCCTGTAATACTTTCTCCCATTCAGAAATGAATCCCCACTTCTCTGAGGATCAACTAAGAAATTTAAAGGTTTTTTTTTTTTTTTTAATATAGTACATTACTGTCATCTTGAAAGCACTTAAATTTTATAAAGAATTTTTTGTCTTGTTCTCTCCAAACGCTATTTTCCTTTCCAAGGTATATGAGAAGGCCATCCACACCCTGACATCTTTGGATAGAATCTACTTACAAGTTTACTTGCCCAGGCACTCAAAAAACAAACAAACAAAACCCCCACTTTAAGGGGGTAGGTATTCAGAGAAAGTGTTTGAAACTAATGGGTTTGCATCAACAATGGACTAGGAAAGAAAAGAGTTTCAGAAATGTACCTGTAAATGGAAGAAGCAGTGGCTGGAAGTAGAGAAATTCCACTGGCTTCTGACACCAAAACAGGATTATGAGAAAATATGTGACAACATTTTAATCAAAGCTGGGAGTAAGGAAAGGATGTCAAAATAATACAAGGCACACCTGGGTGACTCAGTCAGTTAAGTGTCTTGTTCTTGACTGCAGGTCAGGTCATGATCTCAGGGTCATGGGTTCGAGCCCCATATCAGGCTCTGTACTGGGCATGGAACTTGCTTAAGATTCTCTCTCTCCCTCTCCCACTACCCCTCCAAAAAATAATATAGGATGGGACAGATTTGTGGTTTATACTAGCTAAAAATTAATATGAAATACTTATCAAGTCCTCACTTTGTGCCACATTGTTGTAAGAACTGAGCTACAGCAGGAAAAACTACACCAGGTCTCAGCTTTCAAGGAATGTGCATTATAGAGGAGGAAGGCACAGACAATAAACAACTAAATGTTCACTAGTTATGTTCACTAGGTACTATTAAGAAATATGCAATAGGGGCACCTAAATGACGCAGTCAGTTAAGCCTCCAACTCTGGGTTTCAGCTCAAGTCATGATCTCAGGGTTGTGAGACTGAGCCCTGCATTGGGCTCTGTGCTCAGCATGGAGTCTGCTTGAAATTCTCTTTCCCTCTCCCTCTGCCCCTCCCACTCATGCATGTGTACTCTCTGTTTCTCAAATAAATAAATAAATCAGGTTGTTTGGGAGGAAAAAAGGAAATACGCAAGAAATTTAAAAAGGACAGAACAAAGGAACAGAAAGAGATGGGAGGGAGCTATTTTACATGGGGTCATCAGAGAAGGCCTTTCTGACAAGGAGACATTTTAGTGGAATCTTGAGTGCCCTGAGGGAACTCTGTGGACTCAGAGGACCATCTAGAGAGCAGGAACAGCATGTAAGGTGTGAACATACTCAGTATATTCCAGGAAGAGTATGGAACCCAGTTATAGACAGATAGACAGATACTGTTCAAAAGTAACATATTTCTTGGAAAGACTGACTAAAGCTGACTGCTGCAAGCATATACACAGCATTACACTTAGTACTAAGAAACACTGGTCAAAACCATATAAGAACAAAATGGGTCTGTACTGCTTAGAATGGCTGCCTGACACTATGCTGTGAGAAAAGAATATCACACAGTTGATTCTGAGAAGGAGCAAATCAAGTCACTCAGGCCTTAACAGCAGTGTTTGCTTTCCAATGCAGGTCTTTGTTCAGTAAAATGATAAGGATAACAGTTAAAGGCACGGAAGGTAGAATCACCTCCATTGAAAACAAGGATATAGAAAAGTTACTTTCAGTTCCACTCTAAAGAATATGAGTAAACTTAATATAAACAGGCATTTGACTCATTCACCATTCCACAAAGAATCACAGTATCTACTCAGCTGCGTTTAATCCCTATGTGAAGTTAAGTTTTAAATTTTGCTTATTATTATGTGAATACTATTTTCAAATTTCCCTTAGCAACCATTTCAAATAAATTAGACCATATTTTTCTATTTCTCTTATGTTTTTCATAAATATTTAATAGTTCACTAGGATATACAATCATGCATAAGACTGTAAAAGTTATTGAGTCAAATTAGCAAATTATATTTTATGTTTTAAAACTACTATGAACTGACTATTCCAAGCTGATTTCCTTATCTAATCTCCCTTGTGGACTCAAAGATGTGAAAATGCCTGCAGTGACACAAAATGAGCAAGAGCAGTAAGAAGTGGGTCTGTTCGGTGGCTAGCTCAATTTATCACCTCCAACAATTGATGCTCTCCTTATTTATGCCCTGGAGATACTTCATCAAGTTGTATAGGTCAACACAGGGTAATGAATTCTGACAACCACTACACACAACTGGAGCTTGTCTGGTCCATTCATAATCTTAAGATTAAAGCAACAGTTTATACTGAAAGCATATACTATAAATGCATAAGAACATATGAGACATATTTATAGTTTCTCTATAAATGCAAAGAGTTAGAATGGGGTACCTGGCAATCAAGAGAAGTCGAGTTTTCTGAAAGGCAAAAGGCCTGTTTCTGGCAGTGGGTGGGGCCAGAAAGGTCAACCTGGTCCTAGAATCAGAGCCCAAGAGGAGACAAGGGAAAGCCATGACCAGCTGAGTTAAAATAGAGGTTGTGGGAAGCCCAGAGGTTTAACTGATGGCAGGAGGAGGTCAGAGTTCTGCAGGTGAACCTTTTCTGGTATGGTTAATATTACAGGTAACAGAACCATTCTGTAATAGATGTCGGTATCATTATGAAATCCTACTATAGTTTTCCAAGAAAGTACTATTGCGGGAAAATGGGGACAATAAATTTTTCTGTATTATTTCTTACAACTGCAATGAACCCATAATTATCTCAAAGTTCAATTTTAGAAAAAGTTAAAGAAAATTCAACTATAGCATGGAGCCAAAAATTTCATGCTCTCCGAATTTTCACCATGTGAACCAGAGTTCACAAAAGGCTTACCTCCCAGTCATCGAAGGAAATATGATTAAGACCTGTTAATGGGAAATGTTATTTCTACCCTAAAGCAAGATTTCAATGCACAGCATGTTTTCTCCAGAAAGTACTCTCACTATACAATAAATACAGTAAAAACAGACATTGCTACATACACCAGGAACTTTGAGGCCACTGGAGACGGCTAGGACTTCCCCAGGTTCGAGGCCATTCCTGTGGCTCTCCACATCACTCTCTTCTCCCTCTGTCAACACACTGTTACTCTCTGCCATTGAAGAACACGACTCAGGTGACTTTGGCCATGAAAGCTTGGGTGAGTCTGATTCCTTAGATGTCAGATTGCCACTAGATATAGAATCATCAGCTTCACTGGGATTTGAAGGTAGAATTACACCATAGGCTTGGTCATCCTTAGTTTTTATTTCCTCTGTTACAGATGTGCTTAAGCAACTGTTTCCTGAGGAGTCAAACAAAAGACTGTTAGTAAATCTTACACTGCATTACTACTCAACAATAATTCTCAACTAAATTTTTGTTTTTCAACTTCTCCTCTAAACTCTCACAGACATGAATGGGAACAGTTACCATAGCATCAGGAAGCCTTCATATTTATTAGTTTGGCAAAAGAATATACTTACTGACAAAATTAGAGCTTAAAAAAAGGTTACACTTTGACTAATGTCAAAAGCCAATGCAATAATAATTACCCAAAGCAATAGCAATTTGAAATCTTTCTAAAAATAGGAATTATATTCCAGTACATGATGCTAAGAGCTGCTACTAATAAAACATTCCAGCTCAGAGGATCTATGGAAAAAACACATGTAAGGCTGTGTTAGATCCAAATAAAAAGTATGTCATACACTAAACCTGTATTGCATGCTGATGGAAAATAAAAGGAAAGGTTATCATGAGCTCATCTCTTCCACTGCCATCTCTATTTACTCTTCTCTCTCCCTTACAAACATTCATAGGCATCATTTCACCATCATATATTGGCTTTGATGCTAAACTCACCCAAGTTTTGTACCTAAGTGTTCTGCAAGGTCTCAAACCCTGGACGTCAAAATACAAGGAATCATGTATCAATAGAACTAATAAAACTGGGTGCCATTGGCCTCAACCACCCAGTAATCTATCAAGTAGCTAAATAAATCCAATGTAATTAAAAACTATGGTAAGGGACTATTAAAAAAAATCCAGGGTTGCCTGAGTCAGTTAAGCGTCTGCCTTCAGCTCAGGCAGTGATCCTGGGGTCCTGAGATGGAGGCCACAGCGAGCTCCCTGCTATGTACAGTTTAACTGTGTTCTTTGCATTGCTTGCTATTCCTTTCTCTACCTTCCCCATTCTTGCAATTTTCTATCCATTCATCACAAATTAATTCAGATATCACCTAGTCCATGAAACCTTGCCCAGGACAGCCTCTGGACTGTTTGGAGTTTTTTCCTTGGTATATCAGTAATACCCTGGAACATCTCTATTATGGTACTTACCACACTGGATTGTAACTGTATGTTTGCCTAGCTCTCCAATAAAGTATGAAGTCACTAAAAGAAAGTCTATTATTTAAACTCTATTTAAACACAGATATCTCAAGAGCAAACAGTAATGAAAGTGAAGACATAGGAGAGAATCAAATTAGGACTATGAAAAGGACTTTTTCTTTTACTCTAAGTGGAATAAGAGTAAGAAGAAGGTAGGGACAAGACCTCACCTACATCTTTTAAAAGGATCACTCTGCCATATGGAGAAGTGACTAGCATGAGTGAGTAGGGTAGACCCTGAAAAAACAGAAAAGAAGCAATTTCTGCCAACAGTTCAGTCAAGAGATAAAAGTACCTTGAACAAGGAGGAACCAAGGGTAGATGGCCAGATTTGGGGGAGTCCCACAGTTGAAAGACAAACTGGATGAGCAGTATGAGAAATTACCAATAAGCTCAATTAGTAAAAGGACAAAAACTCTGACAAATATTAAAGAGGTAAAACATTACAGCAATTTCAGAGACATATACTATAAAAAGGAAGAAAGCAAACTAGTTGAGACTTACAGGGTATGCCTTTAGTACAGAGAAACAGCAAGGGAACTATACATACCATTTCACAAAACTGAATGATTATTATTATTCTTTTTTAAAACCTTTATCTTTATTTTCTTCTTAAAATTAAGTTGAAAGCTAAGAATCTGCAAAGCATTATCTACAATTGGTTTTTACTGTTCCATGTGAATTTAACAGAAGCTTTCCAAAAATGTATTGTATACTATAAATTGAGTTGTACCCCTCCCCCAAAAGTTTTCATTTTAGAATATTTTTTTTTTAATTAAACCAAATAGGCACTGCTGGCTGTCTCCTAATTCCATCACACATAATTGATGCTCCTGACTTTTACAACATTCACTTGGCCTCCTTACTGTTACTTCATAGCTTTAGATGCCTTTCTGGTAAAGCTATGTGAAAAGGTAAGATACATGTCATAGAACACAGAGTGAAGACATCAGCTTACATGTGAAACATAGTCAGTTTCTCACCTGGGAGTTTGACATTATCTGATGAATTCTGATCTAGCTGCTTTCTGCTAGGAGAAGCCTCTTCTTCTGAAGGTAGTTCTGTGTTCCCCATCTTCACTGCTTTTTCTGGTTTTCCATTGACCTTGAGACCTTCTGGGTCTGGGTCAGGGGTAAGGCCCTCTGCCCCATCAACTGCCGGTGACACTTCTTCATTTCCCTCATTCTTAAGCCTCTTAGAGTGAGAACCACTGCACTGGAAACTATTAACAAGAGAAGCTGTGGTCAGAGCAGGACATTTGCAATTATAAATGTTATTTTCACTTACCGAAAGTAGTGAAAAAACTGATAGCTTTCTAATTATTATGCAAAAATAATCTTCACAATTAATAAATTAAATCTGAAATTGAAATCTCAGCAGTTTTAATAACAATTTGCTAAAAATTAATTTTTTTTTCTAGTTAGACAACGATTTTATTGCTTGAGTACATAGTCAAATTTACGCGACCAGTGCAGAGGCTGTGGATGACTCGTATTTCCAATTGTGGGGGAGGACTCGTTTGGTCTTATAGTATCGAGCCAACCGGTGAATATGGCTCTCTATCAGAATCAGTTGGAATTTAGCATCCTTGTCCTTTCTGTTCCTCTCAAGATGCTTTCGAACAGCAACAGCTTTCTTAATCAAATGGTAGAGATCCTCAGGAAGATCAGGAGCGAGTCCTTTGGACTTAAGAATTCTCAAGATTTTATTGCCTGTCACAAAACGTACTTGTGCCACACCATGGGAGTCTCTCAGAATCACACCGACCTGCGAGGGAGTCAGGCCCTTCTTGGCCAGTAACTGATTATTAAAGTAACTGATTATTAAATATTATTGAGGAATATTGCTAAAATTTTATAACAGTATTAAAAGAAGTCTGAAAATAAAAAAGTGAAAAATTATGACATGGGGATAATAAAGTCATAAATGTTTTTTAGGTAATAAAGAAAGGAAAAGGAAAAGAGATTTCTATAAGCTGTTGTTAAAGTCTATGTATATTACTTACATTCTAAGTTTCATTTAATTTTGAGTATGCATGAAAATCATCAAAATTAAATGCCAAATCATTATTAGCTAAAGGAATTAGAAGAGGAGACAGGCTAACTAATTGTATTTAACATCTTATATCTACTTCTTGTTTTCAGAGTAAACACTATTTTAATTCTTTTCTTAGTATTTTTCAGGAGGTCACTTGATGGCTTTGTCATAGATGCCTTCTGTATAACACACAACATTTCCAACACTTTCATTTAAGAATTACAAATCAAATCTAAGCAACGTGTATTTCCATGTCCAAACACACACACACACACACACACACACACACACACACAAAGCCTGTTCACTACAGGAAGTCAGGGAAGGTAGGTTTCTGAGGTGAAGGTGGTAGCCAAGGATAACCTATGTAAATTAGCTTTGGCTGCTATTGGCAGTACTACTATCATCATCACCATTATTGCATTGGCCAGGTGGGAAATCTTCACATTATAAATAGCATAGCACATGTAAAATAAGATGGCTGATTTCTCTTCGAGATTTCAATGAATCATTCACTTCATTACATTTCCTAGATAGGGTATTACTTAAGGGAGATCAGCAAATGCCATGATCAAGTCACAAGCCTGGGCATAATCAACGAGCCCCTTAATATGAGGCCATCTAACTGAATGAGCAAAGTCCATTGATTATTTTAACCTACTAAAAGGCATTTCAAGTCTGTTCAATGTCATAGATCTATGTTCTCTGTCAACACTAAAGGGTCACTGTTTTTAGTAAATAGGAGAACAGATCATGCACCTAAATAAAGTATTGTATTTTCTGTCCATTAAAGAACAATTCTCAAGATGTTCTATTGGTATTTCTTCTGGACTCAGATTGTCTAATGCCTCCTCACCTTTTTGGCATTGACTCTCTAATCAGTATTTCCCTAACTTTTTTTAAATACAACCAACCCGTTATAAGTTACACATTTTAGATAGTGATACAACACACTCATACACATATGTTGACACATCAGGAATTAATACTCGCCCTTACCACAGAAAAGAAATGCAATACTTTTTACTCTATTTTGCATCCTAATTTTAAAATGTTGTAACTAGCCTACTGAATTTATTTGAAAACTAACAGTTTGAAAATCACTGCTGTAAACTATAGGGTAAAATAAGAACACCTGAGTTTTAGTTCTGTTACTAATTCCACGCCTCAGGTATTTATTTCTCTTATAAAATGCAGAAGCGTGACTCCATGTTCTTAAATTTCCTCCACTCACTACCATTTAAAAATAGCAGAATATAAATGTCAGAATAAGAAAATAAGCATCAGAAGTATGGCCAAAGATTTAAAATCACACTGCTATTTAGTTAATGGCCAAAAAACCCCAAAAACAAAAACTAGAAATAAGATATTGACCCAAACACAGGGGATTAAATACATGCAGGCATTGAGTATTATGTTGTACGAAATCATTTAATTACATGAAGAACACTCACAAAACCAGTCATCAAAGGGTTAACAGAGCATAGCCCAGTTTTGGAAAAGTATATTATGTAATATAATAAGCACATATGTAAAGGGTATCCACCAAATTTTAACACTGGATGGTGATGTTATAAGTGATTTGGGATTCCTTCACTATTCTTTTCCTTATTTTACAAATATTCTCCAGTGCCAAATATTAGTTTTATAATATGAAAGAAAAACAAGGAGTAATATTGGAGAATAAACGTGTAATATAAACCTGGAAAATATAAGAGCCTAAAAACTTTGCCTAAGGACCTGAGAGCAACATAACACATGCTCCATCAATGAGTTTTTTTTTTTTTAAAGATTTTATTTATTTATTTGACAGAGAAAGATCACAAGTAGGCAGAGAGGCAAGCAGAGAGAGAGGGGGAAGCAGGCTCCCTGCCGAGCAGAGAGCCCGATGTGGGACTCGATGCCAGGACCCTGAGATCATGACCTGAGCCGAAGGCAAAGGCTTAACCCACTAAGCTACCCAGACACCCCATCAATGGGTTTTAAAATAGGAAGATGCCCACAGATGACCTAAAAACTTCTGAAATGGCTCTGGCCACTAAAATGGAATATAGAATAAAGTTCACATGGACAACCATGTTAAACAAATACCACCTGCTCTGCTTTACACCTTGTAAAAGAATAAAACCAAGTGTATAAATTGTAGCCAAATATAGGTATCCTGATGAGTAAAGTATCTTGAGTGAAGAATGAAGAAAACAACTAAAGTCAGAAAATCAGTAGCTAAATGAAAAGGTTCGACATCAAGTTATTAAAGTTTATAAAAATATGGAGATGAATACAGAGCACTAATTCAACCTCAATGTACATTAGTAAGGGGTCTAGGAGGTCCCAGGACTGTTCTTTTTGGCATGTATAGCATGTCAGGAATATTCTCAAGCACATTATATATCCCTTCCTATATTTTACTTATTATACTTCTTAAGAATTATAAATTATAATTTATATAATTATAAGAATTATAAATACTTTGCCTCAGTTTTTTTCAGTAAGATATTAAGTAAATTTATGATGATAAACAGGAGAAAGCAAATGAATAGTTTCTGAGAACATCACATTCAATGACCCATTTTATTGAGTAGGTACAAGTGGGATGGGGGGGAAGAAATCATTACCTCCTAGATGCTTTTCTTACTTTCCTCCTCCTCTGCAGCCATGCTTTTACTTCAGGTGTGGATTCTGGAGTAGGCTTTGTGTGATCAATGGTGTATATATCCTTTCCTTGCTTCCAAAGCTGATATCTGTCTGGCTGAAATTTCCTCACAAAGATATCCATTGAGATTTTCACCATGTCTTTCCTGCAGGTGCACTGAAACAACAGGGTTGGTGTGCTTTAAACATTGTACTGGCTACATAAGGTCAGACTAAGTTATACTTTGAATGTACCATACATGAATACTCACTACAAACTTGAGGATAATGTTTTACATTTTCAATATAAATTGCAGCAAGTGATAAATTCAATTTTTTTCTGAACAGAGGTGACAACCTATACTTTCACATTTACAAATGATAAAATGCAGTGTATGGTTCATTGAGAACTTACTGCAAAAACAACTAATAGGAAAGCACACTATCTATCTATCTATCTATCTATCTATCTATATATATATATTTTTTATTGTTTATTTGAGAGAGAGACATCAAGAGAGAGCATGAGTGAGGAGGTCAGAGGGAGAAGCAGATTCCCCATGGAGCTGGGAGCCCGAAGTGGGACTCGATCCCAGGACTCCAGGATCATGACCTGAGCTGAAGGCAGTCACTTAACCAACTGAGAGCCACCCAGGCACCAGGAAAGCACACTTTTGTAAGATTGCCTGGGGCAGAAGAATTATCTTCTCATCATGAATATGGACCAAATGCTGAAAGGCCCATAAAACTGAAAACCTGGATTACAATGAATAAAAATAGCCAATGTATGTTTGTTTAGAAAAATTCAACCAATAGATTGAGATAAATTTTAATCACATGTATTTTAATCACATGTATGTTTATTAATAAATATACTCTCCCAGATTAATCAATAATTAGAGCAAATGACTGGCTTCTCTTCTATGTCCTACCCATAAGACCCCCACCATCATCACTTTAAATATGTAACTAAGAAGAAATAGTGTTAAGGCGAAAAGTTCAAAGAAAAGATTATTTTAAATCTACTAGGACTTTGATTATCATGAATACATAGTCAGCAGTTCCACCTTATAAAACAAGTTTCCTATAAAGACTTCAACAGGTTAAATTGTGTCTAGGCCAACATTCCATTAACAGGGCAGTTATCATGCAAACAATCCCTAACACACCTAACGACAGACTGGTTGACTTAACAACAGCCTTGAAACAATAAGTCTCTCAATATGTTGGTGATAAGATTATCATCTCCATCTAAATTAATTTCAAAGCTTAATAATCTCCAAACTGTATTATCTATCCCTAGAGTTCAAATCTTGACAGGTATAATGTTTTAAAAGTTCAGAAAACACCTTATACTCAACATGCCTAAAATAACTTCTTCAACTGCAAACAAACATTGTTATGATATCATGATTCTTCCATTCTTCTACATTCATAGTCAACATTTCCCAATCCCTCCCTTCTCATCTACTCCTAAAAATTCTGTCTGTCGTCACCAATAAGAAGTCCTTCCTTTAAAATGTCTCCTGCATGAAGTCCTTATACCAGGATCCTTTCATCTTCACTTTCAGACACTGAACTCTAGCATAACAAAGCAAACTCACTTCTCTATCTGCAGTCACTCCTAGCACCAATTCATCTTTAGAGCTGTCACTTTAATCCTCCTCAAATATCTTATAACCTTTCCTGAGTTCAATAAGCTGTAATCTATGCTGCTCTGCTATTAGAATAAAATCTAGACCCCTGAGTCCAGCATTCAAGGGATCCAAGATTTGACTCTACCAGTGAGATTTCCGAGTTTCTCTCCCATTACCACTCCTTTTCAACCCAAGGAGCATAATCACCAGAAGCCAAATGTGCAGATGCTTCCTTAACTCAGTACTTCTGCTTCTACCACAATGTCTTCCTGATCACTGTTCTATTATTACAAGAAAAAAAAATTATCTTAAACACTGTAAATTGTACCAACTATTCCTCTGAATGCAGTACTGTTTATCTATAGCTCTGCTTTCTATTATAAGTTAAGTATAGAAAAGGTTCTACAACATCTTGCTATAATTATCTTGGCCTATAAATACGGAAAAGGGAAATGTGAGAAATTTTAGCATATTTTGGTTTAAGATGCAATCTTACCCCTAAAGGAAGAAACAGAAACTGGATTCATCAGCAGAAACTTTCCTATTTCTTAAAGTGTTACCAATATTTGCTTCATGAAGAAAAATAAGGGATGAACAATATTGACACAATTAGTTTCTTTGGCAAGGGAGAATTTTGTCGTACCTATCTTACTTTCCCATTCCACCCTCACAGAAGTCAGATATTGTGAACATGCAGCAAGATCTACCACTCATTTGACTGCTTGACTCACTACAAAGGATTAAGTTCTATCTCCAAATTAAAATACTCAGAAAGAAAGAGACAAAAATATCCAAAATAATGCAAGGAACAACATCAGAGTCAAAAATAGTAAAATTCAGCAGCACAGAGAAATCTACTTTTTTTTTTTTTTTAAAGAAATCTAGTCTTGTTAGTATTGAAAAATAGTAACACTCATCTAAACCCTTCAGGAAGTTAAATGAGGTCATTTTAAGAGAATGCACTACATAAATTTGTTAGTAAGAAGGAATGACATTAACAATCCCATTTGGAAATTAAGAAACTTTCAGACTACATACTAATACAAAGAGCAATAATAAGCAATAGATAATACTTTTTGAGCAACCTATTTGTGATATCAAGTCAAAATACTAAAAAGAATGGCTATTCTTGCTGCTCCTTTTAAGAACATACACATATGGGTTAAAAATGCTAAGCCCAAATTTAAAGAGAATTTTCAGGGCGCCTGGGTGGCTCAGTGGGTTAAGCCGCTGCCTTCGGCTCAGGTCATGATCTCAGGGTGCTGGGATCGAGTCCCGCATCAGACTCTCTGCTCAGCAGGGAGCCTGCTTCCTCCTCTCCCTCTCTCTCTCTGCCTGCCTCTCTGCCTACTTGTGATCTCTCTCCGTCAAATAAATAAATAAAATCTTTAAAAAAAAAAAAAAAAAAAAAAAAGAATTTTCAGGAGTTTGTATGCATTGAATTCTTCCATATTTCACTACCCTAAGACTTACTATATAGAATCACGATTATATGTTCCTATCTCACAGGAAGTCAAATTTATGTTATTATTGATACTGAAAACCATCAATCTACTTTAAAGATGAAAATGCTTTAAAAATTAGCAACTTTCTAAGACAGAAAATACTAAATTAGTTGTCTCAACTGCAAAACTGGAATTTTCACATAACCACAATAAATGATTAATAAAATAAGAAGTTAATACTAAAACACCCAAACCGAGGTATTACTTTTAACATATTTTCTTCATGACACACAGGATGGATAATTAATTATGAAAAAAATACTTTCATGTGCAAATATCTGATAAGGAAGGCTTTGAAGGTATGAAAAAATGTGTGAAATGATTCTGCTTTTCATTCTGTTTATCAATAATTAAATGATAAGTAGGAAGGAACTAAGTTAAGAATGCCTTAAAATAAGACAAGTCTAGTAGCAACTTGATGGTGGCTGTCATGGTTATTATGAGGGTTTTACAGGTTGAATTGTGACCCCCTCAAAAGGTATGGTGCTGTGCTCACCCCAAGTATATCAAAATGTGACTTGTTAATGCAGAAGTAATGACTTAAGGTCATACCAGAGTAAGGTGGGCTTTAATCCAAAAGGATTGATAGCCATATCAGAAAAGAAGAGACAAAGACACACAGGGGAGAAGGCCATATGAAGACAGATGCACAGATAGGAGAAATATGTCTATAAGGCAAAGACCACCAAGGACCAACTTCCACTACCAGGAAAAGGCAGGGAAGGATTGCAAAGGGAGGCAAGTCTTATTGGCACCTTGATTTTGGATTTCCAGCATCCATTACCATGAGACAATACACTTCTGTTATTTTAAACCATCCAGTTTGTGGTCCTTTGTTACAGCAGTTCTCAGAAATGAATATAGCCTTAGAAAACTAATAAATGTTTGGTATTGTCAAGTGCATTACTGCTATAACAAATACCTTAAAAATTTGGAAGTGGTTCTGGATAAGAAAAGAGTAAAGAAACCTTCTGTGATCATAAGCAATACATACATAATCATGAACAGAATGTCACTAGACATGTGAACTTTGCTAAAGTGTTTTGTTAAAAAGGTGTTTTTGCCAAGATCTTGGATGATAATGAGGAACATGGTATTGAAAACTGGAAGGAAGGTGATCCTTGTGACAAAGTAACAGAACTGGGTTCTTCTGCTGAATATGTAGTTGAAGATATGTCCAAGGAAAATATGGAAAGTGCAGGCTATTTTCTTTGTTATTTATCATAAAATAGGAGGGAAGAAATAAACTGATGAAGGAAATGCTAAGCAAAAAGGAAAATTTTAGCCTATCCATTTAAGTGTGCTCTGCAGACTGGGCCAATGGTTTGGTGGGACAAACATCTGCTAAGGAGATTTGACATGTGAATCAGGGATGAACTCAACCATACCAGCAGAAGCCAGAACTCAGGATGTAGTTATCCTGGAAAGAAATATGGAGGACCTTCCTGTCTGATGGCTTGCATAGCCATGATTGCACAGAAAGCCAACACATTTTTTGAGATCTTTATACTGGCAAAATGCTGCTAGCTTGGATGGAAAGGGATAAAGACACAAAATAAAATGAAGGAAGAAAGACTCCAAGGGCAAAGTTACAGTAAAGAGAACTGAGCCAGGGGAGACAAGATCGTGGGGAACTAGAAGGAGGCACCGTTTCAACCTGTACCTAAAGTGAGCTGATTACCTACCAAAGAACTCTGATCAACCATGAATTAGCCTGAGATCAGAATTATACACGTCTGGATCTCTACAGGGGCAGAAGACACCAGTGGGCAGGTAAAGCGGAGTGGGAACATCGGACTGATATTGGAAGATAAACAAAAGGGGGAGGGAGCCACCAGAAGCCACCCATTGGAAAGTAATACCCCAATAAAAGAGTAACTGGGGACCAGCATTAACTTGGAGTCTGGTTGAAAGCACTCAAAAAGAGCAGGATCCTGGGGGGGGAAATTGTGGGAATTGGGGCAATTAGGGATAGGGGCTTAAGGCCCCAGATCAAGGAGAGACACCCCGGCACTGAGTCAGAGAAAGTGCAGCGAAGAAACCAGGTCTTGGTCCCTGAGCTGCCAGCATGCCTGAGAGCACCCGGGTGGTGGGTGGTGGCTCCCATGAGGGGCTGGGAGCCTCACCAGCCTGCAGAATCACAGCCTTTTTGCACTCTCCAAGCACGCTCTGCGCCCTGCTATCAGAGTCTGAGTTGCGCCCCACACCCTCCCCTGAGAGAGGTGTGTGCAGGCACCAGCCCAGTGCTTTCGGACCTGGAAAGACCAGGCACTCCCAGCCCTGGCCAGCGGGAAAATCTCTGTGTGTGATCACTGCTTGTGACCTCTATGGTGGACTGGAGCTGCCCAGACAGCTGCTGCTGTCGTGGTTTTGGGTACAAGCAGGAGTTCCTGCATCCCCAGGGACTGTGACTGGCAACCTGCTCTGCCAGTGGCCAAGGGGGAATTTATGTGCTCTGGAGCACCGAGAGAACAGATGAGGCTTCTCTCTGAGAGGGAGGTCGGGGTGCAGTTTGCTTTCCTCTAAACTCCAAAAACCATCAAAAGCTGTCAAGGTGAAAGAAAACAAACCAAAAAACCTCCAGAGAACAAAAGCCTGAAAAACCTGTCTCCTCAGAGACCACCCCCTTGAGGAGGGTGGGAGGACTTAACTCCAAAACACTGAAAACCCACACAGCAATCCCCTCCCCCAGAAAGCCATGGGGGGGGGGGCGGGGATTGGGAACAAGAGAACAAGCAGCACTACTTCATAGATACAACTTTTATTTTTAATTCGTTCCCACTATTCTGGTTCATTTTTTTATAGATAATATTTAACCTATTTACCACCACAGTGAGATGTCCAGTACATCAAATTCCATAATAACCTTTTAACCTGCACTATTTGATATATACTGGTATTTTTCTTTTGCTTTTCTATTTTTTAATTTTTTTTTAATTTTAGTTTAGTTTGGTTTATTCTTTTTTTATTTAAATTTTTTAATATTCATATAGAGTTAAACTTCAAGGTAATCCCCTTTCCCCAATTAATGTGACCCCTAAGGGTAAACCAATTTTTACTCCCCCTTTATTTTAGGAAAGTTGACTCCTTTAACAAAGATATCAAGATACATCCAGGAAGAATAAAAATAACCTTCCTCACCCACACTGAGAATTTATAACCACTCTCCCATCTTTTTCTTCCTCCAGTATTTGTATATTTGTGTTTGTCCTGGTAGTATATAAATCTTATACTTGGGGTTCTTTTTGATGAGGTTCTTTTCTTGTTTTGCTTTTATATATATATATATTTTTTTCTCTTCTCATCTACTTTTATCAGTTTTTTTATTTGACTGTTTTTGTTTGTATACTTCATAAATCTTACCTTGGGGCCGATTTGGGCTGGGCCTTCTTTTCTATTTATCTTTCTTTTTTTTTTTTTCCTTTCTCTCTCTCTCTTTTCTTTTCTCTCTTTCTTTTTTCTTTCGTTTGGATGGGGACTCTTGATTGCTCAGAAGCATTCCAGGGTGCACCTTGACTGCACCATGGTCGATACATTCAGCTACATCCATTCAGCCATCTCTCACCAAAATGACTAGGAGGAGGAATTCCGACAGAAAAAAAATTCAGAGGATGGGTATTCTGCAACAGAGCTAATGGCTATCGACATAAACAATATGTCGGAAAGGGAATTCAGGCTAACAATTATCCAGGCAATAGCTAAGTTGGAGAAAGCCATGGATGACAAAATGGAATTGATTAGGGCAGAACTGAAAACCACCAGGGAAGATGTTCACAATGTTCTCAATGAGTACCCATCTAATCTAAATTCTCTAAAAGCTAGGGTAACTGAGACAGAAGATAGAATCAGTGATCTGGAGGACAAACAGATAGAGAGAAAGGATCAGAAGGAAGCCTGGAACAAATAGCTTAGAAGCCACAAAAACAAAATTAGGGAAATAAATGACACCATGAAATGTTCCAATGTCAGAATTATTGGAATCCCTGAAGGGGAGGATAAAGAAAAAAGTATAGAAGATATAGTGGAACAAATTCTCCATGAAAATTTTCCCAATCTTGCGAATGGAACCAGTGTTCATGTACTAGAGGCAGAATGGTCTCCTCCTAAGATTATAGAATCTCAAAAGTCCTCGAGACAACTGATAGTAAGAATGAGGAATCATAATTGTAGACAGGCTTTCTTGAAAGCAGCTAGGACAAAAAAGGTCCTTACATACAGAGGCAAGCCCATCAGAATAACATCAGATCTGTCCACAGAAAACAGGCAAGCCAGAAAGGGCTAGATATATTCACGGCACTAAATGAGAAGAACATGCAGCCAAGAATACTTTGTCCAGTAAGAATGACATTCCAAATGGATGGAGAGATAAAGAGTTTCCAAGACCAGCAAGACTGGAAAGAGTATATGACCACCAAGCCGACACTGCAGGAAATATTAAGGCAGGGTTCTATAAAAGAGGGAAAGTCCTAAGAATATCATTGAACAGAAATATGGAGACAATCTACAGAAAGAAAGACTTCAAAGGTAACACAATGTCAATAAAAACATATCTATCAATAATCACTCTCAATGTGAATAGCCTAAATGCGCCCGTAAAATGACACAGGGTTGCAGACTGGATAAAACGACAGGACCCATCTATATGTTGTCTACAAGAGACCCATTCTGAACCTAAGGATACATCCAGACTGAAAATGGAGGGATGGAGAAGCATCTTTCATGCCAATGGGCTTCAAAAGAAAGCTGGAGTAGCAATTCTCATATCAGATAAAATAGATTTTAAACTAAAGACTGTAGTCAGAGATACAGAAGGACACTACATAATTTTTAAAGGGACTATCCAACAAGATGATCTAACAATTGTAAATATCTATGCCCCCAATATGGGAGCAGCCAATTACATAAGAAATCTATTAATCAAGATAAAGAGTCATATTCATATGAATACATTAATAGTAGGAGACCTTAACACGCCTCTCTCAGTAATACACAGATCATCCAAGCATAAAATCAATAAAGAAACAAGAGCATTGAATGACACATTGGACCAGATGGACCTCATAGATATATAGAGAACATTCCACCCTAAAACAACAAAATACTCATTCTTCTCAAGTGCACATGGAAGCTTCTCAAGAATAGACCACATACTGGGTCACAAATCAGGACTCATCTGATACCAAAAGACTGAGATTATTCCCTGCATATTCTCAGATAACAAGGTTTAGAAACTGGAGCTCAATCGCAAGGAAAAGTTTGGAAGGAACTCAAACACCTGGAATCTAAAGACCACCTTGCTTAAGAATGCTTGGATCAACCAGGAGATCAAAGAAGAACTTAAGCAATTCATGGAAACCAATGAGAATGAAGACACTTTGGTCCAAAACCTATCGGATACAGCAAAGGCAATCCAAAGGGGGAAATACTTAGCCATCCAAGCCTCCATCAAATCCACCAGCTGTCTCTACACCTTAAAGAGATGGAGAATCAACAACAAATCAAACTAACTCCACACATAAATAGGGAAATAATCAAGAACAGAGCAGAGATCAATGAGATAGAAACTAGAGATACAGTAGAGCCTATCAATGAAACTAGAAAATGGTTTTTTAAAAGAATCAATAAGATCAATAAACACTAATCCAAAAGAAAAGAGAGAAAGCTCGTATTAATAAAATTATAAATGAAAAGGGAGAGATCACAACTAACACCAAGGAAATAGAAACAATCATCAGAAGCTATTATCAACAGTTATATGCCAATAAGTTAAGCAACCTAGATGAAATGGATACATTCCTGGAAAACTATAAACTCCAAAAATTGAACCAGGAAGAAACTAACAACGTGAATAGACCAATATTTAGTAACAAGATTGAAACAGTGATAAAAACCTCCCAAAAAACAAGAGCTCAGGACCTGACAGATTCCCTGGGTAATTCTACCAAATTTTCAAAGAAGAAATAACACCTATTCTCCTGAAGCTGTTTCAAAAAATTGAAGCAGAAGGAAAACTTCCAGACTCTTTTTATAAAGACAGCGTTACACTGATCCCCAAACCAGGCAAAGACCCCACCATAAAGGAGAATATCAGACCAATATCACTGATGAATATGGATGCTAAGATTCTCAACAGGATCCTAGCAAACAGGATCCAACAGCACATTAAAAAGATTATCCACCATGACCAGGTGGGATTCATCCCTGGGTTACAAGGATGGTTCAACATTCCCAAATCAATCAATGTGATAGAACAAATCAATAAGAGAAGAGAGAAGAACCACATGGACCTCTCAATTGATGCAGAATAAGCATCTGACAAAATCCAGCATCTGTTCCTGATTAAAATGCTTCAAAGTATAGGGACCGAGGGAACATTCCTGAACTTCATAAAATCTATCTATGAAAAACCGACACCAAATATCATCCTCAATAGGAAAAAAGCTCACAGCCCTCCCATTGAGATCAGGAACACAACAAGAATGCCCATTATCACCACTCTTGTTCAACATAGTATTCGAAGTCCTAGCAACCGCAATCAGACAACAAAGAGAAATAAAAGGTATCCAAACTGGCAATGAAGAAGTCAAACTCTCTCTCTTCGCAGACACATGATGCTTTAAATGGAAAACCCAAAAGACTCCACCCCCAAACTACTAGAACTCATTCAGCAATTCAGTAATGTGGAAGGATACAAAGTCAATGTACAGTAATCAGTGGATTTCTTACACACTAACAATGAAAATACAGAAAGGGAAATTACAAAATTGATTCCATTTACTATAACACCAAGAACCATAAGATACCTGGGAATAAACCTAATGAAAAATTTAAAGGATCTGTACTCGAGGAACTACAGAACACTCATGAAAGAAATTGAAGAAGACACAAAAAAATGGAAGACCATTCCATGCTCTTGTATAGGAAGAATAAATACTGTTGAAATGTCTACACTGCCAGGAGCAATCTATACTTTTAATGCCATTTCGATCAAAATTCCACCAGATTTCTCAAAGAGCTGGAGCAAATAATCTAAAATTTGTATGGAATCAAAAGAAACCCCGATTGCTAAAGAAATGTTGAAAAAGAAAGATAAAACTGGGGGCATCACATTACCTGATTTCAAGTTTTACTACAAAGCTGTGACCACCAAGACAGCATGGTACTGGCATAAAAACAGACACATAGACCACTGGAACAGAGTAGAGAGCCCAGATATGGACCCTCAACTCTATGGTCAAATCATCTTTGAAAAAGTAGGAAAAAATATACAGTGGAAAAAAGACTGTCTTTTCAATAAATGGTGTTGGTAAAATTGGGCAGCTGTGTGTAGAAGAATGAAACTCGGCAATTCTCTTACACAATGCACAACTATAAACTCGAAATGGGTAAAAGACCTGAATGTGAGGCAGGGATCCACCAGAATTCTAGAGGAGAAGATAGGCAGTAACCTCTTCAATATCAGCCACAGCAACTTCTTTGAAGATGTCTCCAAAGGCAAAGGAAACAAAAGCGAGCTGAACGTTTGGGACTTCATCATATCAAAAGCTTCTGCACAGCAAAGGAAAGTAAATGCTGAAAATTAAAAGAGGCTGACTCTCTTTCTTAGAAATTATTAATTTCCCAACAAAGTATCCACAGTATCATAAAATAGTGAAAGTAAATGCTTAAAATTTAAAGAGAATTACTCTTTCTTAGAAATTATTAATTTCCCGAAGGAGTCAAGATGGTGGAGAAGTAGCAGGCTGAGACTACTTCAGCTAGCAGGAGATCAGCTAGATAGCTTACCTAAAGATTGCAAACACCTGCAAATCCATCGGCAGATCAAAGAGAAGAACAGCAATTCTGGAAACAGAAAAACAACCACTTTCTGAAAGGTAGGACTGGCGGAGAAGTGAATCCAAAGCGACGGGAAGATAGACCCCAGGGGGAGGGGCCGGCTCCCAGCAAGCGGCAGGCCAACGGAGCACAAAATCAGGACTTTCAAAAGTCTGTTCCGCTGAGGGACATCACTCCAGAGGCTAAACTGGGGCAAAGTCCACGTGGGGTCAGTGTGGCCTCAGGACCCGCAGGGTCACAGAAGGATCGGGGATGTCTGAGTGTCCCAGAGCTTGAGGGTATTGGAATGGGAAAACCAGCTACAGAGACGGAGCCGACAGTAAGATCGCAACTCGGGGTTACCTTGAACCGGTCACAGGCTCGGTGAGCTCGGAGCGCGGCCGGAGGTCAGGCAGTCGAGAGTAACTGGGAACTGTTCTCTGAGGACACACTGAGGAGGGGTGCCGCGGGCTCTCAGCTACTCCGGGCCAGAGACCAGGAGGCCACCATTTGTATTACCGTCCTCTGGAACTCTACGGAAAGCGGAAAGCGCTCAGGGAACAAAAGACCCTGAAAGCAACCAGAGCGGATTACTCAGCCCCTGGTAAGGGTGGTGAAATTCCGCCTGGGGCAAAGACACTTGAGAATCACTACACCAGGCCCCTCCCCCAAAGATCAACAAGAAATACAGCCAAGACCAAATTCACCTACCAAGGAGTGCGATTTCAATACCAAGAAGAGCAGCAGAATTCCAGAGGAGGAGAAAGCAAAGCACGGAACTCAAGGAGTTCTCCCTGTGATTTTTTTAGTCTTGCAGTTAATTTAATTTTTTTCTTTTTCATTTTTTTCTCTTCTTATACTAAAATTTTTTTTAAGATTTAAGCTTTTCTTTTTTAATGTTTTTAAACTAGTTTATCTAATATATATATTTTTTCTTTTTTCTATTTTTCTTTATTCATTTTCTATTTTTTAACTCTTTTCTTTTCTTTTTGTTCTTTTTCTTTTCTTTCTTTCTTTATGAACCTCTTTTTATCCCCTTTCTCCCCCCTCACGATTTGGGATCTCTTCTGATTTGGTTAAAGCATATTTTCCTGGGGTTGTTGCCACCCTTTTAGTATTTTACTTGTTCCTTCATATACTCTTATCTGGACAAAATGACAAGGCGGAAAAATTCACCACAAAAAAAAGAACAAGAGGCAGTACTGAAGGCTAGGGACCTAATCAATACAGACATAGGTAATATGTCAGATCTAGAGTTCAGAATGACAATTCTCAAGGTTCTAGCCGGGCTCAAAAAAGGCATGGAAGATATTAGAGAAACCCTCTCGAGAGATATAAAATCCCTTTCTGGAGAAATAAAAGAACTAAAATCTAACCAAGTTGAAATCAAAAAAGCTATTAATGAGGTGCAATCAAAAGTGGAGGCTCTCACTGCTAGGATAAATGAGGCAGAAGAAAGAATTAGCGATATAGAAGACCAAATGACAGAGAATAAAGAAGCTGAGCAAAAGAGGGACAAACAGCTACTCGACCACGAGGGAAAAATTCGAGAGATAAGTGACACCATAGACGAAACAACATTAGAATAATTGGGATTCCAGAAGAAGAAGAGAGAGGGGAGCAGAAGGTATACTGGAGAGAATTATTGGGGAGAATTTCCCCAATATGGCAAAGGGAACGAGCATCAAAATTCAGGAGGTTCAGAGAACGCCCCTCAAAATCAATAAGAATAGGCCCACACCCCGTCACCTAATAGTAAAATTTACAAGTCTCAGTGACAAAGAGAAAATCCTGAAAGCAGCCCGGGAAAAGAAGTCTGTAACATACAATGGTAAAAATATTAGATTGGCAGCTGACTTGTCCACAGAGACCTGGCAGGCCAGAAAGAGCTGGCATGATATTTTCAGAGCACTAAACGAGAAAAACATGCAGCCAAGAATACTATATCCGGCTAGGCTATCATTGAAAATAGAAGGAGAGATTAAAAGTTTCCAGGACAAACAAAAACTGAAAGAATTTGCAAACACCAAACCAGCTCTACAGGAAATATTGAAAGGGGTCCTCTAAGCAAAGAGAGAGCCTATAGGTGGTAGATCAGAAAGGAACAGAGACCATATACAGTAACAGTCACCTTACAGGCAATACAATGGCACTAAATTCAGATCTCTCAATAGTTACCCTGAATGTTAATGGGCTAAATGCCCCAATCTAAAGATACAGGGTATCAGAATGGATAAAAAAACAAAACCCGGGACGCCTGGGTGGCTCAGTTGGTTAAGCAGCTGCCTTCGGATCAGGTCATGATCCCAGCGTCCTGGGATCGAGTCCCACATCAGGCTCCTTGCTCCGCAGGGAGCCTGCTTCTCCCTCTGACTCTGCCTTCCACTCTGTATGCCTGTGCTCGCTCTCACTCGCTCTCTCTCTGACAAATAAATAAATAAAATCTTAAAAAAAAAAAAAAAACCCATCTATATGTTGCCTCCAAGAAACTCATTTTAAGCCCGAAGACACCTCCAGATTTAAAGTGAGGGAGTGGAAAAGAATTTACCATGCTAATGGACATCAGAAGAAAGCAGGAGTGGCAATCCTTAGATCAGATCAATTAGATTTTAAGACAAAGACTATCATAAGAGATGAGGAAGGACACTATATCATACTCAAAGGGTCTGTCCAACAAGAAGATCTAACAATTTTAAATATCTATGCCTCCAACGTGGGAGCAGCCAACTCTATAAACCAATTAATAACAAAATCAAAGAAACACATGAACAATAATACAATAATAGTAGGGGCCTTTAACACTCCCCTCACAGAAATGGACAGATCACCCAAGCAAAAGATCAGCAAGGAAATAAAGGCATTAAACGACACACTGGACCAGATGGACATCACAGATATATTCAGAACATTTCATCCCAAAGCAACAGAATACACATTCTTCTATACTGCACATGGAACATTTTCCAGAATAGATCACATCCTCAGTCTTAAATCAGGACTCAGCCAGTATCATAAGATTGGGATCATTCCCTGCATATTTTCAGACCACAATGCTCTGAAGCTAGAACTCAACCACAAGAGGAAGTTCGGAAAGAACCCAAATACACGGAGACTAAACAGCATCCTTCTAAAGAATGAATGGGTCAACCAGGAAATTAAAGAAGAATTGAAAAAAATCATGGAAACAAATAATAATGAAAACACAACAGTTCAAAATCTGTGGGACACAACAAAGGCAGTCCTGAGAGGAAAATATATAGTGGTACAAGCCTTTCTCAAGAAACAAGAAAGGTCTCAGGTACACATCCTAACCCTACACCTAAAGGAGCTGGAGAAAGAACAAGAAAGAAACCCTAAGCCCAGCAGGAGAAAAGAAATCATAAAGATCAGAGCAGAAATCAATGAAATAGAAACCAAAAAAACAATAGAGCAAATCAACGAAACTAGGAGGTGGTTCTTTGAAAGAATTAATAAAATCGATAAACCCCTGGCCAGACTTATCAAAAAGAAAAGAGAAAGGACCCCAAAAAATAAAATCATGAATGAAAGAGGAGAGATCACAGCTAACACCAAAGAAATACAAACTACTTATAAGAACATACTATGAGCAACTCTCTACGGCAACAAATTTGACAATCTGGAAGAAATGGATGCATTCCTAGAAACATATAAACTACCACAACTGAACCAGGAAGAAATAGAAAGCCTGAACAGACCCATAACCAGTAAGGAGATTGAAACAGTCATTAAATGTCCCCAAACAAATGAAAGCCCAGGGCCTGACGGCTTCCCGGGGGAATTCTACCAAACATTTAAAGAAGAACTAATTCCTATTCTCCTGAAACTATTCCAAAAAATAGAAATGGAAGGAAAACTTCCAAACTCATTTTATGAGGCCAGCATCACCTTGATCCCAAAACCAGACAAGGATCCCATCAAAAAAGAGAGCTATAGACCAATATCCCTGATGAACACAGATGCGAAAATTCTCACCAAAATACTAGCCAATAGGATTCAACAGTACGTTAAAAGGATTATTCACCACGACCAAGTGGGATTTATTCTAGGGCTGCAAGGTTGGTTCAACATCCGCAAATCTGTCAATGTGATACAACACATCAATAAAAGAAAGAACAAGAACCATATGATACTCTCAATAGATGCTGAAAAAGCATTTGACAAAGTACAGCATCCCTTCCTGATCAAAACTCTTCAAAGTGTAGGGAGAGAGGGCACATACCTCAATATCATCAAAGCCATCTATGAAAAACCCACCGCAAATATCATCCTCAATGGAGAAAAACTGAAAGCTTTTCTGCTAAGGTCAGGAACACGGCAGGGATGTCCATTATCACCACTGCTATTCAACATAGTACTAGAAGCCCTAGCCTCAGCAATCAGACAACAAAAGGAAATTAAAGGCATCCAAATCGGCAAAGAAGAAGTCAAATTATCACTCTTCGCAGATGATATGATACTATATGTGGAAAACCCAAAAGACTTCACTCCAAAACTGCTAGAACTTGTACAGGAATTCAGTAAAGTGTCAGGATATAAAACCAATGCACAGAAATCAGTTGCATTTCTCTACACCAACAGCAAGACAGAAGAAAGAGAAATTAAGGAGTCAATCCCATTTACAATTGCACCCAAAGCCATAAGATACCTAGGAATAAACCTAACCAAAGAGGCACAGAATCTATACTCAGAAAACTATAAAGTACTCATGAAAGAAATTGAGGAAGACACAAAGAAATGGAAAAATGTTCCATGCTCCTCGATTGGAAGAATAAATATTGTGAAAATGTCTATGCTACCTAAAACAGTCTGCACATTTAATGCAATTCCTATCAAAGTACCAGCCATCTTCTTCAAAGTAATGGAACAAATAATGCTAAAATTTATATGGAACCAGAAACGACCTCAAATAGCCAAAGGGATATTGAAAAAGAAAGCCAAAGTTGGTGGCATCACAATTCCGGACTTCACGCTCTATTACAAAGCTGTCATCATCAAGACAGCATGGTACTGGCACAAAAACAGACACATAGATCAATGGATCAATGAAACAGAATAGAGAGCCCAGAAATAGACCCTCAACTCTATGGTCTTTGACAAAGCAGGAAAGAATGTCCAATGGAAAAAAGACAGCCTCTTCAATAAATGGTGTTGGGAAAATTGGACAGGCACATGCAGAAAAATGAAATTGGACCATTTCCTTACACCACACACGAAAATAGACTCAAAATGGATGAAGGACCTCAATGTGCGAAAGGAATCCATTAAAATCCTTGAGGAGAACACAGGCAGCAACCTCTTCGACCTCAGCCGCAGCAACATCTTCCTAGGATCATCGCCAAAGGCAAGGGAAGCAAGGGCAAAAATGAACTATTGGGATTTCATCAAGATCAAAAGCTTCTGCACAGCAAAGGAAACAGTTAACAAAATCAAAAGACAACTGACAGAATGGGAGAATATATTTGCAAAGGACATATCAGATAAAGGAGTAGTGTCCAAAATCTATAAAGAACTTAGCAAACTCAACAGCTAATGAGAAAATAATCCAATCAAGAAATGGGAAGAGAACATGAACAGACATTTCTGCAAAGAAGACATCCAGATGGCCAACAGACACATGAAAAAGTGCTCCATATCACTCGGCATCAGGGAAATACAAATCAAAACCACAATGAGATATCACCTCACACCAGTCAGAATGGCTAAAATCAACAAGTCAGGAAATGACAAATGCTGGTGAGGATGTGGAGAAAGGGGAACCCTCCTCCACTGTTGATGGGAATGCAAGCTGGTGCAACCACTCTGGAAAGCAGCATGGAGATTCCTCAAAATGTTGAAAATAGAACTGCCCTATGACCCAGCAATTGCACTACTGGGTATTTACTCTAAAGTTACAAACGTAGTGATCCGAAGGGGCACGTGCACCCGAATGTTTATAGCAGCAATGTCCACAGTAGCCAAACTATGGAAAGAACCTAGATGTCCATCCACAGATGAATGAATCAAGAGGATGTGGTATATATATACAATGGAATACTATGCAGCCATCAAAAGCAATGAAATCTTGCCATTTGTGACAACATGGATGGAACTACAGCGTATCATGCTTAGCGAAATAAGTCAAGCGGAGAAAGACAACTATCATATGATCTCCCTGATATGAGGAAGTGGTGATGCAACATGGGGGCTTAAGTGGTTAGGAGAAGAATCAATAAACAAGATGGGATTGGGTGGGAGACAAACCGTAAGTGACTCTTAATCTCACAAAACAAACTGAGGGTTGCTGGGGGAAGGTGGGTTGGTTGAAGGGGGGTGGGGTTATGGACATTGGGGGAGGGTATGTGCTTTGGTGAGTGCTGTGAAGTGTGTAAACCTGGCGATAAATACCTGTACCCCTGGGGATAAATATATGTTTATAAAAAATAAAAAATTTAAAAAAAATTTTTTTAAAAAGTAATTATTAATTTCCCAACCATTATGAAAAACACCCAGTACATCAGATTTATTGAATTAGAACAATCAAAAAGTGGGGAGGAGCCAATGATGGCAACTCTTGTTTCAAAGATTTATATATGACCAAATGAAATATATATTCTCATTTTCCACTGACACAGGAATTCTTTTTTTTTTTTTTAAAGATTTTATTTATTTATTTGACAGACAGAAATCACAAGTAGATGGAGAGGCAGGCAGAGAGAGAGAGGGGGAAGCAGGCTCCCCGCTGAGCAGAGAGCCCGATGTGGGGCTCGATCCCAGGACCCTGAGATCATGACCTAAGCCGAAGGCAGCGGCTTAATCCACTGAGCCACCCAGGCGCCCGACACAGGAATTCTTAATGTGTCTTTAACCTCAGAACACTATCCTTTGTAATAAGAATACTAGAGGGTATTATGCTAAGTGAAATAAGTAAATCAGAGAAATACAATTATCATAAGATCTCTCTGATATAAGGAATTTGAGAGGCAGGGCATGTGGTTGTGGCGGTTAGGGAGGGAAAAAATGAAACAAGATGGGATTGGGAGGGAGGCAAACCATAAGAGACTCAATCTCATGAAACAAACTGAGGGTTGCTGGGAGGCTGGGGTCCAGGGAGGGATAGGTTGGCTGGGTGATGGAAATTGGGAAGGGTATGTGCTATGGTGAGTGCTGTGAAATGTGTAAGCCTGATGATTCACAGACCCTGGGACAATAACATATTATATGTTAATTTAAAATAAATAAAGAAAGACATGCATATTAAAAAAATACTAAGATATTTCATACTGTCTTTTGTCATAATCATTATAAGTTGTATTTAACAATACAAATGACTCAGTCCGTTTTCCTCTTCCAGGGATGGCATCTATAGGTATTCAGAATGCTCCAGCATTTGACATACTGTCATAGGCTGTCCTACAATACAGCCTCTAACAAAGCTAAGCTGCCCAAACCCCTGGTAACAGAATTGTTTACCTTTATACCAAGAAGGTTTGGAGGCACCAAAATCCTCATGACGCATCTGCATAGACTCACTTTGAGGAGTTACTGCTATGAGATCTGAAGTTTTAATGAAGTTGTCTAAAGTGAAAAAACATGTCGGCAGGGCATATGGGGGTTCTATGTTGTTTAGAGTGTCCAGGACAGGATCAAGCTTGCTTTCCTTGTTGAGGAAACACTTCCTTGTGAAGTGTTAAAGACACAGAGAGAGTAAGAAAGAAAAAAAAAATTGAAGCTTTCTTAAAAATGAAGCATTTTAAAAATGAAGTTTTTAAGTAATAAAAAATTAAGAGGCCAAAAAAAGACTAATTTTAAAACCACAGGTAAACATATTAATTCTTGTTTCCTTCAGAAATTAAAATCAATAATTGGAAAAGGTAGTTTTTAACATCCTATGTTTATGTCAAAATCTAGTCCCCCTAAAATATTATTATCAAAAGTTAAGTTAATTATTTCTAAGGCACAAATTGCCAGATAAGAAATCTAATAACCCCTTAACCCATTCCAACAGATAGCAAAAATGTCTCACATCTCCAAATATATAAGCTATAAAAATAATGTACATAAAATGTAAAAATGCCAGATATTCAATGGAATCCCTGTCATTGGCTTTGAGAGCCCAAAAGTTTGTACATTACAAGCTATCCTTTGAAAGAGTATTTCATTAATAAAGAACAAAGGGAAGAGAGAGATTTTTCCAGTTCACTGTTTTCTAACACCCTACGTTTTTTAGCTTTGAAGTAAGAATTAAGAAAATTATGTTATTAACATAGTTAGACAAAGTTATTCATTATTTCTACATTAGGTAGCAAAGATATTGTTAAGTATGAGGCATAGCAACCTTTTATTTAACCAAAAATGTGACTGATGGTGATAACTAATTAAAACCCAAGTCAGTAACTAAACCTGAAATGTAATTTTATTCTAAATTATCAAACTACTTTTTATAGTAACAGATAATTTAGTCCTCAGTAAGTTCAGATACTTCACTAAAAAAATGTGTAGACATTCCAGGGGTAGAGCAGCAAGAGAAATCTTAACTACAGAATTTGGGTATTAAATTGACAAGGCTGTAATAAGTCCTTCTTAAATGTGGTTTGTGACCAGCTGATGTACAACCTACCAGGGTTGCTTCTCTTTCATTCTTTCCCATTCTTAGAGCTTTTTATCTATTTTCTTTTTTTTTTTAACTTTAATTTTTTTTCAGTGTTCCAAAATTCATTATTTATGCACCACACCCAGTGCTCCATGCAATATATGCCCTCCATAATACCCACCACCAGGCTCACCCAACCCCCCACCATGCTTCCCTCCAAAACCCTCAGTAGGTTTCTCAGAGCCCCCAGTCTCTCGTGGTTTGTCTCCCCTCTGATGTCCCCATCTCAATTCTCCTATCCATCTCCCAATGTCCTTCATGTTATTCCTTATGCTCTACAAGTAAGTGAAACCATATGATACTTGACTCTCTCTGCTTGACTTATTTCACTCAGCATAATCTCTTCCAGTCCCATCCATGTTGATACAAAAGTTGGGTAACCATCCTTCCTGATGGAGGCATAATACTCCAGTGTATATATATATGGATCATATCTTCTTTATCCATTCATCCATTGAAGGGCATCCTGGTTCTTTCCACAGTTTGGCGACTATGGCCATTGCTGCTATGAACACTACAGTACAGATGGCCCTTCCCTTAACTACATCTGTATCTTTGGGGTAAATACCCAGTAGTGCAATTGCAGGGTCATGGACTAGCTCTATTTTTATATTTTGAGGAATATCCACACTGTTTTACAAAGTGGCTGCACCAACTTACATTCCCACCAACAGTGGAAGAGGGTTCCCCTTTCTCCACATCCTCTCTAACACATGTTGTTTACTATCTTGTTAATAATGGCCATTCTAACTGGTGTCAGGTCTCAATGTGGTTTTGATTTGATTCTCCCTGATGGCTAATGATGATGAACATTTTTTCATGTACCTGTTAGCCATTTGTATGTCTTCTTTGGAAAAGTGTCTGCTCAATGTCTTCTGCCCATTTTTTTGACAATGATTATCTGTTTTGTGTGTGTTGAGTTTGAGGAGTTCATTATAGATCTTGGATATCAACCCTTTGCCTGTAGTGTTATTTGCAAATATCTTCTCCCATTCCGTGGGTTGCCTCTTTGTTTCATTGACTCTTTCCTCTGCTGTGCAAAAGCTTTTGATCTTGACGAAGTCCCAAAAGTTCATTTTTGCTTTTGTTTCCTTTGCCTTTGGAGACATATCTTGAAAGAAATTGCTGTGGCCGATATCAAAGAGGATATTGCCTATGTTCTCCTCTAGGATTTTGATAGATTCCTGCCTCACATTGAGGTCTTTTATCCATTTCGAGTTTATAGTTGTGTATGGTGTAAGAGAATGGTCGAGTTTCATTCTTCTACATATAGCTGCCCAATTTTCCCAGCACTATTTATTGAAGAGACAGTCTTTTTTCCACTGTATATTTTTTTATATTTTTTATATATTTTTTCCTGCTTTGTCGAAGATGACTTGACCATAGAGTTGAGGGTCCATATCTGGGCTCTCTATTCTGTTCCACTGGTCTATGTGTCTGTTTTGTGCCAGTACCATGCTGTCTTGCTGATCACAGCTTTGTAGTAAAGCTCGAAATTAGGCAATGTGGCATTTTATCTATTTTCAACTTAGTTATAATCAAACCCTAAATAGTCTTCTCTAAACATGTAAATAATAATTTGCTGGCAAATTTGATAGCAGTAAAGCAAACTAAGTTACTAATAATCCACCAGCACACCTGACTTTTTTTTTTTTTTAAGATTTTACTTATTTGACAGACAGCACAAGTAGACAGAGAGGCAGGCAGGGGGGCGGGGGGAGAAGCGGGCTTCCTGCTGAGCAGAGAGGCCGATGTGAGGCTCGATCCCAGGACCCCGGGATCATGACCTGAGCCAAAGGCAGAGACTTTAACCCACTGAGCCATCCAAGCACCTCTACACCTGACTTTCTGTCTTCATCTCACATCTACATAAACATCCACCTACTCAATCAATATAAATGGAATTTCCACCCATCATATCAAACTTACAAAAAAAAAAAAAAAGGTAAAGCTCTTCAGTAAACTCAACATAGTTAATTCATTAAATCTGTAGTGTTCCAAGATTCCCAAGATATTCTCTGCTACATTTACACCTATTTATTTCTTATTCTATGAATGAAGAAAAATATTTTGCAAAATGCACTCAGATTACAGTTAAGATTTCTAATCAATATTTTCTGGCATTATGTTTCAATTAAAAAGCCACATGTTTTTAATGAAATTTAATCAATTATTTTAACAGAAATGTGGCCTCAACTAAAGGGATATTAAGAGGGGCGCCTGGGTGGCTCAGTGGGTTAAGCCTCTGCCTTCGGCTCAGGTCATGATCTCAGGGTCCTGGGACAGAGCCCCCTCTGCTCAGCAGGGCAGCCTGCTTCCTCCCCCCACCGCCTGCCTCTCTGCCTACTTGTGATCTCTCTCTCTGTGTCAAATAAATAAATAAAATATTTTAAAAAATAAAATAAAGGGATATTAAGAAACAGTAAACAAAGACAATCTTAGAAAACAGATGCATTATGTAGTTACTGAAGCCAGCATTTACTGACAGGATATCATTCTACTATTTGTAGAAGTATCGAAACTAAAAAGATACTACAAAAATTGCTGAAGGAGCTTTTGTTCTTTACCTGTTCAATAGATACAAACAATGCATAAAAATATTTAATGTGCTATGAATATGGGGTGTATGTATCCCTTTCAAATAGTATTTTTATATTCTCTCAGTAAATATCAAGTAGTACAATTGCTGGGTCCTAGGGTAATTCTATTTTTAACTTTTTGAGGAACCTCCATATTGTTTTCCACAGTGTCTGCACCAGTTTGCTTTCCCACCAACAACAGAAAAGTGTTCCTCTTTCTCCACATCCTCGCAAACACCTGTTTTATCTTATATTGTCCATTTCAGACATTCTGACAAATGTGAGGTAATATCTCTTTATAGTTTTGTTATTTAAATTCAATTAATTAACATACAGTGTATTATAACATACAGTGAATTATAGAATTCAGTGATTCATCAGTTTTACAAAATACCCAGTGTTCATTACATCATGTGCCTCCTTAATGCCCATCACCAAGTTACCTCATCTATAACCACCCTCTCCCCTGCAGCAACCTTCAGTTTTTGTTTCCTATGATTAAGAGGCTCTTAGGGTTTGTCTCCCTGTGGTTTTGTCTTGTTTTATTTCCTTCCATCCCTAGCTCCTCTTTATGTTTCTTAAATTCCACGTATCAGTGAGATTATATGATAATTTTCTTTCTCTGATTGACTTATTTCCCTTAGCATAATCCCTTTAGTTCCAACCCTGTCGTTGCAAATGGAAAGATTTCATTTTTGACAGCTGAATAGTATTCCATTGTGTGTGTGTGCGCGCGCGCGCGCTCGCATGCCTGTGTGTGTATGTGATCACCTCTTCTTCACCTGTTCACCTCTTAATGGATATCTGGGCTCTTTCCATCCCTTGGCTATTGTGGACATTGCTGCTAGAAATGAAGGGGTGCAGATGCCCCTTCAGATCACTACATTTGTATTTTGGGGGTAAATACCTAGTAGTGCAATTGCTGGGTCATAGGGTAGCTCTATTTTGAACTTTTTGAGGACCGTCCATACTGTTTTCCAGAGTGGCTAAAACAAGTTGCATTCTCACCAACACTCTGGGGGTTTCCCCTTTCTCACATCCTTGCCAACATCTGTTATTTCCTGACTTGTTAATTTCAGCCATTCTGACCAGTGTGAGGCGGTATCTCACTGTGGTTTTGATTTGTATTTCCCTGATGACAAATAAGGTGGAACACTTTTTTATGTGTCTGATCGCCATTTGTATGTCTTCATTGGAGAAATATCTGTTCATGTCTTCTGCCCATTTCTTGATTGGATTATTTGTTCTTTGGGTGTTGAGTTTCATTAAGTGCCTTAGAGAGTTTTGGATACTAGGATTTTACCTGTAAAGACATTTGAAAATAACTTCTCCCATTCTGTCAACTGTCTTTTTGTTTCATTGACTATTTCCTTTGCTGTGTAAGAGCTTTTTATCTTGAAGTCCTGATGGTTCATTTTTGCCTTTGGAGACATGTCTAGGAAGAAGTTGCTACAGCTGAGGTGACAGATGTGGCTATCTGTGTTTCTCTACCATCTTGAAGGATTCTTGTCTCACATTTAGGCCTTTCATCCATTTTGAGCCTATTTTTGTGCATGGTGTAAGGAAATTGTCCAGTTTCACTCTTCTGCATGTGGCTGTCCTATTTTCCAACACCATTTGTTGAAGAGACTGTATTTTTTCCACTGGATATTCTTCCCTGCTTTGTTGAAGATTAGTTGACCACAGAGTTAAGAGCCCATTTCTGAGCTCTCTATTCTGTTCCATTGACCTTTCTGTCTCTTTTTGTACCCATACAATATTGTCTTGATGATTACAGCTTTGTAATATAGTTGAAGTTTGGAATTGGATGTCACCAGCTTTGGTTTTCTTTTTCAATATTCCTCTGGCTACTTGGGGTCTTTTCTGGTTCCATACGAATTTTAGGATTATTTGTTCTAGCACCGTGAAAAAAAAAACTTGATGGTATTTTGATAGGTGTTGCACTGAATGTATAGACTGCTCTGGGAAGCAGAGACATTTTAACAATATTTGTTCTTCCAATCCATGAGCATGGAAATTTTTCCATTTCTTTCTTTGTGTCTTCCTCAATTGCTTTCATGAGTGTTCTATAGTTTTCTGAATATAGATCCTTTGCCCCTTTGCTCAGATTTATTCCTCGGTATCTTGTGGTTTGGGATGCAACTGTAAATGAGATCGACTCCTTAATTTCTCTTTCTTCTGTCTCATTTTTGGTGTATAAAAATGCAACTGATTTCTGTGCACTGATTTTATATCCTCTCACTTTGCTGAATTCCTATATGAGTTCTACCAATTTTGGGGTGAAGTCTTTTGGGTTTTCCATATGGAGTGTCATGTCATCTGCAAAAAGTGAGACTTCAACTTCTTTGCCAATTCAGATGTCTTTTATTTCTTTTTGTTGTCTGATTGCTGAGGCTAGGATTTCTAAGTATTATGCTGAACAACAGAGGTGAGAGTGGACATTCCTGACGTGCTCCTAACCTTAGGGGAAATGCTCTCAGTTTTTCCCTACTGAGAATGGTATTTTTGTGGGCTTTTATGTTACTGAGGTGTGTTCCCTCTATCCCTACACTGTGAAGAGTTCTAATCAAGAAAGGATACTGTACTTTGTCAAATGTTTTTTCTGCATCTATTGAGAGGATCATATGGTTATTGTCCTTTCTTTTATTAATGTAGAATATCACATTGATCTGCAGATGTTGAACCACTTTTGAAGGCCAGAATAAATCCCACTTGGTGGTGGTGAATAATCTTTTTAATGTGCTATCGGATGCTATTAGCTACTATCTTCAAGAGTATTTTTGTACCTGTGTTCATCAGGGGTATTGGTCTATAATTCTCCCTTTTGGTGTGGTCTTTGTCTGCTTTTGGGATCAAAGCAATGCTGACCTAGAGTTTGGAAGTTTTCCTTCCATTTCTGGTTTGTTTGCTTGTTTAGTTTTGTTTTGTTTGAAACACCTTCATGAGAATAAGTATGAATTCTTCTTTAAATGTTTGGTACAATTGCCCTGAGAAGCCATCCAGCCCCAGACTCTTGTTTCTTGAGAGATTTCTGATTACTGTTTCAACTTCCTTGTTGGTTATAGGTCTGTTCAGGTTTTCTATTTCTTCCTGGTTCAGTTTTGGTAGTTTATACCTCTCTAGAAATGCACCCATTTATTCTAGATTGCCTGATTTGCTGACATATATTTGCTCATAATATGTTCTTATCATTGCTTTTATTTCTTTAGTGTTGGGTGTGATCTCTTCTCTTTCATTCATGATATATTTGGATCCTTACTCTTTTCTTCTTCATAAGTCTGGCCAGGGGTTTATCAATCTTCTTAATTCTGTCAAAGAACAAGCTCCTAGTTTCACTGACCTGTTCTACTCTTCTTTTGGTTTCTATTTCATTGATTTCTGCTCTAATCTTTATTAATTCTCTTTTCCTGATGGGCTCAGGCTTTATTTGCTATTCTTTCTCCAGCTCATTCAGATGTAAGTTACGCTGCATATTTGAGACCTTTCTTGTTTCTTGAGAAAGGCTTATAGTGAGAAATACTTCCCTTTTAGGATGGCCTTTGCTGTATCCTAAAGGTTTTTAGTTATGTTTTCATTTTCATTTGTTTCCATGATTTTTTTTAATCCTTATTTAATTTACTGGTTGAACCATTCATTCCTTAGTAGGATGTTCTTTATCCTCCATGTATTTGAGTTCTTTCTAAATTTTCTCTTGTGATTGAGTTCTAGTTTCAAAGCAGTGTGGTCTGAGAATACAGGCAAGCATGGTCCCGATCTTTTGCTACCAGCTGAGACCTAATTTGTGACCCAATATGTGCTCTATTCTGGAGAAAGTTCAGTGTGCACTTGGGAATAATGTGTCTTCTGGAAGGCTCTGAATATACCTGAGAAGTTCATCTGGTCCACTGTATCATTCAAAACCCCTATTTCCTTGTTGATCTTCTGCTTAGATGATTTGTCCATTTCTCTGAGTCCCCTACTATTATTGTATTATTATCAATGTATTTCTTTAATTTTGTTATTAACTGGTTTATATAATTGGCTGTTCCCATGTTAGGGGCATAAATATTTACAACTGTTAGATCTTCTTGTTAGACAGACCCTTTAATTATGATATAGTGTCCTTCCTCATCTTTTATTACAGACTTTTGATTAGATTTTAAAACCAAATGGGGAGCAATCCCTACCCCAGCTTTCTTTTGATGTCCATTAGAATGATAAATGGTTCTCTGCCCCCTCACTTTAAAGCTGGCAGTGTCTTTGGGTCTAAAATGAGTCTCTTGCAGACAGCAAAACAGGGTCCTGCTTTTTTATCCAATTTAATACCCTGTGGTTTTTTTTTTTTTTTTTTTGATTGGAGCATTTAGCCCATTACATTCAGAGTAACTACTGAAAGATATGAATGTAGTGTCATTGTATTACCTGTAAAGTCACTGCTTCTTTATATTGTCTCACTTCCTTTCTGGTCCATGTTACTTTTAGGCTCTCTCTTCGCTTTAAGAATTCCCTTTAGTATTTATGGCAGAGCTGGTTTAGTGATCACAAATTCTTTTAGTTTATGTTTATCCTGGAAGCTTTTTATCTTTCCTTCTATTTTGAATAACAGCCTTGTTGGATAAAGTATTCTTGGTTGAATATCTTTCTCACTTAGCACCCTGAATATGTCAAGTCAATACTTTCTGGTCTACCAAGTCTCTGTGGATAGGTCTGCTGTCAGTCTAATGTTTCTATGCTTTAAGATTAAGGACCTCTCCTCCCAAGCTGCTTTCAGGATTTTGTCTTTGTCTCTGAAATTTTCAAGGTATTGACCTATTTTTACTAGTTTGGGGGAGGAGGGTTCTCTGTGCCTCCTGGACTTGAATGCCTGTTTCTTTCCCCTGATTAGGGAAATTCTCAGCTATAATTTGCTCCAATATACTTTTTGCCCTTCTCTTTCTCTCTTTCCTCTTCTTCTGGGATCCCAATTATTCTAATATTGTTCCACTTGTCTCTCAAATTCTCCCCTAGTGATGCAGTTGTTTATCTCTCTTTTTCCCAGCTTCTTTATTCTCCATCATTTGGTTTCTCTATCACTCATTCTCTCTTCTGCCTCATTTATCCTAGCAGTTAGGATAAATGTTTTACTGCATCTCATTAATAGCCTTTTTTATTTAGACTTGACTGTTTTTAGTCCTTTTATTTCTCCAGAAAGGGATTCTCTAGTGTCTTCTAGGCTTTTATGCTTTTTTCAAGCCCAGCTAGTATCTTTATAACATTACTGCGAACTCCAGTTCTGTCATCTTACTTATATTCATACTGATTAGTTTCCTGGCAGTAATATTGCCTCCTGTTCTCTTTTTTGAGGTGAGTTTTTCCATACTTGTAGAAAGTGGTCGCTTTTCTACTTGTAGAATTGCAGCAATTCTTTTCTTAGATCTCTGGTTGAGTTTGCAGGTGTTCAGAATGATTTGATAGCTAGGTGGTTCAATTCCTGGGATCAGAAAAACAAAGGTCTCCTATTCCTCTGCCATTCTGGACTCTCCTCTTATTATAGTTTTGATTTTCACTTCCCTGATGATCAGTGATGTTGAGCATCTTTTCATGTGTTTGTTGGTCATCTGTATGTCTTCTTTTGGAAAATGTCTATTCATTCTTCTGCTGATTTTTAAATTGGATTATCATTTTGGGGGTGTTTGGTTTTATAAGCTCTTTCTATATTTTGGATACTAACCCTTTACTGGATATGTCATTTGAAAATAACTTTTCCTATTCTTTAGTTCTGTTGATTGTTTCCTTTGCTGTGCAGAAGCTTTTTATTATGGTGAAGTCCCCATAATTTATCTTTGTTTTTGTTTCCCTTGCCTCAGGAGACATATCTAGAAAGATGTTATGGCTGATGTCAGAGAAATTACTGTCTGTGCTATCTTCTAGGATTTTTATGGGCTCAGGTCCCATATTTATGTCTTTAATCCATTTTGAACTTATAGGAGCATTATCTATAATAGCCAAATTACAGAAACAGCCTAAGTGACCACTGACTGATGAATGGACAAAATAAGTGGTATATAAATAAGTGAGATATAGATATAGATATAGTTATAGGTATAGATATATCACTCAGTCATTAAAAACAAATGAAATCATGCCATTTGCAAAGACATATATGGAGCTTGAGAGTATCATGCTAAATGAAATAAGTCAGTCACAGAAAGACAAATATCATATGATATCACTCACATGCAGAATTTAAGAAACAAAAGAAACAAAGGAAAAAATAAAAGAGAGACAGGCAAACCAAGAAACAGACCCTTAACTATAGAGAACAAACTATGATTACCATAGGGGAGGTGAGTGGAGGAATGGGTGAAATAGGTGATGGGGATTAAGAAGCACCAGGTATTGTATGTAAGTGATGAATCACTATACTGTACCCCTCAAACTAATATTACACTGTATGTTAACTGGCATTTAAATAAAACTTAAATTTTAATAAGCATTTAACCTATTGATTAACTGTAAAAATATAAAGGGATCTATTCATATTGAAATTCCTCACAAAAAATTCCAAAAGATGAGCAGAATATTCTTCTATAGAATATAGAATATTATCAAAATTTTCATTACGAGTTACAAATATGAACAAAAATTCAGCTTCTTTGAAATATTCCAAACAGACCATCATTTCTTCATGGGTTCAAAACTAAGTGTACATTAGAAAAAGGAAAATTTAGAATCAATATAATGAATGTAAATTAATCTAATATACATTAAGCTAAAGAAATCAGACATGAAAACTCTGTACAGGTTATTCTACCAGAGTAATGAATATGACTATGTTTAATATGATTAGTAAGCCGTAGTCACATTGCTTTATATGCCTGCTGAAACTTGTACTACAGTTCTTCTGTTTATTAGTTAGGTAAAAGCGAATTGACTTCTTCATATAAAAATGTTTTCGTACCACTCTCATAGGAGTTTAAAAATCAAAAAGTATGTAAATATACTTGATCAACTAAGCTCTTTCCATGTGATTATAATTGTGGTCTCCCTGACTCTTTACTCTGGGGTGGGGGGGGGGGACCTGAAGTAAATTCAAAATGCTGTGATAAGGCAAAGAAATTTTTTTAAAGATTTTCCTTATTTCAGAGACAGAGAGAGTTTGAGTGTGTGGGAGGGCAGGGAGAGAGGGAGAAGCAGACTCCCCACTGAACAGGGAGCCTGACACTGGGCTTGATCCCAGGACCAGGAGATGATGATCTGAGTAGAGGGCAGACATATAACCAACGAGCCACCGAGGTGCCCCAAGTAAAGAATTTTTTTTAAGTTTAGTCTGTATTCAAATAGTTATATTTTACAGAATTGATTTTCCAAGATGTTAGAATCATAAGATTCTTCAAAGAGCTTAACCAAAAGCTAAAAAAAAATTTCTACCTAATAGTAGAATAGAAAAATTCTGTTCCTGCAGGTTCCTATCTATTGCATATACTATAAACCCATCACTGTATACTTGAATGGAACCTTCACCCATTGGTCACATATATCAATTATAACATTGATTTATTTAATCTATGTCCTCATTCAATTATTACTCATTTTTACATGTACCTTCTGACCCAAATAATTTTGGGAGAAAATTTTTATGATTACCTGAACAATTTTTAATAATTATTTAATTAGAGGAAACAGAGTTTTAAAATATTTAGATCTAATTAAGATGAAAAATAATATTTTAATATTGCGCTTTTTTCCCCCTGGGTTACATTTTATATAGCAATATCAGCCAAAGACAGATGATAGTCTTTCACCAGAGTACATGGAAAAGCAAACTATATAATTACATTTACACTGACTGAGCAGAGGGAATAAAAAACACAATTCTAAGATCAATACTAATCAACAAAGTCAGTACATAAAGAGTGCAAAGGCCATTTCCTTTGTCCTTATATTCACTCGTGAAGCAAGGTCTGCATGAGGCCTAACCATCCCTCGTTCCTCCCAGACTGGTCTGCAGAACTCACAGAACCATGATTTTGTCAAGGTGCACAATATACTTGAAGGCTTCAGGATCCCAGAAAACACACGCATAGAAAATTTCCAAATATTTTGTTCTCACAGATGTAAAGAAGAGACTAGCTTTAAAAGTTCCCTAGAGACCAAAAAGACATTTCATAGCCATAGTAAAAAAAATAAAAATATATATGATACGAGACCAAAGTTCTTATTCTAATTTTAATAAATCATTATTATGAATTGATTCAAATACTTTTGCCTCCCTGCCATTCTATTTTAAACATGAAAATATACACTGTATTTACTGTCTTACTGAGAAATGCATTCTAGGTTCCTGGAAGGCCAAATATTCAAGATACCTGAAAGTATTTCAATAAATTACCTGGTTTTTTTAACATATGAGAAACAGAGGCTCAGAGAATTTAAATTAACATGGCAATGTCACACAGCTAACAAGTAATACAGCCTCTGCCTGATTCAAACCTAGAACAATTTCAATACTCTACTGCAGAAATTCCAAAATCAAACCATTTAGAATACATCTTAAATAGGTCTTAATTTAAATTTAGGACATATTTTTCCATTTCAAACTTCTTTTCCTATAACCCCAAACCAAATTGAAATTATAGTTGAGAACAAATGTGTGGGTCTAATTATTTTTGCTTTTTATGCATGTTATCATGCTGTGTTTACGGAGTTTATCCAGTCTAGCTAAAAATTTTCCAAAATACATTTCCTCCACTCCCTCTACTACTAATAGGTTCAGATTAATTTCTTCTGAATATTTTCAGGCTTCACCATGCCAAGATATGTCTCCCTTATAAAGGAAGGCAATTATAAAGCAATTTAAGGTATGGGATTAGAAACTTTATCTTTCTATCCCATGGGAACACTGTTCAAACAGACCAAGAAAAACTATGCAAAAGAAGGGGAATGGATTCAAATAGTTTGCTCCAAGGGTCTCCAAAAGATTCTGTAGAAATTATTTTTAGAATTTCTGCTTCTTACCTGAGTATCTGATATAAAGGCTATGGAAGTTCAGAGTTACAGATATTAAACAATCTACTCCTGCTGTGCCATGTAAAACACAGCATGAAATTGAACTCCTTAGCATTACGGAATAGATGAAGTTATTTTGTTCTGAATTCATGCATTGCATTTCACATTTTTTATGGATGATAAATTTGGGCAAGACCAGATAAGAATAGGAATGGCTCTGTAGACTCTTAGGGATCTAAGTGTTTTATGAATATAAATATTTGCTCATAAGAGCCTATAAAATTACATATCTGAGCCACAAGAAATGGCATGGAAGTATATAACATATAATCTTTCTCTTATAATGCTTAGATATTTTTACTTCCACTTTTGAGAGTCTTTCAATGGACATAATTAAAAGATAATCCTACACCTTAAAAAGTAAATCATCTTCTCCAATCATCATAATTCAAGGACAAGAAACTAAGCAAAAAAAAATGCTAAGTGACTTGCCGGATGTCGCAAGGATAGTGAATTCAAAAATGTTCAAATGATATAAGATTCATCCTCCCTACTAGCCTCCCTGAGATTTTCAATTTCCCATTCATTGAGCAACCACTGAGTACATAGGAATATACTGAGTAATGCAAGGGGCTGAACACAGAACTAGCCATTTTCCAGGGCTTGCAAAAGAATGCTGGTCATGTTCAAAACCAACCACCTAACTCATACAGAAGATGTTCACCTTATCTCCCCTTCTGCAGAACTGGAGATGAAGGCAGCATCCCCTAATCTTCGTCCATATTTTTTGCACAGTTCAAACAATAACATCAATGTAGCAGAAATACTATTTTTTATAAAGGGGAAGGGAGAGGAGTAAATGAGGAAAAAATTTAATGGAATGGCTGTAAATGCATAATATAGTCCCCATAATAGAAGCCCTGAGTAGTATATAGTCAGAGTACCCTTGCTTGGTAAAAATAAAAATAACCTGCTAACAGCTTTCAAATAAATTTTGGATTACCATATTTTTAAATTTATATGTCATACTGAATTTTGAATGCAAGTCTCAGGAAAAATAAAACCTTTATTTATTTAACAGCCATGTTATAAGCACTATCCCACACTCAGTGCACTCTGATTATATGTCTCTTGCCATCTAAAAATCCTTGGTACTAGTTCCAAACCAGGATAAAACCTGATGAAAGCTAACTAGACCAAAAAGTTAATGCTTTTTGGGAGAACTGTAATTTATTTTAGGCTTCCTAATGCTAACAATATGGTCAAAAATTTAATACCAAGTATTAAAAAGAAATAATTTTGTTGGAAATAAGATTTTTTAAATTTTAAATTTTTAAATTCACTGACAACACATTTTCTTTCAGTGACACTTCTTTAGAAAACTACATAGTGGGCGCCTGGGTGGCTCAGTGGGTTAAGCCGCTGCCTTCGGCTCAGGTCATGATCTCAGGGTCCTGATATCGAGTCCCGCATCGGGCTCTCTGCTCAGCAGGGAGCCTGCTTCCTCCTCTCTCTCTCTCTGCCTGCCTCTCTACCTACTTGTGATCTCTCTCTGTCAAATAATTAAATAAAATCTTAAAAAAAAAAAAAGAAAGAAAACTACATAGTGAGGCACCTGAAGGCCTCTGCCTTCAGCTCAGGTCATGATCTCAGGGTCCTGAGATGGAGCCCTGCATCGGGCTCTCTGCTCAGCGGGGAGCCTGCTTCCTCCTCTCTCTCTGCCTGACTTCTCTGCCTACTTGTGATCTCTGTCTGTCAAATAAATAAATAAAATCTTAAAAATTAAAGAGAAAAGAAAAGAAAACTACATAGTAACACTCTAAGTAAATAATTCAGCATTTCAGATTCACTTTATCTGGTAATTTCTGTGTTTCCACTCAAGTGTGAGACTATGTTGGCACAGCTATTATCTTTTCTCTGTTATTAATTTTGTGAAATTATTTAAAGCAGAAAATACAGTAAATATATTCAACACGAGCCAGAAGGAAAGCAAAGAGAGGACAGAAAACACAAAACGGATTTTAAGTGTTTCTTCAATTTCTCCCTGGCCAAATTTAGAACACCATCAATAGGATAATATATGGAAAAAGATTTCTCATAAGAAGATATTCATTATTATTTTATGGAACTGAAATGAGAAAAACAGGCCTAAAATCAGATTATGGTCAACAGGGATCCAACATGAAGAACTAACCTCCATGACTCTTAGTTAGCTGACTTCAGACTCATGAAGAGAAAAAAAAAAGTTGCATTAAAGCAATTCATGACATGTTACCAATAAATCAGGCCAACAATCTGGCAACACTTAACAAAACTTTTAAATAGGTAATAATTTTTAAAATATGAATAATCTGTGACCAACAACATAACAACTGGAAATTTATCATAAGGAAATAATGATTAATTAATGTACCAGCATATACTTAAGAATGTTCACCTTAGCAGTGTTATCAGAAATCTAAAAAATGGAAAAAAACACTTTCTGAAACAACAAAATAGTCCTTAAAAGAAGTCTTTCTATAATTTATGGGAAGATGCTTAATGCCATGGAAAAGCATTACTATTAGGTGAAGAAAACAGGTTTTACATACTTATGATCATATATTAATATCTATCTATCTACCTATCTATCTAACTGTAATAAACTTATACATGTGAAAAACTTACTAGTATATTTCCTTATCTGATTGGGGGGCAGCATGGGCACAGAAACAGTGGGTAAAACTAGAAGTGTGCATAGCAGGAGGAGGTTGCTGGACTAAAGCCAAACACTTGGAGTAAAAATATCCATAAGTAGATGGATCCCTTTCTTGTCTTGTTTTTTCTTTTTAGATGGATACCTCTCTAAAGTGACAAAAAGTTTCTCCCTTACTCCTGATCTCTCTGTATTTCTCTCAAACCCAAAGGGTTTCATTTCCTAGCACCTTGGTCTTTTCCTTCCAACAATCTGCAATCGTGTGTTTCAGTGATTAGTTACATCTGTTTCCCACACTAGAACCTACTATGTTCTGTGAGGGCCAGCTTCAGATCAGTTTTAGCACTGTATATTCACCACCAACACATAGTTCATGCTCCCTAAATATTAGTAGAATGATCACCAAATCACTAGAGTATTGACAGTATAATACAAGAAATAAGACAAAAATTAAAATTAAAATCTAATGTTAACCTCATTATATTTGATTTAATGATTTGTTTCATTTCTATTTATATAATGTACTTTAAAATTGAATTACCTTATCAGTATGTTGAACGTGTGATTAGAAGACCTTAAATTATTTCATTATTAAATAGGGTGACTCTGCCTTAATTAATGAGAAACATGTCATAAATGTTTAAAAAGCATCCCCCCCCCCAGGAAATGACATGTAGCTATAAACTATAAGTCAGAGTTCTAACTCTATGTCCATTGTCTAAGAAATTGATTAATTCAAATAAAATATAAAATTGTCATTGCTGTAATGAATCATTAACAAGCTGTGGACAAGAAATTTCTTTCACTACCCCAGGGGCAATGGGTCCACAGATAAAATCTAGAAAGTGCTTTGGTGGAATACACCCTATTTTTACTCTGTAGAAGCTCATTAATCAGTCTAAATGTAAAAGGCTACATAAGAAATTCAATTTTAATGACATACATTTCCTCATATTCACATGTACTCATACTATATTTAAATCCAAACTGGACTGAGTCCAAAAAGTAATCCTAAATACAGCCTATATCTGCCTCATGTTCTGCCAGGCCTTGAAAGACCACTTTAAAACAACTCTATTCAACTGCATTTCTGGTGCCAAAAAAAGGCTCCACATTTGTACAGCTTATATAATAATCATATTAAAGATTAACCTATACGTGTAATACATGTAATAAGAAATTCACTAACTTCCTCAGATGTGCCTGCCTATAACCATCCATCATCTGTCAACAAATAAAAAAGCAGGAATGTTTTGTCTTCACTAGTGAATAAATACAAGCTGTAGTAACTACTTATTAAATCAAAACACAAAAAATCTTTCCTCTCAGATTCAGAGTGATCCTATAGTTGAAAACAAATGACAGGGTTAGTGCAGACATTCACCATTTTGATTCTGGTTCACTTTGTGTCCCAAGAGCTATTGCTGACATATGCTGGGAGGACCAGGTAGGGCTCAGAACGGCTTTTTACAGCAATGAACAATTATCACACACCAGGTCTGCTCACCCTTTGCCTATTTACTTTGTTCAAGAAAATAGGAATAAGTTGAAAATGGCTTCCCACTATTCTAATTCTGTTTGGGAAATCCATTTTGCTGCTAAATTACCACACCTGAGCCATATAACCCCTGGCCCAAGACTGTAAAAGTGCAACTTCCTTTCACAGTGCAGAAAATCATGAAGACTATCCCACCTCAGACTTTCATTTCCCCGCTCTGTGAAATGTATATTGAAAAGAAAACCAATATAAGGCCCAGTTCTTTAATCATATATTAAATTACATCCTTTTTATCTATCTATCTATTTATTTATTTATTTATTTTGTAAACATTTATTTTTATCCCCAGGGGTACAGGTCTGTGAATCACCAGGTTTACACACTTCACAGCACTCACCAAGGCACATACCCTCCCCAATGTCCATAATCCCACCCCCTTCTCTCAAACCCCCTCCCCCCAGCAACCCTTGGTTTGTTTTGTGAGATTACGAGTCACTTATGATTTGTCTCCCTCCCAATCCCATCTTGTTTCATTTATTCTTCTCCTACCCACTTAAGCCCCCAGGTTGCATCACCACTTCCTCATATCAGGGAGATCATATGATAGTTGTCTTTCTCTGCTTGACTTATTTCACTATGCATGATACGCTCTAGTTCCATCCATGTTGTCGCAAATGGCAAGATTTCATTTCTTTTGATGGCTGCATAGTATTCCATTGTGTATATATACCACATCTTCTTGATCCATTCATCTGTTGACGGACATCTAGATTCTTCCCATAGTTTGGCTATTGTGGACATTGCTGCTATAAACATTTGGGTGCACGTGCCCCTTTGGATCACTACATTTGTATTTTTAGGGTAAATACCCAGTAGTGCAATTGCTGGGTCATAGGGCAGTTCTATTTTCAACATTTTGAGGAATCTCCATGCTGTTTTCCAGAGTGGTTGCACCAGCTTGCATTCCCATGAACAGTGAGGATTCTCCGCATCCTCGCCAGCATCTGTCATTTCCTGACTTGTTGATTTTAGCCATTCTGACTGGTGTGAGGTGATATCTCATTGTGGTTTTGATTAGTATTTCCCTGATGCCGAGTGATATGGAGCACTTTTTCATGTGTCTGTTGGCCATCTGCATGTCTTCTTTGCAGAAATGTCTGTTCATGTCCTCTGCCCATTTCTTGATTGGATGATTTGTTCTTTGGGTGTTGAGTTTGCTAAGTTCTTTATAGATTCTGGACACTAGTCCTTTATCTGATATGTCGTTTGCAAATATCTTCTCCCATTCTGTCAGTTGTCTTTTGATTTTGTTAACTGTTTCCTTTGCTGTGCAAAAGCTTTTGATCTTGATGAAATCCCAATAGTTCATTTTTTCCCTTGCTTCCCTTGCCTTTGGCGTTGTTCCTAGGAAGATGTTGCTGCGGCAGAGGTCGAAGAGGTTGCTGCCTGTGTTCTCCTCAAGGATTTTGATGGATTCCTTTCGCACATTGAGGTCCTTCATCCATTTTGAGTCTATTTTTGTGTGTGGTGTAAGGAAATGGTCTAATTTCATTTTTCTGCATGTGGCTGTCCAATTTTCCCAGCACCATTTATTGAAGAGGCTGTCTTTTTTCCATTGGACATTCTTTCCTGCTTTGTCGAAGATTAGTGGACCATAGAGTTGAGGGTCTATTTCTGGGCTCTCTATTCTGTTCCATTGATCTATGTGTCTGTTTTTGTGCCAGTACCATGCTGTCTTAATGATGACAGCTTTGTAATAGAGCTTGAAGTCCGGAATTGTGATGCCACCAACGTTGGCTTTCTTTTTCAATATCCCTTTGGTTATTCGAGGTCTTTTCTGGTTCCATATAAATTTTAGAATTATTTGTTCCATTTCTTTGAAAAAGATGGATGGTACTTTGATAGGAATTGCATTAAATGTGTAGATTGCTTTAGGTAGCATAGACATTTTCACAATATTTATTCTTCCAATCCAGGAGCATGGAACATTTTTCCATTTCTTTGTGTCTTCCTCAATTTCTTTCATGAGTACTTTATAGTTTTCTGAGTATAGATTCTGTGTCTCTTTGGTTAGGTTTATTCCTAGGTATCTTATGGTTTTGGGTGCAATTGTAAATGGGATTGACTCCTTAATTTCTCTTTCTTCTGTCTTGCTGTTGGTGTAGAGAAATGCAACTGATTTCTGTGCATTGGTTTTATATCCTGACACTTTACTGAATTCCTGTATAAGTTCTAGCAGTTTTGGAGTGGAGTCTTTTGGGTATTCCACATAGAGTATCATATCATCTGCGAAGAGTGATAATTTGACTTCTTCTTTGCCGATTTGGATGCCTTTAATTTCCTTTTGTTGTCTGATTGCTGAGGCTAGGACCTCTAGTACTATGTTGAATAGCAGTGGTGATAATGGACATCCCTGCTGTGTTCCTGACCCTCGCGGAAATGCTTTCAGTGTTTCTCCATTGAGAATGATATTTGCGGTGGGTTTTTCATAGATGGCTTTGATGATATTGAGGTATGTGCCCTCTCTCCCTACACTTTGAAGAGTTTTGATCAGGAAGGGATGCTGTACTTTGTCAAATGCTTTTTCAGCATCTATTGAGAGTATCATATGGTTCTTGTTCTTTCTTTTATTGATGTGTTGTATCACATTGACTGATTTGCGGATGTTGAACCAACCTTGCAGCCCTGGAATAAATCCCACTTGGTCGTGGTGAATAATCTTTTTAATGTACTGTTGAATCCTATTGGCTAGTATTTTGGTGAGTATTTTTGCATCTGTGTTCATCAAGGATATTGGTCTATAGCTCTCTTTTTTGGTGGGATCCTTGTCTGGTTTTGGGATCAAGGTGATGCTGGCCTCATAAAATGAGTTTGGAAGTTTTCCTTCCATTTCTATATTTTGGAATAGTTTCAGGAGAATAGGAATTAGTTCTTCTTTAAATGTTTGGTAGAATTCCCCCGGGAAGCCGTCTGGCCCTGGACGTTTGAAAAGAACCCATATACATGGCGACTAAACAGCATCCTTCTAAAGAATGAATGGGTCAACCAGGAAATTAAAGAAGAATTGAAAAAAATCATGGAAACAAATGATAATGAAAATACAACGGTTCAAAATCTGTGGGACACAACAAAGGCAGTCCTGAGAGGAAAATATATAGCGATACAAGCCTTTCTCAAGAAACAAGAAAGGTCTCAGGTACACATCCTAACCCTACACCTAAAGGAGCTGGAGAAAGAACAAGAAAGAAACCCTAAGCCCAGCAGGAGAAGAGAAATCATAAAGATCAGAGCAGAAATCAATGAAATAGAAACCAAAAAAACAATAGAGCAAATCAACGAAACTAGGAGCTGGTTCTTTGAAAGAATTAATAAAATTGATAAACCCCTGGCCAGACTTATCAAAAAGAAAAGAGAAAGGACCCAAATAAATAAAATCATGAATGAAAGTGGAGAGATCACAACTAACACCAAAGAAATACAAACTATTATAAGAACATACTATGAGCAACTCTACGCCAATAAATTTGACAATCTGGAAGAAATGGATGCATTCCTAGAAACATATAAACTACCACAACTGAACCAGGAAGAAATAGAAAGCCTGAACAGACCCATAACCAGTAAGGAGATTGAAACAGTCATTAAAAATCTCCAAATTACATCCATTTTCAATTCAGTTTAATACTGTGCTGCTGCAATTATGTTCACAATAACAAGCTATGGCTGCATTCATTCTACAAACATTTTGAGGCTAACAGAAGCAAAGAGGTACAACTACAATAACTGAACATCATAAAGAGCTACATGAAAAAGGACAAAAATCTGAAAAAAAGTTTTCAACTTTCGCCACTGGTTAAGTTTTGTGGAACTTATTAACAGGGCTGTTTTTTACTTCTTTTTTTTTTTTTTATTTCTTTACAGTATAACAGAATTCATTGTTTTTGCACCACACCCAGTGCTCGACAAAATACGTGCCCTTCTTAATACCCACCACCTGGCTCCCCCAACCTCCCAACCCTGCCTCTTCAAAACCCTCAGACTGTTTTTCAGAGCCCACAGTCTCTCATGGTTCACCCCCCCTTCCAATTTCCCTCAGCTCCCATCTCCTCTCCATCTCCCCATGTCCTCCATGCTATCTGCTATGCTCCACAAATAAGTGAAACCATATGATACTTGGCTCTCTCTGTTGACTTATTTCACTCAGCATAATCTCTTCCAGTCCCATCCATGTTGCTACAAAAGTTGGGTATTCATCCTTTCTGATGGAGGCATAATACTCCATAGTGTATATGGACGAATGGATAAGGAAGATGTGGTCAATATACTTATTTTTTCCAAAAAAAAAAACTTTACTGTAATTGGTATGGCAGAATTAAATCATTACGTTTTATTGCCACTTGTCATTCCTAAGACTTCTCTTCATTAGGATATTTTGACTAAAAAGAACACACCTTGATTTCCCCTCCAAGGGTAGGCCATGTTTTTTTAGGAGATGCTAGATTGGCCTACCGAGCTTTCCATCTTAATGGCAATAGTGTTTAGTTTAGGGATAGGCACATATGACCCAAACAAAGTCAATGGGATTCACCTTATTAGCCTAGAAAAGCCAACAGCCGTTTTTCCTGCATCACAGGAACAACTGCCTGAGAAGGAAGCCAAGTGTGATAGAAGAACCAGAGATAAGACAGTATGATCAGAACCACTAATATAGATAGATCGATAGACAGACAATAAATATCTAATATATATATCTGAAGATATACATCAAGGATAACTTGGAGGTAGCCCTTTTTTTTTTCTGCACCAATAAGAGTTGAAAGGAAACAACTTTTGAGAATGTTTACCCATTAAGAGCTTTTTAGGACAGAATATGCACACTTAATCTATATTAAATGGAAATATTAAAATCATCTATAAGCATAAAAAGGATTTTTCAATTCAGTTCTCTATAAACTATTACTGGAAATGCATCTATAGTTGAAAATAAAGCATAACTATTTGCATTTGACTTAGAAAAAAAGGATTTTTATAGTCAGAATGTGATGGAATGGGTAAGATAGACATATACTGTGAACCAAACACAGATATAAAATTTAAATTAATAAGACAATTAATAGGACACCTGGGTGGCTCAGTGGGTTAAAGCCTCTGCCTTCAACTCGGGTCATGATCCCGGAATCCTGGGATCGAGCCCCACATCAGGCTCTCTGCTCAGCAGGGAGCCTTCTCTCTCTCTCTCTCTTTCTCTCTCTCTGCCTACTTGTGATCTCTGTCTGTCAAATAAATAAAATAAAATCTTAAAAAAAAAAATTCTTTAAAAAAGAAAACACAATTAGTAACAGAACATTATATGTAAGAGTTTGCCAAAACAGAAAACCATTTTGGATTTCATTTTTACATATATTCAAAACAAGGTCAATTAACATATTTAGAGTCTTAGACCTAAAGGTAAACAGATACATTAACTCCATGTTTTTAATCTGGAAACTTGATTTTCATATAGCTGTTAAAATCAGTTAAGGTTTTAAATGCCAGTCACATCACACAAAAAAGTATTCAGTAAGAAAAGTATATAAATGTATACATTCATTTCAGTCTCTTTATCATCAAGAAAGAAACATCAATGGGGCCTGCCTTCAGCTCAGGTGATGATCTTAGGGTCCTGGGATCTAGCCCCGTATCAGGCTCTCTGCTCAGCAGGGAGCCTGCTACCCTCTCTCTCTCTCTGCCTGCCTCTCTGCCTACTTGTGATCTGTCAAATAAACAAATAAATAAAATTTTAAAAAAAAAGAAAGAAACATCAAAACAGCAATTAAATATTGACTAAGCCAATACAAATTACATATTCCGATGTCCCAGAAATAATACAAACATTTTAAACACCCAATGTTAAATACATTGCTTTAAAAGCCTAACCAAAAATACCATCTCACTTTACTACTCAGATCTAAATTCTAATGTTATTTATTTATTTATTTATTTATTTATTTATTTTAAAATATTTTATTTATTCATTTAACAGAGAGAGATCACAAGTAGGCAGAGAGGCAGGCAGAGAGAGGTGGGGGACCAGGCTCCCTGCTGAGCAGAGAGCCCGATGCAGGCCTGGATCCCAGGATCCTGAGATCATGACCTGAGCCAAAGGCAGAGGCTTATCCACTGAGCCACCCAGTTGCCCTAAATACTAATTTTCAATAAAATGTCAGAAATATGGCAACCTTTAACCACAGAGATATAAAATCACTAAGTGCCTGAAAATGAATGACATATATCAAAAGATAATATTACGTTATTGGCATTGAACTACAAAGGTTATTAGAATCTCAATTTTAATAAAGAACCCTGACTTTATTTTGGATTATTTCCAGCAGTTCAAACAAAGTAAATGTGTTATCTTTTTTTTTAATATTCAACTATTCTTTTCATTTTTTTTAATGCAATAGTTTAACTTAATTATTCTTTGGTAGCAGTAATATCCAAGAATATTGTCAATCACAGCCAGAGGTTCTTCCTCTAAAATGGCCGAAATGAGCAGAACATGAAATTGCTACAGTGGAGGCAGCATGAAGAATTTTCTAATGAAGAGTGTTTAAATGATACCCATGGTTTCCTTTGCCCAGTGGCAAGTTATTCATGGTATTTTTTCAGTTATGTTTTTGACTAAAAAGAGCACCTTGATTCTCTGCTAAAGACAGGCTATAATTTTTAGGTGACACTAGAACAGTCAATCAAAGATTGCCTCCAATGTCAACAGTGATTGGTTCAGCAATGAGCACATGACTCATAAACTCAACCTATGATACCAACATTGCCTTGATTCCAAAACCAGACAAAAATACCACTAAAAAAGGAGAATTACAGGCCAAAATCCCTGATGAACATGGATGCAAAAATTCTCAACAAGATACTAGCAAATCAAATCCAACAGTACATTAAAAGAATTATTCATTACAATCAAGTGAGAGTTATTCCTGGGCTGCAGGGGTGATTCAATATTCACAAATCAATCAACATGATATGCCACATTAATGAAAGAAAGGATAAGAACCATATGATCCTCTCAACAGATGCAGAAAAAGCATTTGACAAAATACACCCTCCATTCTTGATTAAAATCAACAAAATAGATTTATATGTAACATATCTTAACATCCTAACAGCCGCATATGAAAGACCCACAGTTAATATCATCCTCAGTGGGGAAAAACAGAGCTTTTCCTCTGCGGTCAGAAACAAGACAGGGATGTCCACTCTCATCATTACCACTTAACATAGTATCGGAAGTCTTAGTTTCAGCAATCAGACAACAAAAGGAAATTAAAAGTATCCAAATTGACAAGGAAGAAGTCAACCTTTCGCTATCTGCAGACAACATGATACTCTATGTAGAAAACCCAAAGACCCCACCAAAAAAATCTCTAGCACTATACATGAATTCAGCAAAGTTGCAGGATATAAAAATTAACATACAGAAATGTGTTGCATTTCTATACATCACCAATGAAGCAGCAGAAAAAGAAATCAAGCAATTGATCTCATTTGCAACTATACCAAAAACAGTAAGATACTTAGGAAAAAACTAACCAAAGAGGTAAAAGAACTGTACTCTGAGAACTATAGAACATTTCATGAAAGAAACTGAAGAGGACACAAAGAAATGGGAAAATATTCTATGCTCATGGATTGGAAGAACAAACATTGTTAAAATGTCTATGTTACATAATCCCTATCAAAATACCAATAGCATTTTTCACAGAGCTAGAACAACTAATCCTAAAATTTGTATGGAACCACAAAAGACCCCAAATAGCCAAAGTAATTTTGAAAAAGAAAAGCAAAGTTGGAGGCATCACAATTCTGCCCTTCAAACTACATTCCAAAGCTGTAGTTATCAAGAAAGTGTGGTACTGGCACCAAAAACAGACACATAAATCAATCAAAAAGAACAGAAAACCCAGAAAAGGACCCACAACTATATGCTAAACTAGTCTGTACAAAGCAGGAAAGAATATCTGATTGAAAAAAAGACCATGTCTTCAATAAAAGAAGACATGCTGGGAAAACTGGACAGCAACATGCAAAAGAATGAAACTGGATCACTTTCTTATACCATACACAAAAATAAATTCCAAATGGATGAAAGACCTAAATGTGAGACGGGAAACCATCAAAATCCTAGAGAAGAACACAAGAAGTAACCTCTCTGACCTTGGCCTTAGCAACTTCTCACTAAACACGTCTCCAAGGGAAACAAAAGCAAAAATGAACTATTGGTATACCATCAAGATAAAAGCTTTTGCACAGCAAAGGAAAAAAAAAAAAACTAAAAAGGCAGCCTATGGAATGAGAGAAGATATTTGCAAATGATATATCTGATAAAGGGTTAGTATCCAAAATCAATAAAGAACTTACCAAACTCAACACCCCCCAAAAATGAAAAAATGGACAGAAGACATGAATAGACATTTTTCCAAAGAAGATATCTAGATGCCTAACAGACACATGAAAAAGATGTTCAACATCACTCATCATCAAGGGAATACAAGTCAAAACCATGGTGAGATATTACCTCACACCTATTAGAATGGCTAAAATTAACAATACAAAAAAAAAAAAAACAGGTGTTGGAAAGGATATGGAGAAAGAGGCACCCTCTTACACTGTGGTGGGAATGCAAACCGGCACAGCCACTCTGGAGAACTGTATGGAGGTTCCTCAAAAAGTTGAAAATAGAGTTACCCTATCCCCAAGTAATTGCACTTCTAGTGCTCTACTATCTTTTACCCGAAGGATACAAAAATACATATTTGAAGGCACACATACATCCTGATGTTTATATAGCAGCAGCATCAACAACAGCCAAACTATGAGAAGAGCTCAAATGTCCACTTTCCCTTGATTGATGAATGGATAAAAAAGATGTGGTAGTGTACACACACACACACACACACACACACACACACACGCAATGGAGTATTAGTCATCAAAAAGAATGAATTCTTAACATTTGCAACAAGAGGGTATTATGCTAAACAAAATAAGTCAGTCAGAGAAAGACAAATGCCATACAATTTCATTCACATGTGGAATTTAGGGAAAAAAAACAGATGAACATATTGGAAGGGGGGAAAAAAGGAAAAAGAGGGAAGAAAACCATAAGAAACTCTTAACAATAAAGAACAAACCAAAGGTTAATGGAAGGAGGTGGGTGGAAGATGGGCTAGATACGTGAAGGGTATTAAGGAGGGCACTTGTTATGATGAGCACTGGGTATTATATGTAAAAGTGATGAATCACTAAATTCTACTCCTGAAACCAGTATTATACTATATGTTAACTAATTAGAATTTAAACAAATATTTGGAGAAAAAAGATATTTTCCTATATTTTCTTCTAAAAGCTCTATATTTTAGTTTTCTCTTTCATGTCTAGGATCCATCTTAGTTAGGAATTCTAGATGGTGGGGATCAAGGTTCACTTTTTCCCAAATACGGAAGACTCTTCTCCTGAAGGGATTGCTTTGGTGCTACTGAGAAAAATTAAATGCCATATATGTGTGAGTCTATTTAGGGTTCTTTCCTCTTTTCTACTGAAGAAGATCTAGATCTACATTGAGAACTTGAGCTACATGTAGATATAGTCTTCATAAACAGTCATATCCTCTATAAATAGGAACAATTTTCTTTCCTTTTTTAAAATGCCCATCATTTCTTTTCCTTGACTTAATGCAGTGGCTATAATCTTCATAAAATGTTCAGCAGAAATGATGAGAGTGAAAATTCTTGCTTTGATGTATATCTTTGGGAAGAGCTGCACAGTATTTCACCATTTAGTATATTTATTGTAGGTTTCTTATACTTACTTTACTGACAAAGTTCCCTCTGAGAGATTTTATCTGAAATGGCTATTGCTTTCTCTGCATTTATTAAAATGATCATGTGGTTTTTACCCTTTATTCTGTTAACATGGTAAATTGAACAGATTGGTTTTTCAAATGTGAAACCAAACTTATTATAATAGTTAATTTTACATGTTAGCCTGACCACGGAGTCCCCAGATACTTGGTCAGACATTATTCTGGGTCTGTTAAGAATGTTTCCAGATGAGAATAACATTTGAATCCGTAGACTAATTAAAACAGACTGCCATCTGTAAGTTGGGCATGCCCCATCCAATCAGTTGAAGGCCTGAATAGAACAAAAAGTCTGACCCTCTCTGGAGTAAGAAGGGACTTCTCCTGTCTAGCCATTGAGGTAGAACATCAGTTTTTTCCTGACTCTGAACTAGAACTGAAACATCAGCTATTGTTGGGTGTCCAGCTTGCTGACTACATGTCCTGAGACTTCTCAGCCTACAATATTGATGAGTTAATATCTTATAATAAATCTCTACACATATACACCCTTTAGGTTCTTGAGGAACCTGACTAATATACTTGTGTTCTGGAGGTAAATGCCACTGAGTCATCAATTATCCTTGCTTTACCATAGTTCAGCTGTAAAATGTATCTCTATTAAAGAACATGAAATGGATGTGTGATTCTAGGTATTTCCCTACAAGTTGCCTTATGATTCCTATGCTTGCACAGTGAAAACCACCCTTATATTTAACTTCCTACTAACAAATATTCTCTCATTAAAATGATGTAACTCCCAAGAATAGTAATGGAGATAGAAGCCAGATAAAGAAATCTCTTAGAAATTCCCATGTTTCTGGACGCCTGGGTGACTCAGTCAGGTAAGCGACTGCCTTCAGCTCAGGCCATGATCCCAGCATCCAGGATAGGGTTCTGCATCAGGTGCCTTGTTCAGCAGGAAGTCTGCTTCTCCCTATGCCTCTGCCTTCCACTCTGCCTGCTGTGCTTCCTCTCTCTCTCTCTCTAACAAATATATGAATAAAATCTTAAAAAAAAAATAAATAAATGAAAGAAAATGGGATTGGGAGGGAGACAAACCATAAGTGACTCTTAATCTCACAAAACAAACTGAGGGTTGCTGGGGGGAGGGGGTTTGGGAGAAGGGGGTGGGATTATGGACATTGGGGAGGGTATGTGCTTTGGTGAGTGCTGTGAAGTGTGTAAACCTGGTGATTCACAGACCTGTACCCCTGGGGATAAAAATATATGTTTATAAAAAATAAAAAATTATATATAAAAAAAATAATAATGAATAATAAAAATATATATTTTTTGCTATTATAAAATTTAAAAAAAAAGAAAGAAATTCTTTTTCTAACATTGGCATTAAGAAACAGAGACCAAGGGGGCACTTGGGTGGCTCAGTGGGTTAAAGCCTCTACCCTTGGCTCAGGTCATGATCCCAGGGTCCTGGGATTGAGCCCCACGTAGAGCTCTCTGCTCAGCAAGGAGCCTGCTTCCTCCTCTCTCTCTGTCTGCCTGCCTCTCTGCCTTCTTGTGATCTCTGTCTGTCAAACAAATAAATAAAATCTTTAAAAAAAAAAAAAGGAAAAAAGAAACAGAGACCAAAAGATGTAAAATGTGGATAGATATAAAATGATTATTGAGGAGATAAAATCAGGCAGAAATTATATTAAATAAGCCAGTCTTCAATGATGTAAAGAAAATCTGAACTAAAACATTTCTTATGTCATAAACAAAACTAAATAAGATTCCCTTAGTCAATAAAATATCAACAGAGTTATACTCCTAGTGTTTAAAAATTTAAATCATTAGCTCCAACAGATTGCAATGAAGTTTCTTTTTAATCATTTCCCAAACTTTCAAATATTCCTCTGGACTTAGAAAGAGCTCATCTAGGAATAGTTGAAAAAGTGATAGCAAGAAAAAGTAAGATTTTAAAAAAGGAATAGGAATATCTCAGGGAAAGGAGGACAGTGGAAGTACCATCAACTAGAAGAATGTACAAACAGCTGCTTAGGGAGACAAGGAAGACTGAGAGGTGACAAATGGATTGCTGCTCTGGAAGACTGTGTGGGAGGACAGACAACATGCTACCTTACAGGGAAAAGAACAGATCTCATAAATTTAAAAGCAATGAAATCATCACTATCAACTCAAAAGTTGTTATTCTTCTCTACTCTTATTCCTATAAGACATCATGTAACTTCCTATGTATCATTACATTTCCTGGAAACATCCTCATCCTCTTGCTATACCAACCATCTTTATCGAGCTAACATCCTTCATATTTCACTTCAAATGCATAGAGACTAGGTCAGCTCCCCCTACTACAAACAATCTGGTGCCATGAATATGTGGCACAAATAATGGTTGCAATCAAGTACTCAGTTGTATAATTATTATTATAAAATGCCAGTTGCTAACTCTTATTTGTGAGAGGACAAAGATTGTGATTATCCTGTTCATCACTGCAACTCTCAACCAAAGTGGTCAATAAATACTTTTTGAATGAATAAATTGAATGACAAAAAATGCATCATTTGCTATATTTCAATAATAAATTATTATCACTAAAGAAAGCATCGGTCTGCATTTATTTATTTGTCACTTCCATGGTGTAATAGGAAGCTGGTATAATTATCATCCCCACATTAAAAAAAAAAAATGAGAAAACCAATGTACAGAAAGGTTAAGTAGCTTGGCCAAGGACCCTCATGGAGCGAAGATTCAAACCCTGGCAGCCTGGTTCTATATTCATTACTAATTAATTATCAAAATAATGCCCCAAAACAGCTACTGAGAATAAGTATCCTATAAAATATTTAAAGGTCTAGGATTTCATATTTTAGTTCTGCAATTCTCACATATGTATAGTGAATTAAGGAAAATCTCAGTTAACTGATTCTTGATGCTGAGCTCTTTTTTAGTAACAGAAAACACTACATAAAATTTTAAGGAGAAATAGATAAAGTTTTCATACTACCTACCACTTTTACATATTGCTATCCTGATGCCCAGAGTATGTGCTGAAGTAGAAATGAACAAATCCATGTCAAGATTAAGGTAGTCAGTAAAGCAGACGACCTTTTTTCTTCCCTTACTGGAACAAAGAAATCAGCATCCTAACTGAATCTACCATGTTGACTACAAAAGATTAACTATGTAAAAACATCAATGCTAAAAACATTTATAGGACGTTTTTCCTTTAGTAAATCAAACTCATTAAAATGACCACTGTGCATACTTTGTTTCAAAAAGAAACCATAAAGTGTCATCTTCATATGACCCAATTATGTGATTAACATAATTGAAATAGTTGAAAACTTCAACTATCCTTAACTTATCTGAATTTTAGTGGATTTAGTGCCAAAGTTCAGTTTGTATTTCTGAACACTAGAAAACTGGAAAAGTTATCTACTTTTGGTCTTCAAATGCATTAACTTTTTCTTACCCTACTGCTAACTAGATAAAACACTACTACAGGAAGGGGAACTTGTGCTTGCTATACTATAAATATTTCTAATTCAGGATGTTGATGTAGGCTCACTCAAGTTTTTACTGGGTACAAGACATTTATAATATGCCTAATAATCTCTAGTTCTTTTCTAGCTTTTCTCCGCCAATTTATTTCATGTTTTTTCCATACCACATGCATAGCTCATCCTGTATCTCACCATCAGTCCATGTTCCCCCACCACTGACCTAAGTAAATAACAAAGCGAATGCTAGCAAACATAACCTAGCAAACAGATGATTTCTAAATGAACTAAGAATGCCCACAATCATTCCACGGTATTTGATTAATGCATATACTCATTCAGGAATGCACAGAAACTGCACTGACGACATCTTTCAAACATTATGGGCTCTAAGGGGAAAAGCTTAAAAAGATAGCAATTTTAGGGCACCAGGATGGCTCAGTCAGTTGAGCATCTGACTCTTGATTTTGGCTCAGGTCATGATCTCAGGGTCATACGACTGAGGGCCACATCAGGCTCCACACTCAGTGGGGTGTCTACTTGAGATTCTCCTTCTCCCTCTTCCCCTCCCCATCCTCACTCTCTCTCCCCCACCTCTAAAATAAATTTTAAAAATGCTTTTTGTTTTTTGTTTTTAAATGATGGCAATTTCTACATAGGAGAAGCAATAACATGGAAAAATAACTGTGGCTATAAATGGATGACAGAAAAGTAACATTAAATACCATTAAAGATTAGTTGGTTTTTCTTTTTGTTTTTCTTTGGGGCAGTACACACCTTTACTTGCACATTACACCCACGAGTTTGAATTGTGATAATAAATATTACTTCTATAAATAATTTTGAACTTAAGTCACAGTCTAAAATAAAAGAAGAAAAACTGTTTTATGAATTACTAATGACTTACACCATATTCTTTCTAATGAGAAATAGTTAAAAATATGACCTTCTATACATACAGAAATTTTATAAACTTTTTTTGACAGTTTGTACAATCAATTTCTCTTTGATAGGAAGTAGAAGGATAAATTTCAGTAGCTGATGTGCTAAATTTGTAAGCAGACCACCTGATTCTTCTCTCTATACTGGAACAGAACCTTCAATTCATCAGCTCCTGTTCAGTACTGTACATATGTAGCAACATGATGGCAGGACTGTACTATGTAATTACTGCTAGATAATTATAAAACCATCCTTTGGTATTTCGTAGCTATTCAGCACTAGCAATATTTAACTTTAAAGAAGAAAAAGAAACAAAGAATTTTACATACTGCCTTTAGTAAACCAAAAATGCTTCAAATGTTTGAAAAGTAGTGATTCTGATAGAACATAAATAAATATGCTGAGTGAGGTAAGAGACACTGTAATGTGGTCTGGTATCAGCCTAAGAGAAAGTGAATTTGAGAGTGCTCTGAAAGCTACCACTTTCTTGCACAGCACCCTTTGTGACTCATGCTTAGTTCATTCTAGTGTGTATATTTAGTACTCATTTCTCTGTATGCTTGCCTGTCTCCCCTACAGGTAACACCCATAAGCACAAGTGGTTCTCAGTCACAGGGCATTTGCCCCCCAATGGTATCTGAGAATGCCTGGAGACATTCTGGTTGTCCAGTGGGCAGAGGCCAAGAAGCTGCTAAAAATGACAGTACTGCTGAGGTCAAGAAATCTTGCAGTAGTCTGAACTACCAGAGGACAGGGACTGTCCACTACTTGCAGCACTGTGCTCAACCCTACCCCCAGGCACACGATAGGCACTCAAATATGGGACAAATTGTTGTATGTGTACATGAAAATTCATGTCACTGTGAATTTATAAACCATTGTTTTCTATATGACACTCTTTAAAGAGTTTCCTTTTCTTTCTGCTACTGCCTCTGAGCTGTTATGTAATGAGACAGGGAACATATCTGTGATTAATGTCAAAACTGTAGTTCTACCCTGGAACAGAGAAGTAATGGGGGAAGGCACACTGGCCAAGATTCCAGTTCCTCCATGCGACACAGGAAAGTTCTTAACCTGACAAGGACATCTGGTGACTTGAACCAGATGACCTCTCCGACCTCTGATTGAAAGGATTACTTTAATCATTTTTACATCTAAGAACATTCACCTCATGTAATAACTTTCCATATGGGCTATCCAGCTTTTATTATGGCAGTCAAAGCCCTGCAGTATTTTACACCTTGGGCTCAGCTGCTGTCAAGTCTGCAGTAACCATAATCTTTAGGTCAAGCTTTTATTTCACTATAAAAGGCTTTAAATATGAATATGCCTGGTGATAAATTAGGGTGACAGGCATTTCCTTTTATTATGATTCAAAGGAAGACATATATATCTATCATGTTGTTTGGTGTAAACAACTTATGAGTGCAGTAATAATTCATATAGCCTAACTAGACTACAATTTCACAGAATTAACATACCATGGCTATAAATTACAAGTCACTTACACTTCTTGGAGCTGTCTTATGAACTCTAATAGGAACTCATAAATTGAAACAAATCTAAAGAATGACAGTAGCTGTGCACTTCTTCAGTAAATCTGACCAGTGTAAAAACCTAAGAAATGGCTTTTCTAGTTGTTCAGAGTAAATTTGTGGCTGTGTTATCTGGTGGCACTATGTTACAATAACTACAAACAAGATAAAGTCAGAATGCTTAAAGTTCATTAGGCAGGTAAAATTTCAAAAATAACAGTACAGGGCATATTCTCTAGGAACCCATGACTGATATCATCATCTAAAATACAAAAGAAAATGACAACAATGCAATGAGACAGACCAAACACTCTAAAGAGAGAGGGGGCAACTGACACCCTCTCCTCCATCTTTGGGCACATGAAGAGAAGGGACCCAAGACTGGAGGGTGAGACTCTGCAGGCACTTTCAAAAACTATAAAGCCAGGAGAAAGCTTGGGTGCTTTCCAGCTCTCCTATTCTCACCTGTTTCTTTTAGAGAAAGTATCTGGGGGGTAGAGCTATCTCAGGTCAAGTTATTTGGTCCTTGGGTTCCTGTATAACTCTGAAAAGGGATGAAAAAGCATGAGAATGACTATGAATGATTTATTCCAGGTGTTACGCTTTGAAAGGGAAGCATAAAAAGGATCTTATGATTTCCCTCTAGGACTCTATAATACCTTCTACAAAACTCTATTTTCTTCCTCTCTAGTGATGTTACCATATGAAAGAAACCATAAACTTTTATGACTGAACTATTCAAGGGAAGAAACTGATACCTTGCTCAGAGCTATATTATTATTTGTCCTTAGCTATTGTCCCAATAATTAAGTGATTTCCACTGAAAATACTCTTTTGGTAGTCCTTTGTAATTGTGTTATTGTTGTTAATTGTTTGGCAAAGTGGGGAGTTGACAAGGAGAGGAAGAACTGAATCAGTTTGGAAACATCTAGTTGGAAAAAAAAAAAAAAAAAAAAAAAAAAAAAAAAAAAACTTTTCTTTGCCCTGCAATGAAAAGAGAATCTATAACCAATTAAAAAAGGAAAAGGCAGGGGCACCTGGGTAGCTCAGTGGTTTAAAGCCTCTGCCTTCAGCTCAGGTCATGATCCCAGGGACCTGGGATCAAGCCTGTCATTGGGCTCTCTGCTTGGCAGGGAGCCTGCTTCCTCCTCTCTCTTTGCCTGCCTCTCTGCCTACTTGTGATCTCTGTTTGTCAAATAAATAAATAAAATCTAAAAAAAAAAAAAAAAAAAAAAAAGGAAAAGGCAGCTTTGCTACAGCAAAACCCCAAATGTTGCTTACAAAATCAGGACTAGCTGGACTAGCTGAACGCAACCAATGCTTGCCTATCCACAATCATTGTTTCCCTTGGACAAGAAATACACTTGGAGGTCAGACCATCTGATAACCCAACAGCTCTGTGGCCCTCAAACATGGATTCTGTAGCTTTCTAGTGATAATACTTTTATTATTACAACCATAAACATATGTACTGTCTGCACTTTACTATAGAAGAATGTGAGGATCAGAAGGGCTAGATGGTTTGTATAAGATTGTCTAGTCATTAAGGAGCAGAGCCAATGTGTAGACTGAACTCTCTGACTCCAAAACTGAGCACATACCACCCTGTCATCATGTCACCTCACCTGACATAGCTCCAGGACACCCTGGTTTCATTTCCCACAGAGTAAAACCGTGCCTCTGTTATAGAGTATCTATCACACCACACATTGAGTTTGTGAGAATGAATACCCATTCACAGAGGGATGCATGAAGAGATCATCTACAATACAAGACCCTTCTGGGAAGGAACCATGGTTCTATGCACAGAAGAATGAAATGGCCTTCTGAGAAACAGTAGTCTCCGTGTCATATCTCTTATCATGGTGTTGGGTTTAAGACCCACAAATATTCTTCAGTGACGTGGCTGCCACCACTGCTGGTGCTGCCATTACTGCAGAGAAAAAAGTTTTTCACTGATTTCATTATGGTTTTGACAAGCTCTAGATTGTCCAAAATGCGGTCTTTTTTTGCCTGGAAGGAATAAGGTCCCAAAAGAAAGGCTACAATGAAGAATGGGGAAGCAAATGCAAAAAATCTCCATGAAAACTAAAAAACAGATTTCCGTCTTGCAACTACTCATTTTGTAAAGAAAATGAATGGTAGATTTAGTCTGAAATATTTATAATAAAATATATTAAAGGATTTGTGATAGAAAAAAATAACAAAAGTGATGACTGGTGGTATTTTGCAGAGCATTATCTTTCTAAGCAGCTGTATGCCAGAGAGAATGTGCACTTGCGATTTCAGGGCATTACAAATAAAAGAACCTATACCAAATTCATTATTTTCTAAGTCAAGATGCTGCAACCTGAAAAATATCACAAACAAGAGGTCATGCTTCATACTAATCAGCCCTTCTATGAAGTGAGTTAGGAAAGCTGGCAGGTCCCTCACCTGTCTTAAAAAGTATGAAAGTGCAACATGTACTCACTGTGAGAAAGAGCACAACTTAAACCATCCTAGCCCTTAACATACCATCTCAAAACTACAGTCATGCCTGAGGATGCTGGAAATGGTTGTGGTACTAGGGACACTGTCTCAGAGCACTACAGAGCTCCCAATGAGGTCTGCAGCCAAAGAAAGGGACACTACTTCACGTGCTCCAGTAAAGGGAAGAAACATATCTTTGCAACCAACAGGCAGGTCAGCAGGTTCTCCACCTAAACCTATGTAGACATTTGAAAATGTCAGGTTCCTGAACTTGGTCAGATCTCACAGACCAAGGGGTCAGCAATCTTTCTCTAAAAAATTCCAGAGAGTAAATATTCCAGGCTCTGGGAACCATGTGATCTCTGTCACAACTACTCAAGTCTGCCATTGTAGTATAAAAGCAGCCATAGATAACACATAAACAAATATACACAGCTGTACCCTAACACAACTTTATTTACAAAAATGGCATGAGCCATAGTTTGCCAACCCCTGGCTTAGAAAAACAGGTGAGGTGGCATTTGACTCTTTGACTAGGCGGTCCAACACAAAATTAAAATCCTGAGTTACCAGCACCCACATCACCATTTTTGAAAGAACTAAAGGAGGCTCTGGAAATAAGGCACAGTCAGAAGTACTATAACTCTGGTATCTCCAACCCAAACTCAGGGCAGCTGGCTGCAATGTGCCATATTATTCACATTATAAAGACTAAGAATAATTTTGTGTTAGATAAAAATGTCACTGTATCCCTCCTGAGGTTAACCTTGACTTGCCCTGGAAATTCAAGTTAATACATCAAGTTATAAGACAGTTTGATATAAAGAGAGTATTTTTCCCTACAACTGAGTCAATTGATTTGGTACTGTTGGTAAGCTAAATGCAGAAAAAAGCCAAAATATTATAACTGCTTTACAAAACAAAAAGAGGAAGCCGAAAATTTTTCAAGTGCTAAATTTTAAAAACCATTGTGCCACTAATTAGAAGCTGGCTGCACTCTCCTTTCCAGGAGACCTGCTTGATAAGAATGTAGCACAAATTCCATGCAAATCTGCCTGCAAAAGAATGGGAAAGCTGACTGATTAAGTGAATACAGATCAAAGACATCCCGCTCAACTCTTGGAGACCAAGCCTTTACACTCAGCTCTGTGAAACCTGAATCATGGTCCATTGCCCTCCATGTAAAAGAAAGGGCAAACCAAGGACAAGCAACAAAATGGTGGACAGTTTTGCCTCCATTCAGAGATGAAAAATAAAAATGTCCCAACTTACACAATGGTGCATTGAACATTTCATCTTTCTGTGCTTTATCCTACCCAAATAACAGAATGATTACTTGTCTCATCACTGATTGAAAATTATCCTCTTAAAACTCTTGTGTCCATTCCTCCCACCCCATAGAAGAATTTCTGCTAAAATATAGGGAGACAACCTAAGCTCGGGAAGAAGAATTTTCTGATTTCCCCAGGTTCTAAAACCCATGAAACAGGAAGAAGGCATACCATTTTGACCACTTAAAGATTCTGAATGAACAATAGTTACTGGCTCTGAGTCTCCTTCTTTTGGGCTTAGGTAATCTTTAAAAATTGCTTAGAATGGCAAATCATTTAAAGTAGACATTTTTAACCTTGTAGAAATTGCTGTTTACAATCTGATAAAAAGCTATGGACCCAAACTCCAGAAAAGTACACACACAGACATTTACAAGAATTTTTCATATGATTTTATATGGCTCACAGATCACTAAGTCCTCTCCTTAGACCCCAAGTTAAGTACCCTTGAAAAGAAGGATAAAAGATCATATCCTGTATATTTTGTCTATCTTACTTGGCAAGTAAGTGTAGCTACCAGAATAATTCATTATCACATAATATCTTTAATTTTATTCAGTATATGTGCAGGAATTCTGCAGAGTTTAAAGAAAGCATGGAGATAAATAAAAGCAGAATCCCACTTTCCTAGAAACATAAAAACAAATGTAGTCCAAAGGCATTTACATGACCAAGTACTAAAAAGAGATTGAAATGAAGGCCCAGGAAAAAGCCATACTACATGGGGAAGCGTGGTTTTGCTATTTAAAGTAGACACTGATACTAGTTCATAACCAAAAGAAAATAAAGGGACTGAAGGCAGGGAGAGAACAATTCCTTTAGAAGTGATGTTGCCTGGTCAGCTCAGTATGAAAATAGAATGAGATATAGTGTTTAGGTAAGAAAAGAACACGGAGGGTCTCTGTGGAAAATACTGCCTGCAGACCACCTAACAGCTATGCCTGAAAGTATACGGTGCCCATACCAGGAGCAAGGTGAGATGGCAGTACATTAGGAAAATCAATGTGTTTACAATCACCCAGAACTAATTCAATAGCAGCACTTAAAGACTCTCAGTTCTCTCAAAGTTTACTAATCATATCTGAGGATCAGTAAGCAAAGATCAGCACGAATCAGCAAAATGTATGACATCATACACTGAGACTTTTATTTGAAACAAAAGGTTGCTCTCTTTTTTTTTTTTTTTTTTTATTTTTTTTTTTTATTTTTTTTTTTATTTTTTATAAACATATATTTTTTATATACATATATTTTTATCCCCAGGTCTGTGAATCACCAGGTTTACACACTTCACAGCACTCACCAAATCACATACCCTCCCCAATGTCCATAATCCCACCCTCTTCTCCCCAACCCCCTCCCCCCGGCAACCCTCAGTTTGTTTTGTGAGATTAAGAGTCACTTATGGTTTGTCTCCCTCCCAATCCCATCTTGTTTCATTTATTCTTCTACCCACTTAAGCCTCCATGTTGCATCACCACTTCCTCATATCAGGGAGATCATATGATAGTTGTCTTTCTCTGCTTGACTTATTTCGCTAAGCATGATACGCTCTAGTTCCATCCATGTTGTTGCAAATGGCAAGATTTCATTTCTTTTGATGGCTGCATAGTATTCCATTGTGTATATATACCACATCTTCTTGATCCATTCATCTGTTGATGGACATCTAGGTTCTTTCCATAGTTTGGCTATTGTGGACATTGCTGCTATAAACATTCGGGTGCATGTGTCCCTTTGGATCACTACATTTGTATCTTTAGGGTAAATACCCAATAGTGCAATTGCTGGGTCATAGGGCAGTTCTATTTTCAACATTTTGAGGAACCTCCATGCTGTTTTCCAGAGTGGCTGCACCAGCTTGCATTCCCACCAACAGTGTAGGAGGGTTCCCCTTTCTCCGCATCCTCGCCAGCATCTGTCATTTCCTGACTTGTTGATTTTAGCCATTCTGACTGGTGTGAGGTGATATCTCATTGTGGTTTTGATTTGTATTTCCCTGATGCCGAGTGATATGGAGCACTTTTTCATGTGTCTGTTCGCCATCTGGATGTCTTCTTTGCAGAAATGTCTGTTCATGTCTTCTGCCCATTTCTTGATTGGATTATTTGTTCTTTGGGTGTTGAGTTTGCTAAGTTCTTTATAGATTCTGGACACTAGTCCTTTATCTGATATGTCGTTCGCAAATATCTTCTCCCATTCTGTCAGTTGTCTTTTGATTTTGTTAACTGTTTCCTTTGCTGTGCAAAAGCTTTTGATCTTGATGAAATCCCAGTAGTTCATTTTTTCCCTTGCTTCCCTTGCCTTTTGCGTTGTTCCTAGGAAGATGTTGCTGCGGCAGAGGTCGAAGAGGTTGCTGCCCGTGTTCTCCTCAAGGATTTTGATGGATTCCTTTCGTACATTGAGGTCCTTCATCCATTTTGAGTCTATTTTTGTGTGTGGTGTAAGGAAATGGTCCAATTTCATTTTTCTGCATGTGGCTGTCCAATTTTCCCAGCACCATTTATTGAAAAGGCTGTCTTTTTTCCATTGGACATTCTTTCCTGCTTTGTCGAAGATTAGTTGACCATAGAGTTGAGGGTCTATTTCTGGGCTCTCTATTCTGTTCCATTGATCTATGTGTCTGTTTTTGTGCCAGTACCATGCTGTCTTGATGATGACAGCTTTGTAATAGAGCTTGAAGTCCGGAATTGTGATGCCACCAACGTTGGCTTTCTTTTTCAATATCCCTTTGGCTATTCGAGGTCTTTTCTGGTTCCATATAAATTTTAGAATTATTTGTTCCATTTCTTTGAAAAAGATGGATGGTACTTTGATAGGAATTGCATTAAATGTGTAGATTGCTTTAGGTAGCATAGACATTTTCACAATATTTATTCTTCCAATCCAGGAGCATGGAACATTTTTCCATTTCTTTGTGTCTTCCTCAATTTCTTTCATGAGTACTTTATAGTTTTCTGAGTATAGATTCTGTGTCTCTTTGGTTAGGTTTATTCCTAGGTATCTTATGGTTTTGGATGCAATTGTAAATGGGATTGACTCCTTAATATCTCTTTCTTCTGTCTTGCTGTTGGTGTAGAGAAATGCAACTGATTTCTGTGCATTGATTTTATATCCTGACACTTTACTGAATTCCTGTATAAGTTCTAGCAGTTTTGGAGTGGAGTCTTTTGGGTTTTCCACATATAGTATCATATCATCTGCGAAGAGTGATAATTTGACTTCTTCTTTGCCGATTTGGATGCCTTTAATTTCCTTTTGTTGTCTGATTGCTGAGGCTAGGACCTCTAGTACGATGTTGAATAGCAGTGGTGATAATGGACATCCCTGCCGTGTTCCTGACCTTAGCGGAAAAGCTTTCAGTTTTTCTCCATTGAGAATGATATTTGCGGTGGGTTTTTCATAGATGGCTTTGATGATATTGAGGTATGTGCCCTCTATCCCTACACTTTGAAGAGTTTTGATCAGGAAGGGATGTTGTACTTTGTCAAATGCTTTTTCAGCATCTATTGAGAGTATCATATGGTTCTTGTTCTTACTTTTATTGATGTGTTGTATCACATTGACTGATTTGCGGATGTTGAACCAACCTTGCAGCCCTGGAATAAATCCCACTTGGTCGTGGTGAATAATCTTTTTAATGTACTGTTGAATCCGATTGGCTAGTATTTTGTTGAGTATTTTCGCATCTGTGTTCATCAAGGATATCGGTCTATAGCTCTCTTTTTTGGTGGGATCCTTGTCTGGTTTTGGGATCAAGGTGATGCTGGCCTCATAAAATGAGTTTGGAAGTTTTCCTTCCATTTCTATTTTTTGGAACAGTTTCAGGAGAATAGGAATTAGTTCTTCTTTAAATGTTTGGTAGAATTCCCCCGGGAAGCCGTCTGGCCCTGGGCTTTTGTTTGTTTGGAGATTTTTAATGACTGTTTCAATCTCCTTACTGGTTATGGGTCTGTTCAGGCTTTCTATTTCTTCATGGTTCAGTTGTGGTAGTTTATATGTTTCTAGGAATGCATCCATTTCTTCCAGATTGTCAAATTTGTTGGAGTAGAGTTGCTCATAGTATGTTCTTATAATAGTTTGTATTTCCTTGGTGTTAGTTGTGATCTCTCCTCTTTCATTCATGATTTTATTTATTTGGGTCCTTTCTCTTTTCTTTTTGATAAGTCGGGCCAGGGGTTTATCAATTTTATTAATTCTTTCAAAGAACCAGCTCCTAGTTTCGTTGATTTGTTCTATTGTTTTTTTGGTTTCTATTTCATTGATTTCTGCTCTGATCTTTATGATTTCTCTTCTCCTGCTGGGCTTAGGGTTTCTTTCTTGTTCTTTCTCCAGCTCCTTTAGGTGTAGGGTTAGGTTGTGTACCTGAGACCTTTCTTGTTTCTTGAGAAAGGCTTGTACCGCTATATATTTTCCTCTCAGGACTGCCTTTGTTGTGTCCCACAGAATTTGAACCGTTGTATTTTCATTATCATTTGTTTCCATGATTTTTTTCAATTCTTCTTTAATTTCCCGGTTGACCCATTCATTCTTTAGAAGGATACTGTTTAGTCTCCATGTATTTGGGTTCTTTCCAAACTTCCTTTTGTGGTTGAGTTCTAGCTTTAGAGCATTGTGGTCTGAAAATATGCAGGGAATGATCCCAATCTTTTGATACCGGTTGAGTCCTGATTTAGGACCGAGGATGTGATCTATTCTGGAGAATGTTCCATGTGCACCAGAGAAGAATGTGTATTCTGTTGCTTTGGGATGAAATATTCTGAATATATCTGTGATGTCCATCTGGTCCAGTGTGTCATTTAAGGCCTTTATTTCCTTGCTGATCTTTTGCTTGGATGACCTGTCCATTTCAGTGAGGGGAATGTTAAAGTCCCCTACTATTATTGTATTGTTGTTTATGTGTTTCTTTGATTTTGTTATTAATTGGTTTATATAGTTGGCTGCTCCCACGTTGGGGGCATAGATATTTAAAATTGTTAAATCTTCTTGTTGGACAGACCCTTTGAGTATGATATAGTGTCCTTCCTCATCTCTTATTACAGTCTTTGGCTTAAAATCTAATTGATCTGATATAAGGATTGCCACTCCTGCTTTCTTCTGATGTCCATTAGCATGGTAAATTCTTTTCCACCCCCTCACTTTAAATCTGGAGGTGTCTTCGGGCTTAAAATGTGTTTCTTGGAGGCAACATATAGATGGGTTTTGTTTTTTTATCCATTCTGATACCCTGTGTCTTTTGACAGGGGCATTTAGCCCATTCACATTCAGGGTAACTATTGAGAGATATGAATTTAGTGCCATTGTATTGCCTGTAAGGTGACTGTTACTGTATATGGTCTCTGTTCCTTTCTGATCTACCACTTGTAGGCTCTCTCTTTGCTTAGAGGACCCCTTTCAATATTTCCTGTAGAGCTGGTTTGGTATTTGCAAATTCTTTCAGTTGTTGTTTGTCCTGGAAGCTTTTAATCTCTCCTTCTATTTTCAATGATAGCCTAGCTGGATATAGTATTCTTGGCTGCATGTTTTTCTCGTTTAGTGCTCTGAAAATATCATGCCAGCTCTTTCTGGCCTGCCAGGTCTCTGTGGATAAGTCAGCTGCCAATCTAATATTTTTACCATTGTATGTTACAGACTTCTTTTCCCGGGCTGCTTTCAGGATTTTCTCTTTGTCATTGAGACTTGTAAATTTTACTATTATGTGACGGGGTGTGGGCCTATTCTTATTTATTTTGAGGGGCATTCTCTGAACCTCCTGAATTTTGATGCTTGTTCCCTTTGCCATATTGGGGAAATTCTCCCCAATAATTCTCTCCAGTATACCTTCTGCTCCCCTCTCACTTTCTTCTTCTTCTGGAATCCCAATTATTCTAATGTTGTTTCGTCTTATGGTGTCACTTATCTCTCGAATTCTCCCCTCGTGGTCCAGTAGCTGTTTGTCCCTCTTTTGATCAGCTTCTTTATTCTCTGTCATTTGGTCTTCTATATCACTAATTCTTTCTTCTGCCTCATTTATCCTAGCAGTGAGAGCCTCCATTTTTGATTGCACCTCATTAATAGCTTTTTTGATTTCAACTTGGTTAGATTTTAGTTCTTTTATTTCTCCAGAAAGGGCTTTTATATCTCTCGAGAGGGTTTCTCTAATATCTTCCATGCCTTTTTCGAGCCCGGCTAGAACCTTGAGAATTGTCATTCTGAACTCTAGATCTGACATATTACCGATGTCTGTATTGATTAGGTCCCTAGCCTTCGGTACTGCCTCTTGTTCTTTTTTTTGTGGTGAATTTTTACGTCTTGTCATTTTGTCCAGAGAAGAGTAAATGAAGGGGCAAGTAAAATACTAAAAGGGTGGCAACAACCCCAGGAAAATATGCTTTAGCCAAATTAGAAGAGATCCAAAATCGTGAGTGGGGAGAAAGGGGATAAAAAGAGGTTCAAAAAGGAAGAAAGAAAAAAGAAAAAAAAAAAAAAAAAAAAAGAAAAGAATTTTTTTTAAAAAAAGAAAACACCTAAGAAAAATGTAAAAAAATATATATATATATTAGATAAACTAGTAAAAAATCGTTAAAAAATAAAAAGGTAACAGTTAAAAAAAAAAAAAATTTTACCCGAAGGCGAGAAAAAAAAAAAAAATGAAAAAGAAAAAATTAAATTAACTGCAAGACTAAAAAAAAATCACAGGAAAAAAGCCATGAGTTCCGTGCTTGGCTTTCTCCTCCTCTGGAATTCTGCTGCTCTCCTTGGTATTGAAACCGCACTCCTTGGTAGGTGAACTTGGTCTCGGCTGGATTTCTTGTTGATCTTCTGGGGGAGGGGCCTGGTGTAGTGATTCTCAAGTGTCTTTGCCCCAGGCGGAATTACACCGCCCTTACCCGGGGCCGGGGTGAGTAATCCGCTCGGGTTTGCTTTCAGGAGCTTTTGTTCCCTGAGCGCTTTCCGTAGAGTTCCAGAGGACGGGAATACAAATGGCGGCCTCCTGGTCTCCGGCCCGGAGGAGCCGAGAGCCCAGGGCCCCACTCCTCAGTGCGCCCTCAGAGAACAGCGCCCAGTTACTCCCGTCTGCCTGACCTCCGGCCGCGCTCCGAGCTCACCGAGCCTGCGACCGGTTCAAGGTAACACGGAGCTGCGAGCTTACTGTCGGCTCTGTCTCTGTAGCCGGCTTTCCCGTTCCAATACCCGCAAGCTCTGCGACACTCAGACACCCCCGATCCTTCTGTGACCCTGCGGGACCTGAGGCCACGCTGACCCCGCATGGGCTTCGCCCCGGTTTAGCCTCTGGAGCGATGTCCCTCAGCGGAACAGACTTTTAAAAGTCCTGATTTTGTGCGCGGTTGCTCCGCCGCTTGCCGGGAGCCGGCCCCTCCCCCCGGGGTCTATCTTCCCGTCGCTTTGGATTCACTTCTCCGCCGGTCCTACCTTTCAGAAAGTGGTTGTTTTTCTGTTTCCAGAATTGCTGTTCTTCTTCTCTTCGATCTGCCGATGGATTTTCAGGTGTTTGCAATCTTTAGATAAGCTATCTAGCTGATCTCCGGCTAGCTGAAGCAGTCTCAGCTTGCTACTTCTCCGCCATCTTGACTCCTCCCCCCCGAAAAGGTTGCTCTCTTAAATACATATTGTTTTCAAAAAGAGCTATCAAAATCAATTTTGTATTTCTTACTCCAATAAAAGAAAGCCTGATAGTCTAGGTAGCTTAGGACTGTCTCCAGAGCAACTTGAAAAACGAAGGGATTTGATTCCATTATTACTTTGGAAGGATTGAGTACTTCTCTTGAAAATGAATGCAAATAGCCAAGTTAATTCAAACCATAGGTCAAAGCAGAATAAATCATGTTTAAATCTCTCAATTTTATCTTCAAAAAGTAAAGGCAGGGAGTTTTACTCCATTGTGGTTCAAAATGGCTGAGTAAGCTAAAGTGATTAAATAAACAGACTATTATGTGCCATCAGTTCAATCAAGTGAGAACACTCTGGCTCTCAACTCTTAGTGAAAGGAAGATGTTTGATGCTTTTCATAATAAATATCCATTCATAAAATGTGCTGAAATGAACAAAAAGATCTATTGCCAATTCCAGCTATTTCACAGAGAAAAGTTGGCAAGGAATTTCCTAACATCTAAAATAGAAAAGAATCAATTAATCATGAAAATGACTCCAATAATGTGCTACATTTTGTTACATATTATCACATTTATCCCAATGCCTTAAACCATTTATAACAACATCATATAAAAATGCAAGTACTTGTCACCTCAGGAAGCAAAAATTTTTTAAAAATACATGTCTACAAAATTAAAACACGCTTATTGGAGTAATGTTGAAAAATAACAAAGGATACCATCAAGAAAATAATAACCACCTAGGAAGAACCCCATTTAATGTACTTCTTGTACACTCATCATCTAAATGCACTTCTGTCACAGGAACAGTACTTCACATGATGTCTGCCTTGGCACACTCTGAACAAGGTCTCAAAGCACTAAGTATTCACCTAACAACAGTGTTGAATGATTCCACATTCAAGTATTCTTCTTCTATGTAACTGCACCATGATTTATGTCACTAATCCTCTACTGCTACACATTGTCAGCTGTCAGGTTGTTTTGTTTTGCTGTTTTAAATAATGTTATGTTGAACATCTTTACAAATAAAATCTTGCATATATCTGTACCTATTTCTTCATATCTATTTCCTTAGCTCTGATTCTTAGAAGTAAAATGCCAAATCATAGAATATGCACATTTTTAGAGTTTTTCAGACATTTTCTCAAATTTCCTTTCATTAGATTAGACCAATTTACAATGTCACTGGCAATACATGTCTTAAGCCAAATCAGGTTCATCTTTATAAAGAGTTATATTTCTTAAAATATGAACTAAATAACATCATAAAATCATATTACCCTACTCGTACTATTAAAAGGATAAAGAGGAAGAAAGAACTAAATGTGCTTAAAATGATAAAATGTGTCAATTTTCATAAATTGTGTAATAACATAAAAATTTAAATAACATTGCTGGTTATTGCTTTTATGACTTTATAGCCAACTTACATACAAAGTACATGCAAAGTACTAAATCCAAGGGGTGCCTGGGGGCTCAGTCAGTTAAACATCTGCCTTTAGCTCAGGTCCTGATCCCAGGGTCCTGGGATCCTGGGTTCAATCCAGGATCCTTGTGGATCCTTATGTCCACTCCCTGCTAAGCAGGGAGTTGGCTCGTCCCTCTCCTTCTGCCCCTCCTGCTGCTCAGGCTCTCTCTTTCTTGCTGACTCTATCAAAATAAAAAAAATCTTTTAAAAAAGTGCTAAATTTAACTAAATCACACAAATGTTATTTTATTTGTAAATGAATTTGTCACTATACTGCATGCTTATTTTATTCTTAAAGGTATAAAATATGTAAATGATAGTCAAATTCTTAATGCAGTGTTTTGTCAATGTTATTTCTAAATTGTATACTTATATGTCACTGCCCCCATTAAAATGACCTGTAGCACTCAACTGAAATGGTCAATTCTGGTTTTAAGAGATACTTAACAGCCTCCACCATAAACAGGCATTGTTGACCCCACCCAGTTCCTAGGACATTCCTCAAGTTCTTAGAAACCCAACTCCCAGTAACAAATGAGATGGAACGAGTGATGCCCATATCTCATAATATGTATCAATCCCCCCATGAGCAACAGCTGAAGATAATTACATCATGGCTAGAAGAAATTGATGTTGGAGTTCTGAGTCCAAAAGAAAAGATTCACTACAGGGTTTTAATTTACAGCTCAAAGGCATATATATAGGTGGCTTTGGAATTGTCATAAATGAACTATCAAATAGTATGAACCCTGAAGGCTAGAAAAAGCCCAAAATACTGAGGACCTGATGGAGAATTGCACATTAAATGAAATACAATATTTGGAGAGAATAAAAAGATAAAAAGCTTCTTCTGTCCCTTCAACCCATTAATGCAAAAGTTGAATATAGGGTCTTAAAATCTAAAAAGAATAGCAATTTATCACATTTAATCCCTTTTCATTAAAACAACAAAAAAGAGTGAGGAAAGAAAAAAAGGGAAAATTAATATATATCGTCATCTTTTTTATAAACATTTGCCTTTCTACAAGTCTACTTGTGTAAATGTACGTGTACGTGTGCCTACATACATATTTGACCCACAGAATAATTCTACTGTTTACATTATCAAATAATTAACTGTAAGAAATTACTATTACTGCTGCATCTCTTCCTGAGCTAATGAATGCCATCTATACTGGCTACAGAATTCAGGCAGTTTTGCAAAGTTAGTCATATTAAAAAGAAATAAATTTCTGTCACAAAACAGTTAACTTTCTTTAATGCAGCTAACTGGTAACTCTTAAGATTATAAATTCAAAAGACTGATACTACAATTAATATCCAGTAAACTTATTTCCTTCCAGAGGTAATCATAAAAATGGGGATTTATTTTATAAAGCTAAAACTCAACTGAGTAAGAAATGCTATAGCACCTCTCCTAGAGAAAAAACAGGAAAACAAATTATATTTGGAAACAAAAAAATCTGTAAATATATAATGAATAAGTAACAAACATGGGATGGAGAGACCAATAAAAACAGTGAAAAACCTCCACACAAATGCAAATGATTATAAAACTGTACAGCAGTGGTTAAGTCCTGACATATACATAATTTCCTAACAAGTTTGTAAAAAGTACCAATAAACAGTCTACACACCCAGAGATTCAGACTTACTCATTCTTGGTCAGGGTCCCAAAACAGATTCTAACAAACCACCATATTAGAAGATGATAAATAGGTTAGAGATAAACTGGTTAAAAAACTATTTTAAAATACAATTTCAAGTAAACAATTTTAAACAAGAAGACATTAAAAAAATTAAGTTTGCAGGGCGCCTGTGTGGCACAATCGGTTAAGTGCCTGACCCTTGGTATTGGCTCAGGTTATAATCTCAGAGTCCTGAGATAGAGCCTGTGTTGAAATCCCAGGAGTCTGCTTAAGACTCTCACTCTCTCTCTCGATAAGTCATACCATAAAGCGAAACAATTATTAGAATAATTGGGATCCTAGAAGAAGAAAAAAGACGGGAGTTGGGGGGGGGGCAAAAGATATATTGGAGCATATTATAGCAGAGAAATTCCCTAATTTGGGGAAGGAAACAAGCATTAAAATCTAGGAGGCACAGAGAAACCCCTCAAAATCAATAAATTAAGTCAACACCTTAACATCTAACAGTAAAACTCACAAATCGCAGAGACAGAAAAAATCCTGAAAGCAGCTCAGGACAAGAGGTCTGTATCCGACAATGGTAGAAACATTACATTGGCAGCAGTCCTATCCACAGAGACCTGGCAGACCAGAAAGGATTGGCATAATATATTCAGGGTACTAAACAAGAAAATTATGCAGCCAAGAACGGTTCATCCAGCTAGGCTGTCACTGAAAACAGGAGTGATAAAAAGCTTCCACAACAAATAGAAACTAAAAGAATTTGTGATCACCCAAAGCAGCCCTACAAAATAGTTTTTAAAAAAACCTCTCTTTCTTGAATAAATAAAATCTTCTTAAAAAAATTTAAGTTTGCTCTCTGCCTCACACCATACAATGAACAATTCTAGAAAAAAATTATAAAATTAATAAATGATAATCTAAATGACTGTGGCTATAGTATTCTAGGTAAGGAAAGCCTCTTTGAGCATATAACACCAAATGTTGAACAGACAGGTTTAAAAGAAAACTGGCACATATGACTATTCCTAATTAAATACAAAGCTCATATAACATAGCAAGAAAACACTAATGAGAAAATAGATTGTAAAGGACAAACAGGAGGAATTTTTTTAAAACATAAAATGATGAATAAACATGAAATGTTCAATCTCTTGTAGAACCCAAAGAAATGCAAATGGAAGCAATTTCCATTTTTCCTCACTAAAATTAGAAAAAAAAATAATGTTCATAACTAGAGCTATTTACAGAGAAATAAGCATACGGATAATCAGTTGCAGAAATTATAGATTGACATTCTTGAGAGAAAATTGGCCCAAGACAGTGAAAATAAACATCTTCCAGAGACTGTCCTGGGAAAGACCTAGAAATGCAGTCACATGGTTATATGCTTGTTAATTTACAATAGTAAAGGATTTTCATTTGATTCTGTTAAAGGCACTGACCACCTCCATTGAATTTTACTGCCCCTTACTTTACATTACATAAGGTGGCATTAGAGTAGCTGCTGGAAAACTGGGATCTGGCCAAGAAGCTGCCAAGTTGGGATGCATTTAATATGCAATGAGAGGTAAAATCTTAAATAAAAGTAATGACAAGGCTGTAGGATTACCTAGTAATCCAATTAGTGAGAAAAAATGAAAAAGACAAGTTTTCTGTCTGGACATGAAAATACTTACATTAACCACAAGAAAAAGTAAAACTCAGAATGTACTACTTCAGTGACATACTGGTTAATGAGCACCACCAATTCAAAAAATATATATTCATATGTATTCAGTGTATGTACATGCACATTCATAAGCACACTCACATAAACACTTTGAAAACCTGGAAATATTACAGCTTGCATATGAAAGAGAAATGAAAGAGGTTTATCCCGGGTGCCTGGGTGGCTCAGTGTAACCCGCTGCCTTCGGCTTGGGTCATGATCTCAGGGTCCTGGGATTGAGTCCAGCATTGGGCTCTCTGCTCAGCAGGGGGCCTGCTTCCCTTCCTCTCTATCTGCCTGCCTCTGTCTACTTGTGTTCTCTGTCTGTCAAATAAATAAATAAAATCTTTAAAAAAAAAGAAAGAAAGAAAGAAAGAGGTTTATCCCAAATCAGGACATCAAAGCTAAAAATTTGCTTGTCATTACAAATAATGAGTTGTGACAATTAAAAGAAATAATATTTTTTAAGATTTATTCATTTAGGGGTGCCTGGGTGGCTCAGTCATTGGGCATCTGCCTTCGACTCAGGTCATGATCCCAGCATCCTAAAATCGAGCCCCGCAGCAGGCTCCATGCTTGGCAGGAAGCCTGCTTCTCCCTCTCTCACTCCCCCTGCTTGTGTTCCCTTCTCTCACTGTGTTTCTCTCTGTCAAATGAACAAATAAAGTCTTTTTTTTTTACAGTAGTATTTTTTTTTATTTGATAGACAGAGAGAGATCACAAGTAGGCAGAGAGGCAAGCAGAGAGAGAGGGGGAAGCAGGCTCCCCGCTGAGCAGAGAGCCCGATGTGGGGCTCGATCCCAGGACCCTGAGATCATGACCTGAGCTGAAGGCAGAGACTTAAACCACTGAGCCACCCAGGCGCCCCCAAATAAAGTCTTAAAAAAAAAAAAAAAGATTTATTCACTTATTTTAGAGAGAAAAAGAACACATGGCCGGAAGGGGTAGAGTGAGAGGGAGAATCTCAAGCAGACTCCATGCTGAGCATGGAACCCAATATGAGGCTCTAGTTTATCCTGAGATCATGCCTGAGCCAAAGCCAAGAGTCAGATGCTTAACCAACTAGGTCAACCAGAAGTCCCTAAAAGAAATGTTTTAAAACTAAATAACAGAAAAAAATTTAAACAATGCTGCAGCAAAGAAATGAATCATCTTTCTATTACAAAATTACCAGGATATGAAGTAGAGATCAATGATAGGCAGCCAAAACAAGTAGGAAAATGTTATAGAAGGGTGTCATGCATCCCTCTATATAATTAATAAAAAATAAAGGCAAAATGTAGTATTAAATGATATTAACAGATCCTACTTTGCATAATCTATTGCTTTAAATTTTAAAATATAGTAAGTTTTTAAAATACAGATTTTATTTCTTTAAGTTAAAATTGTTATAATTGTTATGCCTATGTTAAAATTGTTATACCTATGGTATTAATTACAGTTACCTCATAATTCTCCAATCATTAGTAACAATGTGCACCCCTGGTTATAGGAGCAACATAGTAAAATCATGTTCATCCAATGACAAATAAGTAGACATAATTCATTTGTACTAAGAAATTCACAAAAAGCTACGTCATGTTCATTTACCAAGTGAATTGTCATTCTAATGATGTAAATTTTGCCATTAATACTAACAGAAATGACATATCTCCATCAAACAAAATATCTTAAAATCTGTGGGTTCCACATGTGCTGCTGCTGCTTCTGACTTATCTGACATTAAGTGCATTTAGATACTCTACTCCCTTACTGACCAAGAAAACCTCCTTTTCAATGTACTTTAACATTTCTGAAAGCAAATATAAGAACACATTTTGCCTCATTCAAGACCACAACATGTAAAAGCTCATTTTTGCTATCTTCAAGAAATATTAGTATCTTATTAAAACTCAAATTTTATTTAATAAAACATTAGATTTAAGCCATATTGAAAATCTGAAAATATAATTAAACATATGCTATCATTTCCAAGAATTATTCAAAATCATCTAATTTTAGATTCTCAGATTATAAATTTAATAAGCACATAATTAATCTTAGCAAGTAAATCCTCCTTAAAAGGTGACGCCTGTTGTTAAAATTGTTAGCTTATTTACTTTTTTTATTAACATATAATGTATTATTTGCTTCAGGGGTACAGGTCTGTGTCATCAGTCTCACACAATTCACAGCACTCACCATAATACATACCCTCCCAAATGTCTATAACCCAGCCACCCTATCCCTACCCACCACCCCCAGCAACCCTCAGTTTGTTTCCTGAAATTAACAGTCTCTTATGGTTTATCTCCCTCCCTGGCCCATCTTGTTTAATTAATTCCTTCCCTGCCCCCAACAACCCCCCACCCTGCCTTTCAAATTTCTCCAATCAGAGAGATCACATGATAACTGTCTTTCTCTGACTGGTTTATTTCACTTAGCATAATACCCTCTAGTTCCATCCACATCATTGCAAATGGCAAGATTTCATTTCTTTTGATGGCTGCATAGTATTCCATTGTATATATAGACCACATCTTCTTTATCCATTCATCTGTGGATGGACATCTAGGTTCCTTCCATAGTTTGGCTATTGTGGACATTGCTGCTATAAACATTCAGGTGCAGGTGCCCCTTCGGAACACTACATTTGTATCTTTAGGGCAAATACCCAGTAGTGTGATTGCTGGGTTATAGGGTTAGCTAATTTACTCTTACACTATTTTCTTTTTAATCATGAGTTCAAGAAAGAAACCCCTAGGCAAATGAATAGCAGTACAAAATACACCAACGATACTTTTAGATAGTTTGTAATCCCAAAATTACTTTGAATTTATGCTGCCCCAAATAATATTTATATATTATTTTCACAGAGTGTCAGGTAAAAATGGTTTAATTATTTAAAAGGAAGGCTGGACTAATTCTAACTAATAAAAGAGAAATTAGAAAGATCTTTTATTGTTGACCTAAATGAGCTGACTAGAAAAAAGAAATATGGGGTGCCTGGGTGGCTCAGTTGGTTAGGTGGCTGCCTCTGGCTCAGGTCATGATCCTGTCAGGTCATGATCCTGGAGTCCCAGGATCTAGTCCCACATCAGGCTCCCTGCTTGGCAGAGGGTCTGCTTCTCCCTCTGACCGCTCCCCTCTCAAGCATTCTTTCTCTCTCTCATTCTCTCTCTCTCTCAAATAAATAAATAAAATCTTTTAAAAACTAAAAATAAATTAAATAAATAAATATAAAAATTAAAAAGAGAGAGCTTGTGTGTAGATGCGTGTAAACTGAAAATGAGAGACCAGAAAAGACTACTCAGGGATCAGGATGGAGCAAGACAAAATAAAACATCACTGCACAACTGTGCTAAAACATGGACAAAAATAAGAACACTATACAAACTACAATAACCTAATATAATAACCTCAGTTCCAGTTAACATGAGTACAATGCTACTTCTTTACCAATTACAGCTTTGACCTACGCTATTCCTCTTGCCTTATAAATTATTAAGATAACAGATCATAAAATTGCCCCCACTTTCTGCCATATCTAATCCAAACCAAAACACTCTTCCATTGAACTCTCCCAAATCACCTAAACAACCCCCAATCCAATAGTAAGTCTTTACTAAGTATACATAATTCCCCATGCTGTGATATTGCCTCTGTTGCGAAGAGGCAAAAGATTCCACTTTATTTGACTGTAAGCTTGCTCCTATAGTCTGGTTTAGAGGGCATCTAAAGAAAATAATATTGAAGTTAATTTTCTTATCCAAAAGTAACCAATATGTTTTAGAGGGGAAAAAAATGAACAGAATTTTCACAATGACAAGGAGTGCCAAAATACTTTCATGTATTTGATTATACCCTAATATAGGCTAAAAAGCAAAAAAGACATGAGCCAAACTCTAAAGAATCACTGTTCCATCACTGATGTTCATGAAATCCTGCAAATGAAAATCAATTTATAGAAGGAAGTTTAACACACTGAATTTCAAATTCCTTTAAAGGCTTAAAACTATCACTGTAATATTAACCACTTCCCGGCACCACCCAGGCCTTCTGAATCTGCTATAAATTCAAATGTAAAGATGTAAATTCAGAATACAGAGTCAATTCAATAACACTCTCTGTTTGCAGGTAATTTAATTTCATTTTAGAGAATGCTTTAAACATCACAATTCAACAAAATAAAGCTTTAAAACTGTGCCATTTTTCTGATATACGTAAATTTAAGCTAACCTGAAGGAATACATTGTAACATTTTACATCTAAGCCAGGAATGACTGAAAATTAGCAAGGGTTAGGTAAAAATCAAGTTTTGACTTTAACACTGCCAAGTACAGGTAAGTGGATCTCAAACTTTAGAAAATATGAGGAAACACCTGGGAAGTTTGTTTAAAAAGCACAGGTTTCTCTCAAGTATTCTCAAGAATCTGGTTCAAAGAGGACCAGAAATCTTCACTTTTTATAAGCATTTCAGCTGGTTCTATTACTGAATGCCATATTTTCACATACTGCACTGAAATACCCTTTAATAGAAGACCAAAGTATTTCTGGGACAGGTAATTATGTGCAACTCTTTAGTACTATCTTATTTTAGCAAAGAAAGAATAAAATTTTTAAAACAATTTTTTTCAAATAATGATGACGTTAAAATGTTTTAAAATTTCTAAAGTAAAGAAAACTTACTTCTCTTAGTATTTATGCTCTAAAAATGTCTATAACTTTTGCTCTGATTAAAGGAAATCATGTTGGATTGTTTCAAACTTGGACTGTAGAGATAAGCACAAAAGATTAAAAATCTCCTGGGGCACTTGGGTGGCTCAGTCAGTTAAGTGCCTGCTCAAGTCATGATCTCAGGATTCTGGGATCGAACCCTGTGTAGGGCTCCCTGCTCAGTGGAAAACTTGCTTCTCCCTCAACCTCTGCGCCTACCCCCAACTTGTACGTTCTCTCTCTCTCACTCTCTCTCAAATAAATAAAATCATTTTTAAAAAGGATTAAAAATCTCCTGAAATTCTATCACAGAGGTAACTACTTCTTAGTATTTTAGAATATCTTTTTTTCCCCTATATTTATATGTTCCTCACCTGGAACTTTTTATTTCACTATATAGAATAACAGGGTAAAATTGTCAAAAGAAAGGTAGATTGTCACTAGATATAGGCCTTCATTTACAAAAGTACATAATCATATTAATAACAAAATACACAGGGGCGCCTGGGCAGTTCAGTGGATTGTAAAGCCTCTGCCTTCGGCTCAGGTCATGATCCCAGGGTCCTGAGCTCAAGCCCCGCATCGGGCTCTATGCTGCAGGAAGCCTGCTTCCTCCTCTCTTTCTCTCTCTCTCTGCCTGCCTCTCTGCCTACTTGTGATATCTATCTGTCAAATAAATAAAATATTTAAAAAGAATAACAAAATCCACAGACGTAAAACAAAGGAAAAAGTAGCAATTAGTTCATAAGCCCTAAAGAAAGAAATACCGTAACTGAGGGAAAGCACAATGAGGCATAGCTTATGCTACACATGCCCATGCCTTCTTGGGAGAAGTGATATTCAATGAAGTTCAGGACACATGAAATATAAATGGATACTGTCTTATGTATAAGAAGTAGACACAAGATTCTGTACCTAACACCTATATTACAACAGTTTTAATGGCTGTAGGAATAATTACAGAAGGGGAAGAAAAAAAAAAGCTCTAAGGACTAAAAAAAAGAGAAAGATAAATAAAGCCAACAGACATAATAAAAAAGGGAAAACAAAACTAAATGCAGATATATTTTTGATGAATTACAAAAAACTAGTTTCATTGTTAATTAGTTCACTATTTCCCTGAATCTTTAAGGTAATTATATTTTCCCTCAAACACAACATGGCCAAACCTATTCTAAAGGAGATAAAGTATATACATTCAGAGTAACTACTCTGCAAATTAATATCCACAATCCCTTCAAAAAAAGGACTTCAAAAAGGACTCCATGTCACCTGGACTCAAATCTATAAAGGAACAGGGGTCATGCAGGTGCAGAGCAACATTGTGCCAAGCCACTCCAACACAGATAAGGAGAGCTCAGGAAGGAGGTCAGTGTGCAAGTCAGGAAGGGAAATCCATCAGCAGCATCAAAGCAAAAAAAAAAAAAAAAAAAAAAAAAAAAAACAAGCTACAATGCATACACACTAATATTCAACTTCATTATAATGAGTTATCCTTCCAGAAATTCTAATGGAAGATAATTAGAATTTTCATCACTTCTTAATTTCCTTGGAACTTAGAAAGCTTTATTACGCACACAGATACCTTATGCATACAGGTGCTCAGTAGAGGCTTGCTTATTTATTTATATTTTAATTTCAGCAGAATTAACATATAGTTTTAAATTAGTTTCAGGTGTACAATACAGTGATTCAACAATTCTAAACACTCAGTACTCACTGTGGTACGTGTACTCTTAATCCCCCCACCCAGTTCCCCTCTGGTAGCTATCAGTTTTTCTCTCTCTATTTAAGAGTCTGTTTCTTGGTTTGTCTCATTTTATCCATTTATTTCTTAAATTCTATATGTACAAAATCCTGTTATCTTTCTCTGACTTATTTCACTTAACACTATACTCTCTAGATCCATCCACGTTGTTGCAAATGGCAAGATTTAATTCCTTTTAATGGCTGAGTAATATTCCATTATATATGTACATCCATATGTACACCACTTCTTCTTTATCCACTCATCAATTAATGGATACCTGTGCTGCTTCCATAATTCGGCTATTAAAAATAGTGTTGCTATAAACATAGGAACACATGTTTTCAAATTTGTGTTTTCATATTTTTTAGGTAAGTACCCAGTATTGAAATTATTGGATCATATGGTAGCTCTATTTTTAATTTTTTGAAAAACCTCCCGACTGTTTTCCTAGTGGCTGCACCGGTTTTCATTCCCACCAATCACTCATGAGGGCTCCTTTTCTCCCGGTCCTTGCCAACATTTGTTGTTTCCTGTGCAGACTTTTTCAGTTTAAACCTGATTACTATCAATTGCTTAAAATATAGAAAACCAATTTTCAAAGAACCAGATTAAAATAACAGTAATAAAACAAAACAAAAAATAAAAAGGAAACAAATAAACAAAAAGAAACCATATTTAAATTATCTAGTTGACTGAAGGAGCAACAAAATTGGAAGGGAGCAATTCAAATAGCCACAGAACCAGGCAGGTCACACAAATAAATGCAGTGCACCAGGGCATCCGTAAAATAATGGGGCAGGCACAGGGAGAATTAGGCCCCCAAGTACCTCTATGTCTGACTAGAGAAGAGCAAGCTGAGAACTGAGGAACTGTAGAGAGCTTGTATGGTCTGAGGGAGACAACCTCTGCTTACCTCCCAGCAAATACTGCCCCTCAGGGAATGTCAGAGCAGTGTTTTCAAATCATCCTGGCTTAAGTGAACCTATGACTCCAGAGTTTTATGTAAAATCATCTGATATTTAAACATTGACAATTTATATAATTCAAACATTTCTAAAACACTGTGAACCTCTATTGTACATGTACACATTTAGTCATGGCCTACAGGCTGTTAGGTACTGATTGCTAGCCTTCTGGTGAATCTGCTGTGGTTTCAACTTGAGAATAACCATGGCAAGGAATAGATAGCCATCTCTGGCTCTGCTGCCATAAGGATGAATATGAGGTGATACATCTGATAAGGTAGTCCATTTCTCTCTCTTGCTTCTCTTAGCTAGGAGCACATTCTGCTTTCCTGCTAACACCCAAAGGTAAAACAAAATTAGATTATTGTCCCATGAAATATATGTAGTATTTTTTTAAGTTTCTGTATTCTATTCTATATTCTATACATGAATATGTTCCATTAATCTCACAATAAATTTGTTTTACATAACTTACGCTATTGTACCTTTGTTTCTAAAAATAAATACTTTTGCAAACAATCTTTTAAATATAATATTAAGACATGGAAAGCAGAGAAAGTATTCTGGAAGACAGCAGGAAGGACAATCTTACAGAAAGAAGCAAATGCAAAATCAACTACCACAAAACAAAACAAAATAAGACAAAATCAATTTCAAATAGCAGAAATTGCAAATAGAATAAAGAAAATGCATCCAGTATCTTATGCTGGACCCATGGTGCACCAAAACAGTAAAATTTTACACATCTTAATTTTGAAATATATAGATAAAGGATGCTGCCTTTAGGGATCTGTCCACAGAAAAAGAAATTATATCCAACTTATATTTTAAGATAAAATTCATAGAAATACAGTAACTTCATTCTTCATCAGTCTCATCTAAAATAGGAATGCATTTTCTTAGCTGTCTATGACACCATTCATCAGAGAAAGAATAAAATTTATATTCACACCATCATTAGATTAGTTCTTTCCATCATGTCCTACAAATTACTGATCACTGTCCAGCAGAGATCAGAAAGGAAAAGCACTTCCATCCTCACTATATCATATTAATTAATGAATTAATTATACTAATATTAAACTAACTCAACATAAGAAACTTTTATTATGAGATTAAAATCTTAAATCATGTACTTAACAGCAAACATATATAAAGCAATACTCTAATTTCTATGAGGAAATAACATGTGCCATCTGAGGAAAGAAACCTACTGTTAATGAACATGTACAGGAATGGTTTCAGAGCTGAAGACCATTTGGAGACTGAGTCTGGATGTACTTATGGATAGAGAATAAGCCACACAGGCGAAGACCAAAAAAATGGAGTGGGGAAGGGCAATAAGGATATATGACTGAATTTGGAAAGGAGTAGAGATCTCCTCTCAGGCATGAATGAGGGTATCAGTCTGAATAGGATAAATATTCTGAAGTTTCAAAAATCAAGTAAAAGTTGGAGTATTATATAAAGCTCATGCAATGAAGAGAGCCAAAGAGAAACTAAAATGATCATAAAGTAATTAATTTCTAGAAAAGTAGTACAGTTATAAATTTAGTGATGTATGGATATTTATTTGCCTAGAAAAAATTAATATTTTGTTTAAACAAGATGTTGGTGAAATATATAAAAGAAATGAAAACTTACATATTTAAATGTTGGCTATACTTTCCCACCATTATCTCAACATAATTATGAAATTTTAAAGGTGAAATGATTTAAAGAATATTTCTGCCATGTGGATGATTTTAAGTCTCTCATATTCAAGTATTTATTTGCATTAGTATTAATCCTCAAGCATTTGGGTCCTATTTTGTTGGGGTGGAACTGAAAATTGTCACGATTCCCACAAAGACTTTTAAAAAGTTGTACTCATCTTGTTCTCCACAGTGACAATGATGGGTCGTAACTGCTTACATTTTGAAGCTCAAACGATATTCAGATTGAGAACTGTTATCTCTAGGTGACAGGAACAAGAAATGTAGTTTCTAACCATAGGATAAAACTTAAATCTCTTCCTCAGAGTTACTGTGTGTGTGTGTGTGTGTGTGTGTGTGAGAGAGAGAGAGAGAGAGGGAGAGAAAGAGGGAGTGTGAGTGCATGGTCAGGAGATGATGGGAGTCACTTGACTATTACATAATATTCAAATATACTTTTAAAAATATAATTTATGTTAAAAACATCAAGGAAAACTCATCTATTAAACACACATTGAAGTCTATGCATCAACTTCAAAATATCTATTCTATTTCTAGGAAATTATACTCAATGTAATGAGGTATTAATAAATTTAACATCAACACCCTCTAAAGAATGTTTATAATAAAACTGTGACATCATTGAATTTGACATAAGAATGAAAAAAACTAATGGCAGAACTGAAAAATAAAACACAAATTTACTTTGAGTAACAGGTTTATGTATTCCAATTAAATGAAACATGAAAAAGTTAATTTCAATGAAATAGCCACCATTTTATTATTGGTATATCTGGAAAAATAAAAGCTTCTATAAGGGGCATCTGGGTGACTCAGTCGGTAAGTGTCTGCCTTCAGCTCAGGTGGTGATCCCAGAGAGCTAGAATTGAGTCCCGCATTGGGCTCCCTGCTCGGTGGGGAGTCTGCTTCTCCCTACCCCTCTGCCTGCCAGTCTCCCTGCTTCTGCTCTCTCTTTCTCTATCAAATAAATTAACAAAAAAATTTTTAAGTCTATAAGAAAAACAAGTTTAACTATCTTTCTTCTTTCCTCAGACTCTCCTTCTTCTCAAAATCTATAAAAGCACAAGTTGTGTGGGGCACCTGGGTGGCTCAGTCGGTTAAACATTCAACTGTTGATTTCAGCCCTGGTCATGATCTCATCGTCTCATCAGCTCCTGGCCCAACCTGGAGTGGGCTTGAGATTCTCTCTGTCCCCCCGCCCTGCACTCCTGTGTGTGTTTTCTCTCTGTGTCTCTCAAATAAATAACACTTAAAAAAAAAAAAAAAAGCACAAGTTTTGTAGAAGTAAAACCATTCCAAATACATGATAGAAGACTGACAAACTCCTAAGCCACACACAGCTCTTCAAAAGGCTCTGCAGTGCTGTGATGATTTGTAGTTTTCTGGTTTCCCAAGGGGAAGCTATAAAAATCAGGGAGACTGAAGACAGTGCCTGCTGAAAAACTGAACAGATGGCTTAGTCAACTAAAAAACCAGCAGTTTTGGAAGCCTGTTCTCATTTAAAGTACCTTCCAAAAACAGCTTGGTGTGGTTGGTTTCAATTTTCTTTTCCTTTGACATTGTTAAGCTATCTTTCCAGCCTTTAGATAGAGAGAACAAAGAAAATATTAACTTCCTTTACAAGAGAACAAAAGACTTACTGTTTCATTTTGTTCTCCTGAAAAAGTTTTAGACCTGAGTTTTACTCACTAAGAAAAAATCATAACCTTTCTTTTCCAGCTGCAGTATTCTCTAGACAATCATAAACAACTCTGAAAATGGGTGTTATGGCATGGAAGTAAAGAAATAAAATAAATATATTTATTAAATATATACCAAATATATAAATATTATATATATTCAGTATATTGATATATCAATATACATTTGAACCTTGAACAATGGGTCTGAACTGGACAAATCCACTTATAGGTGGATTTTTTTTCAGTAAATACAGTGTGCTACAATAAATGTATTTTCTCTTATGATTTTCTAAATATTTTCTATAGTTTATTATAAGAATACTATAATACATATAACATATGAAGTATGTATTAATTGGTGTTACTGGTAATGCTTCAACATTAGGCTATTAGTAGTCAAGTTTTTGAGGAGTCAAAAAGTTGTATGTGGACTTTCAACTGCTTAAGACCTCTAACCCTCATGTTGCTCAAGGGTCAACTGTATATTAAATTATGTATACATACACACATACATCATTCAAGCAAACACGGAAACCTCTGGCTACACCTTTGGTGGAGGAGATCACATACACAAGATTCTGTTTTATGTAGATTATATTAGCAATTTGTAAAAGTGTTGAAAGAAATAGACCAACATAAATTTGAAACATTTATTCTTTGGCAGAGAAGGAAAAAAAGAGAAGGGAGCTGCTCCCACGACTTAGGAGATGATTCACTATTCTGTGGGGAGGAGTTTCAGTGTGGGACATCTATGTAGGCAAAACAGGTAAGAAATGCTTGCTCTGCTACAAGAGGGAACAATATCAAATGATACACAGTTCTACAGCATATTGTTTTTAATCACAAGAATAAACCTACTATGTTACAAATAAGAAGGCTAAGAATTTGGCATTATCCCCAAAGCAAAATCTGACTTCACTAAGTAACCTGGCAAGGTAAATACCCTCCTCAGGGGTGTATTGCTATGAAATATATTTTTCTTAGGCACCATTCAACTATTTACCTTTCCACCAATGAAAGGCCATTTATTTTTTTTTTTAAGATTTTATTTGTTTACTTGAGAGAGAGACAGTGAGAGAGAGCATGAACGAGGAGAAGGTCAGAGAGAGAAGCAGACTCCCCATGGAGCTGGGAGTCCGATGCGGGACTCGATCCCAGGACTACAGGATCATGACCTGAGCCAAAGGCAGTCGTCCAACCAACTGAGCCACCCAGGCATCCCAAAAGGCCATTTATTTTTAAAAGCTGATTTGTATTTTTTGTTTTTAGAGTTTCAAACTTTCTCTGAAACTCAACTAAACACACATACGCACACACACACACACACACACACACACAGTAAAGGGAAATATAAAAATCTATGTACGGATTGCCAGTTGGACCTTCCTTGGAAAACAAAACATCCTGATCCCATCCTTTTTGCTGTTTTTAGGGAGTCCTTCCTCCTCACCTCCCATTAAAATCTCAGGGTCTTGTACTCCTCCTCCATGACAACACCTAAATTTGAACTGTCATACTGAGATTCAAAATAAACACACACACATAAAACTGATCTTCAATTGCTAATGTATAATTTCTAAGTCAAACAAATACATCTTAACATTTAATTCATTTAGAAGCACAAAATCAGGGTTACAGTCTTCCACTTAAATTCTACTATTTCTGATCAATGTTAAATCATAAAAGCACATGAAGTTTACAGAGTAAGGTACAAAGATTATCTCCCTAAAAGGTATTTTGAACCACAAGGCTAGCAAGAGCCTTTTAATAAGAAGAAATTACAGATGGGGGCGCCTGGGTGTCTGTTAAGTGTCTCCCTTCAGCTCAGGTCAAGATCCCAGGGTCCTGGGATAGAGCTCCCCATCAGGCTCCCTGCTCAGAGGGAAGCCTGCTTCACCCTTTGCCACTTCCCCTGCTTGTGTTACCTCTCTTGCTGTGTCCCTGTCAAATAAATAAATAAAATCTTAAAAAAAAAAAAAAAAAAAAAAAGAAAAGAAAGAAAGAAAGGAAGGAAGAAAGAAATTACAGACGTTACTCCTTTCGCAGGAGTAACTTTAACTGATGATGATGATGATGATGATTTTTTTAAAACCTAGAACGTTTCTTTTTAAAGCCTAGAAAACTTTTAGCTTCTTTTTTAAAAGCCCCTCAAAGTTAGGTAGTTAAGAGATCTTTAAGTCTTATAAATACAATGAACATCAATAAACTTTACATTCTACTCTTTCCTATTAATTATAATAATAAATTAGTTACAGTATTCAGCTTTTCCTATTTCTCCAATGAAAGTAGCTATGATCAGGGTGCCTGGATGGCTCAGTCAGTGGGGTGTCTGCCCCAACCCGGGTCATGATTCCAGAGTCCTATAATAGAGGGAAAATGTTTCTCCTTCTCCCTCTGCCAGCTGCTCCCCTTGCTTGTATGTGTGCTCTCTCTCTCTGTGTCAAATAAATAAAATCTTTAAAAAAAAAAAAGTAGCTATGATCACTATTCACTCTACATAGCAAAATGGCCAAATATTTTAAGTAACTGTATAGATCTGGGTCTAGAATCTGTACTTGAAATCAGGTCAATAATAATAGGCATTTAATCAAAATTTCTTCATTCCTATCTGCTGCACACTGTGCTAAAATCTTTACATAGGTACGTCCCACAATAACTTTATAAAACAGGTTTTATTACCTCAGATAAGGAAACTAAAGCACAGAGGAGGTAAGTACCTGAATAAGGGCACACAGTGATTAGTTTGCAGAAATGGGAGTTGCTCTCAAGCATTTGCTCATAACCACTACACTCTGTACCTTCCAAAATACCACTCCCCCACAAAGATTTCTATGAACTGGCTCCCAGAGATTAGACCCTCCCATTCTCTAAATAGTCCAGACAGGGGTCATTCTCATTCATCAGAAGGCTTGATGTTCAACTTAAACCAGTCAACTACTGCAGCAGGAACAACGCAAGAAAATGCAAGAGAATGGGCTGAGCAATTTCAGCTGGGAAATATAAGTTTAACTTAAGATGTTATTATCTCAACATCTCAAAAGAAATGGTGACATCATGAAATAAAAAGTCAAAATATTAAATATCTAGTGGTAATGTCTTTTTCTCAAGCCCTGTTACATATGGATAAATGTATCTATGCACTGATTTACTTAGCAAATCAAAATCAAGTGATGTATTACTGCTTATATGTACATATGCAAGCACATACCTACAAATCTCCATTTTTATAGCACATACAGTCTTAAAAATAGATATAAAGCTACATAATTGAGAGGGAATCATCTAATTTAAGTAAAATCACCAATTTAGTGAGTGATGGAGTTTTAAAAGAAAACACACAAACATATATCTGGATGGTCTGAGATCACAAGGTAGCTTTTTCTTATGTTGCTAATTTATTAGTTTATTTCCTTTCTAGGATTTGAATAAATGCCATGTGTTGGAGCTACCTTCTGTCTCTAATCCAGTTTTCATTTCAAAGCCAAAATAAATTAAATAATTTATTTTTAAAAAAACAAATAAAATATGTGAAATCTGAAACATAAGTATACCTGTCTGCCTATGTACTTCAATAGGTTTTATTAAACAAGATGCTGAGATTTTTAATTACTATTTACTCTTTGTTCATCCACTTTTCATAAAATTCAAGGTTTTTTTTTCCATTTTCCATTTAGTTTATTTCTTTTCAGTGTTCCAAAATATATTGTTTATGCACCACACCCAGTGCTCCATGTAATATGTGCCCTCCATAATACCCACCACCAGGCTCACCCAACCCGTCACCCCCGACCCAAAGCCTCAGTTGGTTTCTCAGACCCCCAGTCTGTAGTGGTTTTTCTCCCCCTACAATATCTCCCCACTCACTTCTCTCCATCTTCCAATGTCCTCCATATTATTCCTTATATTCCACAAGTAAGTGAAACCATATGATACTTGACTCTCTCTGCTAGACTTATTTCACTCAGCATAATCTCTTCCAGTCCCATCCATGTTGATACAAAAGTTGGGTAACCATCCTTTCTGACGGAGGCATAATACTCCAGTGTATATATGGACCATATCTTCTTTATCCATTCATCCATTGAAGGGCATTCTGGTTCTTTCCACAGTTTAGCGACTATGGTCATTGCTGCTATGAACACTGCAGTACAGATGGCCCTTTTTTTCACTACATCTGTATCGTTGGGGTAAATATCCAGTAGTGCAATTGCAGGGTCATAGGAAAGCACTAGTTTTATATTTTTGAGGAATATCCACACTGTTTTCCAAAGCGGCTGCACCAACTTGCATTCCCACCAACAGTGGAAAAGGGTTCCCCATTCTCCACATCCTCTCTAACACATGTTGTTTACTGTCTTGTTAATAATGGCCATTCTAACTGGTGTCAAGTTGTATCTCAATGTGGCTTTGATTTGATTCTCCCTGATGGCTAATGATGATGAACATTTTTTCATGTACCTGTTAGCCATTTGTATGTCTTCTTTGGAGAAGTGTCTGCTCATGTCTTCTGCCAATTTTTTGATGTGATTATCTGTTTTCTGTGTGTTGAGTTTGAGGAGTTCATTATAGATCTTGGATATCAGCCCTTTGCCTGTAGTGTTATTTGCAAATATCTTCTCCCATTCCGTGGGTTGCCTCTTTGTTTCGTTGACTCTTTCCTCTGCTGTGCAGAAGCTTTTGATCTTGTTGAAGTCCCAAAAGTTCATTTTTGCTTTTGTTTCCTTTGCTTTTGGAGACATATCTTGAAAGAAATTGCTGTGGCCGATATCAAAGAGGATATGGCCTAGGATTTTGATAGATTCCTGCCTCACATTGAGGTCTTTTACCCATTTCGAGTTTATAGTTGTGTATGTGTAAGAGAACGGTCGAGTTTCATTCTTCTACATATAGCTGCCCAATTTTCCCAGCACCATTTATTGAAGAGACAGTCTTTTTTCCACTGTATATTTTTTATATTTTTTTTCCTGCTTTGTCGAAGATGACTTGACCATAGAGTTGAGGGTCCATATCTGGGCTCTCTATTCTGTTCCACTGGTCTATGTGTCTGTTTTTATGCCAGTACCATGCTGTCTTGGTGATCACAGCTTTATAGTAAAGCTTGAAATCAGGCAACATGATGCCCCCAGTTTTGTCTTTCTTTTTCAACATTTCCTTAGCAATTTGGGGTATCTTCTCGTTCCATACAAACTTAAGATTGTTTGTTCCAGCACATGGAAAAACGCCAGTGGAATTTTGATTGGGATGGCACTGAAAGTATAGATTACTCTAGGCAGTATAGACATTTTAACAATGTTTATTCTTCCAATACATCAGCATGGAATGGTCTTCCATCTTTTTGTGTGCTCTTCAATTTCTCTCTTGAGTGTTCTGTAGTTCCTTGAGTACAGTTTCTTTACCTCTTTAGTCAGGTTTATTCCCAAGTGTCTTATGGTTCTTGGTGCTATAGTAAATGGAATCAATTCTCCAATTTCCCTTTCTATATTTTGATTGTTAGTGTATAAGAAAGCAACTGATTTCTGTACATTGATTTTGTATCCTGCCACACTACTGAATTGCTATATGAGTTCTAGTAGATTGGTGGTGGAGTACTTTGGGTTTTCCATGTAAAGTATCATGTTACCTTCGAAGAGAGAGAGTTTGACTTCTTCGTTGCCAATTTGGATACCTTTTATTTCTTTTTGTTGTCTGATTGCTGTTGCTAGGACTATGTTGAACAAAACTGGTGAGAGTGGGCATCCTTGTCCTGTTCCTGATCTCAAAGGGAAGGCTGTCAGCTTTTCCCCACTGAGGATGATATTCGCTGTGGGTTTTTCATAGATAGATTTTATGAAGTTGAGGAATGTTCCCTCTATCCCTATACTTTGAAGTGTTTTAAAGTGTTTTTTTTTTTTTTAATTAATTTGAGAGAGAAAGAGCACAGAGACAGGCAGAGTGGCAGGCAGAGGCAAGGGGAGAAGCAGGCTTCCTGCAGAACCCGATGAGGGACTTGATCCCAGGATGCTGGGATCATGACCTGGGCCAAAGGCAGCCACCTAACCAGTTGAGCAACCCAGCTGTCCCTACTTTGAAGCATTTTAGTCAGGAACGGATGCCATATCTTGACAAACGCTCCCATAAAATGGCACAGGGTTGCAGATTGGATAAAATGACAGGACCCATTGTCTAGAAGAGACACATTTTGAACCTACAGATATATCCAGACTGAAAGTGACAGGATGGAGAAGCATCTTTCATGCCAATGGGCCTCAAAGGAAAGCTGAAGTAGCGATTCTCATATCAGATAAATTAGATTTTAAACAAAAGACTGTAGTCAGAGATAAAGAAGGACACTACATCATTCTTAAAGGATCTATCCACCAAGAAGATCTAACAATTGTAAATATTTATGCCCCCCATATGGGAGCAGCCAACTACATAAGACAATCTGTTAATCAAGATAAAGAGCCATAGTGATATGAATACACTATTAGTAGGGGATCTTAACACACCACTCTCAGTAACAGCCAGATCATCCAAGCAGAAAATCAATAAAGAAACAAGAGCATTGAATGACACATTGGACCATATGGACCGCATAGATATATACAAAACGTTCCACCCTAAAACAACAGAATACTCATTCTTCTCAAGTGCACAGGGAACCTTCTCCAGAATAGATCACAAACTGGGTCACAAATCGGGGCTCAACCAATACCGAAAGAGTGGGATGATTCCCTGCATATTCTCAGACCACAAAGCTTTGAAATTGGAACTCAACCAAAGAAAAAGTATGGAAGGAATTCAAACACTTGGAAGCTAAAGACCACCCTGCTTAAGAATGTTTGGATCAACCAGGAAATCAAAGAAGAACTTAAACAATTCATGGAAACCAATGAGAATGAGACACTTCCATCCAAAACCTATGGGATACAGCAAAGGCGGTCCTAAGGGGGAAATACATAGCCATCCAAGCCTCACTCAAAAAAACTGAGAAATCCAGAATACATCAGCTCTCCTTACACCTTAAAGAACCAGAGAATCAACAACAAATTAAGCCAACCCCAAACACAATAAGGGAAATAATCAAGATTAAAACAGAGATCAATGAGATAGAAACCAGAGATACAGTAGAACACATCAATGAAACTAGAAGCTGGTTTTTTTTATAAACTGCTGGCCAAACTAATCCAAAAGAGGAGAGAGAGGACCCAAAGTAATAAAATTATGGATGAAAGGGGAGTGATCAAGACTAACACCAAGGAAATAGAAACAATCATCAGAAATTATCAATAGCTATATGCCAATAGGTTAAGCAACCTAGATGAAATAGATGCATTCCTGGAAACAAATAAACTTCCAAAACTGAAACAGGAAGAAACTGACAACCTGAATGGACCAATATCTAATAACGAGGTTGAAGCAGTGATCAAAAACCTCCCAAAAAACAAGAACCCAGAAACTGATGAATTCCCTGGAGAATTCTACCAAACATTCAAAGAAGAAATCATACCTATTCACCTGAAGCTGTTTTAGAAAACAGAAACAGAAGGAAAACTTCCAGACTTTTTTTATGAAGCCACCATTAACCTGATTCCCAAACCAGGCAAAGACCCCATCAAAAAGGAGAATTTCAGATCAATAACCCTGATGAAAACGGATGCCAAGAATCTCAATAAGATCCTAGCTAATAGGATCCAACAGTACATTAAAAAATTATCCACCATGACCAGGTGGGATTTATTCCTGGGATGCAAGGGTGGTTCAACATTCACAAATCAATCAATGTGATAGAACAAATCAATAAGAGAAGAGACAAGAACCACATGGTCCTCTCAACTGATGCAGAAATTCAAGCTTTATATCAGGAATATAGATTCCTTATGGCAGGAATCAAGAATTTTCTGTTCAGTAAGTAATTATCTGCAAGAAGTTATGCTGTTCACTGACAAAAGAAGTAACACAAATGAGAGAGAGATACATTAATGAAATATATTTAATGGCCCTTTTATAATCTCTTGTTTTATACCATACTTTCTAAAAAAAAAAAAAAAACAAAAAAAGGTCCTGGATGATTTTCAGAATAAAAAAACATAGTTAAAAAAACTGGACAAGTAGGAATATAGGCACACTTCAAATGTTTAAAAAATCTTGAATATTAACAATTAGCCTCAACTTGGTCATAAAATACTAAGTTTTAGAAAAGTATCAAGTCATATTCAATTATAGTTCTCTGTAAAAATTAGAGGAGGACAGAGGGGAGGAGTCAAGATGGCGGAGAAGTATCAAGCTGAGACTGCTTCAGCTAGCCCGAGATCAGCTAGATAGCTTATCTAAAGATTGCAAACACCTGAAAATCCATCGGCAGATCGAAGAGAAGAAGAACAACAATTCTGGAAACAGAAAAACAACCACTTTCTGAAAGGTAGGACCGGCGGAGAAGTGAATCCAAAGTGACGGGAAGATAGACCCTGGGGGGAGGGGCTGGCTCCTGGCAAGCGGTGGAGCAACTGTGCACAAAATCAGGACTTTTAAAAGTCTGTTCCGCTGAGGGACATCACTCCAGAGGCTAAATCGGGGCGAAGCCACGTGGGGTCAGTGTGGCCTCAGGTCCCGCAGGGTCACAGAAGGATCGGGGGTGTCTGAGTGTCCCAGAGCTTGAGGGTATTGGAAGGGGAAAACCAGCTACAGAGACAGAGCCGACAGTAAGATCGCAGCTCGGGGTTACCTTGAACCGGTCACAGGCTCAGTGAGCTCGGAGCGCGGCCGGAGGTCAGGCAGTGGAGAGAAACTGGGAGCTGTTCTCTGAGGACACACTGAGGAGTGGTGCCGCAGGCTCTCAACTCCTCCAGGCCAGAGACCAGGAGGCCGCCATTTGTATTACCGTCCTCTGGAACTCTACGGAAAGCGCTCAGGGAACAAAAGCTCCTGAAAGCAACCAGAGCGGATTACTCAGCCCCTGGGAAGGGTGGTGAAATTCCGCCTGGGGTAAAGACACTTGAGAATCACTACACCAGGCCCCTCCCCCAGAAGATCAACAAGAAATCCAGCCAAGACCAAATTCAACTACCAAGGAGTGCGATTTCAATACCAAGAAGAGCAGCAGAATTCCAGAGGAGGAGAAAGCAAAGCACTGAACTCAAGGCGTTCTCCCTGTGATTTTTTTAGTCTTGCAGTTAATTTAATTTTTTTCTTTTTCATTTTTTTTCTCTTCTTCTACTAAAATTTTTTTTAAGTTTTAAGCTTTTCTTTTTTAATGTTTTTAAACTAGTTTATCTAATATATATATTTTTTCTTTTTTCTATTTTTCTTTATTCATGTTCTATTTTTTAACTCTTTTCTTTTCTTTTTGTTCTTTTTCTTTTCTTTCTTTATTTATGAACCTCTTTTTATCACCTGTCTCCCCCCTCACGATTTGGGATCTCTTCTAATTTGGTTAAAGCATATTTTCCTGGGGTTGTTGCCACCCTTTTAGTATTTTACTTGCTCCTTCATATACTCTTATCTGGACAAAATGACAAGGCGGAAAAATTCACCACAAAAAAAAGAACAAGAGGCAGTTCCGAAGGCTAGGGACCTAATCAATACAGACATAGGTAATATGTCAGATCTAGAGTTCAGAATGACAATTCTCAAGGTTCTAGCCGGGCTCGAAAAAGGCATGGAAGATATTAGAGAAACCCTCTCGAGAGATATAATATCCCTTTCTGGAGAAATAAAAGAACTAAAATCTAACCAAGTTGAAATCAAAAAAGCTATTAATGAGGTGCAATCAAAAATGGAGGCTCTCACTGCTAGGATAAATGAGGCAGAAGAAAGAATTAGCGATATAGAAGACCAAATGACAGAGAATAAAGAAGCTGAGCAAAAGAGGGACAAACAGCTACTCGACCACGAGGGAAAAATTCGAGAGATAAGTGACACCATAGACGAAACAACATTAGAATAATTGGGATTCCAGAAGAAGAAGAAAGAGAGAGGGGAGCAGAAGGTATACTGGAGAGAATTATTGGGGAGAATTTCCCCAATATGGCAAAGGGAACGAGCATCAAAATTCAGGAGGTTCAGAGAACGCCCCTCAAAATCAATAAGAATAGGCCCACACCCCGTCACCTAATAGTAAAATTTACAAGTCTCAGTGACAAAGAGAAAATCCTGAAAGCAGCCTGGGAAAAGAAGTCTGTAACATACAATGGTAAAAATATTAGATTGGCAGCTGACTTATCCACCTGCCAGGCCAGAAAAGGCTGGCATGATATTTTCAGAGCACTAAACGAGAAAAACATGCAGCCAAGAATACTATATCCAGCTAGGCTATCATTGAAAATAGGAGGAGAGATTAAAAGCTTCCAGGACAAACAAAAACTGAAAGAATTTGCAAACACCAAACCAGCTCTACAGGAAATATTGAAAGGGGTCCTCTAAGCAAAGAGAGAGCCTATAGGTGGTAGATCAGAAAGGAACAGAGACCATATACAGTAACAGTCACCTTACAGGCAATACAATGGCACTAGATTCATATCTCTCAATAGTTACCCTGAATGTTAATGGGCTAAATGCCCCTGTCAAAAGACACAAGGTATCAGAATGGATAAAAAAACAAAACCCATCTATATATTGCCTCCAAGAAACTCATTTTAAGCCCGAAGACACCTCCAGATTTAAAGTGAGGGGGTGGAAAAGAATTTACCATGCTAATGGACATCAGAAGAAAGCAGGAGTGGCAATCCTTAGATCAGATCAATTAGATTTTAAGCCAAAGACTATCATAAGAGATGAGGAAGGACACTATATCATACTCAAAGGGTCTGTCCAACAAGAAGATCTAACAATTTTAAATATCTATGCCACCAACGTCAGAGCAGCCAACTACATAAACCAATTAATAACAAAATCAAAGAAACACATCAACAATAATATAATAATAGTAGGGGACTTTAACACTCCCCTCACTGAAATGGACAGATCATCCAAGCAAAAGATCAGCAAGGAAATAAAGGCCTTAAACGACACACTGGACCAGATGGACATCACAGATATATTCAGAACATCTCATCCCAAAGCAACACAATACACATTCTTCTCTAATGCACATGGAACATTCTCCAGAATAGATCACATCCTCGGTCCTAAATCAAGACGCAACCAGTATCAAAAGATTGGGATCATTCCCTGCATATTTTCAGACCACAATGCTCTAAAGCTAGAACTCAACCACAAAAGGAAGCTTGAAAAGAACCCAAATATGGAGACTAAACAGCATCCTTCTAAAGAATGAATGGGTCAACCAGGAAATTAAAGAAGAATTGAAAAAAATCATGGAAACAAATGACAATGAAAATACAACGGTTCAAAATCTGTGGGACACAACAAAGGCAGTCCTGAGAGGAAAATATATAGCGATACAAGCCTTTCTCAAGAAACAAGAAAGGTCTCAGGTACACAACCTAACCCTACACCTAAAAGAGCTCGAGAAAGAACAAGAAAGAAACCCTAAGCCAAGCAGGAGAAGAGAGTTCATAAAGATCAGAGCAGAAATCAATGAAATAAAAACCAAAAAGACAATAGAGCAAATCAACGAAACTAGGAGCTGGTTCTTTGAAAGAATTAATAAAATCGATAAACCCCTGGCCAGACTTATCAAAAAGAAAAGAGAAAGGAGCCAAATAAATAAAATCATGAATGAAAGAGGAGAGATCACATCTAACACCAAAGAAATACAAACTATTATGAGAACATACTATGAGCAACTCTACGCCAACAAATTTGACAATCTGGAAGACATGGATGCATTCCTAGAAACATATAAACTACCACAACTGAACCAGGAAGAAATAGAAAGCCTGAACAGACCCATAACCAGTAAGGAGATTGAAACAGTCATTAAAAATCTCCAAACAAATGAAAGCGCAGGGCCAGACGGCTTCCCGGGGAAATTCTACCAAACATTTAAAGAAGAACTAATTCCTATTCTCCTGAAACTGTTCCAAAAAATAGAAATGGAAGGATAACTTCCAAACTCATTTTATGAGGCCAGCATCACCTTGATCCCAAAACCAGACAAGGATCCCATCAAAAAAGAGAGCTATAGACCAATATCCCTGATGAACACAGATGCGAAAATTCTCACCAAAATACTAGCCAATAGGATTCAACAGTGCATTAAAAGGATTATTCACCACGACCAAGTGGGATTTATACCAGGGCTGCAAGGTTGGTTCAACATCCGCAAATCTGTCAATGTGATACAACACATCAATAAAAGAAAGAACAAGAACCATATGATACTCTCAATAGATGCTGAAAAAGCATTTGACAAAGTACAGCATCCCTTCCTGATCAAAACTCTTCAAAGTGTAGGGAAGAGGGGACATACCTCAATATCATCAAAGCCATCTATGAAAAACCCACCGCAAATATCATTCTCAATGGAGAAAAACTGAAAGCTTTTCTGCTAAGGTCAGGAACACGGCAGGAATGTCCATTATCACCACTGCTATTCAACATAGTACTATAGGTCCTAGCCTCAGCAATCAGACAACAAAAGGAAATTAAAGGCATCCAAATCGGCAAAGAAGAAGTCAAATTATCATTCTTCACAGATGATATGATACTATATGTGGAAAACCCAAAAGACTCCACTCCAAAACTGCTAGAACTTATACAGGAATTCAGTAAAGTGTCAGGATATAAAACCAATGCACAGAAATCAGTTGCATTTCTCTACACCAACAGCAAGACAGAAGAAAGAGAAATTAAGGAGTCAATCCCATTTACAATTGCACCCAAAACCATAAGATACCTAGGAATAAACCTAACCAAAGAGGCAAAGAATCTATACTCAGCAAACTATAAAGTACTCATGAAAGAAATTGAGGAAGACACAAAGAAATGGAAAAATGTTCCATGCTCCTCGATTGGAAGAATAAATATTGTGAAAATGTCAATGCTACCTAAAGCAATCTACACATTTAATGCAATTCCTATCAAAGTACCATCCATCTTTTTCAAAGAAATGGAACAAATAATTCTAAAATTTATATGGAACCAGAAAAGACCTAGAATAGCCAAAGGGATATTGAAAAAGGAAGCCAACGTTGGTGGCATCACAATTCCGGACTTCAAGCTCTATTACAAAGCTGTCATCATCAAGACAGCATGGTACTGGCACAAAAACAGACACATAGATCAATGGAACAGAATAGAGAGCCCAGAAATAGACCCTCAACTCTATGGTCCACTAATCTTCGACAAAGCAGGAAAGAATGTCCAATGGAAAAAAGACAGCCTCTTCAATAAATGGTGCTGGGAAAATTGGACAGCCACATGCAGAAAAATGAAATTAGACCATTTCCTTACACCACACACAAAAATAGACTCAAAATGGATGAAGGACCTCAATGTGTGAAAGGAATCCATCAAAATCCTTGAGGAGAACACAGGCAGCAACCTCTTCGACCTCTGCCGCAGCAACATCTTCCTAGGAACAACGCCAAAGGCAAGGGAAGCAAGGGAAAAAATGAACTATTGGGATTTCATCAAGATCAAAAGCTTTTGCACAGCAAAGGAAACAGTTCACAAAATCAAAAGACAACTGACAGAATGGGAGAAGATATTTGCAAACGACATATCAGATAAAGGACTAGTGTCCAGAATCTATAAAGAACTTAGCAAACTCAACACCCAAAGAACAAATCATCCAATCAAGAAATGGGCAGAGGACATGAACAGACATTTCTGCAAAGAAGACATGCAGATGGCCAACAGACACATGAAAAAGTGCTCCACATCACTCGGCATCAGGGAAATACAAATCAAAACCACAATGAGATATCACCTCACACCAGTCAGAATGGCTAAAATCAACAAGTCAGGAAATAACAGATGCTGGCGAGGATGCGGAGAAAGGGGAACCCTCCTACACTGTTGGTGAGAATGCAAGCTGGTGCAGCCACTCTGGAAAACAGCATGGAGGTTCCTCAAAATGTTGAAAATAGAACTGCCCTATGACCCAGCAATTGCACTATTGGGTATTTACCCTAAAGATACAAACGTAGTGATCCAAAGGGGCACGTGCACCCGAATGTTTATAGCAGCAATGTCCACAATAGCCAAACTATGGAAAGAACCTAGATGTCCATCAACAGATGAATGGATCAAGAAGATGTGGTATATATACACAATGGAATACTATGCAGCCATCAAAAGAAATGAAATCTTGCCATTTGCGACAACATGGATGGAACTAGAGCGTATCATGCTTAGTGAAATAAGTCAAGCAGAGAAAGACAACTATCATATGATCTCCCTGATATGAGGAAGTGGTGATGCAACTTGGGGGCTTAAGTGGGTAGGAGAAGAATAAATGAAACAAGATGGGATTGGGAGGGAGACAAACCATAAGTGACTCTTAATCTCACAAAACAAACTGAGGGTTGCTGGGGGGAGGGGGTTTGGGAGAAGGGGGTGGGATTATGGACATTGGGGAGGGTATATGCTTTGGTGAGTGCTGTGAAGTGTGTAAACCTGGTGATTCACAGACCTGTACCCCTGGGGATAAAAATATATGTTTATAAAAAATAAAAAATTTTTAAAAAATAATAAATTAATAAAAAAAAATACATGCAAAATTGAATATGTATGGGTTTAACTTCAGCAGTCACCCAAAGATGTCATAAACAATGACATAAGTTTGCTAGTGATAATAATAAACTGTGCTCTCTTTTAATCTAAAAAAAAAAAAAAAAAAATTAGAGGAGGATATATACCGGTACTGAAATTAAATTTTAGAAAAAATTATCTATCTGGTTTTAACACTGAGTTTCACAATAGGGAAAATCTGGAAAAATTCTAATTCAAAGGACCATTCATTCTAAAAACAAACATGCAAAAATCCTTGCCATCACTTCGATCTTTACCTTTCTGCCAAGCTTTTGTGTTCTTGACAAAATGTTTCTCTTGAGATTTATACATTGCCTTACATGTATATTAAAACTATACATAAGAAAATATTAAACAAATTACCATCAAGTTCAAATTCACTGAAAGCGAATTTATTTCCCCTGTTTAAAATTTATTATTAACATAGCATTCTTTTTAAATTTTTGATGGAACTTTAGCCAAAAGTTATTTGCAGAACCAGGTTCAAGAGGAATAAAACTGTTCATCAGATACATTTTTCTTCCATAAGGAAAGCCAACCCTGAATATGGTCCAAGCCACTCCTTTCTTCAATCTGTTTCATTTCGACCATTGATTGCTAGCCTCCTCCCCCAGCATGCATGCAGCAGATAACTAGGATTTGCTTCAAATGGTAATGCTGGTATTTATCTTTCCCTAAGGCACTACCTGCAGAATTAAAGAAACCAAGGGATTTAGAACCTCCCCGCACAATTAACTGTCAGAATCTACTAAAGGCTTTCTAAAGTTAACATCCTAATGTCTAATGTTTCCCTAGAAGAATTTCAGAATGTGTTTTAGAAAAGTGGTTTCAATTTATGCTGGTAGTCTATCCTATGCCTTTTAAATCTAGTATTATTAGGTGAGATTCACATTTCTTATGGAATTAAAATACTTTGAAATTTTACTACTGAAGATGTATGTAAATGAACTACACATCCTGTACAATAAGTGAAAAAACCCAAGAATAAAATAAACTGTCTTTTCCTTAAATTAGCTTTTCAGCTAATGGGAAAATTAATAGAAGTCTGGATGAAGGGTGGTTACAAAGTGTGGTAGTACAGTTAATACCATCACCACACTATTGACATTTGGGGGGCCAGATAATACTTTGATGTAGGGTACTGTCTGTGCATCCAATGATGCTTAGCAGCACCCATGGCCTCTTTTCACTTAGATGCCAGTGACATTTCCCCATTTGTGACATTCAAAAATGTCCCTGGACATTGTTAAATGCCCTCTTGAGACAAAATCATTTCAGGATTCAGAATGGATGATTTAGCAGAAATGGCCACAAACAGGTCACAGTTTGGATCTGCTCCTTTGGGTGTGCATCAACCAGGGAGACACATTTCACCTCTTTGTCTCATTTTCCTTCTGCCTCAAATAAGTGATGTAAGGGTTAAATGAGAGGTCTGAAAAGTGACAGCAACTGATAGTATTGTATACACTGTAGCATCTCTCTCTATAGACTCTCTGTGCCACTTTTTCTAAGTATTTTTCATAATTTCAGTAAACATACAGTGTTCAATCAGTTTCAGGTGTATAATATACTAATTCAATAATTCCCTACATCACCTAGTCTTCATCACAAGTGCACTCCTTAATCCCCATCAGCTATTTCCCCATCCTCCCAATCACCTGCCCTCAGGTAATCATCACTTTGTTCTCTAGAGTCTGTATATTGGTTTGTCTCTCTCTCTTTTTTCCCCCACTTGCCTCACTTGTTTTGTTTCTTAAAATCTACATGTGAATTAAATCATATAGTATTCGTCTTTCTCTGCCATATTTCACAGAGCATACTATACTCTGGATCTACCATGTTGTTGAAAAAAATTCTTTGTTACAGTGCAGCAATATTCCTGTGTGTGTGTGTGTGTGTGTGTGTGTGTGTGTGAGAGAGAGTGTGTGTATCACCTCTACTTTATCCGTTTATCAATGGACATCTAGGCTGCTTCCACAATTTGGCTATTTTTTTTAATTTATTTATTTATTTATTTGACAGACAGAGATCATAAGGCAGAGAGGCAGGCAGAGAGAGAGGAGGAAGCAGGCTCCCTGCCAAGCAGAGAGCCCGATGCGGGACTCGATCCCAGGACCCTGAGATCATGACCTGAGCTGAAGGCAGAGGCTTTAACCCACTGAGCCACCCAGGTGCCCCAATTTGGCTATTTTTTTAATGTTATGTTCAACATACTTTGGCTATTGTAAATAATCCTGCCATAAACACACTGATGTATGTATCACTTTGAGTTTGTATTTTTGTATTCTTTTGGTAAATACCAAGTAGTACAATTGCTAGTTCATAGGGTAGTTCTGTTTTTAATCTTTTGAGGAACCTCCACACTCTTTTCCACAGTGGCTGCACCAGTTTGCAATCCCACCAACAATGTAAGAGGGTTCTCCTTTCTCTGCATCCTTGCCAACATCTGTTTTTTCCTGTGTTGTTCATTTTAGCCATTCTGACTGGTGTGAGGTGTGAGGTGGTATCTCACTGTAGTTTTGATTTGTATTTTCCTGATGGTAAGTGAAGATAAGCATCTTTTCATGTGTCTATATATCTTCTTTGGAGAAATGTTTGTTCATGTCTTCTGCCCATTTTTAATTGGATTAGTTGGTTTTGGGGTGTTGCGTTTTAGAAGTTCTTTACCTATTTTGGATACTAACCCTTTATTGGATATGTCACTTGCAAACATCTTCTCCCATTCTATAGGTTGCCTTTTAGTTTGGTTGACTGTTGCCTCACTGTACAAAAACTTTTTATTTTTATGTAATCCCAATAGTTTATTTGTACTTTTGTTTCACTTGCCTCAAGAGACATATCTAGAAAAAAGTTGTTACAGTTGATGTCAAAGAAGTTACTGCCTATGTTCTCTTCTTGGTTTTTTATGGGTTCAATTCTCACATGTAGTTATCTAATCTATTTTGTATTTATTTTTGTATATGATATAAGAAAGTGGTCCACTTTTATTCTTTTGTATGCTGCTGTCCAATTTTCCTAATACCACTTGTTTCTTTGGAGCTTTTAAAACTTTTTTTTATTTTTAAAGATTTCATTTATTTGATGGAGAGAGAGCATAAGCAGGGGGAGCTGCAGAGGGAGAGTAGAAAGTAGACTCTCTTGAGCAGGGAGCTTGATGCAGGGCTTGATTCCAAGACCCTAGGATCTGACCTGAGCTGAAGGCAGACACCCAACCGACTGAGCCACCCAGGCATCCCCCCACACCAGTACTACTTGAAGAGAATTTTTCCCATTGGATATGCTTTCGTGCTTTGTCAAACATTATTTGACCATATAATTGTGCATTTATTTCTGGGTTTTCTATTCTATTCTATTTATATCTGTATCAATTTTTGTGCCAATAGCATACTGCTTTGATCACCACAGCTTTGTAATATAACTTGAAATCCAGAATCATGCTGCTTCCAGCTTTGCTTTGTCTTTTCATGACTGCTTTGGCTCTTTGTGGTCTTTGTGGTTCCATACACATTTTAGGATTATTTGTTCTAGCTCTGTGAAAAATGCTCTTGGTATTTTGATAGGGATTGCATTAAATGATTGCTTTGGTTAGTATAGATATTTTAACAATATTTGTTCTTCTAATCCACAAGCATGGAATATCACTCCATTTCTTTATGTCATCATCAATTTCTTTTCATCAGTGTTTATTATAGTTTTCAGAGTACAGATCTTTTACCTCTCTGCTTAAGTTTATTCCTAATTTTCTTATTATTTTTGGTGCAATTCTAAATGGGATTGTTTTCTTCATTTCCTTCTACTACTTCATTATTACTGTATAGAAATAGAACAGATCTTCTGTATACTGATTGTGTCCTGAGACTTACTGAATTCATCTATCAGTTCTAGCACGTTTTGGTGAAGTTTATAGAGTTTTTAATATATAGTATCATGTCATCTGCCCACAGTGCAAGTTTGATTTCTTCCTTGCCAATTTCGATGCCTTTTATTTCTTTTCATCATCTGATTGCTATGGCTAGGGCTTCCAGTACTACATTGAATAAAAGGGATGAGACTGGACATCCCTGTCTTGTTCCTGACCCTAGGGAAAAGGTTCTCCATTTTCCCCACTGAGAGTGATGTTAGCTGTGGGTTTTTCATAGATGGCCTTTATTATTTGGAGGTATGTTCCTTCTAAATCTACTTTGTTGAGGGTTTTATCATGAATGGATGTTGTACTTTGTCAAATATTTTTCCTGTGTCTTGAAATAAACATATGGTTCCTATCTTTCTTTTATTGATGTGATGTATCATGTTGATTCATCTGTGAATACTGAACCACCGTTGCAATCTAGGAATAAATCCCATGTGATTGTGATGAATGATTTTTTTAATGTATTTATTAGATCTTATTTATTACTATTTTGTTGAGGATTTTGTATCTATGTTCAACAGACACACTGACCTATAGTTCTCTTTTTTTCGGGTGTTTTTATCTGATTTGGATATCAGGGTAATGCTGGCCTCATAGAATGAATTTGGGAATTTTCCTCCCTCTTCTATTTTTTGGAATAGTTTGAGTAGAATAGTTTTTAATTCTTTTTTAAATGTTTGGCAGAATTCCCCTGGAAAGCCATCTGACCCTGACTTTTGTTTGTTGGGAGTTTTTGGATTACTGATTCAATTTCTTTGCTGGTTATTGATCTCTTCAAATTTTTTATTTCTTCCTGTTTCAGTTTTAGTAGTTAATATGTTTCCAGGAATTTATATATTTCTTCTAGCTGGTCTAATTTGTTGGCATATAGTTTTTCATAATATTCTCTCTTATTATTCTATTATAATTATTCATATTTCTGTAGTGTCGGTTGTTTTATCTCTTCTCTAATTTGTGATTTTATTTATTTGGATCCTTTCTCTTTTTTTTTCTTGTTAAGTCTGGCTGGAGGTTTACCAGTTTTACTGACTTTTTTCTCAATGAACCAGCTGGTTGCTGGTTCCATTGATCTGTGATCTAATGTATTTTTGGCTTTTATATCATTTATTTCCACTCTAATCTTTATTATTTCTCTCCTCCTGCTGCTTTTAGATTTGTTTGTTGCTATTTTTCTAGGTCCTTTACGTCATGTAAGGATAGGTTGTTTGACATTTTTCTTGCTTCTTGAGAAAGGCCTATATTGCTATCAAATTCTCTCTTAGAACTGCTTTTGCTATCCCAAAGGTTTTGGAAACACTTTCACCTGTTTCCATGTACTTTTCTATTTCTTCTTGTATTTCTTGGTTGACACATTCACTGCTTAGTACCATGTTATTCAACCTTCATACATCTGTGGTCTTTCCAGAATTTTTTCTTGTGACTGACTTCTAGTTTTGTAACATTGTGGTCAGAAAATAAGCATAGTAGGATGTCAATTTTTTTGAATTCTTGAGGCATGTTTTGTGACCTAGTATATGATCTATTCTGGAGACTGTTCCATGTGAACTTGAGAAGAATGTGTATTCTGCTGTTTTAAGATGGGATGCTCTGAATATACCTGTTAAGCCCATCTGGTCCAATGTGTCATTCAAAGCCATTGTCTCTTAGTTGATTTTCTGTTTAGATGATTAGTCCATTGAGGTAGGTCAGGTGTTAAACTCCCCTGCTATTATTGTATTATTATCAATTAGTTCCTTTGTGTTTGTCATCAATTGTTTTATGTATTTGGGCGCTCCCATGTTGGGTGCGTAAGTATTTATAATTGTTTTATCTTCTTGTTGGATTGTCCGCTTACTATGATATAGTGTCCTTCTTTGTCTCTGGTTACAGTTTTCATTTTAAAAGTCTAGTTTATATGATATAAATAGAGCTATCTCAGGTTTCTTTGACATCATTTGCATGACAGATGTTTCTCCATCCTCTCACTTTCTTTTTTTTTAAAAAAGATTTATTTATTTATTTTATATAGAGAGAAAGCATGAGCTTGGCAGGGGAGTAGAGGAAGAGAGAATACTAAGCAGACTCCATGATGAACATGGAGCCTGACAAGAGGCTTGACATCACAAACTAAGCTGAAACCAAGAGACGCTTAACCAACTGTGTCACCCAGGTGCCCCTCCACCCCCTCACTTTCAATCTGCAGGTGTGTTTTCATCTTAAATGAGTCTCTTATAGATGGGTCTTGATTGGTTTTGTCTTAATTTACTCTGTCACACTATGTCTTTTGATTTGAGCCTTTAGTCCATTTACATTCAAAGTAATTATTCATTTTATTATTTGTTTTATGGTTGTTTCTGACAATATTCTCTGATCCTTTCTTCTCTTTCTCTCTTTCATGGTTTGCTGATTTTCTTTAGTTTTATATATATATATATATATATATATATATATATATATGGATTTTTTCTCTTTATTCTTTGCGTATTAGTGGTTTTTGATATATGGTTACCATTAGGTTTGTAGAACAACTTCTTCTGCATTTGGCAGTCTATACTAAGTTGATGGTCATTTAAGTTTGACCCCACTGACTCAGGAATGTCTCCAAAGTGTGCCACATGTGCTCTGTTGTTTTGTCCTGGTATCTTTATCCTTCAGGCCTGTTTGCCTATTGTGGGCAGTCTTTGGTCCCTGGCCTGAATGTGACATGTTTTAACTAGGTGTGCTCTGGTCTGCTTGTGAAATAAGACTTGTCGCCATCACCATTGGAACTGATGCTCCACAAAAAGTCTCGGGTTGTGAGACAGGGTTTTGGTGGGGGTTTGGGCTATTCTTCTGGGGGAGGGGATCTGCTGCACTGGGACTGAGGCAAGTTGTCTGGGAAGGGAGGCACCACCAAAGTGGGGGTGGGGTGGGGTACGGTGTGGTATGCTTGGTATAAGATAGCAAGTGTCAGTGCTATGTTGGTTCCATTCATAGCCGTGTGCCTATGCTAAGGGGTGAGGAAGGGAAATGGCACTTGCTCATTCCTTTGCTCCTGGAGAGGTCTCTCTATGAACAATGCCTCTCTGGAACACACTCTGAGATGAACAAATAACCTCCCCACTGTGTGACCCATGAGCTCTTCAGATCACTATTTTCACACTGTATGTCCATGGGTTGTTTGCTTAACTTCTTTCCAAGAGCAGCCCCAATGTCCTCCAAGGCTCTTCCCAAGCCAAGCCCAGACCTTTAGCCTCACTGGTTGCCAGAACTCACAAAATTCAGCCTCCCTCACTTTCCAATCCAATTACTATTGGGATTCGTTTTCCCCCATGCACTGCCCTGTGTGCTAGTCTGTCTCTCACCCTCCTCTGCAACTGTGGCTCCCTCCCTAATCTGGTGGCCACAATCCATTTCTCTTCCAAATCACACCTCCACACTTCTTACCTTCTTAATGTGTCCTCGCCTCTACCTTTAGTTGTGGAGTTTTTTTCTGCCAGTCTTTCACTTAATTTCTGTGGTATTTAGGATGATTTTATAGTTATCTAGTTGTATTTGCAAAATGAGGTGAGCAGTCCTCCTACTCTGTTACCATCAACCCCTCCTTTCCCCAAGTGTACACTTTTTCAACAAACTTTTTCCTGAGTGCCCTAGACTAAGAGATTAAAAAAGAAAGGGATGGGGCATTGCTAGGGCCAATATTGTAAGCCATAATAATATATCCCAAATCTTAGTTCCCAAAGTCTATGCACAAGAGAACCAGGATGGCCCACTTGGTCACTGAAACCATCACATACTTTCCCCTCTCTGTACTCTGGCTACAGCTTTTGTCTGATGGACAACATGACCCCACCACTTGAATAGCTACATACCTGTAAGAATCCAGAATCCCTCATGAAGTTATTTTCCTAGTGGCATCCAATCCATCCCTATTACCCAACCCCAAACACCATGGCAGAGTCTCTCTCATATTACTCCTACTATTCTTCAGGGCACGACTGATTTATTGATGGCTACACACATGGGAATTCATTTCCCTGCTAAACCTCAGGTACTTTTTCTGTTCTCATGCACCTATGTCTAGCCTGCAGTATTAAGCCAGGGACCTGGTCACATTATGACTTACGATTTCTTTGTAACTGTTAGTACCTTTAGAGAGTTAATAGTCCATTTTCTTATAAGCTGATATAATTCTCACATATAGCTCCACAGTAAACATTTTTCCCAGATAAGACTTCCATTAAGATATGAGCAGTGCTTACTGACATCCACAGCCCCAAGAAGGCTAATATTCAAGAATAGTATTCACTGATATGGAGGAAATTATTATTAAACATAAATATTTACTTGAGGGCCATTTACTGGGTATATAGAAGTATCTTTATTAAGTAATGAAGTATATTTCTTAATAAAGCACTAATTACTATGACCTTAAATTTTAAATCTTATAACTCTATTTGTGTGTTTCACTAATTGTTAACCAATATTTTTCTCATGAAAATTATTTTGTTCAATATATACTGTTTCAAGCAACTATAAACCTACTATAGTGAGGTGATGGTAGTTTCAGCCTGGAGGTGGCAAGAAGGAGGGTAGGGCATATCCTATATAGAAAAAAAGTAAGTATCCAATGATGCCTGCTGCACTCATTACAGGGATCAAGGCTTAAAGTGTCTGTAGGGAGATGGGGGGAAGGGAGACAAAGTAATCCAAACATCTGCAGCGTCAGGAAACTGTAATTGCAGGTGTTATCCTGAAGAATTCTGGCATAAGACAGTAGTCACAGGCAAGGGCAAGATTACAGTCGTGTATTTCAATATGCATTCAGAGGGCTACAGGCATCAGAATACTCTTAAGATGCTTGCTATGAAATACAGCTACAGAGGAGTAGAGGCCTGCTTCTACATTTTTTTAATAGGAATTCCAGATTTCTTCTGTACATGAAAGTGGAAGAACCACTAGATTAGCTTTATCACCTTATTAGAACAAAGGGATACTAACTGCTTAAGACATACAAGTAATTACACTGTGTAGATCGCTTTAAAATATATTTTTAAGTAAATGCCACTAACATAAATAGCTGCTTTATTTTCTAGGCATTCTCTGTATTAGGTGCTCAATAAAAAAATGAAAGGGTCTGTATAAAAAGATTACAGAGAAATTTACAGAAACAATTCATGTAGACAATTCTGTAAATACTGACAGAATGGGGCAGAAGTTATTCTCAGGATGTGAAAATTCAACACTCATATCCCAAAAACCTTACCTCTGCTGCCCTAGAGTATTTCCCATCAGTGGCTATATCTGACCCATAGGAGATCCCAAGAACTGCTGACTCTGATTAATTTTACTTCTGTGAGGAGTCTTGGAAAACAGATATTCTAGCACAGCACCAAGGAAAATGTCTTTCTCCTCTGACAAACTGAAACCAATTAAGTCAAAAGCATCACATTGATCCAATTATACCAGGAAGAGTTAAAATGAGACTAATATCCCCAAGACTCTCAGGACTCATTAAGAGTAGTAACATTCTTCAGGGGCCAGTGAAATTAATGACCTTTCAAAAATGAGACCCTTATGAGCCACTAAAGAAAGAAGTGGCAGAGGGTTGTAGAAATCAAGTGATGTTAATCCTTAAAAACTAAAAAAAAAAATTTGAAAGAAAAATCTCTATAATTTCTTTAAAATAGTAAAGACGGACTTCTTACATATTTTCTGGCACCCACAAAATATCCTTCCTTCTTACATACCTCAAATTTGGTTTGCAAATCTGACTAAGATACCAGCTGGTTAACTTCAAAACAGGTAACTCATGGGCTTCAGTTTCTTTCTCCATAAAATGGAGCTGCTAAAAAGAGTCAACTCAATAGAGAGGACAAAGTTCCTGGACCAATGACTGGGGCAGAGCAGCCAAAGTAGCTACCTGACTAAAGGAACTGAAAGACCAAAAGAACCCCCCTGGCTAGAAGTGCATTTTTATCCTGTTAACCAGCTAGTTTCGCTTCTGAACGAATGCTTGCTTTTTCGCGCGCGCGGGCTAACCCGCCAGTTCTGCTTCTGTAAGATTGCTTTGTCTGCTTTCGCGGGGACCCTTTGTCTGCTTTGGCGCAGACCCCTGCTTTCGCGCACGGGTCCCCTGACCCAATCCACTGACGCCAAGTATACCTGTTCAAACTGTCAACCAATCAGCTCAGCCCTACCCGAAACTTGTTTGTATCTGTCTATAAAAATCCTGCACCCACCCAGCTCCGGACCTCTCGGCGTTATCGGCAATGAGTGGCGCAGAGGTCCAGGTTCGAACCTGCAATAAACAACCCTTGCTGCTTGGCTTTGACTCACGTCTCTGGTGGTCTTTTAAGGTGGGAGTAATACTCAGTTGGTATTTCAGAACAGCCTCTACACTTAATTTCTATCCTATTCTATAGCTTACATACACTACCTCCTTACTGAACTGTTGAAAGGGGTGAAGGGGGTGTCAAACAGGATAACATGTATACTGCTTTGTGAAAAGTAAAGCATTACACTCAAATGTTAGCTGTTATTAACTTGGAAATGGAAGAATAAACACAATTAAAAGAGATCTGACACCCAGGATAGGTAAGTAAATAGTAAAAGGGCATTTAGTTTCTTTAAATGAGTTCAAGTCTCTTTCATTCCTTCAATATTTATTGAACAAAAGGCAAGGGCCAAGCATTTGTCTTCAGTGACCTACAAGGGATATTAGACATAAGCAAACACAAGAAAGAAAAGTCTAAGCACTGTAATTAAGGTAAGGATAACTAGGGATTTCACAGTAGAGAGAGATTACTTCAAGCTTAGGGTAAGCAGATAAATCTTCCCAAAAACGAAGCAGCTGAAATGGCCTTGAAGTATGTAGAGTTTGGATAAAGAACATATTTCAGTAAGAGCACAAGGCAAAGCAGGGAGATGAAGAAGCACAGGTGTGGAGTATAAGGTAATTCATTTCTGCTAAAGCACAGGGTATAGGCAGTGCTGGGCCAACAGCCTGGAAAACAGGCTACAGACAAGCCGTAGAGGGCCCTGCATGTGTGTCTCAGGAAACAGAGACTTAAAGAATCCTGGCAGCTATGCTTCCTTGCTTAAAATCCTTTCACGAAGGAATTTCAGAGTTTTGTATTCTCAGAGTAATCTGACATGTTTTCAAAGGAAGGCTAGAGCCAAGGGTAACCATCAACCTCCAAGGTGGTTAAAAGGTGAATGTTTGAAAAAGAAATGGGTAGGAACAATGCAATAAGTAAACTGACTAATCATGGGGTATAATGAAAGAGGCACCATTAACACAGCAAAAGACTCCAGCTTTTATCTGCTACAAAGATGTAGTATCCTTAATGGAAAAACAGCACATGGGTGAGCGAAGTATAAATGGTGTTCCAGGATACTTAAGTAATGCACAAGATGATCACAGAAATACTGACTACAATCTTGGGGAAACTACGACACCCAAGTCCACACTGTGAGAGGAGTTATTAAAAGTAAAGCCAAGCAGCCAGCACCTACTATCTCAGCATTTTTGTGGGCACAGGACATACAGCACAAACAAGACAAACAAAAGTGCCTGCTCACAAGGGACTTACCTTCTAGTAAATGTAAGACAAATAACTAAATCAATAAAGACTTTAAAGATAAAGAATAGGGCCAAGGGCAGACCTCTGTGACCTTCTAATATTCAGAGGCCTAATAAAGGAGGATGAGAAATAGCCAGAGAGGAGAAAGAAAACCAGGTGAATATGGTGTTAAATGGAGACTAAAGAAGCTCATGTTTCAAGGATGGAGAAGTTACATAAAACGAGGATGGGGAACTCACTAATGGCTTTGGCCCAGAGAAGACCTTGATGGAAGCTATGTTAAAGCCCAGTGTGTGAGTGTGTTAAAGCATCAGTGTGAGGTGAGGAAGCAGAGAAGTAAGTATGGTGACTCCTTCCAAGAGTCTGAGAGTGTGGTAACCAAGATGAGGTAGCTTTTCAAAATGGGAAGAGTGGCCCGATGCTACTGAAAGTCAAGTAAGATGAGAACAAAGGTTAATAATGAGTTTGGGTAAGGTATAGGCCAATCACTCAAGCAGTTTTAGTGGAGTGGTCAGAAAAGTAACAATCAGAATGGAGGTAGGGAGAGGGTGATGGGGTTATGGACATTGGGGAGGGTATGTGCTATGGTGAGTGCTGTGAAGTGTGTAAACCAGGCAATTCACAGACCTGTACCGCTGGGGCTAATAATATATTATATGTTTATTAAAAAAAATAAATAAATTTTAAAAAGTCAAAAAAAAAAAAAAAAAAAGAATGCCTTGAGAGGGCCATCCCACAGAGAGGATGGAGGGCCACCTCAAAGGGAAGCGTCTTGCTTTGGGGGTAAGTCTGATACATCTCATATCCTAATTAATGATTATCTAGTAATGTCATCAGTTCTTCTGTTACCATCACCTGAGAGCCTAGGTAAAAATGGTCAGGCGTGTTCTTAAGTATAAAGCCTGAAGAGTGTATTTTCTTCAAATGGTAATGGTAAAAATTCTACACTGCCCTTACTGAGAAACTAGTTACCCAATATATTTCCCACCAATCATATAAGTAACAACTAAGGAAAATAAAGACACATATATTTAATTGCACATACCAATAATATTGGCATGTTTATAAATATAAAATTGGGCAGGGGCGCCTGGGTGGCTCAGTGGGTTAAAGCCTCTGCCTTCAGCTCAGATCTGATCTCAGGATCCTGGGAGCAAGTCCAGCTCTCTGCTCAGCAGGGAGCCTGCTTCTCCCTCTCTCTGCCTGCCTCTCTGCCTGCTTATGATCTCTATCTGTCAAATAAATAAACAAAATCCTTAAAAATATAAATAAATAAAATAAAATAAAATTGGGCAACAATTAAGAGGCAACAATACTACTGAGAATGACCAGATCATCTAAAAAGCATTTATGATGCTAACTACAAATTCTAAAACCCTATAATATAGTTCCTCAGGTAAGTCATAACATTAAGAACACTGTCTAATAATTTGAAAACTACTTAACATATACCAATTGTTTTTACAATTCTAATCTATATCTGAGATAAACAATGTTTGGAGGCATTTGATTTGTTTTTCCCAGCATGTGTTCTTAGCACCAGGCCTTATCCACCCTAGATTGCAGAATGAGACATAAAGGAGGGTAGAAGTTAATACTGGAAAGATCCTGTGGCTTCTCATTGAGAGGCAAATAATCAGCTTCATATTGTAACTGTTGTTATGAGCCACTCATGAAATAATTCTGATTATGCAAAAATTGACTATAGCTACAAAATCTAACCAAAGCAAAAAATGAAAACACACACTTAGAGAATAAGATTCCACCTTTCACCTTATATTTCCCTTCCCTTCATTTTCATTTTGATCCCTCTTTTGCTGATTTTCTCTCTACATCTCCTTCTCTAATACCACCTCATACTTGTTTCATTTGTGAACGCCCCCTTTGCTCATTTAATTCTCATATCAACACATTTTACACACATTCACATATTAAATGATGAGAAAATTAAAGCTGAAAGACATGAGTGGACCTATCAAACTCTGACAAGGTCAGTTTTATTTTGCCACTACCACCACAGATGCCTCTCCCAGTTGAAGTCTATCACTTTGAGAAGTATTTTCTTGTAAGACCCAATGCCTAATACCCACTTGCCATCACAGAGGATAAGTTACTCACACAAAGGAGAAACCTGGCTTATCAACGAACCACCATCAGAGAAAAAGACTTTATTTTTACTATCACCAGCTGGTCACAAGGTCACTTTTAAGAGCAAAATGAAGACATGCTGCCCATACAGTTGCTCTTACCACAAGATTTTGTCATTAGCAATGGCTGTTCTTAGAAAGTGTTCATGTCCATTGTAATCCATTGAAGGGGAATTCAGGGTCCATTAAGGATCCATCTGCAAAGTTCCACTTCAGTGACTGGTAATCCCAGTACTCTAGGATGACTGCAGCTCCACATTAAAAAAAAAAAACAAAAAACAAAAAACACCAAAACAAAAAACAGTGCCTTTCCACATCCCCATGCCTTTTTATAAAATATAATCCCTAAATTTCTCAAGAAATGGTAATACATCATTTCAGCTACCATAAAATCAAAAGCAAAAACAAAACCTGACTTTGAACTTGAATTGTAATTGACAAAATCTTGAATCTCAAAGAGATCTGAATCTCAATAAAAAAAAATAAATAATTCACATTAACTGGGGGCTGGGGAGAAAGGGAACTACAATGATCTACTGTAAAAATTTCTTTAAAAACATGTTTTATAACAGCAATTTTCCAAACAAGGAAGGAGCCCATGATAAACCATCATTCCACTGTATCAGGTGAAGAGAGTTCTGGAATTGAGCTTATCCTAGACAAAAGAAAGCGAGTTAGCCCAAATTATTGAAGTTTGTATCTCTTTTATCTGATCCACATACTTTTCTATGGTAACCACATCATACAGTAACATTTATATCACAATTATTCCATCAGAAACCCTTCCACAGCTATCATGTGAGATACGTCATCAACAGTGACAGCCCTGCAATGTTGACATACGATCATAACAAGTCCCAGGGAAGCGCAACTCAGGCATCCACAGAGAAATTTAGAGAAGAAACAATGAATGGTCTGTGATCAAGAACCCATACTCCACAAGCTTCAAAAGGAATACTGAGCCCTCAAGAAAAGTCTTAGAAAGTCAAATAGTAAAAAGAATACGGGATTCCTTGAATGCTCATTGTCATATGCCTTGTTCATTTCAGAACTTCAAAAGCAGCATACCCAAGACTCGCTAACACAAAACATGGTATCAAAATATGTTTTTAAAGAGAAAGAACTAATGCCAGACACATTAGTATGAGTTGAAGGCCTTACTCTGGTCAACAAAAATCTCTACCACCCATAATTTTTAATTTAAAAAAATTGATACTGTACACAACTTAATTGTATCTATATCAATGGCAAAGCAGAATCCAGAGACCAAAAGAAAAATTAGTTTAAAAAATATATATTTTCAGTTTTTATATTTAATAAAAAAACCCTCTCACAAAATCCAAAAGAGTTTTCTGGGTCAACATAGTATGAATTGGCCCCAGCAGAAAACAGGTGAAATGTTAAACACTGGAATAATTTGAGGACTGAATTAAGGGACAGAACAGGTATAGGCAGGGCATAGAAAAACAGAAGAGACAGAGTAGGACCTGGGGCCAGATAACAACAGAGTTTTCACTAAAGCTAAGTCTGAAATGCCTTGAGAAGACAGCAGAAGGAGACTACCTGGGAGGCTGGTCTAAAGCAACTGCTGTCACTGGGCCCTCATTCCCTTCCCATCCCCATCTCAGCCCTACCTTCCTGCCTCCTCTTTGGTGCAGAAGATTAGGCTTAATGTTCGAGAAGCAGAGGGGTAGTAAAGGAATCAAAGAGGTGAGGAGTACCTGTGTCTGGAGATGACATATGTTGGCTAAAGAGCAATCATGTAGCACTTGTGTACCTAGTAAGATCTTTAAATATTAATATACATGAAATGGGAAGTCATGATAAAGAGATTTCAAGCAGAAAGGTGTACAATCTGAAAAAAGGTTTTAAAGGTGTCCCTCTGGCCTCTAAATTAAGAATTGACAGGAAAAGGGAGACTTTGAGAGTCACTAGGACAATTCAGGCCAGTGATAACAGTGGTTGCACCAGAGATGTAGTGGCTAGAGTGGTGAGAAGTGGTCACTTTCCTATAGATTTGGAAGATGGAAAATCGTGGAGATAATGAATTTGTAATTAAAGAGAAAGGAAGATATCACTGAAGACTCCAGAGTTTGGGGTCTAAACAACTAGGGGAATGGAGTTGTAATTTAAAAAGATGTAGAAACTGGTAAGAGCAGTTACTGGACTTAAGTCTGTGAAGCTTATTAGACATCCAAATGGAGTTATCAGCCTGGATCACTTCGCAGAAGTTTGAGGGTTCAGAGGAAAAGTCTAGAATAAAGATATAAATTTAGTAGTCAGAAGAAATCAAGATATGGATGATATTTAAAACTGCAAGACTGAATTCAGTCATAAGGGTGCAAATGTAGACAGAAAAGAGGAACCCAAGAACTGAGCCCTAGAGTTCTTCAATGGGATGCTGTTTCAGAGATAGAGGAAACCACCAAAAGAGACTGAGAAGGACAAATTGGGTAACATGGAAGGAAATCAGAAATGTACAGTGTTCTGAGAAACCAAGGAAAGAAGATCTTCAAGGAGAATGAAATGCAGTTGTATCACATGCTGCTAATAGGTCAGGTGAGATGAGAATTAAAAAATAATACAATTTAGCAACATTGGGTTATCAGGGATTTTGACAAAAGAAGTTCTGGGAGCATAGAGAGGGTCGAAGAGTGTGGCAGTTAAAGAGATACTGGGAAAAAAAAGAAGCAATAAAAGGGGGTGGGGGGTTATAAGCATGATGAGAAGAGGGATTACAAGAATCTTTCAGATAGGAGAAATAAAAGCTTGTAGGAAGATAAGAATGATCCATCCAGTAAGGAAGGAAAAACTGACAATGCTGAAAAAAAAAAAAAAAATGCTGACAATGCTGGACTGAGGAACTGGTGAAGCAGTGTTCTTGAAGGTGAAAGGGGGACTGGAGTTATGTGCACAAGTGACCTCAAGTAGAAGCAAAAACAATTTATCCAGAGTGACAGAACAGGAGATTGAGTATATGGGCTTTGGTGCTGTTGGGAATCTGTGAAGTTCTCTCATATTTTCACTGAAATGAGAAGAAAGGCACATAAGAGAGAATGAGGATGGAAACAAGAAAGGGATCTAGAGGATGTGGCTAGACTGCTGGGCATAATAAAATGTCCACCTGAGGTCTTGGATCTGGAAAGAGCAGTTGGGATAGTTGTGTGCTTGTCCCCAGCCACAGTAAGGCTACATAGGGACAAGCATGGAGAGCAGGGAGATAGGTGAGAGGAACCAGATGCAGATGTGACAAGTAAGAGAAAGGCTATAGTGTGAAGAGAAAGATGACAATGATAGGATATAATTTGCCGGAGAAGAAGTGAGAGCATGAGGGGAATGAGCAACCATGAAAAGTATGATCAATGGCTTTTTAGTTGCTGCTCGAGTTCAAGGGTGTACTGGGATTAAGGTAGTAGAAGGAATGAGCTGAAGAGACAAGGAGTCACCTTGTCACAGGATGAGATTTCTGAAACTGGAATTAAGAAGACAGTGCACATATTAAGACCACTGGAATGACTGACCTAGATAGGGTGGAGACAAGATCACTGGAAGAAAGAAGTCAAGGCAGGAGCCGCCCAGCAATGATTGCAGGCGCCTCCACTTTATGCCTAATCTCTCATATCCGCAAGTCACTTCAGTCAATGAAAATAACTCATATTACTGTAAATGATTTAACCCTCTTGCATTAAACAAACAAACAAAATGCTTGATGACCTAACTAATCACTAATGGGTAAAATATGAATACTCTAATTATATCATATCCCAAAAATCAAAGAGACAAATAAATGGAACTGGGATGTTTCCACTGTAATTCGCAATCATACGGCCACCCACCAAGCATAGGAAAACAGGCTGCTTTACAGTCATTTGGCCAAAAAGGAAAAACTCAAGGTGATCAAAATTTCTTAAAAATACAGACTTATTTACTTTTAATTAAAGAATAGTTGGCAAACAATATTACATTAGTTTCAGATACATAACAGTGATTTAAACTCTATATATTACGCTATGCTAGCCACATATGTAACTACCATCTGTCACCATACAAGGCCATGACAACACCATTGATTATATTCCCTATGCTGTTCCTTTCATCCCCGTGACTCATTCATTTCATAAATGGAAGCCTGTATCTCCCAATTCCCTTCAACCATTTTGCCCATATCCCTAAACCCCTCCTGTCTGGCAACCACTAGTTTGTTCTCTGAATTTATGAGTCTGTCCCTAAATGCAGTCTTATTTTAGAAGACACAGTCTTCTTAATAAGCATGCAATATTCAATGCTTAAAAAAAAATGAAACATCCTGCTAAAAGCTCTTCATGGGACAGATCTAGTTTTATTTATACTTCATCCCCACATATGAATAACTTTGCATGTGACTAGAACTCAATATGTATTTGCTGAATAAATGTCAAAAAAAGTTTAATTAGTCAAAAGAACTAGACAAAAAAGAAAAATGCTCTTATTAAAATTGTAAATATAACTATTATTGTATTTTCACCATTGTGTTTTATAAAGGTTTATATTGAAACTTTTCTCAAAAATGGTCAATGGCTCTCCATCACAAAAAAATTAAAAGGTCCAAATTTCTCTGTGTAACAGTCAAGGTATTTCATAGCTTGGCTATACCCACCATTTTAAAAGTACTTCATTTCAAACCACAAAGAGACAACTATCAAAAACATCCTGTCGTGACTTTACTCAAGCTGTGGATTTCCTCTTTCACCCTTAAACTTCTGAACCACCAATACTAGAATAATCTCATCCAATCTCCACCAGCTCAAATATTAACTCTCTCACAAAGCATTTCAGATACCCGTTATGCTGGAATTAAACCCTCCCCATCCGGTACTCCCATGTTACTTTGTGCCTTTGTTAGCATTAATCAGTGATAAACAGCTCAGCCTAGGACATATTCAAATACTAAAAACTGTCTTTGGTGGCTTCTCACACCCAGCATAGATCCTGTCACTACTATGAGCTGATCATGTCAGCTTTATTAATCAACAGTTTACAGTGGAATCTGAACATGTTTATCTGGCCCTCTCCTTGTTCTTCAAGAGCTATACCTTGAATACAATGTATACCCACCAAGATTAAAGCCAAAATAAGGCCCAAGGAAGATATGTAAGTTGCTGTACCATTCAAGGAAAGAAAAACAAAATCAAGAGGTCTTTTTATTCTTGTGACAGACAAATGGATTTCTTCCCACAGAGTTTTTCATCTTAAAGAGTTTAAAACAATACGGGATGCCTGGGAGGCTCAGTTAATTAAGTTCCCAGCTCAGTTTCAGCTCAGGTCATGATCTCATGGGTGGCGGGATAGAGCCCCTCTTGGGGCTCTGCACTCACTGGGGGAGTCTGCTTACAGATTCTCTCCCTCTGCCTATACCCCCATTCACATGCTTGCTCGTACATTCTCTTTCTCTCTCTCAAATAAATAAATCTTGAAAAAGTTTTAAAAAAAATCAAATCTTTGCAATCAAACAGCATAAAAAATGCCAAGTACAATGAGGACAATGACTTCACAATGACTGGACTATAACAATCATTTTCTATCTCTTTTGAATTGAAAGAGAATTTAACCCCTAACCTCAAAGTGGCAAGCATCTCCAATTCTTCATCATGGCAGTTGTTTCTTGTCCCTTTTTACATGCAATCCTCTAATCCCCTCATGAAGATGTGAAGACCCTAATACATGCTCATAGGCAGATGAGAGAACAACTGTTTTTGCAAAATCTAAACAGCAGGAACATATAATGTGCTTCTTGCCACAAGAGAAATTAAGAGATGATACATTCTAGGAAATCAATAAGATGATGTATCTTAAAAGCAGTAAAGAAAGCTTATAACTTTCCTAAACTAAAAAGCACCTCATAAAAAAATTCTATCATTCTAGATACTTTCAGAATTTTAATTTTGAAAACAGAATTTAATTAACTCCAGAATTACATATTTGTGGTCCACTCTCATCAGTAACAATCCTTACAACACAGAAAAATAAGTAGCAAAATCAAAAAGACACAAAGAAATCTGAATAAATTTTTTTTATGTTAAAGGGCAGTCATAAATTAGTCTAATACCTCTGCATTCTTCGTTATAAATACTAATTTTACCAAAAGTATGCAGCATATCATAAGAAGGCAGGAAATAACATACTCTTTTCTCATATTCTTAGACAAATCTATTTAGAATAGGAAAATAAGAAGTGTCATAAAAAGATCAGAACAGGGCTCTGAACTGCAAATAAAGACAATGTAACAAAATTCAAATGGAATAGGAGAAAGTGTGGATGAAAGAGTTCTTAGCATCCTGACCTTTAATTTATTGCCTATACACAAGTATCATGCTATCTTTTTTCTCAACAGTTAACAAGTTATATGTTTCAATTAAAACTGCACAAAACTGACATCAGAAGGCCTCAAGGGATGTCAAATACAGCTGTTTGTTTTTAATAGTAACCTTGGGAATTTTCAATTCTGCATATATATGTTACCATAATACAGTAAAAGTTGCCCAATTTTTCCCAAGTGTTAGCTTCACTGATAAGAAGGAAGGGAAGGGAAAAAAGAAGAAAGGAAGGCAGGCAGTAGGCAAGCAAACAGGTTGTCAGAACACCTATGAAGCTGAGATAGCACCCCCAAAGAAGCCTCTGCCTTGCCATGAAGGAAAGTGAAGTCAGCTGACACACCCCTTCAAAAGGAGGTGTGAAATAACATTCCTTTACCTGCCTCTAACCAATCCCATTGGAAAGCACTTTGGACACGACATGTATTCATCCACAGCTGGCCCAAAGCATGGACTGAAAAAGAATATACTTCATAAAAATCCATTTTGTAAACTTGAGCCTAAGTGCATCAGATTCCAAAACTGTTGCATTACATTACCAAAAAAAGTATGTTTCACCATATGCTTTAAGAATACCTAAACAGCTGGGTTGTTTGTTTGTTTGTTTAAGTTTTAAATGAATTTGCATACACTTATATTTTAATACTAGTGAAACATTTTCATACAAGAATTTTTATTTTTCCATTCATATCCCTGAGCAGCTAACTTTAAAAGAATACAGTCAAACTGTATTACCTAGTAAGAAATCTGAACATTTACTTTTCCTAGTATGAGTGCTGGTCTTTTGTTTATTTGAAAAGAGAAGTGGGGCACCTGGATGGCTGGTAAGTTGAGCATCTGACTCTTGATTTTGGCTCAGGTCATGATCTCAGGGTCATAAGATTAAGCCCCGTGACAGGCTCTGAGCTCAGTGCAGGGTCCACTTAAGATTCTCTCTCCCTCTCCCTCTGCTCATCCTCCTGCTGATCAGCGTGCTAGAAAAGAGAAAAGAGAGAGGAAGGAAGAAAGGAAGGAAAAGAAAAGAGAGAGGGAAAGAGACAGAAAGAGAGAGGAAGGGAGGAAGGAAGGAAGAAAGAACCTTAAGAAAAAAAAAAAAACAGAGAAGCGAAACTGTCAGTTACTGAACTAAGGTTCAATCACAAGCATTTGAATTTTCACATTCCATTCCTTTTCAGAGGAAGTACTGAAATAACCAGTATTGTTTGCTTTTTATGGTTTTATTGTTTTGTTAAATACAATATTTAAAATATTGTACAATATCCACTGATTTGCAACAAATAGAAAAGCTATCATATGAAAAAAACTTCAAGAACAGAACTTTGTAATTCTTAAAACACCAATAGTAAAAATGTTAGTAAGAAAATGTATTCTTTCCTTCTTATTTCTATATCGAAGTTAGTACACAAAGAAAGGTAAAAATCCCACTGCAACTCACAGGGAATACACATACATACCTTTGAGGGCAACTAGCAGTTCTGAAGGTACTACTACATGCTACCCTGGTTAGAATCAAGTTAATGGGGAAAGAAATACCTCCTCCCATAAGTAAAAATGTCTTTGGAGTATGGCAAAGCAAAAATTAGTCAACACACAAAGCTGTGAGTATATACATTCAGTCTCTCATTATACACCACTGATAACCAATCTTGTATATTAGTTTTCTGAACTTTCAACCTACTCCATTCGCATACATTAAAGTGCATTTCTATTTTGATCTGTTGTACTTGGCCACAGTTATCTGTGTTCCTTCTCCAGTGAATTCTGATATGGGAAACAAAGGCAGAAGAAAAATTATTAAATTCCCTTACTACCCAGAGCCTACTGACAAGTCCTTGAAACAGAGTGACATTCTTCTAGGGACTCAACTACCTCGATGTTAATACTTTGTGAAGGGCAAACTGTAATCTTAGCCCAACCCACAGAATGCTGTAAGTCTACTTTAACATATAAAAATTCCTTTAGAAATTGCCTTTATCTTTAAACTCCCAAGATATATGTTGGCAATCATCACCCAAGCATATGGCCCCACCAATACACATCTGAAGGGTCTCATGACTAAGGTTTGATTAGATGGTAATAAATGACCTTTACCCCACAATAGCTAGCCCCCTCAAGGTCCTAGAAACCTTGCTTTGAAAATTCCTTAGAGACTTAGTGTTATCCCTAACCCCCTCCCAACCTGAAAGTATATAATGGGCCACTCCGTATAACCCCATTGCTCACAAGTCCTGTCCCCATACTTTAATAAAACCACATTTTTGCACCAAAGTCTCAAGATCTCTTTCTTGGCCATTGGCTTCAAATCCAAACATCTTGTCTACATCAAATTCCAGGACTGTGTGGGCTCCTATAACTCTGCCTCAGAGAACAGCAGCTCACAGGGCACTGCGAGGTATGAGCATACAGCACCACCTGTTGTCTTGTAATCTGTAGAATAACCCCGGAAGACAAATAGGAGGCCTGTTAACCTGCACATGAGGGGTCACGAATGCTGCCGGCCATAGCTGAGCCCTGCCATATACAGTGTTCATCAAACGGGGAAGAGGCACCACAATTCCCAAAAAAGGGCTATAAAGAAGTGAGGGATGGCAGGAAGGGAAGAGTTGAGGTGGAACAGGAGGAGGAATAAGGCTCACAGATTACAGGAAAGCACTGTGCAGGCCCCTCCTTGTTCAACCTGAACCTTGAGAAAACCTATTCCCACAAGTCCCAACTTCCTGGGGAAAACCTTGCAAAAAGAAAGATCAGCTGGCAAAGAATTCCAGAACTACGTTCCCACCTTATTCATTCACAGACTTTTAAACTAGGAACCTGACCCAGAGCCCCAGACAAAAGCTGGGGAGAGGCACTGAAGAAGAGTCACATCACCTAAGAGCCCAGAGCTGGAGAGGGGTTTAGTTGGGTTGAGGTTTCCTCTCTCCAGGGTCAGTGTCCAGGAGGTGCACCTGCCCTTAGCTCTAGGTCATGTAGATTCGAAAATACACCTTTTAAATATCTCAAAGAAAGCCCCACAACAACAAAAAACTTAATTAAGATTCCAAATATAATAAATTAGAGATCCTGGAGATTTATCAAATCCCTGTTTTTGCTTGAAATATGAACATTTGTATACAATTGCTAACATTATTAAACATGCATATTTATCTAGCACAGGTAGGAAGTAAAATATACCATAAGAAGGATAGGTATGAATTCTAATATTCCCTAATATACTTGTTTACTTTCTTAATCAGGATATGCAATATATCAAAATCATTAACTTAACAGCTCATAGTTATCACTATAAATATTAGATACAGCTATATGTGCTCAGGGATTATTGATATTTACACTCCTCTTTGAAGCTGAAAACAAGTAATTTGGCCAAAGTCTCAGATCTAGCCAATCATGTATACCCTGATTTATCAAATTCTTCCTCTGGCATATTTTCCTAAACTACTGCTCTTGTCTTTTTGCCTCCATTTTAAAAGCACTTCACCAGTGGATTTACACTTAATTTGAAGTAAATTCAGTACTTTGAAATCTATAACTAAATAAAAAATACAGTTAGACAGTTCTTTTTAAAAATAAACTTTTAATCTTTTAACTGCACATGTAACAGTTGCTGTAGAAATACAACAATAAAATTGCAATCCCATCAAAGATGATGATGTTAAATAATGAACACCCCTCTATTATTTATAATACATGTGTACGTTCTTTCCTTTTTTAAGTAGCTTCCATACCCAGCACAGAGCCCAATGTGGGGAGCTTCAACTCACAACCCTGAGTTCAAGACCCACACTGAGATCAAGAGCCAGTCACTTGACCAACTGAGCCACCCAGGTGCCAACGCAAGTGTACTAAAAAGGAAAACATCCTATTTTGTAATCTACTTTTAATCCTTGACAGTATGTTTTAAATGCCTATCTATCAATAATTACACACCCACATCATTTTTCACACTGCTCAACACGTCATGGATGGATGTGCCATAAATGAGTCAACCATCCCTCAGTGTTGGACATTTATTTACTTACTATCATTTTTTCAGTTTCATAAACAACACTATAAGGATAATCCAAATAGGTACATTCTGGTGCAACTTTCTCTTTTTCCACAAGACATATTCCTAGATGTGGAAAGCAGGATCACAGAACACACTTATTTCCAAAGCTGACAGCCTGGGCATCCTGTAGGCTGTATTAATTTGCAAAGGCATTAACAACACTGGATGTTTTCTTTTGTCTCCTTTGCCAGAAACAACATTCATCGTTCTGCATTTCTACAACTACTAATAAGATTAGATTAAGATTATGTGATTACTAGCTACTGTATTTTTTTCTTTGATGAATTGCCTTTTACCTAGTGGGTTCTGTTTTGGTTTGGTTTGGGTTTTTTTGGTTTTGGGGTTTTTTTCTTTTTGGTTTTTTTTTTTTTTTTTTTGAGAGAGCGAGAGAGCACGTGCACACATAGGCATGCAGGCATTCTAGCTAGTGGAGGAGGGTCAAAGAGAGGTGAGAGAGCGAATACCAAGCAGACTCTACCTCTCCTCCACACCCCCACAAAGGGCCCCATAGAGTTCAATCCCACAACACCTGATCATAACTCAAGTGGGAAGCCCAACTGACTGGGCTACCCAGGTGCCCCCAAATCTTCTACTTTAAATGTGGACTGACCCTCAATTGCACCTAATATTTCTCCTCTACAAAATGGGAGTAGTAATACTATGTCTCTTACACAACAGTTGTAAAACTTAGATGAATTTGTGTAAGTTTTATACCTGGCACAAAGTAAAGACTTAATGAATTTTAGCTATGATAATTATTAATAAATTAAGACTGAGAGGTTTCTGGGGCACCTGGGTGACACAATCAGTTGAGCATCCAACTTTTGGTTTGGCTTAGGTCCTAATCTCAGGGTCCTGGGATCAAGCCCCGCCTCCAGCTCATGGTTCAGTGTTGTTGCCTTGAGCTCCCTGCTCCCTCATGCTCTCTAAAATAAATGAATCTTTAAAAAAAAAAAAAAAATTGAGGAGGGACACCTGGGTGGCTCAGTCATTAAGCGTCTCCTTTCAGCTCAGGTCACGATCCCAGAGTCCTGAGATTGAGGCCCCACATCAGCTCCCTGCTTAGCAGGAAGCCTCCTTCTCCCTCTCCCACTCCCCCTGCTTATGTTCCCTCTCTCTCTCTGTGTCTCTGTGTCAAATAAATAAATAAAATATTTTTTTTAATTGAGTAGTTCTTTTCTTCTTTAAAGATTTTATTTATTTATTTGTTTGTTTGTTTATTTATTTATTTTAGACCGAGAGCACCAGCCACATTGTGGGGAGCAGTGAGGGGCAGAGAGCAATGGAGACAGGAAAGGAGAAGAAAAGTCTCAAAACAGACTGCACTCAGCTCAGAGCCCCACAAGGGGCAGATCCCACCACCTTGAGATCAGAACCTGAGCTAAACCAGTATCTAGTAACACTTAAGTGACTGAACCACCCAGGAACCCACAGAGGTTCTTTATATATTCAAGTGGCGTTGCTTCTCAAACCTGACCACTAAAGCACACCTAATGGCAAAGAAACACTCATAGCCCCATAGCATCTTAAAAAAAAAAAAAAAAAAAAAAAAACAACCAGCATCTCAGATGTGCCAAATTTCCCTAAAATTTCCAGTTTTATTTTAAATATTCTTATAAATTTTACATTCTGCCCCAAGTTATATCAATATTTGACTAAATATGTTTTCAGTTCATTTGCTATTAAGTAATATTTAGGAATTACAACTACAGCTTAAGGAGTTTACATAGTACAAGTACAGCTTAATATTAACCCACTATCTCTTATGTAATGTAAGTGGTATACAGTACTTGTTTATTTAGTTTGCAGTTTTTCAAATCTCACGGTCTCTTCCTTCATGGAATCCACCAATGGATCCCGCTTGGAAAGTCCTCCCAAACCAAGGATCAGATAAATATTCTCCCACATTTTCTTTTAATACATTTAACATGAACAACTTCAGCCACATAAAATTTTGTTTTGATGTGACAGGAATCTCAATTTATTTCCACTTACCTGCCACCCATCTTCACCCTCTTTTGCTCTGTCAAAATTCCCTAAAATAATGAAGCTTTCAAAATGTAAGCACATATTTAGATACTTGCTTCATTAAATGATTAACTGCTATATTAAAAATACAAATAAAAGCATACTTTTGAGTTTTAATTTTTTTAAGATTTTATTTTTAAGTAATATCTACATCTGACAGGGGCTCAAACTTAAAACCCCAAGTGCAAGACTTGGGGACTGAGCCAGCCAGGCACCCCTGAGTTTTAATTTTTTTTTTTTCTGAAATGATTTTAATTTTAATTTTATTCCAAATCCTTTCTTTTCTATTCCAATTTATGTTGCTATTTCATCTTATATAATTTTCCAAAGTCTTTTGCCTCATTTTTATTTACATGTTTACATTTTTAATTATAATTGTATATATTTAAGTTATTTTATTTTTTATATAAAAAAATTGAAGAGCATTCTATAATTTTGGGTACAGCATTTAATAGAAGAAATCTTTGAAACACCTGGCAGTATTAAAGATCCATCTACATCTTTGGTGATTTTTCATGGCCATTACTGAATAGTTTGAGTTTTTAAAATAAAATTTCTATCCCCAATACACATCAATGAAAGTTGATGTGCTAGATCAGATAGTTACGACATGGCCAGATTAATGAACTGCAGCAGTAAAGCAATGTGTTAAACTCTCAAGCCTTTCTGGTCTACATTAGAGAGAACAAGTGCTGATCTTTGCAGCTCCCTGTCCCCTCTTCCTGTATCTGCATATGTAAATCTGTTCTCTTAGCCACAGCTACATAATAAAGGACATCCCCTTCCACAAATGCAAAGCTAGAGTCGGAAGAAGAGCACTTTTCCTTTGTGTGTACCTATGCATCAAATTCAAGAATTATATTCTTTACTTTCATATATGTTGAAGTATCTTTTTGCATTTTCAAAATGTCTCATGTTCTTGCTTTATTTTATGAAGAAGGAGGTCAATTAAAAAAAAAAAAAGAACAAAACAAGGGATATTTTAGAACAGCTATCTCAGCATTTGAACTTTTCTCCCAGTAGTACAGTTTCTGTCTCCCTGTATGATTTATTCAATTAAAATTTATTCCAGAACTACAGTCCTTTAGTATGCTCTGGATACAGCCCAGATGGAAACCAAAGAATAAATATTTTGACCTATTTAAAGTCCCTCTGACCCAGACGATAAAAATGCACTCCCCCACTAGGTACCCTCCACAGTTTTATTCTGAAGGACAGTTAATAGCATGGCTGGCATGTATGTCAGTGGTAGCTGCCCAATAATGATAGGATATCAGATCTGCCCCACAAGTGTCATCATGGAACAAAGAGTCTTGGCTTACAACTAGTTCCTGGGGCACAGCTGGGAAGCAAAATACAGGAATGCACTGACATACTACCACAGCACAATTTCACATGATGGGGACCCCAAACTGATTTAAAAAGTTTAATAAATGTCAACACTTCATGAGAAAGAGAAGAAACACTTATCACATCACATGTAGGAGTTACTATTTCAGTAACTTATAATAATTACCTCATTTAGTCCTTACAACTAAACTATAATATAATATTATTATACCAACTTACAGAAATCTTGCCTAAAATGATACTTTCTATAAATGACCAACCCAACTCAAGCTCAAGCAGTCTAAATTAAATGCCACTTAATGTCCCCAACTAAGCTTTACAAATTAATGCCACTTAATGTCCCCAACTAAGCTCTTTAACTTCACCTTCCAAAAGCTTAACAAAGAGCAAGTTCAGCAGGTCTGAGTTATCTCAAGAGAGTATCTGTCCTAAATGTTTGATAGAAGCTTCCATTTCTAAAAAGACTACTTCTTCACCTAGGAGGCCCATGGATGTGCTCTTTCCTTTTTCTTGTAAATAAAAGCATGACATGATGGGATCTCGGTTGGGTCCTTCCACTGAAACACTTGCCCAGTTACACCTCGTTCAAGTCCACCTCATTGTGGAAGAAATGAGACCTGTAGGGTCTTGCACACACTGCTACTTGTCAGCTTGTAAGTTTCCCTCAACAAATTTTATTTTATTTTTGTACTGTGTGTTTATACACACACTGCTCCTTTGCACAGCAGTTGCACCATACAACACGAAGGGACCAAATCCATGAACAACCCGCAATAGTTTTGGGTGCATTATAAATTTATTTCACAAAAAAAAAGCACTTCAATTTGATGACATTTTATGCTAAATGCTCACACTTCTTCAACATAAAATGAACATTCTTTTAAGAAACAACTAATCTAGAAGGATTATAAAAAATAGTACAAATATCCCTTACTACACTAAGTTACATTCATTTTTATCACCTTCTATTCCATATGAAACATATCAATTACAAATTTGTAATCAATTAATATCTTTAAGGTCTTCATACGTCAAATTAGGTCAAATGCTATTAGGGAAACCCTCTTATCAAGACTGCAGGAAAAAAAATTGTGAAGAGACACTGCCCTCTGCTGGTTAATGATACACACTGTCCATAAATCTTTATTTTGAGAACAAAAGTAATGAAATGCATTAATATTTAAGTACCATGGTCCATAATGCTATTTACAGAGTCTAATAGTGAGTTTTGATTATATGAGAATGATAAACACATGTACACGTCATAGCAAGAGCCAATATACAATTTCAGGCTCTTCTACTATAACAAATATAAAACATTACATTCAATCTGCAAATAGTTTCAAAGCAAATTTCCATTTTCACTCTTTCAGCAATTTTTTAAATAATGTATATCAATGCTGTTTATTTGCATTTTAGGATCAATGATGAATGTCACCTTAGAGATCAATTAGTAACTACAGAATAAAGTTTTAAGGCCTTAAAAGTACTATGGGGCGCCTGGGTGGCTCAGTGGGTTAAGCTGCTGCCTTCGACTCGGGTCATGATCTCAGGGTCCTGGGATCGAGTCCCGCATCGGGCTCTCTGCTCGGCGGGGGGCCTGCTTCCTCCTCTCTCTCTCTGCCTGCCTCTCTGCCTACTTGTGATCCCTCTCTCTGTCAAATAAATAAATAAAATCTTTTTTAAAAAAAGTACTATGATCATGTACAGACACATATTTATCACCCTCCCCTACACTGAAATTTTGGTACAAACTAAGTATCTTGAAGTTGATAAATTTCAGAATATTTCTAACATGTGCCTATATGACACATGTGAACATTAGTTTAGACCTCTCTATATAAACACTACTGAAAACTATAAAGATAACTTTATTGAATTCTAAGTAGTACAGAATAATACATGAAAACAGCCTTGTAAAAAAAAAAAAATCCAACAACAGAAATGCATAAAAGGTGAGGGTTCCTGTATTATACACCTCAAATTCACTCCAATGGCTATAGGCCAACATAATTAACCCTTTGTATCCTTCATTTTGTTTTTCTATTTACATATTTTTGAGATAGTTTTTAAAGAAGATTGATTCACACTATACAAGACACTTAATCACCTTGATTTTCACTTTATAATAGATTTTTAAGATCTTTGTCACAACAGTGCATAAAGATTTAACCCACTGGTTTTAACAGCTGTCTTCATGAAATAAAATACACATATTATATAAACAAATACTATGCAGTGTAGTTTTTAATGTTTGCCAAACTAACACTTAGAAGCAACATTATATTAAAACTCACATGAGTCTATAACTGTACACAATAACTATATAAAAATAGATAATTTTCCAGTGACTTAAAGAGAAACCATTAAAAACCAAAAGCTAAACCTATACAGAGGGGAAAATGGACATCATATATTTGTGAAAAATATTATGTATTTGTATGTTTTTGACTATTTAAAAATATTCAGCCTCCATTAAAGAACCACCAAAAGCTCACAAAAATAGTGAGCATGTAACACACTTACAACCATACAGTATTCCATTGATCTTTCCTTTTTATATGACTCTTGCTTTATACCACAGTTAAAAATCCCCAACTGAAAATACAAATAACTCTATAAATAGCACATTTCCTTGAAGTTCAACCCTCCTCATTTGTGTTCAGTAATCCATACAACTCTATGATTAGTTCTGCTGTGGGCTTAAACCATAAGATACAAAATGGCATAAAGCAGGCTAGCTTTGCCAAACTAACACTTAGAAGCAACATTATATTAAAACTAAAACTAAAACAACATTATATTAAAACTCCTCCCTTCACTTAGCTATAAATTTACTCTGAAGGTTTATTAATGAACAGCACAATCACAAACACCCTAGCTGTTATCAGATCCCTTCCTGTTAAATTTACTGAAGCATATACGCTACTGTCTGCATATCTCCATACATATGCTTTGTAAAACCACAGATCTGCATATTGAAACTGGTTTTTAGTAAGTTTTCCCCACCTTCAAACTGCCCAGTCCCAAAAGTCTGTCATCCTCTGTTAAATGTATAGCTCAGTACTTGAATGAATATTTAATCTATGGTTATGCCTTGACTTTCTGTTGAACGCCCATTTCCCTCTGTGTCTTATTTCTATTTCCCCAAAACTGTAGTTTCCTCGCCCTTTGGTTTCCCAGCTTTTGACTATGTGTTTGGCATGGGTTCGGTTTCACAGTTATCACATCTTGGAATAGCAGCAAAGAAACACTTTCTCTGCCTTTGCTTCAGAGATAAACCCATTAAAGCAGAAGGCCCAGAGCTGCTAATTTGCCCACTGAGGACCACTTTCTCACAGACCCTACTGAGTGACTGAAACAACAGGAAGCTGGGAGCTGGACACTTGACATTCACTGAAAAAAGTTCCTTCCATATTTGTGTTTGTTTGGCTTTATCCTGTTACATTTCCATAAATAAGAAGCATCATTTATTTACTTCAAAGCTGAATAATTATAAAGTCTCGGAAAATACATCTAATTCAATCTGCTATGGTGTCAATCAGTTACAGAAGGTAAATGGAGAAAATAAAGTGGGGCAGAGAGGGGCCAGAGGCTCTCTTAAAATGAAATAAACCCAAACAACACTATTTAAGTGTACTAAAACTAAACTCTATCTATGGAAAGTCTAGGTTTATAAACCTCCCAACCTCAGAATGTTTCTTTGAGACACAGTGATTTGCACAGCCCAAATTTTCTTTATAAGTAACCACAACAGTTACTCAGTAGAGTATCAACTTCAGACTCTCCACTTCACAAAGAGTGGATACTTTTGTAAAATGGATCTGCACTTCCAGTTCCTTTTCTTCATTTTTACATAAGCTATGTGACTAGCAAGATAACCAATATGAACAAAAAGTAAAGCATAAGAGGAACTGAACAACAATCTGTGCTCAGCACTAACATCAGTCCAGTGCTGAGTAGCTGCATAAATCAGAGACTGATTTAGCTTTGCCACAGACACCGTTCATCTCAACACCACCAGCAAACACATCTGTACAGTAATTGGATTAAAATGTACCATAAACTGTTCATAAAGAATCTATACTATAGAAATGCCTTCTAAGATGCATTCCACTGACGTTTACACTATAATGTAAACCTATGCACAAATCTAAGAACAGCAGTTTATCTAGTAAGATATCTTGGTCATGCTTACTCAAACTATACATTTTAGGGCTTGGGATTCAGCATTAATTACGAAGGTCATGGGTATAAGCAGCACCAAAATTCAGGAAACCTCTCCAACACTCTTTCTAGTCAAATGTGAAATACTAAAGCATGAAACACATTTTCTAAAACTTATGAGTATGTACCTCAATGAATGTCATTTTAGAGAAATAATCTAATACTTCAGAACTTCCAACATTCAACCTCAAGTAACTTACCAGAGCCACTTACAGAGACAATATGTAACAGAAAAGAATTTCACACAGAGGAGCTGAGGAAGGTTTGGAATACTGCTTTCTTAGAAATCCTTTCCCTCATCTACTCCTTCAGTCCCTTGCCAAGACAGCCTCCAATGTGTGTCCTTACTGGCAGATTACTGCTGCATTTTGTTCCTCAACTCAACCCTAGCATACCCCCAAAATAGAAAAGTTTGCATTAGACTTTTTAAATATAGATGGTATATGCTCTTTGGTTCCTGGATTTTAAGAATGACATAAAATTAAGGGGTATTTTAAGCACCCTCTGCTCTCTTGCAACAATGGGCAATAATTTCCTAGTTGTCTTAATTTGTGTGCATGTTTTAAATCTAGAGTATCCTTTATGATTATTGCAGTTGATATTTTCTTATTTTATGTAGCCCTTCTTTTTTTTTTTTTTTTTTAGTTTTTTTTTTTTTTTTTTTTAGTTTTTTAAAATTTATTTGACAGAGAGAGAGAGAGACATCACAAGCAGGGGTAGCAGCAGAGGGAGAGGGAGAAGCAGGCTCTCTGCTAAGCAGGGAGCCTGAAGCAGAGCTTGATCCCAAAAGTCCCAGCATCATGATCTGAGCTGAAGGCAGATGCTTAACCAACTGAGCCACCCAGGCATCCCATTATGCAGCCCTTCTTGCCTATAATGTATATTTACAAACCAGGCTGGATTTTATCCCCACTTTGTATCATTCCTATTTCAATTTCCCATTATCACAGAACTGTTAACAAAAGTCATTTAGTTACTTTTTCCTATCATGTATTCCAAATTCACTGGAATAATCCCTTATGAGGCCAAAGAAATGCAATTCTAAAGAAACTTATTAAAATTTACATGACCAATCCAACCCTTCAAATATGAGAGCACAGTTAAAAATGTTGTTATTCGATAAGACAAAAACAATGATGGCATTAACTACCTTACAGTATGAACTGTGGTGGAATAAACTGAGATAGTGGGAGCAGGCAGGGCCCATCAACAAAGATAAGACTGGAAACGTGCAAGTGCACCAGGTCCACATAGCCATCTGCTCTGCATGGAGGGAATGAAATAGAGCAATGAACTAAGGCATTTATTTTCAAAGTCCTAATTTGTTAACAAGACCTGTGCAATGAACTCTCATGTGGTTCTATGATGCCCCTCCAAAAAAAAAATCCACCACAAACCACCTGCCATACTCTATGGGGACAAGTTAGAAGATTTTCCTAATAAATGTCTATACTTCAAAAATGTTTTACTTGCATATGAAAGAAACATTAAAAGAGAAAATGTTAAAAGGAAAGATACTAGAAAATAATGTTTACAATATTAATCAACTTTGTGTGGGCTTTTAAGAAGATAAAGACTTACACTGATATTCTCGAAGGGATATGCAAGTTATTACAGGCTTTACTTTAGGGAAGAGATTGGAAAGCGTGTCATTAAATATTTTTCTGTAATCTACTTTTTTTAAATATATGGACATATATTCATTTTTATTTTATTTCTATATATCTTAACAATGAGTATTTGGATAATAATATTAAAAGCAATAGTGATTTCCTTTCAAATAATTTTCTGTAAAATTAAAAGGATTCTAATACATGGACACACCATAAGTTACTCAATGATTCCCATTTATCATTGGACATTTTAGTTATAATTCAATTTTTGCTGACAAAATTGGACTACAACAATCACTTCTATCAATGAAATTTTGTCTGCATTTGTGATTATTTCCTAGGAGTGGAAGAATGGGATAGGGCATGGAGATGTCAAGCGCTATTAATGCATACTACCTACCCACTTTTTAGGATGCTTATAACAATTACACTTCCACCTAACAGAAATGCAGAGTACCCACTGTAGCAACTACATTCTCAAGAGCAATGGGAATTTTCCTTTAATCTTTACTAATATGATAAGAAAAAGAAATCCTTCACTATTACTTTGAATAATACTAAGGTTTGGAGCACCTGGGTGGCTCAGTGGGTTGAGCCTCTGCCTTCGGCTCAGGTCATGATCTCAGGGTTCTGGGATCGAGCCCCGCGTCGGGCTCTCTGCTTGGCGGGGAGCCTGCTTCCCCCCTCTCTCTCTCTGCCTGCCTCTCCGCCTACTTGTGATCTCTGTCAAATAAATAAAATCTTAAAAAAAAAATTTTTAAAGAAAATAATACTAAGGTTTGAACAATCTTTCAATTTTATTTATCTGCAAAGAAACAGGTTTTCATGCTATTCTAAGAATTATCAGAACAGTCCAAATTTTAAAATATTAATACTTACAGGATGACTCAAAATATACATTTCCTAAAACTGGAAATACTCTACCAAGAGTCACTGGAATTATTAATCGTTATGAAAATTGTAAATTATATAATATCTGTTACGAAATTTTAAAAAGTTGCTGGAAACTACCTACTTTTGTATCTTAACTCAAATAAAAACCTGGAGTATATGAAAACCATATGTGGACGACAAGAGTCAAACTGAGCAGGAATCTCTAATATCCATGATGGTTTTCTTCCCAGGGATTTACAACACATGGTTTTTTCAGATTCAACACAGGGCCCAAGAGCTACAGCAAGCTTTTGAAGACATAAGCAGCCTATCCAAATACCTCTCCTTAGCACTCTGGCCCACAGAACCCTAAGCACTGCTGGGTGATATCACTTCTTTTCATACTGCCCTCATGCTGGCAGAAAGAGTGAACGAATATGAGATATAAGTAGAAATATATAAAGCAATCCATCTGCCCAGCCTGCTGTTAGCACTTATCCTGAAAATACTATCCCCACAGCCACAGTTCTCAGTGCCTCAGATCTGAACTCTGCCAGCCTTCTCCAAATTAGTATCAGGGAGTTCCCTGACTTAGAAGTTTTAAAAATGTTTTCAATGAGAGAGGCATGGTGCTACATGACTGCACCAGCTACAGCTGCCATCCTCACCACAGGCTGATGAGGGGAGGGTTAAAGCCTTCCTCACAGGTAGGAAAAATGCAGCTCACAGAGATAGGTTACACAGCTGCCCAGCACAGAAACAGAATTCTAACATAGGTCTGTGTGATTGGGTTGGTTTTTGTTTACCTACACTCAAATATGCCATCAAAACTCCTGTTAAGGAAAGAAGCACCACAGAGATGGAGCGATGAACACTTGAATCTCTGACTGACAAAGTTATGAAAAATAAAACATTGGCCTGCTTTCTCTAGACTTTGGTTTTAAAGAGAACCATTTCAGCTCTCTAATCTGGTATCCAAAGCATGGACTTCAAGCTAGGCCCAGTCCCCTTACGACTGCAGGTTGCAGACTTCAGTGCTTCCTTGTCCCCATCTAGAGAGATGAGCCTCCCAACACATATAGGCAAGATGGCGTTTTTCCCCCATCTTCACCAACCCAATCCTCCTTTCTGTTGGGCCAGGAACTGGCCCACTGAACTGACCCATCATCACTGGAAAAAGAAACCGATTCCCTTAGACCAATCACAACCACCAATGAGCCAAGGTCAATTGCTCAAACTGGAATTCTGGAAGAAAGACACATATTTACCTAGTACATATCTACCTAGTACTCACCACAACTTTTCAAGGCTCCCTACATATTTCATTGTATTTATATCTCAAAACAACTATTTTTTTGGACAGGTTAGTTAAGTACTTACTCCAATCACACAGCTAGTAAAAGGAAAAGTTTGAATTTCAGTCAGTCCGACTTATCCTTGAACTTGTACCCCCTCACCACTACACAATAATGCTTTCCTTCTACATATCGAAAGTAAAGCTCTGCATGATTATATACAGAGCCTGAGAGAGATTCAAGACAAAGTGTATTACTACCCAGAGGATCTACCACATCCACACATTGTGTCACTCCCTTGAGTGTGACTCAGATAGCAATCCTATGTGATCACAGAGGATTTGCTTGAGCTCTATTTTTTACCTTTTTTGTAATTTTATTTTTTGCAGTGTTTCAAGACTCATTGTTATGCACCACACCCAGTTTGAGCTCTATTTTTAATTAAGCATACTGAAAGAAGATGTAAGATATAATTAATTTTATAAAACTTTGATATGACAATGGAAGTTAACACATGCTAATTTTTTTTCCTTAAAATGTTTTTCTAGCCTTTTCCTAAAAGGTTATAAAATAACAGCAATAATAATGAAATATATGTACATATGCAACTCTCATCTCCGTCCCCCCAAAAAAGTGATATGTATGATTACACAACAGACAATTCTCCAATATTAAATTTTTGCTTCTTCACATTTTTTTAGTACTTCATATTTTTTTTTTAAGATTTTATTTATTTATTTGACAGACAGAGATCACAAGTAGCAGAGAGGCAGGCAGAGAGAGGGGGGAAAGCAGGCTCCCTGCCGAGCAGAGAGCCTGATTCGGGGCTCGATCCCAGGACCCTGGGATCATGACCTGAGCTGAAGGCAGAGGCTTTAACCCACTGAGCCACCCAGGCGCCCCATAGCTCTTCATATTTTTAAATGACATTATAACTCTGAGTTGAAATTTCCCCTACTTAACACTTTATTCATTGCTCATACTCTAGTATAATAATAATCAGAATATTAAACAATAATAAGAGCTGCATAAAACCATCATAAAAACTGCACTCAAGAATCAACAAGGCATACAAGTATTGGTATTGTCCTCAGTTAAAGACAGCACATGGAAAAATGCAAACTGATCAATACAAATAAAAGACGAACTATAACGCCTGGAAGAATTAGCTGTAAGCACTAAATTTTGTAGATAGTGCCACAGAGAATGTATTGGTGCTCTAAGCTATCATAGAAAATCATCCCTCCACAGAATCCAGAGTGTCCAGAAGACACTCTTGTTCTGCCTTCCTCGTTTTAGAAAGAGGCAAAAACTATTAATGGCCATAGTTTATAGAGGATAAAATTATAGTAAATTAAAAATAACAGGTATGGCTAAATGAGGGACAGAACTAGGTACTAGGATTCTATACTATATGAGACTTTTTCAGGGTCTGCCTAGCTGGAAACACCTTTCCTCTTTGAATTGGCTAACACTCTGATTCTTCTAATTACAAAGGTGTAGAACTATTAAAACAGTAATAGAGAGTAATCATGGGTTTCATCACCTATTCTTTATTCCCTTTGATATTTAAATGTCAAAATCTTACTCGGCAATATGCTTTCATTATTTTGAGCTTTTGGCCTGAGTATGGTCCCTGGCTCTGGCAGAGAGTGCTCTTTGGGGAAACAGCCCTAGTGGGTAATTTCCAGGCTATAGTTATAACCAGCAGTCCTAAAAAGAGATATGTTCTATCACCTTGCTCAGAGCACAGGAAGGATAGATTACGGATCCACCGATTAAGGTTTAATTATAGCCACTGACCTCAGTGAAATCCCATTAAAACTTTCTTTTAATTCAAAACTGTCCTATCAAATGATAAGTAAGCAAGACTCCTATACCAAAGCTACAAATCAGGCATCTGCACATGTTGCTCTTGTTTCATTAACAGAGAAGGTTATCTCAAAGGAAAAGGAACAATGACTTTGGTTGGTATGCCTTATTTAAGAAGCCCTAATTTAGGGGGATGCCTGAGTGGCTCAGCTGGTTGACCGGCCTTGGCTCAGGTCATGATCTCAGGGTCCTGGGATCGAGTCCCGCATGGGGCTCTCTGCTCAGCAGGGAGCCTGCTTCCTCCTCTCTCTCTCTCTGCCTGCCTCTATGCCTACTTGTGATCTCTCTCTGTCAATAAATAAATAAAATCTTAAAAAAAAATAAAAAAGAAACCAAACCATAAAGTTATGAAGTGAATCAAACGACCACCAAGAGGATCAACTGCTGGGAAGCAGCAGTGTCCATACCAAATCCAGCCCCACAAGCTACAAATGGTACTCTCCTTTTACCCCTGGTCATTTACTCATTGGTCATACTAAAGTAATGATATAGGCTGCCTCCTAGCTCATGTGTGATCACATGTCTAACGACAGCTTTAGACAGCTTTTGAATGAAGTTAGGAACAGAACCACAATTTTAACATGACAGTCTCAGCAAGGCGGAATGATACTCCCAAAGAAAATCAGCTTATCGGTGATAGAGGGAGAACTGACTGTATTCACAGGGTCCAAGTTTTTTGTTTTCTTGCATTATCCCCAAACTTTGCAAACCATTTCCTTTTCTACCGTGATATCTTACGCTTTACCATATAAGTTGATATGATGAGTTAAGTAGTGAAAGTGGATTTCAGATTCAGACTGGAAAGCTACAAGTTCTTGAGGAAGATTTTTAAATGTAGTAAATTTATATATTACATTTGTAATTATTCTGTTCTGTGTAACAGAGCAGTCAGTGAATGTTAGCTGAAAATGTAAAAAAGAGAACACTATTTATGTAAGAATAAAGCAATAAAATATAGGCAAGATTCCTAGGTTTGAATCCTGGTTCTGATGTTTTTCACTAAAAGGCCTTGGGCAAGAAGTCATTTAATCATTCAATAAATTATTTCTTGTGCATCTATTACGTGCTGGGTAAAGAACACTAAATGATATTATTAATATTATTGATACTAATGATTTTTTTCCCTAAGATTTTATTTATTTATTTGACAGACAGAGATCACAAGTAGGCAGAGAAGCAGGTGGGGTGGGGGAAGGAGGCCCCCCACTGAGCAGAGAGCCCAATGCAGGGCTCGATCCCAAGACCCTGGGATCATGACCCGAGCCGCACGCAGAGGCTTTAACCCACTGAGCCACCCAGGTGCCCTGATACTAATGATTTTTTAAATCCCTACTCTTACAGATCTCTCAACCTACTGCAAGGGAGACAAACAAATTAGGACATTATCAACAGTATGCCAGACAATAGTAAGAAGAAAAATAAGCTTAAAGGGGTACAAGGATTATAGGAGGAGGGAGTAGCAATTTCCATATTATTTCCATATTATTTTAAATAGAGTATCTATTATCTTTGATAATTTATATTCACCTTTGATAACCCAAATATACTATTGTATAATTATATTATTATAAGAGATTAAGAGTTTATTTTATACTATTTTTCCATAATGAAAAAAAAATAGGAGAAAAACTAAGAAGGAATATTTTTTAAAAAAGGATCCCCTAAACAATTACAAATCCAGTACATTAGATAAAAAGCTCATAGTTAACCTTAGAAATCGCTATATACAAAAGCTATATACTTTTACCTTTAACACTCGTCCTCCTCTAGAAGATCTTTTCCAACACTCTCTTACCCAATTCTACTTATGCCCAAAATACCTATTAATTCTCATAGAAAAAGGGCCATTAATAATATACTTGAAAGCTGTTACACATCTCCAACTTACAAATGGGTTCTACATTGATGGTTTAGAACCTAAAATACTTTTTTAGTAGAGAAAAAATATTATATGATGTTGAAGGGCCTCAATCCAAACAACAAAGGTCTATTTAATTCACTAAAGACCTGTGGCTTTCAACTCAAAGCATCCACCAGATTCAATTATGGGGATTTTTAAAATTCAAACACTTATAACCCCTTACCAGAGATCATTATCTTACTGGTCTGGGTGAGGCCAGGGTTCTGTACTTTTAAAGCCCCACAGGGTTGAGGACAGCTTCTGGAGACTTAGCTCCAAAAGACAGATCACATCTGTCTTATTTTACTTCTTTAACCACAACACAGAGCCCGGCACGAATAGAGCCTAAACATGCCATTAACTTCCCCAGCCTTCTTTACAGTTATGGCTAGCCATGGAATATAAAAGGAAGTTTTCAGATGGATTTAAGGAAAGATTTTCCTCCCAAACAGAGGAAGGTAGGTGAGCCACCTTCTTGTACTATCTCCTTTTCTTCCTGTCCTTGGAGAGAACATGCCTGGAGTAAGCACTTGTGAACACTCTCCCACTAAGGCCAGTAGGACAGAAGATTAGGAAGATCAGGGGACCTCATGACACTGCTGAGCAGCTATACCAACCCTGGGACCCCAACCCCCGAATCCCTCAAGTGCCAAACACCTACATGGAACAGAGCCTTTTGTAGAATTTTTTACTATGTATTTACTATTATAAACACTGAATAAATCTGGAAAAGGTAAAAGAGATAGTTAAGAAAAAAATCCCAAAGTTTCAAAAGTCCTGCAATAGAATTTGGTTCTTAATAATCATAAGAACAGGTAGGTGTGCCCTCAATTTCATTCTAACTCCCCAATTAGGGTGCAAGTTCCCCTTCACAGCTTACACAGTAGACAGGATCATTCTAAATCCTCAAGAATCTTAAAAATAGAGGCGCCTGGGTGGATCAGTGGGTTAAAGCCTCTGCCTTGTCTCAGGTCATGATCTCAGGGTCCTGGGATCGAGCCCCGCATGGGGCTCTCTGCTCGGTGGGGAGCCTGCTTCCTCCCTCTTCTCTCTCTACCTGCCTCTCTGCCTACTTGTGATCTCTCTGTCAAATAAATAAATAAAATCTTAAAAAAAAAAAATCTTAAAAATAATTCCACAAATCTCACAGCAGACTGGCACCTATTTAATCCACCGTAATCAGGGAGATGAGTCCAAAAGGAAATAGCACACTAGGGGGTCAACCTTCTGCCTCTGATCCCAGCCCCACCGTGCTCATTTTACATATCATTCCTCTTCTCCTCCCTCCTCTATTCGAAAAAGGGGTTGATAGAGGGCGGAAGGCATCAGATTATCTATGAACTGACACTATCACAGAAATGACAAGAAATAAAATGAATAAAGTGCCCTGGACAAGGCCCAGCATATCATGAACAATCAATCTCACCAATCATTACTAACGAACTCATATGAAAGTAGAATAATTTAAAAACAACAACAAAAAATAATTTTTAAAAAATAATTTTTTCTCAGTAGAGTATGTAAGTTATTCAAAGAAGCCAATTTACTTTTTCTTTTTTTTTTCAAAGATTTTAATTATTTGAGAGAGAGAACCTGAATGAGAGGAGAAAGTGAGTAAGAGAGAGAGCACAAGCTGGGGGCAGAGGCAGAGGGAGAAGCAGACTCCCTGCAGGGATCCTGATGCAGGGACTTGATTCCATGATATCTGGTATCATAACTTGAGTTGAAGGCAGATACTTAACCAGCTGAGCCACCCAGGAGCCGGCCAACTTACTTTTTCTTAAAGTACTGACTTAAACTAAAGCCTCAAAAACAGGCATTACATTGATTTCAGTTTAGCAACTAAACATGAGGTCATAAGCCATGTAACACAAATCCCAAAATTTGGCAAATTTAAGTTAGCAATAAATAAAATCAGGCTCCCTTGCTCTGAGGGCTTGAGGTCCAGATATCTCTCCTGCAGACACAATATTTACTAATCAAATGGCTTTCTACTATACAACTTGACATCTCAGATTTTCTGAATCCCACAATTCAGTACTTTATCAGAATAAAATGAGGATATAATATGAATATTTTCTTAATACCTCTTCCACATATATAAATACTAACTCCCCAGTCAGAGTACAAGCTCCAAAAGACTTAACTTCATATGATTTTGTTTCTCTACATGATATTTTATACTCTATGTTGTACCACCAGTGACCAGGAAATAGAAACAAAGAAGAGGTAAAAAGAGAAAATGAGAATATAAAATCTTGTGCTCCTAAAGTTCATATTATATAGGCCACATTAGACATTCAAAACTAGAATGCAGGACTATTAGTCTACATTTCCTTTCCTTCACATGCTTTAAGAATTCAGAAATTCTGTGATGTAAAGCATATTCAACATAGGGACTCACCACGAAAATAATTCCTGATTGTTTTTAAAAAGACTGCCCAAGATTCAAGATATTTTTGGAAGGGTGCTACCTGATTTAAAAATAAAAATCCAATTCTAGAAAAGGATTAAAATATAAAATGAAATGAACCTATACCACAGCTCTTGTATGTAAGACAATTTTTTTAATTGAAATCCACTCCAGATTAAAGGGAAATCAGTTTCAAAATTCTATCTTTTTAAACTTGTTCAAACATTTAAGGATTCAAATGTCAGAAAGCTTTAAACTTATATTATGAAATGCCCCTAAAGTTCATGAGAGAACATTCCCAGCTCTGCAGTATAATTTTTCAACTTTTTGGCATATCATCTTAATAGATTATCACTTAATATAAAATTAATGCAAAATAAGAGGTATCATTTTGGAGCCACCAACTATTACCTTTCCTTCCAAAAAGATAACATGATTTATCGTGCCATAGATAAGTCTCTCATACTGCACATGTGGTCATAAATACACTACTTCTGATGGTGTAAAGCTAGATATCACTATCCCCAACACAATGATTCTTTTTTACTCAAGAAAATCAGTACAGTAAATAACTTTTCTTCCCTTCGAGACAATCACAGTGCTTGAGGCTGCTGCGACACAAAAACAAAATATCTTCACAAATGTCTCCAAACAGTCAAGCTGAAAATCTAAGCCAAAGTTTCATTTAACAGCCTGTCAGTTTTTTGATGTGAAGCTAATGAATGCAGTGGCAAACAAATCCATCAAACCTAACATCAAAACAACTGCACTTCATCCTACCAAACAGAAAAATGAAATACAACCTGCAGGCCAGCTCTTTGATCCAGCCTAGCCAGCAAGCAGACCTGTGAGTACCATCACAGCTGCTGCACCGAAGTAATCATGGACTTCATTCCACCACAGAAGGAGAGAAGGCTCCAGAAATGGAAAACATTCATCTCAAATATGCATCAATATCTTATTTCAATTGCTAAAGTGTTACATAGTTTTACATTTCTACCAGAAAAAAATACAGCATTTCATTCTAGATTACTCAAGTTCAAAACTATAAACATGCCTAAAATAAATAACTAGATAGTATGTTCTATTCATACTACAGTTTTGAAAATGGAGGTTTATTAAAAGCCCTTCTGTTCTTTATGAAAACTCCTTGAAGACAAAGAAAACACATCTTTCTTCTTTGTAAAAACACAGGCACAATTCCTGTTGCAAAAGAGGAACTCGCTGAGCACTCCTGAAGCTGAACTCTGCCTAACTCAGTAGGCAAATGGGCATGTAGCTATCTATAAAATTCCTCTCAATTTTTCTTCAGTGAAAACCTTACCTCTGATCAATGTAATGGGGGAAATTACATAACCCCCTTCTTAGGTAAGTGAGTTCTCTTAAAGGCAAGGTCTTTCTGTTCTAGAGTATAATTTTCTGAATAAAAATCACCAATAGGGACGCCTGGGTGGCTCAGTTGGTTAAGCAGCTGCCTTCGGCTCAGGTCATGATCCCAGCGTCCTGGGATCGAGTCCCACATCGGGCTCCTTGCTAGGCAGGGAGCCTGCTTCTCCCTCTGTCTCTGCCTGCCATTCTGTCTGCCTGTGCTTGCTCTTTCTCCCCCTCTCCCTCTCTGATAAATAAATAAAATCTTTAAAAAAAAAAATCACCAATAATTCCAATATTACCAGTGACCCTGGGATTATTTTTTCAAACCCAATGTTTTGGGTTTCTTTTGTTTTAAACAAAAAACTGAGATTTGGAGGAGGAGAGGCAAGATGGCAGAGAAGTAGGAGACCCTGTTTCAACTGGTCCCCTAAGGTGACCTAATTATCTACGAGAACACTTTGAACACCCATGAAATCAGCCTGAGATGTAAGATTATACACTTCTGGATCTCTATGGAGGCAGAAGGTATCAGTGGAGAGGTAAAGCAGAGTGGGAATGCCTGGACTGATATCGGAGGATAAACAGAAGGGTGAAGGAGCCACCCACTGGAAAATAATACCCCAATACAAAAGTTCTCTGTGGTTGGGGACCAGCATTAACTTAAAGTCTGGTTGAAGGTACTCAAAAAGAGCAAAAGAGCTTAAGGGACAACTGGTAGAATCAGGTAGTCAGGGACCTAAGCCCACGGACCCAGGATGACCACTGCTGGTGACCACCTGTGCCAGAGAGTGTGGCAGAGCCTCCATGGTCCCTGAGCGCACCACCACTGGGCTGGACACACTCCCACCCTCGTGTGAGACAATCTGGTATGGGCGCCAGCCGCCACTCGCTAGGTCCACACCCTTCTGTGCTCCCCTGAACTCCCCAAACTGTGAGGGGGCTGTGAGTGTACTCCCCCCAAACCTAAGGGAGCTTGGTGTATGCACTAGCCAGCTGTCTCTAGGACCAGCTGAGGATCTGGTCAGTCCCAGTCTGCACTTGAGAGAACCCGCTAATCTCTGGTCCGGGTCCCTAGGCAGCGGCAGCCTTCTGCAACCTGCCCAACAATGATGTCTGGACCCCTGACAGCAGTCCCAGCAAAGGCAGACACAGGAAGCAGGCTCCCTGGACCAATACTGCTTGAGGTTTTAGTAGCACGGGAGTGCAGAGACAACAGGCATCTCCTGTGACCACTGAGATGGTGGCTGGGGGCGTTCACCGCCTGTGGGAGGTTGTGCGGTTCAGCAGACATTGCAGAGGGGGCGTCTGTGTGTTCTGTACCACCGAGAGGGGAGCAGACTGAGGCTCCCCTCTGAGGTGGAGGTCTGGGTGCAGTATGCTTTCCACTAAACCTCAAAAAGCCACTAAAGAACAAAAACCTCTATAGAATAAAGGCCTGAAAAACCGGTTTCCACAGAGCCCAGCCACTTGATAGGGGACAGGACTCAATGCAAGCAAGACTGACTGAAAAACAATGCAGCAGGCCCCTCCTCCAGAAAGCAGGCCAAAAGAACAAGAGGACAACCTCCACAGGGTCCCCATAAAACAGTAAAATCCTAACATGAGGGGAAAATAATATATTAAGCTCCTGGTATTGTCCTAAAACCTGTATATTTCATAGGTACAACTTTTTTTTAAATTGTTCTCACAATCCTTGTACTTTTTAACTTTTTTAACCTATTTACCATTACAACTAGAGGTTTAATACAACATATTCCATAATAACCTTTTAACTTGAACTTTTTTCTTACATAGACCTGTTTTTCTTTTCTATTTTTTTAATATACATATAGATATAAGCTTCAAGGTAATCCTCTTTCCCTAATCAATACTACCCCTATACATAAATCAGTTTTAATTTCCCTTTATCTTGGTAAAGTTGAGTCCTTTAACAAAGATACCAAGATACACCCAAGAAGAATCAAAATAACCTTCCTCAACCACCTCAAGGATTTATAACCACCTTCTCATCTTCTTCTTCTGTTAGTGTTTCTGTGTATTTGTTTTTGCTGGTGTTATAGAAATCTTATCCTTGGGATTCATTTGGGCTGAGTTCTGTTTTGTGGGGTTTTTTTTCCTTGTCATTTACGTTTTTTGGTCTTTTTGTTTGTCTGTTTTGTTTATATACCTCATAAATCTTACTTTTAGGGCTCATTCTGCTGGGTTTTCTCTTTTCTCTCTCTCTCTTTTTCTCTTTTTTCTTTCTTTTTGTTGGTGACTTCCAATTGCTCTGAAACGTTCCAGGGTGCACCCTGCCTGGATTGTGGTTGATATATTCAGCTATACATCTCTTCAACCACCTCTCACCAAAATGACTAGGAAGAACCCCCAACAGAGGAAAAATTCAGAGACTGTGCCCTCTCCATCAGAACTATTGAATATGGACATAAATAGTATGTCAGAAAGCGAATACGGGGTAACAATTATCCAGGCAATGGCTAGTTTGGAGAAAACCATTAGCGACAACATAGAATCTCAAAGGGCAGAAGTGAGAACTGCCCGGGAAAAAGTTAAAAATGTAATAAATGAGACCCAATCTAATCTAAATACTCTAAGAGCTAGGGTAATCGAGGCAGAAGATGGAATTAGTGATCTAGAGGACAAAATGATAGAGAAAAAGGATCAGGAGGAGGCATGGAACAAATAGCTTAGAAGTCATGAAAACAGAACTAGGGCAATAAATGATGCCATGAAACATTCCAAAATCAAAATTATTGGGATCCGTGAGGGGCTGGAAAAAGACAGAACTAGAAGATAATAGTTGAACAACTACTGGATGAAAATTTTCCCAGTCTGAGAAATGGATCAAGCGTTTGTGTCCTAGAGGCAGAAAGAACACCGACAAAGAACACCTGCCTCAAGGCACTTAATTATGAATCTCATGAATCATAATTTTGACAGGAGCTTCTGAGGGCAGCTAGAAAGAAGAGATTCTTTATGTACAGAGGAAGGTCCATCAGAATAACATCAGACCTGTCCACAGAAACCTGGCAAGCCAGAAAGGGCTGGAAAGACATATTCAGGGCACTAAATGAGAAGAACATGCAGCCAAGAATACTTTATCCAGCAAGGCTGACATTCAAAATGGATGAAGAAATAAAGAGCTTCCAAGACTGGCAAGGTTTAAAAGAGTATGTGACCACCACGCTGGTACTAAAGAAGTATTAAGGGGGGTTCTATAAACGAAAAAGAACCCAAGCATGACATAGACCAGAAATTTACAGAGTCAATCTATACAAACAAGGACTTCACAGGCAACATGATGTCGATAAAAACTTATCTTTCCATAATCACTCTAAATGTGAAGAGCCTAAATGCTCCCAGAAAATGGCACAGGGCTGCAGATTGGATAAAATGACAGAACCCATCCATATACTGTCTACAAGAGACACATTGGGAACCAAAAGATACATCCACACTGAAAGTGAAGGGATGGGAAAGCATCCTTCATGCCAATGGGCCTCAAAAGAAAGATGGAGTAGCGATTCTCATATCAGATAAATTAGATTTTAAACTAAAGACTGTAGTCAGAGATAAAGAATGACACTACATCATTCTTAAAGGATCTATCCACCAAGAAGATCTAACAATTGTAAATATTTATGCCCCCCATATGGGAGCAGCCAACTACATAAGACAATCTGTTAATCAAGATAAAGAGCCATAGTGATATGGATACATTAATAGTAGGGGATCTTAACACACCACTCTCAGTAACAGTAAGATCATCCAAGCAGAAAATCAATCAAGAAACAAGAGCTTGGGCACCTGGGTGGCTCAATGCGTTAAGCCTCTGCCTTCAGCTCAGGTCATGATCTCGGGGTCCTGGGATCAAGTCCTGCATCAGGCTCTCTGCTCATCAGAGAGCCTGCTTCCCCCTCTCTGCCTACTTATGATTTCTCTGTGTGTGTGTCAAATAAATAAATAAAATCTTCAAAAAAAAAAAAAAAGAAAGAAAGAAAGAAACAAGAACTTTGAATGACACTTAGACCAGATGGACCTCATAGATATATACAGAATGTTCCACTATAAAACAACGGAATACTCATTCTTCTCAAGCGCACATGGAACTTTCTCCAGAATAGAGCACATACTGGGTCACATAGCAGGGCTCAACTGATACCAAAAGATTGAGATTATTCCCTGCATATTCTGAAATCACAATGCTTTGAAACTGGAAATCAGCCACAAGAGAAAGTTTGGAAGGAATTCAAACACTTGGAAGCTAAAGACCATCCCGCTTAAGAATGTTTAGATCATGATATGGTGAATGCTGTGAACTGTGTAAGCCTGATGATTCACAGACCTGTATCCTTGGGGCAAATAATACATTACCTGTTAATAAAAATAAATAACAAAAAGAAGAAATGAAAAAGGAAAAAAAAAAAAAAAAAGAATGTTTGGAACAACCAGGAAATCAAAGAAGAACTTAAAAGAATTCATGGAAACCAATGACAATGAAGACACATTAGTGCAAAACCAATGGGATATGGCAAAGGGGGTCCTCAGCAAGAAATACACAGCCATCCATCCAAGTCTCACTCAGAAAACTGAAAAATTCTGAATTCACCAGCTCTCTTTACACCTTAAAGAACTGGGAAACCAACAAAAAATTAAGCCAATGCCACGCACAGAAGGGAAATAATCAAGATTAGAACAGACATCAATGAGATAGAAACCAGAGATACAGTAGAACATATCAACAAAACTAGAAGCTGGTTTTTTTTGAAAGAATCAATAAGATAGATAAACTGCTGGCCAAACTAATCCAAAAGAGGAGAGAGAGGAACCAAATTAATAAAATTATGAATGAAAGGGGAGAGATCACAGCTAACACCAAGGCAATAGAAACAGTTATCAGAAATTATTATCAATAACTATATGCCAATGAGTTAAGCAATCTAGATGAAATGAATGGATTCCTGGAAACCTATTAACTTCCAAGACTGAAACAGGAAGAAATTGACAACCTGAAGAGATCAGTATCTAGTAATGAGATTGAAGCAGTGATCAAAAACCTCCCAAAAAACAAGAGCCCAGGACCTGATGCATTCCCTGGGGAATTCTACCAAACATTCAAAGAAGAAATAATACCTATTCTCCTGAAGCTATTTCAAGAATAGATACAGAAGGAAAGCTTCCAGACTCTTTCTATGAGGCCAGCATTACACTAATCCCCAAACTAGGCAAAGAGCCCATCAAAAAGGAGAATTTCAGACCAATGTCCCTGATGAATATGGATACCAAGGATTCTCAACAAGATCCTAGCTGATAAGATCCGAAAGTACATTAAAAAGATTATCCACCATGACCAGGTGGGTTTTATCCCTGTGATGCAAGCGTGGTTCAATATTCACAAATCAATCAATATGATAGAACAAATCAATAAGAGAAGAGACAAGAACCGCATTGTCCTTTGAATTGATGCAGAAAAAACATTTGGCAAGATACAGCATCCGTTCCTGATTAAAATGCTTCAAAGTATAGGGATAGAGGGAACATTCCTCAACTTCATAAAATCTATCTATGAAAAACCCACAGCGAATATCTTTCTCAATGGGGAAAAGCTGGCAGATATCCAAGATCTATAGAGAACTTCTCAAACTCAACACCCAAAAAACAAATAATCAAGTCAAAAAATGGACAGAAGATATAAACAGACACTTCTCCAAAGAAGACATACAAATGGCTAACAGACACATGTTCATCATCATTAGCCATCAGGGAGATTCAAATCAAAACCACATTGAGATACCACCTTATACCAGTTAGAATGGCCAAAATTAACAAGACAATAAACAACAAGTGTTGGAGAGGATGTGGAGAAGGGGGAACCCTCTTACACTGCTGGTGGGAATGCAAGCTGATGCAGCCACTTCGGAAAACAGTGTGGAGATTCCTCAAAAAATTAAAAATACAGCAAGCCTATGACCCTGCAATTGCACTCCTGGGTATTTACCCCAAAGATACAGATGCAGTGAACAGAAGGACCACCTATACCCCAATGTTCATAGCAGCAATGGCCATAGTCGCCAAATTATGGGAAGAACCGAGATGCCCTTCAACAGACAAATGGATAAAGAAGATGTGGTCTATATATACAATAGAGTATTATGCCTCCATCAGAAAGGATGAATATCCAACTTTTATATCAACATGGACAGGACTGGAGGAGATTATGCTGAGTGAAATAAATCAAGCAGAGAGAGTCAATTACCATATGGTTACACTTACTTGTGGAGCGTAAGGACACAGAGGACATTGAGTGAAGGAGAGAAGTGAGTTGGGGGAAATTAGAGGGGAAGACAAACCATGAGAGATTGTGGACTCTGAGAAACCAACTGAGGGTTTTGGAGGGGAGGGGGGTGGACGGTTGGGAGGGCCTGGTGGTGGGTATTAAGGAGGGCACGTATTGCATGGAGCACTAGGTGTGATGCATAAACAATGAAGCTTGGTACACTGAAAAATAAAAATTTTTTTTAAAGATTTTATTTATTTATTTGACAGAGAGAAATTACAAGTACACTGAGAGGCAGGCAGAGAGAGAGAGAAGGAAGCAGGCTTCCTGCTGAGCAGAGAGCCCGATGCGGGACTCGATCCCAGGACCCTGAGATCATGACCTGAGCCGAAGGCAGCGGCTTAACCCACTGAGCCACCCAGGCGCCCTATGAAAAATAAAATTTTTTAAAAACAGGGCTTTGTAAAGCTTTTTTCTAAGTCATCAAATTAGAAATATTGGTTTGTAATATATAAAATATAACCAGTACAGACCCACATGCTGTACCACATTAATTCTGTCCCACAAAGAGACTCTGTCTTGGAAGCTTTTATGTATTCTACCCATGTGACAGGCAAAGGAGATCTCATTTCCCCTAGTCCTTCAACTATGAAAAAACCATGCCATTATTTTTTAAATTATCTGCCCCCCTCAAAAGCACAACTCATCCCTTGTGAATAATAACTATTTCTGTTTTTAATTAGAGACTTAAAATATATTTTTTCAAGTACATGTGTTTATAGGTACCCTAATCCCAAATAACCATAAAAACATAAAGTCATAAAACTTTGGGTACTTGAACGGGAAATATTTATAGATAAATAAAACTTACAGGACCCCTCAGATGCTACTATACACAAATATAAAACTACCCCTGAGTATAATAATAGCTATCGTTTAGAATAAACTAGATAAAGCAAAGAATTCAGTAGGCAAAACTTCGTTAGTTTAAGAATTAACTTAGGTATCCTCAAAGCTAAAAGTTTGTTTGGTTTTTTCTAAGATTTATTTGTTTGTCAGAGAGAGAGAGAGAGAGAGCAAAAGCAGAGGGGAGCAGCAAGCAGAAGGAGAAGCAGACTCCCCGCTGAGCAAGGCGCCTAATGTGGGACTCCATCCCAGGACCCTAGGATCATGATGAAGGCAGATGCTTAACTGACTGAGCCACCCAGGCATCCCAAAGCTAAAAGCTTCTAGGTGCAGTTCATAACTAATCCATTATACATTTGTTCCCAGCAAAACACAAAAATTAACTGTCCAACTCACAAATTTTCCCAAAATTAAAAACTACACACACACATGCATGCACACATGCACACAATACAGTATTCATATTGCTGTGTAAAGAAATAGACTTGGAGATCAATAAAAATGTGTCAAAAAAATTACAAAGACATCAAAATATGCACAAAAATGCCATCATAGCACCCTACAATATAAGAGAACTTATTTAATGAGACTAATCAAGAAAATATTAAAACTGAGGGATATAAAAAAATAAAATAAAATAAAATTGAGGAATATGATTTTAAAAAGCATAAGTATGTTTTAGTGAAACATTCAAAACTGTATCCGTTATAAATTTAATTTCCAGTTCCTGTATAAAATAACTGAAATTAGTTACATCTACTCACAGAAGACTCTTAATATATCACCATGTCAATTATTGACTGGAACTCTCTATGGTAGAGAGTTTACTGCCCTAACCTTCCCATCCCCACCAACAAAGATATGTATGTCTCAATCCATGCAATTTGTGAATATGTCATCTTATATGTTAAAAGGGATTTTGCTTGCTCTGAAATGTAGGAGACCACATGGAAAGACCTGAGAGATACCTCTAGGAGCAAAGACCTAGATAACAGGCAGCAAGAAAATGGGAACTCAGTCCTACAACCTCAAGAAACTGAATTCAGCCAACAACCTGACTGAGCAAGGAAATGGATTCTTCAACAGCATCTTCAGTAAGAAATGCAGCCCTGCAAACATTTTGATTTTTGCTTGGTGAGACTAATATCAAACTTATAACCTATAGAATCATGGTAAGTGGGTATTGTTTTAAACCAGTACTTTTATGGTAGTTTGCTCTAATAGCAAGAGAAAACAAATACATTCTCAGAGGAGGAGAACCACATCACCAAAAGTAAGGGAAAGGTAGAGGCAACACCTAGAAACATCTCAAACACATGCAATTAAAACAATTTTTAACCAACTAGCCAAAACTGTATCATAGGCATTGAACAATTTTGTACCTAGCAAAATACCAGAACCAAGACAGTCATATTCTTTAACTAAATTGAATGATATAAATCAACACAGCATGAGTGGATATCCACATACCTAAGATTTTTTTCCCCTCATAATAAATCTATGGGGTGGAGAGGTATTTCTGATTTATAGAGGAAGAAACTAACAAAATAAATAAATGACTGTCCTAATGACATATGGTTAACTAGAAAAAAAATGGGACCTTGGAGCCCTGCCTCCTCTACTATGGCATTACCTTTCTGTGAAAGCACTGTAAGTAGCTGGCCAAGACACATACTCTGAGTTTTCTATTTTTTTATTAGGTTTATTATAATATGAAAGATGTGTAATGGGAAGAAGTAGTTCAGTTCTGTTCCTTTCTAAATTACCCCTCATAAACAGAAATTACTCAGAACAGAAAGTCTTCTAATAGCAGGTTTCCTTTTTTCGCAAGTTCACACAAATGCTTCCTAGGCTGTCAAAGGGCTATAGTTTCATTTTAATATACTATGTAATTCTCTAATTACACATATAAATTAAACCTAGTGCTCTATTCCCTGAATATATTTCTATCCAAGTTCACCCAGTGGTTCTACATGCAAGCTTTATCAATGTAGAATGAATAATACTCATACTGTGGCCAAGAGACAGCCATGTAAGTTGTATGTGTCACTTTCCACTAAATCTGTGTCAATTTTACATACTCTGTAAAATAAACAGTTTCATTTAGAAGCTGCCCTCTGCCAGCCTGTATTTCTGCCTTCAAAGCCACAGGAAAGAAAGCAACCTAATGGAAGCTACCTTTGAAGATGTCTTCTATTTAACACCACAGGGGGAGATTAAGTAAATTAAATAGAAGTTATGGCCTGTGAATGAAAATACACAGTGTGTGAACTAAATTAAATATAACTGAGCAGGAGATGCAAAATTTTATACCAAATTTAACATAAAGATATATTTCTTGTTAAAGCATGTTCTATATTACTTTCAAGAAATTCATGTTTGTACTAAAGGCAATTTTAATCATTTCTTCTTACCATCCTCCCTCAACATCTTACTACAGTTTTAACAGAAACTTTCCTCTGTAAGTAGTTGTTTTCTAAGCCATGGACTAAACTCAATTTGGACAGAGCCAAGTCTAGCTAACGTGGAGCCACAGGGAGCCACTAAAAAATCTCACAAAAATACAATTGGTGGCTTTAAGAAAGAAAGCAAACATCAGCTGCATAAAAATTACCTCTGCACCACATTAATCTCAAAACAGAGAACTATAGCTACAAATGATAATATAGCCCATATAAAATAAATATACCTGGTCTGAAATAAGTTATCATGATAAGAAGCACACAACATCAATGAAGGAAAAAACTGTCGCATGTGATCTTAGGGTTTCCTGCTACAATATTACCAGAATACACATTTATTTTTGAGGCATAACTTACCAATTTAGCAACTTTCCCATAGTCAATCCATCGAACTGTAGCAAAATTTGTAGATTCTGCACAATTGAAACCATGATTAAACCCAGCATGGTAGCCATATGGAAAAGTGATCATAAATTCTCCAGCCTCCTGAGTGATCTGTAGAATAGAAATCATATAATATTTTCTAATTATAGACTTTCTAAGTTGCAAATACTATTAAAATATATTTCCAAGGGATGCCTGGGTGGCTCAGAGGGTTAAGCCTCTGCCTTCGGCTCAGGTCTTGATCTCAGGGTCTTGGGATGGAGCCCCACATCGGGCTCTCTGCTCAGCAGGGAGCCTGCTTCCTCCTCTCTCTCTGCCTGCCTCTCTGCCTACTTGTGATCTCTGTCTGTCAAATAAATAAATAAAATCTTTAAAAAAAAAATATATATATATATATATATATATTTCCAATAAAGAAAAGAAAAAAAAATGCCATGGTATCAGAGCTATCTAATATAAAAAAAGTAGCCCCAGATCTTTACCCAATCCATTAACAGTTTTTCAGGAAACATTAAAGACTTTTCTAAACAGGGTTACGGCAATGTTGTTCAATCATTAAATCCATAATCAAAGATATTATATTTTATATGAAGATGTTTTTAAGTTATCAAGTAAATTTGTTTTAGCACTCAACCTGCATATTTTAATACTTTAAAAATTCATATTATTGTAGTTCTGTAAAGGGACCTATTTTGACTTTTTTTTTTTTTTTGCAGTTACAGCTATAGAAACTCTAATAATGCACCCTCAACAGGGTTTACTATGAATTCTGTTGCTAAATAGTTGGTGGTATTCACCAAACTATTCTTTCATAATACTCAGAAAACATACAATTAGCTATATTCCATTTAATAGTAAAATTTCTATCAAAGAACTCAAATATGTATGTATGAGTGCATCTTTAAATATAATTAAAGAAACTTGGGTAAACCAGTCAGAACTTAAAAGCAAAATGAGAAATACATTTATTCCATTCCTATTTTTTAGGTTAAAGAAATCTGGCTTTTTACAACCACCAAAACACACAAATCACACCATGAGCTATAGAAAAATAGTAAAGCAAAATTTTTCTGCTCTCTTTTAAAAATTTACCTATACTATGATGGATTATCAAATGTATTACCTATGCTTCATTTTGTCACCATGGTTCAATTCAGTCCTAAAATGCTGAGAAATGAATCTGGGAGTACGTATGTGTATGTAGACATACAGGAGACATACTGTATAAATACAGATGCACACAAGGCAATTCAGTTGCCATTTTAGGTATACAAAAATGTTGTATGTAGAAGTATTTTCTTTTACAACAAATCTGAAATTTATCTCATTGCCCTCAAGCCCATGACAGCCCAGAAGGTGTTCTACTACAATGAGCAGCACTCTGCTGCCACCTGGCAAGCAAAGAACGACTTCTCAGTGTTCAGCATGTTTCCAGTTCCATCATTCTGAGCCACATGACAAAACAGCCTGGTTCTCTCCTTTCCTGGTCTAACTGAATTTCATTAATTATAATTGGGCTTGGAAACTAGGCACTTCCCTGTACTATGTGATAAAACAAAACTCAAGCTGGCCAACTATTTCTAACCCTACACATATGGGTAAAGAGGGTAGGGTTGCTGCCACTGGGATAAAGTAACTACCTTCACTGTGCCATTGAATCCCACCCACAATCCTTTTCTACTCTACCTAGAAACCTCTGTTCTTGCCATGTTGAAAGAGAGTACCTGTTCCCATTGAAAGGGACTCTAAATTTTATGCTTCTATATAATTTCCAGAAACAGTGAGTCTCAGTTAGCCAAAATGTTTTTTGGCTTATTTTACTGCCTCTGTGTAATATGTACATAAGAAAGCATGGTGACAGAAAAGAACGAGTCCCTTTTATTAAAAGACTAAACAATCATCACAATTCCATATCACAAAAGAAGTTGGAAAGGAAAGTACACATCTAAAAGCAGACATTATCAGTTTATTAAACATATATATATGTATATGTGTGTGCATATATATATATATATATATATATAATTGCAAATACATTGAAAGAAATCTGGCTTTTTATAACCACCAAAACATACAAATCACACCATGAGCTATAGAAAAGAATGTTACTTTGACTGTGAAATGATTGCCTAAAAACAGGGTCAAAATGAGGAGAAAGAGGGCTATGCAAAACCCTTTTATAGATCATCTCTTTTCATCCTCATAATAGTCCTATTAAGTGGGTACTATTATTATCATCGTTCTCCAGCTAAAGTAACTGAAACTCAGAAAAATTATGTAATTTCCCCAAGTGACAGAAACAGGAATGAACTTGGGAAGTTTAATTCAGAAGCCTACACTACTCTGTCCCATGATACATTATCATCATCAGAGAATAAGTTCCTTGAGGAGTACAGAGTCATCACATATTCTTTGTCAACATGGAAAGGGAAATGGCAGTATTTCACATAAAAAACTGCAAATGTCAATCAGATGGTGAGGCACTGGTGTCTTCAGAAGCCATGAAATGTCCCAACCTCAAGAGATTAAAGGAGAACCTGTCATCTGGTGATTTACCAAGTAGTACTGAAAAGCCACAGCCCAGAAAGGGGTGCAGGGCACCTGCCTCCTTCTCCCCAGAGCTTGGAAAGGAGCTACAAGCTCCAAAGGCCTCCAATCCTGGGGAAATGAACCAATCCCACACTCTGCTATTTCACAGGACCCTCTCTTCAAAGACCAGCTTGATCAGTATCTATCACCAGCCCTAAAATCATTAAGGATTTTCTGTTCTTGGGAGACTATTCCATTCATTCTCCTCTCTCTTCTAAAATTCCAACTTAAATAGAAGTGTCTAATTAAGTTAATGCCAACCACCTAAAAGAAAGACTCACTGATGATGTGTCTGAGACTAAAAAGCCCAGTGCCTAGAGGTATCTGTAAGTAAGACAGAACCTCACAGTGGCAGTGGCCCATCTGGGGGACACAGCCCCTGCCCTCTGTACCTGTGAGTGCTGTAGTCCATCACCAGCTTCTCTCCACACACAGGCACATCCCCCACAGTATACATCTCAAAGACCTGCTTTTTGTCAAGGCTAAGACTATGCGAGTAAAACAGTGGTGAGAGCATCCCTGTCACACAAGACAAATATGTCTCATCTCATGCATGAATACAGCATAGACAGTTTGTGAGTGAGCAGCAACCACCTCCAAGTTGAAGAATGACTCCTCGTCCTTACAAAAATTCTACACTGAACAAAGCTGGGGGTGGGGGGATGTGCTTTCAGGGCTGGGGATTAAGAAGAGGTAAAGATTTAGTCACAAGTGAAAAACTTCTAAAGTGAAAAACAACAAATATTATGGGAAGAAAAGTCAAATTAAAAAGTGAAGAAAAAAAGATGAAGAGAGTGTAGCTATTTATTAATATGTCCACAAGTAGCTAATTCCTAAATCCTCTTCTAACTGAGACGAGCTTTTATTTATCTGGTCAAAAGCTTTTTGTCACTTTAGCTTCTTCACATAAAAATTCTCATGTTCAAAAAAGAGTTCTCATGCTCATAATAATTCTGACCCAGTAACTACCCATGGGCACAAAGAAAGAGGAACCCAGTATGTACTGAGCCTTACAGAACCTAATCTTCAGAAATATTTCAAAGAAGCAACTTCTGATTATTAAATCATCAGGCAATTTTATTCATGATGAACGCTCAATTGTTTTATGTCTGAATATGTTTAGAAGCAACATACTGGTATCGTAATCATAGACTCTAACCAACCAAACTAACGATAATTGTTCTGAGTTCTTTTTTCTTAAGATTTATATTTACGTAAGAGAAAGAGAGCATGCCTGTGCACACAAGTGAGGGGAGGGGAAGAGGGACAAGAAGACTCCCTCCTGAGTGCCTAGCCCACGGGAGGGGCTCCATCCCAGGTCTCTGAGATCACAACCTAAGCCATAGTCAGATGCTTAACTAACTGAGCCACCCAGGTGCCTCTGTTCTGAGTTCTTTTTAAAAAATAGATCACACATACATAAACTATGTTGTTCATATAAAAGTCCTTAATGTAGAAGTGCTACATCTTATTTTGTTGAATGTCCTGCATTTTACTTTTAGTATTATTATAAGTGAACTATAACCAGCATGAAATTATAGTAAATGTACCCTGAAATAAAACTAATTTCATGGGGCACCTGGCTGGCTCAGTGGGTTAAGCCGCTGCCTTCGGCTCAGGTCATGATCTCAGGGTCCTGGGATTGAACCCCACATCAGGCTCAGCAGGGAGCCTGCTTCCCCCTCTCTCTCTCTGCCTGCCTCTGCCTACTTGTGATCTCTCTCTCTGTCAAATAAATAAATAAAATCTTTAAAATAAAGTAATTTCAAATTAGTACTCAGATAAATAATTGTTGTTATAAAACATGAATCTGCATTTTTCTCCCCACATCCTAAAAACCCTATTTGAAGTCAAGGATATATTAGTTTGTGTTAAATCTGTCTTACATATAAATACTATGCACACAAAATGAATGTTAAAAAAATAATACTAATTTACCTTATCAAAGGGAATACCATATTTCTTCAATACAGACGGAGATATCAGTGTCATCTTGTGGCGAAGAAATGCATCACACCCTTGAGAACTGCTTGGGAAAAAACCTAAATGGAAACAATGAATATAAGTAGTGATGTGCCAATTATGATAAAATTTCAGATAGATTTTTTTAAAGCTTATGTTCTAGTATTCTCACAGAAAGACCGTTCTATGCAAACATATACCAACTCCATCAAAAAAACCCTGGTACTAAAAATTAGAGTCAGAATTCTTAAAAGCTAAAGGATACATCTTTATATCACTAAAGGCTGACCTTCCTTACAAAAAGAGCTACCAAGAATTGTTTTCATAAGATATAAAATTACTAAGCCTTACAAATTTCAACTTACAAATTTTAATTCAACCTAATATCTGGTAAATGGAGAAAATAATAAAGATGGTTAGGAAAGGTTAATACACATTTTAATACAGAAATCTCTCATTTTAAGAAAGATTCCTAGAGGTGATCGTTCCAAATACCTGGCAAGAGAAGAAACAGCAGTTCCCTCCCACCTTTTTGTGTTTCTTTCTGATCAATTTAATACAGTTAACTGATACTGTAGATGCTGCTGCTATTAAAGACAGGAGTGCATACGTCCCTTAAATTAGTATTTTTGTGTTCTTTGGGTAAATTTCACTCATACATGGAATTTAAGAAACAAAACAAGCTAGCAAATAGGAAAAACAACAAAGAGAGGCAAACCAAGAAACAGACTCTTAAATATAGAAAGTAAACTAATGGTTACCAAAAGGGAGGTGGGTGAGGGGAATAGGTGTAATGTGTGATGGGGATTAAGAAGTGCACGTGTTGTGATGAGCACCGGTGGAAGTACTGAATCACTATATCGTACACCTGAAACTAATATTACACTGCATGTTAACTAACTGGAATTTAAATTAAAAGGTTAGCTGCTACCAATTTCCTGAACCAAATTCCCAGACAGCTCCGGTCAAATGCTTGGAAACCTGTCCCACCAGTCTGTGTGGGAGCAGTGTTTTGAGCAGTCCTTTAAATGAGGAAACTTAAGATGCAGCAACCCTTTTGCTCAATAGTATATCAAGGACCAAAACATAGTTGTTTTTCTCCACCACTGACTTCATCCCTGTAGTTTTTGTCTGAGGCAGAGTCATTAATTCAGCCACGCAAGCTACAGGAAAATGAATATGCATAATGCCCTGCTCTTCGCCTTACTTACTCAGAGAGAAACACTACCAACGCAAAGCAAGTGGGAAAGCAAGAAGGGGAAGTGGGAAAGCAAGAAGGGAAAGAGACACAGGGAAAAGACAGAGAAGAATCCTAGAGAGAGAACCCAGAAAGAAAACAGAACTCACCAAGAAGACAAGGGGATACACATGATAAAGTGGGTAGAGGCACAGAAGCTGTTTAATTCCTTCACTGCCAAAATGAAGACAAAGCCACTAGAAATGTTACTTATCTAACTCTATAGCTCACTACATGCAAATAGTTCAAGATGTGACCAATTTGACAAAAGGATTACCAGTATTCATTAACTAACTATGAACAATTTTAACCTCATGGAAGTGTCTCACAATATTTTTAAAGTAAATCAAAACCACAATGAGATACCATTCTAACACCCGTTAGAATGCCTAAAATTAACACGACAGGGAACAACAAACGCAGCCAAGGATGTGGAGAAAGGGGAACCCTCTTACATCGTTGGCAGGAATGCAAGCTGGTACAGCCACTCTAGAAAACAGTACGGAGGTTTCTCAAGAAGTTAAGATTAGAGCTACCTTACAACCCAGCAACTGCACTACTGGGTATTTATCTAAAAGATACCAACATAGTAATCCCAAGGGGCACCTGAACCTCAATGTTCATAGCAGCAATGTCCACAATAGCCAAAATGTGGAAGGAGCCAAGATGCCCTTCAATAGTTGAAGAGGTAAAGAAGATGTGGTTCATATTTACAATGAAATATTATTCAACCATCAGAAAGGATGAATACTACCATTTATATCCATCACATGGATGGAAGTGAGGGTATAATGCTAAGTGAAATAAGTCAATCAGAGAGACAGTTATCATATGATTTCACTCATATGTGGAATATAAGGAACAGCACAGAGGATCATAGGTGAAGGGAGGGAAAACTGAATGGGAAGAAATCAGAGAGGAAGAAAAACCATGAGTGACTCTTGAGTCCGGGGAAACAAACTGAGAGTTGTGGAAAGGGAGGTAGGTGGGGGGATGGAATAATTGGGTGATTGGCATTAAGGAAGGCATGTGATATGATAAGCACTGGGTGTTATATGCAATTAATGAATCATTGAACACTACATCAAAAACTAATGATGTACTGTAAGTTGGCTAATTGAATTTAAATTAAAAAAAAAAAAGAGGGGTGCCTGGGTGGCTCAATGGGTTAAGCCTCTACCTTCAGCTCTGGTCATGATCTCAGGGTCCTGGGATCGAGCCCTGCGTTGGGCTCCCTGCTCAGCAGGGAGCCTGCTTCCCCCCTCTCTGCCTGCTTCTTGTCTACTTGTGATCTCCTTCTGTTAAATAAATAAATAAATATTTTTAAACAAATAAATGAAAAAGAAAAAATATAAATAAATAGGACTTATTGATGCCACCATGGAGTATGTGATCATCAGAAGGAAACAGATCAACTTGCCAGGAAAAAGCCATTAGGGTATAAGGAACCACCTGCAAAAGGTAGGATGTTCTGCTTAAACATCTGCATCTGAGTTTTTTAAATAGCTGGAAATTTTTAAAGTATATGGCAAAGAAAACAACAGAAATACTATCATTCCAGGGGCTCAGTCGGTTAAGCATCTGACTCTTGATTTCACTCATGTCATGATCTCAGGGTTGTGAGAGTGGGCTCCATGCTGGCCATAGAGCCTGCTTAAGATTCTCTCTCTCCCTCTCCCTCTGCCCCTCTCGCCCCTCACCCTGCCTCCACAGTCATGCACACTCTCTGTCTCTCTAAAAAAGAAAAAGAAAAAGAAATACTACCATTCCCTACAATACCAATAGGAATAAAAGGAATCATTTTGTCCTATATGGTCACTTGAGGCAGCCCTCTGTATATGGTTAATATATATTATATATAAATAGGAAATAGAATATTATACCAAATAAACGACCCTATGAAAAAAATGCAGATTTCAGTGAATGGAGAGAAAATACCACACTAATGTAACGGCCATATCTACACACTAAGACATGCTGAGTCTTACACCACAGACAGTAAAGCACAGGAGGGAGGTCCCCACACACACAACCCATGGAAACATTTTTAATATTACAATTCAAATGGATTTATCAAACTTCTGAAATCTGTATCTCTGCACATCCTAAATGAATTGACTTTTAAATTAAAATCAATGAAGAAAGAGGAGTCTATTCAATTTTCTTTTGATACAGATTTGTAATCAGGACCTGAAAAATATGGTGACTGGTCATAAGTTAATTTAAATTGGAAAACCACTGAAGTAAGGTAATTTGCAGCGTATTAAAAACTTTGGTTTAGAATTTGTATTTACAACAGGCTATCAGAATTACATTTTACACTACTGGAAAACACCTCATAATCAGCACAAATTATGCTCAAGCATGTGCCTCAAAATGAGTTTTACCTCAAAATATCTGCATGAATACATGGTTCATATTCGCCTCACCCCACAGTCTATGAAAATTATTTTATCAACGTATAAACAACCCAGTATAGCCAGAATACTATTAGATACAAAATGATAGTATTTTTAAAAACTCAGAATTACGCTGGTTGAAGAAATGTTGGTGTATTTAATAATAAGTAAAATAAAAAAACAACTTTGGGGTCACTTGCATAAAGAAACAACAGTAACATGGATAGAAATGATAATATTTAAGTAAAAATTCAACCTAAGATAATTAAAGTTTTTGAAGAGTCACCAAGAAAAAAGATAGTATGTGTTAAAACTTCTGCAAACAAGTTCTTCAAAATATGCCTCTCAGAATCATTTTTTCTACTCTAATATTTGCTTTCTTGACATTCTCTTTTCTAAGTTTTGAATAATTTATTTAGATGAAGTACTCTCTGGAAGTTATATTTTAATGTTACTACTGTAAGAGTCCATAAATTTTTCCAGTTAACCAGTCACACAGGGCAACTATCTGCTCTTCCACAATCTTGGAAATCAAGAAGTTCCAATAAAGAGAAAATTTTAGGGGTGCCTGGGTGGCTCAGTGGGTTAAAGCCTCTGCCTTCAGCTCGGGTCATGATCCCAGGGAGCCTCCCTCCCCCCCTTCTCTCTACCTATCTCTCTGCCTACTTGCAATCTCTGTCAAATAAATAAATAAAATCATTTAAAAAAATTAAAATAAAGAAAAAGTTTTACATTGAACCTTCAATCATCTAGTTAAGGAAATAGCAGCTAGCATCCCACTGCCACACCTCACACCCCATGGTCTCTAAGTAATGTGCTATATGTAGAACACACAGAATAAACCTGACTCATAATTCTGTACTCCTGTCACGTTAGGTCACTTGTTTTATTCTTACATAAAAACAAACACATTAAGGGAACAAGATACAAAATATGCATGAGTGCTGTAGGGAGATGTGGTTTCAGTCTCTTATTTTAAAAGATTTTATTTATTTGAGAGAGAGCATGCAAGCACACGTGAGGGGGGTGGTATGGAGGGGAGGGAGAAGCAGACTCCCCACAGAGCAGGGAGCCCCACGTGGAGCTTGATCCCAGGACCCCAAGATCATTACCTGAGCCAAAGGGAGATGTTTAACCAACTGAGCCACAAAGCCACCCAAAGTATCTTCTTCTATAGGGATATTTTGGTAGGAGCATTTGAGAGTCAGACTACAAGGTGCAAACTATGCTATGGGATTCCGTATAAATCTTACTCAATCCCCTCTTACTGGTGCTTAACACACATACTTATTTGAGCACCAACCTTCCTCTCTCCTTTAACACTCTTGACTAACACACTTCTTCTCTGGTATAAATTGGAGAGCTAAGTTTTAGACCAAAGAGCTAATTGTTGGAAATATTTTTTATTATCTCTATAACTTTTATTTCTTGTTTTACTGATTTTTTTAGTGTATTATGTTAGTCACCATACAATACATCATTAGTTTTTGATGTAGTGTTCCAAGATTCATTGTGTTCCTTAATACCCATCACCAGGCTCACCCACGCTCCCCTCTAAAACCCTCAGTTTGTTTCTCAGAGCCCACAGTCTTTCATGATTTATCCCTCCTCTTATCCCCCCCCTTCACTTTTCCTTTCCTTCTCCTACTGTCCTCCATGTTATTCCTTGTGTTCCACAAGGAAGTAAAACCATATGGTAATTGACATTCTCTGCTTGACTTATTTCACTCAGCATAATCTCTTCCAGCTCCATCCGTGTTGATGCAACAGTTGGGTATTCATCCTTTCTGATGGCTGAGTAATATTGCATTGCATATATGGGCCGCATCTTCTTTATCCATTCGTCTGTTGAACAGCATCTTGGCTCTTTCCACAGTCTGGCTACTGTGCACATTGCTGCTTTGAACACTAGAATACATATGGCCCATCTTTTCACTACATCTGTATCTTTAGGGTAAACACCCAGTCGTGCAATTGCAGGGCCATAGGGTAGACACATTTTTAATTTTTTTTAAAGATTTTATTTATTTATTTGACAGAGAGAGAGAGAGATCACAAGTAAGCACAGAGACAGGCGCAGAGATAGGGAGAAGCAGGCTCCCTGCTGAGCAGAGATCAGGGCTCGATCGATGCAGGGCTCATCCCAGGACCCTGGAACCACAACCTGAGCCCAAGGCAGAGGCTTAACCCACTGAGCCACCTAGGAACCCTATTTTTAATTTTTTGAGGAATCTCCACACTGTTTTCCAAAGTGGCTACCCCAACTGCCATTCCCACCAACAGTTTAAGAGGGTTCCCCTTTCTCCACATCCTCTTCAACACATGTTGTTTACTGTCTTGTTAATTTTGGCCATTCTAACTGGAGTAAGGTGGCATCTCAATGCGGTTTTATTTGAATCTCCCTGATGGCTAATGATGACGAACATTTATTCATGTGCCTGTTAGCCATTTGCATGTCTTTTTTTTGGACAAGGGTCTGTTTATCTCTTGTGCCCATTTTTTTGTGATTATCTGTTGTGTGTGTTCAGTTTGAGGAGTTCATTATAGATCTTGGATGTCAGCCCTTTGTCTGTAATGTCATTTGTGACTATCTCTTCCCAATCCGTGGGTTACCTCTTTGTTTTGTTGACTGTTCCCTTTGCTGTGCAGAAGTTTTTGATCTTGATGAAGTCCCTGAAGTTCATTTTTGCTTTTGTTTCGTTTGCCTTTGGAAACATGTCTTGAAAGAAGTTGCTGTGGCCAATGTCGAAGACGTTACTGCCTATGTTCTCCTCTAGGATTTTGATAGACTCCTGCCTCACTTTGAGATTTTTAATCCATTTCGAGTTTATCATTGTGTAGGGTGTAAGAGAATGGTCAAGTTTCATTCTTCTGTACATAGCTGTCCAACTGTCCCAGCACCATTTATTGAAGAGACAGTCCTTTCTCCACTGGATATTTTTTCCTGCTTTGTCAAAGATTATTCAACCATAGAGTTGAGAGTCTATAACTGGGCTCTCTACTCTGTTCCACTAGTCTATGTGTCTGTTTTTGTGCCAGTACCATGCTATCTGAGTGATCACAGCCTTGTAATAAAGCTTGAAATCAGGCAACATGATGCCCCCAGTTTTGTTTTTCTTTTTCAACATTTCCTTGGCAATACAGGGTGATTTCTGGTTCCATACAAATTTTAGGATTGTTTGTTCCAGTACTTTGAAAAACACCAATGGTATTTTGACCCAGATGGCGTTGAAAGTATAGATTGCTCTAGGCAGCACAGATTTTTAACAATGTTTACTCTTCCAATCCATGATCATCTTTTTCCATCTTTTTCCAGTTTTTCCATCTTTTTGTGTCTTCTTCAACTTCTTTCATGAGTGTTCTGTAGTTCATTGAGTATAGATCCTTCACCTCTTATTCCTAGGTATCTTATGGTTTTTGGTGCTGTTTTAAATGGAAACAATTCTCTAATTTCCCTTTCCACAGTTTCATTGTTAGTGTATAAGAAAGCAACTGGTTTCTGTACATTGATTTTGTATCCTGCCACATTGCTGAATTGCTGTATGAGTTCTAGTAGACTGGGGGTGGAGTCTTTTGGATTTTCCACATAAAGTATTATATCATCTGTGAAGAGAGAGAGTTTGACTTCTTCTTAGCCAAAGTGAACACATTTTATTTCTTTTTGTTGTCTGATTGCTGTTGCTAGGACTTCTAGTACTATGTTGAACAGCAGTAGCAACAGTGGGCATCCTTGTCGTGATCCTAATCTCAATGCAAAGGCTCTTAGCTTATCGCCATTGAGAATGATATTCGCTGTGGGTTTTTCATAGATAGATTTTATGAAGTTGAGGAATGTTCCCTCTATCCCTATACTTTGAAGCATTTTAATCAGGAACGGATGCTGTATCTTGCCAAATGTTTTTTCTGCATCAATTCAAAGGACAATGCGGTTCTTGTCTCTTACTGATTTGTTCTGTCATATTGATTGATTTGTGAATATTGAACCATGCTTGCATTCCAGGGATAAATCCCACCTGGTCATGGTGGATAATCTTTTTAATGTACTTTCGGATCTTATCAGCTAGGATCTTCTTGAAAATCTTGGTATCCATCCATATTCATCAAGGATATTGGTCTGAAATTCTCCTTTTTGATGGGCTCTTTGCCTAGTTTGGGGATTAGTGTAATGCTGGCCTCATAGAAAGAGTCTGGAAGCTTTCCTTCTGTATCTATTCTTGAAATAGCTTCAGGAGAATAGGTATTATTTCTTCTTTGAATGTTTGGTAGAATTCCCCAGGGAATGCATCATCAGGTCCTGGGCTCTTGTTTTTTGGGAGGTTTTTGATCACTGCTTCAATCTCATTACTAGATATTAGTCTCTTCAGGTTGTCAATTTCTTCCTGTTTCAGTCTTGGAAGTTAATAGGTTTCCAGGAATCCATCCATTTCATCTAGATTGCTTAACTCATTGGCATATAGTTATTGATAATAATTTCTGATAACTGTTTCTATTTCCTTGGTGTTAGCTGTGATCTCTCCCCTTTCATCATAATTTTATTAATTTGGGTCCTTTCTCTTTTCTTTTGGATTAGGCTGGCCAGTGGTTTATTGGTCTTATCTTCAGGTTCAAAATGCACCTCTTGTAGACAGCATATGGATGGATCCTGTCTTTTTATTCAATCTTCATACCTGTGCTGTTTTATGGCAGCATTTAGGCTGTTCACATTGAGAGTGATTATTGAAAGATATGTTTTTATCGTCATCATGCTGCCTGTGAGGGCCTTGTTTCTATAGATTGTCTCTGTAAGTTTTTGTTCTATATCACTCTTGGAGTCTTTCTTCTTTTATAGAACTGCCCCTCCAATATTTCGTGTAGGGTCAGGTTTTAGTCTTTGCCAGTCTTGGAAGCTCTTTCTGTCTCCATCCATTCTGAATGTCAGCCTTGTCATATGAAGTATTCTTGGCTGCATGTTCTTCTCATTCAGTGCCATGAATATGTCTTTCCAGCCCTTTCTGGCTTGCCAGGTTTCTGTGGACAGGTCTGATGTTATTCTGATGTTCCTCCCTCTGTACATAAGGTATCCCTTTCCCCTAGCTGCCCACAAGACATTTACTCTGATTTTATGATTCATGAATTTCACAATGACATGCCGGTAGGTCTCTCTACCCTCGTTGATCTTGGGGGAGTGTCCTCTCTGCCTCTAGAACACAAACATTTGTTCCATTCTCCAGTTTAGGGAAATTCTCAGCTAGGATTTGCTCAACTATATCTTCTAGTCTTCTCTCTATCTCTACCCTCTCAGGCATCCTAGTAATTCTGGCATTGGAATGTTTCTGGCATCATTTATTTCTCTAATTCATGTTTCATGGCTTCTAAACTGTTTGTTTCAGGCCTCCTCCTGATCCTTCTTTTCTATCAGTTTGTCTTTGAGATCACTAATTCGATCTTCTGCCTCATTTACCTTAGCTGTTAGAGTATTCAGATTTGATTGAATCTCATTGATAGCATTTTTAAGTTCTGCCTGATCAGCTCTCACTTCTGCCCTTAGAGATTCTATGTTGCCACTAATGGTTTTCTCCAACCTAGCCATTGTCTGCCTAACTGTTACCCTGAATTCTTTTTCCAACATCTTGCTTATGTCCATATCCAATAGTTCTGTGGCAGAGGTCACACTCTCTGAATTTTCCCTCTGTTATGTGTTCCTCCTCCTAGTCATTCTGGTGAGAGGTGGCTGAGGGGATGTATAGCTGAAAATATCAACCACGATCCAGGCAAGTTGCAACCTGGAAAGTTTCAGAGCAATCAGAAGTCACCACCAAAAAGAAAGGAAAAAAAAAAAAAAAAGCCAAAAGGAGCCCCAAGGGTAAGATTTATAAAGTACAAAAACAAAAATGAACAAACAAAAAAGCAGACAAAAGGAAAAGAAAAAGAAAAAAAGAAAAACCCTGCCAAAATGAACCCCAAGAATAATATTTATAAAGTATAAAAACAAAAACAAAGAGCAACAAAAGAAGAAGAAAATTAAAAAACACAAAATAAAAAGGAGGGTGATGGGAAGGTGGTTATAATCCCTCAATGTGGGGGAGGAAGGGTACTTCAGTTCTTCCTGGGTGTGTCTTATCACCTTTGTTAGAGGCCTTAACTTTCCAGGGATACGGGGAAATTAAAACTAGTGTATATATAAAGATGTAGTACTGAATAGGGAAAAAAGGACTACATTGACACATATCTATGTATCTGTATCTATATCTATATCCATATAAAAGAAAAAAAAATGTGTATGTATGAAAAAAGTTCAAGTTATAAAGTTACTATGTAATATGTTGTATTAAACATCTAGTTGAAACAGTAAGTAGATAAAAAAATTAATTAAAGAAAAAAAATCATGAGAATGAATTTTAAAAGAGAGAGGAAAAAAGTTATATCTAAGAAATATACAGGCTGTGAGGCAATACTGGCAGCTTAATATATTGTCTTCTCCTGATGTTGGGGTTTTATAGTTTTATGGAAACCCTGTTGTGGTTGTCCTCTTTTTCCTTCCACTTGTCTTCTGTGGGAGGGACCTGCCTCATTGTTTTTCCATCAATCCCGCTTGGGTGGAGTTGCCCTGCTCCCTATCAAAGGGCTGGGCTCCATGGAAACCGGTTTTCCAGCTTTTGTTCTCTGGAGGTTTTTGTTCTATGGCAGCTTTTCCTGCCTTTAAGGAGGGTCAGAGCAAAGTAAACTGGCTGCACCCAGACTTCCACCTCAGAGGGAAGCCACAGCTGCTCCTTTCTGAGTGGAATACCTCCTCTCTCAGAACATACAGACCCCCCCTTCTGCAAACTCTGTTGAACAATCCAGTCTCCCACAGGTGGTACGCACCCCCAGCCACCATCTCAGTAGTCACCTGAGGCCCCATTTGTCTCTGTACCCCCGTGCCACCAAAACCATGAGCAATACTATTCCGGGCAAGCCCAGTCCCAGCAGCTGCCATTCCCAAACCACTGACTCAAGTCCCCTGCAGGTCCTCTCATCCACCTCTGAGGCAGAGGCGTCTGTGGTGGCTATGGCAGCTGCCAGGCCCAGGGACCACTGACTCAAGCCTATGCCATAAGCCCTCACCCCTACGACGGTGGAGGCTGTGGAAATGGCTGTGGAAGTGCTGCTGGCCGCAGCAGCCACCAGCCCCAGGGACTGCTGACTGTGGCCTGCACCGATGGGCAGTGGCTGCAGCTGACCTGGGACTGTGGCATAGGTCTACACCTGTGGCCACCAGGTCCCAACAATTGTCCCTTAATTCCCTTTGTTCTGTTACAGTGCTCTTATCAGTTCCTTCTGGTCTTGCAGCCACCAGTCCCCAAGCTATTGCTGGTCCCCAAGCTCAGGGCACCTTAACATTGTGGTATTACTTTCCAATGGGTTGCTTCTGGTGGCTCCGTCCCCCTTCTGTTTATCCTCCAATATCTGTCTACACACTCCCAACGTTTTTATACCTCTCCACTGGTGATCCTCTGCCCCCATAGAGATCCAGAAGTGTGTAATCTTACATCTCGGGTTGATTTCATGGATGTTCAGAGTGCTCTGGTAGATATCTAGCTCAATTCAGCAGACCAGTTGAAATACGGTCTCCTACTCCTCCACCACCTTGCCCCTCCTCCTGAAATATTTAAAACCACCCTCACTTTGTCTACATGGCCAGCAAAACAAGAGATAATAATAGTTGTTAAGAACTTGCTGAGCCTTGCTGAGACATGGATTCCAAAGACAAATCCAACACTCATGTAGCTCTGACTAGTCATGTGATCTCTCAGCTCCTCAGTTTCCTCATCCATAGAGTTATCTTCCTTCCTGGATTGTCTTTTTTCAGCTTTACTGAGCTATAATTGGCATGTAACATTGTGTGAGTTTAAGGTATACAGAGAAAGAATTTGATTGATTACCATTATGAAATGATTACCATCACCTCAGAATTTTTTGTGTGTATGATAAGAACTTTTAAAATCTATTCTCTTGGAAACCTTCACTTATACAATACAGTTTTAACTATAGCCACCATACTATATAGTCCATCCCTAGAACTTAACCTTCTTAAAACTGTAAGTCTGTACCTTTTGACTACCATTACCCATTTCCTCTCCACCTTGCCCACCACCTCTGGCAACCACTAACTTGTTCTCTGTATCTATATGTTCAGTTTTTTTAGATTCTACACATGAGATCCTACTCTCTGACTCATTTCACTTAGTATAATGTACTCAAGATTCATCCATGTTGTTACAAATGGTAGAATTTCCTTCTTATGGCTGAATAATATTCTACTGTCTTCATATATAACACATTTGCCTTATCCATTCAAATGTCAACAGACACTTTAGTTGTTTCTATGTCCTGCCTACTGTGAATAACACTGCAATGAATATGAGAGTGCAGATATCTCTTCCAGACAATGATTTAATTCCCCTTTGATATATATCCAGAAAAGGAATTGTCAGATCATACAGTAGTTACATATCTACTTTTCTGAAGAAACTCCACACTGTTTTCTATAGTGGCTGTTCTCACTGGATCATTATGGGAATCCAACAAGATAATGCTCAAAAAACTTATCCATAGCTAAAAGGTGGAAGCAACCTAAATGTCCATCAACTGATAAATGGATGAAGTAAATGTAATATATCCACAAATGTAATATTACTAAGCCATAAAAAAGAATGAACCACTGATACATACTTGAAAATGGAAAAGATGAGAAGTAAAAGAAGACAGACATAAAACATCACATAATGCATAATTCCATGTACACTAAAATATCATGGATTAGTAAATTCCTAGACAGAAAGCACACTAGCAGTTGTGAGGGATTGGGGAGAAGCAGGACAGAAAAGGCAGGGACCAATTAATACATACAAGGTTTCCATTTAGGGTGATGAAATTCTCTTGGAACTGGATAGAGGTGATGATTGCATAATAAGAACATACTCACTGTCACTGAATTGGACACTTCAAAATGGTTAATAGTTTGTTATGTGAGTTTTATCTTGATTTAAAAAAACAAACTATTGGTATACTTGACACAGAGTAAATTTGAGTAAATAGTAACCATTCTTTTTATCCCTATTTCTCACTTCTACCCTACTGACTCCAGTCCTCATGTTAGTTCAACAAATCTTCTTTCTCCACTACCTCTGCAGCCTGCTAGCTAAGAAGAGGGAATCACAATTCCAAGAGACCTAGAGAACTGACTGGGGTGCTATCATGAAAAGTCAATGGGTACTAAGCCTTAAAACCTGCCTCACTCCCTTGGGCCCTTTAACCTAAACCTAACTGTTCCAGTCACAAAGTAACAAACTTCCCCCTCAAAAAGGAGTTCTAACTGTCAAGCATGACCTGAGTTAAACTATACAGGTTTATTTTTAACCTTGTATTCACCTGTAGATTCTTCCACCTGTTCTCTAACGCTGTTGTTTTAAAATTAAATATCAAAACTCAGGTCTGGATTCCAAATGACCACTCACAATTGGGCTTCAATGTAAACACCCTGTAGGCTAGAAAGACCAAACTGAGAAGGTAATCACTTCTTTTACACTCTAAGCAATGAATACTGGTAAGGACACCACTTTACAACTTATTCCCTCCATATCAACTCTTCCCTACAAGTGACACATTAGGGCTTCTGTGACAGGTAAATCAATGAACTCCCAATGAAATGGTATGTGATTTGGAGGTAGGAAACTGAAAGAATAGTTTGGAAAAACAACCTATGTTTTCACTAAACTGTTAAATAGTAAGAATACAGAACCTGTTTTAAGAGTCTCATGCTCTACCGACTGAGCTAGCCGGGCGCCCCAGAACCTGTTTTAAATAATATTCAAAATAAGTAAAACTTTGATCTGTTTTTTAAAAATAAATATTTATTTTGAATATTCAATATTTAAATAAATATTCCAAACATTTAAGTAAGTATTCATAAACAAATATTCAATATTAAATAAATACTCAAATTAGAACAAACTGCAATCCTGCATAGGCTCCAAGGAGCGCAAGTTTAATTGTATATTTCAAGAGGAAACTAAGAGAAAGGAAGAGCAATAACAAAAACTTTTAATAGGTTGCTTATGTAACTTGATTATTTATTTATTTAGTTAGTTTGGTTGTGAAGTGAACTATGTTCTCTTTTTTTTAATTATAGAAAATGTCAAACATAAAGTAAAAGAGTATAATAAACCTCCATGTACACACACACCATCCGCCTTCAACAATCATCAGCTCATGGTGCATCTTGTTTCTTCTATATTGCCACCCATTTTCTCCATTCTGTATTATTTTTGAGGCAGAGCCCACACATTACATAATTTCATCTAGAAATACAACTTGATTTTTAGAGTCTATACCTCATTTATACTATCTACAAAGATAGGACACTGCTAGCTGCCAATTCCTTAGCAAACTAAAGATAATATTTTTGTTTACTTTTTAAGATATCATATAGTGGGGCACCTGGGTGGCTCAGTGGGTTAACGTCTCTGCCTTCAGCTCGGGTCATGGTCCCAGGGTCTTGGGATTGAGCCCCTGGGCAAGCATTGGGCATCGGCTCTCTGCTTGGCATGGAGCCCGCTTCCCCCTCTCTCTCTCTCTGCCTGCCTCTCTGCCTACTTGTGATCTCTGTCTGTCAAATAAATAAATAAAAATATTTTTTAAAAAAAGATATCATATAGTGGTAAGCAAGAAGGATAGTCTTTGGAACCATTATTCCAATACAAACAAAATGAAAGAGGGTGAAAAGCTAGCATTATAAAAAGCATGTACTCCAGAGATCCCAAAAGAGACTCGAAGCCCTAAAAGTACTCCATAATAACCTTTGCTAAGACAATAAAGTACTGCAAGGAGTTGTACAGCATGGGAAGTGCAGAAACCCATAAGCATTCTCAAGGACCAGGTGCATTCTTTGAATACAGGTGCATGTCCTGTGTACAATGGAAAAGTGATCATAAGTGAGAAGCATTATTCTAAGTGAAAAAAGACACAAAAGTTTACATACTATAAAATTCTATTTTTATGACACTCTAGGGACAAAAATCAGATTTAGTGGTTGCTAAAGGCTGTGGGGAGGGATTAACTGAGAAACGGCACAAAGAAATCTTTTCAAGGAATTGGAAATGTTCTATATTTTGATGATGGTGGTAGTTCCACCACAGTACATATTTGTCGAAACTCACTGAACTGTATATTTAAAGGGAGTGGCTTTTATTGTAAGTATATTATACTTCAATTAATCTGACCTCCCATAATAATAATTAAATGTTTTTCAATCGTTTTAGAAATAAAGGAGATACACTCTAAAAATATGTACTCTTTCCTTCAGATGAAAATTTTTACAAACCGTCAACTGGTTTACATTTTCTAGTATATTAGCTGTTACTAAGGAATGCCTTTTATTTATTTATTTTTTTAAGTAGGCTCCATCCCCATTGTGGACCCCAAGGCAGGGCTTGAACTCACAACCCTGAGATCAAGACCTGAGCTGAGAGCAAGAGTCAGATGCTTAACTGACCGAGCCACCCAGATGCCCCACTAAAAACTCCCTTTAAATCCTAATCTCATATGACAAATATGACAAACACAAACACATGCTGTTGCTATTAAATCATCAAAGTTGCAGCGTTGAAAAAAGGTTACAAATCAAAGTTTAGTAACTTTTTCTATGGATCTGTAAACACTATTTTGGAGAAGCTTATATTAGTTATTAGTCATTTAGGAAAGAAACGAAGAAGGGAAGAAAGGAATGAGGAAAGATGAAGAAATCAGACATGTAGAATACATCTCCACATTAGCAACAGAAAATTTCATTCAAATATAATTGAAATTTACCCAAGAATACTTTGATACAGTTTTTATAATGGTTTTTGTTATATTCATATAACTAATAGGCTTAAAAATATATTGCAAGCATACAAACAAATGGTAAGGAAAAGAACACAGAAAAAGGATATGGAAGGATTGCTTCTGTGGGAAATGTTTATAGATAGATATATTGAATTTACATATGAAATTTCTTAACAACCTTATTAATGAAAAGAACCAATGAGTACGTGGGGAGAAACCCGGTAATTTTTACCCACACCCCTACATATGACATCAACTTCACAGGTTTAAGTTATAGCTGATGTTTCTGTGTGTTCTACTACTCACTGTACAATTAGTTACTCAGGAACGGGTAGAAAATTATCACATTGCAAGCTTCACTCAGCTCTAAATGTCCACAATCTACCAAAACAGGCTTCACTCTGCTCCAAGTGTCCCATGATCTATCAACATCCGTAATAGAAGAGACAGAGCTGGGGCGCCTGGGTGGCTCAGTGGGTTAAATAAAGCCTCTGCCTTCGGCTCAGATCATGATCTCAGGGTCCTGGGATTGAGCCCCACATCGGGCTCTCTGCTTGGCAGGAGCCTGCTTCCCCCTCTTTCTCTCTGCCTGCCTCTCTGCCTCTTTGTGATCTCTGTCAAATAAATAAATAAAATCTTTAAAAAAAAAAAAAAAAAAAAGAAGAGACAGAGCTCCATGGAGCACTCCAGAGGAGCACCAGGAAATTCACACTGATCTCAATCTTGAGAAGGATAGTGGTTCTCCTAAACAAGTGCCTTATTTTATCTCCTGAACACAGTACACCACGTAATGGTCAAGCTTTTTCCATTTCATTTCCACACAGGCATAGATCAAGGACTCCCCAGGCCAAGTACTTTGGGCTCAAACAGGTCAAGGCCAAGTTATTCACAATCTTCCTGGCTCAGCTTCCACCCAAAGAATCAAAGTAGTCTTAATTTCCCTCCATAGTAATTCCCCCCTGCTAGCTGATAGTCCCTTCCTGAATTTTCCTTTCCCAATCTCTGCTGTCACTTCTCAAAATTGTCTATCACCCTACATTAGAATTACACTAGCTTGCTGTATGTTATGTATTACTGACCAATGCCTAAAATCCTAGAACATAGCCAGACATAAAATATTCAGATATATTTAAACACAGACCGTGATATCTGACATCAGATTATGAGGAAAGTAAGCTTAGGGACTGTTGAATCATTCTTAATACAATCAACTGATAAAAAGATGAAAATAACATAGCCTGACAAACCATACATTGATCTCCATGTCTAGGGCATGAGTTAGGCATGAAGGCAAAGAATATATCACTGAATTTCTTCATTTTTTATGGCTTAGGGGACTCCTTAAAATTGATTATTTATAATCAAGGGTATTTTTATTTATTAGCCTTTCACAGCCAGGCATTTTAATATAATAGTTACAGACCATCAGCTAAATGAATGTTTAAGGGAATAAAGTATTTATCATTTGGAGAGCAGATAAAAGTACATTTTCTTAATTCCAAGACAGAGGTATGAGAATGGGTCAAGTTAGAATCAGTTCATAAAATTAACATGACTTGTTATTTATTGCTGCTCTTCTAGTCTCTTGACAGCAGGTTCACAATCTCTATTAGGTCAAACCCTCTGAAGGGATCTGAAGATTGCTTCCCAGAAATACACACATGTGACCAATTTCAAGTATAATTTCATAAAGTCCACAGACTCCCTACATCCCTCCCACAGACGCTTGTCCACCTTCTAGAACAGGAATCCCTAGAAATTAGGTTAATACTCTTGGTTTCACAGGCTTAAATTCAAGACTACTAGTCATTAAAACACACATACCCCAAAACTAACTATTAAAAAAAATTAATCCGTGCTCGCTTCGGCAGCACATATACTAAAATTGGAACGATACAGAGAAGATTAGCATGGCCCCTGCGCAAGGATGACACACAAATTCGTGAAGCGTTCCACATTTTTATGAAATCTTGCCATTTGCGCCAACGTGGATGGAACTTGAGCGTATCATGCTTAGCGAAATAAGTCAAGCAGAGAAAGAAAACTATCATATGATCTCCCTGATATGAGGAAGTGGTGATGCAACATGGGGGCTTAAGTGGGTAGGAGAAGAATAAATAAAACAAGATGGGATTGGGAGGGAGACAAACCATAAGTGACTCTTAATCTCACAAAACAAACTGAGGGTTGCTGGGGGGAGGGGGGTTGGGAGAAGGGGGGTGGGGTTATGGACATTGGGGAGGGTATGTGCTTTGGTGAGTGCTGTGAAGTGTGTAAACTGGGCAATTCACAGACCTGTATCCCTGGGGATAAAAATATATGTTTATAAAAAATAAAAATTAAAAAACTTTAAAAAAAATTAATCCTTCATAATAATGACTCTTCTGTTCCTCCTTCCTGAATGTTGTTTTAAAATAAGTCACAACTAAAATACCTGCTAAGAAGAAGACATCCAAATGGCCAACAGATCCATGAAAAAGTGCTCAATATCACTCAGCATCAGGGAAATACAAATCAAAATCATAGTGAGATATTACCTCACACCAGTCAGAATGGCTAAAATTAACAGGTTAGGAAATGACAAATGGTGGCAAGGATGCAGAGAAAGGAGAACCCACCTACACTGTTGGTGGTAATGCAAGCTGGTTCAACCGCTTTGGAAAACAGTACGGAGGTTCCTCAGAAAGTTGAAAATAGAGTTACCCTCTGACCCAGCAATTGCACTACTGGGTATTTACCCCAAAGATACGAATGTAGTGATCAGAAGGGGCACATGTACCCAAATGTTTATAGCAGCAATGTCCACAATAGCCAAACTATGGAAAGAACCTAGATGTCCATCAACAGAAGAATGGATAAAGATGTGCATATATATACAATGGAATGCAGCCATCAAAAGAAACAAAATCTTGCTATTTGCAACGATGTGGATGGAACTAGAGGGTAGAGGGTATCATGTTAAGCAAAATAAGTCAGTTAGAGAGGGGCGCCTGGGTGGCTCAGTGGGTTAAGCCTCTCTCTACCTTCGGCTCAGGTCAAGATCCCAGGGGCCTGGAATCGAGTCCTGCATAGGGCTCTCTGCTCAGCAGGGAGCCTGCTTCTCCTCATCTCTCTCTCTGTCTGTCTCTCTGCCTATTTGTGATCTCTCTCTCTGTGTCAAATAAATAAATAAAATCTTTAAAAAAAAAAATAAGTCAGAGAAAGACACTTATCATATGATCTCTCTCATATGAGGAATTTGAGAGGCAGGGCAGGGGGGCTGTGGAGGGTAGGGAGCGAAAAAATGAAACAAGCTGGGACCAGGAGGGAGACAAACCATAAAAGACTCTTAATCTCAGGAAACAAACTGAAGGTTGCTGGGGGGTGGGTGTTAGGGATAGGATGGCTGGGTTATGAACACTGGGGAGTGTATGTGCTATGCTGAGTGCTGTGAAATGTGTAACCCTGATGATTCACAGATCTGTACCCCCTGGGGCAAATAACACATCATATTTTAATGGAAAAAAATAAAATAATAAAATAAAATACCTGCTATGTAAGTATAAGAATTCACTTTTCTAAAAAAAAAAAAAAAAAAAAAAAAAAAGAATTCACTTTTCTTACTGCCATCTGAAACAAGATTCTTGCTGATCATTCACACTTCCAAACTCAGTTGCACAAAGCCCTAACTCATATTTTCTTTTTCCAGTAACCAAAATTTTGACCACAGTAAATCAACTTCAATTTTTTTAATATTGGCCGGCATTTTATCCATAACAAAAGACTAATGGAAGACAGCTCTTTGTAAAAAAATTTAGTCATTCCCAATTTACTTCAATCCATACTTTGCTTAACTCAATAGAACAGCAAAGATATTGTCTTATTTCTAAAATAGATGAGATTTAGACATTCTAAAAAGTGAAAATGTTCAAAACTGTCATTCATGATTTAATATTATACCTCTATTCTCCCTTATACTTTCCATTCAATTGTATCAAACCAAAAATTAGAATGTAATAGCATTATAAGCAAACATAACAAGTATAAAAATTGCAACAATTCACTTGAATTTTTTTTTATTACATTTACATCTACACAATATTGGGGGAAAAGAAAACCTATATAAATGAGAAAGCAGCTGAAGGGCAAAATCAAACTCCTGTCTTTATTAGATGCAGGCTTAATGTCTTTGAGATAAAATATTTGTAGGTGCCACAGTCAATCAAGATTTCAATAGAAACCAAAGATGAAAGCATTCATGCATAAAAGGCAAGTGTGATAATTATGATGTGCAGACAAGATAATGGAAAATATCCTTGGCTGCTTTTCATTTTCTGTATCAAGTGCTGCCTTGACCTAGACATCCTATAATGTTCCATCACACTTACTGCATTATTTTATCATTTTAATTATTTAGCAGAAAGTAATTAATTTGGTTGGCATATGCTCAGTTAGGATGGGAATCCTCTACTGTCTCATTGGGTCTTTTCCCTGTGTCATTTCTCAAAATAATCCTGTAAAACAGGTTTGAATAAATGTGCAATTGATTCAAAATTCTTGTACATCCTTCAAGTTTATTAACCTCTTACTGATTAAACAAATGGTACCCATTTTCCTAGAATGTCATTTTCAGACAGTTTATGTCAAAGTTTGTGCAGACAATTTATAGTAGAAATTTTAGTGTGTGACTCCATACTGTAAAGTTTACATTGGCTCCAGGTCTCTGGTGGTGAGGCAGATAGAAAATGGTGGAATAATTATTATAGAGAAGAGTATAGTTCAGCATACAGATTTAGCACAAAGTTCACTGCCTGTGTATTTAAGGATTATGGTAATCGTTTTCTCAGCCACACTCTAATCTTTTCTTCAGAACCAAGGTTCATCCACCTTAATATTCATGAAAATAGTCCCTAACAAAGTTCAAGATTACAATTACATTGCTATTATTACTACAATGTATTACATTATAAAAACACTAAGGCTTTATAGTTATTAGTCTGCCAAAATTATAATAATGCTTCTGACAAATGTGATACTGTAAGTGTTCCTTCTAATACTCTTCTATAATTGGGGGGAAAGTAACTTTTAGATAGCATTAACAATTTCTGTTCAATAAAAGGGATTTTTCAGTGTCCCCATTTCATTATTAAATGAAAGCATATGTAAGACAGGAACAAAAATCCTTTCCCACTAAAAGGCAAACTAAACACACCAATTTTGAAAACAAATCAGCACCTGCCTAAAAGGACAATGGTCACTGAGGATTTGATCCTGGATAAAAAGCAAAACGTCTTACACTCTAATGCAATTCCACCTTCCCCTAGAAATAAGTCACTACCAGCCTACTTATTCCTTGGTAAGCATGGCTAGCAAAACAGATGATGTTGGCAGGGGGTGAATCAGATTCTTCTCCCTTGTATAAACAGGTATGGCAAGGTTTTCTTCTGTGTCTTAAAGACAGAAAAGAGGGGCACCTGGGTGGCTCAGTGGATTAAGTATCTGCCTTCGGCTCAAGTCATGAACTCAGGGTCCTGCTTAGTGGGGAGCCTGCTTCTCCTTCCTACTGCTCCCCCTGCTTGTGTGCACATGCTCTCACTCTCTCTCTCTCTGTGTCAAATAAATAAGTAAAACCTTAAAGGTAAAAAAAAAAAAAAGAAAAAAAGAAAAGAAAAGAAAGAGGAAGGCACTTTGTGCAGATACAAGTGGGTACAGAATGAACCCATTAATAGAGTTCTTCATTCTGGCCCTTACAAAGATAGATAAAGCCACAAAAAATAAAAATTCAAGTTCCAGTAAGGTATGCTTAAATTTGCCTAAGAAGGCATACATGCTCATGCTTACTGGTTATCTGGGAACAGTCATCTTAATACTTCCATGATAGCAATCCCAAACCCAGGGGGCCAAACCAGGAGTCAGAAGGAGATATAACACAACCCTTAGTGAAATAACAGGACAACATGAAGAGTATGCATAAAATACCTGCACCCTGAGATGCAGCATCAGTACTCTTTGGAATTTAACTCAAGAGTATAACTTAAAAGAAAGAAAAGTATTATTAGCACAATAATGTTAAGAAAATGTTTTATATATATGTATATACACATATATATGTTACATAAAAGAAAAAATTGGAAATAATCAAAATAGGTTAAGTGTATCACTTGATGAAATACTAAGCAGCCAACTAAAATAAACATGAAGATTATACAACAGGGAAAAATAGTCACATGGCAATGTGAAAAAAAAATTAATTGTTCAATTAGGAAAACATTAAAAACTCATTTACTTGGAAAGAGTAAAACTAATGGTGACATCCTATACCGTAAAAATACCACAATAACAAAGTATCTATCCAGATGAGAAACAAAGAAAGCAAGTTTACCTTGAGCTAGTCTTTCAAGTCGCTTTCCATGTTCCGGGGGTATTGCATACCTAAAATTTTAAACATAAATAAAAATTTTAGGTTTATAACTGCTCAGCTAGTATCCTTAGATAACGTCATTAAAAAAAAAAAAAAAAGCCAAATTCCACTTGGACGAAATGAATGGAGATTAGAAAACCAATCGCAGAGTCATATACCTGGGACACTAGACAGAAGAAAAATAAACTGTAAACCACCTATTTCAGTGTCCAACCTCATCCCAACCACATTTTTACTCATTAGGAAACAAAGGCCCAAGACCAGTAAACTCCTTGGACAAGGGAGGCAGCTAGCCACAGAAGGGACACTAGAACCTCTTTTCCAACACTCACAGCATCCCAGAAGTTTGGCCTGTTTTTAAGAAAACCAAGGTAGTTGTGCTTTCTTTTAAACCTTTTAAAATGTTTTTATTGACAAGCAGGACAGAACACAAAATTATTATAGCAATATTCATACTTCCACCAAACCTTTCTAAGAACATTATACTTTCCAAATAGATTTTTTTTTAAGATTTATTTATTTATATTAGAGACAAAGAGCGAGCACATTGAGAGTGAGCACAAGCCAGAGAAGGGGTAGAGGGAGAAGGAGAAAATCCTCAAGCAGACTCTCAACCTGGCAGAGCCTGGCACACCTAAGATGAAATCAAGAGTCAGAAGCTTAACCGACAGAACCACCCAGGCACCTCTCAAATAGATTTTAAATAAAAAATTACCAGCGATAAAAAAGCACTGTTTATTGATTTTTATGATTTTATGACTTTTAAAATCTTGATTATAGAAAAAAAAATTTTTCACCCTTGAACAAAAATACTCATTTCTAGTTCCCAATATTTTCAAAAGTGAAAAACTTGAACTTATCCACTGTGAACTTACTAACAAATTTTAAAACAATCATCTCACAGGCTGCCTGGGTGGCTCTGCATGGAGCCCACTTAAGATTCTTTCAGTGGGGGTGGGGGGGAGGTGCCTGGGTGGGTCAGTGGGTTAAAGCCTCTGATTCAGCTCAGGTCATGATCCCAGGGTCCTGGGATCGAGCCAGAAATCCTGCTTCCTCCTCTCTCTCTGCCTGCCTTTCTGCCTACTTGTGATCTCTGTCAAATAAATAAATAAAATCTTTAAAAAAAAAAAAAAGATTCTTTCTCAGGGATCCCTCTCCCTTTGCCCTACCCTTCCTGCTCACTCACTCTGTCTTAAAATAAATAAATAAATAATAAAAACAAAACAAAAAACTCCCAATTTATTACATAAATAATAAATATTATAAGCAGTTTAATGAGGAAATTTAAGGATGTTAAAAATAAAGTGATCATTTCATGTTTTAAGTAAAAATGATGTTGTTAAGACCTACATTTGCTATGTTTACTAGCTCAATATATATTAAGTATAAGTTAATTTTTACTAAAATAATTTTTCTCATTTTACTTAACACCACACTTGGTTGCATTTAATGCCATTGATAACACATGCAAAACTTAATTGGATCCAATATAACTAGGCAATTTTCTAAAAGAAAATGCAACCATATATCCTGTTCCCTAAGGCACTGTTAAGAAATTATTCCAACTGAATTGGGAAGATAAAATTTTAGCATAACTCAGTAACAATCATCCAATTTATTTATACACTGGCCACTTCTTACCTGTTTTTAATCCCAGTTTACATCACCAAATATACCCAGAAAAGGGGAAAAAAATCTGTATATGCCCCAGATAAGATGGTCATGTCCCAAGTCATACACATGTCCCATGTCATACACACATACACACACATATGTACACACATACGTGCTTGCATACATGTGATGGATATATGCCTGGCACAAATGGCTGAACACAGATGGGTATATACATTGAGATTCACTTTTCTGAAAATTGGCATCCAAGTTAAAGCTCATTAATCTGAGGTTCAATCATATATTCAAAGAAAATATAAACCTATATATAAATTATAAATATACACATAAGTATAAACATACATATAAGGATAAAAATATATTAGACATAGTCTTTCAGTTAGTCCACACAACAGCTCTGTGAGAAAATCACACGGCTATCTTCTTCTTACTGTAAAGTCATCTTCTAAAGGGATACTTGTGAAACTTCTCGAGGCTAATCACCAGAAAGATTTTCTGCATACATTACACATATAACAAAAATTCTTTAAATTGGACCCATGACCATAAGGCACTAAGTGTGTCCCCTTGATGCAAGGGGTGTAAAATGACGATTACAGGTGTGCTCTCCACTGTCTTCCAAACTACCTTCTACAGTGTGCTAAGAGTCATCTCTGCAAACTGCAGTGAATCGTGACAAAGTCCTGGACCTTCAATGGCTGACTGTAACCTGAAGGACAGAAGCCAAACTTCTCTGAAGGGCACACAGGCCTGCTGCAATCTTGGCAACTTTTCTGATGTCCCTATCAAACTTGCTCTTTGGCTTTAACAAATCACTTGAAGTTCTTTCCGGTGCCCTTGCTACTTCACACCTCTACTATTTTCCATCCCCGATTTCTTGGCTTTACATGCCCTCAATCTTGTCTACTCAACAAAAACACACATTCCGGGCTCCTAAGTGGCTCAGTTGGTTAATCAACTGCCTTCAGCTCAGGTCATGATCCCAGAGTCCTGATATCAAGTCCCACATCCAGCTCCCAGCTCCATGGGGAGTCTGCTTCTCCCTCTGACCTTCTCTTCTCTCATACTCTCTCTCTCTCTTTCTCTCAAATAAATAAATTAAACACACACACACACACACCTTCTTCCAAGCTCAGCTTGAGCCACCCCCAAGGAGAGCTTCCCCCTCCCTCTTTTGTTGCCTCACCCATCGGAATACAAGCCTCCACCATGGCGCTCAGAATTTAATTTTTTTTTACCTTTTTTGCCTCCCTCCTCTCCTCTCAACTAGACTACTATCATAACTGAACTCTGCCTGGATCTCTCCGGGTAGCTAAAGTGTTCAAAACACTATCATATAATAAGAACCTTAATTCCTTACTACCTGGCTTTCAAGGACACCCCCCCCATAGATACACACACAAACAATCTAGACTTAGCCTTAAGTATCAACAGTGTGCTTTCAGTAGACTAGACTATGAATTATTCTGTTACTCACTCCTCACCTCAAAATAGGCCCCTCCATTATAATTCAAATCCCAAACCTACAAGCCCAAATTGCACCTCCTTGAAGCTTTCATTGACCATTATAAATCTTAGCAATCTCACCCTTCTCTTTCTCCCAGTACCTTTCTGTTATGTTTTTCATGTAGTATTTACCATCTACTACTTTCCAAAGCTAGATGTTGTTCAGTGTGCATAAATCTGAGTTCTCTGCGGGAGAGAGCTTAACACAATCCAGAAATTGAATTACCTTTTTAACATACCTTGTATAGTACCCAGTTAATAGCCAGGCACTTTACTATCTACCACGATTGCTTGGTTATACAGCTAATACTTAATTCTTTGAAGATATGAAAGTGGATTGCCCTTCTTTGTATTCTTTGAAACCCACCAAATAAGATGCCTCCAGTACATACTGGTTTGGTGAAATTATTAATTGTTCATTTAACCTTTAGGACAGTGTTTTTGTTTCAGATATAATGAATACTGCCAACAATTCTGCTGATATTTAGAAACTATGAATCACTAATGAACTATGAACACACTAATTAGATATTTACAGGGTAATGTTTTATTTAAAACCAAAAGCTTTTATGAATTCAACAACAACAACAAAAAAGATCTAATTTGAAAGCCAAGGTAAACGTTAACAATCCCTCCGAGCACATCTTTTGGTGGTTTACTCAAAGAAGAGACCTAAAATGATGTTTTCCTGATAGGTGTAATACAAACACTACCTTGAATGAATAATATTTTTCAAAATGTAATAGATCCATTTCTCTGATACAGGTTTTCTATATGAAGTGGTCCACTGTATTTCTCTTTTCAAGATATGCTCAGTCCCTAAGTCCATTAGAAGCTCATTTACCAGCACTTCTCAAAAGGAAATTCCTACTTTTTAGATCACTCCCTGAAAGTCTCCATAATTTGGTGGGGAGTGGGTGCATCGCTAGGGCTGCCACTAATATGCTTAGAAATAAATGTTCTCAGCTTCCCCCACCCCCTCCACCCACACCTCTGTCACTGGGCTGTCTGACATAGGCAGCTGCCTGAGTCCCTCTGTCACTCTACTTAACGGGGTGCTGCTGGTGCCTCCTGCTGGCTCAGCTTCAACCTACCCTGTAACATCCAGGGCAGTCTTACCAGTCCAGAGCACAGAGAGCAGAACCTCTTCCAGGCCCATGCCATGTTCAAGTAAATCAGTCCTGAAAAAGGGCTGCTCTTTACTCCCTTCCCTTAACTGAGACTGTGTGTGAAACAGCCCTTTCCTCCTCTTGTGTTTACATTTCTTCTTCTTGATGTTTCCTCTTGCAGTCATCTCCCAAAAAGAATCAAGTTCACATTCCTAAGGACAGTTTTCTGACAGACGAGTCTAAACTGACCCTCCCCCACTTTTACCTGACTTGGTCTCTATTGTTACTAAGGGACTGAAAGCTCAGTGAAAAGATTAACTGACCAATAAATAGTGTAACATCATCACAGCTACCATTTATTGAACACCTACAATATACCAGACCTCGTGCTAAGATCTGTAATCCAAGTTCTACTACTACTACCTCCATTTTACTGATGAGGAAACCAAGGCTTAGAATTTACTTATGCAAGAAGGATAATACAGGTGGCACCCAACACCAGACCAATGTGGCTCCAAAGCCCAGGATGTGCTTTCCACCCCCTTATTGCATTCCTGTTTCCTCACCAATCACCACAAAGATGTCAACCGGAAGGAAGTGAAAGGGGCTAATAAGCACCCTTCTCCCCATAGACAATGATCACTGCAATCACTGGAGGGTAATCTAACTTTTGGAAGAAAAAGTCTTCTGCCTGCTGCTAACAGAACAAAGTTCCAATATTCACACAGAATACTTACTTCTCCCAGCTACTCTTCCTACCTTCATCCACTTTTAAAACTCACAATTGGAAAAAAAAAAAAAATCACTAACCTCTCCAGCTAAAATTACAGTGTGCATCAAGCAAAAGACAACAGCATTTTAAATAAAATGTAGATATGAAAAATAAAGCCAGTAAACCACTACTAAAGTTTCCCTTTGGTTCTTGTTACAAAAACTTGATGAATCAAAAAGTACCTATTTATATTTCACAAAACTCAGTATTTCTGAAGTGGTTAATCTACAATATGCTTTTTAATCAAGGCATATTTCTAACTGTGTCAAAAAGAAGTCTGAACAACTGTGGATTTTACATGTGTGATTATGTTAACATTTTTATATTACTAATGATGTTAACATGTTTTAATATTGTGCATTTATTAAAGTATATGCATTCATATTTTAAATTACAAAGTCTCATTAGTTAACTGCAGAAAATATAAGACTGCTTATATTCATTTCCAGTTCTTAAAAACAGATAGACGTGAGAGAAACAGGGATGCTATGGTAGGTGCCAGGCTCCCCCTTCCAGATGAGGCCCTCACTGCATTCTCCAAAGGAAGACTTCTCACCTCACCTCACACCCACTCAACATCATGTTCCCTCCCTGAAGATCCCTGAAGATCATGGCAGTGGTGGCCCATATACAATGAATGATACATACGTGAATATAAAAGCCTGATGCCCTTGCCTCAACCTGGAGCAATTCGGAAGGCCTTGCCAGCTCCAGCTGCCTATGGGGTCTGCCCATGGCTCTACTGCAGTTTAACTTCCCCCCTCTGGCACACAAATCTGAGTTTCAGTGTGGGCTTCCTGAGCTACAATGAACATGTCTATAAGTATATGTCCCTTAAAGCTAGGCATCTAAAAGCATGGACTAATGAACAAGATATCTGAGCTGAGGCCTTACAAGACTAAACAAACAAAAAAAAAAAAACTCTGAGCAAAGGAATTCAGCCAGAGCTTAGCCCCACACTTATGGCTTCTTATGGCCTATTTCCTAAAGAACAATTAAATGAAAAAGAGAAACTCTACAAGCCACATCTGCAGACAGTCATAAGTCAGGAAACTGCAGGAAAAAAGAAATCCTAATGAGGAAATTTCATTGAATAACTGAGCATTAAAAATATAAGCAGCTCTTTTTAATCTGGAATTCAAAATACAGTTCAATATCCATATACATGTAAATTAATATCCACAGCAATCATAAAAACCAAGTTATTTTTTGTCTGAAATCATTATAAAACCTAGTAAAAACAGTAACTGCACAAAACTTGATTTTCAAGAAAGAATATATTTTGTGTTACTTAATCCACTGAACATTTTCTAAGATCTAAGTGTGTCTTACACATTACTAATGGGTTTTTTCCCCCTGAAATGAAAAAGATACTATGAATTATTAGTTGATACCAACTATAGGTAACATTAAAGAAGTCTTTGTTCCTTAATACTGATCTCTCCAAAATACTCAATAGATATCACAGTAAACAGTAAAGGGATTTTTCCAGGACTAGAGGATCAAATGACTGATTTTCAAACTGTTTTCCATACCCGTCCCTTGTCTCCTCCCCACCTCCCCCTTCCTGGACCCAGTGTTTCTTGATGAAAGTGCTTCAGGAAAAGAGTTACTGAGGGACAGTATCCTACCAAACACATTTCAGCCAGGTCAGCTCTTCCTTTATTTTCAGTTTTATATATTGACCTTCTAAAGAAATTTTCACTTACAGAAAGTCTAAAAACTTCTGTCCTTTCTTGAAAGGATTAGCATGGTTCCTGGCACATGAAAAAGGACTTCACTAAGGGGCATCTTGGTGGCTCAGTCAGTTAAGTGTCTGATTCTTGATTTCAGCTCAGGTCATGATCTCAGGGTCCTCGGATTGAGCCCCGCATCAGGCCCCACACTCAGAGGAGTCTGCTTGAGATTCTCTTCCTTCTGCTCCCCCCCAACCATGTGTGTGTGCTCACTCGCTCTCTCACTCTAATAAATAAATAAATCTTTAAAAAAAAAAAAAAAGAAAAAAAGGACTTCACTAAATGGAATGGAGTCAACCAAAACCAAAACATACTTCACCACCCTAGTCAAACCCTACTCCTTGAAAAATAAACTTACAAAGAATGAGTAAATTTGAGATCCTAGAAGTAGGACATAAATCTCTTTGCAAGCCTACCTGTAGATGTGCAATCTCACACACATATACACAGAGCCATCTTCCTATATGCTCAAATCAAAGAATAATTTTTGCAAAACAAATAACTAAGTAATATGTATTTTCTATAAAGCTCTATCTAAACAGTAAGATTAAAACAGTCTGAAAAGGAAGGAAGAAATATGGGGAAAAAAGATAAGCTAAGCAAAATAATTGGTGAACTATGACATTTGCCATGGTAATTTGTGAAACTAACAGGACTAATGCTTGTTTTCCATTAACTACAAAGTAAATACATTTGCATTAACCTTCTGATTTTTCCCTAAGAGTTATGGATTCGATTCAGCAATTTCTTTTCATTTGAAGGGGGCTCTCTGGTTCTTGTTAAGTGATGGTGGTGGCTTTACATGAAAGAATAGCAGCAAGTAAATAAGAGGCATCCCAGAGGAATTCACAAGCCCCTGCTATGCTTTCCAGGGGTATCAAGAGTACACAATATAAGTTTAGAGTTCCTGTGTGAGAACCCACACTTACCATTGGTTAGTAAAAAGGCATTACATCACATCAATTCAGGGAAAAGAGTGAGATTTGCTTTGAAAATCACAAACACTAGAGCTCACTGATGCTTCCTTTAGGGAACTCTGCTGAGCAGGGGTCTATGAGACTCCATGGATTGCAAGCATGTGGATGTGTGCCAGTATGGTGGTGTTTACTCTCAAGTCAGGCTCAGGTCTAAATAAACTATGATCCACTCTATCAATAAAAATTTTTGCTCTCACTTATCCTTGTATTTTCTTCTTTCTATACCCAGTAGCTGATTACAAAATGAATACCTTACTTCTTAACTATCTTCCCAATTTCTTAAAACTTTTGCAATAATATCTTAAAAACTATACATTCATATGCCTAAAAATAATCAGAAAAGCTTATGCAATTAATTTCACTAATAGTTGGTTAAGGTATTTATACAAATCTATTTTTCCTATTTAGAAAGTAGTAATAGTAATTAGTAATAGTAATTAAAACCAGAAAGAAACTACTTAATTCCAAGAGTATTTTCTCTATATAAACCATCAAAAGGATACAGCTTTTACCATTATCTAATTAGCCTTAATATTTGAAGTTAGAATATATTGAGTCTAAACTTACTATGTAGACAAGCAGGAGTTAGTACCATGGGTTGCTAATTCAATGCATCATTAAATATTATCAAGCTGTCCAATCCCTAAAGCCATGTTCTGCATTAGGTGTTTAAAGAAATAACCTCAATAAGAAATTCCTCAGTAAGACTGTTTATTTAACAAATATTGAGTACCTACTATGCGCTACAATCATGCCAGATACCGTGCCAGGTATGGGAGATACGCGAGTGAACTAGAGAACTGAATTCTAAAAGTCAACAATAATTGAATACTTATTTATTAGTAAACAGCATTTCCTCTATACAGGAAGAAAGGAAGAAGAAAAAGAGCAAGGGGTAAGACGGAGGGGAGTGAATGGAGAGAGGGAAATATTCAGAGAAAGGGTGAGACAAATACCCAATTAAGAGCACCTGATCCCTGGACTGAGCCATGCTTCTAGCTTATTCCAACCATATACACTAGCAGATATCCTTTTGCTTAAACTAGGTTTGTGTCATTTAGAACCAAGAATTCTTATTAATATATGATCTATGTGGTCTTAGATAGGACATGCAATATGTATTTAACTGAAATTTATGAAATATTATTGACTGAGCACTTATGATATATCAAGAGCTGTGGCACATGCTTTATACACTGTATTTTACTTCATCTACAAAACCTTAGAACCTTCGGAGTGTTTTAGGAGAAGAAACTGAGGCATGGAGGTTATATAATAACTGCCCAGGTCACATGCTCAGTAAAAAGTAATGTCAGAACTCAAAACACAAGACTCAGGTACAAAAACCTCTTGCTCTTCATACAATACTGAACAAATGATCTAATGAAAAAGCATCAAACTAAGTTTAAACTATTTATCCTGAATAATCTGATACTTCTTAATGCTACATGGTACTTTTATAAAACCTCACAGTTGAATAAAATTTAACAAAGTCCAAAATACTACAGCCCATTCTTAATTTTTCTAAAAACATCCAGGAGAAAACTTCTTGCCTGATTTTAGACATTTTCATAGCTTAAGACAAGTCCTCTCAAATATGACCTCATTCTCTAGAGAGTAAGTCTGGAAGTCTCTTATTCACTGTGTTTGGACACAGGATTTGAGGAACCATCTAAATTCTACATCTCCCAGCAATTAACCACTATCACATATGACATTTGAAAGGGAGAATTATATTTCATTTAGCCTTGAAAACCCTACTGTATTATATAGAGATATATCTTGCCAAGTTCAGGCTTAGTCATTACTAAGACCTAAAAATGATTTTCGTAAGGTTATTAAAATAATAGTAATTGGAAATATTTGTATAGTACTTTACAGTTTACATCGCACTTTTACAGAAAATATATCCCTGGACCCTCCTAGAAGTTCTATAAGGAGAGAGAGAATAAATCATGCCTCCATTCAGCAGTTAAAGAAATTCATGATGAAAAAAGTAGTTATTTGCCCAAGTCATTCAGCCGGTAAGTGACAGACTGAGATTTTAAAACAGGCCTTCTGGCTCCAAAGTCAATGTCCATTCCAAGAAAATAAATACTTTACCAATGACTGCTAAAGCACTTTTCCATCTGCTTATTTAAAGCATTCTTTCTCCCCTAAACCTTTATGCCAGAAATATTTAAATAAATCATCATCTCCTCTAAAGTCTCTTCACTACAACCCTGGTTCATGCACACTTACTCAGCAAAATCTGCCACACTCAGTGCCCAGAAAAGTATGTCTCAAGGCTTCTACCTGGATCTGTGCATCTGCAGCTACTCAGAAATCCCAGGAAAATGAGTGTTCTTAATTAACTATACTTTGGACAAAAATCTTTATAAAATGTTCTATATATTTCCTTGTTTGCCCTTAAACAAACTGTTGCAAAACAACACTCTCCTGATACAATCAAGAATTATGTACAGAGCCTCGGTCCTATAGCCAGGCCTTATGGTAAGTGCTGATGATTCAAAGGCAGACACAGACCCCAACTTCAGGGCAGCACAGGAAACTGTGAGGAGGTAGTCAAAAGCACCTGGTGCAAAAACAAATATCTTAAAGTAAGGGCAGCAGATAGTCCAGAAAGCCTCTGGGCAAAAAAGAAGAGATATGCAGGCAGAGAACACTGTAAACATGGAATTAAGGAGGAAATCTTAGGCAATTTTGCAACAATCACATCCAAAAGCTGATGGCTTAAGGGAAGAATTGAAGAAGTCAAAATTCAACACCAGCCTATAAGGCCTGAAGGAAAAGACACATTGCTAGGTTCAGAGAGGTCAAGCACGGATGAGAGCACCCCCGGAGAAAAGTAAACACAACTATCCCACATACAACTCAATAAGAAGAAGATAGCAGAAAACAAAACCAGTGCTCGTACATGCATGCACACAGAGAACCTTATGTCACCTCCTCATCTTCTCATTTCCTAGATAGGATAAGCCCTGAGCTGGGCTCCTTGCTCAGTGTGGAGTCAACAGGAGATTATCTCCCTCTCCCTCTCCCTCTCCCTCTTCCTCCCCTTCTGCTCCTCTTACCCCCAACCACCCCAACACCTCTCTAAAATAAATAAAATCCTTCAAAATAAACAAACAAAGGAGTATAGTTATCTGTCCAAAGCCACAAACGTTAGTAGTAGAATAAGGAATAGAGCCCAGATTGCTGTCCCTTGAATCTAAGCTCTGCCAACAGACACTGCCTACCTCCCATATTTATATAAATTTGTACTGCTTCTACTACCTTTCAAAGCTCACTTAAAATATATCATGATGAGTACTAAAATGAATTTTAGTGATAAAACAATTTAACTCAAAATTATTTATGCTGAACTAATATAATCTTTCATAAATCTACTTGGAAATATCCTTAGAGTCATTTATATCATTCTTTTCTACAGTAGTTATCTTAGAAAGTGGAATGTAGATTAGTGGTCATAACTCACTGCTGGGTTTTATTATTTTATCATTATAAATAATGGTCAAGGTTAAAGATAACAGTGACATTATAAATCTACCTTTAATGCATATAATGAAGTCTATATGTCTATAGTAACTAATAGAGTAATTACAGAAAATATAGATGCTAGCAGAAAGAAATTCTTTGAAAATGGGCATAATTATTCTCATTCATGAACAGTGGTACTCTTTCACAAAGCCACAAGACTCTAGAATCAGTTTTCTCCCTGACCAGAATACTCTCCCCTAAGTGATCTTTAGGAGATAACATAATTCTGTTCAGGAAGTACGGCGGAAAGGATCATCTTTCTTGATAAGAAAGCAGAGATATCATCAAAACTCCTCTAATAGTGGAGGGTGGGGGAATAAAATAAACTCCTCTAATACTAAAATTTCAAATTATTGTCCTGGGCATTCTCATTAGCTAACATCTAAAACACCTCCAGAAAAATTTTGTTACTAACTTTTCCGATTTCTTAAAGAAAATAAAGTATATAGTTGCCTATACACTAAATTTTACCAACATGGGTTGGATTTACCCATTTCATTTAATTTTGTTCACACTGAAAGTGAATATCAGAAAGAGCATGGAGGTAATTATGCGGCTGAGAGACTGCCCAGGTGCCTAGGAATTGCTTAAAATATTTATCTAAGTCTCTCAAAGTTAAGTCCCAAAAGTACTAAAGGATGACATTCCAACAGATGTTATGGTGGTGTTGAAGAAACATGACAAAGACCCACATGGCCTTAAGCATGTGCTCAAAACTGGCCCTCAGTAAACACCTATGTAATGAATAGTCCCATCATACCAGTCTATCACAAAGGCCTCTCTGGGTCCTAGACCACCTATTAAAAATGTTTTATTTAAAATATTTAAAATTTTTATTTATTCCATTTAGAGAGCAGATTGCTCAGGATTTATGAAATGAAACACGCAAGTAAAACACCTTTAATATATGTTTAACAGCCTCCCCCTTTTTTTATATCATAAAACTCCATAAGAAATCAGAACTGCCTGGATTTTTCTTGTATGCCCTAGGAACTTTGCTCTTCTACCTAAAACTTGCCTTCCAACTAAATGTCATTTGTAATTATTAGGAACTTTTGCTATATTTGAATTTTTTTTTTTTTTAAGATTTTATTTATTTATTTATTTGTCAGAGAGAGAGCGAGCGAAAGCGAGCACAGGCAGAGTGGAAGGCAGAGTCAGAGGGAGAAGCAGGCTCCCCGTGGAGCAAGGAGCCCGATGTGGGACTCGATCCCAGGACGCTGGGATCATGACCTGAGCCGAAGGCAGCTGCTTAACCAACTGAGCCACCCAGGCGTCCCTATATTTGAATTTTTTGAAGAAAATTTACAACTTCATACTCAACACATGAAAAAAACCTCAAGGGCAAGTGATAATGGCAAAATGGAGGTAGAAATTATCCCCAAATTACTGCATCTCAATACCTAATCAACAGGAGAACTTGGAAAGAGGCCATTATCTTTAGGAGGCAGGAAAGCTACTGGGTTGACACAAGCACCTGAAGAGCAACCTATCATGTTCACATCCATTGAAAACATCATCTTTCCTGTATTGGTCAAGGTCATATCTCATATGCTTCTGTCTGTGTTCTCCTGCATATATGTGTATTATAGAAAACAGAATTGATATTTAAATTTCCCTAAAACTAAAACCCACAAAAACAAGTTCAAAACAGGAAACTGGCTAACCACAAAGGATCCCAGGATAACTGACAAACTAGCAATTATGTATGTGTACCAGCAAGTACAGAAGAATATACTACATGATGTATTTTACAAAGCCACACATCTTTAAGTCATTGCTCAGAAAGACATGTGAAGAGGCTCACAAACACAGGAAACTGCAAGTTAAGAACACATATTAACAATAACATTCTTTTCCCCTGCCCATCACCCAAAGAGCAAGAGCAGGCCTCTTGATTGATCCCTCCTTTCCTACTCTTATCATTTATTTAGAAGAAGCTGGACCAGAATATCATTACTGTTACCTAATACCCAACATCAATGAAGTCACCTTTCACTCTTAACTATTTCCAGCATACCTTCCAACAAATGCTCAGAGAAGTAAAAATGCCTAACAAATTCTTTTATCAATCCATGCCCCACAAAATGATCTGCAAGCCACTTTAGATACACCAGTCACCACTAGCTTTACAGTTTTGAGCAAAAGCATGGGCAAAACAGAACACAATCAATTATTACACTCAAAAACTTTCAATTCACATAAATCTGAATTCACCAGATAAGGGAAGAAAATCCTCTTCAGTAGGTTCATATTGCCCAAATTTCAAAACTCTTAAGCAAATGAATATTAAACATGTAACTTGCCAAGACTTGGGCTCTCCAAAGTGGAGATAATTAATGCTGTAGAGGTCCATATCCTCGGTGTGCCACGCGAATGTGGTTTTCCACATGCCAAAATAGAGATAAGGGGTATTTACACCCTCTATAGAAATACCGCACTCTTCCTCAACCACATCCAAGACTGTATTTAGGCGAGCTATGTTCCATTCATCCACACCCTGGAACCAGGAGAGAGAAAAAAAAAAAATCAAACATTAATAAGCTAATAAAGATAACATTTACTAATCAAACTGTCATGTGACAAAATTATCACACTGTGTATTTTAATTCACTGAGAAATGAAAAATAGAGAAATCATTATTCAGGTGATATATCAATTATTAATTATCCAAGATTATTACTGGCATAATGTAGCTCTATATGAACATAAGTATGAAAGTATAGCAAAAAAACTTCCTGATCCAAATGCAAGTATAAATTAAATCCCCACCCCTCATCTGTTGTTTGTAAAAAAAATCACTGATTCAAAGAATATGATTTGAAGTGAGCTTTTCCATGTTTGGCACACAAGCCTTTTATTTGAGAAAGGAGGTAGCGTTTTCCTTTTTAATTTATTTGTACATTATTTTAGAAGTCATGTTCAATATCAGACATTATCTCAAGATACCAATGGCAAAATATTTCTTTTGGGCTCCCACTCTCATCCCTATTCATTTCATTTTAGCATGTGATACATCATTTCCTAAAAATTCCACCTCTAATTATGGGGAAAACTCAGAGATTTTTCTTCTAAACCAGAGATTTTTGTGCTTTTACTGTTCCTTCAACTAAATATTAACTTCTTACGTTGATGGGAAGTTTTAAACACAGAACAAATGATTAAAAAATAGTTATCCAAACTTTAATAAAATTGCTGGGAAAATCTAGTTTTACAGCAATAATGGTGATGATAGAAAGAAAAGGATAGAATCACTGATACTAGGAAAAGATTCTGGTTTTATTATAACTTACCAATTACTCAATTATAACTCATAACTGCTTAAGATCTTTAAAAAACTGTGTATTTTTCCTTTTATAAGAAATACATGCCTTTCTCATAATGAAACATAAACATTAGGGATTGGGCCCATTCGATGCAATCATGAGGAAACTGCAATCCCTTTAAATCTAATTTAGTCTCCTCGTGGTGCTATTAAAGAAGTTTATTAAATGTGTTCCCTCTAGGGATGCCTGGGTGGCTCAGTTGGTTAAGCAGCTGCCTTCGGCTCAGGTCATGATCCCGGCGTCCTGGGATCGAGTCCCACATCGGGCTCCTTGCTCCGCAGGGAGCCTGCTTCTCCCTCTGACTCTGCCTTCCACTCTGTCTGCCTGTGCTTGCTCTCGCTCGCTCTCTCTGACAAATAAATAAAATCTTTAAAAAAAAAAAAAAAAAAAAAATGTGTTCCCTCTATACTGATAAGACCTTCTCCAATGACTACATAGACTACCACATCTAATATTTCCCTTATACACTAAAAACTTCCAGGGTTGTTCTGTTTTTATACAGGTCTGTAGACAATTCTCTAATCAGTGTACTAACTTTACTTCCTCATGCTTTGGGTTAGGAAAGTTATTGATGCAGCAGTTACTGAAGTTCTGCCTCAGGTGACATAATTAAAAGTCCCAGGGAAGATAATTTAATTCCCAAATTCCCCTAAGCAGCCACTCTATCTACAACTTAAACCCCACAGTGGGAAGTGTGCATTTAGAAATTGGTCAAAGTATCTATTTAGAGAAGATCCTAGATTCCAACTTATGAGACCTCATAAAAATTAAATCAGATTCTATAAAATGTTTTATCACACTCTATTTATAGTGATGCAGTCTCTCAACTCTAGTCCAATCAGACCTCAGTCCAATCACTCTAATAATAGAGTCCAATTTGAAAGTCATTACTGAGGCAATGAATCTAAAGTAATAAATGAGCACCATATAAGAGGAATCATTTTAAAACTGAATGAGCTTGAAAATTTAAGAACAAACTATTCCTCTGAAATTCCTAAGATTATTTTCTTTATTTCTAACTGATATTATCTTTCAGGAATAACTGAAGCTAAATCCTTTGACATCCCTTGACCTGCAGCTCTAAGGGGAAGAAAGTGAAGAAGAAAGAATACTGAAAGAAGACCTAGATTATAGCCCCAGCTCTGCCACTGACCAGGGCAAAAATCACTGAGACTTTCTGTGCTTTCAGTCTGACTTCATGAAAACATGAGAGCTACAGCATCTTCCTCAAGTTGTTCAGAGTACTGAATATACTAACAGACACAAAATCTTTGGAAAATAACACCTACTATTTCTTAGAACCTATGAAATAGACATCTCCACTATTCTCTAATAAGTCTGACTAGAAAGCCTCCCCAAACAATGAGATAAGTGATAATAAAGTCCTGTGAAATTCTTTCCATTAATGGTTCTTTCCATAAATGGGCAAGTAACATATTTGCAGTACTTTCTTCTGGACAGAGCCATAGTTGCCATGATGCTGAAATTCAATTTATTTTATTAAAACAAAAAGTCATAATATTTCAACTAAAGAGGTTATATTAAGAGTAACTGACATAACACAGACTAAGAATAAATCTTACTGCTTCAAAATTCCTTCTCCAATTTGTGTCCTCTACTACTGATTGAACTACCTAACAGCTACCAAGGACAGACTCTGCTCAAACACTGAGAGTCCAGGTTGTCCTCAGAGAGTTAGAAAAGCAGTACACCAGGGCGCCTGGGTGGCTCAGCGGGTTAAGGCCTCTGCCTTCAGCTCAGATCATGATCCGAGGGTCCTGGGATCAAGCCCCACATCGGGCTCTCTGCTCAGCGGGGAGCCTGCTTTCTCCTCTCTCTCTGCCTGCCTCTCTGCCTACCTGTGATCTCTGTCTGTCAAATAAATAAATAAAATCTATTAAAAAAAAAAAAAAGAAAAGGAGTACACCTAGTTTGTCATTTAGACAAACTGTTATACCATACTCTACTCCATTACACTACACATACCTACATTCTATACCTATTCAAAACAATCCTGTAAAATATGTAACATTATACCCAAATGAGCAAATGGAAAAACTAATACTCCTAGCTAGTAGTAGGTGGCAAAGATAAACCTAAATTTGCTTCCTGACCTAAACTCCATGCTTTCAGTTCTGATCATCTTAAAATAAAACGTGTCATCCTCTTCTCGCAGCCTCCTCAACAAAGATCCAAGGAGCTAAAATTTAGGACAGGCAAACCCATAAAGTCCCCAAATTCTTCCTACCCACACGGAGAGACATCCTACACACACACTGGCAAAGCTTAAAATGCAAGCCTGCTTCACTTTTGTGGAGGTAGTAACAGAACTCATTTAGTGTAAAAGCAATCTCAAAAGACATTAGCTATAAACAAGCCCCACATGACAGAACGGGATTTGTCAAACTATTCAAAGTTTACAGCCACTGAGTCTGAGCAGAAAGTCTGCACACCAGCCCAAGTTCATAGTCAAAGCCTTTTCTCAGATTCCATCCCCTCAAATAAAGCTCTCCCACATATCTTTCAAGAGATGCTTGAGCATCTGTTTTGTCCCACTCCCTTCACTCCAATCACCCATTTGGCATTCTGGGCCTGTCCCGCTCCATTTGTCTATTTACCCTGTATCTGTCAGGTTTTCTGCTCACAATTGGCCCATGATTTGTGCAGATACACATAACTGAGAAGTTTATGAAGGATTTCTCCTTTCAATCTCTGTATCTTCCACCTATCAGGAATCTGATGGCAGTTTGAAAGAACTCTTAAGTCTTCATTACCATAACCAGAGCCAGGTGCTGTCTGAAGACCAGGCTTTGGATTTCACAGTGGGAGTAACATCAGAACAGGAACAATACATTTATATATCTCCAGAAAGACAGTACCAAGTTTGAGTTCCTGGCCCTTGTGCTCTGGGCCTGTGTCCCTGAAATAGGCCATAGCCGGGGCAATAAGCAACCTCTCCTCAGGACTGTGCACATCTGTGACTCCCCCTACAGTGACTGCACTCAGTCACTAGAAGACTGAAGGATGACATAGCATCAACATATCATGTTAGAAACCTCACCAATAATAAGCCATTCCCACCTAACACAGAGAAATAATGAAAAGCTCATAGAAAACCAGTTTTTTCCCAAAATATTTCCAATGGGACATTAGTCCTACCAGCAGATATAGTCAAACTTTGGCTTCTATTTCTCCTCCTCTTAGAGAGTCATAGAGCTGATAGGTACTCCAAAGCATGTGAGAGGTCCTTTATAAGAAAGTCTGTTTAACTCTGCCTAACTCCAAATTTACCAAATAACCCTTAACCATGGAATCTTGTTTATCTAATACATAAAAATTCCATAAAATCATGCTGTGTAGGGAGTGCCTGGGTGGCTCAGTGGGTTAAGGCCTCTGCCTTCGGCTCAGGTCATGGTCTCGGCGTCCTGGAATCAAACCCTGCATCGGGCTTCCCACCCCCCACCCCTGCCTACTTGTGATCTCTGTCTGTTAAATAAATAAATTTTAAAAAAAATCATGCTGTGTGGGACAGCACATTCAGGGAAGGATTATAGTAAACTGCTCCTTAAATGTCACAGCCCAAAGAACTCAGTAGTAAAAGAGAAAATAATTTGAGCCACAACTGCGATGGCATTTTAGACCCCAGGGTATGTGATGGGTGGCTGGAATATGGTTCCATCTATTGTCATAACACGCATATGTAATTTGATTGTGCCACCTAAAAATACATAGAGAGAATGTAAATTTAATGCATTTAAAACCTTCCCAAAAAGGTATTTCTAAATGAAGACAAAGAGATTAAAACTAGGAAGGGAAGACAGAAGACATGACCAAATTTTTAAAACTATCAAACATACTGATGACCAGAGAACGGGGTTTTAAAAAAAAAAAAAAAAAAAAAGGCATATAAAAAGGAAGGCACAGGGCACCCGGATGGCTCAGTCAATTAAGCATCTATCTGCCTTTAGCTCAGTTCATGATCTCAGGGTGCTGGGATCGAGCCTGTCATCTGGCTCCCTGCTAAACAAGGAGTCTGCTTCTCCTTCTGCCTATCTCTGCCCCCAACCCACTTCTGCTCTCTTTCTCTCTCTCAAATAAAATCTTTTTTTTTTTTTTTTTTTTTTTTTTTATTTCTGAGAGAGAGAGAGGGAGCACAAATACAGGGAAGGGCCGAGGGAGAAGCAAATTCCTGCTAAGCAGGCAGACCCATGCAGGACTCCATCCCAGGACCCTGGGATAATGACTTGAGCCCAAGGCAGATGCTTAACCAACTGAGCCACCAAGGCAAACCTCAAATAAATAAAATCTTTAGGAAAGAAAAATAAAGGCACATCCACCAAAGCCTACATAAAGGTTGTTCTAAAACAAAAGACAAATTAGTAAACTTATGAAAATCAAGGTTACACACTCTTTTTCTGCCCTCACTCAGCAAATAGCAAAATGGAATAAAGAATTTCTATCTCAAAGAATGACGCGATCTCAGAAAAGCAACATGCTGCACATGGGTCAAAAGCTCTCTAATCAAATGCTGGCTCCAGCACTTAGCAGGGTTATAGGATCTGATGGCTTCTCAATGGTCATTTGTAGCAGAGCAGCCAGCTGGGCCCTGACAAGACTGTGACCACTTTGAAACAGCCATAGTAAAGGTCCAGTGTTTAATGGAACTATTTTCAAAAATTATATCCTTGTTCAACAGAAGTGGGGTCCTAAGACTTCCCAAAAATACATAAATCCAGACTTGCCTACCTTACAGGAAAACTGCAAAGGTAAGATTACAAAATACATATGAAACTTTTTTTTTTTTTTAATTTCCTTTCTAACTAAATTTTTCTTTCAGAAACATGGGAAGGGGTTTCAGTACCACAGCTTGTTAGAGTGGTATTCCCGGGGTTCAGGGCCCACCTCACCTCAAAGATAATTGTCGCAGCATGTTCCAAAGAGCACAGCAAGAAGTGAAGAGCTATGTGATAAAGCAGGAGTTACAAATTCAGGTGCTCAAAGAGCACAGCAGGTAACATCAGTGAGTGAAGCAGCCAGGTGTAAGTCAAAGCGGGATAGGGAAGACCATTTGGAGACTTTACTCATTTCCCAAATGGGGAGACCTACCCATTTGGAGACATCTACTACCCTTTCTAACAAGGACAGCCATTACTCAACTCCTGTCTATTGCTGTCACTAGAAAAGCTGCCAGATCTTCTGACGAGCCCCAAATCCAAATGTTATGGGATATGAACCAACTTTTAAATACAAAATAAATACATCTGTGGCCACTTCTGCAAAAATACAGTAGGTATTAAAGAGTTCACACTTATTGCAATAATTTATATGTGATGACAAGAAGAAAGAAGTTTTGGATATAGGCTATACATACAAAGTTAGTGACTGTGAGCTTGGGACAGAGACACTGCTCTGATTTTTAAAACTAATCATACATTTGCCCTCAACTCTCCAGTAACCAGAGTGAGATTGTGCAAGTGGCATGACAGGAATCTACTCTCCATAAACACATCGTCCTCCCATTCCATCACTGTGTAGAAATCCAATACGCTAATGAACAGAAAGACACAAAGTAAAATGGGAAAATGTAAAGCCTGAGTAATTATGAAAACTGAATAACCAACTGCAGATAAGTGGAAAGAAGCACATAGGTTTAGACAAAACAGTCCTGAACAAAGCTATTTAACTTCTTCAGACAAGCCTCTGTGAAGCAATAGCCAGGATAAGAGTGAAAAGAGGGCAGAAGAAAGCTGTGCAAGAAATAAGCCACACCAACACACCTGCCAAGTGACAGGCAGTGACAACATGCATACCTGCCAAGTGACAATTCTGTGAGCTGTACTGCACCAAGGTCAACCTGACTATACATTCTGCTTTGTCCACAAAGTAGAAGAGTTAAAATCACTTGCCTGTAAGTATGAAAAATTGCTACAATATCAACAACAATTATGTGAAAAAAGCCCTGGATGACCACTGAAACACTTCCAACTGAAGACTCAAACCAATGAAGAATTTCTTCACTCTATTTTACCTATGGTTGGCTATAGAACAATAACTGATAAATTGACACACTCACTATTATTAATTATATTTTTATGGCACCTTTCATACAGTAGGAGAGTCTATATGGTTCTTGTTTTCCAAAATTAGTTCTAAACACTAACCTGCCAATCTCTCACTTAGGCTTTCTACATCTTCATTGTCGTCACTCCATTATATTCTATCCTCAACACTGTCAAGATCCAAACACATGCTTCTCTCCCCACCCCCCATCTCCTACCATCATTTTAGCACCTTCAATGCTGAAGGTGCTACTTTCCAAACAATGTCATGAGCCCTCAATCTCATGCCCATGCACATGCCCAGTTCTGAAACAAAGTGATATATGCAAAAAATCTTTTAAAAAATTAGTAAACAAACTTTAAACAAAAAGAAAAATAACATTTTCTTTATATCTGATATCCACAAAAAACACTAGTGCAAGTATTTGGCAATTATTTTATTAATGCAGAGACCTAAAATGCACTGAGATAATCTCCATGCTAGCAAAGCACCCTCGTTTTACAGATGGAGGTAAGAAGCTCTGCAAGTTAACAGCAATTTAACTCTTTGTTTGAAAATTAGAGCCGTCTCCTCAGTAGCGAATACACTGTCTGTCCAGCAAATCAGAATTCTTTGTAATCAATCCCTTCAGAAATACTGGAGTTGGTTCCATTTTTAAACTCAGTATTATAATATGGTATTTCTCATTAGCACATAATATGTACTATGCAGTATTTTTTAAAATTTTTAGGTATTTTTACCTAAACCGATTAGACAAAAATACTAATTTTTAAGTATTTTTTTAAAAGATTATGTTTTCCTTTGACTTTTACCATTCCTTTTAATGACCCTGTCATAGCGAAGCCAACACCTAACAAAAGACCATGCACCAATCTCCACTAATTCACTGGGAACGTAGAGCTAGGCTAATGTAAATTACTGCCACTAATTCACATGCCTTTAACAAGCCCTTAAAGTCTTAAAGGTAACGCACACAGAGAAAGAAAAATAAAACTTGGTCAGTGCTTTAAAGACTTCAAAATTCAATCCATTTTACACTGTGTGAAAACTATACCCTTCCATAACTAAAATGAAAGCTCTGGTCCACATTTTAAAATAAACTGAGGATTTCCTACAGATCTTTACACAGTTAGAATAAAATTAGACCCACATAAAATTCATTTTGCTTCAAAGTTCAGTACAACATGTAACATGATAGTCCTTTTTGTTTCTTTCTTTCCATAAAAATATCTCACATTCTCTGAACTTTCTAGTTAAAAAAGTTAAGAACAGAACTACCCTATGATCTAGCAATTGCCTTCTAGGTATTTACCCAATATAAAAATACTAATTCAAAGGCATCCATGCACCCTGACCTTTAGAGAAGGGTTATTACAATAGTCAAATTATGGAAACAGCCCAAGTGTCCATCAAGTAATGAATGGATAAAAGAAGATGTGGTATGGGGTGCCTGGGTGGCTCAGTCAGTTCAGTGTCTGCTTTCAGCCCATGTCATCATCCCAGGGTCCTGGGATCAAGTCCCACATGGGGCTCTCTGCTCCTCGGAGAACCTGCTTCTCCCTCTGCCTGCCACTTGTGCTCTCTCTCTCTCTCTCTGACAAATAAATAAATAAAATCCTTAAAAAACAAGAAGAAGACGACAATGACGTGGTATATATATATAAAGGGATATTACTCAGCCATAAAAAAGAATGAAATCTTGCCATTTGCAATGACATGAATGGGATTAATGAGCATAGTGCTAAGTGAAACAAGTCAGTCAAAGACAAATACCACATGATTCTCTCATATGTGGAATTTAAGAAACAAAACAAATGAGCAAATGGAGGGGAAAAAAGAGAGAGAGAGAGAGAGAGGCACACCAAAAAAACAACAACAACAACAAAACTCTTAACTACAGAGAACAAACAGATGGTTACCAGAGGAGAGGTGGGTAGGGAAATGGGTAAAAGAGATGAAGGGGATTAAGGAGTGCACTTGCTGTGATGAGCACCAGGTGTTGTATGGAAGTGTTGGCTCACTATATCGTACACCTGAAACTTATATTATGCTGTACATTAACTGGAATTTAAATAATTTTTTAAAATTTTTAAATAAAATAAAAATAAAACAGACCTCTTTTCCCTTTTACATTTTTATATACCAAAATACAATTTTATAGCAGTGCCTTTTCTTTCTAAAAATCTAGACAATAACCAACCTAGAACAAGTTTTCAAAGAAACAAAATTCTTCAACAAAAGTACCATAGAAAAAGACAAACTGTTCACCTTAAAAAGGTAATTATGAGTATGAAAAGAAGGACAGAAAAGAAAAAGATAGAACTGCCCAGTCAAATAAAAAAACTACAGAGAGCTTGGGATGCCTGCATGGAGTCTGGACTATTAAGGGTTTCAAGTTATGTTAATGTGTCCCTGGTTCTAGGGAGAAGCAATCCCAGCCCTCCTGGGAGAAAAGCTCCCTCCATTTAGACCTATAAATTTTTCACAAATTAAGATCAAGTCAAAGCATATAACCAAAGATTGCCATACACACAGGGAGGCGAGGCAACACTGGACAAAGCTAGCTGACAAAGCATTTAGAACCATCCCCCAGCAAGGGCTGCTGACATTAGAATTACCAGAGAGACAAAAAAAAACATGATTTAAAGAAATAAAATACAGAATAACAAAAACAGGCTCATAAAATAAACTATTTAGAATAACCTGTCAGATCTGGAGGAAGGGGTGGACTTCTAGAAAGGAAATACATCATCATTAAATTAAAAACTCAATTAAAGGGTTAAATAAGAGTAGTTAACCAGAAGATAAAATTTAAGGCCTTACCATACAGTGCAATACAGAAGGATGAAGAGATAGAAAATCTGAAAGTGAAGCAATACTTAGAACAATAGTATGTCTCAGGAGAAATAAAAATTCTAAAACCAAATTAAATGAAAAAGGCTAATAAAAATCAATTACATTAAAATTAAAATCTTCATTCATTGAAGACACTGTAAATAAACCTACCTCTAAAAATTCTGATGTCAACTTTAGTTAACCTTAAATATGTTGAACTGAATCTACAAAACAGAAATCTCAGAACTTTACTAATGCTGCAGCTTTTATTTTCCAAATGGCCAAAATACCAAAATGGCTATTATATTTATGGATTAAAACTACTTATTAAGGGTTGCCTGGGTACCTCAGTGGGTTAAAGCCTCTGCCTTCCGCTCAGGTCATGATCTGTCCTGGGGATCGAGCTCCGCATCGGGCTCTCTGCTCAGCCAGGAGCCTGCTTCCCTCCCTCTCTCTCTGCCTGTCTCTCTGCCTACCTGTGATCTCTGTCTGTCAAATAAATAAATAAAATCTTTTGAAAAAAAAAAAACTGCTTGTTAAGTCTTTATTATTACACCTATTCTTGAAGATGATAATATTCTATGTGGGCCAAATATATAAGCTTATTCTAGACTTACTTCAATGTTCTTCATTTTGTTTGTTCTTCATTTAACTCTTCACAGACATGTTGAAAGTAAAAATAGTATTTTGTCTATATTCCTTTTCAAGTATTTCTAGGTAAGGGATTAAAAAAACGAACCACATTTCTGAAGTAATAAAATATGAAACAGGTCTCTCCAAGGTCAGAAATGATTAATGTTTTTGCTATATACCTTTATTCATTATTTTCTGATCAAAAGTTACTAAGTATTTTTATGTTTATAAATGTGCTTTCACAGCATACCTTGTACACATGTAAAAAGTATTCACTTTTGCTGCTCACCTTCTAATTGACAAGAAAGAAAAACAGTGAAAATTAAAAAAAACTGTGGAATATAATAATAGTAGGGGACTTTAACATCCCCTCCTCCTCACTAAAATGGACAGATCATCTAAGCAAAAGATCAACAAGGAAATAAGGGCTTTAAATGGCACACTGGGGGCGCCTGGGTGGCTCAGTGGGTTGGGCCTCTGCCTTCGGCTCAGGTCATGATCTTAGGGTACTGGGATCGAGCCCCACATCAGGCTATCTGCTCAGCAGGAGCCTGCTTCCCTCTCTCTCTCTCTGCCTGCCTCTCTGCCTACTTGTGATCTCTCTCTCGCTGTCAAATAAATAAAATCTTTTAATTAAAAAAAAAATGACACACTGGATCAGATGGACATCACAGATATATTCAGAACATTCCATCCAAAAGCAACAGAATATACATTCTTCTCTAGTGCACATGGAACATTCTCCAGAATAGATCATATCCTGGGTCACAGGTCAGGCCTCAAATGGTACCAAAAGACTGGAATCATTTCCTGAATATTTTTGGACCACAATGCTTTGAAATGTGAACTCAACACAAGACAAAAGTTAGAAAGATCTCAAATACATGGAGGCTAAAGAGCATCCTACTAAAGAATGAATGGGTAGACCAGGAAATTAATGAAGAATTTTAAAAATTCATGGAAACCAATGATAATGAAAACATAACTGTTCAAAATCTCTGGAATGCAGCAAAGGCAGTCCGAAGAGGACTTGTATGGCAATGCAAGCCCTTCTCAAAAGACAAGGAATGTTTCAAATACACAACCTAACCCTATACTTAAAGGAGCTGGAGAAAGAACAGCAAATAAGGCCTAAACCCAGAAAGGGAAGAGAAATAATAAAGATTAGAGCAGAAATCAATGAAATAGAAACCAAAAGAACAGTAGACCAAAGAAACTAGGAGCTGGTTCTTTGAAAGAATTAGTAAGATTGATAAACCCCTAGTGAGATTTATCGAAAAGAAAAAAGGACCCAAATTATTAAAATTATGAACAAAAGAAGAGAGATCACAACCAACACCAAAGAAATACAATCAATTATAAGAACACATTTTGAGCAACCATTCACCAGCAAATGAGACAATCTGGACGAAAGGGATGCATTTCTAGAGACCTATAAACTACCAAAACTGAACCAGGAAGAAACAGAAAACATGAACAGACCCATAAACAATAAGGAAATTTAAGCAGTAATCAAAAATCTCACAACAAGCAAGAGCCCGGACCAGACAGTTTCCCAGGGAAATTCTACAAACATTTAAAGAAGAATTAATACCTATTCTGAAACTGGTCCAAAAAACAGAAATGAAAGGAATACTACCAAACTCATTTTATGAGGCCAGCATTACCTTAATCCCAAAACCAAAGACACAATCAAAAAGGAGAATTACATACCCTCCCAATATGTGCTTTGGTGAGTGCTGTGAAGTGTGTAAACCTGGTGATTCACAGACCTGTACCCCTGGGGATAAAAATATATGTTTATAAAAAATAAAAAATTTTTTTAAAAAAACTGAAAAAGAAAAAAAAAAGGAGAATTACAGACCAATGTCCTGATGAACATGGATGCAAAAATGCTCACCAAAATCCTAGCCAACAGAATCTGACAGTACATTAAAAGGATTATTCACCACGACCCAGTGGGATTTATTCTTGGGCTGCAAGGCTAATTCAACACCCACAATCAATGTGATACAATAAATTAATAAAAGAAGGAACAAGAACCATAGGATACTCTCAACAGATGCAGAAAAAAGCATTTAACAAAGTACAGCATTCTTTCTTGATTAAAACTCTTCACACTGTAGGCATAGAGTATACATACCTCAATATCATCAAAGCCATCTATGAAAAACACACACTGAATATCATTCTCAGTGGGGAAAAACTAAGAACTTTCCCCCTAAGGTCAGGAACATGGCAGGAATCTCCACTATCACCACTGCTATTCAACATAGTACTAGAAGTCCTAGCCGCAGCAATCAGACAACAAAAATAAATTAAAGGTATCCAAATCGGCTAAGAAGAAGTCACATCTCAGTCTTTGCAGATGATACTTTATGTGGAAAACCAAACTACTTTACCCCAAAATTGGCAGAACTCATACAAGAATTCAGTACAGTGTCAGGATATAAAAGCAATGCACAGATATCAGTTGCATTTCTAAAGCCCAACAACAAAACAGAAGAAAGAGAAATGAAGGAGTCAATCCCATTTACAATTGCACCCAAAACCGTAAGATACCTAAGAATAAATCTAACCAAAGAGAAAAAGAATCCGTACTCAAAAAATTATAAAACACTCATGAAAGAAATTGAGGAAGACACAAAGAAAAGAAAAACGTTCCATGCTCATGAATTAGAAGAACAAATATTAGGAAAATGGGTATGCTACCTAGAGCAATATATACATTTAATGCAATCCCTATCAAAATACCATCAACTTTTTTCAAAGAAATGGAACAAATAATCCTAAAATTTGTATGGAACCAGAAAAGACCCCAAATGGCTAGAGGAATGTTGAAAAAGAAAACCAAAGCTGGTAGCATCACAATTCCAGACTTCAAGCTCTATTACAGAAGTGATTACAAGTAATCATCTAGATAGTATGGTTCTGGCATAAAAACAGACACACAGATCAATGGAACAGAATAGGGAACCCAGAAATGGACCCTCAACTCTATGATCAACTAATCTTAGACAAAGCAAGTAACAATATCCAATGGAAAAAAGATAGCCTCTTAGACAAACGGTGTTGGGAAAATTGGACAGCCACATGCAGAAGAATGAAACTGGACCATTTCCTTACACCACACACAAAAATGGGTGAAAAAAATGGGTGAAAGACCGCAAAGTGAAAAAGGAGAACATAGGCAGCAACCTCTTTGGCCTCATCAACTTCTCCCTCGACACATCACCAAAGGCAAGGGAAGCAAGGGCAAAAATGAACTATTAGGATTTCATCAAGATAAAAAAACTTTTGCACAGCAAAGGAAACAGTCAACAAAACCAAAAGACAACTGACAGAATGGGAGAAGATATTTGCAAATGACATATCAGATAAAGGGCTAGTATCCAAAATGTATAAGACTTATCAAACTCAAAACCCAAAAAACAAATAATCCAATCAAAAAATGGGCAGAAGAGGGGCACCTGGGTGGCTCAGCGGGTTAAAGCCTCTGCCTTCAGCTCAGGTCATGATCCCAGGGTCCTGGGATCGAGCCCCGCATCGGACTCTCTGCTCCATGGACAGCCTGCTTCCTCCTCTCTCTCTGCCTGCCTCTCTGCCTACTTGTGATCTCTCTCTGTCAAATAAATAAATAAAATGTTTTTTAAAAAATGGGCAGAAGAAATGAAGAGCTATTTCGGCAAAGAAGACATCCAAATGCCCAAGAGACACATGGAAAGTGCTCAACGTCACTCAGCATCAGGGAAATACAAATCAAATACACAGTGAGACACTGCCTCAAACTACTCAGAATGGCTAAAATTAACGAGTCAGGAAACGACAGGTGTTAGCAAAGATGCAGAGAAAGGGGAACCCTCCTACACTGTTGGTGGGAATGCAAGCCAGTGTAAGCACTCGGGAAAACAGTATGGAGGTTTCTCAAAAAGTTGAAAATAGAGCTACCCCCTACAACCCAACAATTGCACTTCCAGGTATTTACCCCAAAGATACCAATGTAGTGATCCAAAGGGTCATGTGCACCCCAGTATTTATAACAGCAATGTCCACAGTAGCCAAACTATGGATAAAGCCTAGATGTCTATCAACAGATGATAGATAAAGAAGGTATATATCTACAATGGAATATTATGCAGCCATCAGAAAGAAACAACAATGAAATCTTACTATTTGTTATGACATCAATGGAACTGGAGGGTATTATGCTCAGCAAAATAAGTCAATCAGAGAGGGATAATTATATGACCTTACTGATTTGAGGAATTTGAGAAACAAGACAGAGGATCAAAGGAGAAGGAAGGGAAAAATGAAACAAGATGAAAACTAGAGAGGAAGACAAACCCTAAAAGATTCTTGGTCTCAGGAAACAAACATTATTGCTGGAGTGGAGGGATGGGGGGTGGGAGGGATGGGGTGGCCGGCTGATGGATATTGGGGAGGGTATGTGCAAAGGTGAGTGTTGTGAATTGTGTAAGATTGATGAATCACTGACCTGTACCACTGAAACAAATAATACCTTATATGTTCATTTAAAAGAAAAGATTATATACTGCTGCAAACCTTTGTACATGTGCACCAGGAACCATGCATATGAATATGACCATAGCAATAATATTTATTTGTATTTTGTTATTTTTATTATAGATGGTAAACATACAGTGTTTAATATTAGTTTGAGGTATACAATATAGTGATTCAATAATTTCATACACTGCTCAGTGCTCATCAAGGTAAGTGTATTCTTAGTCCCCTTCAGCTATTGCACTCGGAAATGTTTATTACTAAAAGAAAAGAAAAAGAAAGAAAATGTCCCTTGGCAAGATAATAAAAAATAAAACATATATTCACCAATTGGAATAATATACAGCACTGAAAATGGTTGGACACTACTTCACACAGTAATATTAATAAACCTGGGAAACCAGGTTGGGTGAAAAAAATCAAAGTCTCAAAAGACTACATAAGGTGATATTATGCATTAAGGTCAAAAGAGTCCAAACTAAATCAATTTTTAAAGAACAGATGCATCTCTGTGAAAACTATATTTTTAACAGGCAAAAAGTCAAACACAAAATTCAGGCCACCCTTGGGTGGTGGGGTAAGGTAGCAAGGAAGGGCCACAGAAAGAGTTGTCCATGGGCAGTATGTTAACATTCTAGATGCTGGACTGCATAGTGGGTTTGAGGTATTGAGTATATCATTGTGCTTTAAAACTTAAATACCTTGCACACAGAAATCAGATATTACATTCCAAAAATATGACAAGGAAAAAATCGTGATACAGTAGGTACTCCTGATTCACACTCCATAGCACCAATTCAGTCACGGCAGCGACAAGATGATGGTCTGTTTATTAAAAACAAAAGGAGTATTTTTTAAAGCAGTAGTCCCTAAACAAATATCCTTCATGGTTCTGTCAGTCTTTTGACAGATGATTAGAAAGTATAAATTGCTGGGCTGGACTCGTGCATAAATGACAACTGCAGAACAGAATAGAATTCTTCCCAATCCTACTGGAATCAACTACTCACTATCTCATTACAGACTCAAAATCTTTGTCTTATTTTGCTATAATATTGCCACCAGCAGCAGCTAACATTTATTCAATATACACTGTGCAGCAGACCATGAGGTGTTTCATTTGTCATGTCATTTTTATCCTATGAGGTAGATACTAAAAGCATCTATCATCAGTGCCATTTTATGGATGAGGAAACTGCATCAGAGAGAGATCATATAACTTACCTAACATCTTACAGTTCATAGTCATGGAGCTGCATTCAAGAGCAAGAATGAAAACTTGAACCCATGCTAGCTCAACTAGTCTGAAGCCACATGGCCAAATAATGAGCCAGAAAGTCAACTCTAAACTGCCTAGCGTTAGATAATCAAGAAGGGGAAAACCCTATCCTCTATCCTCTATCCCTAATAACTGGAAAGGAAAGTTAGTAATTTGGTGATGATGCTTTTTCTTTTTATTCTTTTAAAGGACTACCTATCAAGAAGATGATTTAGAAATACTGTCTTGGGCCAAGAGCAGGACTAATAGATTGACTTAAAGATCTGCATTCTATTAAGAAAAATCACAGAAATTGGGATGCCTGGGTGGCTCAGTTGGTTAAGCCGCTGCCTTTAGCTTGGGTCATGATCCCAGCATCCTGGGATCGAGTCCCACAGTGAGCTCTTTGCTCGGCAGGGAGCCTGCTTCTCCCTCTGCCTCTGTCTGCCACTCTGTCTGCCTGTGCTCGCTCGCTCGCTCTCTCTCTCTCTCTCTCTGACAAATAAGTAAATAAAATCTTTCTTAAAAATCATAGAAATAATAAACAGAGTTCTCAAATTTATTTTACACATCTACACATGTCTGTTGCAGAAAATCCTAAAGGGAACCTGAACCATATGAGGCCTTATTCTCCTTTAAAGAAGATCAAATATCTCCACATTTAATAAAACAGTAAAATTCCATACTCAGACCCTGAATATACTTTTAATATAGTAAAAACAAAAAATATTTACTAATGTATTCATACTTTCTAGATTAAGAAACCCCTTGTGTTATTCAACTTTTCAAAGTGTATAATACTGCAGTGTAACACAGTATTTCAATATCATTGCATCTTATAATAAATTTTTATGACGGAAAATGACTAAGTACTTAGCATCGATTTTCACCATCTTTACTACTTATTACTAATTCCAATAAAATCTCAATTTAGATAAAGAATTTAACTGTCTCTCCCAGTTCTTTTTTTCCCAGTTCTATTTTTTCTTCTGCGTATCCCAATTGTTTTTTCCACCTTGCTTCATTTCTCTGTTGCTGTAATTTCCCACTTAAAGCAATTTTAGATTTAACACTCTCCTAACATTTGGCAGAGGGGTGGACTCAAGTTTCCCTTTAATTATTCATAAAATAAAAACAATCTAAGGTATTTCCAATGATCTCATCTTCATTCTTCACAGTGTAACGTTTGGGATCATATACAAAGGCTCAACAGTATTCCTTCAGTGAAAATGGGAGAACAAGAATTATTCTGAATATAAAACTACATTTTCTCACTGTAAAACATTTGGAGACTAAACTCACTTATCGACCTGCAAATAAGAGAAAACCATTATATAATCTTGGTTATATTTTTCTCTAAAAATAAATATTTTAAATTAGAACATAATTAGAATCAGACTCCTGATTTTTGTGGCTCTAATTCTGTTCCAGTGACCCCAAATGCCCACTGACAGGTAGTGACTCACTTGGAGGAACCCATTCTAGAAAGCTAGTATTCTAGCTTTCTAGAAAGCTCCTCAACATCCCCATTTCAGGCAGACTAGCTGCTCTCTGCCCAAGTCAAGTGAATGATTTATCAAGGGAATTCTACCCATTCTATTGGAAACCCAATATGGGCATTTCAAGATCCTAGAGATGCATCTTCTTTAAATTTTATTTAAATTCAATTTAGTTAACATATAGTATATTTTTAGTTTCAGGGGTAGAATTTAGTGATTCATCAGTTCTATATAACACCCAGAGCTCATTACATCAAATGCCCTCCTTAATGCCCATCACCCAACCACGCCATTCTCCCTTCCATCAACCCTCAGCTTGTTTCCTACAGTTAACAGTCTCTTACGGTTTGCCTCCTTCTGTTTTCATCTTATTTTTCCTTCCCTTCCACTATGTTTATCTGTTTTGTTTCTTAAATTCCACACAGGAGTGAAATTATATGGTATATGTCTTTGTCTGACTGATTCATTTTCCTTAGGATAATACCCTCTACTTAAATCCATGTCAATGCAAATGGCACAATTTCATTTGTTTTCACGGCTGAGTAATATTCGTGTGTGTGTGTGTGTGTGTGTGTGTGTGTGTGTGTGTGTAGCCACTTCTTTATCTATTCATCTGTCAATGGACATTTGGGCTCTTTCCGTAGTTTGGCCATTGTGGACACTGCTGCTATACGTATTGGGGTGCATGTGCCCCTCTGAATCATTATGTTTGTAACCTGTGAATACATACCTAGAAGTGCAATTGCTGGGCCATGGGGTAGTTAGGTCTATTTTTAACTTTTTGAGGAACCTCTATACTGTTTTCAAGAGTGGCAGTACCAGTGTGCATTCCCACCAACAGTGTAAGAGGGTTCCCCTTTCTCTACATCCTCACCAACATTTGTTGTTTCCTGAATTGTTCATTTTAGCCATTCTGACCAGTGTGAGGTGGTATCTCATTGTGGTTTTGATCTGTATTCCCCTGATGCCAAATGATGGTGAGCATTTTTTTCATGTGTATATTAGCTATTTGTATGTCTTCTTTGGAGAAGGGTCTTATACCCATTTCTTGACTGGATTTATTTTTTTTGTTTTTGGAGGCTGGGTTTGATAAGTTCTTTATAGATTTTGGATACCAGCCTTTATCTAATATATGATTTCTGACTACCTTCTCCCATTCATCACATTGTCTTTTAGTTTTATAATTGCCTCCTTTGCTGTGTAAAAAGCTTTTTATCCTAATGAAGTTCCAATAGTTCCTTTTCGCTTTTGTTTCTCTTTACCTCTGGAGATATGTCTAGCAAAAGTTGCTGCACCAAGATCAAAGAGGTTGCTGCCTGTGTTCTCCTCTAAGATTGTGATGAATTCCTGTCTCACATTTAGGTCTTTCATCCATTTTGAGTTTACTTTTGTGTATGGTGTAAGAAAGTGGTCTAGTGTCATTCTCCTGCATGTGACTGTCCAATTTTCCCAATGCCATATGTTGAAGAGGTTGTCTTTTTCGATATTTGTCCATTGGATATTCTTTCTGTTTTGTCAACGATCAGTTGCCCATACAGCTGAGGGTCCATTTCTGGGTTCTCTATTCTGTTCCAATGAACTATGTTTCAGTTTTTGTACCAGAACCATACTGTCCTGATGATTACAGCTTTGAAACACAGCCTAGAGTCTGGAATTGTGATGCCTCCAGCTTTTCTTTTTCTTTTCTTTTTCCTTTGCTTTTTTAAATTTTATTTATTTATATGACAGAGAGAGAGCATGCATGCACAAGCACAAAAGTGAGCAGAGGGAAAGGGAAAAATAGACTCCCCACTAAGCAGGGAGCCTGACGCGGGCCTTGATCCCAGGACACTGAGTGACAGGCAGATACTTAACCAAGTGAGCCACCCACACACCCTTGCTTTTCTTTTTCAACATTATTTTGGTTATTTGGGGTCTTTTCTGGTTTCATACACATTTTAGATTTGTTCCAGCTCTGTTAAATTTTTATAGGGATTGCATTGAATGTGTAGATTGCTTTGGGGAACACAGACATTTTAACAATATATGTTCTTCCAATCCATAAGAATGGAATGTTTTTTCATTTCTTTGTGTCTTCCTCAATTTCTTTCATAAGTGTTCTATAATTTTCAGAATACAGATCTTTTACCTCTTTGGTTAGGTTAATTTCTAGATATCTAATGGTTTTTGGAAATAGCAAATGGAATTGAATCCTTGATTTCATCTTCTGCTGCTTCACTGCTTATATATAGAAACGCAACAGATTTCTGTGCACTGATTTATATCCTGCAACTTTGCTGAATTCCTGTATCAGTTCTAGCAATTTTTGGATGAAGTCTTTTGGGGTTTCTAGATAGAGTATCATGTCATCTGCATAGAGAAAATTTGACTTCTTCTTCACCAATCTGGATCCCTTTTATTTCTTTTTGCTGTCTGATTGCTGTGACTAGGACTTTCAGTACTATGTTGAACAAGAGTTGTGAGAGTGGATATCCCTGTCGTATTTCTAACCTTATGAGAAAAGTTCTCAGGCTTTCCCCATTGAGGATGCTATTCGCTGTGGGTCTTTTCATATGAGGATTTTATGATGTTGAGGTATGTACCCTCTATCCCTACATGGTGGAGGGTTTTTATCAAGAAAGACTGCTGTGTTTTGTCAAATGCTTTACCTGCATCTATTGAGAGGATCATATAGTTCTTTTCCTTCCTTTTGTTAATGTGGTGTATTACACTGATTGATTTGTAGATGATGAGTCACCCTTGCAGCCAGGAATAAATCCCTTGCTCATGGTGAATAATCTTTTTAATGTACTTGGATCCTATTAGCTAGTATCTTGGTGTGAATTTTTGCATTGATGTTCATCAGGGATATTGGTCTGTAATTCTTTTTGGTGGGGGTCTTTGGTTTGGGGATCAAGGTAATGCTGGCCTCATAAAATGAATTTGCAAGTTTTCCTTACATTTCTATTTTTTGTAATAATTTCAGAAGAACAGGCATTAATTCTTCTTTAAATGTTGGTAGAATTCCCCTGCAAAACCATCTGGCCTTGGACTTTTTTATCTGTTGGGAGATTTTTTTATTACCGCTTCAATTTCCTTGATGGTTATGGGTCTTTTCAGGTTTTCTACTTCTTCCTGCTACAGTTTTCATAGTTTATTGTCTCTAAGAATGCATCCATTTATTCCAGATTGTCTAATTTTGTCATGTAATTGCTCATAATATTCTCTTATAATTGTTTGTAGGTCTTTGGTGTTGGTTGTGATCTCTCCTCTTTTATTCATGATTTTATTTACTTGGGTCCTTTCTCTTCCCTTCTTGATAAGTCTGGCTGGGGGGGGGGGTATCAATTTTATTAATTCTTTCTAAGAACCAGCTCCTAGTTTTATCAATCTATAATACTGTTTTTTGTTTTTTAATTTCTGTATCACTGACTTCTGCTCTTCTGCTGGTTTTGCTTTATTTGCTGTTCTTTTTCCAGATCCCTTAGGTGTAATGTTAGGTTGTGTATGTGAGACTTTCCTTGCTTCTTGAGGAAGGTCTATATTGCTATATACTTCCTTTCTGGAACCACCTTTGCTGCATCTATCTTGGGGATACATCTATACACAGTTACTCTGGTTTATTCACTCACCACTGAATTATGAACATTTTCCTAACATCTATTCTAGTGTATGTATTACTTCATGCCTACAACAGTTTGTATCATTATTTTCCTTTGTAACACATACACTGTTTTACAGTCTCTGCTGTAATTTAAAAAAAAAAAACTGGAAAATAATTTTGGTACATATACATTGACCCGTATTTCTGATCATTTCTAAAACAGACTCTAGAAGCCAAAGGTGTGGATCAACAGTTCCTTTTTCACAGTAGAATTACATGATTCTTTCTATTTATAAAATCTCTCTTAAAAAAAAAACAAAAACTGCTCCATGTCTTTAAAAGCCATAATAAAGATGAAATCTAGATTATATTCACCCTCATTTTTTTGAAAATGGGCAATAGTGGTGCCAAGGTAGGAATGGAGCTTCAAATGGACATGTCTTATCAAAGTACTTTTATGAACTTGCAGGCAAGGCCAGGGCTGCAATGGCAACAGAAGAATCTTGCTTCTGATGATACTAATCATGCAGTGAAGACCCAGGAAGATACTAACCCAAGAGGGGAAGAGGACCAGAGTACATAACTCAGTTCAAAGTTCTAATTATCCCTCCTGGCGACAGTGTAGAATAGTAGAAAGAGAAGAGGAAAAGGGGCCTCCCAACTCTGTCACTAAGTGGGTGTCATCTTAGAAAAATCCTGGATAAATCCTGTTCCAATCTGAGGATCTTCATTTAAAAATGTATTGGCTACATCAGATGGTTCCCAAGACATCTTCCAGGTGAAATCATCAATGATTCTATGATCATCATTCAGCAATAAAACTCTGGTTTTTCATCTCTGGCCTTCATGTTCTGGCACCTTCAGTAATTCCTATTGTTGCTTTCCTAATTCTTTCCCAAGAGGTATCTGCCCCTCTGGGCTTACTGATCATCTAGTACCCAGAAAACAGTTAGTATCCTCACCCCACACCATGGTTCATATGTCTGATGGCCACTATACTTTTAATACTCACCATAATCTCAGGGATTGTGTCAGTCTCCAGGAAATTTAACCTTTTTATACTTTTTAAGGTGCATAGTATTCATGCCAGCCTTGGAGCACCAAGTTTGCACTAGATGTGTTATTTATCCCTTGGGTAAATCTTTCATGACTCTCCAGTTAACCAGTAAGCACTTTGTACTGGCAAAGACCTGCTATCCTGACACTTCTCACACTTCCACAAATCACTCAGCAGCATGGGACTCTACACACACTTCTGATTATCAGTTTAGCACTGTATTGAACATGTAAGTATACTGTAATTGTGAAGTTTAACAGTTGAAACATAAAGAGAAATTAAACAAAAATTACTAATTCTATCTAAATCCTATCAAACCCAAAATAATTTTCAACATAAGATCAAACAGTTTTTCCCATGAACATGCTGAGGTCAGTAGCTGCTTATCTCAAAGTGGCAGCCTAGCCTGTCCTGGGGCAATTGCATTCTTCGCAAAGTTCTTTCAGAGACAAAATAGATGTTCCCGCAGTAATCCCACCTAACCGTCTCACATGCAATACACCTGAGGGCAGTGGCCATTTTGAGGTCATCCTGCATCTGGGCTTTACATGTCTTCCACTGTCAGTTCCTCTATAATCCTGGCATGCTGTTCTAGCAATAGCTCTCTAAAAACACAGCTTCCAGAACTGATGGAACATTCTAGATGAAATATGACTACTGAATTGGAAGAACCATCATCTCCCCTGTTTGATGGCATAATATGGGATCACTCACTGAAGGTCAGTCACAATATGCTGGCAGAAATTGAGTTTTGACTAACTCACAACCTCATTTCAGAAAACCAAAATCTGAAAGTCAAAATTCTATACACCAATATCTTTTTCTTTGCACCAAAAAATGTCTGGAATGATGACATTTTACCTTGGATGTGAAAATTACACACATAGTGTTCTGCCTTCAAATTGTTTCTTATTTCAAGAGAAATGATATACTGACATGACACAAATAAAAAATGGAAAGGAATTGCGTTAGTGACTCGATTTAAACTGTTTAACCTCACTGGGAAACCCTCTGTCTTAGATAAATTTGTTGTTCAATTGCACCATCTGGTGGATAAAGGTATTTAAACTCCCCCATTGTGAGAAGAAAAAAAAATATATCATTTATAAGACTAAAGATATCACTAAAACTAAAATCTTAGTATGAAAGATTCCCATGCTTTAGCCAAAATCTTTCTTATAGAGAGGCTCTTGATAAAATTAAAATACCACAAAAAATCTAAAGCTCGTAAAACTTCACTATTAAAGAATCCAGTTCACCTTCTTCAAGAAATGTTGTTCATCATGAAAAAACATTTTTAATCTGGGAAGAACCTCAGAGAGCAGCTAATTGACTTCCCTTTACAGATGAATACTCCAAGGCAAAGACAGGGCTTTCTTGAAAGTCATAGCTAAGGATATATTGATTATATATGTAAATAGATCGAATATCCTGTATTGTTTAATATGGCCTTCTATTTCAAGAGGCTGTGTGAGAACGACAGGAAATAAGTCAGTCAGTGTCTGCTGCAAAGTGCTACTCTCATGGGTTGACAATAATCTGGCTACCCCACTATGGACTATGGCCTACCCCAACTGATCTCTGTAACACCAGGAGTTGTCATACCCTTCCTGCCTCTACAACCTGCCTGCATCCTTCTTCAATTTAGATTTAAACTCCTCTCCCTCTCCCCCAGAGAAAACCATCCTACCAATAAAAATAAGACAGATAACAGGTAACAATATCTAGAAAATATATCTAAGTCATGGATAATCCTTTTATCACTTAAGAATCCACAAAAATGACACAAGGAATGAAAAAACAAATAAGATCGATAAGATAAATGTTAAATCACCTGTTGAAGAACATCTATCAACAGGAGGAAGTGTTCACAATGTGTTAAAATAGGAGAGGAAAAGAAAAGCCAAATACGTTCACTACAATACCTTATTTGTAAAAAACAAACAAAAAACAAGCAAAACACAGTTCTCAAGCATTGAGTAGAGAAAAAACATTGGAAAGAAATACACTAAATATTGTTGACAGCTAGTGTCTTTGCCAGGATTTATGAGTGATTTCAATTTTTTTTCTCTTACACAATGCTTTCCAAATTTTTTATCCTTAACATTTATATCAATAAAAGGGTACTTTTACCCTTTTGTATTTATACTCATATACCGTAAAGAAAACTGGCAAAAGAAACTGGAAAGAGGACCCACAATACATACCCATCTACCCAGTACGTAAATAGTAGGGGAAAAAAATTTTCTAGCTCTCATGAAAAAATATATAGTATAAGACACTGTATTTTTGTCTTAAGACTTACCAGTTTTTCAAAATGTTTTGAATTTTCTATCAATTCTATATTAAGAAATACCTGGATAACTAGCAAATTAACATTGATGGATAATCTCAGAAATATAATTTCTCTAAAATATTTTATATATTTTGAGACTTAAAGACTTGAGTTCACATCCTATGTCCATTTTCTGCTTGTAATATTTTGCCTCAATTATATGACAGAATATATGGCATGATGTTCCCCAAAGAATTCACAGCTTCCATGATGAGAACCACTGTCTCCTAATGTGGTTCGGTCTTTGACATATATATCAGGAATGCAGAAGGTCAGTAACAAGAATGTTACATTGTTATTTTGTCTTAAAATCCCTGCATCATCTATGTAGACTGCAATCAGAGAAGTAATCTTTTGCTAAATATCATAAGGTAACAATTTTTCAAGCATTGTCTGAGGACCACAGGAAAACACCCAGCTCCCATTAGGGTCCATGGCATTAAAACTGTCTCCACAATTATACCAACACACTATTTGCTTTACGGTCTAACAGTAGGGTCAAATTTTCCAGAGGCTATATGACATCACCACAGACTAAATGCAGAAGCAAATATATGAATCCAGAGGTCTTCTATGAAGCTAGACATTACAGATTTGAAAAATGTAAAATAATGCCACCCCTTTCACCAAATTTTTTGTTTCAGAAAGTAGTCATTTTTCAATAAAAATGTGTATGTTATTATATAACGGGTTATTCTTAATAAATTAAAATACTTTTAAATAATCTCTGTTTCAGTTTTAATTTCTAATAAAACAAACAAGGATAGATATAACCTACAAGAGAAAAGCTTTTTGAGGTCCACAATAAATTATTAGAAGTATAAAGGAGTCCTAAGACCAAAAAGTTTGGGTATTCATGTTCAGAAAAAAACACACACTGGGAAAGATTACTCTAACCTAGACCTCTTCTTTCTTTTCAAAGCACTTTTCAATTGCTGTGACCAGTCCACCTTAAAGACCATTATCTGACCACAGTTCCCAAAGCATGACTGTGATCTATCACTTCTCTACTAAAATGATCTCAAACAATTCAAAATGTAGAGAGTGATAACCAAAAACATGTAAGAAACTCCATGGTTTGTCCTCAAACTATTTTTTAGAAGTCATACACTCATCAATTCTATAATTATTTCGCTGCATTTTTTACAGCAGACACTATGATAGGAGCTGGGAGTGAAGAGTCTATGAGAAATAACACCTGCCATCATTGGGCTAAGCATCTACTGAGGAAGAAATAGTCACATAAATACAGATATCTTTAATTTTCTATACTATTTTTCCAAATTTGCCATAATTATATGTTTTTTACCCAAAATTCACTATCCACATCAAAAACTCTCTAAAGTGACTCTGAATGTCTACCAACAGAATCATTTTGGTTGTACAGAAATCTAGGTAAGGGAATGTGGATAACAGCTCAGTTGTATCTCAACTGTTCTCCCTAAAGGATTATGCCAATCATGCCTTGTGCCCATATTAAATGTACCTTTGAGGACCAATGCTATCATTATTCCATTCATAATGAAAATATCTTCGGAGAAAGTAGAAATGTGCAACAAAAGAGCATAAGAAACTTAGAAAAGCCCACATATCAGAAAGATTTGGAAGTAATGGTGCATACTGAGGGAAGGAAGCATATAACACATTATCTCCACATGTCCCTATCTATTAAACACAGCAGTGTTGGAAAGCTTAACTGTAGTTACCCAAGCCAACACAATATCTGAGAAACTAGAGAAATTCCTTGTACAGTAGACTGAGCTCCACTCGCAGTGTAGGAGACCACTGAGTACCAGGCTGGTACAGGGGCAGGTGGTGGACACTTTCAAAGACCTAGAAGCACCTGCAAGTGTGGGGAGAGGGAAAACACGATTTAGTGAAGAAATTAAATCTCAAAGCAAGTCTGAGAGATTTATGAGCAGTGATATATGGCACAAGCTGAAGATCATTGGTGAAGCAATTTTCCCTCACAGTGAGATGGGCTATCTTCCTCCAGAGAACTGCAAAAAACTGCCATTAAAAATGATGACACACAGGGACACCTGGGTGGCTCAGTTGGTTAAGCCGCTGCCTTCAGCTCAGGTCATGCATGATCCCAGGGTCCTGGGGTCGAGTCCCGCATCGGGCTCCTTGCTCAGCAGGGAGCCTGCTTCTCTCGCTGCCTTTGCCTGCCTCTCTGCCTGCTTGTGTGTACTCTCTCTGTCTCTAGCAAATAAATAAAAAATCTTTATTAAAAAAAAAAAAAAAGATGACACACAAAGGAAACTGACAGTCTTAATGCAATACCATCTCACAGGCTTATTTCAAAACAAAGAAGTACCTGGACGTAAAGCATCCAAAGAAGGCTAACTTGCTCTTAAGTGAGAACTATGATGGTGTGCATAAGCTAAGGTCCTTGCTGGTACACTACTCTGACAACATCGGCTCAAAGGGACACTGCAGACTGTACTGCCTGTGATGATATGAGATATCTGAATCAGAAAGCCTGGGGGGTGGAGGGGGTGGGTGAGGCTTAGGAGCAGAACTCTCTCTCATCATTTAACAAGAGAGCCAAGAAGGCTCTCTTAAAAACAGACAATATTCTTGGGAATCCTTCTGGTGTAACAAGTTATGAAGATAATAGCCAGCTTAAAGGATATGGAACTTCATTTAAACCTCCATTTAATGAGCCATTATCATCATTAAGACATTATACTATATGACAGGTGTTGCTAGAAACGCAGCCATAAATAGCACACAGAATACAAAACTGACTGCCTCACTCTCACTGTTCTAGTATAAATAATGTTGATGCCTGTGCTTCACGCTCTGTCTTCAAAGGTCTGTGGAAGTATACTCAGCTACTGCCTATCTCAGAAATGTCCTAGCTTCTGCCTTTCCTACAAATACCTGTTGACTTGCATGACCCTAGCCAAGTTGCATCATCCCACACAGTTACAGGACATTTTCTCCCTGTTCCTCTGCACCCTTTATGTCTCTTCTTTTCTGTGTTTGTTTCCTGAAGTAACTCATGCTTCTTTTAACAGAAAGTTAACTTTTTAAATGTACAGTTAGCAAAGGCTAGTTAAAACTTTCTTTATAATGGACGAGTCCAGGGAACCAGGCTCAGTTGGTTAAGTGTCTACCTTGGCTCAGGTCGTGATCTCAGAATCCAGGGATCCAGCCCCGTATCAGGCTCTCTGCTCTATGGGAAGCCTGCTTCTCCCTCTTCCTCTGCCCCCCCCCCCCGCTCATACTCTCTCTTTCTCAAATAAAAAATTCTTTAAATTAATTAATTACATGATTAAAGTTAAAATATATATACATACATATGTGTGTATGCATATACATATATATATATATATAATACATATAATGAACAAGCTCTTAGTGAAGCATAACAATAAAAATTCAGATCTTAGAACTCTGAAGCTTATGTTACTGTTACCAAGGAGTCATCTAGGGCCACCCTAGAATGCAGGTTGTTCTACTTCTAACTTCAGGAACATCTTAAATTACAGAAAATTCCTGATAAAATTAAACACCTCAATCTCACTGTCTCAAGGTATCAGTGTAGTCAATATATATGAATCCCATTCTCCTAAGAACATTCAGAATTTTATTTATATCCCATCTATCTCAAAAAGGTTTTGAGCATCCTTCCCTGAGTATGTAAGTATGCCTAATTATGTATTAGGGATTGGTAAACCTTTTCTGCAAAGGGTAGACAATAAATATTTTAGCTTTTGTGGGCCATACAATCTCTGTCACAACTACTTAACTCTGCCACTGTGGTGAAAAAAAAACATAATATGTAAATGAATTAATTAGATTATGCTCCAATAAAACTTTATTTATAAAGACAGACTCTGACTGCAACCCCTGCTCTGCATCATGTCACCACATGCCTTTGATAGTCTTGGTATTTCAATTTTTAAAATAGTAACTTGTTTAAGTCATATGACTGTTACTACTGCCACAGGCTACTGCCCATGGTACAGACTGATACTCTTTTCATATATCCTAATATATCAAGCTCTGAAAGAAGCGGCAGAATGAAAGAGGAGCCAAGACTTGCGCCCTGGGATCTCCAAGCCCTTTTCCCTTTACTATTAGGGCTGACTGTTCTCAACTAGTCCCTCATGAACACCCTCACCCCTAATTCCTATTTTGTATCCAAGCCTGATCATCACTAAAATGGCACCTATCTCGTTGCTACTGAAAAGATTTGCCTGGTGTTGCAAGACAAACATGTGAGCAGGAGGGGCCACTATAGCACCACAGGTCTGAGCTCCTATCCACAGCCCTGTCTGCAGCCTGGGGCAGATCCCTTCCCCTTAGAACCCATTATTCCAGAGCAGCCTCACCCTCCTCAAGCTGTTGCTCAGAAAAAAGCCTCAGAATTCAATAAAAATACAGAGACTATTATGTGTGATCTTACCCTCAAATTTGTCTAGCTCCTGTCCCATCCTCCTTTCTGCCTCCTTTACCTGACTTGAACTTACTCATCTAAGTCCAGTTCAGATCCTTCAGTGCCAAGGCTGCTCTAAGTGTCTCTCCTCCCAGCTCCCTAGAACTCTATACTTGCCTTTATGGCCAAGCTTATTATACTTTAGTGCCCCTCTAAGCTTATGAATTGAGAATGAGGATCCTTATTCATCTCTGCACCCTGCACAAATTGTTCCTCTTACCTCCCCATACCCTCTCCAAGAACTTCCAGCCTCACCAAAAAAAAAAAAAAAAGGACATGATTTTTTGATCATTCTACTAAAATTAAAGGAAATGACCATATCTAGAAATTAGGGAGGAAGTGAACTACAATTTGATGACTATTAATTCCTTCCAAAATAATGCCATGAACCATAACCAACCAGTTCCCAATACAATTTAAGTATTGAGCCAAACAGTTAATTCAAGGACACAAAAGTAAAGAGCAAAACAATACATGGGCTTTTTCAATGCACATTCATTGTGATGATTTCAAACACTGCTGACAGTCATGGGTCATTAGTACTCTCACTCTTCGCTCTCTTTAACGCACTCTCTCTCTTGTTACTCTCCATCTACCTCAAGGGGCAAAAACAAGTTGTTTTTCATTTGTTTGAATTAAGGTGTTGGGAGTGTGATTGGTTTTGTTTACCAGCAGCAGTTTACAACATCTCACTTGTCTCTCTTTATGCTACAAAAGCTTTGAAAATGTCACCTCAACTCTGGAGCTACTAAATGTTCCTGCTGAGCCACACAAATTCCATAAAATACTAGTATGCCTTGTAGGTCCTACCAAAATGACAGATTCCTGACTTTAGAATGTGGAAATGATGAGGATGTTTACAGACCAGTAAATTTTGTTCATTGGATTTTATTAAGTAACGTTACTCAAATCTGAATTCTAAAGTCAATGTTCCCTTAAAACAATGCCAATATGTAACTGGTTTTCAAATACAAGCAGTACATTGATAAGCACAGCAAACCAAAGTCCATCAGTCTTTTCTGTGCCATCAACAATTATTCCATTTTACTATCAAATAGGAAAAACTAGTTCAGGGCATTTTTATGTTAACTGTTCTGGAAACTGTCCCAAATATGCTACTTCTAACTCTTAATTATATATGCAAAAATTAACAAAGAAGTCAATGATCCCAAAGGGTGGTTAGAAAAAAAAAATACCTTAAATTGAGTTTTATTTTCTTTTAGAGCACTAAGACAAGCAAACTCTCAGTCTAGACTCGATGATTTCTCAGTTCAATCTTCCTCTTGGAAGCCTAAAAACTTACCAGTATCATACAGAAGAAACCAGAGAGATGGCATAAAATAAATGAATAGTTTAGGGGAAATTTATGATTGACAACAACCTAGTTTCACACATTTCTACAACTATGAGATTAACTATATACAACTGTTTTCTTAAGACTGGTATGGAAGATATCAGGGCGCCTGGGTAGCTCAGTTGGTTGAGTGTGCAACTCTTGATTTTGGCTCAGGACATGATCTCAGGTCCTGAATCTAGTCCCCAAACCCCATGGGCTCCATGCTCAGAAGGGAGTCAGTCCACTTGGGATTCTCTCTCTCCCTCTCCCTCTGCCCCTCCCCTCCCTATGCATGCATGTGAGCTCTAAATAAATAAATAAATAAATCTTTTTTTTTTTTTAAAGAAATATATAAATAAAAATTTTCACAATTTGTGCAAAAAGGAGACTAAACCTATTCAAATATAACTTTTTTAAATGACTAGGGAAAAACTACTAGAAGAATACATATTAAAATACTGGTTTTTGCCTTAAGTTGGTAGTACTATGGATAATATTTCCTGTTTCCCAAATATCTTTATAATGTGTTTTGCTCGAAAAAATTTTAGTATAATTTAAAGATTAGCCAGATAACCATTTAATATATTACTGTTGAACAATTTCAGCTATTTGTACCATTCACTGGTTTCAATCTGAAAAATACCAGCAACAGAAATCCTACAGATATGGCTTGATTACCTCTTATCCTATGAGGAATGATAGATCACACACAGCACAACAAAGAAGTAATTTTCTAGTGCCTAGAACAGTAACAAAAATGGGAAATCTGCCTTTACAAAACCCATTACAGTATAAATATACCTCATCATATATGCTCCCATTAATGTCTGCGCCGTAGATAGGTGCCACAAAAGTTAAGTTCTTCCAGTACTTGCGTTCCAAATCTTCATAATCCAAATATCTTGGAGTACAGTACCTGCAAAAGGTAAATGAAAAGAGTACAAACCAATGCAACAGTATAAGATTTTCCCCACCCACATCACTTAAATTACTTTCTAAACAAAATTTTATTAAAATGAAAACAATGTAGCAACTCAATTGTCAAATCTAACAAGTAAATACACAAATGTGTATTTACTTGTATTTATCACGGATCTTTGGATACTGTAAATACTCCCAAATAACTCTATACAGTAATGTCATATATTTTACTAATAAGGAAAATATTTTCAAAAGCATATCAAATATAGGAGGAGAAGAGTTAAAAGTTCACCATTTTACATCTGCAAATCAATGAGATACAATACATTAATAAAAGAAAGAACAAGAACCATATGATACTCTCAATAGATGCTGAAAAGGCATTTCACAAAGTACAGCATCCTTTCCTGATCAAAACTCTTCAAAGTGTAGGGATAGAGGATACATACCTCAATATCATCAAAGCCATCTATGAAAAACCCACCGCGAATATCATCCTCAATGGAGAAAAACTGAGAGCTTTTCCACTAAGGTCAGGAAATATGGCAGGGATGTCCGTTATCACCACCGGTATTCAACATAGTACTAGAAGTCCTAGCCTCAGCAATCAGACAACAAAAATAAATTAATGGCATCCAAATTGGCAAGGAAGAAGTCAAACTATCACTCTTTGCAGATGATATAATACTATATGTGGAAAACCCAAAAGACTCCACTCCAAATCTACTGAACTTGTACAGGAATTCAGTAAAGCGTCAGGATATAAAAGCAATGCACAGAAATCCGCTGCATTTCCTTACAACAACAAGACAGAAGAAAGAGAAATCAAGGAGTCAATCCCATTTACAATTGCACCCAAAACCATAAGATACCTAGGAATAAACCTAACCAAGGAGGCAAAGAATCTATACTCAGAAAACTATAAAGTACTCATGAAAGAAATTGAGGAAGACACAAAGAAATGGAAAAATGTTCCATGCTCATGGATTGGAAGAATAAATATTGTGAAAATGTCGATGCTACCTAAAGCAATCTACACGTTTAAGGCAATCCCTATCAAAATCCCATCCATTTTTTCCAAAGAAATGGAACAAATAATTCTAAAATTTATATGGAACCAGAAAAGACCTCGAATAGCCAGAGAAATATTTGAAAAAGAAAGCCAAAGTTGGTGGCATCACAATTCCAGACTTCAAATTCTATTAAAAAGCTGTCATCATCAAGACAGTATGGTACTGGCACAAAAACAGACACACAGATCAATGGAACAGAATAGAGAGCCCAGTAATAGACCCTCAACTCTATGGTCAACTAATCTTCAACAAAGCATGAAAGAATGTCCAATGGAAAGACAGTCTCTTCAACAAATGGTGATGGGAAAATTGGACAGCCACATGCATAAAAATGAAACTGGACCATTTCCTTACACCTCACACAAAAATAGACTCAAAATGGATGAAGGTCCTCAATGTGAGAAAGGAATCCATCAAAATCCTTGAGGAGAACACAGGCAGCAACCTCTTCGACCTCAGCCACAGCAACTTCTTCCTAGGGACATCTCCAAAGGCAAGGGAAGCTAGGGCAAAAATGAACTATTGGGACTTAATCAAGATCAAAAGCTTTTGCACAACAAAGGAAACAGTCAACAAAACCAAAGACAACTGACAGAATGGGAGAAGATATTTGCAAATGACATATCAGATAAAGGGCCAGTATCCAAAATCTAGAAAGAACTTAATCAAACTCAACACCCAAGGAACAAATAATCCAATCAAGAAATGGGCCGAGGACATGAACAGACATTTCTGCAAAGAAGACATCCAAACGGCTAACAGACACATGAAAAAGTGTTCCACATAACTCGGCATCAGGGAAATACAAATCAAAACTGCAATGAGATACCACCTCACACCAGTCAGAATGGCTAAAATTAACAAGTCAGAAAATGACAGATGCTGGCGAGGATATAGAGAAGGGGGAACCCTCCTATAGTGTTGGTGGGAATGCAAGCTGGTGCAACCACTCTGCATATTGCATGGAGGTTCCTCAAAAAGTTGAAAATAGAGCTACCCTACGACTCAGCAATTGCACTACTTCGTATTTACCCTAAAGATACAAATGTAGTGATTAGTGATCCGAAGGCATATGTGCACCTGAATGTTTATAGCAGCAATGTCCACAATAGCCAAACTATGGAAGGAACCTAGATGTCCATCAACAGATGAATGGATAAAGAAGATGCAGGGTGTGTGTGTGTGTGCGTGTGTGTATATATATATATAATGGAATACTATGCAGCCATCAATAGACATGAAATCTTGCCATTTGTGACGACATGGATGGAACTAGAACGTATTATACTTAGCAAAATAAGTCAATCAAAGAAAGGCAATTATCATATGATCTCCCTGATATGAGGAAGTTGAGAAGCAACAAAGGAAGTTTGATGGGTAGGAAAAGAATAAATGAAACAAGATGGGATCCGGAGGGAGACAAACCATAAGAGACTCTTAATCTCACAAAATAAACTAAGGGTTGCCAGGAGGAGGTGGATCGGGAGAGGGTGGTGGGTTATGAACATTGGGGAAGGTATGTGCTATGATGAGTGCTATGAAGTGTGTAAACCTGGCGATTCACAGATCTGTATCCCTGGGGCTAATAACACATACGTCAATAAAAAATTTAAAAATTATATTTAAAAAATTATCAACCAAAAAAAAAGAAACTCACCATTTTACCTTTCAAATTATTTTCTAAACTCTTTAACCAATTATTCTATACTAGCAAATTTTACAGACTTACATGCAAAAGATAAAACATTTATAGGAAAATTGACAAAAAATAATTTCACTCAAAGTCCAGGAAAGCAGGAAAAGCCAAAACTAGAAGCAATCAACATGATCATTAGAAGCAGAATGACCTAGGGAAAAGTTCAGGAAACCAAAATAAGATACTTTACCAACATTAGTTTGGAAAATGGTTAATATATTAATGGTAGGAAAGAATGAGACCTCTCTTACACAGCTGGAGTGAAAGTATAAAGTAGTACAAACTTTCCAGAGTACAATTTTTTACACATATCAAAACCTTCAAAAAATGCATATCTTCAACCATAAAATCCAACTCTGGAAATTCATTCTAACAATGCAGAGACATATACAATGATACATGACCTGTGGTGTTTGTTCCAGCAATAACTGAAAACTCAAACTAATGTTGCCCTACAACAAGGGCTAAGTTAAATAAAATACAGAATACAAAATAAGGTAGATCTTTCTACATATTGATATTAATATTTTTCCACAATGAATTAAGTAGATTACAGAATGGTGAATATACATGTAAAAAAATCTATAATTATATTCAAAAGGACAAAAAGAAATTTATACCATATTATTAATATTAATGGTTATTTTTTACATTGGAATTACAGAAAAGCACTTACTTCTCTGTGTTATTTGGACTGTGAACAAATAATCTTATATTAATACACATACACACAAAAATACCAGTATTTCTACATGAAAAATAAATCAACAAACCAAGAGAGTTTTTTAGCAGCAAAAAGAGTGTTTAGCAGCAGTAGCAATCCCCATAAAGCCTACTGACATTTTACTATAGATTTAATAACTGTAGAACAATCAAAATCAATACCCACTGTACTAGGACCCCAAATTAGTTACCTAAGCAGTAAGCAAGAAAACCAAACAAATTAACAACTTTATTTGAAATATAAAATAACTTGCTGATTTACCCAAAACATTAAAATCTCAACAGGACAGCCAAAATTTTAAAAGATGGGCATGAAAGCATCATTTACTCCACAGTATTCTACCACTTCAATTAGTAGGTTTCAAGAGTAATAAGAATTGTAGGCAAGCTAACTAGAAGCCAGACTCAGGTGACCAAAAAAGGTAACAGAGATACTGTTTATTATATCTTACAGAGAAATTTGTTGGACTTTTTTGGATACCAAAATCTTAAACTGTTTTTCACTATAACAGACCCAAAGACTCTATCACTATATACCACTCAATCATGGATCAATTTTTAACTACCTATAACTCTAAAATAAAAAAGACACGTGGTTTAGTAGCTACTGAGTTAAATTCTAAAATCGTGAATATAGTATTTGTTGACTGAATGAATAATGATTCTAAACTTGAAAAAAGTGACCAGTTCACTCAGTTGGTGCCCAACTCTAATGAAACTTGGCTACAGATTCCATCCTTAATAGACCGTCAAACAATTACAACTGTCCCACAAATCCAGTATCAATTTGCTCAAAACCAATCCACCATTCCTTTCTTTCAGAACCTTTTATTCACTATATAGCAACTGTTAGAGGTGGGTCTTTAGGACCAGCCTGCCTAGAGCTTTGAATCCAGCTTTTGCCATGTGTAAGCTATGTAATCTTGGGCAAGGGGCTAATTTTCTCTGGACCTCAGTTATTCCTCTATAAAACGAGGATAGTAACAGTTGAATTACTGTGAGGACACCATTGCATAATTATACAAAGCACATAGCTCCATGCATAGAAGAATGTATAGATCAGTAATGTAAGTGATACAAGAGAGTATATTACTTACCTCCATAAAGTTTTATAGTAGAATTATCTTGGAGGTCTCCAGATTTTCTTTTTTTTTTTTTTTAAGATTTTATTTATTTATTTGACAGACAGAGATCACAAGTAGGCAGAGAGGCAGGCAGAGAGAGAGATGGGGGAAGCAGGCTCCCCGCTGAGCAGAGAGCCCGATGCGGGGCTGATCCCAGGACTCTGGGATCATGACCTGAGCCAAAGGCAGAGGCTTTAACCCACTGAGCCACCCAGGCACCCCTCCAGATTTTCTTTGAACTAAGTTGTGTTATTAACCAAATGAGCATGTTATCCTGTTTACTATTTACACCAAGCACATGATGCACTGTGTACCTATGCAAAGGCATATACTGAATCAAAGTAAACAGACGAACAAAGGGAAAAAAAAAAAAAAAAAAAACAGGAGAATGCCTCCTGCCTCCCATGAAAATTTACTCCATCTCAGGAGGACCATCCTATAACCATAATGAACACCATTTGCCCAAGTACAACTGTAAGTGAACAAGCAAAAGCCTTGGATTGAGGCTTAGAAACCCATCTCACTGGCATTTGAAATAAATTTCCCACATGAAACTGGCAGAGGAAATATAAAAAGAATTTTCTTTTTTTTCTTTTTTTTTTTTTAAAGATTTTATTTATTCATCAGAGAGAGAGAGAGAGGGAGAGAGAGCGAGCACAGGCAGACAGAATGGCAGGTAGAGGCAGAGGGAGAAGCAGGCTCCCTGCCAAGCAAGGAGCCCGATGTGGGACTCGATCCCAAGACGCTGGGATCATGACCTGAGCCGAAGGCAGCTGCTTAACCAACTGAGCCACCCAGGCGCCCCAAAAGAATTTTCAAAAGTATCTTTTTTCCTAGGAATCTTCATTTTATTTTTTCTTTCTCTCCAAATTTTTATTAAAATTCTAGTTAGATACTCTAACTATTCTAACTAAAAAGTAATATTGGTTTTGGGAGTAGAATTTAGTGATTCATCACTTACATACAACACCCAGTGTTCATCATAACAAATGCCCTCCTTAATACCCATCACCCACCTAGCCCATTCTCCACCCACCTCCCTCCATTAACCCTCAGTTTGTTCTCTAACGTTAAAAGTCTCTTATGGTTTGTTTCCCACTTTTTTTTCCCTACCCATATGTTCATCTGTTTTGTTTCCTAAATTTCACGTATGAGTGAAATCATATGGTATTTGTCTTAGCATAATACACTCTAGCTCCATCCACATCATTGCAAATGACAAGACACTTTTGATGTGAGTAATATTCGTGTGTGTGTGTGTGTGTGTGTGTGTGTGTGTGTGTACACCACTTCTTCTTTTCCCATTCATCAGTCAATGGACATTTGGGCTCTCTCCATCGTTTGGCTATTGTTGATAATGCTGCTGTAAACATCAGCATACATGTACCACTTCAAATCTGTACTTTTGTATCCTTTGGGTAAACAACTAGTAGTTCAATTGCTGGATCATAGGGTAGTTCTATTTTTAACATTTAAGAATTTTTTATTTTTAGAGAGAGAGGGTGCATGTGCATGGAAGGGAGGGGGAAAGGGAGCAAGAATCTTAAGCAGGCTCCATACTCAGCCCAGAGACCAATATGGTGCTCCCTCTCGCAACCATAAGATCACGACCTGAGCAGAAATCAAGAGCTGGAGGCTTAACCGACTGAGACACCCAGGTGCCCCTATTTTTAACTTTTTGATGAGAGTAAAAATTGAACAGCTATACGAACAAAACAAGTGCCTAGTAAAATAAATTCCCTCTAAAAAGAAAACTGATACTACACTAGAATAATCACATGGGCTAGAGATGATGATCCAAGTGTCTCTATGACAAGAAAAAAAGGTCTTCAAGGCTCTGTTCTCATCAATATTTTGAATTACCACGTATTATTAACAATGATCATCTGGGAGCCAAAATTATATATTTCTATAATGTTTGAATTTTCAAATAAACATGTATTACTTTTGTAACTGATAAAAGCATTTCTGACCATTCTTCAAAATTCATCTCAATGGCACGTACAAAACAAAATTACTCCTTTCCTGATTATCAACCATAGAAGTCTTTTGAAACCCCATTGTACTTTGTACCTCTCCTATGGTAATTATAATAATTATTAAAGGTACTAATAAGCATTTTCTAGCAAGTATAATCTGATTACTTTCAAATTCAAATTGTCTCCCAAAATACCAAAGTAGCCAAGCAGATGTTCCACTATATGAACTAATCTATTTAATTAACACTTTAAGAATGACTCTGGAGGAGCGCATGGGTGACTCAGTCATTAAGCATCTGCCTTTGGCTCCCAGGGTCCTGGGATCAAGTCTCACATGGGGCTCCCTACTCAGTGGGGAGCCTGCTTCTCCCTCTCCCACTCTTCGTGCTTGTGCTCCCTCTCTTGCTGTGTCTCTGTCAATTGAATAAAATCTTTTTTAAAAATTTTAAAAAAGGACTCTGGAAATGGGTGCTAGAAGATAAACAACAGAATACAACACACCATTTATACTTTTAAAGAGCTAGATAAGTCTGCTTCCACAATCCTGTTTCAATTGCATTACACTATAGTGTAATGTACATTATATATAATGTACATTACAGTAAATGGCTAAAAGAGTCCTTGAAAATTCTGAATGCAAACCAGTCCAGTCTACAATAAAAGTTTCACATTCTCAATTAATGAGATCTTAAACAATGAGATTTACTAATGCCTACCAAAAATTCAAAAGAAGGGACTCACATGAAATATAAAACTTTCAGGATGAGTCCAAGATGGCAGAAGAGTATAAGACAGAATCTTCAGCTAGGTAGCTATTAAACCATTCTGAAACTGACAAATTCAACTGGAGATCAAAGAAAAGAAGAGCAGCAATTCTATTGACAGGAAAACGACCACTTTCTGCAAGGTAGGATGTGAGAAGAAAATCCAAGGCAATAAATGGGAATATAGATCGCAGAGGAGGAGGGATCCTCCATCGGCCAGCTACTGGCAAGTGACAGAGCAGAGGAGCACAAAATCAGAACTTTTAGAAGTCTGCTCCAGTCAGGGATGTCATTCTGGTGGCTAACAGGCAGGGGTGGAAGGGAGTGGAATCCTTCTTGGGACAGTGTGATCTCAGGACTCTCAGGGTCACAGGAAGACCAAGGCTACAGGAATGTGGCAGAACTCCCAGGTATCAGAGCGGTAAAGATGGCTGCAAAGAGTGATCCAAGGAGTGGGCTCTCAGGGCAGAGTTGTGTGTTACACAGCACAGTCCAGCCACTGCTCTTCAAGCAGGGGCCTAACAAGAGGCAGATCCAGACAGAACCCCCACAGCACAGGAGCATGCTACAGGAATCTGTGGAGTTTAGAGACTCTAAACAGGGCCATGTGCCAAAGATACAAACACTTGGTCACAGGCCAGGGGAGCACAGAGTATGGCCAGAAACCAGGGGGACAGGAGTGATTGAATGCTTTTCTCTGAGGGCTCATTAAGGAGTGGAAACCCAAGCACTCGGCCCCTCCAGGGCCTGAGATTGGGAGGCCGCCATTTTCATTCTTGTCCTCTAAAGTTGCATGGAAAGATTTCAGGGAACAAAAACTACCCAGAGCAAAGCCCTACAGATTACTTAGTCTGGCCCCCAGCAAGTGCGGTGTAACTCCCCCTGGGGCAAAGACATTTGAGAATCACTGAATAGGCCCCTCCCCAAGAAGATCAGCAAGAACATCCAGCCAAGAACAAGTTTACAAATCAATGAGAACTGCAAAACTCCAGAGCTAAGGGAATACAGCACATAAAATTCATGGCTTTTTTCCCATGATTCTTTAGTCTTTCGACTTTAATTTTTCTTAATGTTCTCTATTTTTCCCCTTTTTCTTCTTGAATTTTTCTTCTTTTTTTGATTTCAACCAACTTCTCATCAATTCCTTATTTAAAATATTTCTTTAATTTTCAATTTTACAGTCATATTTAACCTTACTCTGTATGTGTGTGTGTATTTTTCTTTCTTTAAAATTTTGGGGTGCCATTTCTTCTAACAGAACAAAATACACAAATCTAGTATATGGCTCTGTTCTATTCACCAGCCTGATATATTCTTTTTTCTTTTTCTTTTACCCATGGATTCGGGTCTCCCCTTATTTGTTTACTGTATATTACTCTGGGGTCATGTTACCCTTTTAGTATTTTGTTTTCTCATTCATCTATTTTTCCCTGGACAAAATGACAAAATGGAAAAAACTCACCTCACAAAAAAGAACAAGAGGGGCAGTACCAAATGCCAGGGGCCAAATCAATATGGACATTAGCAACATGTCAGAACAGGAGTTCAGAATAACGATTATAAAGATACCAGATGGGCTTCAAAAAAACATAGAAGACACCTGAGGATCTCTTTCTACAGAAATAAAACCTAACCAAGTTGAAATCAAAAAGGATATTAATGAGGTGAATCAAAAATGGAGGCTCTGGGGCACCTGGGTGGCTCAGTGGGTTAAAGCCTCTGCCTTTGGCTCGGGTCATGATCCCAGGGTCCTGGGATCGAGCCCCACATCGGGCTCTCTGCTCGGCGGGGAGCCTGCTTCCACCTCTCTCTGCCTGCCTCTCTGCCTACTTGTGATCTCTGTCTGTTAAATAAATAAATTCTTTAAAAAAAAAATGGAGGCTCTAACTGCTAAATAAAGGAGGCAGAAGAGACAATTAGTGATATAGAAGACCAAATGATGGAGAATAAAGAAGCTGAGAAAAAGAGAGATGAACAACTACTGGATCACAAGGGGAAAATTTAAGAGATAAGTAACACCATAAATCAAAACAATATTAGAATAATTGGGATTCCAGAGGCACCTGGGTGGCCCAGTGGGTTAAGCCTCTGCCTTTGGCTCGGGTCATGATCTCAGGGTCCTGCGATCGAGGCCCCCATCGGACTCTCTGCTCAGCAGGGAGCCTGCTTCCCCCTCTCTCTCTGTCTGCCTCTCTGCCTACTTGTAATCTCTCTATGTGTGTCAAATAAATAATAAAATCTTAAAAAAAAAAAAAAAAAGAAGCATTGGGATTCCAGAAGAAGAAGAAAGAGAGGCGGGGGGCAGAAGGTATATTGGAGCAAATTTCAGTGGAGAACTTCCCTATTTAGGGAAGGAAGCAGGCATCAAAACCCAGGAGGCACGGAGAACCCCCCCCCCAAAAATAAATAAAAATAGGTCAACACCCTGACATCTAACAGTAAAACTAACAAGTCTCAGAAAAAAAGGGAAAATCCTAAATGCAGCATGGGACAAAAGGGCTGTCATTACAATGGTAGAAATATTAGATTGGCAGTAGACCTATCCACAGAGACCTGGCAGACCAGGAAGAACTGGCATGATATATTCACAACACTAAATGAGAAAAAACACAGCCAAGAACACTATATCCAACTATGCCGTCATTGAAAACAGAACGAGAGATAAAAAGAGATAAAAAAAAACATAGACCAGAAAGGAACAGAGAAAATACACAGTAACAGTCCCTTACAGGCAATACATTTGCACTAAATTCATATCTTCCAATAGTTACCCTGAATGTAAATGGACTAAATACCCCAATCAAAAGACACAGAGTATCAGACTGGATAAAAAAAAGCAGGACCCATCCATATGCTGTCTGCAAGAGGCTCATTTTAGAGCCAAAGACACCTCCAGATTTAAGTGAGGGGGGCGGAAAACCATTTACCATGCTAATGGACATCAAAAGAAAGCTGGGGGCAGGGGACAATCTTTGTATCGGACAAATTAGATTTTAAGCCAAAAACATAATAAGAGATGAGGAAAGACACCATATCATAATTAAAGGATCTGTCCAACAAGAAGATCTAACAATTTTAAAGATCTATGCCCCTAACATGGGAGCAGCCAATTATGTAAGTCAATTAATGACAACTTCAAAGAAACACATCAACAATAATATAATAATAGTAGGGGACTTTAACATCCCCTCCTCACTAAAATGGACAGATCATTTAAGCAAAAGATCAACAAGGAAATAAGGGCTTTAAATGCCACACTGGGGGCGACTGGATGGCTCAGTGGGTTGGGCCTCTGCCTTCGGCTCAGGTCATGATCTTAGGGTACTGGGATCGAGCCCCACATCAGGCTATCTGCTCAGCAGGAGCCTGCTTCCCTCTCTCTCTCTGCCTGCCTCTCTGCCTACTTGTGATCTCTCTCTCGCTGTCAAATAAATAAAATCTTTTAATTAAAAAAAAAAATGACACACTGGATCAGATGGACATCACAGATATATTCAGAACATTCCATCCAAAAGCAACAGAATATACATTCTTCTCTAGTGCACATGGAACATTCTCCAGAATAGATCATATCCTGGGTCACAGGTCAGGTCTCAACTGGTACCAAAAGACTGGAATCATTTCCTGAATATTTTTGGACCACAATGCTTTGAAATGTGAACTCAACACAAGACAAAAGTTAGAAAGAGCTCAAATACATGGAGGCTAAAGAGCATCCTACTAAAGAATGAATGGGTAGACCAGGAAATTAATGAAGAATTTTAAAAATTCATGGAAACCAATGATAATGAAAACATAACTGTTCAAAATCTCTGGAATGCAGCAAAGGCAGTCCGAAGAGGACTTGTATGGCAATGCAAGCCCTTCTCAAAAGACAAGGAATGTTTCAAATACACAACCTAACCCTACACTTAAAGGAGCTGGAGAAAGAACAGCAAATAAGGCCTAAACCCAGAAAGGGAAGAGAAATAATAATGATTAGAGCAGAAATCAATGAAATGGAAACCAAAAGAACAGTAGACCAAAGAAACTAGGAGCTGGTTCTTTGAAAGAATTAGTAAGATTGATAAACCCCTAGTGAGATTTATCGAAAAGAAAAAAGGACCCAAATTATTAAAATTATGAACAAAAGAAGAGAGATCACAACCAACACCAAAGAAATACAATCAATTATAAGAACACATTTTGAGCAACCATTCACCAGCAAATGAGACAATCTGGACGAAAGGGATGCATTTCTAGAGACCTATAAACTACCAAAACTGAACCAGGAAGAAACAGAAAACATGAACAGACCCATAAACAGTAAGGAAATTGAAGCAGCAATAAAAAATCTCACAACAGGGATGCCTGGGTGGCTCAGTTGGTTAAGCAGCTGCCTTCGGCTCAGGTCATGATCCCAGCGTCCTGGGATCAAGTCCCACATCGGGCTCCTTGCTCCGCAGGGAGCCCGCTTCTCCCTCTGACTCTGCCTTCCACTCTGTCTGACTGTGCTCGCTCTCGCTTGCTCTCTCTCTGACAAATAAATAAAATCTTTTAAAAAATAATAATAATATGAGAAACCTCTACCTTTAAAAAAAAAAAAAAAATCTCACAACAAACAAGAGCCCGGACCAGACGGTTTCCCAGGGAAATTCTACAAACATTTAAAGAAGAATTAATACCTATTCTCCCAAAACTGGTCCAAAAAACAGAAATGAAAGGAATACTACCAAACTCATTTTATGAGGCCAGCATTACCTTAATCCCAAAACCAAAGACACAATCAAAAAGGAGAATTACAGACAAATGTCCTGATGAACATGGATGCAAAAATGCTCACCAAAATCCTAGCCAACAGAATCTGACAGTACATTAAAAGGATTATTCACCACGACCCAGTGGGATTTATTCTTGGGCTGCAAGGCTGGTTCAACACCCACAATCAATGTGATACAATAAATTAATAAAAGAAGGAACAAGAGCCATAGGATACTCTTAACAGATGCAGAAAAAAGCATTTAACAAAGCATTCTTTCTTGATTAAAACTCTTCACACTATAGGCACAGAGGATACAAACCTCAATATCATCAAAGCCATCTATGAAAAACCCACACTGAATGTCATTCTCAATGAGGAAACCTGGAGCTTTTCCTAATGTCTATTATCACTGCTGATATTCAATATACTAGCAGTCCTAGCCTCAACAATCAGACAACAAAAAGAAATAAAAGGCATCCATATGGGCAAAGACAAAGTCAAATTCTTACTCTCTGCAGATGATATAATACTTTATGTGGAAAACCCAAACTATTCCACCCCAAAATTGGTAGAATTCATACAAGAATTCAGTAAAGTGTCAGGATATAAAATCAATGCACAGAAATCAGCTGCATTTCTATAGCCCAACAACAAGACAGAAGAAAGAAAAATTAAGGAGTCAATATCACTTACAGTTATACCCCAAACTATAAGATACCAAGGAGGCAAAAAATCTGTACTTAGAAAACTACAGAACTCTCATAAAAGAAACTGAGAAAGGCACAAAGAAATGGAAAAACATTCTACACTCATGGACTGGAAGAACAAATATTGTTAATATGTCTATGCTACCTAGAGAAATCTACAGATTTAATGCAATCCCTATCAAAATACCACCAACTTTTTTCACAGGAATGGGACAAATAATCCTAAAATTTGTATGGAACCAGAAAAGACTCCCAAATAGCCAGAAGAATGTTGAAAAAGAAAACCAAATCTTGTGCATCACAATTCCAGACTTCAACCTCTATATCAAAGCTGTAATGATCAAGAAAGTATGGTACGGTGCAAAAACAGACACATAGATCAATGGAACAGAATAGAGAGCCCAGTAATAGACCCTCAACTCTATGGTCAACTAATCTTCCACAAAGCGGGAAAGAATATCCAATGGAAAAAAAACATCAGTCTCTTCAAAAAATGGTGTTAGGAAAATTGGATAGCCACATGCAGAAGAATGAAACTGGACCAAAAATAGACTCAAAATGGATGAAAGACCTCAATGTGAGACAGAAATCCACCAAAATCCGTGAGGAGAACAGAGGGAACAACCTTTTTTACTTCAGCTGCAGCAACTTCTTCCTAGTCACATCACCAAAGACCAGGAAGCAAGGGCAAAAATGAACTACTGGCATGCTCTCTCTCTCTATGTGTGTCAAATAAATAAATAAAATCTTTTTTATTTATTTGGCACTTTATTGACACTAGTGACACTTTTTGACACTATTGGCACTTTATCAAGATTACAAGCTTTAAACAGTCAACAAAACCAAAAGACAACAACCAATAGAATGGTAGAAGATATTTACAAATGACATACCAGATAAAGGACCAGTATCCAAAATCTATGAAGAACTTATCAAACTCAACACCTGAAGAACAAATAATCCAATCAAGAAATGGGCAGGGGCGCCTGGGTGGCTCAGTGGGTTAAAGCCTCTGCCTTTGGCTCAGGTCATGATCCCAGGGTCCTGGGATAGAGCCCCACATCGGGCTCTCTGCTCCACAGGGAGCCTGCTTCCTCCTCTTTCTCTGCCTGCCTCTCTGCCTAGTTTCTCTCTGTCAAATAAATAAAATATTTAAAAAAAAAAAAAAGAAAGAAAGAAAGAAAGAAAGAAATGGGCAGAAGACATGAACAGACATTTCTGCAAAGAAGACATCCAAATGGCCAATAGACAAATGAAAAAGTACTCACCATCGCTCAGCTTCAGGGAAATACAAATCAAAACCACAATGAGAAACCACCTCACACCAGTCAGAATGGCTAAAATTAATAAGTCAGGAAATAACAGATGCTGGTGAGAATGTGGACAAAGGGGAACCCTCCTACAGTGTTTGTGGGAACATAAGCTGGTGCAGCCACTCTAGAAAACAGCATGGAGTTTCCTCAAAAAGGTAAAAATAGAGCTACCCTATGACCCATCAACTGCACTACTGGGTATTTACCCCAAAAATAAAAATGTAGTGATACGAAGAGGCACCTGCACCCCAATGCTGACAGCAGCAATGTCCACAATAGCCAAACAAAAGAAAGAACCCAGATGTCCATTGACAGATTAATGGATAAAGAAGAGTGGTACACACACACACACACACACACACACACACTGGAATATTATGCAGCCATGGAAAAATGAAATCTTGCCATTTGCAACAACGTGGATGGAACTAGAGGGTATTATGCTAAGCAAAATAAGTCAATCAGAGAAAGACAATTTCCATATGATCTCACTGATATGTGGAATTTGAGAAACAAGACAGAGGATCATAGGAGAGGAAAAAATGAAACAAGACAAAACCAGAGAGGGCGACAAACCATAAGAGATTCTTAATCTCAGGAAACAGACTGAGGGTTGGGAGGAATGGGATGGCTGGGTGACGGACATTAGGGAGGGTATGCATTGTGGTGAGCGCTATCTATTGTGTAAGACTGATGAATCATAGACCTACACCCCTGAAACAAATAATACATTATATGTTAATAATTTTTTTTAAAATATTTTATTTATTTATCAGAAAGAGAGAAGGAGAGAGCGAGCACAGGCAGACTGAATGGCAGGCAGAGGCAGAGGGAGAAGCAGGCTCCCCGCTGAGCAAGAAGCCCGATGAGGGACTCGATCCCAGGACACTGGGATCATGACCTGAGCCGAAGGCAGCTGCTTAACCAACTGAGCCACCCAGGTGTCCCGTTAATAATTTTTTTTAAAAGCCTTTTCCACGCTACCCAGGGAAGGGTTCATATGATGTGTTTTGCCTTCCTGCCGCAACTTAAAGGGAAATTTTCACAATATCCGGAGCTCTTGATGTTCTGCAAATGAAGGAGGAGGATGTCCTCAAATTCCTTGCAGCAGGAACCCACTTACGTGGCACCAACCTTGACTTCCAAATGAATAGTACATCTACAAAAGGAAAAGTGATGGCATCTATATCCTAAAACTGAAGAGATCCTGGGAGAAGTTTCTGCTGGCAGCTCATGCCGCTATTGCCACTGAAAACCCAGCTGATGTCAGTGTCATATCGTCCAGGAATATTGGCTAGGGAGCTGTGCTCAAATTTGCTGCTGCTACTGGACCTACTCCTGTTGCCAGTCGCTTCGCTCCCGAAACCTTTCCTAACCAGACCAGCCAGGCTTCCAAGAGCTGAGACTTCTAGTGGTTACTGATCCCAGGGCTGAAGACCAGCCTCTTACAGAGCTGTCATATGTTAACCTACCTACCACCACTCTGCGTAACCTACCTACCAACACCTCTGTGTTGTGTGGACATTGCCATCTCTTGCAACAAGGGAGCTCACTCAGTGGGTCTGAGGTGGTGGATGCTGCCAGGGAAGTTCTGCACATGCATGGCACCATTACCCATGGGAGGTCATGCCTGATCTCTACTTCTACAGAGATTCTGAAGAGATTGAAAAGAGCAGGCCACTGTGGAAAAGGCTGTGACCAAAGAGGAATTTCAGGGTAAATGGACTGCTCCAGCTCCTGGATTCACTGCTACTCCACATGAAGTCACAGACTACTCTGAAGGTGAATAGGCGCTCTCTGTTCTTATTAAGCAGTTCCCTACTGAAGACCGGAGTGCTCAGTCTGCTACTGAAGACTGGTCTGCAGCTCCCGCTGCTCAGACCACTGAATGGGTAGGAACACCACTGAGTGGTCTTAAGCTTCTCTTCCAGAAAGGCAAACAAAATGGAAATAAAGTTGACGGTAAATAAACAGTTTGTAAAAGTCAAAAATATATACATATAAAACTTCCAATTCCTTTGGAATAGACACAATGTTCCATAGCTGAAACTTTACACACAGAATTAAGATTCTTCAACCATCAAGTATTGACTATGTCAAATATAAATTTAAAATTTCAAAAACATATCAACTAAATTCATCCAAAGAGCTTACCCAGGGAATTTAGATGGTGATGTTTGTTGATCAGCACATTGGCTGATTTGAGGTTTTAGTTTTTTTTTCCTAATTAATGTTTTGGTCTTGAGCCTTAACTACCATATCAGAAACATTTTTTTAAAAAGGTAATTTATGGGATGCCTGAGTGGCTCAGTTGGTTAAGCCGCTGCATTTGGCTCAGGTCATGATCCCAGCATCCTGAGATCGAGTCCCACATTGGGCTTCCTTGCTTGGCAGGGAGCCTGCTTCTCCCTTTGCCTCTGCCTGCTACTCTGTCTGCCTGTGCTCACTCTCTCTCTGACAAATAAATAAAATCTTTAAAAAAAAAAAAAAAAAGGTAATTTAAAGGGATGTCTGGGTGGCTCAGTCAGTTAAGCATCTGACTCTTGGTTTTGGCTTAAATCATGAGCTTGGGGTCCTCAGATCATGATAGCCCCGTGACTAGCTCTGCATTCAGTGGGGAGTCTGCTTCTCTCCCTCTCTCCCTCTCTCTGCCCCCATCCCAACTCATGCACACATGCTCGCTCTCACTCTCTCTAATTAAATAAATCTTTAAAAAGAAAGGTAATTTATAATAACAACTGTGATGGTCTCTATTCTTTTTTAAAGATTTTATTTATTTGTCAGACAGAGAGCAAGAACACAAGCAGAGGGATTGGCAGGAAGAGGGAGAAGTAGGCTCCCCACCAAGCAGAAAGCCAGACACAGGGGTTGATCCCAGGGCCCCGGGATCATGACCTGAGCCAAAGGTAGACGTTCAACCAACTGAGCCACCCAGGCCTTCCATGTGATAGTTTCTAAATATATTCACAAATTCTTTAATACTCCTCCCTTCAAGAAGTAGAGCTTAATTCTTACCCCCTGACTATGGGCTGCCCTTTGCAACTAGCTTGTAACAAATGGAATATGGCAGAAGCGACAGTCAAAAAACAGATCATAAAGAGATACTGTGGCTTCCATCTTGGCTACTCTCTAGGATCATTTTCTCTGGAAGAAGCAGGTTGCCACAACATGAGAAGTAATCCATGAGGCAAGGAACCCAGGACTCTAGCCAACAGCCACGTATGGGGAACTATCTTAGTAAAGGCTTTTCCAGTCACAGTCAAGCCTTCAGATGGCAGCAGCTCCCCCTGACATCTTGACAGCAACCTTATGAGAGGACCTGAGCCACAGCCACCCAGCTAAATCACTCCCAGATTCCTGACTACAGAAGCTGAGATATTAAATAAATGCTTGTTGATTTAAGCTATAAGGTTTGGGGTAATTTGTTACACGGCAATAGGTATAATTACAATATGGTAGCCCTTCAAATCTTTCAAGGATTTCCTTTTCAAATTACTCATCTTCCAAATATGTAATTTATCATTTGAGACTTAAACACTGCCAGGGGTATTGTGTGCTGTGCAGCACTGGAGGCTGGCACAACCAAAGGTATAAAGGGCAGAGGAAAAAGCTCACCAATCTGACAGGTCCTTTCCCAAGCCCCAAAGGCAGCATGGGACTTGGGGACCAGTGAGCACACTGAAAGTTCAAGAAGAGCCTCTGCTGTCCGCAGTGTCTCACCCTGCCCCATGCCAGGCACAGCTGCCTTGCCCCCAGCTGCATAAAGTGCAGGAGGCAGAGGCAGAGGAGGGTGGCATTACAGGCCCAGGCCATACCCTCCATGCCCAGGGGATGAAGACGTTACTATCATGAACAGCCACTGCCTCCGTCAGTTCAGCTGCTGAAGCACTGGGGTCCTCATGATCCATGTGGATCCTGCGATCCACCACTGCACTGGGTGCTGGGTGGCTATGTCATCAATGGGCACACCAAGGCCATGGTGGTGTCTTACTCAGGCAATAGGCTGGGGTACGTAAGGCATACAGTCAATCCCCACAGCAATGGACACTGTATCACCTCTATCTATTACCTAAATCAGAACTGGGACATCAAGGTGCATAGCAGCCTGCTGCCAATCTCCCCAGAAGACTGGCCTATAGCAACCAACATCAAGCCACTCCTTGATGGGCTGCTCATTTTCTGGCCGCATCAGTGGAACCTCCATGAGGTGGAACCAGCCGATGCCACCAGGTATGCCATCACTATCTGGTATTTTGATGCCAAGGAGTGGACAGCAACCAAAGACAAGTTATCAGCTAGCATCCAGAAAGAAAGGTGTCCAAGTACCTGTTACAGCCAACTACACCCACATTGTGGCCAGCCCCAGAGTTGTAAGGACAGATAGCCTGCACTGATTTCAGGAGAGCCTCTGGCCCTGTGCTGCTGGCCCAACAACCCACCAGACTCAGTGCCTGCTCCTTTTCTGCCACTGCTGCTGCTTCCAGCTTTGCCTCTGTCTGACTAGTATAGAGGGCTCAGCCTAACCCTGAGGACCAAGGAGGGCAGAGACCTCTCCTGTCCTGTGATGGGAGCTGGGATTATGCCTTGAGAAGGAGCCAGGATTGGGAGCTACCATCAGTGGAGCTAGGGGCCTGTGGTTTACCCCATCTGGCCCTGTTCCTCTCAGGTATGGAGAGCTGGGAAGAGCCACTGCCACCTCCCACCAGGATGCAGGCTTGGGGGCTGAGATGTCATGGCCTCTTGCTCGTAAAGCATTGTTGGTAGAGTATCCCCAAGCCCCTTACTCCTCCAGCCCAAAATGTGAAGTGACTCTCCAACCCCTATGGCCACAGCACCTTTTGGACTATGCTGTCACTGCATGGGCAGGATAAAAGGTGCTGAGGAGCATGGGTGTTAAAAGTCCTATCAACCAAGAAAAAAAAAAAAGTTTACCCCAGAGCTGAAAAAAAAAAGACTTAAACTTTGTGTACAAAGAAAATTTGCCAAACAAATGTGAATCATGTGTAAAATCAAAAATACTCATGGCAACTAAAAGAAAAAAACCATTTACAGATATGACTAAGATGATAAAATGAGAAATAACTTCCTTAGTGGTAAGCTAAATATAAGCACACAACCACATGAAGAACAGAAAACAGATACTCTTAAACGAAAACTGAAAGAAGATATGCAGGAGACTCCTACTTCTCATCACAAGCTCCTCTGTCTACTTGATTTCTTACCATGTTCATGTATATCTTCAAAAGCAAAAATAGCAAAGTGTATGCACTCACTTGCCACTGTTAGCCAGCTGCCTGAACTCCTTCACTGTCATGGCTTTTTTCTGGATGTTGTATTGAGTGAAGAGTCCTGACTGCCCAGTGACCATCTGCTGAATCGGTGCTGGAATAAGCAAATTATCAATGTCATCATAGCACTGCCGTGGCTTCCATTCCCGAGGAGGAATCACCTAAAAATAAAATAATAAAATAAAATATTATCCAGAAAATATTCCAGGTAGTCATTTAGCTTTGATATTCCAACAGAAGAGAAATGAAGAATTTCTCAGCATTTCTATAACAAATGTGTAGAAGAACTATGAAGATTCAGAGTAAGGGAAATGCCTTGTATTCTCCTAAATAATCACCTTACTTTGATTTTTTTTTAACAACAAAATTTATTGAGCATTATTCCAAACAGTACTTTTATTAACTTATTTTTTAGCTGATACTAGTAGCCTCTCAATTTTAAAAGTAAAATTGAAAGACACACAAAATAACTTGAAGTTCAATCGTGCTTATATTAATACAATAAAAAAATAAGCAAATATATGTTTAGTCAGTATTTTTTTTAAAGATTTTATTTATTTATTTGACAGAGAGAAATCACAAGTAGATGGAGAGGCAGGCAGAGAGAGAGAGAGGGAAGCAGGCTCCCTGCTGAGCAGAGAGCCCGACACGGGACTCGATCCCAGGACCCTGAGATCATGACCTGAGCCGAAGGCAGCGGCTTAACCCACTGAGCCACCCAGGCGCCCAGTCAGTATTTTTTTTTAAATATCTCTCACACAACATGGCAAATAGCAGAGTGGTGTGCTAGTAAATGTTTAACAATCAGTTTTCTGGGAAGATGGAGAAAACCTTGAATTTGTAACTCTCGCCTATTTCCATGATGTAACTACACCCATCACGGCTAATTTGAGCTTACCAACATGTCATCATTGAACAGGAAGTCGAAAAGAGTCATACATTATCAATGTTTTTGTTCCTGTATGAGGTTGTTCAGCACACCACTCTTTTCCAACAGTATTTTTTTTTTAAGATTTTATTTATTTACTTGACAGACAGAGATCACAAGTAGGCAGAGAGGCAGGCAGAGAGAGAGAGGGAACCAGGCTCCCCACTGAGCAAAGAGCTCGAGGCGGGGCCTGGATCCCAGGACCCTGAGATCATGACCTGAGCCAAAGGCAGAAGCTTAACCCCCTGAGCCACCCGTATGCCCAATTTACCAACAGTATTTAAACACTTAATTATTAACAGTGAAAAGATCAATAAACAGACCAAAAACATATACGCTTATGATTAAAAATTAGAAGGGACAAAGTTATTAAGTCATGATTTACAGCTGGAATATATTTACCTTTAGAAACTTTCAATTTCTTAAGAAAAACTTTAAAAAATTAATTGCAAAATATAGATAGCACACTTCAATAAATGCATGATTACAAATATGTAACTGTGAATTATAAAGCTACACCAGAGTACCACATGTGCCCTCCAAACACATTTATCTCTTGCCCAATCACAGCATTTATGGTACGTATTATCACAGCATTTACGGTATGCATTTCCCTACTAGGGTTTATATGATTTTATTGGGTGCCTGAGTATGCATCCCTAGCACCGGTTTTTAAAATGAATGGAAATATACATAATATAATACATATATACACATCTTCTTTGAGGTTTATCTTTTATGTTTCATTCAGTATTTCTCTGAGATTCAAATATGATGGTCTATATAGCTGAAGTTCACTGATACTCCTACTGTACTCCTTCATACAAATATTTATTCATAAATGGGGAACCATTTAATGCTCACTTGTTTTTTTCTGATTATTTTGTTTATTATTTCTGATTATTCTGTTACTTTGCAAATAACACTGCTATTAATATTGTTGTGTGCATTTTCTGCTGCATATAAGCACACCGTTCTCTAAAATAAACACATATCTATGGACACTCCCAACAGTGAAATTATGGGATGCAGGATATGTATAGATCAAATTTAATAGTTATTACTGAATGTTTGTCAAAGTGGTTGTACCATTTCACATTGCCACCAGCAATGTATGCAGTCTTTTTCTTGGGCTCCCCATATTCATCATTACTTTATATTGTCGATCATTTAAATTTTAGCCTTTCTTAGAGGTTGTGTAATGATAGTCAAATGTAGATTGAAAGACTATGAAAAAGAAAAGTGAGCTGTCAATTCTAAATTTAATTTAATTTTCATCAGCGATATGGAGATATTTCACATTTTATTTCCACCAAGGTATGTTAGTTTAAAATGAGAATAGATACAATCATATTATATGCTGTTTAAAACACATACTCAATACTTTAAAAGAATTTGGATAATTGTAACAAATGCATATGGATAAACACACCAAATTGTCTTCAGGACATATTGAAAGGGGGGAAAAGGTTGTAAATACTAACTTGCTCTTCATCAGAAATAAGTGCAAATAATCCAAAAAACTGAAACATGGATTGATTCAGGCCATTGTTTAGAAACAAATATATCTATAATCAAAATTAATATATTTTGAGTTGAATATTTTCCTATCTGTGAAAAAAGTTTTGTAGCAATTTTCTCTTCTAAATTTAGAGAAGCAATGAATATAACAAATTTATGAAAATTAAACATTATCTTTATAAATATTTCATGTATGTGTTCATTTACTTTTGATAAAAGTGTTCAGACAGAACTTTAAAAATTTGTTAACTTCAGGTCTATAATAAAAATCTTATTTTTGGACTGTAATTTTAAATCTCAGATTTTCTTACATAGGAAATGGCAGGAAACAGAAGCACAAGATACTTAGGACTTTAAAAGATTCCAAAATTAAACTTTTACATAAAATGACTCTAACTAAAGGTAACCCATTCCTCCTAAAGTTTACCTTCTTATTGTATCAAAATAAAAACAAACATTTTATTTTGTATCACCATTTCCCCAATCCCAGCCTGAGCCTTATACTCAAAAGAAAATTTCTGACTGAAACCTGTATTTGCCCTACTTACCTTGAAATAAGTTGCTATTATCACCATCTAAATACTGAGGAAGAAGGAATAAGAGGAAGAGCAGTGCATCTTGTAATCTTTCTTCATGAACCTTGAGGACATAGATCACTGTCTATACTCTCCAGGCTATTCACAAAACTATGTAATGTGCATAACCTATGGCCCAGGACAGTCTATGTCCAGATTACTGTCATGTAATAATTTTACCCACTTCATATGTAATAAATTTTCCTCATAATCTTTCTCCACAAAAACAATGTAAATTTTACATTTAAAGAGACTGTGAATCTTCAATTTGCAAACTTCACAACTACCTTTTAGATAGAAAGTTTGGGGTCAAATCTTTCATTATGGAAATAAAAGTTAAATCTAAAGTATAAATCTTAAAAAATGTTCATTAAAAAAAAAAAAAAGACAGACTATAATCTAAGGCCAAAGTCACTACTACTGGAACTACTCAACCCTCTTCTCCAAATCATAAATTAAGACCAATTCATTAAATGGTGCATTAACAAAGAGTCTCATGGGTGGTTCTGTCCCCAGGGCTTACTCTCAAAGCAAACTAGCAGCATTAATACAGTTTTAATTTTGACAACTTGATTTGTGCAATTTTATACATTTGCTCTTGCTGCAAATTCCAGGAAAAAAAGGCAAAGTAGGTGAAACTGACCTTATGTGACTTACTGTGAAAGGTAACAAAAATGGCCCAAAAAACCCACAAGAAACAAAAGAAAACAAAACAAACAAACAACAACAACAAAAAACGAGTTCATTGTATTCCTAGTAGAAGCAAAAAAAAAAATTATCATGAGACTGAATAAATGAGTATCTCCAACTTTGTCAATAAATCTCATTCAAAAAAAAAGTCTGGGGTGCCTGGGTGGTTCAGTAGGTTAAAGCCTCTGCCTTCAGCTCAGGTCATGATCCCGGGGTCCTGGGATCGAGCCCCACATCGGTCTCTCTCCTCCTCAGGGAGACACTTTCCTCCTCTCTCTCTGCCTGCCTCTCTGCCTACTTGTGATTTCTGTCAAATAAATAAATAAAAATCTTAAAAAAAAAAAAGTCTAGACTCAGGTGTGTTTTGTTCAACATTCAGAAAACTAATTGTGGTTCTCATTAACCTCATTCTGTTACAGAATGCCAGCAGCGGCACAGGTGTACCCTTGGGAAGATGTGTGCTGCTTTCCCTTCCCGTGTTACTAAACGTGCCACCCTACCACAGCACACTCCATAATCTCAGTGGAACAGAGTAAAATCTATGTTTTCAAGGAACAAAAGGGGGAGAAGAGCAAGACAAAGGGCTGCATTCAAAGCCCAGAGAAGGGGACAACCAGTTACCCCCAACTTTCCTCCACTCAAATAAAGCCCAAATCCTTGCTACCCCACTGCTAGTTTATGATCAAAATTACATGTGTTAGATAATCCTGAAATGATAGTCTCTTCAACTCAAAAATGATTTTTCTCGAAGGGGGCAGTAGGGAGATGGTTTTCCGCCAGATCAAAGATATTGAAGTGCTGAGGTTCCAAAAGTGGGTTCTTTAAGAACTCAATAAATAAGTTAAACTAAGGATCCCTCATCTGAGAAATTCACTATAAACCTCTTAACTTTTCTCTTTGTTTCCTCTTTTATCTTCCTTTTCTGTCACTTACCCACCCCTAATAAACTTTCACTCAACTTAATATCCCCCAAATTTTAAACCCTTCCTAGGCGGGACTTGAACCATACACAACAAAACGACAGACCTCAGGGGACAGATAACAGCACAGTCGAATTGGGTTATAAGATGCCGGAGGACTTGAATACTGAAACATCCCTGCCATTCTGGGACTTCTCTCCTCTGATATCTGCTCTTAATGCTACTGGACATCCCGCTGGATGTGGGAATTCCAAGAAGAACCCATGACCCAGCCACAGTCAAGCAGGCTCTGGCAGAGTTCAGGATTCATGAGGTGATGCTGACAAATCTACAGAAACCCAGATTACAAGCTTAACGTTTAGAATAATAAAATGAAGTAAGTACAATAAAACATACTCTTCTGAGGGGACTTTTTTCCCTCCCTCACCCCTTAGCCTCTTACGAAGTAAATTTTTAATTGAAATATATTTCCAGGGACACATGGATGGCTCAGTTGGTTAAGCGTCCAACTCCTGATTTCAGCTCGGGTCATGAAAATCAGGGTCATGGGATGGAGCCCCTTGTCAGACTCTGCAGTCAGCATGGAGTCTGCTTGTTCCTCTCCCTCTGCTCCCCCCCTCATTCACATGCTATCTCTGAAATGAGTAAATAAAATCTTCTTTAAAAAACTGAAGAAAAAAGAAATAGATTTCCATTATACAAGGAATAGTAATCCATCTCAGGTTGTGATCAAAGGATGAATTATATAGAGTATCTCTCTTTCAAAGTTCTAACTTTGGATCTATGGGTGCAAACCCACAGTGAAATCTTCAGCGCCTTACTGTGACCCTCAGCATATCACAACAACCCCTGACAAGACTCCCCTTTTCCACTCCGTCAGCACTCTTCTCAGTCAGTCCACTCTGTCTCCCCGCAATATTCATTCTTCATGTAGGAGCCATTGTGACACTTTCAAAATAATGTCACTGGGATGCCTGGATGGCTCAGCTGGCTAAACAACCAACTCTTGATTTCAGCTCAAGTCATGATCTTAAGGTCCTGGGATAGAGAATGCCCTGTGGCTCCTTGCTCAGCAGGGAGTTGCTTGAAAATTCTCTCCCCTGCCCCTGGCCACCCTCCCCCTCTGCCCCTGCCGACTCATGTGCACCTGCACACTCTCTCTCAAATACATAGCTTTCAAAAAAAACAGAACAAAAAAAAACAAAATAATGTCACAAAAATAACAAACACACAAATAGCCATCATGTCTTTCTCTCATCTGCTTTAAGCCCATCAATGATTCCCACCACACTTCAAATAAAACCCCCAATGCTTACTAAGCCCAAGCAAGCCCAGGATGATCTGGCCCCTTCCAGGGCTCTTACCTTACTTACCAACCTCTTCCTCTGCTCACTGAGCCCCAAATTCACAGACCACCTTTCTATTCCTCCCACACATGAAGCTCAGGTCAGCTTTCAGGCCTCTGGACTTGCTATTCTCTCTGTCCCCACGTCTTGAAAAAGTTGGTTTCTTTCTATTTTTTGGGCCTCTGCTTAAATGTCCTTATCTCACCACCCTAAGAAGCTACCTCCAGAATATAAATTCAACAGGGGCAGAAATGTGGTCTTTACTATCCCATCTCCCAGGACACGGCAGTACCTGGTATGTAGTAGGCACTCTCCACACTTGATAAGCAAGTAACTGAAAAGAAAACAGAATACACAAATCTACAGAGAAAGAAAATAGTGGTCACCTACAGCTGAGGGGATAGCAGGGAACAGAAAATGACTGCCAACGAGTACCAGTGAACTGTACATTTTAAGTGGCCAAATTGTATGATATGTGAATTATATTTCAGTAAATCTGTTATATTTGTAAAAGGGGAAAGAGAGAAAGAAACAATTAGAAAGAAAAGAGGAGGTAGAGAGAGAGGAAAGGGAGGGGAGTAGTTAAGCTTCAGGTTAATAACTGTCCTCTATGAGAAAGTGATGAAAGCTATGAATACTCTCACCTCTCTCTAGAGCCCAAACATGGATCTCTTTAGTTTCTAGAAGCCACACGTGTTTTAAAGAAAAATAAGAAGAAGAAGAAGAGGAAGAAGAAGCCCTAGAACACAACCTAGCATAAATAGTTAAAAGAAAAAATAAGACAATTATTCTTTGAAGATAATAAATGCTCTGCATGAATTAATGAAAACAAATTTTACAAATATTCTCTGGAATAAACCATTTCCCATATTATGAAGACTAAGAGCAAAAACGAAAGGCCAAGTGATTGTTCTTGGTTTAAAGGATGTGAGGATAATCACCTTTGCAAGACCTGCTCGATGGGCTCCTTTAGACTCCATGTATGCGAGGTATTTGTTGAATTCCCGGAACTCCTCCATGGAGGGTCTGAAGGTCATGATCTTACAGCTGGGGTTCAAAGGACTCTCCACCTCCGCCACCTCCATGATGGCTGGGGCAGTCTCTGCAGAGGAGATGATGCAATCATCAGCACTGAATTCTTGTGTGCTTAAGGCTGGTGGTCATTTTCTCCCAAACAGCATGTAAGCACCCCAGTCCCAGCAGAAACTCTTCTCTTAGTTACTTACCATTCTCATTAACACCCCATTAGGGAGACTTCCTCATCTCTCCCAAACTCTTGGGAAAAGAACCTGTTTTTAGCCATTCCTCCTCCCAAGTTCCTATTCCTGATTATATTGCTCACCTCTTCAAAATCCTTCCTAGTGAGAATGAATTTTCTAACTTTCCAAGTTTACAGAAGGTGTTGTTCCTATGCACCAGTTCTGAAACAGATTCTCATACACACGACTGTATAAAGGCCTAACCTTGGATGAGTAGTGAATGGACAATGCCCAACATCCCCAGCATAGGATTGTTCAGTGTCCTAATACGCTTTCCTATAATAACTTACAAATTACCCATTCTGCAAAACTACCAAGTGCCAGACTAAAATACTAGAGGTAGAAAAAAGGGTAAGATTTGTCTTCACCATCCGGAGTCACTATCTAGAGGTGGAACAGACTTCAATACAAAACTATACACAGGCAGGGGTATTAACTCCACCTAAATTACTCAGAAATGACTTCAGAGTTAAGACTTAGTAGAAGGTACAGGGGTTTGCCAGATAAGAGAAAAAGCATTCTGAGCAGTGAAAATATCTGGAAGTATTGTTAAAAACAGAATTTAGTTTGCCTAGAGCTCAGAAAGGAAAGATTACAGGATATCAAAGTAGAAAAATGGGCAAAAATATGAACTTAATCTCGCTGACAAAAACCAGGATGATTCCCTCAATATGTACTGAACACTTCAGACACACAGAATGAAAAAATTAGTAAGAAGCACTGGCCTGCCTGCCCCAGAAAGGAGTCTTATCCCCATCCCACTTCTAGAACCAATAATTGTACCTAGTATCTGACAATCCAAACAACAAATAGTCTCAGAACAAAACTCTCCTTTTTTTTTTTTATAAATTCAATTTGCTTGACAAAAAGAAAAATTGGGAAGGGATGAATACATAAAGATGAAAACATGCTATGGGATAATAAGAGGTTAAAATGGATCAGGGCTACAGATAAAGACATGAGCATCATTCATAAAGGTTTAAATAAGCATTCTCTCACCAAGTACATGTGAGAAGAATCAAATTAATCCTGCCACCCACTAGGAACTTAAATATAAAGGAGAAAATCTGCATGGATATAGGTAAGTTAATACATGACATAAAATATTATATATATATGTATATTATATATATATATATATATTTTTTTTTTTCTTAATTTAAATTCAGTTAGCCAGGGAATCTGGGTGTCTCAGTCATTAAGTGTCTGCCTTTGGCTCATGTCAGGATCCCAGGGTCCTGGGATTGAGCCCTGCATCAGGCTCCCTGCTGGGAGCCTGCTTCTCCCTCTCCTTCTCCCCTGGCTTATGTTCCCCCTCTAGGTGTCTCTCTGTCAAATAAAAATCTTTTAAAAATAAATAAATATAAATAAATAAATAAATAAAGTCAATTAGCCGACATATATTACATCACTAGTGTCAGATGTAGTGTTCAGTGATTCATTAGGTGCGTATAACACCCAGTGGGATAACTGGGTCATGGGCATTAAGGAGCACAAGGGTTGTGATATAAGCACTGGATGTTATTCTGTATTCTCTTTGCCTCAGGGAGAAAGCGTGCAAAAGTAAAAACCTTCCAGGCAACCTCCCCACCCACTTCCCTTCACACCTATACAACAGATGCGCATGCCCAATGCTGGGCTGCAGGATCAAAGTCTAACCTCTATACAAGACACACATAATCCTTTAGAAGCACCTAGATCAAACCTTTACATAACTATCATGGCCTTGTCTACCACTACAGCCTGCATTATATTTTAAGCTCCAACAATGCTCACTGATTTGTGCTTCTCGAAACAAGTAAAACCCTCTGTGCCTCTGCCTAAATCATTCCCTCCCATCAGGGCAGCCTTTAACTGTCTCCTCACCTGGCAAACTCCTGGCCACTGTTAAGATTCTCAATCCTACCCAAGTAGGCCAAGGTGAGCCAGCCTTGACTTCCCTTCCTGCATTCCTCATAGTAGCTGCCTATCACAGTTGTTGGCACTTCTGACCATACACTGAACTCTAAACTCAAGGGAAAAGCAGGCTGTCTCTGTAAACCCTAACTTCCAGTCTGAGATCCAGCCTGGTTTGTAACATCTGCTATAATAACTATTTGCTAACTGAATAAAGAAATAAATGCCAAAATGTTAAAATATTTACACAAAATGATACCAAATGCATGAAAAAGGAAAGTATTGATCTCACACACAGAAAAGTTACTTAGAAAATAAACTCATTGCTTGACAGGTAAAGAATAATCTGAGCAGTGAGAAAGGAGAAGAAGCTCCCGGACTACCTTTGGTACCTGGAAGGCAGCTTTACTTTTACCCTGGCCAAAGAACAAGGGTGTCATGCATAGCTCTCCCACAGAGGGAAAACCCACTAGAAAAGAAACTCAAAATTCATCCAGTCACTCGAAGAACCATTACCGAATGTCTAACTGCTGAGTAGGCATTCAGGAGGGAATGAAGCGAAACCCTAATAGGAGGGGAGTGAAGCAAACAATAAATAAGTCAGAAGCACGCTGAAGAAGAAACCAGGAGTAGCTATTTTTTTTTTTTTAAAGATTTTATCTACCTATCTGACAGAGAGAGATCACAAGTAGGCAGAGAGGCAGGCAGAGACAGAGGAAGAAGCAGGCTCCCCACTGAGCAGAGAGCCCGATGCGGGGCTGGATCCCAGGACCCTGGGATCATGACCCGAGCTGAAGGCAGAAGCTTAACCCGCTGAGCCACCCAGGCACCCCAGAAGTAGCTATTTTATATAGCGTAAGTGAGGAAGCATTTCAGACGCCTGAAAGAGGGAATAAATCATGCGGATAACTGGAGGAAAAGCATTTTGTACTAAAGCAACAGCAAGGAGCCTCTTGGGCTCTTCGAGGAATAGGAAGGATGTAAATGTGACTGGAAGTCATAAAGCAAGAGAGTGGAGAGAGGGAAAACAGAGAAAAGGAGTTTAGGGGAAGTAATTTGGGACTCTTCCCCTTCTTATACATTCTCATTCTTGATACTCTAACACGTTTCCTTTCAAGAAGATGACAGTGTTTTCTAAGGTAACTCTTCCAGAGGATTTTAAGCAGAGCACTGAGCAGGCTCATCATTCTGACTATTGTATCAAAGACAAGGTTGGAAGCACAGAAACAATTTACACCAATCCAGGCAAAATAAAATGGTGACTTGGACCAGAAGTAGGCAGTGAGAAGTGGTCAGATTGCAAATATATTCAGAACAAAATTTCCTGATAGAAGTAAGAGAAATGTGCAAGTCAAGATTTCTGGTCTAAAATACAGAACAATGGCTCTGACAAGAAACTGAGGCAATGAGACTGTTAAGATATGCAGCAAATTAGTAGCAATCAGAATTAAATATCTGCCCTTGACCTAGTTTGCTAACTTGTCTGTGAAACATACTTTGCCTCCTTCTCGTGTCACTATTCACTGATAACACAAACCCAGTTCTACCTACAAATCAGGCACATACACTAAAGACCTAGTTAATTTATGTTTCAGACCCTTTTCAATCTATAAAGTTAATATGTGATCACTATAAAATTTGAAATATGCTAAAATTTCTAAAAATTTAATGTGAATCCCACGACCCAAATCTTTGCCAACATGGCAGGCAATAAAAAAAAAATCTATTGTTAAGTTTGTTTTTTTTTTGGACATTAATAACCATTTTCATTTTATTTTTGGGTTGCCTCCTTATGTTCTCTACCCGTAAAAGGTAGTTTATAAATTCACTATTCCTTGAGTTTTTCCTAATCCACATCTATCACTATTAAGCCTAATCATGCTGCTACAATCAAATTCCCAGTCACCCTTCTTTCTTTTACCTTTAGTTCTCTGAAGCAGAAGAGTAGGTTTAAAATGCTCTTGCAGGGGCACCTGGGTGGCTCAGTGGGTTAAAGCCTCTGCTTTCAGCTCAGGTCATGACACCAGGATCCTGGGATTGAGCCCCACATCGGGCTCTCTGCTCAGCAGGGAGCCTGCTTCCCTTCCTTTCTCTCTGCCTGCCTCTCTGCCTACTTGTGATCTCTGTCTGTCAAATAAATAAATAAAATCTTAAAAAAAAAAAAAATGCTCTTGCAGTGTTTCCCACTCAGAGAAAGACTTATACTTTGGGGAAAATATACCTGTGATTTTCAGCTGGAGGTGATGTAATTAATAATATTTTTTTTAATGCCACACCTCTTACAGACAGTCCCCAAAGTGAGTGACAACAGCTGATGACAACTTTATTGTTTTGCTTCTAGAGAGCTAGTCATCAATGTTTTTTCAGACCACCTAAAACAGCCAAATTTATAGTATGCACCCTAAGAATTTTTTCTTAATTAAAGATCTTTTTCAGCAAGTGAAGGAAAGTGTAACACTAATTCATACTTATATAACTCTCCCAGCTTCTGTTCTGAAAAGTTGTACTTTATCATGAAGGAAAAACATGTGCTCTTCTTATCTTAATCATATATCTTTATTTGGCAATAGAAAAGAAACTGAATTAATGCTTTGCTGCTAAATGTAAATCTATATCCTATATAACTTTCCTGTGTACACCTATATTTCCAAATTGTGTTCTCTTATTTAAGTAATTTCTGCGGAAAATGTAAAAACACGATTCTCATCTTAGGATTACTCGTTTCTTAGACAATGCCTGCCACAGAACTGGTATACAGTGCTTACGGTCTCTGAAGAGAACACTTAAGGATCAACTATAAAGTACAACCCTGGGAGATAAAGCACTCACCATTTAAGCAGATAATATATTAAGCTAAAAAGAAAATGAACCAAGGCACGATTACTAGCTATGCCAGTGTTAGATGAGAACTCTCCCCCCATGATTCCTCCTGTGGACCCGCTGGAACCCTGGAGGCCATCCTTTCCAGTCCTCACTCACTCCTACTTCCCTACAGTGAGATTTTAGAAGAAACTGTCCAGCCAAGGCCCAGATGTTACAGCTATGACTACCTTGCTCTCCTTTCAGTTCCCAAGTGCCACGTCCACCAGAGGGAGGGCTTGGACCTTGTCTAAGGTAGCTGGAAAGCTGGCATTTCCATTCCAACACTGTAATTCACCCAGTTTGGTCTCACAGTGAGTCAATAAGGTTCTTCTTACATAGTGCTCAGTAAGGCGTTGTTATGAGTTTAATTGTGTCCCCCAAAAAGATGTGTAAAAACCTGAGCCTTAATACAGGTGAATATGACCTTTTTTGGAAGCACAGGTTTTGCAGATGTAAGCAAGTAAGATGAGATCATGTTCAACACCTCATCCAATATGACCAGTGTCCTTATAAAAGGAGAAGAGTCAGAAAAAGAGGAAAGAATAATGTGAAGATGGAGGCAGGCAGACGAAGTCACACAGCTGCAAACCAAGGAATGTCAGCCAATACACAAGGCTAAGACAAAGGCACAGATCTTCCCCCAGATCCTTCAGAGAAAGCATGGCCATACTGACACTTTGATTTTGGCTTTCTACCCCCTAGAACTGTGAGAATATCAATTTCTCTCATTTTAAGCCATCCAAGTTTGTGGTTAGTCATTATGGCAGCCCTAACAAACTAATACAGGCATCAGGATCAGACTGATGGGACCCTGGTAGACTGCCACATTCTCCAACCCCAGCCTCACCAATACTAAAGCCTGAAATACTCTGACCTTCCATCTGACTCCATATTTCTCAAATGGGTGGGAAAGTGGTGGAACACTCCAAAAATGCCACATTAGCCATTAGTATGTCTAACCAGGAACTGAACCACAACAGGGTCATCTGGCTTTAAAGTCTGCCCTTTTCTGTCATCCCAGGACTTCACAGGCCTGGCACCCTAAAATGAAAAGGAAGACAGCAAAGAAAAGCCCTCAGCCTATTAATCATTTTTTGCCTGAGCTAGACTCATTCCTCTTCCAGGCAGCTCTTCTTGAATCATCTTGGTCCCATTCAATCTTGCTCCACCAGCCTACAGAAACCTGAAGTAAAAATGGGAAGGTGGACTCAGGGAGATAGTTCTGGGACAGAAGAGCCAAGGCAACAAATGAATTTGTACAAAACTTTCTTTTATTACACAGATAATATATGGGTCCCAGGAGAAGGTTTCTAAAGAGAGATGATCCAAGTAAATATCTAAATTCTCTCCAACAATCTGTACCGGCCAAAACATAATCCTGATCACACCCCTCTTACACCCTTAGTGGATGGAACAGGCAGAAGTCATCCTCCTGGGCAAACTGAGCAAGGCTTCTCCTCTTGATCACCAAAGATCTGGCAAGATTAACAGATACTGGAGCACTGAGGCTATCATCTCCTCAGACTTAAGTACGCAATAAGAGTGTGTTGGAACCATTAAAGCTGCCAAGTATTCACTCTTGGCCCCACCTGGCATGACATTCATTTCCAGGGTCAGATTATAGCCAGGTCTAGACTTCAGTGGGTCAGGAGAAGAAATTTTCCTTTCATGAAATGCTCACAATGTAATTAATTCTAGTTGCAAACACTAAACTTCTCAGCACTAACTCTTACAGCATATAACATCTAATTTATATGTCCCCTTCAGTCTTGCAACAATTTTTCAAATGCACTGAGTCAGATGTTAATTACATGTGTCATTTCTTGGTTTTCCTTTCTCTATCTCTTAAACTTCCATAGTAACCATCAATAGGGGTCTGGCTGAATCAGTGTATTACTTCTGGCAACGTAAGAAGAGTGAGAGAGATCTCTAAGTAAAGATCTGAAGTGATTTCCAAATTACACTGTTAAATTAAAAAAGCAAAGTGCAGAACAGCTTATAATATTCTACTTTTTGTACAGGAAGCAAGATCAAACCCATAAAAATGGTTACCTAAAGGGAAAAGAAGACACAGATAAGGAAGCAAAACTTCTGTGAGTATAGCCCTATATACTATGGGCCAAGTAGTATATATGATTTCATATAGTAGTATATATGATTTCATATATATGATTTCATATAGTAGTATATATGATTTCATATATACATATGATTTCATATAATCATATAAATAATTTACAAATTATTTTATAAATCATACAAATATGATTTATATTTTTACAAATCATATAAATAATTTACAAAATTAAAAAGAAAATCATATAAATAATTAACATGAAATCATATAATTTACAAAATTAAAAAGAAAAAAAAAGACCTCAAAACTGAAAAACAAGCTAATTACATAATAAGTCAGTGGCATAAGCAAACAAGGAAAAGAACTACTTAAGTAACTGTGAGTCAAAGTGTTTAGGCTATAGATTCTAACAGGATATATTTTGGGATATAGAACAATTTTTAAAAGATATATATAAACTGTATTTATTTGTCAAATTGTTAGTAGTAATATTATTGATATTGGGTCTTTTTTAACTATTACAAGTATACTAGAAGATACAGCAAATAAGTAATAATGCTAATGTCATTGGGGATCAAGATTTTCATTATAAGGAGATACCAATATAAAATTCTTGATTAAAGGGGCGCCTGGGTGGCTCAGTGGGTTGATCCTCTGCCTTCGGCTCAAGTCATGATCTCAGGGTCCTGGGATCGAGCCCCGCATCGGGCTCTCTGCTCAGCGGGAAGCCTGCTTCCTCCTCTCTCTCTCTCTGCCTACTTGTGATCTCTCTCTGTCTGTCAAATAAATAAATAGAAATTTTTAAAAATAAATAAATAAATAAATAAATAAAATTCTTTTTTTTTTAATTTATTTTTTTTATTATTTATTTGACAGAGAGAAATCACAAGTAGATGGAGAGGCAGGCAGAGAGAGAGAAAGAGGGAAGCAGGCTCCCTGCCGAGCAGAGAGCCCGATGCGGGACTCGATCCCAGGACCCCGAGATCATGACCTGAGCCGAAGGCAGCGGCTTAACCCACTGAGCCACCCAGACGCCCCAATAAATAAAATTCTTGATTAAAAACTTAATCTTTCACTAGAACTGAAACAGCAATATGAACTCAAGATTTTTTTCTCTCAAAATATTTATCTCCTAGTACTGCCCACTTAAAAAGGCATGGAAATAATGATAAGATAGTAGCAAAAATTATACTTTGCACAAAAATTATGGCCTCTAAATACCATATCTCAATGAAAAGAACCAGGGATCTTTGTAGAAAATGCTGGTTCCAAGTTTGGGACAAGAAATATATAAGATGTGTCTAGAACATGTTTGTGCCACAAAGAAAGCAAGCTATCAAAGACTTTTGAGGATACATATCACTTCAAAATTAACATCACTGCTAAGAAAATTAGATAGTATGTGCCTCCTGATAAGATGCACTAAGAAGGATACATCTACTTACATGGCTATCCTACCAAAAGTAAATAATTTATATCTAATCATGAGGAAACATCACGAAAGGCCAAATTAAGTGATATTCTTACAAATAAAGAGGTTATACTCTTCAAAAATGTGAAGGTCATAAAAGACAAAAGATTAAAAAGTAGTTCCAGATTTTAAAAAGACTAATGAAATATGTGATCCTTGGATCCTAGACCAAAAAACAATTTTTTTCTCTTTTCCTATGGTACAAAGAATATCATTGGGATAAATGGTGAATCTGAAAAAGATCTGATCAGATAATAGTGCTGTCTCAAATTAATTTTCTGATCTTGATAACTATACTGTGGTTAGAGAATGCTCTTGTTTTTAGGAACATAAAATGATGTGTTTACAGTTAGAGGGGCATTACATATATAAGTTACTTTCAAATGGTTAAGAAAATATTATGCACATGCACACACGCACACACCAAAGAATAAATAAATAATGAGCATAGAGGAACTATAACACTTAGGAAATCTGTATGAAGTGTATGGGGGAACATCTTGTTCTCTTTTTAGCAAATTTTCTTTAAGTCTGAATTTATTTCCAAATAAGTCAAGAAAACAAAAACAACTAATGGGAGTCATATCAAAAGGACATGGGAACTTTGGAGAAAACAGTCACAGTAGCCCCAAGCAGGTGTCAGAGTCTGAGTGGATGAAGAAAACATCCTGCAAGCATAGCAGCAGCAACACTAGGAGACTGGCTACATACTGGCCTATAGCGGGAGCCCAGTTCTTCCCATTGGAGAAAGGAATATTCAGATATGGAGGGGGAGGAAATTAGAACTGACCTTTGGTAATAGATTAGAATTTGGGAGCACAGGTATAAGCTCACAATGTGTATGTATGTATGTGGGTAGATATGTGAATGTGTATATATACATGTCCATGGATATGTACAGATACTTCCTTAGCTCTGCCCACTGAGAGGTCTTGGTAGCTGTAATACCACAGTACCAATGAGCTCTCAAATCTTGGTTTCTAAATACCACCATCCACTGAAAGGAACTAGGGCTTCTTGGACTGATTCCAGGGCTGGAGAGAGAAAGTACAAGGTAAGCCAAGAACATCTTGTTGTGTGCCAGAAAGGAAACACTCAAAAAACAAAAGGGAACATATCTAAAGGACACAAAAACCAACTTGAAAGGGCTTCCACTGGCTAAATCTGGGGGAAACTGAGCATCAAAATAAAGGATAGTAATCAATATAATCAATTAAATAAAATAAGAATCTATGAGTCCACAGTGAAGTAAATACAATAAAAGAGTTATTAAATCTGTAAGTATATGATATTCCTTTTTTTAAAAAGCATCATTCACCATTAGAATATATCAACATACTACCCTAAAAATGTATACATAAAGAGAATGAAATAAGCACTTATCTTGCTTTTTCTGGAACAACTGCTATTTTAGGGTAAGTAAAGAACTGATAGCAGAAAGTTCTTCTTTATAGAAAAATTCCAACTAATAAATGTAGTAAAAATGACAGAATTATATCATCCCCATTTTTTTTTTTACAATCCCTAATAGATAATATAGGGAAACATGATCACTGGCTGCTAAAATCATGAGGTGACAAGTTAACAGGAAGCTTTATAATGGAGGAATCAGGCTCAGGCTCATTAATCACTGGAATAGACAGACATGACTTGAAGCAATGGAAAATACATAGCATCACCTATTAATTGTTTTTACCTTAAAAAAGTAAATCTGAATCTAAACCAACCCATTAAACCATTGAATCTAACTACCAGTTGTCAGGAAATAAGGAACAAAGTAAATACCACCACAGGAAAATAATGTGCCAAATCTGGAATATGAGACAGCCTTCATTCCAAATGCCAATAGAAAAAAGGAGAGTGAGGTAAGGGCTGGGAGCAAGGGACTGTTACAGAATAAAAAGGACATCATACATATGAACAAAAACTATATGCATCAACAACTGGTCACCAGAAATTTTTACAGAAAAGCAACAGAATAATGTAACAAAGCAGAAAAAAATAAGATTAAAAAAAGCAAAAACACAGAGGGTGCCTTGCTGGCTCAGTCAGTGGAACATACAGCTCTTGATCTTGGGGTAGGTCCTGAGTTCAAGCCCCATGCTAGGCGTAGAGCTTAATTAAATTAAAAAAAATATTATAAATGAGCAGTACAGTAACTAGAATAAAGAGTTTTCAATATGTTTTATATGTATGTTGTTTACATACATATATAACAATATTTATATTGTTATAAACATGAGAATGTATGTCCTCATTTAAAGATTTTATTTATTCATTAAGGAGGCCACAAGTGCACAAGTTTGAGCAGGGGGAGGGGCAGTAGGGGAAGGAGAAGGCTAAGGAGAGAATCTCAAGTAGACTCCCTACTCAGCAGGGAGCCCCACCCAGGGCTCCATCTCAGGACCCTGAGATCATGACCTGAGTAGAAACCAAGAGTCAACTCAGCTTAATCAACTGAGACACCCAGGTGCAGGGAGAACATCCTCATTTAAAAGGCATGAACTAGAACATTGAACCTTTTAGAGTCAATGTTTAAGACTTTTTCTAACTGCCGGCCTTATTATTTTCAACTTGCAAAGTTCAATGGCAGAATGTCAGAGTTATTTTAACAACAGTCAGATTCCACTAAATAGACAACTATTAGAAAATGGGGGTGGGGGGAGTGTCTGGGTGGCTCAGTGGGTTAAAGTCTCTGCCTTCAGCTCAGGTCATGATCCCAGGTTCCTGGGATCCAGCCACACATGGGGCTCTCTGCTCGACAGGAAGCCTGCTTGCCTCTCTGTCTCTGCCTGCCTCTCTCTCTGTCCCTGCCTGCCTCTCTGCCTACTTGTGATCTTTGTCTGTCAAATGGATAAATAAAATCTTTAAAATAAAAAAAGCTTTAAAAAAAGGAAAAGAAAATGGGGGGTGAAAGATGGGGAGACAGACTCTACACTCAGTCATATCGTGTGCCACACAATAACCACCTAATTGTTAGAAATCCCACTATCCTTTGCCCTTGGAATAAAGTTTCCATTCATCTCTACTAATAACATGATCACAATCATATTGATTTATTAGTCCATGCCCAAATCCTTAGGCTGAAGCACTAAACAAAAAGTCACTATAGCCAATGATAGTTACTTGGCTTTCCAGCACTTAAACTAAATTTACATCATAATGGTAATCTCAACCAAATAGAATAACATTTTATTAAAAATTACTCTTGGGGTGCCTTTGCTGGGCCCTGTGATCAGCTGGGAATATGCTGGGAATTCTCTCTCTCTGCCCCCCTCTACTCACTCTCTCTCTCTCTCCCTCTCTCTAAAATAAATACATCTTTAAAAACAATTACTATTACAATAGGAGTTGAAGAAAATCACCTTGTATATTTCTCTCAACTATCCCACTTAAGCAGCCAGGTAGAGGAAAGATCATACCTTAGAGCCAGATGGAACTGGGTTGTTGTCTTTTTTAGTAGGCACCATGCCCAACGTGGGGCTTGAACTCATTACCCTCAGATTGAAAGTTACATGCTGTATAGACTGAGGCAGCCAGGTGCCCCCAGAATTGGATTCTAATCCCTCCTATCTATGTCCCGCACTTAATGAGTGACCTCTGGAAAGTTACTTGAACTAGACCTCTATTTCCCCATCAGTATAATGGGATACCACTCCTCCCCCTACAGCATTGTGATAGGGACTCAGTAAGTAGCCAAATATAAGAGATTAGTACATTGTCAGGCTATATAGCAAGCACACAGATGTTGGCTTAAAAAATAAACAAAACTATTCAAATTAAATCCCTTCTATTACCTTCTTCTCCATTGCTTATACACATGCTCAAATCTCTCCCATGTAATTTTTTAAAAGATGGTATGTGTTTATTTGAGAGAGAGAGCACAAGCCTGTGTACATGCAGATGCGGAGGGGACAGAGGGAGAGAGAATCTGACCCGTCACGACCTGAGCTGAAACTAAGAGTTGGCTGCCAGACCCACTAAGTCACCAGGTGCCCCTCCCATGTGATTTTTAAATGTTCTCTGTACATATTCTCCCCCCACCCATAAAGACTCCAGCTACAGCATTCTCTCTCCAACCCCTCATAGACAAACCTCAACAAAGAACAGCCCACACTCATTTTGTCCACTTCATCTATTCTATCATTGACATCTCCACCCACCAGTGTGCTGAAATCACTCTGAAAAAGTTTGCCAGTGACTTTCTAACTGCTTTATACTATATGTTGTCTTTAGTCCTCTTATCAGTGTCTTTGCAGCATTTAAAACTGGATAGCCATCCCTTAGTACAGCTTCTGAAGACTGGGGAGAAGAGGGAGGGGAGGTGGGAGGACAACACACATACACCATCCTCCACTCACTCTATTTCAGTTAACTCTACCCTCCACTCTGAACTTCCTTCTGTGCTCCTCCAGAGCTAAACCCTTCAGTACTGGTATACGACAAGATTATTTCTATAGTTGTCTTTCCTTTCCACCAGACACAGACACCATGGGAAATTTCATCCAACTATCCTTATCAATGGCTCAGAAATACAAAACAAGGACCTCTCTCCCCTAAATCCAAGTCCAATAAATCTAAGCACCTACTAGGCAGAGTCATTTGGAGATGATCCTCAAACTCAACAGAGACAAAACTGAATCCAAAAGTTAATAGGGATAAAAAGGAACCTTTGCTCCAAAATCTGCTTCTCTACCTAACAGTCCCAATCCTGGTTCATTCAATTCATCCATGGTCCTGCATCAATCCTCAAAGAGCTTACAAGTGCAAGAGAAAACAAGTATACAGACGGCTCTAATACCACAGGCCAGGTACTGCAAAAAACGGAAGCACACAACACCACCATGGCCTTTAGAACAAGAACAGAAGAATCCAACCCTTTAATAGGGTAAAGGGTAGAAGGGGAAGCAGAAAAGGAGAGCATCCCCTACACAGGCCCTGACCTCCAGTACATGGCCTGCATCAGAATCCCAGGAGCCATCCTCAGCCCTGCCTCACCACATCTGTGTGGGTACCAGTTATGGTCTATGTGACCTCCTGAACATCTTTTATATCCATTCTCTAGTGTTTCCAAAGTTACTATCTTAAATCAAGCTTTTCTCCTCTCTTTCCTAAACTACTCCTGTAGTCTTTGCTGATTTACTCACCTTTAGTTCATCTCCCTCAATTCTCTTCTATACAACCACAAAAACACAAAACTTTCCTTTTTTTAAGGAGGTTTTATTTATTTATTTGAGAAGGAGAGAGAAAGAGCAAGCACACCAGGCAGGGGAGCAGCAGAAGGAGTGGGCGCAGCAGACTCCCTGCTGAGCAGGAAGCCTGCCTTGGGAATCAATCCCAGGACCCAGAGATCATGACCCAAACCAAAGGCAGACCCTAAACCAAATGAACCACCCAAGAGTCCCCAGAACAAAATCTCTTGACACAAAATGGATCATGCCATCTTTATTTTTTTTTTTTTAAGATTTTCTATTATCTATTTGAGACCGAGCGAGCATGAACATGGGGCAGAAAAGAAAGGAGAAGAGACTCCCCATTAAGCAGGGAGCTGGATGGGGGGCTTGATCCCAGGACCCCAAGAACATGACCTGAGCCAAAGGCAGATGCTTAACCAACTGAGCCACCCAGGCAACCCATACCATCCTTATTTTAAATCCCTTAGTTGCTCAATACTATTTCAGCATGGAAGCTACCTCCATGATCTAGCTCCTCCTTCTCCCCCCATCCTCAAAGATCCCTTTGACCTACCTGAAACCTTTGCTTCATTCTAACCAAAGTTCCCAATTGGTGCCAAGCTATTTCCCTCCTTCAATGTACTGTATTGACTTATGTGTCACATGTATGACACTACTGAGTACTTCCTATGAGCTATATATCTACAAAGTACACCCTCTTATTTAAACCTAATAGCTCAAAATAAATAAATAAACTTAATAGCTCAAAAATAAACAAATAAACCTAATAGCTCCATTGAAAATGACCATAAATATCTTTATGTCACCAATAATAAAAACTAAAATGCTTGCAGGGTCCTATAGCAAGAGCTAAGGACAAGATTTGAACCTAATCGGAGATTCTAACACTCATATTTGTAACTACTGCACTATTTTCTTTGCCTTTTCTCAGTAAGTTCTAGCAAAACCCATCTTTCAAAGTTTATCTCACATGTAGACTGCATTATGAAGCCTTTCCTGGCAACACTCCCTACAACTAATAGTGCCATTTCTTTAATGTTCTCCTCACCCTCTTTCCATATATACAGTCATCCTTCATTATTCCTGGATTCAGCATTGGCAAATTCACCCATTTCTAAAATTTATTTTTAACCCCCCAACCAATAATGGTGGCATGTGTGTATGGTCATTCACAGACATGCACAGTGTTGAAATACTTGAATCACCCAACAGGCACATCCCTTCAGCAGAGGTCAAACAAGGCAAAAATATACCTTTGCAGTCTATTTAGTGCCAGTGGTTTTGCATTTTTGTGCTCCTACTGGTGATTTAGCTGCTTAAAACAGCCCCCAAGTTCCTAAGTACAAGAAAGCTATGATGTTCCCTATCACAAACACACTTTGTGACATAACTTTAGGCATCAGTTATATCACTGCTGGCATGAGTTCAGTGTTATGAATCAATAAAATTATATATTAAATACGGTATCTTTAAAACAGAAACACACAGGGGCACCTGGTGGCTCAGTGGGTTAAAGCCTCTGCCTTCGGCTCAGGTCATGGTCTCAGGGTCCTGGGATGGAGCCCCGCATCAGGCTCTCTGCTTAGCAGGGAGTCTGCTTCCTCCTCTCTCGCCTCTCTGCCTACTTGTGATCTGTCTGTCAAATAAATAAAAATCTTTAAAAAAAAAAAAAAAAAAAAAAAAAAACAGAAACACAGATAATGGGTGCCTGGGTGGCTCAGTGGGTTAAGCCTCTGCTTTCAGCTCAGGTCATGATCTCAGTGTCCTGGGATTGAGCCCTGCAGGGGCTCTCTGCTCAGCAGGGAGCCTGCTTCCCCTTCCCCCTCTGCCTGCTTCTCTGCCTACTTCTGATCCCTCCCTCTCTCTCTGTCAAATACATAAATAAAAAATCTTTAAAAAAAATAAATAAATACACATAAAACAAGGTGATACATAGATCATTTGAAAAAATGTGTGATCAAAGCCTCACGGGCAACTAATCCTACATTTCCCTTCAGAGCAACGGTTCAGTATTCACTAATTCAGTATTCTCAGTGACTTTATGGAACATAACTACCACAAATACTGAGAATCAATTATATCTTAGCCCTTGTAATGAGACCATTCACAAAAAGCCCCCACCCCTCAGCCCATGGAAACCATCTTCCTCCCCACCTCAAGAATTTCTCCCACTGACACCCAGGAGTCCAGGCAGTCAATACTTCATACTGCAATTGACCTACATTCTCCACTAGCTCAATCACTCCCTCAGGAACTCAGAATTGGAGAACAGATGAAGCCCTGAAGGGCTGGGGCTGCCAAGGTCCTCCTTTTGCATAAACAGAAAATGGCTAAAGGAAGGAAATTAGCAGATAGAAGTATCATACAGAGAATGCACAGCCTGAGAGAGAGAGAGATGATTTGAAAGGGAAAAGGAAAGGTTGGGGGGGGGGCTCAGTCATGCAAAGCATAATGCAAGTCATAAAGTAAACACCTGAAGAGTCTGCATCTTCAAGAGACTGGATAGTCTGAAGAACTGAAAGCTACACTGCAACAGGCGTTCCAGATATGATTTAAATTTTTCCAGTGAAGAATGAAGAGACTTGAATTCAGAAGTAGGCAGAGTGTGGAAAGAATTGGCGACCACAAGGTACTTTTCTTGCTGGAACGGAGCTAGCACAGGTAACTTAGCTCTTAAGAATAGTCCTAGCACTATTCCTGATCTCTGTATGAAAACTAAGATGGCATGCTCATGGAACAAACAAATGCAGCAGCAACTACCTGCTCCCCAGCTTTCTGCGACGGTGCTATGATCCCAGACTATTACTCTTCAGTTTCCTATTTGTAGCAGAAATGGCAGCTCTCTGGGCAGCACCTCCAGCAGTGGTGTTCTGGGAGACATCCCATGGGATGAGCCCCTCAGGACCCAGCCAAGAACCTGCTCTCCAACCTTCAACAACTACAGGATCAAATCCCTTTTTGCTTAAGTTAAGCAGGGCAGTAGACATTAGCTATAATTGAATCATGGCTGATGAAATTATCAAACATAAACCGATAATAATGATGAATAGAAAAGAAACCTGGTATACAAATACCAGTAAATCAAATGAAGGTTTTATTCATACCTCTTTGCCTTTTGAGTAATCCTTTCTAACCACCAGTTCCTTGGTGTATCTTCATAAAATTAACTTGAATGACTCAAAATTCATTTTGTAATATTTAGTAGAAATTACTAACTGAGCCATTAAACAAACTAGCCAGCCACCCAGGGCTACTTACTCTTACTGGCCTACTACAGGAGAAGATCCCAATAAACTACTTAACAGATTTACCAGATAAGGGATACATACTATATATTCTCTCTGAAAAACACCACTGCTACAAAAAATACAACACAGTGGAGACTAGCAGACTCTGTTTATTATGTCTAAGTACCAGTTAAACTACAAGCTTAACAATCAAGTGTTTATTTGCAATCCGGTTTATGCCACTTTTGCCAATTATCTGATATAATTAAATAGATGAAGTGTGAATACAACAGTGTTATTGTTTTTATAAGATTTAAGTTGAATCTTTTGGAAAGATCCAGTAAAATGAAATGACTTGGGGGGGGGGATGTCAAATAAAGTGTGGGAACTGCAACATAAAAGATTAGGGGATAGAGGGATTTGTAAAATCTAGGATTCCAGCTCATATTACTTCAAGTGTTTTAACTCTCACTCTACTAAAAAAAAAAAAAAAAAAAAAAACAGAAACTGACTGAAAGTGGTAGCTGCTGTATTGTAGGTGTGGTTTATGCCGAAGAGGAAATGCAGGACTCCAATCTTTATTCAAAGAAAAGGCTCTGCCCTACAACAAAAGATAGGCAAATGATTGTGTAAGTTTTGTTTTGTTTTGTTTTTTAAGATTTTATTTATTTATTTTACAGACAGAGATCACAAGAGGCAGAGAGGCAAGCAGAGAGAGGAAGGGAAGCAAGCTTCCTGTGGAGCAGAGAGCCCAATGTGAGGCTTTAACCCACTGAGCCACCGAGATGCCCGACTGTGTAAGTCTTAGGTAGAAATAAAAATAATAAATGTGTGTATCATTTTTTATGATTTACATCTTTAACAAAAATTAAAAACTATTCAGTACCTTGGGAAAGAACCATTCTGTGTATTTTAAAAACGAAAAGACAAAAATTGTCAAAGTCTTTCCCTGTGGCTAAACATAGCTATTTCCCTTCTTTCTTCCATACTACCAAGCCCTCCATTCCTGCTTCAGGAAAAAGTTAAATCACTGAAGGAATGTAATTTGTTGACAGTGTTATCTTTTCTAACTTTTCTTTAGAAAAAATTTCAGGGGCACCTGGGTGGCTCGGTCTGTTAAGCATCCAACTCTTGTTTTCCACTCAGGTCATGATCTCTGTGTGATGTAATCAAGCCCAGCATCAGGCTCTGCCCTCAGTAGGAGTCTGCTTGAGATTATCACTCTCCCTCTCCTGCCCGCTGCCCCTCCCACCAGGCTCTCTCTCTCTCAAATAAATAAAATCTTAAAAAAAAAAAAGAAAGAAAGAAAGAAAAGAAAAAGAAAGAACTTCAATCTTACAGAAAAATTACTGTACTAGAAAAAAATGTAAAAGCCTGTATACACTTAACCCAGATTCATCTATTAATCTTCTACCCTATTTGCTGCCTTATCAATTTTCGTTCTCTCTCTCTCTCTATGACCCACAATTTGTTTTTCTGAACCATTTGGGAGTAAGTTACATATATCATGGACCCCTAAAAGTTTTAATGTACATTTCCTAAGAAAAGGGGTCTTCTCTTGCATAGAGACAGTGAACTTTTCAACTCCAAAAAGATTAAAAGACACAATACTTGTATCTAATTTCTGTGTTTTAATTTTGTCAAGCGACTAATATACATACCCTTCTTTTCCCTCTAGTAGGGAATTCAGTCTAGAATTAGAAAATGCATGTGGAAAAAAAAAAATACATGTAGCTGTCATATCTCTTTAGTATTCTTTCATGTAAGATATTTCCAGAGCCTTTGTCTTCAATTTTTTAAGAATTCAGTCATTTTAACATTTAAATAGAACATGTATTTGTTTTAAGTAGAACATTAAATAGAACATGTATTTGTTTTAAGCGGAACATTAAATAGAACATGTATTTGTTTTAAGTAGAACATTTTCCATTTTGGTATAATATTTTTTTTTATTTTTTTTTTTTTTTTAAAGATTTTATTTATTAATTTGACAGAGAGAAATCACAAGTAGACAGAGAGGCAGCCAGAGAGAGAGAGAGGGAAGCAGGCTCTCTGCCGAGCAGAGAGCCCGATGCGGGACTCGATCCCAGGACTCTGAGATCATGACCTGAGCCGAAGGCAGCGGCTTAACCCACTGAGCCACCCAGGCGCCCCTGGTATAATATTTTTTAAGCTGAGAGTTTTTCCTTTTGTTACTGGCATATAAAAGTATCATTAATTTTTTAAATTAATCTCACATCTAGCTACCTACTTCTAATCTCTTTTCCAATAATTTGTCTACAGATTCATTAATGATTCTTTGTAGACTATCATGTGAAAATTATCTGAGAATAATGCTTTTTTGTTATTTCCTTTATAATACTTATTCTTTTTATTTCTTTTTCTCATCTTACTGACCTGTCTCAGACATCCTAATGCTGTAGAGAACTAGTGACACGGGAATGTCTTAATATACAGGGAATGAAGCACTACATAATTGCTAATGTTAAGTCTTAGGAACCCTCAAACTAAGGAAACTAAACAAATTCAATGTTCCTAACCACTTGTGAACAGTGAGTCCACTAGCCCTCTGAAAACAGGAAGAAAAATGCTCTGGTTTTTCATAAAGTTCCAACTTTTATTCTTAGAGAATCCTTTCTACTTTGTTGATGTTTTTTGGATAGTAATAGTAGTAAGTTTTCTTTGATATTTTTTATTTTAGGAAATTAAAAGTTGACCCAAAAAAGGAAAGAAAGGCCTATGTCAGTTCAACTGATTTTTTCAAATCCCTAAGTCTGGGAACCAGTAAAATACATGATCTCTGAGTCCTTTAAGGCCCCAGTGTTATAAGTGAGAGAGACGAAGGAATAAAGTATAGAGGGATATAAGGCACTAATTATTTACATTAACAAAAATCGAGTAACTTAAGTTCAAGTCTTTATTTAATCAATACTTTTCTGATTTCTAAGCTTTTAACTGCACCATGCCCCCAACTTCTACTTAAATAGATAAATCTTCAAAATGTAACATTCTTACTGAACCATTCTCTCAGTAAAAATGGCTTCCAATTGCAAATCACTATAACTTCAACACGTGATGTAAAACTAGTCTCATCCCATCGTTTTCTTTGAAAGAGTGATTCAGATCTTACTACCTATTCCTTCTATCTAAATCATTCATTCCTTCAAGTGACATTCTGTTTCTATAGCTAAATACAAAGATTAATCAAAGAATTTGCCTATAAAATCACTTAACTTCAAGGACCTGGAGACAATAAGAAAGAAGAAAAAACAACTCACCGATCTTAGGTTAAAATAAGAGAGCCATCTCAAAATGCAAAACACAGGAACTGACTACTGAAAGAGCCACACCCATGACAGAAAAGGTAACAGAAGAGACCACAAAGTTGTCCAAACTCTGAGCATGAATCCCTAAAGAGGTATCCAAGGCAAAGCAAAAGAAAGATCTCTCTATTACTTAAAGGCAGTGGCAGCAAACAGCACTTAACATATCAATCAAAAAGATGACAAACTTGGGGCACCTGGGTGGCTCAGTCAGTTAAGTATCTATTCTTGATTTCAGGGCAGGTTAGGATCTCAGGCTCTTCAGACAGAGCCCTGCTTCAGGCTCCACACTGAGCAAGGAGTCTGCTTTACTCTCTTCCCCTACTTCGGCCCCTCCCCCCCACTCATGTGTGAGAGCTCGAAATACTCTCTCACGTCCTCTCTAAAATACATTTTTGAAAAATTGTAACAAACTTAATCAAAGTCATATAGTTTTGAAAATATAATTATAGGCATAACTGAGATTTTGCTATAGTGATTAAATAGGCAGGAAGGGAGAAAGGGAGGTTTTGGATGCTTGAAATATGCTTCCATCTAACTCTGGGTACAGAATCTAAAAGCAAAAAGAACTCCTCCCAGAATAACTGCCTAGCTTGACCAAAATCAGAAGGAAAACGCCAACAGTCATAAAGATTGTTCAACTGACCAGGAATTCCTTCCCCTTTGTCAGAAACTGAAAATCCAGAAGGCTAAGAAATGCTAGCAAAGTTGGCAATACAAGGCAGTATGTATCTTGGAGCTAAATTCTAGGTACAAACGTAAGTGTTCTAAGAGTTCTTAGGAAAAAGAAAAGACCACAGATGGGCACTGCGGGAAAGGGCAGAGTGAAGAGGTGAATGTGAGACGGTCAATGTGTGAAACTAGCAATGTCTGTGTTTTTATTCGTCACAACTGGAGGACTGCTACTGGCATCTAGTGGGTATAGACCAGGGACACTGCTTAACATACAATGCATAAGAAGACACCCACAACAACAAAGAATTATTCAGCCCTGTCGAGTGTGCAGAGGTTCAAACACCCTGCAATGGGACCTGAAGAAACTATAGCATATGTTCAATAACAGACATTGTATGACAATATACACAGTAGCATTTTTATAACAGCTAAATATCAAAAGCAACTAAAACGTCCATTTACAGGAGAATCAATAAATAAGAGTATATTCAACCAATTCACAGCAGTGAAAATAAAACAAATGAACCAACCAAAGCTATTCTCAACAATAAACATATGAACCTCAGAAAGTTTAGTCTTAAACTACTCAAAGCACATGTCTATTTTTACAAATCCAAAAAATAAAATTTAATCTCTTCTTAAATGATAAATGCATATAAAATAAATCCATCTTTCTAAAGCATGGGAATACTGGGTTGCCTGGCTGGCTCAGTTGGTGAACCATATGACTCTTAATCTTCAGGTTGTGAGTGTGAGCCCCACACTGGGCAGAGAGTTTAAAAAAAGTACTAAAATATTGTTATGTGAGATCAAGCCCTGCACCACCTCTGCGCTCAGCAGAGAATCTGCTTGGGATCCTCTTGTCCCTTTGCCTCTCCCCGCATAGGCAGGGATTCTTATAAATCTTAAAAAAAAATAATAATAATAGATAAAGCAAGGGAATATGAACACAAAAATCAGGTCAAGATTGCTAAAGGAAAGCAGACGGGATAGAAGAAAATCAAGTAAGTATATCTGGTGAATTCATAAGACTGTACCATGTCTTTTGTGTACCTCAAGCATTAAATTTTTAAATTGATGAAACAACCAATACAAGTGATAAATTTCTGAAAATACCTAGGAAATTGAAATATACTTTGAATTAAACTACAAAACTCTTTATATTCTATGCTAAAACTATTCTTTAATACAACTTTTCTGTAATACCTAACAATCACTTCCAGCTTTTCATTTTGACAATTCCATATTTTTGTATAAATGTACAAAATAGGACCTGGCCAATGAAGACTCAACACAGGGCTTCAAAAGTTGTTTTCTGGGACACCTGGGTGGCTCAGTTGGTTAAGCAGCTGCCTTCGGCTCAGGTCATGATCCCAGCGTCCAGGGATCGAGTCCCACATCGGGCTCCTTGCTCAGCAGGGAGTCTGCTTCTCCCTCTGCCTCTGCCTGCCATTCTGTCTGCCTGTGTTCACGCTCTCTCTCTTTGACAAATAAATAAAAAAAAAAAATCTTTAAAAAAAAAAAAGTTGTTTTCTAACTATATTTTGTGACATTATTTTAATTGAAAGTCTGTGATTGGATTATGTATTTGTATTCAAGTACTTAAAATGGCAATAAATTGCTTGGGTCTCCTCTCCTTAGTCTTACTCTGTTATACCACCAATAACATAACTATATAACTAAATATCTTTAAATTTACAGATTAAATGAATGAACACTCAAGTATCGCTCCTTTGGTAAAATAACTGACTTTTAAATAATCATCAATTATAACACCCACAATGATTTTAGCATTAAAAGGTAATTTGTGGGGGCGCCTGGGTGGCTCAGTGGGTTGGGCCGCTGCCTTCGGCTCAGGTCATGGTCTCAGGGTCCTGAGATCGAGCCCCGCGTCGGGCTCTCTGCTCGGCGGGGAGCCTGCTTCTCACTCTCTCTCTGTCTGCCTCTCTGCCTGCTTGTGATCTCTCTGTCAAATAAATAAAATCTTTAAAAAAATAAAAAATAAAAAAATAAAAGGTAATTTGTGTAAAAAAATCATTTGTACACTAGGATAAAAATCTTTTCTAGCTATATAAACTAAGCATCCTACCAATACCCTTTGATCTGGGAGGAAATTTTTACATAAACGCATCATTAACAGCAGAAGAAAAGAAAGTTTACAAACAGCAGTAATTCTAAGTAATAAATCTTTTCATCTAGAAAGTAGTTTGTAGTGTTTCATAAAAGCAATTTCTCACATTGCAATGCAGGGAAATTTCGTATCAGATCTTACTATTTAATTGTCAAAGGTACAGAGAATACAGTCAAACAAACAAAAAAAAAAACTCAGGGACGCCTGGGTGGCTCAGTGGGTTAAAGCCTCTGCCTTCGGCTCAGGTCGTCATCCCAGGGTCCTGGGATCGAGCCCCACATCGGGCTCCTGCTCAGCAGGGAGCCTGCTTCCTCTTCTCTCTCTCTGCCTGCCTCTCTGACTACTTGTGATCTCTGTCTGCCAAATAAGTAAATAAAATCTTTAAAAAAAAAAAAAAAACTCAGTAAGTATAAATGCATTCACTTTTGAACTAAAAAATAAATTCTAAATATGGATACTACATGGAATCATAAATTACCTGATAGACAATGATAACAAGACAGAGAAAGGATTATCTTGGCCTTAAATTTATTTTTTAAGAATGGAAATACTAATTGTTTTAATTCTTTACTCCTAGACTCTTTCTAAATCTAACTATTTTAAAGCCAAACATAATCTCTAACCCGTATATCAATAAAACATCTAAGCATGGAACAAGAAAATGTTTGGTGGCTTAGTGGATTAAGCCTCTGCCTTCAGCTCAGGTCATGATCCCAGGGCCCTGGGATGGAGTCCCACATTGCACTGGGCTCCCTGCTCAGCAGGGAGTCTGCTTCTCCCTCCCCCTGTTCTTGTGTTCCTACCAGGCTCTCTCTCTCCCGCTCCCTCTAAAATAAATATATTTTTTTTAATTTTATTTATTCATTTGACAGAGAGAAATCATAAGTAGGCAGACAGGCAGAGAGAGAGAGGGGGAAGCAGGTTCCCCACCAAGCAGAGAGCCCAATGCAGGGCTCGATCCCAGGACCCTAAGACCATGACCCAAGCCAAAGGCAGAGGCTCAACCCACTGAGCCACCCAGGCACCCCTAAAATAAATATTTTTTAAAAGTTATGAAAAATTTAAAAATCATTTTTAAAACATGCAAATTTGTATCTGATTGAGATTCACGACCTTTATGAAAAGAGCTAAGAAGAGAAACTACAGAATTTTCTAAAATTTGAGTTATAAAAGAAAACTTCATTCCCTGTTAATGCCAACTTTAGGAAAATCACGGAACTATACTAAAATATGGGTCCAGACAGGAGCAAAAAATTATGCAATCAATGCCAACTAACATTTCTGCATGAATAGGGGAAAAAAAAGATTGTTCTCCTATGACTGTGAATTTAGAAACCTCATTTGTTTTCTAAATCCCTATTATTATGCAGGGTGATTGATAAGGACACTCAAAACAGCCAAAACTTGCATTGCACATTAATTGTGACTTCCTACCAAGAAGTCTGCCAGGCTTGGATTGTCTCCTCAGTCAGAAGACCTGGGAAAGAGGAAATGCTCCCTGGCACAGGCAAGACCTACCAGAATCTCCAGGTTCCAATACCCAGACTCCAGCCACCTATGGCAGCATAATGACAACCACAGGCCTGTGTCACCCACTGCGCACCCCAAGCCCCTGTGGAAGGCTTGCTGGCCAGCGCCTCACCTTGGACTTTCAGACTGTACCACCTGCCCCATCCCTGGAACAGATAAACTCAGTGCCTGCGATGGAACCCATATCAACTACCATCAGCTTTACAGTGAAGCCCATTTCACATTTACAACTCAGATTACCTACACTATCTATCAGAAAAACTCATGAGAGGCGAGGTAAATCACTTATTACTATTTTCAAGCATAAGATGTCTAAAATTTGAAATATTTTGAAAACATATTTAAATTTAATTTTGTATGAAAACTTTGAAATTATTTCTAAAGATTCGTAATCACATAAGCCACACATAGTATCAGCTATACTGAGAGGGAAGAAAAAAGGGTTGGAAAATATCAGACACAATAATCTGAGAGTCCTTGCTTATTCCATTATTAATGAATGCAAGGAGCACTATTTTAAAGAACTGTGACAATTTGCACATTTTTTGGTAACTACCTGTCCAAAAAAACAAGCTTGCCGGAAAAGGATTTACTATATTCTCATCCCATATGCAATGCTGGCACAGTACCTTGCACTGGTATTTGTAAATCTTTTAATCTTAATACCAATTCAGGGTTTCTTTAACATTCGAACTGAATCTATAAACACATGAAAGTATTTTCAACATCTCTTTAGATGAGTTTACCCTTCTTTGAAATCTCAAATACTTAACCAAACTATAATAATCACAAATATAATCATGATACGAACACAAAGGAAAATCATTATGTTACTCCATGCTTCTCCTTGATTTAAATTATGATTTTAATAAATATAAGACCAAACCCTCATTAATGTTCATGAAAATAAACTCATCACATTTTGTTTGTTTGATTCATAACTTTCTTTGTTGTTTACAGCCTGGTCTTTTGCAGAGTAGTATGGGCCATCTGCACAAACTCTTTCAACAGTATTATACTAAAGATGATCCTCACTGACAACTCTTTGAACACTGAAACCTTATTAAATGAATCTTTTTAAAAAACTGTATCTGTTTTGGTTCTTTACTATGCTGTAACATACAATACTTCATTTTCATTCTTACTAGTTTTCTGTGCTATTAGTCAGCTGTGATTATTCCCATTTGAGAGATGATGAAACTAAGGCTCAGAAATGGAAATCACTCCCCTGAAGTCAAACAGCAAGTAGATGCCATGAACTGACCGCACATTTAGTATCCCCAAAACCCAGACCCCAAATATAAATGACCTCTTTGCTAGGCTCTTCAGCTACCATAATAAAGCAAACCAAAAGCCCACTAAATCAAGAATAAACTTGCAGTACCAAGCCCAGATGGTTTCAGAGAATTATGTTCAATGTTTAAGAAACATAATCCAATATTATTTAAGCTATTGCTGAGCACGGTGGGGGGGAGCTCTAAAGCTCTAAAGTCCTTTAAGAAGCATGCCTAAATGGATAACAAAACTTGAAAAATGGCCCAAGAAAACTGCAGAACAATTTTAAGAGTATTGACGAAAATTATTTTTTTAAATGAGGAAGCAGGCAACCCTCTCAAGGCCCCCTTACTCTTCAGGTGCTTTGTACTATCACTCACTATCACTCAACAAACTTTGCTTTGCAGCCCACCACAAAGAAAAAAAAAAAAAAAAGAGGAAGCAAAATCCAAAAGCACATTAAAATAATAACCATGGGGGCCTGGGTGGCTCAGTTGGTTGGGCGACTGCCTTCAGCTCAGCTCATGATCCTGGAGTCCTAGGATCAAGTACCACATCAGGCTCCCTGCTCAACAGGGAGTCTACTTCTCCCTCTGACCCTCCCCTTTCTCATGCTTTCTTTCTCTTTCATTCTCTCTTTCTCAAATAAATAAAATCTTAAAAAATAAAATAATAAGCCATGACTAAAAACTCATTCCAGAGTACAATAATGCACCAATACTAGTATTTGTTATATAATTTTTGTGTGTGTGCATGTATATTTATGGATTAATATACATAAATGTGTATCTGAACATACACATATTCTCTAGCTTGGTTCATTGAGAAGGCACGGGAGGAACATCCCAATATCAATAACCACCTGGCTTCTAAATATTTGGGGTAAGAAAAGTTCAAGATGAGCCTGCATATCTCACTGTGCCCAAAAGGGAGGGAATGCCCAAAGAATGATAGGACATGTCAAAAGCATACAGAACCAAACATAAAGGATTCCCATTGAACAAACCTATGACAATTTAAGTGTCAATATAAATAACAATATTAACAGATTATAATTCATTGAATAGGACAGGAAGTCATAAATCCTAATTGATAAAGATAAATAAATTTAAATTAAAACTTAAGTTATTTACAGAGTTTTTCAAAACAAAAAAATAGAGAAGCACAGAAGAGTCTAGTGTAGAAGATCTTAAGCAATCAAAGTGAACATTACCAATAACAGAACAAAATGAAATTATGTACCACCTGAAAAGATGTAATAAAAAGAATAGAGTTCCGGGGCGCCTGGGTGGCTCAGTGGGTTAAAGCCTCTACCTTTGGCTAGGGTCATGGTCTCGGGGTCCTGGGATCGAGCCCCACGTCCGGCTCTCTGCTCAACAGGGAGCCTGCTTCCCTTCCTCTCTCTCTCTGCCTGCTTGAGACCTCTGTCTGTCAAATGAATAAATAAAATCTTAAAAAAAAAAAAATAGAGTTCCACCTCCGTGATATTCTGGCCAATGATGCCTCAAGATTCTAATCACAAGGGGCACGTGGGTGGCTCAGTGGGTTAAAGCCTCTGCCTTCAGCTTGGGTCCTGGGATTGAGCGCCCACATCGGGCTCTCTGCTCAGCAGGGAACCTACTTCTCTGCCTGCCTCTCTGCCTACTTGTGATCTCTGTCTGTCAAATAAATAAATAAAATCTTTGAAAAAAAAGAAAAAGAGAATCAAGGAAAGACTAAAGACTACTTGAAAATGAAGGGATGCTTAAAAGACCTCAGAACAAGAAAATGTAATGCATCATTCTGGAATGGATACGTTTGCTACAAGAAACATCACAATTACAATAGTGATACATTAAAAAAAAAAATCTAAAGATTTGGTGAAAGTACTTATCAGTGGTAACTTCTTGATTTTGGTGGAAATATTGTGGTTTTATAGGAAACTGCCTTTTTGGAAATATCTACTGAAATACTGAGAAGCAATAAAGCATGTAGTTCTTTGTACTATAACTGCAACACTTCTAAAAGTTTGAGATTGTCCAAAGTAAAGTAAGAAAATTATTTTTAAAATAAAATAAAAAGGAATAAAATTTAAGAAAATATGCAAGATCTGTGTAAAGATATTTTTTTAATGTCCTTTCTAAGGACTTAAAAGAACATTTAAATGGAAAGGCATACCATATTTCTGGGCAGGAAAAGTCAGCATCTGAAAGGTATTTCTCTAAGTAAGTCCATAAATGAAAGACATTCCTAATAAAACTATCAATAGCTTCCTGGAACTTGACAAATTGATTCTAAAGTTAAATATAATGAGGGAAAATAAGAACAGACTGAAAAGTCCCAAAAACATGTTATAAAGCTTCAACAATTAAAACACTGAGGTAAAAATTTAAAAAATAAAAATGAAACACTGAGGTAATGGTACATAAATAGACCATTATATAGAAACAGAATCAAGCTAAATGACTTTTAATATTGCATTGGTTAAATAAATTATGGTAGATGCATAAAATGTAATTACTGTGGGATCATTTTTAAAAAGAGCTCTGCATGTATTCATATTTTTAAAATCACATTCGAGGGAAGCTGGGGTGGTTTCATCGCTAGGCCTTCAGCTCATGTGGGTTATGATCCTGGGGTCTTGGGACTCAACCCTGCACCCAGGCTCCCTGCTCCATGGGGAGCCTGCTCCTCCCTCTCTCTCTGCCTGCTCCTCTGCCTACTTGTGCGCGCTCTCTATCAAATAAATAAATAAAATATTTTTTTTTAATCACATTAAGTTACAGTGTTAAATGAAAAAATATTCAGAACAAGTACAGACACCATGATTTGTATTAAAAAATGTATACATATACATATACAAGCTTTATAGAATATCCTATATAGAATATGTAAAATATCTCTGAAAAGCCCTAAAAGAAACGGATTTAATGGTGGTTAACCAAAATGAAGAAACTGGCTGTCTGATAGCAAAAGTGAGAATATGCAATTTTTACCTATTTATTTATATCTTCTCTTTTATATCTTCTATTTTTATCTTCTCTTTTTTTTAAAATGTTCTTATTTATTTGAGAAGGAGCATACATTGGGGGGTGGGGGGAGCCTCAGAGGGAAAGAATCTCAAGCAGTCTCCCCACTAAGTGAGCACAGAGCCAGATGCAGGGCTTGATCTCATGACCCCGAGATCATGACTTAAGCCAAAATCAACAGTCTGACACTTAACCCACTGAGCCACCCAAGCACCCCCCCATTTATATCTTCTAAACTGTATACGTTGTTGTATACTTTGCATTGCCCACTTAAAATAATATTTTAATATACATTTATACTCTAATGATTTTAATAAGTTAAATTATCAAAAAGGAATGAATTTACCTATCTCAGGTCCAAATTCCTCCTACTAATGTAAGCTGCCCTGAATGTTGAGAGTTCTCAGTAAAGTGTCCAACTATCAAGGTGATAGTGCCTTTTGAAAGTTAAATAAAAACAGAATGGGTGAGATAAGCAGCCTGGGGCGGGAAGGGTGGTGGGGGAGACTGTACCATCAGACTTCCCCTCAAAGGGACACCTGTGTGCTTTCTAAGTATCTGATGCATTTCCAAAACACAACAGAAGCAACAAGGCTAATGTTGAATCACAGACAAATACCCTTAGGTCTGGTATTTAAACAAATGTCTGAGAAACTAGTTAGAAGATGGAGATAAAGATAGAGCCAAAATAAAGAATTTGACTTCTTTAACCTCTTCAACAGGAGAAAATGTACCTGCAGGAAGAATATTCTGATGAGAAAGGTGAATACTCTCAAGGGTCAGAGAAGCCCCACAGGTAAAAACTTGTTTAGATTACTCCCCAACGGGGGCACCTGGGTGGCTCAATCATTAAGTGGCTCTGGTCATGATCCCAGGTCCTGGGATAGAGCCCTGATTGGGCTCCCTGCTCCATGGGGAGCCTGCTTCTCCCTCCCCGACTCCCCCCGCTTGTGCTCCCTCCCTCACTGTCTTTCTCTCTCTCTGTCAAATAAAGAAATGAAATCTTTAAAAAATACAAAATAATAATTAAAAAAAAAAAAAAAAGATTACCCCTCAACACTACCCGTGTCCATCTGCTGGGATCTGCCTGTCACTAAATGATGTGCTTTCCCAAGAAGCAAGACTTCCTAGAAAGAGCCCTGAAGAATGGACAAGCATGCTTTGTATCCAGGTCCTAGTTCTCCTTATGAGTCTAATTACAGAGTGACACTGAGAACATTAGTCCTTTAATGCCTGACATGGTCTAGATCAACTGGTAAAGTTCAGATTTCTGAAACTCCCATGCTAAAAATGAGAAGAGAACTATGAAATCTCCTAAAAGTACTATCACTCACACAAACACACACATCCCCCCTGCCAAAAGTCCTATCTGTCCAACAAATTGTCCATACTTAGACATTTCTAATTTCTAAAGTTTCCAATTCTTTCTCTAGAAAATAGTAAATCAATAGTTAGTATAACTATTTTGTATGGCTATCAAATACATTTTCAAAAGCATAATTTACTAAGGTTTGAATGCTAAAACACTGAACAATTTCAAACATAGGTTTCGAAAAATTCACTGTGTGATGATTATACATTTAAACTATCACTACAGAGGCGCCTGGGTGGCTCAGTCTTTCAGCCTCTGCTGAGGTCATGATCCCAAGGTCCTGGGATAGAGCTCCTCATTGGGCTCCCTGCTGGGCAGGAAGCCTGCTTCTCTCACTCCCACTCCCCATGCTCGTGTTCCCTCTCACTGTCTGTCAGATTAATAAATTTTTTAAAAATCTTTAAAAAGGGGCGCCTGGGTGGCTCAGTGGGTTAAGCCTTTGCCTTTGGCTTGGGTCATGATCTCAGGATTCTAGGATTGAGCCCCACATCAGGCTCTCTACTCAGCGGGGAGCCTGCTTCCCTCTCTCTCTCTGCCTGCTTCTCTGCCTGCCTGTGATCTCTCTCTCTCTCTGTCATATAAATAAATAAAATATTTTTAAAAAAATTTTTAATCTTAAAAAAAATAAACTATCACTATATGTTTCCTTCAATTTTGTTTGAACCTGACAAAGTTAACAGAAAGAAGATGTCCCTGCATAATCCCTAATTCATCCAAAATCCTTTCTATCCCTTTAATTCATGCCACACAGCAGGATGTAATAAGGGATATTAGGATTTTCCAAATTATCATGCTACGGGCAACCATCAGTTAAACATTCATTATCAACATGCGTAAGTAGGGCATGAAAAGATACAGTTCTACTTCAGCAGTAAAGATGAAAAACAAGGTAAGCTTTAATAATGTAGACAGGGAAGAAAAAAATAAAAAAACAGACCAGGAGAAGAAACATGGATCACTGTGCAGTGGAAGACTATGAAGATTGTGAAGGTGAAATACACATCCCACTTTGACAGGGGTCCCCAAAACACAGCCACTAGAAATCTGGGCACTATCCAGCATTTAATAAAGGTATTATTTTTACTATTTTCAGTACCTAAATTAATGTACAGGAAATTTGCTTTTCAACTAGTATCCCTAATTAGAAATGCAACAATGCTCATTCTAAAAAATCTCTAAGAAGGAAAATAAAAATTACCAGTAATTTCACTATCTAATTAGCATTCCAGTTTATTTTCTCAAGCATATGTACATTTATAAAAACACAATGAAACACAACTAAGGTCCTGTGATGTATAAAATTTTGTATAATTTTCTTTCATTAAACATAGGTTTGGAATAATTCTAACATTTTAAAATATTCATCCAAGATACAAATATCACATCACAGTGTGCAGTTAAATAGCCCTTATGCTAGATATTTAGGTTATTTCTACTATTTTGTTAGCAAAATAGATAAGAGATCAGTATTTCATTGGTGGAGACCAAAGAGCCCCAAGCCTTCCTTGCAGAGGTTCTGGTGAAGTGAATAAATGAGAACCACAGCTCTAGTGATCAGTTCTTATCTACTGAATATGACATGACATCCTTACCAAGCCAGGCTCCTTAGTTCAGCCCTTCACAAACACTTGTTTGCCTTGATCCCTTTGTTACCACTTTTGGAATTTTGTTTGGTTTGAAACAAATTGAGAAAATAAAAGTGATTAGAGGCCAGCCTTACCAGTAACTTACCACACACCTGCAGTGAGCTTTGCCAAATAGGGTAAAAGAGTATTGGCTATCTGTGGCCCGGAGAAACCTAGAGGACAAGATCTAAGGTAGAGTCTGACTTAGATTTTTCTCAATCTGACCTTAAGCAACTCTCCTTTGAGACCAGATCAGAATTTCTAAGCAGAACTAGCTTTCAGGGATATAATAGTAAAGGTATAGGATAGCTATACGCACTTGGACTTCCAATCAGACAAGAATTAGAAAATAGCAATTGTGTTTAAAAAGGCGGGGGAGGACTTAATGTAAGCAAAGCATTTTCCTCATATATCCTTAGAGCTTGTTGTTCATACTGCAGCCTGCAATCCTACCCAATTTGATGGATTATATCAATATTTTTATAATATGTGATATGGAACAAGACAGAAAATATCAGAGTACAGCACAGTGTACAAAGCAGAATCCTGGACTTATAGAAGTGAATGAAAATACTTGGGTCCCTGCCCTTGTAGAATTCTTACAGTCTAGAAACTATCAAATAATCACATAAATAAAGAGCAATAGTGTAACTAAACATTCACGCTCAAAACAATCCTTTTCTTGAAATGTTGGGAATTACTGATCTATTGTATACATTGCTATATGCTTAAGTGCTGTGGGAGGAAACAATTAGGGAATTAAGATAAATTATCATCAGGAAAGCTGATTTAGATTGGAGGAGAGGTGCACGTGACAGGTCAGGATTCTTTAAGCAAGTACATTCAAGCAGAGACTGAAATGATGTACCAAAAAGAAAGTGGGAAGAAAGTCTGACAGAAAACAGCACCTTCAGCAAGGGCCTGTACACTTTAAGAAAAAGAAAAGCCAATGGGCAGAGAGGAAAATTAAAACCATCTAGATAAGGTTTGGAGATTGCTTCCTTCAGACAGGAAGAGATCATGCAGGAATTTTAAGTCTCCCCAGAGCAATGAGAATGTTCCAATTTGCATTTTAAAAGATCATGAATGGAGCAGAAATAGGAAGGAGTCTGGACTGGCTACTGAGATGATACCAAGCAGAGACTAGAGGACTGATCTAATATATATTTTGAAAGCAGAAATGATAAGGTGCCAACAGTCTGGATGTGATGAGATACCTGGGATAACTCACAGGTTCCCCCCAAGTGAGCAGTGAAATGGGATGAGATCCATGAGAAACCCAGAGAAGCAGTGCTGAGAGGAAAGATCCCAGTTCACCTAGTTACAGTTAACAAGTAGAGATGTCAAATTAATAACTATTACTGGATGGAGATCTAAAAAAAGAAGTCAGCATCAAAAGGGTTTATGACACATGATTCTGCTCTGTAAGTATTTACCCTCAATAATAAATAACACATATGCAAAAAAAAAATCTACAATAAATTTTAAAGATTCTATGGAGCAACAGCTTATAAATACCATAGTAGCTGAAGCCACAGTGTATCTGAAAATGTAGAGCAACAGTGTAACAAAACATTCATACTCAAAATAATCTTCTTCCAGGAAATGGTAGAGAATCACTTGTCTGTTGTGTTCATTTGCTGTATGCTCCACATCTAACCTAGCACATGATACACAGTACGTGTTAAAATACTTACTGAAGAAATATACCCACTATTAGGCAGAACAAACTACCCAGCAAAAATAAGACAGTGCAAATAACAAGTAACAGTGCAATGAAAAACTCTGTACTATGAAGCATACAAATGTGATAGAACAAAGACATTTCTCAGAAAAAAAGGAAAATGAGTTATCTACACTACCATAGCCTAATAGTATCAAAGCTAGATTCTATTCCTAAGAATCAGCTTAATTTCAATACCAGAAATTCCATCCCTAGACAACCAATGGTAAAATATGCTCACCTTCCCTATCATCCCTAGATATGAGAAAGAATTAAAATGTAATAAAAGTTTGATATTTAAAGCTATAGTAAAATCTTATCTAGTTTCCTAAAACAAGAGAGTAGAAGGAATTTTATTAAAATAAAAATGGCGGGACGCCTGGGTGGCTCAGTTGGTTGAGCAGCTGCCTTCGGCTCAGGTCATGATCCCAGCGTCCTGGGATGGAGTCCCGCATCGGGCTCCTTGCTCGGCAGAGAGCCTGCTTCTCCCTCTGCCTCTGCCTGCCTCTCTGTCTGCCTGTGCTCACTCGCTCGCTCTCCCTCTATGCCTGACAAATAAATAAATAAAATCTTTAAAAAAAAAATGGCAATTACTGATGATTTTTCTTTACTCTCTTGTTCACGAAAGTCATACTGATACATAGAGAATTCAGAAAATGCACACAGAAACAAATGAGAAAAATTACCCATAAGTTCATCACCCAGAAGAAATTAACCACTTAAAACATTTTGCACAAAACTTTTTCTGTGCATACATTCATGGTGGTGGAGAGTAAACAGTAATCCACGACTAATCGTATAATTGTTTAAGACTATGAAGGAGATTACAAAATACTGCTATAGCTAGTGTACAGTATAGAGGGAAGACCAACTTGAAGAAGTAACAACTGAGCTAAGTAAGCTATCTGAAGGATGAGATGGAATTAACCAGAAAAGAAGAACAGGTCAGGGTAGCAGTCAAGGTAGAGGGAACAAGAAGGTGAGCAAGGTACCAGCCCCACCTAGCCAGGAAATGGGGGGAAAAATTTGGCTGGGCAAAGCCTTACTGAGAGAGAGCTGAAAGGACTTGATTCTCAGGGAAAGGATTGGATTGTTCCAAAGGGCGTGGAGGGTGGGGAAATGAGAATCTTTGAGGATGTGCAATATAATATTTTAAAGATAATAATACAGTATTTTAAAATTTATATTTTAGTTTCCACAAAACCTTCTAGATTGGTAGCAAGTGAAGAAAAACAGTGACTTTAACTCTTGCACAACTCCCAAAAAAATTCATATTAGAAATGGAGGTGGGCAGAGGAGTGTGTGTGTGTGTATGTGTGTGTGTATAAAATATAAAATAAATTTATATTACTTTAAAAGACCGAAAGACCGGCATTAGACACTGAGTTTAATGATAGTATGGAATATACCTGTTTTATCATCTCTAATAAATATATAACAAATTAGTATCAAGGGAATAATCATTTGCTGTATGAAGAAAAACTGGCTAACATAAATGGATGATCTTAAAGACACCCAGACAAGGAAAAAAACATCACTATCCATAGGACAAAGCCCCACACAGAGACTTCTGGCCTCCAGAGAAAGGGAGCTGGTGGTGGAGCAGAGTAGGTCCCTCAAAGGCCTGGAGAGAGTATCCTTCAACCCTAACTATCCATTCTTCATCCATCTATTCACTCAAGAAAAAGATTTAACCCAGCAATTCTTACTAGGCATATATCCAAGAATAAAGAAAATCACACATACATACTAAAACTAGTTTGTGAATATTCATAGCACATTATTCATAATAGCCAAAAAGTACAAACAACTCAAATGCCCATCAACTAATGAATAAACAAAAAGTGATATATCTATACAATGGAATACAAATCAGCCATAAAAAGGAATAAAGTACTGATAGATGCTACATGATGGATGAACATTGAAAACATTATGCTAACCGAAAGACTCCAGTCCAAAAAACCCACTTATTGTACGGTTATACTTACATGAAATGTCCAAAATAGGTAAATTCATTGAGACAGAAAGCAGATTAGTCACTGGTTGGGGCCAAAGGAGATAGGAGCTGAAGAGAAAGGGACAATAACTGCTAATGGGAACAGGGCTTCTTTGGAGGTGATAAAAATGTTCTAATATCGATTCTGATAACAGTTGCACAATTCCATGCAATACTAAAACCACTGGATTGTACACTTTAAATAGGTGGATTACGTGGTATGTGAGTTATATCTTAATAAAATTGTTACTTAAAAAGAAAGAGGATATTTTATTTTAGCGCCCCCAAGAATTATGGTAAATTGCTAGAAATATAGCAAAGAAAAAAAAAAAAAAAAAAAAGAACCTGTTCTCAAAGCCCTAACATTCTAAGGGGGGGGGGGGGGGGGACCAGTCAAGAAACAAAGACAAAACAATGAGAAAAAGAAAGAGAAGAAATCACAGACTACCCAAGTTTAGTTAGGCACCTAACTTAGGCCTGGGTGGTTCTGGTGTCAAGCAGAGAACTCAAAATACCAGATTTTCGTCCTTCATTTGAAATTTAAATCTAAGCAACTTTTTAAAAATTATGTACCTATTCAGCTTATTAAAATCTTCATTCTTATAGAAAAATTAATAATGGATTTTTTAAAAGCATTTGTGCATCTACAAGGTTTAAAACATATTTTTAATTTTAGACAAGCAACCGATTAAAATCTGTTAATAGTCTCCAATTTAAATTGTATTGTACCACCAAGTTCGTGGAATGTTGTAAAGATTTATGCAAACTTTTCATAATGCCTTAAATTGGGAGAAAGAGGGCCTTAAAAAAAAAAAGGTATAGCCGTGTAATACATCCCAAAACAAAGCGGGGGGGGGGGGGGGGAGGGTGGATCAGCAAGGCAGAATTTGAGTAATGATCATAAAGGAGAACTAAGTGTTTCACGGCAAAAATGGAGCTTTAAGAATTAAAGCCACTAATTTCCAGCCACAACACTTAGAAATTATATTAGCAAATGTTACCATAGAAACGGTGAAGCCGAATTTCCCGATGAAAAATTAAAATTCCAGCACATTCAAGGGAGTGAAATAGGTCAAAACTTGGTCCGAACGTAGGTGGAACTGAGCCTACCATAAACTTACATCGAGATAGGGTGAACCAACGCCAACTTCTAACGCACATTTCCAAATCAGGTCTTGATAAACCGCCTTGAGGGTAATTTACCAAGTTTAAAAAAAAAAAAAAAATTGTCCTCTCTTCTCCTGGAGCAGAAACCTTACAAACCCCTCCTGAGCATCGCCCACAACCAAAGCCAGTCCTTGCAGACCTGCACCGGGCAGTGTAGGGCAAGGCTGGCTCCGAGTCCACCCGGCTTAAAGCATCTGAATCGAGCCCGGTTGGTTTCATTGGCTCGCCTGGAGGAAAAACCCAAGCTCGAACCCAGAGCTTCAGCCTGCCTAACTCCCCCCTCCACATCCCCACCCTTCGCCACGTCCCGCCCGTGCCTGGCATTCCACGCGGAGCGATCCAACTCATTTATTAAGCTCCCACTGTCTACACCGCATCGTGGTTTCAGGCACTGCAAGAAGAGATGGTCCCTTGCCGAAAAAAACCAAAAGAGCAGCAAGGGGGCTGCGGACGAACCCGGGGAGGGGCTACCTGCCTGCGGCGAGATGTTCTGGAGAGGAGCCCCTGCTTTCACCGAAACCCCCGGGTCGTGACAGTTCCAGAGAAGAGATGGCACCGAGAGCGAAGCAGGCCGTACCTCCCTGGAGTCCCCCGCAGACCAGGCTGGAAGGGGAATGGAAAGGAGTCGGCATCCCTGGACCACCCGCGCGCTGCTCTGCCCGAAGGAGGGGGACCCAGACTTCGACCCCCGGGAGAACGGCGAGCGCGGGGACCGAACCCCCGAGAGGGCCGGAGCGGACTGTCACTGGCTCCCGCCTCCCTCCGCTGCGACAATGGCCGGCCACTCTCTCCCCAGCATGACATCGGCGGCAGTCGTGGACCCAGCGTCTCCAATGCCGCGTCTCCGCTGCCCCGACCGCCGACACCCCCAGCGGCTCGGAGCAGAGGGGGGCAGTGCCGAGAAGACCGCCCGAGCCCCTCCCCCCACCATCCCTCGCCCGGAGTCCGGAAAAGCGGTTACCTGGCGCGCGGGGTGGACCGGGATACGACCCAGAGGAGGAAGATGAGGAGGAAGAGGGTGGCCCCCGGCCCAGCGAGATTTGGGAAATTTGGAAGACTTGTTCCGCACTGGGTGACAGCTGTTCGCTGCGCACGCGCACCGGACCCAGACGCCTGATCACTCCGCCGCTCCTCACCCTCCCTTCAAGAGGATGGTAGGCAGCGGCGAAAGCGCGCGCACAGAGCCTGCCGGCTCTCCCTACGCGAGGGCGCGCGCGGTGTCACGTGACCACTGGGGCCCGACACTCAGTGGGTCACGTGAACTTCGAAACAGTTTAGAGATACCTGGCACCTTCTTGCTTTGGGATTAGTCTTCCTCGCTGTTCTTAATGTAGATTTGCTGTGGTGCATCTTGTTGTCTGGGGAGGGGCATGCCCACTTTTTCCCAGACGGGAAGACACTTAAGAAGGAAGGAACAGGTGCACAGAACCTTGCCCGGAAGTGCCTACCGGGTTCCCGCAGGGCTGGACCTGAGGGAGTCCACGCGCCACACGTCGTCCTGGGCCGCGAGGCGGGCCTATGGCTGCCTCCGGCACGCGAACGTCAGAGTGGCGTTGCCATGGGTGGGGCTTCGGAATGCTCTGCGGAGCCTGGCTAGGATGTCGGGGCTCGCTGCTGGGCAGCAGTGACAGCGTCTTAATCACCGGGGCTCCTGCGCCTCCCAACAATGGGAGATCCCGAGTGCGCCAAAGGGGTCCACCTACCAACCTTTTAACAAGCAACTCTCAAGCAGAAGTCCGTGTTCTTTGACTAGAAGAGCGAAACTGTCCCATACTCCAAGCACCTACGTGGAGTCCATCCAGGTGTGCGCTGGAGCTGAGGAGAACCAAGGGTGGCCACAATAGGAATCAAGGCTGGGGAAGCTCTCAAAAACTAGGGATTGGCAGCAGTTTGGCCTGAACTGTAGTAACAGGAAGTGCAAGTGTCTCCGGATCCCTGAACGTACTTAAATTAGCTTGCTACTTCTGGTTACTGTGGTGCTGTAACTCCGCCCTCCAAGGTGTCAGAAGGAACCGCATAGACCTTTTAAGTCTTTGTACTGCCAAAGACAGATGGTTAACACCAGATGTTTTGCAAAGCTCAACAATTTTTAACTTCCTGCAGAGTACCCAGCTGGGTCCCTTGTAGCGTTTCCCCTAACGCCCTCTTAGCTAAGACTATGCAGATCATTACACTCCTGAGCACCCGTGGGCTAATATGCTGAGGTTCCTATTACAATCCACTGATTTCTCCTTTTTAAAGTATCCCAGCAGGTCCACTTACCACACCCTTGAAGCCTTTTCTCCCTGGGAAGAGCATATCGAGGTCGGATGAAATGTGAATAATTAAGTAAGGCTAGTGTGATTATTGGGCCACCACATTTATTTAGTTATTAAATTAGAAACAAGGTTTATGCTCTGTTACCCATATACACGTCTGAACTTGCCTAATACATATATTCAACTAGGAATTCTCCAAATGTGTATGCTATGAGGATCCCAACCGTCCTTACAAGTCAGTTGGATATGCTAAAACAATAAATATATAACCCAACATTTATTTAGAGCTTACTATGAGCTTGACATTGTTTTAAGTGCCTCACAAATATTAACTAAATTTATCCTTATAATAATTCAAGGGAGTTATTGTTATTATCTCCTTATTTTAGATACTAAAACTGAAATACACAGGTTAAGAAACTTGCCAAATAGCTACTAAAATCCAGGGTACTTAGGAAGGCATATGCTGTATCAGACTGACAACCTGGTACACCAGAATAAAAAGTCTGGAAATCTGAATTCCAGTCCCTTTACAGTTTGCGGATGTATGATATTAAATAAATAACATTTGTTAAACACAGTAAATCAAATTTGGGGGCTTTTTTAAACTGAAAAATTAGAGGAAAATACCAGCCTTGCTGACTTCAAGCATATTGAACATCAAGGAAGATAATGCAAAATGCCAAAACACTTCAAAACCTGGATAGCACTGTTAATTTATTAGCAACAGTTTGGGGAATTGAACTGAAAATCAAATGGATTCATGGCACTGAGTCCCTAAAGAATCAAATATCTGTATATGGTGAATTACAATAATAATTAACATTCTAGCCATATAGTAGATTAACTTATTTAGATCCAGTTAAGAACTCCAATTGCAATAAGATGGGAGTTGTATAATGGATACAAAGATTTCCCTTGAAGCTTATATGTTATGTGAACTACTTTTTAGATCACTTCAGAGATAATTGTTGTAAACTTCTTTATGTATAATGCAGCAAACTGATACACTATTAAATAAGATCTAATTTTGAATATATTGAAGTCCATTCAACTTCTGCAAATATAAGGAATTAAATAATAGTAATGCTCATTAACATTTATATTTACCCTATTACATATGGATGTTATTTATACAGGTATAATACAAATCACAACCAATAATTAGATATTTAGATGATGTTTTAAAGAGTCATGGTGAACAGGAAAGGAAGTAGCTAAAAAAAATCAGAAACCTTGGTGTCTTTTCTTCTCTATGTCCTGTGCTGTGAGTTTAGGCCAATTTATCTCTTACCTGGATTATTATATAATGGATTAATATTAAATAATTCTCCTAATGCTATCTCTACCTCCAGTGCTTCTTCACCTACCCCTTTCCCTTCCAACTCATCTTCTATAGTGCAAGTCAAAAATTATCCTCCTAATGTAAAAATGGAATCATGATTCTATCCAACTGAAACACTTCATTAATTTCTCATTATTATCAAAGATTTTTAGACTTGGCTGAGAAGAGTATGGTGGCTAAGGGTATGCAGATAGACTTTGAAGTGACTCAAGCCTCCTATGTAAGCACAATATTCAATCAGTTTGGATACCATTATATTTGTGTTTGTTTTAATATAAGAAAAATACCTAAAATTACTTGGCAGTTAAATTATTTAATTTTCCTATCAAAAGATTTGAATAAAATTAGAGGGGAGATATGTCTAGTTCTCCCTGGGCTATTGCCCTAAATTTGCACGTGTATGTGTTTGGGAGGGTGGGTGTCGGGAACAGGTGAGGTAGTTTATGGTTTTCACATCAAGGAAAACATTGGAAATTATTTATGATACATGAATCATAACACCATTTGAAAACTATTCATTTTTAACAAATAAAAGTAAAACAATAAACATAAGCTGAAGATGCAAACTCTGCATGTAGTTGTTAGTTTCAATCCATCCTCATTTTTTTTATTATTGCTGTTTATTATTACTTACACTATGTTTTATGGATAGTGATACAGCTATGAACAGGACAGATGTGAAGTTGCCTTCATTGAGCGCACAGTCAAGCCAAAATGAGAACCAACAATACACAACCAAAACATGGCTCAAAATAAAAAGACAGAAACAAATATCGGTGATGATGTGGAGAAACAGAAACATCAACGGAAATACAATATTATATGCATCAAAAACATATAGAAGAAAATCTGTAGCAGCATTAATTGTGAAGTCCCAAATTGGAAACAACCCAAATAGCCATCAATAGAATGAAGATACAAATGTTGATATATTTATACAATGGAAACAATGAAAATAAATGAACTAGTGCTATCTAAAATTGTATGGCTAGAGCACCTGGGTGGCTCAGTTGGTTAATCAGCTGCCTTCAGCTCAGTTCATGAACCCAGGGTCCTGGGATCCTGGGATAGAGACCCACATTGAGCTCCCTGCTCAGCAGGGAGTCCGCTTCCCCTCTAACCTTCCCCGCTGCTGATGCTCACTTGCTGTCTCTCTCAAATAAATAAACAAAATCTTTTCTAAAATAGTAAGCTAAATATCACAAATACAGTGTTAAGTGAAAGAAGCTAGACACAAAAGAGCACATGCTGTATGATTCCATTTACATAACATTTAATGTTAGATAAAATTATTATATGATATTAAAAGTCAAAGTAATGGCTACATGTGAGGAGGAGAAAGGGGGCAGAGTAACTGGGAGGAAAAAGGTGGGGAACCTCTGGGATGTTAGTTATGCTCTATTTTTTTTTACTTGTGATAATTCATCAAGCTCTATAATTATGATGTGTGCACTTTTCTCTTTTATGTGTGGCATTTAAAAAACTTTTCAGGGGCACCTGGATGGCTCAGTGGGTTAAAGCCTCTGCCTTCAGCTTGGGTCATGATCCTAGGGTTCTGGGATCAAGCCCCGCATCAGACTCTCTGCTCGGTGGAGAGCCTGCTTCCTCTTCTCCCTCTGCCTGTGTCTCTGCCTACTTGTGATCTCTGTCAAATAAATAAATAAATAATCTTTAAAGATTAAAAATAATAATAATAATAATAATTTTAAAAAACTTTTCAAACATTAGTATGTTAATTTTTGTATTTTTTATATCAACTTTCTTACTCACCTTTTGACAAATGGACCACCCAGGTTGATGTAACTTGATAAACCAAAAGGTAAAACTTCTGAACCTTCCCCCCTCCTTTTCCATAACAATTTTTGTAGTATTAGAAGTAGAAAACTTGAAGACAAAACCAGTGGATGGGAAACCGAGCTCCTTTTTCCTTTTGGTCCTATTGACCCATAAGATTTTAAGTAACTGAGAAAAAAGAAGAAGAAGAAGAAAGAAAAGAGAAGAGAAGAGAAAAGAATGAATTTCTGTAATTGAAAGGGGTTTTTTCTCTTTTTAAAAAATATTTCTTTCAGGCGGGCATTTTCCTTTTTTTAATCAACATTGTCAATAACTCAGAAACACTCCATTACAATAATTACAATAATTTTATTAGGATAAGTAATTTTTTAGCTTTTCCAGCCATGTTACAAACATACTAATATTTCAAATCCTTTTTGGCTGCAGGCAATTGTTATATTAAAATTGAAAAATATAAAGCAGACGATTTTGTAAATATTTTCTTCACTTTAGTTTGCTGAAATCATTTCAGATAGTAAAGAAGGCAGCAGGTCCATTTATAACAATTTATAACAGCATATGATAATGCCATCTGTGTGTTAACCAATGATGTTAGTGTGTAGACCAGAGGGTTTACTGGGGAGATGCCGTGGCTTACACATGGAAGCCCCCGGACAAAATTATCTGGAGTAATAAGTAACTTATCACATACTTAACCATCAAATGCCTTATAATTTCCAGTGTATTGAATCAGTGGATTCCAGAGTATTAGACCAATATATAAAGAAGACCTATTAATTATCTCATTCAACTTTTATTAGAATGTGCTAGGAGATATTCTCATATATTCTCCTATGAATTATAGAAAGGAAAGTGTTTATTTGGCGGAGAAATAATTGTGACTTCATCCCATTCAGAATCAAAACAAATTCTAATGGTTTTTTAATACATGCATATACTTTGTTTCATTTTTTCAAAGTTTAATTCTTACTTTCCATAAAAATTGATTTGGGGTCTTCAGCAAGTTAATCATAAATGAAAGACAGGTGGCTCTTGTTTAGGTGTTTAACCATCTTTTAAGTACTTACTACCACTTCGGAAAATTGGCATTACCTGCTCAAGTTGAACATACGCATACCCTGTGACCTACTGCTTTCCCTTCTAGGTATATACCTAACAGAAATTCATGTATATATGCATCAAAATACATTTTAAGATACATATTAACTTTAATTACATAAGATAAGATACATATTAATTTCTTTGAAATTACCAAAAACATATTACCAAAGATAAAAGGTGGAAGTCAATGTTTATAGCTTTAAAACCATGGAACAAGGCCATTATTTCAGGTAGAGGCCAGGTATATTTATCTCAGGCCTGCGGTGGAGGCCTTCCATGAATAAGGATTGAAGTAAAGTTTTATGCTCACAAAGTGGAAGAAAGGTGGTTCAAACTGATGAGGAGGAGACAGAAGTCCTGCTGGTAGTAGTTTGTGAATGGGCATACCTGAGAAGGGTTGGGATTAGTAACCAGAGTCTACCAAGCTAACCATTGTGAGGGATAAGGAGGAATTTTTTTGGACACTGATTAATACTACATCAGGGTTCTGGAAGCACATTACTTCCATTAATGGTCATAGGGTACCCGTAATTTCAGAAGATATCCTTCATCACCAAGGGGGACTACACCCCTCCACCCTTAAGCAATGAGCTTAAAAGATCCCTTCACTGAGGGAGACATGAGCTATTGTATTGCTATTTTTTATAAAGTCTCTCATTACAATAGAAAACAAAGCACTTGACATCTTGGGAATGAAATTAATGAATTAGTTGGAAAGAGACCATAAAATGTCTTCTTGGAGTTGCTTTAACAGTCCTTGACTTCCAGAGTATTACCAACTTCTTTTTACTTTTCCTTTATTAATTTCTGTCTGGCTTGCTTCATTTCTCCAGCAATAGCTCTTTGTATCACAAACAAAGATCCTTTATCATGGGCATTCTTGTGCAGAATAAAATGTTGCCATATATTTTCATATCCTACAGTTCACCTCTATTTTATTGATTTACTGATTTTAATATTTTCCTTTCTCTGTACCTAACTACTCCTAATCCTTCTTTTCTGCTCACTTTCTTCCAGTAAGGTATTCTGTCTGATGAGTGAGTTCACTTCTCAGCTTTGCGATACATTTTCTAAAGGTCTTGCACTCACTGCAACTAACAAGTACTGTGTACCACCTTCCTTAAGTTCTCTTTCATTCATGCATAATTGACATCTATCACTCACCTAAAGTTGTAAATGGTTTCTCTCCTTGAACTAATGTTAATGCAGCTTAGGCCTTTGTCATTTCCATTCCCTGCTGTGATAAAATGCAAAATATGATTGCAAATTCCTCCCATGATCCTACGCAATATGACTTTATGCTTCCTCCTATCAAGAGGTTGTTTATGTCTTAGAATCTGGGCTGATCTTGTGACCTGCTTTGGTCAACAGATTGTGGCAGGAATGATGTTATGTGACCCAAAGCCAGGTCTTAAGAGACACTGCAGCTTCTACTTTCATCTTATAATGCTGCCCTGACACTATCATATAAGGATGCCAGTTTAGCTTACTAGAGAATCGGGGGTCACATGTAAAAGAACTGAGGCTCCCAATGGATAGTCAGCAGCAAATGCCAGACATGTAAATGAGGTCACGTTCCAGCCCAACCACCTTTCAGCTGAACGCAGGAAACACCAGCAGATAAACTTTCAGCCAACTCAGAAAATCATGAAAAAAATAAATCACCAATGCTTTTTTTTTTTTTTTAAGATTTTATTTATTTTACAGAGAGAGATCACAAGTAGGCAGAGAAGCCGGCAGAGTAGCAGGCAGAGAGAGACGGAGAAGCAGTCTCCCCGCCAAGCAGAGAGCCCGATGTGGGACTCCATCCCAGGACCCTGGGATCATTACCCGAGCTGAAGGCAGAGGCTTTAACCCACTGAGCCACCCAGGCGCCCCTAAATCACCAATGCCTTAAACCATTAAGTTTTGGGGTTATTATGCAGCAATAGATAACTGATAGAACTGTCTCCTCTTTGCCTTTCTCACCTTGGTGATTCCCTGACTCTCCATTATCTAATTCAGAAAATACAATTTGGGTGTACCTAGGTGGCTTAGTTGGTTAGTCATCTGACTCTTTGTTTCAGCTCAGGTCATGGTCTCAAGTCCCCCAAGTGGGGGCTCAACCTCAGCACATAGTCTGCTTAAGATGCTCTCCCTCTCTTTTGCACTTCCCTGTATTCATGCCCTCATTTTCTCTCTAATAAATAAATAAATAGATAAAATTTTTAAAGAAAATACAAATTTATTCCTATTATTTTCTTCCTCAATTTCAGAATCGATCTGCATAAGACAATTATTCAAAACTTCAGCATCATAACTTTTATAATCAAGATATTATTTCTTCTGTTTCAGAGACCTCTGGTACACTTTTTCAGGTTTTCCTGAGCTTGACATTTTGCTCATTCCAACTTCTACAGGAAGCTGTAGCGTGACAGGGCCCACACTTAACTTTCTCTTCAATAGTTAATAGCTTCATTAAGAGCTATCTTATCTCTAAGAGGTTTGACAAAATTTTTTTAATATTTATGAACTTTTTTTTTTAAGATTTTATTTATTTATTTGACTGAGAAAGAGCACAAGCAGACAGAGGGAGAGGAAGAGGCAGGCTCCCCATAGAGCAGGTGGAGCCCAATGTTGGGCTCAATTCCCAACTAGGATCATGACCTGAGCTGAGGGCAGTTGTTTAACCAACTGAGCCACCCAGGTGCCCTGGCTTACTGAATTCTTACTCATTATTTTTCTATGAACTTAAAAAGCTTTTCTACAGATTTCTTTTCATTTTCTTCTTAGTTTACACCATAACAAGCATTTTTTCCCCACTGGCTTTATATTATTTTTTCAATGTTTCTTGATTTTAGCCAGCAATTCCTCAGAATGCTTAGATGCATTCCTATCTTGTTGGCTATTTTCTCTTCAAGTGAATTCTTGTTTGTGAAGATTTTGTTGATAGTCTGACGCCTTTTCAGGAATTTTTTTTTCCCCTTCAATTAAGTCTATTCTTTTCAGCAACTAATATTACTAGGTATGTTCTGCTCTTTTTTTTTTTTTTTTTTTTTGGAATGAATAGACCCAAGGGCAAATGTTATAGCAAGAAGCAAAGAGGACAACACCCCAGAGCACTACTTGTAAATTCCACAGATCACCACTGTCTAGATTGCTCCAGCAGTGCAGACCCGGCTCTGGGATCCAAAGGGCTCTTGACTAAATTGTTGAAGGGAAGGCCCTGTTTCTAAAGTAATTTTTGGAGCAGTGGTTCTTTTTTTTTTTTTAATTTTATTTATTCATTTGACAAACAGAGAGATCACAAGTAGGCAGAGAGGCATGCAGAGAGAGGGGGGGAAGCAGGCTCCCCACTGAGCAGAAAGCCCGATGCGGGGCTCGATCCCAGGACCCCGAGATCACGACCCGAGCCAAAGGCAGAGGCTTAACCCACTGAGCCACCCAGGCGCCCCTGGAGCAGTGGTTCTTAAAGTTGAGAGCAAAGACTCTCAGGAGTCAGCAAGATTAAAAAAATTTTTCTTACTGTCTTTGTTTTGGTTTTGGTTTTTTATTTTCTGGGATTTTATTTACTTATTTGACAGAGAGACAGCTAGAGAGGGAAACAAGCAAGGAGAGCAGGAGAGGGAGAAGCAGGCTCCCACTGAGTCTAATCCCAGGACCCTGGGATCATGACCTGAGCTGAAAGCAGATGCCTAATGACTGAGCCACCCAGGTGCCCCTAAAAGTATTTTCTTAATAATACTAAGATTTTACTTGCCCTTTCCACTATTATTAACTCTCATCCACAGGGGAATTTTCTGAGACTATAGTTAGGAGTGATTTCACTTCAGTTGGGAAGGCTAATAGAACGTGTGTTTCTATATTACTGTGTTTAAAATGTTTGTCTTAAAATCTAATATAAATATTGATGAGTATACTCACAAAGATAGTTTTCAAGAGTGTTAAGAGGCTCTGTGACAAATACTTTGAATGCCACATGAGTAACAAACATACAGTAAGAAAGACTAATTTTCCTTAACTCTCACCTCAGGATATTCCTTTAACAATAGATCCCTCCTTGAGGTGCCCACCTTTCCTTCCTTTGTGTGTTTTTAAGGGTCCAGAATTACTGCTGTCAGGAGTCCCCAGAGTAGGCTGCTCCAGGCAACCAGGGGGGTCAAAGGCAAAGGGGCAGTGAGGGGCAGGTACAGGAAAAGGAGGGGCCTGGTCTCTCTGCCCTGGTCTAGGGCCACAGGGCCCCTCCACCCTTATCCTCCCCAATCTTCTTGGGCATTACCACCTCTCCTCCTCCTCCCTGCTGCTGTCTCAGGGTCTCAAGGACTCTCCGGCTAACCCTCTTTCATGGACAATAGGGATTGCCTTGCAGGGGCGGGTAATGATGCAGTGTGTCTGCTTATTTTTAGTAAAATAAAAACTGATAAGTTGCTTTTCTAATTGCAGGAGTTTCAGTGGTAACTCCAAATAAGCATTCCAAAAACGATCTCACATTCTGCACAACTGAGGACTTTGGGGGCAAATAGGATTGAAGTAGACCACTTAGAACCTATCCAGAGCACTAACAACAGGGCTGCTTGCACAGTTAAAATTCCTTTAGAGTTTGTGGCTGGCTGGCACCTTTAGTGGATCTAGAATCTCTTAGTGGATCTCTGATAAAATGACCCACCCATTTTTTTTTCCAACAAAAAGAGGGCTTCTGTAGAATTTTCAGCTTTTTCTTAAAGTCTTCTTACACTATAAGGTTTCTTTCTTTAATTGCTCCCAAATATTAACATGCAAAGAAAAATTCCACTTGAACCCACTATTATTATACTGGCATGGGCCTATTTATCAATGACCTATGAGCTAATCCTTGCTAAAGAAACAAAGTACACACACACACAATAAGAAAAGAAAAGAAACAAAGCACTGTTATAGCAGAAGAGACTGACACTTCAGTTTGCTTTCTTCCATTTTCCTGCACTCCTCTTCCCCAGATCTTTTGCCAAATATTCTCTATTCATTCCTCACTTTGCAAAAGTTAACCCACTCTTAGTCTTTCAAGGAGGTCACATGTGGACTAGATCCTGAGTTCTTCTATGTTTCAAAATAAGTTTTTCCAAAGACTGTCCTTTTTGAGATTGCAGAAGTTGGCCTGCTTCCCCACTCCCCCTCCTAGAGGTGACATAATCCCTTAGGTGAAGCCACTCTTTTAGTGGTCAGACTTGGAGAGGATTTCATGTTAATGAGTCTCTTAGCTACTAGGTCCACCCCCAATAGTCAGATGAACAAAGATTGGCCACAGAGTCCGTATAGAATACAGAAAATCTTGTATTTTCTCTTGGTCTAGCTTCCTGTTAGTAAAAAGTGCAAACAACAAAATAAAATAACTGTAAGAGGAAAAAATGAAAACTCTAGGTAATCCTTGTCACCAATTAACTCAGTAAACAGATATAAAATGAATAGTCAAGATGCCCATGGTAATTGTATATGAGGTATGTATCGCTTGCCTGCACAAAGTACCACAGTCATGCCATTGAAAAGGCAGGAGTCCCTACCACTGACAGAACCATTTCTGTCGACCTAATTTCATTAGCTATACTTTACATAAGAGGATTAATTATCTAGCAGCTGTATTGTTTAGTCCTCTTGATCCCTTGTTATTTTTATATTGGGTAATCCTTTGTCAGCACCATTTTCTCTCTAAGAATGTCTCTTGATGAAAGCTATATCCATGTTAGACGCTATCTCAGCTTCCCTAGTCTTTTTCAGATCTGGATGTAGCATAGGCTCAATAAAACCACTAGGCTAAATGTTCCAAAAAGGCTAATGTCATGAAAGATTGATAAAGACTGCAGAAGTGTTCCAAATGGGTGGCTCAGTGGGTTAAGCATCTGGGATCAAGCCCCGAGTCAGGCTCCCTGCTCAGAGGGGTTGGGGGAGCCTGCTTCTCCCTCTCTCTCTGCCCCTCCCCCCTGCTTGTGCATTCTCTCTCTCTCTCTCTCTGTCTCTGTCTCTCTCTCTCTCATGCTCTCTCTCAAATAAATAAAATCTTTTAAAAAAAAGGAAGTATTGCAAATCAAAGGAAGATGAAAAGATATGACAACTAAATGCAATATGTGGTCCTAGAATGACAGATAAATAAACAAATATATGCTATAATGGGCATTATTAGGACAATTCAAGAAACTGGAATATAGACTGTAGAGCAGATAAAACTGTAGAGCACTCATAAAATTAAAATATTTCATCAATGCTAAATTTCCTAAATTTGATAACAGTACTGTAGTTATTTATATAGGAGAAAATTCTTTTTCTTAGAACTATACTAAAGTTTTTGTGGGGAAGGAAACATGACATACAAAACCCAGCTTCAGATGGTTGAAAAAATGTAAACAAGGTGTGTGTGTGTGTATAGAGAAAGAGAAAGAAAAGGCAAATATGGCAAAATGTCAAAAATGGTAAGTCTAAGTAAAGGATACATGAGACTTCTTTGTTCTAGTCATACAAATTTTCTGTAAGTTTAAAATTAATTTTAAAAAATTGGAGAAATAAATAAAATCTTTAAAAATAAATAAATAAAGGGGGTGGGGGTCACCTGAGTGCCTCAGTTGGTTAAGCAGCTGGCTTCAGCTCAGGTCATAAGCCCAGGGTCCTTGGATCAAGCTGCCTGTGGGGCTCCCTAGTCAGCTGGGAGCCTGCTTCTCCCTATCCCTCTGCCCCTCCCCCCATTCATGTTCTTGCTCTTACTCTCTCTCAAATAAATAAATAAATAAATAAAATCTTAAAAAAAAAAAAAAAACCTGGAGGGGCAGCACCTGGGTGGCTCAGTGGGTTGAGCAACTGACTGGTGATTTTGGCTCAGGTCATGATCTCATGGGTCATGAGACTGAGCTCTGAGTTGGGCTCCCAGCTCAGTGAGGACTCTGCTTGAGATTCTCTCTCCCTCCAACTCAGCCCCTCTTCCTCCTCATGTATTCTCTCTCTCTAAAATAAATGAACAAAAATCTTAAAAATAAATAAAAATTACAAAAATAAAAGAACTGGAAAAAAACACCTAAAAAGATATATACCAATTTACATTCCGAATATCTTTTCTAGAAGGCCCTTTAGTTATATGTATCAATATCCCTAAAAATGTGCATTGCCTTTAAACCAGCAATTCTACCTTAGGCATTTTTTGTAAGGAATCAAAGTAAAAGTCAATTATGTGTATGAGACCTTATCCTTCCATTATTTTAATAGCTAAACATTTTTTTGAAGATTTATTTTATTTTTTTATAAAGATTTTATTTATTTATTTGACAGAGAGAGAGAGAGATCACAAGTAGGCAGAAAGGCAGGCACAGAGAGAAAGGGAAGCAGGCAAGTTGCTGAGCAGAGAGCCCGACGTGGGGCTCAATCCCAGGACCCTAAGACCATGACCCAAGCTGAAAGCAAAGGCCCAACCCACTGAGCTACCCAGGTACCCCTGAAGATTTATTTTAGAAAGAGTTTGCGCACACACACACACACACACAAGCAGCTGGGAAAGCCAGAGGGAGAGGTACAGGGAGAGATTTAAACTTTGAGAAGAAAGATACATGGATAGACATTTCAGAAGAGGTGAAAAATTACAGAAAGTAGAGGGAACTTGAGTGAATTCTTTACTGGATGTGATATTTCACTTAAGCACATACTTTGCCATAGCTAATGCCAGCTATGGCTGGCAGACAACTGTGCACCTGCCCAGCTGGGGTAGTGGAAATGGGTCATGAGACATAGGGCAAAAGAGAAACTGGCATGTTAGTTAGTTACTCATAGAGAAAAGTTACTAGTTACTCATAGAAAAAAACAAATATTCTAAGTACCATTCTTTAAGCAAGTTAGGCAAAATGTTAATTTAAAAAAAAGAAACGTGAGAACTGAAAATACGATAACTAAGCAAACAAAAACACCTTACAGAAGAATGTAATGATGTGAAAGAGTCAATGAACTTAAGGATAGATCAATAGAATTTACACAAATTGAACAACAGAGAAAAAAGAGATCCCCTCTCAGCCAAAAATGAACAGAACCTCATAGGTCTATGAACAGTACCCAAAGGACTAACATTCATGACTAACATTCATGTCATTGGAGTTTTAGAGGAAGAGAAAAACTGCCTTACTATATATAAGTATAAAAATTTACAAAATTTGGCAAAAGACAGTAACTTAAAGATTCAACGAGGTCAGTAAACCCTAAATAGAAAAATACAAATAAACGTGAATTTAAATTAAAATTTCTGAAAACTAAAGATAGTCTTAAAAATGTCAGGGGCTTGGGACGCCTGGGTGGCTCAGTTGGTTAAGCAGCTGCCTTCGGCTCAGGTCATGATCCCAGCGCCCTGGGATAGAGTCCCACATCGGGCTCCTTGCTCCGCAGGGAGCCTGCTTCTCCCTCTGCCTCTGCTTTCCACTCTGCCTTCCACTCTGTCTGCCTGTGCTCGCTCTCACTCGCACTCTCTCTCTCTCTCTCTCTGACAAATAAATAAATAAATAAATAAATCTTTAAAAATATAAAAAAATAAAGAAGAATGTCAGGGGCTAACAATGCATTGCTAACAGATAAACAAAGATTCAAATGACTGTGGAGGCAAGTATAAGATTTTAAAGTGGCAAAAAAGGAAGGAAAAAAAACAGAAGAGATGTCAACTCAGAAACCTATATCAAGTGAAAGCATCTTTCAGAAATACAGATGAAATACAGATTTACTCAGATAAACGGAAACCAAGAGAACTTGTTGCACAAAAAACGCTCTAAAAAAATTTTTTTAAGAAAAAGAGAAAGCTTAAAAAAAGAGAGAGAGAGAGAGAGCTTGCACAAGGGAGGGGGTAACAGAGGGAGAGGAAGGGAGAGAATCTCAAGCAGGTTCCATGCCCAGTGCAGCGCATGACAATTCAGGACTCAATCTCATGACCCTGAAATCATGACCTGAGCTGAAAGCAAGTCACTTGCTTAACATCAGTTAACATCAGTTAATATCAATCATGACCACCCAGGTGTCCCTTCTCTAAACAATTTTTTAAAAGATTTATTTATTTATCAGAGAGAGAGAGGACAAGCAGGGAGAGTAGCAGGCAGAGGGAGAAGCAGGCTCCCTGATGAGCAGAACTTGATTCCAGGATCCTGGGACCACAACCTGAGCCAAAGGCAGACCCCCAACCAACTGAGCTACCCAGGTATTCCTCTAAATAATTTCTAAGGGAAGTTCAAACATAAGGAAAATAATATCAGATGGAAACAGGGAACATCAGAAAGGAAGGAAGAATAATATAAGTGTGAACTGAATAGATTATTATTTTCTTGGTATCTTTAAAATATGTTTGATGGTTGAAAGCAATAATTAAAACATTGTCTTCTGAGTCATCAATGTATATAGATGTAATATATAAGATAACTATAACATAAAAGAGGAAAGGTAAAAGAATATGAATGATGGGTCCATTTGCAATGATAAAATGCTGATTCTAAAGAAACTGAAAAGTGAAGTATGTACATCATAACCTCTGAAGTAACAACTGTATGAAAAGATTAAGCTGAAAATGCAATCAATGTATAATGGAATACCAAAAACTGTTCTCATTTTCTAAATAATAGTTGGAAAGAAATGATACAGGAATGAGAAACAGAGAAAATAAACAGAGAACAAATAATAAAACGATAAGGAATTGAGGAGTACCTGGGTGGCTCAGTTGGTTAAACAGCTGCCTTTAGCTCGAGTCATGATCTCAGGAGCCTGGAATCAAATCCAAAATCTGTCTCCCTGTTGGGCGGGGAGTCTGCTTGTCCCTCTCCATCTGCCTGCCATTCCCCTTGCTTGTGTGTTCTCACTCTGTCAAATAAATGAATAAAATCTTTTTTTAAAAATAAGGAATTAAAATTTAAATATCAATAATTATATGACTCTAAGTGCTCCAGACATATCAATGAAAAGATACAGGCTGTCATAATGGATTTAAAAAATGACCCAACTATATGCTGTCTACTAGGAAGTCACTTCACATATAATGATACAAGCATGTTAAAATTTAAAGGATAGAAAAAAAGGTAAACACTAATACAAAACAAAGCTAGAATAGCTATATTCATGTCAAAAGTAGACTTCAGAGCAAAGAACACTACCAGGTGGGTATGTTAGTTGCCTCTTTCTTTATAACAAATTATCTCCAGAATCAGTGGCTTAAACATATTTATTTTCTCACAGTTTCTGTTGATCAGGAATCTCAGTATGTATTAGCTAAATTCTGTGCTTCACGGTCTCTCACAAGGCTGCAATCAAAGGTCAGCTAGGCCTGTGGTCTCATTTGAAGTTTTAACCAAAGAAGGATCTGCTTCCAAACTCACTCATGATATTGTTAGCAGGTTTCAGTTATTCCCAGGCTGTTAGACTGAGGGCCTCAATTCCACACTGGCTGTTTGCCAGGGGCCACCCACCTGCCGTTCCTTGCCATATGAGCCTTTCCATAAGGTTGCTCACAACATGGCATCATCAGACTAAGTGCACAAAACAAAAACAAAAACAAAAAACAAAAAATCCAGAGAGAAAGTGCAAGCAAGAAAAAAGTCCCAATATTTTTTTTTAAGATTTTATTTATTTATCAGAGAGAGAGGGCAAGAGAGCAAGCACAGGCAGACAGAATGGCAGGCAGAGGCAGAGGGAGAAGCAGGCTCCCTGCCGAGCAAGGAGCCCGATGCGGCACTCGATCCAGGATGCTGGGATCATGACCTGAGCCGAAGGCAACTGCTTAACCAACTGAGCCACCCAGGCGTCCCAAAAGTCCCAATATTTTATAAAACTAATCTTGGAAGTGATCTCCCATTATTTTTGCCATACTTCGTTCCCAAGAAATGAGTCACCAGGTCCAGCCTATATTCAAGGGGTGGTGATTACATAAGGGTGCAAGTAACAGGAGGTAGGAATCATTAGAGTGATTTCAGAAGCTTGGTACCACTGAAAAACATTAATAATAATAAAAGACTCAATTAATCAAGAAAACATAAACAGCCCTAAATCTGGGTAAACCTAACAACAGAGCTTCAAAATATATGAAGTAAAAACTGACAAAACTGAAAGGAAAAATAGAAAAATCCACAACTATAGTTGGAAGTGTCAACATTCCTATCTTATTGATTGATAGAACCAGTAGACAGATATTCAGCAAGGAAACTAAAGAACTGAATATTATTAACCTGGATTTAATTGACATTTATAGAATACTCCAGCCATCAACAGCAGAGTATACTTTCTTTAGAAGTGTAAGTGAAACATCCATCAAGAGAGACATAAAATTTGTGATAAAACAAATTTGTATGCATGTGTGTGATAAAACAAATATTAATAAATTTTCCCCCACACCTTCCCTGCCCCAAAATCTTAATAAAATTAAAGGAATTAGAATCATTCAAAGTATGTTCTCTGGCCATAACAGAACTATAACAGAAAGAGAACAGAAAAATCTCTAAACACTGGGATATTAAACAACATACTTCTAAATAATTCATGTATCAAAGAAGAAATCTCAAATTTAAAAAGATCTTAATTTGAATGAAAATGAAATTTGAGTGAAATTGGAAAGAATTTTAAAATAAATAAAAATATATGATAAAATTTGTAGAATGCAGTTAAAGCAGTGTTTAGGGGAGTGTTTAGTGTTTAGCATTTACTGCCTGTATTAGGAAAAAAGAAAGGTTTAGTATCAATATTTCAAGTCTCATGAAAGTTTAGGGAAAAAACAGAAAAATAACAAAATAATCCCAAAGCAATCAGAAGAAAATAAAGAATAAGAGCAGAAATAAAATTGAAAACAGAAAAATACAGAAAATCAATAGAACCATAAGGTAGTTCTTTGAAAAGATGAAAACAATTGATAAACATATATATAGCAAGACTGAAAAAGAAAAGAGACAGAACACTTGAATTACCAATATCAGAAATGAAGGGGATTACCACTACAAAATGGAGGTTCGTACACAATTTTTAGCATTTCAAAAAGTGTAACAGACAGTATGGAGTAGATGAAAAAGCAGGAACTTTGAAGTCGACAGCCATAGTTAAATATCCTAGTGCTTTTATTAACCAGCTGTAGTATTAAAGCCAATTACTTCACGTTCTAGGTCTCAATTTTCTAATCTGTAAAATGTGTATTGTAATATGTTTTTAAAGATTTATTTATCTATTTGAGAGAGAGTATGTGAGCAGAGGACCAGGGGGAGGAGGAGAGGGAGAGAGAGAGAATCTAAAGCAGACTGTGCAGAGAGCAGAGCCTGACTCTGGGCTCGATCCTACCACACGGACATCATGACCTGAGTCAAAACCAGGAATCAGATGCATAACCAATTAGGCCACTCAAGCGCCCCAGATATTGTAATATTTTAATTCAAAACCAAAAGATGAGATTTAAAACAAATTAAAATAGGTAAATAGTCTAGCACAATAGAAAGTACTAAACAACAGATAGTTTTCTACTCACACTTTCCTATGAGGAATGACACTTACCAATAATAAGGAAACAAGGGGGTTATGTTTCCTTGTTTTTATTACCAATTATGAAAATTTATTAGGGACGCCTGGGTGGCTCAGTTGGTTAAGCAGCTGCCTTCGGCTCAGGTCATGATCCCAGCGTCCTGGGATCGAGTCCCACATCGGGCTCCTTGCTCCGCAGGGAGTCTGCTTCTCCTTCTGTCTGCCATTCTGTCTGCCTGTGCTCACTCTCTCCCCTTCTCGCTCTCTGATAAATAAATAAAATCTTTAAAAAAACACACACAAAAATACTCTTTAAAAAAAAAAGAAAAGAAAATTTATTAGATAAGTTTTATATTCAAAGATTTCCTGTACCACTTTACCATGCTGATCAAAAGCTCTATTTTACATATCAATGTCTACCTAGTATCTCTGTCTCTACCTCTATACATAAGTATGATTCAAACCAAATGGAAAACCAAATTTAATGCTACTTTTGATCATTTTGTTTCATAATTCAAAATTACAAATGCTGTGTCCATGAGGGAAGTGGTAACAATAGGATTAACATGTCCAGTAATATGTAATTTACAAAGCCCACACTAGATGGCAGATGTTAGACAGGATTTTCTGGCTCACAAATTATTCAGGGTTTTTCTATAATCCTCCAGCCTAGACACTTGATACAGAATCCCGAATTCCTCTTTGTAGGCGGTAGTTGTGATATTTTGATAGTTGAGATATTTGGAAACCTCATTGCCAGGTAGCCAAATTAGAAGAGGCAAGTATCTGTGAAGGTATTGGTGGGGAAAGAAAAGGAATAAATACATACCAATCACTGAAATCCAAACAGCCAGATTCATTTCTGCAGTATTTTTATTTTCTTTAAAAAAAAAAAACAACTATATGCTATATTTTATCAATGCAATTTGGGAGAGAGGATATACTAATTAGGAATCTTTCTGAATCATTTTTATGACTTCAATCACTTTTTTAATGCAACTGCCTTGTATCTTTTCATTTTTTCTTCCTCTTTTTTATTTTAACCATGTTTTCAATTAAGTCTTAACGAGAACACACTGTGTATGAAGAACTTTGTGTAAATGGGAGGAGGGAGGTGGATGTAGGGGAGTGGAGAATAGGTCATGCATTCTAAACAACTCTCTCTCACAATAGCCTTTTTTTTTTTTTAAGATTTTATTTATTTATTTGAGAGAGGGAGAGAGCGTGCATGAGAGAGCACAAGGGGGGGGTGGAGTGAGGGACAAGTAGACTCCCCACTGAGCAGGGAACCAACTCGGGGTGGGGCTCGATCCCAAGAACCAGGGACTTTGACCTGAGCTTAAGGCAGATGCTTTGAGGCAACCAGGTGCCTCAAAGATGCTAGAGTGTTTAAGGGAAAAATAAGACTACAGGAATACCACAGTGCAGGTAGAAAGTGAGACATGTAAAGTTTTATCAGATGTAAAAGAGAGGATTATCTCATTCTGGAATGAATAGTGAAAAGGGAAGGAAGTGACACATATTAAGGAGTAACTATATGGCAGGTATTGAGCTAGGTGGTTTACGTGCATGATTTAATTTCGTATCACTTTTATATCAGGCCACACTGAAGTATACATCTTAACTTCAAATGGAAATTATAACTCACAGTGTGCAGCCACCTGCCCCTTGTTCGTGGGGATAAGAGTCTAATACCCATTTAGGGGTTTAGGCAGAAGGAAAAGGCTACAGCATAGAGGACTTCGCAGTCTTAAGTTGGTGCTCCAAAGGAACCACTTCTACCCCATGAGCCATAAGCAAGGGGCCATGCCTGACCTTGCCTCTCTAACCCTGCACCTACCATTCTTCCCTTCCCTTGCTCTGCCCTACTCCTCATGACCAAGCTATTCTTAGGTCTCTGAACCAAAGATCAATGTATTCAGTTAAGGCCCAGGTTCACATTACATTACTTGTATTTGTTATCAATTGGTCTGATGCCTTCCTAATTAACTAGAATGCTATCCTACAAATTTATTTGTAGATGAACCACCATAAAGAAATCATTCTCAAAACTTTCTAAGGAAAGAGATACATTTATCAAATTATAAAAGAATATAATCTATTTTACTTTTAAATTAAGTATTCAACAGGTTATTATGTTAAATACTAAAACAGTAAAATGATATACATGGTCAAGGTCCAGTTTGATTGTGTCATCTGAACTTTATAGTCTTGTTATATGTATCCAGTTCCCACTCTAACCTCACCTCTATTACCAGTTTCTTGCGTGTTCTCCAAGAATTTTAATTAATACAAATATATTCATGAATATACAAATATATACATGCTAGTAACATATGGGAACTATAGAATTGTTGCTACATCTACTTTTTTTTGACAAGGAAAAACTTTTTAAGTTTCAAACCCGATTCATGTGGAGTGCCTGGCTGACTCAGTTAGAAGGGCATTCAACTCTTAATCTCAAGGTCATGAGTTGGGCCACAAGTTGGGTGTAGAGATTACTTAAATAAATAAAGCTTTAAAAAAAACCCTCTCAATTCATTTGGTATGTTTCAAAAGGTAAATATTTTTCTTCATTATCAGTTTAAAAAGTTAGAAATTAACTTCAAACAAATAAGGAAATAGCAAACAAATTACCGTAAAAGTCACAATCACATATACATTACATCCTAGAAAAGAGAGACAAGTCAGGTTCCACTATGACTTTCATCAAATACTGGACCTATTGAAGGGTGGAGAGAAAAGGCAAATTTCAAAAAGTAGTGCATGTTTTTATTATTATTATTATTATTATTAAAGATTTATTTATTTATTTTAGAGAGGGAGAGAGCACAGGGAGAGGCAGAAAAAGAGAAAGAGAGAAAACCAGCAGACTCCTCACTGAGCTTAGAGCCCAGTGAGGGACTCAATCTCAAGACCCTGAGATCATGACCCGAGCCAAAACCAAGAGTCTGATGCTTAACCGACTGAGCCACTCAGGGGCCCCAACAGTGTATGTTATTAAATGAGGTATTTGCAATACTCCTTCCTAAGAGCATCAGATGAGGCCTATGTTTTCCAGACTAAATCTAGGAAATGGAATCAATCTGTCCTCTGTTCAAAAACTGCTCCCTGGTTAATGAAAGAAAAAAACAAGATTTAAAAACAACAACAAGGGTGCCTGGGTGGCTCAGTGGCTTAAAGCCTCTGCCTTCAGCTCAGGTCATGATCCCAGGGTCCTGGGATTGAGTACCACATCAGGCTCTCCACTCAGCAGGGAGCCTCCTTCCCCCTCTCTCTGCCTACTTGTGATCTCTGTCTGTCAAATAAATAAATAAAATCTTTTTAAAACAACAGCAACAACAAAACAACACACACACTGCCAAAAAAATAAATAAACACTAAGATGTCCCAGATATTCTCCAGACAGGAACCAGCGAGTAGCTTCAAAAATTGGGAGCCTAGAATTACTCTGTTGAAAAGCCATAATGAGCATGCCCTACTTTTAAACACATAATTTTTTCTAACAATAAAAACCAAAACTAATTCTGATCACTTTTCTGACATAGTGATTCAAATTTAACTAGTATTTAAACAGAGTTGGGAGGAAGAAGGAGGCCATACTTATGGGCCTTGGGCCTTTTCTCACACACGTGCATATGGGTGGTTACAAAACATTTGTCTTCATTGCTGTCAAGCTAGCCAGAAAGATTCAACTGGTAAAGAAACCGTGAACCCTTCTTAGATGAGGTAGTGTATTTCTTACACAGATAGCAATAGTAAGATCAGCAAGGGTGCCAGCTCCCGATGTCCCTTGCTCTGCCTCTCAGCAGCAAAACTAAAGAGGTCAGATAACAATGCAAAATGGGCAATGTGGAGTTGTTTCTGAGGAGCCAACTTCCTACTCAGCATTTTAGAGTATAATAGCATAAATCTGTACCCTAAAGTAGGGGGAAGTGGGGAATTTCGAGGCAGAAACTTGTATTTCACTAGAACTTGGAAGGCAATGAGAAATTGCCTCCAGGGAAGATGAAGATGTAGGTGAGAAATGGCTGTGTTTCTTACAAGCCTGTCATTCTCCCCTGTTCTGAGAGGATTATGAAGAACTTTAGCAAAATTCAAATGAACTGAGCATAAGCTTTTTCTATGGCCTTGTGTATATGGATATATGGAAGTACATTTGCACAGAGCAGTTTCCATACAACTCTACCCCCTAACGTTTCACATCACCAACCAAGAACAATTTTTACAACAGAGAAGAACAAGAACTCTTTTTACAACAGAGGCCACCCCATCAGATATCCTAATAGGCAATATAGATTCAACAGTGAGTTAAATTTATTGCATGTGCAATAGTATATAAATAAGATGAGGCTAAAGGAAATCAGATCAATGTCCAGAAAGTTGATCTTGTTCTGCACTATTGAGTGCAGGTTGTTAACTCCTGGAGTCAGCAGCTACTGGGAGGTTTCTGGAAGTTCTTAGATTAAGATTCCCCATTGGCCATTAGTGAAGTTGAGGGTGGCAGTCAGTCTACATTAAATTGGCCCTATGCTCTGTAGATAAGAGCTGAGGGAGATTAATTGTCCCTCGCCAACCCCAACCCTCCCCAGCAGCCAAGACTGTTCCTGTGCTGCTACCATATGATCAGTATTAGTCCCCACAGCAATAATGTCACCCTTTGACCAGAGCTCCCCACATCTCATACCATATGCTCAGGCTTATTTCTACATAGCTCAGCAGTTTCTTTATTGTCTACCATTTTAACACTCCAGAATATCTCCCATCTTCTGGGTGAAACTAGGAGCACTTTAGAGTTGTCATGTCATATCCATAATCATTATCATTATCAAATAACAACCCAAATCCAGCAAGCTTAGTTTGGCAGCAAAACAGAACAAAACACCAAGTTAGACTCTGGCTCTTCCTCGCTATTCACAAATCCCAGTAGCCCAGTTTCCCAGGAGGTAGACGTGGAAGGGGGGAAAAAAAAGAAAGAGAGAGTTAATTACATAGTTTATTTACCAAGACCAGTGCCTGAGATGATGTGTCCATGAGCTTTATTTGCTACCTGAGTATATAGTTAGCAGTTTGGGCATGTGTGTCAGGTTTCATTGGTCTCAGATGCTAGAATCACTAGAGTTTATTTCCAGGCCAAGACCTAACTTGTACATGGATTTCCATGCCTGTGTGATAGTGTATCCAGGTGGCCATAGTCCTTACTTGGGAAGTTCAGGTCAAAACAGTTTGTTGATTCCATTTATGTTTATCCTCCAACAGTCCTTACCTGTGGGCATCCACAGGGGTTATGAACAGAGGACATGGGTCTTGTGCAAGCTTCTGCATAATGTTTGGCCCTACAAAGCCCGAGACCTGATTGTCCAATTTTCCTGTTGCCATGTCCCAGACTACACTGCTGGCCTACTGACTAATGTCATGGTTCAATGAAAATGTAACATTTGGGAGGCATTTTTAGAGCAAGCACTGCAATTCATACATATGTGTGAGCAGAGTTCCCTTTACCATGCATAGTTTTCATTAGTTTTCTTTAGAGCTGTGGAAAACACTCACCATGTAGTTAGTTGTACTCACAGCTAAGCTTTATTACAGTGCAAGGATACAAAACAAAGTCAGCAAATGGAAAAGGCATATGGGGCAAAGTTTGGAGGAAATCAGCCACAAGCTTCTAAGAGTCCTCTCCCAGTATAGTCACATAGGCCATGCTTATTTCCCACATCTACAAGTTGTGATAGCACATGTGAAATGTTGTCTACCAGGAAAGTTCATTAGAGACTCCATGCCCAAGATTTTTATTGGAGGCTGGTCATGTAGGCACCTTGCCTAACATGTACGAAAATGCCAGATTCCCAGGAGGAAAGCAGGTATACAGCATAAACCACATTGGTTGCACAGTTTAGATAAAATGGTGGGAACCATTTGCAAATGGTGGGAACACTCCCAAATCAACTTTCAGACACCTACCCAAAGGCCAACCTCATAAGCAGGTTTTTCCAAGAATAAGCAAGCTTCTGGTCCTTTGCCGAGGCATCTTTACAGCAAAACTATTATCAGCAGGACCTCAAGAGCAACCTGCAGTATTAATATCAATTATGCCCTAAATTTAGGAATCCTTTAACCAGTTAAAACAAATCTCATTAACCATATATAGACCTACCTGAGAAAGCCGAATGATTTCATCCTGGTTTCAGTTTTAATCTTTTTTTTTTTTTTTTTTCTTTTCAAACTTGGCCCAAGGCATCAATTCAGACATAGCCAATAAATTGAAGCTCACCTGAAAGCCTTCCAGGGCCGAGGCTGTGTCAGGACAGGCACGAGGACACAGACAGGGACACCTGGGTGGCTCAGTTAGTTAAGTGTCTGCCTTTGGCTCAGGTCATGATCCCAGAGTCCTGGGATCGAGTCCCACCTAGCTTTCTCTGTTCAGTGGGGAACCTATTCTCCCTCTGCCTGCCACTCCCCGCTGCTTGTACTCTCTTTCTCTAACAAATAAATAAATAAAGTCTTTAAAAAAAAAAAAAAAAAAAGAGCACACAGACAAGAAGAACAATTCCAGAGGGTGCTTGTGGTATACACGGAAATAGAGAGTTTCCAACTCTTGAGACATGCCAAGCAGGACAAACGTTAGGCAGGCAGTACAGGTTAAGAGGGCTCTCAGCATGGCATTCCACTGTGGGGCCTCCCACCCTGGGTCCTCGGTCTAGTCCGAATCATGCAGTTCAGTCCATGGTTTCAGAGGGACTACCTGAGGCAGTCAATTCCAGTTTTAAGTGTCTGTAATATCAGTTCAACTGTGTGGACATTGGCAGGTATTTTGAAGGAAAGTGCTGGTGTTGGGATCACCTCCTGCCATCTCATGGTCAGTGCTGGTCAGGTTTGAAGTTAGGATCAACAAGTTAGAATTCAAAGTGCTCACAACTTAAAAAGGCACACAGTGAGTTTTCGTTTAGGAAGGGGGCAAAGCCTACAGGAACACTTCTGTAAAACAGAGATAATTAATGCCCTTCCCCTTCTCCACACCCCAGGTGCTAGGATTTTATTTTTTCCTCTATCATTACAAACTATGTGTGTCCTTTTTAGAAATCATAACTTAACATTTTTTCAATCATTCCCTACTCTCATCTAGACATTTCATCTGGAATGGTTGTAAGCAAGAGACACAAAAGCATTTTCACAAAATCATTTTTATATAATTTAACTAGAAAGAACCAGAAGACATCATATTCAGAATTGTCCAGAATGAAGTTTTGAATTAGAAAACCTTTTTCAGGGACGCCTGGGTGGCTCAGTTGGTTGGAGCCAACTGCCTTTGGTTCAGGTCATGATCTTGGAGTCCCGGGATCAAGTCCCGCATCGGGCTCCCAACTCCACAGGGAGTCTGCTTCTCTCTCTGCCCTTCTCCTCACTCATGCTCTCTCTCACTCTCTCTCTCTCCCTCTCAAATAAATAAATAAATAAAATCTTTAAAAAACAAAACAAAACAAAAAAACAAAAAACCTTTTTCATGAGTTTACTCATGAGAGTTTCATAACCTCTCATCCGTTTGGTCCTGATCGTTTATCTATGGAGCAGGCTAGAAAACATCAATCCCTTTCCAGGGATAGCTGCATTTAATAAATGAACTGCCTTACTAAGATGTATGTACCAGAAGAAAGGGAAGGGAAGGAGAGAGTCAGGTTACCAGAGCACTGTTGCAAAATATAACTAATCTGGAAAGCCAAAATCAACAAATCACCAAGTCATGGGGTCCAGGGTTTCATCTGTCAGTAATGGGTAAAGGGGTCACACTCCCTATGATATGCCCTTCCTCAACTTGTAGCTTTTGTAGTAATCATAAATTAGGATCACAATCTAATCTCTGTATCAGAGATACATTGCTAATCCAGTAGCTCAATTTCAGGAATTAGCCATTTTCTTTGGGTGTTTATGACCCAGATGGTTCAACCAACATCCAAGATGTTTCCACAATTTTGTCCTGAATCTGCAACTGTCCCAGTGTCTGGGTTTTGTTTTTCAAGTGGAACAACTTTGTCAGATTTTATTTTCGCAAAGCTGGGGCTGAGGTTGAAACTCCCCATGCTGGAAGTATCTAGTTTCAGCTTAAGGTCAGGTCTAGACAATTAGCGTTAGGATTCTAAAAGAGCCAGGGCTTTTCCTCAGCAGCAGCAAAGCTGACAGACTGCAAGTCCAAACCATGTTCCAAGTCTAACTAACAAGCAATGCTTTATTATACCCTTTTTATCCTTATTGGGGTTAGAGTCCAAATAGACTAACTCAACAATATACACCTCACTTTGGAAAATCATCAGGCTTTATGAGTCAGATACCTGATTTAACAAATCTCGCTAGCATCTAAAATCTGCTTTGTAAACTCCGTAAGTGTATTTCCATTTGGAAGTCCCTCTCTATTCATGCTGCTTCCTTTTTTCAGAGGTTCCAATAGGTAAAAAAATATATATATATATATAGTAAATATCATCACTTACAAAGGCTTATTTTGTCTTCAATTCTCAAAAATTTTAAATTTCAACCCACTCAGCAATTATTTGTGTGTCCCACTAATACTTTTTCTTTGCAGCTTTCCCTGATTGAGAAGATCCCTCTAGCATTTATGAAATTATAAGCATATAACATGTTTACCTCAAATTTTTTATCCTACACCCAGATGCAATAGCCACAAAACATAAAGCTACATTTTTAAAAATCTGTCCTCCACCATTTCAAATGGATTTTTTTCAACCCTGTATGTGAATTTAATATTTACAGGGTTAACGTTATAGCTACCATGTGAGAATCAGCTGGAATGTGGGCTGGGGGTGTGGCTGACATAGTACTGATGGTAACTAAGCTGAAGAAAAGCTGGAATCATAGAGGTCAGGATAAGAGGGAGGGAGAGATCAGGGGGCATGGAGAGAGCAACTCTGTCCCAGTAAACACAGGTTTGTACTTACTTTCAGATTTAAGTGGCTGTCCACTCAGTTTCAACAAATGAACAAACAACTAAGACACTATTCAGACACCTCTCTAAGCCTCCAAACACTAATAGGAAACATATACTATTAGATCTTGGGGAGTCTTCTCATATCACTTAACCCAACACACACAGTCTATTAACAAGTATGACAAGAGCATACACTCCAGGGAGTGTTATGATAGGCCCAAGTGGCTCTTTCTTTCTTCCAAAAGGACTGCCTAACCTTAAATTTAAAAAAAAAAAAAAAAAAAAAAAAAAAAAAGACTTTCTAGCCTTAGCAGCCCCAGGTTGAATGCCAAATGTGGTAAGTATGGCTGGCAGAGTAACAACCAGGGTATAAGGTCATTAGGGAGCCAGCATGGAGCAGTTCCCCCTACTATTGCAAAAATATATTTGATTTGATTTATTTAGGTAATCTCTACACCCAATGTGGGGCTCACATTGAGATTAAGAGTTGCACACTCATCCAACTCAGCCAGCAAAATTAAATTCTAAATTTTAATTTGAGTTATATGTCACTTTTAGTCTGATGATACTGCTGCAGAAAGTGCTCTGAAGGCACTTTCAGAACAGTACTCAACTGCAGCTAGCCTCAGTTCTAGAGGCTACAAGGCAGCTAACAGGGCTTTGTCAAACAGCCTTCAGGTCACAGACCAGCACTTCATCAGCGGGTGCAGTGACAGGGGTCTGTGTGTCTCTGGCAAGCTTCTCAATCATGGAGAGTCACATTTCTGAGATCAATTTCAGTTCCAACAAACAAGGAGTCTTCAGACGATGGAGTATCTTAAGTACCCACTTTTCTTTCACATTTTCAAATGAGGGCAGAAGACTACTAAATTATAAACTAGAAATACATGTGTTTGTGAACAGATAAGGGGTTATTCTGTCAAATTTTTCTTGCCCTGTAGGATTCAAAAGTCCAAAGGTATATGGCTCTCATCAATTACACAGTTGTCAAGTTTTTGACATATTCAGACATTAGTTTCATAGATATCAAGACTTATCTTACCAACCACACCAACCCTCACACACAATTGTCTACATTGCTGAAATATTTTTTAATCCACCTGAAATATTCCAAATTTAATTTTGAACTCAGCTTCTCCACAAGACTTTAAGGACCTAGGTGTTTTTATCAGCCTCAAGTCGGCCCAGTAGTAAAAGAGATGGAAGAAGGGTGTAGGCCGAAGAAGCTTTCACAGTGGAGGAGGTGGGCCAATGTGCCAAAAAGCATTAAAGAAAAAGTCTTAATAGCAGGACAGGTACTGGTCAGTTGGAAGCTCACTCCACCAGGCTGGCAATCGCAATAAGAGCGCACTGGCAGAAACGGCCCTATGGTTCCTGCCTTCCCTAGCTGCTGATGCCTCCACAATGTTATGGTAGTGTTCAGAAACTGTCCGAAGGCCTTTACCTTCGCGCGCACCCCACACACCCAGGCAGCGACTTTCTGGAAGGACAGGTCAAGACCCTAGCTAAAAAGGCGAGCGGGCCATTGTACAGGCAACAGGGAGCTAGCGTTCTCCGTGGGTCCTGTGACCTGCAGGGGGACCACAAAAGGTGCAGAAGGACGTAGAGCTGGACGGTCAACCGCAGCGGTGAGCACCTGACCCAAGGTGCTTGGAGCAACATGAACCTGCATAGCCTTAGAGGGTTCCCCGTTCCTCCCTCCAGCTCCTCCGCGCTTCACTCCGACAAGCGCCCCCTTCTCATCATTTCCCGCCGCTGAGGCCGAGGAAATCCTGGCTTCCACAAGATGAGGAAAGATCAGAGAGAAGAGAGGAACTGACAGGAAGCGAGTGGACGGACGCACCACCCGGTGGGCTGGCCGGGACAGAGCTTACCCCGGCTCCCCAGACTCGCCCCCGTCCCGCAGAGACGGTGACGTTGGAGATGGGCTCTGCCCATCGCGGCGGCAGAGTCTGCGGCGGCGCGAGTCCTTCGACATCTCCTCTCCGCCTTTTTGCTCGAGTTGGAAGACCTAGGTTCTGCCAACCCCTTATTATGGACTTTGCAACATCCGCTGCGTTTGTTCGCGAAATTGCCCTTATTTTGCGCCACGAACGAGGGAGCGCGCACGGAGGGCCGGAGGTTTGTCAGGAACGCGGAGGCCGAACCAACCTGGGCCTGCACTGGCATGACGAGAACTGTGGGTGCCTCCTGGCCCCAAACGACTTACCAAAGCTAGTTTGCACCAGTCTTTTGTAGTTGAGCATTAAGCACCCCGCCCAAGGTGTCTCAAAAAGCCGCACAGACCTTAGCTTTGGTGCTGAGCGAGACCAGCACGAGGTCGGCAGGACTGAAATACTTGAACAATCTGCAGTGTTGCAGCTGGATCTCACCGGGGCCTTGACCTAGCATCTTCCATGCAAAGAATATTAGGTCTCTCCATTTACTAATTTACTAATCAGTGGATGCGGGCTGAAACCAATTGCTTCGTTTTTATTTAAAATCGCTACACACTGATTGGTGTACTCTCTTGATCTCTGCTTCTTCAGTAACTCAGGGTTGCTTGGTGGTCTTAGTCCCACGCAAGTGTTTGCCTGTTTACTTGGTTGTAAAGATATTGTGGGGATATGATTAAGCCAAATATAGTGGTCATATTGGAAGTAAAAAATATGGTTTGCTCTCTACTCTTCCCACATTTAAAAAATTTCTGAGATGCGCCCTACTTCTGTGCTTAATTGGGTGTATTATTATGTGTATGAGACCTCCATCTCATCAGGAGTTAAAGTGACACAGTAGAACTGTTAACATTTATACAGGTCTTGTTTGCCAGACACTGTTGTAGGTGCTCTGCCGGTATTAGCACCTTTTATCTTTAGTGAAGTATTACTGAGGGAAGTACATGCTGTCATTCCCATTTTACAGATGAATTGTCACATGGTGAGATTAATTTGCTCAATTCTCTTCTCCTGGTGTAATGGGAAAGGACAGGAAGTCTAGAGACCTATTCCAGGCCCATCTTCACTATTTACCACTTGTGCTATGTTTATAAGTTACAGTTGCTCAACAACTATAGTTGAGTCTCTGTTTCTTTACCTGAAAAGTAAAGGTGCTACACCAGTTGTGTTGTCCTCCTTTAGTTTTTATGCACATCAAACAACAATGTTCTTTAATGAAACAAATGGGGTTGCTGGAGGGATGGGGGGGTGGAGTGATAGACATTGGGGAGGGTATATGTTGTGGTGAGTGCTGTAAATTGTGTAAGTCTGGTGAATCACAGACCTGTATCCCTGAAACAAATAATACATTATATATTAATAAAAATAAATAAATAAAAATAAAAATTGGAGAATTTTCAAAACTATAAAGCACTATATGAAATATAACATGTTATGTATTATACTTGTTTCAGTCTTGACTATTGAAGTAGGCCAATTAGGAAATTAACTAAATTATTACCCAGACAAGTGTAATATGTCCCTGAAGTAGAATTACCATTAAATTTGAACTGTAATTAAAATTAACAATATTATTGCCAGATAGAGTAATTCATTTAGTTCTGATAATGAATTATAGTTGCAGGGTAGCTACAAGATCCTTTTGAAATCAATTATGTAGATGAACTACCTTTGAAATTACCTCAGAGACACTACTTGTTTAAAAAAAAAAAGTTTCTCAGAAACATCTGGCTCAGTTGGTAGCACATGTGACTCTTTGGCTATTAAAAAACAAAAAAGTTTCTCAATTACTCATAATACTAATAATATATCAAATTACAGAGTCAGGTTTTGTTGAAGTCCACTGGACTCTGGCAAATATACTCTGAAACAGTAATCATTTCTTTTCAAAAATCCTACAGCATGCAAAATATGTTTGTTCATCCCTGTGAGTTTCCAGGAATAAATGATCAGAAATTACTGCTACACCAGTAATACACCAGATATTCAGAAGAATTTTTTGTATAATTGTATAACGTATACAATTTTTGCATAATTGTATAATGTATACAATTGTATAACAAAACATTCAAGAGAATGTTTTGTATAATTCAAAACATATTACTACATGTTACTACAGGTGCTAAGAATAATATCTGAAATAAATGCATTCATTTGGGCTAATGAAATCTCAATGAAACTCAAAATTTTGGGTTTCATGTTCATGTATTTAGTTTCTTTCTTGGGTGAAAAACAGTGCAATACAAAATCTGCAGAGCTTTATTTCAGCATGATCTAAATTATCCTTTAAAAACTGCTACTTCGGGTGCCTGGGTGGCTCAGTAGATTAAGCCTCTGCCTTCGGCTCAGGTCATGATCCCAGGGTCCTGGAATCAAGGTCCGCATTGGGCTCTCTGCTCAGCAGGGAGCCTGCTTCTCCACCCCACCCCGCCACCGCCTTCCTCTTTGCCTGCTTGTAATCTCTCCCTCTGTGTCAAAAAAATAAATAAATAAATCTAAAAAAAAGAAAGAAAGAAAGAAAGAAAGAAAGACAAACTGCTACTTCAACTGTAAACTTCCACATGTTCTTCTTTGTGATTTCCAAGTGATGAAATATCAAGCTGTATACTTAAAGGAACAGAAGCCAATGATTCTGACTGGGGAAATTTAGGATTATTTATCAGGCCCATTACCCACGGGTGAATGAGACTGGTGAACAATGTATTTTTGAAATGTGTATTTTTAAATGTAAGAATGAAAGAGCATTTGTTTCTAAGTATAATTTAGTAATAGTGTTGTTAAGCATTCTTTGTCCCCTTGTAAAATGGCTCTTCAAGTATCTAGATAAGACAAAACACTTTCTAAACCAATCACCTATAACAAGGGTGGGTATTCATCTTTCTGCCACAGTTATCTCTGTTTGGTCCTTGGACCTAGCAGATACCAACTGCAAACTCATCTGGGGCTATTGGCTACAGGCTTCACCGTTCCTACATATGGGCTTACTTAGGCTTCCTTGCTGCAACAGCTGAAGTCAAAGCAGGAGAGTTCAAATAGGACAGTCTTTGAGGTAGTCCTCTATTGTAGCTAATACCAAACATATTTTGTGATATAAGAATCAGATATAAATTGTTTGGTTCAGAAATGCATGATGCCGGGGCAGAGCAAAGAGAAAAATACTGCTTGATAAAACAGCTAAACCTAAATACCAAAGGGAAATTTATACGTTGTTTTGAAACGTGTTCTAACAAAGCAGCCTGAGGAAAGAATGCTAAGAAACTTCTACCTTGAAAAGGGAAAGGTGAATTAATTCCTCTAGCCCTAGGAGGGGTTGGTAATCAAGGACCCTGAAGAAAGAACAATCTGAGCTGAAGGGCTTTAGGTCTAAAAAAGATGAGGGGGGGGCGTCATTTAATGTACATAGTGTTCAGGGCCAAACGGGTGATCCACTTTTACACATGAGACGCATGTACTGTCTTTAGCTTGAGAAATAAGTACCAGAAAGGTGAGGTGGAAGAAGGTCTAATGGATTTCCACAAATGAGTCAGAGTCATTTTTAAAAAGATTTATTTGTTTATTTGAGAGAAAAAGAGAGTGAGTGAGAAAGCACAGAGGGAGGGGGAGAAGCAAGTTCCCTGCACGGCAAGTAGCCTAATGTGGGGCTCCTTCCCAGGACCCTGGGATCATGACTTGAGCTGAAGACAGATGTTTAACCAACTGAGCTACCCAGGCAACCCATGAAGACGAATTCTAAACAACTAGTTCATGATGAAGGTCCTCCTGGTGGATCATATTTTGGATTGTATTTTGGATCAATCCAAAATAAAAGTATTAACTTCAGAAGAGGAAATTGGAGGGGCGCCTGGGTGGCTCAGTGGGTTGGGCCGCTGCTTTCGGCTCAGGTCATGATCTCAGGGTCCTGGGATCGAGTCCCGCATCGGGCTCTCTGCTCAGCAGGGAGCCTGCTTCCTCCTCTCTCTCTCTCTGCCTGCCTCTCTGCCTACTTGTGATCTCTCTCTGTCAAATAAATAAATAAATAAATAAATAAAATTAAAATAGAAGAGGAAATTGGAAAAGCTGACCCCAGGGTCTGGGGAATATCCTGGGGGAACTCACTCTCTGGGGATGGTGATTTCGAATAAAAAGGGCCCATGGGGCGAGGGACAGGGCTGGGTCTGGCATTTAGTGATATCTGCATGCACCAGCACTCCATTGGATAGGGCTGCCAAATCCAGTTCTCCAGAGAGCTGCAAGTCTTAGGGACTGAAAACCCATCAGGCCTGGTTGGACTGTAAGCATCCACACTCACTCAAGGTGACAATGGGCATATCACAGCAAATACAAAAGGAAATATCCATCCATGTTCCAGGGATCTCAGAACCTCCTGGCCGCCTGGTTCCAGACTCTTTATCTGCATTACATGATGGGAAGGATGGTTAACGTGGGCTTGTATGTCTGGACCTTGGAGGGGAAAGTAGCAAGAGAGAGGTGGCATAGTACTGAGGGTTCAACTTGAAGATATTTTTTTCCACTAAGGTGGTGGCAAATTGCCCGCTTGTGGCTAGAAAGACCTGGATGCCAATACCCCTGACTTTATAAGGTCTCATGTGACCTGCTGGGTTTGAGGAGCCTCATGTGACCCTACATCTACTAGGGAGAGAGCCATCAGGCCAGGTCCTATCAAGTCACTTTAGTCAGCTGATAGTCTGACTTAAGTTCTTCAGGCAGCACCTGAACTAAAGCCATTGACACCAAAGCATCTTGCTTCCTTGTTGGACTGACCAGTCCTGCAGCTAGAAGATTCAAATTGGAAATGGAGCCTAGTCTGATTCCTCTAGTGTGGGAACCAGCTGGAGTTAACACAGCACGAATAATGGCTTCTACACCTGAACATGGGGCCTTCCAAAGCAGTGACATCATCGGTGTGAGCTCCGATCCACCAGTTGCAGGGCTCACTAGTCTTGGAGTTCTGGAATGGAGATGGTGTTATGTGGAAAGTCTCCCTCAGCCCTGGGGTCTCTGCAGCCTCTGTAAAGTGGTAAGGTCATAGATGGACATACATATCCTTTTGGACCTCTTACAAGGGGGCACTTCAGGATGCCTGGGTGGCTCAGTTGGTTAAGTGACTGCCTTCAGCTCAGGTCAAGATCCAAGAGTCTCAGGACTGAAGTCCCACATTGGGCTCCCTGTTCAGCGGAGAGTCTGCTTCTCCCTCTGACCCTGCCCCCTCATGCTCTCTCTATCTTTCTCTCATTCTTTCTCAAATAAATAAATAAAACCTTTAAAAATTTTTTTAAAAATTAAAAGAAAACAAGGGGGCACTTCAGCAATGGCCATGTTTTGTTTAGGGGAGGAAAGTGCCATCTATTGGAAGCACCTGTATGGAGCCTGTTCTGTCGTGGCAAGTGGAGCCTTCAGATGGGGAATCTGAAAAGGGAACTTTGCTGGGAATGTTTGGAGCCCACTGTGGGCTGATATTCAGAAAATTCTAAGAGCAGTTGCACTCTGGTTCCATTCACTGTATCAAAGTCAGGTTGTTGCAGCCTTTGGTTTTGCATTTCAATGCCTGTCCTTTAAGGTGTCAAATTCAGGACTTCTGTGCTGCCACAGACAGGTGGCATAAAATGCCAATGTTTAGCAAAAGTAAAATAAACTTTCATAACTGCTTGACAGTGTCTCAACTGCCAGTCCCTGTGGGACTTTCTTCTACAATGTTCCCAACTAAGAAAGATTAACCCAATCTTAAAGTTAGTCAACAGATCTGGACAGAATCTAATTACTACTTCCTATTTCAAGTTATATTATACTTTGGTGAAAAGACTCCATTTCAATGCTACAAAACTCTAATTTCAACTTTTCTGAAAATCTCTGTGGTCTCTATACCCATGGTTTCTTGGTTTTGAAGGGCACAATGAAAATAAAGGGAACATGATATTCATGGATATAAGGCAAAAATATTGTTTATACCCTCCCAAAACTAACTTTTTCCTACACTAGCACACAATTGGAAGTATTCTTTTTTTCTGGAGGGGGGAGCATTCTTAATAAAGTATACAATATCAGGGTTCTTTCTTTCTCATTTTATTTTTCAATATCAGGCTTCTACCTAATTCTACTTAGAAGGCAGGGTGACATGAGTGATTGTAATAACAGCAATGAGTAATAAACATAAACTTAGTCTCACACATTTTGGAAAAGTTATTTTTCTTCTAAAGCTTTCAGAGTTATCTTCCAAAATCAAAAGGCAAAAATATTGTAATTAAATAATGTAAAGATATTAAGCCAAAATTATTTCAGGTTGAATAATCTTAATTTCTGTAAAATATAGTTAAATCTTATTAAATATTGTTATAAAAATAAAATTAACAGGGCACCTGGGAGGCTCAGTCAATTGAGCACCTGACTCTTAGTTTCAGCTCATGTCTTACTCTCCTGGCTATACAATCAAGCCCTGTCTTGGGCTCCATGCTCAGCATGGAGTCTGCTTCAGATTCTCTCTCCTTCTGGCCCTCCCCTGCTGGAACACACTCTCTAAAATTAATTAATTACTTAATTAACTAACATAATTTTAGTATTCAATGTCCTCCTAGTTGCAATGTTTTTTTTCATCTAGTTGCCAGTGTTAATAGCGTGTTTCATATATATTAGGTCTTGGTGTACATGTGTAGGACTTTATAGAAAATATGAATTAACATTCATAAATGTTTTCACAGCTGTTGCAAATGCTATGCTAAAGTAATTTGCGAGTAATTTTGGAACTACTCATTGGAATATGAAGAGAAGCAAGAAGCTGATGCTCCAAACTACTTGGGAATGATAATTTTCATGTAAGAATCCCTTGCATTCACGATATCTGAAAGGATTCGACAAAAAATGTAACTTGTTATGATGTCCTACATAAGGGCTTCTGTTACTCAAAACCTGTCCATTCCCTGAAGCAGTACCCATCTCCGATGTCGGCAATGAACAACTGGGGAGCCATTAGGGCATTTGGATGCAATCACATTTTCTTTTTCTTTTTTAAAGATTGATTGATTGATTGATTGATTGATTTTAGAGAAAGAGCAAGCAAGCGAGTGAGTGAGGGTGGGGAGGGGGAGAGGGAAAGAATCTCAAGTAGACTCCCTGCTGAGCACATAGCCCAATGCAGGGCTAGATCTCATGACCCTGAGATCATGACCTGAGTGGAAATCAAGAGTTGGTTACTTAAGTGATTGAGCCACCCATGCACCCTGGGATGCAGTCACATTTTCTTTCAAAGACAAAGAACAAAAGATGTCTTGAAGTGTTTATCTACCTGCGATCTAATGGGTATCAGAGTATACCACTGTAAAATACACCATCTTGGCATAAGGATTACTTTGAGCTGAAGGCAACTGAGTAGAAGTATACAAAAAGCTTTTGTCCCTCCATTTCCCTAAAAGCAGGACATAAACTCATAAAGGCGTTCCCCCTCTTCTCTCCACCAGAAAGAAGTTAATTACCAGAACCAACTCTAGACTTACTAGCCCGAAGACTGCACCAAAGGAATCTCCATAGCAAATTTTATTAATTTTATGTTTCATTAGTTCCCCATATATTTGCCTTCCCACAGTTTGCTCCAAGAAACTCAAAGAAAGGTCTTTGGCCTTTCCTTGGTCTTATCACTTCTCTAAACACTCATTGTTCTTTTGTCAAGATGCTATTTAACCCACGGGATGCCTGGCTGGCTCAGTTAGAAGAGCATGCAACTCCTGATCTCAGGGTCATAAGTTTGAGCCAATGTTGGGTGTAGAGATTATTTAAAAAAATAAATAAAAAATAAATAAAAATTTTAAAAGATGCCATATAAGACCAAGTTCTAACCATTCCTTTGAGTTACTCACCTCTGAGTATTCCCACATATATACACTATTCTCATATAAATAAACTTGTTTTTCTCTTGTAGGTCTGTCTTTCATCAGTCTAATTCACATGGTCCCAGCCAGAGAACCTAAGATGGGTAGAAGGAAAAGAACTCTTCCCCCTTCTCTTAGAGGTCTTAGCAGTTTAGTGTTTGTGATATGTTGGGACCACTAAAGTGCAGGGCCCTCTCAAGGAGGGCTAAGAGTAAATACTGCCTTATTTGGTTCCTATGATAACCACCAAGTACAGGCCACAACCTCCCAATGGACCATGTAGTACAATGTAATGGTGGTTAAAAACATGGCCTTGGAAAAATGAATCCCCAAATAAATCTCAACAACTCCCTTATGTTGCCATTAATTTAAGACTACCCTGTACAGCTTCCAGATTTCCTTCTGGGATGCCAGGAACTATTTGATACAGATCTTCTACCAAATTGCCTCTATATATGACTAATTACCTGATGCATTATCACCAAAAGCCTGTAGCCATTAGGAGGGCACACCATAGAAAAGATGCATTCAGAGAACTGAGCTACCCCCTAAAAGATCTGTGCTCCAATGGAAGCCAACTTCTCATGTTAAGTGGACCTAAGTCTGTTCCCCAGATGTGTTTTGATGAATTTAACACCTTTACTGATCCAAATCTAACTTTTCAGTAACAAGAAATATAAGAAAATAAGGTAATTTCACACTATTCAAAAGAAGCCTAAATTAAAGGCCAGGAGTACAAAATTTGTTTGCATTTAAAACAAAGAATCTTGGGGTACCTGGGTGGTTCAGTGGATTAAGCCTCTGCCTTTGGCTCAGGTCATGGTCTCAGGGCCCTGGGATCTAGCTCTGCATCAGGATCTCTGCTCAGCGGGGAGCCTGCTTCTTCCTCTCTCTCTGTCAGTCTCTCTACCTACTTGTGATCTCTCTGTCAAATAAATAACTAAAATCTTTTTTAAAAATTAAAAAAAAAAAAAGAATCTTAGTGTAACAGGAGGTATTGAGTAAACACTATAATTTAAATATATGTAAGGGAAAGCCGCTCAATTTTAACAGGTTGTCTCTGTATTACAGATAAAAGCTTTTCCTCTCTAAAAAGATCTTATAAAAAAAAATAAATTAAAGCAGCTCTATAAATCAACCCAGTCCATGGGTTCTGTCCCTGTGCTTTAATAAAGTCACCTTTTTTGCACCAAAAAAATTAAATAAATAAAATTTTAAAAATAATAAAACAAAATCAAAAACTAAAAGAGCTTATAACATTATAAATGTGTTATAGATTATTAAATTAAAATATATTAAATATTTATTTGCATATTATATATTATTTACATTAATATATAATAATCTATATTATATATTAAATATATATTAAAAATATATTTAAGGTCTGAAGAACAACTGCCAACTGGTCAATTAAAATCCATATATACATGGAACCTGGATGGCTCAGTGGTTTAAAGCCTCCACCTTTGGCTCTGGTCATGATCCCAGCACCTTGGGATCCAGCCCGCATCAGGCTCTGCTCCATGGGGAGCCTGCTTCCTCCTCTCTCTCTGTCTGCCTCTCTGCCTACTTGTGATCTCTGTCAAATAAATTTAAATAAATAAATAAATAAACAACCAGATATACAGATATGTCCATATACATATTACATTTTCAAAAGTAACATCATGAAGCTTCAATTCATAAAAATGTATGAAACATGAAGAATTTGTTTCTGAACATTTTGTCTGAATGTATTTGTGGATTTATTTAGCCAAGAAGATAATTTGCCAGTGTGAATGACTGTGTCTGATGCTTAATGTTCCGATTTAAATTATTTTAAAGGTTTTGTTTGTTTGTGAGAAAATACATGCATAAGAGCAGGGTGAGGGCAGAGGGGAAGTAAGAAGGAGAGAGAATCTGAAGCAGTCTTGGCACTGAGCACAGAGTTCGACTGGGGCTCAATCCCAGGACCAGAGATTGTGACTCCACCCCAGCCAAAACCAAGAGCAGAAGCATAACCGACTGAGCTACCCCAAGGTGCCGTGGAATTAAATTATTTTATAGTTAACTTTACAAAAACACATCATAGGCTCAAGAAGAGAAATTTAACTCTGGGTTGATAAGAACAAGCCACAGGCAAGGAATAGATAAAAAGTTTGGCCCTGAAGCCAGACTCTTAAAGGGGGAAAACTATGATTTAAAGACTCTTACCTGCCTTGAAGGTGATGGAGTACTAGACCAAGGAACCTTGTTCCTTAAATGAATGCATGGAGCAGAGGCCCCACCAATCCATGTTAGATTGTGATGTGAACAATAAACAAAATTTTATTGTGTTGAGGACCCTAAAATTTGGGGTTATCTAAAACAGTAGTTTACCTGAAAAATTCACACAATTATTACAAATCTTATAGAATTGTCAGGATTCAAGCTAAATAATCTTGCCTAAGAAAAGCAGCTCAGGTTTTGGAAAGATGGATATCAAATCAACAAATTCTCTTTTCTTTGCTAAATGACACTAAGGAATCATACTGGTTCTTTAAAATGTTTATTCCAAATTAGGGAGTTTAGTGCTTAATACCTAATTTCAAAACATTGATTAAATAAATTAAATAATGAACCTAGGAAATTTAGTATTTTGCTTTAATTTTTAAAAATTTACTGTGGGGGTGCCTGGGTGGCTCAGTGGGTTAAAGCCTCTGCCTTCGGCTCAGGTCATGATCCCAGGGTCCTGGGATGGAGCCCCGCATCGGGCTCTCTGCTCAGCAGGGAGCCTGCTTCCTCCTCTCTCTGACTCCCTCTCTGCCTACTTGTAATCTCTGTCTGTCAAATAAATAAATAAAATTTTAAAAAAATGTACTGTGTTTTTGCTTTAATTTAAAAATATTAACTGCGTGTTTTCTCTATTGTGATTAATACATTTGTACACAAGGCAAAATTGAGACCTGGAGGCATGGCATATTTGGATGGTTCCATGCAAGAATCTGTATTCTGGAACAGCTAAAGGTTTAAGTACATGTAACATAAAACATGGGGTTTCAGTTGAATGTATTACAATTAAAGTATAATTTTAAAAATCTCATATATTTTATGAATTTGTTTTAATAAAACTCATGTAAAAAACCTAGAGTTTTTAACTCAGAATTTCATACACTTTGGTTCACATCTTAAAAGTACAATTTGTTAAATAAAATCTTTTTTAAAAAGTACAATTTGTTTTAAGGAAATAATCCTGCAGACCAATGAGGGAGTTTAGAGGTTTCTCTTACCGCAGTGGTTTCTAAAGTTGCTTAAGCCTTGGAACAGTTTGTGAAAGCAATAAAGGAGGTTTGTAAGGCTTCCCCTGGATTTCAAAAAGTGTACTAGGCCTTGTGGTATAAGCATTGACTGTGAGTATAACAGATATGGGTTCTTTAGGCAACTTGCTCTTTGATAAAAGGCCAGTTACTTCACCTCACTTTCTCATATGTAAAAATAGTGGTAGGGGGTTGCCTGGGTGGCTCAGTAGGTTAAAGCCTCTGCCTTCGGCTCAGGTCATGATCCCAGGATCCTGGGATGAAGCCCCACATCAGGCTCTCTGCTCAGCCAGGAGCCTGCTTCCCCCTCTCTCTCTGCCTGCCTCTCTGCCTACTTGTGATCTCTCTCTGTCAAATAAGTAAAATAAAATCTTAAAAAAAAAAAAAAAAAGCCTCTGCCTTCGGCTCAGGTCATGATCCCAGAGCCCTGGATCAGGCTCTCTGCTCAGCTGGGAGCCTGCTTCCTCCTCTCTCTCTCTGCCTGCCTCTCTGCTTACTTGTGATCTGTCAAAGAAATAAATAAATAATCTTTAAAAATAAAAATAAAATAGTGTTAGGACTATTTAACTCAAATTTACATTGTCAATTATATCTCAATAAAGATGAGAGAAAAAGGTAAAGAATACTTAAAATATTGTTGTAAGATTTTTATGAGATAATGTTTGTAGAGTGTGACATACTGATAATATACAATAAATGGTTCTTCTCACCCTCTCTCCAATAAAAACTACAGGTAACATTTACTATCAGTAAGGATGGATAACATAACCTGAATTACCTTTTTTCAATTGCTTTCATCATCAGTTCAGTATCAGATCATTTCCTTCAGAAATATTATTCCACTGTTATTATTCCAAAGTCCTGTTTTGACAGTACTCAATGTATGTGTTGAAAACCTTATTTTTCTTTCTTTCTAAAATTTGTTCCTCTTGGTAACCGAATTATCTTAGAATCTGTTGCATAACCGTAAAACATCAGTAAAAACGGTCTTTGTGTTTGGAGAACCACAGGACTAGCATGTTAGGACATATTCTCAGAAATGAATACTAGATGGCAGCTTTTAGACAAGATCATCTGGGTAAAATGACCCATTTTCCCCTCCCCTGACAAAATTTAAGCCGTCTTCTCTGAGTGTGGAATCTTTCTTACTCAGAGGATACCGCTTCCCCAGGGACCCTCCCACTTCCTTCCACCAACACAGCAGTTACTAACCTAAAAACCGAAGCATCTATAGAGAACCCTGAAGAGAAAAGATTAAAGAAAAAACGGAAATCCGGGGAGCCTGTGTGGCTCAGTGGGTTAAAGCCTCTACCTTCTGCTCAGCTCATGATTCTGGGGTCTTGGCATCATGCCCGAGCTGGGCTCCCTGCTCAGTGCGGAGTCTGCTTCTCCCTCCCTCTTTGCCCCACCCCTCCCGCTAGTGCTCTTTCTCTCAAATAAATAAAATCTTAAAGAAAACAAACAAACAAACAAACAGAAATAAACAACAAAAAACTTACCTATATGCCTGTCCTTCCATTATACTTTACTTTCATTTTTAAAGAGTAAATACAAAGTGATTTTATCTTTGCGGTGATGGAGAAAATAGAGCAGGGGGAGAAAGGAATCTTCCTGAATCAATTCTAAAGACATCAGTACATTGTTCATTATAAAAACAAGTTTTTCAGCTTGTTCTTTTTCTTTTAAAAACATCTCTATTTTTTCTTTCATTCATATCTTCAAGTCAAGTGTTTACAGTGTAGGATTTGGTGCATGTATCAGTCTGTCACTAAGGGTGGGAGAATAGAAAATATATTTGGGTAAGTTTAACCTGCTACCCTTCAGACCAACACAGTCTTATGAGGAACATAGATGTCAGAGTAAGGTACACTTTCTGGCATATACATTTTGGTAGTACAGCACCAATGAAGTCTTATAAGTAGCATCTTACTATATTATGTTGAGGTAAGGAAAAAAGAAGTAAGCTAATTTGAGTGCCTACTCTATGATGGGTGCTTTACAATACCTATACCACATTAGTTAACTAACACCTTTTACTCATTTTTTGAGATGAGGAATCTATTTTTCAGGAAGATTAACTAAAAGGTACAAACTCACACAGAGGCTGGCAGGATCAGGAACTGAAACTAGGTGTTAACTGCCTCTTAAAGAAGGCACAATGAGTGAGATGTTCATTTTGTAACTTGAATTAATTTCTGCCTCAGGAATATGTTTTTCTTATTTTCTTCAGCAATAGTTCTTTCAGTGTCATAGGCAAAAATCAAATTATAGTGGACTTGGTGTTACAGAATGGCAATATTCTCTTTCTATAATCTCTTCTTGCCCTGTATTAATTTTCCAGATACTGAATTCTCTGCTTTCACTCTTTTATTCCCTCTTCAACTAGTTGTTCCTGGCCTTTCTCATTCTGTTTTGTTCTCATTCAAATTCTGTTATCTGATCCTAAAGTATATGAGTTTCCTAGGACTTTGTAGTAAATTACTATAAGCTGGGGGCTTAAAACCAGAGAAATTTATTCTCTCATAGTTCTGGAAGCTAGAAGTCCAAAATCAAGGTTATTAGCAAAGCCATATCACCTCTGAAGGCTCTAGGGAAGAATCCTTCCTTGCCTTTTCTAGCTTCTGGTGGTTGCTGGCAAATTTTGACAGTCTTGGCATATGACAGCATCACTCCAATCTCTGTCTCTGTCTTCACATGACCACATCTTCCATCTGTGTATGTCTGTGTCCAGATTTCCTTTTATAAGAGGGACACAAGCTGCCCTAATCCAGCATAACCTCATTTTAGCTTGACTACATCTGCAATGACTTTATTTTCAAATAAGGTCACACTCACATGTTCCAGGTGGACATGAATTTGGGAGATATACTATTCAACATAGCACATAAAATTTGTTTTTAGTTTCCTGATTCTCTGCTTTAGGGCCTGTTTCTAACTAAACCTGGAATAATTGCAATGAGCAGAATTACTCTTCCAACTTCCTTCTATGGTCTTTCATTTTCATCTACTCCATTTGTGAGTGGCTGAAGCACTTTACTTAGTGAAGTATTTCTGTCTTCATGTTTTAACTATTGCCTATTTCAGTGTATGCACAAGTTTTTCATTACTTTTGTTCTTAGCTTCAGAATTCACCTCCTCAAGATAATTGCTTCAATTCTCTTTGCCATCCTCTTTGTAATCAACAGAGTTGTCCTTTTCTTTTGGAGATCTCTTATGTACATTCACGGTTTTACTCAGCTCAATGTGGCTGGCTTATCCCAATTCTCTACTCTCTGTAGATACTGCTCTATTTTCCAAAAACCTGAATCTTTTCCCCTTGCATTTTAAAGAGCTCACATTTGATGATCTCTTTAATGACTTCTGCTTCCTTGATGCTGTGGTCCAAATGTTGGTGTCTCCCCCCAAAATTCGATATGTTGAAATCCTAATGCCTGATGTGATGATATTAGAAAGTAGAGCCTTTGGGAGGTGCTTAGGTCAAGAGGATACATTTTGGTACCTTGATCTTGGACTTCCCAAATTCTAGAGCTGAGAAATAAATCTCTGTTGTTTTTAAATAACTAGTTGGTGGTATTTTGTTATGGCAGCTGGAAAGGACTATGACAACTAGTGACTTTTTTTAGTTCTATAAATTGTAGTGATTTCTTACGTTTTATGTTTCTAGAAATTTGTAACATTTTTCACATTTCTTCACCACTTCTTTCTCAAAGTCCATCTTAAATTCATTGTGCTCTGCCCTTGCCTACTTTTTTAAAATCCTGGTTATAATTTTAAGCCCAGCCTTCTTAATAGTGAGTCGTATTCTGAAGCATATTCCTAAGTGACCATGAATCCTAGGATTTCTTAGCTCCTGTTTTTTTCTGTTAATGTTTGGACACATTCCTAGGAATTTCTGGAATTTTTTTTTCTAGTGAGGTTTATTTTCAACAATTTGAGGTTTATTACCTTGCATAATCTATTTTACATAGAAAGGAACTTTCTCCAGATTAAAATAATACATTCACCAACCTCCATCAAGGCCATGATAATGAGAGGCTTCAAGGCCACTCCATAAACATTAAATCTAGATGCAAATACTACATGAAGCATAGCTGAAGTTAACTGTTTCCTTCCGGTGTATTCTCTGCCTTCCCTAACTTCCTTTGTGGGTACCCTAGTGGCCAAATCTTCCTTAAGTCAATTTTTGGAACTGACGTTCCAACATGGGACACCCTTTCCCTCTATGTTTGATTTGAAAAGGGTTCTTGAACTGCTTCTCCTGTCTGGGTCTGGGGTCAAAGGCAATGGAATGGAGGTGGGGCAGGACCAGGGGAAGGAGGAAGAGGGGGAAGCTGGGCTCCTGGGGTATGGCTTTTTCTTTAGTCTCTTAGTGTTGTGTCCTGTGTCCATCTACAGCCACCACCTTTCACACACACCCCAATTCCCATGCCCCCCAGCGTCTTCCATCCCCACCTCCTCCTCCACGCTGGCATGGTCTGCAGCCTCCTGCCATTCTCCAGCTTCCCTCTATCCCTCTACCCCTCCCACTAAAGCACATCTGCTCTTCAGGTCTATGTGCCCAAACTTCCCTCATGAATAATAGACTTACCCGGGAAAAAATAGACTTACCCGGCAGAAAATAAGATAGACCTTATTTTCAATAGAAAAACCCCTGGGAGACCTTGGTTTTTCTTTTTCTCGTCTACTCACTGCCTATTTACTTTGCTGTTACTTCTACTTCTTGTTTTTCTCATCGTCAGTCATCTGTGTATTGGTTAGAAATAAGTCTACACCATTTATTTATCTAATGTGAAGTATAACACATATACTGTAAACAGCATAGAACATTTTACCATTTAAATAGTTTTAATATAGAAACCCTTTAAATACTATCCAACAGATACCAACTGCCCCCTCCCTCCAAGATCACAACCCATCTCTCTCCTCTGGAGATAAATTCTACCTAGATTCTCATAGGAATCACTTTCTTGCTTTACTTACCCCCTTTCAGTATCATTACCTTAATGTGCATACCTAAACAGTATAATTTGGTTGTAACTATAATTGAAGATTATATATGTGGACTTACACCCCATGCATTTTTTTTAAAAGATATTTTTTATTTATTTGACAGAGAGAGAGGGAGGTGTCACAAGTAGGCAGAAAGGCAGGCAGAGAGAGAGGGGGAAGCAGGCTCCCCGCTGAGCAGAGAGCCCGATGTGGGGCTCGATCCCAGGACCCTGGGATCATGACCTGAGCGGAAGGCAGAGGCTTTAACCTACTGAGCCACCCAGGTGCCCCCACCCCATGAATTTTATGTCTTCTTTCTCTCAACATTGTGATATTTATCCATTTGGATTTAACTGTAATTTGTTCCTTTTCATTTACATCGTTTTCTGTTGTATGACTATTGCTTCTCATGTTCATAGATAAAGGGACTATTTGTTTGGGGCTATCAGGAACATTCCTGTCCATGGATCCTGGCGCACAGGTGCTTAATGTATCACTGTTAAGATATAAAGTTTAATTCATAAGGTCTGTAGTAAAGCCCAGAAATTTACATTTCTAAAAAATCCTGGGAAATGCTGAGATTTTTGGTCTGTAGTCTACTTTTGAATAGCAAGGGTCAGTGTATAGCTGAAAGTGAAAGTGCAGGAGCACAGAGTATTTATATCTTCAGTTTTTTAGGAAATGTCAAAACTATTTATAAAATTGTTGCATATTTACACTCTTTCTCTGAGTGTTCCTATTGTTCATCATTCTTGACAACATTAGTTATTGCTAGATTTTTCTGTGTTAGATTCTTAACATTTGTCAATCAGAGGAGTGATTTAAATTTGCATTTTTTGGATATTCATGAAATTGAAAGCATTTTAACATTTATTATCCATTTGGATTTACTCTTTTTGGGAAATGTTTGAGGTTCCCCCTACCAACACTTTCTTTTTCTCCTTGAAAAAACTGCTGTCCCTTTGACCACTGTTGGGGAGGAAAAGCTTCCTCGATCCTTTTAGGTTTCATAACTGAAGTTGACTTAACTTGGCGAAATAAAAAGCAAAATATCACATCTTTTGCTTTTCCATTTTCCTATGAATTTCTCTGATAATCAAACTGATAAAAGGTTGTTAGTAAGAAAAAAAAAAAAAAAAGGTTTAGTCATTTACCTATGGCATTACCCAAGGAAGAAGCTAGATCACGGAACAGAGGCTTATACACTTAATTTAGTAGGAGAAAATGGCTTCTATGGGAAGAATAAATAGATTTATTAGGATAAACAAATAATTTTTTTGAAAAACAAGAAGAAATTTTTGAGATTTATGTTGGTGGGAGTGGTCTTTCCTTCCTTTTCATGGCCATGGGAAAGGGATTTATGATACATTTACTCTTGGTTTCTCTACTGGGGTAGACTTGCACTGAAGGAATTCTGGCAGCCTCACTTCCCAGAAGTATCTGCTTTTAGTCAGGTAAGGGAAGCTCTCAGAAGGCTTCTTTCTACACCTATTTATTCTCAAATGTCTTCAGCTTAAAATAATCTCCATACTGACCCTGGGTTCCAAAGGGTCCCTACACCATCTTATAAATTTCCAAGTATTTTTTTTTCTTCCTGAGGTTTCTTTTTTGCTTTTATTTATCTTTTTAGAGAGAGGGAAAGAGAGCATATACACCATGAGCAGGGAGAGGGTCAGAGAAACAGGGAGAGGGAGAGAGAATCTTAAACCAGACACTTAGCTAACTGAGCCACCTATGCACCCCTCTTCCTGAGTTGCTTCTTGAGGTGCATCAAGCTATCTAGTTAAATTAATCACTTGGTTGTTACTGGACCTTTATTTTTAGACCTCTTATACTATGAGTGCTTTCAAAAGTACTCAATTTTTAAAATTATGAGCACTGGGTGTTATACACAACTAATGAATTGTTGAACACTACATCAAAAACGAATGATGTACTATATGCTGGCTAACTGAACATAATAATAAAAAATACATACATACCAATAAATAAAATAAAATAAAATAAAACAATAAAAAGCACTGTACCTGTAGGGGGTGGGGAGAAAGAGACTTTCTGGTATCCATTTTCAGTTGAATTAAATACTAGGCAGGTAAGCATTCTTATTTTAGCTGACTTGTTAGAGATGCTTTTCAGCAATATGAGAATGAGTACAGTATATTGTGCTACTTTCTGAGATAAATTTCATACCTTTTTGAAAAGAGGCCTCCTGGAGTTAAGTACAAGAGGAAGCAAATTAATGGTGAGATCAAAAGCAAAATATCGGAACTTTTGCTTTTCCATTTTCCTATGAATTTCTCTTGATCTAGGGGGGAAAATATCAGGGTTATGAATTCTTCCCCACCCCCATAGCCTTACAGTTTTTTTCTGTCTCTCATTTGTTTCCTTCCTTTTGCCAAATACCCCTCCCTTTTTCCATAGCTGATGGAAGCTCAGACTGAAACATGCTCCACTGTAGCAAATATATTAAGCTTGGCAGAAAAATTTCCTTTCAGTTTTCCCAGTCATATTGAACACATTATCTCTGTTGCAGGTCCTTTTAATAAGAGGCAGAGTGTATGTATTTTTATAAAGATTTTATTTATTTGCAAGAGAGCAGGAGAGCACAGAGGGAGAAGCAGACTCCCTGCTAGGCAGAGAGCCCAATGTGGAGCTTGAGTCTATTTTTTAAAAATATTTTATTCATTTATTTGAGAGAGAGACAGTGAGAGAGAGCATGAGTGAGGAGAAGGTCAGAGGGAGAAGCAGACTCCCCGTGGAGCTGGGAGCCCGATGTGGGACTCGATCCCGGGACTCCAAGATCATGACCTGAGCTAAAGGCAGTCGCTTAACCAACTGAGCCACCCATGCGCCCCAAGGAGCTTGATTCTAAGACCCTGAGATGACGAAAGGTAGACACTCAACTGACTGAGCCACCCAGGCACCCCCAGAATGTATATTCAAAGCTAATGAATGAAACAAATCATTAGAAAAATGGGCCAAGATTTGCACTGAGTTCCCAGAAAAGAGACTATAAATGGCTCTTAAATACAAGATTCTCATTTTCTAAGAGAAATGAAAATTAAAACTATTATGTGATACAATGACAATCTTATCACATCATCAAAGTAAGTATGTATGCTAATGTCTTGTTGATGAGTCTATGGGGAAACATACACACATTGCTAGTAGAAATTAAATCCATAAAACCCTTACAGAAGGCGGTTTGGCATTTATTTATCAAAATTTCAAATGCATATAATTTTTGACACAGAAGTGGGGTTTTTTTTTAAAGATTTTATTTATATATTTGACAGAGAGAGAGAGAGCACACAAGTAGACAGAGCAGCAGGTAGAGGGAGAGGGAGAGGAAGAAGCAGGCTTCCCACTGAGCAGAGAGCAGGATGCGAGGACTGGATACCAGATCATGATCTGAGCAGAAGGCAGAAGCTTAACCAGGTGCCCCCAGAAATGGTCTTCTAGGAATTTATATTGTCATAAATTTGCATAATTCCAAAACAACTTTTTTCATTACAACATTGTGCATAATCAACAAAAGACTGGAAGGATCCCAAATATCTATCAACAGGGCATTGGTTTAAAAAAAAAAAAGGCAACATTGTATATCCATACCACAGAATCTGTCCAGCTATACAAAAAGCAATGACAAAATGCAATGAGAGGCTGGGGGATGCTAAAGAGTAAGACTCTAGAGATGGCAGCGGCGGGTTAGTCTTAGCCCCATGGGGTGGGGATGGAAATTAGGTACAAGAAGCAAGGTATTTCTTAAACTGGGTAGCTAAAAATCTAAAAAAAAACCAGGCCAATTTATGTTTACATTAGCGGAAAATAGGTTGTGCTGTGGTTCTCTTAGGTGTGAGAATACGTATGCTCGTGGGACGCACGGTCACTCCCGATAACGCAAGGGAAAGGGAAGATGACGGCGACAGAGCCTCATCAAGTACCACTAGCACGCGCGCTCCCTACTCTAGCTCCAGGTCTCGAAAGAGCACCTAATTCCCGGCTGCACAAGCCTGCCAGTCACACTCCTCCTTCAACCCTGGGGACGGGGAGTGGGGCAGGGCGACCGCGAGAGTCTCAGCCAAGTAGGGGCGAAAAACTACCCCTGACCGCCAGCTCCCGCACCACCTTCTCTTCAAGACTCCAACGAAGCACGCCTTTCTGGACTACGAAGAAAGGAAGGGTAGAAATAAGGCTTAGGAGACTTAATGCGAGAAGCCGTCCTACAATGCGCATGCGCCAACAACGGGAGCACCAAGGTAGGTCCGCGCAATGGAAGGGCGGTAAAGACATCCGCCCCTACAGGCGGGCAATCTCCAAAATTGCACTCCACGCGGCAATCACGTGACAGCTGAGCCAGACGTCTGTCACGTGACCCTCGCCCTCGGTGGAAGGGACCGCAGGGAAATACGACGGGTAATTAGCGAGTCACCCGAGCCTCTGGTTTCAGGCCCCCGGTTAGATTTTGTTACCTTTTGCGGGACCTAAACTGGCGCCATCCTCTAGCATCTTCTTGCACCCTAAAGATGGGAACCCCCCCTTCTAAGTAGAAGGCAGAGATGTTTGAGCAGGAAAGAGGAACAGACGCATTGGGCACTCTGCCCAAGCCCGCTCTGACGCACTAAGCCCACAGGGTATCCACGCGTGTCCCACGATGCACTAGGCTTTTCTGCGTTCCCTATGGGTACGCTGCCGCGTGGCGACGTTACAACGCGGCTTCCGCAGGAAGGGACTTTGAAGGGCGCACTGCGTCCTTCCTATCTACGCCGCTTCTTTCTAGCCGGAAGTGACCTATTTTGTGCGCCTTTTCCTCAGTTCCGTGGCGTGAGGTTTCTGCGGTCCGGTTGCGGGTTTAAAGAAGTCCTGGTCAGGTACTTGTTTGCCCGTGTGCAGGGAAATAGGAAACTGAAATTGCTTAAAAACAAATTGAAAAACTAGTACAAAGTCTTCCCTCGAAGAAGACTCCAGGCTACCCTGGATTCCTTGGAGAGTTAAGCCAAGCATTTTACCAGGTAACTTTTCTGACCTAATCAGAGACTTCTAAAATGGAGAAAGGGAGACACAGGGAACACTTAAACGGCTCGTGAGACTTAGCATAACCCTGATGGGAAAACCTCACAAAGACAGCAGATTAGTGGAGGATTATGTACCAGTTTTGCTGATGAACGTAGATATAAAAACCCCTTAGCAAAATATTAGCTACTTTACATTATAGAAAGAACAATACATTGTACGCAAGTTAGATTGTTTCAGCATGAGAATTCAAGATGGTCATGGGTTAATGGAGAAAATATCCTCTCAAAAAATGTAGAAGAAACCATTAAACGCTTTTTTCATAATGAATGCTCATAGAAAGCCAGGGATAGAGGGGAAATTAATCTGATAAAAAAATCCGCAAAATTGAAAGCTTTCTGTTCTTTACAATTTTTTTGTTGACTGACCTGGGTCCTTTGATAATACAGCATTTACTCTAGTCTGGATTTTGCATATACATAATTGCATATATATGGAGCATGTCAACATGTTCCTCTGTCCTGTTTCTTCCTAATTGGAGTTATTTTATTTCTTTAATCATAGTAATCATAGTTGTTTTGTAATCTGCATCATAATTTTTTTTTAAGATTTTATTAATTTATGTGACATCACAAGGAAGCAGAGGGGTGGGGGAAGCAGGCTCCCCACTGAGCAGAGAACCTGATGCAGGACTCTATCCCAGCCCGACCTGAGTGGAAAGCAGAAGCTTAACCCACTGAGCCACCCAGGCTCCCCTGTATCATGATTCTAATGTCTCAGTTTGTTTTTGGTTACTTTCTGCTGCCTAATATTTATGCTCTATATTGTCCATTGTGTTTGGTTCCTTGTATGTGTGCTTCTTACCTATGAAAAACTGTGAAAAAAAAATATTTGTGGCTTTTTGCAAAAAAGGTTGTTTTTTTTCCTTTTAGATTTTATTTATTGACAGACAGAGATCACAAGTAGGCAGAGTGACAGGCGGGGGGGGGGGGGAGAAGGCTCCCCGCTGAGCAGAGAGCCCCATGTGGGGCTCGACCCCAGGACCCTGGGATCATGACCTGAACTGAAGGCAGAGGCTTTCACCCACTGAGGCACCCAGGCGCTCCAGTTTTGTTTTGTTTTTAAGATTTTATTTACTTATTTGACAGAGAGATAGAGCACAAGTAGGGGAGCAGCAGGCAGAGGGAGAGGGAGATACAGGCTCTCCACCTACCAGGGAGTGGGATGTGGGTGTAGACCCCAGGATACTGGGATCATGACCCAAGCCAAAGGCAGCTGCTTAACTGATTGAGCCCGCCAGGCATCCCTGCAAAAAGGACTTTTTTTTGCTCCTGCTAGGTACCTTGATGCCTTCTCAATTAGACTGTTTTCTTGGGTTGAGTTTCCCTGAGTCATTGCAAAAGCAGGCTACAGATTTAAGCAAGAGCTGTGCAGTGGCCACACACAAAGATGGGATGGAGAGGGCTGCTTTTTTTCTCCTTTTATAGTCAGTGTAAAAAACAGTCATTCTTTAAGTTCTTGGGTACTGGTTCACCCCTACCCTTGGACATAATGTATGGAATCCCAATTTAATTTAGGCAGAGTCACCTAATAGTATCTTCACCTTGGATAGCCCTGCACCTTGGCTGCTCTGCCCATGTTCATTGAAGCTACTACAAAAATACTAGATGTTCCCTGTCTAGAAAATGTCAAGGTAAGAGTAGCTTTTGTCCTTCTGTACCTCATTTGCTTTTCTGGGCTTCCACCTTCTCTTAGCTTTTGGCATAAGAGTTCTTTAATCTCTTGTCACCAGTTTTGCTCTTTTGAGGAATTTTTTATGTATGTTTATAGTTCAATAGCATCTTTAGTCATTATCTATGGATATATTTTATAACCTAGCTCATAACTGAAAATAGCAATTTGAGGTTTAATTCTTTTCTTCATTCTCTTAGTTTTTATATCTCAAACACTTTGCAGAATGTTAGTCTTGCATCACGCTTTTTTCCTTACCTGAGTGTTTCATAGGCCATTGCTCCATTTTCCTTTAGCATTAAATTTTGATACAGATTGCTAACAGCCTGATTTCTCCTATCTTTTATAGTTGACATGCTCTTTTTGTATGGATAAACCACCTTTTCCAGGTCATACTTGAAGAAAATTTACTATAGTGAGTCTCCCTCAGAGAATAAGCAGGCAAAGAACCACCACCAAAGAGAATTCAGCAAATCAGCTACATTTCTTTTGTGTTAGTTTTATATATTTAGCAGTCATATGCACAGCTACATGACCAAAGATGCCAATATGAATAGTTGTGGACATTTACTATTTATTGAGTGCCTACTATGTGCTCTTAACTACAGTATATGCTTGATATATAGCTTTGAATGTAGTAAGATATAAGTCCTTGAGCTCATTGACCTCACAGTCAACCCAAAGAGCTAGATATTCAATAACTAAAGAACTGTTATTTAATTAAGGTTGTGATAAGTGCAGCCATGACAAAGTACAGGGTGTTATGAAAGTATGGAACAGAAATACCTAACCTAGTTTGCAAGATTTGAGTAGGTGTCAGTAAATAAGTCACAAATTAGAGACCTGAAGTATAAGGCGGAATCGGTCAGTTGGAAAGTTGTGGAGTGACCCTTGTGGGCAGAGGGAACATGATGTGCAAAGGTCCTGAGTCTGAACAAAGCTCCATGACTTCTAGGAGCAAAAAACATCAGTGCTTCTGCAGCATTATGAACAAAGGGGAGGGTTGTCCAGATGAATCCAGAGAGACAAAGCCCAGGGTTACACAGGCTTCATGGGCAACATTAAAGAATTGTGACTTCATCCTGATAGTAGGGAACATTATTAGAACTTTTCTTATTAGAAGTTTTTAAGTTAGAGATTTGATCATATTTTTGTTTTTATAATACAATATCATTTTAGCTGCAATTTGAGGATCACATGCGCACAAGTAGAAATGAAGACTTCATTTTGGAGATAATTTTAGGTGTCTAACAAAACATGAAGTCATTTTGAACTACAGTGGTGATAGTAAAGATTTAGAGAAGTGTATATATTCACAAAACATTCAGAGAGTAGGATCCCTGGGGTATAGGGATAGTAAGATGTGATGAGGCGATTGAGAGAGTTGTCATGCCATTTTGAAGAATTCTGAGATTTCTCTCACCTCACCAAGAAAAAAAAGCTCTATATTGTTCTTCTGGAATAAGGCTGTACTTTTTAAGAAATGGTAAACATTGAAAGTTTGATCAGTATGAAACTTAACAGAAGCAAACAGGGAAGGAGGGAAATCCCTGTAAAAGGAGCTGCGTAAAAGCTATACAGCTTTTGGGGCTCCTAGGGATATCAGAAGAGTTAGAAGAGTTCCAAATGAGGACATACTTCCTGGACTCAGCATCTAGCTGTGCTTTCGCATGCCTTCCCTTGCCTTTCATGGACCCCAGGTGTCATCCTAGTTTCTGAGATCTGTCCTCCCATGATCTGGCCCTCACCACTGTCACCAGCATCCCTTCTGTCACCTAGACATTCTCCTCCCTTTGGATTGAGCTCTACTAGGTCCATCCTCTGAGGCTAAAGTACCATACCTTTTCTACCCTGATTGGATACAACTGTTTCCTGGTTAATAACTACAAGTTCTTGAGCATCTACTCCATGCCATCCACTTTACTCTGCACGGAAGCTACATTTCACATAATCTTAACAACTTTGAAAGAAGCATTATCACTTTCTCCATCTTCAAGATGAGGAAAGTGTGGAAAGAGGGTCAAGGACATTAAACACATAGCCCAAGATCACAATTACGGTACTTAGCAGATTTGGGTTTCCAACACTGATCCACCCCATTCCAGAACACTAACTTCACAGAATGCTGTCTCTGGTTAATCTTTCCTTCAGATTCGTACCTCTGCCTGTGTTTGCGAACCCATCTAGAAATATTACTTGATTTTCTAACAGATTTCTTTGTATAAGCATTTAGTTTTTCCTTTTTAACTAGAGACTACACCCTGATTCCTTCTAATGTCATAATAGCACAGAGAAGGGCCACAGCCCTGCCTCCAAGAAAGCAATTTCTATTAACTTCATTTGGAGCATTGAAGACAAAACAGTTACTTCTCAGGTAACTTTTGTGCTTAATCTAATTGATCATTTATTTTCCTATTAACTATTTGTACCCTGTGTTTTCTTCAAGACTGTTGATTAAAGCTACTTTCCATTTTTACTGTTTATTTCTCTCTAAATGTTGATACAGAGATACATGTTAGGTTTAGGTGTATAGTTGTTTACCCCTACATTATCTTATAATAGTAAAAATCTGAAACTATTGAGTCTAGTTAAATAAAATATGATTACCCATAAAATAGAGCTCAATGTGGGCATTAAAAAATTATAAAATAATAATTCTGTCGTGGAAAATTGTTACCAATCTATCTCAAGTTATTGTTTTTTGGTTTTTAAAGGCAATCAGGGCACCTGGCTGGCTCAGCCAGAAGAGCATGTGCCTTTTGGTCATGGGGTCATGAGTTCGAGCCCCACACTGGGTGTGGAGTTTACTAAAAATAAATAAATAAATAAAGTTCTTCTTCTTTTTTTTTTTTAAAATGCCATCAAACTGGGTGCTTAACATGTTACTACTTTAAAAATTATACAGGAACACCTGGCTGGCTTAGTCAGTAGAACTTGTAACTCTTGATCTTGGGATTGTGAGTTCCAACCCCTGTTAGGTATGGAGATTACTTTAAAAATAAAAAATAAAAATCTTTAAAAATTATAGAAATATACATATGCACACATATGCAAATATGGATTTAAAATTTTATATATACATCAGAATATTAAGAGAATTATAGCGTCTGGGTGGCTTGGTAGGTTGGGCCTTTGCCTTCGGTTCAGGTCATAGTCCCAGGGTCCTGGGCTTTCTGCTCAGTGGGGAGCCTGCTTCCTCCTCTCTCTCTCTGCCTGTCTCTCTGCCTGCTTGTGATATGTCTGTCAAATAAATAAATAAAATCTTTTTTTAAAAAAAATATTAAGAGGGAGCCTGGGTGGCTTAGTGGGTTAAAGCTTCTGCCTTCGGCTCAGGTCATGATCCCAGGGTTCTGGGATCAAGCCCCACATTGGGCTCTCTGCTCAGCAGGGAGCCTGCTTGCTCCTCTCTCTCTGCCTGCCTCTCTTCCTACTTGCGATATCTAACTGTCAAATAAATAAATAAAATCTTAAAAAAATATATTAAGAGAATTACAGAGATTGGTGTCGCTTTTTAATTTTGTTTCCTCTTCTTTTAAAAAACTTTGCAGCATTGAGCACAAGCTTGTTTTTTTAATTAGAAGTAATTAAAAATAACATCTTCATGATTTCTACAACTGTGAAACCTATGATTAGTTTCAGTTCTCATGAAATAAGAATATAGAGGGGCACCTAGCTGGCTCAGACAGAGCATCTGACTTGATCTCAGGGTCCCGAGTGTGAGGCCCATGTTGGGTATTGAGATTACTTTAAAAATTAAAAAAAAAAGAATGTAGGATGCTTTTGGTAAGGTTAGTATTTTATTATTTATTGGTAAGGTTAGTATTTTATTATTTATTGGTCATTTTCCCTTTAAATTACTATCATCTAGTTCAATTCTTACAGAGTTGAATTTTGTCAATTTGTGCTTAGCATCTGTTGTTTCTGACTTAGTATTTGAAAGTCTGAGTTCAGGTCTTCATGATACAATTGATTTTTTAAAAAGATTTTATTTATTTGTCAGAGCACACAAGCAGAGAGAGCTGCAGGCAGAGGGAAAAGCAGGCTCCCTGCTGAGCAAGGAGGCTGATGTGGGACTTGATCCCAGGACCCTGAGATCATGACCTGAGCCAAAGGCAGACACTTAACTGACTGAGCCACCCAGGAGTCCCAGCACAGTTTATTTTAAGGACATTAATAGTCCCGAGGGTTTTGTGTTTCTTTAGTTGTTGTTAAACAAGATCGCCGCTAGTAGAAACCTATAAGGATATTAACCACAGTTTATGAGCTATTTCTGGGGTTTTCAGACATTTAAACAAGCATTGGAATATAAATGAAAAAGCGTAGAGCTTGACACTAATAGACATGGGTCCAAATCCTAATCCTTTTTTTTTTTTTTTTTTTTTTAAAGATTTTATTTATTTGTCAGAGAGAGCAAGCGAGAGCGAGCACAGGCAGACAGAGTGGAAGGCAGAGTCAGACGGAGAAGCAGGCTCCCTGCGGAGCAAGGAGCCCGATATGGGACTCGATCCCAGGACGCTGGGATCATGACCTGAGCCGAAGGCAGCTGCTTAACCAACTGAGCCACCCAGGCGCCCCTCCTAATCCTTTTCTTAACTAGATTCAAAAAAGCAGGCAAGTTAAACTGCCTTGGCTTCTGCTTTCTTATTTTTTTTTAAGATTTTATTTATTTGGCAGAGAGAGATCACAAGTAGGCAGAGACAGGCGGAGAGAGAGTGGGGGAAGTAGGCTCCCCGCTGAGCAGGGAGCCCGATGTGGGGCTCGATCCCAGGACCCTGAGATCACGACCTGAGCCAAAGGCAGAGGCTTAACCCACTGAGCCACCCAGGCACCCCTATTTTCTTATTTTTAAAATAGGGAGGGTAATATTAACTCAGAGGGGCCTGAGGATAACCTGAATTAGCGTAGGTCTGTGTAAAGAGACTGTTAACATGAAAGGTGCTCAAACACATGTACAGAAGCTACATGTACCTGTAGGAAGGATTCAGAGGATAATCCAAATTTCATTTCTTTGACTTTGGTTGCAACTGTATCAGTTCACTATGAGGTCATTTCTGTTAGAATTCTAGGGAAATTTCCATTTTCTCAGTTACCACCTCATTACTATCAAAAGTTGTACTTTAGGTAATCAAAATTTCCCCAAATCTGGAATCCAATAAAAAAAAAATAGTATTACTTAGAGGAAGGATTGCTAGGTTTTTGAAGTGAACACTAGATGGCAGCTTACAGGCAGGATTTTCTATATCAGACGCAATGGGCTTCTCCCCAGTACTCTTAACCCCAACAAAACAAAAGCCCAGTGATCTACCTCCTTACCTCGGTTTGAACAGTAAATGAGGGACAGTATTTGACAGTATTTCCCAGGGACTGAACAAAGAAGTACACTTGGAAGGAGATGGGAATAATAATAAAAGCTTGTAATAGTATTTACTTGTGCCAGGCACTATTCTGGTCACTTTTATATATGGTGAAACATAGAATAAACATGGAATTTTTTTTTAAAGATTTTATTTATTTGTGGGGTGCCTAGGTGGCTCAGTGTGTTGAGCCTCTGCCTTCAGCTCAGATCATGATCTCAGGGTCCTGGGATTGAGCCCCACATAGGCTCTCTGCTCAGCGGGGAGCCTGCTTCCCCCTCTCTTTCTGCCTGCCTGTCTGCCTACTTGTGATCTCTCTCTCTCTCTCTCTGTAAAATAAATAAATAATCTTAAAAAAATTTTTTTTAATTTATTTGAGAGAGAGGTCATGAGCAGGGGAAAGGGTAGAAGGAGAAGCAGACTCCCCACTGAGCAGGGAACATGACTCGGGGCTCTATCCCAGGACTCTGGAGTCATGACCACCATGACTAGGCACCCTAAACTTAGAAATTTCTTAGAAATTAAATTTCTTTCTTTTTCTTTTTTTTTTTTTTAAGTTTTTTTGTCTTTTTTTTTTAAATTTGGCAGAGAGAGAGAGTGCACAAGAAGGCACAGTAGCAGGGCTAGGGAGAGGGAGAAGCAGGCTCCCCACTGAGCAGGGAGTCCCATGCAGGGCTCAATCCCAAGACCCTGAAGCCATGACCCCAACTGAAGGCAGGAGCTTAACCAACTGAGCCACCCAGGCACCCCAGAAATTAAATTTCTTAGAAAAAGTAGGGATGCCTGGCTGGCTCAGTCAGTGGAGCATGTGACTCCACATGCTCCTGGAGTTTGAGTTTGAGCCCCACATTGGGGATAGAGTGTACCCCTGGAGTTTGAGTTTGAGCCCCACATTGGGGGTAGAGTGTACTTTGAAAAAAAAAAAAATCATAATAGGGATGCCTGGGAGGCTCAGTCAGTTAAGCGTCTGCCTTTGGCTCAGGTCCTGATCTCAGGGTCCTGGGATGGAGTCCCACATCAACCTCCTTGCCCAGCCAGGAATCCGCTTCCTCTGCATGCTGGTCCCCCTGCTTGTGCACTCGCTTGCTCTCTCTCTGAATAAAGAAAGAAAATCTTTTAAAAACGAAGAAAAAAATCATAATAAATTTTTAAAAACGACAAAAAATGAAAAAAATTTTCATTTTTTTGTCAGAATTTTTTTTCAATTTTTTCCTTCTTTACCTTACTTTATTATTCATGCTTTCAACAAAACAAGTATTTTTAAAGTGTGTACTGTGTTTGAGATACTAAATGTGTCACTTTGGGTCCATGGGTAGGAAGGTAAAATAATTCATACAAGGGTAAGCCTCTAACTCTCTGTAAACTGAAGAAGAAAGAGGACATGTGAGTTAAGAGTTGTGGACAAGGTGAAGTGTGCAATGTGTGCATTTTTTTGTCACAAAAGAAGTTTTATTGAATGGTAAAGGAGGTATGGATTATCTCATAATGGAGTAAGCAGAACAATAGAGAAAGGGAATTAGCATGTATTGAAAGTACTATATACCAGCACCCTGATAGGCACTTTGTATATACCATTTCATGTATTTTCATTTTCAGAAATTTATTTCCATTTATTTGGTTGTTAATATTCCCATTTTCAGGTGAGGAAATTGAGTCTTAAGAGTTAAAAAAAAAAGAAGAAGAAGAAGAGGAGGAGGAGTAAGTTAACCTACCTTACTGATACACAGACAGGGAGGGGTAGAATAAGGCATCATGTATGATTAACAATGACTGCTCTTTGTTGTAACTTAAAAAGAGAATACAGATATATTTTCAGGATATAAAGTGATAGATGTGCATTAGAGAATGGTAGAGTTTTGATAGGACAGATGGAAGTGGAAGAGTGCCCTAGGCACAGGATGGACAATGACACAGACCAGAGGAATGTGTATAGTCTGATAGGAATGTATTTAAGAAGTACCTTTTTTAAAGTGGAAAAAAAGAGAGTTTAAAAAATCTACTCAGAGATAGAAGATACCAGTGAAGCAGATCACTGAGGATGGGTCTCCATCTTGACCCAACACCCCTGTAGTTCAGTTCCTGTTTGTTTTCTTGGCTACCTTCCACATTCTGATCTTATCCACAGAACTCAGGTAGGTGAAGGACATCAAGTTCTGATCTCCCACATATGAACAGTTTTGACTTTTTCCCCTAAACACGCACTTTATAACTGTAAACTCACTTTACAGCACTGAGCTGTAAAGTGAATGTGTATATGCCAGTTATATTGGGTCCTGCCTCCTATTGTTATATTGGGTCTTTCCCTCCAAATCCCTGTTAAATTGGCCATTACTAAAGATAGTAGGGGACTTGTGGGCCAGTCCCTTTATATTTTCTTGCACATGCAGATTGGTTAAAGCACAGATTTTAGAGTCAGACAGACCCACACTCGATGAAATGTGGGATAAGAGAAAAGCGAAAATCCCAGCAGTAGAGCCCATATTCTAAAGAAGCTAGTGCTCAAGTTGACAGCAACTCTCTGCTGATGGCCTTCTCAATCTCTGTATGCTTTTCTATGTAGTTCCATAAATATATGAGCACTGCCATTGTCTTCTGAAGCCCCTGAAAGCACATGGTCTCTGCCCCTGTGTCTGGAAAGTCTTCAGCCTTTGACTGCTGCCTGGCCCCTTTGACCTTGAGCTTCTCTGACCCTCAATCTGCTTTCCTGTGGGTTGATTAACCTAGAGGAGACAAAGAGGAAAGTTGATAGTTAAAAGGAAGACTGTGGGATGCCTGGGTGGCTCAGTGGGTTAAGGCTCTGCCTTCAGCTCAGGTCATGGTCTCAGGGTCCAGGGATCGAGCCCCGCATCGGGCTCTCTGCTCAGCAGGGAGCCTGTTTCCCTTCCTCTCTCTCTGCCTGCCTCTCTGCCTACTTGTGATCTCTGTCAAATAAATAAATAAAATCTTAAAAAAAAAAAAAAAAAGACTGTATGCCACAAATAAGGGAGTCATAAAGTAATTGGCAATGAAAATGTTAAGAGGAGCAGGACCCCACAGGGAGTGAATGAAATCAGGCTGCACTGAAGTGGAAATTTTAATTAAAAAGGGAAGATATGATCTATACTATGCAGGCTTCTGGCTGTCCTTGTCCTCAGGTCAGAGGCTAACATTCATGGTGTTTCTATAGAGAGAAGATTTGAGGGAGGGAGGAGAGTCACCTTTGGGGTCATGAGTGAGTCCTCTTTTTTTTTTTTTTTAAATTTTTAAGTTTATTTATTCATTTAATTAAGTAATCTTTACATTCAGCATGGGGTTTGAACTCACAACCCTGAGATTAAGAGTCACATGCTTTTTCAACTGAGCCTCTCACACACCACATAAGTGAGTTCCTTTTAGGACCTGCTTATTGCTGGTCAGAGCTAGAGGAAGAGAACCCAGACCAGGCCCAGTTCTCCTTCAACCCTGCATCTGCCCTTTTGACCTACTGCCTAGTACGGGAAGAGAATGCTAGCTCTGGGGTAAGGTCAGAGGTGCTGGAGACCTGAGGATTCACAGCTAGATATTGATGAGCCAGAATGCCACAGTGGATGGGCCAGTCTGATTGCATGTAGGGACTGTGGTTAATAAGAAACATATTTGGTCTTTGTCCCTGGTTCTTGGCACAAATCTCCCCAAACCCTTGGAACTTCCTAAGTGAGAATAGGTGGTTTTTTGTCATTGTTGCTGTTTTCCTAAGTGAGAGTAGTTTTTAAAACTTTTTTGAAAGTTATTCATAGGGGTTCCTGGGTGGCTCAGTCAGTTAAGCATCTACCTTTGGCTCAGGTCATGATGCCAGGGTCCTGGGATTGAGTCCCACATCAGGCACCTGCTCAGTGGATAGCCTGCATCTTTCTCGCCCTCTGCCTACCACCCTGCCTAGTTGTGCTCTCTATCTCTCTGACAAGTAAATAAATAAGTAAAATATTTTTTAAAAAGTTATTCATAAGATCAATCGCTTCGGGTCCCCTTCCTCCTTGGGAGCTTTGTACTATCACTTGCTATCACTCAATAAACCTTGGTTTGTTGCGCGTAGGGGCATGAGCCTGAGCATCCACGAGTGCACACACATTATTCATATTAAGTTATTTTTTAACATATCTGAGTTTATGCTGATAAAGTACTTAGGGTGGGGCCCCTAGATAGCCTCAGGATAGGGTAAGTCACCAGAAAGACCAAGTGATTAGAGGATTGGAACTTTCAGCCCCATTCACTGGCCTCCAGGGAAGGGAAAGTGGGAGGAGGGGTGCTTCAGATTAAGCTCTATGAAAATTCTTGACAAGATTGGATGAGCTTCTGGGTTGGTGGAGACATCCAAATGCAGGGAGGCTGGCACACCTTAATTCCGCAGGAACACAAGCTCCTATATACTTTTTCATCTGGGTGTTCACTGTATCTTTTATTATTTTTTTCAAGTTTTTATTTAAATTCTAGTTAGTTAACATACAGTGTAATACTGGTTTCAGGAGTAGAATTTAGTGATTCATCATTTACATCCAGTGTTCAATAGAATGAGTGTATTTTTTACTCATTTAGCCCATCCCCCTGCCCACCTCCCTCTATCAACCCTCAGTTTGTTCTCTATAGTCCTCATGTTTTGCTTGCCTCTTTTTTCTCCCTTCTTTTGTGTTCATTTGTTATGTTACTTAAATTCCATTCACTGTATCTTTTATAATACCCTTTATAGTAAGCTGATAAACGTATGAAAGTGTTTCTCTTGCGTCCTGTGAGCAGCTCTAGCTAATTAATCAAACCCAGGAGAGGTAACTCTAATTTATAGGTGGTCCATCAGCAGCACAGGTAACAATCTGGACTTGTGATTGGCATCTGAATGCCTGGGGGGAAGTCTTGTGAAACTGAGCCCTTAACTTGAATCTGATGCTGTCTCCAGGTAGACATGTCAGAATTGAGTTAAATTTGTAGGACACCAAGTTGGTATCACCTGAGAATTGGGGAATTGTTTGGTGGTGTTGGAAAACACTACAGGAGTCAATATCCAAGGCTGAGCTGGACAGATAGCTTTGGCAATGACTGACCTCATTCTAGCCCCAAATCCCTTCTCCCATCATCTCCTGCTGCAGGCCTTCACCTACTCCAGAATCTGAGAGTAATCCACTAATCATGTCTCTAAACAGGGAAATACTTAGGAGCTTAGTTTTCCTGTTTAGCCTAGGGTGGGGGGTGGAGGGGTCATTTACTTGGATCTTATTCCCTGTTTCCAATAAGTGGGATTCTGCCTGAATTTTTAGTAATGGGCACTCTGTATCATTTAGTTACCCTACCATGGAAATTATCTTAAGTTCTAGGTGGATTTTCTATTATCCCAACGTTTCTAGCACCTCATGGATTCCTTACTGTATTACTTGAGTATTTCATCCAATTCAAGTGGCTGGATCTTGCTTTGGAGGTACTGCTTGCTGAGGCCAAGCTCTGGCTGTGTGGTTCAAGATTCCCTCCCCATTCCCCCATGGCAGTAGCTGTTGCTAATAGCTGAACCCCCCAGATTCCAACCTCCTGAAATAGCCCTAGTTTCACTCTTACACTACCCTCTGAACTGTGAACTAGACCCATGACCCTTCTTTCATCTTGCAGCTCTAAGCCCCTCCTGGGGAGGCATCACAACCACTACCAGGTAGTCTTACCCTCACAAAGTGAGGAGTTTTCATCTTGCTGGTTTCCATCTCCACTATATTCAGTCTTCTTCCACTCCACTTTTTTTTAAAAGATTTTATTTATTTATTTAACAGAGAGAAATCACAAGTAGGCAGAGAGGCAGGCGGGTGGGGGGGGGGGTAGGCTCTCTGCTGAGCAGAGAGCCCTATGCGGGGCCTGATCCCAGGATCCCTAGAGCATGACCTGAGCCAAAGGCAGAGGCTTAACCCACTGAGCCACCCAGGCTCCACTTTTTAATGAGAACTATGTTTGTCTAGGCTACAGCTTCTCCAAATATGTGGATGAGCTGTTCCTTTTCTGATGCAGTGTCTCTATGTTTGATGCACTTCCTTTCCCAAAAGGGTAGAGGTTCTATTTGCTATTCCAGAGGTCATTTTTGTATAGATAATGGGATTTGGGGGGGGGGGGACCACTCATGGTTTATTTGCTCTTTTCACAACCTGGGCACTGAGTGAACTTTGGAATTGACTCTATGATACTTGTTGGTGTAAAACTCTGACCAGAGAGTGCTGGATTACACCACGTTGGCCAGCACCAGCCAGAAAACCCCATGTGAATGTGTCGCCCAGTGCCCCAAGGGTCAGGGTCTGCCTGCTTTGAAAATTTTCTCTGTCGTTGTTCCCTTAAACCATTTTCCTCCCTTTCATCACCGGACATCTAAAGACTTAAATGTGTTGCATTCCTTCCCTGATCCCTTTCAATTCAGCCCTGCAGGGACAGGCTCTAGACCTGGGGCAGTTGTTCTATCAAAGGCCAAAGGATTCTCCTCAGTGTAGACTTCTTTGAATCTTTTCCTGTTTCCCTTTCCCTTGACCTTTCTGAGGAATATGAACACAACACCCCTACTCACCTAATCCTGACTTTTCTCCTTTCTGGTCTCCAGGACTCTAGGCTATCCTATGTCTCCTCTTAATTTCTCAAGACTTTTCCTTGCTTCCCACAGAGGCTTTGCTCACTCTCCTCAAATGTGGATGATCCCCAAGGTTTGATCTGATCTGTTTGGTCACATCCCTTCCCAGAGACCTTGCTTGGACACATTATACTAACTCCCCACCATCCACACTGGAAGTAGATAGCTCTTACTCCCAGATCCCTAGAACTGACCTCTGATCTTAACCCCACATTATCACTGACCTGTTCTGTGCCTTCCTGTGAGTACCCTTCCCTCCTACTTCAAAGTCACATTTTTGGAAGCAAAGTCAACTTCTTACACCCTAAACTCACAATCCTCCTGGATAGCCATATTTCCATTATGTGTGCCAATACCCTCTGATTTTCTAGACTCAGAATTTGAGAGTGGCCTTTGTTTATTCCTTTTCTCTTGTCTTTTACTTATAGTAAGTGTTCATTATATCTTATCATGTTAAGTACTACTTTTGTTTTTTAAAAAGTTTAAAAATATTTTCAGGAGTATATTTCCCCACCATGATATTAGGTGGGAAACATTCATTTCACTAATGTTAGGCTTACTTATATACATTTAATTTATTACTGGATCAATGTCTACTTTTTAAATGATTGAATTATTAGCATTTAAATATAACCAGATATACCTATTATTTTGGCTATGAAGGTGTCCAACTCTTTTCTTGGCTTGCTACAAATACAGAGGCTGTTTCCCAGCATGCAGTAGTTGCTATGAGACTAGTCTGACCAATGAGTTACAAGAAGTAGTGCACTGATCCATCTATTAGGTGAAGCTTTGAATATATAATGAGTTGATTTCTTAATCCAATTCCTATATTTTCTTATTAAAGGAACAATATCCCCCATGGAGGTCCACAGTTTAACCATGTTTCTCTCAAGTCAGAGAGACAAAGTACAGCCTGTACATCTAAATGGATTTCTAGGGAGGAAGTGACCAAGCATAGCCTCAGAAGCACCGAAAGCAGATTAGGAGTTACTAAGATACAGAGGTAGGAGTAAGGGGAAATAACTGCTTAATGAGTATGGATTTTCCTTTTAGAGTGAGGAAAAGTTTTTGAAACTGGATGGTGATAGGGTTTGCACACACTGTGAATTTACTAAATGCCACTGATTGTTCACTTTTAAATGGTTAATTTTGTTATGTGAACTTCACCTCAATTTTTAAAAAGTCCCACCAGCAGAAACACCATCCTGCCCCACTTAATCTTCCCAGGAAGAGGGATGGAGAATGGTATGGTAAGTAGGGGCACGTATAGACAGGAATCACAAACTGAGGAAGACCAAGAATTCTGTATCCTCTTTCCCTCTCCTCTTCCATGTTTTTCTTAGGGGTAATTTGATTGTGAACTGGACTGGACTCACGTCAGACCCTAGAGTAAAGGAAAGAAGTCTGTAGTAACTTAAAAGCATGTCATAAAAAATATTTTGATTGTTATGAAGGCAGACAAAATACATATGAACAAAGAATTAGTTATTAGACACAAAAGTTCATTGGTATATAGCTTTTTAAAAAAATTATTGATGTACAGTTGATATAAGTGTTACATTAAGTTTCAGGTATACAACATAGTGGTTCAACAATTCTATATATTCTTCTGTGCTCACTCCAAGTATAGCTACCATCTATCACCATAAACACTAATACCGTTGATTATGTACCCTATGCTGTACTTTTTATCCCTGTGATTAGGAGTTACTAGCTTTAAAATTATTATTATTAAAAATAAAGTTCCCTAGGGACGCCTGGGTGGCTCAGTTGGTTAAGTGGCTGCCTTCGGCTCAGGTCATGATCCCAGCCTCCTGGGATCCAGTCCCACATCAGGCTCCTTGCTCAGCAGGGAGCCTGCTTTTCCCTCCGCCTCTGCCTGTCACTCTGTCTGCCTGTGCTCACTCTCTCTGTCAAATAAATAAATAAAATCTTTTAAAAATAAATAAATAAATAAATAAATAAATAAATAAATAAATAAATAAATAAAAATAAAGTTCCCAAATAATGTTCTGGCTTATGTAATTCTTTTTTTTTTTTTTTTTTTTTAAAGATTATTCATTTGACACAGAGAGCACAAGTAGGTAGAGTGGTAGGCAGAGGGAGAGGAAGAAGCAGGCTTTCTTCACAGAGCAGGGAGTCTGATGAGCGGCTCAATCCCAGGACCCTGGAATCATGACCTGAGCCAAAGGCAGATGCTTAACTGACTAAGCCATCCAGGCACCCCAAAAGGTGCGTATAATTCTGAGAAAAGAATATTCAGCAATTTACCCAGAAAAATCACTGCTGTGACACCATCCAGACTCTCTGAAGCCCTCACCTTGAACCACTGTAAAGACTCTCAACTGTTCGCCAGCTGCCCTCTATAAATGTTCCTTTTACCAAGAAACTAAAATATCTCTCCATGCTAAAAGGTCGGTCCTGACTGGCCTTAAACTTTTGTGCCTCTTTTCCCTACAGCTGGAATCAGCTGCCCTGTACTTCCAGGCTCAGCCTGGGCTCTCAGTTGCTAGAAAATTTCAAACTTTGGGCAGGTGGTAGGGCTTGCCTGAGATGTACTAGCACCCCACTTATGCTAATAATTTGTACTTTCTTTTGTTTTTTGTTTTTTTTCAACATTTATTTCATGAGAGTTGTACTGGTGCTTTTAGGTAATGTTTGCTATTCTTTTAATTTTCCCTCAAGGGGGTGGAACCAGTGGGTTTGAGCAGACATGTAAGTGGCTCCTTATGAAAACCTGTGTGAAAGGGTGCTCTTGTGCTGGCCCATTCCTGATGGTTTATTCCCCTAGAATTGGTGCTCAGGCCATAGTTGGAGTAGCCTGCCTTGATCTGGATCTTACATAAGAAATTCAGGGGAGCTTAACATCTTGTTCAATGTTTAAGTAACTTGGCATCAGATTAGGTCTGAGGCTCCCCATCCATGGTATTTAATAATGAATATATGTATTAGGCCTTGGGGTGATGACTAGCCAAATAAATATTCTACCAATGTCTTCCTGACATTTAGTATCCTGTACCTGACATTACTCTGAACTTGTATTTTCAGGTCTTTTGAATGATAGGTCTTTTGTCATTTTGGATCCTATAGGCATGTCTGACAAGATTTCAGCCCAGTAAATGACCAAAAAGGTCTTGATCCTCTTGCATCATGTTGACTTAACTGAAGTTAGGAAATTGTAATGTAAACAAATAATCGTAATCTCTATAAATATTTGGCATTGTGAACATAAATGATTTGGCAGAAGGGGAAAGGAACATTTCATTTATTCATAACTGACAGTAACTGCATTTTACTAATGAGAAATAGAGGCAGAGCAAGGTTAAGATCTGCTAAAACACACTTCCAGTAAGTAGCAAGGCAGGACTCAGGGCCAAGGATTGCAGTCACAGAGCTGAATTTCTGTTCCCCTCTCTCACAGCAAATACTCATTTGCTTGAGGTAGCCCCCTTGCTTACCTAGAGCACCAGTATTTTCTGTGTGATATTTTTTCCTTTACAAAGCACATTGCGTTTGAAGAAAAAAAAAAGTTTTGTTTTTTAAAAATTAACTTCAGGAAGAGATAGAACAAGAAAAGTCTATTTCTACTGCACCTATAGAAAGAGCAGTATTTATTAATGATGCAATGAAATTTACATTTTGAGCAAGGCTGTCAGAGTTAAAGCAGTTGTGTTGAGCTGGTGGCTAATTCTGCATTGGAATCCTGTTATGCATGCAGGAACAGCCCAGGTCTGGAAGCAACTGCTGCTACCTCACATTGCCTGCCCTTAATAGTAAGTCAGTGGCCTTTTGGGTTTTGAGTCGACCTTTTGCTCTTTTTCTTTCTTTCCTTCTTTTGTTCTTTCTTTCAAGATTTTATTTACTTGAGAAAAAGAGAGAGCATGAGAGGGGAGAGGGTCAGAGGGAGAAGCAGACTGACTCCCTGCTGAGCAGGGAGCCCAATGCAGAACTCAGTCTGGATCAGTGTAAGGTTTTTTTCCGGCGAGATAAACACACCACCAGGCAAAGTGGGTGCAAGGCAAGATTTATTAAAAACGCTCTCCGGCGAAGTTTCAGGGCTCAGGAGAAGGGGAGCCAGGAAAGTTGCACCGGGAGGAGGTGGGCACCCTCGGGCGAGGTTCCGCCACTCTGGAAAGCAGAGTGGCGGAAGTCGCACCCAAGGCAGGGAGGAGGGGGCTTTTAAGGTGTCTCGGAGGAAGCTCAGGGGTCTTTTGGAAGTTTCCCTTATTTGGATATCCCGCCTGCTCATCGGGATCCCATTGGTCCACAGGAGCCCGGGGCGGGGGTCTCAGATTTCTGCTTGGGCCTTTGTTCTCCTGTCCGAGCTCAGGTCTTGTGGCGGGAACTTTCGCCATCTTTGGTAGCCCCCTTCCTGCCAGCCCAACATTCCGACCTTTTGCTTAATATAATGGTGTCAGGGGCGTCGACTTGGTTCTGGCTACTTCCTGCTGACAGGGGGCGTCGTCGTAGGGGTAGTCGGAAGTGGGCAGGCGAGAGTAGGGCTGGAGGAGGAGTTGATTGACAGATACTCAGGCAAGTTCTTGTAGGCGACCCTGCAAGTACCGGAAAAGACAGGGAGCAACTGAGATTAGGAGGAGGATTATGCTTACAGGTCCCGCCAGAGGGAGCAGCCAGGTTACCCAGTTGTAGGGGTCCAGGCCCCAGGAGGATGTGTCTCGCCACTGTGCTTGGATCCAATCCCTGAGTTCTTTGATCCTGGAGGTAACTATATGATTGGTTAACAAAGTAACAACATTCTTCATTTAATAATAGGCAGGTCCCCCCTTTTTCGGTGGTCAGAAGGTCTAAGGCCCGTCGGTTCTGTAGAGCTAAGGCTGCCAGGCTGGTGACTTGCGTCTGTAGGGCTGTGAGGGAGTCAGCAACCCGTTCTGTGTCATCATTCAGGGCTTGGGAGAGTTTGTAAGAAAAAGTCTATTGAGGTTCCTATCCCCGCTGTTCCAGTTGCCACCCCTGTGGCTATTCCTGCCCCTGTTATGAATGGGAGGTGGGCAGCCCTTCCTCCATGGTGTTGGGGAAATAGGATGGACAGCAGCTGGGATTCAGAGTAGATGGTGGTAGGAGATAGTAGAATGAATATACAGCCCAGGGAGTCATTAGTGGTCAGGCAGCGATAGATTCCCTGAGGGCACAAGAGAAATATTCCCGAGGGAGTACAGTACAGGAGGGAGGAATTAGTGATATGGCAGCTGCGGTGGTAAGGGAGGACACATTAATAATATGTATGTTTCCCCCGATGGGGCCCATATGGACCCTATTATTTGTGGCCCTGAAGTTGGGGAGTGGCCAGTCAATAGGGAGGGGTATCCCTAGGGCAAGGAGTGAGGTAAGGTAGATAGGATAAAAGAGGCGGGGAAATGGCTGGAGGGCTGTGATTTCTAAGAAAGGGCCGGACGTATAGTAATTCAAATGGGCTTAAGCCTGAAGACCCGCGGGGCGTAGCCAGGAGTCTGGTGAGAGCCATAGGCAGAAGTGTAGGCCAGGAAAGACGGGTTTCTAGAGTAGGTTTGGTGAGTTGGGCTTTGAGCAGCCCATTGGCCTTTTCTACCTTACCAATGACTGTGGGTGGTATGGGATGTGAAGTTTCCAGGTTATGTTGAGGCTCTCAGCTACCTGTTGGGTTACACTGGAGATGAAGGCAGGTCCGTTGTCCGACTGGAGGGTCTGGGGCAATCCGAACCTCGGGATGATGCGCTCGATGAGTATTGTAGCCACTGCGTCTGCTGTTTCCCGGGCGATGAGGTATGCTTCGATCCAGCCTGTGAATGAATTTTATGGCAAGGCATGGGAGTGAAGTCCAGGTGTCAGTCTTCCACCAGCTGATGACCTCGGAGCTGTTGGTTAGGCCCTGGTCTGCAGATTCCTCCTTGTGAATTCACCACAGAACAGGTTTTGCAAGCCCTGTGGACAACTTCGATTACCTTAGATAAGGAAGGATGATAGAACAATGGCTGAAGAAATTAGTGGAGAGCCTATGGGCCACTATGGAGGGATTGGTGGATGTCAGTAATCAAGGTGTGCACCAGATTGCCTGGCAGGGCAATCCTGTCCTGGATCCACCCCTTATCTGGCAAGGGTTTAGGCAGTAAAGTTGCAGGGTTTAAGCGGGGGGAGGTAGAGAGAGAGAGATGCGGGTTCTCTAGGAATAGCAGATGGAATAGCTGGAGACGGAGTCAGATGGGCCAGGGATCGGTGGCTAAGGAGCTCTGTGAGTCAGCAGGAGAGTAGACCATGATGGGCTGCCCTAAGGTCATGTTGAGGGCCTTAGAGGGGGGTACTTGATATCCCTTGGCCCCCAGAAAGCTAAGTAGGGTGGAGGTGTCGTCTTGGGAGACCGAGAGGGAGGGGCTACAGAGGAGGAGGTCATCCACATATGTAGTAGAGTACTGGCCTTAAGGACGCACTGCTGTTAAGTCTGTAAGCCTGGCCAAAAATGTGAGGGCTGTCCCTGAACCCCTGGGGTAGAACAGTCCAAGTTAATTGTCCAGAAGCATGCGTGTCAGGATCCTCCCAGGTGAAGGCAAAAAGAAAATAGGAATCAGGGTGCAAGGGGACGGTGAAAAAAGCGTCCTTTAGTTCCAGTACAGTAAAGTCATAGGTGTTTGGGGGAACGCGAGACAGTAGCGTTAGGAACGACTGGGTGGAGGGGGACCACGACCTCGTTGATAAGCCTAAGGTCTTGTACCAGTCGATAAGCCCCTGAGGGCCTGCGTACTGGGAGGATGGGGTGTTACAGGGGGAAATGATGGGGATCAGGAGTCCCTGACGTTAAAGCCGTTCTATGATAGTTCCCTATTTCCTTAGCCCACCGCCAGGGCCTGAAACTGAGCTTGAGGGAAACTTAGAGTTATCCTTAAGCTGTACTTGAACCGGGGTAAGGTGGGAAGCAATGATGGGTTCTGAGGTGTCCCACACCTGAGGGTCTACAGTAGGTAGGTCATCTGGAGCGGGGGTCGAGGGAGTGGAGAGGTGTAGGATGAGACGGGTTGAGGTGGATAGAGGGGAGGAAGGGGAGAGGCAGATAGTTGCCCTTAGTTTCTGGAGAATGTCCCTACCCAGTAGAGGGACCAGGCAGGAAGGAATCATAGGAACGAGTGGGGGAAGGGAAACCCATCCAGGCTACAGGTAAGGGGAAGGGTCACCCTAGGATTGGAGGAGGTCCCATCGATCCCCATAACAGTAATTGGTGAGGTTCGAGTAAGTCCCGAGTAGGAAGGCAGAACAGAGTAGGTAGCCCCCGTGTCCAGCAAAAAAGAGATGGACTTACCCGCTACCTGGAGCATAACCCTGGGCTCGGCCTGGGTGAGAGGGGTGGCTGAGTCTGGGCTTCATCAGTCGTCCTCCAATCCAAGCAGTTGAAAGGCCAGACTTACTATCTCGGGGGGTCCCCCACGTTGAGGCGCCGAAGATACCCCGAGGTTAGGGCAGTCGGATTTCCAGTGGCCCATCAAATGGCATTGAGGGCAAGGCCGAGTTGGCGGCTTTGGATTGGGGCACTGGCGAGCCCAATGTCCCTCGGCCCTGCATTTGAAACAAGCCCCCCGACGGGGTGCGATTGGTTTCCCCTCTCTGCTGGCTCCCAGAGCCGGCCGGCCGCAGGGCTGCTACCAAGGCTTGGGTCTGCAACTGAACCTTTTGGCTTGTCGTTTAAGCTCAGCCGCCTCCTCACGGGAATTAAAGACCTTAAATGCCATTTTCACCAAGTCAGAAATGGGGGTCTGAGGGTCCTCCTCAGCCTTCTTTAACTTTCTCTGTATATCCGGTGCCGATTGAGAGATAAAATGAGTAGCCAGTACCGTGGCCCCCACAGGAGAGGCAGGGTCCAAGCGAGTGTACTGGGTTAAAGGTTAGGTCAACTGGTTAAGAAACATGGTGGGGTTGTCATAGGGGCCTGGACAATATCCCTAATCTTGTCATAATTAACGGCCTTATTAGAGGCTGGCCACATGCCTGCTATGAGACACTGGACCATGCGGTCGCGGCGCCAGTGGCCATCTTGGCCATCCTGATAATCCCAACCTGGTTCTACAGCTGGGACCGCCCGGGCTCCAGCATCAGTGAGCTGGACCTGATCCGCGTGCTCCTGAGCAGCAGCCTGGATGCGTTCCCTCTCCTCTATGGTGAGGGTGGTGGTCTGGACCACATGTAAATCATGCCAGGTGAGGTCATAGGCTTGGGCCAGATACTGGAATTCTTTAATGTAGTTATCAGAACTGGCCGAAAAGGAGCCCAAACGTTTCTCAATTTGGGAAAGGTCCTGTAGAGAGAAGGGCGCATGAACTCAAACTTCCTCAACTCCAGCAACCTCCCTTGGGGGGCAGACTAACTCAGCGGGGGGCTTTCGAGCCCTAGTGCTGCTGGAGCCACACAGACACATTCACGCAGTCAGGCACTCTTCAGATTCAAACAGACTGGACACCCTCCCCTTTGGGTATCCCTGGCTAATGGGAGGTGATCAGTCTCCCCTTCCATTCTTTACGAAAGCATCTAGCTCAAACAGTAGCCCTGCGGCTGTTACAACAGAATTCAATTAAGCACAAAAGGTGTTTACCAACAGATTTCAAAAGCGTAAACCTAGTTCTGGCGACCAGCGCTCGGGTATTTTATCCCATTCTGTTAAAGGTTACCAAAGACTTTGAATGCTACCTTAAGAATGACCCATTAAAACTCTGAGACACAAGTAACCAGCAGTTCTAGTCATCTCTTTGCTAGCAGATTTTAACAAATAACAAGAGCCTATTTGACCTTCAGTAAACTTTGATTGGAGTTTCCCGTTTACTGCGGATAAATTTGTCAGGAGTTCGGATAGGAGTGGGGAGGGGGAGAAGGAGGGGTAGACGAGAGCGCTGGTTCAGAAATCCTGAATTTAAGGGACCTTGGGGTGAAGGATCGCGGTAAAGAGGAGGAGGAGGAGGAACCAGAGGCCCTCTTGTCAGTGGATGGGTGAAGCTCTCCGGGGGTTCAGAGAGAGGAGATGGGGAGGAGAGGTCCGAGTCTTTGGGAGCAGTGGGTGGCAGGGTAGGGGGAGGGGAGCGGGCCAAGAGGACCTGTGAGGTGGAGCAGTGAGAGCAGAGGAAGGGGCGAGAGTGCAGAGTCCAGAAAGCTGGACATAAGGGACCTTGGCCCATCTGCCTTGGTGCCTGCCGAGGTTATTTAGGTCCATGAAAGTCTGATAGTTAAACGTGCCTTCCGGAGGCCATTGGGACTGATTGTCTAATCGGTATTGTGGCCAAGCGACAGTACAGTAACGTCGTTTTCACAGGTCCTGGTCCAGTTCCAGGGTTTTAAGATTGGCCAGCAGGCCTAAAGCACCCCCAGGATGTTTTAGGGTCGAATTTGGATTGGGAGGTCCCCACGATTCGTTGCCGGGCAACCCGAGGGCTGGAGGAAGGCATCCCCTCGTCCACCACTGGGTTGCGGAAAAACTGTGTCGACTGCCGTAGAGGTTAGGATGTCTCCCAGCCTCTCGGAGTCACGGAGGTCACCTGGTGACCGGCGGGGTCCACCCTGACGCGGCCGCGATTAGGGCAGGGCTTTCCGGAAGGAGGCGCGGAATCGGGGAAACTCACCACAGCTTCGGAAGTGGCGTTCGGAAAGGCAGGTCCGGTTCAGCCAGGGAAAGGAGAGAGCCTCCCCACTGTGTGGGGGCTCAATCTCCTTCCCGGGTCTCGGCACCAAATGTAAGGTTTTTTTCCGGCGAGATAAACACAACACCAGGCAAAGTGGGTGCAAGGCAAGATTTATTAAAAACGCTCTCCGGCGAAGTTTCAGGGCTCAGGAGAAGGGGAGCCAGGAAAGTTGCGCCGGGAGGAGGTGGGCACCCTCGGGCGAGGTTCCGCCACTCTGAAAAGCAGAGTGGCGGAAGTCGCACCCAAGGCAGGGAGGAGGGGGCTTTTAAGGTGTCTCGGAGGAAGCTCAGGGGTCTTTTGGAAGTTTCCCTTATTTGGATATCCCGCCTGCTCATCGGGATCCCATTGGTCCACAGGAGCCCGGGGCGGGGGTCTCAGATTTCTGCTTGGGCCTTTGTTCTCCTGTCCGAGCTCAGGTCTTGTGGCGGGAACTTTCGCCATCTTTGGTAGCCCTCTTCCTGCCAGCCCAACAATCAGGACCTGAGTCAAAGATAGTCTCTTAACCAACGAGCCACCCAGAAGCCCCTCAACCTTTTGCTTTCTTGTCTTTCCACAGTATTTTGTGCTGGTCAGTGAAAGACACATAAAGGCTGGTCCTCTTCCAATACATTTTCTGTCCCGCCCATTCCTACAGTCATCTTTCTGAATCTGCTTCCCTTCATTAATTGTAATAAATAGAGACATGTATTTATTTAATAAATTTACTTCATGTATTTACTTCGTAAATTTCTTTGGTAAATCCAGGGACTTTAGCCGGACACTTACAGGACCTCAGCTAAGAGCTGAGTGAATTGTCTGTTTAAAGGAATTCACACTGAGTTGTTAATGAGGCTTAGCATGGCAGATTGCTTTCAAAGGAGAAACCAGTTAACGCAAATGTATCTCTAATTGGTGTAGTGGGAAGGGATTTTTTTTGGACAGGGGCCACAAGTAATCCTTTGTTTCCTGTCTTGCCTCACCCTCAGCCCCCAACTCTTAGCCAAGAAAGAAAATTCAGGAACTAAACTTGCATCTGAATGCCTCAAGAATTCTGTTTCTTTCAGAAGATAAAGTATCACCTGAGAGCCAGCCTCCTTGTCTCTCTTAATGGGAATTTAGAGCCTGTGTAACACTTAACACTGTTTTAGTTTAAAAAGCCCATGGGGTTGACAACATAGCAGTAAATCCAATATATAGCACTGGCATTCACTGAGAATCTTCCTTGCTTCTGGTATCTGACCCTCAAAAAAGAGTAATGTGGCAGCCGTTGTAGGACTTAAGATCTAGAAGTTAAATCCTGGTTCCCTCCCTTCTTCCCTATCTTTGTGACCTTGGACAAGTCATTTTACTGCTCTGGGATTTAGTAATGTGTATGAAAGTACTGGGCACATAGTAGGCCCTCCATAAATGTTACTTTCTGTCTGTAATTGAGGTCTTCCAGGAAATGCACATTCAATTCAGGGAAGGAACATTTGATGAATCTTTCCCTGTTGAATGCCCCATGTTCCCCCCATACTCTTCACACACTTCCTCCCATCTATGCATTATTGACACACATGTTTATTGGTCAGAATGTTTCTGTGTGGAAGAGATCATTACTTGTCTGTTTTCGTATATATTATCTACCTCTTCATTTATAATGGAACCCAGATTTTTGCCTGAGCACATAGCCATCCCAATACAGTTTACATTTTCTAGCTTTCCCCCTTGCCTCTCATGACTTATTTTTGGCCACCAAGATGCAATGAAAATTGTATATAGAACTATCCAGAAATGTCCCTAAATGAAGAGGCATTCCCTATTTCTTTCATTCCTCCTTCCTGCTGGATTGAGTGCAGATGTGATACCTGGAACTTTGATAGCTATCTTGGGCCATGAGGTGGGAGGCACATACTGAGGATGGAAGAGCAAAAACAGAAAATTGGTTGTTTCCCCACCATACCTACCCTAGACTCTCAAATTGCTAGACCTTATTTAGATGAGAGGAAATAAGCCACTGTTATTTCAGGTTTTTTTGTCACTTGTGACCTAACATAATCCTAAATAATAAAGCCTGTATGTTCCAAAGGGCAGGGGTTGGGATGGGGGCAGTTCTTTAAAGTAATACAACTAATCTCTTCTAGTTTCCTTTGAAACAGGATATTAGATGCTAAGTTGAGGTGTTATATATAGCTCTGGTTGCAAAGCAAATCCTCAACATGGATCCAAGCATAAATGTTTGTAGGTCTAAGCATCCTTAGGACTTGAAGGATGTTTACTGAACATTGATTATTTGCTGGACTCTGTGCTGGGCATGTCAAGGATGCTATTTTGCATTTATTCTGTTTTGTGATTTCTGTGGCCTTAAGAACACAAGCATTATGCAGTAGAAGATGTGGGGAAGAAATAGGTCAAAGAATTTTCCCAGGTGCTTCCCTCTAAGTCCCTTAAAACTAAGCAGTGTACTCCTTTTCTATTTCTACATAGATGCTACCAGGTGGCCACAATCTGGGCTCCTACTCCTGCTTCTCCCTGCTCAGACTAACAAGGGCCTATTTTTGTGGGGATCAAACTTCTTTCAAGGTTTCTTCTTCCAATCAAGTGGCTATGGGCACAGAAGTGCTCAGAAGAGACAAATTGTTCTTTGCCCCCACTCTCCAGCCCTTTTCCTCTAGTTCAGTCATACAAAGCACTGCTAAATAAAAACACTTCGGCATTTCTCAGAATATCGTACTCATTATAGGATTTAGTTTCATCAGCTGTTCTATCTACAATATCTCATTTACTTCTCACAGCTAGGTACTATTTTCATTTGTGTTTTATAGTTGAAAAATCTGGGGTTTAAATTCATCCAAAGTTACTAAGCTAGTAAGTAGGAGAGGCAGGATTTGATTTTGGGTATTTGACCACTAAGCTATATTATCTTCCTAATGTTGAATTCCTGTTAATATATACCCCCATGTCTAAATCTTACCATATAATTTCATTTGGAAGAACCTAGAGGCTCAGTGGGTTAAAGCCTCTGCCTTTGGCTCAGGTCATGATCCCAGGTCCTTGGATGGAGCCGCGCATCCAGGCTCTCTGCTCAGTGGGGAGCCTGCTTCTCTTTTTCTCTCTCTCTCTCTCTCTCTGCCTGCCTCTCTGCCTTCTTGTGATCTCTGTCTGTCAAATACATAAATGAAATCTTTACAAAAAAAAAAAAGAACCTAGAGGATCATGAAATACATGAGATTTGGGGATGAAATATTTTGGGTGAGAGATTGAGAGAGAAATTTTTAGCTCACAGTTTAAAGGTATCTTGCTTTTAGGTATGACTGGGTCCAGGTTCTCAACTGATGTCATTAGAACTGGATATTTTTTTCTTTCTTTTTTTGTCTAATATGGGACATGAACACACAATCCTGAGATCAAAAACTGAACTGAGATCAAGAGCCAGGCATTCAACCAGCTGAGCCACCCAGGTGTATTTCTGTATGATTAAGCCACTTTGGGGGAAGCTACATGCATTGAATCCAATCCTATAGGATATGCAACCCCTACTCTTGGGAGTTACAGTGAAAGTTTGAGCTGGCCTGTGGTCTGGAGTGTAGTCCACCCATTCAGATACATGGCCTGATAATGTGGGAGAGATGCTTTCCCAAAGGAAATGATTGTCCACTTAACAGAAGCAAAGAAAATACTCCAGGCAGGAGCTTCAGATATTCACAGCAATGCCTCTTACTATATAAAAGCTGTGGGTTAAGGTCTGAACTGGGCAGAAAGTAGCTGCCCCGCACCTGAATTATTGCCTACTTGATCCTCTACATCAGTAAGTTATTCTGAATAAAATTCTATATAAACTCTATGGTGTGTCCAGCTTCATTTTTCAGTCTCAAGAGTGCATTTTCTGTCTGGAGGATACTTTACTGCCCCTTCACCACCTTCTAACTATTGGCAAGTCAGCCAGGAAGCTGAAAACAAAACAAGCATGGATAATGAGGCCATGTCACGAGAAAACCTGTTGTCTGAGGGGGAAACTCCAGGTTGGCCAGCCACCTCCATCTGGGGAGATTTGACCATGTTTTTTGAGCATTGTACGTGTATGAGTACAGGGATGCCCCCCAAATGCCCCAGGGATTGTTAGATACCTTGTCTAAAATGGTGGGGAAAAGGAAATGGAGAAGGGAAAGTGAATAAGCTATTGCAACAGTAGCTTGGCCATTGATTTGTGTATTAAGAGATGTCATGGAAATGGAGTTACAAGTAAGGAAGAAATTGCAACAGATCAGAGAAGCATTAACTTTGAAAAAGAATGGGCAAGCTGTGTGTTTTTCTAATGCAGACATGTCCAAAAGAATCCAACAACAGGAAGAATGCTTAGAAAGTATGGCATGTGAGGGGCACCTGGGTGGCTCAGTGGGTTAAAGCCTCTGCTTTCGGCTCAGGTCATGATCCCAGGGTCCTGGGATTGAGCCCCACATCGGGCTCTCTGCTCAGCAGGGAGCCTGCTTCCTCCTTTTGATCTTGGGGTCATGAGTTTGAGCCACATGTTGGGCGTAGAGATTACTAAAAAAATAATAAATCTAAAAAATTATGGCATGTATGATGGTAAAGATGCATGGGTGCAGACTACCATGCACTAAAGGGAGAATTACTATATCTCAAGAGAATTAGGACCCTTCAGCATGTCATCCCTGGGATAGTGACTCCTCTGATGAAATGGATGTTATCATAGAGGAGGAAAATTATGTATAGGCATGTCATTTGATTCAAATAAAGACCCAGGCCAGCTGTGAATCAAAGTAGCCTCAGTCACTTGCTCAACATGCCTCAAGACGAAGATTATATGCCACTGGCATGGATGAGAATGGCCAGCACTTAGCTAATTTGATTAATTGGATAAATGCTAGCATTAAGGTAGTCTGCCTAAAAAAAAACAGATGTTCCCTCCCCTCCATTACACTGGATATCTTAGGAAGAACTACAGAAATTATACAGGAACTGGGTTTGAAACATGCCATTTACACCCGGCATTTTAAAGTTCCAGATAATGAATTATTTTCCTCTGGTGTGAAAGGCTGTATCTTAGAGTCAGTCCTAGAGGCAAGTTAGAGGACTTTAGTATCTGTCCTTGCTTCTACGGTTAATCAGCTCCTCGCTTTAGTAGCTGCTGTGCTGGCTGACTTAAGTGAAAAATGAAAAAAATCTGTTGGGGCACCTAGCTGGCTCAGTTGGTGGAGTGTGGGACTCTAGATCTCAGAGTTATAAGTTCAAGCCCCACATTGTGAGTGGAGCCCACTTAAAAAAAAAATCTGTCACAAGAAAAATAAATGGGTTGAAAAACAAGCTTGGGTAGATGGGAGAAGAGGACCCTAAGTTCACCTCATCCCATGTTTGTTTACAACTAGATTTTACTCATGTCCAAGTAAATAAACTGGAGAGTGATTCAAAAACTTGCAGAACAAACTCCACAACTAAATGTAGAAAAGAAGCTGCACCCAAAAAGTTAGAAAGGGCAGAGATGGTGTTGTCAGGAGCTGCCTGGAGGAGGAAGGTGCTGCAATTGTGGAGAGGGGAAACACCAGGGAGCTCACAAAAGGAAAATGAATTTCCATAATGTTTGGCCTTGAAAACCTGAGGGGTTGGGAACACCTGGATGGCTCCCTCAGTTAAGCATCTGCCATTGGCTTAGGTTACTATTCCAGGGTCCTGGGATTAAGTCCCATTTACAGCTCTCTGCTCAGTGGGAAGCCTGCTTCTCCCTCTCCCTCTGCTGCTTCTCCTGCTTGTGCTCTGTTTCTCTGACAAATAAAAATAAGATCTTTAAAAAGAAAGAAGGAAAACCTGAGGGGCTGAATTCCATGAATTTGTATAACCAGTGGGACTTGGAGCTGAGAACTCTATAAGTCAGCTGACTCAGCACTGGGTGACCTGGCAGGGCTAAGGATAGATGGGTCCTACCTTTAAAGAGACAACAGCCCAAGGAGAGGCAACATAGAATTGTCAATTTGCACCAGGGGAGGAAGATCTATTGATACTGATTTTGGAGTGTGTTAGGTTACTTCTCCACAAACAAAGGAGCTGGCAGTCTCCATTTTCTTTTCCAGCCCCACAATGGGAGGCAGCGCTGCCTACCCTGCTAGCAGTGTGCCCCAAACACATGTTCTCCTGAGGATTCGCCAACTCCCAAGTCCGCTGGCCTCCACCCTAGACTCGGGAAATTTTGTTAACACCACTCATGCTGTACCCGTGGCTGGCTGCTGCTGCACTTCAGGAGATATGGCCTAGGACTAGTAGCTCAGTGCAAATTTTGCTAACATGATGTGAGTGCCCGGGCAGCCACAGCATGCACAGAAGCAATGAGACCCTGGCCACTGCCATTGCCATGAGCTATGCCCCAGCAGCAACCAGGCTGTGGGGCATCCAGCAGCAGCTCAGTGCAAATTTTGCTAACACTACTGCCCTTTCCCTGAGCCCTTCTATTGTCATGCTATCTCAGAGTCACCCTGCCTGGGTCTCTCTAACATCACAAAGAGCAAGCACAGCCCACAACAGGCAGGGAATCAGTGCAGACATCTGGACTAAAAGGAAGTGACTCCAACATAATAGCAGGATGCAAACAACCCACAAAAGAGACCCCTCTGAAGTGGCACGTTCTGGTGAAGAGGGGACACTGAACTAAATGGCACTATAGGACCTTTTCTTCATAATTCCACTACTTTCAAGAGTAGAAGACATAGCTGACTTTCCTGACACAGAGAGACACAAAAAGGTAGACAAAATGAGGAGACAGAAATATGTCCCAAGTGGAAGTAGAGGACAAAATTAGAGGGAGATCTAAGTAAAACAGAAATAAGTAATATGCCTGATACAGAATTTAAAGTAATGATCATAAAAATACTGAATGGCCTCAGAATAGGGTGGAGGACATCAGTGAGATCCTTGACAGATTAAAAAAAAAAAAAAACTTATCAGATGGATAACTCAATAAATGAAATTTAAAATACAACAGATGGAATAAATAGTAGGTTCAGAAAGCAGAGGAATGTATCAGCAACCTAGAGAATAGAGTAATGGAAAGCAATCAGACTGAAATACTGTCTAACGATAATAACTTGGAGAACTCAGTGACACCATCAAGTGTAATAACAGTCACATTATAGAGATCCCAGAAGGAGAAGAGAGAGAAGGGGGGCAGAAAGTATAATTGAAGCTGAGAACTTCCCAAATCTGGAGAGGGAAACAGAAAACTATATTTAGGAGGCACAGAGGTCTCCCAACAAATTCAACCCAGGAAGGTCCACACTAAGACACATAGTAATTAAAATAGCACAAAATAGTGATAAAAAATTTTTAAAGTTACCTTTCAAAAAATTTTTAAGTTTTTTTAAATAAAAGGCATGCTTGGGTAGCTCAGTCAGTTAAGTGTCCAACACTTGATTTGGGCTGAAGTCATGATCTCAGGGTCATGTGATAGAGAGCCTCTCTATCTGCCCCTTCCCTGCTCTCTCTCTCTGTCTCCCTCTCTCTGTTATTCTAACAACAACAACAACAACAACAAATTTAAAGGTTGCAAGAGAAAAAATAGATAGTTACATACAAAGGAAACCCCATAAGGTTATCAGGTGATTTTTCAGCAGAAACTTTGCAGGCCAGAAGAGAATGGAATGATGTATTCCAGCGCTGAAAGGGAAAAATCTGCAGCCAAGAATACTCTATCCAACAAGGCTATCATTCAGACTAGGAGAATTGAAGAGTTACCCAGACTAGCAACCACAAAAATATTAATGGCCACTAAACCATCCCTACAAAAAAAGATATTAGAAGGGGACTCTGTAAGTGGAAAACAAAAACCGTAGGTAAATATAAGAAAAATAGGAAACACAAAAGGAAACAAAAATTAACTATATCTGTAAAAATCAGTCAAGAGAAACAAAACAAAAGGATATAAAATATGATGCCAAATATCTGAAATGTGGAAGGGAGAGGAGTAAAAGATGAGTTCAAAATTAAGTGACCATCCATTTAATATAGATTGCTATGTGCAGAAAATGTTATATATGAGCTGATTGGTAACCACAGATCAAAAAACAATAATAGATATGCAAGAACTAGAGAGGAATCCAAGCATATCACTAAAGAAAATGAAAAAAAAAAAAAAACTAAAAGAGAAGAAAGGATCAGAGAAAAACTATAAAACAACCACAAAACAAGTAACAAAATGGCAATAAATGCATATAATAATTACTTTGAATGGAAATGGATTAAATGCTCCAATCAAAAGATGTAGAGTGATAGAGTGGATAAAAAAACAAAACCCTTCTATATGTTGTCTGTGAGACTCATTTCAGACCTAAAGATTCCTGAAGATTGAAAATAAGGAGATGGAGAAACATTTATCATGCAAGTGAATGTCAAAAGAAAGCTGAAATAATAATACTTGTATCAGAAAAAATAGACTTTATTTCTTCTTATTATGTTATGTTAGTTACCATACAGTATATTATTAGTTTTTGATGTAGTGTTCCATGAGTCATTGTTTGTGTATAACACCCAGTGCTCCATCCAATATGTGCCCTCCTTAATACCCATCATCAGGCTCAACCATCCATCCACCCCATCCCCTCTAAAACCCTCAGTTTGTTTCTCGGAATCCATAGGCTTTCATGATTCCCAACCCTCTTCATTAACTGTTCCTTCTCCTAATGCCCTCCATACTATCCCTTATGGTCCACAAATAAATGAAACCATATGATAATTGACTTTCTCTGCTTGACTTATTTCACTTAGCATAATCTCCTCCAGTCCCATCCATGTTGATGCAGATGTTAGGTATTCATCCTTTCTGATGGCTGAGTAATATTCTATTGTATATATGGACCACATCTTCTTTATCCATTCATCTGTTGAAGGGCAACTCAGCTCTTTCCACAGTATGGCTACTGTGGACATTAGTGCTACAAACATTGGGGTGCATATGGTCCTTCTTTTCACTACATCTGTGTCTTTTGGATAAATAACTAGTAGTACAATTACTGGGTCATAGGGTAGCTCTATTTTTAACTTTTTGAGGAATGCCCACACTGTTCTCCAAAGTGGCTGTACCACTTTGCATTCCCACTAACAGTGTGAGAGGGTTCCCCTTCCTCCACAGCCTCTCCAACATTTGTTGTTTCTTACCTTGCGAATTTTTGCCATTCTACTTGGTGTAAGGTGGTATCTCAATGTGGTTTTTTTTTTTTTTTAAAGATTTTTATTTATTTATCAGAGAGAGGGGTGGGGGAGAGTGAGCACAGGCAGACAGAATGGCAGGCAGAGGCAGAGGGAGAAGCAGGCTCCCCGCCGAGCAAGGAGCCCGATGTGGGACTCGATCCCAGGACGCTGGGATCATGACCTGAGCAGAAGGCAGCTGCTTAACCAACTGAGCCACCCAGGCGTCCCTCAATGTGGTTTTTATTTGAATTTCCCTGATGGCTAATGATGATGAACATTTTTTCATGTGTCTGTTAGCCCTTTCTATATCTTCTTTTGAGAAGGGTCTATTCATGTCATCTGCCCCTTTTTGCCTTGATTATTTGTCTTCTGGATGTTGAGTTTGAGAAGTTCTTTATAGATCTTGGATATCAGCCCTTTGTGTATAGTGTCATTTGCAAATATCTTGCCCATTCCATGGGCTGCCTCTTAGTTTTGTTGACTGTTTCCTTTGCTGTGCAGAAGCTTTTTATATGAAGTAACAAAACTCATTTTTGCTTTTGTTTCCCTTGCCTTTGGAGGTGTGCTTGAAAGAAGTTGCTGTGGTCAGTGTTGAAGATGTTACTACCTATGTTCTCCTCTAGGATTTTGATGGATTCCTTTCTCACATTGAGATCTTTCATCCATTTTGAGTTTATCTTTGTGTATAGTATAAGAGTTTCATTCTTCTGTGTATAGCTGTCCAATTTTCCCACCACCATTTATTGCAGAGACTGTCTTTTTTCCATTAGATATTTTTTTCCTGCTTTGTCAAAGATTATTTGGCCATAGAGTTGAGGGTCCATATCTGGGCTCTGTATTCTATTCCACTGGTCTATGTGTGTTTTTGTGCCAGTACCATGCCGTCTTGGTGACCACAGCTCTGTAATATAGCTTGAAGTCAGGAAATTTGATGCCCCCAGCTTTGTGTTTCTTTTTCAACATTTCCATGATGATTCGAGGTCTTTTCTGGATCCATACAAATTTTAGGATTGTTTGTTCCAGCACTTTGAAAAATGCCCTTTGTATTTATATCAGGATGGTGTTGGTGTTGAAAGTAGAGATTGCTCTGAGCAGCATAGACATTTTAACAATGTTTGTTCTTCCAGTCCCTCAGCGTGGAATGTTTTTCCATCTTTTTGTGTCTTCTTTAATTTCTTTCGTGAGTGTTCTGTAGTTCCTTGAGTACAGATCCTTTACCTCTTTGGTTAGGTTTATTCCAAGGTATCTTGGGTTTTGGTGCTATTGTAAATGGAATCAATTCTCTATTTTCTCTTTTTACAGTTACATAGTTAGTGTATAAGAAAACAACTGATTCCTGTGCACAAAATACACTTTATTTCTTTTAAAGATTTTGTTTATTTACTTGACAGACAGAGATCACAAGTTAGGCAGAGAGGCAGGCAGAGAGAGAGAAGAGGAAGCACGCTCTCTGCTGAGCAGAGAGCCCAATGTGGGGCTTGATCCCAGAACCCTAAGATCATGACCTGAGCCAAAGGCAGAGACTTTAACCCACTGAGCTACCCAGGAGCCCCCAAAAAAGACTTTAAAACAAAGTTTGTAAAAAGAGACAAAGAAGGACACTATATAATAATAAAGGGAAAATCAAACAAGAAAATATAACAATTGTAAATATTTGTGCACCCAACATGGAAGCATCCAAATAAATGAAATAATAACAAACATAAAGGAACTTTATTGATAATAACACAATAATAGTGGGAGACTTTAATATTCCACTTACACTGATGGACAGATCATCAAAACAGAAAATCAGTAAAGAAACCATGGCTACAAATGACATACTGGACCAGATAGATTTAACAGATACATTCAGAACATTCCATCCTAAAAGAACAGAATACACATTCTTTTCAAGTACACAAGAAATACTTTCCAAAGTAGATCACATATTAGGCCACAGAACAGGCCTCAACAAATATAAAAAGAGCAAAGTCATACCATGGACTATTTCTGACCAAATGCTAGTATACTAGAAATCATCCACAATATAAATAAATAAATAAATAAAAACATTAAAAGAAGTGATAATACTTTTCTACTCAAACTATTCCAAAAAATAGAAGGAAAAAACTTCCAAATTTATTTTATGAAGTCATTATCACCCTGATAACAAAACCAGATTATCAAAACACTACAGAAAATAGAACCACAGGCCAATATCTCTGATGAACATGAATGAAAAAAATCTTCAACAAAATTCTAGCAAACAGAAACCAACAATATGTTTATTTTTTAATGAGTGATAGTAAAGTTTATTGAATAATAGAATACAAACCTCCCAAAGAGAGAGGAGACTCCATAGGTTTGCCTCAGAATCCAACAATTTGTTTTAAAATATCATTCAGCATGATCAAGTGGGATTTATTCCTGGAATGCAAGGGTGGTTCAATATTCACAAATCAATGTGATATATCACATCCATAAAGAGAAGAGATAAAAGCCATATGATCATTTCAGTACATGTAGAAGAAACATTTGACAAAGTAAAACATCCATTAGTGATAAAGCCCTAAACAGTATAGGTTTAGAGAAAACATACCTCAACATAATAAAGGCCAAATACCTGAAGCTAACATCATAATGGTGCAAAACTGAGAGCTTCCCCACTAAGGTCAAGGATAAGACAAGGATGTCCAGTCTCACCACTTTTATCCAAATTAGTACTGGAAGTCCTAGCCACAGCAATAAAAAGCACCCAAATTGGTAAGAAAGAAAGAAAGCATTCACTATCTGTAGATGACATGGTACTAAATATAGAAAACCCTAAAGACTCCACCAAAAATCTGTTAGAACTAATAAATAAGTGAAGTAAGGTCACAGGACACAAAATCAATGCACAGAAATCTGTAATCTGTTGCATTTCTATATGCTAATAATGAAGTTACAGAAAGAGAAATAAGAAAACAACCCTGTTTACAATTGGGCCAAAAATAATAAAATACCTAGGAATAGACCTAAGCAAAGAAATGGAAGGCTTGTACTCTGTAAGCTATAAAACACTGATGAAAGAAATTGACGATGACACAAAGAAATGGAAAGACATTTCTTGCTCCTGGATTGGAAGAACAAATATTGTTTAAATGTCTGTACTACCCAAAGCAATCTACATATTTAATGTGATTCCTATAAAAATAACAACAGCATTTTTAAGAGAACTATAACCAAAAAAAATCCTAAAATTTATATGGAACCACAAAAGACCCTGAATAGCCAAAGCAATTTTGAAAAAAGAGAAAAGCTGCATGTATCACTATTCCAGGCTTCAACTTATATTAAAACAAATATGGTAATCAAAACAGTATGGTACTGGCACAAAAGTAGACACATAGATCAATAAAACAGAAGAGAAAATCCAGAAATATTGCACAATTATATGATCAGTTAATCTTTGACAAAGAAGGAAAAATATTCAATGGGAAAAAGACAGTCCCTTCAACAAATGATGTTAGGAAAACTAGACAACTACACGCAAAAGAATGAAACTGGAACACTTTTCTCTCACCATACACAAAAGTAAACTAAAAAGTGGATTAAGACCTAAATGTGAGACCTGAAACCATAAAAATCCTAGCATAGAGCACAGGCGGCAATGTCCCTGACATTGGCTATAGCAATATCTTTCCAGATATGTCTCCTGAGGCAAGGAAAATAAAAGCCAAAATAAACTGTTGGGGTTACATTAAAATATAAATCTTGTGCACAGTGAAGGAAACAGTCAACAAAACTAAAAGGCAACCTACTGAATGGGAGAAGGTATGTGCAAATGACATGTATGATAAAGGGTTAGTATCCAAACTAGTACTGACACAACTCAACACCCAAAAGAAACAACTAATCCAAGTAAAAAATGGGCAGAAGAAATTAAGAGACTTTTCTCCACAAAGAAGACATCTGGGTGGCCAACAGACACATGAAAAAGATGCTCATCATCACTCATCATCAGGGAAATTCAAATCAAAATCACAAGATATCAGGGGCGTCTGGATGGCTCAGTGAGTTAAAACATCTGCCTTCAGCTCAGGTCATGATTCCGAGGTCCTGGGATGGAGCCCCGCATCGGGCTCTCTCCTCAGCAGGGAGTCTGCTTTCCCCCTCTCTCTCTGCCTGCCTACTTATAATCTCTGCCTGTCAAATAAATAAATAATATCTTTTTAGAAATGGCTAAAATCAGAAGCACAAGAAACAACAGGTGTTGCAAGCATATGAAGAAAAAGGAACCCTCTTATAGTGTTGGGAATTCAAACTGATGCAGCCACTATGAAAAACAATATAGAGTTTCCTCAAAAAGTTAAAAATAGAACTATCCTAACATCCAGGAATTACACTACTGGGTATCTACCAAAAAAAGAAAAAAATACAAAAATGTTAATACAAAGGGATACATGCATTCCTATGTTTATAGTAGCATCATTTATGGTAGCCAAATTATGGAAGTAGCCCAAGTATCCATTGAAGAAGAGGATATATATGTATATATAAATACACACATATATTTATATATATTTTATTTACACATATATGTTTATATGCATATATACATATACAAATACACACATTTATTTATACACACACACACACACAATGGAACATTATTCAGCCATAAAATTGAATGAAATCTTGCCATGTGCAATGACGTGGATGGAGCTAGAGAGTATAATGATAAATGAGATAAGTCAATCAGGAAAGACAAATACCATATGGTTTCACTCATATGTGGAATTCATGAAACAAAACAAATGAGCAAAGGAAAAGGGTGGGGGAGAGACACAAATCATGAAACAGACTCTTAACTATAGAAAACAAACTGATGGTTACCAGAGGGAGGTGGGTGGGCAATAGGTGAAATAGGTGATGGGGATTAAGGAATGCACTTATGATGAACACTGGATGATGTATAGATTTGAACCACTGTATTGTATACCTAAAACTAGTATTACACTGTATGCTAACTATATTACACTGTATGCTAACTAATTGGAATTAAAAGAAAAATGGAGAAAAACAGAGAATACTGTCAACAACAACAAAAAAAAATGGCAGGAAGGGCATCAAAGTCTCTCATAAACAATTTCGGCAACTCCTAATATTATCTGGGATCCTGAGAGAAAAAATGTGGACAAACCCAGTTCCGTCTTGCTGATCCTATGGAAAGCATTGAGAAGGGAGAGCAGTTTGCTTCCTTAAGGAAGGCTAAGAAGGGCTGGGTGTATTGCCGAGTGCCCCTCCACTAGCAGAGGAGTTTTAGGGGTAAATACCCCCTTATCCCTAAAGAGTAGGGGTTGGGCCAAAGTTGTCCTCTAGTGCATGCAGTGGGGAAACAACCAGAGGCTGGATGTTGAATTGGCTGTTGGTTGGTCTCTCACTAACAAACAGACTGCACTAGCTCTAACAGACACTGGAGCTGAGTGCACACTTGTTTATGGAGGCTCCTCAAATTTTTAGAAAGAAATAAAAGCTATTGGTGATTATGAGGGACAAATTATCAAGGCTATACAGATTCTTCTCTACCTAGATGGGCAGTCTTCCTTCCTGCTTTTTTTTTTTTTTTTTTTTTTTTTTTGTCAGAGACAGACAGAGAGCAAGCACAGGCAGGCAGAATGGCAGGCAGAGACAGAAGCAGACTCTCTGCTGACAAAGGAGCCCGATGTGGGACTCGATCCCTGAACACTCGGATCATGACCTGAGCTGAAGGCAGTGGCTTAACCAACTGAGCCACCCAGGCATCCCTTTTGTGCTCTTTTTTAGTGTGCATTTCCTCCATTCCCGAGTGTATTTGGGGGCATAGATATTTTGCAAGATCTAGATCTAACCATAACGATGGGCAAATTCAGTTTGCATATTTGAGTAGTGAAACCCATAGTCATGGGTCATGCAAAATGGGAATCTGTACAACTACCATATCTAAAGAGTAATAAACATAAAACAGTGTAAGCCACTTGGGGGGCATAATAAGATTATGACCACAATTAGAGAATTAGAAAAGGTGGGATGATCAGGCCTGCACAAAGGCCATTGAATAGCCTTCTTTGGCCTATAAAGAAATATAATGGGACCTGGGGAACGACAGGATTATAGGGAACTCAATAAATTACTCTGCCCATCCTAATATGATGTTATTGTTAGAAAAAACAATTATGTCATCCTTTAAGACATCTCATTATGTATTGGACTTGTCTAACACCTTTTTCAGCATTCCATTAGGATTTGACTCCAAGACAGTCCACTTTCAAATGGAATGGGAGACAATGGAGTATACCCCAAGAGTATGTCCATAGTCCCACAATTTGTCAAAGGAGGGTAGCCAGAGATTTGGAAAAATGGATATTGCCAGAGGAGATGGTGCTTTCTCATTATCTAGATGATGTTAAGTTAACCTGTAATGATTAATCTTCCTTGTGTCAAGCAGATGTCATTATAGGCATACTTGAAGTCAAAAGGTAGAAGGTAAATACCAACAAGATCCAAGGGCCAGATCAATCAGTGTAGTTCCTAGGCTTTAGCTGGTTGGGTAAGGCAAAAGTGATGCTAGAAGCGGTCATTGATAAAATGCAAACCTTCCTAATTCCTAAAATGGTAAAGAGATTATAGACTTTTGTTGGTTTATTGGGTGAAAGGAGACCTGTTATTCCCCATCTAGTACAGATGCCTGGTTAAGAGGAGAAGACAATGTAACCGGGGTGCTAACCAACAAGAGGATTTCTTAAAGGTAAAAATGGTAGTAAAATGAGTACAGGCCCTGTACTTGTTTCTTCAAAGAAGAAACTATATCCCTGGGGATATAAATGCCAGGTGTGAGTTGTGAATTAGTGTACATTCATATCCAGAAGGGTTTGGCTTGGACTTCTGGCAATGACAGAATGGGAGACAAATCCCATGAGGATTCTGGTCTCAATTATGGAAGGGAACAGAAACCAGGTATATAGTCTCATCAAGAAACATCTATTAGCTGTATATTTTACACTGCAGCAACAGGACTGACTGCCTACCTATGTTGATATGAACCTCTCTGCAGAGAACTTCACTTGTTAGTAGGGCTGGTCACATATATCAACCTACCCAATTTCCAGAAGTCAAGGACATTATGCCACCCTCCCATAAGTAAAGGAAGGGGTAGGCATGCCTCCAGTGGACACATGGTACACTGATGGCAGTTGTCAGGGAAACCAGCCAGTTTGGCATTCCTCTGGTATCTGATTGGATTTTGATGTACTTTGGTTCAAAGAAGAAACTAAACAGAGTAGTGAATGGGCAGAATTGAGAGTGGTATGAATTGTGTTGATGCATGAGACCATACCCATCCATTTGGCCACTGACAGCTAGACAGTGTGGGAAGTGTTAACAACATGGATATTGCAGCAGCACAAAGAATTTTGGGTTTTATTAAACAGATTCTTGTGGGGAACAAAACTATGGAAAGATATTTGGAAAATATGCCCCAAGCCTGATGCAGCCATCCAAGTATTGCTGGTGTCTGCTTACTCCTCATTCACACTACCAGGCAATCATAAGGCAAGCATTCTAGCCCAGGCACAAGCTCTTCTGCTAGAGGAAATGTTGACCACATCTGATGCAGCAGAATGTGTCCACTGTAAGTTGGAATACTGAAGTCCCCAAACCACTCATGAAATAGTAAAAAGATTGCATTTGTCTTTAAAATATTCCAATTAAGAAGCTGCTGACAAGAACTGTTCCCAGCGCCACCTCAGGCAATGGCTATTGTGCCATATGCTGGGCATAATGGATGGACTAAATGCCCAGTTTCTCATTGGGAAATAGAGTATAGAGGCCCTTTGCCAGTTTCAGAAGGGCACAAATACCCACTAACCTGTATGGACATGTCAATAGGACTTATACAAGCCTTTGCCCATAAAAGAGCTAATCAGACTGCAACTACAAAGGAATTAACAATGATAGAGGGCTCAGATAGGTAGTGACCAAGGGACACATTTTACCAGCCATGAAGTCCAAGAATGGGTAGACTTTCTACCTGTCATCCAGTCCCACTGCTGCAGGCCTAACTGAAAGGGTGGATGAACTAATAAAAAACACATTAAAGACTGTCACCCGAAGGTTCCCCCAGAGGATGGTCTCTGAGATGAACAGAGGCAATTCAACTCCTTAATGCCATGTCTATAGCAGTACAGACATCTGCATATGAATACCTAACCAACAACATCCTTGCAGCTCTGGTGCTAGGGTTACAGTATCGTCAGGAGGTCGGAGGCCTATCTGGGAAGAAGGACTCATTGTGCAATTGCCATAAAACCTCCTACCTGATAAGACTTTAGTTCATTGGGAATTGCTTTGGGAGTGCCACCCCACACAGGGTGGCTTGGTGTCCTAATCCCTTGGGGCCAAGGGGTCATGTCTGGTATTATTCTTAACCCCCAGTTCTACCTTGTCAGGGCCCAATCTATATGCAAATAACTGCTTCTCAATCTCTGACACTTGGTATGGAGGCAGGATTGTTAGTATGAAAGCCATCTGAGATGCCTATGTACAATATAGACAAACCCTCTAATAATACTAAGGAACAAAATATACGGTATCACTCCCCAGGGAAAATACCCAAGCCAGCAGTAGTATTGACTCATGGAGATCAAACGATTACCATGTTGTTACTAAATGAAGATTTACAATACCTATTGCCTATAAAATATTTGTCTTATTGCCCCTAGCCTCCTATTGCTGATGTGTTTCTTTCTGTCACATCGGGAAACATCTTCCTGTCATATGCCACTACTTACAACTGTTGGGTCTGTGGAAAGGCCTCTTTACTATTTAACAGTTGCTGGAGAACCATAATTCTAAGTATTTTCTTTGGTCTGATAGCTATATTAGTATTGTTGCTGTGGCATAGGAAAGCAAGTCACCTCCCAGCATCTGACTCTAGGGTCATCATGGAAGAATGGTGTATAAAGATGTTGAGGGTGGGGGCACCTGGGTGGCTCAGTGGGTTAAGCCTCTGCCTTTGGCTCAGGTCATGATCCCAGAGTCCTGGGATCGAGCCCCGCATCGGGCTCTCTGCTCAGCAGGGGGCCTGCTTTCCTCTCTCTCTCTCTCTCTCTCTCTGCCTCTCTGCCTACTTATGATCTCTGTCAAATAAATAAATAAAATCTTTAAAAAAAACATGTTGAGGGTGGAGTGTAGAGTTGTCAGCTAACAATACTGACTCCATGTTTGGCCCTCCATCTTGTTCATGCCCAAGAAATGGCCTCCCTCAGGGTTACATGTTCTGAGCCTTCTGGAGGTTAATGTATGCCCTGAACAGAATGTGGGAAGGCTTGTTCTGATCTTCCCTAAACTCGCACACAGAAGGCTCCACTTTCAGATAACTAGTAAACTTTTTTTTTTTATTTTTTTTATTTTTTTTATTTGACAGAGAGAGTGAGATCACAAGTAGGCAGAGAGGCAGGCAGAGAGAGAGAGAGGAGGAAGCAGGCTCCCCGCTGAGCAGAGAGCCCGATGCGGGACTCGATCCCAGGACCCTGAGACCATGACCTGAGCCGAAGGCAGCGGCTTAACCCACTGAGCCACCCAGGTGCCCTCAGATAACTAGTAGATAACTGGTGCCCAGAAGGTACCACTTTAGCTAACTAACAGAGAAAACTGGTGCACAGGTGGGGCCACATTAGATAACTACCCTTTGATCCCCCAACCCCCCCCCCGCCCCACCCTGCACTCTATAAAAGCTGTAGACTAAGGTCCAAACTAGGCAGAGAATAGCTTCTTAGTGCCTGGTCTATTGTCTGCCAAATCTCCCATCCCTCCCTACCTTCCCATCTGAAAATTACCCTGAGTAAAACTGTGTAAATGGCATGGAGTGGCTTCACTCATTTTTCAGTTGTAAAGTGCCTTCTTAGTCTGGAGGATACTTTTATCATCCCTACTCCACTTTCTAACAAAATGGCTGTCTTTTAAATTTCTGTACCATGTTAAAAGAAATTGTAGACACCATAATCTCTCCCTTCACACTAACCCTAAGAATAGGAACTTTAGGGGCGCCTGGGTGGCTCAGTGGTTAAGCCGCTGCCTTCGGCTCGGGTCATGATCTCAGGGTCCTGGGATCGAGTCCCGCATCGGGCTCTCTGCTCAGCGGGGAGCCTGCTTCCTCCTCTCTCTCTCTCTGTCTGCCTCTCTGCCTACTTGTGATTTCTCTCTGTCAAATAAATAAATAAAAATAAAAAAAAAAAAAAAAAAAAAAAAAGAATAGGAACTTTATTCTGGGGTGCCTCGATGGCTCAGTCAGTTGAGAAATCTGGATTTTTAGCTCTGGTTATGATCTCAGGGTTATGAAATCAGACCTTGCCTCTGCTCCACTCAGAGTGGAGCAAATAATCTTAAAGAGATTCCCTCTTTCTCTCCCCCTGACCCCCCTACCCCGCTCACACATTTTCTCTCTTAAAAAAAAAGAAAAAGAATATTGTCCTATGTAACCATTATCACACCCAGAATAATTAACAAAAATTCTTTAGATTTTGCCATGTAATTATGCCATGTAATAGTCATTTTTATATTTTATATAAAAGCTAGTGTTTTGAGCCAGAACTGAATTAGGATTCATGTATGTATCACATTGTTGTAACTTTTAAAGTTCTACCATCATCACTCTTTATGTTAAAAAAAAGTCCTAATAATTATTGTTTATTATTTCCAACTATAATTTAGACATGTTTCGGGTGCCTAGGTGGCTGGTTGGTTAAATCTCTGACTCTTTTTTTTTTTTTAAGATTTTATTTATTTATTTGACAGACAGAGAGAGAGAGCACAAGTAGGCAGAGTGGCAAGCAGTGGGAAAGGGGCAAGCAGAAAGAGAAAGAGAAACAGGCTCTCTATGGAGCAGGAAGCCTGATGTGGGGCTGGATCCCAGGACCCTGGGATTATAAACTGAGCAAAATTTAAGCATCTGCTTAACTGACTGAGCCACCCAGGCACCCCTAAACATCTGACTCTGGATTTAGGCTCAGGTCATGCTCTCAGGGTTGTAAGATAGAGCCCTGCCTTGTGCTCCACGCTCAGCTGGGAGTCTGCTTGAGATTCTTTCTCCCTCTCCCTCTACCCACCGCCCCCGACCCCTGCTGACTGCAGGTTCTCTCTTTCTCTAAAAATAAAATTTAAAAATTTTGACTTTTTATAAATTTCCAATTACTATTGGATTTTTACTAGACTTCAACTAAACCTATACATTATTTTGTGCAGAAGTGAACATTTTTTTTTTACTATATTTAGGTTTTCCTTACAACATCCTCTTTGTTTCATTATTAAAATATTTTCTCTTAGTGAAGCTTTGTTTTTTATAATATAAATTTTGAGTACTTAGTGTTATCATTATTTCCAAGTGTTGTATTATTAATGCAATTTTTCTCATTTTAAGTGATCATTGCTGATGTAAAGGAAATCTATTGAAACTCTTTTATTAGTTCAAATTAATTTCAGTTGGTTATTTGTGAACACCTACTTATAAAAATTAAAATAATGAAACTTGACAAGCTTTAATACAGGGCTATGATTTAATACAGGGCTAAGATTTAATATAGGACTATGATTTCCAAAATAATGTTAAATAAATATGTCAGTTGTGGGCATCCTTGCTTGTTTCTAGATTTCTTTTACAATTATTTATGATGTTGACTCCTAGTCAGAAATTCTTATGCACAGCACTCCAATGAAAACACCTTTCTTGGTCAAAATGCCCCTTTATTGAGCTGATTAGCTTATAGCTATTTCTACATTCCAGTTATGAAGAAAGACTTCACTGAACATATGTATGTTTCATAGGAATCCTCAATATATATCATATTTGCACATCATCAATAGCAGAACTCGAGGAAACAACTACACAAAAGAGTACTAACTTGGATCAACATTGAGGTATTTTCTTCCAACCATAAGAATGTGACAATCTCTACTGAGGTGAGATAGTTGTAAATGAAAACTATATGCATATTTCTGAGAAACTCTTGTCATATAACTCTACAGTAAATTTTGGTTACTTTCTTTCTTCCAGATTACTGGACATGGAAGATCTCAACCTACAGGCAGGGGCTGCTGGGATTCAAACAGTTCATCTGCGTGGTTTGTTTGGGATTTTAAAAACTTATGCAGAAACTATCAGCTACAAGGAATTACTACCTAAATCATTGCTATAATGAGTTTTAGATGTGCTGGCTTAACATGAGAAAGTGTATACATCAGAGGTCAATCAGGAAAACAGAAATCACTCTGGGCATTTCAGGCAGAGGGTTAATATTAGGTATCAGGTGTTTACAACATTGAAGAAGAGAAAGTCAGGGGAAGTTACCACCGGCTTCCAGGTTTGAGTTGTTGCTGTGGTCCTGAAAGCAGTGAGTTGTGGCTGTCACACAAGAACTACAGGAACTAGCCACCAAGCATTATTGCTGCCTTGTTGCATAGAGAGGGGTGACTAACAGTGAAATACCTGTGGTCATTATATTTCCCGTCTGCTTCATCGCACATACCTATCCACTGCTGCAAGAGGAAGAAAGAAATGACTTTTGCCTCTCTTGTGCCTAACTAACATTGAGTGTATTTGTGGCTGACTGTAAATTTCATCCAAGATCCTGGAGGAAATGTGATCAGAGAACTACAATTCGAAGACTCTCCAGCGTCTGTGATACAGACAATAAAAGGGAGTGGAAATGCGTTTTGGATAAAGAAAAAGAAACAGTCTACTTCTTTGGCTACTCAGCACCCATACAGATCTTTCTATTTATATTCAAGTTTACAAATAACAGCAGCAAAAATAGCCTGCTCCTTCCTAATGTAATGCAACATTCTCTTATACAAAGGAAAGCATATCCACCATTTCCTCTGGAAGGGGACAGCCAAAGTCTCATCAATCATTATGAATGATATTTCTAGTTCAGTCATAATCCCCTTTTGATATTCTATACACAGTGGATTAATTTATAATGTTAACTACCATCAACACAACTTATATGAAGGAATAAAAAGGGGAACAGGAAGAAAGGTTGATAAAGTACATATATAACAGAACATGGAAAAGTGTACATAGGAACTTCATGCTTGTGTCTGCAACTCATCATTGCACTATAACTTACATTTATAATCTCCTTAATAAACTACCTATATCCTGTCCTCTTTTTTCCTCCGCCAGTACCTTAGCGTCATGATTTTCTACCAGTAATGGGATGACCCAAACCTCCGCTTCCGAAGGGTCTGAGCCCTTACTGGCCCTGTCTATCTAGGGTTACTATACTTTTCCATTACATTTTAGTCATTGGACATGGAAGTACTGTGAACAGTGTGAAGCAGTAAACCTACCTTCTGTTTATAATTAGCATCAGTTGCCTCACCTGATAAAGTAGTCCCCTTCTTTGCTTGTTGATTTAATGGCATGAAGAGTCCCAAATGTCCAGGAGGCAGCCTTAGCTTCCAGTTCAATAGGATCATTGTTGTATTTCCTGAATGAAACATTACTTTCCTTGGACCTAAGTTCTCTAAATCAACAGAGTCAAAAACTAGAATGAGGGTAATCTCGCACTGTTAAGTCCATATTGTACTCCTTGGACATTTTCAACATGACATCACTGAGCAAATACTGGGGTGGTTGGGGACGGATTCTCGCTGACATACACAGAGTGAGCAGTCTTGTCCACTTGATTATTGGGAGCCTCACATGCAGTCAGTGCTCTTTGGTGAATGTTCACATGGAAAGCTAATTTTCTCATTTTGTGACATTCTAAGAGGTCTGAGTAACTTCTCTTCTATTCACTGATTCTCCAGTCTTGTTTTGCAACAACCCATTATCCATAAACCATTAGCCACTATCCCAGAGTCAGTGAGGTTTGTAGCTCTGGACATCTCTCTTTCCAAATGAATTATTTCAAATTCTGCCCATTTAGAGAATTTCTCTTTCCTGCTGTCCTTCAAGGCACTTCGTGAGTGTGACTATAGTTTCATATATTAGTTCCATTTGGTTTTTATCAAATATCATGAAGAACCAATTGTGCATCAATTCTTTCTTTGATGAGACAATACATGTGGACTGAAAAGGAGGAGTCAATGTAGAACAAATAAGTGTCACAGGAGTCTTAAGCATTTGTTTATGAAATTACTAGAACCTTCAGAAACTGGTTGAACCCATCTACTGGATAATAGAATGGATACCACTTCTACTTGAAGTGACTCATTATTAATGTATTCAGTTTTGTGGCCTATGATCAGTCCAAGAGTTATTTCTGAAAAAGAGCATTTTGTTGCAGGAAATGGCATGGCTTCGCTTCAAAACCTATGTGTTTATTCTGTGATTCTCCTATTAGTGCTTACCAGACAGGCCAACATTGGATTTACACATATGTGCCACAGACAGGCCAGCAGTGGATTTACTAGGTCATGAATCCCAAGGGTTAGACAAGATTATATTTCCTCTTTCATTGGCCCCACTAAAAACTGGCAACTTTATAGGTAAATGAGCTGGAGTAGTACACATAAATGTGACATATACAGTCTCCAAAATCCAAACAGGCCCACCAAGCATTGTGCCTCTTTTTGAATGGTAATGGGTTTAAGGCTCACAAAACTGTCTTTTACTTTGAAGTGAATAGCTCAACATGACTAATACCACTGGAGCTTTAAGAACTTTACTGAGGTAGTGGATTCCTGAATCTTAATGAGGTTTATCTTCTACTCTGTTTCATGTCTTACCAAGGACAAACTCTTGCATTCTGCTCACCAGGTCCTTCAAGCATCATGTCCTTCAGGAGGGCAAGACAATCCAAGACCCTAGCAGATTATAGCATGACAGAAAGTTGAAAAGTTGACACAGCCCTGTGGTGGGATAGGCAAGTATACTGCTTCTGTTGACAGGTGAAATTAAGTGCTTCTGGTGGTCTTTACCAATTCGTATAGAGGAAAAGTAGTTTTCCCAGATTAACAGCCACATACCAGTTGCACAGTACTATTTTAATCTGTTCTAGAAATTAGAAGTAACAGCTTCATTTGGAATTATCATCAGCATAAATTTTCATAATCTATTATCTATCTAAATTTATGTCTTCTGTATAGATCAAACAGAGATATGAGCCAGACTTCTGCTTCTGGAAAAATGCAGTACAATATTTTGTATTGAAATACAAAAGGCACTTATCAGAAGAGTGTGAAAGGTGGAGAAAAGGAGGTGGCCTAGGCACTTTAGGACTTGAAAAATGACCCAGCAGTGAGATTCCTGAGGTTTTTATTTTGCCTCATGTGTATCCAGGCTTCAGGGAAGGGGAAACCTGCCCTCACTAGTCAAAAGAATGAGAAAATAGTGACTCTGAAGGATAAAACATGTTTGACCATACCTGTCCTACTCCAGGTAGACACCATGAAAAAAGCCAAACCCATCTCCCTCATAGCTGGGTCTGGCAAGATTGTGGGGTGGAGCCTTGCTGGCCATCCCTGCCCTGCACTAACAGAGGCAGCACTCCTTGAACCAAGCTCTATAGAGACATGAGATGGGACATTTTTGAGCATCGCTGCATTAAGAATGCCATTCCACCTCAACTCTGTGTTTGAGAATTAGGAAAGAGAACTGGAAAATGGTATTCTTTAAATCTGTGTGTGAAGTTGTGAGCAGACCTTGGAGCGGACGACACATGAAACTGACCATAATCAACACAGCACATGGAACTGTGTGGACTACTGCCCAGGTTTTAAATTGTTCTGGGAAGTACCCCAGTGGGGCAGACCACAATAGCACTGCAAAGGGTTTGAAAACTAATTGACATTTCAAATACAGCCCACAGAAATGGGCCAGGATATGCATTCTAAATTCTTTTTTTTTTTTTTAAGATTTTTATTTATTTATTTGACAGAGAGAGATCACAAGTAGGCAGAGAGGCAGGCAGAGAGAGAGAGGAAGGGAAGCAGACTCCCCACTGAGCAGAGAGCCCGACTCGGGCCTCCATCCCAGGACCCCAGGATCATGACCTGAGCCGAACGCAGAGGCTCAACCCACTGAGCCACCCAGGCGCCCCAGGATATACATTCTAAACCTAAACAGTTTGACTGCCTTATAAAATGGAAGATTTATTTTTATTTTTTTAATGGAAGATTTAAATAGGAACCATAGTCTCACAATATTCAAAATGTCCTAGATAAAATACAAAGTTACTAATCATACTGAGAATGAGGAAAATCCTTAACTTAATGAGAAACATAAAAAGGAATTAAATAGAAATTTTAAAACTGAAAAATACAGTAAATAAATAGAAAGTAAACCAATGGCTGGAGTTTACACAGGATGGAAAGGACAGAGGAAAGAACCAGTGGACTTGAAAGTGGAGCAGTAAAGGTAACCCAAGCTGAGCAACAAAGAGTAAATAGGAGGAAAAAAAATGAACAAAGCTTCAGAAACATATGAAAATATAACAAAAGGTCTAGCATTCATGTTTTTGAAGTCCAAGGAGAGGAGAAAAAGAGAAAAGAGCTGAAGAAAAAAATAATGTTTGAAAATTTCCTAAATTTGATAAAAAAAAAAATACAAACCTACATCTTTTTTAAAAAAGATTTTATTTATTCGACAAAGAGAGAGAGATCACAAGTAGGCAGAGCAGCACACAGGGTTGGTGGTGGTGGTGGGGGGAAGCAGGTTCCCTGATGAGCAGAGAGCCCAATGTGGGGCTCCATCCCAGGACCCTGAGATCGTGACCTGAGCCAAAGGCAGAGGCTTAAACCACTGAGCCACCCAGGCGCCCCCAAACCTACATCTTTAAGAAGCTAAGTGCAAGGGACTGAATTGTACTCCTCACCACAATTCATATATTGAAGCTCTAACCCCAGTGTGATTGCTTTTGGGGATAGGGGCTTTAAAGAGGTAAATGAGATCCTAAGGGTTGGGGAACTAGTCCAATAGGATTGGTGGCCTTATAAGAAGAGGAAGATTTATTTCTTTTGTCTTTCTTTCTCTCTCCCCAGCCCCTAACCCCTCCCTTTTCTTATGTACACACCAAAGAAAAGCCATGTGAGCACCTAGCAGGAAGGTATCTATGTGTAAAGCAGGAAGAGAACTCTCACCAAGAACTGAATTGGACTTTTTAGCTTCCAGAACTGTGAGACATAAACTTCTGTTGTTTCTACCCACTCTATGGTATTTTATTATGGCAGCCCAAGTTGACTAAGACACTGAAAAATCTCAAACAAGATAACCACTTTCCCTAAAAATGATAAACCCAAAAAAGTTCATGCCAAATTGCTAAATACTAAAGACAGAGATAAATGATGAAAGAAGCAAAAATAACACCTTATCTATAGGGAAAAAGTCTCTGAATGCTAACAAATTTTTTATCAGAAACCATGGAGGACAGGAACACATCACATGTTTTTCAAGTGCTGAAAAAAAGGAAGAGTTGACCTAGAATCTTTTGTCTTCTGAAAGACCTTTCATGAATGAAAGGGAAATCAAGTTATTCCCACAAAAGGAAAACTAAGAATTAGAAGCTAGCCTTTGAAAAAAATAATTGAAGGACATTCCCTAAACAAAAAGAAAATGATTTTTTTTTTAAAGTTTTTCTTTTTTAAACATTTTTTTTTTTTTTAGAATTTATTTATTTATTTGACAGAGAGAGATCACAAGTAGGCAGAGAGGCAGTCAGAGAGAGAGAGGAGGAAGCAGGCTCCCCGCTGAGCAGAGAGCCCGATGCGGGACTCGATCCCAGGACCCCGGGACCATGACCTGAGCCGAAGGCAGTGGCTTAACCCACTGAGCCACCCAGGCGCCCCCAAAAAGAAAATGATTTAACAAAACCCCCAAAACATTCTTCGAACATCAGGAAAATAGAAAGACCAAAGGAAAGAGCAGAAATTTAGGTAATTTCTGCTAGCTATTAATTCTCTCAGTTTTCATCTGAGGAAGTCATTATTTATTTCCTTTTTTTTTTTTTAATAGTTTCAAGTTTTTATTTAAATTCCTGTTAGTCATGGGGCGCCTGGGTGGCTCAGTTGGTTGGACAACTGCCTTCGGCTCAGGTCATGGTCCTGGAGTTCCGGGATCGAGTCCCGCATCAGGCTCCCAGCTCCAAGAAGAGTCTGCTTCTCCCTCTGACCTTCTCGCCTCTCATGCTCTCTCACTGTCTCTCTCTCAAATAAATAAATAAAATCTTAATAAATAAATAAATAAATTCCTGTTAGTCAACATACAGTGCAACATTAGTATCAGATGTAGAAATTAGTGATTTATCACTTACAACATCCAATGGTCATCACAGTAGGTGCCCTCCTTAATACCCATCACCCATTTAACCCATCCCCCACCCATCTCCCTCCATCAACCCTCAGTTTGTTCTCTATAGTTAAAAGTCTGTTTCCAGGTTTACTTCTCTCTCCCATCCCCCAACCCCCATGTTCATCTGTTTTGTTTCTTAAATTCCATATATGAGTGAAATCATACAGCATTTATCTTTTTCTGACTAATTTATTTCACTTGGCATTATACACTTCTAGCTTCATCTTGTTCACTTTTGTGGGTTTTTTTAAAAAATATTTTTATTTATTTATTTGTCAGAGAGAGGGAGACCACAAGCAAGGAAGAGTGGCAAGCAGAGGGAGAAGCAGGATCCCTGCTGAGCAAGAAGCCTGATGTGAGACTCAATCCCAGAATTCTAGGATCTTGACTGAGCTGAAAGAAGACCCTTAACTGACTGAGCCACCAAGGTGTCCCTCTTGTTCACTTTTGAAGGATAATTTCACTGCATAGGATTCTAAGGTGGTGTTTTTTTTTTTTAGTAGCTTAAATATTTACTCCAATCTTTTCTTATTTGCATATTTTTATTTATAAGAAATCTGCCATAATTCTTTATTTTGTTCCCCTAAAGGTAAGGTGTTTTTCCCTCTGGCTTTTTAAAAATATTTATTTATTATGTTCAATTAGCCAACATATCGTTTTTGATATTGTGTTCTACAATTCATTAGTTGCATATACCACCCAGTGCTCATCACAACATGTGCCCTGCTTAATACCCATCACCCAGTTACCCCATCTCCTAAACCCCCTGCCCTCTGCAACCCTCAGTTTGTTTGCCAGAGTCCAGAGTCTCTCGTGGTTTGTCTCCTTTCTAATTTCTTCCTATTCAGTTTCCCCTTCCTTTATGTCATTCCTTATATTCCACATATGAGTGAAACCGTATGATAATTGTATTTCTCTGCTTGACTTATTTCACTTAGCATAATCCCCTCCAATTCCATCCATGTCAATGCAAATAGTAGGTATTTATCCTTTCTGATGGCTAAGTAATATTCCATTGTATATATGAACCACATAGTTGTGTGTGTGTTTTTTTTTAAGGTTTATTTATTTAAGAGAAGGGAGAGAGCACTGAGCAGGGGAGCAGCAGGCAGAGGCAGAAGAGAAACAGACTCCCCACTGAGCAGGGAGCCCGAAGGACTCAATCCCAGGACCCTGGGATCCTGACCTGAGCTGAAGACAGACACTCAACTGACTGACCCACCCAGTTTTCCCTGAATTTTGTCTTCTTTATCCATTCATCTGCTGAAGGACATCTTAGCTCCTTCCACACTTTGGCTATTGTAGATATTGCTGCTGTGAACTTGGGGGTGCATGTGGCCCTTCTTTTCACTACATCTGTATCTTTGGGGTAATTACCTAGCAGTGCAATTGCTCTGTCATAGGGTAACTCCATTTTTAATGTCTTAAGGAACCTCCATACTGTTTTCCAGAGTGGCTGTATCAGTTTGCATTTCCACCAACAGTGTAAGAGGGTTCCCCTTTCTCCACAGCCTCTCCAACATTTGTTGTTTCCCATCTTGTTAGTTTTTGCCATTCTAACTGGTGTAAGATGGTATCTCATTGTGGTTTTGACTTGTATTTCTCTGATGGCTAATGATGTTGAATATGTGTCTGGCTACTATGTAGCCATTTGTATGTCTTCTTTGGAGAAGTGTCTGTTCATGTCTTCTGCCCATTTCTTGACTCAATTATTTGTTTTTTGGGTACTGAGTTTGAGAAGTTCTTTATAGATCTTGGATATCAGCCCTTTATCTTTAATGTCATTTGCAAATATCTTCACCCATCCTGTCGGTTGCCTCTTAGTTTTGTAAACTGTTTTCTTCTCTGTGCAGAGCTTTTCAGCTGGATGAAGTCAGAAAAATTCATCTTTTGCTTTTGTTTCCCTTGCCTTTAGAGATGTGTTTTTAAAGAAGTTGCTATGTCCAAGGTTGAAGATATTGTTGCCTATGTTCTCCTCTAGGAGTTTGATGAATTCCTGTCTCACATTGAGGTCTTTCATCCATTTTGAGTTTATCTTTGTGTATGGTGTAAGAGAATAGTCCAGTTTCATTTTTCTGCATGTAACTGTCCAATTTTCCAAGCACCATTTATTGAAGAGAATTTTTCCCATTGGATATTCTTCCCTGCTTTGTCAGAGATTAGTTCAATATAGAGTTGGTCCATTTCTGTGCTCTCTGTGCTGTTTCATTGATGTATGTGTCTGTTTTTGTGCCAATACCATGCTGTCTTGATGATCACACTTGTTTTTTAAAAGATTTATTTATTTATTTGATAGACAGAGATCACAAGTAGAGAGGTAGGCAGAGAGAGAGGAGGAATCAGGCTCCCCGCTGAGCAGAGAGCAGGATGCGGGGCTCGATCCCAGGACCCTGGGATCATACCTGAGCCGAAGGCAGAGGCTTTAACCCACTGAGCCACCCAGGCGCCCCGATCACACTTTTGTAATATAGTTTGGAGTCAGACATTGTGATGCCCCCAGCTTTGGTTTTCTTTTCCAACATTCCCCTGGTGATTCGAGGTCTTTTCTGGTTCCACACAAATTTTAGAATCGTTTGTTCCAGCTCTGTGAAAAATCTCTGTGGATTTTAGTAGGGATTGCATTGAATGTGTAGATTAGTTAACACAGACATTTCAACAACATTTATTCTTCCAACCCATGAGCATGAAATGTTTTTCCATCTCTTTGTGTCTTCCTCAGTTTATTTCATAAGTGTTCTATTGTTTCTAGAGTGTAGATCCTTTACCTTTTTGGTTAGGTTTGTTCCTAGGTATCCTCTTGTTTTTGCTGTTATTGTATATAGAATTGATTCCTATTTCTTCTACTTCAGTCACATTGTTAGTGTATAGAAATGCAACTGATTTCTGTTCACTGATTTTGTACGCTGCCAATTTGCTGAATTGCTATATAAGTTCTAGTAATTTGGGGTGGAGTCTTTTGAGTTTTCCACATAAAGTATCATGTCATCTGCAAAGAGAGAGAGTTTGACTTCTATTTTGCCAACATGAATACCTTTTGTATCTTTTTGTTGTCCAAGTGCTGAGACTAGGATTTCTAGTGCTATGTTGAACAATAGTGGTGAGAGTGGGCATCCCTGTCATGTTTCTGACCTTAAGGGAAAAGGTCTCAGTTTTCCCCCATTAGAATGATAATTGCTGTGGGCTTTTCATAGATGACTTTTATGATATTGAGTTATGTTCTTTCTATCCGTATACTTTGAAGAGTTTTAATAAGAAAAGGATGCTGTATTTTGTCAAATGCTTTTTCTGCATCAATTGAGAGGGTAATATAGTTCTTGTCTCTTCTTTTGTTAATGTGATCCATCATGTTGACGGATTTGCAAATGTTGAAACATGCTTGCATCTAGGAATAAATCCCATCTGCTCCTGGTGAATAATGCTTTTAATGTACTGTTGAATCTTATTGGCTAAGATCTTGTTGAGTATTTTGTCATCCATGTTCATCAGGGATATTGTTTTATAATTCTCCTTTTTAATGGGGTCTTTGATTTTTTTTTAAATATTTTATTTATTTATTTGACAGAGATCACAAGTAGACAGAGAAGCAGGCAGAGAGAGAGAGGGAAGCAGGCTCCCTGCTGAGCAGAGAGCCTGATGCGGGACTTGATCCCAGGACACTGAGATCACGGCCTGAGCTGAAGGCAGCGGCCCAACCCACTGAGCCACCCAGGCGCCCCAATGGGGTCTTTGATTTTGAGATCAAGGTAATGCTAGCCTCACAGAATGAGTTCGGAAGTTTTCCTTCCATTTCTCTTTTTTGAAACAGCTTCAGTAGAATAGGTTTTATTTCTTCTTTAAATGTTTGCTAGAATTCGCCTAGGAAGCCATCTGGCCCTGGGCTCTTGTTTTTTGGGAGATTTTTGATTACTGATTCAATTTCCTTGCTGGTTATTGGTCTGTGCAGATTGCCTATTTCTTCCTGTTTCAGTTTTGGTAGTTTGTAAGTTTGCAGGAATGCATCCATTTCTTCCAGATTGCCTGATTTGTTGGCTTATAGCTGCTGGTAATAAGTTCTAATAATTGTCTCTATTTCCTTGTTATTAGTCATGATTTCTCCCCTTTCATTCATGATTTTATTAATATGGGTCCTTTCAAAGAGAAAGGACTGTTCTTCCAGTTTCTATTTCATTGATTTCTGCTCTAATCTTTATTAATTCTCTTCTGCTGTTGGTTTTAGGCTTTATTTGATGTTCTTTCTTCAGGTTCTTTAGATGTAAGTTTACCTTGTGCATTTGGGATTTTTCTAATTTTTTGAGAAAGGCTTAGATGGCTATGTATTTCCCTCTTAGGACCACCTTTGCAGTATTCCATAGGTTTTGAATTGATATGTTTTCATTTTCATTGGCTTGCATGAATTGTTTAAGTTCTTTAATTTCCTGGTTGACCCAATCATTCTTTAGCAAGATGCTCTTTAACTTCCAAGTGTTTGAATTCCTTCCAGATTTCTTATTTTGGTTAAGTTCCAGTTTCACAGCATTGTGGTCTGAAAATACAAAGGAAATAATCTCAATCTTTTGGTTTTGGTTGAGACCAGATCTGTGACCCAGTATATGATCTGTTCTGGAGAAAGTTTTGTGTAACACTCAAGAAGAATGAGTGTTCTGTTGTTTTAGGGTAGAATGTTCTGTAAAAATCTTATGAAGTCCATCTGGTCCAATGTGTCATTCAAAGCTCTTGTTTGTTTGTTGATCTTCTGCTTAGATGATGTGCCATTGATAGGAATGGAGTGCTGAAGTCTCTTACTATTAATGTCTTATTATCAATATGTTTCTTTATTTTGGTTGTTCCTTGGTTTATATAATTGGCTACTCCCATGTTGGGGGCATAGATAATTACATTTGTTAGATTTTCTTAACAGAGAGACCCTTTAAGTGTGATATAGTGTCCCTCTACATCTCTGACTTCAGTCTTTGCTTTAAAATATAATTTTTCTGATATGAGAATTGCTACCCCAGATTTCTTTTGAGGTCCATCGGGGTGATAAATAACTCTCCATCCCCTTACTTTCAATCTGGAGATGTCTTAAGTTTCAAATTGAGTCTCTTGTAGACAGCATATGGATGGGACCTGCTTTTTTATCCAATCTGAAATTCTGCATCTTTTGATTGAAACATTCAGCACATTTACATTTGGAGTAATTATTGAAAGATATGAATTTAGTGCCCTTGTATTGCCTATAAAGTTCCTGTTTCTGTAGATTGCCTCTGTCTCTTTCTGGTATATAGTACTCTTGGGGTCTCTCTTCACTTACAGAATCCCCCTTAATATTTCTTTCAGAGCTGGCTTGGTGATCACATGTTCTTTCAGTTTCTGTCAATCCTTGAAGCTCTTGATCTCTCTGTCCACTCTGAATGAGAGCCTTCCTGGATAAAGTGTTCTTGACTGCATGTTATTCTCATTTAATAACCTGAATACATCTTGCCAGCCCTTCCTGGCTTGCTTGAGTCTCCATGGATAGATCTGATATTATTCTGATGTTCCTCCCTCCATATGTAAGGAATCTCCTCTCCCTAGCTGATCTCAGGATAGTTTCTTTGGCTCTAAGATTTGCAAGCTTCATTATTATATGTCAGGGTGTTGATCTGTTTTTATTGATTTTGGGAAGGGTCCTCTCGGCATCTTGGATGTGAATGCTTGTTTCCTTCCCCAGATTAGGGAAGGTCTCAGCTATGATTTGCTCAAATATACCTTCCCCAGATTAGGGAAGGTCTCAGCTATGATTTGCTCAAATATACCTTCTATAGGTAGCTTTGTGGCAGAGAATACTGCCTTGTTTCTTTTTTGTGTGAGTTCCTCCTTCTTGTCATTCTGTCCAGAGAATGATGGTTGGGTGAATGAACAGAGTCCAAAATATCAACCATGACCCAAGCAAGATGCACTCTAGCAAAATCTGGCATGATTGGAAGCCATCACAGAAAACAAAGCCAGGGGCGCCTGGGTGGCTCAGTGGGTTAAGCCGCTGCCTTCCGCTCAGGTCATGATCTCAGGGTCCTGGGATCGAGTCCCACATCGGGCTCTCTGCTCAGCGGGGAGCCTGCTTCCTCCTCTCTCTCTCTGCCTGCCTCTCTGCCTACTTGTGATCTCTCTCTCTCTGTCCAATAAATAAATAAAATATTATAAAAAAAAAAAGAAAAAAACAAAGCCAAAATGAAACACAAGAATAATTTTTTTTTTAAAGAGGGTGGGGGAAGAGGGAGTATAATCTTGCAGTGTGGACAAAGCAGAGTGTTGCACTTGTTCCTGGGTGAATTTTGTTCTGTGTGTTTGAAGACACTAAATCCCAAAATTAAAAGGAAAGTAAAACATATATATTATAAATATATATAATAAATATGTATAATGTATAATATGTAATATTATATACTATAATGTATAATAGTATATATTATTATATATTATATAATATATATGTATATATATACACATATATATATAGTTGAATAGAGTGTATCTATAAATAAATAAAATGTGAAAAAGTACAGGTTAAAAAGTGACCATGAAATACTAGTTAGTATAATAAGCAACTAGTTGAAATGAGAAAAAGGTAAAAGAAAAAAAAAGGGGGAAAGCATAAGAAAAGAGAAAAAAAAGAAAAGGAGAATTCTTCTGAAAAATAATGAGTTGTGAAGCAACACCTGGATCTCAATATACTCTTTTCCCCTGTTGTTGGAATTTTATAGTCCTGTGGGACCCATAGGCTTGTCATCCACCTCACAGACTGTCTTCTTGAGGAGGGGCCTGTTGCATTGTTGCTCAGGTATCCCTGCCTGGGTGGAGATGTCCCATCCCCTGTCAGTGGAATGGGCTCAGCACAAACTTGGTCCTCTATGTGGCTTTTGTTCCCTGGAGGCTTTCTGTGCCTCTCCAGAGGATCAGAACAAACATGGCTGTAGCCAAACCTCTGGGCCAGAACAGAAAGATCACTGTCTGCCCTCTTTAATAAACCCTTCAAGACAAACAGTTTGCACTTCTGTATGAGCCAAAACCGCAGCCTCCTGCAGTGAATGCTGCTGCAACTCCCTCAGAGGTAGTCCCAGGGGCCTGGGAGTGCCACTGCCCTTTGTGAATCTAAAACCAGGAGTGGCTGCAGGCTTGCAGTCCTAGTTCATGTCTGGGTGCTGACTTAATGTCCTTTCTCAGCCACTACCACCCTACGAGCTTTTACCTGGTGGTGGGTGCAGGCTACAGTCTTTCTCAGGCTCCTCAGGAAAAGAGGGATTACTGCATGCCAGACTCCTGGTTTATAGCACCCTCCTGGGCTCACTGACCATAACCTGCTTGCCAGTTCCACTGCTAGGGCACTGTACCGGTTCAGGCATCCCTGTTCACCCTGTGACTCATCGGATCCCAAGACCACAATGCCCTATCTAGAATTCTATCTTTTCAATTCCAGAGTCCCTTTCAGAAAGGGATGTCTCTCACTAAAGCAGATTTCTAAGGGTTCTGATTTTGTACTCCAGTGTTATATCACTGTCCAGGAGCCAATATATGGATGCTCCTTCCCCCTTCTGTTTATCTTCTGATACCTCCCTACAGATTCACGACTCTGCATGTCCTATCTTGCAATGGGTCCCCTACTCCCCCAACCTTGCCTTCCTCTCTCTCTGGCTTTTAAAAAGATTTTGTCTTTTGGGGCACCTGGCTCACTCAGTGGGTAGAGCATGTGACTCTTGATCTTGCGGTTGTAATTCTGAGCCCCACATTGGGAAGTGATTATTTTAAAATAAAATATTTTTTTTCCAAAGATTGATTGATTGATTGATTTACTTTCAAAAGAGAGAGCACACATGCAAGTGGGCGGAGGGGCAGAGGGAGAGGCAGAGAATCCCAAGCAGACTCCATCCTGGATTGCAGAGCCCAATGTGAGACTCAATCTCGTGACCCTGAGATCATGATCTGAGCCAAATCCAAGAGTTGGTCGCTTAACCAACTGAGCCACACAAGTTCCCCAACAATAAAAATCTTTAAGATTGTTTTCATTTTTTCCCTTGGTTTTCTTCAGTCTGAATATGATATGCCTAAGTGTTGTTGTATTTCTCTTGCTTAGTGTGTTCTCTGATCTTCCTGTGACTTTTGTATTTATTTTAATTTTTGAAAGTTTTCTTATTATTACTTCAAAAATTTCCTTTACTTTCTCCTTTTCCTCCTCCTAGTATTCTAGTTATGCACCTTTTGAAATTCTCCCATAGTTCTTGGATGTTCTGATCTGTTTTTTGTTTTTGTTTTTGTTTTTGCTTTTTCATTCTGTTTTCTTCTTTTGAATTTCAGTTTGGGAGAGTTCTATTAACTTAAGTTTGCATTCACTAATTCTTTCCTCAGCTGGGTCAAGTCTACTCATCATCACTTAGAAGGCATTCTTCATGTCTGTTATAGTGTTTTGATTTCTATCATTTCCTTTTGATAATTTCTTGGAGTTTCCATCTCTCTGCTTACATTGGCCATCTGTTCCTACAAATCATCTAGTTTTTCTACTAGAGTTTTAAACACGTTAATCATAATTATTTTAAATTCCTTGTCTGATGATTTCTACATTTGTATCATATGTGAGTTTGATTCTGATGATTTATGTCTCTTCAAACTGCCTTTTTCTTGACGTTTTTCATGTCTTGTAATTTTTTGTTGAAAGCTGAACATGATGTATATTGTGTGATAAGAACTGAGGTAAATAGGGCTTTAGTGTGAGGACTGATGCTAGTTTGACTAGGGTTGTATTGTGTTTAACGTTTGCTGTAGCTAACAGGACAGAGGCTTCCAATTCCTCTAGTGTCCTTGTTTATCTTTCCCCCGTTGCTTGTAGGATTCCCTAGTACTCTTCTTTAGAGACAGCCTGTGTCTGACAGCAATTTTAGTTGTTTCATTGGAGTCCTATTTATGTGGTGGTGTGTTGTGGTAGAGAAGTGGTTCCTAATGTTCCAGTTAAATATAGGCCTATGTCTTGGGCTGTAAACCCCCAACTGTATCTTCCATGATTTAGCTCTCTCACTCCCACCCCACCTCATACTCCTTTCCTTGACTGCAGGGTTCCCAATCTATTCCCTCGAAGCACTAAACCTAGTTGAATTTTTTTCCTTCACTATGTGAGATAAGAAGGCTGGAGGGGGCTGGAGTGGGAGGAATTCCCTTCCCTAGCTTAGATAAACTCTGGAAGTCCTTTTCTTTGGAGAATAATTCTTTGTTGTGAAGATGGCTCTGGGCATATTTCACAATGATTATTCTTTTCCTTTTCCTATCAGTGCTAGGGGTAGATATTTCTTGGATTTTTACCCTAACTGTGGTGGAGCTTCTAGAGGTAAAGTCCATGAAAGTGTGGGCCCCACTAAAACTGTAGCCCCCAGGAGTTTCTTCCTCTCAAGTTAGTCCACAGTCAGCACCCAATGATCCATCATAATTATCATTACATACTCCTACCAGTTTCTTACTCTAGCAGCTACTGCTCTAGGAAAGCAAATCTTGGCTATGCCTCTTTGGATGAGCCTGTCTACCAGATTTCAAGATGGCATTTTGTCTTGCAATGTCAGTTTCAGAGGTGTCCAAAAGTCATTGATTTTTAGTTTATCCAGCATTTTCTTGTTGTAAAGACAGAAGTGATGACGTTCATGCTCTTTACATATTGGAACTGAAGGCAGAAGTTCTAAATCTCCATTTATAATCAAACTTTCATAACATCCCACTACAATTAATGGACCAGAGTAGTTTGTTTTGGATCTGCAGAATTTAGCATTATCTTGGAACCAGGTTCCAGTAACTGCCCAAAGTTTGGGTATTTTCCTTTCTTTGGAGTATTAGTCAGTGTTCTCCAGAAAAACAAAATCAATAGTATATGTATATAGATATATCAAAAGAAGTTTTAAGAAAATGGCTCTTGTTGGGACACCTGGGTAGTTCAGTCAGATAAGTGGCTGCCTTTGGCTCAGGTCGTGGTCCTGAGATCCTGGGATTAAGTTCCATGTCCGGCTCCCTGCTCATCAGGGACCCTACTTCTCTCTCCGACTGCCATTCCCCCTGCTTGTGTGCTCTCTCTCTCTCTGACAAATAAATAAATAAAATCTTAAAAAAGAAAGATAAATAAATAAATAAATAAATAAATTGGGGCTGCCAAGTCCAAAATCTGCATTAGCATGCTAGCAGGCTGGAGACATAGAGAAGAGTTAATGCTAAAGTTCATGTCTAAAGATTATTAGAGAAGAGCCAATATTACAGTTCAAGTCCAAATGCTCCCTGTTGCAGAATCTCCCCTTGCTTAGGGGACATCATTTTTTTGTTCTATTCAGACCTTCAGCTAATTGGATAAGGCTCACCCACTTTTGGAGGTCAATCTGCTTTCCTCAGAATCCACTGATTCAAACGTTAATTTCAACCAAAAACATTTTCACAGGAACACCAGAATAAGGTTTGACTCTACATATCTGGGCATTGTGGCCTAACCATCACACTTGGTAAATGGCCACAGGTATCTTTAGGAGAGTTTAGGAAGAGGATTTATAGTGTATTATGTATAGCAGAGTTATAAGATCTTTTCTCAGGTGTTCTTTTTAAAGATTTCCTTCATTTGGGAGGCTCTGGGTCTATGAATTGGCTAAAGAAAACTACTTGAGATCCCTGTGGATCAAGCCTGACTAGTTACTACTCTGACTCTGCTGCCCTTTACAGCAAACTTGCCTGCTTTTTTCTGTTTTCTAGTGCTGCCACTGGCCCTACCACTCTGGGACTCTATCATTACCACTGAAAACAAGGAGCGCATTTCAACAGCGGTATCTTCTACCATCATCTCATATATACAGACACAGAAAATACAGGCTTTTTAAGAATACTACTGCTCCTCTTAGCAATGGATTTCTCAAGGTTAAGATGAAGTGATTGTCCTCGGGGACTTCCTGAGGGATATAATGAAAGTGTTGAAGAGTATATTGCACATGATGAAACCATCCCAACATTCCTATCTCATCAAGCCTTCCTTTCTTCTCTGTTATGCCAAGAAAGTTTTAGTATATTAATCTAATCTAATGAAGGCCATTGTTGAGTCTGGTTTCAGTCAACCAGCTCAGCAAACTCTTAAAGCCACTTCTGACTGATACACTGAATCCAGAATCTCTGATGCTACTAACATATCAGTAATTTCAATATTATTTCCCTTGGTCTAGAACACACTCCCACTCAGTACTGACCCAATCCTCCAGTACTGACATACATTAACAATATCTTGCCATTGTTTCCCTGTGTAGGCTTCTCCTCTAGTGTCAGGCATCTTACTCATCTTCCCAGGGCATGCTGAGATCTGAGTCTTGTGGATCTAGAGGTAAAGAAGTATTAACATACCTTTGCAAGATTAATGCTTTAGTGAAGCCATCATAGGATCACCAAGCAAGGGATGGTCAGCATTTCAAAGAGGGGATGAGGAGCAGCTTCAGCTGTCAGAGGGACTCAGTGAAAGTTGAAGATTCACGATAATCAAATTCAACCCAAACTGCTCAAATGTCCCTGTTCCAAGTTAAGACTTAGTTTTTAATTAATCCCAAACTTTAACATGTGAGACCTGATAAAGCTGTGAATTCAACTTGTATGATAATTGGGCAATCCATGGATCCTGGATCAAACATTGGGTGTGATTTTTTTTGTTTGTTTCTCAAAAGAGTTTAATGACGTACAATTTTGATATAACAAAGCAGAGTGGTGTAGGGCAAGAAATAGGATTGACATCATGACAGGAAATGAAACTGAGAGCTATCTAACAGTGAAGCACCCCCCAAGGGCCATCCCACGGGATCCTTCCACATAACTTTTCCTACATTTCCTCTAGTTGTCAGAATGTCCCTCTTGGCTTCTGGATTGGGTGTGATTTGTAAATACCTTCTCTCTGCATCTAAGGAAGTTAAGAGATTGTTTTTAGAGTGGTTGAGCTCTCTAGTTCTTCGAATTATCATTTTATCCTGTAAATTCTCTAGCGCACCTGGAAGCCAGAGGCCCTCCCTATAGTCCTTGTAGATATCATTCACACCACAAAGGTCTATCAGCAACTAGTTCATCTAACAAAGACGTCCCTTCAATAGTTACTTAATTCCTGGAAATGGGGAATTAAGTAACTGTTTCCATTTCATGACAAGACTATCATTATCTCATTTTCCACTAGTGACAGTGTTATCATGTACTTCAAACAGAACCAGGTCAGACAGTTAATCGCAGATTCTTGTCTTTGATGCTTAATTTCTTTCTTTTTTTTTTTTTTTAAGATTTTATTTATTGGGGCGCCTGGGTGGCTCAGTGGTTTAGGCCTCTGCCTTCGGCTCAGGTCATGGTCTCAGGGTCCTGGGATCGAGCCTCACATCGGGCTCTCTGCTCAGCGGGGAGCCTGCTTCTCCCCACCCCCCCACCCCGCCTGCCTCTCTGCCTACTTGTGATCTCTCTCTATCAAATAAATTAAAAAAAAAAGATTTTATTTATTATTTATTTGAGAGAGAGACAGTGAGAGAGAACATGAGCGAGAAGAAGGTCAGAGGGAGAAGCAGACTTCCCATGGAGCTGGGAGCCCGATGCGGGACTCCATCCCGGGACCCCAGGATCATGACCCGAGCCGAAGGCAGTCGTCCAACCAACTGAGCCACCCAGGTGCCCCTGATGCTTAATTTCTTAAAGCTACTTTTTTTCTCTGTTACAGGCTCTCTTAAGATTCATTTAGAAAACATGGAGTATTTCAAACAGAGGAGGATTAAAACACCAGGAATAGGTGTGGAAGAATTGCAAGAGCAAAAAACTGAGTAGATAGAACACCACTATCTTCAGGTAAACCCCTGAAGTTCAATGAGAAATTTCTGCTGCCTCCTATGTTGGAAAACCAAAGGACATTTCCACTGAGGGACACAGCTACCCTGCTGTACCAGTGTGGGTGGCTGGTAAGGAAGCACTCCATGTCTGCTGTCAGAGAAATAAGAAAATGATTTCTGCTTTATCCCATTTTCTAGTTCTCACACAAGTCTATCTTGCTGATAGAAGATTAATAATGTACCGAACCCTGGAACCAAAGGAATCTGGTAATTATAGTTCTCTGCCTTCTAGTCCCTGTGATACACAGAGTGTACTAGACAGGAATAGGGATGGGATCCCACACTGAGGGTATCTCCCAACTTTTATGAAGGCTGTAATTCCCATTCCAAATGAATAAAAACCTCAAAGACATTCAACCTAGCCCTTCTAGCTCACCACTGCCCCTGCTTGCCAGATGCACACATTTTGCTTACTGTTTTGTTTTATACTTTTTTCCTCTTTGCCTAGTCTATGTGTCTGTCAACTACGGAGCCCAGAATGTACAGAGGATGATTGAAGAAGGAAGCTTAGAGGAGAAAAGAACAGGTTCTACTTATCTGTAGTCTAAGTGATGTTCTGATGACTTTGGGCCAGTCTTATTTTCCTTATATTAGGACAATTGTAATTTTGAAAGTTCGTTCTTTGTTTGTTTGTTTCTTTTTTTAAGATTTTATTTTTCAGTAATCACCACACCCAGCACAGGCTAGAACTCACAACCCTAAGATCAAGAGTCACATGCTGTACAGACTGAGCCAGCCAGGTGCCAGAAAGCTCACTTTTTAAAAAAGATTTATTTAACTATTTGGGAGAGAGAGAGTATGAGGCTGGGGGTGGGGGATGCAGTGGGAGGGAGAGAGAAACTTTAGCAGACTCAGCGCTCAGCACCAGCTGAGGTGGGGCTCCATCTCATCCTGAGATCAGACCTAGCCTGAAAGCAAGAGGAGCCTCTTAACTAACTGCATCACCCAGGTGTCCCTTCAAAGTTCATTTTTTTTTCTTTTTTCTTTTCTTCTTCTTCTTTTATTTTTTTAAAAGACTCTACCTATTTGACAGAGAGAGATCGTAAGTAGGCAGAGAGGCAGGAGGGGCGGAGGGGAAGCAGGCTCCCAGCTGAGCAGAGAGCCTGATGCAAGGCTGGATCCCAGGACGCTGGGATCAGGACCTGAACTGAAGGCAGAGGCTTTAACCCACTGAGCCACCCAGGTGCCCCTTCAGAGTTCATTCTTGATAAAAATGTCAAGAGATAGCTGGAGAACTTAGAGGTACACAATTTTCTAACTAAGACGATAGTCAAAATATATACCTCGATATCTTTTGCATTCCCTCCCTCCCCACATTATGTATGGGGAGAGATAGAGAAAAAGGAAAATGATTCAGCCTACTGTTGGGACAGTTCTTTCAATGCATAATCTCTTTAAATCCATCCAGCTGTGTGAGTTGAAAAAAACCTGGAGCTCAGAGGTTGAGTAACTTGCCGACAATCATAACTATAAAAAAAAAACTTTCATCTGCCCATATGGGTTTCCATGAAATATAACCAGGAACGAGATCCTAAAATTAATTAATGGACACTAATTATTTGAGCCTGGCTTCTCTGTCAGAATCATCTTTCATCTCAGCTGAGTTCCCCAAGCGCTTCGCCCGCAGCTGTGCAGCCGGATCCCGCACCAGTGCGGTCCCAGACCTTAACCCCAAGCGCATGGATCGCCCTGGTCTTCGCGTGAGCCAGAAAGGGAGTAAGAATGCCTGAGGATGGCAGGCCCTGGGCCAGGAGCAAGACTGCTGAGGGCCAGGGAGGGGTGTAGGGGAGGGGGGCGGGGCCGCTTGTGCCCCGCCCCTGCCCCTCTGTCCACTCCCATTGGCAGAGCCTTTCCTGGCCCCATCCCACCGCCCGCCTGCAGGGCAACGCTTAAAGTGTGCGGAGCAGGTGCCTCGCGTGGAGCAACAACTTTGCGCGCGTGTTCAGGCTGAGCGCTGCGTCCATTCACTGCCCACGAGCGCGCATCCGTCTGTTCAGCCGGTGGCCCACGAGAAGAGGCTCCAGGCAGAAGGCAGCAGCCACCTGGCTGCGACCAGAAGAGGCCGAAAGCGCGGCTGACCCTCGCGGGCCGGGACAGGGGACTGTGGCCGCGACCATGCAGACATGCGCCAGGGCCTGGGGGCTGCGTTTAGGCTGTGGAGTCGGGGGCGGCCGCCGCCTGGCTGGAGGCAAGGGACTGCGCTGGGTGCCGCGGGGCCGTGACAGCAGCAGCTGCGGCGGGGATAGCAGCAGGGCTGGGGACTCGCGCCTCCTCGAGCGCCTCCTGCCCAGACACGACGACTTCGCTCGGAGGCACATCGGCCCTGGGGACAAAGACCAGAGGGAGATGCTACAGGCCCTGGGGCTGGCGGTAAGGACCCCACCCGGCCTTCTAGGGCCTCCTCCCATCCTGCCGGGTTTCTGACGGCGGAGCCTCTCGGCCCCGCCCGGAGCTCTGCTTTGCTCCGCTTGGGACGGGCTCCCGACTCTGGGGCCCTGGCATGGAAGCGAGCCCGCGAGTTCGGTTCCTGTGCCCCAGCCTTCTCTCATCCATTTACTTTCTCCACCCGCTTATCGCGCCTCAGAACCTTGCGTTTTTCAACCCAACTCGCCCTCCTGATGAACCCTAACTTTGCAAAAGGAGGACCGCCTGGTTTATCCTATTATCTCTGGTTGCTGGCTGAAATCAAACCTGGAGTGGTCGAATCACTAACCAAATTCATTTGCTTTCCTCCAAGTGATTTCTGGTTTGCTCAGTTGTTCTTTTCTCTTAAAAAAAGAAACCGTAATTAGGCGATTTAAATGAGGTTCCCACAAGCCTTTGTAGATGCAAAACACAGAGGTGAAAAAAAAAAAAAAAAAAAAACACAGAGTTAAAAAAAACTCCCGAAGCACTTTCCTCTCCTTTTAGTGTTCATGGACTTAATGTTTTAATTTTAGAGCATTGATGAACTGATTGAGAAGACGGTCCCCGCCAGCATCCGCTTGAAAAGACCCTTGAAAATGGAAGACCCTGTTTGTAAGTTGCCGGGAGGACTCCCTTAGACTCCGCTTGCTCTGACCTATTTGTTTTCTGTGGTCTCTGAAAATACAGCTCTAGGTTAGGATTGCCCAGGACTGGGAATATGTTTATTAAAATAAAACAGCGGTGGGTACCTTGTTGGGCAGAAGATGGTGGAATATTTAGTTCCTGGAGCAGTCACTTCTGTACCCTAGGTTGGAGTCCATGGCTCACCTTTATAGGTTTTTATCTAGGCACCGGCAAACTTCCCATGGGAAGGCAGTGCCCAAAGGCGTATGCAGGACTCCCCACTTCCCAGGCAACCATCCCACGCCACTGTTCTCATATCCTTTGGGTTGAGAAGTGTCATCACCTCTGTGCAAATCAGGATACTGTGAAGGGAAAGAGGAATTGCCAATATCATACAGCTATGGAAGTGGCAAAAACGGGAGGAGATGTAAACCGTCCATCTAGCCCAATTTTCTTTATAGGACTGCAGTTTCACATTGTTTATTTATCTCAGGTCTAGTTTCATTATTTATGCTTAGTGTAAGGCAGCAATACTCTTCAAGATAAAATGATTTTTGTAAAGAAACATGCAAATAATATTTGTGCTTGGTTTAAAAAGCTTAGTTTACTTATAGAATTAGAATTTTGTTATACGTTTAAATTTCTAATAATCTAAAGACTAAATTTCATAGGTATTATTTAAAGATTTTATTTACTATTTGAGAGTGAGAGATTGAGAGCATGAGAGTGAAAGCGAGAGCGAGAGAGAGCATGAAAGTGGGGGAGGGCCAGAGGGAGAGGCAGACTCCCTGCAGAGCAGGGAGTTCTATGGGAGACTCATCCTGGGACTTGAGGATCATGACCTGAGCTGAAGACAGTCGCTTAACCAACTGAGCCACCCAGTCACCCATTATTTTAATGTATGCACTTGACTTTTCATGGATTTAGGCATAAGTTCATATGTCAAAGGATTAGTCAGGCAGAGCTGAAGAGCACTCTCCCTCTCTCTGAACAGGAAAGAATTCTCTTGGGGGATATCTGGTTGTGAATCATAGAGATGCTGTCTCTTATACTTTTGTTGGAGTAAGGTGAAGAGAGGGTACTTTGTTTTGTTTTGGGTTTTAGGACAGAAAGGATATATAGATGGCAGACTTCATTTTTTAAGATTTTATTTATTTGTTTGTTTATTTAAGAGGGAGAGGGGGCATTGTGTGCAATCCAGGAGAGGAGCAGAGGGAGAGGGACAGGCAGACTCTGCTCTGAGTGCAGAACCCAGCTGGGGGTTGGATCCCGCAACCCTGAGATCATGACCTGAGTGGAAATGAAGAGAAGTCACTTAACTGACTCAGCCACTCAAGTGGCCCAAACTTTATTTTGTTTAAAAATAGACAACTTGAGGGGTGCCTGGATGGCTCAGTGAGTTAAGTGTCTGACTTTGATTTCCACTCAGGTTGTGATCTCAGGGCCTTTGTGATCAAGCCCTGAGTCAGGGTCCTGAGCTGGGTATGGACTCTGCTTAAGATTCTCTCTCCCTCTGCCCCTTCCTCTCTCCAAAAAAAGGGGCAAAAAACCAACAACTTGAGGTATGAAGCCAGTCCAGCTCCAGCAGTCTAATATAACTCAAGCTTGATGAGGACTGCTTACCTGGTTGGTTTCAAATCTGAACCATTTCTCCTGACCATAGGGATCTTGCCTTTCAAAGAAAATCTGCACATTTTGTTCAGTTGAACAGACTGAGACCTAGGGATAGATGGAAGCTTTATCTGTTCCAATTTTAGGAAATGATAATACTGATTTACTGGACGTTTAAAAGGTGAAGTTATATATGTTTTTTTTTTTTAAAGATTTGTTTATTTATTTTAGGGAGGGAGGGGCAAAGGAAGAGAGAGAGAGAGAAACTCAAGCAGACTCCATGAAATAGGGCTTCGTCTGACAACCCTGAGGTCACCATCCTGAGATCAGGTCTCCGAGATCACAACTTGAGCTGAAACCAAGAGTTGGTTGCTTAACCACTGTACCACCCAAATGCCTCAAGAGTTTTACATATATATACATTAGATTTATTTATTTATTTATTTTTGAGAGAGAGTGAGTGAGCAGGGAGAGGGGCAGAGGGAGAGAAACTCAAGTAAACTTAGTGGGGAGCCCAACTTGGGGCTTGGTCCCACAATGCTGAGATCCTGACCTGAACTGAAATTAAAAGCCAGATGCTTAACCCACTGAGCCACCCATGCACCCCTCAAACTGTATATATATTTAAGATTTTTAAAAATTCATTTATTTGACAGAAAGAGATCACAACTAGGCAGAGAGGCAGGCAGAGAGGGAGAGGGGGAAGCAGGCTCCCTGCTGAGCAGAGAGCAGAGAGCCCAACGCAGCGTTCCATTCCAGTATCCTGACATCATGACCTGAGCCGAAGGCAAAGGCTTCACCCACTGAGCCACCCAGGTGCCCTTCCAATTTGTATATTTTTAAAGCAAGGCTTAGGTAATGCCTTTCTGAGACTTTCAAAGTCAGAAAATGTTTAGGTCAGCCCCTTTTACAGTCTGCTCTAAAATAGATGTTCTTTAAGAGCGTTAGAGCCTAAGAAACTTGTCAAAATTGTCTGCCTAAAAAAAAAAGTTAATCTACTCATTTCCAACTGAATAATATGAGCTTCGGGGGATTCCATTTTTCCTTTCTCAGTGGAACCATGCTCCTGATAAGTAATATGCAGCTTACTTACAAACTTTGAACCCAGTGGCTTCTGTGAGTTTTGGGGCTGGGTCCCTCTGGTTATTCTGAGGTGACTTAGAGAAAATATTGCACAGTCAGGAGGTCTCCCTGCCACCAGCCTTGCCACTTCCTTGCCTTGAAGTGGACTGGCTCTCCAACAAGGCTTGCTTCTTGGAAGAGTGAGGTCTGGTTGGGGCAAGCATAGAATGTTTCAGAAAGGCATCAGTGTTTTACCGAAGTGTGCATGTGTCATGGTTAATGAATGTTCTCTACATGGGGAGAACAAATTGGTCCGTGTAACTTTGAGTAGTAGTATTTCTATAGCAGAGGAGCATTATCCAAATGGTTTAATGTTGAATGCCTGTGTTCTGTTATAGTTAGGAATTCTGGACCTAATATTTGTTCACTGTATAAACAGGAAACTGGTAAGAGCTAGTTCGTTACATGAGTAAAAAGACTGAGAGCTGTACATACCATGGAGATATTTGGGTTAGTTCTTACACATAATTCAATAATCTCAAACATTTATGTAGTGCTTACCCTGTACTGGGCACTTTAAAGCGTGCTTTTTTTTTTTTTTTTTTTTAAAGATTTTATTTATTTGACAGACAGAGATCACAGCTAGGCAAAGAAGCAGGCAGAGAGAGAGGAGGAAGCAGGCTCCCTGCTGAGCAGAGAGCCTGATGTGGGGCTCGATCCCAGGACCCTGAGACCATGACCTGAGCCGAAGGCAGAGGCTTTAACCCACTGAGCCACCCAGGCACACCACCCCCCAAAGCGTGCTTTTTCGTGTGTTAATTTAGCCCTTAGTGCAACCTTTTGAGGTAAATACCATTTTCTGTTCTAAAGATAAAGATATGGCATACAGAGGATATGTCATGACTTGCAGTGGAGACAGAATTTGACCCAGGCAGCCTAGCTCCACTGTCCACCCTCCAACCACTAGTTTAAACCACTATCTTCGGGCGCCTGGGTGGCTCAGTGGGTTAAGCCGCTTCTTTCGGCTCGGGTCATGATCTCAGGGTCCTGGGATCAAGTCCCGCATCTCGGGCTCTCTGCTCAGCAGGGAGCCTGCTTCCTCCTCTCTCTCTGCCTGCCTCTCTGCCTACTTGTGATCGCTCTCTGTCAAATAAATAAATAAAATCTTAAAAAAAAAAAAATAAACCACTGTCTTCATTGTTTACCGTTCTGCACAAATCCAGTTATACCAGATTCCCCCTGCCATTTACCAACTGCTCTGGTGGAAATGCAGTGGCATGCAGAGGGCACAGAGGTGGGAACAGCCAGCCACAAGCAGGGAGAGGGAAGGAGTCACAGGTGCAGGACTAGGGTTGGGTATTGAAGGATGAATAATGATGCTCTGCTGGGAAAGGCTAGTGGAAGCTGCTACAGGTAGAGGGATCATTATGTACAGGATGCGACATGACCGAATCAACGAGGTACAGATGATTCATCTATCATGAAGATGCTCCCCTCTCTTAGGACATTTAAGTGCTTTGAAAGAATACCTTATAAGTTGGCTTCTCAGCAAATCATGCTTCAAAGAAATAAGGAAAGCTACTCGATTCAAAACCCTGTTGTCATCCTATTCAAGTGAATCCACTCTCACCCACATACACACAATAAGAAAGAGAAAAAAGTTACCAACGGGAGCACTTATTTCCCTGGATGGGCCATGTTGCATGATTTTAGCTTTCTTTTTTATTACCTTTTCCTAGATTTTCTACAATAACTATATATTTATTTTGTGATTACTACCAAATTTAGAAGTAATTTATGAACCAGCCCAGTCACTTTTAGCTATGGTATGCCTTACTGTGTAGTATTTTCAGTGAAGTCATCTCAAGTTAACCAGATTGAATTAGCTCATAACTTCACAGAAGCTGCAGGGTTTAAAGTTTACAGAAAATTGCACATTGCTTATTATGAGAATGCCTAGAAAGAGAGAGGAGAAACTAACTCCTCTAATGTTAAAACTATGCAGCCAGAACCAAGCAGCTGAGCTGTCACAATGAGACTTCTGATGAACTTAATGTTCTAAGCCACACCGTTTAGAGTGATGTTTAATAAATGGTTAATAAAGGGGATGTTGTGTAATGTAGCTGCAGGTGGTGACTGTGTCACGTGAGTTGTGTTGGGCATTCTCCTGCACTGACCCCAAGTACACCTAAACAAAACAGCTGTTCCCCAGACTGTGGATGTCAAGTGTCTTTCAGCTGAATGATAACTATTATTGGGTTTTGCATGTAGATTCTTCTAAGTTTGTTACAAGGCTCTCCCTTGGCTTATTCCTGACCAGGTTTCTGGCTTAATATGAATTATTTTATCTTTAGGATAATACCATTGGATTTTCCTTATATGTTTTCCTTAATATGAAAATAAATGAAAACCAACCAAATGAGAAAAGTTAAGACTACTTATTCTGAACTTGTTGTATGAAGGGAGTCAGACTTTTGTTTTGGCAGAGGAATGAGAAAGCCTTGTAGTGAAATAAAGGAAGGACTTCAGAAATGCCCATGTCAAGGGCTATTGGCATGCAGAAGATGTGGGGGAGGTAAGTAGAAACAGGGGATCCTGTGTGATTGGTTAAGGATGCATATTTGGGGGCACCTGGGTGGCTCAGTGGGTTAAGCCTCTGCCTTCTGCTCAGGTCATGATCTCAGGGTCCTGGGATCGAATCCCACATCGGGCTCTATGCTCAGTAGGGAGCCTGCTCCTCTCACCCCCCTGCCCCGCCTGCCTCTCTGCCTACTTGTGATCTCTGTCTGTCAAATAAGTAAATAGAATCTTTTTTTAAAAAAGGATGCATATTTGGCTTTGTATCATTGGTCCTGTATTGGAAGCCAAGACCAAACTTAAGCAAGCTGTCTAATTGACAGTCCTAGCCAATAATTTTGGTCCAAATACTATATAAGTTATTGTGCTGGATTGTCACTGAAGATAGCAATTTGGCATACTGCAAGTCTAACTTAAGCAGGCTGGCTTCTGGTGTTTTAGAAAAAGTGTTGGTTTCTTGAGCAGGCTGCTGGAGGTTGTGGGTGAAAATTACATGGTAATAATATGGTCTAGCCGTTGTCTGTTTGTGTATTCAGTCTCACAATAGAATCTGTCTTGTCCTTAGATTTTTGTCATTAATTCTTTTTAGGCAGACAGCTGCTAATCTGAGTGATATCTTGTACAGTTGGTCTATTGCCTGAATTGCTAAAAGTTCATTGACCATCTAGTATTTGCAAAGCACTGTGAGGAAAAATAGGTGAATAAACATAATCACCATCCTCAAGAAGCTTATGTCAGAAAGTTAAAAAGTCCCAGGTGCTATAAGAACTATGGATAAAATGCTGAGTGCTTAGAAATGTGAAGTTGGGAGACAAATAGGGTTTTTGAAACAACGTAGAGTTAGAAGCAAAAGCAATTATCTTTAATTGACTGGTTTTTTTTGGTGTGTATATAAGGAAAAAAATGAAAAGAAATAAAGGTAGTATCTTCACAGAAAAAGAAAAGACAAATGCAACAGGACAAGCACAATTAGGGAAGTATTTTAGTATTGTTGGAATCTCATCATTGGTGGAATCTTATAATACTTACACTGTCAGTCATTTGGGGATTCTGGTGTATGTTCAGTTCAATCAACAAAGCAATTCTTCAACCAGGTGTTCTACAAATTTAACTCAATTCTGACACTGTCTACCTGGAGATAGCATCAGATCCTACAGGGTAAGGGCTTGGTTCCATGAAACTGTCCCCTCTTTAGATGCCAATCCCAAGTGCACCTGTACTTCTGACCGATAAGCTATATTTTGGAGGTTTCCACAACCCCCTCCATGAGTCTGATTAATTTGCTAGAGCACAGCTCACAGAGCTTAGAAACATTTCCATGTTTCTCAGTTTATTTTAAAGGATGTTATAAAAGATACAGGTGAATCACCAGATGAAGAGGTACATAGGGTGAGGCCCATAAGGGTTTTGAGCACAGGAGCTTCTTTCCCTGTGGGACTTGGGGTTCACCACCCTCCTGGCATGTGGATGCATTAGCCATCCCAGAAGGTCATCAAATCTTGTTGTTCAAGAGTTTTTATAGAGCGTAATCTGTATTTTCCCATCCCCAATCTGTCTCTTTCCCAGAGGTCTGTGGGGTGAGGCCAACAAAGTTCCAACCCTCTAATTAGGTTTTTCTTGGTCTTTCTAGCCAGGCCCATCCTGAGGCTATGTAGGGCACCACTCTAAATCACTTCATTAGCATAAGACCAGGTGTGATCAGAAGGGCTTTAAAAAAATTATTTATTTGAAAGAGAAAGAGTGCTCCCTTCAAAGGGCTTCTTATGAATGACAAAAGAACACTACTATTCAAATTCCAAAGACCATGTGTGTATATATATATATATATATAGTATATTTTTTATATATTTTTTACTATACCACAGTGATATTTCAGTTAAATGGTGGAGGCATATCCCGATAGAAGTGGAGAAAGGAAAACAATAATCTTAAAAGATGCACCCTTGGGGTGCCTGGGTGGCTCAGTGGGTTAAAGCTTCTGCCTTTGGCTCAGGTCATGATCCCAGGGTCCTGGAATCGAGCCCCTGCATCGGGCTCTCTACTCAGTGGGGAGCCTGCTTCCCCCTCTCTGCCTGCCTCTCTGCCTACTTGTGATCTCTCTCTGTGTCAAATAAATAAATAAAATCTTAAAAAAAAAAAAAAAAGATGGCACCCTAAAATAATCATTTTTTCCCTTCTTTTTAAAGTTAGAATTCAAACTTGGTATCTCAGTCTTTATAAGTTATTTTTAGCATTAAAGTGTTTTGGGGTGTCTCAGTTAAGTGTCTGACTATTTTAGCTGAGGTCATGATCTCAGGGTTGTAAGATTGAGCCCCACATTGGGCTCTGTGCTTGGTGTGGAGTCTGCTTGAGATATTTTCTCCCTCTCTTTCTGCTCTTGCTGTCTCTCTCTCTCTCTGTCTCTCTTTTAAATAAGTAAGTAAATCTTTGAGATTTTAAATAAATCTTTATGAAATAATAAATAAAATGTTTCAGACTTCCTTCTTTTTTGACATATAGAGGATACAAACATGTAAACATAGTGAACAAATAAAATAGGTTATGTGATGGGGACAAAGAACATAAAATGTAAAAACAACTTTTTCCCTCTCCATCTTGATTCCAAAGGATCATGGAATTTATCCAGTATCATCAATTACATTTTATTTATTTATTTATTTTTAGCTTTTATTTATTTATTTGACAGACAGAGATCACAAGTAGGCAGAGATGCAGGCAGAGACAGAGGAGGAAGCAGGCTCCCTACAAAGCAGAGAGCCCAATGCGGGGCTCCATCCCAGGACCCTGGGATCATGACCTGAGCCGAAGGCAGAGGCTTTAACCCACTGAGCCACCCAGGCGCCCCTCAAATACATTTTATATAAATGAAATTACTTCTTTAATATTAATTTAAAAACTGACTTTTCTTGTGGGGGGGAGGAAGCTATTTTATCTATTAGAAATTAACTGCAAAATTCTGTGACTTAAAACAACCGTGAACATTTCTAATCCTCACCGTTTCTGTGGGTCAGGAATCCAGGAGCAGCCAGCCAAGCGGGATGGTTCTGGCTCAGAGTCTTTTGTAATATTGTGGTCACCTTGGTGGATGCTCATCTGGGCCTGGAGGAGCCACTTCAAGGTGGCTCAATCACAACAGCCTCCTCACCTGGATCTCCTTCAGCTGCAGCTGGATTCCCCCAGAGCCAGTGATTCAAGAGAGGGAAAGAAAGCCAGGCAGAAGCTACCCTTTTTATGACCTCCTGTGGAATTCTTTTAGCATCACTTAACACCACTTTCTATTGATTAGAGTGACTCATTAAGTCCGGCCTGAATTCAAAAGAAAGGGAATTAACTTTCACTTAAAAATATTTTTATGCTTGAATACAGTTGGAACACAATGTTACATTAGTTTCAGATGTACAATACGGTGATTTGACAAGTTTATGCCTTTTCTGTGCTGACCACAAGGGTAGCTACCATCTGTCACCATAGAATGCTCTTATTATATCATTGACTGTTTTCCTTGTGCTGTGCCTTTTATTCTCATGGCTTATTCATTCCACAACTGGAAGCCTGTATTTCCCACTCCCCTTCACCCATCATGCCCATTTCCCCACCCTTCCTCCCCTCTGGCAATGATCAATCAAATTTGCTATATTTATAGTTCTGATTTTATTTTTCGTTTGTTTTGTTTTTTAGATTCCACCTATGAGTGGAATCATATGGAGTCTGTCTTTCTCAGTCTGACTTTCACTTAGCATAATATATCCAAAATATATAAAGAACTTACACAACTCAACACTAAAAAAACAATCTGATTTGAAAATTGGCAGAGGACATGAATAGATATTTTTCCAAAGAAGATACGCAAATGGCTAATGGACACATGAAAAGATAATCAACATCACTAATCATCAGGGAAGCACAAACCAAAACCACAATGAAATATCACTTTATACCCATTGAAATGGCTAAAATAAAAACAAGAAATAACAAATGTTGGCAGAGATGTAGAAAAAGGGGGCACCTGGGTGGCTCAGTGGGTTAAGCCTCTGCCTTCGGCTCGGGTCATGATCTCAGGGTCCTGGGATCGAGCCCCGCATTGGGCTCTCTGCTCAGCAGGGAGCCTGCTTCTCCCTCTCTCTCTCTGCCTGCCTCTCTGCCTACTTGTGATCTCTCTCTGTCAAATAAATAAATAAAAATCTTTAAAAAAAAAAATGTAGAAAAAGGATCACTTGTACCTTGTCGGTGGGAATGTAAAATTGGTACAGCCACTGTGGAAAACAGTATGGAGGTTCCAGAAGAAGTTTAAAAAGAGATACCGTATGATCCAATAATTCCACTACTGGGTATTTAACCAAAGAAAATGAAAACACTAATTCAAAAAGATATGCACCCCTATGTTTATTGTAGCATTATTTATAATAACTAAGATATGGAAGGAGCTGAGAGATTGTTGGAGAGTTTAGAGATGATATTTGAAATGTGCATTAGTTCAGGTCCACCAAAATGTACTCACCAGGATGACATTAGATATGCAAGAAATTTATTGGAAGTGGAAACAGGAGAAGGTGGGGGGTCTTTACACTGCTTTGAAGTTCTGACCCTGGTGGAAAGGGAGAGAGATAGAAGGGGAGGAATGGCTAGGAAAATCTTAGGCTGCAAGCACAGATCTAAGAAAGTTTTGATTGGTTGAGCCAAAGTCACCTACGTCTTGCAAGAATGGGTCTGCATGGTTCTCTTGATGTTCTTAGTATCTGGCTGTGAGCAGCCTATGGGGATTATGGTTTTAGTATAAACATGGTGTTGATCCAGAGGGGCAACAGGTGGGCTGTTAGTTTCTAGGCTGAGTGTCTGGAGGTGATGGTAATGTCATCAACAGGAAACAGAGAAGCAGAGGGTCCTGGAGGAAGGAGAGATCATGAATGTTTGAGCAGAATTGTTTTAGGTATTCATGGAACATGCATTTGGAAATGTTGAAGCAATAGTTGGAATTAATGCATCTAGAACTTAAAATAGAGATGAGAGATGGGGTTCCAGATTTAGTGAGTATTCTAAATAAATTCATAGGGAGTGAGATGTCCTGGGATGGAATATAAGGAGGAAAACAGAAGTCAAGATGTTGGGAAACAGAGCATGTAAAAGGAGGCAGAGCTGTCTGAAGTGAAGTAATTAAAGAGGCTGGAGGATAAATTTTCAGTCAGGGGTTGTGGACCCCACTGGCATATTCTGGACTTTTCTTAGATAGAAGAAGGAATAAAGTCCACCTGAGGATGTGAGGACACTCTGAAGTAAGAAGAGTTGAAGGGTTGCCTGTCTGAGGATTTGAGTGAGAGACGGAAAACATGAGACTGGATGTTAAAGAAAAGTGGGTTAAGGTTCAGAATAGCTATTGTGAGCATCCAAGTAGTAAGAAACCTGGTATTTTTACAAAAAAAAAAAAAAAAAAAGGTATTTTTGCAATGCCCACATCATCAACATACTGATTAAACAATGAGGAAATACAGTTTCTAAGATTCTGAAATTAATTGCATTAATTAATACACAGTGTTGTTTCACAGAACTTAATAGCTGCAGTTTTCCATCCATAAATGTTTCTCTGAAGCCCATACTTTTAGGCATGCAGTTGAACTAAACGTGAAAACAGTCTGTGTATTGCTTTGTCATCATGAGATTTTGTGATGGGTGATTATGGTGAATATTTGAGCTAGCTATATTTGGGAATTTAGGCAAGTTTTCATTGCAATGCCTTAATTCATCTGTATTTTCTGAGCACCTGCTATGTGCCTAGCAACTGCTATGCCCCTGCTCACAAAGAGATTATAATTTGGTGGGTAAGATTCTGGGTTGGACTATAACTTTCTCCTTCTGCCTATTTCTTTGGTCTATAAAAAAGCATCTCTTTCTTGCAAGCATGTTAGATTGTTTGAGTTGGACTCCTAGAACATATCCTTCCCTAATTGTTTTTGCTCTGCTGGCTATAACAGTGTCCCCACAGGGCAGCAAAGAGGAAAAACAAATACTCCAGGACTTCACCCTGATTCTCATTTCAAACTCACCATTTGGCCTGATTATATAGGTAAACAGGTATACCAGGTAGATGTGAATTGCAGTTTCTCTGTAAATTTCTTTTAAAAATGTTCGTATATTAGATGAAGAGAGGTGGTAGAGGAGGCATCCCACAGAAAGCAGTGTGATCCAAGACCAAGGAGAAAGTGACAGAAATGGTGCCTCTTGTCCCCACATCCCCACTGTGGGATGTTCTTGTCTTCTTACAGTTAGTATTAAGATCTCGAACCTGATTTTGGGTGAATGGGAAGGGCTGTAGGGACTGCTCACTCCTATGGAGACAAGGGGCCAAGGAATCATCACAAACACAGGTCGGACCTGCCTCAGCTCCTTTTGGCTTTGGAGGTGCCTGCTGGAGGGCTTTAACCCCTGGGGTAATGAAGGGCTGGGTGCAGTGGGATGTTAATTAACTGAGCAATAAGATGGGAAAGAATCTGGCTGGATTAGGGCCAGGTGGATCAGAGCCCCAGTCAGGCCTGCATGGTCCTGTCCCAAGCATGTCTTGTCACAGGTTCCCTTCTGTGAGTATCAAAGAATGTTCAATTTGAAGAGTTGCGGTGTCCTTATTCTACATGACACAGAGCTTACAGATTGGTTTACCTTTCTGGAATGGAGAAATTCTCTGATTCACAGACTTTGTTTGTGAAACTGTTCTTTGTTGGGGGAGGAAATTTAACACATAAGAGGGAGTAGCATGGATTCGTTAAGTGAGTTTAAGTCAGGCGGTTATGGGGGAGGAGTGGGGTGCTACAAATGATGAGGTGATGATACAGAAAGGCTGCACATTACGATGGAATTTGTACCGAATTCCAGGTTCAACTCAGAAAATCAGAAAATGGCCTGACAAGGGCTGTCATTCATGGTCTGTTTATCTTGATTGAGACCCTTGACCCCACCCCATGGTTTTCTAAGCAGCTTTGAAGTCAAGGATCTATCTGCAGGTTGGCAAGAAAAATATGCTAAGGCAGTCTCTGTCCTAACATTCTGGCCCCAGCTTTCCCCTTCAGCCTCTGGCAGAAAAAAGCCTTTCTGGGCAAATTCAAATATGATTGTGTTGGTTTTCAGTCCTGATGATTTCCTTGGAGACCTTTTCTGAGTATCTTGCCAAGTACACGAAGGGCAGGGAGTGGGAGGGAGGCTCTGACATTGGTTGAGTGGCTGTTCTGTGCTGGTTGCTGCTGGACTTCCCGGAAAATGCCCTGTGGACCTTTGGCCACTGTGGGGACTGAAAGGTGTCTGCCCTCATATATTTAACAAGGAGGATTTTGTTCTGCACATAACATTTTAATTGAATTTTTAAATTTTTGAATAACATAGGCATATTGTCCAAAATTTAAAAACACAGAAACATATGTAGGAAAAAGCAAGACTCCTTCAGTCTCCTCCTATCAGTTTCTTGAGAATCATTCCCAAGATATTCTGTTACTATGTAGCATATGCATATGTATTTATTCTTTTTTTAATGTAAATGGCAGAATCCTTTATTTTCTCTCCTTGGAAACTTTGACCTAAGATTTTAAGATTGCCAAGAAACAAAAACAAAGCATGGGTACATTTTTTCATACAATTGACAAAAAAGTAATCATAGTGTTATGTGTTAGGGATAACGATTTAAGTGTGGGGAACAATGTGTGTATGCATGTGTGTTTCAGTATAGAAGGAACATTGACCATTACAGCCTGCCTGTCTATTCTAATAATATTTTTTTCCAATTCTGGTCAAAATTCACATACATGGAAAATTAAGACCTGGGCGTATAGTGCATGGAGTATTTAATACCTGTTAGGAGTATTTGTTTGGTGCAGTGGTCAGTACAAAGCCCCCCTTGTTATTTTAGGTGCTGGTGACAAGGGAGTTGCTATTGGAAAGTCTCTTTTAGAATTACATAAGGAGAAAGCGTTCATTCGGAATTCTGTGAAGAGGAACAGTATGGAGATCCACCTGCGGATTCTTAGAGAGTGGTGCCGAGGTCACTGAACTCTGTTCTTGGTACATTAGAACCAGGGCATTATGCAATGCTCAGAAGCAGAGGAATAAACAAGGTCAGAAATGGGCATTTATTCCATAAGAAAAGAACATATTGCTTGAATTCCTGAAGGACTACTGGAGGACTTTTGTGACTGGGGATGCACGATAATGCACAGTAACTGACTATAGGCAGGAACTTGGAGAGTGACACATTGTTCCAAGTGTTTCTTTCTTTCTTTTTTTTTTTTTCCCCAAGTGTTTCTTAATGGACACTCCCTTTCTCTTTCTGTCTCCTTTCCCCCTGGTCAGTTTCAAAGCCATTCATAAGAAAGACAGTTACTGGAATTGGGCCTGTTTACAGGAGGAAGCTGTTTTTGTCAGATTGGATGGAAGAGTGAGAAGAATGTGCACGGCTGTGGGGTTTGCTCTGGAGTAAAATGGGAAGCATTTCAGAAGCATAGCCAAGAACCTACCCTACTCTTGATGACTCAGGAGTGTCCATTACCTTGGTGTACAGATGTCTGCTCATTTGTTTAACTCACTTTATTCCAAAAGAAGGTAAATAAGAAAAAGTCAAGCTTGAGAAGCAAGGCTTGTTGATCCTATAATGCTTCTGTCCTCACATGGCATTTTCCTCATATGTGTAGCTCTGCATCCAAATTTCCCTTTTCTTATAAGGGGAACAGTCACTGAATTAGGACCAACCCTAAAATAACATGAGTTCATCTTAACTTGATTACGTTGTTAAAACCGTATTTTCAAATAATATCATGTTCACCAGGGGTTAGGACTTTAACATATCTTTTTAGAGAACACAGTTCAATTCATGGCACTCTTCTGCCCATCTCCCTTCTGGACTAATGTACTAGCTTCTTCAATATCTCCATGTTTCTAGGGTCTCCCCTCTGACCTAGCCACCATATCAGTAATTATCTTTCTGTAACATAAAAAAGATATTATTCATTACTCTATTATTCCTAAAGGTTAAACTCTTTTTTAAAAATTAATTAATTAATTAATTTGACAGACACACAGTGAGAGAGGGTAACACAAGCAGAGGGAGTGGGAAATGGAAAAGCAGGCTTCCCGCCAAGCAGGGAGCCCAATGGGGGACTGGATCCCTGGACTCTGGGATCATGACCTGAGCAAAGGCAGACTTAATGGCTGAGCCACCCAGGTGCCCCCACCTAAAGGTTAAACCCTTGATTTGACAGATACAGCCCTTCATAGACCATTTTCATTTGGGAGGTAGACCTTTTGTCCTCATGACATAATACAGAACAGGGGCCTGTCCTTCTTGCACAGAATTGTGCAATTGAATTAAAGCTGGCCTTGCTGAATTGTGTGCCTACCAGGCACTGCTAGTCAATCCCAACTCGTAATGGGTTCTCAATCACCCTCTCATAAGAAAGCTTTGGGAAGTGAGTGGATTTCTTACATGACTGCTTCTAAGGATGCTGCACTTGCATAACTCCTCAGATATTGGTTTATTGAATTTTCACTTACATTTCCTAAACTTTCAATGGAAAAAGGTAAAATTGTCTATCATAAGGCAGTTGGATGATACTTACTCATGAAACTGATACCTAGAAAACTGTCTTCTCTTTCCTTAACCCAATCTGGCAAAATGACACATCTCTTGTGAATTTACTTTTCTTGAAAGCATGTGGAGTGGGAGGGTGGGATGGAGGGTAAAAGTGTTTTCATTAAGGATAAAGAAGGATTAATGAGAGCAATAGTCACAGAGTTCAGTTGGATTAAAATAAAGTGAAGCATCCTCTTATCTAGTTTGCCATTTTAGAGACTGCTGTATATAGATTTTTCTCTGACATAGTAACAATAAAATCAGACAATTATAAAATTTAAGTGAATGAATCCCTGAGAAAATCTTAGAGGAACCATATATTTGCCCAAGTAAATGCAATGATGTATCTATAGGCAGAAGGGCAGAAAAAGAACCATGTAAGGTCATTTGTATCTATAAACTATCTTTTAGTATAAGTGCTGTGCCTGAAGCTGGTTTGTACTGGGCCTGGTGGGGGGAGTGTAGAATCTGGAGTCAGGCAGACCAGGTTGTAACCATTCAATTTAAAGCCATGTAGCCTTGGGCAAGTGATCCTATACATGCCTCAGATTCCTCAGGTGCAAGAAAAGCATTTGGTATGACTCCTGGCAAAGAGTAATGCTCAGAGGTCAGATTTTGTTGTTACTATATGAATGACTCCAAATAGGGTCTCACCTGCATCCAAGAACTTTTATAATTCTTTCTTAATTATCGAAGTGTCCTAATGGGAATGTTGGTTAAAATTGCATCTTCTTTTTTTTTTTTTTTTTTAAAGAGAAAATACTCTTTTTTTTTAAAGATTTATTTATTTGTTTATTTGACAGAGAGAAATTACAAGTACACTGAGAGGCAGGCAGAGAGAGAGAAAGAAGGAAGCAGGCTCCCTGCTGAGCAGAGAGCCCGATGCGGGACTCGATCCCAGGACCCTGAGATCATGACCTGAGCCGAAGGCAGCGGCTTAACCCACTGAGCCACCCAGGCGCCCAAAATTGCATCTTCTATTACAGCTGTTATTTACACTTCTGGGTGAAGGGCTTTTTATAAGTAGTCACTTTTTGTAAGTGACGCAAAGGAAAAACATAAGAGTTAGTAGAGGAGCTTTAGAGAAAAATATAGATCATGCGTTATTTAAGACATATCAATATTGGTATTATAAAGGCAGTTTAAAAAGGAAAACAGTATTTTACTAAGAGAAAGCAGAATTTACTTTTTAAAAAAAATTTTAACATATAATATATTATTTGTTTCCAAGGGTACAGGTCTGTGAATCATCAGTCTTACACAATCCACAGCACTCACCATAGCATATACCCTCCCTAATGTACATCACCCACCCCCCATCCCTCCCACCGTCTTCCACTCCAGCAACCCTCAGTTTGTTTCCTGAGATTGAGTCTCTTATGGTTTATCTCCCTCTCTGATTTCATCTTTTTCATTTTCCCTCTCTTCCTCTATGATACTCTGTCTTGTTTCTCAAATTCCTCATATCAGTGAGATCATATAAATATCTTTCTCTGACTGACTGACTTCACTTAGCATAATACCCTAATTCCAGGGCGCCTGGGTGGCTCAGTGGGTTAAGCCGCTGCCTTCGGCTCAGGTCATGATCTCAGGGTCCTGGGATCAAGTCCTGCATTCGGGCTCTCTGCTCAGCAGGGAGCCTGCTTCCTCCTCTCTCTCTACCTGCCTCTCTGCCTACTTGTGATCTCTGTCTGTTAAATAAATAAATAAAATCTTAAAAAAAAAAATACCCTAATTCCATCTATATTGTTGGAAATGACAAGGTTTCATTTATTTGGTGGCTGCGTAATATTCCTTTGTGTGTGTGTGTGTGTGTGTGTGTGTGTGTGTGTGTAACTGATACTTTTATATACATTTTGTATATATATATGTATACACACTACACCTTCTTTATCCATTCATCTGTGGATGGACATCTAGGTTCTCCGTAGTTTGGCTATTGTGGACATTGCGGCTATAAACATTGGGGTGCACGTGCCCCTTTGGTTCACTGCATTTGTATCTTTAGGGTAAATACCCAGTAGTGCAATCACTGGGTCATAGGGTAGCTCTATTTTCAACTTTTTGAGGTACCTCCATACTGCTTTTCAGAGTGCACGCACCAGCTTACATTCCCACCAACAGTATAGGAGGGCTCCCCTGACGAAGGCGAGGTTTTAAAAAATATTTTATTTATTTAGTTGGGGGTGGGGAGGAAACGAGAGTCGGGGAGGCAAAGGGACAAACAGATGCTATGCTGAGCAGAGAGCTCAGCACTGGGCTCAATCTCACAACTCTGACATCATGACCTGAGCTGAAATCAAGAGTCCAACACTTAACCAACTGAGCCACCCAGGTGTCCCAAGAAAGTAGAAAGTGAAAATACCATAGAAATGTAAAGGGAACAGTAGAAACTCAGAATGTGGCAGATATTAAAATTGGGCAAGTCTAACAAAGCCAAAAAAAGAAGAGCCAAAAAAAAGCTATGGGGAACCAAATTGGAGGGGTAATTGAGTGCTGTTTTGGGATTTTTTTTTAAATTTCTGCATGCACTACGTAATATTGTTGTGGAATTGATTCTTATATTTTTCATATAACTGTTTTCATATATATATTCAAAGAAAACAAAATTCTTACACTATAGTTAGAGTTCTCTTTTGAGATGTTTTTCTGTTTATAATATTTCTCTCTTTTTTGTAATCAGGTGAAAATGAAATCCTTACAACTCTGCGTGCCATTTCCAGCAAAAACAAGATCTGGAGATCATATATGGGCATGGGCTATTACAACTGCTCCGTGCCACAGACGATTTTGCGGAATTTACTGGAGAATACAGGATGGTAATGTATTACTAGATTGAAAACAGGAGTACTGTGTTTTGATCTGCGTGAATTTCCCCATTTCCCCCACACAAGCTTGTTTTTTTCCCCATTTCCCCACACAAGCTGGCTTTTGTGTGTTTGAGTCTGTGAGGAGTTGACGTTGTATTGGCCATCAATACACACCGCCCTCATCTGCTGCTTCAAGTCCACACCTGCAATTCTGAGGCACAAAGCATTTGTCTAGGCTAGGGCAGAGGTTAGCCTGGGTAGATGAGAAGCACAGCACCTTTGTATCTTTTTCTGCTTTTGAATAGCAAAGCAGTTCTGGTTCATCAGAGTGCTTTGTCCTGGATGAAGTCGCTCATGTCCCATCATTAGAGGAGCCAGATTTATTGGCCTAATCACTCCCGCCTCCTGGCCAGAGCTTTTAGCTTCAATATGCTCCATTTCTTCATTAGTAGGAGAACAGGAAAGAACCATCAAAGAACTAGGTGCTTTTTGTTTTTGTTTTTGTTTTTTGCTTTTAGTGTGAGTGTGAATAATTTGCACTGCTGAGGTTTCTTTTCCACTGTGGTATTGACAAAAGTTTGCATGGTTGAACTCCAAGTTTGATTTCAAAAGCAAATGGCCTGTCTTTCCCCTTACAAAATAAGCCTCAAAAGTACATGAATGAGCTGCAGCATTTTAGCTCTCTGAATACTGGCCAGAGCCCTTCACTCTTGGTGGCCATAGAGAATATCCACCATATTGCTTCCTGGCTGTGAGTGGATGTGTTAATTTACTTTAGGAGCTGCCAGCATTTTGAGAGGGAAACAATGTTGTTTTGCTTTTTCAGTCCTGGTTTTTGGGCACATTTTAAATGTTGTTCCTTTCCATTCACTGAAAGTTGATTTGAATCTCAGAGGGTAATACTGTACATCACCAGCACTGATAGAGAGGGCTGTGCACATGAGGGCAAGGAAATTTCACAGTATCACCCTTCTGAATGGTTTCCATAGAGACAGAACCAACAAATTCCGGTGACGTGAGGTGAAAATAAATGGACAACATAGCTTCAAAAGAATACAAACATTTGGGCTCTTACAAGAAAATTTACATCAGGTCCAGAATTTTATTTTATGGGGTCCACTGTTAAAACAAATCTTTCATGGCTGATAACATCAGTAACTAATAGAAAAACACTTAAATTTTCCTTGTGGCTATTTCTGTTCTGAGTAGCTTTGGCTCTGGGATTAAAAGGAGAGAATCTCATGAATGTTTGTCCTACTGCACTACCTCCTTCTTTCTCAATCCCACAAGAATGTCACAGCCCAAAATCGTAGAAAATGCTTATTTTGGGATAAATGTTAATGCCATGTTAAATATATAAGCATCTTGTTTGAGCCAGATAAAATGCTTTCTTGGATGTGCAGATGCTTTAAAAATATATTAAAATACATCTAGAAGCAGAAATGAATTGAGTTAGTCAGTTGAAATAAAGAAAATGTAGGGATGCCTGGCTAGCTCTGTCGGTAGAGGATGAGACTCTTGATCTCAGTGTGGGGAGTTTGAGCCCCATGCTGGGTGTAGAGATTATTTAAAAATAAAATCTTTAAACAAAAGAAGAAATAGAAAATGTAGGTCACAGACACCCCATCTTAATCACCACATTTTGCCTAATTGAGTCAGCAAAACCTTTGTATAGATGACAGGAGGTCCGTGTTAGCATTTTTCTCCTGAAATGAGGGTTTATTAGTATCCTTGGGCCTCAGACTCACTGTCCTGAGTTTTTTTAATAGTTTTGTTAAGACCTTTAATACCTGTTACTATAGTTGTCCAGAAAATGTGTAGACTAAAGGAAGCTCACAAATAAAACAAGAGGGATCATGTATTTATTTTTGCAAGAAAACAATTATAAAACTCTCTGCCTTTAGCAGGACTAATTACCTTCAGTCTAAGTTTGGGCTTATTAGAGTGTTGAGCAAGGCAAGAAAAGCTGGCAAGAGAAGAAAATATTAAATCTCAAAGTCTGTTATCAAACAAACAGTGTGATCTAAGGTATGGAGGACTATACTTGGGATGGCTGGGGTTTTTTCCTGCAAGTAATGGGGAGCCATCTCCATTTAAAAAGGGAAGTCAAGGGACGCCTAGGTGGCTCAGTTGGTTAAGCAGCTGCCTTCGGCTCAGGTCATGATCCCAGCGTCCTGGGATCCAGTCCCACATCGGGCTCCTTGCTCAGCGGGGAGCCTGCTTCTCCCTCTGCCTCTGCCTGCCATTCTGTCTGCCTGTGCTCGCTCTCTCCCCCTCTCTCTCTCTGATAAATAAATAAAATTAAAAAAAAAAAAAAGGGAAGTCAAATACTACACACTTCTGTACAACAGATCTTCAGTAAGTTCCTCTTTTAAGCACAGCATTAGGGCAGTAAGGTAACAAAGGGCAAGTTGTGGATATGGGGCATTGGAAGGAAGATTAATGGGAATAGATCATGATTTGAGCTCAAAAAAACTGCAGTTTCTACCTTGAGAACTAGCACAACACCTTTGAAGGAATAAGAATATTCAGGAAGAGAAACTAGTGTATTTGGGGATCTAGTTGGAGGAAGAATAGGCAATGTGAAGCTGACGAAGATGTGATAAATTTTCAGAAAAAAAACCTTTCCAAATAGGAATACCTAATAATACCTGAGCAGAATTGTGAGTAAATCCCTCTTAAAGATCAAAATAATGGGAAAAAAAACCTTTTTAAGACAACTAATATTTGGGCAGGATTTTACCATTTCCATATGCTTTATATATATTAACCTCCTTTGAATGCTAAGAACATAAAGATATAGGTGATGTTATCTTCATTGATCACCAAGAGAAACTGGGAAAGAGAGATTTGGTTACTTGTCCCAATTCACAGGTAGTGCGTTAAAGAATTAAGGTTGAAACCCAGGGCTTCTTAAAACTAGTATCATGATAATGCAGGGAAATCTGTGAATCATTATAGTACTAAATAGGGTACGGAAGGGTATGATCTTTCTGGAGAGGAACATGGCAATATGTACTGAGAACCTTAAAATTAATTATCATATACAGTTCAAAATTCTACTTCTAGCAATTATCTGAAGGAAATAAGACAGAGGGTACTTAATTTGAGGGTACTTAATAATAAATAATAGTAATAATAAATAATAATAAATTATAGTAAATAAGATGATTTAATGCTACATAACAGTTAAAATTATGTCATTGAACAATATTGAAGTTATTAGAAATTGTTCATGGGATACTGTTAACAAAACAGGGCATAAAACTTTACACAGAACATAGTATTATTTTAAATATAAATATGATTATGGTGTAGAAAGAGTAAATTAATTAGCTTGATTGGGGTACCAGAATATGTATATCAAATCATTATATTATATATTTTATATTTTATTATTTTATTTTATTAAGTAGGCTCCACACCCAGTGTGGGGCTTGAGCTTACCACCCTAAAATTAGGAGTCAGACCTACTGACTGAGCCAGCCAGGTGCCCCTGTACACTTTATCTCGATTATCTCAATAAAGCTGGAGAAAAAGGAATTATAAAGAGAAGTCACAAATAAACAGGGGGCAGATACCACAACAGAAAAATGGGCAACATACTTGAGTGTGTCTGTCATAAAAGAGAAAAAAAAACATTAAAAAGAAATGCATTTAAGTGGTAACTGTTGTTATCTTGGGAGTTTTCTGATAATGGGTGATTTTATTTTCTCATCTGAATTTTCCAAATTTTTATAATAAAAAGGTGTAAGATAATCAGAAAATTTACAAAAATGGGATCATGGTATTTAACACTTGTACTTTTTAAATACATATATCAGGAGCACCTTCATGTCAGGAATTATTCTTTAATGCATTATTTTCAATAAATGTGTAGTATTATGTATGCATAATTCTCTTTTCAGTGAACACTTCATTTTGTTGCTTTTGTGTTGTTCTTATTACCCCTTTTTCAATATTCAGTGCTGTGATGAATTCTTTGGAATATTGCTGTCTCTATTCCTATTATATATGCTGTGTCCATGGGTATTCTGAATCTTTCCCATTTATTGGATGGACCAGCTAATTTGTGTATGCTCACGTGTGTGCCTGAACAAGTTTGTGTGTCTGTCTATATGTAAAATAACGACTCTGAATAAAATGAAAGTTTCAGATAGCCAGGCAATCTAAGCATGTCTTTGTGGTGGCAGGCCATGCTGTGTGTGAAAGTCTTATCGGATGTGAGGTCACAATTGCTTCTTGTCTGTGCCTTTTGTGTGACCCCATTTCTACTCAGATTCCTTTTCTACTTTGTCTACAACATGTATTGTGTGCCTCATTCATTCCAGTTCACTACCCACTTAGAATTGGCAAACTGATTTATAGTTGCTAAGCCAGGCTGTTCAAGGAGTTAACTGGAGCAAAAATGTACTCTGCTATACACCTACACACATACACACACACACAACTATGCCAGTTAAAAGTTTTAGATTATTTCAAACTCTTGATGTTGGACTGCTTGGTTAGGCAAGTTCCCCCACCCACTTCCCCTCAAACATAAGAAGTATTGATTTCAAATCCTTCAGAAAGAAAAGAAAAAGGATGGAAATATCCTGCACATGATTACCAGAGCAAGACAGAAAGGGATAGGGCTTTAAAAAAAAAATTGTTTTTCCCTAATACTTTTCTGGCTTAGGAGAACAAAAACAATAGAATTATAAAACAATGTCAATCACATGTGGGAGCATGGACCCCAATCTGACCCACTTTGGTGGTAGAGTGAATGGATTCCAGGTGAAAAGATAGCAACTGTGTTACGAGTCCTCAGTCACCCTCTCATATCACCTGATTTTATTTTCTTTCTTTCTTTCTTTCTTTTTTTTTTTTTTTTGATTTTTATTTATGTATTTGACAGAGAGAGATCACAAGTAGGCAGAGAGGCAGGCAGAGAGAGAGAGAGGAGGAAGCAGACTCCCTGCTGAGCAGAAAGCCCGATGCGGGACTTGATCCCAGGACCCTGAGATCATGACCTGAGCCGAAGGCAGCGGCTTAACCCACTGAGCCACCCAGGCACCCCTGATTTTATTTTATTAAAAAAAATTTATCACTCTGAAATGATTTCATTTATTTATTATCTCTTTTTCCCCATGACAGCATATTATTGAGATCAGGGACCGTTACCCGTTTGTTTATGATGTATCATCAGCAGAACATAGCCTAGTTCTTGGTGGTTACAGGCATGTAGTAAAGTTTGTAGGATGAGTGAAGTAATGAAAAAAGGATGAAAGTATAAAATGGATTAGCTCAAATACCTGAAGAAATATTTCTGACTAATAACTAGAGGATACAAGACTAAAACTCTTGCTGTGCTGTCTTCTAACCATTTATATCCTTGAATTTTGATAGCTGCAGAGTTAACTTCTCCAGACTTAATAACTGAATAGTCAGGATTCTTAAATAGACCTCTCTTAATTTCCTAGGAGCACATAGAATCTCTACTGCTTAGTATAAAAACAAAGATCCTCATAAAACAACACTTTTGTGGGGCATCTGGGAGGCTCAGTGGGTTAAGTGACTGCCTTCAGCTCAGGTCATGATCCTGGAGTCCCAGGATTGAGTCTTCTATCAGGCTCCCTGCTCAACAGGGAGTCTGCTTCTCCCTCTGACCTTTCTCCACTCATGCTCTCTCTCTCTCTCTCTCAAGTAAATAAATAAAATCTTAAAATAAAAAACACCACTTTTGAGTATAGATAGTAAATTCTTAGATGCTTTCCTATTGTGGACTGTGATGGAGATAGGCTTTTAGCTAGAAGAAAGATAACAGGAAGTAAAACTTGTGTTTATATTACTGTAGGTAAACTCACGTGGATTTAAGAACCAGGTTACAATAAAACACATACATATGATGAGATTATTAATACAGACCTGTAAGATTAAAAAGCAACTTAAAAAAATAGAAATGTAAGTACTGAACATGGCCAAACTAAAGATAAATATTGTTACTGTGATTTAAGTCTAAGCATCCCTACTGATAACACAGTTCTCAAAGAAGGCAAACTTAATTCCAGTTACTGAATTCCAAAATGAACACGTCTCGTGCACTTTTCTGATAGTGAAGTCACAGTTTGGACATGGCCTTTGTGTCTTTCACAGGATCACCCAGTATACTCCATACCAGCCAGAAGTATCTCAGGGGAGACTGGAGAGTTTACTAAACTACCAGACCATGGTGTGCGACATCACAGGCATGGACATGGCCAACGCATCCCTGCTGGATGAGGCCACAGCAGCTGCAGAGGCGATGCAGCTATGCCACAGGTGAGAGGCCCATGGGCCAAGGGCCATTCTCGGGTGTCTTTGGCTGTGCAGGTAGAGCTGGCCCTATTAGTGTCCAGTGACTGACTCTCTCTGTCTCAGAAACACACACACACACAGTAGCATTATACCAGTCAACTGAGAGAACCAATAAATCTGCAATAGTAGCAGCTTTAGAAAAGTGGCTTTTTAAAGCCGATATTGTTTTCCATTTAACATGAGAAAACATTTGGCTCTTCTCATTCATTGTGTTGGCTCTGGTCATCCATAGTGTTAAGTTCAGGGATGTTAGGGCAGCTCTGAGATAGTATCAAGCTCCCCTCTCTGTGCCATCTTCAGTGTGAGGCCTTTGTCCTCATGGTCACAAGATGACTGGTGGGGCTTTAACCATGACCCCTGCACCCAGGAAGGAGGAAAGGGGAAAGGGTGCTGCTAGCTAAATAAGGCCTCTTGAAAGAGTTTGTTGGAAACTTGCATTCACAACTTCATGCTTTCTTGACAACCCCTACCTATGTGACCTGGGGGAATGCAGCTTTTATTAGAGGCGCACTGCTGCCCACTACGTTCTCGAGTTCTGTTCCTGTTGGTAAAGGGGAGAACGGTTATTGGGTAGGAACTGGCGATCTGTGTTGTTGAAATACCATTTTCTTTCATGAAGCAAATTGTTTTAGATTGTCCTTAAATGTTTTATACCTTGTTTTTTTGTATTTAACAATACATTGTGAGAAGATTTGCTTTAGTCAGCTTTCTAGGACATGGCTTTTATTGACTACCTGGTATTACTCACTCGCATGAAAGTACCATAATCTATGTAACCTCATCTCTTTTGTTACACATTCACTTTGATACCATCTTTTACTGTTACAGATGCTATTGTTTTACATATTTAGAATAAATTTTGTCAAAAGTTCTGATTGCGGTATGCCTGGGTGGCTCAGTAGGTTAAAACCTCTGCCTTTGGCTCGGGTCATGATCCCAGGGTCCTGGGATCAAGCCCCACATCAGGCTCTCTGCTTGGCAAGGAGGCTGCTTCCCTTCCTCTCTCTCTACCTGACTCTCTGCCTGCTTGTGATCTCTGTCTGTCAAATAAATAAATAAAATCTTAAAAAAAAAAGTTCTGATTGCATGGAGCACTGGGTGTGGTGCATAAACTGAATCTTGGAACACTGAAAAAATAACAACTTTTTAAAAGAAATATTTAAATTTTTTTAAAATTCTGATTATTTTAATATTCTATAATTTTAAATTAAAATTTTTTTTTTTAAGTTCTGATTATTTCCTGAGGATGCATTTCTAGAAATAGAACTGCTGGGTCATGGTATAGAGTTAACAGTTGCTTTCCAGTTCCTCACCTTCCTTTGTTCTTGGCCTTGTGAGTACTTTTGAGCTTACCTTCCTGGTAGAATTTTCCTGTAGATGTCATCTGGTTCGGAAATCTGCCCATATTCGTGGTATGTCTGAGATTTTGTGCCTCTGGCTCTGAATGCCCATGTAACTCTCTTTTTTGGCTTCCAGATACTTAGAGATGGTTAAATTGGTTCAGGTACCAATTCCAATATGTGTGTGGAGGTTTTCCCCACACCAACAAACGATTCTTTGAGAACAACAGTGTGTCTAAGAATTCCTCTCAATTCTGACACAATCTATCTAGAGATAGCATCGGATTCCAGGGGTTAAGGGTTCAGTACAAGATTGCCCCCCCACCACACTCCACCCCACCCCACTTCATATGCCTGTGGCAAGCCTGTGTTATTTCCTTTGCTTCTGAGTGCCTGGCTATAAACAATAGGTTCCCAGGACACGCTCAGTTAATTTGCTAGAGCGACTCACAGAACTCAGAGAAACATTACTTACTCGATCACTGGTTTATTACTAAGGAAAAAAACAGGAATAGCCAAATGGGAGAGATACATAAGGCAAGTTATGTGAGAAAGATGTGGAGCATCCATGCTCGCTCTCAGTGTATACCATTCTCCTCCGATTGCCACATATTCATTGACCTAAAGTTCTCCAAACACGGTCCATTTGGGTTTTATAAGGCTTCATTACATAAGCAGAATTGATTAAATCATTGGCAGTTGGGTATTGATTTGACCTCCAGTCCCTGTTCCTTCTGAGATCAGGGAGTAGGATTAAAAGTTCCACCCCTCTAATCACATAGTTGGTTCCATTGGCAACCAAACCCCATCTGTGGACATTTTCCAAATTTAATTAACATGTAAAAAGACATCTTTGTGTTCTCCACAGTTAGGAAGTTTGGGGAGCTATGAGCCAAGAACTGTGGATGAAGGCTTAAATATAAATGAAAATATGAAATATTTGGTTTTTGATATATTAAAAATTTGGTCATAACCAAATATATATTCTTATAAATCACAACATTGCAGTAGTGAACCCCAAACAAACTTGCTTAGCAGGTATGTAAAGCTCTGAATTTCCAGCCGCAGGTTATTCTGCTTTCCAAGCAGCAGAGGTGGGTTCAGACTTTTCCACCTGATCCTGGGTGGATAGCCAGAAAGAATGCTGCTCCGTTCTCAGCTGTTCACATTTTTATCTTATCTCTTCCTTATCCCCCTTCTTGCTTCATCTCCTCCACCTCTCTTTCTAAGCTTCCATTTCATACTTGGAGAACCTGAGGCCTTTTTGGTTGATGGTTCAGGGGTTTGGTCCTGAACTGATTTAAGTTAATGAGCTACAGCTCTGCAAATGCTCGATTTACTTCATCTCTCTTAATTCTCATACCTTCGGGCCTATGTTTAATTTGACTCTTGAAAAGTAGCTTTGTTTTTATCTTTAGAAAAGATAAATAAAATAATAATAATAATAAATAAAAGTTAAAATAGCAGTGTTTTTGTTTCCAAAAACAGATGGCTCTTTTCTCCCAATTTAATGCTCTATTAAAGTTATGTTAATTATAAAAATACCTGTTCAGAGTGGAAAAATATGTAAACAGTAGAGAATATAATGAAGTGAACCTGCTGTTTCTCAGTCCTGTTCCACTGAGAAAGCTGTTGTTAACTGGTCAGTGTGTATCCTTCTGGAAAATTAAATGCATAGCACAATGTACATGTCGTGTTCCCCATCCTTTCTACCCAGATATGCTCATGATACATGCACTGTTACATATACTATTTAAAAAAAAACAAAATTCAACTGAGCATATCTGAAGCATATCTGAACTGGCTTTATTATTAAACAGTTCACAAATTGGGCAGCATTCTACTTATCAGGTAGAAAGGCTCCCTGAGGAGTTGTACAAATGAAAGATTTTTCTTATATAGGAAGGAGGGTGGGGCAAGAATGTGATAGGCAAGATCACCTTCCCTTAGGGGGAATGAAAGGGTGTCTTATTATGCAGATGACCACTTCTAGCCTTTGGTGGATGGAGAAAGCCCACATGACAGATTACCTCCTTTGTGCTTATCAGTAAATTCCTGACTCAGGGTTAAGACTACCTTTCTGGAGGAGGTTGAAACTGCAGTTAGTTTAGGTATTAAGCCCCGGTTTGATAACTGGGCCTGGTGCAAGAAACCCCATTTTGGGCCTCTGGTTTTCTTTTTTTCTTTTTTTTATTTGACAGAGACAGTGAGAGAGGGAACACAAGCAGGGGGAATGGGAGAGGGAGAAGCAGGTTTACTGCTGAGCAGGGAGCCAGTGGGGTGGGGGCGGTGAGGAGGGAATCCATCCCAGGATCCTGGATCATGACCTGAGCTAAAAGCAGATGCCCAAAGACCAAGCCAGGGTGACGCCCCTCCCCTTTAAAAAATTTTTTGGTTTTCTTTTTAACAATCTCCATCAATTTTGTTTCCTGAAATCATGAACGTTTAGAAAACTCCCAGGATTTAGGTCCTTTGGTAGCTGTAAGGTACTGCCCATGTCACTTCTCTTGAGTCCTTTCATGAATGAGGACATTTGGTTTAGATAATCTCCAAATGCTTCTTCTTCTTTTTTTTTTTTTTTTTTTTTTAAAGATTTTATTTATTTGACAGACAGAGATCACAATTAGGCAGAGAGGCAGGCAGAGAGAGAGGAGGAAGCAGGCTCCCCGCAGAGCAGAGAGCCCGATTCGGGGCTCGATCCCAGGACGCTGGGATCATGACCTGAGCCGAAGGCAGAGGCTTTAACCCACTGAGCCACCCAGGTGCCCCTCCAAATGCTTCTTTGGCAGTAAAATTCTCAGATGTTTTTATTTCAACCTTTTTTTATTTCTACTTGTACCCAGTCATTATCCTGTTTTTATTTCTTTTTCTTTTTCTTTTTTTTTTAAGATTTTATTTATTTATTTGACAGAGAGCACAAGTAGACAGGCAGGCAGAGAGAGAGAGGGAGAGGAGGAAGCAGGCTCCCTGCAGAGCAGAGAGCCCGATGCGGGGCTCCACCTCAGATCCTGGGATCTTGACCTAAGCCAAAGGCAGAGACTTTACCAACTGAGCCACCCAGGTGCCCCTCCTGTTTTTATTTCTTTTAACTCTTAACATATTTAAAAATTTAAGCCAGTTTAAGATTGATTTTGCTAAATAGGGTTGGAATAGTGTTTAAAAAAAAATAAAACCCCAGATTCAACTGAGTAAATTTGAAGATCTAACTGGCTTTATTCAACGATTCATGCATTAGGCAGCATCTCATCTAGCAAATAGAAAAGAGTGATAAAGGGCTACAGAAAGGGAAAGATATTTTTTTTTAATATCTGATGATTTAATTTCTTTTTTCAAGTTTTTATTTAAATTCTAGTTAGTTAAAGTGTAATATTAGTTTCAGGTATAAAATTTAGTGATTCATCACTTATATAAAATACCCAATACTCCTCACAAGTACCCTTCTTAAAATCTTTTTTTTTTTTTTTTAAAGATTTTATTTATTTATTTGAGAGTGAGAGAGTATGAGAGAGAAGCAACTCCCTGCTGAGCAGGGAACCCGATGTGGGACTTGATCCAGGGACTCCAGGATCATGACCTGAGCCGAAGGCAGTTTCTTAAACAACCGAGCCATCCAGGCACCCAAGTGCCCTTCTTAAAACCCATCATCTCTATTCAGCCCATTCCCCACCCATTGCCCCTCTACAACTCTCAGTTTGTTCTCTGTGGTTAGGAGCCTGTTTCCTGGCTTTCCTCTCTCTCTTTTTTTTTTCTCCTACATTCATCTGTTTTGTTTCTTAAATTCCACATATGAGTGAAATTGTATGGTATTTGTCTTTCTCTGATTGACTTATTTGGCAAAACACAATACTCCCTAGCTTTATCCACATTGCTACAAATGGCAAGATTTCATTCTTTATGACCAAGTGATATTCCATCGTGTGTGTGTGTGTGTGTGTGTGTGTGTGTGTAATCTTCTTGATCCATTCATCAGGCAATGGACACTTGAGCTGTTTCCGTAATTTGGCTATTGTTGATAATGTTGCTATAAATACTGGGGTGCATGTATCCTTTTGAACCAGTATTTTTATATCCTTTGGGTAAATACCTAGTAATGCAATTGTTAGATTATAAGGCAATTCTGTTAACTTTTTGAGGAGACTCCATACTGTTTTCCAGAGTGGCTGTACCAGTTTGCATTCCCACCAACAGTGTAAGAGGGTTCCTCTTTCTCTACATGCTTGCCAAGACCTGTTGTTTCCTGTGTTGTTGATTTTAGTCATTCTGACAGATGTGAAATGATATCTCATTACAGTTTTGATTTGTATTTCCCTGATGATGAGTGATTTGAGGATCTTTAGTCATCTGGATGTCTTCTTTGGAAATATGTCTATTCATGTCTCCTGCCCATTTTTTAATTGGATTATTTGCTTTTAGGGTGTTGAGTTTTATAAGTCCTTTATATATTTTTGATGCTAACCCTTTATCAGAGATGTCATTTGCAAATGTCTTCTCCCAGTAGATTCTTAGTAGATTGCCTTTTAGTTCTATTGATTGTTTCCTTCGCTATGCAGAAGCTTTTTATCTTGATGAAGGTCTAGTAGTTCATTTCTGCTTTTGTTTCCCTTGCCTCAGTTGACATATCTAATAAGAAGTTGCTTTGGCCAATGTCAAAGACATTACTGCTTGTGTTCTTCAGGACTGTTGTGGTTTCAGGTCTCATATGTAGGTCTTTTATTCATTTTGAACTTATTTTTGTGTATGATGTAAGAAAGTAGTCCAGTTTCATTCTTTCACATGTTGCTGTCCAGTTTGAAAGAGAAAGGTTTTTATTTTTTTATTTTATTTTATTTTTTTAAGGATTTTCTTTCTGTATTTGAGAGAGATAGGAGAGAGCATGAGCAGGGGGAGGGAGTATATTTTCCACTGTGCAGAAAGCCCAACCATAGAGCTTGATCCCAGGACTCTGGGATCATGACCTGAGCCAAAGGCAGACACTTAACAGACTGAGCCACCCAACTGCCCTGAAAGAAAAAAGGTTTTTAAGGAAGTTACAAACAAGAAAGGGATTACTTAGAGCAATGTCACTTTCCTTTGGAGGACAAAAAGGGTCTTATTAGGTGAATTACCACCTCATTGGTGATTACCAGGAAATTCTAGGCTGACCAATTAAGATTGTGTTACTGGGGATGTTTGAAACTATAATCAGGTATGTATTAAGCCTCAGTTTGGTGACATGAACCTAGCACGAGTGACTCTATTTTGGGCCTTTGGTTTTCTTTTTAAGAATAGAAAGTGGATTTCAGTAGAATTGATGACTCATTTTTTACATTGCATTCAGAGTTTCCCTAAGTACCACCTTTGCTTTGCGTTCTTAGAAGCCACTTTGATTTCTTTAATGTTCATGTTTGAATGTGATTTTCCTTTTCAACAGACACAACAAGAGGAAGAGATTTTTTGTTGACCCCCGTTGCCACCCACAGACAATAGCTGTCGTCCAGACTCGAGCCAAGTAATTAATTTCAATCTTATTTTGAACTCAGGGATAATATATATCATACTCATCTCTGTTGTTTCTCACTGTTACTTTCAAACTGATTGGCGGTGAACCTGGTTTATATTGAGGTTGTTCAGTTTTACTTTCCCTCCTACTGTCTTCCTGAGATCTTGCCTCGTAAGTAAAATGTGCCAGAATGGAGAATATAGAAGTGACTTTAGTTGCCTTTGCTTTGTATTGAGTAACCCTGTTGTTTGTTTTCTTTTTTTAAAAAGAAAATTAAAAATACTGAAATAATTTCAACAATGTTCTGGAAAGCTTGAAAAGTAGGGGGAAAATGGAATTCTCATGCAATTGTTAGAATTTAGTGTATACTACTGCAAACATTGTTTATAGGGAATCTAAGTAAAACCTAGGTGTGGTATGATATAGACAAAAACAAGCATACTATATTAGTTTAGTGCTGTAATCAGATAAACACAGCACAGCTGTCCCTGGCTGGTGTATTTGTTTGCTTTCTTCTTGTAATAACTGGGCAATATTATATTTCCCAACCCCAAACCACCATCCCTTCAGAAGGGGTGTTCTCACATAGGATTGGAACTGGATGGTTAAGAAAGGTCTTTCTCTTTGTCTTATTGATGGCTTTCCATTCACCTAAAACTGATCCCAGGTGAAAGTGGTGACTGCTGTCTAAAGTTGGTTCTTTAGTCCTAGGAAGCCTTGTTCCTGACCCTTTCAGGAGCAGGTTCTAGCAGGAAAGGCGGAATGGGAGTGGTAAGGGTGGAGGAGAGAAACAGAAGCCAAGCTGTTGGAAGCACTTGAGATGGTGTGAAGCTCTGTTAACAATGAAAGGTCAGATGTGAGATGGGCACATGCACGTGTGTGTGTGTGTGTGCGTGCCTATATGTGAGTGTGTGTCAGGATGAGGTGGGGTGAGGGACAATGAGGAAGGACATGGAAGATGGACACTATATCACTGAAAATAAATTGTAAGGGATTTTTATTTTCTCTTGAAAATCAAAAGCATGATTGCTCTTTGTCTATTGTCTTTCCAGATACAATGGCGTTCTCATTGAGCTGAAGTTACCCCATGAAATGGACTTCAGTGGAAAAGATGTTAGTGGAGTGCTCTTCCAGTATCCAGACACTGAGGGGAAGGTGGAAGATTTCACAGAGCTTGTGGAGAGGGCCCATCAGACTGGGGTAGGCAAATCTCTCCTTGTGGGGGTTCACGGAGGTGTGTCCCAACTTTGAATTAATGATTTTAATGCATCTTAGTTTCTATACCTGTATAGCCTAGAATGTTAAGTTCTATCCTTCCTGCCTTTTTTCAATTTTATTTTGTTCATTAATTCCTGGCATTCAGTAATTTTTTTTAAGATTTTATTTATCTGAGAGAGAGAGAGCATGAGGAGGGGGAGGAGCAGAAAGAGAGGGATAAGCAAGCCCCCTGCTGAGTGAGGAGCTCAATGTGGGGCTTGATCCCAGGCCCCTGGGATCATGACCTGAGCTGAAGTCAGATGCTTAACTGACTGAGCCACCCAGGTGCCCCTTTGTAAATATTTTTGAATGAATCAGTGAGTAAATGGAATTCACCAGGTCTGAAACAACCCTGTCTGTCTGCTTATATTGAACATAATTTACTACTCTCCAACTGCTCTCAGGAGAAGGTGACAATTAACCACCACTTTCTCTCTTGTGTCCTTTCTAGAGCCTGGCCTGCTGTGCTACTGACCTTTTAGCTCTGTGTATCTTGAGGCCTCCTGGAGAGTTTGGGGTGGACATTGCCCTCGGTAGCTCACAGAGGTTTGGAGTGCCACTGGGCTATGGCGGACCGCATGCGGCCTTTTTTGCTGTTAGAGAAAGCTTGGTGAGGATGATGCCCGGGAGAATGGTGGGGGTAACAAGGTAACACAGCTCACGTTTCTCCACTTTTTGATTGTGCTTATTGTTTTTCCTGTCTCGTCTGATTACAAAAGTTGTTGATTTTTCTCTGAATTTAATTGGGCCATGCAGGGTAATTTACAGCATATTGGTATTGAAGTCATAGAAGTTAAGTTTTCAATTAGGTTGACAAAAGCATTGAAAGACTGGACATTTTAGGTGTGTTTTATATCTAACCACTTTCATTCTCAAAAGCATTATCACGCCACACAGTTAGGTAAAAGACATGCACAGTGAGAGATTACCATGTACACATAACTGTTATCTACATTATTTCATAGAGGTCTGCTACTTATTTTTTCTGGTAATTTCTAAATGTACTCTCTCAAGTGCTTCTCATTGATACACCTCCTCAGATTAAGAATTTAGATAAATGTCATGATTATTACTGGGGAAATTTAGCATGCTCTTTTAGACCTTTCATTGAAGTTGGACTTATTAGCCTAAGTGAATAGTCTCTATTAGTGAATAATTTGAATTTTTGAAAAGCAGCTTACCACATAATAGCAAGAGGCACCTTGCTTTTTAGTGTAAAAATAGTTTCTTCAAGTATTCTTTTTTTTTTTAAAGATTTTATTTATTTATTTGACAGAGATCACAAGTAGGCAGAGAGGCAGTCAGAGAGGGGGGGGGGGTGGAAGCAGGCTCCCTGACAAGCAGAGACCCTGATGCGGGGCTCGATCCAAGGACCCTGAGATCATGACCTGAGCTGAAGGTAGAGGCTCAACCCACTGAACCACCCAGGTTCCCCAGTTTCTTCAAATTTTTATATTTGCTTCTTTCAGTGATATATCTTTACCAGGCGAAATGAGGCAGAAAATTTTCTAATTAAAAAGAATTTAATATATTGTTGTCTGCTGATTTTTTTTTTTTTTAAAGATTGTATTTATTTGTCTGGGAGAGAGAGCAGAAGCAGTGGGAGAGGCAGGCAGAGGGAGAGCAGGCTCCCCACTGAGCAAGGAGCCCGATGTGGTGCTTGATACCAGGACTCTGGGATCATTATCTGAGCTGAAGGCAGATGTCTAACTGACTGAGCCTCCCAGGCATCTCATCTGCTGGTTTGTTTGGTTTTTTTTTAAGATTTACTTTATTTATTTGACAGCACAAGCACGGGGAGCAACAGGCAGAGGAAGGGAAGAAGCAGGCTCCTTGCTCAGTGGGAAGCTTAATGTGGGGTTCCATCTCAGGACCCTGGAATCATCCATGACCTGAGTTGAAGGCAGACACTTAACTGAATGAACCACCCAGGACCACCTGTTTGCTGATTTTTTAAAAAAAATTTTTAATTTTAGTTATTTATTTGACAGAGATAAAGAGAGAACACAAACAGGGGGAGCAGCAGGCAGAGGGAGAGGGAGAAACAGGTTCACCCCTGTGCAAGGAGCCAGATGCAGGGCTTGATCCCAGTACTCTGGGATCATGACCTGAGCTAAAGGCTGACACTTAATGGCTAAGCCACCCAGGTGCTCCTATCTGCTGATTTTTGTATTATCTTTCTGAAAGATCTTTGATATCTTTCTGAAAAATGGACCCCAGAGCTTGGTGAAATAAGGACAGGACTGTTGAATCTTTCTTTTTTTTTTTTTTAAATTTTTAAATTTTTAAATTATTTTATTTTTAAGATTTATTTATTTGTCAGAAAGAGAAGAGAGAAAAGAGCACAAGCAGGGGGAGTGGCAGGCAGAGGGAGAAGCAGGCTCTCCACTAAGCAAGAAGCCCAACTCCAAACTCAATTTCAGGACTCTTTATTAAAGATTTATTTATTTATTTGAGAGAGAGAGAAATATGAGTGGGAGGGACAGAGGGAGAGCAAGAGAGAATCTCAAGCAGACTCTGAGTGAGGAGACCTACTCAGGGCTTGATCCCACAACCCTAAGATTGTGACCTGAACAAAAACCAAGAGTAAGTTGCTTAACCAACTGCACTACCCAGGTGCCTGTATCCAAATTCTTAATTATATTAGGAAAGAAGGAAAATTTTTCTTTTTCTTTTCTTTTCTTTTTCTTTTTTTTTTTTTTTAAAGATTTTTATTTATTTGTCAGAGAGAGAGAGGGAGAGAGAGCGAGCACAGGCAGACAGAATGGCAGGCAGAGGCAGAGGGAGAAGCAGGCTCCCTGCCAAGCAAGGGGCCCGATGTGGGACCTGATCCTAGGATGCTGGGATCATGACCTGAGCCGAAGGCAGCTACTTAACCAACTGAGCCACCCAGGCATCCCAGAAGGAAAATTTTTCTTAGAGATAAGTGGTAAGATTATTAATATTCTTTTTTTAAGTTCTTAAAATCCAGGTAACATACAGTGTAATACTAGTTTCAGGTGTACAATTTATTGATTCACCACATTCTTTTTCTTTGTAGCAATACAGTTGCTTTAGGTTCTAATGCAGAAGTTGATTCCTTTGTCAGATACCTTTTTTCTGTGCCTGCCAAGATGCTTAAAGTGAAATTGAATTTTCTCTAAATTTAATTTTAAATTGAATCTTCATTCCCCATCATTATATTAGTCTGGGTAATTCCTGGGAAGTTTCCTTTCAAGGTTGCTAGTCTTACTGTATATATCTTAGTTCCTCCCTCAGAGTGTATACTAAAAATTATTAGTCCTATTTAAAACAGGGTGGCTTAGGAATTGTTTCTTTATGGCCTTGCAGCCAAATACATTTTCTAGGTTCCTTTCAAGCTGGGAAGGAAAGAAATAGGCCCATTTGTGACCACCCTTGTGCTATGATCTTATGTATTAACTAAGTATTTTATTCTTGGACCAGAGATGCCACTGGGAAAGAAGTGTATCGTCTTGCTCTTCAAACCAGGGAACAACACATCCGGAGAGACAAGGCTACTAGCAACATCTGTACAGCTCAGGTAGATCACATGCCTGCCTTGCCCACTGAATCGTTTAGAATTAACAGAAATGAGCTGCTCATGCATTCACTCAATTGTTCTTTCATCCGTTTACCACCTACTGGCCAGTGTTTGCATCAGAAATGGTGTGATCTTACTGGTAGAGAAGCCCTGTGGTCTTGTCAGAACCAAAATATAATGTATTTTCCTGGAGTTCTGTGTACGAATATACTTGATACTTCAGTGTTTCTAGCGTTCTCGGCCATTGGGCCAGGTCCCTTATGGGTGGCATGCGACTGGGCACTTTCCTTAGGGTTGAAATGGAAGCCCTCTAGGAATGTGGTGAGGAAGGCAACATGACCATGCTTGAGGGGTAATGAAGATTGCCTGTTTGGTGGTGGTCGTGGGGTACTCTTGCTGGGGACTCAGGATAAGCATTCCTGAAAGGATGGAATAAAAGAGGAGTAGCTTCCTAAGTTCCTGATGATTTTGGAAGTTGTCCAGGGTTCATGTCAGAAGGAGTAGTGTTTGAGACCAGGCCAGTTTCGGGGCTTAGGTGGAGGATTCTTCCTGAGCAACCAGTCCATCTTCTCCTTCAGGGTGAGAGAAAGAGCTCTCTTCAACATTTCAGTGGGCAGTACAGTGCTTTTTTCTCTTAGGGCATTGGCTGAAAGCACCACCACCAAGTTTTAGAAAGACTCTCCAGGGGCAGTAGATAATAAGATCTTATATTTGGTTCTATAGCCTTGGTCTTTGGACTAGCTTCTTCAGTAGGTTTTCTTGTCTTATGGCCTCAAAAAGGTGGCTGCTGCTTTTTAGTTAGTTAAGAACTCTTCTGTTATCACAGGAAGGAGCCAGCTGTCAAGAGTTTTTCCTCTGTTGATAACAAATTGAACTTTATGTGATGTTATTACTTTCTGTAGTTTACCCCTCATTTGTTGAATTCCCTGCTTGCATACTTCCCCTTCCTTTGCAACTACTTATTGTTCCTCATTGTTCTGCTCATGTACTTGCAAAAGATATCTGTCTGGTTATTAAATGCATTAAGGGTTTTTCTGCTTCAATGTTTGAAATTAATTTTACTGGTGAACTTGGGCTGAACAAAGGTCTCCATCTTTTTTAGCAATTATTAAAGTGATGTTTGCCTTGGAACTAGCCCAACTCTGTTTTCTTTGATTTTTTTTTTTTGAAGATTTTATTTGCTTGTTTGTTTGCTTATTTATTCATTTATTTATTTATTTAACAGAGGTTGAGAGAGAGAAAGAGAAGTGAGAGAGGGAACATAAGCAAGGGAGTGGGAGAGAGAGAAGCAGGCTTTCTGCAGAGCAGGGATCCTGATGTGAGGCTTGATCTGAGGACCCTCACATGACCTGAGCTGAGCAAAAGGCAGATGCTTAACGACTGAGCCACCTACGTGCCCCTTCTCTGATTTTTTTTTTTTTTAAGATTTATTTATTTATTTTAGGGAAAGAGTTGGGAGTGGGCAAAGGAGTAGAGGGAGACAGGAGAGAGAATCCCAAGCAGACTCCACCACAGTGGGTGTGGAACCTGATGTGCTGCTCAATCCTAGGACCCTGAGGTCACGATCTGAGCTGAAAGCAAGAGTTGGACACTGACTACACCACCAGATGCCCCTGTCTTCTCTGATTTTTATCTTCTCATTCTGGAGAGCTTCTAGCTACCCATTGTCTATTTCATTTCATGAATTTCTTTTCATAATTGGTTGCATAAAGCAGTTGCTCATAACTCCAGTGTCATTCTCTATAAGCATGTAATTAATCTTTTTTGTTAGGAGATGACTGATAATTTTTTGAGATGCTCCTTGAGCACTATTGCCTTTAACTCCAGCTTTCTGCTTCCTTAGCAACTGCTCTTTGTTTCTTGACTGCCCCTTTTCTCTTGAGCATAATAGGCTCCACGCTGGAATTGTCTTAATTGTGCACTGTTGGTAGTACAAAGCCTTTTTTTTTTTTTTTTTAAATCTCTGAAAGTGTGTTATTGAATTCTTTTTTAAAATTCTTTCTATAAACTTGTGATATTTCACAGTCATCTGACTTTGCATCATGTCCTGTTCTTTATGTCTTCTTTATTCTTGGGTTATACTACCACAAGCAATTTTTTCATTAGCTTTTTCTAAAGTCATTGTGTTGAGGTATAATTTACATTTCATTAACTCTTTCAGTGAGCTATAACTCATAAAATTTGACCATTTAAAGAATGCAGTTAATTTATTACAGATAATTAATTATTTACAATTAATTAATTTCATAAAATTTGACCATTTAAAGAATACAGTTCAGTGGATTTTAGTTATTTTTGTGAAGTTGTGCAACCATCACTAGCATTTCATTTCTGAACATTGTCATCACCCCAAAAAGAAACCAGTTTATGAAGCAGTCACTCCCCAACCTTCTCCCCTCCCTACAGCCCCTGAGAACTAGTAATCTACTTTCTTCCTATATGTATTTGCCTATTCTGGACATTTCATATAAATGGGATTTTTACAGTATGTGGCCTTTTGTGCCTAGCTTCTTTCACTTAGCATAATGATTTCAAGGTTCATCCATATTGCGGTATGAATCAGTACTTATTTTTTTTTTTTATGGCTGAATATTATCCCATTGTATGGACATACCATATTTTGTTTACCCATTTATCAAGTGATGGATATTTGGGTTGTTTCCACTTTTAGGTATTTTGAATAAAGCTGCTATGCACATTCACATACAAGAGTTCATGGGGTCATGTTTTCAGTTCTCTTAGGTATATACCCAAGAGTAGAATTACTACACCATTTTATTGACCCACATTGAACTTTTTGAAAAACTTCCAGACTGTTTTCGAAAGGGGCTTCACCATTTTTTATTCCCTCCACCAGGGAATATTTTATTTGAGGGTTGTAATTTCTTCACATTTTTGCCAATGCTTGTTAATTGCCTGTCTTTTCAGTTATAGCCATCCTAGTGAGTGTGAAGTGTTATCGCATTGTGGTTTTAATATGCATTTCCCTTATAACTAATGATTCTGAGCAACTTTTATGAGGTTGTTTTTTTTTTAAAATATTTTATTTATTTATTTGACAGAGAGAGATCACGAGTAGATGGAGAGGCAGGCAGAGAGAGGGAGAGAGGGAAGCAGGCTCCCTGCTGAGCAGAGAGCCTGATGCGTGACTGAGATCATGACTTGAGCCGAAGGCAGCAGCTTAACCCACTGAGCCACCCAGGCGCCCCTATGAGGTTTTGATTATACTTTTTTATTACTTTATTTAAGTAGACTAGTTACGTTAAGTTTGTCCAGGTTATCCAGGGAATTTGAATTTTCTTGGTCTTTATTTCCTTGAACTTTGGAGTTCTAAAGCATTTCTATGATTTCTAAAAATGATTTTATATTTGTTGTCAATTTGTTGGCCAGGCACTTGATACAGTTTCCTCTTTGTGGAAAAGAACCATCTCTACATTATGCAGGATTGTTGTGATAAGAGGATTCCAGAGAATTCTGTGAATATCAGGCCTGAGTTTCTATTCCTCAGAAGTAGTCATAAGCATTTGCATATGTAGTGTCATGGGTTGTTTGACTTGCCCTTTCCATGACTGGAAGGTATTGTAGTGCTTCTATATTTATTTCTAATTGTTATACAGAGTCCACAGAGCTTCTGTACTTTCTTGGGGGAATTTTTGTTAAGAAAGTCTATTTCTGTGTTCTCAGATGTCTTCTTCTTTTATAGAAAGGGAAAGAGAGGGAGAGGGAGAAAGGGACTCTTAAGCAGGCTCTATGCCCAGTGCATAGTGCAACGTGGGGCTTGATCTCAAAATCCCAAGATCATTACCTGAGCCAAAATTAAGAGTTACGATGCTTAAGAGTTAAGATATTTAACCCACTGAGCCACCCAGGTGCTCCAGATGTCGTCCTTTCCTTTGCATGTTGGCTTCACTTTCTGGCATCTTTTTTATTTATTTATTTAGTTTTTTGCTAGAGAGAGAGAGAGAGAGAGCACAAGTAGGGGGCGTGACAGGCAGAGAGAGAAGCAGGATCCCCACTGAGCAAGGAGCCAATGTGGAATTCGATCCCAGGACACTGGGAACATGACCTGAGCTAAAGGCAGATGCTTAACTGACTGAGACAGCCAGGTGTCCCTTTTTGGCGTCTTTTGAGAACTGTTTCTTATTTTGCAGTGGTCCCGTGGATTCTTTCTGGCAGCCTCGCTGAGAAAATCGTACCTAAAAAAATCAATCCAATATTAAATATCATCCAATTTTAAAGCACTATGTTTCTCAGTTTCCCTTCCCATTCGATAGTGATTGGCTGTGAAGATGACCTTGAACTAACTACTGACCTACTTACTATCTTAGGAGAGAAGTCACAAATGGGACTGAAAACTTCAGAGTTTATAGTGCTTACCTAGTAAAATGGGAGTGGCAGTGGAAGAATGGAGTAGGCTGGGCAGGGTAGGAATCTGAGACCTGAGTTGGGACCAGTTTCCTAGAGGGCCGGGATGGTATTGCATGGTTAGAAGATCGCTAATTGGCCGGATCTATGGTGATAACACAAATGAGGGATGGTACCAGGAAGAAGAGAAAAGCACGAGGTGGGCCTCCCTCAACTTTTAGCACATTGTAACTCCTTTTGGTCTCTTATCCTAGCTATCTTATTGCATCCTCTTCCCTGACTCAACGTGCCGTCACAGTGGGTCCTTTTCCTTGTTTCCCGCAGGACTTCCTCACTGAACCACCTTGAGCTGCCTGTGCCCCTGAGAAATTCCAGTGCCATTCCTTTCTGTTTTTCATCACACAAAACACAGGCTTCCCTGTAAATGTCTGTGAAACCTCAATCCCGTGGTCAAGGGAGATATCTTTGCCTGAGAAAGTGACTTTGCTGTGAGCAGGGAATAGCCAATAGGTGCTGATTTTCTCTTTCTAATGTATGTCCTGCCAATTCATTCTGGTTTTATTCCCCATGTCCTGCATTTTCATTTTCAGTAGTCCTTTTTCACACCATCTCCACTCTGTCATTTGGCTGAACTTCAGCTTCGAGCACTTTATTTATGCTCTCAGGAGAATTGTGTTTTCTGAGTTCTTGAGTATTTGAAAATTGCTTGTTGCTTTTATCTTTGAACTGTTTGACTATAAAATTCTTAGATCTCACTTTTTTTTTTCTGACACTTTATTACTCCATTGTCTATCTACATGAAATACTACTTCTCAGTGTTTAGTGACAGCCCCATCCCCCTCTTATGGTGATATGATTATAAAGTTTCATCCTCCTCCTTTATGGTGGTCAAATTTAAAGGTTTAGTGTCGTGATTCCAGGGTGTCTTGGATGCCGTGTTTGCCCCTGAGATAGGCAGGTTATAAATGGTCCCCCACTCTCATAGAGAATGCAGGAAATCTGATCATTTTTTGGTCCCTGTTTTCAATTTGGCATTTCAAGTCAAAATAATATTTCTTCTCACTAATTGTCTTCATCACATTGTTGAGCATGATTCCTTAAATGTTCTTGTTGTTTTAGGCTCTCTTGGCAAACATGGCTGCAATGTTTGCAATCTACCATGGTTCCCGTGGGCTGGAGCATATTGCTAGGAGGGTACATAATGCCACTTTGATTTTGTCTGAAGGTGAGTCACTTAACTGTTTAAAAACTTTGGGACATAATAAGACTGATAAACCTGAGTAGGTAAAATAGAAAAATTGTATCCAATACTGTATACAAAATTGAAAGTCAAATAAAGTATTTCAACATTTCTGGGGCGCCTGGGTGGCTCAGTTGGTTAGGCTGCTGTCTTTGGCTTGGGATCCCACATTGGGCTTCTTGCTTGGCAGGGAGCCTGCTTCTCTTTCTGCCTCTGCCACCACTCTGCTTGCTTGTGCACAGGCACACTCTCTCTCTCTCTCTCTGACAAATAAATAAATAAAATCTAAAAAACAAAACAAAACAAAACTATTTCAACATATCTGATAGACTGGCTGTTAAAAATTTTAATATGGAGATCTCTTACTTGCTCCCCAGCTCCATAAACACCAGAGGAATGATCACTCAGAGAAAAATGGGCAAAGGACATTAAGTGTAATTTTATTTTCAAAATTTTTTTAAGATTTATTTATTTTATTTTAGAGAGAGAGAGAACCAGGTGGAGGGGCGGAGGGAGAGGGAGAGTCTTAAAGCACAGAGCCTGATGCAGGGCTCAGTCTCACAACCCTGAGATCACGGTCTGAGCTGAAACAGAGTCAGATGTTTAACTACCGTCACCCAGGGGCCTAAACTTAACTTTAAAAGAAGCAAATATACAAATAAATGGCCAATAAGCATAAAGCTTCAACCTTACTATTAAGGAAATGTAAATTGAAACAATAGTGTTTCTCCCATTACTTGGTAAAGATTAAAAAGAATGCTGATATTGGTATAACTTTTTTTAAAGATTTTTATTTATTTATTAGAGAGGGAGGAAGAATATAGACAGAGAGACAGGGAGAAGCAGACTCCTTGCTAAACAGGGAGTCTGACAACATGGGGCTCTGTCCTACCAGAACCCTAAATCATGACCTGAGCTGAAGGCAGATGCTTAACTGGCTGAGCCACCCAGACACCCATGCTGGTATAACTTTTATGAGGGCATGTAAGCAGTACATTATCAAAAGCTTGAAAAATGTGCCTAAGTTTGAATAAAAAATTCTACTTTAGAAATTTATCTAAAGGAAGTAATGAAGTAAGGATGTAAAGGATATCCACTGAAGCGTTGTTTATAATACCACAATCTTAGAAACAGCCTTGATGTTTAGATTAAAAAGATCACAAAGATACTGATCTATAGAAAAAAATATTCTTTATGTATTATAAATGTTTTAAAGTGTAAAGAACTGTATGTGATATCTCTCTCTCACACACACACACACACATCCCAATTCTAGAGTAATATACACCAAATTGTAATTAGCAAGTATTTCTGGATGGTGATTATGGTGATTTTTCTTTTTTTAAATATGTATTTCTTTTATAATATTCTATAGTATAGTAATAAGCATTTAATTTCTTAAAAAAAAAAAAAAAAAGCAGCTATCTAAACACTGTCTAAGACCAGGAACAGACTATAGTTAAAATTTACCTCTTGGGTCCCCCGAGTGGCTCAGTCAGTTAAGTATCCTACTCTTGATTTCAGCTCAGGTCATGATCTCAGGATCCTCAGCGCTCAGCGCAGTCTGCTGATCCCTCCCCTTCCCTCTGCTTGTGTTCTCTCTTCAAAATAAATAAAAAATAAAATCTTAATTTAAAAAAAAAAAAAAGTTTACCTCTTTACTTCTCTGTGAAAGGTTAGGGGCTGCAGAGCAGATTTCTGTTGGGGACTCATGGCTCTCCTGTCTTGTCTAGGTCTCAAGCGAGCAGGGCATCAACTTCAGCATAACTTGTTCTTTGACACTTTGAAGATTCAGTGTGGCTGCTCAGTGAAAGAGGTCTTGGACCGGGCCGCTCAGCGGCAAATCAATTTTCGGCTCTTTGAGGATGGCACAGTTAAGTAAAACTTACCCATTTTTTAAAACTATTTTAAAATTTCCTGACTTTTCTTATTAAAAATTTTCTTCTTAAAAAAATAAGCATTGGAATGTTGGGCACAATCTATATTTTTAAACAATCTTCATTTCCCACTAGGAACATTGTGACTTTTAAATAAAGGATGTGTTTTCATGTAGGGGACTCTAAGGCACATATTTTCTCATAATACCCTTCACAATATGACTGTTGAAGGTAAAACATGATAAGTGATATAATAAATTAAGTTAAGGAAAGAAAAGGGTAAGTGAATCTAATGTCAATAGGGGTGACCTACAGGCACCAGACTGTTAAGAGCCTGGAGGTGGCTCCTAAAACTCTAAACTTTGTGAAGCCTCAGACTCATCTAGTCACGGGCCAAATTGGATACAGTGGCACCCAGATATTTTGGAATAACTGAGGGTTTTATCCAGCATCTTCCTCCCTTTGACCTCTCTTGGGGTTTCTCCACTGCTCTTGGTGTTTAGGGCTGATGTTTGCCTTTTCATTTTCATTTCTGTAGCTTGGGATTTCTCTTGATGAAACAGTCAATGAAAAAGATCTGGATGACTTGTTGTGGATCTTTGGCTGTGAGTCATCTGCAGTAAGTAAATTAAGAAGGTGCATTTCTTACAATAACTGAGATGTTGTCAAAGATGACTGGGCCTCTTGTTCCATGTGTGACTTTGGGTGGCCTGTTGTTAAAATTACGCCACTGACCATCCCTGACAGCTGGTGGTCACTGCTGTGGGCCCTAGCTAGTACCTTGCAGCCGGGCTACATGGGAGGCTTGTTAATGGTGTTTAATTGTAACTATCCCTAATATGGAGAATCATGACATTGATTTCTTGGTTATCTCAGTTTTGGGAAAATACTCATTCATGTAACATATTTATTGAACACCTAAAACCTGGCAGTAGTATGCTAGGCCCTCAGGATGGTGGTGAATTAGACATGACTCCTGCCCCGACAGAGCTTAGAGTCTAATGGGGACTCAGACATGTGCAAGATTAAAATCCAGGTGATATGTCATACTAGGTGATGTTTGAAGATGCTCTGTGAGGAGGAGCTTCTCCCCAAGACTTGGAGAAATTGTCCTAAGCTGAGTTCTGAATGATGATGGGTGGGAGTTATCCAATCTGAGATGGCACAATTGAAGAACAAGGTGCTTGGGGCCAGAGGTGTTCCGGACAATGGGAAGAGCAACAATAAACACTTAGAGGACAAAGATTATAATGTGAACTAGGGGCAGTTCAGTGTGGCCGAGTTGGTTTCTAAAAGTTGGTTTCTAAAGTTGGTTTCTAAAGCAATGAAATAGCAGGGCCATGTGAGGAGAAAGGAATGAAGATGATAGAGAGATGGCATGGTGAGATGTTAATCACAACACTCTGCAGGACCCGTGCACAGGAAGCACTCAGTAAACACTGCTGAATGCATCAGTGGAAGGAAACGTTTCCTATACAAGTAGAAATAGGTTCCAGAGTGCTGAACAGTGCCATCCTGGTTGTGTAGGTATTGTTTAAGAGAGGACTTAAGTACCAGATCACAGTTGTAAACCATCAAAGAGATAGCACACTGTTCTTAGTTAATAAATCGGAGTGAATAAGCTGTTTTCTCCCTAGAACTCTGCATTGAATTAAACCCCAGGTTCCATACATTTAAGGAATATTTATGGAGCACCCACCAAGGGCTCTAGGTAGCTGTACTATTAGTCTGCAGCAGAATGAGGAACAAGACATGCATTTATATAATCTGGATATTAAACGCTTATCAGATATGATATGCAAACATTTCTCCCATTCTGTGGGTTATCTCTTAATTCTTGATAGTGTCCTTTGAGATGCAAAAGTTTTTAATTTTACTTGAAGTCTGCTTTATTTACTTTTTCTTTTGTTACTCATGCTTTTGATATCCTATTTGAGAAACCAAAATCCAAATCCAAGATCATGCAGATTTGTGCCTGTGTTTTCTTCTAGGAGTTTTATACTTTTGGCTTTTTAATTTAGGTCCTTAGTTCACTTTGCATTAGTTTTTGTATATGGCATTTGGTATAAGGTAAAAGGTAAGGGTCCAACTTCATTCTTTTGTATCTGGATACCCACTTTCTCAGCATTGTTTGTTGAAGGGATTATCCTCTTTCCTACTGAATGGTCTTGGCACATGTGTTTTATCAGAATTGTTCTTACAGATGAAAGCACTGACAAGGGAGAATACTTATGTGAGTGTTGTATTCATAACTTTTTAAAAAAAATTTACTTACTTGAGAGAGTGTGAACAAGAGCATGCACGGAGGTGGGAGGCAGAGAGAGAGGAAAAGAGAATCTCAAGCAGACTCCCCACTGAAAGCGGAGCCAGAAGCAGGACCCTGAGATGGTGACCTGAGCCAAGATCAGAGTGTCTGCTTAACTGACTGAGCCACCCAGGTGCCCCCATCATAACTTTTTTGATGGCTCCCTAAAATAACTTACTAGAACTTGCTTCATTACTCAAGGAACATGCAGGAGAAGTCTTACTGGGGATGGGGAGAGGCAATAAAAATTGTGATTTTTCCTCTTTTCTGTGGCAAATGTCAATAGAACATAAAAATGATGCTCTGGAGAATTGCCACAATTCTTGACTCCTGAAACCTGTTATCTCACCATGCCAGATGCCAGGGGGTTGGGCAGTGGTAGTAGATCTCTAGTGCTTTGTTGGGGTACATGCGGACCAGAAGCCTGGATCTCCACAGGTGGTTCCAGGCATGCTTTCCACTGATAATCTGTGGTCTCTCCACATAGGAGCTGGTTGCTGAAAGCATGGGCGAGGAGCGGAGAGGTATTCCAGGGACTACTTTCAAGAGAACTAGCTCTTTCCTCACACATCAAGTGTTCAACAGGTTTGTGTGGTTATGTGCATTGTGTGCTGTGGCTTGGGAGTACAATGGAGAGTGGCTGCTTAATTTGTTTTAAAGATTTATTTATTTGAGAGAAAGAGAGCAAGTGAGAGTGTGCAAGTTGGGGGAGGGGCAGAGGGAGAGCATCTCAACTGACATGGTAAATAACTGCTTTAAGTTAACTCCACTAAGCATGGAGCCCGACATGGGGCTTGATCTCACAACCTATGAGATTATGACCTGAGCCAAAACAAAGAGTGGGAGGCTTAACCAACAGAGCCATCCCGGCACCCACATGGAGTAGCGTCTGGATCTAACTATGATATGCTCGGGTTATTGTAGCTCAACTTTGGCTCTCTAATAAACCATATCCATAAGGATTCTATTCCTGATTTTGGCAAAGCCACCTCTTGGTGGCTCTGCTTCATTGGCAGTGTAACCCCTAATCCCACTTGTCAGAAAGAGAGGACTGTGGATACCCAGGAACTCAATGTACTCTTCTTCCCAACCTTCCTTCCTGCCCACAGAAGCTTCTTGTCCTACTGCATTCCCTGAGGTTCGTGGGGGTTCTGTGTCTTTCCTTTCCTCTGATGCTTTTGTTGGCATGTTGCCTATGGCTCAGTTTGATCTGTATTTTGAAGGTGGATCTGTGTGTCTTATCTTTCAGGAGGATGTGTATAGACTCTTACCTCATAATAATGCTCCAAATCATGTGTTTTGTGTTCACAGCTATCACTCAGAAACAAATATTGTGCGATACATGAAGAAATTGGAAAACAAAGACATTTCCCTTGTTCACAGTATGATTCCACTGGTAATTCTTGTCTTTATCCCTGGTCGCACCTCTTTGGATTATATCTGATATGCTGCAAGAGGGATGAAGGGGTGGCCATATGGGGAGCTCAAAGGGTCAAGAGGAAATCACTAATGTGATTCGTTTTGGATATGCTTTTTAAAGGGGTCCTGTACCATGAAGCTCAACAGCTCGTCTGAACTCGCAGTAAGTAGGATACTTCTCTTAAGAGGGAACTTAGTAGAAGCAGTGTTCTACCTTGTACATAGTTAGATAACTGGAGAAAGCTACTGGGATTGTGATTTATTTTTTTTTTTTTTTTTTTTAAAGATTTATTTATTTATTTGACAGAGAGAGATTACAGGCAGGCAGAGAGAGAGAGGAGGAAGCAGGCTCCCTGCTGAGCAGAGAGCCCGATATGGGGCTCGATCCCAGGACCCTGAGATCATGACCTGAGCCGAAGGCAGCGGCTTAACCCACTGAGCCACCCAGGCGCCCTGGGATTGTGATTTAATAACTACCTGAATAATTCTTTACCTTGCTGTTCTTTTTTTTTTTTTTTTTTTTTTTAAGATTTTATTTATTTGTTTGAGTGAAATAGAAAAAGAGCTCGAGTGGGCTGGGAGGGGCAGAGGGAGGGGGGAAAGCAGGCTCCCCACTGAGCAGGGAGCCTGATGTGGGGCTCAATCCCAGGACCCTGGGATCATGACCTGAACCAAAAGCAGACGCTTAACCAACTGAGCTACCCAGGCACCCCATCTTTACCTTGCTATTCAACAATTTTAGGAGAAACCCCAATTTTTATTGCAACTTGATCATTTAAATTTGAGTAAAATTATCTGAAATTAATACTGTATGTTAATCAATTGAATTTAAGTTAAAATGATTAAATATATAATATTCATGTCTTCCTACCCCCTATTTATTTATTTGTAGATTTTATTTTTAAGTAATATCCACACTGAATGTGGGGCTTGAACTCACAGCCCTGAGACCTAAGTCAAATGTCTACTGACTAAGCCAGCCACTTGCACCTCCTATTCCCCCTTTTAAACCTGCAATGCTTTTATCAACTTGTAGTTGTTAAGCTCAGTAGAATTCAGAACGTTAAGCCTTCTTTCTAGGAATCCATTCACAGTGCCAGAAGGATAGAGGTTTTGATTTATTTCTTGTATCAACAGAAGATTTGTGTAACTTGCTCTTGTGGTTGATAAATATCTCTCCTAGGCTAGGATCCATTTTAGCAGAACTGTCTTCTTCCTTTTTTCCATAGGATTATTCTAGTATGACAAACAGATCAGACAACAAAATCATTTTATATTGTGATTGGAAGCATTTTCCCCATTTGCTTTTGTTTGTGTCTTGTTCTGCTCAGTGAAGAGAGGATAAATATATGTGCTGTTAAACCATACCGGAAACAACTCATTGGGTTTCATGGATATAAATCTATTTCAGGGACTTTTTGTTCCTGAAAAGATAAAAAAAAAAGTTTATATTTTTGTGTAACTTCCCTTTCTATGCCCTTCTGACCCACTTACAAAATGAAGGCAGTAAGAGTACTTACCTGGTAAGACTGTGGTGAGATTTAATGAATTAATGTGTTTAAAGTGCTTAAAACAATGCCTGGTACATAGTAAACACTCTTTGTGCTAGGTATTGCTATACTTATTATTGTCATCATTATTAAAGTTAGTATTGTTCTTACTATTACAGTTGTACATGTGCATGTGTTTTCTCCCCTGTTGCTCTTTAGCCTATCACATGGAAAGAATTTGCAAACATTCACCCATTTGTGCCTCTGGACCAAGCTCAAGGGTATCAGCAACTTTTCCAAGAGCTTGAGAAAGACTTATGTGAACTCACGGGCTATGACCGATTCTCCTTCCAGCCTAACAGGTAAGAGATTTCTTCTGTTTTTTTTCAGCTATCTCTTTTGGTATAGTACCCCTCCCTCTCAAAACTTTGAGACTTGAAACAACAATTTCGTATCATTCTGAGAGTTGAGTAGACAGTTAACTCCACTTGGGTGGATGGCCAGAAGGTCAGCTAGTAGCCACATTCACATAGATGGCAAGTTAATGATGGGCTGTTGGCTGAGAGCTCAGTGGAGGATGTTGCCCTGGGCCTTGGCTCTTGTTCATGTAGACATCTCCATATGGTTGCTTGAGGCTCGTTCATCCTGGAATGATGTCTAGGTTCAAAGTGGAGTGTTCCATGATGGAAGAATGTGGAAGCTGCAAAACCCCTTAAGGCTCAGCCTTTGGAGTTTCACAGCATGACTTCCAGAGAATTCTGTCTATTAAAGCAAGTGACAGGGCTAGCCCAGTTTGAATGCAGGAGAGGACAACACATAGGTGTGAATGTCCAGAGTTGTGTTTCATTGTGGGCCATCTTTGAAAACTAGTCACTATATCCATCAATGACATAACATTAGAATTAGAATCAAGTACACATGTTAACTCCTAGGAAGCAGCAGTGTCTCAATCCAGTAGGGTCAGGAGAACCTAGATCCTGGTTTGTGCTATCACTAATAACTTTGAAAGTTCCCTGCCCCCATCCTGGCCTCTTTCTTTATCTGTAAAGTAAAAACTCTGAAGAACAGTGAGGGGTTTTTTTTTGTTTTTTTTTTTTTTTGTTTGTTTTTAAAGCAGAGGGCTCTAGCACCAGTTTTGGGGTACTTAATAAAATACAAATGTCTGTGTCCCACTGTAGCCCTCCTGATCATAATCTCCAGGAGTTAGAGGACTAAGACATCTTATTTTTAAGAAGCAAAAAAATGATTCTGATATACATCCAATTTGCAATCCCATTGGTTTGTGATCTGTCTTGAAGGGAAAAGAGAGAGAGAGAGAGATGGGTAGACACTTTTATCAGCATGAATTCACATTTCAAGTATCTTCAGAAGAGTTGTGTTTCTGTGGCTGGATTCGCCACCTTCCGCTACTCGAGTATAATAATTCTCTACCAGCAAACTCATCATTTACATCACTCAAGAGCTTTAGAAATGCAGACGTCAAGATACAAAAATCAGGGACGCCTGGGTGGCTCAGTTGGTTAAGCGGTTGCCTTCAGCTCAGGTCATGATCCCAGCGTCCTGGGATCGAGTCCCACATCGGGCTCCTTGCTCCGTGGGGGGCCTGCTTCTCCCTCTGACTCTGCCTTCCACTCTGTCTGCCTGTGCTCACTCTCGCTCGCTCTCTCTCTGACCAAAAAAAAAAAAAAAAAAAGATACAAAAATCAAGGAGCAAAAAATACATTATATGTTAATAAAAATAATTTTAAAAAGATACAAAAATGAATGCTTTTTAAAAAAGATTTATTTATTTGTACTGGGTAATAGCAGAGGGAGAATCTTCAAGCAGACTTCCCGCCGAGGGAGAAGTCTGACAGGGGGCTTGATCTCACAATCCTGAAATCATGACATGAGCCCAAACCAAGAGCTGGAGGCGTAACTAACTATACCACCCAGACACCCCCAAAATCAAATGATTTTAAAACTGAAACATTTATTGTCTCACTCTCTGAAATAGAAAGTAATTAGATCTTAGCTAAAATCAAGCCCTACCTCCTATTTGGTAACATAAGCTCTACAGCAAAGTCATGCACTTTGTAAAAACATACATTGTATAAAATACAAACCCTTTAGGAAGAGGGCATATGGCAAATGAAAGGACACAGAGCTCTTTTAGTAATAGCTTCTCAAATCCTGATTTTATAAATAGGAAGGAATGACATGCATGAAAGTCAGGCTTCATACCTTCATTAAAACATCATCAGTCAGCCCCTCTCCCTTTTCAAAGAAAGAAAAACCTGAGTGAATTATTCATCTGTGGCCAATAATACTTTAATTAAATGTTGAAAATGAAGAAACTTCGCCCTCTAGTGATGGACTATGATTACATCTTCTGTGTCCTATGGGAGAGTAATTGTTTAGGATTATTTTAACTCTTAAGTCCTTAGCTTTTGCAGCTCATTGAGGGCCCGGCTGGGGTCCTGAAAGATGGGACCTAAGGACAAGGAAGCTTGCCTTCCCTTAAAGCAATGGTTCCCAACCCTGACTGGAAATTGGGAGTCATGTGGTGAGTTTATAAAAAGATTCTGGTGTCCAGATCTCAGTCCCAGATGGAACTGTAATCTTAACAGGGAAAGACAGGGGTAAGGTAAGGGACACAGGCATGAGTGTTTCTATAAAGCTTCCCAGGTGATACCAGTTTGAAGGCAAGGATAAGAACCGCTGTTGTAGAAGTTTCTCTTGTTGTTTTTCTTATTATATCTCTGTCCTGCTCTCCTCACTCATATGATTGGCAGTGAGATTCAGTACCCTGTCTCAGTTTTGTAGGAGGGAAGGAGATTGCTATTAGGATGTCCTTTCTGTCAGTGATGCCCAGTGATGCCTTCTCCACCTTCACAGATCCCAGATGTAACCCTCATTTCTAAGAGCTGATTTGAAAGGAAATGAGCCATGCCCAAAGTTGAGGCTTATTGAGGGATATTTCTGGTTCTTAGCAGAGGCTGCTATGACAGATGAGGAAATGCCCTACTCTTCTTTTGGGAAAATCATGCTTCCAGAGATTAAAGTTTGGGGGAAAGAGGAAGGGATACACCATATATTCTCTATGTAAGGATTTTATTTTTATCTGGTTAGAACCCTCTTGGTTTGTTTGTGCTGGTCTTCTCTCCACAAATGAATTAGGTCTCATTATATTCTAAGTATTATACTTAGTCTACCCACAGGGCTAACTATTTATTGGTTAATTCATCAATTATTTACTGCTGGCTATTGACCACTCCAATCCAAGGTATTGATATAGCCTTCATATTTATTGTAAGAAGAAATATAAGTTTTCATGGATAATCTGTATTGAGGGAGAATTTACTATATTGTTTCAGCCACTGAAACTATATGTCTAAAATATGGGGTGCAGTCGTAATTATCATCAGGAGACTATTTCTTGGTGTTTTCATTTATACCTAATTGGAGTTGGTCAGTATATCTGTAGGGTTCTAGAGGCTAGTCACTGAAAAGTTTTCCATCTAAACTTTCTTTTCCTTTTTTTTTTTTTTTTTAAAAGATTTTATTTATTTATTTATTTGAGAGAGAGAGACAGTGAGAGAGAGCATGAACAAGGAGAAGGTCAGAGAGAGAAGCAGACTCCCTGTGGAGCTGGGAGCTCGATGCGGGACTCGATCCCGGGACTCCAGCATCATGACCTGAGCCGAAGGCAGTCGTCCAACCAACTGAGCCACCCAGGCGTCCCTCTTTTCCTTTTTGATTTGATGATTTTTATGATATAAATATGATATATCATATTTATATTTATTATGGCAAAATTTTTAAGAATTAAAATTTTTGACATAGGATTAGATATTGCCATAGGATTAGAATATTTTGCAACTCTAAAATTTTTTATTGTGATAAAATGCACATGACATGAAAATTTAGCATTTTGACCATTTTTTAAAAGAATTTATTTATTTATTTATTTATTTATTTATTTGACAGAGATCACAAGTAGGCAGAGAGGCAGGCAGAGAGAGAGGAGGAAGCAGGCTCCCTGCTGAGCAGAGAGCCTGACACGGGACTCGATCCCAGGACCCTGAGATCCTGACCAGAGCCGAAGGCAGAGGCTCAACCCACTGAGCCACCCAGGTGCCCCATTTTAACCATTTTTAAGAGTACAGTTCAATAGCATGAATTCACATTGTTTTGCAACCATCAGCACCATCCATCTCTAGAACTTTATCTTCCCAAATCAAAGCTCTGTATCAGTTAAACAACAACTCCTCATTTCTGTCTTACCTCAACCTCTGGCACCCATGATTTTATTAAGTTGACTACTAGGTATGTCATGTAGGTGGAACTATATAATATTTGTTTTTTTGTATCTGGTTTATTTCATAATATCTTTATCCATGTTGTAGCATATGTCAGCATTTCCTTTTTAAGGCTGAATAATATTTCCCTGTATGTGTGGCCCCACATTTTGCCTATCTCTGCCCATTGATGGACATTGGGTTCTTTCCACCTTTTCTTTTCTTTCTTTCTTTTTTTTTTTTTTTTAAAGATTTTTATTTATTTATTTGACAGAGAGAGATCACAAGCAGGCATAGAGGCAGGCAGAGAGAGAGAGAGGAGGAAGCAGGCTCCCCGCTGAGCAGAGAGCCCCATGTGGGACTCGATCCCAGGACCCTGAGATCATGACCTGAGCCAAAGGCAGCGGCCTAACCCACTGAGCCATCCAGGTGCCCGGGTTCTTTCCACTTTTTAGCTGTTGTGAATAATGTTACCATGAAAATTGGTATACAAATACCTGAGTCCCTGGTTTTAATTCTTTTGGGTATATACTCAGATGTTTTTTTTGAGGCATGGCCATACTGATTTATATATTAATGCATAGGTGTAGGTGGGAAGAGGTATATGAAAAGAAGGACAGATAGTTTTCTTAAGGTGGTAGAACTTCAGTGCTTTTTGTCCTTATGCTTTTTAATTTTTTTTATCTTGGTTTTCCCCTTCCCTGTCCTTACGCTTTTCTAGATTACTAAAAACTTCTTTAACCATGATAAATGTTAGTATATAATCTAAAAAGAAGTTAATTTTATTGTGGGGAGCATGCATACTATGAAATAATTAAACACAATGTAAGTTGCTTACAGATTCATTTCTACCCTGGGTCTTCTGATCTCAGAGCATTTCTCTGTCAGCTGATGGTGTGATAAAGCTGGCTTTGACACCTGCCCTGGGTTTCCTTCCAAACCATATACTACCTCAGTCTTAGCGGCAACATAGTACTCAAACATAAAGTGAGAAAGTCTTGCAACAAGGGCATAGGTAACAAGCTCCGAAGAACAGAATGAAATTTAACACCAAGTGGACTCGTAACACAGCTCTCTGGTTCTAAGATGATTGTGTAGGAGAACAGTTTTCAGGCATGAACCTGAGTGTCCTGCATGTGGTCCTGACTGCTCTGCCTCATCTCTGCTGCTGGGCCCTTCCGATCTGATCCAGTAGAGTTCTACATTACGCTCACAGACGGCTTTTGGTCTTTCCATAATAGTGCCTGCCTAGGTATATACTGCCATAGGACCTTTCCCTTCAGTGGATTTTTTTTTTTTTTCCTGAAAGGGAATTCTGGGTTAACACCCAGAAAATGTGAGACCTCCAAAGGGCTTCCTCCTTAGACATAATGTAGGTTTCTTCTCCCAGCAATAACATGCTGTTATTGATCTGACTAAAGCTTAATTGAGGAATGGCTGATGATTATGGTTGATAAAGGATTTTATTATGATCAACTGTGGCATGAAATCTTTAACTCATATGGCTAAACTTTTACTTGCTCCATTTCCTGGGACTGTTAGATTCCCAAGGTGTTTAAGACTTGAAACAAAAATGTTAAGAAGCTTGTCCCCATTTCTTGTATTTATTGCTCCACCCACAAACATGGAGAGCATTTCCAGTTTGGTGAAGAAAGTAACCAAATCAAATTTTATTGTCTTTCCATGTTCTACTGTGCCCAGCATGGCTTGCTTTGGCTTTTTCCCCCAAAACACTGTGACACACTTAAAATCATTCAGCAGCACACAGATACACTCCAGAAATTGCTGGGTTAGAGTTACAATGTAATGTTTAAGGCAGACAGAAACAGTAATTAACACCTTTCACTGGTATCTAAAGTGAAAGACAAACCAGGATTATTATTAGCTCCCTTGGTTTATAATAAGAGTAAGGAAGTTGTTTTCATCTTTAAAAACAGCAAACTATGATCATGAATATAGAGCTGTCAGTTAGTTTCCCAGAATCTCCACCTGAAAGGTTCTTAAACAGAGGTGTAAACAGAATAATCTATGGATCTCAAACTTTATTGTGTGGGAGAATCACCTATGGGGCTTGTTAAATTGCTAAACTTCTCTGTCAGAGTTGCTGATTCAGTAAGGCTGGATTGGGGCCTAAGAAATTACATTTCTAGGGTGCCTGGGTGGCTCAGTGGGTTAAACCGCTGCCTTCGGCTCAGGTCATGATCCCAGGGTCCTGGGATCGAGCCCCACATCAGGCTTTCTGCTCTGCAGGAAGCCTGCTTCCTCCTCTCTCTCTCTCTGCTGCCTCTCTGTCTACTTGTGATCTCTCTCTGTCAAATAAATAAATAAATAATCTTAAAAAAAAAAGAAAAAGTCTTAGGTTGACCTACATATATCTAACTGCTCTAGCACTATTTGTTGAAAAGGCTACTGTTTCTCCAATGCATGGCTTTTGCATCTTTGTAAAAAAAAAAATCAGTTTGGTTTATTTTTTGTGAGTTGATTTGTGGTTTCTGTATTCTAATCCATTAACTACATGTCTGTTCCTCCCCCAGTAATACACAATCTTGATTCCTGTAGGTATATAATAAGTCTTGACATCAGATAGACTGATTCCTCCCACTTTCTTCTTTTTCAAAGTGTAGCTATTCTAGTTACGTTGCCTGCATATAAATTCTTGAATAAACGTTTATTTCTATAGAAATCTTATTTTCTTTTTTAAAGATTTTTTACTTTATTTATTTGACAGAGAGACATCACAAGTAGGCAGAGAGGCAGGCAGAGAGAGAGAGAGGAGGAAGCAGGCTCCCTGCTGAGCAGAGAGCCCGATGCGGGACCCGATCCCAGGACCCTGAGATCATGACCTGAGTCAAAGGCAGCGGCTTAACCCACTGAGCCACCCAGGTGCCCAGAAATCTTATTTTTTTAATAATGATAATATATTTTAGCTTCCAGATGTTAACAGTGCATACTGTGAGCTAGATGCTAGTTGTTAGATATAGATAAAGGGAAACAATTCACTTCATATTTAAATGTATAATTTATCATTCATAAAAGAATGATTTCTCATGAAGAATGTCTTTTTAAATGTAATAGTTAAAAAAATACCAAAAGAAACTTATCAGGAAATTTAAATATTATTAAAAATAAAATAGGTCCAAGGCACCTGGGTGGCTCAGATGGTTAAGCCTCCAGCTTTTGGTTTCAGCTTAGCTCATGATCACAGGGTCATGAGATTGAGCCCCATGTCAGGCTCTGTGCTCACTGAGAAGTCTGCTTGAGATTCTCTCCCCTGCCCCCTCCTACTTTCTCTCTTTCTTTCAAATAAATCTTTTTTTTTTCTTTTTAAAAAGATTTCATCTATTTACTTGAGACAGAGAGCACAAGCAGAGAGAGCTGCAGGCAGAGGGAGAAGCAGGCTCCCTTCTGAGCAGGAAGCCCAATGTATAACTCAATCCCAGGTTTCTGGACCATGACCTGAGCTGAAGGCAGATGCTTACCTGACTAAGCTACCCAAGAGTTCCAATAACTAAATCTTAAATAAATAAATAAATAAATAGGCCTACTGACCTATAAACAGCATAGAAGAGAACTTCTCTTAAGTCACACACAAACTTCTCTTAAGGCCACACACACTGTGGCCATCAGTGTGCAAAAAATAATAATGGGGATAAAAACAGAAAATCATTTCTGTAAGAATATCTAGAGAAAATTAAGATAGGAACAGATCTGGTAAATCTAGGTACTCAATTGAAAAAAAAAATATGAATCTTAAATTACTGACACCGAATTTTAAAATGGTAGAATCCATAACAGATCATTTTCTTGAGGGCACATTTTTAGCTGCTTTTGATTAGTATAAATACAGTATCCTCCTAGAGAACATAAATACTGTTTTCTTAGTACAGTTGCAGTATAATTCAGTAAGACTTTTGGTGACTACTGGGGTTACCTTAAATCGTGAATTATCATATTCTGTAGTCTTATAAAATGTGTTCTATGTATAAATATAAAAACCATGAAACATTTCTTTTAAAAATAGCAGTTTAGGGGCACCTGGGTGGCTCAGTGGGTTAAAGCCTCTGCTTTCGGCTCAGGTCATGATCCCAGGGTTCTGGGATCGAGCCCCACATCGGGCTCTCTGCTCAGCGAGGAGCCTGCTTCCTCCTCTCTCTTCTGCCTGCCTTTCAGCCTACTTGTGATCTCTGCCTATCAAATAAATAAATACATCTTTAAAAAAATACAATAAAAAAATAAAAATAGCAGTTTAGGGGTGCCTGGGTGGCTCAGTGGGTTAAGCCTCTGCCTTCAGCTCAGGTCATGATCTCAGGGCCCTGGGATTGAGCCCCGCATCGGGCTCTCTGCTCAGCAGGGGGCCTGCATCCTCCTATTTCTCTCTCTGCCTACTTGTAATTTCTGTCTGACAAACAAATAAATAAAATCTTTAAAAATAGCAGCTTTAATAATGTCTCTAAATATTCCAAAGCAACGAACTCCTGAGGAATTTCTGTGGTGTCTGTAATGTCAGCCACCATATTCTTTAAGCAGATTGAGGAGTTTTTTTCATGACTTGTCAAAGATTACTTCTGTAATCAGTGATAAATATACACAGTAACTGACCAAAATTCCTTCTTTACAGGATGCAGTTCATTCATAATCTTAATCCATCATTAGTTCTATGCTTAGGAAGTGCTCAGCTTTCCACCTGTGACCACTGGCCATGCATGTTTCACATAGTCTATAAGAGCACGCTATGTTTCTTCATCATATATAGACAAATCATTTGCTGTCATGTTTCTAACATCTAGCAGAAGTCTCTAACTTTCCCTTGGGATTGATCTTGTTTAAGGGTCCAATAAAAATTTGTTCCAATATCTAAAAATGTAACCCTTCCAGATATAACTAAGCTGTAGTATTTCTAAATTCCAACCTTTTGCCCAGGGTTTTTAGCAAAGGTAAAGGTAAACTGATAAAAATCTTTGACATTTATTGTGTCCTTAAGCTCTTGTGTAGTCTTGGCAAAAGAGCTGAACTATCACCCTGGCCCTATCGTGTCATCTTCAGATTCTCCACCCCCTTCCCCTTTATGATAAATTCACATTGAGTAGCTGCCTGAAATTGTCTTGAGGATGCTGCACTGATACTAATAGAGTCCATGTTAAATCATTAAAAAACTGTGGAATTCAATCAACTCCATCTTATTTTCTCCTTGTGGGACTTCTAGTCTATAGAGTGAGTCTGGGTTTTGCAGGAAGTCATCTGCTAGATTTCACTCATTCTGTATTAAGCAGTATAATATGTAGCAGTTCTTTCATCAGCCTGAATAAATGCAATGACTGAAGGACCTTGTTTTTCTTTCTTTCTTTTTTTTTTTTTATTTACTTGACAGACAGAGATCACAAGTAGGCAGAGAGGCAGGCAGAGAGAGAGGAAGGAAAGCAGGCTCCCTGCTGAGCTGAGAGCCCGATGCAGGGCTCCCAGAAGAACCCTGGGACATGACCTGAGCTGAAAGCAGAGGCTTAACCCACTGAGCCAACCAGGCGCCCCAGGACTTTGTTTTTCTAAGACAGTTTATGCCTATGCTCACTTGGCTCACTTTTCTAAGACAGTTTGAGCCGGTGATCTGTGGGTCTGAGGTTCCCCACCCACTGCTGTCCTCCTTTCTGTTGCCAGCTCTGCAGGTCCAAGCCACCAATGACTTCCAATTTAAAAGATGTCAGAAAACCACTATCCTTGCTGCTACTCCCCATGCAGTTTTCTGACAGACTTTCAATATGGGTTTTGGAGCCAAGCCGTTATTTTTCATAATACTTTTCCACCAACAGGTGGCACTAATAGTTCCTACTTTATTTTTCTTCTTCTTTTTTTTTTTTTTAAATTCCCCTTACTTTAATAGAACCGCAGTAATAAGGTTTATGTGGCCTTTAGAACATATATTTTGCACTTTTTGAGTTGCTGCATCCAGCATTTTTTTTTTTTTTAAGATTTTACCTATTCATTCGACAGAGAGAGAGATCACAAGTAGGCAGAGAGGCAGACAGAGAAGAAGGGAAGCAGGCTCCTTGCTGAGCAGAGAGCCCAATGCGGGGCTCGATCCCAGGACCCTGGGACCATGACCTGAGCCGAAGGCAGAGGCTTCAACCCACTGAGCCACCCAGGCGCCCCTGCATCCAGCATTTATGATGAAGTCTTTAGCATATTTCCTTTCTCTTAGATTGCCAGCTCATAGTTCCAGTCTCTTTCATTCTTGGTCTGAATACTTTGGCTCTACAACAAAACAAGATGAACAGAAGTTGTGAGAAAAACACATGGCCATTTGTTGAGGCCCCTTTCCATGGAAGAAAGGATGACAGTGTTGACTGCCTAGGCTGGAGATGGGAACTCAATTTTGAACAAATTTATTCAGCATTTATTGCAGAGCTACTCCATGCAGATTACTAGTAGTTCTATGTATTCTGAGACCCAGATCCTACTCTCAAAGTTTACACTCTGAGACAAGACAGGCACACAAAATAAATGTGAGCTCTATAACCATTTTCAATGTACAGTACATGTATAGGATTGTATTAACAGAAGAGTGAGCAAAATACTCTGAGTGCAAATGGGTGCAATTTATTATCCCTATTTTAAAGATGAGAATACAGAGGCACATAGAGGCTAAATAATTAGGGGTGTGGGTGGTTTGCTGAAGCATATTCATTTTTCTGCTCCCAAAATAAAAACATTGTGTGAACTACAACTATTTTTCCAAAGCCAGGAAAGTGGAAGGCTGGCGTCTGCCTCCCTCCCTAGAAGCAAGCAGAGCCGAGTTTTTATTAAAACTAAGCAATGAGGAGCTGGGTGCCCCAGTCTTACAGGGACAGGTGTTCTTTTACGTTAGTTAAACCTCCTCATTCTATCACTTCTATGAAGGAAAACCATAACTCTGACTCCTTTGGGAAGCACAGCATACTCTAAGGAGTAGCACAGCTTACCCAGGAATCATGAGCCTCCTTGAGAGGCCAAGTGGTATGAAATGTAAAATCTGCCACTATGGGCCATTGGGCATGTAATACTCAGACCTCAGTTTCTTGTCATGCAAAATAGGAGCAATGGTACCTACTTCATGGGAGTATTGGGACGATTAAATAAGATGATGAAAAATGCTTGGTGGCAACCACCACAAGGGCTACCATTTCCCAGTGCTTCCTTTGTGCACTCTGCCTGATAACTAGGACATGCTTGGTTAATGGAGCAGTTTATACTTATTACCGTTACTTAGTTCATCTCCTCGATTTTAATTGCTCTGCAAATCATCACTTCCCTTCTCTTCCTCCAGCTACACTCTAGGCCTTTCACCCCAGATGCTTCCCTGTTCTATGTCCTCCCCTAAGTCCTCAATTCTTCTGTCTCCTGACACCAGATGATCAGTGTTCCACAATAGTTTGCAAACGTTTCAAATCCAACTAGTTCGATCCTTGTGTTCTCTTGAAAAATATTCCAGTACTCAAAATTTTAGCTTTTGGTTTATAAATAAAAGTTAATCTAGTTTGTCCTTAAGCCTTGTGTTTTTAGAGTATGATCTCAATATTGTGGGGTGATTAGAAAGGATGAATGCCAAAGCCACTTGGCTTTCTACAGAGTTAAAGAATGATATAATTTTGCAAAATAGAGGAAATACGCATTTGAATGGGATTTAAAAACCTATTACTCACTTCCCTTTCTTTCCTGCAGAGATTACTGAGAACATTAAGTAACAGTTTATGATTGAATCAGCATCACTCACTGGACTGTTAGTCATTAAGTGTGCTCCGAAAGTAGTGCCTTCCAGGACTGCTTAGTTGGGTATGGCCAGCCTAGCAACCTCATGGATGAGGGGCCTGGGAAAGACTAAAGGGAATGCTGAAACATTCAAAGTGCATAGTTCCTTTGGGGTAATCTGATCACTGGCTAAAAATGCTGTGGTATTGAGAAATTGTGGTTTTAGGTGTATTACTTGTAGTTACCTATATATATTTTTGAAGATTTTGTTTTATTTTTATTCTTTATTTATTTTTATTTTTTAAAGCTTTTATTTATTTGACAGAGAGAGAGAAAGAGAGAATGAGCACATAAGCAGGGAGAGTGGCAGGCAGAGGGAGAGGAAGAAGCAAGCTCCCTACTGAGCGGGAAGCCTGATGCAGGGCTGGATGCCAGGACCCTGGGATCAATGACCTGAACTGAAGGCAGACACTTAACTGACTGACACTGAGTGACCCAGCCACCCTATTATTTTAATTTTTTTATTTAAATTCAATTAATTAACATATAGTATATTACTAGTTTCAGAGGTAGAGGTCAGTAATTTATCAGTCTTATATAATTCATTACATTACATGCCCTTCTTTATTTTATTTTTTTTTTTTAAAGATTATATTTATTTATTTGACAGAGAAAGATCACAGGTAGGCAGAGAGGCAGGCAGAGAGAGAGAAGCAGGCTCCCTGCTGAGCAAAGAGCCCGATGCGGGGTTCGATCCCAGGACCCCGAGATCATGACCTGAGCCGAAGGCAGCGGCTTAACCCACTGAGCCACCCAGGCGCCCCCCCTTCTTTATTTTAGAGAGAAAGCGAGAGAGAGAGAGAGAGAGAGCGAGCATACATGTGGAGGGGAGAGACAGAATGAGAGGGAGAGAGAAACCCAAGCAGACGCTATGCTGAGCATGAAGCCCAATGGCGGGTTTGCTCTTACAACCCTGAGATGAGATCTGAGCTGAAACCAAGAGTTGGATGCCCAGCTGACTATGCTACCCAGATGCCTCTGTAACTGTATTTTAAAAAACAGTTGTTATCTTTGAAAGATAAACAGTGAAATTTGAATTGATAAAATGATACGATGCTTGAATTTTGCCTCAAAATAACATGGTTCACAGTGCCTGGCTGGCTTAGTCCATAGCAAGGAACTCTTGATCTCAGGGTTGTGAGTTCAAGCCCAGTGTTGGGCATGGAGCCTACTTAAATAATAATCTAGTTCAGAGTAAGGGGGTTAGTGAGGGATATGGTTGGAAAAAGCTTGACTGTATCTGAGAATTGTTAAAGCTGGGTGATATGTACATGGCAGTTCCTTATATTCTTCTATTTTTGTATAATTTTGAAATTTTCTATGATAAATGAAATCTTAGGTGCATGGTCCCAAGCAGGGCTTGAAAGGATCATCTCTGAGTAGCAGTGGGTAAGCTTTAGAACAAAGACCAAGACCCATTCTATGGTTGTTCAAGAACTTTTAGGCTGGTGCAGCGATCCTCGGTGAACTTTCAATGGTGTTGGGTAATGTCTTTAGGTCGCATGTTGGTGAACATGCCACCCATGCCCAGTGATTATTGAATGAGTAAATGAAAACAAAGAGGCCCAAAGCCCTGACCCTCTTCTTATCTTTGCAGCGGAGCCCAGGGGGAGTATGCTGGGCTGGCCACTATCCGAGCTTACTTTGATGGGAAAGGAGAGGGACACAGGACCGTGAGTATGGACAAAGTGGTGGTTGCTTAACACCGGGTGGCAGTGGGTCCAACTCTCAGCATCCTCTTTGTTCTGTGGTACACTCCCTCTGAACCTTCTTGTAAGCAGCTAGGGAACATACAATCAAGGAACAGATTTCTTTGAACTGGCCATTACGGTCCTTACCCCAGGACATTTCACGGGACCATTTTAAGGGAAAACATTTGGAATAAAGGTTTTTGCTCAAACCCAGTGTGTAAAAGTCAGCCAGTTTTTAGATTCTTCATTGCAAAATATAGGCAACTAACTAGTCATAAACAATCTTCTCATTTTAATAAAACCAGAAATGGACTGAGATTGGGCCACCATCTACTGTACCCCACTTACTTGGGTAGCCAGAACAAGCCTGACACCCTTTTCTCTAACTCTCCTGGAAGCAAAGGAAGGAAAAGACAGGAATGTTACAATTCCAGGTCTTAGGCCTGGACAAAGAGCAGAGACCAACCTTTAATTGTTCTGTAACTCCTACTGTGACTAGGCACAATTCTGCTTTCTGTATTAAAAAAAAAAAAATTTTATTAAGGGGTACCTGGTTGGCTCAGTTGATGGAGCATGTGACTCTTTTTTTTTTAAGGATTTTATTTATTTATTTGACAGAGACAGAGGGGAACACAAGCAGGGGGAGTGGGAGAGGGAGAAGCAGACTTCCCACTGAGCAGGGAGCCCAATGCAGGGCTTGATCCCAGGACCCTGGGACCATGACCCGAGCCAAAGGCAAATGCTTAACTGACTGAGCTACCCCTGTGCCTCGGACCATGTGACTCTTAATCTCAGAGTTGTGAGTTCGAGCCCCACGTTGGATGTAGACATTGCTTAAAAAAGTATGGGGAGAGGGAGAGAGAATCCTGAACAGGTTCCATGTCCAGCACAGAACCCAACATGGAACTCGATCCCATGACCCCAAGATCATGAACTGAACCGAAATTTAACTGACCGACCCACCCAAGCACCCCATAAATAAATTTTTAATTAAGTATTTACTGAATAAGTAAATTCCCTATTGAGAATTGTCATTTCTAAGCAGCAGAAGAAGACATGGAGCAGAATTCATGGTTCTGCTTCAGTTTTTGCTTTGAGTATGAGAGTCTAGTCTCTAGGGTCCAGATTGCTCTTAGAGCCTGTATAGGGACTGGCAGAGGTGCTAGAGGGCTTGACTGGACTCCACTAATGCCCAGAGGCAGTGCTTGTAGCGGTTATCTGAACTTTGCTTCCAAGTGTGGTAAAAGGAACTGTGTTTTAGGGAGGTCTTCATTTTGATGATGACCAGCACTAAGCTAGAACTTCCACTGAGTTGTAAACATGGGCTGTCCACATGAGCTGTAAACTGAGCTCCCTCTTAGAGGGAGCAATGGGTAGGGGTTGGGAGCAGGACAAAAGTGACTGCCCATCTCAGGAGAGTTAGAGAAAAGGGTGCCAGGCTTATTCTGGCTGCCCAAGTAAGTGGGATACCGTAGGTAGTGGCCCAATCTCAGCCCATTTCTGTTTTTATTAAAACTAGATTATTCATGGCTAGTTGCCTGTATTTTGCAATGAAGGTTCTAAAAAGCGTTTCACCTCTCCTTCAAAAAAGGAGGGAAGAAAGAACATTTTCTTTATCCTGATTTGTTTATCCTGATTCCACAGATGTGTTTTCCCAGGCCTTTACCCTAGTTGGGCAGTAAGTAGAACTGATTTTTAAAGAATTTTGAAAAAGAGGACGTTCATTAATTGAGTAATTATTCAATACTGGTCATATACAAGGTACTGTGTGTACCAGTCCAGAGTTACATCAAATCATAACTCAGATAGACATAGTCCAGTTTGGTTTTTTTCACTTGGGTTCTCTAGTGGTTTTGAATTCTTTCATTTTCTTTTTTTCTTCCTTTAAAAAGATTTTATTTGACAAGGAGGGAGAGAGCATAATCGGGGGGAGGGGGACAGGGAGAAGCAGGGACTGATGAGGGACTCAATCCAAGACCCTGGGACAGCAAACGCTTAACCTACTGAGCCACCCAGGTACCCTGAATTCTTTAATTTTCTAAGCAAGGGTTAGTTTAGAACTACTATTATTCTTTAGCATCATAAAGGAAATACTGAAGCTCCTGTTGTTCAGGGAAAGGATGCCATGTGACTGACATTAAAAGTCCCCCATCTGTTTTTCCTCTGTGGCTTCCTCAGACGGAGATAGCCACTAGAACTCCCCCTTGTTAAACTTTTCAATCACAAGATATCTGGGAATCCTGGAAAGGGATCCATTCGTCCAGTGTGACCACGTTGCCTCCTTTGTCTCACCCCCCTCCTTCCCAGAGGCTTTATAGAGAGGCCTCAGAGATCTACACTCTGGTGCTTATGGAAGGCAAGCGATGAGCCTACCTTCTAATAACTAAGAACCAGCTAACATACACTTTCTGTCTACTTCGTGATGCTTCCCACCCCTCGTTGTTTCCTAGTTCTCCAGTGTGACACCAGGAAGAATCTGTGAATGTTCCGGAGTTGGGGACCAAACCAGAAAGGTCAAGGAGAAAGGATGGAAGAACTTCTGATTGCCCCTGGGCAGAGATCTTAGACTCATAGATTTCTTTCTTGTGCTTTCCTCTCTATGTATTTTTCAGTCCTTCCTTCTCTCTCTGTCCTGTGTGTGACATTTCTTCTCTCACCATTGTCTACACTATTATCACCCTGTGTCCTTGTTCCATTCTGAAAGACAGAGGGGAGCTAGGTGCAGCAGTTTGGGGAGGGCTCTGGGAGGGAGAGGCAGGGAAGGCCACTCAGAGCTTATAGAAATATAGAAGTCTTAAGTTTGGAAATGTTAACATCCTTTCTAGATTAAAGATTTTAATTAAAGCCAATGTTTCCAGTTGGAAAAGAAGAAAATGACTTACTGCTCAAATAATCAAGGATTTTTCCACATCAGAGAAATCCAAGGCAGCTGCTACTGCACGATAGACTCTAATGGAATCCAGTAAAATATATCCTTCTTTTTTGAAAAGGAGTGTGGGGAAATCATGTGCCTCAGAACCTCCCAGGTTCCTGATGGTTCTCTTATTTCAAGCTGTTGGGTAGTTAGTTTCACATTTGCTCTTAGGTTAAATTTCAGAGGTTCCTAAAATGCAACAGCCAAGTTCCTGATTTACCAGTTTAATTTGGGGGAATATAAATTTATTTAACAAATACTTACCAAGCACTCTCCAAAGCCCTTTATAATTAATAATTCAATTTGCTAGTCAAATATTAACTTAGATTTGCTAATCAGAGATGAGATTCTTATACAAAGGGAAAACATTAACCCCTAGAAAACACCAAAAACCACTCCCTACCCACAAATGTATATGGGAGTATTTTCGCTTCCCAACTGCCTGAGATGAAACAGTAGACTTTGGTTGTTAGATTTTACTAGTGAAAAGAAATTTATTTCCCTTATAAAGGAACACTGCTCCTTAATCCCTCACTCATTCAGCAAGTGTTAGAGGATGAGCTCTAGGTTGGGTCTATGCCAGGTACATTGGGGTATTTGAAAAACATGGCATCCACCTAAATGGGCATGAATGCACCAAAGAGGAATGTTTTATATAAACTAAAGCATCAAATCTGGGTCCTGTTATTCCTATGTTCCTTGTGACCCCATAATTTTAAAGTGAGAGAAAATGACCATTAAAAATTCCCCCCCCTAAAATTATTTAAAAAGTTTCCTGTTTCCACAGAGAAAAACAGAAATATATAACAGCAACATATAAATGATCATTGACAAAACCGCTGAAACTTTTTTCTTTCTGCAGCCTTATGTCAGAATATGTGTTAGTTTCCTGTGGCGGCTGTAAGAAATCCTCATAAACTTAGTGACTTGAAAAAAACAAAAAATTATTTTCTCACTTACGGAGTCCAGGAGACTAAAATTGAAGTCAAGGTGTTGGCAAGGCTACCTCCTTTTGGAGGATTCAGGAGAGAATCTGTTTCTTTGCCTCTCTGGAGGCCTCCTGCATTCCTTGGCTTGGGGCCCCTTCCTGCCATCTCTCCATCCTCCCATTCATTCATGAAATTTTCTCCTTACTTCGTAGTCAAACCTCTCTCTGCTGAGAATACTAGGGAATATACTTAGGGCCCAACTGATAACCCAGATTTCAAGATCCATAATTTCTCCTCTGAAGAACCTGATCTAATCAGTCACAAAGTCCATTTTGCCCTGAGATAACATCCACAGATTCTGGGGATCAGGTCTGGACATTTTAGGGGATCCATTATTCAGCTTACCACAGGACAGTTGACATTTTTACCTTGAATATTTTTTTTTTCAGCAGAACTTTGCTGGTACAAATTCTTAATTTAGGCCTTTAATCAATATTTTATATTTATTCAAAAAATTTTAACTTGAATATGTTGACTATATTAATTTTTCATATTTGCCTTTTCCTTCTTGATCAATGTTCTGCCCAGAGGTGTCCTTTTATCCAAAGATTCTGTGATAGAATAAAAATACTTCATAGGAATGGACAAGTGACTTTGGTTGAGAAAGAAAGTCAATACAGTAGGGAATCATTTAAACTAGAAAAAGGATTTGAGGACACCCTGCATAATCAGCGTGAGACCAGTAACCATTCAAAAGAGGCACAAATGCTCTGTCAACAGAAAAGTGACAGTTTGCCTTTGTGTATGCACGTTTTTCTTCAGTAGACAGCTTTGATGTTTTTGAGGAAACAGCTGTAAGCCAAGTTTCCCCTTCATAAGTGCGTTTCTGTAATGCCCATCCATTTCTCTTCAAGGGGTTGCAGTGATGATTCTGGGATTTAGAAACAGGAGGATTATTTTTAGGGTGATCATTGCTTCTCCTGCTGCTTTCCGTTGGGAAAAACTCTTTGATGCACCTTCCTGTAGTGCAGCGTCATCACATCTACCCAAGGATATGTTTGCTTGTGACCATGTGATTTGTAGGAGGAAATGAAAATTATTTAAATCTGGGAATTCTAAAATTGTACCCACCATCCACCTTCTGTAAGAATTCAGCTCATCTTTAAAGGCTAGCTTGGGCTCTAACTCTGGAAACCCTTTCCCTTTCCTTTTTCTGCTTGAATTGACACCCCTTTATTCTGAGTTCCTGTGGCCCCTGTTTATACATTTGCTAGCATTGTCTATGAACACATGACATGCTTTCCATTCTCACCTTATGATTTGTGTGACAACTAACAATTCATTGCACAGATTAAGGATCCAGTAAATACTGACATAACTGATGTATCAGCACCGGAAGACCTTGGAATTATCTCTGCCATTGTCATCTCTCCTGGATCTCAGCAAAGCCATGCCAAGCACTGAAGCTGTGATTTGGGCACTTGGGTCCTAGGGTTTAACTTCCAGCCCCATGTTCTTATAAGATGCCTTCTTTCTACATGTTATAACTGTGACAAGGTCACAGTAAGCCTGTGTCTGGTTTTTGCTATGCTGAGATAAGGGAAGAGAGTACTAATATTAACACGAGTCTTTAAAGAGCAGTATTTGTGGATTCAAAGGCAGACTCCTCTTTTGGACATTGTTTTACACTACAATAATACTGAAATCATAGCAGATTTTAAGGCAGTAGTGACCAGTTTAAATAAAGCATGTGGTGCCGATTTAATCTGTATTTCAAGCATTTGTAGGACTTTTCTGCCATGAGTAGCCTGGTGATGATTTTTTCTCCTTCCTTTTCATTCCTAAGGTTTGCCTTATTCCAAAATCAGCACATGGGACCAATCCCGCAAGTGCTCACATGGCAGGCATGAAGATTCAGCCTGTGGAGGTGGATAAATACGGGAATATTGACACAGCTCACCTCAAGGCCATGGTACCCATCTTCCACTAAACAGATGGGCGAGGTCTGGGTTGGGAAGAGATGGTGGGGAGAAGGGACTGGATGGTTTATATCAATGTTCTCTTTCTTTGCATTCTAATTAAAAGACTGCAGTTCCTCCTCTGAATGGGTCTGGATAAAATGGTGTAAAATCAGAAAACCTAACCATCTCCATTAGAAAAATAAAAAGCAACAGTCACATTTTTGGTCTATAATATAACTGAACATAGTCTACTTCTTCCTTCACTAACCGGGAGAAGGTCCTTTAAACTGAAATCCCATCCTCTTAATGCATATGTAAGAAACTGAATGAATTATTCATGGTGATAGTAAGGCCGACTCCTTGCAGGGCCTGCCTGCCTCCTCCTTCCTGCCCAACCTTCACCTGTTTTCCCCATTAATAATCAAACTAGCGGTCACAGTTGATTCTCAATCTTTGTGTTGGGAATTAAAACATAAATGTAGATTTTGCAAATGTGTGTGACTGTCCCAGCCATTACCTGCTGAAATTTGGGCAGCATTCCATCTCCTTCCTGCAACATCAACCCCCACTCCCAACCTCCCAACCTCCAGGAAGAGGTTGCCTAGCAACTATATCTGCTTTCCACTGGTGGACTGGAGGCTGCATCTTTAAGAAGGAAGGAAATCAGTTGAATAGCAATGTGATTTTGCCAGCATTACTAGGCATGGAGACTGAGAACTTCATGTAACTGCCTTCAGAGGAAACTGAAAACATACAGCACCGCTTGTCTCTCCCATCCATCCCCCTTCCAGAGCCCCACAAAGTTTATACCAACAGATATTTTGGGGTAGTAGTTGTAATTACTAAGTTTCCCCAATATAGGATATGACCTTTAAAAAAAATTTTTTTTTCATTTCCGCATAAGCACACTCTGACTCACTGGCCAGAACAACAGGAATGTGCTTTTTATATGTGTTTGCTTTCTGTAAAAAGGAAATGTGAGGGAGATTTCTTTTTTATCAGAGCAGGACACTCCTTATGGGAATTCTAATTTGAACAGAATGAGAGGGAAATGGAATAGGGGTGGATATGGCAAGATGAGCAGAGAGAGATTAACTGTAGAACAGACATGTCTGGAACCAAAAAGATCTGAAATAATTATTCAGATGACTAAAACCAAGGAAAACCTAGGGGAGTTGAGCCTAAAATACCCAAAAATCTTTCTTTTTTTAAAAATATTTTATTTATTTATTTGAGAGAGAGAGAGAGAGAGGGAGCGCATGAGAAGGAGGGTCAGAGGGAGAAGCAGACCCCCTGCTGAGTCCCTGACATGGGACTCAATCCCGGAACTCCAGGATCATGACCTGAGCTGAAGGCAGTTGCTTAACCAACTAAGCCACCCAGGCGCCACCCGCCCCCGCGCCCCCCACCCCCGCCCAAATCTTTCTAATAGTCTTCTAGGTCTTGATCTTGGAGACCTAACCTAAAGGCATTTTGTTATTTCTTTGGAATGACTTAAGAAAAGACTAATGGCTGTGAATTGTTATTGCCATGGTACTTTGAGAAAATTCCAGAAATGGAAAGTCCAAGAATTCATCTTTCCTAATTCTGTAAAGTAAAAAGAAAGAGTTTGGCCAATAAACATATCCTCCTTTGTCTCCCTCTGCTCTTTTCTATCCCACAGGTGGATAAACACAAGGAGAACCTGGCAGCGATCATGATTACATACCCATCCACCAATGGAGTGTTTGAAGAGAACATTGGTGACGTGTGTGACCTGATCCACCAACATGGAGGACAGGTCTATCTAGATGGGGCAAATATGAATGCACAGGTAGGCAACACAAAGAGGGACTGCCTGTAAATCAGAAAAATATTTTTTCCTCTGACTTCTTGACAATTATCTTAAAACATGATACTGAATTCAGAACTGTGGTTGACTTTGTTTATTGCCAATTTCAAGCAAAGTGCTTCAATTTCTCTGAGGTTAGTTTTAAAGGAGGTGATAGTGGAGGTTGGGGAGGAGATGAAGAGAGCAACAGGATACAGGGAATGAACTGAATGTCCTTAGTTCATCAGAAGTTGGGATCTCTCTCGGGGTGCTACTGGTAAGAAGGTCACTTGACTCCCTGCCCATGGGAGTTCAGACCCAAGTTCTGGCCACTCTGGATGTTGATCTCTCACAGTATCCCTTGACAATGAACAAGCCATTAATCTGGCTTCAACTTTTTCAGTGTAAAGTGGCTGAAGAGTTCTGTCCCCGAAGGCCAATCCTGATTACTTATGTGGGGTGTGTGTGTATGTGTGTGTGTTAGAGTGAGAGAGGGAGGGAGGGTTGGATCGGGCTCTGTGTAATATACACCCCTGAGCAAATGCTGTAGGGGCATTGGAGCAGAGGATGTCATGATCTTTCAGAGTTTTCCTAACTTCTTGGTCATTGTTTATTGTTGTGATTGTGGGTTGGTTTTATTTTTTGTTCATTTTTTATTTCGGTTTGTTTTACTTAGCCATTTCAAATTCTTCCTGCTTTTCTTTACTTCTGTCTGATTGCTTCTGTAAGTGTGGTCCAGGGATTGTCTGTTGCTTCACTAGCATTAATGCATGCTTCATCTTCAGCCACATTGAAAATTAGTCCTAATGCCAAAGTGGCAGGAGGGCCTATTGAATGTTGTAGCTGGTCTTAGGGTGGTCTCAGGAAAACTGTCAGCCTCCCTTCCTTGCCCTTGGCTTAGCATCCTCTCAGGTGGCCTTCCATCCCCTTCCACTGGTATGCCCGAAGTACATGCTACTCAAAGCCAACCAGACAGCGGGAGGTAATGTTGCTAGGGTGAAAGTAATCTCTTTGTGCAGCAAGGAGGTACTTGCCTTTCTTTTGCTTAGGGTGCTTCCTCTCCTCCCTCTTGTGGTGGAAAATTAGGAATTGACTGTATATTCAAATCTGCATTTTAAAATCTAAGTTAGGCTAAATGGTCAGTTGCTGTTTCCATAGAAACTATAAGCCAGGCTGCCTGTGGGATGTGAGGTTTTGACTACAGAACTTGGCCAGTATTGAGAAAATTTCTGTGAACAGCTCTGCCTGCCTTTTCCTCTAAAGGGAGAGGCTGCAGTAAATAGTATGGCCACCTTTCCAGAGCACCATTTCAAGCTCTTGACTTTTGATTTTGGCTCTTTCCCTTTGTGGTAGGTGGGAATCTGTCGTCCTGGAGATTTTGGGTCTGATGTCTCACACCTAAATCTTCACAAGACCTTCTGCATTCCCCATGGAGGAGGCGGCCCTGGCATGGGGCCCATCGGTGTGTGAGTTCTGGGCTGCTTGTTTTGGGAAGGTTTTAGAGACTAAAAATGAAAGAATGCCCCCAAATTTGCTGTTCTTCTCATCAAGGTCTTCAAGTGTCATGGGCACCTTCATATCTAGTGTGCTTGTAGGGGCTGGGAGAGAAGCAGTGAGAAGGGTGATTAAGAACATGTCCAAAGAGGAGCATAAGTAGATTTTATTAACCACAATGCTCGATTGGCCACACTCAGCTCCTAGTCATGTGTAGACAGAGCCGTTTATAACAGAGCAATGAATAGGGAGTTTACTGAGGCATTATGTATCTGAACTGGAATATTAGCACCTGCAAGTGTCCCTTAGACTTTAATAGATTTCCAAGAAGCTTTTCTTTTTATTCATTCTTTTTTAAAAAGAAATCAGCTGATGGTTGAAAATGAATTATCTATCAATAACAGAAAGAACTCATAGGAAAAAATTGCTTGCCAGGGGCTGGGGAGCAAGGAGGTGGGTAGGGAGAGGTTGGTAAAGGGTATAAACTTTAAGTTATGAGATGTGTAACATGTAAAACATGTTGATTACCATTGATAACACTGTATTGTATTGTATTTGACATTTGCTAAGAGAGTAGAAATTAGATGTTCTCAACAAAGAAAGAAAAAGAAAGAAGTGAGTTGGATGTAAAGTGTTAAACACTTTGCAGGCTGGATTCTTACTACATCTGAGAGAAGTCAGAAGGGGAAACAGACCTTAATACTAGAAATAATTAGATGAGGTCAGAATAACACTGAAGGAATGTCTCGTAGCTCTTGATAACTTTTTACACTGTGAAGTTGAATCATCTTGTGAAAATGATGCTGAGTAGCCATTTCCTGAGTTTCTTCAGTTTTCCAAAAATGGACCAAAGGGCCCAGACTTCAGTTGCTGGGAGCCTGGCCCTCTTGGTTTTTCCTGTTTTTCTTTTTGATTATTATTAATTGTAACTAGTGGGGTCGTCTCAGTACCTCAGCTGTGGGGAGGTGGGATAGTGATGTTCGGTGCTGGCCTCTGATGTTTAGGCCCAATGGGGCTCCCTCTCAGCAGCACTCTCTGTCCCTTAGATGCCTCGGGAAAGAATGTGGGGCGTGGGGCTGGGAGGTCCCCACATCCTGGTGAGTTCATTGCAAGCTATTTCACAGCTGCCTATCTGCCAAGTCATCTGCCATAGTTCTCTGGTGAGCCACTGGGACACTGATGGCTTGTGAGGAGGAGGAAGGAAGGAACACTTCCTGAACATCTGTTTCTTAGCAAGTGTCGGGTCCTCTCCACTCTGAGTTCCTCTACTAGGAATGGAACTTTTGGAGAGGGCTTAGCACTTGCCTATTTGTTTGGTCTGGATCTTTTCATTATATCTTCTGAATTTGTGTTTAAAAATAACAGGAAGAAGCATCTTGCCCCTTTCCTGCCCAGTCATCCCATCATCTCAGTAAAGCCAAGTGAGGATGACCGACCTGTGGGTACTGTTAGTGCAGCCCCATGGGGCTCCAGTTCCATCTTGCCCATTTCGTGGGCCTATATTAAGGTAAGGCCCGTGACTGTGTTAGGCAGGCGGCGGATGTGATAAGTGGGTGGGAAACTAAGACTTTCTTCTTGACTTAAAAATGAAGAAATCCAGGGGTGTCTGGGTAGCTCAGTTGCTTAAGTGTCCAACTCTTGGTTTCAGCTCAGGTCATGATCTTGTGGTTATGAGATCGAGTCCCACATGGGGCTCTGCACTCAGCTTAGAGTCTGCTACAGATTGTCTCTCCCTCTGCTCCTCCCCCCGCAAATAAATAAATAGATAAAATCTTTAAAACAAAAAAAAAGAAGAAGAAGAAGAAGAAATACATGATCTGAGATTTGGTTCAGTTAAGATTGCTGACTTAGGTGGAAGAAACCTTCTTAAAGAGATGAGATAAATTTTATTTCATCTCGGGGTGCCTGGGTGGCTCAGTGGGTTAAAGCCTCTGCCTTTGGCTCAGGTCATGATCCCGGGGTCCTGGGATCGAGCCCCACATTGGGCTCTCTGCTCAGTGAGAAGCCTGCTTCCTCCTCTCTCTCTCTCTGCCTGCCTCTCTGCCTGATTGTGATCTCTCTGTCAAATAAATAAATAAAATCTTTTAAAAAAATTTATTTCTTCTCTTTTCATATTGCTATTTCCTTTGGGTTTTCATAGTGGGTTTAACATCACAGAAACTAGACATGTTTTTTAGACCAAGTTAAGTTCCATGAGTCATATGGATGTTCTGGCTACATCATTTTAGTTTCCTGTAGGATTTGTATAGCCTCTTGGAAGTGAAAAACAGTGCACGTACTAATTATTACACTTGGTTGAAATCCTGGGGTAAATCTTTAGGAATAAATCTCATATTGCTTTATATTTCTTAGGTACCTTGAAGATAAGTCTAAAAAATAGCAGAAATTTGCTTATGTGGTAGTTTCCCAAAGCTCTTTGCCCTTTAGAGCCTGTGGAACTATAACTCTATGGGGTAATTAGACTTTGTTAGAGAACAGCTTTCCTTTCTTTGTGTTTCTCCAAAAAACTCTAGAGCCAGAGTTTATTTTATACAGCTCTTGTTCAAATGGGCTTGCCCACCTTCTAGGCTGACAAGGCTGTGCATTGGGTAGGAACACTTGTTCGGCAGCTAATTAAGCAGCATTCCCAAACTGGCTTCCCTCCTTAAAGGAAGAGTGGCTTCTAGTGAAATAAGACTCCAAAACTCAGCTATGCAAGTCATGTTGAATGGCTCTCTGGGGCTGGCTGTTACTCTGAAACAGTGTGGCATTTATGATTCTTAATGAAAACTTTCTGGGAAGCTGGGACAACCATTCTGTACCTCAGAGACTAAAACCTCCTTTTAAAAGTGATATTTGAGTTTTACAAATAGTAACAACAACAACAATCATAGTAAAGGTCTGCTTCTTTATAAACAGAATCTTATTCTCAGGTTCCTTTTGGTCCTGAGATCCTATAAACCTGGATTACTTATTATGGATATATTTGAGTTAGTATTTCCCACATAACAAAAAATAATGTCCCAAGTCTGGTTTGGCCATATGCCAGGAATACCAGACATTTATAATCTCCTTTATAAATGAAATAAGTAAAATGGGTTTTAAACTACCCCTCTGACCTTGACCCCTCTCTTTATCTCAAGCTGTTGCCTGGGCTCCAGAACTACCTTCTTTCCCTGCTTCAGTCCATCTTGGACACTCTGTAGTACAGCAGGATTCCCCTAATGGCCCAGATTATCTTCTGGTTTCCTTTTGCCTTTACTGCTCAGTCTTATTAGCCTACACAGAATCCTTAGGGGCTTCTTCCCAAAATGCACATGCCTAGGCCCCATCCCAGAGGGAATCAAATTCAGCATATAGGAGGTAGGGGTTGGGTCATCAAACTTTCCAGGTGACCCATGAGTTGAGAGCCATTGACTGGCTGAGCCAAATCCAAGTTCTTCATAGCAAAGGTTTGAATCTTACAAGAGGATTGTCACAGCCCACCACCTCTACAGTAACACCCCAGACTGCAGCCCTGTGCCTTCACTTCCACGCTGCCGTGGTTTTTGTCATTCTTACATCTGGAGCTCCTTCCCCTTTCTTTTTGCCTCCAAATTCCACCCATTTTTAGATTTCCACCCCAGTTCTGACTTACACCCTAGTAACCCTTGTTTGTCCAGCTTGGCAAGATAGGTCCTCTCCTTACTTTGGATATTGGTGTCACTGTTTTATTTGATGCTTTCTCATGTGCTTGATACTAATTATGTATTTAATATATACCAAGCCTCCATCATACATGAGGTATTCTGGAAAAAATGTCAACAATAAAAATGAGTGCAACCTTGATTTTAAGCTCTTTGCTGGTGATAATGTTCATCCTGTGTAACCACAAGGATTTAGAAACTATCAGAAAAGGATAATATCAACTCTGGCTGTTGTTAAACATGTAAATGACCCTGAGTATGGACAACTGTAAGACAAACCATACAGATTGATTCAGGGGGGATTTAGGTCAAGATCGCACAAGATTTCTGGCAATTACCAAGACATTTCAATTTCATAGTAAACAAACATAAGCTCTCCCAAGTGCATGTAATCTAAGATGCTTTTTCCTCTTTTTTTTTTTTTTAATTTAAATTCAGCTAATTAACATATTATTTGTTTCAGAGGTAGATAACACCCAGTGCTCATTATAACATATACCCTCCCAATGTCCATCACCCAGTTACCCCATCCCTCCACCTTCCTTTTCTCCAGCAACTCTCAGTTTATTTCTTGTGATCAAGAGTCTCTTGTTCTGGGGCACCTGGGTGGCTCAGTGAGTTAAAGCCTCTGCCTTTGGCTCAGGTCATGATCCCAGAGTCCTGGGATTGAGCCCCGCATGAGGCTCTCTGCTCAGGGGGGAGCCTGCTTCCTCCTCTCTCTGTCTCTGCCTGCCTCTCCGCCTACTAGTGATCTCTGTCTGTCAAATAAATAAATAAATAAATAAATAAATCTTTAAAAAAAAAAAAAAAGTCTCATTCTTTTTTCTTCCTTAGATAAAACACAGCAGCCAATTTTACCTTGTTGTAAGCTTTGTTACTTTGTTACTATCATAAGAAATACAAAGTCATGTACCAAGGAGAAAACTAAAATTTATTGAGAATTTATTTATTTTTTAAAGATTTTATTTATTTATTTGACAGACAAATGACAAGGAAGCAGAGAGGCAGGCAGAGAGAAAGAGAGGGGGAAGCAGGCTCCCTGCTGAGCAGAGAGCCCGATGTGGGGCTCGATTTCAGGACCCTGAGATCATGACCTGAGCTGAAGGCAGAGGCATTAAGCCACTGAGCCACCCAGGCACCCCGAGAATTTATTTAGATAAGACTGGCAGACCTCCTTGTTGGGATTTTATACCCATCTGTAATCCAGAGTGATAGCTGACTTCCTTTGTAAGTCAGATTTTTGGGGGTGTCCTTGATTGGTGTCCATTAATTTTACTTATTCTGTGGTTGATGACTCTTTCTCTCTCTGTTGCAGATGATGGGAGGCAAGGGCCTTAAACAGGCCACAGAAATTGCTATATTAAATGCCAACTACATGGCCAAGAGATTAGAAAAACACTACAGAGTCCTTTTCCGGGGTGCAAGAGGCAAGTATCAACCTTAGTTTACCATCACCTTGGTATCAACCTTAGTTTACCATCACCTTGGTTTTTTTCTTGACCAAGTTTCACCTAATGATTTTCTACAGTGGGTAGGAAATTTCCGTTTCTTAGCATATACCAGAGAAAAGCATAGATTTTTTGGAAATAACTTCTATTTAGTGAACAGTTTAGGAGTATTAGTATTAGTATGAGTATTTGGAAGGCTGTGTGATGCAGTTCGTGTACACAGCTCAGGTCAACAAGGAGCTACACCCACTGAGAGATGCATACATAAATACTGAGAGCTCATTACCTCACAAAGTGCTATGGGAATGCCTCTAGAAGAGTGGAGTAATTCAGACTGGACAGAGGAGGGGTGAAATAATTGGGAGAGACTTCTGGGAGGAGCCCCTTGAGATGAACCTGGATGAGAGAGGAGCGGACCCCGGTAAACAGAGACTACAGCAAGCCAGAATTGTCTAGGTGGTGGGAGGCTTTGGCTGGGGTTGATAGGTGGGATAGGAGGAAGGGAAACAGATGAAGAATGAACTTGGAGAGGCAGCTTGGGGTCTTGAAGATCTCAAAAGGCTCTTAGCTTTATCCTTGAGCCAGATGACAGCCATGAAAGGTTTTTTGATCAGGGGAATGACAGGGTTAGGAGAATGATAAAGTCATTAAGAAAATTGGGAGGGGATGAACATCCTATTAGAAGTAAAAACAATAGGACTTAGTTACTGATTATTTGAGTGTGAAGAGAATTTCTGTGTAAGCCTCTTAACGCTGACAATAGAGGTACAATAGTTGGAATAATAGAAGGGGGAACGAAGTTACCCTGGAAGATGGGGAGGGGTTGGAGCCAGATCTGCAGAAATCTGGCTTTGGGCACAGACTCTACGAGCAGACTCTTAGAAATGGTGAAACCCAAGGAAAGAGTTTTGAGTAAATAGGGCAAGACCCGTCAAGCAGATGGCTACACTAACAGGGATGAGCAAGAAAGGAGTACCTGGTGAGGGAGGGTTCCATGCTTGAGGCAGCCGTAGGGCCTCTGCATTTGTCACAGTACCTCTCCCAAGAAAAGCCCCTGCTGGTCCTGTGTGTCTCTGTTCTGGTTACACCTCCTCCCTGAAGCCCTCTTATCCTGGCAGAGAGAACTACTCCTTCCCTTGTTCTCTCCACGACTGAAGATTTCTCCCTCTCGGTTTCTTGTCTGGCTCTCTCCATCAGACCTTGAACTCCTGCAGGATAAAGACTGTGCCTGCTTCCACTCTCTAGCACGTATACCTGTCAGTCATGCCTGGCCAACCATAAATGTATGCAGTGTTGCACAGCAGAAACAGACTGGTCTTATGACATGAGTCTTAAAAAGAACCTTGCCTTTAACAGTTGTGAACATTTTGGTCACCTTTGAAAGAATTGGGACAAAAATGATAAGGCAGATGCCAAATAGAAATGAGCTGAGAAATGGATTGAGGGTGGGGAAAAGAAGGGAGAGGCATTCATGGTTTGGGGGAGTTATTCATGGTAGTGAAGGCAGCGGACAGGTGGGAGCTACTGCAATAGGATGCAGTTTTGTTTTGAAATAAGAAAAGAACATGATTTGGGCACCTGGGTGGCTCAGTTGCTAAAGCAACTGCCTTCGGCTCAGGTCATGATCCTGGAGTCCCGGGATCAAGTCCTGCATCGGGCTCCCTGCTTGGCAGGGAGTCTGCTTCTCCCTCTGACCCACCCCTTCTCATACTCTCTCTCTCTCAAATAAATAAATAAAATCTTAAAAAAAAAAAAAAAAAAAGCATGATTTTAAACTGCCAGAGAAAAGGAATTGAAGAGGGGAAAGTGAAGCTACAACAGAAGGAATGATAGATGGGTGAACAAAGTCATCCTGGAAGTGATGGGAGGAAAGGGTGCTAAGAGCCAGGTAGATAGGCAGCACATTGGCTATGGGCACAGAATCAGAGACAGGGACGGATGGGGACTTGCAGGTTGGAGCAGAGGGACAGCCATCAATAAGTAGCATGGGCCACAAGAAGGAGGCCGTTCTGACTGTTTCTCTAGCTCAGGTGGAGTATATATCTACACCTGGGATCTTGCCTTAAAAATATGTACCGAAAGGGTTAGTTCTGGAGTTTGAAAATAGAAAAGCGCTAAATAACTAGAAGCTCTGGTTAGGAATGCTCCCCAGAGATTAGGAAAGAAAGTTGTGGACAATACGTCTCTAAGCAATACAGTAAAATGCTTCTGAGGTGGGTAATGAAGAATCTACAAGAACTACTAATTAATTCATTCAAACAGAGCTCCATGTATCCTGCTTATGTATTGGCCTTCAGGATTAATTAAGTATTTGTTTTGCCTGAGTGTCTAAGTAATTTGTGTATGCTCACCAAAAAAATTGGGAAGATAAAAACTATGAGGAAAGAAATATAATGATCCATGGTTTCATCAAGCAGACATAACCACAATTAATATTTTGCTATATTTCTGCTTTTACATTTAGACCATTGAAATCACATTACAAATACAGTTTGTGTCCTGTTTTTTTGTTTGTTTGTTTTTAATTAATTTTTTATTTTTTATAAACATATATTTTTTATCCCCAGGGGTACAGGTCTGTGAATCACCAGGTTTACACACTTCACAGCACTCACCAAAGCACATACCCTCCCCAATGTCCATGTGTCCTGTTTTTTTAACTTATCTTATATTGTGATCATTTCCCCTTGTCCTTAAATGTTATTTGAAAGTAGCTACGTTGGTTCTATTATATGGATATACCAGGATCTAGGTATAATGTTTTCCCCCTAGTTGTTTGCTTTACATTTGTAACAATGCTGCAACAAATACCTTTTTTATTTAGATTTTTAAAAAACATTTCTGATTATTTCCTGAGGTTAGAGCTGTAGAAGAAAAATTGCTATCTCAGAGAATGAATGCATTTAAGCTCTTGGTATGTGTGGCCTGGTTGTCCCCACAGAGAATTTGTACCAATTTATTTCATGCTAATAGCGTATGAAGTGACCATCACACGAGGGCCTCGTGAATACCAGGTGCCAGGCTGAAAAGACACCACCAACAAAAACAAAGTATCTTTGCCATTCTGGTGGTTGAAAAAATGATCTTTTTGTTTTAATTGACAAGCTTTAGGGTGTTTTTGTTTTTCTGTTTTTTTTTTTTAAGGTATTTGAAATTTACTTATGATTAACTTTATTTGAAAACTTCATTGAGGCAGAATGCATATACCATACAAATGACCCACTTTAAATGTACGATTCACAATTTTTAGTGTGTTCACACAGATGTGCAGTCTGAAGTTTAGTTTTTTATTTTTATTTTTTTAAAGATTTTATTTATTTATTTGACAAACAGAGATCACAAATAGGCAGAAAGGCAGGCAGAGAGAGGGTGGGGAAGCAGGCTCCCTGCTGAGCAGAGAGCCCGATACGGGGCGATACGGGGCTCGATCCCAGGACCCTGGGATCATGACCTGAGCCGAAGGCAGAGGCTTAACCCACTAAGCCACCCAGGCGCCCCTGAAGTTTAGTTTTTTAAAGCAAGATTGCATGTGATAAAAAAAAAAAAAATGCAAGTATCTGGACTGCATGGGGGTACAGTGGCAGTCTAGCAGAGAAAGTGAACAAGCGTTTCTCAGGTACCCACCATGAGCTTAGCATTTGAGTGACTGCTTTAAGCAGAGACGGTCTCCATCCTCGGGGATTTGCAGCACAAAATGATAGATGCAATTTCCATTTGTTCTGACATTTTATCCCAGAATTAAATAATAAATTGTATTTCTCATCCCACGCAGAGATTACAGATTTTATTACCTAATCCCAAAGTTCATGAAATAAAAAATTGTCTCATGTTTGGTCTGGTAAACACATTCATTATATAATTTGAAGCTGAGTATTCTAGGGCCTAGAAAAGAATTACCACCATACCTCCCGAGGGCCAAAATAGAAATGTTCTTAATAAACACATTGTATTCCAACATGTTTAATGGCAATGTTAAAAGACCATTATTCATCTTAATCGTATTTACTAGTTCTATATAAAGGACTTTGGAATTACAGATGACTATGAGGCAATAATTTTAATGAACTCCAGGCTTCCCTTTATGAACTATTTCTTTGAGAGATTTGAAAATACCAGCTAAACCACTAAGGCTTATGGTTTTCTGAAGTAAGGAAGTGACAGGAAAGAATTGGGTTGGGGGAAAAGCAGTAGTATTTAGGATGAGGAAAGAAAGGAATTACCTCAGGTAGAATGGTATCTTTTTTTGTTTGTTTTAATGATAAATTCTTATTTATTGAAAAACAGGGGCGCCTGGGTGGTTCAGTGGGCTAAAGCCTCTGCCTTCAGCTCAGGTCATGATCCCAGGGTCCTGGGATCGAGCCCCACATCAGGCTCTTTGCTCCATGGGGAGTCTGCTTCCCTCCTCTCTCTCTGCCTGCCTCTCTGCCTACTTGTGTTCTCTGTCAAATAAAAAATTTTTAAAAAAAAATAAAAGAAAGAAAGAAAAGAAAAACATCTAGTTGAGTGTTTTTTGTTTTTTGTTTTAAGATGGAACCTTTTTTTAAAGGAGGAATTAAAAAAATTCACAGATGTCTACTCTAGTGGGAGGCTAAGCTTATGGATCTAAATGGTGTTTCTGTCAGGGGAGTAGGCAACTTTATTAGTATCCCAAAGTTTTATTTAGGTTCTAATTTCTTAAATGCCTATCCCTTTTTGACCTCAGACAAACCTAACACTGCCTGGAAATTCCTGTTCCTCAGTTGGTTTCCCAGTGTCCTTTATGGGCAGATATGGGCCTCATGTGTAGGATGGGCCTACACATCCCAGGCCAGGAAAGTGACCCTCCTGAGGCCAGAGGCCCCATCTACCTGACCTCATTTCCGAGGAAACATTCAGTTTTGCAGTTTTGATTCGATTAGTTATGGTCCCTGGATTGCATCTGAAAAGCTTGACCAAGCCCTGATTGCCCTCCTAATAAGGTTTATGAGCAATTAGTCAGTGAGTTCCATTTATTTTTTAGGCAGTCACTCTGAGGATGGGGAGCTTAGAGCCAAGCCACTTTTATTTTGGTTTTCCATCATGCCACCCTCCCCTCCTTGGTCCTTTAACTTGGTATCTTTTCAGACTCTCAGCTATAGTCATGGTTAGGCCCAGCAGGAGCATCAAATCCAAAGGAAATTCAAACTTGTGCTGATCAGTTTATGTAATTTCTGCTTCAGATTGCCCTGACTCACCATATGCCATAGAAGGTTTGTGTATCTTTTCTCTTTAAAAAATACAAACAGGGCGCCTGGGTGGCTCAGTGGGTTAAGCTGCTGCCTTTGGCTCAGGTCATGATCTCAGGGTCCGGGGATCGAGTCCCGCATCGGGCTCTCTGCTCAGCAGGGAGCCTGCTTCCCTCTCTCTCTCTCTCTGCCTGCCTCTCCATCTACTTGTGATTTCTCTCTGTCAAATAAATAAATAAAATCTTTAAAAAATAATAATAAAATAAAATAAATAAAAAATACAAACAAAGATGAACATCTTGGGATCTGGCCTCTAAGAGCCACCAAGAATCAGTTTCACCTCCTTCAGGGCTCAAGTACAAAGAGAGAGAGATACACTGAAATTACACTGTTTCCATTGAACACCTTAGGATATGGATTTAGAAAATAACATCTGAACCTTATTTTGAAAACCGAGCTCTTTCCAAACCACCTGGCTGTGGTGGGGGCCCTGCAGAGGCAGGCTTTGTGTTAACAGTACTGGGCGGGGCTCCGCGTGACTGAACTTCTCTTTGGAAGACTGCCCTCTGCCTGCCAGTGGGAGTGACTCCTTTCCTCCATCGTGTGTCCCTCTCCCCCTTCGCCCACTGAGCATCCTTCAGAGCAGTGAGTTCTGTTAGCCTTCTTTCTTGGGTCACTGTCACAGTGCTGGGATAGCTGCCAGAGGGTCAGAGAAGAAAGGTTAAAAGTTGAGGCTGGGCTACCAAAATGGGGTAGGGACAATTTTGTATTTAGGATTTCTAGACTTAAATGATCTCACCATTCCCACCCTCCCCAGCCACCCCCAGCCCCACCCAGTACTCCAATTGGTCGCTTCTTTTAGGTACCTTTTCCTCCCTGACTACCTAGCTAAGAATACAACCTTGTACTTTGGAATCCCACTTCCTACAAATTTAATCCCCATCATTGTTAGGAAAAATATTTTAAAAATACTCAGTGAGAGTATATTTAAAGCTTCAGGTTCTCATACTTTCGTTTTCTAACAAAACCAGTCCTTTCTTACCTAGTCATTACATAAGAAGCAGAGCAGTTACAGATGGTCTCAGGGGCTATTATTAATGACTGGAGCTGTACTCAGGCTTGAGGAATTATGTCCACTCTGTATTTATAAGTAAGATTCATTGTTTGCTGAGATTCCAGAGAAGTAGGTTAAGAAGAAGGTGTACATTATTATCTCAGGAGCAGATACTTTCTTAGAAGGAAACTCATCAGTTGTGTGAGACATGGAATTTGGATGCCCCCAGAAATGTTGTTCTATTTATGGAAATGCTGACTTAGTTGATGACTTATTCCTGCTGACAGGTGGGTGATCAAATAGCTCATGCTGAGCCGATAGCAGCCTAGGCCTGGAGGGCCATTAGTGCAAGGACTAGAGCAAAGTGAACTGACTTCCAGAGCCTTTGGCTTCTTCAGCTTCTTGCCACTTGTGGTGTGGTGTTTGACAGTCCCAATTTCTGATTCTCAGCTTGAAGCCTGAAACCAAAATCACAAGAGCCCCTTTGAAGAATCACATACAATTACGTATATGCCCTACAGATATAGGTTTACTATATATTTATATAGACTCAGAAGAAAGTTATTTGATGCTGGGGGCAGAGTTCCTGAAAACAGTGTCAGTGCATCTTTAGCTCTAGAAATAATTTTGTAATAAAAGGGTCAGGCCTGTGATGATATGTTTAACTGTTGGAAGTAGATTTTATAACTACAGAGTAGAAAAAATACCATCCCCAGGAATCTCTAAGCAAATCCTGCAGCAGTACATCGGCACCTGAGTCCCAGCTCCCATCAGCCTCTTGGCTCAGGGGTGTGTTGTGCACTGAAGATCGGACACATTGACCTGACGTGTTAAAAACATCTTTATTTTTACAATTATTTTTATATTTTATATTTGATAAAGTAGATGAGGTCTTTGTTACCACAAATAAGTTTGGCAAGTGACCATGGCTTCTTGGTACTTTGTTGATATGTGCTAAAAAGCTGATTTATTTGTTCATTTGCTTGGGTAAAACAAGCTGCTGCTAATCTTGAGCTGAAACAATTTTCCAGGTTATGTGGCTCATGAATTTATTTTGGATACAAGGCCCTTCAAAAAGTCTGCAAATATTGAAGCTGTGGATGTGGCCAAGAGGCTTCAGGATTATGGTGAGTGACCTTGTGGGAGCAACTCCTTTTAGGGCAACTCAGGTTTTTGACATTCATGCAATTTTCCATGCTGACTATGGGCCACTTCCTCAAGGCACTAACCACACGTGCAGGCACCATAATAAACTGATCCATTGGCTAAACGGTGAGCACTGGGTTCTAGGCAACCTTCAAAATGATGAGAAAACACTTTCCCAATGACTGCATTGGTAATATCCTTCAAAAGATATTAAATCATATATCCTGAATCGATAGGCATCCTAGAAAGAAGTCTTTGTAGTTAACATAATTAAAAACCCCAAAGAAAATGGTTGCTGTTTCCTATATTTCTTTATTTTTTTTTTACATTTTTAACTAAATTTTTAATTTAAATTCCATTACAGTTAACATACAGTATTTGTCAGTTTCAGGTGTACAATATAGTGATTCAACATTTCCATACATTACTCAGTGCTTATCATGATAAATGTACATTCCCAGCACCTATTTCACACATCTCCCCCACATCCCCTCTGGTCATCATCAGTTTGATCTCTGTAGTCACGAATCTATTTCTTGGTTTGCCTATCCCTCTTTTTTCCGCTCTTTGTTCATTTGTTTTGTTTCTTAAATTCCACATACGGGTGAAATCATATGATACTTGTTTTTCTGTGACTAATTTATTTTGCTTAGCATTATACTCTCTAACTCCCATCTGTGTTGTTGCAAATGGCAAGATTTTAAGCTTTTTTTTTTAATGGCAGAATAATACTTCATATACAACATCTTCTTTATCCATTCTTCAGTTGGTGGACATTTGGGCTCTTGCTCACAATTGGCTATTGCTGATAGTGCTGCTCTAAACACTGGGTGCATGTGTCCCTTTGAATCAGTAGTTTTGTGTCCTTTAGGTAAATACCTACTAGTTCAATTGCTGGGTCATAGGGTAGCTCTATTTTTAACTTTTTGAGGACGCTCCGTGCTGTGATCAAGAGTGGCTGCACCAGCTTGCATTTCCACCAACAGTGCAAGGGGGTTCCTTTTGTCCACATCATCGCCAACACTTGTTGTTTCTTGTGTTTTTTAAGTTAGCCATTCTGACAGTTATGAAGTAATATCTTAGAGTTTTGATTTGCATTTCCCTGATAATGAGTCATGTCAAGCATCTTTTTTATATATCTTGTGGCCATTTGGATGTCCTCTTTGCAGAAGTATCTGTACATGTCTTCTGCCTTCTTTTAATTGGATTATTTGTTTTTTTTTGTATGTGTGTGTTGTCTTGCTTATATTTCTGGTAAATTCTTACTCCTTTTCCACTCTTGGTAAACAAAGGAGTTCATGAAGAGATAAGTTGATGTAATGGTTAAGGAAGTAGAGCAGGTAACGAATAGAAGTGTTCGAGACCAATGAATGGCATTTGAGTGTTACAAGCACCTCAGTTGTGGCATAGCTGTTTTAGCTGTTTCTGTAGATGAAGGAGTAGGCTTCCCTCACCTTATGAAGAGTTTCTTCCACCATAGGAATATGGTTTCATAAAGACAGTGCAGTTTTCTGGGAAGAATTTTGAAAGACACAGGCCCTTCATGAATTAGTGGATGTTCATTCAGCACAGTCCTTATTGAAATATATGTTTTAGTGCCATTATCAATAATATCAAAGACACGTCTATTCTCCGGCTAAGGTGGGGAGAACTTTGCCTTTCAGTGGGTGTGGAGTTCTATCTGAATTTTAATAATTTGAATAACTTCTCTTAATAAGGAAAGTGAAAGCTTCAAAAATTTAATAGTTTCCCTAGTGCATCATAACGGGAGTCCCACATGTGTAGCTCATTCCTCTCCTGAAAGCACGATCTTATTATGCAGAGTTATAATATGTGCAGTGGGAAAGCCAGAGAAAGTTTTCATTAATGAAATTAGCAGTTACTCCCTCAAAATCTCTTGGATGCTCCTGTAACCTGACGTGGCCTTCAGGCGAATGACTGAGTGATGGGCGATTCATGCAGGCTATAGATTCACCTCTGAGCTTTCTTGTCTGCCTTACATGTCTGGCAGCAGCAGCATCTGCAGGGAGGGACAGGGCAGGTGAGGAGGAAGTTGTCACTGAAGTTACAACCCAGTACTTCAAAGTCTTGGTCTATCTCCAACCTTGACATTATTTTGACGTTTGATAGGGGGATTGCCATACTTGCCCCAAGTCTAGGTTGTACAGGTGCCTAGCGTTTTGTAAACACCTCAGAACGAACGTGTTTAATTAAAGTGAGAGAATGAGGTGCCTGGCTGGCTGGCTGTGGAGCATGCAACTCTTGACCTCGGGTCGTGAGTTCGAGCTCCACATTGGGTGTAGAGATTACTTGAATAAACTTTTTAAAAAAATGTGAGAGGATGAATGAATAGCTAAGTAAAATAAACAAATAAAAGTCCATCAAAAAACCCCAAAACAGCAATTGCGAATGACAACACAGATTCTTAATCACACTTACTGGATCAGAGTTTCCAGGTAACCTGTATATTTAACAAGTACCCCACAGATGAGTCTTAACAGCAAAAGATGGAGCACGCTGCCCTGGGGGAGAAGTTTCCAAATTTAGTAATAAAAGTCACCAGGGAGTTTTTAAGACTCATAGATTTCTGAGCCTTACTTTGGACTTCCTGAATCAGGGTGAAGATCCAAGAATCTGTGTTCCCAAGACAACTCTGATGGTTTTAAGATACAGGAGCTGCTATAGCAGAATATGTTGGGCTGAATTTGCTCACACATGAAATTGAGGTTGGACTTCATGGGTAATGAGATTAGCTTGTTTTAAAAAAATAAATGCTGGGCGCCTGGGTGGCTCAGTGGGTTAAGCCGCTGCCTTCGACTCAGGTCATGATCTCAGGGTCCTGGGATCGAGTCCCGCATCGGGCTCTCTGCTCAGCAGGGAGCCTGCTTCCCTTCCTCTCTCTCTACCTGCCTCTCCATCTACTTGTGATTTCTCTCTGTCAAATAAATAAATAAAATCTTTAAAAAAATAAATGCTTTTCTGGTTTGAATGACATAGTTATATGTCTTTGTGAAAACTTAACTAAATAATTTAAGATTTGTGCATTTTACTTTATGTAAATTTTATCACAAATACATGTGAACAAATACGAAATTCTAGTTCATAATATGCATGCTGAAGTATTTAAAAGAACAGTGCAGTGATGACTGAAGCATACATTGAAATGCATCAAAACTAAGGTGGAGGGGCGCCTGGGTGGCTCAGTGGGTTATAGCCTCTGCCTTTGGCTCAGGTCATGATCCCAGGGTTCTGGGATTGAGCCCCCGTGTTAGAATCTGCTCGGCAGGGAGCCTGCTTCCTCCTCTCTCTCTCTCTGCCTGCCTCTCTGCCTACTTGTGATCTGTCAAATAAATAAATAAAATCTTTAAAAAAAAAAAAAACAAACTAAGGTGGAAGAATGAATACCTGATTAAGCAAACAGCATTATTTTAGAATCTAGGTGAATGGTATATAGGTATTCATTCACTCTGTAGTCTTCTCAACTTACTGTTTGAAAATGTTTATAACATGTTGAGGAGACAGTTCCTTCAAGCACACAGACATGACCCTAAAGCACCCCATGTGATTTATGCAGATCAGAATTTGGCAACCATTTAAAATTAACTGACCGTTATAGCAGCTTTGGAGCTGTTCATCATCTTTTAACAGTTTCATAGAAAAAGGGTAAGATGTGGGAAAAGGTGATTTTAGCCTTTGTCCAGGAAATCTCTCTGAAGCCTGTGTCTTGTTGATTCATTTTACATATGAAAACTTTTGGAAACAGAAATACGTTCAGTCTGTATTCAGTGTAAAGACAAAAGGCTTTCCGTGTACCAGTCAAGCCTCAGTTTCGTCATCTTTGGCTGTTAAGACTCATCTGTGGGGGGTGCCTGGGTGGCTCAGTCATTAAGCATCTGCCTTTGGCTCAGGTCATGATCCCAGGGTCCTGGGATCAAGCCCCACATCAGGCTCCCTGCTCAGTGGGAAGCCTACTTCTCCCTCTCCCGCTCCCCCTGCTTGTGTTCCCTTTCTCACTGTGTCTTTCTCTGTCAAATAAGTAAATAAAATCTTAAAAAAAAAGACTTATATGTGGGATGCTTACTAAATACACGGGTTACCTGGAAACTTGGATCCAGTAGGTGTGATTAAGAATCTGTGTTGTCATTCTCAGTTGCTATTTTGAAGTGAGTAATACTCACTTCAGGCTTATGGTTGCTATATTGTTATTTAACTTGTGATAGGCTATGATATTTTAATTTCTCTTATACCTGTAATACACAAGCATTGTAGATTCTAAAACAAAACCAAAGGAAATAAAAATAGTTTATATTTTGGTGATAACCCCTATTAAAATTCTAGTATTTATTCTTCAAGGTGTCTTCCTTCATAATAAATACTTTGTCACTTTTTTTATAAAAATGGAATATCATTATTATGTAGCTTGCTTTTTTTGACTTCATATTTTTTAATGTTTACCCAATTTACAAATACAAATTTACTTACATTTGAATGGCAATTTATTTATTGTTTGGATACCCTGTAAAACTTAGTTAACCGATCGTCTATTGTTGGATGTTTATTTCCCCTATTTTTCTTTTTCTTGCATAAACAGTGCTGAGATGCAAATTATATATGTAAGCACATTTATCCAGTGATTTCCTTGGGATAAATTTTAAGACGGGGAGGGTCTCTTCTAAATTGGAGAGGTCAAAGTTAATGACACAAATTCCCCTATTTCCTTCACAGGCTTTCATGCCCCTACCATGTCCTGGCCGGTGGCAGGGACTCTCATGGTTGAGCCTACTGAGTCAGAGGACAAGGCAGAGCTGGATAGATTCTGTGATGCCTTGATCAGCATTCGTCAGGAAATCGCTGACATTGAGGAGGGCCGCATTGACCCCAGGGTCAATCCACTGAAGGTGTGTAGGCACTGGTACTTTATCCAAAATGTTCCATAGAGAAGATTGGGTATGGCAGTGTGCCAACAACTCCTGAACTCCCATCAGAAGATGAGATTATTCTTGCCTAGAATAAGAGGATTCTTCTGAAAAAATTCATTACTTGCAAATTTAAATGTTCTTGAACAACGTAGTAGCAGTTACTCAAGCACAATGTGGATGTTTTGAGATATGTTTAAATTTTGTTTATGTAATTTTTTTGTCATTGTGGGAGGCATATCTCCCACATGTACCTGACTGGTTGCCAAAGGAGGGATCAGAGGCTGAAGAACTGTGTAGTTGGGGAGTCTTACCATTCTGTGTATCTGTTTGATACACTCTAGTGAGATTATTTACCTTACAAACTCTGGATAAAGACAAGTTCTTATATTGGAGCAGTTATTGCTTAGAACATCTAATTGGTAATTGGCCTTTTATAATGTTATGGCCTATTTTGGAGAAAATCTGAAACATGTTTGTTGTGAGCTTGTGAGTCTAGTCTCTTGTTAGGTCCAGACATTAAGCTGGGGGTGGGGGGTCATGAATTGAATGTGAAGACTATGGTTGTGCTATTGTGGTCCCAAGCCAGAGAACAAGTCTGAGATGATCGGGGAAGCTCAGGCAAGGTCCAGAGTGTCCAGCTGAGGGCAGAGTACCTGGGCCAAAGGCTGTTAGGAGAAGGGATCTTGCTTATTATTACTTCTCTTTTCTGTGGATACTGCTGATTCTAAGGACTTAGGCCATCTTTAAAAATGGCAGTAGAAATCTAAAGAACGTAATACTGAGTTACAAAAACAAGTGGGGAATAATATTCACAGAATGATAATTAAGATTTTAAAATGTGCCCAACTCTGCTATATGCTATTTATGCATATATATGCAGTAATAGTATAAAAACAACCAGCATGGTGAACACCAAATTCAACATAGTGGTTATCACTGGGGAGTAGGGTTAGAGATGAGATGGATGGGATATGTAGGCAGCCTCAACTGTATCTGCAAGGTTTTTTTTTTTTTTTATTTGACACAGAAAAGGAGAGCACAAGCAGGGGGAGGGGTGGACAGAGGGAGAAGCAGGCTCCCCACTGAGTGGGGATCCCTATGAGGGGCTCGATTCTAGGACCTGTGGTTCATGACCTGAGCCAAAGGCAGCTGCACGACCGACTGAGCCACCCAGGTGCCCCTGTTTATTTTTTTAAAGATTTCTATATTTTGAGATAATGAGTTAGCACATGTGGGGATGGGCAGGGGCAGAGGGAGAAGGAGAATTCAAGCTGACTCCTAGCAAAGCATGGAGCCTGACACAGGGCTCGGTCTCAGGACCCTGAGATCATGATCTGAGCCAAAACCAAGAGTTGGACACTTACCTCAAGGAGCCAGCCACCCAGGTGCCTGTCTGAAATGATTATTATTTTTTTTTTAAGATTTTATTTATTTATTTGACAGACAGAGACCACAAGTAGGCAGAGAGGCAGGCAGAGAGAGAGGAGGAAGCAGGCTCCCTGTTGAGCAGAGAGCCCGATGCGGGGCTCGATCCCAGGACCCTGGGATCATGACCCGAGCTGAAGGCAGAGGCCTTAGCCCACTGAGCCACCCAGGTGCCCCTGCAATGATTATTTTAAAAGGTTAAGCACATATGACAAAATGTTGATTTATGTTGGTTGGGTGGTAGATGTTCTAATATATTACCATAACTTTCTGACATTTGAAATGCTTCACAATAAAAAGTTTCCTATCAATTTTTCCCCCTTAAGTTGAAATTAAACAAAACAACCGCTCTGTGTCTCTGGGCTTCTATCAGCTCACTGCCTGAAACAAAGCACGGGAGGAGGAGGCAGTGTTCTAGTCTGATCCCTTTCCCAACTGTGTGTCTGTTTCAGATGTCTCCACACTCCCTGACCTGCGTCACATCCTCACACTGGGATCGGCCTTATTCCAGAGAGGTGGCAGCATTCCCACTTGTAAGTTCACCTCTGAAGCTGCACGCGCCAGCTGGTAGTGTTCATGTGTGTATTAAGGGCCATCGCCGATCCGGTGGGGCTCCCATCCTTACAGCTGCATTATAGTAACTATATGTGGGATGCTTTTTTTTTCTAATATAAAGATTTTATTTATTTATTTATTTGAGTGTAAGAGAGAGAGAGAGAACAGGGGGTGGGGAGGAACAGAGAGAGAGGTACAAGCAGACTCCACGGTGAGCACGGAGTCCAATGTGGGGCTCAGTCTCAGACCTTGAGACCATGACTTGAGCTGAAATCAAGAGTTGGATGCTTAACCGACTGAGCTGCCCAGGCGCCCCTATGTGGGACACTTTCTTAAATGGGTCATGACAAGTGATGCAGAGCGCAGGCATAGGTTTGGGAATCCACCAGGTACACGGTGGAGGAAGACCAAATAGGAGTCCCTGCCAAATTTCTACTGTCATCCAACAGGGAGATAGCTCCAAATGCACCAAATACAGCCTTTGTTTCCTTTCTGATTCTTACATGTAAAAGGTACTCTATAGTCTGTTTGGCAGGGTGGAGACAAGAGTCAAAAGTTGGGATTTTGGGGGACAGTAACAAAGGGATTGCTTTTAGCTTTTTTTGTATTGGAATATAGTTGACAATGTTACATTAGTTTCAGGTATACCATATAGTGATTTGACAACTTGGTACAATGTGTTGTGTTCACCACAAGGGTAGCTGTCATCTGTCACCATAAAAAATGCTCTTATAATACTCTTGACTCTGTTTCCTGTATTGTACCTTTTATCTCCCTGACTTATTCATTCCATACCTGGAAGTGTGTACCTCCCACTCCCCTTCACCCATTTTGCCCATTCCCCACACCCTCCCCTCTGTCAACTGTCAGTTCTCTGTGTTTATGGTTCTGTTTCTTTTTTGTTTTTTAGATACATGTAAGTGAAATCATATGATACTTGTTTTTCTCTGATGTATTTCACTTAGCATAATACTCTCTAGGTCAATCCATGTTGTTACAAATGGCAAGCTCTCATTCTTTTTCATGGCTGAGTAACATTTGTGTGTGTGTGTGCGCGCGCGCGCGCGCGCGTCTTTATCCTCTGTTGGACACTTGGGTTGCTTCCATATTTTGGCTACCATAAATAATGCTGCAATAAAAATAGTGTGGGTTTTACCTTCTTATACTTTTGGGCACTTATTGGGGGTTAGGCTGTGGGAACATCACTGTAATCTCTTCTTTCCACAAGAGAAATGTTTCAGAATACCCCAGAACATTCCCATCTTTTGTCCCTTGCAGCCCTTTGTGAAACCAGAGAACAAATTCTGGCCAACCATTGCCCGGATTGATGACATCTACGGAGATCAGCACCTGGTTTGCACCTGCCCACCCATGGAAGTTTATGAGTCCCCATTTTCTGAACAGAAGAGGGCCTCTTCTTAGTCCTGTCTCCCTAAGTTCAAGCAACTGACTTGATGTCTCACTCTGGAGCATTTGATGAGCAAGAGCTGTATAATTTTCCATCCCAGACTCAACTTGGGGTTTTATATACTGTGTATATTTTTGTAATCTCTGTCAAGGTAAATGTAAATACCATTAGCACAGTGAGTGGAAACTCATTGGAAGTCTGATACGCCTCAGTGGCTGCTTTCGTATGTAGTAGTTGATGTTCAAGCCTTGGTGTTCAAGTTGCCATTTAGTTTTTTGCATAGAAAATTTGGGGTGTGCTAGGAACTTTAACTTTTGATGTAGGAAGTTCAGAGACATGATTGATAGAGGTTCTACTGTAAACTCTGATAGATTCTTGTTCCAAATAAGTCCTTGTGGACTGTGCCATCTGTGAGAAATCCCAGGGCAAATGTTTACATTTTATATACACTGAAGAAAATTTTTCTCTAATTTGCCTAATCTGTAGTAGCATTTCTGAGTGTTTTCCATTTTCCATGTGTGTGGTTTGCATTTGTCTGCAATTATTAGTATTCTAATAAAAGCATTTCAATTTGAAGAATGCCTTCTTGGTCTGTCTTTTCGATCTTCTTTCTACATAGCCCAGGTTCGGAGAGATTTGAAGGGCAGTGAGAATACCCAACCCAATAGCCATTTTTACATGATCAGTTTTGTCTAGCGGTTTTTCCTCATTAGACACTAATAGAAGAGATAATAAGCCAAGGTCTAGTGTTCTTCAGTCTTCCCGTTGTGCCTTCCTTTGCATGTTGTCATCATCCTCATGGTTTTCAGATGGCTGCTGTGATGTATTGACATCACATAACCATTTTAGATAGGAAAAAGGGAGGAAAACAAAAGGCAAATTCCATCCACATTAACTTCTTTTGAAATGCTTTCTCAGAGATTCCACCCAGTAACTTCTGCTTGCTTTTATCGGGCCAGAATTGTTTCACATTGCCGCTTCTAGCTGCAAGGTAGTATGAGGAGGTCTTTTACCTGGGTATGTTAGTGCCCCAAAGAAAATCAGGAGTTTGTTAGATAAATTAAAGGGAGGAAATGGATTTTACGTACCCAACTACCACACCTGCCACAAAATAACTATCCCCTAGAAACAGCAAATGTTTCAGAGTTTCTTCCCTGATTGTGAGCACTTGTTCAATTCCTGATTACTTGGTTCTTTGCAGCTCACTCAGTCGACTGTTATTCAAGCTATTATGATAGTCATCAGAAGAAAGGACTTAGTGCTCTATTGATTGCTCCGCAAGTGATCCACTTAATTCTTACACTTAAACATTTGTAGAATAATTTATTACAGCCTAATTAAGCAGTAGAGAAGTGATGAGATCCATATGTGGGTTTTTTTTTTTAACATTATAATTAAATGGTTAATATTTACTGAGTTCTCTGGGGTCAGGTAGTCTAAACGTTTAAGTTGTATTATCTCATTGGAGCCTCACAACAGTCCACTTTTACACAAGGGGGTATGGTGCAATGCCTAAGGTCACACAGCTGATTAGAGGGAGAATCTGAATTTGAACCCAGGCTGCACAACTCCAGTGGGAACTGGTCAAAACAGGTTACCACACTACCATGGTCACTGCATACCTGGAGACTGTCCTTCCTGAGCTGGAAACCAGGCTGTCAAAACAGACTAGCCTTCAGGGTATGGAAAATGCCCTTTGGAAGAAGACAGGATATGAAAACGAAGTGAACAGCAGCTCTTTTCTTTTCACTGTAAAGTATATCAGAGGTGCAGGTGAGCAAATATTCAAATTGTCCTTGACTGTTAAGTCGCTCATATGTTCACATGATGCTTGTACCCATCTTTACCGCCCCTGGGTCTCTGCCTGAGTGGTGTCCTCCACCTGGAGCACTCTCCCCTACTATCTTTGCTTTACTAGCTCCCGTTAGTTCATTTTAGCTTTTCCTTAGGAAGATTTTCCATAGTCTGCCCTCCACCCCTGGACTAGCTAAGAGAAAGCAGAATCAGGTTTCATACATGTGCCCAGCCAAACCAGCGTTCCTAGCCTGCTTCAGAAAATGGGTCAGCACAGGGAAGAGCCTACCATGGGAACCAAGGTGAGCCCAGGCCAGTTGCATCACCTCAGAAACATGGGCCACCCTGCCACTTCCGGCTTCTTCCTGGACTTGGAGGCCAGGCTGATCTTCTTCAAACACCTATAGCTTCATAGGCCCAGGAGGGTATTTGTCGTTTTTCGTAGTGCTGTCGTGTTTTTGAAAATGACTTAACGCCAGCAAAGAGCTTCGTCCTTGGTAGATGGTTAAGAAAGATCACTTTTCCTCTCTCATCTTATTTGCTTATCCTAAAACCTACAGTTAGCAGGATGAGTAGTAGTTTCGTCCCATTTTCCAGATAAAGAAACTGAGGCCACTTGATCAAATGATCTGTTGTCCTAGGCCTAGAGTCTTGCAGCATCTTTGGAAGAATGCCCTGGATCTGTTTTCATGCTTTTTTGCTTACTGCATTGCCTCTCCCTGCCCTCCCCCCCAAAACAAGCATGTTTAAGAATATCCTGGATCTAGGGGGCCCTGGGTGGCTCAGTTGGTTAAGCAGCTGCCTTTGGCTTGGGTCATGATCTCAGGGTCCCTGCTCAGTGACTCAGCAGGGAGTCTGCTTCTACCTGTCCCTCCGATCCTCATCCTTTCTTGTGCTGTCTCAAATAAGATTTTAAGGTAAAATCTTAAAAAAAAAAAAAAAAAAGAGAGAGAGAGAGAAACAAACAAAAAAACACCATCCTGGATCTAAGTAGAAGAGGAGCTTCAGGAAAGAACAACACCTGAATGGTTTAGGGATGAGGCTTGGTGGGAATCAACTTCTGAACCCTCTTAGGGACTAACTGGTTCACACCAAAACCTGCCCTACTTTGAATAGAAAGAGACTGTTATGCTTAGGTATGGTGTGGAGAAATAAAGAATTCATTTAGGGGGGGAAAAAAAAGGTCTTCCACACATCTGTGAAATGTGCTATGATTTTGTATCTTGGCACTCAGCTTGCTTTCCTTTACCCTTAGCACAAGTAATTACCCTGTTTACTTGGTTGTCTTCTACCTTAGCAGACAAGGTTCCCTGAGAGCAGGGACTATAAATTTCATTCATCATTGGATTCCCAGTGCTGAGCCAGGGTCTTCCACATAGTGTATGTTCAACAGCAAGAAATAGGAATTGAGTAAAGGAATGATTTTTTTTTAAGGTTTTATTTATTTATGACAGAGTAAGAGAGGGAACACAAGCAGGGGGAGCAGCAGGCAGATGGAGAAGCAGGTTCCCCGCTGAGCAGGGAGCCCAATGTGGGACTCAGTCCCAGGATGCTGGGATCATGACCTGAGGCCAAGGCAGATGCTTAACAACTGAGCCACCCAGGTGCCCCGATCTTTTGTCTTAAAGAGAGACACTCTTATGGAAACCAGTATTTTCAGTGCCTGCTGCAAGTAATTGTTCAAGTACAAAATGCCAGGCCTTAAAGACAAAGCCTCTAGATATGCTTTGTATAGGATGCTCCCCTGTCCCCACCTTTTTTTTTTTTTTTTTATTGTGGTAAAGTATACATAAAAGTTACCATTTTAAATTATTCAATTCAGTAGCATTAAGTACTTATACAGTGTTGTGTAGAATGCGCCTTTTCAGCAGTTTTGAAGATGAGGATCTGAGGTAGACATGCACATACTTCGTATAAATGGGGAATTCCCCTCTGCCCTCTCCCAACCCTGGAACAGGAGGCCACTGTTGGAGCAATCATTGCCTTGTTGCTGTGAATGATAGAGGGCAAGGGCCTAGTGTGGAAATCCCATGAAACCACTATGTAAACATAGAGGTCAAGTTTCCCAATGACAAAACTGGTGCCTATCATCCAAATAAAGGATGGAGGTGCCACTTTGGGGTATAAGAAGCCATCTGGGACAAGTAGTTTGGGAGCTGAGATGTTAGCACTTTTGGAGGGTCAGAGGGCTCTGGCTCAGAATGTGTAGGGTTTTTAATTGGTCAGGAATGTGTCCTAAGGCAGTGATTTTTAAACCTTAGCATGCATAGACCACTAGGAGGGCTTCTGAGTCCCTGGCCTCAGTTTGATACAGTTCGTGGGCAGGACCAGAGAATTTGCATTTCTAACATGCTCCAGGTAGTACTTCTCAGCCTTCTTTGTTCACATTTCAGACTTTAAAGGATGGTTTTGTTTTTAAATTTTTTTTAAGATTTTATTTATTTATTTGTCAGAGAGCACATGCAGAGTGGCAGGAAAAGACAGAGAGAGAAGCAGGCTCCCTGCTGAGCAAGGAACCCAATGTGGGACTCGATCCCAGGATGCTGGGATCACAACCTGAGCTGAAGGCAGCCGCTTAACCAACTGAGCCACCCAGGCGTCCCTAAAGGATGGGTTTTAAGAGGCTGAAGGTGGGTAAGAGGCTGGATTTAGTCAGCCTTGCATTTTTTTGTGCAAATCTTACCATTTTGAGAAAAATGCCTCTTTCCCCTGCTGCTATTGAAGATCCTGAGGCAGGAGGAGGCTCTTTAGGAGTGGAAGCAAGTAGGGCTTTGGCCACACTCTCTGATCTAGTAGGCTTGCTCCTAACAACGTGGTATCAAGGCTCAAGGAGTTTTTCTCTTTCTCTCTTTCTCTCCTTCTTTCTCCCTTTCTTCTTTCTCTTTCTTTCTTTCTTTTTTTTGAGTTTAAAATAATCAGCTAATTACTAATAAAGCTGATTGGTAAATGGTGTTTTTAGCTGAATCAGAGGGCTTGCTCTCCATTTTTGTCACTCTGATGCTTCTCCAATCTAAGCCTAGGATAGCCACTCAGGAAGACAGTTTGGGTCTGTAGAGCAGTGCACCGGTGCAGAAGTGCTGCCCTGTGCTAATCCCAGGTGAACAGGGGAGATACCAAGGGGTCTCCCCTTACTAGTGGAGCACCATGGATGAATGGATGTTATCATCAGTTGTCTCCTCGACGGAGAGCAGTGAAAAGTAGGCCAAGAGGCAGGGCAAAATCCAGGAAGCAGGACTTAGTGCCCAACACACAGTATTCCACTCTTCTTACTGAGGGTAGTGCAGGATGGCAATTAGAGTATTTGCTCCAGAGTCAGATCATAGCTTCCCCATATCCCAGCTGGATGACCTTAGGATAAATAGCATCTCTCAGCCTCAGTCTTCTTACCTGTAAAATGATATTACCTACGACTCCTGGGTGAAGTGTCAATATATTGCTCCAAACAGTGCCTGACACAACATAAGTGTTTATTAAGTTAGCTCTTACTTTCATCTTCATTAAGGATCTTGTGTCCTATACTGTAAATCCTTGCACTCTCTTCTCTAGGAGTGGGATGCTGACCCCAATTGGACCTACCTTGCATTCAGATGCATTTCCTTTGCTTTCCTTTCCATTTCCTCTGGATGGCCAGAGAAAGTAGAAGGAACATGGGCTGAGACTTTATACAGATCTAGATTAAATTCTCAGATATGCCAATTTTTTTGAGACAAAAGGCAAATTCACTTATAATTTCTGCACTTGAGTTTGTTAGGTTTAAAATAGCAATAATATAGTACTTATTTTAATCAGGCTTGTTCTAAGTATTAAATGAGATAACACAAAGTGAGCACCTAGCATAGTGTTCATAGAAATCATGAACTTAGTCTGTGAATTCTGACTGCGCCATTGTGTACCAGGCACAATTCTAAATGACACCTCTTTCATGATGCACCAATGCTAGATGGACAAACAGATAACACATCAATCAAGACTTCAGTGTTAAACATTCCTTAGAAAATAAAAATCAAATGATATGTATGAGGGATTTAGAACCTTTTCACATTGGGTGGGTAGGGAAGGATTCTCTAAGGAGGTGATTTTTCAACTAAAATCTAAAGAAAAAAAGAACCCAGCCATAACTAGATGTAGGGAAGGGGTAGGGGAGTGTTCAGGAATAGAGAGAAGCATGTTTGAAGCACGTTAGTATCTTCATTGCAGCACTTGGTTATTTTCATATGTAAAGGTTTGAATCCCTGGGAAATATGGAGGGGAGAGAGAAGATGAGGAATAAAAGCTGAGGCTGGGGAGATGTGTGGGCCTCCTTCCAGGAGTTATGAATAGTGAGGAGGGGTTTTAGCTTAGAGTCAAGATCACAGGGAATGAAAATAGGGTCCAGAGAAGAAAGGGACACTGATTCAGGTGAAGGGCTTTGAGAAAAAGGAAAAGGAGAAAAGAAATGGGGTGGATGGAGGTCCTTGGGTCAGGAAGAGAGGGAAGGATCTATAATCGGGGACAAGAAGGGAAAGAGTAGGATAGAAAGTGGGAGAAATATGCAAGAAGGAAAGGGTCGAGGAGGTAGAGAAGGGCCTCTGGTAGGGATGGGGAGAAGGAAGGGATTAAGATGTGGAAAGAGAAAGAACATCATCAGCTCAGTGACTAGACAGAAGAATCAGGAAGTGCTGGGGTAGGAGAGATTGGGAAAGCTCTCTCAGTGGGAAGTAAGAGAAGGGAGTCAAGAGCACGAGAAGGCATAGATCAAAAAGTGAGAGACGACTGTCAAATCAGGAAGAGGACAGGGAACATGATGAGACTGGGGAAGGGGATGGTTAATAAGTATGTTGAGTGCAAAAGTCTGGGAGGGTCGTTGGTCAACTGCAGGGTGGCCTCTTAGTGAAGGGGTAGAGAGAGAAGCCCATGATTGGAAGGGAAAGGTGGGTGAGAGGGGAGGACCCGGGAGAAGAGAGGAGGTAAATGTTTTTTGGAAACCAACTAGGCAGTGAGATTGTTGAGGTAAGGGAGCCTAAACCTGAGGCCAGAGGTAAGGAAGCAGGAGGCAGGGAAGGGAATGCCCTGGGGTTAGAATGTCTGCAAAATTGAAATCTAAGCCCAGGTTGCAGCAAAGTCCTGAATATAAGGCTGGTGGAAACTTCCCAGGACTATTTCAGTAACCCAGAATGGGAGGCTGAGGTGCTGGAAGACCCATTTGCTCATTTCCAACTTTATACATATACAGGTGCCCTATATGCATGATTTGTGTAGTGTGTTTATATACATCAGAGTATATTGCCTTTTTCTTCCTGCTCCTGTTCATATGCAATTCTCATTGCTTGCTTCACTGAATACTCTATCTTACCCTCTTCCTCTCCTCCTGATGCCCTTGAGTCCTTCCAGTTCAGGGGTGCTTCCAAACTGTTGCTTTACCTTGCCAATCTTTAACCATCCAATTTTGTATACATTGTTCATCTAGGGATTTTCCCATAGCTCCCACCTCTCATACATATAACTGGGGATGGAGAGAAGTCTCTGATATTAAAGAAGTTACAATTTGTGCTCTTGGCTCACCCATCCCCAAATTTGGAGAAATTTAGTTGTTTTGGGACAGGGGATGGACTCTGGAGCCTGGGACTGGCTCTTACCATAAAAGCAGTTTTGCTAAATTATGGTTTAATAGGCTTCTATACACTAATCTGGGAACCTACTCTTTTCCTCTGTATCATTGTTCCTATAGGTAATATTCGTACAAATTCATACAGATGAGATTATTACATTTTCAACCTACATCGATTCAAAGATCATGGCCTTCATTCTTTTACAAATTAACTTCCAAAATGCAAGTTGAAAATTGCCTGATATTTCTTCTAAATTCAACAGAATGGATGGAGGGCTGAAAAAAAATGAAGTACAAATTTTTTTTAATCTGACTCTCTGGGTGTCTGGACCTCTCTTATTTTCAGAACCAATGCAAGAGAAATTTTAGTGTGCTTTTGATCTGTTTGTTGCACTGTATTTTAACCTTACCAATAAAGTGTTATCATTCAGGGTGTGGAAGATCATTTGGAAAAAAAATTCAAAACTTGGTGAGATTTGAAGATTTAAGGGCTTTAAGTAGCAGCCAAAGTTATAAATTCCCGGAAAAAAGGGTGTAATCCAAAAGCACCAGGAGCGATGTCAGTCATCCTAAAAATATGCAGACTTTCCCCCCAGTAGTGCTGCCACTGGGAACTTGATCCCAAACTGCTACTCACTGAAGTATGAGCAGCCAAAGCAGAATTAGATGCAAACAGATCCTTTCTTTAAAGTCTGGGCATAAAGAATGGAAAGAAAAAAATAACTTGCTTATGTTCAAGACACTCTATCCAATGTGAACTACAGATGAATATTAAAGCTCCCCAGAATATAACAACTAGATGTTTTTATTGGTTAAAAGAAGCTGCTTCAAATGCATTTCAAAAGACAATGAGGAAAATAGTCACCATGGAAAGAGACAGCTGGGTACGCTGTTAAATAAACTCACAAATAGCAAAGGAGTGAGTATAGTAAGTGGTGCTGGCCATGCTGGGAAGGAGGGGTGGATTGTGGGGGGTAGCGCCATTTCTGTGGTTTGTCAAAGACAGGCTTTAGCCTGGGACATACCTGCCATTCAGAAAATTGCTGTTAACAGTCCTAAGATGCTAAAGGCAAACAGGCTCAGTACAGTTCTTAAGACAATCTTAGGCACAGGCAAACAGGCTCAGTACAGTTCTTAAGACAATTTTAGGATTTCCCAGAAATTAATTGCTTTTAAGAATGAAACCAGGGTTTTTAAGAGTATGAAAATGAGAAGAGCCTTTAAAAGAAATATGCACCAGGCAATAACCATTGGATATTTTGAGATGAAATTCAGTCAGGTTGCATATGACTTCCCTTTAAGATAGTATCCAAACCTGGTTTTCAAAGGCAAAAGGTTGTAGTATAAATTTAAAGTAAAAACTGTAGTAAATAAATAACACACTGAAGCAGAAAAAGTAGCAGAAAGTAACACATAGCCTTAAGTTTAAATTTTATCTGCTGCCTGTGGCTTGGGGTAACTCTCTGAAATCACTTTACCTTGTCTGTAAAATGGACATAATACTATTTACCTCACAGAGTGTGTATGAGAAGTGCTATGAGTGCTCATAGCACTCTTCTTTTTGGACACAGACTCCACAGATGTGAAAACTATTGCCATCCCTGCTGCAAATGAACATGTTGAGAAAGTACTTCTTCCTCCAATTAAACAAACAAACAAACAAACAAACAAACAAAAAAACCCAGGAAGATAAGAACTGGTTATTGAGGAAGAAAAGGAAAACTCCAGGTGGCAGAATTGAAGAGAGAACCCATAGGGCCTGAAACTACCTGGGCCATGAGGAGGTGTGTCTTATGATTGGGGTTTCAATGATGCCAGGGAATGAATGTTAGAATTTAAAGCTGCATTTATAATAGATAGTAAGGAACAGAAATGAGGCATGTTCAAAACTGGGAAAGCTCTATTCCAAGAGAACTGAATTATCATTATTCTACTAGCCCAAGGTCACAGCAGGAAACAAGCTTTCTATCTGAGGCCATGGGTGAAAACAGATTCAATACAATTCACATAACAACTGGTTCAGTTTTAGGAAAACTCTAAGGGCCCTAGAAGAAACAAATCTAAAAATTTCTCCAAAGGAAGTGACTACACACAAAAATATGCCATAAGGAAAACTCTCTGAGAAGAAAATGCCACAGAAGATGAGCTCACAAATTTACAAAACACAATGAAGTTCAATGTTAAGCACCAACAAATGGCAGAATTCTTACTTAAGGAACCAGAAATGACAGAAAACAACTTTGAAATAAGTACGTTTTAAATGCTCAAGGAGAAAACAGAAGGACTAAAATTGATAAATGAGAACAGGAGATTATGAAACAAGAACAGATAAATGTGACAACAAAATTAGAAGAAAACAGCTGTTGAAGTCAAATATAACATTAAATGGTTAAACAGTAGGCTAGACTAAAAAAGAAAATTCAGTGAATTATAAGATATGAGGAATCAGGGCGCCTGGGTGGCTCAGTGGGTTAAAGCCTCTGCCTTCGTCTCAGGTCATGATCCCAGGGTCCTGGGATCGAGCCCCGCATCAGGCTCTCTGCTCAGCAGGGAGGTATGAGGAATCACCTAGAATACAGCACAGAGTGGGTAAAGAGATGAAAAATGTAAGAGATGTTAAGGTAAAGCAGATCAAGAAGGAGACAGAGGAAACAGGAAAAGTTCAATATTTTTAGGAGAAAGTAAAAAATTGCCAAAATGAAGACATGCATTCCCAATTCAAAGGCATACAATGGTCCCAATACAAACCAATAAAAACTAATCCACACCTAGGTGGATTTCAGTGAAACTCCAAAGCTATTAGAGAAGCTACATCCTTTAAAAAAAATGACAAATTGACACTCAACATTTCAGTAACAAGAGATGTCAGAACATAATAGAATGTCTATAAGACGCTGAACAAAGATAACTAGCAACCTAGACCTAAACCAAACCAATTTTTCTAACAGTGTGAAAAAGAAACACATTTTCAGACATGCAAGATTGAGAAAATTTATTGAAAACAGACATTTACTGGAACATCTATGGTACAAAAACATCTTTAAGTATTCAACAAGAAATAGTGAACAAGGAAATAGACAAAACTTGTCAGTAAATCCGTAAGTCACATATTTTAAAAAACAACTCAGGTTTTAAAGAGTTCTAACTAATATAATAAACACATGGAAAACAGATCAGAAAAGGTATTTGAAGGCTGGTAGTAAAAAATAGGGTGAGATACTTATCCAGGAAAAAAACAGAGACAATGGCCATTTTATAAATATTTATATGCTCCAAAGTATAGGTATGTTAAAAACTTAAGAATGAGTACAAAATTGGGGTGCCTGCGGGCTCAGTTGGTTGCACGTGCCCAACTCGACTTCAGCTCAGGTCATAATCTCAGAGTCCTGGGATGGAGCCCTGCTTTGGCTTCTTGCTCAGGGGGAGTCTGCTTCTCTCCCTTTCCCTCTGCTGCTCCCCCTGCTCTCTCAAAAATAAAATAAAATAAAATAAAATTATAAAAGAGTAAAAAATAATAACTGATTTAATATGTGAATAACTTTTGGTGCAGTGCAAGGGAAAGAGGGTAGGTTCAGACCCTCTTTAGAGGTAAGGACAAGAAGGAAAGTTAAGACAGGAATTACTCCTGCCCTTTTCATAATAAAGATAAATAGAAAACAAAATGCAATGAGAGGAATAAGTTTAAATATTTCAGTATCATAACAAATTTACCTTTTTTAAAAGAGAAAACTAACCCAAAGCACAAAGTTGGTAAAAAAGCTAATTGCAGAGTACATACAATATACCATTTACATAAAACTTAATACTTGAAATATTATATTTTATGAATACTTATATAAATGAATACATAATAAAAAGTAAACTGAGAAGGCATCACTAAATTCAGGATAATTTCTTGGGGTGGAGGGAAATATGGAAAAGATGACAAAGTTGTCAACTTCCTTTGTAGTTATTTTGTTCTTTATTTTAAAAAAGCGTTACTTTCCCCTGGCTGGCAGCGCAGAGGCCGCACGATGCCTGGAGTTACTGTAAAAGACGTGAACTAGCAGGAGTTCGTCAGAGCTCTGGCAGCTTTCCTCAAAAAGTCTGGGAAGCTGAAAGTCCCTGAATGGGTGGACACTGTCAAGCTGGCCAAGCATAAAGAGCTTGCTCCCTACGATGAGAACTGGTTCTACACAGGAGCTGCTTCCACAGCACGGCACCTGTACCTCCGGGGCGGTGCTGGGGTCGGCTCCATGACCAAGATCTACGGGGGATGCCAGAGAAACGGGGTTATGCCTAGCCACTTCAGTAGAGGCTCCAAGAGCGTAGCCCGCAGGGTCCTGCAAGCCCTAGAGGGGCTGAAAATGGTGGAAAAGGACCAAGATGGGGGCCGCAAACTGACACCTCAGGGACAGAGAGATTTGGACAGAATCGCCGGACAGGTGGCAGCTGCCAACAAGAAGCATTAGAACAAATGCTGGGTTAATAAATTGCCTCATTCATAATAATAATAATAATAATAAAAATGTTAATTTTTATTAACATTAATTAAAATTAACAATGACATACTGAGTAGTCTATATGCAAGGTGTTTGTTACAATTTCTTTGTAATTTTTTTTTCATACTTTAAAAACAAGCAGGCAGGGATGCCTGGGTCTCAGCTGGCTCAACAACTGACTCTTAAGGATTTTGACTCAGGTGTGATCTCAGGTTCAGGAGATTGAGCACCCGGCTGGAGTTTGGGCTCAGGTACTCAGCGGGGAATCTGCTTCTCTCCCTCTGGCCCTCCTCGCACTCACAAACTCTAATAAATAAATCTTACAAAGAAAAAAAAAAAAAAGCAAAATCCCCACAGGCATAGAAGTTACTTTCCTTCCCCTGGCTCGAGTGTGTTTTATAATAGAAGGAAATGATCTTCTTGGTTTGTTGGAGATTTTTAATATTACTTAGTATAGTGTTTGATACCTAAGTGCTTAATGTCAGTTTCCTCTCAAATAGAGTTCCTTTAATGTTAAACATGCTTTGGTTTCTCAGTAGGTAAAAATCGTTTTTGAAAGGCTACTTGGGGGACTTCAAGTTTCACACAAGATGAAGTAAGTATATTCCACTCTATCCCTGCCGCTAAATAGAACTAAAAATCCTGGAGGAAATACATAAAGCAACAATTAAGACTCTGAAAGGTGGAAAAAATGAAGGTAGCCTGGGGCTAGGCATTTTGGAACTTGAGGAATGATCTGGCAGTAAAGTTTTCTGGGGGTTTTCTTTTTTGCCTTCTTTTTACCTTCTTTGCTTGGGTGCAAGGGAAGTTACAACCTGAAAACATTGATGGGCACAGCCACCCTGCTGCTACTCCCCCCACCCCATTCCTCCCAACAAAGCCTTATTTCAAAGACAGGAATGGGAAAAGGGTGACCTGTAGGAAAGACCCAGTTGAGTTTACCTGCCCCACTCCTGGTGAACACCCAACTCCCTACTCACTGATGTGGCCAGGCCTATGGGGAGGAGCCTTGCAGACCATCCCTAAGTGACCAGCTGCAAAGAGGCAGCACCTTAACTATCTTTACTGGAGACTGAGGGAGGATTAAGGAGGAAGCTGGAGAAAGGGTTCCTTTAAATCTGTATATGAAGTCCTGGGGAGTTCCTCAAGCAGACCATGCATGAAATAAACCATAATCAACACAGCCAAATGAACTGTGTGGACTATTGCCCAGGTTTCAGATTGGGTTCTGGGTAAGACACAAGTGGATGCAGACCAGAATAGCAAAGCAAAAGCTTAGAAAATTAAATTGACAAGGACCCACATAAATGGAACAGAATATGCATTCTGAACCTAAGTGGTTTGAATGTCATATAAAATAGAAGATTTAAATAGGAACAAGAGTTTCATAATACTCAAAATGTCCAGGATACAATGCATAATTACTCATCATATCAAGACCAGGAAAATTCAAATTTGAACAAGAGATATACAGAAGACCCAAACAAAAAAATTTTTTTAAAAGATTTTATTTGAGAGAGTGAGAGAGCACAAGTAAGGGAGACCAGTAGGTAGAGGGAGAAGCAGGCTCCCTACTGAGCTGGGAGCCTGATGTGGGACTCGATCCCAGGACCCAGGGATCACGACCCAAGCTGAAGACAGACGCTTAACCTACTACTCAGGTGTTCTCCAAAGAGAAATTTGCTATGCTTTCGACCAGTATCATTTCTCATCTATGGTACTTCACCACAGATTTTTAGAATACCTGTATTTTCTCAAGGAGAGAATGCTATTGAGTTAAATTCTTGGGTATGAGGGAAAGAATACTTTCAGAAACAAAGTGAATTCAGGGTTAGGTCATTAGAGATCTTTTTTTTTTTTTTTTTAAAGGTAAGCTTCACACCCAATATGGAGTCCAGTGTGGGGCTCGAATTCATGACCATGAGATCAAGACCTGAGCTGAGATTGAGACCAGTGCTCCTGAGCCACCCAGGTGTTCCAATCATTAGAGATTTTTTTCAAGACTTATGTATTTGAGGGGCACCTGGGTGGCTCAGTGGTTAAGCCGCTGCCTTCAGCTCAGGTCATGATCTCAGGGTCCTGGGATCGAGTCCCGCATCGGGCTCTCTGCTCAGCGGGGAGCCTGCTTCCTCCTCTCTCTCTCTGCCTGCCTCTCTGCCTACTTGTGTTCTCTCTGTGTCAAATAAATAAATAAAATCTTAAAAAAAAAAAAAAGACTTATGTATTTGAGAGAGAGAGAAAGAGGAGAGAGAGAAAAGAGAAGAGAAGAGAGGCAGAGGGAAATACAAACAGATTCCATGCTGAGCATGGAGACTGGCTTGGAGCTTGATCCCACAAGTCATTAGAGACCTTGCCTGAGTCTATCAATTACCTAAACTGGGGCACTTTTATTTTTTAAAAAGATTTTAATGGGGGTGCCTGGGTGGTTCATTCAGTTGAGCATCTGCCTTCAGCTCAGGTCATGATCTCAGGGTCCTGGGATGGATCCCTAATTCAGGTTCCCTGCTCTGTGGGGAGCCTGCTTCTCCCTCTCCCTGCAGTTCCCCTTTCTTGTATTGTCAAATAAAGAAATAAAATTTTATTTTTTATTATTTTTTAAAGATTTTATTTATTCATTTTACAGAGAGAGATCACAAGTAGACTGAGAGGTAGGCAGAGAGAGAGAGAGAGAGAAGCAGGCTCCCTGCTGAGCAGAGAGCCCGATGCGGGACTCGATCCCAGGACCCTGGGATCATGACCTGAGCCGAAGGCAGCGGCTTAACCCACTGAGCCACCCAGGCGCCCAAGAAATAAAATCTTTAAAAAAAGATTTTGCTTAGAGAGTTCAAGAACAAGCATGTGAGTGGGGTAAGGGGCACAGGGAGAGAATCTCAAGCTGACTCCCTGCTGAGTGTGGAGCCCAATGTGGGGCTCAATTCCATGACCCTGAGATCACGACCTGAGCAGAAATCAAGTCAGATGCTTAACAGACTGAGCCACCCAGGGACGCCTAAACTGGGGCATCTATATTTTTAGATTTTATTTAAATTCTAGTTAACATATAGAGTATTAATAGTTTCAGGGGTAGTATTTAGTGATTCATCAATTGCATATGCAACATCCAGTGCTGATTACCTCAAGTGCCTTCCTTCATGTGCATCACCCAGTTACCCCATGCCCCACGCAACACTCAGTTTGTTTCCTAGAGTTAAGAGTCTCTTATAGTTTGCCTCTCTGTTTTGATCTTATTTTCCCTTTCCTTCCCCTATGTTCATCTTGTTTCTTAAGTTCCACAGGAATTAAATGATATATTTGTTTTTCTCTGACTTATTTTGCTTAGCATAATACCCTCTAGTTCTATCCATGTTGTTGCAAATAACAAGATCTCATTCTTTTTGATGGCTGAGTAATATTCCTGTGTCTGTGTGTGTGGATACATACATCTTCATACACCCAGGCACCCCCATTCATCTGTGTTCCTTCCATGTTGTGGCTATTATGAACATTGGGGCTATACACTTTGGGTTGCATGTGCTCCTCTGAATCACTGTTTTTTGTAGCCTTTGGGTAAATCCCTAGTAGTGCAATTGCTGGATCACAGGGTAGTTCTATTTTTAACTTTGAGGAACCTCCATACTATTTTCCAGAGTGGCTGCACCAGTTTGCATTCCCACTAATAGTGAACGAGGGTTTTCCTTTTCCACATCCTCACCAACACCTGTTGTTTCTTGTGCTGTTGATTTTAGCCATTCTGACAGGTGTCTGGTGGCATCTGATTGTAGTTTTTATTTGGATTTCCCTGGGAACCAGTGATGTTGAGTTTTTCATGAGTATGTTAGCCATTTGTATGTCTTTGGAGAAATGTCTGTTCATGTTTTCTGCCTTTTTTTTTTTAAGGTATATGTGCTGCTGAAGTGAGCACTCTTCTGCTTATTTCTTGACTGTGGGTTTTTTTTTTTTTTTTTTTAGGTGTTGAGTTTGAGAAGCTCTTTACAGATCTTGGATAGTAACCCATTTATCTGATAAGACATTTGCAAATAACCTCTCCCATTCTTTCACAGTTGTCTTTTGGTTTTGTTAACCATTTCTTTGCTATCCAAAAGCTTTTAATCTTGATGAAGCCCCAGTAGGTCATTTTTGCTTGTTTCCCTTGCCTCCAGAGATGTGTCAAGAAGTTGCTGCAGCCAAGGTCAAAGAGGCTCTTGCCTGTGTTCTCCTGTAGGATTTTGATGGATTGCTGTCTCACATTTAGGTCTTTCATCCATTTGAATTTATTTTTGTGTATGGTATAAAAAAATGATCCCAGGGTGACTGAGTGATTCAGTCAGTTAAGCATCTGACTTCGCTTCAGGTCATGATTTCAGGGTCATGGGATCAAGCCCCACACAGAGGTTCCTGCTCAGCAGGGAATCTGCTTGAGATTCTCCCTCTGCCCCTTCCCCCACTTTCTCTCAAATAAATATCTTTAAAAAAATATTTTATTTGAAAGAGAGAGCACACATGTATCCATAAGTGGGGTTGTGGGGGGTGGGGAGAGGAAGGAGGAGAAGCAGATCCCCCACTTAGCAGGGAGTCTGATGTAGGGCTCAATCCTAGGACCTTCAGATCATTACCTGAGTCAAAGGTAGACACTGAAACAACTGAGCTACCCAGGTGCCCCAAATAAAATCTTAAAAAAGAAAAAAAAGTGGTCCAGTATTCTTCCGTATATGACTGTCCAATTTTCCCAACACTATTTGTTAAAGAGATGATCTTTTTTCCTTTGGATATTCTTTCCTGCTTTGTCGAAGACTAGTTGACTATACTATTGAGAGTCAATTTCTGGGCTCTCTATTCTGTTTCACTGAGTCTGTTTTTGTGCCAGTACCATACTGTCTTGATGATTACAGCTTTGTAATAGAGCTTGAAGTCTGAGATTGTGATGCCACCAGCTTTGGTTTTCTTTTTCAACATTCCTCTGCCTATTCAGGGTCTTTTCTGGTTCCATAGAAATTTCAGAATTGTTTGTTCCAGTTCTGTGAAAAATGGCTGGTATTATTTTGAGAGATTGCTGGGGCACTTTACAAGAGGAAAAGTGTATTGTATTCATAATCACGCTGGAACAACAAATACAAGGTGGGTTTGTCCTGGGCAAACTGACACTTAAGGCTACCCTATCTGTGTTAGTCATGTATTGCTACATAACAGATTACCCCAAAGTTTAGTGATTAAAACATTCCTTATCGCAGTTTCTGTGGGTCTGGAATCCAGCAACAGCTGAGCTGGCACCTCTGGCTCAGGGTGTCTCTGTTGGAATGAACAGTGAAGTCACCTCAAGGCTCAGCAGGGGAAGAATCCACTTCCAAGCTCACTCCTATGGTTTAGGACCTTTTTAGCTACCGGCTGGAGACAAGTATCTTGCCACATGGGCCTCTTCATAAGGCAGCTCAAAACACAGGAGATAGCTAAGTGAAAAAGAGAGGGCACCCAACATGGAAGCCACATTAGTTTTAACCTAACTTTGGAAGTGATATCCCATCACTTTGACTACATCCTATTTATTACAAAAACAAGTTCAGGTGTGCCTGGGCAACGCAGTCAGTTAAAGCATCCAACTCTTGGTTTCAGCTCAGGTCATGATTTGTGTCATGAGACTGAGCCCCACAATGGGCTCCATGCTCAGCACAGAGTCTGCTTAAGACTCTCCTTCTCGGGATGCCTGGGTGGCTCAGTTGGCTAAGCATCTGCCTTTGGCTCAAGTCATGATCCCAGGATCCTGGGATTGAGTCCTGCATCAGGCTCCTTCCCCGGCAAGGGGCCTGCTTCTCCCTCTGCCTACTGCTCCCCCTACTTGTACTCACACTCTGACAAATAAAATCTTAAAACAAAACAAAACAACCCAACCAGCTCTAGAGGGTGATGAAACACTCTGCCTAGATGTGACACACAGCATTTATTAAATAACTCACTGATTAACTGGTCATATGGCCCTAGCCAACCATAAGGAGGCTAATATGTACAATCCTAACACATGCACTTGAGAGCCAGAAATATCAGAACAGTATTGATGACTGGTCACTAAATATTCAACCAATTCTTGTGTCCTACAGAAACTACACATCCTCCAGAATGGTTACAGTGAAGAGGACCAAAACAAAGTGTTAGTGAGAACTGTCATACACGACTGAAAGGAGTATAAAATGGCATAAACCACTTAGAGCATTTTTTCATTTGAGTAAATACTAATGAAATTGACAGGTTATATGGTAAGAACATATTTCATATGAAACTTTCAAGCTATTTCCCAAATACTTACAGATAAAGGTTCATAGCAGCTATTTATAATAGCAAAATCCTGGAAACTCAAATATCCATCACCAGATGAAAAAACAAACTGTGGAATATCCATATATAATGGAATACCCACTAATACATTCAGACTTTGTCCACTGTTTTATTTTGCTTCAATCATGTACTTCCAAGAATTTTAATCTCAAAATACTTTTCATACAGTACCTTATTGTTTAGTAATGCAATGTAGTTTTATACTTGAGGATATAGTATAAAATTCATTCTTTCATTCTTTCTTTTAATAGTTGTTACTTGGTCTGCCTGCCTGGTCCCTCTAGCTAGTTCTTAATGTTTCGTGTTTGGTGTTAGGTATTTCCTTCTTTGTACTGTCTGATTAATCCAGGTTACTAAATAATCAGTTCTTTCAGGGATTCAAACGTCTGATGTGTGGACCAGTCAGCATACAGTAGATAAGCATGAAATCATTAAGTTCAGTTCCCTAAAATCAGGAAGAGTCATGAGCTCTGTATTTCAGGGTGTCCTGAAGAATGGGAAAAGGTTCAGTCCCTAACAAGCAGAAAAAAAATAGTACACAGTGGGCAAGTCAGAGCAGATCTCTTATCCGGTTCATATATAGGCTCTATACTAAAATCCAAAGCTATAATACAGACAGGCAGGTCCCCTTTCTGTTAGCCAAACTGTCATAACAAGCTTATGAGAGAGCTTAGGGTGTTTCAGACTCCCCAAAGTTTAACTAATATTCTTGAACATACTAGCATGACCATATTTGTTGAACTCATTTAGAAATGAGTTCTACAACCAGAGGCACTGCATATGCTAATTTAAAAAAAATCCTGCCATACGAAAGTGGCTGACTACTTAACAGGAATCACTGTCACCTACTAAATATAAAAGAATCCAGTGAGAAGCTGCTCTTTCAAACTTGAGCCTAAGAGTCAGCCAGATACTATATGCCACCTGAAAGGATAACCACACCTCCTATGAAGAACTGTTGGCCGGGGGTGTGGGGGGTGTGGGGGGTGTGGGGGCTGTATCAAACCTGAATCTGGTCACACTTGAATTCCAATTACCAATTAACATAGAATAAAGAGAAACAGGTTAAACCATACCACATGGTTATAATGAGCAAAATCTTACTGTCAGCCTCCAGAATAATTTAAGCACACAAATTGCAAAAAGTAAATTGAAGGGATATGTACAGATTAAAAGATATATAAGTGATAGCAATTAATAACAACATAAGGTCCTTATTGGATCCTGACAAAAGCAAACCTAAAATATCTATACACGACATTTTAGACAATGGAAATTTAATCATTTACTAGATATCTGATGATACAATAACTTTTTTTCACATGTGTGGCAAAGGTATTGTGGTTATTTCCTAAAAGTCTGTATCTTTTATATCAAACCAAAATATTTATGAAAAACAAAACACTCCTGAGGTCTTTTGAAAAAGTTTAAAACCAACATAAAATTGCTTAGTTTTGGGCCATTCTTGGCTCCTGAACATGTTAAGCTGGTATCTACTTTCTTTCCTAGTCCATAATATTATATAGCAAAGTTAAGATAAAAAACAGCCTAACTGTGGGAATCACTTATTTTGCTAATAAAAGCAGAACTAAACCAGTTCAAGTAGCTGAACTAGGGGATATTTGTTCCCCACCTTCACACAGAGAGATGGCCAATGCCAAAGGAAATACAACACTAGATGATACAATTTAATGCTTCATTTCAATCTAAAAAGGTTCTATTTGATTCTTCAAAATGAAAATGATTCCAATGTCCACAACTAGCCCTAAGTAAAAACAGTTCCAATCACTATGCTGTTAAGTGATCCCTAGGCCCTGATTTTGAATTCAATTGAAGGCAGGAAAAGCACCCAAACTAGCTTGGCTTATATAGCCCGGAAGTAAAAGACTGCCAGTGTCTGAGGGCTCAGATTGCCTGTTTCTAGCACAGCTGTGCCACTTCCTTGACATACGAGCTTCGGCAAGTTTCCTAACATTTCTGTACCTCTGATGTTCATCCGTAAGATGGGGATAATAGTACCTACCTCTAAAGGTTGTCAGGAATATGAAATGAATATACATAGAAACGTACAGGTGACTAGTGCGCAAAGCAATATTCAATAAATATTGGCACTATATGTTGCTCTGAATTCAGAAGCAGGAAAACTGATGTTAAATCTTTTTTTTTTTTTTTTAAAGATTATTTATTTATTTATTTGAGAGAGAGAGTGAGAGAGAGAGAGCATGAGAGGGGAGAAGGTCAGAGGGAGAAGCAGACTCCCCATGGAGCTGGGAGCCCGATGCGGAACTCGATCTGGGGACTCCGGGAGCATGACCTGAGCCGAGGGCAGTCGCTCAACCAACTGAGCCACCTAGGCGCCCCTGATGTTAAATCTTTACTCTGATGAAAATGTAAAATATACTTTCAGATGCTAGAAAGATGTTTTCTCATATTTAACTCTTTATATTAAAACTTTACTCTGATGAAATTATAACAAACATTAAAATTTCACTCTGATGAAAATATAACAATATACTTTCAAAGACTAGAAAGACGTTTTCTAATGGCTGTAAAACAAGTAGCACTAACAATACTAAAACTGAATGCAAGACTGAAGTTATTATAGATAAAAGAACAGTCACTGGGCACTTATTTTGAAAATTTTTCCTATTTAGGAAAAGTAAAAAAAAAAAAAAAAATCAAACGCAGGGTGAAACCTGTCCTTAGTGTTTAAGATTTCACACTAATTTGTATTACCAAAAATCAAGGATAGAGAATTATAGAAAATGTCTTTTTTAAAATACACAACGAAATACTGTGGAAGTGATTAATTCTTAAAAATATGTACTATAAGCCACAAATGCAAAAAAGTGAAGCAAGATGAGCTATTTTTCTGGTCATAAAATATTTATTAAGGTATACTTTGGGGAATATAGTGAATATAAAATTTAGGATCACAATATGAAGCAATTTCAGTCCTCTCAAAAGTCAGCCCAGCCCTCAATGCTCTGCAGATGTAAAACCACTGGTGAGACTTACTAAAAGCAGTTTGACTAGTACAGAAGAGGTTTTTCATGAACATTTACAACTAGAGCATCTGAATACCTCTTTTAAGTGCAAAACCACACCACATTACACTAATGCAGCAACAATGCATTCTTATTGTTTTCATTAGTCATTAGTAGTCAATTTGCATAAAACACCAGAAAAAAGCACAATGGAGCTCACAAAATGGGCTAAAAAATGAACCTGTCATTGCCAAACACATTGTAATGGAAGAAGACATTAAAAATGTATTATGCACAATACAGAAGCTGCGTTCCAAAGATCTTGAGTGTCATTTCCTCTGTAAAATCAAATTACACAAACCAGGCACAACTAATATTTGGGAGGCAGTGCGTAGCTAAAATTTCATTTAACTAATTACTCAATGACTTAAAAAATCCCCATAAGTCTTTTCTGTCCTGAGGTAGTTGCAAAATAAATCATAACTTGGATATCAACTAGAGCTGAGGCTTTGACTTTTTACTCATTTAAAACTAGCTGTTACTGACAGGAACTACCTTTTGATATTTAAAAGACAGTTGAGAAATGGGCCTCTTACTACACACACAAGATAATGGCTATGTAGGAAAGAGGATTAGCTGCTTCAGAACGTGAGAGATATGGTCCACCATTGCGCTTCAACCCTCCCCGCCCCCCCCCCAAACATTTTAGATTCTTTATTGTCCAAAAAGCCATCAAGAGCAACACAGTAGAAGTAGACAAATCATCGTCCTTTGCTGTAGCCAGGGAAGAAAAGCTCAAGTAGAGTCTGCAGAATCTCATTGGGAATCATGAGATAATTCTGGCCAAGATCATGCCGGCAAGCAGGGCAGGAGAAAACTTGAGCCTTAAAGGAGCGCTGTAAGCAATCCTAAGGCAAAATCAAAAAACAAACAAAAACATACCCAATTTCATAAGAGTAGTAATATGCAGAAAAATCAACAACTTATGCTTTTAAATAGGAACTAGAAACTTAAGATGAATAACTGTAAAAGCCTGAATCTGCACTATGAAAACTAGTCTACAGACATGGCTTCAAGTTCCACTTCGAGAACATACTGTGAGACTTAAGGTAAATGACTTTAGTGTCTTTTAATTTCCTCGTCCAATAAAATTAGAGTGTCAGAATTTATGGACAGTTTCCACTAGACTCATCTTCTAGGTTAGATTTTAATCCTGTTCTTTCATGGCAGAATACCTAAAAAAACACTCAGGATTCCCCTGGTTAGAACTAGATTTGATTTCATCAAATCACTTAAATGTAGAATAGGTCTTCCAGAAATATATAGTTCAGGCACAAACATATGCGGAAGGTTTACTTCCATTTTACAAATGAACTTCCATTTCACAAAAGAAACTGAAGTTCAGAAGTTAGGTCAGGGCGCACAACCACTGAGCAGTACAGCAGGATTCCACCTTGGTGTGACTAAAACTCAGTTTTTCCCTTTACATCACACTAATAACATTCAGCTCCTCTGGGCATGCTGCCAGACAGAATCTGTTTTAGATTCTATTATGTGGTTAGAATTCAGTTTGCACTATAATATATGAAACACACATAAGCTCTAACATAGAAAACATCAAAACACCTTATTTTCTTACCCATTTTAACCTCTCCTCAGTAATTCCAAACATGACAGAATACCTCAACTATATGTATTTAACTATTACTCTAGAACTAAAACACGCATTATTGCCAAAATATAATGAAATCTTTCTTAACTTACAAGGTTCCACAACTGTTCTGCTGCATGGAAAAATGCTTTACATGCTAAAAACATGTCTATAGGTTAGTGTACCCTCTTGCCCTAAACAAGGGAAAATGAGAAAAGAAATCTACTTACTTTACAGACATTATGGAGGCAATCTGTTGTCACAGGCTGGTAAACTAGCTCCTGGCAGCAGACACACATAAAAGATTGTTCCAATTTTTTCAGAAAATTCTAGAATGGTACCCAAGGGAAAGAAAAAAAGGTTAGCATTTCAAAAAATATAATTAAGATTCTAAATAATTAGGGGGAAAAATGTCTGTCACTGTAACACATTTGGTCTTAAAAAAAGGGATGTTAACCATAAACAAACATATAAAACTAAAGAAACTCCATTCCATTAAGATAATACACATTAATTTTAAATCTTAGAACTGGACTGGGAGAGGTGCAAAATCAAAATATGTGGTATTAAAAAGTGAATGTTCCCATTAAACCTCATATTCCAGAGATTACTGTTTTTCCCTTTAAAACAATCATGGACATACGTTAACAAACTGGGATTTAAATAAAAACTTGAAAGAAAAAAAAAATCATGGACAGCTTGTCTCATCATTACATACAGATTTTTTTCAAAAAAGGTGGGTGATATGGGGCGCCTGGGTGGCTCAGTGGATTAAGCCGCTGCCTTCGGCTCAGGTCATGATCTCAGGGTCCTGGGATCGAGCCCCACATTGGGCTCTCTGCTCAGCAAGGAGCCTGCTTCCTCCTCTCTCTCTGCCTGCCTCTCTGCCTGCTTGTCATCTCTCTCTGTCAAAAAAATAAATAAAATAAAAAAAAAAATTAAAAAAAAAAAAAAGGTGGGTGATAAGTCAGTATATGAAAACATATCATTTATTCAATCTTCTGCTGTTGTGAAACCTCAATATCTTTTTTTTTAAAGATTTTATTTATTTGACAGAAATCACAAGTAGACAGAGAGGCAGGCAAAGAGAGAGGGGGAGGTAGGCTCCCTGCAGAGCAGAGAGCCCAATGTGGGGCTCGATCCCAGGACCCTGGGATCATGACCTGAGCTGAAGGCAGAGGCTTTAACCCAATGAGCCACCCAGGAGCCCCTAAACCTCAGTATTTTTTGAGCTAAAAAATTAAAAGTACTAATACTCTGTACTATTTAATACTCTGAAGAATCAACACATTTGTTTTCCTAGAATTATTTTCGGTGGTATTTTACGTCAATCTAAAAATCCCTACTTCCCTGATGCCAGTGTTTACTCAGATTGGGACTAAATCATAAAAGACAGAGCCATCTTTGGGTTCTTAGTTAGTACAGTTAGTTAAGTGTCAACTCTTGGTTTCTACTCAGGTCATGATCTCAGGGTCTTGAGATCAAACCCCACATCAGGCTAAGCTCAGTGAGGAATCTGCTAAAGTTTCTCTCTCCCTCTGCCCTTCCCTGTGCTCTCACACATTCTCTTTCTCTCTTCAATAAATCTTAAAAAAAAAAAAAAAAAAAAAGGTATTTGATAAATCTCACCCATTTCTAAAAGTTTAAGAATTAGGGGCACCTGGCTACCTCAGTCTGTAAAGCATGAGCCTCTTGATCCCGGTATTGTGAGTTTGAGCTCCACATTGGGGGTAGGGATTACACACACACAAAAAAATAGAGTAAAATAAAATGAATAAACAGGGATACCCGGCTGGCTCTAGCTCAGTCAGTAGAGCATGTGACTCTTGATCTCATGGTTCTCAGTTTGAGTCCCATACTGGGAGTAGAAATTACTTAAAAATAAAATCTTAAAATACATATAAATGAATATATAAATAAATAACTGGATATTTAAAAATTGTACCAGGGAAGATTCTTCCTTAATATTGATGACTATTTCTCAAATAAAAAGCAACACAAAAACTGAGAGTTCTCTCTAAATTTAGACAGAAAACTAACCCCATTTCAGACACATGAGAAGTTCTGGCTAACAAACGAACAGAAATAAAGGGAACACTGGAAAAAAGAAATTACTAGAAGATGACAGGATAAAAATTCAAGAGAGGATACTAAAGCTCACCCATAATAGCTGCATGGAGGGAAAAACCCAGAAAAGTAACTGTATTACACCTAATAAGGGGTTACTATCTAATAAAATGCAATATTCTAATTTTAAGCAAAATTAAAGACATAATAAAAGCAAGTGAACAAAGAAGGAATAGACAATTAATATTTGAGAATTCCAGCTTCCGGAACTGGATAAGAAAGCATCGTTTGCAAAATATAGCTTAACACAAAATCAACCCATCAGTTGTAATTTCTTTTCATTTTAATATTTCATGATTATTAAAAAAAATGATTATTAAAAAATGGGAAAAAATCTAAAACATATAAAGTATTGAAATAAAATTTTTTTAAAAAAATATTTTATTTATTTATTTGACAGACAGAGATCACAAGTAGGCAGAGAGGCAGGCAGAGAGAGAGGGAAGCAGGCTCCCTGCTGAGCAGAAAGCCCGAGGCAGGGCTCGATCCCAGGGCCCCAGGATCATGACCTGAGCTGAAGGCAGAGGCTTTAACCCACTGAGCCACCCAGGCACCTCATAAATAAAATTTTTTTTTAACCGCTAAGTTAAACATGTGCTGAATTGCTTAAAATTTACACCATCAGATAATCTTGAACTACAGCGAAAAATTTCCCAATGGGTTTTAAATTGTGTTATACAAACTGAAAATTCTTCCCATGTACAGTGCCTTCAACATAAATGAGTAAGTTCAGGCACAGAGAAGTCAAAACCAATAACTAAGAGGCCTAAAATCAATTTAAATGCATTTAGGTACTACTTTAGATTACTTCTGAAAGGTAGTGGCACTGGCTGAGAGGATTACATAAAAACATCAAGTTTTGACTGATTTGCAGAGAATATTTTTCACTATTTGTTAATATTAGAACATTATTATTTAAAAAACCTTTACATACTGGACCTTCCGCAAGAGATGCAAGCACTTCATCCCACAGCTTCTGGTTTTGGTGATCTTCTCTAATTAGATGTTGTTGTTGAGGGGTTAGTTGGAAAGCCTCAACTGCTTCTGCTGCTGAATCTGGTGTTTTTAACACTTTGGAGGCACTTGGACAATCATCTAGATTTATTTAAAAATATATAAGCAGACTTATGAGTGATTCCAAGCAAACTATGAGATCAAAGAGTTAACTGACGCCAGTAATGTTTAGCATGAAGATAACCTGAATAATAAGGCAGCATTTAACTTCCCTTGAGTTCAGAATACTACATCTGCTACTGTTTTGGCTCTGACACTACTAAAATATACAATAAGTCCCATGTCTCTCCACTACTCCCAAATATCGCATTTAATTTCTTACGAGTTTCTCAATTTATTCTCTTAATATTTTCATTAAAAACTATGTTTTTAGGACTATGTCTGCAATCATTACCTACCATCTGTAGTTGGCCTTTTTGAGGATCCACTGGCCTGCTTCTTTGACTGTCCTTTAGTCTTCTTCCCTTCCTTATCTGAAGGGTAACCTACTGGATACTGATGGGGGAAAAAGCACAATATAGATTAAAGCTTCACAAAGAAGTGGAGAGGGGGCGGTTTCTAGATGCTGCTGAGAAATTTAAAAAGGGGGAGGTGAAGAGTCTATATTTTTCCTAAACTGAGAGACTTTTATAAAGGAAACAAACACTTAAAGGACAGAAAGAATATTAAAATCCCCAATTCAGTGTAAAACCATGTGGTCATAACAACTATTAAGACATTTCTATCTTATAAAATAATGATCTTAGTTTCAGATCTGAAAGAGGAAAGTCAAGTTTTGAGGAGATTTGACTAGGTGGGTTAAAAAGTTTAAGGAAGAGAATAATCTAGATATGAAGGTAAGTGAAGATCAACCATAGATGACAGTACAGTACTCATATAGATGGTATTACACTCAATTGTGGAGCCAATTTTTAAAAAACCATACAAACACCCCCGCCCCCACATTAAGGACTAAATTTCTTATCTCCCAAAATAAGTGGGGGTGGGGAGATGGGGCTTTTGGAAGACCTAAAGCCACTAAATTACTGAATTCTTTATCAGCTAAAAACTTTAAGGAATAAAGTCTACCTATTTGTGTTTTCCTCACTACACTTTTTTTGGGGACATGCTCTGTTGATAACACTGGTATTAAAAGCTCAACATGTTTTAGGCCCCATCAATATAGTAAATTACCACAGTAGATAGGCTTATATGCTTTTATTTACAGTTTCAAATCTAACCTATCTAGAACACTGCTCTGCTGAACAATGAATCTGAAAAAATCTTAAAAAAAAATGGATTTAACAAGTTTTTTTTTTAAATTATTATAAAAGGAATTATTTTGGCAGTTATTTTATGTTTGGCAGTTATTTTAACAGCCGATGTTTCATTTAATTAATGAAACAATTAATTCTACAAGTTTAAAAAGAAAACAAAAACAGACATACACTTGCACTAGAAAACACACACTCACCTGCCTGGGTGGTCAGACACTTGCCCATATTTCAGCCCCTACACATGCAGTGTGGGCAGAGCCAGGGGAAATGAAAAGCTGGTAGTCTTTACAGGAAGCACAACAATGGGGAATGATGGAGGATGAACTCAAACCATGCTCTGAAGTCAGTGTCAGGGACAAAGTCTAGGGTGCATAGGCAGTGGACGGGGAATGTAGCCATACCATCCATTATGCACACAAAACCAACAGTCTTATATGGGTTAACAGCTGAACATGGGCAAAGGGGGAAAAAAAAAGGCAAAGCACTAAAGGTGGTGACAGGACAGGGAAGCAGCTTTGAGGGGGAAGAGAAAAAAGGGGTGAGGAAAAGTGAGAAGGGTAGGAAGCAGACCACTCTTACAAGCCACCTCCCCCTTCCCCTACCAGAGACACACCCCCTGTGCCCTCTAGGATAAACTTCCCTTCTTAAGCCCTCCTTTATATAAATTTTATGTATCCCTCTCCCTCATTCTTCAAGTCATTTCCAAATTGAATTGGAAATATTTTACTTTTCATTGAAGGCGTGGCTTTTCCCAGACATAATTCTTGGTCTTTAGGGCAGTCTGACACCTAGAATGCTACCTTTTTACTTTTTCCTTCTGTATACTTCCATGATTTCATTCCTCACCCCTTAAAGTTCACTAATCAATTGCCAGGAGTTGTATCCAGTGTTAAGGCACAAAGATACTACAGAGGTATGCATTTTTATGAACATACAAGTAGCCTAGACAAATATAATCTAACCTGTAAACGTAGACATAATCTCCTTGACCGTTCTATTCCTTCTGAGGTCCAAGGAGCAGGTTCAACATCATCTCTTCTTAAAAGGTAGCGCCAAACCAAGAATCCATGGCTTGATGAAATTTCTGGCCAGTATTTCACCACCTAAATCATAATATTTTGTAGTAGTTTAAGATTTAATCCTTAAACTTGTATTACTAGTTTCAGTACACTTGAGTGAACTAAATGCAACTAAATGCAAGTAAAGATACTTGCTTTGTCACAAAAACAATACATAAAAAATATTTACTAATTGTTTTGACTTTATTTCCCAAGTCAGTTCCCATATAAGTACACATTGCTACAAATTTGAAATATTAACAAGATTATGGTCACAAATAAATTCCTGCATAATAGATAAAAATGGTGGCAGTAAACATTTCCATTTTTTAAAAAAGAAAACAACCTATTTTACAAATTATTACGTGCTTGCTTTGAAAATCTATTACAATTAAAATATTTGTAAAGATATAAGAATCAGTATCTACAATGGTCACATTTAAATAGTTTTATCACACAGAATATATACTTATAAGAAGTTTAACTCAAAGTATAATATAACTCTGCCCTTATGGACTTCAAATAAGCATTAAGAGAAAAGTATCAAAGTTAGGATCTCACTTTACATATCTGTTACATTTCCAGAAAAAGCAGAAGTACCAACTAAGGTGATCTACTGTTTCCTTTAGCCCACCCCAACAGAGTAGTTCCCTTTGGCAGCCCTGTCTTGAAAGCCCAGGAAGAGTGACTAACAAGATGTCATGCCAGATAGAGCACCTTATAAATGCCATCATATCTGTTGCCTTCTTCAGGAGCATATTTGCTGATCTTCCTCCCTTTAAAACTGCGTATCACTCTGACTGGCTTACCAGCTCTCCAATTCCGAGACTCTGCTCCAATTTTATCATCCAATGGAGCATCACAGTTTAGGGCCAATGCCCTAAAAAAATAAAACAAAGTCTTTATACCAAGTAATCTTTAAGTATATAATCGCATTATTAGCTCAATTAAAAGGTGAATTATGCCTTACCTGATGGTTAAGATTCTATGATTCTTTCCATATTATTCCAGATAATAGGATTATGCTTTCCCCCACCAGCAGAGAAGACAAATCAGTTTTCTGATGTGACCCCCAAGCCAGGGGATTGGTTCTCAGATAGCCTGTAGGGTTCTTCTGAAAGTAATAACATCTGTGCCACGTATAATAGAAAACAACTAGAAATACATGGAATTTTTTTAAAAATAACGTTTGTGAGGGAAGGGAGAAAGTTGGAAAACTAAAGCAAGTGATTGTTGTAGTATTTATTTTTGATAAGGGAGTGAGGTAAATTGCTGGAATAATGTAGAAAGAAATTCAGGAAAATAAATTTGTCAGCAAGGTACAAATGACCTTTCTAGGTCTACTTTCCACATTCCAGACAATAGAGAATCCTTAATGTTTAGAAGCTATTAAAGAACAAGTTTAATAGGAGAATATCGTTTTAAGATTTTGAGTAAAAAGTTTAAATAAAATTGAAGCATTCAAATGCCTGTGTTAAATCTTAACAATAGAGATTTTTGGCTCCTCCAGATCACTATTTTTACTATGACATGTGAACAAGGAGGAACAATGAGTGAGAAGTAGCAACTGAGTTAACTGAAGGTCCCTTAGTATGTGTACTCACTTAGCAGTAATTAATCAGTAAGGTTATGTAAGAAGACCTTTCCTGGGAGAACTTAGTCCTGCCAAAAAACCAAAACAAAAAACCAAAACAACTCCCCCACAAAAACCCCACCAAACTAGAATCTATTTAAAATTAGTATTCTTCTTCTCAGATACCTACTTCCTAACTTAAGTGAAAAGACATCGTTGAGAACATGTAAGGTTAAAACACATACATAACCAATTTGGTAAATTCAGATATGATACAAAATACTTTTTCAGGGTTTAATTTTATGTAGGCTCAAAATAAAAAAAAAAATTGACCTTATGACGAAATGTCTAATCTACCCACATTTCTTAATCAGTTATATTGTTAAAGTAAATAAACTCAAAGTGTTTCGCGAAAAAAAAAAAAAAAAAAAGTTTATAATTGTGGTCAAATATAGTTTACCAACTTATCTTTTTTATCTCAAAGGAAGATGCATTAAATCTCTGGGAGGGAGAAGAAAACGTAGCCAGCCTTCTAGGGCTAGTATTTCATCTTATTTATGTAATACCTATTGAAATATACATACTTCATCTTAAAGAGCTAGGAGAAGGACAAATACTATTTTCACATTAATGAGTGGAATGCTTTGGTGCTTATAGGCACCTTCATTCAGAATGATTTCCACCACTAACTGGCATTATTAACTCACTTCTAGCTTCACGTAAGTATCTACGTTGTTCAAGTATGTGAAAAGAATCTAAGATCAAAGTAGGTGAAAAGTGGCTTTTACATTACTCTGCAGCTCAATCAATTGCTTCTAACTGGCCTGGTAAAGGAAGGCCAGGTTATCTTCCTGCCCTCTTCAGTTTCATAAAATAAAAGAACTGAGAAATAGGAAAAAAAACTTCTCAAAGCAAGAAGCAGGTGCCAAACTACCTCTTAGTGGAGAAGCAAAAATGAACTAGACTATATACTTGTCAAGAAAGAGTACAATGTGGGGCAGAGCTAAGGGTCTTTCACCTCAGTTTTCATGTTTATAAAATATATAGGTATCTTTGTCCAGAGGTCTTTACAATCATAATGTGTACTCAAAGCTTAATGTATAAATTACCTGAATGGATGTGAGTCCCTATGGTAAGTCAATCCTATATGGTTTCGAGTTAATATTCTATATTCACTACCTTCCTTTCAATACATTTTTACTACTTGTTAATTATTTTCTAATAGATTATAACATATGGCATATAGATTCTTTAAAAGCTTGGAAAATATTTACCATGTATATTATAAGTGTAGGAAGTTAGGAAACAAATTTCACTCAAGCAAAATAATCTACTGTTATTAAGATAAGTATAATTTTCAGATTTGAAAATGTGAAAATGCCCTTTTGCAAATTCAATATATACTCTCACTGACAAAAAGACATAAAAAAATTTCTAATTCCTTTTAAGATCATTCCTCCTGAAGAGATGCTATTTTGCTAGAGAAAAACTAGCTAGGGACTGGACTCCTGCCTCAGGAATGTTTTCACCAGCAAATCTGACCTGTCTCCTCTGCTGGTTCAGTTAAATAATCCTACTGTCAGAAATAATATAGAAGGAAGACATAAAAACAGACTCTATGTAATTTGGTATGCAACAAATTCTTGAAATCATACTAGTATATTCTTTACTTCACACGGTAATCAGAAATTAAGGGCACACTACTTAAAACCGAGTGATTTAGATTCAAGAAAGAAAAATACTCATTTTTACTCAATAATCCATAAAACACCCTTAACAATAGGATATAAAAATTTCAACTTTATGAAATTGATCAAAAATTTATCACTATGACAAGTTATAATGTGGTCGGTGCTATCTGTTGGTTTGGGTCACTTTTTTATTATTGCTATAGCATACACGTATGAAATAAAACATTTTGCAGTCATTTTTTGTTCCCATGGAAGCTGGAATATCATTAATACATCTATAGAACAAAGGTCAGCACAAGGTGGCTATTTTGTAATGCTTTATAAGTATTTACTTAGAAAAGGTCACTTCTGTAACTAAATATTCTCTTTGATAACACCTGAGACATTATTATAAATTCTAAAAACATCTTGAGTGTGGTTTTGATTAAGTTTATCTGATGTTTCACTTATGCCCACAAATGTGGCTCCCAAACTAAAACCTATCTCACATTGGTGAGTCTCTTAAAAAGAAGTTTGTTAATTTAAAAGATAAATCTGTCAAGTAAAACATTACTTTGACCTATGGGATAGCAGACAGCCACCTTGTCCTCATTTTCACTTATATAAGACTGGGAATTACATCATTGAAAAAACAGTATGAAGAAATAAGAATGCTTAAAAACAATTATATGATCAGGTAATGGGATTTTTAATTTAGATCTTTAACTCCATTTAAGATTTTCCCCTACAGTCTAAGTTACAAATTATATTATTATAATCAAACTTTTATACAAAGCCCCAATAGAGAGATAGTTTTTATGAAATTCTAACAGTAAAGAGTACCTGTTCATGTTTGTTAATGTTTGATCAGCCGATGGTGCACCAATTCTTTTATTACCAGCAAGATTTTTACCACCACTTCCAGTGTATGTGAATTCATCACCTCGGTCCTACAGGAAAAGATTTTCAGCATTAAAATACAGAAAACCAAGTATAATCTCGTCAATTCTTAATTTACAGTCAGAACATCTGATTAGAATGTTATGAATTTATATGTTCTCTCTCAAGATATCTTGAGAGATATCTGCCAAAATATCTCAAATGCAGCTGTGCATATAGTACATCTTCAAGTTACATCACTTGATCATTTTAAAGTTAGAGCTTCTAATACCTCCAAATGTGGCTATTCTCATGCTATATATATATAACTGAATAATCTCTAGATTATTATAAAAAAAAGATTTTATGCACTGGAAATATTGTTTCATTTAATTCAATGGTAATAAAATAAACGTCAATATTATCTTGTAGGTTTTTACAGAATACCATTTTAGTAAATATTTCATGTCTGATTTCCCATCAGTAATCAACACAATACCCAAATTTGCTGTTAAATTTCCAAACTAAAATCCTAACAGCACAATAAGTTCACTTACTGTGTCCACCCAAATTTCATACTGTATATATAGGTTCATTTAAATTACATATAGGTGAAATAATTGCCCATCATTAAAAGGAACATTGGAAAAGAATTTGAAAACTATAATTTGTATAAAGTGTCTACTAAATGTGGGGAAAAAAAAAAACAACGCCAAAGGAAGGAGATGTTACATAAACTAGGACTACAAATATCTCTGTACTAGCTACAAATTTATACCAATATTACTAAATCTCTGATTCAGTACTCAAAAATCAGTTGAGAAGAGTATCAGTATACAAATTAATTGGACTAACATTATCAAGAGTGGTAGTTCTCTTTTTTTGACAATGTTAGTCTCAGGTATATAACAAAGTGATACAAGTTTATACATTATGCTGGGCTCACCAGCATAATGTATAATGTATAATGTATACATTATAATGTATAATGTAGAATGTGTAGCTACCATCTGTCTTGATACAATGCTATTACAATACCACTGACTGAATTTCTTCTGCCGTGCCTTTGAGTCCTGTAACTTACTCATTCCATAACTGGAAGACTGTATTTCCCACACCTCTTCACCCATTTTTGTTCCTTCCCCCACCCAAGAGTGCTGCTTCTCTATTGTAAGATTTTAATTAGTTTAAATTAAACTTTAGATAAAGATGTTTTCTCTACAAAATAATCCATTTGTAATAAAGGTCAATTATTTTGCATCTTGTCTTGGATTAAGTCATAACTAAAATCTCATGGTTTTAGAAGTGCTTTTATTGATCCAAAATGACTTCACTTTTTGTTGATCTAATATTGAAGTCTGTATTTTAACAACTTAGGCATTAAGGAATTTCATCGTTAGTGTGTATTCCATTTGAAGGAAATCTAGTAAACAACTACATCTAGAGCAGCCCAAAACGCTTCTTAAACAGTCTTCCAAATGGTATCTAGATTGACTACACAATCCTTATATTCAAAACTCTCTGAATTTCTTTTTTTAAGATTTTATTTATTCATCAGAGAGAGAGAGAAGAGAGCGAGCTCACACAACCAGGAGGAGCAGCAAGCTCCCCAGATGCCTAACCAACTGAGCCCTGCAACCCTCCTGTCAACCTTTTTTTTTTTTTTAAAAGATTATTTATTTATTTGACAGAAAGAGAGAGAGCGCGAGAGAGAGATCACAAGTAGGCAGAGCAGCAGGCTCTCTGCTCAGCAGAGAGCCCTATCCCAGGACTCTGGGATCATGACCTGAGCCGAAGGAAGAGGCTTTAATCCACTGAGCCACCCAGGCGCCCCCCTCCTGTCAACTTTTCAAGTTACAGTTGTCGTGGTCCTAGAAAGGAAAAAGGAGTGCTGACTATGAGACCATAATAGGGGCAACTTAAACTCCGTAGTGTTTAAAATGAAAGAACAAAAACATTTCTGATCATTCCTCAAATAGCAAATAATCAAGAACAATTAAAATTCTATGTCATTAGCTCATCTATACTTTAATCATCACACCAACAGAAACTTTTAACTATTATTAGGGGAAAAAAGAATTGTTGGACTGTCAGAACTTAGCCAATCTATTAGTTCAGACTAATCTTACTAAGGAAAATGATCCACCCAAATTTGTTACACATTCTAGTCCATGCTTCACAAAGTTGTACCCTTGTGCGTCAGCAGCCTAAAGAAGTCTGCTGTCTGGGAACACCTCATATAAGAAGCCATCATCTATATAGGGGACATACTACTGCCCTAGAGTGACTCAATTTCCCAATCTTGACTTTTCTCTCAAGTGATAAAGTAGCTGTCTAACACAATAAGCTGGATGCTCCCATTCCTGCCATCACCTTTATCAGACAAGACCATCATCTCAATCTCCTTATTATCCCCTGTAAAGACTATCAGATAAATATCCTAAAGCACAGTTAAGATCATTAAACTTTTCCCAGACACCTTTAATGGTTCCTTAATTCAAAGACTATCAGATAAATATCCTAAAGCACAGTTAAGATCATTAAACTTTTCCCAGACACCTTTAATGGTTCCTTAATTCAAAGCTATCTAGTATACAGCTTCAATCTCTGCCAGTTTCTCTCAAAATACCTCTCAGATGTTTGCAAAACTGGGTACTACTAGCCATTTTATTGCTGTTAACACTTACCTAGCATTTACTCTGTGTGTGTGTGTGTGAGAGAGAGAGAGAGAGTTAGACTAAGCATTTTACATGTGATTCTTTTAACGCTCACATGAACCCTAGGAAGTATTTTTTTAAAGCCTCACTTTATAGATGAAGCAGAGGTTCATTAACTTACCTAAGGTCACTTAACTAGTAAGAGATGGCACCAGACACAAACACAGTTTGGTTCCAAAATCTGTTCCTGGTCACTGAGCATAATCTTTCTGAGTTCTTAATCCTCAAGTGGGGTTACCCTAACAGAGGGCACAAAAAACTAGCATTTGACTCTCAGATTACTAGACTAAAATATTAACTAGTTTATCAATAGGTACTCAGTAGTTTCATGTCCATTCATCTGGACATAACAAAGATTATGCACTCCATGAATGTTATACTTAAAGGTTTCAAAACAAATTTTTTTCTCAAATGAGAAAAGTTTATTCAGGTTTCCTCCACCAATTCTGTAGATACGACCTGCCTGCAATAAGAGATCAAAAGATTAAAAAGGTTTATAAAATATACTAACATCTCCAAATATATCTTAGCTGTTGATCTGAGCCTATGTGTTTTAGCTCCAAAATGAATTATTCCTTACATTATTTAACAGACTAAGAGTTAATTGCTTAAGACACATAATTAATGGCTCATCTGTACTTTTCTATACAAATGTTTATTGTTTGACTGGTAACTATATTTAAAAGAAGAGGAAAAGGGGAAGTAATAATAACCATCCCAATAGAACTTGGTACTTGTTTTCACCTCTACATGTTTATGTTTTTTATATTTAAGATGAACTCTGCTATAGATAATACAGTATGTTATATGTTAACAATCCTTGTTGTATACTAAGACTACATAAGTGACCTCATTTAAAATCAATAATTTTGGGGTGCCTGGGTGGTTTAAAAAGCCTTTGCCTTTGACTTAGATCATGGTCCCAGTGTCCTGGGATCGAGCTGTGCATCAGGCTTTCTGCTCAGCAAGGAGCCTGCTTCCCTTCCTCTCTGCCTACTTGTGATCTCTGTCTGTCAAATAAATAAACAAAATCTTTAAAAAAAAAAATCAATAATTTTGATATAAAATGGTGGTACTATTTTCTTCTATTTTACTCATGGGGAAACTGAGATTTGCTGAAGTAAAATAATTAGTCCAAGGTCTCACACACAAATGTCAGAGTCCAGATCAAACACAAAGGGCTAGATGCTAAAAAAATGTTAAAGATTCTACTTTTAGCTGGCTTGTTTTATTACAGAGCCTTAAAAAAACAAACAAACAAACAAACAAACAAAAAAAAACAACCTTAAGTGCCATCCATAGCAAACTATACAACATCCTTTGTATTTCTGAAAAATACAGCTTAAAAATAGGCATGTTAAAATGAGTAGTCAAATAATTACCTGGCATATTTCCATCTTCAGTTTCCTTTGCCATACTAGTATAAATGTACTGCTAAATCTGCCTGTTAGAAAAATGGCAAGCTTTTCTACCTTTGTCTGAAAACATACATAGCTAAAACAAACCAAAGAAACAGACTGGGAGAAAATACCTGCAAACTACATACTCAATCAACAGCAAAAAACCCCAATTATGACTCAGAAAATGGGCAAATGACCTGAAGATATATCATCATCGGCCATTAGGGAGATACCTATCAGAATGGCTAAAGTAAAACAAAGCAACAACACTGCATGCTGGCAAGAATGCAGAGAAACTGGATCACTTACACACTGCTAACAGAAATGTAAAGTGGTATAGTCACTCTGGAAAACAGTTTGGCAGTTCCTTAAAAAACATGCAACTACCATATAACCCAAAAATGCACTTCTAGGCATTTATCACAGAAAAATGAAGACTTATATTTATTTTAAAAAAACCTGTACTCAAATGTTTATTGCAGTTATTTGTAAAAGTCAGAAACTGGAACAATCCAAACATTCTTCAATGGGTGAATGGTTAAACTGTGGCATATCTATAGCATGGAATACTACTGACAAATAAAAAGGAATAGACTATTAATACATGCCACAATTTGAGAATTATGCTGAGTAAAAAGTGCCTTTCTCAAAGGTCAAAGACTATTATGATTCCACCTATAAAATTTTTTAAAAAAGATTTTTAGAGAAAGAGAGAGGGAGGGAGAGTGCATGAGCATGTGAGGGGAGGGGCAGAGGGAGACAGAAACTGAGAAGCTCAAGTTGAGTGTGGAACCCCACTGACTGAGGGCTCCATCCCATGACTCTTGAGATCATGACCCAAGTGGAAATTAAGAGTCGGATGCTTAACTGACTGAACCACGTAGGTGCCCCTCCACTTCTAAAAATTTTGAAACAACAAAATTATAGAAATGGATAACAGATTAGTGGTTGTCAGGTGTTAGGGAGGAGTTGAGGGAGGGCAGATATAGTGGGTGTGGCTATCAAAGGGCAATATGAGGGATATTGTGGTAGCGAAATGTTTAGTGACCTGAATGTATTAGTATCAATATCCTGGCTGTGACACTGTACTATAGTTTTGTAAGAGTTTACCACTGAAGGGGAAATGGGTAAAGGGCACAGAGATATCTACAATATTTCTAAGGTTACACGTCAATCTACAACATCCCCAAATAATAAGTTTAATTAAAAAAAAAAAAACAAAACTCTACAGAGATTGTGTTTTCATTGCAGTAATCAGTTAACACATTTATACATAAATCTGTACATGTGAAGACTGAAGACTGCCAACTGACTTGTAATTTGTACAGAAGTACCATTTCAACACAAAAACTGCTAAAAAAAAAATGGGATTTGATACAATCTAGAAAAATCTTCTGTATTTTTCTGAATGATCAAGCCAGGTTCTAAAGAACAAAGTTGTATCATGACTTACTACTTCATCAGCAAATCCACCAGCAAGGACAAGAGAATAAGCCCCATCATTACTTCGACCATGAATTCCACCAACATGGGGCCTATGGACACCTGCTTCGCTCACCTATAAAATAAAGAGAGTCTCAAAATACCTTTGAATAGTCAAGTTATATTTACAAAAATGCTTTCACAGGTATTATTGAATCTTAAAAGCTTCTAACTAATAACTGAATGTCACCCAGAGTTCTACCATTTGCTCACCAACTTTATTTCTTCCCAACTATGTATCCCTTAGGTACAAGCTGGTAACCTTAAAACTGCTCAGACCTAGAATTCTGAGTTTCAAAGTAATTATTAAATACAGTTTTATGTCTACTCGTCATTACAGCTCAACTTGGGTAAAACAGACTTTATCAGTTGTCCAGATCCCTTCCTATCTTATTTCTTCTCTTCAATTACTGTGCTGCTCCCTAGCCACATCAGAAAGGCAAGAGTCATTTATTCCTTTTTTTTGAGAGAGAGTGTGTACAAGTGGGTGGAGGGGGTTAGGGAGAGAGAATCTTAGCAGGGGCTCAATCTCATGACCCTGAGATCATGACCTGAGCCAAAATCAAGAGTAGGATGCTTAACCGAATGATGAGCCCAGGCACCTCAGGTAGGAGACTTTTAGCCTCATTCTTCTCCTCTATTTTTCAAACCCATTTTGGTCATAAATACTACTGATCAATCTCCTAAATCCCTCAAATACATCTTTTTCTACTTCAATTGCTATAATCTTAGTTTGAGTCATGAATGCTATAAACATCTTTTTTCACTGCTTCCAGTTTTTCTCTTCAAACCCCATTCTACCCATCACAAACAATATATTCTGCTTTTAATATTTAAACATACATTAAATGGTCATATTATATATCAAGCCCCAAGTATTATGTATTACCCTCTCTCAATCTGGCTCCTATCTACTTTCCCCACTTTAACTCTTATTTCCTCCAACTTTTTCTTCATAGAGCATGTATGTCTGAGCCAAAACTACTCAATGTTACCCAAACATGCTTCCCGATTGGTTAAATTTACTCATGGTATTCTACTACTTCAAAGCTTCTTCCCATGTATCTTCAATTTGGCTCACTGGAACAGTGTCACTTTGTGGACTTCAAACTCCCTGAGAGAAGTATTAGAATTCATTTGTTCTCTCATGTAATTGTTCTTAGAGAGAAAGAAGCTGAAATCCAAGCCTGAATAGCGGAGTAGGGAAAGATACATATTAGAAGTGATAAGAAGCTAATACAAGCATCAGAACCTGAGTTCAGGTCTTGAAAACACCAGGTACTCAAGAAGACAGGACCACTTGATTCCCAACCTCACCAATCCTGATAAAATAAATTAGACTCTTCCCCACTTCCTAAATGGCAAATCCAACCCTGTAGTTTCTCAGGCAACAACCTCAAACTCATCTGAGATCGTATTAAGAGGACTTTTAGAATTTGGGAATAAATTAGTGACAGGTATACTGAGGGGTGGTGGTGGGGGAACAGGAGCAAAGAAAAAGGAAAAAATCAAGGCAATTAAAAATAACTTAAGTGTACTTTTCATTGTATTTATAATGTTATATTGTATTTATTTGTAGTATTTTTTTTTTACTGTATTTAAAGATCTGCAGTCATAAAACATGCATATGGATTTAGCTAAAATTATAATATAACCATTGCAAGGATGGGAAGACACAGAATGTGTTAAACCAAATATTCATCTCCTATAGAAAGAAGGTAATGAACTAAAATATGAAGACAAAAGCAGCAGAAACATGCTGTTTAGAAATAAGGTACATCTAGAAGAAACAACTAAAACTTTAAAGTAGTTGTCTCTGAGAAACAAGAAATGAAGATGAATAAATTTTAAGTTCTCTATAATGATAAAATTACCATTCTAAAAAGGAAGCTAGAAATGAATACAATAGAACCTTCAAGAGGAAAAGAGAAGTTATTTTATCCTTGGGTTATCTGGGCACTTCCTCTGATCAACAACTTTAATGCTCATTCAGGAGGATAAGCCCCAAACAAAACACCTGAATGAACTTTCTAAGACTTTAATGACATTATTTTAAAGACAAAAAAATTTAATATTTCAAATATTATATTATCAGCAAGAAAAATTCTCTAAAAAGGCTTAACAATAATGTCAACTAGGGGCGCCTGGGTGGCTCAGTGGGTTAAGCCTCTGCCTTCAGCTCAGGTCATGATCTCAGGGTCCTGGGATCCAGCCCCGCATCGGGCTCTCTGCTCAGCAGGAAGCCTGCTTCCCCCTCTCTCTCTGCCTGCCTCTCTGCCTACTTGTGATCTCTTTCCATCAAATGAATAAAAAAAAAAAAAAAAAAAAAAAAGTTAACTATTATAAGAGTAAAACAAAGTGATGAAAAGGCATAGCTGATGCCTAGTTCCATGATATATGGTTCTCTGTCTTAAGCTGTGGGGAAGAGTCTATCAATCCTATAGGAATCTTACATTCTAACAACTGAATGCCATGTGATGAAACCTAGATTAGTCCACTTATAATCAATAGAAACTGACACTGCTGCAATTTTAACTATATCCGACTTCACCCTTTCAACAAAGCCAATTTAAAACATACCTGAACTCTAAATCTCCATGTTGATCCAACAGGAATCCCAGGAATAGGTCCATAATGATTAGAAGGAACAATAGTACATTCTCTAGTGCGACCAACACAGGCCATTCCCTACAAGCCAACAAACAAGCTATTTGAGAAACTGGTTATGTCATATCTTAAAGGCTTTAATTCCCAAAAATGAGAATAAAATAGAAACTAACTATATGATTAACAATATATAATTTATATGATTTCATTAACATACAGCTAACAGTTATAGCAAATTAACAACTATATACTTAAACAATAAAATTATTTGTTAATGTTTCTGATATGGAAATATAATTTATGTCACCACTGCTGCTGGTATTGAAATGTAACTTGCATTACAGTCATAAATGTTATAGCTAGGAAGAAAAGAAACTTTCTTCTTTACCCTGCCCCAGTCTCTCCGGCTTTCAGTACTAGCTGATGGCATCTTTGCTTTCTTTTTACTCATCTTGAGTCTTTCACCAGCCTTTACAACTTCACTGGAATCAGTTTTACAGGAAGGACAGTACCTTTAAAAGAAAAAGGAATTCTGATAATACCTTATTAAAGCCAGTAACAGAATGACCTTTCTAGGTCAGAACAAGTTTTAAGAGGTAATACTTGGTGTGTATTACAGAACTTCAGCTGGCATTTAAATATTAAACTTTTGAAAATATTTACAAGGATAAGCTAGCAGGAAAAAAAAAAAACCCCAAAACAAAACCAAAATTTATCACTCCTTTAAAGAACATAAAGCATTATAATATCATAAAATCTCAAATTCAGTTCAAAAGCCAGAAAAGCTGTCCAATTCAAATAGCACCATGAACTGATTTTTTTTTTTTTTTTAGATTTTATTTACTTATTTTTGCTAGAGAAAGAGAGAGTGAGCATAAGCGGGGTGGGGGGGTAGGGGGGCAGATTCTCCACTGAGCAGGGAACCCGATGTGGGACTTGATCCCAGGATCCTGGGATTATGACCTAAGCCAAAGGCAGATGCTTAACAAGTAGCCACCCAGGTAGCCATGAACATGAATAATGGAATTATTCATTTGAAATTCTTATTATTAAAACAAAAGTAGCAAGAATAGATAATCCTAGACTCAATGTTCAACTATGCAACTGAATTGGTTATATCCCCATCTAAACTCATTATTAAAACTCTCAAAGTCAAAAATGTATACTCCAACACAGCTAATATACAGGATCCAAGGATGCTTGTTTATATTAGCCTTATCCCTAGGTTCTGCTTTAATTGTCTATACTTTTTGTCCTTTAGCCTGTTTGTAGTTGGTCAACCTACTATATAACTTGCATATCATTATAAGCTACCTTAAATCATTCTTAAAAAGCAAAGTATAAATATGTCTATAGAATCAGATGAGGCTGTTCCTCTATTACCAAGGAATGCGAACTCGAGGGATGTCCTAATAAAGATCAACTGGCCCCTGTGTCCGTTAATATTAAATGTGCCTATATACTTTTCATTTCATAATTACTCCATACAGTTTAGAGAGCACAAAACCATCCATGCCCACCAATTAATTCTGAGTGCTTAATTATGAGATATTTTGTTTACTATTAGAGAAAAGAAAAATATAATTTAGTCCCTGATTCTGAGAAAATCAGTAAGGTTGTGATATACACATGCAAAATCAAGGCAAAAATTAAAATGTACGAGAGAGCAATAAATACTATCAAGTAAAATCCCTTCTTATTGGGAAATGAGGCGGCTTCCAAAAATTAATTTCCTCTAAGACCAGATTTTACCCAACGTGATAAACTTTAAAACTATATTTTTTCAGAGATCTTAGGGGCAAAGCAGATACTATTTATAGCGAGAAAATGACTTCAGAGGTTAAATATGTGAGCAACATGATTTGGAGAAATAGAAAAGTTATAACAGGCACTATTTTGGTGCTGGGGATAAATATAATCAAAATGTTTGTAGAGTAAAGAAAACTACTACATACAACAAAACAATTTCAGGAAGTCGGGAAGTTCTATAAAGGAAATACCTCAAGGTTTTATGGGTGTTAAGAGTGACTAGAAATGATATGTGTCTTTAGATAGAGTTCTTTTCCTTTCTTTTTTTGTGTTATTTTTTTAAATTAACATATAATGTATTATTAGCACCAGGGGTACAGGTCTGTGAATCGCGAGATTTACACACTTCACAGCACATCCCTCCCCAAAGTCCATAACTTCACCACTCTCTCCCTCCTCCCTCCCCCTGGCAACCCTCAGTTTGTTTTGTGAGAGTCTCTGATGCTTTGTCTCCCTCCCGATCCCATCTTGTTTCATTTATTCTTTTCCTACCCCCAAACCCCCCCTTGCATCTCCCCTTCCTCATATCAGGGAGATCACATGACAGTTGTCTTTCTCTGAGTTATTTCGCTAAGCATAATACCCTCTAGTTCCACCCATGTCATAGCAAATGGCAAGATTTCATTTCTTTTGATGGCTGCATAGTATTCCATTGTGTATATATACCACATCTTCTTTATCTATTCATTTGTTGATGGGCATCTAGGTTCTTTCCATAGTTTGGCTATTGTGGACTTTGCTGCTATAAACATTCGGGTGTATGTGCCCCTTCAGATCACTACATTTGTATCTTTAGGGTAAATACCAAGTAGTGCAATTGCTGGGTCATAGGGTAGCTCTATTTTCAACTTTTTGAGGAACCTCCATGGTGTTTTCCAGAGTGGTTGCACCAGCCTGCATTCCCACCAACAGTGTAGGAGGGTTCCCCTTTCTCCACATCCTTGCCAGCATCTGCCATATCCTGACTTGTTAATTTTAGCCATTCTGACTGGTGTGAGGTGGTAACTCATTGTGGTTTTAATTTTTATTTCCCTGATGCCAAGTGATGTGGAACACTTTTTCGTGTGTCTGTTGGCCATCTGGATGTCTTCTTTGCAGAAATGTCTGTTCATGTCCTCTGCCCATTTCTTGATTGGATTATTTACTCTTTGGGTGTTGAGTTTGATAAGCTCTTTATAGATTTTGGATACTAACCCTTTGTCTGATATGTCGTTTGCAAATATCTTCTCCCATTCTGTCAGTTGTCTTTTGGTTTTGTTAACTGTTTCCTTTGCTGTGCAAAAGCTTTTGATCTTGATGAAGTCCCAATAGTTCATTTTTGCACTTGCTTCCCTTGCCTTTGGTGATGTTCCTAGGAAGCAGTTGCTGCAGCTGTAGTCGAAGAGGTTGCTGCTGTGTTTTCCTCAAGGATTTTGATGAATTCCTTTCTCACATTGACGTGCTTCATCCATTTTGAGTCTATTTTCGTGTGTGGTGTTAAGGAAATAGTCCAGTTTCATTTTTCTGCATGTGGCTGTCCAATTTTCCCAACACCATTTGTTGAAGGGACTGTCTTTTTTTCCATTGGACATTCTTTCCTGCTTTGTCAAAGATTAGTTGACCATAGAGTTGAGGGTCTACTTCTGGGCTCTCTATTCTGTTCCATTGATCTACGTGTCTGTTTTTGTGCCAGTACCATACGGTCTTGAACATGATAGCTTTGTAATAGAGCTTGAAGTCTGGAATTGTGATGCCACAAACCTTGGTTTTCTTTTTCAATATTCCCCTGGCTATTCGAGGTCTTTTCTAGTTCCATATAAATTTTTGGATTATTTGTTCCATTTCTTTGAAAAAAAAAAAAAGAAGCTGATATTTTGATAGGGATTGCATTAAATGTGCTTTAGGTAGCATAGACATTTTCACAGTATTTGTCCTTCCAATCCATGAGCATGGAACATTTTCCCATTTCTTTGTGTCTTCCTCAATTTCTTTCATGAGTATATTATAGTTTTCTGAGTATAGATTCCTTGCCTCTTTGGTTAGGTTTATTCTTAGGTATCTTATGATTTTGGGTGCAACTGTAAATGGGATTGATTTCTTAATTTCTCTTTCTTCTGTTTTGTTGTTAGTGTAAAGAAATGCAACGGATTTCTGTGCGTTGATTTTATATCACGACACTACTGAATTCCTGTACAAGTTCTAGCAGATTTGTAGTCTTTTGGGTTTTCCACATATAGTATCATATCATCTGCAAAGAGTTAGAGAGTTTGACTTCTTCTTTGCTGATTTGGATGCCTTTAATTTCTTTTTGTTGTCTGATTGCTGAGGCTAGGACTTCTAGTACAATGCTGAAGAGCAGTGGTGATAATGGACATCCCTGCCGTGTTTCTGACCTTAGCGGAAAAGCTCTCAGTTTTTCTCCATTGAGGATGATATTCGCTGTGGGTTTTTCATAGATGGCTCTGATGATATTGAGGTATGTGCCCTCTATCCCTACATTTTGAAGAATTTTGATCAGGAAAGGATGCTGTACTTTGTCAAATGCTTTTTCAGTACCTACTGAGAGTATCATATGGTTCTTGTTCTTTCCTTTATTAATGTATTGTATCACATTGATTGATTTGTGGATGTTGAACCAACCTTGCAGCCCTGAAATAAATCCCACTTGGTCGTGGTGAATAATCCTTTAAATGTACTGTTGGATCCTACTGGCTAGTATTTTGGCGAGAATTTTCGCATCTGTGTTCATCAAGGCTATTGATCTATAATTCTTTTAAAAAAAAATTTTTTTTTTAAAGATTTTACTTATTTATCTGACAGACAGAGATCACAAGTAGGCAGAGAGGCAGGCAGAGACAGAGAAGAGGAAGCAGGCTCCCCGCTGAGCAGAGAGCCCCACGCGGGGCTTGATCCCAGGATCCTGGGACCATGACCCGAGCCGAAGGCAGAGACTTTAACCCACTGAGCCACCCAGGCACCCCTGTAATTCTCTTTTTTGATGGGATCCTTTTCTGGTTTGGGGATCAAGGTAATGCTGGCCTCATAATAGGAGTTTGGAAGTTTTCCTTCCATTTCTATTTTTTGGAACAGTTTCAGGAGAATAGGAATTAATTCTTCTTTAAATGTTTGGTGGAATTCCCCTGGGAAGCTATCTGGCCCTGGGCTTTTGTTTGTTGGGAGATTTTTGATGACTGCTTCAATCTCCTTAATGGTTATGGGTCTGTTCAGGTTTTCTATTTCTTCCTGATTTAGTTGCGGTAGTTTATATGTCTTTAGGAATGCATCCATTTCTTCCAGATTGTCAAATTTGCTGGTGTATAGTTGCTCATAATATGTTCTTATAATTTTTTGTATTTCTTTGGTGTTGGTTGTGATTTCTCGATAGAGTTATTTTCTAGTGATAGTCCAGCTGAGATCAAAGGGGTCAGTCCTATGAATTAGCCAGGGAATGCATTCTGGGCAAAAACACATTAAGTATACAAGTCCTAAGGCATAAGAAGAAGTGGTACGCTTTGAACAACATAAACGTGGGTAGATCCGAAGTTTAGCAAAATAAACTGCACAGAGATAAGCAATGAGGTTATAGAGCAGGCAGGGCCATGTCAGAATAAAACCTAAGCTCATGCCATCTAAGTCTAACAGGACAACACTAGGGGATTTTAAACAAAGAGTAAACCAATTCAGGACTTAGTAAGATCATTCTGCTGCTGTGGGAGAAAGGACAGCTGGTAAGCAATGTGAAAGCAAGGAGACCAGCTAGGTGTTTTATTTTATTTTATTTTATTTTTTTAAAGATTTTATTTATTTATCAGAGAGAGAGAAGGGGAGAGAGCGAGCACAGGCAGACAGAATGGCAGGCAGAGGCAGAGGGAGAAGCAGGCTCCCCGCTGAGCAAGGAGCCCGATGTGGGACTCAATCCCAGGACGCTGGGATCATGACCTGAGCCGAAGGCAGCTGCTTAACCAACTGAGCCACCCAGGCGTCCCCAGCTAGGTGTTTTATATACAGTTCAGGGAAATGACATTAGTTTGCACTGAAGGGTTGAGAGCAGAGAAAGATTATGGAGGACTAACAAGACCTGCTCATGTATTATTGGATGTAGAATATGTGAGGAGGGCAAAGAGGAAGTTTAGCTTTTCAGCCTGAACAAGTAGATGAATTACAGCATCTACTGCAGACTGGGGAAGGAGCAGGATTTTAGGGGGTGTGTTTATGGAAATCAAGATCTCCATTTGGCCTAATTTTGTGATGTCCATCAAGTAAACAGTTGAATGAATACAGGAATATATAACCCAGGGACGATTAGACAGAAAGATATTGAAAATTTAGAACCATGAGCTCAGTATTTAAAGTCTCATGATCAGATGAGGTCATCTAAGAAGCAAGCATGAAGTCAAAAAAAGCAAGTGAGCAGTGCTTTGGAAAACTCTTAAATCTGATAGATATGGAAAGGCCAAGTGAGGTACAATGAAAATTAGGTCATATGGTATCACACAATCTATAAAAACAGAGAACTGAGATGTACAAGTAAGGAGAGGACTTAGAAGTGACTACTGGATTTTTGCAACATGGAAAGTGTCTTTAAGCCTAACGTAAATGTAGTGGAGTTGTGCGAAGCTAAGTCCAATTGGAGAGCTAAAGCAAACAAGACAAGAGAAAACAGAAATCATCAATGAAGATAGCTCTTCAGAAGCTTGCTATAAAGGAAGCAAAGAAACAGGATCAAGGGGAGGGGTGCATCTGTAAATGGGATTCCCAGTACTGGCAATGTGAGAATTACCTATAGGAGTGAAGTTCCTGAAAAGGCAAAGGGTTTTCGAACTGTGAGTACAGGTAGAAGGCTTTGCATTTTAGAGAAATAGGAACTATCCGCCAATTTCAATTTCAATTGAAACAAAAGGGAAGAAAAATATATGAGACAAAATATATGAGACTTTAGAGGAAATATAATTACTGTTTATAGATGGTAAAATACAGCTTGTGACCATGCGAGGGAGAAGGAGGGGGTAAAAGGAAGAAGTTAGATCCCTTTGCTTCTCCCATTCTTATAGCTTCTGTGGTAATACAATTAACAACCTTCTCAACAGGTGGGGAGAAGCCAAAGGAATGGAGAACAATCTATTCTTCACAATAATACCAGCTACCCAACTGTGATGTTATTAACAGGCACGGCTCATTTTATGGCACTTCAGATACTGTGTTTTTTACAAATTGAAGATCTGTGGCAACACAGTGTTGAGTATGTCCATTAGTGCGATTTTCCCAACAGCATTTGCTCACTTTCTGTCTCTGTGTCACATTTTGGTAACTCCTGCAGTATTTCACACTTTTTCATCATTATATTGTTAAGGTGATCTGCAATCAGTGATTAAGACTTGCTGAAAGCTCAGATGATGGCTAGTAATGGGAGCATTTAAGTATTTTAAAGTATCATATGTATTTTTTTAGAAACAATGTTACTGCACACTTAATAGACTATGACATCATGTGTAAACATAACTTTTACATGCACTAGGAAGCAAAAAAATTCATCTGACTTGCCTTATTGTGGTATTTACTTAATGTAATGGTCTGGAACCTGTACTATATCTTAAGTATAACTGTATTTCTGAGTGTGATATTCCTTAACTTAACCCTGCACGTCAGCAACACTCCACAGCTTAAGAAGAAAAACTTCTTAGTATGACATGAAAAAGTTTATTATTATTTCGGGTATGTTCTTCCCAGTCTTTTTTCTAATGATTTTGTTTTCTAGCTAAGACTATTTAATAGATGTAGTATAGGTTAGATGCAGTATATTTAACCCTAGTGCCTGGTTCTACTTATTAACCTCAAAGGACTAAATACAATAATCCATATAAAGCAGTTCATCAGTGTTTGCATATCTTAACCATTTAATAATCATTAAGTACTATTAGAGGCACATCTAAAATAACTGGGGAGTCCCTGGCCAGACTTATCAAAAAGAAAAGAGGGGCGCCTGGGTGGCTCAGTGGGTTAAGCCGCTGCCTTCGGCTCAGGTCATGATCTCAGGGTCCTGGGATCGAGTCCCGCATCGGGCTCTCTGCTCAGCAGGGAGCCTGCTTCCCTGTCTCTCTCTCTGCCTGCCTCTCCGTGTACTTGTGATTTCTCTCTGTCAAATAAATAAATAAAAATCTTAAAAAAAAAAAAAAGAAAAGAAAAGAAAAGAAAAAGGACTGAAATAAATAAAATCATGAATGAAAGAGGAGATATCACAACCAACACTGCAGAAATACAATTATAAAAACCTATTAGGAGCAACTGTATGCCAATAAGTCAGGCAATCTGGAAGAAATGAATGCTTTCCTAGAAATGTATAAACTACCAAAACTCCGGAAGAATACTAAACCTGAACATTCAGACCCATAGCCAGCAAGGAAATTGAAGTAGTTATCAAAAATCTCCCAACAAACAAGAGCCCAGGGCCAGATGGTTCCCCAGGGAAATTCTAATTCTTTTGAAACTGTTCCAAAAAATAGAAATGGAAAGAAGACATCCAAACTCTTTATATGAGGTCAGCATTATGTTTATTCCAAAACCAAAGATCCCACCAAAAAGAATTACAGACTAATATCCTTGATGAACACGGAAGCAGAAATTCTCACCAAGATAGGATTCCAACAGAACATTAAAAGGATTATTCTCCACAACCAAGGTGGATTTATTCTTGGGCTGCTAGTTGATTCAATATCTGCAAATCAATCAATGTGAGACATCACATTAATGTAAGAAAGGACAAGAACCATATGATCCTCTCAACAGATGCAGAAAAAGCATTTGACAAAGTACAGCATCCTTTTTTTTTTTTTTTTTTTTAAAGATTTTTTATTTATTTATTTGACAGAGAGAGATCACAAGTAGGCAGAGAGGCAGGCAGAGAGAGAGAGGAGGAAACAGGCTCCCTGCTGAGCAAAGAGCCCGATGCGGGACTCGATCCCAGGACCCTGAGATCATGACCTGAGCCGAAGGCAGCGGCTTAACCCACTGAGCCACCCAGGCGCCCTACAGCATCCTTTCTTGATGAAAACACTCCACAGTGTAGGGATAGAAGGTATATACCTCAATATCATAAAAGCCATCTATGAAAAGCCCACAGCAAATACCATTCTCAACAGGGAAAAACTGAGAGCTTTTCCTCTAAGGTCAGGAACATAAATGGGATGTCCACTTTCACAAATGCTATTCAACATTGTACTAGAAGTTCTAGTCTCAGCAATCAGACAACAAAAAGAAATAGAAGGCATCCAAACCAGCAAAGAAGAAGTCAAACTCCCACTCTTCATAGATGATACTCTGGGGAAAACCCAAAGACTCAACCCCTAAATTGCTAGAACTCATATAGGAATTCAGTAGAGTGGCAGGATATAAAAATTGATGCACACAAACCGGTTGCCTTTCTATATACTAACCATGACATAGGAGAAAGAGAAATTAAGTAGTTTAATCCCATTTACAACTGACCCACAAACCTAAGATACCTAGGAATAAAACCTAGCCAGAGGCAAAGGATTGGTACTTAGAAAACTATAGAACACTCATGAAAGAAATTGAGGAAGACAAAGAAATGGAAAAATGTTCCATGCTCATGGACTAGATGAACAAATACCGTGAAAATGTTTATGCCACCTAGAGCCATCTATACATTCAATGCAATCCTTATCAAAATACCATCAACATTTTTCACAGAGCTGGAACAAATAATCCTAAAATTTGTATGGAAGCAGAAAAAAACCCCAAATAGCCAAAGGAATGTTGAAAAAGAAAACAAAAGCAGCAGGCATCACAATCCTGAACTTCAAACTCTATTACAAAACTGTAATTATCAAGACAGTGTGGTATGGGCACAAAAATAGACACACAGATCAATGGAACAGAACAGAGAAGCCAGAAATAGACTCCTAACTCTATGGTCAACTGATCTCTGATGAAGCAGGAAAGAATATCCAATGGAAAAAAAGACAAGTCTTTTCAACAAATGGTGTTGAGAAAATTGGACAGCCACATATAGAAGAATGAAACTGACCATTTTCTTACAACATACACAAAAATAGACTTAAAATGGATGAAAGACAGATGTTAAACAGGAATCCATCAAAACCCTAGAGGAGAGGGATGCCTGGATGGCTTAGCCAGTTAAGCATCTGCCTTCCGCTCAGATCATGATCCTACGATTCTGGAATCAAGTCCTGCATCAGGCTCCTTGCTCGGCGGGTAGCCTAGTTCTCCCTCTGCCACTTTCCCACTTGTCCTCACTCTCTCTCTCTTTCTCTGGCAAATAAATAAATTGCAATCTTAAAAAAAACCCCAAAATCCTAGAGAACATAGGCAGCAACCCCTATGACCTCAGTTGCACAACTGCTTGCTAGACACATCTCCAAAGGCAAGGGAAATAAAAGCAAAAATGAACTACTGGGACCTCATCAAGATAAAAAGCTTTTTTTTTTTTTTTTTTTTTTTAAAGATTTTATTTATTTATTTGACAGAGAGAGACCACAAGTAGACAGAGAGGCAGGCAGAGAGAGAGAGAGGAGGAAGCAGGCTCCCCGCTGAGCAGAGAGCCTGATGCGGAACTCGATCCCAGGACCCTGAGATCATGACCTGAGCCAAAGGCAATGGCTTAACCCACTGAGCCACCCAGGCGCCCCAAGATAAAAAGCTTTTGCACAGCAAGAGAAATAGTCGACAAAACCAAAAGACAACCAACAGAATGGGAGAAGCTATCTGCAAATGTCTTATCAGATAAAAGGCTAGTAACCAAAATCTATAAAGAACTTATCAAACTCAATACCCAAAGAACAAATAATCCAGTCAAGAAATGGGCAGAAGATGGGAAAAGACATTTCTCCAAAGACATCCAAATGGCCAACACACCTATGAAAAAATGCTCCACATCACCTGTTCTATCAGGGAAATACAAATCAAAACCACAATGAGTTATTACCTCACACCAGTCAGATTGGCTAATATTAACAAGTCAGGAAATGATAGAGTTGGGAAGGATGCAGAGAAAAGGGAACCCTCCTACACTGTTGGTGGGAATGCAAGCTGGTACATCACTCTGGAAACAGTATGGCGGTTCCTTAAAGTTAAAAATAGAACTACCCTATGATCCAGCAATTGCACTACTAGGGATTTACCCCAAGGATACAAAGTAGTGGTCTGAAGGGGCATGCACCCCAGTGTTTATAGCAGCAATGTCCACAATAGCCAATATAGGAAAGAGCCAGATGTCCCTCAACAGATGAATAGATAAAAATGTGTTATCTATATACAATGAAATACTACTCAGCCATTTAAAAAAAAAGAGAGAGAAAAGAAAAGAAATCTTGCCATTTACAACAATGTGGATAGAACTGGAGGATATTATGCTAAGCAAAATAAGTTAATCAGAGAAGACAATTAACAGATGATTTCACTCATATGTGGAATTTAAGAAACAAAACAGAGGAACATATAGGGGAAGGGAGGAAAAAATAACAAGACAAAATCAGAGAGGGAGCTAAACTGTAAGAGATTCTTAAAGGAAACAAAATGAGTGCTGCTGGGTGTGGGGGATGGTTGGGGATTGGGTAACTGGGTGATGGACATTAAGGAGGGCATGTGATGTAAGGAGTACTGGGTATTATGTAAGACTGATGAATCACTGAACTCTACCTCTGAAACTAATAATATATCATACATTAATTGAATTTAAATGAAAAAAAAATTTTTTTTTTAAGATTTATTTATTTATTTATTTTGACAGACAGAGATCACAAGTAGGCAGAGAGGCAGCAGAGAGAGAGGAGAAAGCAGGCTCCCTGCTGAGCAGAGATCCCAGGACCCTGGGACCATGACCTGAGCCTCAGGCTTTAACCCACTGAGCCACCCAGGCGCCCCTAAATGAAAAAAATTTAAAAAAATTTTTTAAAAGAGCACACACACACAAAAAGTAATAAAATAATGGGGATAGAGAAGACCACCCATAAAGGCTTTCCCAGGTAAAGTCATAGTTAAGTGAAAACCTGAAGAATAAATATCATCCTGAAGGTTAAGCAAAGACGAAAATGCTTCTAAGAGAAAATGTGTCCAGTGTAAAAGCCCAGAGGAGAGAAAGATGACAACTTACTTAAGGAGCTGAAAGATATTTAATCTGGCTAGGGTACAGAGTATTTGGGAAGATGAAAGAGAAAAATAAGAAATACACCTGGAGAAATCAATTAAACAGTATTGTGGAAGGCCCTCTAGGGCCCTGTAGGGGGACATAAAGGGGTTAATGCAATCTGGTTTGTATTTTTGAAAGAACACAGACACCATATTAGAAGAAGGACTGCGAGGATTAAAAAGTGGAGCTAGAAACCGGTTCCCAAACCCTTATAATAACCAAATAAGGTTATCAGTGGCAAGTAAACATTGGCTATAAAATTTTTAAGCACTTTAATACACATTCTGTATCTTCAAAAATCTTCTTTTCACATTCAATTCTTAACATAGTAACAGTAACAAAAAACCTTGATAATCATACCAGTACTCCTCTTCAGGGACCTTATCCAAAGGTGGATTCAGGCAGTAAATATGATAGGCCATGTTACATTCATCACATAGAAGTTGCATGTTAGGTTCCTGTTTTCCACCACATATATGACAGGAGCAAGAATGACATTTCTTATTTGGATCTCCACCACAAATGTCACACTCAGGATCATTTTTCCCTATTAAGAATAAATTTATAACAAGCCCAGTGTTAGGATCATTTTTTATCTATGAATTTTACAAAGAAAAACACATGAAAATAGCATACAGCTTTTTTAATAGAAAAAAAAATACAAAGAATAATCAAGTGTGGGACTTTATGAATAAATGCTTAAGCTTCATTCTATACCATCAAAATAATAGGGATGAAGCCCATGCAGAGCAGCCATCTCTACCTGCAAGAGGATAATGTATACTCTTGCCTTTATTTTTTAATTTTTTTTACTCTTGCCTTTAAAATTTGTGTTGACCAGACTGAGAGTTCCAGGGGCAATGCAGAGAACTCACCAGGGTACCATAAGGTATCTTCAGACTTCAAGGGAATACCACATTCTGTTGCACAAAGTTGTCTGGATCTAACTCCTTAATAAATGGAACTATTAAATACCATGTACTCTGTAGACCTATATCTTTCCTTGAGTGGGCTAAAGTAAGAAGGGAGGGCTGATTTTAAGAGTTAGCAAGCCCATTTTTGTTCCCATTCAAGCTATGCCCCCAAATACTTTTTATCAGTAAAGAAATTAGTATTTCTAACTCAGTTGATTTTTATCTTATTTGTCAATTGGTTCAGAATTCTGGCACGTAAGAGGTGTAGCATTTATTGCCCCCCCCACCTATCTAAATCCAAACAGCTTTTGCCAAAGTGTTTCCTTGAAATTGTAAGATATACACATGTACACAAAAAACCTTAATGTTCATAATACAAAAATTTAATGTCAAAAGAGAAATGGTTGGAAAGATTTTATTAAAAATAGGTAAGTTTACAAGAACCATAATACAGACGTAATCAGGTATATGAAACACAAAGGGAAACTACAGAATTTTATTTTTAAAACACAAAGATGAATTATGTAGATAGTGGAAGATGTCTAGAATGATATAGAATGTTAGAATGATTACTTCCTGGGAGTCCTACATTTACATTTTTAAAATTATTATTTTGAAGGAGAGAGAATGAGAGGGGGGAGGGTCGGAGGGAGAAGAAGACTTCCTGCTGAGCAGGAGCCTCATGCGGCACTGGATCCTGGGACTCCAGAATCATGACCTAAGATGAAGGCAGTCACCTAACCAACTGAGCCACCCAGGCACCCCCGATATTAAAATTAATATTGTTCTGGATTTTGAATTTCTGATAAATGTACACAATACATTTGTGGGAAATTTACAATAACAGAACTGATGTAGCAATATGAGGGAAATGGGGAAACATACTGGAAAAATGAGACAGGGGTAAGGGAAAAGGCACTAATTTCAGTATTGTCTGACTGGTCACAACCTATTCCTGCTAATGAATGGCAGATAAAATTCTGTTTCACTTCCACTAAGAGAGCTGTGACAACACGTAACTAATGGCTGTATAACAGACTTAAAAACATGCCTTTGACATGTTTAGATTTTTGGTATAGAGAGTGATGTGATCAAAGGCAATCTGGTTGTTGCTGTGAAATGATTTCTTTACATACAAATTTAAAGTTGTAGCTATAAGGTGATTAGTATTCGGCAGAGGACAGATATGGAGAATGAGAGAGAACAGAATACAGATGTACTAAGAGATAAGAGAAAGACAAAAAATCCTCATCTATCTTGGATTTGTATTGTGTTTTACTGAGAATGACTAACTTCACATTAAATAGGTTTACTCAGGGGCACCTGGGTGGCTCAGCTGGTTAAGCATCTGACTCTTGATTTTAGCTCAGATCATGACCTCTGGGTTGTAAGATCAAGCCCTGCATCAGGCTCCACACTCAGCAGGGAGTCTGCTTAAGATTCTTTTTTTTCTCCCCCCCTGCCCTTGTCCATGCCTCCTCCTCGTGCCTCTAAAATAAAATAAATCAATCTTTAAAAAAAAAAAAAAAAAGAAAAGAAACAGGTTTATTCAAGTTACTTTTACTCCTAGGATATAACCACACCAGTAATCATACAGAGTATGCCTGAAGGCTATTAATTCAAATCTAGATATACCAGCATTGCAATCTCAAAGAATGAGAATGGCTTAGACTAGTAACATGAAAGTCTATTTACTGATCTGTTAAAGGTATTGTCTTGCTATTATCTTGCACAACTGCGGTAAGAAAAAGTTAAGCAGAAGCCTTTAGTTAGGAGTATTTTTCTAAAACAATACTAGATATTGAGGCTCCTGGCTGGCTCACCAGGTAGAGCAGGCAACTTTTGGTCTCAGGGTTTTGAGTCCCATGTTGGCCATAGAGATTACTTAAAAAAATAAAATCTTAAAAAAAAAAAAATACTAGATATTGACATGTAGCATAAAGTCAATAAACTACTTTCTCCAAAAAATCCAGAATGAAGAGTGTATGAGACAGTAATCTATTTGGAAAGATAGTGAGTAAGCCATGAATTAAAAGACCCCAAATCTACTCCTGCCTCCGTTATCAACCAGCTGTATGATGTTAAGCAAATACAATATGTAGTGAAATACATACAATTCTCACAATTGTTCATACCTTATTTATTACTTCTCATAAACTCATGGCTCAACTGGCATTGTCAGACTCTACTCATATAAAAATAAGTCTCATTATTAAAAATCAATCTGCGGTGGCCACAAAATTACTGAGTGGGTTATTTGGACAGAATCTAATAGAAAACAAAATGGCAATAAAATGCCGAGAAAAAACTTTTTTGAAAACAAATTTTGTCATTTGAGAAAAATCCATTAAGTCCACTAAACCAAAATGATCAAAATTGTTGTTTTGCAAATGTTTGTATGATCTACACTCTTATACTTTCTCAGAAGTTATTTCCTGGGTGGTTAAAATACCAATCAAGTACAACACATGTAGTCTAAATTCATAAGAAAAATCCATACTTAAAAACTTTCCATCTGCCAATGACAGGGGATGAGCTCCAGGTTTCTCGATCTTAAAGATTTCATTTACAAATCTTATCTGGCAGTCATTTAATTTTCCTTCAGAACCCCTGTTTAAAAAAAAAGGAGAAAAGTTAACTTTTGCCACCAAAATCTAAACCCTAAACAATTAAGAGTCATTTCAGAAACCCACTGACTTTACTGATTTAAAACTGGGATTCCAGCTATTCTAATCACCTTGAGCTATTGTTTCCAATGGCAGGAAAAGTCCAACAGTGATTAGTTACTATTCAAAGTAAAGTGTTAACTTTACTGCAATATTAGGAAAAAAAAGTTAGATTTCACCTAGGTTATAAACACTAGGTTGAATGGTACTCTATGAATCAAAATAAAAGATTTAAACATATTTCCAGTAAATACAGTACGTCTCTGAGTTAAACGTTACTTATTAAAAAGAAAAGTCCTTCAGATTCTAAGCCTTATTCTTCAAAGACACAATTTATACCTGTTTACACATGCTTCTTCAAAGTTTCCTACTATTATGGATTTACGTATAGACTTTTCCTTTTACTCTGTCAACATTGGTTTATATTCTGAAGCAATATTATTGGGCACATACAGATTTAGAATTCTTAAATTATCTTACAAAATGTCTCTGTATCTCTAGTAATGCATTCTATATCAAAAGTGTACTTTTTTTTTGGTTAGAATTTGCTTGATGATTTTTCCCATATTTTCACATGCAACACATTTAAACTTTTAATGTCAGATATTCATAAATGCAGAAAACTGCATAAATGTACAGTTTAATCAGTTATAAGGTATACATTCTCTAGTCACTGACCACAACAGGAGGCAGAAGAGTTTACCTCAGAAGCCCTTGGCATGCTCCCTCCCAACCTCAATCTCTTTTATTCCCTTCCAAGACTTGTATTTACCTTAATTTTCTTCAGCCTTATCACCTGTCTTCCTAAGCATATTATATAGTTTTGCCTGTGTTTTAAAGACTCTAATCCATCAATTCCCACATTTATTGTAGACCTTTCTTTACAATTTGTTGAAGAACCACCACCATTTGTCCTATAGAGTTGCCCAGTATCTTGATTCTGGTATCTGCATTCCCAAAGTGTAGTTTAAATAGGTTTTTTTCTGTTATTTGCATTTCCAGTAAGTTGGTAGCTGGATCCAGAGTAGAGGTAAAAAACCCTGGTCTGCTGCCTGCTTTGTAAATAAAGTTTCACTGGAATATAGCTACACCTACTCACTTACGCATTCTCTATGGTTGGTTTTGTGCTACAGTGGCAGAGTTGAGTAGCTGTGATGGTGGAGACCATTTGACTGTTAAGGGCTGGCCCTTTACACACACACACAAAGTCAATCCTTGCATTTAGAAAGGCTTAATCAAACCCAGGTTCATGTTTTGGTAAAACTATTTATAGGTCTATTCTCTTAGGAAGCACCCAGTTTATTTAGTTTTCTTTTCCTATAATGAGAGCAGCCGTCGATACTCAATGCTAAGATTAATTCGCTGGGGTTTAGAAAGTGTCGATGTTCCAGTTCTAGCATTCTTTTCTAATTTATTTGCTAGACTTCAATAGAAAGAAACCTCATCAATTATTTGGTGACTCAGTGATATATCGTGTAAAAAATACGGATTAATTATTTTCTTTGGCAACTTTAAGAAATAGTTCCCTAATGTCCTATATAGGTGACCAATGAGTTTCTGTATTACTACGAATTCACATACATACTTGAAGTATTTCAACGCATTTTAACTATTTTCCTTGTTGATATTTAAACTATCTTTGGCCAAAAGGAACTTCCAGCTGACTCCCAAATTTTTCTGATGAGAAGTCAGCAGTCTTTGTGGCTTTCCTTGTCATCCCTAAGGCAAGATGTTTCAAGTTCATCTTGCACATTTTCTGTCCCTAGTCTGGGGTCCTATCTATAAGGAAGCCCAATTTCTTTTGGGTGGAAATACTTCAAAGCCATACTTCAGGCACTAGAAAAGCTTACTGCAACAAGACTGATCACTGTTTCAAGGCTTCTTCAGTGGACAGAGCTACAAAATTTAAGCATACACATGAATACACATACAAAATACTTCCTAAGTTCACACAAATGCTTTGATCAAAGTCAGAACTAAAGGGTAAATTTACTTTTTAAAAAACAATTACGTGTCTGTTTCTCCTTCTTCCCTAATCAGAAAATACTAATTATCAAAGATACCAGGGATATCTAAATTAGAGTGTTACATATATACTGCTTTGCTGTATCCCACATTACACACAAGACATTCTTACTAGTTGTCATCATGATTACTGAAAACAGTTTTAATCCTTTTGTGTTATTTCCACCTATATCCTACAGTTAGATCTATGATGTAGATCATAATAATCATTACATGCTATACTTTCTTCTTTGTACTTACTTTAGTCCTAACTTCTAAATGTAAAAATATTTTAAGATTTTTTTTTTACTTGTGTGAGAGACAGAGAGTGAGCGTGCACAAGCAGGCTACCCACTGAGCAAGGAGCCCGATGTGGGATTCGATTCCAGGACCCTGGGATCATGACCTGAGCCAAAGGCAGATGCTTAACCTACTGAGCCACCCAGCTGTCCCTAAATGTAAAAATATTTTTAATGTTTATCACTGCACTTTATGTCAAATTTTCTTCAGTCACCTTGAAGGCCTGAAGCTAGTTCTCTAGAACATTCCCCAGGAAGTATTCATGAGAATAGCTACCCTAGTTCTTCCAAAGTAATGGCAGTTTGTCTCCAGCCTTTATTCTGAAGGCCATTTTGGCTAGACTTAAAACCCTTGGTTCATCTTTTCTTGACTCATGAATGTCTTTCTGGGATACTTTCCTTAAAAGGAATGAGGATAACATCCTTACATTTTTTCCTTTTTCTTCTTAGTATGTAATCTGACATCAATGCCTTTTAAAAAGAAAAAAATTAAATGTACTGAATCCCTGGATGGCATAATTTCACTTAGCTTTATTAGCTCACAGCTATAGAGTTCCATAGAATTCATTTATTTTAATTATTTTTTGGAAATGCATTCACTACTACAGAAACTAAAATCTAATCTGACAAAAAGCAAATGACTAGTTGTCTGGGGCCAAGGCTGAGGATAGTGGAGATATCTAAGGGACCCAAAAGAACTTTCTGGGGTGATGAATATGTTCTAGATCTTGATTACAGTGGTGGCATGGATGTATGTACTTACCAATATTCACTTAAAATATACAGTATTTATTTATATTATACATATATATTATACATTACATATAGTATTATATATATAAATATATATAATATTGTTGTATGTAAATTACACCTCCAAATTATTTTAAAAAGATACTACGGAAGCTTACGTTCTTAAATCTCCTGGCTCTATTCTCTTTCTCTATTTTTAACTTTTTTATTTTTGTCTTTATTGTCCCTATCCTACTCAGTGTGGACTAAATTCCCAGTAGTTTTTCTTAATGGGGCTTTGTCCTGGAACAGTTTTAGCTAGGTAATTTTAAGAGCTTGCTGGTTGCTAATGCCTTAAAATTTTATTGCAAATTGCTTGTACTCACCTAAACTGGTGTGCATACCCCTTCTAGCTTCAGTTGCTGCCTTAGTCCTCTTGTAACATTAACAAATCACCTTAAAACAAAAATTACCTCACAGTTTCTGCGAATCACGATTTGGGAAGCAGCATAGCTGGGTAGTTCTGGCTCAAGATCTTGCACAAAGTTTCAGTCAAGCTGTTGACCAGAGCTGCAGTCTCATCTAAAGGCTCAACTAGGGCAAGACCACCAGGATGTATGAAATCCTCATAAAACAGTAGCTGGCTTCCCCCAAAGGAACTTATCTGAGAGAGCCCAAAATGGAAGATTCACTGTTTTTATAACTGAATCTTGGAAGTAGTAAATTATCACTTCTGTCATATCCTATTGGTCACAAGAGTAAAATATGTAAAATATGTAAAAAAAGTAAAATATGGGAGGGAAAATGCAAGGTATAAATACGAGGAAGCAGGAAATACTGGGGATCATTTTGAGAAATGGCCATCATACCTGCTTTTCTCAAAACAGCTTGCTAAGTTAGTTTATTATTTCAGAATTCTTGGGTCCATCATATATCCTACAGTTACCCCTTCCTACCTCTTGCACAGCTACCAATAACACACTGGTCTTGTAGCTTTAAGTTATTTATCCCACCAGCTTTTTTCTTTTTTTTTTGTAGAGGATACCACAACACTCTGAATGGTTATACAAGTTGCCCATGAATTCTGGATTAGGTATTTTAGTTGTTCTATATGTTTGTGTAAGAATATCTAGGGAGATTAAAAATCTACACTGTTATCATCTACCTGGAATCCCATCCATCTTTATAATGTCAACTTGTGTGACTTCATACTTAAGGAATCTTTCTTATAAGCAGCATATGGATTTTTTGTTTTAATCCTATTCATCTTTAATTGTAATATCTAGCTCACATTTAGTTAATATAAATGGCTGAAATATTTGGGTTTGTTTCTATCATTTTATTGTTTTCCATTTTATCTAGCTTTCTGTTTTTTACTCTTGATTGCCTTCTGATTCATTCTTATAATTATTTCATTTCACCTATTAATATGCTAATGTTTTTATATTTTATCATTAAAATTCTATTTAGCTACATTACAATTATATATTAAATCATATATACTTAATAATTCTATGAAAAGTTTAATTCAGTGGTTCTTAAAGGATATACCATGTAATAATACCATGTAAATAAACCCAAGAAATCAATCTTAAGTTTTACTTCACTACTACCTTGATCATGTCAGAATTTCATAGCTTCATTTATCACCCCCCATTTTTTACACTGTTGTCATCCATTTCATTCTACACAGAAACTTCACTAGTGAATAGTCTGTTTGTACTTACTTGTTCAGTTATCCTTCCTCAGTTCTTTAATTCCTGTTTTTCCTTGTTTCTGAGATTACCTTCCCTGTGCTTAAAGAATTCTTTATTAGTAATAGTCTACTGGTACTGAATTCTTTGGTTTGGTTTGATAACATCACTATCTTGGCTTCATTTTTTTGTAAACTATTTTTTCACTTCTAAGTTGAGAATTTTTTTTAGCAGTATTTTCAGATGCTGTTCCATGTGTTCTAGAGCTTTTATTATTTCTGATGAAAACTCAGCTCATATTCCTTCTGTTTTTACCTTTAAGTTTCACCAGCACCACTGTGCTTTCTTTATATTTATCCTGCTTAGTGTTCACAGGTCTTTAACCTGGGCTTGGATCTTCTCACTTTTGAAAATTCTAGCGATTATATTTTCAAATATTGTTTTCACCTTTCTCTTTTTCAGGAACTACAAGTAGATGTAATGCATACCTTTTACCAGGTCCCCTATGTCCAAAAGTCTTTTCTGTATTGTTTCTCCTATTTTTTTCCATGTTTCAATTTATCCAAATTCTTCACTGACTTGCCTTTGAGTTCACTACTCCTATCTTCTGCTTTTAAGTCAATCTAATGAAGTCTTAGTTTCAGATTCTGTATTTTTCAGTTCTAGAGTGATTTCACAGATTCAATGTGATTATAGATTCCAATTCTCAGTTGAAATTCTCCATCTTCTCATTTTCTTGAGCATTTAAATCATAATCACTCTAAAATCCCTGAGAACTTGAAATATCAGGACCAGCGTTTTTTAAATAGGTTTTATTTATTTGAGAGAGAGTGAGCGAGCAAGTGGGAGCACACAAGTGGGCAGTGAGAGAAGGAGAGCTGATCAGAGAGCCTGTTGTGGGACACGATTCCAGGATCCTGGAATCATGACCTGAGCAGAATACTGAAGCTTAACCAACTGAGTCACCCAGGTGTCTCAAAGATCAGCTTTATTTTTCTGGCTGGTTTTTCATTACGTGACCCTGTCATTTTGTAGTGTTTTTGGCTTCATGGCAGGATAAATATAAAGAAAACACAGTGGCTTATTGAAATAATGTTGCTGAAAACTAAAGATAAAAACAGAGGGACTAGAAGCTGAGTTTTCATCAGATACAGCATAAGCCAGAATACAGAACAGCATCTGAAAACACAGATGAAAAAATTCTCAATTTAGAAATACATTTCTAATGAAAAACAGGTTACAAAAAATGAAGCCAAAATAAAGATGTTATCAACCCAAACCTAAGAATTCAATAGTATAAATATAAGACATTAGAGGAGGCTTCAGATATTTCTATACCACAAAGAGGGAGCAATCTTCCTTCTGCTGGGAGATACTCTGGTGTTTTAATATTTTATTCAGCAACTATGCGGAGGCAAGTCTTGTTTATAGTCTTAGTTAAAATTTAGGCTACACACTTGTCTTAGCCATCCACTAAGAGCCTTTTGTATACTCTGTGGGACCATTCCACTAGTGATCCCAAAATCTATATTTGTCTCCTAAAACTGCTGAAAATTCCACCTCGTTGTTTACTTACATTTTTAGCCTCCTGCCCAGCAAAACTTCAGTATTTAGCAAAAGTTGTATCAAGAAAACAGGGCATCCCCATTACTTGCCTAAAGCTCTGATTTCTGTTTCCACCATGCCCCCAACTGCTTTCCATTAGATATGCTCTGCATCTGTAATTAACAAAGCTCCCACGGCCAAAAGCAACTACAAAAAACTGCCTTCTGAAGTTCTTCCCATTCCAGAGTCCTAAGCCCTGGTAGTTCTCGTTGCCTCTCTGTTGCCTTCAGATGAAAATGGTATTTGATCTGGATCTTCTAGTTGTTTTAGGTAAAAATGCTAATTACTGCTAGCTAGTCCATCCTACCTGGAAACAGAAACCTTCCATGTATTTCAATAGATGCTTCAATAAATATCACAAAAACAATTTTAAAACAAGAATCACTTTTTCACTCTTTTATCATTTTAGTTGAAGGCCTACCATACCCATTTCTTCTGCACAAAGTTTATGAAGCATAAATCACACCAAAAAACATGAAAATTCCTTCAATACTACATTTCATTTCAATCTAATAGACCAGCAAATGTAAAATACAGTATTTTATATACTACCAAAAAAGAAATTAGCCTGCAATGGGGTAGTCTAAGAACAACCCCTAAAGTTGGTACTCTAGATGGAAACCAACCAACTCTAAGACACACTATTTTATGAAATTATAAGAAAGAAAAAAGTCTGAGATGAGGTGTCTAAGGATGCTCAAGTAAAGCTATGATACCAAATGGTTCTTCTCACAGTTTAAGATAAATGGTAAATAAACCACCTTGCAGGTAGAGACAGAAAATAAACAGGATTATTTTGATGTTATCACTGAGTAAAAAGAGAAAAAGTATCCCAAGAACTGAACCACAAAAGGTATGATTCATGCTGTTTTGCAGATACAAATTCATACTACTTGTGTGGTCTAAGGCTCAGAGAATGTTAAGTTAGATGGTACTCCAAGGTGCCTAGCAGAAGCAAACTCAAATCTCTGAAAAGAACCTAACTGTGTTCCAATAGCAATTTTAAAATACATTTTGAGATGTTAAAAACAAAACAAAACAAAACAAAAACCATTGATCTCCGATTCTGTGAAATACTCTATTAACTGAATATGCATTATAACTTGTACCTAGAACAGGGCCTGGCACATGGCAGCTACCAAAAGGGCATTAATGTTTTAGTAGTATGACAGGCAGAACAAATAAGTGCCAAAGATCTCAAGATCCTAAGTGTGGGAACATATGAATATTATATTACATGGTGAAAGGGACTTTGTAGACAGGATTAAGTAATGACCTTGAAATAGGATTATGCAGGTAGGCCCAAGTTAATTACAGGGAAACTTAAAAGTAGGAGAGTCAGAAATGAAATGTTAAAAAGGGAGGAAGTGGGCAGTGGGCCAAGGAATTGGGGTGTAGGGCCTCTAAAATCTGAAAAAGACAAGGAAATAGATTCTCTTTCAAAGTCCCCAAAAAGTAACACATCTTTGCGACACTTTTAGTCCAGTGAAATCCATACAAGACTTCTGACTTAAAGGACTTATAAAATGGTGAGTTATACTATTTAAGCCACCAAGTTTGTGGTAATTTTTTGCAGCAAGAATAGGAAAACTACCACAAGTAGGCCAAGAAAGACAAATGTCAGATTATAATCAATACTACAAAGAAAAATAAGAGTAAGGAAAGAATTCAAGGAATCTATGCCTGGCATGTGCATATACAATTTTATACAACACAATCAAGAAAGTGACGTCTTCTGAAGTGACGTCTGAACAAACACCTGTGACAAGAGACAGAGCAAGTATCTGTGCGGAGCAGAACAGGCAAAGGGAACACCAAATGCAAAGGCTCTGAAGCAGTAACATGTTTACATATATGATTAAGCACCACAAGCAGACCCATATGGTCAAAATACAGGGAGTTTTGATTTATAACTTGAAAATGGACACCAAAGTTGTACTGTGTAAGAATGTTAAAAATATCACTAAAGAGACTTGATAAAAGAGTATGGATAAAATTTAGTAAATAAAGCTCTTAAAAAAATGGCACTGAAAATAAAGTCACCCATAGTTTAGTTTTAGCCTTAGATAAATTATTTTCTTGTTATAGAATTTAAATTCCACTCATCAATACCTAAACTAATATAACTTCATGTGGTATTAAATATAATATGCATAACAGTAACTGAACAAAGTATTATAAAAAACAGATTTAAACTACACAAACTTTTGTTCTGAATTTTCTTCAGTGCTAAAACAGAAACAGAAAATGACACTAAAAATATAATTTGATCACTAGAAGTTTAAGCATATTCACTTTTTGGTACTCAGAAATTTAAAATAGATGGACACCTGGGTGGCTCAGTTGGTTAAGCATATGCCTTCGGCTCAGGTCATGATCCCAGGGTCCTGGGATTGAGTCCCAAATCAGGCTCCTTGCTGAGTAAGGAGCCGACTTCTCCCTCTGCCTGCCGCTCCCCCTGCTTGTGCTCCTGTCCTCTCTGACAAATAAACAGATGAAATCTTAAAAATAAAACAAAACAAAACAACAATAAAAACAGAAACAAGCATGGACTTTAATTCCAAGTTCCCTTGGAATTAAATATCCTTGTATCAAATAAAATATCCAAAATAGATTAAATATCTATCTATTTATTGTCAAATATCCTTGCCAAATATCCAAGATAGATTAAAAAGGGTGTCCTGCATTTCTCCTTTTGTACCTTCAATATAATAATATAGAGTGTATCAAAGCTGTAGGCTTATTATCTGCAAAAGCTTAATAAAATTCATAATCTGGTGGGACAGATTAAAAAGTCACAAACTAAACTCAAGAATAAAAAAGGGATCATAATAAAGACTGCACATTAAAAAATGACATTAAGCAAACTTGTGACAGTAAATAAAATTTAGGTAAAATCAAGTTCCTAAAAAAATAAAATTTTAGGGGTGCCTGGGTAGCTCAGTAGTTAAGCGTCTGCCTTCAGCTCAGGTCATGATACTAGGGTCCTGGGATCAAGCCCTGCATCAGGCTCCCCGTTCAGTGGAAAGCCTGCTTCTTTCTCTTCCACTCCCTCTGCTTGTGTTCCCTTTCTCACTGTGTCTCCTTCTGACAAATAAAATTAGAAAAAAAATATAAAATGTTAATTCAAGAAATAGGAAATCAGAGTCTCCCCATCATTACAGAAATTGAGCCAATCATAAAAATCCTTCCACAAAGAAAGCTCAGCCCCAGAGGGCTTTACTGAGAAGTTCTACCAAACAGTCAAGAAAAAAACACAAAACTTCATTATAAGACAAATATTATTCTAATTATTTTATAAAACCTAATAATTTCTGAAGGATAGCTAGACAGGCAAATTAACAAGCAAAGTTTACTCAGTAACACAAATGCAAAAATTCCACACAAAATATTGTCAGTGCAAATCCAGGACAGCATTTATCCACAAAATGCTTATGACAAATATTATAGTTGGTGGAGTTTTGAAAAGTTTTTCTTAGCGATAAGGGAGAAAAAAGATGTCTGTTATCACCACATCCTTTCAATAATGTACTAGAGCGCAGCTGGTGAATAAAAAAGATTAAAAGACAAAAATGTCCTAATTCAGAGATAATCATAAAAATTCCCCCCAAAATCTATGTGTCAATTTAAACTAGGAAATTCAGTAAAGCTACTACATACAAGATTAAAGGTTACTTACATACCAGTGACTGTCCCCCCTCACCCCGGGCAAAAGCATTTATAGGAACAGTAAGTAGTACCTAAAGTTAAATAGGGTAAGATCAGATGTCTGGAGAGTATTGAATAGGTTCTACCATATATCTGCCATCACTGATTTATTTTGAACCTATAAAAACATGTTGTATGTTTCAAGCTAATAGGAGAAAAACACATTAAAGACCTAAACAAATGAAGAAAAAGCACATTTCTGGATTAGAGTCAACACAATATGTATTAAGTTCCCAATGGTTTTTATGTTTAAATTACCAAGATGACTTGGAAAACTCAAATGAAAGCACAGAGACCTAAGAAAACAGAACTACTGAAGAGCAAGGTAGAAAGCCCTGTTCTGTCGTATCATCAAAATGTGGAACTGACAGGATACACAAAAATAGACCAATGGTACAGCATTGATATGAGGTGATACTGAAGACCAGTGTGGGAAAAATGGGCTTTTTAATAAGCAATGCCAGGAAAGATCATTATCTATATTATATCATTATCTATATTATATCTATATCTATATATATCAAGGTAAGTCAAACCCTTATCTCAAAACCTACATTGAATGGATTAAAGACCTAACAAAGAAAGGCAAAACCACAAAGCTTTTTAAATAATATCTTAACTCATTTTGGGTTAAAAGGTGAAAAGTTTCTCTCCTGCCCACTCCCATGTTTACTGAGATATAATAGACATACACTGTAAGTTTAAGGTATATAACCTAATGATTTGATAGATGTATATACTGACAAATGTTTACCACAAAAAGTTAGCTTCCATTACTCAGATAGTTATAATTTCTTTTTGTGACTATAACTTTTAAGAGCTTCAAAATATAAGAAAAACTATAAAAGTGAAAATCTTTACCCTTTACATAACTGAAATGGTCAAGTCTTCATAATTAGAACTCCTTAAAAAAATCAGTAATACAGACTTAACAACAAAACATTAATGTTTGGAACAGGGTTGTCACAAAAGGTATCTAAATTGACAACAAACATAAGGTTATTAATCTCATTAGTCAAGGAAACGCAAATCAAAACCATAATGATATACTATTTTATTATATACCCCTCTGATTAGCAAAAATTCAAGTGTGACAAAATTAACTATGAATGAGAATGCAGAGCAACGGGACCTCTAATACTGCTGTAAAAGTGCAATCTGATACAGCTACTTAAATATTTGGTCCTATCTATACAAGTCAAGATATACAGGTTCTACAACCCCAAAATTCTACTTTTGGGCAAGATGCACCCTACAAAAACTAATGCGCATAAGCAACAGAACATGGGTATGATGTCACGACAGCATAAGCCCAAAACTGTCAATAGCAGAATACATTTAGACTTTGGTTTCGATTATTTATCCACTATTTCCAGTAAAGAAAAAAAAGATTTCTAACCATGGGAAAAAAAAATCCTATCCATACCACATGCCACACTGACTTCTTTTTAAGCTCTTAACATTTCTAACACATCTAGTAAAAACTTAAATGACACAGAACATAGTATTTTACAGGACAGTGTGTTTTACTGTTGGGATATCTATCACGTTTTCTCTAGTGAGTCATTATCTGCCTATCTATAATTTCCACTCAATCTTAGTTCTAGTCCCTAAGGCCAGGATGCTCCACTCTAACTATACTTCAGAATCCCTCAGGGAAAATCTTTTAAATAGGAAGGTATTTTTCCTTTTTTAAACTCTGTGAGTACTTTTATCTCCTCCTATTATATACACATGCTGTTTTGTACTTCTTACACTCAAGTACGTTATAAGATTCCCTATCTAACCCATTTATGTACAGGCCTTTTCCTTTTCTTCATGATTTGTACCCTTATACAAATCTGAATTTGTTCAAAAGTCTGAGTTACATCCTTACCTGGCAACAGAATCACACTAGTGTTTGTAGAAAGTTCTGAAACTGTTTTCTAAAATATAAGCTATTTTCAGCACCCTACAACATTCTTTTTATCTTAGGAGTCAGCGAATTTTTTCCATGAAGGGCCAGAAAGTAAAGAGTTTAGGTATTCAAGCCAGGTAGTCTCAATTGCATCACTGAACAATGCTGAATACAAAAACAGCCATAGATAATGTGTAAATGGGAGGACATTATTATGTTCCAGTTAAGTATTTTCATAAAATCAAGCAACCAGTAGGCTGTTATTTACTGACCCCCTTCTTTGTGTTATTAATTGTAAGCAGATGCTTAATCTCAGATTTGGTATAATACATCCATTATATTTAACATATACTCCATATTATATATCTATCCAACATATATATATATATATGTTACATACAATAATCCTGTTAAACAGAACTTGACAAGAATCTTGGGGGGGCTGCTTCCTACAAACACACAAACACATACACAACTGCCAGGGACATTCTAGAATCCCCAATGCTCAACAGAAATGTATTTATAAAAATTCATTCTTAAAAAAAAAAAAAAGCAAAGCACAAAATACATATATGAGATTATTTACTTAAATACTATAAAAACTAGAAAGAGTTTAACAGACTTAAAAAAAAATTAGTTACTGTTCATCCAATAAATTCTACTCAAAAGAATCAGACACAGAAAGATGGGGATAATATTTTCCTATGTGTTAAGTAGCTGTGAAACAATGCATGGTACTTTATCACTTGAGTGAAACACCAAATGATTTTTTAAAAAATTTTATTTATTTGCAGAGAGAGAGAGCACACGTGCGCACACACATGCACAAGCAGGGGTAGTGGCAGGCAGAGGGAGAAGCAGCCTCACTGCTGAGCAAAGAGCCTGAAGGGAGACTGCATCCCTGGACCCTGGGATTATGACCTGAGCCCAAGGCAGACACTCAAGTGATTTAGCCACTCAGGCACCCCAACACCAAATTATTTCTTGAAGAATTAATGATAGAAATAGTGGAGCAATTTGGCATTTTGGGTGACATCTTATATTTCGAATTCTCTTTATTAAGCTTGTTAAATTCTGTAAAATGAAGAAAATTACTATAAAGAAAAATTTCAGCTAGCCTTACTAAGTACAGCAGATAGGTGGTCAGGCTGATATTCACTGCTATTATATCAACATAAATCCTCATTAACAACCACAGCTATTGACATGCTTTTGTATATTACCTGTAAGAATCCTGTGAGGTAAGCAAGGATTTCTTGAATAAAATATTCAGCTATTTCCAAGATGCTTTCAAATAATATCTCCACAGCCTTAAAGCAGTGATGGACATTTAAGGGCCATCCTTAATAAAAAAAAAATCTCAAGAATTTATATTAAAAAGTTCTCCTTTAGTACGTAAATTTCTAACTTTCATAGATACCTTTTTTTTTCATTAAAACTAAGGAACATGTGTGTAATATCTAAAAATTACATCCTTGATTACTTCAGTAGCTAAAGGGCATCAGTGTAAGTAAGTAATCTTACCCCAAGATAATATTCACACGAAGTTCTTTTTTGGTCCTTGAGATTGTCTTCAGTGCGGTAATTTCTGCATCAAACCAAAATCCTCTATTACCAGGATTTTCTACAGAGTAATTAACCATTACCACATCACCGACATTTAGTTCATTCCACTTTAAATTGGTTCTAGCTCGTGGCCGAAGATCCTTGACATTTATTTCTACCGTACCACTTTCTGGATATCTGAGGAGAGAAAAAGAGAAGAATCACAAAATGCTGCTTACTATCAAAGACTGAAAGTATATTGAATACATATAAAAAGCCCAACCACTCTTAATTCCACTTAAATGTTATTTTTTTCATGATTGTAACTGCCAGAATAAATAGTTTTTGGTAACATTTTAGTAAGACATTCTTTGCTAGCTTAAGGCGTAGGAGTAGGTAAAAACACAAGCTCTTCTTGCTCCACATTTTCTTAACCTAAGCTTAAAGATTACTTTAATAGGACCACATGACCTGCTCTTGAACAGTTCACTGAGATCTGCTATTTGCTTTACACACAGTAAGAATGAACTTAGTACATTTCAATAACCTCCATTTTTCCAGGAGAGGCAAAATTCTAGTTCTTACATGTAGCCATGTAGTCTCATAACGGATAAAAAAAAAAAAAAGGACCCATGTGAAATAATTCTAGCAGAATACTGGTTCTGTGCTTCTAAAGGTAAGCTTAACTTAAACTGAAACTTGATCTAAACCTAAAGCTTTAGAAGTTTCCTAAAATTTAGGCCTAACTTCTGGCATTAACAAGCCATAGAGAGCTAGAGAGCAATGTAACAGTAACAATAGCTACAAAATTAAGACCTGTAACTCTTGGTAGTAGGGGAGTCAAAGAAATAAGTAATGTCTTGTTCCTACTCTTGGAAAGCTCAATCTGCTGGGGTAGGCCGAACTATTATAATGGTGTTTCTCAAAATATGAGCCCCACACCAGCATGAAATCAACACCATCTGGGAACATGGTACAAATGCAAACTCTTCGGCTCCACTTTGGATGAGTCAGATCATCTGGGAATGAGGCCCAGCAATTAATTTTCACAAATCCTGTCAGTAATTAAAAAGCATGCTCCAGTTTGATAAACCTAGTGCATTATATGAGTAAGCATCATACCCTACTGTGACAGTATTAACAAGGTAGACAAGACCATTAACCCTTAACCGTGAGTCCAAAGTTGGAAGCAGTTCTAGCAGGAAGGCCTTGGTTCTTCTGAAGAAACCAAGTATTATTGCAAACCTAGGACTCTCATAGTATACCTAACTCATTTTGAGTAAACGGGCATAAATCCTGGGTGAGATCTTTAGTTAATCATCCAATTTAACAAAGTCTCTTCATATTTTAGTTAACTGAAAAAGAAAAAAATCTCACTATCAGCAAAGGGCCTCAGTGTAGATCTGGTTCAATTACCTTCTTAGTGCCATAACTCCCTTCTACAATAAGTCTTCCAAATAAGCATGTAACCTCTGCTTGGACAGTAAGTGATAATGGGGCAGTTTTAATGCTCAGAAAAGCCCTTCTATCTTCATAAAGCTCTGACATAGGGAAGAGAAAACACCTGATACTGGATCAAACATAAGCTTTGCAACTAATTTTGTACCTAAGTCCCAAGAGGAAACTTAGACACTGTCCACAAAAGATGTAATACTGGACAGTCTAAATGTCCTTGCCACCGTCAATGTTCTCTTTTAAGTAAAAATATTTTAAGTGGATTTCCTTCAACGTATATAAAACTTATATTTTGAGTCCTTTATCATCCTGGTGTCTTCACTGGCTGGATTTAAATTCCCATTTTAGCTTTTTACTACTGGATATCCTTGGGAAAACTCTGTATACATATTAAACCTTGCCATATGTAAAATGTAGTTTAATGTTAACTAAGTGTATCACATGTGGTTGTTTCCAGAACTAAAATAAGACTTGTAAAGTGTTTAAAACAGCATATAATGGGTTAAGTAAATGTCAGTTAATATTCTGTCATTATCCCACAGAAATAATCCCAAAGAAACTGACAAGTACAAAACCATGTCTATGGTTCTGCTTTTCTCCCATTTCAATCCCATTTTTTAATGGTCAAACCTAAATTTAGAGGTCTCTTGCCAAACACTTGTGTTTATACACTCATGTTGCTTCACATTGGTTTGGTCACAAAAATAACCAACATCTCTCCCAATCTGTAAAGTAAAGTTAAATTAGGTTATTTAAGATTTCTCTAATTTGGAAGTTTGTGAACTTGTTTCCTGCTTCAATATCCTTAAGACCATAGGATAGAAAACTATTAAAATTCTTTTCTCGCTGTAATGTCATGATGCCAAAATATAATTTTCACATTATATATGTTTAATACAGTTTAGTACAGTAAGAAAGCATACATAGTTTAATACAGTAAGAAAGCATATTTCAATGGCAAAAAAATTCTACAGACATCCTAACACACACAGAATTGTGACACATAAGCTCCACTATAACTCCTTTTTCTTCAGATTCATATCTCCAACGACATTTCTCTAATAGATAATTTAGAAGCACCTGAAATTCAAGGCATCCAAGATGGAATTCCCCATCCCATAATCTGATGTTCAGTATTCTCTAGAGGAAACTATTTATACTCCCAAAAACTTAGGAATTATCTCCAATTCCTCTAATAATGCCTTCATTCAGTTAATAAGTTAATTCAGTTAATAAGTCCTCCTTATGCTGTACCTTTAACATCTTTCATATAACAATACCCTCCTTAACGAAGACTTGCATTTCACTAAGCCTACTGTCAAGGCCTAACATAACTCCCTGTCTTTAGGATCACATCTTAAACCCACACCACACTTTTGCTGGAGTTTAAAAACAGGATAAACCAAAACTAATAAATATAGTTATACTATAACTATAAAAAGAATTAAGAAATAGAAGAAACCATGATGGTCATTGTTTCTCTTCATGTATCTTGTTTTGGAGATCTACCTATAGAACTATGTAATTTTTTCACAATTATAAAGCAGAATTTAAAACATTTAAGAAATTCCTAAAAAGCAAAGGCATGGTGGCTTAACTACGTAGGGAGGAACTATTATATGTGACTTAAAAACACTAGATGAACAATACATCTAAATAGGGTTACTTCCTAAGAACATAAAGTAAAAAACAAAACCACCAACTTTTCAGTAGTCATATTGTTTGCAATATTACTATTGCCTAGCCTGAAACTATAATGAGTAGGATAAGTCAAATCAATGATGTTGTTATTTGGAACTGAGAGTTTTCAAGTAAGAGAAAAAATAACAAATGGAAGATTAAAGAGATTAAATTGTAACTCCTTTCTCTCAATTTAATTGGAAATATCAATATAAACCTATGGTATATTTAAGTATTTCCTGGCTGTATCCAATGAGAAAACCTAGAAACATGATTAAACAAGTATTGATGAGCAGCCCAGACTATGTGCTCTAAATGCGATCTCTAAAAAGAACTAGAGTTCCTTGAAGAAATGGCTGAAGCCAGGCCTGTGCAGGACACAGAAGGGCTTGGAATATCCTACTACACCTGAATGCGAAGAAACCCTCAAGAATGGTTATGTCAAGCTCAACTTGAAGGAGCCTCCACAGGCCAGAGATTGGACAATTTGAGTACCAAAAACTTTAAAGCAGGTGTTAAAAATCTATTAGTTCATAATGATACTTTTAAGTAAAAATCTTACTGGCCAACCTTTGGAGGATTCTAAAGAACTTAACACTCAAAAAGTTTAGGACTCAGGGGCGCCTAGGTGGCTCAGTGGGTTAAAACCTCTGCCTTCGGCTCAGGTCATGATCCTGGGTCATGGGATCCCAGGGTCCTGGGATCGAGCCCTGCATCCGGATCTTTGCTCAACAGGGAGCCTGCTTCCCCTCCTCTCTCTGTCTACTTGTGATCTCTGTCAAATAAATAAATAAAATCTTAAAAAAAAAAAAAAAAAGAAGAAGTTTAGGAATCAATAGTTTATCTTCCTAGTCTTTTTTTAAAAGGTTTTATTTATTTGACAGAGATCACAAATAGGCAGAGAAGCAGACAGAGAGAGAGGGGGTTAGCAGGCTCCCCACCAAGCAGAGAGCCCGATTCGGGGCTTGATCCCAGGACCCTGGGATCATGACCTAAGCCGAAGGCAGAGGCTTTAACCCACTGAGCCACCCAGGTGCCCCAACAGTTTATCTTTCTATATATGAAGCTGGTTGTTAAAGTTCTCTATGAAAGAATTATAGCTAATAAATGAAGGAAAGATAGAAGGTGGCGTTCTTTTTGTAACACAACAAAATAGTGGAATTAGGTAAAGATTAATGGCTGCTAAACCATTAAAAGCTAATAGCAAATTTCACAATAAATGGATCAGAACCACAACACTCAATCTTAAGACCCCCCCCCCCAAAGGAAAGAAGTAGGTATTATGTGCCTCCCCATACTATGTAAGTAAGTAAACACCCTCTCTCAACTAGTCTTATCAGGTAAAGAATTTGAATCCAATCAAATCTCTAGATAGAAGTATAAGCTTTCAGGAAACTGAAAAGTTAAAATACCACTACAGGGATGTTATCAGTAAGGCCCAGACTCTGGGAAAACTGAATGAACTGAACTGAACTGTCACAAATAAATTAGCAAGGAGGAAAAAATAGGTTAAGTCTCAACTTACAGATTTCACCCATCAATTAAATGTAATGGGTAGATCTTGGTTTTGATCCTTACTTGGACAACCTAAATATATTTTTGGAAAAGACAAGACTACTGATTGGTTATTTCATATTTATGAATCATTACAAATTTCATGTGGGATTTGTTGGTTTGTCAGGGTTTCCAAACCATCTTTAGGTTCCGTGATTTACTAGGGAAATTTACAGGACTTTTTCATAGGGCAGCATATGGTTGTTTCCATAGCTATGATTTACTACAGTGAAAGGATACAAAGCAAAAAGCAAAGGAAAAAGGCACATAGGGTAAAATCAAAGGAAACCAAGTACAAACTCAGAATCCTCTTCCAGTGGAGTCACACTGGAAATGTGCTTAAATCCTCCAGCAACAAATTATAACACATGTGAAACATATATTAGGGATGTTCAGAAAAGAAAGAATACACGATTTTTTTTTTTTTTTTTTTTTTAAGAATACACGATTTTTATTAGGGGCTGATCACATAAGCACTTCAAGAAGCTGGTGTTCAGCACAAACCAATACTGTCTGCAGGTTAGGCACAGTGAATTATTGTTTTGTTTTTTATTTTTTTAAAGTCATGGAATGATCAGAATCCTCCTGAAAGCTAAGTTCTCAAACACTGCACAAACACCTTTTAAAGAAAATCAGTCTGAGATCTGGTATGTTCTTTTCTTACACACTTTAAAAAGAATGCTTTCAGCTATTTTGCCCGTTGAATGCTCTGAGATGTTAAGATGAAGGTGAACCTATAAAAGACAGGGAGAAAGAGTTAGGTCTAGGCAAAAGACCATGTTAGGTCACTTCGAAGGGAGGATTCAGCAAGAAAAGCACGAGAATGTGTTACAACTCTGATAAAGTCTTGACCAGTCCGATGGTAAGCTATGGTACAGATCACACTTGCTCACTGGTTGGAGGGTGCCGCCAGGAGAGTGTGGTCTTGGCTCAAACACTGTAGCAGGTCTCCAAAGTGGTGCTGCTAGAAGTTTTCAGCTAACTGCATTTCTTTCTTGAAGCTGGTCAATTTTTTTTTTTTTTCTTGAAGGGAGGAGCAGTGCACCCACCATAGTACTAAGGCCATTTACTGGTTGAAATGAGGTAGGGTTTGGGACTTGCTACAAAATAATCCAGCAGTGCTTAGGGATGCTAGTTTAGATTAAAAAAGACTGGCCAGGAGTTCATAATGGTTGAAGCTAGGGGATGGGTTCATTATACTGTTTTCTCAACCTCTGAATAAATTTAAAGATTTCTCTAATAAGTAATACAGTGCTTTGTGATTAAGTTAAAATCCAAACAAAAGGCTCATCCTTTTTCAGTTTTCCCATATATGTACAAAATTCAAAAAGTCAACACTCAAGCCTTACAACGAAGACAAGTAGTCTCCTGCCCAGCCCACCATATTCTTACCTTATATTCCTCAGATGCAACCATTTTTAATCCTCAGCTTTTTCTTTACATCTATATTTTAAAATAACATGCTCATACTTTGCTTTTTACTTTAAACTATTATTCTATCCATTCCTCGTGCACAGTTCGTCTCCATTCTCCTCTTCCTTGTAATTGGTTAACACATGGCCCTGCTTTAAGTGTTCACACATTTACAATCCTTAGGATGTAAGTGCCATTCTATTCTCTCCCCCGACCCTGCCACACCACCATGTATTAAAGATGAAGCACAAAGGGTTCTTTTGCAGAGGAACAAGGAGGAGACAGGATTCAAACTCTTGATTATCTGGGTCTAAACCCGTATTTCTGCAAGGATGGATGAACTTTTTCTTGCTCTTAAGTACATTATACAAACTTTGTAAATTCAGTATTTTTTATGATTTTTAAAAATTTTTAAATGTTTTATAATAGTTTAAACAAGTAGAAATCACAGATAAATAAAGAAGTATGCTTTAATACCTATCCTTTCTTCCACAGTTCTTGTTTTCGCTGAATGCTTAACTGTTCTGCATCATTATTTTATCTCCATTCTGCCATGGCTGTTAAACTCCTGTACATCGTAACATTTCAGGCACTCAACCAATCTTTTTGGCTTCAAAATATCTTTTAGAGAACTTGCTGTAGTCTAATCAGGACAGCTTGCTCTGTAAGGCCTAGACTTGTTCCACAGCTTTATGCTGGGACCTCCTTTCATTATTTCCTGTTTCCTTGAATACCACAGTCTTCTTTCTTGGTTTAAACCCTGAATGGGGTGGGAGTGGTTAAAATGGTCTTTCAAATAAATTAACCAATCCTTTTGTTCTCAGTTTTATTTCATATGCCTACCTCCAAGGTACTTGGTAAATCCAAGGCCTGAGTCTTTCAAAGGTTGTTCAATGCCAGTTTAGTTGCTTGTTGTTGGCTTCTCATTCCTAGGTTCCAGTTTTCTCTGACTTGTTAAGTTAGGTACCATTTACCCATTAGCTTCTTACCTTCTAAAAGTTCCTTGCTTTCTTTTCTGTGTGTTTTCTTCTATCTTTTGTGTGTCTCCTATATCATTTTTTAATCCTTGGCGGGGTTTATGCATTGATTCTTTTATGGTCTTCTAGGAAGGTTTAAGAAGGACTGGAGATAAACAGACATCTTCCTCATCCATGTTTAAATGAAAGCCTTTTAGTTTCACTTACTACATACCCTGTACCTACTACATTCCAGCTACAATAATGTACCCTCAGGTAACCGTTATTTCCTACTTCTTTATCCTTGGTACTCTGCTATTCTCCTTCAGGAACACGGAAGTTATTTCCTATACCTTGTACTCTCGGAGCCCTAGGTACTCTAGAAACTTGGGGTACATATTTCTAAAACAATAAAAAAGCAAGTTTTCATTGAGTAGGTACCATGTTCAAACTTTGATGTATTTGGGATATACCAGGACTACAAATGTTTGAAGGCATGCAACTTATTAAATAGAAAAGTCGACTTTTAAATAACTAAGGCTCTTAACTATAATAAACTATGACCACTGTATTTTGATTTTGCTATGTCTCCTCTTTGTCCTTTAACTAGTTAAGTAGGACCACAGAATCCAATGAAACCCTAATAAAGGCTTTTTAAAGATTGCTTTTGATGTTAAAAACAAAAAACCTGTAGTCAGTTCAACTGTTAATTATGCCAGTATTCAATTTAAGTACAGGGAGTCCCCAACACAGCATTCTCCTGTCCCATAAGGTCTAATGTATAGTGGAGGACAACCTCTGCAAATTGGTCCAAGCAACTAACTTCTTTCAGCATTTGCACTGAGCAAAACTATGTAGGAGACTATTTGAAATACTTTTGTTTTTTTCGTTTTGTTTTTGGAAATATTTTGGAAAGTGTTATAACCTTGAATAACTTCTAAAACCGGGCTCAAGATATCCTCAAAGATTGAAATACAGAGAGTTAGGAATCTATCAAGGCTAACTTTACCTACGTGGTGCTGAGGGCCAATCCTATAACCTACGCCAAGTATGAAACTAGGGTTCTTCCTTCTCTTATACTATGACTTCCTGTTCTCAGAACCTAATGTCAAGGTTATTCTAATGTAAGTTATTATAATTAGGTACTTTGTTGCATCCTTTAGAGTTTAGACAAAATCAGACAACCCTCAAATATCCCTAAGCTTATTGCTGAATCACTATATTGTGCACTTGAAGCTAGTAACATTTTAATTATACTGGAATTAAAATTTTAAAAAATCCCAAAGCTCAAGTTTTTCAGTAACATTTTCATTGGTCCAAATATTTGGATAGCTTTTAGAACTATCTTTTGGAGTACATGCTTTTGATTAATCTTAACTATGCCAAAAGCCAACTGTTTTCAACTGACAAAACAATCCTTGAATAAAGCCTAAGGAGTTAAATCTCAGGGAAACTAAGCATTATTCCTCAAAAATAGATTATAAATAGTAAATTACGTTTCCTTAGGTGACTTGTAGGCTCATACTAATTTTAGACTCAAACTTTATTAAGCAAAATAATATTAACGAAGCCTTCCTTCAAAATATGGATGGCTTCCTGGAGCTAATATGCTTAAGTAAGAACACCATTCACCTGGAGGCATGTTCTAGTTTAGCAAATCTTTAATGTCATACCACATGCAAAAAGCATTTATTCTAATAGATAACACTACTAAGTTTCACACCTTAAATGTCAAGCATACTCAGACAATTAATTTATAACTGCTTGTAGTAGGCATGGAAATAAATCTCATTCCTATAACACATTAACAACGGTAGATAACTGCTTTAATAATGTAAACAACATATTTATGTTAGAAAATACCTATGCCAAAGATGAAACTTTATTTAAGAGTATTTACCAACCTGGCTTTATTAATCAATGAAATGCAGAAAGTTTGATTCTATTATTACTGGGTATTTTTCAAGATTATTAGGGAAAAAAACAGGTCAAGAAGATATTTACAGATGAGGATATCAAAGCTGCAGGAGTTCAAACAAAACAAAAAAACTTAACAAACCAAATTCTGATTCTAATGCCTGAACTATAAAATAACTACTACTCTGAATTCTTAACAAGTCTCTGGGGGTACTTAACTCGAAAAGCAGATTCTTGGGCCTTACCCAGGCCCAACCCAACACAGGAGTACCCCCTGTGGGAGTACCAAGGGTTTTGGGGTCCCTCTGGAATCTACACTTTAAACATCTTTCTCCATGAATCTATAGTGCTGCTGTCCAACCTTTTCAGAAACATGGATGTAAAGGGAGGATGTATACATTTGAAAAGGTGAAATCAATCCATAGAGTCATTATTTTAGGCACTAAGTGATCTTATAACACAATAGAAGAACAATGACAAAGCCACAGTCTTAACTTCTTCCACCTTCCTTTTCATTATGGCATGTCAGAGAAAGCTGGAAGAAATATTTGAAGTCTTTGGTAAATACATTAGTAACATTCAAGTAACAATGGGGCAGACTGATTACTGCATGTGGGTTCTGAAATTAAACATCTCATTCTTGTTGTCTATACTCAACAATCAACAGAACACTGACTTGATTAAAAAAAATCTGCCACTCTTTCTCTCCCATCAAAACCCAGAAATCGGGCGCCTGGGTGGCTCAGTGGGTTAAGCCGCTGCCTTCGGCTCAGGTCATGATCTCAGGGTGCTGGGATCGAGTCCCACATCGGGCTCTCTGCTCAGCAGGGAGCCTGCTTCCTCCTCTCTCTCTGCCTGCCTCTCTGCCTGCTTGTGATCTCTCTCTGTCAAATAAATAAATAAAATCTTTAAAAAAAAAAAAAAAAAAAAAAACCCAGAAATCATTACATTCTGACATTGCTTAAAATATTTTTCAGATTCCTCGGGACACTTGGGTGGCTAAGTCTGTTAAGCATCTGCCTTCAGCTCAGGCCATGATCCTAGGCTCCTGGATCAGGGTCAGAGTCCTGCATCAGGGCCCTTGCTCACAGATCCTTTCCCCCTCTGCCTGCCACTCCCCCTGCTTGTGGTCTCTTCCCCCCTACTTGAGCTCATAAACACACTTACTCTCTCTGACAATAAAATCTTTAAAAAAAAATTTCGGGGACTCCTTCAGAAACAGATCAGTACATCAATACAGTCAAGAAAATTAGTTTTGTTACTTTATAGAAAAAAGAACTTTTATCTAAAAATACCACTTGTTTTATTCAGAACTGACTCAATGACTTCTATATGAAATAATTAAGGCTACTCAAAGACATAAAACACAGGCCGAGAATAGCTTGAAAAATCTTAAAGAATGCTGAAAGCAATGACAACATTATACTAAGATAATTGCCAGATGAGCTTTTAATTATAGTTTGGCATAAGTTACACTCTAAGTCCTAAGTGATGCTAGGACATTTCCACTTGACTCAGTCCCATGGTAGAGCCTTGACACTGTGTTAAAAGCAGCAATTTAACCTATTTGATTTAAAAAGTCATATACCACTAATGAGCTATGGATTCTCCCCACAGAAAAAAAAGGCACACAGGCACTTATGGACAAAAAGAACCTTTGGTTCAAGGTATCTGTTCTGCAAAATCAGCATAACTGGAGAGACAAAATTTTTTTTAATTATGTAAACAATGCTACATATAGATGTTTTATTTGCTACATATAGATGTTTTATTTTATAACCATGCTTCTTTCAAAATTATAGTATGGTAGAATGGTTCTAAGTATGTGCTTTTGTGAACTGGGGCTTAACGCTTATCAGCCAAGTTAAAACCTCTCTAAATCTCAGTTATCTCCACTTTAACACATAAAAATACCTACACCTCACTGAATTTTTATGAGGATTACAAAAACAATCTCCACTTTAACACATAAAAATACCTACACTTCACTGAATTTTTATGAGGATTACAAAAACAGTCCAGGTAAAGTACTTGCTAAAATAACACTGTCAGGCACTATATAATTATTAAATTAAGCTACTATACTTTAAAAAGAATATTCTTTTTAAATTTTTTTTTTTTTTTTTAAGATTTTATTTATTTATTTTGACAGAGAGAAATCACAAGTAGATGGAGAGGCAGGCAGAGAGAGAGAGGGAAGCAGGCCTCCTGCTGAGCAGAGAGCCCAATGCGGGACTCGATCCCAGGACCCCGAGATCATGACCTGAGCCGAAGGCAGCGGCTTAACCCACTGAGCCACCCAGGCGCCCTAAAAAGAATATTCTTAAAAAGATTTTTATTTACTCACTTGAGAGTGCGAGAGAGGAGAAAGAGAAACTGAGACAGAGGGAGAAACAGACTCCCTGCTGAGCTGGGAGCCCAATGAGGAGCTTGATCTTAGGACCTAGAGATCATAACCTGAGCGAAAGGCAGATGCTTAAACCATCTATGCTACCCAGGTGCCACTTTTAGAATATGTTGGAATAATTTACTAAAAAGTAAAAACAAAAACATTTGTATCTGAGGTAAACTGACTTTTCTATTTTAATAGGAACATTACAGAGCATATGATTACAAAGACTCTTAGCTAACATTTACTCAGGTTTAAAGATTTCAACTTCACCTAACTATAGAAAATACTCATTCTTAACATACAATATAGATATAAGGGGTGCCTTGCTGCTCTGTTGGTGGAACATGTGATTCTTAATCTTGGGACTGTGAGTTCAAGCTCCATGTTGGGTATAGAAAATTCCTTAAAAATAAAATCATTAAAAACAAAAACAAAAACAAACATCCAAAACCATTCTCCTTCTTTACATATACACTTCCTTATCCAATCAGGTGTCTTCTAGCTTACTTTTCTACAGAAATGAGCTAAAATTTAGAAATCAAGATCTCTACATTAGATTGCTAAGCTTAATAAAGCAGTAAAGAAAGCAAATCACTTGGGATGCCTGGGTGGCTCAGTTGGTTAAATGTCAGATTCTTGGTTTTGTCTCAGGTCATGATTTCACAGTTGTGGAATCAAGCCCCAAGTAAGACTCTGTGCTCAGTGTGGAGTCCCTTTCAGATTCAGATTCTTTTCCCCTCCGCCTCTGCCCTTCCCTGCTTAGGTTCTTGGGTGTGCTTTCACTCTCTCTTCTCTGATAAAATCGTAAAAAAAAAAAGTAAAGAAAAGAAATAAAGAAAAAAATTACCAACAAGAATAGTATTCCTAAATTCACTTGTTTGACCTTGTGGGGGCGCCTGGGTGGCAGAAATCACCCAGAGGACTTATTAAAACAGATTGCTGGGCCACTCCAAGACTGATTCATTACATCTGGCATGAGACCCAAAATTTACACTTCTAACAAGTGATGCTGATGCTGCTGCCCAAGGAATATACAGAGAACCATACTAATCTGAGGGCAGCTGTTCTCAACCACAGCACAATCATACTAGAAGTTCTTGAGGGAAGTCCTAGAAAATTAATGGGTACCCCAAGTTGAAACACACTAGTCAGGCTAATTAAAAGAAATCTAAACCAAATCTACTGAGAACAGATGATGCTTAATACAAAAGCAGGGTAAGATTTTTAGCCCTTATCTGCTGATAAAAGCAGCCAAATAAGGAGTCAAGATTAAATTCAGTATGGTGGCCTCAGTTGCTTACATACCTCGGGTTAAACTCAACAGAAGCTGGATGTACGGTGCCTGCTTTAAATCCCAGGCTAAGTCTAAGTAAGTCTTTAGGGTCACAAAATGGTTGACCTTTGAAGACAACAGAATCATAGGTTACTATCAATCCCATGTACCAAGTTTAGGCTGAGAGGTAACACTGCATATTGGTTAACTCTTCGCTCTGGAGTCAGAACATTTAATAGATTTTGCCTTTGGCAAATTACATAATTAAACCTTGGTATCTTCATTTGGGAGTTAATGAAGCTAACACTGGGGCTAAAGATCACAGGTCATCCATGTAAGAAGATACATCAGAATCTGACACCTAAGATTTAACATAATCTAAATCGTCATAAGCTATGCCATACACATACTACCTTGATATTAACCTACCAGAAACACTTAAGAAATTACTGTCCTTTCCAAGTCTACTTTTTAATCTTCAGTCATCATCAGGGTGTTTACTCTTAAAGATGACAGTCACATCCTTATGGATTTAGATGTTCAGGACTGTAAGTGTTAAACTTTAAATACCTTACCTATAGAGAGAGAGCAGTTAATGGAAATAAATACAACTTTTAGAAAGCTTGGAAGTATTTAGTACAAACTTACTATGAAATAAGGGGAAACTTCATGTTCTTTCTCTTGACTGCTTAACCATTTCATGATTTATACTTGCCTGTATTACCCTGATGTTTGCTCACTTCTGAATCCCTTTCCCCCCTTTTTTGGCCCAAAATACCACTAAAAATACACTTTCATCAGGCATAGTCTCTCCCAGGTAATCATGACTTTGGGAGGAAAAATGGCAGCTCTCCTCACAGCCATGTTGTACATTCCCATTAAGCAGGTACGTTTTAAAAACCTTAAGGAGGGGGCACCTGGGTGGCTCAATAGGTTAAAGCCTCTGCCTTTGGCTCAGGTCATGATCCCAGGATCCTGGGATAGAGCCCGGCATGGGGCTCTCTGCTCAGCAGGGAGCCTGCTTCCCCCCCACCCTCTGCCTCTCTGCCTCCTTGTGATCTCTGTCAAATAAATAAATAAATAAATCTTTAAAAAAACAAAACAAAAACCACACCTTAAAGAAAATTTCAGAATTTCTTAGAATCTAAATCTCTTAAGTATAAATTCAATATTCCTACTACCAACTCTTTTCCTAAGTACTTATGACATAATGGTTGAGTTCTAAAAATACAAAGCCCTTGCTAAGACAAGGGTAAATGATAAGTGGTATCAAACAGCAATTAGGAAAAGAAAACCCCCACAACTACTACTTTGTACCAGGCACTTTGACGTATTTGCAGTAGATGTGAACCATAAAATGGACAAGCCTAATCTAGGCCTTATGACTGATGAACTACAAGATCTTCACTAGAAACCTTCAACAATTCAGTCTATGTCCATCAAAGAATCTACAGAAAAGGGACCTTTAGAGGGCACATTGGTGGCTCAGCTGGTTAAGTGTCTGCCTTGAGTCCTGGGATCAAGCCTTGAGTTGGGCTCCCTGCTCAGCTGGGAGTCTGCTTCTCCCCTTCCCTCTGCTCCTTGCCCTACTAGTGCTGCACGTGCTCTCAAATAAATCTTAAAACAATAACAACAAAAAAACCCTTACGAACAGTAAAACTCTTAAATCTTAAAATATTTCAGATAAATCTCAATCTGTTTATGAATTTACAAGGTTTTAATCTTTAATTTTTGAAGGAAAAATAAAGATTAGGAAAACAAATTTATGTTTTAGAACCTTGTCTACCACAAGATTTTATTTGGCTTTTTGGGGTTCCTTGGTCCCATATACCTCTCTGCCCTGGCTAAATGACAGCCTGCTCAAATTATATTATTTTACTCAGAGGTTTGGAGATATGATTATTAATTAAGCAGTTTACTCTAACAGGAGAGAAATGAGGTTAGTTCACTGAGGGAAATGTTAATATTTAGTACAAAAAGGGAATGGGATGGTAGCTTTTAAGTACCTAACGCCTATTTAAGTAAGCTTACGTCCAAAAAAACTGAGAACTTCTGTTGCAGAAGTAAAAATTAATCTAAGGGGTCACCAAATCCAATCACTTAAATTTTATAAGTTCTCTTTGCAATGTAGTATCTCTAACTAATCTCGCTAACTATATGACTGAAGATGGCCAATGCTTGTTTATTGCTCACTCTTCAGGGAAGATGATTCTCTCTTCAGAGATTTGACTGTTTTGAAGTTTAGGTTATCCTAAATTTACCACCTATGTTGTAAAGAACTTTCTCCTATACAGAACTTTTAAAATGTGAAAGCTATCATGATCCACATCTTTTTAAACAAAATACTTAGTTCTTTCATCATAATTTTACATTTTGGGTTCTACTCTGAAGATACACCAGGTCCTGCTGGTATTCTTAAATAATATTCCAAGTAGGGAATAATCAGCTCAGTACAACAGTAACATTGCCCTGATTATTCCAGCTACCTTACAATATAACTACTTAATAGCTACATTTTATTGACTCACTTGGAGTTTACAAAAACAAGAACAAAAAACAACAAAATAAAACAAGAAAACCCCCCCAGACCAACAGCACTCCTCAATGCAGCCCCTATCGAAGGAATCAAGAATCAAGAACTTGTTTATTAACTTATTGAGAACAACAGGCACTTTACTAGTTTTTAACTTACTTTCCAGTAACGATAAGGAACGAACCTTTGAAAGATTTGTTAGATCCATATTGGGGCATGATTCTTTCTAAGTCATGATTCTTTTCAGCTTTCTGTTCCTTGAGACTCTTATCCAAAAGCTCATCTATTTTACTTTATACTTTGTTTTATATAGTCTTTTTCTCTTTTTGAAGATGTGAATGACATTCACCTACCACTTAAGCTTTTGTCATCTTTTATTTCTCAAAGACAGTTCAACTATCATTAAGTTGCCAGCTGTGAAACATTTAATACTATCACATAAAAGTATTTAGGAAAAATAATTTTAGTCTTCTCATGCATGCTGGATTTAGACTCTTTTATTAACCTTTATTCTAATCAAGACAAATTTCTCCTTCCAAAAACAAACAAAAAAACCGCCAAATACATGCTAAGGTATAGTGACTTGTGCCCTAATATTACACCAAACTCAGGCCTATCCCTTGAAAGTCTCACTCCAAAACCGAGTCCCCCAAAATTGTTAAAAATTTAATAAGCCTTAGTTCACTTACCGTTTAAAGATTATACTAATTCTCACAGTGATATTTTATAAAATATTTTTTTTCACCAAATAACTCTTCTATTTTCTAAGAAATAAAATTCAAAGCAAATCAAGAACTCTACTTGTTGATACCAGATATACAGATAGCTACAGTCTTCAATAGTCTTTGTTACACATTCACAAACTCAGAGACAGATTACTGTCAACACACCAACTCTAATCCCTTTCTATCCCAGACTCAATTTACCAATATTGCCAGTTCTGGCCAATTCTGGATCTTAATATTCATTCAACATGTTGGTTACATGGTACTGTATTCACTGTATGAGGTCTCATTTGAAATAAGCCATGTTGGCAAGTTAGCCACACCACAGGAAGTATCAGAAAAATAATGACTAATGAGATCTACCTTTGACCCCTTTCTAGGCATCCTGGAAATCTGGGTTAACACCAAAGTCTTTTACACGATTTCATGGCGGCGGGGGTGGGGGTGGGGGTGGATATTAAAACCATTTAAGAATCTTGAGCTCTTATATTTGATCAAGATTTGGTAGCCTAATATTTTCCATGCATATTAAGGTTATCATTTGAGTGATAACAATTTCCTTTAGTGTGCTGAATAAATACTAAATCTGCCCCAATGGTAACTTTTATACTAGAATTTTGAAAACGTTTAAAAAAAAAAATCAATTTTGAAATCTCAGCCCTCAAGGCAAGTTCTTAATACTGTTTTCATAAGAACATTTAAAAATGGGACACCTGGGTGGCTCAGGTCATGATCCCAGGATCCCAGCACTGAGTCTGGCATCGGCATCCAGACCCCTGCTCAGAGGGGAGCCTGCTTCTCCCTCTGCCTGCCTCTCCCACTTGCATGCCCTCTGACAAATGAATAAAATCTTAAAAAAATAAAATAAATTTTGGAACACCTGGGTGACTCAGTCGGTTAAGCGGCTGCCTTCAGCTAAGGTCATGATCCCAGGGTCCTGGGATTGAGTCCCGCATCAGGCTCCTTGCTCAGCAGGGAGCCTGCTTGTCCCACTCCCTCTGCCCCTCGCTCTCTCCCTGTCAAATAAATAAATAAAATCTTTAAAAAATAAAATAAATTTTAAAAAAGAACATCTAAAAACATTTCATTGAGAAGACAAGAAAGGGAGTGACTGTTGGGTATGGGTTTTTTTGTGGGGAGGGGATAAAAATGTTCTAAAATTGGTTTGTGGTAATGTACAATCCTGTGAACACACTAGTAACAGTGAATTGTACCCTTTAAATGAGTAAACTATGTATGTGAATTTTCTCAATAAGTTATTTAAAAGCATTTCAACTTCATCCTAATAGCTACACTACTCTACATGTTATTAAATACCAAAACAATAACCCCCCAACAAAAAACCCAAAAACTAGATCATAGAGGAAGAGACAAAGAAACCCTTACACACACTAACTTAAGCCAGGCATTAGGATGTCAAAAACAAACCACTTAGGAGCCAGAGATGACTGAACATTAAGAAGCCCTTGTTACAACCACTGAAAGGGTAACAGACTGAATATGACCCCTAAATGATTTCTTCAGAAAGACTATTATTTGAAAACAATCTTGAAATGGAAGGCTTTGTGTCTATAAACAAAAATATGAATGAAGTCCTCAATAGCATGAGCACTTACTCATCATACTCGATATGATAAATAACGTCTTCATCAGCAGCAACAGAGTCTGAATTAGACGTAGAGGGTACACTGTCCAATTTATTTGTGTTCTCTTTGGAATTATGATTTACATTTCCATTAGTCCTTTTACAAGAACTGCCATTCTTCAGTGGAGTTTTGCCACGTGAATGTCCATCAGAAGCTCTAGTAACACTACGTATACGGGCTTCAAACCAAGCACCAAGGCCGACATCTCTGGCATCCACCAATTCATTTACCTAAAAAGAGTTTAAAATTAGTTAATGAAGCTTAATTTCATCTATTGCTTCAAAAACCATACTATAACTCAAGTTATTTTGAGAGTTATCACGGTTAGCATCATTTACAGCTATTCCTGTTTAAAGTAATTAGAAAGATTAGATCAAAACTATTCTTTTTGGATTATACTGTCAAATCTGTTATTTACTATTATGAAAATTAACTTTCTTTCTAATTTCATTCAGTGAAATAGGTATTTTCTTTACTCCTTGCCTGGGTCTACATTAGACTTTTAGAAATATCATTCTTGTATACCTAAGTGTTCTACCAAGTCATTAAATAAGAATGTCACTTAGTGAAAATCTAGGACTTCCTAGTATTGTGGCTATTACTGATCTGCTTAATTTCTTCAGAATCCTAGAGATAACTTACAGTCAGTCTAACAGAAAACAGTTAAGTAGCAGAAAAAACTTGAATATGGGGAATTATAAACATGTATAAGGGGAAGAATCCAGCAAACCCATCTATAAAAAATGGGGCAAGTTCTATCACCAGTTAATAACTCACTAGCAAATGCATTATTTAGTACCTCAAAGGAGAAAATAAAGAGAACAGAGCTGCAAAGATGCAAAATAGATGTATTCAAGTCTAGTGGATAATTCAGAACTAAAACATGCAATCTGACAAAAGGAATACGGTGCATTAGAAACCATGTGTATCAATAGAGTTACAATGTGGAAGCTGGTTAAATAAAACACACAAACACACACAAAACCTCTCCAGAAAAAAATCAGGCAATTGGTCTAAAGGTAAGGCTCTTTCAAGAGCAATAACCAAGAGACCTAGAAAAAAGCCCCCTTCAGCTTTTTTCATTTTTTAAAGCCCTTAAAAATAAAAAAGACCTCATTAATACAAGATGATCATCCAATCAAGCTAGTTCTTCCTGAGGGTATTAGAGACCACTTAAGTTATCCAACAGAATTCTGATGGATTGTATAGCTTGGGACCAGGGCGGAGTTTATACTCAAAGTTAAATATCCATATATTATCCAAGTCTCTTTTTAGGCTTGTTGAACTCTTTTTTTTTTTTTTTTTTTTTTAAAGATTTTATTTATTCTTCAGAGAGAGAGAGGGAGAGAGAGCGAGCACAGGCAGACAGAATGGCAGGCAGAGGCTAAGGGAGAAGCAGGCTCCCTGCTGAGCAAGGAGCCTGATGTGGGACTCGATCCCAGGACGCTGGGATCATGACCTGAGCCGAAGGCAGCTGCTTAACCAACTGAGCCACCCAGGTGTCCCTAGGCTTGTTGAACTCTAACAAGCTTAATAATTCCTCTTTTACAAGATAAGAAATTAAAAGCCCTGACAAGTTAACTTGCTCCAAGTGAAAGCTCATGAAATGTAAAGCTAGAATTTGCAGACATCAACCTTGAGGTTTATGTTCTTGCCACTGTGTTAGGAAGACTGATGAGAAGATGACAAGATAGGTAAATAGGAACTTCAAAGGTTAAGTGATGAAATAAGGTATTAAAAGATAAAAATCAGAGATGAAACACAGTATACATACATTAATCTATGCATTAAATGGACACTAGTCCTTTTCTTCCTAACAGTCACTGATAAGTTTAAAGATACTTTTTTCTTTCTTTTTTTTTTTTTTAAGATTTTATTTATTTATTTGACAGAGATCACAAGCAGGCAGAGAGGCAGGCAGAGAGAGGGGGGAAGCAGGCTCCCCACTGAGCAGAGAGCCCGATGTGGGGCTAAAATCCAGGACCCTGAGACCCCAGCCCGAACTGAAGGCAGAGGCCTAACCCACTGAGCCACCCAGGCGCCCCTAAAGACACTTTCTTACAGGCAACATTAGCTAAAACAAAAAATAATCAATGTGAAGGTTGATCAAACTTGGGAGAACAAACAGACTACTCTTTCACAGCAAATCAAAATGTAAGGTTTTATGTAGCACTTTGCACTCATTACAGCAGAGAATAGAGGGCATACAGTTGATACTGAAATAGGTAACAGAAACATAAGGCAATCTGAAAATACTCCATTGCAGATTCAAAAGAGAACTTACTATCTCATAAAAGGTAGGACATTGAGTAAAACAACCTTGGACTTACAACTGTAAACAAGAATTGCAAATTCTCTAGTTGACCATACATGACAATGTATATAAACTGGGTGGGAAAAAAATGCTTCTAAATTTAAAAAAAGATTCTGCACATTACACAGACATACTGAATTACGTCAAAATTGAATGGGTCAAAATGCATGCAAGAGATTAAAGATCCTTTGTAAAGCCTGGGTTTTGAGTATGGAGAAGAGGATAGTTAAACTTACAAGAATAACATGAGAACAGGATACTGCCATGGTAATTTCTTTGATCTCATAGTAATCCAGCTGAAAATTAAGAACTGCATTGATATGATATAAAGTTATGATATGCTATGATAAAAAAAAAAACCTCTGTAAAATAGGTCTAGAGGGAACATATCAACATAATAAAGGTCTTATATGGAAAAACCCACAGCTAACATGTTACTTAATGGTGAAAAACTGAGAGCTTTTCCCCTAAGGTCAGGAACAAGATAAGAATGTCCACTTTCATTCAAGCCCTAACCACAGCAATTAGACAAAATTAAAAGCCATCCAAATTGGTAAGAAAGAAGTCAAACTCTTCATTGTTTGAAGACGACATACTATATTTAGAAAATCTGAAAGACTCCACCACATAACTGTTAGAAGCAATAAATGAATTCACAGTAAAGTCACAAGGTACAAAAATCCATGTACAGAATGCTGCATTTCTATACACTAATAATGAAATAGCAGAAAAATTAAAACAATCCCATTTACAACTGCATCAAAAACAGTAAAATTAGCTAGGAATAAACTTAGATAAAAAGATAAAAGACATGTACTATGAAAACCATAACACTGTGATATAAGAAATTAAAGATGACACAAAGAAGTGGGAAGACATTCCATGTTCATGGGTTGGAAGAATATTGTTAAAATGTCTATACTACTCAAGACAATCCACGCATTCAATGTAATCCCTATCAAAATACCAACATCATTTTTCACAGAGCTAGAACAATCCTAAAATTTGTATGGAACCACAAAAGACCTCGAATAGGCAAAGCAATCTTGAAAAGGAAAAAAAGCTGGATGTATCACTATTCCAGATTACAAGTTCTACCACAAAGTGGCAGTAATTAAAACAGTATGGGACTGATACAAAAATAGACACACAGATCAATGGAATAGAAGAAAAAAAAACAAATAAATCCACAATTACATGGTCAATCCTCAACAGAGGAGGAATAAATAGCCAATGGAAAAAGATGGTCTCTTCAACAAACAGTGTTGAAGATTTAGACAGCCACATGGAAAATAAAACTAGACCACTTTCTCTCACCATACACAATAATAAAATTAAAATGAATTAAAGACCTAAATGTGAGACCTAAAGCCATCAAAAACCTAGAGAAGAGCACACGCAGTAACATCTCTGACATCAGCTATTGCAACCTCTTTCCAGATATGCCTCCTAAGGGAAACAAAAGCAAAATCAAACTATTGGGACTACATCAAAATAAAAAGTTTCTGCAAAGGAAACAACTCAAAGGCAACCTACTGAATGGGAAAGTTATTTGCAAATAACATTATCCATAAAGGGTTAGTATCCAAAATATACAAAGAACTGATACAATGCAATATCCCAAACCCTAATAACCCAGTTAAAAAATGAGAAGACATGAATAGACATGTCTGCAAAGACGACGTACAGATGGCTAATAGACCATGAAAAGATGCTGAACATTACTCATCATTAGGGAAATGTAAATCAAAACTACAAGGAGATACCACCTCATACCTCTCAGAATAGCTGAAACCAAAATCACAAGAAGCACCAAAGTGTTGGTGAGAATGTGGAGAAAAAGGAACCCTCTTGCACTGTTGGTGGGAATGCAAACTGGGGCAACCACTGTGGAAAATAGTACAAGTTTCCTCAAAAAATTAAAAATAGGACTACCCTATGATCAAGTATTCACACTAATGGATATTTACCACTGTCTCTAGAAAGAAGTCGTCCATCCTTAGCCAGAAAATACCTCCCCCAAAGATGTCAAATTGTAAAAGATATAGGAAAAAAAATTAATGGGGTTGGAGTATTTGAGCTGAAGTTAGGAGATAAAGTTAAAAACAAATCTAATCACATAAATGTTAGCTGAAGAGTTGGATTTATTCATATAAAAAATACAGCCACATTTAGAGAAGAATCTTCCATATCCGAGTAGATGAGAGTTAAAAAAAAAAAAAGTATGGGAGACAAGGAGAAATCATTAAAAGATGAAATACCAACAAATACTGGAGAACTTACTGTATCAGGTATACTTCTAAGTACTTTATATGTTCCATTTAAAACATACCAGCTCTCTCATTTAAGAACTAGCTCCTAACTTAGGTACACAGACATACACACACAACAAAAACCCCACACCAGCTCTGCAGATAACCTAGGTTTAAGTTTATCATCTACTAGGTATAACCTTGAAGAAATTATTTAACCTGTCTCAGCCTCAACTTCTTTATATAATAACATACTTTGCTGTGTATTAAGAGATTAGGTAACTAAATCCATATGATGTGCCAACTAGCAAGCACAGGCACAGATGAAAACAACTGTCTCCTTCCACTAAGGAGACATATGTACAATTTTAAGACCCATTAAGTCTCAGTATAGTCTTAATACCATAGTCTTCTTAGTAACAATATTAGCAATTTACTGTTATGTATATTACCTCCTTTAATAACTAAAATATGAAGTCCTTATTTTCCAATGGGTTACAAAAGAAACTAGAGTCCTCAGGGGATACACACCTGTAAGTGGCAACTAAGCTGATAAAGATTTCCGAATTAGAACATGACTCTCATTTCAATGTTTTTCTAAAATTTACAAATCAAAATACAATGTGGTTCCATTTACATAAAGTTAAGAAAGAAAATAAAGGATGCACACATAGATTAAAGGTTATTAAGAGGTAATGACAGGATCAAGTTAATAAAAAGTGAAGAAATAACTTATCTAAACTCTAAAGCCTTATTTATCTTCATTCTAGAGTTTAGGCCAAGATGACAGTCATCTCAACAGTAGGATCTGCTGTGAGTCATTCAAAGATTCTACATCCAAAACCAGAACTGAACTATTTAGATATCAAAAGTCCACCTTGTTTGAGAAAATCACCTCCCAGAGACCACGGAAAGGGATGTACCCAGGCTCTGCACAATCTTCCACAGGCCCCCTGAGTATGATAACGACATACTCGGTTTCTTATAACATATGAAAAGATAACTGAGCAACATTTGGTCCATTTCAGACCTCAAATAGCACAAAACAAGAATTATGGTGGACAAGAACTTCAGTTTAAAATTCTATTTTTAAAATAAGAGAATTATTAAAAAAATAGATTTAAACATTTTTTTAAATGTTAGAATTCTTTAATGTTTAAATGTTTACCTATGCCAGTTGAGAAATACTGACTTGAAAATTCACTTTCTGTATCCACTTACACGAAGGCCAAGGAAAATTTTAGGCAAAAAGTAAAAGCTCCAAATCTGTTTGCTCATCCATAATGCAATTTTAATTATAGAAAGCCCTATATCTATAAAAGGAAAATCTTTACATAGCACAAATGACATAAGCAGGAATTCAAGATAAAGGCAAAACAAAACACAACAACAAAAAAAACCCAAACCAAACAGAAAAACAACAAAACCTCCCAATATTAGTGACCTAGGAACAAATTAAATTTTGATACAGTAGTCACAGACTTGCTCAAAGGAAAACATTCACAACAAATAAACTTAAAAGTAGCAGTTTCTAAGTTGTTTTCAGGTTAGCCAAAGGTAAGTTTTAATAGCTAGCAAGATTCTGTGAAAGCAGGGGGCAATATCATTTGTTTATCCTCCCATCTCTAATATCTAGTACAAATATATTAAAGATAACCAAATATTTCATCCAATGGATGAATTATCCAGAAATAAGCACTTCTGTGTTAAAAAAAAAAAAATCAGGTCACCTGGATGGCTCAATTGGTTAAGCATCTGCCTTTGGCTCAGGTCAAGATCTCAAGAGTCCTGGGATTGAGCCCTAGTTGGGCTCCCTCCTCAGTGGGGGAGTCTGCTTCTCCTTCTCTGTGCTCTCATGCGCAACCATGCACACTCTTGCTCTCAAAAAATAAAAATCAGTGAAAATTTCAAATACCTATGACAATTACTGAGCTTCATTAAAAAAAAAGCAAATAAATCTGATAGCCTCTTCAACTAGTAAGTTAAATGCAGCTCTGACTAAACATTACAAACAACAGAACAGCCTTTTCAGAGTTTAAGTTCCAGATTTCATGCATGCTTCTAAATGAGGAAAAGAAGACAATATAAAACGTAATGTATTTGTACAAATGGGGAGAAGCTGAATCAGAATTTGAAAGCATGTCTGATGGGGTACCTGGGTGGCTCAGTGGGTTAAAGCCTCTGCCTTCGGGTCAGGTCATGGTCCCAGGGTCCTGGGATTGAGCCCCACATCAGGCTCTCTCTTTGGCCAGGAGCCTGCTTCCTCCTCTCTCTCTGCCTGCCTCTATGCCTACTTGTGATCTCTGTCAAATAAATAAATAAAATCTTAAAAAAAAAAAAAAAAAAAAAAAAGAAAAAAAAAGAAAGAAAGCATGTCTGATGACAAAGCTAAATTTCTTAACCTCTGTGCTATATATATAATATGAGATATAAAGGTTCTTTAAAAATTGAGGTATCAGAGAGGTGATTGGCCAACAAGTCAGAAGCACGTGACTCTTGATCTTGGGGTTAATGAGTTCAAGCCCCACAACGGGTACAGAGATCACTTTAAAAACAAAGTAAAACAGGGATACCTGAGTGGCTCAGTAGGTTAAGTACCTGACTCTTGATCTCAGCTTGGGTTCTGATCGCAAGGTAATGAGTTCAGGCTTGTTGAGCTCCATGCTAGGCGTGGAGCCTACTTTCTAAAAAAACCCAAAACAACCTAACAACGAAACAAAACCACTCCGGGGTCATCCTAGATATAAAATAACTTATTTATTTTAAAGATTATATTTATCTGAAATAGAGTATAGAGGTGAAGGGAAAGAGGGTCAGAGGGGGAAGCAGACTCTGTTGAGCAGGGAAACTGATGCAGGACTCAATATTCAAATTCCAGGATCATGACCTGAGTTGAAGGCAGTCGCTTAACTAACTGAGCCACCCAGGCGGCCCAATAAAATCTGCTTTAAAATGAAACAAAAACAGGAGTACCTGGGTAACACAGTCTGCCTTGGACTTTGGTAGTGCAAGGTCCTGGGATCAAGCCCTGTGTCAAGCTCCCTGCTCAGCACTGAATCTGCTTCTCCCTCTGTCCCTCCCCCTGATCCTACATGCGCTCTCACTCTCAAAATCTTTTAAAAAACAAAAATAAACATTTTTTTTTTAACAAGTTAGGTACTAGAAGTAGTTGCTAGTCGAAGTGCTAATAATGAAAAAAAGGACAGATCTGCTGAGAGTCATAGTTTCTCTTAATGCTTTTTTGAATTAGAGTGGAGAGATGGCAGGGTATGGAGATACCCGCTCAACAGAATTTTTTTTTTTTTAAATAGGATTTGAGAGAGAGAGCTCAAGCTTGTCAGCAGGAGGTGGGGGAGAGGGAGAGAATCTCATGCAGATTCTGTGCTGAGTGCAGAGCCCAACACACAGCCTGAGACCATGACCCTGGCTAAAGAGAAAGAATTTAGGTTGACTAGAACTGCTTAACCTTCAGCCCAGACCTACAGATACATAAGCTGGCCCTCTTTGAAAATAAATTCATGCCTGCACTGCCTAAAACATATTAAGTCAAAAGCAGCAGCTTCTGAACTACTGCTCTTAACCAGAAAGTTAAAATAATGTAAGTTTAATATACAGATGGCTATATACTGGAGATACAGGAAGAATCTGTAGTAGTAAGGAACATACCTAGACCCTAGATCTTGGTTCTCTAAGGCTGGTGTAAGAAATAACTAAGATGATCCTAATGCATCTTCTAGTGCCTGAAAGTGCTTTAACAAAAACAACGAAAATCACCCACAATAATGGAGGTATATCAAAGGGACACAGGGGAAAATATCCCTACTGATGTGAATGACTAACTGAATAAATGAGGGCAAAGAGACAAGTCTCCCATGTAGAATTCCCAGTACATTTTGTAGATAATCTGCCCTCAAGAAGTAGAGTTGTAACCAAGCCACCTCCTTATGTGTGGGCTGCATATGGGCACCTCATCTCAAAGAATATAATGTGAAAAAGGGGTAGGGGAGGAGTAACTTCACAATGAAGAAACTTGACGAATGCTACTTCATCAGCCAGGTGATTAAGGTTCACATCAACAGTACAGCAAGTTACTACTGATGTAAAAACCTAAGGTATAATTAGCACATAGAATGTTGGTAGTTTGTACCCTAGATAGAATGTGATAAAAATAGCACTTTACCTCTGTGGTCTTCCTCCAAAAAATATGTAAATCCAGTCTAATGATGAGGAAAACAAGATGAATCCTAATAGAAGGGTATTTTACAAAATATCTGACCAGTACTCCTCGAAACTGTCAAGGTCTTCAAAAACAAAGTCAGTCTGAAAAACTGTCACAGCCAAGAGGAACCTAAGGAGATTCAACAACTATTTAGTATAGTACTAATGTAATATAATATGGTATCCTAGATGGGATTCTGGAACAGAAAAAGGATGTTAGGTAAAATCTAAGAAGATATGGTTCATTTATAACTGATGTATCATATTAATGTAAAGTATTGGTTAACAGGGCAAACCAGAAGTTGGATATATGTATCTTCCCAACTATGCTATAAATTTCAAATTGTTCTAAAACAAATTTATTTAGAAAACAGAGGGGCACCTGGGTGGCTCAGTCCATTAAGCGTTTGCCCTTTCACCTCAGGTTATGATCCTGGAGTCTTGGGATCGAGCCCCACACTGGGCACCCTGCTCAGCAGGGAGTCTACTTCTCCCTCTGCCCCTCAATCCACTGTTATACTCTCTCTCATATAAATAAAATTTTAAAAAAAGAAGAAAACAACACAGAAAATACTGGTTACTCAAAGGGGTAGTATCAATGTAGACAATAAGGAAAGTGGGCATTCAATATTAAGAATTCTAAATTTCGGGGTATGTGGGTGGCTCAGTTAGGCATCTATATTGGTTCAGGTCATGATTCTGGGGTCCTGGGATGAAGCCCTGAGTTGGGCTCCTAGCTCAGTGGGGAGCCTATTTCTCTTTCCTCCTTGTGCTCACTTATGCTCTCAAATAATAGTTTTGACTTTTCCAATAATTCTACTTTGTTGTTGTCCTGCCTATCTCCATCATGTAGAAAGATGTTAAGTAACAGCATTAAGTGGCTTCTTTCTTGTCTGGCTCCTGTCTTTAATGGGAATGCTTCTGGCTTTTCCCCACCATTAAGCATGATGCTGGTAATGGTTTAAAAAATTCATCTATCTGTTCCACTTACAAAGGATTTAAAAAAAAAAATCAGAAATGGATCTCTTTTTTAGATTAGATCATTTGGTTTTTTTGGCTTATTACTATGACAAATTATATTAATATTACTATATTGAGGGCTGGGTAAAATGGGTGAAGGGTGTCAACTGTGTGGTAATGGGTAGTAACTAGACTTATGGTGGTGATCACCTTGTAATGTATTGAATTCTAAAGCTGTAAACCTGAATTTTAGAAGACAAATGATAAATTATATACCTGCAAATTATATATATTGAAAAAAAAATCCAAATAATGAACTATCCCACTTCCAAGCCATCCCTGGCCAAGATATTCTGTTCTTTTAACAAACAGTCATAATTTTATTTGTTAAATATAACTTTGGTTTTACATCAATATGTAGTGATACTGGTGTGCTTTTGTTATATTTTAGTATCAGTGTTATATTAACTTTTTAAAAACAATGGGAAGCTTTCCTTTTTTTAAATTGTGGGTCAAGTTAGCTAATATAATTATCTATTCTTTAGAGGTTTAAGGTAATTCATCACTGTAGCCATCTAGGCCAGGTACTTTTGACATATAGCTCTTGGCCAGTTTTTTTTGATTCTACATATATGGATTTGTTTCCATTTTTTCTTAGATCAAAAATTACCTCTATCTGCATTTTCCTAAGTAATTTACTTCAGCTAATTTTTAATTTTAGCCTTAAAAATGCTCTGAAAAATTGAGTCTTGGTCCCAATTTGTCCAACTGGTAATAATTAAGAAAAAACAGTGTTAAGGATAGGACAGGATGAAGCAAAACTGTCATTCAGTTATTTCTACAAAATTTATTAGCATTTGAAAAAGTTGGTAGATACAAGGGTCAATATATGTATCAACTGCCTTTCTATACGTAGGCAAACAAATCACAATTTTAGTAGATAACCATTTATAATAGCACTAAAAACGCAGGCACTAGAAATAAGATATGCAGAGAAAACTAATAAAGCTATCAAAGATCTAAGTTGTGGAGACATCTATCATGTCCATGAATGAAGGACTCAACGTTGTATGTAGAGTTGTCAATTCTCCCCATCAAATCCTGTATTACTTATCTGTAGAGTTTAACAAACTAATTCTAAAATTTTTACATGCAAGTTTTAAAAGCCAAACACCAAGACACCCTTAAACAGTAATAGATTTGGGAGATACGAGTTAGGGAGGTAACAGTATACTAGTCTACAGTACTTAGAATAGCAAGCACAGGGATACACAAGCAGACCAAAAGAACACTGTAGAGAGCAATTTGGCAGTATCCTGGGAGTGAACCAGCATTCCCATTTCTAGGTAAAAATTCCTAAAGATATTCTAGAATAGTGCACCAGGATACATAAAGGAGGTTCAAAACAGGTGAAAACTGGGAAAAGCCCAAATTTATCTATTCATCCTTGATTAAATATGTTATGGTATGTTAATACAATGAGAATCAAAGCTGAGAAAAAGAATTGTTACATAAACTTTAAATACAAGCAAAACAAAACATTTTTTTAGAGGTAACAAAAGTAGTAACACTACAACAAAAAAGATCAGAATACTCAGAGTAAGTAGTTTACTCTTTAAGGAGAAAGGAAGACATGTTCTGGTAGTCGCTTTAAAAAGGAATTGGCATTATTCTACTTAGTTTCAGTGGAATTACACCGGTATTTGTTTTGTATTTTTTAGGCGGTATGTACACATTTTATACATTTAAAGTACATATTGCACAATTCTGTGAAACTTTTAAAAGTCAAAATATTAATAGCTCAGTCTTTACTTTCAAATGACAATCAATCTTCACTTATTTGCAACATCCTTAAGAGAAGAGACATCTGTATTTTCACAACTATCAAGTCTAAAGAAGACAACATACCTTATATAGACCAATGCCAGGATCAATAAGAAAATCACAAGTTGATGTAGACGGCTGACTAGAAGGTCCCACCCTTGGGGTTTTCTTTACTTTAGGTGGGCTATTAGAACAGGGTTTGGCCTGTACATCAATCTGTTTAGATGTGCTAGGAAGATCTGGGTCTGGGCGAACTAGTAGCTGAATAATGTCATTCAGTCCAACATCATAGTCAAATAAAGTATATCCATTTTCCAACTGGAAAAAAAAGGATAAAAAACATTAAAAGATTAAAATGCTTCTCTCAAAATTTGATCTTTCCACATCTTTAGTCATCCAAATGTCTTAGCCCAATTATTAAAATAGCAAAGCACTTTAGTGATACTTAAACCATTCTTATTACTTTATGGCCTCTTTTGATGGCAGCAGCATCTCTGGACCTCAATAAATTCTTGAGAATCAATCCACATTAGCTATCAGGAATGCAGACAGCCACCAAAACCAAAAACATGTCATTGCTTACAGGACTTCAAAATGTAGGCAGAAAAACCCTAGATTTCTCACCAAGTTTTACTTAAATTAACAGTACCTGAATCCACTGTTAAGAAAGGTGAATTTTGAAGGTGAGTGGTTTTATGACCTTGTGTTCGTATTTAAGTTAACAATTTTATGTTTCTAAAGCACTGCAATTTTTTTTTTTAAATCAAGCAGGAATTCCAAGTCTTGTTCATGCTATTCCACTTGCCTAAAGTTCTCTGATTCTATTCATTTGTAAAGGTAGTCAAGTTGTATCATGAAAAGTCTTCCAGGATGAATAATGAATAAATTATCTTGCAACTTACCCATATTTTGGCAAGGTCTCTGCAATGGGTTAAACTGTGACCACTCCACTGCCCCATTATACTAAAGTCTTAATCCCAAATATCTCAGTATAGGAGTATTTGGAAATAGGGTCTTTATAGTAGTAGTAATCAAGTTAAAATTAGGTCATATTGGGTGGGCCCTAATCCACTGTAATTGACATCCTTATGAAAAGTGTAAATTTGACCACAAAGATGTGAAGGCAGCCATGTGACTAAAGCAATTATCTACAACCAAGAAATTTACAAAGGATTGCTAGCAACACTAGAAGCCAAAGGAAACAAGGAAGGATTCTCTATTAGAGCCATCAGAGAGAACATGGCACTACTGATACTTTGCATTCAGACTCACAGCCTCTGGAAACAGGAGACAATAAATTTCTGTTTTAAGCCACCTAGGTTTTGGTGGCCTTTTTTTTTTCCCCCCCACAGAAGTCCTTGAAAACTAAGTCTCCCATTTTTGTTTCTTTATAAAATTCCGTTGGCCATTTTACCATAATACAATAAGAAAACCAAACTCCATTGAAGATCAAAACTAACATTTCTCTAGAAACATTACCAATTTAATCACTGTTCATTTTCCCCTTCTTTGTATATAATAACCATCCTCATTCTCAACTCCCTACACACAGTAAGACCGTATTTCCGAAGTCCACCAAAGGGAAGAATGAGTTTGTCCTTAAATGATAAACTTACTAGTATACTAAATAAATATTAATTCAAGTTGTCCCAAAACACATCTAGCACAATCCTACACATTATACATATTCAGTTTTAACTATAATAAGGGATCAAACAATTCACAAATTTCCCAGTAGGGAAATCAGACACTATCCCAGAGGTTGGTTCACATGCTTATTCCAAGTAAGTCCAAAGGGGTTTCCCAAGTCAATAAGCAGATAAACCCTTACAAAGATTAGCGATCACCACTGCTTACTTTATTAAAATAACACCACCACAACTCCCACCTAATTCTGAACTCCTGGAGAAAAATTAAAGGAGCCAAAACCTATACATTCACACCTTCATTTTTGACATTCTCCAATACTCCTTTGCCCCAAAAAGGTAACAACATACTAGTCTGGAACTGTTAAAAAAGTACAACTTGATTAACAATACAACTGTTGCACATTATGAGCGTCCAAGTAGAAGATTAAAAACAAACTCTTAACAGTATAGAACATGCAAAACAAAAAAATCCCCCAGTAATACAATATGCAAATTAACAGGAAAGACATTTCCCAAAATGAAGCAAGCTGTTAAGGTGGTAAAATAACTGGAAATTCAAAGTGCTTCCACAAATAATTTTCCTTTGAAATCTGAGGCACAAGAATCAGAGTGTCGGCAGGACACTCTTATACTCAATCCCTCTGATGAGTTTCTAAGTGACTGCTCAAAATCATATAAGCTGCTTCAAATGATTATTTGGTTTGAAATGAAAAGCAATGTCTTAAGTCAGAAAAACACTGCATATCAAGGCATGAGGCCCTCTCGTGAAGTTAGGCCCACATTAACATGTAACTTTTCCTTCAATTATTCATGCTTGCTAGGACAGCCACTTTTTTTTTTTTTTTTTTTTAAATTTTTTATTTTTTATAAACATATATTTTTTATATACATATATTTTTATCCCCAGGTCTGTGAATCACCAGGTTTACACACTTCACAGCACTCACCAAATCACATACCCTCCCCAATGTCCATAATCCCACCCTCTTCTCCCCAACCCCCTCCCCCCGGCAACCCTCAGTTTGTTTTGTGAGATTAAGAGTCACTTATGGTTTGTCTCCCTCCCAATCCCATCTTGTTTCATTTATTCTTCTACCCACTTAAGCCTCCATGTTGCATCACCACTTCCTCATATCAGGGAGATCATATGATAGTTGTCTTTCTCTGCTTGACTTATTTCGCTAAGCATGATACGCTCTAGTTCCATCCATGTTGTCGCAAATGGCAAGATTTCATTTCTTTTGATGGCTGCATAGTATTCCATTGTGTATATATACCACTTCTTCTTGATCCATTCATCTGTTGATGGACATCTAGGTTCTTTCCATAGTTTGGCTATTGTGGACATTGCTGCTATAAACATTCAGGTGCACGTGCCCCTTTGGATCACTACGTTTGTATCTTTGGGGTAAATACCCAATAGTCCAATTGCTGGGTCATAGGGCAGTTCTATTTTCAACATTTTGAGGAACCTCCATGCTGTTTTCCAGAGTGGCTGCACCAGCTTGCATTCCCACCAACAGTGTAGGAGGGTTCCCCTTTCTCCGCATCCTCGCCAGCATCTGTCATTTCCTGACTTGTTGATTTTAGCCATTCTGACTGGTGTGAGGTGATATCTCATTGTGGTTTTGATTTGTATTTCCCTGATGCCGAGTGATATGGAGCACTTTTTCATGTGTCTGTTCGCCATCTGGATGTCTTCTTTGCAGAAATGTCTGTTCATGTCTTCTGCCCATTTCTTGATTGGATTATTTGTTCTTTGGGTGTTGAGTTTGCTAAGTTCTTTATAGATTCTGGACACTAGTCCTTTATCTGATATGTCGTTCGCAAATATCTTCTCCCATTCAGGACAGCCACTTTTACCTGAATTATCTACTTCTTCCCTAATTCAAAGGTATTCTTCCAATTTTCCTAAAATATTGATTACTATCCATTGCATAATTAACTTCCATACAGCTAGGCTTTTGTGAAGAATGCTGGAATGAATTGTTACTTGAAAAGTAGTGAAGTTTTCCCAAATTTAGCACAAGTGTTGGCTGGAAGTTACTGTCACTTATACCCCAACTGGAGAAGGGACAGAGTCACTTAGAAATCACAAACACCTGTGAGTTTCAGGCATGTAACAATATTCCATCAATGTCTCACAGGACAAAATGCTTGGGAACTGCTGTCCTAGAAGATGGGAGCACAGTATTTAAAATACTATAGGTGTAAAAATGGCCCTAGAGTGTTTTTTGGTTTTTTTATAAATCTTTTTAAAGATTTTATTTATTTATTTGACAGAGAGAGATCACAAGTAGGCAGAGACTCAGGCAGAGAGAGAGGAGGAAGCAGGCTCCCTGCTGAGCAGAGAGCCCGATGCGGGACTCGATCCCAGGACCCTGAGATCATGACCTGAGCCAAAGGCAGCGGCTTAACCCACTGAGCCACCCAGGCGCCCGAGTGTTTTGTTTTTTGCCAGACTTCAGTCTTGTGTCTAGTATTGGGTTGAAGTAAGAAATTTCAGATAATAGGAAGAACTGCAACAGTGATGCAAAATAAAACTAGGAAGCAAACACCAACTGACAATGACTGAGAAGAAAGTGAGAGAAGGCTTTCCAAAGGGGTTACTGACAACTTAATGCCCTCGACCTGCATCCCTTAAACAACCTTCATGTATCTTGCACATCATATATATAATATAGATAAGACACTCATTCTCTCTCCCTGTTTAAATAGGCAAATGCTTTTACTTTGCATTCCATGTAAAAATTAAGAATCCAGGGGCAAAAGGGTATCGTGGTATAAACAAGAGCAAGAGGGGAAGTGACAGAATCCTTTCAAATTAGGGAAAGCTCTGGATTCTCAAAATATTTAGGAATTCATAATATAATTTTTCCTTAAAGAGCTAATCCTCAGGATGCATGCTCAACCTCCCAGAGTAATGTCCAAGTGAGGTTACTCTACTCTAACCAGAACTTTTAAAGCCCTGAATTGCTGCCCTCTATTTTGACCCTCAAAAGTGGAGCTACTCTGCTTTTCAAATTTAATTTGCATAGAGATCACCTGGAGTCTTTATAAGTGATTCTGATATATACCAAAAACTAACAGCAGCAAACCTCACATAAAAGGGGTGAGGAATAAGGGAGAAAGGGTACTATTTACATCAGAGACACTGTAAATTTGTTTTTATTTACATTTTTCACTATGTAGCAGTAAAGGGGTGACTTTTTCAAATAAGCACAATGGCATTCTATAAGCTAGGGCAGCACTGTGATGCAAATCTAGTAGTTGCTATAGACCTACTACTCTGTCCCCGGACTATGAACTCCAAAGAGTAAAAGAGAATAGAGGTAATAATCACTGTCATGGCTACTCCTCAGCTCACAAAGTATACACAGCTGAAGCAGTGTCTTCCTTCTGTCTTCAACTCAATGGGGCACCAAAGGTCCATACTGGTTTATCACTGAGCTGCAGAAATCAAAATAGTGAGTTATCAACTGTCCTAGGAGAAGAAGTACAAAAGGGTAATTATCCTCAACAGTTTTTCCCTAAACCTGGAACAGAATTTCCTGGTTTACTGGAAGTCTACTTTGCTGACCTGAATTTAACTCAATTTCTACTTTTTCCTCAAGACAGCCAGGTGCACCTTTTTAGTATATTTGATAATTAGACTTTGGGAGTTTCCAGGAACACATGAGAATGTTTCATTTCTATCTCTTATGCTGAAGTCACCAAAGTATCCCAGCAATTCATGTACTATTATAGCCTTAGCTAAAAAACAAAATTCGGAAGACGTGATCATATAATTCTTATCTTTGACCAAAAAAATAATAAGGTATCAGTCACTGAAGGTATAGCAATATAAAGCTAGGTAGGGTTTAACATATATGATTTCAAAAGCCAAGTTTACAACGGAATTGAACACCCATTTTTTTTTTCAAGTCAAACAGTAAAGGATCAATAAAACAGTTTCGAACACCTATCAAAGATGCTATCACTTATTTAAAAACAAATTAAAATAAACCCTGGCTCTCTTTCTCTCTCAAAGTATAATCTTGTTACTGACATTTCTGGGCAGTTTTTGAAGCTAAGCCTATGAAGGGAAGAAAAATATTCCTTTCAAATCCTTTGTGGCTATAGGAAAATCGTACTTCCACTAAATCAAAGAGCTACATTTATTCCAAACCACAGAAATGAAGCCAAACTGTAGCCTAAGTGGAGAATGCACCTTTTTAGTTGGGGGTGAGGAAGACAAAATTGAGTACGCTTGGGTCTCCAGATGTAGACTTGTCGGATAAGAAAAATCTTTAATGGGCCAGACCATGGTCATACCATACAACTACCAGAGACACCAACAGACACCCTCCCTGCCAAAACCACTTTCAGCCTTTAAGTATGTTCCGCTGGCTATACTCCAGTTGCTGTTTTAAAAGTTTGTGTGAGGGGGACTACATCAGAAGGGGAGAAGCAAAAAGAGCAGACCACTCAGTCTTTCACACTCCTTTCCACTCTGGAAATAAACCACCCTCTCTTGCCTATACCTAGGAGTTTAAAACCGATCCCGAATTACATCAATGGCTCGCCCCTTCAGCCCAAGTTTCTAATCTTCAAGACGGATTCCAATTCCAGAAAAGAGGTGAGGGAAGAGAGCCAGAAGTTTTGGAAACCCTTCGAATCTTCAGTGTGCTCAAATCCTTTCACAGTGGAGAGTCAGAACTAGGGCTCTTGAGCCTAAGAGGAAACGAGTTGTAAGTTTCCCCCCTGCTGTCTGAGAGCCGAGAGCGCAGAGGAGCCACCAAAGCAATGCGAGCCGTTAGCCGGGTTAGCGCCGCTGGGAGCCGGATCCGTCGGCCCTCCCCACCGGCGCTGAGGCATGGCCGCCAGAGCCCGCTGCCCTCCCCGCCTCCAAGCGCGCCGACCCAGCCGAGGGCGGGAAGCTAGGGATCCCAGGCGCTAGGGCGGGCTGTGCCAGCGGCTACCGCCCCGCTGAAAAGGGCGGGGCAGGGGGGGGCGAGGTGTCCGCGGTCTGGGCGCCTCCTCCTCTGACCCTGCCAGGAGCACCTGCACTTCGGGGCTGGTACGGACCCCGCTGCGTCCCCTCGGCGGGGCCTGGGCCTGCACTCTGAGCCTCGCGCGCTGCACACCCAAAGTGGAGCCAGGTGTTCTCTACGCGCGCGGCGCACCAAGCCCTGGGGCCCGCCCAGCCCACGCGTTCTAGCGGCGCCCTGCAGCCCTCTCCCCGGGATTCCCGAGGGGGTGCGGTGGGCTCGCCTCACCTGCTTGCCCCGGTAGAAGAGGCGCTGGCACTCCGGCCGCACGTCGAACAGCGCCCACACCCGCTCGCGCAGCTCCTCAATTGTGGCTTTGCGAGACACGTCTTCAATGGTGCGCGTCTGGGAGCCGTCGATGGTGCGAACCTGAATCCACATCTTGGCGGCGGGAGAGGAGACTGGCCGGGCTTTGTCTCCCCCTGCGTTCCGGACGCCGCGCCCCGCCCGGCCCGCTTCCCTAGCAGCTCCGGCTCTCCGCGGGCAGCGGAAGAGCGCGCGCACAAATGAGGGAAACCGACCGGACGCCGGGCCCCACAGGCAGCGGCGACTTCTAATCCGCGCGCCTGCCCAGCGGAGCTGAGAAGGAAAGGAAACCGGAACCAGTCGGGCCGCCACTACCGCAACCCCACCTCACGAATAGGAAGAAGCCTTGTCTGCGCTGCGCGGAGTGTTTACTTATAGAGCGCTAGCTCCCACATGGAGGTCACGGCGCCAACCCGGATCTCGCGAGATCGACTCCCGGCTCCGCCTTAAAGAGGAAGCTGAGGGGGTGGGGAGGCGGGGAGGAGAGGGCTAGAAACCAAAGAGATATAAAATGGGCGGGTGCGGGGAGAGCGGGAGCGGGGTGATAGGGCGGGGCTGCGCAGAGCCGTTACTTGTCGCTTCTCTTGCACCTAGGCCTTGGAAATTCCATCTAGTCTTTGCGGGGGCTAGCGACTCCTCAGGCCTAAGCGGATACGGTTTCTGTGGTCTCAATAACACACCCAAAATAAGCGGGCGCGGCCTAAATTTCAGAGAGCTCACATAAGGAAGTGAGCTGCACCTCCACGCTTAGCCGAACGCGGCCCGCCGCGGCCTAGCTGGGCCCGCGGCTCGGAAAGGACCCAAGACCCTTCTGCTTCGCGAACTTCCTACCCGGCCCGAATTTCCCGCGGAGCCAGAATGTTGCCTTCGCGCGCGGAAAGCAGCTTCCTGTGGTTTCCCGGGGCTGCGCCGAGGTGGAGGCTTCAGGTTCGCAGGCCGCGGGTCGCGCTGGTATCGCTCTCTGATCCAACGCGCTCAGGCCTGGACCTTTGGCCACGGAAGTTTGGTATTGCTCTTAAGGAGGGCCGCTCGTCAAAATCGGGCGTTTCTTTTTGTGGACCTTCCCTGTTAGTGTGCCTCTGACTAAGGGATTGAAGGGTCATGGAAAACACTTATAAAGGATGCAGAACTACACACCTCAGGAGAAAAACTCCCAAAACTACCAGGAGTAAATTCTTGGAAATAGGCCCAACATAGGATTACCTAACAGTGGGTTTGTTTAAAATGAAAATGTTTTCATAAGAAGGAAGAGAACACATGAAAGTAGAGACATATAGAGGGATATAAATATAAAATAATATATATCACAAAATTTGGACTTTATACTTGCCAAAATCTGTAACTTGAATATTCAGACTGGTGCTAATTATTGCCATAAAGGTAGAGAAGCAATTTTGTAATAACCAATTAAAACAATTATAAGTCTGGTGAAGTCCAGAAGTAACATAAAAGAAGGATGGCCCAACATGGGAGAGAATGAAAAAAAAAAAAAAAAAAATATATATATATATATACACACACATACACACATATTTTGGGTCTCTGCCCTTCCCAAAAATTTTACATACACTTATATCCTCCAAATATAATTCATCTGATTTCCTGACTTAAGTACAGCAAATATTGAATATTCATTACATGTGTAAATGAGATGATGGAGATATGTAAAGCACACTTCTAACCTGCCCCAGTGAGGAATAGCTATTTGCTATTATAAAAATGTGCTATACTTTTGTGAAGACATGTTAAGAATTTCTTTAATTCCCTGCATACAGAGAATTTGCTACCTAGTTCAGTTAAGATTTAGAAAAGATGAAAATACTAAAGAATTGTTTAATACTAAGTAATTTGTTGTCAGTTTAAACAACAGTTAATGATAAAAAGGGGACTAGAATTATCTGGAAGTGTAAGGATGGGGTACAACTTGACCTAAGTTAGATGGCGTACTGTAATGTAATTGAATATTTAAATATTCAACTCATAGATTGAGATATATCTGGATTATAATCCCAGTTTTTTTTTGTTTTTGTTTTTGTTTTAAATTTTTATTTATTTTTAAAATTCTTTTCAGTGTTCCAGAATTCATTGTTTATGCACCACACCCAGTGCTCCATGCAATACATGCCCTCCATAACACCCCCACCAGGCTCACTCAACCTCCCAGCCCCCTCCCCAAAACCCTCAGACTGTTTTCAGAGTCCACAGTCTACCATGGTTTGTCTCCCCCTCCAATTTTCCCCAGCTCCCTTCTCTTTTCCATCTCCTCATGTCCTCCGTGTTATTCCTTATGCTCCACAAATAAATAAAACCATATGATAATTGACTTTCTCTGCTTGATTTATTTCACTCAGCATAATTTCTTCCAGTCCCATCCATGTTGATACAATAGTTGGGTATTCATCCTTTTTGATGGAGGCATAATACTCCATAGTGTATATGGACCACATCTTCCTTATCCATTACATTGAAGGGCATCTTGGTTCTTTCCGCAACCTGGCGACTGTGGCCATTGCTGCTATGAACATTGGGGTACAGATGGCCCTTCTTTTCACTACATCTGTATCTTTGGGGTAAATACCCAGTAGTGCAATTGCAGGGTCATGAGGAAGCTCTACTTTTTTTTTTTTTTTTAAAGATTTTATTTATTTATTTGATAGAGAGAGATCACAAGTAGGCAGAGAGAGGAAGGGAAACAGGCTCCCTGCTGAGCAAAGAGGCCCACGGGGCTTGATCCCAGGACCCTGGGATCATGACCCGAGCTGAAGGAAGAGGCTTTAACCCACTGAGCCACCCAGGCGCCCAGGAAGCTCTACTTTTAACTTCTTAAGGCATCACCACACTGTTTTCCAAAGTGGCTGCACCAATTTGCAGTCCCACCAACAGTGTAAGTGGGTTCCCCTTTCTCCATATCCTCTCCAACATATGTTGTTTACTGTCTTGTTAATTTTGGCCATTCTAAGTGGTGTAAGGTGGTATCTCAATGTGGTTTTGATTTGAATCTCCCTGATGCTAGTGATAATGAACATTTTTTGATGTGTCCATTAGCCATTTATACATCTTCATTGGAGAAGTGTCTGTTCATGTCTTCTGCCCATTTTTTGATATGATTATCTGTTTTGTGTATGTTGAGTTTGAGGAGTTCTTTATAGATCCTGGATATCAGCCCTTTGTCTGTAGTGTCATTTGCGAATATCTTCTCCCATTCTGTGGATTGCCTCTTTGTTTTGTTGACTGTTTCCTTTGCTGTGCAGAAGCTTTTGATCTTGATGGAGTCCCAAAAATTCATTTTTGCTTTTGTTTCCTTTGCCTTTGGAGACATATCTTGAAAGAAGTTGCTGTGGCCAATGTCGAAGAGGTTACTGCCTATGTTCTCCTCTAGGATTCTGATGGATTCCTGCCTCACTTTGAGGTTTTTTATCTATTTCGAGTTTATCTTTATGTATGGTATAAGAAAATATAATCCCAGTTTTGATGTTTACTTCAAATATGATCTTGGACAAATAATTTGTTTTAATTACCTCAGTGTAAAATGATGTTTGTAATATTTAATAAATGTATAGTGTAGTATAGCATAGTGCCCATCCCTTGGTAGTACACAATAAGGTATTTTCATGGTATTATTATTGAGAGGATTTAGATAAGCAGAGAATGCCCAAAGAGAAGAGAATGCTTACACACAGACAGAAGATTTGCATTTTTACAGGTCAGGAGATATTGTATCAGAGAAAGATTTACCAGATAGAGAAGGGCAGAGTATGAAGATTAGCATTCAAAGCAGGAGACTTTGCAGGCCCTAGGGAAAAACTAAAACTTTAAGGGGTCCACTGATGCATTAAATATGCATTTGGAAAGATAACAGAAGGACGTTTGAAGGATGCCTTAGGGAAAAACTAAGGGACCAGTCGGAAAGTTTAGTGAAGAGGTAATTGTGTCCATTTCAGTGAAATTTTGTGGAAGTGGATAAGAGAAGAAAGAGAAAATTCCAGAATATTCAGAACTTCAAGCCTACCAGACTTTTAAAATGTGTGAATATGAGGGATGTAGAAATGTGAAATGCTGAGACTAATTCCTGGGTTTCTAGTTTAGGAGAAAATGCATGTCTTGGATAGATGGTGATGCTCTTAACTGAAGTAGGTGGAGATGTATAACTGACCACTGGAAATAAAAGCCCAAAGTTTTGAAGGGAAGTAGAAAAGTTATGAAAGAGGAACTAGTGAAGACTTTCTGTACTGCCCCCCATGAGGGGATTTATTCTTGTTACACTGGTGAACTTTTGGGAGAAAACCATCAAAATTGGTATCTACTTGGACTATATAGGATTTGTGTTAATCTAGTCAATATAGATCCCAAAGGATAAGGACTTAGAGGTGTGAGACCCAAAAAAGATACACTGTCTTGTGGAAACCAAATTAATTACTTCTTGAAACGTAAGCTTATGTGTGTAGTAAGTTACTTAGGATATAAATAAGTGATTGCAAATAATAATTCTATATGTAACAAAATACACCCTTCTGCGTTTAATTTCCTCAGTGTAAAATGGTGTTTATAACATTTAATGTTATAATTTAATAAACAAAAGTTTTCCCCTTTTTCCATATATGCTTTTGCTTACTTAGGAAATTGCCCAATTGTCAAAGCAAGATAGAATTTCTTTGACAAAAACCAAAATATCAGACAGTTCTGACATAACATACTTTATTATCACATGAGTAGCTGAAACAACTTGGATGTGACCAGGCAAAGAAAAGAGGAATTATTTATATAGATAAAGAGCAAATACTGAAATTTATGCCATAAGTCATGTCTCAAAATTTATTCAAGTCAAAATAGGTAAAACAGAAAAAAATTGATTTTTGAACTAATTATTCCAGACTCCTCCTACCACAGAATATCTCCAGTTTTCCCACCTAATGTCCCAAAGTCAAGAACTTTCATATATACTAAAAAAGCTAATTTCAATTTTCTCTCTGAAGCTATGATTATCATCTTTTCATTAGCACTTCTATGTTGGTGGTCTTCCTTTTGGTACACCAGAATCACTCTACCAGCTTGCTGTCCTGGGGTCCAAGGGCAAGGAGTACATCAGTGGAATCAGCACTCTCAGGCTTCCAGTTGAATCTGGCCAGAGGGAAGGAAGCACAAACAGAACACTAAAACAATGAGGTCTGTATATTTATTCCACTGGGTTTCCCCCTGAATGTTCACCTCTAGCTTCTGTTGCCTTCCTGGGAAATCACTACTACTCTTAAAGTAGCCTATTCTACATGACTCACTTTCATATTTTGATAACCTTTCCTTTTTCTTACTGCTTTGGGTCTGCACATTGTAACAGTCCTAGATTCATACATATTTCTTCAGTTTTCTGTACCGTGGCCCATACCCTTTCAATTGATCCCTTGCATGTGTGCCTTTTGGGGCAGGGAGTATCACCAAAGTACCTTAATTAAAGGTTTTGTTATAATCTCTAGTGCTATTTCTGAAAGAACTATTTGTTATGAGATGTGAACTAAAATTTCCATTGGTAAAAAATATTTTTATTATGACTCATTACTTAAATTAGCTATATTTAAAGGTTATGCTCCTTCTTTTTAATAGAATCACAGATTTTTACTTTGGACATCCACTTTAGAGATAATTCCAGTCTATCTTCTCTTTAAAAAATAAGAAAATGATTTGTACAGGACATGTAATCAATGAACGACAGTGTTAGAGCTTAGAGCCCTGTGGCATTCCTCTTTCGCCAATGTTCTTTACCCTTCAGCTGTCCCTCTTTTGTTTTCTCTCAGGCTTCTCCATTCACTTTGTCTAGAGAATAATCCTTGTCCTTCTTGCAGTGGGTGCTTCTGGTTCTTTGATGACTGAGATAGAAGTGGGAACCTGGGATTCTCACTACAAACTTACAGTTTATCCATGTTTTTTCAGTCACATGCTTTCTCCCGCCTAAAAAAAAATTTTTTTTTAGGACGCCTGGGTGGCTCAGTGGGTTAAAGCCTCTGCCTTCAGCTCAGGTCATGATCTCGGGGTCCTGGGATAGAGCCTTGCATCAGGCTTTCTGCTCAGCAGGGAGCCTGCTTCCTCCTCTCTCTCTCTTTGCCTGCCCCTCTGCCTACTTGTGACCTCTGTCTGTCCAAGAAATAAATAAAATCTTCAAAAAAATTTTTTTTAAATATTTTATTTTTAAGTAATCTCTACACCCAACATGGGGCTCAAACTCACAACACTGAGATCAAGAATCACATGCTCTACCAACTGAGCCAGTCAGGCACCCCTCCTGTCTTTTAGAATTGGCCCTCCTCTCTAAGGGTCTTTGGATCAATTCAGCTCAGATTTTCCCCACTGGAGGCAGGTAAGGCTCTATTTTCTAGTGATGGGGTCAATTCTAGTTACAGCTTACTCTGTGAAACAAATTTTAGAGGTTTAAAATAACAACAGTGACTTTCCTGTCTTAAACATTTTCTGTAGCACAGGATTTCTCAATTGGCTCAGTTGGAAAACCTGAGTTCTGGCTCAGAATTTATTATGCTATTGTAATCAGATGCAGCTAAAACTGGAAGAATGGAGGCTAGAGCAATTGGAAACTATCTAGGTATCTCTCGCTAGGAAGTCTCAGGACTTCTCCATGGACTTCTCTCTGTGGGACAGTTTGGTCTTTCTCACAACATGGTTGCCTCAGAATAGTCAAGCTTCCTACCTGATAGTTGAAATCTTCAAGTGTGAGAACTCCAGTGAGCATCACTGGAGGTGCATCACTTTTTACGACTTTGTTGGAAAGACATATAGCATCACCTGTACCATACTCTTTTGGCCAAAACATTTATAAAAGCCCATTCAGTTTCAGGAGGAGGAGATACATACCCCAACTCCTGATGGGAGGGGTGTCAAAAGTCATATTATATAAGAGGATATGGGATGAAAGATATTGTTGCAGCCATTTTAGGAAAACAAACTTATATAACTTCTCCACTAATATTTTCCATCTTTCTTTTTTTGTATAACCAAAGAGTTTTTAAATTATGAAATACATCAGTCATATAAAAAAGTATAGAGAATAATATAATAAATACTTTGGCATTCACCAACTTGCTTTAGAAATAAAGCATTTCAAGTATTTAAAATCCCTCTCTGCTTATATTCTCTCTTTTCTAGAAATTGTCTTGAATTGAATATTTATTATTGTCATGCCTGTCTTTATACTTTTAATACATGCATCTCTAAACAAATATTAAATTTGAGGTCTTTTTACAGTTTATATAACATGATTATTTGTAATATTGAAACATGTTTTAACTCAATATTATTTTTCTGAGATTTATTTGCATTAATATATAGACTCTAGTGCAAACTGTATTAAAGATTCAGATGGGAATATGTTAAGCTGAACAGATGATATCTTGCAATTTTTCATCCTACACTTGTAATACAGAAGTGGCTACTTAATATGTAAATGAATGGTGTGCCTGTGTTCTGATAAGACTTTATGAAAATACATGGCAGAGTGCACAATTGCTGACCGCAGATCTAATATAAAAATTATAACACTACAGATATCTCATGTTCCCTAAAAGTTGCTTTAGGTTATAACCCATCCCCAATCTATCCTTATCATATTCCTTTACCTTAAGAAATTTTTAGCAACACTAACGTAGGAGTGAAACTGGCAGATTTACTAAATTTTGATTTGTGGAAAGCGTCATTTAACTCTATTTTTCACCTTTTATTCTTGATGGTAAAGGTCAGTAAACCGCTATAATTAGATCCCTGTAGCCACCCTCTTTTGAACTTGGCCAGGCTCTTTCTTACCATGCCTTCTCTGCCTAGAAAATTTCAACTCCTTTGTCATGATTTCCCTCAAATGCCACTTTATCCAGGCGGACTTTCCTGATACTCCCCAGCTGAAGAAAATGTTTCACCTGCATTATCAAATTTAGTTCATGTCTCTACTCTAATATTTAACTCAGAGCTGTAATTTGTTTGCATGACTGTCTTTCCACTATTAAATTTTTGATTCCCTAGAGGATGGGGACTTAGTCTATTTATCTTTGTTTCCAACACAAAAGTCAGTGCTTGGTACCTAGATATACTTAATAAGTGGTTGTTGAAGGATGGAAGGGAGGGAGAGAGGAACCAGAGTCTATTCAGATGTCTAGTTGGATCAAGAAAAAATTTGCATAATCGTCAGCCCTCTAAAGGTAGAGATACCACTTTCTTCACCATTCTAATCCACCTCACCCTAAAGCATTTCTTCAGGCCCTCCTACCTCCTCTTTGCAGGGAGGTAGTTATACAGATAATTATAATTTTTGTGTGGAAAAACTTTACATTTTCTTATGATCTAAATTTCCAGGTTCTAAGAGATTGAATGCCTTTAAAACTAACTGACTCTTAATCTCACAAAACAAACTGAGGGTTGCCGGGGGGAGGGGGTTGGGGAGAAGGGGGTGGGATTATGGACATTGGGGAGGGTATGTGATTTGGTGAGTGCTGTGAAGTGTGTAAACCTGGTGATTCACAGACCTGGGGATAAAAATATATGTATATAAAAAATATATGTTTATAAAAAATAAAAAATTAAAAAAAAAAAACTAACTGCTCTCTATGAAGGATAAGAAAATTGAGGTAATAAAAAATAGCTTTTTGTCTAGTACAGAGAAAAAATACATTGTTTCAATCTCACTAATATAATTAGTTTGCTGTGAGGATTACTGCCTGTGAACTGGGAAAGGATATTAACATAAATACATTCTATAGAAAGGTGTCCCCCACATTTTCCAATTGAAAACACATGTTGACATTATTTTGCTGATTTGCATGAGCAAGCAGTCCTTTATAACTGATCTATATCCGTTTAGTAATTGGTTTGTTTAATGAAGGTTTGATGAAAGTGTGTAGCATGATGGAAAGAATATGGGCTCTAGAATTGGAGAGACCTCAACTTGACTCTGCAGTCTGCTAATTGCCTGTCACAGCATTGGGCAACTTGCTTAATTTCTCCAAACCTTGATTTCTTTTTCTTTCCTTTTAAAGATTTTATTTATTTATTTGAGAGAGAGAGAGAGGGAGAGAGAGTGCATACAAGCAGGGGCAAAGGGCAGGAGAGAGAGAAGCAGACTCCCCACTGAGCAGGGGCTAGATCCCAGGACCCTGAGGTCATGATCTGAGCTGAAGGCAGCTGCTTAACTGACTGAGCCACCAGGCACCCCATCCAAGTCTTGATCTGTATCTGAAATAGAGTACCACAAGAACCAAATGAGGCAAATTCTCTTGGCACAGGTACTTGATAATGGTTACTTTCTTCTGTTTTTGTCACAATATCTGAGTGCGTTCTGTCAAAAGAATTTATTCTGGTTTTCAAATGATTTTTTTGGTGATTTGAGACAATAAAGAACGTGGAATGGAAAGCTGTGTTGTCATTTTTAGTCCATTTGGGTTTATGAGCTTGTTTATCTTTCTGATAGGGTTCCAGTTAGCTTAAGATGGAGATGAATTATGAAGTGCTAACTTCTGCTTGGCAAATTGGCATATATCTAAATTATTTTTGTGTTTAGTTAGTTTGACAAGCAAATCATAATATTTATAAGGCACTTTAAGAAGCTTTCTATCCTCTTATGAAATCCCAGAAGATTTTCAAACTTAGAAAGATCTACTATTTAACTTCTCTCTGCTCACTCCCAGACTCCAAGTTTAAAATGTAAAAAATAATTCTGTAAGACAAAAGAAAAAACATCACAATACAATTACACATAAATTTATGGTGATACAATAGTCCCATTTTCTCTTTCTTCCTGGTATTTAAAATGATATTTACACTGTGCAAATAAACCAAATATATCTGTGTACTCCCTATAAAACTGTACTATTAAAATTGCATTTTATGGGCGCCTGGGTGGCTCAGTGGGTTAAGCCGCTGCCTTCTGCTCAGGTCATGATCTCAGGGTCCTGGGATCGAGTCCCGCGTCGGGCTCTCTGCTCAGCAGGGAGCCTGCTTCCTCCTCTCTCTCTCTGCCTGCCTCTCTGCCTACTTGTGATCTCTCTCTGTCAAATAAATAAATAAAATCTTTAAAAAAAAAATAAAATTGCATTTTATAAAGTTTCCATACAGTGAGGAAGTTTTGTTATCCCTTTTAGGTCATTGAAAGAGAATTTTTGGAGGTTATTTAGCCTACATATTTTCTTTATAAACTACCATGGAGATTTTTTATCATGAACATTAATATAATTTATAAACCTCACAAAATTTTAGCAAAAGACTAGGAGTTAGCTGGGACTGCTTTGAGCAAATCATAGTTTTTATTGGCTATTGATTATCTATCTCTAAAATAGTAATGAGCAGGAAAAGTAGTATTGGGTTAGAATAAACCACTAGTGATTAGCTGGTAAGGAAGCTGATAGCTTAAGCTTTATTCTGGAGTCAATTCTGTGAGGTAAACCTCAGTTATCTCAACTATTATCTATTATTTACCTAATAGATTTATGGTAAGAATAAATAATTAAATAAATAAAAGCATAAATAAATAAATTACTTACCTAATAGATTTATGGTAAGAATAAATGAGATATCCTATGTATGCACTTAACATACCATTCGGTGAATGTTGAGTACCATTGTCAGTAGCAGCAACTATCGGCAGACTCAGAGCAACTTGTGTTGGAGTTTTTCATAATAATTAATTTTTTTCATCAGGTACTTATACTTCTTGTATTTGTTAGATTTTGCTGCATAACAAACCACCTCAAATGGCTTAAAACAACAGCCTTTTACTTAATTCATTATTCTATAGGTTAAAAATTTGGACTAGGCTCAATTGAGTGGTCTAGAATGGTCTCACCTGAAATGATCTGTTACCGAACCATACGGGTCTAGCCTGTGCTTATTCACATGATAGATATGCAGGGTTCTAAGAAAGCCAGTGGAAACCTCCAAGAACTCTTGAGGTCTAGGCATAGAATTGGCACAATGTCAATTCATCAGATTTTATTGAAAAAATCAAGTACACAGCCAGCCCAAATTCAAGGAGAGGGAGAATTGACTCTCCCTCTTGATAGGAGGAACTGCAAAGACTCATTGTCAAGGGGTAGTGAGGGAAATAATTATGGCCCTCCATAGTTATTTATATAATATATAAATATATTTTATATTTTAATAAATATAATATAAATAATCAATACAAAATTCTTAATTATAATTATAAATTATGTATAGCAATATAAATTAATATATAATAAACAATAATATATATTTAAATTTTTAATACTTATATATAATTATATAAATTATTATATATTAATAATTATATATAAATATGATAATTATATATAAATGTATAATCTAAATAGTATTTAGATTAATCTAAAATACCATCTCCTATTAATCCTAGATGTAATAGATTATCCATTGGTAATCTTTTATAATATTGGTAAGCTTGTTTCTCCATTTCTCATAATCCACCAATCTTTCAATCTAACCACAGATTGCTACTATAAGTGTGCTTCATGTATTTGTTGGTTTGGGCTGAATTTTTTGTCACATGACCAGTTGGTGTTGCTAAACTTTGATCTACCTCAAATTTATGGTCCAGTATCATTTTATCTAATCCCAGCTAGGGCAAATTATATACTTTCTTGAGTAACCCCTTAGAATATATCATGGTATAATCTGAAAGAGGTTAGGAATTATTGTTTTGTTTTATGTCCATAACAGTAAAAATGTGTTTTTTTAAAGATTTTTATTTATTCATTTGACAGAGAGAGATCACAAGTAGGCAGAGAGGCAGGCAGAGAGAGAGGAAGGGAAGCAGGCTCCCTGCTGAGCAGAGAATCCGATGGGCTCTATCCCAGGACCCCGGGATCATGACCTGAGCCAAAGGCAGAGGCTTAACCCACTGAGCCACCCAGGCGCCCCAACAGTAAAAATGTTTTTAAGAATATCACAGCAATGTTTAGTTTCTTAAAACTTACCACAAGTCTCAAAAGAATAGACTAAATACAAAGACTGACGATGTTGAATGTTAGCAAGAGTAAAGAGTAACTGGGAGTTTCGTACCTTGCAGAATGGGAACAAAGATTGACTCAATCAAATTTGAAACCTGGGCAGTTTCTACATATCTACCCTAGGAGCAATTCTACTCACAGTTATATATGCAATAGAAATTAATGCATATGTTCAATAAAATACATATAAGAATGTATGTAGTAGCTTTATTATAATAGCTCCAAGTTGGAAACCACCTAAATATAAATAGGAGAATGAGTGAACTAATTGTAGTATATTTATACCATGGACTACTACACAGCAATAAAAAAGAATGGGCTACAAATATATGCCACAACATCAATGAATCTCAGAATCATTATGTTGAGTAAATGAAGCCAGGCACAAAAAACATATATTGTACGATTTCTTATATAAAGTTCAAAAAAATGTGAATTTAATCCATAGTGTTAGAAATCAAAACTTTGGAGGATGAAGGACTTGGCGGTGTTGACCAAGAGAGTATAAGAGAAACTTCTGAGTGATAGTAATATTCTAGTTATGATCTGGATGGTGGTCACAGGAGAGTTTATATATGGAAAATTTTACGTATGAGGTGTTCATTTTATGTATATTGAATGTTTATACATACCTATACTCACACAGTTATATTGATAAGTTTCTTAGAAAAAGTGGACTTTTTATTTCTATCTGTGGGTGATATAAGTGAAAATATAAATCCTAGCTTTAGCATTGATCTGTATAGAGAAATTAACCTTCCACACTTCTCTCTCCTTTTTCAGAGATTAATTAGGGAGAAAGTCCAGTATAAGAATTTGATCTGGTCAAAGATAAAGAAAAATGAAATTTAAAAGCTTCTGCAGGTTCTACAATTAAGGATCATTTTAAAAAAGATTTTATTTATTTATTTGACAGACAGAAATCACAAGTAGGCAGAGAGACAGGCAGGGGGGTGGTGGGGAAAGCAGGCTCCCTATTAAGCAGAGAGCCTGACACAGGGCTTGATCCCAGGACCCTGAGATCATGACCTGAGCTAAAGGCAGAGACTTAACCCACTGAGCCACCCAGGCACCCCTGCAATTAAGGATCTTAGATGAGAGAGGTTGGTTGTTCTATATTTTGGGGAAAGGTATGATAGTGTATGTACATGCATGTGTATAAATATGGACGCATGTGTGTGACCATGTGTGCATATGCTGGGTGCACACATTGTGCCTGTGATTGTGTATGTATGTGCATTTTGTTTTCTACTGGATTCCCGTTGGAGGAGCTTGGAGGCATAGCTTTCCTCTAAAATATCAAAGGTTTCATGAAAGGGTGCATGCTTTGAGTTAAGTCCCAAAATTTTGCTGAAGATCCTAAGTACTATTATTCTAGGTATAACAATGCAGACTTGGAGAAATGTTTAACCTCAAGTGAATAGCTCTAGGTGAAAGTGAGCGCAAGGCACAGAGCCTAGGACTAGTATATCACTCCTGTGTTAGGGAGTTTGATATTCATAAAGTAGTATTAGAATCTCATTGGTAAAAAGAGAGGCGCTCTGGGGTGAAGTGACCTTTGAAGGAGGGTGAAGCAAGTCTAGGAACTATGCTACTCCCTCAAAAGGAACCTTATTTCTGTTCTTTGGACCTATAGCATCCAGTTCTTTTTTTTTTTCTTTCCCTACATTTTCTCTCAATTCTTCAGAAAAACGTAGTACCTATTCTGCTGCCTTATGTTGGTGGTGTTGGGACAGTAGGCAGGGAATTAAGAAACAAAACAGTAAATAGAAGAGTAGCCTTACCATCTCACCTTTCCCTGAGACTAATGTAACTGAACCATAAGGTATAGAGAGGGAGGGCAGTGATCTGAGAATTCATGAGGCCACCAGGAATGAAATGAACAAAACCCCACTATGTGACAATAGAGAAACTGCTGCAACATGGACAAATGAAGGAGGGGATGGGAGCCCACCCCGCTAAAGTAAGGCAGGGATGGGAAATAGGGGTAAGAATGAGCAGACACTTGGCTCACAGTATGGTTTAGGATCTTTGATAAAGAATATTGGAATGGCATGTGAATGAGATATTCACATGTCCTATTGTGACCTGTCCAAAAGAGACCTATTGGATTTTTAAAAGTGTGTTGAAATACCCCATATGTACAATTTAGAAGGCCAAAATAGGCGTGCCTGAGTGCCTTCATAGGTTAAGTGTCTGCCTTTGGCTCAGGTCAAAGCCCCTGCATCGGGCTCCCTGCCCAGTGGGGAGTCTGCTTCTCCCTCTGCCCCTCTCCCTCTGTCTCTCCCTTTCTGTCTGCCCCTCTCCCTTTTCCTCTGTCCCTATCTCCTTCTGCCCCTCCCCCTACTCAAGCTCTCTCTCTCACTCTCAAATAAATAAATACAATCTTTAAGGAAAAAAAAGCCAAAAATACATTTGTATTTGGCTTCCTGATATAAAAGTATGGGAACAAATTGAAACAAGATACAAATTTTAAAATAATAAGTAATATTTAAAATATATTCTTGAGGATTTCAATTATTCTGAATTATTCATAGATCAGTGGGGAAAAAATCATGGATTAGAAATGAATGTAGTTGAAATTGTGTGTATCTTCAGCAGTTTTATCCAAAGTCAGCAGAGAGGCTAACTACTTTTTAATTGTCAAAAATGTCGGGGAGGAGTCAAGATGGCGGAGAAGTAGCAGGCTGAGACTACTTCAGCTAGCCGGAGATCAGCTAGATAGCTTATCTAAAGATTGCAAACACCTGAAAATCCATTGGCAGATCGAAGAGAAGAAGAACAGCAATTCTGGAAACAGAAAAACAACCACTTTCTGAAAGGTAGGACCTGGGGAGAAGTGAATCCAAAGCGATGGGAAGATAGACCCCGGGGGGAGGGGCCGGCTCCCGGCAAGTGGTGGAGCTACGGCGCACAAAATCAGGACTTTTAAAAGTCTGTTCCGCTGAGGGACATCACTCCAGAGGCTAAATAGGGGCGAAGCCCACGCAGGGTCAGTGTGGCCTCAGGTCCCGCAGGGTCACAGAAGGATCGGGGGTGTCTGAGTGTCGCAGAGCTTGCGGGTATTAGAACAGGAAAGCCGGCTACAGAGACAGAGCCGACAGTAAGCTCACAGCTCGGTGTTACCTTGAACCGGTCGCAGGCTCGGTGAGCTTGGAGCGCGGCCGGAGGTCAGGCAGACGGAAGTAACTGGGCGCTGTTCTCTGAGGGCGCACTGAGGAGTGGGGCCCTGGACTCTCGGCTCCTCTGGGCCGGAGACCAGGAGGCCGCCATTTGTATTCCCGTCCTCCAGAACTCTACGGAAAGCGCTCAGGGAACAAAAGCTCCTAAAAGCAAACCCGAGTGGATTACTCACCCCAGCCCCAGGTAAGGGCGGTGCAATTCCTCCTGGGGTAAAGACACTTGAGAATCACTGCAACAGGCCCCTCCCCCAGAAGATCAACAAGAAATCCAGCCGAGACCAAGTTCACCTACCAAGGAGTGCGGTTTCAATACCAAGGAGAGCAGCAGAATTCCAGAGGAGGAGAAAGCAAAGCACGGAACTCATGGCTTTTTCCCTGTGATTTTTTTTAGTCTTGCAGTTAATTTAATTTTTTTCTTTTTCTTTTTTTTTTTTTTCTCGCCTTCTGGTAAAATTTTTTTTTAACTTTTACCTTTTTCTTTTTTAATGTTTTTTAACTAGTTTATCTAATATATATATTTTTTCTTTTTTATATTTTTCTTATTTGTTTCTTTTTAATTCTTTTCTTTTCTTTCTTTTTTCTTTTTTCTTTTTTTTTTCTTTCTTCCTTTTTGAACCTCTTTTTATCCCCTTTCTCCCCCCTCACGATTTGGGATCTCTTCTAATTTGGTTAAAGCATATTTTCCTGGGGTTGTTGCCACCCTTTTAGTATTTTACTTGCTCCTTCATATACTCTTATCTGGACAAAATGACAAGACGGAAAAATTCAACACAAAAAAAAGAACAAGAGGCAGTACCGAAGGCTAGGGACCTAATCCATACAGACATTGGTAATATGTCAGATCTAGAGTTCAGAATGACAATTCTCAAGGTTCTAGCCGGGCTCGAAAAAGGCATGGAAGATATGAGAGAAACCCTCTCAGGAGATATAAAAGCCCTTTTTGGAGAAATAAAAGAACTAAAATCTAACCAAGCTGAAATCAAAAAAAGCTATTAATGAGGTGCAATCAAAAATGGAGGCTCTCACTGCTAGGATCAATGAGGCAGAAGAAAGAATTAGTGATATAGAAGACCAAATGACAGAGAATAAAGAAGCTGAGCAAAAGAGGGACAAACAGCTACTGGACCACGAGGGGAGAATTTGAGAGATAAGTGACACCATAAGACGAAACAACATTAGAATAATTGGGATTCCAGAAGAAGAAGAAAGAGAGAGGGGAGCAGAAGTTATACTGGAGAGAATTACATACAATGGTAAAAATATTAGATTGGCAGCTGACTTATCCACAGAGACCTGGCAGGCCAGAAAGAGCTGGCATGATATTTTCAGAGCACTAAACGAGAAAAACATGCAGCCAAGAATACTATATCCAGCTAGGCTATCATTGAAAATAGAAGGAGAGATTAAAAGCTTCCAGGACAAACAAAAACTGAAAGAATTTGCAAACACCAAACCAGCTCTACAGGAAATATTGAAAGGGGTCCTCTAAGCAAAGAGAGAGCCTACAAGTGGTAGATCAGAAAGGAACAGAGACCATATACAGTAACAGTCACCTTACAGGCAATACAATGGCACTAAATTCATATCTCTCAATAGTTACCCTGAATGTTAATGGGCTAAATGCCCCTGTCAAAAGACACAGGGTATCAGGATGGATAAAAAAACAAAACCCATCTATATGTTGCCTCCAAGAAACTCATTTTAAGCCCGAAGACACCTCCAGATTTAAAGTGAGGGGGTGGAAAAGAATTTACCATGCTAATGGACATCAGAAGAAAGCAGGAGTGGCAATCCTTATATCAGATCAATTAGATTTTAAGCCAAAGACTATAATAAGAGATGAGGAAGGACACTATATCATACTCAAAGGGTCTGTCCAACAAGAGGAAGACACAAAGAAATGGAAAAATGTTACATGCTCCTGGATTGGAAGAATAAATATTGTGAAAATGTCTATGTTACCTAAAGCAATCTACACATTTAATGCAATTCCTATCAAAGTACCATCCATCTTTTTCAAAGAAATGGAACAAATAATTCTAAAATTTATATGGAACCAGAAAAGACCTCGAATAGCCAAAGGGATATTGAAAAAGAAAGCCAACGTTGGTGGCATCACAATTCCAGACTTCAAGCTCTATTACAAAGCTGTCATCATCAAGACAGCATGGTACTGGCACAAAAACAGACACATAGATCAATGGAACAGAATAGAGAGCCCAGAAATAGACCCTCAACTCTACAGTCAGCTAATCTTCGACAAAGCAGGAAAGAATGTCCAATGGAAAAAAGACAGCCTCTTCAATAAATGGTGCTGGAAAAATTGGACAGCCACATGCAGAAAAATGAAATTGGACTATTTCCTTACACCACACACAAAAATAGACTCAAAATGGATGAAGGACCTCAATGTGCGAAAGGAATCCATCAAAATCCTTGAGGAGAACACAGGCAGCAACCTCTTCGACCTCAGCCGCAGCAACATCTTCCTAGGAACAACGCCAAAGGCAAGAGAAGCAAGGGCAAAAATAAACTATTGGGATTTCATCAAGATCAAAAGCTTTTGCACAGCAAAGGAAACAGTTAACAAAATCAAAAGACAACTGACAGAATGGGAGAAGATATTTGCAAACGACATATCAGATAAAGGACTAGTGTCCAGAATCTATAAAGAACTTAGCAAACTCAACACCCAAAGAACAAATAATCCAATCAAGAAATGGGCAGAGGATATGAACAGACATTTCTGAAAAGAAGACATCCAGATGGCCAACAGACACATGAAAAAGTGCTCCATATCACTCGGCATCAGGGAAATACAAATCAAAACCACAATGAGATATCACCTCACACCAGTCAGATTGGCTAAAATAAACAAGTCAGGAAATGACAGATGCTGGCGAGGATGCGGAGAAAGGGGAACCCTCCTACACTATTGGTGGGAATGCAAGCTGGTGCAGCCACTCTGGAAAACAGCATGGAGGTTCCTCAAAATGTTGAAAATAGAACTGCCCTATGACCCAGCAATTGGACTATTGGGTATTTACCCCAAAGATACAAACGTAGTGATCCAAAGGGGCACGTGCACCTGAATGTTTATAGCAGCAATGTCCACAATAGCCAAACTATGGAAAGAACCTAGATGTCCATCAACAGATGAATGGATCAAGAAGAAGTGGTATATATACACAATGGAATACTATGCAGCCATCAAAAGAAATGAAATCTTGCCATTTGCGACAACATGGATGGAAGTAGAGCGTATCATGCTTAGCGAAATAAGTCAAGCAGAGAAAGACAACTATCATATGATCTCCCTGATATGAGCAAGTGGTGATGCAACATGGGGGCTTAAGTGGGTAGGAGAAGAATAAATGAAACAAGATGGGATTGGGAGGGAGACAAACCATAAGTGACTCTTAATCTCACAAAACAAACTGAGGGTTGCTGGGGGGAGGGGGTTTGGGAGAAGGGGGTGGGATTATGGACATTGGGGAGGGTTTGTGCTTTGGTGAGTGCTGTGAAGTGTGGAAACCTGGTGATTCACAGACCTGTACCCCTGGGGATAAAAATATATGTTTATAATTGTCTAAAATGTCAAAGAAACCCAAGGATAGTAAATGTAATTGAGTCAAGGACATGCACTTGTCAGATTTTGTATTCAGCAACTTCAACAAGGCAACTCTTAAAATATTACAAGAAAAACTTTATATGTCCCATGGTCTTGGAATGTAAGTAGAAATAGAATATATGCCTCTGAAAGTCTCCTTTGAATCAGAAAGTCTAATCAGACCAATACTAGAAGTAGTATGTTGCCCCATATTTTTCAGGACTCAGTCCCAGTCCATATATAGTGATTAAGATGGTAACTCTGAATGTGGTCCAGTTTTGGAGCAGTCATTTTAACCATGCTGTAGTCAGTCATTAAAGCATCCAAACCCGCATGGTCATTGTATTTGTAGTTGTGTATAGAACTAGTTTATTATTTTCTCTTAAATTATCTGCAAGATTCCTAAAGTGTTTTTTTTTCTATTCTCATCGGTAGGCATTTATTTGTGGCTTAAAAATACTTGGTGAATATTTCAGATATTTTATTAGTTTGCTAGGGTTTCCATAGCAAAGAACCACAAACTGTTTACTTGGTGGCTTAAACAACAGAAATTTATTTTCTCCGTTTGTTGGTTCGAAGTCCAAGATCAGGGTGTCAGCAGGTTTCATTTCTCCTGAGGCCTCTCTTCATGGCTTGCAGATGGCCACCTAGTTGTTTTTTATTCACATGGTCTTTTTTCTGTGCATGATCTTTCCTGATGTCTTTCCCTCTTAGAAGAATATCAGTCATATTGAATTAGGGTCCCATCCATATGACATTTTTACCTTAATTACTTCTTTAATTAAGGCCCTATCTCCACATACAATCATATGGGGGCTAGGACTTCAACATTTAAATCTGGGGGGATAGGGACACAATTAAGTTCATGGGAGATGGCCATACTCGTGAACTTGAAGTTCTATCATCACTCACTTTTGTTTTAAGATTACAACTTACTGGTAATTGTAAATAGCATAATACCCTAAGTAAAGGATGAATTGCTATTGGAAAAACCCTTGAAACTAATTTAGGGATTTTAAAATTTACTTCAGCCAGGTAGAGCCTCAGATTGTTAAGAGCTAAATGATTATACACACATGTTGAATATTAATCTTGGAAAATTCAGTTATCTAAGATGTTAGTAAATTCAGTGGCAAATAAATAACAACTGTGAGAAATAGTACAATCATCCTTTTTAGTTTGCAGATTTAAGAAAATTCTAGATGAGTTTTTTTCAGAGCTTTTCCTTTTTTTAATCTTTTAATTTTTAATTCTTTTTTTTGTTAGGTTCAATTAGTCAACATATAGTACTGCATTAGTTTTTTTTTTTTTTTTAAGATTTTTTAATTTATTTGACAGAGAGAGAGAAACCACAAGTAGGCAGAGAGACAGGCAGAGAGAGAAGAGGAAGCAGGCTCCCCACTGAGCAGAGAGCCCGATGCGGGACTCGATCCCAGCACCCTGAGATCATGACCCGAGCCGAAGGCAGAGGCTTTAACCCTCTGAGCCATCAGGCACCCCCAGCATTAGGTTTGGATGTAGTGTTCAATTATTCATTAATTGTGTATAACACCCAGTGCTCATCACAACACGTGCCCTCCTTAAAACCCATCACCCAGTCACCCCATCTCTCCACCCACCTCCCTTCTGTAATCTTCAGTTTGTTTTCTGGAATCCAGAGTCTCTCCCGGTTTGTCTTCCTCTCTGATTTCTTCCCATTCAGTTTTCCCTCCCTTCCCACATGGTTCTCTGGGCTACTGCTTATATTACACATATAAGTGAAACGATATAATTGTGTTTCTCTCATTGACTTATATCATTTAGCATAACCCTCCAATATTTTTCCCTTTAAAAAGAAAAAAGTTTTATTTATTTATTTGAGAGGAAGTGAGTGAGGGAGCAGGGAGGGCCAGAGGAAGAGAATCCCTAAGCATAATTCCCACTAAGTGTGGAGCCTGTCCCAGAGCTCAATCTCATGACCCAAACATCATGCATGACCTGATCCAAAATCAAGAGTTAGCCACTTAACCAACTGAGCCAACCAGGTGGAAACCCCAGGGCTTTTTCCTTTTAATGAATCATGTTAAATCCTAAAATAGTCTAGGCAAAGAGCTTTGCTTTCTAAAGCTAAATATTTAAGATGCAACATTTCCCTTAAAAAAGCCAAGGACCCCAAAATGTAAATTAATAAGTTCTAAAAATATGTAGTGAGAAAAGAAAGAGCTTTTAAAGAGATAGAAATGATCTGTATGTTTTGTCTTAAGAATAATTATTTCTTGGGGCATCTGCGTGGCTCAGTGGGTTAAGCCTCTGCCTTCCACTTAACCCGCATAGGGCTCTCTGCTCAGTAGGGAGCCTGCTTCCTCCTCTCTTCCTGTCCCCTGCTCTGCCTATTTCTGATCTCTCTCTCTCTATCAAATAAATAAAATCTTAAAAAAAAATAGTTATTCCTTTTATAAAAAGAGGCAAGAGTACCGAGGTAAATCATTTTGAAAGATGATTGTTGTTCTGATTTGGCTTTCCTATTTTTTTTTTTTAAGACTTTATTTATTTATTTGACAGAGAGAAAGAGATCACAAGTAGGCAAGCAGCAGGCAGAGAGAGAGAGAGGGAAACAGGCTCCCTGCTGAACAGAGAGCTCCGTCCCAGGACGCTGAGATCATAACCTGGGTGAAAGGCAGAGGCTTAACCCACTGAGCCACCCAGGTGCCCCTTGGATTTCCTACTTTTAAAATAAACATGGTGTGGATGCAAGAAAAGAAACCTGTGGTTTTTCTGCAGATTGGGAGTGGATCTTGTGTATTGACAAATTTTGGTGTGCTTGTTCTCAGAGAAATTCTTCCTACTTTGAAAATCTAAACCCTTAAAATATGATATTATGGTCACATAAAGTTATAGTTATAAAGGACATATTAATTTACTTTTAAAATTAAAGTTAGAAAAATTTACAATCTGTTCCTTTTCTCAAACACTTGTAACCACAAGTTTTATTCACTGTAAATATCTTACTCTTCCTTGAAAGTCCAGGTAAGATGTTTTTGTTTAAGCTTCTTAGTGATGTTTTCTGAGAGAAAAGAATTGCTTATATATTGGTATGCCTAACTTTAATAGTTTCTAGAATGGCATCTGAAAATAAAAAAGAAAGTCTTTTCTCTTTGACATTGGTGAGTAAATACCATTCAGTGATATAAAGCAGTGATAAGAATCTATTGTAATACCCACAGAAACCCCATTATGAGAAGTTGCTTTCTGAAGATTGTGGTACCTTGTTTGTTAGGAGAAAATTTAGAGAGCATTTTTGTAATTTCTATTGATGTCCACAAAGATAAATATGGTTTTAGGTAGTCAAAGAATCAGAATTGGTGAATTTTAAAACAACAAAAATTATCTTTTTGAGGCTCAAACTTTTCCATTTGTCTTTTATTATCTTTAATATCTAGGTAATACATATACATTGTAGAAATTAGGGAAACTTACTTGAATTTCTTCTGTCTTCTAGAGAAAACCACTGTGGATTTTTAAAATATAAATACTCTAGATATTTTTCCATGTGTATATGTATGTAACTTAGCACTTAACAGAATAAGCTGAACAACGTTTTCTCATTACTCTATGTAGATTTTGGTATTTTTGATGGTTCTGCATAATATTCCATTGAATGGATAACATATTTAACAAAATCCCATTGATGGATATTTGGGAAGTTTCTAAGTTTTGCTAGTATAATCAATGCCCACGTGAATATACACATATGCACACACACATTTATATAGCTGTATCTATATACTTATATATCTATTCCTATCTATCTATATGATAAGTGATAAATAGTATTTCTTTAGAATAAATTCCTAGATATGTATTTACTGGATGAAAGAGCTTGCATATTTTGTCAGATAAAAGCCCTCTTAACCAAAGAAATAAAAACTGGTAAATGCCCTATTAATCAAAATAAGTGACTAAAGAGGGAAATCATAAAAATATGATATATGTATATATAAACACACTCATATATATGTATAAAATATATGTAAACATACACATATATCTTAAACATTTTATTTTTACTTAAAAAATATAAATGCCTATTCATTCATTAATTTAGATGAAATTTTAAAATTTCTTTTTAGGACTAAGGAATTTATTGTTGTTGTTGTTGACAATGAGACCCATGATTAAATTCCAAATAATCTTCTTGGATGAATGACATCTGTGATGAATTGTTTAGGCTTTTTAGTTTCCTTTTTTCTAAGGTGAAGCAAGAACTGAAAAAGGGTATACTCCTCCTCCAATATTTTGCTACTAATTTGGCATTTGTATGTGTGTGATCTGCCTTTAGAATCTATCCAAAGCATTCAAATTAGTTTTCCCTGAAACATATCATTTTGTTTTCTTTCACGTAATACTGATTAAATAACATAATTATAAGACAAGTATAGTTGACATACACGTATTTTTTAAGAAACCAAACCACTGACTCTTGATAAGCAAAAACTCAAAATGTCAAGAGCAGATCAGAGAGTACTCTACTGGTATAAAGGACTCAAAGGGTCCCGGCCAGCTGTGTGTTTTATAGAATCAATAGAGTGTCAGTTTAATAATTTAGTTAATTCAGGGTTGGTTGAGAGAGTTTCTACTAAATTACCTTTCAGGAAAGTACCATTGACTTACCCTCTTCCAGCAGTATATGCAGTATATGAGAGTGTTTCCGTCCACTCTGGCTGTCAAACTTTAGTGGTCATAAGAATAACTTGGACAGAGGTGCCTGGGTGGCTCAGTTTGCTAAGGGTCTGTCTTTGGCTCAGCTCATGATCCCAGCGTCCTAGGATTGAGCCCTTCACTGGGCTCCCTGATCAGTGGGGAGCCTGCTTTTTCTCCTGTTTCCCCCTGCTTGTGCTTTCTCTCTGTGTCAAATAAATAAATAAAAATCTTTTAAAAAAAAGTAAGAATCACTTAGACAACCTGTTAAAAATGCAGATTCTTGACATACCATTCTAATAGATTTTGATTTGGGGCAAGTCCCAAGAATCTGCAAAATATCAACCAAGGTGATCATGTCAAAATATTTAATTGAACGATGAGATTCTATGATTCTCATTAATCCATAGAGAGTCTTCTAACAAAATTTGGTTAAGGTAACAATATTATCCATTTAGGTAATTTCACCTCTTTGATCCAACCTATTCATTCTAGAGAAATAACTTTCAGGAGAAGAATTTTCTTGGTCCATCCAGCTTTTCTATGACAGAGATTTTGACAATCCAAATATTCAGATTTATTTTTGAAAAATCAAAACTAGATATTTGAAAAGTCTAAATGCATCTTAGCAGTACGGGGTAGATCCTCTAAAGCACACCATATAAGATTTTTCAGAGTTGGATTAGGATTCAGATGGAACTCAGCTTCTTTTTTTTTTTTTATTTTTAAATTTGAGTATAGTTTAAATACAATATTATATTAGTTTCAGGTGTACAACATAGTGATTCAAGTTCTCTATATGTTATGTTGTGCTCATTATAAGTATAGCTGTCACCCAACACTGCTATTACAATATCATAGACTATATTCTCTATGCTCTCATTTATTCATTCCATAACTGGAAGACTGTATCTCCAACCTCTTCACCCAATTTGCTCATCACCCCAACCTCCCCCTCTCTGGCAACCATCAGTTTGTCCTCTGTATTTATATATCTGAGTCTGCTTTTTGTTTGTTTAGTCATTTGATTGTTTTTTAGATTCCATTTTTAAATGAATTCATATGACATTTGTATTTCTCAGTCTGACTTATTTCACTGAGCATAATACCCTCTAGGTCCATCCATATTGTTACAAATAGCATGATCTCATCCTTTTTTCAGGACTGTGTAATACTTTGTTTCATATTACATCTTCTTTATCCATTCACCTATCAATGGACACTTAGGTTTCATCTATATCTTGTCTATTGTAAATAATGTTGCAATAAACATAGGGGTATGCATATCTTTTCAAATTATTGTTTTTGTTTTCTTTAGGTAAGTACTCAATAATGGAATTATTGGATCATATAGTACTTCTATTTTTAACTTTTTGAGGAACCCCCTACTGTTTTTCACAGTGACTGTGTCTATTTACACTCCCACCAATAGTGCATGAGTATTCTTTTTTCTCCATATCCTCTCCAACACTTGCTATTTCTTGTCTTTTTATTTTAGCCATATGACAAACATGATAACTCAGATTCTTGTCTATATATTAAACAGCTTCATAGGGGCAATCTCTCCTTAGTTTTTACCCAAGTCACTTTGCCATTAAATGGAATTTAAATAAACCTACAGCCAGGTAATGAAGGAATTTTTTTCTCTAAAAACCATGCCTTTAGAAAACCAATGATACTAAAACTTGAATTTTTTTATTTTTTATTTAAAATTTTTATTTATTAATTTAAAAATTCCAGTATCATTATAAAACCTGAATTTATAATAAGAAGTTAATGTCCATTATCACCTAAAACAACAGCAACAAAAAATATTGAAAATTTTTTTGACAATAGAAAACCACAGTTAATTTATTAACACTTAAATTTTTTTTAAAGATTTTATTTATTTGTCAGAGAGAGAGAGAGAGAGAGAGAGACAGTGTGAGCGAGCACGGGCAGACAGAGTAGCAGGCAGAGGCAGAGGGAGAAGCAGGCTTCCTGCCAAGCTAGGAGCCTGATATGGGACTGGATCCCAGGATGCTGGGATCATGACCTGAGCCAAAGGCAGCCGCTTAACCAACTGAGCCACCCAGGCATCCCAACACTTTTAAATGTTTAGGGGCTTCATTAATCTTAACCAAATTACAGTATAGCTACCTAGTGTCTTGCAGAGAAGGGGGCCATGCAGGGATTTTTATCAGTTTTTTTTTTTTCCCTCAGGCTTGAGAGTTTGCAAAGAAAGATGATTTTCATACTGGAATAAATGTTTCTGAACTTTTCTTGCCAACTTAGGGCCCTAGGACACTGAGATCCTGAAGAGCCACAGCTGGCCTGATGGAGTCAATGGATATCAGGAAGAGATTGTCCAGAGGGTAAGGAAGAGTTGAAATTTGAAGCGGCTATCTGTGGCTCTAGGAAGCTGAAGCAGGAGGCTTATTTAAAGGTGCTTGAGTCTTTCATTTGTGAGTCATGCAGGAAGTATTAAAGTCTTCAGTTTGCTCAGAGAGGTGGGGGAGTAAATAAGTATATGTGAGCATCAGGCTGAAAGTTCAGGGCTCCACTGATCCATTCAATCCCTCAGGTTCCATGGCTCTCGGTTGTTTATCAGAGTAACTCTAGGGCCTTGTCTGATCCAACTGGAACCAGTGGATGTTCAGAGGGAATGAGGAAGTACGGGGCATTGATATTATATAGGCAAACATGACTAAAGAGAGATAGGAAACAAAGGAATCAGCAGATAAATTGCCTACCCTTTCAAACAGAAGATTTCAAGACAGAGTGGCTCCATGTTGCCTTTTTCTAAGGGGTCCTGTGACACTGAGCAGTCTATTGCTATGACCAGTTTAGTAATTCATTATTGTGTTTGCCTTCTCTCCTTACCTGAATGAATTCTCTTTTATTTTTCACTCTTGCATTTCTGAGATTATATTCCCCAATAACACATTAACACAAAAGCTTTGCCTCAGGCTCTGTTTGTTTTTGTTTTTGTTTTTTAATTGAGGCTAAGAAGATGGATTCCAGGATAGCCCTAAAAATAAAGCTGTCAGGATGGAATTTTGGAGTTGGGTTACCTAGACTAAGGGCAATAGAGAATCCACTTCTGGTGGTTAAGTGGGAAGATAATGACCCCTGGCAGTGAAATCACAATGAAGTTTTGCCTGTGGTTAGTTGGGCAGCGATGCAAGGTATAAGGCAAGGCATTCTGAGATCATTATGTGGAAAATAATAATTATAAGACTTATAACATGGTGTGACTGCCTTTGATGGCAGTAGAAATATTATATATAGAAAATGATACTTTCCTCAGCTGCCACTAAGGTGCCCAGTCCTTCTGAGGAAGCTAAGTTGGCACTGGGGTCAGGCCCTTACTTTATCCAGCAACTAGCACTGAACCCGGCAGTGATCACTCAGCATTTGCCTGCACCATGGCCTCCATCTAGGAGCTCACCTGCGTCTCCTTGGCCCTCATTGTGCATGATGATGAAGTGACAGTTATGGAAGTTAAGATTGATGCCCTCATTAAAGCAGAAGGTGTAAATGATGAACCTTTCCAGCCAGGCTTATTTGCAAAGGTCCAGGTCAATGTTAACATCAGAAGCCTCATATGCAATGTAGGGGCTGGTGGACCTGCCCCATCAGCTGGTGCTACCCTAGCAGAAGGTCCTGCTCCACCACTGCTGCCCCAGCTTAAGAGAAGAAAGTAGAAGCAAAGAAAGAAGAATAGGAAGAGTCTGATGATGACATAGGCTTTAGTCTTTTTGATTAAACCTCTTCTGTAAACTGTTTAATAAATAGCTAAACTCTTGGGCATTTGGGTGGCTTTCTTGGTTAAGGATCTGCCTTTGGCTCAGGTCATGATACCAGGGTCCTGCTTGGCAGGGAGTCTGCTTCTCCCACTGCCCTTCCCTCCACTTGTGTACACTGTCTCTCTCTCTCTTTCTCAAATAAATAAATAGAATTAAAAAAAAATAGTTGAACTCTTAAGAAAAGGGGGGGTGCCTGGGTGGCTCAGTCAGTTGAGCACCAACTCTTGATTTTGGCTCAGGTCATGGGTTTGAGCCCTAAGTTGGGCTCTGTGCTGGGCATGGAGCCTGCTTAAGATTCTCTCCTTCTCCCCCTCTCCCCTCCCTACTCTCCCTCTCTCTAAAAAGAAAAGAAGAGAAAATTATATACTCAGGGAAGCTAACGACATAATTAAGGGATCCTCTGAAAACCAGAGGTGTCAATGGCAGTCCAGTCTCAGGGTAGACTGGTTTGAAAATCAGATCCAGGTTCTATTTATAAGGACAGTAGAGATGTAATGGAAATTAAATTTGTAACTGCTATGTATATAAACTATATTAAAACCAGGACCCAGATGGGGAAGAGGGCACAAAAGAGCTGTGATGAGGATATCTGAATGGGTAAACCTAAGATACTAAACTAAAAAATTCCCTGGAATATTCCTGGGCCAGTGGAATCCTCTTGTTTTCTTTGCCAAAGGAAAACACCCTCCCTTTTCCTAGAATCTGTACAATGGCCTTACCCAAAGCTGGTGCTAATAAGATGATGCTTGTCATTTTAAAAGCTGCCTCTACAACAACTCATTGCCTTTGGGCCAATAACCAGGATCATATTTTAGCACAGCCTGAGAGGAAAGGTACAGTTCCTGCTTAGGGAAGAAATAGACTACCTATTAAACAATTGGCAAATCTGGCCATTATTTATCAGCAGACAACAAGGGAATATGTATGTTCCCTCAGGGGAATATGTATCCCCTCAATATGTATATTGAGGATATCAGATCAGGATAGTCTGGATAGAGGAGAAGTCAAAGGTATGGGGTTATCTTCTATGACTGAGGACTCAATGTTCCAGGACCTAGAATTGCTCTAAATATACTATCGGTTTGGTTCCTTGAAATTTGTTCATGACAATGGCCTAGAGTATATGAGGTGAAGTTACCAGTTGTCTTGGGGTTATATTGAATAATGAAGACATAAGGATCAGGGAAGCAGGAATGCTAGAATGGATTTACTATGTACAAACTGAGGACCTATCACTGATTCTGATTATAAGGTCCCTGAAGGACTCAGATCTCACTCCTATCTCTAAGGCAATAGGGAATATACTAGTGCTGGGTATGCCAGTGTCTTTAGAAAGCTTAGTGTTGTCTCTTTTCTGCAGGCGATGACTGAAGATGTGGCATGCAAATTAGGACATCTAATATAAGTGAGGACAATGGGATTCCAGAATGGTAGAGACCAGTGGCATTAACTAAAGGGGAGACCCAAATTTCCTTGAGGAAGAACCTAGCAATGCCACTAGAGTATATAGAACAAATATTCTTCTGATCCTTCCCTAAGAGGACCTTCGATCATTTATGAGTGTGCCAGGGGAAAGGGCAATTACCAGGCTTTCCAAATCTGTTAGATATGAAGTCTGAGCTGGCACTGGCATTAATAGTAAGAGGCCCAAAATACCATCCTGTCTTCCAGTTAGAATGGGAGTTATGGTAGCCAGATGATAAACTGAATATTAGCGGAAGTCCAATTCACAATAGTATCAATGAGTCAGGAGACCTGTCCTGTTATTCCTTGAATATATAAATGGAATAGTTATCAGCTGAAATGGGTATCAGAACTTTTACATGGGTTTCCTGTACTGTGTAGATTGAGGGCCATTATTTTCAGGCCAAGTGAGAGTACCAGAAACTGACTACCCCTGAGTAAAAAATGTAAATTATAAATAATACCTTATCCCAGAAGGGATTGCAATGATTTACACTACTATCAGTCTTGAAAGATGTGGGGGGTTGTGGTCCCCATTGTAATTCCTTTCAATTCACCTCTATTCTCTCAAAACCAAAGGATGTTGGTGGATGGTGGGGGACCACCAGACATTCAGTAGTGACAATCTTAGTCATGGCTTATGGGCAGAATATGGTTATCTTTACAGAAGCACATTAATTTATCCTCTGGCATTTGTCATGTGGGTATTGGTGTAGTGAATGCTTGTCTTCCAATCCTCATCTGTAGGGAGTATCAAAATCTGTTTGCCTTTATAGGGTAGGATGGAGTTAATGCCTTAATGGCTTTTACTTATGGGAAAAAGGAGGTGAAAAAAACTGAAAGATACATTACCTGCCCTCCAAAGATTACAAGATGCAGTAACTCCAAAATGCCTTTCTGGAGATATCCCTCATTACCAAAGAACTCATTAAGTCTCTTTTATAAGTATGCCCAGCTCAGTAAATACACAAAAGATTGTATAACCTTCTTGTCCTTCCTTGCCTCATTTACATTTTCCCTTTGTTCTTGCCTCTCTGGGACTGAATCTCCAAGGAAGAATTAGCAGAGTTTTGCTTCATGTTGTTTTCTAAGAATCTGAGCTAATAAAACAGCCCTCCACACTCTACTTAACCTAACACCAACTGGTTGAACTTAGAAAGGGAAACATAAATGTGTAGATAAGCACATATTAGTTTTGAAAGACATCTGCTCTGCATTATTTCTATGAAAATCAATGGAGAAGATAAAGTAAAAGGCAAATATGTTGTTTAAAAATTAACTACAGATTACATTTAAAAATATTTGCACAGGGGCGCCTGGGTGGCTCAGTGGGTTAAGCCTCTGCCTTCAGCTCAGGTTATGATCCCAGTGTCCTGGGATTGAGCCCCATATCAGGCTCCCTGCTTGGCGGGAAGCCTTCTTCTCCCTCTCCCACTCCCCCTGCTTGTATGCCTTCTCTTGCTGTATCTCTCTCTGTCAAATAAATAAATAAAATCTTAAAAAAAAATTGCACAATAAAGGAGTGCCTGAGTGGCTCAGTCTGTTAAGTGACTGATTCTTGATTTTGACTCGGATCATGATCTCATAGTTCTAAGATCAAGCCCTGTGTTGGGTTCTGAACTCAGTGGGAAGATGGCTTGAGATTTTCTCTCTCCCTCTCCCTCTGCCCCCCCCCACCCTGTTCCCCTACTCTCATTCTCTAAAATAAATAAGTCTTTAAAAAATATTTGCACAATAGAAGTATAAATTCTATTTACGTCTTTAATAACTGGTCAGTTTAGACTATAAGTTAATTTACTATTCATTAATAAAATTAATATCCCTTGGAGCTATAAACCTTCTGAATAGCCATGTAGCATCTGATCATTTTTATTTATCTTTATCATTTAGTTTGTGCCAGCAAGCCAGTGTCTATGAGCAACTCTTTTAAGATTGCAAGTACTGAATATTCTAATCTCTGCACCAGAATCCAAGTATGACTGACATTCTGATTTGGAAACTATTTTAAGGAGATGGTTTGACCATCAGCAGTAAAGGTTGTGTTGTAGCATTAGTTTGCTACGGACTTATGAAGTGCTAGATTTAATCCTCATAGGCACTGAGTTTATTGGACTAGGAGCAAGTTTCTGAAGTTTCATTAAAGAAACAAGAATAAATGTGTCTTGAGGGGAACTTGAGCTCTGAGGCTCCCTTCATTTCTAGTTTAACAAAGCCTTAATGAGTAGACCATCAGGGCGCAGTTTCAAAAGCACTGCTTTTAATTTAACCCTTTTTTCTCCCTGGGAAGACCTAACCAAACATGTTATTTAATAATTATTTTCAATGTCATTGTACTCAGGGACATGGTATGTATCACAGGCTCTACAGATGTACAAACCATTGAGAGTCACTGCCTCAGGAGGGTAGACCTGGGAGAGGGATCCTTGCAACTCTAGGAGAAAGCTCGATGCTCTTTGGACAAAGCTTTCTGCGGTTCCAGCAATTCCATGTGTGATTTAGAAGAGTGGGAGGTACTAGGTCTTGGTAGGCGAGTCTCTTGACTTGTGGACCTCATTCTACAGGGAAGAGCATGGATGAAGGAAGGCTAGATGGGCCCCTTTAAAGTACAGGATTTGAAGCAGGGACTGGGTCTATGAGTGATATGCAAAGTAGGAATGATCAAGGAACAAAAAGACTGGTGAATCTGGAAGGAGGTCATGAGAGGCCATGGTAATAGGATGAGATTGATCAGATAAGCCTTGAAGATCATGACAAGGCATTTAGATTTTTGTTTTACTGGTATGCTTGTTTGCCAGTCAGACCACATTAGGTCTGCAAGCCTTAAGTAAGATCTGATCAGGACCTTGTCTGAGGCTTATCTTCAAAACTTTGGGACAGGAGACTGTAAAAGAAAGGGCTTGGGATTTTACCTAGTCTGTGGTGAAGGAGAGGTAAAAGTATATCAACATATTCTGATGGAGCCAAGATAATATCATAGCACAGAAAAAAGAGCTTTTTCATAATATAATTCACCATGTGTACACCAGGGCCTGTAACTAGAGACAAGATTTATTTAAACTCACCTAAGAGCTGGATAGGAGACAGAAGGCTATGCTTTGCTATGAAGCTGACAAATGTTTATATTTCAGGTTGTCTTGGTCTTATTTACAAACACCCTGATGTTATTTATAGCATTGTCCTTGGACCTTTCTTTTTTTTCTACCCCAGTTTGCCTGAATCTCAAATCCTGGTTCTGCAATTTCAGCCTTTGGCCTTTGGGTTAAGTTTAGCTCTTTATCTTGCCAGCTTTCCAATGTAAGCTTTCCCTAATGGCTTCTGACTTAGCTGGCCTGTCTGACCTCCTGATGTCACATGGCAAACATTGTTCCAGTTCTGACCACTTGCGATCTAACTTCTGCCCTAGCTAGAACAACCTCTGCTTCCCCGCAAGGAGAGATTAAGCATTTTGTTATGAACCCCCAGATTCAGAACACCTGCTTGGTTGCCCTAGCAACAAGGCAATGGCTCTGCTTTTCTTTAGTCCCTGGGCTTGGAGAATATGACATTACCAAAGGAAAATTCAGAGCTCCAAGGACAGGTTCCTACTGGATCCACCCAGTCAGTGGAGTTTGGGATGCAGATACAGACCCTGCTTTTACATACTGGAGTTAGCATCTACTGTAGGCAGCTAGGCCCATCCCTATTTACCCATCTAGAGAAATGTAGAGGCAATTCAGCAGAATTCCCTGAAATTAACCAGTCATAATGATTCATTGAATATCAAAGTTTTGGTTGGAAATTGGAGGAAGGGGGTGGTGCTGGGTGCAAACTGATTTCATTTCTTACATACTGCATTGTAAAAGATGTGGAGAGTGATAGCTCTGTTCCTGAAACCCAAAAGCAATGTCCAGAGGGGCACAAGCAAGGTCCACCCACAAGAACTGATAGGTATTGCTTATCTGCTAGGAGAAAGAACTGACACCTCTAGATCTTATGGGCTATCCTGAAGGAAATGAGTTTGGGATGATCCAAACTTCCACCACAATTTAGCCACAACCTCAAGAGAGGATTATGTAATAAGCTAGCTCAGCTGCTCAGGCTTGAGGGTTTCAACATTAACAAGCCTCTGTACAAGGTTGGAAAAGGGACTAGTACACACCATGCTTCTCTCTCTCTCTCTCTGTGGTAGCAGGGCTACTTTCCCAAGGTACGTGTATATGTGTATGCACATGCATGTACATGTGCATACCTGCCCCTCTCTGTTTGCCAGTTTCCCCAACCAGGTCACCTATACCTTTGTCACATATCATGCATATTTAAAAAATATATATTTTATTTATTTATTTGACAGACAGAGATCACAGGCAGGCAGAGAGGCAGGTAGAGAGAGAGAGAGGAAGGGAAGTAGGCTCCCCGATGAGCAGAAAGCCTGATGTGGGGCTCGATCCCAGGACCCTGGGATCATGACCTGAGTCAAAGGCAGAGGCTTAAACCCACTGAGCCACCCAGGCGCCTCATATATCATGCCTATTTTTATGCAGTTTGCATTATTCTTATTCTAGTTCTAAAAAATACTTGCTTAAAGATCATCTATTGCAAAAAAGTATAGATCAATTTTAAGGATTTGTTATTGACAATTAATATTCAAGAACACTTTCTCTGGTAAGTGCCCTCCTTCATACAGAGAAAACTTTGGGGATGCTTTATACATGATGCTTGCACTATTTTTTAAAAAAGATTTATTTATTTATTTGAGAGAGAGAGAGAGAGTATGCACACACGAGTGGGGAGGATGGACAGAGAGAGAGGGAGAAGCAGACTCTCTGCTGAGCAGGATGCCTGACGCAGGGCTCTATCACAGGACCCTAGACCCTAGATTATGACCTGAGCCAAATGCAGACACTTAACTGATGGCCACTCAGGTGCCCCTGATGCTTGTGTTATAAAAATGTTCCTTGGTAACAGTGACTAATGTTTTACAGTGGCAGCAGGACTTCTGCAGTTTGGGAGGCAGCTGGGAGCCTGGATCTGAGTCAGATGCACTTGGATTCAAACATCCAGTCTGCCATGTACAAGCTGCAGAGACTTGGGCAAGTTTCTTAACCTTCCTGCCTTAATTTTTCTCACTTATGAAATTTCTTCCTTAAGGGTCTTTGGTGAGTATTAAAGAGGGTAATAGATGTAAAGTCCTTAAAACAGCATTCAAATAAATGCATAACATGAAGGTTTCCAGGACTGTGCTTGGGCTTATGAAAGCTCCTTAAATATTTGTAGGATATGTTTTTTCTTTTTTATTATTTAAAAAAGATGTGCCAAGATTTTATTTTTTCAAAAGGAATAAATAAAATTCTATAATTCAAAATGATTATGTATAATATCAAATTGACTGCCACCAAAAACCCTAGAGCATTTCCCCTTCAAGAAGAGGAGGTACTTAAGCCTATTCATTATATTTTAAGTTCTTTTTAAAAAATTTATTTATTTATTTAATTATTTTTATTACCATAGAATGCATTACTTCCCCAGGGGTACAGGTCTGTGAATCATCAGGCTTACACATTTCATAGCACTCACTGTAGCACATACCCTCCCCAATGTCCATAACCCAACCACCCTCTCCCTACCCCCACACCCCCCAGCAACCCTCAGTTTATTTTTTGAGATTAAGAGTGCCTTATGGTTTGTCTCCCTCCCAATTCTATCTTGTTTCATTTTTTCCTTCATAAACCCCAAACCCCCCACCCCGCCTCTCAAATTCCTCATATTAGAGAGATTATATGACAATTGTCCTTCTCTGATTGACTTATTTTGCTCAACATCCATATCATTGCAAATGGCAAGATTTCATTTCTTTTGACGGCTGCATAGTATTCCTGTGTGTGTGTGTGTGTTTATGCAACATCTTCTTTATCCATTCGTCTGTTGGTGGACAGCTGGGTTCTTTCCATAGTTTGGCTATTGTGGACAGTGCTGCTATAAATATTCAGGTTCATGTGCCCCTTCTGATCACTACATTTGTATCTTTAGGGTAAATACCCAGTAGTGCGATTGCTGGGTCATAGGGTAGCTCTATTTTCAACTGTCTCCATGCTGTTTTCTGGAGTGGCTGCACCAGTTTGCATTCCCACCAACAGTGTAGGAGGGCTCCCCTTTCTCCACATCCTTGCCAACATCTGTCATTTCCTGACTTGTTAATTTCAGCCATTCTGACTGGTGTGAGGTGGTAACTCATTGTGGCTTTGATTTGTATTTCCCTGATGCCGAGCGATGTGGAGCACTTTTTCGTGTATCTGTTGGTCATCTGGATGTCTTCTTCACAGAAATGTCTGTTCATGTCTTCTGCCCATTTCTTGATTGGATTATTTGTTCTTTGGCTGTTGAGTTTGATAAGTTCTTTGTAGATTTTGGATACTAGCCCTTTATCTGATACATCATTTGTGAATATCTTCTCCCATTCTGTCAGTTGTCTTTTTTTTTTAATTGTTTCCTTTGCTGTGCAAAAGCTTTTGATCTCGATGAAGTCCCAATAGTTCATTTTTTGCCCTTATTTCCGTTGTCTTTGGCAATGTTGCTGGGAAGAAGTTGCTGTGGCTGAGGTTGAAGAGGTTGTGTTTTCCTCAAAGATTTTGATGGAGAGACGCCTGGGTGGCTCAGTGGGTTAAGCCTCTGCTTTTGGATCAGGTCATGATCTCAGGGTCCTGGGATTGAGCCCCACATGGGGCTCTCTGCTCGGTGGGGAGCCTGCTTCCCTCTCTCTGCCTGCCTCTCTGCCTACTTGTGATTTCTCTCTCTGTCAAATAAATAAATAAAATCTTTTTTTTAAAAAATGGATTTTGATGGATTCCTGTCTCACATTGAGATCTTCCATCCATCTTGAGTCTATTTTTGTGTGTGGTGTAAAGAAAGGGTCCAGTTTCATTCTTCTGCATGTGGCTGTCCAATTTTCCCAACAGCATTTGTTGAAGAGACTGTCTTTTTTCCAATGGACATTCTTTCCTGCTTTGTCAAAGATTAGTTGACCATAGAGTCGAGGCTCTATATCTGGGCTCTCTATTCTGTTCCATTGATCTATGTGTCTGTTTTTGTGCCAGTACCATACTGTCTTGATGATTACAGCTTTGTAATAGAGCTTGAAATCTGGAATTGTGATACCACCAGCTTTGGCTTTCTTTTTCAACATTCCTCTGGCTATTTAGGGTCTTTTCTGGTTCCACATAAATTTTTGGATTATTTGTTCCATTTCTTTGAAAAGAAAAATTGATGGTATTTTGATAGGGATTGCATTAAATGTGTAGATTGTCTTAGGTAGCATAGACATTTTCATGATATTTGTTCTTCCAATCCAGGAGCATGGAACGTCTCCCCATTTCTTTGTGTCTTCCTCCATTTCTTTCATGAGTACTTTACAGTTTTCTGAGTACAGATTCTTTGCCTCTTTGGTTAGGTTTATTCCTAGGATTCTTATGGTTTTGGGTGCAACTGTAAATGGGATTGACTCCTTAATTTCTCCTTCTTCTGTCTTGCTGTTGGTGTATGGAAATGCAACTGATTTCTGTGCATTGATTTTATATCCTGGCACTTTACTGAATTCCTGTATGTGTTCTAATGGTTTTGGAGTGGAGTCTTTTGGGGTTTTCCACATAAAATGTCATATCATCTGCAAAGAGTGAGAGTTTGACTTCTTTGCTGATTCGGATGCCTTTTATTTCTTTTTGTTGTCTGATTGCTGAGGCTAGGACTTCTAGCACTATGTTGAATAACAGTGGGGATAGTGGACATCCCTGCCGTGTTCCTGATCGTGTTCCTAGGGGAAAAGCTCAGTTTTTCCCCATTGAGAATGATTTCACTGTGAGTTTTTCATAGATGGCTTTGATGATATTGAGGTATGTGCCCTCTATCCCTACACCTTGAGGAGTTTTGATCATGAAAGAATGCTGTACTTTGTCAAATGCTTTTCAGCATCTATTGAGAGTATCATAGGAATTTTGTTCTTTCTTTTATTAATGTATTGTATCACATTGATTGGTTTGTGGATGTTGAACCAGCCTTGCAGCCCAGGAATAAATCCTACTTGGTTGTGGTAATGTACTCTTGGATCCTATTGGCTAGTATTTTGGTGAGAATTTTCACAACCGTGTTCATCAAGGATATTAATTGGTCTGTAATTCTCCTTTTTGATGGAGTCTTTGTCTGATTTGGGGATCAAGGTAATGCTGGCCTCATAAAATGAGTTTGGAAGTTTTCCTTCAAATTCTACTTTTCAGAACAGTTTCAGGAGAATAGGTATTAATTCTTCTTTAAATGTTTGGTAGAATTCCCCTGGGAAGCCATCTGGCCCTGGGGTCTTGTTTGTTGGGAGATTTTTGATGACTACTTCAATCTCCTTACTGGTTATGGGTCTGTTCAGGTTTTCTATTTCTTCCTGGTTCAGTTTCAGTAGTTTATATGTCTCTAGGAATGCATCCATTTCTTCCAGACTGTCAAATTTGCTGACACATAGTTGCTCATAATATGTTCTTATAATTGTTTGTATTTCTTTGGTGTTGGTTGTGATCTCTGCTCTTTCATTCAGGATTTTATTTATTTGGGTCCTTTTTCTTTTCTCTTTGAGAAGTCTGGCCAAGGGTTTATCAATCTTATTAATTCTTTCAAAGAACCAGCTTCTAGTTTCTTTGATCTGTTCTACTGTTCTTTTGGTTTCTATTTCATTGATTTCTGCTCTGATCTTTATTATTTCTCTTCTCCTGCTAGGATTAGGCTCCTTTTGCTGCTCTTCCTCCAGCTCCTTTAGGTGTAGGGTTAGGTTGTGTACTTGAGACCTTTGTTGTTTCTTGAGAAAGCTTGTATCGCTAAATACTTTCCTCTCAGGACCACCTTTGCTGTGTCTCAAAGACTTTGAACAGTTGTGTTTTCATTTTCATTTGTTTCCATGAATTTTTTCAATTCTTCTTCAGTATCCTGGTCGACCCATTCATTCTATAGTAGGATGCTCTTTAGCCTCCATGTATTTGAGTTCTTTCCAGCTTTCCTCTTGTGATTGAGTTCTAGCTTCAGGGCATTGTGGTCTGAAAATATGCAGGGAATGATCCTGATCTTTTGGTACCAGTGGAGACCTGATTTGTGACCCAGGATGTGATCTATTCTGGAGAATGTTCCATGTGCACTATAGAAGAATGTGTATTCTGTTGCTTTGGGATGGAATATTCTGAATATATCTGTCATGTCCATCTGGTCCAGTGTGTCATTTAAAGCCTTTATTTCCTTGTTGATCTTCTGCTTGGATGATCTGCCCATTTCAGTGAGGGGGGAGTTAAGGTCCCCTACTATTATTGTATTATTGTCGATCTGTTCCTTTGATTTTGTTATTAATTGGTTTATATAGTTGGTTGATCCCATGTTGGGGCATAGATACTTAAAACTGCTAGATATTCTTGTTGGACAGACCCTTTAAGTATGATACACTGTCCTTCTTCATTTCTTATTATAGTCTTTGGCTTAAAATCTGATTTATCTGATATAAGGATTGCCACCCCCAGCTGTCTTTTGATGTCCATTAGCATGGTAAATTTTTTTCTACCCCCTCACTTTAAATCTGGAGGATCTTTGGGTCTAAAATGAGTTTCTTGCAGACAGCATATTGATGGGTCTTGTTTGTTTTTTTTTAAAATCCATTCTTTTTTTTTTTTTTTTTTTTTAAAGATTTTATTTATTTATTTGACAGAGAGAAATCACAAGTAGATGGAGAGGCAGGCAGAGAGAGAGAGAGGGAAGCAGGCTCCCTGCTGAGCAGAGAGCCCAATGCGGGCCTCGATCCCAGGACCCTGAGATCATGACCTGAGCCGAAGGCAGCGGCTTAACCCACTGAGCCACCCAGGCGCCCTTAAATCCATTCTGATACCCTGTGTCCTTTGATTGGGGCATTAAGCCCATTTACATTTAGGGTAACTATTGAGAGATATGAATTTAGTGGCATTGTACTGCCTGTAAGGTGACTGTTACTGTATATCGTCTCTGTTCATTTCTGGTCTACTACTTTTAGGCTCTCTCTTTGCTTAGAGGACCCCTTTCAATATTTCCTGGAGGGCTGGTTTGGTGTTTGCAAATTCTTGTAATTTTTGTTTGTCCTGGAAGCCTTTGAATCTCTCCTTCTATTTTCAATGACAGGCTAGCTGGATATAGTACTCTTGGCTGTATATTTTTCTCATTTGGTGAGAAATGCCAGTTCATGCCAGTTCTTTCTGGCCTGCCAGGTCTCTGTGGATAAGTCTGCTGCCAGTCCAATATTTCTACCATTGTATGTTACAGACTTCTTGTCCCGAGCTTCTTTCGGGGTTTTCTCTTTGTTACTAAGACTTGTAAGTTTTATGACTTAGAAGGAGTGTGGACCTATTTTTGTTGATTTTGAGGGTGGTTCTCTGTGCCTCTTGGATTTTGATGCTTGTTCCCTTTGCCATACTAAGGGAATTCTCTACTATAACTCGCTCCAATATACCTTCTCTCCCTTGCTCTCTTTCTTCTTTTTCTGGGATCCCAATTATTCTAATGTTGTTTTGTCTTACGGTATCACTTATCTCTCGAATTCTCCCCTCGTGGTCCAGTAGTTGTTTTACCCTCTTTTGCTCAGCTTCTTTTTCTCCATCATTTGGTCTTCTACATCACTCATTCTCTCTTCTGCCTCATTTATCCTAGCAGTAAGAGCCTCCATTTTTTATTGTACCTCCTTAATAGCTTTTTTGATTTCTACTTGGCTAGATTTTAGTTCTTTTCTCTCTCCAGAAATGGTTCCTCTAATATCTTCCATGCCCTTTTCAAGCTCAGCTAGCACCTTGAGAATCATCGTTCTGAACTCTAGTTCTGACATATTAGCAATGTCTGTATTGATTAAGTCCCAGCTATTGGTACTGCCTCTTATTCTTTTTCTGTGGTGAGTTTTACCACCTTGTCATTTTATCCAGATAAGAATATGTGAATGAGAGAATAAAATACTAAAAAGGTGGCAAAGACCCCAGAAAAATATATGCTAACCAAATCAGAAGAGATCCAAAACCAGGTGGAGAAGATGGGGGGGGGGGAATTAAAAACAAAACAAAACAAAACAAAAGTATAATCAGACTGGTGAATAGAACAGAGCCACCCAGTTGATTTTGTGTGTATTCTGGTCTCTTAGAAGAAACTACCTCCCAAAATTTTAAAGAAAGAAAAACTTATATATATACAAAAATAAGGGTAAACACGATGAAGGGATAGAATATGATTGTAAAGATGAAAATTCAAAAAATTTCTAAAAAAGGAAGTGGTAAGATAAGTTGGTTGGAAAAAGAAAAATAAAAGAGGCAGGGGTGTGCTCAGGATGGAGACTAGAACAAAGTCATGTGTTAGATCAGGGTATATTTTGATCTATTAAAAGAAATCGTATCCCAGAACTTTTTAGGAAAAAAAAACCCTATATGTATACAAAAGATAAGTCTAAATACAATGAAGGATAAATATGACTATAACAATGAAGGTTTAAAAAGATTTTTTTAAAGAAAGGTATCATTAAGATAAACTAATTAAAAAACATTAAAAGAGGAAAGAGGAAACGTTTTAAAAATAGAATAAAAAAATAAAATTTAAGAAAAAATTAACTTTGCAAGACTACAGGATCATGGGGGGCGGGAAGCCATGAATTCTATGCGTTGCTTTTCTCTAGCTCTGGAATTCTGCTGTTCTCCTAGATCGGTGAGCTTGGTCTTGGCTCGATGTTCTTGCTGATCTTCCGCAGGAGGGGCCCGTTACAGTGATTCTCAATTGTCTTTGCCCGAGGCAGAATTGCACCACCCTTGCCAGGGACCAGGCTAAGTAATCTGCTCAGGTTCGCTCTTGGAGCTTTTGTTCCCTAAACGCTTTCTGTAGAGCTTTGGAGGATGGGAATGAAAATGGCAGCGTCCCAATCTCTGGGCCAGTGGAGTCGAGGGCTCGGGGCCCCACTCCTCTGTGTGCCCTCAGAGAAAAGCGGTCAATTCCTCCTGTCTCCCTGGTCTCTGGCCACACTCTAAGCTCACCCAGCCTGTGACTGAGCATTTCTATCTCTGGCACACAGCCCTGTTTGAAGTCTCCAAACCCAGCAGATTCCTGCTGCGCTGCTCCTCCTGGAGGAGGAAGGTGAGTCTCCCTGGATCTGCCACTTGTGGGTCCCTGCTCAAAGAGCAGTGGTCCAACTGTGCCTTGCACCATGGTTTAAGGTAACCCCGATCTGAAAGCTCACTCTTCAGCTCTGTCTCTGTAGTCTGCTTTCCCACTCCAATACCTGGAAGCTCTGCCACACTCAGACACCCCTGATCTTTCTGTGACCCGTGGTACCTGAGGCCACACTGTCCCTGTGAGGGCTCCACTCCCACTTAGCCTCTGGAGCAATGTCCCTCAGTGGAGCAGACATCTAAAAGTTCTGATTTTGTGCTCCATTGCTCCACCACTTGCTGGCTGCTGGCCCCTCCCACCATGGTCTATCTTCCTGTTGCTTTGGATACACTTCTCTACACATCCTACCTTTCAGAAAGTGGTCGATTTTCTGTTCCTAAAGTTGATGCTCTTCTTCTCTTCTATCTCCTGTTGAGTTTTTGGTGTTCAGAATGGTTGATAACTATCTAGCTGAACTCCTGGGACTAGTGATATTTCAGTTTGCTACTCCTCCACCTTCTTGTTTCCTCTCCTATATACCTAAATTCTTTACAGTTCCATCTCTCCACCATTCTGTTTCGTGCTTTGCAAACTGGTTAATTATGTAGAGACTGGTATGACAATATTAAACAGCACTCTAACTTAGAAAACGTTTATTCAGGGGTCCTTGGGTGGCTCAGTCATTACCAGTCTGCCTTTGGCTCAGGTCAGAGTCCTGGGATCGAGTCCCATTTGGTCTCCCTGCTCCATGGGGAGCTTGTTTTTCCATCTATCATTCTATCTGCTTGTGTTCCCTCTCTCACTATCTTTTTCTCTATATCAAATAAGCAAGTAAAATATACTTTAAAAAGTTTCTTAATATTCTACCTACTCCAACACCCCAATATAGTAATCAGGTTGTTTTGTTTTGTTTGTATAACAACTGTAAAAGAACTGTTTTTCCAAATGATTTGCTCACTGAAGAGTAAATGGATTGTTACTATTTTATCACAGAGCAAACAATAATTTTTCATTATTATTGATTTTATTTATTTCAAGAATTTTAAAAATTTATTCATTTGACAAGGAAAGAGAGCATGCAGAAGCAAGGGCTGCAGCAGAGTGAGGGAGAGGGAGAAGCAGGCTCTCCGCTGAGCAAGGAGCTCAATGTGGGGCTCAATCTCAGGACCTGGAATCGTGACCTGAGCCAAAGTCAGCAGCTCAACTGAGTGAGACACCAGGTGCCCCACTTTATTATTGATGTTAATGGAAACAATGTTCTTAACATCTGTGCCTACAAACCACAAACTTTAAAAATACACGTTTTGCAAATGTTTTTTTCTTTCCATATGGAGTGCCTGTGTCACTCAGTCATTAAGCATCTGCCTTTGGCTCAGGTCATGATCCCTGAGTCCTGGGAATAAACCCACATTGGGGTCCCAGCTGGTGGGAAGCTTGCTTCTCCCTCTCCCACTCCTCCTGCTTACATTCCTTCTCTCACTGTGTCTCGTCAAATAAATAAAGCTTTTAAAAAAAGTTTTTTCTTTCCATAATATCATTTCAAAACAACTACAGTTATTACACCACTATAAAAATCTTTTGAGTGGGGCACCTGGTTGGCTCAGTGGGTTAAAGCCTCTGCTTTCAGCTCAGGTCATGATCCCAGGGTCCTGGGATCGAGCCCCCCATGGGGCTCTCTGCCCAGCAGGGAGCCTGCTTCCATTCTTGTCTCTCTGTCTGCCTCTCTGCCTACTTGTGATCTCTGTCTGTCAAATAAATAAATAAAATCTTTAAAAAAAATCTTTTGAGTAATTGTGATAATTATGAATGAAATATATACAACAAAATAAATCAGCCTTCCAAATTGTAAATGCACTGTGGTTCTTTTAGGAAGCACATTATCAACTTGGCCTTACTTATCACCACTGTTTCAGACATAATGTTACTTTTGAAAAATATAGATAGCTAGATTTGATAGGCAGATTAGATAGGTCATAGATACAAACAATTATATGTATATGGGTGATTGCTTGATAAAATACACAGACATGCAACCTGCTGAAATGTTCATTTTTATGTAAGGTAATAAAAATCTAAGGGACATAAAACTCATTAGGTTACCTTATGTTTATAGATGTAGGGCAGGAATGATTAAATCCAGCTTTTCAGTCTGAAATACAAGATTGAGATGTCACGGCCACTGAATGAACTGATCAGTAATATTTGATTTGCATGCCAACAATCCAGCACAAACACCTTTAAACTCCCAGTTAAATATCTGAACTAGGGATAAAGAAGGGATGTTCTCCCCAGATGGAAACTGACACTGTAAGGAATCTATACTTCAATTTAAGAGAAAAAAAAGTTAAACAATTAAAAAAGGTATCTGAGTTAAAAATAACATGCAAGATTTCATTTGTTTATATCTCTGTAGAATGAGGCTGTTACAGGCAAGGGAATGAAGTCAGTGGTTCAAAAACTGTAAATCCGTTCTTTCAAAGCAATAAAATTTAATGCTAAAGCAGTTATAATCAACAGCTGTAAAGTATTTGTTGGAAAATATTTTTCCATTAATATTGTTTAGTTCCTGGCACATGTAGCAGTAAATAAATTACGAACAATAAATATGGCATCAGTGGATATGCATTTACAAAAAATAAAGTTGTTACAAAAGGCAATGGTAGGGGCACCTGGGTGGCTCAATGGGTTAAGCCTCTGCCTTCAGCTCAGGTCATGATCTCAGGGTCCTGGGATCAAGCCACACACTGGGCTCTCTGCTGAGCAGGGAGCCTGCTTCCTCCTCTCTCTCTGCCTGCCTCTCTGCCTACTTGTGATCTCTGTCTGTGAAATAAATAAATAAAATCTTTTTTTTTTAAAGGCAATGGTATACTAAATGGCGCAATCTGTGTAGAGATAACATCACATCCTCAGCCTGAAAAAATACTAAAGAGTTTTGACCCCATTAGATAAAAATACAATTACAAGTGTGATGCTTTCAGGAAAAGTTCAAGACATAACAGGACTTTGACAGAGTTTAAGACTGTGAGAATTTAAACAATCACCACAAAGGCAGAGAATTTCCATTAGTTTAACATCAGCCAACATCACCAAGACTTCTAAAACTTTCTCTCAAGAAATAGGACAGGTGTTAAAAATGAACTGAAGGAGTTTAGGAATGGGATGTGCAGAGAGCGAGAAAAAACGGGAGTAAAAGCAGTGAAGATATTTTTTAAAAATCCTTCAAATGCCAAAACACATGTTCTAATCCTTACAAAATGGTATGGCTGCTTTTGGATCTTTCCCCAAAGTTTTTCTGGACAATTGCAACTAACAAGATGTGTGTGTGTGTGTGTGTGTGTGTGTGTGTGTGTGTGTGTGTGTGTATGTGTGTATCTATAAAACCTCTTGCCTTAAAACTCCATGTCCATCTGATTGGTCTCAGTTTTCTTTTTTTTTTTTTTTTTTAAAGATTTTATTTATTTATTTGACAGAGAGAGATCACAAGTAGGCAGAGAGCAGGCAGAGAGAGAGGAGGAAGCAGGCTCCCTGCTGAGCAGAGAGCCCGATGTGGGACTCGATCCCAGGACCCTGATATCATGACCTGAGCTGAAGGCAGAGGCTTAACCCACTGAGCCTCCCAGGTGCCCCGGTCTCAGTTTTCTTTTTAAAATGCATTTGATTCAGTCTGTGGTTAACAGGGTTTGTGTTAGTGTTTGTCCTCATAGGTACATTAAAATTAGCCAGGGTTGTGGCTGTTGCTAATTTGAACTGCTGAAGGAGTTTTGGTGGTATTTTACTGTTTGCATAAGTTATAGCTTTTGGATTCATAGCCTGAACTTCCAGCAGGGGAGGAATCTGACCCTTGAGATTCAGGAAACTTGATGTGCTTTCACAGAGGGCTTGGGTGCATGTAGGACTTGTTGCACAGTTTGCAGACTTATCTGAAGTGTGCAAATGCATGTGCTTCTTGTGGTCACTGCTCTTGACAAATCATCTGTCACAGCCTTCAAATTCACATTTGAAAGATTTCTCACTATGTCATAAGTCCTATTGTGGATCTTGAGGTTCTTGGAGTGGGCAAAGATCTTCCTGCAGCCCGGGTTAGGGACACACGAAGTGCTTCTGGCCCATATGAACTCAAATGTTGTTTCCTAGTTTGTACTTTGCCTTGAAGGACTTGTCCTTGGGAGGGCACTCTTCCCAGTAGCAAATATGGTTGCTCTGCTCCAACATGCTCCATGGTGACATGTCTCATCAGCCCCAGCATGTTGCTGAAGGTCATGTCACAACTCTTCTTGGGTCAGCTCAGATGAGCCTCCTGGATCCACTTGCATAACACCATAGGACATTTCATATATGTAAAAATGTTACCAAATCATCACGTGAAAAAACCTGTTTCATCTCCTGCTATTTTCAAACGATGTTTCCCCCATGCCCCCGCAGGAAAAAAAAAATATTGCAAGCAGGAATATTTTCATGTACTAGAAGTTGATTGCTTTGTTTTGTTAAGGGCCCCCCAAAAAGATAAATATGATTTGGTTGCTAGCTTGATATAAACAATGAGCTATAGCTAATATAGTAATGGCATCTGTTCAGAGCTAACTAAATTTCCAATTTTACTAAGAAGACGGCATGAGTCATTTCTCCCTGCCCCCCTTCTCTTACATGCACACATACACACACATACACACACACATGCATATACAATTATACTAAAGCAGCTAAAATAAAATGTAGCTTAGAAACCTGAATTTAGATGAACTTAATTCTCTGAGCTTCAGTGAAGAACTGTGCTTTATTTTTTAATTATTATACATTATTATTAATTATTACTACTATTATTAACATATAATGTATTATTTGTTTCAGGGGTAGGTCTGTGATTCATCAGTCTTACACAATACACAGTTCTTACACATGCCCTCCCCAATGTCCATCACCTAAACTTGCCATCCCTTCCACTCCCCTTCCATTCCAGCAACCCTCAGTCTGATGAAATTTAGAGTCTTTCATGGTTTGTCTCCCTCTCTGGTTTCTTCTTGTTTCATTTTTCCCTCTATTCCCCTATGATCCTCTGCCTTGTTTTTCAAATTCTACATATCAGTGAGATCATATGAGAATTGTCTTTCTCTGACTTAGTTCACTTAGCATAATATTCTCTAGTTCCATGCACATTGCAAATGGCAATATTTCAGTTTTGATGGTTGATATATATATATATATATATATATATATATATATATATATATTCACATCTCCTTTATCCATTCATCTGTCAATAGGCATCTGGGCCTCTTTCCATAGTTTGGCTATTGTGGACACTGTTGCTACAAACATTGGGATCAAGTGACCCTCCGGATTACTATATTTGTACATTTGGGGTAAATACCCAGTAGTGCAATTGCTGGGTGGTAGGGTAGCTCTATTTTCAACTTCTTCAGGAACATCTATACTGTTTTTCAGAGTGGCTGCCCCAACTTCTATTCCCACCAACAATGTAGGAGGGTTTCCCTTTCTCTGCATCCTCACCAACATCTGTCATTTCCTGACTTGTTAATTTTGGCCATTCTGACTGGTGTGAGGTGGTATCTCATTGAGATTTTTTTTCTTTAATTTTATTATGTTCTGCTAGTCGCCATACAGTACGTCATTAGTTTTTTTTTTTATTTCTTTTTAGTGTAACAGTATTCATTGTTTTTGCACCACACCCAGTGTTCCATGCCATCCATGCCCTCTCTAATACCCACCACCTGGTTCCCTCAACCTCCCACCCCACCCCTTCAAAACACTCAGATTGTTTTTCAGAGTCCATAGTCTCTCATGGTTCACCTCCCCTTCCAATTTCCCTCAACTCCCTTCTCCTCTCCATCTCCCCTTGTCCTCCATGCTATTTGTTGTGCTCCACAAATAAGTTAAAACATATGATAATTGCCTCTCTCTGCTTGACTTATTTCACTCAGCATAATCTCTTCCAGTCCCATCCATGTTGCTACAAAAGTTGGGTATTCATCCTTTCTGATGGAGGCATAATACTCCATAGTGTATATGGACCACATCTTCCTTATCCATTTGTCCGTTGAAGGGCATCTTGGTTCTTTCCACAGTTTGGTGACCATGGCCATTGCTGCTATAAACATTGGGGTACAGATGGCCCTTCTTTCCACAACATCTGTATCTTTGGGGTAAATACCCAGGAGTGCAATGGCAGGGTCATAGGGAAGCTCTATTTTTAATTTCTTGAGGAATCTCCACACTGTTCTCCAAAGAGGCTACACCAACTTGCATTCCCACCAACAGTGTAAGAGGGTTCCCCTTTCTCCACATCCTCTCCAACACATGTTTCCTGTCTTGCTAATTTTGGCCATTCTAACTGGTGTAAGGTGGTATCTCAGTGTGGTTTTAATTTGAATCTCCCTGATGGCTAGTGATGATAAACATTTTTTCATGTGTTTGATAGCCATTTGTGTGTCTTCATTGGAGAAGTGTCTATTCATATCTTCTGCCCAATTTTTGATATGATTGACTGTTTTGTGTGTGTTGAGTTTCAGGAGTTCTTTATATATCCTGGATATCAACTTTTGTCTGTACTGCCATTTGCAAATATCTTCTCCCATTCTGTGGGGTGCCTCTTTGTTTTGTTGACTGTTTTCTTTGCTATGCAGAAGTTTTTTATCTTGATGAAGTCCCAAAAGTTCATCTTCACTTTTGTTTCCTTTGCCTTTGGAGACATATCTTGAAAAAGATATGTGGCTGTGGCTGATACCGAAGAGGTTACTGCCTATATTCTCCTCTAGGATTCTGATGGATTCCTGTCTCACATTGAGGTCTATTATCCATTTTGAGTTTATTTTTGTGTACGGTGTAAGAGAATGGTTGAATTGCATTCTTATAGATATAGCTGTCCAGTTTTCCCAACACAATTTACTGAAGAGACTATCTTTTTTCCACACATATTTTCCACACATATTTTTCCTGTTTTGTCAAATATTATTTGGCCATAGAGGTGAGGGTCCATATCTGGGCTCTCTACTCTGTTCCACTGGTCTATGTGTTTGTTTTTATGCTAGTACCATGCTGTCTTGGTGATCACAGCTTTGTAGTAAAGCTTGAAATCAGGTAACATGATGCCCCCAGTTTTATTTTTGTTTTTCAACATTTCCTTAGGGATTTGGAGTCTCTTCTGATTCCATACACATTTTAGGATTATTTACTCCAGCTCTTTGAAAAATACCAGTGGAATTTTGATTGGAATGGCATTAAAAGTATAGATTGCACTAGGCAGTATAGACATTTTAACAATGTTTATTCTTCCGATTCAAGAGCATGGAATGGTCTTCCATCTTTTTGTGTCTTCTTCAATTTCTTTCATGAGTGCTCTGTAGTTCCTCGAATACAGATCCTTTACCTCTTTGGTTAGGTTTATTCCCAGGTATCTTATGATTCTTGGTGCTATAGTAAATGGAATCGATTCTCTAATTTCCCTTTCTGTATTTTCATTGTTAGTGTATAAGAAAGCCACTGATTTCTGTACATTGACTATGTATCCTGCCATGTTGCTGAACTGCTGTATGAGTTCTAGTAATTTGGGGGTGGAGTCTTTTGGGTTTTCCATATAAAGAATCATGTCATCTGTGATAATGGTTTGACTTCTTCATTGCCAATTTGGATACCTTTTATTTCTCTTTGTTGTCTGATTGCTGTTGCTAGGACTTCTAATACTATGTTGAACAAGAGTGGTTAGAGTGGGCATCCTTTTAGTGTTCCTGATCTCAACGGGAAGGCTGCAAGCTTTTTCCCATTGAGGATGATATTTGCTGTGGGTCTTTCACAGATAGATTTTAAGAAGTTTAGGAATGTTCCCTCTATCCCAATTCTTATTGGCATATAACTTTGAAGCGTTTTAATCAGGAACGGATGCTGGATTTTGTCAAATGCCTTTTCTGCATCGATTGAGAGGACCATGTGGTTCTTCTCTCTTCTCTTATTGATTTGTTCTATCACATTGATTGATTTGTGAATGTTGAACCATCCTTGTAGCCCAGGGATGAATCCCACCTGGTCATGGTGGATAATCTTTTTAATGGGCTGTTGGATCCTAGCAAACATGATGTTGAGAATCTTAGCATCCATATTCATCAGTGATATTGGTCTTAAATTCTCCTTTTTGGTAGGGTCTTTGCCTGGTTTGGGAATCAGGGTAATGCTGGCTTCATAGAAAGAGTCTGGAAGTTTTCCTTCTGCTTCAATTTTTTGAAACAGCTTCAGGAGAATTGGTGTTATTTCTTCTTTGAAAGTTTGGTAGAATTCCCCAGGGAATCCATCAGGTCCTGGCCTCTTGTTTTTTGGGAGGTTTTTGATCACTGCTTCAATCTTGTTACTGGATATCGGTCTATTCAGGTTTTCAATTTCTTCCTTGTTCAATTTTGGGAGTTTATATTTTTCCAAGAATGCATCCATTTCATCTAGGTTGCTTAGCTTATTGGCATATAACTGTTGATAATAACTTTTGATGATTATTTCTACTTCCTTGGTGTTAGTTGTGATCTCTCCCTTTTCATTCATAATTTTATTAATTTGGGTTTTCTCTCTTTTCCTTTGGATTAGTGTGGCCAATGGTTTATTGATCTTATTGATTCTTTCAAAAAGCCAACTTCTAGTTTCACTGATACGTTCTACTGTATCTCTGGTTTCTACCTCATTGATCTCTGCTCTAATCTTGATTATTTCCCTTCTTATGTGTGGAGTTGGTTTGATTTGTTGTTGGTTCTCCAGTTCTTTAAGATGTAGAGACAGCTGTGTATTCTGGATTTTTCAATTTTTTTGAGGGAGGCTTGGATGGCTATGTGTTTCCCCCTTAGGACTGCCTTTGCTGTATCCCATAGGTTTTGGACCAAAGTGTCTTCATTTTCATTGGTTTCATGAATTAAGTTCTTCTCTGATCTCCTGGTTGATCTAAGCATTCTTAAGCAAGGTGGTCTTTAGCTTCCAGGTGTTTGAGTTCCTTCCGAACTTTTCCTTGTGATTGGGCTCCAGTTTCAAAGCATTGTGATCTGAGAATATGCAGGAAATAATCTCAGTCTTTTGGTATCGGTTGAGACCTGATTTGTTACCCAGTATGTGGTCTATTCTGGAGACGGTTCCATGTGCACTTGAGAATAATGAATATTCTGTTGTTTTAAGGTGGGATGTTCTGTATATATCTATGAGGTCCATCTGGTCCAATGTGTCATTCAATGCTCTTGTTTCTTTATTGATTTTCTGCTTTGATGATCTATTTCTGAGAGATGTGTGTTAAGATCTCCTACTGTTAATGTATTCATATCAATATGACTCTTTATCTTGATTAACAGTTTTCTTATGTAATTGGCTGCTCCCCTACTGGGGGCATAGATATTTACAATTGTTAGATCATATTGGTGGATAGTCCCTTTAAGAATTATGGAGTTTCCTTCTGTATCTCTGACTACAGTCTTTAGTTTAAAATCTAATTTATCTGATATGGGAATCACTACCCCGGCCTTCTTTTGCAGCCCATTGGCATGAAAGATGCTTCTCCGTCCCTTCACTTTCAGTCTGGGTGTATCTTTAGGTTCAAAATGGGTCTCTTGTAGACAACATATGGATGGGTCCTGTTGTTTTATCTAATCTGCAACCCTGTGTCATTTTATGGGTGCATTTAGGCCATTCACATTGACAGTGATTATTGATAGATATGTTTTTATTGACATCATGTTACCTTTGAAGTCTTTCTTTCTGTAGATTGTCTCTATATTTCTGTTCAATGCTATTTTTAGGATTTCTCCTCTTTTATAGAACCTCCCCCTTAATATTTCCTGCAGTGTCGGCCTGGTGGTTGCATAGTCTTTTAAGCCTTGCCTGTCATGGAAACTCTTTATCTCTCCATCCATTTTGAATGTCAGTCTTGCTGGATAAAGTATTCTTGGCTGCATGTTCTTCTCATTTAGTGCCCTGAATATATCTTGCCAGCCCTTTCTGGCTTGCCAGGTCTCTGTGGACAGGTCTGACATTATTCTGATGGGCTTTCCTCTGTAAGTAAGGAGCCTCTTTGTCCTAGCGGTAAAGCCTACATTTGTATGATTGTACAGACCGGTTCCCATCTGACTGAGTCTTATCTCTTAGTTCTAATGTTCTAAAAAGAAAGTTTACCTCAGACAAGTCTATGAATTTTTCCTCTAAGTTAGGTAACTATTTTTTCTCCAGTTGGCTTCAAGTTATTGGGAGTAGGAGAGAGAAAAGAGGAGAGTATCCTTGGAGAGGTGGCACTATCTTGGATGCATTGCTTTCAAAGCCATGGGTCTGAGGCTGGGTAGCCAGGACTGGGGTGGAGGTAATCAAACCTTCAACTTCCAGAAGAACCCACTTCTCTTTTTGAGATGGTCAGTTATTTAAATGGTAGTATAAGTAAACAGGTAATGAACCTTTAAATTACCTGGTGAACTCTCAGGAATTCCCAGGTATTTTTGACTGGGATCTGCTTAGTAATTTTTGAGAGGCTATCAAGTTGTAGGATAATGTGCTTGTACTAGCTGGCCATTATTTGTAAGGCATTCTTCCACCCATCTCTTGGCTTATGTGAATGAGGCTCTGGACACTGGAAGTTGTGGTATCACTGAGTTTCCCACCAAGTCTCTAGTTAGCCAGAATGGGACATGATCTCAGATCTGATGACTGCATTAAGATTCCAGTAGTTTTTTTTTTTTTTTCAAGATTTATTTATTTGAGACGAGGTGGGGGAGGGTAGAGGGAGAGAATCCTCAAGCTGACTCTCCACCGAGCATGGAGCCCGACCCAGCACTCAACATCACAACCCATGAGATTACAAGCTGAGCCAAAACCAAGAGCTGGATGCTTAACCAACTGAACCACCCAGGAGCCCCAGCTCCAGTACTTTTGATAGAGTGGCACTCATCCTTTTTTCTTACATAGGAATTCATGGGCAAGAACTATACTTTCCTAGTCCAGATAAAACTGACCTCATATCCTGGCAGAATCAACATGTGGCACCCTCTCCTTGATGGAACATTGACTATCATTATCAGAAGACCTACAAATTTATGAACCAGAGGTCACTGCTCATTTCTCTGCAGTTCATGTAAACCATGAGAATAGGTATGTGATATAGTTTCTGTCAAATCTGGAGCTTAGAAGTAAAGTATCCTCCAGAAGTTGCCGGTCAATTTCTCTAGGAATGATGCTAGCAGTTTGCTGTGGTTGTGTATGATGCTAATATACGAAGGCTTTGTATTCTACTCCCATCCTTCCAGTTGCATTTGGAGTGTCATCTGTGAGAATTTGAACTTTTGACCCTGTCTTCACCTTCTACCCCAACCCCTACTCTCATATGGGCAGTGAAAGACCAAGAAAACAGAGCCTCAGAGAATTTTGTTCCAATATCCCTCCCAACCAGTGGTTCTTAGGAGTTGAGCCAGACCTAGGAATGGGCATCTTTGAAGGTTCACATATTCCAGGAAGTAGAGGAAATTGCATCCTGAAGTGGTCAGGTTAAAGTTAAATAGACTGAAGCTAGGCTACAAGATCCAGATAGGGCTAGATGTACAGAAGGGATCAAATTATGAAGATAGATTACAGAATGAGAGGATGCAACACATGAGAAGAGTAGAACCAAGTAGAAGAAAGGAAGTTTGGAGGAAACCTTTAATCCAGTATCCAAGTGTTCACAGAGATAATTTATCTAATGTCCATGACTATTGATGCAGGTATGCTGAAATCCAATAAAAGGGCCAAAACAAAACAACTACACAGCTCCATTATTGTTAGTATTAACTCTTTAATTCCACATCCTTATCAACTTGCAAATTTATCCATCCCTCTCCTTTTTGCAGTTGTTTCCTAAGTCAGAGATTCTATCTCTTAATACTTCTCAATCTATTTCTATAATGACCAGAGTGATCTAAAACTCATTTGACTTAAGTACCTTCAATGCCTTTCTATTCCCTACAGAATTACTGAGAGCATATAAAACTATGATCTTGCCCCATGCTATTTCTCTACTCTCGTCTCTCTCTTGACCCAATGACTTATTGGTATTTCCTGGAACATGCCGTTCTATTACATTCCTACATGACTTAGTTTTTCCAGATATTATCTGGACTGTTCTACACTTATCAGTCTGGCAAATTCCTGCTAGTATTCTATGACTTTCTGCCTCTCTGAAATCTTCTCTGAGTCTCTGAAATCTTTCTATCGAGACAGAGTTGAAACCACTTTCTTCACAGACTTCCCCTATTGTAGCACCTACTTCAGGGAATCATAATGATTTGAGAATACATTTCTAAAAAGCATGGACCATGCTTAATTTCAGTGCTTTCAGAGCTTGGCACCAGGCCTGACACATGGTAGGGTCTTAAATTATCACTTTTTAAAAATGATTTTATTTGAGACAGAGAATGAGAGAACACAAGAGCAGGGGGGAAGGAGGGAGACAATTAGAATCCCTTGGGGACAGGGAGCCCAGTGTGGGCTTAATCCCAGTACTCTAGGAGCATGACCGTGCTGAGGGCAGATACTTAACTGACTGAGCCATTGAGGTGACCCTTAAATTATCTTTGAATAGTGAAGCAAAATGCTTTGTTTAAAAGTGGGAGGAACTTGTCAACATGTTGTTGATAAACTTTTGGGTCCAAGATTCAATGTCTAAAATATGTGATATTCATTCCTTCATTAATTCAACAAGTGTTTCTAGAGCCAGGCATGGGAATAAAATGATGAATAAGAAGAGATATTTCTTTACTGCTCTTAGGGAGTTGAATATTTATTGGGGAAAACTGTTACTACACTTGCTTGAATTATTAAATAAAATAAAACATATTCTGGGTTTGGCCCATGATGTCAGCCTGAGATTTTCCCTAACACCAGGCTTTCTACAGTATGAGATCAAAGCTTTTGCCTGTTGAGTTACTTTATGTATGTTGCAAGTTTGTGTTGAGTTCTTTAGCACAGAAAAAAACATTTCGGGTGATGAATACTACAAAGTAAGAAACAAACTTGTAAACAGTGGAATATCTTGTTTTAATCCAAGCAAAACTTTGTGTTTAGAAATCTGTGGAGGGTTGAGATACACAGGTGACTTTATAACTTACCAAATGCTTTTGAGTTTACTGTGGTTTTTGGTTTTGCTTAAAGGAAAACCAAAGGAATATGGAGGCATTTAAAAGAATCAACACACATTGAGATATCACCTACACCAGTTAGAATGACCAAAATTAACAATACAGGAAACATGTGTTGGAGAGGATGTGGAGAAAGGGGAACCCTCTTACACTGTTGGTGGGAATGAAAGTTGGTGTAGCCTCTTTGGAGAACAGTGTGGAGATTCCTCAAGAAATTAAAAATAGAACTTCCCTATGACCCTGCCATTGCACTTCTGGGTATTTACCCCAAAGATACAGATGTCGTAAAAAGAAGGGCTATCTGTACCCCAATGTTTGTAGCAGCAATGGCCACGGTTGCCAAACTATGTGAAGAACCAAGATGCCCTTCAACGGACGAATGGATAAGCAACATGTGGTCCATATACACTATGGAGTATTATGCCTCCATCAGAAAGGATGAATACCCAACTTTTGTAGCAACATGGACGGAACTGGAAGAGATTATGCTGAGTGAAATAAGTCAAGCAGAGAGAGTCAATTATCATATGGTTTCACTTATTTGTGGAGCATAACAAATATCATGGAGGTCAAGGGGTGTTAGAGAGGAGAAGGGAGTTGGGGTAAATTGGAAGGGGAGGTGAACCATGAGAGACTATGGACTCTGAAAAACAATCTGAGGGGTTTGAAGTGGCAGGAGTGTGGGAAGTTGGGGTACCAGGTGGTGGGTATTATAGAGGGCATGGATTGCATGGAGCACTGGGTGTGGTGAAAAAATAATGAATACAGTTTTTCTGAAAATAAATAAATTGAAAAAATTAAAAATAAATAAATAAAAGAATCAACAAAACAGGATCACTTTCTTAGATTGGAGGGACAACCTTTAGGTGGTGGTGACATGTTATAATATATACCCAAGCAAATAAAGGTCCTACACCCCTGCTGAAAATTAAAAAGACACAGACTTCTATTTCAGGCAATGTGACTGGAGGATTGAAAGTAGCTGCTGGGTCTGACATTTTGAAATTGGAAAAGGAATCCCTTCCCTATGCACCCCTCCCCAAATCCCCTGAGGGCTCAAGTTGTATTTCCTTCTCAGTTGGGGTCAGTTTTAAAAGAGGACAGACTTGAGAGTCAAAGACACCAGTGACGTATAAAATCAGTTAAGCTCCCTCAGAGGCATAAGGGCCAGCATTACAGGAAATGAGCATTCTGTTTTAAATGTTGCATTGTTGCTTAAGACAGGGGTTTATCTTTCTTGAATTTGGCTATGCTGTTTTCCTTCTAGCCCCTCAGCTGGAGGTAGTAACAAACTAGGAATTGCTGCAGAACAGAGAAGCATTTTTTGTCCTTTTAGGTGGCATGCTGTTGTGGTAGACACATGCTGCTTCAACAGTTAAACTTCCATGTATAAAAACATTAAGAAGCACAAGGCAAAATAAAGTTGCAATTTCAGCTTGAGTCCAAAGTAACAATCCCCTAAATTGATGCTAAAGTTACTTTGCTTAATTAAGAGCTTTAAAAAATCAAGTTTTAAAAGCTATAGTATTATGTAAAAACTAATCTACTAATACTTTTCCTTTCTGAGGTTCTCAGAGGAAAGGAGTATTCTTGATCATCCTTTTTAAAGTAAAAAGTGTAGGCCAGGTAGAGCTTCAAGATTTCTTTTGAGATTTAGGGCAGGAAGGAAATGAGGAGGGGAAAAAATTACAGATAATTTCATACCTTTTTCCAGTTTTAAAAAGAAAGCTACTTTGGCATTATAAATAGAGTAGTTTTTCTGAAAAAGAGTGGGGGTGGGCCCAAGATCTCTCTGAAGCCATTGTCCTGTCCATTTAAATGCAACTCCAGAAGGCTAGTACAGCAATACATTTCATCTACTAACTTTAGTGTAAAATAACTGGGTACAGAATGTTGGGGGTCTCTATCTCAACAACAGCAAATACATATATACAAATGGGAATAATTGTTCTCAAAACTGGCCTCTGTCCATTTCCTGAATTAACTTTAACATTGTGGTTTAGTTGTTTTTGATAGGCAGAGTCGCAATTGTGATGAGGAAAAGGAGTTCTTGCAGTAGTTAGGTGGCCAGGCAAGGTAACCAAGGAGTTCATTCCGGCTCCAGAAAAGGGCAGCAGGTCATACCCACTGCTTGCAACCAGATCATCTCTACTCTTCAGAACCGGATTGACTCTACTTCACTGAACTGGATCATTCCCACTCCTGGAAAGTGGAAGTGGATCGTCCCTACTCCCTGAAGCTAGGAGCAAATCATTTCCACCCCCAGTTGAAGAAGGAAGGCAGTTACTGCTAAACTTTCTGTCACCTGCAACTCTGGATTTGATTGCCCCCATCAGACCTTCAAATGATCTGAACGTAGATGACTTCTTCATGTCTCCAAGCTTCCCGTAAATGGCAGAACCCATGGTAGACAGGGCAGCTGATGTCTTTTGTTTCATGTAAACACTGGAGACTTGAACATCGTGCCAGCCTTTGGACAGATTCTGCCTTAGCCCCACCAAGGCTATGAGACCCAGCTTCCTCTTAAGCTCCATACAACATCTTTCTTTGGCTGCCAGAGCGTGGCATAGCGTTATAATTTCCTCTTCCACTTTAGTGAGCTCGGATTTGAGCTCCTTTCGTTCAGCCTCTCTGAGATCCTCTGGTTCAGCAGTCAGGTGGGATTCATGTGTGTTTGCTGAGGTCACTGTCATAGTGCCTGGCATGGAATGGGAAAGATCTTCATGAAGAGAATCCAGGTCCAGTTCTTGGTACAGAGAGTCGTACACGTAACCAGCAGAGAAATAATCTTGGCCAACAGGGTTGAAATATAAACCTGTGGGGTCCAACTCTTGGCTGGTGGTGTGGGGCTCTGGGAATGATGGATCCATATCTTAGGGGGTGGAACAGCCTCCTTGGTGGGTAGTTGGTTGTTCTGACATTGTTCTGACATGAGAAATGGATGCCTCCGCTCGACGGGTCCACTTCTGGGTGAGGATAGGGAGTAGGTGGGCGGGGGCAGGGCCTGTCCCTGCTGGCTTGGTGGTGAGGAGGCGGGATTTCCGAACCAAAGGCAGCGGCAGAAGGAACCTTGGGCTCAGCTGTAATGACTGCCACACTCTTGGTGGTGTTTCAACGTCACAATGAACATGTGAGGTGGGCAAAGTGCCGCTTATTATGAGAGAGAGATTATTTTTCCTTCTGCCGCATTAAGGGGTAGGTCTCAGCCTTCAAACAAGTCTGACTTCTCCAACGGACTTCTTTGCACCTCACCAAGCATTGCCAAACTCTTGAAAATCAGTTGAACCCTTTGTACTAATTTATAAATTTATTAGAAAGCCCAATACAGAACATAAAACTGCATGAAAGTGGAGGTAGGGAGTCTAGAACTCCTGTATCCTCTCCATTTTACCTTCCCAGGTGGTAAAGGGCCCAAGAAACTCCTAGGGCTACTTCTAAAGTGGATTTGAAGGCTCCTCAGAACTCTTGAGTCTAGGTAGTGAAGAACATGCATGCTCCTATGGCATGAAGTATCAAACTCTGTCAGAGGCTTGGGACAGCGAAACTCAGAAAGTGAGTCTGATTAGTCATAATTATCTGTTATTTTGGGGAGGAGAATGAAGGAGAACAAATAAATCTATAATAGATGTGGCAAATTTAAACTTAATAAATTGAGCAGACTACTGTTTTTTAAAAAAAAATTTAAAAATTTTAAAAATTCAATTAACACAATGTATTATTAGTTTCAGAAGTAGAGGTCAGTGATTTATCAGTCTTATATAATACCCAGTGCTTAATGTAGGGGCCTGGTTAGCCAGAGGGAGCCCTTTGGTTGTAAACTTAGATTGACCCCACCCCTCCCAGAGGAACTTACTTGCAAACCCTGGATATAGGGGTGGGCCAGGCTAGATGAAGACATCCAATCAGTGGGGCACACATATATTTATTGTGGTGAATTGAAATTCAATTGGTCACCCATATTGCCAATGGAGCATGACTGTGCAGTCTTCCCCGTGTGTTGCAATCTCTTTGGCTGCCAGTGTGTGGGCCAGGCTCAACTACTTCTATAAAGGTTAGTCTGTGAGGCTGGGTCAGGGGAGTAGTAGTAGTAGTCGTAGGAGTAGACATTGGGTGATAGTCATTGGGAGTGGCTTTGCCGCTGCCAGCAGCGTCGTCGGGGTTGTAGTCGTTAGAGTAGCCGTCAGGGAGCGGCCTTGTCCTGGGAGCCTCATCGGAGTGACATAATGGGGAGCAGAGTCTGCATCGTTGGGGTTGTCCTCGTCGTTGTCGCCTCTTTGTAAGAGACGGCCCCTACCGGTCAGTTAGATTTTCGATGCTTGGCACAAAATAAAGCTTTGCTTGACTTTCACTTTGCATCAGTCTTGTTCCTTTGATCACAGACCCTAACACTTATTACATCACATGCCCTCCTTATTATCCTTCACCCTCTTACCTCATCCCCTTATCTCTCTTCCCTCCAGCCACCCTCAGTTTGTTTCCTATGATTAAGAGACTCTTATGGTTTGTCTTCTCCTCTAATTTTGTCTTATTTTATTTTTCCTCTCTTGCACCATGTTCCTCCCTTTTGTTTCTCAAATTTCATATACCAGTTTCTCTGGTTGACTTATTTCACTTAGCATAATCTCCACTAGTTCCATCCACCTTGTTACAGATGGCAAGATTTCATTTTTTTTGGTGGTACTACTCAGCCACCAACAAAATGAAATCTTGCCATTTGCATTGGGGTGGAGAATGAGCCCAGATGTCCATCTACAGATAAATGGATAAAGAAGATGCAGTATCTGTTGATGGGACATCTGGACTCTTTCCACAGTTTGGCTATTGTGGGCATTGCTGATATAAACCTTGGGATGCAGGTACCCATTCAGATCACTACATTTGTATCTTTGGGGTAAATCCCTAGTAATACAATTGCTGTGCCAGAGGATAGCTCTATTTGTAGCCTTTTTTTTTTATTGTGTTATATTAGTCACCATAAAATACATCATTAGTTTTTGATGCAACATTCTAAGATATTGGTAACTTTTTGAGGAATCTCCATACTGTTTTCCAGAGTCGGTGAATCAGCTTGTATTCCCACCAGCAGAGTAGTGGGTTCCCCTTTCTCTACCTTCTCGCCAACATCTGTTTTTTCCTCTCTTGTTAATTTTAACCATTCTGACTGGTGTGAGGTGGTATCTCATTATGGTTTTGATTTGTATTTCCCTGATGACAACTGATGTGCAGCATTTTTTCATATGCCTGTTGGCCATTTGTACATTGTTTTTGAAGAAATATCTGTTTATTTCTTTTGCCCATTTCTTGATTTGTTTTTTGGTGTTGAGTTTGATAAGTTCTTTATAGACTTTGGATACTAGCCCTTTACCTTATAAGACTTTTGCAAATATCTTCCATTCTGTTGGTTGTCTTTTGGTTTTGTTGACCGTTTTCTTCACTGTGTAAAAGCTTTTTATTTTGATGATGTCCCTATAGGGACCTTGTCCTTGGAGATGTGACAAGAAGTTGCTGCAGCTGAGGTCATAGAGGTTGCTGCCTGTGTTCTCCTCTAGGGTGCTGATGGATTCTTGTCTCGCATTTCTGCCTTTCATCCATTTTGAATCTATTTGTGTTTGTGGTGTAAGAAAATGGTCTGGTTTCATTCTTCTGCATGTGGCTGCTCAGTTTTCTGAGACCATTTTTTGAAGATACACTTTTTTTTTTCCATTGGATATTCTTTCCTGCATTGTCAAAGATTAATTGACCATAGAGTTGAGGATTCATTGATCTATGTGTCTGTTTTAGCATACTGTCTTGATGATTACAGCTTTGTAATAGAGCTTGAAGTCCGAGATTAGGATGCCACAACTTTGGTTTTCTTTTTCAACATTCTTTTGGATATTCAGGTTTTTTTCTTGTTCCATACAAATTTTAGGATTGTTTGTTCCAGCTTGGTGAAAAATGTCAATGGTGTTTTGATAGAGATTGCACTGAATATGTACCCAGATTGCTCTGGGTATTATAGATAGTTTAACAATATTTGTTCTCCCAATCCATGAGCATGGAATGTTTTTCCATCTTTTTGTGTTTTCCCCAATTTCTCAAATGTTCTATAGTCTTTAGAGTGCAGAGCCTTTGCCTCTTTGGTTAGGTTTATTGCTAGGTATCTCATGGGTTTTGGTGCAGTGTAAATGGGATCAACTCCTTAATTTCTCTTTCTTCTATCTCATTGTTAGTGTAAAGAAATGAAACTGATTTCTGTGCATTGATTTTATATCCCACCTCTTTGCTGAATTCCTGTATCAGTTCTAGCAATTTTTTGGTAGAGTCTTTTGGGTTTTCAACACAGGGTATCATGTCATCTGTGAAGCGTGAGAGTTTGACTTATTCTTTGCCACTTAAAGCAAAGACTATTGTACTATGAGAAATTAGTAGAGAAGGAATAAGACATATGAAAATTGACCATATATGGGTTTTCAATATTGTTGTTGCATTTTTTTCCCCAAGCAGCCACTTATGTTTCTGAATGTATGTCTGCCCACATACATGGTTATTAGATGTGGAAGATGGTCTGCAAAGTAAAATAGTAGTTGGATAATGTCTGTCAGGATATAAAACCACCATATTCTTTATTTCGATTCAGAGCTTGTAATGCATACAATGGAAAAATCAGAACTTCAGTCCAGTGAGGAGAGGTGGTCACATATTACTTAGACCATTGTTAGGCTGCCCATTCCCAAGGAATAGCTTGAGCAAGTTTTAGATTCTAGTGATTTTGTTGGAGATTCTGGTAGTTATTGCAAACATGATCTTGTGGGACATGATGTGATCCTTAGCAAATTTTGGCAATTTGCCTTATGCATGCCCTATGTAGTTACAATGAAACATCTAATTAGGCATCCAAACTAACTTTAAGCCTCCCTTCGGGTTTATATTAAATAACCTTTTCACATAACTCAATAGTGTTTATTATGTCTTGCTCTGAAGTGTATGCTTCCCTAGATTAAAAAACGAGGATTGGAAACATGAAAGCTGTTGAGGATTTGGCTATGGATATAAAAGCCTGAAAAGGGCAGCAAAGACTGCCTAAAAAATATTTTGTTCCACAGGGTGGACTTTTCTCTATTGCCTGCAGAAACACTACTAGTTTCAGGAATGGTCTCTCTGAACCAGAATTCTTTCAAAACTGAAGATGAAAGTTAAAGAACACCTTGAATTAAGCTAAATAACAGGGAGCACACATTGTCCATTCAAAGTCAATTATCATATGGTTTCACTTACTGTGGAGCAAAGGAATAACATGGAGGACATCAGAAGAAGGAAAGGAAAAGTGAATTGTGGTAAATTGGAGGGGGAGATGAAGCATGAGAAACTGTGGACTCTGAGAAACAAACTGAGGAATTTAGAGGGGAGGAAGGTGTGGGGATGGGTAAGCCTGGTGGTGGGTATTAAGGAGAGCTCGTATTTCATGGAGCACTGGGTGTGGTGCATAAACAATCTTGGAACACTGAAAAAAAAAAAAGTAAAATTAAGATGTTAAAAAAACAAAGATTCCAAATAACCAGATTTGAATTTGCATTTGATTATTCTTCTCTGAAATATTTCAGTCACCAGTCTCATTTCCTATTTTGTTTCTATGCTTCCATACCCTTCAATTCAAGGAATGAAATCCCTTGTTTAATTTGGTTCTTGTAAGTAGTGTAAAGATCCAAATCAGGGGCACCTGGGTGGCTCAGTGGGTTAAAGCCTCTGCCTTCGGCTCAGGTCGTGATACCAGGGTCCTGGGATCAAACCCTGCATCAGGCTCTTTGCTCAGCGGAGAGCCTGCTCCCCCCACCCCCTGACCTCCACCTGCCTCTCTGCCTACTTATGATTTCTGTCTGTCAAATAAATAAAATATTTTTAAAAATCCAAATTAAAACATGGCTTCTGGAAGAGTGCCTCCTAGCTAGCAGTGTTCTGACCTCCTGAGCAGACTTACCTGTAGAAATAAGTCACTACAATAGAACAATTCATTTTATTAGGTTTATGCTTAGCCATGTACAAAACAACACTTATATTTTGAAAACATAGGTCTTTCAAATGAAATTTCATTTAATTTATAGAGATTCTAGTCAATTGTTTGAATAAACTACCCCATTAAATTGCAAAATACAAACTATTGGTCCATGGTTTCACAATCTTACATCTCTAGATTAGACAGTGAAATCTCTATCACATAGAAAGGCCCACAAAGTTATTAATCTGAAACTGAAATCTTTTTGATGCTACTTAGGTACCAAACAGCCAAAATACTTGATTCAGTAACCTATGAAGAAAGAACTTGAGGATTGTTTTTAATTTTACAAGTTTGCTATCTTTTGTTTTCAAGGAAGACATTATTTATCCATTTTAGTAAACAATAAATGTTAATTATTTCTCTAGTAAGAGTGATGAATTTATATACTGATCCTTCATAAACATAAAGGTAAATGGTATAACAAAAATGATGGTTTTTTTCTCCTTCTAATGTTTAGAAGCTTGTATGTTATGTTTTATAAATAAATTATTGAAACTAGTATGTAAAAGCAAAGCCGTAACCTTCACCAGGTCTGGATTGGTTAGGATAAAAGAAGTGAGGTTGTAGGATTTGATACTTGAGTTGAAAAATGATTAGGGACTAGTACCAATGCCAGCAGGTTTAACCTTTTGATTTCTTTTGTTATAAAAGATCAATATAGAGCTTCTCTTTTTTTGCCTCTTTTCTTTTTCTCCTTCCTTCCTTTCTCCCTTCCATCCCTCCTTATTTAAATTCAATTGACCAACATCATTAGTTTCAGATGTAGAGTTCAGTAATTCATCAGTTTCATAAAACATCCAGTGTTCATCACATCATGGACCCTCCTTAATGCCCATCACCCAGTTACCCCCTCCCCTCCCCAGCAACCCTCAGTTTGTTTCCTATGATTAAGAGTTTCTCATGGTTTGTGTCCCTCTCTGATTTCTTCCCACTCAGTTTTCCCTCCCTTCCCTTATGGTCCTCAGCACTATTTGTTATAGTCCACATATGAGTGAAACCATATGATAATCATCTTTCTCTGATAATGGAGAGTCAATGGATATCTTGACTCTTTCCACAGTTTGGCTATTGTGGACATTGCTGCTATAAACAATTGGGACATTGACAACCCTTTGTTTCACTACATCCGGATCTTTGGGGAAAATACCCAGTAGTGCAATTGCTGGGTAGTAGGATAGCTCTATTTTTAGCTTCTTGAGGAACCTCCATCCTGTTTTCTAGAGTGGCTGAACCAGCTTGCATTCCCACCAACAGTTTAGAGGGTTCCCCTTTTTCTACAACCTCACCATTTGTTAACTTAGGCATTCTAATTGGTGTAATTGTGGTTTTGATTTGTATTTCCCTGATGAAAACTGAGGTGGAGTATTTTTTCATGTGTCTGGTAGCCATTTCTGTGTCTTCTTTAGAGAGGTGTCTCTTCATGTCTTCTGCCCATTTCTTGACTGGATTATTTGATTTTTTGTTTTTTGTTTTTGTTTTTGTTATTGTTGGTTTTTGGGGGGATTTTTTGTTTCTGGTGTTTTTGATTGTTTGTTTGTTTTGTTGTTGAGTTTGAGACGTTCTTTATAGATCTTGGGTACTAGCCCTTTATTTGACATGTCATTTGCAAATATCTTTTCCTATTCTATAGATCGTGTTTCAGTTTGGTTGACTCTTTCCTTTGATGTGCAGAGCTTTTCATGTTGATCAAGTCCCAGTAATTTATTTTTGCTTTTGTTTCCTTTGCCTTTAGAGATGCATCCTATAAGAAGTTGCTGCAGCTGAGGTCAAAGAGATTGCTGCCTGTGTTCTCCTCAAAGATTTTGATTGACTCTTATTTCACATTTAGGTCTTTCATCCATTTTGAATTTACCTTTGTGTATGGTTTAAGAGAATGGTCCAGTTTTATTCTTCTGCATGTGGCTCCTTCCTGATTACATCAGCTTGTAAAATAAACCATGTTGGTGGCTCAGATTACTTCTGAAGAACTGACAATTCACCCTGCAGTCTAGTCAACTGCACTCCAGATTTAACCATTGTGAGTTCTCTAAGGCTTTATTTCTAATACTATAGAACTACTACTATGAACATTTTATTTATTTTAGCTACCAAGAAAAATGTTTAAATATTTAATTAAGACTGAAAATAAGGAAAGTAGTTGAAACCCTAAGCCAGCCAGAATGTTTCAAGAGTAGGAGAGAAAATTGATACTTGGCCTTTCTTGTGGAAATCCAGAATATTAGGCTTGATTTCAGCTCGCAAGTTATTTTCACTATTATCTCATATCATCACCCAGCTCCCTCAATTCAGTGTGTCACCCACCCCAGAGGTATTCTCCAGTATGAATTGGAATATTTGCTGTAGTTTACAGCTGCAAATGTTATTGCTAGCAATACCCGTATTTCAGTAGTTAACTTGATGCTCATTTTCAATGAATTTCTCTTCAGGAGCCCTTCTACATGGACTAATAAGCCTTAAAAATACTTACTTATATTATAAAATAGTATTTTCCAATCTAAAGCCCAAACATACAGTCAGGATATTAAGTTAGGGCTTATTATTGTTATTCACTGTCTTTGGTGGTGTATATAGTTGTGGCAGGAGTCCCCAGAAGAATGAAATTAAAATTTAGTATCTGTCTCCTTTGCACAACTGTCAATTTTCATAAGTTGATATATATGGGTGAACAGACTTGTTAAGAGTTTTGTTATACAGGTCCTTAGAAGAAGAGAAAAGACAGGGAGATGGAAAGATGGAGACAAGGGAAAAGAAACCGATCAGAAGATGTAGAAGCTACCCTAGATTAAAATAAAAGATTCTGGAGTTAGAAGCAAGATGGCAGAGGAATAGCAAACTGAAATATCACTAGTCCCAGGAGTTCAGCTAGATAGTTATCAACCATTCTGAACACCAAAAACTCAACAGGAGATAGAAGAGAAGAAGAGCATCAACTTTAGGAACAGAAAATCGACCACTTTCTGAAAGGTAGGATGTGTAGAGAAGTGTATCCAAAGCAACAGGAAGATAGACCATGGTGGGAGGGGCCAGCAGCCAGCAAGTGGTGGAGCAATGGAGCACAAAATCAGAACTTTTAGATGTCTGCTCCACTGAGGGACATTGCTCCAGAGGCTAAGTGGGAGTGGAGCCCTCACAGGGACAGTGTGGCCTCAGGTACCACGGGTCACAGAAAGATCAGGGGTGTCTGAGTGTGGCAGAGCTTCCAGGTATTGGAGTGGGAAAGCAGACTACAGAGACAGAGCTGAAGAGTGAGCTTTCAGATCGGGGTTACCTTAAACCATGGTGCAAGGCACAGTTGGACCACTGCTCTTTGAGCAGGGACCCACAAGTGGCAGATCCAGGGAGACTCACCTTCCTCCTCCAGGAGGAGCAGCGCAGCAGGAATCTGCTGGGTTTGGAGACTTCAAACAGGGCTGTGTGCCAGAGATAGAAATGCTCAGTCACAGGCTGGGTGAGCTTAGAGTGTGGCCAGAGACCAGGGAGACAGGAGGAATTGACCGCTTTTCTCTGAGGGCACACAGAGGAGTGGGGCCCCGAGCCCTCGACTCCACTGGCCCAGAGATTGGGACGCTGCCATTTTCATTCCCATCCTCCAAAGCTCTACAGAAAGCGTTTAGGGAACAAAAGCTCCAAGAGCGAACCTGAGCAGATTACTTAGCCTGGTCCCTGGCAAGGGTGGTGCAATTCTGCCTCGGGCAAAGACAATTGAGAATCACTGTAACGGGCCCCTCCTGCGGAAGATCAGCAAGAACATCGAGCCAAGACCAAGCTCACCGATCTAGGAGAACAGCAGAATTCCAGAGCTAGAGAAAAGCAACGCATAGAATTCATGGCTTCCCGCCCCCCATGATCCTGTAGTCTTGCAAAGTTAATTTTTTCTTAAATTTTATTTTTTTATTCTATTTTTAAAACGTTTCCTCTTTCCTCTTTTAATGTTTTTTAATTAGTTTATCTTAACGATACCTTTCTTTAAAAAAATCTTTTTAAACCTTCATTGTTATAGTCATATTTATCCTTCATTGTATTTAGATTTATCTTTTGTATACATATAGGGTTTTTTTTTCCTAAAAAGTTCTGGGATACGATTTCTTTTAATAGATCAAAATATACCCTGATCTAACACATGACTTTGTTCTAGTCTCCATCCTGAGCACACCCCTGCCTCTTTTATTTTTCTTTTTCCAACCAACTTATCTTACCACTTCCTTTTTTAGAAATTTTTTGAATTTTCATCTTTACAATCATATTCTATCCCTTCATCGTGTTTACCCTTATTTTTGTATATATATAAGTTTTTCTTTCTTTAAAATTTTGGGAGGTAGTTTCTTCTAAGAGACCAGAATACACACAAAATCAACTGGGTGGCTCTGTTCTATTCACCAGTCTGATTATACTTTTGTTTTGTTTTGTTTTGTTTTTAATTCCCCCCCCCCCATCTTCTCCACCTGGTTTTGGATCTCTTCTGATTTGGTTAGCATATATTTTTCTGGGGTCTTTGCCACCTTTTTAGTATTTTATTCTCTCATTCACATATTCTTATCTGGATAAAATGACAAGGTGGTAAAACTCACCACAGAAAAAGAATAAGAGGCAGTACCAATAGCTGGGACTTAATCAATACAGACATTGCTAATATGTCAGAACTAGAGTTCAGAACGATGATTCTCAAGGTGCTAGCTGAGCTTGAAAAGGGCATGGAAGATATTAGAGGAACCATTTCTGGAGAGAGAAAAGAACTAAAATCTAGCCAAGTAGAAATCAAAAAAGCTATTAAGGAGGTACAATAAAAAATGGAGGCTCTTACTGCTAGGATAAATGAGGCAGAAGAGAGAATGAGTGATGTAGAAGACCAAATGATGGAGAAAAAGAAGCTGAGCAAAAGAGGGTAAAACAACTACTGGACCACGAGGGGAGAATTCGAGAGATAAGTGATACCGTAAGACAAAACAACATTAGAATAATTGGGATCCCAGAAAAAGAAGAAAGAGAGCAAGGGAGAGAAGGTATATTGGAGCGAGTTATAGTAGAGAATTCCCTTAGTATGGCAAAGGGAACAAGCATCAAAATCCAAGAGGCACAGAGAACCACCCTCAAAATCAACAAAAATAGGTCCACACTCCTTCTAAGTCATAAAACTTACAAGTCTTAGTAACAAAGAGAAAACCCTGAAAGAAGCTCGGGACAAGAAATCTGTAACATACAATGGTAGAAATATTGGACTGGCAGCAGACTTATCCACAGAGACCTGGCAGGCCAGAAAGAACTGGCATGAACTGGCATTTCTCACCAAATGAGAAAAATATACAGCCAAGAGTACTATATCCAGCTAGCCTGTCATTGAAAATAGAAGGAGAGATTCAAAGGCTTCCAGGACAAACAAAAATTACAAGAATTTGCAAACACCAAACCAGCCCTCCAGGAAATATTGAAAGGGGTCCTCTAAGCAAAGAGAGAGCCTAAAAGTAGTAGACCAGAAATGAACAGAGACGATATACAGTAACAGTCACCTTACAGGCAGTACAATGCCACTAAATTCATATCTCTCAATAGTTACCCTAAATGTAAATGGGCTTAATGCCCCAATCAAAGGACACAGGGTATCAGAATGGATTTAAGGGCGCCTGGGTGGCTCAGTGGGTTAAGCCGCTGCCTTCGGCTCAGGTCATGATCTCAGGGTCCTGGGATCGAGGCCCGCATTGGGCTCTCTGCTCAGCAGGGAGCCTGCTTCCCTCTCTCTCTCTCTGCCTGCCTCTCCATCTACTTGTGATTTCTCTCTGTCAAATAAATAAATAAAATCTTTAAAAAAAAAAAAAAAAAAAGAATGGATTTTAAAAAAAAACAAACAAGACCCATCAATATGCTGTCTGCAAGAAACTCATTTTAGACCCAAAGATCCTCCAGATTTAAAGTGAGGGGGTAGAAAAAAATTTACCATGCTAATGGACATCAAAAGACAGCTGGGGGTGGCAATCCTTATATCAGATAAATCAGATTTTAAGCCAAAGACTATAATAAGAAATGAAGAAGGACAGTGTATCATACTTAAAGGGTCTGTCCAACAAGAATATCTAGCAGTTTTAAGTATCTATGCCCCAACATGGGATCAACCAACTATATAAACCAATTAATAACAAAATCAAAGGAACAGATCGACAATAATACAATAATAGTAGGGGACCTTAACTCCCCCCTCACTGAAATGGGCAGATCATCCAAGCAGAAGATCAACAAGGAAATAAAGGCTTTAAATGACACACTGGACCAGATGGACATGACAGATATATTCAGAATATTCCATCCCAAAGCAACAGAATACACATTCTTCTATAGTGCACATGGAACATTCTCCAGAATAGATCACATCCTGGGTCACAAATCAGGTCTCCACTGGTACCAAAAGATCAGGATCATTCCCTGCATATTTTCAGACCACAATGCCCTGAAGCTAGAACTCAATCACAAGAGGAAAGCTGGAAAGAACTCAAATACATGGAGGCTAAAGAGCATCCTACTATAGAATGAATGGGTCGACCAGGATACTGAAGAAGAATTGAAAAAATTCATGGAAACAAATGAAAATGAAAACACAACTGTTCAAAGTCTTTGAGACACAGCAAAGGTGGTCCTGAGAGGAAAGTATTTAGCGATACAAGCTTTCTCAAGAAACAACAAAGGTCTCAAGTACACAACCTAACCCTACACCTAAAGGAGCTGGAGGAAGAGCAGCAAAAGGAGCCTAATCCTAGCAGGAGAAGAGAAATAATAAAGATCAGAGCAGAAATCAATGAAATAGAAACCAAAAGAACAGTAGAACAGATCAAAGAAACTAGAAGCTGGTTCTTTGAAAGAATTAATAAGATTGATAAACCCTTGGCCAGACTTCTCAAAGAGAAAAGAAAAAGGACCCAAATAAATAAAATCCTGAATGAAAGAGCAGAGATCACAACCAACACCAAAGAAATACAAACAATTATAAGAACATATTATGAGCAACTATGTGTCAGCAAATTTGACAGTCTGGAAGAAATGGATGCATTCCTAGAGACATATAAACTACTGAAACTGAACCAGGAAGAAATAGAAAACCTGAACAGACCCATAACCAGTAAGGAGATTGAAGTAGTCATCAAAAATCTCCCAACAAACAAGACCCCAGGGCCAGATGGCTTCCCAGGGGAATTCTACCAAACATTTAAAGAAGAATTAATACCTATTCTCCTGAAACTGTTCTGAAAAGTAGAATTTGAAGGAAAACTTCCAAACTCATTTTATGAGGCCAGCATTACCTTGATCCCCAAATCAGACAAAGACTCCATCAAAAAGGAGAATTACAGACCAATTAATATCCTTGATGAACACGGTTGTGAAAATTCTCACCAAAATACTAGCCAATAGGATCCAAGAGTACATTACCACAACCAAGTAGGATTTATTCCTGGGCTGCAAGGCTGGTTCAACATCCACAAACCAATCAATGTGATACAATACATTAATAAAAGAAAGAACAAAATTCCTATGATACTCTCAATAGATGCTGAAAAGCATTTGACAAAGTACAGCATTCTTTCATGATCAAAACTCCTCAAGGTGTAGGGATAGAGGGCACATACCTCAATATCATCAAAGCCATCTATGAAAAACTCACAGTGAAATCATTCTCAATGGGGAAAAACTGAGCTTTTCCCCTAGGAACACGATCAGGAACACGGCAGGGATGTCCACTATCCCCACTGTTATTCAACATAGTGCTAGAAGTCCTAGCCTCAGCAATCAGACAACAAAAAGAAATAAAAGGCATCCGAATCAGCAAAGAAGTCAAACTCTCACTCTTTGCAGATGATATGACATTTTATGTGGAAAACCCCAAAAGACTCCACTCCAAAACCATTAGAACACATACAGGAATTCAGTAAAGTGCCAGGATATAAAATCAATGCACAGAAATCAGTTGCATTTCCATACACCAACAGCAAGACAGAAGAAGGAGAAATTAAGGAGTCAATCCCATTTACAGTTGCACCCAAAACCATAAGAATCCTAGGAATAAACCTAACCAAAGAGGCAAAGAATCTGTACTCAGAAAACTGTAAAGTACTCATGAAAGAAATGGAGGAAGACACAAAGAAATGGGGAGACGTTCCATGCTCCTGGATTGGAAGAACAAATATCATGAAAATGTCTATGCTACCTAAGACAATCTACACATTTAATGCAATCCCTATCAAAATACCATCAATTTTTCTTTTCAAAGAAATGGAACAAATAATCCAAAAATTTATGTGGAACCAGAAAAGACCCTAAATAGCCAGAGGAATGTTGAAAAAGAAAGCCAAAGCTGGTGGTATCACAATTCCAGATTTCAAGCTCTATTACAAAGCTGTAATCATCAAGACAGTATGGTACTGGCACAAAAACAGACACATAGATCAATGGAACAGAATAGAGAGCCCAGATATAGAGCCTCGACTCTATGGTCAACTAATCTTTGACAAAGCAGGAAAGAATGTCCATTGGAAAAAAGACAGTCTCTTCAACAAATGCTGTTGGGAAAATTGGACAGCCACATGCAGAAGAATGAAACTGGACCCTTTCTTTACACCACACACAAAAATAGACTCAAGATGGATGGAAGATCTCAATGTGAGACAGGAATCCATCAAAATCCATTTTTTAAAAAAAAGATTTTATTTATTTATTTGACAGAGAGAGAAATCACAAGTAGGCAGAGAGGCAGGCAGAGAGAGGGAAGCAGGCTCCCCACCGAGCAGAGAGCCCCATGTGGGGCTCAATCCCAGGACCCTGAGATCATGACCTGATCCAAAAGCAGAGGCTTAACCCACTGAGCCACCCAGGCGTCTCTCCATCAAAATCTTTGAGGAAAACACAACCTCTTCAACCTCAGCCACAGCAACTTCTTCCCAGCAACATTGCCAAAGACAACGGAAATAAGGGCAAAAAATGAACTATTGGGACTTCATCGAGATCAAAAGCTTTTGCACAGCAAAGGAAACAATTAAAAAAAAAAGACAACTGACAGAATGGGAGAAGATATTCACAAATGATGTATCAGATAAAGGGCTAGTATCCAAAATCTACAAAGAACTTATCAAACTCAACAGCCAAAGGACAAATAATCCAATCAAGAAATGGGCAGAAGACATGAACAGACATTTCTGTGAAGAAGACATCCAGATGACCAACAGATACACGAAAAAGTGCTCCACATCACTCGGCATCAGGGAAATACAAATCAAAGCCACAATGAGTTACCACCTCACACCAGTCAGAATGGCTGAAATTAACAAGTCAGGAAATGACAGATGTTGGCAAGGATGTGGAGAAAGGGGAGCCCTCCTACACTGTTGGTGGGAATGCAAACTGGTGCAGCCACTCCAGAAAACAGCATGGAGACAGTTGAAAATAGAGCTACCCTATGACCCAGCAATCGCACTACTGGGTATTTACCCTAAAGATACAAATGTAGTGATCAGAAGGGGCACATGAACCTGAATATTTATAGCAGCACTGTCCACAATAGCCAAACTATGGAAAGAACCCAGCTGTCCACCAACAGACGAATGGATAAAGAAGATGTTGCATAAACACACACACACACACACACACACACACACACACACACACACAGGAATACTATGCAGCCGTCAAAAGAAATGAAATCTTGCCATTTGCAATGATATGGATGCTGAGCAAAATAAGTCAATCAGAGAAGGACAATTGTCATATAATCTCTCTAATATGAGGAATTTGAGAGGCGGGGTGGGGGGTTTGGGGTTTATGAAGGAAAAAATGAAACAAGATAGAATCGGGAGGGAGACAAACCATAAGGCACTCTTAATCTCAAGAAATAAACTGAGGGTTGCTGGAGGGTGTGGGAGGCCTACAAAATATAGCAAGTGATCCCTAAAGAGAATTTTGTTTTGGAGAATAGACTTTTCCTTTGATGCTTGCAGAAATGCTAATATTCTAGGATTTTCCACTGACTTTGTACCAGAAATTGCTCTCTTGGCTTAAGATGAAAGAAATGTGGCCCATGAACTAAGCTAAATAAAAGGCAGAATGGGAGGGAACCAATGTAAGGTGTTCTCATTCCCTTCTTTTCATTTGGATGAGGGAAGTGTGGAGCTATAGAGTCTCCCTTTCCAGAAGTTTGACTTTTGTTTTCTTTTTGCATGTTGGAAGATAGCATGTTGGAAGATATGTTCTGTGGCATCATCTAGGGAAGAAAGTGGGCAAAGGTGATATGTGAGTGAGAAAAGAATTGGTCAGCAATGGGCTCATAAATAGAGATTGCTTGTGTTCTGCGAAGAACTGAGTGCTTGGCATATCTTTCTAGTCATGATCTAGGATTCAGAGGATGCCTTAAAAGGGAGTGGGAGATTGTAAAATGCCAAGATTGGGATTTGCTTCTCACCATCACCCTCCTCCCCAGCCAACACATTTTTCTGAATTACATGCAATTCCAACATGTGCAGACTGCTGCAAAATGTCTGCAATGGATACAGATTACTTGACCCTTAACTAAGCAGGGAAATTTATCTCGATGATATTTAAATTTGGGGTACCAGGAGATAACATCTTTCCTAAAGTGATTCGGCTCAGAGTGGACATCTACAGATAGGATAGAAAGGAAAGGTTAGCTCTGAGCATGGAGGGCTCCAACAACTAACTGGGAAGACTTGTGGTGGGGATGCTGAAGTTCTGAAGCTTGGCACTGAGGTTTTTGAATCAGCAAAATGTGGGGGCCACAGCAGTTTGACTGACATATCCAGAGACTTCAGAGTGCAGAGGCCTGAGAACAATCAGGTTATTAATAGGCAACTCATGATCTTTCAAAGGTTCTGACTATTGTCGTGGATTTGCTATAAAATGAAAAACCTAAAGCCTGGACTCTACTCTGTGGTTGCTTAGCTATTCTTGTCTTAAAATTGTCACTCCTGCTATGACAATAGCATAATTACTTTATTTCCTCGATTGTGAGATACATTCAATTGTAAGACACATGTTTATTTTAGTATGTTTCTAGGAGATAAAACCCACTATGTTAAATCATACATTGATTTTAGGGTGCAATCCCAATTTAAGAAACATTAAAATACATCAAAATGTGCATCTTAGAATTAAAGAAATATAGTAGTAATGCAGCAAGCTACAAACATTAATGACTCTACTTGACACTTCTACTGGAATTCAGAGTAGACTCTCTTTTATTTTGGGGGAGGGTTGTCTCTCCTATCCAACACTTTTTTTTACTTTTTTTTTTTTTTTTTTTTTTAAATTCCAGGGGTCTGTGAGTAGTGCAGTCACTTGGGTGTCTGGCACTTGGTTCAGGTCAGGATCTCAGGGCTGAGATCAAGTCCTGCATCAGGCTCTGAGCTCAGTGAGGAGCCTGCTAAAGGTTCTCTCTCCCTCTTTCTTTCCCCCTCCCCATGTGCTCTCTTTCTCTCTAAAATAAATTAAAAAAAAACTTAATTTAAAAAAATTCTAGTATCATTAACATATAGTGTCATATTAGTTTTGGGTGTACAATATAGAGATTCAACAATTCCACACATCATGATGAGGCCTGTATTGTAATATACTTCCTGCTTAGGACTGCCTTTGCTGCATCCAAAAGATTTTGGACTGTTGTTTTAATTTTTTTTGTTTATGTGTATTTTTATTTCTTAATTTCCTGATTAAAAGCTTCTTTCTTTAGCAGGATGTTCTTTTACCTCCATATATTTGTGGTCTTTCCAAATTTTCTTTTCAAGATTGACTTCAAGTTTCCTCATATTGTGATCTGAAAATATGCATGGTAAGATCTCAGTCTTTCTGTACTCGTTGAGGGCTAATTTGTGACCCAGTATGTGATCTATTCTGGAGAACGTTCCAGTCTCCACTTAGAAAGAATGTGTGTCCTGCTGCTTTAAGTGAAATATCTGTTAAGTCCATCTGGTCCAGCATGCCTTTCAAAGTCATTGTTTCCTTGTTGATTTTCTGCTTGTTGATCAGTCCATTGCTGTGAGAGGGATATTAAAATTCTTTACTTATTATTGTATTATTATCAATGAGTTTCTTTATGTTTGTTCATTTTTTAAATATTTTATTTATTTTATTTTATTCTCTACTGGCCTGCCAGGTTTCTGTGGACAGATGTGCTATGAACATGATTTGTCTTCCCTTATAGGTTAAAGACTTTTTTTCCCTTGGTGCTTTCACGATTCTTTCCTAGTTTGTGTAATTTGTAAATTTGACTACAAATATGTCTTGGTGTGGGCCAGCTTTTGTTGAATTTGATGGGAGTTCTCTGTACCTCTTGGCTTTTGATTGTATTTCCTTCCCCAGATTAGGGAAGTTTTTGGCTATAATGTGCTTAAATACACCTTCTGCCCCCTTTTCCCTCTCTTCTTCTGGGATTCCTATAATGTGTATGTTATTATATTTTAAGGAGTTTCTGAGTTCCCTAAGTCTACATTTGTGATCCAATACTTTTCTTTCCCTCATCCTTTCAGCTTCATTCTTTTCTTTTCTTTTCTTTTTTTTTTTGAAGATTTTATTTATTTATTTGACAGAGAGAGATCACAAGTAGGCAGAGAGGCAGGCAGAGAGAGAGGAGGAAGTAGGCTCCCTGCTGAGCAGAGAGCCTGATGCGGGACGCGATTCCAGACCCTGAGATCATGACCTGAGCCGAAGGCAGCGGCTTAACCCACTGAGCCACCCAGGCGCCCAGCTTCATTATTTTCTGAATCATTGATTCATTCATCTGCTTTGTCCATCCTCATTGTCATTGTATCCATTTGGTCTTGCCTCTCAGTTATAATATTTTTTTATTTTAGCCTGACTAGTTTTTAGTTATCTCTGAAGTAAGGGATTCTCTAGTGTCTTCTATGCTTTTCTCAAGCTAGAATCCTTATGATTGTTGTTTTAAATCCTGGTTCAGGCATCTTGTGCCTGTTTTGATTAAATCCCTTGATGTTAATTCTTCCTGTTCTTTCTTTTGGGGTGAATTTCCCTGTCTTGTCTTTTTGTCAAGATCACTGTTTTTGTGTGTGATTGTTGGGAAAGCCTGTTATATTCCTGCTCTTTAGAGTAATGGCTATATTAAGAAGAGGCCTTGTATTGTCTTGGGGCTGGTGCTTCAGGAGATGTTTCAAAGTATGCACTCTGCTCTTGTGTTTTGGCTGCTCCTTCTGTCAGGACAGTCTCTGCAGAGTTTCTCCTTGCCTAAAGTTGGGGGGTGTTTAGACATTTTCCACTATTTGACAAGTTTTAGTTAGGTGTGTTTTTTTTTTTTTTAAAGGTAGATCCTATTTATCCTATAGCTGAAGATTTGCAGCACTCTATGCTCAGTAGACTTGGTGTGTGTAAAGGATTTGTGCTGATTTCCTGGGGGAGAGGCCTGCTGCACTGATTCTTAGGCTGACTTGCCCTAGTGGAGATGCACCTGCAGGGTGGAGGGCTTGATATAGGTGGCTCCAAACTCCAGGAGGGGGCAAGGTGCTGTGTTGCTCACTGAAGTTGGTCAGTATTGATGGGCAGGGCAAAAATGGCATAATCTCTCTCATCCCCAGAGTGGGGAGTTCACACCTGTCACTCTTTAGAAAGACCTCCCAGAAGAGCAAACCTTCTCCCTTCTGTGTCTCTGGCTTCTGTCAGATCCTTACCTTCACCATGTCTGTGTTTAAGCTGTCTGCCTGCCAGGCAGCACAGTATTTCTGTGTTTAATATCAGGTGTGCAGCTAGGTTTCAAAACTCCAAACTTTAGGTACCCATGTGGTGTGGACCCATGCTAATCCTGTAGGGGATGGTCTCACTATGTTTTGGTTGGTGCTGGTTTGTCCTAGTAAAGCAGTTCCATGATTGTGCAGTGGTTCAGAGTTTATGGTAAAGTGCAGCAAAAAGCCAGCATGAAGGTTTGCTGCCTCACAGGTGTGTCTGTTCCTATTCTAGTGAACAGGGTAGCACATTGGCACCCTCCAGCTCTTTTGTCCCTGGAGAGGCCATGCCACCACTCCCAAATGCACTCCAAGAAGGAGAACTGTTACTCTCTGTGCAACCCAAGGAATCCTCAAGACCACACTGCCTTCTCCTGGGCCTCCACCCTCCTTCCTCACCAGAGAACCACTAAGTCTGCCAGCATTATTCTGGCAATGGTGTGGACTTCTAAAACTTCAGACTTTGACCTCCACTGCTTATAAAAATTTGCTTAGTCAGCTCTTTTCATTTTCCCAGTCTGTCGATGCCCGAGCGGCTTGTAGCCCATGCGCGGTGATGCTTCTGGGCTCTGCTGTGCCCGCTCGTTGCCTCGGCCGCCGCTGCCTCAAGCCATCGCCGCCCCCGGGTGGCCACGGTGTGGAGCTGCTCCGGCTGGGCCCGCAGGGGGGCCCCGGGCGCTGCACGACTTTTTCGGTGCCTGAAAGTAAACACGCCATTAAGATGGCGGCTGGATGCGAGCCAGTAGGCGGAACTTAGGATTTTGTATCTATGTGGCTGCGAGTGATTGGTTGTGCAACCTTGGTATATATAGACATGCACGGGTGGGGGAGAGAAGGATCCCAACAGCTACGCAGAAATAAAGCTTGCTTCGCTGAGGTCTCCTGATCGTTCTTGCTGGCGAGAGCGACAAGTGGTGCCGAAACCCGGGAAACCCGAAACCTACACAGAGGAGTTCTCAGTAAACGCAACGATCTGGTAAGTGTGCACAAAATTTCAGATAAGTAAGTTCCTAAGTATAGGACGAGAAGTGAGAAAGTTCCTAAGTATAGGATGAGAAGTGAGAAAGTTCCTAAGTATAGGATGAGAAGTAAAAGGGTTCCTAGGCATAGGACAAGAAATAATGGGATCAAAGTTTACTAAGATGGGAGGATTGCTGATGGAGGTGCTTAAGGCTAAGGGCACTCCCCTGGACTCTAACCATAAAACAGTTAAAAATGTTATCGAGGAGCAGGTCAGAGAAGCCTCTAAGGCAGGATCTAGCAGAGGGGGAGAAAATTCAGAGGAGAGCTCCTCTGAAGATGAGCTTGGGGAAGCCATGACACACTTAAAATTAAAAGAGGAAGTCCCTAACGAACCTTTAAAGGGAAAGACATACAAAGAAGCCGGGAAAAAATATGACTCCCTAGCACCCTCTGTCAGAAGGTCAAGAATTCCTACCCCTGAGTGTAGGCCTATAGCGCCACCTGCAGAATGGCCGCCACCATATAACACTCCATGCTCCCGAGGGGCATGCGGTTGTCCAGAATGTAGAAATGCAGGATGGAGGGACATTACGGACTTTACTAAACCGTCCCCTCTTGCATACCCAGTGTTAGAAGATCAAAATCAACAGAGGTTTCATCAACCACTAGACTTCAAACTTATTAAACAGTTTAAGGAAGCAGTCACTACTTATGGGCCACAGGCTGCTTATACACTTTCACTTTTGGAAGTAGTTGGTAGCATGAACCTTACCCCAGACGATTGGACTAACATGGCAAAAGCAACTCTGTCTGGTGGACAATACTTGATATGGAAAATTGCTTGGCAAGAGTGTAGCTCAGAAACTGCCCGGCGTAACGCCGCATCAGGGAATCCCCACTGGAATATTGACATGCTCATGGGAGGAGGTCAATTTGTGGGGCAAAACAATCAGATTGGGTACCCCCCAGGGGTGTATGTACAGATAGCAGCTGCAGCCACTAGGGCTTGGAAGACCATACAGGGTTCTGGTGATTTGCAGGGACAACTTTCCAAGGTGTTGCAGGGGCCTAATGAACCCTATGCTGACTTTGTAGATCGTCTGCTCCAAGTAGCAAGGCATATTTGGGGATGTGGACCAAGCAATGCCCCTTGTTAAACAATTAGCCTATGAACAAGCAAATAAATGGTGTAAAGAGGCTATCCGCCCTTGGAAGTCTAAGGACCTGATTACATATATCAAAGTGTATCGAGACATCACTGATACAGTTGTTCAGGGCCAAGTTGTGGCAGCAGCAGTAGCCCAAGGGATAAGAAGTTTCAATGGAGGAACCAGGAGTTCTTCCAAGGCTTGTTTCCTTTGTGGAAGGGACGGTCATCTTAAGAGGGATTGTCCAAAGGGTAAAGGACAGCCTAGACCAGTCAAGCCCGCACCTGGGTTGTGCCCTCGTTGCCGTAAAGGGAATCATTGGGCTAATGAATGTAGGTCCCAGAGAGATATTCAAGGAAATCCCCTGCCACCGAATAACTGGATTCAATCCAATTACTCAAAAAACGGGAAGCAGGGCCCCGCGCCCCGGGGCCCAACACAAATTTATGGAGCACTAACGCAAATGCCCAGGACATGGTATCCTCCCTCCGAGAAAGGCGCGCAACCTCTGGATCAGCAAGACTCGATATCAGAGCAGCTGCCCGAATGGTCCTAACTCCGGAGATGGGCATTCAAGCACTGGCCTCTGATCTAAGAGGGGGCCCCCCTCATGGTACTGTAGGTTTATTACTTGGCTGAAGCTCTACTTATCTCAAAGGTCTGATAGTTCACCCAGGGGTAATAGATTCAGATTATGAGGGAGAGATCAAGATACTGGTGTCTTCACCAAGGGGAGTTACTGCAATTAGCCCAGGAGATCAGATAGCTCAACTTCTCATACTCCCTAGCCATCATGAAGCCTTTCCCAGTAAAGGAAAAGAAAAAGGTACGAGAGGTTTGGGGTCTATGGGAGTTGACCTAACATGCCTGACCCTGGATATGACTGATAGGCCCATAATTACCCTCAAAGTGCAAGGAAGGAAAATTTTAGGGTTACTGGATACGGGCGCCGATAAGAGCATCATCAGCCAACAAGAGTGGCCTCCGAGATGGCCCCTAACACAAGCAAAACAAACTCTCAGGGGTTTAGGAATCACTCAAAGTCCTGATCAAAGCGCAGCTACCCTTGAGTGGGAGGATGACGAAGGCCATAGGGGAACTTTTCAGCCCTATGTCTGCAATATTCCTATTTCCCTCTGGGGACGAGACGTTTTGGAACAGATGAGCGTCCGCCTGACAACTGAAACTATATACAGCCCCCGATCAATAGCTATGATGCAAAAAATGGGATACATACCAGGAAAAGGGTTAGGGAAACAGGAGCAAGGTAAAATAGACACCATCCCTTTCACCTCAGAATATAAGGGGCAAGGCCTGGGTTTTCAGTAAGGGCCACTGAGGCAATGAAAATAACGTGGAAGACAGATACGCCCTGCTGGGTGCCTCAGTGGCCCCTTACTAGCGAAAAACTATCAGCTGCTAAAGCCCTGGTACAGGAACAGTTAGAGGCGGGCCATATGAAACCTTCTACCTCACCTTGGAATACAACTATCTTTGTTATTAAAAAGAAATCTTGTAAATGGAGACTTTTACATGATCTTAGAGAAATTAATAGGCAAATGCAGAACATGGGACCAATACAGCTGGGATTACCCATGATAACCGCCTTACCGAGAAACTGGCCATCAATAGTGGTTGACATAAAAGATTGCTTTTTCTCCATCCCTCTGCATCCTGAGGATACAATTAAATTTGCCTTTACCCTACCTTCTATTAATCATGCAGAGCCTAACCAAAGATATGAGTGGACTGTCCTCCCTCAGGGCATGGCTAATAGCCCCACTATGTGTCAATTATATGTTTCTAAAGCCATACAGCCTATTAGAGAGACTTACCCTGATTTAATGTGTTACCATTACATGGATGACATATTGTTGTGTGGATCTGACTCTACTACAGTTTCTGAAGCCTTAGTAATGTTACAAAAGGAGCTAAATTCATGGGGGTTAATTATAGCCCCCGAAAAGATACAGGCTTCCAACATCAAAGACTATTTAGGCATGAAACTATACAATACCATGGTAAAACCTTCAAAAGCCTCCATTAGAACTGACAAATTACAAACACTCAATGATTTCCAAAAGTTATTGGGGGACATAAATTGGATCCAACCCTACCTGAAAATAACTACAGGAGAATTACACCATTGTTTGATATTCTGAAGGGTGATGCCCGTCTAGACTCTCCTAGGAGCCTTACTCTGGAGGCAAAACAGGCTTTGAAAATTGTGGAGGACAGGCTTGCCTTGACTTCAGCAGATAGATGTGATCCTAACCAGATAGTCCAAGCCATAGTGATTCCATCCCCTTCTTCACCTACTGGAGTGCTATGGCAAGGTGGGCCCTTACAATGGCTGTACCTCCCAAACACTCTTCCTCGGATAATCACAACATATCCAGTTGCAGTAGCCATGCTAGCTAACAAATTGATCACTGTTTGTATTTCTACTCTTGGAATCATACCTGACAATTGCATCGTGCCGTATACTAAGGAACAGATTCGCCTACTATGTGCTACCCTAGATGATTGGGCGATACTGACCACCTCTTACTCAATAGAATTTGACAATCATTATCCTTCACACCCACTTATAGAATTCACAAAGGGTATTGAATTCATACTACCAAAAATTAGTAGATCGACACCACTAAAAGAAGCCTCTACTGTCTTTACAGATGGAAGTAAAGAGGGCACAGGAGCATATATCATAAATGGAATCGTGAACCCAGTCATAGTTCCTGCCAGGTCGGCTCAACAAGTAGAGCTACTAGTAGTGCTCCTAGTGCTCCAAAGATTTTCAGACACTCCCCTAAATATTATTTCTGATAGTCAATACGTGGTAAATGCAACAAAAAATATTGAAACAGCCATCCTCTCCTTAAGTGATTCACCTATTCCATGAATCTTAAAGCAACTACAAGAGATTGTGCAACTGCACACTGCACCATTTTTTATAGATCACATCAGAGCCCATATGAGCCTACCAGGACCATTATCCGAGGGCAATACTCTAGCAGACCACAATAGTCGTTTCCAACTTATTTGCCCTACCTTAGAACAGGCGAAGCTGTTCCATAGCAAATGGCATGTGAATTCTAATACTTAAGATATAGATTCCATATCACCAAAGAACAGGCAAGAGATATAGTAAGGACCTGTGGGAGTTGTGCCACATTACTCCCTCAGCCTTCCTTAGGGGTAAATTCCAAAGGCCTTCAAGCTAATCACCTATGGCAAATGGATGTCACACATGTACCTGAATTCAGGCAACAAAAGTACGTACATATATCAGTGGACACTTATTCGGGTATCATAATGGCTACTCCCCTCACAGGGGAGAATTCAAAACAAGTCATCACACACTGCCTACGATGCTTCGCAGATTGGGGTATCCCAAAACAAATAAAGACAGATAATGGACCTGCATATACATCAAAATCTATGCATCAATTCCTAAGTCAATTTGGTATAGTCCATACTACAGGTATACCTTACAAGCCACAAGGTCAAGGAATAATTGAACGCGCCTATGGCACCTTCAAACGATGCTTACAAAAAATAAGAAAAGGGGGAATAGGGGATGACTACAAGTCACCCTGTGATCTTACATCTCTCACCCTTTACATTTTAAATTTTTTGTCCTTGGACCATAATGGTACATCTGCAGCGGACAGGCATGCGGCGGTTACCGAACGCACTCTAGCCCAGGCAAAATGGAAGGATATACTCACGGGCCAATGGAGAGGCCCTGTCCTGGCCCTAAGATGGCACCGAGGTTCTGTTTGTCTTTTTCCACAGGATGCCCAAGTGCCTATCTGGGTCCCGGAGCGACTGATTAGAAGAATCGATCAACATGGCCCGCCCCGTCCTGATGCTCGCCCTGATAGCGATCCTGGCAACACCAGCATCCCTTCAACAGATGCACCAATGGGCAATAGTGAAAGCCTGGCCATTCCCCATGCCACTGACGAATGAGTCCGCCATCCTCCCTCCTGTATACCTACTTTCATTCCCATGCCCGTTTCTGTAAATCCTAACAATTCACCTGTATTGCTCTCAAGACATAAAAGAGACTTTGGGATCACTGTAGCCATTATTGCGGCTGTAGCAGCCTCCGCAGCTGCAGCAATGGCAGCGGCTGTAGCTCTCACCACATCTGTAACAAGTGGACATTCTCCAGAAACTATTGACGACCGGATGCATACAATCACTTTCTGGACTTTGCATAACCTCCGTGGCCTATAATGACCTTTCTATTGCTGCTAATCTGTCGAAAGAGTTAAGCAGATGAGATTGACATAGCTCCATTACGGGATTGGGTATCTGTTGTAAATCCTTATGTTCCGCTGTTTTGCATCATTACGTAAACAACAATGTAGGCAACAGTTGGCGCTAGTACAAGCTTGCATGGCACTGGAAGCTGGTACATTTCCCCAAATCTGGCTGGCAGCGCTAGATCGGTAGTCAATGATGGGTAAGATTGGCTGCATGCACATAGCAACCTAAGCCAGGAGTTCTCCAACCAGGGGGAATTATCCAATGACGGGTAAGCATGTTCATGGCAGCTGACAACCTAAGACAGGCACGGTCTCCTGCCTTGCATGCCTAATATAAAAGAAAAGGGGGAGATGTCGGTGCCCCAGCGGCTTGTAGTGCATGCGCGGTGATGCTTCTGGGCTCCCCCGTGCCCAATCGTTGCCTCGGTGGCCGCTGCAGGGTGGCGACGGTTCGGAGCTGCTCCGGCTGGGGGGGGGGGGGCGCTGCACGACTTTTTCGGTGCCCGAAAGTAAACACGCCATTAAGATGGCGGCTGGATGCGAGCCAGTAGGCAGAACTTAGGATTTTGTATCTATGTGGCTGCGAGTGATTGGTTGTGCAACCTTGGTATATATAGACATGCACAGGCAGGGGAGAGAAGGATCCCAACAGCTACGCAGAAATAAAGCTTGCTTCGCTGAGGTCTCCTGGTTGTTCTTGCTGGCGAGAGCGACACCAGTCAATGGTTTTGGGGAAGAGTTTTTCTTGTGCAATTCCCTGTGTGCAGCTTGCACACTCTATCTGTCACTCTCTTGCTCTCTCTCTCTTTCTCTCCTGCTCCTCTCTCCCTGATCAGGGCTACCACCCATCTGCAGCCTTACAATTCTTTCCTCCACCTAAATCAACTCTCCACAGCTCTTACTTAAAACAATGTGGCCATTTTTCTACCTCTAGATGTGCATTTTGTTCTCTTAGTTCTCAGATCAATTTCTTTTGTGTTCAGAATGATTTGATATTTATCTAGCTGTGTTCAAGGGATGAGGCAATTGAGAGTTATCCTCCTCATCCATCATCTTAACTTGTCCCTGTGATAGTTTTTTGAACCTACTTTGTTTGTTTTTTTTTTAAAGATTTTATTCATTTATTTGACAGACAGAGGTCACAAGTAGGCAGAGAGGCAGGCAGAGAGAAAGGAGGAAGCAGGCTTCCCTCTGTGCAGGGAACCTGATGCGGGGCTCCATCCCAGGACCCTGGGATCATGGCCTGAGCCAAAGGCAGAGGGTTTAACCCACTGAGCCACCCAGGCACCCCTGAACCTACTTTGTTTTTGATGACCTTAACAGTTTTGAATAGTGTTGGTCAAGTATTTTGTAGAATGTCTGTCAATTCCAGGTTTTCTGATATTTTTCTCATGGTTAGATGATTTTGGGTTTGGGAGAGGATCACCATAAAAATAAGTGCCACTCTCATCACATTACATCAAGAGTACATGCTTATCACTAGGTTTACATAATTTTAATATCTTTAGTTTAAATGGGTGGATGGTGAAAGCATAGATGCTGAGGTCTATGAACTGAATTCAGATGATCATAGCTCTTTTATTTATTAGTGTGCGACATTGGAAAGTTACTTAATTTGTCTATTCCTTAGTTTCCTCATCTGTGAAGTGAGAATAATGATAGAATCTACCTCATTGAATTAGTAAAAACATGAAAAGCACTTAGAGCAATGTTTGGCACAGAGGAAATAGGATATAGCTTTGAATATTATTAATATTATTAAATGTATTTCTTTCATGTATGTCTTCCTGTCTCTCTTTACCTTGGAAAATTAAACTGTTGGTATTTAGTGATAAAAAAACATGGAAAAAAAGTTGGTATGTAGTGATAAAAAAAAACACACAGACAACTTGTATTAGAAATTTTGAACATGGGAAGATCTTTGTCTCATTGTTTTTTGGGGTTCTGAATTATCCCTAAGATATTGTAGTTTCCCTTAAAGTTTGTATTGTCTGTTAATGAGAATCTTTTTTGGGAGACTCCTTTTAGTATTTTTGTGATCATTTTATTTTCATAATTCTGTTATTAAGCTTGTGCTACATTCATTTGCAATCTGAAAATTCTCTTCAGAGTGCTGGCTGTCTTTTAGTCATTGGTCCCCTGATATTTATTTCTGGTTCTGTAGGCCACAAATCTAATTCTGATTAATAATCTATAAGAAAGTGTTTTTACTGTTTTCTTAACTTTTGCCCAAGTAGAGGAATCTCAGGGTGTGTTTCAGCATTTATTAGTATGACAAATGAGATTTAATATTGTTCACTGCATAGTTAATGGTTGATATTAATGCTACCAGAAAGGAAAGACAATTGCATTTACAAATCTGTATGTTAATTTTCTGATGCATTTTCAATTTTCTGTTTGTAATTCTAAGTGATAATTTTGAATACTGATTTTGAATATTAACATATATTCTTTTTCTGTTAGGATTTTTGAAATTTTTATTTGAGACTTTGCAAAATGTTTTATGGAAATGCAAATATGCATATTTAAAATATTTTTGTCTCATGATTTTTTTTCTCCATGCAAGTGGTATCACCCTGTCTGTTAGTCTCTTTTCTTCTTGTTTTCTTTCTTGGTAAATTTGGCCAGTAGAATAGACTCATTCATAGAGAGTCTGAGTGTATGTGTCTGTGTGCATACATGTTTGTGCAAATGGGTACCCACACATAGGCATGCTCATGTTTTGGATCAACAAAGGGACCTTCCACATTTACCTTTAGCAGCAGTAGGAATATTTACTGAATACTTAACCGTGACTCACACATTTTTTAAAGCACTTCTCATTTGATTCTTACAACAATCTTATGAAGTGGGTACTATTTTTGTTCACCTTTTCAGAGATAAGGACACTGAGAGAAAAGTTAAATAAATTGTCCAAATTCACAGAGCTAACAAGTGATAGAGATGAAATTAAAATCTAGTTGTTTCTAACTTCAAAATCTATCCTCCTTGTTATACTTTTGCATGTTCTCTGGAACATACCCATTATACCATTTTACTTTCAAGATACGGCATATATAACTCTCACAGTATGTAGGAATATATCATTTTAGGCTTAATTTTTAAAAATTGAGATATAACATGCATAAAGTGGCCAGATCTTGAGTATTCAGGGTACTTGTATGTAGGTACTCACATATGTAACCATCCCCAGAAGAAGACATGTAGTATTTCTAACACTCCAGAAGACTAACTAATGCCACTTTCCAGTCATAGCCATTTCCTCCACAGGTTGTAGCTAATCTGACTTCTATCAACATAGATTCTACCTGTTCATGAACAGACACTAAATGGGATCATATAATAGGCACTTTGTGTGTGTGTGTGTGTGTGTGTGTGTGTGTGTGTGTGTGTGTGGCTTCTTTTATTAAAATTGTGTCTGATGTGGCTGGAACTAGAGGATATTATGCTAAGCAAAGTAAGTCAATCAGAGGAAGACAATTATCATATGATCTCACTGATATGAGGAATCATAGGAGAAGGGAGGGAAAAATGAAACAAGATGAAAGTAGAGAGGGAGACAAACCATAAGAGACTCTTAATCTCAGGAAACAAACTGAAGCTTGTGGGAGTGGAGAGGGGTGGGAGGGATAAGGTGGCTGGGTGATGGACACTGGGGAAGATATATGCTATGGTGAGCACTGTGAATTGTGTAAGACTGAAGAATCACAGACCTGTACCCCTGAAACAAATAATTCATTATATGTTAATTAAAAAAAGATTTTTCTGTGTAACCACAATAGAGTTATGACACTCATGAGATACTCTTTAAATTGAATTTTGAGTATTTATGTTACTACATTAATAATAAATGGTTACTAATTAAAAAAGTTATATCTGAGGTTTATTTATGTTGTTATATGGTTTATTTGGCTACATATTTTTCTTATATGTATAATGTCTTTTCAAAGCTGACATTTCCTTCTAGCTGCAAAAATAACATATTTTCAAAGTAGAGAACTTAGAAAATAGAAAAATGCACAGGAAGGAAAATAAAAATGATTGGTAACACCACTATCCAGAGATAATCATTGTTAAAGCTTTTGATTATACCTTGCCAGGTGTTTTCCCCCTGCTATGTATATATGATTACTACATTTGGATTATATACACATTTCTGTCTTATAACCTGTTTTTTTTCTCTTAAATTTGGTGTACAGCCAATGCACTAGAGTCTCAGAGGAAGTTGCAATAAAAGAATCAGGTTCCCCCAGCCAACCAATGTCTTATACACATACACATCTGTTTATCATGAACATTTTCCATGACATTGAAGATACATTCTTTTACAATAATTCAAAAATACTTAAAAAGCATTTTAATTAGAATGTGTGTGTGTGTGTGTGTGTGTGTGTGAGTGTGTGTTGATGAGGGTATATGTAAAGCATTCACAAGACACAAAATTCAAAATGTACAAATAGTATGCAACAAAAAGCCTCTCTCCTATCTTACCCTAATCTACCCCCTGCTCCAGGATCCAGTATTGCACTTCCTTGTGTATTCTTCTGGAGCTATTTTGTGCACATGTAAGCAAATATATATTCATGTTATTTCCCCCCTTCTTATGGACAAATGTTAGCATACTGTACTATTTTGCCCCTTGCTTTCTATATTAATAAGGTTGCTTGGAAGTTATTCCATATCAGTATCAGGAACTTTCTCTTCTTTTAACAGATGATAAAATGCTTACTTTATATTAAGTGAAATACAAATTACAGCTACCATGAGACACGATTTTTTATCTTATTGGCAAAAATAAAATGACATTCTGTGTTGTCAGGGGTAAGAGGAAACAATAATTTTAATATAATAATAATAATAGTCAAGCACTATAATAAAATAATAATAATAATAGTCAAGCACTATTCTAAATGGTTAACTTGTGATAATTCATTTAATCCTCACAACAACCCAATGAAATAGGTTCTGTTTTTATGCCCATTTTACAGAGAAAGAGACTGATGCACGGCATTTATATAACCTACCCAGGGTGCAATTATACTATGCTGGGGGAGAATTAACAATCTTCATAGAGATACAATCTCTATGAAGAGAAATCAGGCAACAACTAACACAATCATGTATTTCCTCTTTGATTGAAATTACACTTCTAGGAATTTATCATATACTCCAACATGTGAGAAATTATACATATGTAAAGTTTTTTTTTGTAATAGTATTTATAGTAGGAAAGTGTCAAGAGCTAAGCTGTTTAAGTGAAAGTAAAAGTCAAGACTTTCATTACTTACTGCTGTAGTTAGTATAAGCAAGAGACTAATGGAGAGAAAGTGTGGGTTCCCCAAGTGTTCCATTCTTCCCAATGGAACAGCACCCAGTGAGAGTCAGCTGGATCAGTGCAGACCTGAGGGTCTTCTTACTGCCAAGAGAGCCCTGACCAAAAGACTCCTACTATCTTATGGACCCAAAAGCTGGTAAGAGGTAGAGGAGAAAGGGATAGGGAACAATAGTACGCACCGAGTACTGAGTCAGAGTGTAGAAAAAAGTCTTCAAGTCCCCCCCACCCCCCGGCCCCCCAGTGTCTGGGAAAGGTCCCTGATAAAAAGGCCTCCAAACGGAGGTCCTGGGCTAGGAGTGCAGATGTGTATAAGACATTGGTTGGCTGGGGGAACCTGATTCTTTGATTGCAACTTCCTTCTGAGACTCTAGTGCATTGGCTGTACACCAAATCTGGTGAAGGGCAGCTTTTCCCAAGAGATTTGCTAGATAAAGCCTTTGTAATTGTCTGTGTTGGGCCCTGAGAATTCACACATAGGTTCTTGGCTGGGAGTCAGATTTATCATGAATATTAGCAACAATTTAAATGTGATTCAATAGGTATTGCTTGAACAAATTATGGCACACCCATATAGTGTCTTTCAGCATATCATTGAAAAATGATTTTCAGTGGTAGCAGAGTCAGGATCCTATCTGGAAATAGCTGATTTACTTAAAATAAATAATTGAAGAGAGTTTACAAAGGATTGAGAAATAGTGCAGCAGCCTGGGCTAGCAATAGGGAAGCCACTACTATTCCTAGGCCTGAGTGGGTGAAGGAGGATGATTATAGAAACCCTTTGAGAGATGTAACATTTGTTAGAGGCATATAGCCATGCTAAACTGTCCAGCAAGGAGGGAGTAACAGGAATAAGTACCCTGACCTCTCTCCTGTTACCCTTTGATCAGAGCATCCATCTCCTGCTGATGCTTTCCCTCTGACAAACCTAACCTGAATCCAGGGAAAAGGAAACCTGTTCAATGCAGTTTCCAGAGCATGGAGTAGGGAGGAAAAGAGTAGAGAAAGTAGAGAAGGATGGAGATATGAGCTACAGAGACAAACGAAGTATCTAACTCAATGATACTTTATTCTATAAATACACAATTTTAAAATCTATCATCTTTCATATTTAGGTTGCTTTTCATATGAGTGAGATTATATAATAATTGTCTTTGTCTGATTGATTTATTTTGCTTAGCATAATACCCTCTAGATCCACCTACCTCATTGCAAATGGCAAGATTTCATTTTTCTGTTGGCTGAGTAATTCCATTACTATACACACATACACACCACATCTTTCTACATTTATCTGCCAATGGACATCTGGGCTCTTTCCATATTTTGGCTATTGTGGACATTGCTGCTATAAACATTGGGGTGCATGTGCCCCTTTGAATACTATGTTTGTATCCTGTAGATAAATACTGGTAGTGGGTTCTGGTCGTAGGGTAGCTCTATTTGTAACTTTTTGAGGAATCTCCATACTGTTTTCCATACACCAGCTTGAACAAATTGTGGCACACAATTTGAGCTTGCATTGGTGAGCTTGCATTCTCACCAGGAGTGTGAGAGTGTTTCCCTTTCTCTGCATCCTTGCCAATATCTGTTTTTTTCCCGTATTGTTAATTTTACCCATTCTGACTGGTGTAAGGTGGTATCTCATTATAGTTTTGATTTGTATTTCCCTGATGACAAATGGTGTGGAGCATTTCTTCATGTGTCTATGGGCCATTTGTATGTCTTCTTTGGAGAAATGTCTGTTCATGTCTACTGCCCATTTCTTGATTGGATTATTTGTCTTTTGGTGTTGAGTTTGTTATGTTCTTTATACATCTTGGATGCTAGCCTTTTACATGATATGTCATTTACAAATATGTTCTCCCATCCCATAGATTGCATTGTAATTTTGTTGACTGTTTCCTTTGCTGTGCAGAATATTTGTGTCTGGTGAAGTACCAGCAGTTCATTTTTGATTTTCAAGACATACCTTTCAAGAAGTTGCTGTAGCCAAGGTCATAAATGTTGCCTCCTGTGTTCTGATCTAGGATTTTGATGAATTCCTGTTACACATTTCTGTCTCCCATCCATTTTGAGTTTGTCTTTGTGTAAGGTGTAAGAAAATGGTCCAGTTTCATTCTTTTACATGTGGTTGTCCAATTTTCCCAGCACCATTTATTGAAGAAACTGTCTTTTTTTCCATTGGATATTCTTTCCTGCTTTGTCAAAGATTAGTTGATCATAAAGTTGAGGATCCATTTCTGAGTTCTCTATTCTGTTCTATTGATCTATATGTCTGTTTTTGTGCCAGTACCACACTGCATGGATGATTACAACTTTGTAATAGAGCTTGAAGTCCTGAATTGTGATGTCTCCAGCTTTGGTTTTCTTTGTCAAAATTACTTTGGTTATTCGGGGTCTTTCCTGGTTCCCAATAAATTTTAGGATTATTTGTTCTAGCTCATTGATAAATGTTGATGGTATTTTGATAGGGATTGCATTGGACGTGTAGATTGCTTTGGGTAGCATAGCCACTTTAACAATATCCATTCTTCCAATCAATGAGCATGGAAGTTTTCCATTTTGTTGGGTCTTCCTCAATTTCTTTCATGAATGTTTGGTAGTTTTCAGAGTACACATACTTTGCCTCTTTGGTTAGGTTTATTCCTAGGCATCTTATGGTTTTTGGTGGAATCGTAAATGGGATTGATTCCCTAATTTCTCTTTCTTCTGGTTTGTTGTTTGTATATAGAAATGCAAGTGACTTCTGTGCATTGATTTTATATCTTGTCACTTTGCTGATTTCCTGTATCAGTTCTCGCAATTTTGGGGTGGGGTATTTTGGATTTTCTCATAGAGTATCATGTCATCTGGGAAGAGTGTGACTTTGATGTCTTCTTTGTTGATTTGGATGCCTTTTATTTCTTCTTGTTGCCTGATTGCTGAGGCTAGGACTTATATAGTACTATGTTGAACAACCACGAAAGTGGGCATCCCTGTTGTGTTCCTGACCTTAGGGGAAAAGTTATCAGTTTTTCCCTCATTGAAAATGATATTTTCTGTAAACTTTTCAAAGATGGATTTTATGACCTTGAGGTATGTTCCTATATTCCTACACTGTAGAGAATTTTAATCAAGAAAGGGTGCTATAAATGTCCACAAAGCCAAACTGTGGAAAGAGCAGAGATTTCCATTGATAGATGAATGGATAAAGAATATGTAGCATATATACAATGGAATATTACTCAGCCATCAGATAGGATGAATACTCACCATTTACATTGATGTGTATGGAACTGAAGGATGTTATGCTGAGCAAAATAAGTCAATCAGAGAAAGACAATTATGTAGTTTTACTTATATGTGAAATACAAAAAACAGCGCAGAAGATCATAGGGGAGGAGGGAAAACTGAATGGGAAGTCGTCATAGAGGGAGAAAAGCCATGAGAGAATCTTAATTATAGGAAAAAAGTGAGAGCTGCTGTAGGGGAGGATGGGGGAAGGGAATAATTGGGTGATGGGGATTAAGGAGAGCAATGTGATGTGATGAACACAGAGTGTTATTTGCAGCTGAGGAATTACTGAACTCTACATCTGAAACTAATGATGTACTATATGTTGGCTAATTGAATTAAAATAAGAAAAAGAATTGAATACAGGGAAGTCATCCCTCCCCCTAAAAATGATGCTGTTCTATCAAATGCTTTTTTTGCATCTGTTGAGAGAATCATATGACTCTCATCCATTTTTTAATTAATGTGATCTACCAGGTTGATTTGCAGATGTTGAACCACACTTGCAGCTCAGGAATAAATCCCATTTGGTCCTGGTAAATAATCCTTTAATGTGTACTGTTGGATCTTATTGACTAGTATCTTGGTGAGAACTTTGCATCTGGGTCATCAAAGATATTTGTCTATAATTCTCTTTTTTGGTGGGGACTTTGGTTTTGAGATCAAGGTAAAGTTGGCCTCACTGAATGGGTTTGGAAGTTTTCCTTCCATTCCTATTTTTTGAACAGCTTCAGAAGAATAAGTATTATTCTTTAAATATTTGGTAAAATTCTACTGGGAGGCCATCTGGTCCTGGACTCTTGTTTGTTGGGGGATTTATTATTTTATTTTATTTATTTGTTTTTTATATTCATTTTTTATGGCATAATGTTAGTACTGTACCTCATTAGGTTTTGATGTGGTGTTCAATGATTCATTAATTGCATATAACACCCAGTGCTCATTACAGGACGTGCCCTAGTTAGTACCCATTACCAGTCTACCCTGTATCCTGTTGGGAGATTTTTGGTTACTCCTTTGCTGGTTATGGGTCTGCTCAGGTTTTCTGTTTCTTCCTGTTTCAGTTTTGGTAGTTTATATGTTTCTAGGAATGCATCCATTTCTTCCAGATTGCCTAATATTTTGGCATTATAATTGCTCATAATATGTTATAATTGTTTGCATTTCTTTGGTGTTGGTTGTGATCTCTCCTCTTTCATTAATGATTTTATTTATTTTATTCATCCTTCTCCTTTCTTTTTGATAAGTCTGGCTAGAGGGTTATCAATCATATTAATTCTTTCAAAGAACTAGTTCCTAGTTTCATTTTTGGTTTCTGTTTCATTGATTTCTGGTCTACTCTTTATTATTTCTCTTCTCCTGCTGGATTTGGCTTTATTTGCTGATCCTTCTCCATCTCCTTGAGATGTAAGTTTAGCTTGTGTATTTTAAACTTTTCTTGTTTCTTGAGGTAAGTTTGTATTGATATATGCTTTCTTCTTAGGACCATCTTTGTTGCATCCCAGAGATTTTGAACAGTTGTGTTTTCATTTTCATTTGTTCACATGTACTTTAAAAATTTTTTCTTTAATTTCCTACTTGACCCATTCATTCTGTAGTTGGATATTCCTTAACCTCCACACATTTGTGTTCCTTCTAAATTTCTTGTGGGATGCATGGGTGGCTCAGTCCATTAAGTGGCTGCCTGTTGTACCTGTTGACTCAGGTTGTGATCCCAGTTTCCTGGGATCGAGTCCCTCATCAGGCTCCTTGCTCAGCAGGGAACCTACTTTTCCCTCTGCTTGACATTCTCTCTACGTGTGCATGCTCTCCCTAACAAATGAATAAATAAAATCTTTAAAAAAATAACAAATACGGGTGCCTGGGTGGCTCAGTCATTAGGCATCTGCTTTCGGCTCAGGTCATGAATCTGGGGTCCTGGGATCAAGTCACACATCAGGCTTCCTGCTACTCCCTCTCCCACTCCCCCTGCTTATGTTCCCTCTCTTGCTGTCTCTCTCTTAGTCCAATAAATAAATAAAATATTAAAAATAAAAATAAATAAATAAATAAATTTCTTCTTGTAATTGAGTTCAAATTTTAAAGCATTATGGTCTAAAAATATGCAAAGAATGACCCTAATCTTTTGGTACCAGTTAAGACCTGATTTGTAATGTAGCATGTGATCTATTCTGGAGAATGTTCCATCTGCACTTGAAAAGAATATGTATTCTGTTATAGTAGGATGAAATGCTCTGTATGTGTCTGTGAAGTCTATCTGGTCCAGGGTGTCATTCAAAGTTGTTGATTTTCTGCTTAGATGATCTGTCCATTGTTGTGAGTGGGGTGTTAAAATCCCCTACTGTGATTGTGTTATTATCAATGTGTTTCTTTAATCTTGTTTTTGGTTGGTTTACATAACTAGCCTCTTCCAATTTAGGAGAATAAATTTTTACCATTGTTGGATAGATTATTTAATTAAGATATAGTGTCCCCATATCGTATGGAGCACTGGGTGTGGTGCATAAACAACGAGTCTTGGAACACTGAAAAAAAGAAAATTAAATTAAGATGTTATTAAAAAAAGATATAATGTCCCTCTTCATCTCTTATTAGAGTCTTAAAATTTAGTATATCTGATATAAGGATTGCTACCCAGTTTTCTTTTTATGTCCATTGGCATGATAAGTGGTTTTCCACCCCTCACTTTCAATCTGAATGTGTCCTTAGGTCTAAAAGAAGTCTCTCACAAGGAGTATATCAATAGGTCTCTTTTATTTTTTAAAATCTAATCTGATACCCTGTGTCTTTTGATCAGGGCATTTAGTTCATTTACCTTCAGAGTAATTATTGAAAGATATGAATTTATTACCTGTAAAATCACCATTTTTGTGGATTGTCACTGTTTCTGTTTTTTGTGATTTTGGGGCTCTTTTTGGCTCAAAGGATCCCCTTCAATATTTCTTGTAGTGCTGTTTTAGTAATCCCCAATTTTTTAAGTTTCTGTTTGTCCTGGAAGTTCTATCTCTCCTTCTATTATGAAAGACAACTTTGTTGGGTAAAATATTCTTGCCTCCTTATTTTTATCACTTAGCACCTTGACTATATCATGGCAGTCCTTTCTGGCCTACAAGGCCTCTGTGGACAGATCTGCTGCCAGTATTATGTTTCTTCCCTTACAGGCGAAGGATCTCTTGTCCTGAGCTACTTTCAGGATTTTCTCTTTATCTTTGAAGTTTGTAAACTTCAGTATTATATGTCAAAGTGTTGACCTATTTTTATTGATTTTGAGGGGTTCTTTGTGCCTCCTGGAGTTGAGTACCTGTTTCCTTCCCCAGATTGGGGAAGTTCTCAGCTATAATTTATTCAGATAAACCTTCACCTCTCTTCTTCCTCTGGGACCCCCAATTGTTCTAATATCGTTTCACTTTCTGGTATCACTGATCTCTCAAATCCTCCCCTTGTGATCCAGTAGTTGTTTATGTCTATATAATACATAAATGAAAATTTAAAATGATTGAGAAAAGCATTGCCAAAGTAAGAAAGTAGCTGAATAGGAAAAAACAAACAAACAACCCCAAAAGACTAAGGAATAAAGAATAATAAGAATAATAAGAAAAAAACCACAAAAACTATGTACTGTTTTGCCCAGGATGTGGAGTTTTCCAGTTCTGTATGATCTGTAAACTTGGTAGTAGCTGGATGTTCCTGCTGCTCTTCTGGGGGAGGGGCCATAACAAGTGTGTTTGCCTAGGTGAAATTGCACCCCTCCTTACTGGGGGGCTGGGCTCAGTGTAAGTGTCTGTGGGTTGCACTATGTGGTGCTATTTTGCTTCCAAGGCTTTCAGGACAAGTTGGGGATGGGAGGTGGAGAATGAAAACTGCACTGCCCTTATCTGCAGCCCTGGAGGCAAAAGTTTGCAACCCCCACTCTCCAGTGAGCCCCCGCAGAAAAGTGCTCAATCACTATTGTCTCCCTGGTTTCTGGGAGAACTGTATGTTCACCCAGCCTGTGACTGAGCATTTTATCTCAGGCATGAGACCCCTTTTCTAAGTCTCTAAACTTGTTTTTTTTAGCCTTTTTTATTGTTTAATTTTTTTCTGTGTTCTAAGATTCGTTGTTTATGCATGACACCCAGTGCTCCATGCAATATGTATCCTCCTTAATACCCACCACCAGGCTCACCCAACACCCACCCTCTCCCCTCTGAAACCCTCAGTTTGTTTCCACAGTCTCTCAGGTTTGTCTCCCTCTCCAATTTCCCCCAACTCACTTCTCTCCAAGTCCTAATGTCCTCTGTGTTATTCCTTATGCTCCACAAGTAAGAGAAACCATATGATAATTGATTCTCTCTGCTTGACTTATTTCACTCAGCATAATCTCCTCCAGTCCTGTCCATGTTGACACAAAGTTGGATATTCATCCTTTCTGATGGAGGCATAATATTCCATTGTATATATGGACCATATCTCCTTTATCCATTTGTCTGTTGAAGGGCATCCTGGCTTTTTCCACAGTTTGGTGATTGTGGCCATTGCTGCTATGAACATTGGGATACAGATGGCCCTTCTTTTCACTACATTTGTATCTTTGGGGTAAATACCCAAGAGTGCAATTGCAGGGTCATAGGGTAGCTCTGTTTTTAATTTCTTAAGGAATCACCACACTGTTTTCAAAAGTGGCTGCACCAACTTGCATTACCATCAACACTTGAAGAGAGTTCCCCTTTCTCCTCATCCTCTCCAGTACTTGTTGTTTTTGTATTGTTAATTTTGGCCATTCTAACTGGTGCAAGGTGGTATCTCAATGTGGATTTGATTTGAATCTCCCCAATGGCTAGTGATAAACATTTTTCCATGTGTCTGATAGCCACTTGTATATCTTCTTTGGAGAAGTGTCTGTTCATGTCTTCTGCACATTTTTTGACATGATTATCTGTTTTGTGTGTTGAGTTTGAGGAGTTCTTTATAGATCTTGGATATCAGCCCTTTGTCTGTACTGTCATTTGTGAATATCTTCTCCCATTCCATGTGTTGCCTCTTTGTTTTGTTGACTGCTTCCTTTTCTGTGCAGAAACTTTTGATCTTTTTGAAGTCCCCAAAATTCATTTTCACTTTTGTTTCCTTTGCCTTTAGAGACATGTCTTGAAAGAAGTTGCTATGGTTGATGTAGAAGAGGTTACTACCTATGTTCTCTTCTGGATTCTTGCCTCATGTTGAGGTCTTTTATCCATTTCGAGTTTATCTTTGTGTATGGTGTAAGAGAATGGTCGAGTTTCATTTTTCTATACATAGCTGTCCAATTGCCCAAGCACCATTTATTGAAGAGACTGTCTTTTTTTTGGCTGTGTATTTTTTCCTGCTTTGCCAAAGATTATTTGGTCATAGAGTTTTGTGTCCATGTCTGGATTCTTTACTCTATTCTACTGTTTTTGTGCCAGCAGCATGCTGTCTTGGTGATCACAGCTTTTTGGTAAAGCTTGAAATCAGGCAACATGATGGCCCCAGTTTTCTTTTTCTTTTTTAACATTTCCTTAGCAATTTGGGGTCTCTTCTGGTTCCATACAAATTTTGGGATTGTTTGTTCCAGCTGTTTGAGAAAGGCCCGTGAAATTTTGATCAGGATGGCATTGAAAGTATAGATTGCTCTAGGCAGTATAGACATTTTAAGAATATTTTTTATTCCAATCTATGAGAATGGAATGCTTTTACATCTTTTTGTGTCTTCTTCAGTTTCTCTCATGAGTGTTCTACAGTTCCTCAAGTATACATTTTTTACTTCTTTGGTTAGGTTTATTCCCAGGCATCTTAAGGTTCTTGGTATTATTGTAAATGGAATTGATGCTCTGATTTCCCTTTCTATATTTTCATTGTTAGTGTATAAGAAAGCAACTTATTTCTGAGCATTGATTTTGTATCCTGCCACATTATTGAATTGCTGTATGATATCTAGAAGTTTGGGGGTGGAGTCTTTTGGGTTTTCCATATAAAGTATCATGTCATCTGTGAAGAGAGAGAGTTTGACTTCTTCTTTGCCAGATTGAATACCTTTTATTTCTTTTTATTGTCTGATTGCTGTTGCTAGGACTTCTACTACTATGTTCGACAAAAGTGGTGAGACTGGGCATCCTTGTCATGTTCCTGATATCAAGGGAAAGGCTCTCAGCCTTTCCCATTGAGAATGACATTTGCTGTAGGGTTTTCATTGATGGTTTTTATGAAATTGAGGAATATCCCCTCTATTCCTATTCTCTGAAGAGTATTAATCAGGAAAGGATGCTGTGTTTTGTCAAATGCCTTTTCTGCATCAACTGAGAGAACCATGTGTTTCTTGATTCTTCTCTTATTTGTGTGTTTTATCACATTGGTTGATTTGCAAACATTGAATCACAGTTACATTCCAGGGATAAATCCCATCTGGTCGAGGTGGATAATCTTTTTAATGCACTGTTGTATCCTGTTATCTAGTAGATTGTTGAGAATCTTGGCATCCATATTCATCAGGGATATTTGCCTGAAAATCTTTTTGATGGGGGTCTTTGCCTGGTTAAGGGGTCAGTGTAATGCTGACTTCATGGAAAGAATCTGGGAGTTTTCCTTCTGTTTCTGTTTTTTTCAAAGAGCTTCAGAAGAATAGGTACTATTTCTTTTTTGAATGTTTGTTAGAATTCCCCAGGGAATTTATCAGGTCCTGGCCTCTTGTTTTTTGGGAGGTTTTTGATCACTGCTTCAATCTCATTACTAGATTTTGGTCTATTCAGGTTGTCAGTTTCTTCCTGATTCAGTCTTGGGAGTTTATATGTACCCAGGAATGCATCCATTTCTCCTAGGTTGCTTAATTTATTGGCATATAACTATTGATAATAATTTCTGAAAATTGTTTCTATTTCCTTAGTGTTAGTCATTATCTCTCCCTTTTCATTCATAATTTTATTAAGTTGGATACTCTTATTTTCTTTTGGGTTAGTTTGGCCAGTGATTTATTGATCTTATTGATTCTTTCCAATAACCAGCTTATAGTTTCATTGATGTGTTCTACTGTATCTCTAGTTTCTATCTCCCTGATCTCTGCTCTAAACTTGATTATTTCTCTTCTTATGCATGGGGCTGGCTTAATTTTTTGTTGATTTTTTATTTCTCTAAGGTACAAAGAGAGGTGGTACATTCTGGATTTTTCAATTTATTTGAGGGAAGCTTGTATGGCTGTGTATTTCCCTCTTAAGACTGCCTTTGCTGTATCCCATAGGTTTTGGACCAATGCGTCTTCATTCTCATTGGTTTCCATGAATTGTTTAAGTCATTTTTTTAAAAAAAAAAGTTAGTTTTTAAATTTCTTTTCAGTGTTCCAGAATTCATTATTTATGTACCACACCCAGTGCTCCATGCAATACATGCCTTCCACAATACCCACGACCAGGCTCACCCAACCTCCCACTCCCTTCTCCTCCAAAACCCTCAGTTTGTTTCTCAGAGTTCACAGTCTCTCATGGTTCATCTCCCCCTCCAATTTTCCCCAACTCACTTCTTTCCATCTCCCAATGTCCTCCATGTTCTTCTTTGATTTCCTAGTTGATTCAAACATTCTTAAGCAGGGTGGCTTTGCCTTCCAAGTGTTTGAATTCCTTTCAAACTTTTTCTTGTGGTTGAGATTCCAGTTTCAAAACATCATTGTCTGAGAATATACAGGGAGTAGTCTCAATATTTTGGTATCATTTGAACCATGACTTGTGACCCATTATGTGGTCTATTCTGGAGAAAGTTCCATGTGTGCTCAAGAAGAATGAGTATTCTGTTGTTTTAGGGTGGAATGTTCTGTGTATATCTTGAGGTTTCTCTGGTCCAGTGTGTCATTAAAGCTCTTGTTTCTTTGTTGATTTTCTGCTTGGATGATCTGTCTATTGCTGAGAGTGGTGTATTAAGATCCCCTACAATTAATGTATTCTTATCAATACAACTCTTTATTTTGATCAACAGTTGACTTATGTAGTTGGTTGCACCCATATTGGGGGCATAAATGTTTATAGTTGTTAGGTCTTTTGGGTGGATAGACCCTTTAAGAATGATGTAGTGTCCTTCTGTATCTCTGACTTTGGTCTTTATTTAAAATCTAATTTATCTGATATGAGAATCACTACCCCAGCTTTCTTTTGAGGTCTGTTGGCATGAGAGATTCTTCTCCATCCTTTCACTTTCAGTCGGGATGTATCTTTATGTTCCAAATGGATCTCTTGTAGACAGCATATTAGATGGGTCCCGTCATTTATCTAATCTGCAACCTTGTGTCATCTTATAGGAGCATTTAGGCCATTCATGTTGAGGGTGGTTATTGAAAGATATGTTTTTATTGATGTCATGTTGCCTGCAATGTCCTTGTTTCTATAGATTGTAAATTTCTGGTTCATGTCACTCATTTCTATAGATGGTCTCTGTAAATTTCTGGTCTCTGCCACTTTTAGGTTCTTTCTTCTTTTATAGAATCTCCCTTAGTATTTCTTGTAGTGCTGGCTTGGTGGTCATGTATTCTTAAACCTTGCTGGTCTTGGAAGCTCTCCTTCTCTTTGTCCATTTTGAATGTCCATTTTATCCTTGCTGGATAAACTATTTTTGGCTGCATGTTCTCACTTAGTGCCCTGAATATGTCTTGCCAGTCCTTTCTGGCTTGCCAGGTGTCTGTGGACAGATCTGGTGTTATTCTGATGGACCTTCCTCTGTACATAAGGAATCTCTTCCTCCACTTCCTTTCAGAATCTCTTGTCTAATATGATTCATCAGTTTTACTATGAAGTGCCTTGAGGTCTTTCTAGATTCATTAATCCTGGCAGGTGTTCTTTCTGCCTCTAGGACATGAACACTTCTTCCATTCCCTAGACTGGGAAAATTTTCATCCAGAATTTGTGCAGCTATATTTTCCAATCTTCTCTCTCTCTTTTTAAAATTTTATTTATTTATTTGACAGAGAGAGATGACAAGCAGGCAGAGAGGCAGGCAGAGAGAGAGGAGGAAGCAGGCTCCCTGCTGAGCAGAGAGCCCTATGTGGGGCTTGATCTCAGGACCCTGAGATCATGACCTGAGCTGAAGGCAGCGGCTTAACCCACTGAGCCACCAGGTGCCCCCCCAATCTTCTCTCTTTATCCACCCCCTCAGGGATCCCAATAATTCAGATGTTGGAACCTTTTATGGCATCATTTATTTACCTAATTTTGTTTTCATGGATTCTAAGGTGTTTGTTCCATGCTTTCTCCTGATCCTTTTCCTCTATCAGTTTGTCCTCTAGATCACTAATTCTATCTTCTGCCTCAGTTACCCTAGCTGTTAGACTATTTACATTAGATTGGAATTCATTGATAGCATTTTTAAGTTCTTTCAGGTCACTTTTGCCCTTAGAGATTCTATGTTGCCAGTGATGATCTTCTGTATTGCCTGGATAATTGTTATTTTGAATTCCCTTTCTGACATACTGTTTATGTCCATATCTAGTAGTTCTGATGGGGAGGTCACAGTCTCCAAATTTTTCCTCCATTGGGTGTTTCTTTTCTTAGTCATTTTGATGAGAGTTGGTTGAGGGGATGTATTGCTGAATATATCAACCACAATCCTGGCATGGTGCTCCATGGAATGCTTTCAAGCAATCAGAATTCACCACAAAAAAAGAAAGAAAAAGAGAGAGAGAGAGAGAGAAAACTCAGCTAGAATGAGCCCCCAAAGTAAGATTTATAAGGTATATAAATGAAATCAGACAAACAAAAAGACCAACAAAAGTAAATGACAAGAAAAAGAATAAAAGAACCCAGCCAAAATGAACCCCCCAAATAAGATTTATATAATACTAGCATTAAAAACAAATACACGGAAACACTGACAAAAGAAAAAGATGGGAGAGTAGTTATAAATTCTCGATGTGCATGAGGAAGGTTATTTTCATTCTTTCTGGGTGTATCTTGATATCTTTGCTAAAAGAATCAACTTTCCAGAGATAAAGGGAGATTAAAACTGGATTTTATATAGGGGTAGTATCGAATAGGGAAAAAGGATTATCTTGAAGCTTAATTTCTTGAAGCTTAATTATCTTGAAGCTTAAATTTACATGTATTAAAAAAGAAGAAAAAGGAAAGAAAAAGAAAAACACAGGTATTATATATGCAAAAAGTTGAAGTTAAAAAGTTATGGGATATGTTGTGTTAAACCTCTAGTTGTAATGGTAAGCATGTGAAAAAAATAAAAGAACAAGAATCGTGAGATGAGGGTGCCTGGGTGGGTCAGTGGGTTAAGCCGCTGCCTTCGGCTCAGGTCATGATCTCAGGGTCCTGGGATCGAGTCCCACATCGGGCTCTCTGCTCAGCGGGGAGCCTGCTTCCCTCTGTCTCTCTCTCTGCCTGCCTCTCCATATACTTGTGATTTCTCTCTGTAAAATAAATAAATAAAATCTTAAAAAAAAAAAAGAATCGTGAGATGAATTTTAAAAAAAGTTGTACTACAAAGCTGTGATCACCAATGATTATGTGATCACCAATTTTATGCCATGATACTGGCATAAAGACAGACACATAGACCAGTGGAACAGAGTAAAGAGCCCAGATATGGACCCTCAACTCTATGGGCAAGTAATCTTTGACAAAACAGGAAAACATATACAGTGGAAAAAAGACAGTCTCTTCAATAAATGGTGCTGGGAAAACTGGGCAGCTATACGTAGAAGAATGAAACTTGACCATTCTCTTACACCATACACAAAGATAAACTCAAAATGAATAAAAGACCTCAATGTGAGACAGGATTCCATCAGAATCCTAAGGGAGATCATAGGCAGTAATCTCTTCGATATCAGCCACAGCAACTTCTTTCAAGATATGTCTCCAAAGGCAAAGGAAACAAAAGTGAAAATGAACTTCTGGGACTTCAGCAAAATCAAAAGCTTCTGCACAGCAAAGGAAACAGTCAACAAAACAAAGAGGCAACCCACAGAATGGGAGAAGATATTTGCAAATGACAATACAGACAAAAGGTTGATATCCAGGATCTATAAAGAACTCTTCAAACTCAACACACACAAAATGGATAATCATATCAAAAAATAAGTCAAACAGAGACAGTCAGTTATCATATGGTTTCACTTATTTGTGGAGCTTAACAAATAGCATGGAGGACAAGGGGAGTTAGAGAGGAGAAGGGAGTTGGGGGAAATTGGAAGGGGAGGTGAACCATGAGAGACTATGGACTCTGAAAAACAATCTGAGGGGTTTGAAGTGGCGGGGGGGGGCAGGTGGGAGGTTGGAATACCAGGTGGTGGGTAGTAGAGAGGGCACGGATTGCATGGAGCACTGGGTGTGGTGCAAAAACAATGAATACTGTTATGCTGAAAAAAAAAGTTGTGTCTATGAAATATACAGGTTTAGGAAAATACCAGGAGCTTGTTTTCTCCTGATGTTGGGGCTTTCCAGTTTTGTGGGGACCTTGTGTTGGTTGTCCTCTCATTATTTTGGCTTGCCTTCTGGGGTACGAGCCTGCCATGTTGTTTTTTAGTCAGTCTTGCTTGGGTTTAGTAGTCCTGCCCCCTATTAAGGGGCTGGGCTCTGTGGAAATAAGTTTTTCAGGATTTTGTTCTCTGGAGGTTTTTGTCTTTTTGGTGGCCTTTTGCAGCTCTTTGGAGGTTTAGTGGAAAGCAAACTGCACCCAGACCTCAGCCTCAGAGAGAAGCTTCAGTCTGCTCCCCTCTTGGTGGTCCAGAATACACAGACTCCCCCTCTGCAAACTCCACTGAACAGTTCAACCTCCCACAGATGGTGTGTGCCCCCAGGCACTGTCTCAGGGGTCACCCAAAGCGCCCACTTTATTCTGCAACCCCATGCCACTAAAACTGGGAGCGATATTGGTTTAGGGAGCCTGCTTCCCATGGTTGCCTTTCCTGGGACTGCTGTCTGGGGACCAGGCCCATGCCACCGGGTGTGCTCAGTCACCCAGGTCACAGAAGGCTGCCGCCACTGAGGGATCCTGACTAGAGATCATCCCGAGTTCCTTCAGGAGCAGACTGGGACCATCCAGCCCCTCAGTCAGTCCTTGAGACCACCGGCTAGCGCCTACACCAAGATCTCTTAGATATGGTTGGGGAGCATGGTCCGACCCCAGTTGCACAGTGCATGCAGAGCACAAAAGGGTATGGTTTTAGAGAGTGCCCACCAGACTCTCTCACATGCAAGTGGGAGTGCACCCAAACTGGTGGTGGTGCAAGCAGCACACAGCTGTGGGCTCAGGGATCAGGAACTGGAGGCTCCACCTCACTCCCTCTGGCATGGGTGGTTGCTGGCAGTGGCTGTCCTGGGTCTCTGGGCTTAGGCCCATGCCTATGAGCTCCCAATTCCACCAGTTGCTCCTTAAGATCTTTTGCTCTTTTTGAGTGTTTTTAACCAGACTCCTAGTTAATGCTGGTCCCCAACCACAGGGCATTTTCATATTGGGGTATTACTTTCCAATGGGTCACTTCTAGTGGCTCCTTCCCTATTTTGCTTATCCTCTGATACCAGTCCAAGCATTTCCACTCCGCTTTACCTCTCCATTGGTGTCTTCTGCCCCCTTAGAGATTCAGAAGTATATAATCCTACATCTCAGGCTGATTTAATGGCTGTTCAGAGTGTTCTATAAATATTTAGCTCTCTTTAGGGGATCAGTTGAAACAGGGTCTCCTACTTCTCCATCACCTTGCCCCTCCTCCTCTAAACTTTATAGACTCCTGCAGTGAGCACCTGTACCATTCCTCCCAGGGGAAAGAGGGAAGTCTCAATGCATTTCTGCCTCCTGCTGGACCCCGGCTCAGAGAGCCATCACCTAGCTGTGCAGTAGTTTGTGGTTTACGACAACACCGAGGGCGAAGGTGCCACCTGGACTCACTGTTTTCCCCACTCCAATGCTTACAAATTCTGCTGCACTCAGGCACCCCTCTATGCCTTCCCCTCCCCATTCTTTTTGTGATCCTGGGCATCCTGAGATCACGATGTCCCTCTTGGGATTATGCTGTTTCATAGCCTGAGCACCATTCAGGCAGACTTCTAAAAGTTCTGATTTTGTGCTCTGCTGCTTATAACACTTTCCAGTACCTGACTTATGGAAGAGCCCTCCCTCCTTGATTTATCTCCTGATGTATTACCTCTGATTCACTTATCTGAAATTCCTACCTTGCCAAAAGTGGTCACTTTTCTATGTAGAATTGCGGCAATTCTTTTCTCAGATGTCCAGTTAATTTCATAGGTGTTCAGAATGATTTGATAACTATCTAGTTTAAGTTAGTTTGAACTTATTCTAAAAATATAAGTTTGGATGGGGAGGAGTCAAGATGGCGGAGAAGTAGCAAGCTGAGACTGCTTCAGCTAGCCGGAGATCAGCTAGATAGCTTATCTAAAGATTGCAAACACCTGAAAATCCATCGGCAGATCGAAGAGAAGAAGAACAGCAATTCTGGAAACAGAAAAACAACCACTTTCTGAAAGGTAGGACCGGCGGAGAAGTGAATCCAAAGCGACGGGAAGATAGACCCCGGGGGGAGGGGCCGGCTCCCGGCAAGCGGCGGAGCAACCGCGCACAAAATCAGGACTTTTAAAAGTCTGTTCCGCGGAGGGACATCGCTCCAGAGGCTAAACCGGGGCGAAGCCCACGCGGGGTCAGCGTGGCCTCAGGTCCCGCAGGGTCACAGAAGGATCGGGGGTGTCTGAGTGTCGCAGAGCTTGCGGGTATTGGAACGGGAAAGCCGGCTACAGAGGCAGAGCCGACAGTAAGCTCGCAGCTCCGTGTTACCTTGAACCGGTCGCAGGCTCGGTGAGCTCGGGGCACGGCCGGAGGTCAGGCAGACGGGAGTAACTGGGCGCTGTTCTCTGAGGGTGCACTGGGGAGTGCGGCCCTGGGCTCTCGGCTCCTCCGGGCCGGAGACCAGGAGGCCGCCATTTGTATTCCCGTCCTCTGGAACTCTACGGAAAGCGCTCAGGGAACAAAAGCTCCTGAAAGCAAACCCGAGCGGATTACTCACCCCGGCCCCGGGTAAGGGCGGTGTAATTCCGCCTGGGGCAAAGACACTTGAGAATCACTACACCAGGCCCCTCCCCCAGAAGATCAACAAGAAATCCAGCCGAGACCAAGTTCACCTACCAAGGAGTGCGGTTTCAATACCAAGGAGAGCAGCAGAATTCCAGAGGAGGAGAAAGCCAAGCACGGAACTCATGGCTTTTTTCCTGTGATTTTTTTTAGTCTTGCAGTTAATTTAATTTTTTCTTCTTCATTTTTTTTTTTTTTTCTCGCCTTCAGGTAAAATTTTATTTTTTATTTTATTTTTTTTTATTTATTTTTTATTTTTTATTTTTTTTAACTGTTACCTTTTTCTTTTTTAACGATTTTTTAATAGTTTATCTAATATATATATATATATATATTTTTACATTTTTCTTAGGTGTTTTCTTTTTTAAAAAAAAATTCTTTTCTTTTCTTTTCTTTTTTTTTTTTTTTCTTTTTTCTTTCTTCCTTTTTGAACCTCTTTTTATCCCCTTTCTCCCCACTCACGATTTTGGATCTCTTCTAATTTGGCTAAAGCATATATTCCTGGGGTTGTTGCCACCCTTTTAGTATTTTACTTGCCCCTTCATTTACTCTTATCTGGACAAAATGACAAGACGTAAAAATTCACCACAAAAAAAAGAACAAGAGGCAGTACCGAAGGCTAGGGACCTAATCAATACAGACATCGGTAATATGTCAGATCTAGAGTTCAGAATGACAATTCTCAAGGTTCTAGCCGGGCTCGAAAAAGGCATGGAAGATATTAGAGAAACCCTCTCGAGAGATATAAAAGCCCTTTCTGGAGAAATAAAAGAACTAAAATCTAACCAAGTTGAAATCAAAAAAGCTATTAATGAGGTGCAATCAAAAATGGAGGCTCTCACTGCTAGGATAAATGAGGCAGAAGAAAGAATTAGTGATATAGAAGACCAAATGACAGAGAATAAAGAAGCTGATCAAAAGAGGGACAAACAGCTACTGGACCACGAGGGGAGAATTCGAGAAATAAGTGACACCATAAGACGAAACAACATTAGAATAATTGGGATTCCAGAAGAAGAAGAAAGTGAGAGGGGAGCAGAAGGTATACTGGAGAGAATTATTGGGGAGAATTTCCCCAATATGGCAAAGGGAACGAGCATCAAAATTCAGGAGGTTCAGAGAATGCCCCTCAAAATAAATAAGAATAGGCCCACACCCCGTCACATAATAGTAAAATTTACAAGTCTCAATGACAAAGAGAAAATCCTGAAAGCAGCCCGGGAAAAGAAGTCTGTAACATACAATGGTAAAAATATTAGATTGGCAGCTGACTTATCCACAGAGACCTGGCAGGCCAGAAAGAGCTGGCATGATATTTTCAGAGCACTAAACGAGAAAAACATGCAGCCAAGAATACTATATCCAGCTAGGCTATCATTGAAAATAGAAGGAGAGATTAAAAGCTTCCAGGACAAACAACAACTGAAAGAATTTGCAAATACCAAACCAGCTCTACAGGAAATATTGAAAGGGGTCCTCTAAGCAAAGAGAGAGCCTACAAGTGGTAGATCAGAAAGGAACAGAGACCATATACAGTAACAGTCACCTTACAGGCAATACAATGGCACTAAATTCATATCTCTCAATAGTTACCCTGAATGTGAATGGGCTAAATGCCCCTGTCAAAAGACACAGGGTATCAGAATGGATAAAAAAACAAAACCCATCTATATGTTGCCTCCAAGAAACACATTTTAAGCCCGAAGACACCTCCAGATTTAAAGTGAGGGGGTGGAAAAGAATTTACCATGCTAATGGACATCAGAAGAAAGCAGGAGTGGCAATCCTTATATCAGATCAATTAGATTTTAAGCCAAAGACTGTAATAAGAGATGAGGAAGGACACTATATCATACTCAAAGGGTCTGTCCAACAAGAAGATTTAACAATTTTAAATATCTATGCCCCCAACGTGGGAGCAGCCAACTATATAAACCAATTAATAACAAAATCAAAGAAACACATAAACAACAATACAATAATAGTAGGGGACTTTAATATTCCCCTCACTGAAATGGACAGGTCATCCAAGCAAAAGATCAGCAAGGAAATAAAGGCCTTAAATGACACACTGGACCAGATGGACATCACAGATATATTCAGAATATTTCATCCCAAAGCAACAGAATACACATTCTTCTCTAGTGCACATGGAACATTCTCCAGAATAGATCACATCCTCGGTCCTAAATCAGGACTCAACCGGTATCAAAAGATTGGGATCATTCCCTGCATATTTTCAGACCACAATGCTCTAAAGCTAGAACTCAACCACAAAAGGAAGTTTGGAAAGAACCCAAATACATGGAGACTAAACAGTATCCTTCTAAAGAATGAATGGGTCAACCGGGAAATTAAAGAAGAATTGAAAAAAATCATGGAAACAAATGATAATGAAAATACAACGGTTCAAAATCTATGGGACACAACAAAGGCAGTCCTGAGAGGAAAATATATAGCGGTACAAGCCTTTCTCAAGAAACAAGAAAGGTCTCAGGTACACAACCTAACCCTACACCTAAAGGAGCTGGAGAAAGAACAAGAAAGAAACGCTAAGCCCAGCAGGAGAAGAGAAATCATAAAGATCAGAGCAGAAATCAATGAAATAGAAACCAAAAAAACAATAGAACAAATCAACGAAACTAGGAGCTGGTTCTTTGAAAGAATTAATAAAATTGATAAACCCCTGGCCCGACTTATCAAAAAGAAAAGAGAAAGGACCCAAATAAATAAAATCATGAATGAAAGAGGAGAGATCACAACTAACACCAAGGAAATACAAACTATTATAAGAACATACTATGAGCAACTCTACGGCAATAAATTTGACAATCTGGAAGAAATGGATGCATTCCTAGAAACATATAAACTACCACAACTGAACCATGAAGAAATAGAAAGCCTGAACAGACCCATAACCAGTAAGGAGATTGAAACAGTCATTAAAAATCTCCAAACAAACAAAAGCCCAGGGCCAGACGGCTTCCCGGGGGAATTCTACCAAACATTTAAAGAAGAACTAATTCCTATTCTCCTGAAACTGTTCCAAAAAATAGAAATGGAAGGAAAACTTCCAAACTCATTTTATGAGGCCAGCATCACCTTGATCCCAAAACCAGACAAGGATCCCACCAAAAAAGAGAGCTATAGACCGATATCCTTGATGAACACAGATGCGAAAATACTCAACAAAATACTAGCCAATCGGATTCAACAGTACATTAAAAAGATTATTCACCACGACCAAGTGGGATTTATTCCAGGGCTGCAAGGTTGGTTCAACATCCGCAAATCAGTCAATGTGATACAACACATCAATAAAAGTAAGAACAAGAACCATATGATACTCTCAATAGATGCTGAAAAAGCATTTGACAAAGTACAACATCCCTTCCTGATCAAAACTCTTCAAAGTGTAGGGATAGAGGGCACATACCTCAATATCATCAAAGCCATCTATGAAAAACCCACCGCAAATATCATTCTCAATGGAGAAAAACTGAAAGCTTTTCCGCTAAGGTCAGGAACACGGCAGGGATGTCCATTATCACCACTGCTATTCAACATCGTACTAGAGGTCCTAGCCTCAGCAATCAGACAACAAAAGGAAATTAAAGGCATCCAAATCGGCAAAGAAGAAGTCAAATTATCACTCTTCGCAGATGATATGATACTATATGTGGAAAACCCAAAAGACTCCACTCCAAAACTGCTAGAACTTATACAGGAATTCAGTAAAGTGTCAGGATATAAAATCAATGCACAGAAATCAGTTGCATTTCTCTACACCAACAGCAAGACAGAAGAAAGAGATATTAAGGAGTCAATCCCATTTACAATTGCATCCAAAACCATAAGATACCTAGGAATAAACCTAACCAAAGAGACACAGAATCTATACTCAGAAAACTATAAAGTACTCATGAAAGAAATTGAGGAAGACACAAAGAAATGGAAAAATGTTCCATGCTCCTGGATTGGAAGAATAAATATTGTGAAAATGTCTATGCTACCTAAAGCAATCTACACATTTAATGCAATTCCTATCAAAGTACCATCCATCTTTTTCAAAGAAATGGAACAAATAATTCTAAAATTTATATGGAACCAGAAAAGACCTCGAATAGCCAAAGGGATATTGAAAAAGAAAGCCAACGTTGGTGGCATCACAATTCCGGACTTCAAGCTCTATTACAAAGCTGTCATCATCAAGACAGCATGGTACTGGCACAAAAACAGACACATAGATCAATGGAACAGAATAGAGAGCCCAGAAATAGACCCTCAACTCTATGGTCAACTAATCTTCGACAAAGCAGGAAAGAATGTCCAATGGAAAAAAGACAGCCTTTTCAATAAATGGTGCTGGGAAAATTGGACAGCCACATGCAGAAAAATGAAATTGGACCATTTCCTTACACCACACACAAAAATAGACTCAAAATGGATGAAGGACCTCAATGTACGAAAGGAGTCCATCAAAATCCTTGAGGAGAACACGGGCAGCAACCTCTTCGACCTCTGCCGCAGCAACATCTTCCTAGGAACAACGCAAAAGGCAAGGGAAGCAAGGGAAAAAATGAACTACTGGGATTTCATCAAGATCAAAAGCTTTTGCACAGCAAAGGAAACAGTTAACAAAATCAAAAGACAACTGACAGAATGGGAGAAGATATTTGCAAACGACATATCAGATAAAGGACTAGTGTCCAGAATCTATAAAGAACTTAGCAAACTCAACACCCAAAGAACAAATAATCCAATCAAGAAATGGGCAGAAGACATGAACAGACATTTCTGCAAAGAAGACATCCAGATGGCCAACAGACACATGAAAAAGTGCTCCATATCACTCGGCATCAGGGAAATACAAATCAAAACCACAATGAGATATCACCTCACACCAGTCAGAATGGCTAAAATCAACAAGTCAGGAAATGACAGATGCTGGCGAGGATGCGGAGAAAGGGGAACCCTCCTACACTGTTGGTGGGAATGCAAGCTGGTGCAGCCACTCTGGAAAACAGCATGGAGGTTCCTCAAAATGTTGAAAATAGAACTGCCCTATGACCCAGCAATTGCACTATTGGGTATTTACCCTAAAGATACAAATGTAGTGATCCAAAGGGACACATGCACCCGAATGTTTATAGCAGCAATGTCCACAATAGCCAAACTATGGAAAGAACCTAGATGTCCATCAACAGATGAATGGATCAAGAAGAAGTGGTATATATACACAATGGAATACTATGCAGCCATCAAAAGAAATGAAATCTTGCCATTTGCAACAACATGGATGGAACTAGAGCGTATCATGCTTAGCGAAATAAGTCAAGCAGAGAAAGACAACTATCATATGATCTCCCTGATATGAGGAAGTGGTGATGCAACATGGAGGCTTAAGTGGGTAGAAGAATAAATGAAACAAGATGGGATTGGGAGGGAGACAAACCATAAGTGACTCTTAATCTCACAAAACAAACTGAGGGATGCCGGGGGGAGGGGGTTGGGGAGAAGGGGGTGGGATTATGGACATTGGGGAGGGTATGTGATTTGGTGAGTGCTGTGAAGTGTGTAAACCTGGTGATTCACAGACCTGGGGATAAAAATATATGTATATAAAAAATATATGTTTATAAAAAATAAAAAATTAAAAAAAAAAAAAAAAGTAGGGTCATATTATACACAAAAAAAAAAAAAATATAAGTTTGAACAAATTCTAAAAAAACCCTTTTTACTTTTCCCTTCCACATTTTATGTATATGTTTCATATTTTATATATTTTATTCATTTTTTATGTCTAATTATGGCCTTTTTTCCACTTAAAGAAGTCCCTTTAATATTTCTTGTAAAGCTGGTTTAGTGGTGATAAAGTGCTTTAGCTTTTGTTTGTCTGGAAAACCCTTTATCTCTCTTACAATTTTGAATGATAGTCTTATTGAATATAGTATTCTTGTTCATAAGTCCTGTTTTTGTTTTTATTTTTTATTTTTAAAAAATTTTTTATTTCTTTTCAGTGTAACAGTATTCATTGTTTTTGCACTGCATCCAGTGCTCCATGCAATCCGTGCCCTCTCTAATACCCAACACCTGGTACCCCAACCTCCCACCCCCCGCCTCTTCAAAACCCTCAGATTGTTTTTCAGAGTCCATAGTCTCTCATGGTTCACCTCCCCTTCCAATTTCCCTCAACTCCCTTCTCTTCTCCATCTCCCTTTGTCCTCCATGCTATTTGTTAAGCTCCACAAATAAGTGAAACCATATGATAATTGACTGTCTCTGCTTGATTTATTTCACTCAGCATAATCTCTTCCAGTCCAACCATGTTGATACAAAAGTTGGGTATTCATCCTTTCTGATGGAGGCATAATACTCCATAGTGTATATGGACCACATCTTCCTTATCCATTCGTCCGTTTGAAGGACATCTTGGTTCTTTCCACAGTTTGGCGACCGTGGCCATTGCTGCTATAAACATTGGGGTACAGATGGCCCTTCTTTTCATGACATCTGTATCTTTGGGGTAAATACCCAGGAGTGCAATGAAAGGGTCATAGGGAAGCTCTATTTTTAATTTCTTGAGGAATCTCCACACTGTTTTCCAAAGTGTCTGCACCAACTTTCATTCCCACCAACAGTGTAAGAGGGTTCCCCTTTCTCCACTCCCTCTCCAACACATGTTATTTCCTGTCTTGCTAATTTTGGCCATTCTAACTGGTGCAAGGTGGTATCTTTCTTTTGATTTGAATCTCCCTGATGGCTAGTGATGATGAACATTTTTTCATGTGTCTGGTAGTCATTTGTAGGTTTTCACTGGAGAAGTGTCTGTTCATGTCTTCTGTCCATTTAAATAAATTTTTTTTCCTTTGAATAAGTTTCTGCTAAAAAATCAGCTGATAGCTTTATGGGGTTTCCCTTGTACATAACTTTTTGCTTCTCTCTTGCTACTTTTAAATTTCTTTATCTTTAAATGTTGACATTTTAATTATTTTGTATCATGTTGTGGTTTATCAGGTTTGGAACTCTCTGTACTTCCTGAACCTGGGTGACTATTTATTTCCCTAGGTTAGAGAAGTTTTCAGATATTATTTCTTCAAATAACTTCTGGGGGCACCTGGGTGGCTCATTCAGTTAAGCATCTGACTCTTGATTTTGGCTCAGGTCATGATCTCAGGGTTGTGGGATCAAGCCCTGCATTGGAATCCATGCTCAGTGGGGAGTCAGCTTGAGATTCTCTCACTTTTCCCTCTGTCCCTCATTCTACTCATGCCCTCTATGAAGTAAATATATAAATCTTAAAAAAAATTGCCACTTTTTCTCTCTTTTCCTACTACAATCCCTGTAGTATGAATGTTTGCTTGCTTAATGCTACCCAAGAGATTCTTCAACTTATCTTTATTTTTTAAAAATTCTTTTTTCTTTTTGTTGTGCAGCTTGGGTGCTTTCTACTACCCTGTTTTCCTGATCACTGATCTGTTCTTCTGCATCTGCTAATCTACTGATGATTCCTTCTAGTGTATTTTTTATTGTATTTTTATTTTTATTTTTTATATTTTCTATCTTTTTATTGAAGTTCTCACTGAGTTCTAATATTCTCCTCTCTAGTCTGCTGAGCATCTTTATGACCCATACTTTAAACTCTATCAGCTATATTCCTTATCCCCATTTCATTTAGTTGTTTTTCTGAAATTTTGTCTTGTTCTTTCATTTGGAGCATATTTCTCTGTTCCCATTTAGCTTGATTTTGTATTGTTTCTATGAATTAGGTGGAAGATCTACTTCTCCTAAACTTGAAGAATGGTCTTGTGTATGGTCATCCCTGTGTAGACTGTGTTTGCCTGTTGACTTTCATGGTTGGAGTTATTGCTGGTATGCAGTGCATGTTGCAGGGCACTTTGTGATGTGTCTGCCCTGGTGGGATGGCCAGAGGTGAAGTGGTTATGGACCAGAGGCAGTTTGAAGGTTCTCTGTGCAGAGGGCAAGACAGCTTAAGCTGAAGTAGGTATAAGCTGGGATATCCTAAGGCATTATGTACAGAAGGGAAGATAGCTAAAGCTGAGGTGTGTTTAAGCTGGGTGTTCTATGACTCTGTGCATAGAGAGTGCCCTAGTGGGACAATTGGAGCTAAAATGGGGCACAGGCCAGGGGATCTCAGGGTGCTCTGCATAAGGAGGGCCTTGCAGGACAGCTATAGCTAAAGTGGTTGCAGACCGAGGTGGTCCTAGGGCTCTTTGTGTGGAGGATGCCTTGGCAAGACAACAATAGCTGAAGTGGATGCAAGCTGGGGTGTCCTGATGTGGGGCAGATGGAACTGAAGCAGGTGTCAGCTGAAAGGCCCCAGAGTGCTCTACTTCAGGGGGTATCCTAGGAACCTGGATATCTGAAACTGAAGTGGGGCCTGGAGTATCCAAGGTTTTTTATGTCTGTATTACCTTGAGGGGATGGCTGGAGCTGTAGTGAGTGCTGACTGTGGTGTTCCAGTGTACACTGCCATGCAACTGCCTTAGGATTGCTTGGACTGGTGTGAGCTAGGGGCTCAGGGTTCACTGAGGCAGTAGGTCAGTGAGGGTCTCCAGACCTTGCTCTTATTCATGCTGTCAAGGGGAGAAGGGGAACATAAACTGTGACAATTGCCAGCCTTTCTGACTTGGAGAGGGTTTCAGTAGTTCCTTCACTGTTTGGCAGGACTCTCGGGCTCCATCTAGTTCAGCGCTCTAGTTCCTTTATATTCTAGTTTTTCTCTTAAACCAAGGTGGTTTTTTTTCTTTCCCTGTGCCTCAGAGCATAGGACTCTGCCATCCTATCTCTCAGTACTATTCCTACTCTCTGCAGTTTGCAGGATCACAGGTGGAGGTTCCCTTTGTTACCTTGCCTCTTTCTTCATGTTTTCTTTTGTTGTGCAAAGGATGTTTTCTTTCTTTTTAAAAAAATTTACTTTTTATTTTCAGCATGACAGTATTCATTATTTTTGCACCACACCCAATGCTCCATGCAATCCGTGCCCTCTCTAATACCCACCACCTGGTACCACGACCTCCCACTCCCCGCCCCTTCAATACCCTCAGATTGTTTTTCAGAGTCCATAGTCTCTCATGGTTCACCTCCCCTTCCAAATTCCCCCAACTCCCTTCTCCTCTCTCTCTTGATGTTTTCTTTTGTTGTGTTGGTTCTTCAGGAGGAATTTCTCCTGTAACTAGGGGAGATTTGATGTGTCCTTGGAGGACATGAGTTCAGAATCTTCCTACATTGACATCTTGGACTAGAACCCCTTCATAAAAATTTTAATTTACCCTCCACCAGGAGAATATGAGAGAGGTTGTTCCCCTGCATTCTCATTAACATGAGGTATTATCATTAGTCTCTGTCAATTTACAGGGAAAAAATTACATCTTACTATTTTGATTTATATTTCTTGATTACTAGTTGAAATTAAAAAAGATATTCATTTAACATCTGTGGCTGTGATGTCTTGTTTTGTTATATTCTATGGTCTCATTTGTACTAGTGTCCTTCAATCCATAGATCCTCCATTTTACCCTTGCCAGAGAGTAAACTTTTGGTATTTAGTGATGATCTTTGCCACAGTTGCTCGACTAGATTTTTGGGAGAGCTATAAAGATGTTTAACTCCTCAACTGAATTTTCAACCAATCTTAATGTTTTAACCCCATTTCACACCACCACCCTCCTCTTTGTACCTCCAGAGATACCTGGTGCCTCCATTTCCCAAGCTTTGTGGTGGTTATGCAATGCACTTTGCTTTGTTTTTTGACTTTCTTCACTGCCAGCTTAAGATTCAAATTTCTCAGGTCTTCCTAATAAGTTAATGTTCTCCCTTGTGTTTCCCATTGTAAGGGCCTATTTAGCCAGAGTGGTCCCACCTCAGTTGAACAGCCATTTTGTTGTTTATGCAGTAAAACTTAAACTAACCCCCCCCCCCCCCCCGGGAACTTACTTAAAAGCAAGTTCAGGAAACCAGTCCCAGGTAACAAAGCCCGGGTGGGTCAGGTCAGGTAGAGGTAACAGTCCAAATGCAGGGATGAGTTCAGTCAGGTGGAGACTTCCAATCAGTGGAGTATGCATATTGTCTCCCTAGCTACCAAGGAGTGTGGGCCTCACCTTTTGGGCAGCTTTTGGGCACCAATTCTGATCGAGATGATAAGCTAGTTCAAATAGCTACTATGGGGTGAATTGTAGTTCAAGTGGTCATCCATGTGTGACTTGGCATGACTGTGCAGCTTTCTCTGTGTGTTGCAATCTCATTGGCCACCTGTGTGTGGCCAGGCTCAACCACATGGTCTTTGCTCTATAAAAGTTAGTCTGTGAGGCAGAGAGGGGTCGCCCTCTCTGTAAGGTGCAGCCCCAACCAGTCAGTTTGACGGTCGGTTTGATTCTCGATGCTTGGCCCAAAATAAAGCTTCGCTTGACCTTTGCTTTGTATTGGTCTTGCTCCTTTGACAATGGACCCATTATTGGGGGACCCAAGACCATCTTCCTTTTGCCCTTATAGATTATGTCTTAAAAGTATATACTTCACTCTACTGTTATTTTATTTTATTATTTCATTTTTATTTATTTATTTTTTAAGATTTTATTTATTCATTTGACAGATAGAGATCACAAGTAGGCAGAGAGGCAGTAGGAGGAAGCAGGCTCCCAGCCGAGCAGAGAGTCAGATGCGGGGCTTGATTCAAGGACCCTGAGATCATGACCTGAGCTGAAGGCAGAGGCTTTAACCCACTGAGCCACCCCTCTACTGTTATTTTAGTGAGTTTATTGGAGGACAGGGAGTTTTAACAGGGAAGGCCTGAGTTTAATTTGTATCTTGAAGTTGAAAGTGTTTTGGTGGGCCTTGTAAGGTTAGTAAATACTATAGATGTCTCATAGATTCAAAAGGGATATAAAGGATAGCTGTTTAGACCAAGGAGCCTTGTAGTTACCCCAGATCAGTATAATGAAATCTCCTCTACTGATGAAAATTCTAGTCACGACCTCTTAGAATATATTTGCACTCACATTTATAAAGGAATCAAACAGATGGGTTTGCTCATGCAAAAAACTTGTGAAGTTGCTTATTTGCATGCAGCCTAATTCATCAGATAAGTACACATTTATTATATTCACAATTCAGGTTAAGCCTCTTAAGACTACCACAAACTATTTAATAATTGACACATGAGCACTGATAATCAGAATGGTCAGTGCCTAGAATAGGGTCCAGGAGACCTATTTATTTGGGCCATTTATATGCTGGATCATGAGATTATTGGGCCACTGGAGAATCCTACAAGAGGGCACAGCGAAGAGAGGGGGACACTTTGAGGGTTGAGTGCAGCTACTATTTGCCAACTAGCATGGAGGTATTTTCATATTTTATGGTGGGTAGGCCACAATGGCATATATAATTAATTATTAACTTTGAACCTTTCCCTTTTCCTCCAACCATGGGGGGCCCTAATGTAAATTATTTATCCTCTCAGGGATGCTGTAGATGTTATTTTAACCTATGTTTTATCTATGTTGCCTGCCACTCCCTATTTCATATTATCTTTCCCAGCTTTCTACACATGATGGATCCCATCTATTAGATTCAGGCCGTCACCAGTTCTGAACCAATCCTGAAGATGGTGGTAGTCAGTAACATCAGCAACCTAGTGCTTTCTTTCCAACACGAGCCCTGGTTATCTAGGTAATCCTTGACTTGTAGTTTTCCCTTCCATATCCCAATCTTGGCTTTGTTTGTGGAGTAGAATTCTGCCTCAGTTTCCCTCCCTAGTATTCTTGGTAGCTAATAATTTTTGGTACATTCTACTTCTTTTGATTCCCCTCTCCCCATTCATTTTCTGTATTCTTGCTGCAAATGGACAGATATAGCTTAGAATCATGATAAATCTCCTATGGAACTTTGAGGACACCTGCCACCTCTGTGCTGATTTTTATTCCTAGATTAAATTGATGTTTGTCCAATCCACAGCCAAGTATTTCTGTGAACTCTGGATGATGTATTATAGGCTGTACAGCTGATCCCACAGGATTATGTTTTATACATTGGATTGAGCAAATTTATCACTATGAAAAAATTGGTGTTCCATTAGCAAGGATGAAGGGAAGAGTGGTTATCCATCAAATAGCTTTTGGCCCATCATATCACATACTGGCATGGGAGATTCCCAACTCAAAGGTCCTCCAAAATGTCTAATGAAGAAGTTTACAGTGGGCAAGTGTTCAGATACTCAGCTTCCAATGGGCTTTTTAGTCCTCCTCTCTTAACTATGAGTAGACAACCAAAGATTATCAGACATTTGAGTAAAACTGTATACACAAAGATACCAAAGCATACAAACATAAAAAATAACTTGGAGAAATCAGAGACAATATAGAGAGAAGAAAAAAAGTTTTAAAATTATCAATATTCTCAGAGAGAGATTATTTAATTATCAATTAAAATTGTTGATAAAGTTATCAATTCTCTCTCAGAGAGAGATAAGAGAATATTATAATTAAGGGAGATGCCTGGGTGTTTCAGTTGGTTAAGTGACTGCCTTTGGCTCAGGTCATGATCCCAGGGTCCTGGGATCAAGTCCTGCATTGGGCTCCTTACTCAGTGAGAAGCCTACCTCTCCCTCTGCCTGCCGCTTCTCCTGCATGTACTCTCTCTCTGACAAATAAATAAATAAACAAATAAATAAAATCTTTTAAAAAAGAGAGAATATTATAATCATGAAACAAAAAGAGAACATTGTAAAAAGAGTATTTAAAGAATAAAAAAGGAACTTCTAGAAACAAAAAATGTCACAAAAATAATAAACTCAATAGAAGGGTTAGGCAATGAAATTGAAGACATATTGAATATAGAATAAAAAATAAAGGAAATGAAAAATAAAAGAGGATATAGAAGAGCATTTCAGTCATGCTAGCAGATATAGTAGCTGAGTGTCAGATATTTAAAAAAAAGAGAACTGAGAAAGTTGAGGGAAGAAATTTTTCAGTGACATAGGTGAAGAAAATTCTCCAGAACTGAAGGAATCAGTTTCAATCTAATTTTATAAGGCACATCATTGTGAAATTTTAGTACTCAGAGACAAAGAGAAGATCCTATAAACATGGAGGGGCTGAGGCAGAGGAAAGTCAAATAAATAGGCTAGGAATCAGAGAGGCATCAGGTTTTTCTTTTTTTCCCCATTAATTAATTAATTAATTAATTAATTTTTTTTAAAAAAATATTTATTTGACAGATCACAAGTAGGCAGAGAGGCAGGCAGAGAAAGAGAAAGAGAGAGGAGGAAGCAGGCTCTCCGCAGAGCAGAGAGCCCAATGCGGGGCTCAATCCCAGGACCCCAGGATCATGACCTGAGTGAGCCAAAGGCAGAGGCTTTCACCCACTGATCCACCCAGGCACCCTTTTAAATTTATTTTTTAAATTTCTTTTAGTGTTCCAGAATTCATTGTTTATGTACTACACCCAGTGCTCCATGTAATATGTGCCCTATATAATACCCACCACCAAGCTCACCCAAAGTCCCACCTCTCACCCCTCCAAACCCCTCAGATTGTTTTTCAGACTTCATAGTCTCTCATGGTTCATCTCCCCCTCGAATTTCCCCAACTCATTTCTCCTCTCCATCTCCCCATGTCCTCCATGTTATTTTTTAATGCTCCACAAGTAAGTGAAACCATATGATAATTGACTCTCTCTGCTTGACTTATTTCACTCAGCACAATCTCTTCCAGTCCCGTCCATGTTGATACAAAAGTTGGGTATTCATTAAAACTGTGATTACCAGGATAGCATGGTACTGGCACAAAAACAGACACATAGACCAGTGGAACGGAGTAGAGAGCCCAGATATGGACCCTCAACTGTATGGTCAAATAATCTTCAACAAAGCAGGAAAAAAATATACAGTGGAAAAAAGACTGTCTCTTCAATTAATGGTGCTGGGACAATTGGGTAGCTATGTATAGAAGAAGGAAACTCAACCATTCTCTTACACCATACACAAAGATAAACTCGAAATGGATAAAGGACCTCAAAGTGAGGCAGAAATCCATCAGAATCCTAGAGGAGAACAGAGGCTGTAACCTCTTTGATATCGGCCACAGCAACTTCTTTCAAGATATGTTTCCAAAGGCAAAGGAAACAAAAGCGAAAATGAATTTTTGGGACTCCATCAAGATCAAAAGCTTCTACACAGCAAAGGAAATAGTCAACAAAACAAAGAGGCAACCCATGGAATGGGAGAAGATATTTGCAGATGACAGTACAGACAAAGGGCTGATACCCAAAATCTATAAAGAACTCTTCAAACTCAACACACACTAAACAGCTAATCATGTTGAAAAATGGGCAGAAGACATGAACAGATACTTCATCAATGAAGGCATACAAATGGCTAACAGACACATGAAAAAATGTTCATCATTACTAGCCATCAGGGAGATTCAAATCAAAACCACATTGAGATACCATCTTACATAATGCAATATGTGCCCTCCATAAAACCCACCACCAAAATTAACAAGACAGTAAACAACAAGTGTTGGAGAGGATGTGGAGAAAGGGGAACCCTCTTCCACTGTTGGTGGGAATGCAAGTTTGTGCAGCCACTTTGGAGAACAGTGTGGAAATTCCTTAAGAAATTAAAAATAGAGCTTCCCTATGACCCTGCAATTGCACTCCTGGGTATTTACCCCAAAGATACAGATGTCATGAAAAGAAGGGCCATCTGTACCCCAACGTTTATAGCAGCAATGGCCACTGTGGCCAAACTCTGGAAAGAACCAAAATGCCCTTCAATGGATGAATGGATAAAGAAGATGTGGTTCATAGACAGTATGGAGTATATTGCCTCCATCAGAAAGGGATCAGGTTTTTCAAAAGCAATAGGGGAATCTAGAAGGAAATGGAGCAATGCCTTCAAGATTTAGTGTAGAATTCCGTCCCAGTCAAACTTAATCAACTGTGAAAGTAAAATAAAAACACTTTAATATATTTAATCTACAATTCATCCTTCCCCAGAAGTTACTGGAGGATATGTTCTACTAAATCAAAGAGGAGGAAGACAAAGTGTCCATGAAATGGGTGATACAGATGAGGTCAAGGGAATTCCTGAGATTGATGATGAAGAAATATCCCAGGATGAGAGTTATGCGCCAAGGCTTTGAAGGCAACAAACCCAGAATGGAGCATTTCAAATGGCTCTGGAAAAGACTTAATAAGATGTGAATGATAGATTACCTGATACTTATGAATGTTTCAAGTCCTGATTCACACTATTGGTAGAGTTGGAGGTTAATTCAAACTAGGGAAACAAAATAAAACCAGAAAGAAAGTAAAAACTGGATTCAGACCTGAAAGGTAGTTTGAGCAGGGTAGAAGGGGTATTTATTGATATTTGATTCCTATACAGGTCCTTTATACCTCACTTCTTAAGAACAAATGGCCTTTGATATCAAGGATATTATACTTATGGTTTTATTATCACTATACATTTGGACCAAAAACATTGAGCCCTTAAACCTTAAGTCTTAAAGTTGTGTCTGTTCTGTCTAGATAGTTCCCCCAAACAGACTCAACTTTTAAATGGAATCACGACTGCAATTGGCAATTAAAGCAATATTACTATAGTCTTGTTATGACATCTTACTGGTTTATGTTGGCCTTGATCTTTTTCTGTGTCTATTTTTCCTGGATTGATTTGCTCACATCCTTGTATCAAGGATTTCATATTGATATTAGCTATTTCTCCATCTCTCCATCTGCAACCACTTCATTTAGTGCAGAGCCTTCCATAGTTACATGAAGATTTGTGTTTCTCTCTAAAATATTCTCAGGCTCTGTCTCTATCTTATGCTTTAATCTGAGCTTTCCTACACAGACAGGAGGGTGTTTGGGTCCTTACTTTTTGAAAAAAAGAGCATATTTCAGATTTAAAAAGAAAGTTTAGTGCATAGTCTTAGACAGCTTAGGCTACTATAACAAAATACTATAGACTAGGTGGCTTACAGCTACAGTTCTGGAGGGTGAGAAGTCCAGATCAAAGTTCCAGAGATTTGATTCTTGGTGAGAGCTGTCTTTCTGGTATGCAGATAACTGCTTTCTCATTGTATCCTCACATGATGAAGAGAAAGCTCTGGTGTCTCTTCTTAAGGATGCTAATCTTAATAAAGAAACCCACATGCATGACCTCATTTAAACATAATTGCTTCTGAAAGACCCCTACCTCCAAATACCATCATACCGGGGGCTTAAGGCTTTAATGTATGAATTTGGGGCAGACACAAACATTCAGTCCATAACAATACATAAAAGCCATTACTTTTTTTTTTCTTCCTATGAGTGTCATCAAAAATTCTGGCTGTAGTTACTTTGCATGTATTGATTATTTCATGACCACTACTTATGTACTTGTTAAACTTCAGTTAATCTTGTGGAATCTTGTTAAAATGCAGATAATTCAGATTCTGGGGTAGAGCTTATCTATTTTTAACAATCTTTCAGGCAGTGCTGATATTGCTGGAATAGGGACAACACTTTGAGTGAGTGGTAAGAATATATGTAACCACACATACTCAGAAGTATTTATTAGGAAAATTGGGATTTTGCTTAAAAAGTATCAAACATGAGTACATGCAAACAATTGCTGTCTAATATGTGTTCAGTATAGATTATATATAAAATTATATATAATATATGTTTAGTATATATTAAATCATATTTTGTCTAAGATAGTATGTTAGATACTATAGATCTTATACCTGGAAATTACCAGTGCTTCAATTAGCCTAATTCTCTGTAGATATTAGAGATCTGTCCTCTTGGGATGGGAATGAGAAAGAATTACCTCCTTTTGGGAGGGATAAATGGGAGGAATGACAAAGAAAGCACAGAGGATGTTAAGATAGACAAGTATCAACAAAATTACTTGCTAAGAGCTTTCTTTGAAAATGTCATTGAAAATTAAACTACCCCAGGATGAATCCTACCTGGTCATGGTGCATAATTTTTTTAATGTGCTGTTGGATCCTGTTTGCTAGGATCTTGTTGAGAATCTTAGCATCCATATTCATCAGTGATATTGGTCTGAAGTTCTCCTTTTTGGTAGGGTCTTTGCCTGGTTTGGGGATCAGGGTAATGGTGGCTTCATAAAAAGAGTATGGAAACTTTCCTTCTGCTTCAATTTTTTGAAACAGCTCCAGGAGAATAGGTGTTATTTCTTCTTTGAAAGTTTGGTAGAATTCCCCAGGGAATCCGTCAGGTCCTGGGCCCTTTTTTGGGGGGAGGTTTTTGAACACTGCTGCAATCTCGTTACTAGATATCAGTCTATTCAGGTTGTCAATTTCTTCCTGGCTCAGTTTTGGGAGTTTATATTTTTCCAAGAATGCATCCATTTCATCTAAGTTGCTTAGCTTATTGGCATATAACTGTTGATAATAACGTCTGATGATTGTTTTGACTTCCTTGGTGTTAGTTGTGATCTCTCCCTTTTCATTCATAATTTTATTAATTTGGGTTCTCTCTCTTTTCTTTTGGATTAGTGTGGCCAATGGTTTATTGATCTTATTGATTCTTTCAAAAAACCAACTTCTAGTTTTATTGATACATTCTACTGTATCTCTGATTTCTACCTCATTGATCTCTGCTCTAATCTTGATTATTTCCCTTCTTATGTGTGGATTGGTTGGATTTGTTGTTGATTCTCCAGTTCTTTAAGATGTAGAGACAGCTGGTGTATTCTGGATTTTTCAGTTTTTTTGCGGGAGGCTTGGATGGCTATGTGTTTCCCCTTTAGGACTGCCTTTGCTGTATCCCATAGGTTTTGAACCAAAGTGTCTTCATTCTCATTGGTTTCATGAATTGTTTAAGTTCTCTGATCTCCTGGTTGATCTAAGCATTCTTGAGTCTGGTGCCTTTAGACCACTCGGCCATCCTGACACCCTGATCTAAGCATTCTTAAGCAAGGTGGTCTTTAGCTTCCAGGTGTTTGAGTTCCTTCCAAACTTTTCCTTGTGATTGGGCTCCAGTTTCAAAGCATTGTGATCTGAGAATATGCAGGGAATAATCTCAGTCTTTTGGTATCGGTTGAGTCCTGATTTGTGACCAAGTATGTGGTCTATTCTGGAGAAGGTTCCATGTGCACTCGAGAAGAATGAGTATTCTGTTGTTTTAGGGTGGGATGTTCTGTATATATATCTATGAGGTCCATCTGGTCCAATGTGTCATTCAATGCTCTTGTTTCTTTATTGATTTTCTGCTTTGATGATCTGTCTATTTCTGAGAGAGGTGTGTTAAGATCTCCTACTGTTAATGTATTCATATTAATATGACTCTTTATCTTGACTTGCTTATCTTTAACAGTTTTCTTATGTAATTGGCTGCTCCCATCCTGGGGGCATAGATATTTACAATTGTTAGATCATCTTGGTGGATAGTTCCTTTAAGAATTATGGAGTGTCCTTCTGTATCTCTGACTACAGTCTTTAGTTTAAAATCTAATTTATCTGATATGGGAATCAGGCCCATTGGCATGAAAGATGCTTCTCCATCCCTTCACTTTCAGTCTGGGTGTATCTTTAGGTTCAAAATGGGTCTCTTGTAGACAACATATGGATGGGTCCTGTTGTTTTATCCAATCTGCAACCCTGTGTCATTTTATGGATGCAGATATGGACCCTCAACTTCTATGGTCAAATAATCTTTGACAAAACAGGAAAAAATATACAGTGGAAAAAAGACAGTCTCTTCAATAAATGGTGCTGGGAAAACTGGACATCTATATGTAGAAGAAACTCGACCATTCTCTTACACCATACACAAAGATAAACTCGAAATGGATAACAGACCTCAATGTGAGCCAGGAATCCATCAGAATCCAAGAAGAGAACATACCCAGTAACCTCTTCGATATAAGCCACAGCAACTTCTTTCAAGATATGTCTCCAAAGGCAAAGGAAACAAAAGCGAAGATGAACTTTTGGGACTTCATCAAGATCAAAAGCTTCTGCACAGCAAAGGAAACAGTCAAGAAAACAAAGAGGCAACCCATAGAATGGGAGAAGATATTTGCAAATGACAGTGCAGACAAAAGGTTGATATCCAGGATATATAAAGAACTCCTCAAACTCAACACACACAAAGCAGATAATCATATCAAAAAATGGGCAGAAAATATGAACAGACACTTCTCCAATGAAGACACACAAATGGCTATCAGACATATGAAAAAATGTTCATCATCACTAGCCATCAGGGAGATTCAAATTAAAACCACATTGAGATATCACCTTACACCAGTTAGAATGGCCAAAATTAGCAAGACAGGAAACAACATGTGTTGGAGAGGATGTGGAGAAAGGGGAACCCTCTTACACTGTTGGTGGCAATGAAAGTTGGTACAGACACTTTGGAGAACAGTGTGGAGATTCCTCAAGAAATTAAAAATAGAGCTTCCCTATGACCCTTTCATTGCACTCCTAGGTATTTACCCCAAAGATACAGATGTTGTGGAAAGAAGGGCCATCTGTACCCTAATGTTTATAGCAGCAATGGCCACGGTCGCCAAACTGTGGAAAGAACCAAGATGCCCTTCAACGGACAAATGGATAAGGAAGATGTGGTCCATATACACTATGGAGTATTATGCCTCCATCAGAAAGGATGAATACCCAACTTTTGTAGCAACATGGATGTGACTGGAAGAGATTATGCTGAGTGAAATAAGTCAAGCAGAGAGAGTCAATTATCATATGGTTTCACTTATTTGTGGAGCATAGCAAATAGCATGGCAGACATGGGGAGATGGAGAGGAGAAGGGAGTTGAGGGAAATTGGAAGGGGAGGTGAACCATGAGAGACTATGGACTCTGAAAAACAACCTGAGGGTTTTTAAGGGGTGTGGGGTGGAGGTTGGGGGAACCAGGTGGTGTGTATTGGGGCGGACACGTATTGCATGAAGCACTGGGTGTGGTGCCAAAACAATGAATACTGTTACGCTGAAAAGAAATAAAAATAAAAATAAAAATTTAAACTAATATTTCTCAAATTTCAGGACATATAAGAGTCACTGGGGGTACTTGAAGGCTGTGCAGATTACTACTATGCCCTGAGGTTCTGTTGCACTAGGTCTGGCATTGAGTGGGACAGGGGAGGCAAAAAAGTATATTTTAAATAAGCACCTGACATAAAGTCAATGCAGGTGGTCCCTGGACAGTTATTTTGAAAAATTGTGTTAGAAACATGAACAGTAGTCTTTAGGAAAATAAAATAAAGCAAAACACCTAAACAAAACCAGGAAAATATTTCTATCTTAGTTGGAGTCATTTTGAGTTACTGTAAGAGAGAAAAAAAGACATCCCACTGTCAGCAGAGAGGTCTGTCAGACATCTAACTGTAAATTATATAGGCTCTAACTCTGTGTTAGTACCCTGATGAGTACTCTTGGTCACAATTCATAGGAACATGGAATCTTAGAGGCTTTCCACCCTTTTTGTTTGTGACCCATAGTCACAACACTTTATATTGTGTTCCAGGAAACATACACATGCACAGACACACTGACACAACATATAATGTGTACATTTATTCACTTCATCAAGTAATACTCTTACGATCTGTGGTGTACTCTCATAGTTTTTGTTTGATTGTTTATTTTGGGGGATGTTACATTTAAATAAAATAATCAAGGTCATGAGTCACTAAATTGATTGTAAGATCACCATGTCATTAGAGAAATACCAATTAAGTGTGGTAACTTTATTTTATGGATGAGAAACAAGCTTGGAGTTGTAAAACTTGTCCAAAATCACACAGCTGTGAATAGTAGAGGTCAAAGCTAGAACTCAGTTCTCAGGATTTTTAAAAATTTAAATTCAATTAGCCAACATATTGTACATCATTAGTTTCAGATGTAGTGTTCAATAATTTATCGGTTTTGTATAACACTCAGTGCTCATTACATTATATACCCTTCTTAATGCCCATCACCCAATTACTCCCTCCCCCATCCATGTCCCCTCCATCAACCCTCAGTTGATTTCCTAGAGTTAAGACTCTCTAATGGTTTTTCTACCTCTCTGTTGACTTCCCATTCTATTTTCCCTCCCCTCCCCTATGGTCCTCTGCTCTGTTTCTTATATTCCACGTATGAGTGAAACCGTATGATAATTGTCTTTCTCTGATTTGAATTATTTTGCTCAGCATAATAGGTCTCAGACTGTTAACTAAATAACCTGTCTGTCATGGCCTACTGTATATTTCAGTGTTTATTTTATTGCTTTTAGCTTGTTTTCTCTCAGGAAAAAAGATCTATTAATATCTATTAGATTGTCTATCTAGTTGAAACATTTTGAAGGGTACAAATGTCTTTTTCCTGAGGCAACCACTAGATGGTGGTATAAACTCTTCTGATGGTGGACTATTCACTTGAACTAAGGTGAATTCAGATTTGTATATTTGCATCCTTATTTCATTTTTTTAAGATTTTATTTATTTATTTGACAGAGAGAGAAAGATCACAAGTAGGCAGAGAGGGAGACAGAGAGAGAGAGAGAGAGAAGGAGAAGCAGGTTCCCTGCAGGTTCCCGATGCAGGCCTCAATCCCAGGATGCTGAGATCATGACCTGAGCCAAAGACAGAGGCTTAACCAACTGATCCACCCAGGCGCCCTGCATCCTTATTTTAAAATAATTTATAGGTTGGTATTTGTGAATAATCTGAGCTTTATACCCATCCTGAAGAAACTATTTTATATGACTACACAAGTGGAATACAATTTTGTTTCTTGGTCTCTTTCTTTCTTTCTTTTTCATGTGGAAGAGAGATTTAGAAAAAAACAAACACATATGTACTTCCCTAAAGGCCCTCTTGTTTTGTACTTAATATATTTTATTTTCTCCACGTTCTTATTTTATAGGACTTTAAGTAATTATTTTCTTTTACTTCTGATATTCCAGGTTGAGACTTAATTTCTTTTAAAGATTTTATGTACTTATTTGACAGAGAGAGGGAGAGATTACAAGTAGGCACAGAGGCAGGCAGAGAGAGTAGGGGAAGTAGGCTCCCTGCTGAGCACAGAGCCCAATGTGGGGCTCAATCCCAGGACCCTGAGACTATGACCTGACCTGAAGGCAGAAGCTTAACCCACTGAGCCACCCAGGCGCCCCAAGACTTAATTTCTTTTAATGTGGGAAATCAAACCCTTTTGGGTCTACCATAAAAGAATAAAAACTCCCAACAATTTTATATTTATTATCTCTTAATTAAGAAAATTAATATTCTGCTTTGTAAGATTTTTTTTGCTTAGCTGCAGCAAGGTTGGCAGAATGATCTATGCCTATACCAGGAGCCTCTGAGGAAGGAGATCATAAAGACATTGCTGGGTGTTGGGGTTTCAGGGTTGAACTATACAGTTGAGCCCTTCCTTAACTACACTTTCCTCAGAGGTTAAGAAAAAGAGAATGAAATGGCTATCCTTGACACTTATTCCTTCTTTTTTTTCCCCCCTTAAATTTTAATTTATTTTATTTACATTCAATTTAGTCAACATATACTGCAGTATTAGTTTCAGAGGTGGAATTCAGTGATTCTCAATTGCATATAATACCCAGTGCTCATTCCATCAAGTGCCCTCCTTAATGCCCATCACCCAGTTACTCCATTCCCCCTACCCACCACCCCTCTAGTAACCCTCAGTTTATTTTCTATAGTTAAGAGTCTCTTATGGTTTTGCACCCTCTCTGATTTTGTCTTATATTATTTTTCCCTCCCTTCCCCTATGATCCTCTGTTTTGTTTCTTAAATTCCATATACAACTAAAGTCCTATGGTATTTTTATTCCTCTGACTGACTTATTTGCATAGCATTATTCCCTGTAGTTCTGTGCATAGCATTGCCAATGGCAAGATTTCATTCTTTTTGATGGCTGAGCAATACTCCCTTGCATATATACACCACATCTTTTTTTCATTCATCTCTGTCAATGGACATATGGGCTTTTTCCATAATTTGGCTATGGTGAACATTGATGCTATAAACATTGGGGTACACGTGCCCCTTGGAATACTATGTTTATATTCTGTAGATAAATACCTAGTAGTGGGTTCTATGTTGTGGGGTGCTCTATTTGTAACTTTTTGAGGAATCTCTGTTCTGTTTTCCAGAGTGGCCACACCAGCTTGCATTCTCACCAGGAGCATAAGAGGGTTCCCCTTTCTCTGCATCCTCACCAACATCTATTTCTTTCCTGGCTTGTTAATTTTAACCCATTCTGCTATAAAGGAGTTATCATATATATGCAGCCATCAAAAAGAGAAATCTTGCCATTTGCAATGACATGGAGAGAACTGGAGGGTATTATGTTGAGTGAAAGTCAGTCAGAGAAAGACTATTATCATATGATCTCACTGATTTATTTAAATCTCCTTGTTTATTTATGTATTTGTGTATGTATGTATTTATTTTATTATGTTAGTCACCATACAGTGTGAGCCTGGTGATGGGTATAAGGAGGGCATGGATTGCATGGAGCACTGGGTGTTTTATGCAAACAATGAATCATGGAATATTACATAAAAAAACTAATGATGTGCTATGTGATCTCACTTATATCAGGAATTTGAGAAACACAACAGAGTATCATAGTGGAGGGGAGGGAAAAATGAAACAAGATGAAACCAGAGAGGGAGAAAAACCATGAGACTCTTAATCTCAGGAAACAAACTGAGGGTTGCTGGAGTGGAGGGGAGTGGGAGGGCATTTCTTCATGTGTCTATTTACCATTAAATATCTTCTTTGGAGAAATGTCTGTTCATGTCTACTGCCCATTTCTTGACTGGATTATTTGTTTTTTTGGTGTTGAGTTTGTTACATTCTTTATGGATCTTGGATGCCAGCCTTTTATCTGATATGTTGTTTACAAATATGTTCTCCCATTCTGTAGTTTGCCTTTTAATTTTTTTGACCGTTTCCTTTGATGTGCAGAAGGTTTTTGACTTGATGAAGTCCCAATAGTTCATTTTTGCTTTTGTTTTCCTTGCCTTTGGAGACATGCCTAGCAAGAAGTTGCTGTAGCCAAGGTCATAAATGTTGCTTCCTGTGTTCTGATCTAGGATTTTGATGAATTCCTATTTCACATTTCTGTCTTTCATCCATTTTGAGTTTGTCTTTATGTAAGGTGTAAGAAAATGGTCCAGTTTCATTCTTTTACATGTGGCTGTCCAATTTTCCCAGCACCATTTATTGAAGAAACTGTCTTTTTTCCCCTCCTTTGTCAAAGGTTAGTTGACCATAAAGTTGAGGATCCATTTCTGAGTTCTCTATTCTGTTCCATTGATCTATGTGTCTGTTTTTGTGCCAGTACCACACTGCATGGATGATTACAACTTTGTAATAGAGCTTGAAGTCCTGGATTGTGATGTCTCCAGCTTTGGTTTTCTTTTTCAACATTCCTTTGGTTATTCGGGGTCTTTCCTGGTTCCCAATAAATTTTAAGATTATTTGTTCTAGCTCATTGATAAATGTTGATGGCATTTTGATAGGGATTGCATTGAATGTGTAGATTGCTTTGGGTAGCATGGACTTTTTTTTTTTTTATCTAACCAGTTTTATTGAATAGATTTTTGTGGTATTGACATATGAAGGAAGTAAAAAAGAAATTTGAACTTAAAACGTGTTTCCTGTTATTTCCAAGGAAACCAGGAGATCGAGTTAAGTGCCAGGCACTGTGAATACATGTCACACATTTGGGATAGTATTAGATTTTTTTTTCTAGGTTTTCTTTTTTTTAAGCTTTTATTGTATTATGTTAGTTACCATACAATACATTATTAGGTTTTGATGTAGTATTCCAAGATACATTGTTTACTTATAACTCCAGTGCTTCATGCAATACATGCCCTTCTTAATATCTCCAGGCTCACCCATCCCTCCTCCCCATCCCCTCTAAAACCCTCAGTTTATTTCTGGGAGACCACAGTCTTTTATGGTTCATCCCCCCTTTAATTTCCACCCCCCTTCACTTTTCCTTTCCTTCTCCTAATATCCTCCATGTTATTCCTTATGTTCCACAAGTAAGCAAAACCATATGATAATTTACTTTCTCTGCTTGACTTATTTCACTCAGCACAATCTCCTCCACTCCCATCCATGCTGATGCAAAAGTTGGGTATTTATCCTTTCTGATGGCTGAGTAATATTCCATTGTATATATGGACCACATCTTGAAAGGCATCTCGGTTCTTTCCACAGTTTGGCGACTGTGGACATTGCTGCTATGAACATTGGGGTATATATGACCCTTCTTTTCACTACATCTGTATCTTTGGTGGTAAATACCCAGTAGTGCAATTGCTCATCAGAGGGTAGCTCTGTTTTTAATTTTTTGAGGAATCTCCACACACTTTGAGGAATCTGTTTTCTAAAGTGGCTGTGCCAACTTACGTTCCCACCAACAGTGTAAGAGAGTTCCCCATTCTCCATGTCCTATCCAATATTTGTTGTTTCCTGCCTTGCCAATTTTTGCCATTCTAACTGTTGCATAGACATTTTAACAATATCTGTTCTTACAGTCCATGAGCATGGAACATTTTTCCATTTCATTGTGTCTTCCTCAATTTCTTTCATGAGTGTTCTGTAGTTTCCAGAGTATGCATATTTTGCTTCTTTGGTTAGGTTTATTCCAAGGTATCTTATGGTTTTTGGTGGAGTTGTAAATGGGATTGATTCCTTAATTTCTCTTTCTTCTGCTTCATTGTGTATAGAAATGCAAGTGATGTATTGCATGGAGCACTGGGTGCACAAACAATGAATTCTGGAACACTGAAAAGAAATTTAAAAAATTAAAAAAAAAGAAATGCAAGTGACAATGCAAGTGACTTCTGTGCATTTTTATATCCTGCCACTTTGCTGATTTCTTGTATCAGTTCTAGCAATTTTGGGGTGGAGCCTTTTGGGTTTTCCACATAGAGTATCATGTCATCTGGGAAGAGTGTGACTTTGACGTCTTCTTTGTTGATTTGACTGTCTTTTATTTCTTCTTGTTGCCTGATTTCTGAGGCTAGGACTTATAGCACTATGTTGAAAAACAGTGGTGAGAATGGGCATCCCTGTCATGTTCCTAAACTTATGGGAAAAGTTATCAGTTTTTATCCATTGATAATGCTATTCACTGTGGACTTTTCAAAGATGGCTTTTGTGATATTAAGGTATTTTCCCTCTATCTCTACACTGCAGAAAGTTTTAATCAAGAGAGTTTTAATCAAGAAAGGATGCCACACTTTGTCAAATGCTTTTTCTGCATTAGTTGAGAAGATCATATAGTTCTTGTCCTTTCTTTTATTAAACTGATAAGAACAGATACTACACTTGATCTTAGCCAAAAGGCAGAGAAGCGATTGTCCTTTCTTTTATTAATGTTATTTATCACGATTTATTTGCAAATGTTGAACCATGCTTGCAGCCCAGGAATAAATCCCACTTGGTTGTGGTGAATAATCATTTTAAGGTACTGTTGGATCCTATGGGCTAGTATCTTGGTGAGAATTTTTGCATTCATATTCATCAGGGATATTTGTCTATAATTCTCCTTTTTGGTGGAGTCTTGGTCTGTTTTGGGATCAGGGTAATGCTGGGTTCATAAATGAGTTTGGAAGTTTCCTTCCCTTTCTATTTTTTTAAGTGGTTTCAGGAGAATACTTATTAGTTCTTCTTAAATGTTTAGTGGAATTCTACTGGTAAGCTATTGAGTCCTTGACTCTTGTTTGTTGGGAGATTTTTCATTAGTACTTCAATTTCCTGTCTCTTTTGGGTCTATTCAAGTTTTCTATTTCTTCCTGTTTCAGTTTTGGTGTTTTTTTTTTTAAGGTTGAAAAATGGACATTTTTATTTAAATTCAGTTAGCCAACAGTTTTGGTAGTTTATAAATTTCCAGGAATGCATCCATTTCTTTCAGATTGCCTAATATTTTGGCATTATGGTTGCTGATAATATGTTCTCTAAATTGTTTATATTTCCTTGATGCTGGTTGTGATCTCTCCTCTTTCATTCATGATTTTATTAATTTGGGTCCTTTCTCTTTTCTTTTGATAAGTCTGGTTAGGGTTTATTGATCTTATTTATTCTTTCATAGAACCAGCCTCTAGTTTCATCGATCTGTTCTACTGCCCTTTTGGTTTCTGTTTCATTTATTTCTACTCTAATCTTTCTTATTTCTCTTCTCCTGCTTGGCTTAGGCTTTATTTGCTGTTCTTTCTCCAGCTCTTTGAAGTGTAAGGGTAGCTTGTGTATTTGAGACTTTTCTTGTTTCTTGAAAAAGGCTTTGTACTTCCTCTTGGGACCTCTTTTGATATATCCCAAAGTTTTGAACAGTTGTGTTTTCATTTCCAATTGTTTCCATGAATTTTTCAAATTCTTTTTTAATTTCTTGGTTGACCCATCCATTCTTTAGTGGGATGCTATTTAAGCTCTAAGTGTTTGAGTTCCTTCCAACTTTTGCCTTGTGATTGAATTCAATTTTCAAAGCATTGTGGTCTGAAAATAGTCAGGTAATGATCCAAGTCTTTTGTTACTAGTTGAGATGTGATTTGTGACCCAGTGTGTGATCTATTCTGAAGAATGTTCCATGTGCACTCAAGAAGAATGTGTATTCTGTTGCTTTAGAGTGGCATGTTCTGAACATATTTGTGAAGTCCATCTGATCCAGTGTGTCATTCAAAGTCCTTGTGTCCTTATCAAGCTTCTGTTTAAATGATCTGTTCATTGCTGTGAGTGGGGTATTAAGGTCTTCTACTATTATTGTATTAGTATCATTGTGTGTGTTTTTTTAATTTTGTTATTAATTGGTTTATATAATTGGCTGCTCCCAAGTTAGGAGCATAAATATTTATAGTTGTTAGATCTTATGTGGATAGGCCCTTGGAATAGGCCCTTTTATGTATTAATATAATATCCCACTTCATTCCTTACTAGAGTCATTGGTTTAAAATCTAATTTGTCTGATATGAGAATTCCTACCCCATATTTCTTTTGATATCCATTAGCATGAATCCCCTGAATTTCTTTCCTTTTTTTTTTTTTTTTAAGATTTTATTTGTCAGAGAGAGAGAGAGAGAAATACAGAGAACAAGCAGGGGGAGCAGCAGGCAGAGGGAGAAGCAGACTCCCTGCTGAGCAGGGAAGCTGGGACTTGATCTTAGGACCCTGGGAAGCATGACTTGAGATAAAGGCAGGTGCTTAACTCACTGAGTCCCTCACCCCCTTGCTTTCAATCTGAATGTGTCTTTAGGTCTAAAGTGGGTCTCTTGTATAGATAGATCTTACTTTTTTATTCAATCTGATACCCTGTGTCTTTTGATTGGAGCATTTAGCCCATTTATATTCAGAGTAACTATTGAAACTTATGAATTTAGTTTAAATTTGTTTCCTGTAAAGTCCCTATTTCTGTATATTGTCTGTTTCTTTCTGTTCTATGTCACCTTTGGGCTCTCTTTTCATGTGCAGGAACCCCTTTAATATTTCTTGCAGGGCTGGTTTAATTATCACAAATTCCTTTATTTGTAATCAGACTTATTTGTGATAAACAGAATTTATCACAAATTCTGTTTGTCTTGGAAGCCCTTTCTCTCTCCTTCCATTCTGAATGACAGCCTTACTAGATAAAAAGTATTCTTGGCTGCATGTTTTTCTCATTTAGTAGCCTGAATATATCATGCCAGCTCTTTCTGACCAGCCTGGTTTCTATGGATAGGTCTGCTGCCAATCTAATGTTCCTACCGCTGTACATTAAGAACCTTTTGTCTTGACCTGCTTTCAGGCCTTTGTAAGCTCCACTATTATATGTTGGGCTGTTGATATATTCTTATTGATTTTGAGGTGGGTTCTCTGTGTCTCCTGGACTTGAATGCTTGTTTCTACCACCAGATTAAGAAAGTTCTCAGCTAAGATCTTTTCAAATATATCATCTATCCCTCTCTCTTTCTTCTTCTTCTGGGACCTCAATAATTCTGAATATAATAATTTCAAATAAATAATTCAAAATATTGATTTGCTTTATGGTATCACTGATTTCTTGAAGCCTCATGGTGCATTATTTGTTTTTCTTTCTTTTCCTCAGATTTCTTCCTTTCCAGCATATTGTCATCTTTGTCACGGAATCTTCTGTCTCATTTAGTCTAAATGTTAGAGTATCTATTTTAGACTGCATCTCAGTTAAAGAATTTTAAATTTCATCCTGAATAGATTTTATTTCTGCACTAAAAGATTCTTTAGTGTCTTTTTGCCTGTTCTGAGCCCAAGTAATAACTTTAACTAAAATCAACCTCTGACATTTTACTTATATCCATATTGATTATATTTGTGGGAGAAAGTATTATCTCTGGTTCTTTCTCTTGTTGTGAGTTCCTCCTTTTAGGCATTTTGCCCAGAGAAGAATGGATGGAAAAGAGAAAAAAATAAAAAATAGCAACCATATCAACCATGAACAAAGCAAAAATACATGCTAGACAATATGAAGAGGTCAGAAACCAAGAAATAAAATTTTAAAAAGGGCAATGAAAGGAGGGAAGGTGGTGGAGGAGTAAGGGCCCCTATTTCAACCAGTTCCCTGAATTTAGCTGGATATCTACCAAACCATTATGAACACCCATGAAATCAGTCTGAGATGTTAAAAATACATATCTGGATCTCTATAAGCAGAAAATCTCTGGTAGTCGTGAGGTATGAAGGGTGGAGTGGTGATTCTGTGGGCAGATATTGAAGGTAAACAGAAGGGGGAGAGAGCCACCATGAACTGGTACCAGGAAGGTGATATTAACACCAGAGCACCAAAGCATCCCACACTGGGGACCAGGCACAGACTTGTGGACTGGTAATGGTGAGGAACGGATTTTAGTCCAGCCCCCAGACATGATTCAAGAGGGGCATGTGCATGCTCAAACTGGAGGTGGCTTTCTGTTTTATTTTTATTTTTATTATTTTGGCTTGCTGTTCTAGAAGCACAAAGGGCAGAGATAGGCCCAGCCTTGTGATCAACCTCTGGGAGAGTTGCTATGGGGTGCACAACTGGGGTGGTTGCAGTGCTTGAGAGCTCAGTGAAGAGCAGACTGCAATTTCTTTGTTCTGGGAGAGAGGTTTTGGTGTGGTCCCTTCTGCTATGACTCTCGGAAAATATGTGGAAAGCCAGCAGAGAACAAAAGCTCAAAACAACTGGGTTTCACTGAGTCTACCCCCCTCCCTTTGACAGGGGTCCTGAGTAATAGCTCTGCAGGCTCCTTCTTGAGAGCCAGGCTGGAAGAACAAGAGGATGACAACCCTAGAGTCCCTATAAAGCGGGTCCATCTTGCTTGGGTCGTGGTTAATACTTTGGACTCTGTACATTCCCTCAACCACCCCCTAACAGAATGACTAAGAGGGGGAAAAGAATCAGAGACTATGGCCTCTGCCACAGACATAATGCGTATGGATATAAGCAAGATGTCAGAGATTAACTTCAGAGTAACAATTATGAAGTTGATATCTACACTTGAGAAAAACATTAGTGGAAATATAGAATCTCTAGGAGCAGAAATGAGATCTAATTAGGCCAAAATTAAAAATAGTGTAAATGAAATGCAGTCTAAACTGGATATTCTGACTGACAGGGTCAATGAGGCAGAAGAATAGATAAGTGAGCTAGCAGATAAGATTGTAGAAAAAAGGAAACTGAGGAGGCCTGGGAAATAACAGCTTAAAGCCCAAGAGATCAGACAGAGAGAGATTAATGGTACCATGAGACACTCCAATGTCAGAGTTATTGGCATCCCTGAGGGATATGTCTAGAAGACATATTTGGGCAAATCGTAGTTGAGAACTTTCTTAATCTGGGGAAGGAAAAAACCATTCATGTCCAAGAAGCAGAGAGGACCTCTCCCTAGATCAAGGAGAAAAGATTAATGCCTCAACATATAATAATAAAACTAACAAATCTGAGATGCAAGGAAACAATCCTGAAAGCAGCTAGGGAGAAGAGATTTCTTACCTACAGAGGGAGGAACTTCAGAATAATAGACCTGTTCACAGAGACCTGACAAGGCAGAAAGGGCTGGCAATACATATTCAGGGTACTAAATGAAAAGAACATGCACCCCAAAATAAGCAAGGTTGTCATTCAGAATGGATGGAGAGACAATGAGCTTTCAGGACTGGCAGAAACTAAAGAATATGTGACTAACAAGTTGGCCCTGCAAGAAATATTAAGGGGGGTCTATAAACACAGAAAGAACCCAAGAGTAGTACAGACTAAAAATTTGCAGAGACAATCTATAGAAATAAGGACTTTACAGCATGGGGCATGATGCTCCTAAAATCATCTTTTCTTTTTCCATTTTATTTTATTTTAACATTGGGCAAATTTCTTTTTCCTAATTTTTATTTTTTAAAATTTTGCTTCAGTGTTCCAAAATTTTTTGTTTACGAGCCACACTGAGTGCTCCATGCAATACTTGCCCTCCATAATACACACCGCCAGGCACACCCAACCTCCCACTCCCCTCTCCTCCAAAACCTTTGGTTTGTTTTTCAGAGTCCATAGACTTTCATGGCTCATCTCCTCCTCCAATTTCCCCCAACTGCCTTCTCCTATCTCCCCATGTCCTCCATGTTATTCCTTATGCTCCACAAATAGGTGAAACCATATGATAATTGACTCTCCTTGCTTGAATTAGCATAATCTCTTCCAGTCCTGTCCATGTTGGTACAAAACTTGGGTATTCATCCTTTCTGGTGGAGGCATAATACTCCATTGTATATATGGACCATATCTTCTTTATCCATTCGTCCACTGAAGGGCATTTTGGTTCTTTCCAGAGTTTGGTGACTGTGGCCACTGCTGAACATTGAGGTGCAGAGAGCCCTTGTTTACACTACATCTGTATTTTTAGGGTAAATTCCCAGTAGTGTAATTGCAGGGTCATAGGGTAGCTCTATATTTAATTTCTTTACTCCCTGAAGATTTTCCAAGCTGCTTTAGAGAGTGGAAACAAAAATGGCCATGTTCTGATCTCCAGCCCCAAAGGTGAAAGATCACAGCCCTGTCTTGTAAAAAAACTCTCGGGTAATAGTATTCACTTTTGTGTGGTGAAAATCTGCAGACTCCTGCCATATGTGCCCACATCAATTTTCCTGGGGGAAAGCAGATGGTCACCAGAGTTCTGCCCTTTGCAGGGCCCTGCATGGAAAGCAGTCACCCAATTTTGCCAAGGTTCACTGTTTATGACAAATTGAGCTAAGAATTCCTACCTGGGATCCCTGACTGTAGCCAGTTTTCCTACTCCAATACTTGGTAAACTCTGCAGCTCATGCACCCCCATTCTTTTTATGACTCCAGGGATCCTAAGGTCACACTGTCACACCAAGGATGCTGCCCTACTTCACCATCTGAGCACCTTTCAGGCAGCACTGTCTTTCATTGGAACAGACTTATAAAAATTCCAATTTTGTGCTCTGGAGTTATATCCCTTTCCAGTAACTAGCTTACAGAAGTTCCCTCCCTCCCACGGTTTATTTCCTGATATTTCCCCTCACTTCTCTGCATCTCCTACTTTGCAAAAAGTGTTCACTTTACTATTTGTAGAATTCTAGAAATTATTTTCTTACATTTCACATTGGTGTTCAGAATGATTTGAGTTATCTAGCTAAATCCAAGGGACCAGGGGTGCCTGGGTGGCTCAGTGGGTTAAAGCCTCTGCCTTTGGCTAAGGTCATGATGCCAGGGTCCTGAGATTGAGCCCCACATCGGGATCTCTGCTTAGCAGGGAGGCTGCTTCCACCTCTCTCTCTGCCTGCCTCTCTGCCTACTTGTGATCTCTGTCTATCAAATAAATAAATAAAATCTTAAAAAAAATAAATCTAAGGAACCAGATGAAAGGAGGTCCCCTAATCTTCTATCTTGCCTCCCTTCCCAAATAGGTATTAATTCTTTAAACGTTTAGTAGAATTCTGCTGAAGACCATCTGGCCCTGGACTCTTGTTTGCTGGGGGATTTTTTTTTTTTTTTTATTACTCCTTCCATTTCCTTGCTGGGTAAGAGTCTGTTCAGGTTTTATATTTCTTCCTGTTTCAGTTTTGGTAGTTTATATCTTTCTAGGAATGCTCCCATTTCCTCCAGATTGCTTAATTTTTTGGTATATAGTTGCTCATAATATGTTCTTATAATTGTTTGTATTTCATTGGTATTAGTTGTGATCTCTCTTCTTTCATTGATGATTTTATTAATTTTGGGTCTTTCTCTTTTCTTTCTGATAACGTTAGCTAGGGTTTTACCAATATTACTATTTTTTTCAAAGAACTAGGTCCTAGTGTTGTTGCTCTGTTCTAATTTTTTAAAATTTTTATATCATTAATTTCCATATTATGTTTTCTGCTCTAATTTTTATTATTTCTCTTCCTCTGCTGGATTTTGGCTTTATAAGCTGTTCTTTCTCCAGCTCCTTGAAATGTTAGTTTAGGTTGTGTATTTGAGGAAGGCCTGTATTGCTATGTACTTCCCTCTTAGGACTATGTTTGCTGTATCCTAAAGATTTTGAATTGTCATGTTTTCATTTTCATTTGTTTCTATGTATTTTTAAAATTCATCTTTAATTTCCCTAACCTCTATGTTTCGTGGCCTTCCAAATATCTTCTTGTGGTTGACTTCAAGTTTTATAGCATTGTGGTCTGAAAATATGCATGTATGATCTCAATCTTTTTGTATTGGTTGAGACCTGATTTGTGACCCAAACAGGATGTGATCTATTTTGGAGAATGTTCTATGTGCACTCAAAAAGAATATGTATACTGCTACTTTAGGATGAAGTGTTCTGCATATATCTATGAAGTTTATCTGGTCCAATGGGTCATTCAAAGACCTGTATTTAGCTCCTCCCAAATTAGGGGCATACATATATTTACAACTGTTAGATCTTATTGGATAGACCCTTTCATTGTGATATAGTGTCCTTCTTCATCTCTTATTATAGTCTTTGATTTAAATCTAATTAGTCTGATAAAAGGATGGCTTCTTCAGCTTTCTTTTGATGTCCATTAGAATAATAAGCAATTTTCCACACCCTCATTTTCTTTTATTTAAAGATTTTATTTATTAATTTGAGACAGAGAGAGGGAGTGTGAGTGGGGGAGGAGCAGAGGGAGAGAGAGAAGCAGACTCCCCGCCAAGAAGGGATTCCCTATTCCAGACTTGATCCTGGAACTCCAGGATCATGAACTGAGCTGAAGGCAGATGCTAAACCTGCTGAGCCACCCAGGTGCCCACACTCTCAATCTAAAGATGTCTTTGAGTCTAAAATGAGTCTTTTGTAAGCACCATATAGATGGGTCTTGTTTTTTTAATTCATTCTGATACCCTATGTCTTTTGATTGGAGTATTTAGTGCACTTACATTCAGAGTAATTATTGAAAGATATGAGTTTAGTGCACTATATTGCCTGTACAGTCACTGGCCCTGTAGATCGTCTTTGTTCCTTTCTGTTCTTTGTTACTTTTGGGTTCTTTCTTTGCTCAGAAGATCCCTTTAATATTTCTTTCAGGTTTTGGTATAATGCCCACAAATTCCTTTAGTTTTTGTTTGTCCTGGAAACTATCTCTCCTTTCATTCTGAATGAAGCCTTGCTGCATAAAGTATTCTTGGATGCATATTTTTTCCACTTAGCAAGTTGAATATATCATGTCAGCCCTTTCTGGCTTGCCAGATCTCTTGGGACAGATCTGCTGCTAGCCTTATGTGTCTACCTTTTTAGGTTAAGGACCTCTTGTCCTGAGCTGTTTTCAGGATTTTCTCATTATCTTTGTAAATTACAAGCTTCACTATAATATGCTGAGGTGTTGATCTATTTTTGTTTATTTTGAGGAGGAGTTCTCAGTGCCTCCTGGATTTGAATGTCTGTTTTCTTCCCCAGATTAGGGAAGTTCTCAGGTATAATTTGTTAAGTTAAGCTTTCTGCCTTTTACCCTGTTACTCATCTTCTGGGACTCCTATTATATGGATATTATTTTACTTTATGGAATCTGAGTTCTCTAAGTCTCCCTTTGTGATCTAAAAGGTTTCTTTTCCTCTTCTTTCAGTTCCTTATAATACTTCTACATTATTTATTTGCTCTTCTGCTTCATTCATTTTCATTTTAATGGCTTCCACTTGGGAGTTCATCTTAGTAATACCATTTTTAATTTTGGCCTGACTAGATTTTAGTTCTTTTATTTCTACAGAAAGGGATTCTTTAATGTCTTTTATGCTTTTTTAAAGCCTGTGGAGGCTGAGAAAAATTAAGGCCATCCCACCTCAGGTTTAGCCTTAGCATAAGTACAGCCATCTTAGCTTCAGCAGCCATCTCAGGCCTCTGTGACCAAGGGCTGAACTTTCCTTTACTTTACTTTAGTTCCATGGACTCCCACCCTACTTTAGTTCCAAGAAAGTACCCCACCCTGCAACACCCCAGCAGCAACTTATCTTACTAAACCACCAGAGTGGCGCAAGGCAAAAGTATGTATGGTCTCTGAAGTGATGGAAAATTACTATGAGATCAGATGTTTTTTAAAAATGCTATATAAATCCTTGGCTTTGAGTGCTCGGGGTCCTTGTTGAAACCCGCTGCACCAGGCAGATACTTGGACCCCAGCTAGCTGGAAATAAACCTTGCTGTGTGACTTGCATTATCGAGTGTGTTCTCTGTCTAATTGAGGGGTGGTTGGTACCCTAACAAACCCAGCTAGCATCTTTGTTATCATTGTTTTAATTCTGGCTCAGACATCTTACTTATCTTACTTATATCTATATTGATGAAGAACCTGGCAGTGGGTACTACCTCCTGTTCTCTCTTTTGTGATGAATTTCTCCATCATGTCATTTTGACCAAAGAAGTAAGGAAGAAAGAAAAAGGAAAAACCCACCACCACCACCATCACTACCACCAACAAAAACTTCAGGAAATGTTTCTCTTGTATGCTTTATACACTCTGCTATTGTTTTTTGGCTGCTTTCCCCACTGGTTCGTCCTCTACAGACTTCCTTCTTATTTGTAGTGGGTGGTGTTTGGAACTTTAACTAGGTGTGCTTTGATTTGTTTGTTCAGATAAGTTTGGAAAAGAAAAGTAAAATAAAAAAAATGCCTGATCCAAGACAAGAGAAAAGGAAAATGAAAAAAAAATGCCAAAAGACAAATAACTTTAAGTGTCCTTTCAAAGACTAAGGAAAAAGAAGGGGAAAAGAGTAAGCAAAGAAGAAAAGAGAAAAAAAAAGGAGCCTAATCTGAAAAATAATAGGAAATAAACCAACAAATGAACAAAAAATTATAAGCCTGATAACAAGAAAAAAAAAAAAGAAAAAATATATAAATGACAAAAACTAAAAATAAGAGATAGAAAAATTAAAGTGAAAAAAATTTAAAAATTAACAAAGAAAAATAATAGAAGGAAGTCTGGTCTGATATCCAACAGAACCTGATGTTTGCTCCACTGGACACACTACCTTTCTATCTGAAGTCTGACTGTGCTGGTGGGCTGTGGGGGGGAGGTGGGGAAAGGACAGATGATGGGGGAGGAAGAATTTGACATCACTCTGCCCTCTTGTCCCTGGGAGGGGAACACTTGGCCACAGATACTCAGGAGGTCCTCCCAGAAAACTATAAACAATCTTTTGTGTCCCTCGGCTTTCCTGTTTCCTGTCCTTAACCTGTCTGTTCCTGAGACATCCATGCACCTGGTGCCACAGATCTGTAATTTATCTCTGGCTGGTGGCTGGATTCAAAACTTCAAGTTTTAAAGGGTCTGGCAAAGTAAAGACCCACTCCCCTCCCCTGGAGGAGAGCCTTGCAACATACTCAGCACCATACTGTCTCAGAGAAGCAGTTGCATAGTTTTTCTTGGAGGCTGTAGTTTATTGTAAGGCTCAGCAAAAAGCTGGAACCAATTTATTGGCTGTCTGTGCATGACTCAGTCATCTATTCTGTTCTGTCCCAGAAAAGCAGTTGCTCGGAGACTTAAATCTATTGTGGCAGACAGCAAAACAAGCAGTATCCAGATTCTCTTCAGTCTGTCTGGGTCTCTGTTTTTTGGCTCATTTCTTCCCAGAAAAGCAGCCACTCAGGGCAAACACAGAGGTTTAACCCTATTGTGGCTCACACAGCTCTCCCTGCTGTTGAGCATCAGCTCAATGTTTCCCAGTTGACCTTTTGTCCTTTAGGAGGCAAAATACACTCTTCTTAATGTACTCTGGGGAGGGGAACAATCTCTCTCATTATAACCCAGGGATCTCCCAAAGGCCAGTTATTGTGTGATCCCTACCCACTGTGCTATCTCCCACTCTATCCCTCTCTTTGACTTTGCCCTGCAAAAAGGGTCCCCCCTACTTGCTTCATGGCCCCGCAGTCCCCTCCTCCAGCTCATTGTTCTGAACCTTGCATCTGCCATATTCTCTTCCTCTGATTGCGCAGATTGTTCTCTTAATCCTCAGATCAATTTCCTAGGTATTCAAAATAGTTGGATGTTGATCTAGCTGTGTTCAAGGGACAAGACAAGCTCAGAGTCATCCTACTACTGCCTGTGAACACTTATTTCTTTTATCCCGCTTTTCCTCCTCCTACTCAGTTCTCCTTAAATAAATGAATTCAAGGGTGTAAGAAAGAAAAGAAAAAATCAGAAATGTGAAGTTGATTTTATATGTCAATTTGGTTGGGTCATGGTGCACAGATATTTGGTCAAATCTTATTCTAGATGTTTTTTGAGATTAACATTTATAAGTTCTGAATGAGATTAACATTTAAATTGGTAGATTCTTTAATTATTATTATTTTTTACTATGTTATGTTAGTCACCATACAGTACATCATGTTTATATATAACAGCCAGTGCTTCATGCAATACGTGTCCTCCTTAATATCCATCACTGGACCAACTCATCTCCCCACCCTGCACCCCTCTAAAATTCTCAGTTTGTTTCTGGGAGTCCACAGTCTTTCATGGTTCATCTCCCCCTTGGATTCGCCCCCCTTCATTTTTCCCTTCCTTCTTCTAATGTCCTCCATGCTATTCCTTATGTTCCACTGGTAAGTGAAACAATATGATAATTGCATTTCTCTGCTTGATTTATTTCCCTCAGCATAATCTCCTCTTGTCCCATCCATGTTGATGTTGATGCAAAAGTAGTAGATTTTTGAGTAAAGCAGATTGCCCTCTATAATATGACTAGGTATACTTCATCTAATTAGTTGAAAACTTTAACAGAACAAAGACTGACCTCTCTCCCCAACCCTTCCCCAAATATGAAGGAATTTTTTCAGTAGGCTGTCTTTTTTTTTTTTTTAAGATTTTATTTATTTATTTATTTGACACACAGAGAGAGAGAGAGATAGAGAGAGAGAGAAATCACAAGCAGGCAGAGAGGCAGGCAGAGAGAGAAGCGGAAGCAGGCTCCCTGCTGAGCAGAGAGCCTGATGCAGAGCTCAATACCAGGACCCTGAGATCATGACCTGAGCTGAAGGCAGCTCAGGCGACCCCAGTAGGCTGTCTTTAAACTCAATCTGTAATTCTTCCCTGAGTCTCCAGCATGCTGGCCTACCCAACACATTTTGGACTTACCAAGCCTTCACAGTCATGTATAGTTCCTTCAGATAAATTCCCCTCTTTCTCTTTCTTTCCCTCTGAATACATACATACACATCTATGTATATGTGCATTGTGAATATGTGTGTATATATATATATATATACACACATGTGTGTTCATCCTTATTGTACATATATGTTTATGCATATATACATATATATGTGTATACACATACATGCACACACATAAGTACATTTATGCTTCTCTTGTTTTCTCTGGACAACCCTGACTAAAATAAGAAGTGAAGATAAGAGAGGGGACTTCAGCATGGTTAACCCAGTTTACAATAAAAACTCAAAGCAAATGTAAAGACAATTAGAATAGTGCTATTCTTTCTCCTATTCCTCTGCCATAACAAAATCTTCTCTGAAGCTGTGACAAATGCTGGGACTAATTCTATTTTCTTCACCATTGCAACCTCAATGCTTACCACAACTTTTGCCACATTCTAGGCTCTTGGTAATTGTTGGTTGAATGAATGAATGGTTAGGATTCTTAGTTATATGACAAGGGGAAGGACTAAATATTCAATGTCACAGGAGCATGAAAATATATAACACAGTTGGGAATGGTGCAAGGTTGAAGGTATTTGGGAACAGGATGGCTAGAAATAAATCTGGAAATGTAGTGCTGAGAAATGGAACTTCATCCTAGTGAGTAGCAGAGAGAAATCAACAAAACTAAAAGGCAACCAACAGAATGGGGAAAGATATTTGCAAAGGTTTAGTATCCAAAATATATAAAGAACTTATCAAACTTAACACCCCCCAAATAAATATAATCCAATTAAAAATGGGCAGAAGACATGAATAGACATGTTTCCAAAGAAGACAACCAGATGGCAAACAAACACATGAAAAGATGCTCAATATTACTTATCAGGAAAATGTAAATCAAAACTACAATGAGATATCACCTCACACCTGACAGAATAGCTAAAGTCAGCAACAAGAAACAACAGGAGCTGAAGAGGATGTGGAGAGAAAGTAAAACATTACTACGATCTAGCAATTACAGAATAGGTACTTACCTAAAGAATACAAAAATATGAATTCAAAAGGATACATGCAATCTGATGTTCTTAACAACATTATCTACAATAGTGGTATTATGTAAACAGCCCAAGTATCCATTCACTGGTGAATGGGTAAAGAAGATGCAGAAAAAAAAAATTTATATACACATACACATACACACAATGGAATATTACTCATCTACAAGAAAAGAATGAAATCTTGCCATTTGCAATGTCATAGATGTCCTCCATGCTATTTGTTATGCTCCACAAATAAGTGAAACCATATGATAATTGACTCTCTCTGCTTGACTTATTTCACTCAGCATAATCTCTTCCAGTCCCATCCATGTTGCTACAAAAGTTGGGTATTCATCCTTTCTGATGGAGGCATAATACTCCATAGTGTATATGGACCACATCTTGCTTATCCATTTGTCCGTTGAAGGGCATCTTGGTTCTTTCCACAATTTGGTGACCATGGCCGTTGCTGCAATAAACATTGGGGTACAGATGGCCCTTCTTTTCATGACATCTGTATCTTTGGGGTATATACCCAGGAGTGCAATTGCAGGGTCATAGGGAAGTTCTATTTTTTAATTTCTTGAGGAATCTCCACACTGTTCTCCAAAGAGGCTGCACCAACTTGCATTCCCACCAACCGTGGAAGAGGGTTCCCCTTACTCCACATCCTCTCCAACACATGTTGTTTCCTGTCTTGCTAATTTTGGCCATTCTAACTGGTGTAAGGTGATATCTCAATGTTGTTTTAATTTGAATCTCCCTGAGGGCTAGTGATGATGAACATTTTTCATGTGTCTGATAGCCATTTGTATGTCTTCATTTGAAAAGTGTCTGTTCATATCTCCTTCCCATCCTTTGATATGTTTGCCTGTTTCATGTGTGTTGAGTTTGAGTAGTTCATTATAGATCCTGGATATCAACCTTTTGTCTGTACTGTCATTTGCCTCTTTGTTTTGTTGATTGTTTCCTTTGCTGTGCAGAAGCTTTTGATTTTGATGAAGTCCCAAAAGTTTATTTTCACTTTTGTTTCCTTTGCCTTTGGAAACATATCTTGAAAGAAGTTGCTGTGGCTGATATCAAAGGGATTACTGCCTATGTTCTCCTCTAAGGTTCTGATGGATTCCTGTCTCACATTGAGGTCTTTTATCCATTTTGAGTTTATCTTTGTGTACTGTGTAAGAGAACGGTAGAGTTTCATTCTTCTACTTATAGCTGTCCAGTTTTCCCAGCACCATTTATTGAAGAGACTGTCTTTTTTCCACTGTATATTTTTTCCTGTTTTGTCGAAGATTAATTGACCATAGAGTTAAGGGTCCATATCTGGGCTCTCTACTCTGTTCCACTGGTCTATGTGTCTGTTTATGCCAGTACCATCCTGTCTTGGTGATCACAGCTTTGTAATAAAGCTTGAAATCAGGTAACGTGATGCTCCCAGCTTTATTTTTGTGTTTCAACATTTCCTTAGTGATTCGGGGTCTCTTCTGATTCCATACAAATTTTTGGATTATTTGCTCCAGCTCTTTGAAGAATACTGGTGGAATTTTGATCAGAATAGCATTAAAAGTATAGATTGCTCTAGGCAGTATAGACATTTTAACAATGTTTATTCTTCCAATCCAAGAGCATGGAATTGTCTTCCATCTTTTTGTGTCTTCTTCAATTTCTTTCATGAGTGTTCTGTAGTTCCTAGAGTACAGATTTTTTACCTCTTTGATTAGGTTTATTTCCAGGTATTTTATGGTTCTTGGAATCGATTCTCTAATTTCCCTTTCTGTATTTTCATTGTTAGTGTATAAGAAAGCCACTGATTTCTGTACATTAACTTTGTATCCCACCACGTTGCTGAATTGCTGTATGAGTTTTGGTAGTTTCGGGGAGGAGTCTTTTGGGTTTTCCATATAAAGAATCACGTCATCTGCGAAGAGAGAGAGTTTGACTTCTTCATTGTCAATTTGGATATCTTTTATTTCTTTTTGTTGTCTGATTGCTGTTGCTAGGACTTCTAATACTATGTTGCATAAGAGTGGGGAGAGTGGGCATCCTTGTCGTATTCCTGATCTCAACGGGAAGGCTGCAAGCTTTTTCCCATTGAGGATGATATTTGCTGTGAGTCTTTCATAGATAGATTTTATGACGTTCAGGAATGTTCCCTCTATCCCTATACTTTGAAGCATTTTAATCAGGAAGAGATGCTGGATTTTGTCAAATGCTTTTTCTGCATCGATTGAGAGGACCATGTGGTTCTTCTCTCTTCTCATATTAATTTGTTCTATCACACTGATTGATTTAAGAATGTTGAACCATCCGTGTAGCCCAGGGATGAATCCCACCTGGTCATGGTGGATAATCTTTTTAATGTGCTGTTGGATCCTGTTGGCTAGGAGCTTGTTGAGAATCTTAGCATCCATATTGATCAGTGATATTGGTCTGAAATTCTCCTTTTTGGTAGGGTCTTTGCCTGGTTTGGGGATCAGGGTAATGCTGGCTTCCTAGAAAGAGTCAGGAAGTTTTCCTTCTGCTTCAATTTTTTGAAACAGCTTCAGGAGAATAGGTGTTATTTCTTCTTTGAAAGTGTGGTAGAATTCCCCAGGGAATCCGTCAGGTCCTGGGCTCTTGTTTTTTGGGAGTTTTTTGATCACTGCTTCAATCTTGTTATTAGATATCAGTCTATTCAGGTTGTCAATTTCTTCCTAGTTCAATTTTGGGAGGTTATAGTTTTCCAGGAATGCATCCATTTCATCTAGGTTGCTTAGCTTATTGGCATATAACTGTTGATAATAACTTCTGATGATTGCTTCGACTTCCTTGGTGTTAGTTGTTATCTCTCCCTTTTCATTCATAATTTTATGAATTTGGGTTTTCTCTCTTTTCTTTTGGATTAGTGTGGCCAATGGTTTATCGATCTTATTCTTTCAAAAAACCAGCTTCTAGTTTCATTGATATGTCCTACTGTATCTCTTGTTTCTACCCCATTGATCTCAGCTCTAATCTTGATTATTTCCCTTCTTATGTGTGGAGTTGGTTTGATTTGTTGTTGATTCTCCAGTTCTTTTAGGTGTAGAGACAGCTGCTGTGTTCTGGAATTTTCAATTTTTTGGAGGGAGGCTTGGATGGCTATGTATTTCCCCCTTAGGACAACCTTTGCTGTATCCCATAGGTTTTGGATCGAAGTGTCTTCATTCTCATTGGTTTCCATGAATTGTTTCAGTTCTTTGATCTCCTGGTTGATCTACGCATTCTTAAGCAAGGTGGCCTTTAGCTTCCAGGTGTTTGAGTTCCTTCTGAACTTTTCCTTGTGATTAAGCTCCAGTTTCAAAGCATTGTGATCTGAGAATATGCAGGGAATAATCTCAGTCTTTTGTTGAGTCCTGATTTGTGACCCAGTATGTGGTCTATTCTTGAGAAGGTTCCATGTGCACTTGAGAAGAATGAGTATTCTGTTGTTTTAGGGTGGAATGTTCTGTATATATCTATGAGGTCTATTTGTTCCAATGTGTCATTCAATGCTCTTGTTTCTTTACTAATTTTCTGCTTTGAAGATCTGTCTATTTCTGAGAGAGGCGTGTTAAGATCTCCTACGATTAGTGTATTCATATCAATATGACTCTTTATCTTGATTAACAGTTTTCTTATGTAATTGGCTGCTCCCATCCTGGGGGCATAGATATTTACAATTGTTAGATCATCTTGGTGGATAGTCCCTTTAAGAATTATGGAGTGTCCTTCTGTATCTCTGACTACAGTCTTTAGTTTAAAATCTAATTTATCTGATATGAGAATCGCTACCCCAGTCTTCTTTTGAGGTCCATTGGCATGAAAGATGCTTCTCTATCCCCTTACTTTCAGTCTCAGTGTATCTTTAGGTTCAAAATGGGTCTCTTGTAGACAACATATGGATGGGTCCTGTTGTTTTATCCAATCTGCAACCCTGTTTCATTTTATGGGAGCATTTAGGCCATTCACATTGAGAGTGATTATTGATAGATACGTTTTTATTGACATCGTGTTACCTTTAAAGCCTTTTCTTTCTGTAGATTGTCTCTTTATTTCTGTTCAATGCTATTCTTAGTATTTTTCCTCTTTTATAGAACCCCCCTTAATATTTCCTGCAGTGTGGGCTTGGTGGTTGCATAGTCTTTTAAGCCTGCCGGTCATGGAAACTCTTTATCTCTCCATCATTTTGAATGTTAGTCTTCCTGGATAAAGTATTCTTGGTAGCATGTTCTTCTCATTTAATGCCCTGAATATATCTTGCCAGCCCTTTCTGGCTTGCCAGGTCTATGTGGACAAGTCTGACGTTATTCTGATTGTCTTTCCTCTGTAGGTAAAGAGCCTCTTTGTCCTAGCGGCTTTCAAGAGATTATACCTACAATTATGATTCCTCAATTTGGCTATCAGGTGCCTTGGTGTTTTTTTGGAATGTAGAATTTTGGGTGGATACCTTTCAGCCTCTAGTACATGAACACTGGTTCCATTCACAAGATTGGGAAAAATTTCATGAACTTGTTCCACTATATCTTCTAGACTTCTTTCTTTCTCCTCTTCTTCAGGGATTCCAAAAATTCTGACATTGGAACATTTCATGGCCTCATTTATTTCCCTGATTCTGTTTTTGTAATCAGGTTTCCTCCTGATCCTTTCTCTCTATCTTTTTTTCCTCCAGATCACTAATTCTATTTCCTGTCTCAGTTACCCTAGCTTTGAGAGAATTTAGATTAGATTGGAACTCATTGAGAGCATTGTGAACCTGAGCCATGGTAGCTTTTAACTCTGCCCTAACATTTTGAACATCCTCTCTGGCTGCTTTCAGCTCAGCCCTAATCAATTCCATTTGGTCATCCATGGCTTTCTCCAACCTAGCTATTGCGTGGATAATTGTTAGCCTGAATTCTCTTTCCAACATATTGTCTGTGTTGATAGCTGTAAGCTCTGTTGCTGAAGGTCCCTCCTCTGTATTTTTCCTTCTGTTGGGCATTTCTCCTCCTAGTCATTTTGGTGAGAGATGACTGAACAGATGTAGCTGGATGTATCGACCATGGTGCACCTTGGAACACTTCTGAGTAATCAGGATTCCCCACCCCTACAAAAGAAACAAAAGAAAAGAAAAAAAAATGAAAATGAGAGAGAGAGAGATCAGAAAGAAAGGGAAGATGAAAGAGAAGGTTCAGCCCAAATGTGCCCCAAGGTAAGATTTATGAAGTATACACACAAAAACAGACAGCACAAAGATTGATAAAAGTATATGACAAGAGAAAAAAAATATATATGGAAATAAAGGAAGAACCTCGTCAAAAAGAACCCCAAGTGTAAGATATATATACTCAGGACAAACACTAAAACACAGAAACAGTGGTGGAAGAAAAAGATGGGAGAGTGGTTATAAATTCTCAGTGTGGGCAAGGAAGATTGTTTTGATTCTTCCTGGGTGTATCTTGATATCTTTGTTAAATGACTCAACTTTCCTAAGATAAAGGGGGATTAAAAATTGGTTTACCTATAGGGGTAGTATTGATTGGGGAAAGGGGATTACTTTGAAGTTTAACTCTATATGAATATTAGAAAATAAAAATAAAAAGGAATAAACTATACTAAACTAAACTAAAATTAAAAAAAGAAATTCACAAATCATAAGTGACTCTTAATCCCACAAAACAAACTGAGGGTTGCTAGGGGGAGGGGGCTTGGAGAAGGGGGGTAGGGTTATGGATATTGGGGAGGGTATGTGCTTTGGGAGTGCTGTGAAGTGTGTAAACCTGGTGATTCACAGACATGTACCCCTGGGGATAAAAATATATTATATGTTTATAAAAAATAAAAAACTAAAAATTAAAAAAAATTCAAAAAATAGAAATCCAGAAGAAAAACACAGATGTATGTATCAAAAAGTTCAGGTTAGAAGGTTATTATGGAATTTGATGTACTGGACATCTCACTGTGGTGGTAAATAGGTTAAAAAATTATCTATATAAGAAAAAAAAAAACCAGAATAGTGGGAATGAGTTAAAAATAAAAGTTGTCCCATGAAGTAGTGGTGGTGGTTCTCTTGTAGTCTTTTTTTTTTTTCCTTTCTTGGTTGGTTTTCTGGGGGAGGGGCCTGCCACGTGGGTTTTCAGTCAATGATGTTCCCTGAGTTAAGTTCCCCCACCCCCCTTCAAGGGAGTGGGCTCTGAAGAAACCGGTTTTTTCAGGCTTCTGTTCTCTGGCGGTTTTTATGTTTGTTTGTTTGTTTTTTTCTCTCACCTTGACCACTTTTGATGGTTTTTGTAGTTTTAGAGGAAAACAAACTGCTTCCTACCTCCCTCTCAGAGAGAAGCCTCAGTCTGGCTGCATAACCCATATAAGTTCTCCCTTGGCCGCTGGCAGAGCAGGTTCCAAGTCGTGGTCCCTGGGGACGCAGGATCTTTTGCTTGTATCCAAAACCACGGCAGCAGTGGCTGTATGGGCAGCTCCAGACTGCCAGAGAGGTTCCAAGCAGTGATTGCACACTGAGATTTTCCCGCTGGCCCAGGCTGGGAGTGCCTGGTCTTTCTGGGTATAAGAGCGCCCAGCTTGTGCGCATCTCTTTCAGGGGAGGCTGTGGGTCGCACACGTGTTTCATGCCCTGAGAACGGGGCACAGGTCTGAAAGCACCAGGCTGGGCCTTTGCGTACCTCTTTCAGGGGAGAATGAGGGGCACGCGCATCTCAGGCTGTATAGCAGGGCTTGCATGTTCTGTCCTCTGGTGAGGCTTCCAGCCCCTCACAGGAGCTGGACCCCATGTGTTCTCGGGCGCGCTGGCAGCTTAGGGACCAAGACCTGGTTTCTCCACCACACTCTCTCTGGCTCAGCACTAGGGGAGGCTGTCCTGGGACCGGGGACTTAAGCCCCTGTCCCTAGCCACCCCGATTTCCACAATTTCCCCCCAGTGATCCTTTGCTCTTTTGAAGTGCTTTCAACCAGTCTCCAAGTTAATGCTGTTCCCCAGACGCAGGGCACTCTTGCTCCTATTAGGGGTATTACTTTCCAACCGGTTGCCTCTGGTGGCTCCCTTCCCCTTTTGTTTATCTTCTGATATCAGTCTGCCATTTCCACTCTGCTTTACCTGCCCACTGGTGTCTTCTGCCCCTGTAGAGATACAGACATGTATAATTCTGACCTCAGGCTGATTTCATGGGTGATCAGAGTTCTTTGTTTGGTAATCAGCTCACTTTAGGGTACAGGTTTAAAAGGTGCCTTCTCCTACTTCCCCGCCATCTTGTCCCCCCGATTTTCTTTTAAAATTTTTTTGAACTTCTTTTTACTCTCTTTCTTCCCCACATGATTTGGGATCTCCTCTGATTTAGTTAAATCACATTTTTCTGGGCTCTTTTTCCCCCTTTTAGTATTGTATTTTCTCTTTGATATATTCTTATCTGGATAAAATGACAAGGTGGAAAAACTCATCACAAAAAAAGGAACAAGAGGCAGTACCAAAGTCTAGGGAATTAATCAACACAGACATTGGTAATATGTCAGATCTAGAGTTCAGAATGACGGTTCTCAAGGTGCTAGCTGGGCTAAAAAAAGGCATGGGAGATATTAGAGAAAAGGTGTCTGGAGAAATAAAAGCCCTTTCTGGAGAAATAAAAGAAATAAAATCTAACCAAGCTGAAATAAAAAAAAGCTATTAATGAGGTGCAATAAAAAATGGAGGCTCTTGCTGCCAGGATAAATGAAGCAGAAGAGAGAATGAGTGATATAGAAGACCAAATGACAGAGAATAAAGAAGCTGAGCAAATAAGAGACAAACAATTACTGGATTACGAGGGGAGAATTCGAGAGATAGGTGATACCATAAGAAGAAACAACATTAGAATAATTGGGATTCCAGAAGAAGGGAGAGGGGAACAGAAGGTATATTGGAGTAAGTTATTGTAGAGAATTTCCCTAATATGGCAAAAGGAACAAGCATCAAAATCCAGGAGGTGCAGAGAACTGCCCTCAAAATCAATAAGAATAGGTCCACACCATATCATCTAATAGTAAAACTTACATGTCTTAGTGACAAAGAGAAAATCTTAAAGCAGACCAGGACTAGAAATTTGTGACATACAATGGTAAGAATATTAGATTGGGAGCAGGCTTATCCACAGAGACCTGGCAGGCCAGAAAGAACTGGCATGATATATTCAGAGCACTAAATGAAAAAAGTATGCATCCAAGAATACTAGACCCAGCTAGGCTATCATTGAAAATAGAAGGAGAGATAAAAAGCTTCCAGGACAAACAAAAACTAAAAGAATTTTCAAACACCAAATCAGCTCTCCAGGAAATACTGAAAGGGGTCCTCTAAGCAAAAAGAGAGCCTAAAAGTGTAGACCAGAAAGGAACAGAGACAATATACAGTAATAGTCACCTTACAGGCAATACAATGACACTAAGTTCATATCTCTCAATAGTTACCCTGTAAATGGGCTCAATACCCCAATCAAAAGACACAGGGTATCAGAATGGATAAAAAAAATAAAACCCATCAATATGCTGTCTACAAGAAACTCATTTTAGACCCAAAGACACTTCCATATTTAAAGTAAGGGGATGGAAAAAAATTTACGATGCTAATGGACATCAAAAGAAAGCTGGGGTGGCAATCCTTATATTAGATAAATTAGATTTTAAGCCAAAGGCTGTAATAAGAGATGAAGAAGGACACTATATCATACTGAAAGGGTCTGTCCAACAAGAAGATGTAGCAATTTTAAATATCTATGCCCCTAACATGGGAGCAGCCAACTATATAAACCAGTTAATAACAAAATCAGAGAAACACATCAACAATAATGCAATAATACTAGGGGACTTTAACAATCCCCCTCACTGAAAGGGACAGATCATCCAAGCAAAAGATCAACAAGGAGTTAAAGGCTTTAAATGACACACTGGGCCAGATGGATATCACAGATATATTCAGAGGATTCCATCACAAAGCAACAGGATATACATTCTTCTCTATGTGCACATAGAACATTCTCCAGAATAGATCACATCCCAGGTCACAAATCAGGTTTCGACTGGTACCAAATGATTGGGATCATTCCTTGCATATTTTCAGACCACAATGCTCTGAAGCTAGAATTCAATTACAAGACGAAATTTGGAAAGAACCCAAATACACAGAGGCTAAACAGCATCCTACTAAAGAATGAATGGGTCAACCAGGAAATTAAAGAATTTTTAAAAATTCATGGAAACAAATAAGTGAAACCATATTATAATTGACTCTCTCTGCTTCACTTATTTGTGGAGCATAACAAATTGCATGGAGGACATGGGGAGTTAGAGAGGAGAAGGGAGTTGGGGGAAATTGGAAGGGGAGGTGAACCACGAGAGACTATGGACTCTGAAAAACAATCTGAGGGGTTCGAATTGGGGGTGTGGGAGGTTGGGGTACCAGGTGGTGGGTATTATAGAGGGCACGGATTTCATGGAGCACTGGGTATGGTGCAAAAACAATGAATATTGTTATGCTGAAAATAAATAAATTTAATTAAAAAAATCATGGAAACAAATAAAATGAAAACAAAACTGCTCAAAATCTGTGGGACACCGCAAAGGCGGTCTTGAGAGGAAAGTATATAGCGATACAAGCCTTTCTCAAGAAACAAGAAAGGTCTCAAATACACAACCTAACCCTACACCTAAAGGAGCTGAAGAAAGAACAACAAAACCAAAAAACAAAAACAGTAGAACAAATCAACAAAACTAGGAACTGGTTCTTTGAAAGAATTAATAAGATTGATAAGCCCCTGGCCAGACTTATGAAAAAGAAAAGAGAAAGGATCCAAATAAATAAAATCATGAATGAAAGAGGAGAGATCACAACCAGCACCAAAGAAATACAAACAATTATAAGAACATATTATGAGTAACTATACGCCAGCAAATTTGACAATATGGAAGAAATGGATGCATTCCTAGAGACATATAAACCAGCAAAACTGAACCAGGAAGAAATAGAAAAACTGAACAGACCCATAGCCAGTAAGGAGATTGAAGCAGTCATCAAAAATCTCCCAACAAATAAGAGCCCAGAGTCAGATGGCTTCCCAGAAGAATTTTACCAAACATTTAAAGAATTAATTCCTATTCTCCTGAAACTGTTCCAAAAAATAGAAATGGAACAAAAACTTCCAAACTCATTTTATGAGGCCAGCATTATCTTGATCCCCAAACCAGACAAAGATCCCATCAAAAAAGAGAATTACAGACCAATATCCCTGAGCATGGATGCAAAAATTTTCACCAAAATACTAGCCAATAGGATCCAATGGTACATTTAAAGGATTATTCACCATGACCAAGTGGGATTTATACTTGGGCTGCAAGTTTGGTTCAACATCTGCAAATTAATCATTGTGATACAATACATTAATAAAAGAAAGAACAAAAATGATATGATACTCTCAATAGATTCTGAAAAAGCATTTGACAAAGTACAACATCCTTTCCTGATCAAAATTCTTCAAAGTGTAGGGATAGAGGGCACATACCTCAGTATCATCAAAGCCATCTATGAAGAACCCATAGTGAATATCATTCTCAATGGGGAAAAACTGAAAGCTTTTCCCCTAAGGTCAGGAACATGAAAGGGATGTACATTATCATTACTGTTATTCAACATAGTACTAGAAGTCCTAGCCTAAGCAATCAGACAACAAAAAGAAATTAAAGGGATCCAAATCTGCAAAGAAGTCAAACGCTCACTCTTTGCAGATAGTATGATACTTTATGTGGAAAACCCAAAAGACTCCACTCCAAATCTGCTAGAACCTGTACAGGGATTCAGTAAAGTGTCAGGATATAAAATCAATGCACAGCAGCCAGTTGCATTTCTATACACCAACAACAAGACAGAAGAAAAAGAAATTAAGGAGTCAAACCCATTTACAATTGCACCCAAAACCATAAGAATCCTAGGAATAAACCTAACCAAAGAGGCAAAGAATATGTATTCATAGAACTATGAAGTACTTGAAAGAAATTGAGGAAGACACAAAGAAATGGGAAAATGTTCCATGCTCATGGATTGGAAGAACAAATACTGTGAAAATGTCTATGCTTCCTAAAGCAATCTGCACATTTAATGCAATCCCTATGAAAATATCATCCATTTCTTTCAAAGAAATGGAACAAATAATCCTAAAATTTATATGGAACCAGAAAAGACCTGTTCGAAAAAAAAAAAAAAGAGGAATGTTGAAAAAGAAAGCCAAAGTTGTTGGCATCACAATTGAAGACTTCAAGCTCTATTACAAAGCTGTAATCATCAAGACAGTATGGTACTGGCACAAAAACAGACATATAGATAAATGGATCTATGGTCAACTAATCTTTGACAAAGCAGGAAAGAATGTCCAATGGATAAAAGGCAGTCTCTTCAACTAATGGTATTGGGAAAATTGGACAGCCACATGCAGAAAAATGAAACTGGACCATTTCCTTACACCACTCACAAAAATGGACTCAATGGATGGAAGACCTCAATGTGAGACAGGAATCCATCAAAATCCTTGAGGAGAACACAGGCAGCAACCTCTTTGACCTCAGCCACAGCAACTTCTTCCTAGGAACATTGCCAAAGGCAAGGGAAGCTAGGGCAAACGTGAACTATTGGGACTTAATCAAGATCAAAAGCTTTTGCACAGCAAAGGAAACAATCAACAAAGCCAAAAGACAACTGACAGAATGGGAGACAATATTTGTAAACAACATATCTGATAAAGGGCTAGTATCAAAAATCTATAAAGAACTTATCAAACTCAATACCCAAAGAAAAATTAATCCAATCAAGAAATAGGCAGTGGACATGAACAGACATTTCTGCAAAGAAGACATCTAGATGGCCAACAGACACATGTAAAAGTGCTCCACATTACTCAGCATTAGGGAAATACAAATCAAAACCACAATGAGATACCACCTCGCACCAGTCAGAATGGCTAAAATTAACAAGTCAGGGAATTACAGATGTTGGCGAGGATGCAGAGAAAGGGGAACCCTCTTACACTGTTGGTGGGAATGCAAGCTTGTGCAACCACTGTGGAAAACAGCATGAAGATTCCTCAAAAAGTTGAAAATAGAGCTATCCTATGACCCAGCAATTGCACTACTGGGTATTTACCCTAAAGATACAAATGTAGTGATCAGAAGGGGCATGTGCAACCAAATGTTTATAGCAGCAAAGTCCACAATAGCCAAACTATGGAAATAACCTAGATGTCCATCAACAGATGAATGGATAACGAAGATGTGGTGTGTATATATATACAATGGAATATTATGCAGCCATCAAAAGAAATGAAATCTTGCCATTTGTGCTGACATGGATGGAACTAGAAGTTATGCTGAGAAAATAAGTTAATCAGAGAAAGAAAATTATCATATGATCACCTTGATATGAGGAAGTTGAGAGGCAATGTGGTGGGTTTGTGGGGTAGGAAAGGAATAAATGAAACAAAATGGGATTGGGAGGGAGACAAACCATAAGAGACTCTTAATCTCACAAAACAAACAGGGTTGCTGTGGGTAGGGGGGGTAGGGAGAGGGTGGTTGGGTTATGGACATGGGGGAAGGTATGTGGTATGGTGAGTCCTGTGAAGTTTAAACCTGGTGATTCATAGACCTGTGCCCCTGGAGCTAATAATACATTATATTTTAGTTTAAACATTAAAAAAAAAGGAATTGATAAGATATTGGTTAAAAGAGGAAAGGAGAAAATTTAAGAAAAATAGAAAATAAAAAAATGAAAATTTTAAAAATTAACGTTGAAAGACTACAGAATTGTGGGGGGAAAAGCCATGAATTCTATGTGCTGTATTCTCCTAGAGCTGGAATATTGCAATTCTCATTGATTGGTAAATTTGGTTTTGGCTGGATATTTTTTTTTTAAAGATTTTATTTATTTATTTGACAGACAGAGATCACAAGTAGGCAGAGAGGCAGGGAGAGAGAGAGAGAGAGAGAGGGAAGCAGGCTCCCTGCGGAGCAGAGAGCCCGATGCGGGGCTCGATCCCAGGACCCTGAGATCATGACCCGAGCCGAAGGCAGCAGCCCAACCCACTGAGCCACCCAGGCGCCCCTTGGCTGGATATTCTTGCTGATATTCTGGGGGAGGGACCTGTTGCAATGATTCTTAAATGTCTTTGCCTGAGGTAGAACTGCCCTGTCCTTGCTAGGCGGCAGGTTAAGCAATCTTCTTGGGTTTGTTCTCAGTAGCTTTTGTTCCTTGAAAGCTTTCCATATAGCTTTGGAGGATGAGAATGAAGATGGTGGCTTTCCACTCTCTGGCCCTGGAGGAGCTGAGAACTTAGCCCTCCTGCCCTCAGTGAGCCCTTAGAGAAAAGGAATCAATCACTCCTGTCTCCCTGGTCTTGCAGCACTCCGTGCTCACGTGGCCTGTGACCAAGTGTTTCTATCTCTGGTATACGACACCATTTGGAGTTTCAAACCCAGCAGATCCCTGTGGTGCACTCCTATGTGGCTCTTCCTCGGGGAGGAAGGGGAGTTTTCCCAGATCTGCTGCTTTTTGGGCCCCTGCTTGAAGAGCAGTGTCCTGACTGTGCCATGGATCATGTTTTATAGTATCCCCGAGGTGGGAGCACACCCCTTGACTTCATCTTTTCAGCCAGTTGCCTTGCTTGATATTTGGGTGCTCTGTCAGTCTCAGACACCCCTGGTCTTCCTGTCCCCCTGAGGATGCCTAGACCACACTGTCCCAGTGAGGATTCCACTCTCCCCCCACCCCAACCCCTTAGCCACTGGAGTGATGTCTCTCCGTGGAACACACTTCTAAAAGTTTGAATTTTGTGCTCTGCATCTCTATTGCCTTCCAGTAGCCATCTCCCTCCCTCCTTCAGTCTATCTTTCCAAATATCACCTGGGATTCACTTCTCCACACATCCTACCTTCCAGAAATGGTCACTTTTCTGCTCATGGAATTGCTATTATTCTTTTCTTGGATCTCCTGTTGAGTTTGTAGGTATTCAGAATGGTTTGATAACTGTCTTGCTGAATTCCTGGAACCAGATGAAATTTAAGTCTCCCACTCCTCTGCCATCTTGCTCTTCCCTCCTGCTCTTGAGTGAGTCATCATATTTGGTGCCTTTTAAGGAATTTCTCTATTTTTCACTAAAATTACTGAAGTATTGTCTATGGTATTCTCCTTTTCATCATTTTAATATCTTTATACACTATAATAATATCAACTCTCTTATCACTGATATTGGTAATTTGTGTTATTTCTTTTTGTTTTTCTAATCAGTCTGGCTAAAGTCTTATCAACCTTATTATTGTTTTTCTGATATACAGCTTTTGTTTTCATTGATTCATCTATTATTTTTCTGAACTACTTAATATTAATAAATTATTACATAATTTTTTTAGTTATCCCATTTTTATTATTCTGGAACTTCTTTAATTTTATCCATTATCTTTTGAAGAAATATAAGCCTTTTCATTTTTAATATTAAATTTTTAATTATAAACATCCATATTTTAGAAAGACTGTATGTAACTTGTAGGTTAGAAGTACAATATGTTGGAAGGGGAGGTGAACCATGAGAGACTATGGACTCTGAAAAACAATCTGAGGGGTTTGAAGGGGCGGGGGGTGGGAGGTTGAGGGAACCAGGTGATGGGTATTGGAGAGGGCACAGATTGCATGGAGCACTGGGTGTGGTGCAAAAAAACAATGAATACTGTTATGCTGAAAATAAAAAAATTAAAAAGAAAAAGAAGTACAATAAAATAAACACCTATGACCTTAGTGGATTATATCTATACCCATCAGATCTTATTAATACTGATTCCCCTCCTTCATCTTTTACAGGGTAACTTCAATTAAAGTTGTAGAAGGGGGCAGTAGGGTGGCACATTTGGTTGATCAACGGACTCTTGGTTTCAGCTTAGGTCCTGATCTCAGGGTTGTAAGATCAAACCCTATGGTGGGCTTCACTTAAGTGTGGATTCTGCTTGAAATTCTCTCTCCCTCTCCCTATGCCTTCCCACTCATGCTTGTGCACTTTCTCTCCTTCTTTCTAAGATGAATAAATGAATCTTTAAAAAAGTTGTAGAGGAATTTGATTATGTTTTTCTATGTACTAATTGTACCTAAGAAAAATTGTTCTCAGTTAACATTAAGTCAAATTTGCCTGCCTTTTAAAGCTAACATTCACTGACTGCTTTCTGCAGTTCTTATCAGTGTCCTCAGAAGCAGGTGTTACTATCATCTTTTTTATGGTTGAAGTTTGCTTTAAGCCATACTCAACAGAAAACCCAACTCTAGCTCACCTGCTGTCTTGCATTGGATTCTTCAGATGTGGACCCTGAGTTAGAGATTCATAAGCATGTGATTTACTAAAGAATTATCCCCAAGAGAGACTGCTAAGGGATTTGGGCAGAGCAGCATGAAGCCTATAGGAGAATTATTGGCAGAATAGTTTGATCCAAGACAAGGACTTGCAAAAGCTTTGTGAGGTTGATGAAGGAATGCAAACTCACAGAAACTTTCATCTCCTTGTGCAAGACAGCAAAGCAACATTAGTACCATAAAGACAATCCTTGTAAAAAGAGCTGCAAGTGCTGGATATTGAAAGTGTGTAGAAGGTGGTGGTGGCAATGGTTATAGAGGTGTACATACAGAAATGTAATAAAATAATTCAGTATAAAAGGATCTAAGTGTATTTGGGCAGAATATCAGTATTGCTCACCACATTAGGGTTCTTCCATATTTTCTTCCTACCATTTTTAAAGTATTGGCCTTTCTCTCCATGCTCATTGCCTCATGGAAAGAAGTTGGCTGTTCTACTTTCAGCCTTATATCTATGTCTAGGTAGGAAGAAGGGAAGTAGGGTAAGACTGAAAAAAGGCATTTTAATTGAATATCTCCCTTTTACAAAAGCTTTTGTCAACCCCTTATCCTGCCTATATTTTATTGTTCAGAAAAACGTCAAATGGTTACCATATCTACTGCATAGGATTCTGGGAAGGTGTATATTTCAAGTTCAGAATATTGGTGTCCAGTACAAAATGAGGTTCTGTTGATAAGAAAGTAGGGATAGTGGTGACAGATATAAGGTAAACAACTGCAATATTTGATACCTCCTCATTTTACAGAGGATAGAGAGATTGAGCAGGGTCACATAATTTACTGAAGTTGCAGAGCCTGTAAGCAGTAAACCAAACTAATGTTCTTTTATAAAGAAGATTTAAGGTTTTTTTTTTTTTCTTGTGTGTGTGTGTATATGTACTGTGTGAATGTATATAATCTCTATACCCAGCATGGGGCTCAAATTCACCATCCTGAGATCAAGAGTTGCAGGTTCTTCCAACTGAGTCAGCCAGGTACCTCAAACTTAGTGGTTTTGTTGTTGTTGTTGTTGTTGTTGTTTTTGTGGCACACAACATATAGTTTTGTCATCTTGCCATCTTGCCATTTTTATTTTAAGGCATACATTATGATGACACCATAGTAGCACATATCCCTCATTCTTTTTTTAAAGGCCTTTTCATGAAGCTCTTCTCTCTCTCTCTCCATTCCTTCCTTCCTTTTTTTCTCTCTTTAGAGAGATAGTGTGTGCATGTGAATGGGGAGGATAGAGAGCAGAAGGGAGAGAATCTGAAGCAGACTCCATGTGCAAGCATGTAGCCCAACATGGGCTTGATCCCATGACCCTGAGATCATGACCTGAGCTGAAATCAAGAGTCAGATGCTCACCTGGCTGAACTACCCAGGTGCCTGTATTCCTTATTCTTTATACAGTTGTATAATATTCCATGTTTATAGTCCCTGGATTTTATAACCTTATTGTTGTTTTTTTTCCCCAACAGTTTTCAGTTAAAATACATCTTTTTTTATATTTAAAATGTATCTTTATTTTAAAATTTATCATTTTTATTTTTTAAGTATTTATTTTAATCACCTGGTGCTCATCATGACAAATGCACTACTTACTCTCCATCTTCTGTTTTACCTATCCCTCCAACCACCTCCCTTCTAGTAACCACCAATTTTTTCTCTATATTTGTCTCTTTTTTTGTGGTTTGGTTTGTGTCTTTTTCTTTTTTCCCCCTTTGCTTTTGTTTTGTTTCATATGAGTGAAATCATATGGCATTTGTCTTTCTCTGACTGACATATTGCACTTGGCATTATACTCTCTAGCTCCATCTATGTTGCAAATGGCATGATTTCATTATTTTCTTATGATTGAATAATATTCCCGTGTGTGTGTGCGTGTGTGTGTGTATCACATCCTCTTTATTCATTAATCAATTGATGGACACTCAGGCTCAGGCTGCTTCCATATCTTGACATTATAAATAATGCTGTTATAAATATAGGGGTACATGAATCCCTTTGAATTAATGTTTTCGTATTCTTTGGGTAAATACCGAGTACTGTGATTGCTGGGTAGTTCTATTTTTAACTTTTTGATGCACTTCCATACAGTTTTCCAGAGTTGCTGCACCAGTTTTCACTCCCACTAACACCGCAACAGTTTTCCTGTCTCCATATCCTCACCAACATCTGCTGTTTCTTGTGTTGTTGATTTTAACCATTCTGCAGGTGTAAAGTGTCTCATTGTAGTTTTTTTTTTATTTATTTTTTATTTATTTTCAGCATAACAGTATTCATTGTTTTTGCACCACACCCAGTGCTCCATGCAACCCGTGCCCTCTATAATACCCACCACCTGGTACCCCAACCTCCCACCCCCCCGCCACTTCAAACCCCTCAGATTGTTTTTCAGAGTCCATATTCTCTCATGGTTCACCTCCCCTTCCAATTTTCCCCAACTCCCTTCTCCTCTCTATCTCCCCATGTCCGCCATGCTATTTGTTATGCTCCACAAATAAGTGAAACCATATGATAATTGCCTCTCTCTGCTTGACTTATTTCACTCAGCATAATCTCTTCCAGTCCCGTCCATGTTGCTACAAAAGTTTGGTATTCGTCCTTTCTGATGGAGGCATAATACTCCATAGCGTATATGGACCACATCTTCCTTATCCATTTGTCCGCTGAAGGGCATCTTGGTTCTTTCCACAATTTGGTGACCGTGGCCACTGCTGCTATAAACATTGGGGTATAGATGGCCCTTCTTTTCACAACATCTGTATCTTTGGGCTATATACCCAGGAGTGCAATGGAAGGGTTATAGAGAAGCTCTATTTTTAATTTCTTGAGGAATCTCCACACTTTCTCCAAAGAGGCTGCACCAACTTGCATTCCCACCAACAGTGGAAGAGGGTTTCCCTTTCTCCACATCCTCTCCAACACATGTTGTTTCCTGTCTTGCTAATTTTGGCCATTCTAACTGGTGTAAGGTGATATCTCAATGTGGTTTTAATTTGAAACTCCCTGATGACTAGTGATGATGAACATTTTTTCATGTGTCTGATAGCCATTTGTATGTCTTCATTGGAGAAGTGTCTGTCCATATCTTCTGCCCATTTTTTGATATGATTGTCTGTTTTGTGTATGTTGAGTTTGAGACAGCATGGTGCTGGCATAAAAACAGACACATAGACCAGTGGAACAGAGTAGAGAGCCCAGATATGGTCCCTCAACTCTATGGGCAAATAATCTTCGACAAAACAGGAAAAAATATACAGTGGAAAAAAGACAGTTTCTTCATTAAATGGGAAAGCTGGACAGCTATATGTAGAAGAATGAAACTCGACCATTCTCTTACACCATACACAAAGATAAACTCAAAATGGATAAAAGACCTCAAAGTGAGGCAGGAATCCATCAGAATCCTAGAGGAGAACATAGACAGTTATCTCTTCGATATCAGCCACAGCAACTTCTTTCAAGATATGTCTCCAAAGGCAAAGGAAACAAAAGCAAAAATAAACTTTTGGGAGTTCATCAAAATCAAAAGCTTCTGCACAGCAAAGGAAACAGTCAACAAAACAAAGAGGCAACCCACGGAATGAGAGAAGATATTTGCAAATGACAGTACAGACAAAAGGTTGATATCCAGGATCTATAAAGAACTCCTCAATCTCATTGTAGTTTTGATTTATATTTCCCTGATGATAAGTGATGATAAGCATCTTTTCATGTGTCTATTAGCCTTCCGTATGTCTTTTTGGAGAAATATTCATGTCTTTTCATTTTTAATTGGATTATTTTATTTTGGGGAGTTGAGTTTGATAAGTTCTTTATGTATTTTGGAAACTAACCCTTTATTGGATATGTCATTTATAAATACCCTTTCCCATTCCATTTTTTGCCTTTTAGTTTTGTTGATTGTTTTCTTTGCTGTGCAAAAGCTTTTGAAGTCCCAATAGTTTTTTTTTTTTTTTTCCTTTTGTTTCCCTTGCCCCAGGAGACATACCTAGAAAGAAGTTGCTATGGTCTGTGTCAGAGAAATTACTGCCTGTGCTCTTTTCTAAGATTTTTATGGTTTCTGGTCTCACATTTAAGTCTTTAATCCATTTTGAATTTACTTTTGTGTATGGTGTAAGTTAGTAGTTTCATTCTTTTGCATGCTGCTATCTAGTTTTCCCAACACCATTTGTTGAAGAAACTGTCTTTTATGCATTGGATAATCTTTCTTCTTTGTCAAAGATTAATTGACCATATAATTGTGGGTCTATTTATGGATTTTCTATTCTGTTCTGTTGATCTATGTACCCTTTTTGTATCATTACCACGCTGTTTTGTTTACAGTTTTGTAATATGACCTGAAGTCTGGAATTGTGATGCCTCCAGCTTTGCTTTTCTTTTTCAAGACTGCTTTGATTATTTGGGGTCTTTTATGGTTCCATATAAATTTTAGGATTGTTTTTTCTAGTTCTGTAAAAAAAATGCTATTGATGTTTTAGTCAAGATTGCTTTAAATGTGTTGATCACTTTGGGTAGTATACACATAAAATTGTGTCTTTACAAGTGATTTCTGGAAGTACGATTGGAATAAGGGCCATTTGCACTTTTTTTCTTTGACTTGCCCATATCTTGTTTTATTTTTTTCTATAGGGTTATTGACTGTTTCTCTATTTTTAGAAACTATATTTTAAGCATATTAACTACTCATGGTATAACTGCAATTATTTTTCTCATATAACATTTTACACCTCTTGAGTTAAAAATATATAATCAGTCTAACAATATTTTGATTAACCCCATCTGGAATTTGAGTCATAGTTAGCAAAAGCTTCTACTAATAACAGATATTAGAAGATTTTATTGATTTTTTTCCCATCGTTTCACTTCTTATATTTAGATCTCTAACCCATTTGGGATTTCTCTTAGTATCAGCAATTTTACTTTTCCCCTTATGGATATCCAATTAACCCCATACCTGCATCACAAAGTTATACTTTTCCACACTTAACTGAGGTGTCACATTTATCATATGCTAAATTTGCACGTGCATTTGAGACTACCTAATGTTTTTCTATTCAATTTGCCTATCTGTCCATTCCTTCATCAGTATCACATTACAGAGATTTTAAAACATAACTGAATATGTTGCAGATGTTTTAATATATTTCTAGAGAAGTTTTTTTTTTTTTTCATTTTTTGCTTTTTCCAACTGCTAGAGGTTGTCCCCAAGTTTTAGTTTTATGGTGCCTTTCCATCTTCCAAGCCAGTGATGGCTGTTCAAGTGTTTCTCACATCATAATGTGACTGATTCTTCTGCCTTCTTTTTCCACATTTAAAGGATCATTGTGATTACATTCACTCACTCTTTTCAACCAGGATAATCTCTTTATTTATTTATTTATTTATTTATTTATTTTATTTGTTTATTTGACAGAGAGAAATCACAAGTAGGCAGAGAGGCAGGCAGAGAGAGAGAGAGAGAGGAGGAAGCAGGCTCCCTGCTGAGCAGAGAGCCCGATGCGGGACTCGATCCCAGGACCTTGAGATCATGACCTGAGCCGAAGGCAGCGACTTAACCACTGAGCCACCCAGGCGCCCCTCTTTATTTATTTTAAATTTTTAATTTAAGTTCTAGTTAACATACAGTGCAATACTGGTTTCAGGGGGAAAATTCAGTGATTCATCATTTACATACAACACCCAATGCCCTCTTTAATACCCATCACCCATTAGCCCATCCTCCCCACACCTCCCTCCATCAACTCTAAGTTTGTTCTCTATCATTAAGACTCTTTTATGGTATTTTTCCCTCTCTCCTTCCCCCCCCTTCCCATATGTTCATCTGTTATTTATTTGTCTTTCTGACTTATTTCACTTAGCATAATATGCTTCAGTTCCATCCACATTGTTACAAATGGGAAGATATCACTTTTTGATGGCTGAGTAATATTTTGATATACATATATATCAAAATATCACTATGTATATGTATATATATATACATATATATATATATATATCCTATATATAAGATGTGGTATATATATATATATATATATATATATATACACACACACACACCACATATGTATACATACATATATATGTGTATATATTATATACACATATATTATATATGTGTATATATATCCTATATATACATATATCCAATATATGTGTATATATACATATATATATACATACATACCACATCTTCTTCATCTATTTGTCAGTCAATGGACATTTAGTCTCTCTCTATAGTTTGGCTATTGTTGATAATGCTGCTATAAACATTGGGGTACATGTACCCCTTTGAATCTGCATTTTTGTATCCTTTGGGTAAATACCGATTAGTGCAATTGCTAGATCATAGGGTAGTTCTATTTTTTGATTTTTGACAATCCTCCATACTGTTCTCCAGAGAGGCTGCACCGGTCTGTATTCCCATTAACAGTGCAAGAGGCAAACCTATGCTTTTAATATGCTAGATTGTGATTCATGTGTCCTCTTATGGGAGTATCCTATGGGCTAGAGACTACAATTGAACTTGGACAAATATTTCATCATCTTGGCATCTCAACAGGAAGCAGCTCATTGATTGTAACTCTACCAATTGGCTTTAACTTTTATCTCTTGCATCTGTTTCTCAGATTCCTAAGCCCCCTAATCCCAACCCTGAGTATTAAGGAATTTGGAGCAACTGAATTGACCTGGTTGAATTGAACTGATTTTGCCCGGCACCTGCACAGGGAACCTATTTAACATGATTTTGAGAATGGATATAGGAATCAATCAGGGTGGGTATTAGGGTATGGGGATAGAGTCTTCAGTCCTATTTCTTTCTCTAATGAGAAACTCACACTGACGTCTCTTACCCTTGTGCAACTGTGTACTGCGGTGTTGGAGTTTTAATACATAAATTGTACAAGTTTCAAGTTCTATGCGGACAAGAAGCATAGCTTGGGTTTTTGTTTTGTTTTGTTTTGTTTTGTTTGGTGCTTTCATGGTACTTAGCAAAGTCCAATATACATGGCATATGTTTAAGAAACCAGTGCTAAAAGACAAGATTTCTGGGCTGTACAGGTCACTGTACGATGGGGGAAAGGAATTTTGGGACAAGCCTGGCTCAATTCCCACCTGATACCCTAGCTTAAGATTTCTCTATCATACAATTTCTTGGCATGCAGCACAAAGGTTGAAATTGTTTTTGTTTTTTGACTTGTTTTGCAGATGTGGGGGTTATAAGTTAATCTTTTTAGACTTTAACCAAGTTACTGTATTATAACTAGCAATTTTCTTTCAAAATCCCCGGAATCTCAATTTTTACTGTTCTTTTCCAATTCTAAGGCACATTACTCATTCAAATAAAATTTTCTTGACCGTATTTCAAGGTATCTAATAAATACATAAAAATTTAACAAATATAAATAAAATGAGGGAAAAGTAAGTTTTAACATAATTGTTATTCCAGAAAAAAAGAAATGACCAAATTCCTTCCAATAATCTACATTATCAAACACATAACACAAAACACATAAAAACGAATAGCAAAAGACCACCACACATTTGTATATTTTAATCAAATAAAAATCACCATAGTGATGGTAGAAAGTATTTTTAGGAAAAGAAAATTGAACAGCAGAAATAATCAGGTTGAAAGATACTTAGCTGAGTCAGAAGTCAGGTTAAATTTTCTTTTGCAGGTGTATTTTGGTTGTTTGATCTCAGGTAAAAGTTGCTGAATAGGTCCTTTGTGCTGGCCCCTATGATGGGCTCTGGGAGATATTCTCTGGAATATCTTACTTAGTTTTGAATTACCAGACAAATGACTTACTCCAGATAGTAACATTAGTGGATTAAGCTATGCTTATTTTGACTTAAAAATTTCAGAATAGGGGCACCTGGGTGGCTCAGTGGGTTAAAGCCTCTGCCTTCGGCTCGGGTCATGATCCCAGGGTCCTGGGATCGAGTACCATATGGGCTCTCTGCTCAGTGGGGAGCCTCCTGCTTCCTCCTCTCTCTCTGCCCGCCTTTCTGCCTACTTGTGATCTCAGTCAAATAAATAAATAAATCTTTAAAAAAATAAAAATAAAAATTTCACAATAGTCATTTTATGATAAAACCATTATGGCCTCACACACTTTTTAAAAATACAGTTTATTCAAGAACTTAAACAATGTAATAGATAGGTTATTTTAAAGTATATTAAGTATATCATACAGCTGAATATGATTAACACTTAGTGTTTTTCAGAAAAGATGATATATATTCTGCTTTATTTTTGTCTCCATAATAAAACTGACAATGTAATAAAAGATATATTGTTGTTTACAGTTTTTTACCCTCACACAGTAATTCTTAGCCTTTTTAATCTTATGTTCTGCCAGCATTTTATCCAATAGATCTCAACAAATTAGAAATTTAAAAGCCTACACTTTCAGAAAAAGTTGTATTTCATAGGTACTGTTTAGTTTAGCATTTATTGTCAGTATTAAACCTATGAAAAAGTTATAGTAGAATTTGAAGCCTTAAGTAAGCAAAAAATATTGCTTTAGTGGTTGAAAAATTTTATTATATAGTCAAGTATAAATTTTACTACCTTAGTAGTGTAAAATGCAAAGGTGTTTAATAAAAAATATTGCCATCATTACGCTTATGTGAAATTCTACACCAGGTAGACAAAGTAGAAAAAGATGTTGCCATCCAGAGGTTAGGTAATATGGAATAAAGCTCAGGGATCACAAAATGTATATCAAGAGCACAGTTGGTCAAAAGAAAGAAGAAAAGTCATAAAAACATTCTATAGTAGGCACGCTAATCAGGAAGCTAGACAAGGAAAACACTGTACACATGGGAAGAAAGGATTAGAAGAAATTTTGTCCAGGGTGACATGTATATCAGGTCATAGATCCCTGGAGCATAATGTCAGAAGGACATTGTATAACACAAACATAAGGAATAGTCAGTTATTGATATTGCAATGTTAATTATGTGTCCCACCTAGGCTCTAGTAGTTTAAAGGACTTGTGGCCTCACCATGGTACTTAGTTTGTTAGATATTCCCAAAGATTTCAATTATATGTCTGAACTAAAATTTATTTTACTTTGTAATATAAGAATGCCCTGCTAAATTTACCTTATTCTATAAGAATCAGCATTTTTTAAATGAAATAATTAGATGTAAAATTATTTACTTTACAAATACTACATTTATTTTTCTTAATTTTTCAACTACCTGTCTCTTTTCTCATATTATCTGCCTACCTATCAATGTGTCTGAAGTTTTGGGCATTTTATTTAAAGATTATATTTATTTATTTATTTGTCAGAGAGGGAGAGAGAGAGCAAGAGAGAGTGAGTGCACAAGCAGGGGGAGTGGCAGGCAAAGCGAGAAGCAGGCTCCTGGCTGAGCAGGAAGTCTGAAGCAGGACTTGATCTTGATCCCAGGAACCCCGGTTCATGACTTAAGCCAAAGGCATCTGCTTAACCAGCTGAGCCAAGCAGGTGTCTTGGTTTGGGGCATCTTCAAACAAATTTGGTGTTTTATTCCACTTGTGAAATGGTCAATCTAAGTAGATCTGATTGTCTTTTCCCAAAAGCTCTAAGGTTTGAATTTGTTGTTTGGAACCAGGGAAAATTATGTCTCTATGTAGCTTTTTAAAATGGATCCCTGTCTAAAATGAAACTTGGATTAAGGCCCTTGCTTCTCCCCAAAGATATCAGCTCTAAATATCAAGTTTTCTGGGCTGAAAGTAGAAAAAAGTAGAAGTCAGGTTGTATATTTTCTGAGGTCTATGTAACAATACACGTTTGAATATGTAGTGAGACAAAGGTTAGTAAAAAACAGACAGAATATATTAAAAACACATTTTTACAAATAATAAGAAAAATATTCCATAGCATACTAAGTACCCTTCATTTCTCTTAAACATTGTCTGGCTCTTTCTTTATCTCTCAACATTTCTCCAGCACTGGTTATTTGGATTACCCAACCGAGGCTCCACAGCTTTTAATCACATGAAGTTTAAGAGAGCTTAAATATGGTATTCTCTATACTCTTTGAATCCTCAGTTGGGTCCCCTACTTTAATTAGAGCAAGGTGGTTATCCTTTACTCCTATAAACACTCCAGGATTATTCTTACATTCAAAAGAAACACATTTAGAAGACTTTCTATGAAGGCGGAAGAAGGCCTGGTCTGGCAATTGGTTTTCACATTTTTGTAGCTGAGGAAAAAAGAAAGCAAGCAACCATCATGTAAGAGGGAAGTCCAAAATCAACCTTACCTCCCTGCAATAGAAACTAAAAGGGAATAATTATAACTAGTATTTCTAGCAAGGATGCTACTAAGTAGGGGATGGGAGTGGTGGGTGTAGTAGGAAGAAATGGGTAGAGGGCTAAAGTGGGGGGGTTGTCTTATTTGATTCATTGATAGTTGAGAAATGTAGCTTAGAGTGACTGGGTTTGGATGCAGCAGCTCAGGATTTGTGCCTGACTTTTGCCATGTACTATCTCTGAGACGTGTGCACATTGCTTTACTTCTCAAACCTCAATTTTTTAGTCTAATCAGTTTTCTAGATCAGTCAACCAACAACTTTCCAGCACATATGTGAATGATGTAAGTGATTATTATTTTAGGGCAATAAGTGGTAGGGATGGTTTGTATTATAGTAATATTTGACTAATAAAACAACTCTATTATGGAATTACTGCAATAACTAAAGGAGACTGCTTGTAAAATATTTAGCATAGTATTTGGCATGTAACAGAGCTCTGTATGGGGTCAGCTCTTATCACTGAATAATTATATACATCCAACACTATATACATTTAGGAATGTTTGTTAAGAAAGATGCTGGTTACCATCCAGTGTTTATGATAATACCTTATATGACTGTATTAGATTCATAATTTTGTATTTATGTCATTTGTCATCTATATTATAGTCTTTATGTTTTCTTTCTGGTCTCTATCTTTGGCTTGTTTATTCCTGAAGATGTTTATAAATTTTCACAATGACCTATATACTTCCATTTACATTTTTTTGTAACAACATTGTAACCTAAATCTTGGCATATAGAAACGTTTATGACTTTCCCTTTAGCAGGGTCAGAGTGTAAACTTGTTTTTACATTTGCCTAAGAAAACTATATTTTATCAGGAACACTTCCTGGAAGAACAAAGTAGTTCCTGAAGTAAAATGGAAAGGATTTGAGATCATTGTATACAGCAGTGCTTCTCAAACTTCAATGTGCTTATGAATCTCCTGGAGATTTGTTAAAATTATGATTCTGCTTTAATTGTGAGGAAACCTGAAATTCTGCATAGCTCCCAGGTGCACTGCTGGCAGAGAACAGAATTTCTGTAGCAAGGCTATACATGCCCTTTATCTCCCTTTCCTACGCTAGAAGCAAGTTATTAGCAGTAACTGATCGTGTCTTAGGTACAATAGCAGAAGCAAAATTTCTTTGAAATATGCCAGACACCCAAATCTGCATGAGTGAGTGGAGTTAGTTATGACAGTTAAGTGCATATTTCTTTTACCTCCACAGAGTGTTCCTTGTTGTTGGCATGCAGCAAAAAGTCTTTGTCTTTTGTAGGGCTCAGGTTTACCAATAATGTCTGGCCATCAACACCATCACCTTGCAATTAAAAAAAAAAAGTAAATTTAAAAAGTAATAAAAAATTGAAAAATCTAAATTATAAAGTTGAGAATTTAGCTCATTTTAATTTAAATGAGTTTAACACATAGGAAAAGAGTCCAAGATATGATGTAAAATAATTGTTTCATTAACCTACATGTCTTTTAGAAGTATGTGTACCCAAGTGAAACTAAAGAATCATTGGACAATATGGGATTAAGTTTAGTTTCCTAAAGAGTTATTGGACAATTTGGGGTAATTTTAAGCTCCTTAGTTATTACCCCATTTAGTAAAATTAGCAAAATTACCCCATTAAAATAAATTAAACTTAGTAAAATCACCCCATTATTTGGGGGTAATTTTAAGCTCCTTGGTTTCCTTATTTGCTTTCTAATTGTAGAATTGTGACTCTATTTGGTATTTATCTGGGTGTCAGCTTCCCTGTCTGCATGTAAAGCTACTGATAGTTGTTTCCCAATATCCAACTATCCTCCTTGTATAATAGAACATTTCCCAGTCTGTTTTTTTATAATAAAGTATAGCAATGTGACTAAGTTTTGACAAATATGAGGTGAATGGAAGTGTCAGTTGCAACTTAAAGTTTTGTCCTTAAAGGGAAAGAGAATTCATGTGTCATGTCTTCCTTTGTCCTGCTGATTGGGCATTGTCATGGTAGCAAGTAATCTTGAACCATGTAGATGTTGGCAGAGTCACAGAGAAGGAGTTTGGTCCTTGTACAACTTGTTGAACAGAGCTGCTATTCCAGCACTGGCTAAGATAAAAATAAAGTTTTGTGTAGCTTAAGCCACTATTATTCTGCAATGGATGGGTGGAATAAATCCTGTAAGAATCTAAGATTTTGCCATGAGTGTGGGCTGGAGAGAACCTTCTGAGACTGTCTTTTACGTGGAGCATTTTTGGATTTGTCCTTACCCCCAAATTCAAGAATGCAAGCACTACAACTGCCCAGCCCTCCAAATTACCTGTTCCATGAGTGGGGGATTGGGAATCATAATAACGGAATAGCACCTTATCTGAAAGAGAATGCATAAAATCCTTTTGGCGAGATACAATTTTATCAAAAGATTTCAATTTCAACATATACCTAACAGCAGAAAATATCCTCTTTTGTTACATATCAATAAAAGCAAAACTTTTGTGATTTTAAGAAAGGCCTAAAAGCTTCTAAATTCTCCTCAACTTAGTGTATTTAGGCACCTGCTGCCAATGCATTGGAGTTAGTACACAGCATGGAATTTATTTGCTATGTCTGAAGTAGTCCACTGTTTATGGTTTGGTAAATTTATTATCATCATCATCATTATTATTATTATTATTAGGGGGAGGTGGAGTTGGAGGGGCAAGAGCAGGAGGAGAAGGTGAGAGAGAATCTTAAGTAGGCTTCACACCTAGTGAAAGCCTGATATGGGGCTTCATCTCAAGACCCTGAGATCAATGACCTGAGCTGAAATCAAGGGTTGAACACTTAACTGTCTGAGCAATCCAGACACCCCTTGGTAAACTTATTTTTTACTTTACTAGTCATCATTATATCATTATAGACAAAAGAAATATTCTACCTTTTTCTTGGTCTTTTCTCAAGTCTTCTACATAGATCTCATAACCTCCATCCTCAAAAACGAAAGTAATAGATTGATCATTGTATGTGCTCAGGGAAGCAGAATGTTCTGTAACAAGTGAAAAGTTTGTCATTAAGAATTCAAACACACTTTTTCCCATGAACAATCTTTCAGCAATCAAAAGGAAATGCTTCCTTAAAGGTTTTTGATTTTTGTTTTTCTTTACAATTTGAGCTGCACTTTGCCCACCATCATTGGATAGATAAAAGCCTTTGGTGCAAGCTTTTTATTTTATATTTTATTTTATTTCTTTTCAGTGAACAGAATTCACTGTTTATTCACCACACCCCAATGCTCCATGCATACGTGCCCTCTGTAATATCCACCACCAGGCTCCCCCAACCTCCCACCCCCGGCCCATTCAAAATGCTCAGATTGTTTTTCAGAGTCCATAGTCTCTCAGGGTTCATCTCGCCCTTCAATTTCCCTCAACTCCCTTCTCCTCTCCTTCTACCCATGTCCTCCGTGTTATTTTTTGTGCTCCACAAATAAGTGAAACCATATGATAATTGGCTTTCTCTGCTTGACTGATTTCACTCAGCATAGTCTCTTCTAGTCCTGTTCATGTTGATACAAAAGTTGGGTGCAAGCTTAATGTAGCTCAAAGGGTAAGGTGTACCACTTGAATGGGATTAGAGATGCTAGTCTCTTGGTTGAAAACCATAGGAGGTCATGTGTGTGTTTAGGGGAGGATTTGGTGGAAAGAAAGAAGATGGAAAAGTGACAGACTTTGCCTAAAGACATCTCTGTTTCCTTGTTTCTTATAGTCAGGGGGACTGTGGACAAGGAGACTGTATTTTGATAGACATGGTTAAATGGATACCAATCTGTAAGGTGTGGAGTTATTCAAAGACTTCCAACAATCCTGGAGAGTGTGAGTACCATTCTGTCCTCTAGCTAAATAGCAGAGACACTTAGAACAGTATTCCCAACTTAAAAAAAAAAAATGTCCCAGCACACATAGAAAAGTAAAGTATTTCTAAGGCATGCTGGTGTAAACTGGTGTAGAATTAGGGACCATTTATGTTGGTCTTGAGAAAAAAAATGTTATGTTTTCTTTATGTTATAGCATTGTGCCAAGAAAAATAATGTACAAAACAGAAGAATGTTAAATATTGAGTCTGTTCCTGAACTTCTGAAATAAAGTGATTTAAAACTAGGGTCATCACGTTGCCTGATTTTAAGCTTTACTACAAAGCTGTGATCACCAAGACAGCATGGTACTGACACAAAAACAGACATATAGACCAGTGGAACAGAGTAGAGAGCCCAGATATGGACCCTCAACTCTATGGTCAAATAATCTTTGACAAAGCAGGAAAAAATATGCAGTGGAAAAAAGACTGTCTCTTCAATAAATGGTGCTGAGAAAGTTGGACAGCTATATGTACAAGAATGAAACTCAACCATTCTATTACACCATACACAAGGATAAACTGAAAATGAATAAAGACATCAATATGAGGCAGGAATCCATCAGAATCCTAGAGGAGAACATAGGCAGTAACTTCTTTGACATTGGCCACAGCAACTTCTTTCAAGATATGTCTCCAAAGGCAAAGGAAACAAAAGTGAAAATGAGCTTTTGAGACTTCATCAATGTCAAAAGCTTCTGCACAGCAAAGGAAGCAGTCAACAAAACAAAGAGGCAACCCACAAAATGGGAGAAGATATTACCAAATGACAGCACAGACAAAGGGCTGATATCCAAGATCTATAAAGAACTCCTCAAACTCAACACACACAAAACAGATAATCATGTCAAAAGAAAGGGCAGAAAACATGAACAAACACTTCTCCAAAGAAAACTTACAAATGACCAACAGACACATGAAAAAATGTTCATCATCACTAGTCATCAGGGAGATTCAAATAAAACCAAATTGAGATACCACATTACACCAGTTAGAATGGCCAAAATTAACAAAACAGTAAACAACAAGTGTTGGAGAGGATGTGGAGAAGTGGTGGTTGGTGGGAATGCAAGTTGGTGCAGCCACTTTGGTGGGAATGCAAGTTGGTGCAGCCACTTTGGAGAACAGTGTGGAGATTCCTTAAGAAATTAAATATAGAGATCCCCTATGACCCTGCAATTGCACTCCTGAGTATTTACCCCAAAGATACAGATGTAGTGAAAAGAAGGGCCATCTGTACCCCAATGTTCATAGCAGCAATGGCCACAGACACCAAACTGTGGAAAGAACCAAGATACCCTTCAACAGATGAATGGGTAAAGAAGATATGGTCCATATATACTATGGAGTATTATGCCTCCATCAGAAAGGATGAATACCCAACTTTTGTAGCAACATGGACAGGACTGGAAGAGATTATGCTGAGTGAAATAAGTCAAGCAGAGAGAGTCAATTATCATATGGTTTCACTTATTTGTGGAGCATAAGGAATAACATGGAGGACATGGGGAGATGGAGAGAAGGGAGTTGGGGGAAATTGGAGGGGGAGATGAACTATGAGAGACTGTGGACTCTGAGAAGCAAACTGACAGATTTGGAGGGGAGTGGGGGTGGGAAGTTGGGTGAGCCTGGTGTTGGTTATTATGGATGGCATGTATTGCATGGAACACTGGGTGTAGTGCATAAACAATGAATTCTGGAACACTGAAAAGAAATAGAAAAAATAAAAAAAAATTATAAAAAAGATACTTAATGAATGAGAAACTTAAGTATGCTTTTGGGAACTTAAAGACATTTATATCAGGATTATGCTTGAAATGGCAACATGCAACTCCTGGTCAAATTTTCATAATGATCTCTTCACTTCTTGATGGTCATGGTCACCATCAATTTGGACTTTATTTGCATGAGTAGGTGATACTTAAATCCATTTGAACATTTAAAATTTTTAGGAGTTGAAATTATATTTTAAAAATATAATAGTTCTTAATTTTCTTTCATTGTCAATGTTGGAATTTGCGGGAGGGGAATGTGGGGATTTTTTCCCCAAAGGATAACTTATTTTCCCCAGGAATAATGATATGGGATTACAATTCATAACAAGTATTTCAAAATAATAATGGAGGGCTAACTTTAAAGTGTACATTCATTGTTAGAGCAGCTACTCTGTACCTAGTTTGAATACCACTGAATAGATTTGTGGGCTGCAAATGGACAGAAGTTTCTGTTACACAGGTAAGCATTGACTTGGAGCTGCTTCCTAGAGTGGTTCTGGTCCTGTGTCTTTCCTCCCTCCTCACACCCATATCACCCTCAGCACCAGTCATACCTTGGATACTTGGAAAATTAGTTGCCCTAAAACATTTCTGGGTCCTAGGTACATCACAGTCAAAGTCTTCCTTTAGCTGCTGATGACAAGCAGTGAATACCAGACGTTGCTCTTTGTACTTTCCACCTCGAGGACAGGGAGAGAGTAGGAGTGGACTGTCAGTACCCACTCTGCCCAAACTTTTTTACTCCTCTTTGAGGATTCCCAGTCAAAGCTGATTGCTGGGACTGATCCCAGGGCTTTAGCTGCCCTATAGTTTGAAGTATCAATACCTCCTGGCACACTTATACCCCAGTAGGGCATACCCGTTGGAGCCCAGGTGGAAGAAAACTAGTTACTCATGGAATCAACACCCAAAAAACTGCTATTAACATTTTAGTTTAATTCCTTTAAATAAAAAAAAACTTAAAATACTATAAACATATTTATAATTTTTATATCATCTGTTTTCACTTAATATTGTAACAATGCCATTTCTCCCATGCTATAAAAAAAGTTTTATATGTCCTTTTGAAAATGGCTAGAAAGTAATTCAGCATCCTTACTTTTTTTCAGAAGGAAAATTTGCTCAAGGGAAAAAAATTATACATTCACTATGTGGTAAATAAGGGCAGAGAGAAACCCATTACAATATTGAAGAGTTACCAGGAAATGTAGTTTCCCCTTACCTGTTCTTGGGGAATGCCTTTTGGTGATTTCTTTCCTAAAATAACAGGCCGTCTTTTCTATGATAAGGCCAGAGCGCAGCTGCATAAAATACATCTGGCAAACTTCTTCAGCTTTCTGTTGGGATTCTAAACAATTGAAAATTTTTGATATTATTTCATTCCATCCATTTTTGTCCATTTACAAGCACTGAATGTAGGAGACCAAGAAAGCAACTAAAGGTCTATAGTAGTGGGATATCTGGATGACTCAGTTGGTTAAGTATCTGCCTTTGGCTCAGGTCATGATCCCAGGGATTGAATCCCACATCATGTTCCCTGCTCATCAAGGAACTTGCTTCTCCCTCTGCCCTCTGCTCCTCTTGTTTGTTCATGCTCCCTCTCTGACAAATAAATAAAATATTTTAAAAAGCACATCTATTTGCTAAAAAAAAGGTCTATAGCATCTTTTTTAAAATTTAATTTTATTTTTTCAGTGTTCCAAGATTCATTTTTTATGCACCACACCCAGACTCCATGCAATATGCGCCCTTCTTGCTACCTACCATCAGGCTCATGCATCCCCCAACTCCCCTACCCTCCCAAACCCTCAGTTTGTTTCTAAGAGTCCACAGTCTCTCATGGTTCCTCTCCCTGCCCCCCCAATTTCCCACAATTTACTTTTAATTTCCTTCTCCTAGTCTCCTCCATGCTATTTCTAATGCCCCACAAGTAAGTGAAGCCATATGATAATTGATTCTCTCTGTCCACCAGACCCGTCCATGTTGATACAAAAGTTGAGTATTCATCCTTTCTGATGGTTGCATAATATCCATTGCATATATGAATCATATCTTTATCCATTCATCCATTGAAGGGCATCTTGGTTCTTTCCACACTTTGGCTATGAACGTCAGGGTATATATGGCCCTTCTTTTCACTACATCTGTATCTTTGGGGTAAATACCCAGTAGTGCAATTGCAGGTAGCTCTATTTTTAATTTCATAAGGAATCTCCACACTGTTTTCCAAAGTGGCTGCACCAACTTTCATTCTTGCCATCAGTGTAAGAGGGTTACCCTTTCTCAACATACTCTTCAACACTTGTTGTTTCCTCTCCTGTTAATTTAAACCATTCTAACTGGTGTAAGGTGGTATCTCAATGTGGTTTTGATTTGAATCTTCCTGATGGCTAATGATGAACATTTTTTTATGTGTATGCTAGGCATTTGTATGTCTTCTTTGGAGAAGTGTCTGTTCATGTTTTCTGCCCATTTTTTGACAGGGTTATCTGGTTTTGAGGTGTTGAGTTTGAGAAGTTCTTCATAGACCTTATATATGAGCCCTTTGTCTGAAGTGTCATTTGCAAATATCCTTTACCATTCCATGGGCTGCCTCTTGCTTTGTTGACTGTTTCCTTTGTGGTGCAGAAGCTTTTTATCTTGATAAAGTCCCAAAAATTCATTTTCACTTTTGTTTCCTTTGTCTTTGGAGACATGTCTTGAGAGAAATTGCTGTGGCCAATGTCGAAGAAGTTACTGCCTATGTTCTTCTCTAAGATTTTGATGGATTCCTCTCTCAATTTGAAGTTTATCATTCATTTTGTTTACCTTTGTGTATGGTGTAAGAGAATGTTCAAGTTTTATTCTTCTATACTTAGCTGCCCAATTTTCCCAGCACCATTTATTGAAGAGACTGTCTTCTTTCCACTGGATATTTTGTTCTACTTTGTCAAAGATTACTTGACCATAGAGATGCAGATCCTTCTCTAAACTCTCAACTCTGTTCCATTGGTCTATGTGTCTGTTTTTGTCCCAGTACTATGCTGTCTTGGTGATCACAGCTTTGTAATAAAGCTTGATATCAGACAACATGATGCCCCCAGCTTTGTTTTTTCTTTTTCAACACTTCCTTAGTGATTAAGGATATTTTCTGGTTCCATACAAATTTTAGGATTGTTTGTTCCTTCACTTTGAAAAATTCCCATTTTTGATCAGGAATTTTTTTTTTTTTTTAAGATTTTATTTATTTGTCAGAGAGAGCGAGCGAGAGCGAGCACAGGCAGACAGAGTGGAAGGCAGAGTCAGACGGAGAAGCAGGCTCCCTGCGGAGCAAGGAGCCCGATATGGGACTCGATCCCAGGACGCTGGGATCATGACCCGAGCCGAAGGCAGCTGCTTAACCAACTGAGCCACCCAGGCGTCCCTGATCAGGAATTTTGATCAGGATGGAATAAAAATATAGATTGCTCTGGGGAGAATAGACATTTTAACAAGGTTTCTTCTTCCCATGAGCAAGGAATGTTTTTCCATCTCTTTGTGTCTTCTTCAGTTTCTTTCATGAGTGTTCTATAGTTTCTTGAGTACAGATCCTTTACCTCTTTGGTTAGGTTTATTCCAAGGCATCTTATTGTTTTTGGTGCTATAGTAAGTGGAATCAATTCTCTAATTTCCCTTTCTATAGTTTCTTTGTTAGTGTATAGGAAGGGAACTGAATTCTGAGCATTGATTTTGCATCCTGCTGTATAAAATGCTGTATAAATTCAAGTAATTTGGGGGTGGAATTCTTTGGGTTTTCCATATAAAGTATCATGTCATTGTGAAGAGAGAAAGTTCGACTTCTTTGCCAATTAAAATACATTTTATTTACTTTTGTTGTTTGCTGTTGCTAGAACTTCTAGTACTATATTGAACAACAGTGACGAGAGTGGGCATCCTTGTCATTTTCCTGGTCTCAGTGGGAAGGCTCTCATTTTTTCCTCATTAAGAATAATATTCATTGTGGGTTTTTCATAGATGGATTTATGAAGTTGAGGAATATTTTCTCTATCCCTATACTCTGAACAGTTTTAATCATGAAAGGATGCTGTATTTTGTCAAATGCTTTTTCTGAATCAATTGAGGGAACCATGTGGTTCTTCTCTCTTCTCTTGTTGATTTGTTCCATCACATTGATTGATTTGTGAATGCTGAGCCACCCTTGCATCCCAGGGATGAATCCCATTTGGTTATGATTTAATTATTAATTATAAATAATAATAATCCTTAATTTATAGTAATGATTATTATTAATTATAATCAATTATTATTAATGTAAATTATTAATGTACTGTTAATCCTATTAGCTAGGATCTTTTTTTTAAATTTATTTTTTATTTTCAGCATAACAGTATTCATTATTTTTGCACCACACCCAGTGCTCCATGCAATCCGTGCCCTCTATAATACCTACCACCTGGTACCCCAACCTCCCACCCCCACCCCTTCAAAATCCTCAGATTGTTTTTCAGAGTCCATAGTCTCTCATGGTTCACCTCCCCTTCCAATTTCCCTCAACTCCCTTCTCCTCTCTAACTCCCCATGTCCTCCATGCTATTTGTTATACTTCACAAATAAGTGAAACCATATGATCACTGACTCTCTCTGCTTGACTTATTTCACTCAGCATAATCTCTTCCACTCCCGTCCGTGTTGCTACAAAAATTGGGTATTCATCCTTTCTGATGGAGGCATAATACTCCATAGTGTATATGGACCACATCTTGCTTATCCATTTGTCCATTGAAGGGCCTCTTGGTTCTTTCCACAGTTTGGCGACTGTGGCTATTGCTGCTATAAACAATGGGGTACAGAGGGCCCTTCTTTTCACTACATCTGTATCTTTGGGGTAAATACTCAGGAGTGCAATGGCAGGGTCATAGGGAAGCTCTATTTTTAATTTCTTGAGGAATCTCCACACTGTTCTCCAAAGAGGCTGCACCAATTTGCATTCCCACCAACAGTGGAAGAGGGTTCCCCTTTCTCCACATCCTCTCCAACACATATTGTTTCCTGTCTTGCTAATTTTGGCCATTCTAACTGGTGTAAGGTGATATCTCAATGTGGTTTTAATTTGAATCTCCTTGATGACTAGTGATGATGAACATTTTTTCATGTGTCTGATAGCCATTTGTATGTCTTCATTGGAGAAGTGTCTGTCCATATCTTCTGCCCATTTTTTGATATGATTGCCTGTTTTGTGTGTGTTGAGTTTGAGGAGTTCTTTATAGATCTTGGATACCAATCTGTTGTCTGCACTGTCATTTGCAAATATCTTCTCCCATTCCGTGGATTGCCTCTTTGTTTTCTTGACTGTTTCCTTGGCTGTGCAGAAGCTTTTGATCTTGATGAAGTCCCAAAAGTTCATTTTCGCTTTTGTTTCCTTTGCCTTTGGAGACATATCTTGAAAGAAGTTGCTGTGGCTGATATCGAAGAGGTTACTGCCTATGTTCTCCTCTAGGATTCTGATGGATTCCTGTCTCACATTGAGGTCTTTTATCCATTTTGAGTTTATCTTTGTGTATGGTGTAAGAGAATGGTTGAGTTTCATTCTTCTACATATAGCTGTCCAGTTTTCCCAGCACCATTTATTGAAGAGACTGTCTTTTTTCCACTGTATATTTTTTCCTGTTTTGTCGAAGATTATTTGCCCATAGAGTTGAGGGTCCATATCTGGGCTCTCTACTCTGTTCCACTGGTCTATGTGTCTGTTTTTATGCCAGTACCATGCTATTAGCTAGGATCTTGTTGAGGATCTTGACATCCATATTCATCAGGGATATTGGTCTGAAATTCTCCTTTTTGATGGGGTCTTTGCCTGGTTTGGGGATTAAGGTAATGCTGGCTTCATAGAAAGAGTCCGGAAGTTTTCTTACCATTTCCATTTTTGAAACAGCTTCAGGAGAATAGGTATTATTTCTTCTTTGAATGTTTGGTAAAATTCCACAAGGAATCCTTCAGGTCCTGGATTTTTGGGGTTTTTTTGGGAAAAGTTTTTGATCACTGCTTCAATATTGTTACTAGATATTGGTCTATTCAGGTTGTCAATTTCTTCCTGTTTCAGTTTTGGAAGTTTATGTGTTTCCAGAAATGCATCCATTTCTTCTAGGTTGCTTAACTTATTGGCATATAACTATTGATACTAATTTCTGATGATTGTTTCTATTTCCTTGCTGTTAGTTGTGATCTATCTCCTTTCATCCATAATTTTATTAACTTGAGTCCTCTCTCTTTTCTTTTGGATTTGTTTGGTCAGTGTTTTATCAATCTTATTAAATCTTTCAGAGAACCAGCTTCTAGTTTTGTTGATGTGTTCTACTGTATCACTAGTTTCTAACTCAATGACCTCTGCTCTAGTCTTGATTATTTCCCTTCTTGTGTGTAGGGTTGGCTTAATTTGTTGTTGATTTTCCAGTTCTTTAAGGTGTAAAGAGAGTTGGTGTATTCAGGATTTTTCAATTTTTTTGAGTGAGGCTTGGATGGCTATATATTTCCCCCTTAGGACCTCTTTGGCCATATCTCATAGGTTTTGGACTGATGTGTCTTCATTCTCTTTGGTTTCCATGAATTGTTAAGTTCTTTTATTTCCTGGTTGTTCTGAACAGTCTTGAGCAGGATGGTCTTTAGCTTCCAAGTGTTTGGATTTTTTCTTATCTTTCTTCTTGTGGTTGAGATTCCAGTTTCAAAGCACTGTGGTCTAAGAATATGCAGGGAATAATCTCAATCTTTTGGTATCAGTTGAGCCCTGATTTGTGACCTAGTATGTGGTCTATTCTGGAGAAAGTTTCATGTGTGCTTAAGAATAAGTATTCTGTTGTTTTAGGGTGGAATGTTCTGGTCCATCTGGTCTAGTGTGTCATTCAAAGCTCTTTTTTCTTTGCTGATTTTCTGCTTGGATGATCTGTCTATTGCTGAGAGTGGTGCATTAAGATCCCCTACAATAATGTATTCTTATCAATACGACTCTTTATTTTGATTAACAGTTGGCTCATGTATTTGTTTGCACCCATATTGGGGGCATAAATGTTTATAGTGGTTAGAGCTTCTTGCTGGATAGACCCTTTAAGAATAATGTGGTGTCCTTCTGTATCTCTGACTACAGTCTTTAGTTTAAAATCTAATTTATCTGATATGAGAATCGCTACCACAGCTTTCTTTTGAGGCCCATTGGCATGGGAGATTCTTCTCCATCCCTTCACTTTCAGTCTGGATGTATCTTTAGGTTCTAAATGGGTCTCTTGTAGACAGCATATTAGATGGGTCCTGTCATTTTATCCAATCTGTGACCTTGTGTCATTTTATAGGAGCATTTAGGCCATTCATGTTGAGAGTGGTTATTGAAAGATATGTTTTTACTAATGTCATGTTACCTGCAAAGTCCTTGTTTCTATAGATTGTCTCTGTAAATTTCTGGTCTCTGCTACTCTTAGGTTCTTTCTTCTTTTATAGAACCCCCCTTAGTATTTCTTGTAGTGCCAGCTTGGTGGTCACATACTCTTTTAAACCTTGCTGGTCTTGGAAGCTCTTCTTCTCTCTGTCCATTTTGAATGTCAACCTTTCTGGACAAAATATTTTTGGCTGCATATTCTTCTCATTTAGTGCCCTGAGTATGTTTTGCCAGCCCTTTCTGGCTTGCCAGGTTTCTGTGGACAGGTCTGATGTTATTCTGATGGACTTCCTCTGTACATAAGTACTCTCTTCCCCCAGTTCCTGTCAGAATCTCTTGTCTAAAATTATGATTTGTCAGTTTTACTATCAAGTGCCTTTAGGTCTTTCTAGATTCATTAATTCTGGGGGGTGTTCTTTCTGCCTCTAGGACATGAACACTTCTTCCATTCCCCAGACTGGGAAAATTTGTGCAACTATATTTTCCAGTCTTCTCTCTTTCTCCACCCCCTCAGGGATCCCAATAATTCAGATGTTGGAACATTTTATGGCATCAATTATTTCCCTAATTTTGTTTTCATGGCTTCTAACCTGGTTGTTCCATGCCTTCTCCTGATCCTTTTTCTCTATCAGTTTGTCCTCTAGATCATTAATTCTATCTTCTGCCTCAGTTACTCTAGCTGTTAGAGTATTTAGATTAGATTGGATCTCACTGAAAGCATTTTAATGTTTTGTCAGGTCAACTCTCACTTTTGCCCTGATAGATTCTATGTTGCCACTAATGATCTTCTCCAACATAGCCATTTCCTGGATAATTATTACCCTGAAATCTGTTTCTGACATATTGTTTATGCCCATATCCAATAGTTTTCTGGCAGAGGTCACAGTCTCCGAATTTTTCCTCTATTGTGTATTTTTCCTTTTAGTCAGTTTGGTGAGAGATGGTTGAGAGGAGGTATGGCTGAAAATATCAACCGCAATCCAGGCAAATTGCACTCTGGAAAGTTTCAGAGCAATTGGAAGTCACCATCAAAAAGATAATAAAAAGGGGGCACCTGGGTGGTTCAGTGGATTAAAGCCTCTGCCTTTGGCTCAGGTCATGATCCCAGGGTCCTAGGATTGAGCCCTGCATTGGGCTGTCTGCTCTGCGGAGAGCCTGCTTCCTCCTCTCTCTCTCTCTGCCTGCTTCTTTGCCTACTTGTGGTCTCTGTCTGTCAAATAAATAAATAAAATATTTTAAAAAATAGGGCGCCTGGGTGGCTCAGTGGGTTAAAGCCTCTGCCTTCGGCTCAGGTCATGATCTCAGGGTCCTGGGATCGAGTCCCGCATCGGGCTCTCTGCTCAGCAGGGAGCCTGCTTCCTCCTTTCTCTCTCTCTGCCTGCCTCTCTGCCTGCTTGTGATCTCTCTCTGTCAAATAAATAAATAAATAATCTTAAAAAAAATATTTTAAAAAATATTAAAAAAAGAAAGAAAAAAGAAAAAAAGAGTGTGAAAGAGAAAAAAAAAAAAGAAAGAAGAAAACCAGCCAAAATGAGTCCCCAAAGTAAGATTTATAAGGTACAAAAACAAAAATGAGCAAACAAAAGGGTCAACAAAATTAAAAGAAAAAAACCCAGCCAAAAAGACTTGTAAGAATAAGAAAATAGTACAAAAACAAAAACAAATAATCTGAGGGGTTTGAAGTGGCGGGGGGGGGGGGAGGTCGGGGTACCAGGTAGTGGGTATTATAGAGGGCACGAATTGCATGGAGCACTGGGTGTGGTGAAAAAATAATGATACTCTTATGCTGAAAATAAATAAATGAAAAAAATAAATAAATGAAAAAAAATAAATACACAGAAACACTGACAAAAGAATAAGATGGGAAGATGGTTTAAACCCTCAATGTGGGTGAGGAAATTTATCTCAGTTCTTCCTGGGTGTATCATGTTATCTTTGTTAATGAACTCAACTTTCCAAAGTGTAAGGACCTGTTTAGCCAGAGGCTTCCATCAAGGTTAAAACAATAACCTTGCTGTTTAACCCTTAAATTGTCCCTGCTCCCCTTCCCCCAGGGGACTTACTTAAAAACAAGTTCCAGAAACCAGCCCCAGGTAACAAAGCCCAGATACAAGGGTGGGTCAGGCCAGGTGGAGACATCCGATCAGTGGGGGGTTGCACACTGTCTCCCTAGTTACCAAGGAGTATGGGCCCTGCCCTTTGGGAGCCTTTTGGGTGCCAATTCTAACCAAGGTGATAGACTAGGTCAAATGTCTACTATAGGATAAATTGTAATTCAATTGGTCACTTATGTGTGACCTAACATGACTATGGAGTTTCCTATGTGTGTTACAATCTCATTGGCCACCTGTGCATGCCAGGCCTGACCGCATGGCCTTTGCCTTAAAAGCTAGTCTGTGAAACAGAGAAAGGTTGCCCTTTCTTGTAAGAGGTGTGTCCCTGAATGTTTGGTCTGATTCTTGATGCTTGGCATGGAATAAAGCTTTGCTTGATCTTTGCTTTATATCAGTCTTGCTCCTTTAATCACGGACCCATTTTTGGGGAGACCTATCACAGAGATACAGGGAAATTAATACTGGTTCATATATAGGGGCAGTATTGAATAGGGAAAAAGGAGTACCTTGAAGCTTCTATCTATCTATCTATCTATCTATCAACTATCTATCTATCTAAAAGAAAAGGAAAAAGAAAACATAGGTATATGTATGAAAATAGTTCAAGTTAAAAAGTTATTATGGAATATGTTGTATTAAATGTCTAGCCATAATGGTAAGTAGGTTTAAAAAAATTAAAAACAAGAATCATGAGAACGAATTAAAAAAAAAGTTGTATCTCAGAGTTCACAGTCTCTCATGGTTTGTCTCCCCCTCCAATTTCCCCCAACTCCCTTCTCCTTTCCATCCTTTTAACCAGTCTCCAAGCTAATGGTGGTCCCTAAGCATAGGGTACTTTTGTAATGGGGTAGTATTTTTTAGTGGGTTGCTTCTGGTGGCTCCCTCCCCCTTCTGTTTATCCTCTGATATTAGTCCAAACACTCTCACTCCTCTGTCCCTCTCCACTGATGATCTTCTGCTCCTGTAGAGATCCAGAAGTGTATAATCTTAAATCTCAGGCTGATCTCATGGGTGTCGAGAGTGTTCTGGTAGATATTTAGCTCAATTAAGGGGACTGGTTGAAACAGGGTCTCCTACTTTTTTACCATCTTGTCCCTCTTCAGGTCTATAGCATCTTACCAGAAACCTTGGGACCAGTGTGTTTCAAAATTAACAGTTTTTAAGATTCTAGAACTGTCATGTAAAGTATATACTATATATATGTAGTACTTCCAGCAGGGACTAGGGCAGTACTCTTATAATCAAAAATTAATTAATGATTTTATAGTGAAATATAGGAAAATTTACACAAAGTGAAATAAACACCTCATGTTTGCTCAGATCAAGATTTAACTGTCATGGAGGTTCATATAATTTCTTATTACCAAATGAGTTATGAAAAATTTTAGGTCTCTAGAAAAATTTTCGTTGTCCAAATTCTATATAAGGGAGTATGGATCTACATCCAATATGTATCAGTCTTTGCCTGAGGAGGAAATTTTATGGTCATATGAAATCTATAATATTTCTTACCTATCTAGAATTAACTTTTAATAATTTTGGAACAAACTGAGGGTTTTGGTGATGAGGGAGGTTAGGGGTAGGGTGAGCCTGGTAGTGATATTAAGAAGTACATGTATTGCATGGAGCACTGGGTGAGGTGCATAAACAATGAATTTTTTAATACACACATACACAGAATAAAATTAAATTAAAAAATAATTCTAGCTATAGTTTCTAGAGTTTATTCATACTAAAAATAACTGACTAATGTTAAGGAGCTTTCTATATGTTCATCTAGGAGTTTCATGGTTTCAGGTCTTACATTTAAATCTTGAATCCCTTTCAAGTTAGTTTTTGTGAGTTCTTTTACATGTGAATATCCAGTTTCCCCAGAACCATTTACTGAAGAGACTTTAGTTTCTTCTTTGAGTATTCTTGGCTCCCTCATCAAATCTTAGTGTGCTATACTGCAATTTTGTGAACTAACATAATACAAATTATATCAGTTAAGGACTTCATCACCTATTTAATAATTTTTATTCATTTAGTCAAAGAAAAGGTCTCAAGTAAAAAATTAAATTTGCTATTTGGAAATTCATAAAAGGCCTTTCAAATTTAAATAGAAAAGAAAGTCATAACTCTTGAGTCATGGCATCTAAACTTTTACATTATAGCAAATGAATTATCAAGCAATTTGTTTAATACAGCCAAATTTCAATTATTCATAGTAATTCAGAAAATGAAAATAGTTACTTGTGACTTTGGAACCCATTCTATGATTCTTTTTTAATTTTCTAAAAGATTTGCCTTCCTGATATGCTTTTCAAATTTAAGTGGAGTAAACTTTCATTAGGCACTATTTTGAATTATCCATATCTTGCCTCCAATTCAGATGGACACCTTCATTTAAGTATTTTCTACTGTCTGAACAAGGCGAGGCCACTTAATTATACTCACCTCTACCCTGAAACTTTCCAACATTGCATCACAGCTTATAAATATCATCTATAGTATCTTACCTTTATGTAGTGCTTTTACAATCACAAAGAAATTTATAAAGCTATGCCAGAGCCAGCATTGAACCTGGTCTCCTAATAAGTAATCTAATACAATACTTTATTAACTGTATCACATTGTCTCTCCAGACATAAAGGGCATAAGATGATATTTTAAGGATGTTCACTCCTTATATACTTTATGCTATATTCGGAATCCCATTGGACATGACTGACAGACATGTCTAATATGGAAAATGGACTTTCTGAGGAGCAGGATGTGGGTCCTGGGCAGCTAGGAGTAAGTGTCCTTATATTAAGGAAGTATTATGGATGTAGAAGAAGAAAGGGGCTAAAGATATTGATATAGGGGCTCGCATTTAATGGGACAAACACTGGATATCAAGGGGTGATCACATTTGAAGTATTTAAGATACTTCACATTGGGAGAATATGGAAGTGTAAGGACCTATTTAGCCAGAGGCTTCCAGCCAGGTTAAACAATAACCTTGTTGTTTTACCCTTAAACTCTCCCTGTGCCCCTTCCCCCGAGGGATTTACTAAAAAACAAGTCCCAGAAACCAGCCCCAGGTAACAAAGCCCAAATACAAGGGTGGGTCAAGCCAGGTGGAGACATCGGACCAGTGGGGGAATGCATACTGTCTCCCTAGTTACCAAGGAGTATGGGTCCCACCCTTTGGGCAGCTTTTGGGCACCCACTCTGACCAAGGTGATAGGCTAATTCAAGTATCTACTCAGGTAAATTGTAATTCAGTTGGACACCTAGCATGACTGTGCAGCTTTCTTTCTGTGTTACAATTTCATTGGCCACCTGTGGGTGGCCAGGCCCAACTGCATGGCCTTTGCCCTTAAAAGCTAGTCTGTGAAACAGAGAGAGGTCGGCCTCTCTGTAAGAGGTGCAGCCCTGGCCAGTCAGTTTGATTCTTGATGCTCGGCATGAAATAAAGTTCTGCTTGACCTTCCCTTTGTATCAGACTCGCTTCTTTAATCATGGACCCATTATTGATGGACCTAACAGAAGGTATACTTTGGTGTTTGCAGCAGCTGAAAGTGTGGTGTGATGATTGTGGTCTCGGATGGGAAATATAAACATGGCATGGCCTCGGGGACTCTGTGGGAGAGAATGCTAACTGGGGTGAAAGGCCCCTCTTAAGCTTATGTAAGGACTGTTGTCATTTCCTATGTCTCTATCTTGCCTGATGTCTGAAGGTAGTGTCTCAACATGGTTTATAAGGAAATTCTCACAAGTGATTTCATCATAGCAACAGCATGATAAAATCCCTCACGCATTTCTGGTGAGTACATGGGAAGTGGCCTGGAACTCTTCCTGTAGTTCTGCCACTGAGAGAGCCAGACTGTGACTGAGAGGAACTACATAAATGAATCACTCATCTTTCATTTCTTTCCCGAACACCTATTTCACCAAGGTTTCTTCTGACTGCTTATTACCCTTGATTTATCTGTGGCATTTGACTTGGAACCACATCTCTGAAACAATTCTTCCCTTATTTTCATGTCACCAGTCTCCTTAGGTCCTTGTTTTTCTCTGATCATCCATCTCTGTTGCTCTATTAGTTTTTCCTTGTCTGACTGCTCCTAAAATGTTGGCATTGTGCAGGATTTGTCCTTTGCCTTTTCCTTTCACTTTAGACTTTGTTTCTGGGCAATCTTGCCTGCTCCAATGACTTCAATCATCTTTTTGTATGCTGATGACTCCCCAAAAAGTAACTCTACCTTAGGTCTCTCTCCTGAGCTTTGTGTCTGTTGCTCTTTCTCCACAAGGTATTTTCACTTCAGTTAGCTTCAGACATCTCTATATCTACTTATGAAGAGTGTCCAGAATTCTGGATATCTCTACCTGGTTGACCTATACTTACCCCAAATTCAAAAATACTCATAATAAAAAAATTATTTATTTTTCTCTACCCACAGTACTTTCCTCCTGAAATTTTCAATCTATCTTGAAAACCAGTACCATTTTCTAACACTGTCTGCCCAAATCTTAAGTCATCCTGAAAGCTGAGAATCACCTATTTTCCCCTTTCTGTCCATCCCTCAATTTATTTGGTCTGTAATTAAATCTTATTGATTTCAGTTTCTGAATGTATCTGACCTTTAGTCCTTCATTTCCATTCTGTTGTCTTAGGTCATTCTCTGTCCCCTAGATGAATGCAGTAGACCTCTAACCAGTTTTGGTTTCTATTCTTGCTCCCTCACTCTATTTTTATACCACCATCCATGTGATCTCTCTAAAATAAAAATATCTTGTTATTCTCCAGTTGAATGTTTTCAATGGTTGCTTACTGCCTATAGGATAAATCTGAAGTTCTGTCACTGTAACTTTAGAAGATATTTCATGGACAGGCCCAAGTTAAGGGGTGTGATCTTTACTTATTTCTATGCCCAATTATTGCCATGTAGGGATATGTGCCCAGTGTTGCTAGATTTTCTGATTTTTCAAGAGATTCAGGTTTTTATGCATAATCTTCTAATTTTTAAATAGTTCCTCAATTAAAAAAAATACCATAATACTGTTTAGGCCAAATCAAAAGCTTCTGCTGGATCATCTGTCCCAAAGTTCCCATATTCTGACTTCTGGCTAGATACATAAGGAAACTGGATTGTCAGAGGGGGGAAAGTGTTGATGGATTTAGGGGAGAGGAATAGCAGAGGAAGATGGCCTGACTCTGGGAGTAGCTTCCTGGAAACTAGGAAGGGAATGAGTTTGGGAAGAGGCTTTTCTCCATTTCATTAAGTCCTGTATTTTGTTAGTCCTATAGATGAAGTACTCTGGTGGTGACCTAAACTCATATGGAGGCTGATTGTGTATATATATCTCTAGTGGGTAAATATTGAGTTTTTTGACTTTGTGATTGTGTCAGATCCTGCTAGCCCAAAGGAGGAGGAGAAGGAACTAAAACAAGCTTTTATTTTATTTATTTATTTATTTATTTATTTATTTATTTAGCTTTATTGCTTAGGGTCCTAGAGCAGTGGGGGAAGGGGCAGAGGGAGAGAATCTAAAGCAGACTTCCTGCTGAGCACAGAGACCATTGTGGGGCTCAAAGTCACGACCTCAGGTTGAGACCTGATCTCAACCTCAGGTATGAGATCATGACCTGAGCAGAAACCATGAGTCAGACACTTAACAGAATGAGCCATCCAGCCGCCCCCTAGGATAATTTTCAGGATTAAAGATATAGCTCTTTCTTCTTAGAGCTATGACTACTACCTGACTTTATTTACCCTTCAATTTATGCCCAATTCTTTGAGTTTGCAACTGGATAGACTTGAGCATCATTTGATCAATTCTGTTTTATTTGGGGCATGGATTATTCAAATATCTTCACTCTTACTGTTCTCTCCTTTTTCAAAAGTTGCAAGTCAAAACCACAACTTGATACATCAAAGGTGTATATTTTATATGCAATAAATGTTGGATAAAAGAAGATCATTTCAAATTTTATTAATCTAGGAAAAAGATTTTGGAACTAGTTGGAATGAGGTGTGGGTAGTGAAAAGTGATGGATATGAAGGACTATGTATGTTTATCACTGTTAAAGGGTTTAAAATACTTAAACCATTCGTGTCCTGAGATTTATCAGATAAGCAAATGTTAGCTATGTATAGTCTGTTTAAAAACAAACACTGCTGTATTACAAACTTATGAGCTATCTCTTCTAATTTCAGCTCTTGTATTCTTAGTAGCTTTTGCCAAGGTAGCATGTATAAACATCAGAATAAGAATTTGATAACAGATAAAAATAGTTTGTAAAACAATCAGAAATGCTAAGTCCTTACTTCTCAATTTGGGAGATTTTACCAAAGCCTTGCTTGCTGAACTGTTCATCTTTGCAGGAGAGATTTTGGTGGTTGAATACTTCATTTTAGTCTTCATTTTTCAGGCTTCTGTGGATTAAAATGTAATATTAGTTCAAATGCCTCAACCTGAAAATAAACAGAAATAACTGTGGCTGACTCAAAATAACATTAATAACATAGTCACATAAAGAAAACAATTATTTCAGTAAAATTTGAATTTAGTTTCTGAAAATATATCCATATTGAAATATAGTCAGAGGACAAAAAGAGCTTCAAAGAAGTATTAAACTTTACATAGTGGGAAAAAAACCTTTACATAGTGGGTTATTGTTGGTAATATTGATATTAGGATTCTGAAATATTTTTACTGTATTATAAAACAGAACAAATAAGTAGATGTGTTGATACTGTAGGATTTTTACTGCAAGGGAAAGGAGATACAAATAAAAAAATATAAAAAGCCATGGGAAAATCTCTGTAATGTTAAATCTGAATCAGTACTATCAACTATCAGTGTGCCCCTATCTTAGATTCTAGATACTTTTTCCTCTAAAAGGAACCAGGACTCTCTAGGTTTGGGCTGAGAATGTAAAGTGAATATGGAATATTCAGTTATGCCAGAAAGCAGTTGGTCATTCAAAAACTTGTGTTTGTGTCAAAAGAACACAGGATCCGCTTCAAAGGGTTTCTCACTGGCCAAATTTGGCACAATTTGAGCATCAGAAAGAATGGTAATTCTTTTGGTAATTCACTATTAAGCATTTAATGTGAAAAGAAATCCACCAGTCCATAACATTCCTTAAGAATGAATGAACAAGGGATTTATTCATTACAGAATGAATGGTAGAGTTAGAAAAATAACAGTCTTGTAACCCTCAGCGTAATACTTGATACAAGCCAGGATCATCAATGGTTGCTGTGCCTTGATGTCAAGCTGGGTCAGAGTACCTTATTGAAAGAATATTGCATTTTCTCTTATAAACTGCAGAATACCCCATATTTATTCAGTAGGGTACCATTGTCTGGCTTCATCATCAAGGTAAGGTAGTGGTGCTTTGATTTGTGAAGGGAGCAGGACTTCTTCAGCCTTAAATTCTCCCTTACATTGCTTGAAATTCTACTAATAGTTTACTCCTATTTGCATTAAGCCTTGTCTTCTTTTTCCTAGATTAAAAAAAAAATTGGTGTATTCCAGAGGTGATTGCTATTTAAATCTCTTACAAACTTTATATGAATCAGCTCTTCTAGCAGGGTAAGGGATGAACATTTGGTTACTACATTGGAGGACTCCATGAAAGATAAACTTCACGCAACTTTATTTTTGTTTCTGAACAACCTTGAATGGACTGAAATTCCAAATTTTCTTATTTAGAAGGAACTAGAATCTTATACACAACCATCCTATTTACAACTGGTTTCATGAGCAAGAATTTTCAAAGGTAGAAAAACGCTTAGGAGCAGAGAACCTTAGATGTCATTTGTCATTTTCCTGAGCCTCTAAATCTATGGATGAGTAGACTAAGACTGAAGGGAAGTGCCTTACTCAGGATCATAAAAACAAAACTGGGGCGAGAATCTAGTCTACTGATATCCATCTTTATGCCAGAGCTTCTGTGCCATGTCTCCTCTCTCCTTCTTCCAGCTGTAGGAAGAATATAATCAGAACTGGCAATTTAACTTCAAATGCTTGGCCAGTTGTCCAACTTCTTTAGAAATAATGAATTTCTAAATATAATAGTTAATATGTAATAATAGCATGTGCAGTTAGGTAATCTTACTGTAGTTAAATTTTCAGAAAATAGTTCAAATAATACCCTGCACACAGTAGGTATCCAGGTAGCACTTTACTGATAACATGAAAATTGTAATGCTGGATTGTTGTTTTTGTTTGTTTCTCTGTTTCCTTTTTTATCCAAAAATCCTTATGTCCCAGAAAAAAAGTTCTCCTGGATGGACATTAACTACCCCCTAACCCAAAAACTGTTGCATTTTCAAATAAATCTGGGAAGTGTTCCTATGTATATTATTCAACTTCTTTTGAAGTCAGAACCACATTAGCATAGATAAGAGACTGAAATACCACATTTACAATGGAGTGATTGACACAGAAAAAGTCAGCTGCTTTTTAAGAATTGAATGATAAGGGGCACCTGGGTGGCTCAGTGAGTTAAAGCCTCTGCCTTTGGCTCAGGTCATGTTCCCAGGGTCCTGGAATCGAGCCCCGCATAGGGCTCTCTGCTCAGCAGGGAGCTTGCTTTCCTCTCTCTGCCTGCCTCTCTGCCTACTTGTGATCTCTGTCTGTCAAATAAGTAAACAAAAATCTTAAAAAAAAAATACAATCACTCTTCACCATTTTTTCAGACTTGAAATTTACTCTCTACTCTCCTATTTTTAAGTCAGAAACATTTCAGAATATATAGCAGTATAAAAATCACTAGTTCTTTCATGCTGCTTTTCCCAATAATATAAGCAAATATTCTTGCACACTGGTTCTGATACCTTACCTTAGTTATGAGTATGAAAGGCTCGTCTCAAATAATGAAGTTTCTTGTTGTCAGCATTTTGGTAGTGGTTGATGCTATATTCCAACTCTACTTATATACGCACTTGGATTAAGCAATATTGGGTGGCAGCGTTTGATGAATGATGCAATGCAAATAGCAGCAGTTGAATGGATTAGATTGAGTGGGAGTATACCTTATTCCCACAGCTAAATCCTAAACAGAGCTTTTAGATTATTTTAACTGTAGCACTTCCAAAGAGTTATACTCAGTTAATCTTTAATTTTTATGAAAGCTCTATGACATGGGCCCTAGGTGCTGTTTATTGCTCAAAATAAAGCATAAGGGCAAAGACTTTCATTGCCTTTCTCTTTTCTACTGTGAAGTCAAAAACTTTAGATAACTTTTTCTGATTGTAAAAATAATGTGTGGGTGCTCAGAAAATGGTTAAATGATAGGAAAGCATGTATGCTATATTTCCTGACATTCTTTTTCCAATACAGAAATACTATGCATATCTATTTTTCATAAGAAAGAGAATCTACTGCAAGTATTATTTTGTAAGTTGCCTTTTTGATTTTCCAATTAATGTCACAAATATTCTTTTATAGGAGGCTTTATAAAACCCTCAATCATGTAAGTATAGCATAACAAATCTTTTATTGATTAACACTTTGACTATTTCTGTTTTTCTCCTTTTTTTTTCTTTTATTTCTAAAATTACCACTGTCACAACAACTGACACTTGTATGTGTGTGTGTGTGTGTGTGTGTGTGTGTGTGTGTGTTGTGATTCCTGGTGAACTTTTGCATGTTCACTGGTAGCATAAATTCCTAGTAGCAAGATTGCAGAACCAAAGAGTTTGTGTACCTTATATATTGATAAAATGTTACTCTATTGAATTTCTAAAAGTTTGTATTGATTTATAGGTTTTTAATGATCCAGGGAATGTTCTTTTCACCATTGCCTTAGCAACAATGGGTGTCATCACCTTTAAAATGTTTGCTTTTCTAGTGGAATTTAAGAAACAAAACAAATAAGCCAAGGTGGGGAAACAGAGACAAACCAAGAAACATACTCTTAATTATAGAGAACAAACAATGGTTACCAGAGGAGGTGGATTGGGGGATGAGTTAAATAGTTAATGGGGATTAAGTACACCACTTGTCATGATAAGAACAGAGTGATATATGGAAGTGTTGAAACACTGTATTGTATACCTGAAACTAATCTTATACTGTATGTTAATTAACTGGATTTTAAATAAATAAAAATTTTTAAAAATTTGCCTTTCTAAAGAGTGGAAAAATATCTCATGGTTTTGAATTTTATTATATTTAGTGAAATTAAGCATCTTTAAAAGTATATTTATTGTCAGTTTCTATAAATTATTGATTTATATGACTTCTTTATGAATTAAGAAATGAAACATGTGTTATCTGTATTGGAAAATTTTCCCCAGTACCATTTGTCCTTATATAAATGGCATTTTTTGGATAATATATAAATTTTCAAATCTCATGTAGTCAAATTTAATTATTGTTTTAGAATTTCTGGATTTTGTGTCCTGTTTCAAAAGACCTCCCCTCCTCTAAAATTATAAACAAATTTATCACACCATTTTCTAAAATTGTATTGTCTACTACTTCATACCTAAATCATTAACCCACTATCATTTTTAGTATATAAAGAATAGGACTTTTTCCCTTCCAGCGCTTATCTCAACCACACAGGTAATCCAGTTTAGACAAAGTGAAGTTTCATATGTTATGTTGGGACTAGCATGCAAAGGGCTGTAAATGCAGCAATATGGAGTTGGAATTTCATCCTGTAGTCAACAGGAATCTTTTAAAAGTTTTTTATGCAAGTGAGAAGTATTATAAAAAGTGTGTTTTGTGAATGTAATTTATGGTTGTGTGAAAGAATATCTGAAGGAATGAAAGAAGAGAAAGACAGGAAACAGAGCCCAGTCAGAAGGCCAATTGAAATACCTAGGCAAAAAAGCAGTGAGGTCAGGGACTAGGGCAATGTTAGGCCAGTAAGGAGCAGATGAAGGTGACGAGTCCTGCTGGCATTTCATAGAGTCCTTAAATATTAGCGTAAGAAAGGGCCCCAGAGATCCCTGTTCCAGTTCCACTAAGTCACTTAGTCGTTAGTGGCTGAATCAGGATTAGAACCTAAGTTTCACTCTCAGCTCAGGGTTGTGTCCACCACAGAGCCTCCACGGCTCTTTTTGATAGTGTTTGTATCAGCTCTGGACTGGGGAAATGAAGAGATGAAGGGAAGTGAGGGGGCTGTCAGTGGTTTAGAGTAGGAAACTCAGGTGCAGTGCCCTTTTTCAGGCACAGGTAATGAATCTGACATGGGGCAGATGGAGTTTGAGATACTTGAGGAACAAATATGGAAATTTCAGCACTGAGCTGGAATTAAGTTATGGGTGGGTAGGGGAGGCCAGAAGTAGCAATCTGGATTTCTACATATGGATTTCATTTGTTACAGCATGAGAATTGATGATGTAGGAACAAATGAGATTGTCTCAGCTGAGTGTGGAACAGGAAGAGCAGGCTATGTCTAGATGGAACTATAGGGAATACATTTAAGAGGTGAGAGAAGCTAAGGAGTTATCAAAGAAGACCAGAAAGAACACTAGAAAAAAGAAGAAGTCATATATTATGAAGGCTTAAAGAGAAACCATCTCAAAAAGGAATATATGGTAGATGATCACTACAGAGACATAGGTGGAGTTTAGAGACCTTGGAAAGAGTCCAGTAATCATGGGAATCTCCAAGAAACTGCAGTGGATTGCACAGTGGAGAGGAGGAACTGAGAATTCTTCAAGAAATACAATAATGAAAGGGAAAAAAAGAGAAAATTGTATCTTGACCGTACCGTGGAGAATGGAAGATATTGCTTATTAGTTCAACGACCTTGGGCAAGTTACTTGATACTTCTAAGCTCTCAGTTTCAGGCACAGGTAATGAATCTGACATGGGGCAGTAATAAATGTAATAAATGAGCCATTCAGTGGCTCATTGAAAGAATTATATGAGAAGTCATACTTTAAACCTTTGGCACAGAAGCTGGCACATAGTGGGAATTTAATACATGTCTTTATTATTATTATTGATTTTTTTATTGGAATATGGCTCTCTTAGGCTTGTTTCACTGTAGAGAGAAAAGGAGAATGAAAAGAGGGAAATGAAAAGGAGAGGACTGGTGTAATAAAGCCCCAGAGGAGACAGGGAGAGGGGAAAGAATACTAGTGGAGTGTTTGGCTTTAAAAAGGAGGATGTATAATTCTTTAGAGGAGGAGGAAGAGCAAGAGAATGGGAGAGATTATGGCATTTTAAGGGACATGAACTTGATAGTCTTGTAAAAGTGGCCTGAAATCTTCATAAAGTAGGTTGTGAGAAGAGTTATAGAAATTAAGAGAAATAAGCATGAGTTTTAATTTTTGAGGGTAAGTGGTTCCTTGGAGAATGTAAAAAAAAAAAAAACAACAATTTACAAGGAATAGGGAACTACTGTTCATGCATACTGAGTTTCAGTTTATTTTTTATTTTATTTTTAAAAAGATTTTATGTATTTATTTGTCAGAGAGAAGGAGAGCACAAGCAGGGAGAGCAGCAGGCTCCCAGCTGAGCAGGGAGCCCCATGCAGGACTCCATCCTAGGACCCTGGGATCATGACCTAAGCTAAATCCGACATTTACCTAACTGAGCCACCCAGGCATACCCGAGTTTCAGTTTTAGAAGATGAAAAAATATTTGGACATGGGTTGTGGTAATGGTTACTCAATAATATGAATGTACTTCATACCACTGCACTACATCCATAAAATTGTTAAAATGATAAATCTTAACATAATTTAAAAAATGATTTTAAAAAAGATTACAAAATGGGAGTGAGAAAAATGAGAAAGGTTGTTTGTAAAGGAGTTGTAATGTTCCCTATCTTGGAGGTTAGAAAAGTTCTGATGCTAACGGTTGTCACAATGAGGTTTTGTGGGTGAACTGTGGAAGAGTATTAAAGAGTCATCAAAACAGGCAACGGAGTCACCAAGATTGATATCAGCAGAGGCAACATTAACTAGAAAAGAACATGAGGGTCTCTGTCAACATGAATGGAAAGAAATTAACATAAGTAGAAAATGAGAATGTGCCACTTCTCTGTTGGCCCTGGGAGATGGGCATACACAAGGAAAATGGCTGGGTTTTGAGGATAGTGGTACCACCAGGGGAAAGCCATATTTTAGATGATAAAGGGAAATAGAAGAAGATTTTTAAGAAAAAAGGAGGGAGGGGCGCCTGGGTGGCTCAGTGGATTGGGCCATTGTCTTCGGCTCAGGTCATGATCTCGGGGTCCTGGGATCAAGTCCCGCATCGGGCTCTCTGCTCAGCAGGGAGCCTACTCCCCTCTCTCTCTCTCTGCCTGCCTCTCTGCCTACTTGTGATCTCTCTCTGTCAAATAAAAAAATAAAATCTTTAAAAAAAAAAAACAGAAAGAAAGAAAAAAGGAGGGAGACGACATTCCAGGTAAAATGTTACACATTTAAATCACAAAAAACAAAAAACCCCAAACAATAGGAGAAAAATAAATGAAACAAGATGGGATTGGGAGGGAGACAAACCATAAGTGACTCTTAATCTCACAAAACAAACTGAGGGTTGCTGGGGGGAGGGGGGTTGGGAGAAGGGGGGTGGGGTTATGGACATTGGGGAGGGTATGTGCTATGGGGAGTGCTGTGAAGTGTGTAAACCTGGTGATTCACATACCTTTATTCTGGGGGATAAAAATATATGTTTATAAAAAATAAAAAATTATTAAAAAAAAAAAAACCAAACAACCTGTAAGACTTTAATCTATCAAGAAGTAATATCTTACATAGAAATTCATTAGTTGATGATTCACATATGAACAACAACAAAAAATGTGTGAAGTATAATCATGTCCACAGTTGCAATGTGTTTTTGTCTCTGCCCCAGGAAGGCTTCCAGAAACTTACATTCAACAAATATCAAGTGTACATAACTTGTCAGAGACAATGTACTCCAACAGCATTAATTACTTTCTAGGCATCAAAGTGTTCATGGAACACTGCATGAAAATTTTCATTTCACTTTGTCTTATTATCTACATCTGATCAACTGGAAAATCTGTTATTAAATCACTAACCAACTCTCAATTGTCAGGCAATGTCCTTTGATTAACAGTTTCCCTCTTTTAAAATACTGATACCCTTTATCATGTTAAACCTGTTGGTCTTTCTTTCCTTACTGTGAATTTTACTTCTAAAATAAATTCATTTAATTAGACTGATTTCCTGTTTGGAGGCTTCTTGTTAACATACAGAGTTTGTAAGAAATTTTTATTAAAATACATGCTAATTATAGAAAATTTGGAATATAAAATATTTGATGCCCTAGAAAGTAATTAAATGCTTTGGAAAGAAAGATACCTAGTAATCATTGTAAGGAAATTCTGCCCTCCTAAGATCCCAAAGTCCCAAATGATGCTGGGCTTACACCTATTTATACTACAACAGAATGCTGCCTAGTAATGGTAATAGTAACAACTCAAACAACTGTCCAGTGCTGGGCTAAGTGTTGGAGGTATAGTAGTGAACAAAACAAACCTTTTCCTACCTTCCTGGAGTTTACTTTCTTTGGGGAGATAGATATGGAGCAAATAATCATACAAATAATTAATTTATAAACAGTGATAAATAAGAACTAGTCTGGTAATGAAGATAAGGAGTAGTACTAAAGTAGTGTGGTCACAGAAGGTGGCATTTATGCTGTACTCTGAGCGTGTGAAAAATCTGTGCAAGAGAGGGGACAGAGGGTGCCTTCTGGGCAGAGAAAACCCTAAGGGCAAGGGCCATGACAGAACTTGTGGTATTTACGGAACTAAGCAGGCTTGTGTGGCTGGAACTCAGTGGACAATGAAGAGAGTATAATGTCATGGGGTCGGTGATGGAAGGGGAGAGAAGCCAGTTAGGGCTGGGTCAAAAAGGCCAGGGAAAGGAACTCGGATTCTATTCAAAATACAATGGGAAGCCAAGGAAGTGTTTTAATTAATATGGGATGTGACTTGGATTTTGTTTTCAAAAGAGTGCTCTGGCTGCCGTATGAGGAACAGGTAGAGGACAATTAGAGGGAAGGAATGAAATCAGCAAGGAGTCTGCATTAGTTCAGTGGTGGTGATGATGATGATAATAGTGATGGCAGTTACAGTATCTTGGTCATCTATCTCTAATTGTCATCATGACCCTAGCATTTGAGTATGATTGCTTTCATTTTAGAAGTAAGGAAATAGAGATTGAGAGATTAAAAAATGTCTTAGTAAGTAGCAAAGCTAGGATCTGAACTCAAGTCCATCTTGCTCTTTCTCTTAATCCATGGTAATCATTGGTGGAATGAGGTATAATTAAATTCCTGAGCCTGAAGGTCCATTCATCACCTTGTCAAGCTTGCATGTTTTTGCATGGTCAGAAGATCTATGAAGGTATGGTCCAATTTTACAAACCCATTGTTGGGTACTAGAAAATTGCTGGAGGAAGAGAGTGTCCTCAAACTTTCCTAGCTGGTAGGAGGGAGAGGAGATGAGGAGTATGACTAAGCTTGGCAATACTATATGACTTCGTTCTGGGATATTTTATAGGGGAGCAGGAGGGAGAGAGTGAGATGGGAGAGTGATCACGTTATCCTTTGTTTCCTTGGGTATACTGGCTTCACTTCTTTCTTGGGGGAGATCAGAAAAAATGATGTGGAGGAACAGGAGGTTTAAGTTTGGGGAACAATGAGATAGCTTTGTCCTTACTCAAACTCAATCACTTCCTGTCTCCGAGTCACTGACACTCTGAAAATTTCTACATACCCCTTACCTGGACCCAGGAGAGAACATTTCTCCCAGAAAGAGGAAGGAGTATGAAGAAATTTGGCAAATCAATATATGACTCAACCCAAACCCATGTAATAGGAGGTAGGGATGTTATGAGTATTTAGGAAAACTTTTGTTCTTCACTTAGCATATTAAAGTACATCTATGCCTTCCCACAGTTTTCCTAAATTCATGTTTCCCTAATCATTTTTATTCACTGGCACTACCTGTCCCTTCAACTTTTCTAACATCACAGAACACCTCCTCTCCCCACTGTACATTTGCACCATTGGATTGCTTGCTGTTCCTCAATTCACCAGACACTTGCACACCTCCACACTTTTGCTCAAGCTTTTCCTCTTGCTAGAGATCCCTTTTCCTCTTTGTCTGTGAATCTTCTATTTAACCCTCAGAGCCCAGTTCAAATGCTTTTGTTTCCCTAACGACCCACAAGCAGAATTTATTGCTTCCTTTCTTACTTGCTTATCATATCCAAGTACATACAATTTCACATCCCCTCTGCTGGACTTCTAGCTCCTTGGGAACAAAGATTATACCTTAGTCATCTTTGTTTCCCAAGCAATTATTGATAGCAGGCACCCAGTAAATATTGTGTACTTTGTATCTGTCCTTGCAAAATCCCTACATAATAGATTAGACAAGTATTTCCCACTGAACAGATATGGAGACCCTGTCCAAATCCCAAAGATCTACTGAGTGGTGGAGTTGAGTCTATAAATTGAGCAGTGCGGAATTGGCTGTAATACAAAATGACAATTTTATTTGACTCAGAGAACAGAACTCAGGTCTTCTTGTTCCTGGGTCAATGGTCTTTCTAAATCATTTAAAGAAGCTGACTTTCTGCTTGGCCATGGCCCTGTGGTTTTAGTGTGACCAAACATTTCGAATTGGTCAGTTCAGTGTGTTGTTTTATTCCCCTCTGGTGCCCCTCCCCATGCCTCACATACTTTTGATCCAAATCTTTATTGATGATTTTTTTTAAGAAGCAGTGTTAGAATGACCTCCAATCAGGGTTTTCTCCTTCCCTGCAGGGCTGTTCAGTTCTTTAGGTCTTAGTTTCCTCATCTCAAAAATGAAGAGGGTGCATGAAAGCCAGGGTCTTCCTATCCCTTTGACTTTCTTAGGCTCCTATACAGGCTCCCACTTCAACCCCTCCCATCCCCTTTCCCTGGGCTTGCTACTTCAATACTAGCGCCTGCACCAGTCCCTTGCCCACAAAAGATGTCATTCTCAGAAAAATGCACAAACTCTGCCTATGCCTCCCTCCTCTCCTTTCACTGCCTCACAGCACATAGGATGACAGGGTCAGACAAGGGGAGAGTTAAGTAACCTGGAGTCGTGTCTTTGGCAAAGGCAGATCTAAAATTCAAGTAAACCATGAACTTGGCTACATTCTGTTTTAGGGCACAATTACAGAGAAAAACTAAGTCTGTAGCATACATAAACGGATTTGGAAAACTCATAACTGCTAGAGAAACACTAGCACTTAAAAAGAAACAACATGGAACAAACTGGTCCTTGGTTTTAGTTTAATTCTGAAGTTTGAAGTTGAGATCCATTTTTTTTTCTTTTACTTACAATTTTTAGAGTAAAACTGGTCAAGTAATATATAAATTATGGATTTTATAAAAATTTAGTGGAGCATAAAAATTCAATAAGCATATGCAGAGTTAAAATAAAAGCTTTATATATATAAAATATAAATAAAAGTTTTATTTAAAATAAAAGTTTTATAGATATATATATGTATATATATACGCTTTATATATTTACAACAATTTTGTCAGGGAGGTATTATTATTTTCCCTATTTTATATGAGAAAACTGGGGAACAGAAAGATCAAGTAACTTGCCCAAGGATCCATGGTTAAAACCTGAAGCGCATATGTTTTCAGGATTCATGAGGTGCTCTAGATAGGGGTGGAGGAACGTAAACTTCCAGGTTTCAGATATTCCTACCCACACATAGAGCAGAAACTCCTTATTCATACTTGGTTTCTGCTTAAAGTTTACTTGGTCAAAAAGGTTCTTCTACAAGAAAACAAATTAAAGTTTTGAGAATATGGCATAAATCTCTGTCATCTGGATTATTTAACCTTGTAAAGGGAGAGTGAAACTAAAGCCCAGTTCATATACCATCATTGGCAGTCTAGTTGGTGAGTAGATTTAGGAGCACCAAAAGGAGTAGAAACCCTGTCTGAAAAAGAAATAATGCAAAGAATCCCAAGAGATTTTTTAAAAAATCATTAATTTATTTATTAATATAAATATGGTTTATATGTTTAAATTTTAATGTTTGTCCATTATAAAGTTAATTAATCAGACTTTGTTTTCAGTATGATAGTGTATTAGTTACCATGACAAGTACTTCTGACTTTTGCAATATTGAAAGAAATAGTAAAAAAAAATGTCTTTTTAAACTTATGGTTGAACTGGAGGGGAAGTAAAGAATGTATAGTGTTCAAAATACTGGGAGGCAAGAAATCTTGGCTTTTTCCTAAAGTTGTCTACCAAATGCTAGAGACAGGGTAAACAACTATGTGAAATGCAGGCCTCAGGAGATAAATCCCTGGATATGCCTAACATGGGGGTTCTAATAATGCATGGCCTAAACCTGAATATCCAAAAACCTGCACTTGCAGTAGAAGGGTGGTTGAGATAAATAAACCTCACTTGCAGAAGGATACCACTAGGAAGTTTGTTTGACTCAACTCTGGCACTGGATAGAAAGAAAACAATTCTGAGGATTTCTCCCCTCATGAAAAGTCAGCCCTCATATGGGTTTATAGTCTGGAATCACACTACCTGTGTGTTTCCAAAAGTCTGAAATAGAGAATTAAATATAAAATGGTTTTAGGTTGGTAGTGTCTCAAGAAAAATGGGAAAGGCAAACACAAGTCTTAACTTGAACTCAGCTGCTGCCCAAGCCACAAAAGTATCCATTTGCACAGAAAAATTTCCAGGCCAAATGAATAGTTTGCATTTAAAATTTATAAAACAAACAAGAAAAGTAGGTACCATGGTGAGAACCACAGAAGGAGCAGACAGCAGAAACCAAACTGCAAAGTTGGTGTATGTATTAGAACAATCAGGAATGACATATAAAACACTTAGTTTTAATATCTTTAGGTAGAATTCTAAAAATATTGAAAGCAGGAGCAAAGAAAAATTAGATTCAAAGAAGATCCAAATAGAATGTCTAGAAATAAAAAATTGTAATATTGAAATTAAAACTTCATTAAACAGCAGATTAAATAGACTAGACATAGTGAACTAGATGAAGAATCAGTGAACTAGAAAATATATCTGAAGATATTCTTTGGAATACAATTCAAAGATACGTAAAGATGGAAAATATGGAAAAGGGTGTGAGAAACTTCGAGGACAGATAATGTGTATGTATTTGGAATTTTAGAAGGGGATGATAAAATAGAGAAGGGAAAATATTTGAAGGTATAAAGACTGAGAACTTCCAAAATTACTGAAAGATTCCAATTTCTAAGGAGTCTTTCTAAGGAGTCTAAAGAGTCTTGGGTCTAAGAATCCCAACTAAGTTAAAAAATTTCAAGAAATCCATATTTTTATATATCAATTATGAAACCGCAGAACCTTGAAAAAAGAGAGAAGGTGAGGAAAATGAAGCTATTGGGATGAGGAAAAGAAAATTTTGTTAGGGCTTATGGATGGATTGTTAGTCCTAGAGTAGTCCCCAATTTCACAAACCTGAGAAATTAACATTAGGTGTTTTTGGAGCCATTAAGTCAGATCTTTACTCAAAGTCAGAGAGCTTTGTGTGGAGTCAGGACCAGAACTCTGGTCTCCCAACTCACTAAGTGGTAGCTGTCACTACTCTTTCCTCTCTAACCTGGGGCTGTTTCTTTAAAATACTAAACAATAGCAAAGAAAAACAAAGTGTGAAGAAAGTATAGGGAACAGTTTCAGTTTATTAGGGAACTTTCTGGCACTGTTGTTATGTATCATGTATGGAATTTAGTAATTATTTTAATACATTCTTACACAGTGCAGTGTCCCATCACTAGGAACCAATGAAGCTGCTCAGTTTTCCATTTGGGGTAAGGAGACAAAGCATTTCCTTTAACCTTATAAGATAACATGAGGGTAGAATGAGAAAGGTTTTAGAAGATGTAATCAAAGCAGAGTCACAGAAAATAGTTCTGGCATAGCACTCTGTAGAAGGTGGCAAAAGAACGAGTAGGGATAGATGCAAAAATATCAATCTGGGGAAAGTCTTTTGAGAAATACACACAGGGAAAGCAGGTACCAAGCCACAGGATGTGTATATACCTGAGTCACTAAGTCATAAATCAGCACTCAAAACTGGAGATGAAATACAGTTTGTTTTGTTTCAGTTCACTGCCTTAGACCCAGCTTCTTTTACTTTCTAAAAAGTTTATTTATACTGAGATCCACAACAGAAAACAACTGGCAAGGCTTGTGTCTCAAGACAAATCATTTGTTTATATATCAAAATCTATCATCTCTGCTCATTAAAAGATAGTAATTGCATCTATGTATATGTATGTATGGAAGAATTATTTCTGAGTCTTGCCTAATTCTCTATAAATATATACCAACATGTGTAAGAACATCTGGAATTAGCAACAATACAAGAAACATGAATTGTTTAACCAAGCATGAAAACTTGCACGTTATTGTTAGTTTTGGCTCTGGGAATAGTGCCCAGACTCCAAACCCTGACGTACTTTAATATTTGTATAATTTGAAATCCTAACAAGGATACAATTCTCTGGACAGTAGCCTAAACTTTATCAGGTAACTTGCTGTTTGTTTTTCAAGAGAAACATGAGATCTTTAGACAGGCAAAGATTTAAATTTTGAAGCTCAGAGTAGAATGAGTAGAATGAAATATATATCTTAAAATTGGCTCATTTGTAAAGAGGCAGGCTTGGGCATGGTACATTTTTCAACCACATAAAACACTGATGAGGAGAAATTTTTTTCCAGATACCACCAATATATATTTAAAGCCAGTGAAAGTTATATCTAGCTTCAATTTCTAGTGCACAAGGATGCCACTTAGATACTTCTGGAATTGATCCTGGGAGCTAGTAGGCTTTAGAAAACTAAGGAATAGCAAGAGGAATTTCTAAAAGGATGAGCCAGATATTTATGGAAATGGGGACAGAGGAGCTCTGGTCTCTAAAATCTGGAAGCAAGTGAAGGGAGCCTGAAGCAGCAGCGGAGGTAACAAAACTTTGTATTGGTGGAAGATAAATGTAGCAGACTTTCTTTAAAAATAAAAACATTATAAAAAAAATTTTCTCTTCAAGAGTGGAAATCAACTACTGCTTCATCAAATTCTTGCTAATTGTATTATGAAGACTAAAGATAAGTTTCAAAAATAGGTGTAAAAGATAAGTTTCAAAAGATAAGTTTCATGGTCCTGACACCCAACCAGAAGATGAGAATTGTTCTTGTGCTAAAACACAAACCAGTCAATCAGCCTTTATTTTGATGTCACATGTAGAACCTTGATATAATCTGGTTTATCAAATAGTTGTGATAGGGGTTCCTGGGTGGCTCAGTCAGTTAAGCATCTGCCTTTGGCTTGGGTCATGGTCCCAGGGTCCTGGGATTGAGCCCCATGTCAGGTTTCTTGTTCAGCGAGGAGTCTGCTTCTCCCTCTGTCCCTCCCCCTTGCTTGTGGTCACTCTCTCTCTCAAATAAATAAAATAAAATAAAACAAAAAAACCAACCCCCAAATGCTTGTAATAAATTACACAAAGCGAATATTGTGTTCAATTATATGTCATTTGAACAATGTTTTCTTCAAGACATTAAGCAGGGTGGATTATTATTAACTCATAATGATTCAACAATACCTTGACAAAATTTTTTCGAAAGTATTTTGTATTCAAAGTCTATAAAAACCAGCTCTTTCTGCCATCTTGGAGCCTATAGAAGCCTGCCAGGAACAGGACTCCTAAAATGACTGAAGTCTGTGGTCCAAGACCATTTTTGCTGGCTATAAGTGGGGTCTCTAGAACTGGAGGGAGCACACAGCTCTTCTTAAAATTAAAGGTGTTTAAAAAAAAAAAGGAAAAACTAAAATTAAAGGTGTTTATCCTTGAGATGAAATTGAATTCGATCTAGACAAGAGATAGGCTTATGTGTACACAGAAAAGATAAATACAGTAACTCCTGGTAGCAAAATGAAGAAAACCAGGCTAACCTGGGGAAAAGTAATTTATGCTCATGGAACCAGTGACATGTTTCATGCCAAACTCTGAAGCAATGTTTCTGCTGAAGCCACAGAATCCATGTTATTCTGTACCCCTGAAGGATTTAAACTTACTGAAAAGTAAATAAACAAAGCTATAGATTTGTTTTTTAAAAAGTCTATAAAAACAAAATGACTATGGAACTAAGAGAATAATCCTTTTTCTTCTTCTACTATGGTATGATACTTTAAAAAAAGTGATTCCTGACTTTTTTTTCTGAAACCTAAATACAATATGATGATTTGTTTCATTCCCTAATTAATGTTGCTTTGCAATTGATAAACAATAGACAAATGGCTCAAGTCCAAAATTACAATTATAGTGAAGTCATGTTTTTTCTAAATTGTGTTTCCTTAGCTAACTCAATTCCAGGGAAAAATTACTAGCTTCCTCAGACTGACATAGCATATTTCTAGGGAAGGTAAAGAAAATACATGCATTAAAGGAGAACCACAATGCCCACCTTTCAGAATGGCTAAAATGAGGAAGATAGAAAATATCAAGTATCTGCAAAGATTTGGGACAAATGGAATTATTATACATGGGCTGATTAGAGTACAAATTGCTACACCCTCTTTGGGAAATAATTTGGTAGTATTCACTACAGCTGAACATGTGCATACTTTTGGCCCAGCAATTCTATTTGAGGGAATATATGAAAGGCATAAAAATGTCAAAATACATAATAAGGGAATGTTCATAGCAATAGTAGTCATATAATGCTAAGCTGGAAACATTGAAAATGTCTATCCACATTATAATAGATAAATTGTTGCACATTTACTTAGAAGAATTCTAACTATTAATGAGAATAAACAAGCTACGTCTATGTGGAACTACAGGGATGGATCTCACAAATGCAATGTTGAGTGAAAGGCTAGACGAATGCATTTATAAATAGTTCAAAAACACCACAAGCAAATTGAATGTACGGTATTAGAAAGCATAATGCTATTCTCAAGGTACAGAGTGGTGATTAGAAGAGGACATGAGAGGCTCTTAGAGTTCTTCAATTTCTTCAATTTCAAAAGAAACTTCAATTTCTTTAAATGGTTACTTATGTTTGTTCACTTTGTGACAATTCATTAAGATATCTAGTCATGACTCATGCAGTTTTGAGTGTGTGTGTGTGTGCTATATGAATGAAAAATTTTAAATTAAAAGAAAGAGAGGCTGTCAGTGAATTCTAAAATATACAGGTTCCACATTCTTAAATGTGGTGGTCAAAGAGACTCATTGACAGAATTAAGTAAGCACTATGCGTCATGATAAAAAAAAAATTAAGGAAGTGTCAGCATCCGTGTTTAAGAATGCATTGAGCTGACTGGAAAATGGTCAGTTGGGAAATGCACACATTCTCTTCTTCTCTTAGTACAAAATAAGTGGTTATGATATGCCTCATTAAAGACTTAGTTTTCTGACCTGAAGGAATTGAAATTTGCTCAGATTAAAAGAGATTTTTGAGGTGTTTTTGAAATAAGGCAGAATCCTCATGGTAAATTTGAAAAGAGTTTGGCTGCCCTTCCTAGGAGTGCCCCCTGCCCCATAAATTTTTTTTTTTTCATTTATTTATTTTCAGCATAACAGTATCATTATTTTTTCACCACACCCAGTGCTCCATGCAATCCGTGCCCTCTATAATACCCACCACCTGGTACCCCGACCTCCCACCCCCCCACCGCTTCAAACCCCTCAGATTGTTTTTCAGAGTCCATAGTCTCTCGTGATTCACCCCCCCTTCCAATTTACCCCAACCCCCTTCTCTCTAACTCCTCATGTCCTCCATGCTTTTTGTTATGCTCCACAAATAAGTGAAACCATATGATAATTGACTCTCTCTGCTTGACTTATTTCACTCAGCATAATCTCTTCCAGTCCTGTCCATGTTGCTACAAAAGTTGGGTCTTCATCCTTTCTGATGGATATATAAGTTCTTAAAAACCAAAAATGGCTGGAGTTCTGTGGGAATTGGAAGATGTTGAAAGTTACCTGGGTTGAATGTTGTTTTTTAGCTGACAAATCTCTTTTCTTTCCCCAAAGAATAAATTTAGATATGCAGAAACATAAGCCATTCATGGTAATCCTATCTGTCTGACAATAATGCATTTACGAGTAGGCATGTGACTCAGATCTTGCCAATGAGACAAAGGGGAGGTATGTCTGGGACTTCTGGGGAAATTTTTTTTCCTTAAGAGTAAGCACTTTTTGACTTGCACTCACTTGGCCTCTGTGAGGATGTGATGCTCAGAGCTCAGAGCTCTCCCATAAAGGCAGAGATCATGGACAGTCTGAGGACTGCAGAGGAGAGGGTGAGAAGAGTTTGGATCTTTGGTGATATCCTTGATTCTTTGCATCATTTGTGGAACTGCCCACTTTAGAACTTCTTGTTCAGTGAGCAACAAGTGTGCTTATATTTTAAGCCATGTTCAATTCATTATTCTATTTTTGTAGCTAATGCATATCAAGTGATACAAATTCTCTTTGTTTTTTGTCTAAATGTAATCTACATTGGCTCTTTCTAAACACTAAAATTAAATGGCAAACAACTAATGCATTCTGGACATTGAATGAATAATATCTTTAAAAACAGCTGGGATATTTAAACATTTCCCCTGCCATCCATGCTTAAAATGCTTCTTTTTCTCTTTTAATATAATTTTTATTTTTATTTTATTTTTAAAAGATTTTGTTGATTTATTTGAGAGAGAGAAAGAACATGAGAGGGATAAGGGGCAGTGGGAGAGAGAAGCAGAATCCCTGCTGAGCAAGAAGCCTGACAACTACTCCGGCAGGGGGATCGCAGGACACTGAGATCATGACCTAAGCTGAAGACCGACACTTAATCAAATAATCCACACAGTTGTCCCTTTAATTTAATGTTTAATTAAATTTATCAAATTTTATTAAATTTATTAAATTCAGTAATGTTAACTAGATCTGCAGCAGATATCTAGAACTTTTACATCTTGCAAAATTGAAACTATATTTATTGCACAACAACTCCCTGTTTCCTCCTTTCCCAGTCCCCTGATGATACGGTTCTACTCTCTGTTTCTATATGTTTAACTACTATAGACACTCATATAAGTGAGATAATACAGTATAGAATGTTTGTGTCTGGTTTATTTCACTTAGCATAATGTCCTCAAGGTTCATCCATGTTGAAGCATGTAATAAAATTTCCTTCTTTTCAAAGACAGAATAATATTCCATTGTATGTATATATCACATTTTCTTTATCAATTTATCAGTGAATGGACATTTGGGCTGATGTTACCTCTTGGCTATTCTGAATAATACTGTGATGAACATGAGTGTGCAAATATCCCTTCAAGATGCTCTTTTCAATTCTTTGGGCTATATACCCAAAAGTGGCATTGCAAGGTCATACAGTAGTTCTATTTTTAATTTTTTGAGGAATTATCATACTTTTTTCTATATCAGCTAATTTAAACAGTTTAATATTTAAATAATTTTATATTTTAAACAAAACTATAGCATAATAACATGGATATATAAATGATATATTAAAATTAATTGTAAATATATTTTTATAATATGTGAAAGTTTTCCCTTATACAAAGACTGAAGTTACTCCTTGCATAACTTTTATGGGAATTTTCTCCTATGTTTGGGATATGCCTATCAAATAGTAATAGAAACACTGGTCAGGTTGTTAAAAGTTCTGTAGAACTTTTAGATATTCCACACTATCCTCACTACCATGTTATCCCAGATTAGTTGGTATAGTCCAAAGCCAGAATGAGAGTCCCTCCCCATGCTGGTATTCAGCTGGCAGGCTCCACGTGGCTGGGTCTTTTCCTAATTATCTCTGTTTATGCCATACCAGCTGTAGAATATCACCTCAGGATAAACCGTGGGATATTTTTTTCACAACCAAATAGCCACCTAGTAATACACTGTGTCATGTATTAGATGATATTAAATTTGATTATTAAAAAGAAATTTAAAAATTAAGAGTATGGAAGTTCCTTCTTTCCTTCCTTCCTTCCTTTCTCTCTTTCCCCTTCCTTCATTCCTACTTTACTTCCTTCCTTCCTTGAATGAGGGAAGGGTCACACTTTAACGTCCCAGTTCTTGGTCCCTGGGCTGTCCAGTGCCTAACCATTCCTCATGGCCCAGGTGCTCATGCCTGTGGTGGCTGGCCTACTTCATCAGGGCCTTCAACAGAGGCTTTCCCATCTTCCTTTGAGCACCAATTTCACATCTAGCTCCAGCTGACCCATGTAAAAACTGAGGGCACAAGCACAGAGCAGCCTTATGGCCAACACAGCCCCCATGCCCACCAACTAGAAATTGCTGCCCTACACCATGCTCAAGCTGTGCAGCAGGAAGAAGGCACTGGAAGCTTCCCAACCCATGCCAAGGGTTTGGAAGTTTGCCACTCACAGGTGTGGAGGTTCCTGGCAATTGACCTGAAAAAACTCAAGTTACAATCCACACCCTGGATATTTAATTCCTGTACAAGTTTAAACAGAGCTTCCTTGTGCAACAATCAAAAAATATAACTCAGAGGGCTGGAAACTTGTCCATGATGGTATGACAAGCCTTTGTCTCCCACTTTGCCTACTTCATGGGCTGCTCCAGCTATTCCCCAAACTGCTGACTTCATCTTCATTATGTGGGCTTCTACGTAGGTTCAGCCTTGGTTACCTGGTAGCTGGGTTTGAGGTGAAAGCTACTAACATGGAAAGACTGTTTTAACCACTTCTCTTCTTCTTCAAGATAATGCTTAATTGTTTTCCTCCTTTGTAAAGATTTGGACCTCTTCCTGAGTATATTCAGGGTAATTCAGGGTGAAAGACTATAACTGGTGTTCCTTCCTTTGCCGAGAAGAGGACTTGCATATAATAGGTACAGAAGTTATCTGAACCTAACAGTGAACAACAACCCTATCGGTTAAGAGTCACTGCACTGTTCAGCCTAGATAGTAGTCTAAATAAACTCAGATGCTCTTTTAGGAGCATTTATGACAAATAACCAGAAAAAAAAATTGGATGCTGCTAAAAATGGACTTCTATCTAATTTTTTTAAAATTAATTTATTTATTTTCAGAAAAACAGTATTCATTATTTTTTCACCACACCCAGTGCTCCATGCAAGTGAAAGACTTCTATCTAATTTTTATATTTTTATGAATTTAGAAAAACAGTTTTTTTCCAATTGGCACATCACAGTGCAAATTGTTTTTATGCTTTAAATGCTGAGTCTGATCTCATGGACTTCTTAGTAACAAGAAGAAATCATACTATTTAATATAATGCAGGTAATAATAATTAGACAACCATATGTAAGCATTACATGCCATGTCTTAAGCATAGGACCCTCCAAACTTTCTTAGTAAAAGAGCTTGTACTTCTTTGAGTTAATAATATCCAATATATTCTATTAACCACCACACTGTGACAATTATGATTATGTCAATTATTCTTAAATAATCAGTGAAGATGAAATATGTGCCATCCTTGATAAAGGAGTGTTGTATTTACATTCAGGTAAGATGGATTTATATAGGTTACAGTAAAGAAAAAAACAAGAAGCTGAATATATCTACCAAATTACATTAGAATAGATATTGACAACTATGTCTGTAGCTGAAACATTTTTTTTTAAAGTAGACTCCACGCCTAGTGTGGAGCCCAGTGAGGGCCCCAAACTCACGACCTTGATATCAAGACCTGAGCTAAGATCAAGAGTTGGACCTTTAACCAACTGAGCCACCTAGGCACCCCTTTGGCTGAAACTTTTTAAAAAGATTGGAAAGAAATATTATATTACTCACCGCAACTGAATACTACAACTACTACTGATTTACCAATATGAAGCAGTCATGCTGATTATTGATAAAGTATTGTTTAAACAGGATTGCTAAAGAATGTGGACAAGTAATACATATATGTACATACATTAATACATAAAAGATAATGGAAAAATATAACCTCAGAAAGGAAAAATTTTGGAACAAACAAATTCAGGCTAGAGGAATATTCATGTTTGTATATAATAAGTCTCCAAAGAACACAAGAGAAAAAGCTCATAATCTCTTAACGAAAAAAAAGTTAACTGCTTAGATAACATTTCTTAAACATCTGCGACTGATAGAGCCAACAGGCTAAGAGGTTAGAGTGGTTGATATTTGAACACAGCAGATGTGCAAAACTATGAAATTCTATCAAACTCTTTTAAAAAATATTGACTCTTTGCTAGGAAATTTAAGAGAATTGCAAAAAGTCTCAGATGCACTAGTGTTCCTTAGTGTTGCTAAGGAAAATTGTGGCAATCAACTAACTAATAAGGTATTCAAAGTGAAGAGAATTAGATGTGAACTGTTGTGCTAATTAAAAGTGAAAGCACCCAGTCAAGTTTGTGGGTGGACCCTTCTTGGTTCTGGCAATACCAATGGGAAGGAAAATTACATAAGGAAGTGGAAATTTTTACTCAGATGGCAATGAATATAACCTTAAAAACAATAGGTGGAAGGTTTTAATATGATCTCACTAATATTTTTATGTTTGAAAATTATGGAAACTTTGAATAGAAAATGGCTTTACAAGATTAAAGTCTCATTAAATGAAGTTTTTGGAATCCATCCTCCTTCTTGGTTCTTTTCCACATGGGACTGAACTCTGGGTTTTAACCTCAGATTTGAAATTTACTGACTGAATTATCTTGGGTTAGTACAATCTTTCCAAATTTTTCTTGCTTAACTTTATAAACGGAGAATGTTATCACATGGAGATACTCTGAGAATTAAATGGGATAATGTGGGGAAAATATCTCACATTTAGTACATGATCAGTGATTAATAATAGTTACGTTTAATGATTGCTGATGACTTGCTTTATTTTCATAGGTATCAGAACACCTCTCTAAGGTAGGATGTTTTGTTATTGTTACTGTTTGTTTGTTTTTTGTTTTATATTTTGTATCAGAGGAAAAAAAATCAGGGTGAGGAAGATTAAGTAAGATCCCAAATCACACAGGTAGTTAGTGATAGATGATGGATTTAAGATCTGTCTGACTCAAAAAATCTGTGTATTTTTACTATTATGCTATATTGTGCTCTGCACATAAAACAAAAACAAAACCAGAAATTTTCCCAAATACAGCATGATTTATTGACAATAACAAGGCCAACATGTGAGTATCTGCCAGGAGTCTGTTAAAAGGAGGAAGTGCCCCAAATTCTTTACTTCCCCATTACCATCCTGCAACAATGAACTTTGGCTGCCCTGTGAGGCTATGTTCCCTTAAATCTTATTTTTGCATGCAAATGTCAGCACCAGAGAACCCAGAGGGAAACTGAACAAAGATAAGAGGTTCTACTATGACTTCCCGAAATCCTTGAACCAAGCATCATTTTGTTGGAAGGAATTAAGATTTCTTTCTGCTATTCAAGGAGATTATTTTTGGTCTTAATGTTTCTAAATGTCCCTGTACAAGCTGTAAGATAAAGAAGAAAAATTCTTACTGATACTTTTGATTTCAACCATGTTTGCCAGAATTTCAACTTGTTTGAGTAAAAGATACATTGATTTTGGCACAGTCACACACATATCTCCTAAAATGACCTCATGCTATCAGATTTACTGGCATAAAATTTCTCTCAATGCCAGTAGGTTCTGCAGAACTTCTCTGTAAAGAGTTAATTCTGCACGTGTATCTCCAAAAAAGGCCTTGTGCTATCAAATTTACTGGCATAAATATTCCTTGATGTTTATTTTTTTCCTCCCTTTGGTGCTACACACACTTACACACACCCCACAGTATATCTCTGTAATGATTTAATTCCCCCGTGGATGAATTTTTTTACAATTAAATCTCAGACACATTCCCAGAAGTTAGTTGTAAGCTCTGTTTCTTTAACCTTCTGCTGACCCTAACCAGGAGCGGCAGCTCCCATTTTTCAGTCTCTCGCCTTACTTTCAGCTCTGTTTCAAACCTGAAGTAAAAGTTCTCCTAAGAATTCTCCTTTCTTTATAAATGGGAAAGAGAAAGAGGTACATTTAGGCTGTAGATATTGTAAGCTAAACAGCAATAGGAAATAGAAAAATATCTAGATCATTGCTGAGAAAATGAATTATGCAACTGCCAGTGAAGGACTGGTAGAAAATCTAAGATCTTTTCAGAGAAAAATGTGAAAAATGTGAAATTTGAGCTATAGGGAGTGATGCTTATGCAGAGAGTTCTTAACTATTTAAGGATATTACTCAACTGTGTGATTCTTCTCAGGCACTCCAAACTTTGGGAAATAGAGGATTCTAATGTTTTCTGAACCCAGAACTGTGCCTTTTTGGGGACAAAATTAAAAGAGGAGCAAAAAGTATTCTAAAGACAAATGTGAGAAGCAATAGGTAAGGATATTGAGAACAGCACTGAACCACATTGGCATACAGGGATGATTCAAGCTTCAGCTGAGGAGGGAGTGAGAGTCAGGAAGATCCAACCACACCTACTCCTAAACTCTTAAGTTTCCAAAGGTCCGGAATCAACTTTGTGAACCACAGTACTTTTGGATTTGTACCATTTTCTTTATTAAAATAGTCTGGAGGCAAGTATTTATGTATGGCAAGATAAGGCAGAGAAAAGCACAAGGAGAAAAAATTGCCACAAGGGAGACAGCAAGAAATAAAGAATAAAATAAAAGAGTATTTTAAAGACAGTGTCAAAATGAAGAATAGTAGCAAATCTAATGAGCTTTTGAATTTACTCATTTAGGATGCCAATTCTTATTGTTTAAAAAATGATTTATTTTTTGAGCAGATGATTTTGAAGAGATTGCCCCTCTTAGTTCTTTATTTGCCCCCCTTATTTGAAGCCACTGGTAAACAATTGTGAGTAGGTCTGTTTTGGATAATCATTAGGAGTATAAAGTAGAATTACCAACTTGTTTTATAACGTTTTGTGGTGGGGGATGGAAACTTACTATAAAGACTACTATAATCAATTTTAGCAATTTATTAATTGTTCTCTAAATCATCCAAAGGAAATCAAAGTGGAACTATAAGCTAGTAACAACTGTAATTATCAACTTTTACTAGTGTCGGCACTAAATAACAAACCAACCTAATCCTTTATTTTATAGAAATAAAATCCAGTTCTCCATGATTCCCAAGATCTTATTTTACCAAACCTGACAAAAACTGTACAACAATATTAGTTTTATTCTTACCGTGTAATCTTGTTTTGATTTCTCCTCCGAAAAGCTGCAGCTCTGTGTTTGGAGAGCCTGCAGACTCTATTTATTACCCAAAGTTTGGCAGAGAACCAAGTCGCTGTAAGAAGGAGATCTGAGTGGATGAGATTTTGGCAGATTTTAACTGCATGCAAAAAGCCAATAGAGCTACAATCCTGTCAACATTCAAGATTCCCTACTTTCTGTCTTCTCCCCATCTCCATCTTAAAATGTAATTCAACAATTATGGATTTTTGGGTGCCTGGCTGGTCCAATCATTAAGTGTATGCCTTTGGCTCAGGTCCTGGGATCAAACCCAAGAGCACTGCATAGGGCTCCCTGCTCAACAGGAAGCCTGCTTCTCCCACTCCCCCTCCCCATACTTGTGTTCCCTCTCTCAGTGTCTCTCTCTCTCTTTGTGTCAAATACATAAAATAAAATCTTTTAAAAAAATTATGGATTTATTTATTCTTTTTATTTCCAACTCACATCAGAATTATCTTATATGTAACCTCCACTCCCATCTCCAACTCACAATCCTCCTCTGCCTCTGCCATATATTGGCTCTGTTCAGAGTTGAAGTTCACCTTCAGCACTGTTCATATGGAAATTCTTGGAGGGAGTTTTAAGGTGATAGTGAGAAGTTCCTGAACTTCTCCCATGAACACTCCAAATCTACAGCTGCCTATGAATCGATTCCCTCTGAAAAAGATCTGAAAATCAGATGAGCTGCTCTCCACAACAAAGAACAACAACAAAGGATACAGCAAAGAAAAAAGAACCACATCAAGATGGGTAGGAGAGGCAGAGACACAATCTCAAAAAATGCCAACACCCAGCATGAAGGATGTCACTAGATAGGTGCTTTTCCCAGAGGATTGAGGGTATCCCATATTGGATGCCCCAGCCTGTGGAATCTGCATTGGAAAGACAAGCCCCCAGAAATCTGGTTTAGAAAAACCAGTGTGCCTGATTGCATTCTGGAGAATGCAATAAGAAACTGAGATTCTCTTCTTGGAGAGTTTACATATAGTCTTACTTGCCCCAAGACCCAGTGAAAAAACAGCAGTTTGAAAAGAACCAATACTATATGAGGGACATTCATTTATTGCTCTGGAAGCATTGGCCAGAGGGGCAGGGAACAGCTGAGGTGTTTCCTAGAGATGAAGATGCTGGTGGACACAACTGTTCTCCTCTTCACACAGTCTGTAAGAACATGCAGGTGAGCTCAGATGCAGCACCTTCTCACCACCCTTGTACCCCCATTTGCTGTGATGGGGGTGAGCAAGAAAGAAGTTACCGCATGTGCTGAGGCAGAGAGCACAGGTAGTTGTAGGGCTCTCTCACTTTCTGGCTGGGGTGGGCAAGAGCAAGTAGTTATCACATTCCAGCTTTTAGCTCAAAACTGGTGTGTGCGCACAGACAAGGTACTCTTGCACTGCACTGCTGAAAGCTGTGGGGGCGTGCAGTGAAGACATTTGTTCACTGCATTTCTGAAGCTGGTGAGTGTGGCCCACCTATATACTCTCTAGCTTCCTTGCCCAAGTCAGTGGGTATACACAATCCACACAAGAGACATTCCTTGATTGCCTGGCCCTGGTCGCCAAGACTGTAACAAATGGAAAGACAGTTTTTGGCAGGTCATCAACCCCAAGGCACTGCACAGACATCAGACTTAAACACAACTCCAGTCTTCCTATGAAAAAATGCCCACTTATTTAGCTTGGAGTTTCAGCCTGAGGGACAGGCTTTAGGTATCCCACACATCTAAATGGTCAGGAGAGCTTCCAGGGATATAAGCAGGGATACATCATCATTGCACTCTCCCTTGGCCTTGCTAGAGGTTGATGAGACTTCCCGGAAAGGAGCTTATACACTCTCCTAGAGCCCCAATTATTGCAACTATTACCCAGGGGACACTTTCATATCTCCTGGTCTGGAGCTTAGCAGGGATTATGATTGAGACTCCAGACCTATATATTTACATACTTTAAAACTGCTGCCTGAGAGTGTGGTTTCTGGTCAGCCCAAAACTAGGTGCTAAATGAGATTCTTCCCTTTGAATCACTGACAGGTCATAGAACACTCTCAGCGATGTGGGACTATCAAGAATAAATCAGCTATTTAGACAAACACAAGGGTTTAAGAGAGAACCAAGAGGTAGGGTAAGGTTGAATGAGGTCATCATCTATACAAGCCTTCAAGACTGAGAGACATAGCTCTTTCACATAATACACAGAAATAAAAAGAGAGTCAAGCAAAATGAGAAAACACAAATATGTTCCAAACAAAAGAAATAGGACCTAAATAATAGACCTAAATAATATGGAGATAAGTAATGTACCTGATAAGGAATTCAAAGTAATGATCATAAATATGCTCACTGAACTTGGAAGAGTAAATGAAGAACACAATGAGAACTTCAATAAAGATGTAGAAACTTAAGAAAATACCAAAAAGTAGTCACAGAGTTTAAGAATTCAATAACTGAACTTAAAAATATACTAGTGGGGCTCGATAGCACACTCGATGAAACAGAAGTAGATAAAAAAACTAGAAGATCAAGCAATGGAATTTATGCAGAAAAACAATGGTGGGATGCCTCAGTGGCTCAGTTGGTTAATTGTCTGCTTTTGACTTGGATCGTGATCCCGGCATCTTGGGATTGAGTCCCGCATTAGGCTCATTGCTCAGTGGAGAGCATGTTTCTGGATTCTCAGGAGACAAGAGAAAGGGACAGAAAATTTATTTGCAGAAATAGTGGCTGAAAACTTTCCTAACCTAGGAAAGGAAACAGACATTCAAATCAAGGATTTGAACCACTCCTTAAAGATCTGGAGAATCAATAAAATTTAAACCTAACCCATGCACCAGAAGGGAAATAAGTAAGATTACAGCAGAGATCAGTGAGTTAGAAACCAGAAATACAGTAGAACACATCAACAAAACTAGAAGCTGATTCTTTGAAGAATTAATAATATTGATAAACCACAGGCCAAAATAATCTAAGAGAAAAGAGAGAGGATTCAAATTAATAAAATTGTGAATAAAAGGGGAGAGATCATGATTAACACCAAGGAAATAGAAACAATCATCAGAAATTATTATCAGCAACTATATCCTAAGTTAAGCAACCTAGAAGAAATGGATGCATTCCTGGAAACCTATAAACTTCCAAAACTGAAACAGGAAGAAATTGACAAACTGAATAGACCAATAACTAGTAACGAGATTGAAGCAGTGATCAAAAACCTCCCAAAAAACAAGAGCCCAGGACCTGATGGATTCCCTGGGGAATGCTACAAAATATTCGAAGAAGAAATACTTATTCTCCTGAAGCTGTTTAAAAAGTAGAAACAGAAGGAAAACTTCCAGACTCTTTCTATGAGGCCAGCATTACCTTGATCCACAAACCAGGCAAAGACCCCACCAAAAAGGAGAATTTCAGAGCAATATCCCAGATGAATATGGGATTCTCAACAGGATCCTAGTTAATAGGATACAACAGTACATTAAAAGGATTATATACCACAATCAGATGGGATTTATCACTGGGATCTCAGGGTAGTTCAACATTCACAAATCAATCAACGTGATAGAACACATAAGTAAGAGAAAAGAGCCACATGGTCCTGTCAATTGATGCATAAAAAGCATTTGATAAAATGCAGCATCCTTTCCTGATTAAAACTCTTCAGAGAACAGGGATAGAGGGAACATTCCTCAACTTCATAAAATACATCTATGAAAAACCCACAGCAAATATTCTCAGTGGAGAAAAGCTGAGAGCTTTTTCCTTGAAGAACATGACAAGGATGTCCACTCTCACCACTATTATTCAACATTGTATTAGACGTCCTAGCAACAGCAATCAGAAAACAAAAAGAAATAGAATGTATTCAAATTGGCAAAGAAGAAGTCAAAGAAGAAGTCTCTCTCTTAAAAGATGACATAATACTTTACGTGGAAAACCCAAAAGACTCCACCCCCAAATTACTAGAATTCATAGAGCAAATCAGTAATGTGGAAGGATAGAAAATCAAAGCACAAAAATCAGTTGCTTTCTTATACACTAACATTGAAACTGTAGAAAGGGAAATTAGAGAATTGATTCCATTTACAATAGCACCAAAAAATCACAAGATAGCTCGGAAAAAACCTAACCAAAGAGGTAAAGGGTCTATACTTGAGAAACTACAAAAAACTCACGAAAAAATTGAAAAGGCACAAAAAGATAGGAAACATTCCATGCTCATGGATCAGAAGAATGAATATTGTTAAACTGTCTATGCTTCTCTGAGCAATCTATACTTTCATTCTTTTCGAAATACCAGTGGCATTCTTCAAAGTGCTCTAACAAACATTCCTAAAATATGTATGAAACTGGAAATGTTGAAATTACTAAGGAAATGTTGAAAAAGAAAAATAAAGTTTGGGGCATCGGTTTGCCTAATTTCAAGTTTTATTACAAAGCTGTGATCACCAAGACAGCATGTTACTGGCACAAAAGCAGACAGAACAATGGAATGGAGTAGAGAGTCCAGCTATGGACCCTCAACTCTATGGTCAAATAATCTTTGAGAAAGCAGGAAAACATATACAATGGAAAAAAGACAGTCTCTTCAATAAATGGTGTTGGGAAAATAGGGGCAGCTACCTGTAGAAGAATGATACTTGACCATAGTATACACAAAGATAAACACAAAATGGATAAAAGACCCTAACATGAAGCAGGAATCTATCAAAACCCTAGAGGATAACATGGGCAGTAACCTCTTTGACATTGCCCACAGCAACTTCTTTCAAGACACATCTCCAAAAGCAAAGGAAACAAAAGTGAAAATGAATTTTTGGGACTTCATCAAGACAAAAAGCTTCTGCGCAGCAAAGGATACAGTCAACAAAACAAAGAAGCAACCCAAGGAATGGGAGAAGATATTCGCAAATGACAGTACAGACAGTACAGAATCTATAAAGAACTTCTCAAACTCAACACCCCAAAAACCAGATAATTATGTCAAAAAATGGGCAGAAGACATGAACAGACACTTCTCCAATGAAGACATACAAATAATTAACAGAGAGATGAAAAAATGTTCATCATCATTAGCCATCAGGGAAATTCAAATCAAAACCTCATTGAGATACCACCTTACACCACTTAGAATGGCCAAAATTAGCAAAACAGTAAACAACATGTGTTGGAGAGGATGTAGAGAAAGGGGAACTCTTTTCCACTGATAATGAGAATGCAAGTTGGTGCAGCCACTTTGGAAAACAGTGTGGAGATTCCTTATGAAATTAAAAATAGAGCTACCCTATGACCCTGCAATTGCACTACTGGGTATTTACCCCAAAGTTACAGAGGTAGTGAAAAGAAGGGCCATCTGTACCCCAATGTTCATAGAAGCAATTACCACAGTCACCAAACTGGAAAGAGCCAAGATGCCCTTCAGACAGACAAATGGATAAAGAAGATGTGGCCCATATATACAATGGAATATTATGCCCCCATCAGAAAGGATGAATACCCAACTTCTGTATCAACAGATGGAACTGGAGGAGATTATGTTGAGTGAAATAAGTCAAGCAGAGAGAGTCAATTATCATACAGTTTCACTTTGGGGGCATAAGGAATAACACGGAAGACACTGAGAAAAGGAGGGGGAAGGGAGATATGAGAAATCAGAAGGGGAGACAAACCATGATAGACTGTGTACTCTGAGAAACAAACTAAGGGTTTTGGAGGGGAGGGGTGTTGGGTGAGCTTGGTGTTGGGTGTTAAGGAGGGCACGTATTGCATGGAGCACTGGGTGTGATGCATAAACAATAAATCTTGGAGCACTGAAAAAATAAAATAAAGTTAAAAAAATAAAAATGATAATGAGGAAAAAATAAAATAAAAATAAGTTGTCTATTAAAAACACACACACATTAAGATACCCCCTTACACCAGTTAGAATGGCCAAAATTAAGAAGGCAAGAAACAGCAAGTGTTGGGGAGAATGTGGAGAAAGGGGAATCCTCTTACACTCTTGGTGGGAATTCAAGTTTATGCAGTCATTTTGAGGACTCTTTCTCAGAGGTTTTTCAATAAATTAAAAAAGAGTTATCTATTAGCTGGCAATTGCCCTACTGGGTATTTACCTCAAAGGTACAGATGTAAAGAACAGAAGGGCCATTTGCACCCCAATGTTCATAGCAACAATGTCCATAGTAGCCAAACTGTGGAAAGAGCTGAGATACCCTTCAACAGACAAATGGATAAAGAAGATGTGGGTCCATATATACAATGGAATATTACTCAGCCATCAGAAAGGATTAATACCCAACTTTTGTATTGACGTGAATGTGACTAGAGGAGATTATATTGAATGAAATAAGTCAAGCAGAGAGAGTCAATTATCATATGGTTTCACTTACTTGTGTTACACAGGAATAGCATGAAGGACATTAGGAGAAGCAATGGAAAAATGAAGAGGGAAAATCAGAGAGGGAAACAAATCATGAGAGACTGTGGACTCTGAGAAATAAATGGAGGGTTTTAGAGAGGAGAGGAATGGGGGGATATGTTCACCTGGTGATGGGTATTAAGGAGGACATATATCGCATGGAGCACTGGGTGTTATATGTAAATAATGAATGTTGGAACACTACATCAGAAACTAAAGATGTACTGTATGATGACTAACATAATATTAATAATAATAATAGTAAACCAAAACAAAGAGCAAAAGGAAACCAGGATAATGGTGTTATGCTAAAGAGAGAATATCAATACAGAGAAAGAAACTATGAAAAGGTACCAACTAGAAATTCTGGAGTTGAAAAGTATAAATGAAATGAAAAATTCACTAGAGGAGTTTTGTAGTAGATTTGAGCAATGAAAAGGAACATGATCAATTTAGATTGTTTGGTTTGAGGACCAAGAAGAGGGGAAAAAAAAAAAAAAACCAGAAGAAAATGAGCAGAGTCTAAGAGACCTGTGAGACACTATCAAGCATATGAACATATGCATAATAGAAGTCTCAGAGGGAAAGAAGAGAGAAAATGGGACAGAGAAAATATTTATTTATTTATAAAGGCTTATTTATTTGACAGAGAGAAATCACAAGTATGGAGAGAGACAGGCAGAGAGAGAGAGAGGGAGAAGCAGGCTCTCTGCTTAGCAGAGAGCATATCAGGCTGCTGATCAGAGAGCCTGATAGGGGCCTCCATCCCAGGACCCTGAAATATTGACCTGAGCTGAAGACAGAGACTTAACCCACTGAGCCACCCAGGTGCCTTGCATCCTTATTTTGAAATACTTTATAGATTGGTATTTCTCTGTGGATAAGCTGAGCTTTACACCCATCCTGAAGAAACTATTTTATATGACTATACAAGTGGAATACAATTTTATTTCTTGGTCTTTCTTTCTTTCTTTCTTTCTTCCTTTCTTTCTTTCGTTCTTTCTTCTTCCTTTCTTTCTGTGTGGAAGAGAGATTTAGAAAAACAAACACAGGGGCGCCTGGGTGGCTCAGTGGGTTGGGCCTCTGCCTTTGGCTCAGGTCGTGATCCCAGGGTCCTGGGATCGAGCCCCGCATCGGGCTTTCTGCTCAGCGGGAAGCCTGCTTCCTCCTCTCTCTCTCTCTGCCTGCCTCTCTGCCTACTGACTACTTGTGATCTCTCTCTCTGTCAAATAAATAAATAAAGTCTTTAAAAAAAAAAAAAAAAAAAAAAAAAGAAAAACAAACACATATGTATTTCCCCAAAGTCCCTCTTATTTTGTATTTAATATATTTTATCTTCTCCATACTCTTATTTTATAGGACTTTAAATAAATATTTTCTGTTATTTCTGATATTCCAGGGTGAGACTTAATTTCTTTTAAAGATTTTATTTATTTATTTGACACAGAGAGAGAGAGACACCACAAGAGGCAGAGAGGCAGGCAGAGAGAGAGGGGAAAGCAGGCTCCCTGCTGAGCAGAGAGCCCAATGTGGGGCTTGATTCCAGGACCCTGAAACCATGACCTGAGCTGAAGGCAGAGGCTTAACCCACTGAGTCACCCAGGTGCCCCAGGAAAATATTTAAAAAAATAATGGTTAAATATGTCATCAAGTTTGGTGAAAGATGAGCATGTATATGTCTATTTGCAGATACTTGCTTTTAAATGTAGATAATCCCAAAGAATCCATAAAAAAAAATCCCACAACAATTAGAGGTAATAAATTATTATAGCAAAGTTGCAGGTTACAATATCAGCCAAAAAAATCAGTTGTGTTTCTATACAATAGTGGTAAATAAAATAAATAATAAAATCAAGAAAACAATTCCATTTACATTAATGTCAGAAGGATAAAATAATTTGGAATAAATTTGACTAAGGTGGTGTAAAAATTGTACACTGAAAACTATAAAAGATTGTTGAAAGGAATTAAAGACCTAGATGAGTAGAAAGATGTTCCATGTTCATGAATTGAAGGGCTTAATATTGTAAAGATGGCAATACTTTCCAAATTTATCTACAGAGTCAATACAATCCTTATCAGAATTCTCCTTGGTAGAAATCAACAAACTGATTTTAAAATTTATATAGAACTGCAAAGGACTCAGAGTAGCCAAAATAATCATGAAAAAGAACAAAATTGGAGGGCTCATGCTTCCTGATTTCAAAATTTTACAAGCCTAAAATAGAAGAGTGTGGCATTAGCATAAAATTATACATATAGAACAATGGAGTAGAATAGAACCCAAAAGTAATGCATACATTTATAATCAAATGATTTTTGACAAGAGTACCAATGCCGTTCAGTAGAGGAAAGGAATAGTCTTTTACTCAGATTATGTTGTGACAAAGGGATATCTTTATCTTTATTGAGTAAACTGAAGTTAGACCCTGCCTTGCACCATATACAGAAGTACAGCAAAATGGATTAAAGACCTATATGTAAGGATTAAAACTGTAAAAGCCTTAGACAAAAATATAGGGGTAAATTTTTAGATTAACCCTTGTGTAACAAGAGACAGATATATTCAGTGTAATAATGTGAAGTTGTTGATTATGCAGCATTACTCAATGAATGCTTATTAGAAGACTAAAAAGCAGGGGAGCCAAGTAAGATAGCCCATAGAGTCAGCCTCTGTGGTCACAGAACAGGGATGTGGGATGTTGAGTGTGGGCCTGAAAGGCATACAGAAGTCATCCAGCCAAAAAGCTAGGGGGTTTCCTTCTTTAGGCTTTTGCCTTCAGCATTTATCTCTGTCTGAGGACCAGGAAACTAGCCTGAGTCAGAGCTGGTAGCATGATCCTTGAGTCAGTGAGTTTCCTCCCAGACTGATAACAACAGGTTTCCTGGAGGAAGCCTCTAATGGTACTCATTCTTCTTTGAACCTGCTGTGCCCAACACTTGCTCATGGGAGATGTAATAAAGATGTGAGTGTTAATCCAGTGTATATGGAAACAATTATTCTGACCCACTTAGTTTCATAGGATCATTTTATACAATTTTCCTATTCCCCTTCCAATTGGTATAGACCCTCTGGGATCAATCTCTTAAAAATTTAAAATTTTTAATTTGAAAAAGCCCCTTTCCCATTGTCAAAATATTTCTTGACCAGAGTGTGGTATGATATGGATAATGTGCTACTGAAATATTTACTGTAAATTCCTTCTCTCGAGTCTCCAGCTTTTAGAGTTCTTATTCTCCGACTTTAATTTTACAGAATCCAGGTCAGTTTTTTCCTTTAGCAAAAAACAATAGAAGCCAGATATTCTGGATTCAGTTAGGATAGAAGAATCTAAAGATTGAAAGTGAAGGAGCAGGAGGCTGGCTGAGGACAAAGCAAAGGCTGGCGCCTTGCACCCCCCCCTTCACCGGCTCCCCTCCATATGTGTGGCATTCCTCAGGCACCCCTGCCTGCCATAAAATGATAAATGGTTAACTTGCTGAGATCACAATCCTGCAAGACAGGAGTCTCCCTTGGTTTGCAAATGTCCTTGAGATTTACAAACAAAGAAGTTACCTTATCAATAGCCCAATTTCCAGGGACACAGAACTCAGTTCCTCAAGCCCTAATGTCACCCTCCCCTCCATAAAAAACCGAAGGAGGCGGAGGTAGAAGGAAAAGTAAATAAAGTTAAATTTCTTCTAAACCTAAATCTCATTAACAAGGATGCTTGATAGCAGGAATGTAACATTCCACCAGGAGACTCCCAATTGTCTTTACTTGATAGTAACCAGGCCTTCAATATCCTGATAGTGCTTTTTTCGCATGCGTGGGCTAACCGGCCAGTTCTGCTTCTGTAAGATTGCTTTGTCTGCTTTCGCAAGCAGGTCCCCTGACCCAATCCACTGACGCCAAGTATGCCTGTTCAAACTGTCAATCAATCAGCTCAGCCCCACCCGAAACTTGTTTGTATCTGTCTATAAAAATCCTGCACTGACCCAGCTCTGGACCTCTCGGCATTATCGGCAACAAGCGGCGCAGAGGTCCAGGTTCGAACCTGCAATAAACGACCCTTGATGATTGGCTTTGACTCATGTCTCTGGTGGTCTTTTAAGGTGGGGGTAATACTCTATTGGCATTTCAGAAAGGTCCCCCAATAATGGGTCCATGATTGAAGTGATGAGGGAGCAGGAGGCTGGCTGAGGACAAAGCAAAATCTGGCACCTTGCACCCCCTCCCTTCGGTAATGTGTGTGACATTCCTCAGGCATCCCTGACTGCCACAAATGAGAAACAAATAGTTAACTTGCAGAGATCACAATCCTGCAAGACAGGAGTCTCCCTTGGTTTACAAATGTCCTAAAGATCTACAAACAAAGAAGATACCTTATCAATAGCACAATTTCCAGAGGCAAATAACTCAGTTCCTCAAGCAGTAATGTCACCCTCCCCTCCATAAACAAAACTGAAGGAGGCTGAGGTAGAAGGAAATGAACCTAAATCCTTTTTTTTTTTTCACTTCACCCAGAACACTTTTAATAATGCACATAAAAAAAAGAAGTATTCATCTTACAAATTGTTCTGCAATCCAAATATACAATAGCTTGGAAAACAACATTTAGAAAACAAAAGCCAATATAGTTAAATCTCTTCTGAACCTAAATCTCACTAAGAAAGACTTGATAGCAGGATTGTGGCATCCCACCAAGAATCTCCCAACTATCTTGATGTTAATGGCTGGCCAAAAGACAGCATTGATCAAGCTGCAAGGCCTCCGGTATCCCGGCAACTTGTAGGCCCTCTTTAGCATATAAAAGCTCTGTTGAAACCTCCCTTCCCCTCACCTTCCCCCAACTGCAAGGTACTTAACCTGCCATCTCTCACAACCCAGGGCAGCAGCTCTTTCTGCCCACGGGTCATGTCCCCATGCTTTAATAAACCACCATTTTGCACCAAAGATGTCTCAAGAGTTCTTTCTTGGTCATCGGCTCTGGACCTCAGCCCACTGAACCTCACCTAGGTTCTAGAACTTCATCAAAAGGAGTGAGACGGATACAAGCAAAGCTTTATTTCATGCCAAGCATGGAGAATCAAACCGGCTGGCCTCTTACAGAGAGTGCCATTTTCCCCTCCCCTGCCTTACTGAATAAATTTTAAAGGGCAAGGGACATGTGGTTGGGCCTGGCCACACACAAGTGGCCAATGAGATTGTAACACACAGAGAAAGTTGCACAGTCATGCTAGGTCACACATGGGTGGCCAATTGAATTACAATTTACCCTAGTAGATATTTGAACTAGCCTATCACCTTGGTCAGAATTGGTGCCCAAAATGCGGGGCCCATACTCCTTGGTAGCTAAGGAGACAGTATGCACCCCCTCTGATTGGATATCTCCACCTGTCCTGACCACCCACCCCCCCCTTGTATTTGGGCTTTGTTACCTGGGACTGGTTTCCTAGGCTTGCTTTTAAGTAAGTCCCTTGGGGTGGGGGGCAAGGTCAATTTAAGTTTTACTGCATAAACAACAAAATGACTGTTTAATTCAAGATGGAATCACTCTGGGTAAAACAGGTACTTACAAGATGAACCCTGACAATTTGAAGCAGGTATCACTTATTCTTTTCCACAATATTCTCTTGACATGAAGCTATTGTTAGGTGATCTGACTCTGCATAGGGGCTCAAAGATACAGTTGTAGGAGTGGTAAAAAGCATAGAATTACAGGTGTGTCCTCTTATTTATTTATTTATTTGACAGAGATCACAAGTAGGCAGAGAAGCAGGCAGAGAGAGAGGAGGAAGCAGGCTCCCCACTGAGCGAAGAGCCCAATGTGGGGCTCAATCCCAGGACCCTGGGATCATGACCTGAGCCGAAGGCAGAGGCCTTAGCCCACTGACCCACCCAGGCGCCCCACAGGTGTGTCCTCTTGAAAGACATTTTTACAAATGAATGTCATCGCTTTTATGTCTCATTGTTTGTTATTGCTGCTGGGCATACCTGCTCCCAATTGGTACTTTAATGAAGTGCAGAGTTTGCTTTCCATTTCATCCATATGCTGTTGTGAGCTCCTTGATGAAGCTCATTATATTCAAATATGTTTTCTCTGCACCTAACTTAGCGCCTGGTACACAGGAAGACTCAATAAGTGTTTTCTGAATGAATGATTTCCCCAGATTGTAATAGTAAAACTAAGTGTACTAATCTTATTTATAACTAAATAAGTACAATCTCATTTATATGCACAATGACTCAATGAGGTTGATACAATTTATCCTCATTTTACTGATTTATAACCAATGTTTTGAGTTGTTAAATGACTTTCCCAAGTCAGTCTTTAAAACATATCTAGAATTTGATCACTTGTCACCACTTCACTGCTCTTCACCTGGCCCAAGTCACCATAATTTCTTACCTAGATGCAGTGTTTCCTAAATATCTGTTAACTCATTACATGTTTTTGTATGTCTTCATTTTTTAAAGATTTATTTATTTACATTAGAGTGAGAGAGAGAGAGAGAGAGCAAGAATGAGCTCAAGTGGGGGGATAGGAAGAGAGAGAGGGAGAGAGTCCAACTTAGGGATGTATCTCACAACCCTGAGATCATGATCTGAGCAAAAATCAAGAGTCAGACACTTAACTGACTGAGCCACCCAGGTACCCCTAATTTTTGTTTTCTCTTCCTTTTATTATTTTGAAATGTTTCTCTTTAATTCCTCATAATATCTTGCCCTCGAGTCTATATGATATTAATAGAGCTACTGCAGTCATATTCTTGTTAGGAAAAATAATCAGAATAGTGAGAAAACAGGTGACACTCTGAGAAGCAGGAGAACTCAGGTTTATTTTATGCCAGCCGACCCAGACAAGCATGCACTCAAAAATCTGGGTCCCAGACAGCAGGTTTATAGAGCTTTTTATAGGGAAGTGCAGGAGGCCAGGTTCCAAGGGCTATGCTGACTGCTGGTAGGTGGGTTTAAACTGGGGGAGCTGGGATGGCAGGGGTAGGGGGAGCTGTTTTATTCAGGAGGCCTGTTTATTGAAGGAGAAAACTTAAATGGCTGCCAGTGGGGCTTTGGTAATTTCTTGCTTATTGTTAGTTACTTCCCATCTACTGGGTTTTGCAGGTCTCGGCCTACTCTGGATAATTTTCCTCTTCATTCTTACTGTTTGTGTACCTTTTTCATCCATTTGTGTTCAACCTATCTTTATATGTCTTTATGTAGAAAGCATGTTGGATTTCTCTTTCTAATCCATTCTGACAGCCTTTGCCTTTTAATCTGAGTATTTGGTTTGTTAACACTTCATGTAGTTATCGATATGATTGAATTCAGGTCTACCTTTCTACTATTTGTTTCACTTTGACTCCTGTGTTGTTTTGTTTTGTTTTGTTTTTTTTTAGATTTTAAAAAATTTATTTGACAAAGAGAGAGACATCACAAGTAGGCAGAGAGGCAGGCAGAGAGAGGGAGGGTAGGAAGCAGGCTCCCCGTGGTGCAGAGAGCCTGATGTGGGGCTCGATCCCAAGACCCTGAGATCACGACCTGAGGCAGAGGCTTTAACCCACTGAGCCACCCAGGTGCCCCATGACTCCTGTGTTTTTTATTCATCTCCCTCTTTCCCATTTTGTTTTGAATTAATTGAATATATTTTAGAATTCCAATTAATTTGCCTGCTGGCTTTTTACTTTATTTTATTTTATTAAAGATCTTAGTTTATTAGTCCTCTCATGAAAAATCTGCTCAATCACTACAGATAGAGTCACTGCAGAGTCTTTACTCCTTCTATTGTCCAATCTCTAGATCACTGCTAGGCACTTCATTTCTTTTTGCCAGAATCTTCATTGGCTTTTGCAGCCTCCTGACTTTCTTCCTTCTGTTCTTGTGTTCCTTTCACTGCTTTCTTGAGGTCTTTTCCTTCTCATAAAGCCATGTCTTCCAAATCTATGTTTAGGTTTATTTTTCTTTGCATAATCCTAGGAATCATAGATCATGCAAAAGCTTGTTGTCTTGCCTCCACTAAAATGAATTCTGAACCCAAATACAAAGATGATGGCTGGTGTGGTCTTATACATTTTGGCTAGTTTTTATAGGATTTCTGTCGCCTTTCTGGAGTGAAGACCAGTTATGACCATTTGTTTCTGCTCAAGTAGTTGGTTGGTCATGAACTTCCCGGTCCAAATAGTTGCTGTGTCATTCATAATGGTGGCTGAGCTTCCAGCAGCCAGGAAGGAAAAGAGCTGCCTACTGGCTTTTTAGCTATACTTTGTTTTTGGTTTTGTTCACATTTTTTTAGGCTTTTCTGGGGATTTCAGTTCACATCTCTAGTTTTTACCTGTCTGTTTTGAATTAATTTTGTACTATTTCACATAAAATGTGGAAACCTTGTAAATATAAAGGTACATTTACTACCCCCTCATGCCATAGTTATCTTACACATTACATCTACAAATGACCTAAAATACAATTTTATAGTTTTTGTCTAAATAGTTGTCTTAATTCTAAAGAAATTAAGGAGGAAGCAGTCTTTTATATTTATATACATAATTACCATTTACAATGATCATTTATTCCTTCCTGAAGATTTATATTTCTTTCTGTTTTACACCCAGAATTTTGGATTTTCATTTTTTGGCTTTCTTCTTTCTTTGATCTCCTTTCTCACGTTCCAGTGAATGTGTTACTGTAAACTCAAGCCTTCTTTTCTGTTTCTTAAGGCAGTAAGACTTTAGTTTTCTATCAGAATGTTAACTACTGCACATAGCTAAAGGCCACACTAACAAAAGGGAAATTGACTTTTGTTTTCTTCTGCCAAGTGTTGACTCCCTACAGTTCCTGATTCAATTTCCTTCAAGTATTTGTATTTATATTTTGTTTAGAGTTGATAATTAACTGCAAGAGTATTTGTTGATAATTGACCTTACTGGGAGTGGTTCTTTGCTTTCCATTGCCTTTTTTTTTTTTTTTTTTTTTGGTTAATCTTTTATTGTAAAATAAAACACAGATACAGAAAACCATGCAAAAAAAAAAGTATAGCTGAATGAGTCATTATAAAGTGAATATCCCTGTAAAAGTCTTCCAAGTTAAGAAACAGAACCCTGTCACTTACCTCAGAAGTCTCTTCCATGTGCCCCTTCCTATTACAATTCTGTCACTCCTTTCATAATTAACAACTACCTTGAACTTTATAGCAATTATTTTCTTGAACTTTTTATTTTGTCTTCCAAATATTCATTTCTAAATACCATAGTTAAGTCATATTTTTTAAGTATTTTTCATGTATTAATTCTCCTTTAATTTCTTTACAATGAATCTATTAAATTCTTGGTGTTTAACCTGTAATGTTTCTTTCCTCTTTTACCCCCTGAGCTATCATACTTTAACATATTATGTAACTTACTAATTGATCTTGTTTGTTTCCTCATTCTCCTACTAAATATTACACCCATGAGTAAATGGGTTTTTGTATGTTTTGTTTACTGTTTATTTTCAATACCTAGGACAGTGCCTAGCACAGAGTAGGTACTCAATACCTATTTGCTGAATGAACAAATAAGAAGCCTAACTTTTGCATTGTGTTGCCTTCTTTCCTCATATTCCCAATACTGAATACTTAAAGATCTGAAAATTACTCTGGCAACATTAGTATTCCTTAAATTACTCAAAGAAAATGCTCTTTCTCTGGAAAAAGTTATAAGTTATAATAGTCTCTCTTCTTTCTTTTTACAACTCAATGCACTTATTTGATCAACAGATACTTACTGAACACCTCTGAAGTGCCAAACACTACTCTATACACAGAAGATACATCAGTAAAAGTGTCAGAAAAAGCCTCTGGCCATGGGGAACTTATATTATAGTGAGGAAGAAATACTATAAGCAAATAAACAAATAGATATATCACATGTCAGGTTGTGATAAATGCTATAAAGAAAAATAAAGCTGGGTAAGAGCACAGATTATGCTAAGGTCTGCTATTTTAGAAAGAGTTATCAGGGAAGTCTTTTTAGAGTATTATTTACTAAAGTTTTATTTATTTATTTATTTATTTATCTTCCAAATATTCATTTCTAAATATTTATTTTAAATATTTATTTTTAGATATCTATTTTTTATTATGTTCAATTAGCCAACATTTAATACATCATTAGTTTTTGATGTGGTGTTCAATGATTAATTATTTGCATATAACACCCAGTGCTCATCACCACAGGTACCCTCTTTAATACCCATCACCCTGTAAGTAACATTTAAACAGAGATTTTAATTAAATGAGGAGAAATTTGCTTATATATCTGGGAGAAAAGCTCCAGACAGAGAGAACAAAGGATACAGAAACCCTGAGGCAAGATCATTCTTGTCCAAGGAAGAGTAATGAATGCAAAGGGTCTGAAGGTCCCAGCATGAGGTGAAGAAGGGTAAGGGAGAGCAGAGAGGAGGCAGGGAACCGGGCTATGTAAGGCATTGTAGAGCATAGTAAGGACTATGTGTTTCATTTTTAAAAAAATATTTTGTTTATTTATTTGACAGAGAGATCACAAGTAAGCAGAGAGGCAGGCAGAGAGAGAGGAAGGGAAGCAGGCTCCCTGCTGAGCAGAGAGCCTGATGCGGGGCTCAATCCCAGGACCCTGAGACCATGACCTGAGCCAAAGGCAGAGGCTTAACCCACTGAACCACCCAGGTGCCCTATGTGTTTCATTTTATGCATGATGAAATCTATTGGGGGATCTTTGGTAGTCATTTGACATTCTATGACTTATGTTTTTAAATAGTTTTTCTGACTGCTATATAGAGAAAAAACATAGAGACAAGAGTGGGCTTTTTTGTTTGATTGTTTTTGCTTCTGTTTTGTTTTCAAGGAATTCAGTTTGGGGTAATTGCAATAATCCAGGCAAGTTATGATTATGGCTTAGAACAAAGGGTAGCAAGATTTTTCTTTAGAGTATATTTTAAAGATGGAGGTGATGTGGGAAAACTATGTAGAAAAAAATTAAATTTCCTTACTACCTACAGTCCTTTGACAAGTCCTTGAAACAAGCAGAGTGATATTCCTCTAGGAACTCAACTGCCTTGATGTTAATACCTTGCTAAGGGCAAAAGGCAATCCTAGCCAAATCCTCCCTCACCCTAGGAACCAGTAAGTCTACTTTAACATATAAAAATTGCTTGGAAAACTTCCTTTATCTTTAAATCTCTCAAGGTCATGTTGGTAATCATCTCCCAAGCATGTGGCCCACTGATATACATCTGAAGGGTCTCATGACTAAGATTTTATTAGATGGCAATAAATGATCTTTTCCCAACAATAGCTAGCTCCCTGAAGGTCCTGGTAATCTTCATTCCAAAATTCCCTAGAGACTCATGCTATCCCTAAACCCCACCCAACTTGAAAGTATACAATGGGCCACTTCACTCCTCATGACTCCAATGCAGATCTATCTGCCCACAGGTCCTGTACCCATGCTTTAATAAAGCTAACTTTTTGCACCAAAGACCTCTCAAGAATTCTTTCTTGGCCATCAGCTTTGAACCCTAATGTCTTTCCTACATCAGAGGCAGTAGGATTTTCTAAAAATTACAGGTGAAATGTGGAGAGAAAGTAGAACATCAATGATAATACTAAGATTTTTATCCTTCAAGGGGCAGAGGAAGTGTCATGAATTGAGATACTAAGGAGCAAGGAGAAAGTAAGTTTTAGGGTAGGGAGAGAAATTGAGTTAATTTGTCTATGGGGCATATTCAAGTGGAGATACAAGTGTGTTGCTGGAAATGTAACTTTGATGTTCAGCATATTAAAAGTTTTTTCATTACCTAAAGGAAAATCATGAAACTTGATGAGATGCATAGGGAGGTGTCTTAGTCTGCTTGGGCTGCCATAACAAAATACCACAGACTAGGTGGCTTAAACAATAGAAATCTATTTCTGACAGAAATTTGTTGCCTCTTCTCTTGGGTTGCAAGTGACTGCTATCTTACTATGTGCTCACAAGACCTCCTCTTTGAACATGCGTGGAGAGACAGAAAGTGCTAGCTCTCTGTTGTCTCTTCTTTTAAGAGTGCTAACATCAGATCATGGCTTCATTCTCAGGACCTCATCTAATCCCAGTTACCCCCAAGTCCCCCATCTCCAAATAACATCACATTGGGATTAAGGGCTTCAATATATGAATTTTGGAGATGCAAACATTAAATCCATAACAGGATGAAAATGTAACGTTGATGTTCAACAAAAGCAAAGATATGAAGATCAAAGCCTGAAGCATTCCAACATTTAAAGATTGTAAGAACCATAGAGTCTAATAAGGAGGAGCCATGAATAGGGTAAGAAGAAAGCCAGGGAAATTTGATGTCTTGAAAATTAATGAAAAAAGTATTTCAAGTTGTTGCTTCTGTGTCAAGTTTCTTCAAAGAAGTTAGGAAAGAATAAGACTGAGCACACTTCATTGGTTCTACCAACGTGGAGATAATGATTACCTTAGCAAGAACTGCTTTAGTGGGAAGGTGGAAGCAAAAGCCTTTAAGAGAACAACAACAGGACAAATGCAAAAATCATGTAAATACCCCTTTCAAAGAATTTTGCCAAAAAAGAGTGGTAGATAGTGGGGTGATGTGGAGTTAATGGATATTATGGAAGATTATTGCAACAGTTGGTATGTTGATATGAATTAGAGAGTAAAGAAGGGGAATGTGATGATCCAGGAGATAGAAAAGTAATCACATTTGAAAGTTTTTGAGCAGGCTTAAGGGGATGGGACCTAATACACACACGGAGAAGCTAAGCTCATATCCATTATTTTAAAAAACGAAGGCAGGGTATAAGGCACAGACAGATGTGGTTATTTTCTTTTTTAAAAAAAGATTTTATTTATTTGTTTGACAGACAGAGATCACAAGTAGGTAGAGAGACAGGTAAAGAGAGAGGAGGAAGCAGGCTCCCTGGTGAGCAGAAAGCTTGATGCGGGGCTCGATCCCAGGACCCTGGGATCATGACTGAACAGAAGGCAGAGGCTTTAATGCACTGAGCTACCCAGGGGCCCCATATTTTTTTTTTTTTTACATCAAGAAAAAACAAGGTCATGAAAAAGTGTGAGGAAGGTAAAGAAGTTGTTCAATGTTAATAGGATAGAATAAAAGAACACTGGATAAACTGAAGGACCACTTCATTAAGGGGTCTTACATTTAATGTGAGACATATAGCTGGTTGACTATTTTTCTTGAACTATGTTCATATACTTAAGTGAAATTGCTGAGTAGACAGAAAATTAGATCTAATAAAGGTTGGAATATGTTGGGTGAGTATGACGAAGGGGAGAGGAGCAAAAGAGTTGAGAATATATGCAAGAAAATGATAAAAATGACTGATCATGGAATGTCAACTAAATAAGGAGAAAGTGAAAATGTGAATGAAATGATGGATAGTAGTACAAAGGTGGTAAGATCAGTGAGTTGAAGGTGCCAGTGAGTTCAAAGGCTTGTTGGAATAAGATAAGCAGGAAAAAGTAGTGATTGGAAAGAAGCCTGTTTGAAAAGAGATTTTGGTGATGGTATGATAATTACTTTCAAGAATGCCTATGGGAGGAGTACCTTCAGTGAGTTGGAAGACAAGTACACTGGAAGTGAAGAGGTAAAGGAGCTATAACCTGGATATTGCTTGGATTATTTTTAGGAATATTAGAATCATCAATAATGATGACAAGATAAATGATGGAGAAAGACTATAAGTCAGGAATCAAATCTTTAATGAAGAAGAAATATTGTCTAGGATGATGATAATATGGCTGAAATAAGACATAGGAGAGTTGGTGGGTGGGAGAGTCTGATAGCACATATTTCCTTTTTTTTCATTTTTTTAAAAAGTCAAGTATGTCATTAATTTCAGATGTAGAATTCAATAATTCATTAATTGCATATAACACCCAGTGTTCATCATATCACATTCCCTCCTTAATGCCCATCACCCAGCCCCTACTCACCTCCCCTCCAGCAACCCTCACTTTCTTTCTTATAGTTAAGAATCTATCACGGTTTGTCTCCCTCTTTGATGACCTCCCATTCAATTTTTCCTCCCTTCCCCTATGACCCTGGCAGTTTCTTGTATTCCACATATGATTTAAAATATATAATTGCCTTTCTCTGATTGACTTATTTCACTCCACATAATATGCGTAAAGTGTAGAATTTAGTGATTCATCAATTCATACACCAGTGCTCATCACAAGTCTGCTCCTTAAAACCCATAACCCATTTAACCCATCTCCCCCACTAACCTCCCCTCCTGCAACCCTCATTTGTTCTCTATACTAAAGAGTCTGTTTTATGGGAGGAGGAGGCAAGATGGTGGAGAAGTAGAGGACCCTATTTCAACCAGTTCCCTGAATTTAGTTGGCTATCTACCGAACAATTCTGAACACCCACAAAATCAGTCTGAGATGTAAGAAGATATATCTGGATCCCTATAAGCAGAAAAATACTACCTGTTATGAGGTAGAAAGGGCAGAATCATGAGTCTGCAGGAAGATACAGGGGATAAATAGAAGGGGGTGGGAACATCCATAAGCTGAATCCTGGAAAGCGATATAACATTGAGTGTAACATTGTCCTGAGCCAGGAACTGGGCAAAAAGTCACAAGAGTGGTAGCAGCAGGAAAAGGTTTTAGAGCAGTGCTCAGGCAAGACCCAGGAATTAACAATGCATTTGTGTGTGTATGTATGTGCATGAGCCCTCTCAAACCTGTGGCTGTTCATGGTTTTAGAAGCACAAAGGGCAGGGACACACCCAGGCCCCTGAAAGAATCACAGTGGGTACACACAGCAGGTGTTTTCTGTGGCACATACAGAAACAGAGACTCTGTGTTCTGGAGGATTTAGTGAAAAGACTGTGATTTCTCTGCACTGAGACAGAAGTTTGGGTGCAGCCATTTCTGCTCTGAACCACTAAAGGGGTGCAAAAAGCTACCAGAGAACAAAACTAAAAAAACTGGTTTCCACAGAGTCCAGCCCACAACCAGGATATGAGAAACTCTGCACAAGCAGGGTTGCCTGAGAAAGAGCTGCAGCAGACCCTTCCCCAGAAGACAGGCTGCAAGAACAAAAGGACAACAAATCAATGGTCCCCATAAGACTAAAATGACAACACAGGGGAAACACAGGGAAACACAGGGGAAAATAGTATACTGAGTTCCAGGCGTTGCCTCATGGCTTGCTTATTTTTCAGATACAACTCTCTTTTTCTTTTTACTTCCTCTTATGTTTCTATGCTTTTTCTTTTTACCTTTTTCTAATTTCAACTAGCTCTTTAATATATCAAGCTATATTTCATAATAGCTTTTTAACTTGTACTTTTTTACACCCATATTCTTTTTATTGATATGTTTCAATTTAGTACTTTCCCCCCATTCAATATTACCTTTATATATATTTTATATATATTTATATACTGATCTTTTTTTAAAAATTTTTTATTTTTTATAAACAGTACATTAAAAAGATTATTCACCACGACCAAGTGGGATTTATTCCAGGGCTGCAAGGTTGGTTCAACATCCGCAAATCAGTCAATGTGATACAACACATCAATAAAAGTAAGAACAAGAACCATATGATACTCTCAATAGATGCTGAAAAAGCATTTGACAAAGTACAACATCCCTTCCTGATCAAAACTCTTCAAAGTGTAGGGATAGAGGGCACATACCTCAATATCATCAAAGCCATCTATGAAAAACCCACCGCAAATATCATTCTCAATGGAGAAAAACTGAAAGCTTTTCCGCTAAGGTCAGGAACACGGCAGGGATGTCCATTATCACCACTGCTATTCAACATCGTACTAGAGGTCCTAGCCTCAGCAATCAGACAACAAAAGGAAATTAAAGGCATCCAAATCGGCAAAGAAGAAGTCAAATTATCACTCTTCGCAGATGATATGATACTATATGTGGAAAACCCAAAAGACTCCACTCCAAAACTGCTAGAACTTATACAGGAATTCAGTAAAGTGTCAGGATATAAAATCAATGCACAGAAATCAGTTGCATTTCTCTACACCAACAGCAAGACAGAAGAAAGAGATATTAAGGAGTCAATCCCATTTACAATTGCATCCAAAACCATAAGATACCTAGGAATAAACCTAACCAAAGAGGCACAGAATCTATACTCAGAAAACTATAAAGTATTTATGAAAGAAATTGAGGAAGACACAAAGAAATGGAAAAATGTTCCATGCTCCTGGATTGGAAGAATAAATATTGTGAAAATGTCTATGCTACCTAAAGCAATCTACACATTTAATGCAATTCCTATCAAAGTACCATCCATCTTTTTCAAAGAAATGGAACAAATAATTCTAAAATTTATATGGAACCAGAAAAGACCTCGAATAGCCAAAGGGATATTGAAAAAGAAAGCCAACGTTGGTGGCATCACAATTCCGGACTTCAAGCTCTATTACAAAGCTGTCATCATCAAGACAGCATGGTACTGGCACAAAAACAGACACATAGATCAATGGAACAGAATAGAGAGCCCAGAAATAGACCCTCAACTCTATGGTCAACTAATCTTCGACAAAGCAGGAAAGAATGTCCAATGGAAAAAAGACAGCCTTTTCAATAAATGGTGCTGGGAAAATTGGACAGCCACATGCAGAAAAATGAAATTGGACCATTTCCTTACACCACACACAAAAATAGACTCAAAATGGATGAAGGACCTCAATGTACGAAAGGAATCCATCAAAATCCTTGAGGAGAACACGGGCAGCAACCTCTTCGACCTCTGCCGCAGCAACATCTTCCTAGGAACAACGCAAAAGGCAAGGGAAGCAAGGGAAAAAATGAACTACTGGGATTTCATCAAGATCAAAAGCTTTTGCACAGCAAAGGAAACAGTTAACAAAATCAAAAGACAACTGACAGAATGGGAGAAGATATTTGCAAACGACATATCAGATAAAGGACTAGTGTCCAGAATCTATAAAGAACATAGCAAACTCAACACCCAAAGAACAAATAATCCAATCAAGAAATGGGCAGAAGACATGAACAGACATTTCTGCAAAGAAGACATCCAGATGGCGAACAGACACATGAAAAAGTGCTCCATAGCACTCGGCATCAGGGAAATACAAATCAAAACCACAATGAGATATCACCTCACACCAGTCAGAATGGCTAAAATCAACAAGTCAGGAAATGACAGATGCTGGCGAGGATGCGGAGAAAGGGGAACCCTCCTACACTGTTGGTGGGAATGCAAGCTAGTGCAGCCACTCTGGAAAACAGCATGGAGGTTCCTCAAAATGTTGAAAATAGAACTGCCCTATGACCCAGCAATTGCACTATTGGGTATTTACCCTAAAGATACAAATGTAGTGATCCAAAGGGACACATGCACCCGAATGTTTATAGCAGCAATGTCCACAATAGCCAAACTATGGAAAGAACCTAGATGTCCATCAACAGATGAATGGATCAAGAAGATGTGGTATATATACACAATGGAATACTATGCAGCCATCAAAAGAAATGAAATCTTGCCATTTGCAACAACGTGGATGGAACTAGAGCGTATCATGCTTAGCGAAATAAGTCAAGCAGAGAAAGACAACTATCATATGATCTCCCTGATATGAGGAAGTGGTGATGCAACATGGAGGCTTAAGTGGGTAGAAGAATAAATGAAACATGATGGGATTGGGAGGGAGACAAACCATAAGTGACTCTTAATCTCACAAAACAAACTGAGGGTTGCCGGGGGGAAGGGGTTGGGGAGAAGGGGGTGGGATTATGGACATTGGGGAGGGTATGTGATTTGGTGAGTGCTGTGAAGTGTGTAAACCCGGTGATTCACAGACCTGGGGATAAAAATATATGTATATAAAAAATATATGTTTATAAAAAAAAAAAAATTAAAAAAAAAAAAAAACATATATTTTTATCCCCAGGGGTACAGGTCTGTGAATCGCCACACTTCACACTTCACAGCACTCACCAAAGCACATACCCTCCCCAATGTCCATAACCTCAACTCCCTTCTCCCAACACCCCTCCCCCCAGGAACCCTCAGTTTGTTTTGTGAGATTAAGAGTCACTTATGGTTTGTCTCCCTCCCAATCCCATCTTGTTTCATTGAATCTTCTCCTACCCACTAACCCCACGTTGCATCACCACTTCCTCATATCAGGGAGATCATATGATAGTTGTCTTTCTCTGCTTGACTTATTTCGCTAAGCATGATACGCTCTAGTTCCATCCATGTTGTCGCAAATGGCAAGATTTCATTTCTTTTGATGGCTGCATAGTATTCCATTGTGTATATATACCACATCTTCTTGATCCATTCATCTGTTGATGGACATCTACGTTCTTTCCATAGTTTGGCTATTGTGGACATTGCTGCTATAAACATTCGGGTGCACGTGCCCCTTTGGATCACTACGTTTGTATCTTTAGGGTAAATACCCAGTAGTGCAATTGCTGGCTCATAGGGCAGGTCTATTTTCAACATTTTGAGGAACATCCATGCTGTTTTCCAGAGTGGCTGCACCAGCTTGCATTCCCACCAACAGTGTAGGAGGGTTCCCCTTTCTCCGCATCCTCGCCAGAATCTGTCATTTCCTGACTTGTTGATTTTAGCCATTCTGACTGGTGTGAGGTGATATCTCATTGTGGTTTTGATTAGTATTTCCCTGATGCCGAGTGATATGGAGCACTTTTTCATGTGTCTGTTGGCCATCTGGATGTCTTCTTTGCAGAAATGTCTGTTCATGTCCTCTGCCCATTTCTTGATTGGATTATTTGTTCTTTGGGTGTTGAGTTTGCTAAGTTCTTTATAGATTTTGGACACTAGTCCTTTATCTGACATGTCGTTTGCAAATATCTTCTCCCATTCTGTCAGTTGTCTTTTGGTTTTGTTAACTGTTTCCTTGCTGTGCAAAAGCTTTTGATCTTGATGAAATCCCAATAGTTCATTTTTGCCCTTGCTTCCCTTGCCTTTGGCGATGTTCCTAGGAAGATGTTGCTGTGGCCGAGGTCGAAAAGGTTGCTGCCTATGTTCTCCTCAAGGATTTTGATGGATTCCTTTTGCACATTGAGGTCCTTCATCCTTTTTGAGTCTATTTTTGTGTGTGATGTAAGGAAATGGTCCAATTTCATTTTTCTGCATGTGGCTGTCCAATTTTCCCAACACCACTTATTGAAGAGGCTGTCTTTTTTCCATTGGACATTCTTTATTGCTTTGTCGAAGATTAGTTGACCATAGAGTTGAGGGTCTATTTCTGGGCTCTCTATTCTGTTCCATTGATCTATGTGTCTGATTTTGTGCAGTACCATGCTGTCTTGATGATGACAGCTTTGTAATAGAGCTTGAAGTCCGGAATTGTGATGCCACCAACTTTGGCTTTATTTTTCAATATTCCTTTGGCTATTCGAGGTCTTTTCTGGTTCCATATAAATTTTAGAATTATTTGTTCCATTTCTTTGAAAAAGATGGATGGTACTTTGAAAGGAATTGCATTAAATGTGTAGATTGCTTTAGGTAGCATAGAAATTTTCACAATATTTATTCTTCCAATCCAGGAGCATGGAACATTTTTCCATTTCTTTGTGTCTTCCTCAATTTCTTTCATAAATACTTTATAGTTTTCTGAGTATAGATTCTGTGCCTCTTTGGTTAGGTTTATTCCTAGGTATCTTATGGTGTGGGGTGCAATTGTAAATGGGATGGACTCCTTAATTTCTCTTTCTTCTGTCTTGTTGTTGGTGTAGAGAAATGCAACTGATTTCTGTGCATTGATTTTATATCCTGACACTTTACTGAATTCCTGTACAAGTTCTAGCAGTTTTGGAGTGGAGTCTTTTGGGTTTTCCACATATAGTATCATATCATCTGCTAAGAGTGATATTTTGACTTCTTTGCCGACTTGGATGCCGTTAATTTCCTTTTGTTGTCTGATTGCTGAGGCTAATACTTCTAGTACTATGTTGAATAGTAGTGGTGATAATGGACATCCCTGCCGTGTTCCTGACCTCAGCGGAAAAGCTTTTAGTTTTTCTCCATTGAGAATGATATTTGTGGTGGGTTTTTCATAGATGGCTTTGATTATATTGAGGTATGTGCCCTCTATCCCTACACTTTGAAGAGTTTTGATCAGGAAGTGATGCTGTACTTTGTCAAATGCTTCTTCAGCATCTATTGAGAGTATCATATGGTTCTTGTTCTTTCTTTTATTGATGTGTTGGATCACAGTGACTGATTTGTGGATGTTGAACCAACCTTGCAGCCCTGGAATAAATCCCACTTGATCATGGTGAATAATCCTTTTAATGTACTGTTGAATCCTATTGGATAGTATTTTGGTGAGAATTTTCTCATCTGTGTTCATCAAGGATATTGGTCTATAGCTCTCTTTTTTGATGGGATCCTTGTCTGGTTTTGGGATCAAGGTGATGCTGGCCTCATAAAATGAGTTTGGGGGGCGACCGCGTGGCTCAGTCGGTTAAAGCCTCTGCCTTCGGCTCAGGTCATGATCCCAGCGTCCTGGGATTGAGTCGTGCATCCGGCTCCTTGCTCAGCAGGGAGCCTGCTTCTCCCTCTGCCTCTGCCTGCCATTCTGTCTGCCTGTGCTCACTCTCTCTCCCTCTCTCTCTGATAAATAAATAAAATCTTTAAAAAAATGAGTTGGAAGTTTTCTTCCATTTCTATTTTTTGGAACAGTTTCAGGAGAATAGGAATTAGTTCTTCTTTAAATGTTTGGTAGAATTCCCCCGGGAAGCCGTCTGGCCCTGGGCTTTTGTTTGTTTGGAGATTTTTAATGACTGTTTCAATCTCCTTACTGGTTATGGGTCTGTTCAGGCTTTCTATTTCTTCCTGGTTCAGTTGTGGTAGTTTATATGTTTCTAGGAATGCATCCATTTCTTCCAGATTGTCAAATTTATTGGCGTAGAGTTGCTTATAGTATGTTCTTATAAGAGTTTGTATTTCTTTGGTGTTAGTTGTGATCTCTCCTCTTTCATTCATGATTTTATTTATTTGGGTCCTTTCTCTTTTCTTTTTGATAAGTCTGGCCCGGGGTTTATCAATTTTATTAATTCTTTCAAAGAACCAGCTCCTAGTTTCGTTGATTTGCTCTATTGTTTTTCTGGTTTCTATTTCATTGATTTCTGCTCTGATCTTTATGGTTTTTCTTCTCCTGCTGGGCTTAGGGTTTCTTTCTTGTTCTTTCTCCAGCTCCTTTAGGTGTAGGGTTAGGTTGTGTACCTGAGACCTTTCCTGTTTCTTGAGAAAGGCTTGTACTGCTATGTATTTTCCTCTCGGGACTGCCTTTGTTGTGTCCCACAGATTTTGAACCGTTGTATTATCATTATCATTTGTTTCCATGATTTTTTTCAATTCTTTAATTTCCCGGTTGACCCATTCATTCTTTAGAAGGATGCTGTTTAGTCTCCATGTATTTGGGTTCTTTCCAAACTTCCTCTTATGGTTGAGTACTCGCTTCAGAGCATTGTGGTCTGAAAATATGCAGGGAATGATCCCAATCTTTTGATACCAGTTGAGTCCTGATTTAGGACCGAGGATGTGATCTGTTCTGGAGAATGTTCCATGTGCATTAGAGAATAATGTGTATTCTGTTGCTTTGGGATGAAATGTTCTGAATATATCTGTGATGTCCATCTGGTCCAGTGTATCGTTTAAGGCCTCTATTTCCTTGTTGAGCTTTTGCTTGGGTAATCTGTCCATTTCAGTGAGGGGAGTGTTAAAGTCCCCTACTATTATTGTATTATTGTTGATGTGTTTCTTTGATTTTGTTATTAATTGGTCTATATAGTTGGCTGCTCCCACATTGGGGCATAGATATTTAAAATTGTTAGATCTTCTTGTTGGACAGACCCTTTGAGTATGATATAGTGTCCTTCCTCATCTTTTATTATAGTCTTTGGCTTAAAATCTAATTGATCTGATATAAGGATTGCCACTCCTGCTTTCTTCTGATGTCCATTAGCATGATAAATTCTTTTCCACCCCCTCACTTTAAATCTGGAAGTGTCGTTGGGCTTAAAATGAGTTTCTTGGAGGCAACATATAGATGGGTTTTGTTTTTTTTATCCATTCTGATACCCTGTGTCTTTTTTTTTTTTTTTTTGACAGACAGAGATCACACGTAGGCAGAGAGGCAGGTAAAGAGAGAGAGGAAGCAGGTTCCCTGCTGAGCAGAGAGCCCGAGGTAGGGCTCAATCCCAGGACCCTGGGATCATGACCTGAGCTGAAGGCAGAGGCTTTAACCCACTGAGCCACCCAGGCTCCCCACTCTGTGTCTTTTGATTGTGGCATTTAGCCCATTAACATTCAGGGTAACTATTGAGAGATACGAATTTAGTGCCATTGTATTCCCTGTAAGGTGACTTACTGTATATTGTCTCTGTTCCTTACTGATCTACCACTTGTAGGCCCTCTCTTTGCTTAGAGGACCCCTTTCAATATTTCCTGTAGAGCTGGTTTGGTGTTTGCAAATTCTTTCAGTTTTTGTTTGCCCTGGAAGCTTTTAATCTCTCCTTCTATTTTCAATGATAGCCTGGCTGGATATAGTATTCTTGGCTGCATGTTTTTCTCGTTTAATGCTCTGAATATATCATGCCAGCTCTTTCTGGCCTGCCAGATCTCTGTGGATAAGTCAGCTGCCAATCTAATATTTTTACCATTGTATGTTACAGACTTCTTTTCCTGGGCTGCTTTCAGGATTTTCTCTTTGTCCTAAGATTTGTAAATTTTACTATTAGGTGATGGGGTGTGGGCCTATTCTTATTGATTTTGAAGGGCATTCTCTGAACCTCCTGAATTTTGATATTCGTTCCCTTTGCCATATTGGGGAATTCTCCCCATAATTCTCTCCAGTCTACCTTCTGCTCCCCTCTCTCTTTCTTCTTCTTCTGGAATCCCAATTATTCTATTGTTGTTTCATCTTATGGTGTCCCTTATCTCTCGAATTCTCCCCTTGTGGTCCAGTAGCTGTTTGTCCCTCTTTTGCTCAGCTTCTTTATTCTCTGTCATTTGGTCTTCTATATCGCTAATTCTTTCTTCTGCCTCATTTATCCTAGCAGTGAGAACCTCCATTTTTGATTGCACCGCACTAATAGCTTTTTTGATTTCAACTTGGTTAGATTTTAGTTCTTTTATTTATCCAGAAAGGGCTTTTATATCTCCCAAGAGGGTTTCTCTAATATCTTCCATGTCTTTTTCGAGCCCGGCTAGAACCTTGAGAATTGTCATTCTGAACTCTAGATCTGACATATTACCAATGTCTGTATTGATTAGGTCCCTAGCCTTCGGTACTGCCTCTTGTTCTTTTTTTTTATGGTGAATTTTTCCACCTTGTCATTTTGTCTAGATAGGAGCATATGAAGGAGCAAGTAAAATACTAAAAGGGTGGCAATAACCCCAGGGAATATGCTTTAACCAAATCAGAAGAGATCCCAAATCGTGAGGGGGGAGAAAGGGGATAAAAAGAGGTTCAAAAAGAAAGAAAAAATAATTAAAAAAAAAAGAAAATGAATAAAGAAAAGTATAAAAAGAATAAAAATGAAAAATATATATATATTAGATAAGCTAGTTAAAAACTTTTAAAAAAAGGGTAAAAGTTAAAAAAAATTTAGCAGAAGAAGAGGAAAAAAATGAAAAAGAAAAAAATTAAATTAACTGCAAGACTAAAAAAATCACAGGGAGAAAGCCATGAGTTCCGTGCTTTGCTTTCTTCTCCTCTGCTGCTCTCCTTGGTATTGAAACTGCACTCCTTGGTAGGTGAACTTGGTCTTGGCTGGATTTCTTGTTGATCTTCTGGGGGAGTGGCCTGGTGTAGTGATTCTCAAGTGTCTTTGCCCCAGGCGGAATTGCACCGCCCTTACCAGGGGCCAGGCTGAGTAATCCCCTCGGGTTTGCTTTCAGGAGCTTTTGTTCCCTGAGCGCTTTCCGTAGAGTTCCGGAGGACGGGAATACAAATGGCGGCCTCCTGGTCTCGGCCTGGAGGAGCTGAGAGCCCAGGGCCCCATTCCTCAGTGCGCCCTCAGAGAACAGCGCCCAGTTACTCCCATTTGCCTGACCTCCAGCTGTGCTCCGAGCTCACCGAGCCTGCTGCTGGTTCTGGTAACCCCGAGCTGTGAGCTTACTGTCAGCTCTGTCTCTGTAGCTGGTTTTCCCTTTCCAATACCCGCAAGCTCTGCGACACTCAGACACCCCCGATCCTTCTGTGACCCTGCAGGACCTGAGGCCACACTGACCCCGTGTGGGCTTCGCCCTGGTTTAGCCTCTGGAGCGATGTCCTTCAGCGGAACAGACTTTTAAAAGTCCTGATTTTTTGCTCCGTTGCTCCGCCGCTTGCCGGGAGCCGGCCCCTCCCCCTGGGGTCTATCTTCCCATTGCTTTGGATTCACTTCTCCGCCAGTCCTACCTTTCAGAAAGTGGTTGTTTTTCTGTTTCCAGAATTGCTATTCTTCTTCTCTTCAATCTGCCGATGGATTTTCAGGTGTTTGCAATCTTTAGATAAGCTATCTAGCTGATCTCCTGCTAGCTGAAGTAGTCTCAGCCTGCTACTTCTCCGCCATCTTGACTCCTCCCCCTATATATATTTATATATATATACAAGTTTTATTTTCCCTTTAACTTTGGGAAATAGTGTCCTCTAACAAATAGAACAAAATACACCCAGCAACAATTGAAACACCCTACTTTGTCCACATTGAGAGAGTTCAACCTCCCTTTCCCTTGCCCCTCCCTTTAAAATTTTTTTTTCTATTTTTTAATGTTATAAATGTTATTCTTGTGTTTCATTTTGACTTTGTGTTTTTGGTGGTGGCTGCTAACACTCCAGATTTTCCTAGGGTGCATCTTGCTTGGGTCATAGCTGATATTTTGGATTCTGCATTCCCTCAATCATCCCTCAGAATGACGATGAGGAGGAGCACCCAAAAAAGAAAAGAACCAGAGACAGTGGTCTCTGTCACAGACTTAATGGATATGGATATGAGCAAGATGTCAGAGATAGACTTTGGGATATGATGTCAATAGCTAAACTTGAGAAAGCCATTGGTGATAATATAGAATTTCTAAGGGCAGAAATGAGAGCCAATCAGGCCAAACTTGAGTAATCACCTAAACAGGATATTCTAACAGCTAGGGTAAATAAGTCAGAAGAATGAGTTAGTTATCTGGAAGCTAAGCTGATAAAAGGGAAGAGAACCAAGCAGGATAAGGATAAACAGATAGAAGCCCATGAGATCAGACTTAGATTAGTGATGCCATGAAATGTTCCAATGTCAGAATAATTGGGATTCCTGAAGGGTATCTGAGCAAATCATAGCTCAGAACTTCCCTAATATGGTAAAGGAAACAAGCATTTATGTCCAAGAGGCAGAGAGGACCCCTTCCAAGATCAAGAAAAATAGACCAACACCATGGCATGTCATAGTAAAACTTGCAAATCTTAGAACCAAGGAAGCTATCTTGAGAGCAGCTAGGGGAAAGGGATTTCTTACCTATGGAGGGAGGAACATCAGAATAATGTCAGACCTGTCCACAGAAACCTGGCAAGCCAGAAAGGGCTGGCAAGACATATACAGGGTACTAACTGAGAAAAAAATGTAGCCAAGAATACTTTATCCATCATGGCTGTCATTCAGAATGGATGGAGAGACAAAGAGGTTCCAGGACCAGCAGAAACAGAAAGAATATGTGACCACCAAACCAGCCCTGAAAGAAATATTAAGGAGGGGTTCTATAAAAGAAGAAAGACCCCAATGATAACATAGACCCAGAAAATTACAGAAACAATCTATAAAAACAGGAACATTACAGGCAATAAATGATGGCATTAAATTCATATCTTTCAAGTTACCATCACCAGGGAATGGCATAAATGTTCTGATGAAACAACAGAGGGTTTTAAATTTTTAGATTGGATAAAAACACATGACCAATCCATCTGTTGTCTCCAAGAGACTCATTTTGAACCTGAAGTCACCTCCAGATTGAAAATGAGTGGATGGAGAACTGTTTATTATGACAACAGACCTCAAAAGAAAGCTGGGGTAGCAATTCTCATATCAGACAAAAATAGATTTCAAACAAAAGGCTGCAGTGAGAGATGTAGAAGGACATATCATACCTAAAAGGCCTAGCCAACAAGAGCAATTGTAAATCTCTATGCCCCCAATGTCGGAGCAACAAACTACACAAGCCAACTGTTAACCAAAGTAAAAAATTCATATTTATAATAACACATTAACAGTAGACAGTAGGAGACCTCAGGTCTCCACTCTCAGCAATGGACAGATCATCTAAGCAGAGGATCATCTAAGCAGAGAAACAAGACCTTTAAATGACACATTGAATCAGACAGACCTCAAAGATATACACAGAACATTCCACTGTAAAGCAACAGAATACTCATTCTTCTCAAGTGTGTATGAGACTTTCTCCAGAATAGAACACATACTGGGTTACAAATCAGGTCTCAATCACTACCAGAAGACTGAGATTATTTCCTGCATGGCATCAGACCACAAAGCTGTGAAACTGGAACTCAATCACAAGACAAAATTTGGAAGGAATTCAAACACTTGGAAATTAAAGAGCATCCTGCTAAAGAATGAATGTGGAAACTAGAACTTAAACAATTCATGGAAGCCAATGAAAATGGGATAGCCAAAGGGATACTGCTAAGGGGGAAGTCCATAGCCATCCAAGCCTCTCTCAAAATATAAGAAAAATTCCAAATGCACAAGCTAACCTTATACCCCAAGGAGCTGGAGAAAGAAGGGCTAATAAAGCCTAAACCAAGCAGAAGAAGAGAAATAATAAATATGAGAGCAGAGATCAATGAAATAGAAACAAGTAAAAACAGTAGAATAGATCAATGAAACTAGAAGCTGGTTCTTTGGAAGAATTAATTAGATTGATAAACCTCTGCCCAGACTTAACCAAAAGTAAAGAGAAAGGACCCAAATTAATAAAATCATGAATCACAGGGAAGAAATCACTACTAACATGAATAGACATTTCTCTAAAGAAGACATACAAATGCCTAACAGACACATTTTTTTAAAAAATGCTCAGTATCACTCAACACCAGGGAAATAAAAATCAAAACCACATGCAAAACCAAACCTTAATCTCACAAAACAAACTGAGGGTTGCTGTGGGGAGAGGGGAAGGGAGATGGTGGTGGGATTATGGACATTGGGGAGGGTATGTGCTATGGAGAGTTCTGTGAAGTGTGTAAACCTGGCAATTCACAGACCTATACCCATGGGGCTAATAATACATTATATATTTATAAAAAATTTTTTAAAAAGATTAAAAAAACCACACTGATATTACCTCACACCACTCAAAATTGCTAAAGTTAGTAATACTGGAAAGAGTTGTTTTCGAGGATGCGGAGAAAGAGGAACTCTCTTACAGTGTTGGTGGGAAAGCAAACTGGTGCAACCACTCTGAAAAACAATGGCAGTTCCTCAAAAGGTTAAAAATAGAACTACCCAAGGGTCCAGCAATTACAAAACCAGGAATGTACCCAAAGGATACAAAAATACTAATTCAAAGAGATACATGCACTTTAGTGTTTATAGCAGCATTATCAACAGCAGCTAAATTATGGAAAGAGCCTAAATGTTCATTGACTGGTAAATGTGTAAAGAAGATGTGATATACACACACACACACACACACACATTCACACACATGTGTGTGCATACACACACATAATGGAATATTACTCAGCCATAAGAAGAATGAAATCTTTCCCTTTGGATGATGTGGATGGAGCTAGAGAGTATTAACGCTATGTGAAATTAGACCATATGATTTCACTCATATGTGGAATTCAAGAAACAAAACAGAGAATCAAACCATAAAACACTCTTTTTTTTCCTGTTCAGTTAGTCACCATATAGTACATCATTAGTTTTTTAAGTAGTGATCAATGATTCAATAATTGCATATTACACCCAGTGCTAGTCACAACACACATCCTCCTTAATACACGTCACCTGGCTACCCCATCCTCCCACTCCCCTCCCCTCTAAAACCCTCAGATTGTTTCTCAGAGTCCATAGTCTTTATGGTTTATCTCCCTCTTTGATTTCCCCTTGTTCAGTTTTTCCTCCCTTCCTCTATGGTCCTCCATCCTATTTCCTTATGTTCCACGTATAAGTTGAACCATATGATACTTAACTTTCTCTGCTTGACTTATTTTACTTAATATAATCCCCTCCAATTCCATCATTTTAATGCAAATGATGGGTATTCATCCTTTCTGATGGCTGAGTAATATTCCACTGCACATACGTACCACATCTTTTTTTTTTTTTTTAAGATTTTATTTATTTGTCAGAGAGAGAGAGGGAGAGAGAGCGAGCACAGGCAGACAGAATGGCAGGCAGGGGCAGAGGGAGAAGCAGGCTCCCTGCCGAGCAAGGAGCCCGATGTGGGACTTGATCCCAGAATGCTGGGATCATGACCTGAGCCAAAGGCAGCTGCTTAACCAACTGAGCCACCCAGGCATCCCTGTACCACATCTTCTTACCATTCATCTGTTGAAGGACATCTCAGCTCCTTCCACAGTTTGGCTGTTGTGGACATTGCTGCTATAAACATTGGGATACATATGCCCCTTCTTTTCATTATATCTGTATTTTGGGGGCAAATACCCTGTAGTGCAATTTCTGGGTCATAGGGTAGCTCTATTTTTAACTTTTTGAGGAACCTCCATACTGTTTTCCAAAGTATGTACCAGGTGCATTCCTACCAGGAGTATAAGAAGGTTCCCCTTTCTCCACATCCTCACCAACACTCATTGTTTCCTGCCTTGCTAATTTTTGCCATTCTATATATGGTATACGGTGGTATCCCATTGTGGTTTTGATTTCAATTTCCCTGATGGCTAGTGATGTTGGACATTTTTTCATGTGTCTATTGGCCATTTGTATGTCTTCTTTGGAGAAGTGTCTGTTCATGTCTTCCATACCTTTTTGACTTACTTTTTTTTTTTTTTTTTGGGTGTTGAGTTTGAGAATTTCTTTATAGATCTTGGGTACCAGTCCTTTATCTGTAATGCCATTTGGGACTATCTTCTCCCATTCTGTGGGTTGCCTATTAGTTTTGTTGACTGTTCCTGTGCTGTGAAGACGCTTTTTATCTTGACGACATCCCAAAAGTTCATTTTTGCTTTTGTTTCCCTTGTCTTTGGAGACGTGTCTTGAAAGAAGTTGCTGGGGCCAAAGTCAAAGAGGTTATTGCCTATGCTGTCCTCTAGGATTTTGATGGATTCCTGTGTCACATTGAAGTCTTTCATCCATTTTGATCTTATCTTAACTTTAAAGTTTATCTTTGTGTATGGTGTAAGTGAATGGTTGTTTCATTCTTCTGTATGTAGCTGGCCACTTTTCCCAGCACCGTTTATTGAAAAGACTATCTTTTTTCCATTGGATATTCTTTCCTGCTTTGTAAAAGATTATTTGATGATAGATTTGAGGGTCCATAGCTGGGCTCTCTACTCTGTTCCATTGGTCTATGTGTCTGTTTTTCTGCCAGTACCATGCTGTCTTGATGATCATGGCTTTGTAATATAGCTTCAAGTCAGGCATTGTGATGCCCACAGCATTGGAGGTTTTTTTTCAACATTCCTCTGGCAGTTTGGTGTCTTTTCTGGTTCCATACAAACTTTAGGATTATTGGTTCTGGTTCCATACAAACTTTAGGATTGGTTGCTCCAGCTCTGTGAAAAATATCAATGGTATTTTGATAAGGATTACATTGAAAGTGTAGATTGCTCTAGGCAGGATAGACATTTTAACAATGTTTATTATTCCCATCCATGAGCATGGAATGTTTTCCCTTCTTTTTGTGTCTTTCTCCATTTCTTTCATAAGTGTTCTGTAATTTCTAGAGTATAGATCCATTACCTGTTCGGTTTGATTTATTTCTAGGTATTTATTTCTCTGTGGTTTTCAGAGCTGTTGTAAGTGGAATTATTTCCTTAATTTCTCTTTCTCCAGTTACATTGTTAGTGTATAGAAATACATCTCATTTCTGTGTATTTATTTTGTATCCTCCCACAGTGCTGAATTGCTTTATGAGTTCTAGTTATTTGGGGGTAGAGTCTTTTGGGTTTTCCACGTAAAGTATAATGTCATCTTTGAAGAGAGAGAGTTTGACTTCCTCTTTACCAATTTGAATGCTTTTTATTTCTTTTTGTTGTCTGATTGCTGAGGCTAGGACTTTTAGTACTTTGCTGAAAGTGGGCATCCTTGTCGTGTTCCTGTCCTTAAGGGAGAAGCTCTCAGTTTTTCCTCATTGAGAATAATATTCGCTGTGGGCTCTTCATGGGTGGTTTTATCCCTGTAATTTGAAGAGTTTTAGTCAGTAACAGATGCTGTATAATAAAGATTAGAGCAGAAATCAATGAAACAGAAACAAGAAAAATAGTAGAATCAATCAATGAAACTAGAACCTGGTTCTTTGGAAGAATTAACAGGATCCATATACTCCTGGCCAGACTTTATTCAGAAGAAAAGGAAAAGGGCCCAAATTAATAAAATCATGAATGAAAGGGGAGAGATCACAACTAGCACCAAGGAAATAGAACCAATTATTAGAAATTATTACCAGCAACAATATGCCACAAAATTAGACAATCTAGAAGAAAAGGGTGCATTCCTGGAAACTTATAAACTGCCAAGACTGAGGCAGGAAGAAACAGACAATCCGAACAGACCAATAACCAGTAACAAAATTGAAGCAGTAATTAAAAACCTCCCAAAAAACAAGAGTCCAGGACATGATTCAGTAGAATAATACTTATTCTACTTATTCTACTGAAGCGGAAATAGAAGGAAATAGAAGGAAAACTTCCAAACTTGATCTATGAGGCCAGCATTACCCTGATCCCAAAACCAGGCAAAGACACCATCAAAAAGGAGAAGTACAGTCCAATATCCCTATTGAATATGGATGCCAAAATACTCAACAAGATTCTAGCCCATAGGATCCAACAGTAAATTAAAGGGATTATTCACCAATAACAGGTGGGATTTATTCCCAGGATGCAATGGTGGTTCAACATTCAGAAATCAATTAATATGATAGAGCATATCAATAAAAGAAAAGATCAGAACCACATGATCCTTTCAATTGATGCAGAGAAAGAATTTGACAAAATACAGCATCCTTTCTTGATTTTCTTTCTTTCTTTCTTTGACACACACACACACACACACACACACACACACACACACAGAGAAAGAGAAAGAGTATGGCAGATGGCACAGGCAGGGGAAGTGGCAGGCAGACAGAGAAACTGGTTCCCTGCCAAACAAGGAGCCTGATGAAGTACTCAATCCCAGGACTCCAGGATTATGACCAAAACCAAAGGTAATCAACTGAGCCCCCCAGGCACCTATGAGTGATCTTTTGTGTAAATCCACCTATATTAAAGTTCTAGTATAGGCAACTCCATACGGACAAAAAGTAGATTGGTGGTTTCCATGTTCTGGGATGGGATGAGGGAAGGAATGGGAGGTGACTGCTAATTGGTATAGAGTTTCATTTGCATTCATGAAAATGTTCTAAAATTAAGTGTAGTGATAGTCCCATAATTATGAATATATAATAAACCACTGATTCTTACACTTTTGGGGGTGAATTATATGTATGTTAATTATGTTTCTATAAAGCTATTAGTTTTAAAAGTCTGGTGGCTAAAATTAATAAGAGTGACCCCTCAAAAATTCTGATTTTTTTTTTTTTAAGTAAACTGCTGGTTCTGTATTTTCTCTTTCATTCTTCTTGGCCTAAGTCCTGTAAAGTGACTTTTCAGCATCACTTGTCATTGCATTCAAAGACCAGTGAGAGCCAAATTATTTTCTGGCTATCTTTTTATCCCTTAAATTGTCAAGTTTATTCTTTAAGCTCCCCAGAAGTAGTGGTTCTGTAATAATCCTTAATAATCATTATTATAGCAGTAAAATATTTACTTTAAATCTTCTGCTGTATATGCTGGAAATTTAGACCACTTATTACAACTCTCTTTTTAAGGAAAAGCAGTGTCTGCTTATCAGACTCAGAAATAGCACAATAGAGTTGATCCTTGGACAATATGGGGATTACGAGCACCAATTCTCTGTGTAGTCAAAAATCCATGCATTACTTTTGACTTTCCCCAAAATGGACTACCACTAGCCTACTGTTGAAAGGCAGCCTACCAATGACATAAACAGCTCATTAATACATATTTTATGTTATATGTATAATATACAATAAAGTAAGCTAGAAAAAAATGTTATTAAGAAAATTATGAAGAAAAGAAAGTATATTTATTTTTAAAAAATTCATAAAAAATGGACCCAGGTAGTTTTAACCCATGTTATTCAAGAATTATCTGTGTTTCAGCAGTTTTCAGTACTATCAATAGATGTTTTGGAGAAACTGGAAAGAACAATGGACTGAATAGCAGGAAATGTGCTTTTTAGGTCTGTCCCTCTTGCTAAGAGAGAAGGAAGCAATCACTTTATTTCATGTGCATTCTTCAAAATTGGGACTTTTTGATCATTTTAATTATGTAAGTTGTGAATATTATGATGAAAATATGTTGGAAGATGTATGTGAAAATAAGTGCCTGTTTATTTATACCAGATTGAAGCATCAGTGGTTGGGTTCAAAGAGTGGCATATTTTTATGTAGGGGTGACCACACCAGCCAATGGCACAGGCCCACCAATGATCTAGCTTTATTCTTTACCTCCCCACTCTTAGAGGCTAAGTGCTCTTGCCAAGGCCATCCCAGAAGACAAGCAATAGATAGCAACTTTTGGGGGCCTCCCTCCCTGATATAAGGAAACTGGTTATATTTCTGCTGCCAAATCTTTTTTTAAATTTTTATTTATTATTTTAAATTTATTTTCAGTGTTCCAGAATTCATTATTTATGCACCACACCCAGTGCTCCATGCAATACGTGCCCTCCATAATACCCACCACCAGGCTCCCAACCACCCCCCACAAAACCCTCAGACTGTTTTTCAGAGTCCACAGTCTCTCATGGTTCATCTCCCCCTCAGTTTACCCAACGCCCTCTCTTCTCCATCTCCCCATATTTTCCGTGTTATTCCTTATGCTCCACAAATAAGAGAAACCTTACGACAATTGACTCTGTCTGCTTGAATTATTTCACTCAGCCACAATCTCTTCCAGTCCCATCCATGCTGATACAAAAGTTGGGTATTCATCCTTTCTGATGGAGGCATAGTTCTCCATAGTATATATGGACCACATCTTCCTTATCCACTTGTCCATTGAAGGGCATCTTGGTTCTTGCTATAGTTTGGTGACTGTGGCCATTGCTGCTATAAACATTGGGGTACAGATGGCCCTTCTTTTCACTATATCTGTATCTTTGGGGTAAATACCCAGGAGTTCAATTGCAGGGTCATAGGGAAGCTCTATTTTTAATTTCTTGAAGAATCTCCACACTCTTTTCCAAGGTGGCTGCACCAACTTGCATTCCCACCAACAGTGTAAGAGGGTTCCCCTTTCTCCACATCCTCTCCAACACTTTTTACTTGTTTCCTGTTTTGCTAATTTTGGCCATTCTAAGTGGTGTAAGGTGGTATCTCAATGTGGTTTTGATTTGAATCTCCCTAATGGCTAGTGATGATGAACATTTTTTCATTTGTCTGTTAGCCATTTGGATGTCTTCATTGAAGAATGAAGAAGTGTCTGTTCATATCTTCTGCCCATTTGTTGACATGATTATCTGTTTAGTGTGTGTTGAGTTTGAGGAGTTCTTTATAGATCTTGATTATCAACCCTTTACACTGTCATTTGTGAATATCTTCTCCCATTCTGTGGATTGCCTCTTTGTTTTGTTGCTTACTTCCTTTGCTGTGTAGAAGGTTTTGATCTTAATGAAGTCCCAAAAGTTCATTTTCACTTTTGTTTCCTTTGTCTTTGGAGACATATCTTGAAAGAAGCTGCTGTGGCCAATGCTGAAGAGGTTACTGCCTATGTTCTCCTCTAGGATTCTGTTGAATTCTTGACTCACATTTCGAGTTTATCTTTGTGTATGGTATAAGAGAATGGTCGAGTTTCATTCTTCTATACATAGCTGTCCAATTGTCCCAGCACCATTAATTGAAGAGATAGTCTTTTATCCACTGTATATATTTTACTGCTTTGTTGAAGATTATTTGACAATATAGTTGAGGGTCCATATCTTGGCTCTCTACTCTGTTCCACTGGTCTCTGTGTCTGTTTTTGTGCCAGTTCCATGCTGTCTTGATCACAGCTTTGTACTAAAGCTTGAAATCAGGCAATGTGATGCCCCCAGTTTTGTTTTTCTTTTTCATCATTTCCTTAGCAATTTGAGGTCTCTTCAGATTCCATACAAATTTTAAGATTGTTTGGTTCAGATCTTTGAAAAATGCTGGTGGAATTCTGCTGCCAAATTTATGTGAAAATAGGAGTAGATCCTTCCTTCTCTGAGCTTAGATTTTTTCACCTAACAAATAAGAGGGTTGAAGGAGAGAGTCTTTAAAGCATTATTAAATACTAGTGTCCTATACTTCTACTCTAGCCATCTTTAATTATTAATCTTTTCTCATGAAGGCCCTGTCATGATCTTTCAGTCACTTGTTCATCTCTTTTGGACTTAACTCAAATACTTCACTCTAGGGATCTAGGACTCCAAAGGATTAAAAGGGCCCTTATGAAAAGACATATTTTCCTGTTAACATCTACCTGACTCTTCAAATAATAGGAATGTGAAATTTTTGTGGATATGTCAAAAGTAATTGATTCAGCTTTCCAAATGATATTATGAAAATATTTACAATAGCCAATTTTCCTTTTCCAGATGAATATCTAATTCCAATGCTAATATAGGAACATCCTTTTTCTGAGTACAAGTCTATATTTACGATTTGAATTATGTTGTGATGAAATGAGATTTAAAAATTTTTCTGCTTTATAATTCTCTTCTGAGAAGCATCTTTTCTCGGAATCCCACTAAACACTCCCTGTCAGCAACTACTTAATTTCCTCTCCATATATGACTTCCTCTATAATCCATTTCTACTGTATCCTAGTTCCTGAGATAAGTTTGAAGCAAAAATCTCTGGAATGTGTCTATGCCTGTGCACTCAAACCATGCTCAAACAAGGGCTGGGAGAGGGATACATAGGAAACTTAAGTATGTTGAGTGCCTATTAAATACAAGGTACTTTATGGGGCACCTGGGTGGCTCAGATGGTTAAACATCTGCCTGCAGCTCAGGTCATGATCCCAGGGTTCTCAGAGCAAGCCTGCATTGGGCTCCTTGCTTGGTGGGAGTCTGTTTCTCCCTCTGACCCTCAGCCTGCTCTTGTGTTTTTTTTCTCTCTCTCAAATAAATAAAATCTTTAAATAAAAAAGAACAAGTTACTTTACATACATTATATCATTGTATAAGCAACACTATATCATTTAATCTGCATAATGTCCCTATGGTTATCCATTTTACATCTCCATTTTACAGATAAGGAAGCTGAGGCATAGTTAAAAAGTGTCCAAGATAACACTGCTAATAGATGGTGGAGCCAGGTTTAAACACAGGTCTGCCTGACAGCACTGTACCTTACCAATTATAAACATGTGTTAACTTTTCTGCCAAAAGTTTAATATGAGATCACTCTGTTATTGGTCAATGTGCAGCCAGAAAGGCAAAATTGCCCTAGGCATATAAAATAGAGGGAATAAAATAAAAAAATGCCAAAGGGGACCCAGTGATGATACCCAAAGCTCACAAGAGCTCTACTGCTGACTGCCCTCTGTGGTTACTGCTACTGTTGAAACAGTAGTGGTTATTACCTTCCTGGAAGCTGAGAATCTGCACTCTTACTAAAGGTTCAAGATCTTGGCAGCCCATGTTCACACTGATGCTACTGGACTCACTGTCGAGACTTCTGGAGCTTATTGTTTGTGGCCATTGATAGATCTTAAGGCAGAAAATATGGAAAGATGTGTTTTCTCCTCCTTCCTCTTGAATTTAGTATTTCTCTCAGACCTTCCTTTGGAAGAACCAAACTGGAAACTATCTGACAAAGAAACTTAGAAAATCTAGTTTGTAGATTTCCAACACCCTGCAATATAGAAAATGCTGAAGAACAAAAATGAAACTAAAAATCAGTTTTCCCAAGGAGTACTATCACAGTATCAACTTCCCTCATCCCCTTAGTTTTAGAGGCCTCTTTTCTCATAAACTGTGATTTGATTCAGTGCCATGGCTGAGAAACTGAGTTTCTCTGACTTAATAAGAGATTTATTTGAAGGATATTAGAAAATGGATTTATTTGAGGATATTAGATGACTCACAGAACTTAAGGGAAACCTGTAGAATCCAGTTTAGCAAACAACAGGATCTGGGAACCAGGAACAAGTGTAGGTAGGGTGAATGTAGGGACCCTGCAAGGAACTCCTGCTTAAGAAGAATTCACTCTATTTTTAAATTTTAAATCTCCATGGAAGAAGCAAAGTCCAAGGGAAGAGAATCAAATTGGACAATCTTGGAAAGAATGTCAACTTCACTGGGAAAGGAAATTTTCCTAAAGTAAAATAGTAATCTGTCACTCAAAGATATAGAAATGATTTGGGGGCAGAAAACAAACCAAACCTACAAACCAACAAACAAAACCAGGTATTATCTCTATATACTCCTTCCACCCTGAGTCAATTCTGGAATTCTCTGGTATAATAGTATCTATTCCTCCTCCCTGAAACTTGCAACCCTATCTCTAAATGGGATTTTTTCCCCCCTTAGGAAGTTTTGCTTGAATGAAAAGAGGAGTTTTATTGACATTTTAACTCCCTTCTTTGACCTGATTAGCACTTCTTGGCATTTTCTGCATCCAGGACAGCTCCTCAAGTGAACCTCGTATATTCATGGTTCCTTCCAATTTCTCTAAGAAGTGAATAAAAAGTCACAACATTGTATTCCCACCCTGTCTGTTCTTTTCCTTTATTTTTTCCTCTCAGGGAATATTTTCTGGGTTCACTCCATTCTCCTGACTGGCCTAAGCTCCATAACAAACTTCATCATGTCTGTCATTCATTGAGCACATTACACACCAAATGAGGTAACATGGATAATTTGAAGCACCCATGGGACTTTATTCATATTACTTAATTTAATCCATACCAGAACTCCAGTGAAGTTCTCATTGCATACAAAAAATAGAAAAATTAAGGCTCAGAGAGTTAAGTAACTAATCCAATGTTGCATATCCAGTTAGTAGCAAAGCTCCTATTTGAGCCCATTACTGCTTGATTCCAAAATCTGTATTTGTTCCATAGAACTGTGGAATCTGTTCTGCCTCCCAAAATGGGAGGGACAAGAGATGGGAGAGAGATCAGAGTCTAGTCAGGCTTCTTGACAATTCTTTATTTTGAAAGAGCATTTTATATAAAACAAAGGGATGTGACAACATAAATAAAGCTGGAAAATCAGGAAATCCCCATCTTTATCAGACTGTTTTAATCTCAGTTTTTTAGGATGAGTCATATGCAGTGACCCCCATATTTCTGGCTACTTGGGAATTTAGCTTTCTTCTTGATTCAGTTTGACAATAGAAAATGTAAAAAGAAAATTTTAGTTTTAAGAAATTATTCTGCAATTTTACACAGAGACATGATGCCACTTCCTTGTAAAGGCCTAGTCAGGTTTGTTTTAGAGATAGTACCCTTTGCTGTTGTGGAGAGATAATCTGTGAACAAAAAGAAATAATCCTTTATAAAGTTGATATAAATGTACAAACATATTATTTCAATACTGCAATTATGAGGACAGATGGAGTTTGCATATACTATCTACAGTGTTCCAAGTTCTGTCATGGGTGCTTTAATTTATCTGCATTTTCTCATTTAATGCAGGATACTATAAGTAAATTCTATTGCTATCCTGTTTCCTTTCTTTTTTTTTTTTACATTTAAAAAAAATTTTATTTATTTTTTTAAGTTTCTTTTCAGTATTCCAGAATTCACTGTTTATACACCACACCCAGTGCTCCATGCAATATGTGCCCTCCACAATACCCACCACCAGGCTCACCCAGCATCCCACCCTTTCTCCTCCAAAACCCTCAGTTAGTTCCTCAGAGTCCACAGTCTCTCGTGGTTCATCTCCCCCCAATTTCCCTCAACTCCCTTCTCCTTTCCATCTCCCCATGTTCTCTATGTTATTCCTTAGCTCCACAAATAAGCAAAACCATATGATAATTAACTCTGTCTGCTTGACTTATTTCAGTCAGCTTAATCTCTTCCAGTCCCATGCATGTTGATACAAAAGTTGGGAATTCATCCTTTCTGATGGAGGCATAGTACTCCATAGTATATATGGGCCAGATCTTCTTTATCCATTATCCCTGTTTTCAAATAAGGAAAAACTCAAAGAGTTGAGCTCTAAATTTTGGCTGTTCCCTTGCTGTTTGGAGAAGCCCAAAAGGAAAGGAGGTTGTGAAAGACCCCTCTCCCCTTGCTAAAGGCTTGTTTAAGAAACCTGATGTCCCCACAGCACCCTCTCTCCCCTTGCTGAAGGCTTGATTGTCCCCATAGCCAGATGGCAACATATACCAGGATGTCTATTGTCTGTGATCACCCGGTCTGTCAAGAGAAAAGACAAATGAGGAATAGAGTGTACCTGGGACTTTCCAGAGTGCTGAGCCAAGGCCCACAAGAACAAACCGTTGTGTCCTTGCCTTAAACCCAGTGCCTGACAATACTTGATTTAAATTTACCAATCATATTCCTGTAAGCAAGCATCTGCTTCTGTAAGCTCGCTTCCCGCCACCCCAACCCTGCCCTATATAATCTGCTCCCCAACTTAGCCCGGCGCACTCAGTCCACAAAGGCTGATGCGTCTGCAGGCGCCTGTGTAACCAATAAACCTCTTGCAATTTGCATCCGGTGGAGGCATGCTGTTTGATTCTTGGGTGCGGCTCCAGGGTCTTTCAGTTGGTATAACATGATTCCATAGAAAGGTAAGAGAAGAGATGACTTGATTAAGTCCACCGTCCTCCAACTTGGCAGTGGTTGGGGAATGGGGAGAGGGTAACATGGAGACAAAAAGAGAGTAGGATGATGGGAGTAACTTTAAATTTTGATTCTATGTTATAATCTGCAATCTATTTTATTCAGTAAGTTTAAGAAGGATTTCAATAGAGTCATAGAAAAATATATCATTAGGGAATTATATAGAGACCTCAAGAGTTGACCTTTAAGAAGAGACCATGGTGGGCCTTAATCCCAGGTCATCTTTTCTTCTCATGGTATATATTCATTATCCCAAGGCCATTTTATCCATGTCTGTAATTACCTTTTATAAATCAATGACTCTCAAATCTATGCACAATCCAGACCTTTCTTCTAAATTCCCTTTCATGTATCCTACTATCTTCTAAACATCTCACTTGGATGACCCAGATGGAACTATTCCCTGTGACTCTGCTCCTACTCTTTGTTTCATGTTCCAGTGAATGGAAACACCACCCACTCAGTTGTCTAAATAAGAAACCTAGACAGCTTTATTTATCTTCTTATTTTTTTTTCACTGTTCTCCAACCCTCCTGCCACAAATCCAATCAATAGTCAAACGTATCAACTTTATCTTCCAATTGTCTTTGGAATCCACATATTTCTCTCTGCCAGGAGTTCAAATGATGTGGAGAATGCTAAGCTTTCAGGTGCTGGAGTAGCTAATTAAAAATGAGCCAAGAAGTTTTCCTTCTGCTTCAATTTTTTGAAACAGCTTCTTAGAAAGTTTGGTAGAATTCCCCAGGGAATCTGTCAGGTCCTGGGCTCTTGTTTTTTGGGAGGTTTTTGATCACTGCTTCAATCTCGTTACTAGATATCAGACTATTCAGGTTGTCAATTTCTTCCTGGTTCAATTTTTGGAGTTTATAGTTTTCCAGGAATTCATCCATTTCATCTAGGTTGCTTAGCTTATTGACATATAACTGTTGATAATAACTTTTGATGATTGTTTCTACTTCCTTGGTGTTAGTTGTGATCTCTCCCTTTTCATTCATAATTTTATTAATTTGTGCTCTCTCTCTTTTCTTTTGGATTACTGTGGCCAATGGTTTATTGATCTTATTGATTCTTTCAGAAAACCAGCTTCTAGTTTCATTGATACGTTCTACTGTATCTCTGGTTTCTACCTCATTGATCTCAGCTCTAATCCTGATGATTTCCCTTCTTATGTGTGGAGTTGGTTTGATTTGTTGATTGGTTCTTTAAGGTGTAGAGACAGCTGGTGTATTCTGGATTTTACATTTTTTTTTTGAGGGAGGCGTGGATGGCTATGTATTTCCTCCTTAGGACCGCCTTTGCTGTATCCCATAGGTTTTGGACTGAAATCACTTCATTTTCATTGGTTTCCATAAATTGTTTCAGTTCTTCTTTGATCTCCTGGTTGATCCAAACATTCTTTTATTTATTTTTTATTTTTTATAAACATATAACATATTTTTATCCCCAGGGGTACAGGTCTGTGAATCGCCAGGTTTACACACTTCACAGCACTCACCATAGCACATACCCTCCCCAATGTCCATAACCCCACCCCATTCTCCCATCCCCCCTCCCCCCAGCAGCCCACATGATCCAAGCATTCTTAAGCAAGGTGGTCTTTAGCTTCCAGGTGTTTGAGTTCCTTTGGAACTTTTCCTTGTGTTTGAGCTCCAGTTTCAAAGCATTGTGATCTGAGAATATCATCATCACTAGCCATCAGGGAGATTCAAATTAAAACCACATTGATAAATTGGAAGAGGAGGTGAATCACGAGAGACTATGGACTCTGAAAAACAATCTGAGGGGTTTGAAGTGGCGGGGGGGTGGGAGGTTGGGGTACCAGGTGGTGGGTATTATAGAGGGCACAGATTGCATGGAGCACTGGGTGTGGTGAAAAAATAATGAATACTGTTTTTCTGAAAATAAATAAATTGAAAAAATTAAAAAAAAAACACACATTGAGATACCACCTTACACCACTTAGAATGGCCAAAATTAGCAAAACAGGAAACAGCTTGTGTTGGGGGGATGTGAAGAAAGGGGAACCCTCTTACACTGTTGGTGGGAATGCAAGTTGGTGCAGCCTCTTTGGAGAACAGTGTGGAGATTCCTCAAGAAATTAAAAATAGAACTTCCCTATGACCCTGCCATTGCACTCCTGGGTATATACCCCAAAGATACAGATGTAGTGAAAAGAAGGGCCATCTGTACCCCAATGTTTATAGCAGCAATGGCCACTGTCGCCAAACTGTGGAAAGAACCAAGATGCCCTTCAACGGACAAATGGATAAGGAAGATGTGGTCCATATACACTATGGAGTATTATGGCTCCATCAGAAAGGATGAATACCCAACTTTTGTAGCAACATGGATGGGACTGGAAGAGATTATGCTGAGTGAAATAAGTCAAGCCGAGAGAATCAATTATCATATGGTTTCACTTATTTGTGAAGTATAACAAATAGCATGGAGGACATGGGGAATTAGAGAGGAGAAGGGAGTTAGGGGAAATTGGAAGGGGAGGTGAACCATGAGAGACTATGGACTCTGAAAAACAATCTGAGGGGTTTGAAGTGACGGGGGGGGTAGGTTGGGGGAACCAGGTGGTGGGTATTAGAGAGGGCACAGATTGCATGGAGCACTGGGTGTGGTGCAAAAATAATGAATACGGTTATGCTGAAAATAAATAAATCTATCTATGAAAGACCCACGCAAATATCATCCTCAATGGGAAAAAGCTTGCAGCCTTCCTGTTGAGATCAGGAACAGGACAAGGATGCTCACTCTCACCACTCTTGTTCAACATAGTATTAGAAGTCCTAGCAACAGCAATCAGACAACAAATAGAAATAAAAGGTATCCAAATTGGTAATGAAGAAGTCAAACTCTCTCTCTTCACAGATGACATGATTCTTTATATGGAAAACCCAAAAGACGCCACCCCCAAACTACTAGAACTCATACAGCAATTCAGCAACGTGACAGGATACAAAGTCAATGTACAGAAATCAGTGGCCTTCTTATACACTAACAATGAAAATACAGAAAGGGAAATTAGAGAATCGATTCTATTTACTATAGCACCACGAACCATAAGATACCTGGGAATAAACCTAACCAAAGAGGTAAAGGATCTGTACTCGAGTAAGTACAGAACACTCATGAAAGAAATTGAAGAAGACACAAAAAGATGGAAGACCATTCCCTGCTCTTGGATCAGAAGAATAAACATTGTTAAAATGTCTATACTGCCTAGAGCAATCTATACTTTTAATGCCATTCCAATAAAGATTCCACCGGTATTCTTCAAAGAGCTGGAGCAAATAATCCAAAAATTTATATGGAATCAGAAGAGACCCCAAATCGTTAAGGAAATGTTGAAACACAAAAATAAAGCTGGGGGCATCACGTTACCTGATTTCAAGCTTTACTACAAAGCTGTGATCACCAAGACAGCATGGTACTGGCATAAAAACAGACACATAGACCAGTGGAACAGAGTAGAGAGCCCAGATAGTGACCCTCAACTCTATGGTCAATTAATCTTCGACAAAACAGGAAAAAATATACAGTGGAAAAAAGATAGTCTCTTCAATAAATGGTGCTTGGAAAACTGGACAGCTATATGTAGAAGAATGAAACTTGACCATTCTCTTACACCGTACACAAAGATAAACTCAAAATGGATAAAAGACCTCGACGTGAGACAGGAATCCATAAGAATCCTAGAGGAGATCATAGGCAGTAATCTCTTCAATATCAGCCACAGCAACTTCTTTCAAGAGATGTCTCCAAAGGCAAAAGAAACTAAAGTGAAAATAAACTTTTGGGACTTCATCAAAATCAAAAGCTTCTGCACAGCAAAGGAAACAGTCAAAAAAACAAAGAGGCAACCCACGGAATGGGAGAAAATATTTGCAAATGACAGTACAGACAAAAGGTTGATATCCAGGATCTATAATGAACTCCTCAAACTCAACACACATGAAACAGGCAAACATATCAAAAAATGGGCAGAAGATATGAACATACACTTCTCCAATCAAGACATACAAATGGCTATCAGACACATGAAAAAATGTTCATCATCACTAGCCCTCAGGGAGATTCAAATTAAAACCACACTGAGATATCACCTTATACCAGTTAGAATGGCCAAAATTAACAAAACAGGGAACAATATGTGTTGGAGAGGATGTGGAGAAAGGGGAACCCTCTTACATTGTTGGTGGGAATGCAAGTTGGTGCAGCCTCTTTGGAGAACAGTGTGGAGATTCCTCAAGAAATTAAAAATAGAACTTCCCTATGACCCTGCAATTGAACTCCTGGGTATATACCCCAAAGATACAGATGTAGTGAAAAGAAGGGCCATCTGTACCCCAATGTTTATAGCAGCAATGGCTACGGTCGCCAAACTGTGGAAAGAACCAAGATGCCCTTCAACGGACAAATGGATAAGGAAGATGTGGTCCATATACACTATGGAGTATTATGCCTCCATCAGAAAGGATGAATACCCAACTTTTGTAGCAACATGGACAGGACTGGAAGAGATTATGCTGAGTGAAATAAGTCAAGCAGAGAGAGTCAATTATCATATGGTTTCACTTATTTGTGGAGCATAACAAATATCATGGAGGACAAGGGATGTTAGAGAGGAGAAGGGAGTTGGGGTAAATTGGAAGGGGAGGTGAATTATGAGAGACTATGGATTCTGAAAAACAATCTGAGGAGTGGGAGGTCGGGGTACCAGGTGGTGGGTATTATAGAGGGCACGGATTGCATGGAGCACTGGGTGTGGTGAAAAAATAATGAATACTGTTTTTCTGAAAATAAATAAATCAATTTAATTTAAAAAATGTATATTGCAAAAAAAAATGTCTATACTGCCTAGAGCAATCTATACTATACTTTTAATGCCATCTATACTTTTAATGCCATTCCAATCAAAATTCCACCAGAACACAGATCTTCTTAAACAACAGCATTGAGAAATTGGGCTGGCTATTTATCCAATTATATCACTCTTTCGTGTCATCCATTTTTAGCCTTTTTATGTCTAGAACATCTATCAGTGGGTTGCTAGGAAGAGGCTCAATGTTTGTGTTTTCACCAGATTAGTTTCAGAGACTGCTAAAAATTAATCCAGACTGGAAAACCCACTGACTTCTTGATTTAAGTGCTGGAGATGGAGAAGTCACAAAAATCATGAGCCCTCATTTTGAAGAAGTTTATGCCACTGAACTGTCTGAAACTAAGATATGGCAGCTTCAGAAGAAGAAATACAGAGTGCTTGGTATAAACGAATGGCAGAACACAGGGTTCCAGTATGATATTATCAGCTGCTTGAATTTGCTGGACTGCTGTGATCAGCCCCTAACTTTGTTAAAAGATAACAGAAGTGTCTAGGAGCCAACTGAGGCAGGGTCATCCCGCCCTGGTCATCCCTATGTGGAAAACATAGGTGGCATATGGGGGAAACCATCAGAAATTTTAGAAATCAAGGGACAGAACTGGGAAGAACAAGAGAATAGTCTGCCGGAAGTTTTCAGAAAAGCTGCTTTTGTTATCGAAGCTTTCACCGGAGTACCATACCTGTGTGAAGGCGACATGTATAATGACTACTACGTTCTGGATGACTCTGTCTTTGTTCTCAAACCAGTATAGACACGTGGAGGCCCAATCTTCAGAGCCCACCCCAAGAATGTACACTCCAGAAGAGGGTCTGCATTTGCGATTATGTCAAGGGAGGACATTTGGGGACTGCCATTCTCAATATCATGTAGGAATTTAAAAAGCCAAAATACTAATTATTTCTTTGTAGCGTGTAAAAGGAATGTTTTTTGAAAAAACAAAACCCAACTCTTTGAGGATTTTTATCAACTCTTTACTCAGCATACAGGTCACACTCCCAAGTATGGAAGATAGTTTTTATACTTAATTACAGTAGTGACTCATTCCCAGTCAAAGCAATGGTCACGACGTCACATGGAACCCATAAATATGGATTGTTTTTAATAAAGTGAAGACTGGCAATAAAGCTGTCCATTCAGTTGCAAATATTTGGTTATAAAAGGTATAGCCACTGATATTCTTTCATGTTTAGAAATTCTTTCTGTTATTATTCAAAAAGTATTTTTAATCATGCTAATAAACTTTTTTGGAGATGAAAAAAATGAGCCAAAATGACAGTAATGGTAACAGTCAAGTCTTTAACCACTTACTGCAATAGCACAAAAAAGAGGCTAAAGCCAGAAAAAGCATTGACTCTCATCACTTCATTTTCTGCCATGGAGCAGTGTGCAGGTGGGGTTAACTCACTGGTGAGGGATCCCTGAACAAAAGGTTCTTACAGCTTTATGGACTGTGGGCAAAGAAGAGGAAGAGTGGGGTGAGGAGGGCCGGGAGTGGAAAAATACTGAGTTCTCTGTCAGAGTGGGGAAAGTGTCTTCTAGGTTCCCTGATAAAGGAGACTTCCAATAGAAGGTGTCAGGGTTAGGAATGCAGATTCATTTAAGTATGGCCGGTCAGGAGGGCCTGAACTCTTCATTACAATGCTCTGCAGAGACTGCAGTACACTCGCTGTGCACCAAGTTTGGTGTGATAGAACAGCTTTTCCCCATGAGGACTGCCTGGTAAAGCTCTTGTAATTGCCCATTGTGGGACCCAAAAAATTACATACAGGATTTTGGCTAGGACCTGGGTTACTCACTTCCTACTTCTGCTACCTCACATCAAGCCACCATCCTCTCATATCTCCAAAACAGCCCCCTCACTGTTCTCCTTGAAGCCAGCCTTTCCAGTCTCTAATCTGTTTCCCATAAAGCTGTCAAAGAGATCTTTGTAAAACAGAAACATAATCTAATCATTCTCATATCAGTCAGGCTCCCAAAAGGAAATAGATTTTAAATGAGATGTTTCAAATGAAAAGCTTTGATCAAAAGGCTCTTAACTGAGGTATGGGCAAAAATAAGGATACTAGAAATAGGGAAAATTATTTTTATCTTTAAGGCCTGTTGTGAGGACAAGAAACAGTTACTCAATGAAAGCCTGGAAGGACCTATGGTCTAGGAGAGAAGCACTTACTGTCAGAAATGAAGCACTGAAGCATGGGGACACAGAGCATAGGTATCTCATTGGCTGACACCAACTAGAATCTAGTAGGCTAGGGGGAGTGGGTGATGGACACTGTGGGGATCAGATTTTCAGGGCAGAGAAGAGCAGAGAATGGACCTGCAGGTAATGAAAACAGAAGAGCCAACACAACCCCCTTGCTTAAAACTCACTGATGTCTTCGCATGGCACATAAGATAAAATCCAAGATCCTTGATATGGCTTCCAGACCATTCTTTATCTAGGCTGCGATTTCCTTACCAGTTTATCACATATTTCACCCTCTTCATGTTCTGCACTTCAGCTATACTCAACTTACTTTGGTTCTTTCATATATGGGCCATTGTAAGGGCCAATCTCAGTCCCAATCACTCTCCCTTTAATCTGGATACATCTTACTTTTCTGATCTCAGTTGAAATGTCACTCCCTGCATGAATTCCATTATGATGTGGCCCTGTCTGGGCTTAGTGCTTTCTTATGGGTTCTCATATCCTATTTCTACATCAAGGACTTCAACAAATTGCCTGCCACTCCCACTATCTGTTAGATTTAGGGAGCACAAATTATATCATTATTAGAATCCGAGAGCATATCTAGTACTGGTAAGTAGTTAAATATTTATTGAATGAATGAGCAATTATTATATTTCATGTAATTGTTATTCATTGCCTTTTTTCATTTTTCACTGATTTCATTTTATTTGTATTTTATGTAGAGATTTTATTAGGAGAGACTGCTGAATTTTATCAGTGCCTTTTCAACAAGTATTCATATGATCATGTGGGTTTTCTTTTTTAATTTTCTGTTGTAGTGAATGATGCTAAATGATTAATTTTGGACCTTACATTTGTATTCATAAAATATACACCATTTAGTAATAATGTATAATCACTTTATTATGTGCTAAGCTTTGTTTAATAATTTATATAGAATTTTTATGTCTAGATTCATTAGTGAAACTGGTCTGAAAGTTGTATATTTTTATAGTCTTTTCCCAGTTTTGTTCATAGGATTATGCTGGCTTTATAAAATATATAAAAGAGCTTACATTGCATCAGAATTATCTGTTATTTAAGAGTTAGAGAGAGCACAGTTATGAAACATCTGGTCTTGATGCTTTGCTTTAATGGTAGACCTATAATCACCAGCATTAGTTTCTTATAACTACTGTAATGAATTACCAAATATTTAGTGTCTTAAAATGATACAAATTTATTCTTTTATAGGTCTGGAGATCGAAAGTGCAGAATCAGCTTTAAAATCACTTAAAATCAAGTGACAGAAAGGCTGCACTCCCTCTAAAGACTCTAGAGAAGTATTCATCTTCTTGCATTTTCCATCTTCTAGGGCCTGCCTGTAATCCTTGGCTTCTGGTCTTTTCCTCCATCTTCAAAGGAAGCAGTATAGCATCTTCAAATCTCTTTCTCCTTCCATGTTTACATTTTGTTTTTCCTACAGTGACTCTCTACCTCCCTTTTACAAGGATATTTATGATTATATTTAGGACCCTTCTAGATAATACAGGTTAATCACTCCATCTCAGTATTTCTAAACTACAGTTGCAAAAATTGCTTTCCCACATAACACTCACAAATTCTGAGAGTTATATCCTGGGGCCATTATTTATCCTACCATATTTACTCATATACAGACCAGATTTCATCATTGGGGCCACCCAGATAATGCAGGATAGTATTTCAATCTCCAAAGGATAATCCATGAAATGCTTTTGCCATAAAAAAAAAAACAACATATTCACAGGTTCAGAGGATTAGGGCATGGACCTCTTTGGATAATCATTATTCAGCCTACCAGCTTACTTTTTAAATTTTTTTCTACACAATTGATCTTTTTCACGTTTTCTACTTCTCAGATCAATTGGAGTCATTTGTATCTTGCTAGGTTATCTCAACTTTTGCCTAGTATTAAAATTTATTGTTGTAGTTTTGTATATTTCCAGTAATTTTTATTTGTTTGATAACTACCATTTTTCATTCCTAATTTTATATATTTTGTGTATTTAAAAAATTTTTTTTGTCATAAACCATTTATTTTTTATTTTTTTAAAAGATTTTATTTATTTATTTGACAGACAGAGATCACAAGTAGGCAGAGCAGCAGGCAGAGAGAGAGAGGGAAGCAGGCTCCCTGCTGAGCAGAGAGCCCTATGTGGGGCTTGATCCCAGGACCCTGGAATCATGACTGGAACCAAAGGCAGAGGCTTAACCCACTGAGCTACTCAGGTGCCCCGTCATAAACAGTTTTAATAAAGGTTGTTTTCATTGGTCTTTTCAAAGGAATATCTTTTATTTGTTTGTTTTTTCCTCTCTCTCCTTTTAGTATTTTATTTTTAAAAAGTTTTTATTTATTTTTTAAATTTCTTTTCAGTGTTCCAGAATTCATTGCTTATGCACCACACCCTGCTCCATGCAATACATGCCCTCCATAATACCCACCACCAGGCTCACCCAACCGCCCATGTCCTGTCCCTCCAAAATCTTTAGATTGATCTTTGAAGTCCACAGTGTCTCATGGTTCATCTCCCCCTCTAATTTCCCCCAACTCCCTTCTCCTCTCCATTTCCCCATGTCTCCTGTGTTATTCTTTATGTTCCACAAATAAGCTAAACCTTATGATAATTGACTCTCTCTGCTTAACTCAGTATAATCTCTTCCAGTCCCATCCATGTTGATACAAAAATTGGGTATTCATCCTTTCTGATGGAGGCATAGTTCTCCATAGTATATATGGACCACATCTTCCTTATCCATTCGTCCATTGAAGGGTTCTTTCCACAGTTTGGCGACTGTGGTCATTGCTGCTATGAACACTGGGGTACAAATGGCCCTTCTTTTCACTACATCTGTATCTTTGGGATAAATACCCAGTAGTGCAATTGCAGGGTCATAGGGAAGCTCTATTTTTAATTTCTTAAGGAATCCCCACACTGTTTTCCAAAGTGGCTGCACAACTTGCATTCCCACCAACAGTGGACGAGGGTTCCCCTTTCTCCACATCCTCTCCAACACTTTTTGTTTATTGTTTTGTTAATTTTGGCCATTCTAAGTGGTGTAAGGTGGTATCTCAATGTGGTTTTGATTTGAATCTCCCTGATGGCTGGTGATGATGAACATTTTTTCATTTGCCTGTTAGCCATTTGGATGTCTTCATTGAAGAAGTGTCTGTTCATGTCTTCTACTCATTTTTTTAAAAAGATTTTATTTATTTATTTGACAGATAGAGATCACAAGTAGGCAGAGAGGCAGGCAGAGAGAGAGGGGGAAGCAGGCTCCCCGCCAAGCAGGGAGCCCAATGCGGGGCTCAATCCGAGGACCCTGATCACGACCTGAGCCAAAGACATAGGCTTTAACCCACTGAGCCACTCAGGTGCCCCTTCTGCCCATTTTTTTGACATGATTATCTGTTTAGTGTGTGTTGAGTTTGAGGAGTTCTTTATGATCTTGGATATAGTTATCTTTTTTCCCCTTGCTTCAGGAGACATATGTAAAGGCCTATGTAAAAAAAAAATTATTGCCTGTGCTCTCTTCAAGGATTTTTGTGGTGTCAGATCTCACATTAGGTCTTTCATCCATTTTGAAGTTACCTTTGTGTATTGTGTAAGAAAGTGGTCCAGTTTCATTCCTTTGCATGTTGCCGTCCAGTTTTCCCAACATTTTTTGTTGAAGAGACACTTTTTTTTTCCCCATTGGATATTCTTTCCTGCTTATGGAAGATTAACTGACCATGGAGTTGTGGATTCACTTCTGGGTTTTCTATTCTGTTACATTTATCTATGTGTCTATTTTTGTGCCAAAACCATACCGTTTTGATCAGGATAGCTCTATAATACAACTTAAAGTCCAGAATTGCAATGCCTCCAGGTTTGCTTTTCTCTCTCTCTCTCTTTTTTTTTATTATGTTATGTTAGTCATCATAAAGTTTGTCTTTAATTCTTGATGTAGTGTTCCAGGATTCATTGTTTACATATACCGCCCAGCATTCCATGCACTACATGCCCTACTTAATATCCATCACTGGGAACCCATCCCCCCACCCTACCCCCTCTAAAACCCCCAGTTATTTCATGAAGTCCACAGTCTGTCAGGGTTCATCTCCCCCTCCAATCCCCCTCTTCATTTTCCCCTTCCTTCTCCTAATGTCTTACATGTTATTCCTTATGTTCCATAAGTAACTGAAACCATATGATAGTTGACTTTCTCTACTTGACTTACTTCACTCAGCATAGTCTCCTCCAATCCCATCCATGTTGATGCAAAAGTTGGGTATCCTTCTTTTCTGATGGTAGAGTAATATTTCATTGTATATATGGACCACATCTTCTTTATCCATTTGTCTGTTGAAGGGCATCTTGACTCTTTCCACAGTATGGCTACTCTGGACATAGCTGCTGCGAACATTGTGGTTCATATGGCCTTTCTTTTTACTACATCTGTATCTTTGGAGTAAATACCCAGTAGTGCAATTACAAAGCTGTGACCACCTAGACAGCATGTTACTGGCACAAAACTGACAGAGACCAATGGAGTTTCCTTAATGATTTGGGGTCTTTTCTGTTCTTTTCTGGTTCCACACAAATTTTAAGACTGTTTGTTCCAGCATTTTGAAAAATTCCTTTTTTTTTTTTTTTTTTTTTAATCAGGGTGGCATTGAAAGTATAGACTGCCCTGGATGGCACTTCATTCTATTTTATTCATTTTAACATTGTTTATTCTTCTGATCCATGAGCATGGTTTTCCATCTTTTTGTGTCTTCAGTTTCTTTCATGAATGTTCTGTAGTTCCTTGAGTATACATCCTTTACCTCTTTGGTTAGGTTTATTCCAAAGTATCTCATAGTTTTTGGTGCTATTGTAAATGAAATTGATTCTCTAATTGCCCTTTCTACAGTTTTGTTGTTAGTGTATAAGAAAGCAACTGATTTCTGTGCATTGATTTTATGTCCTGCCACATTACTGGATTGCTGTATGAAATCTAGTAATTTGGGATTGGAGTCTTTTGGGTTTTCCACATAAAGTATCATGTCATCTGCAAAGAGAGAGTTTGGGTTCTTCCTTGCCAATTTGAATACCTTTTATTTCTTTTTGTTGTCTGATTGCTGTTGCCAGGACTTATAGTACTATCTAGTACTACTTGAACAATAGTGGTGAGGGTGGGTCTCCTTGTCATGTTCCTGATCTCAGTGGGAAGGCTGTTGCTTTTCCCCATTGAGAATGATATTCACAATGGGTTTTTCATAGATGGATTTTCTGAAGTTGAGAAATGTTCCCTTGATCCCTATACTCTGAAGAGTTTCAATCAGGAAAGGATGCCATATTTTGTCAAATGCTTTTTCTTCATCAGTTGAGAGGACCATGTGGTTCTTCTCTCTTCTCTTATTAATTTATTCTATCACATTGATTGATTTGCAAACATTGAACCACCCTTGCATCCCAGAGAATTATTTATCAGAGATATTGGTCTGAAATTCTCCTTTTTGATGGGGTCTTTGCCTGGTTTGGGGATCAAGATGATGCTGGCCTCATAGAAAGAGTCTGGAAGTCTTCATTCTGTTTCTGTTTTTTGAAACATCTTTGGGAGAATGGGTATTATTTCTTCTTTGAATGTTTTATAGAATTCCCCAGGAAGTCCAGCAGGTCTTAAACTCTTATTTTTGGGGAGGTTTTTGATCACTGCTTCAATCTCGTTACTAGTTATTGGTCTATTCAGGTTGTCAATTTCTTCCTGTTTCAGTCCTGGAAGTTTATAGGTTTCCAGTAATATATCCATTTTTTTCCAGGTTTCTTGACTTATTGGCATATAGCCATTGATAATAATTTCTGATGATTCTTTCTATTTCCTTAGTATTAGTCGTTATCTCTCCCCTTTCATTTATAATTTTATTAATTTGGGTCCTTTCTCTTTTCTTTTGGATTAGTCTGGCCAGTTATTCTTTCAAAGAACCAGCTTCTAGTTTTGTTAATGTGTTCTGCTGTATCTCTAGTTTCTAACTCATTGATCTCTGCTGTAATCTTAATTGTTTCCCTTCTCATTCATGGGTTAGGCTTTATATGTTTTTGATTCTCCAGTTCTTTAAGGTGTAAAGAGAGTTTGTGTAGTCAGGATTTTTCTGTCGTTTTGAGTGAGGCTGGATGGCTATGTATTTCCCCCCTTAAGACCACCTTTGCTATATCCCACAGGATTTGGACCCAGGTCTCTATTCACTTTGGTTTCCATGAATTATTCCAGTTCTTCTTGGTTTCCTGGTTGATTCGAAGGTTCCTGAGCAGGACAGTCTTTAGCTGCTTTTGTCTTTCAAGATTGTTTGGCTTCAGAGATCTTTTGTGGTGCACACAAATGTTAGGATTGCTTGTTCTAGCTCTGTGAAATATGCTGTTGGTATTTTGATGAAGATTGCTTTAAATGGGTAGATTGATTTAGGTAGTATAGACATTTTAACAATATTTAATCTTCCAATCCAATGGAGTACTCTATGCTCATCTTCAATTTCTTTTAGTAGTGTTTTATAGTTTTCAAAGCCCAGGTCTTTCTCCTCTTTGGTTAGGTTTGTTCCTAGGTATTTTACTTTTTTGGTGTAATTGTAAATGGGACCAATTGTTCAATTTTTCTTTCTGCTGATTCATTATTGGTGTATGGAAATGCAACAGATTTCTGTACATTGATTGTACCCCATGACTTTACCAAATTTTTGTATCAGTCCTAGCAATTTTTTGGTGGCATCTTTCTGGTTTTCTATATATAGTATTATGTCATCTGCAAATAGTGAAAATTGCTTGCAGATTTGGATGCTTTTTATTTCTTTTCTTTGTTGTCTGATTGTGGAGGCTAGGACTTCCAGTAGTATGTTAAATAATAGTGATGGGGCATCTGGGTAGCTCAGTCAGTTAAGTAACTCTCTTCAGCTTGGATTATGATCCCAAGGTTCTGGAATCAAGCCCTGTGTCAGACTCTCCACTCAGTGGGGAGCCTATTTCTCCTTCTCCCTCTGCTCTCCCCACTCTTGTGCTCATATGCGCATTCTCGCTCTCTCTTGCTCTCTCGTTTTCTCTCTCTCTCAAATAAATAAATAAAGTCTTAAAAAAAAAAAAAAACAGTGGTGAGAGTGGACATCCCTGTCTTGTTCCTGACCCTAGAGGAAAAGCTCTCAGTTTTTGCCCATTGAGGATTATACCAGCTGTCGGGGTTTTTATTTTGTTTGTTTGTTTTTGTTTTTTTGTTTGTTTGTTTATGGCCTTTGTTCTGTTGAAGCACATTGTCTCTGACTCTATCCCTACTTTGTTGATGGATTTTTTCATGAATGGATATTATGCTTTATCAAAAGTTTTTTTTTTGCATCTAGTGAGAGGATCATATGGTTCTTATCCTTTCTTTTATTAATGTGGTGTATCATATTAGGTTGATTTGCAAATATTGAATCACACTTGCCACCCAGGAATAAATCCTACTTTATTATGGTGATTGATTTTTTTTTAATGTGCTATTGGGTGGGATTTGAGTATTTTGCTGAAATTTTTGCATTACTGTCCATCAGGGGATATTGGCCTGTACTCTTTTTTAGTGGAATCTTGTCTGGTTCTGGAATCAGGGTAATGTTGGCCTCATAGAACGAATTTGGAAGTTTTCCTTCCATTTCTATTTTTTGAAACAGTTTGAGAAGAATAGGTATTAACTTCTTTAAATGTTTGGTAGAATTATCTTGGGAACCCATCTGGCCCTGAACTTCTGTTTGTTGGGAGATTTTTGATTACTGCTTCAGTTTCTTTGCTGGTTATTGGTCTGTTCAAATTTTCTATTTCTTCCTGTTTCCATTTTGGTAGTTTATGTTTCTAGGAATTTATCTACTTCTTCTAAGTTGTCTAATTTGCTGGCATTTAATCTTTCATAATATTCTCTTATAGTGTATGTATTTCTGTGGTATTGGTTGTTATTTCTCCTCTCTCATTTGGTGATTTTATTTAATTAGGTCCTTTTCTTTTTGATAAGTGTGGCCAGGTGGTCATCAATTTTATTTATTTATTTTCTAAGAACCAACTCCTGGTTTCATGGATCTATTCTGCTGTTTTCTCAGTTTCTCTACCATTTATTTCTTCTGTAATCTCTATTATTTCTCTTCTTCTGCTGGCTCTATACTTCATTTGTTGTTTTTTTCTCTAGGTCCTTCTTGTATAAGGTTTGCTTATATGAGATTTTTCTTGCTCCTTGAGGTAGACCTGTATTGTTATATACTCCTCTCTTATGATGCTTTTGTTGTAACACATAGGTTTTGGATCATCCTATTTTCATTTTCATTTGTTTTCACATATTTTTCAATTTTTTTCTTTGAGTCCCTCATTGGCCCATTCATTTTTTTATAGCATGTTGTTTAACCTCCATGTGTTCATGGTCTTTCCAATTTTTTTCTTGTGGTTGACTTCAAGTTTCATAGCATTGTGGTCAGAAAATGTTCATGGTATTATCTCAATATTTTTGTACTTGTTGAGTCCTGTTTTGTGACCTACTAAATGATCTATTCTGGAGAATGCCCATGTGCACTTGAAAAAAATACATATCTTGCTTTTTTAGGATGGAATATCTGTTAGGCACATCTCCTCCAGTGTGTCATTCAAACCATTGTTTCCTTGTTGATTTTCTTTCTATATCATCTGTCCATTGATGTAAGTAAGATGTTAAAGACCCCTACTACTATTTTATTATTATCAATAAGTTCCTTTAAGTTTGTTATTGTTTTATATATTTGGATGCTCCCAAGCTGGGGGTAGAAATATTTAAAATTCTTAGGTCTTCTCATTGGACAATTCCCTTCTTAATATCTTATTATAATTTGTTTTAAAATCTAGTTTTTCTGGGGGTGCCTGGGTGGCACAACCAGTTAGGTGTCCATCTCTTGGCTTTGGCTCAGGTCATGATCTCAGGGTCATAAGGTTGGTCCATTGTCAGTCTCTGTGTTCAGTAGGGAGTCTGCTTAAACCTCTCTGCTCCTTCCCCCTTAAATAAATGGATGTCTTTTTAAAAATCTAGTTTGTCTAATACAATTATTGCTACTGCATCTTTTTTTTTTAAGTTCCTCTTGTATCATAAATGTTTCTCCATTTCCTCACATTTATACTGCAGGTGTTTTTTGGTCCAAAATTAATCTTTTGTTGGCAGCATATGGATGAGTCTTTTTTTTTTTTTAATCCATTCTGATACTCTATGTCTTTTGTTGGAGTGTTTAGTATATTTACATTTAGGATAACTTTTGATAGATATGTATTTAGTGCCATTTTATTACTTGTTTTGTTATTTCTGTGTATTTTCTCTGTTCCTTTCTATCTTTGTCACTTTTGGTCTTTCACTCCCACTTAAAGAGTCCCCTTTAACATTTTTTGCAGGGCTAGTTTAGTGGTCACTAATTCTTTTAGTTTTCCTCCCCTCTCTGGGAAACTATCTCTCTTTCTATTCTGAATGACAGCCTTGCTGGATAGAATATTCTTGGCTGTATATTTTTCCAATTCAGGTTGCCAAGTTTCTGTGGAGAGATATGCAACTAGCCTTATGGGTCTTCCCTTGTAAGTTAGGGACTTGCTGCTTTTAGGATTTTTTTCTTTATCAACATATTTTTCTAAAATAACTACAGTATGTCTTGATTTGGGCCTGCTTTTGTTGATTTTGATAGGAGTTCTCAGTGCCTCCTGGATTTGGATGTCAGTTTCATTCCCCAGATTAGGGAAGTTTTCTGCTATTTTTCTTGAAATAAACAAACTTATTGACCCCCTTTTTTTTCTCTCAGAGAATTCTCCTGGAATTCTTCTGGGAGTCAGATCTAAGTGTTATGTTTGATGCAGTTGCTGAGTTTCCTAAATCTATTCTCATGATCCATAATTCTTTTTCATCTCTCTTTTGTTCAGCTTCATTATTTTCTATTATTCTATCCTCTATATCACTTACTTGTTCATCTTCTTCTTCCACTCTTGAGGTCATTATATCTGGTAGGTTTCAAATCTCAGTTAACACATTTTTCTTTTCTGATTGTATTTTAACTCTTTTGTCTCTGCAGCAAGGGTCTCCCTGATGCTTTCCATGCCTTTCTCTAGCCCAGCTAGTATCCTTAGGATTGTTGCTTTAAATTTTGGATCCAGCATATCACTTATATCTGTTTTGATTAGGTACCTGGCCATGACCTCTTCTTATTCTTTCTTTTGGAATGAATTCTTCCATCTTGGCATTTTGTTTAGGTCTCTGTCTCTCTCTTCTTCTGTGAATTTAAAAATTCTGTTGTGGGGCAACTGGGTGTCTCAGTGGGTTAAGCCTTTACCTTTGGCTCAGGTTATGATCTCAGGATCCTGGGATTGAGTCCCATGTCAGGCCCTCTGCTTAGCAAGGATCCTGCTTTCCCTCTCTCTCTGCCTGTCTCTCAGCCTACTTGTGATCTCTCTCATTCTGTCAAATAAATAAATAAAATCTTAAAAAAATAAAAATAAAAATCCTGTTGTGTTTCCTTTTCCTGAGAGTAATGGCTTAATGAAGAGGAGGTCATATAGTGTCCAGGTCCTGGAGCTTTAGGGAATATTTCTTGTGTCTACTGCAAACACTCTGCAGCTGTGTTTGGGCTGCTCTATCCCTGGGGCCCATTCTCTGTAGAGTTTCTCCTTGCTAATAGTTGGCAGTGTTTGGAATTTAGACAGAGTGTGGTGAATTTTTAGTAGATGTGCTCTGTCTGATCTGCTTGTTAAATTAGATATGATGCCACTTCCACTAGAGCTGAAGCCTTGAAGAACTCTCTGGTTAGTGAATGTGGTGTGTGTGGGCCTTCTACTGGTTTCCTGGGGAGGTGCCTATTGCCTATTGTGATGGTCCTGTGACACATTTGACTGAGAAAATTAGTACCATCAGAGCAGGGGGTGGGGGGAGTGGTGGGATCTGGTGGGAGCAGGTTAGGCAGCTAGCAGTGGCACTGTGCTATTTTCTGATTTGTTTATGCTGGAAGGAAAATGGTACCAGTCAGCTACTTTGTCCCTTTCTGTGCTTGCTGATGTCAGGGAAGCACTCCCAGAAGACCAAATAATCTCCCATCATGCAGCTCAGGCATTTTTTAGATTGTTTTTCATGCTTTCTCTGGGTTGCTTGCCTGCTTGAAGCAGTGCAGTGCACTTTGTGCTCTATCCCAGCCAAGCTTGCTGACTTTTAAGACTTCAAACTTTAGGGACATGGTGTGTCAGGGACTTGCTCTGGTCCTCTGAGGAGGGTCTTTCCACCCTGGGATGGATGCATGTTTGATTATGAAGAGCAGTTGCACTAGCATGTAGGTAGGGCCATAGGATTTGGAGCAAAGGTAACTAAAGAGCCAGCATTCTTGGTAACCACCCTCCGCAGGTGTCTCTGCACATATGCTGAGGGGTATGGGAGGGAAATAGCATCTACTGGCTCTTTCATCCCTGGAGAGGCATCTCTGAAAACCCCACCTCTCAGAGGTGCTCTCCAAGAAAAGCAAATAGTCTCTCCTTGTGCACCTTAGGTGATCCTCAGATTGTACCCTCTGCCCCTAGGTTGCTTGCATGCCTTTTTTCTAGAGTAGAGTAGCAACCTCAGGGCTCTAACCTAGTCAAGACTAGGATCTCTAAAACTCCAGTCTTTGAGCCCCACTGGTTGCAAAAACTCACAGAAATCAACCCCTCTTGTTTTCCTAGCCAGTGGCACTGGGGAAGTGTTCTTGTGTGATACCCTCTGCACTCTTCTCTCTCTGATTCTCTCATTCTCTCTCTCTCTCTTGCCTTTCTCTGTGATGAGGGTTCCCTCCCCTCTGCAGTACCCATGATCCATTTCTCCCCTGAAGTACATTTCACACCACTTATCTTTTATAATATGGCCTCTTCTTTCCATCTAGTTGTGCAATTTGTTCAATTGTTCTACAGGTCAATTTCTTGAGTATTCAGAATGATTTGATAGTTACCTAGCTGTGTTCATGAGGCAAGGCAAGCCTAGGGTTCTCCTACTATGCTGCCATCTTAGCTCCAATTCACAATCTTATTGATAATGATTCTTCACTATAAAGTTGGGGGAAAAAAGATATAGGATAATAAGTTGGATTATGAATGTTTCCCTTTTACTCCTATTTACTTAAAGGCAAAATTAGAGCACTTGAAGGAGATGAGCACATAACAAAAGATATATTAGCAGAATGAATGACTGAATAAACAAAAATAAATATCTTCACTAGACAATTTCCTAATGGGAAATTGGGAGTGGTGATTTTTTTTTATTTAAAAAATTTTTTAATAAATAATTAAATTTTAAATTTAATTTTATTTTTTCAGTGTTCCAAGATTCATTGTTTATGCACCATACCCAGAAAGTACAGTAAAATGGCACCCAGCAATGCCTGGGTGCGTGATTGAGCCCACAATCACTCGGAGTCACAAAGACACAAAGTACAGTGATGCTCGTGGGCCCCAGGACTTTCTCTGAGATCATTGAAGTGAGCACAAACTGCAGGATTCTGTGAAGTGTGGTGCACACAGAGGGTGTGCCCATGACTGAGCAATAGCTGTCAGGGCAGCAGTGGCCCCAGAAAGGAGAATAGGATAGACCCAGCTGTTACCTGGGAGCAACGGACCAGAGTGGAAGCAGGAGCCCACAAACGCTTATAGTCACAAAGACACAAAACGAAGTTTCACTTGTGGGCCTTGAGGACTCCACCTGGGAGAACTGCCATGGGGGTGAACTGCAGGAATCTGTGGAGTTTGGTGCACTGAGAAGTGGAGATGGTTTGACCGGAGGATTTAGTGAAGAAGCTCTGAACTGGAAATCCCAGCATGGCCATTTGTGCTCTGACTCTGAAGAGGCATGAAAAGTCTCCAAGGAACAAAAGGCACACAGAGGATCAGCTCACATTGAAGCAATGTCCCTTTCCTGGGCAAGGAGAGGGACAACTCTGCCCAAGCAGAAACATGAGAAGCAGAAAAGCAGTCCCCACCCCCAGAAGACAGACTGGAAGAATAGGTGAATGACAAGCTTAGAGAGCTCACAGGACTAAAAATTCCAACTTCAGGGGAAAATAATATATCAAGCTCTAGTTCTTTCCTCAAGACTTGTTTATACCTCACTCTAAAAATCTTCCATCTATTTTTACTTATTTGCTTTCCCTTTTTTTTTTTTTTACATTTTCCTCATTTCAAATAGAGTCTTATTTTACCAATTTAAGTTTTAAAGTTGCTTTTCAACTTTTTTTCTCACATCTACATTTTGTAGATTTTTACCTCATTCTAGTCTTTTTTTCTGACTCTATTTAAATATTTAAGTTTTGCTTTCTTTGCGGTTTTGGGATGTAGTGTCTTCTAATACACAGCCAAAATTCAATCAAAAACAAAAAGATCACCCTGCTTTGTCCACCTGGTGAGATCATAGTCTCTCTTTCTTACCTCCCCCACCTTTTTATGGTTTTGGTTCATCTTGGCTTTGTTTGCTTCTCTGTGGTGTCTTCTGACCACTTTGAATTTTTTCTAGGGTGCATGTTGCTTGGGTTGTGGTTGATATTTTGGATTCTGTTCATTCACTCACCCATCCTTCCCTGGAAGAATGACTAGAAAGAGAAACTCACAACAAAGGAAAGAATCAGAGGCAGTAATTTTTGCCACAGAGCTAATTGATGTGGATATAAGTAAGATGTCAGAGATGGAATTCAGGATAGCAATTATAAAGATAATAGCTAGTCTTGAAAAAAGCATAAATAACAACGCAGAATCTCTAAGGCAGAAATAAGATAGAATCAGGCTGAACTTAAAAATGCTATGAATGAGATGCAGTCTAAATTGGATGCTCAAACAGCTAGGGGCATGAGGCAGAAGAGAGGATAAGTGATCTAGAGGACAGGCTAATGGAAAGGAGGGAAGTTGAGGAAAACAGAGAAAGACAACTAATCACTTGTGAGGAAAAGCTTCAAGAATTTAATGATACTCTCAAAAGAACCAGTGTCAGAACCTTCAGGATCCAGGAGGAGATGGAAAGCGAGAGAGGGCTAGAAGGTATTTGAGCAAATCATGGCTGCATGGGGTTGGGGGGAGAGTAAGTACCCTCAGTGGGAGGCCTGCTTGCCCCTCTTCCTCTGCCCCTCTTCCAGATTGTGCTCTCTCTAGCTAATCTGCCTCTCAAATAAATTCTTTAAAAAAGAAAACATAAGTACATTTTAAACTGAAATAATAAATACTCATGAGAAAAACTCCTCGAATTCTATGTGCTGTTTTTCCCTAGCACAGGAGTTTTTCAGTTTTGTGTGATCCATAAACTTGCTATCAGCCTGATGTTCCTGCTGGTCTTCTGTGGGAGGGTCTGGTGCACTGATTACTTCACTGCCCTTGTCAGGGGGCTGGGCTCAGTGTAAGTAGCTCTGGGGTACTCTACGTGGCTTTTGTTTACTGAAGGCTTTCCTAGCCACTTTAGAGGATGCAGAAAACTGTAAAAATTGTGGTGCCCCATTCTCCATCCCTGGAGCTGAACAATTGATCGCTGCCCCACTCTTCAGTGTAACCTCAGGGAAAAGCAGTCAATTCCTTTTGTGTGCACCAAACTGCAGATCCTGTGGTGCACACCAGTACCAGTGGTTCCAAGGGAAGGAAAGGGGGTCTTACCGAGACCTGCTGCTCTCTGGGCCCCTGCTTCAGGAGTGGTTGCCCAATTGTGCTTATATCTATGCTGCTTCTCCCAGGGGAAGGAGCAGGGTCTAGAAATGGTTGTAATTTTCTGGGCCCCTGCTCAGAGAATGATCACTCCATCTTCCCATGGTTCAGGGTTTATGGCAACCCCTAGCTGAGAGGTCATTGTGGGGCTCATTAACTCTAGTCTCTTCCCTGCACCAATGCCACACTCAGGCACCCCTGTTCTTTCTGTGACCCTGGGTATCCTGAGACCACATGTAGGACTCTGCTCCACCTCACCATATGAGCTACTTTCAGGCAGGGATTCCTTCACAGAAGACTTCTAAAAGTTTACACTCTGCTGTTTTATCAGTTTCTGGTAGCTGGTTTATAGAGGCTCCTACCTACTCCCCATGGTTTATCTTCTACCTCAGGTTCACTTTTCTGTACCTCCTACCTTGCAAAAAGTGGTCACTTTTCTCTTTGTAGAATTGCAGTAATTCTTTTCTTAGATCTCAAGTTGAATTCACAGGAGTTCTGAATGATTTGTTAGATATTTAGCTGAATTCAAGGGACCAGATGAACTGTGGGTCCCCTACTCTTCTGCCATCTTCCCTCTTTTCTTCTCCCCCAAATTCTTTTGAAGCAAATTGTTTCATTGTTTTTGAAGCAAATTGTTTCATGTATATGTTGGTTTGTCAGCATAACCAGTTCTGTTTTATGTTTCTTCCTTGGGTTCTTCCTGCAATTTCAAGTGTATAACTTTCAATTTTTTGTTTCATTTCGGGAGTTGTGTCTTCCACTTTGAACTTAACATGTGCATCTAATAAATGATTAAATCTAGCTGGAATTCATTGCATTTAAATATGATGTCTAGGGGCACCTGGGTGGCTCAGTTGGTTAAGCGACTGCCTTCCCCTCAGGTCATGATCCTTGAGTCACAGAATCGAGTCCCACATTGGGCTCCCTGCTCGCCAGGGAGTCTGCTTCTCCCACTGACCTCTCTCCTCTCATGCTCTCTCTCTCTCTTCCTAAAAAATAAATAAGAACAATATTTAAAAAAAAATATGATGTCTACATATAAAATCCAGAAGGGAGCTAATGGGAGAAACAAAACCCTGAAAACATGGGCAAGAGAAATGATACAACAACACAGATCTATGTGTTGAAGAAAATCTGTAATATTGTATAGAATAAATCTTTTGGGGAAAGGTTGGCTAACAGGTCCTCAAAACCTTGCATTTCTGTGTTACTTATTTAAAGTAGTAAAACCAATTACCAAACACATTTTATATACTAGGTCATAAAGTGTTAGTTAATGGATTTGCATTTTATCTGCTAGGAATTTGAAACTCTTAAGACTAAGACTGTTCTGTGACCACATGATCCCTCCTTCCTCTGAGGTAATCTGTAGTCTCTCAAATTTGCTTTACTCTTCCTTACCGAAAGCAATAGCACCACCCAGTGGTAAGATTAACAAGTTTCCTCACACTAGCATAGAACTTACAGCTGTTCTTAAAAGGCCAAACACTATTGCATGGAGCACTGGGTTTGCTGCATAAACAATTATGAATCTTTGTTCACTGTAAAAATAAAATAAAATTAAACAACAATGGCAACAAACCAGGCCAAGCAACCCCATAAACTCTCAGTTTGCTTCCTATGATTAAGCATCTCTTATGGTTTGTCTCTCTCTCTGATTTCATCTTGTGTTATTTTTTCCTCACTTCCCCTATGATCCTCTGTTTTGTTTCTTACATTCCACATATCAGTAAGATCATATAATTGTCTTTCTCTGATGTTTTATTTTGCTTAGCATAATACCCTCTAGTTTTATCTATATCATTGTAAATGGCAAGATTTCATTTTTCGATGAATGAGTAGTATCCCATTGTATATATACACCACATCTTTATTCATTCATCTGTCAATGAACATCTGAGCTCTTTCCATAGTTTGGCTATTGTAGACATTGCTGCTGTAAACAAAATGGGTGATGGACACTAAAGGTGGCAAGTGATGTAATGAGCACAGGGTATTATGTAAGACTGATGAATCACTGACCTCTACCTCTAAAACTAATAACACATTATATGTTAATCAATTGAATTTAAATTTAAAAAACTAGGCCAAAGGGGAGCCTGTGTTACTCAGTGGGTTAAGCCTCTGCCTTTGGCTCAGGTTATGGTCTCAGGGTCCTGGGATCAAGCCCTGCATGAGGTTCTCTGCTCAGCAGGGAGCTTGCTTCCCCCATTCTCTCTGTCTTCCTCTGCCTACTTGTGATCTCTCTCTGTCAAATAAATAAATAAAATCTTTTTAAAAAATAAAAATAAAAAATAAATTTTAAAAAACAGGCCAAGAAACTTAAGCAGTCTGGTAAAATTTTGAATGCCTTCTCAGATTAATGATTTTAAATGCATAAAATACAACATATAACACTACAAAGGAAACTAATTATATGAAATTCTGTTGCAGTCATGTGTCCATGAACTCCAGTTAGGAGACACAATTGGAGATTAGAACATGAAGTTATGGTTCCGTCAGAAACAACTCCTCTCTATTATTTGTAATTATGGATCATTATTCTAGTTAAATTTGCAGATAGGTCTTCAGGAAGTGCATAATGATTCTGGCTTAACCTTTACGAATATTTATATACATAATATATTATAAGAAGGAAGAAGCCAGAGGGGAGTTTCTGTGCAATAAAAACACTCTGAATGGTGAAAAAATGTTGAGTTTTGTATTTAGGTCCTATAAATACTTGAAATTTAGATATTCTTTATGAGAAGAAAGGAAGAATTTCACATAGTATTTCTGAAAGTGTAGTCTTGGAGCATAAGGATATCATAAGTGCTTTTATGAGACCTACAAAAGGGGGCAAGCTGGACAATTAATGCTATTAAAATTAATGCTAGCTAACTTCCTTGCAGGAGGGATCAATATTAACTTCCCTCCAAGGACTAATGAAGTAACTTTAGGTACTGGTAGAAGGCACTGTGAGGATTCTGTTGCCATTGATGTGAGGGTTGACTATTGTACTGTAGCCTCCTGAAATGAAGGCTCAAGAAAGAGGCTGGGAATGCAGAAAGGAAGACAATTAACATCCAAGATCTTAAGTTACAATTGCAATAATAAAGACTTACCAAATATTTCAGGCTCTCCTATCTCCTGGGCATATGGTAGGACTGCACTTTCTGGCCCCTTTGTGGTAACTGAGGTCATACAACTGGCACCAGCCAATGGGTTGTCAGTGAGAGTGGTAAGTATCTCTTCTGGGTTCAGCATTTAACTGTCAGTGTGAGACCCTCCAGAATTTTCTTTCACTTTGACATAGGGAAGGGTGATTTTTAAGATGGTAGCTACTGTGCCTGCCGGGTTCCCTCTCTGAGTAACTATAATGGAAAGAGTTCTGCTGACTCACGGTGGACATGTAGCATGGTTGAGAAATAAAGCTCATTTTAAACCACAGATATTGGGGGATTATTTATGCATGTAGCATAACATAATCTATCTCAAATATCACAGTCAGATATTCAACTAAGTGTTTTAAGTATTTTCATATTTAAGCCTTTCAATTGATTTATTTCTCCTTTTTCCATTTTTGAGATGAAGAAACTGACGCTTAAAGAGTTTAAGGACTTACCAATGTCATGAAGCAGGGTGAGTCCTTTGACCCTATTTGTCTCTTTAATTACTATATTATTCTATCTCCCAAGACTTGTTAGAACCTGCATTACATGGTCCCAGTAGAGAATGGAGAAATTTATGGAACCAGGGAAGAAAGAAAGAGGAGTGCTAAAGCTAGTTTCTAGCCTATAGATCCCAAATCATCCTCACAATTTAGCAGATAAGAGTTCCAACAACCTCTCATTGTTTTGAGCTGGATTCCTCATCTCTTTTCTCACAAACCCTCCCCAGGATTTGTAGATTTCCTGCCTGAATTCCTTGCCTCAAGCCTTTGCCTTACTCTCACTCTGTCATCTCACTTTTTATGCTACCTCCCAAATCATCTTTTCAGTTAATGGACCTTAGCTCTAGGCAGCCACCATGAACACTGGTGCAACCTTGCAAATACATATGCGTAGGCCAATAGAAACCTGGGCAAGTGTTTTGGGTTTTTTTGTTTGTTTGTTTGTTTGTTTGTTTTTTGGCTACAGCTAAGGACCCTTATGTTTCCATACTATCAGGTCCCACTTAAGCTTTTCTAATTTACTGTCCACATAGTTCTCCCTCTTGCTTCAGTTGCAATAGAGAAATTGTTATCCCTTTAAAAACACATTGAGATTATTTTTTCTGTCTCCAGACCTCTCCTCCACTTGTTCCCTTTATCTGGAAATTCTTCCTCTACCCCATGGGTAAATATTCTACCATCCTTCAAGTGCTACCTTCTCCACTTGGTGTCCCCATGTTGCCTCATGTCAGAATATCTGTTTGATTTCTTGGGTCCCTCCTGTCTTTATCATATTTGTTTATACAGGTCTGTCTTCTCCACTAATCTGTAACTCCTGAAGGGAGGGGCCAGTGTTTAGTTTTTTTTCGTTTTTGCCCAGTGTTATTTGATCTTAGTATTCCACAAAGCACCTCTCACCATGCTTGATACTTAGCAAGTGCTTAATAGTCTTCAAAATGCAATTTAGATAGAAAAATTAAATATTTATTAACTTATTCAATAGATACTTATTGAATGCCTTATAAGACAGACATTATAGATACACAAAAATCCCTGACTTTGTGAAGTTTATATTGTAGGGTGTGATAAACAACAAACATGAGAAATAAGATATATATGTAGTAAATTAGAAGATGATAAGTGCTGAGGAGAAATACAAAACAGATGGTGTCTGAGTGTCTCTTCAAGTTGTTTGTATACAGATTAAAGTTTGAAGAGCTGTGTTATAAATGAAGCATCATTCCTTATAGGGATTCTCTTCAGAACAATAAATGGAGGTATACATCAGGCCTCAGGCCAGTTATTTTGAGGAAGCAGAGAGATCCCAGGTCAGTTTCTTGGATTTTCAGAGACAAATGTTAGCATCACATCGATAGAGACTCACAATGGAATCAACGCACTTATTAAAAAGATTTCCTCTTATTTTTAGACAAGGGTGTGTTTTTATGTGTTATGTGTGTGTTTGCTTATGTGTACTGAGGTGTGATTAGAGAAAGGAAACTAATCGTGTTTTTTTTGAGGGGGAGTTGTTTGGTTGCTTTTAGCATCTGTTATGTTAGTTATTTTGCTACTTGGCAGAGTTAAACCTTAGACCACAAATAAGGAGATACCAAAAGGATTACTTTAGTATTTAATCAAATTAAATGAGTTTCTACTCTAAAAAAATGTGTTTTTTGGGTACTGAGTTTGGATACCAGCCCCTTGTCTGAAATGTCATTTTCAAATATCCCATTTTCACTTTTTTTCCCTTTCCTCTAGAAACGTGTCTTGAAAGAAGTTGTTCTGGCCGATGTCAAAGAGGTTACTGCCTATGTTCTCCTCAAGGCTTTTGATGGATTCCTGTCTCACATGGAGGTCCTTCATCCATTTTGAGTTTATCATTGTATATGGTATAAGAAAATGGTCTAGTTTCATTGTTCTGCATGTGGTTGTCCAGTTTTCCCAGAATTGTTTATTGAAGAGACTTCTTTTTCCCATTGGATGTTCTTTCCTGCTTTGTCAAAGATTAGTTGACCATAGAGTTGAGAGTCCATTTCTGGGGACTCTAATCTGTTCCACTGATCTATTTGTCCATTTTTGTGCCACTACCATACTGTCTTGATCACTATGGCTTTGTAATATATCTTGAAGTCAGGCATTGTGATGCTCCCAGCTTTGTTTTTCTTTTTCAACATTCCCCTGGTGATTTGGGGTCCTTTCTGGTTCCATACAAATTTTAGGACTGTTTATTCCAACTCTGTGAAATATGTCAAAGTTATTTTGATAGGAATTGCATTGAAAGTGTAGATTGCTCTGGGCAACATAGACATTTTAATGATGTTTATTCTTCTAATCCACTGAGCATGAACTGTTTGTCCATTTTCTTGTATCTTCAATTTTTTTTGTAAGCGATCTGTAGTTTCTAGAATGTAGATCATTTACCTCTTTGGTTAGCTTTATTCCTAGGTATCTTACAGTTATTGGAGTTGTTTTAAGTGGAATTGGTACCTTCACTTCTCTTTCTTCAGTCACATTGTTAGTGTATAGAAATGAAATTGACTTCTGTGCATTGATTTTGTATCCTGTCACATTACTAAATTGCTGTGTGTGTTCTAGTAACTTGGGGAGAAGTCTTTTGGGTTTTCCACAATAAAGTATCATGTAACCTGTGAAGAGTGAGTTTGAGTTCTTTTTTGCCAATTTGGATGCCTTTTATTTCTTTTTGTTGTCTAATTGTTGAGCCTAGGATTTCTAGCACTATTTTGAATAATAATCATGAGAGTGGGCATCTTTATTGTGACCTTTATTCTGACCTTAAAGGAAAAGCTTTCTGTTTTTTCCCACTGAGGATGATATTTGCTGTGGACCTTTTATAGATGGTCCTTATGATATTGAGGTATGTTCCTTCTATCCCTATACTTTGAAGAGTTTTAATCAAGAAAGAATGCTGCAATTTGTCAATTTTTTTTTTTTTTGCATCAGTTGAGAGGGTCATAAGACTCTTGACTTTTCTTTCATTAATGTGCTCTACCACATTGTTTGATTTGTGAATATTGAACCACACTTGCATCCTAGGAATAAATCCCATCTGGTCGTGGTGAATAATGTTCTTAATGTATTGTTGGATTCTACTGGCTAGAATCTTTTTGGATATTTTGGTATCCATGTTCATCAGGAATATTGGTCTATAATTCTTTTTGCTGAGGTCTTTGGTTTTGAGATAAGGGTAATGCTGGCCTCATAGAACAAGATTGGAAGTTTTTTTTTTTTTTTTTTTTTTTTTTTTTTTTTTTTTTTTTTTAACAACTTCAGTAGAATAGGTATTATTTCTTCTTTAAATATTTGGTAGAATTCCCTGGGAAGCTACCTGGTCCAGGATTCTTGTTTCTTGGGAGGATTTTGATTACTGTTTCAATTTCCTTGCTGGCTATTGGTCTGTTCAGATTGTCTATTTCTTCCCGTTTCAGTCTTGGTAATTTATATGTTTCCAGGAATGCATCATTTCTTCCAGATTGCCTAGTTTATTGGCATATAGCTTCTGATAGGATAAGGGGAAAATGAAGGGGGAGAAATAGGAGTAGGAGATGAACCAGGAGAGGCCATGGACTCTGGAAAACAAATGGAGAATTTTAGAAGGGAGGGGTGAGGGAATGGTTGAGGATGGTAATAGGTATTACGGATGGCATAGATTGCATAGAGCACAGGGTGTTATATGCAAACAATGAATTATGGAACACTAAAGCAAAAACTAATGATGTACTGTATGGCGACTAACATAACACAGTTTAAAAAATAGAGGGAACTATTTTCTCTTCCTAGGGAAAATAAAATAAAATAAAACAAATAAAACAAAATAGGGTGTCTGGGTGGCTCGGTTGGTTAAGCAACTGCCTTGGCTCAGGTCATGATCCTGGAGTCCCGGCATCGAGTCCCGCATTGGGCTCCCAGCTCCACAGGGAGTCTGCTTCTCCCTCTGACCTTCTTCTCTCTTATGCTCTCTCTCACTCTCTCTCAAATAAATAAATAAAATCTTTAAAAAACATATCAGTTAAAAAATAAAACAAAATAAAATAAAATTTGATGCAACTAGAAAAAAATTTTCTAATAATTGTTTCTATTTTCTTGGTGTTAATGGTGATCTCTCCCCTTTCATTCATTATTTTATTAATTTGGGTCCTTTCCCTTTTCTTTTGGATAAGGGGATAGTCTGGGATATTCTTTGGATAAAGATAAGTCTGGCCAGTGGTTTATCAATTTAATCAATTCTTTCAAAGAACCAGTTTCTAGTTTCATTGATCTGTTCATTTTCTGTTTCCTTGACTTCTGCCTCTAATCTCTATTTTTTCTTTTCTCCTCTTTGGTTTAGGCTTTATTTGCTGTTCTTTCTCCAGGTCCTTTAGGTGTAAGTTTAGCTTGTGTATTTTTGATTTTTCTAATTTTTTGAGACAGGCTTGGATGGCTATGTATTTCCCTCTTAGGATGGCCCTTGCAGTATCCCATAGATTTTGGACTGATGTGTTTTCATTCTCATTAGTTTCCATGAATCGTTTATGTTATTCTTTAATTTCCTAGTTGACCCAATCATTCTTTAACAGGATGCTCTTTAACTTTAACGTGTTCGAGTTCCCTCCAGATTTCTTCTTCTTGAGTTCTAGTTTCACAGCATTGTGGTCTGAAAATATTCAGGGCATACTCAGTCTTTTGGTATCAACTGAGACCTGATTTGTGACCCAGTATGTGATCTATTCTGGAGAAAGTTCCATGTGTACTTGAGAAGAATGAATATTCTGTTGCTTTAGGATGGAATGTTCTGTATAAATCTATGAAGTCTATCTGGTCTAATGTATCACTAAAAGCTCTTGTTTCTTTGTTGATGCTCTGCTTAGATGATCTGTCTATTGCTGAGAGTGGAGTGTTTAGGTCTCCTACTATTAATGTATTACTATCCATGGGTTTCCTTATTTTGTTTATTAATTGGTTTATATAATTGGCTGCTCCCATGTGGGGGCATAGATATTTACATTTATTAGCTCTTCTTGTTGGATAGACCCTTTAAGTATGATATAGTGTCCCTCTACATCTCTTACTACAGTCTTTGGTTTAAAATATAATTTAACTGGGGGAACCTGGGTGGCTCAGTGCGTTAAGCCTCTTCCTTTGGCTCAGGTCATGGTCTCAGGGTCCTGGGATTTAGCCCTGCATTGTGCTCTCTCCCCAGCAGACAGCCTGCTTCCCCCTCTCTCTGCCTGCCTCTCTGCCTACTTGTGATCTCTCTCTGTCAAATAAACAAATAAAATCTTTAAAAAATATATAATTTGCCTGATATAAGAATTGTTATCCCAGCTTTCTTTTGAGGTCCATTGGCATGGTAAATGGTTCTCCTTCTCCTTACCTTCAAACTGGAGGTGTCTTCGGGTTCAAAATTAGTCTCATAGACAGCAGATGGATGGGTTCTTTCTTTGTATCCAAGCTGCAACACTGTGCCACTTCATGGGAGCACTTAGGTCATTCATGTTGAGGATAACTTGAAAAATATGAATTTAGTGCCATCATATTGCCGTAAGGTCCCTGCTTCTGTAGGTTTTTTTGTTTCTTTCTGGTCGATGTAAGTCTTGGTATTTCTCTTTGTTTATATAATCCCCTTTAATATTTCTTTTGGAGCTGTCTTGGTGGTCACATATTCTTTCAGTTTCTGCCTCTGTAAGCTCTTTATCTCTCCATCCATTTTGAATAACAGCCTGTCTGGGTAAAGTATTCTTGGCTGCATGTTCTTTTCATTTAGTACCATGAATATGTCTTGCCAGCCCATTCTGGTTTGCCAGGTCTCTCTGGACAGGTCTGATGTTATTCTGATGTTCCTCCCTCTGAATATAAGAAATCTCTTCCCCCTCACTGCTCTAGGATAGCTTCCTTGGCTCTAAGATTGCAAGCATCACTATTATATGTCAGGATGTTAATCTATTTTTACTGATTTTGGGAGAGGTCCTCTCTGCTTCTTGGACTTTAATGCTTGTTTCCTTCTCCAGATCAGGGAAGATCTAAGATATGATTTGCTCAAATATACTTGTTAATTCTATCTCTACCCACTTGGGGATCCCAGTAATTCTGACACTGGAGCATTTCATGATGCCATTGATCTCTCTAAGTCTAATCTCATATTCCACTAGCTGCCTATCCCTATCTTTTTCAGTTTCCTTCCTTTTTTATCAGCTTATCTACTAGGTCACTAATTTGTTCTCCTGCCTCCTATACCATGGCTGTTTGAGTATACAGGTTAAACTGCATTTCATGGGGCACCTGAGTGGCTCAGTGGGTTGAAACCTCTGCCTTCGGCTTGGGTCATGATCCCAGAGTCCTGAGATCGAGCCCCACATTGGGCTCTCTCCTTGGTGGGGAGCCTGATTCCTCCTCCCTCTGCCTGCCTCTCTGCCTACTTGTCATCTCTCTCTGTCAAATAAATAAATAAAATCTTTTAAAAAATAAATATATTGCATTTCATTCATAGAATTTTTAAGTTCAGCCTGATTAGATCTCATTTCTGCCCTTAGAGATTCTATATTGTCACTAATACTTTTTTCAAGCCTGGCTATGGACTTCATGACTGCTTTGTGAAGTCTGTCTCTGACATCTTGCTTATATACATATCCATTGGTTCCATGGCAGAGGACATGGTCTCTAGTTCTTTTCTTTGTTGGGATTAGTCATTGTGTCTAGTCATGGATGGTTGAATGAATGGGTAGAGTCCAAAATAACAACCACAGCCCAAGCAAGATACACCCTAGCAAAATCTAGAGTAATCAGATGCCACCACCAAAAAAAAAAAAAAAAAAAAGACAAAATGAAAACAATAAAACTTTGTAAAGTTGAAAACTGTTTTTAAAAATTAAAAATGAAAAAATATATATACATATATATGAAGTAGAAAATAAAAATTATAAATAAAAATTTTAAAAAAGGAGGAGGGAAAGTGAGACTACAATCCCTCAGTGTGGAAAAAATGTAGTATTTCAGTTGTTCCTGCATATATTTTGGTCTGTGTGTTAGAAGACACTATGTCCCAAAATCATTAGGAAAGTAAAATTTGTACATATAAAAAGATAAAACCAAGTAGAGTGAAAAAAAGACTAAAATAAAGCATATATCTATAAAAAATATAGGTGTGTAAAATACAAGTTAAAAAGGGCCTATGGGAAAATTAGTTGGTAGAATAGACATGTAATTGAAATGAGAAGACATAAAGAAGAATACAGCAGGGGAAAACAGCATGAGAACAGGATAAAGAAAAGAAAATTATATCTGAAAAGTAAATTGAGTTGTGAGACCACATCTGAAGCTCAGTATACAATTTTCCTCCTGCATTGGGATTTTGTAGTCTTATAGGATCCACAGGATTATCATCCACCTGTTCTTTCAGCCTATCTTCTGGGGGATGGGCCTGCCACTCTGTTTCTCAGGTAATCCTGTCTGTGCAGATTTGCCCCTGTTTGGGGGGATGGGCTTAGTGGAAATGAGACCTCTTAAGTGCCTTTTGTGTCCTAGGGCTTGCTATGCCTCTTCAGGGGGATAAAAGTAAAAATGGCTGTAGCCAAACCTCTGGCCCCAGGGGAAAACAACTATCTTTCCTCTTTAGTAAACTCTGTAGGACAAAGAGTCTCCACTTCTACTTGTGCCTCTGAAAACTGCAGATTTCCACAGTGCATGCCCACAGCTACCTTCAGAAGTGTTTTCAGAAGCTTGGAATTATCTCTTCCCGGTGTGTTTTTAAAACCGTGAGTGGCTCTGAGCTCGCAGGCACATGCCCAAGCTCTGGAATCATGTCTTGTTCCCTGCTAAAGCCCCTTCCTGGCCACTACTGTTCTTTGAGTTTTTGACCTGTCATGAGCACTTTTACCAGAGCAGCTATCAGCTCAGCCAGTTCATAGTTCCTGGTGATCCTAGTTCCAAGTTCCTTCCTGCTCTCACTGACCACAACCTGCTTCCTAGCTCCAACGCTGGGGCCCTCTACTGTTGCAGGAATTTCCTTTTGTTTGGTGGTTCCTGTATCCTGAGACCACAATACCTACCTAGAATTCTGCCTTTTCATTTCCAAAGCCCCCCTCAGGGAGGAGTGTCTCTTATTAGAGCAGATTTCCAAGGGCTCTGATTTTGTGCTTCTGTGTTATATCACTTTCCAGGTGCTAGCTTCATTTTTATCTTCTTTTGTACCATCTACTTAGGATCATCAAAGAATTTATGTAACTACCATTCTAGGTGTTTAGCTAAGACATCAGGGGCCACAAGCAATATATTCATTTCCAACAGTCTACTAATGCTGTGTTGCTGGTGTGATTTATCTTGGATAGTTATGAAGAGATGTAGTTGTGCCTTTAATTTGCTTTGCTTTTTTAAAGAAGATTTTATTTATTTATTTGAAAGAGAGTACACATAAGTAGGGGAAGTAGCAGGCAGAGGGAGAGGGATAAGCAGGTTCCCCCCAAGCAGGGAGCCTGATGGGGGACTGGATCCCAGGACCCTGGAATCATGACCTGAGCCGAAGGCAGCCACTTAACCGACTGAGCCACCTGGGTGCCCCAATTTGCTTTGCTTTTGCTACTACCAAAATTGGGCATTTTTTCATGTCAGGACTTATAGTCTATATTTCTTTGTTGGTGAATCATCTGCTCCTGCCATTTACCAAATAGACTATAAAACTTTTGTACTTTTGACTCTTTGATTTTTCAAGTAATTTCACTGCTACTGCATTGTCATATTCTGTAAATTATCCTAAAAAGGTTTTATTGGTTTGATCTTATATAGTTATACAAATGTATTTGCATAAATTAGCATACTGATGATAATAATATTTTCCTATTTTAAAATCTCTTTTTTGGCTAAATTACTTCTTAATCCTTGGTTTCATTAATTTCTATTTTTTCTCTTCAAAATTAGTGGAATCTATGAGTTCATGTTACTATCCTGGCAAAAAGTGGAAAGCATATTTAGAAAGTATAACTAAAGAGACTGTACTAAAATAATTATTTTTAAAGAATATTAATTTATTTATTATTTTAAAGTTTTAATTTAAATTTCAGTTAGTTAATATATAGTATAATATTAGTTTTAGGAGTGTTTTAAAAAAATTTTTTAATATTAGGTTTGGGTTTTTTTTTTAATTTTATTTATGTGAGTGAGAGAGAGCATGATGGGGGAGGGGCAGATGGAGAGGGAAAAGCAGAATCCCTGCTGAGCGGGAAGCCTGATGCTTGCTCTCAGGAGCCTGGGATCATGACCTGAGCCAAAGGCAGACACTTACCAGACTGAGCCAGTCAAGTTCCCCTGAAAGAACTATTTACAAAGATCCAGTCAAGGTTAAGAGAACATGACAAAGGTCAGGTGTAAGAGCAATTACACACTTTTACCGAATTTAAGATGGGGGTATGAGAGAGAATGAGGCTAGAGAGAATTTGTAACATGGAAGAAAGACCCCCTTATAAGAATTGTGACTGTAGAATGCAGATAGTACAAGAACTGCAACAACGTGGAGAGGGAACAGGGTGGAGAGAATGGACTAAGTACTTAGTCCCTCATCTCAATCTCTTGCTGATGCCCTTCACTGGCCAATCCAATCAGAAGCCAGAGAGCAAGGGAGGCTGGGTGAGGCAGTCTGTAGATGTCAACCTCCTGGATGCAGAAAAGGGCAGGGAATATTTAAGGAAGGAAGGGGACAAAGGAGAACAACCAGTGCATACTGATATTCATGGTGTCACATTTCTCATATCTTATATGAGATGTACCTTATTGAAGATGTTTAGGTAGCAAATAGCCTTGGAAGATAGAGATAATATCTCCCTCTGGGGAAAAGGGCAAGCATGAATAGGTCCAGACTAAAAAGACAATGTCTCACTCTGGAGAAAAAACAGTCCGTTTTACTGCTTGCTATAAAAGGTTTAAGTACCTAAATTCAGTGTTTCTCTCCTATAACACAATCCACAGTGTGTGCAGCTGTCACCTATTACTTTTGCATAATGGTGTAGGAATTGGGAGTTGGGAAGTGGAGGAAAATGCCAATACTTTACTGCTACTGCTGTGAATAATAAACTATTTTTGTCTCTCATGCTGAAGTCTCATATATTTTATTGTTATCCATGAAATTATGGCAGGTTAACTTGTTGTCGGAGGCAGGCCCCTGGCCAGGGTGGCCTCCGCCATTAAAAGATGGCGCCTGGCTAGTTGCCAGGTTAGGATTGCCTCATGAGACTAAGCGGAACGCCCAAAGAGGAAGTAAACAGCATTGGTTGCTAGCGAAGTTGTTCGTTTAGGTGCACAGCCTGATTCCCTCCCTCCTGTACCCTGCTCGCTGATTGGTCATGTAAGCGTATATAAGTGTGTAGACTTGCGGAAATAAAGAGAGAGAAGATGCATCTGAACCGGGGCTTCTTGTCGTCCTTGTGGGTCGAGGGTGATAAATGGCGCCGGCACCCGGGAACTAATAAAAGGAATCTTGCAAGGTAATCCACAGGAAAGTGGGGAGTAAAGGTCCGCAGGTAAGCGGAGACATTAGCCATGTTCAAAAGTGGGAATTCCGTGGTAAAGCGGGGAGTAAAAATAGAAAAACCTTGCAAGGGAGAAGTCCGCAGGTAAGCAGGGTAAAACCACGACAAAGGTGGTGGGAAACTTGTACAAGACCGCAACAAGAAGTGGGGCGGCCATAGAGCCGGGATTTTCTTATTGAAACTGCAGGTAAGTGGGGAAGGGACCACGATCAAAGTGGTGGGAATCTTGTACAAGTCCGCAATAAGAAGCAGGGAGGCCTTAGAGCCGGAATTTAGCAGCGAGTCTTTAATGTCTGCGTAAAAGCAAAAACTGCTTGGGCCTTTTTGAATACAGTGGAAAAGGCGGCTCCATGGTTCCTAGATAAAGGCTTGCTAAACGTACCTCAATGGGACCATTTAGGGGAGGATTTGAAGAAACAGGATGCTTTAACTCTTCGCCTCAAATTTAACATAACAAAAGCACAGGCACGGGACATAGTAGTCTCCTGCAGAAATTGCGTGATCTTACTACCTGCACCGTCCTTGGGGGTTAATCCTAAGGGTTTGTTACCTAATCATATATGGCAAATGGATGTCACACATGTTTCAGAATTTGGAAAGTTAGGATATGTTCATGTCTCTGTAGATACCTGCTCTGGAATAATTTTCGCCTTAGTGCATAGGGGGGGGGGATCCAGAGATGTTATCACCCATTGCCTACAGGCTTTCGCGGCATGGAGAAAGCCACGCCAATTAAAGACAGATAATGATCCAAGGCTACACCTCACAACCCTTTAAAGCCTTCCTACAACAACTTGACATTCACTTGATACATGGAATACCCTATAACCCACAAGGACAGGGTGTTGTGGAGCGCGCGCATCTTACAATAAAAAATGCACTTTATAAACAAAAAGGGGGGAATAGGGGACACCTTCAGGTCCCCTAAAGATAAGCTCAACACCATTCTCTTTATTTTGAATTTTTAAACGTTGGACAAAATGGGTAAATCAGCTGCAGACAGACATGCAAGTGATGCTGCTGCTCCCCCTAAGCCTTTAGTACTTTGGAAGGACATCCTCACAGGAAAGTGGAATGGACCAGATCCAGTGTTAGTATGGAGTAGGGGGTCTGTATGTGTTTTTCCACAGGAAAAGGAGGCTTCAATTTGGATCCCAGAGCAGCTGGTGCGTACAGCCTTGCCTCCAAACACCAGTCATGATGCTGAAGATGCTGATGATAACTCTGGGGATGCTACACCTCCTGCGGCAGACTCAAGCCAGAGAGCTATGAGCAGTGGTTAAAGCATGGCTATATCCTTTACCAGTGACTAACTCTTCTCTCATATTCCCTCCTCTCCCTTTGATGCATGGCAGGTCTGTAACTTGTTAGGAGCATGTACTGATATCTCAGCAGTGTCCATGTTAAATGGTGGGGGTGGAAAGTGAGAGAGGGTTAAAATGTATATCTGAACAAATCATTGCTGAGAACTTCCTTAATCTGGTAAAGGAAACAAGCATTCATGCCCAAAAAGGTGGAGAGGACCCCACACAAAATCCACAAACATAGATCAATACCCTAACATATAATAGTGAAGCTTACAAATTTTAAAGCCAAAGAAACTATCCTGAGAGCAACTTCCTAGTTGGAGGAGATTCCTTATTTATGGAGGCAGGAAGCTTAGACTAACACCAGACCTATCCACAGAAACCCGGCAGGCCAGAAAGGTCTGGCAAGATATGTTCAGGGTATTACTTTTGGCAAAAGTATTCAGTCAAGGATACTTTATCCAGCAAGGCTGTTGTTCAGAATGGAAGGAGAGAAAGAGCTTCCAGGACAGTCAGAACCTGAAAGAATATGTGACTAACTTGCCAGCCCTACAAGAAATATTAAGGGGGATTTTGTAAGGGAAGAGACACTCAAGAGTCATATAGATTGGAAGGAAATAGAGAAAATCTATAGAAACAGGGATTTTATAGGCAATACAATGGCACTAAATTCATATCTTTCAATAGTTACTCTGAATGTAAATGGTCTGAATGCTCCAACCAAAAGACACAGGTTATCAAATTGGATAAAAAAGCAAGAGCCATCCATATACTTTCTATAGGAGACTCATTTTAGACCTGAAAAAACCTCCAGATTGAAAAAGAGGGGTGGGAAGAACTATTTACCTCTCTAATGGACCTCAAAAGTAAGCTGGGGTAACAATCCTCATATCAGACAAATTAGATTTTAAACCAAATTCTTTAGTAAGAGATGTAGAGGGACACTAACAACAAACAAGAATCCAGGCCAGATGGCTTCCCAGTGGAATTCTACCAAACATTTAAAGAAGAAATACCTATTCTACAGAAGCTGTTTTAAAAAATAGTAATTGAAGGAAAACTTACAATCTTGTTCTATGAGGCGAGCATTACCCTGATCTCAAAACCAAAGACCTCAATGAAAAGAAGAATTACAGACCAACATTCCTGATGGATGGAACATGGATATCAAAATACTCCACAAGATTTTAGCCAGTAGGCTATAATACATGAATATTATATACAACAATACATTAAAAGGATTATTCAACACGACCATGTGGGATTTATTCCATGGATGCAAGTGTGGTTCAACATTCACAAATCAAACAATGTAATAGAGCACATTAATGAAAGAGAAGTCAAGAGCCATATGAAGCCTCTCATTTGATGCAGAAAAAGCATCCGGCAAAATACAGCACTCTTTCTTGATTAAAACTCTTCAAAGTATAGGGATAGAGGGAACATATCTCAATATCATAGAAGCCATCTATGAAAAGCCCGCAACGAATATCATTCTCAATGGGGAAAAAGAGAACTTTCCCCCTAAGGTGAGGAAAACAACAGGAATGCCCACTCTCATCACTTTTGTTCAACATAATACTAGAAGTTCTCACCTTAGCAGAAAACAAAATGAAATAAAAGGCATCTAAATTGGCAAAGAAGAGGTCAGACTCTCTATTCACAGATGACATGATTCTTTATGTAGAATACCCAAAAAACTCCATCCTCAAATTACTAGAACTCATAAAGGAATTCAACAACATGGCAGGATGCAACAATGCACAGAAATAAGTTGCATTTCTATATACTGACAATGTGACAGATGAAAGAGAAATTAAAGAATCAATCCCATTTACAATTGCACCAAAACTGTAAGACATCTATGAATAAACCTATCCAAAGAGTAAGGGATCTATACTCAAGAAACTACAGAACACTTTTAAAAGAAATTGAGGAAGTCACAAAGCAATGGAAAAGCATTTCATGCTCATGGATTAGAAGAATAAACATTGTCAAAATGTTTATGCTAGGGGCACCTGGGTGGCTCAGTGGGTTAAGCCTCTGCCTTCTGCTTGGGTCATGGTCTCAGGGTCCTGGGATTGAGCCCTGCATCAGCTCTCTTCTCAGCGGGGAGTCGGCTTCCCCTCTCTCTCTCTGCCTGACTCTCTGCCTACTTGTGATCTCTCTCTCTCTGTCATTTAAATAAAATTTTTTAATATCTATGTTATCCAGAAAAATCTACACATTCAATGCAGTCCCTATCAAAATACCACTGACATTTTTGCAGAGTTAGAACAAACAATCCTAAAATTTGTATGGAACCAGAAAAGACCCTAAATAACTAGGGGATTGTTGGAAAAGAAAACCAAAGCTGGGGGCACTACAATACCTGACTTCAAGCTATATTACAAGACTGTGGTCACCAAGGCAGCATGGTATTGGCAGAAAAACAGACACATAGATTAGTGGAACAGAACAGAGAATCCAGAAATGAACCCTCAACTCTATGGTCAGTTAATCTTCAACAAAGCAAGAAAGAACATTCAATGGAAAAAAGATAGTTTCTTCAATAAATAGTGTTAGGAAAATTGGACAACCACATGCAGAAGAAAGAAATTGGTCCATTCTCTTACACCACATATAAAGACAAACTCAGAATGGATGAAAGTCCTCAATGTGGGACAGGAATCCATCAAAATCCTAGAGGAGAACACAAGCAGTAAACTCCTTGACCTTGGCCACAGATATTTCTTCCAAGATATGTCTCTAAAGGCAAGGGAAGCAAAAGCAAAACTGAACTATTGGGATTTCATCAAGATAAAAAGTTTCTTCACAGCAAAGGAAATAGTCAACAAAACCGAAAGGCAACCTATGAAATGGGAGAAGATATTTGCAAAGGACATTACAGATAAAGAGCTGGTATCAAGATCTATAAAGAACTTCTTAAGATTAACATCCGAAGAGCAATCCTGTCAAGAAAAGGGCAGAAAACATGAACAGACATTTCTCCAAAGAAGACATACAAATTGACAATAGACACATGAAAAAATGCTCAACATCACTTGCTGTCAGGTTAAAACAAATCAAAACCACAACGATAAATCACCTTATATCAGCAAGAATGGCCCAAAACAACAAGACTGGGAACAACAAATATTCACAAGGATGCAGAGAAAGGGGAACACTCTTACACAGGTGGGACTGCAACCTCAGATAGCCTCTCTGGAAAACAATATGGATGTTCCTCAAGATGTTAAAAATCGAGCCACTCTACTACTGAGCAATTGCACTACTGGGCATTTACTCCAAAGATACAGATGTGGTGAGAAAAGGGGCACAATAGCCAAACTGTGGAAAGTGCAAAGGTACTTTTCCATAGTTGAGTGGATGAAGAAGAAATTACTCAGACATCAGAAAGGATGAACACCTACCATTTGTATGGACATGGATTGAACTTGAGAGAATTATGCTAAGTGAAATATGTCTAGCAAAGAAAGACAATTATTGTATGGTTTCACTCATATGTGAAACATAAGTAATAATGTGGAGGACCACAAGAGAAGGGAGGGAAAATTGAATGGGAAAAAATCGGAGAGGGAGACAAACCATGAAAGACTTTGGTCTCTAGGAAACAACTGAGGGTTACAGAAGGAAGGGGGGATGAAGGGATGGGGTAACCAGGTGATGGGTATTAATGAAGGTACATCTGGTGATGAGCACTGAGTGTTATATATGACTAAGGAATTGTTGAACACTACATCAAAAACTAATGATGTACTCTATGTTGGTTATTTGAAAATAATAATAAAAATAAATAAAAGACTGACAATCCCAAGTGCTGACAATGATGTCAGCAACTGGCATTTCATACATTGCTCTTCAAATACAAAATAGTATAACTACTTTGAAGAGCATTTGGCAGTTTTTTATAAACCTACACTTATCATTAAACCAAGCCGTTCCACTCCTAGTATTTGTCAAGAGAAATGAAAACATACCTTTACAAAAACACCTTGCTCTCATATGTTTATAGGAGCTTTATTCATAATAGCCTAAAGTTTGGAATAATTCAAATGTCTCTCAGTTGATGAATGAGCAAATTGTACTAGATTTGTATGATGGAATAAGGAAGGAAGGAACAAATATGTAACAGAATGGATGAATGTCAGAAGCATTGTGCTAAGAGAAAGCTCGCAGTGAGACACAAAAAAGCCATATACTGAATTATTACATTTATCTGAAATTCTGGAAGAGACAAAGCCATAGCAACAGAAATCAGATCAGTAGTGACTTGGAGCCAGGAGCGGGGAAAGGAGATTTTCTACTGAGGGACCCAAGGGAAATTTTTGAGGTAACAATTTTTGAGGTAACAAATATATGTTCTCTATATAATTGTGGTCATGGTTACTGGACTGTAATCTAATTATACAACTATAATTGGTGAATTTTATTGTATGTATGTTGTAGCTGAATAACGTGGCTTAAAATAAAAATGCTTATATGTGGTGCAGTATACTTCCTATTGCATCACTTAATGCCTGGTGTCTGAGTCAAGGTCCAGTTGGGAAAACAAATCACAATGAGTACTTCAAGAGGAAATTTTATTTAAAGGATTGGTTATGCAGGTATGGGAGATTCAAAAGAATAAATAAATAGCACTGACGTAATCAAAAGATGATAGCTGAAGGAACTATTAAAATCCCTATAGCTGAGGGAACAAGATGGAACTGGTATCTTTAAACTCAGAGGATGGACCTCCCAGAGCTGTAGGTGAAACCTCTAAGAAAGGGGTGCCCCCAGACTACTGGTAGTATTTCTGCAGAGAGAGATTAGATTTTTTTGAGGGTTGCACAAGGGAGGAAACTGTTCCCACCAGGAGAAACGGCCATTCTGGGACAATACAGACAAGAAAAGGAAAAACAAGAAGGATTAATCCCTTTTCTATACTTTTAAAAATCCTCCATATCTCTAATGGCTCCTTTTGGTGAAATCGTCAGGGTCTCAGCTATGGAAAGAGAATATTTTTTCCAAAGCATAACCTCAGGATCCGAGAACAAATTACAGGAAGTATGGTTGTGGAGCTGAAGGGCAACAAGTAAATGACATCTCTGGTTTATTACACTTTTAATAAGATTCATCAATAATTTCAGGTGGTTTCAGCTTAATCCCTTTATTACTGAATTCCCAATCCCTGTTTTATTTAACGGTTTTAACATCCATTGCTCATTATTACCTAGATTCATGATTTCATTTTGGATTACAACACAGAAATTCTCTGATTTTAGCATTCTTTGTGCCCTAATTAGCTGGAATTTTATAAGGAAGAAAGTACTCTCATGAACTATTTGGTTAATCGTAAAATACAGTTTGTACAGGAAAGACAGGAAAAATCTTGATTATATCTCCATCAATTTCATAGTTGGTGACCTAGCAACCTCCAAAAATGATCAATGAGTTAGTTGCTTTTGTTAGAATTAGAAACACATCACTTTTGTTTATATACTTGATGTTTTTAAGTTCATCATAGACATTATTCTTTTTGACATTCCAAATGTCCCATTTTTAGGCCAGTGGGAGACTTTCTGGTATTTTTTGTTTGTTTGTTTCTTGTATTTTTTATTCTGGATTATTCTTTTAAAAATGCCAAATATGTCCAATTTAATTCTGTCCCTCTCATTTGACTCTAAATCTCTCAGATCTTGGAAGAAATTTCCAACTTATTTTTCACTTTTCCCACTTAGTAAACTGCTAATAAATAGTTGAATCGTGTGGTATTGAGCTACCTTATGGAAACATTCTTAAATGGCCTTTTAACAGTGAAAACAATTTTAAAAGCCAATTTAATAATAAAATTTAATAAAGGTTTTCAACTCTAATCAAATCTGCAAGTCCAGTCTTGAAATCTTGGGTATTACGTGCATTACTGGGATGGGGGTAACGGAAGAAATAGCAGTGCAAAAAGTCAATAGAAGAGAGTTATACAATATAGAGTGGAAGTACTTTAAAATTTTAAGTAAGTATGTGTTTTTCTAAAATAGAAGATCATAAATGATTTTCCTAAAGCAGATTCAGTTTAACTCCTACTGTTAAAATGATGACTGTCACTATAGCTTGTGGGAGCAACTAGAAGAAGTAAATATAGATTCTGGGACTCACCTTTTTAGGAAAGACTCTTTCCCTCTAGAAAGAGTTAGCAGTCTTTTGGTCCACATTAACACTGCTATTTATCCATATATAGGTAAATAAATAGGTAAACTGCAGTATTCCATTCAGATGCCCAGACTAATACTTGGGGCAATTTCCTAAGATTCTCCACCTCTGAGCTACAATGACACTTTTCCTTAAAACCTCTTGAATCCTTGTCCTCTTTTTTCCCCTTCCATTGTTCTTATACTTTAAACTTTCAGCTTAACTGATTTACCTCCAATCTTCATACTATTAGCAAAGTAACCTTTTTGTAAATTGATTATATAACAGTCCTTGATTAAAATCCTCAAACAGGGGTGCCTGGGTGGCTCAGTGGGTTAAGCCTCTCTGCTTTCGGCTCAGGTCATGGTTTCGGGGTCCTGGGATCAAGCCCCGAATAGGGCTCTCTGCTCTGCAGGGAGCCCGTTTTTCCCTCTCCCCCTGCCTCATTGCCTACTTGTGATCTCTCTCTCTCTCTCTCTGTCAAATAAATTTTTAAAAAATCTTAAAAAAATAAAATCCTTAAACAGCTCATTGCCTTTAGGAAAAAAAAATCCACATTTTCAACATGGAATATAAGACCCTTCATGATCTGGCCTTTATTTAACTTTTTGTCTTCCTCCTTTCTGCCTCCTATAGCATCTCCTCAGGCCCCCCCTCAAGTCCTGTCCCCAATGCTCCAGCAATCTGAAATACTGGCAGAACTCTTACCACCCTAGGCTCTATTGCCTCTTTACCCTTGAATGAAGCTGTTCCCTCTATTTAGAACAAACTTCTCCTTTTTTCAAATAGTTAATGAAGATTCATCCTCCAAAAGTCAGCCCTGGGGTGCCTAGGTGGCTCAGTCAGTTAAATGTCTACCTTTGGCTCAGGTCATGATCCCAGAGTCCTGGGACCAAGTCCCACATCTAGCTCTCTGCTCAGTGGGGAGCCTGCTTCTCCCTCTCCCTCTTCCTTCCACTGCCCCTGCTTGTGCTTTCTCTCTCTATGACAAATAAGTAAATAAAAATCTTAAAAAAAAAAAAAAGGTCATCCCCATTATCACCTTCTCTGGGAAGACTTACCTTATCTCCCTCACACCCAGAGTAGATTAGTTGCCTCCACAACCCCCTTTGGTTCCATGGCAGACTTACCATTACCACAGTGATAACTATGGTACGTGACATTTATTGTCTCTCATAAGCATTCTCATGTACTTAATCTTTATCCCCAGCACGCAGCACCATGCTTGAGTATACCCTCAGTGAATGTTTGCTGAGAAAATGAATGGTTGTGTAATCTTAACCCAGAATTTTCCAAATATTTTTTCAAAGTGGTTGTATCAATTTACTTATACTACTACAAAAATATAACAATTCCCTCTTGATCCATATCCTCACCCACCATTGTTATTGCCAACTTTTTAAATTTAAAACATTGTGGTAGGTCTGTGATGGTATCTTATTGAAGTTTTTAATAAGTCTCTAACACAAATAGTTACGGTGTTAGGAGAAGCCTCCTCCCCCCCCCTGACCCTCATATAATTATCAACACTTCCTGAAATATCAAAAGCAAGGCCACACTGTTAAACTTATTTAAGAAACAGTAGGAAAACCAGTGATCTGGATCAATATGCAAAACTGTAGTCAAGTTCTTGGAATCAGAACCTAAAACCTGATCTAATCAGTGTTTTCAAATTTTTGTATTTATATTAAAACCCAGTGTATTTGTTAAAATGGGACATTCTCAGGTTGCATTTCCTAGAAATTCTGATTCAGTAGTTTAGACCTTGGGTCCTAATACCTATATTTAAAATCAGTATTTCAAGTGATGCAGTTCATTCTAAGTCTGCTGAATGAGAAACTGTTTAGAGAGTAATGCTTCTTCCTAAATGTGCATAGTATTGCACATTACAATGTAATTTGTAAGACTGTTTTGTCTATCATCTGGTTAATCCTAAAGCTGGATTTTCTATCTTTGTGAGCATATGCAGTAACGTTTTTGAAAAATTAAAATTTAAGCCCACTTGGAGAAGTTTAAGACAGACTTTGCAATAAGTGAAGACCTCTGATCACGTTACAAATCCAAGAGTAATTATGGGGAAGCGGTATGGTGAAAGATCATTGGTGTTGCTTTCAGAAGAGGTGGATTTGAGACAGCTGTGTCATCTTAGGCAGATCACTTAATCTCTCTGAGTTTCTCTTACCTAAAATTAATATTACACCAGCCCACCAATTTTGCAAACCTGATTAAGATTCAAAATGGCAGAGTGGCAAAGTGTTAACACAAAAGTAAGATTTAATCACTGTTAGAGGGATGATCATTGTTTTTGACTGACACACCTGCTTGAATTTAAAGAAATAGTATTTAGCTTCAGGGGCATTTGTTTCTTGGAATAATCTCAATATCTTCCTACTGAAAGGAAAACTGTAAAAGCTTTTTACAGTTTAGGCAACATGCAAAGAAAACCTTGAGTGACATGATCAACGATACAAAATTAACTTACAGATAAGACTAGGATTCAAGTCTTCTTTATTACTAGCCCAGGTCACTTTCCACTATGCTTTACTCAGTTGTCTTTTTTTCATTCTTTATTGTACTTCACAGACAAGGTGATTCTGGCACACCAGAGTTTGAGTACTACTGTCTTTACTCCATTAGATATAGTAGTGGGATGGTAATCAGGGTCTCCACCTTTTATTGCTTTTATTTGATAAACAGATTTTTAAAAAGTTTTTTATTAACATATAATGTATTATTAGCCCCAGGGGTACAGGTCTGTGGATCACCAGGTTTACACACTTCACAGCACTCACCATAGCACCTCCCCAATGTCCATAACCCAACCACCCCTGATAAACAGATTTATTGGGGTATTACTTTTTGCATACCATACAATTGACCAATCTTAATTGTACAATGCAGTGGTTTTTAGTATAATCAGTTATGCAACCACAATTAATTTTATAATATTTCATCACTCCAAGAGAAACCCACTATCTGACAGCAGTCATTTTACATTCTCTCCTTCCCACTGCCTCTGGCAACCACTAATCTACTCTCTATATAGATTTGTCTTTTCAAGGCCTTAACTATAAATCTGGGCATTTGCAATGATGTGGCTAGAACTAGAGGGTATAATGCTAAGCAAACTAAGTCAGTCAAAGGAATATACCATATGATTTCGCTTGTGTTGTGGAATTTAAGAAACAAAACAGATGAAGTTGGGGGGCAAAAAGAGAGAGAGAGGGAAACCATAAAAAAGACTCTTTAGGATACAGAACAAAAGGAGGGTTAATGTAGGCAGGTGGACAGGGGATGACTTAGATGGGTGATAGGTATTAAGGAGGGCAATTGTGAATACTGAGTGCTGTATCTAATGATGAATCACTAAATTCTACTCCTGAAACTAACATTACACTATCTGTTAACTAGAATTTGAATAAACACTTGAAAAAAAATTAATAAAATTAAATTGCTCGAGGAGGAAAAGACGACCTTTATTACAAACGGAATTATACAATACGTGGTCTTTTGTGGCTGGCTTCTTTCACCTGAAGGGTTTTCAAGATGTAATTATTTTTAAAATTATCGGGGTAACGATAGTTTAGAAATAACGGGTAAGAAATCATCCATACATTCAATAACATAAATTTCTTTCTCCCTTCCTTCTTTTTCTCTCTTCCTTCCTTCCCTCCCCCCCTTTCTTTCCTTCTTTTCTTTCTCTCTTTCTTTCCTTTCTCCGCAGGTGTTTTTTCTTATTGGAAAACGGATGGAGGGTCCCTCTTCCCCACTCTGACCTACCTACCCCAGACACTCAGTTGCCTACAACTCGGAGCACAGGCAAACCAACCGCCGAGCAGAGGATGAGCGACCCCGCCCATCCCCGCTGGCGCCTTGCTCGCGTCACTGTTTCTGGCCGCAGACACCCTCCCTTCTTCCCGGTCGCGATTTCTTTGACATAGCGCGATGGCGGCGGCCGGGGCTGCAGGGTTGCCGGCTACTGTGTCGGGAAAGCAAGAGTTTTACCAGCTTCTGAAGAACCTGATCAATCCAAGCTGTATGGTGCGGAGACAGGCAGAGGAAGTCTATGAAAATATCCCAGGTCTGTGTAAGACTACGTTCCTCTTAGATGCTGTCAGAAATAGAAGAGCAGGTTATGAGGTGAGACAAATGGCTGCCGCACTGCTACGACGGCTTTTGTCCTCTGGGTTTGAGGAAGTCTATCCAAATCTGCCTTCTGATGTTCAGAGGGACGTCAAGATTGAACTGATACTGGCTGTTAAGTTAGAAACACATGCTAGCATGAGGAAAAAACTTTGTGATATTTTTGCCGTGCTGGCCAGGAATTTGATAGATGAGGATGGCACTAACCACTGGCCCGAAGGTCTGAAGTTCCTTATTGATTCAATCTACTCTAAAAATGTAGTTCTATGGGAAGTTGCACTTCATGTTTTCTGGCACTTTCCTGGGATTTTTGGGAACCAAGAGCGGCATGATTTGGATATCATCAAACGGTTGTTGGACCAGTGCATTCAAGATCAAGAACATCCCGCAATCAGGACATTGTCTGCTAGAGCTGCAGCTGCATTTGTACTTGCTAATGAGAATAATATTGCTCTTTTCAAAGACTTTGCAGACTTGCTTCCTGGAATCTTACAGGCTGTGAATGACTCGTGCTATCAGGATGATGATTCAGTGCTAGAATCCCTTGTTGAGATTGCAGATACTGTACCTAAATATCTGGGTCCTTATTTAGAAGATACTCTGCAGTTGAGTCTGAAGTTATGTGGAGACTCTAGACTTAGTAATCTGCAACGCCAGCTGGCCCTTGAAATAATAGTGACCTTGTCTGAAACTGCAACCCCAATGTTGAAAAAACATACAAATATAATTGCACAGGCAGTTCCTCATATATTAGCAATGATGGTTGATCTACAAGATGATGAGGACTGGGTAAATGCTGATGAAATGGAAGAAGATGATTTTGACAGCAATGCAGTTGCTGCTGAGAGTGCCCTAGACAGACTGGCTTGTGGGCTTGGTGGAAAACTTGTTTTACCAATGACTAAGGAGCACATCATGCAGATGCTTCAGAGCCCTGACTGGAAATACCGACATGCTGGATTAATGGCCTTATCTGCCATTGGAGAAGGATGCCATCAGCAAATGGAATCAATTCTAGATGAAACAGTTAACTCTGTTTTGCTTTTTCTTCAGGATCCTCACCCAAGAGTGAGGGCTGCAGCCTGTTCTACGCTTGGACAGATGGCTACAGATTTTGCACCTAACTTCCAAAAGAAATTCCATGAAACAGTGATTGCAGCTCTGTTGCGTACCATGGAAAATCAAGGTAATCAGCGTGTGCAATCACATGCGGCTTCTGCACTTATTATTTTTATTGAAGACTGCCCCAAAGCATTGCTTGTTCTATATTTGGATAATATGGTGAGAAATCTACATTCTATCTTGGTGATTAAACTTCAAGAGTTGATTCGGAATGGAACTAAACTGGCCTTGGAACAGCTTGTGACGACCATTGCCTCAGTTGCAGATACAATAGAAGAAAAATTTGTTCCGTATTATGATATATTTATGCCATCACTAAAGCATATTGTTGAGCTTGCTGTTCAAAAGGAACTTAAGCTTCTGAAAGGAAAAACTATTGAATGCATTAGCCATGTTGGTCTTGCTGTTGGGAAGGAAAAATTTATGCAAGATGCATCAAATGTGATGCAGCTATTATTAAAGACACAATCTGACTTAAGTAATATGGAAGATGATGACCCTCAGACATCTTACATGGTTTCAGCATGGGCTAGAATGTGTAAAATTCTTGGAAATGATTTTCAGCAGTACCTTCCTCTAGTTATTGAGCCTCTTATTAAGACTGCTTCAGCTAAACCTGATGTTGCTCTCTTAGACACACAAGATGTGGAAAATATGAGTGATGATGATGGATGGCAATTTGTAAATCTTGGAGACCAACAAAGTTTTGGAATTAAAACCTCAGGACTCGAAGCAAAAGCAACTGCTTGCCAGATGTTGGTTTACTATGCTAAGGAGTTAAGGGAAGGATTTGTGGAATATACAGAACAAGTTGTAAAGCTTATGGTTCCTTTATTGAAATTTTATTTCCATGACAATGTTCGAGTGGCAGCAGCAGAGTCTATGCCTTATCTCCTGGAATGTGCAAGAATTCATGGCCCAGAGTATCTTGCCCAGATATGGCAATTCATATGTGATCCCTTAATTAAGGCTATTGGGACTGAACCCGATACAGATGTACTCTCAGAAATAATGAATTCTTTTGCAAAGTCCATTGAAGTAATGGGAGATGGGTGCCTTAACGATGAACACTTGGAAGAACTAGGGGAAATACTGAAAACAAAACTTGAAGGGCATTTTAAAAACCAAGAATTGAGACAGGTTAAAAGACAGGAAGAAAACTATGACCAACAGGTTGAAATGTCTCTGCAAGATGAGGATGAATGTGATGTTTATATTCTGACCAAAGTATCAGATATTTTGCACTCATTATTTAGTACTTATAAGGAAAAGATTTTACCGTGGTTTGAACAACTGCTTCCATTAATTGTAAATCTAATTTGTTCGAGTAGGCCATGGCCAGACAGACAGTGGGGATTGTGCATTTTTGATGATATTATAGAGCACTGCAGTCCAACCTCATTTAAATATGTAGAATATTTTAGGTGGCCAATGCTACTAAATATGCGAGACAATAACCCTGAAGTCAGGCAAGCTGCTGCTTATGGCCTGGGTGTTATGGCACAGTTTGGTGGAGATGATTATCGTTCTTTATGTTCAGAAGCTGTTCCACTGCTGGTAAAAGTTATTAAGTGTGCAAATTCCAAAACCAAAAAAAATGTCATTGCTACAGAGAACTGTATCTCAGCAGTAGGGAAGATTTTGAGGTTTAAGCCTAACTGTGTAAATGTAGATGAAGTTCTTCCACACTGGTTATCATGGCTTCCACTGCATGAGGATAAAGAGGAAGCTATTCAGACTTTGAGTTTTCTCTGTGACTTAATTGAAAGTAACCATCCAGTTGTACTTGGTCCAAATAATTCCAATCTTCCCAAAATAATCAGTATAATTGCAGAAGGAAAAATCAACGAGACTATTAACTATGAAGATCCCTGTGCCAAACGCCTAGCTAATGTTGTGCGTCAGGTACAGACTTCTGAAGAATTATGGTTGGAATGCATATCCCAACTTGATGATGTGCAGCAGGAAGCTTTACAGGAGTTGCTAAATTTTGCTTGATGCACTTTAATGTCACTTGAATATTTTGACCATGAACGTAATTCCAAATAATTATTGTGAGCGTATTCCATTTTAATTGAGTGAACTGTTCTCCCTGCTGAACAGTTAATATTCCTTCCCTTTATGTTTTTCCAGGATTAGTCAGTGTTCTAGCCTTATGTTCACCTTGCATGTTTTTTCTCTTAAACACAGAACTTGATGATAACTGTGCTTCTGTTGTCTTAGAATGTTTGTCACCTTTTCCCTAGTTGATGTGAAGTATATAAAGTGTTGTTACTTGTCTGAATTATTGATGCTGAGCAAACAATATACTTGTGTCAAGATGTCATGCTGCCTATCACAAGATACTGAGAGCTAACAAAGATGGAACTTCCAGGACAAATATCTTTGGAATTCTAGATGAAAAATAGTGGCAAGCTTAATTCTTCCTTGATAATACTGCTGGTTTCCATGGTAATGGGAAGATGCTGAAATTGGGAGTTTTGAGATATTGCCATGGATGTGAGGAGTTTTCTCTATATAGCCTATGAACTTTTTTATAATGTCCTCCTGGGAACAGGGTGAGGCATATTCATATTCTAGTCCCTAAGGTGTCCAGCTAAGAGTTAAGAGAACTTGAAAATCTTAGCCTGATTGAACTCTATTTTTCAAGTTATTCAGGACTTTTTAAGAAGTGTGGTTACTGAATAGGCTGTCCTGGTACATGTAACATTGGTAGCTTGTAACACCATTATTCAGTGTTTGACAAAGAGTAATAAGTATTTGTGGTAGTCTATTAATATTATGTGTTTGAACAGAATATTGCATTGTGTATGTATGCCATTTCCTCCCTGCAAAGCAGCCCAATAAGAAGAGAAGCCCTGGTTCAAAATGGGTCTTAAGTAGATTTCTATTTCGAAGAAGTTCTTAATAGACTCTATAGTAGCACTGAAGAGTATTCTATTATGAAAATGAAAGGGAAGCAAAATTAATTTTATCTTTAAATATGAAAAATAAAACAGCTTTGAGACCAATCATTTAGCAGTAGATACGCATTTTAAGAAAACAGTTCTATAAATCTAGAGTTAATTTTATTAATTGGAATGTTGATCTTTAATGTCAAGCTTTTTGTAGGGTAGAAAAAAGTTTTCTAGTAAGCAAATTATTGATCCAAAATTTAAGAACAAGTATATCTGTCATCATTTCCTGGGGTATTTGTGAGTACTATGTATGTAAAGTATTTAGCAAATATTTAAGACCAAGTAAATGCTTAATAAATAGTACCCTATTAGTGCTGTTGTTTGTACCTATACTGTGTTTTCTTATGGTTTAGAATTGCTTTTACATTAGAATTTTCCTGATTCACTCCCTGCCAGTTCAGAAGAACAGGCCATCTAGGCTGTTGTGGACAGAGATAGGAAGTTGAGATTTTAGGTGTGGAATTCCTGTCCATTACCTACAATGATTTATTATTAATAAGGGAAAAAAGGAAAGGACATTAATTATGGTATAGCCACAGTTTTATTTAAGATAAATAAAAATACACATTAAATAAATAGAAAAATCCTACCATAAAATATTAGTAGAAATTTTCTCTGGGTGGTGGGATTAAATGGCAATTTTTCTTGTCACTAATCTATATTTTCTAACTTACCTGCAACCAATGTATTTTTTGTATAATAGTTTTTTTGTTTTTGTTTTTGAGTTTAAGGACCCAATTCTACTTTTATTTTAGCTGAGAACACAATCATCTTGGCCTTTCCATGATCTATAGCTGATGTTCCTTCAACTCACACCTGTTTATCTTAATATTCCTTCAGAAGTCCTTGGTCAAATTTCTAGCAATTCCTTACACCTTGTGCACTAGGAACTGGATATTCTGCCAGATGACTTGGAATTAGGCACCATGGAGAATTATATAATAGAGAAGATATGATCGATAGAGATATATGATATGATAGAGAAGGTGTATGAAAGACCTAGATTTGGATTTTGGCAAACTAGTTTCTTAACCTAAGCATCGGTTTCTGCATCTGTAAAATAGACATAATACCTAGGATTGTTGTGAGAATTAAAGGAGATAATATAAAGTGCTTGGTGGCACAGGGTTCAATAAATGCAATCTATATTATTAGAGAATCATGAAATAGGGTTGGTAGCTAAAGATGAAGGGGTATATTTGCTGGGGGATGGTGGGTCCAGATTCTTGGGCTTTGTCAAAAGAAATGAGAGATGTCTAGTCAGACACATTTTTCCTTGCCAGTTGCTGAAATTAGACTGGTTCCTGGCTTTGTTCCTGTGAGGTACATCTAAGGGCTCTAAGGAAAGAGAATGCTGTAAGGGCCCAATAAGTTACAAATGTCTGATGAGAGGAGACCTTGAAAACTGGATAATAGGAACACTCCAGTGTTCCCATTTAACTATTTTACCTAATATTGCTATTTAACTTAATTGTCCCCCAAGCTTTGAAGTTTTGACTTTTATCAGTGCTTTAAAGGTTCACAATAATCAAGAATTAAATATACCAACCATTTGGTTCGATGGTTTCTACTTTTAAAATGCCTGATTTCTAGGACGGCAGTTGCGTTTCAAGCTAGAACATTATGAGTTAAGTAGAAAGATGTGTGTATCTTTCTTATAGAACATGAGAAAATAATACTTGCTTTATGGAACTATTAGCTCCTTTCTCTCTACTTTAAGCAATACCTAAATTAAAGCTAACCAGTCCACTTTTTAGACAATCTCTAAACAGTAATTTTTAAATGTGTAGTGACATTGCTAATGACTATTTAATGCAGTACGGCTTAGACTTGAATTATTTGAAGATTGTTTTTAACCCCAGGGATTTTTATTAAGGTTCCATTTCCTTTATTTATTCTTAGCAGATCTCGAGAACCGAGATGAAAATGTTAATTTTAACACATGAGATCACTTAAAATAGGAATTGATCTAAAGAACTGGGGACCGGAGTTTTAGAAATTTGAGTTCTACGAATTATCTCTTTCTTTTGCATGTGAACGTATGTTTCAGTTGGTTGACTCCTTGAACGCCTTTTTAAACTTTCCAAGTTCTAGTTTTATATTAAAAACCCGTTGGTCACAAAGAGGAAGTTGGATGAAGAGAACATAAAATTTGTAACAGAATAGGATCTACATTTTGTGCCTTCTCACTACTCATTTGACATTAAAGAGGGTTATCTAGCACGCTCCTTCAGAATTCTTCGTTTTTAGGGCTAATTAGGATCTCGCAAAACAGAGAACCTCTTGCTACACACGCTTCTAAAACCTCTTCGACCTTTCTGGCACCGCCAAGTACAGCTGCGCAGGCGCCTTGCTTCCCTTTCCACTCCGCCCCTTAACAGCCGTCTACAAGCTGATGACATCATTGAGCTGCGCAACCTACCAGGCCTCGGGCCCGAAGTCCGCTTTCGCGTAGCTGGGCCGGACGCAAAGTGGGTGGGTGGAGGCTGTCTTACTACGCATGCGCACCGTGGACGGCTACGGTGTCTTTCTTTGCCTTTTACCACAGCTCGCCCCAGAGCCTGCGAGTAGCTTGAGTGCCCAACCCCCTTCTCTCCTTGCCCCTCCCCTTCCTTTCCCCGCCCCCGGCCCAGCGGGACTTCTAACTGACAGTTGTCGCCCGGCCTCGTCCGCACGCCGCCTCCTCCTGCTCGGGTACCCCGCAGGTAGAGAGGGGCGGGAGTGGGTGTGAGGGAAAGGAGGAGCCCCAGACGCCGCAGCCCAGTCCTGCGGCCCCCTCTGGGGCGACAAGAGAAGAGTCCCCACTTCTTTTTCGCCCCTTCCTAGCACCCCGACAGCTGGTCCGGAGGGGGTGGGGCGCCAAGGCCGCGGCAACTAGGCGCGGCCTGGCCGGTGAAGAGCGGGCGGGCGGGGCGCGGAGGGGTGAGGCTAAGGAGGGCCTGGCGCGCGCCGCCGCCGGGGGGAGGGGAGAGGAGGGCACCTAGGCTCTCCTCTTCTCTCCCCCCTCCCTCTCGCGCCATGTAACCCCGCCTCGCCGGCTGCAAGCTCGAGACCCCCGTGAGTAGTGAGCAGAGCGGGCGGCTCAGAGTGGAGCCGGATGGGGCTGGTGCTGCGAGGCTCGGCCGAGCCCTGAGGAAGCAGCCCGCGCTTACGCGTCCCCCGGCGCCTCGAGCGGCCGCTCCACACGGCCCAGTCTGATCCTGCCGGGGCCATGAGCGTGCCCGAGACGCCGGGGGAGATGGAGCCGGCAGGGGAGGAGGAGTGGCACCCACCGGCGCCCGAGGAAGAGGACGGCGAGGTGGAGATGGCAGCGGCGGTCCCGGCCTCAGGGCCGGCCCAAGGGAGGAGTTCTTTCTCGCGGGAGGATGAGGACGACCAGGAGGAGGAGGACGACCAGGAGGAGGAGGAGGAGGAAGAGGAGATGGTGGTCGGGGGCGGTGGCTGCAAGGAGCAGGAGCTGACCTATGAGTTGCAGCAGGGCTACCGCATTCTGGGCGAGTTCATGCAGGAGAAGCACCGGGGCCTCACCAGCCCCTTCTTGCAGCCCTTGGGTGGCGATGCCACCGGGGAGGATGAGGTGGCCGAGGGGCCGCGCGGCGGGGGCCGGGGCGGTCGCGCCCTCCCGCAACAGTTCGGGCAGGGCATGTGTCTGATGAAGATGGAGGAGAAGTTCGCCAGCGGCCAGTATGGGAGTATTACCGAGTTCGTGGCGGACTTCAGATTAATGCTGGAGACGTGCTACCGCCTGCATGGGGTGGACCACTGGATCTCCAAACAGGGCCAGAAGCTGGAGATGATGCTGGAGCAAAAGTTGGCGCTTCTCTCTCGGTAAGTGAACCCCATTCTGGGTGGGACTGATGGAGTGACACAAACAGCCTCTCACGTGTCTGAAGATGGATTGGGCCGGGCGGGGCGGGGGGGCGTAGCTGATACGTGCAGAGTTGGTGTTGAGAACCCAGGGAGGAGGCGCAGCCTTGATTGGGGGCCCGCAAAGGTGTGATGGATGTGGGCACCCAGATGAAAAGCTGAAAGGGAGCCGAGCCCTGAGCGGTGAAGAACAGGTAAAGTTTGTAGGTATAAAATAAAATGATGCCGATGGGAAGAATTACGGGGATAAGGTAGAAGAAGTGTTTTAGTGTGATAAAATTTGGACCACAACTTTTAGACAGTTTTAACATGACATTAATAAACGTTTTTAGGATGAAATATCGTTAGAAAAATGTGTTTGGCTCATGTAAAAAGATGGTCGTTTCAAACCAAGAAATCTATCGTTTCATTACATGTCGGCCATCGTAAATTTATGGAGTGTTTTTTTTTTTAATTTTTATTAACATATAATGTATTATTGGGGCGCCTGGGTGGCTCAGTGGGTTAAGCCGCTGCCTTCGGCTCAGGTCATGATCTCAGGGTCCTGGGATCGAGGCCCGCATCGGGCTCTCTGCTCAGCAGGGAGCCTGCTTCCTTCTCTCTCTCTCTCTGCCTGCCTCTCAGTGTACTTGTGATTTCTCTCTGTCAAATAAATAAATAAAATCTTAAAAAAAAAAAAAAAACCACATATAATGTATTATTTGCTCCAGGGGTACAGGTCTGTGAATCGTCAGGCTTACACATTTCCCAGCACTCACCAGTATCACATACCCTCCCCAATGTACATAACCCAGCCACCCTATCCATAGCCCCCTATGGAGTGTTTTTAAATGATCGATAATTACTGTGGCGTGTTTCTGATCTTTTCTCTCAGCTTTATATGAACAGACTGAAGTTTTGCGGTAATAGTGGATGCATCAAAACAAAAATTTTGAAATTTTAAAATGTTTAGACATCTGTGTTTATTCTACTAGAAATCATAGTCCATTCAGGTGGCACTGTGCTCTTGGTATACTATACCCATATATTAAGAGTCAGTTATTTTTCTTTAGTAAGAGAAAGTAATGTAACACAAGAGGTATTAAAAAAAAATGTATTTGTAATCATTTATTTGATGTGAGCCAAATTAATTTCTCAAGTGAATAGAAATTTAGGAATAGAAAAATAATGGAATGTTGGAAATGGTAGTTCAAGTGGAATACTACTTTGATTTTCTAAGAGCTGACTGAACTTGCATAAGTCACTTTACCTTTTTGGCTTTAGTTTCTTCATCTGTAATATGGGGATAATAAGAGTACCTCATGGTGTTACCCTAGGATTAAATGAGTTAATAAATGTAAAGTTTGGGGCGCCTGGGTGGCTCAGTGGATTAGGCCGCTGCCTTCAGCTCGGGTCATGATCTCAGGGTCCTGGGATCGAGTCCTGCGTCGGGCTCTCTGCTCAGCGGGGAGCCTGCTTCTCTCTCTCTCTCTCTCTCTCTCTCTCTCTGCCTGCCTCTCTGTCTGCTGTGATCTCTCTCTCTGTCAAATAAATAAAATCTTTAAAAAAAAAAAAATAAATAAATGTAAAGTTAGCAGTGTCGGTTCCACAGTTAGTCTGATATAAATTACAGCCATTATAGTATTAGTAATAGTAGTTGAATAGAATGAATATTTTCCTCATTTCTGAAACTGGGCATTATATTAGTGCTTTTATGACTAGCTCCTGAGAAGTTGTAGGTTTTTGCTTCTTGATTTTATAATGGTAATTTAAAAATAATCTAATGTGTCCACTGGCTTCCCATATATTTTCAAGACTATCAGTGACTTCTTTCACTGAAAACGATAGTTAACATAGTGCTTAACTCATTGGGGGGGGGGGCTCTATTTAAGGAATCCCTTCTTGAGACCTTTCATAAAGTAGAATTATTTCACAATAATTATTCACAGGTTTACTTTTAATACTTTAGTTATATCTTACTTGTGTAGTGTGTTTATTACTCTTGTCGCCACAGAGTCATTACAGAGTCATTATAGTTATGACTCATAAAAAACAATCCATTCACATGTCATTATTTTTAAGTGGCAAAATATACTCCAAATTGGTATCACAAGAGTTTAGATCTGGAAGGCACCATAGAATTTATTTAGTCCAAGCATTCAGTTTTATAGATTTGGAAACAGGGATTTAGAATGAGATGAGAGAATGGTTGCACGGAAGTGCTAAGTATAGTGTATTGGTTTGAATGAATTATAGGTGTTTTCAGAAGTATTGTGTGTATAAGAAAAACTTCTTGAGTTCTACAAAAGAGCAGGAAGATTACTTCCGTTCTTCATAAAGTTAATTTCTCAGTGCTTAGAATGATACCTGGTGGCTAATGCTCAGAATACTATATTCCCATATCATGTAATATCATCCATACTTAGAAAACATCCTGTTGTTTATAAACATAATAATGCATTTCTGATATTCTTAATTCAAGAAAGATAAAATTCTTGCATTTTAGTAGCAAAAAATAATATGATGGCCTCAGATAAAGTTTTGAGTCCCTTGCTTTTTTATTGTATTTGATGTATGTAAACATTTTATAAATAATAGGTTTGCAGACCACATTTGTGGAATTCATTTCTTTTTCTGTAATAGCCTAAAATCTGGGTTATCACTAAATAAATACCTTGGGCATAACTTTGAGAAAAGCATTGGTTATAACTGTTTGGTACACAATTAAGATACATAGAGATACATGTTCCAGAACAACATTCCATAGACTGTCTACATGAGTATGATTTTCCACAGTTGACTCAAATACCTTATTTGTAAATACCTGGTACATGGTGTTTTAGTAATAAAATAAAATTACCTAGATATAATTTAAGTTTTATATATTTAGAATTCTTAATTTTAGAGTATTGTAAAGAGAACTTTACATCTGCTCCAATACTGCTAAGCTTTTATAAGTATTTTATGAAGAAGAAATGAGGTACATTAGAGAAGATACGAAATTATCATAGAGCAGCCAATGACATTAGTACCCTGGACTATGGACACAACGTTTAATTTGAATCTCAGTCCAGTCATTTGTATTATGAGAGTGTTACACTAGGTTATGGATTGTACAAATATGTGAGTATCTGCCAAAGCTAGACATTCAGGTCTTTGAGATCAAACGGTAAGTCCCATGCCCCTAAGTGGTTTATAATTGAATAGGGAAACAGAAACTTAAAACGATGATGTTCTATAGTGGACATATAAACAGGTACAAGGGAAACTTAAGAGGGAAACCTAAGTCTGGGGGGGATCATAAATGAGAGGAGGAAATGAGAAGGGCTAAAGAGATTAGGTAAAAGTTATCATAAAGAAGTTTATACTTGAACTTCTTGATTATTGAAGGAGTTGAAGATTGCTGCTGGATATTTTTTGGAGTGTTTGAGGGGGGCAGTCTAGAATGCTCAACTACAATGAATACAAGGTATGAAACAGCATGCTATTTCTGAGAACTACAGGAACTTCTGTGAGGCTACAGTGTGGTCTCCAGAGTAGTATTTGCACCACAGCAGGTATACAGGATGATTGATTGGGGTGAGGGAAGAAAATATTACAACTTCAGTATGCTCTGTTTGTTGTTTTTTTTTTTAATTCTTTTTAAATCTTTATTTTTGGTTTGCTTTTTATGGTATATATAGTAGCATTACATGTATAAAGTCTGAATTTATAAATATAATTGTATGTAAATATATAATAGCAATAAATAGCAATACGTTTTGTATGTATAATATTTGTGATAGAACTAGGACTAAGACTTAGACAACATATCTGTTCTCAAAGTTATATTTTAGAAGGGATCTCATTCATTTATTTGAAGCAACTGAGAAATAGCAACTAGCATTAGAAATATGGAGATCATCTAAGTGAAGAGAAATAAAAAATACTTAATAGGAAGTTAGGTGTAGAGCTGTAGAAACTGTCAAATATGAGTAAGAAGTTTTGATTCCTCCACATTTTAAATAATGTTGTATTTGAAAGCTTTTAATTTTAAAATATTGTTGAAAGGTTTAAGAATATTGCTATGAAGCCAGAAGGTGGCTTTTCATAGTTTTAAAAGATTGTAGAAGTCAAAGAGTTATCACCTGTGACCCCAACAGAGCTGAACTTAAATTTTTAATCTTAGCCATTTAAAATAATGTTTTGGGGGCACCTGGGTGGCTCAGTGGGTTAAAGCCTCTGCCTTCAGCTCGGGTCATGATCCCAGGGCCCTGGGATGGAGCCCTGCATCGGGCTCTCTGCTCGGCAGGGAGCCTGCATTCTCCTCTCTCTCTGCCTGCTTCTCTGCCTGCTTGTGATCTCTCTGTCAAATAAATAAATAAAATCTTTAAAAATAAAATAATGTTTTGGCAAAACAAACAAGGAAAAGAAAGAAAAAGAGACAAACCAAGAAACAGAGTCTTAACTATATAGAATAAACTGGTGGTTACTAGAGGAGGGGAAGGTGAGGGGGGCATGGGTTAAATAGGTGATGAGGATTAAAAAGTATACTTATGATTAGTGCTAAGCAATGTAGAATTGTTGAATCATTATATTGTACACCTGATCCTAATAGAATACTGTATGTTAACTATATTGGAATTAAAATTTAAAAACTTGGTAAAAAATAATGTTTTGGTGAAAATCATCTGTGACTTTTCCTTGTTAAAATTATTTTTGATTTCAGAACTAATGCGCTGTTAAATGATACATATAATAGGCTTTATATTTTTAAAAAATATAACTGAAGGTTATTTAGTTTTATGATTACTTTTTGCAGAATATTTTTTTTCAGGATGAAAGTACAACAGCATCATCATTAAACCTCAAAAATGTGAAAACACTAGTGGCTTCCAACTACAAGTACCGAAATACAAGTAAATTTTATAGACCAACTTTAATCACTTCCTAAGTTAAATTTTGCATTTTCTTGACTTGCTTATTCTCAGTTAAGATCAAAATCCAGAAATTAATTGGGAATTTACACATGATGCTTCTTTCTCCCTAGTATTCTAACTTCCCCCACTACTGGATTCTGTAATTCTATCTTTTTTAATGTAAATCTTTAAAAATTGGGGACCTTTGGTAATAGAATTTAGATTTACCTCTTAGTTTGGAACTATAGAATGTTAAACCTTGATAATCCATATAGTTCTATTTATTACAGTTGCCATTCTAAAAATATAGTTGTGGTAGAGAAGAGTCAGAAAATGTTTAGGTGCACTGATGAAAGGATGAAGGATTTCAATTAATAAGACATTTATTGAGTGCCTCCTTTGTGTTAGGACTTATTTATAATAAAAAGGTTAAATGTGTTAAAAAATTTAACCTTTTATAATAAAAGGTTAAATGTGTTAAAACTGTGATTCTCTAACTTTTGCCGTTGTCAGACATCTGGAGGTCAGATACTATTTGCAGAACATTGAGAAATATTGATAAATTCAATTTAATTGTATCATATGATTTTTGTTAGGGGGTCCAAAAAGCTTACAAAAAATTGTGGAAGGAAACTCTTAATTGAAGAGATTTATTTAGTACATTAGGTTTTATCCCCTTCTACAAATGGGGAGAACATAATCGCTTTTGGATTTTTGATGGTACATCTTGGTTCACTCATGAAATAACTGTTTCAAAGGTGTATAATTTGAAGACTACTGTGATGAGCTTTATTAGAGAGTGTTAGAGGAGTACGCCAGAGGGATAACTACTGGGAAAATAGGAAACTGTGATTGAAAAATACTAGATTTTATTCTAGGAGTCATAGTTTTGGAGGGTGGGTAGCATATTGATATGTGGATTGAGTTTGTTAAACAATTATTTACCTATTCTATGGTAGTAAGTGATAGGTAAAGACCTGTAGATATTAGTGATAAACATGACATCATCCCTTACTTCAAGGTAGTAGGTAAATTGAAATGAACAATAGAAGGTATGGAGGTAGTAGAGTACAGAATATTCCAGAGGAATAGTTTATACCCAGTGGATGAAGTGTAGGATGATGAGGGCTTGTAGTGTCGGATAAGTCTAGAAGAGTAGGCTGGGGCTAATTAAGGAGGACCTAGAATGCTTGCTAAGGAATTTAGAATGTCAGCGGTGTAGATCCGTTACAGGTTTTAGCCAAGGGAGTGACATGATTTTACTAGTATTTTGAGGGTTGAAGGCTAAAATGGAGATGAAGAAAGGAAACTAGTTAAAAGGTTATTGGGTTAATCCATCATGAGATAATAAGTAATAGGAATGAAAAAATGGATGAGGATATAAAAGAGGTAAGTACAGGAGGTTAAAGTGGTCAAATGGCAAGCTATTGGATGTGGGGTGTGAAGGAGGCTGATGTACAAAATGATGTACATCATGATGTACACCTTGTACATGATGTACAAAATGATGTACACCTTGAGCCCAGGTGATGGTGATGCTGAGAGAACATGAGGCATTCATTTGAAGATATGCAACTGAGAATTATTAGAAGGCTGCAGATAGAGTTCAGCAGTGTGATTAGAGTTAGGTTAGAGATGTTTAATTAGGAATTAATCTGTAGAAGGATGGTGCCTGAAGAAATGGGAATGAATGAGATTGCTGAGGACAGAGTCTAGTGAAAATACAAGAGGACTAAAGGCAGAACTTTGTGTGAGGAATGACTGTCTTCAAACTGGAAAGACTAAACATTAGAAGATGATTAAAATCCACATAATACATGATAAAAGCTGAAATAATTAAGGAGAGTCAATTAATAAAACTGAAAAGAGTTTATTCTGGCATAAGTAAATGATGTTATATGGAATAGAGTAAATTTATAGACTTTATTATTTTAGGAGATTTTGTTTCACTTGTTAATTTGAGAATGATTTAGATTTAATACAGTAAAAATGTCCTAATGGATTCAAATGTTTTGCCTTACAACCTGTTTCTCATTGTATTTATTTGTGCCTTTGTATTTATTTTTATTTCTAAGGAAAAAAACTAGAGCAGCAGGGGTATGTTCCAGAGTGATTGGGTCCCTTCCACAGTTGTGTTTTAACTTTCAAGTCATGTCTAGGCTATCTTCATAAAATTAGAGATGCTCATAATGAATAATGGCCTTTTTCATTTCCAAAGAACTTGCATAGTAGTATGAATCTTTAAAATACACATTAAAGTACTTGAGGCTCTTCTTTTTTTAATTGGGAAAGACTAATAAACCCCAGTGGTAGTATTATCTATCACCATGCCCTTTATTGTATCCTCTTCCACTTGGGATCTGTGAGTGTTCAGAATTAATTGTGCTTAAAAGTTAGTATATTTAAAAAAAGTATATTAAAAAAGGTTAGTATATTAAGTATGTTCCCTTTGAAAAAAGACTTTGGAACACCAACAAAATGTTAGTAGTGGTTATTGCTAAATAGCAAGATTCTGGGTATTTTTCATTTTCTTTTAACTTTTCTATATGTCCTAGATTATTACTTTCCAGTTAAAAAAGATTTTATTTAAAGGAAATTAGTATTTTTGACTTTGGTAAGAAATTGTATTAAAAATTTATATCACCAAAGTTGTTAAATAGTATATTCAGATAAATTGTCATAACCAAGTAGTGGAACTGTGGGTGTTAATTTTTCCTTCCACTCCTAATTTCTTTTGTTTACAATGACCATATATTACTGTTGTTATTTTTGTAATACCATTCAAAATATAAAATATATAGATTTTGTAGGTGTATTTTTAAGGTCTTGGAATAGTTAATGGTAAGAACTCATCCCAAACTTTTATATTTAAAGCTTGGTGTACAGCCATCTATCTGAAAATAACTTCACAAAAATAACTCTTCTGATAGCTCTTTTATATTTATATTTATATTTTAGTATGTCTGGAAATTCTCACTTTTTCATTTCTGTGTAGGCATCCTATTATAAGATAAAAACACAAGAATACAATTGAGATAAACCAGTTTATGGTAAATCTGCTTGATTATAAACCTTTTGCTACAAGTTTGTAAGTACTTTACTAATACTGCTCTTCTGTGAGTACTTTACTGATACTGATTTTATGTTTTTAAACTGCTTTTCAATTTCAATGGTAGATTTTAAACAAGTATACTAAGGAACACTAAAATTCTGCTAACTATATAGTTCCCAGTGAATTTGGACTGTTTCTCTTGTTTGTACTAAAAATAAGAACAGAGTCCACTTCATTTGCATTGAAGGATAGAAACAGACCATCTGAAAAGCTTACTACATAGAAATGTTATCCCATAGAAATTGTTACAGATTGTTTTCATGTTAGCCTATAAGCTTACTTTTTAATTTTTATTTTTTTTAAGATTTTATTTGCGTATTTATTTGAGAAAGAGAAAAAGGGAAAGCACAGGCAGGAGGAGTAGCAGAGGGAGAGAGAGAACCAGGTTCCCGGCTGAGCAGGGAGACTGATGCGCGGGGGTCAATCTCAGGACCCTGGTATCATGACCTGAGCTGAAGGCAGTCACTTAACTGACTAAGACACCCAGGCACCCCTCAGCTTAATTTTTAAAAATCTGAATTACTATAATTGGAGGATAAAAATATTAGAATATAATCAGTAAACAAAATTGAAGATATATATTTGTCTTGAATACTTGTGCTTGAGGAAAAGCAGGTTTAAATTTGGCTCTTCTAACATAAATTCATTTCCTAACTTGCTCACTTCTCTGATGGTACCTTATTTGCAAGTCTTTCCTAAGCATCATATCTAAAATAATAATTCCTCTCCCTGGTTATTGTCTATCTCCCTTAACCTCCTTGTTTATCTTCATAGCATTTATTACAACCTAACATATATGATTTAATTACATAGATCTTTTTCAATTTTTTAAAATTTATATATAGTTTAGTTAACATTATAGGCTATTATTAGTTTCAGGAGTAATTACATTTATCTTGTTCTTCTCTCTTACTAGAATGTAAAATCTATGAGGGCAGGGACTTTTTCTGCTTGCCTTGTTGCCATTTGACTTGCATTTTAGCAGTACTTGGGTTATAAATTCTAAAGGTCGTTTTCAAAGGTTTTAGAGGCATATCTCTCAAAGGGTGTTTCCTAGATCCGCAACATTAGAATGGTATTAGAAAGCAGATTCCCTAGCTCCAGAATAGCATATTTAAATGTTAATTTATAATCTCAGAGTGGAGATAAGGAAATCTACCTTTTTAATAAGCTCCCTAAATGATTTTTATGCATGATAAAGATTGAGGACTGTTTCAGGATATAGTCACTGTGTCATGTTGGATTTCTCTTCAGAATTTAGAGTTTTCACTGAAATATTTAGCACTACTTTTACACTTGTCAACCCTTATTTGCATTGCAGTTTGGGTTATAGTTGAAATGAAGGGAAGGCAGGAGAGAAGTGAGAGGAGAGTCCTGTACTCATGTTTTCATGTGGAATACAGTTTCAGAAGTAATTGGTAATAATAAGTGACTGTGTCAGGGATGGGGGGAGGAGATGATACTAGATGTATTATCCCTTTGAAAAAGAACAGACCTTGAAAGCATGAGCTTGTCACAGAATATTACACAAAGCAATTTGTCTTTTTAGATAATTTTTTTACATTGTTTTAAACCTTTAATTTCTAATATTAATCAAAGCAAAACGGTATTCAAATCCTTACATGCCTATTACTCATTCCCCTATAAAATTTATTCACGGCTGATTCTGCCCTATTCATACCTTCCATATACCTCCCTTCTGTAGTATTTTGAAGTCATCGACAACAGATTATTCTGTAAATGCTTCAGTTTTAATATTCAAAGATGAGAACTGCTTCATTTAAAATGCAACTACATTACCATAAAAAGACAAAAAACTTCTGGGGCGCCTGGGTGGAGCAGTGGGTTAAGCATCTGCCTTCAGCTCAGGTCATGATCCCAATGTCCTGGGATGGAGCCCCATGTCAGGGGGGCCCCCCTCAGCAGGAAGCCTGCTTCTCCCTCTCCCACTCCCCTTGTTTGTGTTCCTTCTCCTGCTGTGTCTTTCTCTGTCAAATAATAAAAAAAAAAATCTTTAAAAAAATTTAATAGCAAAAATCCAGTGTTCACATTTCTAGTTGTTTCAAAAATTATAATTTCTAAATTTTTATTATTGTTTGAACATGATCCAGGTAAGTCCACACCTTGTGATTGGTTCGTATGTATCTTTAATTTATAGATTTCTCTTTCTTCCTTCTCTTTCTCCTTATCCCTGACTCTTCCCCTTCATTCTTGCATTGATTTTGTTGAAGAAACTAGGTTATTTGGGGTCTTCTAGTCTTGGATTTTGCTGATAGCATTCTGTTCTTTTGTCCTATTTCCTATAAGTTGGTAGTTTTGGAAGCTCCATCAAATTTAGAATAATGTTTTTTTGGAGGCAAGGGTCAAGTCTACTTCCTGAGGTAATGATGAATTTATCAGTTTCTAGTTTTGTCTTTTAAATCAATTATGGATTTTTAGCTTTGGCATGATGGCATAATGTAATTTTGCTGAATTTGTTAAAGTAGTAATGAGTAATATAAGGTTTTGGGTTTTTTTCCTTTAGAGTCAAAATTCATCTATTAAAATTTATATGACAAGTAATCTTTTCTCAATTTCTTCCTGTAGTGGAGTTTGGAACATGGAAGTAATATCCAGGGCAAGCTACTTTATATATAATCTGAGAAAATTGATTTTAACTTAGAATCATATTAAAGTGTTAATTCTATAAGTACTTTTACTCCATTGGGCTAATATTGTGATGTTATGTTGATATAAAATAACATCAATATTTTTAAAAGTCTGAAGTTAAAGACACTGGGTTTTATTTTCATCTGTTTGCATCATTTAAACCTGTTTGTATGATCTTATATATCAGCTTTGGATATGAATACTATTTTTTGTGTTTCTCATTTGATCTTAGGGAGCAATGAAAAGAGACCCAATGTAAGGTAATCATAGTGTTGTTCTGCACTATATCAGATAAGGTATTATGTTAGTTGACCCCTCATACCCTTTTGGTTGATATTTAAATTTTGTGTTTCTCTTTCTGTAATTTAGTATGAATTCCAAGCCTTTATAAAGTTTGAAGTTTTTAACTGGAATTCTACACAACCCCCTCCCTCCATACAGTATGCAAAAGTGTGTGTGTTTGTGTATTTTAGTTTTTCTAGGGAGGTGTCTATTTTAGTTTTTCTGAAGCCTGATTTAGAATTAATTGCTTTTTCCCCAGTACTTTGTGATTCTTAGTTTTGTATCTGTTTATAGCATGTAAGAAAATTGTTAGGGATATATCTTGTTCTATCTTATTTTGCTTTCCAAGACGGGAGAGAATGTTTTATCCATCATTGCATCTTCAGGGTTTAGAGTGTACCTAATAGTTGTTTGGTAATTCCTGAATTAATGAAATAGATGAGCATATAAAAAAAGATAAAAGAAATGTTCCATTATATCAAGTCACATTCCTCCTTGTTTTTAAAGACACAACACAGTTGTCATCTCCAGAAAACTTCTTTGTCCATCTCTTCCTTCCTCTTCTTTTCATCATGGGGTAGGTGTACTCCTCTGTTCTTACAGGATACACCTTTTGGAGTCATATGGTTTGTATTAAAGTTTTTGAATACCATGATATTGAAATTTTCTGTTTCCATATATATTTGAGTCATTAAATTTTAAGACTGTCATGCATTTTTGAATATCTAGAAGTTGGCTGTTCATGTGCAGAGAAGCTCAGTAGGTAATGGTTAAGTTTAATGCAGATAACCATATCTTCCCTTAAAGGATGGATACTGTATTTAAAAGCATAGTTGAAAGTAGTGTGTGGTTATTATAATAAGACATTTAATTATATCCAGCATATATTTTCCTTGCTTATTATTTGATAGGCACTGTAGAGGGACTCAAAGATGAATATGGAAAGATAGGAGTTGATAAACTAAGTTGATATAAAGATCATTCAGGCAACAAGAGAAGAATATTGAAAAGTGCAAAGGCAAAAAAAGCGCCACTGTATATAGCTAGGGAATGCTTTGGCTAGAGTGTAGTTATGTATAGAAAAGTAGTGACAAGTGTTAGGGACAGATAATGGAGCCAGATCACATAGGGCCTAATATGCTACACTAATAAAGAGTTTGATATTCCAGATTCATGAGTTATTAAAAGCTTGTAAGCTAGAGAATTAGAAAAGAAAATTAATGTCAGTTTGATCTTTTTCTATACCTTAATTTTTGGCTTCTTTTAGTTTTAATTTTGCATTTGACTTTATTCCTCTTAAGTTGCAGGTTTGGTGGAGGATTATATAGAAATATAACTGGAAAAAGTTTACATTAAGCGGAAATCCTAGAGTAATGCTAGAAAGAAGAGAAAGACAGCACTTTCTTTTTGCCAACTAATTTAGATAAGATACTGTATTTAAATATCTAAATAATATTAGGTTGCACATGGGTGGTTTCTTTAATTTAAAAATTTCAGTCTTCTCCCAGTTCACAGAGGAAAAAAATTTACATACAATACAGAATTCTACCTATTTATTTAAAAAATTCTATTTATTTATTTATTTGACAGAGAGAGATCACAAGTAGGCAGAGAGGCAGACAGAGAAGGAGGGGAGAAGCAGGCTCCCTGCTGAGCAGAGAGCCTGATACGAGGCTGGGTCCCAAGCCCCTGAGATCATGACCTGAGCCGAAAGCAAAGGCTTAACCCACTGGAATACCCAGGCACCCCAGAATTTTCTACCAATTTAAGTTACTCTATCTGGCAAGATATTTTCAACAGTTTTATTTTCCAGTAAACAAAGAAAAAAATACATGGCAAATATAATTAATAGGCTGCAAACACATATTGACATAACTGGCTATGGTTAATTGGACAGTTTAGTTTTTATACCAAATCTGTATGTATAATGTAGTTATAAGAACATAATCTCAAACAAATAACATGTTGAATAAAAGGTTTTGAGAAACAATTAAATGATGATCCACAGAGTACTGAGCAAGTGTGAGAAACCATTTATATCCTTCAGTTTATCTGAATCCCTGATTATGGTGCCATTGCCAGTACTTTAGTAATTTCTTCTAATCACTAATTCTGGTAGGGAATCTGTTTGGTAGTGAGATTTAATTCAAAGGTTATTAGTTATATTTAAGTCTTATTTTAAAGCAGGTATCATAGCTGGTGCCTGGGTGGCTCAGTTTGTGAAGCGTCTGCCTTCTATTCAGGTCCTGATCCCAGGGTCCTGGAATGGAGCCCCACATCAGGCTCCCTGCTCAGTAAGGAGCCTCCTTCTCCCTTTCCCTCTGCCTGCTACTCCCCCTGCTTGTGTGCTCTCTGTCTCTCTCTCTATCTTAAAAAAAAAGTATCATGGCAAGAGTGTATAGACTAGAATAATTGAGATGTATTTTAATTTTTTAATAGCAGTTTAAATTTTTTCTAATAGTTAAAATTTATTAACTTCTTTCCATATGCTATAAATAAATACTCTGCCAAGCATGCTCTTTGAAGAAGATTAAGATAAAATAGAAATTGTCAAAAAATTGAAATAAGAAATCTTCCATCCAATTAGACAGAGATACTCACTTGGTAGCCTTCTTATCTATATCATATATATTATTTACTCACACATAAAATTGCAATACAAAATTTAGATTTGCCATATATACAGTTTTATATCCCTCTTATCACCTTTTAGATTTGATTTTACTTGTTAATCAAATGTAACATGTGACTGTTGTTACATATGAAACTGTATACTAACAGGATAACAACAGTAAGATTTTGTAACGTGGTTTTAGTTTTGGTTTGGTTTGGTTTTTGACTCCGTAGTTTTTTCTTTTAAAACATTTATTTTTTGCCATATAGATTTGCTGTCTTTTGCTTTGTTTGGTTACCAACGGAAAATGACACCACCTTCACTAAAAATGAGCCTGACTCATTAACAAGTAGGTTGAAGCCGTCAGTCATGCCATGATGAGTTTGTGAGATTTATAGTAAGAATATATCTTAAAAATATATTTTAGTGCTTCTAATCACAGAGGTTAGCTTGCTTTCTCATATCCTCATCACTCTACCATATTTTGTAGTTATCCTTTTCAACAGTACTTGTGATTAATTTGCCAGTCTAGAGCAAGTAGTAGGAATAGAACCTGTCTTGACTGCCTTTAATACACAAAAGCCCAGTAGAACTTCTGAAATTACACTTTATCACAATTTTAGTATTAGTTAACATATACTAAATGTCACTCTCTGTCACTCTTTTTAAAGGGCTTTATCAATATTAAAGTATCTAATCCATACAACTCTTGAGGTAACTGGTGATTTATATAATATTATTTTACAAATGAGAAAAGGAGACACAAAAAAATAATTTGCCCGAACTAGTTAGTGGCAGCACCTGGATTGGAATCCAGTCTCTTTGGCTCCAGAACCCAGGTACTTAATCACTGTGCTGTTTTGCTGACGAACAAGAGCTATAGGGATTTAGAGAAAGGAACCCTTATACCTGAGAGAAAGGCTGGAGAGAAAGGAATTATAAAGAATTTCAAGGAGGAAGGAACATTTAGAAACCTGTGGTAGTAGGATTGATAGTATTTGCAATAAAATTATTCAAAATAATTATATGTGTGAAATATGTAAAAATCTGAAGGAAATAGTTGAAGTATAACTAGACTGTACATGGACTTTGTTGAGCTAAACAGTGATTAGTATATGTTTTAATAGCTTATTAACAAAAGTACATCTGGTGGCAAAAATTTTATTGTGTGTAGGTAATACATACACTTGCTCCTCTACTATTAAGAAACTACTACTGTTACTAGCTTCATTTCTTCGATTTCATGTCCTAGCCATCTCAGATTTTAACATGTGCAAAACTGAATTTGTGGTTTGTTTTGTTTTGCTTTTCTAAGTCTACTCCTACCTTCTGAATAAATTACTCCACTGTCTATCAAGTTGCTTTGGCCAGAAAAACTCCCTTTTTTCATTGATTCTTCTTTTTCATTTACTTCTCATATTAAGCATATCAGCCAGTTGTGAGCCGCCTTTTGTGAATAACTCTTTGCTATCTCTCTCCTCTGTTTCTCACCACTTTACAAGTCCTTGTCATCTCTTGCCTGGAATACTGTTGCTGTAGTTTCCTGATGTTTGTTTTCTTTATTCTGCTTTTTCCTCCTAGGTACCATTTTCTATTTAGTAGCCAGAGTGAACTTTTAAAAACGTACATACATTAAAAGAAGTTACTATCCTCCTAAAGTGCTTCATGGGCATTTAAGCTATAGTAAGGAGTTTGGCTTACCATTTTATGTGCCAGTAAAGCCATTTCTCACCTTAGAGCCTTGATACTTGTTTGTTCTTTTATCTAGAATACTCTGTCTCCAAGATTTTTTTTTTTTTTTTTTTTTTTTGGTTTTTGGGTTTGTTTCTGTCATGGCTGGCTCCTCCTGTCAGTTCCCCAGAGAAATTGTTCTTGAGTGTCTGTCCCAGAGTTTTATAGTATGTAACTTGTAGTTAGAACTGATATTTGTATGTATGTATTTGTTTTCTTACTTTTCGTATCTTACTCATTTTGTGTATTTTCAGTGAGGATAGGAATCTTGCCTGTGTAAATCTTGTTAAAATTATTGCCAGCTCATAGCCCACTACCTACACGTAATTAATATTGAATGAAGGAATAAATGAATGAGTGAACAAATGAATGGAGCTGTCTGGAATTTGTTTTGATCAAGGAGTAAGGTTGAAATCAACCTTTATTTTTGCTCATATTCAGCCAGTTTCAGCATTATTTTTTTCCATTGTTTTGTTATACCATCTTTATAATACATTAAATTCTTCGTGTGCTTGGATTTTTTTTGAAGTTTTTATTTAAATTCTGGTTAATTAACATACAGTGTAATATTAGTTTCAGGTGTACAATATAGAGATTCAGCATTTCCATACATCACCTGGTACTCATTACAAGTGTACTCCTTAATCCCTATCACCTATTTAATCTGTCCCCCATCCATCCCCATTTTGGTACCATCAGTTCTCTATAGTGAAGAGTCTGTTTGTTGGTTTGCCTCTTTCTTTTTTTTCTCTTTGCTCACTTGTATTGTTTCTTAAATTCCACATTTGAGTGAAATCATATGGTATTTGTCTTTTTTTGACTTAGTTCACTTAGCATAATACTCTATAGCTCCATATATATTTTTTGCAAATGGCAAGATTTCATTCTTTTTTATGTCTGAGTAATATTCCCTTGTGTATATACCCCACATCTTTTTTTTTTTTTTTTTTTTAAGATTTTATCTATTTATTTGCCAGAGAGAGAAAGTACAAGCAGAGGGAACAGCAGGCAGAGGGAGAAGCAGACTCCCCGCTGAGCAAGGAGCGCGATGTGGGACTCAGTCCCAGGACCCTGGGGTCATGACCACAGCTGAAGGCAGATGCTTAACCAACTGAGTCACCCAGGCATCTCACCCCACGTCTTTATCCATTCATCAGTCAATGGATACTTGGACTATTTCCATAATTTGGCTATTGTAGATGATGCTGGGTGCACGTATCCCTTCGAATTAGTATATTTGTATTCTTTGGGTAAATGCATAATAGTATAATTGCTGGGTTGTAGGGTAGTTCTATTTTTAACTTTTTGAGGATCATCCATTACTGTTTTCCAGAGTAGGTGCACCAGTTTGCATTTCTACCAGCAGTGTAAGAGGGTTCCCCTTTCTCTGCATCCTTGCCAACACCCATTGTTTCTTGTGTTGTTGATTTTCCCCATTCTGATAGGTGTGAGGTGATGTTTCATTGTAGTTTATGATTTGTATTTCCCTGATGATCAGTGAGCTTATAAAATTCAACACCCATAAACTCAACACCAGTTAAAAATAGGCAAATGACATGAATAAACATTTTTCCAAAGAGAGCTGTTTGCTGACTCTCAGGACTTCTAGTCAACATAGTACTGGAAGTCCTAGCCACAGCAAACAGACAACAAAAAGAAATTAAAGGAATTCAGATCAGCAAGGAATAAGTCAAACTTTTACTATTTGCAGTTAAGTGTGGGTTTCTATATGTAGAAAATCCAAAAGACTCACTGATAAACTACTAGAACTGATAGACCAATTCAGTGAAGTCACAGGACACAAAATCAACATACAGAAATCTGTTTTATTTCTATAGGCCAATAATGAAGCAGCAGGAAGAGAAATTAAGGAATCAGTTCCATTTACAACTGCACCAAAAACCATAAGACACCTAGGAATAAACCTAACCAAAGAGCTAAAAGACCTGTACTCTGAAAACTATAAACCAGTGGTGAGAGAAAGTGGAGGAGGTGACACAAAGAAATGGAGAGACATTCCATGCTCATGGAATGGAAGAACAAATATTGTTAAAATGTCTGTACTACCCAAAACTATCTATAGGCTCAATGCAACCCCGATGAAAATAACACTGGCATTTTTCACAGAACTGGAACAAGGAACCCTAAGATTTGTATGGAATGAGAAGACCTCGAATAGCCAAAGCAACCTTGAAAAAGAAAAGGAATGTTGGAAGGAAAACTAGACTGCTTTCTTATACCATATACAAAACTAAATCTAAATTCAAAAGACTTAAGTGTAAGACCTGAAACCATACAAACCCTAGAAGAGAACATAGGCAGTAACTTCTTTGACATCAGCTGTAGCAAGTTTTTCCTTGATATGTCTCTTTAAACAAAGGAAACAAAAGCAGAAATACACCTTTGGGACTGTATCAAAATAAAAATCTGTAGGACAAAGGAAACTTCCATCAATAAAACTAAAAGGAAACCTACAGAATGGGAGAAATACTTGGAAATGACATACCTGATAAAAGGTTTGTATTAGAAATATATTAAAAGTTTATGAAACTCAACTCCAAAAAAATAAATAATCCAGTTAAAAACTGGGGAAGACATGAGCAGACATTTCTCCAAAGAAGGTATCCAGGTGGCCAAAAGGTACATGAAAAGATGCTCAACATTACTGATTATCAGGGAAATGTGAATCAGAACTACAATGAGATATCATCTCACAACTGTCAGAATGGCTAAAATCAACAACACAAGAAATATGTGTTGGTAAGGATGTGGAAAAGGGAATACTTGCACACTCTTGGTGGGAATGCAGCCTGATGCAGGCACTGTGGAAAACAAGATGGAGTTTCCTCAAAAAGTTAAAAATAAAATGACTGTGATCTAGTAATTGCACTACTGGGTATTATCCAAAGAATACCCAAAGAATACCCAAGAACAGTAATTCAAAGTGATACCTGCATCCTGATGTTTATATCAGCATTATCTACAATAGCTAAATTATGGAAGAAGCCCAAGTATCCATCAGCCAAAGAAATAGTAGCATAGCTCTACAATGGAGTATTGTTCAGCCATAAAAATGAATGAAATCTTGTCATTTGCAATCATGTGGATGAAGCTAGAGAGTACAATGGTAAGTGAAATAAGTCAGAAGAAGACACATACTGTGTGATTTCATTCATATGTGGAATTTAAGAAACAAAACAAGCAAAAGGAGAAAAAAAGGAGACAAACCAAGAAACAGATCTTAACTATAGAGAAGAAACTGATGGTTATCATGAGGAAGGTGGGTGGGGGAATGGATGAAATATGGGATGGGGATTACAGAGTACACTTATGAAAATGAGCCCTGAGTAATATATGGAATTGTTGAATCACTATTTTGTACACCTGAAACTAATATACCAATGTATGTTAACTGTAGTGGAATTCAAATAAAAAACTTAAACATGATTTGAAGTTTAAAATAGGAGATCATTTGGAAAGAGTGATTTTAGTTGTGTAAGTGCAGGCAAATGCCAGATTGGGGTGTGAATGAAACATGAAATGGACCAGGAATTTAGATGTCACTCTTTATAAGGGGAAAGGTTTTTTTTTTTTTTTAATAATTTAATTAAAGATTTTATTTATTTTACAGAGAGAGCATGTGCAAGCAAGGTGAGGGGCAGTGGGAGAGAGAGAATCTCGTTCTCAGGGCTTTTTATCTCATACCCTGAGATCACGACCTGAGCTAAAACCGAAAGTCTGATGCTTAACTGACTGAGCCATCTATGGCTATGGTTTGTTTTTAAGATAAACTTTTACATTGCATATTTGTATGCTAAAGACAATTAGCATGTTATATTCAGAAACTTTTACATTCAGGAGTGTAATATGGACATCTTTTGTGAGTACATACAGAGTTCCTAATTCCTTTTAATTGATGGATGTTACTCCATGTTGTGGTATACATTGTTTAATCTGTGTATAAAAGGACATTTATGTTTACACAATAACAATGTGTGTGTGTGTGTGTGTGTGTGAAAGAGAGAGAGAGAGATTGCTCACAGTTGTGGAGATATGTCTGTAGGGTAAATTCCCAGGACCATGATGGGTCAAAGGATTTGAGTACATTACATCTTAATGATTATTACCAAATTGACTTCCAAAAATGTTGCAATTTTACATATCCAATAATGTTCTGTGAACATTTTTCTTTTCTAGATTCTCCCCAACACTGAGTAATCTTTACACTTTTTAATTTTTACACCTTTATATGAAAGAGACTGCATAATTTTCCTTTTTCTTGTATTTTAATTATGAATGATAAATATCAAAGTATATACATTTTTTTCTGATGAGTAATAAAGGATATTAATTTCTCTTTAGTCTTTGTTCTGAGAAAATACTGCTTAAAAATAGTTTATATAATTTCATCTTCTCTACTTGTAAGAGTGAAATTAAAGAATAAAGTTTAGTTTCTGGCTTGTTTATGTAATAATTTAGCCATGTGACTTCCTCTTTCCTTCAACTTTTATCCCCAATGCTCTGCATATACTGTGGCCTTTGAGGTGTCATCATGTTTCAATGCAGTATTGTTCATTAATGTTCTCTTCCATCAGTATTAATGAGGAAGTAATTAAAATTACAGAACTAGTTAGTTCACCAGTAAAATGAACCCAAGTATACCCATTCAATATCTGTTATTGCCGATCATCTTCATATCTTTTGGCCCATATTGCTTCTGGCTGGCATTCCTTTTGGCCCAATTAGCCATCAGACAGATCTATGCTATTGTGCATAAAATAATCACAGCCTGAAACAGTATGGCGAGATTAGCCCAAATTCTTCAGGATTGCTTGAACACTTAAAGTTCATGCCCTACTTGAAGCTGAATCATTTACATTATTTCCTTACAACAAAGAAGACATAAAATAGTGCCGTAGTTCAGTAGAACCTTGCTCCAGGTAGCCTGAGACCAAGATTGTTCTTCTTACAGGGCACCTGGGTGGCTCAGTGGGTTAAGCCGTTAAGTGGGTTAAGTGGGTTAAGCCGCTGCCTTCGGCTCAGGTCATGGTCTCAGGGTCCTGGGATCGAGTCCCGCATCGGGCTCTCTGCTCAGCAGGGGGCCTGCTTCCCTCTCTCTCTGCCGGCCTATCTGCCTACTTGTGATCTCTGTCAAATAAATAAATAAAATATTTAAAAAAAAAAAAAAGTTCTTCTTACAGTAATAAACTGTTGTGAACAAAGTCCAGGATTTGATTGTATTTGATTGTATTTCATGCCATAAAGGTTTGTTTCATTGAACCTTGGCTGCTTTGTATTAAAGCCTTTAGGAAAGTAGGAAAATTTGATTATAGGATCAACTTTTAATTTACGTAGAATTCATCCAGCATATTGAATGCTTGCTTGGGGTATTGACTTGATTTTGCCATTGTAGAAATAACAGCATGTTCAAAACCTTCAGAGACTCTGACATATCTCACAGAGGTAGAAGAGGAGATATTTTCCCTGATGCTTCTTATAATTAGCCATTTTTATAGATAAAAGTTCAGAAGTCATGTTTTAATTTTGACTTAAAAACTTGATAAGATAAATGTTTCTTTTTCCAGTGTGAATGGTTTTAATCAATTATTTCAAATTCATTAAGGGGATTTATAGGTAATTACAATGCTGAGAACCTTTTTTAATCAGTATTTTCAAGTATTAGAGTAGTATATTTGTGCATTAATAGAATATTACAGGTTAGGGAGACATTTGTGTGACACAAAATGGAATTTTGATTCCTAGATTCTTTTTATAGGTTAGTCAGGTTTCCAAATTTGTACTCATATATCATAGTATTTAATACATTGTAATGTTTCATTTGTTTATAATTTCTTCAAAGCATTTATGTACCATGAATTTTCTCTCCCAAAATGTTCTTGTAGTATTGTGCATTTTCCTATACCAATGACAGGTAATACGAAAAAGATAAGCTGCATTTAATTTTGCAAACAGTAAACTTTTTTGCCCATTAAAGCGATAGTGTTTTAATCCTTAATTTTAATGTGAAAGATTCATTTATTTCTTTTTTCTTTAATTTATTTATTTGAGAGAAAAAAAGAGGGAGCACGAGCAGGGGGAGGGACAAAGGTAGAGGTAGAGGGAAGAGCAGACTCCCTGCAGAGCAGGGAGCCTGACCCTGGGACTTGATCCCGGGACCCCAATAGCATGACTTGAGCTGAAGTCAGATGCCCAACCAACTGAGCCACCCAGGCACCCCAAGATTTATGTATTTCTTAAATGTAGTGAAGGGTCTGTCATTCAGACTAATTTTATAGAGGGTAAGGGAAATTAGAAATTAATGAAGGGCAGATTAAAATTTGGAGCATAGCTAAGTAAGGTTTAACTATATACTTTCTATATAGTTAGCAAAAGAGATTATTCTTAAGATGCTGGTTTAAGAGCGCTTCTTGCTTACCTAGAAAATTTGACCTTATGAATTGACTTATTCTTCTCCAAGGCACTTGAGAGAAAAGACAACGATAGCAGTTACATCTAGAGGCTATTATGGATTGGAGGATGAGAAGGGAACTGCATGTACCTCAACAAGGCGTCGGTCAACACCACGAAGTTTGGCAGGCTTGACAAGTGGAGTTTTTGAATCTATAATGGTTCAAGTTTTGAGACAGGAAGAACAGCTGAGAGCAAAAGAAGAAAAAAGGTAAATGTTACAAAAAAAAAGTCATTTTCAAATTTCTAGGAAGTACTTTTCAAAGAGTAGCTATGTAACTTTTGTGTGCCCATATCAAATTTTGGGCCCATTTTAGTATTATTGCAAAATGCACTGTCATTGAAGTATGAAATCATAATGATATACCACAGTGAAATTTGTTTAAAAATAGTTTTAAATTTCAAACCAAATTACTTTGAAGCTAAACACAAATTTTTATGAAAGATTTCAGAATGCTTCTAGATTTCTAGAAGTATATCAAATGAATTAGAAATGAAAATAGAAGTATTTTAAATTAAATTTTAAATTAGAAGAGTTTTATATAGATTTGTATGGCATTAGAGTAGATTCACAGACCTTTAAAATTAGGAGAAACTCTAAAGATTATGTAGTTAAAAATGACACATAGGTTCACCTCTGCTAGTTTATCCATTGGTATTAATTTTCTGGATAACTCAGCCTACCTTGGGCTCATCAGCAAAGAATGTTGTGCTTAGTGTTGCCTTTTAGGGTCTGGGAGCATAGATTAATGACATTTGTATAACATTTTCTTTTTAACAAAAGAGACTAGGGCCCAAAGAGGTGATTACTTAAAAAAGACTGGTGATTTTCATAATAAATAAAATCTCAAACTCAAACTATATTAGGAGTGATTGCTGTTGTAATAGGGAACTGCTAATGCTACTCAAAGGTCATTTATAATGTCATTGTTACTTTCGTAGTAATAAATTTAGCTTGCTTTCATATTTGTATCATTAAAAATCAACCTTAAGACTTTCTTCTGCCATAGTTTTTATTTTAGTGATTAATTCATAACCCATTTTGAAATATTTTTTTTTTCTTCTATAAAACCTCATAGAGCTTCTCCTGCTAAAGGAAAGTAGATTTTATGAAAAGGGATAAAAGATTAATCTGAAGTAGCATATAATAGCTTGGAATGGAGAGGAAATGAAGAAAAGGAAGGCTTATAGGAAGAAGGCTGTAGCAGTCTAGCTCTTCACTACTGATGACCAGAAATAGGGTGAGAGAGGTCAGATTGTTCTGGGAACGAGTAACAAGACTAAGTACCTTCCTTGATACTAAGGGATAACAAAGGAAGAGGCAAAGATAAGTTAGAACATAGTTGTAATAATAGTTATAGTAGCAATAAGAATATAAAACGAATGGTTAACATTGATGAACATGATTTTTTGCCAGGGTTAGCTCTAACTACCTTATATGTATTTAACATTTATCCTGAAGCACAGAAAGATTAATTAACTTGCCCAAGATCAGGCAATTTTTGAGTGGTAGTCAAGATTTGAAGCCAGGCACTTTGGCTGGCTCTAGAACTTGTGCTCCTAACTAATATGCTCTCCTTTTGACTTGTAATATGATAAAACTAATAAAACAGAAGAACCTGAATCTATCATATGAGGAAAGATCAGTGAATTCTTTTTAGTAAGTTATTTGAAGTGATGGAGAAACATTTAAGCATCCAAGTAGGAATGGATAGCAGGAAACTAGAAATCTAACTGAATCTTTTTCTTTTCTTCAGTTTTACATGTTTGTGTGTCCTTGTGCTTAATGTCAAATAAACATAGGTGAATAAGATATGGGCAAAAATCCACCATTAAGTGTTTCAGTGACTACGATAATTTCATGGAGTGCTATGAATTAAACTTTCTCTGTGGGTTTAGTGTTAACTTTTAATTTTTAAATTATAAGTATTTTAAACATGAAATGAAGAATAAAATTATAATAGAAGTCCACGTACCCACTACTCAGCAATTTTTAAAGAAATTAATATAGTTAAAACAGGATTCGCTAGATCTCTCCTTTGTTCCCAGAAGAAATCACTATCCTCACTTTCTCATTCCTGCACATTTTATTATTGAATTTTAAGAATTCTTTTATATATTATGGATCCAGGTACTTTATCAAATATATATGCATTGCAGATATTTTCTGCTGGTCTTTTGCTTGACTTTTCTATCTCAGTGTGTTTTAAGAAACAGAACATTTTAACTTCAGGTTTATTCTTTTGTTTTATTGTTTTGTGCTTTTAATGACCTAAGGAATCTTAGCTTACCCAAGATTATGAATTTCTCCCCTTTCCCCCCCCCCAAATTTTTTTTTAAAGATTTTATTTATTTATTTGACAGACAAAGATCACAAGTAGGCAGGCAGGCAGAGAGAGAGGAGAAAGCAGGCTCCCCCACTGAGCAGAAAGCCCAATGCACCTGAGCTGAAGGCAGAGAGGCTGTAACCCACTGAGCCACCCAGGCACCTCCCCCCTGAAATTTCTTAATTTTGTTTTATTTATTAAGATAGGGAGAGAGAGAGTGGGGACAAAGGGAGAAGAGAGAGAGACCTTAAGTAGGCTGTGTGCCCAACACAGAGCCCACATGGACTTGATATTACAATCTTGAGATCATCACCTGAGCCAAAAATCAAGTGTTGGATACTTAAGCGACTGAGCTACCCAGACACCCCTCTAAATTTTATTTTTCATGGTTAGGTCTGTGATTCATTTGAAGTTAATTTTTGTGTGTGGTTTAAAGTAAAGGTAAAAGTTTATTTTTTTTTTTCCCATATAGTCCATTGCCCCAGTATCATTTGTTGAAAAAAAGTATTTATTCCTTACTAAGTTAGATTTGCATCTTTATTGAAAATCAGTTGAACTTGGGCACCTGGGTGACTCCGTTGGTTATGCAACTGCCTGTGGCTCAGGTCATGATTCTGGAGTCCTGGGATCAAGTCCTGCATCGGGCTCCCAGCTCCGTTGGGAGTCTGGTTCTCCCTCTCACCCTGTCCCCTCTCATATTCTCTCTCACTTTCTCTCTCTCTCTCAAATAGATAAATAAATAAATAAATCTTTTTTAAAAAATGGCATTATGATCTCTTAAAAAAAATCAGTTGAACATATATTTATGAGTCTTTCTGGACTTATTCTGTTTCATTTATCTATAGGTCTGTCCTTAGGCCAATAATACAGTGACTTGATTAATATAGCTTTATAGTAAGCTTTGAAATTTTGTAATATGAGGCTTCCAACTTTGTATTTTGTATTTTGTTTTCAAAATTGTTAGGCTACACTAGCATCTTCGCATTTCTGTATGATTTAGATCATATTGTAAATGCCTACAAAAAAAAATGCCTGAGGAAATTTTGATTGAAATTGAATGGAATTTATCAGTTTCTGGATAATTGTAAATTTCTTTCAGTGCCATTTTTTAGTTTTCAGTGAATACATTTTCCAAGTATTTGGTTATGTGTATATTTGGTACCTGTATATATTTTCATGTTTTTGATGCAACTGTAAGTCATTTTTAAAATTCAATTTATGGTTTTTCCTTGCTAATATACAGAAATACAATTGATTTTAGCATAGGGACATTTGTCTCTTTGTACTCTGAGTTCTGAAAGATTGTGCTTCAGTAGTTTGAAAGTCTGCTATTGCATGCATATGTGTATTTTTGATGCTTATGGTTTTTTGATGGATTGACATCCTCCTTATGAGTGTCTCTTTTTATCCCTGATAATATTTCTGACATTGTTTAATATTGCCTTTTATCTCAACTGTTGGCTTATGAGCTATTATTACTTGAGTTGTTTTTTTTAAATTTTTTATTTTTTATAAACTTATATTTTTATCCCCAGGGGTACAGGTGTGTGAATCACCAGGTTTACACACTTCACAGCACTCACCAAAGCACATACCCTCCCCAATGTCCATAATCCCACCCCCTTCTCCCAAATCCCCTCCCCCCACCAACCCTCAGTTTGTTTTGTGAGATTAAGAGTCACTTATGGTTTGTCTCCCTCCCAATCCCATCTTGTTTCATTTATTCTTCTCCTACCCACTTAAGCCTCCATGTTGCATCACCACTTCCTCATATCAGGGAGATCATATGATAGTTATCTTTCTCTGCTTGACTTATTTCGCTAAGCATGATACGCTCTAGTTCCATCCATGTTGTCGCAAATGGTAAGATTTCATTTCTTTTGATGGCTGCATAGTATTCCATTGTGTATATATACCACATCTTCTTGATCCATTCATCTGTTGATGGACATCTACGTTCTTTCTATCATTTGGCTATTGTGGACATTGCTGCTATAAACATTCGGGTGCACGTGCCCCTTTGGATCACTATGTTTGTATCTTTAGGGTAAAGGCCCAATAGTGCAATTGCTGGGTCATAGGGCAGTTCTATTTTCAACATTTTGAGGAACCTCCATGCTGTTTTCCAGAGTGGCTGCACCAGCTTGCATTCCCACCAACAGTGTAGGAGGGTTCCCCTTTATCCGCATCCTCGCCAGCATCTGTCATTTCCTGACTTGTTGATTTTAGCCATTCTGACTGGTGTGAGGTGATATCTCATTGTGGTTTTGATTAGTATTTCCCTGATGCCAAGTGATATGGAGCACTTTTTCATGTGTCTGTTGGCCATCTGGATGTCTTCTTTGCAGAAATGTCTGTTCATGTTCTCTGCCCATTTCGTGATTGGATTATTTGTTCTTTGGGTGTTGAGTTTGCTAAGTTCTTTATAGATTCTGGACACTAGTCCTTTATCTGATATGTCGTTTGCAAATATCTTCTCCCATTCTGTCAGTTGTCTTTTGATTTTGTTAACTGTTTCCTTTGCTGTGCAAAAGCTTTTGATCTTGATGAAATCCCAATAGTTCATTTTTGCCCTTGCTTCCCTTGCCTTTGGCGTTGTTCCTAGGAAGATGTTGCTGCGGCTGAGGTCGAAGAGGTTGCTGCCTGTGTTCTCCTCAAGGATTTTGATGGATTCCTTTCGCACATTGAGGTCCTTCATCCATTTTGAGGCTATTTTTGTGTGTGGTGTAAGGAAATGGTCCAATTTCATTTTTCTGCATGTGGCTGTCCAATTTTCCCAGCACCATTTATTGAAGAGGCTGTCTTTTTTCCATTGGACATTCTTTCCTGCTTTGTCGAAGATTAGTTGACCATAGAGTTGAGGGTCTATTTCTGGGCTCTCAATTCTGTTCCATTGATCTATGTGTCTGTTTTTGTGCCAGTACCATGCTGTCTTGATGATGACAGCTTTGTAATAGAGCTTGAAGTCCGGAATTGTGATGCCACCAACGTTGGCTTTCTTTTTCAATATCCCTTTGGCTATTCGAGGTCTTTTCTGGTTCCATATAAATTTTAGCATTATTTGTTCCATTTCTTTGAAAAAGATGGATGGTACTTTGATAGGAATTGCATTAAATGTGTAGATTGCTTTAGGTAGCATCGACATTTTCACAATATTTATTCTTCCAATCCAGGAGCATGGAACATTTTCCCATTTCTTTGTGTCTTCCTCAATTTCTTTCATGAGTACTTTATAGTTTTCTGAGTATAGATTCTGTGTCTCTTTGGTTAGGTTTTTTCCTAGGTATCTTATGGTTTTGGATGCAATTGTAAATGGGATTGACTCCTTAATATCTCTTTCTTCTGTCTTGCTGCTGGTGTAGAGAAATGCAACTGATTTCTGTGCATTGATTTTATATCCTGACACTTTACTGAATTCCTGTATAAGTTCTAGCAGTTTTGGAGTGGAGTCTTTTGGGTTTTCCACATAGAGTATCATATCATCTGCGAAGAGTGATAATTTGACTTCTTCTTTGCCGATTTGGATGCCTTTAATTTCCTTTTGTTGTCGGATTGCTGAGGCTAGGACCTCTAGTACTATGTTGAATAGCAGTGGTGATAATGGTCATCCCTGCTGTGTTCCTGACCTTAGCGGAAAAGCTTTCAGTTTTTCTCCATTGAGAATGATACTTGCGGTGGGTTTTTCATGGATGGCTTTGATGATATTGAGGTATGTGTCCTCTATCCCTACACTTTGAAGAGTTTTGATCAGGAAGGGATGCTGTACTTTGTCAAATGCTTTTTCAGCATCTATTGAGAGTATCGTATGGTTCTTGTTCTTTCTTTTATTGATGTGTTGTATCCCATTGACTGATTTGCGGATGTTGAACCAACCTTGCAGCCCTGGAATAAATCCCACTTGGTCGTGGTGAATAACCCTTTTAATGTACTGTTGCATCCTATTGGCTAGTATTTTGTTGAGTATTTTCGCATCTGTGTTCATCAAGGATATTGGTCTATAGCTCTCTTTTTTGATGGGATCCTTGTCTGGTTTTGGGATCAAGGTGATGCTGGCTTCATAAAATGAGTTTGGAAGTTTTCCTTCCATTTCTATTTTTTGGAACAGTTTCAGGAGAATAGGAATTAGTTCTTCCTTAAATGTTTGGTAGAATTCCCCCGGGAAGCCGTCTGGCCCTGGGCTTTTGTTTGTTTGGAGATTTTTAATGACTGTTTCAATCTCCTTACTGGTTATGGGTCTGTTCAGGCTTTCTATTTCTTCCTGGTTCAGTTGTGGTAGTTTATATGTTTCTAGGAATGCATCCATTTCTTCCAGATTGTCAAATTTATTGGCGTAGAGTTGCTTATAGTATGTTCTTATAATAGTTTGTATTTCTTTGGTGTTAGTTGTGATCTCTCCTCTTTCATTCATGATTTTATTTATTTGGGTCCTTTCTGTTTTCTTTTTGATAAGTCTGGCCCGGGGTTTATCAATTTTATTAATTCTTTCAAAGAACCAGCTCCTAGTGTCGTTGATTTGCTCTATTGTCTTTTTGGTTTCTATTTCATTGATTTCTGCTCTGATCTTTATGATTTCTCTTCTCCTGCTGGGCTTAGGGTTTCTTTCTTGTTCTTTCTCCAGCTCCTTTAGGTGTAGGGTTAGGTTGTGTACCTGAGACCTTTCTTGTTTCTTGAGAAAGGCTTGTACCGCTATATATTTTCCTCTCAGGACTGCCTTTGTTGTGTCCCACAGATTTTGAACCGTTGTATTTTCATTATCATTTGTTTCCATGATTTTTTTCAATTCTTCTTTAATTTCCCGGTTGACCCATTCATTCTTTAGAAGGATGCTGTTTAGTCTCCATGTATTTGGGTTCTTTCCAAACTTCCTTTTGTGCTTGAGTTCTAGCTTTAGAGCATTGTGGTCTGAAAATATGCAGGGAATGATCCCAATCTTTTGATACCGGTTGAGTCCTGATTTAGGACCGAGGATGTGATCTATTCTGGAGAATGTTCCATGTGCACTAGAGAGGAATGTGTATTCTGTTGCTTTGGGATGAAATGTTCTGAATATATCTATGCTGTCCATCTGGTCCAGTGTGTCGTTTAAGGCCTTTATTTCCTTGCTGATCTTTTGCTTGGATGATCTGTCCATTTCAGTGAGGGGAGTGTTAAAGTCCCCTACTATTATTGTATTATTGTTGATGTGTTTCTTTGATTTTGTTACTAATTGGTTTATATAGTTGGCTGCTCCCACGTTGGGGGCATAGATATTTAAAATTGTTAAGTCTTCTTGTTGGACAGACCCTTTGAGTATGATATAGTGTCCTTCCTCATCTCTTATTATAGTCTTTGGCTTAAAATCTAATTGATCTGATATAAGGATTGCCACTCGGGCTTTCTTCTGATGTCCATTAGCATGGTAAATTCTTTTCCACCCCCTCACTTTAAATCTGGAGGTGTCTTTGGGCTTAAAATGAGTTTCTTGGAGGCAACATATAGATGGGTTTTGTTTTTTTATCCATTCTGATACCCTGTGTCTTTTGACAGGGGCATTTAGCCCATTAACATTCAGGGTAACTATTGAGAGATATGAATTTAATGCCATTGTATTGCCTGTAAGGTGACTGTTACTGTATATGGTCTCTGTTCCTTTCTTTCTTTTTTTTTTTATATTCTGATCTGTTGAAAGTGCAGTGTGGTTTTCTCCTGTGATTGAGTCCACACTGCTACACCTTCTCTGTTGGCACACATAATTTTTCTCTTACCTGTTCCTCCTCACACTAAAATACCACCTCCAAACTGCTTACATTAGGTAAATCCGGCGGTCTATCAAGGTCCCTGTCAGCCTTCTGTGCCCTGCTTGCTCACAGAAACCTTTCAAGAGCCACCCTGTCTACTAGCCCTCTCCATGTCTGGAATCCCCTCCCCGTCCGGAGCCCTCTCCCCGTTTGGAGCCCCCTCCCTGCTGTGTCCTCTCCTTGCCCTGAGCCTGGCAGCACGGACTTCATTTGAACATATCCTCAGAACCCCGTGGTCTCTGTTCCTTTCTGATCTACCACTTGTAGGCGCTCTGTTTGCTTAGAGGACCCCTTTCAATATTTCCTGTAGAGCTGGTTTGGTGTTTGCAAATTCTTTCAGTTTTTGTTTGTTCTGGAAGCTTTTAATCTCTCCTTCTATTTTCAATGATAGCCTAGCTGGATATAGTATTCTTGGCTGCATGTTTTTCTCGTTTAGAGCTCTGAAAATATCATGCCAGCCCTTTCTGGCCTGCCAGGTCTCTGTGGATAAGTCAGCTGCCAATCTAATATTTTTACCATTGTATGTTACAGACTTCTTTTCCCGGGCTGCTTTCAGGATTTTCTCTTTGTCACTGAGACTTGTAAGTTTTACTATTAGGTGACGGGGTGTGGGCCTATTCTTACTGATTTTCAGGGGCGTTCTCTGAACCTCCTGAATTTTGATGCTTGTTCCCTTTGCCATATTGGGGAAATTCTCCCCAATTATTCTAATGTTGTTTCGTCTTATGGTGTCACTTATCTCTCGAATTCTCCCCTCGTGGTCCAGTAGCTGTTTGTCCCTCTTTTGCTCAGCTTCTTAATTCTCTGTCATTTGGTCTTCTATATCACTAATTCTTTCTTCTGCCTCATTTATCCCAGCAGTGAGAGCCTCCATTTTTGATTGCACCTCATTAATAGCTTTTTTGATTTCAACTTGGTTAGATTTTAGTTCTTTTATTTCTCCAGAAAGGGCTTTTATATCTCTCGAGAGGGTTTCTCTCATATCTTCCATGCCTTTTTCGAGCCCGGCTAGAACCTTGAGAATTGTCATTCTGAACTCTAGATCTGACATATTACCAATGTCTGTATTGATTAGGTCCCTAGCCTTCGGTACTGCCTCTTGTTCTTTTTTTTGTGGTGAATTTTTCTGCCTTGTCATTTTGTCCAGATAAGAGTATATGAAGGAGCAAGTAAAATACTAAAAGTGTGGCAACAACTGCAGGAAAATTTGCTTTAACCTGAGGCCACGCTGACCCCGCGTGGGCTTCGCCCTGGTTTAGCCTCTGAAGTGTTTCCCTCAGCGGAACAGACTTTTAAAAATCCTGATTTTGTGCGCCGTTGCTCCGCCGCTTGCTGGGACCCGGCCCCTTCCCCCGGGGTCTATCTTCCCGTCGGTTTGGATTCACTTCTCCGCCTGTCCTACCTTTCAGAAAGTGGTTGTTTTTCTGTTTCCAGAATTGCTGTTTTTCTTCTCTTCGATCTGCCGATGGGTTTTCAGGTGTTTGCAATCTTTAGATAACTATCTAGCTGATCTCCTGCTAGCTGAAGTAGTCTCAGCCTGCTACTTCTCCGCCATCTTCTGGCCTCTCTCCGTTATTAGTTTTTGACATAGTGTTCAGTGACCCATTAGTTCCATAACATGTGCGCTCCTTAAAACCCTTCACCTGGCTACCCCATTACCTCCACTACCCTACCACGTCTTCTTTGTCACTCCTCTGTTGAAGGGCATCTCAACTTCTTCCACAGTTTGGCTGTCATAGACATTGCTCCTGTGATCATTGGGGTGCAAGTGCCCCTTTCTTTTCACTACAACTGTGTCTTTGGGGTAAATACTTAGTGCAATTTCAGGGTCAAAGGGTAGGTCTATTTTTTACATCTTGAGGAACCTTTATCCTATTTTCCATAGTGGCTGTCCTGGCTTACATTTTCACAAACAGTGTAAGAGGAATCCCCTTTCTCTACATCCTTGCCAACATTTGTTGTTTCCTATTTTGTTAATTTCTGCCATTCTGACTGGTATTCATTGTGGCTTTCATTTGTATTTCCCTAATGCCAAGTGATGTTGAATATTTTTTCATGTGTCTTTTTAGCTTTTTGAATGTCTTCTTTGGAGGAATGTACATGTCTTTTCATTTTTTGACTGGATTATTTGTTTTTTGGGTTTTGAGTTTAAGATGTCCTTTATATATCTTGGATACCAGCCCTTTATCTGTATGTCATTTACAAATATCTTCTCCCATTCCATGGGTTGCCTCTTAGTTTTGTTGACTGTTTCCTTTGCTGTGCAGAAGATTTTTATCTTGACAAAGTCCCAAAAGTTCCAAAAACCTATGGGATACTACAAAGGTGGTCCTAAGAGTGAAATACATAGCCATCCAAGCCTCTCTCAAAAAATTATAAAAATCCCAAGTGCACATTTAAAGAAGAAATCGTAGCTCTTCTACTGAAGCTGTTTCAGTAAAGAGAAACAGAAGGAAAACTTCGAAATTCGTTCTCTGAGACCAGCATTACCCTGATCCCCAAACCAGGCAAAGACTGCATCAAAAAGAATTACAGACCAATATCCCTGGTGAATGTGGATGTCAAAATACTCAAGGAGATTCTAGACAATAGGATCCAACAGTTTATTAAAAGGATTATTCACCATGACAAAGTGGGATTTATTCCTTGAATGCATGGGTGGTTAAACATTTGCAAATCAGTCAATGTGATATTAATTCTTCTTTAAATGTTTGGTAGAATTCCCCTGGGAAGCCATCTAGCCCTGGACTCTTTTTTGGGTTTTTTGATTACTGCTTCAATATCCTTGCAGGTTATTGGCCTGCTCAGGTTTTCTATTCCTTCCTGTTTCAGTTTTGGTAGTTTGTATGTTTTGGTGAATGTATCCATTTCTTCCAGATTTTCTAATTTATTGCCAAATAGTTTCTCATAATATGTTCTTATATGTATTTGTATTTCTTCAGTGTTGATTGTGTTCTCTGTTCCTTCATTCATGATTTTATTAATTTGGGTCCTTTCTCTTTTCTTTTTGATAGAACTGGCTAGGGGTTTATCGGTCTTATTAATTCTCTCAAAGAACCAGCTCTTAGTTTTGTTGATCTGTCCTTCTGTTCCTTTGGCTTCTGTTTCTTTGATGGCTGCTCTTATCTTTATTAATTCTCTTCTTCTGCTGGATTTAGTCTTTATTTGCTCTTTGTTCTCCAGCTCCTTTGGGTATAAGGTTAGATTATGTATTTGAGACTTTTCTTGGTTCTTGAAAAAGGCCAGTATTGCTATACACTTCCCTTCTTGGGACTGCCTTCGCTGAATCTCAAAGGTTTTGAACAGTTGTGTTTTCATTTTCATTCTTTCCATTAATTTTTTAAAAAATTTCTTATTTAATGTCCTGGTTGACATTATTTAATCTTTAATTAGTTGTTCTTTAACCAATTTAATTGGATATTCTTTAGCCTCCATGAATTTTCCTAATTTCCTCTTGTCATTGAGTTCAGTTTCAAAGCACTGTGGTCTGAAAATATGCAGGGAATAATTCCATTATTTTGGTACAAGTTGAGACCTGATTTGTGACCCAGTATATAGACCCACTGTATGATCTTTTCTGGACCATGTTCTATGTGCACTTGAGAAGAATGTGTATTTTGTTGCTTTGTGGTGGAATGCTCTGAATATGGTGAAGTCCATCTGTTCCAATATGTCATTCAAAGCCCTTTTTCCCTTGTTGATCTTTTGCTTAGATGACCTGTCCATTGAATTGGTGGTGTTATTGTCCCATGCTATTATTGTATTATTACCAAAATGTTTCTTTAATTTTGTTATTAATTGGTTTATAAAATTTGCTGCTACCATGTTAGAGGCATAAATATTTATAATTGTTAGATCTTCTTGTTGGATAACCCTTTAATTATGATGTAATGATCTTCTTCATCTCTTATTACAGTCTTTGGTTTAAAATCTATTTTTGTCTGAGATAAGGATTGTAACAGCATCTTTCTTTTGATGTTCCTTAGCATGATAAATCATTCTCCACCCCCTCACTTTCAATCTGGAGGTGTCTTTGGGTATAAAATGAGTCTTTTGCAGACACCATATTGGTGGGTCTTGCTTTTTTATGCAGTCTGATACCCTGTGTCTTTGAGTGGAGCATTTAGCCCATTTTCACTTAGAGCAACTATTAAAGACTATTTTGGTGCCATTGTATTACCTGTAAAATTATTGTTTCTTTATTTTTTCTGTTTCCTTCTGGTCTGTCTTACTTTTGGGCTCTCTCTTTGTTTACAGGATCCCCTTTAATGTTTCTTTAGTGATCACAAATTCTTCTGGTTTCTGTTTGTCCTATAATCTCTATCTCTCCTTCTATTGTGAATGACAGCCTTGCTGGATAAGGTATTCTTGGCTGCATATTTTCCTTATTTAGAACCCTGAATATATCATGCCTCTCCTTTCTCCCCTCCAGGTTTTTGTGGATAGGTTTGCTACCAGCCTTATGTTTGCACCTTTATAGGTTAAGGACCTCTTGTCCCCAGCTGCTTTCAGGGTTTTCTCTTATCTCTGAAATTTGCAAGCTTTGTTATTATATGTCAGGCTGTTGATCTATTTTTATTGTTTTTGAAGGTGTTTGTTTGTGCCTCCCGGACTTGAATGCCTGTTTCTTTCATCAGGTTAGGGAAGTTCTCAGCTGTAGTTTGCTCCAATATACCTTCATCCCCTCTTTACTTTTTCTGTGGGATTCTAATTATTCTAATATTATTTTGCTTTATAGTATCACATATCTGTAAAATTCTCCCCTCGTAACCTAGTAGTTGTTTTTCTTTCTTTTTCTAATTTTCTTCATTCTCCACCATTTTGTCTTCTACATCACTGATTTTCTCTTCTGCTTCATTTATTCTAGCAGTTAGAGCCTCCTGTTTTGATTGCATCTCAGTAATAGCCTTTTAGAATTCTACTTGATTAGATTTTAGTTCTTTTATTTCTGTAATAAGGAATTCTTTAGTGTCGTCTATGCTTTTTTTAAGCCTAGGTCATACCTTTATAATCATTATTCAGAATTCTATCTTTGATGTCTTACTGGTACTCATATTAAGTAGCTAGTACTTATATTGGCAGCTAGTACTGCTACTTGTTCTCTTTTCTGGGGTGAGTTTCTGTCTTTTCATTCTGTCCAGAGAAGAACAGATGAGCAAGAGAACAAAATACAAAAATAGTGACCATGACACCAGCAAAATATATACCAAGCAAATCAGAAGTCAGAAACCAAAAAGGAATAAAAGAGAGAATATAATCAAACAGGTAGAATAGAGCGATACACGAGGTCCTGTGTGTATTTTGGTCTATTTGTTAGAATAAATTAGGTCCCAAAATTGTTAACAAAAGATAGATAGATATCCAAAAGTTGAAATTGAACACAATGAAATTAATCCAAAAATGAAAAAAATATATATAAAATTGAAAACTATGAAAGGGTTAAAAAAAAGAGTTGATGAAATAAGAACATAGTTGAAAAGGGGAAAAAAAAAGAAAAAGAATAAGAATTAAACTGAAAGACAAAGGAATCATGAGGAAAAAAACAACAACCCTGAATTTGATATACTATTTTCCCCTAGTGTTGGAGTTTTGAAGTCTGTGTGATTGGTAAGCTTGGTATTAGCTGGATGTTCCTGCTGATCTTCTGGGGAGGGGTTTCTTGCACTGATTCTGAGGTGTCTTTCTGTAGGTGGAATTACTCCCCTCTTGCAAGGGGCCTGGGTTCAGTGGAAGTTGCTTTGAATTGCTCTTTGTGGCATTTGTTCCCTGAAAGTTCTCTTTACCATTTTAGAGGATAGAAATGATCTCTTCTCCAACCCTGGAGCCAAAAATTTGCAGCCCTCCAACTCTTCAGTGAGTTCTCACAGGAATGCCATCAATTACTCTTGTCTCTGGTTTTTGTCTGCTGTCTGTGTTCACCCAGTTCATAACTGAACATTGTTATCTCAGTCATGTGACCCTGATTCGAGTCTCTACACTTCACAGACTCCTGTGGCGGGCACACGTGCTGTTCCTCCCAGGGCAGAGAATGGGGTCTAGCCTTGGTTCTACGTCTTGCTGGACCTCTGCTTGGAGAGCGGTGGCCCAGTACTGTCATGGTTTGCAGTTTATGACAGCACCATGCTGAATGCCCACTCCTGAGCTGTTTGTAGCTGGCTTCCTTTCCCTGATGCTTGGGAACTCTGATGCACTTAGGTACCTCTGTTTTTGTGTGACCCAGGGGATCCTGAGACCACAGTGTCCCAGGTAGGATTCTGCCCAGCTTTGCCATCAGAGCACCTTTTAGGCAAGCACATCCCTCACAGGAACAGATTTTCTAAAAGTTCTGATTTTGCACTTTGCTGCTCTGTTACTTTCTGTTAGCTGGCTTAGGGGGGATTCCTCCCCCTGGGTTTAACTTCTGATGTATCACCTCAGATTCACTTCTCCGCACTTCCTGCCTTGGTTGCTTTTCTATTTGTAGTTTTGCAGCAGTTCTTTTCTTAGATCTCCAGTTGAATTTGCTAGTGTTTAGAATGATTTGATAGCTACCCAGCTGAATTCCAGGGTTGGTCCGGAAGTAGAGTCCCCTATTTCTCTGCCATTTTCCTCCTCCTCCTCCTTTTTTTTTTAAGTTGAAATTTATGGCATAATAAGTGAGAAGATAAATTTTACATACTGTTAAGTAGATTAAAACAGCTTTTATGTTGGGAATTCAAGTTGCCAGCAACATGAATAATTTAGTGCATATTTTCATATGGTAATACTTCAGTTATCTGATAAGCATTTGATAATTTTTAGCTTATCACTTGGGAAGATATAAACATAAAAGTAAATTATTCTTATAACTTTTGTAAGTTTCACATTTAGGTCTCTGTTTTGTGATCTATTTCAATTAAAGGAGGGAAGGGAGTCGCCATTCTGTATTTTAGTTTTTATATACAGTAGGTGGTTTCTCTTTCTTTTATAGTATATACCATAAAAATTATGGTCTCTTAACTCAAATTGCAAAAATCCAAAATCCTGCTGTCTTTATTGATTTGGGCAGCATTGGAAGCCAGTGCAAAGGAGATGACAGATTATGTGTTGAACAAAAAAGAATAAAGATTGAGTAAAGCTTAGCAGTCTGGCCATTTTCAGGTGAATGCTGATAGTCATTCTTGGGATTGATCAACAGACAGTCTTGGGGTTGATCAGTGCGTGGAGGCACTGTTGATTTAAGAGAGCAACATTATAGCCCAAAATTTTGGGAAAATTGGTTAAAAGGACTGATTATAATTTATAGTCGCAATTATAGTCCTTCAGCCACTCAAAGATCATTGCATTCTGGTTATAATGGTGACCTTGAACCAATAGGGGAAAATTAAATTACATTTTATATACCTTATTTATTAAGTAGGAATGTTATATAATACATTTTAGGTAGGTTTTTCCAAAAAAATGAAATTGGTTAAAATTGAGGAAACTTCCTCAAGGAAATATCTGTTAATTTGTTATAACATGTTAATCATATATTTAGGTGGCAATTTGGAGTATGCTTTAGCTCTAAAAATATTGGACCTGTCCACCATTCTTTTTTGCAAAACTGTTTGCATTTCAGAAATAGGTGTGTATGGTTTATATGCTCTTATTTCATGTATTTTTACAAGCTTAGTGATATTGATTTGGAAATCACTGGAGTTAAAAATATTTTCTACATCTTTTTGTGAAATAAAAACTATGACTTATGATTAAGTGACTTATTTTCAAATTCTTTGCACCATAAAATAACAATGACTTAATGCAGTAGACATTCATCATTTGTGACCACCTAACATTTTGGAGATCTTCCCTGCATTTTGCTGATGCCCTATATTATAAGTCCTGACTTCCCAATATAGATGCCAGAAAATGTGTATTCTCATTCCCATTCACAGCTAAGATAGAGCCATATGACCAGTCATACACTTTCACACTAGTGTAGGAGCAACATGAAGTGGCAGTCTTGGACAGGGGAATTTATCTTTTGGCAAAGATGTAGAAGGAGCTTCTGGTTTTCTAGGTTCTTAGTATCAGAGGTGTCAAATAGTGGTGGCAGTCTAGTTTTTCCTGAAGAAGCTCTCAAAGTATGGTTGTGATTCATATCTTCATATCTTCTCTAAGTTTGGCTTCTTGGCCCTTAACAGGGCTTTTGTAAACTTTCTACTCATCTTTAAGTAGATTACTTTTCTGCTTTAACTAGCCAGAAGTGATTCTTTTGTTGGCAGCTAAGTAGGAAGCTTGACTGAACACCTAATATGAATGGTTGGTTTTCTGAACATAATATTATTTATTACCTATTTTAGAAAGTATAAATAAATGCTTTACTTTCCTTTTTCATGCCATCAATTTGCATATATTGTATTGTTTCCTTAATTGATGGATTATTTTGGATTAAAGCATCTATATATTTTTTTACTAGATTGTAACTTCTTAAAGAATGGGGTCCATGCTTTCATCTCTTTGTGGCCTCACACATGGTAAGCATTCAGTAAACATTTATAAAACTAGTAAATTTAAGATACTTTTTTTTTTAATGAAGTTAGATACTTTAAAACTTTTTTTGTTTGGTAAAGCTGTGTACTCATTAGTAATGTTTCTGCTAAGTTATACATGACCAAAATAACCTTGGACATAGCTTCTGATATTATTTCACACAGGTAAACACTCTCTGAGCCAGTAAAGAACATCAAAAATGAGAGCTTGTCCTGGCAAAAAAAAATTTTGGACCACTTTTCTTGTTCATTTGGTGTTACCTTTTATTTTCTTTCTAATTAGCCAGTGTGGTTTCTATACATATCCTTAAACAGTCTTTTAGCATCTCCCCAACATTGAAGGCTTAATTTTTTTTTTAATATTTATTTCTCCTTTACTGAAGTATAACTGACAAAATTATAAGATATTTAAAGTATACAGTGTGCTGATTTGATATATGTAAACACTGTGAAAAGAACACAACATTTAACAGCACCTATCTTGGAGTGAAGGGATAATTTTTTGGACTAATATTTTGGAAGTATGCACTACTGGATCTCACTTCAATATTGTACTTTTGGACACATTTTTAAATTGAAAATAACTTCAAAGTCTGGTAAATTTTATCTGTCCTTGTCAGCAAAATGTGGTCTGCTTCACCATTTCATAATACAGCATTAAAATAAATTTTTAATTATATTTTAAGTGTTTGACAAAGGTTTTAAAAATTAGTAGATTATAGTCATTAACTCTAAAGCTCTTCAGCAAGTTCCCATTTCCTGTATACTGCACTGTTAAGGATTGGGGGAGAGACTCCCGTTCTTGTTCTAAGGAACTATTCTCTGCTATGTTGGCCTATACCAAAATGGACTTTGTTTCTTTATCTCATGCCTTCTCAGTACTCATTCTATCATTCTCTTCTGAAAGGTAAAATTTATAGGGAACAGAAGTGTAAGTAGCAGCTCTCAAGTAACTTCAGGCAATCCCCACAATTGGCAATATCATACCCCAACTATGTCATAATCTTTGTAGGCACTTGAGCCAGCAGAATGTGTGTTGCCTAATTTTCTTCTTCCAAGAGTAAGCCATGTGATGCTTCATTTGGTGCTACCAATGGCAAACCATGTATTTCTGGTGCTTACATTAACCCAGCATATGTCTGAGGACGTTTTCCTACCCTTCTATGTCCTTAGTGTCCCTATGGATGAGTTAAATAAGTAATTTCAGAAATTACTCTATCACTAACCTGTATTGGCCAAAGATTGTCTATCTCTGTTTTAGGTAAAAATAAGTTCATAAAAGTGTTTTGATCTCTTCCAATTTCTCCTTTGATTTTCTTTCTCAAGCACTAAGCTGTTATTCTTTCATTTCTGCAGAAATAGAATTGATTGTGACAAGGTTGACCAAAATCCATTTTAATGCTAATGCTAAGAGTATTAAATGAACCTGCATTTTGATATGTTGATATTCTAACAGATAGAGTTTTCTGTGCCAAATTTCAAAGCAAACTCTGAGTTACAGTTCATGAGAAATAATTCAGAAACCTTTTTAGTAGTGAACATCAGAATATTAAAGAAGAAATTACACTCTTCTCAACATCTAGAGTGTAAAGAAACTTGTTTTCATGGTAAGAAACACAGTATCTATAAATTTAACATAGTATCTATAAATTTAATATTACCTTGCCTATATTCTTCAACTTTCAAAAAGTTGATTTAAAATTTTTTTTCATTTTACAGCTTTTTAGTTTAAAAGTCAGATAATGCCTTTAAGGCCTCTGTGAAAAACTGCAGCCTTACTTCACATGAGTCAGACATGCTTCATTAACTTTTAGGTATTTCTTCTAGTAATTGTTTCCACATTTTTAACTACATGCTTATATTGCTATTTCTTTCTTTCTTTTTTTAAGATTTTATTTATTTATTTCAGAATGAGAGAGAGAGAGGGAGAAAGCACGAGGCTGAGGGGTGGGTCAGAGGGAGAAGCCGACTCCCTGCTGAGCAGGGAACCTGATGTGGGACTCAGTCCCAGGACCCTGGGATTACGACCCGAATCAAAGGCAGATGTTTAATAGACTGAGCCACCCAGATGCCCCGAAAATTGCTATTTCTTGATATTTCAGTTTGGCATTATCTGTTGGTATCCATGTAGAAGATGAAAATTCTCTTAAAATTATTTTTAAGATTTGGAAGTTACATGTTCTCTTAACATCATTTTTACTGACTGGGAAGCTACATGTTCTATGTTCTTAATTTTAATCTTTTCTGCCTCATACTTAAATATTACTGTTGAATAATAATTAAGCTCTTAGCTCTGTCTCATTTTTTTACACCCAAACTAGACATTATTATTGCTGTTTTTAATAAAATAATCTTTATTTACCCAAATGACTAAGAGTTGATTTGTATTTTGTAATCCTTGTATCTTAGAACTTCTTTCTGTGATCTTTTTTCCCCTGAAATACATACTTTAAAAGTATTTTCTCTATATCTTTAAATTGGGATATTTTTATTACTATCTCCCAAGTTCACTGATCTTTTCTTCTGCCATGCCTAATTTGCCATTAGTATCATTGAGTATATTTTCATCTCAGACATAGTAGTTTTCATCTCCGGTGTGTATTTTATATCTTATATGTCTCTACATAATTTGTTGACTATGTGGATTATGGTTTCAATAACTACTCTAATGGTCTTCTTTTTTTATTCTAACGTGTTTAATTTCTGCGCCAGTTTTAATGAATCAGTTTTTCTCCTCATATGGATCATGTGTTTCTGCTAGTTTTGATTTAGATGCCAAACATTGTTTTATCTTGGAGGGTGCTAGATGTTTTTGTTTTTGTTTTTTTTAAAGATTTTTATTTATTTGACACACACACAGAGAAATCACAGGTAGGCAGAGAGGCAGGCAGAGAGAGAGGAAGAAGCAGGTTCCCCGCTGAGCAGAGAGCCCGATGCGGGACTCGATCCCAGGACCTTGAGATCATGACCTGAGCCGAAGGCAGAGGATTAACCCACTGAGCCACCCAGGCGCCCGGGTGCTAGATGTTTTTATTCCTATATTTTATTACTATAAATCTTCTTGAGCTTTTTTCTAGAATGCAGTTAAATTACTATGAAACAGATTTTGAATCTTCTAGTATTTGTTATCTGGGTCCAGAGTAATGCTCAGTTTAGGGCTAATTATTCTCTACTATCAAGCACTCTATTAGATGTTCCAAGAATTGTGAGTTCTTTGTTGATGGCTGGTGGAAATAGCTATTGGTTTCTAATCTTTGGTTATTTTCCCCCTACCCAGCTTATTTCCTCACATGCATGTATTAATTAGTACTATTTAAGGGGGACCCTCTGTACATCTTTGTTGTTCTCATTGTATTCAGTCTCTCTCCTCTTTGGTATTATGCCCTGCAGACTTTAGCTGCCTTGATAGACAGACTCTAGCTGCCTTCAGTTCTTGGCTCCTCAACTCCTGGAGTTTGCTGAGCTTTCCCTGGTTTTCCTCCCTGCATCATGGCTTGGAAACCTCTGCAGGCAATAAACTGCCACAGTTGTTGGGCTCACTTGTCTGTTTCCCATTCTCAGAGATCACTGTCCTTTGCTGGATGCTAAGGTTCTTGAAAACTGTTCTTTTATCTGTTTTGTGAGGATTTTTTTGGTTTGTTGAGGTGGAAGAGTAAATCTGATTGCTTATTATTTCATCTTGGGTGAAGCAGAAGACACTTCAGAAGTTTTTACTTTAGTTGGAATCAGTTTTGCTTTTTTCATCCAATTGTAAAGGATGTTAATTTATCCTCTTGAATGAATGATACTGCTTCTGGTTTACCTTGTTGTTCTTCAAAAATTGTTCAACCCTTTTGTCATTTCTGTATATGTAATCTTTTTTTGTTTTCCTTCTCTGCTGGTAGGATTTTCTTTTTGTTTTTGTTTTAGTATTTTATTGTTTTATTATGATGTAACCAAGTGTGGCTTTCCTAATTTCTTTTCTTGGGCTTCTTGAATTGAGGATTTGTGTCTTTCATTAATTTGTGTCCTCCATTACTTCTGGGAAATACACAGCCATTATGTCTTCAAATATTGCCATCATCACCATCCTCCTATCACTCTTCTGTATTCTTATTTTCTAAAGCTCCTGTTGGTTGTTAGATTGTAATCTGTCTTCCATTAGTTTTTACACTGTCTTCCATACATTTTATATTTTGGTTTTTTTGAACTGAATTCTTTGAAATTTCCTCAGCTCTGCCTTTTCCTATGTACAGTCAATTATTTAAGCTCTTCATTGAGTATTTTATTTTTGTGTTTATACGTTTTTATTTCTGGAAGTTCTTTTATTTCATTTTCAAATTTGCCTAGACAAAATCTGAATCTAAAAGATGGTTCTTTGAAATTCTCTGATAATTTCTTGTTGCTGATTATCTTAATTCCCACTTTTACTTCTTTTAACTTGTCTCTTATGTTTTGTTTCTAATATTTCATTCACTGAATTTTTTTTGTAAAATTTTGTTTGTGTGTGCGTGTGTGTATTGGAGAGAGAGCGAGCAAGAGCGAGCGCACAAGCAGGGGGAATGGCAGGTAGAAGGAGAAGCAGACTCCCTACTGAGCAAGGTGCCAGATGCTGGACTCAATCCTAGGACCCTAGGATCATGACCCAAGCTGAAGGCAGATGCTCAACTGACTGAGCCATCCAGGAGTCCCTCTTTTTTTTTTAAGATTTTATTTGTTTATTTATTTGTCAGAGAGACAGAGCACGCACAAACAGGCAGAGGAAGAGAAAGAAGCAGGCTCCTTGCGCCTGATGTGGGACTCAATCCCAGGACTCTGGGATCATGACCTGAGTTGAAGGCTGTGGCTTAACCAACTGAGGCACCCAGGCATCCCGAAGTTTTTATATATTTTTTTAAAATAGGCTCCATGCCCAGTGTGGAGCCCAATGTGAGACTTGAACTCATGATCCTGAGATCAGGACCTGAGCTGAGTTGAAAAGTCAGATACTTAACTGACTGTGCCACCTGAGTGCCCTCATTCACTGAAATTTTTGAGGTGAATTTTTTTTTAAGACTATATTTATTGTCAGAGAGAGAGAGCGACAAGCAGGGGGATTGGCAGGCAGAGGGAGAAGCAAGCTCCCTGATGAGCAGAGAGTCCGAGGCATGAGTTGATCCCAGGACCCTGAGATCATGACCTGAGCCAAAAGAGATACTTAACTTTGCTATCGAGGCATCCCTTGAGGTAAATTCTTGAAGTGAAGGCTTTAGGATCCAAATATTTCTACGTATGGAAGATTTTAAATTACGTTTCTTTAAGAGAGAAATATTCTTCTGTCAGTTTTGTTAATTTGTGTTTTTCAAAAACATTTGTCTATTTCATTTAAATTATCTCTTGGCCAAAGACCCAACTTTTGAATTTGATGATTTTTCTCTTGTATATTTGTTTTCTGTCTCATTGGTCTGTATATTTCCTTCTTTCAACTTAGGGGGTTTGATTGCTGTCCTTTTTTTCCCCTCAATGAACATTTGATTTTCAACTTTCCTTAATGTACATTCCTCTGTGTGTGTGTGTGTGTGTGTGCAAGAATGTTCATAGTGACATTATTTGAAATAGCCAGAAACTGAAATCAAGGTAGATGTTCATCAGCAGATGAATGGATAACATGGTAGTATGTTCATAAAAAGAAATACTACTCAGCAATCAAAAGGAGCACACCCCTGTTATATGGAACATGATATCTTGTATTTCATCTCAATGGGATAGTACAGTGTATACTCTGGTTTCTTTTGCTCAGCATAATGATTTTGAGATCTCTCCAGAGATTGCTAAAGTTATTTTGCAGCAGTTCACAACACAACAGCCAACTGTACATCTCTTCCCAGATGCATTACTGAATGCAGAAATGCATTCAGTAATGTCACACTGGTAGCTTTACTGATAATGCATTCAGTAATGTCACACTGGTAGCTTGAAATTGCCTGTGGTGACAGTGCTTATACCATAGAAATTGACATATGCTCCACAAAGCTGTTTTTTTTAAAGAGAATCAATAAAATTAATATTTTACTTCAGTTTTTCAAATTAAAAAAGATGCAGAAATCCTAAATCGTTCTACCAGCTTATCCTTAAATGTTTGCACATTCATCACTAAAAATAAAATACCTCAGGATCGTAGAAGTACCTTATACTACTGGACTTATAGTTCATACAAACCCTCAGCTTAGCCCATCTGCCTAATCAGGATGAGTGGCTGATTTGACACTGCCTTGCCCTAAAGACACAAATGCTTCAGACACTAGTTCCTAGTTGTGAGAGCCAGTCCCTTTAGAAGCGGCATTAGTATTATGCTATTGGGGCTCCTAGTGGAAATTTTTTGGTGATAGAAGAAATCAACTTCTACCTAACCTACACTTATCCCCTATGCTTTGCCTTATTTGCTTTCTCTATGATAGTTAATTTTTTTCAATTTTATTTTACTTTAATTCAGTTAATTAACACATAGTGTATTATCAGTTTCTGAGGCAGAGTTTAGTCATTCATCAATTGCATGTAATACCCGGTGCTCATTACATTACATGCCTCCTTAATGCGCATCACCCAGTTACCCCATGCCCCAATCCACCTCCCCTCTGTCAACCCTCAGTTTGTTTCCTGTGGTTAAAAGTGTCTTATGATTTGTCTCTCTCTCTAATTCTGTCTTACTTAATTTTTCCCTCCCTTTCCTTGTGATCCTATTTTTTTCTTAAATTCCACATATGAGCAAAATCATATAATTATTCTCTGATTGGCTTACTTTGCATAGTTTAATACCCTCTAATTGCATCCATGTCATTGCAAATGGTAAGATTTCATTTTTTTTTGAAGGCTGAGTAATATTTCACTGTATAAATATACACCACATCTTTATCCATTCATCCAACGATGGACATCTGGGATCTTCCATACTTTGGCTATTATGGATAATGCTGCTGTAAACATTGGGGTACAGGTACCCTTCAGATCATTATATTTGTATCCTTTGAGTAAATACCTAGTAGAGCAGTTGTTGGGTCATAGTGTACATCTGTAACTTTTTGAGGAAACTCCATATTGTTTTCCAGGGTGGTTCTACCAACTTGCATACCCATCAGCAGTGTAAGAGGGTTTCCCTTTCTCTACATCCTCACCAACATTTCTTGTTTCCTGACTTATTAATTTCAGCCATTCTCCCTGGTATGAGGTGACATCTCTTTGTGGTTTTGATTTGTATTTCCCTGATGACAAGTGATATGGAGCATTTTTTCATGTGTCTGTTGGCCATTTGGATGTCTTCTTTGCAAAATGTCTGTTCATGTCTTCTGCCCATTTCTTGACTGGATCATTTGTTTTCTGGGTTTTGAGTTTGATAAATTCTTTATAGATTTTGGATTCTAGCCCTTTATTGATAAGACATCTGTAAAGATTTTCTCCCATTCAGTCTGTTGTCTTGGTTTTGTTGACTATTTCCTTTGCTCTTCAAAAGCTGTTTATATTGATGAAGTCCCAGTAGTTTGTTTTTACCTTTGTTTCCCTTGCCATTGGAGACATGTCTAGCAAGAAGTTCCTGTGGCCAAGGTAAAAGAGGTTGCTGCCTGTGTTCTCCTCTAGGATTTTCATGGATTCCTGTTTCACATTTCTGTCTTTCTACCATTTTTGAGTTTATTTTTGTGTATAGTGTAAGAAAATGGTTGTGTTTCACTTTTCTGCATGTGGATGTCAAGTTTTCCCAACACCATTTGTTGAAGACACTGTCTTTTTTCCATTGGATATTCTTTCCTGCTTTATCAAAGATTAGTTGATCATAAAGTTGAGGGTCCATTTCTGGGTTCTCTCTTGTGTTCCTTTGATCTTTGCATCTGTTTTTATGCCAGTACAGCTTCGTAATAGAGCTTGAAGTCTGGAATTGTGATGCCACCAGCTGTAGTTTTCTTTTTCAACATTCCTTTGACTAGCCAGAGACTTTTCTTGTTCCACACAAATTTTAGGATTATTTGTTCCAGCTCTGTGAAAGAAATTGATGATATTTTGATAGGGATTGCATTGAATGTATGGATTGCTCTAGGTAGCATAGACCTATTAACAATATTTGTGTTTCTAGTACATGAACATGGAATTTTTTTCCTTTTCTTTGTCTCTTTCTCAGTTTTTTCACAGGTGTTCTATAGTTTTCAGAGACTTCAGACACTAGTTCCTAGTTGTTACACATACTTTACCTCCTTGGTTAGACTATTCCCAGGTATCTTATGGTTTTTAGTGCAATTGTAAATGGGATCAATTCCCTAATTTCTCTTTCTTCAGTCTCACTGTTAGTATATAGAAATGCAAGGGATTTGTGTGTTGATTTTATATCCTGTCATGTTCCTGAATTGCTGTATAACTTGGAGTCTTTGGGTTTGCCACATAAAGTATCATGTCATCCGAGAAGAGTGAAAGGTTGACATCTTTGCTGATTTGCATGCCGTTTATTTCTTTTCATTGTCTGATTGCTGTGTCTAGGACTTCTAGTACTATGTTGACCAACAGTGGTAATAGTGGACATCCCTGTTGTGTTCCGACCTTAGGGGAAAAGCTCTTAGCTTTTGTCTGTTGAGGATGATCCTTGCTGTGGTCTTTTCATATATGACTTTTATGGTATTGGGGTAAGTTCCCTCTATTCCTACACTGCAGAGAGTTTTAATCAAGAAAGGTGCTCTATTTTGTCAAATACTTTTTCTTATCAATTGGGAGAATCCCATAGTTCTTTTCTTTTAATGGTGTCTTGTTTCACTTTGTTTGATATGCAGATGTTGAGCCTCTCTTGCAGCCCAGGAATAAATCCCACTTGGTCTTGGTGAATAATCCTCTTAATGTACTGTTGATTCCTATTGACTAGTATTTTGGTGAGAATTTTGGCATCCATGTCATCAGGGATATTGGTCTCTAATTCTCTTTTTTGGTGGGGTCTTTATCAGGTTTTGGGATCAAGGTATGCTGTCCTCATAGAACAAGTTTGGAAGTTTTCCTTCCATTTCTATTTTTTGGAACAGCTCCAGAAGAATACATATTAGTTCTTCTTTAAATGCTTGGTAGAATTCACCTGGGAAGCCATCCAGTCCTGGAATCTTGTTTCTTGGGAGGTATTTGATTACTGCTTCAATTTCCTTACTGGTTATTGGTCTGTTCAGATCGTATGTTTCTTCCTGTTTCAGTTTTGGTATGACCATTACTATCAGTTTTGGTAGTTTTAAGTTTTCAGGAATGCATCCATTTCTTCCAGATTGCCTAATTGGTTGGCACATAGTTGTTCATTCTGTGATCTTATAAGTGTTTGTATTTCTTCATTGTTGCATGTGATCTCTTTCTTTTTAATTTTTTATTTAAACTCAATTAGCAGACATATAGTTCATCATTGGTTTCAGATGTACTGTTCAACAGTCGTTTGAGTTGCCTATAACACCCAGTGCTCATCACATCACATCTCCACTTTAATTTATGATTTTATTCATTTGGGTCCTTTCTCTTTTGTTTTTGATAAGTCTGGGTAGGGGTTTATCAATCTTACTAATTCTCTTCTCCTGCTGGAAGAAGCTTTATTTGCTCTTTGTTCTCCAGGTCCTTTAGGTGTAAGGTTAGGTTATGTATTTGCGACTTGTTTCTTGAGAAAGACTTACATTGCTATATACTTCCCTCTTAGGACTGCCTTCCCTGAATCCCAGCGGTTCTGAACAGTTGTGTTTTCATTTCATTGCTTCCATGAATTTTTAAAATTCTTTAATTTCCTGCTTGACCTGTTCATTCTTTATCTGGATGCTCTTTAACACCCATGTATTTGTGTTCCTTCCTAATTTCCTCTTGTCATTGAGTTCAAGTTTCAAAGCACTGTGGTCTGAAAATATGCAGGGAATAATTCCAGTCTTTTGGTACAAGTTGAGACCTGATTTGTGACTCAGGATATAGACCCACTATATGATCTCTTCTGGAGCATGTTCCATGTACACTAAAGAGGAAAGTGTATTCTGTTCCTTTATGATGGAATGCTCTGAAAAATGTGTGAAGTCCATCTGTACCAGTGTATCATTCAAAGCCCTTGTTTCCTTGTTGACCTTCTACTTAGGTGACCTGTCCATTGATGTGAGTGGTTTTAACATTCCCTACTATTATTGTATTATTACCAATGTGTTTGTTTATTTTTGTTATTAATTGGTTTATAAAATTGGCTGCTCCCAAGTTAGGGGCATAAATATTTACAATTCTTAGATCTTCTTGTTGGATAGTTTCTATAATTATGATATAGTGTCCCTCTTCGTCTTTTATTACAGTCTTTGGTTTAAAATCTATTTTGTCTAATATAAAGATTGCTATTCTAGCTTTTTTTAATGTCCCTTAGCATGATAAATGGTTCTCCACCTCAATCTGGAGATGTCTTTGGGTATAAAATTAGAGTCTTTTGCAGACACCATCTTGTTGGGTCTTGCTTTTTTATCTAATCTGATACCCTGTGTCCTGATTGAAGCATTTAGCCTATTTACATTTAGAGTAATTTTTGAAAGATATGGTTTTAGTGCCATTGTATTACCTGTAAAATCACTGTTTCTTTATATTTTTTTGTTTCCTTCTGGTCTGTGTTACATTTGGGCTCTCTCTTTGCTTTCAGGTTCCCCTTTAATAGTTCTTGTAGGGCTGGTTTAATGATCACAAATTCTTTTAGTTTCTTTTTGTCCTGGAAGCATCTTATCTCTTCTTTTATGCTGAATGACGGCCTTGTTGGATAAAGTATTGTTAGGGGCATATTTTCCTCATGTAGAACCCTGAATATATCAGGCCCATCCATTCTGCCCTGTTAGGTATCTGTGGATAGATAGGTCTGCTACCAGCTGTATGTTTCTAATCTAAAGGTTTTGGCCTCTTGTCATGAGCTGATTTCAGGATTTTCTCTCTATCTCTGAAATTTGCAAGCCTCACAATTACATGCTGAGATGTTGACTTATTTTTATTGATCTCTGTGGGGAGTTCTCTGTACCTCCTGGACTTGAATGCCTGTTTCTTCCTCCAGATTAGGAACTTCTCAGCCATAATTTGTTTATATAAATCTTCTACCACTTCTCTCTTACCTCTTCTTGGAACCCTACTTATTCAATATTGTTTTGCTTAATGGTTTCTCGAATTCTCCCCCTCGTGATCCAGTAGCTGTTTATCTTTTTCTTAGCTTCCTCATTTTGCATTATTTTGTCTTCTATATCACTGAACTCTCTCTTCTGTCTCATTCATTCTAGCAGTCAGAGCCTCCCTTTTTTATTGCATTTCAGTAATAGCCTTTTTGATTCTGACCTGATTCTGTTTTAGTTCTTTTATTTCTCCAGTAAGGGATTCTCTAGTGTCTTCTATGTTTTCTTAAGTCTAGCTAGTATCTTTATAATTGTTGTTTTGAATTCTGTTTCTGTACTCTTACTTAAAACCATTTTGATTAAATCCCTGGCAGTGAGTACTGCCTGCTTTGGGGTGCAAGTTCTTCTGTCTTGTCATTATGTAAAGAAAAGAATAGGTGCAAGAGAGGGAAAATAAAAAATAACAACAACACCAGAAAAATACATACTACATAAATCAGAAGAAAACAGCAACTAAAAAGAAAAGAAAGAAAAGAAAATGAGAATAAAATCAAACAAGAAGTTGAACAAAATAGAATAATAAACTAGATACTGGTTATATTTTGGTCTGTTTGTTAGAAGAAACTGGACCCCAAAATAAGAAGGAAAGAAAAATATACACATGCAAAAATGAAATTTAATATTTTGAGAGGAAGCCAAAAGTGGAAAAAAAATGTATGAACTGTAAGTATAAATATAAAAATAAAAGGTTAAAAAATAATTGATACAGTAAGCAAATAGCTGATAAGGAAAATAAAATACAAACTGAAGGACTAAAGAATAATAAGAAAAAACACAAATGCTATGTAGTTCTTTTCCCTTGAGCTGGAGTTTTACAGTTCTGTATGATTGAGAAACTTGGTGTTATTGGGTAGTTCTATTGGCCTTGTGGAGGAGGGGCCTACGATGCTGATTTTCAGTTGTCTTTGCCCAGGTGGAATTGGCACTGCCATTGCCAGGTGGCCAGGTTCGTTGCATGTAGCTCCAGAGATGGTGTGGAGGATGAAATTGGTGGTGCACTGATATCTTGCCTGGGAATTAAAGGTTCATGCCCCCCAACTCTACCGTGAGCCCTCATAGATAAGCAGTCACTCACTCTGGTCTCCCTGATTTCTCTTCAGCTCTGTTTTCATCCAGCCTGTAACTGTACGGTTTTATCTCAGGCATGGGACCTTCTTTTGAGTCTCCAAATTTTACAGACTCTTCTGGCCCTCACCCTTGCCACTTCTTCTGAGGGAAAGAGTGGAGTCTTGCAGGGGTTCTGCCTCTTGCTACACCCTTGCTTAAAGGATGGTTGCCCATATGTGCCATGGTTCATGGTTTCTGGCAATATCAAACAGAAAGTTGGCACCTGGGCTTACTGCTTGCAGCTGTTTTCCTCTGCTCTAATACCTGAGAACTCTGACATCCTTAGGCACCCCCATTCTTTCTGTGATCCTTAGGATCCTGAGACCATGCTGTCCTACCTGGGATTCCACTCTGCTGTGCCTCATAGCACCTTTCAGGCATACTTCTAAAGGTCCTTATTTTGTGCTCTACTGCTTATAACACTTTCCAGTACCTGGCTTACAGAGGCTCCCTCCCCCTGCAGTTTATTTTCTTCTTTTTTTTTTTTTTTTTTTTTAAAGATTTTATTTATTTATTTGACAGAGAGAGATCACAAGTAGGCAGAGAGGCAGGCAGAGAGAGAGAGAGGAGGAAACAGGCTCCTTGCTGAGCAGAGAACCTGATGCGGGACTCTATCCCAGGACCCTGAGATCATGACCTGAGCCGAAGGCAGCGGCTTAACCCACTGAGCCACCCAGGCGCCCATGCAGTTTATTTTCTGAATAGCTGCTTGGATTCACGTCTCTGCAATTCCTACCTTTCAAATAGTGGTTGCTATTTGTAGAATTGCAGCAGTTCTTTTCCCAGATCTCTGATTGATTTTGCAGGTGTTCAGAATGATTTCATAACTATCTAGCTAATTTCCTGGGACCAGATGAAATTAAGTTCCCCTAGTCTGCTATCTTACCTCTCTCCTAAATGTACATTCTTTAAAAAAAAAAAAAATACTGATTATTGCTAACTTACAGTGGTATATTAGTTTCAGGTATATGACATAATGATTTTATAATTCTGTACATTACTCAGTATTTATTATGATAAATCTAGTCACAATTTGTCACCATGTAATGTTTTTACAGTATTTTTGACTATTCTGCACTGTACTTTTCATCTTTGACTTATTTATTTTATAACTGGAAGATTTACCTCTTAATTCCTTTCAGCTCTTTTTCATCTTGTCACTCCCATCTCCTTTCAAACATCAATTGTCTTTATTTATGAGTTCTCCTTCTGTTTCTGTGTGTTTTTCTGTTTGTGGGGTTTTGTTTTTGTTTTGGTTTTGATTCCACATGTAAGTGAAATCATATGATATTTGTCTTTCTCTGTCAGACTTACTTCACTCAGGTCATAACCTCTAGCTCTACCATATTGTTGCAAATGACAGGATCTCATTCTTTTTTATGACTTAAAATATTCCTTTACACACATAAACACACACACACACACACACACACATTTCCTATCCGTCTGTCAGTGTTTACTTCGGTTCCTTTTATATGTTGTCTATTGTAAATAATGCTACAACAAAAATGGTGTACACATATCTTTTCAAATTAGTGTTTTCAAATTCTTTGGGTAAATACCCATTAATGGAATTATTAAATCATGATACATTTCTGTTTTAATTTTCTGAGGAGCCTCCATACTGTTTTCCACAGTGGTTGTAGCAGTTTATATTCTCACTGACACTATTTATTCAAAAGACTATCTTTTTCTCATTGTATGTTCTTGCCTCCTTCATTGTTGATTAATTGACTGTATAAGTGTAGGTTTATTTCTGGGCCTCTTGTTCGATTGATCTGTGTTTCTGTTTTTGTGCCAGTGTCATATTGTGTTGATTACTATAGCTTGATAGTATAGCATGAAATTATGAGTCATGATTCCTCCAACTTTGTTCCTTCTCCAAGAGTACTTGCTTATTTGGGTCCTTTTGTGGTTCCATACAAATTTTAGAATTATTTGCTTTAGTTCTGTGAAAAATACTATTTGTATTTTTTTGATAAGGCATTAAATCTATAGATTACTTTGTGTAGTGTGGACATTTTAACAATATTAATTATTGCAATCCGTGAGCGTCATGTATCTTTATATTTGTGTTGTCTCAGTTTCTTTTATCACAATTTCTTATACTTTTTAGAGTATGGGTCTTTTACTTCCTTGGTTAAATTTGTTTCTAGGTTTTTTTTGGTACAGTTGTAAATGGGATATTTTTTAAAATTTCTGTTTTTGCTGTTTTATTATTAGTGTATAGAAATGTAACAGGTTTCTGTATGTTAATTTTGTATCTTAAACTTGGCTGAATTCACTTATTCTAATAGTTTTGTTGTAGAGTCTTTAGGATTTTCTCTATATATTATTACATCATGTGCAAGTAGTAAAAGTTTTACTTTTTCCTTTCCAATTTGGATGCCTTTTAGTTTTTTCTCTTGTTTGATTGCTGTGGCAATCAAAATCAAATCAAATCAAAGTGGTGAAAGTGAACATTCTTGCCTTGTTGCTGATCTTAAAGGGAAAGCTTTCCATTTTTTCACCATTAATTATGCTGTTAGATGTGAGGGATTTTGTTTTGCTTTTTTTTTTTAAACGGCCTTTATTATGTTGAGTATTTTCCCTCTAATCCCCCTTCATTGAGAGGTTTTTTTTAAAAATTAAGAATAGATGTTATATTTTGTCAAATTGTTTTTTTGTGCATCTATCATGAGGATTATATAGTTTTTATACTTCTTGTTAATATGATGTATATCACATTAATTGATTTGCAAATATTAAACCATCCCTACATCCCTGAAATAAATCCCACTTGTTTGTGGTGAATGATCCTTTTTATTTTTTATTGATGAATTTGGTTTCCTAATATTTTGTTGACATTTTCCCATCTGTATTCATCAGGGATATTGGCCTATAGTTTTCTGTCTTTATAGTGTTTTTGGTTTTGGTATCAGGGTAATGTCCTCATAGAATGAATTTTTAAGTTTTCATTTCTTTTCTGTTTGGGGGGATAGTTTGAAAAGAATGGGTATTAACACTTCTTTAAATGTTTGGTAGAGGATGTGGAGAAAGGGGAACTCTTACAGTGTTGATGGGAATGCAAGCTGGCACAGCCATTCAGGAAAACAGAATGGAGGTTCCTCAGAACATTAAAAATGGAGTTACCCTGAAGCCCAGGAATTGCACTACTAGGTATTTTTTACCCCAAAGATACAGATGTAGTGAAAAGAAGGAGCACCTGCACCCCAATGTTCATAGCAGCAATGTCCCCAATAGGAAACCGTGGAAGGAGCTCTGATGTCCTTTACCAGTTGAATGGATAAAGAAGATATGGTTCATATAATCAGTGGAAAATACTCAGCCATCAGAAAGGATGAATACTTACCATTTGCATCGACATGGATGGAATTGGAGGGGATTATATTAAGTGAAATAAGTCAAACAGAAAGACAGTTATGGTTTCACTCATATATGGAACATAAGGAATAGCATGGAGGGCCATAGGGGAAGGGCAGGAAAACTAAATGGAAAGAAATCAGAGAGGGAGACAAACCATGAGAAACTACTCCAGGAAACAAGCTGAGGGTTGCAGAGGGGATAAAGGGGAGAGATGGGGTAACAGGGTGGTGGGTATTAAGTAGGGCATGTGTTGTGATGAGCACTGAGTATTATACACAACTAATGAATTATTGAATACTACATCAAAAATTAATGATGTACTATATGTTGGCTAATTGAACATAATAATTAAAAATTTAAAAATTTTAAAAAATAGAATGCCTCTATTTGATGCCTTCCAAAAAAATGTTTGGTAAAGTTCATTTGTGAATCCTTTGGGTCTTGGACTTTTGTTTCTTGGGAGTTTTTTTAATTACAGGTTGAGTTTCATTACTTGTGATGAGTCTGTGCAATTTTTCTGTTTCTTCCTGATTCACTTTTGGAAGATTCTTTTTAGGAATTCATCTATTTCTTTTGGGTCCAGTTTGTCGACATAATTTTTCATAGTATTCTCATACAATTCTTTGAGCTTCTGTCCTGTCAGTTGTTATTTTTTTCTCTATCATTTCTGATTTTACTTGAGTCTGCTTTTTTTCTTGATAAATCTGGCTAAAGGTTTACCAGTATTGTTTATCTTTTAAAGAATTAGTTCCTCATTTCATTGATCTTTTCTATTCTTTAGTTTCCATTTCATTTATTTCCAGTCTAATCTTTACTTCCTTCTAACTTTGGTCTTTGTCTTTTTCTAATTCCTTTAGGTATAAGCTTGGATTGTTTATTTGAGATTTTTTTCTTGAATTACGTCTGTATTGTGTTAAACTTCGCCCCTTATTATGGGTTTTTCTTCATCCCAAAGATTTGGGACCATTGTATTTCCATTTCCAATTGCCTCCATGTATTTTTTTTTTTTTTTTATTTCTTTGATTTCTTCACAGACCCCTTAGTTGTTTAGGAGAATATTATTTAGTCTTAGGTGATTGTGTTTTTTCCATTTTTTCTCCCTTATAATTGATTTCTAGTTTTGTATCTTTATGTTGGAAGAGATGTCTGATATGATTTGTCTTCTTAAATTTATTGAGACTTGTTTAGGTATAAGCTTGGATTGTTTATTTGAGATTTGATTTATTTGAGATTTATTTTGAGTTGGCTAACATTTGATCTGTCCTGGAGAATGTTCCATATGCTCTTGAAATGAATTCATTCTATTTTGGAATGGAATGTTCTGTGTATATCTGTTAGGTTCATCTGATCTAACGCATCTTTCAAAACCATTGGTTTTTTGTGACTTTCTGTCTGGATGATCTATCCATTGATGTAAGTGGAATGTTAAATCCCCCCCACTATTCTCTGTTTACATCTGTTAATATTTCTTTTATGTATTTAGGTGTTCCTCTGTTGAGTGCCTAGTTACTAATTTAAGTTGTTATATCCTATTGTTGGATTGATATCTTTAATATTATGTAATACCTTTCTGTCTCTTGCTACGGTGTTTGTTTTAAAGTGTGATTTCTCTGATATAAATATTGCTACTTTTTCTTCCATTCACATGGAATATCTTTTTCATCCTTTTGCTTTGAGTTTGTATGTACACTTAGGTCTGTAGAAAATCCCTTGTAGGCAGTCATGTAGACAGGTCTTGGTTTTTCACCTGTTCAGTTATCCTGTGTTTTTTGATTAGAGCTTTCAGTCTATATACATTTAATGTAATTGTTGATGTGTTATTTACTTATTGCCATTTTGTTAATTATTACCTGGTTGTTTTTGAGTTCTTCTCTGTTGCATTTTTATTTTCATCTTCTCTTTCCTTACGGTTTCAATGGCTTTCTTTAGTGTTGTGCTTGAATTTCTTTCTTTTTATTTTCTTGTTTGTCTATTACAGGTTTTGTTTTTTGATTGCTATTGGGCTCATATATAACATCCTATGTATATATCAATCTATATTAGGTTCATGGTCATTTAAATTCAAGCACATTCTAAAAGTACTAAATTTTTATTCCTCCCTCCATATTTTATCTATATGATGTCATATTGGATGGTCATTCTTGGTTGTGGGTTTTTCCCTTTCAACACTTTGAATATATCTTACTGCTTTCTTCTGACATGCAAAGTTTCTGTTGGAATAGCCTTATGAGGTTTCCCTTGTGTGTAATTGTTTTTTCTTCTGCTGTATTAAGAGTCTCTCTTTATCATTAATTTTTGCCATTTTAATTAATATGTATTTTAGTGTGGACCTCTTTAGGTTCATCTTGTTTGGGCTCTTTGATTCCTGGACCTAGAAGTCTGTTTCTTTCCCAGATTAGGAAAGTTTTCAGCTATTATTTCTTCAAAAACTTTTCTGCCCCCTTTTTTCTCTCTTCTCCTTCTGGGATCCCTGTAATGTGAATTTGATGATGTCAAAGAAATCCCCTAATCTGCTCTTTTTGTTGTTGTTGTTGTTGTTGTTTTATTTTTCTGTGTAGTTTGATTGTATTCTATCATCCTATCTTCCAGGTTACTGATCTCTTCTGCATCCTCTGACTTGTTGATTTCTTCTAGTGTATTTTTCATTTCACTTATTGTAGTGTTCCTCTCTGACTAGTTCTTTATATTTTCTGTCTCATGGTTGAATTTCTCATTGAGTTCATCCACTTTTTTCTCAAGTCTGGTGAGTTATCTTTATGATTATTACTTTGAACTTTCTTAGGCATTTTACTTATATCTGTTCTGTTTTGCTGTCTTTCTGTGATTTTTATCTTATTCTTGGATTTGGTACATATTCTGTGTCCTTATTTTGTTTAAATCTCTGTATTTGTGGCTATGTACTAAGTAGCTCAGCTGCACTTCCTGGTCTTGTAAGAAGTAGCCTCCTGTAGTGGTGCTTGGCTGGCTCAGTTAGAAGAGCATGCAACTTTTGATCTTGGGGTTGTGACTTGGAGCCCCATGTTGGGTGTAGTGATTACTTAATTAAATAAATAAACAAAAAAATTAAAAAGAAGTAGCCTCCTTAGAGGTCCTGAGATACCCTGTAACACAACGCCCCCAGTTACCAAAATTAGATGCTTCAGTGGTATTCTTGTGTGGGGTGTATGTACCCTCTAGTTGTGGCTGAGCCATGATTGCTGTGAGTGCAGTGGTCCTTCAACCTAGCTGGCTACAGTGAACCTCTGCCCACCTACAGGCATATTGAAAGTCAGGGCTTGCTCATTGTACAGCCAGGTAAGAGGCTTGGCTGTAGAAACTATGGATATACTATCATGTGGGGTATCTCCCTTCCACACATCCCTCACCCTCATCCAGGGAGTCAGTTTTGAATGTTGTCTGTCCCAGCTGGGACTGCCTGATGGTATGGCAGGGCAGGAGCTGTTTTGGAGGTTTACCTTCTCATGTAGGCAGGTTAGGTGGAGTGGGTCTACAGGATAATGACAGGCAAGGCTCACGGTGCTAGTAGGATTAAAGAGGAGTGGTAGCACTGCCTCTCTAACTGCATCTGACTGTCTGCACTGCACTCACAGCAATCACGGCTTAGCTGCAACTGGACAGTGCATGCACCACACACACAGGGGACCCCCCAACCCAGAGCACCTAATTCTGGTTACTAGGTGGGGGATTGTGTTACAGGGCACCTAGGATCTCTTTTATTACCTGGGAGAGGGTAAGAAAAATGGTGCTTGCTAACATGGAGAAAAAATAAATCTTCCCAGGCACTTTTCAAAATGTTACTTCTGTGCTATGTCATGGGCCAAGCTATTTAGCATGCTGGCTCTTTAGGGGCACAGACATGGTTTCCTATCATCATCTTGCTCTCCTGGAGTTAAACCCTGTTGATTTTTAAAGCTATTGGAGTTAAGCCCTACTGATTTTCAAAGCCAGATATTATGGAGACTTTCTTCATGTGGGTCACCGGGCCAAGGTGTAGTGACTGATCCCCTCACTCATCTGTGCTTGTGATGTCCCTCCCATTTGTGGTTAGTTTTGCCAGGACTTTAGTTCCTGATTGCATATCTGCCCCCTCCTACCCTTTTCAGTAGGTGGCCTTCTCTCTGACTACATATAGAAGATCTCTTCAGCCAGTCTTCATGTTATTTTTCCGTTAGTTGCTTGAGTTAGTTAGACAGAATTGTTGCCTTGGTATCCATGGGATGAGGGGAACTCAAGATCCTCCGTTCTACCATCTTAAATATACATTCTTCATTTGTGAATTTCCCTCAAAATACTGCTTTGGCTGCATCCCACCATTTTTTATTATTGTATTGTTTTTTCTTCCGTGTTTCCATCTCTGCTAATCTGAATGCTATGGAGTCTGTTATTTTAGTAGTTACTATAGAAATTCCCTCATTAATTGTTTACTTACCAAAACCTAAAGTCAGTCTGCATTTTTACCCTCTCCCTGATTAATGCAAAGAACTTGTAATACTTTTAACTTTGATTTTGCCCAGTTTATTTCCTATTGTTGTAATGTATTTTAATTCTACCTTCTTTTTAAAGTCCACAAAACAGTCCCCCAGGTGGCTCAATCAGTTAGGAGTCTGCAGTCAGCTTATGTTGTGATCCTGGGATTTGGGTATCAAGCCCCATGTCTGTTTACCTGCCTAGTAGGAAGTCTCCTTCTCCCTTTCCCTGTCCCTCTGTCCCTCCCTCTGGTTGTACTCTCTCTCACTCTCAAATAAATAAATAAAATCTTAAAAAAAATAAAGCCCCCAAAACATTTTTAGCATTATTTTATGCCATGACTATATAGATTATATATTACCACTTTTTTACTCTCTTCCTGTCTCTGATCTTCAGGCAAAGATGACCCTCCTTCCATATGAAGTACATCCTTTAGAATTTCCTTTAGATGGGGTTCTGTTCTTCACAAATACTGAGTTTTTGTTTGTCTGAAATATTTTTATTTTTCTCTTCATTTTTGAAAGTTACTTTTGCTTGGAATGGAAATTTATATTGATCGTTATTTTTTAGGTATGTTAACTGTATTCCAGTGTCTGTTGGCCTTCATTGTTGCTGTTGGGGAGTTAACTGTAAATCTTTTCTTTTAATTTTTGTATCTTTCATATCAAAAGTTCTCTTCAGTATCTTTCACAACTGCTTTGTTGTTTTTTATAGTCTTTTTTTTTAAACCCATGTTTTCAGTTTCTTTTCACTAAACATTATATTTTGTATGTTCTGTAATTTGTATACCTATAGTTTTGAGGGACCAGATTTCTTTTACCCTGTCCTTCATAGTACCTTATTTCTCCTTGCTTTTTGTTAATCTTTGTGAACTTAGTTTTTATCACAGTATCAGTGGGAATTTTTGAAGATCTAGGCATAAGGTACATTTCCTTAAAGATTTGATTTTTTTTTCTGTTGAAGTACCAGACAACAAATTTGGCATGAGAGACCACATTAAACTTGTGATGTTTTTCTAAACACCCAGAATGTGAATGTGGGCAATGAATCCAAGTGAGAGTCAGCTTGTAATTACAAATTCTTAGTAGAGATTTTTATCTTTTTTCCATCTACCAATTCTGTTGTGAAGACAGTTTTTCTTCTAGCCCCCCAGTTAGGGACAGGGGAAGAGACTGTTGTCTCTTCTACTGATTGTGTGGGCTTTCACAGTCCCAACTTTATATTTAGGAAGCCAGATTCTACCAGCCCAACAGTACCTCCATTTAGTAAAAGGTTTAGTGTTCAAAACTGTAAGCACATTTGAAAAAAATTGGAATTTTATGAAGAATATCTAACATTAGTTATTCAAATATAATCAATATACATAAATGTCAAACCACTAATGAAAGCTTTAGTTATTTAAAATGAACCAGGACTACTTGATCAGATAATTTGTTCTATCTGTAATATCAAGGTAGTTATAATGTGATCCCTCAGCCAAAAGTATAAAAGTACATTTGTTCTATAAAAGAGAAAGCTCCAGTATTGCCAAAGTGGTGTATTTGTTTTGCAGATTACAATGTAGTAGTACAGACAAATAGCCAGTGTCAGACATCATGCCTCAGTTTTTATTTAGAGCCCAGGAATTGGTCATAACTCAGTACTTTTATACACCTTTATTAGAGGAGCAGTTTTCCTGAAAAATCACAAGTAAATTATTATGTTTTCCCTCCTTTGTTGTTACTGTTATTTCTCCTTCTCAAACTTTATATGCTTTCTTTTTCTTTTTTTTTTCCGCAGCATTATTGAAATATAATTGATACACCATACAAGTCACCTATTTAAAGTGTAAAATTCAGTTGTTATTGGTATATTCACAGACTTGTTCAAGCAGTGTTAGAACAGTCATCGCTGGAAAAAGAAAAACTATTAAGAGTCAGTCTCGAAGCCAAACCAAACCAAATTAAAAAAAAAAAGAAAAAGAAAAAAATGTCATTCTCCATTTCCCCCACTCTCCAGTGCTAAGAAACCATGAACCTACTTTCTGTCTCTCTAGATTTCTGGACATTTCATATAAATTAAATAATACAAATGTAGTCTTTTCTGGACAGTTTCTTTAACTTAGTATCTTAGTATCTTGGTACCAAGTTATATCAATGTTATAACATATATCAGCACTTTGCCAAATAATATTGTATAGATATGCCACATTTTATTTTTTCATTGAGCAATTGATGGACATTTGGGGTGTTTTTCTTTTTGGCTATTGTGAGTAATGCCTCTATGAACATTCATGTACAGGTTTTTGGTGGGGATATGTCTTTAAATTTCTTCTGGGTATGTACCTAGAGGTAGAATTGCTGTATCATGTGGTAACTCGATGCTTAACTTTCTGAGGAACTACTAGACATTTCCAATTTCTCCACCTTTTTACAATACTTGCTATCTCTCTTGTTATAGTCATCTTAGTTGGTATGAATGGCTATCTTGTAGTGACTTTGATTTACATTTCTCTAATAGATAATAATGTTGAACTTCTTTTCATGTTTTTCATGTGCTTATTGTTCATGTATTTTCTTTGGAGAAATGTCAATTCAGATCCTTTATGCATTTTTGTTTTTATTATAATTAAAAAATATTATTTGAATTCAATTTAATTAACATATTGTATTATTAGTTTCAGAAGTAGAATTTAGTGATGCATCAGTTGCATATATCATCCAATGCTCATTACTTCAAGTGCCCTTCTTAATGCCTATTACCCAATTACCCGATCCTCCTACCCCCACTCCCTTCTAGGAACCCTGTTTTTCCCTATAGTTAAGAGTTTCTTATGGCTTTCCTCCCTCTCTGTTTTTATCTTACCTTATTTTTCCTTCCCTTTCTCTGTGTTCATCTGTTTTGTTTCTTAAATTCTTTTTTTTTTTTTTTTTAAAGATTTTATTTATTTATTTGTCAGAGAGAGAGCGAGTGAGAGCGAGCATAGGCAGACAGAGTGGAAGGCAGAGTCAGAGGGAGAAGCAGGCTCCCTGCGGAGCAAGGAGCCCGATGTGGGACTCGATCCCAGGACGCTGGGATCATGACCTGAGCCGAAGGCAGCTGCTTAACCAACTGAGCCACCCAGGCATCCCTGTTTCTTAAATTCTATACGAGTAAAATCATATGGTATATTTCTTTCTCTGACTTCACTTAGCATAATACCCTCTAACTCCATCCACGTCATTGCAAATGGCAAGATTTCATTCTTTTTGATTTCTGAGTAATATTTCATTATCTGTCTATCCACCTGTCTATCTGTCTATCCATCTATCTATCTCACATCTTCTTTATCCGTTCATCTGTTGATGGACATCTGGGCTCTTTCCATATTTTGACTGTTGTGGACATTGCTGCTATACACATTGGAGTACATGTGCCCCTTCAAGTCACTATGTTTGATTCCTTTGGATAAATACCTACTAGTATAATTGCTCAGTTGTAGGGTAGTTCTATTTCTAATAATATGACTTCTTTATAATTTTGTTTTTCTTATATGGTTAAAAGTTAACACTGACTAACAAGTTAACACTTATTAACACAAACACAATCTTAAAATAACTTTCTACGAGTGGTATTATGAAGTCAAAGGATGTAAATATCTTTATAGCTTTTATATGACGTCACATTACTTTTATAAAGTAAACTGTGCTTTTGTTTAGCAAATACGCTTAAAATTTTTTTTTCATTTATTTTCATTTATTTTGAAGTTGATATATATCGTAAGTTGAAGAATTTTACTTTGTGTGGCAGGAATGTCAGTGATAAAACCCAGGGTAAAGTTATATATGAATTTTGTCATCTCAAGAAAAATAAATACATCTAATGGGACACTTTGTACTGATGCTGAAAACTGGAACAGCCAGTTGCCTTGTTAACTAAAGGCTAATACGACACCAAAAACTTACTATTTTATATTATTTTCTATTTTAACAATAATATAATTTGTTAAATTTTCTTTAGGCTTCGGGAGCAGGAAAGAAAAGAAGCAGAAGAAGCTAGTCAAAAGGAAATAGAAGAATGGGAAAGAAAACTACTAGCTCAAGCATCTCCAGCTTGTATGGAGACCATGTGGGAAATTCCAGCTATTGGGCATTTTCTTTGTTTAGCCCAGCAAATTTTAAATTTGCCAGAAATAGTCTTTTATGAATTGGAACGTTGTCTTCTGATGCCTCAGTGTAATGCTTTTCTTTCTAAAATAATGACTTCTCTGTTAAGTCCTCCTCATCGGAGACCTACCTTACATCGAAGACCTACTTTGCCTTATAGGACCTGGGAGGCAGCACTGAGACAGAAAGTACAGCAGTGGTATACTGCTATAGGGCAGACTGAAAATCCTGATAACTGTGCTGAAAAGCTTGGGTTATGTCCTCAGTTTTTTAAAGTTCTTGGAGAAGTTAATCCATTGGAAGAAAAACCTTTTCATGAACTGCCTTTTTACCAAAAAGTGTGGTTACTTAAGGGTCTCTGTGACTTTGTGTATGAAACACAAAAAGAAGTTCAAGATGCTGTACTTGGACAGCCTATTCATGAATGCAGGGAAGTTATCCTTGGTTATGATTATTTAGAGAATGCTTATGTGCATTTTCCACAGTTCTGTGGTGCAGATGTACGGATTTATAAACAGAGACCTTTTCAGGCTCCAGAATTTCCAGTTCCACCCATTAAAATACAAAGAGTACCTCGGATTAAGCTGGAGAAATTGAAATGTGACTATGTTAGTAATGGAGAACATAGATGTAGTAGAGGCCTGCCCTCTGGCTTCAAGAAAGAGCAGGAACTTAATTTTGATGCAACTTGGGGTTCTGCTAAAATGAACTTGGAAAATCATGACATCTCTGTTGAAATGGATGTGACATCCAGCTGTGAAATTAGAATTCACAGGCCCTGTGAAATTAAGAAAACTGATTGTTACAAAGAAAATTTAGAGGAACCAGGGAGTCCGGGGGAGGTTACTGGCTTTGAAGAGCCTCTTAGTCCAGGTGAAATAAGGTTTATAGAAAATCAAGAAAAATATGGTGAAGCTTCCAGAGTAAAGCCTGAACCCAGTCCATTAAAAGAAAATGCTCTAAAATCCTGCCAAATACATGTAAATGGAAGTCACAGTGATCATCCAGAAATTAACTGCCACAAAGTTGTAAGGGACATTCTGTTAGAGCAGAGTCACAAAAAAATCAAACTAACTAAAATGAGGGCAAAAAAGAAGAAAAAGAAAAAAAAGAAATTGAAAGATGTTTTAAATGAAAACTTACAGAGAAAACGTGAAAGTCTTCATTCTCTGGCATTCAAATCTTACAAACCTGAGATCCAGAATAAGTTACTGATCATCAAAAAGAAAGTAAAACACAAGAAGCACAAATCTGGTAAGCTAACACAAATGGGTGAGGATTACATTTAAGCATACTTCATGTTATTCTTCCAGTTAGGTATCATGGAAGACTTTGATTGACAGAATGAAAAAAGAGAGAGAGAGGGAGAGAGAATGTGTGTGTGTGTGTTTAAGGGGTTAAGTTTTATATTTTTACATGTGATTAAAACCCAGAGCAGAAGAGGTTTTGTATATTAACAAAAAAATAATGGTGCAGTATATTTTAATTTAATTTTCAGTTGAAAACCTTTAGATATTATGTTTATACATTTCTCTGGACCACTTTCTCCATAAATAATGGTTCCTATCACTTATGAGAAGTTTTTTTTTTTCCCCAGGCTAAGAGCAGTACAGTGTAATGGAAAAAGCACTGATATCAGGAGATATCATTCTCAGTACCATGTAAAGTGCATAGCAACTTAAACCAAGCCAAGTTAGATTATCTTTCTGGGTTTCAGTTTTTTCCCCATATGATATTTTTATATCCAGTAAAAATGTGAAATACAAGGGAAAAAATTACATCAACTAATAGAATATGAAGCATATTTTTGTAAGAGGATTTGCACATGTCTTATATCAAATTTAAATACTCCGAGTTCTGTTACAAGTCTTTACTTAAACAATAACAAATAAATCCTATAAATAAAGTCTTCAATGGTTGGTTCCTCGATCTTTTATTACTCAGGTGTTTCTGCTTTTCCTGTTGTTTGCCTTTTAATCATTTTATGTCATTTTATGCCAAGAAGTAGGTGAGATAAAAGCAGATGGTGAACTCCATTTATTAAAAAGTTTAAAAGTTGCTGCTTGGGGAAGAACTTGAATTGTTTACTAAAATGAGTTGTGGTTTATTGTAATTATTTATGGATTTCATTTTCTTATGTCTTTACTCAGTAAAAAAGATAATTAAGATTTGACAGTTTTATAATGAGTTGGCAAATGAGGTAGTGAATTTTATTTAGCTGGTATAGTTGCTTAGTTATTTAAATAAGTACAATTAAATATATTTCAAAATATGTATGTAATGTATCATTGATAAGCATAAAATTTACTGTCTTAAGAACAGGCATGATTTATTAAACTGATAATTACAAAATGGTAATGGTCTATGTTGACCCAGGTGATGAAAAACTTTAATTTTTTAAAGTAACTTTCAGAAATAAGCCTTTTAACTTTTATAATAACCCATTAGGCTATATAAATTTAGTTTGGTTGACTTGGCAAGTTCGCTTTGAATTGTTAGCCTCTAAAATTTTAAATAATAGTTTTAAATTGGAATTATTTTTCCAGTTCCAAAGAATGCAGTATTGTTCTATTAATACCATTGTCACCATTGAAACCTTTTACTAAGTGTTTATTCATGACCTACTATTCATGTGTTCAAAGGTAATTATGACTTATGGGGGTAGATATTGATATAGCTCCTATATAGACTATACCAATAGCAAATTAAAAATATTAACTCTGAAGCATTGGATTAAAAGGAATTTCTATTGTAAACAAAGTGTTGCTTACGTTTTTTTTAAAATGGAAGTTCAGAATATATGTAGAGCAGAGAGAAAATTTGTGGGAGTTTCATGTCCAGTTTTAGATGACTGAATGAAAAAAAACTCAGAAGTAAATTCAGCAGGTACTTATGTACCTTCTCTAAACATGTTTATTTTGTTCAGTACAGAAAGCTTATAGGCATGAAATAGAAGAAAATAATGCACTTGCATATACATTTTCCAATTTTATCTTCAGAGTAGATTTTAGAAAGTTAATCTTCTTGAATCTGGCAAATACAGTTTCTTTCTCCATTACTAGTACAGGGTAAGCATATGCCCATTCTATTTCTTTATCAGATACTAAACTCCTTTCTGTATAATAGGGTTACATAAAATATTGTAATAACAACAAAAAATTTGCTTTATATCATTTTCACTACACTTGTCTTTCTGAGGCTCTGTTATTAGTTATGAGACATTGTGACTTTTTATAGTCAGTTTTGGGCAATCCCTAATTCTGTTTCCTCTTCTACTCTTTTTAAAAGTGAGCTCCATGATGACAAGTTTGGAAAATGTGGAAATGCTCCTCTCCTGTGATAGATTCATATTGTGCATTAGTACAGGTCCAATGCATTTTTTTTTTTAAGATTATTTATTTATTTATTTGACAGAGAGAGAGATCACAAGTAGGCAGAGAGGCAGGCAGAGAGAGAGAGAGGAGGAAGCAGGCTCCCCGCTGAGCAGAGAGCCCGATGCGGGACTCGATCCCAGGACCGTGAGATCATGACCCAAGCCAAAGGCAGCGGCTTAACCCACTGAGCTACCCAGGCGCCCCTGTCCACAATGCATTTTTAAAAACTCTTGTATCAGAAATCATTAGATTATAGAAAGATATTATGATTTATATGTTTAGTAAGTAACATTCTCTGTTGAGTTGGGGGGTAACGCCTAAGTAAACGCATAGTTTCTACAGAAAAATGTGTGAATGGTCAGATTAAATGAGATGAAGACTAAACAACCTCAAAACAGTTCATGTCAGGTTTTGCTACCATATAAATTATTTTTGAAACTTCAGTTTTGAAAATATTTTAGACTTCAGAATTTGAATAGGTGTGATTCTGGGCCTGTGTTTTAAGGACTCTGGGAAGTCTTGAGGAAAAGGAACCATTTAGTTTTGTTTAACCTGGTATTTTTTAAGTTTATTTGAACACACAGCTTTTCTTCAATTAATAGGATTCTTGTAGAATATGCTTTGGGATAGGTGTACCGTCCACGAACCTTCACTTGGGATGAACTAAATTCTACCTGTGGTTAAATGTCCATTTTAAATTGATTACTACAGGCTTTAATATTTGGTGAATCTCTAAATTTAGTAGCTGGGAGATAATTTTTAGTAGAAGGTACAAAGACATATTGAGAATGATTTGTTAATTTTAGAGCACTATGAGGCAGTTTTGCAACTTTAAAACATTTTTACCTATTTTTCAGAGTTTTCTTTCTGGTTTTTTAATTTTTTAATTCATTTTTAGTTATGTAAGCCTTTTTCTTACTTTTAGAAACATTATGGAATAGGAAAACATTGGAATACTCCCTTTTGTGCCATTTTACAGCAACAGATACTTCTCCTTTATAAAAAAATTATTCACTTATGATGGTTGCATTTATTTCTAGATTATTTTGATGATTGTCTCTTCTCTATTTAATAACATTCTTGAGGACAGAATTTAGCATAGTAACCAACACATGGTTTGGAAATCTATTGAGTAAGTAAATGAACACACATAATATGGTTCACTCAGATATAACTAAGATTAACCCCTTAATCTTAGTCTTTTACACCCTTTTAAAGATGTTTATTTTTTTTTAATTAAATTTCCTTACAATTATTTTTAAAGATTTTTTTTCTTTTTTCTTTTATTTTATTGTATTATGTTAGTCACCATACAGTACATCATTAGTTCATTTTTTTAGCTTTAAAAAATTTTTATTTTTTAAATTTCTTTTCAGTGTACCAGAATTCATTGTTTATGCACCACACTCAGTGCTCCATGCAATGTGTGCCCTCCATAATACCCACCACCAGGCTCACACAACTTCCCACTCTGTGCCCTTTCAGAACCCTCAGAGTGTTCCATGGTTCATTGTCTGCATATAACACCCAGTGCTCCATGTAATACATGCCCTCCTTAATACCCATCACTGGGTTAACCCATCCCCCCACACCCCTCTACTCTAATTTTTTTTTTAATTTCTTTTCAGCATAACAGTATTCATTATTTTTTCACCACACCCAGTGCTCCATGCAATCTCTGCCCTCTATAATACCCACCACCTGGTTCCCCCAACCTCCCACCCCCACCCCGCCCCTTCAAAACCCTCAGATTGTTTTTCAGAGTCCATAGTCTCTCATGGTTCACCTCCCCTTCCAATTTCCCCCAACTCCCTTCTCCTCTCCATCTCCCCTTGTCCTCCATGCTATTTGTTATATTCCACAAATAAGTGAAACCATATGATAATTGACTCTCTCTGCTTGACTTATTTCACTCAGCATAATCTCTTCCAGTCCATCCATGTTGCGTCAAAAGTTGGGTATTCATCCTTTCTGATGGAGGCATAATACTCCATAGTGTATATGGACCACATCTTCCTTATGCATTCATTCATTGAAGGGTATCTTGGTTCTTTCCACAGTTCGGCGACCGTGGCCATTGCTGCTATAAACATTGGGGAACAGATGGCCCTTCTTTTCACTACATCTGTATCTTTGGGGTATATACCCAGGAGTGCAATGGCAGGGTCATAGGGAAGTTCTGTTTTTAATTTCTTGAGGAATCTCCACACTGTTCTCCAAAGTGGCTGCACCAACTTGCATTCCCACCTACAGTGGAAGAGGGTTCTCCTTTCTCCACATCCCCTCCAACACTTGTTGTTTCCTGTCTTGCTAATTTTGGCCATTCTAAGTGGTGTAAGGTAGTATCTCAATGTGGTTTTAATTTGAATCTCCCTGATGGCTAGTGATGATGAACATTTTTTCATGTGTCTGATAGCCATTTGTATGTCTTCATTGGAGAAGTCTCTGTTCATATCTTCTGCCCATTTTTTAATACGATTATCTGTTTTGTGTGTGTTGAGTTTGAGAAGTCCTTTATAGATCCTGGATATCAACCTTTTGTCTGTACTGTCATTTGCAAATATCTTCACCCATTCTGTGGGTTGCGTCTTTGTTTTGTTGACTGTTTCCTTTGCTGTGCAGAAGCTTTTGATCTTGATGAAGTCCCAAAAGTTCATCTTCACTTTTGTTTCCTTTGCCTTTGGAGACATCTTGAAAGAAGTTGCTGTGGCTGATATCGAAGAGGTTACTGCCTATGTTCTCCTCTAGGATTCTGATGGATTCCTGTCTCATGTTGAGGAAAACTGGACAGCTATATGTAGAAGAATGAAACTTGACCATTCTCTTAACACCGTACACAAAGATAAACTCAAAATGGATAAAAGACCTCAACGTGAGACAGGAATCCATTTAAAGGTTTTTTTTATTGATTTATTTGACAGAGATCACAAATAGGCAGAAAGGCAGGGGTGGGGGTTGGGAAGCAGGCTCCCTGCTGAGCAGAGAGCTCCATGCAGGGCTCAATCCCAGGACCCTGAGATCATGACCTGAGCTGAAGGCAGAGACTTAAACTACAGAGCTACCCAGGCACCCCACTGTTCATATTTTTTAATAGAATTGGCCTTACACACTATTTTACAATCTCTTTTTTCCACATAACAATATACCATGAACATCTTTGTGTGACAAATAGATTTCTGCAATATTATTTAAAATGACTGCATGGGATTCTGTTACATATATTTTGTAGTTACTTAGCAAACTTTATTGGACATTTTGGTTGTTTTCAATAATACTCTGTTGTAGATTGTGTAAAAGTGGTAGAGTTTGCTGAAATAAAGTAGATTTTAAAAGGTAGAGGACTTTTTATAAAACCTGAAGAAATAGGCAAAAATGATTAAAGATACATTAATTGTTAGAAAAAGCTTATAGTGTTTTAAGTCACTCATATATTGGCTGTATAATATTCAGCCAATTTGGTTTGGAGGGTTTTCCTGCTCCTGAAGTGGTCATTATTTTTAATGAAATCATTTTGTGATAGCTCCTCTAGACTGGTTAAAATATATAAGTAGTGTTATTCTTTCATAAGTGAATAAACTAAGACTCAAAGGTGGTAAATAATTTGTTTTAATAATTGTTAAGTATGTAATAAAAACATAATAAAAAGTCAAATTAAGGGTAAATCAATGTGTGCTATAAGAAGTCTCAGAAGGTTTAACAGAGGATAAAGGACTTTGAAGAATAATGGGGATTGAATAAATGAAAAATGATTATTAATGTAAGCAAAAGCATGGGGTTATAATTAAGCTGGTGTCACTGAAAAAAAAGAGCATCGAGAAAAACTTAAGGAAAAAGTTGCAAAGTTGAAGTTTTAGAAGCTGTTTGAATGATGAGAACATACCAATTTGGGGTGATCTCTTTCTGGGCAGGTAGTGTTATTTTAAGTAATTGAACCAGGTACCGAGTGCAAGGAAATGAGCTTAAAGTAAGACATAATGTATAAAAATCAGTAAGTTCCTTTATACAGAATATAATAATAATCAGTTAAGTTCCTTTATACAGTGTAATATATAATATTTGATCATATCCAGGCCCATTACTGTAAAAGATTTTATAGTTTTTTGTTGATAAGATTATAAAACCTATCTGTGGGTATCTTTATGGGGAAAATTTTTAGAGAACTAACTCAAGATGCGAAGGTACAAGAGAGTAAAAGAACTGATAGAACACCTTGTCCTTTAATTTTAATGCTTTGTTCTCTTTCCCCTCCAGAAGTGAATACTCCTAATGCTAAATGTATGTCAGGCACTATTCTAAGCCTTTATACATATTTTCTCATTTGATTTCCATAAAAACTCCATTAAATGATATCATTATCCCTCAATATATGGGTTTTATAGATTTTAAAAACTGAGGCACAGAGAGGTTTATTAACTTGTCCAAAGTCACACAGCTTATAAGTTGCAGGATTAGGAGAAAGGATCTTTAGATGAGGGGATTGAAGGTAAATTTAGGAAGAGGAAATTTCTAAATCCAGATAAGGAATGATTACATGTCTTTTCTATCACATTGACATCATAACTTGCAAGAGATTTACTACAAATTTTAACAACAGATTTAGTATTTAAGCTAAAGGGGAAAAAAAGAAATAGTTGTTCAGCCGCTATTGAATTATAAGACAGTGTTAAAAAAATTACCAGTATGATGAGAAATTTGCTTGTAAGCAAGAAGAATAGAAGAAAAATCAGTTGTTTTGTAAAGGTCAAATTGCTTGCTTAGAGATACAACACTCCAGTAACTTGTATAGAATACAAACATTTGCTCAAAACATGCACACTTAGTAAATAAAACATCAAATTTAGATTTCATTTCTGTGACTTAAGATTCTGGGTACTTCCCAGATTCACTAATAATGCAAATGACCTTGGCATTTTATTTTTAATAGTGATTAATATCTTAGTCTCCATTCACTTGCTATGATTCCTAAAATGAAAAAGCACTGAGAAGGTAGTGAGTGTGTTAGGATAAGATTTATATAGGCAGAGGGAGAGAATCTCCAGTGGACTCCATGCTTAGTGTGGAGCCCAACTTGGGGTTCCATCTCACAACCCCAGAATCATGACTTGAGCTGAAATCAAGAGTTAGTTGCAGGGCGCCTGGGTGGCTCAGTGGGTTAAGCCTCTGCTTTCGGCTCGAGTCATGATCTCGGGGTCTTGGGATCAAGTCCCGCATCGGGCTCTTTGCTCAGTGGAGAGTCTGCTTCTCTCTCTCTCTCTGCCTGCCTCTCTGCCTACTTGTGATCTCTCTCTCTCTCTCTCTCTCTCTGGGTGTCAAATAAATAAACTAAATCTTAAAAAAAAAAAAAAAAGTTAGTTGCTTAACTGACTGAGCCACACAGGAGCCCCTTAGGATAATTTTTGAATGTAGAAAGGCCAAATCTAGGAGGGCTTTGAAGTCTCTGAATATTTCAAGGGGCCAAAGAATGAGGGCAGGCAGGGAAAGCAAGTGAAGGAGAAGAGTAAAGATGAGGAGTAAGAGACTGAGGAAAGAAGAGTTGGTTTGGGGATAATAATCATTTTTTAAACTAAGAGGTGTATCTCCATATCCTAGAAGACTAGAGTTCTGTGCCTAAGCTATAATGTGAAATATATTTTTAGTTAATATTGTTTTTCTCTCAAGTTGGGTTTCCTTTACTACAGCTGTTTTCAACCTAGTTTTTAAAAAGCTTCCTAGGCTGCACTAATTACTAGGTCATGTTAAGTTTTCCTTATCTATTTTCCAGGTACAAGCTGACGCTCACTTTTTGCCCATGTCTATGTTTTAGGCCCAAGAATTGTGTTGAAACTCCGCATATGCTTTAAATTGACTTCTGACTTTAGTACAATCCTAGATCTGAGAATTGTATTCTGTTTTACGGGATCAGGTGACAGGGCAGTGGGGTTAAATACCTGGAATGTAATCAAGCATGTGTTAGAGGAACAGAAGCCCACTGGGGGGCAGTATGTAACTTGTCCTGTGTATATCTTGCCCTGGAACAAAAACAGATTACCAAATAAAGGCTATATGGTTGTTTTTTGTTTTTAAGATTTTATTTATTTATTTGTCAGAGAGAGAGTGAGTGAGAGCGAGCACAGGCAGACAGAGTGGAAGGAAGAGTCAGAGGGAGAAGCAGGCTCCCTGCGGAGCAAGGAGCCCGATGTGGGACTCAATCCCAGGACGCTGGGATCATGACCTGAGCCGAAGGCAGCTGCTTAACCAACTGAGCCACCCAGGCGTCCCAAGGCTATATGGTTTTGTAGTATCCCATGCTCCATTTTAAAAGTAGTATAATAAAAAGGAAGAGCTGATTTTTACTGATGACTACAGGAAAATTTGTATTCAAATTCTTATGAAGGTGTAGACTGAAGACTTTAATAGTATATGCAAATTTTTTTTTTTTTTAAGATTTTATTTATTTGAGAGAGAGGTTTTTATTTATTTGAATGAGAGGTAGGACTCCATCCTGAGACTCCAGGATCATGACCTGAGTGGAAGGCAGTTGCCCAACCAGCTGAACCACCCAGGCGCCCACATGTAAATCTTCTAATTAAAAGGGATGCTCTGAATTTGTCAGAATCAGATTACATTCCTGCAGAAGTTTTCAAAGAATGCAATGTTTTATCATAAAAAACAGCACGATTTTAAAGTGAGACAAGTCTAGTGCAAATATGTCTCAGTGCCTATTTAGCTACAAGTCCTCCCATCAATTTACATATTGATATCCTGTTTCTTTATCTGTGAAAAATGAGGTAATCCTACCTTGCTGTAATCATTAAAAGAGTAATTGGAATACCAAATGCATAGTACTTAACATGGTGACTGGCATGTGGGTAGGAATCAATAAATGGTAACCAGGATTTTCGAGAGGTAGAATTACATAATGAAAAGAACTTGGACTTTGGAGTTAGAATCCCTGGTTATGGTGCTTACTTAAAGTGTAACACTTGAATAAGTTAAGTAATCTTTTGATCTTCAATTATTCCACATTAAAATGAGGTATTGCCAACCTTGGAGGGTTGTTTTGAGATTAACTGAGGTAATTTATTTAAATTATCTTGCTAAGTGTCTGATATATATATATATAATAGAGTCTCAAATGTTAACCTTCTTATTACCACTTCTAGGTCATGTTGCGAAACTTTGGTGAAATGTGTAAATTATTTTAAGTTACCATCAGTGTTTTCTTCACTAAAAAATAAAAAAACTCAGATGACCCTAATAATTATGAACAATTACCTGCTTACCTGCTTTCCTTTTTCTGTCTCCAGACTGGTGAAATTTCTGTTGAAAAGTAAGATTCTTCTATATAAGAATCATTTCTCATAACTTCTGTATGAAAAATGCTGTAAATATAAAATGAATAATGTGATTTCTGTTGTCAACAATTCGACCTAGTAAGAATAAGAAACATAAATAGATCATTATAATACTGTATGATGTGTTATCTAATGTATATACAAAGTAAAATCGTAGCAACAGAGGACATATGAGTAAGAAGTGAGTTAATAAAAGAATTTGAAGAAGGTTAAAAAATAATACTTGGTTTGGACCCTTAACATCATGGCTTAGTAAGAGAAGTAATAGCAGTTAACATTGGTCGCTTAACTATGTGCCGAACAGTAGTCTAAGCTCTTTACATGTTTTAATTTCTTTAATTTTCACAAAGAAAGTAGATGTTTTATAGATAAAATGCATAAGGACATAAAGCAATTTGCAGTTATTAGGTGATTAGGACTGTTATTCAAACCTAGGTAGTTTAGTTCTAAAATTCAAACTTAAAAATCACAACACAATATTAGTTCCATTTACTTAATCATGTTTAAGTATCCTAATGACATAGTGAAAGGAAATATCCAGTAACCACTTCACCTGCTTAATCCATTAAAATAAGTGACTTCTGCAATTATCATATGGTTTCAATTTACTTGTGGAGTGTAAGGAATAACATGGAGGACATTAGGAGAAGGAAAGGAAAAGTGAACTGGGGGCAATCAGAGGGGGAGATGAACCATGAGAGACTATGGACTTGAGAAACAAACTGGGGGTTTTAGAGGGGAGAGGAGTGGGAGGATGGGTAGCCTGGAGGTGGGTATTAAGGAGGACCCGTATTCCATGGAGCACTGGGCATGGTACATAAGCAATGAATCTTAGAACACTGTATCCAAAAAAAAAAAAAAAAAAACTTATGATGTATGATGTATTTTATAGTGACTAACATGACGCAATAAAAAAAAAAAATAAAGTAAGAGTGACTTCTAGAGTTAACTGAAAATTTAGTACCTGAGTTTAGTGCCTATGTGGGAACACAGAGAAATTTATTGGGAGTATCAAGGGTGACCCTCTGTTGTTCTTATGAATAAATAAATATCAAATCAAATGATTTTTAAAAAGCTAATTAGAGCAGTGCTGTGGGTTGGGGGAATAAGGAAGGATTTCATTTCCTTCAAATTCTTTTTATATCTTTTTCAGACTTAGTAGGGCCATTAAATTTTTTCCTATAAATTTTAAAAAAGGGTAAAAGTAGTGTGTAGAAGAAAGGCAGTCTTCTGCCCAAATTCATGTGACCCCTTGGGACCCAGTTTAGAAATTAATTGTACACATTTTAGAAATCAATTACTCTAGCTATATTATAGAGATACCAATAATTTAATAATTTCTTCCTGAATATTGGCTAAGTAGACTACCTACTTACCTATTTTTGTAATTTAGTTGTGGTATAGGTTCTGTGTAAGTACAGAAACAAATAACAGTGATGAGGAGTATGCATATGTTAGGTTATTTTAATTAAAAGTAAACATCAAATGACAGGTTGATACTAGAACAAGACAGTAAAATCCATGTGAACCTCAGCAACTCAAAATTTGCAATAGTTCAATCATAGTATACATGCATTTTTATAGACAGAATTAGAGATAATCAAATTATAGTTCCATGATATGGTTAAAAAGGAATACAGGAGAAAATACAATTATATTGTAAATTGGAATTGTGCCTACAAGTTGAATAACGTGTTGCAATCAAATGACCGTTTACATAGAGGATCATATCTGTATAGGAAAATATTTAGAAAGGAGCTATAGGTATTATGTTGAACAGAATTACTTTGTGTACTCATTTTCCCTTCTAAAAAATAGTAATTTTAAAGCTGATTTTAGCTTAGTAATGATTGTGAAATAAAGTTAACTTTTAAGTGTTTCTAATTAATTTTTTATTCCCTTACATAGATTTTCAGCTCTGGGAGGACAGGATTTCCATTTTATAGTTCTTTGTTGTCTATAAATTGTACAGTGCCCTGTATCTCATGTTTGTTGAATAATTAACAGTCAGTTTATTGAGTTTGCTATATGCAAGTGGAAACAAAACATACTTTAAGATGTTCTTTCTAAAAATAGTGATTATGTGCCTGTATGTCTCTCTTTTGTCATGTTAGATACACAGAGTAGATATGCTTCAATGTGTGATATGAATTGGATTTCTTTAAGAATGTAGATTTATTTTCCCCAGTGTTTTCTGATTGCACAAGTGACTGGATGCACTTTTTAAAGGGAGATTTTTACTTTGTTTAAAACTGGTTATTGAATACTTCCAAAGGCAGCCAATTAAGTGAGTGCAGAGCTAAAAGAATAGAAAAACCTTGTTTCCTAAGCTGCTGAAAGGATTTTCACATTAGGTTGGCTTTAGACCCTAGTCTTCAGAGTGTAGTTTTATGCAAGTTCCTGACTATGGACGTCATTGTTAAAAGGTAAGATTTTTTTTTTTCTTATGTAATCTCATTTTAAGTTGTGAAGTAGATTTTAACTGAGCAGAAGTAATGTGACTTTTTTTTTTTGCCAAGTCTTAGTATAATAAATTCTGATACCGTGCAACTCATTGCAGATTTTGATAGTTCTGTTCATATGTCAAGAAACCCGTGTTTGTTAATATGTCTGTTACAGGTAGTTATAGTTTAATGTTTACTTTTACTGGGGCTTGTTTTGATTCATCATTTTTATTTGACTCACTAGCAGCCATCTGTTAGTTATATTTTAACTTTCAAGGTTCTATGTAATTTGGTTTTTGTTAATGAAGTGCTATAAACAGTATTATGAAGATTTTCTCTTTTAATCTTGAAAGGAAAAAAATCCATATCTAAAAAAGCAGTCACAAAGAAGAGGAAAACTGTTACAAAGTCATCTGCTGTACCAGAATTTCAGGTAAATATTTCAATTTTGTCTCAACATTTTGTAGTTTAATTTTTTGCTTTAATGTTTGTTTATATTGTTCCTCAAGAGATTGGCTAAATTCCACTGTAATGGGCATACTTTCAATGAAATGTTTCCATCTATGACTTTTACCTCTTGGAGTACAAGGCATAGTTAAAATTGAATCTAATGTTTCAAAATTTTTACCTCCGTTTTTGTCTCTTTGTAGCCAAAAGTCTCTTTCATTTTTAAATGCTATACTGCTTTGTAGAAGTAGTTTAATAGAATATACATTATATATTATAAATATAATAATACAGACATTTATATAACATATTTATATAACAATATATGAAAGTAAGTATGTAAGTCTTCCAAGAATAAATCATAATTTGTAAATAATTTGTAAATAAGCAATTTATTTTAATTTTGGGGGCACTGTAAAAATGGTTGACACAAATCTTTTAACTCTTAGCTATATACGAACTTCAGAAAGAATATTAAGTAACATTTAATTGAATGGTCTTTAAACATTTCTGCAAAAAGAAAAAAAGTATACTTAGCGCCATATTATTATTTGAAGAGTTTTCATTTGTAGTTGGTACCAGAATAAGCAGAGATTCTCACTTCAAATAATACTTTTATTTTCTATTTTATAAAAGATGTGTTTTCTTCAAATGACCCTTTTTAAAACTTTCTTTGTATTACTGTGTCCAAACCAGTTTCAAAAGTTTTATAACCTAATACTTAGTTGCCAAAAAATAAGTGATGTTAAAATGAATTTTTGTCAGTCTCAAGTCAAGGAGAAAATAAAAGAGTAATAACTATGAAAATATTGATAATATATAATGTGAGATGATCATATATATTTGACTTTTTGAATATATACATTCAAAAATGTAGACATCTATTTTTCAGTAAAAACCTTATTTTTGGAACTGTTTTCATGGAAGTAACTAATTGGTAAAAATTTAATATTTTTAAATGAGCAGTGAAAGAAAATGACAGTTTTCTTTTAGTATTTTAGGATAGAATATTTTTAATGATATTCTTAGAATGAATTACAAACATTTTTACAAAATCATTTTTTATAATATAACCTTGGTTACAGGATATTTAGCGGAAAATGTATGTTTACTGTTTTACTTGGAGGACTTTCTAATCATTGCTTATACCTCTTATCAAACTTGAATAGTATATTGTTATTCTTTCACTGATATCATCACAGCCTTTGCTGTTTTCCCCCTCACTCTCCCCCCTCAATACTTAAAATATTCAATCCGGGAATATAAGTCTCAGAACAGATCTGGCCTGCTGTTGCTGTTTATCTCCATTCCTATCCCTAGTGAATGGACTTTCATATGTAATAAGTGGCGTAGACAGTATGGACAGTGTTTTTCAAACGGCAAATGGTTATTCATTAGTGAAGCATGAGATTAATCTAGTGGATTACATGACCAGCATTCCTTTTTTAAGCTAACAGTTAAAATAGAAAAGAAATTATGAGTGTCTCAGATATAGTAAGGGTAATACCGTTTCATGAAACTTTGGTTTTGATCTTGTGCTTATTGTACTGGCATGCAGTGTAAAATACATTTTTGACCATGGGTCATGAGCAAAAAAGTTTTTAAAAAGTTAAAAAAAGAACTAAATGATGCTTTGTCAATTACTGACCATTTGCTTATCACTCTCAGAAATTTAAGGTGAAATTTTGAATTTTGCCAAATTGAACTGTTTAAAATAAATAAAATCTCCTTCCTAGTTCTTAAGGTGTCCTAGAATGTGTGTGTGTGTGTGTGTGTGTGTGTGTGTGTGTGGTGCTAGGATGGGGAATAGACTTATGAGAACTGTGGTTCTTACACCTAGTTTATAACATGAATGCCATGGTATTACTCATAAAGAAAATTGACAGCTGTCTCCCAGGAAATAGGTCATTTGCTTTAAATAAGCAAAGAATAGGAGATGAGACAGTATTAGTCACTAGTAAATTTTATTGTTTCAGACAAAACCTATAGTTCTGCCTTTCAAAATAACTTTATATATAGTTTGTTTCTTTCATTATTTGGAAGTTCCCCACATGTAAGGAACTGACCATTATGTAATAAAGAAGCAAATTTATTTCCTTCCCGAAAGCTCTAGCAATGCCATTTAGCACCTCAGATTCTACAAATTATTCCTTTGTATTTTGTTTGGTTTTTGTTTTTGTTTTTTTGTTTTGTTTTGTTTTGTTTTGTTTTTAGAAAGGATGATAGGCATGGGGAAGGGTAGAGGGAGAAGGAGAGAGCGTCTCCATGCCCAGCTTGGAACCTAATGTGAGGTTCATAATCTCATAATTCTGAGATTGGACACTTAACCGACTAAACCACCCATGTGCCCCTGCAAATTATTTATTTTATCCAGGTTCTTTAAATATCACATTTCTAGTATTACACATAAAAGTACTTTATAGATGGCGCCTGGGTGGCTCAGTGGTTAAGCCGCTGCCTTCGGCTCAGGTCATGATCTCAGGGTCCTGGGATCGAGTCCCGCATCAGGCTCTCTGCTCAGCAGGGAGCCTGCTTCCTCCTCTCTCTCTCTCTGCCTACTTGTGATTTCTCTCTGTCAAATGGATAAATAAAATCTTTAAAAAAAAAAAAGTACTTTATAGAAAAGTTTAGCTGGAAGATTTTCTTCATAGTATTTATTCTAAAATATCTTTGTGTTAAAAATAATGAAGCTGTTGGTGGAGAGATATCAGATCCCTTTTGCAAAACCTGATTTATTTGTCAAAGGACTAGTCCATCTTTAAATTGATTTAAACATGCAAAGAGAGAAATGTGTTGAGGGATTAAATTGTGAAGTTTATTTTTTGTTAAGTCCTCATACATAAAATAAGTGAGTCCTGTTTTGACCTCAACTACTTTCTAATTTGTCATTGTTTTTGTTGACTTTTTTTTTTTTTTTAAAGCTAGAAATTAACCTAGTCTGCCTATTGGCTTCAGGAGGAGTCCATGTTTACTTACATGTACACCTAATATTTATTCCTCAGTTTAAGAAAATAATTATCCCACCTTTATTTAAGGTCTACACTGTAAAAACTAAAATGGTGGATTGCATTTATTTTTGTGTGTATTGTAAAGGGACTAACCATATCCATGCCACTTGTGTCAAGAGTTATGTCAGTGGTTCTCAAACTTTAGGTAGTATAAAAATAATGTGATGCCCTTATTAAAATGAAAATTCCTGGGTGTTATCTTCCAAGATTTCATCTTTGATTCAGTGGGTCCAGGTGGATACCAGTAATGTGCATAGTGGTTAAGCATATGGATTCTGGGACCAGGCTACATAGGTTCTAATATCAACTTTACCACTAACTCTGTATTCTTAAGCCCTTTGTACGTCCAGTTCCTTCTCTGTATAGTCAGGTAGTAATCATACCTACTTCATAGGGTGTTGTAAGGTTAAATCATAGAGCTTACTGTTTTATTCTTACTTATTTTTTCAAGTAAGCATGCCACATGCTTCAGACCTAAGTAGTGTTATGAGTAGGAAAATCAATTAAGAATGGCTTAAAAGCATCTATCATTGACCTTTACCACTTTTCTTAGCTACTTAAGACCTTGAAATAATCTTGGATTTGGTCATATTTCATAAATCATAAAATATCATGATAAAGTCTATAATAATTTGAAAAGCGAAAAACCAAATAATATTATTTGCATCATTATGTTAATCAGAGGAAAAACTTCTGCTTAGCCCTACTATAGTGTTATGGTGGTTATAGTTGGCATATAGGGGAACTTAGGTTTTTTAATTTAGTAATAGATCCAAACTGTTAGGAAATACTTCTTTTTTAGTGTTTCGCATGTTGGTGATTTAAGCTTTTGTATCATATTTAACAATTATGACTTTGTTAAATTGTCTAAATTATTTATTTTACCAGTTTTGTAGTATAAGAAAGATTGTTAAGCTGAAAAGTAAATACCATTTTTCTTTATAAAGTTAATTTTTGCCAGTACACCTTTTTGAAATTTAATTGAAAAAGAAATCTAATATTATGTGAATTGTCATTTTGTACACAATTGTAACAAAGTCATAGAAAGTATTTTTAAAACGTAATGTGTTGTCTCAGTAAGATCAGTTTTTAAAATAATGTAAGAGCCTTAGTTACCATGACTTTGCTTTTCATTGGTAACCAGTATCTTTGAATGTAATGTATAACTGCTACTGTTGCATAAGTGTGACTTATTCTAAAAGTGCTTTGCAAAGAAAATCCAGAATCCAGATGCTAAGACTTATATAGTAGTATTGTTTTCAAATGTAAGCATAAATTGACGGATCCTTAACCTCTGAAAAAACTATATTTCTCCATTTAACCAGTGGAGAAACTAAAGATATGAAATAAAGTAACAGATTGAGACCATCAGTATAACAAGTTGAGTCCAGAATTAAATTGGAATTCAACTGCTTCACTGTGTTATGGACCTTTTGATTATATTATTTTGAATAATATGAATAATGTAAATGTAAATGTGAGTATTTTCAGCTTCAGCTTTTTGATTTCTTTCTAACAGTGTGTGTTTTACTTCCCCCTTAAAATTCTATTTTTAAATATTGTGCACTGAGAGAAACATGTCTCATTAATAAATATAAATATCTTGTTAATCAGAGTTATTTTTCACATCCCACATAATATCCTATTTGCAGGTTTTGAAGCAGTCATTCTCCTTGTTATGGTAATCATAAGAAATGAGAAGGATTTTTCCTATCCTCATAGTTTTAAGATGTTAATATAATTTTAGTTTAATACAATATGAAATTTGAATTTATACCATGAATTTAAAATTTTGCTTACAGTTTTTATAATAAAGTATAGGTTTGTTGTATTAGCAGAGTAATAAGTGAGAGATCCAGTTTTTTTTAACCTATTCATTTTGACTTCTGCATTGTTTTCCCTTGGCTTTTTTAATTTACTGTATTGCTTTAGTTTTATATGCTACCTTATGTCCTTTTTGGAACAAAGTAATTGTCTGTAAACCCAAAGGGCATAATTTCTAATTTGAAGTAGTGATAAAGTAAGGAAGGATTTATTTTGCAAGTTTTCTAAGATAATGGTCATGGAGTTCTTTTGATCTCTACAGAACCTTCCCTCTCCCTCCATATATACACATTCCTGCTTCTTGAGTTGGAGAAGAGGGCCTTTTAATATTTATCATTTAATAGAAATGAAAGCTTAGGTATGAACTAAATCCTAAAACTATAAACACATATTCAATTGTTATTAGATTTTTTTGTCTTGTTTAGAAAGACCCCTTAAAGAATATCATATATTAGGAGGTAGATGAGTTCTACATTTTTTGGTCTCTCTAGAAAGAGATCAGATCAGTGATCTGATCTCCTCTACCCAGTCATCTTAGGTTACTTTACCTCCGTTAGTTTTAATTAGTTTGAATATGAGTTGGAAAGATACCTTTTTAGTCCAAAAATTACATATTTTTAGTCCTTTTCGGCTCTTAAGATTTATGATTTTGTGGCTCTGTCATGGGTTGCCTCAAGTGAAATGTTGAGGGACAGTATAAGGTATAAAGCCTTCAAGAGGTTTTCCTGGAGGATAAAACTCTTGGTAATTTCTGTGGTATGACTGAAAACCTCTCATGAGTGTTAACGGTATGCTCCAACTGTGATCTGACCTGCCGTGTAGCTTTCCTTTTTCATCCCTCTTGGCCCTGAGCCTCAGATATTTTTTTCTAATCCAAGGTAATGAGGAGGTTTTAATAAGGTGTTTTACTTTGTTAAAAAAAAAAAAAAAATGCTTCTGTTTTCCTTATAGATGAACTTTATTTATTGGATTGATTTTGGGTTTTTTTTTGTTTTGTTTTGTTTTGTTTAAAGATTTTATTTATTTATTTGACAGACAGAGATCACAAGTAGGCAGAGAGGCAGGCAGAGAGAGAGGAAGGGAAGCAGGCTCCCCGCTGAGCATAGAGCCGGATGTGGGACTCAAGCCCAGGACCCCGGGATCATGACCTGAGCTGAAGGCAGCAGCTTAACCCACTGGACCACCCAGGCACCCTTGTTTTGTTTTTTTAAGATTTTATTTATTCATTTGACAGAGAGAGATCACAAGTAGACAGAGAGGCAGGCAGAGAGAAAGAGGAAGCAGGCTCCCCACCAAGGAGAGAGCCCGATGCAGGGCTCGATCCCAGGACCCTGGGATCATGACCTGAGAGGAAGGCAGAGGCTTTCTCTGAGCCACCCAGGAGCCCCAGGCATTGATTTTGTTTTTAAAAGCACCATTTGAAGTTGAGTCAAGTTTAAAGGCCACACATATGCCTTACTATGTAAAAGAGAAAGAATATAGGGTATACTGGCTTGAGTCAGATTATTTTTTCTTTCAGTATTAGTAATAGTTACAATTAGTAACAATAGAATTATGTTTCTATATGTGAATTTTCTCAGCTGACCTTGGCCCTATATTTTCCGTTATCTGTATTAAATATATATTATATCTATTTGTAGAGAGTATAGAAAGGGCTTGTAAATTGTTATGTAACTATTAATTCATTTTAAGATGAATTCAAAGTAAGTATTGCTAAAATATTTTCACCCTCAAATTCAATAAAATTTATGTTTGAGAGTTATGTCTTATAAGGAATATTTATCTTATCATTGTGCATTTAATTCAGCATTTTATCCGCTGTTTGGAAATTAGTCTTTTTGAATCTTCATATTCCTTAGCTACATAGTACCAGAATATTTCAGGAGCCATGAAAATTTGGAATTCATAATCATTTAGTACCTTACTGCTTAAAAGTATGATCTGCAGCCCATACCTGGGAACTTGTTAGAAATGAGAATCTCAGGTCCCACCTCAGACCTACTAAATCAAAAACTCCATTTTAACAAGATTTCCAGGTGATTCTTACGCACATTAAAGTTTGAGAAGCACTGATTTACTTACTAACCAGGTAAGCCACTTCAAAGTACTGGTTTATATAGCCATATAGCTCTTAAGCTGTGGAAATCATTCAGTTTGACGTCAGAACTGTGTTCTTCTTCCTTTAGATAGAATATAAATATTTGTTGATTCCATGAATTGAAAGATTTTAATTGTCTTAGAGTGTGTCTAGTTGTAGAGGTGTATGTTTTCATTGTTACTCTTAAGTTTCTACAAACTATATACAGAAAATGTACCCTTATTCCTTGTATAATGAGACATCTAAGATACAAGTGAAAATTCTTCTGAGATTTGCCATCTGTGCAAATGAGAAATCTATGTTGTGATATTTAGTGCACCAAGTTCAGTGAAATGGCATGTAAATATCTGCTAGTTCTGTGGCACATATAATTTGCTGATCAAAATAGCAGATTATACAATGAGAAGTTTATTTCCCACTGAGCTCTTACTAAAAACCTGATGTAGGTACAACAAGATAGAAGTGGAAGACATTACAAAGTTCCAGAGGCACTTCCATAGTTGTTTTGTCCACTGCTCACCAGCATTTCTTCCATAACTCTAGATTTGGCAAATGGGCATATGTAATTTACAGTAAATATCAGCAGCACTGTTCTACTACATCATTATGTACTGTTTTCTCCTCTGGAATTATTTAATTTGGGTTTCTTAAATGCGTATTTTCTCTGCATTGTCAGTTCTTTGAGTTTGAAATTATGTAGACATTTCCAATAATAATTTTAATACTAATTAAAATAATATCTGTGATAATTTTTCTTAACCTATTAGATTGAACCATATTGTCATTTATGTAGATCAAATGCCCTGTGATTTCACATGCTATTATATAGGAAGTTGAAAGGGGCCCTACTTTCCCATTTTTGTCACAGTAGTCACTAGAAATGATCTTGTTGTAACCCCCTTTTCTTTTGTTGTTTTTGTTTTCTTATACAAGAAATACGCCTTTTAGGAAAACAATACCCTTACACAAAGATTCATGAATGTAACAAACATGGGCTGATATAATCTTATGGTAAATTAATAGTTTTCTAAGTATAGTATTTTTTTTAAATTATCACAGTATAAACATTTACAAGACTTTGATTAATCTAAAACTTTTCCTCTCTATGTGCTCGTCTTTTTTTTTGTTTGTTTTAGAAACCTATTTCTTTTTCGTTACAGATTTTTAAAAAATATGAGCTTAAATTATTTTAGGAAAAAAGTTAAATATATTAGGAAAAACTAATTTTTTTAAGAACTAAAACGTAGTAATTAATATTTTGGTTGTTGCTGACACTTCACTGTTTAAAGCTTTAGTAGTTAATACAAACTAGTTTGTATTAACTCATAATTTGATTTGATTGCTCATAACTAAAACCCAATTATTTTGGCCATTTGCCAGTATTACCAAGGTGAAGTAAAATGAACATAATTATGAAGGAAAATAGATAACTATCTGTAGCAATGGTTTTATTAAAGATTACTAAGATCATATTAAGAATGGGTACTTAAATTCATTTACTTTTTTGAATATATTACAGACAGTGGAAATCCTTCTTTCTTAGCAATGCCAACAGCAGTATAATTATTTTAATTGTATAATTAGCGAACCAAATCAAAGGTATGATGACAGTTCTCCAGGGGTGCATTTATTCACCAACTAGGAGACTGCCTGATGAAGCATTTCTTAAAGGTGATTTAGTAACCTGTGAAATCTAGGGTGAGTTTCCAGATCTTTGTCATTCTGGGCTGAAAGTTAATAATGTTAAGAAAGTATCTGGATTATAAAGCAAGCTGAGAACAGGGAAGTGTGGTATGAAACCACCAGTGTTGAAATTTCAGCTATTTTTATCCTAAGCCTGAAGTTCATGCATTATAAAAATAGTATCTTTTAAAATATAAACTTGTGGGGCTTTCTTTGCTTTTTGCTATTACAAATACAAATAATTGTGAATTTAGTATATGTTAAAACAACTTCTGTTACCACATTTTGGTTGTTTTATATTATGTGTTATCAAGCTGTGTTTTTGTGTTTTATTTTAGCTTATTTGCACTAATCTTGATGAACTCAGGGAATTAATCACAAAAATCGAGAATGAACTCAAAGATCTGGAAAACAGTAGAAAAAAATCGGTAGGTGTTGATCCAAAAGTTCTGTCTATTATTATCAGCATTAAAATTTATTCCTGCTTTTTTTTCAAGTCTTGTTCTCCTGGATTACATAAAAAATTGCAATGAAAAATAGAAACACTGTTCCTTTTGTTTCTCCTGTGTGGTCTAGTTTTCATTTTTCATAACAAAAATGGTACCAGGGCAAGTAAATTAATTTTGTTTGCCTGGTTTATATCAGGTATAGTTTTAAGTATTTCCCATTATACTGGTTGGTTGTTTTCTGACTGGTAGTTTTTTGGGAAATGCTTACGTTGCAGATATTCTTTATTAATAATTATATGCTTTTAATGAAAGTTTATTGCTTAGTAAAATAAAGATTTTAATAACTGTGATATAAATAACAGATACAAATTGTTTAGTCCTGCCCCAGATGTTTTTGATACATGCTTAACAGTATGTCTTTTTAAAACACCTCAATCAGCTGAAGATCTTTTTTAAACTTTAACTATATATTCTAAATTCACAATTTTACCTTCATTTTTTATTCTTGTAGGAATAGAATATAAAGGCATTATATTTATTCACTTAACACTTGCTAAAACACTCAATTATGTAATTCATTAAATCACTAATACTTGTTTAGCTGACATTCAGTGATACTGCAGATTCAAAACTCAGTTATACACCAGTAAATAAACGAGGGAGGCTTTAAACACTGCAGAAAACCAATCATTATTTTAAAAATCCCTGGGTTTTATGCCTTAGGAATGCCATGAAGCCACTCAATTTTAGGTCTTTGCTCAGAACCTATTAATCTAGAATTATGTATAAAATAAGGATAGTGAAATAGCAAGCTGCATTTCAGCAGATTTGTAGTAGTCATTTTATCTGCTCTCTAGAAAAGACTTATTGGTAGCACTCTGAAGGAAAGAGACTTAAGTGCCATAAAAGTACAACTTTCTGAGGTTATTTAATATAGGTATAAAACAGAGTCAGGCATTTCAGAAGTTTCATGTGATATCCTTGAAAATATTGATATAATATAAGAGGTAGAATAGAAAAATGTTCATAGTGATAACCATCAATTAACAAGAAAACATTATATTGAAGTATATAATCCTAGAATGTAGAAAACTATATATATTTTAGAAATATTTCCATTAAAAATGGTTTAGACCCTCATTAGATTCTTATATGTTCATATATATGTATGTATACTTTGTATATATACACATACATATTTTTTATATATACACATATGTATATATGTATTCTTTGCGTGTGTGTACACATATGCACACCAGCTGTTTTAAAATTTATCTCTGTGATGTATTTCCCAAACAATATTTATATTAGAATATTTTCTCCTCAACAAAGCCGTTTTTAATATATTTAATGTTATATGCTCATAAAGGACTGATTCTGTCCTTTAATAGGAAAGAGTAGTCTTTTAACCAGGGTGTTATTTACAATTTTTGCAGAAGCTGTTTATTTTTAGTGAGTTGTCTGTTCTTCATGAGTCTAAATAGAAACTTAGTTAAATAAATTGCTAATTGTTTTTTATGCTGCAGGTAAACATAATGTATGCATCTTAACTTGTTCCCATATTATAAATTAGGGATTTTTGTTTTTAATGAATAGTTTTATGCATAATGTACTTAATTTATAGCTTGTATTGTAAAAGCAAAAGACTTCTTCAAGGATCCTAGAGTTTTCCTGTAAAGTCTTCTACCTAACTTCCATATTCCAAGGTATAAGCATATTGCCTTCCTTCACAGGAACAAGTAAAAAAGTGAAAGAATACATAGATTTCAAATACTTAACATTGTAGTCTTTGAAGCCATGTTTATAAGAAAATTTTAGGTTACATACAGGGTTTAATTGATTAAGTTTTGTGACTCTAAATTTTTAACTTGTCCATGACTCTTAGAATTTGCATATTATTTTTTTCTTTTTAAGATTTTATTTATTTGAGAGAGAGAGCTCAAATGTGGGGAGGAGGAGAGGGAGAGGGACAAGCAGACCCTGTGCTGAATGCTCTAAATACTCTAAAACAGTATTTAGAGTCAAAGCAATTTGTTACTCATCACCAAGGCAGGGGCCCAAGATAGGGCTCAGTCCCAGAATGCTGAGATCATGACCTGAGCCAAAACCAGGAGTTGGACACCCAGCTGACTGAGCCACCCAGGCACCCCGCATATTAGTTTTTGTTGTTGTCTTTTTTTTATAGACAGTATTAGCAGTAGCCTTTATTATAAATTTTACAGTGTTTCAAAATCATTTCATCAGCATTCACACTCAGATTCTCAGAATTGTATAACACATTTTAAGTTTAAAGGAAAACTTAATATCTTACAAAAATGAACAAGTGTTCGTGTTCAATTCATTTATTTAATTTTTAATAATACATACACTAACAAGTTATTTACATATTGTTTAAACCTACTTAACTCAAAAAAATAGCATTCTCTGGTTAAACAGATGGCTAAATCTATCTATTGCTTATTATACACAATAGTCTTAAATACTAAATTTCTCTTAAGCACTTGCTGAGGAGCTCCATTTTTTGTATGATTATTCAAAATAAGAAAATATTACTGGAGTACCTGGTATTATCTCCGCACTTTCATGAACATACAGGTTTAAGTAGCAGATGGTGGTCCAGTCATCATCTTATGAACAGTCATTTTATGACTAAATGTCTTTGAATAATTTCCAAACAGGTGTACCTATATTACTCTTTCATCTCTACACTTGACATTTTAGATTCTTCTAAGAAAGGCAGGAGCAACAGTGATTCTACACTTTTAATTTAACTGGAGATTTAATCTATTGTTTTTGCTTTGTTTTGTTTGGTTTGGTTGGGTGGGTGTTTTTTTTTCTTTTGTATTCACTTGGGAATGTCCACTGAGATTTGGACAATACAGACTAAGTTACTAATAGCCCAAGATAGACCTAAGCCAAGGTTAGGGAAAGAATTCAGCTAATTTCTTTAGATATTTTCACAGGTGATTAAGGGTCAATTCAGTGGTTAAAAAGAACAAATATATTTATTCAGTTTGTTCCAATATCAATGTGCCTCTAAAGTTTTATGTATCATGTGTCTAAATATTTTTGTCCAGTAAGTTGACCGTAATTATGTGTTTGTAAATACTAATCTATTCCCCAATTTTTATTATATTGGCCAACAAATTCTAATAATTCAATGGAATTTGTTAGTTTAATATAAATTCTTAAAATGTCACAAATATGAGGACTGTCTTTAATTCATTGTAGATACAACATAAATTTTCATTTTTTTTCTCTTCTGTTGCAAAAAAAGTCATTAATGTATAAAACAATTTTTTTTTTTTAAGATCATTTATTATTTATTTATTTATTTGCCAGTGATAGAGGGAGAGAAAGCGAGCAAGCACAGGCAGACAGAGAGGCAGGCAGAGGCAGAGGGAGAAGCAGGCTCCCTGCCGAGCAAGGAGCCTGATGTGGGACTCGATCCCAGGACGCTGGGATCATGACCTGAGCCGAAGGCAGCCACTTAACCAACTGAGCCACCCAGGCGTCCCTAAAACAATTTTTTTTGACTTTTAAAATTCTCATGTTATGCTTTGTAAGAAATAGTAATATATTTGAAGTTCAAGCATTCTTAGGAATACATTATACAAAACATAGTTTCAAAACTGATGCACAGTAAATAAACATGATGGATGAATAAATTTCAGCCAAATTTCCACACATTGAGGTTTCACATATGATAATAGGTAATGTGATTCTGATTTTCGTTAGTATATTTGACACACAGTGTTAGTAGTTTTAAAATATGTTTTCTGCTCCTCAAGAAATAGAAATTCTTGGGGCTATACTTAATGGGGATAATCTTAATGAGATTACTAACATATAAACTATTCCCCTTTAAACTGCCTAAAAGGTTTTTTCATGAATAGCTTATAATGACCACAAAGCTTAATGGTAGCGATAGACTGTAAATGTTTACATTTTAGTATCATTTCTTATTTTTCTATGGAAACCAATACTGATTATGATAGATGTTAGTTGTAAGAATAACTTTACTGGATGTTTATACTAATATTAAATACTAGTTTGTCTGCCATCATTTGGAAATAAGGTGTTTCACTTAATGAATTTTCTAGATAACCAAAACCTGAACTTTAGGATGATATTTCTTTTTTTTTTTTAATTTCTTATTTTAATTACTGAATGACAAACTTCTGTGCCTCCTTTTACTCTATTGAAAAAAATTTTAACCCTTTTTTGATGAGTCAAGGATCATTATGAATATCCATAAGTATACTCATATTCTAAAAATTTATTGATATCAGTAACTCTAATTAAACATTTACCAAAAGACCTTTATGCTATATATTTTGAAGGTGTGTGTTTGTTTTTTTGCTTTTGTTCTCTTTCCTCATTGTCTTTTGTTTCTTGTTTTTGTGCATGTATTTGCCCTAGCTGATATACTGTGAATTACAAAACAAGTAACAATATTTAAGTTATTTAAGTCCAATAAGAATTGGACTCATAGGGGCACCTGGGTGGCTCAGTGGGTTAAAGCCTCTGCCTTCAGCTCGGGTCATGATCCCAGGGTCCTGGGATCGAGCCCCGTATCGGGCTTTCTGCTCGGCAGGGAGCCTGCTTCCTCCTCTCTCTGCCTGCCTCTCTGCCTACTTGTGATCTGTCAGGTAGGTAAATAAAATCTTTAAAAAAAAAAAAAAAAGAATTGGACTCATAGTAAGGACCTGAGAGTCTTCTTAATATTAATTAAGAAATTAAGTGCATGAACTTGTAATACATTTCCTGTGGGCTTCCTTCACTATTGCCAGACAAATAGAGTATTAATTTTGATCTTCATAAGAAGTTATCACTGTCACAACTAAAACAGTATTTAGAGTCAAAGCAATTTTGTTACTTATCACCAACTTTTATATGTATCAAAGCGGCTCCAATAAAAAGGGGATGTATTCCATATAGACATTTGTTTGTCATGAATGCCATTGCTAAAGATAGAAATATCTATGTGATAGAGGATTTAACATGAATTTGTGCACACACCTCACTTCTTTAGAAGATTTCTTCTCTGGAGGGCCTTTCCAGGTAGTTTTTCCTACCAAAGCAACAAGGAAGAATTATCCCACTCCTCACCCTTGTCAGCATGTCATTATAAAAGCTTTCCTAACCTCTTGGAGGTTTTGAGCTACTCATTGTATTAGAAGATTTACAGTCTTTTAAAATCTAGATTGTTGACTTATTCTTGTAAGGCAGCTAATCTCATTTATAGTTAATAATGTAAGGGGAGAAAAATACTTTAGTTTTCTTGAGTTTGTTCTAGCATACTTGGTACCATTACTTTATGTAGGAACTTATTCAGAAAAGGCTCAGCATCCTTTGGATCCAAAGTGTTACATATCTAATTTTCTACCTGAGATTTGTTTAAAGTGAGATATCTGGTTGAGATAATAGAAATATATAGTTTGACAGTTTTTAAATTTTGTCTTTCTCATTATCATTGAGATGATAGGATTCTTTAATTAGCTAAAGGAGAAATCATAGTAACATTTTTATTTTTGTGGTTTTAGTCAAGAGATAAAATTTGCATTTTGCCTAATTATTTGGAAAATATCTGTTTAAATTGAGGAAATGTATTAGTTTTCCAGAAAGATAGAACTAAGATATTGATAAATTTGCCTGATCCTATTGTATTTGAAATTTATTAGACATTATTACTCTCTAAATAATCAAAATTGGAAAATTTTGTAAGGCTTATAACAAGTGATAGTATCTCTGAGTTTTACATGTGACCCTTTTTTTTTCCGATATCTGCCTAATTTCCTTATGTCTTATGTCATATTTTAGATTTTCAAATAGGTTTCAACCTATTTTTCTTTAATAAGAAGAAATCCATAAAGAAACTGGATATAAAGGAAAAGTGTGAACAATTTGGCCAAAAAGTACAAGATATTATTTATAAGAAAAGAAGCTTTGTCTGGATTGTATAATGATGAATGATAGTCTTATCAATATAAAGAAACTAAAATTTAAAGTACAAGACTTTTTTTCTTTTCTAATACATCTTTTGTTAGTTAGATAACTCAACACTTAGGATAAATATCACAGTCAATATGTTAAAAAAGCTATAAAACTGCCTTGCTCTTTGATCTTCATCCTGTTTGGAATTTAATTTTTATTTTCCTCAATTCATGCCCCCTTCCTCCCAAAAAAAGAATTTACACAGTGGTGTGTTCAGCAGACTACCTCTAATAGTGAAAATTTGGAAAAAGCCTCTATGTCCAATAGTGGGAAGATGACTAACCAAACAGTGTTAACACAGTGGTATATCATATAGCTAGTAAAATAAAATATTTACAGATCATTGTTACTATATGGAAGTATTTGTGAAATGTTAAATTTTTTTAAGAACACAAAATAAGATGAGCCTAATGATTACAATATATAAAAATACTTCTTAAAAAGAATTGGAAGGGAATTGAAGTAATGAAGAAAATTAATCTTTATTATCTTCTTAAAATAATTTAAATTTATCATATAATAATGATATGTCTCTTGCCTAACCAAAGGCTGTACATTAGAAAGATCAAACAGAGATATCAGAAGCTTGGATCAAATGGTGACATCCCATTTTTGGGTCACAGAGTTCTGTATAAGCCACTAGTTACCAATCTGGTATGATCCCAACCCCACCCCCTTCCCCAAGAAGTCTTCTGGCAATGTCTGAAGACATTTTTGGTTATTGAAGAGGTGGTACTGGCACTTAATCGATAGAGCCCTGCAGTGCTGCCAAAGGTATCCTACATTACAGTGATCCTATAAGGCAGATGATAACGCCCTGCAACAAAAAATTATCTGGCTTCAAATGTCAGATGTGTGGAAATTGCAAAACCCTAACATAAGCCTGTATTTGCTAAGGGCCCTATTCTCTCACTTTTCTGCTGCTGCCAGTTTACTATGGGGAGAAAATGTTTTGAAAGTTGGGTAGAAATCAATGAAATCAGACACCCAATCCCATAATTGAGAGTACTTTATTGGATAGAAGTATATTAGATATACTTCTACTTCAGACTAGTGAAATTTGTGAATGTTAATATTCATCTTTACCTTTTATGATTCCATTAGATAGTTAAAAAAAGATTCTTGACTTTATATCCAGCTGTTTTCAATTTATTATGATTTATGGCCTCTCTCAAAGATGTTCATCATTTACCTTTATCTTCCTTTGTATAGGAAATGAAGTGGTTACAATTAACATGATTATATATGTATTTGTTTATTTTTAGAAAGGTGATATAATGTGTCTTTAAAAAGTGAAGAAATAGGGCGCCTGGGTGGCTCAGTGGGTTAAGCTGCTGCCTTCGGCTCAGGTCATGATCTCAGGGTCTTGGGATCGAGGCCCGCATCGGGCTCTCTGCTCAGCAGGGAGCCTGCTTCCTCCTCTCTCTCTCTCTCTCTGCCTGCCTCTCTGCCTACTTGTGATCTCTCTCTCTGTTGAATAAATAAATAAAATCTTAAAAAAAAAAAAAAAGTGAAGAAATAGTAAGGAATAGAAAGAGATAAATAGAAAAATATAGCTAAACTATATTTAAAGCTTACATGAAATTATATAGACCCCCAAAACACAATTGCATATAGTATAAGCTTATATAAGACAAAGGGACTATTTATACATTAATCTTATTTTCTAACACCTATAACAGAAATTTTATTATAATGAAGGATTATGGGATTTTTCCTTCCTCTCTCCATTCCATATCCATGTGTTCACAATGAGGCATCAAATCAAAATTATTTTATAGCTCACTGTTTAGAGTACAAAATCTATTAAAGTGTAAGAAGTATTAGATACATTTAGAGTCCTGAATATGCCCTAATTAACTTTATTTAATGCCTTTTCTTGTAGATATGGTTGTAGTAATCTCTAAATTATCCTTAAAATTAGTTTTTTACAGTTACATCATTATATATATCCTTTTGTTAAAGATTTTATTTATTTATGTGACAGAGAGGGCACAAGCAGGGGGAGCAGCAGAGGGAAGGGAAGAAGCAGGTTCCTTGCTGATTAAGGAGCACAACCTGGGGCTCGATCCCAGAACCCTGGGATTCATGACCTGAGCCGAAGGCAGACAGATGCTTAACTGACTAAGCCACCCAGGCGCGCCTGTATCATTTTCTTATTCTAGATTTACTGGTAAACTACTGGTTAACAAAACTGAAAACAATCTCAGCTGTTGGGGGAAAAATCACTTTGTCTTTAAATAGCCGTATTTAAAGCTTTTAAAATACTAAAACACCCTTTTGAAAGTCATGTACAACAGATAAACTTCTTTACCTGTGTTAGTTACAGTTTCAAGTCTTATTCATAAGGCAAGTACTTCCTCAGTGCCTTCTGTATGTTATGTATAGTACCAGGAATTTGGATCTGAAATTAAAACAAAGTCCTGTCCTCAAAGAATTCACGTAAGGGCTTAAGATTTTATTCCCAACACTGGTGATAAATTTTTAATTTTAATCTAGGTGAGTTGGGCTATCATCTGTCCTTTTATAAAAGACTTAATCTTTTCTTTTCAAGCATTCAAAAGTCACCATACACTCCAGACACTTGGCTCACTTCCCTTAATTACATGTTTATATGTTTGGAAATAGGGTGGAGGGGTAGGTAACATGCATTTTATGAAGAATCAAATGGTAACTAACTGACATGCTCAAAATAATAGCTATTATATAAAAGCTAGATGACAGGAAATGTGAACCAGAGCAATTTATGACTGGTAAGACAAAACTTCAGTTAGTACTGAATTACCTAAGAATGAATTATCCACATTTATCTATGGCAAATCCTATCCCTTGGGTATTTTTTTAACATTTTATAACTACTCAGCTAAGAAATAGATTTTAACCCTTGTTAATAGTGCCAAGTGTTTCTATTTATTACAATTTGGCATAGTTTGAATCCCAACAGGGAAACTTTCATAAAAAGATTATTTGAGGGGTGCCTGGGTGGCTCAGTCAGTTAAGGAGCTGCCTTTGGCTCAGGTTGTGATCCCAGGGTCCTGGGATCATGCCCTGCCTCTGACTCCCTGCTTAGTGAAAGTTCCCTTCTCCCTCTGCACCTCCCAGCACCCCCTTCCGGACTTGTGCTCTCTCTCTCTCTCTCTCAAATAAATAAATAAAATCTTAAAAAAAAAAAAAAAGAAATATAGATCATAAAGAAATTTGAACAGTGCTTAAAGTCACTTTATTAAAATGTAACAGTAATTTATAATGATGACTCAGGTCACTGAGAGTTCAATTTTATTCAAACAAAGAGGCAACCCACGGAATGGGAGAAGATATTTGCAAATGACAAAAGGTTGATATCCAGGATATATAATGAACTCCTCAAACTCAACACACACGAAACAGGCAAACATATCAAAAAATGGGAAGAACATATGAACAGACATTTCTGCAATCAAGACATACAAATGGCTATCAGACACATGAAAAAATGTTCATCATCATTAGCCCTCAGGGAGATTCAAATTAAAACCATATTGAGATATCACCTTACACCAGTTAGAATGGCCAAAATTAACAAAACAGGAAACAACATGTGTTGGAGAGGATGTGGAGAAAGGGGAACCCTCTTCCACTGTTGGTGGGAATGCAAGTTGGTGCAGCCTCTTTGGAGAACAGTCTGGAGATTCCTCAAGAAATTAAAAACAGAACTTCCCTATGACCCTGCCATTGCACTCCTGGGTATTTACCCCAAAGATACAGATGTCATGAAAAGAAGGGCCATTTGTACCCCAATGTTTATAGCAGCAATGTCCACGGTCGCCAAACTATGGAAAGAACCAAGATGCCCTTCAACGGACGAATGGATAAGGAAAATGTGGTCCATATACACTATGGAGTATTATGCCTCCATCAGAAAGGATGAATACCCAACTTTTGTAGCAACATGGATGGGATTGGAAGAGATTATGCTGAGTGAAATAAGTCAAGCAGAGAGAGTCAATTATTATATGGTTTCACTTATTTGTGGAGCATAACAAATATCATGGAGGACAAGGGGTGTTAGGAGAAGGGAGTTGGGGGAAATTGGAGGGGAGGTGAATCATGAGAGACTATGGACTCTGAAAAACAATCTGAGGGTTTTGAAGGGGCGGGGGTTGGGAGGTTGGGGTACCAGGTGGTGGGTATTATAGAGGGCACGGATTGCATGGAGCACTGGGTGTGATGAAAAAATAATGAATACTGTTTTTCTGAAAATAAATAAATTTAATTTAAAAATTTTATTCATTATGTATTCAGAAGATCTGGAAGACATTGTGATCTGAGAATATGCAGGGAATAATAACACCTATTCTCCTGAAGCTGTTTCAAAAAATTGAAGCAGAAGGAAAACTTCCTGACTCTTTCTATGAAGCCAGCATTACCCTGATCCCAAAACCAGGCAAAGACCCTACCAAAAAGAAGAATTTCAGACCAATATCAATGATGAATATGGATGCTAAGATTCTCAACAAGATCCTAGCAAACAGGATCCAAAAGCACATTAAAAAGATTATACACCAGACAAACCATAAGTGACTCTTAATCTCACAAAACAAACTGCGGGTTGCTGGGGAGAGGGGGTTTGGGAGAAGGGGGTGGGATTATGGACATTGGGGAGGGTATGTGCTTTGGTGAGTGCTGTGAAGTGTGTAAACCTGGTGATTCACAGACCTGTACCCCTGGGGATAAAAATATATGTTTATAAAAAATAAAAAATTATAAAACAGAAAATTAAAAAAAAAAAAAAAGATTATACACCATGACCAGGTGGGATTCATCCCTGGGCTACAAGGATGGTTCAACATTCGCAAATCAATCAATGTGATAGAACAAATTAATATGAGAAGAGAGAAGAACCACGTGGTCCTCTCAGTCGGTGCAGAAAAAGCATTTGACAAAATCCAGCATCCGTTCCTGATTAAAATGCTTCAAAGTATAGGGTTAGAGGGAACATTCCTGAACTTCATCAAATCTATCTATGAAAGACCCACAGCAAATATCACCCTCAATGGGAAATAGCTTGCAGCCTTCCCGTTGAGATCAGGAACACGACAAGGATACCCACTCTCACCACTCTTGTTCAACATAGTATTAGAAGTCCTAGCAATAGCAATCAGACAACAAAGAGAAATAAAAGTTATCCAAATTGGTAATGAAGAAGTCAAACTCTCTCTTCGCAGATGACATGATTCTTAATATGGAAAACCTAAAAGACTCCACCCCCAAACTACTAGAACTCATACAGCAATTTAGCAATGTGGCAGGATACAAAGTCAATGTACAGGAATCAGTGGCTTTCTTATACACTAACAATGAAAATACAGTAAGGGAAATTAGATAATCAATTCCATTTACTATAGCACCAAGCACCATAAGATACCTGGGAATAAACCTAACCAAAGAGATAAAGGATCTGTATTCGAGGAACTAGAGAACATTCATGAAAGAAATTGAAGAAAACACAAAAAGATGGAAGACCATTCCCTGCTCTTGGATCGGAAGAATAAACATTGTTAAAACGTCTATACTGCCTAGAGCAATCTATACTTTTAATGCCATTCCGATCAAAATTCCACCAGTATTCTTCAAAGAGCTGGAGCAAATAATCCAAAAATTTGTATGGAATCAGAAGAGACCCCGAATCGCTAAGGAAATCTTGAAAAACAAAAATAAAACTGGGGTCATCACGCTACCTGATTTCAAGCTTTACTACAAAGCTGTGATCACCAAGACAGCATGGTACTGGCATAAAAACAGACACATAGACCAGTGGAACAGAGCGGAGAGCCCAGATATGGACCCTCAACTCTTTGGGCAAATAATCTTCGACAAAACAGGAAAAAATATACAGTGGAAAAAAGACAGTCTCTTCAATAAATGGTGCTGGGAAAACTGGGCAGCTATATGTAGAGGAATGAAATTTGACCATCCTCTTACACCGTACACAAAGATAAACTCAAAATGGATAAAAGACCTCAATGTGAGACAGGAATCCATAAGAATCCTAGAGGAGAACATAGACAATATTCTCTTCGATATCAGCCACAGCAACTTCTTTCAAGATATGTCTCCAAAGGCAAAGGAAACAAAAGTGAAGGTGAACTTTTGGGACTTCATCAAAATCAAAAGCTTCTGCACAGCAAAGGAAACAGTCAAGAAAACAAAGAGGCAACCCACGGAATGGGAGAAGATATTTGCAAATGACAGTACAGACAAAAGGTTGATATCCAGGATCTACAAAAAACTCCTCAAACTCAACACGCACAAAACAGACAATAATATAAAAAAAAAAAATGGGCAGAAGATATGAGCATAGACTTCTCCAATGAAGACACACAAATGGCTATCAGACACATGAAAAAATGTTCATCATCACTAGCCCTCAGGGAGATTAAAATTAAAACCACATTGAGATATCACCTTACACCAGTTAGAATGGCCAAAATTAGCAAGACAAGAAACAACATGTGTTGGAGGGGATGTGGAGAAAGGGGACCCTCTTCCACTGTTGGTGGGAATGCAAGTTGGTGCAGCCTCTTTGGAGAACCGTGTGGAGATTCCTCAAGAAATTAAAAATATAACTTCCCTATGACCCTGCAGTGGCATATCTTCATATCATGACCCTTCCGTTGCACTCCTGGGTATTTACCCCAAAGATACAGATGTCGTGAAAAGAAGGGCCATCTGTACCCCAGTGTTTATAGCAGCAATGGCCAGGGTCGCCAAACTGTGGAAAGAACCAAGATGTCCTTCAACGGATGAATGCATTAGGAAGATGTGGTCCATATACACTATGGAGTATTATGCCTCCATCAGAAAGGATGAATACCCAACTTTTGTAGCAACATGGATGGGACTGGAGGAGATTATGCTGAGTGAAACAAGCCAAGCAGGGAGAGTCAATTATCATATGGTTTCACTTATTTGTGGAGCATAGCAGATAGCATGGAGGACATGGGGAGGACATTAGAGAGGAGAAGGGGCTTGGGGGAAATTGGAAGGGGAGGTGAACCACGAGAGACTATGGACTCTGAAAAACCGTCTGAGGGATTTGAAGTGCGGGGCGATGGGAGGTTGGGGTACCATGTGGTGGGTATTAGGGCATGGATTGCATGGAGCACTGGGTGTGGTACAAAAATAATGAATACTGTTATGCTGAAAATAAATAAAAAATTTATAAAAAAAGAAAATCTGAAAGACATACTTCTTTCAATTAAAAAAAAATTGCATCTAAGGAGAAAACCTCGATTAACTAATATATTTACTTATGCAGTTTGAATACTTTCTATGGGTCCACTCTGCTAGGCTTTGTGATAGAGCCTGAGAAAGTGAAAATAAGTAGGTTACTGTCCTTGTTAAGATATCCCCAATCTTCATGTCACTTACATGGAATTTTTGTGCTCCACTGATACCAAACGTAGCATTACTTAGTGATTTAGATTGTGCAGTGACTTGCCTGAGAACCCACCTTTCTGATACATCAGGTGTAGATTTACAAATTTTGTCAGCTTATTTGCTACCACCTATTTACTGAAAAGGGTCAAATTCAAATACTTAGCCAGTGGTTATTTTCCAGTTCACGATTCTTTATTTGTAAATGCAAGTCGTTGTATACCATTAGTATACATACATTGTTGGATTTCTTTTCCTTTTAGTGACTACCTTACTAGGAATACGATCTGTCATACACTTTTTCCTCTCTACAGAGCTAAATGACATCAAAGTTCGTAACAAATTCTAATCATTGGTATAGTTGTTTATTTTCATGCTATCTAGTTAAATGCTAATTTAGAAATGTAATGGAAATATCATTCAGTATGGGGTATCTTTAAAGTACAAATTGTTTCTTTTTCTATTAAATTAGTCTCAAGTGAAAATGAGTGAGAGAAAATACTAGCATGTGTTAGTTCCTATTAGAATCTCTGGCAGTGTTAAAATAACTTTTAACTTTTCCCATGCTAATATGTATATATTTCACTATACACCCAAACTAGCTCTTTTTCAAGGGACTGTAAACCAACAAAATGAATGTAATGTTTTAACCCTAAAACTGAATATGCAGGGATATATGAGTATAGAGATAGTTTCTTTAGGTAAGCAATAAGAAAAAAAAGTGAATACTCCCTTCTCATTTAATATTATTAAGACTAAGGAGAATGTCAAATAATTAGTTTATTAATATACTTATTACAGTTAATTTGATTTCTGCTATGTTTTTATACATATGAGTTTAATTTATTTATAAGCTACCCTCAGATACTGCTAGTAATTTTTTTTCATTGTTAATAATTTTTTATTTTTTATAAACATATATTTTTATCCCCAGGGGTACAGGTCTGTGAATCGCCAGGTTTACACACTTCACAGCACTCACCAAAGCACATAACCTCCCCAACGTCCATAACCCAACCTCCCCAACGTCCATAACCCCACCCCCCTTCTCCCAACCCTCTGCCCCCCAGCAACCCTCAGTTTGTTTTGTGAGATTAAGAGTCACTTATGGTTTGTCTCCCTCCCAATCCCATCTTGTTTCATTTATTCTTCTCCTACCCACTTAAGCCCCCATGTTGCATCACCACTTACTCATATCAGGGAGACGATATGATAGTTGTCTTTTTCCGCTTGACTTTTGCTAAGCATGATACACTGCAGTTCCATCCATGTTGTCGCAAATGGCAAGATTTCATTTCTTTTGATGGCTGCATAGTATTCCATTGTGTATATATACCACATCTTCTTGATCCATTCATCTGTTGATGGACATCTACATTCTTTCCATAGTTTGGCTATTGTGGACATTGCTGCTATAAACATTCGGGTGCACGTGCCCCTTTGGATCACTACGTTTGTATCTTTAGTGTAAATACCCAGTAGTGCAATTGCTGGGTCATAGGGCAGTTCTATTTTCAACATTTTGAGGAACCTCCATGCTGTTTTCCAGAGTGGCTGCACCAGCTTGCATTCCCACCAACAGTGTAGGAGGGTTCCCCTTTCTCCGCATCCTCGCCAGCATCTGTCATTTCCTGACTTGTTAATTTTAGCCATTCTGACTGGTGTGAGGTGATAGCGCATTGTGGTTTTGATTTCTATTTCCCTGATGCCGAGTGATATGGAGCACTTTTTCATGTGTCTGTTGGCCATCTGGATGTCTTCTTTGCAGAAATGTCTGTTCATGTCCTCTGCCCATTTCTTGATTGGATTATTTGTTCTTTGGGTGTTGAGTTTGTTAAGTTCTTTATAGATTTTGGACACTAGTCCTTTATCTGATATGTCGTTTGCAAATATCTTCTCCCATTCTGTCAGTTGTCTTTTGGTTTTGTTAACTGTTTCCTTTGCTGTGCAAAAGCTTTTGATCTTGATGAAATCCCAATAGTTCATTTTTGCCCTTGCTTCCCTTGCCTTTGGCGATGTTCCTAGGAAGATGTTGCTGCGGCTGAGGTCGAAGAGGTTGCTGCCTGTGTTCTCCTCAAGAATTTCGATGGATTCCTTTCTCACATTGAGGTCCTTCATCCATTTTGAGTCTATTTTTGTGTGTGGTATAAGGAAATGGTCCAATTTCATTTTTCTGCATGTGGCTGTCCAATTTTCCCAACACCATTTATTGAAGAGGCTGTCTTTTTTCCATTGGACATTCTTTCCTGCTTTGTCGAAGATTAGTTGACCATAGAGTTGAGGGTCTATTTCTGGGCTCTCAATTCTGTTCCATTGATCTATGTGTCTGTTTTTGTGCCAGTACCATGCTGTCTTGATGATGACAGCTTTGTAATAGAGCTTGAAGTACAGAATTGTGATGCCACCAACGTTGGCTTTCTTTTTCAATATCCCTTTGGCTATTCGAGTTCTTTTCTGGTTCCATATAAATTTCAGAATTATTTGTTCCATTTCTTTGAAAAAGATGGATGGTACTTTGAAAGGAATTGCATTAAATGTGTAGATTGCTTTAGGTAGCATAGACATTTTCACAATATTTATTCTTCCAATCCAGGAGCATGGAACATTTTTCCATTTCTTTTTGTCTTCCTCAATTTCTTTCATGAGTACTTTATAGTTTTCTGAGTATAGATTCTGTGCCTCTTTGGTTATGTTTATTCCTAGGTATCTTATGGTGTGGGGTGCAATTGTAAATGGGATGGACTCCTTAATTTCTCTTTCTTCTGTCTTGTTGTTGGTGTAGAGAAATGCAACTGATTTCTGTTCTGCATTGATTTTATATCCTGACACTTTACTGAATTCCTGTACAAGTTCTAGCAGTTTTGGAGTGGAGTCTTTTGGGTTTTCCACATATAGTATCATATCATCTGCGAAGAGTGATAATTTGACTTCTTCTTTGCCGATTTGGATGCCTTTAATTTCCTTTTGTTATCTCATTGCTGAGGCTAGGACTTCTAGTACTATGTTGAATAGCAGTGGTGATAATGGACATCCCTGCTGTGTTCCTGACCTTAGCGGAAAAGCTTTCAGTTTTCTCCATTGAGAATGATATTTGCGGTTGGTTTTTCATAAATGGCGTTGATGATATTGAGGTATGTGCTCTCTATCCCTACACTTTGAAGAATTTTGATCAGGAAGGGATGCTGTACTTTGTCAAATACTTTTTCAGCATCTATTGAGAGTATCATATGGTTCTTGTTCTTTCTTTTATTAATGTGTTGAATCACATTGACTGATTTGTCGATGTTGAACCAACCTTGCAGCCCTGGAATAAATCCCACTTGGTCGTGGTGAATAATCCTTTTAATGTACTATTGAATCCTATTTGCTAGTATTGTGGTGAGGGTTTTCGCATCTGTGTTCATCAAGGATATTGGTCTATAGCTGTCTTTTTTGATGGGATCTTTGTCTGGTTTTGTGTTCAAGGTGATGCTGGCCTCATAAAATGAGTTCAGAAGTTTTCCTTCCATTTCTATTTTTTGGAACAGTTTCAGGAGAATAGGAATTAGTTCTTTAAATGTTTCGTAGAATTCCCCCGGGAAGCCGTCTGGCCCTGGGCTTTTGTTTGGAAAATTTTTTTTTTTTTAAAGATTTTATTTATTTATTTGACAGACAGAGATCACAAGTAGGCCGAGAGGCAGGCAGAGAGGGAGAGAGAGAGGGAAGCAGGCTTCCTGCGGAGCAGGGAGCCCGATGCGGGGCTTGATCCCAGGACCCTGAGATCATGACCCAAGCTGAAGGCAGCAGCCCAAACCACTGAGCCACCCAGGCGCCCCTGTTTGGAAATTTTTAATGACTGTTTTAATCTCCTTACTGGTTTGGGTCTGTTCAGGCTTTCTATTTCTTCCTGGTTCAGTTGTGGTAGTTTATATGTTTCTAGGAATGCATCCATTTCTTCCTAATTGTCAAATTTGTTGGCGTAGAGTTGTTCATAGTATGTTCTTATAATAGTTTATATTTCGTTGGTGTTAGTTGTGATCTCTCCTCTTTCATTCATGATTTTATTTATTTGGGTCCTTTCTCTTTTCTTTTTGATAAGTCTGGCTAAGGGTTTATCAATTTTATGAATTCTTTCAATGAACCAGCTCCTAGTTTCGTTGATTTGTTCTATTGTTTTTCTGGTTTCTATTTCATTGATTTCTTCTCTGATCTTTACGATTTCTCTTTTCCTGCTGGGCTTAGGGTTTCTTTCTTGTTCTTTCTCCATCTCCTTTAGGTGTAGAGTTAGGTTGTGTACCTGAGGCCTTTCTTGTTTTTTGAGAAAGGCTTGTACCACTATATATTTTCCGCTCAGGACTGCCTTTGTTGTGTCCCGCAGGTTTTGAACCGTTGTATTTTCATTATCATTTGTTTCCATTATTTTTTTCAATTCTTCTTTATTTCCTGGTTGACCCATTCATTCTTTAGAAGGATGCTGTTTAGTCTCCATGTATTTGGGTTCTGTCCAAACTTCCTTTTGTGCTTGAGTTCTAGCTTGAGAGCATTGTGGGGTGAAAATATGCAAGGAATGATCCCAGTCTTTTGATACCAGTTGAGTCCTGATTTAGGACCGAGGATGTAATCTATTCTGGAGAATGTTCCATGTGCACTAGAGAAGAATGTGTATTGCGTTGCTTTGGGATGAAATGTTCTGAATATATCTGTGATGTCCATCTGGTCCAGTGTGTAGTTTAAGGCCTTTATTTCCTTGTTAATCCTTTGCTTGGATGATCTGCCCATTTCAGTGAGGGGAGTGTTAAAGTCTCTTACTATTATTGTATTATTGTTGATGTGTTTCTTTGATTTTGTTATTAATTGGTTTATATAGTTGGCTGCTCCTACATTGGGGGCATAGATACTTAAAATTGTTAGATCTTCTTGTTGGACAGACCCTTTGAGTATAATATAGTGTCCTTCCTCATCTCTTATTATAGTCTTTGGCTTAAAATCTAATTGATCTGATATAAGGATTGCCACTCCTGCTTTCTTCTGATGTCCATTAGCATGGTAAATTCTTTTCCACCCCTTCACTTTAAATCTGGAGGTGTCTTCGGGCTTAAAATGAGTTCTTGTAGGCAACATTTAGATGGGTTTTGTTTTTTTATCCATTCTCATACCCTGTTTCTTTTGATTGGGGCACTTAGCCCATTAACATTCAGGGTAATTATTGAGAGATATGAATTTAGTGCCATTGTATTGCCTGTAAGGTGACTTACTGTATATTGTCCCTGTTCCTTTCTGATCTACCACTTGCAGGCTCTCTCTTTGCTTAGAGGACCCCTTTCAATATTTTCTGTAGAGATGGTGCGGTGTTTGCAAATTCTTTCAGTTTTTGTTTGTCCTGGAAGCTTTTAATCTCTCCTTCTATTTTCAATAATAGCCTAGCTGGATATAGTATTCTTGGCTGCATGTTTTTCTCATTTAGTGCTCTGAATATATCATGCCAGCTCTTTCTGGCCTGCCAGGTCTCTATGGATAAGTCTGTTGCCAATCCAATATTTTTACCATTGTATGTTACAGACTTCTTTTCCTGGGCTGCATTCAGGATTTTCTCTTTGTCACTAAGGCTTGTAAATTTTACTATTAGGTGACGGGGTGTGGGCCTATTCTTGATTTTGAGGGGCGTTCTCTGAACCTCCTGAATTTTGATGCTCATTCCCTTTGCCATATTGGTGAAATTCTCCCCAATAATTCTCTCCAGTATACCTTCTGCTCCCCTCTCTCTTTCTTCTTCTTCTGGAATCCCAATTATCCTAATGTTGTTTCGTCTTATGGTGTCACTTATCTCTCGAATTCTCCCCTTGTGGTCCAGTAGCTGTTTGTCCCTCTTTTGCTCAGCTTCTTTATTCTCTGTCATTTGGTCTTCTATATCGCTAATTCTTTCTTCTGCCTCATTTATCCTAGCAGTGAGAGCCTCCATTTTTTATTGCACCTCATTAATAGCTTTTTTGATTTCAACTTGGTTAGATTTCAGTTCTTTTATTTCTCCAGAAAGGGCTTTTATATCTCCCGAGAGGGTTTCTCTAATATCTTCCATGCCTTTTTCGAGCCCGGCTAGAACCTTGAGAATTGTCATTCTGAACTCTAGATCTGACATATTACCAATGTCTGTATTGATTAGGTCCCTAGCCTTCGGTACTGCCTCTTGTTCTTTTTTTTTATGGTGAATTTTTCCACCTTGTCATTTTGTCTAGATAGGAGCATATGAAGGAGCAAGTAAAATACTAAAAGGGTGGCAATAACCCCAGGGAATATGCTTTAACCAAATCAGAAGAGATCCCAAATCGTGAGGGGGGAGAAAGGGGATAAAAAGAGGTTCAGAAAGAAAGAAGGAAAAAAAAAGAATTAAAAAAAGAAAACGAGGGGCGCCTGGGTGGCTCAGTGGGTTAAAGTCTCTGCCTTCAGCTCAGGTCATGATCCCAGGGTCCTGGGATCGAGCCCCACATAGGGCTCTCTGCTCAGCGGGTAGCCTGCTTCCTCCTCTCTGTCTCTGCCTGCCTCTCTGCCTGCTTGTGATCTCTCTCTGTCAAATAAATAAATAAAATCTTTTAAAAAATGAATAAAGAAAAATACAAGAAAGAAAAAAATATATATTAGATAAACTAGTTAAAAACGTTAAAAAAGAAGAGGGTAAAACTTAAAAAAATATTTTAACAGAAGAAGAGAAAAAAAATGAAAAAGAAAAAAAATTAAATTAACTGCAATTCTTAAAAAATCACAGGGAGAAAGCCATGAGTTCCGTGCTTTGCTTTCTTCTCCTCTGGAGTTCTGCTGCTCTCCTTGGTATTGAAACTGCACTCCTTGGTAGGTGGACTTGGTTTTGGCTGGATTTCTTGTTGATCTTCTGGGGGAGGGGCCTGTTGTAATGATTCTCAAGTGTCTTTGCCCCAGGTGGAATTGTACCGCCCTTACCAGGGGTCTGGTTGAGTAATCCGCTCAGGTTTGCTTTTAGGAGCTTTTGTTCCCTGAGCGCTTTCTGTAGAGTTCCGCAGCGGCCTCCTGGTCTCCGGCCTGGAGGAGCCGAGAGCCTGGGGCCCCACTCCTCAGTGCGCCCTCAGAGATCAGCGCCCAGTAACTCTCGTCTGCCTGACCTCTGGCCTCGCTTTGAGCTCACCAAGCCTGCGACCGGTTCAAGGTAATCCCGAGCTGTGAGCTTACTGTTGGCTCTATCTCTGTAGCCGGCTTCCCTGTTCCAATACCCGCAAGCTCTGCGACACTGAGACACCCCCCATCCTTCTGTGACCCTGCGGGACCCGGGAGCCGGCCCCTACCCCCAGAGTCTATCTTCCCGTCGCTTTGGATTCTCTTCTCTGCCAGTCCTACCTTTCAGAAAGTGGTTGTTTTTCTGCTTCTAGAATTGCTGTTCTTCTCTTCGATCTGCCGATGGATTTGCAGGTGTTTGCAATCTTTAGATAAGCTATCTAGCTGATCTCCTGCTAGCTGAAGTAGTCTCAGCCTGCTACTTCTCTGCCATCTTGACTCCTCCTCCTTCCTAGTAATTTTTTTTTTAAGATTTTATTTATTTATGACATAGCCAGAGAGGGAGCACAAGCACAAGGGAGCTGGAGAGGGAGAAGGGAGCCGAATATGGGGCTGAGCAGGGAACCGGATATGGGGCTCCATCCCAGGACACTGGGATCATAACCTGAGCTGAAGGCAGACACTTAAGGACTGAGCCACCCAGGGGCCTCAACTGCCAATGATTTTAAATGAGACCATCTTTGTGTATCAATCTCTGTGGCTTTTCTCAAAGTTACTTTCATTTTATTGAAAAGTGAGATATATTGTTATTTAATCCCTTTTCCACAATGGGATTTATGTGACAAGAGCCAAGCCTATAACAAAAAATATTTTGTTATATGATCCAGTTTCTGTGATCTAACATTTATAAGTGAAAGTGTATAGAAAAAAATGGCATTGATATTTTTGTTATATACATCTTGTTTTTGTACTGTTCATAATAAAATTTTTTTTCTTTCTCCACAGTAATGATGCTAATCCTCTCAATTTATAAAATCATTCTTCGTAATATTTATATATGATTTTACTTCTCTTCATAGAACTGTTGATAGCTATTTTGTTTACATATAATGTTATAGGAAAATCTATATAAGTAAGAGGATGGTTTGTGTAAATAAGTTACTTCCACCTAAGTTTAACATTCAAAGCATCTAAATTTATTAAAATGTATAAAATATGTCCATGGTGATAAGACATGTAAGAAACCTGGAATTTATTTCTTTTCCTTTTTTTCTTCCTTTTAGGTGTCCAATGTCTCCAGCATCAGTAGATTGCCAACTCCCTGTCCTTGCAACACCCCAGCCAGCATTATGCTAGTTCTGTCATACCCATCCCCGATTACTGCAGCAGAATGGAATCGTTCTTTAGTTGTAAGGTAAGTTTCCCTACCCACTCATTTCACACACATAGACTCAGCTTTTCATTTTACAATATTGTGTAGTTTTGTAAGTTTTTTTAAAGTTTCTTTTCCCATTTGGTTCCTTAGGTCATCAATGTATCATATTCAAAAACTTATAAAACTGCATAATATAATAAAAGCCTTATCTTGTGACCATAGACCAGCTTCTTTTTGTAGTAATCCCTATGAGGTTATAAAGCCTCCATTGTTTGACATTTGGGGCATCTCATGGAAAGGGAGCTGGCAATCTGCAGCTGCTGTGGACATTGGATGAGAAAATATTGAAAGGTAAGCTTCAGATTTAGACCATATTGTATGCCTTTGGTTCCATGGTGTATGCTTGAAATTCATACTTTATGTTAAACTTTATAGTAAATTCATGAAAGAAAAATACTGCTCTCCTCTTCTTTAACGTGATCTTCAGTAAATGTTTGCAATATTAAGTTCGCATAATACATTGGGATTATCTTAGAAGGTAATTTTTATCTGTGAAAATAGTGGGAATTCTAATATCGAATGAAGTATTAAACAAAAATAATATTAAATAAAATAGTTCATTTATCCCCATTTTCACATGTTTGTAAAACAAAGCTATTGCTAACTTTTAGCTTATTAAGTATATTTTTTATTAGAGAAGTGGTTATAACACTGTTCCACAAATACCTTTTACTAATCCTTCTACCTGCTGTCTTTGATTCTGTATTGATCACTACATATAAAGATTGTAAGAGCTTTCTGATTTTTTTTATTCCATCCATATTCTTTCCTATGTATTTGAAGAACAGGGAATTTGCTGTGTTCCTTGTTTTTTAATTCACTTTTAAACTTTAGAACGCTATAATTTTAAGTACTATTATAATTAAACAAATGAAAATAAGTTTCCTGGGTTTTAATTTTTTCATTACAGAGACACGTATAAAGATAAGTACTTTCACAATATAATTTTTTGTTTTTTAGACATTGTCTGTGTGTAGACCAAGTGGTACAGCATTATGTAGTGGAAGGAGAGTTAGATTTTAACATTCAGAAGAGCTAGAATTCTAACTGAAAAATCTGCTTCTATCTGGAAGTACTTCCCTGTGATTCACTGAGCCAACTTCTCTCTATAAAATTATGTTCTTCTCATTCCCTTTAGGAATTAGTTGTAATTAAATACAATTAAATTGTCTCCTTGTTTGATTTAATAATTTCATCCTAGAAGAAACACAGTAGTTGTCAGTTTTTCCTTTCTGTGTATATAAATAAAGTTCATCAATTAGAAAAGAATTTGCTAGCTTTTAGTTAATGACCTAATTTAAATTCAGGAAATATTTGATTTTACATAGATTTTTACTTGAAACCCAAGTTAAGGCATATCATTGCCATCTCTAACTTCTTTTTGTAAAATTTATAAATTTTTTTCTGTTTACACTAGTCTCATTGTATACTCCCAAGACCACCAGTAGGCAGAAGGGGACATGGTGTTTTAATTCCATTTGGGTTGTATTAACCAAAGAAGATGATAAATGAAACAAGCAGTATGAGTTTCTTTTTTAGTGTCAAGTGGGGAAAACACTTTACCTAAAATACCAGTCCCAGACCAGTAATACTGAACTTTTTAAAATTTATGTCCCCCTTTGATAAACATAAAAACTGTGGACACACATACATCATGACAGGATAAAGTGATATCCTTCATTGAGGTCATTGTATTCTTTGTATATATCTTCTAGTTTTTGTCAAACTTTACTTTCTGCAATTTCTGATATAAGAATACTAGACCTTTTGCTTTCCAAGCACAAAATGATTAAATATGCATTTTAAAAGGAGAAGGGAGTTGGGGGAAATTGGAAGGGGAGGTGAACCATGAGAGACTGTGGACTCTGAAAAACAATCTGAGGGGTTTGAAGTGATGGGGATGGGGGGTGGGAGGTTGGGGTACCAGGTGGTGGGTATTATAGAGGGCATGGACTGCATGGAGCACTGGGTGTGTTGAAAAAAATAAATGAATACTGTTATGCTGAAAATAAATAAAAAATAATTTTAAAAAATAATGAAATACCATACCATCACTACCCTAGGTTGAGAATATACACTATAAAGAAAGGGAAGAAATCAAAAAAATATATAAAGTTAGAAGGCCATAGCCATTTTCAAACAGGTCAATGGATAAGACAGAATTATATGAAAATTAGAAATCTAGTCTCTGATTAATATTTATGACCCCTTCTCTGTATATAGTTGGCTAGTTCAGTAATATATTTTCTGGGCATTGGATTATTTAAAGTTTAGTAATCAAAATAATATCAGAAGATGAAATGTAATCTTTTTAAAACTCTTTTCTACAAGAATTAATGCTGTATTTTAGTAGAGACATAAATACAACTGACAAATGTGTTGAAATAATGACATTTCATCTACACAGACTCCTTTCTCTTCCCGTGCCTCAGTCTACCTAGTCCCAAGGTCTGATAATACTGCTAGTCCTTTCTCACTCCCCACACCATCACCACTACACTAATCCAGATAGCAGCCAGACCACCCAGGTTAATTCTGCATCTGCCATTCTTCCCCATATAGCCCTCAGTTACAAAGAATTCAGCATGCCTGGTGCTCTCTAGTCTTTTAAACTTTTCCAATTAATTACACCATAATGGTGATATAATTAATTACTCATACCTTTCCTCTTTCTGCTTCCTTTAGCTTAGGAAAAGTTTATTCTCACCATTTCATTTTTGGGCCAAGTAGTAATTCAAAAGTAGAGAAATAATGTTGATGTGCCCATTTTTTTTTGTTTTTGTTTTTGTTTATTTTACTAAAACAGAATGCTACCTTATTCCGCAAATGATTTTAGGTTGACTCTCATTTGCCTTTTCATCTTCCTCACTTAGCTCTCCCTGGGGGAAAGTATTATTTATAGTTTAATAGTTTTATTTCCATGGGTCAGAATAAACACTTTGTACTATCACCTAGCTTTTGGAGGGGGGGAGGGTGGGAAATAAACTTTTGAAGTATAATTTACTCTTAAGGTGGGTCCTTTGAGAAAGCATTTGACAAGAGGGAAGGTTTTTCTAGGTTATTATATGAGATAATTGCTTTCCTTGAATTTTTGTTCACAATATTTTCACTTGTCATGCCATTAAGAAGACACAAGAATTAGTCATTGAGCCTAGGTTCTGTATTCATTATGTGCACATATGTACACATAATGATCCAATTTTAATTAACCCATTAAAATAATTACACATCTTCCTGCACTTCAAATAAACAGTTTAAAAACCTCAGAGGTAGAAATGTAGTTGTTTATTTCTACATGCATAAACATTTTGTTGTTTTAAAGCACAAAATGTTGGAGTAGGAACTATACTATTAATCATTTATGTTTGTGGATAAAATTTCATGTACACAGATAACATTTCACATTTCAGTGAATGAAATGTTGAAAGTTTTAGATATATATAAAATCGGGAAATTTAGGCACAGATTTAAAATACATTTTGCTCTAGGGAATAGTTTTTTTTCTTTCTTTTTTTTTTTGGATGGGAGTGGTTATTTTTCTCACAATGTTCTACACATGCAAATTAACTGAAAAATTGCTATGAGACGAAGTCTAATTTTTGCATGTCAAATGTGACATATATGTGTGTGTGTATATATATATATATATATATATAGCTATATTTTTTGTTATAAAAGAAAAAAAGTGAATGGACTGAATGGTATGTGAGTTATATCTCAAAAAAAAAAATACAGCATGGTTATATAACAGTAGGTGAAGATGGTGATGATGTTGATAGGTATGCACTATAACATTATGGAGAGGGGGGGCAGAGTTGGCTACCTAAAGATACAACTGCTATAAACTTACTGTTCCTATAGTATATGAATAATTTTATGAGTACTGCTGAAGTGTATTTTTACTGGAGGTTTTTATAATGTATGTTAGATTGCATTATGTGATACAGCTTTGAAGAGGTGGTGATGTAGTTCTAAGAACTTGGACTTAGGCATCAGCTAGATCTAGTTTCAAGTCATAGGACCTCGAACAATTATTTAATCTCTCTGAGCCATTGTTTCATCATTTCTTATGTGAGACTAAAATGTACATACAGAAGAATGTTTTCATAATTGCTTGAGTACATGTGTGCTCTCGTGCTCATAGAACCACTTCCTCCCTCCCCTCTTCCTCACTTTCCTCCCTCCTCCCTTTCCCCCTCTAGATATAGGTACAGATATAGATACATGAATGAAATACTTGGGCTAATACTCAGCAAATGGGAAGGGGGTGTCAGTAATTATTAACTCTTACTGTAGCTATAGCATTATAGTATTGTAAATTATGACCATTTATCTGCTTGTCTGTGCTGGAAACATTTTAAAGTACAGTAATAATAAAATTTCCTGAGGAAACTTCCTGAGGAAGTTTGTTAAGGCTGATTTTGAATGTAACAATCCTTTTTTCTCTTTTTCCCCACTCTGGGATAATTACAAAAACTTTACAGCAGTGAGCCTATCAGTTACATATTTAGTGAATTTATATATATGTTTATATTTTTACATGTATTTAGTAAATAATTTATTAAAATATTTATAATTGGGGGCGCCTGGGTGGCTCAGTGGGTTAAGGCCTCTGCCTTCGGCTCAGGTCATGAACCCAGGGGCCTGGGATCTAGCCCCACATCAGGCTCTCTGCTCAGCAGGGAGCCTGCTTCCTCCTCTCTCTGCCTGCCTCTCTGCCTACTTGTGATCTCTGTCTATCAAATAAACAAATAAAATCTTTAAAAAAATAAATGTATAATTGACCCAATTAAAAACCTCAAAAATTGTCTCCTTGTTTGATTAAATAGGTTTTAGATTTCTCCAAATAGAACTGAGAATCTCTAAACTATTACAAATAAGATTTATTATAAGACATTTTTCTCCTTTATAGCCTTCTAAAGAAGATGTACTCATTTGATGGGTATTGGCATTTCATTTTGTGTTTTACTCAGAAAATAAGGCCTGACATTCACTTTTAAATTAAATCTAAAGGATTTACTTTAATATTGTGTTTTTAGGGCAAATGGTATCATCGGAGGCAAGCAGTAAAAGAATTGCATGGCACGTTGATACGCCTTTTAAATGAATTGCTGCCATGGGAACCAAAGTTGATGAAAGCTTTTCAAAGAAACAGGTAATTAGAGGTTTATAATCTGTTTTACCTATTTTAAGGCTCTTAATTTATGACTATGGGGAGATATCCTGGAATCATTTTGTAATGTTCCATTGATTTATATTTCAGGAGATATTTTTGAGTCCCTACTGTTTGCAAGGCACTTCCTAAGCCCTAAAAATGTAATATTGATTAAATAAAACCATGCTCTGTGGCTTACATTCCTTTTCTTTTTTTCCATTGTGGTAAAATGCACAAACAAAATTTACCCTAGTAATTTAACTAGTTTTAGGTGTATAGTTCATTGGTATTATATACATTCATAATGAATGTTATTCTTAACCCCCATCTATCTCCTGAACTCTTCCTCTTACAAAACTGAAACTCTATACTTATTAAATAACTAACTCCCCATTCTCTCTTCTCCCCAGCCCCTGACAGTCACCATTCTACTGTCTGTATATATGATTTGACTACTCTTAATTACTTCGTATAATATACAATATTTGTGGTTTTGTGACTGTCTTATTTCACTTAGCATATTTTCAGGGTTCATCCAAATTGTAACATATGTCAGAATTTCCTTCCTTTTTAAGGCTCTGTGGTATTTCATTGCATGCATATACCTACATTTTGCTTCCTCATTCATCTGCTAGTGGGCACATGAGTAGTTTTCATGTTTCAGCTATTACAAATAATGTTGCTGCAAACATGGGTGTGAAGATATCTCTTCAAGATACTGTTCTCAGTTCTTTTGGTTTATACTTAGAAGTGGAATTGTTGGATCATATGGTAATTCTAATTTTTTAAAAATTTTTAAAGAATCACCATAGCCTTTTCCACAGTGTCTATACAGTTTTCCATTCCCACCAACAATACATAAGGATCCCAGTTTCTCCTAATCCTTACCAACGTTTGTTATTTTGTTTGTTTGTTTTTTATAGTAGCCATCCTAATGAATACTCGGTGGTATATTGTGCTTTTGATTTGTATTTACCTAATGATGTGCTTATTAGTTATTTGTGTATCTTTGGAGAAATGACTATTCAAGTCTTTTGCCCATTTTTGAATTAGCTTTTTGATTTTTTTGTTGTTGTTGATTTTTAGGAATTTTCTGTGTATTCTGGATACTAATGCTTTACTGGGTATATGATTTGCAAATATTTTCTTCCATTCTGTGTGTTACCTTTCTGTTTTGTTGATAGTGCCTTTGATGAACAATTTTTAAAATTTTCCATGAAATCCAGTTTCTTTTTTTTTGTTTATAGTTGTTGCCTGTGCCTTTAGTGTCATTCCCAAGAAATAATTAGTAAGTTTAATATTTAAATTTTGAAACCAAGTAATTTAAGCACTCCCGCTTTGTTTTTTATTTTTCAAGACCATTTTGGCTGTTTGAGGTCCCTTGAGATGCCATTTGAATTTTAGGATGTTTTTCTATTCCATAAAAAACATTGGAGTTTTGGTAAGGATTGCATTGAATCTGTGGAACAATTTGGGTAGTATTGACATCTTCAAAATATAAGTCTTCCAATCCATGAATATGGGATATGTTTTCATTTATTTAGTCATCTTTAATTACTCCTTCAGTGTTTTGTAGTTTTCATTGTACAAGTCTTTCACATCCTTAATTAATTCCAAATTATTTTATTCTTTTTGATGCTACTTAAAACAGAATTGTTTCAAGTTGCTTTTCAGATTGATTACTGTATAGAAATGCAACTGATTCTTGTGTGTTGACTTTGTATCCTGCTACTTGCTGAACTCATTTACTACTTCTAACAATTTTTATGTGGAATCTTTGAGGTTTCTATGTAATAAGATCATGTCATCTGTAAAGAGAGATTTATTTTTTTCCTTTGCTACATGGATGCCTTTTTTTTTTCTTGACTAATGCTTGGTCTAGAACTTTCAGTACAATGTTAAATAGAAGTAGTAAAAGTGAGCATCCTTGCCTTGTTCCCAAACCTAGAAGGAAAAAGTCTTTCACCATTGAGTGTGATGTTGACTATGCATTTTTCTTGTATGGCTTTATGCTGGGTTAGTTTCCTTCTATTCTCAGTTTGCTGAGTATTTTTATCATGGAAAGATGTTGAATTTTGTCATTATTTTTCTGCAGTTGAGATAATCATGTGGTCTCTTCACTTTATTATTTTAATGTAGAGTATGACAATCAATTTTCATATGTTGGACTATCCTTGCATTCTAGGAATAAATCTCATTTGGTCATAGTCATAATCCTTTCAATATGCAACAGAATTTGATTTGCTTATATTTTGTTTACCCGGATCAGTATCTTATCTGGGGGAGCATGGGAAGATGGCAGAGAGGGTAGACCCTAAGCGTGCACTGCCCCATGTTTACAACTATATATCATCCACATCCAAGTCATTAAACCAGAGAGCAGTCTGAAGACTGGCAGAACAAACTCCACAACTAAATATAGAGAAGCTGCAATCTGAAAGATTAGGAGGCCAGAAAGGCAGGGCGAGACTGCTAGTAGGAGAAAGGGAGCTGTGTGCATGGAGAGGACAAATAAACAGGAATTTGTACCAGGAAACTCATATGGGAAAACTAATCCCCGTAATGTTTGGCTTAAAAACCAGAGGAGCTAAATTCTATGAGTTTGTAAAAGCAGTGGCAATTGGAGCTTGTAACTTTAAAAGTCTTTAAAAGCTGACACAGCACTGGGTGAGCCAGGAGGGAAAGTGATAGTTGGGTCCCTGCCCTTAAAGAGAGCGCAGCCTGTGCAGAGAGGCAACATAAAATTGGCAGTTTACACAATGCCATGGGCAAACAGGAGACATATTTGTCCATACTGTTTTCAGAGCATATTGATGGATTTCTTTGAAAATGAGGGAACTGGCATGTACCATTTTCCTCCCCCAGCCCCCAGCATAACCATAAACTCCCTGTGGGAGAGGAGGCTGCACAGATATTTGTAGCCTGGACCTGGGGCGCAGAGCAAATTTTGTTAAAGCTGCGTGTGTGCCCCGCCCAGACTCTGGGTGTATACCTGATGGGGTTTTGGAATATAGGTGAGCTTCAGTGGGGTGGAGTCCGGAGCCAGTGACCAAGAAATAATTCTTTAGACATCTTTGGTGCAAAACGGTCTTTATTAAAGTATGGTGACAGGACCAGTGGGCAGAAAGAGCTGCTGCCCTAGGGTTGTGAGGAGTGTGTTCGGGGCAGGTAAGGAAAAAGGGAGGTTTCAAAAGGATTTTTCTATGTTAAGACTCACAGGATACTGGAGGCCTTATCATTGTCAAGTTAAGGTTTTTCCCTGTAGCAAGGCATTAACATGAAGATAGTTGGGAACTTCCTGGAGGAACATTATACTCTGCTTGCTTCAAGTGTCTGTTAATGGGCTGTAGATTATAAGAACATTATATTATATCTACATGTTCTTCTGGAAGCTAGGTTATTGATAGAAATGCTTTGTTCTTATAGATTTCTAAAACATTTGTAAACTGCGAGAGAGTCAGGTCTTATAAGATTGTGATCTCTATAGAGGCCTTTCCTTGGCCTTAGGCCAGCCAGGAGTGCCTGAGGAACCATGGGAGGGTGGGTGGTGTGGGATATCAGCTTCTGCTTTGTCCTCAGCTTGCATTCTCTTCCCTCATCATACCTGCTGCTGCAGACCATGCCCAGCCATTGTCGTATGCTCTCCACAAGCTTCACATCCCCAGCAGCCACAGCATTTTGGGAGATCTGGCATAGGACTAGTTGCCCAGTGCAATTTAGCTAACACCAGTACTCCACTCCCAAGTTCCCTGGTGGGCATGCCCCCTCAGAACTGGTCTGCCTGAGTCCCACTAACACCAGATAGTAAGCACATACCACAACAGGCAAGAGGGTCAGTGCAGATGGCTTCACTGAAAGGAAAAGTGACTCAGACATAACAGCAGGATGTAAACAACACACGTAGGATACTCCCCTAAAGTGCCAGGTTCTGTTTAACAGGGGGCACTGCACTTCAAGGGACTCCAGGACTGCCTCTTCATGAAGTCACTTCTTTTAAGAGCAGATGACATAGGTGACTTTCTTTCTTTTTTTTTTAAGATTTTACTTATTTATTTGACAGAGATCACAAGTAGGCAGAGGGGCAGGCAGAGAGAGAGGAGGAAGCAGGCTCCCTGCTGAGCAGAGAGCTCTATGCGGGACTCGATCCCAGGACCCTGAGATCATGACCTGAGCCGAAGGCAGCAGCTTAACCCATTGAGCCACCCAGGCGCCCCCATAGGTGACTTTCTTAACAGAGAGAAACAGACACAGAGAGGCAGACAAAATGAGATAGAGAAATTTATCCTAGATGAAAGCAGGATAAGGCCACAGCCAGAGATCTAAGCCAAGCAGATACAAGAAACATGCCTGATATCTCAAGAATTTAAAGCAATGATCATAAGAACTCACTAGACTTGAAAAAAGAGTGGAAGACATGAGTGAGACCCTTAACACAGAATTAGGGAATAATATAGAGGGGCACCTTACTGGCCTAGTCAGTAGAGCATTACATTCTTGATCTTGCAAGTTGAGGCCCCACATTGGGTATACAGATTAATTAAAAATAAAATTGTAAAAAGAAAATGAATAACATAGCAGAGATAAAGGGCTTAATAAATGAAATGAGAAATACACTTGATGGAATATAGCAGGATGAAAGAAGCAAGGGAATAAATTAGTGACCTTGAAGACAGAGCAATGGAAAGCAATCAAGCTGAATAAAAGAAAAAAAGAATTACACAAAACAAGAATAGACTTAGGGAACTCAGTGGCTCCATCAAACGTACTAACATTTGTATTATAGGAGTCCCAGAAGAAGAAGAGAGAGAAAAGTGGACAGAAAATTTATTTGAAGAAATAAAAGGTGACTTCTGTAACCTGGGGAAGGAAAAACAGATAACCAAATCCAGGAAGTACAGAGAACTCCCATCAAAATCAACAAAAGCAGATCCACACTAAGACATATTGTAATTAAATTGGCAACATACAGTAATAAAGGAAAAAAGGCTTTGGAATTCATACAGGAATTCAGTAAATTTGGATGGAACCAGGAAGGACCCCCAAATAACCAGAGGAATTTTGAAAAGGAAAACTAAAACTGTTGCATCACAATCCTGGACTTCAAGTTCTATTATAAATCTGTAGTCAAGACAGTATGATACTGGCAAAAAAACAGACACATAGATCAATGGAACAGAAAAGAGAACCCAGAAATGGACCCTCAACTGTATGGTCAACTAATCTTCAACAAAGCAGGAAAGAATATCCAATGGAAAAAAGAGTCTCTTCAACAAATGGTGCTGGGAACATTGGACAGCCATATGCAGAAGAGTGAAACTGGACCGTTTCCTTACACCATACACAAAAATGGACTCAAAATGGATGAAATACCTCAGTGTGAGATGGGAATCCATCAAAATCCTAGAGGAGAATGCAGGCAGCAACCTCTTCAACCTCAGTGGCAGCAGTTTCTTCCTAGACACATCACCAAAGGCAAGGGAAGCAGGGCAAAAATGAACTGTTGGGACTTCACCAAGATAAAAAGCTTGTGCACGGCAAAGGAAACAGTTGACAAGACAGTGGACAGAATGGGAGAAGATCTTTGCAAATGTCTTATCAGATAAAGTGCTAGAATCCAAGATCTATAAAGAATTTATCAAACAAGGAGCAAATAATCCAATCAGGAAATGGGCAAAAGACATGAACAGACATTTCTGTAGAGAAAACATCCATATGGCCAACAGACACATGAGAAAGTGCTCAACATCACTAGGCATCAGGGAAATACAAATCAAAACCACAATGAGATACCATCTCATGCCAGTTAGAATAGCTACATATATTGGTGAGGATGCAGAGAAAAGGGAACCCTATTGCACTGCTGCTGGAAATGCAAGCTGGTGTAGCTACTGTGGAAAACCGTATAGAGGTGCCTCAGAAAGTTGAAAATATAGCTACCCTATGACCCAACAGTTGCACTAGTGGGTATTTACCCCAAAGATACAAATGTAGTTCAAAGGGGCACCTGCATCCCAATGTTGATAGCAGCAATGTCCACAATAGCCAAACTATGGAAAGAGCCCAGATGTCCATCAACAGATGAATGGATAAAGAAGATGTGATATATAATGGAATATTATGCAGCCACCAAAAATGAAATCTTGCCATTTGCAATGACATGGATGGAACTAGAAGGTATTTTGCTAAATGAAATAAGTTAATCAGAGAAAGACAGTGATCATATGATCTCACTGATAGGTGGAATTTGAGAAACAAGACAAAGGATTATAGGGGAAGAGAGGGAAAAATGAAACAAGATGAAACCAGAGAGGGTGACAAACCATAAGAGATTCTTAATCTCAGGAAACAGACTGAGGGTTGCTGGGAGGGATGGGGTGGCTGGGTGATGGACTTTGGGGAGGATATGTATTGTGGGGAGCACTGTGTGTTGTGTAAGACTGATGAATCACAGACCTGTACCCCTCAAACAAATAGTACATTATATCTTAAAAATAATAATTAAAAAATAAATAAAAAATTTTTTTAAGTTTTTAAAAATCTTAAAAGCTAAGGCCAGGAGATTTTTCAACAGAAGCTTTGCAAACTGTAGAGGAGTGGCATGATATATTCAGAATGATAAATGGGGAAAATCTGCAGCCAAGAACACTCTATCCAGCAAGGCAATTATTCAGAATAGAAGGAAAGATTAAAAAGTTGCCCAGACAAATAAAAATTGAAGGAGTTGTTGACCACTAAGTCAGCTCTGCAAGAAATATTAAAGGGGACACTTCAAGTGGAAAGGAGAAACCAAAAGTGACAGTATAAAGGAATGAAAACACAAAAGCAGTAAAAGTGAGTGCTTCTGTTAAAAAAAATATCAGGAAACTCACAAAAGAAAGAATATAAAATATAACAGAGGCGAAACAAATGGGTTCAAACTTAAATCACTGTCAGGATTAATATAGACTGCTATATGCAGAAGATTATATACAACACTAATGATAGCCATGTATAAAAAGCCACTAATAAACATGCAAAGAATAAAGAGAAAGAAATCCGAATATATTACTAAAGAAAATCAGCAAAACATTTAAGAGAGAAAGACAAAAAAAGTATCAGGAAAAAATCTTGAGAAACAATCACAAAACAAGTGATAAAATAACAGTAAATACATACAGTCAGTAATTACTCTGGGTGTAAATGGACTAAATCTTCCAGTCGGAAGACATAGAATGACATAACGGATAAAAAAACAAGATCCATCTATATGCTGCCTACAAGAGACTCATTTCAGACAAGAAGACACCTGCAGACTGAAAGTGGGGAGCTGAAGAAACATTTGTCATGCAAATCAATCTCAAAAGAAAGCTGGAGTTCTAATATATTGCACAAGCTAGACTTTAAAACAGAACTGTAAAAAAAAAAAAAAAAAAAAAAACCTAAGTGACTAAAAATACCATAACAAGAGACAAAGGGGGATATTATATGGTGATAAAGGGGAAAAACCAACAAGAAGATACAAGAACTGTAATTTTTAGGCACCCATCATAGGAGCACCCAGGTACATAAAATAGTTAATAACAAACATAAAGGATTAATTGATAATAATACAATAACAGTAGGGGACTTTAACACCCCACTTACATCAATAGACAGGTCATCTAAACAGAAAATCAACAAGGAAACCATTTGGTTTTGAAGGACACACTGGACCAGGTGGTATTTAACAGATTATTCAGAATATTCCATCCTAAAACAGCAAAATATACATTCTTTTCAAATGCATATGGAATGTTCTCCAGAAATACCATATTAGCCCACAAAACAAACCTGAACAAACTCAAGATCAAAGTCCTACCATGTGTCTTTTCTGACCACAATGCTGTGAAACTAGAAGGCAACCATAAGAAAAAATCTTAAAAGAACACTAATACATGGAGAAGAATAACATGCTACTAAACAATGACTCGGTTAACAAGGAGATCAAAGAAGATATTTAAAAAAAAAAAATACATGGAAACAAATGAAAAGGAAAACACAGGAATCCAAACCTTTGGGATGCAACAAAACCAGTCCTAAGAGAGATGATTATAGCAATATAAGCCTACCTCAAGAAGCAAGAAAAATCTCAAATAAACAGCCCAACTTTACATCTAAGAAAATGAGAAAAAGAACAATAAAAATCTAAAACCAGCAGAAGGAAGAATAGAATAAAGACTGGAACCAAAATAAATGATATAGAAACTAAAAAAAAAAAAAAGAAGAAGAAGAAAAAAAAAAAGAACAGATCATTGAAAGCAGGAACTATTTCTTTGAACAAAAATCAATAAAATTGGGGTGCCTGGGTGGCTCAGTGGGTTAAAAAGCCTCTGCCTTTGGCTCGGGTCATGATCCCAGGGTCCTGGGATAGAGCCCCGCATCGGGCTCTCTGCTTTGCAGGGAGCCTGCTTCCTCCCCCCTCTCTCTCTCTGCCTGCCTCTCTGCCTACTTGTGATTTCTCTCTCTCTGTCAAATAAATAAAATCTTTTTAAAAAATCAATAAAATTAGTTAACATTTAGGCAGACATACAAAGAAAGAAAGAGAAAGAACTCAAACAAAATCACAAATGAGAGAAGAGAAATAACAGCCAATCCCACAGATGTACAAACAGTTAAAAGAGAATATTGTGAAAAACTATATGCCAACAAATTGGACAGCCTAGAAGTGGATAAATTACTAGAAACCTATAAGCTACCAAAACTGAAACAGGAGGAAATAAAAAATTTGAACAGTCTCATATAACCAGCAAGAATTGAATGAATAACCAAAAAATTCCCCCAACAAACAAAACTCCAGGACAAGATGGCTTCACAGGTGAATTTGACCAAATATTTAAAGTTACTATTCTACCTAAATTATTCCAAGACAGAGAAAAGAAAGGAAAACTTTAACGTTCATTCTGTGAAGCACCCAACATTATCCTGATACCAAAACCAAAGATACCACTAAAAGAGAACTATAGGCCAGTATCCCTGATGAAAATAGATGCAAAATTCCTGAACAAATACTAGCAAACCAAATTCAACAATACATTAAAAAAAATCATTCACCACAGTCAAGTGGAATTTATTCCTGGATACAGTGGTAGTTCAGAATTTGCAAATTGATTGCATCAGTAAAAGAAAGGTCACCATGTGATCTTTCTAATAGATGCAAAAAAGCATTTGACAAAGTACAGCATCCATTCATGATAAAAACCTTCAACAAAGTAGGTTTATGGGAACATACCTCAACATAATAAAGGCCATACATTAAAAACCCACAGCTGACATCATCCCTGTTTTTTTTTTTTTTTTAACACCATCCTTAGATGGGGAAAACAGAGCTTTTCTCCTAAGACCAGGAACAAGGGAACGATGTCCCCTCTCACCACTTTTATTAAACATAGTTCCGAAAGTCCTAGCCATAAAGGTCAGAAAACAAAAAATAAAAGGCATACAAATCATCAAGGAAGAAGTAGAACTTTCACTATTTGCAGATGATATAATACTCTGTATAGAAAGCCAGAAAGACTCCACCAAAAGATTGCTTGAACTGATACATAAATTTACTAGAGTCATAGGATAGAAAATCAGTGTACAGAAGTCTGTAGCATTTCTATACCCTAATAATGAAGCAGCAGAAAGGGAAATTAAGGAATAAATCCCATTTATATTTGCACCCAAAATAAGCAACCTAGAACCTATTTCTAGCAACTAGAAATAAGTGTAACCAAAGAGATAAAAGACGTGTATGCAAATCTAATAAAAAACAGTGGTGAAAGAAATTGAAGAAGATACAAAGAAATGGAAAGACATTCTATGCTCAAGAATTGGAAGAACAAATACTGTTAAAATGTCTGTACCACCCAAATTCACAATCTACAGATTTAATGCAATCCCTATCAAAATATCAGCAGCACTTTTTTAATAGACCAAGAACTGACAATCCTAAATTTGCATGGAACTGCAAAAGATCCTGAATAGCCAAAGCAGTCTTGTAAATGGAAAGCAAAGCTGGAGGCATTACAATTGCGAACTTCAAGTTGTATTACAGAGCTGTAGTAATCAAAATAGTATTTATTGTACTGGCACAAAAAAAGGCACATAGATCAATGAAACAGTTTAGAAAACCCAGAAATAAATACACAAATTATATGGCCGGTTAATCTTCAGCAAAGCAGGTAGGAATATCCAATGGGAAAAGGACTGTCTGGGAAAACTAAACAGAAGGATGCAAGAGAAAGAAACTGGACCCCTTTCTTACACTATACACAAAACTAAATTCAAAATGGATTAAAGACTTAAATGTGAGACCTGAAACCATAAAAATTCTAGAAGAGGACACAGGCAATAACTTCTTTGACACTGGCCATAATATCTTTCTAAGTATGTCTCCTGAGGTAAGGAAAACAAAAGCAAAAATAAACTACTGGGACTGAATCAAAATAAAAAGCTTCTGCATAGAGAAGGAAACAACAAAACTGAAAGGCAGCTTCAGAATGGTAGAGGATAATGACAAATGACACATCTGACAAAGGGATAGTATCCAAAATATATAAAAAGCTTATACAACTAACACCCAAAAAACAAATGTTAAAAAAAATAGGCAGCGTGAACAGACATTCCTCCAAAAAAGATATCCAGATGGCAAATGGACACATAAAAAGATGCTCATCATAATTTATCTATCAGAGACTTGGGAATCAAAACTACAATGAGAAATCCCCTCACACCTGTCAGAAGGGCTAAAATCAACAACATAAAAACAGATGTTGGCTAAGATGTAGAGAAAGGGGAACCCTTACAGTGTTGGTGGGAATAAATACTGCTACAGATACTGTGGAAAACAGTATGGAGGCTCCTCAAAAAGTTAAAAGTAAAACTATCTTATGATCCAGCAATGTTACTAGTGGGTATTTACCCCAAAAATACAAAAATACTAATTCAAAGGGATACTTGCATCCCTGTGTTACACCAGCATTGTTTATAATAGTGAAGATATGGAAGCATTCCAAGTGTCCATTGATTGATGAATGGATAAAGAAATGGTATGCACTTGTGCATGTGCATGCATGCGCGCACACACACACACACACACACACACACAGAGGAATATTATTCAGCCATAAAGAAGAATGAAATCTTGTCATTTGCAATAACATGGATAGAGCTAGAGTATAATGCTAATCAAAATAAGTCAATCAGGAAAAGACAAATACCATGATTTCACTCCTATATATAATTTAAGAAACAAAACAAGCAAAGGAAAAAAAAGAAACCTGGAAACAGACTCTTAACTATAGAGAACAAACTGATGGTTATCAGAAAGGAGGTGAGTGAGGCATGGGTTAAATATGTGGTGGCTTTAAGGAGTGAGCTTCCGGTGGTAAGCACCAGGGTGATGTATTGAATTGTTGAATCACTATATTGTACACTTCAAAACAGTGTAACACTATGTTAACCAACAGGAATCAGAATATAAACCAAAAAAACAAAATTCTCATCTGTAGTTTTCTATAGATTTCTATAGAAATATAGAAATATATCTTTCTCTATATATAGATATATATCAATTTATATAGAGATACATATCTATAAATATAAATATAGATATATATGATATAGAAATATATTCTCTATATATCATCTATAGATTTCTCATCTATAGTTTTCTTATAGTGTCCTTGTCAGGCTTTGGCATTGGTGTCATGCCTAACCTCAAAGAATAAGTTAGAAAGTGTGTATTTCTTTTCAGTTTTTTGGGAAAAGTTTGAAAAGGAATGGTACTAGTTCTTTTTTAAGTGTTTGGTAGAATTCACCAGTGAATCCATCAGATCCAAGGCTCTTTTTTGTTGAGAAATTTTTAAATTATTTATTCATTCTCCTTTAATAGTTACAGGTGTATTCAGATTTTCTGTTTCTTTGTGACTTAATCCTGGTAGATTTTTACTTTTAGGAATTTGTCTATTTCATTTAAGTTTTCCAATTTGGTGGAAAACAATTTTCATAGTAATCTTATAATTCTTTTTATTTTTATAGAATCAGTTATAATGGCCTCACTTTCATCTTTGATTTTCCTAATTTGAGTTTCTCTTTTTTGTCTGAGTTCATCTAGCTAACAGCTTGTTAATTTTGTTGATACTTTCAAAAAAGAAAATTTCGATTTCATTGATTTCCTCTCTTCCCTGTTTTGTTGATCTCTGATATAATCTTTATTATTTCCTTCCATTAGCTTTAGATTTAATTTGTTTTCTTATTCTAATTCCTGAAGTTACAAAGTTAGGTTTTTGATTTCAGATCTTTCTTGTTTTTTGGTATAAGCATTTATTTGTAGCTCTGTTTCTTTCTTAGCACTGTTTTGGCATGTCATGTTTTTATTTCCATTTATCTATAGGTATCTTCTAATTTTTCTTTTAATTTCTTTGATCTATTGGTTGTTTGAGTGTGTTGTTTAATTTCCATAAATCTGTGGATTTTCCAGTTTTCCTTCTGTTACTGATTTCTGACTTCATCTGTGGCTTGCATTCTGGGAGTAAACAGATGAACTCAAAATGTCAGTTAGTGATAAGTGCTATGAAGAACTATAAAGTAGGGTGAGGAGAATAGGAAATACCTAGCTTGGATGGGATGAGGATTGCTCTTTTAATAGGGTGTCAGGGCAGGCTCCCCTGATAAGCTGATACTCAAACAGAGACCTGAAACAAAGAAGGGAGAGAGCCATGTGGATATCTGAAAGAAAAGATGTGGAAGCCCTAAGGCTGGTGTCATGTTTGGCATTTAGAGGAAATGCAAAGAGACAAGTGAACCAGGGCTGAGTGAGTGAGGAGGAAAGTGCTAAGAGTCAAGAATCAGAGAAGTATGGGTAATCACAGCCAGGTCATGTATGTCTTTAAGGACTTGTTTTTACTCTAATATGAGATAACCATTGAAGGTTTTTAAGCAGAGGAGGGATGTTATCTGACTTATCTTTTAAAGCACTCACACTGCCTATTGTGTTGAGATTAGTGAAGTGGGACAACAAGGAAATCAGTTACAAAAAGCAATAATCCAGGCAAAAACAAATGATGGTGGCTTGGAACAGGGTAGTAGCTAGTTGTTGATTTGCAGTCCTCTTGGGAATTTCCCTGGCATTTGTATTCAGAGGGCAAGGAGAAAGAAAGAAGCAGGCCACTCCACGTTTATAGGTGACAGTTTAAATAAGTAAATGGAACTTAAATTCAATGAGGCTTGTTGTGGGGGGCAACAAGACAAATGGATCTCTGCACCTGCCCACCAGATCTTAAAACTTTATATAAGAAGCCTTAACTGGATGCAGCCACGTATCTTTACAGGTGTTTTCAGCATCCCATCACTGTCTCAAGACTGTGTCAGCCTCTGAAAGCAGGAAAGGCAAGTAGAATCTATATTCCAGAAGGAGGGAATGAGGAGCCTTTGAGTCCCTAGGTCCAACTCATGGGTCAATTGGCAGTAAACATCTTTTTGATGATGTTCCCCAATAATAGCAATGCAGATGGCAAGGAATGGTTGGATTCTGGATGGACTGGCAGAATTTTCTTAAACATTGGATATAGAGTGTCAGAAAAAAATGAAGGGTAAAAAGATGATGCCCAATATTTTTGGTCTAAACAACTGGAATTACAGAATTGTCATTAGTTTAAATAGGGGAAACTAAAGGAGCAGCAGGTTTGTAGATAAGGGACTCAAGAGTTTGGGCCAACATGTGAAGTTTGATACGATTTCTAGATATCCAGCTGAACTTATTGAGTAGGCAATTTAGTAGATGAGTCCCAGTTCAAGGGAGTAAGCCAGATGGAGGCATAAATTTAGGAGTTGTCAGGCTATAGATTATATTTAAGCTATGAGACCAGTAGAAATCATCTAGAATGGGAACACAGAGAAGAGGAGAGATTGAACCCTGGGGCATTCCAGCCTTTAGAGGTGGTGGAAAGGAGTAAGACTCAGCAGAAGAGACAGAGAAGGAATGTTCAGTAAGGTAGAGTCTATTCATGAGAATTAGGGGAGAGGGTTTGGAGTTTTGTTAGGGAGTGGAGCAGAGGAAACAGGGCAGTAGCTGGAAGGACAGGTTGGAGTCAAGAGAGAGAAGGTGGTTTTGTTTTGTTTGTTGTCATTAGTGGAGAAATAGCTTTCTGTATAATGGTAGAAATGAGCTAATAAGCTAAAATGGACTTAGGAAAAGGAAGGGACATTTGGTAGAGTAATATCCACGGATAGATGAGAAAGGATGCATAAAGAGAGAGATTACCTTAGATAGGAAGAGAGAATATGAGTACAAATGAAATTAAGTGGCAGATGAGATGTGAGCATATGAACATGCTTGTCTGATTGCTTCTATTTTCCCTGAAAAGAAAATAAAACAAAATAGTTGAGATAGAGAAGAGGGCTGAAAAGGAAGGAACTTCATACTGCCCCCATGTAGGTATTTCTAAAAGGAGATTAATTTTACAGTTACTCTGTGTGCCACACATACTATGAGGCAAGTACTGTTATCCCCATTGTTATGATGTAAACTGATACTTAGAAAGTTTAAGGAGCTTCCCCAAAGTCTCATAGCTCTTCAGTGGTGGCAGAGGTGAGATGTAAACTTCAGTATGCACAAATAAGAATTTGTAGTAAATACAAATTGTAAAATATTTATTCAGATTTTTTTCAAACAAAATAAACTAAAGTAAACCTAAGAGGTAGAATAGAAAAACACAGTTGAAAGCAAAAGAAATAATAAAGGCACTCCAAAATAGTCTATCATTTGGAAATGTTTCCATCTCTCCATAGCTTTATAGAAATATAGCTCTTACGTTTTTATATGAAAAGGGTCGCTGAAAGATCACTTTTCAGCTTGTTTCTCTATGTTTAATTAAAAAAATATTTCTAGTGAGATAAAAATGTTTAAATATGATTACTCTCAGGATTAAATGATGGATTTTTTTTAAAATTTGCTATTGTCTGTATAAATCAAAAATAGTAAGTACTGTTCCCTAGAATTTCTTGGTTAACATTTTAAACAATTTTTTTGAGTATAGGTGGCACATAATGTTATAGTTTCAGTTGTACAACACAGTGATAGGATAAGTTTATTCATAATGCTGTGCTCCCCTGAAGTGTAACTGCCATCTGTCACCATACAACACAATTGCAACAGCATTGACTGTATTCATTACAGTATACCTTTTACTCTTGTGACTTACTTATTCCCAAACTGGAAGCTTGTATCTCCAACTTCCTTCATGCATTTTTTCCATCCCACACACCCCGTCCCCCTCTGGCAGCCTTCAGTTAATTTGCTGTATTTGTAAAGTCAGACTCTGCTTGTTTTTGTTGTATGTTTTTTCAGTTGGGTTTCTTTTTTAGATTTTATAATGAGTGAAATCATATGGTATTTGTCTTTCTCTGACTTATTTCACTCAGGACAATAACCTCTGGATCTATCCATGCTGTTGCAATGGCATGATCTCATCCTTTCTGAAGGCTGCATAAAATTCTGTGTGTGTGTGTGTGTGTGTGTGTGTGTGCGCGCACGCGCGCGCGCGTTTGAAAAAAGTACCATATGTCCCTTATCCATTTGTCTATTTATGGACACTTATGTTGCTTCCAAATCTTGGCTATTATAAATAATGCTGCAGTGAACAGAGGGGTGCATATATCCTTTATAATTAGTGTTTTTCTTTGGGTAAATATGCAGTAGCGGAATTACCAGATCATATGGTATTTCTGCTTTTTACTTTTTTTGAGAAACCTCCATACTGTTTTCCACAGTGGTTTTACCAATTTACATTCCCACTGACAGTGTACAAGGTTCACTTTTTTCCACATCCTTGCCAACATATATATTGGCAACATGTTACTTCTTTTTGATTTTTGCCATTCTGACAGTATAAGGTGCTATCTCATTGTAGTTTTGATTTGTATTTCTCTGATGATGTGAGCATCTTTTCTTGTGTCTATTGGCCATCTGTATGTCTTCTTTGGAAACATGTCTGTTCAGGTCCTCTGCACATTAATTAATCAGATTGTTCTCTTTTTGGTATTGAGTTGTTAAGTTCCTTATATATTTTGGTTAGTAGTCCTTTACTGGATATATCATTTGCAAATATCTTTTCCATTCAGCCTTTTTGTTTTGTTGATGGTTTCTTTCGCTGTGCAGAAGCTTTTTATATTTTTATAGTTCCAGTAGTTTATTTTTGCTTTTGTTTCCCTTGTTTTAAAATGGAGACAAATCTAGAAAAAATGTTGCCATGCCAGTGTTAGAAAAATTACATCCTCTATTCTAAGATTTTTGTAGTGTCAGGTCCCACATTTAGGTCTTTAACTATTTGGGGTTTATTTTGATGTATGGTGTTAGAAGTCAGTCCAGTTTCAATCTTTTACATGTAAAAGTTTTCCAAGCACCATTTATTGAAGAGACTTTTTCCCATTGTTGCCTTTTATGTTGTACATTAATTGACCATATAACTGTGGGTTTATTTCTGGGGTCTTCATTCTGTTCCCTTGATCTATGTGTCTGGTTTTGTTTAAATAACATACTGTTTTGATTACTTCAGTTCTGTAGTGTATCTAGAAGTCTGGAATTGTGATACCTACAGCTTTTATTTTGTTGCTCAAAATTGCTTGGGCCATTCAGGCTCTTTTGTAGTTCCATACAAATTTTAGTATTATTTTCCTCTAGTTTTGTGAAAAATGCTTTTAGTATTTTGATAGTGATTGCACTGAATCTGTAGTTTGCTTTGGGCAGTATGAATATTTAACAATATTAATTCTTCCAGTCAGTGAACATGGAATATCTTTCCATTTGTGTCAACTTTAATTTCTTTCATTGGTCTTCTATAATTCAGAGTACAGGTCTTTCACCTATTTGTTTGAGTTTATTCCTGGGAATTTCATTCTTTTTGGTACAATTATAAATGGAATTGTATTCTTAATCCCTCTTTCTGCTACTTTGTTATTAGTGTATAGAGATAGTACCAATTTCTGGGTATTAACTTTTGTATCCTACAACGTTACTGAATTCATCTATTACTTCTAGGAGTTTTTTTATGGAGTGTTTAGAATTTGATTAACTTTTTAAAATGGACTTTTTCACTATATTTTAATCAGTAATTATAAAACTATTTCAAATCTATCTCTGTTCATGCAGCTAGAAGAAAATTACCTTTCTCTCATTTAATAGGTTTTTCAGCAGTCTTTAGAAAGACAGATTGGTGATATGTTGGAACACTCTATTCTGAAATTGTATATATAATCTTTTTCAGTTTCCTCTGCCTACCCATCCCCTGGGTTTTCTCTTTAAAGATAAATATTGGCAAGATAGAACTAAGCATCTTAGATGCACTTCTTTTCTTTGAAAATTTTTTAAATTAAATTTATTTATTTTCAGCATAACAGTATTCATTATTTTTTCACCACACCCAGTGTTCCATGCAATCCGTGCCCTCTGTACCCACCACCTGGTACCCCAACCTCCCACCCCCCCACCACTTCAAATCCCTCAGACGGTTTTTCAGAGTCCATAGTCTCTCATGATTCACCTCCCCTTCCAATTTCCCCCAACTCCCTTCTCCTCTCTAACTCCCCATGTCCTCCATGCTATTTGTTATGCTTCACAAAAAAGTGAAACCATATGATAATTGACTCTCTCTGCTTGACTTATTTCACTCAGCATAATCTCTTCCAGTCCCGTCCATGTTGCTACAAAAGTTGAGTATTCATCCTTTCTGATGGAGGCATAATACTCCATAGTGTATATGGACTACATTTTCCTTATCCATTCGTCCGTTGAAGGGCATCTTGGTTCTTTCCACAGTTTGGCGACCCTGGCCATTGCTGCTATAAACATTGGGGAACAGATGGCCCTTCTTTTCACTACATCTGTGTCTTTGGGGTATATACCCAGGAGTGCAATGGCTGGGTCATAGGGAAGTTCTATTTTTAATTTCTTGAGGAATCTCCACACGGTTCTCCAAAGAGGCTGCACCAACTTGCATTCCCACCAACAGTGGAAGAGGGTTCCCCTTTCTCCACATCCCCTCCAACACATGTTGTTTCCTATCTTGTTAATTTTGGCCATTCTAACTGGTGTAAGGTGATATCTCAATGTGGTTTTAATTTGAATCTCCCTGAGGGCTAATGATGATGAACATTTTTTCATGTGTCTGATAGCCATTTGTGTGTCTTCATTGGAGAAGTCTCTGTTCATATCTTCTGCCCATTTTTTTATATGATTGCCTGTTTTGTGTGTGTTGAGTTTGAGGAGTTCATTATAGATCCTGGATATCAACCTTTTGTCTGTACTGTCATTTGCAAATATCTTCTCCCATTCCGTGGGTTGCCTCTTTGTTTTCTTGACTGTTTCCTTTGCTGTGCAGAAGCTTTTGATTTTGATGAAGTCCCAAAAGTTTATTTTTGCTTTTGTTTTGTTTGCCTTTGGAGACATATCTTGAAAGAAGTTGCTGTGGCTGATATTGAAGAGATTACTGCCTATGTTCTCCTCTAGGATTCTGATGGATTCCTGTCTCACGTTGAGGTCTTTTATCCATTTTGAGTTTATCTTTGTGTACAGTGTAAGAGAATGGTCAAATTTCATTCTTCTACCTATAGCTGTCCAGTTTTCCCAGCACCATGCCATTCCGATCAAAATTCCACCAGTATTCTTCAAAGAGCTGGAGCAAATAATCCAGAAATTTGTATGGAATCAGAAGAGACCCCAAATCGCTAAGGAAATCTTGAAAAACAAAAATAAAACTGGGGGCATCACATTACCTGATTTCAAGCTTTATTACAAAGCTGTGGTCACGAAGACAGCATGGTACTGGCATAAAAACAGACACATAGACCAGTGGAACAGAGTAGAGAGCCCAGATATGGGCCCTCAACTCTATGGTCAATTAGTCTTCGAAAAAACAGGAAAAAATATACAGTGGAAAAAAGACAGTCTTTTCTTTGAAATTTTTATTTAAATCCTAGTTAGTTAACATGCAGTGCAATATTGGTTTCAGGAGTAGAATTCAGTGGTTCATCGCTTACATATAACACCCAATTCTCATCATAACAAGTGCCCTCCTTAATCCCTATCACCCATCTTAGCTCATTCTCTATCCACCTTCCGACATCAACCCTCAGTTTGTCTCTATCGTTATGAGCCTCTTATGGTTTGTTTCTCTCTCTTACTTTTTTTCCCCTACCCTATGTTCATCTATTTCATTTCTTAAATCCCACATATGAGTGAAATCTTAATGGTATTTGTCTTTCTCAGACTGACTTATCTCACTTAGCATAATACACTCTAGCTCCATCCATGTTGTTGCAAATGGCAAGATTTCATTCTTTTTGATGGCTGAGTAATATTTCATGGTATATATGTACCATATCTTCTTTATCCATTCATTAGTCAATGGACATTTGGGTCCATAGTTCAGCTGTTGTTGATAATGTAACTTCTAGTGACTTAATTGAAAGTATTTCAAGATATTGTTTAAAATAATAAAAGTTAATCCTTTGAACACCTGATAATAAAAATAATTGTTACCTTTAAAAAATAATAATAATAATAATAAAAGTTAGTTTAGCTTCTAAGAGTCTAATATATATGTATTGTTGGTTTTGTTGGGCATTTTATTTCAGGAGCCGCCTAAAGAAAGACTATGATGATTTCAGAAGACAGCCTGATCATGATAAATTTACTAGAGAACTGTGGACTACTGAAGAAGGTGAAGGAGATCCTGGAAAAGAATCTCCTAAAGTAGAAATTAGTAAGTCTGTAGACTCCACAGAACCTCTAGATATCCTGGAGAAAGATCACTTTGATTCAGGTAGTTATGAAAACTTTCCTTTAAATCAACAGCTAAAACCATAAAGAAAGTTTTAGTATCTTTTGTTGAGGTAAAAGATAATCTGGTTAATGGTAGGTACTGATTAGGGAAATCTGGTATATTTTGAAATGTCCTGTGTCCTTATAAAAGGTCCCTTGGAGTCATCATTTTAGTTCTAGGAGTATCTGGAGCCAGTGCCTGCCTCTGATCTGTAGGCATGTTTTTGCACATTATAGACCACATATCTTTGATCTATAATCCCTCTAAATTAAGTTCATCCTCTTCTTTTTATTACTATTTTTGAAGCACTGTTTTTGGTATTTGATTTAAATGGAACTTAATAAGTTCCTAATACTGTGAAGATTTTTTTATGAGAAATGACCAAGGTTGATGGCCAAATAAACCTCAGATTGAACATAACATTCTAATAAGGAGGTTGGATTAGGTTATCTGTAATGCATTTTGATTTATCAGATTATGTTATTCTGTAAATGTAGTTATCTTTTTCTGCAAATCTAGTTTTAAAAACTTCCTTTCATTATATAAGAGATGTGTGAAAATTTGTGGTTAGAAATGTTTTAGCCTGTTTTTCATGTCTTTGGTTTATTGAAAAAGAGTAGCTTCTCATCAACCCAGTTTCACCAGATATGAAAATAAATTTTTTACTGTAAGAATGAATAATTAAACACGAGGAAAAGCTGAACACTTTTCATCCTTTTGAGTCTCTGAAACTAGATTAGAATTCTGGGCTCTAATTGCTGATTTGAGTATCTGTGAGGTATAAATTTTCCTCTGTATTTGTATGGGCAGCAGAACTAGTAGAGTTTGAACAAAATAATCCATTCATTAATACATAGTTCTTGGGAATGGTTACACTATCAAAATATCAACCTTACCTGAATTTCCAATATTGAATCATCCTAAAGTAGATTTCTTAATAAATTGCCAGTTCAGAGATTGACTTGCTTTTTTTTATGATTGGCCTTATTATTTCTATTCAGTTGCTGTTTTATTTAAACAAAATGCTTGCTTTATAACTTTCAGATGATATGAAACTGTCAGAAATAGAGTTTCCTATGGCCAGAAGCAAGTTGTTGAAAAAGGAATTGCCTTTTAAAGATGTTCCGAAGATACTGCCTAAAACACTTAAACGACAGTCTAAACAAACTAATTATCTGGATGATAGCACAAAAGAGCTTTCCCCAAGAAAGAAAGCAAAATTAAGCACAAATGAGACAACAGTTGAGCATGTAGAAGGTGAGATGCAAATTGACTGTTTGAATGAATTAAAGCATGCAGAGCCACTGTTTCCAGAGTCATTTGCCTCAATGGATTCAACACCAGTATCTGTTCTCCAGAAAGGGACCAAACCTATTCAGGCCTTGCTTGCAAAGAATATTGGGAACAAAGTGACCTTAACAAATCAACTGCCCCCTTCCACAGGTAGAAGTGCTCCTACAGTGGATAAACCAGTTATATCTCCTCTAGAAGCCAGCCCCATAAAGCCAGCATTGACCTGCCACACCAGTACAAAAGGTCCTTTACAAATGGTATACAAAATGCCTTGTGGTCAGTGGTTGCCCATAGATCTCCAAAACAGCTCTGTGAAGATTCAGATGCAACCTGTGCTAGATCCTAAAACAGGAGAAAAAATCATGCAGCAGGTTCTCATTCTGCCCAAGAATTTTGTGATTCAGCACAAGGAAGGGAAAGCAGTTGCAAAGGAAATACTGCCACTTCAACAGAAAGGTACAGAACATCATTGTTCATCTTTCCCACAGACAGCAAATGTAAACTGTTCTTTACCATCAGTTCTTGTCAGCTCAGCAGGAACTGTTTCTAACCAACTAACTAATATAGTTTTCAATAGGACAGTTACACCTTTGTCAAATGTAAGTAGTGGTAGGCCACAGCCTTTGTCACCTGTAACCTCCATAAGTAGTTTATTAATACCTCCAGTTAAGACTAGCCAGAGTGAATCAGGAAAAGTCAAGAATGCAGTTTCAGCAGCTACATTCTCCCAGCCCATTGCTTCATCCACCATCTCCTCAACAGTTCAGCCTCTGTTACCAGCAACAAGACTAAGTGGATCTACAAATCCTGATAGTTCCCTCAACTGTTTTGCACAACAAACTGCTGATTCTTCTGAAGCAAAGCAAGAACTGAAAACTGTGTGTATAAGAGATTCACAGTCAATTCTTGTTAGGACACGAGGTGGGAACACTGGAGTTGTAAAAGTACAGACCAGTCCAGATCAAAATTCACTCAACAGCTTATCTGCAAGTTCAGTTTTCACTTTTGCTCCTCATCTTCAGGCATTTCTGGTGCCCAAATCAACATCATCCTCTGTTTTTTCACCCGCAGTTGGAATGACTACTACATCTAGTCTCCCACCTTTTAGCCAAACACCAACTTCTGTTTCCATTCCATCTGGCTTTAATCCATCAGTGGGAAAGAATCTCAAGCTTACATTAGGCCAACCTTCCTGCAGTGGTAATTTGGGTCACATAATAGATAAAGCTTCACACATGCCTTCTTCTCCCTTAAAGTCCTCTGTTTCTTCTGGTACTGTACCGCCATCAACAGCAAATAATTCAGTAAGTGTAATTAGCATATCAACAGGAAATTTTGGACAAGCCAGTGCAAATGTTATTCATACTCCAAGTAAACAGCAACAAGTAGATTATTTCACCAAAAGTTTCCCTGTTACAAGATCAGAAGCAACAGCAGTAACAAGTGGAGATGTCATCAGTGGGAGTGCAGTTCACAAACTTATGCTGGTGTCAGCTCCATCTATTCTTTCTTCTGGCAGTGGAACTGCAATTAATGTGACATCTACAGTTGTCTCAACATCTACAGTTGTCTCATCCCAGAAATTAGTTTTTATTAATGCTCCAATTCCCAGTGGCACTTCAACTCCAACTATTGTGGCAGAACCATTAAAACAAACTCTTCCTCCCCCCTTGAATAAAACCTATGTTAAGACTCCAGAACAGCCCCAGTTAGTACTAATTCCATCTACAGTGGGAGCACCAATAAAAATAAATTCTTCACCAACTGTGTCTCAGATAAAAGATGTGAAAATTGGACTTAACATAGGTCAAGCAATTATAAACAGTTCAGGCAGTGTGCCAGCTATACCATCAATTAACTTATTGCAAAATGTAACCCCCAAAGGAGAAGAAAAAAGTAGCAAGGGCTATGTCTTGCCATTGTCAACAAGTGGTAATTCAATTCGAGTAAACTCAAATTTTGTGAGTCAAAATATTACTCCTGTTAATGAATCAGTGGTTTCTGCAACAAGAGCAGTAAACATGTTTTCAGTAACAGGAGCGAATGTATCTTTGGGTTCTCTTTCAGTGACCTCAACCTCTGCTTCAGTTGGGACACGACCTCCTATTTTAGTTAGTGGAAATGATACCTCTTCAAGAATTATGCCTATTTTGTCAAATAGACTTTGCACATCAAATCTCGGAAACACTGTGGCTATATCAACTGTGAAAACAGGACATCTTGCATCATCTGTTCTGATTTCAACTACACAACCAGTGTCTCCTAAATGTTTAACATCGGCTTTGCAAATCCCTGTTACTGTTGCTTTGCCTACACCTGTGAATATATCCCCTAAAGTAATCAACACAGTTCCACAAATGGCAACAGTACCAGGAGCCACACGTTCTGTATCTCTTTCTAAAAGACAATCTCGGACTTCTGTCCAGTTTCAGTCACCAGGGATTTCAACTACAGTGCCAACAAATATAAACACAAATAAACCTCAGACTGAATTGCCACCCCTTTCACCAAGTCCAGGTAAAATAATTAATATTTCCAGTTTTGCTTCTCTGCCAAACCAGCAGATGTCCCCTGCTTTAGTCAAATCAACCCCCTGTCACAGTTCTGCTGCAGGTGGGTCTGTCATTCACACCGCTACAGCACCATCAAATGTAAATAGTGTGATAGGGGGTCAGTTGAGTGAACCTTGTATTCCGCAAAAAATAGTCATCAACACCAGTACACCTTTGGCACCTGGCACTCAGATCATGATTAATGGAACACGGTTTGTTGTTCCACCACAGGGTCTTGGAGCTGGCAGCCATGTTCTTCTTATATCTAGTAATCCCAAATATGGACCTCCCTTAGTTCTTAACAGTGGCCAAGGCCTTCCACCTACATCAGTAGATAACCCTGCCCAGAAAATTACACTAGCATCAAATAATTCTTCAGGTGGGCACCCTGTGAAACATTCTCTAAGAAGCTCTACAAAAATTGTCAACTCTCTTGGGAATGCCAGTCCTCTACCCACAGTACATACAACACCACAGATCATAAACACAACTTCTAAAGTTTCTGTTCCATCTCCCACACCAACAGTATCATTGACTTCAGTAATTAAGTCTCCTTCTGCTACTCTTTTGGCTAAGACCTCTTTGGTTTCTGCCATTTGCTCTACTAATCCTCCATTGCCAAGTAGCACATCAGTATTTCATTTGGACACATCAGTCAAAAAATTGTTGGTTAGCCCAGAAGGAGCCATTTTGAATACCATAAATACTCCAGCATCTAAGGTTTCTTCTCTCTCTCCATCTCTCTCTCAAATTCTTGTATCTGCTAGTCGAAATCCTGCCTCTGTCTTCCCTGCTTTTCACTCATCTGACTTAGAGAAGCCCGACACAGCTGCATCTTGAATCTAGACTTAATGAGCCAGGTTTTAAATAATGGGGCATTGTTTTGACTCCCATAAAAATTTTTAACTTTATTACACTGTTGAAAACATACTATACATAGTTGTGTGTATGTGTTTTAATGTATCTTTTCATTAGCTTGCAACAAGGCTTTGTTTTCTTGGGGAAGAAAAGATCTATTCCATTTCACTTACTGGAATGAATATGTTTTCAAAGGACGTTTAAAATAGACAGTTAGGATTTACCCTGTCTGTATTGCATAAATTAAGTCAAGTTTTACTAGTTTGGAGTAAGCTAGCCTTTTGCACACTTGCATTGACATGTTTCTTCTTGAATTTGGACTATTGCACCGTGTATCTACAATGTGATATTCTTTGTCATTAGTGAAATCTTGTTTTTGTTTCTGTAAAAAATATATACATATATACACATATATATATGCATTGTGAAAATGCAGTCCATGGTGTAAAATTGTACATACTCTGAAATCCCTAACAACCTGTACTAAACTATATGTACAAAGAACTATGCTGTCTTATTTATGTTTTGTTTACATAATGTATAGTTTTTTAAGTATTTTAGTAATTTTGGACCAGTGAACTGTTAGCAACAATGCAGAAGAATCTGCATGTAATAAATTGAGTTGCTGTATTTCTTTGTTTGAATACCATTTTTAAAGTGCGCTCTTATTCCATTGTAAGAATACATTATATAAAATGAAACAGCCCTTTACAAAAAGGAATTAAGACTGGGAAATTTGAATTAATGGCTAACACTTGTACAAGGTTTTACAGTTTATAAACTTGACATATCTTATTTATTTTTCACAGTACCCTTGAAAGGTTAAGGGTGTTGTCCACAGTCACCTAGCTAGTGGGTGGTAGACCTGAACTAGGAGGCCTGATGCTTTAAATCCTTTTCCATGATTGTACATTACTTCGGTTGTAAAAATTCACTCTGAATTTCATTTTTTTTTCTCATTTTACCACCAAATTTTCCATTGACCAAAACAAGTAATCTTTCAGACCAATGTGTTTGGTTTATGTTAATGCACCCCAGATATGTTTTACTAACTTTTAATTTTTTAAAAATCTTAGATCCGCAAGAAGTTGTGATGGTAGTATGAAGATGTCCCATGTACCCTTTATCTAAGTTTCATGTGATATATCTAGTTTTATACTGAGGTGTTTGTTCATAGTTGACTGATTTTCCAAAATGATAAAACATGAATTTTCCCTTTTTAAATTTAGAATAACAAATGAATATGGACATCTTCAATTATAAGTATTTTTTGCTTTTGTTATGTTTTGTTTTTCCAATTACAGAGCAGTTATTTATATTCTGTTGTAAAGCAAACAGTTTTTATGGGTCAGCTTATTCTCAGGGTTTGACTTTGTGGTATTTCAGATTATGCCTCATTTTAAATAAAAGATAGATTCATCACAATGAACACTGAGTAGTGTATAGAATTGTTAAAATCACTGTATTGTGCACCTGAAACTAATATAACACTATATGTTAACTATACTACAATTAGAAATTTAAAAAAAAAAAAGGCATGCACAGCATGGGAAATATACACACGATGTGTAATTGCTTAGTTATAAATATTTAAAAAACAAAGGACAAAGCAAGAAGATAGATTTTATATTTAAAAGCCTAAAAAATTTTTATATTTATTGAATCTTTATATCCATTATCTTATTTGGGATACTGATTGTATACTCATCCACATTACATTTATAATAATGTTGTTAAAACTCATCACATGATGCCTGGGCTTGAGAATGTTCGGGAAGAATGGACCTAATGACTTCCTTTGAAACTACATTGATATTTATTAGTTATCAAAGTGGAGAAGGTAGTGAGGGTGTTCCGGGAAAGTTGTTAAAGGCTCTCAAGAACCTATAGTTATGTTCTAAAATAGTATCTTTGCCAATGATCTACTATGTAGTCACCTTCCTTCTTTCCCTGTCCGTTTAGGTAGACCTTGGATTTCAAGGGGATGTGGGTGATATTTGGAAATTCATCTCATTGTGCATAGGTGGTGCTCAATAAATTAATTTATTTACATACTCCCCTTTTAAAGCAAAATAGCCTGAAACTATGCATCTTTTGCCTGAAAAGAATTATCTGAGCCATTTCCAGAAACTAATTTACTGAATTATTTATGGCTCAACTTTAATCCCAGTGAAGGACCTAAACTAATTATTAACCACTAATTCTTTTCTAACTCCTAAATACAAAATCCTAATATGACCTTTGAAACTCTCTGCTCTGGTGAACCTTTTAGAGTGAAGCCCTGCCCCCACCTCCCATCCCTTTAGGGCCTAAAAGGCTCTTCAGTCTATTTCTGCTTACTTCACCAGCTTCTTTTCAACCTAATCTTCTCTTGCCTATTGCACTCTAGTTAAGTTCAATAGTAGGTCAAGGTCTTTTTATATGTTCTCTGTTACTTAATGTTTCATTGTAGATCTTACAAATGACGTAACTCCCTCTCCTTACCATACTCAGCATCAAGATACCACAGTCACTCGTAGATTGAGGACATGGATCAAGAAGGGCATGGTACTATATTACTATAAGAAGATTATTTGTATGCAGTTATTTAATGCCTGTCTTCCTTTTAAAGAGAGACCTTGTCAGTTGTCCTCATTGTCCCCTCAACAACTGGCACCCGATAGACATGCAATATGTAATTGCTGAATAAATCAGTGAGAAATCTAGATATCTTGCATGATTTAAGTTCTGGTTTACTTTTTGAAAGTAATACTCCATTTTTTACTAGAAATTTGACTGAATTAATAGATTTTATATAATCAAAAGCCAAATTCTTTCTCCTTTGCTTTCAGTCTGGTAGGTCACGTGGATTTCTGGGCTCTTGGCCAAAAAGTACAAAGTCAAATTCCTCAGTTCTTTCTATTCAGTGTTATTGATGTGGGAAACAGAGGCAGAAGAAAAGTTATTAAATTTCCTTACCCACTGACAAGCCCTTGCAACTGGGAGAGTGACATTCCTCTAGGGACTCAACTACCCCACCTTAAGGTTTTGCTAAGGGCAAAGAGCAATCCTAGCCTGATCAACCCCTACCCCCCATCCAGAATCCTTAAGTCTACTTTAACAATTTCTTTGGAAACTTCCTTTTTCTCTAAACCCTCGAAGATACATGTTGACAATCATTCCCAAGCCCACTGATATACATCTGAAGGGTCTCATAACAAAGGTTTTATTACCGGTAATAAATAACCTTTTTCCAACAATAGCTAGTTCCTCAAGGTCTTGGACACCTTGTTTCCAAAATTTCTTAGAGACTTACACCATCCCTGACCCCCTTGCAAGTATAGAGTGGACCACTCCTCCCAGCCCTGGGGCAGCAGCTCTTTCTGCCCACCATTTTGCACCAAAGATGTCTCGAGAATTCTTTCTTGGTCATTGGCTCCAGACCTCACCCCTCCGAACTTCACTTATATTCTAAAACTTCATCATTAAGTATTCTTTAATAGTTGTTTATAAAGGCATTTATGCAGAGGAAAAGTCACTACAGTGCTACTGTAACCCTTCATGGTCCTGGAATAATGTTTTTATACATAGTATAGAATGAGGACATTTGGATGTCTGTATTCAGCATCATTTTAAATGCTAAGTTAAAACATGCTAAAATAATATCTCTTTCTGATATGTTAGCTCTTTCCTCTCATTTCCTTTATGGTTTTTCCTGAAAGAAAAAAAAATAGTTATCCTTTGTAGTTAAAAAGATATATATATATATATATATATATATATATATATACTTTTATTTATACACACACACATGTATATAAATAAATTCTTTGTAGTTAAAAAATGTACATATATTTTATATATAAAAGTGTGTATACATATATGTGTGTGTGTGTGTATCTTTAGACCCATTTCCATTTCAAGCCTCCAATTTTTTGGTGCATTTAATAATTAATTGACGTCAGTAGTTTTATAATTAAAGCAGTGATGTCTAAAGCAGTACATGAAGATAAATGAAAATGTTTATTTGACCCAGTATATCACATCAACTTAGTGAATTAAGAAATCTTGACTATTAAAAGCTTGAGAATGCAGCAAATTCTGAAAATGATCTAAGAAATTTGTTGAGGAGTTATCCAAAATTACACTGTACTATAACAGAGATGATCTACAATTTACCATAAGTCATTCCAAAAGTTATTTTGCTGTCACCTGAGCCTGAAGCCTCACTGTTGTTCTAATGCTGTCATCTGTCCCAGGTATTTTTACTAATTTATTCAACAAGCATTTATTATGCATGCCACAGTGCTTGGCTTGTTAACAAGTTTATTGAAAAAGCTGAATGAAGGGCATGGCATAGTTCAGGTTCTTATAGTTCAAATTGGGGACAAAATCTGAGTGTGAGAAAGTACTGTAGTTAAGTAATGAAAAAGTACTGAAGAATCAAATACATGTTTTTATTTGTGTAATCCTCAATATCATTCATAAATTATCAATGTAAATGGAAAGTACTGTCAGCGTAAGTTTCAAATTTAAAGACGTGTAAATTTATTCTATGCATTTGTTAAGAGCCATGTAATACAGAAAGTGTAGGAAGTGTAGAGTAAGATTCCACCCCTATTCTCAACACAAAACACAATAAAAGAGTATAACAATGAGTTAAAAGTATATGTCAGAGAAATAAAGAACTCTTAGGAATTCAGAAGTGAGATGATAGAGGTTTCATATAAAAGGTGGCATTTGTGCTGGGACTGAAAGTATATTTAGAACTGGGCTTGCAAGGGCTCACTCAGCCTTAGAAAAGCACTGGGAAGTTAACAATACTGTATTGCACATTTAAAAGTTGCTAAGAGTAGATCTTAAAAGTTCTCATTATAAGAAAAATATCATAGGAATGGTTAAGTGTCTGCCTTTGGCTCATGAACCCCGGATCCTGGAATCAAGTCCCACATCAGGCACCTTGCTCAACAGGGAACCTGCTTTTCCCTCTGCCTGCTGCTCCCCCTGCTTATGCTCTTTCTCTGACAAATAAAATCTTAAAAAAAAAAAAAAAAAGTAACTGGGTGGTGATGGGTGTTAACGAGACTTAATGGATGATCGTTCTACAATATATACATCATGTAAACATTGGTGATGTGGTTTTGGAATATAAGTGAAGTACGGTGAAATGAGGTCTGGAGCAGATGACGAAGAAAGAATTCTGGAGATGTCTTTGGTGCAAAATGATGGTTTATTAGAGCATGGGGACGGGACCTGCATGGCAGAAAGAGCTGTTGTACTGGGGTTGTGAGGGGTGGTGATTCTATATTACGGGTTGGGAGAGTAAGGAAAAGGGAGGCTTCAAAAGAACTTTCATGTGTTAAAGGAGACCTGTAAGATACCAGAGGCCTTGCCACTGTCAAGTTAAGATTGTTTCTCCCCTCTAGCAAGGCATTAACATTAAGATAGTTGGGAGATTCCTGGAAGAATGTCACTTATGTCCCACCCAGGAGTGGGGGTGGGGGAGGTTGCAGGGTGTTAGCTTGTGCTGCTTCTTCAGCCAGCCTTCTGCTCCCTCATCACTGGGGTGCCTGCTGCCTCTGTAAAGGCTCACTGGAAAACAAACGCTGAATGCTGTTTTTGCTTTTTTCCTTTTTTTTTTTTTTTTTTTGTAAAAACAAAAAACTTCTGAATTTCTTTCGGTTAGCAAAAACAGGTACTAATGGAGATCTTTTGTAGAAGTGAAATAGTGTAATGCAAACTTTTGAAAACGGGGGCTAAATCTAATACTATATTGCATTTCAATTATATCTCAATTTTTTTTTTTTAAAGACTCTACCTATTTATCTGACAGACAGGGACCACAAGTAGGCAGAGAGGCAGGCAGAGAGAGGAGGAAGCAGGCTCCCCGCTGAGCAGGGAGCCTGACGCGGGGCTCGACCCCAGCATTCCGGGACCATGACCTGAGCTGAAGGCAGAGGCCCCAACCCACTGAGCCACCCAGGTTCCCCAATTATATCTCAATTTTAAAGAAAAACACAAGGAGCATTTAGGAAACAGAGCAATTGAATTTGAAACGAGTATTATTGGTTAAGAGGGCCAAAGGGGAGTAACTAAAAAATAGGCAATTTAGGGTAATAAAGGACTGAAAAATATTCTGAAAGTAATTGGGATTCTAGGGAACCTTCCAAAGCAAGGGTATTAACATAAGATAAAGATCAATTAAATTACCTTGCAGGATTGCTGTGAGGATTAGATGTGATAATTTGTGTAATACACTTGGCCCAAAGCCTGCCACAAAGTAAATGTTTAATACAGTAGCTGCTATCATTTACTTGACTAGTGACAAGCCAATTAGGAAGTTCCTAGGTGGTCAAGTTACTAAGTGGGTCAATCTTGCTGTTGAAGAGGTTGAAGAGATTGCTGCCTGTGTTCTTCACACTTGAAGACCTTATCTGGCAGTGATGGTAGCACCAGAGAAGTGAGAAAAAGAGTTAGAAACTATAGGTTTGCCCCAATTTCCAAAAGCTTTCATTATGCTCTTTCACTTTTACAAAAGATAACTGAAAGAAATCCAAAGAGGTTTTTTGTTTTTACAAAAATGGAGAAAAGCAAAAAAAGCATTTAGTGTTTGTTTTGCAGTGAAATTTTACAGAGGTAGCAGCACCCCAAGCAGTGAGGTACCACCAAGCTCCTTCCCTGGGAACTGTGCTCAGTGTCTCAGCATCAAATTGCCATAGGTTTGACCTGTGTCTGTGAGCATCTGTGTTTATCTCAATTTGCTTTGAATCTGTTAGCAAAATGTGTCCTAAGTTATCCACAATAGCTTACTTAAGAGGTTATTTTTGGGATCTGGGACCACTAAAAAACTTTCCCATATAAATTAGTGGTAATTGTCTCCACTTTACACCATCTCGGCTTGAAGCTTTTCATAAGAACCCTCCACTTTCAGATAGTGAGGGAAACCTGTATTTAGACTGAGAAGCACAGTGGAAGGGTTTATTTGTTTGTTGTTGTTGTTTAAGGGAAAGAATGCATAAAACTTAAAAATGTTTTAACAGCGAAGAATATCAACAATTATCTGCCCTAAATTAATCAACAATTATCTGCCCTAGGCTACACTAATAAAAAAGACTAATAGGTTTAGTTGGAGGATGGTATTTGCTTGGGGTTTTGGTTTTGGTGGATGTCTTGTTTTACATTGTTTTTTAAACCAAAATTAATTGAGATAAATATTCTGTTATTTTTATAGATTTCTTCCCACAATTCATAGTATGTATAAATGGTGTTTATCAATTGTTTTCCTATGATCGTGTAAAAATTCAGTTATGGCTTAATTAATAGTAGGCTATTTAGTTCAATCTAAATACAATACTTATTTGGATTTAATTCCAGAGGATCAAATTAAGTGGTCTAACCTCCAGAAGAATTTTATTAAAACCACTTACATTGACAAAACACTATCTTAGGAATTATAATTCTAGAATTACTTCAATTTGAGCATATATAGCACCAATTATGTAAAAACGGTTAAGCTAAAAAAAATTGCTTAAAATTACTTTTTTTTGTTTTTCTTAATTAACATATAATGTATTATGTGTTTCATGGGCACAGGTCTGTTACTCATCAGTCTTACATAATTCACAGCATTGACCATAGCACATACCATCCTCAGTGTCCATCATCCCCACCAAGACCCTATCCCTCCCACACCCCTCCTCTCCAGCAAACTTCTGTTTCCTGAGATCAAGAGTCTCTTATGGTTTGTTACCCTCTCTGGTTTCATCTTGTTTCATTTTTCCCTTCCTTCACCTATGATCCTCTGTTTTGCTTCTTAGATTCCTCTTATCAGTGATAATTGTCTTTCTCTGATTGACTTATTTTGCTTAGCAAAATACCCTCTAGTTCCATCCACATTGTTGCAAATGGCAAGATTTCATGGAGTTTTTTTTTGATGGATGCATAATATTGTGTGTATCTATATATATACACACAATATATATAGATACATATATAGATATATATTGTGTGTATCTATATATATTGTGTGTATATATATATAGATACACACAGTATTATGCATCCATATATATACATACACACAGCCTATGACCCATGGCTCATAGGGTAGCTCTATTTTCAACTTTTTGAGGAATCTCCATACTTTTCCAGAGTGGCTGCACCAGCCACCAACAGTGTAGGAGGGTTCCCCTTTTTTCCATATCCTTGCTAACACCTGTTTTCTGACATTAATTTCAGCCTTTCCAACTGGTATGTGTTCGTATCTCACTGTGGTTTTGATTTGTATTTCCCTGATGCCAAGTGATGTTGAGCACTTTTTCATGTATGTTGGCCATTTGGATGTCTTCTTTGCAGAAATGTGTATTAATGTCTTCTACCCATTTCCTGATTGGATTATTTGTTCTTTGGGTGGTTGAGTTTGATAAGTTCTTTCTAGATTTTGGATACTAGCCCTTTATCTGATATGTCATTTGCAAAAATCTCTCATTCTGTCAGTTGTCTTTTGGTTTTGTCAGCTGTTTCCTTTGCTGTGCAAAAGCTTTTTATCTTGATGAAGTCCCAATAATTCATTTTGGCCCTTGCTTCCCTTGCCTTTGGCAATGTTTCTAGGAAGACATTACTGTGGCTGAGGTTGAAGAAGTTGCTGCCTCTATTCTCCTCAAGGATTTTGATGGATTCCTGTCTCACACTGAGGTCTTTCATCCATTTTAAGTCTATTTTTTACATGGTGTAAGGAATGGTCCAATTTCAGTCTTCTGCATGTGGCTGTCCAATTTTCCCAATACCATTTGTTGAAGAGACTCTTTTTTCCATTGCAAATTCTTTACTGCTTTGTCGAAGATTAGTTAACTGCATAGTTGAGGGTCCATTTTGGGGCTCTATTCTGTTCTATTGATCTGTGTCTGTTTTTGTGTCAGTACCATACTGTCTAAATGATTATAGCTTTGTAATAGAGCTTGAAGTCCAGGATTGCGATGCCACCAGCTTTTTCTTTTTCAACATTCCTTGGGCTATTCAGGGTCTTTTCTGGTTCTATACAAATTTTGCGATTATTTTTTCCATTTCTTTGAAAAAAGTTGATGGTATTTTAATAGAGATTGCATTGAACATGTATATTGCTCTAGGTAGCATAGACATTTTCACAACATCTGTTCTTCTAATCCATAAGCATAGAATATTTTTCCATTTCTTTGTGTCTTCCTCAATTTCCTTCCTGACTATTCTACAGTTTTCAGAGTACAAATTCTTTGCCTCTTTGGTTAGTCTTATTCCTAGGTATCTTTTGGTTTTGGGGGCAATTGTAAAAGGGATCAACTCCTTAATTTCTCTTTCTTCTGTTTCGTTCTTGGTATATAGAAATGCAATTGATTTCTGTGCATTGATTTTATATCCTGGCACTTCACTAAATTCTGTATGAGTTCTAACAGTTTTGGGATGGAGTCTTTTGGGTTTTCCACACAAAGTATCATACCATCTACAAAGAATGAGAGTTTGACTTCTTTGCCAATTCAGATGCCTTTTATTTCTTTTTGTTGTCTAATTGCTGAGGCTAGGACTTCTAGTACTATGTTGAATAGCAGTGGAGATAGTGGACATCCCTACTGTGCTCCTGATCTTAGGGGAAAAGCTCTCACTTTTTCCCCATTGAGAATGATATTCACTCTGGGTTTTTCATTGATGGCTTTTATGATACTGAGGTATGTATCCCCATCCCTACACTGTGAAGAGTTTTGATCAAGAAAGGATGCTGTACTTTGTCAAAATGCTTTTTCTGCATCTATTGAGAGTATAATATGGTTCTTGTTCTTTCTTTTATTAATGTATCAGAGCACAGGGTGTGGTGCAAAAATAATGAGTACTGTTATGCTGAAAATAAAAAATAAATTAAAAAAATAAAAAATAAAAAAATAAAAGTTCATAAACCATAAAAAAAATGTATCAGATTGATTTGCAGGTGTTGAACCAATCTTGAAGCCCAGGAATAAATCCCACTTCGTTGTGGCGAATAATCCTTTTAATGTACTAACTGGCTAGTATTTTGGTGAGAATTTTTGCATCCATATTCATCAGGGATATTGGTTTCTAATTCTCTTTTTTGATGGGGTCTTTGGTTTTGGGATCAAGGTAATGCCAGTCTCATAAAATGAGTTTGGAAGTTTTCCTTCCATTTCTATTTTTTGGTATTTTTATAGGTATTAATTATTTTATTTATTTATTTTTATTTATTTTAAAATTTATTTTATTTATTTATATTTTTATAGGTATTAATTATTTAAATGTTTGGTAAAATTCTCCTGGGAAGCCATCTGGCCCTTGGCTCTTATTTTGGGGGATATTTTTTAATAGTGCTTCAATTTCCTTACCAGTTATGGGTCTGTTCAGGTTTTCTATTTCTTCCTGGTTCAGTTTTGGTAGTTTATAGGTCTTTAGGAATGCATCCATTTTTTCCAGATTGTCTAATTTGGTGGCATATAGTTGTTCATAATATATTCTTATAATTAATTTGTATTTCTTTGGTGTTGGTCTCCTCTTTCATTTGTGATTTTATTGATTTGGATCCTTTCTCTTTTCTTTTTGATAAGTCTGGTCAGGGGTTTATCAGTCTTATTAATTCTTTCAAAGAATCAGTTCCTAATTTTGCTGATCTGTTCTACTGTTATTTTGGTTTCTAATTCATTGATTTCTGCTTTGATCTTTATTATTTCACTTCTCCTGCTGGGTTTAGGCTTTATTTGCTGTTCCTTCTCCAGTTCCTTGAGATGTATGATTATGTTGTGTATTTGAGACCTTTCTTGAAAGTTTCTTGAGAAAGGCTTATACTACTATATACTTTCCTCTTAGGACTGCCTTTGCTGCATCTCAAAGATTTTGAACAGTTGTGTTTTCATTTTCATTTGTTTCCATGAATTTTTTAAGTTCTTTAATTTCCTGGTTGACCCATTCATTCTTTAGTTGGATGCTCTTTAGCTTCCATGTGTTTGAGTTCTTTCCAACTTTCCACTTTTGAGTTCTAGTTTCAAAGCATTGTGTTCCGAAAATAGGCAGGGAATGATCCTAATCTTTTGGTACCAGTTGAAACCTGACTTGTGACCTGGAATGTGATCTATTTTGGAGAATGTTCCATGTGCACTAGAGAAGAATGTATATCCTGTTGCTTTGGGATGGAATGTTCTAAATACATCTGTAATGTCCATCTGGTCCAGTGTGTCATTTAAGGCCTTAATTTCTATGTTGATCTTTTTCTTAGATGATCTGTCCCTTTCAGAGAGGGGGTTGTTAAAGCCCCCTACTATTATTGTATTATTGATGATGTGTTTCTTTGATGTCGTTAATTGACTTCTATATTGGCTACTCCCATGTTAGGGACATAGATATTTAAAATTGTTAGATCTTCTTGTTGGACAGACCCTTTAAGTATGCTACACTGTCCTTCCTCATCTCTTATTATAGTCTTTGGTTTAAAATCTAATTTGTCTGATCTAAGGATTACCACACCAGCTTTCTTTTGATGTCCATTAGCATGGTAAATTGTTTTAACCTCCTCACTTTAAATCTGGAGGTGTTTTGGAATCTAAAATGAATCTTTTGCAGACAGCATATCAGTGGGTCTTGTTTTTTTGTTTTTTGTTTGTTTTAATCCATTCTGATACCCAATGTCTTTTGATTAGAGCATTTAACTCATTTGCATTTAGGGTAACTATTAAAAGATATGAGTTTATTGCCATCGTATTGGCTGTAAGATGAATGTTACTGTATTATTTCTGTTCCTTTCTGGTCTATGTTACTTTTGGCTCTCTCTCTTTGCTTAGAGGACCCTTTACAATATTTCTTGAGGGCTGGTTTGGTGCTTGCAAATTCTTTTAGTTTTTGTTTGTTCTGGATGCTTTTTATCTCTTCTCTATTTTCAATGAAAGCCTAGATGGTTATGGTATTCTTGGTTGCATTTTTTTCTCATTTAGTGCTCTGAATATATCATGCCAGTCCTTTTTGGCCAGCCAGGTCTCTGTGGATAGGTCTGCTGCCAATCTACTATTTCTACCATTGTAGGCTACAGACCTCTTGTCCCACGCTTATTTCAGGATTTTCTCTTTGTCTCTGAGACTTGTAAGCATTAGTGCTAGATGACAGGGTGTTGACCTATTTTTATTAATTTTGAGGGCAGTTTTCTGTGTCTCCTGAATTTTAATGCTTGTTCCCTTTCCCAAATCAGGGAATGTCTCTGCTATAATTTGCTCCAATATACCTTCTGCCCCTCTCTCTCTTCCTTCTGCTCTGGGATCCCAATTATAATAATATTGTTTCATCTTACAGTATCACTTATCTCTCAAATTCTCCCCTCGTGATACAATATTTATCTCTCTTTTTCTCAGCTTCTTTATTCTCCATCATTTGCTCTTCTATATCACTAATTCTCTCTTCTGCCTCACTTATCCTAGCATTAAGGGCCTCCATTTTTTTTATTGCACCTCATCATTTATTGCATGCCTTTTTTATTTCAACTTGGTTATAGTTTAGTTCTTTTATTTCTCCAGAAAGGGGTTCTCTATATATACCTATAAAAATACCTATACAAATACCAAAAAATAGAAATGGAAGAAAAACTTCCAAACTCATTTTATGAGACTGGCATTACCTTGATCCCAAAACCAAAGACCCCATCAAAAAAGAGAATTAGAAACTACTATCCCTGATGAATATGGATGCAAAAATTCTCACCAAAATACTAGCCAGTTAGTACATTAAAAGGATTATTCGCCACAACGAAGTGGGATTTATTCCTGGGCTTCAAGGTTGGTTCAACACCTGCAAATCAATCTGATACATTTTTTTTTTATGGTTTATAAACTTTTATTTTTTTTATTTATTTTTTCAAGCCCATATATACATTTATAATCGTTATTCTGAACTCTTGTTCTGACATCTTGCTAATGTTCATATTGATTAGGTCCCTGGCAGTTGGTACTGCCTCTTGCTCTTTTTTTGGAGGTGAATTTTTCCATTTTTGTCATTTTTTTCCAGAGAATAATAGATGAATTAGAGAACAAAACACTAAAAGGGTAACAACAACCCCAGAAAAATATACATGAAATGAATCTAAAGAGACCCACAACTGTGGAGAAAAGAAAGGAAAAAGAAAAAAAAAGAATATGATCAGGCTGGTGAATAGAACAGAGCCACACATTAGATTTGGAGTGTATTTTGATCTGTTAGAAGAAAATGCCCCCCAGAATTTAAAGAAAAAAAAAAAAACTTATACAAAATAAGGGTAAATATGATGGAGGGATAGAATATGACTGTAAAGATGAAAATTTTAAAAGATTTTAAAAAGGAATTGATAAGAAATGGGTTGAAAAATAAAGAGAAATTTTTTTTTAAAAGGTGAGGTAGAGAATGTGATCAGGCAAGAGACTAGAACAAAGCCATACATTAAATTTAGGGTATATTTTGGACTGTTAGAAGAAACTGTATCCCAAAAATTTAAAGAAAGGAAAACATATATATCTAAGATTAAATAATGAAGGGATAGAATGTAACTGTAAAAATGAAAATTTAAAAAGATATTTTAAAAAGATATTGATAAAATGTTAGTTAAAATAGGAAAGAACAAAAATTTTAAAAAAAGAAAAAAATAAAATTAAAACAATTTAACTTTAAAAGACTAAAGTGTCATGGGGAAAAAAAAAAGCCATGAATTCTATGTGTTGTATTCCCCTAGTGCTGGGGTTTTGAAGTTCTCATTGATCAATAAACTTGGTCTTGGCCAGATGTTCTTGCTGATCTTCTGGGGGAGAGGCCTGTGGCACTGATTCTCAAGTGTCCTTGCCCCCACCAGTATTACACCACCCTTGCCAGGGGCCAGGCTAAGAAATCTGCTTGGGTTTGCTCTCAATAGCATTTGTTCCCTGAAAGCTTTCCATACAGCTTTGGAGGACAAGAATGAAAATGGCAGGGGCACCTGGATGGCTCAGTCAGTTAAAGCCTCTGCCTTTGGCCCAGGTCATGATCCCAGGATCCTGGGATTGAGCCCCGCATTGGGCTCTCTGCTCAGTGGAGAGCCTGCTTCCTCCTCTCTCTCTGCCTACTTGTGATCTCTCTCTCTGTCAAATAAATAAATAAAATCTTTAAAAAAAAAAAAAAAAGAATGAAAATGGCAGGCTCCCAATCTCCAGCCCAGAGGAGCTGATAATTCAGGCCTGCTCCTCAGTGAACCCTCAGAGAAAAGCAGTCAATCACTCCTGTCTCCCTAGTCTCCAGCCACACTCTGAGACTCGGCATGTGACCAAGGATTTCTATCTCTGGCATGACACTATTCAGAGTTTCCAAACCCAGCAGATTCCTGCAGCATGCTCCTGTACTGCTCCTCCTGGTGGAGGAAGTGGAGGGATATCCCTGTATCTGCCACTGTGGGGTCCCTACTTGAAGAATAGTGGCCTGACTCTGCCACGGATCATGGTTTATGGCAACCCTGAGCTGAGAGCCCACTCCTTGGCTCCATCTTTGCAGCCAGCTTCCCCGCTCCAACACCTGGGAGCTCTGCCACACTCAGGCACCTTTAGTCTTTCTGCAACCCTGAGGGTCTTGAGACCACACTGTCCCAGCGAGGGCTCCGCCAGTCCCAGCCCCTGGAGCGACATCCCTCGGTGGAACAGACTTCTAGAAGTTCCAATCTTGTTCTCCGGTGCTCTATCACTTGCAGGGAGCCCCTCCCCCCCATAGTCTATCTTCCTACATATCACCTCGGATTTACTTCACATGTCTTACCTTCCAGAAAATGGTCACTTTTCTGTTCAGAGAATTGCTGCTATTCTTTCCTTTGATCTCCTTTTGAGTTTGCAGGTGTTCAGAACAGTTTAACTATCTAGCTGAATTCTTGGGACCAGATAAAATTTAGGTCTCCCTACTCCCCTGCCATTTTGCTTCTATTCTCTAAATTACTTTTAAAGAGAAAAGACAGATGCCCTGCTGTGGATGTCCTGTGCTACTATAACCTGAGTCAAACTTTTCTTCTAAATGGATGATTCAGGGAGTCTCCTGATACTCTCTAGCTGCTGCCCATGAGTACAATTGGAACAATGGAGGCCACTTGGGAAAACTGGAATTACATTTCCTGAGCCAAATTTTTTTGTTGTGGTTATTTTCTTAGCAAACTTTCTCTCAGCCAAGCTGCTCTTTTCTCATGGGAAATAATACAGCCTTGTTAAAAGGAAGTGTTTTTTTTTTTTTTTCTCTTTCTTAAGACCATCTCCCTGTAGGAGTCACACTTCTGACATATATGGCTTCATATACTTCAGGAAAGTTCTTCTAGATTTCTAAGCAGTAAACTCTCTCCTTAATGGATTTTCTGCATATATATGTTACATGTTTCTTGATGTACTTCAAGCATTATTTGAAGTTTTAAAATCTGAATCTTGAGCAGTAATTTTAGACTGCAAAGATTTTTGTTCATTTTGGAAACCACTCATTTGAATTAAAAGTCATTGATTTATTTTCCTTCACTTTTTAAGTTGTCCTTGTTTTTCTCCTTCAAGACTTATTAAGAAAAAGTTAACATCATTAGTGTATTTCTTCAAATTAACTTCCAATTGGCAGCCCAGGAATTCTCAGTTTTCTGATTCTTTAATTTCAAGTTGCCATCATCCTCATTATATTCTTTTAAAGAGAGCAAGCAAACTTGTCTTCAGTGTGGTTTTTGAGATTTTAACAGGCCCTCTTTATAATTTAAAGTCTCTTTCATTTGTGCTTTCACATTGTCAAACATTGCCTTCTGTTCCTTCATCCCCCCACACTTTTTCTACCATTGCCGTGCTTCTTAGAATAGCAGTTTTAGACTTTCTTAAAATCGAGTGTTTTTATCCAAACCAGACATGAGGGATGTTCTGAGGGACATTCCTCTGAGATGCTCTTAAGATGTTTTGGCGTCAGTCACTTGAGCTTGAGGGATTTTGCTGCATCTTTGAGTGACTGTATCTGTCCTTAAAGTCAAGCCATGAAAATAAAAGTTTAAAAGTTTAGGGGATTCACTTCTTTTTGGGAAAGATTTACAATGTTCTCAAGTGATGGTGTGGACAAGTCCAGATATTTATAAATGCTGCAAAACTCAGTGTTTGTTATTTCAGAGGACTGATCTTCATTGGAGGTGACTTACAGGCTTCATTGGTTTGTGCAATCAGTCTAGTTTCTTCACTTTAACCCTGAACAGAAAATCTTTGGGATGGATCTTTTTTTTCCCCACCCTTAAAGTATGCCCACTCTTAACTGTAAAAAAAAAAAAAAAAAAAAAAAAAAAAATCAAGAAGGCCATATCAGAATCTCCTGTGGAAACACATAGAGACTTGGGTTTTGTCTCAAGCATAGATAACACTATCTGAAAGCTAGTGCAGAGCAGGAGGAGGTGGGAAGAACAGATTATATAAAATAGAACAAACTTTGCTCTGCTTATTGCACAAGTAGAGAATAAGAAGTGATATTATTTATCGAGCACATTTGGTTGAAAAGAAGTGTTGACTGCAGCCACCCAGGTGCCCCTAGCCATATATTCTATAGAAGTGGAGGATTGAGGCTTAGTCTAGGACTTGTGATGAGGAAAGAATCTGGCCAAATTCTGCTGAAGTTTACTTTAGAATTCATTTATTTGTTTGAAAAAAGGAGGGAAAGGGCTTATTTTTAGTGATAAGATTGGACAGAATCAGAAACAGGAAAGTATTTCAGTATTTTGTTCAATGACTTTTTTCAATGTGTATAAGTGTTTTTCAGTATTTTTTCTCTTCAGCGCAATCTTGTCTTTTGTGGAAAATGAAGCGAGTATGCTACACTGGTGTTTCCAATGACACAAGATGATTTTAGGTGGTTTGCTGAGTCAACATTAAATAACACTGTCACATAGCAAGAAAGTAATTTCTTTCTCTTGCAAGAAAGCTCTTTGTTTCTTGCTAATCTCCCTCTTAAATGAAAAGAACAGGTCTCAGCCTTTTGCGATCAATCATTGGTATCTTTCTAGGTTTGAATAAAAATACTTTCATTATCTTCCTTTTGATGGTTATCTTCTACTTATGGAAAATGATACTGATTTTTCATTTAGGGTGGTTATAATTTAAGCCAAAAAAAATTTTTAATGAGTTGACTGAAATAATAAATATTAGATAAATAATAGTATAGATGATATGTAGATGTCAACAACAAAAAAATATAATGTTATGCCCCATTCCACCATTCCACACCATTCCAGAATCTTTGATCCTGTATGATTACTTCTATGTTTTTTGAGAGAGCTTTGGCAGCCAAGAGGAGCTAAATTGTCACTTGGGACACTTAAGGCAAGACATCAGCCAAACTACAATATCTTATTTAAATCCTTGTACCACCTTCTGGTTTAACAAAAGCATTTTTTCATTAATTGTGATAACATTGAGTCTTGAAGTGAAATGTAATTAAAACTGTATTATATGTAGTACTCAAGATAATGGATCTCTGCTGTATGTTATTGTAGCATCATGGAATTTTAGAACACAAAGAGACATTACTGACACTTTCCTAATCAGATGAAACTGACTATAATTTGGTAGGTCAATCAGCTCTTGGTCTTAGCTCTATAAAGGTATCCTTTGTGAGAGTTCCATGGCATGGACTCATCTGCAACAATTCTGTTAGAGTTCATGTTAGTCAAAATGTTGCTTCTTCAAAAATCAGAATAATAGTTTATTAGGTATTAGCCAAATTTCAAATAAAAGAAATCGAATGGTCCCAGAACACACACTTGACTCTGTCTCAGAAAATACCATAAATTTATTAGAATTACTGCTAGCACAAATAGTATCAGTATTACAATGTTTATTTACAAAGTTTTTCCATTTTAAAATTTCTTATCTTTCCCTCAATTAGTATAGCCAGTTGCTCCACTAAGAATTTAACACTAAGCTTATTAATAGAAATGATGTACACTGTTTCTACAGTATTCTGAAGCAGAACATTAGATGTCCATATTACATTCTAGCAAAAGTGCAAAGGAAATCATTTCATCACCTCTCCACATTCTCATGATGAATAAGGTGGTGGTGATTTTTCTATAGAGAGTTTCTCATAGGCAGGTGCAGCATCAGGAACCTGTGAGAATGAGAAAGGGAGAGTATGGCCTTGGCAACAGTGCACAGATTTCTGGGAGAAAGGTAAAGTTGGTGGTCAGCATCATATTTATACGACTTCTCTGGACTGAAACTTCTAAGTGCCCACATTTCATTCCCACCCAACAAGATAATCATTAAATTTCACAAGTGTGTATGTTGAAATGTTGAGGGGAAGAGGAAGAGTAGAAAAAATAGAGCTAACAGCATTCCCAAAATCTCAAAAATGTATTTATACTTTCATTATCCCTGTCAGCAGAAATCCCAAGCCCTAACGGGTGAATTCTTGAACACTGTTTAAAGCCACTAATATACATTACATTTATACCACATAGATAGATTTTCATTGTGTGCCTAAAGGTCAGTGCTATTGTCAGTACAGCACAAATGGTTAGGCCTTCATTTAATGCTCACAATTCTAGGAGTATTTTCATTGTTTTCATATTATAGTTTGGAAAACTAAGTCAGAGGGAGGTCAGGTTACTTGTCCAAATCATATAACTTCACAGTAATTTGGCTCCAGATTCCGTTTTTTAAACCACTGTGACATACTACATTTGTACCAATGCTGTCCAATAGAAATAGAGTATAACACATATGTGGCTTTAAAAATATCTAGTACTGCATTACAAAAATAAAAAGAAACAGGTAAAATTAATTTTCATAATATAGTTTATTTAGGGGCGCCTGGGTGGCTCAGTGGGTTAAGCCGCTGCCTTCGACTCTGGTCATGATCTCAGGGTCCTGGGATCGAGTCCCGCGTTGGGCTCTCTGCTCAGCAGGGAGCCTGCTTCCTTCTCTCTCTCTCTCTGCCTGCCTCTCAGTGTACTTGTAATTTCTCTCTGTCAAATAAATAAATAAAAAATCTTAAAAATATATATATAGTTTATTTAATCCCACATATAAAAATATTATCATTTCAACATGTAATTGATACAAAATAATTAATGAATCATTTATATTCTTTTCCTCATGCTAAGTCTTTGAAATTTGGTATTAGAACATTTTAATTCAAACTACTATGTGTTCAATAGCCACATGTGGCCAGCACCTATCCTGTTGGCCTATACAGCTGATACATTTAATCACAGATGCTTTGTTTCCCTCCATTAGATATACCTACATTCAGAAAAAAACAAATATACTAGACATAAGACCAAAAAATATTGTATCCAGAATCAGGTTTTTCCTTTGGCTCTTACATTTAGGGATATCATCATTGACCCTGGAAAATCTGGGTATGAGAGGACACAACTTAAGAAAATCTCTGTACTTCCCTGTTTTGTTTTTGTTTTTTTTTTGTCTTTGTTATTGTTTATGTTTTTGTTATGATAAAATATACATAACATAAAATTTACCATTTTATGGCTATCAGACACATGAAAAAATGTTCATCATTACTAGCCCTCATGGAGATTCAAATTAAAACCACATTGAGATATCACCTTACACCAGTTAGAATGGCCAAAATTAGCAAGACAGGAAACAACATGTGTTGGAGGGGATGTGGAGAAAGGGGAACCCTCTTCCACTGTTGGTGGGAATGCAAGTTGGTGCAGCCTCTTTGGAGAACAGTGTGAAGATTCCTCAAGAAATTAAAAATAGAACTTCCCTATGACCCTGCCATTGCACTCTTGGGTATCTACCCCAAAGATACATATGTCGTGAAAAGAAGGGCCATCTGTACCCCAATGTTTATAGCAGCAATGGCCAGGGTCACCAAACTGTGGAAAGAACCAAGATGCCCTTCAATGGACGAATGGATAAGGAAAATGTGGTCCATATACACTATGGAGTATTATGCCTCCATCAGAAAGGATGAATACCCAGCTTTTGTAGTTGTAGCAACATGGACGGGACTGGAAGAGATTATGCTGAGTTTCACTTATTTGTGGAGCATAACAAATAGCATGGAGGACATGGGGAGTTAGAGAGGAGAAGGGAGTTGGGGGAAATTGGAAGGGGAGGTGAACCATGAGAGACTATGGACTCTGAAAAACAATTTGAGGGTTTTGAAGTGGCGGGGGTAGGAGGTTGGGGTACCAGGTGGTGGGTATTATAGAGGGCACAGATTGCATGGAACATTGGGTGTGGTGCAAAAATAATGAATACTGTTATGCTGAAAATAAATAAATAAATTTTTTAAAAAATTACCATTTTAACCATTTCAGTAGCATCAGGTATATTCACATCACTCTTGATTTTTAAATTAGAATAATTTTATTCCTCTGAGTTAAAAGCAGTCATACATTAAACACCAAGATGCAGGATCTCAACTTACCACAGGTTCACAATTATTCTCTTGAAATGGCAGTTTGCTGTCCTGATGACCAAACCCCTCAGATGAACATCTTCCTGTTAAGATACTTTGAATGCCAGCATGAATACCTTTGTCCTGAAATGTGAATGCATGAAGGTCAGTGAATGAGGGAAAAAAAAGAATTGAGTTCAGTAAGAAAAGAGAAGGAAGCTGAATTTATTTTTAAAAATAGATTTTTTAAAAAAGATTTTATGTATTTGACAGAGAGATCACAAGTAGACAGAGAGGCAGGCAGCAAGAGAAGCAGAAGCAGGCTGAGCAGAAAGCCCAATGCAGGGCTCAATCCCAGGACTCTGAGATCATGACCTGAGCCAAAGACAGAGGCCCAACCCACTGAGCCACCAAGGTGCCTCTACAAATAGATTTTAATCTTGGTTCTGCCATTTACCTGCAACGGGACCTCAGGCTAGTCACTTCACCTTTCTGAATTCTAGTGCTTGCATCTGTAATAATGAAGATAATGATACCTACATCTCAAGAGTTGTAGGAATTAAACTAAGAATAAAGCACTTATTACAGTGCCTGGCACCCATTAGTCAATGGGTATTTTTGAAGGGAAGGAGAAAAAGAATGAACCTGAACAATGAACCTCAAAGAATGATTTTTTATTTTTATTATTTCTTTAAGAAAGAGTGCATGAAAGGGGTAAGGGCAGAAGGAGAGGGAGAAGCAGACTCTTCTGAGCAGGGAGACTGATGTGGGGCTGGTCCCAGGACCCTGAGATCACGATCTGAGCCAAAGGCAGATGCTTAACCCACTGAGTTACAAAGGAATCCCAGAACTTCAGAGAATGATTGTTAGTGAAGGTGATCAAACTAGTGCGGTATCTCAGTGAGGACAAGCTTGGGAAATACTTGGTAGCATGGACACATTGTGTATTTCTGCCTTTGCCATAATGACAGCAAAATATCTTTTTTTCCCCAATTTTTAAAAATTTTAGAAATTTCTTCTCAGTGTTCCAAAATTAAACACTACAAATGCATCTGATGTTGTAGAATGTTGTGGTAGTAGCTGGTGCTTCCAAGTCAAGCTGCAACATGATAAGTCAATCTAAGGCTAAGTTATGCATCCTGAATTATTGTGGGGATGGGTGGGTGAAAGCTCAGTTTGCTTTGCATAGGTTTAGAGGTTGATATTTTCCATCCCCAGAATAGAATTACAACAGATTATATAGAGCAAAGACACATACCCAAGTGGGGACTTCAGGAGTTGTCTACCATGGTGAGGTATTTATTTCATCACTGACATAGTTTGAAATTGCTGACACCTTGTGATAATAAAAAGGAGAATTTCAGTTGCTTTTATTATTGTTAAATTCTCCATTGTGGTGGTTCTCAAACTTCAGCATGTGTCAGTATCACCTGATGGCTTGTTTAACACAGATTTTTGGGCCCACCTCTAGAATTTCTGACAGAGCGGATCTAGGGTGAGGCCCATAATTTGCATTTCTAACAAGTTCCCTGGTGATACTGCCAAAATTGCTGATCCAGGGCCACATGGAGAACCACTTCCTTATTGCCTGCACCTGGGTGACCCAGCTGTACTCAGATCCTTAGAAGGACTGGGCAAGTAATGCATAAGTGTCAGGTGGGCCAGGTGGTGGCCATAGAAAAGGAGGCAGTATATATCATCTAAAGGGACAAACACTGTACAGTTGCCACTATTTGCCAGATCTATTTTTTTTAAAGAAACTAGAAATCAAGATTTTCATGTAAAATATTACTTTTATATCTAATTGTACCTAGGTTGACACCTAGGTGTCAAATTCATTTTTTTTTAAAATGCAAACTTAAACATACCAGTGAGCCAAATCCAGCCAGTGGGGCATTAGCAGCACACACTTTGTGGTACCAGCTGAGAAGGGCTGGAACATGGAGGCTGTGCAGATGTTGACCAGCTCTTCAGCCTTTTCTGCAGATTGTGATTGATCACTGGGGTCTGCTAGGTTGGAAGAGGATATCAAGGTACGTTTCTCAGGGAGAAGTGTTTGGAACATCAATGAGGTGAAGACAGACATGGATTGGGGCTGATAACCACACAGTCTGCAGACTGATGAGAAGTAGTTTTCCTAAACTCTAGTCTGAAGTTTGCACAAGGGCCCTAAACTTGATGTAAGAATACAGGAATTTTCTGCTTCTCTCCCCAGTTCCCAGCAATATATTCCAGGTAAGGTATTTAATGCATTTTCTCCCTTTACCTCAATTATCAGTTACTCTTTTTCTTATTTGTAAATTTCTCACCTGCCATAAATTAGGAGCATGATCTACTCCCCCAAATCACTGCCAGTTCTCTGAATTTGCATTCAAACTTCAGCATGCATTTTCAAAGGCATCTTCCTTGGTCTCAAGGAAGACCAAGGGATAGAAGGTCCCAGGCTCTGCATGTTAGCAAGAGCTCTGGGAGATTTGAGCACAGGGGCCCCCCGATCATGTATTGAGAAACTCAACACATGATACATGAATATAAACTGAGTTGTCAGCAGGGATCTCAAAATTCTTCTCCAAGAATCAAAAAGTGTTATGTCCTAGAAACGATAAAGTTGGTAAACACTAAAATAACTATCACCCCCACAAATCATATTCCTACAAAAAAAAAAAAAAAAGTTGCCTCAAAGAGCAATCCCCCTTCCAAAAGATGTTTTTCAGAGACAAAAGAAATTGTGAGTCAGTGGAAACATTTTAGGAAATCTTTTTTTTTTTTTTTTTAAAGATTTTATTTATTTATTTGACAGAGAGAAATCACAAGTACACTGAGAGGCAGGCAGAGAGAGAGAGAGAAGTAAGCAGGCTCCCTGCCGAGCAGAGAGCCCGATGTGGGACTCGATCCCAGGACCCTGAGATCATGACCTGAGCCGAAGGCAGCGGCTTAACCCACTGAGCCACCCAGGCGCCCACATTTTAGGAAATCTTAATTCCAACCAACCTCGTTACCATCCTATGGTCAATGAAAGTGGGAGAGTGAACATTTGAAAGCTTAAAATAGGTTGTTAAATGTGGAGTAACTTAGGTATCTGAGGCTTGCATTTATTGTCACTTATGTTATTTGGCCTACTATTATTATTATTATTTTTAAAGATTTTATTTATTTATTTGACAGAGATCACAAGTAGGCAGAGGGGCAGGCAGAGAGAAAGGGAGGAAAGCAGGATCCCCGCCGAGCAGAGAACCTGATATGGAGCTCGATCCCAGGACCCCAAGACCATGACCCGAGCTGAAGGCAGAGGCTTAACCCACTGAGCCACCCAGGCACTCCTATTATTATTATTTTTTAATTAGGTTCCATGCCCAGTGTGGAGCCCACTCCTAGCCCTGAGACCAAGAGATGGGCTTAGGTCAAGAGTCGGGTGCTGAACCAACTGAACCACCAGGCACCCCTATGTCTTTTGGTTTTGAAATAAAAGAACTGCCACTTTGGATGTGGAGCCTATTAAATAAGTAAATAAAGAAAAGAAAAGAAAATCCCTAAAGGGAGGCAAGGAGGTAATTATGCAATTAAATGTAGTATTTAGTGCACTACTGTACATAATTTTGCCAATTTCTTAGACTACTGATTCCCAACCCAGCTTTTCAAGACATGTGAAAGTCTCAAAACAAAATTTTAATATTAATTTAAAAAATAAATGGCAGCAGTTTTAGACAGATATTAGAGAATTTTTTTTTAAAGATTTTATTTATTTACTTGACAGAGATCACAGGTAGAGAGGCAGGCAGAGAGAGAGGAAGGAAAACAGGTCCCCTGCTGAGCAAAAGCTGATGCGGTGTGGTGGGGGGGGCGATCCCAGGACCCTGGGATCATGACCTGAGCCGAATGCAGAGGCTTTAACCCACTGAGCCACCCAGGCACCCCTAGACATGGATACTAGAGAATTTAAATACAGCTCCATCTCATAAAAATTCCAGAAACTCTACAAATCACTGGTGTAGACCTAGAGGAATAGAGACATGATAGGTTGAATTTGAACTTACTAAGCAAAATGTTCAGTGTCTGAGCTTATGACATTAAAGACTCTCTGTTATGGTATAATTAAATTTAAGATGAGTGTATTGAAGCAGAAAGGGAAAAAAATCATTGTATTTTTGTCTAGTAGCATCAAGCTAGTAGTTGTGGACATTAGGAAATGCGTACCAACATATTAAGTTTGTAGTGCGTTTACTCCTTAAAAGACTCAATCGTTATGTTTTTGTATACAAATAGAACTAAATAAAAATATAGAAGAAAGTATATATTAAATAAAGACTGATATGCATCATGGTTATATTGCATGTGCCTAGGGGTAGAGTAGAGCAAATGAGGCCCAGAGAAGTTAAACTCTAAAGGCACCATGCAAGTCAATGACAGACAATGAAACTAAATGCTGATGCCAGGATTTGGGTGGCTGCTATGTGCCAGGCACTGGAGGTACAAAGATGAGTAAGAAATACTCTGTCCTAGTTCATTAATGGGGGAAAGGGATGGAAGAGACAAAAAGTAAATAACCAGTTATAAGGGAATGCTAACTCCATGCTAGAGGCATAAATGGAGTTCTGTGGCAGAGAGCAAAGTCCTTCCCTATCTGTGGGGAAAACCACAGTGAGGTATCATATGAGCACGGTGTCCATCCCTAATCTCCTAGCCCAAGTTTTTCCTATGGTACTTATCTAAAATCTTTTTCAGACTCAGCAACTTCTCCTTTCCACTAAATGTCAACATACTGGTGGGCTGCTCCTCGGTGGTTGTGTCAACACCCAAATGTGCCTCCCTTTTTATTATTATTATGTTAGTCATCGTTAGTTTTTGCTTTAGTGCCATGATTCACTGTGTTGCCATGGCTGATATCGAAGAGGTTACTGCCTATGTTCTCCTCTAGGATTCTGATGGATTCCTGTCTCCTGTTGAGGTCTTTCATCCATTTTGAGATTTTCTTTGTGTATGGTGTAAGAGAATGGTCAAGTGTCATTCTTCTGTACATGGCTGTCCAATTTTCCCAGCACCATTTACTGAAGAGACTATATTTTTCCCATAGGATATTTTTTCCTGCTTTGTTGAAGATTAGTTGACCATAGAGTTGAGAGTCCATATCTGGGCTCTCTGTTCTGTTGCATTGGTTTATGTGTCTGTTTTTCTGCCACTATCATGCTGTCTTGATGATCACACCTTTATAATATAGCTTGAAATCAGGCAATGTGATGCCCCAGCTTTGTTTTTCTTTTTCAACATTTCCTTGGCGATTCAGGGTCTTTTCTGGTTCCATACAAATTTTAAGATTATTTGTTCCAGCACTTTGAAAAATGCCAATGGTGATCAATTTTGATCAGGATGTCACTGAAATTATAGAATGCTCTGAGCAGCATAGACATTTTAACAATGTTTATTCTTGTGATCCATGATCATGAGTGAGTGTTCTGTAGTTCCTCAATATAGATCCTTTACCTCTTTGGTTAGGTTTATTCCAAGGTGTCTTATGGGTTTTGGTGCTATTGTAAATGGAATTGATTCTCTAATTTCTCTTTCTACAGTTATATTGCTAGTGCATAAGAAAGCAACTGATTTCTGTGCATTGATTTTGTATCCTGCCACATTACTGAATTGCTATATGATTTATAGTAATTTGGGGGTGGAGTCTTTTGGGTTTCCACATAGAGTATCATGTCATCTGTGAAGAGAGAATTTGACCTCTTCTCTGTCAATTTGAATATCTTTTAATTCTATTTATTGTCTGGTTGCTGTTGTTAGGACTTCTATTACTATGTTGAACAATAATGGTGAGAATTTACCCTGTCTTTTGTAATTTGTATTTGGGACATTCTGGAAAAATGGGCATTAGGAAAGGGATAGCATGATAGTGGCAGAAAAACAGACACATAGACCAATGCAACAGAACAGAGAGCCCAGATATGGACTCTCAACTCTATGGTCAACTAATCTTCAACAAAGCAGGAAAAAATATCCTATGGGAAAAATATAGTCTCTTCAGTAAATGGTGCTGGGAAAATTGGACAGCCATGTACAGAAGAATGACACTTGACCATTCTCTTACACCATACACAAAGAAAATCTCAAAATGGATGAAAGACCTCAACAGGAGACAGGAATCCATCAGAATCCTAGAGGAGAACATAGGCAGTAACCTCTTCGATATCAGCCATGGCAACACAGTGAATCATGGCACTAAAGGCACTAATGGGACTGCTCAAGCTTCCTGGTAAGGAGAAGAAGTCAAAGCTATAGCTGCCACCTTCCTCTTCCCCTCTTCAGGCTGCCAAGCTCCAAGTGCCACCTACATAGAACCTTTGTCTAAATTGTTTGCTGAGTGAGGAATGGGGCTTCCCCACATCTTTTGCAAAGAGAATTTTTTCCATTATGTATCAACTCCGAAGTTTCAAGTGTGTAATAAAAAAGGGAGAGAAGGAGGGAAAGTGGAGGGAGAGAAAGAGAAAGAGAGAGAGAGGGAGAGAAAGAGGGAGGGAAAAGAAAAGAAAGGCGGGGAGGGAGAGAAGAAATTGCAACTCTTCTTTCATTCCATCGCTCACTATGGAGAACGCCTTTGTATGCTTAAGAGCTAAAGTACTACCTGACTTCGAAGTGAAATCTGTAGTTCTTATTGTTTAGAGATTCAGTTGATGTTTCCCATTTGTGGAAGACACTGATGCCCTAAGACTAGACTGTAATTTGTTAGGTTCCTGCTTATTTAGGTAAAGGGAAAAAATTCCATCAAAACCACATTGGCCATCAAAAGAGAATGGGGGGTGGGAGGTTGGGGGAACCAGGTGGTGGGTTTTGGAGGGGACACAGATTGTATGGAGCACTGGGTGTGGTGCAAAAACGATGAATACTGTTACACTGAAAATAAATTTTAAAAATTTTTTAAAAAGAGAGAGAAAAAATGGGCCATGTTAAAAACCCAGTGGTGGACAAGATGGGGAAGTAGGAGGAAGCGCCTTTTCAACTTGTACCCCAAAGTGAGCTGATTACCTACCAAAGAACTCTGATCACCCATGAAATCAGCCTGAGATCAGAATTATACACGTCTGGATCTCTACAGGGGGAGAAGACGCTAGTGGGCAGGTAAAGCGGAGTGAGAACGGAGGACTGATATCAGAAGATAAACAAAAGGGGGAGGGAGCCACCAGAGGCAACCAGTTGGAAAGTAATACCCCAATACGAGCGAGAGTGCACTGCGTCTGGGGACCAGCATTAACTTGGAGACTGGTTGAAAGCACTCCAAAAGAGCAAAGGATCACGGTGGGGAGAGGGGGGGAGGGAAATTGTGGGAATCCGCATGGCTAGGGACAGGGGCTTAAGTCCCCGGTCCCAGGACAGCCTCCCCTGGCGCTGAGGCAGAGAGAGTGTGGCGGAGAAACCAGCTCTTGGTCCCTAAGCCACCAGCGCGCCTGAGAACGCGTGGGGTCCGTTTCCTTTGAGGGGGATGGGAGCCACGCCTGGGGGCAGAACGCGAGAGCCCTACTAGAGAGCCTGAGATACTCCCCTGAGAGAGGTATAAAGGCCCAGCCGGTGCCCTTTGATACGCGCCATTGTTTCAGAGCCTGCACCAAACTCTCCCCCCAGAGAGGTGCACGAAGGCCCAGCATGGTGCTCTCGGACCTGCGCCCCGTTCTCAGAGCCTGAGGCCCGCACGTGAACCTCAGCCTCCCCTGAAATTGGTGCACGCAAGCCGTGCGCTCTTAGACCCAGAAAGACCAGGAACTCCCAACCCGGGCCAGAGGGAAAATCTCAGTGTGCGATTGCTGCTTGGAACCTCTCTGGCGGTCTAGAGCTGCCCGGACAGCCGCCACTGCCTTGGCTTTGGGTACAAGCAAAAGATCCTGCATCCCCAGGGACTGCAACTTGGAACCTGCTCTGCCAGCGGCTAAGGGGGAACTTATTTAGGCTCTGCAGCCAGACTGAGGCTTCTCTCTGAGAGGGAGATCAGGGTGCAGTTTGTTTTCCTCTAAAACTACAAAACCATCAAAAGCGGTCAAAGTGAAGAAAAAAAAAAGTGAACAAACATAAAAAGCGCCAGAGAACAAAAGCCTGAAAAAAAAACAAAAAAAACCAGTTTCCTCAGAGCCCACCCCCTTGAGGGGCGCGGGAGGACTTAACATCATTGACTGACAACCCACGTGGCAGGCCCCTCCCCCAGAAAACAAACCAAGAAAGAAAAAAAAAAAAAAAGAGGGGGGGGGAAGGACTACAAGAGAACAACCACTACTTCATAGGAAAACTTTTATTTTTCATTCATTCCCACTATTCTGGTTCATTTTTTTAATATGTAGGTAATTTTTTTAACCTAATAAACATCACAGTGAGCTGTCCAGTACATCAAATTCTGTAATAACCTTCTAACCTGAACTTTTTGATACATACACCTATGTTTTTCTTTTGCATTTCTATTTTTGAATTCCTTCTTTTTTTTAAAATTTTACTTTAGTTTAGTCTAGTTTATTCCTTTTTATCTTTATCTTCTAATATTCATATAGAGTAAACTTCAAAGTAATCCCCTTTCCCCAATCAATACTACCCATATAGGTAAACTAATTTTCAATCCCCCTTTATCTTAGGAAAGTTGAGTCCTTTAACAAAGATATCAAGATACATCCAGAAAGAATCAAAACAACCTTCCTCACACACACTGAGAATTTATAACCACTCTCCCATACTTGTCTTCCACCAGTGTTTCTGTGTTTTTGTGCTATCCTGATAGTATATAAATCTTACACTTGGGGTTCTTTTTGATGAGGTTCTTCCTTTATTTGCATCAGTCTTTTTGTTTGTCTGTTTTTGTTTGTCTACTTCATAAATCTTACCTTAGGGCCCATTTGGGCTGAACCTTCTCTTTCATCTTCCCTTTCTTTCCTGTCTCTCTCTCTCTCTCTCTTTTTTTCTTTTTCTTTTCTTTTGTCTCTCATTTGGGTGGGGAATCCTGATTGCTCAGAAGTGTTCCAGGGTGCATCTTGACTACACCACGGTTGATACATCCAGCTACATCTGTTCAGTCATCTCCCACCAAAATGACTAGGAGGAGGAATGCCCAACAGAAGAAAAATACAGAGGATGGACCTTCTGCAACAGAGCTAACGAATATCAACATAGACAATATGTCGGAAAGAGAATTCAGGCTAACAATTATCCAGGCAATAGCTAGGTTGGAGAAGGCCATGGATGACCAAACAGAATTAATTAGGGCCGAGCTGAAAGCGATGAGAGATGGTGTTCACAATGTTAGGGTGGAGCTTAAAGCTACCAGGGAGGAGGTTCACAATGCTCTCAATGAGTTCCAATCTAATCTAAACTCTCTCAAAGCTAGGGTAACTGAGACAGAAGATAGAATTAGTGATCTGGAGGACAAACAGAAAGGATCAGGAGGACGCCTGGAAAAAACAGCTTAGAAACCATGAAAACAGAATCAGGGAAATAATGATGCCATAAAACATTCCAACGTCAGAATTATTGGAATCGCTGAAGGGGAGGAGAAAGAAAGAAGTCTAGAAGATATAGTGGAACATGTGCTTCATGTACCAGAGGCTGAACGGTTTCCACCCAAGATTATACATTACAAAAAAACATCACGACACCTGATAGTCAAATTGAGGAATTATAATTATAGGTATAATCTCTTGAAAGCTGCTAGGGCAAAGAGGCTCATTACTTACAGAGGGAATCCCATCAGAATAACATCAGACCTGTCCACAGAGACCTGGCGAGCCAGAAAAGGCTGGCAAGATATATTCAGGGCACTAAATGAGAAGAACATGCAGCCAAGAATACTTTATCCAGCAAGACTGACATTCAAAATGGATGGAGAGATAAAGAGTTTCCAAGACCGGCAAGGCTTAAAAGACTATGCAACCACCAAGCCAACACTGCAGGAAATATTAAGGGGGATTCTATAAAAGAGGAAAAATCCTAAGAATAGCATTGAACAGAAATATAGAGACAACCTACAGAAAGAAAGACTTCAAAGGTAACACGGTGTCAATAAAAACGTATCTATCAATAATCTCTCTCAATGTGAATGGCCTAAATGCGCCCATAAAACGGCACAGGGTTGCAGATTGGATAAAACGACAGGATCCATCCATATGTTGTCTACAAGAGACCCATTTTAAACCTAAAGATACACCCAGACTGAAAGTGAAGGGATGGAGAAGCATCTTTCATGCCAATGGGCCTCAAAAGAAGGCAAGGGTAGTGATTCACATATCAGATAAATTATATTTTAAACTGAAGACTGTAGTCAGAGATACAGAAGGACACTACATAATCCTTAAAGGGACTATCCACCAAGATGATCTAACAATTGTAAATATCTATGCCCCCAATATGGGAGCATCCAATTACATAAGAAAACTGTTAATCAAGATAAAGAGTCATATTGATATGAATACACTAATCGTAGGAGATCTTAACATGCCTCTCTCAGAAATAGACAGATCTTCAAAGCAGAAAATTAGTAAAGAAACAAGAGCATTGAATGACACATTGGAACAAATAGACCTCATAGATATATACAGAACATTCCACCCTAAAACAACAGAATACTCATTCTTCTCAAGTGCACATGGAACCTTCTCAAGAATAGACCACATACTGGGTCACAAATCAGGACTCAACAAAAGACTGAGATTATTCCCTGCATATTCTCAGATCACAATGCTTTGAAACTGGAGCTTAATCACAAGGAAAAGTTCAGAAGGAACTCAAACACCTGGAAGCTAAAGGCCACCTTGCTTAAGAATGCGTAGATCAACCAGGAGATCAAAGAACTGAAACAATTCATGGAAACCAATGAGAATGAAGACACTTCGATCCAAAACCTATGGGATACAGCAAAGGCAGTCCTAAGGGGGAAATACATAGCCATCCAAGCCTCCCTCAAAAAATTGAAAAATCCAGAACACAGCAGCTTTTTGTACACCTTAAAGAACTGGAGAATCAACAACAAATCAAACCAACTCCACACATAAGAAGGGAAATCATCAAGATTAGAGCTGAGATCAATGAGGTAGAAACCAAAGATACAGTAGAATGTATCAATGAAACTAGACATTGGTTTTTTGAAAGAATCAATAAGATCGATAAGCCACTGGCCACACTAATCCAAAAGAAAAGAGAGAAAGCCCAAATTAATAAAATTATGAATGGAAAGGAAGAGATCGCAACGAACAACAAGGAAGTAGAAACAATCATCAGAAGTTATTATCAACAGTTATATGCCAATAAGCTTAGCAACCTTGATGAAATGGATGCATTCTTGGAAAATATAAACTCCCAAAATTGAACCAGGAAGAAATCGACAACCTGAATAGATTGATATCTAGTAACGAGATTGAAGCAGTGATCAAAAACATCCCCCCAAAAAAGAGCCCAGGACCTGACAGATTCCCTAGGGAATTTTACCAAACTTTCAAAGAAAAAAAAAAAAAAAACACCTATTCTCCTGAAGCTGTTTCAAAAAATTGAAGCAGAAGGAAAACTTCCAGACTCTTTCTATGAAGCCAGCATTACCATGATCCCCAAACCAGGCAAAGACCCTACCAAAAAGGAGAATTTCAGACCAATATCAATGATGAATATGGATGCTAAGATTCTCAACAAGATCCTAGGAAACAGGATCCAAAAGCACATTAAAAAGATTATCCACCATGACCAGGTGGGATTCATCCCTGAGCTACCAGGATGGTTCAACATTCGCAAATCAATCAATGTGATAGAACAATTTAATATGATAGAACAATTTAACATGGTCCTCTCAATTGATGCAGAAAAAGCATTTGACAAAATCCAGCATCCCTTCCTGATTAAAATGCTTCGAAGTATCGGGATAGAGGGAATATTCCTGAACTTCATCAAATATATCTATGAAAGACCCACAGCAAATATCATCCTCAATGAGAATAAGCTTGCAGCCTTCCCACTGAGATCAGGGAAGGATCCCACGACAAGGATGCCCACTTTCACCACTCTTGTTCAACATAGTATTATAAGTCCTAGCAACAGCAATCAGACAACAAAGAGAAAAAAAAAGGGATCCAATAAGGCAATGAAGAAGTCAAACTCTCTCTCTTCGCAGATGACATGATTCTTTATATGGAAAACCCAAAAGACTCCACCTCCAAACTACTAGAACTCATACAGCAATTCAGCAACGTGGCAGGATACAAAGTCAATGTACAGAAATCAGTGGCTTTCTTATACACTTACAATGAAAATACAGAAAGGGAAATTAGAGAATCGATTCCATTTACTATAGCATCAAGAACAACTAGGTACCTGGGAATAAACCTAACCAAAGAGGTAAAGGATCTGTACTCGAGGAACTACAGAACACTCATGAAAGAAATTGAAGAAGACACAAAAAGATGGAAGACCATTCCCTGCTCTTGGATCGGAAGAATAAACATTGTTAAAATGTCTATACTGCCTAGAGCAATCTATACTTTTAATGCCATTTCAATAAAGATTCCACCGGTATTCTTCAAAGAGCTGGAGCAAATAATCCAAAAATTTGTATGGAATCAGAAGAGACCCCGAATCGCTAAGGAAATCTTGAAAAACAAAAATAAAACGAGGGGCATCACGTTACCTGATTTCAAGCTTTCTTACAAAGCTGTGGTCACCAAGACAGCATGGTACTGGCATAAAAACAGACACATAGACCAGTGGAACAGAGTAGAGAGCCCAGATATGGACCCTCAACTCTATGGTCAATTAATCTTCGACGAAACAGGAAAAAATATACAGTGGAAAAAAGACAGTCTCTTCAATAAATGGTGCTGGGAAAACTGGACAGCTATATGTAAAAGAATGAAATTCGACCATTCTCTTACACCGTACACAAAGATAAACTCAAAATGGATAAAAGACCTCAACATGAGACAGGAATCCATCAGAATCCTAGAGGAGAACATAAGCAGTAATCTCTTCGATATCAGCCACAGCAACTTCTTTCAAGATATGTCTCCAAAGGCAAAGGAAACAAAAGCAAAAATAAACTTTTGGGACTTCATCAAAATCAAAAGCTTCTGCACAGCAAAAGAAACAGTCAAGAAAACAAAGAGGCAACCCATGGAATGGGAGAAGATATTTGCAAATGACAGTACAGACAAAAGGTTGATATCCAGGATCTACAAAAAACTCCTCAAACTCAACACACACAAAACAGACAATCATATAAAAAAAATGGGCAGAAGATATGATCAGAGGCTTCTCCAATGAAGACACACAAATGGCTATCAGACACATGAAAAAATGTTCATCATCACTAGCCCTCATGGAGATTCAAATTAAAACCACATTGAGATATCACCTTACACCAGTTAGAATGGCCAAAATTAACAAGATAGGAAACAACATGTGTTGGAGGGGATGTGGAGAAAGGGGAACCCTCTTCCACTGTTGGTGGGAATGCAAGTTGGTGCAGCCTCTTTGGAGAACCGTGTGGAGATTCCTCAAGAAATTAAAAATAGAACTTCCCTATGACCCAGCCATTGCACTCCTGGGTATATACCCCAAAGATACAGATGTAGTGAAAAGCAGGGCCATCTGTACCCCAATGTTTATAGCAGCAATGGCCAGGGTCGCCAAACTGTGGAAAGAACCAAGATGCCCTTCAACGGACGAATGGATAAGGAAAATGTGGTCCATATACACTATGGAGTATTATGCTTCCATCAGAAAGGACAAATACCCAACTTTTGTAGCAACATGGACGGGACTGGAAGAGATTATGCTGAGTGAAATAAGTCATGCAGAGAGAGTCAATTATTATGTGGTTTCACTTATTTGTGGAGCATAACAAATAGCATGGAGGACATGGGGAGTTAGAGAAGAGAAGGGAGTTGGGGGAAATTGGAAGGGGAGGTGAATCATGAGAGACTATGGACTCTGAAAAACAATCAGAGGGGATTAAAGTGGTGGTGGGGTGGGAGGTTGGGGTACCAGGTGGTGGGTATTAGGGCACGGAATTCATGGAACACTGGGTGTGGTGCAAAAATAATGCATACTGTTATGCTGAAAATAAATAAATTTAATTAAAAAAAAAAACCCAGTGGTACTTTGTGCTGCTGAGGGGTGGGTGGTTTCCTCATTGCACAAATGGCTGGATGGGCCCTAGGTATGCTAAATTTTTTGCTATAACTTGGAACTCCCAGGGAACCTGGGAGGAAAGGGGTAAGGCAGCAAAGTGAGATAAAGAGGCCACTAATTAAAGAACAGAACCAGTGGGAATTCTCAGGAGGAATGTTAAGACCCTGAGCATCTCACATGCAGCTATTTGCTGTGCAAAAGGATCAGGACTCCTGGCCCCATACCTCACAAATTATCTGTGCTCAGTTACACACATAGCCAAGCATTCAAGTTTCCTGTGAGTGGGACTAAGGAGATGGGCCAACTTTCTTGTTGGAGTTCATGCCAGGTAGAAGCAAAAAGAGCTGCAAGAAGTACAAAGTAGAGAAAGACTCATCAAAACCAGGAATGAGAGCTAAAGGTGATTATGAGAATGTTATCCCATTTCCCAAAAATTCAGAGAAAGAAGGAAAAGGGGGTCCTGGATCTGGAGGGATCCCAGCAGTGGAAATTTACTAACCCTCAAACTTCTGTATCCACTTTGTCTTCTCCAATAGCAACAGCCAATGAGCAGCAAAACTCCCAGGATCATTGTCAGGATTCCGATCCCTTCAGCCCTGGCCCAAGAAATAGATAAATCTATCTGTGTACAGAAACCTTGTTCTATATTGTGAAGAAACATGTATCAACCTTCAATCTTCACAAGGGCTTTGCCAGCCCAAAGCCACATATCCCATTCTCCGAGTAGTTTCCCTCCCCACCCTACACCTCACTAAACACCCAGCACCTCCAACACCTATACCCAGGGGACAGGAGCTTTCTTTAGGAGCTTCACAGATGTGTGCTCACAGAAGTAGTGCTAACTGTCATGGCCTAAGCATCAAAGTTCCAGGAACAAGAGGCGAAGTAGCAACTGACCTGTATGTGAACAATGTATTTACAGAGACAGTTTTCTTTTAATCAGAGCTAGTTTAAAACATTTTCCCCAACCATCAGTCCACAAAAAGTATTAATAATTAACATTGACTTAAGATCTACTCTACTCTGGGTGCCATGATAAACATTCTACATAAATTAGATTATTTAATTCTCACAACAACCCTAGAATGTAGGCATCATGCCCATTTCACAGATGAGGAAATAGATCCAAATGTTAAGTTCCTTGCTAATGGACATACAGATGTAGCGCAAGATGGAGTCAGGATTAGAACTTGAGTTTGTCTCATTCATGATTGTGTCCCCTTTGCCTGAAACTCACACCCTCGCTCCTTGCCCATGTAGCTGAAGGTGAATCAAGATATAGCTGGGGTTTCTTCTGGAGAGATTTTTGTCTTATACCACCTACCTGACCACCTCCTTCTTAAGGTAGCTGAGTCATCAAATCTATCCTGTTCATATCTAAATGGGATGGATGACAGTGCTGGATAAAAACTCTGACCTAATTATGCATGTCAGTCCACCTACTTTGTGGATTATGAACTGAGACCTACCAAGACTCGCCAACATCACCACCACCTCAGCAGCTACTCTGTAATTCATTGAGCATTGATTGGTGCCAAGCATTGTGCCAAGCTCCCACATATAGGTTTTTATTTCATCCTCACAATAATCTTCTGAGATATATATGATGCTCATATCATAGCTGGCATCTCCACAATTTTAAGCTGGTAAAATTCCCAAGACTGCACAACTGGAAAGTGGCAGAACCAACATTCACAGTAACTGGCCTAAGATACCCAACCGGTGCTTTTCCTGCCATATCACCCTTCCCTGAAATGAAGCTGTCACAAGGAGCATTCAGTGGGTTCTTGTGACTGAAGGCAGCTGATTCAATTACTAGAATGCCTGTGGTCCAATTTCACCCAAAAGTCTGTTTTCATCCCTTTGGACATCTTGACAGACAGAGCTCTGTTCCGGTTCTTTATGCTCATTTACATTGCATTCACACACACCCAGTGACTGATAGAGTGGAAAATATCAGGATATGCCAGACACACCAAAAGAACCCACTACCCAGATGGGTAGGAGTCTCCAGAGTGTTACCAAATCTCTTCTGAGTCACCTGAGATGCATGTTAAAGTGCGGACTCTGAGATCAACCCCTGGACCCACCAAATCAGCCTCTCTGGTAGCAATGCTTGGGAAACTGCATTTTACAAGCTCCATGAGTGGCTTATGCCCTCTTGATTAAGAGAACCCCTCAACCTCTTTTTTAATTGAAGTTTCACAGAGATACAGTTTGTTGAATCATCATAAAGAAGCTGAAACAATATCTCCCAATCCCCATTCCCAACTGAACATTCAGGGATGTTAGAAAATCCCACTAGGGTCTTCTGAGGAAAGAAGACTAAATTATTCATTAGTGTCTTTAATGGGTTCTACATCTTGCTTGCCCCTACTAGTTTACTCTAGTAAAGATTTTTCAATAGTTCCTTCTCAAGGGAGAGCAAGTTTGCAGGAAGTTCTGACTAGACCACTTAAGACTTGGCTCAAATAAAAACCTGGTACCTAGTTTGTCCTGTTGGAGTCTTTACTCAGGGGGTGGAACCCAATCTAGAGCAACTCACTCTTGGGTACTCTAGTACATGCAAAGTGTGTTCCAGCAACCTGTCATCCCACTACAGCACTTACGCTTGCTAAAATAATTCTTGAGCCTAATTCTGCGCTACACTGTAAGATTTTTTCAAAGATAAGGACAGCATCTTAGACTGACTATACATTGCTTAGCACTTAAAAATGCTGAATGCTGTAACTACTTATTTAAAATTAATTCATACTATTAACACCTTTCCTTAGAATAAAATTATGATGTAGAAGTTATGACCACCATCTTCACCCTGGGGTCATTCTGCAGGTGGAGTTGCACATACCTGGCCTACATTCTCACTAGATCTTTGGCAACTCATCTTTGTTCTGTCTGCAAACCATCTCTAGGAGCCTGAGTGGAGTAGACAGAACAAGGCTTGAGGAAAGAGTCATCTTGCTCCCAGACAAATATTTTCCAGCTGCGAAAACTTTAGTAAATGCCTAATAACCAAGAATGCAGAAAAAAAAAAAAAAAAAAACAAGATCCAACTTATTACCACTCCTATCTCCTTGCCTATAAATCCTCAGAAAAGCTTGACTGAGGCCCTTGTAAGATCATGGGGTCCTCTCACCTCATTGCCAGGGTTTTTACTCTCTAGAGAAATGAACACTAGAGAGATTTACTAGCAGGCATGTGCTTGTGGAAATCAGCAGACTGTGTCATCAAACAGAAAACTGGGTTCAGTTTTTTTAAATTAAATTTATTTATTTTCAGCATAACAGTATTCATTATTTTTTCACCACACCCAGTGCTCCATGCATTCTGTGCCCTCTATAATACCCACCACCTGGTACCCCAGCCTCCCACCTCCCCCCCCCTTCAAACCCCTCAGATTGTTTTTCAGAGTCCATAGTCTCTCATGATTCACATCCCCTTCCAATTTCCCCCAACTCCCTTCTCCTCTCTAGCTGAACTTACTCTTCAGCTGTGATGTAAGAGTGATTGTGCCCCTTCTTGGGGTAACCAAGGATGAAGTGAACCTCTTCTCTTGACATCTTAAGGGGGCAGGTCACAGGAAACCTAATAGCAGGGGCACACAGGTACCTTTAAACACATTCAGAACATCCTTACTCAGCATTTCACAAATATCCACAGGCATTCTCTCCAGGTGAACATCAATGATAGCTGGAACCCTCTGGTTTCTCTCTGTAAGAGGATTTGTACTTGCTTTTTCATTGATATCAAGTGGAAATCGCTCAGGTTTCTAACTGCTTCCACCAACTGAAAACTAAGTTCAAACAAGAAACTACAAAAAAAAGCAAAAAACTTTGAAATTGAGTTATTATTGGAGAGGGAAGTCTCTTCATTTGCCTTCAATTTGACTCTATACCACAAACTTATAGAGAAACAAAATGCATTTTTAAAAAATGACATTTTATTGTTACTACTATTATTTTTTTAAGAGATGGGGAAGAGTAGCAGAGGGAGAGGGAGAATTTTAAGCAGGCTTCATGCCCATCGCAGAGCCTGATGTGGGGCTTGATCTCACCAACCTGAGATCACCTATGCTGAAATCAAGAATCGGATGCTTAACTGACTGAGCCACACAGGTGCCCCACATTTGTGGGTCCATGAATTGTTTAAGTTCTTCTTTGATTTCCTGGTTGATCCAAACATTCTTGAGCAAGATGGTCTTTAGTTTCCAAGCGTTTGAATACACAAAATGCATTCTTTATTCATTCCGTATTTTCCCTGGCACAAAACTGGTTAATAAAAGGAGTTATTTCTCTCCAAAAGTATTAAATTGATATCAGTGTTTGGCCATATAGACAGTTAGATAACATATGGGTATGTGGCTGAGCGCAGCATTCTCCAAGTCCACCCTCCAGCAAAGGAAATGCCTGGGCTTGTGCGTATTCATTTACACCTTCCAAAACAAGATGAGGACTCCTGTAACCTGATTTTGTCTAATGATTTGTTTTCCCTCCCACTGAAATCAGTTTTTGCTTCTCTCTCATTCAGGTCTCATGAATAGGGCTTAAATATGTGGATGTGACACACACACACATATAGCAGTATATATATGTATAACATATATAATAACATATTATATATATAGAGAGAGAATACAAAATTTTAAACCATAATACAAATAAATAAAGAGCTCATGAAACCAACAACAGTTTCTCTCTCTCCTTGCCATTGTATTTTTCTTCTCTCTAGTTCTCATGAATTTCAAAGCTCTGATAATAGAGTTATATTAGTTATATTAATTATTATTAATATATATATTATTAGTATTATGTTAATATATTACTGAACCTCTTTAAAATAGTAGGAGAGAAGTGGGAGAACCGAGTGGGGAATTTGCCATGTGAACCCTTTCTATTGTAATTTTTCCTTCCCAATTGTAAAAAAGAAATTCTATTTGAACTCACTGAGCATCTCAGGTAAATAATGTAGGGGTGAGCCCTATGTTAAAAATTACAGATACAAAACCCAATTCTGCATTAAATTGTTTTTGTAAATCTATGTAAACTCTGCAAATAGTGTGGGTGCAACAAATGGACCTCATCCCAAACCAAGAGAAGCAGTCTTTCAAGTGACAGGAGAATACACAAGCAGAATCACAAGCAGGATGCAGCATGGTCCTCTGTTTTTCTTCTTGGCAGTCTAGGAACAGGATCTAGGAGGAGACTTTGTGAGCCCTCAGAAGCTGGAGACTTACATTAAGGAGAGATTTTGTGGACAGCCAAACATCAGGGAAGCAATGAGGGAGGGCAAAGGAGCCCACCACAATCCCCCCAAACCTGTTCTCTTGGACAAAAACAATTGTTGAGAAGGACATGCTCTTACCTTTCTGGATGGGACTATTCTGTCTGTTGTCTGGCCCTCTTTATCAAGATTTCTTTTTTGGTTCTTAATCTTTTAAATTGCTTTTCCTTGTCTCCAGTCTCATGTTAATCATGAGCTTGGATTTCTGACAGGGTCATCTGTGATTGCTTAATTGGCATAAAAGAAGCTGCCTTTATTCGTCTCTTCAAAAAGTCATTGTTTATTGTGGCCTCTGTTTTCCCCAATCTCAGGATTTCCTCCCTGGGAAGCCATTTATTTAAAGTACTTGTTCCTCCTCCATAGGGTTGCCAGATAAAATATAGGATTCCCGGCTGTTTTTTATTACAGATAAACAATGAATACTTTTTAGTATAACTATATCCCCTGCAATATTTTTTAGCATAATTATATCTCCCTTACTAGATGGTACATATTTTTATTAACAAAATTATTTTTAGGGTGCCTGGGTGGCTCAGTCAGTTAAATGTCTGCCTTTGGCTCATATCATGACTTCAAGGTTCTGGGATAAAGCCCTATGTTGGGCTCCCTGCTCAGCAGAAAGTCTGCTTGTCCCATTTGCTGTGCCCCTCCCCATTCCCCACTCATGCTTTCTCTCTTACTCCCAAATAAATAAAAAAAATTTTAAAAAGTATTTGTATTTTGTCTGAAATTCAAATATAACTGGGCACCCTATACGCTCCCTCATCCCCACCTCAAAGACTTAAAGAGCCTTGAGTCTCAGACCTGGAGACCATCTAGTCCCACCCTATCCTGGTCAAGAAGAAGAAATCATCATTCTTTTCCATGAATTGTTTAATTTCTTCTTTGACTTCCTGGTTACTCCAAACATTCTTGAGCAGGATGGTCTTTAGCTTCCAAGTGTTTGAATTTCTTCCAAACTTTTTCTTGTGATTGAGTTCCAGTTTCAAAGCATTGTGATCTGAGAATATGAAAGGAAAAATCTCAGTCTTTTGGTATCAGTTGAGACCTGATTTGTGACCCAGTATGTGGTCTATTCTGGAGAAAGTTCCATGTGTGCTCGAGAAGAATGAATATTCTGTTGTATTAAGGTGGAATGTTCTGTATATATTTATGAGGTCCTTCTGGTCCAATGTGTATTTCAAAGCTCTTGTTTCTTTGTTGATTATCTGCTTGGATGATCTATTACTGGAGAATGGTGTGTTAAGATCCCCTACTATTAATGTATTCATATCAATATGACTATTTGATTAATAGTTGGCTTATGTAGTTAGCTGCTCCCATATTGGGGCATAAATATTTACAATTGTTAGATCTTCTTGGTGGATAGACTTTAAGAATGATGTAGTGTCCTTCTGTGTCTCTGACTACAGTCTTTAGCTTAAAATCTAATTACTGATATGAGAATCGCTACCCCAGATTTCTTCTGAGATCCACTGGCATGAAAGATGTTTCTCCATCCCTTCACTTTCAGTCTGGGTGTATCTCTAGGTTCCAAACATGTCTCTTGTAGACAGCATTTGGATGGGTCCTGTTGTTGCATCCAGTCTGTAAACCTGTGCCATTTTGTGCGAGCATTTAGGCCATTCACATTGAGAGTGATTATTGAAAGATACATTTTTATTGACATCACGTTGCCTATGGACTCCTTGTTTCTATAGATTGTCTCTGTAAATTTCTGTTCTATGTCACCTTTGGGTTTGTTCTTCTTTTATAGAACCCCCTCTTAATATTTCTTGTAGTGCCAGCTTGGTGGTCACCTACTCTTTTAAACTTTGCTGGTCTTTGACTGACTTATTTCACTTAACCCTCTAGTTCCATCCACATCATTACAAATGGAAATATTTCATTCATTTTGATGGATGAGTAATATACGTGTGTGTGTGTGTGTGTGTGTGTGTGTGTGTAACTTCTTTATCCATTCATCAGTTGGGGGACATCAGGGCTCTTTCAATTTTTGACCATTGTTTATAATGCTGCTATATACACCAGGGTGCATGTACCCCTTTGAACCAGTATTTTTGTATCCTCTGAGTAAATATCTATTAGTTCAATTGTTGGGTCATAGGGTAGTTTTTTGAACATTTTGAGGAAACTCCATACTGTTTTCCAGAGTGGTTGTACCACTTTATGTTCCCAACAACAATACAAGAGCTTCCCTCTTTCTATGAATCCTGACCAATCCTGTTGTTTCTTGTGTTGTTAATTTTAGCAATTCTGAGCAAGTGTAAATTGGTATCTTATCATGGTTTTGATATGTATTTCCTTGATGCCAAGTGAGTTGAACATCTTTTCATGTGTTTGTTAGCCATCTGAAATTCTTCTTTGGAGAAATGTCTGTTCTTGTCTTTTGTCCATTTCTTGACTAGATCACTGATTTTTTTTTGGGGGGGGGGTTGGGAATGTTGAAATTGATCAGTTCTTTATAGATATTGGATACTAACCCTATATCTGATATGTCATTTGCAAACATCCTTTACCATTCCGTAGGTTGCCTTGTGGTTTTTTGTTCATTGTTTCCTTTGCTGTGCAGAGCTTTTTATGTTGATGAAATCAAGATATCTGCAGCAAAGGGTTCTGTAGTGTCTTGTATGTTTTTTTTTTTCAAGCCCAGCTAGTATCTTCATAATTGTTGTTTTAAGTTCTAGTTCAGACATCTTGTTTATATCTGTATTGATTAAATCCTTGGACAAAATTTCTCCTTCCTGTTCTTTCTTTTAGTGTGAATTCCCCCATATTGTCACATTGGCCAGAAAGGAGGGGGAAAGAAAGAAAGAAAGATTTAGATCCTAGGTATGTTTTCATCTGCTTGTTAAAAGAAGCTAGATACACTGAGGATGAGTTAAGATGAAAGAGGAATAAGGTGACGCTGGGCTTGCTTCATCCTGAACTCAGATAAATAAATATCAAATCATTTTGAACATCCAAAAAATAGATCCAAGGATGGAGAAAATAAAAACAAACAACTAGAGCTAAAAAAGTAATCCCAGCTTCATCATGGATAGTAGGAAAAGATGGAGAATTATTTAGGGGAGAGGAGTACTCTGGGTGCAGTGATTGGGAGGGGGCTCTTTTTACAAAAAGAGGAGTGAAAGAGAAAGAGAGAGATAGAGAGAGAGAATTGTGTTTGTGGGGAATTGCACAAGAAAAACTTTTCTACATGTGGAGTTAAGATGACAGGGAGTAGAAGACCATAAGTTTGTCTGATCCCTCTAACAGCTATATAGTTACCAAATCATTCTGAACACCTGAGAAATCAATCATAGATCTGAGAAAAGAAGTGCTGCAATTTACAAGTAGAATAGCAACCACCTTTTGGAAGATACAAGGTGAGAAGACTTGAATCCAGAGCAATATATCTGAAGTTATGGTGGAGGGGAGAGATCCTGCTTGAGAAGGTTATTGCAAGTTATTATAAGGAGAACAGATTGCATGGAGCACTGGGTGTGGTGAAAAATAATGAATACTGTTATGCTGAAAATAAAAACAAAACAAAACAAAACAAAAACAAAACAACAACAACAATAAAAAAAAGAAGTAAAGCACACAATTGGAACTTTTAGAAGTCCACTATAGTGGAGGATGTCCCTTGCTTAAAGGTGCTCAGATGGCAAAGTAGGGCAGAATCCCAGGTTGTTGGTATAGTATGGTCTTAGGATCCCTGTTCAAGAAGAACAGGGGTGACTAAATGCAGCAGAGTTCCTAGGCATAAGAATAGGGAAACTGGCAGAAAACAGTGAGTCTAGGTGCTGGCTTTTTGCTCTGGTTTCCACAAACTGAACTGCTGCACAGTTGTGTAACCACTTTCCTGGCAGGGGTTCAGCAAAAGGAGAACTATGATGAGGACTGCATCCTACCCCAGAAGGAAAAGCATGGGTCCATGCTGCAGGAATTTGTAGTTTTGAAATTCAGTTGCAAGCCTGAGATAAAAACACTTGGCCACAGGCCAGAAGAACACAGAGTTCAGATGGAAATTGTGGAGGCAAGAATTATTGACATCTTTTCTGTGAGGGCTCACTGAGGGGTAAGTAAGTAATATAAAATTTTGGTTATAGGGTGCTGCCTTTATTCATCCCACACATCAGTGATGAAAGATTTCAGAGAGAAGAGAGAAGATGGTGGAAGAGTAGGAGACCCTTATTTCATCTAGTCCCTTGAATTCATTTAGATAGCTATTCAATTATTCTGGACACCTGTGAATTAAACCTGAGATTAAAGAAAAGAGTTGAAGCACATCTGCAAATTGAAAACCAACCACATTTTGCAAGGTAGGAGGTGTGGAGAAATGAATCTGAGGGGACATATCAGAGGATAAACCATGGGGTGAAGGGAGCCTTCATTAGCTGGCTAGAAGAAAATGGTACAGCAAAATCAGGAGCTCAAAATCAGAACTTTTACAAGTCGTCCCCATTGAGGGACTTCCCTGCTTGAAAGGTGTTCAGGTGACAAAGAGGAGTAGAATTGTTAGTGGGACAGTGTGATCTCAGAATTCCCAGGGTAACAGAAAAAATGGGAATGCTTGAGTGTGGCAAATTTCCCAAACATTGGAGCAGGGAAGCCAGCTTTAATTTGAGCCTGGGAGTGGGCTTTTGCTCAATGTTGTCATAAACAGCAAATAGCAAAAGAAAGCTGGAGTATAAATCCTTATATTAAAAAATTAGATTATATTATTCTTATTTATTTATTTATTTATTTATTTATTTATTTATTTTAATTATGTTCAATTAGCCAACATATAATACATCATTAGTTTTTGATGTAGTGTTCAATGATTCATTAGATTTTAAACCAAAGATTATAATAAGAGATGAGGAGAACAATATATAATACTTAAAGGTTCTAACCAACAAGATGTAACAATTGTGATATTTATGCCCCTAATTTGGGAGCACCAATTACATTAACCAATTAATAACAAAATTAAGAAATACAGTGGTAATAATACAATAACAGTGGGGGGCTTTAACACCCCCCACACTGCAATAGACAGATCATCTAAGATAAACAAGGAAACAAGGGCTTTGAATGACACACTGAACCAGATGAACTTCACAGATGTATGCAGAGTATTCCATCCTAAAGTGACAGAATGCACATTCTTTTCAAATGCACATGGAACATTCTCCAGAATAGATCACATACTGGAATACAAATCAGGTCTCAACCCATACCAAAAGACTGAGACTATTCACTGCATATTTTCAGACCACAGAGCTTTGCAGAGTTAAAGAAACAGATTGATAATAATACAGTAACAGTAGATGACTTCAACACCCACTCATAGCAATGGACAGATCATCTAAGCAGAAGATCAACAAGGAAACATTAACATGTTGGAGCAGATGAACTTCTCAGGTATATTCACAACATTACCCCTAAAACAGCAGTATACACACTCTTCTCAAGTGCACATAGAACATTCTCCAGAATAAATCACATACTAGGTCATGTATCAAGTCTCTACTGGTACAAAATGATTGAGATTATACTGGGAATATTTTTGGACCACACTGCTTTAAACCTTGAAGTCAACAACAAGAAAAAATTTGTAAAGAACCACAAATACATTTATGTTAAAAAGCATCCCCATAAAGAGTGAATGGTCAACCAGGAAGTTAAAGAAGAATTTAAAAAATACATGGAAGCAAATGACAGTTAAAATATGACCATCAAAAACCTTTGGGATGCTGCAAAGGCAGTTGTAAGAGGATAGTACTCAGCAATACAGGACTTTCTCAGAAACAAGAAAATTCTCCAATATAGAACCTAACCTTAGACCTAAAGGATCTAGAAAAATAACAGCAAAAAACCCCCTAAATTTAGCAAGAAAAGAGAAATAATTAAGATTAGAGCTGGAATCATCAATATAAAAATAAAACATACAGCAGAAAAGATCAGTGAAACTTAGAGCTTATTCTTTAAAAAAATTAATATGATTGATAATCCCCTAGCCACACTTATCAAAAAGAAAAGAGAAAGGATCCAAATAAAGAAAACCATGAATGAATGAGGAGACATCACAACCCTAAAGAAATATAATTATAAGAACAACTACATGCCAACAAATCAGGCAATCTGGAAGAAATGGATACATTCCTATAAACACATGAACTACCAAAACTGAAACAGGAAGAAATAGAAAACCTGATCAAACCCATAATCAGTCAAGCATAGCGAGTCAATTATCATATAGATTCACTTATTTGTGGAGCATAACAAATAGCATGGAGGACATGGGGAGTTAGAGAGAAGGGAGTTGGGGGAAATTGTAAGGGGAGGTGAATCACGAGAGACTATGGACTCTGAAAACCAATCTGTGGGGTTTGAAGTGATGGGGGTGGGAGGTTGGGGGAACCAGGTGGTAGGTATTAGAGAAGGCACGGATTGCATGGAGCCCTGGGTGTGGTGCAAAAATAATGAATACTGTTATGCTGAAAATTTTTTAAAAAAAGGAAAGAAATTGAATCAGTAATAAAAAGTCTCCCCCAGGGACGCCTGGGTGGCTCAGTTGGTTAAGCAGCTGCCTTCGGCTCAGGTCATGACCCCAGCATCCTGGGATCGAGTCCCACATCGGACTCCTTGCTCAGCAGGGAGCCGGCTTCTCCCTCTGCCTCTGCCTGCCATTCTGTCTGCCTGTGCTCGCTCTCTCCCCCTCTCTCTCTCTGATAAATAAATAAAATGTTAAAAAAAAAAAAGTCTCCCCCAAAAAGGTCTAGGGCCAGATGGCCTCCCAGCAGCATTCTACCAAACATTTAAAGGGGAGTTAATACTTATCATTCTGAAACTGTTTTGAAAATAGTAACCTCTTGGACATTGGCCACAGCAACTTATTTCAAGACACATCTCCAAAGGCAAAGGAAACAAAAGCAAAAATGAACTTTGGGGACTTTATCAAGATCAAAAGCTTCTGCACAGCAAAGGAAACAGTCAAGAAAACAACGAGGCAACCCACGGAATGGGAGAAGATATTTGCAAATGACAGTATAGACAAAGGGCTGATATCCAGGATCTATATATTACTCCTCAGACTCAACATGCACAAAACAGATAATCATGTAAAAAAATGGGCAGAAGACATGAACAGACACTTCTCCAATGAAGACATACAAATGACTAACAGACACATGAAAAAATTTTCATCATCACTAGCCATCAGGGAGATTCAAATAAAAACCACATTGAGATACCAACTTACACCAGTTAGAATGGCCAAAATTAACAAGACAGTGAACAATGTGTGTTTGAGAGTACATGGAGAAAGGGGAACCACTTACACTGTTGGTGGGAATGCAAGTTGGTGCAACCATTTTGGAAAACAGTGTGGAGTTTGCTCCAAAAATTAAAACTAGTGTTACCCTATGACCCTGCAATTTCACTATTGGGTATTTACCCCAAAGATACAGATGCAGTGAAAAGAAGGGCCATCTGTACCCCAATGTTCATAGCAGCAATGGCCATAGTCACCACACTTTGGAATGAACCAAAGATGCCCTTCGACAGATGAATGGATAAAGTCCATATATACAACGGAATATTACACCTTCATCACAAAGGATGAATAATGAATACTGTTTTTCTGAAAATAAATTAATTAACTTAATTAAAAAAAATAAAGATATTAATGATAGACTTCATGGAAAAAAAGATTCAGTGTTCGACCCTTTCCTTATAATTTAAAATGTATGATTGAAGACACTTATTCTTCATAAACAACAGTGTTAGTTGGAAGTCGTGCTTGACACAGACTTGTATCTTGGACTTATGTGTAGGGCTCTCCTGAGGCTACCTCCCATACATAGAAAACTCTTCTTACATTCATGATAGGAGACCCTAGCTGAGAGAATCCCTGCACACAGAGTTGTTCCTCTGTGTACAGTATATCAGGTTTTCCAAAAGTTTCTTTCACATATGGTTTTGAAGCTGCTTTTATGCTTTGCAGAAGAGATAGTTGTTGAAAGGCAGTTTCTCAGCAGTTTTGTTCCTTACGTGTCCTCACATCATGCACTTGCAAAGGCAGCCTTCTTCAAGTAACAATGTGTTAGCTGGGAGAGTCATTGGATACAGACTACTCTCATACAGATAAGGTGATGGCCTTCACCATAGGCTTTCACACCTACCACTGAACATGCCTCCAGCTGCCTTAAAGAAGATGTCAGCTGAGAGAGCGTTTTACACAATGAATGTTCACTTCCACAGGCCTAGGGCACAGTCCTTATGCTTTCACAATTACATTTGAAAATGTCTCTAGCCACAGGGAAGAAGATATTCATGGAAGCACCATTTCTCTATAGTGTTGTTGCTTAAGATTTGGTGTTCAGTTCTCATCATTCAATAAGCAGCTTTCAAGACACTTTATTCTTCATGTATCAATGTTAGGTTAAAATGTGCTGGACATAGACTTGCTTCTTGAACTTAAGTGTAGGGTTCTCCTGAGACTTCCCCACATGCATATGAAAACCCTCATTCTTTCTGATACTGGACATGAGTTAAGAAAAGCACTGCACACAAAGCTATTCCTCCCAGTAAAAAATATCATGCTTTACCTCTGCTTTTCCTCACAATTGGATCCAAAGCTGCTTTGATTCTTAGCAGAAGAGATGGTCATCAAATGATGGAGTTTCTGCAGCATTGGTTGTAGAGGGAACCATATGGCACAATTCTTAGACTCACATCACACACTTGCAATGCATCCTTCTGCACATAACAATGTGTTAGCTGGTAGAATCATTTGACACAGACTTCCCTCTCCCAGTTAAGTTGATGGCTTTTTCCCTAGGCTTTCATGAGTATCTCCAAACATGCCTCCAGCTGCATGAAAGAAGATGTCAGTTGAGAGAAGTGTTCTACAAAATGGAAGTTCACCACCACAGGGCAAGGGCACAGTCCATATGCTTTCACAATTACATTTGAAATGCCTCTAGTCTCAGGGGAGAAAATTTTAGTAGAAGGGAAGTTTCTCTACAGTATCGTTGCTTAAGATTCAGTGTTGGGCACTTTTCTTATGATTCAACATGTAGTTTTCAAGACACTTTTATTCTTCATAAACCACAGTGTTAGTTGGAAGTCGTGTTTGACAGACTTGTATCTCAGAGTTAAGTGTAGTGTTCTTCTGAGGCTACCTCACATAAATTGGAAAACACTTCTACTTTCATGACAGGGGACGATGGTTGAGAGAACCCATTTTAACAGAGCTGTTCCTCCAAGTAAAGATATTGGGCTTTCTTCCTGCTGTCCTTCAACACATGGCTTGGAAGCTGCTTCGATGCTTAGCAGAAGAGACCGTTGTCTTAAATCATTGTCTCTACAGCTATGGTTGTAGAGGCAAGGCTATGACACGTTCCTTAGACTTCCTCACATTACACACTTGCTAAGGCATCCTTCTGCACATATCAGTGTGTACTGGTAGAGTCGTTCTACACAGACTTCTCTCCCTCAGTTATGTGTATCTCGTTTTCCTTAGGCTTTCACGTGTACCACCAAACATGCCTCCAGCTGCATGATAGAAGATGTCAGCTGGAAGAAGTATTCTACTAACAGATATATGCCCACACAGGCCTAAAGCACTGTCTTCAAGCATTCACAATTATATTTGAAGATGCCTCTAGCCTCAGGGAAAAAGATAGTAGAGGAAGGACAGTCTCTCCGGTAATGTTGCTTAGGATTCAGTGTTTGGGCCTTTCCTTATAATTCAACACATATGATTCCACACACTTTTACTTTTCAAGAACCCTAGTGCTACTCAAAGTCCTGCTTGACACAAACTTGTTTCTCAAACTTAAGTATAGGGCTCTCCTGAGGAGATCTCTTATACATTAGAAAACTCTTCTACTTCCATGACAGTGGACTAGTTGAGAAAAACCCTGCGCACAAAGTTGCTCCTCCAAGTAAAGAATATCCCACTTTCCCTCTCCTTTCCTTCACATTTGGCTTTGAAACTGCTTTGATGCTTTGCAGAAGGGATGGTCGTCAAAAGATGGCATCTCTACAGCGTTAGTGTAGAGAAAAGTATACAGCACATACCTTAGGCTTCCTCACATGTCATACACTTGTAAGTCATCCTTCTTCATACAACAATGTATTAGCTGGTAGATTCATTGGACAGAGACTTCTCTCTCCCAGTTAAGCACATGGCATTTTCCTTAGGCTTTCATGAGTACCTCCTAACATGCATCCAGCTGCCTGAAAGATGACGTTGGCTGAGAGAAGCATTCTACACAATGGATGTTCACCACCACAGGCCTAGGGCAGAGTCCATAAACTTTCACAATTAGATGTGAAAATGCCTCTAGCCTAAGGGAAGACGATTTAAAATGAGGTGTGTTTTCTCTATAATGTAGTGGCTTAAGATTCAGTGTTCAGCCATTTCCTTTTGTAACATTTAGGTTTTAAGACGATTTTATTCTTCATTAAGCACACTATTAAGATGCAGTTGTGCTGCACTCCGAGTTTATCTATCTCAGAGTTAAGTGTAGAGGTCTTCTTACATGACTTTGCATATATTTGAAAACTCTTCTACTTTCATGACAGGGGAGGTGAGCTGAGAGAAAGCCTCCACACAAAGCTATTCCTCCAAGTAATGTATATCATACTTTCCCTCTTCTGTAATTTACATTTGGCTTTGAATCTTCTTCAATCATTTGCAGAAGAGATGGTCGTCTGAAGACGGTGTCTCAACAGTGTTGGTTGTAGAGGCAAGTGTATGGCACATGCTGGGCCCTAAACTCTAAGAAACAACCTCCTGGGCGGAAACTGTCCTTCACAGATCATCTTCCACAAAGAAAGACTGTTGATGTGTAAGGGAAACACCCAGGGTACCTCTGTCTGAGGGACAGAGTCCTGCAGCAGGCTTCTCTCAAGTCACCATATTGTTTCATGAAGAGGGAGGACATTTTCAAATAGTGTTTGTGAATGTGTAAGGATAAGGCCTTCTGTCTCTACATGGGAAATAAGTCCGAGTTGAATGTGACCACATACCCTAACATGGTGTTCCACAGAGAAGGATGCATTTTAAAACTTCTGCCCCAAAACCCAAGGAAAGTCCCATGTACTTACCTCCCAGCAACAACCATGAAGTGAAAATGAATTTCACGATCATCACACTTTTCTGAGGGTGAAAGTTTTGCACCAGTGAATGGGGAAGCCTGAGAAAACTTCCATGCATTTAAGTCACAGGAACTTTGTGAAAGTTTGCCCTTAACTCAGGCCTCAGAACAAGTCTGCAGGCTGCCAGGGGATCAGCTCCTGCCAACTCCATGACCTTAATCCTAACGGAGAGCGCCAACACTGGCAATGAGAACAGAACACAAAATCCAATTCTGAGTGCACAAACACCAGCTCTGACCTCTCTGGTCTCTCAGCCTAACACTCACACTTGCCCTGCCTTGGGACTACATGTGAAGGCACAAGTAGTGTGCCATGCTAGACACTTCTGTGGGAGAGAAAATGCGGTAGCAAAACCCTCCTTCCAGCTAACATCCTCCGGGCACCCTGAGCAGAGAGGACTTTCCAAAAGGGTGTGTGGAAGCACAAGGGAAGTGCCCATGCTTACCCTGGCACATCAACTCTGGGGGGATGCCACCCATGCTCCTGTGCCAAAAGAAGCCTTTCTGAGATCTCTAAGGATAGAGGCAGGTGCGAACCTCTTAGCTCTGAGCATCAGCAATGGAGAAGACTATCTTCCACAAATGTTTTCCAAGGAAGCCGTTTCCCAGACATAGGCGAGTGCCCTTATATACTGAAGGTCCTAGAAACTGCCCTCAGAAACCAGTCTGGGCTGCATGCACCTCTGCCCTGACATCATGTTTCACGGAGATAGCAGTGTTCCCCCAGCGACGCCCAGAAGCCAAACAAATGTGCCAGGCCCTGCCCTCTAAGGAAGTTCCCCTGGGGAAAACTGTCCTTCACCCAATATCTTTCACAAAGAGGAAAGTGTGGAAGTGGAAGGGAAACACCCAGTGTACCCCTTTCTGCATTGGGAGGCATGCATGTTCTACCTGCTCTGAGGCTTCTGTGCAGCTCTGAACAGCATGGTTTAATCCAGGGTGGTAGGAGGAGTCCTGAGGTGTTTCTCAGGATTTCCCAATCTGGAGGGCTTGTGAGCCTGGCCTCTGGGGACAGAAGCCTGATAACCCAACTTAGGGTTAGGGTTAGAGCATTGGAGCATGCAGGCCCGATCTGTAGGCATTGTGGCAGGCTCCTGTGGGGCTCAGTTGAGGTTGGTCCTCAGGTAGCACCTGAGACTTAGGGTTTCTGGCCGGGGAGGCCACTGAACCGGGGAGTGGCCTCTGGGTTGCATGCATGTTTCACCCACTTTGAGGGCTTTGTGCAGCTTTAAACTGCATGGTTTCCTCATGGGTGGAAGGCGGAATCCTGGGGCCTGTCTCTGGGTCCCCAATCTTGAGGGCTTGGGGGCCATACCTCTGGGGATGTAAGCCTGATAACCCAACCTAGAGATAGGGTTAGGGCCTAGAAGCATGGCTGGCTCCAAATGCCAGCACTGAGGCGGGCTCAGTGGGGGACTGAGTTGAGGGCAGGCATCAGGCAGGGCATTAGCGTCTCGGTATTTGCACAGGGTGGCCGCCGAATTTGGGAGGCCTCGGGTGTTCATGCAGGTTTCTCCTGCTCTGAGGGAGTGTGCAGCTCCAAATGGCATGGTTTCCTCGTTGGTAGCAGTTGGAGTCCTAGTGTGTGTCTCAGGGGTACCCAATCTGGAGGACATGCGGACCAGGCCTCTGGGGATGGAAGCATGAAAACCCATCCTCGGGTTAGGATTAGGGACCATGGGAATGGCAAACCCAATCTGCTGGCACTGAGGCGGGATCCCCAGTGGGGTGAGTTGAGGGTGGGGTTGAGGCGGTGCATCAGACTCCGAGATTGTGGCCAGGGGGGCTTCTGAAACAGGTGGTTGCCTGAGGGAGATGCACAGATTTCTCCCACTCTGAGGGATCTGCACAGCTCCAAACAGCATGGTTTCCTAATGGGTGGCAGGTGGAGTCCTGTGGTGTGTGTTAAGGGTCCCCAATCCAAAGGACTTGGGGCCCAGGACAATGGGGATGGAAGCCCAATCACCCAACCTAGGGTTAGGGTTAGGGTCCAGAGTCATAGAAGGTCACATCTCCCAGCTCTGAGGTGGACTCCATGGGAGGCTGAGTTGAGGGCAGGATTCAGGTAGCCCATTGAACTCTGGGTGTGAGGATAGGGGTCCTGCTGAAACTGCGGGTGGCCTCAAGGGTGCATGCAGTTTTCTCCCACTCTGAGAGATTTCACAGCTCTAAACTGCACAGTTCCCTTTTGGGTGGCAAGGGGGGTTCTGAATTGTGGTTCAGAGGTCCCCAATCTGGACAGCTTGGGGGCAAGGTCTCTGGGGATGGAAGAAAGAGAACCCAACCTAGGGTTAGGGTTAGGCATGGCAGTCCTGATCTGCCAGTGCTGAGACAGGCTAATGGGGCACTAGTTGAGGGCAGTGATCAAGTGCTGCATCAGACTCTGAGTTTGGCGTCAGGAGGCCGCCGAAACTGGGGGTGTCCTGGGGGACACACAGGTTTCTCCCACTCAGAGTGATTTACATAGCTCCAAATAGCACAGTTTTGTCATGGGTGGCAGGTAGAGTCCTGGAGTGTGTTGAGTGTCCCCAATTTGGAGGGCTTGTATACCAGGCTTCTGGGGACAGAAGCCTGAAAAAAATCCAACCTAGGTTTAGGGTTAGGGTCTAGCGGCATGGCAGGCTCGATCTGCTGGTGCTGAAGCTTGCTCCCCTAGGGCCTGAGTTGAGGGTGGATGTCAGGCAACACATCAGTCTCTGGGTTCGTGGCCAGATAGCCCGCCGAATGTGAGTGTGGTCTCAGGGGACAGGCAGATTTCTGCCGCTCTGAGAGTTCTGGTCTTCTCCAAACTACATGGTTTCATTCTAGGTGGCAGTAGGATTCCTGGCATGTGGCTCATGGGGCCCCAGTCTGGAGGGCTGGAGGGCCAGCTCTCTGGGGACATAAGCCTGAAAATCCAAACTCGGGTTAGGGTTAGGGCCTAGAGTCATGGCAGGTCTGATCAGCAGATGATGAGGCAGGCTACCCGGGGCACTGAATTGAGCATGAGTGTCAGGAAGCTCATCAGGTTCCACATTTCTGGCCAAGGGGTTCACCAATGGTTTGGGTGGCCTCAGGGGGGCATGCAGGTTTCTGTGCAGCTCCAAATAGCATGGTTTCCTTCTGGGTGGCAGGTGTAGTCCTGGCGTGTGGCTCATGGGTCCCCAGTCTGGAAGGCTTGGGGGCCAGGCCAGTGGGGATAGAAGCCTTGAAAACCAAACCTAGGGTTAGAGATATGACCTAGGGGCATGCAGGTCTGACCTGCCGGTGCTGAGGTGGACTCCCCATGGGGCTGAGTTGAGGCCAGAGGTCAGACATGGCATCAGGCTCTGGGTTTGTGACCAGGAGGGCCACCGACGGTGAGAGTGGCCTCAGGGGGCATGCAGTTTTCTCCTGATCAGAGGGATTTGTGCAGCTACAAATGGCACAGCTTCCTCCTAGATGGCAATTGCAGTCCTGAGGGACGTCTCATGGGTCCCCAGTCTGGAGGGCTTGGGGGCCAGTCCTGTGGGGACAGAAGCCTGAAATCAAACCTGAGGTTAGGATTAGGGCCTAGAGTCATGGCAGGCCTGATCTGCAGATGCTGAGACAGGCTCCCAGGATCTGAATTGAGGGTAGGTGTCAGGCAGCACATCAGGGTCTGTGTTTCTAGTCAAGGGGGTCACTGAGGGCCTGGCTAGCCTCAAGGGTGCATGCTGGTTTCTCCCATGCTGGGGGTCTGTGCAGCTCCAAAAGGCACGGTTTCCTCCACGGTGCCAGGGAGAGTCCTGGGGTCTGGCTCCTGAGACCAGGGGCTAGGCCTTTGCTCAGGTGGACTCCCCAGGGGCCTGAGTTGAGGCCGTGTGTTGGGCGTTTCATCAGGGTCCAGGTTTGTGTCCAGTAGGGCCGCTGACGGTGAGGGTGGTCTCAGGGTGGTGGTCTCAGGGTCATGTAGGTTTCTTCCAAATGGCAGATTTTCATCCTGAGTGGCAGGTGGAGTCCTGAGGGTTCCTTCATGGGTCCCCCAATATGGATCATGGGGGCCAGAACTCTGGAGATGGAAGCCTGAAACCCCAACCTAGGGTAGGGTTAGGGTCTGAGGACATGGTAGACCCAGTCTGCAGTGGCTGGGGCGGGCTCCCAGGGGGACCTGATTTGAGGGTGGTTGTCAGGCTCCATGTTTCTGGCCAAGGTTGTCGCTGACGGTCTGGGTGGCCTTAGGGGGGCATGCAGGTTTCTCCCCCTCTGAAGGATCTGCACAGCTCTAAACAACACAGAATCCTCTATGGCGGCTGAAGGAGTCCTGAAACCAGAGGGCGTTGGGGCCAGGCCTCTGGGGATGGAAGCCTGGAAACACAGCCTAGGCTTAGTGGTAGGTCCTAGGGGCATGGTAGGCCTGAAATGCTGACACCAAGGTAGGATTCCTGGATGGCTGAGCTGAAGGCATTTGTTAGCCAGCACATGAGGCTCCGTGTTTGTGTCCAGGAGGGCCGCTGACAGTGAAGTTCGCCTCAGGGGTGCATGTAGGTTTCTTCCGCTCTAGGGGTTCTGCAAAGCTCCAAATGGCACGGTTTTCCTCATGGGTGGCAGGTGGAGTACTCAGGTGTGGCTCAGGGGTTCCCAGTCTGGAGTGCTTGATGGTCAGGCCTCTGAAGATGGAAGAGTAAAAACCAAACCTAGGGTTGTGTTAGGGCCAAGAGTCATGGCAGGCCAGATCTGCCACCACTGCGGTGGCCTACCCAGGGGCTGAGCTGTGGGTGGTGATCAAAAGGATGCATCAGGATTCGTGATTCCATCCAAGGGGTTCGCTGAAGGTGGCCTCAGGGGGGCATGCAGTTTTTCCTAGTCTGAAGGCTCTTTGCAGCTCAAAATTGGCACTTCTCCTCCTGGATGGTAGCGGCAGTCCTGAGGGGTGTCTCATGGGTCCCCAATCGGGATGCTTGGGAACCAAGCCTTGGGGGACTTCAACAAACCTAGCATTAGAGTTAGGGCATAGGAGAATGGCAGGCCCGTTATGCTGGTGCTGAGGCAGACTCCCCAGGAGGCTGATTTGAGGGTGGGTGTCAGGCATCACGTCAGTCTCTGCTTCCTGGCCAGATAAGCCACTGGATGTGAGGGTTGCCTCAGGAGGGCTGGCAGATTTCTCTCGCTCTGAGGGTTTTGCGCAGCTCCAAATGACACTGTTTCCTCTTCGGTGGCAGGCAGAGTCCTTGGGTGTGGCTCATGGGTCCCCAGTGGAGGGCTTGGGTTACCAGGCCTCTGAGGACAGAAGCCTGAAAAAAACCCAACCTAGGTTTAGGGTTAGGGTCTAGGGGCATGGAAGGCCTGATCTGCTGGCACAGAATCTTGCTCCCCTAGGGCCCGATTTGAGGGTGGAAGTCAGGCTTCATGTCAGGCTCCAGGCTCATGGCCAGATGGACCACCAAAAGTGAGGGTGGTCTCAGGGGTATAGGCATATTTCTCCTGCTCTGAGGGTTCTGGCCAGCTCCAAACAGCACAGTTTCCTCCTGGGTGGCAGGAATAGTCCCGGCATGTGACTCATGGGTCCCCAGTTCAGAGGGCTTAGGGGCCAGACCTGAGGGGATAGAAGTCAGAAAACCCAATATAGGGTTAGGTTAAGGACCTACAGTCATGGCAGTCCTGATCTGCAGATGCCAAGTCAGGCTACCTGGGGGACTGGATTGAGTGTGAGTGTCAGTCAGCAAATCAGGTTCTGTGTTTCTGCCAAGGGGGTTGCTGATGGTCTGGGTGGCCTCAGGGGGCATACAGGTTTCTCCCACACTGTGGGTTCTGTGCAGCTCCAAAAGACAGTTTCCTCCTGGGTTCTGGCTCACGGCCCCAGTCTACAGGACTTGAGGGTCAGGTCTCTAGGGACAGAAGCCTGAAAATCCAAAATAGGGTTAGGCTTAGGGCCTAGAGGCATGGCAGGCCCGATCTGCCATTTTTGAGGTGGGCTGCCCAGGGACTGAGTTGTGGGTGGTGGTCAAGGGATGCATCAGACTGCATGTTTCCAGCCAAGGGGATTTTCTGGTGCTGAAGCTTGTTCCCTTAGGGCCTGAGTTGAGAGTGGATGTCTGGCATCACATCAGATTCTGGGTCTGTGGCCAGATACCCTTCCGAATGTGAGGGTGGTCTCAGGGGAACAGACAGATTTCTCCTGTTCTGAAGGTTCTGGCCAGCTCCAAACAACACAGTTTCCTTCTGAGGGGGAGTAGTCCTGGCGTGTGCCTCATGGGTCCCCAGTCTGGAGGCCTTGGGCACCAGACCAGTGGAGACGGAAGCCTGGAAACCAAACCTAGGGTTAGGGATACTACCTAGGGGCATGCAGGCCTGTTCCGCTGGTGCTGAGGTGGACTCCCCATGGAGCTGAGTTGAGGCTGTAGGTCAGGCACTGCATCAAGCTCCGGGTTTGTGTCCAGTAGGGCCACCAACGGTGAGGGTGGCCTCAGTGGTCATGCAGGTTTTTACTACTTTGTGGGTTTTTTAAAAAGATATTATTTATTTATTTGACAGAGAGAGATCACAAGCAGGTAGAGAGGCAGGCAGAGAGAGAGAGAGAGAGAGAGAGAGAGAGAAGCAGGGCCCCCACTGAGCAGAGACCCTGATGCGGGACTCAATCCCAGGACCCTAGGATCATGACCTGATCTGAAGGCAGAGGCCTAACCCACTGATCACCCAGGCTCCCCGCTTTGTGGGTTTTGTGCAGATCCAAATGGCATATATCCCTGCTCAGTGGCAGATGGAGTCCTGAATGGTGCCTCATGGGTCCCCAATCATGGGAGCCAGGCCTCTGGGGCCAGAAGCCTGAAACACCAACCTAGGGTTAAGGTTAGGATCTCGTGGCCTGGCACATCCGATCTGCTTTTGCTGAGGTGTGCTACCCAGGGGATCTGATTTGATGGCTATTTTCAGGCCACATATCAGGCTCCATGTTTCTGGCCAGGGGGGTTGCTGATGGTCTGGGTGGCCTCAGGGGGGCATGCAGATTTCTCCCACTCTGAGGTTTGGCCTTGGTCTATATGGCACAGTTTCCTCCTGGGTGGCAGGTGGAGTCCTTGGGTGTGGCTCATGGGTTCCCAGTCTGGAGAGTTTGGGTACCACGCCTCTGGGGACAGAAGCCTGAAAACCCAACCTAAGGTTAGGGTTAGGTCTAGGGGCATGGCAGGCCCGATCTGCTGGCACAGAAGCTTGCTCCCCTAGGCCTGGGTTGAGGGTGGAAGTCAGGCATCATGACAGCCTCTGGGTTCGTGGCCAGATGGACCACCAAATGTGAAGGTGGTCTCAGGGGGACAGGTATATTTCTCTTGCTCTAAGGGTTCTGGCCAGCTCCAAACAGCACAGTTTACTCCTGGGTAGCAGGAGTCCTGGCATGTGGCTCATGGGTTCCTAGTCTGGAGGGTTTGGGGGCCAGACTTGTGGGGATGGAAGCCTGAAAACCAAATCTAGGGTTAGGGTTAGGGCCTAGGGACATGCAGATCCAATATTCTGGTGCTGAGGCAGACTCCCTGGGTGGCTGAGTTGAGGTCGGGGTCAGGCATTACATTATGCTCTTGGTTTGTGTCCAGTAGGGCTGCCAATGGTGAGGGTGGCTTCAGGGGGCATGCAGGTTTCTCCCTCTCTGAAGGTTCTGTGCAGATGCAAACAGCAGATTTTCTTCCTGGGTGGCAGGTGAAGTCCTGAGGGTTGCCTCATGGGTCCCCAATATGGAAGTCATGGGGGTGAGACCTCTGGGGACCGTAGCCTGAAACCCCGATCTGTGTTAGGGTTAAGGCCCAGAATTTTGGCATGCCCAATCTTCTATAGCTGAAGTGGGCTACCTAGGGAGGGGGTGGTTGGGCTGAATTGAGGACAGTTGTCTAGCCACGGGGGTCACCAACTGTCTGGGTGGCCTTAGGGGCACATGCGGGTTTCTCCCATCCTGAGGGTTCTGCACAGCTCCAAAAGGCAGGGCTTTGTCCTCAGTGACAGAGTTCTGGGGTCTGGCTCCTGCATCTCTAGTCGTGAAGGCTTGGAGGCTAAGACTCTAAAGATGGAAAGCAGAAGACCCAACTTAAAATTACAGTTAGGGTGTGTGGACATGGTAGGCCCAAACTGCAGTCGTTGGGGCGGGCTCCCTGGGGGGCTGAGTTGAGGGCGGGGGTCAGGCATCACATAAGTTTCCGGTTTGTGGCCAGGAGGGCTGCCAATGGTGAGTGTGGCCTCAGGGGGGCATGCAGGTTTCTCCCACTCTGAGGGATCTGTGCAGCTCCAAATGGCACAGTTTCCTCCTGGGCAGCACACAGACTCCTTAGGGGTAGCTCACAGGTCCCCAGTTTGGAGGGCTTGGGACCGGGACTCTGGGAAATGAAATGTGAAAACCCACACTAGGGTTAGGGCTTGGACCTAGGGGAATTGTACCCAAACTCTCCAGACCAATCTGCTGGCACTGAGGTGGACTCCCTGGGGGGCAGGGCCATGAGTACAGGGTGTGGTCAGGTGACATGTCAGGCTCTGAGTTTGTGGCCAGGTGGGCTAGTGAATGTGGGGATGGCCTCGGGTCGGCATGCAGATTTCCTCCCACTCTGAAGGGTCTGCACAGCTCCAAACAGCACAGAATCCTCCATGGTGGCTGAAGGAGTCCTAGTGTGTGGTCCTGAAACTGGAGGGCTTCTGGGCTAGGCCTCTGGGGATGGAACCCTGGAAACACAACCCAGGCTTAGGTTTAGGTTCTAGGGGCATGGTAGGCTTGAAATGCCAGCACTGAGGCGGGATTCCTGGGTGACTGAGCTGAAGGTATTTGTCAGCCAGCACATGAGGCTCTGTTTGTGACCAGGAAGTTATCCTCAGGGGTGCATGCAGCTTTCTCCCACTCTGAGGGTTTTGCACAGTTCTAAATAGCATGGTTTCCTCCTGGGTAGCAGGGGAATCCTCAGGTGTGGCTAAGGGGTCCCCAATATGGATGCTTGAGAGTCAGGCCTCTGGGGATGGAGCCTGAAAATCCAACCTAGAGTTAGGGTTATGGCCTAGAAGCATGGCTGGCCCGACCGTTGCTGACATGGGCCACCTGGGGGCTGTGTTTTTGCCCATGGTCAAAGGTTGCATTAGGCTCCATGTTTTCTGCCAAGGAGTTCGCTGAAAGTCAGATTAGCCTCAGGGGTACATGCAGGTTTTTACTCATCTGAGGGCTCATTGCAGATCCAAACGGCACGTTTTCCTCCTGGATGGCAGGGGGAGTCTGAGGGGTGTCTCAGGGGTCCACAATCTGGAGGGCTTGGGAACCAGGCTTTTGGGGATGGAAGCCTAAACAACCAACCTCGGATTAGGGTCAGGCTCTTGGGGCATGGCAGGCCTGATCTGCTGATGCTGAGGCAGACTCCCTGGGGGGTTGAACTGAGGGCAGATGTCAAGCATCACGTCAATCTCCAGGTTTCTGGCCAGATGGACCACCCTAAGTGAGGTTTGCCTCAGGGAGGCATGCAGAACCCTCTCTGAGGGTTCTGCGCAGCTCCAAAATGTACAGTTTCCCCTAGGTGGCAAGCGGAATCGTGGGGTGTGGGTCATGGGTCCCCAGTCTGGAGGGCTTAGGGGCCAGACCTGTTGGGATGGAAGTCTGAAAACCCAACCTGGGGTTAGGGTTAGGGCCTAGAGTCATGGCAGGTCACATCTGCAGATGCTGAGGCTGGCTACCCAGGGTGCAGAATTGAGTGCAAGTGTCAGGTGACACATCAGGTTCCATGTGTCAGGTGACACATCAGGCCAAGGGGGTCACTGATGATCTGGGTAGTCTCAAGGGGGCATACAGATTTCTCCCATGCTGTGGGTTCTGCGCAGCTCCAAAAGGTACAATTTCCTCCTGGGTGGCAGGCAAAATCTTGGGCTGGCTCATAGGTCCCCAGTCTGGAGTGTTTGAGGGTCAAGCATCTGGGTATGGAAGCCTGAGGACCAAACCTAGGGTTAGGGTTTTGGTCTAGAAGCATTGCAGGTCCGATCTATCATCACTGAGGTGGGCTATCCAAAGGCTGAGTTGAGGGCTGTGGTCAAGGGATGCATCAGGCTCCGTGTTTCTGGCCAAGGGGTTCACTGAAGGTCAGGGTGGATTCAGAGGGATATGCAAGTTTTCCCCACTCTAACAGTTCTTTGCAGCTTGAAAATGGCACATTTTCCTCTTGGGTGGCTGGTGGAGTTTGGGGGGGGGTCTCATCTGGAGGCCTTGGGACCCAAGCCTCTGGGGACAGAAGCGTGAACAACCAACCTAGGGTTAGGGTTAGCATCTAGGGGCACAGCAGGCTTGTCTGCTGGTGCTGAGATGAGGGCGGGTGTCTAGCATCACGTCGGGCTCCAGGTTCCTGGCCAGATGGGCTGCCGAATGTGAGGGTTGCCTCAGGGGGGCAGGCAGATTTCTCCCACTCTGAGGGTTTGGCTTAGCTCCAAATGGCATAGTTTCCTCCTGGGTGGCAGGCAGAGTCCTTGGGTGTGGCTCATGGGTCCCCAATCTGGAAGCCTTGGGAACCAGGCCTCTGGGGACAGAAGCCTGAAAACCCAATCTAGGGTTACTGTTAGGGTCTAGGGGTATGGCAGGCCCAATCTGCTGGCACTGAAGCTTGCTCCTCTAGGGCCTGATGTCAGTCATCACGTCAGTCTCCAGGATCATGGCCAGGTGGGTGGACATATGTGAGGGTGGTCTCAGGGGGCAGGCAGATTTCTCTCGCTCTGAGGGTTCTGGCCAGCTCCAAACAGCATGGTTTCCTTCTGGGTGGCAGGAGGAGTCCTGGCGTGTGGCTAATGGGTCTCCAGTTTGGAGGGTTTAGGGGCCATATCTGTGGGGACGGAAGCCTAAAAACCCAATGCAGGGTCAGGGTTAGGGCCTAGGATCATGGCAGGCCTAATCTGCAGATGCTGAGGTGGGCTACCCACAGGGCTGAATTGAGCACGAATGTCTGTCAGCACATAAGTCTCTGTGTTTCTGGCTAACAGGTTCGCTAATGGTTTGGGTAGCCTCAGGGGTGCATGCAGGTTTCTTCCGCACTTGGGTTCTGTGCAGCGCCAAAATGCACCATTTCCTCCTGGGTGGCAGGTGGAGTGTTGGGGTCTGGCTCCTTGGTCTCCAGTCTGGGGGGCTTGGGGGCTAGACCTCTGGGACAGAAGCCGAAGACCAAACCTAAAGTTAGGGTTAGAGACTGGGGGCATGGTAGCCCAATCTTCTGTTGCTGGGGTGGGCTCCATGGGGGGCTGAGTTGAGGGCGGGGGTCAGGCATCACATCAGTTTCCAGGTTTGTGGCCCAGAGGGTTGCTGCTGATGAGCATGGCCTCGGGGTGGGGGGGCATGCATGTTTCTCCTACTCTGAGGGATCTGTGCAGCTCCCAATGGCACAGTTTTCTCCTGGGTGGCAGACAAAGTCATGAGGGGTGGTGCCTCATGGGTCCCCAGTCTGGAGGGCTTGGAGACCCGGCCTCTGGGGACTGAAGCCGCCCTAGGCTTAGGGCTTGGGCCCAGGGGCATGGTGGGACAGATCAGCTGCTCCTGCAGCACATTTTCTGGGGGCAAGGGGCTCAGTAGAGGGCTTGGTCAAGTGGCCCATCAGGCTTCCAGTTTGTGGCCAGGTGGGCCAATGAATGTAGGGATGGCCTCAGGTGGGCATGCAGGTTTCTCCTGCTCTAAAGTTTCTGCGCAACTCCAAGTGGCATAGAATCCTCCATGGTGGCCAAAGGATAACTAGTGTGTAGCTCAGTGGTCCTGAAACTGGAGGGCTTGTAGGCCATGCCTCTGGGGACAGAAGCCTGGAAACACAACCCAGGCTTGGCTTTGTGGTAGGTCCTCGGGGTATGGTAGGCCTGACCTGCTGGCACTGAGGTGGGATCCCCAGACGGCTGAGCTGAAGGCATTATTCAGCCAACGCATTGAGGCTTCATGTTTGTGCCCGGGGGGAGCCATCAAAAGTGAAGTTGGCCTCAAGGGTACATGCAGGTGTCTCCTGCTCTGAGGGTTCTGCTCAGCTCCAGATGGCACAGTTTCATCCTGGGTGGCAGGCATAGTCCTTGGGTGTGGCTCAGGGGTCCCCAGTCTGGAGTGCTTGATGGTCAGGCCTCTGTGGACGGAAGCCTGAAAACACAACCTAGGGTTAAGATTAGCATCGAAGCATGTCAGGCCTGATCTGCTGGTGCTGAAGCTTGCTCCCCTAGGTCCTGAATTGGGGGCAGATGACAGGTATCACTTCAGGCTCCCGGATCATGGCCAGATGGTTGGATGAATGTGAGGGTGGTTTTGGTGGGAGGGAGGCAGATTTATTATGGTCAGCTCCAAATAACATGATTTTCTTTTGGGTGGCAGGAGGAGTCCTGGAATGTGGCTCATGGGTCCCCAGTCTGGAGGGATTGGGGGCCAGACCTGTGAGGACTGAAGCCTAAAACCCCAAATTAGGTTTAGGGTTTGGGCATAGAGTCATGGCAGGTCACATTAGCTGACACTGAGGTGGGCTACCCAGGGATTCCTTATTTTAGGACGGGTGTCAGGCTGCACATCAGGCTTTGTGTTTCTGGCCAAGGGGGTCGCTGATGGTCTGGCTGGCCTCAGGGGGGCATGCATGTTTCTCCCACTCTGAGGGTTCTGTGAAGCTCCAAAAGTAACTGGATCTTCATGGGTTTCAGGTGGTGTGCTTGGGTTTGGCTCCTGGTCCCCAGTCTGGGAGCCTTGGGGGCTAGGCCCCTGGGGATGGAAGGCTGAGAAGCCAACCTAGGGTAGGGTTAGGGCCTAAGGCCATGGTAGGCCTGACCTGTAGTTGCTAAAGTGAGATACCTAGAGTGCTTAGTTGACGGTGGGGGTCAGGTATCAGGTGAGTTTCTGAGTTTCTGGTCTGTGGGCCTCCAAAGTGAGTGTGGCCTTAGGTGGGCATGCAGGTTTCTGCTGCTCTGAGGGGTTTTTGCAGCCTTAAAGGGCACAGTGCTCTCCATGGAGGCAGAAGAAATCCTGTTGTTTGGCTCAGTGGTCCTGAAACTAGAGGGCTTGTGGGCCAGGCCCCTGGGGATTGAACCTTGGACACCCAACCAAGGCTTAGGGTGAAGTTCTAGGAGCATGGCACAAAAGATCTGCTCACGCTGAGATGGGCAAATTGAGGGGGCTGTTGAGGGTGGGTGACAAGTGTCACATCAGGCTTTGTGTTTCCAGCCAAGGGTTCACCAAAGTTCAGGGTGGCCTCAGGGGGCCATGCAGGTTTCTCCCATTGTGAGGGCTTTTTGCAGCTCCAAACAGCACATTTTCTTCCTGGGAGGCAGTGAAAGTCCTGAGGGGTGTCTCATGGGTCCCCATTCTAAAGGTGTGGGAACCAAGCCTCTGGGGACAGAAGCCTGACCAACAAACCTAGTGTTAGGCTTAGGGCCTATGGTCATGGCAGTCCAGATCTACTGGTGCTGAGGCAGATTCCTCTGAAGGGTGAGTTGAGGGCTTGTGCCAGGTTTCACGTCAGGCTCCAGGTTCCTGGCCAGACTGGCCACGGAATGTGAGGGTTGCCTCAGGGAGACATACAGATTTCTCCTTCTCTGAGGGTTCTGCACAGCTCCAAATGGCACGGATTCCTCCTGGGTGGCAGGCAGAGTCCTTGGGTGTGGCTCATGGGTCCCCAGTCTGGAGGGCTTGGGTACCAGGCCTTTGGGGACTGACACCTGTAAACCTTCCCTAGGTTTAGGGTTTGTGCCTTGGAGCATGCCAAACCCGATCTCCTGGCCCTGCGACTGTCTACCCTGGGGATGAGTTGTGGGTGATTGTCAACTGACGCATCTGTTTCCGTGTTTCTGGCCAAGGGATTTGCCAAATGTCAGGGTAGCCTCCAGGGAGCATGCAGGTTTTTCCCTCTCTGAGGGTTCTTTGCAGCTCCAAACAGTATGTTTTCCTCCTGGGTGGTGGTGGAGTGCTGAGGCATGTCTCATGAGTCCCAATCTGGACGGCTTTGGAGCTAGGTCTTTGGGGACAGAAGCCTGAAAACCCAATCTTGGGTTAGGGTTAGGGCCTAGGGACATGGCAGGCTCACTCAGCTGGTGTTGAGTTGGACACCGTGGGTGACTGGGTTGAGGGCGGGTGGCAGGCATCACTTCAGGCTCCCGTATCATTGCCAGAGGAGCTGTGAATGTGAGGGTTGTCCCAGGGGAGTAGGCAGATTTCTCCCGATGTTAGGGTTTAGACCAGCTCTAAATAGCATGGTTTCCTTCTGGGTGTCAGGAGGAGTCCTGATGTTTGGCTGGCTCATGGATCACCAGTTTGGAGGGCTTGGGGGCCAGACCTTTGGGGAGGGAAGCCTGGAAACCCAACCTAGGATTAGGGTTAGGGCCTAGAGTTATGGCACACTCGATCTTCAGTCACTGGGGTGGCTTCCAAGGGGGACTATCTTGGGAGTGGGATTCAGGCAGCGACTCAGGCTCCATGTTTCTGGCCAAGGGGTCACTGATGATCAGGGTGGCCTCAGGGGTGCATGCATGTTTCTCCCACACTGTGTGATATGCACAGCTCCAACAGGCACTGATCTCTCCTGGGTGGTAGACAGAGTCCTGAGGTTAGGCTCATGAGTCATTTCTGAATCAGTCTCCAAGACCCAAGCAAGCGCCCTTATATACTAAGAGCCCTAGATCCTGCCCCTAGAGAAGAGTGTGGTCTGCATGCCCCTCTGTCCTGACATTGTGTTTCAGTAAGATTGCAGTTTACCCTAGTGATGCCTGGAAGCCAAACATATTGCCGGGCCCTGACCTCTAAGAAACAACTCCCTGGGGCAAACTGTCCTTCACCAACATCTTCCATGAAGAGAGAAGTGTGCAAGTGTAAGGAAAATACCCAGTATAATTTTGCTGGAGGGAGGCCGCGTCTCCCCCATCCTGTGACATGAAGATGGAGACCATCTTCAAAGGGTATGTGTGAACGTGTGAGGAAAAGGTCAACTGCCTCCACATGAGAAACAAGTCTGTGTAGGATGTGACCACAATCCCTGTAATGCGGTGTTGCACGAAAGATGCCTCCTCAAACGTCTGCCCAGAGGCCTAAGAAAAGTGCTCTAGCCTTACCTCTTAGAATCGTCCCTGCAACAAAACTGCCTTTCACGACCACCACTGTTTCCAGAGGAGAGAAAGATTCACACAGGTGTGAGGTGAGATGGGGAAGCAAAAGAAAGGATGGGTGCTTATATCAGAAAATCTCTAGAAAGCTCCCCCATGCCTCAGGACTCAGAAGAGGCCCTCACGCTGCCACGGGATTGGCTTTTGTCGGCTACCTCAAGAGACAGGTGCGTAGGTTGGATGATCTCCAAGAAATTGTCCCCTGCCTCATGCCTCAGAAGCGGACCTCATGCTGCCCCAGAATTAGCTCCTGCCATCTCCCTGAACACTTTCCTAACCATGGGCCCTGGCACCAGGCCTGACAGCAGAACACAAACTAAGGTTCTGAGTGCACAAACACCAGCTCTGATCTCTCCTGTCTCTCAGCCTAACACCCAGCCCTGCTCTGGGCCTGCAGGTGAAGGCACGTGGAGGGTGCAGTGCTAGATACTTCTGTGGGAGAGGCAATGCAGTAGTGAAACCCTCCTTCAGACTAGCATCCTCCAGGCACCCTGAGCAGACAGGCCTTTCCAAAAGGGTATGTGGAAGCCCAAGCAATGTGCCACATGCTATCCCCAATGCATCAAGTCTGGGGGGACACCATGGTACTGCACTGACAGAAGCCTTTTTGAGGTCTGTAAGAATAGAGGAAAGTGCAAACCTCTCAGCTCTGAAATCAGAAACGAAGAAGACCATCTTCCATGATCGTTTTCCTGAGAAGCTGGAAGCTGTCTCCCAGATGAAGCCAAATGCCCTTATATAGGGAGGGCTCTAGACCCTTCCCACAGAGACTAGTTTGGGACGAATACACCTCTGCCTTGACATGTGCTTCAGAGAGACAGCATTGTTCCCCCAGGGATGCCTGGGAGCTGAACCAACATGCTGGGCCATGACCTCTACAAAAAAACAAAACAAAACAAAACAACAACAACAACAACAAACTCCCTGGGAGGTAACTGTTCTTCACCAAAATCTTACCTGAAGAGAGAAACATGGAAGTGTAAGGGAAACACCCAGTATACTTTTGCTGGAGGGACAAGGCAGTGAGGCTGGCTTCTCCCCAGGCAGTATCCTGTGTGATGAAGATAGAGACTATCTTTAAAGTGTGTGTGTGTGTGAATGCATGAGGAAAAGGTCATCTGCTTCCCCGTGAGAAATGAGTCTGTGTAGATTGCAATCACAATCCCCTAATGCAGTGTTGCACGAAGGATGCCTCCTCAAACGTCTGTCCAGAGGCCTAAGGAAAGTGCCCTACCTTACCTCTAAGAATCATCGCTGAAATGAAACCACCTTTCACGACCAAAACACTTTCCAGAGGAGAGAAAGATACACACTGGTACATGGTGGTGGTGGGGGAAGCCTAAGGAAAGGGACAGGCACATAGATCTGGGGATCTCTAGAAATCCACCCCTTGCCTCGGGCCTCAGAATATGCCAGCAGGCTGCCGTAGGAACGCCTCCTGCTACCACCCCCACCATTTCCCTAACCATGGGCCCCAGCTCCAGGACTGACAGCAGAAAGCAAATTCCAGTTCTGAATGCACAAACACCAGCTCTGGTTTCTCAGCCTAACCCTTGCTGTTGCCCTGCCCTCCGACTGCATGTGAGGGCATGAGGAGAGGGTAGTACAAGACACTCCTCTGGGAGAGACAACACGGTAACAAAACCCTCCTCCAGTCTAACATGCTCTGGGCACCCTGAGCAGAGAGGCCTTTCCAAAAGGGTGTGTGAAAGTGCAAGGAAAGTTCCACATGCTTAGTCCGGCACATCAAGTCTTCAGGGAAACCACCAGTTGTCCTGCGCCAAGAGAAGCCTTTATGAGGTTTGTAAGGATAGAGGAAAGTGTGAACCTCTTATCTCCAAGAATCAGCAATGGAGAGGCCACCTTTTACGAATGTTTCCTGGGGTTAGGGTTAGGACCTAGGGTCATGGCAGGCCCTATCTACCAGCACAGTGGTAGACTCTACCAGTGGCAGAGTTGAGGACATGGTTCAGGGTGTCCATCAGACACCAGGTTTGTGGCCGAGGGGGCCACTGAAGTTGGCAGTGGTCTCAGGGTGGTATGCAGGTTTCCCCCCCTCTGAGGATTCTGCACAGCTCCAAATGGCACCATTTCTGCCTGCATGGCAGGAAGAGTACTGGTTGTGTCTCAGGGCCCCCAATCTGGAGGGCTTGGGGCCAAGGCCTATGGGAATGGACGCCTGATATCCCAAGCTAGAGTTTGGGTTAGAGCCTAGGGGCATGCCAGGCCCAATTTGCAAGCCCTGATGCGGTCTCCCAGGGGAGCTGAGTTGAGGGCAGTGTCCAGGTGACACATCAGACTCCCTGTTTTGAAGCCAGAGGCAGGGACCACAAAACCTGGGGTGACCTCAGAGGTGAATGCTTGTTTCTCCACACTGGGGTTCTGCACAGCTCTAAACAGGACGGTTTCAGTATCGGTGGCAGGCAGAATCCTGGGGTGTGTCTCAGGGGTCCCCAAACTGGGGGCCTTTGTGACCAGGTTTATGGGAATTTAAGCCTGATAACTCAATCTAGGGTTAGGGTTACAGCAAAGGGGCATGGCAGGCACGATCTGCTGGGGCTGAAGCTGGATCCATGGAGGGATGACTTGAGAAAGTGGGTCAGGTGACCAAATAGACACCATGTTTGTGGCCGGGGTGGGGGGTGGCCTTAGGGGAGCATGCAGATTTCTCCCCCTCTGGTTCTAAGTATCTCTGAATGGCACACTTTCCTCTGTGGTGGCAGGTGGAGTCCTGAGGTATGACACCGGGGCCTCCAATCTGGAAGGCTTGGGGGACAGGCCCCTGAGGACAGAAGCCTGAAAACCCAAAATAGGGGTAGGATTACGGCCTAGGGGTATGGCAGGCCCAATCTGTCAGCCCCGAGGAGGGCACCCCAGGGAGATGAGCAGAGGGAGAAGTTGGCTACATGTGTGCTTTTAGAGTGCTCTCAAATAGGGTTCAGGCTGTGACCCCTAAGGACCACAGACCAGGCCCAGGAGGCTGCCCTGAAATCCCACTGTGCTGGAAGTGTACTGGTTGTGTCTCAGGAGTTTCCAGCCAGTTCTCAGGAGTTTTCTGCCCAAGTCAATACTGATTTGGGCAGAAAGCTCATGAAAAATGGACCCCATTGGGCGGTGATTTGGGTCGTGCAAGCACGCTTTTAGAGCACAGCTTTTTAGAGCACTTTATCTCTAGGTGTGTGTTGCGAAAACCCAGGAACCCAGGCTGGGCCCACCCAGCTCCCCTGAGGGCACTCCTAAAGGGAGGATTCTGAGGGCAGAGTTTAGGGATGTTTGGGCTGAGCATCAGCCTCCATGTTTGTGGCTCAGTGGGGTGCTGGAGATGAGGGTGGCCTCAGAGAGTTTCTTCTGCTCTGAGGGTTTTGCCTGCTCCATAGGACACGATTTCCCCCTGGGTGGCAGGAGTAGTCACAGGGTGTGCCTCAGGGGTCCCCAATGTGGAGGGCATGTATGCCAGGTCTTTGGGGATAGAAGCCTCAAAACCCAACCTAGAGTTAGGGTTAGGGCGATCTGCCAACGCAGAGGCATTACATTATCCCTGGGGGGCTGAGTTGAGGACAGCAGTCATACAGCACGTCAGGGTCTGGGTTTGTTGCCATGGGGGCCTCCGAAGTTGGGGGTGGCCTCAGGGAGGCATACTGGTTTCTCCCAGTCTGTGGGTTCTGCACAGCTCCAAATGGCACGGGTTCTTTCTGAGTAGCAGGTGGTTTCCTGGGTGTGTGGCTCCAGGTTCCCAAATATAGAGGGCTTGGGGGTCAGGCCCCTTGGTACAGAAGGCTGGAAACTCAAACTAGGAATAGGTTTAGGGCCTAGGGTCGTTGCACTATGGATCTGTCAGTACTGAGGTGTGCACCCTAGGGGGCTGAGTACAGGGAAGAGTGGCCCACACATGCAACTGGCTTTTTTTTAAATTTATTTTTTATTTTCAGCATAACAGTATTCATTATTTTTGCACCACACCCAGTGCTCCATGCAATCCGTGCCCTCTATAATACCTACCACCTGGTACCCCGACCTCCCACCCCCCACCCCTTCAAAACCCTCAGATTGTTTTTCAGAGTCCATATTCTCTAATGGTTCACCTCCCCTTCCAATTTCCCCAACTCCTTTCTCCTCTTACTTTCTTGCAGGGTTTGGGCTGCGACCACTTGGGACCATGGACCAGGCACAGGTAGCTGCCCTGAAGGCCTGCGGGGGTTTCTGGCTAATTCTCACGTGCCTTCTGCCAAAATCAATATAATTTGGGGGAGAAATATCATGAGAATTGGCTGGCGTTGTGTTGCGATTCAGTACATGCTCGCGCCCGTGGTTTAGACTGTTTTCTCCCCAGGTGCATGCTGCAACCATCCAGAAACATGGGCCGGATCCATGAGGCTTTCCTGAGTACACCACAGAGGGAAGCTTTCCAGGTGCAGAGCTTTGGGAGGGGGGGTCAGTCTGAGTGTTAGCCTCTGTGTTTGTGGCCCCGTGGTGGGGGCAAAGGTGGGGTTGGTCTCGGGGGGCATACAGGTTTCTCCCACTCTGAGGGTTTTTTGCAGCTCTAAAGGTTAGGGTTTTCTCCTGGGTGGTAGGCAGAGACCTGGGGTGTTACTCCAGGGTCTCCAACCTGGCGGGCTTGGGGGCTAGATCTCTGTGGCTGAACACTGAAAAATGAACCTCGAGTTAGAGTTAGGGCATAGGGGCATGGAAGGTACAATCTTCCAGTGCTGAGGCATTATCCTCAGGGGGACTGAGTTGAGGACATGTGTCATACAGCACATTAGGCTGAGGATTTGTTGTCATGGGGACCTCCAAAGTTGGGGGTGGCCTCAGGGAGGCCTGCAGGTTTCTCTCAGTCTGAGGGTTCTGTGCAACTCCAAATGGCACGGTTTCTTCCTGGTTGGCATGAGGACTCCTGAGGTGTGAATACAGTGTCCCCAGTCTGAAGGGTTGGTGGGTAAGGGGGAATTTGGGGATGGCCTGAGGGAGGCATGCAGGTTTCTTCTGGTCTGTGGGTTATGCCCAGCTCCACATGACATCATTTCCTCCTGGGCCGTAGGTGGATTCCTGGGGTGTGGCTCATGGGTCCCCAATCTGTAGGGCTTGTGGGTCACATGTCTGGAGATGGAAGCCTGAAAACCCAAACTAGAGTTAAGGTTAGGGCATAGGGGCATGGCAAGGGTGATCTCCTGGCACTGAGGCAGAGTCCCTGGCGCTCTGAGTTGAGGACAAGGGTCACGGAGCATGTAAGTCTCTGGGTTTGTGGACAGGTGGGGTTGCTGAAAGTGGGGGGTGGCTTCAGGAAGGCGTACTGGGCTTTCCCAGTCTGAGGGTTTGTGCAGCTCCCAAAGGAACGGTTTCCTCCTGGGTGGCAGTCAGACTCCTAGCGTGTGGCTCTGGGGTCCCCATTCTGGAGGGCTTGGGGGACAGGATCCTGGAGATGGAAGTCTGAAAACTCAACATGTGTTAGGGTTAGAACCTAGGAGCATGACAGGCTGTCTTGCTGGTGCTGAGGTGGACTCCCTAGGGGGCTGAGTCGAGGGTGAGGGTCAGGCGTCATATCATTCTCTGGTTTGCGGCCAGGAGGGCCACTGATGTTGAGGGTGGTCTCAGGGTGATATACATGTTTCTTCATTGCTGAGGGTTCTGCGCAGCTTCAAATGGCATGGTTTCTTCCTGGGTGGCAAGCAGAGTCCTGGTGTGTGGCTTATGGGCTGGAGGGCTTGGTGTCAGGGCTCTGAGGACAGAAGTCTGAAACCACAACCTAAGGTTAGGGTTAGGGCCTAGAGGCATTGCAAACCCAATCTGCCATCACTGAGGTGGACTACCCAAGGTGGGGGGCTGGGTTGAGGCAGACTACCCAGGGCTGGTGTCAGGCAGCACAGCGGGTTCCATGTTTCTGGGCAAGAGGGTCACCGATGGTCTGGATGGCCTCAGGAGGGCATGCAGGTTTCTCCAGTTCTGAGGGTTCTGTGCAGATCCAAATGGCACAGTTCCTGATGGGTGGAAGGCAGAGTCCTGGGGTATGGCTCATGGGTTTCCAAACTGGAGGGCTTGGGGACTAGGCCTCAGGGGATTTAAGCCTGAAAACCCACCCTAGGGTTAGGGACTAGGGGCATGGCATGCCCAATTTGCTGTTGGAGAGGTGGGCTCCCTAGAGGCCTGAGTTGTGGATGGATTGCAGGCATCATGTCAGGTTCCAGGTTCCTGGCCAGATGGGCTGCGGAATGTGAGGGTTGCCTCAGGGAGCCATGCAGATTTTTCCCCCTCTGAGATTTCTCTGCAACTGGAAATGGCATGATTTCCTCCTGACTGGCAGTTGTTACCCTCAGGTGTGGCTCAGGGGTCTCCAATCTGGAGTGCTTAGGGGTCAGACCGGTGGGTATGGAAGCCTAAAATCCAACCTTGGGTTAAGTTTAGGGCCTAGAGATGTGGCAGGCCCAATCTGCCATTGCTGGCATGATCTCCCCAGGGGCTGAGTTGAGGGCAGGGGTCAGACGGCAAGTCAGGCTCTGTTTTTGTGGCCAGGTGGGTCGCTGACATTCAGTGTGGCCTCAGGTATGCATGGAAGTTTCTTCAGCTTTGAGGCATTTTTGCAGGTTTAAATGGCACATTTTCTCCTGGGTGGGATTTGGAGTCCTGAAGAGTGGCTCATGGGTCCCAAATCTGGAGGGCTTGGGGGCCAGGTCCCTGGGGATGGAAGCCTGAAAATTCACCCTAGGGTTACAATTATGGCCTAGGGGCATGGCAGCACCAGTCTGTTGGTGCAGAGGTGAACTCATTGTGCTGAGTTAAGGGCAGGGGTCATGCATTGTGTCAATCTCCGGGTTTGTGGCTAGGAGTGCTGACGATGGTGAGAGTGGCCTTTGCGGGGCATGTAGGGTTTTTCTCGCTATGAGGGTTCTGTGCAGATCCAGCAGGTATGGTATATTGCCAGGTGGCAGGCAGAATCCTGGGGTGTGGCTCATGAGTCTCCAAACTGGAGTGCTTGGAGAGTAGGTATCTCAGGAAGGAAGCCTGAAAACCCATAAGAGGGTTAGGGTTAGGGACTAGGAGCATGGCAGGCCCTAGTCCATGGCAGATGCTGAGGCGGGATACACAAGGGCCTGAGTTGAAGTTGGGTGTCAGGTGTTGCATCAGTCTCTGGGTTGGCTGCCAAATGTGAGGCTTGTCTCAGGTGTGTCTGAAGATTTCTCCCATTCTGAGGGTTCTGTGCTGCTCCAATAGGCATGGTTTCCTCATGGGTGGCAGGCAGAGTCCACGGGTGTGGCAGAGGTCCCCAATATGGAGTGCTTGGGGTCATTAGGTATAGGGCTTAGAGCCACAGCAGGCCCATTTGCCAATGTTGAGACAAGGCCCTGGATGACTGAGCTGAGGGCATTGATCAGGTGGCACATCAGCTCCATGTTTGGGGACAAGGGGGTCACTGAAAGTATGGGTGGCCACATTGGTGCACGTGAGTTTCTCCCTCTCTGAGTGATCTGTGCAGCTTCAAAGGGCACGAATTCCTCCTCGGTGGTAGGCAGAGTCTTTGGGTGTTGCTCAGGGGTCCCCAATCTGGAGGGCTTTGGAGCCAGTCCACTGGGATGGAAAGCTGAACAACCAAGCTAGGGTTAGGGTTAGGGCCTAGGGGTATGGTAGGCACTATCTGTCGTCGCTGGGATGGGGTTCCTGGGGAACTGAATAGGGGCAGAAATCAGGTGGCATATCGGGTTCAGTGTTTCTGACCAAGTCGGTCTCCAATGGTCAGGGTGGCCTCAAGAGGGCATTCAGGTTTTCCCCATGCTGAGGGTTCTGCACAGCTCCAAGTGGCATGTTTTTCTCCTGGGTGACAGATGGAGTCTGATGGGTGCCTCATGGGTCCCCAAGGACCCATGGGAATCTTGCGGGTCAGGCATCTGGGCAAGGAAACCTGAAATCCCACCTTAGGGTTAAGGTAAGCCTAGAGGCATAGCAGGCCCGATCTGCCATCCCTGATGTGGGCTAACTGGGGGGCTGAGTTGAGGGCATGTGTCAGGCAGAGCATCAGGTTCCATTTTTCTGGCCAAAGCCATCACCAATGGTCTGGGTGATCCTAGGGGTTCATGCAGGTTTTTCCTGCTCTGTGTAGAATGCGACCACCATCCACTATTGCTGTGTTGCATGAAGGATGCCTTCTCAAACGTCTGTCCAGAGGCCTTATGAAGGTACTATATCCTTACCTATAAGAATCAACCCTAAAGCAAAACTGCCATTCATGACCAAAACACTTTCCAAAGGAGAGAAAAGTTCTCTCCGATGCAGAGTGTGGATAGGGGCTGAAACCTAAGAAAAGAGATAGGTGCTTACATTGGAGGATATCTAGAAAGCTTCCCCTTCCCTTGCGCTTTGGAATACAACTGCATGCTGCACCAGGTTGGGTCCTGCCCTTATGATGAACGCTTTCCTAACAACGGGTCCCAGCTCAAAGTTGACAGCAGAAAGCCAACTCCAGCTTTGAGTGAGAAAACACAAGCTCTGACTTCTCTGGTCTTTCCTTCTTACACTCCCAGTCACCCTGTCCTGTGACTGGGATTCAAGGCACGAGGAGAGAGAGTGCAATATAAGACACTCCTGTAGTAGAGACAATGTGGTAACAAAACCCTCCTTCAGTCTAACATCCTCTAGGCACCCGGAGCAGAGAGACCTGTCCAAAAGGGTGTATGGAAGCACAAGGAAAGTACAACATCCTTAACCCGGGACATCAAGCCTGGAGGAATGCCACCCGTGGTCCTCCACCGAAACTTTCTGAGTTCTGTAAGAAAGGAGGAAATGCATACCACTTGGCTCCAGAAATCAGCAATGGAGAAGAATATCTTACATGAAGGTTTTCCTGAGAAGCTGGACTGAAAGCATTACAGTGAAAAAAGGGGAGAGGTCAGAGCAGGTGATTGCATGCTCAGAATTGGAGTTTGTCTTCTGCTTTAAGTCCCGCAACTGGGGCCCATGGTTAGGAAAGCAGTTGGGGAGACAGCAAGAGCTGATCCTGTGACAGCTAACTCAGATATCTGCTGACCTAAGCACCAGTCTTGTTCCTTTGGCTTCCCACCACCATCCCTACCCCGCACCTGTGTGAATAACTCTATCCTCTGAAAAGACAAGTGGTCATGAAATTGATTTTGTTTCAGGAATGATTCCTAGGGGTAAAGCTAAGGCACCTTCCTTAGGCTTCCGAATAGACCTTTAAGGAGGCATCCTCACTTGCAACACGGAGTGAAGGTATGGTGGTACCATTCTACAAAGATTTCTTACAGGGAAGCAGATATCCTTTCCCTATGGCATTCACACACACACACACACTTTGAAGATGGTCTCCATCCTCAAGACACAGGACGGTGCCTGGGAGTAAGCCAGCCTCACTTCCTTGTCCTTCAAGCAAAAGTTTACTGGGTGTTTCCCTTGTATTTGCAGACTTCTCTCTTCTGGGAAGATGTTCATTAAAGGACAGTTTCTCCCAACGAGGTTTTTCCGTAGTGCACGGAGCCTGGCACATTAGTTCAGTTTCCAGGTGACTGTGGAGGAACACTGCTGTCTCCCTGAAAACCCAAGTCAAATGGTGGACGCAGGCAATCTAAGCTGTCTCTAAGGGAGTTCTATGGCCCTCGGGAGAGAAGGTCATTCTCTGTCCTCAGGGAGACTGAGTCCATCTCCCCGAGAAAAGGTTCATGGAAGACTGTCTTCTCCATTGCTATTTCTCAGAGCTAAGTGCTCCTTACTTTCCACCCTTCTTACAGAACTCTGAAAGGCTTCTGTTGGCAAAGGACCATGGGTGGCTTCCTCGCAGACTTGATTCGCCAAGGGAAGCATGGGGCACATTGCTTGCGCTTCCACACACCCTGTGGGTAAGGCCTGTCTACTTCAGGGTGCAGGGACTTTGGTAGCCTGAAGGTGGCTTTGGCGACCATGTTGTCTCTCCCACTGAAGTGTTTAGCCCTGCACCCTCCTAGTGTCTTGACACACAGGCCCAGGGCAGGGTGACAGACTGTGAGTGTTAGGCTGAGAGACTAGAGAGGTCAGTGATGATGTTTCAGCAATCAGAAGTGGAGTTTGTGTTCTGCCAGCAGTCCGGCAGCTGGGGCCCGTTATTAGGCAAGCAGTCGGGGAGACAGTGGGAGCTGATCCCACAACAGCACGTGGCCAGGTTCTGAGGGAGGAGGTAAGGGGGCAGTTTCTATAGATCATCCATTCTAAGTGCCTGTCGCGTTCCTTAGTCTTCCCTGCTCCACTCCACAGTGGTGCAAATTGTTCTGTCCTATGGAAAGACGTGTGGATATAAAAGCCGCTTTTCCTTCTCGGATGATTCTTAGAGGTCAGGCACCTTTCTTAGACCTCCAGACCGACTTTGAAGGAGGCATCCTTTGTTCAACACTGTGGCAAGAGACTCAGGTCGCACTGTGCACAGATCACGCGTGACGTTCCCACAGGCTTCATTCACTGAGGGAAACGGGGCTGAATGCTTATGCTTCCAAACACCCTTTAGGAAAGGCGGCTCTGCTCAGGAGGCCTCCAAGTTGTTTGCCTGAAGGATGGCCTCGCACTCCTGTCTTCTATGTGAGACAGGAGGGCTGCACAGTGCTTTCCCAACTGCTTGCTCTAATGGGCCAACCACCGTAGAGGGTCAGATTGAGGGAAGCAGGGCTGCTGTCAGAAGGACGCCTGGGCACCCAGAGCAGGAGGGTGTACTCTGCTTCTGCTGTGGGTCCTGGGGTATGGGAGCAGCAGGAGCTGTTGCCAATGCTTTGTGCTGTGCCTCTGTGAGGCAGCGTGAAGGGGCACCTTCTCAGATATCCTTCGACCCCAGGGCCAGGAAGCCTTCCTTCGGCTTACGCACCAACACACGGTGGTGAACCGTTCTCTCTTTGCCAAAGTGCTCTGCTCTCGAAAGGTGGCTCCGCTTCAGGCTTGATTCTTGGAGGTAAGCTCTCTTGAGCTTTCCAGACTCAGCATCCTTATCCGTGGGGCGACAACATGCAGGAGCGGTGTTCGCCTTCCGCCCCGACTTCTCTCTTCACAGGAAGGTGGAGGGACTTTACCTCAGGCATTCACACATACCTCTTAGAAAACAGCATCCCCATTGAGGATGCAAGGCGCTGACATGGGAGGGGTCGGGCCCTCAGTGCGGGCGCTCCCCCGTCAGGAAGCGGGTCAATCGCTCATCCGTGCTTCTCTCTTGGTGGACGTCGTTTGGGGAGGACATGTGTCCTGAGAACTGCGGCTTTTCTGGAATGCAGGGCCCAGCTGGCTGGTCTGGCTTCCAGGCCCCTGTGTGACACTCCTTGTGCTCCCTGAAACACGCCTTCAGATCAGAGTTACTGGCCGCACTGACATTGTCCTGGGGTTGGGGCCAAAGCCCTCAGGATGTGTGTCCATGTGCCAGCGTCTAAGAGAAGGCATTTGGCTCTCCGGTAAACAGGAGCGGCCGGGGTCCCCTCTGCTAAGCCTGATCGCGGATCTGAGGTGTCCATGGCTTGCTCTGTGCATCTAAGTGTCCTGTCAGAAATGTCTCTCCCTTCATGGGACCCAGTGCGGCGTGTGGTGCAAGGCGTCGTCCCGAGGTAAACCCGTGGCCCATGCCTTGCACTCTCGCCACCTGTTTCAGGCAGGCCGCTCTGCTCAGGGCGCCTCCAACATGTTTGCCTGAAGGAGGGCCTTGCCTTCCTGTCCTCCACGTGAGACAGGAGGGCCACACGGTGCTTTCCCAAACATTGGCTCTGAGGGTTTGGCTGCCAGCGATGTTCAAGCTGAAGGAAGCGGGGCTGCAGTCAGAAGGATGCCTGCACACCCAAAGCGGCAGGGTGAGCTCTGCTTCTACTGTGGAACCCGCGGCATGGAAGCAGCAGGATCTGGGGATGACCCCCTTGTGAGGGGCTTCTGTGAGGACGTGTGAAGGGGCACCTCCTTGGATGCCCTCTGTGATCCGAGCTCTGGTGGCCTTCCTTAGGCTTCCGCAAGAACACACGGGGGGGCGAACTTTTCTTTCTTTGCAAAAGAGCCCTGCTCACAAAAGGCAGCCCGGCTTCAAGCTTGTTTCTGGGAGGGAAGGCTGTGGTTCTCGCCTGAGTTTTCCAGGCTGAAGTTTGAGAAGGCCTCCTTCTCCGTGGAGCGATGTGATGTGGGGATGGTGTTCGCATTCCCCACTGACTTCTTTCTCCCTGGGAGGCAAAGGGGCGTTACCTCAGCCGTTCTCTCACACACACACTCTTGGCACACTGCTGCACCATGGAGGGTGCAAGGCTCTGACGGAGACTCTGCCAGCCCCTTAGAACGGGCACTCCCCCATCAGCAAGTGGGCTGATTCCTCTCTTATTCACTTCACTCTTTGCGGACGTTGCTTGGGCGAGGACGTTGGTCCCCAAGATGGGTTGCTTTTTTGGATCAGGGTCCCACAGGCTGGTGCAGTTTCCAAGCCCCTGTGGGAGACACCTCTGTCTCCCTGAAAAGTGCTGTGGGACCAGAGGTTCTGGCAGCACTGACAGGGTCCTGGAATGGGGCCATGGCCCTCAGGATGTTTGTCCTTTCTCCAGCGTCTGACAGAAGCCTTTTGGCTTTCCGGGAATGCAAAGCTGACTGTGTCCCCTCCGTAAAGCTCATTCCTGTGACTGAGGCATTCATGGCTTGCTCTATGCTTCTCAGTGTCAGAACTGCTTCTCTCTTCAAGCCCTGAGTGAGGGTGTGTGGTGCCAAGGTGTCATCCTGAGGCCAACCGGTAGCACGGTCCCTGCGCATGCAGCACCCATTTTCGGCAGGCCTCTCTGCTCATGGCGCCTCCAAGATATGAGCCTGAAGGAGGGCCTCGCTGTCTGGTCTTCTCTGCCTGACAGGTAGGCAACACGGTTTTTTCCTGAGGTTTGTTCCAGTGGGGGAGCCGGACGGCGTGGGTCGGGCTAAGGGAAGCTGTGCTTCTCTCAGAAGTAGGCCGCCACACTCAGAAAAGGAGCATGTGTTCTGCCCTGGGTCCCGTTCTCATGGTAGCAGCAGCAGACGATCTCGGCACACTTGTGATGGGCTTCTGTGAAGCCACGTGAAGGGTTGTCCTCCTCGGATGCCTTCCGCGATCCGAGCTCCAGCGGCCTGCCTTAGGTTTCCGCACCAACACATGGGTGCGAACTTTTCTCTCTCTGAGAAGGAGCCCTGCTCACGAAAGGCAGCTTGGTTTCGTGCTTGTTTTAGGGAGGGAAGGCTGTGGTTCTCTCCTGAGTTTCCCAGGCTGAGGTTTGAGAAGGCCTCCTTCTCCATGGAGCGACGTGGTGCGGGGACTGAGAGGACGGTGTTTACATTCCCCACTGACATCTGTCTCCCCGAGAGGCAGAGGAATGCTACCTTAGCCATTCTCACACACACACACTGTTGGCACACTGCTGCACCATAGAGGGTGCAAGGCACTGACGGAGGCTCTGCCGGCCCCTCAGGCACAAGCTCCCCTGTCAGGAAGTGGGCCCATTCCTCTCTCATCCACTTCTCTCTTCGTGGACGTTGCCCGTTCGAGGATGTTGGTCCCTGAGATCGGTTGTTGTTTTAGATCTAGGCCCCGCTGTCTGGTGCAGTTTCCAGGCCCCTGTGGGAGACACCTTTGTCTCCCTGAAAAGTGCTGTGGGTCCAGAGGTGCTGGCGACAGCGACAGGGTTCTGGAGTGGGTGCTCAAGACCCTAGGATGTGTGTCCGTTCTCCAGCGTTTGACAGAAGCCTTTTGGCTTTCCGGGAATGCAAAGCTGACTGTGTCCCCTCCGTGAAGCTCATTCCTGGGACTGAGGTGTTCGTGGCTTGCTCTGTGCTTCTCAGTGTCAGTACTGCTTCTCTCCTCAGGGCCCTGAGTGAGGGCATGCAGTGCCAACGCGTTGTCCTGAGGTCAACCAGTGGCTCGGACCCTGCGCACGCTGCACCTGTTTCCGGCAGGCCTCTCTGCTCAGGGCGCCACCAAGATGTGAGCTGAAAGAGGGCCTTGCCATCCAGTCTTCTCTGCCTGACAGGTAGGCAACATGGTTATTTCCTGAGGCTTGCTCCAGTGGGGAAGCCAGACAGCGCGGGTTGGGCTGAGGGAAACTGTGCTTCTCTCATAAGTAAACCGGCACACCCAGAACAGGAGTGCTTGTTCTGCCCTGGGTCCCGTTCTCATTGTAGCAGCAATAGCTGTTTTCCCCGCACTTGTGAGGGACTTCTGTGAGACCACGTGAAGGGGTGCCTCCTCAGATGCCATCCGCAATCCAAGCATGCGAGGCCTGCCTTAGGTTTCCGCACCAACGCACGAGGGTGAACTTATCTCTCTCTGCGAAGGAGCCCTGGTTCCAAAAGACAGCTCGGCTTCATGCTTGTTTCAGGGAGGGAAGGCTGTGGTTCTCTTTTGAGTTTTCCAGTCTGAGGTTTGGGATGGCCTCCTCCTCCGTGGAGCGACGTGGTGCGCGGACGGTGTTCACATTCCCCACTGACTTCTTTCACCAGGGAGGCAGAGGGATGTTACCTCAGCCATTCCCACTCACACACACACTCTTGGCACACTGCTGCGCCGTGGAGGGCGCAAGGTGCTGACAGGGGCTCTGCTGGCCCCTCAGGACGGGCGCTCGCCCGACATCAAGCGGGCCGATTCCTCTCTCATTTATTTCTCTCTTCACGGATGTTGCTCGGGCGAGGACATTGGTCCCCGAGATAGGTTGCTTTTTTTGGATCAGGGCCCCGCTGGCTGGTGCGGTTTCCAGACTCCTGTGGGAGACGCCTCTGTCTCCCTGAAAAGTGTTGTGGGACCAGAGGTGTTGGCCGCACCAACAGGGTCCCAGAGTAGGGCCATGGCCCTCAGGATGTGTGTCCTTTCTCCAGCATCTTACAGAAGTCTTTTGGCTTTCCTGGAATGCGAAGCTGCCTGTGTTCCCTTCCATGAAGCTCATTCCTGTGCCTGAGGCATTCATGGCTTGCTCTATGCTTCTTGGTGTCAGAATTGCTTTTCTCCTCAGGGCCCCGAGTGAGAGCATGCAGTGCCAAGTCGTCGTCCTGAGGTCAACTGGTGGCTCAGGCCCTGCGCACGCCGCACGCATTTCTGACAGGCTTCTCTGCTCAGGGCCCCACCAAGATGTCAGCCTGAAGGAGGGCCTTGCCATCCGGTCTTCTCTGCCTGACAGGTAGGCAACATGGTTTTTTCCTGAGGCTTGCTTCAGTTGGGGAACTGGACAGCGCGGGTCGGGCTGAGGGAAGCCGTGCTTCTCTCAGAAGTAGGCTGGCACACTCAGAACAGGAGCATGTAGAAGTTCTGCCCTGGGTCCCGTTCTCATGGTAGTAGCAGCAGCCAATCTCGATGCACTTCTGATGGGCTTCTGTGAGGCTGCATGAAGGGGTGCCTCCTCGGATGCCGTCCCTGATCCGAGGGTGGCGGCCTGCCTTAGGCTTCTGTACCTACACACGGGGGAGAACTTTTCTTTCTCTGAGAAGAAGGCCTGCTCGGGAAAGGCAGCTCAGTTTCCTGCTTGTTTTGGGGAGGGAGGGCTGCGCTTCTCTTCTGAGTTTTCCAGGCTGAGGTTTGAGAAGGCCTCCTTCTCTGTGGAGCAACGTGGTGCCAGGACGGAGTTCCTATTCCCCACTGACTCCTTTCTCCCTAGGAGGCAGAGGGATGCTACCTCAGCCGTTCTCACACATACACTCTTGGCACACTGCTGTGCCGTGGAGGGCGGAAGGTGCTGATAGGGGCTCTGCCGGCCCCTCCAGACGGACGCTCGCCCGACATCAAGTGGGCCGATTCCTCTCTTATTCACTTCTCTCTTCGCAGACGTTGCTCAGGCGAGGACATTGGTCCCCGAGATCTGTTGCTCTTTTTGATCAGGGCCCCGCTGGCTGGTGCGGTTTCCAGACTCCTGTGGGAGACGCCTCTGTCTCCAGGAAAAGTGCTGTGGGACCAAAGGTGCTGGAGACAGTGACAGGGTTCCGGAGTCGGGGCTAATGCTGCCAGGATGTGTATCCGTTCTCCAGCGTTTGACAGAGACTTTTGGCCTTCCAGGAAAGCAAAGCTGACTGCGTCCCCTCCGTGAAGCTCATTCCTGGGGCTGAGGCGTTCACGGCTTGCTCTATGCTTAACGGTGTCAGAATTGCTTCTCTCCTTAGGGCCCTGAGTGAGGGCGTACGGTGCCAAGGCGTCTTCCTAAGGTGAACGGGTGGCACGGGCCCTTCGCACGTGGCACCTGTTTCCGGCAGGCCTCTCTGCTCAGGGCGCCACCAAGATGTCAGCCTGAAAAAGGGCCTTGCCATCTGGTTTTCTCTGCCTGACAGGTAGGCGACACGATTTTTTCCTGAGGCTTGCTCCAGTGGGGCAGCTGGATGACCCGGGTCGGGCTGAGGGAAGCCGTGCCTCTCTCAGAAATAGGCCGGCACACTCAGAACGGGAGCATGTGTTTTGCCTTGGGTCCCATTCTCAGGGTAGCAGCAGCAGCCGATCTCGACACACTTTTGAAGGGCTTCTGTGAAGCCGCGTGAAGGGGTGCCTCCCTGGATGCTGTCCGTGATCCCAGCACGGGAGGCCTGCCTTAGGCTCTGCACCAACACACGGGGGCAAACTTTTCTCACTCTGAGAAGGGGCCCTGCTCTCAAAAGGCAGTTCCATTTCATGCTTGTTTCAGGGAGGGATGGCTGTGGTTCTTTCCTGAGTTTTCCAGGCTGAGGTTTGAGAAGGCCTCTTCTCCGTGGAGTGATGTGGTGCCAGGATGGTGTTTGCATTCCCCACTGACTTCTTTCTCCCCAGGAGGCAAAAGGCTTCTGTCAGACGCTGGAGAACAGACAAACATCCTGAGGGCCTTGGCCCCACTCTGGGACCCTGTGAGTGCGGCCAGCACCTCTGAACCCACAGCACATTTCCTGGAGACAGAGGCGTCTCTCACAGGGGCCTGGAAACCGCACCAGCCAGCGGGGCCCTGATCCAAAAAAGCAACTGATCTCAGGGACCTCTGTGGATTGATGTGGTGCGGGGATGGTGTTCTCATTCCCCACTGAGTTCTTTTTCCCTGGGAGGCAGAGGGACAGTACCTCAGCTGTTTTTACACACACACACACACTCTTGGCACACTGCTGCGCCTTGGAGGGTGCAAGGCAAACAGCAAAGCCATTTCCGCTCATGTGGCTCGTGAAGTGGGACAGCCATTGCAATGCCTGATAGCATCGGCGAGCTGCGTTGTGGGAACCCATGAGGAGGAATCCAGTCAACGAGGCATCCTTCCACGAGCTACTGCCTCCCAGGCCGGTGGGAGGACTAGCCATCGTGCGTGGTGCAGGACGCGGTAAGGAACACACCCTGGGCTCTAAGGAAGCAGTTCCGTATTGTACCCCTCTCCAGGCACGTCTTCTGTCATGATAGTGGACCTTTCTCCCAACCTAAGCCTGGAAGCCAGGGAGGCGGCCTTGGGCTTAAGGCCCAGGGGCAACACTAGAGTGATAATTGGGGACCTTGAAGCAGCCTTCGTCCGCAAGATGCAGGTATAGCTAAGTGTGTGGGACAGCTCGGGGAACATGTTTGGTGCTACCCGGTGAGCGAGAAACACGTCTGTGGCGAAGGCGCCTTTCGGCTCTGACAGCAGCAGAGAGAGATGGTGCAGCAGCACACGTGGGCTGATGCGGGAACATAAGTGTACCGCACAATGCGTATGGGGCAAGAGGAAATAAGAAATCACCTCACCTAGGACACCGAGGTGCATGCAGAAGGTTCTGTTCAATGAACGCCTGGTTGCCGCAGGAGGGGCAGCACGCTGCCATGCATACCACACAGGGCGTGGAAAGGTGCTGTTCATCTAGCCTTTTCACCTCCACACCAGGGCCTGGGAAGCCTGCTGCAGGCTCTTGGGTCGCAGAGCTGCAGCAGCAGGTGGCTAGGCCCTACCACCCTGACCGTGCCTAATCTCGTCTAATCTCAGAAGCTAAGCAAGGTCGGGCCTGGTTATTACTTGGGTGGGATACCGCCCTGGAATAGGCTTTTTATGCCCCAAACTCTTTTATTTGGCCTTCCTCTTTTCTTACCCCTTCAACCTCCCTCCCTCTCCCTTGGCCACCACCGCTCTGGCCCTGGCCAACGCAGCTGCCTCTAAACAGTCCCTGAAGGCCTCAGCCCCTGAGCTTGGTCCCCTCACTCCCCTGACCCCCTGGCCCCTGGCTACCCCAGCCCCAGCCCCGTGGGCCCCTGGCCCCAAAAGGGTGGCCCGCTGCACTGGCAAGCAGCCACAACCCAGCCTTTCCACCTCCACGCCACTAGGCCTACCTGCCCCTCAGCCGGCCTTGGGGGGCTGCTGGCAGGGCAGGGCAATGTTGGAGGGGGCTTGGGGGCCAGAGGAAGGGAAAGGGGGACCAGGGTTAGGACCATGGCCACGGACGCGGGGAGGGGCATGGGGGCTGCTGGGCTGTGGGAGGAGGGCGGGGAGGCGGGGGGGGGGCATTAGGGGGCAGGAGGCAGGATCCAGCCTTGAACCCAGTTCGGTCTCCTCTCTGTGGGCCTGTGCTCCCCAGGCCCTGGGCCCCGGCCCTGGGCCTGGGCCCTAGTCCCTGGATCGCCTAGCGAGGCCCTGGAGCTGCCCCCAGCTCCCAAGCCAACCAGCAGCGACCCCCCCCACCCCTCCCGCCACCCCTGCGACCTGGGCCGCCCCTGCCCCTTCTCTCCACCGTGCCTGGGCTCTGCTCAGGCCGGAAGGGCATTCCCTTCCTTCTCACCAACCACCTCCCCTTTGTCCCTGGGGCCCCACGCCAGGGCTCAGGCACCCAGGAAGGGACATGGCCGACCACCCTGGGCTTTCAGCGCCATGGACACCCTCTTTACACTCTGTCTCACGGGAACAGCGAAGGCAACAGTGAGGCTTTCTTGCTCAGCAAGACCGGCGGCGCCCCACACTGGGCGAAGAGAGGCCCCCCAGGCCCCCTCCACACCCCACACCAAAGGACTAGACCAGAGAAAGAAACCCTTGCAGGACCCCAGGCCAGATGGGGTGCTGGGCAGGAATGGGAGCGGAATGGGACTCCTGACACCTTGCCTGCAGGTCCTTGGGGTCCTCGGGCTCCCTGGGCTCCTTTGGCAGCTCCAGGGCGCCACTACCTCGGTCAAAGCCCTACTGAAGCACGATGGCCCTCCTGCCTGGGACATGTGCCAGGTCACCGCCACCTCCTGGGTGTGTGGTATTTTGTCCAAGTGTGTGTGTGTGTGTTCATGTGGGTGGGTGGGTCTGTGGGTCTGTGCGTGTGGGTGTGTGAGTGTTGCATGCACCCATGTCTCTGTCCGTGTCCCTGACCACATCCCGGTCAGGGTCACCGTGTCTGTCCTGGGGGTGGCTGGGTGGAGGGTCTGAGGAAGGTCTGTGGGGTGGAGAGACTGTGTCTTTGGCTCTGTGTTCTTGCTGTCTGTCCAGCGGTCCCTCCATCTGTGTCTGTCCCTGTGTTTCCCTGGTGTCCGTGTGTCTGTGTAGGTGAGCCTGCCTCTCGTTTCTCTCGGTCAAGGCCTGGTGTGGGTGGGTGGCAAGGGGAAGCACGGCGGAGATAGGGCCATGGGGAGGGGCAGCCTTGTCTGGGCTGGTATGTGGTGAAGCCCATGTCCTCGGGTGGGCTGGGAGCGAGGTGGAGTGGAGAGGAGGGGAAAGCAGAGCAGAGCAGAACAGAGCAGAGCGGAGCAGAGTGGAGGAGAGCAGAGCGGAGGAGAGCTGAGGAGAGGAGAGGAGAGGAGAGGAAGGAAGGCCAGGCCTAGGATGGGCGCTGGGGTGCACTGAGCTCACCTCGCGTGCCCTGACACACCCCCGTTGCCATCTGGGGAGCCATGTGGTGGCGGGGCTGGGGAGTCCCGGGATGGGAGAGTAGCCAGACTTTGGCGAGGCCAGGGTACCACAGGCGTCTGGGCCCCTGGGCGGGCGGGCTGGCAGGCAGGTGTCAGGCCCAGGGCAGGTGGAGGGGGGAGCCTTGGCGCATGGCTGTGTGTCTACTACTGACTTTTCAAATACCTTAATACTCAGTTTGGGTAGAGTTGACAGCCTCCGGCCCTGGCAGGTCCCATCTCCAGGTTAAGGGGCGTGCTATCTGGGTGGCTGCCCCAGTTCAGGGCTCAGAATGTGTCATACAGAGTATTAGTGCCCAGGGCATCCTCTGAAATTGGGGTGCGGTCAAGGGCCGTGCAGGTTGATCCTTATTTGAGGTTTCTGGGCATCCCCATAGGGCAAAGTTTTTCTTATGGTGGGCAGGCAGACTTCTGCATTCCCATTCCAGAGTTCCCATTCTGAAGGCATGTGGGCCAGGAGTGTGAGGACGGAAGTTTGAAAACACAAGCTAGGATTAGGTTTGGGGTTGAGGGCAAGGCAGGCCCACTTGGCAGAGGCTGAATAGAGATCTCCTGCATCTGAAGTCAGGGCGAGTATTAGACATTGGCTCAGACTAGCGCTTTTGTCCATGATATCCCCTTCATGAAGGTGGGCCTCATGAGACCATGGAGGTTTTCCCACACTGGGGGTTGTGAGCTGCTTCAAATCACAAGGTTTCCTTCTGCGAGACAGTCCAGTCATCTTGGATGGCTCCATGATGCTCCATACAGAAAAACTCGAGAGCAGGTTTCTAAGGATGGATACATGGACAACCCACCTCCCATTCCCATCGTCTCCTAGCCACATGGCAGGTTCGATATGCTGGCTCTGGGGCGAGCTACCCAGGGGGCTAAGTTGAAATGAATTCTCATGAGGATTGGTAGTAATGTGCTTTTGTGTCCATGGAGACCTTGGAATTTGACTGACTCAGGGGCCCTTCAGGATTCTCCTACCCGGAGAGTTGGACACAACTCCAAAGAGCAAGCTTCCCATGTGAAGACGAGAGGTGTTCTGTTTGGTGCCTCAGGAAACCCCCATATGCTGGTATTCGAAACCAGGCTTCTGAGGAGAAACGCCTGGAAACCAAAGCTAGGGTTCAGATTAGGGCCTAGGAGCCTGTCAGGTTCAATCATCTGTCTCTTGGGACATCTGTCTGCTTGTCTGAGTACAGGTAGTTGCTCAGCTTGGGTTAGATCACTCCTGTTTGTCCAGGGTGGCCTGCACTATTGGGATGGCCTTGGGGGCCTTGGAGGTTTCTCATAATCTGTAGGGTTGTGGCAAATGGAATGGCCACAGTTTCCTTGGAGAAGGCAGGCACTAACCTGCAGTGTGGCTCCAGAGGCCCCCTCCTGGAAGGTGTGTGGGCCAGGGCTGTGGGGATACAAGTCTGAAAACACAAACACGGCTTAGATTTGGGGCAGAGTTTATGGTAGGCCCAATCTACAAACCGTGAGGAGAGCTCCTTGGGATAGGAACAAAGAGTGAGAGAGAGGTGGTCACCCAGGCTTCTGTCTCTGGATTTTGTGTCAAGGATTGCTGTGGAATGTAGGGGAGGCCTCATGGGCCATGTATGAGTCTCCCTCTCTGCGATTTGGCCTGGCTCCCAAGAGTTTGGGGTCATTCTGTGGTAAGGGAGGAGTCCTGTTATCTGTCTCTGATGTCCCTCAAAAAGGGATTCCAGAGCAGAGCCCTGGGTATGGGCGTGTGGAAAGCCGGCCTCTGATTAGGATTGGGGGCCTAGGGGCATGATCAGCCCCATATGATGACACTTGGTCCAGACGCTGTGAGGCCTTACTTGAAAACGTGGCTCATGCTGAGGGTCACAATGTGTGTTTGTGCCCAAGGTGGCCCGCAAGCATGGGCGTGGCCTCATGGGCCATGCAGGTTTTTCCTACCCTGAAGGTTTGACACCATGCCAACAGCAAGGTTTCTTGCCATGGGGAAGGAGATCTGATTTGTGCATCAGTTTCCCTCCTGTGCAGGGATTGGAGATGAGTTCTAGAGGTCTAGTTTCCGATGCCTGAAAAGCCAGGTTGGGAAGAGATGATGGCCTAATGCCATGGTGGGTCCGATGTACTTGGTGTGCAACTAGTATCTGGGTGTCTGTAGGGAGGTCTGGGCTCTGGCTGTGTCAGACAGAGCATTAGTGCCCATGGCAGCTATGAAATTGAGGTGCGGTCAAGGGCCATGCAGGTTGATCTTCATTTGGGGTTTCTGGGCAGCCCCAGAGGGCAAAGTTTTTCCTTCTGGTGGGCAGGCAGAGTGATGCATTGTGGCTCCAGAGTTCCCAAACTGAGGGCCTTGTGGGCCAGGAGTGTGAGGATGGAAGTCTGAAAACTCAAGCTAGGGTTAGGTTTGGTGCCGAGGGTGTGGCAGGCCCATTCTGCAGAGGCTGAATCAAGATCTGCATCTGAAGTCAGGGCGAGCGTCAGACGTTGGCTAGGATTGGAGTTTGTGTCCATGATGGCCCCTTCATGATGGGGGTGCCTCATGAGGTCATGGAGGTTTTCCCACACAGGGGGTGTGAGCTGCTCCAAAATGCAAGGTTTCCTTCTGCGGGACAGTGGAGTCCTCATGTTGAATGGCTCCAGGACACCCCACTCAGAAAGACTCTAGAGCAGGGTAGTAAGGATTGATGCCTGGGCACCCCTCATCACATTCCCATTGACTCCCAGTGACAAGGCAGGTTCGATCTGCTGGCTCTAGGACAAGATACCCAGGGGTTGAGTTAAAATGGACTCCCCTGAGGGTGGGGCATAATGTGGGTTAGTGTCCATGGAGACCTTGGAATATGGCAGTGGCTCAGGGGCCCTGCAGGATTCTCTGACCCAGAGGGTTTGACACAGCTTCAAAGAGCAGGCTTCCCATGTGGAGGTAAGAGGTGTTCTGTTTGTTGCCTCAGGAAACCCCCATATGCTGATATTTGAAACCAGGCCTCTAAGGAGAGCCACCTGAAAACCAAAGCTAGGGCTCATATTAGGGCCTAGGGGCCTGTCAGGTTCAAACTTCTGTCTCTGGGGACATCTGTATGCATGTCTGAGTGGAGGTAGTTGCTCAGCTTGTGTCAGAATGCCCCTGTTTGCCCAGGATGGCCTACATGATTGGGATGGCCTCTGGGGACTTGGAAGTTTCTCCTAATCTGTAGGGTTGTGGCGAATGGAATGGACACAGTTTCCTTGGAGAGGGCAGGCACAGTCCTGCGGTGTGGCTCCAGGGGCCCCAGCCAGAAGGGTGTGTGGACCAGAGCTGTAGGAACAGAAGTCTGAAATCAGAAGCTCGGCTTATGTTAGGGACCGAGTTTATGGCAGGCCAGATCTACCGACCATGAGGGGAGTTCCTAGGGATATCAAAGAAGAGCGAGTGTGAGGCGGTTGCTCAGGCTTTTGTCTCTGCATTTTTTTGTCAAGGATGGCTGTGGAATGGAGGGGTGGCCTCACCCCTCTCTAGGGATTTGGCCTGGATCCCAAGAATTTCGGGTCATTCTGTTGGAAGGGCAGAGTCCTGTTTTTCTACCTCAGGTTTCACTCCAAAAGAGAGATCCCAGAGGAGATCCCTGATGGCAGACTACTGGAAAATCCAAACTCTGATTAGGATTGGGGGCCTGGGGGCCTAGGGGCATGGCAAGCCCCATATGTGGGCTCTTGGTCCAGTCACTGAGAGGCCTTACTGGAACACAGGGCTCACGCTGAGGGTTACAATGCATGTTTGTGCCCAAGGCGGCCCTCAAGCATGAGCGTGGCCTCATGGGCCATGCAGTTTTCTCCTATCCTGAGGGTTTGACACCATGCTGACAGCAATGTTTCTTGCCTTGGGGAAGGAGGGATTCTGATTTGCGCATCAGTTTTCCCCTGTGCCGGGATTGGAGATAAGTTCTAGGTTCAGGTGCCTGAAAAGGCAGGTTGGGAAGAGATGACGGCCTAAGGCCATGGCAGATCTGATGTGCGAGGTGTGAGGCCAGCTATCTGGGTGTCTATGGGGAGGTCTGGGCTAAGGCTGTGTCAGACAAGCATTAGTACACAGGGAAGCCTATGAAATTGGGGTGCGGTTGAGGGCCATGCAGGATGATCCTCATTTGGGGTTTCTGGGCATCCCCATAGGGCGACATTTTTCTTATGGTGGGCAGGCAGAGTGCTGTGCCGTGGTTCCAGATTTTCCAATTTGGAGGGCTTGTGGGCAAGGAGTGTGAGGTCGGAAGTCTGAAAACACAAGCTAGGGTTAAGTTTGGTGTCGAGGACACGGCAGGCCCACTCTGCTGAGGCTGAATAGAGATCTCCTACATTTGAAGTCAGGGCAAGTACCAGACTTTGGCTTGGGCTCGAATTTGTGTCCATGATGGCCCCCTTCATGATGGGGGGGGCCTCATGAGGCCATGGAGGTTTTCCCATGCTGGAGCTTTTGAGCTGCTCCAAAGAGCAAGGTGTCCTCCTGCAGGGCAGGGGGAGTCCATTTAGATGGCCCCAGGGTACCCCATATAGAAAGATTGGATAGCAGAGCTCTACACATGGAACCTGAAAAGCTCATCTCGAGTTACCATTGCAGCCAAGCAACAGTGCAGGTTTGATCTGCTGGCTCGGGGGCAAAGTGCCAAGGGGTTGAGTCCCAATCCTGGTTGGTTTCCAGGGAGACCTTAGAATGCACTGGAGGCTAAGGGGCCATACAGGATTCTCCTACCATGAGGATTAGATACAAGTCCCAAGAGCAAGGATTTCTTCTGGGTACGGGAGAAGTTCTATTGTTTGGCCCAGTGACCACATGTTGGACCATATGTTGTTATTCCAGAACAGGCCTCTGGGGACAGATGCCTGAAAACCCAAGCTAGGGTTCCATAGAAGTCCTTGGGCCATGTTAGGTTCAATCTTCTGATTCAGCACCATTGACCTGCATGTCTGCTTGGAGGTAGGTGCCCAGGGTGTGTCATACTGCACATTTTTGTACAGAGCAGCCTGCGAAATTGGGGTGAGCTCAGGGGGCTTGCAGGTTTCTCTTAATCTGGAGGGTTTGGGCAATTGTGACGAGCAGAATTTCCTTTGGGAGGGCAGGCACAGTGATGTGATGTGGCTCTGGAGGGTCCTTTTCAGGAGGGCATGTGGGCCTGGGCTTTGGGGACAGAAGTCTGCTGACACAAACTCAGGTTAGGGTTAGGGGCAAGGTGATGGCAGATCCAATCCACAGACCCTGAGGGCAGATCCTCGGGATTTGAAATTCGGGGGGAGGGAGGCAGTAGCACAGGCTTTTCTGTCTGGATTGTGTGTCTAGGATGACCATGGAATGTAGGGATGGCATCATGGGGCCATGGGAGATTCTTCCTCTCCGGGGATTCCACCCCACTCCCAAGAGTTTGGTGTCATTTTGGGTGAAGGGAAGAGTGCTGATTTCTTTCTCAAAGGTCCTGCACAAACAGGGATTCCAGAGTCCGGTTCTGGGTCTGGGCGCCAGGATAACCATACCAAGTGATAGGATTTGGGACTAGGGTCATGGAAGGCCTGCTCTGAGGGCTCCTGATTCAGCTCCCAAAAGAGCTTGTTTGAAAACAGGCTCAGGTTGAGCCTGTCACTCTGAGAGTTGACACCCATCCCAATAGCCAGGTTTCCTGCCATGGGGAAGGAGGAGTACTCTTTTGTGCTTCAGGTTCCCCCATAGGCAGGGATTTGAGGTAAGGTCTGGGGACAAATGCCTGAATACCCAGTTTGGGTAGGGTTGACGGCCTCGGGCCACAGCAGGTCCCACCTCCAGGATAAGGGGTCTGCTATCGGGTGGCTGACAGCAGTTCAGGGCTCAGGCTGTGTCAGACAGAGCATTAGTGCACAGGGCGGCCTTTGATATTGGGGTGCCATCGAGGGCCATGCATGTGGATCCTCATGTGGGGTTTCTGGGCAGACGCATAGGGGACTTCTTCTTTCTGGTGCACAAGCAAAAGGCTGCGTTGTGGCTCCAGAAATCCCAATCTGGAGGGCTTGTGGGCCAGGAGTGTGAGGATGGAAGTCTGAAAAAAAAGCTACAGTTCAGTTCAGTGCCGAGTGCATGTCAGTTCCAATGTGCAGTGGCTGATTCGAGATCTCTAGCACTTGAGTCAGGGCGAGTGTCAGATGTCTGCTCACGCTGGAGTTTGTGTCCATGATGGCCGACTAATGGAGAGGTGGCCTCAAGAGGCCATGGAGGTTTTCCCACGCTGGGGCTTGTGAGCTGCTCTTAACAGCAAGGTGTCCTTCTGCAGGACAGAGTGAGTCCAGTAGAATGGCTCCATCATCCACCATATGGAAATATTGGATAGCAGAGCTCACCACGTGGATGCCTGGAAAGCCCACCTCGCATTACCATTGCAGCCGAGGAACAGGGCAGGTTCAATCTGCTGCCTCTGGGTCGAAGTTCCTAGGGGGCTGAGTTAACAGGGGTTCTTAGGCTGATGGGTCACAATGCTGCTTGGTGTCCTGGGAGACCTTAGAATGTGACGGTGGCTCAGGGGACATGCAGGATTCTTCTACCCTGAGGGTTGGACCCAGCTCCCAAGAACAAGTTTTCCTTCTGAGGACAGGAAGGGTTCTGTTGTGTAGCTCAGGGACCACATGTTGGACCCCAGGTTGGTATTCCAGAAGAGGCTTCTAGGCACAGATGCCTGAAAACCTAAGCTAGGGTTTTGATGAGGCCCCATGACTAGGTCAGTTTCAATAGTCTGACTCAGGGCCATTGAACTGCATGTCTGCCTGGAGGTAGGTGCCTAGGGTGTGTCAGACTCCACATTTTTGTCCAGAGCAGGCTATAAAATTGGGGCAGGCTCAGGGGCCTAGCAGGTTTGTCCTAATCTGGGGTGTTAGGACAACTGTGATGGGCAGAGTTTCCTTCGGGAGGGCAGGCCCAATCCTGCGGTGTGGCTCCAGAGGTTCCATTCTGGAGGGCATGTTGGCCAGAGCTTTGGGGACAGAAGTCTGCTGACACAAAATCAGGTTACTGTTAGGGGCGAGGTGATGGCAGGCCCTATCTGCACACCCCGAGGGCAACTCCTCGGGATTTGAAATTTGGGCAGCTGGGAGGAGGTAGTGCAGGCTTTTCTGTCTGAATTGTGTGTCTAGGGTGGCCACAGAATGTAGGGGTGGCCTTGTGGGGCCATGGGAGATTCTACCTCTCTGGGGATTATGCTCGGTTCCCAAGAGTTTGTTGTCTTCTCTGGGGGAAGGGAAGAATGCTGTTTTCCGTCTCAGGGGTCCTGCCCAAACAGGGATTCCTGATACGGTTCTGTGTCCAGGTGCCTGGAGAACCCCACCGAGGGTTAGGAATTGGGTCTAGGGGTATGGCAAGCCTTCTTTGAGGGCTTCTAGTTCAGCTCCCGAGGGGCTTGTTTGAAAATGGGCTCAGGCTGAGGGTCACAATGCCTTTTTGTGCCCAGGGCGGCCCTCCTGAGTGCATGTGGTCTCTGTTAAGGTCTGTGATCAAAGGAACGAGACTGACACAAAGCGAAAATCAAACAAAGCTTTATTTCATGCCAAGTATCGAGAATGTTGGGGCCATCTCTTACGAAGAAGCGATGATGACGAGGACGCCACGCCCGACAATGAAGAGACTATGACGACGAGGACTATAACGTCGCTCCAGTGAGGTCCCCTGCAAGGACACTTCCTGGACGAGGCTCCTCCCCAGATGAGGCCACTCCCAACGACAAAGAGGCGATAACGTCGACAAGGATGACAATGCCGACACAGACTCTGCTCCTCATGATGCCACTCTGAACAGGCCGCTCCCCAAACGATGCCACTCCAGTCGAGGCTGCTGTGGATGAGGCTGCTCGCCTAGGAGGCCGATCCCCAGACAAGGCTGCTCTGGCGAGGCTGCTCACGGCGGGCCGTGGCTCGGGGCGGCAAGTCCACTCATGGCAGGGCTGTGCCTCGGTGCGGCGTGGCTGCTTGCAGCGGCGCTGCTCCTGACAACTATTACTCTGACGACAACCGCTACTCTAATGCCTATCCCAACAGCTATTCTAAAGGCTATCCCAACGGATTTTCTAACTACTCCTACTACTATAACGACTATTGTAACTCCTCCTACTACTCTAACAACTATTCTAACTCCTACTACTACTCCCCGCACCACCCAGCCTCACAGACTAACCTTTATAGAGGTGGTTGAGCCCGGCCCACACACAGGTGGCCAATAAGATTTCAACTCACCACAGTAAATATATGTTGCCCCACTGATTGGATGTCTCCATCTGGCCTGACCCGCCCCTATATCTGGGGTTTACAAGTAAGTTCCTCTGGCTAAACAGGCCCGTACATTCTCCCCTTTTTTTGGAAGTTAGTCAAACCCTTGATTTTTCAGCCAGTTCTATGTTCTCCTTTTGTAAGGGGGTTATATTGAGCATGTAAGACTAACATTTTTATCGCTCCAATTTTCTTTGGTACAAATGACATTAGAGAGTTTATCATACAGGATCCAAAAAGTAACAGTAGTGCATAGTCGGCTGATGAGGTAGCCATTCTACGCTTTGTATAACCTTTTCCATTTTTCCCAATTCCATTCATCTAATCTCCCACCTATACTTTACATAAACAGGTAACAATAAGGGCAACAATAAACTCACAGTTTTTTTAGTCTTAACTTTAGTCCATGGTCAGCGGGGTCCGTGGGCTGCAGCTTCCATCTCTGGGGGGCATCCTCATCCTTGGCTCCTTTCACATGACCTGCGTGAATCCAGGCTCTAATGCCTTCTTTTTTACTGCCATGGGGGTGGTCAGGATAACAGTAAACGGTCCCTTCCAGCGAGGCTCCAAGTTCCCCACTTGGTGGGGACGTATCTAAACCAAGTCCCCGGGTTGGTAAGGATGTGGTTCCACCTCTGTCTCCTTCCCAGTGTGGGCAGTCCGGATCCCTGCCTGGGCTTTTTTTAAAGACAGACTGTAATGCCTTCAGTGACCGGAGTACAGACTGATCAGTCATTTCTGTTAGGGCAACCTTTTGTAGCCAAGGACAGAGTGTGAGGAGGTGGTCTCCCAAACATTATTTCAAATGGGGTCACCTTGTTTAAATAGGGTGTACATCATGCCCTGAGGATGACGAAAGGAAGGAGATCCACCCATCCACCGCCATTCTCCAGAATTAACTTTGACAAGGTCTCTTTAAGAGTCCGGTTCATTTGCTCTACTTGCCTGGAACTCTGGGGCCGGTAGGCACAATGTAGTTTCCAATTAGTGCCCACGGCCTTGGCCAATGCCTGTGAGACTGAACTCAAAAATGCAGGGCCATTGTCTGACTCAATCGTGAGAGGCAGCCCAAACCTAGGAATTATTTCCTCTAGTGGCTTTTTGGCTACCACTTCTGCCATCTCATGTTTGGTGAAAAAGCCTCTACCCAGCCTGAAAATGTATCTACAAAAACTAACATATACTTGTGCTCATATTTTCTGGGTTTCATTTCTGTCAAATCTACTTCCCAATAAATTCCTGGTTCCTTACCTCTTTCTCTTTTCCCTCTTCCCATTTTAGTTCTTCCCACATTAACTGCCTGGCATTGAGCACATCTATCAACTACATCCTGAACCATACACCCTAATTTAGAAACCTGGAACTGCTTGCCTATAAGGTCCTTGAGTTTGCGTATTCCCAAATGTGTACCCTGATGTATCTGGTCTACTAACTTTTTACCTAATCTTCAAGGAAGAATTATGTTTCCTACTTTAGTCTTAGACCAGTCCCCTTCATAGTCCAATTTAGCCCATTTTTGTAAATACTTTAAATCTTCTTCTGAATAGTTTGGTTTTTCTGGTAGGGCTGGAGCCAGGAGTATAACTGGTTCTTGCACTGTTTCTCAGGTTGCTTGCTTTGTGGCTTGGTCTGCTAATTGGTTTCCTTCTGAAATCAGATCAGTCCCCTTTTGGTGTCCTGGGCAATGCATAACTGCCATCTCTTCTGGGTCCCAAATAGCCTGGAGGAGAGCCAATATTTCTCCTCTGTTTTTAATTCCTTTTCCTTCTGCTGTTAATAGGCCCCTTTCTTTATAAATAGCCCCCTGTATATAGAGAGTAGCAAAGGCACACCTGCTGTCTTTATAGATGTTGGTGGTTTTACCTTTGGCCATCTGCAGTGCCTTAGTGATTGCAATCAGTTCCGCTTTTTGTACCGAGGTTCCATGTGGCAGGGCTGCTGTCCAGAGTTCCTACTCAAGGGAAACTACCGCAACCCCCACATACCTCTTTCCATTGATCATGTAGCTACTCCCATATGTGAACAGGGTCATTTTGCCATTCAGAAGGGGAATGTCTCTGTCATCCGGCCTTATTCCTGTGACTTGGTTTAGGACCTCTCTGCAGTCGTGTGGGTGGTCAGCCAGCTCTTCTGGCAGCAGCGTGGCTAGATTTAGCACTACCAGGGGCCGGAAGGTCACTCTTGTTTCATTGAGGAGGAGGGCCTGATACCCCATCACTCAGGCGTTTGTCATCCATTGGTCTGGTGGAGTCTGGAGAAGGCCCTTGATAGCGTGGGTGGTGGTCAAGATGAGATTTTGACCCAACGTCAATTAACATGCATCCTTGACAAGGAGGGCCATGGCAGCAATTATGCAGAGGCAAGAGGGGAATCCAGCCACTACTGGATCTAGAGTCTGAGTCAAAACTCCTTTGGCCACCCCTGCTTTTTCATCCACATACAAGTGGAAGGTCTTGGTAACATCTGGGATGGCCAATGCTGGGACACTTAGTAAGGCTGTTTGTAATTGCTGAAATTATCATTTTGCCTCAGCTGTTCACTCTACCATAGTGAGCCTCCCTTTTGCCAGTTTGTAGAGACTTCGGGCAATCTCTGCAAACCGCGGTATCCACAGCCTACAGTAGCCCACCATCCAAGAAATTCCCTCACTTGTCAGGACATGGGGGGGGGCGGGGGTATCGAGTGATCACCTGTTTCCTGGACTCAGACAGTGAACACACACCCTCATGAAGATCAAAGCCTAGATAAGTGGCGTGGCTCTGACTATGCTGTGCTTTCTTTGCTGACACCCGATACCCTTTTTTCTGCAGTCTGTAAGAGAGCTCTTGTCCCTCGCAAACATGACTCATAGTCCTCAGCGGATACTAGCAAGTCATCAACATACAGTAACAGATTGACTCCTGGGTTGGAAGTTCTGTACTCACGCAAATCCTTGTGTAAGGCCTTGTCAAAAAATGGTGGGTGAATTCTTGAATCCTTGGGGAAGTCTTGTCCAGGTAAGCTGGCCTTGGAACCCTTCCTGTGGGTCGTACCACTCAAAAGCAAAAAGGGGTTGAGATTCCCTTGCTAAAGATATGCAGAAAAATGCATTCTTGAGATCTAAGATGGTATACACAATTCTTTTGGGGTCCAGTAGGGAGAGTAGGGTATAAGGGTTAGGCACCATCGGGTGGATGTCTTCAACCCGTTTATTAACTTCCCGCAAGTCCTGAATGGGTTGGTACTCCCTAGTCTCAGCCTTTTTGATGGGCAGCAAAGGTGTGTTCCATGGAGATTTGTAAGGAACTAGGATCCTGTCTCCTCGGAAGTGGTTAATGTGTTTTTTGATCCCTTCCTTTGCTTCCCAGGGAAGGGGGTACTGCCAAACGCAAACAGCCATAGCCATCTCCATTAATTGTACCACCACTGGAGGTTGTCCCCTGACCAAGCCAGGGAGCTTCCCTTGTGCCCAGACCTCGGGAAACTCGACCTGTAAGGTTTGGAGAAGGCTCCCCTGCTTTGTCTCCTCTGGTTTTGAGACTGGCTCATAAAGGAAGTATTTATCTACTGCTGCCATAAGCACCTGTACAGTGGGTTGTCTCAAGGTTACAGTCATATCTCCTTCAAAGTACTGAATGCCAGCTCTTAACTTGTGGAGGAGATCTCTTCCCATCAAGTTATATGGGGCATTAGGGAGGACGAAAAATCGATGTTTAAGTACTCCCAAGGCTAAATTTAAAGTCCATTTTGTTGTCCATTTATGTCTCTCTGTGCCATTTGATCCTTGTACCCAGACTTCCTCTCCAAGTAGTTTTCCCATAGGTTTAAGTAATGATGAAAATTGGGCTCCCATGTCCACCAAAAAAATCAACTGATTTCCCCTCACCTTTAAATTTTACTCTGGTGGCCAGCATTGCCATCTTCCTTTTGGGGCACTCCCTGGCCTAATATTCTTTTTCCTTATAGAAAGCACACTGATCTTGAAAGACCCGCGGATCCCCTTACCCAAGAATTCAACACTGCCACAGGATGCAAACAGCAAGAGGTTCTTTATTGTTACGCAGGCGCCTGCGGGTGGTCAGCGCGCGCCTGCGGGTGGTCAGCAGCTCCTGCTAGCTGAGCACACCTGGCTGGGGTGGTGCAGGATTTTTATAGACAGGTACATACAAGTCCTGGATGGGACAGGGCCGATTGGCTGACAATTTGAACATTTGAAAAAAGGCATACTTGGTGTTAGTGGATTGGCTTTGGAAGACGCCCGTGCGCGAAGAGAAAGGCGGGAAGGGGAAACAAAGAGGGTAAGTTTGACCTTATTACTCAGCAGAAAGACATCCTGTCTACGTGACTATGCAGCCCCCTGTCTACGTGACCTACGTGACCTTGCAGCCCCCTTGCCTGCGTGACCATGCCTCGGCTATTAGGAGAAGGTATCTTGTTCAAACAGGAGACAAGTGTCGTGCCCTAAAAGCCAAGCAGTTACAGAAAGGCAAAAGAGCAGTTACATTGAATTCAACCCTGGGGGAAGGGTCTTTTCACTGCAAGGGGAGGAGGTGTACTCTTACACAACAAAAGAGCAGTGACGGGGGGGGGGGGGGGTGGGGGGGGTGGGGTGTCTTTCAATCTGAATCTAAGTCTTCTCGCCTGGCTTCTTTGTGCTTAGGCTTTTCCTTCCATTTACTATCCCCTATCTGTCTCCTTCCTGCCTCATGTAATGCCATAACCTTAACCAGTTTTTTTTGTCTGTTTTTCATCCTCTTGTGCATCCCTGTTGTTAAACACCTTTTCTGCTTTTCTCACTAACTCAGTCAGATTCTTCCTTTCAAATCTTCCGATTTTCTGAAGTTTCCTCCTTATATCTGGGGCTGACTGACTGACAAACGCAAGATTCATTGCCCTCTGATTTTCGGGTGCCTCAGGGTCGATAGGACAATACATTTTATAGGCTTCAATTAGCCTTTCTAGGAAAGTTCCTGGAGACTCATTCTTACTTTGAGTCACCGTACTAATTCTGGTTTAGTCTGAGTGCAACTTTTACTTCTGGAAATGCAGTTCCAGGATTTCAACATACCAAAGACATGTGTTTGTTCTAAAAGTCTCCCATATGAATTTCCTTTAAGGTGGAATTCATCTTACAAGAGAATTAAAACAATTACAAATGACCAAAAAAAAAAAAAAAACCCCTCAGAATAGATATGGTTAAATATCAAATAATGACTCTTATCAAAACATTAAAACTTTAGGAAATGTATAGAACTTCTGGAGTAGTTACACATTTACCCAAATGTAACCCAAGGTTTATCATTGATTTAGCAGTACTTCCTGAGTAACTTTGCATATCAGGGAAAAGCCTTATGAGTCAAAGAGATCTCATTTACAATTCTGGGTGGACAAAGAAAACCATTTACATTTTCTTAGAAACATCTCATTCTCTAGTGAAGACTAAATATTAACCAATTGTGAACTGTTGCAACAGCAGTTAAGCACTAAACATGTTTACCAACAGATTTCAAAAGCACTAACCTAGTTCCAGCAACCAGCTTCCTAGCACTTCATCCCATTTGTCATCCAAGTAAAACTTTAAAGCTTCAGGTTACCAAAGACTCAGAAATCTACTTTAACAATTACCCATTAAAACCCTGTGACAGACAATTAACCATCAGTTCAGTCATCTCTTTGCTAACCTCACATTCCACCTGGGCCTATTCCACTTCAGACGCCATGCTTTCCTGCCAGCAATGGGGAGGTGCTAGGCAGTCCACATCAGGCCAGAGAAGGCACAAGGAATTCCCCAAAACAAAGGGAGTTTCAGCAGCTCCTTGGGATTATTTCTTAAAGTCACTGTCCCAAGTTAGACTAACCCCAGTTGGCTCCAGTTATAGCCCTTAACACATAAAATGAGTAAGGGAGAAGCCCCACATCTATTATGAGGAGCAGAGAGATGAAAGTCAGAGTCCCCTTACTCTCTGCTTGCCCCATTCCTTCAAGCACAACAACACAACAGACAATGAAATACAACCGCAGGCCCAGCAGTCCTTACCCAGAACCTGCCACTAGTGGGGATTTTCTCAGTCCCCTATGACCACCTAGGGGGACTCGAATCCCCAGGACACTGCCCAGGGGGACTCGAACACCCTGACCATCTAGGGGAACTCAAATCCCCTGACAGTCCAGGGGGACTCGAACCCCTGTCGATATACAAGCAGAGGGCATCCCCGCATCCACTCCAGCCCTGGGGAGCATGGTTGCATTCAGCTTCTCCCCAGTGGGACATACCCTGGAGCTCCAACCAGACAGACAGACAAGATCCCAATACCTCCGGAGGCTTTTCCTAAAAATTCCAATGCTGCCTTAGTTCTCGTCATTTGATCCCAGACGAGCACTCAATGTTAGGGTCCATGATCAAAGGAACGAGACTGACACAAGGCAAAAATCAAACAAAGCTTTATTTTGCACCAAGTATCGAAAATCAAACCGACCGGTGGGGGCCATCTCTTACAAAGAGGCGATGACGACCAGGACACCACACCCGATGATGAAGAGGCGATGACGAGGAGGACAATAATGCGGCTCCGGTGAGGCCACTCCTCTGCGAGGCTGCTCCCTGAATGAGGCCACTCCCCAGACAAGGCTGCTCCCAAAGACAAAGAGGCGACAACGATGATGAGGACGACAACCCCGACGACACAGACTCTGCTCCCTATGTTAGGGTCCGTGATCAAAGAAACGAGACTGATACAAAGCGAAGGTCAAGCAAAGCTTTATTTTGCACCAAGCATCAAGAATTGCCTGACTGGTCAGGGCTGTCTCTTACGAAAGGGTGACAACGTTGACCCTGGCAAGTCCGCTCCCAACGTGGCTGCTCTGGACGAGTCCTCTCCCAGGATGAGACTCTTACTAATGAGGTCGTTCCCTGGACAGGGCTGCTCCCAAAAGAGGACACTCTGGAGGAAGCCTCTTCCCTGACGATGCTGCTCCTGCAGGGCCGCTCACCGAGGAGGCCTCTTCCCAAGCAAAGCCACTCCCTGGAATGACGCAGCTCGGGCAAGGCTGTGGCCCAGGATGACAAGGCCGCTCGTGGCTGGGGGTGGCTGAGATCATTTGCAGCGAGGTTGCTGGTGTCTAGGCCATTCCCCGCAGCGATGCTGCTGAGGGTCGTGGTGTGTGGGCGGGGCCGCTGGCGTCTGGGACCGCTGACGGCTGGACCGCTGGCGTCTCCGGGCTGCAGGCGTCGTGACTGCTGGCAGCTGGACCGCTGGTGTCTCGGGACTGTAGGCGTCGGGACTGCTGACAGCTGGACTGCAGGTGTCTCAGGACCGCTGGCATCTAGGGGCTGCAGGCAGCTCAGGACCGCTGGAGGCGGGACCGCAGGCGCTTGAAGCTGCAGGCGGCTTAAGCCTGCAGGTGGCTGGAGACTGCAGGAGGCTTGGGGCTGCCAGAGGCAGGACCACCAGCAGCTGGAGACTGCAGGAGTCCGGACTGCCTGTGGCGGGACTGCTGGCGGCGGTTATAGCTCTTACAAGAGCTGTTACTGCTCTTCTGTTCCCGCCGACTCTTCAGCTCCCGCCAGCTCTTCCTTCTGCTCCAGCCAACAGCTCTCCTGCTACCTCCTCCTGACAGCCTCGCAGACCAACCTTTATGGGGGTGCTTGAGCCCCGCCCCTACACAGGCAGCCAATTGAATCCCAATTCCCCCAGTAGATATACACACGCCCCACCGATTGGACATCTCCATCCGGCCTGCCCTGCCCCTACATCCTGAACCCACAAGCGAGTTCCTCTGGGAGGGGCAGGCCCTCACACTCCCCATTATGCAACTCCGACAAGGCCACTCTCTGGACCACACCGCTCCGGAGGAGGCCACTCCAGACGAGGCCACTCCTCAGACAAGGCCACTCACCTGTGAAGCTGCTTGCAGACGAGGCCGCTCCCCTGCTAAGCTGCTCGCTGATGAGTGAGCGAGTGAGCCTCCAGTGAGGCTGCTCTCAGCGAGGCCACAGCTCGAGGTGGTGTGGCCGCTCACAGCGGTGCTGCTCCCAACGACCATTACTCCTACAACTACCCTAATGGCTCCCGATGGCTACTCTAATGGCTATCCCAACAGCTATTCTAACAGCTATTCTAATGGCTATTCTGACTCCTCCTACTACTCTAATGGCTATTCTAACTCCTCCTACTATCCTAATGACTAACTCCTCCTACTACTCCCCCTGCCCAGCCTCACAGACTAACCTTTATAGAGGTGGTTGAGCCCGGCCCACACAGGTGGCCAATGAGATTTCAACTCACCACAGTAAATATATGCACACCGCACTGATTGGATGTCTCCATCTGGCTTGGCCCGCCCCTATATCCAAGGTTTACAAGTAAGTTCCTCTGGCTAACCAAGCCCCTACAGTCTCATGGGCCATGTAGCTGGCTCCCACTCTGAGGGTTGAACAACCATCCCAACAGCCAGGTTTGGGGAAGGTGGAATGCTCTTTCATGCTTCAGGTTCCCCCATAGGCAGGGATTTGAGCTAAGGTGTGGGGAGAGATGCCTGAATACCCAGGTTGGGTAGAGATGATGGCCCTGTGCCATGGCAGGTCCCACTTGCAGGATACAGGGCCCGCTATCTGGCTGTGTCCAACAGAGCATTAGTGCAATAGGTGGCCTATGATCTTGGCATGCCGTCCAGGGCCGTGCAGGTGGATCCTCATGTGGGGTTTCATGTAGGGCACTTCTGCTTTCAGGTGGGCAGGTAGAAGGCTGCTTTGTAGCTTCAGAATTCCCAATCTAGAGTGTTTGCAGGCCAGGAGTGTGAGGATGGAAGTCTGAAAACACAAGCTATAGTTCAGTTCAGTGAGAAGTGCATGGCAGTTCCCATAGGCAGCGGCTGATTTGAGATCTCCAGCACCTGAGTAAGGGCGAGTGTCAGATGTCTGCTCACGGTGGAGTTTGTGTCCACGATGGCAGATGAATGGAGGGATGGCCTCGAGAGGCCATGGAAGTTTTCCCACACTGGAGCTTGTGAGCTGCTCCAAACAGCAAGGCGTCCTTCTGTGGGTAAGGGGGAGTCCGGTTGATTAGCTACAGTGTTCCCCCATACAGAAAGATTGGATAGCAAAGCTCTCTGCATGGATGCCTGAAAAGCCCACCTGGCTTTACCATTGCAGCTGAGGAACTTGGCAGGTTCAATCTGCTGGCTTTGGGGCAAAATTCCTAGGGGGCTGAGTTGACAGGGGTTCTCAGGCTGACGGTTCACAATGCTGCTTGGTGTCCAGGGAGACCTTAGAATGTGGCGGTGGCTCAGGGTCCATGCAGGATTCTCCTACCCTGAGGGTTGGACCCAGTTCCCAACAGCAAGGTTTCCTTCTGGGGACAGGAGGGGTTCTGTTGTGTGGCTCAGGGACCACATGTTGGACCCTAGGTTGGTATTCCAGAACAGGCATCTGTGTACAGATGCCTGAAAACCTAAGCTAGGGTTCCAATGAGGTACCAGGGCCAGGTCAGGTTCAATCGTCTGACTTTGGGCCATTGACCTGCATGTCTGCCTGGAGGTAGGTGCCTAGGTGTTGTCAGACTACACATTTGGGCCCAGAGTGGCCGACGAAATTGGGGCAGGCTCAGGGGCCTTGCAGGTTTTTCCTAATCTGGAGCGTTTGGGCAACTGTGATGGGCAGAGTTTCCTTCGGGAAGGCAGGGCCAGTGCTGCTGTGTGGCTCTGGAGGCTCCATCTTGGAGGGCTTGTGGGCCAGGGCTTTGGGGACAAAATTCTGTAGACACAAACTTGGGATAGCATTAGGGGCGAGGTGATGGCAGGCTCTATCTGCACACGCTGAGGGAAGCTCCTCGGGATTTGAAATTCGGGCAGCTGGAAGGCAGTAGCACAGTCTTTTCTGTCTGAATTGTGTGTCTAGGATGGCCACGGAATATAGGGGTGGCCTCGTGGGGCCATGGGAGATTCTTCCTCTCTGGGGATTATGCCCGGTTCCCAAGGGTTTGTTGTCTTCTCTGGGGGAAGGGAAGAATGCTGTTTTCCGTCTCAGGGGTCCCACCCAGCCAGGGATTTCAGAGACCAGTTCTGGGTCCGGGTGCCTGGAGAACCACCCTGAGGGTTAGGAATTGGGCATATGGGTATGGGAAGCCTGCTCTGCGGGCTCCTAGTCCAGGTCTCGAGGGGGCTTGTTTGATGTGGGCTCAGGCTGAGGGTCACAATGCCTGTTTGTGCCCAGGGCGGCCCCCTGAGTGGGCGTGGTCTCATGGGCAATGCAGCTGGCTCCCACTCTGAGGGTTGGATACCCATCCCAACAAACAGGTTTCCTGCCATGGGGAAGGCGGAGTGCTGTTTTGTGCTTCAGTTTCCCCCATAGGCAGGGATTTGAGCTAAGGATTGGGGAAAGATGCCTGAATACCCAGGTTGGGTAGAGATGATGGCCTTGGGCCATGGCAGGTCCCACCTGCAGGATACAGAGCCTGCTACCTGCTACCTGCTGACAGGACATCGGGGCTCTGGCTGTGTCTGACAGACCACTAGTGCACAGGACAGTCTGTGATCTTGGGGTGCCATCGAGGGCCGTGCAGGTGGATCCTCATGTGGGGTTTCTGGGCAGACCCATAGGACACTTCCGCTTTCAGGTGAGCAGGCACAAGGCTGCATTTTGACTTCAGAATAAACAATCTGGAGGGCTTGCTGGCCAGGAGTGTGAGGACGGAATTCTGAAAACACAAGCTATGGTTCAGTTCAGTGTCGAGCTCACAGCAGTTCCCATGTGCAGCGGCTGATTTGAGATCTCCAGCACCTGAGTAAGGTCGAGTGTCAGATGTCTGCTCACGCTGGTTTGTGTCCATTATGGCCCATGAATCGAGGTGTAGCCTCGAAGGCCATGGATGTTTGCCCTCGCTGGGGCTTGTGAGCTGCTCCAAACAGCAAGGTGTCCTTCTTTGGGACACGGGGAGTCCAGTTGATTAGCTACAGCATTCCCCATATGGAAAGATTGGATAGCAGAGCTCTCCACATAGATGCCTGAAAAGCCCACCTCACTTTACCATTGCAGTCAAGGAACAGGGCAGGTTTGATCCACTGGCTCTGGGGCAATGTTTCTAGGGGGCTGAGTTGACAGGGGTTCTCAGGCTGATGGTTCACAGTGCTGCTTGGTATCCAGGGAGACCTTAGAATGTGGCGGTGGCTCAGGGTCCATGCAGGATTCTCCTACACTGAGGGTTGGATCCTGCTCCCTAAAGCAAGGTTTCCTTCTGGGGACAGGAGGGGTTCTGTTGTGTGGCTCAGGGACCACATTTTGGACCCTATGTTGGTATTTCCAGAACAGGCATCTGTGTACAGATTCCTGAAAACCTAAGCTAGGGTTCCCTGAGGTACTAGGGCCAGTTCAGGTTCAATCGTCTGACTCAATCGTCTGCCTGGAGGTGGGTGCCTAGTGTGTGTCAGATTATGCATTTTCGTCCAGAGCAGCCTACAAAATTGGGGTGGGCTCAGGGGCCTTGCAGGGTTCTCCAATCTGGAGGTTTTGGGCAACTGTGATGGGCAGAATTTCTTTGGGAGGGCAGGCCCAGTCCTGGTCTGTCTTCGGAGGCCCCATCCTGGAGGGTGTGTGGGTCAGGGCTCTGGGGACAGAAGTCTGTAGACACAAGCTTGGGTTATGGTTAGGGGCGAGGTAATGGTAGGCCCTATCTGCACACCCTGAGGGCAGCTCCTTCAGATTTGAAATTCAGGCAGCTGGGAAGCTGTAGTGCAGTCTTTTCTGTCTGAATTATATGTCTAGGATGGTGATGGAATATAAGGGTGGCCTCATGGGACCATGGGAAATTCTTCCTCTCTGGAGATTCTGCCTGGCTCCCAAGAGTTTGGTGTCTTCTCTGGGGGAAGGGAAGAATGCTGTTTTCCATCTCAGGGGTCCCGCCCAAACAGGGATTCCAGAGATGGGTTCTGGGTCCGGGAGACTGGAGAACCCCACCGAGTTTTAGGAATTGGGCCTAGGGGTATGGTAAGCCCGCTCTAAGGGCTCCTGGTCCAGCTCCATGGGAGCTTGTTTCAAAGTGGGCTCAGGCTGTGGGTCACAATGTATGTGTCACAATGTATATATATATACTTATTCATATATGTTTATATTCATATATACATATACATCTATATCTATATATACATATATGTATGTACATACATATACATGGATATAGATATATATAGATATCTACCTATATAGAGATATATATAGATATCTACATATATAGATATATATGTAGAGAGAGAGAGTTGAATGAATCATAAGAAGATAGATGCACACATATATATACATATATATATATACATATACATATTTGGGTGCTCCCATGTTGGGTGTATAAATATTTATAATTATTTTATCTTCTTTTTGGATTGTGTCCTTTATTATGATATAATGTCCTTCATCTCTTGTTACAGTCTTTGTTTTGAAGTCTAGTTTGTCCAATATAAGTGTTGATATTCTGGCTTTTGTTAAAACATCCATTTACATGTAAGTGTTTCTACATCACCTAACTTTTAATATGCATAGGTTTTAGGTCTAAAATATGTCTCTTTTGGCCTGCATATACATGGGTCTAGTTTTTTATCCATTCTGACACCCTATGTTATTTTGAGTGGAGCTTTTAGTCTGTTTTTTGTTTTGTTTATATATATATTTTTTGATTTCTTTTCAGTGTCAGGATTCATTGTTTTTGCACCACACCCAGTGCTCCTCCATGCAATCTGTGCCCTCTATAATACCCACCACCTGGTACCCCAACCTCCCAACCCCACCCCTTCAAACCCCCTAGATTGTTTTCCAGAGTCCATAGTCTCTCATGGTTCACCTCCCCTTCCAATTTCCCCCAACTCCCTTCTCCTCTCTAACTCCCCATATCCTCCATGCTATCTGCTATGCTCCACAAATAAGTGAAACCATATGATAATTGACTCTCTCTGCTTGACTTATTACACAGCATGATCTCTTCCAGTCCCGTCCATGTTGCGACAAAAGTTGGTTATTCGTCCTTTCTGATGGAGGCATAATACTCCATAGTGTATATGGACCACATCTTCCTTATCCATTTGTCCGTTGAAGGGCATCTTGGTTCTTTCCACAGTTTGGCGACCCTGGCCATTGCTGCTATAAACATTGGGGTACAGATGGCCCTTCTTTTCACTACATCTGTATCTTTGGGGTATATACCCAGGAGTGCAATGGCAGGGTCATAGGGAAGTTCTATTTTTAATTTCTTGAGGAATCTCCACACGGTTCTCCAAAGAGGCTGCACCAACTTGCATTCCCACCAACAGTGGAAGAGGGTTCCCCTTTCTCCACATCCCCTCCAACACTTGTTGTTTCCTGTCTTGCTAATTTTGGCCATTCTAACTGGTGTAAGGTGATATCTCAATGTGGTTTTAATTTGAATCTCCCTGAGGGCTAATGATGATGAACATTTTTTCATGTCTCTGATAGCCATTTGTATGTCTTCATTGGAGAAGTGTCTGTTCATATCTTCTGCTCATTTTTTGATATGATTGTCTGTTTTGTGTGTGTTGAGTTTGAGAAGTTCATTATAGATCCTGGATATCAACCTTTTGTCTGTACTGTCACTTGCAAATATCTTCTCCCATTCCGTGGGTTGCCTCTTTGTTTTGTTGACTGTTTGCTGTGCAGAAGCTTTTGATTTTGATGAAGTCCCAAAAGTTTATTTTTGCTTTTGTTTTGTTTGCCTTTGGAGACATATCTTAAAAGAAGTTGCTGTGGCTGATATCAAAGAGATTACTGCCTATGTTCTCCTCTAGGATTCTGATGGATTCCTGTCTCACGTTGAGGTCTTTTATCCATTTTGAGTTTATCTTTGTGTACGGTGGAAGAGGATGGTCAAATTTCATTCCTCTACATATAGCTGCCCAGTTTTCCCAGCACCATTTATTGAAGAGACTGTCTTTTTTCCACTGTATATGTTTCCCTGTTTTGTCGAAGATTATTTGCCCATAGAGTTGAGGGTCCATATCTGGGCTCTCTACTCTGTTCCACTGGTCTATGTGTCTGTTTTTATGCCAGTACCATGCTGTCTTGGTGATCACAGCTTTGTAATAAAATTTGAATCAGGTAACGTGATGCCCCTCGTTTTATTTTTGTTTTTCAACATTTCCTTGGCGATTCGGGGTCTCTTCTGATTCCATACAAATTTTTGGATTATTTGCTCCAGCTCTTTGAAGAATACTGGTGGAATTTTGATCGGAATGGCATTAAAAGTATAGATTGCTCTAGGCAGTATAGACATTTTAACAATGTTTATTCTTCCGATCCAAGAGCAGGGAATGGTCTTCCATCTTTTTGTGTCTTCTTCAATTTCTTTCATGAGTGTTCTGTAGTTCCTCGAGTACAGATCCTTTACCTCTTTGGTTAGGTTTATTCCCAGGTATCTTATGGTTCGTGGTGCTATAGTAAATGGAATCGATTCTCTAATTTCCCTTTCTGTATTTTTATTGTTAGTGTATAAGAAAGCCACTGATTTCTGTACATTGACTTTGTATCCTGCCACGTTGCTGAATTGCTGTATGAGTTCTAGTAGTTTGGGGGTGGCGTCTTTTGGGTTTTCCATATAAAGAGTCATATCATCTGCGAAGAGAGAGAGTTTGACTTCTTCATTGCCTTATTGGATCCCTTTTTTTTTTCTCTTCATTGTCTGATTGCTGTTGCTAGGACTTCTAATACTATGTTGAACAAGAGTGGTGAGAGTGGGCATCCTTGTCGTGTTCCAGATCTCAACGGGAAGGCTGCAAGCTTTTTCCCATTGAGGGTGATATTTGTTGTGGGTCTTTCATAGATAGATTTTATGAAGTTCAGGACTGTTCCCTCTATCCCCATTTTAATCAGGAACGAATGCTGGATTTTGTCAAATGCTTTTTCTGCATCAATTGAGAGGACCATGTGGTTCTTCTCTCTTCTCATATTAATTTGTTGTATCACATTGATTGATTTGCAAATGTTGAACCATTCTTGTTGCCCAGGGATGAATCCCATCTGTTCATGGTGGATAATGTCTTTAATGTGCTGTTGGATCCTGTTTGCTAGGATCTTGTTGAGAATCTTAGCATCCATATTCATCAGTGATTTTGGTCTGAAATTTTATTTTTTCGTAGGGTCTTTGCCTGGTTTTGGGATCAGGGTAATGCTGGCTTCATAAAAAGAGTCAGGAAGTTTTCCTTCTGCTTCAATTTCTGGAAACAGCTTCAGGAGAATGGGTGTTATTTCTTCTTTGAAAGTTTAGTAGAATTCCCCAGGGATTCCGTCATATCCTGGGCTCTTGTTGTTTGGGAGGTTTTTGATCACTGCTTCAATCTCGTTACTAGATATCGGTCTATTCAGGTTGTCAATTTCTTCCTGGTTCAATTTTGGGAGTTTATAGTTTTCCAGGAATGCATCCTTTTCATCTAGAGGCTTAGCTTATTGACATATAACTGTTGATAACAACAACTTTTTTTCATTTATTTATTTTCAGCATAACAGTATTATTTTTTCACCACACCCAGTGCTCCATGCAATCCGTGCCCTGTATAATACCCACCACCTGGTACCCCGACTTCCCACCCCCCGCCACTTCAAACCCCTCAGATTGTTTTTCAGAGTCCATAGTCTCTCATGAAAGTTTCTACTTCCTTGGTGTTCGTTGTGATCTCTCCCTTTTCATTCATAATTTTATTAATTTGGGCTTTCTCTCTGTTCTTTTGGATCAGTGTGGCCAGTGGTTTATCAATCTTATTGATTCCTTCAAAAAACCAGCTTCTAGTTTCATTGATACGTTCTACTGTATCTCTGGTTTCTATCTCATTGATCTCAGCTCTAATCTTGATGATTTCCCTTCTTATGTGTGGAGTTGGTTTGATTTGTTGTTGATTCTCCAGTTCTTTAAGGTGTATAGACAGCCTCTGTGTTCTGGATTTTTCAATTTTTTTTTTTTTGAGAGAGGCTTGGATGGCTATGTATTTCCCCCTTAGGACCTCCTTTGCTGTATCCCATAGGTTTTGGATCGAAGTGTCTTCATTCTCATTGGTTTCCATGAATTGTTTCAGTTCTTCTTTGATCTCCTGGTTGATCCAAGCATTCTTAAGCAAGGTGGTCTTTATCTTCCAGGTGTTTGAGTTCCTTCTGAACTTTTCCTTGTGATTGATCTCCTGTTTCAAAGCATTGTGACCTGAGAATATGGAGGGAATAATCTCAGTCTTTTGGTATCGGTTGAGTCCTGATTTGTGACCCCAGTATGTGGTCTATTCTTGAGAAGGTTCTGTGTGCACTTAAGAAGAATGAGTATTCTGTTGTTTTAGGGTGGAATGTTCCGTATATATCTATGAGGTCCATCTGGTCCAGTGTGTCATTCAATGCTCTTGTTTCTTTATTGATTTTCTGCTTCAATGATCTGTCCATTTCTGAGAGAGGCATGTTAAGATCTCCTACTCTTAATGTATTCATATGACTATGATTCTTTATCTTGATTAATAGTTTTCTTATGTAGTTGGATGCTCCCATATTGGGGGCATAGATATTTACAATTGTTAGATCATCTTGGTGCATAATCCCTTTAAGAATGATGTAGTGTCTTTCTGTATCTCTGACTACAGTCTTTAGTTTAAGATCTAATTTATCTGATATGAGAATCACTACCCTCGCCTTCTTTTGAGGCCCATTGTCATGAAAGATGCTTCTCCATCCCTTCACTTTCAGTCTGGGTGTATCTTTAGTTTCAAAATGGGTTTCTTGTAGACAACATATGGATGGATCCTGTCGTTTTATCCAATCTGCAACCCTGTGCTGTTTTTTTTTAAAAGATTTTATTTATTTATTTGACACAGAGAGAGAGATCACAAGTAGGCAGAGAGGCAGGCAGAGAGAGAGGAGGAAGCAGGCTCCCCACTGAGCAGAGAGCCTGATGCAGGGCTCGATCCCAGGACCCTGAGATTATGACCTGAGCCGAAGGCAGAGGCTTTAACCCGCTGAGCCACCAAGGTGCCCCAACCCTGTGCCATTTTATGGGCGCATTTAGGCCATTCACATTGAGAGTGATTATTGATAGATACGTTTTTATTGATATCGTGTTACCTTTGAAGTCTTTCTTTCTGTAGGTTGTCTCTATATTTCTGTTCAATGTTATTCTTAGGATTTCTCCTCTTTTATAGAACCCCCCTTAATATTTCCTGCAGTGTTGGCTTGGTGGTTGCATAGTATTTTAAGCCATGCCGGTCTTGGAAACTCTTTATCTCTCCATCCATTTTGAATGTCAGTCTTGCTGGATAAAGTATTCTTGGCTGCATGTTCTTCTCATTTAATGCCCTGAATATGTCTTGCCAGCCCTTTCTGGCTTCCCAGGTCTCGGTGGACAGGTCTGATGGTATTCTGATGGGCTTTCCTCTGTAAGTAAAGAGACTCTTTGTCCTAACAGCTTTCAAGAGATTATACCTACAATTATGATTCCTCAACTTGACTATCAGGTGCCTTGGTGTTTTTTTGGAATATATAATCTTGGGTGGAGACCTTTCGGCCTCTAGTACATGAACGCTGGTTCTATTCGTGAGATTGGGAAAATTTTCATGAAGAACTTGTTCCACTATATATATCTTCTAGACTTCTTTCTTTCTCCTCCCCTTCAGAGATTCCAATAGTTCTGACGTTGGAATGTTTCAATGCATCATTTATTTCCCTGATTCTGTTTTCGTGGTTTTTAAACTGTTTGTTCCAGGCTTCCTCCTGATCCTTTCTATCTGTTTATCCTCCAGATCACTAATTCTATCTTCTGTCTCAGTTACCTTAGCTTTGAGAGAATTTAGATTAGATTGGAACTCATTGAGAGCATTGGGCAGCTCATCCCTGGTAGCTTTCAGCTCAGCCCTAACATTGTGAACAACCTGTCTGGTCGCTTTCAGTTTGGCCCTAATCAATTCCGTTTCATCATCCATGGCTTTCTCCAACCTAGCTATTGCCCGGATAATTGTTAGCCTGAATTCTTTTTCCGACATATTGTCTATGTTGCTAGTCATTAGCTCTGTTGCAGAAGGTCCATCCTCTGTGTTTTTCTTCTGTTGGGCATTCCTCCTCGTAGTCATTTTGGTGAGAGATGAATGAACAGATGTAGCTGGATGTATCGACCGTGATGCAGTCAAGGTGCACCCTGGAACACTTCTGAGCAATCAGGATTCCCCACCCAAATGAGAGACAAAAGAAAAGAAAAAGAAAAAAAAGAGAGAGAGAGAGAGAGAGACAGGAAAGAAAGGGAAGATGAAAGAGAAGGTTCAGCCCAAATGGTCCCTAATGTACGATTTATGAAGTATACAAACAAAAACAAACAAAAAGACTGATAAAAGTATATGACACAAGAAAAAAAAATGCAAATAAAGGAAGAACCTCGTCAAACAGAACCCCAAGTATAAGATTTATGTACTATCAGGACAAACACAAAAACACAGAAACACTGGTGGAAGAAAAAGATGGGAGAGTGGTTATAAATTCTCAGTGTGGGTGAGGAAGGTTGTTTTGATTCTTCCTGAATGTATCTTGATATCTTTGTTAAAGGACTCAACTTCCCTCAGATAAAGGGGGATTAAAAATTGGTTTACCTATAGGGGTAGTATTGATTGGGGAAAGGAGATTACTTTGAAGTTTAACTCTATATGAATATTAGAGAGTAAAAAAGGAATAAACTAGACTAAACTAAACTAAAATAAAAAAAAAAGAAATTCAAAAAGTAGAAATGTAAAAGAAAAACACAGGTGTATGTATCAGAAAGTTCAAGTTAGGTTATTATGGAATTTGATGTACTGGACAGCTCACTGTGATGGTAAATAGGTTAAAAAATTATCTATATATAAAAAAAAGAACCAGAATAGTGGGAATGAGTTAAAAATAAAAGTAGTCCTATGAAGTGGTGGTTCTCTTGCAGTCTTTTCTTTTTTTTTTTCTTTCTTGGTTTGTTTTCTGGGGGAGGGGCCTGCCACGTGGGTTTTCAGTCAATGATGTTCCCTGAGTTAAGTCCTCCAGCCCTACTCAAGGGGGTGGGCTCTTCCTCAGAGCCTGGTTTTTTTCAGGCTTTTGTTCTTTGGCAGTTTTTATGTTTGTTTACTTTTTTTTTTTCTTCTCACCTTGACTGCTTTTGATGGTTTTTGTAGTTTTAGAGGAAAACAAACTGCACCCTGACCTCCCTCTCAGAGAGAAGCTTCGGTCTGGCTGCGGAGCCTAAATGAGTTCCCCCTTGGCTTCTGGAAGAGCAGGTTCTGAGTCGTGGTTCCTGGGGGCTCAGGATCTTTTGCTTGTACCCCAAACCATGGCAGCATCAGCTGTGTCAGCAGCTCTAGACTGCCAGAGAGGTTCCAAGCGATCGCACACAGATTTTCCCTCTGGCCTGGGCTGGGAATGCCTGGTCTTTCTGGGTCTAAGAGTGCCTGGCTTGCGTGCACCTCTTTTAGGGGAGGCTGTGGGTCGCGCGCACATCTCAGGCTCTGAGAACGGGGTGCAGGTCCAAAAGCACCAGGCTGGGCTTTCGCGCACCTCTGTCAGGGGAGAGATTGGGGCGCGTGTCTTAGTCTCTGAAACAATGGCGCGGGTCAAAGAGTGCCGGCTGGGCCTTGGTAACTCTCTCAGGGGAGGATGAGGGATGCGTGTATATCAGGCTCTGTAGCAGGGCTCTCGCATTCTGCTGCCTGGTGTGGCTCCCATCTCCTCACAGAAGCCTGAACCCATGCGTTCTCAGGCGCGCTGGCGGCTTTGGGACCAAGACCTGGTTTCTCCGTCGCACTCTCTCTGGCTCAGCGCCAGGGGAGGCTGTCCTGGGACTGGGGACTTAAGCCCCTGTTCCTAGATGCCCGGATTCGCACAATTTTCCCCCCTTGATCCTTTGCTCGTTTGGAGTGCTTTCAACCAGTCTCCAAGTTAATGCTGGTCCCCAGACGCAGGGCACTCTTGGATTGGGGTATTACTTTCCAACCGGTCGCCTCTGGTGGCTCCCTCCCCCTTTTGTTTATCTTCTGATATCAGTCCATCGTTCCCACACCGCTTTACCTGCCCACTGGCATCTTCTGCCCCTGTAGAGATCCAGACGTGTATAATTCTGATCTCAGGCTGATTTCATGGGTGATCGGAGTTCTTTGGTAGGCAATCAGCTCACATTAGGGTACAGGTTGAAAAGGCGTCTCCTCCTACTTCCCCGCCAACTTTTCCCCCCAACTAAAACTCTAAATTTATCTCTTTGAATTTCTTTTGCATCAACCTGAATATTTTGGTATGTTGTGTGTTCATTATTTTTGTTTCTTCAAGGTATTTTTATTTCCATTCTTTAAGGATTTACTTAAATCCCAGTTAGTTGACATACAGTGTAATGTTGGTTACAGGTGTACAATTTTGTGATTCAGTTCTTACATTCATCACCCAATGCTTATCACAGGAAATGCACTCCTTAATCCCTACCACATATTAACCCATCCTCCAAACCACTTTCCCTCCAGTAAACATCAGTTTGTTCCTTATAGTTAATTGTCTGTTTCATTTTGTTTCTTTAATAACCTATTTGAATGAAATCATATGATATTTATCTTTCTCTGACTGACTTATTATACATAGCATGATACTCTTTAGCTCCATACGCATCATTGCAAATGGCAAGATTTTATCCTTTTTTATACATGACATCTTTATCCATTCATCAGGTGATGGAAGTTTGGGCTCTTTCAATAATTTGGCTATTGTACATAATGCCAAATTATAGAAATACCAGAATGCATATATGTCTTGCAATTAATATTTTTTCTACCCTTTGGGTAAATGCCAACTAGTATCTTTATCAAATACTTGACTAAGTTTCTAAACTTATTTAGAAACTTCCATACAGTCTTTCAAAGTGCTTGCACTAGTATACATTCATATCAACAGTGCAAGAAAGTTACCCTTTCTTCTTATCCTCCATTCACCTGTTTCTTGTATTATTAATTAAGCCATTCTGACAGGTGTGAGGTGACCATTCACTGTATTTTTGATTTGTATGATGATGAATGATGTTGAGCATCTTTTCATGTGTCTTTTGGTTATCTGTATATCTTCTTGGCAAAAATGTCTATGTATTCTCATTTTATAGTCAGATTATTTGTTTTTGGTGAGTTGTGTTTTATAAGCTCTTTCTTTCTGTATTTTGGATGCTAACCCTTGATCAGGAATGCCATTTGAAAATATCTTCTCACATTCTATAGGCTGCCTTTTAGTTGTGTTATCTCGTTTGCTCTGCAGAAGCTTTTTCTCTTGCTGAAGTCCCAACAGTTCATTCTTGCTTTTGTTTCCCTTTCCTCCAGCGATGTATCTAGTAAAGAGTTGCTATAGGGAGGTCAAAGATGTTGCTGCCTGTGTTTCCTAGGATTTTGATGGTTTCCTGTCTCACTTTCACTTGAATTTATTTTGGAGTATTGTCTAAGAAAATGGTCCAATTTCATTCTTTTGGATGTGGCTGTTCAGTTTTACCAATATCATCTGTTGAAGAGATTATTTTTATTCATTAGATATTGTATCATTCTTTGCTGAAGATTAGCTGGCCATATAGATAAGGGTCCAATTCTGGGTTCTCTATTCTGTTCCATTGACCTAAGTGTTTTTGTGCTGATACCTTGATGACTACGGCTTTGCTTGCTGAGGAAGCAGTGGCGAAGTGCTGAGCTCTTGAGCCTAGTCACTGCAGCACAGTGGGAGAAACCCACATACAGCGAAACCCTCTTTGCCCAGACATTCCCTCTGCTCAAGAGAGAAGGGTGTTGCACCTGTGGTAAGAGCTTTGAGGAGAGGGACAGGCCTGTGACCACGCTCCCCTGGGGAAGGCGCAGCACACCGCCCCGGGAGAAGAGAGGAGTCGTTGGCATTGCTCTTGGGAAACTGACGCGAACCTGGAGAGCCTGCCCTCTAAGGAACAGCGCGCCGGTGGCAAGACAAGTGTCATCCACTCCCTGTGGGGAGAGACAGAAGCCTGGCAGCTTAGGAGACAAGGGGATGACTAGGGCAGGGGCGCATGCCACACTCTGAGAGAGTTGTCTGGGCAAGAGGCAGACCTGTCCTGTACCTCTGGGCGCAAGGGAACAGCAGCTTCTTGACCGCCTGTCCCTAGGGCACCTTTCGTGTTCCCACCAGGCGCCTGACATTGGACTCGCAGAAACAGTTCCCTGGAGGAATGGGTAGTCAGCGCCCATCTTCCTCCAGGATGTGGAAGCGATTTTGGAGGCAGGGGTGTCCGGGGAAGGAGGGGGAGCAGTCCCCCACAGGCTTCCTATCCCAGGGCACCAGCGCTGTGCATTTTTCCGGTCGCCTCTCCTCTCGTCTGGGGAAGGCACAGGCCTGGTCCCCTAGTCCGCCTTGACGCCAGAGCAAAAGGCCACCCACTCTCTGTGCAGAGAGATGGAAGCCTGGCTGCTAAGGAGACATGAGGGGACGACTAGGACAGGCGCGCCTGCTCCACTCTGAGGAAGGAGTCTGGGCAGAAGGCAGGCCTGTCCTTTGCCTCTGGTCTCAAGGGGACAGCATTTCCTTGGCCACCTGTCCGTAGGGCAGACTTGGGCTTGCTACCAGGCGTCATACCCGGAATTTGCATAAACAGCTCCCTTGAGAAACGGGCAGTCAGATGACATCTTCCTCCAAGATGTTGCATCCTTGTCGGTGGCAGGGGGTATGCAGGGGAAAGAGTGGGAACAAACCCCCAAGCTCCCCATTCCAGGAAACGGGCGGTGTTCAGGCATCTTGTCGCCTCTCCTCTCCTGTGGGGAAGGCACTGGCCTAGTCTGCGAGTCCGCCTGAGGGCCGCTGCAAAAGGCCAAGCGCTGCCTACAACGGGAGAGGGTAGAGTGCATAGAGTTACATCCTAGGCCACGCACGCTGCTGCAGGGTGGTGGCTGTGTCTGCTTAGTTCGGCCTGACAGGATGAAACCAGAGCACGAAAATGGAGCCCGGGTAAGCAAGGCCCAAGAGGCATCAGCTCTCCCGCAGCTCTTCTTCCCTGAGGCGATAGAGCGAACCCCTAAAGTCTTGCTGAGGAGGCAGCAGCGAAGTGCGGTTCGCACCAAGCTGAAAACTTCTGCGAAAGCATAGCAGTCGCTGGGAAATCAGAGTCGGTTCTGTGGGCTGCTGTTGCTGCTTGCCTTAGCCTCGTATTCGCAGCACGGCGGGAGAAACCCGCATAGAGCGAAAGCCTCTTTGCCTGGGCATCGCCTCTGGGAAAGCACAGCATTCTTTGGGTAATCAGAGTCGGGTTTGTGGGATGCTGCTGCTGCTTGCCTGAGCTAGTCTCCACAGCATGGTGTAATAAACCCGCGTGGAGCAAAATCCTCTATGCCCGTGCCTCCCCTCTGCCAGAGAGACTAGCGTGGTTGCGCTTGTGGAAACAACCTTAAGGAAAATCTGTCACTGCGCTCCCCAGGAGCATGTCGGGGAAGGTGCAGCTCACCCCTTCCGGGAGAAGAGAAGGAGCCGTTGGCCTTGCTGTCGGGAAACGGTCGTGAAGCAGGAGAGCCTGCCACGGCAGGAACAGCGGGCGGGTGGCAAGACAAGTGTCACCCACTCCCTGTGCGGAGAGAATGAAGCCTGGCTGCTAAGGAGACACGAGCGCACGACTAGGGCAGGCGCGCCTGCTCCACTCTGAGAAAAGAGTCTTGGCAGAAGGCAGGCCTGTCCTGTGCCTCCTGGCCAAGGGGACAGCAGCTCCTTGGCCACCTGTCCATAGGGCAGACCCTCTAGGTCTTGCTACCAGGCGCCCGGCCCCTGAAATCGAAGAAATAGCTCCTGGAGGTACGAACGGGCAGTCAGATGCCGTCTTCCTCTAGGATATGGAAGCTTGGAGGAGGCCCGGGGTTTCCGGGGAAGGAGTGGGGACAGTCCCCCAAGGCTCCCGATTCAGTGCACGTGCGGTGTGCAGGGATCCTGTCGCCTCTCCTTTCCTGTGGTGAAGGCACTGGCCTAGACCGCGAGTCCGCCTGTGCGCCCGAGAAAAAGGCCAAGCATTGCCTACACCGGGAGATGGTAGTGTGCATAGAGTGCAAAGCTAGGCCACGCACGCTGCTGCAGCTTTGTGGCTCTGTCTGCTTAGTTAGGCCTGGCAGGGTGAACTCAGGGCACGAATATGGAGCCCAGGAAAGCAAGGCCCCAGAGGCACCAGCTCTCCCGCAGCTCTTCTTCCCTTACGCGACAGAACCTAGGCCCAAAGCCTTGCTGAGGAAGCCGTGGCGAAGTGCAGTTCGCACCAAGCCCAAAGCCTCTGCGAAAGCAGAGCAGGTGCTGGAAAATCAGAGTCGGTCCCGTGAGCTGCTGTTGCTGCTTGCCTTAACCTAGTATTCCCAGCACGGTGGGAGAAACCCGCATAGAGCAAAAGCCTCTCTGTATGTGCATCCATCCCCTCTGGGAAAGCACAGCATTCGCTGGGAAATCAGTGTCGGTTCTGTGGGATGCTGATGCCGCTTGCCTGAACCTAGTCTCTGAAGCATGGTGGGAGAAACCCGTATGGAGCGAAATCCTCTTAGCCCGGTCATCCCCTCTGGCTGAGAGAGAAGCGTGGTTGCGCCTGTGGAAGCAGACTGAAGGAAAGGGACACGACTGTCACTGCGCTCCCCAGGAGCATGTCTGGGAAAGGCACAGCAACGCCGCCCCGGGAGAAAACAAGGAGCCATTGGCCTTGCTGTCGGGAAACGGTCATGAAGCAGGAGAGCGTTCCCTGGCAGGAAAAGCGGGCCGGTGGCAACACACAAGTGTCACCCGCTCCCTGTGCGGAGAGACGAAGCCTGGCTGCTAAGGAGATACGAGGAGACGACTAGGGCAGGCGCGCGTGCTCCACTCTGAGGAAGGGGTCTGGGCAGAAGGCATGTCTGTCCTTAGCCTCTGTTCCCAAGGGGACAGCATCTCCTTGGCCACCTGTCCCAAGGGCAGACTTGGGCTTGCCACCAGGTGCCATACACGGAACGCGCAGAAACAGCTCCCTGGACAAACGGGCAGTCAGATGCCATCTTCCACCAAGATGTGGCAGCGTTGTGGGTGGCAGGGGTTGTGCCGGGGAAGGAGTGGGGACAGTCCCCCACAGGTCCCCATCCCAGTGCACGGGCCGTGTGCAGGGATCCTGTCGCTTCCTCTCTCCTGTGGGGAAGGCACTGGCCTATTCCCCGAGTCTGCCTGAGCGCCGGAGCAAAAGGCAAAGCCTTGCCTGCGCCAGGAGATGGTAATGGGCATAGAGTGCCATGCTAGGCCACGCACGCTGCTGCAGGGATGTGACTGTGTCTGCTTAGTTCGGCTTGGCAGGGTGAACCGAGGGCGCGAACATGGAGCCCGAGAAAGCAAGGCCCAAGAGGCACCAGCTCTCCCGCAGCTCTTCTTCCCTGACGCGACAGAGCGAATCCCCAAAGCCTTGCTGAGGAAGCAGCAGCGAAGTGCGCTTCGCGCCAAGCTGAAAACCTCTGCAAAAGCATAGCGGTCGCTGGGAAATCAGTCTGTTCTGTGGGCTGCTTTTGTTGCTTGCCTTAGCCTCGTGTTCGCAGCACGATGGGAGAAACCCGCATAGAGCCAAAGCCTCGTTGCCGGGCATCCCCTCTGGGAAAGCACAGCATTCTTTGGGAAATCAGAGTCGGGTCTGTGGGACGATGCTGCTGCTTGCCTGAGCTGGTCTCCACAGCACGTTGTAATAAAACCGCATGGAGCGAAATCCTCTTTGCCCGGGCATCCCCTCTGCCCGAGAGAGAAGCGAGGTTGCACCTGTGGAAAGAGGCTTAAGGAAAGGGACACGTCTGTCACTGTGCTGCCCAGGAGCACGTCTGTGGAAGGGGCAGCACGCTGCCCGGGGAGAAGAGAAGGATCCGTTGGCCTTCTGGTCTGGACACGGTTGCGAAGCAGGAGAGCCGGCCCTGGCAGGAACAGCGGGCCGGTGGCAATACAAGTTTCACCCGCTCCCCGTGCGGAGAGACGGAAGCCCGGCTGCTAAGGAGACACGAGGGGATGACTAGGGCAGGGCGCGTGCTCCACTCTGAGGAAGGAGTCTGGGCAGAAAGCATTCCTGTCCTGTGCCTCTGGGCCCAAGGAGACAGCAGCTCCTTGGCCACCTGTCCCTGGGGCAGACATGCGCTTGCCACCAGCCGCCGACACTGAGCTCGCTGAAACAGCTCCCCGAAAGAACGGGCAGTCAGATGCCGTTTTCCTCCAGGATGTGGAAGCTTGGAGGAGGCCCGGGGTTTCCGGGGAAGGAGTGGGGACAGTCCCCCAAGGCTCCCGATTCAGGGCACGTGCGGTGTGCAGGGATCCTGTCGCCTCTCCTTTCCTGTGGGGAAAGCTCTGGCCTAGTCTGCGAGTCCGCCTGAGCGGCAGAGCAAAAGGCCAAGCGTCGCCTACACCGGGGCATGGCAGTGTGCATAGAGTGCCATCCTAGGCTTCGCATGCTGCTGCAGGGTTGTGGCTGTGCCTGCTTAGTTCGGCCTGGGAGGGTGAACCCTGGGCGTGAACATGGAGCCCGGGGAAGCAAGGCCCAAGAGGAACATCTGTCCCGCAGCTCTTCTTCCCTGATGCGACAGAGCGAACGCCTAAAGCCTTGCTGAGGAAGCAGCGGCAAAGTGCGGTTCACGCCAACCTGAAAACCCCTGCGAAAGCATATCAGTCGTTGGGAAAGCAGAGTCGGGCCTGTGGTCTGCTCTTCCTGCTTGCCTTGGCCTAATATTCGCAGCAGGGTGGGAGAAACCCTCATTGAGCGAAGCCTCTTTGCCTGGGCCTCCCCTCTGGGAAAGCACAGCACGCCTGTCCTGAGCCTCTGGGCCCAAGGAGACAGCAGCTCCTTCGCCACCTGTCCCTGTGGAGACATGGGCTTGCCACCAGGCGCCTACCCTGAACTCGCAGAAAAATCTCCCTGAAAGAACTGGCAGTCAGATTCCGTCGTCCTCCAGGATGTGAAAGCGTTCACGGAGTCACGGGGTGTCCAGGGAAGGAGTGGGGAGGAGTCCCCCACAGCTCCCCATCCCAGTGCGAGGGCAGTGTGCAGGGATCCTGTCGCCTCTCCTCTCCTGTGGGGAAGGAAGTGGCCTAGTCCCCGAGTCCGCCTGCCCGCCAGAGCAAAAGGCCAAGCGTTGCCTGAACCGGGAGATGGTAGTGTGCATAGAGTGCCATCCTAGGCCACGCACGCTGCTGCATTGTTGTCTCTGTGTCTGCTTAGTTTGGCCTGGCAGGGTGAACCGAGGGCGCGAACATGGAGCCCAGGAAAGCAAGGCTCAAGAGGCACCAGCTCTCTCGCGGCTCTTCTTCCCTGACGCGACAGAGCGAAAGCGCGAAGCCTTGCTGAGGAATCAGCAGCGAAGTGCGTTTCGCGCCCAGCTGAAAACTTCTGCGAAAGCATAGCAGTCGCTGGGAAATCAGAGTCGGTTCTGTGGGCTGCTGTTGCTGCTTGCCTTAGCCTCGTATTCGCAGCTCAGCGGGAGAAACCCGCATAGAGCGAAAGCCTCTTTGCCTGGGCATCGCCTCTGGGAAAGCACAGCATTCTTTGGGTAATCAGAGTCGGGTTTGTGGGATGCTGCTGCTGCTTGCCTGAGCTAGTCTCCACAGCATGGTGTAATAAACCCGCGTGGAGCAAAATCCTCTATGCCCGTGCCTCCCCTCTGCCAGAGAGACTAGCGTGGTTGCGCTTGTGGAAACAACCTTAAGGAAAATCTGTCACTGCGCTCCCCAGGAGCATGTCGGGGAAGGTGCAGCTCACCCCTTCCGGGAGAAGAGAAGGAGCCGTTGGCCTTGCTGTCGGGAAACGGTCGTGAAGCAGGAGAGCCTGCCACGGCAGGAACAGCGGGCGGGTGGCAAGACAAGTGTCACCCACTCCCTGTGCGGAGAGAATGAAGCCTGGCTGCTAAGGAGACACGAGCGCACGACTAGGGCAGGCGCGCCTGCTCCACTCTGAGAAAAGAGTCTTGGCAGAAGGCAGGCCTGTCCTGTGCCTCCTGGCCAAGGGGACAGCAGCTCCTTGGCCACCTGTCCATAGGGCAGACCCTCGAGGTCTTGCTACCAGGCGCCCGGCCCCTGAAATCGAAGAAATAGCTCCTGGAGGTACGAACGGGCAGTCAGATGCCGTCTTCCTCTAGGATATGGAAGCTTGGAGGAGGCCCGGGGTTTCCGGGGAAGGAGTGGGGACAGTCCCCCAAGGCTCCCGATTCAGTGCACGTGCGGTGTGCAGGGATCCTGTCGCCTCTCCTTTCCTGTGGTGAAGGCACTGGCCTAGACCGCGAGTCCGCCTGTGCGCCCGAGAAAAAGGCCAAGCATTGCCTACACCGGGAGATGGTAGTGTGCATAGAGTGCAAAGCTAGGCCACGCACGCTGCTGCAGCTTTGTGGCTCTGTCTGCTTAGTTAGGCCTGGCAGGGTGAACTCAGGGCACGAATATGGAGCCCAGGAAAGCAAGGCCCCAGAGGCACCAGCTCTCCCGCAGCTCTTCTTCCCTTACGCGACAGAACCTAGGCCCAAAGCCTTGCTGAGGAAGCCGTGGCGAAGTGCAGTTCGCACCAAGCCCAAAGCCTCTGCGAAAGCAGAGCAGGTGCTGGAAAATCAGAGTCGGTCCCGTGAGCTGCTGTTGCTGCTTGCCTTAACCTAGTATTCCCAGCACGGTGGGAGAAACCCGCATAGAGCAAAAGCCTCTCTGTATGTGCATCCATCCCCTCTGGGAAAGCACAGCATTCGCTGGGAAATCAGTGTCGGTTCTGTGGGATGCTGATGCCGCTTGCCTGAACCTAGTCTCTGAAGCATGGTGGGAGAAACCCGTATGGAGCGAAATCCTCTTAGCCCGGTCATCCCCTCTGGCTGAGAGAGAAGCGTGGTTGCGCCTGTGGAAGCAGACTGAAGGAAAGGGACACGACTGTCACTGCGCTCCCCAGGAGCATGTCTGGGAAAGGCACAGCAACGCCGCCCCGGGAGAAAACAAGGAGCCATTGGCCTTGCTGTCGGGAAACGGTCATGAAGCAGGAGAGCGTTCCCTGGCAGGAAAAGCGGGCCGGTGGCAACACACAAGTGTCACCCGCTCCCTGTGCGGAGAGACGAAGCCTGGCTGCTAAGGAGATACGAGGAGACGACTAGGGCAGGCGCGCGTGCTCCACTCTGAGGAAGGGGTCTGGGCAGAAGGCATGTCTGTCCTTAGCCTCTGTTCCCAAGGGGACAGCATCTCCTTGGCCACCTGTCCCAAGGGCAGACTTGGGCTTGCCACCAGGTGCCATACACGGAACGCGCAGAAACAGCTCCCTGGACAAACGGGCAGTCAGATGCCATCTTCCACCAAGATGTGGCAGCGTTGTGGGTGGCAGGGGTTGTGCCGGGGAAGGAGTGGGGACAGTCCCCCACAGGTCCCCATCCCAGTGCACGGGCCGTGTGCAGGGATCCTGTCGCTTCCTCTCTCCTGTGGGGAAGGCACTGGCCTATTCCCCGAGTCTGCCTGAGCGCCGGAGCAAAAGGCAAAGCCTTGCCTGCGCCAGGAGATGGTAATGGGCATAGAGTGCCATGCTAGGCCACGCACGCTGCTGCAGGGATGTGACTGTGTCTGCTTAGTTCGGCTTGGCAGGGTGAACCGAGGGCGCGAACATGGAGCCCGAGAAAGCAAGGCCCAAGAGGCACCAGCTCTCCCGCAGCTCTTCTTCCCTGACGCGACAGAGCGAATCCCCAAAGCCTTGCTGAGGAAGCAGCAGCGAAGTGCGCTTCGCGCCAAGCTGAAAACCTCTGCAAAAGCATAGCGGTCGCTGGGAAATCAGTCTGTTCTGTGGGCTGCTTTTGTTGCTTGCCTTAGCCTCGTGTTCGCAGCACGATGGGAGAAACCCGCATAGAGCCAAAGCCTCGTTGCCGGGCATCCCCTCTGGGAAAGCACAGCATTCTTTGGGAAATCAGAGTCGGGTCTGTGGGACGATGCTGCTGCTTGCCTGAGCTGGTCTCCACAGCACGTTGTAATAAAACCGCATGGAGCGAAATCCTCTTTGCCCGGGCATCCCCTCTGCCCGAGAGAGAAGCGAGGTTGCACCTGTGGAAAGAGGCTTAAGGAAAGGGACACGTCTGTCACTGTGCTGCCCAGGAGCACGTCTGTGGAAGGGGCAGCACGCTGCCCGGGGAGAAGAGAAGGATCCGTTGGCCTTCTGGTCTGGACACGGTTGCGAAGCAGGAGAGCCGGCCCTGGCAGGAACAGCGGGCCGGTGGCAATACAAGTTTCACCCGCTCCCCGTTTGGAGAGACGGAAGCCCGGCTGCTAAGGAGACACGAGGGGATGACTAGGGCAGGGCGCGTGCTCCACTCTGAGGAAGGAGTCTGGGCAGAAAGCATTCCTGTCCTGTGCCTCTGGGCCCAAGGAGACAGCAGCTCCTTGGCCACCTGTCCCTGGGGCAGACATGCGCTTGCCACCAGCCGCCGACACTGAGCTCGCTGAAACAGCTCCCCGAAAGAACGGGCAGTCAGATGCCGTTTTCCTCCAGGATGTGGAAGCTTGGAGGAGGCCCGGGGTTTCCGGGGAAGGAGTGGGGACAGTCCCCCAAGGCTCCCGATTCAGGGCACGTGCGGTGTGCAGGGATCCTGTCGCCTCTCCTTTCCTGTGGGGAAAGCTCTGGCCTAGTCTGCGAGTCCGCCTGAGCGGCAGAGCAAAAGGCCAAGCGTCGCCTACACCGGGGCATGGCAGTGTGCATAGAGTGCCATCCTAGGCTTCGCATGCTGCTGCAGGGTTGTGGCTGTGCCTGCTTAGTTCGGCCTGGGAGGGTGAACCCTGGGCGTGAACATGGAGCCCGGGGAAGCAAGGCCCAAGAGGAACATCTGTCCCGCAGCTCTTCTTCCCTGATGCGACAGAGCGAACGCCTAAAGCCTTGCTGAGGAATCAGCGGCAAAGTGCGGTTCACGCCAACCTGAAAACCCCTGCGAAAGCATATCAGTCGTTGGGAAAGCAGAGTCGGGCCTGTGGTCTGCTCTTCCTGCTTGCCTTGGCCTAATATTCGCAGCAGGGTGGGAGAAACCCTCATTGAGCGAAGCCTCTTTGCCCGGGCATCACCTCTGGGAAAGCACAGCACGCCTGTCCTGAGCCTCTGGGCCCAAGGAGACAGCAGCTCCTTCGCCACCTGTCCCTGTGGAGACATGGGCTTGCCACCAGGCGCCTACCCTGAACTCGCAGAAAAATCTCCCTGAAAGAACTGGCAGTCAGATTCCGTCGTCCTCCAGGATGTGAAAGCGTTCACGGAGTCACGGGGTGTCCAGGGAAGGAGTGGGGAGGAGTCCCCCACAGCTCCCCATCCCAGTGCGAGGGCAGTGTGCAGGGATCCTGTCGCCTCTCCTCTCCTGTGGGGAAGGAAGTGGCCTAGTCCCCGAGTCCGCCTGCCCGCCAGAGCAAAAGGCCAAGCGTTGCCTGAACCGGGAGATGGTAGTGTGCATAGAGTGCCATCCTAGGCCACGCACGCTGCTGCATTGTTGTCTCTGTGTCTGCTTAGTTTGGCCTGGCAGGGTGAACCGAGGGCGCGAACATGGAGCCCAGGAAAGCAAGGCTCAAGAGGCACCAGCTCTCTCGCGGCTCTTCTTCCCTGACGCGACAGAGCGAAAGCGCGAAGCCTTGCTGAGGAATCAGCAGCGAAGTGCGTTTCGCGCCCAGCTGAAAACTTCTGCGAAAGCATAGCAGTCGCTGGGAAATCAGAGTCGGTTCTGTGGGCTGCTGTTGCTGCTTGCCTTAGCCTCGTATTCGCAGCACGGCGGGAGAAACCCGCATAGAGCGAAAGCCTCTTTGCCTGGGCATCGCCTCTGGGAAAGCACAGCATTCTTTGGGTAATCAGAGTCGGGTTTGTGGGATGCTGCTGCTGCTTGCCTGAGCTAGTCTCCACAGCATGGTGTAATAAACCCGCGTGGAGCAAAATCCTCTATGCCCGTGCCTCCCCTCTGCCAGAGAGACTAGCGTGGTTGCGCTTGTGGAAACAACCTTAAGGAAAATCTGTCACTGCGCTCCCCAGGAGCATGTCGGGGAAGGTGCAGCTCACCCCTTCCGGGAGAAGAGAAGGAGCCGTTGGCCTTGCTGTCGGGAAACGGTCGTGAAGCAGGAGAGCCTGCCACGGCAGGAACAGCGGGCGGGTGGCAAGACAAGTGTCACCCACTCCCTGTGCGGAGAGAATGAAGCCTGGCTGCTAAGGAGACACGAGCGCACGACTAGGGCAGGCGCGCCTGCTCCACTCTGAGAAAAGAGTCTTGGCAGAAGGCAGGCCTGTCCTGTGCCTCCTGGCCAAGGGGACAGCAGCTCCTTGGCCACCTGTCCATAGGGCAGACCCTCGAGGTCTTGCTACCAGGCGCCCGGCCCCTGAAATCGAAGAAATAGCTCCTGGAGGTACGAACGGGCAGTCAGATGCCGTCTTCCTCTAGGATATGGAAGCTTGGAGGAGGCCCGGGGTTTCCGGGGAAGGAGTGGGGACAGTCCCCCAAGGCTCCCGATTCAGTGCACGTGCGGTGTGCAGGGATCCTGTCGCCTCTCCTTTCCTGTGGTGAAGGCACTGGCCTAGACCGCGAGTCCGCCTGTGCGCCCGAGAAAAAGGCCAAGCATTGCCTACACCGGGAGATGGTAGTGTGCATAGAGTGCAAAGCTAGGCCACGCACGCTGCTGCAGCTTTGTGGCTCTGTCTGCTTAGTTAGGCCTGGCAGGGTGAACTCAGGGCACGAATATGGAGCCCAGGAAAGCAAGGCCCCAGAGGCACCAGCTCTCCCGCAGCTCTTCTTCCCTTACGCGACAGAACCTAGGCCCAAAGCCTTGCTGAGGAAGCCGTGGCGAAGTGCAGTTCGCACCAAGCCCAAAGCCTCTGCGAAAGCAGAGCAGGTGCTGGAAAATCAGAGTCGGTCCCGTGAGCTGCTGTTGCTGCTTGCCTTAACCTAGTATTCCCAGCACGGTGGGAGAAACCCGCATAGAGCAAAAGCCTCTCTGTATGTGCATCCATCCCCTCTGGGAAAGCACAGCATTCGCTGGGAAATCAGTGTCGGTTCTGTGGGATGCTGATGCCGCTTGCCTGAACCTAGTCTCTGAAGCATGGTGGGAGAAACCCGTATGGAGCGAAATCCTCTTAGCCCGGTCATCCCCTCTGGCTGAGAGAGAAGCGTGGTTGCGCCTGTGGAAGCAGACTGAAGGAAAGGGACACGACTGTCACTGCGCTCCCCAGGAGCATGTCTGGGAAAGGCACAGCAACGCCGCCCCGGGAGAAAACAAGGAGCCATTGGCCTTGCTGTCGGGAAACGGTCATGAAGCAGGAGAGCGTTCCCTGGCAGGAAAAGCGGGCCGGTGGCAACACACAAGTGTCACCCGCTCCCTGTGCGGAGAGACGAAGCCTGGCTGCTAAGGAGATACGAGGAGACGACTAGGGCAGGCGCGCGTGCTCCACTCTGAGGAAGGGGTCTGGGCAGAAGGCATGTCTGTCCTTAGCCTCTGTTCCCAAGGGGACAGCATCTCCTTGGCCACCTGTCTCAAGGGCAGACTTGGGCTTGCCACCAGGTGCCATACACGGAACGCGCAGAAACAGCTCCCTGGACAAACGGGCAGTCAGATGCCATCTTCCACCAAGATGTGGCAGCGTTGTGGGTGGCAGGGGTTGTGCCGGGGAAGGAGTGGGGACAGTCCCCCACAGGTCCCCATCCCAGTGCACGGGCCGTGTGCAGGGATCCTGTCGCTTCCTCTCTCCTGTGGGGAAGGCACTGGCCTATTCCCCGAGTCTGCCTGAGCGCCGGAGCAAAAGGCAAAGCCTTGCCTGCGCCAGGAGATGGTAATGGGCATAGAGTGCCATGCTAGGCCACGCACGCTGCTGCAGGGATGTGACTGTGTCTGCTTAGTTCGGCTTGGCAGGGTGAACCGAGGGCGCGAACATGGAGCCCGAGAAAGCAAGGCCCAAGAGGCACCAGCTCTCCCGCAGCTCTTCTTCCCTGACGCGACAGAGCGAATCCCCAAAGCCTTGCTGAGGAAGCAGCAGCGAAGTGCGCTTCGCGCCAAGCTGAAAACCTCTGCAAAAGCATAGCGGTCGCTGGGAAATCAGTCTGTTCTGTGGGCTGCTTTTGTTGCTTGCCTTAGCCTCGTGTTCGCAGCACGATGGGAGAAACCCGCATAGAGCCAAAGCCTCGTTGCCGGGCATCCCCTCTGGGAAAGCACAGCATTCTTTGGGAAATCAGAGTCGGGTCTGTGGGACGATGCTGCTGCTTGCCTGAGCTGGTCTCCACAGCACGTTGTAATAAAACCGCATGGAGCGAAATCCTCTTTGCCCGGGCATCCCCTCTGCCCGAGAGAGAAGCGAGGTTGCACCTGTGGAAAGAGGCTTAAGGAAAGGGACACGTCTGTCACTGTGCTGCCCAGGAGCACGTCTGTGGAAGGGGCAGCACGCTGCCCGGGGAGAAGAGAAGGATCCGTTGGCCTTCTGGTCTGGACACGGTTGCGAAGCAGGAGAGCCGGCCCTGGCAGGAACAGCGGGCCGGTGGCAATACAAGTTTCACCCGCTCCCCGTGCGGAGAGACGGAAGCCCGGCTGCTAAGGAGACACGAGGGGATGACTAGGGCAGGGCGCGTGCTCCACTCTGAGGAAGGAGTCTGGGCAGAAAGCATTCCTGTCCTGTGCCTCTGGGCCCAAGGAGACAGCAGCTCCTTGGCCACCTGTCCCTGGGGCAGACATGCGCTTGCCACCAGCCGCCGACACTGAGCTCGCTGAAACAGCTCCCCGAAAGAACGGGCAGTCAGATGCCGTTTTCCTCCAGGATGTGGAAGCTTGGAGGAGGCCCGGGGTTTCCGGGGAAGGAGTGGGGACAGTCCCCCAAGGCTCCCGATTCAGGGCACGTGCGGTGTGCAGGGATCCTGTCGCCTCTCCTTTCCTGTGGGGAAAGCTCTGGCCTAGTCTGCGAGTCCGCCTGAGCGGCAGAGCAAAAGGCCAAGCGTCGCCTACACCGGGGCATGGCAGTGTGCATAGAGTGCCATCCTAGGCTTCGCATGCTGCTGCAGGGTTGTGGCTGTGCCTGCTTAGTTCGGCCTGGGAGGGTGAACCCTGGGCGTGAACATGGAGCCCGGGGAAGCAAGGCCCAAGAGGAACATCTGTCCCGCAGCTCTTCTTCCCTGATGCGACAGAGCGAACGCCTAAAGCCTTGCTGAGGAAGCAGCGGCAAAGTGCGGTTCACGCCAAACTGAAAACCCCTGCGAAAGCATATCAGTCGTTGGGAAAGCAGAGTCGGGCCTGTGGTCTGCTCTTCCTGCTTGCCTTGGCCTAATATTCGCAGCAGGGTGGGAGAAACCCTCATTGAGCGAAGCCTCTTTGCCCGGGCCTCCCCTCTGGGAAAGCACAGCACGCCTGTCCTGAGCCTCTGGGCCCAAGGAGACAGCAGCTCCTTCGCCACCTGTCCCTGTGGAGACATGGGCTTGCCACCAGGCGCCTACCCTGAACTCGCAGAAAAATCTCCCTGAAAGAACTGGCAGTCAGATTCCGTCGTCCTCCAGGATGTGAAAGCGTTCACGGAGTCACGGGGTGTCCAGGGAAGGAGTGGGGAGGAGTCCCCCACAGCTCCCCATCCCAGTGCGAGGGCAGTGTGCAGGGATCCTGTCGCCTCTCCTCTCCTGTGGGGAAGGAAGTGGCCTAGTCCCCGAGTCCGCCTGCCCGCCAGAGCAAAAGGCCAAGCGTTGCCTGAACCGGGAGATGGTAGTGTGCATAGAGTGCCATCCTAGGCCACGCACGCTGCTGCATTGTTGTCTCTGTGTCTGCTTAGTTTGGCCTGGCAGGGTGAACCGAGGGCGCGAACATGGAGCCCAGGAAAGCAAGGCTCAAGAGGCACCAGCTCTCTCGCGGCTCTTCTTCCCTGACGCGACAGAGCGAAAGCGCGAAGCCTTGCTGAGGAATCAGCAGCGAAGTGCGTTTCGCGCCCAGCTGAAAACTTCTGCGAAAGCATAGCAGTCGCTGGGAAATCAGAGTCGGTTCTGTGGGCTGCTGTTGCTGCTTGCCTTAGCCTCGTATTCGCAGCTCGGCGGGAGAAACCCGCATAGAGCGAAAGCCTCTTTGCCTGGGCATCGCCTCTGGGAAAGCACAGCATTCTTTGGGTAATCAGAGTCGGGTTTGTGGGATGCTGCTGCTGCTTGCCTGAGCTAGTCTCCACAGCATGGTGTAATAAACCCGCGTGGAGCAAAATCCTCTATGCCCGTGCCTCCCCTCTGCCAGAGAGACTAGCGTGGTTGCGCTTGTGGAAACAACCTTAAGGAAAATCTGTCACTGCGCTCCCCAGGAGCATGTCGGGGAAGGTGCAGCTCACCCCTTCCGGGAGAAGAGAAGGAGCCGTTGGCCTTGCTGTCGGGAAACGGTCGTGAAGCAGGAGAGCCTGCCACGGCAGGAACAGCGGGCGGGTGGCAAGACAAGTGTCACCCACTCCCTGTGCGGAGAGAATGAAGCCTGGCTGCTAAGGAGACACGAGCGCACGACTAGGGCAGGCGCGCCTGCTCCACTCTGAGAAAAGAGTCTTGGCAGAAGGCAGGCCTGTCCTGTGCCTCCTGGCCAAGGGGACAGCAGCTCCTTGGCCACCTGTCCATAGGGCAGACCCTCGAGGTCTTGCTACCAGGCGCCCGGCCCCTGAAATCGAAGAAATAGCTCCTGGAGGTACGAACGGGCAGTCAGATGCCGTCTTCCTCTAGGATATGGAAGCTTGGAGGAGGCCCGGGGTTTCCGGGGAAGGAGTGGGGACAGTCCCCCAAGGCTCCCGATTCAGTGCACGTGCGGTGTGCAGGGATCCTGTCGCCTCTCCTTTCCTGTGGTGAAGGCACTGGCCTAGACCGCGAGTCCGCCTGTGCGCCCGAGAAAGAGGCCAAGCATTGCCTACACCGGGAGATGGTAGTGTGCATAGAGTGCAAAGCTAGGCCACGCACGCTGCTGCAGCTTTGTGGCTCTGTCTGCTTAGTTAGGCCTGGCAGGGTGAACTCAGGGCACGAATATGGAGCCCAGGAAAGCAAGGCCCCAGAGGCACCAGCTCTCCCGCAGCTCTTCTTCCCTTACGCGACAGAACCTAGGCCCAAAGCCTTGCTGAGGAAGCCGTGGCGAAGTGCAGTTCGCACCAAGCCCAAAGCCTCTGCGAAAGCAGAGCAGGTGCTGGAAAATCAGAGTCGGTCCCGTGAGCTCCTGTTGCTGCTTGCCTTAACCTAGTATTCCCAGCACGGTGGGAGAAACCCGCATAGAGCAAAAGCCTCTCTGTATGTGCATCCATCCCCTCTGGGAAAGCACAGCATTCGCTGGGAAATCAGTGTCGGTTCTGTGGGATGCTGATGCCGCTTGCCTGAACCTAGTCTCTGAAGCATGGTGGGAGAAACCCGTATGGAGCGAAATCCTCTTAGCCCGGTCATCCCCTCTGCCTGAGAGAGAAGCGTGGTTGCGCCTGTGGAAGCAGACTGAAGGAAAGGGACACGACTGTCACTGCGCTCCCCAGGAGCATGTCTGGGAAAGGCACAGCAACGCCGCCCCGGGAGAAAACAAGGAGCCATTGGCCTTGCTGTCGGGAAACGGTCATGAAGCAGGAGAGCGTTCCCTGGCAGGAAAAGCGGGCCGGTGGCAACACACAAGTGTCACCCGCTCCCTGTGCGGAGAGACGAAGCCTGGCTGCTAAGGAGATACGAGGAGACGACTAGGGCAGGCGCGCGTGCTCCACTCTGAGGAAGGGGTCTGGGCAGAAGGCATGTCTGTCCTTAGCCTCTGTTCCCAAGGGGACAGCATCTCCTTGGCCACCTGTCTCAAGGGCAGACTTGGGCTTGCCACCAGGTGCCATACACGGAACGCGCAGAAACAGCTCCCTGGACAAACGGGCAGTCAGATGCCATCTTCCACCAAGATGTGGCAGCGTTGTGGGTGGCAGGGGTTGTGCCGGGGAAGGAGTGGGGACAGTCCCCCACAGGTCCCCATCCCAGTGCACGGGCCGTGTGCAGGGATCCTGTCGCTTCCTCTCTCCTGTGGGGAAGGCACTGGCCTATTCCCCGAGTCTGCCTGAGCGCCGGAGCAAAAGGCAAAGCCTTGCCTGCGCCAGGAGATGGTAATGGGCATAGAGTGCCATGCTAGGCCACGCACGCTGCTGCAGGGATGTGACTGTGTCTGCTTAGTTCGGCTTGGCAGGGTGAACCGAGGGCGCGAACATGGAGCCCGAGAAAGCAAGGCCCAAGAGGCACCAGCTCTCCCGCAGCTCTTCTTCCCTGACGCGACAGAGCGAATCCCCAAAGCCTTGCTGAGGAAGCAGCAGCGAAGTGCGCTTCGCGCCAAGCTGAAAACCTCTGCAAAAGCATAGCGGTCGCTGGGAAATCAGTCTGTTCTGTGGGCTGCTTTTGTTGCTTGCCTTAGCCTCGTGTTCGCAGCACGATGGGAGAAACCCGCATAGAGCCAAAGCCTCGTTGCCGGGCATCCCCTCTGGGAAAGCACAGCATTCTTTGGGAAATCAGAGTCGGGTCTGTGGGACGATGCTGCTGCTTGCCTGAGCTGGTCTCCACAGCACGTTGTAATAAAACCGCATGGAGCGAAATCCTCTTTGCCCGGGCATCCCCTCTGCCCGAGAGAGAAGCGAGGTTGCACCTGTGGAAAGAGGCTTAAGGAAAGGGACACGTCTGTCACTGTGCTGCCCAGGAGCACGTCTGTGGAAGGGGCAGCACGCTGCCCGGGGAGAAGAGAAGGATCCGTTGGCCTTCTGGTCTGGACACGGTTGCGAAGCAGGAGAGCCGGCCCTGGCAGGAACAGCGGGCCGGTGGCAATACAAGTTTCACCCGCTCCCCGTGCGGAGAGACGGAAGCCCGGCTGCTAAGGAGACACGAGGGGATGACTAGGGCAGGGCGCGTGCTCCACTCTGAGGAAGGAGTCTGGGCAGAAAGCATTCCTGTCCTGTGCCTCTGGGCCCAAGGAGACAGCAGCTCCTTGGCCACCTGTCCCTGGGGCAGACATGCGCTTGCCACCAGCCGCCGACACTGAGCTCGCTGAAACAGCTCCCCGAAAGAACGGGCAGTCAGATGCCGTTTTCCTCCAGGATGTGGAAGCTTGGAGGAGGCCCGGGGTTTCCGGGGAAGGAGTGGGGACAGTCCCCCAAGGCTCCCGATTCAGGGCACGTGCGGTGTGCAGGGATCCTGTCGCCTCTCCTTTCCTGTGGGGAAAGCTCTGGCCTAGTCTGCGAGTCCGCCTGAGCGGCAGAGCAAAAGGCCAAGCGTCGCCTACACCGGGGCATGGCAGTGTGCATAGAGTGCCATCCTAGGCTTCGCATGCTGCTGCAGGGTTGTGGCTGTGCCTGCTTAGTTCGGCCTGGGAGGGTGAACCCTGGGCGTGAACATGGAGCCCGGGGAAGCAAGGCCCAAGAGGAACATCTGTCCCGCAGCTCTTCTTCCCTGATGCGACAGAGCGAACGCCTAAAGCCTTGCTGAGGAAGCAGCGGCAAAGTGCGGTTCACGCCAAACTGAAAACCCCTGCGAAAGCATATCAGTCGTTGGGAAAGCAGAGTCGGGCCTGTGGTCTGCTCTTCCTGCTTGCCTTGGCCTAATATTCGCAGCAGGGTGGGAGAAACCCTCATTGAGCGAAGCCTCTTTGCCCGGGCCTCCCCTCTGGGAAAGCACAGCACGCCTGTCCTGAGCCTCTGGGCCCAAGGAGACAGCAGCTCCTTCGCCACCTGTCCCTGTGGAGACATGGGCTTGCCACCAGGCGCCTACCCTGAACTCGCAGAAAAATCTCCCTGAAAGAACTGGCAGTCAGATTCCGTCGTCCTCCAGGATGTGAAAGCGTTCACGGAGTCACGGGGTGTCCAGGGAAGGAGTGGGGAGGAGTCCCCCACAGCTCCCCATCCCAGTGCGAGGGCAGTGTGCAGGGATCCTGTCGCCTCTCCTCTCCTGTGGGGAAGGAAGTGGCCTAGTCCCCGAGTCCGCCTGCCCGCCAGAGCAAAAGGCCAAGCGTTGCCTGAACCGGGAGATGGTAGTGTGCATAGAGTGCCATCCTAGGCCACGCACGCTGCTGCATTGTTGTCTCTGTGTCTGCTTAGTTTGGCCTGGCAGGGTGAACCGAGGGCGCGAACATGGAGCCCAGGAAAGCAAGGCTCAAGAGGCACCAGCTCTCTCGCGGCTCTTCTTCCCTGACGCGACAGAGCGAAAGCGCGAAGCCTTGCTGAGGAATCAGCAGCGAAGTGCGTTTCGCGCCCAGCTGAAAACTTCTGCGAAAGCATAGCAGTCGCTGGGAAATCAGAGTCGGTTCTGTGGGCTGCTGTTGCTGCTTGCCTTAGCCTCGTATTCGCAGCTCGGCGGGAGAAACCCGCATAGAGCGAAAGCCTCTTTGCCTGGGCATCGCCTCTGGGAAAGCACAGCATTCTTTGGGTAATCAGAGTCGGGTTTGTGGGATGCTGCTGCTGCTTGCCTGAGCTAGTCTCCACAGCATGGTGTAATAAAGCCGCGTGGAGCAAAATCCTCTATGCCCGTGCCTCCCCTCTGCCAGAGAGACTAGCGTGGTTGCGCTTGTGGAAACAACCTTAAGGAAAATCTGTCACTGCGCTCCCCAGGAGCATGTCGGGGAAGGTGCAGCTCACCCCTTCCGGGAGAAGAGAAGGAGCCATTGGCCTTGCTGTCGGGAAACGGTCGTGAAGCAGGAGAGCCTGCCACGGCAGGAACAGCGGGCGGGTGGCAAGACAAGTGTCACCCACTCCCTGTGTGGAGAGAATGAAGCCTGGCTGCTAAGGAGACACGAGCGCACGACTAGGGCAGGCGCGCCTGCTCCACTCTGAGAAAAGAGTCTTGGCAGAAGGCAGGCCTGTCCTGTGCCTCCTGGCCAAGGGGACAGCAGCTCCTTGGCCACCTGTCCATAGGGCAGACCCTCGAGGTCTTGCTACCAGGCGCCCGGCCCCTGAAATCGAAGAAATAGCTCCTGGAGGTACGAACGGGCAGTCAGATGCCGTCTTCCTCTAGGATATGGAAGCTTGGAGGAGGCCCGGGGTTTCCGGGGAAGGAGTGGGGACAGTCCCCCAAGGCTCCCGATTCAGTGCACGTGCGGTGTGCAGGGATCCTGTCGCCTCTCCTTTCCTGTGGTGAAGGCACTGGCCTAGAACGCGAGTCCGCCTGTGCGCCCGAGAAAAAGGCCAAGCATTGCCTACACCGGGAGATGGTAGTGTGCATAGAGTGCAAAGCTAGGCCACGCACGCTGCTGCAGCTTTGTGGCTCTGTCTGCTTAGTTAGGCCTGGCAGGGTGAACTCAGGGCACGAATATGGAGCCCAGGAAAGCAAGGCCCAAGAGGCACCAGCTCTCCCGCAGCTCTTCTTCCCTTACGCGACAGAACCTAGGCCCAAAGCCTTGCTGAGGAAGCCGTGGCGAAGTGCAGTTCGCACCAAGCCCAAAGCCTCTGCGAAAGCAGAGCAGGTGCTGGGAAATCAGAGTCGGTCCCGTGAGCTGCTGTTGCTGCTTGCCTTAACCTAGTATTCCCAGCACGGTGGGAGAAACCCGCATAGAGCAAAAGCCTCTCTGTATGTGCATCCATCCCCTCTGGGAAAGCACAGCATTCGCTGGGAAATCAGTGTCGGTTCTGTGGGATGCTGATGCCGCTTGCCTGAACCTAGTCTCTGAAGCATGGTGGGAGAAACCCGTATGGAGCGAAATCCTCTTAGCCCGGTCATCCCCTCTGCCTGAGAGAGAAGCGTGGTTGCGCCTGTGGAAGCAGACTGAAGGAAAGGGACACGACTGTCACTGCGCTCCCCAGGAGCATGTCTGGGAAAGGCACAGCAACGCCGCCCCGGGAGAAAACAAGGAGCCATTGGCCTTGCTGTCGGGAAATGGTCATGAAGCAGGAGAGCGTTCCCTGGCAGAAAAAGCGGGCCGGTGGCAACACACAAGTGTCACCCGCTCCCTGTGCGGAGAGACGAAGCCTGGCTGTTAAGGAGATACGAGGAGACGACTAGGGCAGGCGCGCGTGCTCCACTCTGAGGAAGGGGTCTGGGCAGAAGGCATGTCTGTCCTTAGCCTCTGTTCCCAAGGGGACAGCATCTCCTTGGCCACCTGTCCCAAGGGCAGACTTGGGCTTGCCACCAGGTGCCATACACGGAACGCGCAGAAACAGCTCCCTGGACACACGGGCAGTCAGATGCCATCTTCCACCAAGATGTGGCAGCGTTGTGGGTGGCAGGGGCTGTGCCGGGGAAGGAGTGGGGACAGTCCCCCACAGGTCCCCATCCCAGTGCACGGGCCGTGTGCAGGCATCCTGTCGCTTCCTCTCTCCTGTGGGGAAGGCACTGGCCTATTCCCCGAGTCTGCCTGAGCGCCGGAGCAAAAGGCAAAGCCTTGCCTGCGCCAGGAGATGGTAATGGGCATAGAGTGCCATGCTAGGCCACGCACGCTGCTGCAGGGATGTGACTGTGTCTGCTTAGTTCGGCTTGGCAGGGTGAACCGAGGGCGCGAACATGGAGCCCGAGAAAGCAAGGCCCAAGGGGCACCAGCTCTCCCGCAGCTCTTCTTCCCTGACGCGACAGAGCGAATCCCCAAAGCCTTGCTGAGGAAGCAGCAGCGAAGTGCGCTTCGCGCCAAGCTGAAAACCTCTGCAAAAGCATAGCGGTCGCTGGGAAATCAGTCTGTTCTGTGGGCTGCTTTTGTTGCTTGCCTTAGCCTCGAGTTCGCAGCACGATGGGAGAAACCCGCATAGAGCCAAAGCCTCGTTGCCGGGCATCCCCTCTGGGAAAGCACAGCATTCTTTGGGAAATCAGAGTCGGGTCTGTGGGACGATGCTGCTGCTTGCCTGAGCTGGTCTCCACAGCACGTTGTAATAAAACCGCATGGAGCGAAATCCTCTTTGCCCGGGCATCCCCTCTGCCCGAGAGCGAAGCGAGGTTGCACCTGTGGAAAGAGGCTTAAGGAAAGGGACACGTCTGTCACTGTGCTGCCCAGGAGCACGTCTGTGGAAGGGGCAGCACGCTGCCCGGGGAGAAGAGAAGGATCCGTTGGCCTTCTGGTCTGGACACGGTTGCGAAGCAGGAGAGCCGGCCCTGGCAGGAACAGCGGGCCGGTGGCAATACAAGTTTCACCCGCTCCCCGTGCGGAGAGACGGATGCCCGGCTGCTAAGGAGACACGAGGGGATGACTAGGGCAGGGCGCGTGCTCCACTCTGAGGAAGGAGTCTGGGAAGAATGCATTCCTGTCCTGTGCCTCTGGGCCCAAGGAGACAGCAGCTCCTTGGCCACCTGTCCCTGGGGCAGACATGCGCTTGCCACCAGCCGCCGACACTGAGCTCGCGGAAACAGCTCCCCGAAAGAACGGGCAGTCAGATGCCGTTTTCCTCCAGGATGTGGAAGCTTGGAGGAGGCCCGGGGTTTCCGGGGAAGGAGTGGGGACAGTCCCCCAAGGCTCCCGATTCAGGGCACGTGCGGTGTGCAGGGATCCTGTCGCCTCTCCTTTCCTGTGGGGAAAGCACTGGCCTAGTCTGCGAGTCCCCCTGAGCGGCAGAGCAAAAGGCCAAGCGTCGCCTACACCGGGGCATGGCAGTGTGCATAGAGTGCCATCCTAGGCTTCGCATGCTGCTGCAGGGTTGTGGCTGTGCCTGCTTAGTTCGGCCTGGGAGGGTGAACCCTGGGCGTGAACATGGAGCCCGGGGAAGCAAGGCCCAAGAGGAACATCTGTCCCGCAGCTCTTCTTCCCTGATGCGACAGAGCGAACGCCTAAAGCCTTGCTGAGGAAGCAGCGGCAAAGTGCGGTTCACGCCAACCTGAAAACCCCTGCGAAAGCATATCAGTCGTTGGGAAAGCAGAGTCGGGCCTGTGGTCTGCTCTTCCTGCTTGCCTTGGCCTAATATTCGCAGCAGGGTGGGAGAAACCCTCATTGAGCGAAGCCTCTTTGCCCGGGCATCCCCTCTGGGAAAGCACAGCACGCCTGTCCTGAGCCTCTGGGCCCAAGGAGACAGCAGCTCCTTCGCCACCTGTCCCTGTGGAGACATGGGCTTGCCACCAGGCGCCTACCCTGAACTCGCAGAAAAATCTCCCTGAAAGAACTGGCAGTCAGATTCCGTCGTCCTCCAGGATGTGAAAGCGTTCACGGAGTCACGGGGTGTCCAGGGAAGGAGTGGGGAGGAGTCCCCCACAGCTCCCCATCCCAGTGCGAGGGCAGTGTGCAGGGATCCTGTCGCCTCTCCTCTCCTGTGGGGAAGGAAGTGGCCTAGTCCCCGAGTCCGCCTGCCCGCCAGAGCAAAAGGCCAAGCGTTGCCTGAACCGGGAGATGGTAGTGTGCATAGAGTGCCATCCTAGGCCACGCACGCTGCTGCATTGTTGTCTCTGTGTCTGCTTAGTTTGGCCTGGCAGGGTGAACCGAGGGCGCGAACATGGAGCCCAGGAAAGCAAGGCTCAAGAGGCACCAGCTCTCTCGCGGCTCTTCTTCCCTGACGCGACAGAGCGAAAGCGCGAAGCCTGGCTGAGGAATCAGCAGCGAAGTGCGTTTCGCGCCCAGCTGAAAACTTCTGCGAAAGCATAGCAGTCGCTGGGAAATCAGAGTCGGTTCTGTGGGCTGCTGTTGCTGCTTGCCTTAGCCTCGTATTCGCAGCTCGGCGGGAGAAACCCGCATAGAGCGAAAGCCTCTTTGCCTGGGCATCGCCTCTGGGAAAGCACAGCATTCTTTGGGTAATCAGAGTCGGGTTTGTGGGATGCTGCTGCTGCTTGCCTGAGCTAGTCTCCACAGCATGGTGTAATAAACCCGCGTGGAGCAAAATCCTCTATGCCCGTGCCTCCCCTCTGCCAGAGAGACTAGCGTGGTTGCGCTTGTGGAAACAACCTTAAGGAAAATCTGTCACTGCGCTCCCCAGGAGCATGTCGGGGAAGGTGCAGCTCACCCCTTCCGGGAGAAGAGAAGGAGCCGTTGGCCTTGCTGTCGGGAAACGGTCGTGAAGCAGGAGAGCCTGCCACGGCAGGAACAGCGGGCGGGTGGCAAGACAAGTGTCACCCACTCCCTGTGCGGAGAGAATGAAGCCTGGCTGCTAAGGAGACACGAGCGCACGACTAGGGCAGGCGCGCCTGCTCCACTCTGAGAAAAGAGTCTTGGCAGAAGGCAGGCCTGTCCTGTGCCTCCTGGCCACGGGGACAGCAGCTCCTTGGCCACCTGTCCATAGGGCAGACCCTCGAGGTCTTGCTACCAGGCGCCCGGCCCCTGAAATCGAAGAAATAGCTCCTGGAGGTACGAACGGGCAGTCAGATGCCGTCTTCCTCTAGGATATGGAAGCTTGGAGGAGGCCCGGGGTTTCCGGGGAAGGAGTGGGGACAGTCCCCCAAGGCTCCCGATTCAGTGCACGTGCGGTGTGCAGGGATCCTGTCGCCTCTCCTTTCCTGTGGTGAAGGCACTGGCCTAGACCGCGAGTCCGCCTGTGCGCCCGAGAAAAAGGCCAAGCATTGCCTACACCGGGAGATGGTAGTGTGCATAGAGTGCAAAGCTAGGCCACGCACGCTGCTGCAGCTTTGTGGCTCTGTCTGCTTAGTTAGGCCTGGCAGGGTGAACTCAGGGCACGAATATGGAGCCCAGGAAAGCAAGGCCCCAGAGGCACCAGCTCTCCCGCAGCTCTTCTTCCCTTACGCGACAGAACCTAGGCCCAAAGCCTTGCTGAGGAAGCCGTGGCGAAGTGCAGTTCGCACCAAGCCCAAAGCCTCTGCGAAAGCAGAGCAGGTGCTGGGAAATCAGAGTCGGTCCCGTGAGCTGCTGTTGCTGCTTGCCTTAACCTAGTATTCCCAGCACGGTGGGAGAAACCCGCATAGAGCAAAAGCCTCTCTGTATGTGCATCCATCCCCTCTGGGAAAGCACAGCATTCGCTGGGAAATCAGTGTCGGTTCTGTGGGATGCTGATGCCGCTTGCCTGAACCTAGTCTCTGAAGCATGGTGGGAGAAACCCGTATGGAGCGAAATCCTCTTAGCCCGGTCATCCCCTCTGCCTGAGAGAGAAGCGTGGTTGCGCCTGTGGAAGCAGACTGAAGGAAAGGGACACGACTGTCACTGCGCTCCCCAGGAGCATGTCTGGGAAAGACACAGCAACGCCGCCCCGGGAGAAAACAAGGAGCCATTGGCCTTGCTGTCGGGAAACGGTCATGAAGCAGGAGAGCGTTCCCTGGCAGGAAAAGCGGGCCGGTGGCAACACACAAGTGTCACCCGCTCCCTGTGCGGAGAGACGAAGCCTGGCTGCTAAGGAGATACGAGGAGACGACTAGGGCAGGCGCGCGTGCTCCACTCTGAGGAAGGGGTCTGGGCAGAAGGCATGTCTGTCCTTAGCCTCTGTTCCCAAGGGGACAGCATCTCCTTGGCCACCTGTCCCAAGGGCAGACTTGGGCTTGCCACCAGGTGCCATACACGGAACGCGCAGAAACAGCTCCCTGGACACACGGGCAGTCAGATGCCATCTTCCACCAAGATGTGGCAGCGTTGTGGGTGGCAGGGGTTGTGCCGGGGAAGGAGTGGGGACAGTCCCCCACAGGTCCCCATCCCAGTGCACGGGCCGTGTGCAGGCATCCTGTCGCTTCCTCTCTCCTGTGGGGAAGGCACTGGCCTATTCCCCGAGTCTGCCTGAGCGCCGGAGCAAAAGGCAAAGCCTTGCCTGCACCAGGAGATGGTAATGGGCATAGAGTGCCATGCTAGGCCACGCACGCTGCTGCAGGGATGTGACTGTGTCTGCTTAGTTCGGCTTGGCAGGGTGAACCGAGGGCGCGAACATGGAGCCCGAGAAAGCAAGGCCCAAGTGGCACCAGCTCTCCCGCAGCTCTTCTTCCCTGACGCGACAGAGCGAATCCCCAAAGCCTTGCTGAGGAAGCAGCAGCGAAGTGCGCTTCGCGCCAAGCTGAAAACCTCTGCAAAAGCATAGCGGTCGCTGGGAAATCAGTCTGTTCTGTGGGCTGCTTTTGTTGCTTGCCTTAGCCTCGTGTTCGCAGCACGATGGGAGAAACCCGCATAGAGCCAAAGCCTCGTTGCCGGGCATCCCCTCTTGGAAAGCACAGCATTCTTTGGGAAATCAGAGTCGGGTCTGTGGGACGATGCTGCTGCTTGCCTGAGCTGGTCTCCACAGCACGTTGTAATAAAACCGCATGGAGCGAAATCCTCTTTGCCCGGGCATCCCCTCTGCCCGAGAGCGAAGCGAGGTTGCACCTGTGGAAAGAGGCTTAAGGAAAGGGACACGTCTGTCACTGTGCTGCCCAGGAGCACGTCTGTGGAAGGGGCAGCACGCTGCCCGGGGAGAAGAGAAGGATCCGTTGGCCTTCTGGTCTGGACACGGTTGCGAAGCAGGAGAGCCGGCCCTGGCAGGAACAGCGGGCCGGTGGCAATACAAGTTTCACCCGCTCCCCGTGCGGAGAGACGGATGCCCGGCTGCTAAGGAGACACGAGGGGATGACTAGGGCAGGGCGCGTGCTCCACTCTGAGGAAGGAGTCTGGGCAGAAAGCATTCCTGTCCTGTGCCTCTGGGCCCAAGGAGACAGCAGCTCCTTGGCCACCTGTCCCTGGGGCAGACATGCGCTTGCCACCAGCCGCCGACACTGAGCTCGCTGAAACAGCTCCCCGAAAGAACGGGCAGTCAGATGCCGTTTTCCTCCAGGATGTGGAAGCTTGGAGGAGGCCCGGGGTTTCCGGGGAAGGAGTGGGGACAGTCCCCCAAGGCTCCCGATTCAGGGCACGTGCGGTGTGCAGGGATCCTGTCGCCTCTCCTTTCCTGTGGGGAAAGCACTGGCCTAGTCTGCGAGTCCGCCTGAGCGGCAGAGCAAAAGGCCAAGCGTCGCCTACACCGGGGCATGGCAGTGTGCATAGAGTGCCATCCTAGGCTTCGCATGCTGCTGCAGGGTTGTGGCTGTGCCTGCTTAGTTCGGCCTGGGAGGGTGAACCCTGGGCGTGAACATGGAGCCCGGGGAAGCAAGGCCCAAGAGGAACATCTGTCCCGCAGCTCTTCTTCCCTGATGCGACAGAGCGAACGCCTAAAGCCTTGCTGAGGAAGCAGCGGCAAAGTGCGGTTCACGCCAACCTGAAAACCCCTGCGAAAGCATATCAGTCGTTGGGAAAGCAGAGTCGGGCCTGTGGTCTGCTCTTCCTGCTTGCCTTGGCCTAATATTCGCAGCAGGGTGGGAGAAACCCTCATTGAGCGAAGCCTCTTTGCCCGGGCATCCCCTCTGGGAAAGCACAGCACGCCTGTCCTGAGCCTCTGGGCCCAAGGAGACAGCAGCTCCTTCGCCACCTGTCCCTGTGGAGACATGGGCTTGCCACCAGGCGCCTACCCTGAACTCGCAGAAAAATCTCCCTGAAAGAACTGGCAGTCAGATTCCGTCGTCCTCCAGGATGTGAAAGCGTTCACGGAGTCACGGGGTGTCCAGGGAAGGAGTGGGGAGGAGTCCCCCACAGCTCCCCATCCCAGTGCGAGGGCAGTGTGCAGGGATCCTGTCGCCTCTCCTCTCCTGTGGGGAAGGAAGTGGCCTAGTCCCCGAGTCCGCCTGCCCGCCAGAGCAAAAGGCCAAGCGTTGCCTGAACCGGGAGATGGTAGTGTGCATAGAGTGCCATCCTAGGCCACGCACGCTGCTGCATTGTTGTCTCTGTGTCTGCTTAGTTTGGCCTGGCAGGGTGAACCGAGGGCGCGAACATGGAGCCCAGGAAAGCAAGGCTCAAGAGGCACCAGCTCTCTCGCGGCTCTTCTTCCCTGACGCGACAGAGCGAAAGCGCGAAGCCTTGCTGAGGAATCAGCAGCGAAGTGCGTTTCGCGCCCAGCTGAAAACTTCTGCGAAAGCATAGCAGTCGCTGGGAAATCAGAGTCGGTTCTGTGGGCTGCTGTGGCTGCTTGCCTTAGCCTCGTATTCGCAGCACGGCGGGAGAAACCCGCATAGAGCGAAAGCCTCTTTGCCTGGGCATCGCCTCTGGGAAAGCACAGCATTCTTTGGGTAATCAGAGTCGGGTTTGTGGGATGCTGCTGCTGCTTGCCTGAGCTAGTCTCCACAGCATGGTGTAATAAAGCCGCGTGGAGCAAAATCCTCTATGCCCGTGCCTCCCCTCTGCCAGAGAGACTAGCGTGGTTGCGCTTGTGGAAACAACCTTAAGGAAAATCTGTCACTGCGCTCCCCAGGAGCATGTCGGGGAAGGTGCAGCTCACCCCTTCCGGGAGAAGAGAAGGAGCCCTTGGCCTTGCTGTCGGGAAACGGTCGTGAAGCAGGAGAGCCTGCCACGGCAGGAACAGCGGGCGGGTGGCAAGACAAGTGTCACCCACTCCCTGTGCGGAGAGAATGAAGCCTGGCTGCTAAGGAGACACGAGCGCACGACTAGGGCAGGCGCGCCTGCTCCACTCTGAGAAAAGAGTCTTGGCAGAAGGCAGGCCTGTCCTGTGCCTCCTGGCCAAGGGGACAGCAGCTCCTTGGCCACCTGTCCATAGGGCAGACCCTCGAGGTCTTGCTACCAGGCGCCCGGCCCCTGAAATCGAAGAAATAGCTCCTGGAGGTACGAACGGGCAGTCAGATGCCGTCTTCCTCTAGGATATGGAAGCTTGGAGGAGGCCCGGGGTTTCCGGGGAAGGAGTGGGGACAGTCCCCCAAGGCTCCCGATTCAGTGCACGTGCGGTGTGCAGGGATCCTGTCGCCTCTCCTTTCCTGTGGTGAAGGCACTGGCCTAGACCGCGAGTCCGCCTGTGCGCCCGAGAAAAAGGCCAAGCATTGCCTACACCGGGAGATGGTAGTGTGCATAGAGTGCAAAGCTAGGCCACGCACGCTGCTGCAGCTTTGTGGCTCTGTCTGCTTAGTTAGGCCTGGCAGGGTGAACTCAGGGCACGAATATGGAGCCCAGGAAAGCAAGGCCCCAGAGGCACCAGCTCTCCCGCAGCTCTTCTTCCCTTACGCGACAGAACCTAGGCCCAAAGCCTTGCTGAGGAAGCCGTGGCGAAGTGCAGTTCGCACCAAGCCCAAAGCCTCTGCGAAAGCAGAGCAGGTGCTGGGAAATCAGAGTCGGTCCCGTGAGCTGCTGTTGCTGCTTGCCTTAACCTAGTATTCCCAGCACGGTGGGAGAAACCCGCATAGAGCAAAAGCCTCTCTGTATGTGCATCAATCCCCTCTGGGAAAGCACAGCATTCGCTGGGAAATCAGTGTCGGTTCTGTGGGATGCTGATGCCGCTTGCCTGAACCTAGTCTCTGAAGCATGGTGGGAGAAACCCGTATGGAGCGAAATCCTCTTAGCCCGGTCATCCCCTCTGCCTGAGGTAGAAGCGTGGTTGCGCCTGTGGAAGCAGACTGAAGGAAAGGGACACGACTGTCACTGCGCTCCCCAGGAGCATGTCTGGGAAAGGCACAGCAACGCCGCCCCGGGAGAAAACAAGGAGCCATTGGCCTTGCTGTCGGGAAACGGTCATGAAGCAGGAGAGCGTTCCCTGGCAGGAAAAGCGGGCCGGTGGCAACACACAAGTGTCACCCGCTCCCTGTGCGGAGAGACGAAGCCTGGCTGCTAAGGAGATACGAGGAGACGACTAGGGCAGGCGCGCGTGCTCCACTCTGAGGAAGGGGTCTGGGCAGAAGGCATGTCTGTCCTTAGCCTCTGTTCCCAAGGGGACAGCATCTCCTTGGCCACCTGTCCCAAGGGCAGACTTGGGCTTGCCACCAGGTGCCATACACGGAACGCGCAGAAACAGCTCCCTGGACACACGGGCAGTCAGATGCCATCTTCCACCAAGATGTGGCAGCGTTGTGGGTGGCAGGGGCTGTGCCGGGGAAGGAGTGGGGACAGTCCCCCAAAGGTCCCCATCCCAGTGCACGGGCCGTGTGCAGGCATCCTGTCGCTTCCTCTCTCCTGTGGGGAAGGCACTGGCCTATTCCCCGAGTCTGCCTGAGCGCCGGAGCAAAAGGCAAAGCCTTGCCTGCGCCAGGAGATGGTAATGGGCATAGAGTGCCATGCTAGGCCACGCACGCTGCTGCAGGGATGTGACTGTGTCTGCTTAGTTCGGCTTGGCAGGGTGAACCGAGGGCGCGAACATGGAGCCCGAGAAAGCAAGGCCCAAGAGGCACCAGCTCTCCCGCAGCTCTTCTTCCCTGACGCGACAGAGCGAATCCCCAAAGCCTTGCTGAGGAAGCAGCAGCGAAGTGCGCTTCGCGCCAAGCTGAAAACCTCTGCAAAAGCATAGCGGTCGCTGGGAAATCAGTCTGTTCTGTGGGCTGCTTTTGTTGCTTGCCTTAGCCTCGTGTTCGCAGCACGATGGGAGAAACCCGCATAGAGCCAAAGCCTCGTTGCCGGGCATCCCCTCTGGGAAAGCACAGCATTCTTTGGGAAATCAGAGTCGGGTCTGTGGGACGATGCTGCTGCTTGCCTGAGCTGGTCTCCACAGCACGTTGTAATAAAACCGCATGGAGCGAAATCCTCTTTGCCCGGGCATCCCCTCTGCCCGAGAGCGAAGCGAGGTTGCACCTGTGGAAAGAGGCTTAAGGAAAGGGACACGTCTTTCACTGTGCTGCCCAGGAGCACGTCTGTGGAAGGGGCAGCACGCTGCCCGGGGAGAAGAGAAGGATCCGTTGGCCTTCTGGTCTGGACACGGTTGCGAAGCAGGAGAGCCGGCCCTGGCAGGAACAGCGGGCCGGTGGCAATACAAGTTTCACCCGCTCCCCGTGCGGAGAGACGGATGTCCGGCTGCTAAGGAGACACGAGGGGATGACTAGGGAAGGGCGCGTGCTCCACTCTGAGGAAGGAGTCTGGGCAGAAAGCATTCCTGTCCTGTGCCTCTGGGCCCAAGGAGACAGCAGCTCCTTGGCCACCTGTCCCTGGGGCAGACATGCGCTTGCCACCAGCCGCCGACACTGAGCTCGCGGAAACAGCTCCCCGAAAGAACGGGCAGTCAGATGCCGTTTTCCTCCAGGATGTGGAAGCTTGGAGGAGGCCCGGGGTTTCCGGGGAAGGAGTGGGGACAGTCCCCCAAGGCTCCCGATTCAGGGCACGTGCGGTGTGCAGGGATCCTGTCGCCTCTCCTTTCCTGTGGGGAAAGCACTGGCCTAGTCTGTGAGTCCGCCTGAGCGGCAGAGCAAAAGGCCAAGCGTCGCCTACACCGGGGCATGGCAGTGTGCATAGAGTGCCATCCTAGGCTTCGCATGCTGCTGCAGGGTTGTGGCTGTGCCTGCTTAGTTCGGCCTGGGAGGGTGAACCCTGGGCGTGAACATGGAGCCCGGGGAAGCAAGGCCCAAGAGGAACATCTGTCCCGCAGCTCTTCTTCCCTGATGCGACAGAGCGAACGCCTAAAGCCTTGCTGAGGAAGCAGCGGCAAAGTGCGGTTCACGCCAACCTGAAAACCCCTGCGAAAGCATATCAGTCGTTGGGAAAGCAGAGTCGGGCCTGTGGTCTGCTCTTCCTGCTTGCCTTGGCCTAATATTCGCAGCAGGGTGGGAGAAACCCTCATTGAGCGAAGCCTCTTTGCCCGGGCATCCCCTCTGGGAAAGCACAGCATGCCTGTCCTGAGCCTCTGGGCCCAAGGAGACAGCAGCTCCTTCGCCACCTGTCCCTGTGGAGACATGGGCTTGCCACCAGGCGCCTACCCTGAACTCGCAGAAAAATCTCCCTGAAAGAACTGGCAGTCAGTTTCCGTCGTCCTCCAGGATGTGAAAGCGTTCACGGAGTCACGGGGTGTCCAGGGAAGGAGTGGGGAGGAGTCCCCCACAGCTCCCCATCCCAGTGCGAGGGCAGTGTGCAGGGATCCTGTCGCCTCTCCTCTCCTGTGGGGAAGGAAGTGGCCTAGTCCCCGAGTCCGCCTGCCCGCCAGAGCAAAAGGCCAAGCGTTGCCTGAACCGGGAGATGGTAGTGTGCATAGAGTGCCATCCTAGGCCACGCACGCTGCTGCATTGTTGTCTCTGTGTCTGCTTCGTTTGGCCTGGCAGGGTGAACCGAGGGCGCGAACATGGAGCCCAGGAAAGCAAGGCTCAAGAGGCACCAGCTCTCTCGCGGCTCTTCTTCCCTGACGCGACAGAGCGAAAGCGCGAAGCCTTGCTGAGGAATCAGCAGCGAAGTGCGTTTCGCGCCCAGCTGAAAACTTCTGTGAAAGCATAGCAGTCGCTGGGAAATCAGAGTCGGTTCTGTGGGCTGCTGTGGCTGCTTGCCTTAGCCTCGTATTCGCAGCACGGCGGGAGAAACCCGCCTAGAGCGAAAGCCTCTTTGCCTGGGCATCGCCTCTGGGAAAGCACAGCATTCTTTGGGTAATCAGAGTCGGGTTTGTGGGATGCTGCTGCTGCTTGCCTGAGCTAGTCTCCACAGCATGGTGTAATAAACCCGCGTGGAGCAAAATCCTCTATGCCCGTGCCTCCCCTCTGCCAGAGAGACTAGCGTGGTTGCGCTTGTGGAAACAACCTTAAGGAAAATCTGTCACTGCGCTCCCCAGGAGCATGTCGGGGAAGGTGCAGCTCACCCCTTCCGGGAGAAGAGAAGGAGCCGTTGGCCTTGCTGTCGGGAAACGGTCGTGAAGCAGGAGAGCCTGCCACGGCAGGAACAGCGGGCGGGTGGCAAGACAAGTGTCACCCACTCCCTGTGCGGAGAGAATGAAGCCTGGCTGCTAAGGAGACACGAGCGCACGACTAGGGCAGGCGCGCCTGCTCCACTCTGAGAAAAGAGTCTTGGCAGAAGGCAGGCCTGTCCTGTGCCTCCTGGCCAAGGGGACAGCAGCTCCTTGGCCACCTGTCCATAGGGCAGACCCTCGAGGTCTTGCTACCAGGCGCCCGGCCCCTGAAATCGAAGAAATAGCTCCTGGAGGTACGAACGGGCAGTCAGATGCCGTCTTCCTCTAGGATATGGAAGCTTGGAGGAGGCCCGGGGTTTCCGGGGAAGGAGTGGGGACAGTCCCCCAAGGCTCCCGATTCAGTGCACGTGCGGTGTGCAGGGATCCTGTCGCCTCTCCTTTCCTGTGGTGAAGGCACTGGCCTAGACCGCGAGTCCGCCTGTGCGCCCGAGAAAAAGGCCAAGCATTGCCTACACCGGGAGATGGTAGTGTGCATAGAGTGCAAAGCTAGGCCACGCACGCTGCTGCAGCTTTGTGGCTCTGTCTGCTTAGTTAGGCCTGGCAGGGTGAACTCAGGGCACGAATATGGAGCCCAGGAAAGCAAGGCCCCAGAGGCACCAGCACTCCCGCAGCTCTTCTTCCCTCTCGCGACAGAACCTAGGCCCAAAGCCTTGCTGAAGAAGCCGTGGCGAAGTGCAGTTCGCACCAAGCCCAAAGCCTCTGCGAAAGCAGAGCAGGTGCTGGGAAATAAGAGTCGGTCCCGTGAGCTGCTGTTGCTGCTTGCCTTAACCTAGTATTCCCAGCACGGTGGGAGAAACCCGCATAGAACAAAAGCCTCTCTGTATCTGCATCCATCCCCTCTGGGAAAGCACAGCATTCGCTGGGAAATCAGTGTCGGTTCTGTGGGATGCTGATGCCGCTTGCCTGAACCTAGTCTCTGAAGCATGGTGGGAGAAACCCGTATGGAGCGAAATCCTCTTAGCCCGGTCATCCCCTCTGGCTGAGAGAGAAGCGTGGTTGCGCCTGTGGAAGCAGACTGAAGGAAAGGGACACGACTGTCACTGCGCTCCCCAGGAGCATGTCTGGGAAAGACACAGCAACGCCGCCCCGTGAGAAAACAAGGAGCCATTGGCCTTGCTGTCGGGAAACGGTCATGAAGCAGGAGAGCGTTCCCTGGCAGGAAAAGCGGGCCGGTGGCAACACACAAGTGTCACCCGCTCCCTGTGCGGAGAGACGAAGCCTGGCTGCTAAGGAGATACGAGGAGACGACTAGGGCAGGCGCGCGTGCTCCACTCTGAGGAAGGGGTCTGGGCAGAAGGCATGTCTGTCCTTAGCCTCTGTTCCCAAGGGGACAGCATCTCCTTGGCCACCTGTCCCAAGGGCAGACTTGGGCTTGCCACCAGGTGCCATACACGGAACGCGCAGAAACAGCTCCCTGGACAAACGGGCAGTCAGATGCCATCTTCCACCAAGATGTGGCAGCGTTGTGGGTGGCAGGGGTTGTGCCGGGGAAGGAGTGGGGACAGTCCCCCACAGGTCCCCATCCCAGTGCACGGGCCGTGTGCAGGGATCCTGTCGCTTCCTCTCTCCTGTGGGGAAGGCACTGGCCTATTCCCCGAGTCTGCCTGAGCGCCGGAGCAAAAGGCAAAGCCTTGCCTGCGCCAGGAGATGGTAATGGGCATAGAGTGCCATGCTAGGCCACGCACGCTGCTGCAGGGATGTGACTGTGTCTGCTTAGTTCGGCTTGGCAGGGTGAACCGAGGGCGCGAACATGGAGCCCGAGAAAGCAAGGCCCAAGAGGCACCAGCTCTCCCGCAGCTCTTCTTCCCTGACGCGACAGAGCGAATCCCCAAAGCCTTGCTGAGGAAGCAGCAGCGAAGTGCGCTTCGCGCCAAGCTGAAAACCTCTGCAAAAGCATAGCGGTCGCTGGGAAATCAGTCTGTTCTGTGGGCTGCTTTTGTTGCTTGCCTTAGCCTCGTGTTCGCAGCACGATGGGAGAAACCCGCATAGAGCCAAAGCCTCGTTGCCGGGCATCCCCTCTGGGAAAGCACAGCATTCTTTGGGAAATCAGAGTCGGGTCTGTGGGACGATGCTGCTGCTTGCCTGAGCTGGTCTCCACAGCACGTTGTAATAAAACCGCATGGAGCGAAATCCTCTTTGCCCGGGCATCCCCTCTGCCCGAGAGAGAAGCGAGGTTGCACCTGTGGAAAGAGGCTTAAGGAAAGGGACACGTCTGTCACTGTGCTGCCCAGGAGCACGTCTGTGGAAGGGGCAGCACGCTGCCCGGGGAGAAGAGAAGGATCCGTTGGCCTTCTGGTCTGGACACGGTTGCGAAGCAGGAGAGCCGGCCCTGGCAGGAACAGCGGGCCGGTGGCAATACAAGTTTCACCCGCTCCCCGTGCGGAGAGACGGAAGCCCGGCTGCTAAGGAGACACGAGGGGATGACTAGGGCAGGGCGCGTGCTCCACTCTGAGGAAGGAGTCTGGGCAGAAAGCATTCCTGTCCTGTGCCTCTGGGCCCAAGGAGACAGCAGCTCCTTGGCCACCTGTCCCTGGGGCAGACATGCGCTTGCCACCAGCCGCCGACACTGAGCTCGCTGAAACAGCTCCCCGAAAGAACGGGCAGTCAGATGCCGTTTTCCTCCAGGATGTGGAAGCTTGGAGGAGGCCCGGGGTTTCCGGGGAAGGAGTGGGGACAGTCCCCAAAGGCTCCCGATTCAGGGCACGTGCGGTGTGCAGGGATCCTGTCGCCTCTCCTTTCCTGTGGGGAAAGCTCTGGCCTAGTCTGCGAGTCCGCCTGAGCGGCAGAGCAAAAGGCCAAGCGTCGCCTACACCGGGGCATGGCAGTGTGCATAGAGTGCCATCCTAGGCTTCGCATGCTGCTGCAGGGTTGTGGCTGTGCCTGCTTAGTTCGGCCTGGGAGGGTGAACCCTGGGCGTGAACATGGAGCCCGGGGAAGCAAGGCCCAAGAGGAACATCTGTCCCGCAGCTCTTCTTCCCTGATGCGACAGAGCGAACGCCTAAAGCCTTGCTGAGGAAGCAGCGGCAAAGTGCGGTTCACGCCAACCTGAAAACCCCTGCGAAAGCATATCAGTCGTTGGGAAAGCAGAGTCGGGCCTGTGGTCTGCTCTTCCTGCTTGCCTTGGCCTAATATTCGCAGCAGGGTGGGAGAAACCCTCATTGAGCGAAGCCTCTTTGCCCGGGCATCCCCTCTGGGAAAGCACAGCACGCCTGTCCTGAGCCTCTGGGCCCAAGGAGACAGCAGCTCCTTCGCCACCTGTCCCTGTGGAGACATGGGCTTGCCACCAGGCGCCTACCCTGAACTCGCAGAAAAATCTCCCTGAAAGAACTGGCAGTCAGATTCCGTCGTCCTCCAGGATGTGAAAGCGTTCACGGAGTCACGGGGTGTCCAGGGAAGGAGTGGGGAGGAGTCCCCCACAGCTCCCCATCCCAGTGCGAGGGCAGTGTGCAGGGATCCTGTCGCCTCTCCTCTCCTGTGGGGAAGGAAGTGGCCTAGTCCCCGAGTCCGCCTGCCCGCCAGAGCAAAAGGCCAAGCGTTGCCTGAACCGGGAGATGGTAATGTGCATAGAGTGCCATCCTAGGCCACGCACGCTGCTGCATTGTTGTCTCTGTGTCTGCTTAGTTTGGCCTGGCAGGGTGAACCGAGGGCGCGAACATGGAGCCCAGGAAAGCAAGGCTCAAGAGGCACCAGCTCTCTCGCGGCTCTTCTTCCCTGACGCGACAGAGCGAAAGCGCGAAGCCTTGCTGAGGAATCAGCAGCGAAGTGCGTTTCGCGCCCAGCTGAAAACTTCTGCGAAAGCATAGCAGTCGCTGGGAAATCAGAGTCGGTTCTGTGGGCTGCTGTTGCTGCTTGCCTTAGCCTCGTATTCGCAGCTCGGCGGGAGAAACCCGCATAGAGCGAAAGCCTCTTTGCCTGGGCATCGCCTCTGGGAAAGCACAGCATTCTTTGGGTAATCAGAGTCGGGTTTGTGGGATGCTGCTGCTGCTTGCCTGAGCTAGTCTCCACAGCATGGTGTAATAAACCCGCGTGGAGCAAAATCCTCTATGCCCGTGCCTCCCCTCTGCCAGAGAGACTAGCGTGGTTGCGCTTGTGGAAACAACCTTAAGGAAAATCTGTCACTGCGCTCCCCAGGAGCATGTCGGGGAAGGTGCAGCTCACCCCTTCCGGGAGAAGAGAAGGAGCCGTTGGCCTTGCTGTCGGGAAACGGTCGTGAAGCAGGAGAGCCTGCCACGGCAGGAACAGCGGGCGGGTGGCAAGACAAGTGTCACCCACTCCCTGTGCGGAGAGAATGAAGCCTGGCTGCTAAGGAGACACGAGCGCACGACTAGGGCAGGCGCGCCTGCTCCACTCTGAGAAAAGAGTCTTGGCAGAAGGCAGGCCTGTCCTGTACCTCCTGGCCACGGGGACAGCAGCTCCTTGGCCACCTGTCCATAGGGCAGACCCTCGAGGTCTTGCTACCAGGCGCCCGGCCCCTGAAATCGAAGAAATAGCTCCTGGAGGTACGAACGGGCAGTCAGATGCCGTCTTCCTCTAGGATATGGAAGCTTGGAGGAGGCCCGGGGTTTCCGGGGAAGGAGTGGGGACAGTCCCCCAAGGCTCCCGATTCAGTGCACGTGCGGTGTGCAGGGATCCTGTCGCCTCTCCTTTCCTGTGGTGAAGGCACTGGCCTAGACCGCGAGTCCGCCTGTGCGCCCGAGAAAAAGGCCAAGCATTGCCTACACCGGGAGATGGTAGTGTGCATAGAGTGCAAAGCTAGGCCACGCACGCTGCTGCAGCTTTGTGGCTCTGTCTGCTTAGTTAGGCCTGGCAGGGTGAACTCAGGGCACGAATATGGAGCCCAGGAAAGCAAGGCCCAAGAGGCACCAGCTCTCCCGCAGCTCTTCTTCCCTTACGCGACAGAACCTAGGCCCAAAGCCTTGCTGAGGAAGCCGTGGCGAAGTGCAGTTCGCACCAAGCCCAAAGCCTCTGCGAAAGCAGAGCACGTGCTGGGAAATCAGAGTCGGTCCCGTGAGCTGCTGTTGCTGCTTGCCTTAACCTAGTATTCCCAGCACGGTGGGAGAAACCCGCATAGAGCAAAAGCCTCTCTGTATGTGCATCCATCCCCTCTGGGAAAGCACAGCATTCGCTGGGAAATCAGTGTCGGTTCTGTGGGATGCTGATGCCGCTTGCCTGAACCTAGTCTCTGAAGCATGGTGGGAGAAACCCGTATGGAGCGAAATCCTCTTAGCCCGGTCATCCCCTCTGCCTGAGAGAGAAGCGTGGTTGCGCCTGTGGAAGCAGACTGAAGGAAAGGGACACGACTGTCACTGCGCTCCCCAGGAGCATGTCTGGGAAAGGCACAGCAACGCCGCCCCGGGAGAAAACAAGGAGCCATTGGCCTTGGTGTCGGGAAATGGTCATGAAGCAGGAGAGCGTTCCCTGGCAGAAAAAGCGGGCCGGTGGCAACACACAAGTGTCACCCGCTCCCTGTGCGGAGAGACGAAGCCTGGCTGCTAAGGAGATACGAGGAGACGACTAGGGCAGGCGCGCGTGCTCCACTCTGAGGAAGGGGTCTGGGCAGAAGGCATGTCTGTCCTTAGCCTCTGTTCCCAAGGGGACAGCATCTCCTTGGCCACCTGTCCCAAGGGCAGACTTGGGCTTGCCACCAGGTGCCATACACGGAACGCGCAGAAACAGCTCCCTGGACACACGGGCAGTCAGATGCCATCTTCCACCAAGATGTGGCAGCGTTGTGGGTGGCAGGGGCTGTGCCGGGGAAGGAGTGGGGACAGTCCCCCACAGGTCCCCATCCCAGTGCACGGGCCGTGTGCAGGCATCCTGTCGCTTCCTCTCTCCTGTGGGGAAGGCACTGGCCTATTCCCCGAGTCTGCCTGAGCGCCGGAGCAAAAGGCAAAGCCTTGCCTGCGCCAGGAGATGGTAATGGGCATAGAGTGCCATGCTAGGCCACGCACGCTGCTGCAGGGATGTGACTGTGTCTGCTTAGTTCGGCTTGGCAGGGTGAACCGAGGGCGCGAACATGGAGCCCGAGAAAGCAAGGCCCAAGGGGCACCAGCTCTCCCGCAGCTCTTCTTCCCTGACGCGACAGAGCGAATCCCCAAAGCCTTGCTGAGGAAGCAGCAGCGAAGTGCGCTTCGCGCCAAGCTGAAAACCTCTGCAAAAGCATAGCGGTCGCTGGGAAATCAGTCTGTTCTGTGGGCTGCTTTTGTTGCTTGCCTTAGCCTCGAGTTCGCAGCACGATGGGAGAAACCCGCATAGAGCCAAAGCCTCGTTGCCGGGCATCCCCTCTGGGAAAGCACAGCATTCTTTGGGAAATCAGAGTCGGGTCTGTGGGACGATGCTGCTGCTTGCCTGAGCTGGTCTCCACAGCACGTTGTAATAAAACCGCATGGAGCGAAATCCTCTTTGCCCGGGCATCCCCTCTGCCCGAGAGCGAAGCGAGGTTGCACCTGTGGAAAGAGGCTTAAGGAAAGGGACACGTCTGTCACTGTGCTGCCCAGGAGCACGTCTGTGGAAGGGGCAGCACGCTGCCCGGGGAGAAGAGAAGGATCCGTTGGCCTTCTGGTCTGGACACGGTTGCGAAGCAGGAGAGCCGGCCCTGGCAGGAACAGCGGGCCGGTGGCAATACAAGTTTCACCCGCTCCCCGTGCGGAGAGACGGATGCCCGGCTGCTAAGGAGACACGAGGGGATGACTAGGGCAGGGCGCGTGCTCCACTCTGAGGAAGGAGTCTGGGCAGAATGCATTCCTGTCCTGTGCCTCTGGGCCCAAGGAGACAGCAGCTCCTTGGCCACCTGTCCCTGGGGCAGACATGCGCTTGCGACCAGCCGCCGACACTGAGCTCGCGGAAACAGCTCCCCGAAAGAACGGGCAGTCAGATGCCGTTTTCCTCCAGGATGTGGAAGCTTGGAGGAGGCCCGGGGTTTCCGGGGAAGGAGTGGGGACAGTCCCCCAAGGCTCCCGATTCAGGGCACGTGCGGTGTGCAGGGATCCTGTCGCCTCTCCTTTCCTGTGGGGAAAGCACTGGCCTAGTCTGCGAGTCCCCCTGAGCGGCAGAGCAAAAGGCCAAGCGTCGCCTACACCGGGGCATGGCAGTGTGCATAGAGTGCCATCCTAGGCTTCGCATGCTGCTGCAGGGTTGTGGCTGTGCCTGCTTAGTTCGGCCTGGGAGGGTGAACCCTGGGCGTGAACATGGAGCCCGGGGAAGCAAGGCCCAAGAGGAACATCTGTCCCGCAGCTCTTCTTCCCTGATGCGACAGAGCGAACGCCTAAAGCCTTGCTGAGGAAGCAGCGGCAAAGTGCGGTTCACGCCAACCTGAAAACCCCTGCGAAAGCATATCAGTCGTTGGGAAAGCAGAGTCGGGCCTGTGGTCTGCTCTTCCTGCTTGCCTTGGCCTAATATTCGCAGCAGGGTGGGAGAAACCCTCATTGAGCGAAGCCTCTTTGCCCGGGCATCCCCTCTGGGAAAGCACAGCACGCCTGTCCTGAGCCTCTGGGCCCAAGGAGACAGCAGCTCCTTCGCCACCTGTCCCTGTGGAGACATGGGCTTGCCACCAGGCGCCTACCCTGAACTCGCAGAAAAATCTCCCTGAAAGAACTGGCAGTCAGATTCCGTCGTCCTCCAGGATGTGAAAGCGTTCACGGAGTCACGGGGTGTCCAGGGAAGGAGTGGGGAGGAGTCCCCCACAGCTCCCCATCCCAGTGCGAGGGCAGTGTGCAGGGATCCTGTCGCCTCTCCTCTCCTGTGGGGAAGGAAGTGGCCTAGTCCCCGAGTCCGCCTGCCCGCCAGAGCAAAAGGCCAAGCGTTGCCTGAACCGGGAGATGGTAGTGTGCATAGAGTGCCATCCTAGGCCACGCACGCTGCTGCATTGTTGTCTCTGTGTCTGCTTAGTTTGGCCTGGCAGGGTGAACCGAGGGCGCGAACATGGAGCCCAGGAAAGCAAGGCTCAAGAGGCACCAGCTCTCTCGCGGCTCTTCTTCCCTGACGCGACAGAGCGAAAGCGCGAAGCCTTGCTGAGGAATCAGCAGCGAAGTGCGTTTCGCGCCCAGCTGAAAACTTCTGCGAAAGCATAGCAGTCGCTGGGAAATCAGAGTCGGTTCTGTGGGCTGCTGTTGCTGCTTGCCTTAGCCTCGTATTCGCAGCTCGGCGGGAGAAACCCGCATAGAGCGAAAGCCTCTTTGCCTGGGCATCGCCTCTGGGAAAGCACAGCATTCTTTGGGTAATCAGAGTCGGGTTTGTGGGATGCTGCTGCTGCTTGCCTGAGCTAGTCTCCACAGCATGGTGTAATAAACCCGCGTGGAGCAAAATCCTCTATGCCCGTGCCTCCCCTCTGCCAGAGAGACTAGCGTGGTTGCGCTTGTGGAAACAACCTTAAGGAAAATCTGTCACTGCGCTCCCCAGGAGCATGTCGGGGAAGGTGCAGCTCACCCCTTCCGGGAGAAGAGAAGGAGCCGTTGGCCTTGCTGTTGGGAAACGGTCGTGAAGCAGGAGAGCCTGCCACGGCAGGAACAGCGGGCGGGTGGCAAGACAAGTGTCACCCACTCCCTGTGCGGAGAGAATGAAGCCTGGCTGCTAAGGAGACACGAGCGCACGACTAGGGCAGGCGCGCCTGCTCCACTCTGAGAAAAGAGTCTTGGCAGAAGGCAGGCCTGTCCTGTGCCTCCTGGCCACGGGGACAGCAGCTCCTTGGCCACCTGTCCATAGGGCAGACCCTCGAGGTCTTGCTACCAGGCGCCCGGCCCCTGAAATCGAAGAAATAGCTCCTGGAGGTACGAACGGGCAGTCAGATGCCGTCTTCCTCTAGGATATGGAAGCTTGGAGGAGGCCCGGGGTTTCCGGGGAAGGAGTGGGGACAGTCCCCCAAGGCTCCCGATTCAGTGCACGTGCGGTGTGCAGGGATCCTGTCGCCTCTCCTTTCCTGTGGTGAAGGCACTGGCCTAGACCATGAGTCCGCCTGTGCGCCCGAGAAAAAGGCCAAGCATTGCCTACACCGGGAGATGGTAGTGTGCATAGAGTGCAAAGCTAGGCCACGCACGCTGCTGCAGCTTTGTGGCTCTGTCTGCTTAGTTAGGCCTGGCAGGGTGAACTCAGGGCACGAATATGGAGCCCAGGAAAGCAAGGCCCCAGAGGCACCAGCTCTCCCGCAGCTCTTCTTCCCTTACGCGACAGAACCTAGGCCCAAAGCCTTGCTGAGGAAGCCGTGGCGAAGTGCAGTTCGCACCAAGCCCAAAGCCTCTGCGAAAGCAGAGCAGGTGCTGGGAAATCAGAGTCGGTCCCGTGAGCTGCTGTTGCTGCTTGCCTTAACCTAGTATTCCCAGCACGGTGGGAGAAACCCGCATAGAGCAAAAGCCTCTCTGTATCTGCATCCATCCCCTCTGGGAAAGCACAGCATTCGCTGGGAAATCAGTGTCGGTTCTGTGGGATGCTGATGCCGCTTGCCTGAACCTAGTCTCTGAAGCATGGTGGGAGAAACCCGTATGGAGCGAAATCCTCTTAGCCCGGTCATCCCCTCTGGCTGAGAGAGAAGCGTGGTTGCGCCTGTGGAAGCAGACTGAAGGAAAGGGACACGACTGTCACTGCGCTCCCCAGGAGCATGTCTGGGAAAGGCACAGCAACGCCGCCCCGGGAGAAAACAAGGAGCCATTGGCCTTGCTGTCGGGAAACGGTCATGAAGCAGGAGAGCGTTCCCTGGCAGGAAAAGCGGGCCGGTGGCAACACACAAGTGTCACCCGCTCCCTGTGCGGAGAGACGAAGCCTGGCTGCTAAGGAGATACGAGGAGACGACTAGGGCAGGCGCGCGTGCTCCACTCTGAGGAAGGGGTCTGGGCAGAAGGCATGTCTGTCCTTAGCCTCTGTTCCCAAGGGGACAGCATCTCCTTGGCCACCTGTCCCAAGGGCAGACTTGGGCTTGCCACCAGGTGCCATACACGGAACGCGCAGAAACAGCTCCCTGGACACACGGGCAGTCAGATGCCATCTTCCACCAAGATGTGGCAGCGTTGTGGGTGGCAGGGGTTGTGCCGGGGAAGGAGTGGGGACAGTCCCCCACAGGTCCCCATCCCAGTGCACGGGCCGTGTGCAGGCATCCTGTCGCTTCCTCTCTCCTGTGGGGAAGGCACTGGCCTATTCCCCGAGTCTGCCTGAGCGCCGGAGCAAAAGGCAAAGCCTTGCCTGCGCCAGGAGATGGTAATGGGCATAGAGTGCCATGCTAGGCCACGCACGCTGCTGCAGGGATGTGACTGTGTCTGCTTAGTTCGGCTTGGCAGGGTGAACCGAGGGCGCGAACATGGAGCCCGAGAAAGCAAGGCCCAAGAGGCACCAGCTCTCCCGCAGCTCTTCTTCCCTGACGCGACAGAGCGAATCCCCAAAGCCTTGCTGAGGAAGCAGCAGCGAAGTGCGCTTCGCGCCAAGCTGAAAACCTCTGCAAAAGCATAGCGGTCGCTGGGAAATCAGTCTGTTCTGTGGGCTGCTTTTGTTGCTTGCCTTAGCCTCGAGTTCGCAGCACGATGGGAGAAACCCGCATAGAGCCAAAGCCTCGTTGCCGGGCATCCCCTCTGGGAAAGCACAGCATTCTTTGGGAAATCAGAGTCGGGTCTGTGGGACGATGCTGCTGCTTGCCTGAGCTGGTCTCCACAGCACGTTGTAATAAAACCGCATGGAGCGAAATCCTCTTTGCCCGGGCATCCCCTCTGCCCGAGAGCGAAGCGAGGTTGCACCTGTGGAAAGAGGCTTAAGGAAAGGGACACGTCTGTCACTGTGCTGCCCAGGAGCACGTCTGTGGAAGGGGCAGCACGCTGCCCGGGGAGAAGAGAAGGATCCGTTGGCCTTCTGGTCTGGACAGGGTTGCGAAGCAGGAGAGCCGGCCCTGGCAGGAACAGCGGGCCGGTGGCAATACAAGTTTCACCCGCTCCCCGTGCGGAGAGACGGATGCCCGGCTGCTAAGGAGACACGAGGGGATGACTAGGGCAGGGCGCGTGCTCCACTCTGAGGAAGGAGTCTGGGAAGAATGCATTCCTGTCCTGTGCCTCTGGGCCCAAGGAGGCAGCAGCTCCTTGGCCACCTGTCCCTGGGGCAGACATGCGCTTGCCACCAGCCGCCGACACTGAGCTCGCGGAAACAGCTCCCCGAAAGAACGGGCAGTCAGATGCCGTTTTCCTCCAGGATGTGGAAGCTTGGAGGAGGCCCGGGGTTTCCGGGGAAGGAGTGGGGACAGTCCCCCAAGGCTCCCGATTCAGGGCACGTGCGGTGTGCAGGGATCCTGTCGCCTCTCCTTTCCTGTGGGGAAAGCACTGGCCTAGTCTGCGAGTCCGCCTGAGCGGCAGAGCAAAAGGCCAAGCGTCGCCTACACCGGGGCATGGCAGTGTGCATAGAGTGCCATCCTAGGCTTCGCATGCTGCTGCAGGGTTGTGGCTGTGCCTGCTTAGTTCGGCCTGGGAGGGTGAACCCTGGGCGTGAACATGGAGCCCGGGGAAGCAAGGCCCAAGAGGAACATCTGTCCCGCAGCTCTTCTTCCCTGATGCGACAGAGCGAACGCCTAAAGCCTTGCTGAGGAAGCAGCGGCAAAGTGCGGTTCACGCCAACCTGAAAACCCCTGCGAAAGCATATCAGTCGTTGGGAAAGCAGAGTCGGGCCTGTGGTCTGCTCTTCCTGCTTGCCTTGGCCTAATATTCGCAGCAGGGTGGGAGAAACCCTCATTGAGCGAAGCCTCTTTGCCCGGGCATCCCCTCTGGGAAAGCACAGCACGCCTGTCCTGAGCCTCTGGGCCCAAGGAGACAGCAGCTCCTTCGCCACCTGTCCCTGTGGAGACATGGGCTTGCCACCAGGCGCCTACCCTGAACTCGCAGAAAAATCTCCCTGAAAGAACTGGCAGTCAGATTCCGTCGTCCTCCAGGATGTGAAAGCGTTCACGGAGTCACGGGGTGTCCAGGGAAGGAGTGGGGAGGAGTCCCCCACAGCTCCCCATCCCAGTGCGAGGGCAGTGTGCAGGGATCCTGTCGCCTCTCCTCTCCTGTGGGGAAGGAAGTGGCCTAGTCCCCGAGTCCGCCTGCCCGCCAGAGCAAAAGGCCAAGCGTTGCCTGAACCGGGAGATGGTAGTGTGCATAGAGTGCCATCCTAGGCCACGCACGCTGCTGCATTGTTGTCTCTGTGTCTGCTTAGTTTGGCCTGGCAGGGTGAACCGAGGGCGCGAACATGGAGCCCAGGAAAGCAAGGCTCAAGAGGCACCAGCTCTCTCGCGGCTCTTCTTCCCTGACGCGACAGAGCGAAAGCGCGAAGCCTTGCTGAGGAATCAGCAGCGAAGTGCGTTTCGCGCCCAGCTGAAAACTTCTGCGAAAGCATAGCAGTCGCTGGGAAATCAGAGTCGGTTCTGTGGGCTGCTGTTGCTGCTTGCCTTAGCCTCGTATTCGCAGCTCGGCGGGAGAAACCCGCATAGAGCGAAAGCCTCTTTGCCTGGGCATCGCCTCTGGGAAAGCACAGCATTCTTTGGGTAATCAGAGTCGGGTTTGTGGGATGCTGCTGCTGCTTGCCTGAGCTAGTCTCCACAGCATGGTGTAATAAACCCGCGTGGAGCAAAATCCTCTATGCCCGTGCCTCCCCTCTGCCAGAGAGACTAGCGTGGTTGCGCTTGTGGAAACAACCTTAAGGAAAATCTGTCACTGCGCTCCCCAGGAGCATGTCGGGGAAGGTGCAGCTCACCCCTTCCGGGAGAAGAGAAGGAGCCGTTGGCCTTGCTGTCGGGAAACGGTCGTGAAGCAGGAGAGCCTGCCACGGCAGGAACAGCGGGCGGGTGGCAAGACAAGTGTCACCCACTCCCTGTGCGGAGAGAATGAAGCCTGGCTGCTAAGGAGACACGAGCGCACGACTAGGGCAGGCGCGCCTGCTCCACTCTGAGAAAAGAGTCTTGGCAGAAGGCAGGCCTGTCCTGTGCCTCCTGGCCAAGGGGACAGCAGCTCCTAGGCCACCTGTCCATAGGGCAGACCCTCTAGGTCTTGCTACCAGGCGCCCGGCCCCTGAAATCGAAGAAATAGCTCCTGGAGGTACGAACGGGCAGTCAGATGCCGTCTTCCTCTAGGATATGGAAGCTTGGAGGAGGCCCGGGGTTTCCGGGGAAGGAGTGGGGACAGTCCCCCAAGGCTCCCGATTCAGTGCACGTGCGGTGTGCAGGGATCCTGTCGCCTCTCCTTTCCTGTGGTGAAGGCACTGGCCTAGACCGCGAGTCCGCCTGTGCGCCCGAGAAAAAGGCCAAGCATTGCCTACACCGGGAGATGGTAGTGTGCATAGAGTGCAAAGCTAGGCCACGCACGCTGCTGCAGCTTTGTGGCTCTGTCTGCTTAGTTAGGCCTGGCAGGGTGAACTCAGGGCACGAATATGGAGCCCAGGAAAGCAAGGCCCCAGAGGCACCAGCTCTCCCGCAGCTCTTCTTCCCTTACGCGACAGAACCTAGGCCCAAAGCCTTGCTGAGGAAGCCGTGGCGAAGTGCAGTTCGCACCAAGCCCAAAGCCTCTGCGAAAGCAGAGCAGGTTCTGGGAAATCAGAGTCGGTCCCGTGAGCTGCTGTTGCTGCTTGCCTTAACCTAGTATTCCCAGCACGGTGGGAGAAACCCGCATAGAGCAAAAGCCTCTCTGTATGTGCATCCATCCCCTCTGGGAAAGCACAGCATTCGCTGGGAAATCAGTGTCGGTTCTGTGGGATGCTGATGCCGCTTGCCTGAACCTAGTCTCTGAAGCATGGTGGGAGAAACCCGTATGGAGCGAAATCCTCTTAGCCCGGTCATCCCCTCTGCCTGAGAGAGAAGCGTGGTTGCGCCTGTGGAAGCAGACTGAAGGAAAGGGACACGACTGTCACTGCGCTCCCCAGGAGCATGTCTGGGAAAGACACAGCAACGCCGCCCCGGGAGAAAACAAGGAGCCATTGGCCTTGCTGTCGGGAAACGGTCATGAAGCAGGAGAGCGTTCCCTGGCAGGAAAAGCGGGCCGGTGGCAACACACAAGTGTCACCCGCTCCCTGTGCGGAGAGACGAAGCCTGGCTGCTAAGGAGATACGAGGAGACGACTAGGGCAGGCGCGCGTGCTCCACTCTGAGGAAGGGGTCTGGGCAGAAGGCATGTCTGTCCTTAGCCTCTGTTCCCAAGGGGACAGCATCTCCTTGGCCACCTGTCCCAAGGGCAGACTTGGGCTTGCCACCAGGTGCCATACACGGAACGCGCAGAAACAGCTCCCTGGACACACGGGCAGTCAGATGCCATCTTCCACCAAGATGTGGCAGCGTTGTGGGTGGCAGGGGTTGTGCCGGGGAAGGAGTGGGGACAGTCCCCCACAGGTCCCCATCCCAGTGCACGGGCCGTGTGCAGGCATCCTGTCGCTTCCTCTCTCCTGTGGGGAAGGCACTGGCCTATTCCCCGAGTCTGCCTGAGCGCCGGAGCAAAAGGCAAAGCCTTGCCTGCGCCAGGAGATGGTAATGGGCATAGAGTGCCATGCTAGGCCACGCACGCTGCTGCAGGGATGTGACTGTGTCTGCTTAGTTCGGCTTGGCAGGGTGAACCGAGGGCGCGAACATGGAGCCCGAGAAAGCAAGGCCCAAGAGGCACCAGCTCTCCCGCAGCTCTTCTTCCCTGACGCGACAGAGCGAATCCCCAAAGCCTTGCTGAGGAAGCAGCAGCGAAGTGCGCTTCGCGCCAAGCTGAAAACCTCTGCAAAAGCATAGCGGTCGCTGGGAAATCAGTCTGTTCTGTGGGCTGCTTTTGTTGCTTGCCTTAGCCTCGTGTTCGCAGCACGATGGGAGAAACCCGCATAGAGCCAAAGCCTCGTTGCCGGGCATCCCCTCTTGGAAAGCACAGCATTCTTTGGGAAATCAGAGTCGGGTCTGTGGGACGATGCTGCTGCTTGCCTGAGCTGGTCTCCACAGCACGTTGTAATAAAACCGCATGGAGCGAAATCCTCTTTGCCCGGGCATCCCCTCTGCCCGAGAGCGAAGCGAGGTTGCACCTGTGGAAAGAGGCTTAAGGAAAGGGACACGTCTGTCACTGTGCTGCCCAGGAGCACGTCTGTGGAAGGGGCAGCACGCTGCCCGGGGAGAAGAGAAGGATCCGTTGGCCTTCTGGTCTGGACACGGTTGCGAAGCAGGAGAGCCGGCCCTGGCAGGAACAGCGGGCCGGTGGCAATACAAGTTTCACCCGCTCCCCGTGTGGAGAGACGGATGCCCGGCTGCTAAGGAGACACGAGGGGATGACTAGGGCAGGGCGCGTGCTCCACTCTGAGGAAGGAGTCTGGGCAGAAAGCATTCCTGTCCTGTGCCTCTGGGCCCAAGGAGACAGCAGCTCCTTGGCCACCTGTCCCTGGGGCAGACATGCGCTTGCCACCAGCCGCCGACACTGAGCTCGCTGAAACAGCTCCCCGAAAGAACGGGCAGTCAGATGCCGTTTTCCTCCAGGATGTGGAAGCTTGGAGGAGGCCCGGGGTTTCCGGGGAAGGAGTGGGGACAGTCCCCCAAGGCTCCCGATTCAGGGCACGTGCGGTGTGCAGGGATCCTGTCGCCTCTCCTTTCCTGTGGGGAAAGCACTGGCCTAGTCTGCGAGTCCGCCTGAGCGGCAGAGCAAAAGGCCAAGCGTCGCCTACACCGGGGCATGGCAGTGTGCATAGAGTGCCATCCTAGGCTTCGCATGCTGCTGCAGGGTTGTGGCTGTGCCTGCTTAGTTCGGCCTGGGAGGGTGAACCCTGGGCGTGAACATGGAGCCCGGGGAAGCAAGGCCCAAGAGGAACATCTGTCCCGCAGCTCTTCTTCCCTGATGCGACAGAGCGAACGCCTAAAGCCTTGCTGAGGAAGCAGCGGCAAAGTGCGGTTCACGCCAACCTGAAAACCCCTGCGAAAGCATATCAGTCGTTGGGAAAGCAGAGTCGGGCCTGTGGTCTGCTCTTCCTGCTTGCCTTGGCCTAATATTCGCAGCAGGGTGGGAGAAACCCTCATTGAGCGAAGCCTCTTTGCCCGGGCATCCCCTCTGGGAAAGCACAGCACGCCTGTCCTGAGCCTCTGGGCCCAAGGAGACAGCAGCTCCTTCGCCACCTGTCCCTGTGGAGACATGGGCTTGCCACCAGGCGCCTACCCTGAACTCGCAGAAAAATCTCCCTGAAAGAACTGGCAGTCAGATTCCGTCGTCCTCCAGGATGTGAAAGCGTTCACGGAGTCACGGGGTGTCCAGGGAAGGAGTGGGGAGGAGTCCCCCACAGCTCCCCATCCCAGTGCGAGGGCAGTGTGCAGGGATCCTGTCGCCTCTCCTCTCCTGTGGGGAAGGAAGTGGCCTAGTCCCCGAGTCCGCCTGCCCGCCAGAGCAAAAGGCCAAGCGTTGCCTGAACCGGGAGATGGTAGTGTGCATAGAGTGCCATCCTAGGCCACGCACGCTGCTGCATTGTTGTCTCTGTGTCTGCTTAGTTTGGCCTGGCAGGGTGAACCGAGGGCGCGAACATGGAGCCCAGGAAAGCAAGGCTCAAGAGGCACCAGCTCTCTCGCGGCTCTTCTTCCCTGACGCGACAGAGCGAAAGCGCGAAGCCTTGCTGAGGAATCAGCAGCGAAGTGCGTTTCGCGCCCAGCTGAAAACTTCTGCGAAAGCATAGCAGTCGCTGGGAAATCAGAGTCGGTTCTGTGGGCTGCTGTTGCTGCTTGCCTTAGCCTCGTATTCGCAGCTCGGCGGGAGAAACCCGCATAGAGCGAAAGCCTCTTTGCCTGGGCATCGCCTCTGGGAAAGCACAGCATTCTTTGGGTAATCAGAGTCGGGTTTGTGGGATGCTGCTGCTGCTTGCCTGAGCTAGTCTCCACAGCATGGTGTAATAAACCCGCGTGGAGCAAAATCCTCAATGCCCGTGCCTCCCCTCTGCCAGAGAGACTAGCGTGGTTGCGCTTGTGGAAACAACCTTAAGGAAAATCTGTCACTGCGCTCCCCAGGAGCATGTCGGGGAAGGTGCAGCTCACCCCTTCCGGGAGAAGAGAAGGAGCCGTTGGCCTTGCTGTCGGGAAACGGTCGTGAAGCAGGAGAGCCTGCCACGGCAGGAACAGCGGGCGGGTGGCAAGACAAGTGTCACCCACTCCCTGTGCGGAGAGAATGAAGCCTGGCTGCTAAGGAGACACGAGCGCACGACTAGGGCAGGCGCGCCTGCTCCACTCTGAGAAAAGAGTCTTGGCAGAAGGCAGGCCTGTCCTGTGCCTCCTGGCCAAGGGGACAGCAGCTCCTTGGCCACCTGTCCATAGGGCAGACCCTCGAGGTCTTGCTACCAGGCGCCCGGCCCCTGAAATCGAAGAAATAGCTCCTGGAGGTACGAACGGGCAGTCAGATGCCGTCTTCCTCTAGGATATGGAAGCTTGGAGGAGGCCCGGGGTTTCCGGGGAAGGAGTGGGGACAGTCCCCCAAGGCTCCCGATTCAGTGCACGTGCGGTGTGCAGGGATCCTGTCGCCTCTCCTTTCCTGTGGTGAAGGCACTGGCCTAGACCGCGAGTCCGCCTGTGCGCCCGAGAAAAAGGCCAAGCATTGCCTACACCGGGAGATGGTAGTGTGCATAGAGTGCAAAGCTAGGCCACGCACGCTGCTGCAGCTTTGTGGCTCTGTCTGCTTAGTTAGGCCTGGCAGGGTGAACTCAGGGCACGAATATGGAGCCCAGGAAAGCAAGGCCCCAGAGGCACCAGCTCTCCCGCAGCTCTTCTTCCCTTACGCGACAGAACCTAGGCCCAAAGCCTTGCTGAGGAAGCCGTGGCGAAGTGCAGTTCGCACCAAGCCCAAAGCCTCTGCGAAAGCAGAGCAGGTGCTGGGAAATCAGAGTCGGTCCCGTGAGCTGCTGTTGCTGCTTGCCTTAACCTAGTATTCCCAGCACGGTGGGAGAAACCCGCATAGAGCAAAAGCCTCTCTGTATGTGCATCCATCCCGTCTGGGAAAGCACAGCATGCACTGGGAAATCAGTGTCGGTTCTGTGGGATGCTGATGCCGCTTGCCTGAACCTAGTCTCTGAAGCATGGTGGGAGAAACCCGTATGGAGCGAAATCCTCTTAGCCCGGTCATCCCCTCTGGCTGAGAGAGAAGCGTGGTTGCGCCTGTGGAAGCAGACTGAAGGAAAGGGACACGACTGTCACTGCGCTCCCCAGGAGCATGTCTGGGAAAGGCACAGCAACGCCGCCCCGTGAGAAAACAAGGAGCCATTGGCCTTGCTGTCGGGAAACGGTCATGAAGCAGGAGAGCGTTCCCTGGCAGGAAAAGCGGGCCGGTGGCAACACACAAGTGTCACCCGCTCCCTGTGCGGAGAGACGAAGCCTGGCTGCTAAGGAGATACGAGGAGACGACTAGGGCAGGCGCGCATGCTCCACTCTGAGGAAGGGGTCTGGGCAGAAGGCATGTCTGTCCTTAGCCTCTGTTCCCAAGGGGACAGCATCTCCTTGGCCACCTGTCCCAAGGGCAGACTTGGGCTTGCCACCAGGTGCCATACACGGAACGCGCAGAAACAGCTCCCTGGACACACGGGCAGTCAGATGCCATCTTCCACCAAGATGTGGCAGCGTTGTGGGTGGCAGGGGTTGTGCCGGGGAAGGAGTGGGGACAGTCCCCCACAGGTCCCCATCCCAGTGCACGGGCCGTGTGCAGGGATCCTGTCGCTTCCTCTCTCCTGTGGGGAAGGCACTGGCCTATTCCCCGAGTCTGCCTGAGCGCCGGAGCAAAAGGCAAAGCCTTGCCTGCGCCAGGAGATGGTAATGGGCATAGAGTGCCATGCTAGGCCACGCACGCTGCTGCAGGGATGTGACTGTGTCTGCTTAGTTCGGCTTGGCAGGGTGAACCGAGGGCGCGAACATGGAGCCCGAGAAAGCAAGGCCCAAGAGGCACCAGCTCTCCCGCAGCTCTTCTTCCCTGACGCGACAGAGCGAATCCCCAAAGCCTTGCTGAGGAAGCAGCAGCGAAGTGCGCTTCGCGCCAAGCTGAAAACCTCTGCAAAAGCATAGCGGTCGCTGGGAAATCAGTCTGTTCTGTGGGCTGCTTTTGTTGCTTGCCTTAGCCTCGTGTTCGCAGCACGATGGGAGAAACCCGCATAGAGCCAAAGCCTCGTTGCCGGGCATCCCCTCTGGGAAAGCACAGCATTCTTTGGGAAATCAGAGTCGGGTCTGTGGGACGATGCTGCTGCTTGCCTGAGCTGGTCTCCACAGCACGTTGTAATAAAACCGCATGGAGCGAAATCCTCTTTGCCCGGGCATCCCCTCTGCCCGAGAGAGAAGCGAGGTTGCACCTGTGGAAAGAGGCTTAAGGAAAGGGACACGTCTGTCACTGTGCTGCCCAGGAGCACGTCTGTGGAAGGGGCAGCACGCTGCCCGGGGAGAAGAGAAGGATCCGTTGGCCTTCTGGTCTGGACACGATTGCGAAGCAGGAGAGCCGGCCCTGGCAGGAACAGCGGGCCGGTGGCAATACAAGTTTCACCCGCTCCCCGTGCGGAGAGACGGAAGCCCGGCTGCTAAGGAGACACGAGGGGATGACTAGGGCAGGGCGCGTGCTCCACTCTGAGGAAGGAGTCTGGGCAGAAAGCATTCCTGTCCTGTGCCTCTGGGCCCAAGGAGACAGCAGCTCCTTGGCCACCTGTCCCTGGGGCAGACATGCGCTTGCCACCAGCCGCCGACACTGAGCTCGCTGAAACAGCTCCCCGAAAGAACGGGCAGTCAGATGCCGTTTTCCTCCAGGATGTGGAAGCTTGGAGGAGGCCCGGGGTTTCCGGGGAAGGAGTGGGGACAGTCCCCCAAGGCTCCCGATTCAGGGCACGTGCGGTGTGCAGGGATCCTGTCGCCTCTCCTTTCCTGTGGGGAAAGCTCTGGCCTAGTCTGCGAGTCCGCCTGAGCGGCAGAGCAAAAGGCCAAGCGTCGCCTACACCGGGGCATGGCAGTGTGCATAGAGTGCCATCCTAGGCTTCGCATGCTGCTGCAGGGTTGTGGCTGTGCCTGCTTAGTTCGGCCTGGGAGGGTGAACCCTGGGCGTGAACATGGAGCCCGGGGAAGCAAGGCCCAAGAGGAACATCTGTCCCGCAGCTCTTCTTCCCTGATGCGACAGAGCGAACGCCTAAAGCCTTGCTGAGGAAGCAGCGGCAAAGTGCGGTTCACGCCAACCTGAAAACCCCTGCGAAAGCATATCAGTCGTTGGGAAAGCAGAGTCGGGCCTGTGGTCTGCTCTTCCTGCTTGCCTTGGCCTAATATTCGCAGCAGGGTGGGAGAAACCCTCATTGAGCGAAGCCTCTTTGCCCGGGCATCCCCTCTGGGAAAGCACAGCACGCCTGTCCTGAGCCTCTGGGCCCAAGGAGACAGCAGCTCCTTCGCCACCTGTCCCTGTGGAGACATGGGCTTGCCACCAGGCGCCTACCCTGAACTCGCAGAAAAATCTCCCTGAAAGAACTGGCAGTCAGATTCCGTCGTCCTCCAGGATGTGAAAGCGTTCACGGAGTCACGGGGTGTCCAGGGAAGGAGTGGGGAGGAGTCCCCCACAGCTCCCCATCCCAGTGCGAGGGCAGTGTGCAGGGATCCTGTCGCCTCTCCTCTCCTGTGGGGAAGGAAGTGGCCTAGTCCCCGAGTCCGCCTGCCCGCCAGAGCAAAAGGCCAAGCGTTGCCTGAACCGGGAGATGGTAGTGTGCATAGAGTGCCATCCTAGGCCACGCACGCTGCTGCATTGTTGTCTCTGTGTCTGCTTAGTTTGGCCTGGCAGGGTGAACCGAGGGCGCGAACATGGAGCCCAGGAAAGCAAGGCTCAAGAGGCACCAGCTCTCTCGCGGCTCTTCTTCCCTGACGCGACAGAGCGAAAGCGCGAAGCCTTGCTGAGGAATCAGCAGCGAAGTGCGTTTCGCGCCCAGCTGAAAACTTCTGCGAAAGCATAGCAGTCGCTGGGAAATCAGAGTCGGTTCTGTGGGCTGCTGTGGCTGCTTGCCTTAGCCTCGTATTCGCAGCACGGCGGGAGAAACCCGCATAGAGCGAAAGCCTCTTTGCCTGGGCATCGCCTCTGGGAAAGCACAGCATTCTTTGGGTAATCAGAGTCGGGTTTGTGGGATGCTGCTGCTGCTTGCCTGAGCTAGTCTCCACAGCATGGTGTAATAAAGCCGCGTGGAGCAAAATCCTCTATGCCCGTGCCTCCCCTCTGCCAGAGAGACTAGCGTGGTTGCGCTTGTGGAAACAACCTTAAGGAAAATCTGTCACTGCGCTCCCCAGGAGCATGTCGGGGAAGGTGCAGCTCACCCCTTCCGGGAGAAGAGAAGGAGCCCTTGGCCTTGCTGTCGGGAAACGGTCGTGAAGCAGGAGAGCCTGCCACGGCAGGAACAGCGGGCGGGTGGCAAGACAAGTGTCACCCACTCCCTGTGCGGAGAGAATGAAGCCTGGCTGCTAAGGAGACACGAGCGCACGACTAGGGCAGGCGCGCCTGCTCCACTCTGAGAAAAGAGTCTTGGCAGAAGGCAGGCCTGTCCTGTGCCTCCTGGCCAAGGGGACAGCAGCTCCTTGGCCACCTGTCCATAGGGCAGACCCTCGAGGTCTTGCTACCAGGCGCCCGGCCCCTGAAATCGAAGAAATAGCTCCTGGAGGTACGAACGGGCAGTCAGATGCCGTCTTCCTCTAGGATATGGAAGCTTGGAGGAGGCCCGGGGTTTCCGGGGAAGGAGTGGGGACAGTCCCCCAAGGCTCCCGATTCAGTGCACGTGCGGTGTGCAGGGATCCTGTCGCCTCTCCTTTCCTGTGGTGAAGGCACTGGCCTAGACCGCGAGTCCGCCTGTGCGCCCGAGAAAAAGGCCAAGCATTGCCTACACCGGGAGATGGTAGTGTGCATAGAGTGCAAAGCTAGGCCACGCACGCTGCTGCAGCTTTGTGGCTCTGTCTGCTTAGTTAGGCCTGGCAGGGTGAACTCAGGGCACGAATATGGAGCCCAGGAAAGCAAGGCCCCAGAGGCACCAGCTCTCCCGCAGCTCTTCTTCCCTTACGCGACAGAACCTAGGCCCAAAGCCTTGCTGAGGAAGCCGTGGCGAAGTGCAGTTCGCACCAAGCCCAAAGCCTCTGCGAAAGCAGAGCAGGTGCTGGGAAATCAGAGTCGGTCCCGTGAGCTGCTGTTGCTGCTTGCCTTAACCTAGTATTCCCAGCACGGTGGGAGAAACCCGCATAGAGCAAAAGCCTCTCTGTATGTGCATCCATCCCCTCTGGGAAAGCACAGCATTCGCTGGGAAATCAGTGTCGGTTCTGTGGGATGCTGATGCCGCTTGCCTGAACCTAGTCTCTGAAGCATGGTGGGAGAAACCCGTATGGAGCGAAATCCTCTTAGCCCGGTCATCCCCTCTGCCTGAGGTAGAAGCGTGGTTGCGCCTGTGGAAGCAGACTGAAGGAAAGGGACACGACTGTCACTGCGCTCCCCAGGAGCATGTCTGGGAAAGGCACAGCAACGCCGCCCCGGGAGAAAACAAGGAGCCATTGGCCTTGCTGTCGGGAAACGGTCATGAAGCAGGAGAGCGTTCCCTGGCAGGAAAAGCGGGCCGGTGGCAACACACAAGTGTCACCCGCTCCCTGTGCGGAGAGACGAAGCCTGGCTGCTAAGGAGATACGAGGAGACGACTAGGGCAGGCGCGCGTGCTCCACTCTGAGGAAGGGGTCTGGGCAGAAGGCATGTCTGTCCTTAGCCTCTGTTCCCAAGGGGACAGCATCTCCTTGGCCACCTGTCCCAAGGGCAGACTTGGGCTTGCCACCAGGTGCCATACACGGAACGCGCAGAAACAGCTCCCTGGACACACGGGCAGTCAGATGCCATCTTCCACCAAGATGTGGCAGCGTTGTGGGTGGCAGGGGCTGTGCCGGGGAAGGAGTGGGGACAGTCCCCCAAAGGTCCCCATCCCAGTGCACGGGCCGTGTGCAGGCATCCTGTCGCTTCCTCTCTCCTGTGGGGAAGGCACTGGCCTATTCCCCGAGTCTGCCTGAGCGCCGGAGCAAAAGGCAAAGCCTTGCCTGCGCCAGGAGATGGTAATGGGCATAGAGTGCCATGCTAGGCCACGCACGCTGCTGCAGGGATGTGACTGTGTCTGCTTAGTTCGGCTTGGCAGGGTGAACCGAGGGCGCGAACATGGAGCCCGAGAAAGCAAGGCCCAAGAGGCACCAGCTCTCCCGCAGCTCTTCTTCCCTGACGCGACAGAGCGAATCCCCAAAGCCTTGCTGAGGAAGCAGCAGCGAAGTGCGCTTCGCGCCAAGCTGAAAACCTCTGCAAAAGCATAGCGGTCGCTGGGAAATCAGTCTGTTCTGTGGGCTGCTTTTGTTGCTTGCCTTAGCCTCGTGTTCGCAGCACGATGGGAGAAACCCGCATAGAGCCAAAGCCTCGTTGCCGGGCATCCCCTCTGGGAAAGCACAGCATTCTTTGGGAAATCAGAGTCGGGTCTGTGGGACGATGCTGCTGCTTGCCTGAGCTGGTCTCCACAGCACGTTGTAATAAAACCGCATGGAGCGAAATCCTCTTTGCCCGGGCATCCCCTCTGCCCGAGAGCGAAGCGAGGTTGCACCTGTGGAAAGAGGCTTAAGGAAAGGGACACGTCTTTCACTGTGCTGCCCAGGAGCACGTCTGTGGAAGGGGCAGCACGCTGCCCGGGGAGAAGAGAAGGATCCGTTGGCCTTCTGGTCTGGACACGGTTGCGAAGCAGGAGAGCCGGCCCTGGCAGGAACAGCGGGCCGGTGGCAATACAAGTTTCACCCGCTCCCCGTGCGGAGAGACGGATGTCCGGCTGCTAAGGAGACACGAGGGGATGACTAGGGCAGGGCGCGTGCTCCACTCTGAGGAAGGAGTCTGGGCAGAAAGCATTCCTGTCCTGTGCCTCTGGGCCCAAGGAGACAGCAGCTCCTTGGCCACCTGTCCCTGGGGCAGACATGCGCTTGCCACCAGCCGCCGACACTGAGCTCGCTGAAACAGCTCCCCGAAAGAACGGGCAGTCAGATGCCGTTTTCCTCCAGGATGTGGAAGCTTGGAGGAGGCCCGGGGTTTCCGGGGAAGGAGTGGGGACAGTCCCCCAAGGCTCCCGATTCAGGGCACGTGCGGTGTGCAGGGATCCTGTCGCCTCTCCTTTCCTGTGGGGAAAGCACTGGCCTAGTCTGCGAGTCCGCCTGAGCGGCAGAGCAAAAGGCCAAGCGTCGCCTACACCGGGGCATGGCAGTGTGCATAGAGTGCCATCCTAGGCTTCGCATGCTGCTGCAGGGTTGTGGCTGTGCCTGCTTAGTTCGGCCTGGGAGGGTGAACCCTGGGCGTGAACATGGAGCCCGGGGAAGCAAGGCCCAAGAGGAACATCTGTCCCGCAGCTCTTCTTCCCTGATGCGACAGAGCGAACGCCTAAAGCCTTGCTGAGGAAGCAGCGGCAAAGTGCGGTTCACGCCAACCTGAAAACCCCTGCGAAAGCATATCAGTCGTTGGGAAAGCAGAGTCGGGCCTGTGGTCTGCTCTTCCTGCTTGCCTTGGCCTAATATTCGCAGCAGGGTGGGAGAAACCCTCATTGAGCGAAGCCTCTTTGCCCGGGCATCCCCTCTGGGAAAGCACAGCACGCCTGTCCTGAGCCTCTGGGCCCAAGGAGACAGCAGCTCCTTCGCCACCTGTCCCTGTGGAGACATGGGCTTGCCACCAGGCGCCTACCCTGAACTCGCAGAAAAATCTCCCTGAAAGAACTGGCAGTCAGATTCCGTCGTCCTCCAGGATGTGAAAGCGTTCACGGAGTCACGGGGTGTCCAGGGAAGGAGTGGGGAGGAGTCCCCCACAGCTCCCCATCCCAGTGCGAGGGCAGTGTGCAGGGATCCTGTCGCCTCTCCTCTCCTGTGGGGAAGGAAGTGGCCTAGTCCCCGAGTCCGCCTGCCCGCCAGAGCAAAAGGCCAAGCGTTGCCTGAACCGGGAGATGGTAGTGTGCATAGAGTGCCATCCTAGGCCACGCACGCTGCTGCATTGTTGTCTCTGTGTCTGCTTAGTTTGGCCTGGCAGGGTGAACCGAGGGCGCGAACATGGAGCCCAGGAAAGCAAGGCTCAAGAGGCACCAGCTCTCTCGCGGCTCTTCTTCCCTGACGCGACAGAGCGAAAGCGCGAAGCCTTGCTGAGGAATCAGCAGCGAAGTGCGTTTCGCGCCCAGCTGAAAACTTCTGCGAAAGCATAGCAGTCGCTGGGAAATCAGAGTCGGTTCTGTGGGCTGCTGTTGCTGCTTGCCTTAGCCTCGTATTCGCAGCTCGGCGGGAGAAACCCGCATAGAGCGAAAGCCTCTTTGCCTGGGCATCGCCTCTGGGAAAGCACAGCATTCTTTGGGTAATCAGAGTCGGGTTTGTGGGATGCTGCTGCTGCTTGCCTGAGCTAGTCTCCACAGCATGGTGTAATAAACCCGCGTGGAGCAAAATCCTCAATGCCCGTGCCTCCCCTCTGCCAGAGAGACTAGCGTGGTTGCGCTTGTGGAAACAACCTTAAGGAAAATCTGTCACTGCGCTCCCCAGGAGCATGTCGGGGAAGGTGCAGCTCACCCCTTCCGGGAGAAGAGAAGGAGCCGTTGGCCTTGCTGTCGGGAAACGGTCGTGAAGCAGGAGAGCCTGCCACGGCAGGAACAGCGGGCGGGTGGCAAGACAAGTGTCACCCACTCCCTGTGCGGAGAGAATGAAGCCTGGCTGCTAAGGAGACACGAGCGCACGACTAGGGCAGGCGCGCCTGCTCCACTCTGAGAAAAGAGTCTTGGCAGAAGGCAGGCCTGTCCTGTGCCTCCTGGCCAAGGGGACAGCAGCTCCTTGGCCACCTGTCCATAGGGCAGACCCTCGAGGTCTTGCTACCAGGCGCCCGGCCCCTGAAATCGAAGAAATAGCTCCTGGAGGTACGAACGGGCAGTCAGATGCCGTCTTCCTCTAGGATATGGAAGCTTGGAGGAGGCCCGGGGTTTCCGGGGAAGGAGTGGGGACAGTCCCCCAAGGCTCCCGATTCAGTGCACGTGCGGTGTGCAGGGATCCTGTCGCCTCTCCTTTCCTGTGGTGAAGGCACTGGCCTAGACCGCGAGTCCGCCTGTGCGCCCGAGAAAAAGGCCAAGCATTGCCTACACCGGGAGATGGTAGTGTGCATAGAGTGCAAAGCTAGGCCACGCACGCTGCTGCAGCTTTGTGGCTCTGTCTGCTTAGTTAGGCCTGGCAGGGTGAACTCAGGGCACGAATATGGAGCCCAGGAAAGCAAGGCCCCAGAGGCACCAGCTCTCCCGCAGCTCTTCTTCCCTTACGCGACAGAACCTAGGCCCAAAGCCTTGCTGAGGAAGCCGTGGCGAAGTGCAGTTCGCACCAAGCCCAAAGCCTCTGCGAAAGCAGAGCAGGTGCTGGGAAATCAGAGTCGGTCCCGTGAGCTGCTGTTGCTGCTTGCCTTAACCTAGTATTCCCAGCACGGTGGGAGAAACCCGCATAGAGCAAAAGCCTCTCTGTATGTGCATCCATCCCGTCTGGGAAAGCACAGCATGCACTGGGAAATCAGTGTCGGTTCTGTGGGATGCTGATGCCGCTTGCCTGAACCTAGTCTCTGAAGCATGGTGGGAGAAACCCGTATGGAGCGAAATCCTCTTAGCCCGGTCATCCCCTCTGGCTGAGAGAGAAGCGTGGTTGCGCCTGTGGAAGCAGACTGAAGGAAAGGGACACGACTGTCACTGCGCTCCCCAGGAGCATGTCTGGGAAAGGCACAGCAACGCCGCCCCGTGAGAAAACAAGGAGCCATTGGCCTTGCTGTCGGGAAACGGTCATGAAGCAGGAGAGCGTTCCCTGGCAGGAAAAGCGGGCCGGTGGCAACACACAAGTGTCACCCGCTCCCTGTGCGGAGAGACGAAGCCTGGCTGCTAAGGAGATACGAGGAGACGACTAGGGCAGGCGCGCATGCTCCACTCTGAGGAAGGGGTCTGGGCAGAAGGCATGTCTGTCCTTAGCCTCTGTTCCCAAGGGGACAGCATCTCCTTGGCCACCTGTCCCAAGGGCAGACTTGGGCTTGCCACCAGGTGCCATACACGGAACGCGCAGAAACAGCTCCCTGGACACACGGGCAGTCAGATGCCATCTTCCACCAAGATGTGGCAGCGTTGTGGGTGGCAGGGGTTGTGCCGGGGAAGGAGTGGGGACAGTCCCCCACAGGTCCCCATCCCAGTGCACGGGCCGTGTGCAGGGATCCTGTCGCTTCCTCTCTCCTGTGGGGAAGGCACTGGCCTATTCCCCGAGTCTGCCTGAGCGCCGGAGCAAAAGGCAAAGCCTTGCCTGCGCCAGGAGATGGTAATGGGCATAGAGTGCCATGCTAGGCCACGCACGCTGCTGCAGGGATGTGACTGTGTCTGCTTAGTTCGGCTTGGCAGGGTGAACCGAGGGCGCGAACATGGAGCCCGAGAAAGCAAGGCCCAAGAGGCACCAGCTCTCCCGCAGCTCTTCTTCCCTGACGCGACAGAGCGAATCCCCAAAGCCTTGCTGAGGAAGCAGCAGCGAAGTGCGCTTCGCGCCAAGCTGAAAACCTCTGCAAAAGCATAGCGGTCGCTGGGAAATCAGTCTGTTCTGTGGGCTGCTTTTGTTGCTTGCCTTAGCCTCGTGTTCGCAGCACGATGGGAGAAACCCGCATAGAGCCAAAGCCTCGTTGCCGGGCATCCCCTCTGGGAAAGCACAGCATTCTTTGGGAAATCAGAGTCGGGTCTGTGGGACGATGCTGCTGCTTGCCTGAGCTGGTCTCCACAGCACGTTGTAATAAAACCGCATGGAGCGAAATCCTCTTTGCCCGGGCATCCCCTCTGCCCGAGAGAGAAGCGAGGTTGCACCTGTGGAAAGAGGCTTAAGGAAAGGGACACGTCTGTCACTGTGCTGCCCAGGAGCACGTCTGTGGAAGGGGCAGCACGCTGCCCGGGGAGAAGAGAAGGATCCGTTGGCCTTCTGGTCTGGACACGATTGCGAAGCAGGAGAGCCGGCCCTGGCAGGAACAGCGGGCCGGTGGCAATACAAGTTTCACCCGCTCCCCGTGCGGAGAGACGGAAGCCCGGCTGCTAAGGAGACACGAGGGGATGACTAGGGCAGGGCGCGTGCTCCACTCTGAGGAAGGAGTCTGGGCAGAAAGCATTCCTGTCCTGTGCCTCTGGGCCCAAGGAGACAGCAGCTCCTTGGCCACCTGTCCCTGGGGCAGACATGCGCTTGCCACCAGCCGCCGACACTGAGCTCGCTGAAACAGCTCCCCGAAAGAACGGGCAGTCAGATGCCGTTTTCCTCCAGGATGTGGAAGCTTGGAGGAGGCCCGGGGTTTCCGGGGAAGGAGTGGGGACAGTCCCCCAAGGCTCCCGATTCAGGGCACGTGCGGTGTGCAGGGATCCTGTCGCCTCTCCTTTCCTGTGGGGAAAGCTCTGGCCTAGTCTGCGAGTCCGCCTGAGCGGCAGAGCAAAAGGCCAAGCGTCGCCTACACCGGGGCATGGCAGTGTGCATAGAGTGCCATCCTAGGCTTCGCATGCTGCTGCAGGGTTGTGGCTGTGCCTGCTTAGTTCGGCCTGGGAGGGTGAACCCTGGGCGTGAACATGGAGCCCGGGGAAGCAAGGCCCAAGAGGAACATCTGTCCCGCAGCTCTTCTTCCCTGATGCGACAGAGCGAACGCCTAAAGCCTTGCTGAGGAAGCAGCGGCAAAGTGCGGTTCACGCCAACCTGAAAACCCCTGCGAAAGCATATCAGTCGTTGGGAAAGCAGAGTCGGGCCTGTGGTCTGCTCTTCCTGCTTGCCTTGGCCTAATATTCGCAGCAGGGTGGGAGAAACCCTCATTGAGCGAAGCCTCTTTGCCCGGGCATCCCCTCTGGGAAAGCACAGCACGCCTGTCCTGAGCCTCTGGGCCCAAGGAGACAGCAGCTCCTTCGCCACCTGTCCCTGTGGAGACATGGGCTTGCCACCAGGCGCCTACCCTGAACTCGCAGAAAAATCTCCCTGAAAGAACTGGCAGTCAGATTCCGTCGTCCTCCAGGATGTGAAAGCGTTCACGGAGTCACGGGGTGTCCAGGGAAGGAGTGGGGAGGAGTCCCCCACAGCTCCCCATCCCAGTGCGAGGGCAGTGTGCAGGGATCCTGTCGCCTCTCCTCTCCTGTGGGGAAGGAAGTGGCCTAGTCCCCGAGTCCGCCTGCCCGCCAGAGCAAAAGGCCAAGCGTTGCCTGAACCGGGAGATGGTAGTGTGCATAGAGTGCCATCCTAGGCCACGCACGCTGCTGCATTGTTGTCTCTGTGTCTGCTTAGTTTGGCCTGGCAGGGTGAACCGAGGGCGCGAACATGGAGCCCAGGAAAGCAAGGCTCAAGAGGCACCAGCTCTCTCGCGGCTCTTCTTCCCTGACGCGACAGAGCGAAAGCGCGAAGCCTTGCTGAGGAATCAGCAGCGAAGTGCGTTTCGCGCCCAGCTGAAAACTTCTGCGAAAGCATAGCAGTCGCTGGGAAATCAGAGTCGGTTCTGTGGGCTGCTGTGGCTGCTTGCCTTAGCCTCGTATTCGCAGCACGGCGGGAGAAACCCGCATAGAGCGAAAGCCTCTTTGCCTGGGCATCGCCTCTGGGAAAGCACAGCATTCTTTGGGTAATCAGAGTCGGGTTTGTGGGATGCTGCTGCTGCTTGCCTGAGCTAGTCTCCACAGCATGGTGTAATAAAGCCGCGTGGAGCAAAATCCTCTATGCCCGTGCCTCCCCTCTGCCAGAGAGACTAGCGTGGTTGCGCTTGTGGAAACAACCTTAAGGAAAATCTGTCACTGCGCTCCCCAGGAGCATGTCGGGGAAGGTGCAGCTCACCCCTTCCGGGAGAAGAGAAGGAGCCCTTGGCCTTGCTGTCGGGAAACGGTCGTGAAGCAGGAGAGCCTGCCACGGCAGGAACAGCGGGCGGGTGGCAAGACAAGTGTCACCCACTCCCTGTGCGGAGAGAATGAAGCCTGGCTGCTAAGGAGACACGAGCGCACGACTAGGGCAGGCGCGCCTGCTCCACTCTGAGAAAAGAGTCTTGGCAGAAGGCAGGCCTGTCCTGTGCCTCCTGGCCAAGGGGACAGCAGCTCCTTGGCCACCTGTCCATAGGGCAGACCCTCGAGGTCTTGCTACCAGGCGCCCGGCCCCTGAAATCGAAGAAATAGCTCCTGGAGGTACGAACGGGCAGTCAGATGCCGTCTTCCTCTAGGATATGGAAGCTTGGAGGAGGCCCGGGGTTTCCGGGGAAGGAGTGGGGACAGTCCCCCAAGGCTCCCGATTCAGTGCACGTGCGGTGTGCAGGGATCCTGTCGCCTCTCCTTTCCTGTGGTGAAGGCACTGGCCTAGACCGCGAGTCCGCCTGTGCGCCCGAGAAAAAGGCCAAGCATTGCCTACACCGGGAGATGGTAGTGTGCATAGAGTGCAAAGCTAGGCCACGCACGCTGCTGCAGCTTTGTGGCTCTGTCTGCTTAGTTAGGCCTGGCAGGGTGAACTCAGGGCACGAATATGGAGCCCAGGAAAGCAAGGCCCCAGAGGCACCAGCTCTCCCGCAGCTCTTCTTCCCTTACGCGACAGAACCTAGGCCCAAAGCCTTGCTGAGGAAGCCGTGGCGAAGTGCAGTTCGCACCAAGCCCAAAGCCTCTGCGAAAGCAGAGCAGGTGCTGGGAAATCAGAGTCGGTCCCGTGAGCTGCTGTTGCTGCTTGCCTTAACCTAGTATTCCCAGCACGGTGGGAGAAACCCGCATAGAGCAAAAGCCTCTCTGTATGTGCATCCATCCCCTCTGGGAAAGCACAGCATTCGCTGGGAAATCAGTGTCGGTTCTGTGGGATGCTGATGCCGCTTGCCTGAACCTAGTCTCTGAAGCATGGTGGGAGAAACCCGTATGGAGCGAAATCCTCTTAGCCCGGTCATCCCCTCTGCCTGAGGTAGAAGCGTGGTTGCGCCTGTGGAAGCAGACTGAAGGAAAGGGACACGACTGTCACTGCGCTCCCCAGGAGCATGTCTGGGAAAGGCACAGCAACGCCGCCCCGGGAGAAAACAAGGAGCCATTGGCCTTGCTGTCGGGAAACGGTCATGAAGCAGGAGAGCGTTCCCTGGCAGGAAAAGCGGGCCGGTGGCAACACACAAGTGTCACCCGCTCCCTGTGCGGAGAGACGAAGCCTGGCTGCTAAGGAGATACGAGGAGACGACTAGGGCAGGCGCGCGTGCTCCACTCTGAGGAAGGGGTCTGGGCAGAAGGCATGTCTGTCCTTAGCCTCTGTTCCCAAGGGGACAGCATCTCCTTGGCCACCTGTCCCAAGGGCAGACTTGGGCTTGCCACCAGGTGCCATACACGGAACGCGCAGAAACAGCTCCCTGGACACACGGGCAGTCAGATGCCATCTTCCACCAAGATGTGGCAGCGTTGTGGGTGGCAGGGGCTGTGCCGGGGAAGGAGTGGGGACAGTCCCCCAAAGGTCCCCATCCCAGTGCACGGGCCGTGTGCAGGCATCCTGTCGCTTCCTCTCTCCTGTGGGGAAGGCACTGGCCTATTCCCCGAGTCTGCCTGAGCGCCGGAGCAAAAGGCAAAGCCTTGCCTGCGCCAGGAGATGGTAATGGGCATAGAGTGCCATGCTAGGCCACGCACGCTGCTGCAGGGATGTGACTGTGTCTGCTTAGTTCGGCTTGGCAGGGTGAACCGAGGGCGCGAACATGGAGCCCGAGAAAGCAAGGCCCAAGAGGCACCAGCTCTCCCGCAGCTCTTCTTCCCTGACGCGACAGAGCGAATCCCCAAAGCCTTGCTGAGGAAGCAGCAGCGAAGTGCGCTTCGCGCCAAGCTGAAAACCTCTGCAAAAGCATAGCGGTCGCTGGGAAATCAGTCTGTTCTGTGGGCTGCTTTTGTTGCTTGCCTTAGCCTCGTGTTCGCAGCACGATGGGAGAAACCCGCATAGAGCCAAAGCCTCGTTGCCGGGCATCCCCTCTGGGAAAGCACAGCATTCTTTGGGAAATCAGAGTCGGGTCTGTGGGACGATGCTGCTGCTTGCCTGAGCTGGTCTCCACAGCACGTTGTAATAAAACCGCATGGAGCGAAATCCTCTTTGCCCGGGCATCCCCTCTGCCCGAGAGCGAAGCGAGGTTGCACCTGTGGAAAGAGGCTTAAGGAAAGGGACACGTCTTTCACTGTGCTGCCCAGGAGCACGTCTGTGGAAGGGGCAGCACGCTGCCCGGGGAGAAGAGAAGGATCCGTTGGCCTTCTGGTCTGGACACGGTTGCGAAGCAGGAGAGCCGGCCCTGGCAGGAACAGCGGGCCGGTGGCAATACAAGTTTCACCCGCTCCCCGTGCGGAGAGACGGATGTCCGGCTGCTAAGGAGACACGAGGGGATGACTAGGGCAGGGCGCGTGCTCCACTCTGAGGAAGGAGTCTGGGCAGAAAGCATTCCTGTCCTGTGCCTCTGGGCCCAAGGAGACAGCAGCTCCTTGGCCACCTGTCCCTGGGGCAGACATGCGCTTGCCACCAGCCGCCGACACTGAGCTCGCTGAAACAGCTCCCCGAAAGAACGGGCAGTCAGATGCCGTTTTCCTCCAGGATGTGGAAGCTTGGAGGAGGCCCGGGGTTTCCGGGGAAGGAGTGGGGACAGTCCCCCAAGGCTCCCGATTCAGGGCACGTGCGGTGTGCAGGGATCCTGTCGCCTCTCCTTTCCTGTGGGGAAAGCACTGGCCTAGTCTGCGAGTCCGCCTGAGCGGCAGAGCAAAAGGCCAAGCGTCGCCTACACCGGGGCATGGCAGTGTGCATAGAGTGCCATCCTAGGCTTCGCATGCTGCTGCAGGGTTGTGGCTGTGCCTGCTTAGTTCGGCCTGGGAGGGTGAACCCTGGGCGTGAACATGGAGCCCGGGGAAGCAAGGCCCAAGAGGAACATCTGTCCCGCAGCTCTTCTTCCCTGATGCGACAGAGCGAACGCCTAAAGCCTTGCTGAGGAAGCAGCGGCAAAGTGCGGTTCACGCCAACCTGAAAACCCCTGCGAAAGCATATCAGTCGTTGGGAAAGCAGAGTCGGGCCTGTGGTCTGCTCTTCCTGCTTGCCTTGGCCTAATATTCGCAGCAGGGTGGGAGAAACCCTCATTGAGCGAAGCCTCTTTGCCCGGGCATCCCCTCTGGGAAAGCACAGCACGCCTGTCCTGAGCCTCTGGGCCCAAGGAGACAGCAGCTCCTTCGCCACCTGTCCCTGTGGAGACATGGGCTTGCCACCAGGCGCCTACCCTGAACTCGCAGAAAAATCTCCCTGAGAGAACTGGCAGTCAGATTCCGTCGTCCTCCAGGATGTGAAAGCGTTCACGGAGTCACGGGGTGTCCAGAGAAGGAGTGGGGAGGAGTCCCCCACAGCTCCCCATCCCAGTGCGAGGGCAGTGTGCAGGGATCCTGTCGCCTCTCCTCTCCTGTGGGGAAGGAAGTGGCCTAGTCCCCGAGTCCGCCTGCCCGCCAGAGCAAAAGGCCAAGCGTTGCCTGAACCGGGCGATGGTAGTGTGCATAGAGTGCCATCCTAGGCCACGCACGCTGCTGCATTGTTGTCTCTGTGTCTGCTTAGTTTGGCCTGGCAGGGTGAACCGAGGGCGCGAACATGGAGCCCAGGAAAGCAAGGCTCAAGAGGCACCAGCTCTCTCGCGGCTCTTCTTCCCTGACGCGACAGAGCGAAAGCGCGAAGCCTTGCTGAGGAATCAGCAGCGAAGTGCGTTTCGCGCCCAGCTGAAAACTTCTGTGAAAGCATAGCAGTCGCTGGGAAATCAGAGTCGGTTCTGTGGGCTGCTGTGGCTGCTTGCCTTAGCCTCGTATTCGCAGCTTGGCGGGAGAAACCCGCATAGAGCGAAAGCCTCTTTGCCTGGGCATCGCCTCTGGGAAAGCACAGCATTCTTTGGGTAATCAGAGTCGGGTTTGTGGGATGCTGCTGCTGCTTGCCTGAGCTAGTCTCCACAGCATGGTGTAATAAACCCGCGTGGAGCAAAATCCTCTATGCCCGTGCCTCCCCTCTGCCAGAGAGACTAGCGTGGTTGCGCTTGTGGAAACAACCTTAAGGAAAATCTGTCACTGCGCTCCCCAGGAGCATGTCGGGGAAGGTGCAGCTCACCCCTTCCGGGAGAAGAGAAGGAGCCGTTGGCCTTGCTGTCGGGAAACGGTCGTGAAGCAGGAGAGCCTGCCACGGCAGGAACAGCGGGCGGGTGGCAAGACAAGTGTCACCCACTCCCTGTGCGGAGAGAATGAAGCCTGGCTGCTAAGGAGACACGAGCGCACGACTAGGGCAGGCGCGCCTGCTCCACTCTGAGAAAAGAGTCTTGGCAGAAGGCAGGCCTGTCCTGTGCCTCCTGGCCAAGGGGACAGCAGCTCCTTGGCCACCTGTCCATAGGGCAGACCCTCGAGGTCTTGCTACCAGGCGCCCGGCCCCTGAAATCGAAGAAATAGCTCCTGGAGGTACGAACGGGCAGTCAGATGCCGTCTTCCTCTAGGATATGGAAGCTTGGAGGAGGCCCGGGGTTTCCGGGGAAGGAGTGGGGACAGTCCCCCAAGGCTCCCGATTCAGTGCACGTGCGGTGTGCAGGGATCCTGTCGCCTCTCCTTTCCTGTGGTGAAGGCACTGGCCTAGACCGCGAGTCCGCCTGTGCGCCCGAGAAAAAGGCCAAGCATTGCCTACACCGGGAGATGGTAGTGTGCATAGAGTGCAAAGCTAGGCCACGCACGCTGCTGCAGCTTTGTGGCTCTGTCTGCTTAGTTAGGCCTGGCAGGGTGAACTCAGGGCACGAATATGGAGCCCAGGAAAGCAAGGCCCCAGAGGCACCAGCACTCCCGCAGCTCTTCTTCCCTCTCGCGACAGAACCTAGGCCCAAAGCCTTGCTGAAGAAGCCGTGGCGAAGTGCAGTTCGCACCAAGCCCAAAGCCTCTGCGAAAGCAGAGCAGGTGCTGGGAAATCAGAGTCGGTCCCGTGAGCTGCTGTTGCTGCTTGCCTTAACCTAGTATTCCCAGCACGGTGGGAGAAACCCGCATAGAACAAAAGCCTCTCTGTATCTGCATCCATCCCCTCTGGGAAAGCACAGCATTCGCTGGGAAATCAGTGTCGGTTCTGTGGGATGCTGATGCCGCTTGCCTGAACCTAGTCTCTGAAGCATGGTGGGAGAAACCCGTATGGAGCGAAATCCTCTTAGCCCGGTCATCCCCTCTGGCTGAGAGAGAAGCGTGGTTGCGCCTGTGGAAGCAGACTGAAGGAAAGGGACACGACTGTCACTGCGCTCCCCAGGAGCATGTCTGGGAAAGACACAGCAACGCCGCCCCGGGAGAAAACAAGGAGCCATTGGCCTTGCTGTCGGGAAACGGTCATGAAGCAGGAGAGCGTTCCCTGGCAGGAAAAGCGGGCCGGTGGCAACACACAAGTGTCACCCGCTCCCTGTGCGGAGAGACGAAGCCTGGCTGCTAAGGAGATACGAGGAGACGACTAGGGCAGGCGCGCGTGCTCCACTCTGAGGAAGGGGTCTGGGCAGAAGGCATGTCTGTCCTTAGCCTCTGTTCCCAAGGGGACAGCATCTCCTTGGCCACCTGTCCCAAGGGCAGACTTGGGCTTGCCACCAGGTGCCATACACGGAACGCGCAGAAACAGCTCCCTGGACAAACGGGCAGTCAGATGCCATCTTCCACCAAGATGTGGCAGCGTTGTGGGTGGCAGGGGTTGTGCCGGGGAAGGAGTGGGGACAGTCCCCCACAGGTCCCCATCCCAGTGCACGGGCCGTGTGCAGGGATCCTGTCGCTTCCTCTCTCCTGTGGGGAAGGCACTGGCCTATTCCCCGAGTCTGCCTGAGCGCCGGAGCAAAAGGCAAAGCCTTGCCTGCGCCAGGAGATGGTAATGGGCATAGAGTGCCATGCTAGGCCACGCACGCTGCTGCAGGGATGTGACTGTGTCTGCTTAGTTCGGCTTGGCAGGGTGAACCGAGGGCGCGAACATGGAGCCCGAGAAAGCAAGGCCCAAGAGGCACCAGCTCTCCCGCAGCTCTTCTTCCCTGACGCGACAGAGCGAATCCCCAAAGCCTTGCTGAGGAAGCAGCAGCGAAGTGCGCTTCGCGCCAAGCTGAAAACCTCTGCAAAAGCATAGCGGTCGCTGGGAAATCAGTCTGTTCTGTGGGCTGCTTTTGTTGCTTGCCTTAGCCTCGTGTTCGCAGCACGATGGGAGAAACCCGCATAGAGCCAAAGCCTCGTTGCCGGGCATCCCCTCTGGGAAAGCACAGCATTCTTTGGGAAATCAGAGTCGGGTCTGTGGGACGATGCTGCTGCTTGCCTGAGCTGGTCTCCACAGCACGTTGTAATAAAACCGCATGGAGCAAAATCCTCTTTGCCCGGGCATCCCCTCTGCCCGAGAGAGAAGCGAGGTTGCACCTGTGGAAAGAGGCTTAAGGAAAGGGACACGTCTGTCACTGTGCTGCCCAGGAGCACGTCTGTGGAAGGGGCAGCACGCTGCCCGGGGAGAAGAGAAGGATCCGTTGGCCTTCTGGTCTGGACACGGTTGCGAAGCAGGAGAGCCGGCCCTGGCAGGAACAGCGGGCCGGTGGCAATACAAGTTTCACCCGCTCCCCGTGCGGAGAGACGGAAGCCCGGCTGCTAAGGAGACACGAGGGGATGACTAGGGCAGGGCGCGTGCTCCACTCTGAGGAAGGAGTCTGGGCAGAAAGCATTCCTGTCATGTGCCTCTGGGCCCAAGGAGACAGCAGCTCCTTGGCCACCTGTCCCTGGGGCAGACATGCGCTTGCCACCAGCCGCCGACACTGAGCTCGCTGAAACAGCTCCCCGAAAGAACGGGCAGTCAGATGCCGTTTTCCTCCAGGATGTGGAAGCTTGGAGGAGGCCCGGGGTTTCCGGGGAAGGAGTGGGGACAGTCCCCAAAGGCTCCCGATTCAGGGCACGTGCGGTAGCAGGGATCCTGTCGCCTCTCCTTTCCTGTGGGGAAAGCTCTGGCCTAGTCTGCGAGTCCGCCTGAGCGGCAGAGCAAAAGGCCAAGCGTCGCCTACACCGGGGCATGGCAGTGTGCATAGAGTGCCATCCTAGGCTTCGCATGCTGCTGCAGGGTTGTGGCTGTGCCTGCTTAGTTCGGCCTGGGAGGGTGAACCCTGGGCGTGAACATGGAGCCCGGGGAAGCAAGGCCCAAGAGGAACATCTGTCCCGCAGCTCTTCTTCCCTGATGCGACAGAGCGAACGCCTAAAGCCTTGCTGAGGAAGCAGCGGCAAAGTGCGGTTCACGCCAACCTGAAAACCCCTGCGAAAGCATATCAGTCGTTGGGAAAGCAGAGTCGGGCCTGTGGTCTGCTCTTCCTGCTTGCCTTGGCCTAATATTCGCAGCAGGGTGGGAGAAACCCTCATTGAGCGAAGCCTCTTTGCCCGGGCATCCCCTCTGGGAAAGCACAGCACGCCTGTCCTGAGCCTCTGGGCCCAAGGAGACAGCAGCTCCTTCGCCACCTGTCCCTGTGGAGACATGGGCTTGCCACCAGGCGCCTACCCTGAACTCGCAGAAAAATCTCCCTGAAAGAACTGGCAGTCAGATTCCGTCGTCCTCCAGGATGTGAAAGCGTTCACGGAGTCACGGGGTGTCCAGGGAAGGAGTGGGGAGGAGTCCCCCACAGCTCCCCATCCCAGTGCGAGGGCAGTGTGCAGGGATCCTGTCGCCTCTCCTCTCCTGTGGGGAAGGAAGTGGCCTAGTCCCCGAGTCCGCCTGCCCGCCAGAGCAAAAGGCCAAGCGTTGCCTGAACCGGGAGATGGTAATGTGCATAGAGTGCCATCCTAGGCCACGCACGCTGCTGCATTGTTGTCTCTGTGTCTGCTTAGTTTGGCCTGGCAGGGTGAACCGAGGGCGCGAACATGGAGCCCAGGAAAGCAAGGCTCAAGAGGCACCAGCTCTCTCGCGGCTCTTCTTCCCTGACGCGACAGAGCGAAAGCGCGAAGCCTTGCTGAGGAATCAGCAGCGAAGTGCGTTTCGCGCCCAGCTGAAAACTTCTGCGAAAGCATAGCAGTCGCTGGGAAATCAGAGTCGGTTCTGTGGGCTGCTGTTGCTGCTTGCCTTAGGCTCGTATTCGCAGCTCGGCGGGAGAAACCCGCATAGAGCGAAAGCCTCTTTGCCTGGGCATCGCCTCTGGGAAAGCACAGCATTCTTTGGGTAATCAGAGTCGGGTTTGTGGGATGCTGCTGCTGCTTGCCTGAGCTAGTCTCCACAGCATGGTGTAATAAACCCGCGTGGAGCAAAATCCTCTATGCCCGTGCCTCCCCTCTGCCAGAGAGACTAGCGTGGTTGCGCTTGTGGAAACAACCTTAAGGAAAATCTGTCACTGCGCTCCCCAGGAGCATGTCGGGGAAGGTGCAGCTCACCCCTTCCGGGAGAAGAGAAGGAGCCGTTGGCCTTGCTGTCGGGAAACGGTCGTGAAGCAGGAGAGCCTGCCACGGCAGGAACAGCGGGCGGGTGGCAAGACAAGTGTCACCCACTCCCTGTGCGGAGAGAATGAAGCCTGGCTGCTAAGGAGACACGAGCGCACGACTAGGGCAGGCGCGCCTGCTCCACTCTGAGAAAAGAGTCTTGGCAGAAGGCAGGCCTGTCCTGTGCCTCCTGGCCACGGGGACAGCAGCTCCTTGGCCACCTGTCCATAGGGCAGACCCTCGAGGTCTTGCTACCAGGCGCCCGGCCCCTGAAATCGAAGAAATAGCTCCTGGAGGTACGAACGGGCAGTCAGATGCCGTCTTCCTCTAGGATATGGAAGCTTGGAGGAGGCCCGGGGTTTCCGGGGAAGGAGTGGGGACAGTCCCCCAAGGCTCCCGATTCAGTGCACGTGCGGTGTGCAGGGATCCTGTCGCCTCTCCTTTCCTGTGGTGAAGGCACTGGCCTAGACCATGAGTCCGCCTGTGCGCCCGAGAAAAAGGCCAAGCATTGCCTACACCGGGAGATGGTAGTGTGCATAGAGTGCAAAGCTAGGCCACGCACGCTGCTGCAGCTTTGTGGCTCTGTCTGCTTAGTTAGGCCTGGCAGGGTGAACTCAGGGCACGAATATGGAGCCCAGGAAAGCAAGGCCCAAGAGGCACCAGCTCTCCCGCAGCTCTTCTTCCCTTACGCGACAGAACCTAGGCCCAAAGCCTTGCTGAGGAAGCCGTGGCGAAGTGCAGTTCGCACCAAGCCCAAAGCCTCTGCGAAAGCAGAGCAGGTGCTGGGAAATCAGAGTCGGTCCCGTGAGCTCCTGTTGCTGCTTGCCTTAACCTAGTATTCCCAGCACGGTGGGAGAAACCCGCATAGAGCAAAAGCCTCTCTGTATGTGCATCCATCCCCTCTGGGAAAGCACAGCATTCGCTGGGAAATCAGTGTCGGTTCTGTGGCATGCTGATGCCGCTTGCCTGAACCTAGTCTCTGAAGCATGGTGGGAGAAACCCGTATGGAGCGAAATCCTCTTAGCCCGGTCACCCCTCTGCCTGAGAGAGAAGCGTGGTTGCGCCTGTGAAAGCAGACTGAAGGAAAGGGACACGACTGTCACTGCGCTCCCCAGGAGCATGTCTGGGAAAGGCACAGCAACGCCGCCCCGGGAGAAAACAAGGAGCCATTGGCCTTGCTGTCGGGAAACGGTCATGAAGCAGGAGAGCGTTCCCTGGCAGGAAAAGCGGGCCGGTGGCAACACACAAGTGTCACCCGCTCCCTGTGCGGAGAGACGAAGCCTGGCTGCTAAGGAGATACGAGGAGACGACTAGGGCAGGCGCGCGTGCTCCACTCTGAGGAAGGGGTCTGGGCAGAAGGCATGTCTGTCCTTAGCCTCTGTTCCCAAGGGGACAGCATCTCCTTGGCCACCTGTCCCAAGGGCAGACTTGGGCTTGCCACCAGGTGCCATACACGGAACGCGCAGAAACAGCTCCCTGGACACACGGGCAGTCAGATGCCATCTTCCACCAAGATGTGGCAGCGTTGTGGGTGGCAGGGGCTGTGCCGGGGAAGGAGTGGGGACAGTCCCCCACAGGTCCCCATCCCAGTGCACGGGCCGTGTGCAGGCATCCTGTCGCTTCCTCTCTCCTGTGGGGAAGGCACTGGCCTATTCCCCGAGTCTGCCTGAGCACCGGAGCAAAAGGCAAAGCCTTGCCTGCGCCAGGAGATGGTAATGGGCATAGAGTGCCATGCTAGGCCACGCACGCTGCTGCAGGGATGTGACTGTGTCTGCTTAGTTCGGCTTGGCAGGGTGAACCGAGGGCGCGAACATGGAGCCCGAGAAAGCAAGGCCCAAGAGGCACCAGCTCTCCCGCAGCTCTTCTTCCCTGACGCGACAGAGCGAATCCCCAAAGCCTTGCTGAGGAAGCAGCAGCGACGTGCTCTTCGCGCCAAGCTGAAAACCTCTGCAAAAGCATAGCGGTCGCTGGGAAATCAGTCTGTTCTGTGGGCTGCTTTTGTTGCTTGCCTTAGCCTCGTGTTCGCAGCACGATGGGAGAAACCCGCATAGAGCCAAAGCCTCGTTGCCGGGCATCCCCTCTGGGAAAGCACAGCATTCTTTGGGAAATCAGAGTCGGGTCTGTGGGACGATGCTGCTGCTTGCCTGAGCTGGTCTCCACAGCACGTTGTAATAAAACCGCATGGAGCGAAATCCTCTTTGCCCGGGCATCCCCTCTGCCCGAGAGCGAAGCGAGGTTGCACCTGTGGAAAGAGGCTTAAGGAAAGGGACACGTCTGTCACTGTGCTGCCCAGGAGCACGTCTGTGGAAGGGGCAGCACGCTGGCCGGGGAGAAGAGAAGGATCCGTTGGCCTTCTGGTCTGGACACGGTTGCGAAGCAGGAGAGCCGGCCCTGGCAGGAACAGCGGGCCGGTGGCAATACAAGTTTCACCCGCTCCCCGTGCGGAGAGACGGAAGCCCGGCTGCTAAGGAGACACGAGGGGATGACTAGGGCAGGGCGCGTGCTCCACTCTGAGGAAGGAGTCTGGGCAGAAAGCATTCCTGTCCTGTGCCTCTGGGCCCAAGGAGACAGCAGCTCCTTGGCCACCTGTCCCTGGGGCAGACATGCGCTTGCCACCAGCCGCCGACACTGAGCTCGCTGAAACAGCTCCCCGAAAGAACGGGCAGTCAGATGCCGTTTTCCTCCAGGATGTGGAAGCTTGGAGGAGGCCCGGGGTTTCCGGGGAAGGAGTGGGGACAGTCCCCCAAGGCTCCCGATTCAGGGCACGTGCGGTGTGCAGGGATCCTGTCGCCTCTCCTTTCCTGTGGGGAAAGCACTGGCCTAGTCTGCGAGTCCGCCTGAGCGGCAGAGCAAAAGGCCAAGCGTCGCCTACACCGGGGCATGGCAGTGTGCATAGAGTGCCATCCTAGGCTTCGCATGCTGCTGCAGGGTTGTGGCTGTGCCTGCTTAGTTCGGCCTGGGAGGGTGAACCCTGGGCGTGAACATGGAGCCCGGGGAAGCAAGGCCCAAGAGGAACATCTGTCCCGCAGCTCTTCTTCCCTGATGCGACAGAGCGAACGCCTAAAGCCTTGCTGAGGAAGCAGCGGCAAAGTGCGGTTCACGCCAACCTGAAAACCCCTGCGAAAGCATATCAGTCGTTGGGAAAGCAGAGTCGGGCCTGTGGTCTGCTCTTCCTGCTTGCCTTGGCCTAATATTCGCAGCAGGGTGGGAGAAACCCTCATTGAGCGAAGCCTCTTTGCCCGGGCCTCCCCTCTGGGAAAGCACAGCACGCCTGTCCTGAGCCTCTGGGCCCAAGGAGACAGCAGCTCCTTCGCCACCTGTCCCTGTGGAGACATGGGCTTGCCACCAGGCGCCTACCCTGAACTCGCAGAAAAATCTCCCTGAAAGAACTGGCAGTCAGATTCCGTCGTCCTCCAGGATGTGAAAGCATTCACGGAGTCACGGGGTGTCCAGGGAAGGAGTGGGGAGGAGTCCCCCACAGCTCCCCATCCCAGTGCGAGGGCAGTGTGCAGGGATCCTGTCGCCTCTCCTCTCCTGTGGGGAAGGAAGTGGCCTAGTCCCCGAGTCCGCCTGCCCGCCAGAGCAAAAGGCCAAGCGTTGCCTGAACCGGGAGATGGTAGTGTGCATAGAGTGCCATCCTAGGCCACGCACGCTGCTGCATTGTTGTCTCTGTGTCTGCTTAGTTTGGCCTGGCAGGGTGAACCGAGGGCGCGAACATGGAGCCCAGGAAAGCAAGGCTCAAGAGGCACCAGCTCTCTCGCGGCTCTTCTTCCCTGACGCGACAGAGCGAAAGCGCGAAGCCTTGCTGAGGAATCAGCAGCGAAGTGCGTTTCGCGCCCAGCTGAAAACTTCTGCGAAAGCATAGCAGTCGCTGGGAAATCAGAGTCGGTTCTGTGGGCTGCTGTTGCTGCTTGCCTTAGCCTCGTATTCGCAGCTCGGCGGGAGAAACCCGCATAGAGCGAAAGCCTCTTTGCCTGGGCATCGCCTCTGGGAAAGCACAGCATTCTTTGGGTAATCAGAGTCGGGTTTGTGGGATGCTGCTGCTGCTTGCCTGAGCTAGTCTCCACAGCATGGTGTAATAAACCCGCGTGGAGCAAAATCCTCTATGCCCGTGCCTCCCCTCTGCCAGAGAGACTAGCGTGGTTGCGCTTGTGGAAACAACCTTAAGGAAAATCTGTCACTGCGCTCCCCAGGAGCATGTCGGGGAAGGTGCAGCTCACCCCTTCCGGGAGAAGAGAAGGAGCCGTTGGCCTTGCTGTCGGGAAACGGTCGTGAAGCAGGAGAGCCTGCCACGGCAGGAACAGCGGGCGGGTGGCAAGACAAGTGTCACCCACTCCCTGTGCGGAGAGAATGAAGCCTGGCTGCTAAGGAGACACGAGCGCACGACTAGGGCAGGCGCGCCTGCTCCACTCTGAGAAAAGAGTCTTGGCAGAAGGCAGGCCTGTCCTGTGCCTCCTGGCCAAGGGGACAGCAGCTCCTTGGCCACCTGTCCATAGGGCAGACCCTCGAGGTCTTGCTACCAGGCGCCCGGCCCCTGAAATCGAAGAAATAGCTCCTGGAGGTACGAACGGGCAGTCAGATGCCGTCTTCCTCTAGGATATGGAAGCTTGGAGGAGGCCCGGGGTTTCCGGGGAAGGAGTGGGGACAGTCCCCCAAGGCTCCCGATTCAGTGCACGTGCGGTGTGCAGGGATCCTGTCGCCTCTCCTTTCCTGTGGTGAAGGCACTGGCCTAGACCGCGAGTCCGCCTGTGCGCCCGAGAAAAAGGCCAAGCATTGCCTACACCGGGAGATGGTAGTGTGCATAGAGTGCAAAGCTAGGCCACGCACGCTGCTGCAGCTTTGTGGCTCTGTCTGCTTAGTTAGGCCTGGCAGGGTGAACTCAGGGCACGAATATGGAGCCCAGGAAAGCAAGGCCCCAGAGGCACCAGCTCTCCCGCAGCTCTTCTTCCCTTACGCGACAGAACCTAGGCCCAAAGCCTTGCTGAGGAAGCCGTGGCGAAGTGCGGTTCGCACCAAGCCCAAAGCCTCTGCGAAAGCAGAGCAGGTGCTGGGAAATCAGAGTCGGTCCCGTGAGCTGCTGTTGCTGCTTGCCTTAACCTAGTATTCCCAGCACGGTGGGAGAAACCCGCATAGAGCAAAAGCCTCTCTGTATCTGCATCCATCCCCTCTGGGAAAGCACAGCATTCGCTGGGAAATCAGTGTCGGTTCTGTGGGATGCTGATGCCGCTTGCCTGAACCTAGTCTCTGAAGCATGGTGGGAGAAACCCGTATGGAGCGAAATCCTCTTAGCCCGGTCATCCCCTCTGGCTGAGAGAGAAGCGTGGTTGCGCCTGTGGAAGCCGACTGAAGGAAAGGGACACGACTGTCACTGCGCTCCCCAGGAGCATGTCTGGGAAAGGCACAGCAACGCCGCCCCGGGAGAAAACAAGGAGCCATTGGCCTTGCTGTCGGGAAACGGTCATGAAGCAGGAGAGCGTTCCCTGGCAGGAAAAGCGGGCCGGTGGCAACACACAAGTGTCACCCGCTCCCTGTGCGGAGAGACGAAGCCTGGCTGCTAAGGAGATACGAGGAGACGACTAGGGCAGGCGCGCGTGCTCCACTCTGAGGAAGGGGTCTGGGCAGAAGGCATGTCTGTCCTTAGCCTCTGTTCCCAAGGGGACAGCATCTCCTTGGCCACCTGTCCCAAGGGCAGACTTGGGCTTGCCACCAGGTGTCATACACGGAACGCGCAGAAACAGCTCCCTGGACACACGGGCAGTCAGATGCCATCTTCCACCAAGATGTGGCAGCGTTGTGGGTGGCAGGGGTTGTGCCGGGGAAGGAGTGGGGACAGTCCCCCACAGGTCCCCATCCCAGTGCACGGGCCGTGTGCAGGGATCCTGTCGCTTCCTCTCTCCTGTGGGGAAGGCACTGGCCTATTCCCCGAGTCTGCCTGAGCGCCGGAGCAAAAGGCAAAGCCTTGCCTGCGCCAGGAGATGGTAATGGGCATAGAGTGCCATGCTAGGCCACGCACGCTGCTGCAGGGATGTGACTGTGTCTGCTTAGTTCGGCTTGGCAGGGTGAACCGAGGGCGCGAACATGGAGCCCGAGAAAGCAAGGCCCAAGAGGCACCAGCTCTCCCGCAGCTCTTCTTCCCTGACGCGACAGAGCGAATCCCCAAAGCCTTGCTGAGGAAGCAGCAGCGAAGTGCGCTTCGCGCCAAGCTGAAAACCTCTGCAAAAGCATAGCGGTCGCTGGGAAATCAGTCTGTTCTGTGGGCTGCTTTTGTTGCTTGCCTTAGCCTCGTGTTCGCAGCACGATGGGAGAAACCCGCATAGAGCCAAAGCCTCGTTGCCGGGCATCCCCTCTGGGAAAGCACAGCATTCTTTGGGAAATCAGAGTCGGGTCTGTGGGACGATGCTGCTGCTTGCCTGAGCTGGTCTCCACAGCACGTTGTAATAAAACCGCATGGAGCGAAATCCTCTTTGCCCGGGCATCCCCTCTGCCCGAGAGAGAAGCGAGGTTGCACCTGTGGAAAGAGGCTTAAGGAAAGGGACACGTCTGTCACTGTGCTGCCCAGGAGCACGTCTGTGGAAGGGGCAGCACGCTGCCCGGGGAGAAGAGAAGGATCCGTTGGCCTTCTGGTCTGGACACGGTTGCGAAGCAGGAGAGCCGGCCCTGGCAGGAACAGCGGGCCGGTGGCAATACAAGTTTCACCCGCTCCCCGTGCGGAGAGACGGAAGCCCGGCTGCTAAGGAGACACGAGGGGATGACTAGGGCAGGGCGCGTGCTCCACTCTGAGGAAGGAGTCTGGGCAGAAAGCATTCCTGTCCTGTGCCTCTGGGCCCAAGGAGACAGCAGCTCCTTGGCCACCTGTCCCTGGGGCAGACATGCGCTTGCCACCAGCCGCCGACACTGAGCTCGCTGAAACAGCTCCCCGAAAGAACGGGCAGTCAGATGCCGTTTTCCTCCAGGATGTGGAAGCTTGGAGGAGGCCCGGGGTTTCCGGGGAAGGAGTGGGGACAGTCCCCCAAGGCTCCCGATTCAGGGCACGTGCGGTGTGCAGGGATCCTGTCGCCTCTCCTTTCCTGTGGGGAAAGCACTGGCCTAGTCTGCGAGTCCGCCTGAGCGGCAGAGCAAAAGGCCAAGCGTCGCCTACACCGGGGCATGGCAGTGTGCATAGAGTGCCATCCTAGGCTTCGCATGCTGCTGCAGGGTTGTGGCTGTGCCTGCTTAGTTCGGCCTGGGAGGGTGAACCCTGGGCGTGAACATGGAACCCGGGGAAGCAAGGCCCAAGAGGAACATCTGTCCCGCAGCTCTTCTTCCCTGATGCGACAGAGCGAACGCCTAAAGCCTTGCTGAGGAAGCAGCGGCAAAGTGCGGTTCACGCCAACCTGAAAACCCCTGCGAAAGCATATCAGTCATTGGGAAAGCAGAGTCGGGCCTGTGGTCTGCTCTTCCTGCTTGCCTTGGCCTAATATTCGCAGCAGGGTGGGAGAAACCCTCATTGAGCGAAGCCTCTTTGCCCGGGCCTCCCCTCTGGGAAAGCACAGCACGCCTGTCCTGAGCCTCTGGGCCCAAGGAGACAGCAGCTCCTTCGCCACCTGTCCCTGTGGAGACATGGGCTTGCCACCAGGCGCCTACCCTGAACTCGCAGAAAAATCTCCCTGAAAGAACTGGCAGTCAGTTTCCGTCGTCCTCCAGGATGTGAAAGCGTTCACGGAGTCACGGGGTGTCCAGAGAAGGAGTGGGGAGGAGTCCCCCACAGCTCCCCATCCCAGTGCGAGGGCAGTGTGCAGGGATCCTGTCGCCTCTCCTCTCCTGTGGGGAAGGAAGTGGCCTAGTCCCCGAGTCCGCCTGCCCGCCAGAGCAAAAGGCCAAGCGTTGCCTGAACCGGGAGATGGTAATGTGCATAGAGTGCCATCCTAGGCCACGCACGCTGCTGCATTGTTGTCTCTGTGTCTGCTTAGTTTGGCCTGGCAGGGTGAACCGAGGGCGCGAACATGGAGCCCAGGAAAGCAAGGCTCAAGAGGCACCAGCTCTCTCGCGGCTCTTCTTCCCTGACGCGACAGAGCGAAAGCGCGAAGCCTTGCTGAGGAATCAGCAGCGAAGTGCGTTTCGCGCCCAGCTGAAAACTTCTGCGAAAGCATAGCAGTCGCTGGGAAATCAGAGTCGGTTCTGTGGGCTGCTGTTGCTGCTTGCCTTAGCCTCGTATTCGCAGCTCGGCGGGAGAAACCCGCATAGAGCGAAAGCCTCTTTGCCTGGGCATCGCCTCTGGGAAAGCACAGCATTCTTTGGGTAATCAGAGTCGGGTTTGTGGGATGCTGCTGCTGCTTGCCTGAGCTAGTCTCCACAGCATGGTGTAATAAACCCGCGTGGAGCAAAATCCTCTATGCCCGTGCCTCCCCTCTGCCAGAGAGACTAGCGTGGTTGCGCTTGTGGAAACAACCTTAAGGAAAATCTGTCACTGCGCTCCCCAGGAGCATGTCGGGGAAGGTGCAGCTCACCCCTTCCGGGAGAAGAGAAGGAGCCGTTGGCCTTGCTGTTGGGAAACGGTCGTGAAGCAGGAGAGCCTGCCACGGCAGGAACAGCGGGCGGGTGGCAAGACAAGTGTCACCCACTCCCTGTGCGGAGAGAATGAAGCCTGGCTGCTAAGGAGACACGAGCGCACGACTAGGGCAGGCGCGCCTGCTCCACTCTGAGAAAAGAGTCTTGGCAGAAGGCAGGCCTGTCCTGTGCCTCCTGGCCACGGGGACAGCAGCTCCTTGGCCACCTGTCCATAGGGCAGACCCTCGAGGTCTTGCTACCAGGCGCCCGGCCCCTGAAATCGAAGAAATAGCTCCTGGAGGTACGAACGGGCAGTCAGATGCCGTCTTCCTCTAGGATATGGAAGCTTGGAGGAGGCCCGGGGTTTCCGGGGAAGGAGTGGGGACAGTCCCCCAAGGCTCCCGATTCAGTGCACGTGCGGTGTGCAGGGATCCTGTCGCCTCTCCTTTCCTGTGGTGAAGGCACTGGCCTAGACCGCGAGTCCGCCTGTGCGCCCGAGAAAAAGGCCAAGCATTGCCTACACCGGGAGATGGTAGTGTGCATAGAGTGCAAAGCTAGGCCACGCACGCTGCTGCAGCTTTGTGGCTCTGTCTGCTTAGTTAGGCCTGGCAGGGTGAACTCAGGGCACGAATATGGAGCCCAGGAAAGCAAGGCCCCAGAGGCACCAGCTCTCCCGCAGCTCTTCTTCCCTTACGCGACAGAACCTAGGCCCAAAGCCTTGCTGAGGAAGCCGTGGCGAAGTGCAGTTCGCACCAAGCCCAAAGCCTCTGCGAAAGCAGAGCAGGTGCTGGGAAATCAGAGTCGGTCCCGTGAGCTGCTGTTGCTGCTTGCCTTAACCTAGTATTCCCAGCACGGTGGGAGAAACCCGCATAGAGCAAAAGCCTCTCTGTATCTGCATCCATCCCCTCTGGGAAAGCACAGCATTCGCTGGGAAATCAGTGTCGGTTCTGTGGGATGCTGATGCCGCTTGCCTGAACCTAGTCTCTGAAGCATGGTGGGAGAAACCCGTATGGAGCGAAATCCTCTTAGCCCGGTCATCCCCTCTGCCTGAGAGAGAAGCGTGGTTGCGCCTGTGGAAGCAGACTGAAGGAAAGGGACACGACTGTCACTGCGCTCCCCAGGAGCATGTCTGGGAAAGGCACAGCAACGCCGCCCCGGGAGAAAACAAGGAGCCATTGGCCTTGCTGTCGGGAAACGGTCATGAAGCAGGAGAGCGTTCCCTGGCAGGAAAAGCGGGCCGGTGGCAACACACAAGTGTCACCCGCTCCCTGTGCGGAGAGACGAAGCCTGGCTGCTAAGGAGATACGAGGAGACGACTAGGGCAGGCGCGCGTGCTCCACTCTGAGGAAGGGGTCTGGGCAGAAGGCATGTCTGTCCTTAGCCTCTGTTCCCAAGGGGACAGCATCTCCTTGGCCACCTGTCCCAAGGGCAGACTTGGGCTTGCCACCAGGTGCCATACACGGAACGCGCAGAAACAGCTCCCTGGACACACGGGCAGTCAGATGCCATCTTCCACCAAGATGTGGCAGCGTTGTGGGTGGCAGGGGTTGTGCCGGGGAAGGAGTGGGGACAGTCCCCCACAGGTCCCCATCCCAGTGCACGGGCCGTGTGCAGGCATCCTGTCGCTTCCTCTCTCCTGTGGGGAAGGCACTGGCCTATTCCCCGAGTCTGCCTGAGCGCCGGAGCAAAAGGCAAAGCCTTGCCTGCGCCAGGAGATGGTAATGGGCATAGAGTGCCATGCTAGGCCACGCACGCTGCTGCAGGGATGTGACTGTGTCTGCTTAGTTCGGCTTGGCAGGGTGAACCGAGGGCGCGAACATGGAGCCCGAGAAAGCAAGGCCCAAGAGGCACCAGCTCTCCCGCAGCTCTTCTTCCCTGACGCGACAGAGCGAATCCCCAAAGCCTTGCTGAGGAAGCAGCAGCGAAGTGCGCTTCGCGCCAAGCTGAAAACCTCTGCAAAAGCATAGCGGTCGCTGGGAAATCAGTCTGTTCTGTGGGCTGCTTTTGTTGCTTGCCTTAGCCTCGAGTTCGCAGCACGATGGGAGAAACCCGCATAGAGCCAAAGCCTCGTTGCCGGGCATCCCCTCTGGGAAAGCACAGCATTCTTTGGGAAATCAGAGTCGGGTCTGTGGGACGATGCTGCTGCTTGCCTGAGCTGGTCTCCACAGCACGTTGTAATAAAACCGCATGGAGCGAAATCCTCTTTGCCCGGGCATCCCCTCTGCCCGAGAGCGAAGCGAGGTTGCACCTGTGGAAAGAGGCTTAAGGAAAGGGACACGTCTGTCACTGTGCTGCCCAGGAGCACGTCTGTGGAAGGGGCAGCACGCTGCCCGGGGAGAAGAGAAGGATCCGTTGGCCTTCTGGTCTGGACAGGGTTGCGAAGCAGGAGAGCCGGCCCTGGCAGGAACAGCGGGCCGGTGGCAATACAAGTTTCACCCGCTCCCCGTGCGGAGAGACGGATGCCCGGCTGCTAAGGAGACACGAGGGGATGACTAGGGCAGGGCGCGTGCTCCACTCTGAGGAAGGAGTCTGGGAAGAATGCATTCCTGTCCTGTGCCTCTGGGCCCAAGGAGGCAGCAGCTCCTTGGCCACCTGTCCCTGGGGCAGACATGCGCTTGCCACCAGCCGCCGACACTGAGCTCGCGGAAACAGCTCCCCGAAAGAACGGGCAGTCAGATGCCGTTTTCCTCCAGGATGTGGAAGCTTGGAGGAGGCCCGGGGTTTCCGGGGAAGGAGTGGGGACAGTCCCCCAAGGCTCCCGATTCAGGGCACGTGCGGTGTGCAGGGATCCTGTCGCCTCTCCTTTCCTGTGGGGAAAGCACTGGCCTAGTCTGCGAGTCCGCCTGAGCGGCAGAGCAAAAGGCCAAGCGTCGCCTACACCGGGGCATGGCAGTGTGCATAGAGTGCCATCCTAGGCTTCGCATGCTGCTGCAGGGTTGTGGCTGTGCCTGCTTAGTTCGGCCTGGGAGGGTGAACCCTGGGCGTGAACATGGAGCCCGGGGAAGCAAGGCCCAAGAGGAACATCTGTCCCGCAGCTCTTCTTCCCTGATGCGACAGAGCGAACGCCTAAAGCCTTGCTGAGGAAGCAGCGGCAAAGTGCGGTTCACGCCAACCTGAAAACCCCTGCGAAAGCATATCAGTCGTTGGGAAAGCAGAGTCGGGCCTGTGGTCTGCTCTTCCTGCTTGCCTTGGCCTAATATTCGCAGCAGGGTGGGAGAAACCCTCATTGAGCGAAGCCTCTTTGCCCGGGCATCCCCTCTGGGAAAGCACAGCACGCCTGTCCTGAGCCTCTGGGCCCAAGGAGACAGCAGCTCCTTCGCCACCTGTCCCTGTGGAGACATGGGCTTGCCACCAGGCGCCTACCCTGAACTCGCAGAAAAATCTCCCTGAAAGAACTGGCAGTCAGATTCCGTCGTCCTCCAGGATGTGAAAGCGTTCACGGAGTCACGGGGTGTCCAGGGAAGGAGTGGGGAGGAGTCCCCCACAGCTCCCCATCCCAGTGCGAGGGCAGTGTGCAGGGATCCTGTCGCCTCTCCTCTCCTGTGGGGAAGGAAGTGGCCTAGTCCCCGAGTCCGCCTGCCCGCCAGAGCAAAAGGCCAAGCGTTGCCTGAACCGGGAGATGGTAGTGTGCATAGAGTGCCATCCTAGGCCACGCACGCTGCTGCATTGTTGTCTCTGTGTCTGCTTAGTTTGGCCTGGCAGGGTGAACCGAGGGCGCGAACATGGAGCCCAGGAAAGCAAGGCTCAAGAGGCACCAGCTCTCTCGCGGCTCTTCTTCCCTGACGCGACAGAGCGAAAGCGCGAAGCCTTGCTGAGGAATCAGCAGCGAAGTGCGTTTCGCGCCCAGCTGAAAACTTCTGCGAAAGCATAGCAGTCGCTGGGAAATCAGAGTCGGTTCTGTGGGCTGCTGTTGCTGCTTGCCTTAGCCTCGTATTCGCAGCTCGGCGGGAGAAACCCGCATAGAGCGAAAGCCTCTTTGCCTGGGCATCGCCTCTGGGAAAGCACAGCATTCTTTGGGTAATCAGAGTCGGGTTTGTGGGATGCTGCTGCTGCTTGCCTGAGCTAGTCTCCACAGCATGGTGTAATAAACCCGCGTGGAGCAAAATCCTCTATGCCCGTGCCTCCCCTCTGCCAGAGAGACTAGCGTGGTTGCGCTTGTGGAAACAACCTTAAGGAAAATCTGTCACTGCGCTCCCCAGGAGCATGTCGGGGAAGGTGCAGCTCACCCCTTCCGGGAGAAGAGAAGGAGCCGTTGGCCTTGCTGTCGGGAAACGGTCGTGAAGCAGGAGAGCCTGCCACGGCAGGAACAGCGGGCGGGTGGCAAGACAAGTGTCACCCACTCCCTGTGCGGAGAGAATGAAGCCTGGCTGCTAAGGAGACACGAGCGCACGACTAGGGCAGGCGCGCCTGCTCCACTCTGAGAAAAGAGTCTTGGCAGAAGGCAGGCCTGTCCTGTGCCTCCTGGCCAAGGGGACAGCAGCTCCTAGGCCACCTGTCCATAGGGCAGACCCTCTAGGTCTTGCTACCAGGCGCCCGGCCCCTGAAATCGAAGAAATAGCTCCTGGAGGTACGAACGGGCAGTCAGATGCCGTCTTCCTCTAGGATATGGAAGCTTGGAGGAGGCCCGGGGTTTCCGGGGAAGGAGTGGGGACAGTCCCCCAAGGCTCCCGATTCAGTGCACGTGCGGTGTGCAGGGATCCTGTCGCCTCTCCTTTCCTGTGGTGAAGGCACTGGCCTAGACCGCGAGTCCGCCTGTGCGCCCGAGAAAAAGGCCAAGCATTGCCTACACCGGGAGATGGTAGTGTGCATAGAGTGCAAAGCTAGGCCACGCACGCTGCTGCAGCTTTGTGGCTCTGTCTGCTTAGTTAGGCCTGGCAGGGTGAACTCAGGGCACGAATATGGAGCCCAGGAAAGCAAGGCCCCAGAGGCACCAGCTCTCCCGCAGCTCTTCTTCCCTTACGCGACAGAACCTAGGCCCAAAGCCTTGCTGAGGAAGCCGTGGCGAAGTGCAGTTCGCACCAAGCCCAAAGCCTCTGCGAAAGCAGAGCAGGTTCTGGGAAATCAGAGTCGGTCCCGTGAGCTGCTGTTGCTGCTTGCCTTAACCTAGTATTCCCAGCACGGTGGGAGAAACCCGCATAGAGCAAAAGCCTCTCTGTATGTGCATCCATCCCCTCTGGGAAAGCACAGCATTCGCTGGGAAATCAGTGTCGGTTCTGTGGGATGCTGATGCCGCTTGCCTGAACCTAGTCTCTGAAGCATGGTGGGAGAAACCCGTATGGAGCGAAATCCTCTTAGCCCGGTCATCCCCTCTGCCTGAGAGAGAAGCGTGGTTGCGCCTGTGGAAGCAGACTGAAGGAAAGGGACACGACTGTCACTGCGCTCCCCAGGAGCATGTCTGGGAAAGACACAGCAACGCCGCCCCGGGAGAAAACAAGGAGCCATTGGCCTTGCTGTCGGGAAACGGTCATGAAGCAGGAGAGCGTTCCCTGGCAGGAAAAGCGGGCCGGTGGCAACACACAAGTGTCACCCGCTCCCTGTGCGGAGAGACGAAGCCTGGCTGCTAAGGAGATACGAGGAGACGACTAGGGCAGGCGCGCGTGCTCCACTCTGAGGAAGGGGTCTGGGCAGAAGGCATGTCTGTCCTTAGCCTCTGTTCCCAAGGGGACAGCATCTCCTTGGCCACCTGTCCCAAGGGCAGACTTGGGCTTGCCACCAGGTGCCATACACGGAACGCGCAGAAACAGCTCCCTGGACACACGGGCAGTCAGATGCCATCTTCCACCAAGATGTGGCAGCGTTGTGGGTGGCAGGGGTTGTGCCGGGGAAGGAGTGGGGACAGTCCCCCACAGGTCCCCATCCCAGTGCACGGGCCGTGTGCAGGCATCCTGTCGCTTCCTCTCTCCTGTGGGGAAGGCACTGGCCTATTCCCCGAGTCTGCCTGAGCGCCGGAGCAAAAGGCAAAGCCTTGCCTGCGCCAGGAGATGGTAATGGGCATAGAGTGCCATGCTAGGCCACGCACGCTGCTGCAGGGATGTGACTGTGTCTGCTTAGTTCGGCTTGGCAGGGTGAACCGAGGGCGCGAACATGGAGCCCGAGAAAGCAAGGCCCAAGAGGCACCAGCTCTCCCGCAGCTCTTCTTCCCTGACGCGACAGAGCGAATCCCCAAAGCCTTGCTGAGGAAGCAGCAGCGAAGTGCGCTTCGCGCCAAGCTGAAAACCTCTGCAAAAGCATAGCGGTCGCTGGGAAATCAGTCTGTTCTGTGGGCTGCTTTTGTTGCTTGCCTTAGCCTCGTGTTCGCAGCACGATGGGAGAAACCCGCATAGAGCCAAAGCCTCGTTGCCGGGCATCCCCTCTTGGAAAGCACAGCATTCTTTGGGAAATCAGAGTCGGGTCTGTGGGACGATGCTGCTGCTTGCCTGAGCTGGTCTCCACAGCACGTTGTAATAAAACCGCATGGAGCGAAATCCTCTTTGCCCGGGCATCCCCTCTGCCCGAGAGCGAAGCGAGGTTGCACCTGTGGAAAGAGGCTTAAGGAAAGGGACACGTCTGTCACTGTGCTGCCCAGGAGCACGTCTGTGGAAGGGGCAGCACGCTGCCCGGGGAGAAGAGAAGGATCCGTTGGCCTTCTGGTCTGGACACGGTTGCGAAGCAGGAGAGCCGGCCCTGGCAGGAACAGCGGGCCGGTGGCAATACAAGTTTCACCCGCTCCCCGTGTGGAGAGACGGATGCCCGGCTGCTAAGGAGACACGAGGGGATGACTAGGGCAGGGCGCGTGCTCCACTCTGAGGAAGGAGTCTGGGCAGAAAGCATTCCTGTCCTGTGCCTCTGGGCCCAAGGAGACAGCAGCTCCTTGGCCACCTGTCCCTGGGGCAGACATGCGCTTGCCACCAGCCGCCGACACTGAGCTCGCTGAAACAGCTCCCCGAAAGAACGGGCAGTCAGATGCCGTTTTCCTCCAGGATGTGGAAGCTTGGAGGAGGCCCGGGGTTTCCGGGGAAGGAGTGGGGACAGTCCCCCAAGGCTCCCGATTCAGGGCACGTGCGGTGTGCAGGGATCCTGTCGCCTCTCCTTTCCTGTGGGGAAAGCACTGGCCTAGTCTGCGAGTCCGCCTGAGCGGCAGAGCAAAAGGCCAAGCGTCGCCTACACCGGGGCATGGCAGTGTGCATAGAGTGCCATCCTAGGCTTCGCATGCTGCTGCAGGGTTGTGGCTGTGCCTGCTTAGTTCGGCCTGGGAGGGTGAACCCTGGGCGTGAACATGGAGCCCGGGGAAGCAAGGCCCAAGAGGAACATCTGTCCCGCAGCTCTTCTTCCCTGATGCGACAGAGCGAACGCCTAAAGCCTTGCTGAGGAAGCAGCGGCAAAGTGCGGTTCACGCCAACCTGAAAACCCCTGCGAAAGCATATCAGTCGTTGGGAAAGCAGAGTCGGGCCTGTGGTCTGCTCTTCCTGCTTGCCTTGGCCTAATATTCGCAGCAGGGTGGGAGAAACCCTCATTGAGCGAAGCCTCTTTGCCCGGGCATCCCCTCTGGGAAAGCACAGCACGCCTGTCCTGAGCCTCTGGGCCCAAGGAGACAGCAGCTCCTTCGCCACCTGTCCCTGTGGAGACATGGGCTTGCCACCAGGCGCCTACCCTGAACTCGCAGAAAAATCTCCCTGAAAGAACTGGCAGTCAGATTCCGTCGTCCTCCAGGATGTGAAAGCGTTCACGGAGTCACGGGGTGTCCAGGGAAGGAGTGGGGAGGAGTCCCCCACAGCTCCCCATCCCAGTGCGAGGGCAGTGTGCAGGGATCCTGTCGCCTCTCCTCTCCTGTGGGGAAGGAAGTGGCCTAGTCCCCGAGTCCGCCTGCCCGCCAGAGCAAAAGGCCAAGCGTTGCCTGAACCGGGAGATGGTAGTGTGCATAGAGTGCCATCCTAGGCCACGCACGCTGCTGCATTGTTGTCTCTGTGTCTGCTTAGTTTGGCCTGGCAGGGTGAACCGAGGGCGCGAACATGGAGCCCAGGAAAGCAAGGCTCAAGAGGCACCAGCTCTCTCGCGGCTCTTCTTCCCTGACGCGACAGAGCGAAAGCGCGAAGCCTTGCTGAGGAATCAGCAGCGAAGTGCGTTTCGCGCCCAGCTGAAAACTTCTGCGAAAGCATAGCAGTCGCTGGGAAATCAGAGTCGGTTCTGTGGGCTGCTGTTGCTGCTTGCCTTAGCCTCGTATTCGCAGCTCGGCGGGAGAAACCCGCATAGAGCGAAAGCCTCTTTGCCTGGGCATCGCCTCTGGGAAAGCACAGCATTCTTTGGGTAATCAGAGTCGGGTTTGTGGGATGCTGCTGCTGCTTGCCTGAGCTAGTCTCCACAGCATGGTGTAATAAACCCGCGTGGAGCAAAATCCTCAATGCCCGTGCCTCCCCTCTGCCAGAGAGACTAGCGTGGTTGCGCTTGTGGAAACAACCTTAAGGAAAATCTGTCACTGCGCTCCCCAGGAGCATGTCGGGGAAGGTGCAGCTCACCCCTTCCGGGAGAAGAGAAGGAGCCGTTGGCCTTGCTGTCGGGAAACGGTCGTGAAGCAGGAGAGCCTGCCACGGCAGGAACAGCGGGCGGGTGGCAAGACAAGTGTCACCCACTCCCTGTGCGGAGAGAATGAAGCCTGGCTGCTAAGGAGACACGAGCGCACGACTAGGGCAGGCGCGCCTGCTCCACTCTGAGAAAAGAGTCTTGGCAGAAGGCAGGCCTGTCCTGTGCCTCCTGGCCAAGGGGACAGCAGCTCCTTGGCCACCTGTCCATAGGGCAGACCCTCGAGGTCTTGCTACCAGGCGCCCGGCCCCTGAAATCGAAGAAATAGCTCCTGGAGGTACGAACGGGCAGTCAGATGCCGTCTTCCTCTAGGATATGGAAGCTTGGAGGAGGCCCGGGGTTTCCGGGGAAGGAGTGGGGACAGTCCCCCAAGGCTCCCGATTCAGTGCACGTGCGGTGTGCAGGGATCCTGTCGCCTCTCCTTTCCTGTGGTGAAGGCACTGGCCTAGACCGCGAGTCCGCCTGTGCGCCCGAGAAAAAGGCCAAGCATTGCCTACACCGGGAGATGGTAGTGTGCATAGAGTGCAAAGCTAGGCCACGCACGCTGCTGCAGCTTTGTGGCTCTGTCTGCTTAGTTAGGCCTGGCAGGGTGAACTCAGGGCACGAATATGGAGCCCAGGAAAGCAAGGCCCCAGAGGCACCAGCTCTCCCGCAGCTCTTCTTCCCTTACGCGACAGAACCTAGGCCCAAAGCCTTGCTGAGGAAGCCGTGGCGAAGTGCAGTTCGCACCAAGCCCAAAGCCTCTGCGAAAGCAGAGCAGGTGCTGGGAAATCAGAGTCGGTCCCGTGAGCTGCTGTTGCTGCTTGCCTTAACCTAGTATTCCCAGCACGGTGGGAGAAACCCGCATAGAGCAAAAGCCTCTCTGTATGTGCATCCATCCCCTCTGGGAAAGCACAGCATGCACTGGGAAATCAGTGTCGGTTCTGTGGGATGCTGATGCCGCTTGCCTGAACCTAGTCTCTGAAGCATGGTGGGAGAAACCCGTATGGAGCGAAATCCTCTTAGCCCGGTCATCCCCTCTGGCTGAGAGAGAAGCGTGGTTGCGCCTGTGGAAGCAGACTGAAGGAAAGGGACACGACTGTCACTGCGCTCCCCAGGAGCATGTCTGGGAAAGGCACAGCAACGCCGCCCCGTGAGAAAACAAGGAGCCATTGGCCTTGCTGTCGGGAAACGGTCATGAAGCAGGAGAGCGTTCCCTGGCAGGAAAAGCGGGCCGGTGGCAACACACAAGTGTCACCCGCTCCCTGTGCGGAGAGACGAAGCCTGGCTGCTAAGGAGATACGAGGCGACGACTAGGGCAGGCGCGCATGCTCCACTCTGAGGAAGGGGTCTGGGCAGAAGGCATGTCTGTCCTTAGCCTCTGTTCCCAAGGGGACAGCATCTCCTTGGCCACCTGTCCCAAGGGCAGACTTGGGCTTGCCACCAGGTGCCATACACGGAACGCGCAGAAACAGCTCCCTGGACACACGGGCAGTCAGATGCCATCTTCCACCAAGATGTGGCAGCGTTGTGGGTGGCAGGGGTTGTGCCGGGGAAGGAGTGGGGACAGTCCCCCACAGGTCCCCATCCCAGTGCACGGGCCGTGTGCAGGGATCCTGTCGCTTCCTCTCTCCTGTGGGGAAGGCACTGGCCTATTCCCCGAGTCTGCCTGAGCGCCGGAGCAAAAGGCAAAGCCTTGCCTGCGCCAGGAGATGGTAATGGGCATAGAGTGCCATGCTAGGCCACGCACGCTGCTGCAGGGATGTGACTGTGTCTGCTTAGTTCGGCTTGGCAGGGTGAACCGAGGGCGCGAACATGGAGCCCGAGAAAGCAAGGCCCAAGAGGCACCAGCTCTCCCGCAGCTCTTCTTCCCTGACGCGACAGAGCGAATCCCCAAAGCCTTGCTGAGGAAGCAGCAGCGAAGTGCGCTTCGCGCCAAGCTGAAAACCTCTGCAAAAGCATAGCGGTCGCTGGGAAATCAGTCTGTTCTGTGGGCTGCTTTTGTTGCTTGCCTTAGCCTCGTGTTCGCAGCACGATGGGAGAAACCCGCATAGAGCCAAAGCCTCGTTGCCGGGCATCCCCTCTGGGAAAGCACAGCATTCTTTGGGAAATCAGAGTCGGGTCTGTGGGACGATGCTGCTGCTTGCCTGAGCTGGTCTCCACAGCACGTTGTAATAAAACCGCATGGAGCGAAATCCTCTTTGCCCGGGCATCCCCTCTGCCCGAGAGAGAAGCGAGGTTGCACCTGTGGAAAGAGGCTTAAGGAAAGGGACACGTCTGTCACTGTGCTGCCCAGGAGCACGTCTGTGGAAGGGGCAGCACGCTGCCCGGGGAGAAGAGAAGGATCCGTTGGCCTTCTGGTCTGGACACGATTGCGAAGCAGGAGAGCCGGCCCTGGCAGGAACAGCGGGCCGGTGGCAATACAAGTTTCACCCGCTCCCCGTGCGGAGAGACGGAAGCCCGGCTGCTAAGGAGACACGAGGGGATGACTAGGGCAGGGCGCGTGCTCCACTCTGAGGAAGGAGTCTGGGCAGAAAGCATTCCTGTCATGTGCCTCTGGGCCCAAGGAGACAGCAGCTCCTTGGCCACCTGTCCCTGGGGCAGACATGCGCTTGCCACCAGCCGCCGACACTGAGCTCGCTGAAACAGCTCCCCGAAAGAACGGGCAGTCAGATGCCGTTTTCCTCCAGGATGTGGAAGCTTGGAGGAGGCCCGGGGTTTCCGGGGAAGGAGTGGGGACAGTCCCCCAAGGCTCCCGATTCAGGGCACGTGCGGTGTGCAGGGATCCTGTCGCCTCTCCTTTCCTGTGGGGAAAGCTCTGGCCTAGTCTGCGAGTCCGCCTGAGCGGCAGAGCAAAAGGCCAAGCGTCGCCTACACCGGGGCATGGCAGTGTGCATAGAGTGCCATCCTAGGCTTCGCATGCTGCTGCAGGGTTGTGGCTGTGCCTGCTTAGTTCGGCCTGGGAGGGTGAACCCTGGGCGTGAACATGGAGCCCGGGGAAGCAAGGCCCAAGAGGAACATCTGTCCCGCAGCTCTTCTTCCCTGATGCGACAGAGCGAACGCCTAAAGCCTTGCTGAGGAAGCAGCGGGAAAGTGCGGTTCACGCCAAACTGAAAACCCCTGCGAAAGCATATCAGTCGTTGGGAAAGCAGAGTCGGGCCTGTGGTCTGCTCTTCCTGCTTGCCTTGGCCTAATATTCGCAGCAGGGTGGGAGAAACCCTCATTGAGCGAAGCCTCTTTGCCCGGGCATCCCCTCTGGGAAAGCACAGCACGCCTGTCCTGAGCCTCTGGGCCCAAGGAGACAGCAGCTCCTTCGCCACCTGTCCCTGTGGAGACATGGGCTTGCCACCAGGCGCCTACCCTGAACTCGCAGAAAAATCTCCCTGAAAGAACTGGCAGTCAGATTCCGTCGTCCTCCAGGATGTGAAAGCGTTCACGGAGTCACGGGGTGTCCAGGGAAGGAGTGGGGAGGAGTCCCCCACAGCTCCCCATCCCAGTGCGAGGGCAGTGTGCAGGGATCCTGTCGCCTCTCCTCTCCTGTGGGGAAGGAAGTGGCCTAGTCCCCGAGTCCGCCTGCCCGCCAGAGCAAAAGGCCAAGCGTTGCCTGAACCGGGAGATGGTAGTGTGCATAGAGTGCCATCCTAGGCCACGCACGCTGCTGCATTGTTGTCTCTGTGTCTGCTTAGTTTGGCCTGGCAGGGTGAACCGAGGGCGCGAACATGGAGCCCAGGAAAGCAAGGCTCAAGAGGCACCAGCTCTCTCGCGGCTCTTCTTCCCTGACGCGACAGAGCGAAAGCGCGAAGCCTTGCTGAGGAATCAGCAGCGAAGTGCGTTTCGCGCCCAGCTGAAAACTTCTGCGAAAGCATAGCAGTCGCTGGGAAATCAGAGTCGGTTCTGTGGGCTGCTGTGGCTGCTTGCCTTAGCCTCGTATTCGCAGCACGGCGGGAGAAACCCGCATAGAGCGAAAGCCTCTTTGCCTGGGCATCGCCTCTGGGAAAGCACAGCATTCTTTGGGTAATCAGAGTCGGGTTTGTGGGATGCTGCTGCTGCTTGCCTGAGCTAGTCTCCACAGCATGGTGTAATAAAGCCGCGTGGAGCAAAATCCTCTATGCCCGTGCCTCCCCTCTGCCAGAGAGACTAGCGTGGTTGCGCTTGTGGAAACAACCTTAAGGAAAATCTGTCACTGCGCTCCCCAGGAGCATGTCGGGGAAGGTGCAGCTCACCCCTTCCGGGAGAAGAGAAGGAGCCCTTGGCCTTGCTGTCGGGAAACGGTCGTGAAGCAGGAGAGCCTGCCACGGCAGGAACAGCGGGCGGGTGGCAAGACAAGTGTCACCCACTCCCTGTGCGGAGAGAATGAAGCCTGGCTGCTAAGGAGACACGAGCGCACGACTAGGGCAGGCGCGCCTGCTCCACTCTGAGAAAAGAGTCTTGGCAGAAGGCAGGCCTGTCCTGTGCCTCCTGGCCAAGGGGACAGCAGCTTCTTGGCCACCTGTCCATAGGGCAGACCCTCGAGGTCTTGCTACCAGGCGCCCGGCCCCTGAAATCGAAGAAATAGCTCCTGGAGGTACGAACGGGCAGTCAGATGCCGTCTTCCTCTAGGATATGGAAGCTTGGAGGAGGCCCGGGGTTTCCGGGGAAGGAGTGGGGACAGTCCCCCAAGGCTCCCGATTCAGTGCACGTGCGGTGTGCAGGGATCCTGTCGCCTCTCCTTTCCTGTGGTGAAGGCACTGGCCTAGACCGCGAGTCCGCCTGTGCGCCCGAGAAAAAGGCCAAGCATTGCCTACACCGGGAGATGGTAGTGTGCATAGAGTGCAAAGCTAGGCCACGCACGCTGCTGCAGCTTTGTGGCTCTGTCTGCTTAGTTAGGCCTGGCAGGGTGAACTCAGGGCACGAATATGGAGCCCAGGAAAGCAAGGCCCCAGAGGCACCAGCTCTCCCGCAGCTCTTCTTCCCTTACGCGACAGAACCTAGGCCCAAAGCCTTGCTGAGGAAGCCGTGGCGAAGTGCAGTTCGCACCAAGCCCAAAGCCTCTGCGAAAGCAGAGCAGGTGCTGGGAAATCAGAGTCGGTCCCGTGAGCTGCTGTTGCTGCTTGCCTTAACCTAGTATTCCCAGCACGGTGGGAGAAACCCGCATAGAGCAAAAGCCTCTCTGTATGTGCATCCATCCCCTCTGGGAAAGCACAGCATTCGCTGGGAAATCAGTGTCGGTTCTGTGGGATGCTGATGCCGCTTGCCTGAACCTAGTCTCTGAAGCATGGTGGGAGAAACCCGTATGGAGCGAAATCCTCTTAGCCCGGTCATCCCCTCTGCCTGAGGTAGAAGCGTGGTTGCGCCTGTGGAAGCAGACTGAAGGAAAGGGACACGACTGTCACTGCGCTCCCCAGGAGCATGTCTGGGAAAGGCACAGCAACGCCGCCCCGGGAGAAAACAAGGAGCCATTGGCCTTGCTGTCGGGAAACGGTCATGAAGCAGGAGAGCGTTCCCTGGCAGGAAAAGCGGGCCGGTGGCAACACACAAGTGTCACCCGCTCCCTGTGCGGAGAGACGAAGCCTGGCTGCTAAGGAGATACGAGGAGACGACTAGGGCAGGCGCGCGTGCTCCACTCTGAGGAAGGGGTCTGGGCAGAAGGCATGTCTGTCCTTAGCCTCTGTTCCCAAGGGGACAGCATCTCCTTGGCCACCTGTCCCAAGGGCAGACTTGGGCTTGCCACCAGGTGCCATACACGGAACGCGCAGAAACAGCTCCCTGGACACACGGGCAGTCAGATGCCATCTTCCACCAAGATGTGGCAGCGTTGTGGGTGGCAGGGGCTGTGCCGGGGAAGGAGTGGGGACAGTCCCCCAAAGGTCCCCATCCCAGTGCACGGGCCGTGTGCAGGCATCCTGTCGCTTCCTCTCTCCTGTGGGGAAGGCACTGGCCTATTCCCCGAGTCTGCCTGAGCGCCGGAGCAAAAGGCAAAGCCTTGCCTGCGCCAGGAGATGGTAATGGGCATAGAGTGCCATGCTAGGCCACGCACGCTGCTGCAGGGATGTGACTGTGTCTGCTTAGTTCGGCTTGGCAGGGTGAACCGAGGGCGCGAACATGGAGCCCGAGAAAGCAAGGCCCAAGAGGCACCAGCTCTCCCGCAGCTCTTCTTCCCTGACGCGACAGAGCGAATCCCCAAAGCCTTGCTGAGGAAGCAGCAGCGAAGTGCGCTTCGCGCCAAGCTGAAAACCTCTGCAAAAGCATAGCGGTCGCTGGGAAATCAGTCTGTTCTGTGGGCTGCTTTTGTTGCTTGCCTTAGCCTCGTGTTCGCAGCACGATGGGAGAAACCCGCATAGAGCCAAAGCCTCGTTGCCGGGCATCCCCTCTGGGAAAGCACAGCATTCTTTGGGAAATCAGAGTCGGGTCTGTGGGACGATGCTGCTGCTTGCCTGAGCTGGTCTCCACAGCACGTTGTAATAAAACCGCATGGAGCGAAATCCTCTTTGCCCGGGCATCCCCTCTGCCCGAGAGCGAAGCGAGGTTGCACCTGTGGAAAGAGGCTTAAGGAAAGGGACACGTCTGTCACTGTGCTGCCCAGGAGCACGTCTGTGGAAGGGGCAGCACGCTGCCCGGGGAGAAGAGAAGGATCCGTTGGCCTTCTGGTCTGGACACGGTTGCGAAGCAGGAGAGCCGGCCCTGGCAGGAACAGCGGGCCGGTGGCAATACAAGTTTCACCCGCTCCCCGTGCGGAGAGACGGATGTCCGGCTGCTAAGGAGACACGAGGGGATGACTAGGGCAGGGCGCGTGCTCCACTCTGAGGAAGGAGTCTGGGCAGAAAGCATTCCTGTCCTGTGCCTCTGGGCCCAAGGAGACAGCAGCTCCTTGGCCACCTGTCCCTGGGGCAGACATGCGCTTGCCACCAGCCGCCGACACTGAGCTCGCTGAAACAGCTCCCCGAAAGAACGGGCAGTCAGATGCCGTTTTCCTCCAGGATGTGGAAGCTTGGAGGAGGCCCGGGGTTTCCGGGGAAGGAGTGGGGACAGTCCCCCAAGGCTCCCGATTCAGGGCACGTGCGGTGTGCAGGGATCCTGTCGCCTCTCCTTTCCTGTGGGGAAAGCACTGGCCTAGTCTGCGAGTCCGCCTGAGCGGCAGAGCAAAAGGCCAAGCGTCGCCTACACCGGGGCATGGCAGTGTGCATAGAGTGCCATCCTAGGCTTCGCATGCTGCTGCAGGGTTGTGGCTGTGCCTGCTTAGTTCGGCCTGGGAGGGTGAACCCTGGGCGTGAACATGGAGCCCGGGGAAGCAAGGCCCAAGAGGAACATCTGTCCCGCAGCTCTTCTTCCCTGATGCGACAGAGCGAACGCCTAAAGCCTTGCTGAGGAAGCAGCGGCAAAGTGCGGTTCACGCCAACCTGAAAACCCCTGCGAAAGCATATCAGTCGTTGGGAAAGCAGAGTCGGGCCTGTGGTCTGCTCTTCCTGCTTGCCTTGGCCTAATATTCGCAGCAGGGTGGGAGAAACCCTCATTGAGCGAAGCCTCTTTGCCCGGGCATCCCCTCTGGGAAAGCACAGCATGCCTGTCCTGAGCCTCTGGGCCCAAGGAGACAGCAGCTCCTTCGCCACCTGTCCCTGTGGAGACATGGGCTTGCCACCAGGCGCCTACCCTGAACTCGCAGAAAAATCTCCCTGAAAGAACTGGCAGTCAGTTTCCGTCGTCCTCCAGGATGTGAAAGCGTTCACGGAGTCACGGGGTGTCCAGGGAAGGAGTGGGGAGGAGTCCCCCACAGCTCCCCATCCCAGTGCGAGGGCAGTGTGCAGGGATCCTGTCGCCTCTCCTCTCCTGTGGGGAAGGAAGTGGCCTAGTCCCCGAGTCCGCCTGCCCGCCAGAGCAAAAGGCCAAGCGTTGCCTGAACCGGGAGATGGTAGTGTGCATAGAGTGCCATCCTAGGCCACGCACGCTGCTGCATTGTTGTCTCTGTGTCTGCTTCGTTTGGCCTGGCAGGGTGAACCGAGGGCGCGAACATGGAGCCCAGGAAAGCAAGGCTCAAGAGGCACCAGCTCTCTCGCGGCTCTTCTTCCCTGACGCGACAGAGCGAAAGCGCGAAGCCTTGCTGAGGAATCAGCAGCGAAGTGCGTTTCGCGCCCAGCTGAAAACTTCTGTGAAAGCATAGCAGTCGCTGGGAAATCAGAGTCGGTTCTGTGGGCTGCTGTGGCTGCTTGCCTTAGCCTCGTATTCGCAGCTCGGCGGGAGAAACCCGCATAGAGCGAAAGCCTCTTTGCCTGGGCATCGCCTCTGGGAAAGCACAGCATTCTTTGGGTAATCAGAGTCGGGTTTGTGGGATGCTGCTGCTGCTTGCCTGAGCTAGTCTCCACAGCATGGTGTAATAAACCCGCGTGGAGCAAAATCCTCTATGCCCGTGCCTCCCCTCTGCCAGAGAGACTAGCGTGGTTGCGCTTGTGGAAACAACCTTAAGGAAAATCTGTCACTGCGCTCCCCAGGAGCATGTCGGGGAAGGTGCAGCTCACCCCTTCCGGGAGAAGAGAAGGAGCCGTTGGCCTTGCTGTCGGGAAACGGTCGTGAAGCAGGAGAGCCTGCCACGGCAGGAACAGCGGGCGGGTGGCAAGACAAGTGTCACCCACTCCCTGTGCGGAGAGAATGAAGCCTGGCTGCTAAGGAGACACGAGCGCACGACTAGGGCAGGCGCGCCTGCTCCACTCTGAGAAAAGAGTCTTGGCAGAAGGCAGGCCTGTCCTGTGCCTCCTGGCCAAGGGGACAGCAGCTCCTTGGCCACCTGTCCATAGGGCAGACCCTCGAGGTCTTGCTACCAGGCGCCCGGCCCCTGAAATCGAAGAAATAGCTCCTGGAGGTACGAACGGGCAGTCAGATGCCGTCTTCCTCTAGGATATGGAAGCTTGGAGGAGGCCCGGGGTTTCCGGGGAAGGAGTGGGGACAGTCCCCCAAGGCTCCCGATTCAGTGCACGTGCGGTGTGCAGGGATCCTGTCGCCTCTCCTTTCCTGTGGTGAAGGCACTGGCCTAGACCGCGAGTCCGCCTGTGCGCCCGAGAAAAAGGCCAAGCATTGCCTACACCGGGAGATGGTAGTGTGCATAGAGTGCAAAGCTAGGCCACGCACGCTGCTGCAGCTTTGTGGCTCTGTCTGCTTAGTTAGGCCTGGCAGGGTGAACTCAGGGCACGAATATGGAGCCCAGGAAAGCAAGGCCCCAGAGGCACCAGCACTCCCGCAGCTCTTCTTCCCTCTCGCGACAGAACCTAGGCCCAAAGCCTTGCTGAAGAAGCCGTGGCGAAGTGCAGTTCGCACCAAGCCCAAAGCCTCTGCGAAAGCAGAGCAGGTGCTGGGAAATCAGAGTCGGTCCCGTGAGCTGCTGTTGCTGCTTGCCTTAACCTAGTATTCCCAGCACGGTGGGAGAAACCCGCATAGAACAAAAGCCTCTCTGTATCTGCATCCATCCCCTCTGGGAAAGCACAGCATTCGCTGGGAAATCAGTGTCGGTTCTGTGGGATGCTGATGCCGCTTGCCTGAACCTAGTCTCTGAAGCATGGTGGGAGAAACCCGTATGGAGCGAAATCCTCTTAGCCCGGTCATCCCCTCTGGCTGAGAGAGAAGCGTGGTTGCGCCTGTGGAAGCAGACTGAAGGAAAGGGACACGACTGTCACTGCGCTCCCCAGGAGCATGTCTGGGAAAGACACAGCAACGCCGCCCCGGGAGAAAACAAGGAGCCATTGGCCTTGCTGTCGGGAAACGGTCATGAAGCAGGAGAGCGTTCCCTGGCAGGAAAAGCGGGCCGGTGGCAACACACAAGTGTCACCCGCTCCCTGTGCGGAGAGACGAAGCCTGGCTGCTAAGGAGATACGAGGAGACGACTAGGGCAGGCGCGCGTGCTCCACTCTGAGGAAGGGGTCTGGGCAGAAGGCATGTCTGTCCTTAGCCTCTGTTCCCAAGGGGACAGCATCTCCTTGGCCACCTGTCCCAAGGGCAGACTTGGGCTTGCCACCAGGTGCCATACACGGAACGCGCAGAAACAGCTCCCTGGACAAACGGGCAGTCAGATGCCATCTTCCACCAAGATGTGGCAGCGTTGTGGGTGGCAGGGGTTGTGCCGGGGAAGGAGTGGGGACAGTCCCCCACAGGTCCCCATCCCAGTGCACGGGCCGTGTGCAGGGATCCTGTCGCTTCCTCTCTCCTGTGGGGAAGGCACTGGCCTATTCCCCGAGTCTGCCTGAGCGCCGGAGCAAAAGGCAAAGCCTTGCCTGCGCCAGGAGATGGTAATGGGCATAGAGTGCCATGCTAGGCCACGCACGCTGCTGCAGGGATGTGACTGTGTCTGCTTAGTTCGGCTTGGCAGGGTGAACCGAGGGCGCGAACATGGAGCCCGAGAAAGCAAGGCCCAAGAGGCACCAGCTCTCCCGCAGCTCTTCTTCCCTGACGCGACAGAGCGAATCCCCAAAGCCTTGCTGAGGAAGCAGCAGCGAAGTGCGCTTCGCGCCAAGCTGAAAACCTCTGCAAAAGCATAGCGGTCGCTGGGAAATCAGTCTGTTCTGTGGGCTGCTTTTGTTGCTTGCCTTAGCCTCGTGTTCGCAGCACGATGGGAGAAACCCGCATAGAGCCAAAGCCTCGTTGCCGGGCATCCCCTCTGGGAAAGCACAGCATTCTTTGGGAAATCAGAGTCGGGTCTGTGGGACGATGCTGCTGCTTGCCTGAGCTGGTCTCCACAGCACGTTGTAATAAAACCGCATGGAGCGAAATCCTCTTTGCCCGGGCATCCCCTCTGCCCGAGAGAGAAGCGAGGTTGCACCTGTGGAAAGAGGCTTAAGGAAAGGGACACGTCTGTCACTGTGCTGCCCAGGAGCACGTCTGTGGAAGGGGCAGCACGCTGCCCGGGGAGAAGAGAAGGATCCGTTGGCCTTCTGGTCTGGACACGGTTGCGAAGCAGGAGAGCCGGCCCTGGCAGGAACAGCGGGCCGGTGGCAATACAAGTTTCACCCGCTCCCCGTGCGGAGAGACGGAAGCCCGGCTGCTAAGGAGACACGAGGGGATGACTAGGGCAGGGCGCGTGCTCCACTCTGAGGAAGGAGTCTGGGCAGAAAGCATTCCTGTCATGTGCCTCTGGGCCCAAGGAGACAGCAGCTCCTTGGCCACCTGTCCCTGGGGCAGACATGCGCTTGCCACCAGCCGCCGACACTGAGCTCGCTGAAACAGCTCCCCGAAAGAACGGGCAGTCAGATGCCGTTTTCCTCCAGGATGTGGAAGCTTGGAGGAGGCCCGGGGTTTCCGGGGAAGGAGTGGGGACAGTCCCCAAAGGCTCCCGATTCAGGGCACGTGCGGTAGCAGGGATCCTGTCGCCTCTCCTTTCCTGTGGGGAAAGCTCTGGCCTAGTCTGCGAGTCCGCCTGAGCGGCAGAGCAAAAGGCCAAGCGTCGCCTACACCGGGGCATGGCAGTGTGCATAGAGTGCCATCCTAGGCTTCGCATGCTGCTGCAGGGTTGTGGCTGTGCCTGCTTAGTTCGGCCTGGGAGGGTGAACCCTGGGCGTGAACATGGAGCCCGGGGAAGCAAGGCCCAAGAGGAACATCTGTCCCGCAGCTCTTCTTCCCTGATGCGACAGAGCGAACGCCTAAAGCCTTGCTGAGGAAGCAGCGGCAAAGTGCGGTTCACGCCAACCTGAAAACCCCTGCGAAAGCATATCAGTCGTTGGGAAAGCAGAGTCGGGCCTGTGGTCTGCTCTTCCTGCTTGCCTTGGCCTAATATTCGCAGCAGGGTGGGAGAAACCCTCATTGAGCGAAGCCTCTTTGCCCGGGCATCCCCTCTGGGAAAGCACAGCACGCCTGTCCTGAGCCTCTGGGCCCAAGGAGACAGCAGCTCCTTCGCCACCTGTCCCTGTGGAGACATGGGCTTGCCACCAGGCGCCTACCCTGAACTCGCAGAAAAATCTCCCTGAAAGAACTGGCAGTCAGATTCCGTCGTCCTCCAGGATGTGAAAGCGTTCACGGAGTCACGGGGTGTCCAGGGAAGGAGTGGGGAGGAGTCCCCCACAGCTCCCCATCCCAGTGCGAGGGCAGTGTGCAGGGATCCTGTCGCCTCTCCTCTCCTGTGGGGAAGGAAGTGGCCTAGTCCCCGAGTCCGCCTGCCCGCCAGAGCAAAAGGCCAAGCGTTGCCTGAACCGGGAGATGGTAATGTGCATAGAGTGCCATCCTAGGCCACGCACGCTGCTGCATTGTTGTCTCTGTGTCTGCTTAGTTTGGCCTGGCAGGGTGAACCGAGGGCGCGAACATGGAGCCCAGGAAAGCAAGGCTCAAGAGGCACCAGCTCTCTCGCGGCTCTTCTTCCCTGACGCGACAGAGCGAAAGCGCGAAGCCTTGCTGAGGAATCAGCAGCGAAGTGCGTTTCGCGCCCAGCTGAAAACTTCTGCGAAAGCATAGCAGTCGCTGGGAAATCAGAGTCGGTTCTGTGGGCTGCTGTTGCTGCTTGCCTTAGGCTCGTATTCGCAGCTCGGCGGGAGAAACCCGCATAGAGCGAAAGCCTCTTTGCCTGGGCATCGCCTCTGGGAAAGCACAGCATTCTTTGGGTAATCAGAGTCGGGTTTGTGGGATGCTGCTGCTGCTTGCCTGAGCTAGTCTCCACAGCATGGTGTAATAAACCCGCGTGGAGCAAAATCCTCTATGCCCGTGCCTCCCCTCTGCCAGAGAGACTAGCGTGGTTGCGCTTGTGGAAACAACCTTAAGGAAAATCTGTCACTGCGCTCCCCAGGAGCATGTCGGGGAAGGTGCAGCTCACCCCTTCCGGGAGAAGAGAAGGAGCCGTTGGCCTTGCTGTCGGGAAACGGTCGTGAAGCAGGAGAGCCTGCCACGGCAGGAACAGCGGGCGGGTGGCAAGACAAGTGTCACCCACTCCCTGTGCGGAGAGAATGAAGCCTGGCTGCTAAGGAGACACGAGCGCACGACTAGGGCAGGCGCGCCTGCTCCACTCTGAGAAAAGAGTCTTGGCAGAAGGCAGGCCTGTCCTGTGCCTCCTGGCCACGGGGACAGCAGCTCCTTGGCCACCTGTCCATAGGGCAGACCCTCGAGGTCTTGCTACCAGGCGCCCGGCCCCTGAAATCGAAGAAATAGCTCCTGGAGGTACGAACGGGCAGTCAGATGCCGTCTTCCTCTAGGATATGGAAGCTTGGAGGAGGCCCGGGGTTTCCGGGGAAGGAGTGGGGACAGTCCCCCAAGGCTCCCGATTCAGTGCACGTGCGGTGTGCAGGGATCCTGTCGCCTCTCCTTTCCTGTGGTGAAGGCACTGGCCTAGACCATGAGTCCGCCTGTGCGCCCGAGAAAAAGGCCAAGCATTGCCTACACCGGGAGATGGTAGTGTGCATAGAGTGCAAAGCTAGGCCACGCACGCTGCTGCAGCTTTGTGGCTCTGTCTGCTTAGTTAGGCCTGGCAGGGTGAACTCAGGGCACGAATATGGAGCCCAGGAAAGCAAGGCCCAAGAGGCACCAGCTCTCCCGCAGCTCTTCTTCCCTTACGCGACAGAACCTAGGCCCAAAGCCTTGCTGAGGAAGCCGTGGCGAAGTGCAGTTCGCACCAAGCCCAAAGCCTCTGCGAAAGCAGAGCAGGTGCTGGGAAATCAGAGTCGGTCCCGTGAGCTCCTGTTGCTGCTTGCCTTAACCTAGTATTCCCAGCACGGTGGGAGAAACCCGCATAGAGCAAAAGCCTCTCTGTATGTGCATCCATCCCCTCTGGGAAAGCACAGCATTCGCTGGGAAATCAGTGTCGGTTCTGTGGGATGCTGATGCCGCTTGCCTGAACCTAGTCTCTGAAGCATGGTGGGAGAAACCCGTATGGAGCGAAATCCTCTTAGCCCGGTCACCCCTCTGCCTGAGAGAGAAGCGTGGTTGCGCCTGTGAAAGCAGACTGAAGGAAAGGGACACGACTGTCACTGCGCTCCCCAGGAGCATGTCTGGGAAAGGCACAGCAACGCCGCCCCGGGAGAAAACAAGGAGCCATTGGCCTTGCTGTCGGGAAACGGTCATGAAGCAGGAGAGCGTTCCCTGGCAGGAAAAGCGGGCCGGTGGCAACACACAAGTGTCACCCGCTCCCTGTGCGGAGAGACGAAGCCTGGCTGCTAAGGAGATACGAGGAGACGACTAGGGCAGGCGCGCGTGCTCCACTCTGAGGAAGGGGTCTGGGCAGAAGGCATGTCTGTCCTTAGCCTCTGTTCCCAAGGGGACAGCATCTCCTTGGCCACCTGTCCCAAGGGCAGACTTGGGCTTGCCACCAGGTGCCATACACGGAACGCGCAGAAACAGCTCCCTGGACACACGGGCAGTCAGATGCCATCTTCCACCAAGATGTGGCAGCGTTGTGGGTGGCAGGGGCTGTGCCGGGGAAGGAGTGGGGACAGTCCCCCACAGGTCCCCATCCCAGTGCACGGGCCGTGTGCAGGCATCCTGTCGCTTCCTCTCTCCTGTGGGGAAGGCACTGGCCTATTCCCCGAGTCTGCCTGAGCACCGGAGCAAAAGGCAAAGCCTTGCCTGCGCCAGGAGATGGTAATGGGCATAGAGTGCCATGCTAGGCCACGCACGCTGCTGCAGGGATGTGACTGTGTCTGCTTAGTTCGGCTTGGCAGGGTGAACCGAGGGCGCGAACATGGAGCCCGAGAAAGCAAGGCCCAAGAGGCACCAGCTCTCCCGCAGCTCTTCTTCCCTGACGCGACAGAGCGAATCCCCAAAGCCTTGCTGAGGAAGCAGCAGCGACGTGCTCTTCGCGCCAAGCTGAAAACCTCTGCAAAAGCATAGCGGTCGCTGGGAAATCAGTCTGTTCTGTGGGCTGCTTTTGTTGCTTGCCTTAGCCTCGTGTTCGCAGCACGATGGGAGAAACCCGCATAGAGCCAAAGCCTCGTTGCCGGGCATCCCCTCTGGGAAAGCACAGCATTCTTTGGGAAATCAGAGTCGGGTCTGTGGGACGATGCTGCTGCTTGCCTGAGCTGGTCTCCACAGCACGTTGTAATAAAACCGCATGGAGCGAAATCCTCTTTGCCCGGGCATCCCCTCTGCCCGAGAGCGAAGCGAGGTTGCACCTGTGGAAAGAGGCTTAAGGAAAGGGACACGTCTGTCACTGTGCTGCCCAGGAGCACGTCTGTGGAAGGGGCAGCACGCTGGCCGGGGAGAAGAGAAGGATCCGTTGGCCTTCTGGTCTGGACACGGTTGCGAAGCAGGAGAGCCGGCCCTGGCAGGAACAGCGGGCCGGTGGCAATACAAGTTTCACCCGCTCCCCGTGCGGAGAGACGGAAGCCCGGCTGCTAAGGAGACACGAGGGGATGACTAGGGCAGGGCGCGTGCTCCACTCTGAGGAAGGAGTCTGGGCAGAAAGCATTCCTGTCCTGTGCCTCTGGGCCCAAGGAGACAGCAGCTCCTTGGCCACCTGTCCCTGGGGCAGACATGCGCTTGCCACCAGCCGCCGACACTGAGCTCGCTGAAACAGCTCCCCGAAAGAACGGGCAATCAGATGCCGTTTTCCTCCAGGATGTGGAAGCTTGGAGGAGGCCCGGGGTTTCCGGGGAAGGAGTGGGGACAGTCCCCCAAGGCTCCCGATTCAGGGCACGTGCGGTGTGCAGGGATCCTGTCGCCTCTCCTTTCCTGTGGGGAAAGCACTGGCCTAGTCTGCGAGTCCGCCTGAGCGGCAGAGCAAAAGGCCAAGCGTCGCCTACACCGGGGCATGGCAGTGTGCATAGAGTGCCATCCTAGGCTTCGCATGCTGCTGCAGGGTTGTGGCTGTGCCTGCTTAGTTCGGCCTGGGAGGGTGAACCCTGGGCGTGAACATGGAGCCCGGGGAAGCAAGGCCCAAGAGGAACATCTGTCCCGCAGCTCTTCTTCCCTGATGCGACAGAGCGAACGCCTAAAGCCTTGCTGAGGAAGCAGCGGCAAAGTGCGGTTCACGCCAACCTGAAAACCCCTGCGAAAGCATATCAGTCGTTGGGAAAGCAGAGTCGGGCCTGTGGTCTGCTCTTCCTGCTTGCCTTGGCCTAATATTCGCAGCAGGGTGGGAGAAACCCTCATTGAGCGAAGCCTCTTTGCCCGGGCCTCCCCTCTGGGAAAGCACAGCACGCCTGTCCTGAGCCTCTGGGCCCAAGGAGACAGCAGCTCCTTCGCCACCTGTCCCTGTGGAGACATGGGCTTGCCACCAGGCGCCTACCCTGAACTCGCAGAAAAATCTCCCTGAAAGAACTGGCAGTCAGATTCCGTCGTCCTCCAGGATGTGAAAGCGTTCACGGAGTCACGGGGTGTCCAGGGAAGGAGTGGGGAGGAGTCCCCCACAGCTCCCCATCCCAGTGCGAGGGCAGTGTGCAGGGATCCTGTCGCCTCTCCTCTCCTGTGGGGAAGGAAGTGGCCTAGTCCCCGAGTCCGCCTGCCCGCCAGAGCAAAAGGCCAAGCGTTGCCTGAACCGGGAGATGGTAGTGTGCATAGAGTGCCATCCTAGGCCACGCACGCTGCTGCATTGTTGTCTCTGTGTCTGCTTAGTTTGGCCTGGCAGGGTGAACCGAGGGCGCGAACATGGAGCCCAGGAAAGCAAGGCTCAAGAGGCACCAGCTCTCTCGCGGCTCTTCTTCCCTGACGCGACAGAGCGAAAGCGCGAAGCCTTGCTGAGGAATCAGCAGCGAAGTGCGTTTCGCGCCCAGCTGAAAACTTCTGCGAAAGCATAGCAGTCGCTGGGAAATCAGAGTCGGTTCTGTGGGCTGCTGTTGCTGCTTGCCTTAGCCTCGTATTCGCAGCTCGGCGGGAGAAACCCGCATAGAGCGAAAGCCTCTTTGCCTGGGCATCGCCTCTGGGAAAGCACAGCATTCTTTGGGTAATCAGAGTCGGGTTTGTGGGATGCTGCTGCTGCTTGCCTGAGCTAGTCTCCACAGCATGGTGTAATAAACCCGCGTGGAGCAAAATCCTCTATGCCCGTGCCTCCCCTCTGCCAGAGAGACTAGCGTGGTTGCGCTTGTGGAAACAACCTTAAGGAAAATCTGTCACTGCGCTCCCCAGGAGCATGTCGGGGAAGGTGCAGCTCACCCCTTCCGGGAGAAGAGAAGGAGCCGTTGGCCTTGCTGTCGGGAAACGGTCGTGAAGCAGGAGAGCCTGCCACGGCAGGAACAGCGGGCGGGTGGCAAGACAAGTGTCACCCACTCCCTGTGCGGAGAGAATGAAGCCTGGCTGCTAAGGAGACACGAGCGCACGACTAGGGCAGGCGCGCCTGCTCCACTCTGAGAAAAGAGTCTTGGCAGAAGGCAGGCCTGTCCTGTGCCTCCTGGCCAAGGGGACAGCAGCTCCTTGGCCACCTGTCCATAGGGCAGACCCTCGAGGTCTTGCTACCAGGCGCCCGGCCCCTGAAATCGAAGAAATAGCTCCTGGAGGTACGAACGGGCAGTCAGATGCCGTCTTCCTCTAGGATATGGAAGCTTGGAGGAGGCCCGGGGTTTCCGGGGAAGGAGTGGGGACAGTCCCCCAAGGCTCCCGATTCAGTGCACGTGCGGTGTGCAGGGATCCTGTCGCCTCTCCTTTCCTGTGGTGAAGGCACTGGCCTAGACCGCGAGTCCGCCTGTGCGCCCGAGAAAAAGGCCAAGCATTGCCTACACCGGGAGATGGTAGTGTGCATAGAGTGCAAAGCTAGGCCACGCACGCTGCTGCAGCTTTGTGGCTCTGTCTGCTTAGTTAGGCCTGGCAGGGTGAACTCAGGGCACGAATATGGAGCCCAGGAAAGCAAGGCCCCAGAGGCACCAGCTCTCCCGCAGCTCTTCTTCCCTTACGCGACAGAACCTAGGCCCAAAGCCTTGCTGAGGAAGCCGTGGCGAAGTGCGGTTCGCACCAAGCCCAAAGCCTCTGCGAAAGCAGAGCAGGTGCTGGGAAATCAGAGTCGGTCCCGTGAGCTGCTGTTGCTGCTTGCCTTAACCTAGTATTCCCAGCACGGTGGGAGAAACCCGCATAGAGCAAAAGCCTCTCTGTATCTGCATCCATCCCCTCTGGGAAAGCACAGCATTCGCTGGGAAATCAGTGTCGGTTCTGTGGGATGCTGATGCCGCTTGCCTGAACCTAGTCTCTGAAGCATGGTGGGAGAAACCCGTATGGAGCGAAATCCTCTTAGCCCGGTCATCCCCTCTGGCTGAGAGAGAAGCGTGGTTGCGCCTGTGGAAGCCGACTGAAGGAAAGGGACACGACTGTCACTGCGCTCCCCAGGAGCATGTCTGGGAAAGGCACAGCAACGCCGCCCCGGGAGAAAACAAGGAGCCATTGGCCTTGCTGTCGGGAAACGGTCATGAAGCAGGAGAGCGTTCCCTGGCAGGAAAAGCGGGCCGGTGGCAACACACAAGTGTCACCCGCTCCCTGTGCGGAGAGACGAAGCCTGGCTGCTAAGGAGATACGAGGAGACGACTAGGGCAGGCGCGCGTGCTCCACTCTGAGGAAGGGGTCTGGGCAGAAGGCATGTCTGTCCTTAGCCTCTGTTCCCAAGGGGACAGCATCTCCTTGGCCACCTGTCCCAAGGGCAGACTTGGGCTTGCCACCAGGTGTCATACACGGAACGCGCAGAAACAGCTCCCTGGACACACGGGCAGTCAGATGCCATCTTCCACCAAGATGTGGCAGCGTTGTGGGTGGCAGGGGTTGTGCCGGGGAAGGAGTGGGGACAGTCCCCCACAGGTCCCCATCCCAGTGCACGGGCCGTGTGCAGGCATCCTGTCGCTTCCTCTCTCCTGTGGGGAAGGCACTGGCCTATTCCCCGAGTCTGCCTGAGCGCCGGAGCAAAAGGCAAAGCCTTGCCTGCGCCAGGAGATGGTAATGGGCATAGAGTGCCATGCTAGGCCACGCACGCTGCTGCAGGGATGTGACTGTGTCTGCTTAGTTCGGCTTGGCAGGGTGAACCGAGGGCGCGAACATGGAGCCCGAGAAAGCAAGGCCCAAGAGGCACCAGCTCTCCCGCAGCTCTTCTTCCCTGACGCGACAGAGCGAATCCCCAAAGCCTTGCTGAGGAAGCAGCAGCGAAGTGCGCTTCGCGCCAAGCTGAAAACCTCTGCAAAAGCATAGCGGTCGCTGGGAAATCAGTCTGTTCTGTGGGCTGCTTTTGTTGCTTGCCTTAGCCTCGTGTTCGCAGCACGATGGGAGAAACCCGCATAGAGCCAAAGCCTCGTTGCCGGGCATCCCCTCTGGGAAAGCACAGCATTCTTTGGGAAATCAGAGTCGGGTCTGTGGGACGATGCTGCTGCTTGCCTGAGCTGGTCTCCACAGCACGTTGTAATAAAACCGCATGGAGCGAAATCCTCTTTGCCCGGGCATCCCCTCTGCCCGAGAGAGAAGCGAGGTTGCACCTGTGGAAAGAGGCTTAAGGAAAGGGACACGTCTGTCACTGTGCTGCCCAGGAGCACGTCTGTGGAAGGGGCAGCACGCTGCCCGGGGAGAAGAGAAGGATCCGTTGGCCTTCTGGTCTGGACACGGTTGCGAAGCAGGAGAGCCGGCCCTGGCAGGAACAGCGGGCCGGTGGCAATACAAGTTTCACCCGCTCCCCGTGCGGAGAGACGGAAGCCCGGCTGCTAAGGAGACACGAGGGGATGACTAGGGCAGGGCGCGTGCTCCACTCTGAGGAAGGAGTCTGGGCAGAAAGCATTCCTGTCCTGTGCCTCTGGGCCCAAGGAGACAGCAGCTCCTTGGCCACCTGTCCCTGGGGCAGACATGCGCTTGCCACCAGCCGCCGACACTGAGCTCGCTGAAACAGCTCCCCGAAAGAACGGGCAGTCAGATGCCGTTTTCCTCCAGGATGTGGAAGCTTGGAGGAGGCCCGGGGTTTCCGGGGAAGGAGTGGGGACAGTCCCCCAAGGCTCCCGATTCAGGGCACGTGCGGTGTGCAGGGATCCTGTCGCCTCTCCTTTCCTGTGGGGAAAGCACTGGCCTAGTCTGCGAGTCCGCCTGAGCGGCAGAGCAAAAGGCCAAGCGTCGCCTACACCGGGGCATGGCAGTGTGCATAGAGTGCCATCCTAGGCTTCGCATGCTGCTGCAGGGTTGTGGCTGTGCCTGCTTAGTTCGGCCTGGGAGGGTGAACCCTGGGCGTGAACATGGAACCCGGGGAAGCAAGGCCCAAGAGGAACATCTGTCCCGCAGCTCTTCTTCCCTGATGCGACAGAGCGAACGCCTAAAGCCTTGCTGAGGAAGCAGCGGCAAAGTGCGGTTCACGCCAACCTGAAAACCCCTGCGAAAGCATATCAGTCGTTGGGAAAGCAGAGTCGGGCCTGTGGTCTGCTCTTCCTGCTTGCCTTGGCCTAATATTCGCAGCAGGGTGGGAGAAACCCTCATTGAGCGAAGCCTCTTTGCCCGGGCCTCCCCTCTGGGAAAGCACAGCACGCCTGTCCTGAGCCTCTGGGCCCAAGGAGACAGCAGCTCCTTCGCCACCTGTCCCTGTGGAGACATGGGCTTGCCACCAGGCGCCTACCCTGAACTCGCAGAAAAATCTCCCTGAAAGAACTGGCAGTCAGTTTCCGTCGTCCTCCAGGATGTGAAAGCGTTCACGGAGTCACGGGGTGTCCAGAGAAGGAGTGGGGAGGAGTCCCCCACAGCTCCCCATCCCAGTGCGAGGGCAGTGTGCAGGGATCCTGTCGCCTCTCCTCTCCTGTGGGGAAGGAAGTGGCCTAGTCCCCGAGTCCGCCTGCCCGCCAGAGCAAAAGGCCAAGCGTTGCCTGAACCGGGAGATGGTAGTGTGCATAGAGTGCCATCCTAGGCCACGCACGCTGCTGCATTGTTGTCTCTGTGTCTGCTTAGTTTGGCCTGGCAGGGTGAACCGAGGGCGCGAACATGGAGCCCAGGAAAGCAAGGCTCAAGAGGCACCAGCTCTCTCGCGGCTCTTCTTCCCTGACGCGACAGAGCGAAAGCGCGAAGCCTTGCTGAGGAATCAGCAGCGAAGTGCGTTTCGCGCCCAGCTGAAAACTTCTGCGAAAGCATAGCAGTCGCTGGGAAATCAGAGTCGGTTCTGTGGGCTGCTGTTGCTGCTTGCCTTAGCCTCGTATTCGCAGCACGGCGGGAGAAACCCGCATAGAGCAAAAGCCTCTTTGCCTGGGCATCGCCTCTGGGAAAGCACAGCATTCTTTGGGTAATCAGAGTCGGGTTTGTGGGATGCTGCTGCTGCTTGCCTGAGCTAGTCTCCACAGCATGGTGTAATAAAGCCGCGTGGAGCAAAATCCTCTATGCCCGTGCCTCCCCTCTGCCAGAGAGACTAGCGTGGTTGCGCTTGTGGAAACAACCTTAAGGAAAATCTGTCACTGCGCTCCCCAGGAGCATGTCGGGGAAGGTGCAGCTCACCCCTTCCGGGAGAAGAGAAGGAGCCGTTGGCCTTGCTGTCGGGAAACGGTCGTGAAGCAGGAGAGCCTGCCACGGCAGGAACAGCGGGCGGGTGGCAAGACAAGTGTCACCCACTCCCTGTGCGGAGAGAATGAAGCCTGGCTGCTAAGGAGACACGAGCGCACGACTAGGGCAGGCGCGCCTGCTCCACTCTGAGAAAAGAGTCTTGGCAGAAGGCAGGCCTGTCCTGTGCCTCCTGGCCAAGGGGACAGCAGCTCCTTGGCCACCTGTCCATAGGGCAGACCCTCGAGGTCTTGCTACCAGGCGCCCGGCCCCTGAAATCGAAGAAATAGCTCCTGGAGGTACGAACGGGCAGTCAGATGCCGTCTTCCTCTAGGATATGGAAGATTGGAGCAGGCCCGGGGTTTCCGGGGAAGGAGTGGGGACAGTCCCCCAAGGCTCCCGATTCAGTGCACGTGCGGTGTGCAGGGATCCTGTCGCCTCTCCTTTCCTGTGGTGAAGGCACTGGCCTAGACCGCGAGTCCGCCTGTGCGCCCGAGAAAAAGGCCAAGCATTGCCTACACCGGGAGATGGTAGTGTGCATAGAGTGCAAAGCTAGGCCACGCACGCTGCTGCAGCTTTGTGGCTCTGTCTGCTTAGTTAGGCCTGGCAGGGTGAACTCAGGGCACGAATATGGAGCCCAGGAAAGCAAGGCCCAAGAGGCACCAGCTCTCCCGCAGCTCTTCTTCCCTTACGCGACAGAACCTAGGCCCAAAGCCTTGCTGAGGAAGCCGTGGCGAAGTGCAGTTCGCACCAAGCCCAAAGCCTCTGCGAAAGCAGAGCAGGTGCTGGGAAATCAGAGTCGGTCCCGTGAGCTGCTGTTGCTGCTTGCCTTAACCTAGTATTCCCAGCACGGTGGGAGAAACCCGCATAGAGCAAAAGCCTCTCTGTATGTGCATCCATCCCGTCTGGGAAAGCACAGCATGCACTGGGAAATCAGTGTCGGTTCTGTGGGATGCTGATGCCGCTTGCCTGAACCTAGTCTCTGAAGCATGGTGGGAGAAACCCGTATGGAGCGAAATCCTCTTAGCCCGGTCATCCCCTCTGGCTGAGAGAGAAGCGTGGTTGCGCCTGTGGAAGCAGACTGAAGGAAAGGGACACGACTGTCACTGCGCTCCCCAGGAGCATGTCTGGGAAAGGCACAGCAACGCCGCCCCGTGAGAAAACAAGGAGCCATTGGCCTTGCTGTCGGGAAACGGTCATGAAGCAGGAGAGCGTTCCCTGGCAGGAAAAGCGGGCCGGTGGCAACACACAAGTGTCACCCGCTCCCTGTGCGGAGAGACGAAGCCTGGCTGCTAAGGAGATACGAGGAGACGACTAGGGCAGGCGCGCGTGCTCCACTCTGAGGAAGGGGTCTGGGCAGAAGGCATGTCTGTCCTTAGCCTCTGTTCCCAAGGGGACAGCATCTCCTTGGCCACCTGTCCCAAGGGCAGACTTGGGCTTGCCACCAGGTGCCATACACGGAACGCGCAGAAACAGCTCCCTGGACACACGGGCAGTCAGATGCCATCTTCCACCAAGATGTGGCAGCGTTGTGGGTGGCAGGGGTTGTGCCGGGGAAGGAGTGGGGACAGTCCCCCACAGGTCCCCATCCCAGTGCACGGGCCGTGTGCAGGCATCCTGTCGCTTCCTCTCTCCTGTGGGGAAGGCACTGGCCTATTCCCCGAGTCTGCCTGAGCGCCGGAGCAAAAGGCAAAGCCTTGCCTGCGCCAGGAGATGGTAATGGGCATAGAGTGCCATGCTAGGCCACGCACGCTGCTGCAGGGATGTGACTGTGTCTGCTTAGTTCGGCTTGGCAGGGTGAACCGAGGGCGCGAACATGGAGCCCGAGAAAGCAAGGCCCAAGAGGCACCAGCTCTCCCGCAGCTCTTCTTCCCTGACGCGACAGAGCGAATCCCCAAAGCCTTGCTGAGGAAGCAGCAGCGAAGTGCGCTTCGCGCCAAGCTGAAAACCTCTGCAAAAGCATAGCGGTCGCTGGGAAATCAGTCTGTTCTGTGGGCTGCTTTTGTTGCTTGCCTTAGCCTCGTGTTCGCAGCACGATGGGAGAAACCCGCATAGAGCCAAAGCCTCGTTGCCGGGCATCCCCTCTGGGAAAGCACAGCATTCTTTGGGAAATCAGAGTCGGGTCTGTGGGACGATGCTGCTGCTTGCCTGAGCTGGTCTCCACAGCACGTTGTAATAAAACCGCATGGAGCGAAATCCTCTTTGCCCGGGCATCCCCTCTGCCCGAGAGAGAAGCGAGGTTGCACCTGTGGAAAGAGGCTTAAGGAAAGGGACACGTCTGTCACTGTGCTGCCCAGGAGCACGTCTGTGGAAGGGGCAGCACGCTGCCCGGGGAGAAGAAAAGGATCCGTTGGCCTTCTGGTCTGGACACGGTTGCGAAGCAGGAGAGCCGGCCCTGGCAGGAACAGCGGGCCGGTGGCAATACAAGTTTCACCCGCTCCCCGTGCGGAGAGACGGAAGCCCGGCTGCTAAGGAGACACGAGGGGATGACTAGGGCAGGGCGCGTGCTCCACTCTGAGGAAGGAGTCTGGGCAGAAAGCATTCCTGTCCTGTGCCTCTGGGCCCAAGGAGACAGCAGCTCCTTGGCCACCTGTCCCTGGGGCAGACATGCGCTTGCCACCAGCCGCCGACACTGAGCTCGCTGAAACAGCTCCCCGAAAGAACGGGCAGTCAGATGCCGTTTTCCTCCAGGATGTGGAAGCTTGGAGGAGGCCCGGGGTTTCCGGGGAAGGAGTGGGGACAGTCCCCCAAGGCTCCCGATTCAGGGCACGTGCGGTGTGCAGGGATCCTGTCGCCTCTCCTTTCCTGTGGGGAAAGCACTGGCCTAGTCTGCGAGTCCGCCTGAGCGGCAGAGCAAAAGGCCAAGCGTCGCCTACACCGGGGCATGGCAGTGTGCATAGAGTGCCATCCTAGGCTTCGCATGCTGCTGCAGGGTTGTGGCTGTGCCTGCTTAGTTCGGCCTGGGAGGGTGAACCCTGGGCGTGAACATGGAACCCGGGGAAGCAAGGCCCAAGAGGAACATCTGTCCCGCAGCTCTTCTTCCCTGATGCGACAGAGCGAACGCCTAAAGCCTTGCTGAGGAAGCAGCGGCAAAGTGCGGTTCACGCCAACCTGAAAACCCCTGCGAAAGCATATCAGTCGTTGGGAAAGCAGAGTCGGGCCTGTGGTCTGCTCTTCCTGCTTGCCTTGGCCTAATATTCGCAGCAGGGTGGGAGAAACCCTCATTGAGCGAAGCCTCTTTGCCCGGGCCTCCCCTCTGGGAAAGCACAGCACGCCTGTCCTGAGCCTCTGGGCCCAAGGAGACAGCAGCTCCTTCGCCACCTGTCCCTGTGGAGACATGGGCTTGCCACCAGGCGCCTACCCTGAACTCGCAGAAAAATCTCCCTGAAAGAACTGGCAGTCAGTTTCCGTCGTCCTCCAGGATGTGAAAGCGTTCACGGAGTCACGGGGTGTCCAGAGAAGGAGTGGGGAGGAGTCCCCCACAGCTCCCCATCCCAGTGCGAGGGCAGTGTGCAGGGATCCTGTCGCCTCTCCTCTCCTGTGGGGAAGGAAGTGGCCTAGTCCCCGAGTCCGCCTGCCCGCCAGAGCAAAAGGCCAAGCGTTGCCTGAACCGGGAGATGGTAGTGTGCATAGAGTGCCATCCTAGGCCACGCACGCTGCTGCATTGTTGTCTCTGTGTCTGCTTAGTTTGGCCTGGCAGGGTGAACCGAGGGCGCGAACATGGAGCCCAGGAAAGCAAGGCTCAAGAGGCACCAGCTCTCTCGCGGCTCTTCTTCCCTGACGCGACAGAGCGAAAGCGCGAAGCCTTGCTGAGGAATCAGCAGCGAAGTGCGTTTCGCGCCCAGCTGAAAACTTCTGCGAAAGCATAGCAGTCGCTGGGAAATCAGAGTCGGTTCTGTGGGCTGCTGTTGCTGCTTGCCTTAGCCTCGTATTCGCAGCACGGCGGGAGAAACCCGCATAGAGCGAAAGCCTCTTTGCCTGGGCATCGCCTCTGGGAAAGCACAGCATTCTTTGGGTAATCAGAGTCGGGTTTGTGGGATGCTGCTGCTGCTTGCCTGAGCTAGTCTCCATAGCATGGTGTAATAAAGCCGCGTGGAGCAAAATCCTCTATGCCCGTGCCTCCCCTCTGCCAGAGAGACTAGCGTGGTTGCGCTTGTGGAAACAACCTTAAGGAAAATCTGTCACTGCGCTCCCCAGGAGCATGTCGGGGAAGGTGCAGCTCACCCCTTCCGGGAGAAGAGAAGGAGCCGTTGGCCTTGCTGTCGGGAAACGGTCGTGAAGCAGGAGAGCCTGCCACGGCAGGAACAGCGGGCGGGTGGCAAGACAAGTGTCACCCACTCCCTGTGCGGAGAGAATGAAGCCTGGCTGCTAAGGAGACACGAGCGCACGACTAGGGCAGGCGCGCCTGCTCCACTCTGAGAAAAGAGTCTTGGCAGAAGGCAGGCCTGTCCTGTGCCTCCTGGCCAAGGGGACAGCAGCTCCTTGGCCACCTGTCCATAGGGCAGACCCTCGAGGTCTTGCTACCAGGCGCCCGGCCCCTGAAATCGAAGAAATAGCTCCTGGAGGTACGAACGGGCAGTCAGATGCCGTCTTCCTCTAGGATATGGAAGCTTGGAGGAGGCCCGGGGTTTCCGGGGAAGGAGTGGGGACAGTCCCCCAAGGCTCCCGATTCAGGGCACGTGCGGTGTGCAGGGATCCTGTCGCCTCTCCTTTCCTGTGGGGAAAGCTCTGGCCTAGTCTGCGAGTCCGCCTGAGCGGCAGAGCAAAAGGCCAAGCGTCGCCTACACCGGGGCATGGCAGTGTGCATAGAGTGCCATCCTAGGCTTCGCATGCTGCTGCAGGGTTGTGGCTGTGCCTGCTTAGTTCGGCCTGGGAGGGTGAACCCTGGGCGTGAACATGGAGCCCGGGGAAGCAAGGCCCAAGAGGAACATCTGTCCCGCAGCTCTTCTTCCCTGATGCGACAGAGCGAACGCCTAAAGCCTTGCTGAGGAAGCAGCGGGAAAGTGCGGTTCACGCCAAACTGAAAACCCCTGCGAAAGCATATCAGTCGTTGGGAAAGCAGAGTCGGGCCTGTGGTCTGCTCTTCCTGCTTGCCTTGGCCTAATATTCGCAGCAGGGTGGGAGAAACCCTCATTGAGCGAAGCCTCTTTGCCCGGGCATCCCCTCTGGGAAAGCACAGCACGCCTGTCCTGAGCCTCTGGGCCCAAGGAGACAGCAGCTCCTTCGCCACCTGTCCCTGTGGAGACATGGGCTTGCCACCAGGCGCCTACCCTGAACTCGCAGAAAAATCTCCCTGAAAGAACTGGCAGTCAGATTCCGTCGTCCTCCAGGATGTGAAAGCGTTCACGGAGTCACGGGGTGTCCAGGGAAGGAGTGGGGAGGAGTCCCCCACAGCTCCCCATCCCAGTGCGAGGGCAGTGTGCAGGGATCCTGTCGCCTCTCCTCTCCTGTGGGGAAGGAAGTGGCCTAGTCCCCGAGTCCGCCTGCCCGCCAGAGCAAAAGGCCAAGCGTTGCCTGAACCGGGAGATGGTAGTGTGCATAGAGTGCCATCCTAGGCCACGCACGCTGCTGCATTGTTGTCTCTGTGTCTGCTTAGTTTGGCCTGGCAGGGTGAACCGAGGGCGCGAACATGGAGCCCAGGAAAGCAAGGCTCAAGAGGCACCAGCTCTCTCGCGGCTCTTCTTCCCTGACGCGACAGAGCGAAAGCGCGAAGCCTTGCTGAGGAATCAGCAGCGAAGTGCGTTTCGCGCCCAGCTGAAAACTTCTGCGAAAGCATAGCAGTCGCTGGGAAATCAGAGTCGGTTCTGTGGGCTGCTGTGGCTGCTTGCCTTAGCCTCGTATTCGCAGCACGGCGGGAGAAACCCGCATAGAGCGAAAGCCTCTTTGCCTGGGCATCGCCTCTGGGAAAGCACAGCATTCTTTGGGTAATCAGAGTCGGGTTTGTGGGATGCTGCTGCTGCTTGCCTGAGCTAGTCTCCACAGCATGGTGTAATAAAGCCGCGTGGAGCAAAATCCTCTATGCCCGTGCCTCCCCTCTGCCAGAGAGACTAGCGTGGTTGCGCTTGTGGAAACAACCTTAAGGAAAATCTGTCACTGCGCTCCCCAGGAGCATGTCGGGGAAGGTGCAGCTCACCCCTTCCGGGAGAAGAGAAGGAGCCCTTGGCCTTGCTGTCGGGAAACGGTCGTGAAGCAGGAGAGCCTGCCACGGCAGGAACAGCGGGCGGGTGGCAAGACAAGTGTCACCCACTCCCTGTGCGGAGAGAATGAAGCCTGGCTGCTAAGGAGACACGAGCGCACGACTAGGGCAGGCGCGCCTGCTCCACTCTGAGAAAAGAGTCTTGGCAGAAGGCAGGCCTGTCCTGTGCCTCCTGGCCAAGGGGACAGCAGCTCCTTGGCCACCTGTCCATAGGGCAGACCCTCGAGGTCTTGCTACCAGGCGCCCGGCCCCTGAAATCGAAGAAATAGCTCCTGGAGGTACGAACGGGCAGTCAGATGCCGTCTTCCTCTAGGATATGGAAGCTTGGAGGAGGCCCGGGGTTTCCGGGGAAGGAGTGGGGACAGTCCCCCAAGGCTCCCGATTCAGTGCACGTGCGGTGTGCAGGGATCCTGTCGCCTCTCCTTTCCTGTGGTGAAGGCACTGGCCTAGACCGCGAGTCCGCCTGTGCGCCCGAGAAAAAGGCCAAGCATTGCCTACACCGGGAGATGGTAGTGTGCATAGAGTGCAAAGCTAGGCCACGCACGCTGCTGCAGCTTTGTGGCTCTGTCTGCTTAGTTAGGCCTGGCAGGGTGAACTCAGGGCACGAATATGGAGCCCAGGAAAGCAAGGCCCCAGAGGCACCAGCTCTCCCGCAGCTCTTCTTCCCTTACGCGACAGAACCTAGGCCCAAAGCCTTGCTGAGGAAGCCGTGGCGAAGTGCAGTTCGCACCAAGCCCAAAGCCTCTGCGAAAGCAGAGCAGGTGCTGGGAAATCAGAGTCGGTCCCGTGAGCTGCTGTTGCTGCTTGCCTTAACCTAGTATTCCCAGCACGGTGGGAGAAACCCGCATAGAGCAAAAGCCTCTCTGTATGTGCATCCATCCCCTCTGGGAAAGCACAGCATTCGCTGGGAAATCAGTGTCGGTTCTGTGGGATGCTGATGCCGCTTGCCTGAACCTAGTCTCTGAAGCATGGTGGGAGAAACCCGTATGGAGCGAAATCCTCTTAGCCCGGTCATCCCCTCTGCCTGAGGTAGAAGCGTGGTTGCGCCTGTGGAAGCAGACTGAAGGAAAGGGACACGACTGTCACTGCGCTCCCCAGGAGCATGTCTGGGAAAGGCACAGCAACGCCGCCCCGGGAGAAAACAAGGAGCCATTGGCCTTGCTGTCGGGAAACGGTCATGAAGCAGGAGAGCGTTCCCTGGCAGGAAAAGCGGGCCGGTGGCAACACACAAGTGTCACCCGCTCCCTGTGCGGAGAGACGAAGCCTGGCTGCTAAGGAGATACGAGGAGACGACTAGGGCAGGCGCGCGTGCTCCACTCTGAGGAAGGGGTCTGGGCAGAAGGCATGTCTGTCCTTAGCCTCTGTTCCCAAGGGGACAGCATCTCCTTGGCCACCTGTCCCAAGGGCAGACTTGGGCTTGCCACCAGGTGCCATACACGGAACGCGCAGAAACAGCTCCCTGGACACACGGGCAGTCAGATGCCATCTTCCACCAAGATGTGGCAGCGTTGTGGGTGGCAGGGGCTGTGCCGGGGAAGGAGTGGGGACAGTCCCCCAAAGGTCCCCATCCCAGTGCACGGGCCGTGTGCAGGCATCCTGTCGCTTCCTCTCTCCTGTGGGGAAGGCACTGGCCTATTCCCCGAGTCTGCCTGAGCGCCGGAGCAAAAGGCAAAGCCTTGCCTGCGCCAGGAGATGGTAATGGGCATAGAGTGCCATGCTAGGCCACGCACGCTGCTGCAGGGATGTGACTGTGTCTGCTTAGTTCGGCTTGGCAGGGTGAACCGAGGGCGCGAACATGGAGCCCGAGAAAGCAAGGCCCAAGAGGCACCAGCTCTCCCGCAGCTCTTCTTCCCTGACGCGACAGAGCGAATCCCCAAAGCCTTGCTGAGGAAGCAGCAGCGAAGTGCGCTTCGCGCCAAGCTGAAAACCTCTGCAAAAGCATAGCGGTCGCTGGGAAATCAGTCTGTTCTGTGGGCTGCTTTTGTTGCTTGCCTTAGCCTCGTGTTCGCAGCACGATGGGAGAAACCCGCATAGAGCCAAAGCCTCGTTGCCGGGCATCCCCTCTGGGAAAGCACAGCATTCTTTGGGAAATCAGAGTCGGGTCTGTGGGACGATGCTGCTGCTTGCCTGAGCTGGTCTCCACAGCACGTTGTAATAAAACCGCATGGAGCGAAATCCTCTTTGCCCGGGCATCCCCTCTGCCCGAGAGCGAAGCGAGGTTGCACCTGTGGAAAGAGGCTTAAGGAAAGGGACACGTCTGTCACTGTGCTGCCCAGGAGCACGTCTGTGGAAGGGGCAGCACGCTGCCCGGGGAGAAGAGAAGGATCCGTTGGCCTTCTGGTCTGGACACGGTTGCGAAGCAGGAGAGCCGGCCCTGGCAGGAACAGCGGGCCGGTGGCAATACAAGTTTCACCCGCTCCCCGTGCGGAGAGACGGATGTCCGGCTGCTAAGGAGACACGAGGGGATGACTAGGGCAGGGCGCGTGCTCCACTCTGAGGAAGGAGTCTGGGCAGAAAGCATTCCTGTCCTGTGCCTCTGGGCCCAAGGAGACAGCAGCTCCTTGGCCACCTGTCCCTGGGGCAGACATGCGCTTGCCACCAGCCGCCGACACTGAGCTCGCTGAAACAGCTCCCCGAAAGAACGGGCAGTCAGATGCCGTTTTCCTCCAGGATGTGGAAGCTTGGAGGAGGCCCGGGGTTTCCGGGGAAGGAGTGGGGACAGTCCCCCAAGGCTCCCGATTCAGGGCACGTGCGGTGTGCAGGGATCCTGTCGCCTCTCCTTTCCTGTGGGGAAAGCACTGGCCTAGTCTGCGAGTCCGCCTGAGCGGCAGAGCAAAAGGCCAAGCGTCGCCTACACCGGGGCATGGCAGTGTGCATAGAGTGCCATCCTAGGCTTCGCATGCTGCTGCAGGGTTGTGGCTGTGCCTGCTTAGTTCGGCCTGGGAGGGTGAACCCTGGGCGTGAACATGGAGCCCGGGGAAGCAAGGCCCAAGAGGAACATCTGTCCCGCAGCTCTTCTTCCCTGATGCGACAGAGCGAACGCCTAAAGCCTTGCTGAGGAAGCAGCGGCAAAGTGCGGTTCACGCCAACCTGAAAACCCCTGCGAAAGCATATCAGTCGTTGGGAAAGCAGAGTCGGGCCTGTGGTCTGCTCTTCCTGCTTGCCTTGGCCTAATATTCGCAGCAGGGTGGGAGAAACCCTCATTGAGCGAAGCCTCTTTGCCCGGGCATCCCCTCTGGGAAAGCACAGCATGCCTGTCCTGAGCCTCTGGGCCCAAGGAGACAGCAGCTCCTTCGCCACCTGTCCCTGTGGAGACATGGGCTTGCCACCAGGCGCCTACCCTGAACTCGCAGAAAAATCTCCCTGAAAGAACTGGCAGTCAGTTTCCGTCGTCCTCCAGGATGTGAAAGCGTTCACGGAGTCACGGGGTGTCCAGGGAAGGAGTGGGGAGGAGTCCCCCACAGCTCCCCATCCCAGTGCGAGGGCAGTGTGCAGGGATCCTGTCGCCTCTCCTCTCCTGTGGGGAAGGAAGTGGCCTAGTCCCCGAGTCCGCCTGCCCGCCAGAGCAAAAGGCCAAGCGTTGCCTGAACCGGGAGATGGTAGTGTGCATAGAGTGCCATCCTAGGCCACGCACGCTGCTGCATTGTTGTCTCTGTGTCTGCTTCGTTTGGCCTGGCAGGGTGAACCGAGGGCGCGAACATGGAGCCCAGGAAAGCAAGGCTCAAGAGGCACCAGCTCTCTCGCGGCTCTTCTTCCCTGACGCGACAGAGCGAAAGCGCGAAGCCTTGCTGAGGAATCAGCAGCGAAGTGCGTTTCGCGCCCAGCTGAAAACTTCTGTGAAAGCATAGCAGTCGCTGGGAAATCAGAGTCGGTTCTGTGGGCTGCTGTGGCTGCTTGCCTTAGCCTCGTATTCGCAGCTCGGCGGGAGAAACCCGCATAGAGCGAAAGCCTCTTTGCCTGGGCATCGCCTCTGGGAAAGCACAGCATTCTTTGGGTAATCAGAGTCGGGTTTGTGGGATGCTGCTGCTGCTTGCCTGAGCTAGTCTCCACAGCATGGTGTAATAAACCCGCGTGGAGCAAAATCCTCTATGCCCGTGCCTCCCCTCTGCCAGAGAGACTAGCGTGGTTGCGCTTGTGGAAACAACCTTAAGGAAAATCTGTCACTGCGCTCCCCAGGAGCATGTCGGGGAAGGTGCAGCTCACCCCTTCCGGGAGAAGAGAAGGAGCCGTTGGCCTTGCTGTCGGGAAACGGTCGTGAAGCAGGAGAGCCTGCCACGGCAGGAACAGCGGGCGGGTGGCAAGACAAGTGTCACCCACTCCCTGTGCGGAGAGAATGAAGCCTGGCTGCTAAGGAGACACGAGCGCACGACTAGGGCAGGCGCGCCTGCTCCACTCTGAGAAAAGAGTCTTGGCAGAAGGCAGGCCTGTCCTGTGCCTCCTGGCCAAGGGGACAGCAGCTCCTTGGCCACCTGTCCATAGGGCAGACCCTCGAGGTCTTGCTACCAGGCGCCCGGCCCCTGAAATCGAAGAAATAGCTCCTGGAGGTACGAACGGGCAGTCAGATGCCGTCTTCCTCTAGGATATGGAAGCTTGGAGGAGGCCCGGGGTTTCCGGGGAAGGAGTGGGGACAGTCCCCCAAGGCTCCCGATTCAGTGCACGTGCGGTGTGCAGGGATCCTGTCGCCTCTCCTTTCCTGTGGTGAAGGCACTGGCCTAGACCGCGAGTCCGCCTGTGCGCCCGAGAAAAAGGCCAAGCATTGCCTACACCGGGAGATGGTAGTGTGCATAGAGTGCAAAGCTAGGCCACGCACGCTGCTGCAGCTTTGTGGCTCTGTCTGCTTAGTTAGGCCTGGCAGGGTGAACTCAGGGCACGAATATGGAGCCCAGGAAAGCAAGGCCCCAGAGGCACCAGCACTCCCGCAGCTCTTCTTCCCTCTCGCGACAGAACCTAGGCCCAAAGCCTTGCTGAAGAAGCCGTGGCGAAGTGCAGTTCGCACCAAGCCCAAAGCCTCTGCGAAAGCAGAGCAGGTGCTGGGAAATCAGAGTCGGTCCCGTGAGCTGCTGTTGCTGCTTGCCTTAACCTAGTATTCCCAGCACGGTGGGAGAAACCCGCATAGAACAAAAGCCTCTCTGTATCTGCATCCATCCCCTCTGGGAAAGCACAGCATTCGCTGGGAAATCAGTGTCGGTTCTGTGGGATGCTGATGCCGCTTGCCTGAACCTAGTCTCTGAAGCATGGTGGGAGAAACCCGTATGGAGCGAAATCCTCTTAGCCCGGTCATCCCCTCTGGCTGAGAGAGAAGCGTGGTTGCGCCTGTGGAAGCAGACTGAAGGAAAGGGACACGACTGTCACTGCGCTCCCCAGGAGCATGTCTGGGAAAGACACAGCAACGCCGCCCCGGGAGAAAACAAGGAGCCATTGGCCTTGCTGTCGGGAAACGGTCATGAAGCAGGAGAGCGTTCCCTGGCAGGAAAAGCGGGCCGGTGGCAACACACAAGTGTCACCCGCTCCCTGTGCGGAGAGACGAAGCCTGGCTGCTAAGGAGATACGAGGAGACGACTAGGGCAGGCGCGCGTGCTCCACTCTGAGGAAGGGGTCTGGGCAGAAGGCATGTCTGTCCTTAGCCTCTGTTCCCAAGGGGACAGCATCTCCTTGGCCACCTGTCCCAAGGGCAGACTTGGGCTTGCCACCAGGTGCCATACACGGAACGCGCAGAAACAGCTCCCTGGACAAACGGGCAGTCAGATGCCATCTTCCACCAAGATGTGGCAGCGTTGTGGGTGGCAGGGGTTGTGCCGGGGAAGGAGTGGGGACAGTCCCCCACAGGTCCCCATCCCAGTGCACGGGCCGTGTGCAGGGATCCTGTCGCTTCCTCTCTCCTGTGGGGAAGGCACTGGCCTATTCCCCGAGTCTGCCTGAGCGCCGGAGCAAAAGGCAAAGCCTTGCCTGCGCCAGGAGATGGTAATGGGCATAGAGTGCCATGCTAGGCCACGCACGCTGCTGCAGGGATGTGACTGTGTCTGCTTAGTTCGGCTTGGCAGGGTGAACCGAGGGCGCGAACATGGAGCCCGAGAAAGCAAGGCCCAAGAGGCACCAGCTCTCCCGCAGCTCTTCTTCCCTGACGCGACAGAGCGAATCCCCAAAGCCTTGCTGAGGAAGCAGCAGCGAAGTGCGCTTCGCGCCAAGCTGAAAACCTCTGCAAAAGCATAGCGGTCGCTGGGAAATCAGTCTGTTCTGTGGGCTGCTTTTGTTGCTTGCCTTAGCCTCGTGTTCGCAGCACGATGGGAGAAACCCGCATAGAGCCAAAGCCTCGTTGCCGGGCATCCCCTCTGGGAAAGCACAGCATTCTTTGGGAAATCAGAGTCGGGTCTGTGGGACGATGCTGCTGCTTGCCTGAGCTGGTCTCCACAGCACGTTGTAATAAAACCGCATGGAGCGAAATCCTCTTTGCCCGGGCATCCCCTCTGCCCGAGAGAGAAGCGAGGTTGCACCTGTGGAAAGAGGCTTAAGGAAAGGGACACGTCTGTCACTGTGCTGCCCAGGAGCACGTCTGTGGAAGGGGCAGCACGCTGCCCGGGGAGAAGAGAAGGATCCGTTGGCCTTCTGGTCTGGACACGGTTGCGAAGCAGGAGAGCCGGCCCTGGCAGGAACAGCGGGCCGGTGGCAATACAAGTTTCACCCGCTCCCCGTGCGGAGAGACGGAAGCCCGGCTGCTAAGGAGACACGAGGGGATGACTAGGGCAGGGCGCGTGCTCCACTCTGAGGAAGGAGTCTGGGCAGAAAGCATTCCTGTCATGTGCCTCTGGGCCCAAGGAGACAGCAGCTCCTTGGCCACCTGTCCCTGGGGCAGACATGCGCTTGCCACCAGCCGCCGACACTGAGCTCGCTGAAACAGCTCCCCGAAAGAACGGGCAGTCAGATGCCGTTTTCCTCCAGGATGTGGAAGCTTGGAGGAGGCCCGGGGTTTCCGGGGAAGGAGTGGGGACAGTCCCCAAAGGCTCCCGATTCAGGGCACGTGCGGTAGCAGGGATCCTGTCGCCTCTCCTTTCCTGTGGGGAAAGCTCTGGCCTAGTCTGCGAGTCCGCCTGAGCGGCAGAGCAAAAGGCCAAGCGTCGCCTACACCGGGGCATGGCAGTGTGCATAGAGTGCCATCCTAGGCTTCGCATGCTGCTGCAGGGTTGTGGCTGTGCCTGCTTAGTTCGGCCTGGGAGGGTGAACCCTGGGCGTGAACATGGAGCCCGGGGAAGCAAGGCCCAAGAGGAACATCTGTCCCGCAGCTCTTCTTCCCTGATGCGACAGAGCGAACGCCTAAAGCCTTGCTGAGGAAGCAGCGGCAAAGTGCGGTTCACGCCAACCTGAAAACCCCTGCGAAAGCATATCAGTCGTTGGGAAAGCAGAGTCGGGCCTGTGGTCTGCTCTTCCTGCTTGCCTTGGCCTAATATTCGCAGCAGGGTGGGAGAAACCCTCATTGAGCGAAGCCTCTTTGCCCGGGCATCCCCTCTGGGAAAGCACAGCACGCCTGTCCTGAGCCTCTGGGCCCAAGGAGACAGCAGCTCCTTCGCCACCTGTCCCTGTGGAGACATGGGCTTGCCACCAGGCGCCTACCCTGAACTCGCAGAAAAATCTCCCTGAAAGAACTGGCAGTCAGATTCCGTCGTCCTCCAGGATGTGAAAGCGTTCACGGAGTCACGGGGTGTCCAGGGAAGGAGTGGGGAGGAGTCCCCCACAGCTCCCCATCCCAGTGCGAGGGCAGTGTGCAGGGATCCTGTCGCCTCTCCTCTCCTGTGGGGAAGGAAGTGGCCTAGTCCCCGAGTCCGCCTGCCCGCCAGAGCAAAAGGCCAAGCGTTGCCTGAACCGGGAGATGGTAATGTGCATAGAGTGCCATCCTAGGCCACGCACGCTGCTGCATTGTTGTCTCTGTGTCTGCTTAGTTTGGCCTGGCAGGGTGAACCGAGGGCGCGAACATGGAGCCCAGGAAAGCAAGGCTCAAGAGGCACCAGCTCTCTCGCGGCTCTTCTTCCCTGACGCGACAGAGCGAAAGCGCGAAGCCTTGCTGAGGAATCAGCAGCGAAGTGCGTTTCGCGCCCAGCTGAAAACTTCTGCGAAAGCATAGCAGTCGCTGGGAAATCAGAGTCGGTTCTGTGGGCTGCTGTTGCTGCTTGCCTTAGGCTCGTATTCGCAGCTCGGCGGGAGAAACCCGCATAGAGCGAAAGCCTCTTTGCCTGGGCATCGCCTCTGGGAAAGCACAGCATTCTTTGGGTAATCAGAGTCGGGTTTGTGGGATGCTGCTGCTGCTTGCCTGAGCTAGTCTCCACAGCATGGTGTAATAAACCCGCGTGGAGCAAAATCCTCTATGCCCGTGCCTCCCCTCTGCCAGAGAGACTAGCGTGGTTGCGCTTGTGGAAACAACCTTAAGGAAAATCTGTCACTGCGCTCCCCAGGAGCATGTCGGGGAAGGTGCAGCTCACCCCTTCCGGGAGAAGAGAAGGAGCCGTTGGCCTTGCTGTCGGGAAACGGTCGTGAAGCAGGAGAGCCTGCCACGGCAGGAACAGCGGGCGGGTGGCAAGACAAGTGTCACCCACTCCCTGTGCGGAGAGAATGAAGCCTGGCTGCTAAGGAGACACGAGCGCACGACTAGGGCAGGCGCGCCTGCTCCACTCTGAGAAAAGAGTCTTGGCAGAAGGCAGGCCTGTCCTGTGCCTCCTGGCCACGGGGACAGCAGCTCCTTGGCCACCTGTCCATAGGGCAGACCCTCGAGGTCTTGCTACCAGGCGCCCGGCCCCTGAAATCGAAGAAATAGCTCCTGGAGGTACGAACGGGCAGTCAGATGCCGTCTTCCTCTAGGATATGGAAGCTTGGAGGAGGCCCGGGGTTTCCGGGGAAGGAGTGGGGACAGTCCCCCAAGGCTCCCGATTCAGTGCACGTGCGGTGTGCAGGGATCCTGTCGCCTCTCCTTTCCTGTGGTGAAGGCACTGGCCTAGACCATGAGTCCGCCTGTGCGCCCGAGAAAAAGGCCAAGCATTGCCTACACCGGGAGATGGTAGTGTGCATAGAGTGCAAAGCTAGGCCACGCACGCTGCTGCAGCTTTGTGGCTCTGTCTGCTTAGTTAGGCCTGGCAGGGTGAACTCAGGGCACGAATATGGAGCCCAGGAAAGCAAGGCCCAAGAGGCACCAGCTCTCCCGCAGCTCTTCTTCCCTTACGCGACAGAACCTAGGCCCAAAGCCTTGCTGAGGAAGCCGTGGCGAAGTGCAGTTCGCACCAAGCCCAAAGCCTCTGCGAAAGCAGAGCAGGTGCTGGGAAATCAGAGTCGGTCCCGTGAGCTCCTGTTGCTGCTTGCCTTAACCTAGTATTCCCAGCACGGTGGGAGAAACCCGCATAGAGCAAAAGCCTCTCTGTATGTGCATCCATCCCCTCTGGGAAAGCACAGCATTCGCTGGGAAATCAGTGTCGGTTCTGTGGGATGCTGATGCCGCTTGCCTGAACCTAGTCTCTGAAGCATGGTGGGAGAAACCCGTATGGAGCGAAATCCTCTTAGCCCGGTCACCCCTCTGCCTGAGAGAGAAGCGTGGTTGCGCCTGTGAAAGCAGACTGAAGGAAAGGGACACGACTGTCACTGCGCTCCCCAGGAGCATGTCTGGGAAAGGCACAGCAACGCCGCCCCGGGAGAAAACAAGGAGCCATTGGCCTTGCTGTCGGGAAACGGTCATGAAGCAGGAGAGCGTTCCCTGGCAGGAAAAGCGGGCCGGTGGCAACACACAAGTGTCACCCGCTCCCTGTGCGGAGAGACGAAGCCTGGCTGCTAAGGAGATACGAGGAGACGACTAGGGCAGGCGCGCGTGCTCCACTCTGAGGAAGGGGTCTGGGCAGAAGGCATGTCTGTCCTTAGCCTCTGTTCCCAAGGGGACAGCATCTCCTTGGCCACCTGTCCCAAGGGCAGACTTGGGCTTGCCACCAGGTGCCATACACGGAACGCGCAGAAACAGCTCCCTGGACACACGGGCAGTCAGATGCCATCTTCCACCAAGATGTGGCAGCGTTGTGGGTGGCAGGGGCTGTGCCGGGGAAGGAGTGGGGACAGTCCCCCACAGGTCCCCATCCCAGTGCACGGGCCGTGTGCAGGCATCCTGTCGCTTCCTCTCTCCTGTGGGGAAGGCACTGGCCTATTCCCCGAGTCTGCCTGAGCACCGGAGCAAAAGGCAAAGCCTTGCCTGCGCCAGGAGATGGTAATGGGCATAGAGTGCCATGCTAGGCCACGCACGCTGCTGCAGGGATGTGACTGTGTCTGCTTAGTTCGGCTTGGCAGGGTGAACCGAGGGCGCGAACATGGAGCCCGAGAAAGCAAGGCCCAAGAGGCACCAGCTCTCCCGCAGCTCTTCTTCCCTGACGCGACAGAGCGAATCCCCAAAGCCTTGCTGAGGAAGCAGCAGCGACGTGCTCTTCGCGCCAAGCTGAAAACCTCTGCAAAAGCATAGCGGTCGCTGGGAAATCAGTCTGTTCTGTGGGCTGCTTTTGTTGCTTGCCTTAGCCTCGTGTTCGCAGCACGATGGGAGAAACCCGCATAGAGCCAAAGCCTCGTTGCCGGGCATCCCCTCTGGGAAAGCACAGCATTCTTTGGGAAATCAGAGTCGGGTCTGTGGGACGATGCTGCTGCTTGCCTGAGCTGGTCTCCACAGCACGTTGTAATAAAACCGCATGGAGCGAAATCCTCTTTGCCCGGGCATCCCCTCTGCCCGAGAGCGAAGCGAGGTTGCACCTGTGGAAAGAGGCTTAAGGAAAGGGACACGTCTGTCACTGTGCTGCCCAGGAGCACGTCTGTGGAAGGGGCAGCACGCTGGCCGGGGAGAAGAGAAGGATCCGTTGGCCTTCTGGTCTGGACACGGTTGCGAAGCAGGAGAGCCGGCCCTGGCAGGAACAGCGGGCCGGTGGCAATACAAGTTTCACCCGCTCCCCGTGCGGAGAGACGGAAGCCCGGCTGCTAAGGAGACACGAGGGGATGACTAGGGCAGGGCGCGTGCTCCACTCTGAGGAAGGAGTCTGGGCAGAAAGCATTCCTGTCCTGTGCCTCTGGGCCCAAGGAGACAGCAGCTCCTTGGCCACCTGTCCCTGGGGCAGACATGCGCTTGCCACCAGCCGCCGACACTGAGCTCGCTGAAACAGCTCCCCGAAAGAACGGGCAATCAGATGCCGTTTTCCTCCAGGATGTGGAAGCTTGGAGGAGGCCCGGGGTTTCCGGGGAAGGAGTGGGGACAGTCCCCCAAGGCTCCCGATTCAGGGCACGTGCGGTGTGCAGGGATCCTGTCGCCTCTCCTTTCCTGTGGGGAAAGCACTGGCCTAGTCTGCGAGTCCGCCTGAGCGGCAGAGCAAAAGGCCAAGCGTCGCCTACACCGGGGCATGGCAGTGTGCATAGAGTGCCATCCTAGGCTTCGCATGCTGCTGCAGGGTTGTGGCTGTGCCTGCTTAGTTCGGCCTGGGAGGGTGAACCCTGGGCGTGAACATGGAGCCCGGGGAAGCAAGGCCCAAGAGGAACATCTGTCCCGCAGCTCTTCTTCCCTGATGCGACAGAGCGAACGCCTAAAGCCTTGCTGAGGAAGCAGCGGCAAAGTGCGGTTCACGCCAACCTGAAAACCCCTGCGAAAGCATATCAGTCGTTGGGAAAGCAGAGTCGGGCCTGTGGTCTGCTCTTCCTGCTTGCCTTGGCCTAATATTCGCAGCAGGGTGGGAGAAACCCTCATTGAGCGAAGCCTCTTTGCCCGGGCCTCCCCTCTGGGAAAGCACAGCACGCCTGTCCTGAGCCTCTGGGCCCAAGGAGACAGCAGCTCCTTCGCCACCTGTCCCTGTGGAGACATGGGCTTGCCACCAGGCGCCTACCCTGAACTCGCAGAAAAATCTCCCTGAAAGAACTGGCAGTCAGATTCCGTCGTCCTCCAGGATGTGAAAGCGTTCACGGAGTCACGGGGTGTCCAGGGAAGGAGTGGGGAGGAGTCCCCCACAGCTCCCCATCCCAGTGCGAGGGCAGTGTGCAGGGATCCTGTCGCCTCTCCTCTCCTGTGGGGAAGGAAGTGGCCTAGTCCCCGAGTCCGCCTGCCCGCCAGAGCAAAAGGCCAAGCGTTGCCTGAACCGGGAGATGGTAGTGTGCATAGAGTGCCATCCTAGGCCACGCACGCTGCTGCATTGTTGTCTCTGTGTCTGCTTAGTTTGGCCTGGCAGGGTGAACCGAGGGCGCGAACATGGAGCCCAGGAAAGCAAGGCTCAAGAGGCACCAGCTCTCTCGCGGCTCTTCTTCCCTGACGCGACAGAGCGAAAGCGCGAAGCCTTGCTGAGGAATCAGCAGCGAAGTGCGTTTCGCGCCCAGCTGAAAACTTCTGCGAAAGCATAGCAGTCGCTGGGAAATCAGAGTCGGTTCTGTGGGCTGCTGTTGCTGCTTGCCTTAGCCTCGTATTCGCAGCTCGGCGGGAGAAACCCGCATAGAGCGAAAGCCTCTTTGCCTGGGCATCGCCTCTGGGAAAGCACAGCATTCTTTGGGTAATCAGAGTCGGGTTTGTGGGATGCTGCTGCTGCTTGCCTGAGCTAGTCTCCACAGCATGGTGTAATAAACCCGCGTGGAGCAAAATCCTCTATGCCCGTGCCTCCCCTCTGCCAGAGAGACTAGCGTGGTTGCGCTTGTGGAAACAACCTTAAGGAAAATCTGTCACTGCGCTCCCCAGGAGCATGTCGGGGAAGGTGCAGCTCACCCCTTCCGGGAGAAGAGAAGGAGCCGTTGGCCTTGCTGTCGGGAAACGGTCGTGAAGCAGGAGAGCCTGCCACGGCAGGAACAGCGGGCGGGTGGCAAGACAAGTGTCACCCACTCCCTGTGCGGAGAGAATGAAGCCTGGCTGCTAAGGAGACACGAGCGCACGACTAGGGCAGGCGCGCCTGCTCCACTCTGAGAAAAGAGTCTTGGCAGAAGGCAGGCCTGTCCTGTGCCTCCTGGCCAAGGGGACAGCAGCTCCTTGGCCACCTGTCCATAGGGCAGACCCTCGAGGTCTTGCTACCAGGCGCCCGGCCCCTGAAATCGAAGAAATAGCTCCTGGAGGTACGAACGGGCAGTCAGATGCCGTCTTCCTCTAGGATATGGAAGCTTGGAGGAGGCCCGGGGTTTCCGGGGAAGGAGTGGGGACAGTCCCCCAAGGCTCCCGATTCAGTGCACGTGCGGTGTGCAGGGATCCTGTCGCCTCTCCTTTCCTGTGGTGAAGGCACTGGCCTAGACCGCGAGTCCGCCTGTGCGCCCGAGAAAAAGGCCAAGCATTGCCTACACCGGGAGATGGTAGTGTGCATAGAGTGCAAAGCTAGGCCACGCACGCTGCTGCAGCTTTGTGGCTCTGTCTGCTTAGTTAGGCCTGGCAGGGTGAACTCAGGGCACGAATATGGAGCCCAGGAAAGCAAGGCCCCAGAGGCACCAGCTCTCCCGCAGCTCTTCTTCCCTTACGCGACAGAACCTAGGCCCAAAGCCTTGCTGAGGAAGCCGTGGCGAAGTGCGGTTCGCACCAAGCCCAAAGCCTCTGCGAAAGCAGAGCAGGTGCTGGGAAATCAGAGTCGGTCCCGTGAGCTGCTGTTGCTGCTTGCCTTAACCTAGTATTCCCAGCACGGTGGGAGAAACCCGCATAGAGCAAAAGCCTCTCTGTATCTGCATCCATCCCCTCTGGGAAAGCACAGCATTCGCTGGGAAATCAGTGTCGGTTCTGTGGGATGCTGATGCCGCTTGCCTGAACCTAGTCTCTGAAGCATGGTGGGAGAAACCCGTATGGAGCGAAATCCTCTTAGCCCGGTCATCCCCTCTGGCTGAGAGAGAAGCGTGGTTGCGCCTGTGGAAGCCGACTGAAGGAAAGGGACACGACTGTCACTGCGCTCCCCAGGAGCATGTCTGGGAAAGGCACAGCAACGCCGCCCCGGGAGAAAACAAGGAGCCATTGGCCTTGCTGTCGGGAAACGGTCATGAAGCAGGAGAGCGTTCCCTGGCAGGAAAAGCGGGCCGGTGGCAACACACAAGTGTCACCCGCTCCCTGTGCGGAGAGACGAAGCCTGGCTGCTAAGGAGATACGAGGAGACGACTAGGGCAGGCGCGCGTGCTCCACTCTGAGGAAGGGGTCTGGGCAGAAGGCATGTCTGTCCTTAGCCTCTGTTCCCAAGGGGACAGCATCTCCTTGGCCACCTGTCCCAAGGGCAGACTTGGGCTTGCCACCAGGTGTCATACACGGAACGCGCAGAAACAGCTCCCTGGACACACGGGCAGTCAGATGCCATCTTCCACCAAGATGTGGCAGCGTTGTGGGTGGCAGGGGTTGTGCCGGGGAAGGAGTGGGGACAGTCCCCCACAGGTCCCCATCCCAGTGCACGGGCCGTGTGCAGGCATCCTGTCGCTTCCTCTCTCCTGTGGGGAAGGCACTGGCCTATTCCCCGAGTCTGCCTGAGCGCCGGAGCAAAAGGCAAAGCCTTGCCTGCGCCAGGAGATGGTAATGGGCATAGAGTGCCATGCTAGGCCACGCACGCTGCTGCAGGGATGTGACTGTGTCTGCTTAGTTCGGCTTGGCAGGGTGAACCGAGGGCGCGAACATGGAGCCCGAGAAAGCAAGGCCCAAGAGGCACCAGCTCTCCCGCAGCTCTTCTTCCCTGACGCGACAGAGCGAATCCCCAAAGCCTTGCTGAGGAAGCAGCAGCGAAGTGCGCTTCGCGCCAAGCTGAAAACCTCTGCAAAAGCATAGCGGTCGCTGGGAAATCAGTCTGTTCTGTGGGCTGCTTTTGTTGCTTGCCTTAGCCTCGTGTTCGCAGCACGATGGGAGAAACCCGCATAGAGCCAAAGCCTCGTTGCCGGGCATCCCCTCTGGGAAAGCACAGCATTCTTTGGGAAATCAGAGTCGGGTCTGTGGGACGATGCTGCTGCTTGCCTGAGCTGGTCTCCACAGCACGTTGTAATAAAACCGCATGGAGCGAAATCCTCTTTGCCCGGGCATCCCCTCTGCCCGAGAGAGAAGCGAGGTTGCACCTGTGGAAAGAGGCTTAAGGAAAGGGACACGTCTGTCACTGTGCTGCCCAGGAGCACGTCTGTGGAAGGGGCAGCACGCTGCCCGGGGAGAAGAGAAGGATCCGTTGGCCTTCTGGTCTGGACACGGTTGCGAAGCAGGAGAGCCGGCCCTGGCAGGAACAGCGGGCCGGTGGCAATACAAGTTTCACCCGCTCCCCGTGCGGAGAGACGGAAGCCCGGCTGCTAAGGAGACACGAGGGGATGACTAGGGCAGGGCGCGTGCTCCACTCTGAGGAAGGAGTCTGGGCAGAAAGCATTCCTGTCCTGTGCCTCTGGGCCCAAGGAGACAGCAGCTCCTTGGCCACCTGTCCCTGGGGCAGACATGCGCTTGCCACCAGCCGCCGACACTGAGCTCGCTGAAACAGCTCCCCGAAAGAACGGGCAGTCAGATGCCGTTTTCCTCCAGGATGTGGAAGCTTGGAGGAGGCCCGGGGTTTCCGGGGAAGGAGTGGGGACAGTCCCCCAAGGCTCCCGATTCAGGGCACGTGCGGTGTGCAGGGATCCTGTCGCCTCTCCTTTCCTGTGGGGAAAGCACTGGCCTAGTCTGCGAGTCCGCCTGAGCGGCAGAGCAAAAGGCCAAGCGTCGCCTACACCGGGGCATGGCAGTGTGCATAGAGTGCCATCCTAGGCTTCGCATGCTGCTGCAGGGTTGTGGCTGTGCCTGCTTAGTTCGGCCTGGGAGGGTGAACCCTGGGCGTGAACATGGAACCCGGGGAAGCAAGGCCCAAGAGGAACATCTGTCCCGCAGCTCTTCTTCCCTGATGCGACAGAGCGAACGCCTAAAGCCTTGCTGAGGAAGCAGCGGCAAAGTGCGGTTCACGCCAACCTGAAAACCCCTGCGAAAGCATATCAGTCATTGGGAAAGCAGAGTCGGGCCTGTGGTCTGCTCTTCCTGCTTGCCTTGGCCTAATATTCGCAGCAGGGTGGGAGAAACCCTCATTGAGCGAAGCCTCTTTGCCCGGGCCTCCCCTCTGGGAAAGCACAGCACGCCTGTCCTGAGCCTCTGGGCCCAAGGAGACAGCAGCTCCTTCGCCACCTGTCCCTGTGGAGACATGGGCTTGCCACCAGGCGCCTACCCTGAACTCGCAGAAAAATCTCCCTGAAAGAACTGGCAGTCAGTTTCCGTCGTCCTCCAGGATGTGAAAGCGTTCACGGAGTCACGGGGTGTCCAGAGAAGGAGTGGGGAGGAGTCCCCCACAGCTCCCCATCCCAGTGCGAGGGCAGTGTGCAGGGATCCTGTCGCCTCTCCTCTCCTGTGGGGAAGGAAGTGGCCTAGTCCCCGAGTCCGCCTGCCCGCCAGAGCAAAAGGCCAAGCGTTGCCTGAACCGGGAGATGGTAGTGTGCATAGAGTGCCATCCTAGGCCACGCACGCTGCTGCATTGTTGTCTCTGTGTCTGCTTAGTTTGGCCTGGCAGGGTGAACCGAGGGCGCGAACATGGAGCCCAGGAAAGCAAGGCTCAAGAGGCACCAGCTCTCTCGCGGCTCTTCTTCCCTGACGCGACAGAGCGAAAGCGCGAAGCCTTGCTGAGGAATCAGCAGCGAAGTGCGTTTCGCGCCCAGCTGAAAACTTCTGCGAAAGCATAGCAGTCGCTGGGAAATCAGAGTCGGTTCTGTGGGCTGCTGTTGCTGCTTGCCTTAGCCTCGTATTCGCAGCACGGCGGGAGAAACCCGCATAGAGCAAAAGCCTCTTTGCCTGGGCATCGCCTCTGGGAAAGCACAGCATTCTTTGGGTAATCAGAGTCGGGTTTGTGGGATGCTGCTGCTGCTTGCCTGAGCTAGTCTCCACAGCATGGTGTAATAAAGCCGCGTGGAGCAAAATCCTCTATGCCCGTGCCTCCCCTCTGCCAGAGAGACTAGCGTGGTTGCGCTTGTGGAAACAACCTTAAGGAAAATCTGTCACTGCGCTCCCCAGGAGCATGTCGGGGAAGGTGCAGCTCACCCCTTCCGGGAGAAGAGAAGGAGCCGTTGGCCTTGCTGTCGGGAAACGGTCGTGAAGCAGGAGAGCCTGCCACGGCAGGAACAGCGGGCGGGTGGCAAGACAAGTGTCACCCACTCCCTGTGCGGAGAGAATGAAGCCTGGCTGCTAAGGAGACACGAGCGCACGACTAGGGCAGGCGCGCCTGCTCCACTCTGAGAAAAGAGTCTTGGCAGAAGGCAGGCCTGTCCTGTGCCTCCTGGCCAAGGGGACAGCAGCTCCTTGGCCACCTGTCCATAGGGCAGACCCTCGAGGTCTTGCTACCAGGCGCCCGGCCCCTGAAATCGAAGAAATAGCTCCTGGAGGTACGAACGGGCAGTCAGATGCCGTCTTCCTCTAGGATATGGAAGATTGGAGCAGGCCCGGGGTTTCCGGGGAAGGAGTGGGGACAGTCCCCCAAGGCTCCCGATTCAGTGCACGTGCGGTGTGCAGGGATCCTGTCGCCTCTCCTTTCCTGTGGTGAAGGCACTGGCCTAGACCGCGAGTCCGCCTGTGCGCCCGAGAAAAAGGCCAAGCATTGCCTACACTGGGAGATGGTAGTGTGCATAGAGTGCAAAGCTAGGCCACGCACGCTGCTGCAGCTTTGTGGCTCTGTCTGCTTAGTTAGGCCTGGCAGGGTGAACTCAGGGCACAAATATGGAGCCCAGGAAAGCAAGGCCCCAGAGGCACCAGCTCTCCCGCAGCTCTTCTTCCCTTACGCGACAGAACCTAGGCCCAAAGCCTTGCTGAGGAAGCCGTGGCGAAGTGCAGTTCGCACCAAGCCCAAAGCCTCTGCGAAAGCAGAGCAGGTGCTGGGAAATCAGAGTAGGTCCCGTGAGCTGCTGTTGCTGCTTGCCTTAACCTAGTATTCCCAGCACGGTGGGAGAAACCCGCATAGAGCAAAAGCCTCTCTGTATGTGCATCCATCCCCTCTGGGAAAGCACAGCATTCGCTGGGAAATCAGTGTCGGTTCGGTGGGATGCTGATGCCGCTTGCCTGAACCTAGTCTCTGAAGCATGGTGGGAGAAACCCGTATGGAGCGAAATCCTCTTAGCCCGGTCATCCCCTCTGCCTGAGAGAGAAGCGTGGTTGCACCTGTGGAAGCAGACTGAAGGAAAGGGACACGACTGTCACTGCGCTCCCCAGGAGCATGTCTGGGAAAGGCACAGCAACGCCGCCCCGGGAGAAAACAAGGAGCCATTGGCCTTGCTGTCGGGAAACGGTCATGAAGCAGGAGAGCGTTCCCTGGCAGGAAAAGCGGGCCGGTGGCAACACACAAGTGTCACCCGCTCCCTGTGCGGAGAGACGAAGCCTGGCTGCTAAGGAGATACGAGGAGACGACTAGGGCAGGCGGGCGTGCTCCACTCTGAGGCAGGAGTCTGGGCAGAAGGCATGTCTGTCCTTAGCCTCTGTTCCCAAGGGGACAGCATCTCCTTGGCCACCTGTCCCAAGGGCAGACTTGGGCTTGCCACCAGGTGCCATACACGGAACGCGCAGAAATAGCTCCCTGGACAAACGGGCAGTCAGATGCCATCTTCCACCAAGATGTGGCAGCGTTGTGGGTGGCAGGGGCTGTGCCGGGGAAGGAGTGGGGACAGTCCCCCACAGGTCCCCATCCCAGTGCACGGGCCGTGTGCAGGGATCCTGTCGCTTCCTCTCTCCTGTGGGGAAGGCACTGGCCTATTCCCCGAGTCTGCCTGAGCGCCGGAGCAAAAGGCAAAGCCTTGCCTGCGCCAGGAGATGGTAATGGGCATAGAGTGCCATGCTAGGCCACGCACGCTGCTGCAGGGATGTGACTGTGTCTGCTTAGTTCGGCTTGGCAGGGTGAACCGAGGGCGCGAACATGGAGCCCGAGAAAGCAAGGCCCAAGAGGCACCAGCTCTCCCGCAGCTCTTCTTCCCTGACGCGACAGAGCGAATCCCCAAAGCCTTGCTGAGGAAGCAGCAGCGAAGTGCGCTTCGCGCCAAGCTGAAAACCTCTGCAAAAGCATAGCGGTCGCTGGGAAATCAGTCTGTTCTGTGGGCTGCTTTTGTTGCTTGCCTTAGCCTCGTGTTCGCAGCACGATGGGAGAAACCCGCATAGAGCCAAAGCCTCGTTGCCGGGCATCCCCTCTGGGAAAGCACAGCATTCTTTGGGAAATCAGAGTCGGGTCTGTGGGACGATGCTGCTGCTTGCCTGAGCTGGTCTCCACAGCACGTTGTAATAAAACCGCATGGAGCGAAATCCTCTTTGCCCGGGCATCCCCTCTGCCCGAGAGAGAAGCGAGGTTGCACCTGTGGAAAGAGGCTTAAGGAAAGGGACACGTCTGTCACTGTGCTGCCCAGGAGCACGTCTGTGGAAGGGGCAGCACGCTGCCCGGGGAGAAGAAAAGGATCCGTTGGCCTTCTGGTCTGGACACGGTTGCGAAGCAGGAGAGCCGGCCCTGGCAGGAACAGCGGGCCGGTGGCAATACAAGTTTCACCCGCTCCCCGTGCGGAGAGACGGAAGCCCGGCTGCTAAGGAGACACGAGGGGATGACTAGGGCAGGGCGCGTGCTCCACTCTGAGGAAGGAGTCTGGGCAGAAAGCATTCCTGTCCTGTGCCTCTGGGCCCAAGGAGACAGCAGCTCCTTGGCCACCTGTCCCTGGGGCAGACATGCGCTTGCCACCAGCCGCCGACACTGAGCTCGCTGAAACAGCTCCCCGAAAGAACGGGCAGTCAGATGCCGTTTTCCTCCAGGATGTGGAAGCTTGGAGGAGGCCCGGGGTTTCCGGGGAAGGAGTGGGGACAGTCCCCCAAGGCTCCCGATTCAGGGCACGTGCGGTGTGCAGGGATCCTGTCGCCTCTCCTTTCCTGTGGGGAAAGCACTGGCCTAGTCTGCGAGTCCGCCTGAGCGGCAGAGCAAAAGGCCAAGCGTCGCCTACACCGGGGCATGGCAGTGTGCATAGAGTGCCATCCTAGGCTTCGCATGCTGCTGCAGGGTTGTGGCTGTGCCTGCTTAGTTCGGCCTGGGAGGGTGAACCCTGGGCGTGAACATGGAACCCGGGGAAGCAAGGCCCAAGAGGAACATCTGTCCCGCAGCTCTTCTTCCCTGATGCGACAGAGCGAACGCCTAAAGCCTTGCTGAGGAAGCAGCGGCAAAGTGCGGTTCACGCCAACCTGAAAACCCCTGCGAAAGCATATCAGTCGTTGGGAAAGCAGAGTCGGGCCTGTGGTCTGCTCTTCCTGCTTGCCTTGGCCTAATATTCGCAGCAGGGTGGGAGAAACCCTCATTGAGCGAAGCCTCTTTGCCCGGGCCTCCCCTCTGGGAAAGCACAGCACGCCTGTCCTGAGCCTCTGGGCCCAAGGAGACAGCAGCTCCTTCGCCACCTGTCCCTGTGGAGACATGGGCTTGCCACCAGGCGCCTACCCTGAACTCGCAGAAAAATCTCCCTGAAAGAACTGGCAGTCAGTTTCCGTCGTCCTCCAGGATGTGAAAGCGTTCACGGAGTCACGGGGTGTCCAGAGAAGGAGTGGGGAGGAGTCCCCCACAGCTCCCCATCCCAGTGCGAGGGCAGTGTGCAGGGATCCTGTCGCCTCTCCTCTCCTGTGGGGAAGGAAGTGGCCTAGTCCCCGAGTCCGCCTGCCCGCCAGAGCAAAAGGCCAAGCGTTGCCTGAACCGGGAGATGGTAGTGTGCATAGAGTGCCATCCTAGGCCACGCACGCTGCTGCATTGTTGTCTCTGTGTCTGCTTAGTTTGGCCTGGCAGGGTGAACCGAGGGCGCGAACATGGAGCCCAGGAAAGCAAGGCTCAAGAGGCACCAGCTCTCTCGCGGCTCTTCTTCCCTGACGCGACAGAGCGAAAGCGCGAAGCCTTGCTGAGGAATCAGCAGCGAAGTGCGTTTCGCGCCCAGCTGAAAACTTCTGCGAAAGCATAGCAGTCGCTGGGAAATCAGAGTCGGTTCTGTGGGCTGCTGTTGCTGCTTGCCTTAGCCTCGTATTCGCAGCACGGCGGGAGAAACCCGCATAGAGCGAAAGCCTCTTTGCCTGGGCATCGCCTCTGGGAAAGCACAGCATTCTTTGGGTAATCAGAGTCGGGTTTGTGGGATGCTGCTGCTGCTTGCCTGAGCTAGTCTCCATAGCATGGTGTAATAAAGCCGCGTGGAGCAAAATCCTCTATGCCCGTGCCTCCCCTCTGCCAGAGAGACTAGCGTGGTTGCGCTTGTGGAAACAACCTTAAGGAAAATCTGTCACTGCGCTCCCCAGGAGCATGTCGGGGAAGGTGCAGCTCACCCCTTCCGGGAGAAGAGAAGGAGCCGTTGGCCTTGCTGTCGGGAAACGGTCGTGAAGCAGGAGAGCCTGCCACGGCAGGAACAGCGGGCGGGTGGCAAGACAAGTGTCACCCACTCCCTGTGCGGAGAGAATGAAGCCTGGCTGCTAAGGAGACACGAGCGCACGACTAGGGCAGGCGCGCCTGCTCCACTCTGAGAAAAGAGTCTTGGCAGAAGGCAGGCCTGTCCTGTGCCTCCTGGCCAAGGGGACAGCAGCTCCTTGGCCACCTGTCCATAGGGCAGACCCTCGAGGTCTTGCTACCAGGCGCCCGGCCCCTGAAATCGAAGAAATAGCTCCTGGAGGTACGAACGGGCAGTCAGATGCCGTCTTCCTCTAGGATATGGAAGCTTGGAGGAGGCCCGGGGTTTCCGGGGAAGGAGTGGGGACAGTCCCCCAAGGCTCCCGATTCAGTGCACGTGCGGTGTGCAGGGATCCTGTCGCCTCTCCTTTCCTGTGGTGAAGGCACTGGCCTAGACCGCGAGTCCGCCTGTGCGCCCGAGAAAAAGGCCAAGCATTGCCTACACTGGGAGATGGTAGTGTGCATAGAGTGCAAAGCTAGGCCACGCACGCTGCTGCAGCTTTGTGGCTCTGTCTGCTTAGTTAGGCCTGGCAGGGTGAACTCAGGGCACGAATATGGAGCCCAGGAAAGCAAGGCCCCAGAGGCACCAGCTCTCCCGCAGCTCTTCTTCCCTTACGCGACAGAACCTAGGCCCAAAGCCTTGCTGAGGAAGCCGTGGCGAAGTGCAGTTCGCACCAAGCCCAAAGCCTCTGCGAAAGCAGAGCAGGTGCTGGGAAATCAGAGTAGGTCCCGTGAGCTGCTGTTGCTGCTTGCCTTAACCTAGTATTCCCAGCACGGTGGGAGAAACCCGCATAGAGCAAAAGCCTCTCTGTATGTGCATCCATCCCCTCTGGGAAAGCACAGCATTCGCTGGGAAATCAGTGTCGGTTCGGTGGGATGCTGATGCCGCTTGCCTGAACCTAGTCTCTGAAGCATGGTGGGAGAAACCCGTATGGAGCGAAATCCTCTTAGCCCGGTCATCCCCTCTGCCTGAGAGAGAAGCGTGGTTGCACCTGTGGAAGCAGACTGAAGGAAAGGGACACGACTGTCACTGCGCTCCCCAGGAGCATGTCTGGGAAAGGCACAGCAACGCCGCCCTGGGAGAAAACAAGGAGCCATTGGCCTTGCTGTCGGGAAACGGTCATGAAGCAGGAGAGCGTTCCCTGGCAGGAAAAGCGGGCTGGTGGCAACACACAAGTGTCACCCGCTCCCTGTGCGGAGAGACGACGCCTGGCTGCTAAGGAGATACGAGGAGACGACTAGGGCAGGCGCGCGTACTCCACTCTGAGGCAGGGGTCTGGGCAGAAGGCATGTCTGTCCTTAGCCTCTGTTCCCAAGGGGACAGCATCTCCTTGGCCACCTGTCCCAAGGGCAGACTTGGGCTTGCCACCAGGTGCCATACACGGAAGGCGCAGAAACAGCTCCCTGGACACACGGGCAGTCAGATGCCATCTTCCACCAAGATGTGGCAGCGTTGTGGGTGGCAGGGGTTGTGCCGGGGAAGGAGTGGGGACAGTCCCCCACAGGTCCCCATCCCAGTGCACGGGCCGTGTGCAGGGATCCTGTCGCTTCCTCTCTCCTGTGGGGAAGGCACTGGCCTATTCCCCGAGTCTGCCTGAGCGCCGGAGCAAAAGGCAAAGCCTTGCCTGCGCCAGGAGATGGTAATGGGCATAGAGTGCCATGCTAGGCCACGCACGCTGCTGCAGGGATGTGACTGTGTCTGCTTAGTTCGGCTTGGCAGGGTGAACCGAGGGCGCGAACATGGAGCCCGAGAAAGCAAGGCCCAAGAGGCACCAGCTCTCCCGCAGCTCTTCTTCCCTGACGCGACAGAGCGAATCCCCAAAGCCTTGCTGAGGAAGCAGCAGCGAAGTGCGCTTCGCGCCAAGCTGAAAACCTCTGCAAAAGCATAGCGGTCGCTGGGAAATCAGTCTGTTCTGTGGGCTGCTTTTGTTGCTTGCCTTAGCCCCGTGTTCGCAGCACGATGGGAGAAACACGCATAGAGCCAAAGCCTCGTTGCCGGGCATCCCCTCTGGGAAAGCACAGCATTCTTTGGGAAATCAGAGTCGGGTCTTTGGGACGATGCTGCTGCTTGCCTGAGCTGGTCTCCACAGCACGTTGTAATAAAACCGCATGGAGCGAAATCCTCTTTGCCCGGGCATCCCCTCTGCCCGAGAGAGAAGCGAGGTTGCACCTGTGGAAAGAGGCTTAAGGAAAGGGACACGTCTGTCACTGTGCTGCCCAGGAGCACGTCTGTGGAAGGGGCAGCACGCTGCCCGGGGAGAAGAAAAGGATCCGTTGGCCTTCTGGTCTGGACACGGTTGCGAAGCAGGAGAGCCGGCCCTGGCAGGAACAGCGGGCCGGTGGCAATACAAGTTTCACCCGCTCCCCGTGCGGAGAGACGGAAGCCCGGCTGCTAAGGAGACACGAGGGGATGACTAGGGCAGGGCGCGTGCTCCACTCTGAGGAAGGAGTCTGGGCAGAAAGCATTCCTGTCCTGTGCCTCTGGGCCCAAGGAGACAGCAGCTCCTTGGCCACCTGTCCCTGGGGCAGACATGCGCTTGCCACCAGCCGCCGACACTGAGCTCGCTGAAACAGCTCCCCGAAAGAACGGGCAGTCAGATGCCGTTTTCCTCCAGGATGTGGAAGCTTGGAGGAGGCCCGGGGTTTCCGGGGAAGGAGTGGGGACAGTCCCCCAAGGCTTCGGATTCAGGGCACGTGCGGTGTGCAGGGATCCTGTCGCCTCTCCTCTCCTGTGGGGAAGGAAGTGGCCTAGTCCCCGAGTCCGCCTGCCCGCCAGAGCAAAAGGCCAAGCGTTGCCTGAACCGGGAGATGGTAGTGTGCATAGAGTGCCATCCTAGGCCACGCACGCTGCTGCATTGTTGTCTCTGTGTCTGCTTAGTTTGGCCTGGCAGGGTGAACCGAGGGCGCGAACATGGAGCCCAGGAAAGCAAGGCTCAAGAGGCACCAGCTCTCTCGCGGCTCTTCTTCCCTGACGCGACAGAGCGAAAGCGCGAAGCCTTGCTGAGGAATCAGCAGCGAAGTGCGTTTCGCGCCCAGCTGAAAACTTCTGCGAAAGCATAGCAGTCGCTGGGAAATCAGAGTCGGTTCTGTGGGCTGCTGTTGCTGCTTGCCTTAGCCTCGTTTCGCAGCACGGCGGGAGAAACCCGCATAGAGCAAAAGCCTCTTTGCCTGGGCATCGCCTCTGGGAAAGCACAGCATTCTTTGGGTAATCAGAGTCGGGTTTGTGGGATGCTGCTGCTGCTTGCCTGAGCTAGTCTCCACAGCATGGTGTAATAAACCCGCGTGGAGCAAAATCCTCTATGCCCGTGCCTCCCCTCAGCCAGAGAGACTAGCGTGGTTGCGCTTGTGGAAACAACCTTAAGGAAAATCTGTCACTGCGCTCCCCAGGAGCATGTCGGGGAAGGTGCAGCTCACCCCTTCCGGGAGAAGAGAAGGAGCCGTTGGCCTTGCTGTCGGGAAACGGTCGTGAAGCAGGAGAGCCTGCCACGGCAGGAACAGCGGGCGGGTGGCAAGACAAGTGTCACCCACTCCCTGTGCAGAGAGAATGAAGCCTGGCTGCTAAGGAGACACGAGCGCACGACTAGGGCAGGCGCGCCTGCTCCACTCTGAGAAAAGAGTCTTGGCAGAAGGCAGGCCTGTCCTGTGCCTCCTGGCCAAGGGGACAGCAGCTCCTTGGCCACCTGTCCATAGGGCAGACCCTCGAGGTCTTGCTACCAGGCGCCCGGCCCCTGAAATCGAAGAAATAGCTCCTGGAGGTACGAACGGGCAGTCAGATGCCATCTTCCTCTAGGATATGGAAGCTTGGAGGAGGCCCGGGGTTTCCGGGGAAGGAGTGGGGACAGTCCCCCAAGGCTCCCGATTCAGTGCACGTGCGGTGTGCAGGGATCCTGTCGCCTCTCCTTTCCTGTGGTGAAGGCACTGGCCTAGACCGCGAGTCCGCCTGTGCGCCCGAGAAAAAGGCCAAGCATTGCCTACACTGGGAGATGGTAGTGTGCATAGAGTGCAAAGCTAGGCCACGCACGCTGCTGCAGCTTTGTGGCTCTGTCTGCTTAGTTAGGCCTGGCAGGGTGAACTCAGGGCACGAATATGGAGCCCAGGAAAGCAAGGCCCAAGAGGCACCAGCTCTCCCGCAGCTCTTCTTCCCTTACGCGACAGAACCTAGGCCCAAAGCCTTGCTGAGGAAGCCGTGGCGAAGTGCAGTTCGCACCAAGCCCAAAGCCTCTGCGAAAGCAGAGCAGGTGCTGGGAAATCAGAGTCGGTCCCGTGAGCTGCTGTTGCTGCTTGCCTTAACCTAGTATTCCCAGCACGGTGGGAGAAACCCGCATAGAGCAAAAGCCTCTCTGTATCTGCATCCATCCCCTCTGGGAAAGCACAGCATTCGCTGGGAAATCAGTGTCGGTTCTGTGGGATGCTGATGCCGCTTGCCTGAACCTAGTCTCTGAAGCATGGTGGGAGAAACCCGTATGGAGCGAAATCCTCTTAGCCCGGTCATCCCCTCTGGCTGAGAGAGAAGCGTGGTTGCGCCTGTGGAAGCAGACTGAAGGAAAGGGACACGACTGTCACTGCGCTCCCCAGGAGCATGTCTGGGAAAGGCACAGCAACGCCGCCCCGGGAGAAAACAAGGAGCCATTGGCCTTGCTGTCGGGAAACGGTCATGAAGCAGGAGAGCGTTCCCTGGCAGGAAAAGCGGGCCGGTGGCAACACACAAGTGTCACCCGCTCCCTGTGCGGAGAGACGAAGCCTGGTTGCTAAGGAGATACGAGGAGACGACTAGGGCAGGCGGGCGTGCTCCACTCTGAGGAAGGGGTCTGGGCAGAAGGCATGTCTGTCCTTAGCCTCTGTTCCCAAGGGGACAGCATCTCCTTGGCCACCTGTCCCAAGGGCAGACTTGGGCTTGCCACCAGGTGCCATACACGGAACGCGCAGAAACAGCTCCCTGGACAAACGGGCAGTCAGATGCCATCTTCCACCAAGATGTGGCAGCGTTGTGGGTGGCAGGGGTTGTGCCGGGGAAGGAGTGGGGACAGTCCCCCACAGGTCCCCATCCCAGTGCACAGGCCGTGTGCAGGGATCCTGTCGCTTCCTCTCTCCTGTGGGGAAGGCACTGGCCTATTTCCCGAGTCTGCCTGAGCGCCGGAGCAAAAGGCAAAGCCTTGCCTGCGCCAGGAGATGGTAATGGGCATAGAGTGCCATGCTAGGCCACGCACGCTGCTGCAGGGATGTGACTGTGTCTGCTTAGTTCGGCTTGGCAGGGTGAACCGAGGGCGCGAACATGGAGCCCGAGAAAGCAAGGCCCAAGAGGCACCAGCTCTCCCGCAGCTCTTCTTCCCTGACGCGACAGAGCGAATCCCCAAAGCCTTGCTGAGGAAGCAGCAGCGAAGTGCGCTTCGCGCCAAGCTGAAAACCTCTGCAAAAGCATAGCGGTCGCTGGGAAATCAGTCTGTTCTGTGGGCTGCTTTTGTTGCTTGCCTTAGCCTCGTGTTCGCAGCACGATGGGAGAAACCCGCATAGAGCCAAAGCCTCGTTGCCGGGCATCCCCTCTGGGAAAGCACAGCATTCTTTGGGAAATCAGAGTCGGGTCTGTGGGACGATGCTGCTGCTTGCCTGAGCTGGTCTCCACAGCACGTTGTAATAAAACCGCATGGAGCGAAATCCTCTTTGCCCGGGCATCCCCTCTGCCCGAGAGCGAAGCGAGGTTGCACCTGTGGAAAGAGGCTTAAGGAAAGGGACACGTCTGTCACTGTGCTGCCCAGGAGCACGTCTGTGGAAGGGGCAGCACGCTGCCCGGGGAGAAGAGAAGGATCCGTTGGCCTTCTGGTCTGGACACGGTAGCGAAGCAGGAGAGCCGGCCCTGGCAGGAACAGCGGGCCGGTGGCAATACAAGTTTCACCCGCTCCCCGTTTGGAGAGACGGAAGCCCGGCTGCTAAGGAGACACGAGGGGATGACTAGGGCAGGGCGCGTGCTCCACTCTGAGGAAGGAGTCTGGACAGAATGCATTCCTGTCCTGTGCCTCTGGGCCCAAGGAGACAGCAGCTCCTTGGCCACCTGTCCCTGGGGCAGACATGCGCTTGCCACCAGCCGCCGACACTGAGCTCGCTGAAACAGCTCCCCGAAAGAACGGGCAGTCAGATGCCGTTTTCCTCCAGGATGTGGAAGCTTGGAGGAGGCCCGGGGTTTCCGGGGAAGGAGTGGGGACAGTCCCCCAAGGCTCCCGATTCAGGGCACGTGCGGTGTGCAGGGATCCTGTCGCCTCTCCTTTCCTGTGGGGAAAGCACTGGCCTAGTCTGCGAGTCCGCCTGAGCGGCAGAGCAAAAGGCCAAGCGTCGCCTACACCGGGGCATGGCAGTGTGCATAGAGTGCCATCCTAGGCTTCGCATGCTGCTGCAGGGTTGTGGCTGTGCCTGCTTAGTTCGGCCTGGGAGGGTGAACCCTGGGCGTGAACATGGAGCCCGGGGAAGCAAGGCCCAAGAGGAACATCTGTCCCGCAGCTCTTCTTCCCTGATGCGACAGAGCGAACGCCTAAAGCCTTGCTGAGGAAGCAGCGGCAAAGTGCGGTTCACGCCAACCTGAAAACCCCTGCGAAAGCATATCAGTCGTTGGGAAAGCAGAGTCGGGCCTGTGGTCTGCTCTTCCTGCTTGCCTTGGCCTAATATTCGCAGCAGGGTGGGAGAAACCCTCATTGAGCGAAGCCTCTTTGCCCGGGCCTCCCCTCTGGGAAAGCACAGCACGCCTGTCCTGAGCCTCTGGGCCCAAGGAGACAGCAGCTCCTTCGCCACCTGTCCCTGTGGAGACATGGGCTTGCCACCAGGCGCCTACCCTGAACTCGCAGAAAAATCTCCCTGAAAGAACTGGCAGTCAGATTCCGTCGTCCTCCAGGATGTAAAAGCGTTCACGGAGTCACGGGGTGTCCAGAGAAGGAGTGGGGAGGAGTCCCCCACAGCTCCCCATCCCAGTGCGAGGGCAGTGTGCAGGGATCCTGTCGCCTCTCCTCTCCTGTGGGGAAGGAAGTGGCCTAGTCCCCGAGTCCGCCTGCCCGCCAGAGCAAAAGGCCAAGCGTTGCCTGAACCGGGAGATGGTAGTGTGCATAGAGTGCCATCCTAGGCCACGCACGCTGCTGCATTGTTGTCTCTGTGTCTGCTTAGTTTGGCCTGGCAGGGTGAACTGAGGGCGCGAACATGGAGCCCAGGAAAGCAAGGCTCAAGAGGCACCAGCTCTCTCGCGGCTCTTCTTCCCTGACGCGACAGAGCGAAAGCGCGAAGCCTTGCTGAGGAATCAGCAGCGAAGTGCGTTTCGCGCCCAGCTGAAAACTTCTGCGAAAGCATAGCAGTCGCTGGGAAATCAGAGTCGGTTCTGTGGGCTGCTGTTGCTGCTTGCCTTAGCCTCGTATTCGCAGCACGGCGGGAGAAACCCGCATAGAGCGAAAGCCTCTTTGCCTGGGCATCGCCTCTGGGAAAGCACAGCATTCTTTGGGTAATCAGAGTCGGGTTTGTGGGATGCTGCTGCTGCTTGCCTGAGCTAGTCTCCACAGCATGGTGTAATAAAGCCGCGTGGAGCAAAATCCTCTATGCCCGCGCCTCCCCTCTGCCAGAGAGACTAGCGTGGTTGCGCTTGTGGAAACAACCTTAAGGAAAATCTGTCACTGCGCTCCCCAGGAGCATGTCGGGGAAGGTGCAGCTCACCCCTTCCGGGAGAAGAGAAGGAGCCGTTGGCCTTGCTGTCGGGAAACGGTCGTGAAGCAGGAGAGCCTGCCACGGCAGGAACAGCGGGCGGGTGGCAAGACAAGTGTCACCCACTCCCTGTGCGGAGAGAATGAAGCCTGGCTGCTAAGGAGACACGAGCGCACGACTAGGGCAGGCGCGCCTGCTCCACTCTGAGAAAAGAGTCTTGGCAGAAGGCAGGCCTGTCCTGTGCCTCCTGGCCAAGGGGACAGCAGCTCCTTGGCCACCTGTCCATAGGGCAGACCCTCGAGGTCTTGCTACCAGGCGCCCGGCCCCTGAAATCGAAGAAATAGCTCCTGGAGGTACGAACGGGCAGTCAGATGCCGTCTTCCTCTAGGATATGGAAGCTTGGAGGAGGCCCGGGGTTTCCGGGGAAGGAGTGGGGACAGTCCCCCAAGGCTCCCGATTCAGTGCACGTGCGGTGTGCAGGGATCCTGTCGCCTCTCCTTTCCTGTGGTGAAGGCACTGGCCTAGACCGCGAGTCCGCCTGTGCGCCCGAGAAAAAGGCCAAGCATTGCCTACACCGGGAGATGGTAGTGTGCATAGAGTGCAAAGCTAGGCCACGCACGCTGCTGCAGCTTTGTGGCTCTGTCTGCTTAGTTAGGCCTGGCAGGGTGAACTCAGGGCACGAATATGGAGCCCAGGAAAGCAAGGCCCAAGAGGCACCAGCTCTCCCGCAGCTCTTCTTCCCTTACGCGACAGAACCTAGGCCCAAAGCCTTGCTGAGGAAGCCGTGGCGAAGTGCAGTTCGCACCAAGCCCAAAGCCTCTGCGAAAGCAGAGCAGGTGCTGGGAAATCAGAGTCGGTCCCGTGAGCTGCTGTTGCTGCTTGCCTTAACCTAGTATTCCCAGCACGGTGGGAGAAACCCGCATAGAGCAAAAGCCTCTCTGTATGTGCATCCATCCCCTCTGGGAAAGCACAGCATTCGCTGGGAAATCAGTGTCGGTTCTGTGGGATGCTGATGCCGCTTGCCTGAACCTAGTCTCTGAAGCATGGTGGGAGAAACCCGTATGGAGCGAAATCCTCTTAGCCCGGTCATCCCCTCTGGCTGAGAGAGAAGCGTGGTTGCGCCTGTGGAAGCAGACTGAAGGAAAGGGACACGACTGTCACTGCGCTCCCCAGGAGCATGTCTGGGAAAGGCACAGCAACGCCGCCCCGGGAGAAAACAAGGAGCCATTGGCCTTGCTGTCGGGAAACGGTCATGAAGCAGGAGAGCGTTCCCTGGCAGGAAAAGCGGGCCGGTGGCAACACACAAGTGTCACCCGCTCCCTGTGCGGAGAGACGAAGCCTGGCTGCTAAGGAGATACGAGGAGACGACTAGGGCAGGCGGGCGTGCTCCACTCTGAGGAAGGGGTCTGGGCAGAAGGCATGTCTGTCCTTAGCCTCTGTTCCCAAGGGGACAGCATCTCCTTGGCCACCTGTTCCAAGGGCAGACTTGGGCTTGCCACCAGGTGCCATACACGGAACGCGCAGAAACAGCTCCCTGGACTAACGGGCAGTCAGATGCCATCTTCCACCAAGATGTGGCAGCGTTGTGGGTGGCAGGGGTTGTGCCGGGGAAGGAGTGGGGACAGTCCCCCACAGGTCCCCATCCCAGTGCACGGGCCGTGTGCAGGGATCCTGTCGCTTCCTCTCTCCTGTGGGGAAGGCACTGGCCTATTCCCCGAGTCTGCCTGAGCGCCGGAGCAAAAGGCAAAGCCTTGCCTGCGCCAGGAGATGGTAATGGGCATAGAGTGCCATGCTAGGCCACGCACGCTGCTGCAGGGATGTGACTGTGTCTGCTTAGTTCGGCTTGGCAGGGTGAACCGAGGGCGCGAACATGGAGCCCGAGAAAGCAAGGCCCAAGAGGCACCAGCTCTCCCGCAGCTCTTCTTCCCTGACGCGACAGAGCGAATCCCCAAAGCCTTGCTGAGGAAGCAGCAGCGAAGTGCGCTTCGCGCCAAGCTGAAAACCTCTGCAAAAGCATAGCGGTCGCTGGGAAATCAGTCTGTTCTGTGGGCTGCTTTTGTTGCTTGCCTTAGCCTCGTGTTCGCAGCACGATGGGAGAAACCCGCATAGAGCCAAAGCCTCGTTGCCGGGCATCCCCTCTGGGAAAGCACAGCATTCTTTGGGAAATCAGAGTCGGGTCTGTGGGACGATGCTGCTGCTTGCCTGAGCTGGTCTCCACAGCACGTTGTAATAAAACCGCATGGAGCGAAATCCTCTTTGCCCGGGCATCCCCTCTGCCCGAGAGCGAAGCGAGGTTGCACCTGTGGAAAGAGGCTTAAGGAAAGGGACACGTCTGTCACTGTGCTGCCCAGGAGCACGTCTGTGGAAGGGGCAGCACGCTGCCCGGGGAGAAGAGAAGGATCCGTTGGCCTTCTGGTCTGGACACGGTTGCGAAGCAGGAGAGCCGGCCCTGGCAGGAACAGCGGGCCGGTGGCAATACAAGTTTCACCCGCTCCCCGTGCGGAGAGACGGATGCCCGGCTGCTAAGGAGACACGAGGGGATGACTAGGGAAGGGCGCGTGCTCCACTCTGAGGAAGGAGTCTGGGCAGAAAGCATTCCTGTCCTGTGCCTCTGGGCCCAAGGAGACAGCAGCTCCTTGGCCACCTGTCCCTGGGGCAGACATGCGCTTGCCACCAGCCGCCGACACTGAGCTCGCTGAAACAGCTCCCCGAAATAATGGGCAGTCAGATGCCGTTTTCCTCCAGGATGTGGAAGCTTGGAGGAGGCCCGGGGTTTCCGGGGAAGGAGTGGGGACAGTCCCCCAAGGCTCCCGATTCAGGGCACGTGCGGTGTGCAGGGATCCTGTCGCCTCTCCTTTCCTGTGGGGAAAGCACTGGCCTAGTCTGCGAGTCCGCCTGAGCGGCAGAGCAAAAGGCCAAGCGTCGCCTACACCGGGGCATGGCAGTGTGCAAAGAGTGCCATCCTAGGCTTCGCATGCTGCTGCAGGGTTGTGGCTGTGCCTGCTTAGTTCGGCCTGGGAGGGTGAACCCTGGGCGTGAACATGGAGCCCGGGGAAGCAAGGCCCAAGAGGAACATCTGTCCCGCAGCTCTTCTTCCCTGATGCGACAGAGCGAACGCCTAAAGCCTTGCTGAGGAAGCAGCGGCAAAGTGCGGTTCACGCCAACCTGAAAACCCCTGCGAAAGCATATCAGTCGTTGGGAAAGCAGAGTCGGGCCTGTGGTCTGCTCTTCCTGCTTGCCTTGGCCTAATATTCGCAGCAGGGTGGGAGAAACCCTCATTGAGCGAAGCCTCTTTGCCCGGGCATCCCCTCTGGGAAAGCACAGCATGCCTGTCCTGAGCCTCTGGGCCCAAGGAGACAGCAGCTCCTTCGCCACCTGTCCCTGTGGAGACATGGGCTTGCCACCAGGCGCCTACCCTGAACTCGCAGAAAAATCTCCCTGAGAGAACTGGCAGTCAGATTCCGTCGTCCTCTAGGATGTGAAAGCGTTCACGGAGTACGGGGTGTCCAGAGAAGGAGTGGGGATGAGTCCCCCACAGCTCCCCATCCCAGTGCGAGGGCAGTGTGCAGGGATCCTGTCGCCTCTACTCTCCTGTGGGGAAGGAAGTGGCCTAGTCCCCGAGTCCGCCTGCCCGCCAGAGCAAAAGGCCAAGCGTTGCCTGAACCGGGAGATGGTAGTGTGCATAGAGTGCCATCCTAGGCCACGCACGCTGCTGCATTGTTGTCTCTGTGTCTGCTTCGTTTGGCCTGGCAGGGTGAACCGAGGGCGCGAACATGGAGCCCAGGAAAGCAAGGCTCAAGAGGCACCAGCTCTCTCGCGGCTCTTCTTCCCTGACGCGACAGAGCGAAAGCGCGAAGCCTTGCTGAGGAATCAGCAGCGAAGTGCGTTTCGCGCCCAGCTGAAAACTTCTGTGAAAGCATAGCAGTCGCTGGGAAATCAGAGTCGGTTCTGTGGGCTGCTGTGGCTGCTTGCCTTAGCCTCGTATTCGCAGCACAGCGGGAGAAACCCGCCTAGAGCGAAAGCCTCTTTGCCTGGGCATCGCCTCTGGGAAAGCACAGCATTCTTTGGGTAATCAGAGTCGGGTTTGTGGGATGCTGCTGCTGCTTGCCTGAGCTAGTCTCCACAGCATGGTGTAATAAAGCCGCGTGGAGCAAAATCCTCTATGCCCGTGCCTCCCCTCTGCCAGAGAGACTAGCGTGGTTGCGCTTGTGGAAACAACCTTAAGGAAAATCTGTCACTGCGCTCCCCAGGAGCATGTCGGGGAAGGTGCAGCTCACCCCTTCCGGGAGAAGAGAAGGAGCCGTTGGCCTTGCTGTCGGGAAACGGTCGTGAAGCAGGAGAGCCTGCCACGGCAGGAACAGCGGGCGGGTGGCAAGACAAGTGTCACCCACTCCCTGTGCGGAGAGAATGAAGCCTGGCTGCTAAGGAGACACGAGCGCACGACTAGGGCAGGCGCGCCTGCTCCACTCTGAGAAAAGAGTCTTGGCAGAAGGCAGGCCTGTCCTGTGCTTCCTGGCCAAGAGGACAGCAGCTCCTTGGCCACCTGTCCATAGGGCAGACCCTCGAGGTCTTGCTACCAGGCGCCCGGCCCCTGAAATCGAAGAAATAGCTCCTGGAGGTACGAACGGGCAGTCAGATGCCGTCTTCCTCTAGGATATGGAAGCTTGGAGGAGGCCCGGGGTTTCCGGGGAAGGAGTGGGGACAGTCCCCCAAGGCTCCCGATTCAGTGCACGTGCGGTGTGCAGGGATCCTGTCGCCTCTCCTTTCCTGTGGTGAAGGCACTGGCCTAGACCGCGAGTCCGCCTGTGCGCCCGAGAAAAAGGCCAAGCATTGCCTACACCGGGAGATGGTAGTGTGCATAGAGTGCAAAGCTAGGCCACGCACGCTGCTGCAGCTTTGTGGCTCTGTCTGCTTAGTTAGGCCTGGCAGGGTGAACTCAGGGCACGAATATGGAGCCCAGGAAAGCAAGGCCCCAGAGGCACCAGCTCTCCCGCAGCTCTTCTTCCCTTACGCGACAGAACCTAGGCCCAAAGCCTTGCTGAGGAAGCCGTGGCGAAGTGCAGTTCGCACCAAGCCCAAAGCCTCTGCGAAAGCAGAGCAGGTGCTGGGAAATCAGAGTCGGTCCCGTGAGCTGCTGTTGCTGCTTGCCTTAACCTAGTATTCCCAGCACGGTGGGAGAAACCCGCATAGAGCAAAAGCCTCTCTGTATGTGCATCCATCCCCTCTGGGAAAGCACAGCATTCGCTGGGAAATCAGTGTCGGTTCTGTGGGATGCTGATGCCGCTTGCCTGAACCTAGTCTCTGAAGCATGGTGGGAGAAACCCGTATGGAGCGAAATCCTCTTAGCCCGGTCATCCCCTCTGCCTGAGAGAGAAGCGTGGTTGCGCCTGTGGAAGCAGACTGAAGGAAAGGGACACGACTGTCACTGCGCTCCCCAGGAGCATGTCTGGGAAAGGCACAGCAACGCCGCCCCGGGAGAAAACAAGGAGCCATTGGCCTTGCTGTCGGGAAACGGTCATGAAGCAGGAGAGCGTTCCCTGGCAGGAAAAGCGGGCCGGTGGCAACACACAAGTGTCACCCGCTCCCTGTGCGGAGAGACGAAGCCTGGCTGCTAAGGAGATACGAGGAGACGACTAGGGCAGGCGCGCGTGCTCCACTCTGAGGAAGGGGTCTGGGCAGAAGGCATGTCTGTCCTTAGCCTCTGTTCCCAAGGGGACAGCATCTCCTTGGCCACCTGTCCCAAGGGCAGACTTGGGCTTGCCACCAGGTGCCATACACGGAACGCGCAGAAACAGCTCCCTGGACAAACGGGCAGTCAGATGCCATCTTCCACCAAGATGTGGCAGCGTTGTGGGTGGCAGGGGTTGTGCCGGGGAAGGAGTGGGGACAGTCCCCCACAGGTCCCCATCCCAGTGCACGGGCCGTGTGCAGGGATCCTGTCGCTTCCTCTCTCCTGTGGGGAAGGCACTGGCCTATTCCCCGAGTCTGCCTGAGCGCCGGAGCAAAAGGCAAAGCCTTGCCTGCGCCAGGAGATGGTAATGGGCATGGAGTGCCATGCTAGGCCACGCACGCTGCTGCAGGGATGTGACTGTGTCTGCTTAGTTCGGCTTGGCAGGGTGAACCGAGGGCGCGAACATGGAGCCCGAGAAAGCAAGGCCCAAGAGGCACCAGCTCTCCCGCAGCTCTTCTTCCCTGACGCGACAGAGCGAATCCCCAAAGCCTTGCTGAGGAAGCAGCAGCGAAGTGCGCTTCGCGCCAAGCTGAAAACCTCTGCAAAAGCATAGCGGTCGCTGGGAAATCAGTCTGTTCTGTGGGCTGCTTTTGTTGCTTGCCTTAGCCCCGTGTTCGCAGCACGATGGGAGAAACCAGCATAGAGCCAAAGCCTCGTTGCCGGGCATCCCCTCTGGGAAAGCACAGCATTCTTTGGGAAATCAGCGTCGGGTCTGTGGGACGATGCTGCTGCTTGCCTGAGCTGGTCTCCACAGCACGTTGTAATAAAACCGCATGGAGCGAAATCCTCTTTGCCCGGGCATCCCCTCTGCCCGAGAGAGAAGCGAGGTTGCACCTGTGGAAAGAGGCTTAAGGAAAGGGACACGTCTGTCACTGTGCTGCCCAGGAGCACGTCTGTGGAAGGGGCAGCACGCTGCCCGGGGAGAAGAGAAGGATCCGTTGGCCTTCTGGTCTGGACACGGTTGCGAAGCAGGAGAGCCGGCCCTGGCAGGAACAGTGGGCCGGTGGCAATACAAGTTTCACCCGCTCCCCGTGCGGAGAGACGGAAGCCCGGCTGCTAAGGAGACACGAGGGGATGACTAGGGCAGGGCGCGTGCTCCACTCTGAGGAAGGAGTCTGGGCAGAAAGCATTCCTGTCCTGTGCCTCTCTGGGCCCAAGGAGACAGCAGCTCCTTGGCCACCTGTCCCTGGGGCAGACATGCGCTTGCCACCAGCCGCCGACACTGAGCTCGCTGAAACAGCTCCCTGAAAGAACGGGCAGTCAGATGCCGTTTTCCTCCAGGATGTGGAAGCTTGGAGGAGGCCCGGGGTTTCCGGGGAAGGAGTGGGGACAGTCCCCCAAGGCTCCCGATTCAGGGCACGTGCGGTGTGCAGGGATCCTGTCGCCTCTCCTTTCCTGTGGGGAAAGCACTGGCCTAGTCTGCGAGTCCGCCTGAGCGGCAGAGCAAAAGGCCAAGCGTTGCCTACACCGGGGCATGGCAGTGTGCATAGAGTGCCATCCTAGGCTTCGCATGCTGCTGCAGGGTTGTGGCTGTGCCTGCCTAGTTCGGCCTGGGAGGGTGAACCCTGGGCGTGAACATGGAGCCCGGGGAAGCAAGGCCCAAGAGGAACATCTGTCCCGCAGCTCTTCTTCCCTGATGCGACAGACCGAATGCCCAAAGCCTTGCTGAGGAAGCAGCGGCAAAGTGCGGTTCACGCCAACCTGAAAACCCCTGCGAAAGCATTTCAGTCGTTGGGAAAGCAGAGTCGGGTCTGTGGTCTGCTCTTCCTGCTTGCCTTGGCCTAATATTCGCAGCAGGGTGGGAGAAACCCTCATTGAGCGAAGCCTCTTTGCCCGGGCCTCCCCTCTGGGAAAGCACAGCACGCCTGTCCTGAGCCTCTGGGCCCAAGGAGACAGCAGCTCCTTCGCCACCTGTCCCTGTGGAGACATGGGCTTGCCACCAGGCGCCTACCCTGAACTCGCAGAAAAATCTCCCTGAGAGAACTGGCAGTCAGATTCCGTCGTCCTCCAGGATGTGAAAGCGTTCACGGAGTCACGGGGTGTCCAGAGAAGGAGTGGGGAGGAGTCCCCCACAGCTCCCCATCCCAGTGCGAGGGCAGTGTGCAGGGATCCTGTCGCCTCTCCTCTCCTGTGGGGAAGGAAGTGGCCTAGTCCCCGAGTCCGCCTGCCCGCCAGAGCAAAAGGCCAAGCGTTGCCTGAACCGGGAGATGGTAGTGTGCATAGAGCGCCATCCTAGGCCACGCACGCTGCTGCATTGTTGTCTCTGTGTCTGCTTAGTTTGGCCTGGCAGGGTGAACCGAGGGCGCGAACATGGAGCCCAGGAAAGCAAGGCTCAAGAGGCACCAGCTCTCTCGCGGCTCTTCTTCCCTGACGCGACAGAGCGAAAGCGCGAAGCCTTGCTGAGGAATCAGCAGCGAAGTGCGTTTCGCGCCCAGCTGAAAACTTCTGCGAAAGCATAGCAGTTGCTGGGAAATCAGAGTCGGTTCTGTGGGCTGCTGTTGCTGCTTGCCTTAGCCTCGTATTCGCAGCACGGCGGGATAAACCCGCATAGAGCGAAAGCCTCTTTGCCTGGGCATCGCCTCTGGGAAAGCACAGCATTCTTTGGGTAATCAGAGTCGGGTTTGTGGGATGCTGCTGCTGCTTGCCTGAGCTAGTCTCCACAGCATGGTATAATAAACACGCGTGGAGCAATATCCTCTATGCCCGCGCCTCCCCTCTGCCAGAGAGACTAGCGTGGTTGCGCTTGTGGAAACAACCTTAAGGAAAATCTGTCACTGCGCTCCCCAGGAGCATGTCGGGGAAGGTGCAGCTCACCCCTTCCGGGAGAAGAGAAGGAGCCGTTGGCCTTGCTGTCGGGAAACGGTCGTGAAGCAGGAGAGCCTGCCACGGCAGGAACAGCGGGCGGGTGGCAAGACAAGTGTCACCCACTCCCTGTGCGGAGAGAATGAAGCCTGGCTGCTAAGGAGACACGAGCGCACGACTAGGGCAGGCGCGCCTGCTCCACTCTGAGAAAAGAGTCGTGGCAGAAGGCAGGCCTGTCCTGTGCCTCCTGGCCAAGGGGACAGCAGCTCCTTGGCCACCTGTCCATAGGGCAGACCCTCGAGGTCTTGCTACCAGGTGCCCGGCCCCTAAAATCGAAGAAATAGCTCCTGGAGGTACGAACGGGCAGTCAGATGCCGTCTTCCTCTAGGATATGGAAGCTTGGAGGAGGCCCGGGGTTTCCGGGGAAGGAGTGGGGACAGTCCCTCAAGGCTCCCGATTCAGTGCACGTGCGGTGTGCAGGGATCCTGTCGCCTCTCCTTTCCTGTGGTGAAGGCACTGGCCTAGACCGCGAGTCCGCCTGTGCGCCCGAGAAAAAGGCCAAGCATTGCCTACACCGGGAGATGGTAGTGTGCATAGAGTGGAAAGCTAGGCCACGCACGCTGCTGCAGCTTTGTGGCTCTGTCTGCTTAGTTAGGCCTGGCAGGGTGAACTCAGGGCACGAATACGGAGCCCAGGAAAGCAAGGCCCAAGAGGCACCAGCTCTCCCGCAGCTCTTCTTCCCTTACGCGACAGAACATAGGCCCAAAGCCTTGCTGAGGAAGCCGTGGCGAAGTGCAGTTCGCACCAAGCCCAAAGCCTCTGCGAAAGCAGAGCAGGTGCTGGAAAACCAGAGTCGGTCCTGTGAGCTGCTGTTGCTGCTTGCCTTAAACTAGTATTCCCAGCACGGTGGGAGAAACCCGCATAGATCAAAAGCCTCTCTGTATGTGCATCCATCCCCTCTGGGAAAGCACAGCATTCGCTGGGAAATCAGTGTCGGTTCTGTGGGATGCTGATGCCGCTTGCCTGAACATAGTCTCTGAAGCATGGTGGGAGAAACCCGTATGGAGCGAAATCCTCTTAGCCCGGTCATCCCCTCTGGCTGAGAGAGAAGCGTGGTTGCGCCTGTGGAAGCAGACTGAAGGAAAGGGACACGACTGTCACTGCGCTCCCCAGGAGCATGTCTGGGAAAGGCACAGCAACGCCGCCCCGGGAGAAAACAAGGAGCCATTGGCCTTGCTGTCGGGAAACGGTCATGAAGCAGGAGAGCGTTCCCTGGCAGGAAAAGCGGGCCGGTGGCAACACACAAGTGTCACCCGCTCCCTGTGCGGAGAGACGAAGCCTGGCTGCTAAGGAGATACGAGGAGACGACTAGGGCAGGCGCGCGTGCTCCACTCTGAGGAAGGGGTCTGGGCAGAAGGCATGTCTGTCCTTAGCCTCTGTTCCCAAGGGGACAGCATCTCCTTGGCCACCTATCCCAAGGGCAGACTTGGGCTTGCCACCAGGTGCCATACACGGAACGCGCAGAAACAGCTCCCTGGACAAACGGGCAGTCAGATGCCATCTTCCACCAAGATGTGGCAGCGTTGTGGGTGACAGGGGCTGTGCCGGGGAAGGAGTGGGGACAGTCCCCCACAGGTCCCCATCCCAGTGCACGGGCCGTGTGCAGGGATCCTGTCGCTTCCTCTCTCCTGTGGGGAAGGCACTGGCCTATTCCCCGAGTCTGCCTGAGCGCCGGAGCAAAAGGCAAAGCCTTGCCTGCGCCAGGAGATGGTAATGGGCATGGAGTGCCATGCTAGGCCACGCACGCTGCTGCAGGGATGTGACTGTGTCTGCTTAGTTCGGCTTGGCAGGGTGAACCGAGGGCGCGAACATGGAGCCCGAGAAAGCAAGGCCCAAGAGGCACCAGCTCTCCCGCAGCTCTTCTTCCCTGACGCGACAGAGCGAATCCCCAAAGCCTTGCTGAGGAAGCAGCAGCGAAGTGCGCTTCGCGCCAAGCTGAAAACCTCTGCAAAAGCATAGCGGTCGCTGGGAAATCAGTCTGTTCTGTGGGCTGCTTTTGTTGCTTGCCTTAGCCCCGTGTTCGCAGCACGATGGGAGAAACCCGCATAGAGCCAAAGCCTCGTTGCCGGGCATCCCCTCTGGGAAAGCACAGCATTCTTTGGGAAATCAGCGTCGGGTCTGTGGGACGATGCTGCTGCTTGCCTGAGCTGGTCTCCACAGCACGTTGTAATAAAACCGCATGGAGCGAAATCCTCTTTGCCCGGGCATCCCCTCTGCCCGAGAGAGAAGCGAGGTTGCACCTGTGGAAAGAGGCTTAAGGAAAGGGACACGTCTGTCACTGTGCTGCCCAGGAGCACGTCTGTGGAAGGGGCAGCACGCTGCCCGGGGAGAAGAGAAGGATCCGTTGGCCTTCTGGTCTGGACACGGTTGCGAAGCAGGAGAGCCGGCCCTGGCAGGAACAGTGGGCCGGTGGCAATACAAGTTTCACCCGCTCCCCGTGCGGAGAGACGGAAGCCCGGCTGCTAAGGAGACACGAGGGGATGACTAGGGCAGGGCGCGTGCTCCACTCTGAGGAAGGAGTCTGGGCAGAAAGCATTCCTGTCCTGTGCCTCTCTGGGCCCAAGGAGACAGCAGCTCCTTGGCCACCTGTCCCTGGGGCAGACATGCGCTTGCCACCAGCCGCCGACACTGAGCTCGCTGAAACAGCTCCCTGAAAGAACGGGCAGTCAGATGCCGTTTTCCTCCAGGATGTGGAAGCTTGGAGGAGGCCCGGGGTTTCCGGGGAAGGAGTGGGGACAGTCCCCCAAGGCTCCCGATTCAGGGCACGTGCGGTGTGCAGGGATCCTGTCGCCTCTCCTTTCCTGTGGGGAAAGCACTGGCCTAGTCTGCGAGTCCGCCTGAGCGGCAGAGCAAAAGGCCAAGCGTTGCCTACACCGGGGCATGGCAGTGTGCATAGAGTGCCATCCTAGGCTTCGCATGCTGCTGCAGGGTTGTGGCTGTGCCTGCCTAGTTCGGCCTGGGAGGGTGAAACCTGGGAGTGAACATGGAGCCCGGGGAAGCAAGGCCCAAGAGGAACATCTGTCCCGCAGCTCTTCTTCCCTGATGCGACAGACCGAATGCCCAAAGCCTTGCTGAGGAAGCAGCGGCAAAGTGCGGTTCACGCCAACCTGAAAACCCCTGCGAAAGCATTTCAGTCGTTGGGAAAGCAGAGTCGGGTCTGTGGTCTGCTCTTCCTGCTTGCCTTGTCCTAATATTCGCAGCAGGGTGGGAGAAACCCTCATTGAGCGAAGCCTCTTTGCCCGGGCATCCCCTCTGGGAAAGCACAGCACGCCTGTCCTGAGCCTCTGGGCCCAAGGAGACAGCAGCTCCTTCGCCACCTGTCCCTGTGGAGACATGGGCTTGCCACCAGGCGCCTACCCTGAACTCGCAGAAAAATCTCCCTGAGAGAACTGGCAGTCAGATTCCGTCGTCCTCCAGGATGTGAAAGCGTTCACGGAGTCACGGGGTGTCCAGGGAAGGAGTGGGGAGGAGTCCCCCACAGCTCCCCATCCCAGTGCGAGGGCAGTGTGCAGGGATCCTGTCGCCTCTCCTCTCCTGTGGGGAAGGAAGTGGCCTAGTCCCCGAGTCCGCCTGCCCGCCAGAGCAAAAGGCCAAGCGTTGCCTGAACCGGGAGATGGTAGTGTGCATAGAGCGCCATCCTAGGCCACGCACGCTGCTGCATTGTTGTCTCTGTGTCTGCTTAGTTTGGCCTGGCAGGGTGAACCGAGGGCGCGAACATGGAGCCCAGGAAAGCAAGGCTCAAGAGGCACCAGCTCTCTCGCGGCTCTTCTTCCCTGACGCGACAGAGCGAAAGCGCGAAGCCTTGCTGAGGAATCAGCAGCGAAGTGCGTTTCGCGCCCAGCTGAAAACTTCTGCGAAAGCATAGCAGTCGCTGGGAAATCAGAGTCGGTTCTGTGGGCTGCTGTTGCTGCTTGCCTTAGCCTCGTATTCGCAGCACGGCAGGATAAACCCGCATAGAGCGAAACCTCTTTGCCTGGGCATCGCCTCTGGGAAAGCACAGCATTCTTTGGGTAATCAGAGTCCGGTTTGTGGGATGCTGCTGCTGCTTGCCTGAGCTAGTCTCCACAGCATGGTGTAATAAACACGCGTGGAGCAAAATCCTCTATGCCCGCGCCTCCCCTCTGCCAGAGAGACTAGCGTGGTTGCGCTTGTGGAAACAACCTTAAGGAAAATCTGTCACTGCGCTCCCCAGGAGCATGTCGGGGAAGGTGCAGCTCACCCCTTCCGGGAGAAGAGAAGGAGCCGTTGGCCTTGCTGTCGGGAAACGGTCGTGAAGCAGGAGAGCCTGCCACGGCAGGAACAGCGGGCGGGTGGCAAGACAAGTGTCACCCACTCCCTGTGCGGAGAGAATGAAGCCTGGCTGCTAAGGAGACACGAGCGCACGACTAGGGCAGGCGCGCCTGCTCCACTCTGAGAAAAGAGTCTTGGCAGAAGGCAGGCCTGTCCTGTGCCTCCTGGCCAAGGGGACAGCAGCTCCTTGGCCACCTGTCCATAGGGCAGACCCTCGAGGTCTTGCTACCAGGCGCCCCGCCCCTAAAATCGAAGAAATAACTCCTGGAGGTACGAACGGGCAGTCAGATGCCGTCTTCCTCTAGGATATGGAAGCTTGGAGGAGGCCCGGGGTTTCCGGGGAAGGAGTGGGGACAGTCCCTCAAGGCTCCCGATTCAGTGCACGTGCGGTGTGCAGGGATCCTGTCGCCTCTCCTTTCCTGTGGTGAAGGCACTGGCCTAGACCGCGAGTCCGCCTGTGCGCCCGAGAAAAAGGCCAAGCATTGCCTACACCGGGAGATGGTAGTGTGCATAGAGTGCAAAGCTAGGCCACGCACGCTGCTGCAGCTTTGTGGCTCTGTCTGCTTAGTTAGGCCTGGCAGGGTGAACTCAGGGCACGAATACGGAGCCCAGGAAAGCAAGGCCCAAGAGGCACCAGCTCTCCCGCAGCTCTTCTTCCCTTACGCGACAGAACCTAGGCCCAAAGCCTTGCTGAGGAAGCCGTGGCGAAGTGCAGTTCGCACCAAGCCCAAAGCCTCTGAGAAAGCAGAGCAGGTGCTGGGAAATCAGAGTCGGTCCCGTGAGCTGCTGTTGCTGCTTGCCTTAACCTAGTATTCCAAGCACGGTGGGAGAAACCCGCATAGAGCAAAAGCCTCTCTGTATGTGCATCCATCCCCTCTGGGAAAGCACAGCATTCGCTGGGAAATCAGTGTCGGTTCTGTGGGATGCTGATGCCGCTTGCCTGAACCTAGTCTCTGAAGCATGGTGGGAGAAACCCGTATGGAGCGAAATCCTCTTAGCACGGTCATCCCCTCTGCCTGAGAGAGAAGCGTGGTTGCGCCTGTGGAAGCAGACTGAAGGAAAGGGACACGACTGTCACTGCGCTCCCCAGGAGAATGTCTGGGAAAGGCACAGCAACGCCGCCCCGGGAGAAAACAAGGAGCCATTGGCGTTGCTGTCGGGAAACGGTCATGAAGCAGGAGAGCATTCCCTGGCAGGAAAAGCGGACCGGTGGCAACACACAAGTGTCACCCGCTCCCTGTGCGGAGAGACGAAGCCTGTCTGCTAAGGAGATACGAGGAGACGACTAGGGCAGGCGCGCGTGCTCCACTCTGAGGCAGGGGTCTGGGCAGAAGGCATGTCTGTCCTTAGCCTCTGTTCCCAAGGGGACAGCATCTCCTTGGCCACCTGTCCCAAGGGCAGACTTGGGCTTGCCACCAGGTGCCATACACGGAACGCGCAGAAACAGCTCCCTGGACAAACGGGCAGTCAGATGCCATCTTCCACCAAGATGTGGCAGCGTTGTGGGTGGCAGGGGCTGTGCCGGGGAAGGAGTGGGGACAGTCCCCCACAGGTCCCCATCCCAGTGCACGGGCCGTGTGCAGGGATCCTGTCGCTTCCTCTCTCCTGTGGGGAAGGCACTGGCCTATTCCCCGAGTCTGCCTGAGCGCCGGAGCAAAAGGCAAAGCCTTGCCTGCGCCAGGAGATGGTAATGGGCATAGAGTGCCATGCTAGGCCACGCACGCTGCTGCAGGGATGTGACTGTGTCTGCTTAGTTCGGCTTGGCAGGGTGAACCGAGGGCGCGAACATGGAGCCCGTGAAAGCAAGGCCCAAGAGGCACCAGCTCTCCCGCAGCTCTTCTTCCCTGACGCGACAGAGCGAATCCCCAAAGCCTTGCTGAGGAAGCAGCAGCGAAGTGCGCTTCGCGCCAAGCTGAAAACCTCTGCAAAAGCATAGCGGTCGCTGGGAAATCAGTCTGTTCTGTGGGCTGCTTTTGTTGCTTGCCTTAGCCCCGTGTTCGCAGCACGATGGGAGAAACCCGCATAGAGCCAAAGCCTCGTTGCCGGGCATCCCCTCTGGGAAAGCACAGCATTCTTTGGGAAATCAGCGTCGGGTCTGTGGGACGATGCTGCTGCTTGCCTGAGCTGGTCTCCACAGCACGTTGTAATAAAACCGCATGGAGCGAAATCCTCTTTGCCCGGGCATCCCCTCTGCCCGAGAGAGAAGCGAGGTTGCACCTGTGGAAAGAGGCTTAAGGAAAGGGACACGTCTGTCACTGTGCTGCCCAGGAGCACGTCTGTGGAAGGGGCAGCACGCTGCCCGGGGAGAAGAGAAGGATCCGTTGGCCTTCTGGTCTGGACACGGTTGCGAAGCAGGAGAGCCGGCCCTGGCAGGAACAGTGGGCCGGTGGCAATACAAGTTTCACCGGCTCCCCGTGCGGAGAGACGGAAGCCCGGCTGCTAAGGAGACACGAGGGGATGACTAGGGCAGGGCGCGTGCTCCACTCTGAGGAAGGAGTCTGGGCAGAAAGCATTCCTGTCCTGTGCCTCTCTGGGCCCAAGGAGACAGCAGCTCCTTGGCCACCTGTCCCTGGGGCAGACATGCGCTTGCCACCAGCCGCCGACACTGAGCTCGCTGAAACAGCTCCCTGAAAGAACGGGCAGTCAGATGCCGTTTTCCTCCAGGATGTGGAAGCTTGGAGGAGGCCCGGGGTTTCCGGGGAAGGAGTGGGGACAGTCCCCCAAGGCTCCCGATTCAGGGCACGTGCGGTGTGCAGGGATCCTGTCGCCTCTCCTTTCCTGTGGGGAAAGCACTGGCCTAGTCTGCGAGTCCGCCTGAGCGGCAGAGCAAAAGGCCAAGCGTCGCCTACACCGGGGCATGGCAGTGTGCATAGAGTGCCATCCTAGGCTTCGCATGCTGCTGCAGGGTTGTGGCTGTGCCTGCCTAGTTCGGCCTGGGAGGGTGAACCCTGGGCGTGAACATGGAGCCCGGGGAAGCAAGGCCCAAGAGGAACATCTGTCCCGCAGCTCTTCTTCCCTGATGCGACAGACCGAATGCCCAAAGCCTTGCTGAGGAAGCAGCGGCAAAGTGCGGTTCACGCCAACCTGAAAACCCCTGCGAAAGCATTTCAGTCGTTGGGAAAGCAGAGTCGGGTCTGTGGTCTGCTCTTCCTGCTTGCCTTGTCCTAATATTCGCAGCAGGGTGGGAGAAACCCTCATTGAGCGAAGCCTCTTTGCCCGGGCATCCCCTCTGGGAAAGCACAGCACGCCTGTCCTGAGCCTCTGGGCCCAAGGAGACAGCAGCTCCTTCGCCACCTGTCCCTGTGGAGACATGGGCTTGCCACCAGGCGCCTACCCTGAACTCGCAGAAAAATCTCCCTGAGAGAACTGGCAGTCAGATTCCGTCGTCCTCCAGGATGTGAAAGCGTTCACGGAGTCACGGGGTGTCCAGAGAAGGAGTGGGGAGGAGTCCCCCACAGCTCCCCATCCCAGTGCGAGGGCAGTGTGCAGGGATCCTGTCGCCTCTCCTCTCCTGTGGGGAAGGAAGTGGCCTAGTCCCCGAGTCCGCCTGCCCGCCAGAGCAAAAGGCCAAGCGTTGCCTGAACCGGGAGATGGTAGTGTGCATAGAGCGCCATCCTAGGCCACGCACGCTGCTGCATTGTTGTCTCTGTGTCTGCTTAGTTTGGCCTGGCAGGGTGAACCGAGGGCGCGAACATGGAGCCCAGGAAAGCAAGGCTCAAGAGGCACCAGCTCTCTCGCGGCTCTTCTTCCCTGACGCGACAGAGCGAAAGCGCGAAGCCTTGCTGAGGAATCAGCAGCGAAGTGCGTTTCGCGCCCAGCTGAAAACTTCTGCGAAAGCATAGCAGTCGCTGGGAAATCAGAGTCGGTTCTGTGGGCTGCTGTTGCTGCTTGCCTTAGCCTCGTATTCGCAGCACGGCAGGATAAACCCGCATAGAGCGAAAGCCTCTTTGCCTGGGCATCGCCTCTGGGAAAGCACCGCATTCTTTGGGTAATCAGAGTCGGGTTTGTGGGATGCTGCTGCTGCTTGCCTGAGCTAGTCTCCACAGCATGGTATAATAAACACGCGTGGAGCAAAATCCTCTATGCCCGCGCCTCCCCTCTGCCAGAGAGACTAGCGTGGTTGCGCTTGTGGAAACAACCTTAAGGAAAATCTGTCACTGCGCTCCCCAGGAGCATGTCGGGGAAGGTGCAGCTCACCCCTTCCGGGAGAAGAGAAGGAGCCGTTGGCCTTGCTGTCGGGAAACGGTCGTGAAGCAGGAGAGCCTGCCACGGCAGGAACAGCGGGCGGGTGGCAAGACAAGTGTCACCCACTCCCTGTGCGGAGAGAATGAAGCCTGGCTGCTAAGGAGACACGAGCGCACGACTAGGGCAGGCGCGCCTGCTCCACTCTGAGAAAAGAGTCTTGGCAGAAGGCAGGCCTGTCCTGTGCCTCCTGGCCAAGGGGACAGCAGCTCCTTGGCCACCTGTCCATAGGGCAGACCCTCGAGGTCTTGCTACCAGGCGCCCGGCCCCTAAAATCGAAGAAATAACTCCTGGAGGTACGAACGGGCAGTCAGATGCCGTCTTCCTCTAGGATATGGAAGCTTGGAGGAGGCCCGGGGTTTCCGGGGAAGGAGTGGGGACAGTCCCTCAAGGCTCCCGATTCAGTGCACGTGCGGTGTGCAGGGATCCTGTCGCCTCTCCTTTCCTGTGGTGAAGGCACTGGCCTAGACCGCGAGTCCGCCTGTGCGCCCGAGAAAAAGGCCAAGCATTGCCTACACCGGGAGATGGTAGTGTGCATAGAGTGCAAAGCTAGGCCACGCACGCTGCTGCAGCTTTGTGGCTCTGTCTGCTTAGTTAGGCCTGGCAGGGTGAACTCAGGGCACGAATACAGAGCCCAGGAAAGCAAGGCCCAAGAGGCACCAGCTCTCCCGCAGCTCTTCTTCCCTTACGCGACAGAACCTAGGCCCAAAGCCTTGCTGAGGAAGCCGTGGCGAAGTGCAGTTCGCACCAAGCCCAAAGCCTCTGCGAAAGCAGAGCAGGTGCTGGGAAATCAGAGTCGGTCCCGTGAGCTGCTGTTGCTGCTTGCCTTAACCTAGTATTCCAAGCACGGTGGGAGAAACCCGCATAGAGCAAAAGCCTCTCTGTATGTGCATCCATCCCCTCTGGGAAAGCACAGCATTCGCTGGGAAATCAGTGTCGGTTCTGTGGGATGCTGATGCCGCTTGCCTGAACCTAGTCTCTGAAGCATGGTGGGAGAAACCCGTATGGAGCGAAATCCTCTTAGCCCGGTCATCCCCTCTGCCTGAGAGAGAAGCGTGGTTGCGCCTGTGGAAGCAGACTGAAGGAAAGGGACACGACTGTCACTGCGCTCCCCAGGAGAATGTCTGGGAAAGGCACAGCAACGCCGCCCCGGGAGAAAACAAGGAGCCATTGGCGTTGCTGTCGGGAAACGGTCATGAAGCAGGAGAGCATTCCCTGGCAGGAAAAGCGGACCGGTGGCAACACACAAGTGTCACCCGCTCCCTGTGCGGAGAGACGAAGCCTGTCTGCTAAGGAGATACGAGGAGACGACTAGGGCAGGCGCGCGTGCTCCACTCTGAGGCAGGGGTCTGGGCAGAAGGCATGTCTGTCCTTAGCCTCTGTTCCCAAGGGGACAGCATCTCCTTGGCCACCTGTCCCAAGGGCAGACTTGGGCTTGCCACCAGGTGCCATACACGGAACGCGCAGAAACAGCTCCCTGGACAAACGGGCAGTCAGATGCCATCTTCCACCAAGATGTGGCAGCGTTGTGGGTGGCAGGGGCTGTGCCGGGGAAGGAGTGGGGACAGTCCCCCACAGGTCCCCATCCCAGTGCACGGGCCGTGTGCAGGGATCCTGTCGCTTCCTCTCTCCTGTGGGGAAGGCACTGGCCTATTCCCCGAGTCTGCCTGAGCGCCGGAGCAAAAGGCAAAGCCTTGCCTGCGCCAGGAGATGGTAATGGGCATAGAGTGCCATGCTAGGCCACGCACGCTGCTGCAGGGATGTGACTGTGTCTGCTTAGTTCGGCTTGGCAGGGTGAACCGAGGGCGCGAACATGGAGCCCGAGAAAGCAAGGCCCAAGAGGCACCAGCTCTCCCGTAGCTCTTCTTCCCTGACGCGACAGAGCGAATCCCCAAAGCCTTGCTGAGGAAGCAGCAGCGAAGTGCGCTTCGCGCCAAGCTGAAAACCTCTGCAAAAGCATAGCGGTCGCTGGGAAATCAGTCTGTTCTGTGGGCTGCTTTTGTTGCTTGCCTTAGCCCCGTGTTCGCAGCACGATGGGAGAAACCCGCATAGAGCCAAAGCCTCGTTGCCGGGCATCCCCTCTGGGAAAGCACAGCATTCTTTGGGAAATCAGCGTCGGGTCTGTGGGACGATGCTGCTGCTTGCCTGAGCTGGTCTCCACAGCACGTTGTAATAAAACCGCATGGAGCGAAATCCTCTTTGCCCGGGCATCCCCTCTGCCCGAGAGAGAAGCGAGGTTGCACCTGTGGAAAGAGGCTTAAGGAAAGGGACACGTCTGTCACTGTGCTGCCCAGGAGCACGTCTGTGGAAGGGGCAGCACGCTGCCCGGGGAGAAGAGAAGGATCCGTTGGCCTTCTGGTCTGGACACGGTTGCGAAGCAGGAGAGCCGGCCCTGGCAGGAACAGTGGGCCGGTGGCAATACAAGTTTCACCCGCTCCCCGTGCGGAGAGACGGAAGCCCGGCTGCTAAGGAGACACGAGGGGATGACTAGGGCAGGGCGCGTGCTCCACTCTGAGGAAGGAGTCTGGGCAGAAAGCATTCCTGTCCTGTGCCTCTCTGGGCCCAAGGAGACAGCAGCTCCTTGGCCACCTGTCCCTGGGGCAGACATGCGCTTGCCACCAGCCGCCGACACTGAGCTCGCTGAAACAGCTCCCTGAAAGAACGGGCAGTCAGATGCCGTTTTCCTCCAGGATGTGGAAGCTTGGAGGAGGCCCGGGGTTTCCGGGGAAGGAGTGGGGACAGTCCCCCAAGGCTCCCGATTCAGGGCACGTGCGGTGTGCAGGGATCCTGTCGCCTCTCCTTTCCTGTGGGGAAAGCTCTGGCCTAGTCTGCGAGTCCGCCTGAGCGGCAGAGCAAAAGGCCAAGCGTCGCCTACACCGGGGCATGGCAGTGTGCATAGAGTGCCATCCTAGGCTTCGCATGCTGCTGCAGGGTTGTGGCTGTGCCTGCCTAGTTCGGCCTGGGAGGGTGAACCCTGGGCGTGAACATGGAGCCCGGGGAAGCAAGGCCCAAGAGGAACATCTGTCCCGCAGCTCTTCTTCCCTGATGCGACAGAGCGAATGCCCAAAGCCTTGCTGAGGAAGCAGCGGCAAAGTGCGGTTCACGCCAACCTGAAAACCCCTGCGAAAGCATATCAGTCGTTGGGAAAGCAGAGTCGGGTCTGTGGTCTGCTCTTCCTGCTTGCCTTGGCCTAATATTCGCAGCAGGGTGGGAGAAACCCTCATTGAGCGAAGCCTCTTTGCCCGGGCATCCCCTCTGGGAAAGCACAGCACGCCTGTCCTGAGCCTCTGGGCCCAAGGAGACAGCAGCTCCTTCGCCACCTGTCCCTGTGGAGACATGGGCTTGCCACCAGGCGCCTACCCTGAACTCGCAGAAAAATCTCCCTGAGAGAACTGGCAGTCAGATTCCGTCGTCCTCCAGGATGTGAAAGCGTTCACGGAGTCACGGGGTGTCCAGAGAAGGAGTGGGGAGGAGTCCCCCACAGCTCCCCATCCCAGTGCGAGGGCAGTGTGCAGGGATCCTGTCGCCTCTCCTCTCCTGTGGGGAAGGAAGTGGCCTAGTCCCCGAGTCCGCCTGCCCGCCAGAGCAAAAGGCCAAGCGTTGCCTGAACCGGGCGATGGTAGTGTGCATAGAGTGCCATCCTAGGCCACGCACGCTGCTGCATTGTTGTCTCTGTGTCTGCTTAGTTTGGCCTGGCAGGGTGAACCGAGGGCGCGAACATGGAGCCCAGGAAAGCAAGGCTCAAGAGGCACCAGCTCTCTCGCGGCTCTTCTTCCCTGACGCGACAGAGCGAAAGCGCGAAGCCTTGCTGAGGAATCAGCAGCGAAGTGCGTTTCGCGCCCAGCTGAAAACTTCTGTGAAAGCATAGCAGTCGCTGGGAAATCAGAGTCGGTTCTGTGGGCTGCTGTGGCTGCTTGCCTTAGCCTCGTATTCGCAGCACGGCGGGAGAAACCCGCATAGAGCAAAAGCCTCTTTGCCTGGGCATCGCCTCTGGGAAAGCACAGCATTCTTTGGGTAATCAGAGTCGGGTTTGTGGGATGCTGCTGCTGCTTGCCTGAGCTAGTCTCCACAGCATGGTGTAATAAACCCGCGTGGAGCAAAATCCTCTATGCCCGTGCCTCCCCTCTGCCAGAGAGACTAGCGTGGTTGCGCTTGTGGAAACAACCTTAAGGAAAATCTGTCACTGCGCTCCCCAGGAGCATGTCGGGGAAGGTGCAGCTCACCCCTTCCGGGAGAAGAGAAGGAGCCGTTGGCCTTGCTGTCGGGAAACGGTCGTGAAGCAGGAGAGCCTGCCACGGCAGGAACAGCGGGCGGGTGGCAAGACAAGTGTCACCCACTCCCTGTGCGGAGAGAATGAAGCCTGGCTGCTAAGGAGACACGAGCGCACGACTAGGGCAGGCGCGCCTGCTCCACTCTGAGAAAAGAGTCTTGGCAGAAGGCAGGCCTGTCCTGTGCCTCCTGGCCAAGGGGACAGCAGCTCCTTGGCCACCTGTCCATAGGGCAGACCCTCGAGCTCTTGCTACCAGGCGCCCGGCCCCTGAAATCGAAGAAATAGCTCCTGGAGGTACGAACGGGCAGTCAGATGCCGTCTTCCTCTAGGATATGGAAGCTTGGAGGAGGCCCGGGGTTTCCGGGGAAGGAGTGGGGACAGTCCCTCAAGGCTCCCGATTCAGTGCACGTGCGGTGTGCAGGGATCCTGTCGCCTCTCCTTTCCTGTGTTGAAGGCACTGGCCTAGACCGCGTGTCCGCCTGTGCGCCCGAGAAAAAGGCCAAGCATTACCTACACCGGGAGATGGTAGTGTGCATAGAGTGCAAAGCTAGGCCACGCACGCTGCTGCAGCTTTGTGGCTCTGTCTGCTTAGTTAGGCCTGGCAGGGTGAACTCAGGGCACGAATACGGAGCCCAGGAAAGCAAGGCCCAAGAGGCACCAGCTCTCCCGCAGCTCTTCTTCCCTTACGCGACAGAACATAGGCCCAAAGCCTTGCTGAGGAAGCCGTGGCGAAGTGCAGTTCGCACCAAGCCCAAAGCCTCTGCGAAAGCAGAGCAGGTGCTGGAAAACCAGAGTCGGTCCTGTGAGCTGCTGTTGCTGCTTGCCTTAACCTAGTATTCACAGCGCGGTGGGAGAAACCCGCATAGAGCAAAAGCCTCTCTGTATGTGCATCCATCCCCTCTGGGAAAGCACAGCATTCGCTGGGAAATCAGTGTCGGTTCTGTGGGATGCTGATGCCGCTTGCCTGAACATAGTCTCTGAAGCATGGTGGGAGAAACCCGTATGCAGCGAAATCCTCTTAGCCCGGTCATCCCCTCTGCCTGAGAGAGAAGCGTGGTTGCGCCTGTGGAAGCAGACTGAAGGAAAGGGACACGACTGTCACTGCGCTCCCCAGGAGCACAGCAACGCCGCCCCGGGAGAAAACAAGGAGCCATTGGCCTTGCTGTCGGGAAACGGTCATGAAGCAGGAGAGCGTTCCCTGGCAGGAAAAGCGGGCCGGTGGCAACACACAAGTGTCACCCGCTCCCTGTGCGGAGAGACGAAGCCTGGCTGCTAAGGAGATACGAGGAGACGACTAGGGCAGGCGCGCGTGCTCCACTCTGAGGAAGGGGTCTGGGCAGAAGGCATGTCTGTCCTTAGCCTCTGTTCCCAAGGGGACAGCATCTCCTTGGCCACCTGTCCCAAGGGCAGACTTGGGCTTGCCACCAGGTGCCATACACGGAACGCGCAGAAACAGCTCCCTGGACAAACGGGCAGTCAGATGCCATCTTCCACCAAGATGTGGCAGCGTTGTGGGTGGCAGGGGCTGTGCCGGGGAAGGAGTGGGGACAGTCCCCCACAGGTCCCCATCCCAGTGCACGGGCCGTGTGCAGGGATCCTGTCGCTTCCTCTCTCCTGTGGGGAAGGCACTGGCCTATTCCCCGAGTCTGCCTGAGCGCCGGAGCAAAAGGCAAAGCCTTGCCTGCGCCAGGAGATGGTAATGGGCATAGAGTGCCATGCTAGGCCACGCACGCTGCTGCAGGGATGTGACTGTGTCTGCTTAGTTCGGCTTGGCAGGGTGAACCGAGGGCGCGAACATGGAGCCCGTGAAAGCAAGGCCCAAGAGGCACCAGCTCTCCCGCAGCTCTTCTTCCCTGACGCGACAGAGCGAATCCCCAAAGCCTTGCTGAGGAAGCAGCAGCGAAGTGCGCTTCGCGCCAAGCTGAAAACCTCTGCAAAAGCATAGCGGTCGCTGGGAAATCAGTCTGTTCTGTGGGCTGCTTTTGTTGCTTGCCTTAGCCCCGTGTTCGCAGCACGATGGGAGAAACCCGCATAGAGCCAAAGCCTCGTTGCCGGGCATCCCCTCTGGGAAAGCACAGCATTCTTTGGGAAATCAGCGTCGGGTCTGTGGGACGATGCTGCTGCTTGCCTGAGCTGGTCTCCACAGCACGTTGTAATAAAACCGCATGGAGCGAAATCCTCTTTGCCCGGGCATCCCCTCTGCCCGAGAGAGAAGCGAGGTTGCACCTGTGGAAAGAGGCTTAAGGAAAGGGACACGTCTGTCACTGTGCTGCCCAGGAGCACGTCTGTGGAAGGGGCAGCACGCTGCCCGGGGAGAAGAGAAGGATCCGTTGGCCTTCTGGTCTGGACACGGTTGCGAAGCAGGAGAGCCGGCCCTGGCAGGAACAGCGGGCCAGTGGCAATACAAGTTTCACCCGCTCCCCGTGCGGAGAGCCGGAAGCCCGGCTGCTAAGGAGACACGAGGGGATGACTAGGGCAGGGCGCGTGCTCCACTCTGAGGAAGGAGTCTGGGCAGAAAGCATTCCTGTCCTGTGCCTCTCTGGGCCCAAGGAGACAGCAGCTCCTTGGCCACCTGTCCCTGGGGCAGACATGCGCTTGCCACCAGCCGCCGACACTGAGCTCGCTGAAACAGCTCCCTGAAAGAACGGGCAGTCAGATGCCGTTTTCCTCCAGGATGTGGAAGCTTGGAGGAGGCCCGGGGTTTCCGGGGAAGGAGTGGGGACAGTCCCCCAAGGCTCCCGATTCAGGGCACGTGCGGTGTGCAGGGATCCTGTCGCCTCTCCTTTCCTGTGGGGAAAGCACTGGCCTAGTCTGCGAGTCCGCCTGAGCGGCAGAGCAAAAGGCCAAGCGTCGCCTACACCGGGGCATGGCAGTGTGCATAGAGTGCCATCCTAGGCTTCGCATGCTGCTGCAGGGTTGTGGCTGTGCCTGCCTAGTTCGGCCTGGGAGGGTGAACCCTGGGCGTGAACATGGAGCCCGGGGAAGCAAGGCCCAAGAGGAACATCTGTCCCGCAGCTCTTCTTCCCTGATGCGACAGAGCGAATGCCCAAAGCCTTGCTGAGGAAGCAGCGGCAAAGTGCGGTTCACGCCAACCTGAAAACCCCTGCGAAAGCATATCAGTCGTTGGGAAAGCAGAGTCGGGTCTGTGGTCTGCTCTTCCTGCTTGCCTTGGCCTAATATTCGCAGCAGGGTGGGAGAAACCCTCATTGAGCGAAGCCTCTTTGCCCGGGCATCCCCTCTGGGAAAGCACAGCACGCCTGTCCTGAGCCTCTGGGCCCAAGGAGACAGCAGCTCCTTCGCCACCTGTCCCTGTGGAGACATGGGCTTGCCACCAGGCGCCTACCCTGAACTCGCAGAAAAATCTCCCTGAGAGAACTGGCAGTCAGATTCCGTCGTCCTCCAGGATGTGAAAGCGTTCACGGAGTCACGGGGTGTCCAGAGAAGGAGTGGGGAGGAGTCCCCCACAGCTCCCCATCCCAGTGCGAGGGCAGTGTGCAGGGATCCTGTCGCCTCTCCTCTCCTGTGGGGAAGGAAGTGGCCTAGTCCCCGAGTCCGCCTGCCCGCCAGAGCAAAAGGCCAAGCGTTGCCTGAACCGGGAGATGGTAGTGTGCATAGAGCGCCATCCTAGGCCACGCACGCTGCTGCATTGTTGTCTCTGTGTCTGCTTAGTTTGGCCTGGCAGGGTGAACCGAGGGCGCGAACATGGAGCCCAGGAAAGCAAGGCTCAAGAGGCACCAGCTCTCTCGCGGCTCTTCTTCCCTGACGCGACAGAGCGAAAGCGCGAAGCCTTGCTGGGGAATCAGCAGCGAAGTGCGTTTCGCGCCCAGCTGAAAACTTCTGCGAAAGCATAGCAGTCACTGGGAAATCAGAGTCAGTTCTGTGGGCTGCTGTTGCTGTTTGACTTAGACTATTTATTCGCAGCATGGCGGGAGAAACCCGCATAGAGCAAACCAGACAGGAGCACTACAAAAACAAAACAAAACAAACAACAACAACAACAACAACAACAAAAAACAAAACAAAGCAGCAATAAAAAGAACTACTGGATAATATCCCTGATAAATAAAAATGTAAAATTTCTCTACAAATTCTACAAAACTGAATTCCCCAGCACATATCAGTAAAGTGATGCATTATATTAATAGAATGATCAATAAAAACTCATATAATCAACTCAATATATGCAGAAAAGGCATTTGACAAAATTCAACACCCTTTCATAAAAAAAATACTCACTAAACTGGGTACATAAAGAATACACATGAACATAATAAAAACCACATATTCCGTGGAAGGATTCAAGATGGCGGAGAAGTAGCAGGCTGAGACGACATCAGGTAGCAGGAGATCAGCTAGATAGCTTATCTAACCATTGCACACACCTACAAATCCAATGGGAGATCAAAGAGAACGAGAGCAACAATTCTAGAAACAGAAAATTGATCACTTTCTGAAAGGAAGAACCGGCGGAAAAGTGAACCCAAAGAACGGGAAGGTAGACCGCGGGGGGAGGGACCAGCTCCCGGCAAGCAGTGGAGCAACGGAGCACAAAATCAGGACTTTTTAAAAGTTTGGTCCACTGAGGGATATCACCCCAGAGGCTAAACCAGAGTGAAGCCCAAGTGGGGTCAGCATAGCCCCTGGTCCCTCAGGATCACAGAAGGACCAGGGGTATCTGAGTGTCACAGAACTCACAGGTATTAGAGTGGGGAAGCCAGCTACAGAGACAAAGCTGAGGAGTGAGCTCTCAACCCAGGGTTACTTTGAACCAGGCATATGCAGGGTGAACTTGGAGCACGGCCAAGGGCCAGGGAGACTGGAATAATTGAGCTCTTTTCGCCAAGCATGGCCAGAGGCCAGGGAGATGAGAATGACCAAGGACTTTTCTCCAAGTGCGAGTGAAAGAGCACTTTTCTCCAAGCATGGTCAGAGGCCGGGAAGATGGGAGTGATTAAGCACTTTTCTCTGAGGGTGCACTGAGGAGCAGGGCCCTGAGCTCTCCACTCCTCTGGGCCGGATTGTGAGACTGCCATAATCATTCCATCATCCAGAACTCTACAGAAAGCCTTCAGGGAACTAAAGCTCCTGGGCTACTTAGCCTTACCCCAGGTAAGGGCAGGACAAATCCATCTCGGGCAAAGACACTTGAGAATCAATACAACAGGCCCCTTCCCCAGAAGACCAACAAGAAACCCAGCCAAGATCAACTTCACTTACTAAGTAGAACAGTGGAATTCCAGAGGAGGAGAAAGCAAAACAAGGAATTCATGGCTTTCTCCCAATGATTCTTTAGTCTTGCAATTATATATTTTTTCTTTTTTCTTCTGATAATTTTTTAAAACTTTTACCCTTTCCTCTTTTAATGATTTTTTAAACTAGTTTATTTTTAAAATACCTTACAAAAATAATAATCTATTTTGAACCTTCATTATTATAGTCATATTTTATCCTCCATTGTATCTAACTATATATTTTTTTACACATAGGGTATTTTCTTCTAAAAAATTTGAGGTATAATTTCTCCTAATAGATCAAAATATACCCTAAACCTAGCTCCAAGATTGTTCTAGTGTCCAGCCTGAGCAAATTCTCTCCAGTTTATTTTTCTTTATTGTCCCAACCAACTTGCTCTATCAACTTATTTTTTAGAAATTAAATTTTTTTCTCATTTTTTAAAAGATTTTATTTATTTATCAGAGAGAGGGAGGGGAGAGAGTGAGCACAGGCAGACAGAATGGCAGGCAGAGGCAGAGGGAGAAGTAGGCTCCCTGCCGAGCAAAGAGCCCGATGTGGGGGGACTCGATCCCAGGACGCTGGGATCATGACCTGAGCCGAAGGTAGTTGCTTAACCAACTGAGGCACCCAGGCATCCCTTTTTTCCTCATTTTTATAGGTTTATTCCATCCCTTCATTGTGCCTACCCTTATATGTTTTTCATCCTTTAAAATCTTGGGAGGTAGTTTCTTCTAAGAGACCAAAATACTCCCAAAATTAAGTGAGTGACCCTGTTCTACTCACAAGTCTAGTGTATATATATATATTTTTTTTTCCTTGTTTTCTTTTTTTAAAAATCTTTTCTTTTCCCCTTAAACTTATTTTTTATCCCCTTTCATTCTCCCACAACTTGGGTCTCTTCTGATTTGGTTAAAGCACATTTTCCTGGGGTCTTTACCACCCTGTTAGCATTTAATTTGCTCCTTTATATATTCTTATCTGCTCAAAATGTCAAGGTGGAAAAACTCACCACAACAAAAAGATCAAGAGGCAGTACCAAAGGCTAGGGACCTAATCAAAACAGACATTGGTAATATGACAGAACTAGAGTTCAGAATGACAACCTGGGCTCGGAAAAGGCATGGAAGTTATTAGAGAAACCCTCTCCAGAGAGATAAAAGCCCATTCTGGAGAAATAAAAGAACTAAAATCTAACCAAGTTGAAATCAAAAGAGCTATTAATGAGGTGCAATAAAAAATGTAAGTTCTTACTGCTACGATAAATGAGGCAAAAGAATTAGTGATATAGAATACCAAATGATGGAGAATAAAGAAGCTGAGCAAAAGAGAAAAAAACAAATACTGGACCACGAGGAGAGAATTTGAGAGATAAGTGAAACCATAAGACGACACAATATTAGAATAATTGGGATACCAGAAGAAGAAGAAAGAGAGAGGGGAGCAGAGGTATATTGGAGAGAATTTTTGTACAGAATTTCCCTAATATGGCAAAGGGAACAAACATCAAAATCCAGGAGATGAAATGAATGACCCTCAAAATTCATAAAAATAGGTTCACACCCCGTAACCTGATAGTAAAATTTACAACTGTTAATGACAAAGAGAAAATCGTGAAAGCAGCCTGGGAAAGAAGTCTGTATTGTACAACATTAAAAACATTTGATTGGCAACAGACTTATCCACAGAGACCTGGAAGGCCAGAAAGAACTGGCATGATATATTCAGAGTGTTAAACGAGAAAAACATGCAGCCAAGAATACTATATCCAACTAGGGTATCATTGAAAATAGAAGGAGAGATTAAAAAGCTAACAGGACAAACAAAAGCTGAAAGAATTTGCAAACACCAAACCAACTCTCCAGGAAATATTGAAAGGGGTCCTCTAAGCAAAGAGAGAGCATAAAAGTAGTAGATGAGAAAGGAACAGAAACAATATAAAGTAACAGTCACATTATAAGCAATACAATGCCACTAAATTAATATCTCTCAATAGTAACCCTGAATGTAAATGGCCTAAATGCACCAATCAAAAGACACAGGGTATCAGAATGGATAAAAAGCAAAACCCATCAATATGATGCCCAAGAAACTCATCATAGACCTGAAGACACCCCCAGATTTAAAGAGAGGGGGTGGAAAACAATTTACCATGCTAATGGAAATCAGAAGAAAGCTGGGGTGGCAATCCTTATATCAGATCAATTTGATTTTAAGCCAAAGACGATAATAAGAGATGAGGAAGGACACTGTATCATACTCAAAGGGTCTGTCCAACAAGAAGACGTAACAATTTTAAATATCTATGTCCTTAACATGGGAGCAGCCAACTATATAAACCAATTAATAACAAAATCAAAGAAACACATCAACAATAATACAATAATAGTAGGGGAATTTAACACTCCCCTCTTTTAAATAGACAGATCATCCAAGCCACGGATCCACAAAGAAAAAGGCCTCAAATGACACACTGGACAAGATGGACATCACAGGTATATTCAACACATTCCATCCCAAAATAACAGAATACACATTCTTCTCTAGTGCACATGGAACATTCTCCAGAATAGACCACATCCTGGGTCATAAATCAGATCTCAACCATTATCAAAAGATTGGGATCATCTCCTGCATATTCTCAGACCACAATGCTCTGAAACTAGAGCTTAATCACAAGAAGAAATTTGGAAAGAACACAAATACATGGAGACTAAAGAGAATCCTTCTAAAAAGTGAATTGGTCAACCAGGAAATTAAAGAAGAATTGAAAAAAATCATGGAAACAAATGATAATGAAAATACAACGGTTCAAAATCTGTGGGACACAACAAAGGCAGTCCTGAGAGGAAAATTTATAGCGGTACAAGCCTTTCTCAAGAAACAAGAAAGGTCTCAGGTACGCAACCTAATCCTACACCTAAAGGAGCTGGAGAAAGAACAAGAAAGAAACCCTAAGCCCAGCAGGAGAAGAGAAATCATAAAGATCAGAGCAGAAATCAATGAAATAGAAACCAAAAAAACGATAGAACAAATCAATGAAACTAGGAGCTGGTTCTTTGAAAGAATTAATAAAATTGATAAACCCCTGGCCCGACTTATCAAAAAGAAAAGAGAAAGGACCCAAATAAATAAAATCATGAATGAAAGAGGAGAGATCACAACTAACACCAAAGAAATACAAACTATTATAAGAACATACTATGAGCAACTCTACGGCAATAAATTTGACAATCTGGAAGAAATGGATGCATTCCTAGAAACATATAAACTACCACAACTGAACCAGGAAGAAATAGAAAGCCTGAACAGACCCATAACCAGTAAGGAGATTGAAACAGTCATTTAAAATCTCCAAACAAACAAAAGCCCAGGGCCAGACGGCTTCCTGGGGGAATTCTACCAAACATTTAAAGAAGAACTAATTCCTATTCTCCTGAAACTGTTCCAAAAAATAGAAATGGAAGGAAAACTTCCAAACTCATTTTATGAGGCCAGCATCACCTTGATCCCAAAACCAGACAAGGATCCCACCAAAAAAGAGAGCTATAGACCAATATCCTTGATGAACACAGATGCGAAAATACTCAACAAAATACTAGCCAATAGGATTCAACAGTACATTAAAAAGATTATTCACCACGACCAAGTGGGATTTATTCCAGGGCTGCAAGGTTGGTTCAACATCCGCAAATCAGTCAATGTGATACAACACATCAATAAAAGAAAGAACAAGAACCATATGATACTCTTAATAGATGCTGAAAAAGCATTTGACAAAGTACAGCATCCCTTCCTGATCAAAACTCTTCAAAGTGTAGGGATAGAGGGTACATACCTCAATATCATCAAAGCCATCTATGAAAAACCCACCGCAAATATCATTCTCAATGGAGAAAAACTGAAAGCTTTTCCGCTAAGGTCAGGAACACGGCAGGGATGTCCATTATCACCACTGCTATTAAACATTGTACTAGAGGTCCTAGCCTCAGCCATCAGACAACAAAAGGAAATTAAAGGCATCCAAATAGGCAAAGAAGAAGTCAAATTATCACTCTTCGCAGATGATATGATACTCTATGTGGAAAACCCAAAAGACTCCACTCCAAAACTGCTAGAACTTATACAGGAATTCAGTAAAGTGTCAGGATATAAAATCAATGCACAGAAATCAGTTGCATTTCTCTACACCAACAGCAAGACAGAAGAAAGAGATATTAAGGAGTCAATCCCATTTACAATTGCATCCAAAACCATAAGATACCTAGGAATAAACCTAACCAAAGAGACACAGAATCTATACTCAGAAAACTATAAAGTACTCATGAAAGAAATTGAGGAAGACACAAAGAAATGGAAAAATGTGCCATGCTCCTGGATTGGAAGAATAAATATTGTGAAAATGTCTATGCTACCTAAAGCAATCTACACATTTAATGCAATTCCTATCAAAGTACCATCCATCTTTTTCAAAGAAATGGAACAAATAATGCTAACATTTATATGGAACCAGAAAAGACCTCGAATAGCCAAAGGGATATTGAAAAAGAAAGCCAACGTTGGTGGAATCACAATTCCGGACTTCAAGCTCTATTACAAAGCTGTCATCATCAAGACAGCATGGTACTGGCACAAAAACAGACACATAGATCAATGGAACAGAATAGAGAGCCCAGAAATAGACCCTCAAATCTATGGTCAACTAATCTTTGACAAAGAAGGAAAGAATGTCCAATGGAAAAAAGACATCCTCTTCAATAAATGGTGCTGGGAAAATTGGACAGCCACATGCAGAAAAATGAAATTGGACCATTTCCTTACACCACACACAAAAATAGACTCCAAATGGATGAAGGACCTCAATGTGCGAAAGGAATCCATCAAAATCCTTGAGGAGAACACGGGCAGCAACCTCTTCGACCTCTGCCGCAGCAACATCTTCCTAGGAACAACGCAAAAGGCAAGGGAAGCAAGGGAAAAATGAACTATTGGGATTTCATCAAGATCAAAAGCTTTTGCACAGCAAAGGAAACAGTTAACAAAATCAAAAGACAACTGACAGAATGGGAGAAGATATTTGCAAACAACATATCAGATAAAGGACTAGTGTCCAGAATCTATAAAGAACTTAGCAAACTCAACACCCAAAGAACAAATAATCCAATCAAGAAATGGGCAGAGGACATGAACAGACATTTCTGCAAAGAAGACATCCAGATGGCCAACAGACACATGAAAAAGTGCTCCATATCACTCGGCATCAGGGAAATACAAATCAAAACCACAATGAGATATCATCTCACACCAGTCAGAATGGCTAAAATCAACAAGTCAGGAAATGACAGATGCTGGCGAGGATGCGGAGAAAGGGGAACCCTCCTACACTGTTGGTGGGAATGCAAGCTGGTGCAGCCACTCTGGAAAACAGCATGGAGGTTCCTCAAAATGTTGAAAATAGAACTGCCCTATGACCCAGCAATTGCACTATTGGGTATTTACCCTAAAGATACAAATGTAGTGATCCAAAGGGGCACATGCACCCGAATGTTTATAGCAGCAATGTCTACAATAGCCAAACTATGGAAAGAACCTAGATGTCCATCAACAGATGAATGGATCAAGAAGATGTGGTATATATACACAATGGAATACTATGCAGCCATCAAAAGAAATGAAATCTTGCCATTTGCGACAACATGGATGGAACTAGAGCGTATCATGCTTAGCGAAATAAGTCAAGCAGAGAAAGACAACTATCATATGATCTCCCTGATATGAGGAAGTGGTGATGCAACATGGGGGCTTAAGTGGGTAGGAGAATAATCAATGAAACAAGATGGGATTGGGAGGGAGACAAACCATAAGTGACTCTTAATCTCACAAAACAAACTGAGGGTTGCTGGGGGGAGGGGGTTTGGGAGAAGGGGATGGGATTATGGACATTGGGGAGGGTATGTGCTTTGGTGAGTGCTGTGAAGTGTGTAAACCTGGTGATTCACAGACCTGTACCCCTGGGGATAAAAATATATGTTTATATAAAAAATAAAAAATTTAATATTTAAAAAAAAAAATCTCTGAACAAACAAAAGCCCCAGGCCAGATGGCTTCCCAGGGGAATTCTACCAAACATTTAAAGAAGAAATAATTCCTATTCTTCTGATACTGTTCCAAAAACATAGAAATGGAAGGAAAACTTCCAAACTCTTTTTTCTGAGGCCAGCATCACCTTGATCCCCAAAACAGACAAGGATCCCATCAAAAAAGAGAACTACAGACCAATATCCTTGATGAACACAGATGCAAAAATTCTCACCAAAATACTAGCCAATAGGATTCAACAGTACATTAAAAGGATTATTCACCACGACCAAGTGGGATTTATTCCAGGGCTATAAGGTTGGTTCAACATCTGCAAATCAATCAATATGATACAACATATTAATAAAAGAAAGAACAAGAACCATATGATACTCTCCATAGATGCTGAAAAAGCATTTGACAAAGTTCAGTATCCCTTCCTGATTAAAACTCTTCAAAGCGTAGGGATAGAGGGCACATATTATCATTATTATCAAAGCCATCTATGAAAAACCCACTGCAAATATCATTCTCAATGGAGAAAAACTGAATACTTTTCCGCTGAGGTCAGGAACACGGCAGGGATGTCCGTTATCACCACTGCTATTCAACATCGTACTCGAAGTCCTAGCCTCAGCAATCAGACAACAAAAAGAAATTAAAGGCATCCAAATTTTGCCAAATTGGCAAAAGAGAAGTCAAACTATCACTGTTTGCAGATGATATGATCCTGTATGTGGAAAACTTAAAGGACTCCACTCCAAATCTTCTATAACTTGTATAGGAATTCTGTAAAGTGTCAGGATATAAAATCAATGCACAGAAATTGGTTGCATTTTTTTGATACCAACAAGACAGAAGAAATAGAAATTAAGGAGTGAATCCCATTTACAATTGCACCCAAAATCCTAAGATACCTTGGAATAAACCTAACAGAAGAGACAAAGAATCTATACTCAGAAAACTCTAAAGTACTCATGAAAGAAATTGAAGAAGACAAAAGAAATGGAAAAATGTTCCATGCTCCTGTATTGGAAGAACAAATATTGTGAAAATGTCTATGCTACCTAAAGCAATCTACACATTTAATGTAATCCCTATCAAAATCCCATCCATTTTCTTCAAAGAAATGGGGCAAATAATCCTAAAATATATATGGAACCAGAAAATACCTTGAATAGCCAGAGTAATATTAAAAAAGAAAGGCAAAGTTGTTGGCATCACAATTCCAGACTCTATTACAAAGTTGTCATCATCAAGAGAGTAGGGAACTGTCACAAAAACAGACATAGAACAATGGAACAGAAGAGAGAGCCCAGAAATACACCCTCAACTCTATGGTCAACTAATCTTCAACAAATCAGGAAGGAATGTCCAATGGAAAAAGACAGCCTCTTCAACAAATGGTGTTGGGAAAATTGAACAGCCACATGCAGAAAAATGAAATTGGACCATTTCCTTACACCATACATGAAAATAGACTGGAAATGGATGAAGAAGCGTAATGTGAGAAAGGAATCCATCAAAATCCTTGAGGAGAGAACAGGTAGCAACCTCTTTGACCTCAGCAGCAGCAACTTCTTCCTAGGAACATCGCCAAAGGCAAGGGAAACAAGGGCAAAAATGAACTATTGGGATTTCATCAGATCAAAAAGCTTTTGCACAGCAAAGTAAACAGTTAACAAAGCCAAAAGATAACTGTTAGAATGGGAGAAGATATTTGCAAATGACATACCAGATAAAGGGCCAGTTTCCAAAATCTATAAAGAGCTTATCAAACTCAAACCCCTAAGAACAAATAATCCAATGAAGAAATGGGCAGATGACATGAACAGACATTTCTGCAAAGAATACATCCAAATGGCCAACAGACACATGAAAAAATGCTCCACATCACTCGGCATCAGGGAAATACAAATCAAAACCAGAATGAGATACCACCTCACACCTTTCAGAATGGCTAAAATGAACAAGTCAGTCAATGACAGATGCTGGCGAGGATGTGGAGAACGGGGAACCCTCCTACACTGTATGTGGGAATGCAAGCTGGTGCAACCACTCTGGAAAACAGCGTGGAGGTTCCTCAAAAAGCTGAAAATAGAACTACCCTATGACCCAGTGATTGTATTACTGGGTATATACCCTAAAGATACAAACGTGGCATTCTGAAGGGGCACATGCACCCAAATATTTATAGCAGCAATGTCTACAATAGTTAAACTATGGAAAGAACCTAAATGTCCTTCAACAGATGAATCAATAAATAAGATGTGGTATATATGTACAATGGAATACTATGCAGCCATCAAAAGAAATGAAATCCTGCTATTTGTGGTGACGTGGATGGAACTAGAGGGTATTATGCTTGGCGAAATAAATCAATCTGAGAAAGACAACTATCATATGATCTCCCTGATATGATGAAGTGGAGATGCAACATAGGCGGTTTGGGGGGTATGAAAAGAAAAATAAAAGAAGATGGGATTGGGAGGGAGACAATCCATAAAAGATTGAATCTCACAAAACAGACTGAGGGTTGCTTTGGGGAGGTGTTTTGGGAGAGAATGGTGGGGGTATGGACATTGGGGAGGGCATGTGCTATGGTGAGTGATGGTGAGTGCTGTGAAATGTGTAAACCTGGTGATTCACAGACGTGTACCCCTAGGGATAAAAACACATTATATGTTTATAAAAAATTAAAAAAATAATTTTAAAAATCCATTAAAAAAACACATATTGCAAGCCCAGAGCTAATCTCATATTCAATCAATAAAGTTTGAAAGTTTTCCCCTTAAAGATCAGAAACAAGACAAGTGTGTCCACTTCCACTACTCTCATTTGACATAGTACTGGATGTCCTAGCCAGAGAAACAAGGAACACAAAGAAATAAAAGATTCCAAAAAAAAAAAAAAAGGAAGAAGTAAAATTTTCTTTTTTTGGATAACATGAACTTACATGAAAAAGAGCCTAAAAACTTCACAAAAAAATTTGGATAAACAAATTTAGTAAAGCTGCCAAATACAAGATCAATATATAAAAGACAAGAATTTTGTTTTGTTTCATTTTTTTTTTAATATGGAACGCTTCCCAGTTTTTAATGTCATCCTTGTTCAGTGATCACGCTAATCTTCTCTGCATCATTCCAATTTTAGTATATGTGCTGCCAAAGTAAGCACAAGACAGGATCATATTAACACTCTAATGATGAACTATCTGAAAAAATAAAGAAAACAATCTAATTCACAATAGCATCAAAAATAATAAAATACTTAGGAAAAGATTTAACTAAGAAGATGAAAGATCTGTACCGCATAAACTATGACATTGATAAAGAAATTGAAGGAGACACAAATGGAAAGATAGCTCATATTTATGAATGGTAAGAATTAACATTGTTAAAATGTCCATGCTACCGAAAACCATCTGTAAATCAAATTCCTATCAAAAATCCAATATTAGGGGCGCCTGGGTGGCTCAGTGGGTTAAGCCGCTGCCTTCGGCTCAGGTCATGATCCCAGGGTCCTGGGATTGAGCCCCACATCAGGCTCTCTGCTCAGCAGGAAGCCTTCTTCCTCTTCTCTTTCTGCCTGCCTCTCTGCCTGCTTGTCATCTCTCTCTGTCAAATAAATAAATAAATAATCTTTAAAAAAATCCAATATTGTTTTTTTACAGAAGTAAGTAAAGAATCCTAAAATTTATGAGACCATGAAAGACAACAAATAAAGCAGTTCTGAGAAAGAATGAAGAAGAGAAATTACACTTCTTGATTTGAAACTATACTACAAAGTCCTCATGCTCAAAGCAATAAAGTATACTGGCATAAAAACAGACCAATAAACAAGTAGAACAGAATTGAGAGTCCAGAAATAAATCCTTTCATACAGTCACCTAATATTTGACAGGGGCCAACATATGTAATGGGTAAAGATAGTCTGTTCAATAAATGATATTTAAAACTGAATAGTCACATAAAACAGTATGAAACTGGAACCTTATATCACTCATAAGTCGTAACTTGAAATAGATTAAAGACTTAAAGGTGATGCATGAAACTACATTTCCTAAAGGAAAACATAGGAAAAATTCTCCTTGACATTGGCCTTGCCAATATTTTTTTGGATACCAGACCAAAAACACAAGCAAAAAAAGCAAAAATAAATAAATGGTATTACATCAAACTAAAGTTTCTGCATTGCCAAAAAAAAAAAAAAAAAAAGAGAGAGAGAATGAAAACACAATCCAAAGAATGTAAAAAAATACTTACAAATCTTATATCTGAAAAGAGGTTAATAACCAACAGATACAAATAGAAAAATATATATAATTTAAAAAATATCAAAAGGATCTCAATAGACTTTTTTTCAAAAAAGTTATATAAATGACCAACAGGAGCATTAAAAAGTGCTCAATGTAAAAACTCAGGACAAAGTCATTATGTTGTTGTTGTTGTTTACCTCTGAAAAACACAGCAAGATATTACTACCTATTAGAAAAATATATACTACCAAAAAATTAAAACTAACAAATTTTGGTAAATATTGGGGAAAATGGGGAACTTATGCATTGTGATAGGGATATAAATTTGTATGGAATACAGTATGGAGATTATTCATATTATTAAAAGTAAAATTACCATATGATTCAGTAATCCCACTTCTAGATATATATCTAAAGGAAACGAAGTCACTATTCGAAGACATATCTGCACTCTTATGTTCATTATAAAATTATTAACTCTAAGCAAGAGATGGAAATAACTTCAGTATCCATTAATGGATGAATGAATAAAATAAGTATGGTAAATATATACTATGGAATACTACTTAACCATGAAAAATTAAGAATTACTGCCATTTACAACAGCATGGATGGATCTTGAAGGTATTATACTAAGTGAAATATTTCAAATATTTTATATATATATTTTTAGTTTATGTATTATGATATCCCTTACGTACAGAATCTGAAGAAAAGACAAACTAATGGAAACTTAGAGTTGAGTTGACAAAGGGTGAACCTGGGGTGGAGTAAGGTAGTCAGAGGGTACAAACTTGCAACTATAATATGAAAAAGTTCTGGGGAGCTAATGTACAGCATGATGATCATAGTTAATAATATATACATACTTTTTTAAATTGTGCTTCCCTTTATTAAACTTTGCATATATCACATTCTTACAAGTTGAAAGTTTATAGCAATCTTGTATAAAATAGGTCTGCTCCCACCATTTTTCTAACAACATTTGTTCATTTTGTGTCTCTCTGTCACATGTTGGTAATTCTTGCAATATTTCAAGTTTTTTCATTATTATTGTATTTGTTATGGTGATCTGTGATTAGTAATTATGACCCACTGAAAACTCAGAACTAGTTTACTTAAGGTATATACATTGTTTTTCTTTAAAGACATAATGCTTTTGAACAGTACAGTATAGTGTTTATTTTTTATATGCACTGGGAAACATAATTTTTTATATGCACTGGGAAACCAAAAAATAATAATAATAATTTGACTTAGTTAATTGAGATAATCACTTTATTGAGGCAGTCTGGAACAAAACCCACAAGACCTCTGAAGTTTATCTCTACTGTACTATATACATAAAAGTTGCTAAGAGAGTAGATCTTAAAATTCCTTACCATACATGCATAAAAAACAGTGGCAACTATACGAGATAGTAGATGTATTAACATTTTTATGTAGATTATATTGCAATACAGATGTATACCAATTTATCAAATTGTACAAAATTTACACAATGTTAAAAGTTTGCAATGTTATAAGAAATCATTTCTTAAATTTACAAATTATAATATGTCAATTTTTTTCAATAAATCGGGAAAATACTTTTTGTAGAATTAATCTATTTTTCAAAAAAGGAAGTAAGGAAGTAGAAACTGCAACTAACTCTGAAATAATAGAATATAAAATCCATTTCCGTTATATACACTGGGACAAAAACTATTAGTTTACAATGAAGGAATACTTATGAAGCATGAAGGATGGTCTATAAATAAGGCTGAAAGAGCTCAGTTTTAAGGTTTAAATTTAAAATCTTCTTTTGAAATACTAAACTGACCACCCAGTTTTCCAAACATAAATGTCTTAACTGCATGAATTTATTTCATACAACTCTATCATCTAGTTTCATAAGAAAGCAGCATGCAAATTTTGAATAAGACAGACTTGCTTAAGTTTCTTTATGTTCAACAGTAAAGGATACCTCCCTAAAAATGAATAGAAGAGAAATCATCATATTATTATGATAATTATTATTCATAATGAGATTCATATTGAATTAGGGATTATATATCCTCAGAGGGGGTAAAGTAAAATGAAATTTATTTTGGCAAATGTGTCTATGAATAGTCAATACAATGCCTCAATATAAATGAATATTACCATTTTGAACAATTTAATTACTATTATTAGAATTATTATAAGTATAAAAATAGCTATCATTTTAGCATGGAATATGAGACTCTCATGCTCCATGCTGCATCACATCCACACAACAACTCTGCATAATAAGTATTATCATCACCATTTCATGGGTGAAAAAACTGAGGCTAACACATTTAGATAACTGGTTTATGATTACATGGCTAGTAAAGATGCATCACACTAATTTAGGCTTTATGATTTCAGAATTGGACTCTTTCCACTGCACATTCTATTACTCTGTAAATACTTGGCCTGTTTTCATTTAGTTCTTTAATTTTATTCATGTGGTGATGACTTAAAGCTTCATTTAAAGGAAGCTTAAAAAATTCATTTAACCAAAAGCTCCCAAGAATTAAAAATGTCATGGATCTAATGTAGACATGGATATCATTAGTTAATGGGTAACTATATATTTTCCACTCTAGGGAGATAACAATCAGAGTATTTTTCTAAGTTTTAGTCTCTCAGTGTTAAAAAAGAATTTGTTAAAATAGAAATATTTAGACAAAGGTGATCAAAAGTCTGGATCAGGTCACGTTAAGATAAATATTAGGAAACTGAGGAAACAAATGGAGATTTGAACACTGAGATATGATATAATGAATGATTTCAAGTATTTAGTAGAGTATAGAAAAGCCCTTTAAAGCCTGGTCTTAGCCTAGCATTGCAGCTTCTGGGATATCTGTCTATCTAAAATCTATCTATCTATCTAGATATATATATATGAAAACTTTTTTAACTTAAGATTTTGAGAAATAGAACATAATCAGCACCATAGAAGATCTGTTTATGATAACAACCTAGCCCCTCTTCCCAGTTTGTTAATATTCTCTCTTATTTAATGTAACATTGTGCAAATAGACCACTACTGATCTGCCGTTATGAATGAAATAGCTATAATCATCTCTTTGCATATCCTGGTGAAAATATTCATTTAGTTCCATGTTGTATTTCTAGGAATGGACCAAATTTTTTTTTTTATTTTTAAGTTTTCTAAATATTGTCCAACTTACCTCAAATGTTTTTATTATGGGCACTTTCATTCTTTCACATTCTTGCAAGACATTTTTACTGTTGCCCAATATGGTAAGTGTGTAATAGTATGTCATTCTAGGTTTTAATTTATTTTTAATTTAATTTAATTGAATTCCAGATTCATAATAAAGATAAACAGTTTTTATATATGAGTGGCCATTTGGATTACCCTTTCTGTAAAGTACATGCTCAAATCTTTTGATATCTTAACATTGTGTCATACTGACTTCTTTAATAGTAGATTTTCTGAATGAACTTTTAGCTGTGTACCAGGTCTTCTCTATTTTATTTTGAACTTGTTTTCATTTCAAAATCGTTATATTTATTTACATAATCTGCTTTTATTTTGCTTTGTCTATTATCTATCTATCTATCTATCTATTTATTTGCAAGCAAGAGAGAGCGAGCGAGTGAGAGCGCATGGAGGGATGAAAAAGAAGGGAAAAGAATCTTACGCAGGCTCCAGGCTCAGCACAGAGCCCAACTCTGGGCTCTTTTTCACAACCCTGACATCACGACCTGAGCCAAAATGAAAGAAATAAAATAAAATTAAGGTGTTAAAAAAAAAAAAGGAAAAAGAATTGGAGGTTTAATTAAGTGAGCCACCCAGGCACACCTGTGGTATCTTAAATTAGCTGTCATATCTTTAAAGTTCTAGAGTATCCATTTGGTTCATTTATAAAACCTTTCTCAATATCATTTTTAGTTTCAGTTTTTTGTTCAATTTGCTTCCCCTCTCATTTCTTTGAGCAGAGTAATCAAGCCATTTTACAATCTTTATTGATCATTTTAATATCATACTTAATCCCATTTTGTCTATCAAATCTTGTTAATGGTTTTTCTTTGTGTGCTTTGTTCCATTTTGCTATGTTCAAGACATTATATTTGAAACTCTTATTGAGTAGGGATAATTAAGAGCTATAATAATGGTATGGTCCTCCTTGGCAGGATTTTCTCTTATATCTGAGACTCTACAAGACAATCATACTCCAAATTCAGTGATTGACTTTCTCAGTTTACACAGAAGGCAAGGTAGGCTATAGTCTTATTTCTGCTTCTCCTTGTGCTTTGGGGATCTCAACTTAAATTTGGGTTGTACCAAAGTCCTCAAATTTGATTGCTGCTGGATTTTGAATTTTGTTTCTCTAGTATCAAGAGTCTATTAACAACACAGCTCAGTGTGTTTTAGCAGTTTCAAATGCTCTCATAGCTAAAATGGCTTCAGGGCATATATCTCTAGGCTCTCATTGTATTTCGTATTTTGGCCCAGTAATCCCTCACTTATTTTTATAATCATTCTGATATTTTTAATTTTAAAAGCTATGTGGTCTGGATTTTTAGTTGTTTTAAGTAGGAGTTTTTAGATCACCATTACTAGAAGCAACAACAAATATACATGAAAATATCTGCAGTAGTTTATCACATCTTTATGGCTTTGAACTTCCATAAGCTGAGGCATCCTTCTCTAATCACTTAGGCAAACTCCAATTTACCCTTTAAAACAACACAAGAATTGCTTCATTTAAGAAATGTTCAGGGATGACTCTTCCCCACTGTTCTTACCAACATTCCCACACACTCTTTGCTACCCACACCTTATTTATGAACTTTCATTAGGTATATCAGCATGACCAGAATTTTGCTCTATTGTATTTTTGTCCTTTAGAGCTTTAATTAAATATGAATTCCATAGAAAGTCTGTCCCTTTTCTTTTAAACCTGGGTTAGTTATTTCTTCTCATTCTTTGTCAGAAGTTACTTTATTAGAGAAACTTACAGCTGTATTGTGACTTTGGAGCCTTTACAGTTTTTTGACTGGAAAAATCACCCATCCCTAAGATTTTTATGCAGCTTCATAGCTGATATTATTCAGAAATCTGTTCCAAACAGACTTTTTCAGGGAGGCCTTTTCGGACCACTCAGTTAAAAAAACCTCTTCTCAATCACTGCTCTTTTAGAAATGCACTTATTTAGTTCAAATATGCATCACTATTAAAGAAAAACCAGTACGATTTTTTTTTTAAAGTTGGCTTACCTATTATCTATCTCTCCCATTAAAATGATTCCTCAGGGCTGGGGTTTTGTTGTGCTCATCTTAGGCAAGGCACTCAATAAATTGTCTCTGAATGATTGAATTGTTTGACTCCCTTGCTAGATTCTCAACTTCATGAGGCCAAGGATTGTTCTATTCAGTCCTTCTTTATCCTCAATGTCTGTTATATTGCAGTCACTTACGTGACTAATGGGAAAAATCACAGAAAGAAAGAGTTGAAACTACAGAAAAACACTGTAGGTTCAATAACACAAAGCTTTCTAAAATTATTTAGCCCAGGAATTGAATACTGGATGCACTTTTGATTATTTTTTAAATGATATTGAATTTAATTTAAATGGAAATACTTGAATGGTAGAATAAGAAAAAAATTATAAAAGCGGGGGTAAAAATATATGTTTATAAAAAGCAACTTGCTCCTTAAAGTAAGAATTATATAGGGCATCTCTTCTAGAAGCAAAATTTTCAAATGTCAAACATCTGAAAGCATAGAAGGAGAAGTAAGAGTGTGAATTGTACTTCCATGCTCTTTTCTTTATATTCATCAAACAGCTTCATTCATACCTTTCCAATTTTTTCAACTCTTTTGACAAAGCCTTCAGAGGAGTTACTGCTGATGACAACCATCACAGCCTAACAGAAGAAATTTTATAAAGAAAAATAATAGCATGTTTTTCCCAAATTGTTAAGGATATGGTGAAACTCTGTCGGATTCAAAGGAGAAATGTGCAATTCCATGCTATATATAATAATAACTTGTTTTAATAGTGGCTTTGCAATTTTTCAGATATACCCATTTACTGAAACCACTAACAAATAAAAAAAAAATTAACAGGGATTCGAGACAGGAATTATCTAATCTAAAAATAGCACATGTTCACAGAATACACAACACATATCCCAAGTACTACTATAGGTTTCAAGTAATAGTCAAAACAATAGTAAAAATGATTCAGACCCTACCAGTCAAATCATAAATGGGACCTTAACTGTAAATCCTTATCTTTAGATCAAAGCGGGTAATTGGGTGCTGAAGATAGTTTATAGAACTAATATGTTATAGAGCTCCTCTGAAATGAGTCATTTATTCCATCACTTTTCCTGCACAGCTGCTGACCCATGTTTTGATTCCTGGAAATAGCTGCTACCCTAGCATACTTCTTAAAAGCACATATATTGATAACTCTACTTGTTCCTCCATTCCTCTGTGACTGTCACTGTGTTAAAATGAGGAGTCAGCTGACTCACTTGTGGTGGTAACTTGTAGAAATAATAAAGGAGATGAGTTTGCAAAGTATTTTGTTATTTCTAAAAATGCAAAAACCAAATTACATTGAAATCATAAGGGGTGTTTCAGGCAGAGCTGTAGGATGTGGTTTCTTGTGTAATCCACAGAGATTAGCTCCAACACATATTTAAACTCTCCTCTAGGAGCAACATTAGTGGTAAAGCAAGAAGATAAACAGACGTATACACACCCTGGCACAAAATTATCACTTATGTTTGGCTTCCTAGTCTCCTCGTGTTACTTATTTATCGTATCTTCTCTCTGAAATCAGGGAACACTGAATCTCAATCAGTTGACATTTTTCTACTGAATTACCCAATAGTCTGATCATACCCCTAAGACTTTTTAAAATTATTTCACTCATAATCCCAAATCTGCTTTGCTTCCTCATCTTAGTACACTGTAATTTGATTTCAAAATGAGGACAGTTGTCAGTAATGCCACATTCATTCATCTATTTTACAATTCCATGTACTTATAACTATGAAGATATGTTAATAACATCCATTCCAATAAGCCACCCTAAATTTATTATCATGAAACAAGACCTCAAGAAAGAGAATTCAAAATCATCCATGTATTTGCAATGTATTGCAATAAAGCCTTTATCAATAGACTTCCCTGTGCACATGGTGGTCAAATTGCTGGTGAACACCAGCCAGATCTATTACAAGCTTTCTCATGGCTTCTAGGTAACCCAAGTGAGCCTTTATTGATACTGGGAAGGGATAAAGCAGGGAAGGGATAAACAGTAATGTAAGAATTGGCTAGACAAAAGTAATGACTCATTACAAAGTGAATATTTTAAAGCAAGAGACCCTGTTGGGAATATTGTTTTATAAAACAGTGGTATTTTTTAATTAACTTTTTAAAATTCAGTTAGTTAACATATAGTGTACCATTAGTTTCAAATGTAGATTTCAGTTATTCATCCATAGCATATAATAGCTAATGCTCAGTACTTACTGTTATAGCTTCTCGAAAGCAGAATTTTAACCCACTGAGCCACCCAGGTGCCCTTGAAAGCAGAATTTTAGATCATCTTTTCTGATTACTTCCATGTAGTACAACACTTTTCTGCTAGCAACCTTCAAAACATGCTGTTTGTTAGAGGAATTTCTTTAATAATAAATAAATAGGAATTTATTTAAATTTATAAATATATAAAATAAATAGGAATTTATTTAAATTTATTTAAATATTGCACACTCTTTCATTGTTCATAAATAAGGTGATGATATTATAGCCATTAGTTGGTAGCACTGATATATCACTTTCTTTTTACTTCTCAGTGCATTCTCTTTACACAAAATAGATATATATTTTAAAAGAATCTGAATCTGTGGCAAACTTTTAAAAAACCCTGAACAGTAAAGTTTATCATTTTAAGTAATCTCAATTATCTTCCCCAATTGTGATAGTGTATCCTTCTATCTAGGCCAGATATTGTATGAGGGATTTGAAGAGACATACTTTTCTAAATTTCACTTTTCTCATCTGCAAAATGCTGATCATGATCCTACAATAAAATACACTTACAATTGTTTGATGAAAATTTATTTATTTATTTATTTTAAGATTTTATTTATTTATCAGAGAGAGTGGGCGAGAGAGCAAGCACAGGCAGACAGAATGGCAGGCAGAGGCAGAGGGAGAAGCAGGCTCCCGGCCGAGCAAGGAGCCTGATGCAGGACTCGATCCCAGGATGCTGGGATCATGACCTGAGCCAAAGGCAGCTGCTTAACCAACTGAGCCACCCAGGTGTCCCTTTTGATGACAATTTAATCTGTATAAACAATATATTTGCTGTAATGCGTGGTTCATGGAAAACATCTTATTTAATTATAAGCAACAGCAGTATTAGAAATTAAGTAAATGTGTCTATAATATTTAAAGTTTTAACACATAATTCCAGTGCTTTGCCTTATTTTCTCAAATCCCTTTACCATTCTCACTGTCAGAGTCAAATGTACTTTTTCTACTAGTAGCCAGCTCTTTGTCTTTTGTCAGAAAGATGCCCTTGTGAATTATTTATAATAGAGATATTAGCAATAATAATAATAATAATAATAATAAATAGCAATGAAAATGTTAAAAAAAGTTTTCTTAACTAATTAGGGTTCTTAGACATCAATTAGAGGAACCACCTCTGGCAAGCAAATTAATCTGCAAAACATTCCCAGAATTAACAAGTCAGTCAGATACAGGGTTGTCCGTAGACTGAAAGGTGAAGCAAAAGGACTAGTTTTGGAAAATAGGTAAACACAGTGAAAAAAAATGATCAAATTTTCTGGCAAAATAAATTCTTAGGTGTCCTTTCACTGGAGTCCTAGGCATTATGTAGCAGAAACTCTGGAGATTAAGTCAATCCATTGGAGTCACACCGTTTATTAGCTTGCTATTGACAAAGTTATTTACAAAATGTAGAGCAAGAGGTTATAATGTAGAAAACTGATGGTAATGCACAAGATTCTTGTTAACAATACTGCAAGTTAATGATTTTTCATTAGAAAACATAAATTCTATAACCCAAATTATGGGCCCAGAGCACTTCTGCTACACAACTCTGCTTATATCCCAAATTACCATGTGAACTGGTTTTAATATCTGCTTCTCTTATTAATTTTTGAATCAAAATTCTTGACACAAGTATTTTATAATTGTGTGATAATCATGCATTTAATTTCTTGGAGAACAAAACACACTTTAGCATAACTAGGTTCGTTCACAGAACCAGCCTTGATAACACACTTCTATATGTTAGAAATGATGTAATAAATGTAGAATATTGGGCACTTGTTTGGTATTCTTTGCCATGTTTTGCACTATCTAAAAAGAGATCAGTGAACTTGGACTGGAGTTAGTAGACATGGAAGAAAATAAAATATTACAGAGAAGAATACTCTGTGGTCCACAACCTAAATGGGCTGGGATTCCCATCATTTGGATCCCTGTAGCTTTACAAAAGTCCATTAAATTTTTGTATCTCCGATTAAAGTTGATTCCCCAGTACTTTTTCAAACATCTCTTGAATTGTTTCCCAGAAAAAAGGAATTTTACACATGTATTTGCCTTTGTCTCTGGTCATGATCTCAGTCAGGATCCTGGGATCGAGCCCCATATTGGGCTTCCTGCTCATTAAGGAGTACACTTCTCAGTCTCTCTCTGCATCTACATCCCCCTGCCCCAATCATGCTCTCTCTCTCACAAATAAATAAATACAATCTTTAATTTTTTAATTAAAAATAAGATAAATAAAATAAAATTAAAAGTCTGGTCTTACTGCCCCATTTAGCTCCTTTTTTTTTAGCTGTATTTAAAGCAGCATGAGAGAACATGAGGCTCTCAAACTTTAAAAAAAAGGGAAAAAATTGAGTTTTGTTAAAATTTAAGATCTTGCCTGCTAGACAAAAACGTTGGCTTTGTTAACATGTGAAAATTAACAAAAGAGAATAAGATAGAATTCTAATAATTTTTGTAGAAATTAAAAATTTCCTCCAACACAATTACATACAGACCCATTAAGTAAATTCATTCCAATGTCCCAAACCAACCTTTTCTAATAGTAATGCATCTGTGTAAACAGGGTCAACCCAAGGAATAAATAAATATTATTATTTTTTTCCTGTCTCTTCCACAGTCACATCTGGGTATATTGGTAGCACGCCAATTATCTATCTTATAAGACATGATATCATAAGGAAGGGTATTCTGTCCATTTGAAACGACTGAAAATCATTGTAATTTTATCTTGGTGCAGTAACGTGAGATGGTGCAGTAACGTGAGATTGCACAGTGTGGGTTATGAATATATTTTATTTTTTTTTTTACTGGGAAGAAGAGATTATAGAGATATTTGTTATCCAAGGGAGAATGACAGGTGTTGATAGTTGCCAGGTCAATATCCATCTACTTTTTCCTTTAATATCAGAAAGCACTGAGGGATTGACAAGAAGGAAAATTAAAACTTGTACTTTGCTTTTCTCCATCCTTTACTGCCATTATATAATCAAATCTAATAACTTCTTAGAGAAAGTTAAAAATTCCTGCATAACCACATGTGAACACAAAGTCACTGATTTTTAGCAAACCTATAAGATAGTCAGACATCCATTCAATTTCTTTTATTTTTTAAGATTTTATTTATTATTTGGCAGAGAGAGATGACAAGCAGGCAGAGAGGCAGGCAGAAAGAGAGGAAGAAGCAAGCTCCCTGATGAGCAGAGAGCCCGATTTGGGGCTCGATCCCAGGACCCTGGGATCATGACCTGAGCCAAAGACAGTGGCTTAACCCACTGAGCCACCCAGGCGTCCCTCCATTCAATTTCTTAACTGAGTCTCAAATGCATCCTGAGTTCTAACCTCAACCTAAGTTCTACTTCTTACACGTTGTTATATGACCAAATTCCTTCAGTTCAGTATTTTGTAACATTTAAATATTAATCAATTGATGCTTTGTCTGTGAATTTGTATGAAAATAATTTGAATACAGTAGATTTATAGTTATATTTATAGAATTATAATCAAAGTTTCATCAGTTGAAGTTTCTTGAAATTTCAGATATCGTGATTAACCTAAAATGATACTGCCTCAAATACCTCTGATATCAAGGGCCAACACCTGATTATAGCCACACCTGTGGTGCATAGTTCCATGGGAAATTGCAGTTACTTAACACTGCTAGAATCTATGTTCCATCTCTATTTTAGAATGTCTCCAACACAACCCAAAAGTGTAGGAGAGTAAATGTCCTCTGAGGACAGCTCTCAGTGAAGTGGAAATAAGAACCATAGATAAAATTGTCAGTTTTCAGGTCTTCATGAGGACAACTTAAAGAAGTTTCTCAGGACCTTTCAGTAAAAGCAAGCCTTCATTTTATATCCAGAACAAATATATAAACAATGTACCTTTTTGACAAAGTTCCTTCTTCGCTGTCTCACTTTCCCATTCTTTTCTACCTTGGATAATCTCTCAGATAAACTAACAGTACTCAAATCCTTTGTCCTACTCTTTGCTCTCAGAATAAATGGAGCCAAAAGGCTTAGATTAATATCAAGTTCTGAATGGGATCTTAGAACTATTTCTGTCCAGATTTTCATAAACATAGGGACCTTTGAATTATCAGGCTATAAATAAGTTCCAAGTGGAGGGGGCAAAAGCAAAAAGTAGAAATTTTTATGTTTGATTTTTAATCATGATTAATTGACTTTATTGATTATTAAAAATACTAACATTATAAAAGTGTGGATCTTTGTAAAACAATGTCATAATGTAAGAAATACTTTGCATAGTCCTTTTGAGAATATTATCTATCTTGAATCTGCCTAAATAAACATTATTTCATCATTGACGCAAGTAGATTGCTTAATGAAAAGTACTATACAGGAATTACTTTAAAATTCTTGAACTTAATCTTCAGAAATTAGAATTCAGAAATTCAGATTTGGCCTTCATTAAGTGAGACCCATTTTTGTGTGTCCTATACTAGCTTCAAATTTCTCATTTTCAGAACTGATCTCTTTCGAAGGGGCAATTGAAGCAGTATATTATTTAATTGAACTATTCAGAATTACAACAGTATCCCTATAAGCTGTTTTTTAAATTTTTTCTAGGATATCACTGATGAGAGGAGACAAATATTTGTATTAATGGCTGACTGAAAAATGATAAAATCTTAATTTTCTTTCCTCAATATTAATAGAAAAATGTCTTGGGTTATGGTATAAAATTGAAATTAAATACTTCCTGCTATGGTTCTTTTATAAAGCTTATTGAGCCTCCATTTCCCCACCTCTACCTGTTTTTAAAGTTTTCAAGTGCTTAGTCATTACTAAAAAATTTGTTTCTATGTAACCAGTGCTCTATTCTCTTAGTATTGGTATTCTCAAGTTGTAGAATGAGAATGTCTTACGATATTGATGCCTAAATAAAAATTGACTTAAGAGAAAAAAAAAATCAGGTGCCATCTAATTTCTAGTTTAATCCAGAACTTTGGTGTGCATTATCTTGAGGAATAGGATTTTGAAGTCCAGACAGACTAACAGAAAACTGATCCAAATGTGTGTGTTTATATTTCTGCTTTTGTTGTAAAAATCAAAGTGTTATTGCTGGTTTAAAATGGTAAAACTAATAATGTTCATGGACTCTATTTTAAATTTTCTAATTGTATGGGAAGAATCCAAAAAACATAGAATTAATTGATTTGCAAATCCTCAAAGAGCTACAGGATCAGGTAGTGGTATGTTCTGATTCAACAGCATCATAATGCAGCATTTTATATGTGTGGCTAATGGATATTTTCATGAATGTTTGCTAGCTAGTCAGCCAATACAGAGAAATATTAGGTAGGGTAATTACTCACAGTTGTGTTGAATAAAATGAGAGAAAATTATCAAATGACACTAATAATAATAATCCTATAGCAGGCTAAATAATTCAATGATAATTACAAGTATTAATCTAGCTTTCTTCCCTGATTATGACTCTTCACTCCTTTATCCTAATGGGAGTAGCAGATTGTCTGCAATGAATTGTGAAAACCCAGCAGTGACTTTGGCAGTGAAGGCCTCCCATCAATTTTGATAGGTTAAAATGATTCTGGTTGGTCTTGAGCAAATGTGTCAATTTTTTTTTTTCTGTGTGTGTCATAAAAGAAAGAAGCAATAGTAAATTCTTGCTGTTATTCCATGGAGCCAATAAAATCATACTGCCAACAAGAGGCTGTTGACACCGTAAGTGTAGTTAACTGTCTTGAAATACTAGGCCTCGAAATAAAATTCCAATATTTCATATAACCTCTTTTTTTTTTTTAAAGAAAAAAACAAAACAAAACAACTATACTGCTTACATTTAGGGCCCTGCTGTTGTGTAACTATTTTTGAACATGTCTACTGTAAATGTATATATATATATTTTTTTCTGTGCAATAAATTCATTTAGAGATAAATTTGGATTGCAAATTATTTTGGGGAGGCATGGTATTTGTGGCTAGTCTTACAAGTTAAAAGGACTAAAAGAAAGAAGAAAAACACTTTTTATTACAGCATATTTACATCTGTCCAAAGTACTTATTTACTATAATACTGAATAATGTATAATACTGTACACAAAGAAAGAAGTTAAATGAGTTATAATTCAGTCGAAGTATAGCTGGCCATTTTAAAACTTACCACTGAATCTTTCTGGTATGAAATGTGGTATCTGGCAATCTGGTCCAGTTCATTACATCAGGTCATTTGTATGTTCTTATTACCATTTTGATAGCATACACATTTTATAACCCAGACATTTTACAATGGAACTATGATGCATATATTTTCAAAAGTATAGACATACATGAAGCTATGAGATCAAAAAAAGATGAATGTCTGTAGTACCATATAGACTCAACAAATAAAAGTGTCCAAGGCTCTGAGTGAGATTTATGAATATTGTATAAGATTAGGCCAACATGTGGTTTTGATATAAATAATATGTTCTTAAATTAGAATTTCAATCGTTGAGTACAGTGTTGAAAATGGCAGATAGATTTTAGCTATCTTTGCTCACTAAGGAAAATGGAAAAATGTTTAGTTTGGTCAGATTTTCACTTAACTTCTGAAAAATCTTATGTTTGAGAGAACCCTTCTGAAATAAGAATCCTTAAATATATAACCCCTTTGGCACAAGTTTTCAAGAAACTTGTTTGATGTTGTAGACAATTATATGGCACACGTGCTGTTCTAGTTGTTTCATGCCAATAATATGTAAGCCATACCAAGGCTACATATACATATAGAGATGTTCCTCAGCTTACAAGGGGGCTATGTACAGAGAAACACATAAAAAATTGAAAATGCATTTAATACCCCTAAACTGTCAAATATCATAGCTTACCTTAACCTTATTTAAACATACTCAGAACACTTACATTTGCCTGCATTTGGGCAAAATCATCTTAAGCAAAGCCTATTTTATAACAAAGTATCAAATATCAACGCAATTTATTAAATATTACACTAAAAAAAAGAAGAATGGTTATATATAGAATGGTTGTAAGTATATCAGGTATCACACCTGTAATCTTCTAGCTGACTGGGAGCTGTGCTCACTAACCCTGCCCAGCATCACAAGACGGCACCATACCACATGTCACTGGCCCTTTTTATAAAGACCCAAATTCAAAATTCAAAGTACAGTTTCTACTGAATCACTTTCACTTTCACATCATTGCCAAATATATCATAAGTTGAATCATTGTAAATCAGGAGCCATCTTATTTGAAAGTTAAATCACAGTCACCCATATACACACAAAAAAAGGCCTTCATGTAGGGCCATCTATGGATCTCTAAACAACATAGCATGACATATCAACAGCAAAAAATGGATGTGAAGGGGACAATTGCTTTGCGTCAGTACTCTGAGCAGTAACATACATGGCCTTACTCACCTAGCAGAACTCCAGAGCTAGCTGATGGCAAGGAATTTTACAAATGTTTGCTGAACAGATTAAGCACTATTATTTTTAAATTAGTGTGCATGTCTGTTTTCTAAAGATATGTTAATTTATTTTATTGACTTATTACAAAACCAAATAATTTCCTCTTTTTTTTAAGATTTTATTTATTTATTTGACAGAGAGAGATTACAAGCAGGCAGAGAGGCAGGTAGAGAGAGAGGAGGAAGCAGGCTCCCTGCTGAGCACTGAGCCCGATGCAGGACTCGATCCCAGGACTCTGAGATCATGGCCTGAGCCGAAGGCAGCGGCTTAACCCACTGAGCCACCCAGGCGCCCTAATTTCCTCTTATTAAAGTGGCAGGTAAATAGAATTCTTTTTAATTTAAATCAAAAGGCTTTTTAGGGAAAATATACTGAAAATTCTGAAACTTGTATTGCTTATGAATCTTTTATTGGAATCCTTATCAAGTTGTATTTTTCAAGTTTTTCCTAAATAACCTTCAATGAATTGAAAATATATTTTGGATTTTATTCAAGGCTATTAACACACAATTTCACTTTGTTAAATATAGTGCTAAAGTTTCAACCAAAACGTGGTGTCTTTTTTTTTTTTTCATTAGCACATCCTCCATCTACTGACTGGATTCTCTCCCCAACTAGCACATATATACCATTCTCTATCTTTGGGATAAGTAGAGGGTCATCTTTTGTCTTTATTCTATTCCTCGTATGCTTCTGAACTTGTTGAATTTTAATATAGTCACACCATAAACATCACATATTTGATTCCCCTTTAAATAGTAAACAGTGCACACAACCAGAGCATACCTTCAAAGCTATCAATATACTTACTCTGATATATTATTTTTGTATTTTTGTAAATTAAAACAATTAAATTATAGAACAAGAGTTTCAGGTGGTAGCTGTTGTAAGTTTTACCCAAACTGACTTTTGTCAAACTCTTTTTGTCATCATATATGTTAAGTAGTTTTCTCAGGTTTATTTTTAGAATATCCTTGTATAATGAATATTTACACTGATATCTAGTATAAAAATCTTGCAATTTATTTTAGAAACATTAAGATATTGAAAATCAGTCTATTTCTTTAATTCATTAAAGACATTTTTGGCTTGTTTCCAGTACTTTCTTACTGGTTAAAAAATGAATTTGAAGTAGTCTGAATTTCATTATTATATGGCACTTTCCCTTGAATGAATACAAAGACGATATTCTATATTAGCTATCTGAGAAGAATTTATTTTTTTAATATTATTTATTTGTAAGAGAGAGAGTGGGAGAGAGCACAAACAGGGGGAGCAGCAGGGTGAGGGAGAAGCAAACTCCCGGCTAAGCAGGGAATCTGTTGCAGAACTGAGTCCCAGGACCCGAAGATCATGACCTGAGCGAAAGGCTCAGGCGTTTAACTGACTGAGCCACCCAGGTGTCCCAATCTGAGAAGAGTTCTGTATGTTATTCCTATTAATATGCAGTTTAAAGTCTAGGTAATTAACTGAATATTTTAGTGGCTACTACAAAGATAGCACTATGTTCCAGGCAGAGAGTAAGATAGAAATATTAAATCAACCATATTCTAGGCATTCTAAATGAAAATAGTTAATCAATCATAATAAATCCTTCTATTTATGGAATATCAACTTATAAGCTTTCCTCCATATGAACAATGCCAAATACCAGAATAAAGGGTCATCTAATACACAAAAAGGATAGAATTAAAGAATTCTGGTAAGTCATTTAATTTTGAAAAATGGTGTTCTATTGTTGCTGAGTTGTGGTTTTCAGTTACATAATATCTGATAAGTGCAGAAGTAACATGAGTGTTACGTGAGATTAGAAATGGTATAAAATTAAGATATTTTTAAAAGTACAGATAAATACAAATTTGTAAACATAGCATTATGGAGGAATAAAAATAAATGATAGCTACACACTCTAAAGTGAATAAATCTTGGAATGTTAATAGAGAAGTAAAACAAGGACAGTGCAAAAAGTATGGTACATTTTTATGAAGTTCAAACAAATTCTGTGAAACCATAGATGGACTTAAAGACTCTATTATGTATCAAATATTGTAAAAATTAAGCAAGGAAATAGCAAACATAAAATAACCAAAGCATACAAACTTGGGTAGATACAATAGGTGTGATCATGTTTTACTTTATAAAGAGATGAGTTAATAGATAAATAAAAGTAACTAGACTTTTTAGAAGTTAATAAAACTTTGCCTGTTATTTCTTAGTAATATAAAATATATGGTCTTCTAACAAAAACGTTTATCTTAAAAATATTTAAAAATAAATTTCAGGCTACTCATAAGGTTATATTTACTTTTCCACTGAAGGAAAAGCTGGTTGTTGTAGTTGTAGTTGTTTGTTTGTTTTAGTCTCCTCCTACTTTTTATTATTATAATGTGGAATGAGGAATGTTAGATTGAAAAGTGAATTATTTTATAGGCAAAAATCATTACCTGATTCACCTCCTGGTACAGCAGATGGAACTCCTGAAAACATGCCCTTTTGCCTTATGGAAGAGTAACAGTTATGCTTACTTCTGAAACATACTTGGTGGTGGCCCTAAATAGTGACACCATAGTAAACATTTTGAATATTTTCAATTAATTTTTATAGTCATAGGGCTCCAAAAGGCACTGCTGGTATCTTAGCAGGTATTTCAATAAAGCTAAAAGTTGCCTGACTGTTTAAAAATATTAACAAGGCACAAAACATGGCAGAAGTATTGTCCTCAGATATTATTTTTTTCCATATGCTCCTGATTCCAGACATGACAAGTTATTATTTTTTTGATAAAAGATTTTATTTATTTATTTGCCAGAGATCACAAGTAGGCAGAGTCAGACAGAGAGAGAGGAGGAAGCAGGCTCCCTGCTGAGCTGAGAGACCAATGTGGGACTCCATCCCAGGACCCTGGGATCATGACCTGAGCTGAAGGCAGAGGCTTTAACCCACTGAGACACCCAGGCGCCCCCATGAAAAGTTATTTTTGATATATATATATATACAATGTATTTTCCAATCATAAGAAAAATAGTTCTGCTATTTTTAACCTTTTTTTAAAAATTAAATAATTTTTTAAATTAAAATTTTATTTTTTAATGTTTTACTTTTCAATATACTTCTTAGAATATAAAACCTATTCCTTTTTGTAAGAAGTTTACCACTTAAAATGTGGTAATTTTCTCATTGTATATTCCCCTCACATTGCTTTATTTTGAATAAAAAATTCACAATAAACATAACTGGTGCTTTTCTTCTCATGGTCCCTCTGTTGGTCATATTGTATATGAGCCATGACAATTAGTTTTACAAAATTTATTGATGTTTGTTGATATGTTTTATCATAACTAATTTTCCCTCCCTTATCTAGATTCCCCAGCTTTCAGACAGGTGGACACTTCAATAAACCATACCCAAGGGATGTATCAAGTACTTCTTAGACATTCTCTCAGATCCTTGAGGTCTCATTTTGCCTAGGGATTTGCAATAGGTTCCGCCAGAGGCACCACTTTGACAACTGATGTCCATGGTCTATCTCCTGCTAAGCTCAAGAGGTCACAGGTTTCCAAGTTTATCTATACAATTAATGCATTCCAGCAAGTTCTTTTTTTTAATATTAACAAACTTCTTTTAAATTTTATATGGAGAGGCAAAGACTCACAATAGTCAACATAGTGTTGAAGGAGAAAAAGACTGAGGACTGACTTCAAAGTTTACCATAACAATGGGGCACCTGGATGGATCAGTGGGTTAAGCCTCTGCCATTGGCTCAGGTCATGACCCCAGGGGCCTGGGATCGAGTCCCGCATTGGGCTCTCTGCTCAGCAGGGAGCCTGCTTCTCTCATCTCTCTCTCTGTCTGTCTCTCTGCCAATTTGTGATCTCTCTCTCTGTCAAATAAATAAAATCTTTAAAAAAAAGTTTACCATAATGATAAATGTAAGCAAGATATTGTAATACCACAGAAAGACTAGATTAAAGGAACAGAATGTATATTATCAATTATATTTTATATTTAATATAAAAGCAAAAGCAATACAATAGAACAAAATACAATCCTGTAAACAAATGGTTCTTGAGTAATGGTGAAGCTAAATGTAAAAATATAAAATAAACATAAAATAAAATAATAAAATAAAATAAATCCAGGCAGATATCATACACTCTTCACAAAAATTAACTCAGATTGGATTATAAACCTAAACATGAAACATGTAGAAGGTAATATAGAAGAAAATTTAAAAGACCTTGGTTTTGGCAATAAATTTAGCTACAAAAGCACAAACACTGAATTTAAAAATGTCTACTCTGTGAAACACAATGCCAAGAGAATGAAAAGGCAAAGCACAGACTATGAGAAAAAATTTTCAAAATACACATCTGGCAAAGGACTGTTAATCAAAAATACACAAAGACCCCTTAAAACTCAACAATGGGGGAAAAACCTGATTAAAAATGAGCCAAAGACCTTAGCAGATACCTCACAAAAGAAAATATTACAGATGGCAATTAAGCATATAAAAGGATGCTTCACATCCTATGTCATCAGGAAAATGCAAATTAAAACAAAAAAGAGACATCAGTACATACCCAGAATCCAGAACACTGACAACAGAACACTAAGTGTTGGTGAGGATGTGGAGCAACAGGAATGTTCTTCCATGTCTATTGAGAATAAAGAATGGAAAACAACTTGGCAGTTTCTTACAAAACTGAACATATTCTTGCCAGATGATTCAGCAGTAGCAGTTCTTGGTATTTATCCAAAGAAGATGAAAAGTATACCCACAAAGATGTCTATAGTAGTTTTATTCATAACTGACAAAAGCTTGGAAGCAACCAAGATATCCTTCCATAGGTGAAAGTTCAAATAAAGTGTAAACAATGGAATATTTCTTTTGGAATAATGGAATAATTTTTACATGCAAACAATGGAATATTATTTAATGCTAGAGAAATGAATTACCAAGCCATGAAAATATATGGATATAAATATTTAATAAATATTTGATTTTCGGCTTCTACCAGTCTATCAATAGTATTAGTATATTTTACAGTGAGTGCTCAGCATTCATGAATTTACCTAATAAAATATTTTGGGTTCAATAGTTTCAATACTTCAACCTCTATGATTATATTCCTAAAAATTTTGAATTGGGGTAAATAAATCTTAAGTTTTTGTAACTTGTTTCTTATTGCAAAAGAGCTCAATGAAATTTTAGAAAATAAAAATTCACAAAAAATGTTTAGTTTACAATTACCAAATAATTTAAAACTTTATCTTACATTCAAATACATATATTTTTCTAAATTGATTTATATGCTACTAAAACAAAAAACTTTTAGTTATACTAGATTTCATATCATGCAATCAATGTGAGAAAGCCATCTGGCAATGATTTGTCTTAAATAGAGTTAAGATGGGTGTTACTACAATGCAAGATGGAAACATAAATAGTATAACAATTGAGTGTTACATAACTTTTCTGTTTTGTAACAAGTTAGTAATCTACAAAAGGCTTTTATTGGTAACAGAATTGGGAATTTAACAAAACTTTTAAACTAGCATGTGTTACTTATTCCTAGAAAACAACACAATCAATAACACTTTATTTAGATTAAATCATGACTATTTCTCCATTTGAATAAAAAAGGTAGCAACCCCAATAAGTTTATTGAACATGAAAAGTTGAAATGCTATAATGCTCCTAAGGAATTAAATGATCCAGTCATGAATTACAAAAAAAGGATATAAATTACCAAAGTGTTTGTATAATTGTAATGTACAACTGCCCATTATCATACAATAGTGTAGGCTTGTACAAGAACTCTATAAAAGAACTCCACTCCTAAACTGTGGAAAATGTGTTCCCTTTCCCCCTATATACAACTATTAATCCATTAATTTTGCTTTAAAATACTGGCTTTTTACTCATTTGAACAGGCAGCAGGGCTCTATTCTTATTGCTTACATCTGAAGGATAGACATCTAGTGTAAGAGGTAAAGCCCATAAAGGAGCCCAATAATAACAACAAAATACAGTTTAGTGAGCCCTTACAATCTGCCAGCTACCTTTCTGAGAATACTTCAATTAATAAAACATATAAAATACCTGACCACAAAGAGCTTACATTCTTTTGAAATATAATAGTGAAATAAACCAATAATAGAGGGGCACCTCGGTGGCTCAGTCCATTGAGTGACTGCCTTTGGCTTGGGTCATGATCTCAGGGTCCTGGGATGTAACTCCCCAGCAGGCTTTCTAGGCAGTGGGGTGTTTTCTTCTTCCTCTGCGCTCCCTCCCAATTCTCTCTCTCTCTGTCTCAAAGAAGAAAATAAACCAGTAATAGAATAATGATTGATGGTTGATGGTGATAAGTGTTACAAAGAAATACAAGAAAGGTAAAAGCCACTGGAGAATGCTGGGATGAAAGTTAATTTTATTTTGTGTTGGGTGGTTATATCTCATTTATGAGATGTTATTTGCACAAAGACCCAGGAAGTGAAGGAGGGTGTTATACAAATATTAAAGGAAAAGATTGCTCTGGGCAGAGCAAGTAAGTATATAGACTTTGTGTGAACAGCTTGTCTGTTACTTTTGAGGAAAATCAAGGAGGCCAATGAGGAGTTCATAGTGGTGGAGAGAGGAAGAACATATTGATGTATGACCTTCTAGTACATTGAAATGCCTTTAGTTTTTATTTAATATGAAAGGGGAAGATACGAAAAGATTTTCAACAGCAGAATAAAATCATCTGACTTGATTTTAGGTTAAGTTGCTGTACCAAGATAAATTTGCAGGGAGAAAAGGAGTGCAGTATGTGTGGAAGTGGGGTTATCAATCAAGTCAATAATTCCGGAACATATGATGGTGTTTTTAGCATGCTGGGTGGTAATAGAAGTGGTGAGGTATGGTTTTTATTTTGTATATATTTTGATGGTGAATATTCTGGTGAACAGGATGGGGTATGTGCAGGACAGACAATATCAACATTTATTTTAGCTGCACAAACAGAAGGGTGGAGTCTTCATTCCCTGATATGGAGAGAACTCTGAGTTCAAATGTTCTTCCTGATTAAATGGCATAGTGATGATGAGGATTTAGTCAGACAGTGAAAGAGAACAGTAAGCATAGTGTTAAGCGGTAAGACATTATAATACATTTGAACATCAAAAAACGTTGTGTTGGATCATCTGTTTATGTGAGTAAATAAATAAATAAAGTTTGCTGGGGTTCTGATAGATGTAAAGAAGACTACTATATGATCCAAAGGGGCACGTGCACCGAATGTTTATAGCAGCAATGTACACAATAGCCAAACTATGGAAAGAACCTAGATGTCCATCAACAAATGAATGGTATATATATATATATTTGTATACACACACACACACACACACTGGAATACTATGCAGCCATCAAAAGAAATGAAATCTTGCCATTTGCGATGACATGTATGGAACTAGAGGGAATTATGCTTAGCAAAATAAGTCAATCAGAGAAAGACACTATCATATGATCTCCCTGATATGAGGAAATGGAGGTGCGATGTGGGGGGTTTGGGGGATAGGAAAAGAGTAAATGAAACAAGATGAGATCGGGAGGGAGACAAACCATAAGAGACTCTTAATCTCAAAAACAAACTGAGAGTTGCCGGGGGGGTGGGGAGGGTAGGGAGAGGGTGGTGGGGTTATGAACATTGGGAGGGTATGTGCTGTGGTGAGTGCTGTGAAGTGTGTAAACTTGGCGATTCACAGACCTGTACCCCTGGGGCTAATAATACATTATATGTTAATTTTAAAAAAAGAAGAAGAAGAAGAAGACTACTATAAATCCAATGCTATGGTTTTCAGCGAAGAGTGTGTATTCAGACATATTTTATTAAAGTAACCAAGTAAAATGATGGTCGAAAATTGGAATAACAGAAAACATAAAAATCAGAGATTTTAAAAAGAGATATGGGACAGTGTAGAGTATATAGTCAATGATATTATAATGGTATTATATAGTGACAGATGGTGGCAATATTTGTAGTGATCATAGAATAATGTATGGAGATATTGAAAACCTGAAACCAATGTAACACTGAATATAAACTATACTCAAATTAAAAAAAAAATAGTAAAAATAAAACATTTTAATTTAAAAAGATAAAAATAGGGACAAGAATTGGAAAAGTGAATTTCAAAAAGAGTAAAGATGAGGCTAAGACATACTCTGAACCTTGAGGAAAACACCATTTTGAAAATTCCAGTCTTGAGAAAACTCAAATGAATTGATACCATAAAAGAACCCATTTTAACTGAGAGATGTAATGAATTCTCTAGAAATAATTTTATGACAGGATAATTGTTCTGTATGAAAGAGCATACATAAAACAGGGGAAACACCTGGAAGCAAAATAAATTATACTGAAAATAAGAATTAGGAAAAAGATAGATGATGAAAGATAAGAAATTTAGACCTGTGGCAGAGACCTGTGAAGAGAATTTTTAGCTTGTGGTTTAATGTTTCTGAGGATAATCTAGAGTTCATAACTGCCTTGAGACAGGCTGGTTGTAGGCAGTTTAGGCAGACCCATAAGACAGGCCTACTTTGGGCAGGTGGTGTGGGAGGAGGCTGTTGGGCTGGACAAAGACAAATCCAACCATTTGACTAAAGTGTCTATGAAGATGTTGAAGTCAGATGCAACAGAGAAAGACCCGTCAACCCTAATTTCAGAAATGGAGATGATGAAGATGATTGGACACACAAGGACACCATCAACCTGCTGGTTCCTGCACACAGGATGGTCCTTTGTACTCTATCATGGAGTATGCCTCCAAAGACAACATACAGGAGTACCTGCAGGCCCAGAGGCTTCCTGACCTGGAGTACTGTTACAATATCAGCCACAATGCAGCAGAGCGACTCTCCTCCAAGGACCTGGTATCCTGTGCCTAACGGGTAGCCTGAGACATGGAGTACCTTGCCTCCAAGAAGTGAATACACCAAGACCTGGCCACCAGGGAAGTGCTGGTGACAAAGGACAACATGATGAAGATATCAGACTTCAGCCTTGCCAGAGATATCACCGCATCAATTACTATAAAAAGACAACCAACGTGGACTTCCTGTGAAGTGGATGGTCCCTAAGGCCATGTTTGACCAGATCTACATCCACCAGAGTGACTTCTGGTCTTTTGGGGTGATCCTGTGTGAAATCTTCACTCTGGAAGCCTCCCATACCCTGGAGTGCCTGTGGAGGTGGTTTTCAAGCTGCTGAAGGAGTCATTTGATGGATAAACCAATAACTGCACCAGAGGGTTATACACAATAATGAGGGGTGGCGGGCATGTGGTACCTTCAAGCTGCTGGTAGAAGACCTGGATCGTACTGTGGGCTTGACCTCCAACCAGGAGTACCTGGACCTGTCCTTGGCCCTGGAACAATACTGTCTATGCTTTCCCAACACCCAAAGCTCCGCCTGCTCCTCAGAGAAGAATTCCACCTTCTCTCATGAGCCGTTGCCCAGGGAGGCCTATCTGCCCTGACACTCAGCCCAGCTTGCCAATGGTGGACTCAAATGACTAGTATCCCTATTACTCCTGTCCAGATTCCATCATAAGCTGTAACCCTTACCCCCCACCCTCCCTGAAAGACTCACTGCCTTCTCCTTTGTCCCTTTCCTACTGGCAGGGGCCAGCTGCCTACCTGAGGCCTTCACCCCTTGAAGTTCGCCTCTCTTCCCCTTCCTCTTCCACCTCCTTACAACCTGCTCATGAAAGAAAGGCACAGAGAGGCAGGTACTTGCTCATGGCTACTTCCTTCCCTCCCATATGTTGGACCAAGACCCCTCCCTGTCATCTGGTACTGCCTGGACGTCGAGGGAGTGGGAGAAGAGGCATGCCAGTGAAAGCTGTTGGAGCTTTCCTGTTTTGGTTTTGTCTGCTTAGCATAACATGTAAGACTGAGTTCTGGTGGCAGGGACCTAGTCCTTGGGGCTATAGCACTAGCGAGGGGAGGTCAACTGCTCTGGGCCTTGGCTAAGAGCAACCCCTGCTCCAGAGATATGGTGCCAAGGGCTTATTAATTTCAATACTAATTTGCTTTGCTGATCAAATACCTGGTATCAAAAGATGGGAAGGCAAAGACTGGAAGCAGTGTTGGGACTATGGGGTCCAGCCCCAAACTATGAAGAAAACACAAAGTGTATAAATCTGAGTAAGTATATATTTACACACCTTTTTAAATAGGTTGTTTTCAAAGATTTAATCAATGGGTAATATGCTCCTTGTGGCTGGGAAGCATCAGTTGCCATATATTAAAAACAAAGAAAAGAGGTGTCTGGGTGGCTTCCTCCATAAGTGTCCCTTCCTTTCAGGTCATGATCCCAGGGTCCTGGGATGGAGCCCCACATCAGGCTCTCTGCTCAGTGGGAAACCTGCTTCTCCCTTTCCCTCTGCCCTGCTTATAGTTCCTCTTCCTGTCTCTCTGTTTGACAAATAAATGAAATATTAAAAAAAAAAGTAAGAAAATGTTTTTAAAATGTCTTTTTTTTAAAAATTTCTAGGGTTGCCTGGATGACTCAGTTGTTTAAGCAGATGTTTGCCTTTGGCTGAGGTCATGATCCCAGTGTACAGGGATCCAGCCCTGCATGGGACTACTTGCACCCCCCAAAGAACTTGCTTCTTCCTCTCCCTTTGCACGTGATTCCCCCTGCTTGTGTGCTTCCTCTCCCTCTCTCTCTCTCTCTCTCTCGCTGTCAAATAAACTAAATAAATAAATAAATAAAATTCTTAACCTACTTTCAGTTTAGGTCCCTTAACAAAAATTGTTACTGCTTCATTTATATTAAAAAAAAGATAATTTAGAGAGATGCTTCCAGAGTTAAAAAGCTGTTTTGTTTCCTTTTCAGGATTAAATATAGAAGTGCTTTAAAAAGTAAAAGAAAAAAATATGCGAGGTTAACACTAATCACACTATAACTTTGGTGGTTATATCAAGATAATGAAAAGTGATTTTAAAGCGAATTTCATTATCAGACATAAAGATCAAGTCAAAATTACAAAAGAGTAAAAGGATGAATTCTTCAGGGAGTTTAATAATTCTTGACTTTTAATACTTAATAAAAGATTTGGGGATATATAGGGAAAAACTAAGAACAAAAATCATAACTTCTACCTTAGAGGAGAAATGAAAAAAAATTTCAACACCTTTATTTTAAGATTATATAGACAAATGTTCATCAAATTGGTAAGATATGTAAGACTTGAACAAAATTATCAACTAACTAGATATGCTTGATATTACAGAACACTCCCAACAACTGCAGACTACATATATCTTAAGCCATGATTTTCTTTGCAAAGGTCAACATTGATAATGTTCTAGTCATCATACCTCCGTGTACCAGGAAAGAAGTAGCATATTTCTTGAAAGACACAGCTATCAAAGCTCCATTGAGAAACCGTAAAGTTGGAGAAGGGATTTGCAAATTATATATCTGACAATGGACATCTACTCTGATTATTAAAAAATGAATAAAAATAAAAAACCTTACTAATAACCAAACAGAGTATCCAATTTTACATGTGAAGAAAATAATGGAAGAGACATGTCACCAAAAGTATATGGATGGCTTATAAGCACATGACAAATTTCTCAACATTTAGACATTAAAGAAATACAAATTAAAATCATGAGACATGCTTACATATCTATTAGAATGGCTAAAATTATAAAGGCTAATTGACTTCGTCTGAGCTGATTGAAAAGCAACAAAAAATCTTAATTGTTGTTGGCATATATCATGATACAACCACTTTGGAAAATAGTTTGAAAATTTTTTTAAATGCAAAATATGTTGCAGTTACACAAATAGCCATTTTACTTCTAGGAATTTAACCAAGGGAAACAAACCCTATGTTCATACAAGGACTTGAATATGAAATTCATAGCAGCTTTATTTTTAAGAATTGAAAATAGTGGAAATGTTCATCAATGTCCATCAATAGAGCAAAGACAAATTATGATCTATTCATTAAACAGATTACTATTCACCATCAAAATGAACTATTTACAATTGGAGATTCTCAAAGTAAAGATGCTGAGAAAAGAAAAGTCAGGCAATGAATAGTAAATACTGTGTGATTCCATGACTATAAAAAATCTAGAAAATACAAATTTATATATAGTCACAGTCATCAAATATATTGGTGTGATTTTAGTGCCTTCTTCTGTACTCCCATAGCTTCCTACACTTGGATCTCCGAGCATTTGTTACACCATGTGAAAATATGAACTCTTTTTCTTTATTCTGTCTTACTAGAATAAGAATCCTTGAAATCTTATGGACATTTGAACTCTCAGTTATTAGCAGAAATTCTATCACACAGTAAGTTTCCAAATATAAAAGCCAGAGTTTTACAATGACTTCTAAGCTTTTACATGATCTAGCCACTCATTTAACCTCTGTGACCTCTTTCCCTGCTACTCTCCAGTCACTCACAGTGGCCTCCTTGCTATTCCTCAGATATGCCAGGCATGATCCAACCTTATGGCCTTCAAGATAGCCAATTCCTTTGTCTGGAGTGACCTTATTGCTGATAGTTCTGGGCAAATTCATCACCTTTCCATACCTTTGTTCAATTGGCAGCTTCATTGTAACTACCCTGATCTTCCTATTAAAATTTTTAACTCCCCATCCCCTGGCTAGCAACCTTGATTTTTCTCACCCTGATCTAATTTTTCTTTTTCCCCATTGTACTCATCAATTTTGAATGCACTATGCAATTTTTATTAAGGTTTATAGCTTTTAATTGTCCAACCATTAAAATAAAAGTTCTACAAAGCCACGTATTTCATTTACCAGTGTAGGCTCAAGTAATATCTGCCATATAATAGGTTCAATAGACAATTGGTAAATTTCAGAATAAATTAATGTTGAGAGTATACTGAATTACATAAGTCATTTCAATAATTTTTTCCAAAAAATAAACTATGTAAAACATACCTTAAATTTACTTTCAAAATATTTTATAGCATATAATGGACAATATACATAAGCCTTAAAGAATGAATCATATAAATAACCATTTCATACCTACTTAAAAATTACATAATACCACACTCCTAGATCCTCTCTGAACGCTCTAAAATAGCCCTTCAAAGGAAATACATTTTTTTTTTGGAAATACATTTTTAAAAGTAACAGATTTTTTGTCAAATAATTTAATAAAATAAAAGTTTCATTCACCTATGTAGATCATAATAAATGTTTTTAATAAGCATGAAATTATAACCCTGAAGTGTGCTAAAATGAAACCACCTGCGAAGGGTGAGAGAACAAAAATAAACATCATTTTTCCAAATAAGAGGAATTTATTACCTTTGAATCAAAGCATGTGGATTTGTTCAAACTGGCAATAAAGGAATATGGAAACACAAACCATAGAAAGTCATATTTTAGATTTCTAAAATACTTCGAAGTGAATAGTATACATTTTTTAAATGCTACATAATGCTACATAATGACAAGGTGACAGGTTGTGACAAATAGCATTTTAAAAGCTCTACTCATGATGGAACGGAAGGTGTCATTTCCCTATAATTTTTTATATGTCATTAATTTACTATATCTGGATACAACATATTACCAAACAGATGTTCATCAAAGACTACATCATTTTTAATGGAACATAATAATTTGAACCTACATCTATTAATCATTTTTTCGATCTAACATTTATAGTCTCGCTAAACATTTTATCAGTTGTTGACAAAATTAAAAAAAATAGGATAAAAAGTAGTGTTCGGAAAAGTAGATTTTTTCCAAATTTGCACTTAAATGAAAATATTTGCTGATATTTTTAAAACTTTAAATGTAATTTTATATATATCTGACATATCAGATGATATAAAATTTTGGAGAAAATATAACATATTTTTTTGATCTTGGTTGAAGGTATTAATAAAGAGCAACTGTTTGTATTATTTGTATTGTGATATCTTAGTTAATAAACATGAATAACTAGTATAAAATATGGTTTTTTTTAATTTTATTTATTTATTTGACAGAGATCACAGGTAGGCAGAGAGGCAGGCAGAGAGAGAGGAATGGAAGCAGGCTCCCTGCTGAGAAGAGAGCCCATTGTGGGACTCAATCCCAGGTACCTGGAATCATGACCTGAGCTGAAGGCAGAGATTTTAACCCACTGAGCCACCCAGGCGCCCTAAAATATGTTTTTTTTTTATATAGAATTATAGTTCTTGCCAAAATATGGAACTAGCTGGAATGGAATGCCTCCTTCAAAGTCAGCTCTGGAGAAATTATGCAAGTGTAATATAGAACTATTTCAGATATTAACCAAAAACAACGAAATGATGATAAATTCCTTAAAAGACTCAAAGTTGCTCTTGACTGGTATGTTTCAAGCTCTATTCCTGTTTTGAAGACAGGTTTTAACAGGCCTGTCACTGTAGAAATCAGCTGGATGTTTAGAGGCTATCAGAACTGTGCAAAAACCTTGAAGGGGTAAAGACTTGAAAATTCTTTAGAGAGATTAACTCCCTAAGGCATTATTCCTCCACACATTTTCCTTCAAACAATTAAGGCTGATGGATGAGGGGCACCTGAGTGGCTCTCTCATCACGTGGGTGGTGGGTTAAGCCTCTGCCTTCATCTCAAGTCATGGTCTCAGGGTCCTGGGATCCAGCCCCACATTGGGCTCTGCTCAAAAGGAAGCCTGCTTCCCTTCCTGCTTGCCTGCCTCTCTGCTTACTTGTGATTTCTCTCTCTCTCTCTCTGTGTCCAATAAATAAATAAAATCTTAAAAAAAAAGGCTGATGGATGATAAATTATGAAAACTGCTCCCTCCAAATGATGCTTCTTCATAAGGATTTAAGAATTTAAAATTGTAAGTATTTAAAATTGAAACTTGATCGTAGGATTTACCTTATAGAATAACATCAAGTGAAGGCAGTTATTATTAGTTCTGAAGTATTTGTGATTCTGAATTCTTGGCCTCATTAGTAAATTTATTTTTAAACTCTCCCATGGAGTGGTGATTGGCCTTCAGTCTTTCATTGATGCACATCATTGGGTCAAATGAGATGTGTGTGCCCAGAACTATATATAATCTTTTTGTATTTCATTGGAGATGGCATTGCTGAGTTTTGTTCAATTTGATTTGCACAGATGTTTTAATAGTCACTTCTAGAGTTCGCCCTGGAGAAGATCTTCCTTTTTTTCTCTTCCCGATTCTCTGAAAAACCTTGACTAATTCACATTATCACAGTGATATCACAATTCAAGTTTTTCCAAACACTATAACTGCAAAATAGAAGGAAGCTACTCAGAATGTAATGCTATTGTGAATGATTAAGAAAACATTATTATAATTAAGCTACCATGTTTCAATGTATTTTATTGCTGCTTAGAAAATCCTAGCATACCCAGACTTTAGAGAGATTTGATGATCTTAAGAGGAGCTGAACTCATGGACCAAAATAACTATGCACATAAAAAGTACAATTACTTACCTAAAAAAGATGATGTGGTTAACTTTATATGGCAATCCAAGTGTTATTGGAACAAGATTTAAAAATAGCTTAGGGGCGCCTAGGTGGCTCAGTGGATTAAGCCACTGCCTTCAGCTCAGGTCATGATATCAGAGTCCTGGGATCAAGTCCCACATCAGGCTCTCTGCTCAGCAGGGAGTCTGCTTCCCTCTCTCTTGCCTGCCTCTCCATCTACTTGTGATCTCTCTCTGTGTCAAATAAATAAATAAATAAAATCTTAAAAAAAAGAATGACTGTACTTCTAAAAAATAGCTTAAAAGTACATGATAAAATAATGATACACATATACAAAGAAAAGAAAGATACTATACTGTGAATATAAATTAAGTGAAAATTGTTGAAATAAAGAATACAATAAATGGAGACTAAGATGAATATAGCTGTAAAATGAATAAATGAGTTGGGAAAAACAAACAAACAAATTAATATATTATTGTGATGTTTAATGTTCTGAGCTTCTTCAGTTCAAGACCATGAAGCCACTTAGGAAAAATACAGTTGCAGATGCACTCATAGACTAACTACTAACTCTTATTTAGAAATAAGAAGAAACATTACTACCCATTCCAACAAAAAATAGATTTGTTATGCAGTAAGGATTTTATAAATTACCTGACACAACTTATATAGTAAGATGAAATGGGACAGGTGGCTTCTTGCAGCTATATACAACATCATTTTAATTTCAATTTTCAGTATAATTTTTCCAAGGTATACACAGAATATATATTTAATGTAAATTGTGAACATTTTAAACTCTGTATATGGAAATTAATCAATTTTAAGTTTATAACAATCAAAATTAACAGAAGTTTATTTTAAATTAGTTAACTTTCTCTGCATTGCAAGACAGAATAATCAAGAATTGGTAAGAAAAAAATAATCTCTGTAAAATTACCGGGGGTGCATTATAAAGTGTTCGGCAACCGATCAAACTCACAATTTGGATTGAATGGCAAGTGATTTTTAAAATCTGGAACTCATTGTCAATTTTTATTTCTTCATTGTGTCTTAATAAATTACTGTGTTCATTTGCATGGAAGTGAAGTAAAATGTATGACATTTCATCTCAACACTAACACTTTTAACTGGAAACTCTGAATATACTTTACAGCAGTGTAACAAAGTAAAGATAAATGATGTTTCATGAAATATTTGTTATAATTCTCAAGGAGATAGGGATTTTGTGCAAAAATGCAAATCACTTTGCGACTAAACACATTGTTTATTTCAGCTAATTTTAAGAAAATATGCTAAGACTCTCTCAAAAAAGGAAGCAATGATTTAGGTTTTCCTTCAAACTCCTTATCTAATCCTGAACCAACATCGCATACTTCAAAGAGCAACTAATTTGAGCAGCTCCAATTTACACGTTTCCTAACAATGCTTAATTTAGTGAAATTTCTGTACAATTATGTTAATTTGATGTAGTGCGAGACAAACATTCAAAAAGATCGTCCTTAATTTATATAGATTGCCAAACTCTGCATTTTCTGAATAACGCCCAGGAAAGTACAAACAAACAAACAATGCCAGAACCACTATTAGGTCATCTCTAGGCAGAAAGTGACTCAGAGCCTACATTACTCTCTCCCTGAAGGTATACTGTAGGCACTGAAACTACTACCCTGAGTCTGTGCTATCCAATTCCTTAAGTTAGAAAGTTTTAAAACCAGTCTTTGTGGGAGTATTTCATTTACAGATAGAGACTTGGTTGTCTATACATTTTCATACTTGATTTTTAGGGTGTAATAACTATGTTTTGAAATTCATGGTGGTTTTGAATACTGTTGGATAATTGTGCTAAAATGGTATATCCATTCCTCCTAGGAAACAGAAATTATAGAAAGGTAGTGCTTTTCAGATCTGACATCTTTGAGTCATTGCAGTTTCAGTATAAATGCAATAGGAAAAGTGACATTCATGTTTATGATATTTTCTATGAATAAATTAGAATGTACTGGAGGCCTGATATAAAGTGGGATGACTAAACTTCAGTAAGATCTTGCTTTCAATTCAAAATACATTTTGAATTGAATTATGCACCTCTAATTTCAGAGACAATAAACATTAACCAACACAATTAATAAGTTCTATTTCTTGAAATTTCGGGAACATTGATAGTCTCACCTACTGGATGAACAACAGCTAAAATCTTTGGTCATGGATTCTTGCTAAAATATCACTTTCCCAAAGAAAATTAATGTTATGAATTTTCATTGATTGTTATTGATCATGAAGAATATAACAACCACGATAAAAAGAGTAGGAAAAACATGATATCTCATCTGTAAGGGCATGTGGAAAGTAGGAAATGCTAATAAAAATAACTACCGTTATTTCCTAAGTTAATATAATATAACAGAACAAAAATATTTCATAATAATATTTTCTAGGCTCATTCTGATAACTTTTTTCTACATTCAAATTTAAATGTTGAGGCATGTGATATATATTACTCAAAAACCATCCCAAGGAATTCGTTAAAAAAAAAACCTCTTAATAAAGGACAAATCCAAAGGAATTTCTTTTCTAATTTAATTAACAAATTATGAATCGACTTACCTATTTCATCACAGTGTATCAGGCACCAATAATATTTTTTAATCGTCATACCTGATTCAATAGTTACCATCTTTCAGACATACTGATCACGAACAAGCAAATAAACAAGAGCACTGTAGCTTAAGATCTACCTGCATAAATCTAGGACTATTTCAGACAATCTCTTCACCACAACATAGCAATGAATAGAAATCCTACATACTCTGTAACGGACATACAGATGAGATAGAAGGGGATGGGTGTTAATATATGCAGAATCTTTATTAATTACATTGTAAAAACATAATATGGAAATACAGAATACAATTTTAGAAATACCCAGGTCACCATCATTGTTTTATTTTTATATGTGTAAATAAGGGGTTTAGTAAACAATCCATGACTATTCAACTTCTTATATTTTGAAAATTTTAGCAAAAGTAACAAACCTAGCAACTAGAAAATTGTATCCATCTGCAAAATACAGCTTTGCCAGCATGATGGAGGAAAAGCAAAACAAAATAAGTAAGAAAAGTTTACATTTCACAAGAGTTTTACTTTTATTTATTTATTTATTATTTTTTATTTTTCATTTATTATTTACTTTCATTTTCTAATTTATTTTAATGAAAATGTCATGACCATAACATAAGAGCAGAATTAAACCAACATGAGAAATTATTTTTTCATAAGGTATAATAAACTAGCTTGGTGGTTAATTCAAAAATTATATTACAATCTTTAGTGTTCTTGCAGTATCACTTCATAAACAAATGAGTCATGAGTCATAAACTAATGATGATTCTAAATGTTATTTAGAGAGACATTCTGTTCTTAATATATTTCAAATATTCTACACAAGGCAAAGTGGATCCAAGTAATCTGTAGGTAAAATAAGATTTTAGAGAAGTATATATTTCCAACAGTATTTATAAAATATTACCTTTATGTAAGGCATCATCCTGGACTTTGTGGAAAACATACAAAGGAGTAAGAAGTGGCCCTTCAAGAAACATATACAATATCAAGGTTTAACATGAAGCAGCATGTCTTCTCTAAGTAAAAAAACATTGTACCAACTAACTTTATTGAAACTTTATATTTATTGCTCTCATTTAGGTCATATTGTCCTTCTGCATGCAGGCTGTTATAACAGACATGATATAGACTGAATAGCTTATAAAGAACAGGAATTTATTTCTCACAGTTCTAGAACTGAGAAGTTCAAGATTAAGGAATGGGCAGATCCAGGGAGAGCCCACTTCCTCATAGATGGCTATCTTCTCACTGTAAACATACATGATGAATGAAGCAAGAGAACTCTCTGGGGTCTCCTTTAAAAGGACTGTAATCCCAATTATGACCTAATCACCTCCCAAAGGCCCCTATATTTTAATACTATCACTTCCAGAGTTAGATTTCATAATATGATTTTGGGATACACAAACATTCACACCATAGTATATATAAACAAAAAAGACACAAAAACAACAAACAACAAAAATTATTTTAACTACCTATTATTTTCAACTATATAAAATTTTAATTTGTTTCTATATAATATTAAATAACTCATTTGAGTGATTCACTTACATCCAATGCATCTGAGTGCAATTAAATTTGCTTACCCAGCATATCCAGCAGCGTATTTCTTCAGACTATCCCATTCCCCACCTTACAGGATATACCACCTTAATGACTGAGCCACTCAGACGCCCCTCAATGCTTTTATTTTGACCAGTATGATATAAGAAAGTGAGAAATAAAAAGGAGACCACACATTATGTGTTCTGAAGAAACAGTTTTCTTCTACCTTGAGTAAATAATAGAATCAAAATCCAGATGGAAGCCTATTGAGTATTTTCTTGAATCAAATGAGTTATCCAGAGAGTGGAGGTATAGTGTGTCCATCTTATAGGAGAAAAAAAATTCTATGAAATTTTTTTCATCATAAATCTTATTTGGAGCTAATTAAAATAACCTACATCAAGTAAATCCATCATTCTATCCCTAGAATGAATCCACCAGTAATGGAAACATTTCTACTCCATTAAATGTGTGCTTATTTAGAGCTTTAAATTTTGAAACCAATTTTCCATCTAGACAAGGACACTTTGATGTACTTATTTAGTCAGTCTTAAAGGTTAGATAATGCCCTCATACTCTTCTGATTTTGATATCGTAGTACCTCAATTTCTATATGTCTGTCTTATAGCATAATTTCAAAGTAGTGGGTTTTTATTGCATTTTATTATTTTATTGCAAATTACTGATCTTTGTTGCATTAATAACTTATCTGAGAGTCTGAGTGTCCTATGAATAAATCTCTGCTGTGAAAGTTGAATACTAATAATAGTTCTTCCAGAAATCAGTTATTCTCTGTCTTCTTGCATGAAATTCATCTTATACTTGGCTTAGGCCCTTTGGCTAATTATGTACTCATTTTTATGTGGTGAATGCCTACCATGTTCTGAATATAGTGGCATGTTTCTCCTATATAGACTGACATTCCATTTTTAACCTGCTCTGAGGCTTAAACCTATAAACCTATTTCTCATATTAGAACAAGTTTCCCAGTGCTTGTTTCTTAGGGAACTCAATAATACTTTTGAGTTGGGGAAACCCTTGCAAACCACCTACAATCAAATCTTATGATTATAAAACATATTATTTTATTTATATCATAATAATTATCTTTGGACTCACATTTTCATATGAAGGGAATATTTAAATCTATGTTTCACATTTTCTAAGTGCTGTTCTGGTTCTTTTTAAGTTCAGGCACTGAGTTGATAGGGCTCAGAGGAAAACAAATCACTGAACACAATTAATTGTATATTGGTATATTGTATATTGTATATTGTATATTGTGTTCATCACTGAACACAATTAATTGTATATTGGCCTCTTTAGGAATGGAGTTAGATAAAATGACTTAATCACAATTTTTCAGGGGAAAATTATAAATAATTAACCACTCTGACTATGACTCCGATAAAAGAAAGTGAAATTCAGCACATGCAAGCAAATGACAATCAGATAAGGAAATTACTTATAAGGAATATTCCATTATTATAACTGATTCTGCCCCATATGGCAATATCTACTGGTTGAGGTTACTATTTTTAATACAGATCTATGCAGAATAAGACTGATAGTCAAGTCTAGGTGCACAAACACCCTAAATATATTGCAAGTTCCTCTATTATGTATTACATATATTAATATTTTTCCTTTTCATACTTGCCTATTTCAGAAAACTCAAAAATGAATGTGAAACCTTGCATTACAATCAAATCACTAAAATTGAAGCAGTTTTAGAATCTCAACTCACTGCAGAATATATGTTGGACAAAGCCATGGAGTATCATTGGTGCAAGGATTTGTCAAGTATGGCTAATTTTTTGATACATTTGCCTCCACCTAAGATTCAGAGACACATATTTGGGAAGAGGCATATTTATTGATGCTCCCCAGGAACAATATAATTTCCTGATAAAGCATTTACTTCAAATACTAAGTCTGCTCATTTCATGTATATTTAAAACATTGATAAATGTCTTATACAGTGGAACATTCAACCAAAACAAATAAACATGCTGTATTATTTGTTAGGGGTGCGATAACAAAATACAATAGGCTTTGTTGCTTAAACTACACACGTTTGTTTTTTCACAGTTCTGAAAGGTGACATTTCAAGGTATCAGCAGGTTTGGTTTTCTCTGAGGTCTCTCTGCCTCGCCAATGGCTTCCTCCTTTTTGCCTCTTCATAGGTGTATCCCTGTATCTCTTCTTATAAGGACATCAGTTATATGGGATTAGGGTCTCACCCTAAAGACCTCGTTTAATTTCACTACAGCTTTAAAGACCATCTTGGGGTTTGGACTTCAACATATTAATTTTAGGGGGACACAACTCAGTCCATAACAAAACAAAACAAGACTAAAGAAAACACGTTTGTTCCTCAAATAAATCCATAAAATTATTATGCTGTTTCTTTAATATTATTTAGAAAACTATGCTTCCCAGAACTGTTTGCATCTAGGTTACTAAATATTAGATACATGCTACCAATTAGATGTTGTCATGTGAAATCTTGAAGGTTGAGTGTCCTGATGGCCCTCTTCTTGCATGCCTTGGTTATTATCTTCTTGTAAGAAAGTTCATATATACAGTGGGTCTTCTTGAGGTGTTCGTTTTTTTAATATTTACTTAATATATCCTAGGTGTTAAGAGCCTAAACATTTATACTCCAATCTTCTGACACTTGTAGTAGCAATGACTTCTTTTTAATCTAACTCTAGAATTAGCTTCAAATGGAAGAGCACTCATAATATAATAATTTGCTAAGGTTCTCAAAATAATTCTAAGATATCAATCTAGAACTTGTTATTTGACCCTATTATCTCAGATAAATACCTGTATTAAAGTTCTTGTTTAAGGTAATGAGGGTGCCTTTTTTTCCTACACTGAGTTCTCACTGATACAGATATAAAGCTCTTCCCCTCACAATCTCCTTCTACAACTCTATTCTGTACTCTCCATCTAAAACACTCATATATATATATATATATATATATATATATATATATATATATACATATGCCTATTTTTATTCATTCATCAGTATTTAGATCAGAAATTATTGCCCATATATAATTTTAATAGCCCAACTGCAAGATCATAGTTATAACATTTTTTTGCTGGGATAAATGCCTCATCCAGTACTTTAAAAAATTTAAAAACTTGGAAACAAATGGACACTTTTGGAATGGGATTCAGCTGGTCTCCATCAACTAAAGTGTCAACCTCTTATAAGATCCCAAATTATTGTGGGATAAAACCTCTCCTTTGTAAGAATCTGAAACAGTAATTTAAAGAATTTCTTTCACAATGTGTTGACAACTCAAATAGAAAATATAGAATGGGGTCAGAGAGAAAAGAAGAGAGAGAGCAAGTGCTGTGCTCTGAAGCTTAATCTCCTCTTTGGGGAAGAGGGAGGAATGTGCTTCAGCCTGAGCTCAAACCTATTGAAAGAGGTTTCACAAAGAGCTCTTAGAACATTTTAAAGACTTCTCTTTATATGAGAGACACAGAGAACTGGGATCTTAACTGCATCTATATAAAGTGAACTGTGGATAAAATACAGAGAGTAGGAATTGATGCCTAAGTGCACTGGTAACTGTAAAGAGAGAGTGGTGGGTGTTGGGAGCAGAGCATTATGTCAGAGTTTGAGTAAACCAAACATGCTTGGGTGTTCCCATTGTACCAAATGCAGGCTTTTGCCTTGCAAAACCACAGTGTATGTAGTCATCTTTGGATCTGAAAGCACAAAAAAGCATGAACAAAAATGCCAGAGTTGAACCAGTAGCTGCTCAGGCCTAAAGAATTTATGAACCATCAGTTGGAATAGAGTTCCTTCTTCTCTCCAAGTCAAAAGAACTGTAGTAGAGAGAAGTCAGGCAGAATCAGGGAAGGCAAGAGCTTGTAGAATCTTCTTGAGAAGAAAGGGTAATATTTAAGCAATGGTTAGACTCCAACACAACAAAGAAAAAAGATGATTTGTAAAATTCCTATTTAAGAAAGAACAGTCCTGGGGTTCAGTCAGTTAAGCAACTACCTTCAGCTCAGGTCATGAAGTCAGTGTCCTGGCATTGAGCTCCCCATCAGGCTCTCTGCTCAGTGAGGAGTCTGCTTCTCCCTCTCCCTCTGTCCCTCCACCCTGCTTGTGCTCTCTCTCTCTCTCTCTTAAATCAATAAATAATATCTTTAAAAAAAAAACTTTAAAAAAGCAAGCAAGCAAGCAAGCAAGCAAGCACAGTCCTGCCACCATTCTTCTCTGCTCAAATCAGCTGTAGGTGTGTGGAACTTGGAGTTTTGTTTATGACATGGAACTAGATATCCTATTTTCTGAATCAATACTGCTGCACTTCACTTCTAAAAGTATCTTTAGGACAGTATATTTCTTAAGGGCAACCAGTATAGCCTTGGGTTTAGCAAAAGCTGTCATACATGAACAAGGGAAACTAATTCCCTGAATAACATATAAGTAAAGGAGAGTAGACAAAAGTATTCCAGTATTTTTATTACTTTATGAATCATATATGCAGACATATTAAACAGGACATAATAGACAAAACAACCATAACATAGACAATTCATTTCCTTCCAGCTATTGCTCCAATTTTCTGCTTCATGTTTGCAGCCAAATTTGTTTCAGCAGTGATTTGCTTCTATTTTTCTAATACCTTACTTAACTCTTCAGCGTATACTATTTCTCCCTCACCCACAAACCCTATTTAGTTCTAAAATTACAAAAACCTCAATATTCCCAAATATGAGAGATACACTTGCCGTTCTTTCATTCTTGACAACTTTTCTTAGTTCTCTTCATGTCAAAGACCATTCTTTGATCATCTTTACTATTCAAATTTAAACATTGTCATTTCTATAAAGAAACTTCTGGGACTTTCTACTTATGTTTTTTGTTTGTTTGTTTTCACACTTTCTATTGGAATGTGTCTGCCTATTGATTTATGTACTATTTTTTTAAAGATTTTTGTTTATTTGACAACAAGAGGTCAAAAGTGGGCAGAGAACAGACAGAGAGAGAGGGAGAAACAGGTTCCCTGCTGAGCAGAGAGCCCGATGTGGGGCTCGACCCCAGGACCCTGGGATCATGACCTGAGCCGAAGGCAGAGGCTTAACCCACTGAGCCACTCAGGAGCCCCTTTCCTATTTTCTAATGGATAAATCTCATCCTCTGGATTCCAATCTATCTATCAATCTATCTCTACAAGAGTTCTATCTCAGAAGTGTCTCAAATGTAATATATCTTTATCAAACTTCTTGATATAAATTACTGAAATCTATTTGTCCACTTTATTCATTCCATTAAATCACATCATTATTAAGACAACCCTTGATATCTGCATAAATATATTTCTGTCTCTAAAAATAAAATTCTGTCCTGATGAGGATTACTCACAACAACCAAAAATCAAACCCAAAAGTCCATCAAATGATGACTGGATTAGACAATGCAGAATAGCCATACAATCCAATATTATTCAGCAATAAAAAGGAATGAAGTACATAATGTACACTACAACATAGGAACCTTGCTAAATATTATGTTAAGTGAAATCAACCTGTCATAGAAAACCATATATTGTATGAATGCATTTAATTGTAGTCCAATGATAGTAAATGTCCAAGATCAGAGAATTTGGAGACAAAAAGCAGCTTAGTAGACTCCTGGTTGTTTAGGACTCAGAGGAGTGTTTGGGAGAAGAGTGGTTGCTAGTAGATACTGGGTTTATTTTTTTGTTTTTGTTTTTTTGAGGGGAGGGCAGGGGGTAAGGGACGTTTAAAAATCATTTTGATAGTGAAGAAACTAAAAACTATCAAATTTTACTCTTTAAATAAGCAGATTTTGTGTTATGTAAATTGCATCACAATTAACCTGTTTTAAAAAATAAATACAAAAAATAATTGCTTACAAATACAGATCCTTCTAGATCTATCCTTGCTACTTTTCTTATCTCTAGTTAACTATCCACTACTCATTTTCTCTAGCCACATTGTTTTCTGTTCATTTCTGAAAATCTATGAACATTTGTGTTTTTTCTGCTGTCTTAATACCACTACACAGTCTATGTTATCTGTTCTAAAATATCTTGACTCATTAGATCACTGTTTCTTTGGCATTGTTCAAATCCCAGCATGAATTTATCAACTCAGACAGGTTTACTCTCCCCATGGCATCATAACCAGTTCATTCTGACCTTAGCTATCACAACATTGTCTTCATTATACTTCAGAGAACTGTCTGATTTTTTAATCTGTTTATTGTCAGTTTCCTTCCACTAGAATGTGGGCTTTAGGAATACGATGACCATGTGATCTTCATTCTCCTCTGTAGCCAGTGCCTACTATTATACTTGACATGAAATAGGCTCAATTATTAATTGTTAAATAAATAAGAAGAAAACATTTGCTGCATTCCCTGTGCCTACGTGGCAACTAAAATCTAACAGTGAAAAAAAATGCTAGTCTAAATGTCAGAATGAATAATAATCCTGTTGTCAGTAGTGACTGGATAAATAACTTTGAAAGAGGTTTTTGATACCTGGCCCACCTACAATAAAAGATGGACAATAATTTCCAACAAGATAAAAAAAAAGTCAGGCTTTTATAAATCATAAAATGGTGCTCAAATAAGAATGATATTACAACAATAGACTGAGAAACTACAAGGCAATTTAAAAAATTCTTCCCTTGCTATCAATGGATTTCTTTCCTCTATCAGGGTTTTCTTAGTCACAGATAACAACCTGGATCTTTTCTGTATTACTCAACTTCAAAACTAAGTTTCGCATTTGCTGTGCCATTGATTTTCTTTTAAGAATACTATTTACTTTCCAATAGATTATTATCTCTCTCCACCTACCTATTCACCATCAGAACTGAGCTAGGTCTTTTGGAAAATTCATGAGTATAGAACAATTTGACTTTAACAATTGTTTTGACCATTCAGTTTTCTTTCACAATTTTTATAAAGGCTTCTGTTTTTCCTTAAACCGATAATTTAAAATGTCTTGAATGGCAATGACAATGATATACCTTTTCTCACTATTTATAGTTTTACAAAGGGTGGTTTACAGAACACTTTGAAATATATTATGTTATATGATTGTAACAATAAATTTATTCTCCCTTTACAAATGGTAATATTGACAATCAAGAAATTTAGCATTTTGCTTGAGTTTGGACAAAGAAGGTGGAGTGCACAGAATTTAAACTGAAAATTTATTATTATTAACTGATAAACTCTTATTAAAGAATTAAATCAGATCCCAGTTTTCCTGTTTTCATCACTTTGCCTCCTGTCCTTTGTTTATATTCTCTTGTATCTCTTCTCCATCCCCATACTTTTCCTTTCTTATCCCACACCCCTGAAACTTAACTGGCATGAGACAGCTTACAAACAACTCACAAATCTTACAAAGATAGTTCTCGAAATAACTACCCTGACAGCTGCCAAATTAAGATTGTACCAAAGATTCTGAACCAGAGACAAGAAAAACAAATAATCTCCCAACTGTACCAACCACAGCTTTTGTAGCAGTTTACAAAAAAAAAAAAAAAAAAAAAGAAAGAAAGAAAATAGCGAGCTGAGAAAGATCCTAAGTCACACAGTCTTCCCCTCCCTATAAGATACCCCATAAATAGCATAAAACTGCCTATAAAACTCCAATCTTTCTTAGTTCCTTGAGTTTCCTGGCTCAAGGTGTTCTTTGATGTGGGTTAGCTGATTAAAGACCTCGACCTCTATTTAACAAAAATTTTAAAATATTTTATTTATTTATTTTGAGGAGGGGGAAGAAGAGGGGATAGAGAGAATCTCAAGCAGACTGCATGCTGAGAGCAAAGCATGAAAGGTTTAATCTCACAATCCTGAGATCATGGCCTGAGCTAAAATTAAGAGTCAGTCACTTAACTGATGGAACCACTCAGTGCCCCTCTATTTGACTAATTTTTGCATTTTTTTCTAACCTTGATGCTATTTAGGAGCAGAAAAAATTAATTTTTAATTTATTTTTTACATATAAGTCACATTTCTTCAGACCTAATCAAAATCTCTTGTTCATAGTAGGCTGTCAATATGATCAGAAAGATTCATAATCATTTCGTAGTTCAGTGAAACCAAGTCATAATTACATACATTGTGCATTTCCCAGACATCATTAGAAACCAGATAAAATGAGTTATTGTTTTACATGCTAAAGATATTACCCATATTTCTCTAGTGAATATATATTAGTATATTTTTAGCATGTTATAGTCTTGTGTGACATTCATTCACTGTGACCTCTCTCCTAATTCAAGAATATAAAACCTTGACCTGAATTCACTCATGAAATCAAATTACTGTTTTAAGAGTATCCCTGAACACTTCGAAGGTGAGATATGGATTAAACTCTCAACTTCCTCATGAAAGTGTTGTTGTTATGCTTAGATTACATAATTTATGTAAGAATCCCCAATTATCATATAGGTCACAAAGAATGTGGTTTGTAATAATTTTTTAAAAGCTCCATAAAGTAGTGTTGGGAACTTGAGGTCAATAGATTATGAAAAGATGATATACAAAGAGAAAGAAAAGGACCTAAAACAAGTGAATATTCATGATTTTAACTAATCCTAGATTTGTGTATTAAGTTTAAGAATATAAGACTGAGGGGCACCTGGGTGAATCAGTGGGTTAAGCCACTGCCTTTGGCTCAGGTCATGATCTCAGGGTCCTGGGATCAAGTCCCGCATGGGGCTCTCTGCTCAGCAGGGAGCCTGCTTAAAAAAAGAAAAAATAAAAGAATATAAGACTGAAAGTCAAACTTGCAAGTGTTCTAGTATCTTTGATTTATGAAATAGCACAAAATACAGTAATGAAGAAATGCACTTGATTCAATAGTATCAATAATAATATGGAAGCATTTTTATAATTTATTATAAATATTCCCAAAGAAAATAGAAAAACTTCATATTAGATATTTTAACCAAAACATTGATAAGAATTGATCCCCCAAAGAGATCTGATTTCAGGTTTTTAGATTAGAAAATTAAAATATTTTAATAATTTTTTTGTAGTTTCACATTTTTGTTAAAATTCCAGTTAATATATAGTATAATATTAGTTTTAGGAGTAGAATTTAGTGACTCATTACTTACATATCACACCCAATGCTCATCACAAGTGCCCTCCTTAATACCCATCACCCATTTAAGTCATTTTCCTACCTGCCTCCTCTCTGGCAAACCTCCGTTTGTTCTCCATAGTTAAGAATCTGTTTTATGGTTTACCTCTCTCTCTGTTTCCCCACTCTGCCTGTATTCATCTGCTTCATTTCTTAAATTCCACATATGAGTGAAATAATATATTTATCTCTTATTTAGCTTAGCATAATACACTCCACTACATCCACACCATTGCAAATTTCAAAATTTCATTCTTTTTTTATGGCTGAGTAATATTCCATTATATATGTAACATTTGAGTAAATACCTAGAACTGCAATTAGTGGATCATAGGGTAATTCTATTTCTAACTTTTTGAGGAATCTCCATATTGTTTTTAGGAATGGCTGTACCAGTTTGCATTCCTACCAAAAGTGTAATAGGGTTCTCCTTTCTCTGCATCCTCACTAACGCTTGTTATTTCCTACCATTCTGACAGGGGTGAGGTGGTGTCTCATTATAGTTTTCATTGTATTTCCCTGATGATCTTTTCATGTGTCTGTTAGACATCTGTATGCCATCTTACTAGACATGTCTCTGAAGGCAAGGGAAACAAAAGCAAAGATGAACTATTAGTACTTAATCAAAATAAAAACCTTCTGCACAGTGAAGGGAAAAATCACCAAAACTAAAAGACAACCTCTGGAATGGAAGAAGATACTTGCAAGTGACATATCTGATAAAGGGTTACTATCCAAAATCTATAAAGCACTTATCAAACTAGGGTCACCTGGGTGGCTAAATCAGTTAAGCATCTGCCATCAGCTCAGATTATAATCTCAGGGTCCTGGGATTGAGCACCCTGAGTTCTACTCCCTGCTTAGCATGGAATATGCTCCCCCTCTCCTTCTACAACTCTCCCAGATTGTGCTCTCTCTATCTTTCTCCATCTCCATCAAATAAATAAATGTAATCCTATTTTTAAAGAACTAACCGAACTCAAACTCAAAACAAATAATCAAGTTAATAAATGGGTAAAACATTTTAAACATTATGATAGAGCAAACTATCTCATATCCATAGTCAAATTTTCCAATAAATTTGAATTTAAGTAGTTTGCTTTTGTATTGTGAATATACAAAAAAAAAACCCTGATATTTGAATGGAAAAATACATTTTCAATATAAAATGTTCCTTAAAACAAAACTTTACAAACAAGTTATGAAGGTTTATAAATCTTTTTTTGACTTTGTAAACAATTTTTATTTCATTTTATTTTGTTATGTTCTATTAGCCAACATTAGCACATCAGTAATTTTTGAGGTAGTGTTCAGTGATTCATTAGTCATGTATAACACCCAGTGCTCATCACATCATGTGCCTTCCTTAATACCCATCACCTGGTTTCCCCATCCTCTTCCTTCTGTAACCCTCAGTTTGTTTCCCAGAGTCCAGAACCTCTCATGGTTTGTCTCCTCTGAATTCTTCCCATTCAGTTTTCCCTTTGGTCCTCTGTGCTATTCCTTATATTCCACATATGAGTGAAACCATATGCTAGTTGTCTTTCTCTGCCTGACTTATTTCACCTAGCACAATCCCCTCCAGTTCCATCCATCTCGATGAGAAAGGTAGGTATTTGTCCTTTCTGATGGCTAATATTCCATTGTATATATGCACCACATCTTCTTTATCTATTAATCTGTTGAAGGGCATCTTGACTCCTTCCACAGTTTGGCGATTGTGAACATTGCCGCTATGAACATTGCGGTGCATGTGTCCCTTATAAGTTTTATAAACCTTATTAAAAGATACACAACACATATGCAAATTTACAAGTTTATATGTATTTATGGAACTCAAGTAAATGACAAAAATTTAAACACACAACTCATATTCATAACAATTGATAAAGTAAGCATTATTTGAAACATACTAGTGTTTCAAATAATTTAAACAAACATCAGTATTAAAAATTGTGATTTCTATGTGATGGAACAAAGTTATGTATTATACTTCATCTGGTAGCTATGTCAGACTGAACAAAGACTATAACCAAGAAACATAAATATTGTATACATAACCCAAAGCACATATTTCTTAATTAGTATTAATAACACCTCTTTTCAATTTATATAAACTAACTAAATTACCTAAAACCACAAAGCTAGTAAATATCAAAGTGAGGCTTCCAGAACTGGTCTATAACTACAGAGTCTGAGTGCTGGTGAGAGGAAGTATTTTGGTTTCCATTTGAAAGAAGGAAGAAGTACTATATATATATATATATATATGAACTTAGTTTCATTTGATTTAATGATTTGGAGTTTAATTGTGTCTTAGTCAACTTGGGCTGCCATAACAAAATATTATACTGGGTGACTTAAACAAGATACATTTATTTCTCACAGTTCTGGAGGTGGGAAAATCCAGTGTTAATTAAGGTGCCAGCTAATTTGGTTTCTGGTGAGAGTTCTATCCTTGGCTTACAGACAGCTGCTTTCTTGCTGTGTGTTCACATGACCTTTCCTCAGTGCATATTTACATGTAGAAAAAGAGACCTCTCTCCTTCTCTTCTTAGAAGGCCACCGATCCTATTAGATTAGAACCCCATGCTGTGACCTTATTTAACCTTAATTACCTCCTAAAAGCATTATCTCCAAATCCAGTGACATTGAGGGTTAAAGATTCAAGATAGAAGTTTTAGGGAGACATCAGTGTGCCTGTGGTAAATCACTTATAGTAGTCTTCACCTAACACTTGCCTTATTTGTGGTTTAACTTTCCAAAATTTCAGCTACCCATAGAAGCAGAGGATTCTCCTTCTGATTTAGCATCAAAAGGTCAGTAGAAGCCTAACACTGTCACAAGGCCTCGTTCACCTCACTTATCATGTAGACATTTTATCATCTCCTACCATCACAAGAAAAAAAAATAAGTAAGTATAGTACAATATGATTTTTTGAGAGAGAGGCCACATTCACATAACTTTAAGTATATTATACTCTATTTTGTACTCTACATTTCTTAATGTCTTCCTGTGTGTAATTTATAAATTAAAATTTGTCCTAGACATGTACATATAAGAAAAAACAGTATATATAAGGTTTGGTACTATCTGTGATTTCAGGAATCTGCTGAGGGTCTTGGAAAATACAGCCTGCAGACAAGAGTTGGGGCTACTCTACTGCCTTTTGGTACCACCATATAATCTCTAAAAGGGTTCTGTTGGGGAGCCAGAGGAATCCCTGCAAAACACATGTATTATCTCAAATTAATAATTTTAGAAAATCTTATATTCTTCCTACCATAAAATCAAACAAGAAAAGTTTGTTATTTTTAGATAAAACTGACCTTTCAGTACAAAATGAATTGGCCCTCAGTGGTCTCTTATGTAAAGCACAGCTTATAAGAGGGAAAATGAAGTGGTTAAAGAACACTTCAGAATTAGGACTTGGACCATAATTGTCCACAAGTCAAGACCAAAACTATGAATAATGAATATCATGTAAGAGAGGTTAGAGATAGATAATGCTGGAGGAAAGTGTTGTCTAACTTAATTAACAATCCAAGATAAAGAGTTTTCAATGAGAGATTTGAATTTCATATTTGTGTGTGTGTGTCTGTGTGTATAATATGTTATCTTAATTTATTAAATAATAGTTTTCTTGACCAGCATATAAATTTGGCATTGTTTATTGAACCATGATTCTTGCAGGTTAGAAATTGCTCTTGATTCAAGATAATATATCCATTGAAATTTGACCATTGATTAAGAATACTATTGGAATTTCAGCTCTCTTGTCATTTTTAATTAAACTTTTGAGACTTTACACTTTAATTTACAATATGCAGGGCATTTATGTCCCACGTATTCTCATACCACTCTTAGTTTTCCTAAGTGAATAAAATTATGATCAGTTCATTGATTTTTTTAAATGTTTTGTAAACTAGAAATTCTAATTAAAAACAGAATGTACCATGAGCCTTAAAAGCTGATTTCATCCCAATTTTCTGTGCATATAAGACCCGCAATAGAAATAATTTCTGAATAGCTATGCTATACCTGAAAGTGTATTGCTGCTCCTTCCAGTAGAAGGTGGACTTCTTCATTTTGAGATACTCTCATAAAGTCCATTAAGCTCACAAACCCAGTATAAAGACTGAATTTTCAGTTTCATAATTTATGGCCAAAAAAACTTACACAGGAAACGTGTGTCTATGATTTAGTTTATGGAACTTCAATCCCAGTTGGGACATTGGCATTAAACTAATTAAACTACTCAGCAAAAAACTAGAACTGAGGAAACAGAGAATCACCTTTCTAAAATAGTTTCAACTGACTTTAATTGGAATGTTCAGAATAGGTATTTATCTAATGACAATTCAACCTGAAACAGAAATGTTTATACATTAATAGACCATCATCATTATCTTGCATTTTCAAAAGCACTCAGGCCATCTCCACCAAATCAAATAGAAGAATATATATAATTAAGGCAAGTCTGCTTAATGAAAATAAATGGAAAACAAATATTTTGAAGCCAATTAACTGAACATAACAGAAATGTGGTTGATGGTGTCTTACACTCCTTTATTTTATAAAAATAAACATAGCTTAGTGCTCATAGTATGAATATAAAAATGATGCATTTTTTAGAAGCATTTATCTTCACATTTAAACATTTATTAACAACTGCTCCTTACTAAAAAGTAGCCATAGGCAAAGTTTAAATTGTGAAATTCACCCACATTAGAATTTTGGGGGCCCATGGACAAAGACAAAAACATACACTTCTTCCAGTTTCTTAACTGGAAAGTTCTGAGTGGCATTAATTTATGGTTTTGGAAGCGAATCACCTCTGGCCTGGAACTAGCAGTAAAAAATATTAACTGTAACATAAATTTTAAGGAAAAAAAATCAAGCAATTTAAAATAATGCTAAGCTAAATTTTTCCTCTGAAGAACTCCCACACTGTGTTTTATAACCGATTTGTTGCAAAGATTCATTCAAAATTAGTTTTAGGCACTTACTTTGTAAGTTCAGAAATACGAAAAATAATTCCCAACTTTTGGTAATAACTAGATTGTTATATTTAGTAATAATTTATGATTTTTAAGGTAATCAGTGTGGTAAGTAAAATACAGTAAGTAAGGTGAGTAAAATACAGTAGTTTGTCTATTGTTACATAGTATAACAATATTATTATGTGTAGTATTACTCCAAAGGGGTATTTTCTGGGAAAGCTATATTCATTAAACATCTTACAAAATTCAAGAAAATGCTATCAAACCCAATATTCAGATACACAAGAATAACTACCTAGAAAGACCAAGAATATTTTCCTAATTATTTTATTCCCTCACTTTTGCTTTATGCCTGAGTTTCTATCACCTGTGCTCTGAGCTATCTGGAGTTTAGATAAGGTTCTATTAACCACAGGCAAACAATCAAGTAAAAGCACTCAGCCTCTATACTTAATTTCATTTGTTTAGGTAGTATAATTTTATGTTTTAATTGAGTATAATGGGTATTTGGTAAACTGGATTTTATAAAATAGGGGAAATCTAGCATGCACACAGTAAGTATAAATATGTAAATTAATAAAGTCTGAGTTTAACAGTGCCTGCACCCCGAAACAATGTCAAATCATTTTATCAAGTTTGGAATTTTTTTTTAATATTACATCTTAGTAAGACTATACTTTAATGATAGGGTTAGAAATTTAGAATGGTAGGATTTCCATATTATTGGACAAATAAACTAAATGATTACAAATATATAGCTAACTAGAATTCATTCCTTACTATAGCTCTTTTGTGTATGGAACGATATCTTTTGTTTAGTTAATTTAAATATTTCACTACATGGTAACTTATAGACTCAGAAAATTATTGTTTATTTAGTTTTTTTAAAACATATATAGAGGGGTAGATAATTGGAATTATCAATGATACAGAAAACAGCAATTAGACTCTATTAAGTTTGAAGATATGAAGGTGGAAGAGAAATTTGTCTACATTTTGTCTCATCAGCAGTTGCAATCCTCTATTTCCTGTGAAAATATGTATACATCACTTAACTTTGTACTTTAGCCTAAAGCTTGTAATAAATATCTCAATGTATTAAAATTCAATGTATCTATACCATGTAAGGAAAACTGTTACATTATAAATTGCATTGGAAATATAATTATTGGTAAATATTTTAAACAAACTAGAAACAACAACCAAGGTAAAACAAATATTTTAATTATAAAAATAAAAATAAAGAAACTATTACCACTATCATAAAAAATATATTTTCTGTAACTTTTCACTGGCAACTCAACACAGGACCCACTTAGTCTGTATACATACAGACAGGTAGTATATAGCAGTCTAGAAACTCCAGATTTCCATTCAAAGTAATCTGAAATGCTATTCCATAGTAAGATGTCATAAGAATAGATTTGACAAAATTTTTCTCAGTCTGTTTCAACAGACATTGTAAAAGAGCCATTTTTAGTTTTATACCGCCAAAATTTGTGGAGGGAAAAACGGTTCAAATAATTTTATGATCATGGCCTAAGAAAAAGAAAAAATATATATATAACAGAGACAGTATTGATTTGGCACTAAGTTACTCTCAAATATTCATTGAACTTGAAAAAATTTGCTAGTGTTGGAGTTAATACAAGCAATAGATATTCTGAACATAGCAGTTTCATCTGACTGGAAATTATACTTTTGTTGAGCATCTATGTGTTTATTTTATTATACCTCAATGCAAACTATGTGATATTATCTTGGAAACTCCACTTTCATGTATTTTTTAATGTTTTGAAAAACTTCTAGCTCTATCTCCTTGGAACAGAGAACCTTTCTAATAATATTGTCAAAAACTTTTATATATCAAACAATAGCTTTCAAGAAAGAGTCTCTTATGGTACTGTGATATTTAAAATAAAACAAAACAAAAAAGAAAAGGAAAATTTTAGAAGACAAAGTCAATGTTGGAAAATGCTTGTGCATAACAAACAACATTGTTCTAAAAGTCAAGTCACTCAGTCTATACTAATAAGAAGACCCTTCTGATGAACAATTTAATTGGGTTTAACAAGGCTGTATATAGCTAATCCTAAATGTAGTAATAGGCAGTTTCCTATACTCATTTATCCTAGCAGTGAGAGCCTCCATTTTTTATTGCACCTAATTAATAGCTTTTTTCATTTCAACTTGGTTAGATTTTAGTTCTTTTATTTCTCCAGAAAGGGCTTTTATATCTCCCGAGAGGGTTTCTCTAATATCTTCCATGCCTTTTTTGAGCCTGGCTAGAACCTTGAGAATTGTCATTCTGAACTCTAGATCTGACATATTACCAATGTCTGTATTGATTAGGTCCCTAGCCTTTGGTACTGCCTCTTGTTCTTTTTTTTTTTTTTTTTTTTTTTTTGTGGTGAATTTTTCCGTCTTGTCATTTTGTCCAGATAAGAGTATATGAAGGAGCAAGTAAAATACTAAAAGGGTGGCAACAACTCCAGGAAAATATGCTTTAACCAAATCAGAAGAGATCCCAAATCGTGATGGGGGAGAAAGGGGATAAAAAGAGGTTCAAAAAGGAATAAAGAAAAAAAAAGAAAAGAAAAGAATTAAAAAAAGGAAACGAATAAAGAAAAATATATAAAAGAAAATATATATATATATTAGATAAGCTAGTTAAAAAAAACTTTAAAAAAGAAAAGGGTAAAAGTTTAAAAAAAAACTTTTACCAGAAGGCGAGAAAAAAAAACAAAAAATGAAAAAGAAAAAAAATAAATTAACTGCAAGACTAAAAAAAATCACAGGGAGAAAGCCATGAGTTCTGTGCTTTGCTTTCTCCTCCTCTGGAATTCTGCTGCTCTCCTTGGTATTGAAACCGCACTCCTTGGTAGGTGAACTTGGTCTTGGCTGGATTTCTTGTTGATCTTCTGGAGGAGGGGCCTGGTGTAGTGATTCTCAAGTGTCTTTGCCCCAGGCAGAATTGCACCGCCCTCTCCAGGGGCCGGGCTGAGTAATCCGCTGGGGTTTGCTTTCAGGAGTTTTTGTTCCCTGAGCGCTTTCCTTAGAGTTCCAGAGGACTGGAATACAAATGGCGGCCTCCTTCCTGGTCTCCGGCCCGGAGGAGCCGAGAGCCCGGGGCCCCACTACTCAGTGCGCCCTCAGAGAACAGCGCCCAGTTACTCCCGTCTGCCTGACCTCCGGCCACGCTCCGAGCTCACCGAGCCTGCGGCTGGTTTAAGGTAACACCAAGCTGTGAGCTTACTGTAGGCTCTGTCTCTGTAGCCGGCTTTCCCGTTCCAATACCGGCAAGCTCTGGGACACTCGGACACCCCCGGTCCTTCTGTGACCCTGCGGGACCTGAGGTCACGCTGACCCCGCGTGGGCTTCACCCTGGTTGCTCTATAGTTTTAGTACAGATAATATGTAAAAGCAGGGTTTGGCCTAGCATGAGGATGAGTGAAGTGTGAAGTACTTGTGACAGAATTTAAGGAGACACTCATTTTCAAGGTTATTTGAATACAAGACCCTGCAAGTGAGTTCCCATTTAAATTTGGGGCCTTTAGGGCCTTAGTTGCCTCATAGTAATCCCTTTCTTGAGTACAGGAATGCTGTAATTGTATTTCAATAGAACTAGTCACAGAGAAGAAGTACCCAAGATTAGAGGCTTCTTTCTATCTTGGAGAATAATCGAGAAGGAGGGGGAGACAATATAGTATTTGGGCCTCAGGAAAAAAATAATAATTGAAGAGGAGAGAATGTGGATTTCTAAAAAGGAGTGGATTAGGGGAAATTGTGGCAACAGCTTTGGATAAAATAACCAGCACAGAGATAGAAATTATAATCAAGACTGCAGGCAGACAGAGTTGAGTTGCTTTTCTATACATATATATTTTTTTTTTTTTGGGGGGGGGAGCATACTTAAACTAGGCATTTATACCTAAACCTGCATTTGGTCTACCCCAGGACTGACACATTGCCACATATTTGTAATATTTAGGAGAAGTCTTATGAAGAATTTGTGAATTAGTTTCTCTCATGCAATGAGGACACAAGATGAATAAAATACATTGAGGCATTTTTGACACCCAAAAGGTGATCACATGTCATTGCTGGTGTCCATCATTAGTAGCTATAGGAGACAATGTTATACAAAGTCAGTGAAGGTAGAAAATATTTTCTCGGTTGTCAACACATAAGGGATGACAAAATAAAATGAAAGAAATGGTAGATAATGTAAAGCATTGAACATTAATTATATGTACTAGTTGTATGTTATCACTATGTTATCATGTATGTGGAAACCTCTCAAAAATTCCCAGAACTAATAGAGGGATGGATCATCAGAAGACTTATTTCCTGGGGCATCTGCGTAGCTCAGTGGGTTAAGCTTCAGCCTTAGGCTCAGGTCTTGATCTTAGGGTCCTGGAATCGAGACCCATGTTGGGTTCTCCGCTGGCAGGGAGTCGGCTTCCCCTCTCTTTATGCCTGTCTCTCTGCCTACTTGTGATTTCTCTCTGTCAAATAAATAAATAAAATATTTTTTAAAAAGATGATTTTTTTCAGCATCCAAGATCAAGAACCAGGAACTGTAGGTTTCATATGATGATCAAAATATTCATGTAAAACCATTTTTGTACATTAATGGTAAGTGTCAAGTATTTTTAAACTATATGAAATAAAAGAAAAAAAAACTTCTCTGAAACGTCATATAGTACAATGTAAAAAATGACAAATTGAAAATATTAAATTTTATTTTCAATACATTTCACTTACCCTCCATTTTCCATCCCAAAGTGGCATCAGTGCATACTTATAAGACTGATGCATTATTTTAGTCATTTGGCTATTAAGGACATGAGGAAAATACTCAAAACTATGAATTCTATGAAATATTTTGGAGTCTTACACACTGAGTTCTGCATTACCTACAATAGCTCAAGATGAAAATTATAACTAGGTAAAAGTTTCCAAAAATAGGGATCCACAGTAAATCTTTATAGTTTGAATAGGCAGAAAAATTAAATCTCATTTTCTGTAATTAACAAATAAGTTGTTAAAGTTGTGCCACTGGGAACTACTTTATATTCTAAACAGTATAGCAAATTCTGAGGGAAAATAATCAGAAGAAAATGTCCATAATGTAACTGGGACGTATCTTATTATACTAATTGGCTCTAATAAGGAAACATAATTCTTTTCTTCAGTACATCTGCACAATAATTTTCATAGCCATGCTATAATTGGATATTGGAATCACTAGATTCTAGATGCTAGAGAGCAAAACAGAGTTTGCCAGTGTAGTTAAAAAATATATATTTGAAATTAAATATATAAGGCATGAAAATAGTCTTATGCATTGTGTGTGTTTTAATTCTCCATTAAAAAAATTAGTTAGAACCTAGTTTACCTTGGGGTCTCTCATCTAAAACTTTAATTAGAACTTTAATGTCTTAAAAGACATTTATTTATTTATTTATTTATTTATGAGAAAGTGGTAGCAGGGATAGGGACTGTGAAGGAGGGTTAGTGGGATTGAGGGGTGGTAAGAACAGAGCAGAGGGAAAGGGACAAGCAGACTTCCTGCTGAGTGGGGAGCCTGATGGGGGCTCAATCTTGAAACCTTAAGATTCTGACCTGAGCTGAAATCAAGAGTCAGATGCTCAACAGACTGAGCCACCCAGGATCCTCTGACCTAAAAGGTAACTCTAAGTGAATCATGTAAGCAATCTGATTAATGTCCATTAGCTGAACCCTAATGATAACGTGCTGAATTTGCAGAATACCTCTCATTGCATCGTGTCAGGAATAAGAAAACGAGTGATGAAAAAGTCATCTAATATAAAGAAAAGTGAAGAGGTAAGATGGACTTTGATGTCTCCTAGAAATGTGTTTTTATTTTCTTTCTCCTTTAGAGTTGGCTTTTTCCCCCTCGGAAAGCACATCCCTTCTTTTTCAAATTACATTTTGCATTGTCTGCCATTTCAGCAGTTTATTAAGTTTCATGTCACTCCTTGGCTGGCAGAGATCGGGTCAAAAACTGGTTCATCACATGCCCAGCACACACTGTGCTTTCTTCCTTTTTTATTTACAATGGTTTGTATATTGTGAGGAAACTCAGGTGACCCTACAAAGAATAAGATGACCATTTCTCTTATTAAATTAAAGAGAAAATCTTGGTTGCATAGCTAAGGCATTTTGGAAAGTATAATACAAATTTGTATTCTTGTTCTTTCTAATAAGCTTAAAATAACCAATCTCTTTCATAGTTCTCCTTTTTGCCCTTACTTCTCTACTTACTTAACTGGTATAAACGTATAGTGTTGGAAAACTTAAATTGGGTCATATCCCATAGGAACTCAAGTTCAGAACCTCTTTTTTCCTTTTATATAATCTATGTTTTATGATGGGCATAAGAGAATTGATGAATGTGTCCCATCCTGGGATGAGAGGTCAGCACAATACAGTCTCTCTCTCTCTTTCTCTCTCTTTTTTTATCACCTATGTTTTAGAATTATAGCAAAAAGTAGGATACATACCATATTTACTTGAAAAATATGACAGCTTTTAAAATCTGGGAATACAGTTAAAAGAGAGTTATAAGGTTTTTTAAGTGCAAAATAACAACAAATTCTAGCAACGGTCTCATTAAATAATGTTGCCCCAAGTCATCGACTCTTTAACTCTATTGAACTGTCATTTCTCTGACAAAGTCAGTTGACTGACTACACAACATGAGTCATAGAACCCCAGCCCTGAGGTTTATATGCCAATCTAAACAGGCATCACCTATCCAGAATGGGTTTTGTTGTTTGATGATAAGCAAGTAGATGAAGTACATATCTATAATTGACTCTCTATCCATCATGATCTTAGATCTCCACAGGCTTTCCCATTCCAGTTTGTTTTACTTTGGAAAAAAAAAAACACAATTTCCTTTTATTTTTTTTCTTTCAGAAACCCTTTAGGATTCAATGAATCAAAATATTTTGTGGGACTGAAAATTCAGTGAGTCAACAGTATTTTGGGGAAATCAAGTATGCAAGAGAATATGTACACAAATAAATAGAGGCAGGAAACTTGAAGAAGAGATTCTTACAACTGTTTAACTGTTATCTGAGTACAGAAATTAACGAATTTTAGCTTCTGTTCTATGGAAAATTCAATTCCACATCTACCTGAGCTTGATTTATTCATTCAGTATATATTTACTGACCACCTATTTGATGAAAACAAGGGATTTTAAAAGGAACAAAAACAGCTTATTATTATTTCTGTTTCAGGAAGCTTATGGCCTTCAACAAATAAAATATTAATCAAATAACAAAATAAAAACTGTGATGAGTTTTATAAAAGAAAGTAACCTGTGACATGAGAGCCACTGAGTTTCACCTAATTGATGAATAAGTCAATTTGGTAGAGAAAGTGATATTTGAGTTGAAATATAAAACACAAATAAAAATTCAAAGGATGCATGAGATGTAGAGGAAAAGAACATTCACTGGGCAGAAGGGAAGGCATAAAATAAGAAAGGACAAGGCACATGCAAGAAAGTGAAAGAAGGCTCGTGTCACTGTTAAGGAGTGAAGGTATTGCAGAAGTAGGGGACACACCTGCACATTCTTTGGGTGATGTTTACATCTTCCTCTTCGTATCAAAATCAATTAAAAAAAAACACCAAGTTTTGTAAATATGGATGAGTCTAATAGAGCAGGAGATGGGGATTGATACAAATTGCATTGTCTATGGGATGATTAATTTGGCTATACAAATAACAATTTTGTGGAGGGGGTGTTAGGAGATTAATTCTATAGTCAGGACAAAAAGTAAATCTTTATTGTACAAGATGGGGACAGATGAGATCTACGGAATTAGCTCTGAAAACTTATTTGGGATATGAAATGGAGAGAATTTGATGAGAGATTATAAGTAGCTGTGACAGAAAAACATGATTTCCAGGTTTTTGACTTGTGGAAATTGTTGTACATCCATGTTAGTCAATTAGTATTAAAGATTCTGGGGGAAAACATAACAGTGGTAGAATATTGGGCTGTGGCAAGGGGCAGAGAAAGGACAAAGAGACAAAAGAATCCGATCCCTAAAAAAATGGGATGTTAATAAAGTGATACTATGTAGCACTCCCTAAACTTCTTTAACATATATCCCATATGAAATATGTTATTATCTAAATCTCTAATAAAAAATAAATAATGGTGGGGTGCTTGGGTGGCTCAGTCAGTTAAATGTCTGATGTCAGTTCAGATCATGATCCCAGGATCCCGGGATCAAGCCCTGCATCAGGCTCCCTGCTCAGTGGGGAGTCTGCTTCTCCCTCTCCTTTCCTCCACTGGTGCTTGCTTGCTCTCTCTCTCAAATAAATAAACAAGCTTTAAATAAATAAATAATAAAGGCTAATGTGATTATGCAGTCAAACTTAGAATGTAGAGATGGTAGTCCTAAATTTAATTGTTAATAATATGCAGCTGCATCTGGATTTTGAAAGTAGGATGCTAAGACTGTGAATAAAGTAGCCACTCCCCACCAATGCTACCTTGTGTATGTGTACAGAGGGATCTTGGCTCCAGCCATTTAACATATATGTCTTCCAAGTGTGGAAATCTGACAATGATTTTAACAGATTATTTAGAATAAAGTAAACCAATGGAATTTCTCAGAACTTTTGAGCCCTTGAAGTACTTTAACAGTACTTTTTTTTTTTTTTTTTTTTTTTTTACTGGTTGTTTCCTAAGCATCTAAGCATGGACATCATCAGCTGTCATCTAGAATACTGAAATTATTTTCTAGTCAGTCTCCAATATCTAATTTGTGCTTCTTGCAAACACTGTCTCTTCTAACCTACAATTTATTTTTTTGAAAACACAAATCTCTCCCCTACTTAAAACTCTTCAAAGGATGCCTAGGTGGCTCGGCTGGTTAAGCGACTGCCTTTGGCTCAGGCCATGATCCCAGAGTCCGGCCCCACATCAGGCTCCTTGCCCAGCAAGGAGCTTGCTTCTTCTTCTCCCTTTACCTGCTACTCTACCTTCTTGTGCTCTCTTTGTGTCAAATAAATAAATACAAATTCTTCAAAAAAAAAAAAAAAGAAAAATTTTCAAGGCCTCTCATTGCTCTTAAGGTAATGATCCAAATCATTCTCTGGACAATTTTGCTATAGTCCTGATGTAACTATTCATACTCTTTGACTTTCAGAATTGTAGCTATCTATCTAGCTAGCTAGCTAGCTATCTCACATGTTTCTTTCTTTTTAAGAATGCTTGGATATATTCTATCTTCTATATTCTATCTCCTTTTTTTCTTTTTTAAGATTTTTTTTTTTATTTGACAGATAGAGATCACAAGTAGGCAGAGAGGCAGGCAGAGAGAGGAGGAAGCAGGCTCCCTGCTGAACAGAGAGCCCGATGTGGGGCTTGATCCCAGGACCCTGAGATCATGACCTGAGCTGAAGGCAGAGGCCCTAACCCACTGAGCCACCCAGGCACCCCTTCTATATTCTATTTTCTGATACCTGTTTCTGATGGCTTACTTTTGTGAAATTTGAAACTACTTCACTTTTAAATATTAAGTCAATAATGATATTTTAAATAAAACAATGTATAGCAAACTTCTTTGACTAGCCACATATTCCATGTATAGCATAACAAACACCATATAAGATAAAATCTGGTGCTGGACTAAATCAGATACCTCTGATATAATTTCCCATAGTTCTCAGTATGAAACTTATGTTTAAATACTAAATCACATAAATTGCCTTTTAATGAGTTTTTCTCTGGCAGAATATAAACTCCATGAGATCAGAACTAGCTCTGTCTTATTTAATATTTATCTTCCTTAGTAGAATGCTAATTCCTTGAGGATGGTGATTATAATCTTTCTTTTTCACTACAGTTTCCTCAACAGTCTGGTGTTTCTGACAGGTGGAAGGCTCTCAGTGAATATTTGCTGAAAGAAAAAATGAAGATAGAATCAAGGAGAGAATGAGACACTCAGTGTCTCAAATTGGGAAATGTGAGTTTCATTCTCAGGAAAATTGGTAATCTTATTTTTCCTTCTGGGAACACAAAATGATAGAATGATTTACCAGGAAGTTCTCTAAGTGTGACACAATGGTGCAAAATAGGCAAGTTTTGCTGCTGTAATTTTCAAGAGAAAGCCCAATAGAGCCAGAGTTGATGTTCAACAAAGTGGTGCCAAGGAAACTTTCAGATAAACAGCAGTTGAAGAATGATATACCTATCAGGTAAGGGAAACCCATTATACCAACAGACATCATTGTCTGTATAGACACTGATACAATTAATAAAAGGCATTATTGAATAGAGGTGAAGTTCCCTCTAATTTGTGGTTCATTGAGCAATCAGAATCAGGGAGGGACATGTTCTTACTCAAAAAAAGTTTTATGCCTACCTCATTTCTCCAGTCTTAGCCACAGTTGATATTTCATTTTTTCCAATTGGAATACAATGATAACTTATTTTTTGCAAGTGTGTTTGTGTGAGTTTGAATCAATAAAATCATTTTCCACCTAGAAATGGGTGTAATTGAAGAAGTAGCATCTCTTGATGTGGGCTCTAAGACAAGATATAACACATATGAAAGGAGTATGATATCTTTTTAAAACTGTTAAATACTTAAAAGTGTTCACATTTCAGAAATATATAACCTAAATATAAATCAGTTTTCCTTATATATAACAAACCATTTTTGATCAGCTCTTCAAAGTAAACATTATTGTGTCTAGTACTTCTGATATGTATTTTGAGTTGCTTTAAAAAATATATTCTCAGCATGATCTATAATTCAGGTCTGCAGTTCACATCAGTCACCTAGGAGTATAAACCAACTCATAGGTAGCAAAATTAAATATTTGTGGTTAGAAAAAATGAGCTTATGAAGCTATACACACATACACACATGCATGCACACACATGATGAGGTAAATAAAAATCTTTTGTAGTTTCTTTAAATTACAATATTTTAAAAATATATGCAATTCTTCAAGATATAAAATATTATTTTATTTGAAATGTAGAAATTCCTTATTGCTCTAACAAAGTTTGTATTTTTGTGAAAGATACATGATTTTTGAAAGATATGTATATGTTTTAACCTTCCGGGGATAAAATGGACAGTAAAAATAAAATAGAAGCAACCAAAAGGCATTGTAATGCTTATCTTTGGTAAAACTCAGACCTTTGGGAGAAAATTTTAAAATCAGGAATGTTTATATTCACTAATATTTAGCTTTTAGCCAGTTCTGCCTTCTTTAAATACTTGAGAAACTTACCCACTTTGGTAGCTTCGAATGTACTTCTTTAGGGAAACTATATATTAAATTTAGATATTTAGGGCATTAAAATATAAATCTCTTCCCTGATCATTATTTCCAAGTGCCAGCTGATGATAATCACTGGGATTCTTTGCTTTCATCTTAGTGTAGCATATCTTATTCATCATCTCCCCCTCATTCAGACTTTTCTATTTCTATTAATGTAATAGCCACTAAGGTCAAAATATTACTTGTTATAATTTCTCTTTTTCACTGACTTTACCCCCATGGCTGATAAATGTGTAATGTTAGATATCCTTTATATGTAATACCCTTTGAAGCAGAGCAAATTGCAAGTAAGTAAAAAAGCAAATAAATTTACCAACAAATAAAAACAAAATTTATTGTTTCATCTAAATAAACATGAATCAAAACTTTTTAATAAATGGTTTCTTGATTAATTCTTCATAGGGACTCAAATTCATCACTTTCAACCATGTCACACTTGCTTCAGTCTAATTTGGACCATAATAACTTGATTTAACTCAAGTTAAATCCTCCTCTCCTTTCTAAATAAACCACATTCTCCACCACTAGGGATATGTTCATCTTATCAAACAACAACACAAAAAGAACAAAGCAACCAAACAAAAGAAACAAGAAAGAAAACAAAGCAACATGAAACAACAACAACAACAACAACAACAAAGAAAGTTTATTCTGGCCTCTATAAAGTGGTCAGCCAGTTAGCATCTTGCTAACTCTAACCCTCAATTCTACTTTTGGTTCAGCTTTGTACTTCAGTCATACTTGGAGTTCAACAACTAACTGTGCTCTTAGGTCTTCATACCTACTGTACACTCTCCCAGGAACAGTGTCTTCTGCCTCTCTCAACCATCAACATGCTAAGTAATACTCATCCTTTAATTTGCAAGTTAGAGAGAGATTTCTCTTCACATCCTCCTAGAAAGGTACTGATTCATTTAGTACCCCTGCATATGTCAGTACACTTATTTTGTAATTTTTTTGCTCTTATTCAATATAGTTAAAGTAACTAAAGGTGCTGGTTAATGTATTTATCTCACTATTGCATTACACATATATGCTAAATTCATGCCTCAAACTATATTCAGTGACAGAGGTTTTCCAGCTTGATGTCCTACTAACTAACTTTCTGCTAAAGCTTTTTACATGATTCAGACTCTTCTATCTGACCTTCATGCCTTATATGGACTATAGAAAAAGATTTACTATTATCATTTATTGTTACTACTTGAGCACTCACAAATCAAATCTATATTGGGACTCAATCATGTTATCTTTAGCTGGAATTTTGCTGTTAATCACAATAATATGATGATCTATAATGTTATTCAGACTGTACTTTCAATATTGAATTTTACTTATAGTTTCAGGTGGATGTGTGAATGTCTTCAAATAAACTACAACCACTTTGAGCCAAAATACTGGGACATATTAAATAGGTATTTAATACCTATTAAATAGGTATAATTTTGTATTTAATGCCTATTAAATAGTAAACTTTTGTAATATCTTTTTGGTATCTCAATCAAACCGGCATACATGCATTTTGTTTAGTATATGATCAATATAATTTCTTCATTTTCAACATTTTAAATATATTTTTTTAAAGTTAATGTTAACCAGTTAATTCTCAAAGAAATGAGAACAGACTTAAAAAAGATAATGAGAAGAAGGAAAAAGAGACAGAGGAGGAGGAAAAAGGCAATGTGAACAAAAAAGAGGAAAAGAAAACAGGTAAGATGAGAGAAAAGAAAATCTAACATTTGGAAGGCATAGTGAAATCAGAGCCTCAAGAATGTGATATCACTGCTTCTTCCAAATCAGACCAATTTTGTCCCATTATATGAGACTCTACTACTCACAATTAGGTAGAGAAAAAAATGAGTTTTTGATCATTAGTTTTTGGATATCACTGAATTGAATACAATTTTAATAAAGAAGTATAGCAAAGACCATACAATAAAGTTATTGCATATGAATAGTAACGAATGAAATGGGAAGATTTGCTTTGTTATAGAGTTGGTTTTAAATATTGGAAGGGAATACACTAAGGTCCACCAAGATATTTAACTAAGGGAAAATGGAACACTCAGAGGAAGTGAATTTTAGTTTTATATATGTAACAAGTTTTCAACAAAAAAAGTTGTTTGAAATAATATGTACTGACATGGAATGCAAAACAAATTGAGTCATTGACATATCCATTCATTTATCAATTCACATTTATGGATTATCAAATGATAAACAGGCATCATAAGAAAAATGAAAAGAAAAATGAATAGTTCTGACCCTCCAGAAACTTATAGTTTAATGGGGGATATGACCACATTAAAAAAAAGATTATTTGAAAATTAGAATTAAATATGAGTGCAGGAAAGTATGCATGCTCACTTTGTAGCCAGATGGCTTGATGTCAATTTCCAGCTTAACCACCTGTTTGCCTTTGGGGAAGTTAAAAAATTCCTATGAGTTTTTATGTCTCATCCATATCACTGGAATAACAAAGTTCATTATAAAATAAAGTGATGAAAGTTTAATGTGTTTTGCACAGAAATGGAGAGAGAGAAAGCAAAAATTTGTACCAATTTTTTAGATAATCACTAAACTGAATCTTGAACAAGGAATAAATTTAGCAAAACATAAAACTAATTATTTTAATTTATTTTATTTTATTTTTTAAGACCATTTTAGACAGAGGAAGTAGTATGGACAAAGTCATTGAGAAATGAGGGCTCACACTGCATTGTGAAATAGAGCATATTAATTTATCAGAAAACCATGGAAAAAAGCATCCATACATCTAACCTAGATGTAGCATTTTGTAACAGTGTTATGTATACAAAATGAAGTTTTCACAACTACAGGCCACAACTCAGGTAAGTTGCATGGAAACATAGAAGAGTTTTCTCTTAATATATGTTTAATGCATGGTTTAACTCAAAATATCAATGGTATGTTCACTTTGAAAAGCAACAGTTGTAAAAGGATAACCATGAGATGCTTGGTGTCTTCAAGAACTCTTAAATATGAAATGGTCCTTCGTATGTATACTGCGTGTATTGATATATGGTCACTAAATAATTACTTTTCAGGATTAGGACAATCAGTGTAACTTCAACAATGCAAATTTAAACAAACCAATTAAAGGATTTTCCTGTACAATGAACAATATAATTTAGAGCATCTGTTTTGTTAAGCTAACAATCACTACAATAATAGCCACTCTTTCCTGTAACTATGTAATTATTTAATGATATTTAGTTGCATGTGTCTATACATGTGTATGTATATGAATGACAATCATAAGTCACTAAAAAATAATCTGAAACATATTTTACTTCAAAATTGGCATAGAGTATAAGTATCGTGAATTCAGATCTTCTTTACTTGGTTCACTGCTTTTTTCTTATCATTTTAATCAGATTCTTAATTTTGGCAAGTGCCAAGAAATATTTGCTGAATGAACAACTCAATTATGTAAAGAGGCTCCATCCCATAATTTGCCATGATTCTGATCCAGGATGATAATCACCACATTCTTATCAATGCAGAATTAATATGCAAATGACGTCCTATGTTCAGCTTAACTTTTTGCTGCATTTGGGAAATTAGTGGAAGATAAACTTTCCTACATTAAATTTATAGGAATTTCATAAAATATCAATTTTAGGTGCTAAGCAGAAATTATTTTTGAACCCACAGGATATTTTTTAAATATTTGAACATAACATTTTCTCTTGTAAATTGCAGGAAATCTGAAGAAGAAGGGATGAATTGAGTCTTGCAGGTTAAAGGAAGTACTGTGACCAAATGACGGAATAATACATATGTGTGGAGTTCTGCATTGTATAATACCATAGTCTGATTTAAGAAATGAACTGTTGATTCAGTGGCAGTTTTCTATCTTAAGTGGTATTCCTTTGATAAGTATCTAAGTTGAATAGATTTTATTTTACACTGATATCTCCTGACCCTTGCAGAACTTTTGATTACAATCATTGCACCATAGAATTACAGACTCAGTGAACATGTATTTCCAGCCTATGGCCTGAATATTTTTATTTTCTTGTTGTGTTTATTAGCAAATTAAAACGCTGATAAGAAGAATATAGTCTGAGAAAATTCCTGTGAGTTGTTAGAAGTGTTCCAAGGTACATGGGAAAATAGAGAAAGTCATAAAAACTGAGACAATATTTTTCTTTCTTACACCATTTGAGACATGTACACAAAAAGTTTAATGCAAAACTGTTTATAGATATTAACTACTTTTTCTATCTTGTTGCATATTTCTAATTTTATATAAAAGGAATGAAATAAAAAGTTCACAATCAGAATCACACACACACACACACACACACACACACACACACACACTGTTCTTATAGAGAAAGGAAATGCCCAGACCTGAACTGGGATCTGAGAATCCATGAGTGATTCCTGAATTGTGCCACGGTGGGCCTTTGTCTGCATCATGGTAAACAGCATTCCTCTGAAAGGCAAAATTAAGTATCAAGAAATAATAGTGCAAAGAGTCAAATGATGGCTTGTGAGTGGGGACAGCCATTGGTATGGATTCAATCTGAAATAAAATATCTACAAATGAGGATAATAAAAAAGAGTGAGCAGATTCAGAAGGGTAAGCAGGAGATGAATCCAACAAAGAGTTGTGTAGGGTACTGGAAAGCTGTGGGAGAACATTCCCATCCCCCCCCCACCCCTGCGCGGAGTGCTCATGATTTACCTATGTTCTACCAGAAGATATTCTGGTTCTATGAAACCCCACAGAGAAACAAAAAATAAAGCGTATCCACAAATGAGAGAAAATATTATCTTCCCCAAACCCAGTGAGGCAAAAAGAAAGTGGAATCATTTCATCTATCGAAAAAAGTGGAAGTAAAAAATGCTTAAAATGCGAAAAGGTACTGCCAGTTGCATGCCCAACATTGTTTGCCTTCTCTTAAGACATCATAAACATTAGCTTCTGTGATCTCTGTTAGGTTGACTCTCTTGTGTATTAACTCAGGAGCAAACATTGCTTCTTGATGTGAGATTGAGATTAATTCTCTTTTACTATCTTCTTTTCCAGTGGCAGAGTGGGAGTACACTGGGACATATCCTGCCTGACCCTGGCCCCTCCACTTGAAAGGAAAAAAAGATGATAGTGAGATTGGCCAACAATGAAGGCCTCAGGAATTCTCCTGCCTTTCTCTGTAGGCCTCAAGTTTGCCACAAGACGTTTGTCTGTGTTTGAATTCCATGTAGGTACTGTTTGGCTGAGACAGTCCCCATTGCCTGGTGGGTATATCTTGCAGGTTACCTATCACATAGATGGTCATCTTGTTCAGGCCAAGACCATGAGCACATTTAGGGTTCTCCTGAGTTAGCAGAGGTTGTAGCATGTGTGGGCTTCAGGACAAGTCTGATTCAGCCCTCAGCAATGTAATGGAGCATCTAGCTTCCTGAGCTCTCTGTGGCACTTGCACAGGCCTGGCTGAGGCCACTTCTGCAGTCAGGATGGAAAACCCCCCTGGCCTGGGCAGTTCACCCCATCCTTGGCCCTACAGGCTAAGACCCATGTGACCAGGTCACATGCCCATGAATGAACCAATCCCTGGAGCCAGGGAGTAGAGCCATGGAGGTTGGCACATGTTGTTAAGACCTCTGTTGTAATGACTTTTCTAATGGCTGTGGTGGCAAGATCTTATGGGATGAATCTGTTAATAAAACAAATATTAATTTCTGATAGTAAGTGGGTCCAAGGTGCTGGCTTAGCACCTAGCACCTCAGTCCCAGCACCTCAGTACTGATGCACTTCTCTGCAGAGACAATGACTGAGGAGCAAAGTGGATGGAAACTGGCCCAGAGTGCACAAGGGAAGTGTGTGTGTTTAGGGGGTTGGGGATAATAGCTCTGGGCAAGATATAGCTCCAACTTACCTAGGTTCAAGAAGGTTCAGGTAATCCGTGGTGTTTCACCATCCATCATTTTGCAGATGGAGAATATGCCTTTGCATAGAGTCTGGCAAGACTTGTTCCAAGTCTTCTCTAGTTGGTACAGAAGTCGGGAAGACAGTGCCCTCCATCTGCTGGGATAGGCATGAGAGGCTGAGTGCTCTCAAGAAAGTGTCTGGCTTTCTGTGAGCCTGCACACAGGCCTGATGAGGACAGTTCACGGTTTTGTTCTGAGGAGGGAGTGGTGCCACGTGTGATCCCAGGAAGAGGACAGACCTGGAGTCCGCTGTAGAGCTACTTCATGGGAGTGGGGGTGATCTGCAGCATCCGCCTCATGGGATGTCTGTCCTTTATTGAGTTCTGGGTATGGTTTCTGTGACTGTGTCCTGATGGCTGGGATATCCAAGGAGCAGGATTTTTTGGCTTTACATTAAGAGTTGGTCCACCCGGACTGGGCAAGGCCCATTCTGCTGCTGAGAACTGTGTCTCCAGTGGTTGGAGTGTGTATTACAGGCCTAGAGGTCAATGGTGGGGTGGTTACAGTGGTCAGTAGACTACTGTTATTGATGATTTTTGTAACTGAAATCTATAGGATGATATGTTAGATCTTATGGTTAGGGATCTACATTAGGTGCCCATAAATGGTGCTTTTTCTGAATTTCATATTTAGTATCTTTTTACTACTTCTAATAGCCGTCCTTGTACTTGGTATTCCAAGAAGCAATGTATTACAACATTGCCTGCATTGCGTTGATGGGAATTTGAGCATGAAAAGGTTGTCAGTGTTTCCACAAATTGTCCACTGGAACAGCCCAAAAATAAAATTTTATTTTTTACACTAAGTAGGAAATATCCTGATGTGATTCTTAATTTAAACCAGGGGAGGGGGTCCTCTTTTGGTACTGGTAATGAACCATAGGCCTTCCTAGGGAACATTATCAGATTCTTTTGGAAACTTGGTCTTTGTTTTTGTGGAAGAATCAGAAGTCAACCAGTTATTTGTGCCCTGTCTCATTTTCCACGATAGTTCCACAATATCTGGTTTCACACCTCTACCATTGTGAAATCCCAACCTTGGCACCCACTTGCCCTTCTCTGTCAAGGGCAGAGAGCCAATTTTGAGCCAAGACAAGAGCCGCTTCTAGGTGACTGGGAGACTCTAGGATCAGAATGCTGTTGGTAGGGAGTTACTGGGATCCGAAATTCCAAACTAGCTCTTGACACCCAGATGAAATACATTTCTTTTTTTTTTTTTTAAAGATTCTATTTATTTGACAGACAGAGATCACAAGTAGGCAGAGAGGCAGGCAGAGAGAAAGATGGGGAAGCAGGCTCCCCGCCAAGCAGAGAGCCTGATGAAGGGCTCGATCCCAGGACCTGAGCCCAAGGCAGAGGCTTAATACGCAAAGCCACCCAGGCACCCCCAGATGAAATACATTTCTGACTTAGAAAATTCAGATAGAATTTTTTTGTCCATGATGACAACTGAAGAAAATGTGTCATCCCTAAACCTAACCTTAACCCCTAACAACGCTGAAACCTAAGCTGACCTTAAAGCCCAATCTAGAACCCTGAATCCCAAACCTGAAATGGAAACCAAAGCCTGTACCTGAGCCCTGGATCCAAGCCCTGAACCATGAACCCAAACCCTAAACCAGACCTCCAAGTCATGAACCCTGAACCCAAATTTCAGCATGAAGCCAAACCCCAAATTTGACCTTGAACTTTATCCCATAAGCCCTGAATCTTAAAGCCTAAATCATAAACTTAAAGCCCTAAACTATAACTCTGTTCCCTTGTCCTTCACTCTAAATCCTCACCCTAACACTAAACCCAAAGCCTGATCTAGAACTCTGACTAAAACCTGAACCTGAACCCAAATTCAAACCCTTCACCACACTTTGCTTATGCACTTGCCAATGATGGATATTTGTAGTTTCTACCTTTTGATTCTTGTGAACATTGTTTGGGTTGGGGCTAGGGTTAGGGTCTTGGATTAGGGTAGGGTCCAGGCTTGAGACCAAGTTGAGGTCAGAGTGTGGGTCTGCATCAGGGCCATGTTCAGTGCCACTGTTTGGGTCAAGGACTGTTGTAATTCCACATTGTTTCCAATTCATTGTTCCTTAGCTATTTTGGGGGAAGTTGGGGGATATAGGGCTCCATGCAGCTTGAATTTCCAGAATAAAATGGCGTCAGCTGGACCCCGGGAGGGTGTAGGACCTTCCACTGAAGGGTGAGCTCCCACAGTCCTGCACTGCCTTCCAACGCCTGCAGAGGGAGCCAGAGCCCAGCTCCCACCCTGAGCCCAGGCTGGGCAGCCACAGCTGGGACCAGAGCCCCGCCTCTTCAGGACCCACTGGGGAGACTTCTGGAGAATGTGGGGCGCCTCCCACCCTGACAGGACAAGCTGAGGAGGGTGTGGCTCTGCATCCACACTGACCGGATCCGTTGTGGAGGACGCGCCCACACTGGCAGCAGTCCAACCTCCTAAGGACCAGACGCTGGAGGAGGTGAGGAGAAGCCACCTGAGTGGACTGTCAAGGGGTTCGTGGTCTCAGGACCCCACAGAGGAAGGGCGCCCTGTGTAGACACTGGGGCTTCCGTCGTTTTGTGTGAGGAGACGTGGCCTCCGGCTGTGCTGTGCGTGGGGCTGTGGGGTCCCCCCTTTCTGGGCTCGAGTGCTCCTTGGTCCTCGTCTGTGTTTGTGTGCTCGCGGATTCGGTTCCTGTGGCTCCTCGGATGGTCTGCTGTCAGGGAGCGTCCGCCTGCTTCGGTGCTTGTGCTCCCCCCACCTCAGCCCTGTGGGGTCCTTCCCATGTCCACACCCACTCCAGGCTTGCGCCGAGTCCGGAAATTCAGGAGCCAGAGTGAGGACTCTGTAGACGGTTTTGGGGAGAGTAGGTATTTTCCCAGTGTGGGTTCTTCCCTGAGCACAGTGCCTCCCCATCTCCGTGTGTCCCCCTCCCTGTCTGTCGTCATTGTTGCAGGGCTGTCAGAGGACAGGTCTGTCACCTTCTTGGTTCAGGGGCCTCCCGAGTATCTTGCTGTCTTGGATGCAGGTGTAAATGAGATCGTTCTCCGTAGTCTCTTTCTGATGGTTCCTTCCGAGCACGTAGGAGTGCCACTAATTTGTGCATATTGATTTTGTTCCTTGCAAGTTCTTGAATTTATTAGTTTGATTTGCCTTAAACTCAATCTGCCAGTTATTTGACCAGCAGCATGGGTTTATTTGGGAAGAGCAGAGAATGGCAGTCTGGGCTGAGCAAGCTATGGTCCCATCACCGGCAAGTGCGAGAAACAAAGGAGAGGAACATTATTTCATGGAGGAGGAAGAAGTTGGGAAGGGTGCTTGAAGGAAAGTCCCCTGGAGAAAGGCAGGGTGATGGAGAATTCTCACCAGCTGAACTGCAAAGCTCCTACAAAAAGTCAGGAGATGAACCTCCGGCTTCCCCTGTGGGGCCTGGAATTGGTGAGTCTCTCCTGTGGGGGATTGCAATGTTGGGTCTGTAATGGGCACTGAGCACCAGGCGCCCCCTTCCAGCCTCCCCTTCTGGCATCCCCAGTCCACTTTACTGGGGCTTCCCTTCCTGCTTTTGCACAGTTCTAACCAGCTTGTGGTGGAACATTGTGGAAAACTGAAATTCCATATCCACTGCTTCTACTGCACCTGAGATACAGGGGCCCATGATTTAATCCTCCCACGAGTCTCTTGCTAACATGTGTCCTTTCCATGTTGGGTGACCTGGATCTGGGAGGGCTTGGCCTCCATCCCAAAGTCTGATGTTTTCTCTGCTTCCGTGTCGTCGTGCTAACATGGATGTTTGGAAGAGTCATTTCTTCTGCGGTGATTTCAAAGTGCAGTCAGCTTGTTATAGCAGCACAAATACGTGCTGTCTCCACACTCAGATTCCCCAGCTGTCATTTCTTTACCACGTTTGCCACTTCACACGGGATGCTTCAGTGTGTTTGATCCCACACCAGGACAATGTCCTGCAGAACCACCACATAACCTGAAATGAGGAGATCATTACAGAACCCATCCAAGGGTTAGTGTTAGGGACCAGGGACATGGCAGGACTGACCTGAAGACCCCATGGAGAGCTGTCTGGGTGGCTGAGTTGACAGTGTAGGTGAGGGTGAGTGTCTGGCTCTGGCTTTGTGTCCAGGAGTCAGCTCTGTGTGGGTGTGTCCTCAGCTGGGCATGCAGATTTCTGCTCCTCTGAATCCTTTCTGGAGTTCCAAATGGCACAGATTCCTTCTGGGCGGCAGACTGAGTCCTCTGGGATTGCCCAGGTGTCCCGAAATGGTAGGGCATCTACTGCAAGGACTTTGGGGTCAGAATCGTGAGAACCAAACCAAAGGTTATGGTTAGGGCCCACCACATGGCAGGCCCGATCTGCCAGCACTCTGTCCATCTTTCTGGGGGGGGCAGTCGAGGGATTGGTTCATGGTGAGTGTCAAGCTCCAGGTATGCATCCAGGGGCCTGCTGAATATGGGCCTGCTGTGTCCAGAGGTAGGAATGCAGATTTCAGTTCCTCTGAATCCTTTCTGGAGTTCCAAATGGCATGGTGTCTTTCGGGGCGGCAGGGTGAGTCCTATGGTGTTCCTCACTGTCCCCAATCTCTGAGGCTTTGGAGCTGCGTTGTTGGGGACAGACCTCTCAGGACCCCTAGGCTTAAGAGTTTGTGCCTATGGGCATGGTTACACTGATCTGAAAGCACTGTTGTGAGGATCACAGGGGTCTGAGTTAAGAGCATGGTTCAGAATCAGTACAAGGTCTGGGTTTGTGTCCAGGGGACCGCTGAATGTAGGGATGATCTCAGATGTCCAAGACGATTTCCCCTACTCTGAATCCTTTCCAGCATTCCAAATAGCCTGGTTTCCTTCTGGTTGGCAAGCTGAAATCTCTGGGATTTCTCAGGTCTTCCCCTTGCCCTTGCAAGGGCAAGATACTTTTTACAGTAAAAGAATTCACCAGATGAGCTGAACAGCAGAAAAGACACAGCTCAGGAGTAAATCAGTGAACAGGAATATCATGCCAAAGACTTCTTTGAGAACACACTACAGAGCAAGGGAAGATAGGAGAGAAAGCTGAGATATAAAGGACAAACCCTCCAACTTTCCAACATCATTCCCTACTTGTTTATTTCCATTGCTGTCAGCTCCTTCCCAGCCAAAAATAAGTCACCTGAGCCAGCCTTTTTTCTTCCCGAGTTGGGGCACTACAAAGCCCACCAGAGGGGCCAAGGGCACCCCTGTACCTGCTGAGCTGAGCCCATTTGTACCCCAACAGTGAGCAGGTACCAGCCTGGCCCTCTGGTGCTCCATGGTCTGTGGCAGTCCTTCCTTCTGGACCCTGCTTTGCTGCTCTTCCTTACCTAACCCTGGTCTCAAACTAGGGATTGCTCCTGGAGGAGGAACTCAGGGAGATGAGGCTCAGGAGGGCCTCCCTTCCTGGAATCTCTGTGTGGGGAGTGCACAGCAAATGGATTATGCCCAGGGGCTTGCAAAATGCAGAGAGGCAGATTCCCTTTCTCTCTTTATCTCTCTCTACCCTCATACCAACCAGGAGTTCTTAGAATTTTCTTCAGTGACTTCTAGGTGTAGCTTGGACACTGTTTCCAGAGAAAGGCCACTTGAGCATGATCAAACACACGTATAAGCAATTACATATAAAAAAAAACAATAAGCCAATGCGCACAGACCTTTGACAGCAGCACCGGACGCTCAAGGGACCAGAGTCCCTACCTTGGGCAATAGTGGTAGAGGCCGGGTTCTGCCACGCAGGTCCCTAGACCTTTGGCAGTTTCCACGATTGCAAATCCAGACATGCAGAATCTTGAGGGACAACCTACTAACTGCAAAAGAGCAAAAATTCATCAGGATTCAGAGAGTGGAAATCCATTTGTACTGGAAAAGAAGAAGTAGGCTTGCTATGAATCCAGCAGGGAGGATAGGCATAGATAAAGGCTGCTGTATGAGTCACAGAAACTATTGTTTCTCAAGGGTCATGCTGTCTTTGTAAAATGCTATGAGCACTCTCTCTTGGGGAACTCCTGCTTTCCTACCAGTGACGCCCCCAGATTCTGCTTTGCTAGTCCCATGGATTCCTGGGGATACCCAGTTGATAAGCTACGCTGTCCTCATGACAACACTTGCTAATGGACTGAATGTGTGTCTTGTCCCAATTCAGATGTTGAAGCCCTGACCCTCAAGGAGTGCCATCAGGAGATATGGGCTTTGAGAGGTGATGAGGTCATGAGATTGGAACCCTTGTGAATGAGATAAAAGCACTTCTGAGAAAAGACCTGAGAGATTGTTCTGCCAGCTGTCAGCCATGCAAGGCTACAACAGAAATATGGGCATCTATAGATAATGAAGCAGTCTCTTGCTAGATATGAGATCTCCGGATCTTGCTTTTGGACTTCTCAGCCTCTAGAACTGCAAGGAATAGTACATGTTTTGCTGTTTCAGCCACCCAGTCTGTCATCATTTGTTGCAGCAACTTGAACTGAATAAGGCAGAGCCCAAGTCCTGGTTAATCCCTGCCTCTACTCATTTCCCCTCAGAAAGAGCTTCTAATCCAGAACTGACCTCTGCTTTCCATACACGTGCTTCAGACTCCTTCTGTGAGAGCCCAGACTTTGTAAAAGACTTCTCCCTCATGGCAACCAGCATTCTGTGACTCCTGAGGAATGTCCTCCCTGACTATATTGAGTCAATCAATCTGATTTTGATTCTGGAGTCCCAGGATCAAGGACTGCATCAGGCTCCCAGCTTCATGGGGAGTCCGCTTCTCCCTCTGACCTTCTCCCCTCTCATGCTCTCTCTCTCACTCACTCTCTCTCTCAAATAAATAAATAAAAATCTTTTAAAAATCTGATTTTAACAGACCATAAGCTTGTTCTTGCTGGTCTTTGGAAGATTAGGCATTAGCCCTTCTGAGAAATTTCTGAATGGCTGCATCATGAAGGGGTGAACTGTGTCCCCAAAGTCTCTTTTTGCTGCCTTCTAATCACAGATGCTGAGACAAATTCTCCCAGGTGCTGGTTTTTCAAAGCACTTAATGCTCTGGCTTTGAAGTTCCTCACTTGACAGTTCTGCTTTAATGAGTTTGTGACAAAACAGCCAATTGGTGGTGGATGCAAAGTGCACTGATAAAGTTAATATCAGGGAACAATTTTTTGAGTGTCAAGCATGTGCATGTGTGTGCACACACATATCCATGTGCTAAGCATTAAGGTAAATGTCTGACAAGAACTAAAACATCAAAAGTCAGGATACCCCATTAGCTGATATTTTTATTATTCCTACATGCTAAACTATGAAAAACAGGGTCAGAGAATAAGAAGTGGCAAAAAGAATCAAGATTTGACGCAGTTCGATTTCACAGCCAGCCTTGATCAATAAGCATATACACCTAGTTTCAGCTCTGTGTAACCTTGCCATAACCTTGGATAAGCCATTCATCTCTCAAGTTCAGGTTCTTGGTCCAAAGGGGGAAGGGGCACAGGTTGAGTACCTCCAGTGGGACTTCCTGGCAGGCTTGTTCATCCAAGCATTGCTGTTTCAGTTTGAGTAATTGAATCCAGTCTTTGTTTTACCGAAGGCCAAGCTTGTCCAGTGTGTCCATGCCACCAGCCAACAGCATTTGTCCATGCTATGTAACAACTGAGCAACATTCATAGGAATGGTAGAGTAAAAGATGTCCATAGGTGTTGATAGATGTTCTGCATGGAGTGACAGGACCTGCTGTTTCTAGTGGCCTTCTCTGTCGAGTTAAAATAAATGGCAATTATTTGCAATGACAGGGATGAAAGTAGAGGGTATTATGCCAAGCGAAATAAGTCAGTCAGAGAAAGACAATTATCATATGATCTCACTCATATGTGGAGTTTAAGAAACAAAACAGAATCATAGAGGAAGAAAGGAAAAAAAAAAAAACAAGATGAAGTGAAAGAGGGAGACAAACCAGAAGAGACTTAAAAGAAAAGATTTTTATTTACTTATTTGACAAACATAGATCACAAGTAGGCAGAGAGGCAGGAAGAGAGAGAGAGGAGGATGCAGACTCCCCAGGGAGCAGAGAGCCTGATGTGGGGCTCGATCCCAGGACCCTGAGATCATAAACTGAGTTGAAGGCAGAGGCTTTAACCCACTGAGCCAGCCAGGTACCCCTCAGAAGAGACTCTTAATCACAGGAAACAAACTGAGTGTTCTTGGAGGGGAGGGGTATGGGTGGATGGGGTAACTGGGTGATGGACATTAAGGAAGGCATGTGATACAGTGAGCAATGGGTGTTATAAAAGACTGATGAATCACTAACCTGTATGTCTGAAACTAGTATTATATGTTAATTAATTGTATTTAGATTAAAATTTTCTTTAAAAATAATTTTAAAATAAAATAAGTAACGATCAAATAATGATCAGAGTTATCCAGCAGGGAGTATCAGATCTAGATGTCAGTTAAATTGAAGGGGCTTGCCGAAGTTTAGGAGAGTCACACTAGGTCATTTTCCTGTGTGGGGAAGTCTTCAGGGGCAGTTCCAAAGACAAAGATGATTAATATTTCTCCTTCCCCCATTCCTCCGAGAGCCAAAGATGTTTCCTCCACTCACCCACTGGCCCTGTATGTAGGTGTTGCTTTCTCTCTACCAATCACAACATCAGTGAGTAGCTATAACTTCACTTTTTCCAATATCCCCCTATCCCCGACCTTTTGTCGGGGAATAAGGGACTTGATCAGATATTAAGCGTTATAGATACTGAAGCACCTGGGTGGCTTAGTTGGTTAAATCTCTGGCTTTGGCTTAGGTCATGATCTGATCCCAGGATCAAGCCTGGCATTGGGCTTGCTGCTCAGTGGGTTCTGGTTCTCTCTCTCCCTCTGCTACTCCCCCTGCTCAGGCTCTCTCTCTGTCAAAATAAATAAATCTTTAAAAAAAAAAGAGTGGTAAGATACCAGGGGTGAGAGATAAGGAGTTTGATCAGATATCAAGAGTAGGATAGGAGATTGCTGAAAAATTGACTAAGCAGATTTCTTGCTAAAACTGGGCTAAGTGGGCGGAGCCTGAGGTCAAGGCTGGACAGAAAGAGGACTCAGAGGAACCTCACTCAAGTCTGGTCAAGGAGAAAATCTTCATCATCCATGACCATTGTATTTTCTGCAGTCACACATTTTACTAATTCTTTTATCAGACATTCAGTGAACGAGAAACATGAACACAGCAGCAATAATATAACAAATGTAAGCGCTCTAGCAGAGACAAAGGCAGTATAGGAATCCACCTCATCAGATTTAGAATATGATGATGACATGACTCCATGACTGAATTACTACCACTGCTTGACTTTACTGTGGAGATTAAGATGTAGTACACAGGATCAGAGGGAAGGGAGGGAAATATGAATGGGAGTCATCAGAAAGGGAGACAAACCATGAGGTCCCTTTAACTATAGGAAACAAACTGAGGGTTGCTGGCGGGGGAGGGGAGTGGGAGACATGGAGTAACTGGGTGATAGGCATTAAGGAGGACACGTGATGTGATGAGCACCAAGCGTTATCCACAACTGATGAGTTACTAAATTCTCTGAAACCAATGATGTACTATCTAATGGCTAATAGAATTTAAATATCTAAAAAAGACACTTAAAAAAAAAGATGTAGCATAACTCACAATATCCTTTGAGTGGAAGAATGTGTGGACTTTCCACACCTCTGCTGTCCAAGTCCCATGGCTAGTAGCCACATGTGGCTAATGACCACTTAAAAGGTGGCCAGTTCCAATGGAGAAATGCTGTAAAAGCAGAATAAACACTGGTTTTCAAAGACATATTGTAACCAAAGGTCAGAGAGTATTGCCACCCTCACATCACAAACATCGCATGACTTCTACAGCTAATGAGAGTGGGACCCAAGATGGGAGAAGTCAACCTGAAAGTCCATGATGTCAGAAAGAACATGGGGAAGAAAGAGTCACAATCCTGGAGTGGATGGGATGAGGACAGTCAGAATGCCTTTTTTTTTTTTTTTTTTTTTTTTTTTGGTGATTCTGTATACGGACAAGGAGAATTCACTGGAGATGACATCCATATGCCTCACATTTTCAAGGGAAAATTATGAAAACGCATATAGACCCACAGCCATAGTTTAATTATTTGAAATGTATTCAGACCTACTCCAGTCAGTAAATTGCATATTTTCACATTTAGCTTCTCAATTTTCTCTTCGGCCCCTCCCATTCTTGAAATCCCAACACAAATCCCATCTCTTGCCTAAGGACCATAAACTACCTCACTATCAAAGGCTACAGTTCATTCATTCATTTGATTCATTCAAAGCAACCTAATCTTGAGTGATGTTTTAGGTGCTCTTCTAGGGACTGGTGACACGGTGAATAAAACAGGTAAAGATCTCACTTTCATGGAGCCTAACTGGTATTTAGGGGAAAATCTTTCCTTATCAACATGAAAGACTTATTATGGATGTTGCTTAGAATTTCAGTTTTTTTTTTCTTGACAGTATCTCAGGTGATCATCTTTGAGGTGGTTCTCCTGAAAATACCTTTGGGGGGTACTGATTCGACTTTCTGAGTCAGACACTTTCCTAAAGACAGGGGTCACAGGAAAAGTGACAACTGTCACTCTTGCAGTAAGAACAGGGATCACAATGCTTGAAACAGAGATATGCGCTCAGCTGTCAGAAAGTCCACAAGGCTCCAAATGTGTGTGGCCAACTAAGGGAACCTATAACTCAGAGGTTATCATCCTGAGAGCAATGGGAAATCCCTCTAGTTAAGGACTCTCCTTGACGGAAGCTTGGCAATGGCCTTGATTTACTTACTATGATGTTTAGGTAATTATACACATTAAGAATAGTGCACAAGGCATTTACATTTCCATGATACCATCAAGGATATTGTTGTTTTATTAAAATGTTACATCTAAAGCTATAACGTATACAGTAGTTAAGTCAATCACTATGTGGTACAGGTGAGACTATTGTAACAGCCATACTTCCATAAAAAAGAAATTTTTTTGTGGTTTCTGATCTAGGAATCAGCCAGTGAATAATTCTATATCAGTGTCCAGTTACCGGGCTAAACATGTAATCTATTTATACTTCTGAGCGTAAGCTGAATTGTGATCACTGAGCCAGCAGTGTTCTAGTAACTACTCATTTACCCAACATAACAGATATAAGAAGGTAAAAGACTTCTAAGGAGACTGGTTACTTATATTTTGAACCACATCTTGGCAGGCGTAACTTGCAACTTGTGCTTAGTGGTAAGATTTCTGATATTTACTTTCTCCTTCCCTTGGCAAGTTAAGTTAGTTAAAAAGTAATTAGAGTTGAGTCCATTGTTTTACTTAAATGTTTACAGAGATATAGAACTCTCAAGTTTCTTTACTAGACCGGATTAGATCACATTAGTGATAAAGATCAGAATGATTTACATTGCTAAAATGAGAATTGCCTGTCAGTTTGGAGAAAGCTCATTTTTATAACCAACAGATTGGCTGGGCTAGAGATTAATGAGTGCTATGGGTGGGGTGATGAAAGTGATATATTCAATGACCTGTGGAATTTGTTCTGTAATTTCCCCACTCCTCTAGTCAGCAGAGCGTCTTCTTCAGTACCCAGCACTGCCCATAACTGCATTCAGAAAATCACTCTCCAAAAATGGTTATTTGTTTTGCCTTTTTAAAAATTTTTTAAAACATTTGATTTATTTACTTGACACACACAGAGAGAGAATGAGAGCACAAGCAGGGGGAGCAGCAGAGGGAGGGGGAGAAGCAAGCTTCCTGCTTGGTGGGATTGCACAAGGGCTGAAGAAGAGAGAATGGGAAGGGGACAAGGAGAATAGTGGGTTTCAGCTTCTTGGAAACAGAGCCCACATCTATTTCTATGTTTATCTCACTGCCCTAAACCCAGGTCACAGCACAGTGCCTGCAGCAGAGTCATGCAAGTGCTCCAGAACTGATAACTATTGCTATGTATACTTCTAAAATTCCCCCGCAAAGGGCCAAGTGTCATAGCTTCTCCCAGTTCCCCACACTGAATGCAATGAAGAATCAAACTATCAGGTTAAGGATGGCGAGGGGCATTTAACAGGACCCAGATCACAGGAGCCATATTGTATTGCAGGACCAGGGGTCTTACCAGTGACTAGGTATTCACTCCTCTTGAGAGGCTAGCTCCTTGGATCTCCCTCTTCAATCCTCTGAACCCATGTCTGGCATCAGAAACAAAAGTAAACTTAATGTATTGCCCTCGTTTATTTTATACTATTATTTGTTACAGAGGAAGAGAGAGATCACAAGCAAGGGGAGCAGCAGGCAGAGGGAAGGCAGGCCCCCCACTAGAGCCTGGTATGGGATCCAATCCCAGGACCCTGGGATCATGACCTAAACCAAAGGTAGATGCTTAACTGAGTAACCTACCCAGGCATCCCTTATTGTCCTTCTGTAAAATTTAATGTATTCTCTCTCCCTCTCTCTTTGTCCCCACTCTCTCACTCATACTCACACAATCACAGAGTCACAGACAATAGCAAGGTATTTCCCACTCTAATTCGCTAAGGCACTATGAGCTTAAGCTCAACAGAATCACTTTGCCAGCTGCTGCTCTACCGTGCCCTGATCCCTTCTCTATCCCCAAGCTCCATCTGTAACTCAAGTGTCATGGTGGTGGCTCTTTCTGCCCTCCCTCCACAAGGCTGTCATCAGCACACTCTTCCCCGTGGCTCCACTCCCTGGCACTGCCTGCCTTTGGTCTACTGGTATGCCCTCTCCTAGAGCCTTTCCACTCTCCCTGAGGGGAAGACAACCCTACTTCTCTCCTGTGGCTGTCATGTGTCCGCTATATATTGTGACGATCAGCCCGATTAAGAGATTGGGAACTAAAAGACCGGCTTCTGGTTATGGATAAAACTAACTCTGGGGCTTGGGACACATGACAGCAGCACATGGTGGTAGAACTGAGATGGTTAGGGAGTTAATCTGCATTTTCACATCTGGTCAGCAGCAGAACAAAGAGGACACCCCAGATCTCCTATCTCCCAGAACAGTACCCTTCAAGTAACTTACAGCACCATCCTTCTCCAGCATTGGAAGTGGCACTTTTCCAACCCCAAAGTCTTGATTCTAGGCAGCACTCAGAGATACTCCCTCCAGAATCACCCCTGGCTGGAAGTAGTTGTTGGCCAAGGCCTCCCAAATATTTTCCCTTCAGAGTTGCGCTTGCATTAAACTCAAAACTGTGGCACGTACGGGACTTTCCTGTCGGCCTCTAGCTCTAATGACCTATTGGACTTCAGAGGTGCTCTTTTATACCCACTTACCTTATAACATCCATGTGTGACTCCTCTAGAATTCTCTCCATGGTTTTTCTCCTGTACTAATTGTTATGGACTGAATTGTGTCCCCACAAAAGTCATATGTAGAATTCCTAATCTCCAGTATGACTGCATCTGGAGATAGGGCCTACCTAGAAGGAGGTACTGAAGGCTTGGTGAGGTCACGGGAGTCCTAATCTGCTAGGACTGGTGTCCTCATATGGGGGAAACACATGAAAGCACTCCCCCTACCTCCCCTCTGGGGGCCCACAGAGAAGAGGTCATCTGAGGGCACAGTTGAAAAGATAGTGATCTATAGACCAACAAGAAAAGGCTCACTGGAGACCAACCTTGCTGGCACCTTGATCCAAAAATTCTGGCCTCCAGATCTGTGAGAAAATACATTTCTGTCATTTAAGCCCCCCAGCCTGTGTTTGGTATAGCAGCCTGAGTAGACAAAAATATACTGATAAAGCCTTCTTTCAAGCTTGGGAGAAACTTTCTATACACTGTGCTCCATGCTTTTGGGCCTAACCCTTCTCTCCATAGCCATTGCTAATATTTGAGCCAGAGAAGTCATAAATACTAGCAATGTTGGAATTGGATAGGGGATCAATAACCATCTAACTCAGTATCCCCAGCTATGAAGAATTAACACACAGACACAGACACACACACACACACACACACACACACACACACTCACACACACACACACACTACAAACATGGTTATCCCACTTAATTACATTGGTGATTTCTTGATACCCAAGCCCACATGCCAGCTCCCCTTCGGAGTACTAACCTCACTATCTCCCTGTGACCTACCCACCTCCATGCAGACCTAGGACCTTATACCTCAACTCCTGGCCAAGCTAACGACAAAAGTTTATGATTCAGTTCCTATCTCTCCTGCTTTATTTATGACCTCTTAAAGTCTAGTGACCCATCCTCCTCTTCTTTCTAAAAAACATAACAAAACACACTGCTTCCTAGGAACCTTTCAGATTTAAAAAAAATTTTTTTTTAGAATTTTATTTCATTTCAGTGTAACAGTATCCATTGTTTTTGCACAACACCCAGTGCTCCATGCAATACGTGCCCTCCCCAATACCCACCACCTCCTTCCCCATACCTCCCCTCCACCCCTTCTAAATCCTCAGATTGTTTTTCAGAGTCCATAGTCTCATGTTTCACCTCCGCTTCCAATTTCCCTCAACTCCCTTCTCCTCTCCATCTCCCCTTGTCCTCCATGCTATTTGTTATGCTCCACAAATAAGGGAAACCCTATGACCATTGACTCTCTCTGCTTGACTTATTTCACTCAGCATAATCTCTTCCAGTCCTGTCCATGTTGCTACAAAAGTTGGGTATTCATCCTTCTTTCAGATGTTTTTTACCTCTATAATCTACTGGAGGATAACAATGTACCAGAACCCTTGAGTGACCATTAATGCCTATTGGTCACATCGTGTATGCTACATAGGACCTTATTCTGTGTTCTTAACAATCATGGCTTCGACTCATAGCTGAAGGTGGACTTTAACTGGAGTCTATTGTGCAAATACCTGAAGCAGGAAGTCCCCTGCCCAGTGAATGAGGCATGCAGACTTCCAGAGGTCTTGAGGTCCTCTCTTCAAATATACACATTCACTTTGAGCAATCAGGATTCCCACCCAAACGAGAGACAGAAGAAAAGAAAAAAGTAAAAAAAGAAAAGAAGAAAAAAAGAGAGAGAGAGAGAGACAGGAAAGAAAGGGAAGATGAAAAAGAAGATTCAGCCCAGATGGGCCCCAAGGTAAGATTTATGAAGTAGACAAACAAAAGAGATAAGAAGACTGATACAAGTATATGACAAGAGAAAAAATATATATATATATGCAAATAAAGAAAGAACCTCGTCAAAAAGAACCACAAGTGTAAAATTTATATGCTATCAGGACAAACACAAAAAACACAGAAACACTGGTGGAAGAAGATGGGAGAGTTCTTATACATTCTCAGTGTGTGCGAGGAAGGTTGTTTTGATTCTTCCTGGATGTATCTTGATATCTTTGTTAAAGGACTCAACTTTCCTAAGATAAAGGGGATTAAAAATTGGTTTACCTATAGGGGTAGTATTGATTGGGGAAAGGGGATTACTTTGAAGTTTAACTCTATATGAATATTAGAGGATAAAATTAAAAAGGAAGAAACTAAACTATACTAAAATTTAAAAAAAGGAATTCAAAAAATAAAAATGCAAAAGAAAAACATGGGTGTATGTATCAAAAAGTTAGGTTAGAAAGGTATTATGGAATTTGATGTACTGTACAACTCACTGTGATGGTAAATAGCTTACAAAAATTACCTATCTGTAAAAAAAAAAAAAATGAACTGGAATAGTGGGAACAAGTGAACTATACAAGTTTTCCTATGAAGTAGTGGTTGTTCTCTTGTAGTCCTTTTTTTTTTCTTTCTTGGTTTTTTTTGGGGGGGCGGGGCCTGCCACGTGGGTTGTCAGTCAATGATGTTTCCTGAGTTAAGTCCTCCCACCCCCCTCAAGGGGTTGGGCTCTGAGGAAACTGTTTTTTTTCAGGCTTTTGTTCTCTCGCAGTTTTTAATCTTGTTCACTTTTTTTTCCCTCTCACCTTGACCGCCTTTGATGGTTTTTGTAGTTTTAGAGGAAAAAAAACCACACCCTGGTCTCCCTCTCAGAGAGAAGCCTCAGTCTGGGTGCAGAGCCTAAATAAGTTCCCCCTTGGCCACCGGCAGAGCAGGTTCCAAGTTGCAAACCCGGGGGGCGCAGGATCTTTTGCCTGTACCCAAAGCCAAGGCCGTGGCAGCTGTCTGGGAGCTCCCGACTGCCAGAGAGTTTCCAAGCAGCGATCGCACACTGAGATTTTGCTGCTGGCCCAGGCTGGGAGTGCCCAGCTTTCACGCACCTCTTTCAGATGTGGCGTGCGTCTCAGGCACTGAGAACGGGGTGCTGGTCCGTAAGCACCAGGCTGGGCTTTTGCGCACCTCTGTCAGGGGAGAGTTTGTGGTGCGTGGCTTAGGCTTTGAAACAATGGCTCGGGTCAAAGAGCGCCGGCCGGGCCTTTGTAACTCAGGGGAGCATGAGGGACTTGTGCGAGTATCTCAAGCTTTGTGGTAGGGCTCGCACGTTTTGCCGACCGGCGTGGCTCCCATCCCCTCACAGGAACTAGAACCCACGCATTCTTGGGCGCGCTGGCGGCTTAGGGACCAAGAGCTGGTTTCTCCGCTGCACTCTCTCTGCCTCAGTGCCACGGGAGACTGTCCTGGGACCGGGGACTTAAGCCCCTGTCCCTAGCTGCCCCAATTCCCACAATTTCCCCCTGCGATCCTTTGCTCTTTTGGAATGCTTTCTACCAGTCTCCAAGTTAATGCTGGTCCCCAGATGCAGTGCACTCTCGCTCGTATTGGGGTATTACTTTCCAACTGGTTGCCTCTGGTGGCTCCCTCCCCCTTTTGTTTATCTTCTGATATCAGTCCACCGCCATTCCCATTTCGCTTTACCTGCCCACTGGCGTCTTCTGCCCCTATAGAGATCCAGATGTGTATAATTCTGATCTCAGGCTGATTTCATGGGTGATCGGAGTCCTTTGCTAGGTAATCAGCTCACTTTGGGGTATCAGCTGAAAAGGCGCCTCCTCCTACTCCCCTGCCATCTTGTCCCCCCCCCCCTACACATTCACTTTGAACAATCGTACCCTCCCCGAGGGAAAAGACAACCATCCAAAATCTGCGTGTGGCCTCAGAGAGTTGCTGCTAGATTGCAGGCAGTGTTAGCGAACTCCAGTTTGTTGGCCCCTCGGTGCTAGAAATCCCCATTTCTATACACAAGCTTCCTCTCAAAATTAATGGAGTCAACTGGGTAATTTTCTATCGACATAACAAAAGTCCAAGGCTATGTATTTTGAAACAAACAATTTTGTCCTCTATTGGGTTTTCTATTTTAGTAGAATTATGTGTAAGAGAGGCAGTTAGAAAGAGCTTTTGATGTACAAATTTAAATTTGAACTTATTCTAATTTTGAACTTTATTCTCTTCCCTCTCCCTGGGGAATTTCTTTCATGTCCTTTTTAAAAAAAATGTTATTTATATATTTGACAGAGAGACACTGCAAGAGAGGGAACAGAAGCAGAAAGAGAGGGAGAGGGAGAAGCAGGCTTCCCACCAAACAGGGAGCCCGATGTGGGTCTCAATCTCAGGACCATGGGATTATAACCTGAGCCTAAGACAGATGCTTAACAAATGAGCCACTCAGGCACCACTTGTTTCATGTTCTTAATAGAACTGAGAGTTTTTGTATAGAATATGGATGGTCACCATGATTCTATAGTGCCTTGCTTGACCGAGATATAAAAGTATACAAGCATCAGCTTTCAAAGGATTACGTCCAGCAAATTCTTATGTTTACCATAATGTTAATTTTTAAAATTTACTTGTTTAGATGCAGTACAAAAAACAGATGTTTGTCATTTTTGTAGCAAATTATTACTGGTTTTTCATTCATTTTTGAGAGTCCTGAAGATGTTTGGTTTCCCTTGAAGTACTGAAAAGATACTAAAATTATTTGGGGGGACTGGGTTGGTCAGTCGGTTGAGTGGCTGCCTTTGGCTCAGGTCATGATCCCAGGATCCTGGGATCGAGTCCATCTTCAGTCTCTCTGCTCAGCAGAGAGCCTGCTTGTAACTCTCCCTTTGCCTGAAGCTCTACCTACTTGTGCTCTCTCTGTCAAATAAATAAATAAAATCTTCTTAAAAAACTGTAAGGGCTTCTCAGTCACTCTATCCTACTATCCCCATTTGTACATAAGGAAAGGCAGTGCAAACCTGGAGGGAGGAGCCCAGAATGAAAATGAAAGAAAGAAAATGAAAAAGATAGAAAATGAAAGGGGAACTGGCTGAGAGACTAGAACCAAAGCTTCACCAAAGTATAGCCTTCCAGGAAGTAGAAAATGGGATGTTTGCTTCCAGCTTAGAGAGTATGGGAGCTTGGGTAAAAGAAACAAGCAAAATCCCAATGATTACGAGGCTCTGGAAGAATGGGGTGGGGTACCCAGCTGACCAGTAGGTTACAAACCCTGATTCTACCCATTTTCATTAAAAAGAAAAAAAAAATACCCTGCAGTTCATCCTCTTCATGCCCCTCCCTCCTGCAAAGAGAGTACAAAGCAGTGACTCTCGAGGTACATAAAAATGAGTGAGACATAAACCAACAATCACAAATGTTTCAGAAAAATCAAGCCACGGAAAAAAAGAACAGCTTTAATATGTTTTATCCTTTCTTTCAAGAGAGAATATGCACCTAAGGGGGGGGGGAGTGTTAGACATTAACATCAATGTAATTAAATTAATCATATGGATAAGCCAGAATATCTTATCATGAAATGAGAGCAGACAGTTATAAAAATAATTAACCGATATCTTGGAAATACAAAGAGCAACAGCAGTAAAAAGAAACCTTTCAAAGAGATGGGTTGAATAGCAGAATGAGCACTGCTTAAAACCAAACCAGAGAGATGGAATATCAAGCTAAGGAATTCTCTAAGAAAGGAACCCAAGGAAGAAAAAGAAAAAACCTCTGAGTGACAGGTAAGGAATTACAGAAGACAGACCTAAAAGTTTCAGTAGAAGTCTACAGACATCCCATTGGTTTGTTATCCTTCCTGCTTATCTTCTCAGCCAAAAGTAAAGCACCTCAGCGCCGTTGGACTTTTTCCCAGTTATTGTTGGCTTCTGGCTCAGAGGCTCAAAGTGCTGGTTTGGGCCCCAGTTTTCGCCCAGCATTCCCCTACCAGCACCTGTGACTTTTTCAGACAGCCTCCTCAGGAAGCCCAGGACAACCAGCAGCTTCAGCGCTACCCAGTCCCTAGCACTGTGCCTCCTAAGCTAACACTTCGTTACACTCTACCTGTCTAGAGCCAGTCCGAGGCGACGCCCCAGGACTCCAATGAGTCCAGCTGCCAGATGCCAATCCAGCGATGAGAAAGCTCCTGAGCTCCAGAAAGCCACATGGGGACGCTGAGCCCCAAGGCCCCTGCATCAAGGTCCCGCCCCTCCGCGCAGACCCCGCCCCTTTATCAGCCAGGCTCTGTTGGAGTGCGGGGGCCTTGTGGGAGTTGTGGTCCCCCCAGGGCCTCCAGCCTCCTGCAGGAAGGTGGGGCTGGCAGCTGGAAGAACCTGGGAACCACAGCTGCAAAGGATGCCTCTGCCTCCCTGGGAACTCAGGCTCTATGGTGGCCAATTAGGCAGGACCACGGGAGTCTCCAAAACAAAGAGCAGGAGCAGGCTGGGCGCCTTCCCCTAGGCCCGCCGCCCTCCTGCCCTCCCACTCTCTCGCACTCCCTCACTCCCACCAGCCCTCTCTCAGGTTTGGAACTTGATGAGGGTGCAGGAGGCTGACTGAGGACAAAGCAAAAGCTGGCACCTTGCACCCCCTCTCCTCCCGCTCCCCTTGGTAATAGGTGTAACATTCCTCAGGCACCCCTGACCGCCATAAACGAGAAACAAAGAGTTAACTTGCAGAGATCACAATCCTGTAAGACAGGCACCTCCCCCCAACTATCTTGATGTTAATGGCTTGGTAAAAGACAACTCCTCTTTAACATATGAAAACTCCATTGAAACCTCCCTTTCCCTTACCTTCCCCCAACCACAGATTACTTAACCTGCAGCTCTTCCTGCCCACAGGTGCTGTCCCCCTGCCTCAATAAACCACTGTTTTGCAGCAAATATGTCTCAAGGATTATTTCTTGGTCATCTGCTCCGGACCTCAGCCCACTGAACCTCACCTAGGTTCTAGAACTTCATCAACTCTTTCCCTTAAAAATTTATGGTCCATATGGTTTTAAAATTAAATATACTAGAATGTTATTTTCTTTTTAGAATACTGTCCTTCACATCAATAATCTTTCACTACAAGTTCAGGTTACTTTTGTATTACTAAAACACATTGTTAAGGAAAAAAAGAAAAAAGCTGTCTCCCACTGAGTGTGAGCCAATGAGTCTAACAGCTACTCAGGTGATACCAAAAATCCATCATGGTTCCTCATTCCCAAAGAAGATTCACTGCCTTTGATGGGGGACAATAACAAGGTCATTCTGGAGATGGAATGCCTGGCCATGGTTCCTCACTGGTCTGTCAAGCTTCAAATAGGGAACTCCTTACAGTAAGATGCCAGGTTTCACCACTGTCCCAGCTGCTTTTCTTGCAGCCCCTACACAAGTTTTGGATCTTCTCCTTCAAGGAATTTTCCCTCCAGCCCAGTTCTCAAGAGCTAAAGGTTGCTCAACTCCCTTGCAAATCCCTGGTGCCAGCTTCAGGCCCAGGTCCTTCAAGCCAAGTCCTTAGTGCCTCTCAGTGATGAGGGAGCATGAGACTGACTGAAAACAAAGCAAAAGCTGGTGCCTTGCACCCCCCTCATTCCACTCTCCATCCGTTCCCCCTCAGTCCTATGTGTAGCATCCCTCAGGCAGCCCTGACTTCCATGAACAATAAGCAAATAGTTAACTTGCAGAGCTCACAATCCTGCTATACAGGAGTCTCCCTTGGCTTACAAATGTCCTAAATCTCACTAACAAAGACGATTGATAGCAGGATTGTGACATCCCACCAAAAAGTCTCCCAACTACCTTAATCTTAAAGGCTGGTCTAAAGACAACATTGATCAAGCCACAAGGGCAAGACCTCAGGTAGGCCTGGGATATCCTGGCACCTTGTAGGCCCTCTTCCTTCCACTCACCTTCCCACAACTTCAGGGTATGTAACCTGCCATCCCTCACAACCAGGGGCAGCTGCATCTCCGCCTGCCCACGGGTCCTGTCCCCGTGCTTTAATAAACAACCTTTTTGCACCATAGATGTCTTAAGAATTCTTTCTTAGCCATCGGCTCCGAACCTCACCCCATCGAACCTGACTTAGGTTCTGGGACTTCATCATCAGCACCTACTGCTCTCCTCTCCTGGTGGTCTCTCCGGAAGGGGTCTTCTCTAGCTCTTCTAGCAGGAGATGGGCACTTCCCATCTACCCCTGTTGCCAGACCAACCTTACCTATCATGCAGGGTCAGGTTGGCCTGGCTTTTTATCTGTTGTTCTCTTCTGAGTGGTTAGTTTGTCACAGATACCGTGCTTTGCTTTTGTCAGGATTTACCCTGGACTATCAAAACCCTTTTCTTGTGCCAGTGAAGCCTAAGAAACATTCCTGATGAGAGAACCAGGAACTCGAACAGATCATATTTATCCTGAATGTTCTGTCCAAAATGAAAAATATATTTCTGAGGAGCCTCAAGAGCTCTGAGAAGGGAAGTTTCACCAACTCTGTCATGTAGTGGCATCAATTCTGATTCTGTGTCAATTTTGCTACTTTCCCAGCTGGTAATTCTCTACCTCAGAAAGGCCACTCTCAACCGTTTCCTCTCTCAAAGGCAGTTGCTCTTAGAGTCTGCACATGGCACTTGGGGCCTGCTGGTAGTTGGCTACTGCCCTCTGTACCTTGGGTCTAACAGCTGCATGGCATCAAGACGAGAACGTCTCTTGTTCTAAGACTTAATATAGTTTGGGGCACATGGTAAGCAATAATCACTTTTTTTTTGTTGATCCAAGTGTTCGAGCTTTCTTAATTATTCTAGTACCACAATATACTTGTTCTAAGATCCCCCCCCCCATTTTAATATCTCTTAAGGTGGCACTCACCTTGCACTTGATGACATATCCTAGTTTAACTGACAGCATTTCTCTTTCTTAGTCGAACATAAACTATAGTGCATCTTACCCTGATGAAAGCTAGGATGAAATTAAATACCCTATTATGGTTACGATTCTGATTCTGATATTTGAAATCCTCCGGTAGCTCCCTGTGCCCCCACAGTGTAGTACCTCACCTCCTTGGCAGAGTATACAAACCATCTCACCCCCAATGTTAGCCTCCATCCCCAGGTGATGCTGCCAGATCAGTTGTCAGTTGTCATGAACTTGCTGTAGTTTCCCAAATGCACTCTGCTGCCTCCTGGCACTTTGAAACTTGACACACTCATCCTCATTCTTCTGCTTTGCCCTTGTGTATCACCTCCCCTGAAAATCTGTTCCTAAGTGGCTTTTCCCAGCTCCAACCTACCCTTGGCAGTCTTTTATCTCCCTGTGGTAAAGCCTGTCACACTGCACCACAGACATGCCCGTTGTCCCCCTGAGAAGAGAGAAGGGACAGTGAGGGCCCCCCAGCATTTGCAGCTCTAGTGCAGAGCCCCATGCCTGGCTTGCAGGAAATGCCAGATCATGAAGACAAACTGAGATCACCCTCTGGCTAAAACTAGCTCGTCTTTGCCTACTGCAGGATCTGGATCAATAAATATAAGCCAGTTATTATTGCTGTTTTTCTAGGGATTTTTCCCCCATATATTTCCCAGGTCTTTACTCTTTTTATATCACTTTAATTCAAGCTTCAATCACTTCCTAGTCAGATCAGGTGAAATCATTTTCCTTCCCATACCCTCGATGTATTTCACACCTAGTAATTTTTTTTAAAGATCTTATTTACCCATTTGACAGATCACAAGTAGGTAGAGAGACAGGCGGGGGGGGGGCAGGCTCCCCGCTGAGCAGAGAGCCCGATGTGGGGCTCCAGCCCAGGACCCTGAAATCATGACCTGAGACGAAGTCAGAAGCCTAAACCACTGAGCCACCCAGGAGCCCCCATACCTGGTAATTTTTAATCAACGTGGATTTGCTGCATCAAATAGTTCCTTCTTCTTCAAATATAAATATATAAATATATTGATCAAGTCACTCGCATGTGTTAGGAGAATGTTATACCTTTATTAGCAAACTTGAAATCTTGGCCATTGGTTTTGATTTTTGTTTTGGTTTGATTTGGTTCGGTTTTTGTAATTTTAAAAATCCTTCCAGCCCTTGGCGCTGTCTGAGCTGATTGCTTTCAGCTGTTTCTGCAACAAAATTGTCCTGGCAGCGAAAACTCTCATTGTTTTATTGTTTTCAGTTGTGCCCCCTTCTGAACACTTTGTTAAGAAAAGGCTTTTTTTTTTTTTTTTTTTTTTGGCTATGGCAAATGCGTAACAACAATGAGGTATTTCAAAGAGGTGAACCACAGATAAATTTCTCTAAGGGTAGGGTGAGGGTTACTCAAAAAGGAACTTTACAAGGCTTTTAAAGATATCTATAATCATTATAACTTAACATGACTGATTGTTACTGTGCTCTTAACTGGTCAAACACTTGTTGGTTTCCAAGAAAGACTAACATAGTACTAGATGGTTCTAGCGGCGTTCTAGCACAGGGTCTCATGAGGCAGGTATTCTAGCCACTGGTTGTGCAAGGCATGAGGCCTGTTAGTGATTCTATTTTTTCCTCTGCAAAATGGGCCCCCAGGTCCTTTCTACCCAAATAAATAATGTGGTGATTCTCTCAGTGAGTTGTACTTTTGGTTTAAACAGCCAACTGTCTCTTAAAAAGGAATTTTGTTTAAAATCCTTTAAAAAAAAGTCCTTTAAAAAAAAACTTTTTTTATTTTTTATTTTTTAATCCCATATGTTTACTCTGATCCTGGAACTTTGTCATTTTGACCTTCTCTGCTGATTAAAATATTCTCTCCAAAATGTCAGTTATTTGCAGGTACTTGCACTTTAGACATTCTTTACATATATATTTTTTTAAATCTATTCACGATTCTTAGTGAAAATCTCGGGAATCTGAAAGACTACTATTTGCTATTCATCGAATAGTTACTGTCTCCACTAAGTGACAAGGCTTCAGAGAACGTGAGCTCACAAGAGATGTAGCCTTTTTTCCACTTTCTGCTACCATGTTCATTTCTATGTTACTCAGAGGAGTCTTCTTTGTAGAAATATATTATCCAATCTTTTAAAAATCATAAAGCTGAATTCTGTCTCTTCATTCGCCACAACGCTTAAAAAGCCAAGCAAATTTTGTTCCATTTTTTAAGAGCCCATAGATGGCATTTTTATATGTTGCATTTTTGAGTTTTCATCACTATTTATGTTACTTCTACTTCACAGATAAACAATTGCTAATGACAATGTGAACTTCCTATAAATGTGCAATCAAAATCCCTAGGTACACATTACTGAAGTTCTTCATTCCCTTTAAACATTATTTCCTTCTTGATATGCATTCTTGTTTTGTATTGTATTGCATTATAAAGTTGTTCCTTTTTTAACAGACTGCATTTTTTAGAGTAGTTTGGGGATCAAAGTAAAATTCCCTTCCCCACATACACACAGCCTTCTCCATTATCAACATCGTGTACCACAGTGATAATTTGTCACCCTCACTGACCCTACACTGACACATCACTATCACCCCAAAGTCCACAGTTTACATTAAAGTTCACTCTTGGTGGGGTACTAGGGTGGCTCAGTGGGTTAAGGCTTCTGCCTTCAGCTCAGGTCATAATCTCACGGTCCTGGGATCGAGCCCCAGACCAGACTCTCTGCTTGGCAGGGAGCCTGATTTCCCCCAACCCCTGCTTTCCCCGCCTGCCTCTCTGCCTGCTTTGATGCCTGTCAAATAAATGAATAAAATCTTAAAAAAAAAAAACTTTTCTCATAGAGTTTACCTTTGGTATAGTACCTTATGCATTTTGACAACTGTGTAGCGATATATATCTAAAATATCATACATATCATACAGAACATTTTCACTGCCCTAAAAATCCTCTGTGCTCTGCCTATTCATCCTCCTCTCCTAACTGCTACAAACCGCTTACCTTTATACCATTTGCGCAGTTCTGCCTTTTCTAGAAGGTCATATAGGTGGAACCTTGCAACATGAAGCTTTTTCAAATTGACTTCTTTCACTTATTATGATGAATTTTAAGTTTATTCCATGTTTTTTCATTGCTTGATAGCCATTTCTCTTTATCGCTGAATCATATCCCATTGTCTCAATGGACCATAGTTTATCTATCCATTATCCTCCTGAAGGACATCTTGGTTACTTGCAACTCTTGGCACTTATGAGTAAAGCTGTTATAAACACAGGTTTATATGCACGTTTTTGTGTACACAAAGTTTTCAGCTCTTTTGGGTGAGTTCCAAGGAGCACGATTGCTGGATCATATGGCAAGAATATGCTTAATTTTGTAAGAAACTGCCCAACTGTCTTCCAAAGTGGTAGCACCATTTTGATGTTCTCACCAGATTAAATGAGAGATTCTCTTGTTCCTCATCGTCAAAAGCATTTTATGTTGTCAGTATTTTGGATTTTAGCCATTCTAATAGATGTGTAGTGATATATCATTGTTTTATATATTTATTTATTTTTAAAAAATATTTTATTTATTTATTTGACAGAGAGAGATCACAAGAAGACAGAGAGGCAGGCAGAGAGAGAGAGAAAGGGAAGCAGGCTCCCGATGAGCAGAGAGCCTGATGTGGAACTCGATCCCAGGACCCTGAGATAATGACCTGAGCCGAAGGCAGCGGCTTAACCCACTGAGCCACCCAGGCGCCCCTCATTGTTCTTTTAATTTACAATTCCTTAATTATACATCCTGTGGATCATCACAGCATTTTTTCATATCATTATTGCCATCTCTATATCTTCTTCAGTGAGGTGTCTGTTCCAGTCCTTCCCAATTTTTCAATCAGGTCGTTCATTTTCTTATGTTTGAGTTTTAGTATCATTCTGACTGGTGTGAGGTTATATATATATATATATATATATAAAATTATTATTATTTTCTATAAAGATATATTTTTATCCCCAGGGGTACAGGTCAGTGAATCGCCAGGTTTACACACTTCACAGCACTCACCATAGCACATACCCTTCCCAAATTCCATAACTCCACCCCCCTTCTCCCAACGCTCCTCCCCCCCCCGCAACCCTCAGTTTGTTTTGTGAGATTAAGAGTCACTTACAATTTGTCTCCCTCCCAATCCCATCTTGTTTCATTTATTTTTCTCCCACCCCCTTAACCCCTATGTTGCATCTCCACTTCCTCATATCAGGGAGATCATATGATAGTTGTCTTTCTCCGCTTGACTTATTTCGCTAAGCATGATACCCTCTACTTCCATCCATGTCGTCGCAAATGGCAAGATTTCATTTCTTTTGATGGCTGCATAGTATTCCATTCTGTATATATACCACATCTTCTTTATCCATTCATCTGTTCATGGACATCTAGGTTCTTTCCATAGTTTGGCTATTGTAGTCATTGCTGCTATAAACATTCGGGTGCACGTGCTCCTTCAGATCACTACGTTTGTATCTTTAGGGTAAATACCCAGTAGTGCAATTCCTGGGTCAAAGGGCAGTTCTATTTTCAACATTTTGAGGAACCTCCATACTGTTTTCCAGAGTGGTTGCACCAGCTTGCATTCCCACCAACAGTGTAGGAGGGTTCCCCTTTCTCCACATCCTCGCCAGCATCTGTCATTTCCTGACTTGTTGATTTTAGCCATTCTGACTGGTGTGAGGTGATATCTCATTGTGGTTTTGATCTGTATTTCCCTGATGCCGAGTGATGTGGAGCACTTTTTCCTGTGTCTGCTGGCCATCTGGATGTCTTCTTTGCAGAAATGTCTGTTCATGTCTTCTGCCCATTTCTTGATTGGATTATTTGTTCTTTGGGTGTTGAGTTTGCTAAGTTCTTTATAAATTTTGGACACTAGCCCTTTATCTGATATCTCATTTGCAAATATCTTCTCCCATTCTATCAGTTGTCTTTTGGTTTTGTTAACTGTTACTTTGCTCTGCAAAAGCTTTTGAACTTGATGAAATCCCAATAGTTCATTTTTGCCCTTGCTTTCCTTGCCTTTGGTGATGTTCCTAGGAAGACGTTGCTGCGGTTAAGGTCGAAAAGGTTGCTGCCTGTGTTCTCCTCAAGGATTTGGATGGATTCCTTTCTCACATTGAGGTCCTTCATCCATTTTGAGTCTATTTTTGTGTGTGGTGTAAGGAAATGGTCCAATTTCATTTTTCTGCATGTGGCTGTCCAATTTTCCCAACACCATTTATTGAAGAGGCTGTCTTTTTTCCATTGGACATTCTTTCCTGCTTTGTCGAAGATTAGTTGACCATAGAGTTGAGGATCTATTTCTGGGCTCTCTATTCAGTTCCATTGATCTATGTGTCTGTTTTTGTGTCAATACCATGCTGTCTTGATGATGATGACAGCTTTGTAATGGAGCTTGAAGTCCGGAATTGTGATGCCACCAACTTTGGCTTTCTTTTTCAATATTCCTTTGGCTATTCAATGTCTTTTCTGGTTCCATATAAATTTTAGGATTATTTGTTCCATTTCTTTGAAGAAAATGGATGGTATTTTGATAGGAATTTCATTAAATGTGTAGATTGTCTTAGGTACCATAGACATTTTCAGAATATGTATTCTTCCCATCCAGCAGCATGGAACATTTTTACATTTCTTTGTGTCTTCCTCAATTTTTTCATGAATACGTTATAGTTTTCAGAGTATAGATTCTTAGCCTTTTTGGTTAGGTTTATTCCTAGGTGTCTTATAGTTTTGGGTGCAACTGTAAATGGGATTGATTCCTTAATCTCTCTTTCTTCTGTCTTGTTGTTGGTGTAGAGAAATGCAACTGATTTCTGTGCATTGATTTTATAACCTGACACTTTACTAAATTCCTACACAAGTTCTAGCAGTTTTGGAGTGGAGTCTTTTGGGTTTTCCACATATAGTATCATATCATCTGCAAAGAGCGATAGTTTGACTTCTTCTTTGCCAATTTGGATGCCTTTAATTTCCTTTTTTTTTGTCTGATTGCTGAGGCTAGGACTTCTAGTACTATGTTGAATAGCAGAGGTGATAACGGACATCCCTGCCATGTTCCTGACCTTAGCAGAAAAGCTTTCAGTTTTTTTTCCATTGAGAATGATATTTGCAGTGGGTTTTTCATAAATGGCTTTGATGATATTGATGATATTGATGATATATTGATGATATGTGCCTTCTGTCCCTGCACTATGAAGAGTTTTGAGCAGGAAGGGATGCTGTACTTTGTCAAATGCTTTTTCAGCATCTATTAAGAGTATCATATGGTTCTTGTTCTTTCTTTTATTAATGTGTTGTATGACATTGATTGATTTGCAGATGTTGTACCAACCTTGCAGCCCTGGAATAAATCCCACTTGGTCGCGGTGAATAATCCTTTTAATGTACTGTTGAATCCTATTGGCTAGTATTTTGGTGAGAATTTTTGCATCTGTGTTCATCAGGGATATTGTTCTATAGCTCTCTTTTTTGATGGGATCCTTGTCTGGTTTTGGGATCAAGGTGATGCTGGCCTCATAAAATGAGTTTGGAAGTTGTCCTTCCATTTCTTTTTTTTTTTTTTTCTGATTTTATTTATATTTATTTATTTGAGAGAAAGAATGAGAATGGAGAATCAAAGGGAGAAGCAGACTCCCTACTGAGCAGGGAGCCCCATATGGGACTCGATCCTTGGACTCTATCCTGGGACTCCAGGATCATGCCCTGAGCCAAAGGCAGTTGCTTAACCACCTCAACCATCCAGGCACCCAGATCCTCCAATTTCTGAAGAGGGTGTTGAATTCTTCAGCTGTAATAATGAATTCATCTATTTCTCCCTGTAGTTCTAGTAGTTTTTGCCCCAGGCATTTTGACATCTGTTGTTAGACACATATATTTTAAGAGTTGTTAAGTCTTCCTGAAAAATTGACTGCTTTATTATTATGTTATGCCCCTCTTTATCTCTGAAAACTTTCTTTGCTCTGGAGTCTGCTCTGTCAGAAATTAATGTAGCTATTCCTGCTTTCTTTTTATTAGCGTTAACATGCTATATATCTCTCCATCGCTTTGCTTTTAATTTCTATAAGTGTCTTTATATTTTAAATAGGTTTCTTTATTTTAAGATTTTATTTATTTGAGAGAGAGATGAATGGGGTAGGAGCTGAGGGAGAAGGAAAAGAAGACCACCCACTGATCAGGGAGCCTGATGCAGGGCTCAATTCCATTACCGCAAGATCATGACCTGAACTGAAGGCAGATACTTAACCGACTGAGCTACCTAGGCACCCCTAAAATAAGTTTTTTATACATAAAATATAGTTAGATCTTGTTTTTTGATCCACTCTAATAATCTCTTTTAGTTGGTATATTTATAAAATTAACATTTAAAGTGATTATTGATATTTTGGATTGATGCCTATCATAGTTGTTACTGTTTTCCATTTAGTGCCTTTGTTCTTTGTGCCTGTTTTTATCTTCCTCTCCCTTTTGTAGTTTTTAAAAAATATTTTATTTATTTATTTGTCAGAGAGAGAGCACAAGCAGGGGGAGCAGCAGCAGGCAGAGCAGGCAGAGGGAGAAGCAGGTTCCCTGTTCAGCAAGGAGCCTGATGTGGATCTTGATCCCAGGACCCTGGGATCATGACCTGAGCCAAAGGCAGATGTTTAACCAACTGAGCCACCCAGGTGCCCCACCTTTTGTAGTTTTATTCTTTTATTTTTATTTTTTTCCTTTTGTAGTTTCAATTGAGCATTTTATGGGATTCCATTTTATTTTCTTTTGTAGCATATCAGTTATATTACTTAAAAAAAACTTTTTTAGTGGCTGTCCTAGACTTGTGCAATATAATAATACAAGCCATTTTCAAATAGTGCAAGTACCTTATAATAACATAAGTAATCCTAATTCCTCCCATATATCCCTTGTATCGTTGCTCATTTCACTTATACAATAAGCATACTAAACATATATATGTATATAAACACACATAATTAAGTACATTGTTGCTATGATTATTTTGAACAAATTATTGTTAGATCAGCTAAAAGTAAGAAAAATAAAAGCTTTTATTTTACCTTGATGTATTGCTTCCCTGATGGTCTTCCTTTCTTTATGGAAGTCTGAGTTTTTGACCTCTATTTTTTCCTTCTAAAGAACTTCTTTTAACATTTCTTGTAAGGCAGATCCACTGGCAATTAATTCCCTCAATTTTTGTTAAATTGAGAAAATATTTACTTTTCTTTCACTTTCGGAGGTTAAGTTTTCAGGGTGCAGAATTCTAGGTTGGCATTTCTTTCCCCCTCTCAACACTAAATATTTCACTTCACTGTCTTCTCGTTTGCCTGGTTCTTGAGCAGAAGTTGGATGTAATTCTTACCTTTATTCCTCTAGAGTAAGGTGTTTGTATTCTCTGGCTTATTGTTCCTTTATCATTGCTTTTCTGAAGTTTGAATATATTATGCTTTAGTATAGTTTTGTTTGTCTTGCTTGGTTTTGGTTTTTGTCATTTATCCTGCTTGGTGTTCTCTGAGAGTCCTGGATCTGTGGTTTGGTCTCTGATACTAATTTAGGAAAATTCTCAATCATTATCACTTCAAATATTTCTTTTGTTTCTTTCCCTCTTCTTCTGATATTCCCATTACATATATGTTAAAATTTTGTAGCTACATCTCAGTTCCAGAACATTTTGTTCTAGTTTCTTTTTCTATCTTCTTTGCCTTCCATTTTGGAATTTTCTACTGTCTTATCCTAAGCTCTGAATTTTTCTCCTCAGCCATATCCCATATGCTGATGAGCCCATCAGAGGCATTCTTTATTTCTGCTACAGTGTTTTTTTTCCCCTAGCATTTAAAAAAATTTTCTTTTGAGAACTTACTTCTTCCTACTTAAGTTGTCAATCCACTCTTGCCTGATGTCTACTGTATCCATTAGAGCCCATACCATATTGATCAGAGTTTTCAGTTCTCTGGTTGATAATTCCAACAATCTTGCCATTGCTGTTTCTTCAAATTGTGTTGCCTTTTTAGTATGCCTTGTAACTTTTTCTTGATAGCCTGACATGATGTACCAGGTAAAAGGGACTGTGGCACATAGGCCTCTCATACGCCAGCTTTTAGTAATGTGGTGGTGAGTGTTGGGGTGAGGAAGCATTCTGTAGTCCTATTATTTGGTTTCAGTCTTCTGGTGAGTCTGTGTCTCTGGACTGTGAACCTCACAAATGCTTCTCAGTCCACTTTTGCCCCGAGATGAGACAAAATTGCTAGAGTAGGTTGGACTTGGGTCTTTCCTTTCCCCCATGTGGAAGGTGCCAGCTGAGGTTGGACATTTCCTTCCTCTGGGTTTGTTAGGCTGTGATAAAACACCAGTAGTTTAGGCTCTGGTAGAATAGTTCCTCTGAGAGGGGAGCCTTTTTAATAACAGAATGCTCTGAGTATTTCAAAATGACTCCAATTCACTTCTTGCTACTGATAGTCGCTGTGAGAACCTGGTCAAACTCATGAAGTAAAATTCCTAAAAATGTGTGGTTCCCCATCCCCCTGCCCGCTGGAGTTTTTATTTCTCAGAAACCCACACTGAGCCTTCATCAATTGAACAATTACAGTCCAGGTTTTCCTGCCTTCCTACGAATTCCAGTGAAGGTTTCTGTGTGTGGCTTTCTGTTCTGGTAGATTGTAATCTTCTATACGGGCATGTTGACTTCTCCAATGTTTGAAGGCAGTGCTTTGCCCTGTGACCCCACTTCCCTGATGGATCTAAGGAGGGCTGTTGACTTCCCAGTTTGTTGAGCTTTTTACTTGTGGTCAGGGAGGTGTGGGGAAGACTTTCAGGCTCCATGTTGGCTATTATAAAGCTTTAAGTATTTGAAAGCAAAATAATGATTTTATTGTTGTATCAGTATACCTTTGTGATCATCATTAAGGTATCATAATTCAACTACTCTATTATTGAACATGAAGGTGCATCTACTCTTCCTTTATTTCTTAGGTATACATCAGCTTAAATGATTATCTTCCCGCACTTGAAATTATTCTTCTTTGGATTATTTTCTTTTTATATCCAAGTTCACATCTATAAACCCCTAATCCCAAAATTGATTAAGAAAATGACTATAATATTCATGACTGATTGGATCTTTTGGTTAGGAAAGGAGGTTGGGGGAGGAGACACATGAGGATTAGTAGTCCTCTTTCAACACTTGCAAGTCTTTGCACTGATTGAAATGGAAAATGTCTGAGTATCATAAGGAGTTGCCTGTTGAAACAAGTTAAGTGACACCCCATTCTCTCAACTGAATAGTAAGGAGTCCTTGGGACTCCTGGGCGGCTCAGTCAGTTAAGCCACTGCCTTTGGCTCAGGTCATGATCCCAGGGTCCTGGGATTGAGTCGCATGTCAGACTCTCTGCTCAGCGGTGAGCCTGTTTCTCTCTCTCCTTCTGCTTGTCTCTCTGCCTAGTAGTGTTCTGTCTGTCAAATAAATGAATAAAATCTTTTTTTTAAAGATTTTATTTATTTATTTGACAGACAGAGATCACAAGTAGGCAGAGAGCCAGGCAGATAGAGAGAGAGAGAGAGAGAGAGAGAGAGAGAGAAGCAGGCTTCCTGCGGAGCAGGGAGCCTGATGCAGGGCTCGATCCCAGGACCCTGAGATCATGACCTGAGCCGAAGGCAGCAGCCAAAACCATTGAGCCACCAGGCGCCCCTGAATAAAATCTTTAAAAAAAAAAGAAGAAGAAGAAGAAGAAGGAGTCCTGAAACTGAGAAAGTTTGTATGGAAATGCTGGTGATATGCATTTCTAAAATGCAAGTTCTTAATAATCACAAAAGGAAGGTCAATTAAATTCTGTTAATCCATGATAAATTATATTCTACAATGTGCAATTTAATTAAATTTTCTGTTTCAACTGAATTAAATTTTTCTGTTTCAACTGAATTAAATTTTTCTCCATGCTAATTGTGTCAACTGTAACTTAGTGATAAAAAAGTACACGTTTCAGACACATAAATGTCAACAAAACTCTCAAAAGGCAGCTTTTGCCTTATATTATCCTGTTATGTATAATGATTTGTCTATCATAGAAATAAAATTGGCTTTTCAATTAAAAAAAAAAAGTACACATTTCTTCCCCTGAAACTGCTGGAACAGATGTTGGTTTGAGATGGCTCATGCACAGGTCCTCTGTACTTGTGTTTGCCTTTGGTGCCCTCTACCTTCCCTCTGGGTGCACTTCCTTGTTCCTCTTCATTATTTCCTCTCTTCCTAATGCTCCCCAGTTCCCCAAAGAAAGCCTGATTGGATAAAAATAATTGACAATAGCATGAAACTATTTTCCTTTTAAAGGAGATCAAAACAGTGTGACACAAAGGAATGGTTGGTATATAATCTCAGACAGGAAACGTCTCATATCTATTTCAAATATGCCAACCACCAGTTAATTGTGTAAAATGGATAAACAAAATCAATTATTACGTTCATATTTATGTCATAGTCTGTGCATGTCCCTTGTTGGGTATTGGATATTTTTGTATTTCTATATTTTATATTTGTGCTTATTGATTTTTTCAGGATGCAGCTAAGTTACTTGAAAAGTGTTTGATCCTTTTGGGTCTTGCTTTTAATATTTGTTGGGTGGAAATGAGGCAGCGTTCCATCAGTCCAGGGATAATTATTCTCCTAATTCTTCTCTACTACTGAGGCAAGACTCTTGTGTGAACTCTGCCAAATTCCTATGAAATAGAAGGCTTTTCTAGTCCTGTTGGTAGGACTAAGCACTATTCGTGGCTCTGAGTGAGCACCACTCATTGTCCCCTCTAGCTGTCTGACATCGTCCCTCTAATCATCCTTTCTCCAACTCTGGGTCATTTCCAACATGAATGCCTCCATCAGTAAATGTTATGCTGAGTAGTCAAGAGGGACATTCCATGGATCTCTGAGGAACCTTCTGTGAAGTCTCTATAGCATTCTGTCCTGTGACTTCTAGCTTCATCTCTTCACATTAGGGAGTCATAGGGATTTGTCTGCCTTCCCGTTCTCTGCCCTGCAACTGGGAACTTCCCTTAAGACAGTAAGCTGGGACACTTATAAGAATCATCTTGCTTATATCCTGGCTCTTAGAAATCATTGACATTTTTTATCTGTTGGGTAGTGCCTTAAAAGCTCTTGTTTCATATATTTTGCTTGGGGTTTTTGTTCTTATTTCAGTTACAAGGGTAAATCTGCTTCCTGTTACTCTACCTTGGTCATAAGGCAAAGTTGACATACATCCATTTTATAAAAAATCGTACGTGTAGTTATAGAGAACATAGATTGGCTTGTGTCTACCCCTCATATCACTGTGCAACTTGTTTTTTTCATTTAAAAAAATTTTGAGCTTATTTTTGCTAACTTCTGTAAAATATTATCTTGCATGATTATATTATATATTTATTCATCCTCCTATTGGTTGACATTTATGTTGTTTCTAATATTTGCTGTTACAAACAATGCTGAAAACAACATTCTTATGCGTTCCTCCTTGTATCACATGTAACGGATATCTTAGGTCAATTTTAGCAAATTTAGCAATTTTAGGCCAACGCTCTCCAATGTGACCATTATCCCTTTACATTTCCACACTGTAAGAAGACCTGTTTCTTTGCAATTCTGCCCATATTGGATATTGGCAAGCTTTTAACGTTTTGCCAGTCTGCTAGCTCACTAATACTTTAATTTGTATTTCTCTTACTTTTTTAGAAGATTTTATTTATTTATTTGACAGTGATCACAAGTAGGCAGAGAGGCAGGCAGAGAGAGAGGAAGGGAACCAGGCTCCCCGCTGAGCAGAAAACCCGATGTGGGGCTCAATTCCAGGACCCTGGGAACATGACCTGAGCCAAAGGCAGACGTTTTAACCCACTGAGCCATCCAGGCGCCCCAATATTTCTCTTATTTTTACAAGGTTGAGCACCTTATCATATTTTTATTGGTCATTTTGGTTTCTCCTAAGAATTTTCTACTTAGTTTTTATCTAACCTTATATTATTTTTTAACATACTTTAATTTGTTCAAATAAATGCTGAAAACTTTTGATCCTCGCCTTTTATTTTATATACATAAATATATATTATATACTATTCTATTTTATAATTAGAAATATAACTATTTTAGGGACACCTGGGTGGCTCTGTGGGTTACTCCTCTGCCTTTGGCACAGGTCATGATCTCAGGTTCCTGGGATCTAGCCCCGCATTGGGCTCTCTGCGCAGCAGGGAGCCTGCTTCCCCCCCCTCTCTCTGCTTGCCTGTCTGCCTGCTTGCGAACTCTCTCTCTCTCTGTGTCAAATAAATAAATAAAATCTTTTCAAAAATTTTTAGAAAAGAAATATACTTTAAGTTTTATTTTATATTTTACTTAGTTATAAAATAGAATATTACATAGTTAATTTCTCTAAGTTTGCCCTTATTGTATAAATTTTTAAACATTTTTTGTTTTGTTTTGTTTTTCTTTTTCATTAACATGTAACGTATTATTTGTTTCAGGGGTACAGGTCTGTGAATCATTAGTCTTATACGATTCACATCACTCACCACAGCACATAACCTACCCAGTATCCATAACCCAGCCACCCTATCTCTCCCCTCCCAGCTCCCCAGTTAATGGATGAAAGACCTCAGTATGAGACAGGAATCCATCAAAATCCTTGAAGAGAAAACAGGCAGCAACCTCTTCAACCCCAGCCATAGAAACTTCTTCCTAGAAAAATCCCCATTTTATAATTTTTAATTGTTTTCTGGTGCAGAATTTGAATTTATATTCAGTTAGACTTTATGACTGCTTATTTTTTGGCCTTAAGAAAGCCTTTCTGGGGCACTGGGGTGACTCAGTCAGTTAAGCAACTGACTCTTGCTTTGGTCTCAGGGTCAAGAGATCCAACCCCACCTTGGGCTCAACACTCAGTAGAGAGACTGGTTAAGACTCTCTCTCCCTCTCCCCACCCACCCTTCTTTATCTCTCTCTCAAATAAATAAATAATTTTTTTTTTTAAAAAAGGAAGCCTTTCCTGCTCCTGAAGTTATTAAGACATTCTCTCCTCCTTAGTAATTTTAGTCTTTCTTAGTAATTTTATAATAAAATGCTTTACAGTTAGATATTTAACCTGTTTGAAACTTACTTTTGTGTATAAGGTGAGGTAGGGATATAATTGCATTGTTCATCTCAATCCAAATATTCCAATACTATTTTTGGAAATTAGTTTTACAAAATTTATTGATGTTTGTTGATATGCTTTATCATAACTAATTTTCCCTCCCTTATCTAGATTCCCAAGCTTTCAGACAGGTGGACACTTCAATAAACCATACCCAAGGGATGTATCAAGTACTTCTTAGACATTCTCTCAGATCCTTGAGGTCTCATTTTGCCTTGGGATTTGCAATAGGTTCTGCCAGAGGCACCACTGTGACAACTGATGTCCATGGTCTATCTCCTGTTAACCTCAAGAGTTCACTGGTTTCCAAGTTTATCTATACAATTAATGCATTCCAGCAAGTTCTTTTTTTTTAATATTAACAAACTTCTTTTAAAGTTTATATGGAGAGGTAAAGACTCACAATAGTCAACATAGTGTTGAAGGAGAACAAAGTCTGAGGACTGACTTCAAAGTTAACCATAACGATGGGGCACCTGGGTGGCTCAGTGGGTTAAGCCTCTGCCTTCGGCTCAGGTCATGATCCCAAAGGCCTGGGATCCAGTCCCACATTGGGCTCTCTGCTCAGCAGGGAGCCTGCTTCTCATCATCTCTCTCTCTGTATGTCTCTCTGCCTATTTGTGATCTCTCTCTCTGTCAAATAAATAAATAAAATCTTTAAAAAAAAGTTTACCATAAAGATAATTATAATCAAGATATTGTAATACCACAGAAAGACTAGATTAAAGGAACAGAATATATATTATCAATTATATTTTATATTTAATATAAAAGCACAAACAATACAAGAGAGGAAATACAATCTTGTAAACAAATGGTTCTGGAGTAATGGTGAAGCTAAATGTAAAAATATAAAATAAAAATAAAATAAAATAAATCCAGGCAGATATCATACACTCTTCACAAAAATTAACTCAGGTTGGATTATAAACCTAAACATGAAACATGTAGAAGGTAATATAGAAGAAAATTTAAAAGACCTTGGTTTTGGCAATATAATAGTGAAATAAACCAATAATAAAGGGGCACCTCGGTGGCTCAGTCCATTGAGTGACTGCCTTTGGCTTGGGTCATGATCTCAGGGTCCTGGGATGTAAGTCCTCAGCAGGCTTTCTAGGCAGTGGGGTGTTTTCTTCTTCTTCTGCACCCCCTCCCAATTCTCTCTCTCTCTGTCTCAAATAAGAAAATAAAGCAGTAATAGAATAATGATTGATGGTTGATGGTGATAAGTGTTACAAAGAAATACAAGAAAGGTAAAATCCATTGGAGAATGCTGGGATGAAAGTTAATTTTATTTTGTGTTGGGTGGTTATATCTGATTTATGAGATGTTCTTTGCACAAAGACCCAGGAAGTGAAGGAGGGTGATATACAAATATTTATCAGAAAGCACTGAGGGATATACAACAAGGAAACTTAAAACTTGTACTTTGCTTTTCCTCATCCTTTAATGCCATTATATAATCAAATCTAATAACTTCTTAGAGAAAGTTAAAAATTCCTGCATAGCCACACGTGAACACAAAGTCACTGATTTTTAGCAAACCTATAAGATAGTCAGACATCCATTCAATTTCTTTTTTTTTTTAAGATTTTATTTATTATTTGGCAGAGAGAGATGACAAGCAGGCAGAGAGGCAGGCAGAAAGAGAGGAAGAAGCAAGCTCCCTGCTGAGCAGAGAGCCGAATTTGGGGCTCGATCCCAGGACCCTGGGATCATGACCTGAGCCAAAGACAGTGGCTTAACCCACTGAGCCACCCAGGCATCCCTCCATTCAATTTCTTAACTGAGTCTCAAATGCATCCTGAGTTCTAACCTAAACCTAAGTTCTACTTCTTACACGTTGTTATATGACCAAATTCCTTCAGTTCAGTATTTTGTAACATTTAAATATTAATCAATTGATGCTTTGTCTGTGAATTTGTATGAAAATAATTTGAATTCAGTAGATTTATTGTTATATTTATAGATTTATAATCAAAGTTTCATCAGTTGAAGTTTTTGGAAATTTCAGATATAGTGATTAACCTAAAATGATACTGCCTCAAATACCTCTGATATCAAGGGCCAACACCTGATTATAGCCACACCTGTGGTGCATAGTTCCATGGGAAATTGCAGTTACTTAACACTGCTAGAATCTATGTTCCATCTCTCATTTTAGAATGTGTCCAACACAACCCAAAAGTGTAGGAGAGTAAATGTCCTCTGAGGACAGCTCTCAGTGAAGTGGAAATAAGAACCATAGATAAAATTGTCAGTTTTCAGGTCTTCATGAGGACAACTTAAAGAAGTTTCTCAGGACCTTTCAGTAAAAGCAAGCCTTCATTTTATATCCAGAACAAATATATAAACAATGTACCTTTTTGACAAAGTTCCTTCTTCGCTGTCTCACTTTCCCATTCTTTTCTACCTTGGATAATCTCTCAGATAAACTAACAGTACTCAAATCCTTTGTCCTACACTTTGCTCTCAGGATAAATGGAGCCAAAAGGCTTAGATTAATATCAAGTTCTGAATGGGAACTTAGAGCTATTTCTGTCCAGATTTTCATAAACATAGGGACCATTGAATTATCAGGCTTTAAATAAGTTCCAAGTGGAGGGGGCAAAAGCAAAAAGTAGAAATTTTTATGTTTGATTTTTAATCATGATTAATTGACTTTATTGATTATTAAAAATACTAACATTATAAAAGTGTGGATCTTTGTAAAACAATGCCATAATGTAAGAAATACTTTGCATAGTCCTTTTGAGAATATTATCTATCTTGAATCTGCCTAAATGAACATAATTTCATTACTGACGCAAGTAGATTGCTTAATGAAAAGTACTATACAGGAATTACTTTAAAATTCTTGAACTTAATCTTCAGAAATTAGAATTCAGAAATTCAGATTTGGCCTTCATTAAGTGAGACCTATTTGTGTGTGTCCTATACTAGCCTCAAATTTCTCATTTTCAGAACTGATCTCTTTCGAAGGGGCAATTGAAGCAGTATATTATTTAATTGAATTATTCAGAATTACAACAGTATCCCTATAAGCTGTTGTTGTTTTTTTTTATTTTTCCTAGGATATCACTGATGAGAGGAGACAAATATTTGTATTAATGGCTGACTGAAAAATGATAAAATCTTAATTTTCTTTCCTCAATATTAATAGAAAAATGTCTTGGGTTATGGTATAAAATTGAAATTAAATACTTCCTGCTATGGTCCTTTTATAAAGCTTATTGAGCCTCCATTTCTACATGTTTTTAAAGTTTTCAAGTGCTTAGTCATTACTAAAAAATTTGATTCTATGTAACCAGTGCTCTATTCTCTTAGTATAGGTATTCTCAAGTTGTAGAATGAGAATGTCTTACGATATTGATGCCTAAATAAAAATTGACTTAAGAGGAAAAAAAATCAGGTGCCATCTAATTTCTAGTTTAATCCAGAACTTTGGTGTGCATTATCTTGAGGAATAGGATTTTGAAGTCCAGACAGACTAACAGAAAACTGATCCAAATGTGTGTGTTTATATTTCTGCTTTTGTTGTAAAAATCAAAGTGTTATTGCTGGTTTAAAATGGTAGAACTAATAATGTTCATGGACTCTATTTTAAATTTTCTAATTGTATGGGAAGAATCCAAAAAACATAGAATTAATTGATTTGCAAATCCTCAAAGAGCTACAGGATCAGGTAGTGGTATGTTCTGATTCAACAGCATCATAATGCAGCATTTTATATGTGTGGCTAATGGATATTTTCATGAATGTTTGCTAGCTAGTCAGCCAATACAGAGAAATATTAGGTAGGGTAATTACTCACAGTTGTGTTTAATAAAAAGAGAGAAAATTATCAAATGACACTAATAATAATAATCCTATAGCAGGCTAAATAATTCAATGATAATTACAAGTATTAATCCAGCTTTCTTCCCTGATTATGACTCTTCTCTCCTTTATCCTAATGGGAGTAGCAGATTGTCTGCAATGAATTGTGAAAACCCAGCAGTGACTTTGGCAGTGAAGGCCTCCCATCAATTTTGATAGGTTAAAATGATTCTGGTTGGTCTTGAGCAAATGTGTCAATTTTTTTTTCTGTGTGTGTCATAAAAGAAAGAAGCAATAGTAAATTCTTGCTGTTATTCCATGGAGCCAATAAAATCATACTGCCAACAAGAGGCTGTTGACACCGTAATGTAGTTAACTGTCTTGAAATACTAGGCCTGGAAATAAAAATCCAATATTTCACATAACCTCTTCTTTTTTAAAGAAAAAAACAAAACAAAACTAAACAACTATACTGCTTACATATAGGGCCCTGCTGTTGTGTAACTATTTTTGAACATGTCTACTGTAAGTGTATATATATATATTTTTTTTTCTGTGCAATAAATTCATTTAGAGATAAATTTGGATTGCAAATTATTTTGGGGGAGGCAAGGTATTTGTGGCTAGTCTTACAAGTAAAAAGGACTAAAAGAAAGAAGAAAAACATTTTTTATTACAGCATATTTACATCTGTCCAAAGTACTTATTTACTATAATACTGACTAATGTATAATGCTGTACACAAAGAAAGAAGTTAAATGAGTTATAATTCAGTCGAAGTATAGCTGGCCATTTTAAAACTTACCACTGAATCTTTCTGGTATGAAATGTGATATCTGGCAATCTGGTCCATTTCATTACATCAGGTCATTTGTATGTTCTTATTACCATTTTGATAGCATAGCACATTTTATAACCCAGACATTTTACAATGGAACTATGATGCATGTGTTTTCAAAAGTATAGACATACATGAGGCTATGAGGTCAAAAAAGATGAATGTCCGTAGTACCATATAGACTCAACAAATAAAAGTGTCCAAGGCTCTGAGTGAGATTTATGAATATTGTATAAGATTAGGCCAACATATGGTTTGGATATAAATAATGTGTTCTTAAATTAGAATTTCAATCGTTGAGTACAGTGTTGAAAATGGCAGATAGATTTTAGCTATCTTTGCTCACTAGGGAAAATGGAAAATTGTTTAGTTTGGTCAGACTTTCACTTAACTTCTGAAAAATCTTACGTTTGAGAGAACGCTTCTGAAGTTAGAATCCTTAAAGACATAACCTCTTTGGCACAAGTTTTCAAGAAACTTGTTTGATGTTGTAGACAATTATATGGCACACGTACTGTCCTAGATGTTTCATGCCAATAATATGTAAGCCATACCAAGGCTACATATACATACAGAGATGTTCCTCAGCTTACAAGGGGGCTATGTACAGAGAAACACATAAAAAATTGAAAATGCATTTAATACCCCTAAACTGTCAAATATCATAGGTTACCTTAACCTCATTTAAACATACTCAGAACACTTACATTTCCTGCATTTGGGCAAAATCATCTTACGCAAAGCCTATTTTATAACAAAGTATCAAATATCAACGCAATTTATTAAATATTACACTAAAAAAAGAAGAATGGTTATATATAGAATGGTTGTAAGTATATCAGGTATTCACCCCTGTAATCTTCTAGCTGACTGGGAGCTGTGGCTCACTGTCCCTGCCCAGCATCACAAGACGGCACCATACCACATGTCACTGGCCCTTTTTATAAAGACCCGAATTCAAAATTCAAAGTACAGTTTCTACTGAATCACTTTCACTTTCACATCATTGCCAAATATATCATAAGTTGAATCATTGTAAATCAGGAGCCATCTTATTTGAAAGTTAAATCACAGTCACCCATATACACACCAAAAAAAGGCCTTCATGTAGGGCCATCTATGGATCTCTAAACAACATAGCATGACATATCAACGGCAAAAAATGGTTGTGAAGAGGATAATTGCTTTGCGTCAGTACTCTGAGCAGTAACATACATGGCCTTACTCACCTAGCAGAACTCCAGAGCTAGCTGATGGCAAGGAATTTTACAAATGTTTGCTGAACAGATTAAGCACTATTATTTTTAAATTAGTGTGCATGTCTGTTTTCTAAAGATATGTTAATTTATTTTATTGACTTATTACAAAACCAAATAATTTCCTCTTATTTAAGTGGCAGGTAAATAGAATTCTTTTTGATTTAAATCATGGCTTTTTAGGGAAAATATACTGAAAATTCTGAAACTTGTATTGCTTATGAATCTTTTATTGGAATCCTTATCAAGTTGTATTTTTCAAGTTTTTCCTAAATAACCTTCAATGAATTGAAAATATTTTTTTGATTTTATTCAAGGCTATTAACACACAATTTCACTTTGTTAAATATGGTGCTAAACTTTCAACCAAAACGTTGTGTCTTTTTTTTTTTTTTCCCATTACCACATCCACCATCTACTGACTGGATTCTCTCCCCAACTAGCACATATATACCATTGTCTATCTTTAGGATAAGTAAGGGTCATCTTTTGTCTTTATTCTATTCCTCGTATGCTTCTGAACTTGTTGAATTTTAATATAGTCACACCATAAGCATCACATCTTTGATTCCCCTTTAAATAATAAATAGTGCACCACCAGAGCATACCTTCAATGCAATGAATATACTTACTCTGTTGTCTTATTTTTGTATTTTTGTAAATTAAAACAATTAAATTATAGAACAAGAGTTTCAGGTGCTAGGTGTTGTAAGTTTTACCCAAACTGACTTTTGTCAAACTCGTTTTTGTCATCATATATCTCAAGTAGTTTTCTCGGGTTTATTTTTAGAATATTCTTGTATAATGAATATTTACACTGATATCTAGTATAAAAATCTTGCAATTTATTTTAGAAACATTAAGATATTGAAAATCAATATATTTCTTTAATTCATTGAAGCCATTTTTGGCTTGTTTCCAGTACTTTCTTACTGGTTAAAAAATGAATTTGAAGTAGTCTGAATTTCATTATTATATGGCACTTTCCCTTGATGAATACAAAGACGATATTTTATATTAGCTATCTGAGAAGAATTTATTTTTTTAATTTTATTTATTTGTAAGAGAGAGTGTGGGAGAGAGCACAAGCAGGGGGAGCAGCAGGGTGAGGGAGAAGCAAACTCCCGGCTAAGCAGGGAATCTATTGCAGAACTGAGTCCCAGGACCCTAAGATCATGACCTGAGCTAAAGGCTCAGGCGTTTAACTGACTGAGCCACCCAGGTGTCCCAATCTGAGAAGAGTTCTGTATGTTATTCCTATTAATATGCAGTTTAAAGTCTAGGTAATTAACTGAATATTTTAGTGGCTATTACATAGATAGCACTATGTGCCAGGCAGAGAGTAAGATAGAAATATTAAATCAACCATATTCTAGGCATTCTAAATGAAAATAATTAATCAATCATAATAAATCCTTCTATTTATGGAATATCAACTTATAAGCTTTCCTCCATATGAACAATGCCAAATACCAGAATAAAGGGTCATCTAATACACATAAAGGATAGAATTAAAGAATTCTGGTAAGCCATCTAATTTTGAAAAATGGTGTTCTATTGTTGCTGAGTTGTGGTTTTCAGTTACATAATATCTGATAAGTGCAGAAGTAACATGAGTGTTACGTGAGATGCGAAATGGTATATAATTAAGATATTATTAAAAGTACAGATAAATACAAATTTGTAAACATAGCATTATGGAGGAATAAAAATAAATGATAGCTACACACTCTAAAGTGAATAAATCTTGGAAAGCTAAAAGAGAAGTAAAACAAGGACAGTGCAAAAAGTATGGTACATTTTTATGAAGTTCAAACAAATTCTGTGAAATCATAGATGGACTTAAAGACTCTATTATGTATCAAATATTGTAAAAATTAAGCAAGGAAATAGCAAACATAAAATAACCAAAGCATACAAACTTGGGTAGATACTATAGGTGTGATCATGTTCTACTTTATAAAGAGATGAGTTAATATATAAATAAAAGAAACTAGACTTTTTAGAAGTTAATAAAACTTCGCCTGTTATTTCTTAGTAATATAAAATATATGGTTTTCTAGCAAAAACGTTTATCTTAAAAATATTTAAAAATAAATTTCAGGCTACTCATAAGGTTATATTTACTTTTCCACTGAAGGAAAAGCTGGTTGTTGTAGTTGTAGTTGTTTGTTTGTTTTAGTCTCCTCCTACTTTTTATTATTATAATGTGGAATGAGGAATGTTAGATTGAAAAGTGAATTATTTTATAGACAAAAATCATTACCTGATTCACCTCCTGGTACAGCAGATGGAACTCCTGAAAACATGCCCTTTTGCCTTACGGAAGAGTAACAGTTATGCTTACTTCTGAAACATACTTGGTGGTGGCCCTAAATAGTGACACCATAGTAAACATTTTGAATATTTGCAAGTAATTTTTATAGTCATAGGGCTCCAAAAGGCACTGCTGGTATCTTAGCAGGTATTTCAATAAAGCTAAAAGTTGCCTGACTGTTTAAAAATATTAACAAGGTACAAAACATGGCAGAAGTATTGTCCTCAGATATTATTTTTTCCATATGCTCCTGATTCCAGACATGACAAGTTATTATTTTTTTTATAAAAGATTTTATTTATTTATTTGACAGAGATCACAAGGAGGCAGAGTCAGGCAGAGAGAGAGGAGGAAGCAGGCTCCCTGCTGAGCTGAGAGCCCAATGTGGGACTCCATCCCAGGACCCTGGGATCATGACCTGAGCTGAAGGCAGAGGCTTTAACCCACTGAGCCACCCAGGCACCCCCATGACAAGTTATATATATATATATATATATATATATATATATATATATATATATAATGCATTTTCCAGTTAAAAAAAAATGGTTTTGCTATTTTAAAACTTTTTTTTAAATTACATAATTTTTAAATTAAAATTTTATTTTTTAATGTTTTACTTTTCAATATACTTCTTAGAATTCAAAACCTATTCCATTTTGTAAGAAGTTTACCACTTAAAAAGTGGTAATTTTCTCATTTTATCTTCCCCTCACATTGCTTTATTTTGAATAAAAAATTCACAATAAACATAACTGGTGCTTTCCTTCTGATTGTCCCTCTGTTGTTCATATTGTATATGAGCCATGACAATATAAATCAAATAATATGTTTTATAATCATAAGATTTGATTGTGGGTGGTTTGCAAGGGTTTCCCCAACTCAAGATTATTATTGAGTTCCCTAAGAAACAAGCCCTGGGAAACTTGTTCTAATATGAGAAATAGGTTTATAGGTTTAAGCCTCAGAGCAGATTAAAAATGGAGTCAGTCTATATAGGAGAAACATGCCACTATATTCAGAACATGGTAGGCATTCACCACATAAAAATGAGTACATAATTAGCCAAAAGGCCTAAGCCAAGTATAAGATGAATTTCATGCAAGAAGACAGAGAATAACTGATTTCTGGAAGAACTATTATTAGTATTCAACTTTCACAGAAGAGCTTTATTCATAGGACACTCAGACTCTCGTATAAGTTATTAATGCAACAAAGATCAGTAATATGCAATAAAATAATAAAATGCAATAAAACCCCACTATTTTAAAATTATGCTATAAGACAGGCATATAGAAATTGAGGTACTACGATATCAAAATCAGAAGAGTATGAGGGCATTATCTAACCTTTAAGACTGACTAAATAAGTACATCAAAGTGTACTTGTCTAGATCGAAAATTGGTTTCAAAATTTAAAGCTCTAAATAAGCACACATTTAATGGAGTAGAAATGTTTCCATTACTGGTGGATTCGTTCTAGGGATAGAATGATGGATTTACTTGATGTAGGTTATTTTAATTAACTCCAAATAAGATTTATGATGAAAAAAATTTCATAGAATTTTTTTTATCCTATAAGATGGACACACTATACCTCCACTCTCTGGATAACTCATTTGATTCAAGAAAATACTCAATAGGCTTCCATCTGGGTTTTGATTCTTTTATTTACTCAAGGTAGAAGAAAACTGTTTCTTCAGAACACATCATTTGTGGTCTACTTTTTATTTTTCACTTTCTTATATCATACTGGTCAAAATAAAAGCATTGAGGGGCGTCTGAGTGGCTCAGTCATTAAGGTGGTAAATCCTGTAAGGTGGTGAATGGGAGAGTCTGAAGAAATATGCTGCTGGGTATGTTGGGTAAGCAAATTTAATTGCACTCAGATGCCTTGGATATAAGTGAATCACTCAAATGAGTTATTTAATATTATATAGAAACAAATTAAAATTTTATATAGTTGAAAATAATAGGTAGTTAAAATAATTTTTGTTGTTTGTTGTTTTGTGTCTTTTTTTGTTTATATATACTATGTTGTGAATGTTTGTGTCTCCCGAAATCATATTATGAAATCTAACTCTGGAAGTGATAGTATTAAAACATAGGGGCCTTTGGGAGGTGATTAGGTCATAAGTGGGATTTCAGTCCTTTTAAAGGAGACCCCAGAGAGTTCTCTTGCTTCATTCGTCATGTATGTTTACAGTGAGAAGATAGCCATCTATGAGGAAGTGGGCTCTCCCTGGATCTGCCCATTCCTTAATCTTGAACTTCTCAGTTCTAGAACTGTGAGAAATAAATTCCTGTTCTGTATAAGCTATTCAGTCTATATCATGTCCGTTATAGCAGCCTGCATGCAGAAGGACAATATGACCTAAAATGAGAGCAATAAATATAAAGTTTCAGTAAAGTCAGTTGGTACAATGTTTTTTTACTTAGACAAGACATGCTGCTTCATGTTAAACCTTGATATTGTATATGTTTCTTGAAGGGCCACTTCTTACTCCTTTGTGTGTTTTCCACAAAGTCCAGGATGATGCCTTACATAAAGGTAATATTTTATAAATACTGTTGGAAATATATACTTCTCTAAAATCTTATTTTGCCTACAGAATACTTGGATCCACTTTGCCTTGTGTAGAATATTTGAAATATATTAAGAACAGAATGTCTCTCTAAATAACATTTAGAATCATCATTAGTTTATGACTCCTGACTCATTTGTTTATGCAGTGATACTTACTGCAAGAACACTGAAGTTTGTAATATAATTTTTGAATTAATCATCAAGCTAGTTTATTATAGCTTATGAAAAAATAATTTCTCATGTTGGTTTAATTCTGCTCTTATGTTATGGTCATGACATTTTCATTAAAATAAAGTAGAAATAAAAGTAAATAACAAATGAAAAATAAAAAATAATAAATAAAAAAATAAAAGTAAAACTTTTGTGAAATGTTAAACTTTTCTTACTTATTTGTTTTGCTTTTCCTCTACCATGCTGGCAAAGCTGTATTTTGCAGATAGATACAATTTTCTAGTTTCTAGGTTTGTTACTTTTGCTAAAATTTTCAAAATATAAGAAGTTGAATAGTCATGGATGGTTTACTAAACTCCTTATCTACGCATATAAAAATAAAACAATGATGGTGACCTGGGTATTTCTAAAATTATATTCTGTTTTTCCATATTATGTTTTACACTGTAATTAATAAAGATTCTGCATATATTAACACCCATCCCCTTCTATCTCACCTGTATGTCCATTACAAAGAATGTATGATTGCTATTCATTGATATGTTGTGGTGAAGAGATTGTCTGAAGTAGTCCTAGATTTATGCAGGTAGATCTTAAGCTACAGTGCTCTTGTTTATTTGCTTGTTCGTGATCAGTATGTCTGAAAGATGGTAACTATTGCATCAGGTATGACGATTAAAAAATATTATTAGTGCCTGATACACTGTGATGAAATAGGTAAGTCGATTCATAATTTGTTAATTAAATTAGAAAAGAAATTCCTTTGGATTTGTCCTTTATTAAGAGGTTTTTTTTAAACGAATTCCTTGGGCTGGTTTTTGTGTAATATATATCACATGCCTCAACCTTTAAATTTGAATGTAGAAAAGAGTTATCAGAATGAGCCTAGAAAATATTGTTATGAAATATTTGTGTTCTGTTATATTATGTTAACTTAGGAAATAATGGTAGTTATTTTTATTAGCATTTCCTACTTTCCACATGCCCTTACAGATGAGATATCATGTTTTTCCTACTCTTTTTATCGTGGTTGTTATATTCTTCATTATCAATAACAATCAATGAAAATTCATAACATTAATTTTCTTTAGGAAAGTGATATTTTAGCAAGAATCCATGACCAAAGATTTTAGCTGTTGTTCATCCAGTAGGTGAGACTATCAATGTTACCGAAATTTCAAGAAATAGAACTTATTAATTGTGTTGGTTAATGTTTATTGTCTATGAAATTATAGATGCATAATTCAATTTAAAATGTATTTTGAATTGAAAACAAAGATCTTACTGAAGTTTAGTCATCCCACTTTATATCAGGCCTCCAGTACATTCTAATTTATGTATAGAAAATATCATAAACATGAATGTCACTTTTTCTATTGCATTTATACTGAAACTGCAATGACTCAAAGATGTCAGATCTGAAAAGCACTACCTTTCTATAATTTCTGTTTCCTAGGAGGAATGGATATACCATTTTAGCACAATTATCCAACAGTATTCAAAACCACCATGAATTTTAAAACATAATTGTTACACCTTAAAAATCAAGTATGAAAATGTATAGACAACCAAGTCTCTATCTGTAAATGAAATACTCCCACACAGACTGGTTTTAAAACTTTCTAACTTAAGGAATTGGATAGCACAGACTCAGGGTAGTAGTTTCAGTGCCTACAGTATACCTTCAGGGAGAGAGTAATGTAGGCTCTGAGTCACTTTCTGCCTAGAGATGACCTAATAGTGGTTCTGGCATTGTTTGTTTGTTTATACTTTCCTGGGCATTATTCAGAAAATGCAGAGTTTGGAAATCTATATAAATTAAGAACGATCTTTTTGAATGTTTGTCTTTCACTACATCAAATTAACATAATTGTACAGAAATTTCACTAAATTAAGCATTGTTAGGAAACGTGTAAATTGGAGCTGCTCAAATTAGTTGCTCTTTGAACTATGTGCTGTTGGTTCAGGATTAGATAAGGAGTTTGAAGGAAAACCTAAAACATTGCTTCCTTTTTTGAGAGAGTCTTAACATATTTTCTTAAAATTAGCTGAAATAAACAATGTGTTTAGTCGCAAAGTGATTTGCATTTTTGCACAAACTCCCTATCTCCTTGAGAATTATAACAAATATTTCTTGAAACATCATTGATCTTTACTTTGTTACACTGCTGTAAAGTACATTCAGAGTTGCCAGTTAAAAGTGTTAGTGTTGAGATGAAATGTCATGCATTTTTCTTCACTTCCATGCAAATGAACACAGTAATTTATTAAGACACAATGAAGAAAAAAAATTGACAATGAGTTCCAGATTTTGAAAACCACTTGCCATTCAATCCAAATTGTGAGTTTGATCGGTTGCCAAACACTTTATAATGCACCCCCGGTAATTTTACAGAGATTATTTTTTTCTTACCAATTCTTGATTATTCTGTCTAGCAATGCAGAGAAAGCTAACTAATTTAAAATAAACTTCTGTTAATTTTGATTGTTATAAACGTAAAATTGATTAATTTCCATATACTGAGTTTAAAATGTTCACAATTTATATTAAATATATATTCTGTGTATACTTTGGAAAAATTATACTGAAAATTGAAATTAAAATGATGTTGTATATAGCTGCAAGAAGCCGCCTGTCCCATTTCATCTTACTATATAAGTTGTGTCAGGTAATTTATAAAATCCTTACTGCATAACAAATCTATTTTTTGTTGGAATCGGTAGTAATGTTTCTTCTTATTTCTAAATAAGAGTTAGTCTATGAGTGCATCTGCAACTGTATTTTTCCTAAGTGGCTTCATGGTCTTGAACTGAAGAAGCTCAGAACATTAAATATCAAAATAATATATTTTGACATAATTAGACATCAAGGAAATGCAATTAAAATGACACTGAGGTATCACTACACACTTTTCAGAATGGCTAAAATAAAATATAATGACAAGACCAAAAGAAAAAAATATACCATTTGATGATACACAATGGCAAGTTGTACCATAACTTAACCATCTCAGACTAGTGTAGTGTTAAATTTGTTTTTGTAAGAAATGTTTTGGGTCACTTACCACTTTTCAAGGATATAAAGTGCTATCATTTTACTTAAAACTGTGAAATTTAGTCAGATTTAAATTTCATTTTATGTTAAAACATTCTGTAAACTTGTTAAACTTTGACATTTGTTCCCTCTGTTCAGTGAATAACACTATATCATATTCTGAAAAATACACTAATTTTCATTTTGAAAAATATCCCTTTTTCCTCTTATGGTAATTATTAATATGAATTAATAGTAGAATTTGATATGGTTCCATATGACCATAAATACTTTATTGTATATTATCAAATTTAATAATGAATATAATGTACTTCTTTGGACAATTTTTAAAGACCAGTCTACTCTTTAAAAAAAAAATGGAGACACACTTCTTTAGTTCACACAAATTTCATTTTATTATATAGAACCTCAGATAAATTTCAACAAATCATAATTTATTAAAATTATGTCTACTTAAAAATCTCATAGAAGAGTAAAACCATCAAAAATAAAAATAAACACACACAACACGCACACATCACCCATGTATTGGCAAATCACAATTGCTGTAACAATACATTAGGCATTCCACAGTTAAGGGCTATCAAAATTTCCATCAGTGACAAAAAGATTTGTATCCAAATTGACTGATTTTCCAGAATCCAAAAAACGTCTCCTAGGGTTTATTTAAAAATAAATATTTGAACAAATACTTCTTAAATTTAGGAAATTCAGAACATAAGGATTAAAGAATATTTGAAGTGCAGACTATATTCAATCCTTCTTTCAAAATATGCCTTTAAATACATAATTCTGTATTCTCTATCTAAATTGAGCTGTCCCCCAAGGAAGTTTTCTAAAATGTGCGTCTCTGTGTGATAAATGTTCTAAGACCTAACATGCTTCATTGTATTTTTACTGTACTCTCAAATTTAATCAATAAGTTGACTTGATGTATAATATTTAGTTTCAAATATCTTTTCCATCTATACAAACACCCACCTGTCTCCTTTATATGCTACTACTATTGAGAATTCTGCTGTCAGTATTATTTTTGTACATTTTAGGTGATCTGTTCTTCTCTTGGGCATAATTTATGCTATTCTCTGTTTTTGATATTCTTAAAACTCACCATAATACATATGAGTGGTTTTTTTTGTGTGTGTGGTTTTTCTTTTGTTTTGTTTCTGATTTCTCATGTTTGACATTCTTTTAAGTCTGGTATCATTCATCTTTCTTTAATTCTCCAAAATTTATCTCAGTACTTATTTAAATATTTTCTTTATTTTTTTTTCTCTTCTGCTGCATTTGGGCAGAAGTCATTAATTTGTTATTTGTTGTTTGTTTTTCCCAACTCATTTATTCATTTTACAGCTATATTCATCTTAGTCTCCATTTATTGTATTCTTTATTTCAACAATTTTTACTTAATTTATATTCACAGTATAATATCTTTCTTTTCTTTGTATATGTATATCATTATTTTATCATATACTTTTAAGCTATTTTTTAGAAGTACAGTCATTCTTTTTTTTAAGATTTTATTTATTTCTTTATGTGACAGAGAGAGATCACAAGTAGATGGAGAGGCAGGCAGAGAGAGAGAGAGAGAGAGAGGGAAGCAGACTCCCTGCTGAGCAGAGAGCCTGATGTGGGACTTGATCCCAGGACTCTGAGATCATGACCTGAGCTGAAGGCAGTGGCTTAATCCATTTAGCCACCTAGGCGCCCCTAAGCTATTTTTTTTTAATTCCTGTTCCAATAACACTTGGATTGCCATATAAAGTTAACCACATCATCTTTTTTAGGTAAGTAATTGTACTTTTTATGTGCATAGTTATTTTGATCCATGAGTTCAGCTCCTCTTAGGATCATCAAATCTCTGTAAAGTCTGGGTATGCTAGGATTTTCTAAGCAACAATAAAATACATTGAAACATGGTAGCTTAATTATAATAATGTTTTCTTAATCATTCACAATAGAATTACATTCTGAGTAGCTTCCTTCTATTTTGCAGCTATAGTGTTTGGAAAAACTTGAATTGTGATATCACTGTGATAATGTGAATTAGTCAAGGTTTTTCAGAGAATCGGGAAGAGAAAAAAAGGAAGATATTCTCCAGGGCCAATTCTAGAAGTGACTATGAAAACATCTGTCCAAATCCAATTGAACAAAACTCAGCAATGCCATCTCCAATGAAATACAAGAAGATTATATATAGTTCTGGGCACACACATCTCATTTGACCCGATGATGTGCATCAATGAAAGACCGAAAACCAATCACCACTCCATGGGAGAGTTTAAAAATAAATTTACTAATGAGGCCAAGAATTCAGAATCACAAATACTTCAGATCTAATAATAACTGCCTTCACTTGATGTTATTCTGTAACATAAATCCTACGATCAAGTTTCAATTTTAAATTCTTACAATTTTAAATTCTTAAATCCTTATGAAGAAGCATCATTTGGAGGGAGCAGTTTTCATAATTTATCATCCATCAGCCTTTTTTAGATTTTTTTTTTATTTGACAGACAGAGATCAAAAGTAGGCAGAGAGGCAGGCAGAGAGAGAGGGAGGAGGAAGCAGGCTCCCTGCTGAGCAGAGAACCCGATGTGGGGCTCGATCCCAGGACCCTGGGACCATGACCCGAGCCGAAGTCAGAGGCTTCAACCCACTGAGCCACCCAGGCGCCCCCATCAGCCTTTTTAAAAGATTTTATTTATTTATTGGACACAGAGAGAGAGAGAGATCACAAGTAAGCAGAGAGGCAGGCAAGCAGGGAGGGAAGCAGGCTTCCTTTTGAGCAGAGCCCAATGTGGGGCTGGATCCCAGGACCCTGAGACCATGACTTGAGATGAAGGCAGAGGCTTAACCCACCACCCACGTGATGAGAGAGCCCCTCAGGTGCCCCTCATCCATCAGCCTTAATTGTTTGGAGGAAAATGTGTGGAGGAATAATGCCTTAGGGAGTTAATCTCTCTAAAGAATTTTCAAGTCTTTACCCCTTCAAGGTTTTTGCACAGTTCTGATAGCCTCTAAACATCCAGCTGATTTCTACAGTGACAGGCCTGTTAAAACCTGACCTCAAACCAGGAATAGAGCTTGAAACATACCAGTCAAGAGCAACTTTGAGTCTTTTAAGGAATTTATCATCATTTCTTTGTTTTTGGTTAATATCTGAAATAGTTATATATTACACTTGCATAATTTCTCCAGAGCTGACTTTGAAGGAGGCATTCAGTTCCAGCTAGTTCCATATTTTGGCAAGAACTATAATTCTATATAAAAAAAACATATTTTAGGGCACCTGGGTGGCTCAGTGGGTTAAAATCTCTGCCTTCAGCTCAGGTCATGATTCCAGGTACCCCACAATGGGCTCTCTTCTTAGCATGGAGTCTGCTTCCATTCCTCTCTCTGCCTGCCTCTCTGCCTACCTGTGATCTCTGTCAAATAAATAAATAAAATTTAAAAAAATATTTTATACCAGTTATTCATGTTTATTAACTAAGATATCACAATACAAATAATACAAACAGTTGCTCTTTATTAATACCTTCAACCAAGATCAAAAAAATATGTCATATTTTCTCCAAAATTTTATATCATCTGATAGGTCAGATATATATAAAATTACATTGAAAGTTATAAAAATATCAGCAAATATTTTCATTTAAATGCAAATATGGAAAAAACCTACTTTTCCAAACACGACTTTTTATCCTGTATTTTTTTTTAATTTTGTCGACAACTGATAAACTGTTTAGCGAGACTATAAATGTTAGATCGAAAAAATGATTAATAGATGTAGGTTCAAATTATTATGTTCCATTAGAAATGATTTAGTCTTTGATGAACATCTGTTTGGTAATATGTTGTATCCAGATATAGTAAATTAATGACATATATAAAATTATAGGGAAATGACACCTTCCGTTCCATCATGAGTATAGCTTTTAAAATGCTATTTGTCACAACCTGTCATCTTGTCATTATGTAGCATTATGTAGCATTTAAAAAATATATACTCGGGGCTCCTGGGTGGCTCAGTGGGTTAAGCCACTGCCTTCGGCTCGGGTCTTGATATCGGGGTCCTGGGATCGAGTCCCGCATCAGGCTCTCTGCTCAGTGGGGAGCCTGCTTCCCCCTCTCTCTGCCTGCCTCTCAGTCTACTTGTTATTTCTCTCTGTCAAAAAAATAAGTAAAATCTTTTAAAAAAATGTATACTCTCCACTTCGAAGTCTTTTAGAAATCTAAAATGTGACGTTCTATGGTTTGCGTTTCCATATTGCTTTATTGCCAGTTTGAACAAATCCATATGCTTTCATTCAAAGGTAATAAGTTCCTCTTATTTGGAAAAATGATGTTTATTTTTGTTCTCTCACCCTTAGCAGGTGGTTTCATTTTAGCACACTTCAGGGTTATAATTTCATGCTTATTAAAAACATTTATTATGATCTGCATAGATGAATGAAACTTTTATTTTATTAAATTATTTGACAAAATATCTGTTATTTTAAAAAATGTATTTCCTTTGAAGGGTTATTTTAGAGCGTTCGGAGAGGATGTAGGAGTGTGGTATTATGCAGTTTTTAAGTAGGTATGAAATGGTTATTTATATGACTGTTTCTTTAAGGCTTATGTATATTGTCCATTATATGCTATAAAATATTTTGAAAGTAAATTTAAGGTATGTTTTACATAGTTTATTTTTTGGAAAAATTATTGAAATGACTTATGAAATTCAGTATACTCTCATCATTAATTTATTCTGAAATTTACCAATTGTCTATTGAACCTATTATATGGCAGATATTACTTGAGACTACACTGGTAAATGAAATACGTGGATTTGTAGAACTTTTATTTTAATGGGTGAGACAATTAAAAGCTATAAACCTTAATAAAAATTGCATAGTGCATTCAAAATTGATGAGTACAATGGGGAAAAAGAAAAATTAGATCAGGGTGAGAAAAATCAAGGTTGCTAGGCAGGGGATGGGGAGTTAAAAATTTTAATAGGAAGATCAGGGTAGTTACAATGAAGCTGCCAATTGAACAAAGGTATGGAAAGGTGATGAATTTGCCCAGAACTATCAGCAATAAGGTCACTCCAGACAAAGGAATTGGCTATCTTGAAGGCCATAAGGTTGGATCATGCCTGGCATATCTGAGGAATAGCAAGGAGGCCACTGTGAGTGACTGGAGAGTAGCAGGGAAAGAGGTCACAGAGGTTAAATGAGTGGCTAGATCATGTAAAAGCTTAGAAGTCATTGTAAAACTCTGGCTTTTATATTTGGAAACTTACTGTGTGATAGAATTTCTGCTAATAACTGAGAGTTCAATGTCCATAAAATTTCAAGGATTCTTATTCTAGTAAGACAGAATAAAGAAAAAGAGTTCATATTTTCACATGGTGTAACAAATGCTTGGAGATCCAAGTGTAGGAAGCTATGGGAGCACAGAAGAAGGCACTAAAATCACACCAATATATTTGATGACTGTGACTATATATAAATTTGTATTTTCTAGATTTTTTATAGTCATGGAATCACACAGTATATACTATTCATTGCCTGGCTTTTCTTTTCTCAGCATCATTACTTTGAGAATCTCCAATTGTAAATAGTTCATTTTGATGTTGAATAGTAATCTCTTTAATGAATAGATCATAATTTGTCTTTGCTCTATTGATGGACATTGATGAACATTTCCACTGTTTTCAATTCTTAAAAATAAAGCTGCTATGAAATTCATATACAAGTCCTTGTATGAACATAGGGTTTGTTTCTCTTGGTTAAATGCCTAGAAGTAAAATGGCTACATATTTTGCATTTAAAAAAATTTTCAAACTATTTTCCAAAGTGGTTGTATCATGATATATGCCAACAACAGTTTAGATATTTTGTTGTTTCTCAATCTAGCTCAAAGTACAATTAGCCTTTATAATTTTAGCCATTCTAATAGATCTGTAAGCATGTCTCATTATGATTTTAATTTGTATTTCTTTAATGTCTAAATGTTGAGAAATTTGTCATGTGCTTATAAGCCATCCATATACTTTTGGTGACATGTCTCTTCCATTATTTTCTTCACATGTAAAATTGGATACTCTGTTTGTTTATTAGTAAGGTTTTTAATTTTTATTCATTTTTTAATAATCAGAGTAGATGTCCATTATCAGATATATAATTTGCAAATCCCTTCTCCATCTTTATGGTTTCTCATGGAGCTTTGATAGCTGTGTCTTTCAAGAATATGCTACTTCTTTCCTGGTACACGGAGGTATGACTAGAACATTATCAATGTTGACCTTTGCAAAGAAAATCATGGCTTAAGATATATGTAGTCTGCAGTTGTTGGGAGTGTTCTGTAATATCAAGCATATCTATTTAGTTGATAATTTTGTTCAAGTCTTACATATCTTACCAATTTGATGACCATTTGCCTATATAATCTTAAAATAAAGGTGTTGAAATTTTTTTCCTTTTCTCTTCTAAGGTAGAAGTTATGATTTTTGTTCTTAGTTTTTCCCTATATATCCCCAAATCTGTTATTAAGTATTAAAAGTCAAGAATTATTATACTCCCTAATGAATTCATCCTTTTACTCTTCTGTAATTTTGACTTGATCTTTACGTCGGATAATGAAATTTGCTTTAAAATCACTTTTTATTATCTTGATAATAAAGTTATAGTGTGATTTGTGTTAACAAAGCATATTTTTTTCTTTTACTTTTTAAAGCACTTCTGTATTTAATCCTGACAAAGAAACAAAACAGCTTTTTAACTCTGGAAGCATCTTTCTAAATTATCTTTTCTTTTTAAAATGAAGCAGTAACAATTTTTGTTAAGGGACTTTAACTGAAAATAGCCTTAGAACTTTATCTATTTATTTATTTATTTAGTAATAGATTTCATTTTGTTTATTTGAAAGCGAGAGAGGTAGGGGGATGCACACAAGCAGGGAGAATCACGTGCAAATTGAGAGGAAGAAGCAAGCTCCTTGGGGTGCAAGTAGTCCCATGCAGGGCTGGATCCCTGTACACTGGAATCATGACCTCAGCCAAAGGCAAACATCTGCTTAAACAACTGAGTCATCCAGGCACCCATAGAAAATTAAAAAAGAAAAAAAAGACCTTTTAAAAACATTATGATTCTTCATTGTATTTTTAAAAATATTTTATTTATTTGACATACAGAGAGACAGGAAGAGGAACTATAAGCAGGGAAGAGGGAAAAGGAGAAGCAGGTTTCCACTGAGCAGAGAGCCTGATGTGGGGCTCCATCCCAGGACCCTGGGATCATGACCTGAAAAGAAGGGACACTTATGTAGGAAACCACCCAGACATCACTTTTCTTTGTATTTAATATATGGCAACTGATGCTTCCCAGCCACGAGGAGCATATTACCCATTGATTAAATCTTTGATAACAACCTATTTAAAAAGGTGTGTAAATATATACTTACTCAGATTTATACACTTTGTGTTTTCTTCATAGTTTGGGGCTGGACCCCATGGTCACAACACTGCTTCCAGTCTTTGCCTTCCCATCTTTTGATACCAGGTATTTGGTCAGCAAAGCAAATTAGTATCAAAATTAATAAGCCCTTGGCACCATATCTCTGGAGCAGGGGTTGCTCTTAGCCAAGGCCCAGAGCAGTTGACCTCCCCTCGCTAGTGCTATAGCCCCAAGAACTAGGTCCCTGCCACCAGAACTCAGTCTTACATGTTATGCTAAGCAGACAAAACCAAAACAGGAAAGCTCCAACAGCTTTCACTGGCATGCCACATCTCCAACTCCCTCGATGTCCAGGCAGTACCAGATGACAGGGAGGGGTCTTGGTCCAACATATGGGAGGGAAGGAAGTAGCCACGAGCAAGTACCTGCCTCTCTGTGCCTTTCTTTCATGAGCAGGTTGTAAGGAGGAGGAAGAGGAAGGGGAAGAGAGGTGAACTTCAAGGGGTGAAGGCCTCAGGTAGGCAGCTGGCTCCTGCCAGTAGGAAAGGGACAAAGGAGAAGGCAGTGAGTCTTTCAGGGAGGGTGGGGGGGTAAGGGTTACAGCTTATGACGGAATCTGGACAGGAGTAATAGGGATACTAGTCATTTGAGTCCACCATTGGCAAGCTGGGCTGGGTGTCAGGGCATATAGGCCTCCCTGGGCAACGGCACATGAGAGAAGGTGGAATTCTTCTCTGAGGAGCAGGTGGAGGGAGCTTTGGGTGTTGGGAAAGCATAGACAGTATTGTTCCAGGGCCAAGGACAGGTCCGGGTACTCCTGGTTGGAGGTCAAAGCCACAGTATGATCCAGGTCTTCTACCAGCAGCTTGAAGGTACCACATGCCAGCCACCCCTCATTATTGTGTATAACTCTCTGGTGCACTTATTGGCTTATCCATCAAATGACTCCTTCAGCAGCTTGAAAACCACCTCCACGGGCACTCCAGTATATGGGAGGCTTCCAGAGTGAAAATTTTGCACAGGATCACCCCAAAAGACCAGAAGTCACTCTGGTGGATGTAGATCTGGTCAAACATGGCCTTAGGGACCATCCACTTCACAGGCAGTCCACTGTTGGTTGTCTTTTTATAGTAACTGATGTGGTGATATCTCTGGCAAGGCTGAAGTCTGAGATCTTCATCATGTTGTCCTTTGTCACCAGCACTTCCCTGGTGGCCAGGTCTTGGTGTATGCACTTCTTGGAGGCAAGGTACTCCATGCCTCAGGCTACCTGGTAGGCACAGGATACCAGGTCCTTGGAGGAGAGTTGCTCTGCTGCATTGTGGCTGATATTGTAACAGTACTCCAGGTCAGGAAGCCTCTGGGCCTGCAGGTACTCCTGTATTTTGTCTTTGGAGGCATATTCCATGAGAGTGTACAAAGGACTGTCCTGTGTGCAGGACCCAGCAGGTTGATGGTGTCCTTGTGCTGTCCAATCATCTTCATCATCTCCATTTCTGAGATTAGGGTTGACAGGTCTTTCTCTGTTGCATCTGACTTCAACATCTTCACAGACACTTTAGTCAAATGGTTGGATTTGTCTTTGTCCAGCCCAATGGCCTCCTCCAACACCACCTGCCCAAAGTAGGCCTGTCTTAGGGGTCTGCCTACAACCAGCCTGTCTCAAGGCAGTTATGAACTCTAGATTATCCTCAAAAACATTAAACCACAAGCTAAAAATTCTCTTCACTAGGTCTCTGTCGCAAGTCTAAATTTCTTATCTTTCATCATTTATCTTTTTCCTAATTCTTATTTTCAGTATAGTTTATTGTGCTTCCAGGTGTTTCCCCTGGTTTCTGTATGCTGTTTCATAGGGAAGAATTATCCTGTCATAAAATTATTTCTGGAGCATTCATTACATCTCTCAGTTAAAATGGGTTCTTTTATGATATTGATTCATTTGAGTTTACTCAAAATGGGAAGAATTTTCAAAATGGTGTTTTCCTCAAGGTTCAGAGTATGTCTTAGCCTCATCTTTACTCTTTTTGAAATTATATTTTCAAATTCTTGTCCCTCTTTTTATCTTTTTAATTTAAAATGTTTTATATTTACTATTTTTTTATTTGAGTATAGTTGATATTCAGTGTTACATTGGTTTCAGGTTTTCAATATCTCCATACATTATTCTACGATCACTACAAATATAGCCACCATCTGTCACCATATAACACTATTATAATATCATTGACTATATTCTCTACACTGTCCCATATCTCTTTTTAAAATCTCTGATATTTATGTTTTCTGTTATTCCAATTTTCGACCATCATTTTACTTGGTTACTTTAATAAAATATGCCTGATTGCACACTCTTTGCTGAACACCATAGCATTTGATTTATAGTAGTCTTCTTCTTTTTTTTAATTAACATATAATGTATTATTATCCCCAGGGGTACAGGTCTGTGAATCGCCAGGTTTACACACTTCACAGCACTCACCACAGCACATACGCTCCCCAATGTTCATAACCCCACCACCCTCTCCCTACCCTCCCCACCCCCTCGACAACTCTCAGTTTGTTTTGTGAGATTAAGAGTCTCTTATGGTTTGTCTCCCTCCTGATCCCATCATATTTCATTTACTCTTTTCCTGTCCCCCAAACCCCCCGCATTGCACCTCCATTTCCTCATATCAGGGAGAACATATGATAGTGCCTTTCTCTGGTTGACTTATTTTGCTAAGCATAATACCCTCTAGTTCCATCCATGTCATCGCAAGTGGCAAGATTTCATTTCTTTTGATGGCTGCATAGTATTCCATCATATATATATATATATATATATATATATATATATATATATATATGATTCATTTGTTGATGGACATCTAGATTCTTTCCATAGTTTGGCTATTGTGGTTATTACTGCTATAAACATTTGGTGCACGTGCCCCTTTGGATCATATAGCAGTCTTCTTTACCTCTAGCAGAACCCCAGGAAGCTTTATTTATTTATTTACTCACATAAACAGATGATCCAACACAATGTTTTTTGATGTTCAAATGTATTATAATGTCTTACCGCTTAACACTATGCTTACTGCTCTCTTTCACTGTCTGACTAAATCCTCATCATCACTATGCCATTTAATGAGAAAGAACATTTGAACTCAGAGTTCTCTCCATATCAGAGAATGAAGCCTCCACCCTTCTGTTTGTGCAGGTAAAATATATGTTGATATTGTCTGTCCTGCACATACCCCATCCTGTTCACCAGAATATTCACCATCAAAATATATACAAAATGAAAACCATACCTCACCACTTCTATTACCACCCAGCATGCTAAAAACACCATCAGATGTTCCTGAATTATTGACTTGATTGATAACCCCACTTCCACACATACTGCACTCCTTTCTCCCTGCAAATTTATTTTGGTACAGCAATTTAACCTAAAAATCAAGTCAGATGATTTTATTCTGCTGTTGAAAGTCTTTTGGTTCTTCCCCTTTCATATTAAATAAAAACTGAAGGCGTTTCAATGTACTAGAAGGCCATACATCAATACGTTCTTCCTCTCTCCACCACTATGAACTCCTCATTGGCCTCCTTGCTTTTCCTCAAAAGTAACAGACCAGCTGTTCACACAAAGTCTATATACTTACTTGCTCTGCCTAGAGCAATCTTTTCCTTTAATATTTGTATAACACTCTCCTTCACTTGCTGGGTCTTTGTGCAAAGAACATCTTATAAATCAGATATAACCACCCAACACAAAATAAAATTAACTTTCATCCCAGCATTCTCCAGTGGCTTTTACCTTTCTTGTATTTCTTTGTAAAACTTATCACCATCAACCATCAATCATTATTCTATTACTGGTTTATTTTCTTATTTGAGACAGAGAGAGAGAGAATTGGGAGGGTGCACAGAGGAAGAAGAAAACACCCCAGTGCCTAGAAAGCCTGCTGGGGAGTTACATCCCAGGACCCTGAGATCATGACCCAAGCCAAAGGCAGTCACTCAATGGACTGAGCCACCGAAGTGCCCCTCTATTATTGGTTTATTTCACTATTATATTTCAAAAGAATGTAAGCTCTTTGTGGTCAGGTATTTTATATGTTTTATTAATTGAAGTATTCTCAGAAAGGTAGCTGGCAGATTGTAAGGGCTCACTAAACTGTATTTTGTTGTTATTATTGGGCTCCTTTATGGGCTTTACCTCTTATGCTAGAAGTCTATCCTTCAGATGTAAGCAATAAGAATAGAGCCCTGCTGCCTGTTCAAATGAGTAAAAAGCCTGTATTAAGTGGATATTTTAAAAGCTAAATGAATGGCTTAATAGTTGTATATAGGGGGAAAGGGAACATATTTTCCACAGTTTAGAAGTGGAGTTCTTTTAAAGAGTCCTTGTAAAGCCTACACTATTGAACGATAATGGGCAGTTGTACATTACAATTATACAAACACTTTGGTAATTTATATCCTTTTTTTGTAATTCATGACTGGATCATTTAATTCCTTAGGAGCATTATAGCATTTCAACTTTTCATGTTCAGTAAACTTATTGGGGTTGCTACCTTTTTTGTTCAAAAGGAGAAATAGTCATGATTTAATCTAAATAAAGTGTTACTGATTGTGTTGTTTTCTAGGAATGAGTCGCACATGCTAGTTTAAAAGTTTTGTTAAATTCCCAAGTCTGTCACTGATAAAAGCCTTTTGTAGATTAGTAACTCGATCAAAACGGAAAAGATATGTAACACCAATTGTTATACTATCTTTGTTTCCATCTTGCATTGTAATAACACCCATCTTAACTCTATTTAAGAAAAATCATTGCCAGATGGATTTCGGGCATTGATTGCATGATATGAAATCTAGTATAACTAAAAGTTTTTGGTTTTAGTAGCATTTAAATCAATTTAGAAAAATATATGTATTTGAATATAAGATAAAGTTTTAAATTATTTGGCAATAGTAAACTAAACTTTTTTTTTGTAAATTTGTATTTTCTAAAATTTCATTGAGCTCTTTTGCAATAAGAAACAAGTTACAAAAAATTAAGGTTTATTGACCCCAATTCAAAATTATTAGGAATATAATCATAGAGGTTGAAGTATTTAAAATATTGAACCCAAAATATTTTATTAGGTAAATTCATGAATGCTGAGCATTCACTGTTAAAATATACTAATACTATTGATAGACTGGTAGAAGCCTAAAATCAAATATTTATTAAATATTTATATCCATATCATTTCATGGCTTGGTAATTCATTTCTCTAGCATTAAATAATATTCCATTGTTTGCATGTACTACACTTTATTTGACCTTTCACCTATGGAAGGATATCTTGGTTGCTTCCAAGCTTTTGTCAGTTATGAATAAAACTACTATAGACATCTTTGTGGGTATAGATTTCATCTTCTTTGGATGAATACCAAGAACTGCTACTGCTGAATCATCTGGCAAGAATATGTTTAGCTTTGTAAGAAAATACCAAGTTGTTTTCCATTCTTTATTCTCAATAGACATGGAAGAACATTCCTGTTGCTCCACATCCTCACCAACATTTCGTGTTCTGTTGTCAGTGCTCTGGATTCTGGGTATGTACTGATGTCTCTTTTTTGTTTTAATTTGCATTTTCCTGATGACATATGATGTGAAGCATCTTTTTATATGCTTATTTGCCATCTGTAATATTTTCTTTTGTGAGGTATCTGCTAAGGTCTTTGGCTCATTTTTATTTTATTTTATTTTTTTTTTGAGAGTTTTTAATTTTTTATTTTTTATAAACATATATTTTTATCCCCAGGGGTACAGGTCTGTGAATCACCAGGTTTACACACTTCACAGCACTCACCAAATCACATACCCTCCCCAATGTCCATAATCCCACCCCCTTCTCCCAAACCCCCTCCCCCCGGCAACCCTCAGTTTGTTTCGTGAGATTAAGAGTCACTTATGGTTTGTCTCCCTCCCAATCCCATCTTGTTTCATTTATTCTTCTTCTACTCACTTAAGCCTCCATGTTGCATCACCACTTCCTCATATCAGGGAGATCATATGATAGTTGTCTTTCTCTGCTTGACTTATTTCGCTAAGCATGATACGCTCTAGTTCCATCCATGTTGTTGCAAATGGCAAGATTTCATTTCTTTTGATGGCTGCATAGTATTCCATTGTGTATATATACCACATCTTCTTGATCCATTCATCTGTTGATGGACATCTAGGTTCTTTCCATAGTTTGGCTATTGTGGACATTGCTGCTATAAACATTCGGGTGCATGTGTCCCTTTGGATCACTACATTTGTATCTTTAGGGTAAATACCCAATAGTGCAATTGCTGGGTCATAGGGCAGTTCTATTTTCAACATTTTGAGGAACCTCCATGCTGTTTTCCAGAGTGGCTGCACCAGCTTGCATTCCCACCAACAGTGTAGGAGGGTTCCCCTTTCTCCGCATCCTCGCCAGCATCTGTCATTTCCTGATTTGTTGATTTTAGCCATTCTGACTGGTGTGAGGTGATATCTCATTGTGGTTTTGATTTGTATTTCCCTGATGCCGAGTGATATGGAGCACTTTTTCATGTGTCTGTTCGCCATCTGGATGTCTTCTTTGCAGAAATGTCTGTTCATGTCCTCTGCCCATTTCTTGATTGGATTATTTGTTCTTTGGGTGTTGAGTTTGCTAAGTTCTTTATAGATTCTGGACACTAGTCCTTTATCTGATATGTCGTTTGCAAATATCTTCTCCCATTCTGTCAGTTGTCTTTTGATTTTGTTAACTGTTTCCTTTGCTGTGCAAAAGCTTTTGATCTTGATGAAATCCCAGTAGTTCATTTTTTCCCTTGCTTCCCTTGCCTTTTGCGTTGTTCCTAGGAAGATGTTGCTGCGGCAGAGGTCGAAGAGGTTGCTGCCCGTGTTCTCCTCAAGGATTTTGATGGATTCCTTTCGTACATTGAGATCCTTCATCCATTTTGAGTCTATTTTTGTGTGTGGTGTAAGGAAATGGTCCAATTTCATTTTTCTGCATGTGGCTGTCCAATTTTCCCAGCACCATTTATTGAAAAGGCTGTCTTTTTTCCATTGGACATTCTTTCCTGCTTTGTCGAAGATTAGTTGACCATAGATTTGAGGGTCTATTTCTGGGCTCTCTATTCTGTTCCATTGATCTATGTGTCTGTTTTTGTGCCAGTACCATGCTGTCTTGATGATGACAGCTTTGTAATAGAGCTTGAAGTCCGGAATTGTGATTCCACCAACGTTGGCTTTCTTTTTCAATATCCCTTTGGCTATTCGAGGTCTTTTCTGGTTCCATATAAATGTTAGCATTATTTGTTCCATTTCTTTGAAAAAGATGGATGGTACTTTGATAGGAATTGCATTAAATGTGTAGATTGCTTTAGGTAGCATAGACATTTTCACAATATTTATTCTTCCAATCCAGGAGCATGGAACATTTTTCCATTTCTTTGTGTCTTCCTCAATTTCTTTCATGAGTACTTTATAGTTTTCTGAGTATAGATTCTGTGTCTCTTTGGTTAGGTTTATTCCTAGGTATCTTATGGTTTTGGATGCAATTGTAAATGGGATTGACTCCTTAATATCTCTTTCTTCTGTCTTGCTGTTGGGACCAGATGGACATCACAGATATATTCAGAATATTTCATCCCAAAGCAACAGAATACACATTCTTCTCTAGTGCACATGGAACATTCTCCAGAATAGATCACATCCTCGGTCCTAAATCAGGACTCAACCGGTATCAAAAGATTGGGATCATTCCCTGCATATTTTCAGACCACAATGCTCTAAAGCTAGAACTCAACCACAAAAGGAAGTTTGGAAAGAACCCAAATACATGGAGACTAAACAGTATCCTTCTAAAGAATGAATGGGTCAACCGGGAAATTAAAGAAGAATTGAAAAAAATCATGGAAACAAATGATAATGAAAATACAACGGTTCAAAATCTGTGGGACACAACAAAGGCAGTCCTGAGAGGAAAATATATAGCGGTACAAGCCTTTCTCAAGAAACAAGAAAGGTCTCAGGTACACAACCTAACCCTACACATAAAGGAGCTGGAGAAAGAACAAGAAAGAAACCCTAAGCCCAGCAGGAGAAGAGAAATCATAAAGATCAGAGCAGAAATCAATGAAATAGAAACCAAAAAAACAATAGAACAAATCAACGAAACTAGGAGCTGGTTCTTTGAAAGAATTAATAAAATTGATAAACCCCTGGCCCGACTTATCAAAAAGAAAAGAGAAAGGACCCAAATAAATAAAATCATGAATGAAAGAGGAGAGATCACAACTAACACCAAAGAAATACAAACTATTATAAGAACATACTATGAGCAACTCTACGGCAATAAATTTGACAATCTGGAAGAAATGGATGCATTCCTAGAAACATATAAACTACCACAACTGAACCAGGAAGAAATAGAAAGCCTGAACAGACCCATAACCAGTAAGGAGATTGAAACACTCATTAAAAATCTCCAAACAAACAAAAGCCCAGGGCCAGACGGCTTCCCAGGGGAATTCTACCAAACATTTAAAGAAGAACTAATTCCTATTCTCCTGAAACTGTTCCAAAAAATAGAAATGGAAGGAAAACTTCCAAACTCATTTTATGAGGCCAGCATCACCTTGATCCCAAAACCAGACAAGGATCCCACCAAAAAAGAGAGCTATAGACCGATATCCTTGATGAACACAGATGCGAAAATACTCAACAAAATACTAGCCAATAGGATTCAACAGTACATTAAAAAGATTATTCACCACGACCAAGTGGGATTTATTCCAGGGCTGCAAGGTTGGTTCAACATCCGCAAATCAGTCAATGTGATACAACACATCAATAAAAGAAAGAACAAGAACCATATGATACTCTCAATAGATGCTGAAAAAGCATTTGACAAAGTACAACATCCCTTCCTGATCAAAACTCTTCAAAGTGTAGGGATAGAGGGCACATACCTCAATATCATCAAAGCCATCTATGAAAAACCCACCGCAAATATCATTCTCAATGGAGAAAAACTGAAAGCTTTTCCGCTAAGGTCAGGAACACGGCAGGGATGTCCATTATCACCACTGCTATTCAACATCGTACTAGAGGTCCTAGCCTCAGCCATCAGACAACAAAAGGAAATTAAAGGCATCCAAATCGGCAAAGAAGAAGTCAAATTATCACTCTTCGCAGATGATATGATACTATATGTGGAAAACCCAAAAGACTCCACTCCAAAACTGCTAGAACTTATACAGGAATTCAGTAAAGTGTCAGGATATAAAATCAATGCACAGAAATCAGTTGCATTTCTTTGGCTCATTTTTAATCAGGTTTTTCCCCCATTGTTGAGTTTTAAGGGGTCTTTGTGTATTTTTGATTAACAGTCCTTTGCCAGATGTGTATTTTGCAAATTTTTTCTCATAGTCTGTGCTTTGCCTTTTCATTCTCTTGGCATTGTGTTTCACAGAGTAGACATTTTTAAATTCAGTGCTTATGCTTTTGTAGCTAAAGATATTGCCAAAACCAAGGTCATTTAAATTTTCTTCTATATTACCTTCTACATGTTTCATGTTTACTAATCTGCGCACGGGCCTAGTGCAGGGATCCTGTCGCCTCCTCTCTCCTGTGGTGAAGGCACTGGCCTAGACCCGGAGTCTGCCTGATAGCCGGAGCAAATGGCAAAGCCTAACCTACCACAGAAGATGGTCATAGGCATAGAGTGCCATGCTAGGCCAAGCACGCTGCTGCAGGGTTGTGACTGTGTCTGCTTAGTTCCGCATAGCAAGGTGAATCCCGGGCGTAACCTCGGAGCCCGGGAAAGCAAGTCCCAAGAGGCACCAGCTCTCCCGCGGCTCTTCTTCGCTGCCGCGCAGAGTGAACACCCAAAGCCTTTCTGAGGAAGCAGCAGCGAAGTGCGGTTCGTGCCAAGCTGAAAACCTCTGCGTAAGCATAGTATTCCCTGGGAAATCAGAGTCGGATCTGAGGGCTGCTGTTGCTGCTTACTTTAGACTCGTATTCGCAGCACGATGGGAGAAACCCGCATAGAGCGAAAGCCTCTTTGCCCTGGCATCCCCTCTGGGAAAGCACACCATTATTTCGGAAATCAGAGTCCGGTCTGAGTTATGCTCCTGTTTGCGTGAGCTGGTCTCCTCAGCACGGTGTAATAAACCCGCAGGGAGCGAAATCCTCTATGCCTGGGCATCCCCTCTGCCTGAGAGAGAAGCGCCGTTGCGCCTCTGGAAAGAGCATTAAAGAAAAGGGACACGTTTTTCAGGGCGGTCCCAAGGAGTAGTCTGTGGTAGGTGCAGCACGCTGCTCGGGGAGAAGAGCAAGTGCTGTTGGCCATGGTCTCGAAAAGGTGGCGAAGCAGGAGACCGGCCCTGGAAGGCACAGCGCCCGGAGGAAATACAAATGTCACCCTCTCCCAGTGCAGAGAGACAGAAGCCTAGCTGCGAAGGAGACAGGAGAGGATGAGTAGGGCAGGGCATGTGCTCCACTCTTGGGAAGGAGTCTGGGCGGAGAGCATGCCTGTCCTTAACTCTGGGCCCAAGGAGACAGCAGTTCCTTGGCCACCCGTCCCTGGGGCAGACATGCGCTAGCCACCAGGCGCCTACTCTGAACTCGCAGAAACAGCTCCCTGAAATAACGGGGAGTCAGATGCCATCTTCCTCCAGGATGTGGAAGCTCGGAGGAGGCACGAGGTTTAAGGGGAAGGAGTGGGCACAGTCCCACAAACTCTCTAATCTGTGCACGGGCCGTGTGTAGGGATCCTGTCGCCTCCTCTCTCCTGTGGTGAAGGCACTGGCCTAGACCCCTAGGTTGCCTGGGAGCCGGAGCAAAAGCCAAAGCCTAACCTACCCCAGGAAATGGTCATAGGCATAGAGTGCCATGCTAGGCCAAGCACGCTGCTGCAGGGTTGTGACTGTGTCTGCTTAGTTCGGCATAGCAAGGTGAATCCCGGGCGTAAACTCGGAGACCGGGAGAGCAAGTCCCAAGAGGCAACAGCTCTCCCGCGGCTCTTCTTCCCTCCCGCGCAGAGTGAACACCCAAAGCCTTTCTGAGGAAGCAGCAGCGAAGTGCGGTTCGTGCCATGTGAAAACCTCTGCGAAAGCATAGCAGTCGCTGGGAAATTAGAGTCGGATCTGAGAGCTGCTGTTGCTGCTTGCTTTAGCCTAGTATTTGCAGAACGATGGGAGAAACCCGCATGGAGCGAAAGCCTCTTTGCCCTGGCATCCCCTCTGGGAAAGCACAGCATTCTTTGGGAAATCAGAGTCCGGTCTGAGGGATGCTCCTGTTTGCTTGAGCTGGTCTCCTCAGCACGGTGTAGTAAACCCATATGGAGCGAAATCCTCTATGCCTGGGCATCCCTGCTGCATGGGAGAGAAGCGCGATTGCACCTGTGGAAAGAGCCTTAAGGAAAGGGAAATGTTTTTCACTCTGCTCCGCAGGAGCATATCTGTGGAAAGTGCAGCAAGCTGCCGGAGAGAAGAGCAGGAGCCGTTGGACTTCTGGTCTGGAAAAGATTGCGAAGCAGGAGAGCCGGCAATACAAGTATCCCCGGCTCCCAGTGCAGAGAGACAGAAGCCTGGCTGCTAAGGAGACAGGAAGGGATGCGTAGGGCAGGGCGCGTGCTCCACTCTTAGGAAGGAATCTGGGCAGAAAGCATGCCTGTCCTGAGCCTCTGGGCCCAAGGAGACAGCAGCTCCTTGGCCAGCTGTCCCTGGGGCAGACATGCGCTAGCCTCCAGGCGCCTACTCTGAACTCGCCGAATCAGCTCTCTGAAATAATGCGGAGTCAGATGCCGTCTTCCTCCATGATGGGGAAGCTCGGAGGAAGCATGGTGTTTAAGGGGAAGGAGTGGGCACAGTCCCCCAAAGCTCCCTAATCTGCGCACGGGCCTAGTGCAGGGATCCTGTCGCCTCCTCTCTCCTGTGGTGAAGGCACTGGCCTAGACCCGGAGTCTGCCTGATAGCCGGAGCAAATGGCAAAGCCTAACCTACCACAGAAGATGGTCATAGGCATAGAGTGCCATGCTAGGCCAAGCACGCTGCTGCAGGGTTGTGACTGTGTCTGCTTAGTTCCGCATAGCAAGGTGAATCCCGGGCGTAACCTCGGAGCCCGGGAAAGCAAGTCCCAAGAGGCACCAGCTCTCCCGCGGCTCTTCTTCGCTGCCGCGCAGAGTGAACACCCAAAGCCTTTCTGAGGAAGCAGCAGCGAAGTGCGGTTCGTGCCAAGCTGAAAACCTCTGCGTAAGCATAGTATTCCCTGGGAAATCAGAGTCGGATCTGAGGGCTGCTGTTGCTGCTTGCTTTAGACTCGTATTCGCAGCACGATGGGAGAAACCCGCATAGAGCGAAAGCCTCTTTGCCCTGGCATCCCCTCTGGGAAAGCACACCATTATTTCGGAAATCAGAGTCCGGTCTGAGTTATGATCCTGTTTGCGTGAGCTGGTCTCCTCAGCACGGTGTAATAAACCCGCAGGGAGCGAAATCCTCTATGCCTGGGCATCCCCTCTGGCTGAGAGAGAAGCGCCGTTGCGCCTCTGGAAAGAGCATTAAAGAAAAGGGACACGTTTTTCAGGGCGGTCCCAAGGAGTAGTCTGTGGTAGGTGCAGCACGCTGCTCGGGGAGAAGAGCAAGTGCTGTTGGCCATGGTCTCGAAAAGGTGGCGAAGCAGGAGACCGGCCCTGGAAGGCACAGCGCCCGGAGGAAATACAAATGTCACCCTCTCCCAGTGCAGAGAGACAGAAGCCTAGCTGCGAAGGAGACAGGAGAGGATGAGTAGGGCAGGGCATGTGCTCCACTCTTGGGAAGGAGTCTGGGCGGAGAGCATGCCTGTCCTTAACTCTGGGCCCAAGGAGACAGCAGTTCCTTGGCCACCCGTCCCTGGGGCAGAGCCACCAGGCGCCTACTCTGAACTCGCAGAAACAGCTCCCTGAAATAACGGGGAGTCAGATGCCATCTTCCTCCAGGATGTGGAAGCTCGGAGGAGGCACGAGGTTTAAGGGGAAGGAGTGGGCACAGTCCCACAAACTCTCTAATCTGTGCACGGGCCGTGTGTAGGGATCCTGTCGCCTCCTCTCTCCTGTGGTGAAGGCACTGGCCTAGACCCCTAGGTTGCCTGAGAGCCGGAGCAAAAGCCAAAGCCTAACGTACCCCAGGAAATGGTCATAGGCATAGAGTGCCATGCTAGGCCAAGCACGCTGCTGCAGGGTTGTGACTGTGTCTGCTTAGTTCGGCATAGCAAGGTGAATCCCGGGCGTAAACTCGGAGACCGGGAGAGCAAGTCCCAAGAGGCAACAGCTCTCCCGCGGCTCTTCTTCCCTCCCGCGCAGAGTGAACACCCAAAGCCTTTCTGAGGAAGCAGCAGCGAAGTGCGGTTCGTGCCATGTGAAAACCTCTGCGAAAGCATAGCAGTCGCTGGGAAATTAGAGTCGGATCTGAGAGCTGCTGTTGCTGCTTGCTTTAGCCTAGTATTTGCAGAACGATGGGAGAAACCCGCATGGAGCGAAAGCCTCTTTGCCCTGGCATCCCCTCTGGGAAAGCACAGCATTCTTTGGGAAATCAGAGTCCGGTCTGAGGGATGCTCCTGTTTGCTTGAGCTGGTCTCCTCAGCACGGTGTAGTAAACCCATATGGAGCGAAATCCTCTATGCCTGGGCATCCCTGCTGCATGGGAGAGAAGCGCGATTGCACCTGTGGAAAGAGCCTTAAGGAAAGGGAAATGTTTTTCACTCTGCTCCGCAGGAGCATATCTGTGGAAAGTGCAGCAAGCTGCCGGAGAGAAGAGCAGGAGCCGTTGGACTTCTGGTCTGGAAAAGATTGCGAAGCAGGAGAGCCGGCAATACAAGTATCCCCGGCTCCCAGTGCAGAGAGACAGAAGCCTGGCTGCTAAGGAGACAGGAAGGGATGCGTAGGGCAGGGCGCGTGCTCCACTCTTAGGAAGGAATCTGGGCAGAAAGCATGCCTGTCCTGAGCCTCTGGGCCCAAGGAGACAGCAGCTCCTTGGCCAGCTGTCCCTGGGGCAGACATGCGCTAGCCTCCAGGCGCCTACTCTGAACTCGCCGAATCAGCTCTCTGAAATAATGCGGAGTCAGATGCCGTCTTCCTCCATGATGGGGAAGCTCGGAGGAAGCATGGTGTTTAAGGGGAAGGAGTGGGCACAGTCCCCCAAAGCTCCCTAATCTGCGCACGGGCCTAGTGCAGGGATCCTGTCGCCTCCTCTCTCCTGTGGTGAAGGCACTGGCCTAGACCCGGAGTCTGCCTGATAGCCGGAGCAAATGGCAAAGCCTAACCTACCACAGAAGATGGTCATAGGCATAGAGTGCCATGCTAGGCCAAGCACGCTGCTGCAGGGTTGTGACTGTGTCTGCTTAGTTCCGCATAGCAAGGTGAATCCCGGGCGTAACCTCGGAGCCCGGGAAAGCAAGTCCCAAGAGGCACCAGCTCTCCCGCGGCTCTTCTTCGCTGCCGCGCAGAGTGAACACCCAAAGCCTTTCTGAGGAAGCAGCAGCGAAGTGCGGTTCGTGCCAAGCTGAAAACCTCTGCGTAAGCATAGTATTCCCTGGGAAATCAGAGTCGGATCTGAGGGCTGCTGTTGCTGCTTGCTTTAGACTCGTATTCGCAGCACGATGGGAGAAACCCGCATAGAGCGAAAGCCTCTTTGCCCTGGCATCCCCTCTGGGAAAGCACACCATTATTTCGGAAATCAGAGTCCGGTCTGAGTTATGCTCCTGTTTGCGTGAGCTGGTCTCCTCAGCACGGTGTAATAAACCCGCAGGGAGCGAAATCCTCTATGCCTGGGCATCCCCTCTGCCTGAGAGAGAAGCGCCGTTGCGCCTCTGGAAAGAGCATTAAAGAAAAGGGACACGTTTTTCAGGGCGGTCCCAAGGAGTAGTCTGTGGTAGGTGCAGCACGCTGCTCGGGGAGAAGAGCAAGTGCTGTTGGCCATGGTCTCGAAAAGGTGGCGAAGCAGGAGACCGGCCCTGGAAGGCACAGCGCCCGGAGGAAATACAAATGTCACCCTCTCCCAGTGCAGAGAGACAGAAGCCTAGCTGCGAAGGAGACAGGAGAGGATGAGTAGGGCAGGGCATGTGCTCCACTCTTGGGAAGGAGTCTGGGCGGAGAGCATGCCTGTCCTTAACTCTGGGCCCAAGGAGACAGCAGTTCCTTGGCCACCCGTCCCTGGGGCAGACATGCGCTAGCCACCAGGCGCCTACTCTGAACTCGCAGAAACAGCTCCCTGAAATAACGGGGAGTCAGATGCCATCTTCCTCCAGGATGTGGAAGCTCGGAGGAGGCACGAGGTTTAAGGGGAAGGAGTGGGCACAGTCCCACAAACTCTCTAATCTGTGCACGGGCCGTGTGTAGGGATCCTGTCGCCTCCTCTCTCCTGTGGTGAAGGCACTGGCCTAGACCCCTAGGTTGCCTGAGAGCCGGAGCAAAAGCCAAAGCCTAACCTACCCCAGGAAATGGTCATAGGCATAGAGTGCCATGCTAGGCCAAGCACGCTGCTGCAGGGTTGTGACTGTGTCTGCTTAGTTCGGCATAGCAAGGTGAATCCCGGGCGTAAACTCGGAGACCGGGAGAGCAAGTCCCAAGAGGCAACAGCTCTCCCGCGGCTCTTCTTCCCTCCCGCGCAGAGTGAACACCCAAAGCCTTTCTGAGGAAGCAGCAGCGAAGTGCGGTTCGTGCCATGTGAAAACCTCTGCGAAAGCATAGCAGTCGCTGGGAAATTAGAGTCGGATCTGAGAGCTGCTGTTGCTGCTTGCTTTAGCCTAGTATTTGCAGAACGATGGGAGAAACCCGCATGGAGCGAAAGCCTCTTTGCCCTGGCATCCCCTCTGGGAAAGCACAGCATTCTTTGGGAAATCAGAGTCCGGTCTGAGGGATGCTCCTGTTTGCTTGAGCTGGTCTCCTCAGCACGGTGTAATAAACCCATATGGAGCGAAATCCTCTATGCCTGGGCATCCCTGCTGCATGGGAGAGAAGCGCGATTGCACCTGTGGAAAGAGCCTTAAGGAAAGGGAAATGTTTTTCACTCTGCTCCGCAGGAGCATATCTGTGGAAAGTGCAGCAAGCTGCCGGAGAGAAGAGCAGGAGCCGTTGGACTTCTGGTCTGGAAAAGATTGCGAAGCAGGAGAGCCGGCAATACAAGTATCCCCGGCTCCCAGTGCAGAGAGACAGAAGCCTGGCTGCTAAGGAGACAGGAAGGGATGCGTAGGGCAGGGCGCGTGCTCCACCCTTAGGAAGGAATCTGGGCAGAAAGCATGCCTGTCCTGAGCCTCTGGGCCCAAGGAGACAGCAGCTCCTTGGCCAGCTGTCCCTGGGGCAGACATGCGCTAGCCTCCAGGCGCCTACTCTGAACTCGCCGAATCAGCTCTCTGAAATAATGCGGAGTCAGATGCCGTCTTCCTCCATGATGGGGAAGCTCGGAGGAAGCATGGTGTTTAAGGGGAAGGAGTGGGCACAGTCCCCCAAAGCTCCCTAATCTGCGCACGGGCCTAGTGCAGGGATCCTGTCGCCTCCTCTCTCCTGTGGTGAAGGCACTGGCCTAGACCCGGAGTCTGCCTGATAGCCGGAGCAAATGGCAAAGCCTAACCTACCACAGAAGATGGTCATAGGCATAGAGTGCCATGCTAGGCCAAGCACGCTGCTGCAGGGTTGTGACTGTGTCTGCTTAGTTCCGCATAGCAAGGTGAATCCCGGGCGTAACCTCGGAGCCCGGGAAAGCAAGTCCCAAGAGGCACCAGCTCTCCCGCGGCTCTTCTTCGCTGCCGCGCAGAGTGAACACCCAAAGCCTTTCTGAGGAAGCAGCAGCGAAGTGCGGTTCGTGCCAAGCTGAAAACCTCTGCGTAAGCATAGTATTCCCTGGGAAATCAGAGTCGGATCTGAGGGCTGCTGTTGCTGCTTGCTTTAGACTCGTATTCGCAGCACGATGGGAGAAACCCGCATAGAGCGAAAACCTCTTTGCCCTGGCATCCCCTCTGGGAAAGCACACCATTATTTCGGAAATCAGAGTCCGGTCTGAGTTATGATCCTGTTTGCGTGAGCTGGTCTCCTCAGCACGGTGTAATAAACCCGCAGGGAGCGAAATCCTCTATGCCTGGGCATCCCCTCTGGCTGAGAGAGAAGCGCCGTTGCGCCTCTGGAAAGAGCATTAAAGAAAAGGGACACGTTTTTCAGGGCGGTCCCAAGGAGTAGTCTGTGGTAGGTGCAGCACGCTGCTCGGGGAGAAGAGCAAGTGCTGTTGGCCATGGTCTCGAAAAGGTGGCGAAGCATGAGACCGGCCCTGGAAGGCACAGCGCCCGGAGGAAATACAAATGTCACCCACTCCCAGTGCAGAGAGACAGAAGCCTAGCTGCGAAGGAGACAGGAGAGGATGAGTAGGGCAGGGCATGTGCTCCACTCTTGGGAAGGAGTCTGGGCGGAGAGCATGCCTGTCCTTAACTCTGGGCCCAAGGAGACAGCAGTTCCTTGGCCACCCGTCCCTGGGGCAGACATGCGCTAGCCACCAGGCGCCTACTCTGAACTCGCAGAAACAGCTCCCTGAAATAACGGGGAGTCAGATGCCATCTTCCTCCAGGATGTGGAAGCTCGGAGGAGGCACGAGGTTTAAGGGGAAGGAGTGGGCACAGTCCCACAAACTCTCTAATCTGTGCACGGGCCGTGTGTAGGGATCCTGTCGCCTCCTCTCTCCTGTGGTGAAGGCACTGGCCTAGACCCCTAGGTTGCCTGAGAGCCGGAGCAAAAGCCAAAGCCTAACCTACCCCAGGAAATGGTCATAGGCATAGAGTGCCATGCTAGGCCAAGCACGCTGCTGCAGGGTTGTGACTGTGTCTGCTTAGTTCGGCATAGCAAGGTGAATCCCGGGCGTAAACTCGGAGACCGGGAGAGCAAGTCCCAAGAGGCAACAGCTCTCCCGCGGCTCTTCTTCCCTCCCGCGCAGAGTGAACACCCAAAGCCTTTCTGAGGAAGCAGCAGCGAAGTGCGGTTCGTGCCATGTGAAAACCTCTGCGAAAGCATAGCAGTCGCTGGGAAATTAGAGTCGGATCTGAGAGCTGCTGTTGCTGCTTGCTTTAGCCTAGTATTTGCAGAACGATGGGAGAAACCCGCATGGAGCGAAAGCCTCTTTGCCCTGGCATCCCCTCTGGGAAAGCACAGCATTCTTTGGGAAATCAGAGTCCGGTCTGAGGGATGCTCCTGTTTGCTTGAGCTGGTCTCCTCAGCACGGTGTAGTAAACCCATATGGAGCGAAATCCTCTATGCCTGGGCATCCCTGCTGCATGGGAGAGAAGCGCGATTGCACCTGTGGAAAGAGCCTTAAGGAAAGGGAAATGTTTTTCACTCTGCTCCGCAGGAGCATATCTGTGGAAAGTGCAGCAAGCTGCCGGAGAGAAGAGCAGGAGCCGTTGGACTTCTGGTCTGGAAAAGATTGCGAAGCAGGAGAGCCGGCAATACAAGTATCCCCGGCTCCCAGTGCAGAGAGACAGAAGCCTGGCTGCTAAGGAGACAGGAAGGGATGCGTAGGGCAGGGCGCGTGCTCCACTCTTAGGAAGGAATCTGGGCAGAAAGCATGCCTGTCCTGAGCCTCTGGGCCCAAGGAGACAGCAGCTCCTTGGCCAGCTGTCCCTGGGGCAGACATGCGCTAGCCTCCAGGCGCCTACTCTGAACTCGCCGAATCAGCTCTCTGAAATAATGCGGAGTCAGATGCCGTCTTCCTCCATGATGGGGAAGCTCGGAGGAAGCATGGTGTTTAAGGGGAAGGAGTGGGCACAGTCCCCCAAAGCTCCCTAATCTGCGCACGGGCCTAGTGCAGGGATCCTGTCGCCTCCTCTCTCCTGTGGTGAAGGCACTGGCCTAGACCCGGAGTCTGCCTGATAGCCGGAGCAAATGGCAAAGCCTAACCTACCACAGAAGATGGTCATAGGCATAGAGTGCCATGCTAGGCCAAGCACGCTGCTGCAGGGTTGTGACTGTGTCTGCTTAGTTCCGCATAGCAAGGTGAATCCCGGGCGTAACCTCGGAGCCCGGGAAAGCAAGTCCCAAGAGGCACCAGCTCTCCCGCGGCTCTTCTTCGCTGCCGCGCAGAGTGAACACCCAAAGCCTTTCTGAGGAAGCAGCAGCGAAGTGCGGTTCGTGCCAAGCTGAAAACCTCTGCGTAAGCATAGTATTCCCTGGGAAATCAGAGTCGGATCTGAGGGCTGCTGTTGCTGCTTGCTTTAGACTCGTATTCGCAGCACGATGGGAGAAACCCGCATAGAGCGAAAGCCTCTTTGCCCTGGCATCCCCTCTGGGAAAGCACACCATTATTTCGGAAATCAGAGTCCGGTCTGAGTTATGCTCCTGTTTGCGTGAGCTGGTCTCCTCAGCACGGTGTAATAAACCCGCAGGGAGCGAAATCCTCTATGCCTGGGCATCCCCTCTGCCTGAGAGAGAAGCGCCGTTGCGCCTCTGGAAAGAGCATTAAAGAAAAGGGACACGTTTTTCAGGGCGGTCCCAAGGAGTAGTCTGTGGTAGGTGCAGCACGCTGCTCGGGGAGAAGAGCAAGTGCTGTTGGCCATGGTCTCGAAAAGGTGGCGAAGCAGGAGACCGGCCCTGGAAGGCACAGCGCCCGGAGGAAATACAAATGTCACCCTCTCCCAGTGCAGAGAGACAGAAGCCTAGCTGCGAAGGAGACAGGAGAGGATGAGTAGGGCAGGGCATGTGCTCCACTCTTGGGAAGGAGTCTGGGCGGAGAGCATGCCTGTCCTTAACTCTGGGCCCAAGGAGACAGCAGTTCCTTGGCCACCCGTCCCTGGGGCAGACATGCGCTAGCCACCAGGCGCCTACTCTGAACTCGCAGAAACAGCTCCCTGAAATAACGGGGAGTCAGATGCCATCTTCCTCCAGGATGTGGAAGCTCGGAGGAGGCACGAGGTTTAAGGGGAAGGAGTGGGCACAGTCCCACAAACTCTCTAATCTGTGCACGGGCCGTGTGTAGGGATCCTGTCGCCTCCTCTCTCCTGTGGTGAAGGCACTGGCCTAGACCCCTAGGTTGCCTGAGAGCCGGAGCAAAAGCCAAAGCCTAACCTACCCCAGGAAATGGTCATAGGCATGGAGTGCCATGCTAGGCCAAGCACGCTGCTGCAGGGTTGTGACTGTGTCTGCTTAGTTCGGCATAGCAAGGTGAATCCCGGGCGTAAACTCGGAGACCGGGAGAGCAAGTCCCAAGAGGCAACAGCTCTCCCGCGGCTCTTCTTCCCTCCCGCGCAGAGTGAACACCCAAAGCCTTTCTGAGGAAGCAGCAGCGAAGTGCGGTTCGTGCCATGTGAAAACCTCTGCGAAAGCACAGCAGTCGCTGGGAAATTAGAGTCGGATCTGAGAGCTGCTGTTGCTGCTTGCTTTAGCCTAGTATTTGCAGAACGATGGGAGAAACCCGCATGGAGCGAAAGCCTCTTTGCCCTGGCATCCCCTCTGGGAAAGCACAGCATTCTTTGGGAAATCAGAGTCCGGTCTGAGGGATGCTCCTGTTTGCTTGAGCTGGTCTCCTCAGCACGGTGTAGTAAACCCATATGGAGCGAAATCCTCTATGCCTGGGCATCCCTGCTGCATGGGAGAGAAGCGCGATTGCACCTGTGGAAAGAGCCTTAAGGAAAGGGAAATGTTTTTCACTCTGCTCCGCAGGAGCATATCTGTGGAAAGTGCAGCAAGCTGCCGGAGAGAAGAGCAGGAGCCGTTGGACTTCTGGTCTGGAAAAGATTGCGAAGCAGGAGAGCCGGCAATACAAGTATCCCCGGCTCCCAGTGCAGAGAGACAGAAGCCTGGCTGCTAAGGAGACAGGAAGGGATGCGTAGGGCAGGGCGCGTGCTCCACTCTTAGGAAGGAATCTGGGCAGAAAGCATGCCTGTCCTGAGCCTCTGGGCCCAAGGAGACAGCAGCTCCTTGGCCAGCTGTCCCTGGGGCAGACATGCGCTAGCCTCCAGGCGCCTACTCTGAACTCGCCGAATCAGCTCTCTGAAATAATGCGGAGTCAGATGCCGTCTTCCTCCATGATGGGGAAGCTCGGAGGAAGCATGGTGTTTAAGGGGAAGGAGTGGGCACAGTCCCCCAAAGCTCCCTAATCTGCGCACGGGCCTAGTGCAGGGATCCTGTCGCCTCCTCTCTCCTGTGGTGAAGGCACTGGCCTAGACCCGGAGTCTGCCTGATAGCCGGAGCAAATGGCAAAGCCTAACCTACCACAGAAGATGGTCATAGGCATAGAGTGCCATGCTAGGCCAAGCACGCTGCTGCAGGGTTGTGACTGTGTCTGCTTAGTTCCGCATAGCAAGGTGAATCCCGGGCGTAACCTCGGAGCCCGGGAAAGCAAGTCCCAAGAGGCACCAGCTCTCCCGCGGCTCTTCTTCGCTGCCGCGCAGAGTGAACACCCAAAGCCTTTCTGAGGAAGCAGCAGCGAAGTGCGGTTCGTGCCAAGCTGAAAACCTCTGCGTAAGCATAGTATTCCCTGGGAAATCAGAGTCGGATCTGAGGGCTGCTGTTGCTGCTTGCTTTAGACTCGTATTCGCAGCACGATGGGAGAAACCCGCATAGAGCGAAAGCCTCTTTGCCCTGGCATCCCCTCTGGGAAAGCACACCATTATTTCGGAAATCAGAGTCCGGTCTGAGTTATGATCCTGTTTGCGTGAGCTGGTCTCCTCAGCACGGTGTAATAAACCCGCAGGGAGCGAAATCCTCTATGCCTGGGCATCCCCTCTGCCTGAGAGAGAAGCGCCGTTGCGCCTCTGGAAAGAGCATTAAAGAAAAGGGACACGTTTTTCAGGGCGGTCCCAAGGAGTAGTCTGTGGTAGGTGCAGCACGCTGCTCGGGGAGAAGAGCAAGTGCTGTTGGCCATGGTCTCGAAAAGGTGGCGAAGCAGGAGACCGGCCCTGGAAGGCACAGCGCCCGGAGGAAATACAAATGTCACCCACTCCCAGTGCAGAGAGACAGAAGCCTAGCTGCGAAGGAGACAGGAGAGGATGAGTAGGGCAGGGCATGTGCTCCACTCTTGGGAAGGAGTCTGGGCGGAGAGCATGCCTGTCCTTAACTCTGGGCCCAAGGAGACAGCAGTTCCTTGGCCACCCGTCCCTGGGGCAGACATGCGCTAGCCACCAGGCGCCTACTCTGAACTCGCAGAAACAGCTCCCTGAAATAACGGGGAGTCAGATGCCATCTTCCTCCAGGATGTGGAAGCTCGGAGGAGGCACGAGGTTTAAGGGGAAGGAGTGGGCACAGTCCCACAAACTCTCTAATCTGTGCACGGGCCGTGTGTAGGGATCCTGTCGCCTCCTCTCTCCTGTGGTGAAGGCACTGGCCTAGACCCCTAGGTTGCCTGAGAGCCGGAGCAAAAGCCAAAGCCTAACCTACCCCAGGAAATGGTCATAGGCATAGAGTGCCATGCTAGGCCAAGCACGCTGCTGCAGGGTTGTGACTGTGTCTGCTTAGTTCGGCATAGCAAGGTGAATCCCGGGCGTAAACTCGGAGACCGGGAGAGCAAGTCCCAAGAGGCAACAGCTCTCCCGCGGCTCTTCTTCCCTCCCGCGCAGAGTGAACACCCAAAGCCTTTCTGAGGAAGCAGCAGCGAAGTGCGGTTCGTGCCATGTGAAAACCTCTGCGAAAGCATAGCAGTCGCTGGGAAATTAAAGTCGGATCTGAGAGCTGCTGTTGCTGCTTGCTTTAGCCTAGTATTTGCAGAACGATGGGAGAAACCCGCATGGAGCGAAAGCCTCTTTGCCCTGGCATCCCCTCTGGGAAAGCACAGCATTCTTTGGGAAATCAGAGTCCGGTCTGAGGGATGCTCCTGTTTGCTTGAGCTGGTCTCCTCAGCACGGTGTAGTAAACCCATATGGAGCGAAATCCTCTATGCCTGGGCATCCCTGCTGCATGGGAGAGAAGCGCGATTGCACCTGTGGAAAGAGCCTTAAGGAAAGGGAAATGTTTTTCACTCTGCTCCGCAGGAGCATATCTGTGGAAAGTGCAGCAAGCTGCCGGAGAGAAGAGCAGGAGCCGTTGGACTTCTGGTCTGGAAAAGATTGCGAAGCAGGAGAGCCGGCAATACAAGTATCCCCGGCTCCCAGTGCAGAGAGACAGAAGCCTGGCTGCTAAGGAGACAGGAAGGGATGCGTAGGGCAGGGCGCGTGCTCCACTCTTAGGAAGGAATCTGGGCAGAAAGCATGCCTGTCCTGAGCCTCTGGGCCCAAGGAGACAGCAGCTCCTTGGCCAGCTGTCCCTGGGGCAGACATGCGCTAGCCTCCAGGCGCCTACTCTGAACTCGCCGAATCAGCTCTCTGAAATAATGCGGAGTCAGATGCCGTCTTCCTCCATGATGGGGAAGCTCGGAGGAAGCATGGTGTTTAAGGGGAAGGAGTGGGCACAGTCCCCCAAAGCTCCCTAATCTGCGCACGGGCCTAGTGCAGGGATCCTGTCGCCTCCTCTCTCCTGTGGTGAAGGCACTGGCCTAGACCCGGAGTCTGCCTGATAGCCGGAGCAAATGGCAAAGCCTAACCTACCACAGAAGATGGTCATAGGCATAGAGTGCCATGCTAGGCCAAGCACGCTGCTGCAGGGTTGTGACTGTGTCTGCTTAGTTCCGCATAGCAAGGTGAATCCCGGGCGTAACCTCGGAGCCCGGGAAAGCAAGTCCCAAGAGGCACCAGCTCTCCCGCGGCTCTTCTTCGCTGCCGCGCAGAGTGAACACCCAAAGCCTTTCTGAGGAAGCAGCAGCGAAGTGCGGTTCGTGCCAAGCTGAAAACCTCTGCGTAAGCATAGTATTCCCTGGGAAATCAGAGTCGGATCTGAGGGCTGCTGTTGCTGCTTGCTTTAGACTCGTATTCGCAGCACGATGGGAGAAACCCGCATAGAGCGAAAGCCTCTTTGCCCTGGCATCCCCTCTGGGAAAGCACACCATTATTTCGGAAATCAGAGTCCGGTCTGAGTTATGCTCCTGTTTGCGTGAGCTGGTCTCCTCAGCACGGTGTAATAAACCCGCAGGGAGCGAAATCCTCTATGCCTGGGCATCCCCTCTGCCTGAGAGAGAAGCGCCGTTGCGCCTCTGGAAAGAGCATTAAAGAAAAGGGACACGTTTTTCAGGGCGGTCCCAAGGAGTAGTCTGTGGTAGGTGCAGCACGCTGCTCGGGGAGAAGAGCAAGTGCTGTTGGCCATGGTCTCGAAAAGGTGGCGAAGCAGGAGACCGGCCCTGGAAGGCACAGCGCCCGGAGGAAATACAAATGTCACCCTCTCCCAGTGCAGAGAGACAGAAGCCTAGCTGCGAAGGAGACAGGAGAGGATGAGTAGGGCAGGGCATGTGCTCCACTCTTGGGAAGGAGTCTGGGCGGAGAGCATGCCTGTCCTTAACTCTGGGCCCAAGGAGACAGCAGTTCCTTGGCCACCCGTCCCTGGGGCAGACATGCGCTAGCCACCAGGCGCCTACTCTGAACTCGCAGAAACAGCTCCCTGAAATAACGGGGAGTCAGATGCCATCTTCCTCCAGGATGTGGAAGCTCGGAGGAGGCACGAGGTTTAAGGGGAAGGAGTGGGCACAGTCCCACAAACTCTCTAATCTGTGCACGGGCCGTGTGTAGGGATCCTGTCGCCTCCTCTCTCCTGTGGTGAAGGCACTGGCCTAGACCCCTAGGTTGCCTGGGAGCCGGAGCAAAAGCCAAAGCCTAACCTACCCCAGGAAATGGTCATAGGCATAGAGTGCCATGCTAGGCCAAGCACGCTGCTGCAGGGTTGTGACTGTGTCTGCTTAGTTCGGCATAGCAAGGTGAATCCCGGGCGTAAACTCGGAGACCGGGAGAGCAAGTCCCAAGAGGCAACAGCTCTCCCGCGGCTCTTCTTCCCTCCCGCGCAGAGTGAACACCCAAAGCCTTTCTGAGGAAGCAGCAGCGAAGTGCGGTTCGTGCCATGTGAAAACCTCTGCGAAAGCATAGCAGTCGCTGGGAAATTAGAGTCGGATCTGAGAGCTGCTGTTGCTGCTTGCTTTAGCCTAGTATTTGCAGAACGATGGGAGAAACCCGCATGGAGCGAAAGCCTCTTTGCCCTGGCATCCCCTCTGGGAAAGCACAGCATTCTTTGGGAAATCAGAGTCCGGTCTGAGGGATGCTCCTGTTTGCTTGAGCTGGTCTCCTCAGCACGGTGTAGTAAACCCATATGGAGCGAAATCCTCTATGCCTGGGCATCCCTGCTGCATGGGAGAGAAGCGCGATTGCACCTGTGGAAAGAGCCTTAAGGAAAGGGAAATGTTTTTCACTCTGCTCCGCAGGAGCATATCTGTGGAAAGTGCAGCAAGCTGCCGGAGAGAAGAGCAGGAGCCGTTGGACTTCTGGTCTGGAAAAGATTGCGAAGCAGGAGAGCCGGCAATACAAGTATCCCCGGCTCCCAGTGCAGAGAGACAGAAGCCTGGCTGCTAAGGAGACAGGAAGGGATGCGTAGGGCAGGGCGCGTGCTCCACTCTTAGGAAGGAATCTGGGCAGAAAGCATGCCTGTCCTGAGCCTCTGGGCCCAAGGAGACAGCAGCTCCTTGGCCAGCTGTCCCTGGGGCAGACATGCGCTAGCCTCCAGGCGCCTACTCTGAACTCGCCGAATCAGCTCTCTGAAATAATGCGGAGTCAGATGCCGTCTTCCTCCATGATGGGGAAGCTCGGAGGAAGCATGGTGTTTAAGGGGAAGGAGTGGGCACAGTCCCCCAAAGCTCCCTAATCTGCGCACGGGCCTAGTGCAGGGATCCTGTCGCCTCCTCTCTCCTGTGGTGAAGGCACTGGCCTAGACCCGGAGTCTGCCTGATAGCCGGAGCAAATGGCAAAGCCTAACCTACCACAGAAGATGGTCATAGGCATAGAGTGCCATGCTAGGCCAAGCACGCTGCTGCAGGGTTGTGACTGTGTCTGCTTAGTTCCGCATAGCAAGGTGAATCCCGGGCGTAACCTCGGAGCCCGGGAAAGCAAGTCCCAAGAGGCACCAGCTCTCCCGCGGCTCTTCTTCGCTGCCGCGCAGAGTGAACACCCAAAGCCTTTCTGAGGAAGCAGCAGCGAAGTGCGGTTCGTGCCAAGCTGAAAACCTCTGCGTAAGCATAGTATTCCCTGGGAAATCAGAGTCGGATCTGAGGGCTGCTGTTGCTGCTTGCTTTAGACTCGTATTCGCAGCACGATGGGAGAAACCCGCATAGAGCGAAAGCCTCTTTGCCCTGGCATCCCCTCTGGGAAAGCACACCATTATTTCGGAAATCAGAGTCCGGTCTGAGTTATGATCCTGTTTGCGTGAGCTGGTCTCCTCAGCACGGTGTAATAAACCCGCAGGGAGCGAAATCCTCTATGCCTGGGCATCCCCTCTGCCTGAGAGAGAAGCGCCGTTGCGCCTCTGGAAAGAGCATTAAAGAAAAGGGACACGTTTTTCAGGGCGGTCCCAAGGAGTAGTCTGTGGTAGGTGCAGCACGCTGCTCGGGGAGAAGAGCAAGTGCTGTTGGCCATGGTCTCGAAAAGGTGGCGAAGCAGGAGACCGGCCCTGGAAGGCACAGCGCCCGGAGGAAATACAAATGTCACCCACTCCCAGTGCAGAGAGACAGAAGCCTAGCTGCGAAGGAGACAGGAGAGGATGAGTAGGGCAGGGCATGTGCTCCACTCTTGGGAAGGAGTCTGGGCGGAGAGCATGCCTGTCCTTAACTCTGGGCCCAAGGAGACAGCAGTTCCTTGGCCACCCGTCCCTGGGGCAGACATGCGCTAGCCACCAGGCGCCTACTCTGAACTCGCAGAAACAGCTCCCTGAAATAACGGGGAGTCAGATGCCATCTTCCTCCAGGATGTGGAAGCTCGGAGGAGGCACGAGGTTTAAGGGGAAGGAGTGGGCACAGTCCCACAAACTCTCTAATCTGTGCACGGGCCGTGTGTAGGGATCCTGTCGCCTCCTCTCTCCTGTGGTGAAGGCACTGGCCTAGACCCCTAGGTTGCCTGAGAGCCGGAGCAAAAGCCAAAGCCTAACCTACCCCAGGAAATGGTCATAGGCATAGAGTGCCATGCTAGGCCAAGCACGCTGCTGCAGGGTTGTGACTGTGTCTGCTTAGTTCCGCATAGCAAGGTGAATCCCGGGCGTAACCTCGGAGCCCGGGAAAGCAAGTCCCAAGAGGCACCAGCTCTCCCGCGGCTCTTCTTCGCTGCCGCGCAGAGTGAACACCCAAAGCCTTTCTGAGGAAGCAGCAGCGAAGTGCGGTTCGTGCCAAGCTGAAAACCTCTGCGTAAGCATAGTATTCCCTGGGAAATCAGAGTCGGATCTGAGGGCTGCTGTTGCTGCTTGCTTTAGACTCGTATTCGCAGCACGATGGGAGAAACCCGCATAGAGCGAAAGCCTCTTTGCCCTGGCATCCCCTCTGGGAAAGCACACCATTATTTCGGAAATCAGAGTCCGGTCTGAGTTATGCTCCTGTTTGCGTGAGCTGGTCTCCTCAGCACGGTGTAATAAACCCGCAGGGAGCGAAATCCTCTATGCCTGGGCATCCCCTCTGCCTGAGAGAGAAGCGCCGTTGCGCCTCTGGAAAGAGCATTAAAGAAAAGGGACACGTTTTTCAGGGCGGTCCCAAGGAGTAGTCTGTGGTAGGTGCAGCACGCTGCTCGGGGAGAAGAGCAAGTGCTGTTGGCCATGGTCTCGAAAAGGTGGCGAAGCAGGAGACCGGCCCTGGAAGGCACAGCGCCCGGAGGAAATACAAATGTCACCCACTCCCAGTGCAGAGAGACAGAAGCCTAGCTGCGAAGGAGACAGGAGAGGATGAGTAGGGCAGGGCATGTGCTCCACTCTTGGGAAGGAGTCTGGGCGGAGAGCATGCCTGTCCTTAACTCTGGGCCCAAGGAGACAGCAGTTCCTTGGCCACCCGTCCCTGGGGCAGACATGCGCTAGCCACCAGGCGCCTACTCTGAACTCGCAGAAACAGCTCCCTGAAATAACGGGGAGTCAGATGCCATCTTCCTCCAGGATGTGGAAGCTCGGAGGAGGCACGAGGTTTAAGGGGAAGGAGTGGGCACAGTCCCACATACTCTCTAATCTGCGCACGGGCCTAGTGCAGGGATCCTGTCGCCTCCTCTCTCCTGTGGTGAAGGCACTGGCCTAGACCCGGAGTCTGCCTAATAGCCGGAGCAAATGGCAAAGCCTAACCTACCACAGAAGATGGTCATAGGCATAGAGTGCCATGCTAGGCCAAGCACGCTGCTGCAGGGTTGTGACTGTGTCTGCTTAGTTCCGCATAGCAAGGTGAATCCTGGGCGTAACCTCGGAGCCCGGGAAAGCAAGTCCCAAGAGGCACCAGCTCTCCCGCGGCTCTTCTTCGCTGCCGCGCAGAGTGAACACCCAAAGCCTTTCTGAGGAAGCAGCAGCGAAGTGCGGTTCGTGCCAAGCTGAAAACCTCTGCGTAAGCATAGTATTCCCTGGGAAATCAGAGTCGGATCTGAGGGCTGCTGTTGCTGCTTGCTTTAGACTCGTATTCACAGCACAATGGGAGAAACCCGCATAGAGCGAAAGCCTCTTTGCCCTGGCATCCCCTCTGGGAAAGCACAGCATTCTTTGGGCAATCAGAGTCCGGTCTGAGGGATGCTCCTGTTTGCTTGAGCTGGTCTCCTCAGCACGGTGTAATAAACCCATATGGAGCGAAATCCTCTATGCCTGGGCTTCCCTGCTGCATGGGAGAGAAGCGCAATTGCACCTGTGGAAAGAGCCTTAAGGAAAGGGAAATGTTTTTCACTCTGCTCCCCAGGAGCATATCTGTGGAAAGTGCAGCAAGCTGCCGGAGAGAAGAGCAGGAGCCGTTGGACTTCTGGTCTGGAAAAGATTGCGAAGCAGGAGAGCCGGCAATACAAGTATCCCCGGCTCCCAGTGCAGAGAGACAGAAGCCTGGCTGCTAAGGAGACAGGAAGGGATGCGTAGGGCAGGGCGCGTGCTCCACTCTTAGGAAGGAATCTGGGCAGAAAGCATGCCTGTCCTGAGCCTCTGGGCCCAAGGAGACAGCAGCTCCTTGGCCAGCTGTCCCTGGGGCAGACATGCGCTAGCCTCCAGGCGCCTACAATGAACTCGCCGAATCAGCTCTCTGAAATAATGCGGAGTCAGATGCCGTCTTCCTCCATGATGGGGAAGCTCGGAGGAAGCATGGTGTTTAAGGGGAAGGAGTGGGCACAGTCCCCCAAAGCTCCCTAATCTGCGCACGGGCCTAGTGCAGGGATCCTGTCGCCTCCTCTCTCCTGTGGTGAAGGCACTGGCCTAGACCCGGAGTCTGCCTGATAGCCGGAGCAAATGGCAAAGCCTAACCTACCACAGAAGATGGTCATAGGCATAGAGTGCCATGCTAGGCCAAGCACGCTGCTGCAGGGTTGTGACTGTGTCTGCTTAGTTCCGCATAGCAAGGTGAATCCCGGGCGTAACCTCGGAGCCCGGGAAAGCAAGTCCCAAGAGGCACCAGCTCTCCCGCGGCTCTTCTTCGCTGCCGCGCAGAGTGAACACCCAAAGCCTTTCTGAGGAAGCAGCAGCGAAGTGCGGTTCGTGCCAAGCTGAAAACCTCTGCGTAAGCATAGTATTCCCTGGGAAATCAGAGTCGGATCTGAGGGCTGCTGTTGCTGCTTGCTTTAGACTCGTATTCGCAGCACGATGGGAGAAACCCGCATAGAGCGAAAGCCTCTTTGCCCTGGCATCCCCTCTGGGAAAGCACACCATTATTTCGGAAATCAGAGTCCGGTCTGAGTTATGCTCCTGTTTGCGTGAGCTGGTCTCCTCAGCACGGTGTAATAAACCCGCAGGGAGCGAAATCCTCTATGCCTGGGCATCCCCTCTGCCTGAGAGAGAAGCGCCGTTGCGCCTCTGGAAAGAGCATTAAAGAAAAGGGACACGTTTTTCAGGGCGGTCCCAAGGAGTAGTCTGTGGTAGGTGCAGCACGCTGCTCGGGGAGAAGAGCAAGTGCTGTTGGCCATGGTCTCGAAAAGGTGGCGAAGCAGGAGACCGGCCCTGGAAGGCACAGCGCCCGGAGGAAATACAAATGTCACCCACTCCCAGTGCAGAGAGACAGAAGCCTAGCTGCGAAGGAGACAGGAGAGGATGAGTAGGGCAGGGCATGTGCTCCACTCTTGGGAAGGAGTCTGGGCGGAGAGCATGCCTGTCCTTAACTCTGGGCCCAAGGAGACAGCAGTTCCTTGGCCACCCGTCCCTGGGGCAGACATGCGCTAGCCACCAGGCGCCTACTCTGAACTCGCAGAAACAGCTCCCTGAAATAACGGGGAGTCAGATGCCATCTTCCTCCAGGATGTGGAAGCTCGGAGGAGGCACGAGGTTTAAGGGGAAGGAGTGGGCACAGTCCCACAAACTCTCTAATCTGTGCACGGGCCGTGTGTAGGGATCCTGTCGCCTCCTCTCTCCTGTGGTGAAGGCACTGGCCTAGACCCCTAGGTTGCCTGAGAGCCGGAGCAAAAGCCAAAGCCTAACGTACCCCAGGAAATGGTCATAGGCATAGAGTGCCATGCTAGGCCAAGCACGCTGCTGCAGGGTTGTGACTGTGTCTGCTTAGTTCGGCATAGCAAGGTGAATCCCGGGCGTAAACTCGGAGACCGGGAGAGCAAGTCCCAAGAGGCAACAGCTCTCCCGCGGCTCTTCTTCCCTCCCGCGCAGAGTGAACACCCAAAGCCTTTCTGAGGAAGCAGCAGCGAAGTGCGGTTCGTGCCATGTGAAAACCTCTGCGAAAGCATAGCAGTCGCTGGGAAATTAGAGTCGGATCTGAGAGCTGCTGTTGCTGCTTGCTTTAGCCTAGTATTTGCAGAACGATGGGAGAAACCCGCATGGAGCGAAAGCCTCTTTGCCCTGGCATCCCCTCTGGGAAAGCACAGCATTCTTTGGGAAATCAGAGTTCGGTCTGAGGGATGCTCCTGTTTGCTTGAGCTGGTCTCCTCAGCACGGTGTAGTAAACCCATATGGAGCGAAATCCTCTATGCCTGGGCATCCCTGCTGCATGGGAGAGAAGCGCGATTGCACCTGTGGAAAGAGCCTTAAGGAAAGGGAAATGCTTTTCACTCTGCTCCCCAGGAGCATATCTGTGGAAAGTGCAGCAAGCTGCCGGAGAGAAGAGCAGGAGCCGTTGGACTTCTGGTCTGGAAAAGATTGCGAAGCAGGAGAGCCGGCAATACAAGTATCCCCGGCTCCCAGTGCAGAGAGACAGAAGCCTGGCTGCTAAGGAGACAGGAAGGGATGCGTAGGGCAGGGCGCGTGCTCCACTCTTAGGAAGGAATCTGGGCAGAAAGCATGCCTGTCCTGAGCCTCTGGGCCCAAGGAGACAGCAGCTCCTTGGCCAGCTGTCCCTGGGGCAGACATGCGCTAGCCTCCAGGCGCCTACTCTGAACTCGCCGAATCAGCTCTCTGAAATAATGCGGAGTCAGATGCCGTCTTCCTCCATGATGGGGAAGCTCGGAGGAAGCATGGTGTTTAAGGGGAAGGAGTGGGCACAGTCCCCCAAAGCTCCCTAATCTGCGCACGGGCCTAGTGCAGGGATCCTGTCGCCTCCTCTCTCCTGTGGTGAAGGCACTGGCCTAGACCCGGAGTCTGCCTGATAGCCGGAGCAAATGGCAAAGCCTAACCTACCACAGAAGATGGTCATAGGCATAGAGTGCCATGCTAGGCCAAGCACGCTGCTGCAGGGTTGTGACTGTGTCTGCTTAGTTCCGCATAGCAAGGTGAATCCCGGGCGTAACCTCGGAGCCCGGGAAAGCAAGTCCCAAGAGGCACCAGCTCTCCCGCGGCTCTTCTTCGCTGCCGCGCAGAGTGAACACCCAAAGCCTTTCTGAGGAAGCAGCAGCGAAGTGCGGTTCGTGCCAAGCTGAAAACCTCTGCGTAAGCATAGTATTCCCTGGGAAATCAGAGTCGGATCTGAGGGCTGCTGTTGCTGCTTGCTTTAGACTCGTATTCGCAGCACGATGGGAGAAACCCGCATAGAGCGAAAGCCTCTTTGCCCTGGCATCCCCTCTGGGAAAGCACACCATTATTTCGGAAATCAGAGTCCGGTCTGAGTTATGCTCCTGTTTGCGTGAGCTGGTCTCCTCAGCACGGTGTAATAAACCCGCAGGGAGCGAAATCCTCTATGCCTGGGCATCCCCTCTGCCTGAGAGAGAAGCGCCGTTGCGCCTCTGGAAAGAGCATTAAAGAAAAGGGACACGTTTTTCAGGGCGGTCCCAAGGAGTAGTCTGTGGTAGGTGCAGCACGCTGCTCGGGGAGAAGAGCAAGTGCTGTTGGCCATGGTCTCGAAAAGGTGGCGAAGCAGGAGACCGGCCCTGGAAGGCACAGCGCCCGGAGGAAATACAAATGTCACCCTCTCCCAGTGCAGAGAGACAGAAGCCTAGCTGCGAAGGAGACAGGAGAGGATGAGTAGGGCAGGGCATGTGCTCCACTCTTGGGAAGGAGTCTGGGCGGAGAGCATGCCTGTCCTTAACTCTGGGCCCAAGGAGACAGCAGTTCCTTGGCCACCCGTCCCTGGGGCAGACATGCGCTAGCCACCAGGCGCCTACTCTGAACTCGCAGAAACAGCTCCCTGAAATAACGGGGAGTCAGATGCCATCTTCCTCCAGGATGTGGAAGCTCGGAGGAGGCACGAGGTTTAAGGGGAAGGAGTGGGCACAGTCCCACAAACTCTCTAATCTGTGCACGGGCCGTGTGTAGGGATCCTGTCGCCTCCTCTCTCCTGTGGTGAAGGCACTGGCCTAGACCCCTAGGTTGCCTGAGAGCCGGAGCAAAAGCCAAAGCCTAACCTACCCCAGGAAATGGTCATAGGCATAGAGTGCCATGCTAGGCCAAGCACGCTGCTGCAGGGTTGTGACTGTGTCTGCTTAGTTCGGCATAGCAAGGTGAATCCCGGGCGTAAACTCGGAGACCGGGAGAGCAAGTCCCAAGAGGCAACAGCTCTCCCGCGGCTCTTCTTCCCTCCCGCGCAGAGTGAACACCCAAAGCCTTTCTGAGGAAGCAGCAGCGAAGTGCGGTTCGTGCCATGTGAAAACCTCTGCGAAAGCATAGCAGTCGCTGGGAAATTAGAGTCGGATCTGAGAGCTGCTGTTGCTGCTTGCTTTAGCCTAGTATTTGCAGAACGATGGGAGAAACCCGCATGGAGCGAAAGCCTCTTTGCCCTGGCATCCCCTCTGGGAAAGCACAGCATTCTTTGGGAAATCAGAGTTCGGTCTGAGGGATGCTCCTGTTTGCTTGAGCTGGTCTCCTCAGCACGGTGTAGTAAACCCATATGGAGCGAAATCCTCTATGCCTGGGCATCCCTGCTGCATGGGAGAGAAGCGCGATTGCACCTGTGGAAAGAGCCTTAAGGAAAGGGAAATGCTTTTCACTCTGCTCCCCAGGAGCATATCTGTGGAAAGTGCAGCAAGCTGCCGGAGAGAAGAGCAGGAGCCGTTGGACTTCTGGTCTGGAAAAGATTGCGAAGCAGGAGAGCCGGCAATACAAGTATCCCCGGCTCCCAGTGCAGAGAGACAGAAGCCTGGCTGCTAAGGAGACAGGAAGGGATGCGTAGGGCAGGGCGCGTGCTCCACTCTTAGGAAGGAATCTGGGCAGAAAGCATGCCTGTCCTGAGCCTCTGGGCCCAAGGAGACAGCAGCTCCTTGGCCAGCTGTCCCTGGGGCAGACATGCGCTAGCCTCCAGGCGCCTACTCTGAACTCGCCGAATCAGCTCTCTGAAATAATGCGGAGTCAGATGCCGTCTTCCTCCATGATGGGGAAGCTCGGAGGAAGCATGGTGTTTAAGGGGAAGGAGTGGGCACAGTCCCCCAAAGCTCCCTAATCTGCGCACGGGCCTAGTGCAGGGATCCTGTCGCCTCCTCTCTCCTGTGGTGAAGGCACTGGCCTAGACCCGGAGTCTGCCTGATAGCCGGAGCAAATGGCAAAGCCTAACCTACCACAGAAGATGGTCATAGGCATAGAGTGCCATGCTAGGCCAAGCACGCTGCTGCAGGGTTGTGACTGTGTCTGCTTAGTTCCGCATAGCAAGGTGAATCCCGGGCGTAACCTCGGAGCCCGGGAAAGCAAGTCCCAAGAGGCACCAGCTCTCCCGCGGCTCTTCTTCGCTGCCGCGCAGAGTGAACACCCAAAGCCTTTCTGAGGAAGCAGCAGCGAAGTGCGGTTCGTGCCAAGCTGAAAACCTCTGCGTAAGCATAGTATTCCCTGGGAAATCAGAGTCGGATCTGAGGGCTGCTGTTGCTGCTTGCTTTAGACGTATTCGCAGCACGATGGGAGAAACCCGCATAGAGCGAAAGCCTCTTTGCCCTGGCATCCCCTCTGGGAAAGCACACCATTATTTCGGAAATCAGAGTCCGGTCTGAGTTATGCTCCTGTTTGCGTGAGCTGGTCTCCTCAGCACGGTGTAATAAACCCGCAGGGAGCGAAATCCTCTATGCCTGGGCATCCCCTCTGCCTGAGAGAGAAGCGCCGTTGCGCCTCTGGAAAGAGCATTAAAGAAAAGGGACACGTTTTTCAGGGCGGTCCCAAGGAGTAGTCTGTGGTAGGTGCAGCACGCTGCTCGGGGAGAAGAGCAAGTGCTGTTGGCCATGGTCTCGAAAAGGTGGCGAAGCAGGAGACCGGCCCTGGAAGGCACAGCGCCCGGAGGAAATACAAATGTCACCCTCTCCCAGTGCAGAGAGACAGAAGCCTAGCTGCGAAGGAGACAGGAGAGGATGAGTAGGGCAGGGCATGTGCTCCACTCTTGGGAAGGAGTCTGGGCGGAGAGCATGCCTGTCCTTAACTCTGGGCCCAAGGAGACAGCAGTTCCTTGGCCACCCGTCCCTGGGGCAGACATGCGCTAGCCACCAGGCGCCTACTCTGAACTCGCAGAAACAGCTCCCTGAAATAACGGGGAGTCAGATGCCATCTTCCTCCAGGATGTGGAAGCTCGGAGGAGGCACGAGGTTTAAGGGGAAGGAGTGGGCACAGTCCCACAAACTCTCTAATCTGTGCACGGGCCGTGTGTAGGGATCCTGTCGCCTCCTCTCTCCTGTGGTGAAGGCACTGGCCTAGACCCCTAGGTTGCCTGAGAGCCGGAGCAAAAGCCAAAGCCTAACGTACCCCAGGAAATGGTCATAGGCATAGAGTGCCATGCTAGGCCAAGCACGCTGCTGCAGGGTTGTGACTGTGTCTGCTTAGTTCGGCATAGCAAGGTGAATCCCGGGCGTAAACTCGGAGACCGGGAGAGCAAGTCCCAAGAGGCAACAGCTCTCCCGCGGCTCTTCTTCCCTCCCGCGCAGAGTGAACACCCAAAGCCTTTCTGAGGAAGCAGCAGCGAAGTGCGGTTCGTGCCATGTGAAAACCTCTGCGAAAGCATAGCAGTCGCTGGGAAATTAGAGTCGGATCTGAGAGCTGCTGTTGCTGCTTGCTTTAGCCTAGTATTTGCAGAACGATGGGAGAAACCCGCATGGAGCGAAAGCCTCTTTGCCCTGGCATCCCCTCTGGGAAAGCACAGCATTCTTTGGGAAATCAGAGTCCGGTCTGAGGGATGCTCCTGTTTGCTTGAGCTGGTCTCCTCAGCACGGTGTAGTAAACCCATATGGAGCGAAATCCTCTATGCCTGGGCATCCCTGCTGCATGGGAGAGAAGCGCGATTGCACCTGTGGAAAGAGCCTTAAGGAAAGGGAAATGCTTTTCACTCTGCTCCCCAGGAGCATATCTGTGGAAAGTGCAGCAAGCTGCCGGAGAGAAGAGCAGGAGCCGTTGGACTTCTGGTCTGGAAAAGATTGCGAAGCAGGAGAGCCGGCAATACAAGTATCCCCGGCTCCCAGTGCAGAGAGACAGAAGCCTGGCTGCTAAGGAGACAGGAAGGGATGCGTAGGGCAGGGCGCGTGCTCCACTCTTAGGAAGGAATCTGGGCAGAAAGCATGCCTGTCCTGAGCCTCTGGGCCCAAGGAGACAGCAGCTCCTTGGCCAGCTGTCCCTGGGGCAGACATGCGCTAGCCTCCAGGCGCCTACTCTGAACTCGCCGAATCAGCTCTCTGAAATAATGCGGAGTCAGATGCCGTCTTCCTCCATGATGGGGAAGCTCGGAGGAAGCATGGTGTTTAAGGGGAAGGAGTGGGCACAGTCCCCCAAAGCTCCCTAATCTGCGCACGGGCCTAGTGCAGGGATCCTGTCGCCTCCTCTCTCCTGTGGTGAAGGCACTGGCCTAGACCCGGAGTCTGCCTGATAGCCGGAGCAAATGGCAAAGCCTAACCTACCACAGAAGATGGTCATAGGCATAGAGTGCCATGCTAGGCCAAGCACGCTGCTGCAGGGTTGTGACTGTGTCTGCTTAGTTCCGCATAGCAAGGTGAATCCCGGGCGTAACCTCGGAGCCCGGGAAAGCAAGTCCCAAGAGGCACCAGCTCTCCCGCGGCTCTTCTTCGCTGCCGCGCAGAGTGAACACCCAAAGCCTTTCTGAGGAAGCAGCAGCGAAGTGCGGTTCGTGCCAGGCTGAAAACCTCTGCGTAAGCATAGTATTCCCTGGGAAATCAGAGTCGGATCTGAGGGCTGCTGTTGCTGCTTGCTTTAGACTCGTATTCGCAGCACGATGGGAGAAACCCGCATAGAGCGAAAGCCTCTTTGCCCTGGCATCCCCTCTGGGAAAGCACACCATTATTTCGGAAATCAGAGTCCGGTCTGAGTTATGCTCCTGTTTGCGTGAGCTGGTCTCCTCAGCACGGTGTAATAAACCCGCAGGGAGCGAAATCCTCTATGCCTGGGCATCCCCTCTGCCTGAGAGAGAAGCGCCGTTGCGCCTCTGGAAAGAGCATTAAAGAAAAGGGACACGTTTTTCAGGGCGGTCCCAAGGAGTAGTCTGTGGTAGGTGCAGCACGCTGCTCGGGGAGAAGAGCAAGTGCTGTTGGCCATGGTCTCGAAAAGGTGGCGAAGCAGGAGACCGGCCCTGGAAGGCACAGCGCCCGGAGGAAATACAAATGTCACCCTCTCCCAGTGCAGAGAGACAGAAGCCTAGCTGCGAAGGAGACAGGAGAGGATGAGTAGGGCAGGGCATGTGCTCCACTCTTGGGAAGGAGTCTGGGCGGAGAGCATGCCTGTCCTTAACTCTGGGCCCAAGGAGACAGCAGTTCCTTGGCCACCCGTCCCTGGGGCAGACATGCGCTAGCCACCAGGCGCCTACTCTGAACTCGCAGAAACAGCTCCCTGAAATAACGGGGAGTCAGATGCCATCTTCCTCCAGGATGTGGAAGCTCGGAGGAGGCACGAGGTTTAAGGGGAAGGAGTGGGCACAGTCCCACAAACTCTCTAATCTGTGCACGGGCCGTGTGTAGGGATCCTGTCGCCTCCTCTCTCCTGTGGTGAAGGCACTGGCCTAGACCCCTAGGTTGCCTGGGAGCCGGAGCAAAAGCCAAAGCCTAACCTACCCCAGGAAATGGTCATAGGCATAGAGTGCCATGCTAGGCCAAGCACGCTGCTGCAGGGTTGTGACTGTGTCTGCTTAGTTCGGCATAGCAAGGTGAATCCCGGGCGTAAACTCGGAGACCGGGAGAGCAAGTCCCAAGAGGCAACAGCTCTCCCGCGGCTCTTCTTCCCTCCCGCGCAGAGTGAACACCCAAAGCCTTTCTGAGGAAGCAGCAGCGAAGTGCGGTTCGTGCCATGTGAAAACCTCTGCGAAAGCATAGCAGTCGCTGGGAAATTAGAGTCGGATCTGAGAGCTGCTGTTGCTGCTTGCTTTAGCCTAGTATTTGCAGAACGATGGGAGAAACCCGCATGGAGCGAAAGCCTCTTTGCCCTGGCATCCCCTCTGGGAAAGCACAGCATTCTTTGGGAAATCAGAGTCCGGTCTGAGGGATGCTCCTGTTTGCTTGAGCTGGTCTCCTCAGCACGGTGTAGTAAACCCATATGGAGCGAAATCCTCTATGCCTGGGCATCCCTGCTGCATGGGAGAGAAGCGCGATTGCACCTGTGGAAAGAGCCTTAAGGAAAGGGAAATGTTTTTCACTCTGCTCCGCAGGAGCATATCTGTGGAAAGTGCAGCAAGCTGCCGGAGAGAAGAGCAGGAGCCGTTGGACTTCTGGTCTGGAAAAGATTGCGAAGCAGGAGAGCCGGCAATACAAGTATCCCCGGCTCCCAGTGCAGAGAGACAGAAGCCTGGCTGCTAAGGAGACAGGAAGGGATGCGTAGGGCAGGGCGCGTGCTCCACTCTTAGGAAGGAATCTGGGCAGAAAGCATGCCTGTCCTGAGCCTCTGGGCCCAAGGAGACAGCAGCTCCTTGGCCAGCTGTCCCTGGGGCAGACATGCGCTAGCCTCCAGGCGCCTACTCTGAACTCGCCGAATCAGCTCTCTGAAATAATGCGGAGTCAGATGCCGTCTTCCTCCATGATGGGGAAGCTCGGAGGAAGCATGGTGTTTAAGGGGAAGGAGTGGGCACAGTCCCCCAAAGCTCCCTAATCTGCGCACGGGCCTAGTGCAGGGATCCTGTCGCCTCCTCTCTCCTGTGGTGAAGGCACTGGCCTAGACCCGGAGTCTGCCTGATAGCCGGAGCAAATGGCAAAGCCTAACCTACCACAGAAGATGGTCATAGGCATAGAGTGCCATGCTAGGCCAAGCACGCTGCTGCAGGGTTGTGACTGTGTCTGCTTAGTTCCGCATAGCAAGGTGAATCCCGGGCGTAACCTCGGAGCCCGGGAAAGCAAGTCCCAAGAGGCACCAGCTCTCCCGCGGCTCTTCTTCGCTGCCGCGCAGAGTGAACACCCAAAGCCTTTCTGAGGAAGCAGCAGCGAAGTGCGGTTCGTGCCAAGCTGAAAACCTCTGCGTAAGCATAGTATTCCCTGGGAAATCAGAGTCGGATCTGAGGGCTGCTGTTGCTGCTTGCTTTAGACTCGTATTCGCAGCACGATGGGAGAAACCCGCATAGAGCGAAAGCCTCTTTGCCCTGGCATCCCCTCTGGGAAAGCACACCATTATTTCGGAAATCAGAGTCCGGTCTGAGTTATGATCCTGTTTGCGTGAGCTGGTCTCCTCAGCACGGTGTAATAAACCCGCAGGGAGCGAAATCCTCTATGCCTGGGCATCCCCTCTGGCTGAGAGAGAAGCGCCGTTGCGCCTCTGGAAAGAGCATTAAAGAAAAGGGACACGTTTTTCAGGGCGGTCCCAAGGAGTAGTCTGTGGTAGGTGCAGCACGCTGCTCGGGGAGAAGAGCAAGTGCTGTTGGCCATGGTCTCGAAAAGGTGGCGAAGCAGGAGACCGGCCCTGGAAGGCACAGCGCCCGGAGGAAATACAAATGTCACCCACTCCCAGTGCAGAGAGACAGAAGCCTAGCTGCGAAGGAGACAGGAGAGGATGAGTAGGGCAGGGCATGTGCTCCACTCTTGGGAAGGAGTCTGGGCGGAGAGCATGCCTGTCCTTAACTCTGGGCCCAAGGAGACAGCAGTTCCTTGGCCACCCGTCCCTGGGGCAGACATGCGCTAGCCACCAGGCGCCTACTCTGAACTCGCAGAAACAGCTCCCTGAAATAACGGGGAGTCAGATGCCATCTTCCTCCAGGATGTGGAAGCTCGGAGGAGGCACGAGGTTTAAGGGGAAGGAGTGGGCACAGTCCCACAAACTCTCTAATCTGTGCACGGGCCGTGTGTAGGGATCCTGTCGCCTCCTCTCTCCTGTGGTGAAGGCACTGGCCTAGACCCCTAGGTTGCCTGAGAGCCGGAGCAAAAGCCAAAGCCTAACCTACCCCAGGAAATGGTCATAGGCATAGAGTGCCATGCTAGGCCAAGCACGCTGCTGCAGGGTTGTGACTGTGTCTGCTTAGTTCGGCATAGCAAGGTGAATCCCGGGCGTAAACTCGGAGACCGGGAGAGCAAGTCCCAAGAGGCAACAGCTCTCCCGCGGCTCTTCTTCCCTCCCGCGCAGAGTGAACACCCAAAGCCTTTCTGAGGAAGCAGCAGCGAAGTGCGGTTCGTGCCATGTGAAAACCTCTGCGAAAGCATAGCAGTCGCTGGGAAATTAGAGTCGGATCTGAGAGCTGCTGTTGCTGCTTGCTTTAGCCTAGTATTTGCAGAACGATGGGAGAAACCCGCATGGAGCGAAAGCCTCTTTGCCCTGGCATCCCCTCTGGGAAAGCACAGCATTCTTTGGGAAATCAGAGTCCGGTCTGAGGGATGCTCCTGTTTGCTTGAGCTGGTCTCCTCAGCACGGTGTAGTAAACCCATATGGAGCGAAATCCTCTATGCCTGGGCATCCCTGCTGCATGGGAGAGAAGCGCGATTGCACCTGTGGAAAGAGCCTTAAGGAAAGGGAAATGTTTTTCACTCTGCTCCGCAGGAGCATATCTGTGGAAAGTGCAGCAAGCTGCCGGAGAGAAGAGCAGGAGCCGTTGGACTTCTGGTCTGGAAAAGATTGCGAAGCAGGAGAGCCGGCAATACAAGTATCCCCGGCTCCCAGTGCAGAGAGACAGAAGCCTGGCTGCTAAGGAGACAGGAAGGGATGCGTAGGGCAGGGCGCGTGCTCCACTCTTAGGAAGGAATCTGGGCAGAAAGCATGCCTGTCCTGAGCCTCTGGGCCCAAGGAGACAGCAGCTCCTTGGCCAGCTGTCCCTGGGGCAGACATGCGCTAGCCTCCAGGCGCCTACTCTGAACTCGCCGAATCAGCTCTCTGAAATAATGCGGAGTCAGATGCCGTCTTCCTCCATGATGGGGAAGCTCGGAGGAAGCATGGTGTTTAAGGGGAAGGAGTGGGCACAGTCCCCCAAAGCTCCCTAATCTGCGCACGGGCCTAGTGCAGGGATCCTGTCGCCTCCTCTCTCCTGTGGTGAAGGCACTGGCCTAGACCCGGAGTCTGCCTGATAGCCGGAGCAAATGGCAAAGCCTAACCTACCACAGAAGATGGTCATAGGCATAGAGTGCCATGCTAGGCCAAGCACGCTGCTGCAGGGTTGTGACTGTGTCTGCTTAGTTCCGCATAGCAAGGTGAATCCCGGGCGTAACCTCGGAGCCCGGGAAAGCAAGTCCCAAGAGGCACCAGCTCTCCCGCGGCTCTTCTTCGCTGCCGCGCAGAGTGAACACCCAAAGCCTTTCTGAGGAAGCAGCAGCGAAGTGCGGTTCGTGCCAAGCTGAAAACCTCTGCGTAAGCATAGTATTCCCTGGGAAATCAGAGTCGGATCTGAGGGCTGCTGTTGCTGCTTGCTTTAGACTCGTATTCGCAGCACGATGGGAGAAACCCGCATAGAGCGAAAGCCTCTTTGCCCTGGCATCCCCTCTGGGAAAGCACACCATTATTTCGGAAATCAGAGTCCGGTCTGAGTTATGCTCCTGTTTGCGTGAGCTGGTCTCCTCAGCACGGTGTAATAAACCCGCAGGGAGCGAAATCCTCTATGCCTGGGCATCCCCTCTGCCTGAGAGAGAAGCGCCGTTGCGCCTCTGGAAAGAGCATTAAAGAAAAGGGACACGTTTTTGAGGGCGGTCCCAAGGAGTAGTCTGTGGTAGGTGCAGCACGCTGCTCGGGGAGAAGAGCAAGTGCTGTTGGCCATGGTCTCGAAAAGGTGGCGAAGCAGGAGACCGGCCCTGGAAGGCACAGCGCCCGGAGGAAATACAAATGTCACCCTCTCCCAGTGCAGAGAGACAGAAGCCTAGCTGCGAAGGAGACAGGAGAGGATGAGTAGGGCAGGGCATGTGCTCCACTCTTGGGAAGGAGTCTGGGCGGAGAGCATGCCTGTCCTTAACTCTGGGCCCAAGGAGACAGCAGTTCCTTGGCCACCCGTCCCTGGGGCAGACATGCGCTAGCCACCAGGCGCCTACTCTGAACTCGCAGAAACAGCTCCCTGAAATAACGGGGAGTCAGATGCCATCTTCCTCCAGGATGTGGAAGCTCGGAGGAGGCACGAGGTTTAAGGGGAAGGAGTGGGCACAGTCCCACAAACTCTCTAATCTGTGCACGGGCCGTGTGTAGGGATCCTGTCGCCTCCTCTCTCCTGTGGTGAAGGCACTGGCCTAGACCCCTAGGTTGCCTGAGAGCCGGAGCAAAAGCCAAAGCCTAACCTACCCCAGGAAATGGTCATAGGCATAGAGTGCCATGCTAGGCCAAGCACGCTGCTGCAGGGTTGTGACTGTGTCTGCTTAGTTCGGCATAGCAAGGTGAATCCCGGGCGTAAACTCGGAGACCGGGAGAGCAAGTCCCAAGAGGCAACAGCTCTCCCGCGGCTCTTCTTCCCTCCCGCGCAGAGTGAACACCCAAAGCCTTTCTGAGGAAGCAGCAGCGAAGTGCGGTTCGTGCCATGTGAAAACCTCTGCGAAAGCATAGCAGTCGCTGGGAAATTAGAGTCGGATCTGAGAGCTGCTGTTGCTGCTTGCTTTAGCCTAGTATTTGCAGAACGATGGGAGAAACCCGCATGGAGCGAAAGCCTCTTTGCCCTGGCATCCCCTCTGGGAAAGCACAGCATTCTTTGGGAAATCAGAGTTCGGTCTGAGGGATGCTCCTGTTTGCTTGAGCTGGTCTCCTCAGCACGGTGTAGTAAACCCATATGGAGCGAAATCCTCTATGCCTGGGCATCCCTGCTGCATGGGAGAGAAGCGCGATTGCACCTGTGGAAAGAGCCTTAAGGAAAGGGAAATGCTTTTCACTCTGCTCCCCAGGAGCATATCTGTGGAAAGTGCAGCAAGCTGCCGGAGAGAAGAGCAGGAGCCGTTGGACTTCTGGTCTGGAAAAGATTGCGAAGCAGGAGAGCCGGCAATACAAGTATCCCCGGCTCCCAGTGCAGAGAGACAGAAGCCTGGCTGCTAAGGAGACAGGAAGGGATGCGTAGGGCAGGGCGCGTGCTCCACTCTTAGGAAGGAATCTGGGCAGAAAGCATGCCTGTCCTGAGCCTCTGGGCCCAAGGAGACAGCAGCTCCTTGGCCAGCTGTCCCTGGGGCAGACATGCGCTAGCCTCCAGGCGCCTACTCTGAACTCGCCGAATCAGCTCTCTGAAATAATGCGGAGTCAGATGCCGTCTTCCTCCATGATGGGGAAGCTCGGAGGAAGCATGGTGTTTAAGGGGAAGGAGTGGGCACAGTCCCCCAAAGCTCCCTAATCTGCGCACGGGCCTAGTGCAGGGATCCTGTCGCCTCCTCTCTCCTGTGGTGAAGGCACTGGCCTAGACCCGGAGTCTGCCTGATAGCCGGAGCAAATGGCAAAGCCTAACCTACCACAGAAGATGGTCATAGGCATAGAGTGCCATGCTAGGCCAAGCACGCTGCTGCAGGGTTGTGACTGTGTCTGCTTAGTTCCGCATAGCAAGGTGAATCCCGGGCGTAACCTCGGAGCCCGGGAAAGCAAGTCCCAAGAGGCACCAGCTCTCCCGCGGCTCTTCTTCGCTGCCGCGCAGAGTGAACACCCAAAGCCTTTCTGAGGAAGCAGCAGCGAAGTGCGGTTCGTGCCAAGCTGAAAACCTCTGCGTAAGCATAGTATTCCCTGGGAAATCAGAGTCGGATCTGAGGGCTGCTGTTGCTGCTTGCTTTAGACTCGTATTCGCAGCACGATGGGAGAAACCCGCATAGAGCGAAAGCCTCTTTGCCCTGGCATCCCCTCTGGGAAAGCACACCATTATTTCGGAAATCAGAGTCCGGTCTGAGTTATGCTCCTGTTTGCGTGAGCTGGTCTCCTCAGCACGGTGTAATAAACCCGCAGGGAGCGAAATCCTCTATGCCTGGGCATCCCCTCTGCCTGAGAGAGAAGCGCCGTTGCGCCTCTGGAAAGAGCATTAAAGAAAAGGGACACGTTTTTGAGGGCGGTCCCAAGGAGTAGTCTGTGGTAGGTGCAGCACGCTGCTCGGGGAGAAGAGCAAGTGCTGTTGGCCATGGTCTCGAAAAGGTGGCGAAGCAGGAGACCGGCCCTGGAAGGCACAGCGCCCGGAGGAAATACAAATGTCACCCTCTCCCAGTGCAGAGAGACAGAAGCCTAGCTGCGAAGGAGACAGGAGAGGATGAGTAGGGCAGGGCATGTGCTCCACTCTTGGGAAGGAGTCTGGGCGGAGAGCATGCCTGTCCTTAACTCTGGGCCCAAGGAGACAGCAGTTCCTTGGCCACCCGTCCCTGGGGCAGACATGCGCTAGCCACCAGGCGCCTACTCTGAACTCGCAGAAACAGCTCCCTGAAATAACGGGGAGTCAGATGCCATCTTCCTCCAGGATGTGGAAGCTCGGAGGAGGCACGAGGTTTAAGGGGAAGGAGTGGGCACAGTCCCACAAACTCTCTAATCTGTGCACGGGCCGTGTGTAGGGATCCTGTCGCCTCCTCTCTCCTGTGGTGAAGGCACTGGCCTAGACCCCTAGGTTGCCTGAGAGCCGGAGCAAAAGCCAAAGCCTAACCTACCCCAGGAAATGGTCATAGGCATAGAGTGCCATGCTAGGCCAAGCACGCTGCTGCAGGGTTGTGACTGTGTCTGCTTAGTTCGGCATAGCAAGGTGAATCCCGGGCGTAAACTCGGAGACCGGGAGAGCAAGTCCCAAGAGGCAACAGCTCTCCCGCGGCTCTTCTTCCCTCCCGCGCAGAGTGAACACCCAAAGCCTTTCTGAGGAAGCAGCAGCGAAGTGCGGTTCGTGCCATGTGAAAACCTCTGCGAAAGCATAGCAGTCGCTGGGAAATTAGAGTCGGATCTGAGAGCTGCTGTTGCTGCTTGCTTTAGCCTAGTATTTGCAGAACGATGGGAGAAACCCGCATGGAGCGAAAGCCTCTTTGCCCTGGCATCCCCTCTGGGAAAGCACAGCATTCTTTGGGAAATCAGAGTTCGGTCTGAGGGATGCTCCTGTTTGCTTGAGCTGGTCTCCTCAGCACGGTGTAGTAAACCCATATGGAGCGAAATCCTCTATGCCTGGGCATCCCTGCTGCATGGGAGAGAAGCGCGATTGCACCTGTGGAAAGAGCCTTAAGGAAAGGGAAATGCTTTTCACTCTGCTCCCCAGGAGCATATCTGTGGAAAGTGCAGCAAGCTGCCGGAGAGAAGAGCAGGAGCCGTTGGACTTCTGGTCTGGAAAAGATTGCGAAGCAGGAGAGCCGGCAATACAAGTATCCCCGGCTCCCAGTGCAGAGAGACAGAAGCCTGGCTGCTAAGGAGACAGGAAGGGATGCGTAGGGCAGGGCGCGTGCTCCACTCTTAGGAAGGAATCTGGGCAGAAAGCATGCCTGTCCTGAGCCTCTGGGCCCAAGGAGACAGCAGCTCCTTGGCCAGCTGTCCCTGGGGCAGACATGCGCTAGCCTCCAGGCGCCTACTCTGAACTCGCCGAATCAGCTCTCTGAAATAATGCGGAGTCAGATGCCGTCTTCCTCCATGATGGGGAAGCTCGGAGGAAGCATGGTGTTTAAGGGGAAGGAGTGGGCACAGTCCCCCAAAGCTCCCTAATCTGCGCACGGGCCTAGTGCAGGGATCCTGTCGCCTCCTCTCTCCTGTGGTGAAGGCACTGGCCTAGACCCGGAGTCTGCCTGATAGCCGGAGCAAATGGCAAAGCCTAACCTACCACAGAAGATGGTCATAGGCATAGAGTGCCATGCTAGGCCAAGCACGCTGCTGCAGGGTTGTGACTGTGTCTGCTTAGTTCCGCATAGCAAGGTGAATCCCGGGCGTAACCTCGGAGCCCGGGAAAGCAAGTCCCAAGAGGCACCAGCTCTCCCGCGGCTCTTCTTCGCTGCCGCGCAGAGTGAACACCCAAAGCCTTTCTGAGGAAGCAGCAGCGAAGTGCGGTTCGTGCCAAGCTGAAAACCTCTGCGTAAGCATAGTATTCCCTGGGAAATCAGAGTCGGATCTGAGGGCTGCTGTTGCTGCTTGCTTTAGACTCGTATTCGCAGCACGATGGGAGAAACCCGCATAGAGCGAAAGCCTCTTTGCCCTGGCATCCCCTCTGGGAAAGCACACCATTATTTCGGAAATCAGAGTCCGGTCTGAGTTATGCTCCTGTTTGCGTGAGCTGGTCTCCTCAGCACGGTGTAATAAACCCGCAGGGAGCGAAATCCTCTATGCCTGGGCATCCCCTCTGCCTGAGAGAGAAGCGCCGTTGCGCCTCTGGAAAGAGCATTAAAGAAAAGGGACACGTTTTTCAGGGCGGTCCCAAGGAGTAGTCTGTGGTAGGTGCAGCACGCTGCTCGGGGAGAAGAGCAAGTGCTGTTGGCCATGGTCTCGAAAAGGTGGCGAAGCAGGAGACCGGCCCTGGAAGGCACAGCGCCCGGAGGAAATACAAATGTCACCCTCTCCCAGTGCAGAGAGACAGAAGCCTAGCTGCGAAGGAGACAGGAGAGGATGAGTAGGGCAGGGCATGTGCTCCACTCTTGGGAAGGAGTCTGGGCGGAGAGCATGCCTGTCCTTAACTCTGGGCCCAAGGAGACAGCAGTTCCTTGGCCACCCGTCCCTGGGGCAGACATGCGCTAGCCACCAGGCGCCTACTCTGAACTCGCAGAAACAGCTCCCTGAAATAACGGGGAGTCAGATGCCATCTTCCTCCAGGATGTGGAAGCTCGGAGGAGGCACGAGGTTTAAGGGGAAGGAGTGGGCACAGTCCCACAAACTCTCTAATCTGTGCACGGGCCGTGTGTAGGGATCCTGTCGCCTCCTCTCTCCTGTGGTGAAGGCACTGGCCTAGACCCCTAGGTTGCCTGAGAGCCGGAGCAAAAGCCAAAGCCTAACCTACCCCAGGAAATGGTCATAGGCATAGAGTGCCATGCTAGGCCAAGCACGCTGCTGCAGGGTTGTGACTGTGTCTGCTTAGTTCGGCATAGCAAGGTGAATCCCGGGCGTAAACTCGGAGACCGGGAGAGCAAGTCCCAAGAGGCAACAGCTCTCCCGCGGCTCTTCTTCCCTCCCGCGCAGAGTGAACACCCAAAGCCTTTCTGAGGAAGCAGCAGCGAAGTGCGGTTCGTGCCATGTGAAAACCTCTGCGAAAGCATAGCAGTCGCTGGGAAATTAGAGTCGGATCTGAGAGCTGCTGTTGCTGCTTGCTTTAGCCTAGTATTTGCAGAACGATGGGAGAAACCCGCATGGAGCGAAAGCCTCTTTGCCCTGGCATCCCCTCTGGGAAAGCACAGCATTCTTTGGGAAATCAGAGTCCGGTCTGAGGGATGCTCCTGTTTGCTTGAGCTGGTCTCCTCAGCACGGTGTAGTAAACCCATATGGAGCGAAATCCTCTATGCCTGGGCATCCCTGCTGCATGGGAGAGAAGCGCGATTGCACCTGTGGAAAGAGCCTTAAGGAAAGGGAAATGCTTTTCACTCTGCTCCCCAGGAGCATATCTGTGGAAAGTGCAGCAAGCTGCCGGAGAGAAGAGCAGGAGCCGTTGGACTTCTGGTCTGGAAAAGATTGCGAAGCAGGAGAGCCGGCAATACAAGTATCCCCGGCTCCCAGTGCAGAGAGACAGAAGCCTGGCTGCTAAGGAGACAGGAAGGGATGCGTAGGGCAGGGCGCGTGCTCCACTCTTAGGAAGGAATCTGGGCAGAAAGCATGCCTGTCCTGAGCCTCTGGGCCCAAGGAGACAGCAGCTCCTTGGCCAGCTGTCCCTGGGGCAGACATGCGCTAGCCTCCAGGCGCCTACTCTGAACTCGCCGAATCAGCTCTCTGAAATAATGCGGAGTCAGATGCCGTCTTCCTCCATGATGGGGAAGCTCGGAGGAAGCATGGTGTTTAAGGGGAAGGAGTGGGCACAGTCCCCCAAAGCTCCCTAATCTGCGCACGGGCCTAGTGCAGGGATCCTGTCGCCTCCTCTCTCCTGTGGTGAAGGCACTGGCCTAGACCCGGAGTCTGCCTGATAGCCGGAGCAAATGGCAAAGCCTAACCTACCACAGAAGATGGTCATAGGCATAGAGTGCCATGCTAGGCCAAGCACGCTGCTGCAGGGTTGTGACTGTGTCTGCTTAGTTCCGCATAGCAAGGTGAATCCCGGGCGTAACCTCGGAGCCCGGGAAAGCAAGTCCCAAGAGGCACCAGCTCTCCCGCGGCTCTTCTTCGCTGCCGCGCAGAGTGAACACCCAAAGCCTTTCTGAGGAAGCAGCAGCGAAGTGCGGTTCGTGCCAAGCTGAAAACCTCTGCGTAAGCATAGTATTCCCTGGGAAATCAGAGTCGGATCTGAGGGCTGCTGTTGCTGCTTGCTTTAGACTCGTATTCGCAGCACGATGGGAGAAACCCGCATAGAGCGAAAGCCTCTTTGCCCTGGCATCCCCTCTGGGAAAGCACACCATTATTTCGGAAATCAGAGTCCGGTCTGAGTTATGCTCCTGTTTGCGTGAGCTGGTCTCCTCAGCACGGTGTAATAAACCCGCAGGGAGCGAAATCCTCTATGCCTGGGCATCCCCTCTGCCTGAGAGAGAAGCGCCGTTGCGCCTCTGGAAAGAGCATTAAAGAAAAGGGACACGTTTTTGAGGGCGGTCCCAAGGAGTAGTCTGTGGTAGGTGCAGCACGCTGCTCGGGGAGAAGAGCAAGTGCTGTTGGCCATGGTCTCGAAAAGGTGGCGAAGCAGGAGACCGGCCCTGGAAGGCACAGCGCCCGGAGGAAATACAAATGTCACCCTCTCCCAGTGCAGAGAGACAGAAGCCTAGCTGCGAAGGAGACAGGAGAGGATGAGTAGGGCAGGGCATGTGCTCCACTCTTGGGAAGGAGTCTGGGCGGAGAGCATGCCTGTCCTTAACTCTGGGCCCAAGGAGACAGCAGTTCCTTGGCCACCCGTCCCTGGGGCAGACATGCGCTAGCCACCAGGCGCCTACTCTGAACTCGCAGAAACAGCTCCCTGAAATAACGGGGAGTCAGATGCCATCTTCCTCCAGGATGTGGAAGCTCGGAGTAGGCACGAGGTTTAAGGGGAAGGAGTGGGCACAGTCCCACAAACTCTCTAATCTGTGCACGGGCCGTGTGTAGGGATCCTGTCGCCTCCTCTCTCCTGTGGTGAAGGCACTGGCCTAGACCCCTAGGTTGCCTGGGAGCCGGAGCAAAAGCCAAAGCCTAACCTACCCCAGGAAATGGTCATAGGCATAGAGTGCCATGCTAGGCCAAGCACGCTGCTGCAGGGTTGTGACTGTGTCTGCTTAGTTCGGCATAGCAAGGTGAATCCCGGGCGTAAACTCGGAGACCGGGAGAGCAAGTCCCAAGAGGCAACAGCTCTCCCGCGGCTCTTCTTCCCTCCCGCGCAGAGTGAACACCCAAAGCCTTTCTGAGGAAGCAGCAGCGAAGTGCGGTTCGTGCCATGTGAAAACCTCTGCGAAAGCATAGCAGTCGCTGGGAAATTAGAGTCGGATCTGAGAGCTGCTGTTGCTGCTTGCTTTAGCCTAGTATTTGCAGAACGATGGGAGAAACCCGCATGGAGCGAAAGCCTCTTTGCCCTGGCATCCCCTCTGGGAAAGCACAGCATTCTTTGGGAAATCAGAGTCCGGTCTGAGGGATGCTCCTGTTTGCTTGAGCTGGTCTCCTCAGCACGGTGTAGTAAACCCATATGGAGCGAAATCCTCTATGCCTGGGCATCCCTGCTGCATGGGAGAGAAGCGCGATTGCACCTGTGGAAAGAGCCTTAAGGAAAGGGAAATGTTTTTCACTCTGCTCCGCAGGAGCATATCTGTGGAAAGTGCAGCAAGCTGCCGGAGAGAAGAGCAGGAGCCGTTGGACTTCTGGTCTGGAAAAGATTGCGAAGCAGGAGAGCCGGCAATACAAGTATCCCCGGCTCCCAGTGCAGAGAGACAGAAGCCTGGCTGCTAAGGAGACAGGAAGGGATGCGTAGGGCAGGGCGCGTGCTCCACTCTTAGGAAGGAATCTGGGCAGAAAGCATGCCTGTCCTGAGCCTCTGGGCCCAAGGAGACAGCAGCTCCTTGGCCAGCTGTCCCTGGGGCAGACATGCGCTAGCCTCCAGGCGCCTACTCTGAACTCGCCGAATCAGCTCTCTGAAATAATGCGGAGTCAGATGCCGTCTTCCTCCATGATGGGGAAGCTCGGAGGAAGCATGGTGTTTAAGGGGAAGGAGTGGGCACAGTCCCCCAAAGCTCCCTAATCTGCGCACGGGCCTAGTGCAGGGATCCTGTCGCCTCCTCTCTCCTGTGGTGAAGGCACTGGCCTAGACCCGGAGTCTGCCTGATAGCCGGAGCAAATGGCAAAGCCTAACCTACCACAGAAGATGGTCATAGGCATAGAGTGCCATGCTAGGCCAAGCACGCTGCTGCAGGGTTGTGACTGTGTCTGCTTAGTTCCGCATAGCAAGGTGAATCCCGGGCGTAACCTCGGAGCCCGGGAAAGCAAGTCCCAAGAGGCACCAGCTCTCCCGCGGCTCTTCTTCGCTGCCGCGCAGAGTGAACACCCAAAGCCTTTCTGAGGAAGCAGCAGCGAAGTGCGGTTCGTGCCAAGCTGAAAACCTCTGCGTAAGCATAGTATTCCCTGGGAAATCAGAGTCGGATCTGAGGGCTGCTGTTGCTGCTTGCTTTAGACTCGTATTCGCAGCACGATGGGAGAAACCCGCATAGAGCGAAAGCCTCTTTGCCCTGGCATCCCCTCTGGGAAAGCACACCATTATTTCGGAAATCAGAGTCCGGTCTGAGTTATGATCCTGTTTGCGTGAGCTGGTCTCCTCAGCACGGTGTAATAAACCCGCAGGGAGCGAAATCCTCTATGCCTGGGCATCCCCTCTGGCTGAGAGAGAAGCGCCGTTGCGCCTCTGGAAAGAGCATTAAAGAAAAGGGACACGTTTTTCAGGGCGGTCCCAAGGAGTAGTCTGTGGTAGGTGCAGCACGCTGCTCGGGGAGAAGAGCAAGTGCTGTTGGCCATGGTCTCGAAAAGGTGGCGAAGCAGGAGACCGGCCCTGGAAGGCACAGCGCCCGGAGGAAATACAAATGTCACCCACTCCCAGTGCAGAGAGACAGAAGCCTAGCTGCGAAGGAGACAGGAGAGGATGAGTAGGGCAGGGCATGTGCTCCACTCTTGGGAAGGAGTCTGGGCGGAGAGCATGCCTGTCCTTAACTCTGGGCCCAAGGAGACAGCAGTTCCTTGGCCACCCGTCCCTGGGGCAGACATGCGCTAGCCACCAGGCGCCTACTCTGAACTCGCAGAAACAGCTCCCTGAAATAACGGGGAGTCAGATGCCATCTTCCTCCAGGATGTGGAAGCTCGGAGGAGGCACGAGGTTTAAGGGGAAGGAGTGGGCACAGTCCCACAAACTCTCTAATCTGTGCACGGGCCGTGTGTAGGGATCCTGTCGCCTCCTCTCTCCTGTGGTGAAGGCACTGGCCTAGACCCCTAGGTTGCCTGAGAGCCGGAGCAAAAGCCAAAGCCTAACGTACCCCAGGAAATGGTCATAGGCATAGAGTGCCATGCTAGGCCAAGCACGCTGCTGCAGGGTTGTGACTGTGTCTGCTTAGTTCGGCATAGCAAGGTGAATCCCGGGCGTAAACTCGGAGACCGGGAGAGCAAGTCCCAAGAGGCAACAGCTCTCCCGCGGCTCTTCTTCCCTCCCGCGCAGAGTGAACACCCAAAGCCTTTCTGAGGAAGCAGCAGCGAAGTGCGGTTCGTGCCATGTGAAAACCTCTGCGAAAGCATAGCAGTCGCTGGGAAATTAGAGTCGGATCTGAGAGCTGCTGTTGCTGCTTGCTTTAGCCTAGTATTTGCAGAACGATGGGAGAAACCCGCATGGAGCGAAAGCCTCTTTGCCCTGGCATCCCCTCTGGGAAAGCACAGCATTCTTTGGGAAATCAGAGTCCGGTCTGAGGGATGCTCCTGTTTGCTTGAGCTGGTCTCCTCAGCACGGTGTAGTAAACCCATATGGAGCGAAATCCTCTATGCCTGGGCATCCCTGCTGCATGGGAGAGAAGCGCGATTGCACCTGTGGAAAGAGCCTTAAGGAAAGGGAAATGTTTTTCACTCTGCTCCGCAGGAGCATATCTGTGGAAAGTGCAGCAAGCTGCCGGAGAGAAGAGCAGGAGCCGTTGGACTTCTGGTCTGGAAAAGATTGCGAAGCAGGAGAGCCGGCAATACAAGTATCCCCGGCTCCCAGTGCAGAGAGACAGAAGCCTGGCTGCTAAGGAGACAGGAAGGGATGCGTAGGGCAGGGCGCGTGCTCCACTCTTAGGAAGGAATCTGGGCAGAAAGCATGCCTGTCCTGAGCCTCTGGGCCCAAGGAGACAGCAGCTCCTTGGCCAGCTGTCCCTGGGGCAGACATGCGCTAGCCTCCAGGCGCCTACTCTGAACTCGCCGAATCAGCTCTCTGAAATAATGCGGAGTCAGATGCCGTCTTCCTCCATGATGGGGAAGCTCGGAGGAAGCATGGTGTTTAAGGGGAAGGAGTGGGCACAGTCCCCCAAAGCTCCCTAATCTGCGCACGGGCCTAGTGCAGGGATCCTGTCGCCTCCTCTCTCCTGTGGTGAAGGCACTGGCCTAGACCCGGAGTCTGCCTGATAGCCGGAGCAAATGGCAAAGCCTAACCTACCACAGAAGATGGTCATAGGCATAGAGTGCCATGCTAGGCCAAGCACGCTGCTGCAGGGTTGTGACTGTGTCTGCTTAGTTCCGCATAGCAAGGTGAATCCCGGGCGTAACCTCGGAGCCCGGGAAAGCAAGTCCCAAGAGGCACCAGCTCTCCCGCGGCTCTTCTTCGCTGCCGCGCAGAGTGAACACCCAAAGCCTTTCTGAGGAAGCAGCAGCGAAGTGCGGTTCGTGCCAAGCTGAAAACCTCTGCGTAAGCATAGTATTCCCTGGGAAATCAGAGTCGGATCTGAGGGCTGCTGTTGCTGCTTGCTTTAGACTCGTATTCGCAGCACGATGGGAGAAACCCGCATAGAGCGAAAGCCTCTTTGCCCTGGCATCCCCTCTGGGAAAGCACACCATTATTTCGGAAATCAGAGTCCGGTCTGAGTTATGATCCTGTTTGCGTGAGCTGGTCTCCTCAGCACGGTGTAATAAACCCGCAGGGAGCGAAATCCTCTATGCCTGGGCATCCCCTCTGGCTGAGAGAGAAGCGCCGTTGCGCCTCTGGAAAGAGCATTAAAGAAAAGGGACACGTTTTTCAGGGCGGTCCCAAGGAGTAGTCTGTGGTAGGTGCAGCACGCTGCTCGGGGAGAAGAGCAAGTGCTGTTGGCCATGGTCTCGAAAAGGTGGCGAAGCAGGAGACCGGCCCTGGAAGGCACAGCGCCCGGAGGAAATACAAATGTCACCCACTCCCAGTGCAGAGAGACAGAAGCCTAGCTGCGAAGGAGACAGGAGAGGATGAGTAGGGCAGGGCATGTGCTCCACTCTTGGGAAGGAGTCTGGGCGGAGAGCATGCCTGTCCTTAACTCTGGGCCCAAGGAGACAGCAGTTCCTTGGCCACCCGTCCCTGGGGCAGACATGCGCTAGCCACCAGGCGCCTACTCTGAACTCGCAGAAACAGCTCCCTGAAATAACGGGGAGTCAGATGCCATCTTCCTCCAGGATGTGGAAGCTCGGAGGAGGCACGAGGTTTAAGGGGAAGGAGTGGGCACAGTCCCACAAACTCTCTAATCTGTGCACGGGCCGTGTGTAGGGATCCTGTCGCCTCCTCTCTCCTGTGGTGAAGGCACTGGCCTAGACCCCTAGGTTGCCTGAGAGCCGGAGCAAAAGCCAAAGCCTAACGTACCCCAGGAAATGGTCATAGGCATAGAGTGCCATGCTAGGCCAAGCACGCTGCTGCAGGGTTGTGACTGTGTCTGCTTAGTTCGGCATAGCAAGGTGAATCCCGGGCGTAAACTCGGAGACCGGGAGAGCAAGTCCCAAGAGGCAACAGCTCTCCCGCGGCTCTTCTTCCCTCCCGCGCAGAGTGAACACCCAAAGCCTTTCTGAGGAAGCAGCAGCGAAGTGCGGTTCGTGCCATGTGAAAACCTCTGCGAAAGCATAGCAGTCGCTGGGAAATTAGAGTCGGATCTGAGAGCTGCTGTTGCTGCTTGCTTTAGCCTAGTATTTGCAGAACGATGGGAGAAACCCGCATGGAGCGAAAGCCTCTTTGCCCTGGCATCCCCTCTGGGAAAGCACAGCATTCTTTGGGAAATCAGAGTCCGGTCTGAGGGATGCTCCTGTTTGCTTGAGCTGGTCTCCTCAGCACGGTGTAGTAAACCCATATGGAGCGAAATCCTCTATGCCTGGGCATCCCTGCTGCATGGGAGAGAAGCGCGATTGCACCTGTGGAAAGAGCCTTAAGGAAAGGGAAATGTTTTTCACTCTGCTCCGCAGGAGCATATCTGTGGAAAGTGCAGCAAGCTGCCGGAGAGAAGAGCAGGAGCCGTTGGACTTCTGGTCTGGAAAAGATTGCGAAGCAGGAGAGCCGGCAATACAAGTATCCCCGGCTCCCAGTGCAGAGAGACAGAAGCCTGGCTGCTAAGGAGACAGGAAGGGATGCGTAGGGCAGGGCGCGTGCTCCACTCTTAGGAAGGAATCTGGGCAGAAAGCATGCCTGTCCTGAGCCTCTGGGCCCAAGGAGACAGCAGCTCCTTGGCCAGCTGTCCCTGGGGCAGACATGCGCTAGCCTCCAGGCGCCTACTCTGAACTCGCCGAATCAGCTCTCTGAAATAATGCGGAGTCAGATGCCGTCTTCCTCCATGATGGGGAAGCTCGGAGGAAGCATGGTGTTTAAGGGGAAGGAGTGGGCACAGTCCCCCAAAGCTCCCTAATCTGCGCACGGGCCTAGTGCAGGGATCCTGTCGCCTCCTCTCTCCTGTGGTGAAGGCACTGGCCTAGACCCGGAGTCTGCCTGATAGCCGGAGCAAATGGCAAAGCCTAACCTACCACAGAAGATGGTCATAGGCATAGAGTGCCATGCTAGGCCAAGCACGCTGCTGCAGGGTTGTGACTGTGTCTGCTTAGTTCCGCATAGCAAGGTGAATCCCGGGCGTAACCTCGGAGCCCGGGAAAGCAAGTCCCAAGAGGCACCAGCTCTCCCGCGGCTCTTCTTCGCTGCCGCGCAGAGTGAACACCCAAAGCCTTTCTGAGGAAGCAGCAGCGAAGTGCGGTTCGTGCCAAGCTGAAAACCTCTGCGTAAGCATAGTATTCCCTGGGAAATCAGAGTCGGATCTGAGGGCTGCTGTTGCTGCTTGCTTTAGACTCGTATTCGCAGCACGATGGGAGAAACCCGCATAGAGCGAAAGCCTCTTTGCCCTGGCATCCCCTCTGGGAAAGCACACCATTATTTCGGAAATCAGAGTCCGGTCTGAGTTATGCTCCTGTTTGCGTGAGCTGGTCTCCTCAGCACGGTGTAATAAACCCGCAGGGAGCGAAATCCTCTATGCCTGGGCATCCCCTCTGCCTGAGAGAGAAGCGCCGTTGCGCCTCTGGAAAGAGCATTAAAGAAAAGGGACACGTTTTTCAGGGCGGTCCCAAGGAGTAGTCTGTGGTAGGTGCAGCACGCTGCTCGGGGAGAAGAGCAAGTGCTGTTGGCCATGGTCTCGAAAAGGTGGCGAAGCAGGAGACCGGCCCTGGAAGGCACAGCGCCCGGAGGAAATACAAATGTCACCCTCTCCCAGTGCAGAGAGACAGAAGCCTAGCTGCGAAGGAGACAGGAGAGGATGAGTAGGGCAGGGCATGTGCTCCACTCTTGGGAAGGAGTCTGGGCGGAGAGCATGCCTGTCCTTAACTCTGGGCCCAAGGAGACAGCAGTTCCTTGGCCACCCGTCCCTGGGGCAGACATGCGCTAGCCACCAGGCGCCTACTCTGAACTCGCAGAAACAGCTCCCTGAAATAACGGGGAGTCAGATGCCATCTTCCTCCAGGATGTGGAAGCTCGGAGGAGGCACGAGGTTTAAGGGGAAGGAGTGGGCACAGTCCCACAAACTCTCTAATCTGTGCACGGGCCGTGTGTAGGGATCCTGTCGCCTCCTCTCTCCTGTGGTGAAGGCACTGGCCTAGACCCCTAGGTTGCCTGAGAGCCGGAGCAAAAGCCAAAGCCTAACCTACCCCAGGAAATGGTCATAGGCATAGAGTGCCATGCTAGGCCAAGCACGCTGCTGCAGGGTTGTGACTGTGTCTGCTTAGTTCGGCATAGCAAGGTGAATCCCGGGCGTAAACTCGGAGACCGGGAGAGCAAGTCCCAAGAGGCAACAGCTCTCCCGCGGCTCTTCTTCCCTCCCGCGCAGAGTGAACACCCAAAGCCTTTCTGAGGAAGCAGCAGCGAAGTGCGGTTCGTGCCATGTGAAAACCTCTGCGAAAGCATAGCAGTCGCTGGGAAATTAGAGTCGGATCTGAGAGCTGCTGTTGCTGCTTGCTTTAGCCTAGTATTTGCAGAACGATGGGAGAAACCCGCATGGAGCGAAAGCCTCTTTGCCCTGGCATCCCCTCTGGGAAAGCACAGCATTCTTTGGGAAATCAGAGTCCGGTCTGAGGGATGCTCCTGTTTGCTTGAGCTGGTCTCCTCAGCACGGTGTAGTAAACCCATATGGAGCGAAATCCTCTATGCCTGGGCATCCCTGCTGCATGGGAGAGAAGCGCGATTGCACCTGTGGAAAGAGCCTTAAGGAAAGGGAAATGTTTTTCACTCTGCTCCGCAGGAGCATATCTGTGGAAAGTGCAGCAAGCTGCCGGAGAGAAGAGCAGGAGCCGTTGGACTTCTGGTCTGGAAAAGATTGCGAAGCAGGAGAGCCGGCAATACAAGTATCCCCGGCTCCCAGTGCAGAGAGACAGAAGCCTGGCTGCTAAGGAGACAGGAAGGGATGCGTAGGGCAGGGCGCGTGCTCCACCCTTAGGAAGGAATCTGGGCAGAAAGCATGCCTGTCCTGAGCCTCTGGGCCCAAGGAGACAGCAGCTCCTTGGCCAGCTGTCCCTGGGGCAGACATGCGCTAGCCTCCAGGCGCCTACTCTGAACTCGCCGAATCAGCTCTCTGAAATAATGCGGAGTCAGATGCCGTCTTCCTCCATGATGGGGAAGCTCGGAGGAAGCATGGTGTTTAAGGGGAAGGAGTGGGCACAGTCCCCCAAAGCTCCCTAATCTGCGCACGGGCCTAGTGCAGGGATCCTGTCGCCTCCTCTCTCCTGTGGTGAAGGCACTGGCCTAGACCCGGAGTCTGCCTGATAGCCGGAGCAAATGGCAAAGCCTAACCTACCACAGAAGATGGTCATAGGCATAGAGTGCCATGCTAGGCCAAGCACGCTGCTGCAGGGTTGTGACTGTGTCTGCTTAGTTCCGCATAGCAAGGTGAATCCCGGGCGTAACCTCGGAGCCCGGGAAAGCAAGTCCCAAGAGGCACCAGCTCTCCCGCGGCTCTTCTTCGCTGCCGCGCAGAGTGAACACCCAAAGCCTTTCTGAGGAAGCAGCAGCGAAGTGCGGTTCGTGCCAAGCTGAAAACCTCTGCGTAAGCATAGTATTCCCTGGGAAATCAGAGTCGGATCTGAGGGCTGCTGTTGCTGCTTGCTTTAGACTCGTATTCGCAGCACGATGGGAGAAACCCGCATAGAGCGAAAGCCTCTTTGCCCTGGCATCCCCTCTGGGAAAGCACACCATTATTTCGGAAATCAGAGTCCGGTCTGAGTTATGATCCTGTTTGCGTGAGCTGGTCTCCTCAGCACGGTGTAATAAACCCGCAGGGAGCGAAATCCTCTATGCCTGGGCATCCCCTCTGCCTGAGAGAGAAGCGCCGTTGCGCCTCTGGAAAGAGCATTAAAGAAAAGGGACACGTTTTTCAGGGCGGTCCCAAGGAGTAGTCTGTGGTAGGTGCAGCACGCTGCTCGGGGAGAAGAGCAAGTGCTGTTGGCCATGGTCTCGAAAAGGTGGCGAAGCATGAGACCGGCCCTGGAAGGCACAGCGCCCGGAGGAAATACAAATGTCACCCACTCCCAGTGCAGAGAGACAGAAGCCTAGCTGCGAAGGAGACAGGAGAGGATGAGTAGGGCAGGGCATGTGCTCCACTCTTGGGAAGGAGTCTGGGCGGAGAGCATGCCTGTCCTTAACTCTGGGCCCAAGGAGACAGCAGTTCCTTGGCCACCCGTCCCTGGGGCAGACATGCGCTAGCCACCAGGCGCCTACTCTGAACTCGCAGAAACAGCTCCCTGAAATAACGGGGAGTCAGATGCCATCTTCCTCCAGGATGTGGAAGCTCGGAGGAGGCACGAGGTTTAAGGGGAAGGAGTGGGCACAGTCCCACAAACTCTCTAATCTGTGCACGGGCCGTGTGTAGGGATCCTGTCGCCTCCTCTCTCCTGTGGTGAAGGCACTGGCCTAGACCCCTAGGTTGCCTGAGAGCCGGAGCAAAAGCCAAAGCCTAACGTACCCCAGGAAATGGTCATAGGCATAGAGTGCCATGCTAGGCCAAGCACGCTGCTGCAGGGTTGTGACTGTGTCTGCTTAGTTCGGCATAGCAAGGTGAATCCCGGGCGTAAACTCGGAGACCGGGAGAGCAAGTCCCAAGAGGCAACAGCTCTCCCGCGGCTCTTCTTCCCTCCCGCGCAGAGTGAACACCCAAAGCCTTTCTGAGGAAGCAGCAGCGAAGTGCGGTTCGTGCCATGTGAAAACCTCTGCGAAAGCATAGCAGTCGCTGGGAAATTAGAGTCGGATCTGAGAGCTGCTGTTGCTGCTTGCTTTAGCCTAGTATTTGCAGAACGATGGGAGAAACCCGCATGGAGCGAAAGCCTCTTTGCCCTGGCATCCCCTCTGGGAAAGCACAGCATTCTTTGGGAAATCAGAGTCCGGTCTGAGGGATGCTCCTGTTTGCTTGAGCTGGTCTCCTCAGCACGGTGTAGTAAACCCATATGGAGCGAAATCCTCTATGCCTGGGCATCCCTGCTGCATGGGAGAGAAGCGCGATTGCACCTGTGGAAAGAGCCTTAAGGAAAGGGAAATGTTTTTCACTCTGCTCCGCAGGAGCATATCTGTGGAAAGTGCAGCAAGCTGCCGGAGAGAAGAGCAGGAGCCGTTGGACTTCTGGTCTGGAAAAGATTGCGAAGCAGGAGAGCCGGCAATACAAGTATCCCCGGCTCCCAGTGCAGAGAGACAGAAGCCTGGCTGCTAAGGAGACAGGAAGGGATGCGTAGGGCAGGGCGCGTGCTCCACTCTTAGGAAGGAATCTGGGCAGAAAGCATGCCTGTCCTGAGCCTCTGGGCCCAAGGAGACAGCAGCTCCTTGGCCAGCTGTCCCTGGGGCAGACATGCGCTAGCCTCCAGGCGCCTACTCTGAACTCGCCGAATCAGCTCTCTGAAATAATGCGGAGTCAGATGCCGTCTTCCTCCATGATGGGGAAGCTCGGAGGAAGCATGGTGTTTAAGGGGAAGGAGTGGGCACAGTCCCCCAAAGCTCCCTAATCTGCGCACGGGCCTAGTGCAGGGATCCTGTCGCCTCCTCTCTCCTGTGGTGAAGGCACTGGCCTAGACCCGGAGTCTGCCTGATAGCCGGAGCAAATGGCAAAGCCTAACCTACCACAGAAGATGGTCATAGGCATAGAGTGCCATGCTAGGCCAAGCACGCTGCTGCAGGGTTGTGACTGTGTCTGCTTAGTTCCGCATAGCAAGGTGAATCCCGGGCGTAACCTCGGAGCCCGGGAAAGCAAGTCCCAAGAGGCACCAGCTCTCCCGCGGCTCTTCTTCGCTGCCGCGCAGAGTGAACACCCAAAGCCTTTCTGAGGAAGCAGCAGCGAAGTGCGGTTCGTGCCAAGCTGAAAACCTCTGCGTAAGCATAGTATTCCCTGGGAAATCAGAGTCGGATCTGAGGGCTGCTGTTGCTGCTTGCTTTAGACTCGTATTCGCAGCACGATGGGAGAAACCCGCATAGAGCGAAAGCCTCTTTGCCCTGGCATCCCCTCTGGGAAAGCACACCATTATTTCGGAAATCAGAGTCCGGTCTGAGTTATGCTCCTGTTTGCGTGAGCTGGTCTCCTCAGCACGGTGTAATAAACCCGCAGGGAGCGAAATCCTCTATGCCTGGGCATCCCCTCTGCCTGAGAGAGAAGCGCCGTTGCGCCTCTGGAAAGAGCATTAAAGAAAAGGGACACGTTTTTCAGGGCGGTCCCAAGGAGTAGTCTGTGGTAGGTGCAGCACGCTGCTCGGGGAGAAGAGCAAGTGCTGTTGGCCATGGTCTCGAAAAGGTGGCGAAGCAGGAGACCGGCCCTGGAAGGCACAGCGCCCGGAGGAAATACAAATGTCACCCTCTCCCAGTGCAGAGAGACAGAAGCCTAGCTGCGAAGGAGACAGGAGAGGATGAGTAGGGCAGGGCATGTGCTCCACTCTTGGGAAGGAGTCTGGGCGGAGAGCATGCCTGTCCTTAACTCTGGGCCCAAGGAGACAGCAGTTCCTTGGCCACCCGTCCCTGGGGCAGACATGCGCTAGCCACCAGGCGCCTACTCTGAACTCGCAGAAACAGCTCCCTGAAATAACGGGGAGTCAGATGCCATCTTCCTCCAGGATGTGGAAGCTCGGAGGAGGCACGAGGTTTAAGGGGAAGGAGTGGGCACAGTCCCACAAACTCTCTAATCTGTGCACGGGCCGTGTGTAGGGATCCTGTCGCCTCCTCTCTCCTGTGGTGAAGGCACTGGCCTAGACCCCTAGGTTGCCTGAGAGCCGGAGCAAAAGCCAAAGCCTAACCTACCCCAGGAAATGGTCATAGGCATGGAGTGCCATGCTAGGCCAAGCACGCTGCTGCAGGGTTGTGACTGTGTCTGCTTAGTTCGGCATAGCAAGGTGAATCCCGGGCGTAAACTCGGAGACCGGGAGAGCAAGTCCCAAGAGGCAACAGCTCTCCCGCGGCTCTTCTTCCCTCCCGCGCAGAGTGAACACCCAAAGCCTTTCTGAGGAAGCAGCAGCGAAGTGCGGTTCGTGCCATGTGAAAACCTCTGCGAAAGCACAGCAGTCGCTGGGAAATTAGAGTCGGATCTGAGAGCTGCTGTTGCTGCTTGCTTTAGCCTAGTATTTGCAGAACGATGGGAGAAACCCGCATGGAGCGAAAGCCTCTTTGCCCTGGCATCCCCTCTGGGAAAGCACAGCATTCTTTGGGAAATCAGAGTCCGGTCTGAGGGATGCTCCTGTTTGCTTGAGCTGGTCTCCTCAGCACGGTGTAGTAAACCCATATGGAGCGAAATCCTCTATGCCTGGGCATCCCTGCTGCATGGGAGAGAAGCGCGATTGCACCTGTGGAAAGAGCCTTAAGGAAAGGGAAATGTTTTTCACTCTGCTCCGCAGGAGCATATCTGTGGAAAGTGCAGCAAGCTGCCGGAGAGAAGAGCAGGAGCCGTTGGACTTCTGGTCTGGAAAAGATTGCGAAGCAGGAGAGCCGGCAATACAAGTATCCCCGGCTCCCAGTGCAGAGAGACAGAAGCCTGGCTGCTAAGGAGACAGGAAGGGATGCGTAGGGCAGGGCGCGTGCTCCACTCTTAGGAAGGAATCTGGGCAGAAAGCATGCCTGTCCTGAGCCTCTGGGCCCAAGGAGACAGCAGCTCCTTGGCCAGCTGTCCCTGGGGCAGACATGCGCTAGCCTCCAGGCGCCTACTCTGAACTCGCCGAATCAGCTCTCTGAAATAATGCGGAGTCAGATGCCGTCTTCCTCCATGATGGGGAAGCTCGGAGGAAGCATGGTGTTTAAGGGGAAGGAGTGGGCACAGTCCCCCAAAGCTCCCTAATCTGCGCACGGGCCTAGTGCAGGGATCCTGTCGCCTCCTCTCTCCTGTGGTGAAGGCACTGGCCTAGACCCGGAGTCTGCCTGATAGCCGGAGCAAATGGCAAAGCCTAACCTACCACAGAAGATGGTCATAGGCATAGAGTGCCATGCTAGGCCAAGCACGCTGCTGCAGGGTTGTGACTGTGTCTGCTTAGTTCCGCATAGCAAGGTGAATCCCGGGCGTAACCTCGGAGCCCGGGAAAGCAAGTCCCAAGAGGCACCAGCTCTCCCGCGGCTCTTCTTCGCTGCCGAGCAGAGTGAACACCCAAAGCCTTTCTGAGGAAGCAGCAGCGAAGTGCGGTTCGTGCCAAGCTGAAAACCTCTGCGTAAGCATAGTATTCCCTGGGAAATCAGAGTCGGATCTGAGGGCTGCTGTTGCTGCTTGCTTTAGACTCGTATTCGCAGCACGATGGGAGAAACCCGCATAGAGCGAAAGCCTCTTTGCCCTGGCATCCCCTCTGGGAAAGCACACCATTATTTCGGAAATCAGAGTCCGGTCTGAGTTATGATCCTGTTTGCGTGAGCTGGTCTCCTCAGCACGGTGTAATAAACCCGCAGGGAGCGAAATCCTCTATGCCTGGGCATCCCCTCTGCCTGAGAGAGAAGCGCCGTTGCGCCTCTGGAAAGAGCATTAAAGAAAAGGGACACGTTTTTCAGGGCGGTCCCAAGGAGTAGTCTGTGGTAGGTGCAGCACGCTGCTCGGGGAGAAGAGCAAGTGCTGTTGGCCATGGTCTCGAAAAGGTGGCGAAGCAGGAGACCGGCCCTGGAAGGCACAGCGCCCGGAGGAAATACAAATGTCACCCACTCCCAGTGCAGAGAGACAGAAGCCTAGCTGCGAAGGAGACAGGAGAGGATGAGTAGGGCAGGGCATGTGCTCCACTCTTGGGAAGGAGTCTGGGCGGAGAGCATGCCTGTCCTTAACTCTGGGCCCAAGGAGACAGCAGTTCCTTGGCCACCCGTCCCTGGGGCAGACATGCGCTAGCCACCAGGCGCCTACTCTGAACTCGCAGAAACAGCTCCCTGAAATAACGGGGAGTCAGATGCCATCTTCCTCCAGGATGTGGAAGCTCGGAGGAGGCACGAGGTTTAAGGGGAAGGAGTGGGCACAGTCCCACAAACTCTCTAATCTGTGCACGGGCCGTGTGTAGGGATCCTGTCGCCTCCTCTCTCCTGTGGTGAAGGCACTGGCCTAGACCCCTAGGTTGCCTGAGAGCCGGAGCAAAAGCCAAAGCCTAACCTACCCCAGGAAATGGTCATAGGCATAGAGTGCCATGCTAGGCCAAGCACGCTGCTGCAGGGTTGTGACTGTGTCTGCTTAGTTCGGCATAGCAAGGTGAATCCCGGGCGTAAACTCGGAGACCGGGAGAGCAAGTCCCAAGAGGCAACAGCTCTCCCGCGGCTCTTCTTCCCTCCCGCGCAGAGTGAACACCCAAAGCCTTTCTGAGGAAGCAGCAGCGAAGTGCGGTTCGTGCCATGTGAAAACCTCTGCGAAAGCATAGCAGTCGCTGGGAAATTAAAGTCGGATCTGAGAGCTGCTGTTGCTGCTTGCTTTAGCCTAGTATTTGCAGAACGATGGGAGAAACCCGCATGGAGCGAAAGCCTCTTTGCCCTGGCATCCCCTCTGGGAAAGCACAGCATTCTTTGGGAAATCAGAGTCCGGTCTGAGGGATGCTCCTGTTTGCTTGAGCTGGTCTCCTCAGCACGGTGTAGTAAACCCATATGGAGCGAAATCCTCTATGCCTGGGCATCCCTGCTGCATGGGAGAGAAGCGCGATTGCACCTGTGGAAAGAGCCTTAAGGAAAGGGAAATGTTTTTCACTCTGCTCCGCAGGAGCATATCTGTGGAAAGTGCAGCAAGCTGCCGGAGAGAAGAGCAGGAGCCGTTGGACTTCTGGTCTGGAAAAGATTGCGAAGCAGGAGAGCCGGCAATACAAGTATCCCCGGCTCCCAGTGCAGAGAGACAGAAGCCTGGCTGCTAAGGAGACAGGAAGGGATGCGTAGGGCAGGGCGCGTGCTCCACTCTTAGGAAGGAATCTGGGCAGAAAGCATGCCTGTCCTGAGCCTCTGGGCCCAAGGAGACAGCAGCTCCTTGGCCAGCTGTCCCTGGGGCAGACATGCGCTAGCCTCCAGGCGCCTACTCTGAACTCGCCGAATCAGCTCTCTGAAATAATGCGGAGTCAGATGCCGTCTTCCTCCATGATGGGGAAGCTCGGAGGAAGCATGGTGTTTAAGGGGAAGGAGTGGGCACAGTCCCCCAAAGCTCCCTAATCTGCGCACGGGCCTAGTGCAGGGATCCTGTCGCCTCCTCTCTCCTGTGGTGAAGGCACTGGCCTAGACCCGGAGTCTGCCTGATAGCCGGAGCAAATGGCAAAGCCTAACCTACCACAGAAGATGGTCATAGGCATAGAGTGCCATGCTAGGCCAAGCACGCTGCTGCAGGGTTGTGACTGTGTCTGCTTAGTTCCGCATAGCAAGGTGAATCCCGGGCGTAACCTCGGAGCCCGGGAAAGCAAGTCCCAAGAGGCACCAGCTCTCCCGCGGCTCTTCTTCGCTGCCGCGCAGAGTGAACACCCAAAGCCTTTCTGAGGAAGCAGCAGCGAAGTGCGGTTCGTGCCAAGCTGAAAACCTCTGCGTAAGCATAGTATTCCCTGGGAAATCAGAGTCGGATCTGAGGGCTGCTGTTGCTGCTTGCTTTAGACTCGTATTCGCAGCACGATGGGAGAAACCCGCATAGAGCGAAAGCCTCTTTGCCCTGGCATCCCCTCTGGGAAAGCACACCATTATTTCGGAAATCAGAGTCCGGTCTGAGTTATGCTCCTGTTTGCGTGAGCTGGTCTCCTCAGCACGGTGTAATAAACCCGCAGGGAGCGAAATCCTCTATGCCTGGGCATCCCCTCTGCCTGAGAGAGAAGCGCCGTTGCGCCTCTGGAAAGAGCATTAAAGAAAAGGGACACGTTTTTCAGGGCGGTCCCAAGGAGTAGTCTGTGGTAGGTGCAGCACGCTGCTCGGGGAGAAGAGCAAGTGCTGTTGGCCATGGTCTCGAAAAGGTGGCGAAGCAGGAGACCGGCCCTGGAAGGCACAGCGCCCGGAGGAAATACAAATGTCACCCTCTCCCAGTGCAGAGAGACAGAAGCCTAGCTGCGAAGGAGACAGGAGAGGATGAGTAGGGCAGGGCATGTGCTCCACTCTTGGGAAGGAGTCTGGGCGGAGAGCATGCCTGTCCTTAACTCTGGGCCCAAGGAGACAGCAGTTCCTTGGCCACCCGTCCCTGGGGCAGACATGCGCTAGCCACCAGGCGCCTACTCTGAACTCGCAGAAACAGCTCCCTGAAATAACGGGGAGTCAGATGCCATCTTCCTCCAGGATGTGGAAGCTCGGAGGAGGCACGAGGTTTAAGGGGAAGGAGTGGGCACAGTCCCACAAACTCTCTAATCTGTGCACGGGCCGTGTGTAGGGATCCTGTCGCCTCCTCTCTCCTGTGGTGAAGGCACTGGCCTAGACCCCTAGGTTGCCTGGGAGCCGGAGCAAAAGCCAAAGCCTAACCTACCCCAGGAAATGGTCATAGGCATAGAGTGCCATGCTAGGCCAAGCACGCTGCTGCAGGGTTGTGACTGTGTCTGCTTAGTTCGGCATAGCAAGGTGAATCCCGGGCGTAAACTCGGAGACCGGGAGAGCAAGTCCCAAGAGGCAACAGCTCTCCCGCGGCTCTTCTTCCCTCCCGCGCAGAGTGAACACCCAAAGCCTTTCTGAGGAAGCAGCAGCGAAGTGCGGTTCGTGCCATGTGAAAACCTCTGCGAAAGCATAGCAGTCGCTGGGAAATTAGAGTCGGATCTGAGAGCTGCTGTTGCTGCTTGCTTTAGCCTAGTATTTGCAGAACGATGGGAGAAACCCGCATGGAGCGAAAGCCTCTTTGCCCTGGCATCCCCTCTGGGAAAGCACAGCATTCTTTGGGAAATCAGAGTCCGGTCTGAGGGATGCTCCTGTTTGCTTGAGCTGGTCTCCTCAGCACGGTGTAGTAAACCCATATGGAGCGAAATCCTCTATGCCTGGGCATCCCTGCTGCATGGGAGAGAAGCGCGATTGCACCTGTGGAAAGAGCCTTAAGGAAAGGGAAATGTTTTTCACTCTGCTCCGCAGGAGCATATCTGTGGAAAGTGCAGCAAGCTGCCGGAGAGAAGAGCAGGAGCCGTTGGACTTCTGGTCTGGAAAAGATTGCGAAGCAGGAGAGCCGGCAATACAAGTATCCCCGGCTCCCAGTGCAGAGAGACAGAAGCCTGGCTGCTAAGGAGACAGGAAGGGATGCGTAGGGCAGGGCGCGTGCTCCACTCTTAGGAAGGAATCTGGGCAGAAAGCATGCCTGTCCTGAGCCTCTGGGCCCAAGGAGACAGCAGCTCCTTGGCCAGCTGTCCCTGGGGCAGACATGCGCTAGCCTCCAGGCGCCTACTCTGAACTCGCCGAATCAGCTCTCTGAAATAATGCGGAGTCAGATGCCGTCTTCCTCCATGATGGGGAAGCTCGGAGGAAGCATGGTGTTTAAGGGGAAGGAGTGGGCACAGTCCCCCAAAGCTCCCTAATCTGCGCACGGGCCTAGTGCAGGGATCCTGTCGCCTCCTCTCTCCTGTGGTGAAGGCACTGGCCTAGACCCGGAGTCTGCCTGATAGCCGGAGCAAATGGCAAAGCCTAACCTACCACAGAAGATGGTCATAGGCATAGAGTGCCATGCTAGGCCAAGCACGCTGCTGCAGGGTTGTGACTGTGTCTGCTTAGTTCCGCATAGCAAGGTGAATCCCGGGCGTAACCTCGGAGCCCGGGAAAGCAAGTCCCAAGAGGCACCAGCTCTCCCGAGGCTCTTCTTCGCTGCCGCGCAGAGTGAACACCCAAAGCCTTTCTGAGGAAGCAGCAGCGAAGTGCGGTTCGTGCCAAGCTGAAAACCTCTGCGTAAGCATAGTATTCCCTGGGAAATCAGAGTCGGATCTGAGGGCTGCTGTTGCTGCTTGCTTTAGACTCGTATTCGCAGCACGATGGGAGAAACCCGCATAGAGCGAAAGCCTCTTTGCCCTGGCATCCCCTCTGGGAAAGCACACCATTATTTCGGAAATCAGAGTCCGGTCTGAGTTATGATCCTGTTTGCGTGAGCTGGTCTCCTCAGCACGGTGTAATAAACCCGCAGGGAGCGAAATCCTCTATGCCTGGGCATCCCCTCTGCCTGAGAGAGAAGCGCCGTTGCGCCTCTGGAAAGAGCATTAAAGAAAAGGGACACGTTTTTCAGGGCGGTCCCAAGGAGTAGTCTGTGGTAGGTGCAGCACGCTGCTCGGGGAGAAGAGCAAGTGCTGTTGGCCATGGTCTCGAAAAGGTGGCGAAGCAGGAGACCGGCCCTGGAAGGCACAGCGCCCGGAGGAAATACAAATGTCACCCACTCCCAGTGCAGAGAGACAGAAGCCTAGCTGCGAAGGAGACAGGAGAGGATGAGTAGGGCAGGGCATGTGCTCCACTCTTGGGAAGGAGTCTGGGCGGAGAGCATGCCTGTCCTTAACTCTGGGCCCAAGGAGACAGCAGTTCCTTGGCCACCCGTCCCTGGGGCAGACATGCGCTAGCCACCAGGCGCCTACTCTGAACTCGCAGAAACAGCTCCCTGAAATAACGGGGAGTCAGATGCCATCTTCCTCCAGGATGTGGAAGCTCGGAGGAGGCACGAGGTTTAAGGGGAAGGAGTGGGCACAGTCCCACAAACTCTCTAATCTGTGCACGGGCCGTGTGTAGGGATCCTGTCGCCTCCTCTCTCCTGTGGTGAAGGCACTGGCCTAGACCCCTAGGTTGCCTGAGAGCCGGAGCAAAAGCCAAAGCCTAACCTACCCCAGGAAATGGTCATAGGCATAGAGTGCCATGCTAGGCCAAGCACGCTGCTGCAGGGTTGTGACTGTGTCTGCTTAGTTCGGCATAGCAAGGTGAATCCCGGGCGTAAACTCGGAGACCGGGAGAGCAAGTCCCAAGAGGCAACAGCTCTCCCGCGGCTCTTCTTCCCTCCCGCGCAGAGTGAACACCCAAAGCCTTTCTGAGGAAGCAGCAGCGAAGTGCGGTTCGTGCCATGTGAAAACCTCTGCGAAAGCATAGCAGTCGCTGGGAAATTAGAGTCGGATCTGAGAGCTGCTGTTGCTGCTTGCTTTAGCCTAGTATTTGCAGAACGATGGGAGAAACCCGCATGGAGCGAAAGCCTCTTTGCCCTGGCATCCCCTCTGGGAAAGCACAGCATTCTTTGGGAAATCAGAGTCCGGTCTGAGGGATGCTCCTGTTTGCTTGAGCTGGTCTCCTCAGCACGGTGTAGTAAACCCATATGGAGCGAAATCCTCTATGCCTGGGCATCCCTGCTGCATGGGAGAGAAGCGCGATTGCACCTGTGGAAAGAGCCTTAAGGAAAGGGAAATGTTTTTCACTCTGCTCCGCAGGAGCATATCTGTGGAAAGTGCAGCAAGCTGCCGGAGAGAAGAGCAGGAGCCGTTGGACTTCTGGTCTGGAAAAGATTGCGAAGCAGGAGAGCCGGCAATACAAGTATCCCCGGCTCCCAGTGCAGAGAGACAGAAGCCTGGCTGCTAAGGAGACAGGAAGGGATGCGTAGGGCAGGGCGCGTGCTCCACCCTTAGGAAGGAATCTGGGCAGAAAGCATGCCTGTCCTGAGCCTCTGGGCCCAAGGAGACAGCAGCTCCTTGGCCAGCTGTCCCTGGGGCAGACATGCGCTAGCCTCCAGGCGCCTACTCTGAACTCGCCGAATCAGCTCTCTGAAATAATGCGGAGTCAGATGCCGTCTTCCTCCATGATGGGGAAGCTCGGAGGAAGCATGGTGTTTAAGGGGAAGGAGTGGGCACAGTCCCCCAAAGCTCCCTAATCTGCGCACGGGCCTAGTGCAGGGATCCTGTCGCCTCCTCTCTCCTGTGGTGAAGGCACTGGCCTAGACCCGGAGTCTGCCTGATAGCCGGAGCAAATGGCAAAGCCTAACCTACCACAGAAGATGGTCATAGGCATAGAGTGCCATGCTAGGCCAAGCACGCTGCTGCAGGGTTGTGACTGTGTCTGCTTAGTTCCGCATAGCAAGGTGAATCCCGGGCGTAACCTCGGAGCCCGGGAAAGCAAGTCCCAAGAGGCACCAGCTCTCCCGCGGCTCTTCTTCGCTGCCGCGCAGAGTGAACACCCAAAGCCTTTCTGAGGAAGCAGCAGCGAAGTGCGGTTCGTGCCAAGCTGAAAACCTCTGCGTAAGCATAGTATTCCCTGGGAAATCAGAGTCGGATCTGAGGGCTGCTGTTGCTGCTTGCTTTAGACTCGTATTCGCAGCACGATGGGAGAAACCCGCATAGAGCGAAAGCCTCTTTGCCCTGGCATCCCCTCTGGGAAAGCACACCATTATTTCGGAAATCAGAGTCCGGTCTGAGTTATGATCCTGTTTGCGTGAGCTGGTCTCCTCAGCACGGTGTAATAAACCCGCAGGGAGCGAAATCCTCTATGCCTGGGCATCCCCTCTGCCTGAGAGAGAAGCGCCGTTGCGCCTCTGGAAAGAGCATTAAAGAAAAGGGACACGTTTTTCAGGGCGGTCCCAAGGAGTAGTCTGTGGTAGGTGCAGCACGCTGCTCGGGGAGAAGAGCAAGTGCTGTTGGCCATGGTCTCGAAAAGGTGGCGAAGCAGGAGACCGGCCCTGGAAGGCACAGCGCCCGGAGGAAATACAAATGTCACCCACTCCCAGTGCAGAGAGACAGAAGCCTAGCTGCGAAGGAGACAGGAGAGGATGAGTAGGGCAGGGCATGTGCTCCACTCTTGGGAAGGAGTCTGGGCGGAGAGCATGCCTGTCCTTAACTCTGGGCCCAAGGAGACAGCAGTTCCTTGGCCACCCGTCCCTGGGGCAGACATACGCTAGCCACCAGGCGCCTACTCTGAACTCGCAGAAACAGCTCCCTGAAATAACGGGGAGTCAGATGCCATCTTCCTCCAGGATGTGGAAGCTCGGAGGAGGCACGAGGTTTAAGGGGAAGGAGTGGGCACAGTCCCACAAACTCTCTAATCTGTGCACGGGCCGTGTGTAGGGATCCTGTCGCCTCCTCTCTCCTGTGGTGAAGGCACTGGCCTAGACCCCTAGGTTGCCTGAGAGCCGGAGCAAAAGCCAAAGCCTAACCTACCCCAGGAAATGGTCATAGGCATAGAGTGCCATGCTAGGCCAAGCACGCTGCTGCAGGGTTGTGACTGTGTCTGCTTAGTTCGGCATAGCAAGGTGAATCCCGGGCGTAAACTCGGAGACCGGGAGAGCAAGTCCCAAGAGGCAACAGCTCTCCCGCGGCTCTTCTTCCCTCCCGCGCAGAGTGAACACCCAAAGCCTTTCTGAGGAAGCAGCAGCGAAGTGCGGTTCGTGCCATGTGAAAACCTCTGCGAAAGCATAGCAGTCGCTGGGAAATTAGAGTCGGATCTGAGAGCTGCTGTTGCTGCTTGCTTTAGCCTAGTATTTGCAGAACGATGGGAGAAACCCGCATGGAGCGAAAGCCTCTTTGCCCTGGCATCCCCTCTGGGAAAGCACAGCATTCTTTGGGAAATCAGAGTCCGGTCTGAGGGATGCTCCTGTTTGCTTGAGCTGGTCTCCTCAGCACGGTGTAGTAAACCCATATGGAGCGAAATCCTCTATGCCTGGGCATCCCTGCTGCATGGGAGAGAAGCGCGATTGCACCTGTGGAAAGAGCCTTAAGGAAAGGGAAATGTTTTTCACTCTGCTCCGCAGGAGCATATCTGTGGAAAGTGCAGCAAGCTGCCGGAGAGAAGAGCAGGAGCCGTTGGACTTCTGGTCTGGAAAAGATTGCGAAGCAGGAGAGCCGGCAATACAAGTATCCCCGGCTCCCAGTGCAGAGAGACAGAAGCCTGGCTGCTAAGGAGACAGGAAGGGATGCGTAGGGCAGGGCGCGTGCTCCACCCTTAGGAAGGAATCTGGGCAGAAAGCATGCCTGTCCTGAGCCTCTGGGCCCAAGGAGACAGCAGCTCCTTGGCCAGCTGTCCCTGGGGCAGACATGCGCTAGCCTCCAGGCGCCTACTCTGAACTCGCCGAATCAGCTCTCTGAAATAATGCGGAGTCAGATGCCGTCTTCCTCCATGATGGGGAAGCTCGGAGGAAGCATGGTGTTTAAGGGGAAGGAGTGGGCACAGTCCCCCAAAGCTCCCTAATCTGCGCACGGGCCTAGTGCAGGGATCCTGTCGCCTCCTCTCTCCTGTGGTGAAGGCACTGGCCTAGACCCGGAGTCTGCCTGATAGCCGGAGCAAATGGCAAAGCCTAACCTACCACAGAAGATGGTCATAGGCATAGAGTGCCATGCTAGGCCAAGCACGCTGCTGCAGGGTTGTGACTGTGTCTGCTTAGTTCCGCATAGCAAGGTGAATCCCGGGCGTAACCTCGGAGCCCGGGAAAGCAAGTCCCAAGAGGCACCAGCTCTCCCGCGGCTCTTCTTCGCTGCCGCGCAGAGTGAACACCCAAAGCCTTTCTGAGGAAGCAGCAGCGAAGTGCGGTTCGTGCCAAGCTGAAAACCTCTGCGTAAGCATAGTATTCCCTGGGAAATCAGAGTCGGATCTGAGGGCTGCTGTTGCTGCTTGCTTTAGACTCGTATTCGCAGCACGATGGGAGAAACCCGCATAGAGCGAAAGCCTCTTTGCCCTGGCATCCCCTCTGGGAAAGCACACCATTATTTCGGAAATCAGAGTCCGGTCTGAGTTATGATCCTGTTTGCGTGAGCTGGTCTCCTCAGCACGGTGTAATAAACCCGCAGGGAGCGAAATCCTCTATGCCTGGGCATCCCCTCTGCCTGAGAGAGAAGCGCCGTTGCGCCTCTGGAAAGAGCATTAAAGAAAAGGGACACGTTTTTCAGGGCGGTCCCAAGGAGTAGTCTGTGGTAGGTGCAGCACGCTGCTCGGGGAGAAGAGCAAGTGCTGTTGGCCATGGTCTCGAAAAGGTGGCGAAGCAGGAGACCGGCCCTGGAAGGCACAGCGCCCGGAGGAAATACAAATGTCACCCACTCCCAGTGCAGAGAGACAGAAGCCTAGCTGCGAAGGAGACAGGAGAGGATGAGTAGGGCAGGGCATGTGCTCCACTCTTGGGAAGGAGTCTGGGCGGAGAGCATGCCTGTCCTTAACTCTGGGCCCAAGGAGACAGCAGTTCCTTGGCCACCCGTCCCTGGGGCAGACATGCGCTAGCCACCAGGCGCCTACTCTGAACTCGCAGAAACAGCTCCCTGAAATAACGGGGAGTCAGATGCCATCTTCCTCCAGGATGTGGAAGCTCGGAGGAGGCACGAGGTTTAAGGGGAAGGAGTGGGCACAGTCCCACAAACTCTCTAATCTGTGCACGGGCCGTGTGTAGGGATCCTGTCGCCTCCTCTCTCCTGTGGTGAAGGCACTGGCCTAGACCCCTAGGTTGCCTGAGAGCCGGAGCAAAAGCCAAAGCCTAACCTACCCCAGGAAATGGTCATAGGCATAGAGTGCCATGCTAGGCCAAGCACGCTGCTGCAGGGTTGTGACTGTGTCTGCTTAGTTCCGCATAGCAAGGTGAATCCCGGGCGTAACCTCGGAGCCCGGGAAAGCAAGTCCCAAGAGGCACCAGCTCTCCCGCGGCTCTTCTTCGCTGCCGCGCAGAGTGAACACCCAAAGCCTTTCTGAGGAAGCAGCAGCGAAGTGCGGTTCGTGCCAAGCTGAAAACCTCTGCGTAAGCATAGTATTCCCTGGGAAATCAGAGTCGGATCTGAGGGCTGCTGTTGCTGCTTGCTTTAGACTCGTATTCGCAGCACGATGGGAGAAACCCGCATAGAGCGAAAGCCTCTTTGCCCTGGCATCCCCTCTGGGAAAGCACACCATTATTTCGGAAATCAGAGTCCGGTCTGAGTTATGCTCCTGTTTGCGTGAGCTGGTCTCCTCAGCACGGTGTAATAAACCCGCAGGGAGCGAAATCCTCTATGCCTGGGCATCCCCTCTGCCTGAGAGAGAAGCGCCGTTGCGCCTCTGGAAAGAGCATTAAAGAAAAGGGACACGTTTTTCAGGGCGGTCCCAAGGAGTAGTCTGTGGTAGGTGCAGCACGCTGCTCGGGGAGAAGAGCAAGTGCTGTTGGCCATGGTCTCGAAAAGGTGGCGAAGCAGGAGACCGGCCCTGGAAGGCACAGCGCCCGGAGGAAATACAAATGTCACCCACTCCCAGTGCAGAGAGACAGAAGCCTAGCTGCGAAGGAGACAGGAGAGGATGAGTAGGGCAGGGCATGTGCTCCACTCTTGGGAAGGAGTCTGGGCGGAGAGCATGCCTGTCCTTAACTCTGGGCCCAAGGAGACAGCAGTTCCTTGGCCACCCGTCCCTGGGGCAGACATGCGCTAGCCACCAGGCGCCTACTCTGAACTCGCAGAAACAGCTCCCTGAAATAACGGGGAGTCAGATGCCATCTTCCTCCAGGATGTGGAAGCTCGGAGGAGGCACGAGGTTTAAGGGGAAGGAGTGGGCACAGTCCCACATACTCTCTAATCTGCGCACGGGCCTAGTGCAGGGATCCTGTCGCCTCCTCTCTCCTGTGGTGAAGGCACTGGCCTAGACCCGGAGTCTGCCTAATAGCCGGAGCAAATGGCAAAGCCTAACCTACCACAGAAGATGGTCATAGGCATAGAGTGCCATGCTAGGCCAAGCACGCTGCTGCAGGGTTGTGACTGTGTCTGCTTAGTTCCGCATAGCAAGGTGAATCCTGGGCGTAACCTCGGAGCCCGGGAAAGCAAGTCCCAAGAGGCACCAGCTCTCCCGCGGCTCTTCTTCGCTGCCGCGCAGAGTGAACACCCAAAGCCTTTCTGAGGAAGCAGCAGCGAAGTGCGGTTCGTGCCAAGCTGAAAACCTCTGCGTAAGCATAGTATTCCCTGGGAAATCAGAGTCGGATCTGAGGGCTGCTGTTGCTGCTTGCTTTAGACTCGTATTCACAGCACAATGGGAGAAACCCGCATGGAGCGAAAGCCTCTTTGCCCTGGCATCCCCTCTGGGAAAGCACAGCATTCTTTGGGCAATCAGAGTCCGGTCTGAGGGATGCTCCTGTTTGCTTGAGCTGGTCTCCTCAGCACGGTGTAATAAACCCATATGGAGCGAAATCCTCTATGCCTGGGCTTCCCTGCTGCATGGGAGAGAAGCGCAATTGCACCTGTGGAAAGAGCCTTAAGGAAAGGGAAATGTTTTTCACTCTGCTCCCCAGGAGCATATCTGTGGAAAGTGCAGCAAGCTGCCGGAGAGAAGAGCAGGAGCCGTTGGACTTCTGGTCTGGAAAAGATTGCGAAGCAGGAGAGCCGGCAATACAAGTATCCCCGGCTCCCAGTGCAGAGAGACAGAAGCCTGGCTGCTAAGGAGACAGGAAGGGATGCGTAGGGCAGGGCGCGTGCTCCACTCTTAGGAAGGAATCTGGGCAGAAAGCATGCCTGTCCTGAGCCTCTGGGCCCAAGGAGACAGCAGCTCCTTGGCCAGCTGTCCCTGGGGCAGACATGCGCTAGCCTCCAGGCGCCTACAATGAACTCGCCGAATCAGCTCTCTGAAATAATGCGGAGTCAGATGCCGTCTTCCTCCATGATGGGGAAGCTCGGAGGAAGCATGGTGTTTAAGGGGAAGGAGTGGGCACAGTCCCCCAAAGCTCCCTAATCTGCGCACGGGCCTAGTGCAGGGATCCTGTCGCCTCCTCTCTCCTGTGGTGAAGGCACTGGCCTAGACCCGGAGTCTGCCTGATAGCCGGAGCAAATGGCAAAGCCTAACCTACCACAGAAGATGGTCATAGGCATAGAGTGCCATGCTAGGCCAAGCACGCTGCTGCAGGGTTGTGACTGTGTCTGCTTAGTTCCGCATAGCAAGGTGAATCCCGGGCGTAACCTCGGAGCCCGGGAAAGCAAGTCCCAAGAGGCACCAGCTCTCCCGCGGCTCTTCTTCGCTGCCGCGCAGAGTGAACACCCAAAGCCTTTCTGAGGAAGCAGCAGCGAAGTGCGGTTCGTGCCAAGCTGAAAACCTCTGCGTAAGCATAGTATTCCCTGGGAAATCAGAGTCGGATCTGAGGGCTGCTGTTGCTGCTTGCTTTAGACTCGTATTCGCAGCACGATGGGAGAAACCCGCATAGAGCGAAAGCCTCTTTGCCCTGGCATCCCCTCTGGGAAAGCACACCATTATTTCGGAAATCAGAGTCCGGTCTGAGTTATGCTCCTGTTTGCGTGAGCTGGTCTCCTCAGCACGGTGTAATAAACCCGCAGGGAGCGAAATCCTCTATGCCTGGGCATCCCCTCTGCCTGAGAGAGAAGCGCCGTTGCGCCTCTGGAAAGAGCATTAAAGAAAAGGGACACGTTTTTCAGGGCGGTCCCAAGGAGTAGTCTGTGGTAGGTGCAGCACGCTGCTCGGGGAGAAGAGCAAGTGCTGTTGGCCATGGTCTCGAAAAGGTGGCGAAGCAGGAGACCGGCCCTGGAAGGCACAGCGCCCGGAGGAAATACAAATGTCACCCTCTCCCAGTGCAGAGAGACAGAAGCCTAGCTGCGAAGGAGACAGGAGAGGATGAGTAGGGCAGGGCATGTGCTCCACTCTTGGGAAGGAGTCTGGGCGGAGAGCATGCCTGTCCTTAACTCTGGGCCCAAGGAGACAGCAGTTCCTTGGCCACCCGTCCCTGGGGCAGACATGCGCTAGCCACCAGGCGCCTACTCTGAACTCGCAGAAACAGCTCCCTGAAATAACGGGGAGTCAGATGCCATCTTCCTCCAGGATGTGGAAGCTCGGAGGAGGCACGAGGTTTAAGGGGAAGGAGTGGGCACAGTCCCACAAACTCTCTAATCTGTGCACGGGCCGTGTGTAGGGATCCTGTCGCCTCCTCTCTCCTGTGGTGAAGGCACTGGCCTAGACCCCTAGGTTGCCTGAGAGCCGGAGCAAAAGCCAAAGCCTAACCTACCCCAGGAAATGGTCATAGGCATAGAGTGCCATGCTAGGCCAAGCACGCTGCTGCAGGGTTGTGACTGTGTCTGCTTAGTTCGGCATAGCAAGGTGAATCCCGGGCGTAAACTCGGAGACCGGGAGAGCAAGTCCCAAGAGGCAACAGCTCTCCCGCGGCTCTTCTTCCCTCCCGCGCAGAGTGAACACCCAAAGCCTTTCTGAGGAAGCAGCAGCGAAGTGCGGTTCGTGCCATGTGAAAACCTCTGCGAAAGCATAGCAGTCGCTGGGAAATTAGAGTCGGATCTGAGAGCTGCTGTTGCTGCTTGCTTTAGCCTAGTATTTGCAGAACGATGGGAGAAACCCGCATGGAGCGAAAGCCTCTTTGCCCTGGCATCCCCTCTGGGAAAGCACAGCATTCTTTGGGAAATCAGAGTTCGGTCTGAGGGATGCTCCTGTTTGCTTGAGCTGGTCTCCTCAGCACGGTGTAGTAAACCCATATGGAGCGAAATCCTCTATGCCTGGGCATCCCTGCTGCATGGGAGAGAAGCGCGATTGCACCTGTGGAAAGAGCCTTAAGGAAAGGGAAATGCTTTTCACTCTGCTCCCCAGGAGCATATCTGTGGAAAGTGCAGCAAGCTGCCGGAGAGAAGAGCAGGAGCCGTTGGACTTCTGGTCTGGAAAAGATTGCGAAGCAGGAGAGCCGGCAATACAAGTATCCCCGGCTCCCAGTGCAGAGAGACAGAAGCCTGGCTGCTAAGGAGACAGGAAGGGATGCGTAGGGCAGGGCGCGTGCTCCACTCTTAGGAAGGAATCTGGGCAGAAAGCATGCCTGTCCTGAGCCTCTGGGCCCAAGGAGACAGCAGCTCCTTGGCCAGCTGTCCCTGGGGCAGACATGCGCTAGACTCCAGGCGCCTACTCTGAACTCGCCGAATCAGCTCTCTGAAATAATGCGGAGTCAGATGCCGTCTTCCTCCATGATGGGGAAGCTCGGAGGAAGCATGGTGTTTAAGGGGAAGGAGTGGGCACAGTCCCCCAAAGCTCCCTAATCTGCGCACGGGCCTAGTGCAGGGATCCTGTCGCCTCCTCTCTCCTGTGGTGAAGGCACTGGCCTAGACCCGGAGTCTGCCTGATAGCCGGAGCAAATGGCAAAGCCTAACCTACCACAGAAGATGGTCATAGGCATAGAGTGCCATGCTAGGCCAAGCACGCTGCTGCAGGGTTGTGACTGTGTCTGCTTAGTTCCGCATAGCAAGGTGAATCCCGGGCGTAACCTCGGAGCCCGGGAAAGCAAGTCCCAAGAGGCACCAGCTCTCCCGCGGCTCTTCTTCGCTGCCGCGCAGAGTGAACACCCAAAGCCTTTCTGAGGAAGCAGCAGCGAAGTGCGGTTCGTGCCAAGCTGAAAACCTCTGCGTAAGCATAGTATTCCCTGGGAAATCAGAGTCGGATCTGAGGGCTGCTGTTGCTGCTTGCTTTAGACTCGTATTCGCAGCACGATGGGAGAAACCCGCATAGAGCGAAAGCCTCTTTGCCCTGGCATCCCCTCTGGGAAAGCACACCATTATTTCGGAAATCAGAGTCCGGTCTGAGTTATGCTCCTGTTTGCGTGAGCTGGTCTCCTCAGCACGGTGTAATAAACCCGCAGGGAGCGAAATCCTCTATGCCTGGGCATCCCCTCTGCCTGAGAGAGAAGCGCCGTTGCGCCTCTGGAAAGAGCATTAAAGAAAAGGGACACGTTTTTCAGGGCGGTCCCAAGGAGTAGTCTGTGGTAGGTGCAGCACGCTGCTCGGGGAGAAGAGCAAGTGCTGTTGGCCATGGTCTCGAAAAGGTGGCGAAGCAGGAGACCGGCCCTGGAAGGCACAGCGCCCGGAGGAAATACAAATGTCACCCTCTCCCAGTGCAGAGAGACAGAAGCCTAGCTGCGAAGGAGACAGGAGAGGATGAGTAGGGCAGGGCATGTGCTCCACTCTTGGGAAGGAGTCTGGGCGGAGAGCATGCCTGTCCTTAACTCTGGGCCCAAGGAGACAGCAGTTCCTTGGCCACCCGTCCCTGGGGCAGACATGCGCTAGCCACCAGGCGCCTACTCTGAACTCGCAGAAACAGCTCCCTGAAATAACGGGGAGTCAGATGCCATCTTCCTCCAGGATGTGGAAGCTCGGAGGAGGCACGAGGTTTAAGGGGAAGGAGTGGGCACAGTCCCACAAACTCTCTAATCTGTGCACGGGCCGTGTGTAGGGATCCTGTCGCCTCCTCTCTCCTGTGGTGAAGGCACTGGCCTAGACCCCTAGGTTGCCTGAGAGCCGGAGCAAAAGCCAAAGCCTAACCTACCCCAGGAAATGGTCATAGGCATAGAGTGCCATGCTAGGCCAAGCACGCTGCTGCAGGGTTGTGACTGTGTCTGCTTAGTTCGGCATAGCAAGGTGAATCCCGGGCGTAAACTCGGAGACCGGGAGAGCAAGTCCCAAGAGGCAACAGCTCTCCCGCGGCTCTTCTTCCCTCCCGCGCAGAGTGAACACCCAAAGCCTTTCTGAGGAAGCAGCAGCGAAGTGCGGTTCGTGCCATGTGAAAACCTCTGCGAAAGCATAGCAGTCGCTGGGAAATTAGAGTCGGATCTGAGAGCTGCTGTTGCTGCTTGCTTTAGCCTAGTATTTGCAGAACGATGGGAGAAACCCGCATGGAGCGAAAGCCTCTTTGCCCTGGCATCCCCTCTGGGAAAGCACAGCATTCTTTGGGAAATCAGAGTTCGGTCTGAGGGATGCTCCTGTTTGCTTGAGCTGGTCTCCTCAGCACGGTGTAGTAAACCCATATGGAGCGAAATCCTCTATGCCTGGGCATCCCTGCTGCATGGGAGAGAAGCGCGATTGCACCTGTGGAAAGAGCCTTAAGGAAAGGGAAATGCTTTTCACTCTGCTCCCCAGGAGCATATCTGTGGAAAGTGCAGCAAGCTGCCGGAGAGAAGAGCAGGAGCCGTTGGACTTCTGGTCTGGAAAAGATTGCGAAGCAGGAGAGCCGGCAATACAAGTATCCCCGGCTCCCAGTGCAGAGAGACAGAAGCCTGGCTGCTAAGGAGACAGGAAGGGATGCGTAGGGCAGGGCGCGTGCTCCACTCTTAGGAAGGAATCTGGGCAGAAAGCATGCCTGTCCTGAGCCTCTGGGCCCAAGGAGACAGCAGCTCCTTGGCCAGCTGTCCCTGGGGCAGACATGCGCTAGCCTCCAGGCGCCTACTCTGAACTCGCCGAATCAGCTCTCTGAAATAATGCGGAGTCAGATGCCGTCTTCCTCCATGATGGGGAAGCTCGGAGGAAGCATGGTGTTTAAGGGGAAGGAGTGGGCACAGTCCCCCAAAGCTCCCTAATCTGCGCACGGGCCTAGTGCAGGGATCCTGTCGCCTCCTCTCTCCTGTGGTGAAGGCACTGGCCTAGACCCGGAGTCTGCCTGATAGCCGGAGCAAATGGCAAAGCCTAACCTACCACAGAAGATGGTCATAGGCATAGAGTGCCATGCTAGGCCAAGCACGCTGCTGCAGGGTTGTGACTGTGTCTGCTTAGTTCCGCATAGCAAGGTGAATCCCGGGCGTAACCTCGGAGCCCGGGAAAGCAAGTCCCAAGAGGCACCAGCTCTCCCGCGGCTCTTCTTCGCTGCCGCGCAGAGTGAACACCCAAAGCCTTTCTGAGGAAGCAGCAGCGAAGTGCGGTTCGTGCCAAGCTGAAAACCTCTGCGTAAGCATAGTATTCCCTGGGAAATCAGAGTCGGATCTGAGGGCTGCTGTTGCTGCTTGCTTTAGACGTATTCGCAGCACGATGGGAGAAACCCGCATAGAGCGAAAGCCTCTTTGCCCTGGCATCCCCTCTGGGAAAGCACACCATTATTTCGGAAATCAGAGTCCGGTCTGAGTTATGCTCCTGTTTGCGTGAGCTGGTCTCCTCAGCACGGTGTAATAAACCCGCAGGGAGCGAAATCCTCTATGCCTGGGCATCCCCTCTGCCTGAGAGAGAAGCGCCGTTGCGCCTCTGGAAAGAGCATTAAAGAAAAGGGACACGTTTTTCAGGGCGGTCCCAAGGAGTAGTCTGTGGTAGGTGCAGCACGCTGCTCGGGGAGAAGAGCAAGTGCTGTTGGCCATGGTCTCGAAAAGGTGGCGAAGCAGGAGACCGGCCCTGGAAGGCACAGCGCCCGGAGGAAATACAAATGTCACCCTCTCCCAGTGCAGAGAGACAGAAGCCTAGCTGCGAAGGAGACAGGAGAGGATGAGTAGGGCAGGGCATGTGCTCCACTCTTGGGAAGGAGTCTGGGCGGAGAGCATGCCTGTCCTTAACTCTGGGCCCAAGGAGACAGCAGTTCCTTGGCCACCCGTCCCTGGGGCAGACATGCGCTAGCCACCAGGCGCCTACTCTGAACTCGCAGAAACAGCTCCCTGAAATAACGGGGAGTCAGATGCCATCTTCCTCCAGGATGTGGAAGCTCGGAGGAGGCACGAGGTTTAAGGGGAAGGAGTGGGCACAGTCCCACAAACTCTCTAATCTGTGCACGGGCCGTGTGTAGGGATCCTGTCGCCTCCTCTCTCCTGTGGTGAAGGCACTGGCCTAGACCCCTAGGTTGCCTGAGAGCCGGAGCAAAAGCCAAAGCCTAACGTACCCCAGGAAATGGTCATAGGCATAGAGTGCCATGCTAGGCCAAGCACGCTGCTGCAGGGTTGTGACTGTGTCTGCTTAGTTCGGCATAGCAAGGTGAATCCCGGGCGTAAACTCGGAGACCGGGAGAGCAAGTCCCAAGAGGCAACAGCTCTCCCGCGGCTCTTCTTCCCTCCCGCGCAGAGTGAACACCCAAAGCCTTTCTGAGGAAGCAGCAGCGAAGTGCGGTTCGTGCCATGTGAAAACCTCTGCGAAAGCATAGCAGTCGCTGGGAAATTAGAGTCGGATCTGAGAGCTGCTGTTGCTGCTTGCTTTAGCCTAGTATTTGCAGAACGATGGGAGAAACCCGCATGGAGCGAAAGCCTCTTTGCCCTGGCATCCCCTCTGGGAAAGCACAGCATTCTTTGGGAAATCAGAGTCCGGTCTGAGGGATGCTCCTGTTTGCTTGAGCTGGTCTCCTCAGCACGGTGTAGTAAACCCATATGGAGCGAAATCCTCTATGCCTGGGCATCCCTGCTGCATGGGAGAGAAGCGCGATTGCACCTGTGGAAAGAGCCTTAAGGAAAGGGAAATGCTTTTCACTCTGCTCCCCAGGAGCATATCTGTGGAAAGTGCAGCAAGCTGCCGGAGAGAAGAGCAGGAGCCGTTGGACTTCTGGTCTGGAAAAGATTGCGAAGCAGGAGAGCCGGCAATACAAGTATCCCCGGCTCCCAGTGCAGAGAGACAGAAGCCTGGCTGCTAAGGAGACAGGAAGGGATGCGTAGGGCAGGGCGCGTGCTCCACTCTTAGGAAGGAATCTGGGCAGAAAGCATGCCTGTCCTGAGCCTCTGGGCCCAAGGAGACAGCAGCTCCTTGGCCAGCTGTCCCTGGGGCAGACATGCGCTAGCCTCCAGGCGCCTACTCTGAACTCGCCGAATCAGCTCTCTGAAATAATGCGGAGTCAGATGCCGTCTTCCTCCATGATGGGGAAGCTCGGAGGAAGCATGGTGTTTAAGGGGAAGGAGTGGGCACAGTCCCCCAAAGCTCCCTAATCTGCGCACGGGCCTAGTGCAGGGATCCTGTCGCCTCCTCTCTCCTGTGGTGAAGGCACTGGCCTAGACCCGGAGTCTGCCTGATAGCCGGAGCAAATGGCAAAGCCTAACCTACCACAGAAGATGGTCATAGGCATAGAGTGCCATGCTAGGCCAAGCACGCTGCTGCAGGGTTGTGACTGTGTCTGCTTAGTTCCGCATAGCAAGGTGAATCCCGGGCGTAACCTCGGAGCCCGGGAAAGCAAGTCCCAAGAGGCACCAGCTCTCCCGCGGCTCTTCTTCGCTGCCGCGCAGAGTGAACACCCAAAGCCTTTCTGAGGAAGCAGCAGCGAAGTGCGGTTCGTGCCAGGCTGAAAACCTCTGCGTAAGCATAGTATTCCCTGGGAAATCAGAGTCGGATCTGAGGGCTGCTGTTGCTGCTTGCTTTAGACTCGTATTCGCAGCACGATGGGAGAAACCCGCATAGAGCGAAAGCCTCTTTGCCCTGGCATCCCCTCTGGGAAAGCACACCATTATTTCGGAAATCAGAGTCCGGTCTGAGTTATGCTCCTGTTTGCGTGAGCTGGTCTCCTCAGCACGGTGTAATAAACCCGCAGGGAGCGAAATCCTCTATGCCTGGGCATCCCCTCTGCCTGAGAGAGAAGCGCCGTTGCGCCTCTGGAAAGAGCATTAAAGAAAAGGGACACGTTTTTCAGGGCGGTCCCAAGGAGTAGTCTGTGGTAGGTGCAGCACGCTGCTCGGGGAGAAGAGCAAGTGCTGTTGGCCATGGTCTCGAAAAGGTGGCGAAGCAGGAGACCGGCCCTGGAAGGCACAGCGCCCGGAGGAAATACAAATGTCACCCTCTCCCAGTGCAGAGAGACAGAAGCCTAGCTGCGAAGGAGACAGGAGAGGATGAGTAGGGCAGGGCATGTGCTCCACTCTTGGGAAGGAGTCTGGGCGGAGAGCATGCCTGTCCTTAACTCTGGGCCCAAGGAGACAGCAGTTCCTTGGCCACCCGTCCCTGGGGCAGACATGCGCTAGCCACCAGGCGCCTACTCTGAACTCGCAGAAACAGCTCCCTGAAATAACGGGGAGTCAGATGCCATCTTCCTCCAGGATGTGGAAGCTCGGAGGAGGCACGAGGTTTAAGGGGAAGGAGTGGGCACAGTCCCACAAACTCTCTAATCTGTGCACGGGCCGTGTGTAGGGATCCTGTCGCCTCCTCTCTCCTGTGGTGAAGGCACTGGCCTAGACCCCTAGGTTGCCTGGGAGCCGGAGCAAAAGCCAAAGCCTAACCTACCCCAGGAAATGGTCATAGGCATAGAGTGCCATGCTAGGCCAAGCACGCTGCTGCAGGGTTGTGACTGTGTCTGCTTAGTTCGGCATAGCAAGGTGAATCCCGGGCGTAAACTCGGAGACCGGGAGAGCAAGTCCCAAGAGGCAACAGCTCTCCCGCGGCTCTTCTTCCCTCCCGCGCAGAGTGAACACCCAAAGCCTTTCTGAGGAAGCAGCAGCGAAGTGCGGTTCGTGCCATGTGAAAACCTCTGCGAAAGCATAGCAGTCGCTGGGAAATTAGAGTCGGATCTGAGAGCTGCTGTTGCTGCTTGCTTTAGCCTAGTATTTGCAGAACGATGGGAGAAACCCGCATGGAGCGAAAGCCTCTTTGCCCTGGCATCCCCTCTGGGAAAGCACAGCATTCTTTGGGAAATCAGAGTCCGGTCTGAGGGATGCTCCTGTTTGCTTGAGCTGGTCTCCTCAGCACGGTGTAGTAAACCCATATGGAGCGAAATCCTCTATGCCTGGGCATCCCTGCTGCATGGGAGAGAAGCGCGATTGCACCTGTGGAAAGAGCCTTAAGGAAAGGGAAATGTTTTTCACTCTGCTCCGCAGGAGCATATCTGTGGAAAGTGCAGCAAGCTGCCGGAGAGAAGAGCAGGAGCCGTTGGACTTCTGGTCTGGAAAAGATTGCGAAGCAGGAGAGCCGGCAATACAAGTATCCCCGGCTCCCAGTGCAGAGAGACAGAAGCCTGGCTGCTAAGGAGACAGGAAGGGATGCGTAGGGCAGGGCGCGTGCTCCACTCTTAGGAAGGAATCTGGGCAGAAAGCATGCCTGTCCTGAGCCTCTGGGCCCAAGGAGACAGCAGCTCCTTGGCCAGCTGTCCCTGGGGCAGACATGCGCTAGCCTCCAGGCGCCTACTCTGAACTCGCCGAATCAGCTCTCTGAAATAATGCGGAGTCAGATGCCGTCTTCCTCCATGATGGGGAAGCTCGGAGGAAGCATGGTGTTTAAGGGGAAGGAGTGGGCACAGTCCCCCAAAGCTCCCTAATCTGCGCACGGGCCTAGTGCAGGGATCCTGTCGCCTCCTCTCTCCTGTGGTGAAGGCACTGGCCTAGACCCGGAGTCTGCCTGATAGCCGGAGCAAATGGCAAAGCCTAACCTACCACAGAAGATGGTCATAGGCATAGAGTGCCATGCTAGGCCAAGCACGCTGCTGCAGGGTTGTGACTGTGTCTGCTTAGTTCCGCATAGCAAGGTGAATCCCGGGCGTAACCTCGGAGCCCGGGAAAGCAAGTCCCAAGAGGCACCAGCTCTCCCGCGGCTCTTCTTCGCTGCCGCGCAGAGTGAACACCCAAAGCCTTTCTGAGGAAGCAGCAGCGAAGTGCGGTTCGTGCCAAGCTGAAAACCTCTGCGTAAGCATAGTATTCCCTGGGAAATCAGAGTCGGATCTGAGGGCTGCTGTTGCTGCTTGCTTTAGACTCGTATTCGCAGCACGATGGGAGAAACCCGCATAGAGCGAAAGCCTCTTTGCCCTGGCATCCCCTCTGGGAAAGCACACCATTATTTCGGAAATCAGAGTCCGGTCTGAGTTATGATCCTGTTTGCGTGAGCTGGTCTCCTCAGCACGGTGTAATAAACCCGCAGGGAGCGAAATCCTCTATGCCTGGGCATCCCCTCTGGCTGAGAGAGAAGCGCCGTTGCGCCTCTGGAAAGAGCATTAAAGAAAAGGGACACGTTTTTCAGGGCGGTCCCAAGGAGTAGTCTGTGGTAGGTGCAGCACGCTGCTCGGGGAGAAGAGCAAGTGCTGTTGGCCATGGTCTCGAAAAGGTGGCGAAGCAGGAGACCGGCCCTGGAAGGCACAGCGCCCGGAGGAAATACAAATGTCACCCACTCCCAGTGCAGAGAGACAGAAGCCTAGCTGCGAAGGAGACAGGAGAGGATGAGTAGGGCAGGGCATGTGCTCCACTCTTGGGAAGGAGTCTGGGCGGAGAGCATGCCTGTCCTTAACTCTGGGCCCAAGGAGACAGCAGTTCCTTGGCCACCCGTCCCTGGGGCAGACATGCGCTAGCCACCAGGCGCCTACTCTGAACTCGCAGAAACAGCTCCCTGAAATAACGGGGAGTCAGATGCCATCTTCCTCCAGGATGTGGAAGCTCGGAGGAGGCACGAGGTTTAAGGGGAAGGAGTGGGCACAGTCCCACAAACTCTCTAATCTGTGCACGGGCCGTGTGTAGGGATCCTGTCGCCTCCTCTCTCCTGTGGTGAAGGCACTGGCCTAGACCCCTAGGTTGCCTGAGAGCCGGAGCAAAAGCCAAAGCCTAACCTACCCCAGGAAATGGTCATAGGCATAGAGTGCCATGCTAGGCCAAGCACGCTGCTGCAGGGTTGTGACTGTGTCTGCTTAGTTCGGCATAGCAAGGTGAATCCCGGGCGTAAACTCGGAGACCGGGAGAGCAAGTCCCAAGAGGCAACAGCTCTCCCGCGGCTCTTCTTCCCTCCCGCGCAGAGTGAACACCCAAAGCCTTTCTGAGGAAGCAGCAGCGAAGTGCGGTTCGTGCCATGTGAAAACCTCTGCGAAAGCATAGCAGTCGCTGGGAAATTAGAGTCGGATCTGAGAGCTGCTGTTGCTGCTTGCTTTAGCCTAGTATTTGCAGAACGATGGGAGAAACCCGCATGGAGCGAAAGCCTCTTTGCCCTGGCATCCCCTCTGGGAAAGCACAGCATTCTTTGGGAAATCAGAGTCCGGTCTGAGGGATGCTCCTGTTTGCTTGAGCTGGTCTCCTCAGCACGGTGTAGTAAACCCATATGGAGCGAAATCCTCTATGCCTGGGCATCCCTGCTGCATGGGAGAGAAGCGCGATTGCACCTGTGGAAAGAGCCTTAAGGAAAGGGAAATGTTTTTCACTCTGCTCCGCAGGAGCATATCTGTGGAAAGTGCAGCAAGCTGCCGGAGAGAAGAGCAGGAGCCGTTGGACTTCTGGTCTGGAAAAGATTGCGAAGCAGGAGAGCCGGCAATACAAGTATCCCCGGCTCCCAGTGCAGAGAGACAGAAGCCTGGCTGCTAAGGAGACAGGAAGGGATGCGTAGGGCAGGGCGCGTGCTCCACTCTTAGGAAGGAATCTGGGCAGAAAGCATGCCTGTCCTGAGCCTCTGGGCCCAAGGAGACAGCAGCTCCTTGGCCAGCTGTCCCTGGGGCAGACATGCGCTAGCCTCCAGGCGCCTACTCTGAACTCGCCGAATCAGCTCTCTGAAATAATGCGGAGTCAGATGCCGTCTTCCTCCATGATGGGGAAGCTCGGAGGAAGCATGGTGTTTAAGGGGAAGGAGTGGGCACAGTCCCCCAAAGCTCCCTAATCTGCGCACGGGCCTAGTGCAGGGATCCTGTCGCCTCCTCTCTCCTGTGGTGAAGGCACTGGCCTAGACCCGGAGTCTGCCTGATAGCCGGAGCAAATGGCAAAGCCTAACCTACCACAGAAGATGGTCATAGGCATAGAGTGCCATGCTAGGCCAAGCACGCTGCTGCAGGGTTGTGACTGTGTCTGCTTAGTTCCGCATAGCAAGGTGAATCCCGGGCGTAACCTCGGAGCCCGGGAAAGCAAGTCCCAAGAGGCACCAGCTCTCCCGCGGCTCTTCTTCGCTGCCGCGCAGAGTGAACACCCAAAGCCTTTCTGAGGAAGCAGCAGCGAAGTGCGGTTCGTGCCAAGCTGAAAACCTCTGCGTAAGCATAGTATTCCCTGGGAAATCAGAGTCGGATCTGAGGGCTGCTGTTGCTGCTTGCTTTAGACTCGTATTCGCAGCACGATGGGAGAAACCCGCATAGAGCGAAAGCCTCTTTGCCCTGGCATCCCCTCTGGGAAAGCACACCATTATTTCGGAAATCAGAGTCCGGTCTGAGTTATGCTCCTGTTTGCGTGAGCTGGTCTCCTCAGCACGGTGTAATAAACCCGCAGGGAGCGAAATCCTCTATGCCTGGGCATCCCCTCTGCCTGAGAGAGAAGCGCCGTTGCGCCTCTGGAAAGAGCATTAAAGAAAAGGGACACGTTTTTGAGGGCGGTCCCAAGGAGTAGTCTGTGGTAGGTGCAGCACGCTGCTCGGGGAGAAGAGCAAGTGCTGTTGGCCATGGTCTCGAAAAGGTGGCGAAGCAGGAGACCGGCCCTGGAAGGCACAGCGCCCGGAGGAAATACAAATGTCACCCTCTCCCAGTGCAGAGAGACAGAAGCCTAGCTGCGAAGGAGACAGGAGAGGATGAGTAGGGCAGGGCATGTGCTCCACTCTTGGGAAGGAGTCTGGGCGGAGAGCATGCCTGTCCTTAACTCTGGGCCCAAGGAGACAGCAGTTCCTTGGCCACCCGTCCCTGGGGCAGACATGCGCTAGCCACCAGGCGCCTACTCTGAACTCGCAGAAACAGCTCCCTGAAATAACGGGGAGTCAGATGCCATCTTCCTCCAGGATGTGGAAGCTCGGAGGAGGCACGAGGTTTAAGGGGAAGGAGTGGGCACAGTCCCACAAACTCTCTAATCTGTGCACGGGCCGTGTGTAGGGATCCTGTCGCCTCCTCTCTCCTGTGGTGAAGGCACTGGCCTAGACCCCTAGGTTGCCTGAGAGCCGGAGCAAAAGCCAAAGCCTAACCTACCCCAGGAAATGGTCATAGGCATAGAGTGCCATGCTAGGCCAAGCACGCTGCTGCAGGGTTGTGACTGTGTCTGCTTAGTTCGGCATAGCAAGGTGAATCCCGGGCGTAAACTCGGAGACCGGGAGAGCAAGTCCCAAGAGGCAACAGCTCTCCCGCGGCTCTTCTTCCCTCCCGCGCAGAGTGAACACCCAAAGCCTTTCTGAGGAAGCAGCAGCGAAGTGCGGTTCGTGCCATGTGAAAACCTCTGCGAAAGCATAGCAGTCGCTGGGAAATTAGAGTCGGATCTGAGAGCTGCTGTTGCTGCTTGCTTTAGCCTAGTATTTGCAGAACGATGGGAGAAACCCGCATGGAGCGAAAGCCTCTTTGCCCTGGCATCCCCTCTGGGAAAGCACAGCATTCTTTGGGAAATCAGAGTTCGGTCTGAGGGATGCTCCTGTTTGCTTGAGCTGGTCTCCTCAGCACGGTGTAGTAAACCCATATGGAGCGAAATCCTCTATGCCTGGGCATCCCTGCTGCATGGGAGAGAAGCGCGATTGCACCTGTGGAAAGAGCCTTAAGGAAAGGGAAATGCTTTTCACTCTGCTCCCCAGGAGCATATCTGTGGAAAGTGCAGCAAGCTGCCGGAGAGAAGAGCAGGAGCCGTTGGACTTCTGGTCTGGAAAAGATTGCGAAGCAGGAGAGCCGGCAATACAAGTATCCCCGGCTCCCAGTGCAGAGAGACAGAAGCCTGGCTGCTAAGGAGACAGGAAGGGATGCGTAGGGCAGGGCGCGTGCTCCACTCTTAGGAAGGAATCTGGGCAGAAAGCATGCCTGTCCTGAGCCTCTGGGCCCAAGGAGACAGCAGCTCCTTGGCCAGCTGTCCCTGGGGCAGACATGCGCTAGCCTCCAGGCGCCTACTCTGAACTCGCCGAATCAGCTCTCTGAAATAATGCGGAGTCAGATGCCGTCTTCCTCCATGATGGGGAAGCTCGGAGGAAGCATGGTGTTTAAGGGGAAGGAGTGGGCACAGTCCCCCAAAGCTCCCTAATCTGCGCACGGGCCTAGTGCAGGGATCCTGTCGCCTCCTCTCTCCTGTGGTGAAGGCACTGGCCTAGACCCGGAGTCTGCCTGATAGCCGGAGCAAATGGCAAAGCCTAACCTACCACAGAAGATGGTCATAGGCATAGAGTGCCATGCTAGGCCAAGCACGCTGCTGCAGGGTTGTGACTGTGTCTGCTTAGTTCCGCATAGCAAGGTGAATCCCGGGCGTAACCTCGGAGCCCGGGAAAGCAAGTCCCAAGAGGCACCAGCTCTCCCGCGGCTCTTCTTCGCTGCCGCGCAGAGTGAACACCCAAAGCCTTTCTGAGGAAGCAGCAGCGAAGTGCGGTTCGTGCCAAGCTGAAAACCTCTGCGTAAGCATAGTATTCCCTGGGAAATCAGAGTCGGATCTGAGGGCTGCTGTTGCTGCTTGCTTTAGACTCGTATTCGCAGCACGATGGGAGAAACCCGCATAGAGCGAAAGCCTCTTTGCCCTGGCATCCCCTCTGGGAAAGCACACCATTATTTCGGAAATCAGAGTCCGGTCTGAGTTATGCTCCTGTTTGCGTGAGCTGGTCTCCTCAGCACGGTGTAATAAACCCGCAGGGAGCGAAATCCTCTATGCCTGGGCATCCCCTCTGCCTGAGAGAGAAGCGCCGTTGCGCCTCTGGAAAGAGCATTAAAGAAAAGGGACACGTTTTTGAGGGCGGTCCCAAGGAGTAGTCTGTGGTAGGTGCAGCACGCTGCTCGGGGAGAAGAGCAAGTGCTGTTGGCCATGGTCTCGAAAAGGTGGCGAAGCAGGAGACCGGCCCTGGAAGGCACAGCGCCCGGAGGAAATACAAATGTCACCCTCTCCCAGTGCAGAGAGACAGAAGCCTAGCTGCGAAGGAGACAGGAGAGGATGAGTAGGGCAGGGCATGTGCTCCACTCTTGGGAAGGAGTCTGGGCGGAGAGCATGCCTGTCCTTAACTCTGGGCCCAAGGAGACAGCAGTTCCTTGGCCACCCGTCCCTGGGGCAGACATGCGCTAGCCACCAGGCGCCTACTCTGAACTCGCAGAAACAGCTCCCTGAAATAACGGGGAGTCAGATGCCATCTTCCTCCAGGATGTGGAAGCTCGGAGGAGGCACGAGGTTTAAGGGGAAGGAGTGGGCACAGTCCCACAAACTCTCTAATCTGTGCACGGGCCGTGTGTAGGGATCCTGTCGCCTCCTCTCTCCTGTGGTGAAGGCACTGGCCTAGACCCCTAGGTTGCCTGAGAGCCGGAGCAAAAGCCAAAGCCTAACCTACCCCAGGAAATGGTCATAGGCATAGAGTGCCATGCTAGGCCAAGCACGCTGCTGCAGGGTTGTGACTGTGTCTGCTTAGTTCGGCATAGCAAGGTGAATCCCGGGCGTAAACTCGGAGACCGGGAGAGCAAGTCCCAAGAGGCAACAGCTCTCCCGCGGCTCTTCTTCCCTCCCGCGCAGAGTGAACACCCAAAGCCTTTCTGAGGAAGCAGCAGCGAAGTGCGGTTCGTGCCATGTGAAAACCTCTGCGAAAGCATAGCAGTCGCTGGGAAATTAGAGTCGGATCTGAGAGCTGCTGTTGCTGCTTGCTTTAGCCTAGTATTTGCAGAACGATGGGAGAAACCCGCATGGAGCGAAAGCCTCTTTGCCCTGGCATCCCCTCTGGGAAAGCACAGCATTCTTTGGGAAATCAGAGTTCGGTCTGAGGGATGCTCCTGTTTGCTTGAGCTGGTCTCCTCAGCACGGTGTAGTAAACCCATATGGAGCGAAATCCTCTATGCCTGGGCATCCCTGCTGCATGGGAGAGAAGCGCGATTGCACCTGTGGAAAGAGCCTTAAGGAAAGGGAAATGCTTTTCACTCTGCTCCCCAGGAGCATATCTGTGGAAAGTGCAGCAAGCTGCCGGAGAGAAGAGCAGGAGCCGTTGGACTTCTGGTCTGGAAAAGATTGCGAAGCAGGAGAGCCGGCAATACAAGTATCCCCGGCTCCCAGTGCAGAGAGACAGAAGCCTGGCTGCTAAGGAGACAGGAAGGGATGCGTAGGGCAGGGCGCGTGCTCCACTCTTAGGAAGGAATCTGGGCAGAAAGCATGCCTGTCCTGAGCCTCTGGGCCCAAGGAGACAGCAGCTCCTTGGCCAGCTGTCCCTGGGGCAGACATGCGCTAGCCTCCAGGCGCCTACTCTGAACTCGCCGAATCAGCTCTCTGAAATAATGCGGAGTCAGATGCCGTCTTCCTCCATGATGGGGAAGCTCGGAGGAAGCATGGTGTTTAAGGGGAAGGAGTGGGCACAGTCCCCCAAAGCTCCCTAATCTGCGCACGGGCCTAGTGCAGGGATCCTGTCGCCTCCTCTCTCCTGTGGTGAAGGCACTGGCCTAGACCCGGAGTCTGCCTGATAGCCGGAGCAAATGGCAAAGCCTAACCTACCACAGAAGATGGTCATAGGCATAGAGTGCCATGCTAGGCCAAGCACGCTGCTGCAGGGTTGTGACTGTGTCTGCTTAGTTCCGCATAGCAAGGTGAATCCCGGGCGTAACCTCGGAGCCCGGGAAAGCAAGTCCCAAGAGGCACCAGCTCTCCCGCGGCTCTTCTTCGCTGCCGCGCAGAGTGAACACCCAAAGCCTTTCTGAGGAAGCAGCAGCGAAGTGCGGTTCGTGCCAAGCTGAAAACCTCTGCGTAAGCATAGTATTCCCTGGGAAATCAGAGTCGGATCTGAGGGCTGCTGTTGCTGCTTGCTTTAGACTCGTATTCGCAGCACGATGGGAGAAACCCGCATAGAGCGAAAGCCTCTTTGCCCTGGCATCCCCTCTGGGAAAGCACACCATTATTTCGGAAATCAGAGTCCGGTCTGAGTTATGCTCCTGTTTGCGTGAGCTGGTCTCCTCAGCACGGTGTAATAAACCCGCAGGGAGCGAAATCCTCTATGCCTGGGCATCCCCTCTGCCTGAGAGAGAAGCGCCGTTGCGCCTCTGGAAAGAGCATTAAAGAAAAGGGACACGTTTTTCAGGGCGGTCCCAAGGAGTAGTCTGTGGTAGGTGCAGCACGCTGCTCGGGGAGAAGAGCAAGTGCTGTTGGCCATGGTCTCGAAAAGGTGGCGAAGCAGGAGACCGGCCCTGGAAGGCACAGCGCCCGGAGGAAATACAAATGTCACCCTCTCCCAGTGCAGAGAGACAGAAGCCTAGCTGCGAAGGAGACAGGAGAGGATGAGTAGGGCAGGGCATGTGCTCCACTCTTGGGAAGGAGTCTGGGCGGAGAGCATGCCTGTCCTTAACTCTGGGCCCAAGGAGACAGCAGTTCCTTGGCCACCCGTCCCTGGGGCAGACATGCGCTAGCCACCAGGCGCCTACTCTGAACTCGCAGAAACAGCTCCCTGAAATAACGGGGAGTCAGATGCCATCTTCCTCCAGGATGTGGAAGCTCGGAGGAGGCACGAGGTTTAAGGGGAAGGAGTGGGCACAGTCCCACAAACTCTCTAATCTGTGCACGGGCCGTGTGTAGGGATCCTGTCGCCTCCTCTCTCCTGTGGTGAAGGCACTGGCCTAGACCCCTAGGTTGCCTGAGAGCCGGAGCAAAAGCCAAAGCCTAACCTACCCCAGGAAATGGTCATAGGCATAGAGTGCCATGCTAGGCCAAGCACGCTGCTGCAGGGTTGTGACTGTGTCTGCTTAGTTCGGCATAGCAAGGTGAATCCCGGGCGTAAACTCGGAGACCGGGAGAGCAAGTCCCAAGAGGCAACAGCTCTCCCGCGGCTCTTCTTCCCTCCCGCGCAGAGTGAACACCCAAAGCCTTTCTGAGGAAGCAGCAGCGAAGTGCGGTTCGTGCCATGTGAAAACCTCTGCGAAAGCATAGCAGTCGCTGGGAAATTAGAGTCGGATCTGAGAGCTGCTGTTGCTGCTTGCTTTAGCCTAGTATTTGCAGAACGATGGGAGAAACCCGCATGGAGCGAAAGCCTCTTTGCCCTGGCATCCCCTCTGGGAAAGCACAGCATTCTTTGGGAAATCAGAGTCCGGTCTGAGGGATGCTCCTGTTTGCTTGAGCTGGTCTCCTCAGCACGGTGTAGTAAACCCATATGGAGCGAAATCCTCTATGCCTGGGCATCCCTGCTGCATGGGAGAGAAGCGCGATTGCACCTGTGGAAAGAGCCTTAAGGAAAGGGAAATGCTTTTCACTCTGCTCCCCAGGAGCATATCTGTGGAAAGTGCAGCAAGCTGCCGGAGAGAAGAGCAGGAGCCGTTGGACTTCTGGTCTGGAAAAGATTGCGAAGCAGGAGAGCCGGCAATACAAGTATCCCCGGCTCCCAGTGCAGAGAGACAGAAGCCTGGCTGCTAAGGAGACAGGAAGGGATGCGTAGGGCAGGGCGCGTGCTCCACTCTTAGGAAGGAATCTGGGCAGAAAGCATGCCTGTCCTGAGCCTCTGGGCCCAAGGAGACAGCAGCTCCTTGGCCAGCTGTCCCTGGGGCAGACATGCGCTAGCCTCCAGGCGCCTACTCTGAACTCGCCGAATCAGCTCTCTGAAATAATGCGGAGTCAGATGCCGTCTTCCTCCATGATGGGGAAGCTCGGAGGAAGCATGGTGTTTAAGGGGAAGGAGTGGGCACAGTCCCCCAAAGCTCCCTAATCTGCGCACGGGCCTAGTGCAGGGATCCTGTCGCCTCCTCTCTCCTGTGGTGAAGGCACTGGCCTAGACCCGGAGTCTGCCTGATAGCCGGAGCAAATGGCAAAGCCTAACCTACCACAGAAGATGGTCATAGGCATAGAGTGCCATGCTAGGCCAAGCACGCTGCTGCAGGGTTGTGACTGTGTCTGCTTAGTTCCGCATAGCAAGGTGAATCCCGGGCGTAACCTCGGAGCCCGGGAAAGCAAGTCCCAAGAGGCACCAGCTCTCCCGCGGCTCTTCTTCGCTGCCGCGCAGAGTGAACACCCAAAGCCTTTCTGAGGAAGCAGCAGCGAAGTGCGGTTCGTGCCAAGCTGAAAACCTCTGCGTAAGCATAGTATTCCCTGGGAAATCAGAGTCGGATCTGAGGGCTGCTGTTGCTGCTTGCTTTAGACTCGTATTCGCAGCACGATGGGAGAAACCCGCATAGAGCGAAAGCCTCTTTGCCCTGGCATCCCCTCTGGGAAAGCACACCATTATTTCGGAAATCAGAGTCCGGTCTGAGTTATGCTCCTGTTTGCGTGAGCTGGTCTCCTCAGCACGGTGTAATAAACCCGCAGGGAGCGAAATCCTCTATGCCTGGGCATCCCCTCTGCCTGAGAGAGAAGCGCCGTTGCGCCTCTGGAAAGAGCATTAAAGAAAAGGGACACGTTTTTGAGGGCGGTCCCAAGGAGTAGTCTGTGGTAGGTGCAGCACGCTGCTCGGGGAGAAGAGCAAGTGCTGTTGGCCATGGTCTCGAAAAGGTGGCGAAGCAGGAGACCGGCCCTGGAAGGCACAGCGCCCGGAGGAAATACAAATGTCACCCTCTCCCAGTGCAGAGAGACAGAAGCCTAGCTGCGAAGGAGACAGGAGAGGATGAGTAGGGCAGGGCATGTGCTCCACTCTTGGGAAGGAGTCTGGGCGGAGAGCATGCCTGTCCTTAACTCTGGGCCCAAGGAGACAGCAGTTCCTTGGCCACCCGTCCCTGGGGCAGACATGCGCTAGCCACCAGGCGCCTACTCTGAACTCGCAGAAACAGCTCCCTGAAATAACGGGGAGTCAGATGCCATCTTCCTCCAGGATGTGGAAGCTCGGAGGAGGCACGAGGTTTAAGGGGAAGGAGTGGGCACAGTCCCACAAACTCTCTAATCTGTGCACGGGCCGTGTGTAGGGATCCTGTCGCCTCCTCTCTCCTGTGGTGAAGGCACTGGCCTAGACCCCTAGGTTGCCTGGGAGCCGGAGCAAAAGCCAAAGCCTAACCTACCCCAGGAAATGGTCATAGGCATAGAGTGCCATGCTAGGCCAAGCACGCTGCTGCAGGGTTGTGACTGTGTCTGCTTAGTTCGGCATAGCAAGGTGAATCCCGGGCGTAAACTCGGAGACCGGGAGAGCAAGTCCCAAGAGGCAACAGCTCTCCCGCGGCTCTTCTTCCCTCCCGCGCAGAGTGAACACCCAAAGCCTTTCTGAGGAAGCAGCAGCGAAGTGCGGTTCGTGCCATGTGAAAACCTCTGCGAAAGCATAGCAGTCGCTGGGAAATTAGAGTCGGATCTGAGAGCTGCTGTTGCTGCTTGCTTTAGCCTAGTATTTGCAGAACGATGGGAGAAACCCGCATGGAGCGAAAGCCTCTTTGCCCTGGCATCCCCTCTGGGAAAGCACAGCATTCTTTGGGAAATCAGAGTCCGGTCTGAGGGATGCTCCTGTTTGCTTGAGCTGGTCTCCTCAGCACGGTGTAGTAAACCCATATGGAGCGAAATCCTCTATGCCTGGGCATCCCTGCTGCATGGGAGAGAAGCGCGATTGCACCTGTGGAAAGAGCCTTAAGGAAAGGGAAATGTTTTTCACTCTGCTCCGCAGGAGCATATCTGTGGAAAGTGCAGCAAGCTGCCGGAGAGAAGAGCAGGAGCCGTTGGACTTCTGGTCTGGAAAAGATTGCGAAGCAGGAGAGCCGGCAATACAAGTATCCCCGGCTCCCAGTGCAGAGAGACAGAAGCCTGGCTGCTAAGGAGACAGGAAGGGATGCGTAGGGCAGGGCGCGTGCTCCACTCTTAGGAAGGAATCTGGGCAGAAAGCATGCCTGTCCTGAGCCTCTGGGCCCAAGGAGACAGCAGCTCCTTGGCCAGCTGTCCCTGGGGCAGACATGCGCTAGCCTCCAGGCGCCTACTCTGAACTCGCCGAATCAGCTCTCTGAAATAATGCGGAGTCAGATGCCGTCTTCCTCCATGATGGGGAAGCTCGGAGGAAGCATGGTGTTTAAGGGGAAGGAGTGGGCACAGTCCCCCAAAGCTCCCTAATCTGCGCACGGGCCTAGTGCAGGGATCCTGTCGCCTCCTCTCTCCTGTGGTGAAGGCACTGGCCTAGACCCGGAGTCTGCCTGATAGCCGGAGCAAATGGCAAAGCCTAACCTACCACAGAAGATGGTCATAGGCATAGAGTGCCATGCTAGGCCAAGCACGCTGCTGCAGGGTTGTGACTGTGTCTGCTTAGTTCCGCATAGCAAGGTGAATCCCGGGCGTAACCTCGGAGCCCGGGAAAGCAAGTCCCAAGAGGCACCAGCTCTCCCGCGGCTCTTCTTCGCTGCCGCGCAGAGTGAACACCCAAAGCCTTTCTGAGGAAGCAGCAGCGAAGTGCGGTTCGTGCCAAGCTGAAAACCTCTGCGTAAGCATAGTATTCCCTGGGAAATCAGAGTCGGATCTGAGGGCTGCTGTTGCTGCTTGCTTTAGACTCGTATTCGCAGCACGATGGGAGAAACCCGCATAGAGCGAAAGCCTCTTTGCCCTGGCATCCCCTCTGGGAAAGCACACCATTATTTCGGAAATCAGAGTCCGGTCTGAGTTATGATCCTGTTTGCGTGAGCTGGTCTCCTCAGCACGGTGTAATAAACCCGCAGGGAGCGAAATCCTCTATGCCTGGGCATCCCCTCTGGCTGAGAGAGAAGCGCCGTTGCGCCTCTGGAAAGAGCATTAAAGAAAAGGGACACGTTTTTCAGGGCGGTCCCAAGGAGTAGTCTGTGGTAGGTGCAGCACGCTGCTCGGGGAGAAGAGCAAGTGCTGTTGGCCATGGTCTCGAAAAGGTGGCGAAGCAGGAGACCGGCCCTGGAAGGCACAGCGCCCGGAGGAAATACAAATGTCACCCACTCCCAGTGCAGAGAGACAGAAGCCTAGCTGCGAAGGAGACAGGAGAGGATGAGTAGGGCAGGGCATGTGCTCCACTCTTGGGAAGGAGTCTGGGCGGAGAGCATGCCTGTCCTTAACTCTGGGCCCAAGGAGACAGCAGTTCCTTGGCCACCCGTCCCTGGGGCAGACATGCGCTAGCCACCAGGCGCCTACTCTGAACTCGCAGAAACAGCTCCCTGAAATAACGGGGAGTCAGATGCCATCTTCCTCCAGGATGTGGAAGCTCGGAGGAGGCACGAGGTTTAAGGGGAAGGAGTGGGCACAGTCCCACAAACTCTCTAATCTGTGCACGGGCCGTGTGTAGGGATCCTGTCGCCTCCTCTCTCCTGTGGTGAAGGCACTGGCCTAGACCCCTAGGTTGCCTGAGAGCCGGAGCAAAAGCCAAAGCCTAACCTACCCCAGGAAATGGTCATAGGCATAGAGTGCCATGCTAGGCCAAGCACGCTGCTGCAGGGTTGTGACTGTGTCTGCTTAGTTCGGCATAGCAAGGTGAATCCCGGGCGTAAACTCGGAGACCGGGAGAGCAAGTCCCAAGAGGCAACAGCTCTCCCGCGGCTCTTCTTCCCTCCCGCGCAGAGTGAACACCCAAAGCCTTTCTGAGGAAGCAGCAGCGAAGTGCGGTTCGTGCCATGTGAAAACCTCTGCGAAAGCATAGCAGTCGCTGGGAAATTAGAGTCGGATCTGAGAGCTGCTGTTGCTGCTTGCTTTAGCCTAGTATTTGCAGAACGATGGGAGAAACCCGCATGGAGCGAAAGCCTCTTTGCCCTGGCATCCCCTCTGGGAAAGCACAGCATTCTTTGGGAAATCAGAGTCCGGTCTGAGGGATGCTCCTGTTTGCTTGAGCTGGTCTCCTCAGCACGGTGTAGTAAACCCATATGGAGCGAAATCCTCTATGCCTGGGCATCCCTGCTGCATGGGAGAGAAGCGCGATTGCACCTGTGGAAAGAGCCTTAAGGAAAGGGAAATGTTTTTCACTCTGCTCCGCAGGAGCATATCTGTGGAAAGTGCAGCAAGCTGCCGGAGAGAAGAGCAGGAGCCGTTGGACTTCTGGTCTGGAAAAGATTGCGAAGCAGGAGAGCCGGCAATACAAGTATCCCCGGCTCCCAGTGCAGAGAGACAGAAGCCTGGCTGCTAAGGAGACAGGAAGGGATGCGTAGGGCAGGGCGCGTGCTCCACTCTTAGGAAGGAATCTGGGCAGAAAGCATGCCTGTCCTGAGCCTCTGGGCCCAAGGAGACAGCAGCTCCTTGGCCAGCTGTCCCTGGGGCAGACATGCGCTAGCCTCCAGGCGCCTACTCTGAACTCGCCGAATCAGCTCTCTGAAATAATGCGGAGTCAGATGCCGTCTTCCTCCATGATGGGGAAGCTCGGAGGAAGCATGGTGTTTAAGGGGAAGGAGTGGGCACAGTCCCCCAAAGCTCCCTAATCTGCGCACGGGCCTAGTGCAGGGATCCTGTCGCCTCCTCTCTCCTGTGGTGAAGGCACTGGCCTAGACCCGGAGTCTGCCTGATAGCCGGAGCAAATGGCAAAGCCTAACCTACCACAGAAGATGGTCATAGGCATAGAGTGCCATGCTAGGCCAAGCACGCTGCTGCAGGGTTGTGACTGTGTCTGCTTAGTTCCGCATAGCAAGGTGAATCCCGGGCGTAACCTCGGAGCCCGGGAAAGCAAGTCCCAAGAGGCACCAGCTCTCCCGCGGCTCTTCTTCGCTGCCGCGCAGAGTGAACACCCAAAGCCTTTCTGAGGAAGCAGCAGCGAAGTGCGGTTCGTGCCAAGCTGAAAACCTCTGCGTAAGCATAGTATTCCCTGGGAAATCAGAGTCGGATCTGAGGGCTGCTGTTGCTGCTTGCTTTAGACTCGTATTCGCAGCACGATGGGAGAAACCCGCATAGAGCGAAAGCCTCTTTGCCCTGGCATCCCCTCTGGGAAAGCACACCATTATTTCGGAAATCAGAGTCCGGTCTGAGTTATGATCCTGTTTGCGTGAGCTGGTCTCCTCAGCACGGTGTAATAAACCCGCAGGGAGCGAAATCCTCTATGCCTGGGCATCCCCTCTGGCTGAGAGAGAAGCGCCGTTGCGCCTCTGGAAAGAGCATTAAAGAAAAGGGACACGTTTTTCAGGGCGGTCCCAAGGAGTAGTCTGTGGTAGGTGCAGCACGCTGCTCGGGGAGAAGAGCAAGTGCTGTTGGCCATGGTCTCGAAAAGGTGGCGAAGCAGGAGACCGGCCCTGGAAGGCACAGCGCCCGGAGGAAATACAAATGTCACCCACTCCCAGTGCAGAGAGACAGAAGCCTAGCTGCGAAGGAGACAGGAGAGGATGAGTAGGGCAGGGCATGTGCTCCACTCTTGGGAAGGAGTCTGGGCGGAGAGCATGCCTGTCCTTAACTCTGGGCCCAAGGAGACAGCAGTTCCTTGGCCACCCGTCCCTGGGGCAGACATGCGCTAGCCACCAGGCGCCTACTCTGAACTCGCAGAAACAGCTCCCTGAAATAACGGGGAGTCAGATGCCATCTTCCTCCAGGATGTGGAAGCTCGGAGGAGGCACGAGGTTTAAGGGGAAGGAGTGGGCACAGTCCCACAAACTCTCTAATCTGTGCACGGGCCGTGTGTAGGGATCCTGTCGCCTCCTCTCTCCTGTGGTGAAGGCACTGGCCTAGACCCCTAGGTTGCCTGAGAGCCGGAGCAAAAGCCAAAGCCTAACGTACCCCAGGAAATGGTCATAGGCATAGAGTGCCATGCTAGGCCAAGCACGCTGCTGCAGGGTTGTGACTGTGTCTGCTTAGTTCGGCATAGCAAGGTGAATCCCGGGCGTAAACTCGGAGACCGGGAGAGCAAGTCCCAAGAGGCAACAGCTCTCCCGCGGCTCTTCTTCCCTCCCGCGCAGAGTGAACACCCAAAGCCTTTCTGAGGAAGCAGCAGCGAAGTGCGGTTCGTGCCATGTGAAAACCTCTGCGAAAGCATAGCAGTCGCTGGGAAATTAGAGTCGGATCTGAGAGCTGCTGTTGCTGCTTGCTTTAGCCTAGTATTTGCAGAACGATGGGAGAAACCCGCATGGAGCGAAAGCCTCTTTGCCCTGGCATCCCCTCTGGGAAAGCACAGCATTCTTTGGGAAATCAGAGTCCGGTCTGAGGGATGCTCCTGTTTGCTTGAGCTGGTCTCCTCAGCACGGTGTAGTAAACCCATATGGAGCGAAATCCTCTATGCCTGGGCATCCCTGCTGCATGGGAGAGAAGCGCGATTGCACCTGTGGAAAGAGCCTTAAGGAAAGGGAAATGTTTTTCACTCTGCTCCGCAGGAGCATATCTGTGGAAAGTGCAGCAAGCTGCCGGAGAGAAGAGCAGGAGCCGTTGGACTTCTGGTCTGGAAAAGATTGCGAAGCAGGAGAGCCGGCAATACAAGTATCCCCGGCTCCCAGTGCAGAGAGACAGAAGCCTGGCTGCTAAGGAGACAGGAAGGGATGCGTAGGGCAGGGCGCGTGCTCCACTCTTAGGAAGGAATCTGGGCAGAAAGCATGCCTGTCCTGAGCCTCTGGGCCCAAGGAGACAGCAGCTCCTTGGCCAGCTGTCCCTGGGGCAGACATGCGCTAGCCTCCAGGCGCCTACTCTGAACTCGCCGAATCAGCTCTCTGAAATAATGCGGAGTCAGATGCCGTCTTCCTCCATGATGGGGAAGCTCGGAGGAAGCATGGTGTTTAAGGGGAAGGAGTGGGCACAGTCCCCCAAAGCTCCCTAATCTGCGCACGGGCCTAGTGCAGGGATCCTGTCGCCTCCTCTCTCCTGTGGTGAAGGCACTGGCCTAGACCCGGAGTCTGCCTGATAGCCGGAGCAAATGGCAAAGCCTAACCTACCACAGAAGATGGTCATAGGCATAGAGTGCCATGCTAGGCCAAGCACGCTGCTGCAGGGTTGTGACTGTGTCTGCTTAGTTCCGCATAGCAAGGTGAATCCCGGGCGTAACCTCGGAGCCCGGGAAAGCAAGTCCCAAGAGGCACCAGCTCTCCCGCGGCTCTTCTTCGCTGCCGCGCAGAGTGAACACCCAAAGCCTTTCTGAGGAAGCAGCAGCGAAGTGCGGTTCGTGCCAAGCTGAAAACCTCTGCGTAAGCATAGTATTCCCTGGGAAATCAGAGTCGGATCTGAGGGCTGCTGTTGCTGCTTGCTTTAGACTCGTATTCGCAGCACGATGGGAGAAACCCGCATAGAGCGAAAGCCTCTTTGCCCTGGCATCCCCTCTGGGAAAGCACACCATTATTTCGGAAATCAGAGTCCGGTCTGAGTTATGCTCCTGTTTGCGTGAGCTGGTCTCCTCAGCACGGTGTAATAAACCCGCAGGGAGCGAAATCCTCTATGCCTGGGCATCCCCTCTGCCTGAGAGAGAAGCGCCGTTGCGCCTCTGGAAAGAGCATTAAAGAAAAGGGACACGTTTTTCAGGGCGGTCCCAAGGAGTAGTCTGTGGTAGGTGCAGCACGCTGCTCGGGGAGAAGAGCAAGTGCTGTTGGCCATGGTCTCGAAAAGGTGGCGAAGCAGGAGACCGGCCCTGGAAGGCACAGCGCCCGGAGGAAATACAAATGTCACCCTCTCCCAGTGCAGAGAGACAGAAGCCTAGCTGCGAAGGAGACAGGAGAGGATGAGTAGGGCAGGGCATGTGCTCCACTCTTGGGAAGGAGTCTGGGCGGAGAGCATGCCTGTCCTTAACTCTGGGCCCAAGGAGACAGCAGTTCCTTGGCCACCCGTCCCTGGGGCAGACATGCGCTAGCCACCAGGCGCCTACTCTGAACTCGCAGAAACAGCTCCCTGAAATAACGGGGAGTCAGATGCCATCTTCCTCCAGGATGTGGAAGCTCGGAGGAGGCACGAGGTTTAAGGGGAAGGAGTGGGCACAGTCCCACAAACTCTCTAATCTGTGCACGGGCCGTGTGTAGGGATCCTGTCGCCTCCTCTCTCCTGTGGTGAAGGCACTGGCCTAGACCCCTAGGTTGCCTGAGAGCCGGAGCAAAAGCCAAAGCCTAACCTACCCCAGGAAATGGTCATAGGCATAGAGTGCCATGCTAGGCCAAGCACGCTGCTGCAGGGTTGTGACTGTGTCTGCTTAGTTCGGCATAGCAAGGTGAATCCCGGGCGTAAACTCGGAGACCGGGAGAGCAAGTCCCAAGAGGCAACAGCTCTCCCGCGGCTCTTCTTCCCTCCCGCGCAGAGTGAACACCCAAAGCCTTTCTGAGGAAGCAGCAGCGAAGTGCGGTTCGTGCCATGTGAAAACCTCTGCGAAAGCATAGCAGTCGCTGGGAAATTAGAGTCGGATCTGAGAGCTGCTGTTGCTGCTTGCTTTAGCCTAGTATTTGCAGAACGATGGGAGAAACCCGCATGGAGCGAAAGCCTCTTTGCCCTGGCATCCCCTCTGGGAAAGCACAGCATTCTTTGGGAAATCAGAGTCCGGTCTGAGGGATGCTCCTGTTTGCTTGAGCTGGTCTCCTCAGCACGGTGTAGTAAACCCATATGGAGCGAAATCCTCTATGCCTGGGCATCCCTGCTGCATGGGAGAGAAGCGCGATTGCACCTGTGGAAAGAGCCTTAAGGAAAGGGAAATGTTTTTCACTCTGCTCCGCAGGAGCATATCTGTGGAAAGTGCAGCAAGCTGCCGGAGAGAAGAGCAGGAGCCGTTGGACTTCTGGTCTGGAAAAGATTGCGAAGCAGGAGAGCCGGCAATACAAGTATCCCCGGCTCCCAGTGCAGAGAGACAGAAGCCTGGCTGCTAAGGAGACAGGAAGGGATGCGTAGGGCAGGGCGCGTGCTCCACCCTTAGGAAGGAATCTGGGCAGAAAGCATGCCTGTCCTGAGCCTCTGGGCCCAAGGAGACAGCAGCTCCTTGGCCAGCTGTCCCTGGGGCAGACATGCGCTAGCCTCCAGGCGCCTACTCTGAACTCGCCGAATCAGCTCTCTGAAATAATGCGGAGTCAGATGCCGTCTTCCTCCATGATGGGGAAGCTCGGAGGAAGCATGGTGTTTAAGGGGAAGGAGTGGGCACAGTCCCCCAAAGCTCCCTAATCTGCGCACGGGCCTAGTGCAGGGATCCTGTCGCCTCCTCTCTCCTGTGGTGAAGGCACTGGCCTAGACCCGGAGTCTGCCTGATAGCCGGAGCAAATGGCAAAGCCTAACCTACCACAGAAGATGGTCATAGGCATAGAGTGCCATGCTAGGCCAAGCACGCTGCTGCAGGGTTGTGACTGTGTCTGCTTAGTTCCGCATAGCAAGGTGAATCCCGGGCGTAACCTCGGAGCCCGGGAAAGCAAGTCCCAAGAGGCACCAGCTCTCCCGCGGCTCTTCTTCGCTGCCGCGCAGAGTGAACACCCAAAGCCTTTCTGAGGAAGCAGCAGCGAAGTGCGGTTCGTGCCAAGCTGAAAACCTCTGCGTAAGCATAGTATTCCCTGGGAAATCAGAGTCGGATCTGAGGGCTGCTGTTGCTGCTTGCTTTAGACTCGTATTCGCAGCACGATGGGAGAAACCCGCATAGAGCGAAAGCCTCTTTGCCCTGGCATCCCCTCTGGGAAAGCACACCATTATTTCGGAAATCAGAGTCCGGTCTGAGTTATGATCCTGTTTGCGTGAGCTGGTCTCCTCAGCACGGTGTAATAAACCCGCAGGGAGCGAAATCCTCTATGCCTGGGCATCCCCTCTGCCTGAGAGAGAAGCGCCGTTGCGCCTCTGGAAAGAGCATTAAAGAAAAGGGACACGTTTTTCAGGGCGGTCCCAAGGAGTAGTCTGTGGTAGGTGCAGCACGCTGCTCGGGGAGAAGAGCAAGTGCTGTTGGCCATGGTCTCGAAAAGGTGGCGAAGCATGAGACCGGCCCTGGAAGGCACAGCGCCCGGAGGAAATACAAATGTCACCCACTCCCAGTGCAGAGAGACAGAAGCCTAGCTGCGAAGGAGACAGGAGAGGATGAGTAGGGCAGGGCATGTGCTCCACTCTTGGGAAGGAGTCTGGGCGGAGAGCATGCCTGTCCTTAACTCTGGGCCCAAGGAGACAGCAGTTCCTTGGCCACCCGTCCCTGGGGCAGACATGCGCTAGCCACCAGGCGCCTACTCTGAACTCGCAGAAACAGCTCCCTGAAATAACGGGGAGTCAGATGCCATCTTCCTCCAGGATGTGGAAGCTCGGAGGAGGCACGAGGTTTAAGGGGAAGGAGTGGGCACAGTCCCACAAACTCTCTAATCTGTGCACGGGCCGTGTGTAGGGATCCTGTCGCCTCCTCTCTCCTGTGGTGAAGGCACTGGCCTAGACCCCTAGGTTGCCTGAGAGCCGGAGCAAAAGCCAAAGCCTAACGTACCCCAGGAAATGGTCATAGGCATAGAGTGCCATGCTAGGCCAAGCACGCTGCTGCAGGGTTGTGACTGTGTCTGCTTAGTTCGGCATAGCAAGGTGAATCCCGGGCGTAAACTCGGAGACCGGGAGAGCAAGTCCCAAGAGGCAACAGCTCTCCCGCGGCTCTTCTTCCCTCCCGCGCAGAGTGAACACCCAAAGCCTTTCTGAGGAAGCAGCAGCGAAGTGCGGTTCGTGCCATGTGAAAACCTCTGCGAAAGCATAGCAGTCGCTGGGAAATTAGAGTCGGATCTGAGAGCTGCTGTTGCTGCTTGCTTTAGCCTAGTATTTGCAGAACGATGGGAGAAACCCGCATGGAGCGAAAGCCTCTTTGCCCTGGCATCCCCTCTGGGAAAGCACAGCATTCTTTGGGAAATCAGAGTCCGGTCTGAGGGATGCTCCTGTTTGCTTGAGCTGGTCTCCTCAGCACGGTGTAGTAAACCCATATGGAGCGAAATCCTCTATGCCTGGGCATCCCTGCTGCATGGGAGAGAAGCGCGATTGCACCTGTGGAAAGAGCCTTAAGGAAAGGGAAATGTTTTTCACTCTGCTCCGCAGGAGCATATCTGTGGAAAGTGCAGCAAGCTGCCGGAGAGAAGAGCAGGAGCCGTTGGACTTCTGGTCTGGAAAAGATTGCGAAGCAGGAGAGCCGGCAATACAAGTATCCCCGGCTCCCAGTGCAGAGAGACAGAAGCCTGGCTGCTAAGGAGACAGGAAGGGATGCGTAGGGCAGGGCGCGTGCTCCACTCTTAGGAAGGAATCTGGGCAGAAAGCATGCCTGTCCTGAGCCTCTGGGCCCAAGGAGACAGCAGCTCCTTGGCCAGCTGTCCCTGGGGCAGACATGCGCTAGCCTCCAGGCGCCTACTCTGAACTCGCCGAATCAGCTCTCTGAAATAATGCGGAGTCAGATGCCGTCTTCCTCCATGATGGGGAAGCTCGGAGGAAGCATGGTGTTTAAGGGGAAGGAGTGGGCACAGTCCCCCAAAGCTCCCTAATCTGCGCACGGGCCTAGTGCAGGGATCCTGTCGCCTCCTCTCTCCTGTGGTGAAGGCACTGGCCTAGACCCGGAGTCTGCCTGATAGCCGGAGCAAATGGCAAAGCCTAACCTACCACAGAAGATGGTCATAGGCATAGAGTGCCATGCTAGGCCAAGCACGCTGCTGCAGGGTTGTGACTGTGTCTGCTTAGTTCCGCATAGCAAGGTGAATCCCGGGCGTAACCTCGGAGCCCGGGAAAGCAAGTCCCAAGAGGCACCAGCTCTCCCGCGGCTCTTCTTCGCTGCCGCGCAGAGTGAACACCCAAAGCCTTTCTGAGGAAGCAGCAGCGAAGTGCGGTTCGTGCCAAGCTGAAAACCTCTGCGTAAGCATAGTATTCCCTGGGAAATCAGAGTCGGATCTGAGGGCTGCTGTTGCTGCTTGCTTTAGACTCGTATTCGCAGCACGATGGGAGAAACCCGCATAGAGCGAAAGCCTCTTTGCCCTGGCATCCCCTCTGGGAAAGCACACCATTATTTCGGAAATCAGAGTCCGGTCTGAGTTATGCTCCTGTTTGCGTGAGCTGGTCTCCTCAGCACGGTGTAATAAACCCGCAGGGAGCGAAATCCTCTATGCCTGGGCATCCCCTCTGCCTGAGAGAGAAGCGCCGTTGCGCCTCTGGAAAGAGCATTAAAGAAAAGGGACACGTTTTTCAGGGCGGTCCCAAGGAGTAGTCTGTGGTAGGTGCAGCACGCTGCTCGGGGAGAAGAGCAAGTGCTGTTGGCCATGGTCTCGAAAAGGTGGCGAAGCAGGAGACCGGCCCTGGAAGGCACAGCGCCCGGAGGAAATACAAATGTCACCCTCTCCCAGTGCAGAGAGACAGAAGCCTAGCTGCGAAGGAGACAGGAGAGGATGAGTAGGGCAGGGCATGTGCTCCACTCTTGGGAAGGAGTCTGGGCGGAGAGCATGCCTGTCCTTAACTCTGGGCCCAAGGAGACAGCAGTTCCTTGGCCACCCGTCCCTGGGGCAGACATGCGCTAGCCACCAGGCGCCTACTCTGAACTCGCAGAAACAGCTCCCTGAAATAACGGGGAGTCAGATGCCATCTTCCTCCAGGATGTGGAAGCTCGGAGGAGGCACGAGGTTTAAGGGGAAGGAGTGGGCACAGTCCCACAAACTCTCTAATCTGTGCACGGGCCGTGTGTAGGGATCCTGTCGCCTCCTCTCTCCTGTGGTGAAGGCACTGGCCTAGACCCCTAGGTTGCCTGAGAGCCGGAGCAAAAGCCAAAGCCTAACCTACCCCAGGAAATGGTCATAGGCATGGAGTGCCATGCTAGGCCAAGCACGCTGCTGCAGGGTTGTGACTGTGTCTGCTTAGTTCGGCATAGCAAGGTGAATCCCGGGCGTAAACTCGGAGACCGGGAGAGCAAGTCCCAAGAGGCAACAGCTCTCCCGCGGCTCTTCTTCCCTCCCGCGCAGAGTGAACACCCAAAGCCTTTCTGAGGAAGCAGCAGCGAAGTGCGGTTCGTGCCATGTGAAAACCTCTGCGAAAGCACAGCAGTCGCTGGGAAATTAGAGTCGGATCTGAGAGCTGCTGTTGCTGCTTGCTTTAGCCTAGTATTTGCAGAACGATGGGAGAAACCCGCATGGAGCGAAAGCCTCTTTGCCCTGGCATCCCCTCTGGGAAAGCACAGCATTCTTTGGGAAATCAGAGTCCGGTCTGAGGGATGCTCCTGTTTGCTTGAGCTGGTCTCCTCAGCACGGTGTAGTAAACCCATATGGAGCGAAATCCTCTATGCCTGGGCATCCCTGCTGCATGGGAGAGAAGCGCGATTGCACCTGTGGAAAGAGCCTTAAGGAAAGGGAAATGTTTTTCACTCTGCTCCGCAGGAGCATATCTGTGGAAAGTGCAGCAAGCTGCCGGAGAGAAGAGCAGGAGCCGTTGGACTTCTGGTCTGGAAAAGATTGCGAAGCAGGAGAGCCGGCAATACAAGTATCCCCGGCTCCCAGTGCAGAGAGACAGAAGCCTGGCTGCTAAGGAGACAGGAAGGGATGCGTAGGGCAGGGCGCGTGCTCCACTCTTAGGAAGGAATCTGGGCAGAAAGCATGCCTGTCCTGAGCCTCTGGGCCCAAGGAGACAGCAGCTCCTTGGCCAGCTGTCCCTGGGGCAGACATGCGCTAGCCTCCAGGCGCCTACTCTGAACTCGCCGAATCAGCTCTCTGAAATAATGCGGAGTCAGATGCCGTCTTCCTCCATGATGGGGAAGCTCGGAGGAAGCATGGTGTTTAAGGGGAAGGAGTGGGCACAGTCCCCCAAAGCTCCCTAATCTGCGCACGGGCCTAGTGCAGGGATCCTGTCGCCTCCTCTCTCCTGTGGTGAAGGCACTGGCCTAGACCCGGAGTCTGCCTGATAGCCGGAGCAAATGGCAAAGCCTAACCTACCACAGAAGATGGTCATAGGCATAGAGTGCCATGCTAGGCCAAGCACGCTGCTGCAGGGTTGTGACTGTGTCTGCTTAGTTCCGCATAGCAAGGTGAATCCCGGGCGTAACCTCGGAGCCCGGGAAAGCAAGTCCCAAGAGGCACCAGCTCTCCCGCGGCTCTTCTTCGCTGCCGCGCAGAGTGAACACCCAAAGCCTTTCTGAGGAAGCAGCAGCGAAGTGCGGTTCGTGCCAAGCTGAAAACCTCTGCGTAAGCATAGTATTCCCTGGGAAATCAGAGTCGGATCTGAGGGCTGCTGTTGCTGCTTGCTTTAGACTCGTATTCGCAGCACGATGGGAGAAACCCGCATAGAGCGAAAGCCTCTTTGCCCTGGCATCCCCTCTGGGAAAGCACACCATTATTTCGGAAATCAGAGTCCGGTCTGAGTTATGATCCTGTTTGCGTGAGCTGGTCTCCTCAGCACGGTGTAATAAACCCGCAGGGAGCGAAATCCTCTATGCCTGGGCATCCCCTCTGCCTGAGAGAGAAGCGCCGTTGCGCCTCTGGAAAGAGCATTAAAGAAAAGGGACACGTTTTTCAGGGCGGTCCCAAGGAGTAGTCTGTGGTAGGTGCAGCACGCTGCTCGGGGAGAAGAGCAAGTGCTGTTGGCCATGGTCTCGAAAAGGTGGCGAAGCAGGAGACCGGCCCTGGAAGGCACAGCGCCCGGAGGAAATACAAATGTCACCCACTCCCAGTGCAGAGAGACAGAAGCCTAGCTGCGAAGGAGACAGGAGAGGATGAGTAGGGCAGGGCATGTGCTCCACTCTTGGGAAGGAGTCTGGGCGGAGAGCATGCCTGTCCTTAACTCTGGGCCCAAGGAGACAGCAGTTCCTTGGCCACCCGTCCCTGGGGCAGACATGCGCTAGCCACCAGGCGCCTACTCTGAACTCGCAGAAACAGCTCCCTGAAATAACGGGGAGTCAGATGCCATCTTCCTCCAGGATGTGGAAGCTCGGAGGAGGCACGAGGTTTAAGGGGAAGGAGTGGGCACAGTCCCACAAACTCTCTAATCTGTGCACGGGCCGTGTGTAGGGATCCTGTCGCCTCCTCTCTCCTGTGGTGAAGGCACTGGCCTAGACCCCTAGGTTGCCTGAGAGCCGGAGCAAAAGCCAAAGCCTAACCTACCCCAGGAAATGGTCATAGGCATAGAGTGCCATGCTAGGCCAAGCACGCTGCTGCAGGGTTGTGACTGTGTCTGCTTAGTTCGGCATAGCAAGGTGAATCCCGGGCGTAAACTCGGAGACCGGGAGAGCAAGTCCCAAGAGGCAACAGCTCTCCCGCGGCTCTTCTTCCCTCCCGCGCAGAGTGAACACCCAAAGCCTTTCTGAGGAAGCAGCAGCGAAGTGCGGTTCGTGCCATGTGAAAACCTCTGCGAAAGCATAGCAGTCGCTGGGAAATTAAAGTCGGATCTGAGAGCTGCTGTTGCTGCTTGCTTTAGCCTAGTATTTGCAGAACGATGGGAGAAACCCGCATGGAGCGAAAGCCTCTTTGCCCTGGCATCCCCTCTGGGAAAGCACAGCATTCTTTGGGAAATCAGAGTCCGGTCTGAGGGATGCTCCTGTTTGCTTGAGCTGGTCTCCTCAGCACGGTGTAGTAAACCCATATGGAGCGAAATCCTCTATGCCTGGGCATCCCTGCTGCATGGGAGAGAAGCGCGATTGCACCTGTGGAAAGAGCCTTAAGGAAAGGGAAATGTTTTTCACTCTGCTCCGCAGGAGCATATCTGTGGAAAGTGCAGCAAGCTGCCGGAGAGAAGAGCAGGAGCCGTTGGACTTCTGGTCTGGAAAAGATTGCGAAGCAGGAGAGCCGGCAATACAAGTATCCCCGGCTCCCAGTGCAGAGAGACAGAAGCCTGGCTGCTAAGGAGACAGGAAGGGATGCGTAGGGCAGGGCGCGTGCTCCACTCTTAGGAAGGAATCTGGGCAGAAAGCATGCCTGTCCTGAGCCTCTGGGCCCAAGGAGACAGCAGCTCCTTGGCCAGCTGTCCCTGGGGCAGACATGCGCTAGCCTCCAGGCGCCTACTCTGAACTCGCCGAATCAGCTCTCTGAAATAATGCGGAGTCAGATGCCGTCTTCCTCCATGATGGGGAAGCTCGGAGGAAGCATGGTGTTTAAGGGGAAGGAGTGGGCACAGTCCCCCAAAGCTCCCTAATCTGCGCACGGGCCTAGTGCAGGGATCCTGTCGCCTCCTCTCTCCTGTGGTGAAGGCACTGGCCTAGACCCGGAGTCTGCCTGATAGCCGGAGCAAATGGCAAAGCCTAACCTACCACAGAAGATGGTCATAGGCATAGAGTGCCATGCTAGGCCAAGCACGCTGCTGCAGGGTTGTGACTGTGTCTGCTTAGTTCCGCATAGCAAGGTGAATCCCGGGCGTAACCTCGGAGCCCGGGAAAGCAAGTCCCAAGAGGCACCAGCTCTCCCGCGGCTCTTCTTCGCTGCCGCGCAGAGTGAACACCCAAAGCCTTTCTGAGGAAGCAGCAGCGAAGTGCGGTTCGTGCCAAGCTGAAAACCTCTGCGTAAGCATAGTATTCCCTGGGAAATCAGAGTCGGATCTGAGGGCTGCTGTTGCTGCTTGCTTTAGACTCGTATTCGCAGCACGATGGGAGAAACCCGCATAGAGCGAAAGCCTCTTTGCCCTGGCATCCCCTCTGGGAAAGCACACCATTATTTCGGAAATCAGAGTCCGGTCTGAGTTATGCTCCTGTTTGCGTGAGCTGGTCTCCTCAGCACGGTGTAATAAACCCGCAGGGAGCGAAATCCTCTATGCCTGGGCATCCCCTCTGCCTGAGAGAGAAGCGCCGTTGCGCCTCTGGAAAGAGCATTAAAGAAAAGGGACACGTTTTTCAGGGCGGTCCCAAGGAGTAGTCTGTGGTAGGTGCAGCACGCTGCTCGGGGAGAAGAGCAAGTGCTGTTGGCCATGGTCTCGAAAAGGTGGCGAAGCAGGAGACCGGCCCTGGAAGGCACAGCGCCCGGAGGAAATACAAATGTCACCCTCTCCCAGTGCAGAGAGACAGAAGCCTAGCTGCGAAGGAGACAGGAGAGGATGAGTAGGGCAGGGCATGTGCTCCACTCTTGGGAAGGAGTCTGGGCGGAGAGCATGCCTGTCCTTAACTCTGGGCCCAAGGAGACAGCAGTTCCTTGGCCACCCGTCCCTGGGGCAGACATGCGCTAGCCACCAGGCGCCTACTCTGAACTCGCAGAAACAGCTCCCTGAAATAACGGGGAGTCAGATGCCATCTTCCTCCAGGATGTGGAAGCTCGGAGGAGGCACGAGGTTTAAGGGGAAGGAGTGGGCACAGTCCCACAAACTCTCTAATCTGTGCACGGGCCGTGTGTAGGGATCCTGTCGCCTCCTCTCTCCTGTGGTGAAGGCACTGGCCTAGACCCCTAGGTTGCCTGGGAGCCGGAGCAAAAGCCAAAGCCTAACCTACCCCAGGAAATGGTCATAGGCATAGAGTGCCATGCTAGGCCAAGCACGCTGCTGCAGGGTTGTGACTGTGTCTGCTTAGTTCGGCATAGCAAGGTGAATCCCGGGCGTAAACTCGGAGACCGGGAGAGCAAGTCCCAAGAGGCAACAGCTCTCCCGCGGCTCTTCTTCCCTCCCGCGCAGAGTGAACACCCAAAGCCTTTCTGAGGAAGCAGCAGCGAAGTGCGGTTCGTGCCATGTGAAAACCTCTGCGAAAGCATAGCAGTCGCTGGGAAATTAGAGTCGGATCTGAGAGCTGCTGTTGCTGCTTGCTTTAGCCTAGTATTTGCAGAACGATGGGAGAAACCCGCATGGAGCGAAAGCCTCTTTGCCCTGGCATCCCCTCTGGGAAAGCACAGCATTCTTTGGGAAATCAGAGTCCGGTCTGAGGGATGCTCCTGTTTGCTTGAGCTGGTCTCCTCAGCACGGTGTAGTAAACCCATATGGAGCGAAATCCTCTATGCCTGGGCATCCCTGCTGCATGGGAGAGAAGCGCGATTGCACCTGTGGAAAGAGCCTTAAGGAAAGGGAAATGTTTTTCACTCTGCTCCGCAGGAGCATATCTGTGGAAAGTGCAGCAAGCTGCCGGAGAGAAGAGCAGGAGCCGTTGGACTTCTGGTCTGGAAAAGATTGCGAAGCAGGAGAGCCGGCAATACAAGTATCCCCGGCTCCCAGTGCAGAGAGACAGAAGCCTGGCTGCTAAGGAGACAGGAAGGGATGCGTAGGGCAGGGCGCGTGCTCCACTCTTAGGAAGGAATCTGGGCAGAAAGCATGCCTGTCCTGAGCCTCTGGGCCCAAGGAGACAGCAGCTCCTTGGCCAGCTGTCCCTGGGGCAGACATGCGCTAGCCTCCAGGCGCCTACTCTGAACTCGCCGAATCAGCTCTCTGAAATAATGCGGAGTCAGATGCCGTCTTCCTCCATGATGGGGAAGCTCGGAGGAAGCATGGTGTTTAAGGGGAAGGAGTGGGCACAGTCCCCCAAAGCTCCCTAATCTGCGCACGGGCCTAGTGCAGGGATCCTGTCGCCTCCTCTCTCCTGTGGTGAAGGCACTGGCCTAGACCCGGAGTCTGCCTGATAGCCGGAGCAAATGGCAAAGCCTAACCTACCACAGAAGATGGTCATAGGCATAGAGTGCCATGCTAGGCCAAGCACGCTGCTGCAGGGTTGTGACTGTGTCTGCTTAGTTCCGCATAGCAAGGTGAATCCCGGGCGTAACCTCGGAGCCCGGGAAAGCAAGTCCCAAGAGGCACCAGCTCTCCCGAGGCTCTTCTTCGCTGCCGCGCAGAGTGAACACCCAAAGCCTTTCTGAGGAAGCAGCAGCGAAGTGCGGTTCGTGCCAAGCTGAAAACCTCTGCGTAAGCATAGTATTCCCTGGGAAATCAGAGTCGGATCTGAGGGCTGCTGTTGCTGCTTGCTTTAGACTCGTATTCGCAGCACGATGGGAGAAACCCGCATAGAGCGAAAGCCTCTTTGCCCTGGCATCCCCTCTGGGAAAGCACACCATTATTTCGGAAATCAGAGTCCGGTCTGAGTTATGATCCTGTTTGCGTGAGCTGGTCTCCTCAGCACGGTGTAATAAACCCGCAGGGAGCGAAATCCTCTATGCCTGGGCATCCCCTCTGCCTGAGAGAGAAGCGCCGTTGCGCCTCTGGAAAGAGCATTAAAGAAAAGGGACACGTTTTTCAGGGCGGTCCCAAGGAGTAGTCTGTGGTAGGTGCAGCACGCTGCTCGGGGAGAAGAGCAAGTGCTGTTGGCCATGGTCTCGAAAAGGTGGCGAAGCAGGAGACCGGCCCTGGAAGGCACAGCGCCCGGAGGAAATACAAATGTCACCCACTCCCAGTGCAGAGAGACAGAAGCCTAGCTGCGAAGGAGACAGGAGAGGATGAGTAGGGCAGGGCATGTGCTCCACTCTTGGGAAGGAGTCTGGGCGGAGAGCATGCCTGTCCTTAACTCTGGGCCCAAGGAGACAGCAGTTCCTTGGCCACCCGTCCCTGGGGCAGACATGCGCTAGCCACCAGGCGCCTACTCTGAACTCGCAGAAACAGCTCCCTGAAATAACGGGGAGTCAGATGCCATCTTCCTCCAGGATGTGGAAGCTCGGAGGAGGCACGAGGTTTAAGGGGAAGGAGTGGGCACAGTCCCACAAACTCTCTAATCTGTGCACGGGCCGTGTGTAGGGATCCTGTCGCCTCCTCTCTCCTGTGGTGAAGGCACTGGCCTAGACCCCTAGGTTGCCTGAGAGCCGGAGCAAAAGCCAAAGCCTAACCTACCCCAGGAAATGGTCATAGGCATAGAGTGCCATGCTAGGCCAAGCACGCTGCTGCAGGGTTGTGACTGTGTCTGCTTAGTTCGGCATAGCAAGGTGAATCCCGGGCGTAAACTCGGAGACCGGGAGAGCAAGTCCCAAGAGGCAACAGCTCTCCCGCGGCTCTTCTTCCCTCCCGCGCAGAGTGAACACCCAAAGCCTTTCTGAGGAAGCAGCAGCGAAGTGCGGTTCGTGCCATGTGAAAACCTCTGCGAAAGCATAGCAGTCGCTGGGAAATTAGAGTCGGATCTGAGAGCTGCTGTTGCTGCTTGCTTTAGCCTAGTATTTGCAGAACGATGGGAGAAACCCGCATGGAGCGAAAGCCTCTTTGCCCTGGCATCCCCTCTGGGAAAGCACAGCATTCTTTGGGAAATCAGAGTCCGGTCTGAGGGATGCTCCTGTTTGCTTGAGCTGGTCTCCTCAGCACGGTGTAGTAAACCCATATGGAGCGAAATCCTCTATGCCTGGGCATCCCTGCTGCATGGGAGAGAAGCGCGATTGCACCTGTGGAAAGAGCCTTAAGGAAAGGGAAATGTTTTTCACTCTGCTCCGCAGGAGCATATCTGTGGAAAGTGCAGCAAGCTGCCGGAGAGAAGAGCAGGAGCCGTTGGACTTCTGGTCTGGAAAAGATTGCGAAGCAGGAGAGCCGGCAATACAAGTATCCCCGGCTCCCAGTGCAGAGAGACAGAAGCCTGGCTGCTAAGGAGACAGGAAGGGATGCGTAGGGCAGGGCGCGTGCTCCACCCTTAGGAAGGAATCTGGGCAGAAAGCATGCCTGTCCTGAGCCTCTGGGCCCAAGGAGACAGCAGCTCCTTGGCCAGCTGTCCCTGGGGCAGACATGCGCTAGCCTCCAGGCGCCTACTCTGAACTCGCCGAATCAGCTCTCTGAAATAATGCGGAGTCAGATGCCGTCTTCCTCCATGATGGGGAAGCTCGGAGGAAGCATGGTGTTTAAGGGGAAGGAGTGGGCACAGTCCCCCAAAGCTCCCTAATCTGCGCACGGGCCTAGTGCAGGGATCCTGTCGCCTCCTCTCTCCTGTGGTGAAGGCACTGGCCTAGACCCGGAGTCTGCCTGATAGCCGGAGCAAATGGCAAAGCCTAACCTACCACAGAAGATGGTCATAGGCATAGAGTGCCATGCTAGGCCAAGCACGCTGCTGCAGGGTTGTGACTGTGTCTGCTTAGTTCCGCATAGCAAGGTGAATCCCGGGCGTAACCTCGGAGCCCGGGAAAGCAAGTCCCAAGAGGCACCAGCTCTCCCGCGGCTCTTCTTCGCTGCCGCGCAGAGTGAACACCCAAAGCCTTTCTGAGGAAGCAGCAGCGAAGTGCGGTTCGTGCCAAGCTGAAAACCTCTGCGTAAGCATAGTATTCCCTGGGAAATCAGAGTCGGATCTGAGGGCTGCTGTTGCTGCTTGCTTTAGACTCGTATTCGCAGCACGATGGGAGAAACCCGCATAGAGCGAAAGCCTCTTTGCCCTGGCATCCCCTCTGGGAAAGCACACCATTATTTCGGAAATCAGAGTCCGGTCTGAGTTATGATCCTGTTTGCGTGAGCTGGTCTCCTCAGCACGGTGTAATAAACCCGCAGGGAGCGAAATCCTCTATGCCTGGGCATCCCCTCTGCCTGAGAGAGAAGCGCCGTTGCGCCTCTGGAAAGAGCATTAAAGAAAAGGGACACGTTTTTCAGGGCGGTCCCAAGGAGTAGTCTGTGGTAGGTGCAGCACGCTGCTCGGGGAGAAGAGCAAGTGCTGTTGGCCATGGTCTCGAAAAGGTGGCGAAGCAGGAGACCGGCCCTGGAAGGCACAGCGCCCGGAGGAAATACAAATGTCACCCACTCCCAGTGCAGAGAGACAGAAGCCTAGCTGCGAAGGAGACAGGAGAGGATGAGTAGGGCAGGGCATGTGCTCCACTCTTGGGAAGGAGTCTGGGCGGAGAGCATGCCTGTCCTTAACTCTGGGCCCAAGGAGACAGCAGTTCCTTGGCCACCCGTCCCTGGGGCAGACATACGCTAGCCACCAGGCGCCTACTCTGAACTCGCAGAAACAGCTCCCTGAAATAACGGGGAGTCAGATGCCATCTTCCTCCAGGATGTGGAAGCTCGGAGGAGGCACGAGGTTTAAGGGGAAGGAGTGGGCACAGTCCCACAAACTCTCTAATCTGTGCACGGGCCGTGTGTAGGGATCCTGTCGCCTCCTCTCTCCTGTGGTGAAGGCACTGGCCTAGACCCCTAGGTTGCCTGAGAGCCGGAGCAAAAGCCAAAGCCTAACCTACCCCAGGAAATGGTCATAGGCATAGAGTGCCATGCTAGGCCAAGCACGCTGCTGCAGGGTTGTGACTGTGTCTGCTTAGTTCGGCATAGCAAGGTGAATCCCGGGCGTAAACTCGGAGACCGGGAGAGCAAGTCCCAAGAGGCAACAGCTCTCCCGCGGCTCTTCTTCCCTCCCGCGCAGAGTGAACACCCAAAGCCTTTCTGAGGAAGCAGCAGCGAAGTGCGGTTCGTGCCATGTGAAAACCTCTGCGAAAGCATAGCAGTCGCTGGGAAATTAGAGTCGGATCTGAGAGCTGCTGTTGCTGCTTGCTTTAGCCTAGTATTTGCAGAACGATGGGAGAAACCCGCATGGAGCGAAAGCCTCTTTGCCCTGGCATCCCCTCTGGGAAAGCACAGCATTCTTTGGGAAATCAGAGTCCGGTCTGAGGGATGCTCCTGTTTGCTTGAGCTGGTCTCCTCAGCACGGTGTAGTAAACCCATATGGAGCGAAATCCTCTATGCCTGGGCATCCCTGCTGCATGGGAGAGAAGCGCGATTGCACCTGTGGAAAGAGCCTTAAGGAAAGGGAAATGTTTTTCACTCTGCTCCGCAGGAGCATATCTGTGGAAAGTGCAGCAAGCTGCCGGAGAGAAGAGCAGGAGCCGTTGGACTTCTGGTCTGGAAAAGATTGCGAAGCAGGAGAGCCGGCAATACAAGTATCCCCGGCTCCCAGTGCAGAGAGACAGAAGCCTGGCTGCTAAGGAGACAGGAAGGGATGCGTAGGGCAGGGCGCGTGCTCCACCCTTAGGAAGGAATCTGGGCAGAAAGCATGCCTGTCCTGAGCCTCTGGGCCCAAGGAGACAGCAGCTCCTTGGCCAGCTGTCCCTGGGGCAGACATGCGCTAGCCTCCAGGCGCCTACTCTGAACTCGCCGAATCAGCTCTCTGAAATAATGCGGAGTCAGATGCCGTCTTCCTCCATGATGGGGAAGCTCGGAGGAAGCATGGTGTTTAAGGGGAAGGAGTGGGCACAGTCCCCCAAAGCTCCCTAATCTGCGCACGGGCCTAGTGCAGGGATCCTGTCGCCTCCTCTCTCCTGTGGTGAAGGCACTGGCCTAGACCCGGAGTCTGCCTGATAGCCGGAGCAAATGGCAAAGCCTAACCTACCACAGAAGATGGTCATAGGCATAGAGTGCCATGCTAGGCCAAGCACGCTGCTGCAGGGTTGTGACTGTGTCTGCTTAGTTCCGCATAGCAAGGTGAATCCCGGGCGTAACCTCGGAGCCCGGGAAAGCAAGTCCCAAGAGGCACCAGCTCTCCCGCGGCTCTTCTTCGCTGCCGCGCAGAGTGAACACCCAAAGCCTTTCTGAGGAAGCAGCAGCGAAGTGCGGTTCGTGCCAAGCTGAAAACCTCTGCGTAAGCATAGTATTCCCTGGGAAATCAGAGTCGGATCTGAGGGCTGCTGTTGCTGCTTGCTTTAGACTCGTATTCGCAGCACGATGGGAGAAACCCGCATAGAGCGAAAGCCTCTTTGCCCTGGCATCCCCTCTGGGAAAGCACACCATTATTTCGGAAATCAGAGTCCGGTCTGAGTTATGCTCCTGTTTGCGTGAGCTGGTCTCCTCAGCACGGTGTAATAAACCCGCAGGGAGCGAAATCCTCTATGCCTGGGCATCCCCTCTGCCTGAGAGAGAAGCGCCGTTGCGCCTCTGGAAAGAGCATTAAAGAAAAGGGACACGTTTTTCAGGGCGGTCCCAAGGAGTAGTCTGTGGTAGGTGCAGCACGCTGCTCGGGGAGAAGAGCAAGTGCTGTTGGCCATGGTCTCGAAAAGGTGGCGAAGCAGGAGACCGGCCCTGGAAGGCACAGCGCCCGGAGGAAATACAAATGTCACCCTCTCCCAGTGCAGAGAGACAGAAGCCTAGCTGCGAAGGAGACAGGAGAGGATGAGTAGGGCAGGGCATGTGCTCCACTCTTGGGAAGGAGTCTGGGCGGAGAGCATGCCTGTCCTTAACTCTGGGCCCAAGGAGACAGCAGTTCCTTGGCCACCCGTCCCTGGGGCAGACATACGCTAGCCACCAGGCGCCTACTCTGAACTCGCAGAAACAGCTCCCTGAAATAACGGGGAGTCAGATGCCATCTTCCTCCAGGATGTGGAAGCTCGGAGGAGGCACGAGGTTTAAGGGGAAGGAGTGGGCACAGTCCCACAAACTCTCTAATCTGTGCACGGGCCGTGTGTAGGGATCCTGTCGCCTCCTCTCTCCTGTGGTGAAGGCACTGGCCTAGACCCCTAGGTTGCCTGAGAGCCGGAGCAAAAGCCAAAGCCTAACCTACCCCAGGAAATGGTCATAGGCATAGAGTGCCATGCTAGGCCAAGCACGCTGCTGCAGGGTTGTGACTGTGTCTGCTTAGTTCGGCATAGCAAGGTGAATCCCGGGCGTAAACTCGGAGACCGGGAGAGCAAGTCCCAAGAGGCAACAGCTCTCCCGCGGCTCTTCTTCCCTCCCGCGCAGAGTGAACACCCAAAGCCTTTCTGAGGAAGCAGCAGCGAAGTGCGGTTCGTGCCATGTGAAAACCTCTGCGAAAGCATAGCAGTCGCTGGGAAATTAGAGTCGGATCTGAGAGCTGCTGTTGCTGCTTGCTTTAGCCTAGTATTTGCAGAACGATGGGAGAAACCCGCATGGAGCGAAAGCCTCTTTGCCCTGGCATCCCCTCTGGGAAAGCACAGCATTCTTTGGGAAATCAGAGTCCGGTCTGAGGGATGCTCCTGTTTGCTTGAGCTGGTCTCCTCAGCACGGTGTAGTAAACCCATATGGAGCGAAATCCTCTATGCCTGGGCATCCCTGCTGCATGGGAGAGAAGCGCGATTGCACCTGTGGAAAGAGCCTTAAGGAAAGGGAAATGTTTTTCACTCTGCTCCGCAGGAGCATATCTGTGGAAAGTGCAGCAAGCTGCCGGAGAGAAGAGCAGGAGCCGTTGGACTTCTGGTCTGGAAAAGATTGCGAAGCAGGAGAGCCGGCAATACAAGTATCCCCGGCTCCCAGTGCAGAGAGACAGAAGCCTGGCTGCTAAGGAGACAGGAAGGGATGCGTAGGGCAGGGCGCGTGCTCCACTCTTAGGAAGGAATCTGGGCAGAAAGCATGCCTGTCCTGAGCCTCTGGGCCCAAGGAGACAGCAGCTCCTTGGCCAGCTGTCCCTGGGGCAGACATGCGCTAGCCTCCAGGCGCCTACTCTGAACTCGCCGAATCAGCTCTCTGAAATAATGCGGAGTCAGATGCCGTCTTCCTCCATGATGGGGAAGCTCGGAGGAAGCATGGTGTTTAAGGGGAAGGAGTGGGCACAGTCCCCCAAAGCTCCCTAATCTGCGCACGGGCCTAGTGCAGGGATCCTGTCGCCTCCTCTCTCCTGTGGTGAAGGCACTGGCCTAGACCCGGAGTCTGCCTGATAGCCGGAGCAAATGGCAAAGCCTAACCTACCACAGAAGATGGTCATAGGCATAGAGTGCCATGCTAGGCCAAGCACGCTGCTGCAGGGTTGTGACTGTGTCTGCTTAGTTCCGCATAGCAAGGTGAATCCCGGGCGTAACCTCGGAGCCCGGGAAAGCAAGTCCCAAGAGGCACCAGCTCTCCCGAGGCTCTTCTTCGCTGACGCGCAGAGTGAACACCCAAAGCCTTTCTGAGGAAGCAGCAGCGAAGTGCGGTTCGTGCCAAGCTGAAAACCTCTGCGTAAGCATAGTATTCCCTGGGAAATCAGAGTCGGATCTGAGGGCTGCTGTTGCTGCTTGCTTTAGACTCGTATTCGCAGCACGATGGGAGAAACCCGCATAGAGCGAAAGCCTCTTTGCCCTGGCATCCCCTCTGGGAAAGCACACCATTATTTCGGAAATCAGAGTCCGGTCTGAGTTATGATCCTGTTTGCGTGAGCTGGTCTCCTCAGCACGGTGTAATAAACCCGCAGGGAGCGAAATCCTCTATGCCTGGGCATCCCCTCTGCCTGAGAGAGAAGCGCCGTTGCGCCTCTGGAAAGAGCATTAAAGAAAAGGGACACGTTTTTCAGGGCGGTCCCAAGGAGTAGTCTGTGGTAGGTGCAGCACGCTGCTCGGGGAGAAGAGCAAGTGCTGTTGGCCATGGTCTCGAAAAGGTGGCGAAGCAGGAGACCGGCCCTGGAAGGCACAGCGCCCGGAGGAAATACAAATGTCACCCACTCCCAGTGCAGAGAGACAGAAGCCTAGCTGCGAAGGAGACAGGAGAGGATGAGTAGGGCAGGGCATGTGCTCCACTCTTGGGAAGGAGTCTGGGCGGAGAGCATGCCTGTCCTTAACTCTGGGCCCAAGGAGACAGCAGTTCCTTGGCCACCCGTCCCTGGGGCAGACATGCGCTAGCCACCAGGCGCCTACTCTGAACTCGCAGAAACAGCTCCCTGAAATAACGGGGAGTCAGATGCCATCTTCCTCCAGGATGTGGAAGCTCGGAGGAGGCACGAGGTTTAAGGGGAAGGAGTGGGCACAGTCCCACAAACTCTCTAATCTGTGCACGGGCCGTGTGTAGGGATCCTGTCGCCTCCTCTCTCCTGTGGTGAAGGCACTGGCCTAGACCCCTAGGTTGCCTGAGAGCCGGAGCAAAAGCCAAAGCCTAACCTACCCCAGGAAATGGTCATAGGCATAGAGTGCCATGCTAGGCCAAGCACGCTGCTGCAGGGTTGTGACTGTGTCTGCTTAGTTCGGCATAGCAAGGTGAATCCCGGGCGTAAACTCGGAGACCGGGAGAGCAAGTCCCAAGAGGCAACAGCTCTCCCGCGGCTCTTCTTCCCTCCCGCGCAGAGTGAACACCCAAAGCCTTTCTGAGGAAGCAGCAGCGAAGTGCGGTTCGTGCCATGTGAAAACCTCTGCGAAAGCATAGCAGTCGCTGGGAAATTAGAGTCGGATCTGAGAGCTGCTGTTGCTGCTTGCTTTAGCCTAGTATTTGCAGAACGATGGGAGAAACCCGCATGGAGCGAAAGCCTCTTTGCCCTGGCATCCCCTCTGGGAAAGCACAGCATTCTTTGGGAAATCAGAGTCCGGTCTGAGGGATGCTCCTGTTTGCTTGAGCTGGTCTCCTCAGCACGGTGTAGTAAACCCATATGGAGCGAAATCCTCTATGCCTGGGCATCCCTGCTGCATGGGAGAGAAGCGCGATTGCACCTGTGGAAAGAGCCTTAAGGAAAGGGAAATGTTTTTCACTCTGCTCCGCAGGAGCATATCTGTGGAAAGTGCAGCAAGCTGCCGGAGAGAAGAGCAGGAGCCGTTGGACTTCTGGTCTGGAAAAGATTGCGAAGCAGGAGAGCCGGCAATACAAGTATCCCCGGCTCCCAGTGCAGAGAGACAGAAGCCTGGCTGCTAAGGAGACAGGAAGGGATGCGTAGGGCAGGGCGCGTGCTCCACCCTTAGGAAGGAATCTGGGCAGAAAGCATGCCTGTCCTGAGCCTCTGGGCCCAAGGAGACAGCAGCTCCTTGGCCAGCTGTCCCTGGGGCAGACATGCGCTAGCCTCCAGGCGCCTACTCTGAACTCGCCGAATCAGCTCTCTGAAATAATGCGGAGTCAGATGCCGTCTTCCTCCATGATGGGGAAGCTCGGAGGAAGCATGGTGTTTAAGGGGAAGGAGTGGGCACAGTCCCCCAAAGCTCCCTAATCTGCGCACGGGCCTAGTGCAGGGATCCTGTCGCCTCCTCTCTCCTGTGGTGAAGGCACTGGCCTAGACCCGGAGTCTGCCTGATAGCCGGAGCAAATGGCAAAGCCTAACCTACCACAGAAGATGGTCATAGGCATAGAGTGCCATGCTAGGCCAAGCACGCTGCTGCAGGGTTGTGACTGTGTCTGCTTAGTTCCGCATAGCAAGGTGAATCCCGGGCGTAACCTCGGAGCCCGGGAAAGCAAGTCCCAAGAGGCACCAGCTCTCCCGCGGCTCTTCTTCGCTGCCGCGCAGAGTGAACACCCAAAGCCTTTCTGAGGAAGCAGCAGCGAAGTGCGGTTCGTGCCAAGCTGAAAACCTCTGCGTAAGCATAGTATTCCCTGGGAAATCAGAGTCGGATCTGAGGGCTGCTGTTGCTGCTTGCTTTAGACTCGTATTCGCAGCACGATGGGAGAAACCCGCATAGAGCGAAAGCCTCTTTGCCCTGGCATCCCCTCTGGGAAAGCACACCATTATTTCGGAAATCAGAGTCCGGTCTGAGTTATGATCCTGTTTGCGTGAGCTGGTCTCCTCAGCACGGTGTAATAAACCCGCAGGGAGCGAAATCCTCTATGCCTGGGCATCCCCTCTGCCTGAGAGAGAAGCGCCGTTGCGCCTCTGGAAAGAGCATTAAAGAAAAGGGACACGTTTTTCAGGGCGGTCCCAAGGAGTAGTCTGTGGTAGGTGCAGCACGCTGCTCGGGGAGAAGAGCAAGTGCTGTTGGCCATGGTCTCGAAAAGGTGGCGAAGCAGGAGACCGGCCCTGGAAGGCACAGCGCCCGGAGGAAATACAAATGTCACCCACTCCCAGTGCAGAGAGACAGAAGCCTAGCTGCGAAGGAGACAGGAGAGGATGAGTAGGGCAGGGCATGTGCTCCACTCTTGGGAAGGAGTCTGGGCGGAGAGCATGCCTGTCCTTAACTCTGGGCCCAAGGAGACAGCAGTTCCTTGGCCACCCGTCCCTGGGGCAGACATACGCTAGCCACCAGGCGCCTACTCTGAACTCGCAGAAACAGCTCCCTGAAATAACGGGGAGTCAGATGCCATCTTCCTCCAGGATGTGGAAGCTCGGAGGAGGCACGAGGTTTAAGGGGAAGGAGTGGGCACAGTCCCACAAACTCTCTAATCTGTGCACGGGCCGTGTGTAGGGATCCTGTCGCCTCCTCTCTCCTGTGGTGAAGGCACTGGCCTAGACCCCTAGGTTGCCTGAGAGCCGGAGCAAAAGCCAAAGCCTAACCTACCCCAGGAAATGGTCATAGGCATAGAGTGCCATGCTAGGCCAAGCACGCTGCTGCAGGGTTGTGACTGTGTCTGCTTAGTTCGGCATAGCAAGGTGAATCCCGGGCGTAAACTCGGAGACCGGGAGAGCAAGTCCCAAGAGGCAACAGCTCTCCCGCGGCTCTTCTTCCCTCCCGCGCAGAGTGAACACCCAAAGCCTTTCTGAGGAAGCAGCAGCGAAGTGCGGTTCGTGCCATGTGAAAACCTCTGCGAAAGCATAGCAGTCGCTGGGAAATTAGAGTCGGATCTGAGAGCTGCTGTTGCTGCTTGCTTTAGCCTAGTATTTGCAGAACGATGGGAGAAACCCGCATGGAGCGAAAGCCTCTTTGCCCTGGCATCCCCTCTGGGAAAGCACAGCATTCTTTGGGAAATCAGAGTCCGGTCTGAGGGATGCTCCTGTTTGCTTGAGCTGGTCTCCTCAGCACGGTGTAGTAAACCCATATGGAGCGAAATCCTCTATGCCTGGGCATCCCTGCTGCATGGGAGAGAAGCGCGATTGCACCTGTGGAAAGAGCCTTAAGGAAAGGGAAATGTTTTTCACTCTGCTCCGCAGGAGCATATCTGTGGAAAGTGCAGCAAGCTGCCGGAGAGAAGAGCAGGAGCCGTTGGACTTCTGGTCTGGAAAAGATTGCGAAGCAGGAGAGCCGGCAATACAAGTATCCCCGGCTCCCAGTGCAGAGAGACAGAAGCCTGGCTGCTAAGGAGACAGGAAGGGATGCGTAGGGCAGGGCGCGTGCTCCACCCTTAGGAAGGAATCTGGGCAGAAAGCATGCCTGTCCTGAGCCTCTGGGCCCAAGGAGACAGCAGCTCCTTGGCCAGCTGTCCCTGGGGCAGACATGCGCTAGCCTCCAGGCGCCTACTCTGAACTCGCCGAATCAGCTCTCTGAAATAATGCGGAGTCAGATGCCGTCTTCCTCCATGATGGGGAAGCTCGGAGGAAGCATGGTGTTTAAGGGGAAGGAGTGGGCACAGTCCCCCAAAGCTCCCTAATCTGCGCACGGGCCTAGTGCAGGGATCCTGTCGCCTCCTCTCTCCTGTGGTGAAGGCACTGGCCTAGACCCGGAGTCTGCCTGATAGCCGGAGCAAATGGCAAAGCCTAACCTACCACAGAAGATGGTCATAGGCATAGAGTGCCATGCTAGGCCAAGCACGCTGCTGCAGGGTTGTGACTGTGTCTGCTTAGTTCCGCATAGCAAGGTGAATCCCGGGCGTAACCTCGGAGCCCGGGAAAGCAAGTCCCAAGAGGCACCAGCTCTCCCGCGGCTCTTCTTCGCTGCCGCGCAGAGTGAACACCCAAAGCCTTTCTGAGGAAGCAGCAGCGAAGTGCGGTTCGTGCCAAGCTGAAAACCTCTGCGTAAGCATAGTATTCCCTGGGAAATCAGAGTCGGATCTGAGGGCTGCTGTTGCTGCTTGCTTTAGACTCGTATTCGCAGCACGATGGGAGAAACCCGCATAGAGCGAAAGCCTCTTTGCCCTGGCATCCCCTCTGGGAAAGCACACCATTATTTCGGAAATCAGAGTCCGGTCTGAGTTATGCTCCTGTTTGCGTGAGCTGGTCTCCTCAGCACGGTGTAATAAACCCGCAGGGAGCGAAATCCTCTATGCCTGGGCATCCCCTCTGCCTGAGAGAGAAGCGCCGTTGCGCCTCTGGAAAGAGCATTAAAGAAAAGGGACACGTTTTTCAGGGCGGTCCCAAGGAGTAGTCTGTGGTAGGTGCAGCACGCTGCTCGGGGAGAAGAGCAAGTGCTGTTGGCCATGGTCTCGAAAAGGTGGCGAAGCAGGAGACCGGCCCTGGAAGGCACAGCGCCCGGAGGAAATACAAATGTCACCCTCTCCCAGTGCAGAGAGACAGAAGCCTAGCTGCGAAGGAGACAGGAGAGGATGAGTAGGGCAGGGCATGTGCTCCACTCTTGGGAAGGAGTCTGGGCGGAGAGCATGCCTGTCCTTAACTCTGGGCCCAAGGAGACAGCAGTTCCTTGGCCACCCGTCCCTGGGGCAGACATGCGCTAGCCACCAGGCGCCTACTCTGAACTCGCAGAAACAGCTCCCTGAAATAACGGGGAGTCAGATGCCATCTTCCTCCAGGATGTGGAAGCTCGGAGGAGGCACGAGGTTTAAGGGGAAGGAGTGGGCACAGTCCCACAAACTCTCTAATCTGTGCACGGGCCGTGTGTAGGGATCCTGTCGCCTCCTCTCTCCTGTGGTGAAGGCACTGGCCTAGACCCCTAGGTTGCCTGAGAGCCGGAGCAAAAGCCAAAGCCTAACCTACCCCAGGAAATGGTCATAGGCATAGAGTGCCATGCTAGGCCAAGCACGCTGCTGCAGGGTTGTGACTGTGTCTGCTTAGTTCGGCATAGCAAGGTGAATCCCGGGCGTAAACTCGGAGACCGGGAGAGCAAGTCCCAAGAGGCAACAGCTCTCCCGCGGCTCTTCTTCCCTCCCGCGCAGAGTGAACACCCAAAGCCTTTCTGAGGAAGCAGCAGCGAAGTGCGGTTCGTGCCATGTGAAAACCTCTGCGAAAGCATAGCAGTCGCTGGGAAATTAGAGTCGGATCTGAGAGCTGCTGTTGCTGCTTGCTTTAGCCTAGTATTTGCAGAACGATGGGAGAAACCCGCATGGAGCGAAAGCCTCTTTGCCCTGGCATCCCCTCTGGGAAAGCACAGCATTCTTTGGGAAATCAGAGTCCGGTCTGAGGGATGCTCCTGTTTGCTTGAGCTGGTCTCCTCAGCACGGTGTAGTAAACCCATATGGAGCGAAATCCTCTATGCCTGGGCATCCCTGCTGCATGGGAGAGAAGCGCGATTGCACCTGTGGAAAGAGCCTTAAGGAAAGGGAAATGTTTTTCACTCTGCTCCGCAGGAGCATATCTGTGGAAAGTGCAGCAAGCTGCCGGAGAGAAGAGCAGGAGCCGTTGGACTTCTGGTCTGGAAAAGATTGCGAAGCAGGAGAGCCGGCAATACAAGTATCCCCGGCTCCCAGTGCAGAGAGACAGAAGCCTGGCTGCTAAGGAGACAGGAAGGGATGCGTAGGGCAGGGCGCGTGCTCCACTCTTAGGAAGGAATCTGGGCAGAAAGCATGCCTGTCCTGAGCCTCTGGGCCCAAGGAGACAGCAGCTCCTTGGCCAGCTGTCCCTGGGGCAGACATGCGCTAGCCTCCAGGCGCCTACTCTGAACTCGCCGAATCAGCTCTCTGAAATAATGCGGAGTCAGATGCCGTCTTCCTCCATGATGGGGAAGCTCGGAGGAAGCATGGTGTTTAAGGGGAAGGAGTGGGCACAGTCCCCCAAAGCTCCCTAATCTGCGCACGGGCCTAGTGCAGGGATCCTGTCGCCTCCTCTCTCCTGTGGTGAAGGCACTGGCCTAGACCCGGAGTCTGCCTGATAGCCGGAGCAAATGGCAAAGCCTAACCTACCACAGAAGATGGTCATAGGCATAGAGTGCCATGCTAGGCCAAGCACGCTGCTGCAGGGTTGTGACTGTGTCTGCTTAGTTCCGCATAGCAAGGTGAATCCCGGGCGTAACCTCGGAGCCCGGGAAAGCAAGTCCCAAGAGGCACCAGCTCTCCCGAGGCTCTTCTTCGCTGACGCGCAGAGTGAACACCCAAAGCCTTTCTGAGGAAGCAGCAGCGAAGTGCGGTTCGTGCCAAGCTGAAAACCTCTGCGTAAGCATAGTATTCCCTGGGAAATCAGAGTCGGATCTGAGGGCTGCTGTTGCTGCTTGCTTTAGACTCGTATTCGCAGCACGATGGGAGAAACCCGCATAGAGCGAAAGCCTCTTTGCCCTGGCATCCCCTCTGGGAAAGCACACCATTATTTCGGAAATCAGAGTCCGGTCTGAGTTATGATCCTGTTTGCGTGAGCTGGTCTCCTCAGCACGGTGTAATAAACCCGCAGGGAGCGAAATCCTCTATGCCTGGGCATCCCCTCTGCCTGAGAGAGAAGCGCCGTTGCGCCTCTGGAAAGAGCATTAAAGAAAAGGGACACGTTTTTCAGGGCGGTCCCAAGGAGTAGTCTGTGGTAGGTGCAGCACGCTGCTCGGGGAGAAGAGCAAGTGCTGTTGGCCATGGTCTCGAAAAGGTGGCGAAGCAGGAGACCGGCCCTGGAAGGCACAGCGCCCGGAGGAAATACAAATGTCACCCACTCCCAGTGCAGAGAGACAGAAGCCTAGCTGCGAAGGAGACAGGAGAGGATGAGTAGGGCAGGGCATGTGCTCCACTCTTGGGAAGGAGTCTGGGCGGAGAGCATGCCTGTCCTTAACTCTGGGCCCAAGGAGACAGCAGTTCCTTGGCCACCCGTCCCTGGGGCAGACATGCGCTAGCCACCAGGCGCCTACTCTGAACTCGCAGAAACAGCTCCCTGAAATAACGGGGAGTCAGATGCCATCTTCCTCCAGGATGTGGAAGCTCGGAGGAGGCACGAGGTTTAAGGGGAAGGAGTGGGCACAGTCCCACAAACTCTCTAATCTGTGCACGGGCCGTGTGTAGGGATCCTGTCGCCTCCTCTCTCCTGTGGTGAAGGCACTGGCCTAGACCCCTAGGTTGCCTGAGAGCCGGAGCAAAAGCCAAAGCCTAACCTACCCCAGGAAATGGTCATAGGCATAGAGTGCCATGCTAGGCCAAGCACGCTGCTGCAGGGTTGTGACTGTGTCTGCTTAGTTCGGCATAGCAAGGTGAATCCCGGGCGTAAACTCGGAGACCGGGAGAGCAAGTCCCAAGAGGCAACAGCTCTCCCGCGGCTCTTCTTCCCTCCCGCGCAGAGTGAACACCCAAAGCCTTTCTGAGGAAGCAGCAGCGAAGTGCGGTTCGTGCCATGTGAAAACCTCTGCGAAAGCATAGCAGTCGCTGGGAAATTAGAGTCGGATCTGAGAGCTGCTGTTGCTGCTTGCTTTAGCCTAGTATTTGCAGAACGATGGGAGAAACCCGCATGGAGCGAAAGCCTCTTTGCCCTGGCATCCCCTCTGGGAAAGCACAGCATTCTTTGGGAAATCAGAGTCCGGTCTGAGGGATGCTCCTGTTTGCTTGAGCTGGTCTCCTCAGCACGGTGTAGTAAACCCATATGGAGCGAAATCCTCTATGCCTGGGCATCCCTGCTGCATGGGAGAGAAGCGCGATTGCACCTGTGGAAAGAGCCTTAAGGAAAGGGAAATGTTTTTCACTCTGCTCCGCAGGAGCATATCTGTGGAAAGTGCAGCAAGCTGCCGGAGAGAAGAGCAGGAGCCGTTGGACTTCTGGTCTGGAAAAGATTGCGAAGCAGGAGAGCCGGCAATACAAGTATCCCCGGCTCCCAGTGCAGAGAGACAGAAGCCTGGCTGCTAAGGAGACAGGAAGGGATGCGTAGGGCAGGGCGCGTGCTCCACCCTTAGGAAGGAATCTGGGCAGAAAGCATGCCTGTCCTGAGCCTCTGGGCCCAAGGAGACAGCAGCTCCTTGGCCAGCTGTCCCTGGGGCAGACATGCGCTAGCCTCCAGGCGCCTACTCTGAACTCGCCGAATCAGCTCTCTGAAATAATGCGGAGTCAGATGCCGTCTTCCTCCATGATGGGGAAGCTCGGAGGAAGCATGGTGTTTAAGGGGAAGGAGTGGGCACAGTCCCCCAAAGCTCCCTAATCTGCGCACGGGCCTAGTGCAGGGATCCTGTCGCCTCCTCTCTCCTGTGGTGAAGGCACTGGCCTAGACCCGGAGTCTGCCTGATAGCCGGAGCAAATGGCAAAGCCTAACCTACCACAGAAGATGGTCATAGGCATAGAGTGCCATGCTAGGCCAAGCACGCTGCTGCAGGGTTGTGACTGTGTCTGCTTAGTTCCGCATAGCAAGGTGAATCCCGGGCGTAACCTCGGAGCCCGGGAAAGCAAGTCCCAAGAGGCACCAGCTCTCCCGCGGCTCTTCTTCGCTGCCGCGCAGAGTGAACACCCAAAGCCTTTCTGAGGAAGCAGCAGCGAAGTGCGGTTCGTGCCAAGCTGAAAACCTCTGCCTAAGCATAGTATTCCCTGGGAAATCAGAGTCGGATCTGAGGGCTGCTGTTGCTGCTTGCTTTAGACTCGTATTCGCAGCCCGATGGGAGAAACCCGCATAGAGCGAAAGCCTCTTTGCCCTGGCATCCCCTCTGGGAAAGCACACCATTATTTCGGAAATCAGAGTCCGGTCTGAGTTATGATCCTGTTTGCGTGAGCTGGTCTCCTCAGCACGGTGTAATAAACCCGCAGGGAGCGAAATCCTCTATGCCTGGGCATCCCCTCTGCCTGAGAGAGAAGCGCCGTTGCGCCTCTGGAAAGAGCATTAAAGAAAAGGGACACGTTTTTCAGGGCGGTCCCAAGGAGTAGTCTGTGGTAGGTGCAGCACGCTGCTCGGGGAGAAGAGCAAGTGCTGTTGGCCATGGTCTCGAAAAGGTGGCGAAGCAGGAGACCGGCCCTGGAAGGCACAGCGCCCGGAGGAAATACAAATGTCACCCACTCCCAGTGCAGAGAGACAGAAGCCTAGCTGCGAAGGAGACAGGAGAGGATGAGTAGGGCAGGGCATGTGCTCCACTCTTGGGAAGGAGTCTGGGCGGAGAGCATGCCTGTCCTTAACTCTGGGCCCAAGGAGACAGCAGTTCCTTGGCCACCCGTCCCTGGGGCAGACATACGCTAGCCACCAGGCGCCTACTCTGAACTCGCAGAAACAGCTCCCTGAAATAACGGGGAGTCAGATGCCATCTTCCTCCAGGATGTGGAAGCTCGGAGGAGGCACGAGGTTTAAGGGGAAGGAGTGGGCACAGTCCCACAAACTCTCTAATCTGTGCACGGGCCGTGTGTAGGGATCCTGTCGCCTCCTCTCTCCTGTGGTGAAGGCACTGGCCTAGACCCCTAGGTTGCCTGAGAGCCGGAGCAAAAGCCAAAGCCTAACCTACCCCAGGAAATGGTCATAGGCATAGAGTGCCATGCTAGGCCAAGCACGCTGCTGCAGGGTTGTGACTGTGTCTGCTTAGTTCGGCATAGCAAGGTGAATCCCGGGCGTAAACTCGGAGACCGGGAGAGCAAGTCCCAAGAGGCAACAGCTCTCCCGCGGCTCTTCTTCCCTCCCGCGCAGAGTGAACACCCAAAGCCTTTCTGAGGAAGCAGCAGCGAAGTGCGGTTCGTGCCATGTGAAAACCTCTGCGAAAGCATAGCAGTCGCTGGGAAATTAGAGTCGGATCTGAGAGCTGCTGTTGCTGCTTGCTTTAGCCTAGTATTTGCAGAACGATGGGAGAAACCCGCATGGAGCGAAAGCCTCTTTGCCCTGGCATCCCCTCTGGGAAAGCACAGCATTCTTTGGGAAATCAGAGTCCGGTCTGAGGGATGCTCCTGTTTGCTTGAGCTGGTCTCCTCAGCACGGTGTAGTAAACCCATATGGAGCGAAATCCTCTATGCCTGGGCATCCCTGCTGCATGGGAGAGAAGCGCGATTGCACCTGTGGAAAGAGCCTTAAGGAAAGGGAAATGTTTTTCACTCTGCTCCGCAGGAGCATATCTGTGGAAAGTGCAGCAAGCTGCCGGAGAGAAGAGCAGGAGCCGTTGGACTTCTGGTCTGGAAAAGATTGCGAAGCAGGAGAGCCGGCAATACAAGTATCCCCGGCTCCCAGTGCAGAGAGACAGAAGCCTGGCTGCTAAGGAGACAGGAAGGGATGCGTAGGGCAGGGCGCGTGCTCCACCCTTAGGAAGGAATCTGGGCAGAAAGCATGCCTGTCCTGAGCCTCTGGGCCCAAGGAGACAGCAGCTCCTTGGCCAGCTGTCCCTGGGGCAGACATGCGCTAGCCTCCAGGCGCCTACTCTGAACTCGCCGAATCAGCTCTCTGAAATAATGCGGAGTCAGATGCCGTCTTCCTCCATGATGGGGAAGCTCGGAGGAAGCATGGTGTTTAAGGGGAAGGAGTGGGCACAGTCCCCCAAAGCTCCCTAATCTGCGCACGGGCCTAGTGCAGGGATCCTGTCGCCTCCTCTCTCCTGTGGTGAAGGCACTGGCCTAGACCCGGAGTCTGCCTGATAGCCGGAGCAAATGGCAAAGCCTAACCTACCACAGAAGATGGTCATAGGCATAGAGTGCCATGCTAGGCCAAGCACGCTGCTGCAGGGTTGTGACTGTGTCTGCTTAGTTCCGCATAGCAAGGTGAATCCCGGGCGTAACCTCGGAGCCCGGGAAAGCAAGTCCCAAGAGGCACCAGCTCTCCCGCGGCTCTTCTTCGCTGCCGCGCAGAGTGAACACCCAAAGCCTTTCTGAGGAAGCAGCAGCGAAGTGCGGTTCGTGCCAAGCTGAAAACCTCTGCGTAAGCATAGTATTCCCTGGGAAATCAGAGTCGGATCTGAGGGCTGCTGTTGCTGCTTGCTTTAGACTCGTATTCGCAGCACGATGGGAGAAACCCGCATAGAGCGAAAGCCTCTTTGCCCTGGCATCCCCTCTGGGAAAGCACACCATTATTTCGGAAATCAGAGTCCGGTCTGAGTTATGCTCCTGTTTGCGTGAGCTGGTCTCCTCAGCACGGTGTAATAAACCCGCAGGGAGCGAAATCCTCTATGCCTGGGCATCCCCTCTGCCTGAGAGAGAAGCGCCGTTGCGCCTCTGGAAAGAGCATTAAAGAAAAGGGACACGTTTTTCAGGGCGGTCCCAAGGAGTAGTCTGTGGTAGGTGCAGCACGCTGCTCGGGGAGAAGAGCAAGTGCTGTTGGCCATGGTCTCGAAAAGGTGGCGAAGCAGGAGACCGGCCCTGGAAGGCACAGCGCCCGGAGGAAATACAAATGTCACCCTCTCCCAGTGCAGAGAGACAGAAGCCTAGCTGCGAAGGAGACAGGAGAGGATGAGTAGGGCAGGGCATGTGCTCCACTCTTGGGAAGGAGTCTGGGCGGAGAGCATGCCTGTCCTTAACTCTGGGCCCAAGGAGACAGCAGTTCCTTGGCCACCCGTCCCTGGGGCAGACATGCGCTAGCCACCAGGCGCCTACTCTGAACTCGCAGAAACAGCTCCCTGAAATAACGGGGAGTCAGATGCCATCTTCCTCCAGGATGTGGAAGCTCGGAGGAGGCACGAGGTTTAAGGGGAAGGAGTGGGCACAGTCCCACAAACTCTCTAATCTGTGCACGGGCCGTGTGTAGGGATCCTGTCGCCTCCTCTCTCCTGTGGTGAAGGCACTGGCCTAGACCCCTAGGTTGCCTGAGAGCCGGAGCAAAAGCCAAAGCCTAACCTACCCCAGGAAATGGTCATAGGCATAGAGTGCCATGCTAGGCCAAGCACGCTGCTGCAGGGTTGTGACTGTGTCTGCTTAGTTCGGCATAGCAAGGTGAATCCCGGGCGTAAACTCGGAGACCGGGAGAGCAAGTCCCAAGAGGCAACAGCTCTCCCGCGGCTCTTCTTCCCTCCCGCGCAGAGTGAACACCCAAAGCCTTTCTGAGGAAGCAGCAGCGAAGTGCGGTTCGTGCCATGTGAAAACCTCTGCGAAAGCATAGCAGTCGCTGGGAAATTAGAGTCGGATCTGAGAGCTGCTGTTGCTGCTTGCTTTAGCCTAGTATTTGCAGAACGATGGGAGAAACCCGCATGGAGCGAAAGCCTCTTTGCCCTGGCATCCCCTCTGGGAAAGCACAGCATTCTTTGGGAAATCAGAGTCCGGTCTGAGGGATGCTCCTGTTTGCTTGAGCTGGTCTCCTCAGCACGGTGTAGTAAACCCATATGGAGCGAAATCCTCTATGCCTGGGCATCCCTGCTGCATGGGAGAGAAGCGCGATTGCACCTGTGGAAAGAGCCTTAAGGAAAGGGAAATGTTTTTCACTCTGCTCCGCAGGAGCATATCTGTGGAAAGTGCAGCAAGCTGCCGGAGAGAAGAGCAGGAGCCGTTGGACTTCTGGTCTGGAAAAGATTGCGAAGCAGGAGAGCCGGCAATACAAGTATCCCCGGCTCCCAGTGCAGAGAGACAGAAGCCTGGCTGCTAAGGAGACAGGAAGGGATGCGTAGGGCAGGGCGCGTGCTCCACTCTTAGGAAGGAATCTGGGCAGAAAGCATGCCTGTCCTGAGCCTCTGGGCCCAAGGAGACAGCAGCTCCTTGGCCAGCTGTCCCTGGGGCAGACATGCGCTAGCCTCCAGGCGCCTACTCTGAACTCGCCGAATCAGCTCTCTGAAATAATGCGGAGTCAGATGCCGTCTTCCTCCATGATGGGGAAGCTCGGAGGAAGCATGGTGTTTAAGGGGAAGGAGTGGGCACAGTCCCCCAAAGCTCCCTAATCTGCGCACGGGCCTAGTGCAGGGATCCTGTCGCCTCCTCTCTCCTGTGGTGAAGGCACTGGCCTAGACCCGGAGTCTGCCTGATAGCCGGAGCAAATGGCAAAGCCTAACCTACCACAGAAGATGGTCATAGGCATAGAGTGCCATGCTAGGCCAAGCACGCTGCTGCAGGGTTGTGACTGTGTCTGCTTAGTTCCGCATAGCAAGGTGAATCCCGGGCGTAACCTCGGAGCCCGGGAAAGCAAGTCCCAAGAGGCACCAGCTCTCCCGCGGCTCTTCTTCGCTGCCGCGCAGAGTGAACACCCAAAGCCTTTCTGAGGAAGCAGCAGCGAAATGCGGTTCGTGCCAAGCTGAAAACCTCTGCGTAAGCATAGTATTCCCTGGGAAATCAGAGTCGGATCTGAGGGCTGCTGTTGCTGCTTGCTTTAGACTCGTATTCGCAGCACGATGGGAGAAACCCGCATAGAGCGAAAGCCTCTTTGCCCTGGCATCCCCTCTGGGAAAGCACACCATTATTTCGGAAATCAGAGTCCGGTCTGAGTTATGCTCCTGTTTGCGTGAGCTGGTCTCCTCAGCACGGTGTAATAAACCCGCAGGGAGCGAAATCCTCTATGCCTGGGCATCCCCTCTGCCTGAGAGAAAAGCGCCGTTGCGCCTCTGGAAAGAGCATTAAAGAAAAGGGACACGTTTTTCAGGGCGGTCCCAAGGAGTAGTCTGTGGTAGGTGCAGCACGCTGCTCGGGGAGAAGAGCAAGTGCTGTTGGCCATGGTCTCGAAAAGGTGGCGAAGCAGGAGACCGGCCCTGGAAGGCACAGCGCCCGGAGGAAATACAAATGTCACCCACTCCCAGTGCAGAGAGACAGAAGCCTAGCTGCGAAGGAGACAGGAGAGGATGAGTAGGGCAGGGCATGTGCTCCACTCTTGGGAAGGAGTCTGGGCGGAGAGCATGCCTGTCCTTAACTCTGGGCCCAAGGAGACAGCAGTTCCTTGGCCACCCGTCCCTGGGGCAGACATGCGCTAGCCACCAGGCGCCTACTCTGAACTCGCAGAAACAGCTCCCTGAAATAACGGGGAGTCAGATGCCATCTTCCTCCAGGATGTGGAAGCTCGGAGGAGGCACGAGGTTTAAGGGGAAGGAGTGGGCACAGTCCCACAAACTCTCTAATCTGTGCGCGGGCCGTGTGTAGGGATCCTGTCGCCTCCTCTCTCCTGTGGTGAAGGCACTGGCCTAGACCCCTAGGTTGCCTGAGAGCCGGAGCAAAAGCCAAAGCCTAACCTACCCCAGGAAATGGTCATAGGCATGGAGTGCCATGCTAGGCCAAGCACGCTGCTGCAGGGTTGTGACTGTGTCTGCTTAGTTCGGCATAGCAAGGTGAATCCCGGGCGTAAACTCGGAGACCGGGAGAGCAAGTCCCAAGAGGCAACAGCTCTCCCGCGGCTCTTCTTCCCTCCCGCGCAGAGTGAACACCCAAAGCCTTTCTGAGGAAGCAGCAGCGAAGTGCGTTTCGTGCCATGTGAAAACCTCTGCGAAAGCACAGCAGTCGCTGGGAAATTAGAGTCGGATCTGAGAGCTGCTGTTGCTGCTTGCTTTAGCCTAGTATTTGCAGAACGATGGGAGAAACCCGCATGGAGCGAAAGCCTCTTTGCCCTGGCATCCCCTCTGGGAAAGCACAGCATTCTTTGGGAAATCAGAGTCCGGTCTGAGGGATGCTCCTGTTTGCTTGAGCTGGTCTCCTCAGCACGGTGTAGTAAACCCATATGGAGCGAAATCCTCTATGCCTGGGCATCCCTGCTGCATGGGAGAGAAGCGCGATTGCACCTGTGGAAAGAGCCTTAAGGAAAGGGAAATGTTTTTCACTCTGCTCCCCAGGAGCATATCTGTGGAAAGTGCAGCAAGCTGCCGGAGAGAAGAGCAGGAGCCGTTGGACTTCTGGTCTGGAAAAGATTGCGAAGCAGGAGAGCCGGCAATACAAGTATCCCCGGCTCCCAGTGCAGAGAGACAGAAGCCTGGCTGCTAAGGAGACAGGAAGGGATGCGTAGGGCAGGGCGCGTGCTCCACTCTTAGGAAGGAATCTGGGCAGAAAGCATGCCTGTCCTGAGCCTCTGGGCCCAAGGAGACAGCAGCTCCTTGGCCAGCTGTCCCTGGGGCAGACATGCGCTAGCCTCCAGGCGCCTACTCTGAACTCGCCGAATCAGCTCTCTGAAATAATGCGGAGTCAGATGCCGTCTTCCTCCATGATGGGGAAGCTCGGAGGAAGCATGGTGTTTAAGGGGAAGGAGTGGGCACAGTCCCCCAAAGCTCCCTAATCTGCGCACGGGCCTAGTGCAGGGATCCTGTCGCCTCCTCTCTCCTGTGGTGAAGGCACTGGCCTAGACCCGGAGTCTGCCTGATAGCCGGAGCAAATGGCAAAGCCTAACCTACCACAGAAGATGGTCATAGGCATAGAGTGCCATGCTAGGCCAAGCACGCTGCTGCAGGGTTGTGACTGTGTCTGCTTAGTTCCGCATAGCAAGGTGAATCCCGGGCGTAACCTCGGAGCCCGGGAAAGCAAGTCCCAAGAGGCACCAGCTCTCCCGCGGCTCTTCTTCGCTGCCGCGCAGAGTGAACACCCAAAGCCTTTCTGAGGAAGCAGCAGCGAAGTGCGGTTCGTGCCAAGCTGAAAACCTCTGCGTAAGCATAGTATTCCCTGGGAAATCAGAGTCGGATCTGAGGGCTGCTGTTGCTGCTTGCTTTAGACTCGTATTCGCAGCACGATGGGAGAAACCCGCATAGAGCGAAAGCCTCTTTGCCCTGGCATCCCCTCTGGGAAAGCACACCATTATTTCGGAAATCAGAGTCCGGTCTGAGTTATGCTCCTGTTTGCGTGAGCTGGTCTCCTCAGCACGGTGTAATAAACCCGCAGGGAGCGAAATCCTCTATGCCTGGGCATCCCCTCTGCCTGAGAGAGAAGCGCCGTTGCGCCTCTGGAAAGAGCATTAAAGAAAAGGGACACGTTTTTCAGGGCGGTCCCAAGGAGTAGTCTGTGGTAGGTGCAGCACGCTACTCGGGGAGAAGAGCAAGTGCTGTTGGCCATGGTCTCGAAAAGGTGGCGAAGCAGGAGACCGGCCCTGGAAGGCACAGCGCCCGGAGGAAATACAAATGTCACCCACTCCCAGTGCAGAGAGACAGAAGCCTAGCTGCGAAGGAGACAGGAGAGGATGAGTAGGGCAGGGCATGTGCTCCACTCTTGGGAAGGAGTCTGGGCGGAGAGCATGCCTGTCCTTAACTCTGGGCCCAAGGAGACAGCAGTTCCTTGGCCACCCGTCCCTGGGGCAGACATGCGCTAGCCACCAGGCGCCTACTCTGAACTCGCAGAAACAGCTCCCTGAAATAACGGGGAGTCAGATGCCATCTTCCTCCAGGATGTGGAAGCTCGGAGGAGGCACGAGGTTTAAGGGGAAGGAGTGGGCACAGTCCCACAAACTCTCTAATCTGTGCGCGGGCCGTGTGTAGGGATCCTGTCGCCTCCTCTCTCCTGTGGTGAAGGCACTGGCCTAGACCCCTAGGTTGCCTGAGAGCCGGGGCAAAAGCCAAAGCCTAACCTACCCCAGGAAATGGTCATAGGCATAGAGTGCCATGCTAGGCCAAGCACGCTGCTGCAGGGTTGTGACTGTGTCTGCTTAGTTCGGCATAGCAAGGTGAATCCCGGGCGTAAACTCGGAGACCGGGAGAGCAAGTCCCAAGAGGCAACAGCTCTCCCGCGGCTCTTCTTCCCTCCCGCGCAGAGTGAACACCCAAAGCCTTTCTGAGGAAGCAGCAGCGAAGTGCGGTTCGTGCCATGTGAAAACCTCTGCGAAAGCATAGCAGTCGCTGGGAAATTAGAGTCGGATCTGAGAGCTGCTGTTGCTGCTTGCTTTAGCCTAGTATTTGCAGAACGATGGGAGAAACCCGCATGGAGCGAAAGCCTCTTTGCCCTGGCATCCCCTCTGGGAAAGCACAGCATTCTTTGGGAAATCAGAGTCCGGTCTGAGGGATGCTCCTGTTTGCTTGAGCTGGTCTCCTCAGCACGGTGTAGTAAACCCATATGGAGCGAAATCCTCTATGCCTGGGCATCCCTGCTGCATGGGAGAGAAGCGCGATTGCACCTGTGGAAAGAGCCTTAAGGAAAGGGAAATGTTTTTCACTCTGCTCCGCAGGAGCATATCTGTGGAAAGTGCAGCAAGCTGCCGGAGAGAAGAGCAGGAGCCGTTGGACTTCTGGTCTGGAAAAGATTGCGAAGCAGGAGAGCCGGCAATACAAGTATCCCCGGCTCCCAGTGCAGAGAGACAGAAGCCTGGCTGCTAAGGAGACAGGAAGGGATGCGTAGGGCAGGGCGCGTGCTCCACTCTTAGGAAGGAATCTGGGCAGAAAGCATGCCTGTCCTGAGCCTCTGGGCCCAAGGAGACAGCAGCTCCTTGGCCAGCTGTCCCTGGGGCAGACATGCGCTAGCCTCCAGGCGCCTACTCTGAACTCGCCGAATCAGCTCTCTGAAATAATGCGGAGTCAGATGCCGTCTTCCTCCATGATGGGGAAGCTCGGAGGAAGCATGGTGTTTAAGGGGAAGGAGTGGGCACAGTCCCCCAAAGCTCCCTAATCTGCGCACGGGCCTAGTGCAGGGATCCTGTCGCCTCCTCTCTCCTGTGGTGAAGGCACTGGCCTAGACCCGGAGTCTGCCTGATAGCCGGAGCAAATGGCAAAGCCTAACCTACCACAGAAGATGGTCATAGGCATAGAGTGCCATGCTAGGCCAAGCACGCTGCTGCAGGGTTGTGACTGTGTCTGCTTAGTTCCGCATAGCAAGGTGAATCCCGGGCGTAACCTCGGAGCCCGGGAAAGCAAGTCCCAAGAGGCACCAGCTCTCCCGCGGCTCTTCTTCGCTGCCGCGCAGAGTGAACACCCAAAGCCTTTCTGAGGAAGCAGCAGCGAAGTGCGGTTCGTGCCAAGCTGAAAACCTCTGCGTAAGCATAGTATTCCCTGGGAAATCAGAGTCGGATCTGAGGGCTGCTGTTGCTGCTTGGTTTAGACTCGTATTCGCAGCACGATGGGAGAAACCCGCATAGAGCGAAAGCCTCTTTGCCCTGGCATCCCCTCTGGGAAAGCACACCATTATTTCGGAAATCAGAGTCCGGTCTGAGTTATGATCCTGTTTGCGTGAGCTGGTCTCCTCAGCACGGTGTAATAAACCCGCAGGGAGCGAAATCCTCTATGCCTGGGCATCCCCTCTGCCTGAGAGAGAAGCGCCGTTGCGCCTCTGGAAAGAGCATTAAAGAAAAGGGACACGTTTTTCAGGGCGGTCCCAAGGAGTAGTCTGTGGTAGGTGCAGCACGCTGCTCGGGGAGAAGAGCAAGTGCTGTTGGCCATGGTCTCGAAAAGGTGGCGAAGCAGGAGACCGGCCCTGGAAGGCACAGCGCCCGGAGGAAATACAAATGTCACCCACTCCCAGTGCAGAGAGACAGAAGCCTAGCTGCGAAGGAGACAGGAGAGGATGAGTAGGGCAGGGCATGTGCTCCACTCTTGGGAAGGAGTCTGGGCGGAGAGCATGCCTGTCCTTAACTCTGGGCCCAAGGAGACAGCAGTTCCTTGGCCACCCGTCCCTGGGGCAGACATGCGCTAGCCACCAGGCGCCTACTCTGAACTCGCAGAAACAGCTCCCTGAAATAACGGGGAGTCAGATGCCATCTTCCTCCAGGATGTGGAAGCTCGGAGGAGGCACGAGGTTTAAGGGGAAGGAGTGGGCACAGTCCCACAAACTCTCTAATCTGTGCGCGGGCCGTGTGTAGGGATCCTGTCGCCTCCTCTCTCCTGTGGTGAAGGCACTGGCCTAGACCCCTAGGTTGCCTGAGAGCCGGAGCAAAAGCCAAAGCCTAACCTACCCCAGGAAATGGTCATAGGCATAGAGTGCCATGCTAGGCCAAGCACGCTGCTGCAGGGTTGTGACTGTGTCTGCTTAGTTCGGCATAGCAAGGTGAATCCCGGGCGTAAACTCGGAGACCGGGAGAGCAAGTCCCAAGAGGCAACAGCTCTCCCGCGGCTCTTCTTCCCTCCCGCGCAGAGTGAACACCCAAAGCCTTTCTGAGGAAGCAGCAGCGAAGTGCGGTTCGTGCCATGTGAAAACCTCTGCGAAAGCATAGCAGTCGCTGGGAAATTAGAGTCGGATCTGAGAGCTGCTGTTGCTGCTTGCTTTAGCCTAGTATTTGCAGAACGATGGGAGAAACCCGCATGGAGCGAAAGCCTCTTTGCCCTGGCATCCCCTCTGGGAAAGCACAGCATTCTTTGGGAAATCAGAGTCCGGTCTGAGGGATGCTCCTGTTTGCTTGAGCTGGTCTCCTCAGCACGGTGTAGTAAACCCATATGGAGCGAAATCCTCTATGCCTGGGCATCCCTGCTGCATGGGAGAGAAGCGCGATTGCACCTGTGGAAAGAGCCTTAAGGAAAGGGAAATGTTTTTCACTCTGCTCCGCAGGAGCATATCTGTGGAAAGTGCAGCAAGCTGCCGGAGAGAAGAGCAGGAGCCGTTGGACTTCTGGTCTGGAAAAGATTGCGAAGCAGGAGAGCCGGCAATACAAGTATCCCCGGCTCCCAGTGCAGAGAGACAGAAGCCTGGCTGCTAAGGAGACAGGAAGGGATGCGTAGGGCAGGGCGCGTGCTCCACTCTTAGGAAGGAATCTGGGCAGAAAGCATGCCTGTCCTGAGCCTCTGGGCCCAAGGAGACAGCAGCTCCTTGGCCAGCTGTCCCTGGGGCAGACATGCGCTAGCCTCCAGGCGCCTACTCTGAACTCGCCGAATCAGCTCTCTGAAATAATGCGGAGTCAGATGCCGTCTTCCTCCATGATGGGGAAGCTCGGAGGAAGCATGGTGTTTAAGGGGAAGGAGTGGGCACAGTCCCCCAAAGCTCCCTAATCTGCGCACGGGCCTAGTGCAGGGATCCTGTCGCCTCCTCTCTCCTGTGGTGAAGGCACTGGCCTAGACCCGGAGTCTGCCTGATAGCCGGAGCAAATGGCAAAGCCTAACCTACCACAGAAGATGGTCATAGGCATAGAGTGCCATGCTAGGCCAAGCACGCTGCTGCAGGGTTGTGACTGTGTCTGCTTAGTTCCGCATAGCAAGGTGAATCCCGGGCGTAACCTCGGAGCCCGGGAAAGCAAGTCCCAAGAGGCACCAGCTCTCCCGCGGCTCTTCTTCGCTGCCGCGCAGAGTGAACACCCAAAGCCTTTCTGAGGAAGCAGCAGCGAAGTGCGGTTCGTGCCAAGCTGAAAACCTCTGCGTAAGCATAGTATTCCCTGGGAAATCAGAGTCGGATCTGAGGGCTGCTGTTGCTGCTTGCTTTAGACTCGTATTCGCAGCACGATGGGAGAAACCCGCATAGAGCGAAAGCCTCTTTGCCCTGGCATCCCCTCTGGGAAAGCACACCATTATTTCGGAAATCAGAGTCCGGTCTGAGTTATGCTCCTGTTTGCGTGAGCTGGTCTCCTCAGCACGGTGTAATAAACCCGCAGGGAGCGAAATCCTCTATGCCTGGGCTTCCCCTCTGCCTGAGAGAGAAGCGCCGTTGCGCCTCTGGAAAGAGTATTAAAGAAAAGGGACACGTTTTTCAGGGCGGTCCCAAGGAGTAGTCTGTGGTAGGTGCAGCACGCTGCTCGGGGAGAAGAGCAAGTGCTGTTGGCCATGGTCTCGAAAAGGTGGCGAAGCAGGAGACCGGCCCTGGAAGGCACAGCGCCCGGAGGAAATACAAATGTCACCCACTCCCAGTGCAGAGAGACAGAAGCCTAGCTGCGAAGGAGACAGGAGAGGATGAGTAGGGCAGGGCATGTGCTCCACTCTTGGGAAGGAGTCTGGGCGGAGAGCATGCCTGTCCTTAACTCTGGGCCCAAGGAGACAGCAGTTCCTTGGCCACCCGTCCCTGGGGCAGACATGCGCTAGCCACCAGGCGCCTACTCTGAACTCGCAGAAACAGCTCCCTGAAATAACGGGGAGTCAGATGCCATCTTCCTCCAGGATGTGGAAGCTCGGAGGAGGCACGAGGTTTAAGGGGAAGGAGTGGGCACAGTCCCACAAACTCTCTAATCTGTGCACGGGCCGTGTGTAGGGATCCTGTCGCCTCCTCTCTCCTGTGGTGAAGGCACTGGCCTAGACCCCTAGGTTGCCTGAGAGCCGGAGCAAAAGCCAAAGCCTAACCTACCCCAGGAAATGGTCATAGGCATAGAGTGCCATGCTAGGCCAAGCACGCTGCTGCAGGGTTGTGACTGTGTCTGCTTAGTTCGGCATAGCAAGGTGAATCCCGGGCGTAAACTCGGAGACCGGGAGAGCAAGTCCCAAGAGGCAACAGCTCTCCCGCGGCTCTTCTTCCCTCCCGCGCAGAGTGAACACCCAAAGCCTTTCTGAGGAAGCAGCAGCGAAGTGCGGTTCGTGCCATGTGAAAACCTCTGCGAAAGCATAGCAGTCGCTGGGAAATTAGAGTCGGATCTGAGAGCTGCTGTTGCTGCTTGCTTTAGCCTAGTATTTGCAGAACGATGGGAGAAACCCGCATGGAGCGAAAGCCTCTTTGCCCTGGCATCCCCTCTGGGAAAGCACAGCATTCTTTGGGAAATCAGAGTCCGGTCTGAGGGATGCTCCTGTTTGCTTGAGCTGGTCTCCTCAGCACGGTGTAGTAAACCCATATGGAGCGAAATCCTCTATGCCTGGGCATCCCTGCTGCATGGGAGAGAAGCGCGATTGCACCTGTGGAAAGAGCCTTAAGGAAAGGGAAATGTTTTTCACTCTGCTCCGCAGGAGCATATCTGTGGAAAGTGCAGCAAGCTGCCGGAGAGAAGTTGCAGGAGCCGTTGGACTTCTGGTCTGGAAAAGATTGCGAAGCAGGAGAGCCGGCAATACAAGTATCCCCGGCTCCCAGTGCAGAGAGACAGAAGCCTGGCTGCTAAGGAGACAGGAAGGGATGCGTAGGGCAGGGCGCGTGCTCCACTCTTAGGAAGGAATCTGGGCAGAAAGCATGCCTGTCCTGAGCCTCTGGGCCCAAGGAGACAGCAGCTCCTTGGCCAGCTGTCCCTGGGGCAGACATGCGCTAGCCTCCAGGCGCCTACTCTGAACTCGCCGAATCAGCTCTCTGAAATAATGCGGAGTCAGATGCCGTCTTCCTCCATGATGGGGAAGCTCGGAGGAAGCATGGTGTTTAAGGGGAAGGAGTGGGCACAGTCCCCCAAAGCTCCCTAATCTGCGCACGGGCCTAGTGCAGGGATCCTGTCGCCTCCTCTCTCCTGTGGTGAAGGCACTGGCCTAGACCCGGAGTCTGCCTGATAGCCGGAGCAAATGGCAAAGCCTAACCTACCACAGAAGATGGTCATAGGCATAGAGTGCCATGCTAGGCCAAGCACGCTGCTGCAGGGTTGTGACTGTGTCTGCTTAGTTCCGCATAGCAAGGTGAATCCCGGGCGTAACCTCGGAGCCCGGGAAAGCAAGTCCCAAGAGGCACCAGCTCTCCCGCGGCTCTTCTTCGCTGCCGCGCAGAGTGAACACCCAAAGCCTTTCTGAGGAAGCAGCAGCGAAGTGCGGTTCGTGCCAAGCTGAAAACCTCTGCGTAAGCATAGTATTCCCTGGGAAATCAGAGTCGGATCTGAGGGCTGCTGTTGCTGCTTGCTTTAGACTCGTATTCGCAGCACGATGGGAGAAACCCGCATAGAGCGAAAGCCTCTTTGCCCTGGCATCCCCTCTGGGAAAGCACACCATTATTTCGGAAATCAGAGTCCGGTCTGAGTTATGCTCCTGTTTGCGTGAGCTGGTCTCCTCAGCACGGTGTAATAAACCCGCAGGGAGCGAAATCCTCTATGCCTGGGCATCCCCTCTGCCTGAGAGAGAAGCGCCGTTGCGCCTCTGGAAAGAGCATTAAAGAAAAGGGACACGTTTTTCAGGGCGGTCCCAAGGAGTAGTCTGTGGTAGGTGCAGCACGCTGCTCGGGGAGAAGAGCAAGTGCTGTTGGCCATGGTCTCGAAAAGGTGGCGAAGCAGGAGACCGGCCCTGGAAGGCACAGCGCCCGGAGGAAATACAAATGTCACCCACTCCCAGTGCAGAGAGACAGAAGCCTAGCTGCGAAGGAGACAGGAGAGGATGAGTAGGGCAGGGCATGTGCTCCACTCTTGGGAAGGAGTCTGGGCGGAGAGCATGCCTGTCCTTAACTCTGGGCCCAAGGAGACAGCAGTTCCTTGGCCACCCGTCCCTGGGGCAGACATGCGCTAGCCACCAGGCGCCTACTCTGAACTCGCAGAAACAGCTCCCTGAAATAACGGGGAGTCAGATGCCATCTTCCTCCAGGATGTGGAAGCTCGGAGGAGGCACGAGGTTTAAGGGGAAGGAGTGGGCACAGTCCCACAAACTCTCTAATCTGTGCGCGGGCCGTGTGTAGGGATCCTGTCGCCTCCTCTCTCCTGTGGTGAAGGCACTGGCCTAGACCCCTAGGTTGCCTGAGAGCCGGAGCAAAAGCCAAAGCCTAACCTACCCCAGGAAATGGTCATAGGCATAGAGTGCCATGCTAGGCCAAGCACGCTGCTGCAGGGTTGTGACTGTGTCTGCTTAGTTCGGCATAGCAAGGTGAATCCCGGGCGTAAACTCGGAGACCGGGAGAGCAAGTCCCAAGAGGCAACAGCTCTCCCGCGGCTCTTCTTCCCTCCCGCGCAGAGTGAACACCCAAAGCCTTTCTGAGGAAGCAGCAGCGAAGTGCGGTTCGTGCCATGTGAAAACCTCTGCGAAAGCATAGCAGTCGCTGGGAAATTAGAGTCGGATCTGAGAGCTGCTGTTGCTGCTTGCTTTAGCCTAGTATTTGCAGAACGATGGGAGAAACCCGCATGGAGCGAAAGCCTCTTTGCCCTGGCATCCCCTCTGGGAAAGCACAGCATTCTTTGGGAAATCAGAGTCCGGTCTGAGGGATGCTCCTGTTTGCTTGAGCTGGTCTCCTCAGCACGGTGTAGTAAACCCATATGGAGCGAAATCCTCTATGCCTGGGCATCCCTGCTGCATGGGAGAGAAGCGCGATTGCACCTGTGGAAAGAGCCTTAAGGAAAGGGAAATGTTTTTCACTCTGCTCCGCAGGAGCATATCTGTGGAAAGTGCAGCAAGCTGCCGGAGAGAAGAGCAGGAGCCGTTGGACTTCTGGTCTGGAAAAGATTGCGAAGCAGGAGAGCCGGCAATACAAGTATCCCCGGCTCCCAGTGCAGAGAGACAGAAGCCTGGCTGCTAAGGAGACAGGAAGGGATGCGTAGGGCAGGGCGCGTGCTCCACTCTTAGGAAGGAATCTGGGCAGAAAGCATGCCTGTCCTGAGCCTCTGGGCCCAAGGAGACAGCAGCTCCTTGGCCAGCTGTCCCTGGGGCAGACATGCGCTAGCCTCCAGGCGCCTACTCTGAACTCGCCGAATCAGCTCTCTGAAATAATGCGGAGTCAGATGCCGTCTTCCTCCATGATGGGGAAGCTCGGAGGAAGCATGGTGTTTAAGGGGAAGGAGTGGGCACAGTCCCCCAAAGCTCCCTAATCTGCGCACGGGCCTAGTGCAGGGATCCTGTCGCCTCCTCTCTCCTGTGGTGAAGGCACTGGCCTAGACCCGGAGTCTGCCTGATAGCCGGAGCAAATGGCAAAGCCTAACCTACCACAGAAGATGGTCATAGGCATAGAGTGCCATGCTAGGCCAAGCACGCTGCTGCAGGGTTGTGACTGTGTCTGCTTAGTTCCGCATAGCAAGGTGAATCCCGGGCGTAACCTCGGAGCCCGGGAAAGCAAGTCCCAAGAGGCACCAGCTCTCCCGCGGCTCTTCTTCGCTGCCGCGCAGAGTGAACACCCAAAGCCTTTCTGAGGAAGCAGCAGCGAAGTGCGGTTCGTGCCAAGCTGAAAACCTCTGCGTAAGCATAGTATTCCCTGGGAAATCAGAGTCGGATCTGAGGGCTGCTGTTGCTGCTTGCTTTAGACTCGTATTCGCAGCACGATGGGAGAAACCCGCATAGAGCGAAAGCCTCTTTGCCCTGGCATCCCCTCTGGGAAAGCACACCATTATTTCGGAAATCAGAGTCCGGTCTGAGTTATGCTCCTGTTTGCGTGAGCTGGTCTCCTCAGCACGGTGTAATAAACCCGCAGGGAGCGAAATCCTCTATGCCTGGGCATCCCCTCTGCCTGAGAGAGAAGCGCCGTTGCGCCTCTGGAAAGAGCATTAAAGAAAAGGGACACGTTTTTCAGGGCGGTCCCAAGGAGTAGTCTGTGGTAGGTGCAGCACGCTGCTCGGGGAGAAGAGCAAGTGCTGTTGGCCATGGTCTCGAAAAGGTGGCGAAGCAGGAGACCGGCCCTGGAAGGCACAGCGCCCGGAGGAAATACAAATGTCACCCACTCCCAGTGCAGAGAGACAGAAGCCTAGCTGCGAAGGAGACAGGAGAGGATGAGTAGGGCAGGGCATGTGCTCCACTCTTGGGAAGGAGTCTGGGCGGAGAGCATGCCTGTCCTTAACTCTGGGCCCAAGGAGACAGCAGTTCCTTGGCCACCCGTCCCTGGGGCAGACATGCGCTAGCCACCAGGCGCCTACTCTGAACTCGCAGAAACAGCTCCCTGAAATAACGGGGAGTCAGATGCCATCTTCCTCCAGGATGTGGAAGCTCGGAGGAGGCACGAGGTTTAAGGGGAAGGAGTGGGCACAGTCCCACAAACTCTCTAATCTGTGCGCGGGCCGTGTGTAGGGATCCTGTCGCCTCCTCTCTCCTGTGGTGAAGGCACTGGCCTAGACCCCTAGGTTGCCTGAGAGCCGGAGCAAAAGCCAAAGCCTAACCTACCCCAGGAAATGGTCATAGGCATAGAGTGCCATGCTAGGCCAAGCACGCTGCTGCAGGGTTGTGACTGTGTCTGCTTAGTTCGGCATAGCAAGGTGAATCCCGGGCGTAAACTCGGAGACCGGGAGAGCAAGTCCCAAGAGGCAACAGCTCTCCCGCGGCTCTTCTTCCCTCCCGCGCAGAGTGAACACCCAAAGCCTTTCTGAGGAAGCAGCAGCGAAGTGCGGTTCGTGCCATGTGAAAACCTCTGCGAAAGCATAGCAGTCGCTGGGAAATTAGAGTCGGATCTGAGAGCTGCTGTTGCTGCTTGCTTTAGCCTAGTATTTGCAGAACGATGGGAGAAACCCGCATGGAGCGAAAGCCTCTTTGCCCTGGCATCCCCTCTGGGAAAGCACAGCATTCTTTGGGAAATCAGAGTCCGGTCTGAGGGATGCTCCTGTTTGCTTGAGCTGGTCTCCTCAGCACGGTGTAGTAAACCCATATGGAGCGAAATCCTCTATGCCTGGGCATCCCTGCTGCATGGGAGAGAAGCGCGATTGCACCTGTGGAAAGAGCCTTAAGGAAAGGGAAATGTTTTTCACTCTGCTCCGCAGGAGCATATCTGTGGAAAGTGCAGCAAGCTGCCGGAGAGAAGAGCAGGAGCCGTTGGACTTCTGGTCTGGAAAAGATTGCGAAGCAGGAGAGCCGGCAATACAAGTATCCCCGGCTCCCAGTGCAGAGAGACAGAAGCCTGGCTGCTAAGGAGACAGGAAGGGATGCGTAGGGCAGGGCGCGTGCTCCACTCTTAGGAAGGAATCTGGGCAGAAAGCATGCCTGTCCTGAGCCTCTGGGCCCAAGGAGACAGCAGCTCCTTGGCCAGCTGTCCCTGGGGCAGACATGCGCTAGCCTCCAGGCGCCTACTCTGAACTCGCCGAATCAGCTCTCTGAAATAATGCGGAGTCAGATGCCGTCTTCCTCCATGATGGGGAAGCTCGGAGGAAGCATGGTGTTTAAGGGGAAGGAGTGGGCACAGTCCCCCAAAGCTCCCTAATCTGCGCACGGGCCTAGTGCAGGGATCCTGTCGCCTCCTCTCTCCTGTGGTGAAGGCACTGGCCTAGACCCGGAGTCTGCCTGATAGCCGGAGCAAATGGCAAAGCCTAACCTACCACAGAAGATGGTCATAGGCATAGAGTGCCATGCTAGGCCAAGCACGCTGCTGCAGGGTTGTGACTGTGTCTGCTTAGTTCCGCATAGCAAGGTGAATCCCGGGCGTAACCTCGGAGCCCGGGAAAGCAAGTCCCAAGAGGCACCAGCTCTCCCGCGGCTCTTCTTCGCTGCCGCGCAGAGTGAACACCCAAAGCCTTTCTGAGGAAGCAGCAGCGAAGTGCGGTTCGTGCCAAGCTGAAAACCTCTGCGTAAGCATAGTATTCCCTGGGAAATCAGAGTCGGATCTGAGGGCTGCTGTTGCTGCTTGCTTTAGACTCGTATTCGCAGCACGATGGGAGAAACCCGCATAGAGCGAAAGCCTCTTTGCCCTGGCATCCCCTCTGGGAAAGCACACCATTATTTCGGAAATCAGAGTCCGGTCTGAGTTATGCTCCTGTTTGCGTGAGCTGGTCTCCTCAGCACGGTGTAATAAACCCGCAGGGAGCGAAATCCTCTATGCCTGGGCATCCCCTCTGCCTGAGAGAGAAGCGCCGTTGCGCCTCTGGAAAGAGCATTAAAGAAAAGGGACACGTTTTTCAGGGCGGTCCCAAGGAGTAGTCTGTGGTAGGTGCAGCACGCTGCTCGGGGAGAAGAGCAAGTGCTGTTGGCCATGGTCTCGAAAAGGTGGCGAAGCAGGAGACCGGCCCTGGAAGGCACAGCGCCCGGAGGAAATACAAATGTCACCCTCTCCCAGTGCAGAGAGACAGAAGCCTAGCTGCGAAGGAGACAGGAGAGGATGAGTAGGGCAGGGCATGTGCTCCACTCTTGGGAAGGAGTCTGGGCGGAGAGCATGCCTGTCCTTAACTCTGGGCCCAAGGAGACAGCAGTTCCTTGGCCACCCGTCCCTGGGGCAGACATGCGCTAGCCACCAGGCGCCTACTCTGAACTCGCAGAAACAGCTCCCTGAAATAACGGGGAGTCAGATGCCATCTTCCTCCAGGATGTGGAAGCTCGGAGGAGGCACGAGGTTTAAGGGGAAGGAGTGGGCACAGTCCCACAAACTCTCTAATCTGTGCACGGGCCGTGTGTAGGGATCCTGTCGCCTCCTCTCTCCTGTGGTGAAGGCACTGGCCTAGACCCCTAGGTTGCCTGAGAGCCGGAGCAAAAGCCAAAGCCTAACCTACCCCAGGAAATGGTCATAGGCATAGAGTGCCATGCTAGGCCAAGCACGCTGCTGCAGGGTTGTGACTGTGTCTGCTTAGTTCGGCATAGCAAGGTGAATCCCGGGCGTAAACTCGGAGACCGGGAGAGCAAGTCCCAAGAGGCAACAGCTCTCCCGCGGCTCTTCTTCCCTCCCGCGCAGAGTGAACACCCAAAGCCTTTCTGAGGAAGCAGCAGCGAAGTGCGGTTCGTGCCATGTGAAAACCTCTGCGAAAGCATAGCAGTCGCTGGGAAATTAGAGTCGGATCTGAGAGCTGCTGTTGCTGCTTGCTTTAGCCTAGTATTTGCAGAACGATGGGAGAAACCCGCATGGAGCGAAAGCCTCTTTGCCCTGGCATCCCCTCTGGGAAAGCACAGCATTCTTTGGGAAATCAGAGTCCGGTCTGAGGGATGCTCCTGTTTGCTTGAGCTGGTCTCCTCAGCACGGTGTAGTAAACCCATATGGAGCGAAATCCTCTATGCCTGGGCATCCCTGCTGCATGGGAGAGAAGCGCGATTGCACCTGTGGAAAGAGCCTTAAGGAAAGGGAAATGTTTTTCACTCTGCTCCGCAGGAGCATATCTGTGGAAAGTGCAGCAAGCTGCCGGAGAGAAGTTGCAGGAGCCGTTGGACTTCTGGTCTGGAAAAGATTGCGAAGCAGGAGAGCCGGCAATACAAGTATCCCCGGCTCCCAGTGCAGAGAGACAGAAGCCTGGCTGCTAAGGAGACAGGAAGGGATGCGTAGGGCAGGGCGCGTGCTCCACTCTTAGGAAGGAATCTGGGCAGAAAGCATGCCTGTCCTGAGCCTCTGGGCCCAAGGAGACAGCAGCTCCTTGGCCAGCTGTCCCTGGGGCAGACATGCGCTAGCCTCCAGGCGCCTACTCTGAACTCGCCGAATCAGCTCTCTGAAATAATGCGGAGTCAGATGCCGTCTTCCTCCATGATGGGGAAGCTCGGAGGAAGCATGGTGTTTAAGGGGAAGGAGTGGGCACAGTCCCCCAAAGCTCCCTAATCTGCGCACGGGCCTAGTGCAGGGATCCTGTCGCCTCCTCTCTCCTGTGGTGAAGGCACTGGCCTAGACCCGGAGTCTGCCTGATAGCCGGAGCAAATGGCAAAGCCTAACCTACCACAGAAGATGGTCATAGGCATAGAGTGCCATGCTAGGCCAAGCACGCTGCTGCAGGGTTGTGACTGTGTCTGCTTAGTTCCGCATAGCAAGGTGAATCCCGGGCGTAACCTCGGAGCCCGGGAAAGCAAGTCCCAAGAGGCACCAGCTCTCCCGCGGCTCTTCTTCGCTGCCGCGCAGAGTGAACACCCAAAGCCTTTCTGAGGAAGCAGCAGCGAAGTGCGGTTCGTGCCAAGCTGAAAACCTCTGCGTAAGCATAGTATTCCCTGGGAAATCAGAGTCGGATCTGAGGGCTGCTGTTGCTGCTTGCTTTAGACTCGTATTCGCAGCACGATGGGAGAAACCCGCATAGAGCGAAAGCCTCTTTGCCCTGGCATCCCCTCTGGGAAAGCACACCATTATTTCGGAAATCAGAGTCCGGTCTGAGTTATGCTCCTGTTTGCGTGAGCTGGTCTCCTCAGCACGGTGTAATAAACCCGCAGGGAGCGAAATCCTCTATGCCTGGGCATCCCCTCTGCCTGAGAGAGAAGCGCCGTTGCGCCTCTGGAAAGAGCATTAAAGAAAAGGGACACGTTTTTCAGGGCGGTCCCAAGGAGTAGTCTGTGGTAGGTGCAGCACGCTGCTCGGGGAGAAGAGCAAGTGCTGTTGGCCATGGTCTCGAAAAGGTGGCGAAGCAGGAGACCGGCCCTGGAAGGCACAGCGCCCGGAGGAAATACAAATGTCACCCTCTCCCAGTGCAGAGAGACAGAAGCCTAGCTGCGAAGGAGACAGGAGAGGATGAGTAGGGCAGGGCATGTGCTCCACTCTTGGGAAGGAGTCTGGGCGGAGAGCATGCCTGTCCTTAACTCTGGGCCCAAGGAGACAGCAGTTCCTTGGCCACCCGTCCCTGGGGCAGACATGCGCTAGCCACCAGGCGCCTACTCTGAACTCGCAGAAACAGCTCCCTGAAATAACGGGGAGTCAGATGCCATCTTCCTCCAGGATGTGGAAGCTCGGAGGAGGCACGAGGTTTAAGGGGAAGGAGTGGGCACAGTCCCACAAACTCTCTAATCTGTGCGCGGGCCGTGTGTAGGGATCCTGTCGCCTCCTCTCTCCTGTGGTGAAGGCACTGGCCTAGACCCCTAGGTTGCCTGAGAGCCGGAGCAAAAGCCAAAGCCTAACGTACCCCAGGAAATGGTCATAGGCATAGAGTGCCATGCTAGGCCAAGCACGCTGCTGCAGGGTTGTGACTGTGTCTGCTTAGTTCGGCATAGCAAGGTGAATCCCGGGCGTAAACTCGGAGACCGGGAGAGCAAGTCCCAAGAGGCAACAGCTCTCCCGCGGCTCTTCTTCCCTCCCGCGCAGAGTGAACACCCAAAGCCTTTCTGAGGAAGCAGCAGCGAAGTGCGGTTCGTGCCATGTGAAAACCTCTGCGAAAGCATAGCAGTCGCTGGGAAATTAGAGTCGGATCTGAGAGCTGCTGTTGCTGCTTGCTTTAGCCTAGTATTTGCAGAACGATGGGAGAAACCCGCATGGAGCGAAAGCCTCTTTGCCCTGGCATCCCCTCTGGGAAAGCACAGCATTCTTTGGGAAATCAGAGTCCGGTCTGAGGGATGCTCCTGTTTGCTTGAGCTGGTCTCCTCAGCACGGTGTAGTAAACCCATATGGAGCGAAATCCTCTATGCCTGGGCATCCCTGCTGCATGGGAGAGAAGCGCGATTGCACCTGTGGAAAGAGCCTTAAGGAAAGGGAAATGTTTTTCACTCTGCTCCGCAGGAGCATATCTGTGGAAAGTGCAGCAAGCTGCCGGAGAGAAGAGCAGGAGCCGTTGGACTTCTGGTCTGGAAAAGATTGCGAAGCAGGAGAGCCGGCAATACAAGTATCCCCGGCTCCCAGTGCAGAGAGACAGAAGCCTGGCTGCTAAGGAGACAGGAAGGGATGCGTAGGGCAGGGCGCGTGCTCCACTCTTAGGAAGGAATCTGGGCAGAAAGCATGCCTGTCCTGAGCCTCTGGGCCCAAGGAGACAGCAGCTCCTTGGCCAGCTGTCCCTGGGGCAGACATGCGCTAGCCTCCAGGCGCCTACTCTGAACTCGCCGAATCAGCTCTCTGAAATAATGCGGAGTCAGATGCCGTCTTCCTCCATGATGGGGAAGCTCGGAGGAAGCATGGTGTTTAAGGGGAAGGAGTGGGCACAGTCCCCCAAAGCTCCCTAATCTGCGCACGGGCCTAGTGCAGGGATCCTGTCGCCTCCTCTCTCCTGTGGTGAAGGCACTGGCCTAGACCCGGAGTCTGCCTGATAGCCGGAGCAAATGGCAAAGCCTAACCTACCACAGAAGATGGTCATAGGCATAGAGTGCCATGCTAGGCCAAGCACGCTGCTGCAGGGTTGTGACTGTGTCTGCTTAGTTCCGCATAGCAAGGTGAATCCCGGGCGTAACCTCGGAGCCCGGGAAAGCAAGTCCCAAGAGGCACCAGCTCTCCCGCGGCTCTTCTTCGCTGCCGCGCAGAGTGAACACCCAAAGCCTTTCTGAGGAAGCAGCAGCGAAGTGCGGTTCGTGCCAAGCTGAAAACCTCTGCGTAAGCATAGTATTCCCTGGGAAATCAGAGTCGGATCTGAGGGCTGCTGTTGCTGCTTGCTTTAGACTCGTATTCGCAGCACGATGGGAGAAACCCGCATAGAGCGAAAGCCTCTTTGCCCTGGCATCCCCTCTGGGAAAGCACACCATTATTTCGGAAATCAGAGTCCGGTCTGAGTTATGCTCCTGTTTGCGTGAGCTGGTCTCCTCAGCACGGTGTAATAAACCCGCAGGGAGCGAAATCCTCTATGCCTGGGCATCCCCTCTGCCTGAGAGAGAAGCGCCGTTGCGCCTCTGGAAAGAGCATTAAAGAAAAGGGACACGTTTTTCAGGGCGGTCCCAAGGAGTAGTCTGTGGTAGGTGCAGCACGCTGCTCGGGGAGAAGAGCAAGTGCTGTTGGCCATGGTCTCGAAAAGGTGGCGAAGCAGGAGACCGGCCCTGGAAGGCACAGCGCCCGGAGGAAATACAAATGTCACCCTCTCCCAGTGCAGAGAGACAGAAGCCTAGCTGCGAAGGAGACAGGAGAGGATGAGTAGGGCAGGGCATGTGCTCCACTCTTGGGAAGGAGTCTGGGCGGAGAGCATGCCTGTCCTTAACTCTGGGCCCAAGGAGACAGCAGTTCCTTGGCCACCCGTCCCTGGGGCAGACATGCGCTAGCCACCAGGCGCCTACTCTGAACTCGCAGAAACAGCTCCCTGAAATAACGGGGAGTCAGATGCCATCTTCCTCCAGGATGTGGAAGCTCGGAGGAGGCACGAGGTTTAAGGGGAAGGAGTGGGCACAGTCCCACAAACTCTCTAATCTGTGCACGGGCCGTGTGTAGGGATCCTGTCGCCTCCTCTCTCCTGTGGTGAAGGCACTGGCCTAGACCCCTAGGTTGCCTGAGAGCCGGAGCAAAAGCCAAAGCCTAACCTACCCCAGGAAATGGTCATAGGCATAGAGTGCCATGCTAGGCCAAGCACGCTGCTGCAGGGTTGTGACTGTGTCTGCTTAGTTCGGCATAGCAAGGTGAATCCCGGGCGTAAACTCGGAGACCGGGAGAGCAAGTCCCAAGAGGCAACAGCTCTCCCGCGGCTCTTCTTCCCTCCCGCGCAGAGTGAACACCCAAAGCCTTTCTGAGGAAGCAGCAGCGAAGTGCGGTTCGTGCCATGTGAAAACCTCTGCGAAAGCATAGCAGTCGCTGGGAAATTAGAGTCGGATCTGAGAGCTGCTGTTGCTGCTTGCTTTAGCCTAGTATTTGCAGAACGATGGGAGAAACCCGCATGGAGCGAAAGCCTCTTTGCCCTGGCATCCCCTCTGGGAAAGCACAGCATTCTTTGGGAAATCAGAGTCCGGTCTGAGGGATGCTCCTGTTTGCTTGAGCTGGTCTCCTCAGCACGGTGTAGTAAACCCATATGGAGCGAAATCCTCTATGCCTGGGCATCCCTGCTGCATGGGAGAGAAGCGCGATTGCACCTGTGGAAAGAGCCTTAAGGAAAGGGAAATGTTTTTCACTCTGCTCCGCAGGAGCATATCTGTGGAAAGTGCAGCAAGCTGCCGGAGAGAAGTTGCAGGAGCCGTTGGACTTCTGGTCTGGAAAAGATTGCGAAGCAGGAGAGCCGGCAATACAAGTATCCCCGGCTCCCAGTGCAGAGAGACAGAAGCCTGGCTGCTAAGGAGACAGGAAGGGATGCGTAGGGCAGGGCGCGTGCTCCACTCTTAGGAAGGAATCTGGGCAGAAAGCATGCCTGTCCTGAGCCTCTGGGCCCAAGGAGACAGCAGCTCCTTGGCCAGCTGTCCCTGGGGCAGACATGCGCTAGCCTCCAGGCGCCTACTCTGAACTCGCCGAATCAGCTCTCTGAAATAATGCGGAGTCAGATGCCGTCTTCCTCCATGATGGGGAAGCTCGGAGGAAGCATGGTGTTTAAGGGGAAGGAGTGGGCACAGTCCCCCAAAGCTCCCTAATCTGCGCACGGGCCTAGTGCAGGGATCCTGTCGCCTCCTCTCTCCTGTGGTGAAGGCACTGGCCTAGACCCGGAGTCTGCCTGATAGCCGGAGCAAATGGCAAAGCCTAACCTACCACAGAAGATGGTCATAGGCATAGAGTGCCATGCTAGGCCAAGCACGCTGCTGCAGGGTTGTGACTGTGTCTGCTTAGTTCCGCATAGCAAGGTGAATCCCGGGCGTAACCTCGGAGCCCGGGAAAGCAAGTCCCAAGAGGCACCAGCTCTCCCGCGGCTCTTCTTCGCTGCCGCGCAGAGTGAACACCCAAAGCCTTTCTGAGGAAGCAGCAGCGAAGTGCGGTTCGTGCCAAGCTGAAAACCTCTGCGTAAGCATAGTATTCCCTGGGAAATCAGAGTCGGATCTGAGGGCTGCTGTTGCTGCTTGCTTTAGACTCGTATTCGCAGCACGATGGGAGAAACCCGCATAGAGCGAAAGCCTCTTTGCCCTGGCATCCCCTCTGGGAAAGCACACCATTATTTCGGAAATCAGAGTCCGGTCTGAGTTATGCTCCTGTTTGCGTGAGCTGGTCTCCTCAGCACGGTGTAATAAACCCGCAGGGAGCGAAATCCTCTATGCCTGGGCATCCCCTCTGCCTGAGAGAGAAGCGCCGTTGCGCCTCTGGAAAGAGCATTAAAGAAAAGGGACACGTTTTTCAGGGCGGTCCCAAGGAGTAGTCTGTGGTAGGTGCAGCACGCTGCTCGGGGAGAAGAGCAAGTGCTGTTGGCCATGGTCTCGAAAAGGTGGCGAAGCAGGAGACCGGCCCTGGAAGGCACAGCGCCCGGAGGAAATACAAATGTCACCCTCTCCCAGTGCAGAGAGACAGAAGCCTAGCTGCGAAGGAGACAGGAGAGGATGAGTAGGGCAGGGCATGTGCTCCACTCTTGGGAAGGAGTCTGGGCGGAGAGCATGCCTGTCCTTAACTCTGGGCCCAAGGAGACAGCAGTTCCTTGGCCACCCGTCCCTGGGGCAGACATGCGCTAGCCACCAGGCGCCTACTCTGAACTCGCAGAAACAGCTCCCTGAAATAACGGGGAGTCAGATGCCATCTTCCTCCAGGATGTGGAAGCTCGGAGGAGGCACGAGGTTTAAGGGGAAGGAGTGGGCACAGTCCCACAAACTCTCTAATCTGTGCACGGGCCGTGTGTAGGGATCCTGTCGCCTCCTCTCTCCTGTGGTGAAGGCACTGGCCTAGACCCCTAGGTTGCCTGAGAGCCGGAGCAAAAGCCAAAGCCTAACGTACCCCAGGAAATGGTCATAGGCATAGAGTGCCATGCTAGGCCAAGCACGCTGCTGCAGGGTTGTGACTGTGTCTGCTTAGTTCGGCATAGCAAGGTGAATCCCGGGCGTAAACTCGGAGACCGGGAGAGCAAGTCCCAAGAGGCAACAGCTCTCCCGCGGCTCTTCTTCCCTCCCGCGCAGAGTGAACACCCAAAGCCTTTCTGAGGAAGCAGCAGCGAAGTGCGGTTCGTGCCATGTGAAAACCTCTGCGAAAGCATAGCAGTCGCTGGGAAATTAGAGTCGGATCTGAGAGCTGCTGTTGCTGCTTGCTTTAGCCTAGTATTTGCAGAACGATGGGAGAAACCCGCATGGAGCGAAAGCCTCTTTGCCCTGGCATCCCCTCTGGGAAAGCACAGCATTCTTTGGGAAATCAGAGTCCGGTCTGAGGGATGCTCCTGTTTGCTTGAGCTGGTCTCCTCAGCACGGTGTAGTAAACCCATATGGAGCGAAATCCTCTATGCCTGGGCATCCCTGCTGCATGGGAGAGAAGCGCGATTGCACCTGTGGAAAGAGCCTTAAGGAAAGGGAAATGTTTTTCACTCTGCTCCGCAGGAGCATATCTGTGGAAAGTGCAGCAAGCTGCCGGAGAGAAGTTGCAGGAGCCGTTGGACTTCTGGTCTGGAAAAGATTGCGAAGCAGGAGAGCCGGCAATACAAGTATCCCCGGCTCCCAGTGCAGAGAGACAGAAGCCTGGCTGCTAAGGAGACAGGAAGGGATGCGTAGGGCAGGGCGCGTGCTCCACTCTTAGGAAGGAATCTGGGCAGAAAGCATGCCTGTCCTGAGCCTCTGGGCCCAAGGAGACAGCAGCTCCTTGGCCAGCTGTCCCTGGGGCAGACATGCGCTAGCCTCCAGGCGCCTACTCTGAACTCGCCGAATCAGCTCTCTGAAATAATGCGGAGTCAGATGCCGTCTTCCTCCATGATGGGGAAGCTCGGAGGAAGCATGGTGTTTAAGGGGAAGGAGTGGGCACAGTCCCCCAAAGCTCCCTAATCTGCGCACGGGCCTAGTGCAGGGATCCTGTCGCCTCCTCTCTCCTGTGGTGAAGGCACTGGCCTAGACCCGGAGTCTGCCTGATAGCCGGAGCAAATGGCAAAGCCTAACCTACCACAGAAGATGGTCATAGGCATAGAGTGCCATGCTAGGCCAAGCACGCTGCTGCAGGGTTGTGACTGTGTCTGCTTAGTTCCGCATAGCAAGGTGAATCCCGGGCGTAACCTCGGAGCCCGGGAAAGCAAGTCCCAAGAGGCACCAGCTCTCCCGCGGCTCTTCTTCGCTGCCGCGCAGAGTGAACACCCAAAGCCTTTCTGAGGAAGCAGCAGCGAAGTGCGGTTCGTGCCAAGCTGAAAACCTCTGCGTAAGCATAGTATTCCCTGGGAAATCAGAGTCGGATCTGAGGGCTGCTGTTGCTGCTTGCTTTAGACTCGTATTCGCAGCACGATGGGAGAAACCCGCATAGAGCGAAAGCCTCTTTGCCCTGGCATCCCCTCTGGGAAAGCACACCATTATTTCGGAAATCAGAGTCCGGTCTGAGTTATGCTCCTGTTTGCGTGAGCTGGTCTCCTCAGCACGGTGTAATAAACCCGCAGGGAGCGAAATCCTCTATGCCTGGGCATCCCCTCTGCCTGAGAGAGAAGCGCCGTTGCGCCTCTGGAAAGAGCATTAAAGAAAAGGGACACGTTTTTCAGGGCGGTCCCAAGGAGTAGTCTGTGGTAGGTGCAGCACGCTGCTCGGGGAGAAGAGCAAGTGCTGTTGGCCATGGTCTCGAAAAGGTGGCGAAGCAGGAGACCGGCCCTGGAAGGCACAGCGCCCGGAGGAAATACAAATGTCACCCACTCCCAGTGCAGAGAGACAGAAGCCTAGCTGCGAAGGAGACAGGAGAGGATGAGTAGGGCAGGGCATGTGCTCCACTCTTGGGAAGGAGTCTGGGCGGAGAGCATGCCTGTCCTTAACTCTGGGCCCAAGGAGACAGCAGTTCCTTGGCCACCCGTCCCTGGGGCAGACATGCGCTAGCCACCAGGCGCCTACTCTGAACTCGCAGAAACAGCTCCCTGAAATAACGGGGAGTCAGATGCCATCTTCCTCCAGGATGTGGAAGCTCGGAGGAGGCACGAGGTTTAAGGGGAAGGAGTGGGCACAGTCCCACAAACTCTCTAATCTGTGCGCGGGCCGTGTGTAGGGATCCTGTCGCCTCCTCTCTCCTGTGGTGAAGGCACTGGCCTAGACCCCTAGGTTGCCTGAGAGCCGGAGCAAAAGCCAAAGCCTAACCTACCCCAGGAAATGGTCATAGGCATAGAGTGCCATGCTAGGCCAAGCACGCTGCTGCAGGGTTGTGACTGTGTCTGCTTAGTTCGGCATAGCAAGGTGAATCCCGGGCGTAAACTCGGAGACCGGGAGAGCAAGTCCCAAGAGGCAACAGCTCTCCCGCGGCTCTTCTTCCCTCCCGCGCAGAGTGAACACCCAAAGCCTTTCTGAGGAAGCAGCAGCGAAGTGCGGTTCGTGCCATGTGAAAACCTCTGCGAAAGCATAGCAGTCGCTGGGAAATTAGAGTCGGATCTGAGAGCTGCTGTTGCTGCTTGCTTTAGCCTAGTATTTGCAGAACGATGGGAGAAACCCGCATGGAGCGAAAGCCTCTTTGCCCTGGCATCCCCTCTGGGAAAGCACAGCATTCTTTGGGAAATCAGAGTCCGGTCTGAGGGATGCTCCTGTTTGCTTGAGCTGGTCTCCTCAGCACGGTGTAGTAAACCCATATGGAGCGAAATCCTCTATGCCTGGGCATCCCTGCTGCATGGGAGAGAAGCGCGATTGCACCTGTGGAAAGAGCCTTAAGGAAAGGGAAATGTTTTTCACTCTGCTCCGCAGGAGCATATCTGTGGAAAGTGCAGCAAGCTGCCGGAGAGAAGAGCAGGAGCCGTTGGACTTCTGGTCTGGAAAAGATTGCGAAGCAGGAGAGCCGGCAATACAAGTATCCCCGGCTCCCAGTGCAGAGAGACAGAAGCCTGGCTGCTAAGGAGACAGGAAGGGATGCGTAGGGCAGGGCGCGTGCTCCACTCTTAGGAAGGAATCTGGGCAGAAAGCATGCCTGTCCTGAGCCTCTGGGCCCAAGGAGACAGCAGCTCCTTGGCCAGCTGTCCCTGGGGCAGACATGCGCTAGCCTCCAGGCGCCTACTCTGAACTCGCCGAATCAGCTCTCTGAAATAATGCGGAGTCAGATGCCGTCTTCCTCCATGATGGGGAAGCTCGGAGGAAGCATGGTGTTTAAGGGGAAGGAGTGGGCACAGTCCCCCAAAGCTCCCTAATCTGCGCACGGGCCTAGTGCAGGGATCCTGTCGCCTCCTCTCTCCTGTGGTGAAGGCACTGGCCTAGACCCGGAGTCTGCCTGATAGCCGGAGCAAATGGCAAAGCCTAACCTACCACAGAAGATGGTCATAGGCATAGAGTGCCATGCTAGGCCAAGCACGCTGCTGCAGGGTTGTGACTGTGTCTGCTTAGTTCCGCATAGCAAGGTGAATCCCGGGCGTAACCTCGGAGCCCGGGAAAGCAAGTCCCAAGAGGCACCAGCTCTCCCGCGGCTCTTCTTCGCTGCCGCGCAGAGTGAACACCCAAAGCCTTTCTGAGGAAGCAGCAGCGAAGTGCGGTTCGTGCCAAGCTGAAAACCTCTGCGTAAGCATAGTATTCCCTGGGAAATCAGAGTCGGATCTGAGGGCTGCTGTTGCTGCTTGCTTTAGACTCGTATTCGCAGCACGATGGGAGAAACCCGCATAGAGCGAAAGCCTCTTTGCCCTGGCATCCCCTCTGGGAAAGCACACCATTATTTCGGAAATCAGAGTCCGGTCTGAGTTATGCTCCTGTTTGCGTGAGCTGGTCTCCTCAGCACGGTGTAATAAACCCGCAGGGAGCGAAATCCTCTATGCCTGGGCATCCCCTCTGCCTGAGAGAGAAGCGCCGTTGCGCCTCTGGAAAGAGCATTAAAGAAAAGGGACACGTTTTTCAGGGCGGTCCCAAGGAGTAGTCTGTGGTAGGTGCAGCACGCTGCTCGGGGAGAAGAGCAAGTGCTGTTGGCCATGGTCTCGAAAAGGTGGCGAAGCAGGAGACCGGCCCTGGAAGGCACAGCGCCCGGAGGAAATACAAATGTCACCCTCTCCCAGTGCAGAGAGACAGAAGCCTAGCTGCGAAGGAGACAGGAGAGGATGAGTAGGGCAGGGCATGTGCTCCACTCTTGGGAAGGAGTCTGGGCGGAGAGCATGCCTGTCCTTAACTCTGGGCCCAAGGAGACAGCAGTTCCTTGGCCACCCGTCCCTGGGGCAGACATGCGCTAGCCACCAGGCGCCTACTCTGAACTCGCAGAAACAGCTCCCTGAAATAACGGGGAGTCAGATGCCATCTTCCTCCAGGATGTGGAAGCTCGGAGGAGGCACGAGGTTTAAGGGGAAGGAGTGGGCACAGTCCCACAAACTCTCTAATCTGTGCACGGGCCGTGTGTAGGGATCCTGTCGCCTCCTCTCTCCTGTGGTGAAGGCACTGGCCTAGACCCCTAGGTTGCCTGAGAGCCGGAGCAAAAGCCAAAGCCTAACCTACCCCAGGAAATGGTCATAGGCATAGAGTGCCATGCTAGGCCAAGCACGCTGCTGCAGGGTTGTGACTGTGTCTGCTTAGTTCGGCATAGCAAGGTGAATCCCGGGCGTAAACTCGGAGACCGGGAGAGCAAGTCCCAAGAGGCAACAGCTCTCCCGCGGCTCTTCTTCCCTCCCGCGCAGAGTGAACACCCAAAGCCTTTCTGAGGAAGCAGCAGCGAAGTGCGGTTCGTGCCATGTGAAAACCTCTGCGAAAGCATAGCAGTCGCTGGGAAATTAGAGTCGGATCTGAGAGCTGCTGTTGCTGCTTGCTTTAGCCTAGTATTTGCAGAACGATGGGAGAAACCCGCATGGAGCGAAAGCCTCTTTGCCCTGGCATCCCCTCTGGGAAAGCACAGCATTCTTTGGGAAATCAGAGTCCGGTCTGAGGGATGCTCCTGTTTGCTTGAGCTGGTCTCCTCAGCACGGTGTAGTAAACCCATATGGAGCGAAATCCTCTATGCCTGGGCATCCCTGCTGCATGGGAGAGAAGCGCGATTGCACCTGTGGAAAGAGCCTTAAGGAAAGGGAAATGTTTTTCACTCTGCTCCGCAGGAGCATATCTGTGGAAAGTGCAGCAAGCTGCCGGAGAGAAGTTGCAGGAGCCGTTGGACTTCTGGTCTGGAAAAGATTGCGAAGCAGGAGAGCCGGCAATACAAGTATCCCCGGCTCCCAGTGCAGAGAGACAGAAGCCTGGCTGCTAAGGAGACAGGAAGGGATGCGTAGGGCAGGGCGCGTGCTCCACTCTTAGGAAGGAATCTGGGCAGAAAGCATGCCTGTCCTGAGCCTCTGGGCCCAAGGAGACAGCAGCTCCTTGGCCAGCTGTCCCTGGGGCAGACATGCGCTAGCCTCCAGGCGCCTACTCTGAACTCGCCGAATCAGCTCTCTGAAATAATGCGGAGTCAGATGCCGTCTTCCTCCATGATGGGGAAGCTCGGAGGAAGCATGGTGTTTAAGGGGAAGGAGTGGGCACAGTCCCCCAAAGCTCCCTAATCTGCGCACGGGCCTAGTGCAGGGATCCTGTCGCCTCCTCTCTCCTGTGGTGAAGGCACTGGCCTAGACCCGGAGTCTGCCTGATAGCCGGAGCAAATGGCAAAGCCTAACCTACCACAGAAGATGGTCATAGGCATAGAGTGCCATGCTAGGCCAAGCACGCTGCTGCAGGGTTGTGACTGTGTCTGCTTAGTTCCGCATAGCAAGGTGAATCCCGGGCGTAACCTCGGAGCCCGGGAAAGCAAGTCCCAAGAGGCACCAGCTCTCCCGCGGCTCTTCTTCGCTGCCGCGCAGAGTGAACACCCAAAGCCTTTCTGAGGAAGCAGCAGCGAAGTGCGGTTCGTGCCAAGCTGAAAACCTCTGCGTAAGCATAGTATTCCCTGGGAAATCAGAGTCGGATCTGAGGGCTGCTGTTGCTGCTTGCTTTAGACTCGTATTCGCAGCACGATGGGAGAAACCCGCATAGAGCGAAAGCCTCTTTGCCCTGGCATCCCCTCTGGGAAAGCACACCATTATTTCGGAAATCAGAGTCCGGTCTGAGTTATGCTCCTGTTTGCGTGAGCTGGTCTCCTCAGCACGGTGTAATAAACCCGCAGGGAGCGAAATCCTCTATGCCTGGGCATCCCCTCTGCCTGAGAGAGAAGCGCCGTTGCGCCTCTGGAAAGAGCATTAAAGAAAAGGGACACGTTTTTCAGGGCGGTCCCAAGGAGTAGTCTGTGGTAGGTGCAGCACGCTGCTCGGGGAGAAGAGCAAGTGCTGTTGGCCATGGTCTCGAAAAGGTGGCGAAGCAGGAGACCGGCCCTGGAAGGCACAGCGCCCGGAGGAAATACAAATGTCACCCTCTCCCAGTGCAGAGAGACAGAAGCCTAGCTGCGAAGGAGACAGGAGAGGATGAGTAGGGCAGGGCATGTGCTCCACTCTTGGGAAGGAGTCTGGGCGGAGAGCATGCCTGTCCTTAACTCTGGGCCCAAGGAGACAGCAGTTCCTTGGCCACCCGTCCCTGGGGCAGACATGCGCTAGCCACCAGGCGCCTACTCTGAACTCGCAGAAACAGCTCCCTGAAATAACGGGGAGTCAGATGCCATCTTCCTCCAGGATGTGGAGGCTCGGAGGAGGCACGAGGTTTAAGGGGAAGGAGTGGGCACAGTCCCACAAACTCTCTAATCTGTGCACGGGCCGTGTGTAGGGATCCTGTCGCCTCCTCTCTCCTGTGGTGAAGGCACTGGCCTAGACCCCTAGGTTGCCTGAGAGCCGGAGCAAAAGCCAAAGCCTAACGTACCCCAGGAAATGGTCATAGGCATAGAGTGCCATGCTAGGCCAAGCACGCTGCTGCAGGGTTGTGACTGTGTCTGCTTAGTTCGGCATAGCAAGGTGAATCCCGGGCGTAAACTCGGAGACCGGGAGAGCAAGTCCCAAGAGGCAACAGCTCTCCCGCGGCTCTTCTTCCCTCCCGCGCAGAGTGAACACCCAAAGCCTTTCTGAGGAAGCAGCAGCGAAGTGCGGTTCGTGCCATGTGAAAACCTCTGCGAAAGCATAGCAGTCGCTGGGAAATTAGAGTCGGATCTGAGAGCTGCTGTTGCTGCTTGCTTTAGCCTAGTATTTGCAGAACGATGGGAGAAACCCGCATGGAGCGAAAGCCTCTTTGCCCTGGCATCCCCTCTGGGAAAGCACAGCATTCTTTGGGAAATCAGAGTCCGGTCTGAGGGATGCTCCTGTTTGCTTGAGCTGGTCTCCTCAGCACGGTGTAGTAAACCCATATGGAGCGAAATCCTCTATGCCTGGGCATCCCTGCTGCATGGGAGAGAAGCGCGATTGCACCTGTGGAAAGAGCCTTAAGGAAAGGGAAATGTTTTTCACTCTGCTCCGCAGGAGCATATCTGTGGAAAGTGCAGCAAGCTGCCGGAGAGAAGTTGCAGGAGCCGTTGGACTTCTGGTCTGGAAAAGATTGCGAAGCAGGAGAGCCGGCAATACAAGTATCCCCGGCTCCCAGTGCAGAGAGACAGAAGCCTGGCTGCTAAGGAGACAGGAAGGGATGCGTAGGGCAGGGCGCGTGCTCCACTCTTAGGAAGGAATCTGGGCAGAAAGCATGCCTGTCCTGAGCCTCTGGGCCCAAGGAGACAGCAGCTCCTTGGCCAGCTGTCCCTGGGGCAGACATGCGCTAGCCTCCAGGCGCCTACTCTGAACTCGCCGAATCAGCTCTCTGAAATAATGCGGAGTCAGATGCCGTCTTCCTCCATGATGGGGAAGCTCGGAGGAAGCATGGTGTTTAAGGGGAAGGAGTGGGCACAGTCCCCCAAAGCTCCCTAATCTGCGCACGGGCCTAGTGCAGGGATCCTGTCGCCTCCTCTCTCCTGTGGTGAAGGCACTGGCCTAGACCCGGAGTCTGCCTGATAGCCGGAGCAAATGGCAAAGCCTAACCTACCACAGAAGATGGTCATAGGCATAGAGTGCCATGCTAGGCCAAGCACGCTGCTGCAGGGTTGTGACTGTGTCTGCTTAGTTCCGCATAGCAAGGTGAATCCCGGGCGTAACCTCGGAGCCCGGGAAAGCAAGTCCCAAGAGGCACCAGCTCTCCCGCGGCTCTTCTTCGCTGCCGCGCAGAGTGAACACCCAAAGCCTTTCTGAGGAAGCAGCAGCGAAGTGCGGTTCGTGCCAAGCTGAAAACCTCTGCGTAAGCATAGTATTCCCTGGGAAATCAGAGTCGGATCTGAGGGCTGCTGTTGCTGCTTGCTTTAGACTCGTATTCGCAGCACGATGGGAGAAACCCGCATAGAGCGAAAGCCTCTTTGCCCTGGCATCCCCTCTGGGAAAGCACACCATTATTTCGGAAATCAGAGTCCGGTCTGAGTTATGCTCCTGTTTGCGTGAGCTGGTCTCCTCAGCACGGTGTAATAAACCCGCAGGGAGCGAAATCCTCTATGCCTGGGCATCCCCTCTGCCTGAGAGAGAAGCGCCGTTGCGCCTCTGGAAAGAGCATTAAAGAAAAGGGACACGTTTTTCAGGGCGGTCCCAAGGAGTAGTCTGTGGTAGGTGCAGCACGCTGCTCGGGGAGAAGAGCAAGTGCTGTTGGCCATGGTCTCGAAAAGGTGGCGAAGCAGGAGACCGGCCCTGGAAGGCACAGCGCCCGGAGGAAATACAAATGTCACCCACTCCCAGTGCAGAGAGACAGAAGCCTAGCTGCGAAGGAGACAGGAGAGGATGAGTAGGGCAGGGCATGTGCTCCACTCTTGGGAAGGAGTCTGGGCGGAGAGCATGCCTGTCCTTAACTCTGGGCCCAAGGAGACAGCAGTTCCTTGGCCACCCGTCCCTGGGGCAGACATGCGCTAGCCACCAGGCGCCTACTCTGAACTCGCAGAAACAGCTCCCTGAAATAACGGGGAGTCAGATGCCATCTTCCTCCAGGATGTGGAAGCTCGGAGGAGGCACGAGGTTTAAGGGGAAGGAGTGGGCACAGTCCCACAAACTCTCTAATCTGTGCGCGGGCCGTGTGTAGGGATCCTGTCGCCTCCTCTCTCCTGTGGTGAAGGCACTGGCCTAGACCCCTAGGTTGCCTGAGAGCCGGAGCAAAAGCCAAAGCCTAACCTACCCCAGGAAATGGTCATAGGCATAGAGTGCCATGCTAGGCCAAGCACGCTGCTGCAGGGTTGTGACTGTGTCTGCTTAGTTCGGCATAGCAAGGTGAATCCCGGGCGTAAACTCGGAGACCGGGAGAGCAAGTCCCAAGAGGCAACAGCTCTCCCGCGGCTCTTCTTCCCTCCCGCGCAGAGTGAACACCCAAAGCCTTTCTGAGGAAGCAGCAGCGAAGTGCGGTTCGTGCCATGTGAAAACCTCTGCGAAAGCATAGCAGTCGCTGGGAAATTAGAGTCGGATCTGAGAGCTGCTGTTGCTGCTTGCTTTAGCCTAGTATTTGCAGAACGATGGGAGAAACCCGCATGGAGCGAAAGCCTCTTTGCCCTGGCATCCCCTCTGGGAAAGCACAGCATTCTTTGGGAAATCAGAGTCCGGTCTGAGGGATGCTCCTGTTTGCTTGAGCTGGTCTCCTCAGCACGGTGTAGTAAACCCATATGGAGCGAAATCCTCTATGCCTGGGCATCCCTGCTGCATGGGAGAGAAGCGCGATTGCACCTGTGGAAAGAGCCTTAAGGAAAGGGAAATGTTTTTCACTCTGCTCCGCAGGAGCATATCTGTGGAAAGTGCAGCAAGCTGCCGGAGAGAAGTTGCAGGAGCCGTTGGACTTCTGGTCTGGAAAAGATTGCGAAGCAGGAGAGCCGGCAATACAAGTATCCCCGGCTCCCAGTGCAGAGAGACAGAAGCCTGGCTGCTAAGGAGACAGGAAGGGATGCGTAGGGCAGGGCGCGTGCTCCACTCTTAGGAAGGAATCTGGGCAGAAAGCATGCCTGTCCTGAGCCTCTGGGCCCAAGGAGACAGCAGCTCCTTGGCCAGCTGTCCCTGGGGCAGACATGCGCTAGCCTCCAGGCGCCTACTCTGAACTCGCCGAATCAGCTCTCTGAAATAATGCGGAGTCAGATGCCGTCTTCCTCCATGATGGGGAAGCTCGGAGGAAGCATGGTGTTTAAGGGGAAGGAGTGGGCACAGTCCCCCAAAGCTCCCTAATCTGCGCACGGGTCTAGTGCAGGGATCCTGTCGCCTCCTCTCTCCTGTGGTGAAGGCACTGGCCTAGACCCGGAGTCTGCCTGATAGCCGGAGCAAATGGCAAAGCCTAACCTACCACAGAAGATGGTCATAGGCATAGAGTGCCATGCTAGGCCAAGCACGCTGCTGCAGGGTTGTGACTGTGTCTGCTTAGTTCCGCATAGCAAGGTGAATCCCGGGCGTAACCTCGGAGCCCGGGAAAGCAAGTCCCAAGAGGCACCAGCTCTCCCGCGGCTCTTCTTCGCTGCCGCGCAGAGTGAACACCCAAAGCCTTTCTGAGGAAGCAGCAGCGAAGTGCGGTTCGTGCCAAGCTGAAAACCTCTGCGTAAGCATAGTATTCCCTGGGAAATCAGAGTCGGATCTGAGGGCTGCTGTTGCTGCTTGCTTTAGACTCGTATTCGCAGCACGATGGGAGAAACCCGCATAGAGCGAAAGCCTCTTTGCCCTGGCATCCCCTCTGGGAAAGCACACCATTATTTCGGAAATCAGAGTCCGGTCTGAGTTATGCTCCTGTTTGCGTGAGCTGGTCTCCTCAGCACGGTGTAATAAACCCGCAGGGAGCGAAATCCTCTATGCCTGGGCATCCCCTCTGCCTGAGAGAGAAGCGCCGTTGCGCCTCTGGAAAGAGCATTAAAGAAAAGGGACACGTTTTTCAGGGCGGTCCCAAGGAGTAGTCTGTGGTAGGTGCAGCACGCTGCTCGGGGAGAAGAGCAAGTGCTGTTGGCCATGGTCTCGAAAAGGTGGCGAAGCAGGAGACCGGCCCTGGAAGGCACAGCGCCCGGAGGAAATACAAATGTCACCCACTCCCAGTGCAGAGAGACAGAAGCCTAGCTGCGAAGGAGACAGGAGAGGATGAGTAGGGCAGGGCATGTGCTCCACTCTTGGGAAGGAGTCTGGGCGGAGAGCATGCCTGTCCTTAACTCTGGGCCCAAGGAGACAGCAGTTCCTTGGCCACCCGTCCCTGGGGCAGACATGCGCTAGCCACCAGGCGCCTACTCTGAACTCGCAGAAACAGCTCCCTGAAATAACGGGGAGTCAGATGCCATCTTCCTCCAGGATGTGGAAGCTCGGAGGAGGCACGAGGTTTAAGGGGAAGGAGTGGGCACAGTCCCACAAACTCTCTAATCTGTGCACGGGCCGTGTGTAGGGATCCTGTCGCCTCCTCTCTCCTGTGGTGAAGGCACTGGCCTAGACCCCTAGGTTGCCTGAGAGCCGGAGCAAAAGCCAAAGCCTAACCTACCCCAGGAAATGGTCATAGGCATAGAGTGCCATGCTAGGCCAAGCACGCTGCTGCAGGGTTGTGACTGTGTCTGCTTAGTTCGGCATAGCAAGGTGAATCCCGGGCGTAAACTCGGAGACCGGGAGAGCAAGTCCCAAGAGGCAACAGCTCTCCCGCGGCTCTTCTTCCCTCCCGCGCAGAGTGAACACCCAAAGCCTTTCTGAGGAAGCAGCAGCGAAGTGCGGTTCGTGCCATGTGAAAACCTCTGCGAAAGCATAGCAGTCGCTGGGAAATTAGAGTCGGATCTGAGAGCTGCTGTTGCTGCTTGCTTTAGCCTAGTATTTGCAGAACGATGGGAGAAACCCGCATGGAGCGAAAGCCTCTTTGCCCTGGCATCCCCTCTGGGAAAGCACAGCATTCTTTGGGAAATCAGAGTCCGGTCTGAGGGATGCTCCTGTTTGCTTGAGCTGGTCTCCTCAGCACGGTGTAGTAAACCCATATGGAGCGAAATCCTCTATGCCTGGGCATCCCTGCTGCATGGGAGAGAAGCGCGATTGCACCTGTGGAAAGAGCCTTAAGGAAAGGGAAATGTTTTTCACTCTGCTCCGCAGGAGCATATCTGTGGAAAGTGCAGCAAGCTGCCGGAGAGAAGTTGCAGGAGCCGTTGGACTTCTGGTCTGGAAAAGATTGCGAAGCAGGAGAGCCGGCAATACAAGTATCCCCGGCTCCCAGTGCAGAGAGACAGAAGCCTGGCTGCTAAGGAGACAGGAAGGGATGCGTAGGGCAGGGCGCGTGCTCCACTCTTAGGAAGGAATCTGGGCAGAAAGCATGCCTGTCCTGAGCCTCTGGGCCCAAGGAGACAGCAGCTCCTTGGCCAGCTGTCCCTGGGGCAGACATGCGCTAGCCTCCAGGCGCCTACTCTGAACTCGCCGAATCAGCTCTCTGAAATAATGCGGAGTCAGATGCCGTCTTCCTCCATGATGGGGAAGCTCGGAGGAAGCATGGTGTTTAAGGGGAAGGAGTGGGCACAGTCCCCCAAAGCTCCCTAATCTGCGCACGGGCCTAGTGCAGGGATCCTGTCGCCTCCTCTCTCCTGTGGTGAAGGCACTGGCCTAGACCCGGAGTCTGCCTGATAGCCGGAGCAAATGGCAAAGCCTAACCTACCACAGAAGATGGTCATAGGCATAGAGTGCCATGCTAGGCCAAGCACGCTGCTGCAGGGTTGTGACTGTGTCTGCTTAGTTCCGCATAGCAAGGTGAATCCCGGGCGTAACCTCGGAGCCCGGGAAAGCAAGTCCCAAGAGGCACCAGCTCTCCCGCGGCTCTTCTTCGCTGCCGCGCAGAGTGAACACCCAAAGCCTTTCTGAGGAAGCAGCAGCGAAGTGCGGTTCGTGCCAAGCTGAAAACCTCTGCGTAAGCATAGTATTCCCTGGGAAATCAGAGTCGGATCTGAGGGCTGCTGTTGCTGCTTGCTTTAGACTCGTATTCGCAGCACGATGGGAGAAACCCGCATAGAGCGAAAGCCTCTTTGCCCTGGCATCCCCTCTGGGAAAGCACACCATTATTTCGGAAATCAGAGTCCGGTCTGAGTTATGCTCCTGTTTGCGTGAGCTGGTCTCCTCAGCACGGTGTAATAAACCCGCAGGGAGCGAAATCCTCTATGCCTGGGCATCCCCTCTGCCTGAGAGAGAAGCGCCGTTGCGCCTCTGGAAAGAGCATTAAAGAAAAGGGACACGTTTTTCAGGGCGGTCCCAAGGAGTAGTCTGTGGTAGGTGCAGCACGCTGCTCGGGGAGAAGAGCAAGTGCTGTTGGCCATGGTCTCGAAAAGGTGGCGAAGCAGGAGACCGGCCCTGGAAGGCACAGCGCCCGGAGGAAATACAAATGTCACCCACTCCCAGTGCAGAGAGACAGAAGCCTAGCTGCGAAGGAGACAGGAGAGGATGAGTAGGGCAGGGCATGTGCTCCACTCTTGGGAAGGAGTCTGGGCGGAGAGCATGCCTGTCCTTAACTCTGGGCCCAAGGAGACAGCAGTTCCTTGGCCACCCGTCCCTGGGGCAGACATGCGCTAGCCACCAGGCGCCTACTCTGAACTCGCAGAAACAGCTCCCTGAAATAACGGGGAGTCAGATGCCATCTTCCTCCAGGATGTGGAAGCTCGGAGGAGGCACGAGGTTTAAGGGGAAGGAGTGGGCACAGTCCCACAAACTCTCTAATCTGTGCGCGGGCCGTGTGTAGGGATCCTGTCGCCTCCTCTCTCCTGTGGTGAAGGCACTGGCCTAGACCCCTAGGTTGCCTGAGAGCCGGAGCAAAAGCCAAAGCCTAACCTACCCCAGGAAATGGTCATAGGCATAGAGTGCCATGCTAGGCCAAGCACGCTGCTGCAGGGTTGTGACTGTGTCTGCTTAGTTCGGCATAGCAAGGTGAATCCCGGGCGTAAACTCGGAGACCGGGAGAGCAAGTCCCAAGAGGCAACAGCTCTCCCGCGGCTCTTCTTCCCTCCCGCGCAGAGTGAACACCCAAAGCCTTTCTGAGGAAGCAGCAGCGAAGTGCGGTTCGTGCCATGTGAAAACCTCTGCGAAAGCATAGCAGTCGCTGGGAAATTAGAGTCGGATCTGAGAGCTGCTGTTGCTGCTTGCTTTAGCCTAGTATTTGCAGAACGATGGGAGAAACCCGCATGGAGCGAAAGCCTCTTTGCCCTGGCATCCCCTCTGGGAAAGCACAGCATTCTTTGGGAAATCAGAGTCCGGTCTGAGGGATGCTCCTGTTTGCTTGAGCTGGTCTCCTCAGCACGGTGTAGTAAACCCATATGGAGCGAAATCCTCTATGCCTGGGCATCCCTGCTGCATGGGAGAGAAGCGCGATTGCACCTGTGGAAAGAGCCTTAAGGAAAGGGAAATGTTTTTCACTCTGCTCCGCAGGAGCATATCTGTGGAAAGTGCAGCAAGCTGCCGGAGAGAAGAGCAGGAGCCGTTGGACTTCTGGTCTGGAAAAGATTGCGAAGCAGGAGAGCCGGCAATACAAGTATCCCCGGCTCCCAGTGCAGAGAGACAGAAGCCTGGCTGCTAAGGAGACAGGAAGGGATGCGTAGGGCAGGGCGCGTGCTCCACTCTTAGGAAGGAATCTGGGCAGAAAGCATGCCTGTCCTGAGCCTCTGGGCCCAAGGAGACAGCAGCTCCTTGGCCAGCTGTCCCTGGGGCAGACATGCGCTAGCCTCCAGGCGCCTACTCTGAACTCGCCGAATCAGCTCTCTGAAATAATGCGGAGTCAGATGCCGTCTTCCTCCATGATGGGGAAGCTCGGAGGAAGCATGGTGTTTAAGGGGAAGGAGTGGGCACAGTCCCCCAAAGCTCCCTAATCTGCGCACGGGCCTAGTGCAGGGATCCTGTCGCCTCCTCTCTCCTGTGGTGAAGGCACTGGCCTAGACCCGGAGTCTGCCTGATAGCCGGAGCAAATGGCAAAGCCTAACCTACCACAGAAGATGGTCATAGGCATAGAGTGCCATGCTAGGCCAAGCACGCTGCTGCAGGGTTGTGACTGTGTCTGCTTAGTTCCGCATAGCAAGGTGAATCCCGGGCGTAACCTCGGAGCCCGGGAAAGCAAGTCCCAAGAGGCACCAGCTCTCCCGCGGCTCTTCTTCGCTGCCGCGCAGAGTGAACACCCAAAGCCTTTCTGAGGAAGCAGCAGCGAAGTGCGGTTCGTGCCAAGCTGAAAACCTCTGCGTAAGCATAGTATTCCCTGGGAAATCAGAGTCGGATCTGAGGGCTGCTGTTGCTGCTTGCTTTAGACTCGTATTCGCAGCACGATGGGAGAAACCCGCATAGAGCGAAAGCCTCTTTGCCCTGGCATCCCCTCTGGGAAAGCACACCATTATTTCGGAAATCAGAGTCCGGTCTGAGTTATGCTCCTGTTTGCGTGAGCTGGTCTCCTCAGCACGGTGTAATAAACCCGCAGGGAGCGAAATCCTCTATGCCTGGGCATCCCCTCTGCCTGAGAGAGAAGCGCCGTTGCGCCTCTGGAAAGAGCATTAAAGAAAAGGGACACGTTTTTCAGGGCGGTCCCAAGGAGTAGTCTGTGGTAGGTGCAGCACGCTGCTCGGGGAGAAGAGCAAGTGCTGTTGGCCATGGTCTCGAAAAGGTGGCGAAGCAGGAGACCGGCCCTGGAAGGCACAGCGCCCGGAGGAAATACAAATGTCACCCACTCCCAGTGCAGAGAGACAGAAGCCTAGCTGCGAAGGAGACAGGAGAGGATGAGTAGGGCAGGGCATGTGCTCCACTCTTGGGAAGGAGTCTGGGCGGAGAGCATGCCTGTCCTTAACTCTGGGCCCAAGGAGACAGCAGTTCCTTGGCCACCCGTCCCTGGGGCAGACATGCGCTAGCCACCAGGCGCCTACTCTGAACTCGCAGAAACAGCTCCCTGAAATAACGGGGAGTCAGATGCCATCTTCCTCCAGGATGTGGAAGCTCGGAGGAGGCACGAGGTTTAAGGGGAAGGAGTGGGCACAGTCCCACAAACTCTCTAATCTGTGCACGGGCCGTGTGTAGGGATCCTGTCGCCTCCTCTCTCCTGTGGTGAAGGCACTGGCCTAGACCCCTAGGTTGCCTGAGAGCCGGAGCAAAAGCCAAAGCCTAACCTACCCCAGGAAATGGTCATAGGCATAGAGTGCCATGCTAGGCCAAGCACGCTGCTGCAGGGTTGTGACTGTGTCTGCTTAGTTCGGCATAGCAAGGTGAATCCCGGGCGTAAACTCGGAGACCGGGAGAGCAAGTCCCAAGAGGCAACAGCTCTCCCGCGGCTCTTCTTCCCTCCCGCGCAGAGTGAACACCCAAAGCCTTTCTGAGGAAGCAGCAGCGAAGTGCGGTTCGTGCCATGTGAAAACCTCTGCGAAAGCATAGCAGTCGCTGGGAAATTAGAGTCGGATCTGAGAGCTGCTGTTGCTGCTTGCTTTAGCCTAGTATTTGCAGAACGATGGGAGAAACCCGCATGGAGCGAAAGCCTCTTTGCCCTGGCATCCCCTCTGGGAAAGCACAGCATTCTTTGGGAAATCAGAGTCCGGTCTGAGGGATGCTCCTGTTTGCTTGAGCTGGTCTCCTCAGCACGGTGTAGTAAACCCATATGGAGCGAAATCCTCTATGCCTGGGCATCCCTGCTGCATGGGAGAGAAGCGCGATTGCACCTGTGGAAAGAGCCTTAAGGAAAGGGAAATGTTTTTCACTCTGCTCCGCAGGAGCATATCTGTGGAAAGTGCAGCAAGCTGCCGGAGAGAAGTTGCAGGAGCCGTTGGACTTCTGGTCTGGAAAAGATTGCGAAGCAGGAGAGCCGGCAATACAAGTATCCCCGGCTCCCAGTGCAGAGAGACAGAAGCCTGGCTGCTAAGGAGACAGGAAGGGATGCGTAGGGCAGGGCGCGTGCTCCACTCTTAGGAAGGAATCTGGGCAGAAAGCATGCCTGTCCTGAGCCTCTGGGCCCAAGGAGACAGCAGCTCCTTGGCCAGCTGTCCCTGGGGCAGACATGCGCTAGCCTCCAGGCGCCTACTCTGAACTCGCCGAATCAGCTCTCTGAAATAATGCGGAGTCAGATGCCGTCTTCCTCCATGATGGGGAAGCTCGGAGGAAGCATGGTGTTTAAGGGGAAGGAGTGGGCACAGTCCCCCAAAGCTCCCTAATCTGCGCACGGGCCTAGTGCAGGGATCCTGTCGCCTCCTCTCTCCTGTGGTGAAGGCACTGGCCTAGACCCGGAGTCTGCCTGATAGCCGGAGCAAATGGCAAAGCCTAACCTACCACAGAAGATGGTCATAGGCATAGAGTGCCATGCTAGGCCAAGCACGCTGCTGCAGGGTTGTGACTGTGTCTGCTTAGTTCCGCATAGCAAGGTGAATCCCGGGCGTAACCTCGGAGCCCGGGAAAGCAAGTCCCAAGAGGCACCAGCTCTCCCGCGGCTCTTCTTCGCTGCCGCGCAGAGTGAACACCCAAAGCCTTTCTGAGGAAGCAGCAGCGAAGTGCGGTTCGTGCCAAGCTGAAAACCTCTGCGTAAGCATAGTATTCCCTGGGAAATCAGAGTCGGATCTGAGGGCTGCTGTTGCTGCTTGCTTTAGACTCGTATTCGCAGCACGATGGGAGAAACCCGCATAGAGCGAAAGCCTCTTTGCCCTGGCATCCCCTCTGGGAAAGCACACCATTATTTCGGAAATCAGAGTCCGGTCTGAGTTATGCTCCTGTTTGCGTGAGCTGGTCTCCTCAGCACGGTGTAATAAACCCGCAGGGAGCGAAATCCTCTATGCCTGGGCATCCCCTCTGCCTGAGAGAGAAGCGCCGTTGCGCCTCTGGAAAGAGCATTAAAGAAAAGGGACACGTTTTTCAGGGCGGTCCCAAGGAGTAGTCTGTGGTAGGTGCAGCACGCTGCTCGGGGAGAAGAGCAAGTGCTGTTGGCCATGGTCTCGAAAAGGTGGCGAAGCAGGAGACCGGCCCTGGAAGGCACAGCGCCCGGAGGAAATACAAATGTCACCCACTCCCAGTGCAGAGAGACAGAAGCCTAGCTGCGAAGGAGACAGGAGAGGATGAGTAGGGCAGGGCATGTGCTCCACTCTTGGGAAGGAGTCTGGGCGGAGAGCATGCCTGTCCTTAACTCTGGGCCCAAGGAGACAGCAGTTCCTTGGCCACCCGTCCCTGGGGCAGACATGCGCTAGCCACCAGGCGCCTACTCTGAACTCGCAGAAACAGCTCCCTGAAATAACGGGGAGTCAGATGCCATCTTCCTCCAGGATGTGGAAGCTCGGAGGAGGCACGAGGTTTAAGGGGAAGGAGTGGGCACAGTCCCACAAACTCTCTAATCTGTGCACGGGCCGTGTGTAGGGATCCTGTCGCCTCCTCTCTCCTGTGGTGAAGGCACTGGCCTAGACCCCTAGGTTGCCTGAGAGCCGGAGCAAAAGCCAAAGCCTAACCTACCCCAGGAAATGGTCATAGGCATAGAGTGCCATGCTAGGCCAAGCACGCTGCTGCAGGGTTGTGACTGTGTCTGCTTAGTTCGGCATAGCAAGGTGAATCCCGGGCGTAAACTCGGAGACCGGGAGAGCAAGTCCCAAGAGGCAACAGCTCTCCCGCGGCTCTTCTTCCCTCCCGCGCAGAGTGAACACCCAAAGCCTTTCTGAGGAAGCAGCAGCGAAGTGCGGTTCGTGCCATGTGAAAACCTCTGCGAAAGCATAGCAGTCGCTGGGAAATTAGAGTCGGATCTGAGAGCTGCTGTTGCTGCTTGCTTTAGCCTAGTATTTGCAGAACGATGGGAGAAACCCGCATGGAGCGAAAGCCTCTTTGCCCTGGCATCCCCTCTGGGAAAGCACAGCATTCTTTGGGAAATCAGAGTCCGGTCTGAGGGATGCTCCTGTTTGCTTGAGCTGGTCTCCTCAGCACGGTGTAGTAAACCCATATGGAGCGAAATCCTCTATGCCTGGGCATCCCTGCTGCATGGGAGAGAAGCGCGATTGCACCTGTGGAAAGAGCCTTAAGGAAAGGGAAATGTTTTTCACTCTGCTCCGCAGGAGCATATCTGTGGAAAGTGCAGCAAGCTGCCGGAGAGAAGAGCAGGAGCCGTTGGACTTCTGGTCTGGAAAAGATTGCGAAGCAGGAGAGCCGGCAATACAAGTATCCCCGGCTCCCAGTGCAGAGAGACAGAAGCCTGGCTGCTAAGGAGACAGGAAGGGATGCGTAGGGCAGGGCGCGTGCTCCACTCTTAGGAAGGAATCTGGGCAGAAAGCATGCCTGTCCTGAGCCTCTGGGCCCAAGGAGACAGCAGCTCCTTGGCCAGCTGTCCCTGGGGCAGACATGCGCTAGCCTCCAGGCGCCTACTCTGAACTCGCCGAATCAGCTCTCTGAAATAATGCGGAGTCAGATGCCGTCTTCCTCCATGATGGGGAAGCTCGGAGGAAGCATGGTGTTTAAGGGGAAGGAGTGGGCACAGTCCCCCAAAGCTCCCTAATCTGCGCACGGGCCTAGTGCAGGGATCCTGTCGCCTCCTCTCTCCTGTGGTGAAGGCACTGGCCTAGACCCGGAGTCTGCCTGATAGCCGGAGCAAATGGCAAAGCCTAACCTACCACAGAAGATGGTCATAGGCATAGAGTGCCATGCTAGGCCAAGCACGCTGCTGCAGGGTTGTGACTGTGTCTGCTTAGTTCCGCATAGCAAGGTGAATCCCGGGCGTAACCTCGGAGCCCGGGAAAGCAAGTCCCAAGAGGCACCAGCTCTCCCGCGGCTCTTCTTCGCTGCCGCGCAGAGTGAACACCCAAAGCCTTTCTGAGGAAGCAGCAGCGAAGTGCGGTTCGTGCCAAGCTGAAAACCTCTGCGTAAGCATAGTATTCCCTGGGAAATCAGAGTCGGATCTGAGGGCTGCTGTTGCTGCTTGCTTTAGACTCGTATTCGCAGCACGATGGGAGAAACCCGCATAGAGCGAAAGCCTCTTTGCCCTGGCATCCCCTCTGGGAAAGCACACCATTATTTCGGAAATCAGAGTCCGGTCTGAGTTATGCTCCTGTTTGCGTGAGCTGGTCTCCTCAACACGGTGTAATAAACCCGCAGGGAGCGAAATCCTCTATGCCTGGGCATCCCCTCTGCCTGAGAGAGAAGCGCCGTTGCGCCTCTGGAAAGAGCATTAAAGAAAAGGGACACGTTTTTCAGGGCGGTCCCAAGGAGTAGTCTGTGGTAGGTGCAGCACGCTGCTCGGGGAGAAGAGCAAGTGCTGTTGGCCATGGTCTCGAAAAGGTGGCGAAGCAGGAGACCGGCCCTGGAAGGCACAGCGCCCGGAGGAAATACAAATGTCACCCACTCCCAGTGCAGAGAGACAGAAGCCTAGCTGCGAAGGAGACAGGAGAGGATGAGTAGGGCAGGGCATGTGCTCCACTCTTGGGAAGGAGTCTGGGCGGAGAGCATGCCTGTCCTTAACTCTGGGCCCAAGGAGACAGCAGTTCCTTGGCCACCCGTCCCTGGGGCAGACATGCGCTAGCCACCAGGCGCCTACTCTGAACTCGCAGAAACAGCTCCCTGAAATAACGGGGAGTCAGATGCCATCTTCCTCCAGGATGTGGAAGCTCGGAGGAGGCACGAGGTTTAAGGGGAAGGAGTGGGCACAGTCCCACAAACTCTCTAATCTGTGCACGGGCCGTGTGTAGGGATCCTGTCGCCTCCTCTCTCCTGTGGTGAAGGCACTGGCCTAGACCCCTAGGTTGCCTGAGAGCCGGAGCAAAAGCCAAAGCCTAACCTACCCCAGGAAATGGTCATAGGCATAGAGTGCCATGCTAGGCCAAGCACGCTGCTGCAGGATTGTGACTGTGTCTGCTTAGTTCGGCATAGCAAGGTGAATCCCGGGCGTAAACTCGGAGACCGGGAGAGCAAGTCCCAAGAGGCAACAACTCTCCCGCGGCTCTTCTTCCCTCCCGCGCAGAGTGAACACCCAAAGCCTTTCTGAGGAAGCAGCAGCGAAGTGCGGTTCGTGCCATGTGAAAACCTCTGCGAAAGCATAGCAGTCGCTGGGAAATTAGAGTCGGATCTGAGAGCTGCTGTTGCTGCTTGCTTTAGCCTAGTATTTGCAGAACGATGGGAGAAACCCGCATGGAGCGAAAGCCTCTTTGCCCTGGCATCCCCTCTGGGAAAGCACAGCATTCTTTGGGAAATCAGAGTCCGGTCTGAGGGATGCTCCTGTTTGCTTGAGCTGGTATCCTCAGCACGGTGTAGTAAACCCATATGGAGCGAAATCCTCTATGCCTGGGCATCCCTGCTGCATGGGAGAGAAGCGCGATTGCACCTGTGGAAAGAGCCTTAAGGAAAGGGAAATGTTTTTCACTCTGCTCCGCAGGAGCATATCTGTGGAACGTGCAGCAAGCTGCCGGGAGAGAAGTTGCAGGAGCCGTTGGACTTCTGGTCTGGAAAAGATTGCGAAGCAGGAGAGCCGGCAATACAAGTATCCCCGGCTCCCAGTGCAGAGAGACAGAAGCCTGGCTGCTAAGGAGACAGGAAGGGATGCGTAGGGCAGGGCGCGTGCTCCACTCTTAGGAAGGAATCTGGGCAGAAAGCATGCCTGTCCTGAGCCTCTGGGCCCAAGGAGACAGCAGCTCCTTGGCCAGCTGTCCCTGGGGCAGACATGCGCTAGCCTCCAGGCGCCTACTCTGAACTCGCCGAATCAGCTCTCTGAAATAATGCGGAGTCAGATGCCGTCTTCCTCCATGATGGGGAAGCTCGGAGGAAGCATGGTGTTTAAGGGGAAGGAGTGGGCACAGTCCCCCAAAGCTCCCTAATCTGCGCACGGGCCTAGTGCAGGGATCCTGTCGCCTCCTCTCTCCTGTGGTGAAGGCACTGGCCTAGACCCGGAGTCTGCCTGATAGCCGGAGCAAATGGCAAAGCCTAACCTACCACAGAAGATGGTCATAGGCATAGAGTGCCATGCTAGGCCAAGCACGCTGCTGCAGGGTTGTGACTGTGTCTGCTTAGTTCCGCATAGCAAGGTGAATCCCGGGCGTAACCTCGGAGCCCGGGAAAGCAAGTCCCAAGAGGCACCAGCTCTCCCGCGGCTCTTCTTCGCTGCCGCGCAGAGTGAACACCCAAAGCCTTTCTGAGGAAGCAGCAGCGAAGTGCGGTTCGTGCCAAGCTGAAAACCTCTGCGTAAGCATAGTATTCCCTGGGAAATCAGAGTCGGATCTGAGGGCTGCTGTTGCTGCTTGCTTTAGACTCGTATTCGCAGCACGATGGGAGAAACCCGCATAGAGCGAAAGCCTCTTTGCCCTGGCATCCCCTCTGGGAAAGCACACCATTATTTCGGAAATCAGAGTCCGGTCTGAGTTATGCTCCTGTTTGCGTGAGCTGGTCTCCTCAGCACGGTGTAATAAACCCGCAGGGAGCGAAATCCTCTATGCCTGGGCATCCCCTCTGCCTGAGAGAGAAGCGCCGTTGCGCCTCTGGAAAGAGCATTAAAGAAAAGGGACACGTTTTTCAGGGCGGTCCCAAGGAGTAGTCTGTGGTAGGTGCAGCACGCTGCTCGGGGAGAAGAGCAAGTGCTGTTGGCCATGGTCTCGAAAAGGTGGCGAAGCAGGAGACCGGCCCTGGAAGGCACAGCGCCCGGAGGAAATACAAATGTCACCCACTCCCAGTGCAGAGAGACAGAAGCCTAGCTGCGAAGGAGACAGGAGAGGATGAGTAGGGCAGGGCATGTGCTCCACTCTTGGGAAGGAGTCTGGGCGGAGAGCATGCCTGTCCTTAACTCTGGGCCCAAGGAGACAGCAGTTCCTTGGCCACCCGTCCCTGGGGCAGACATGCGCTAGCCACCAGGCGCCTACTCTGAACTCGCAGAAACAGCTCCCTGAAATAACGGGGAGTCAGATGCCATCTTCCTCCAGGATGTGGAAGCTCGGAGGAGGCACGAGGTTTAAGGGGAAGGAGTGGGCACAGTCCCACAAACTCTCTAATCTGTGCACGGGCCGTGTGTAGGGATCCTGTCGCCTCCTCTCTCCTGTGGTGAAGGCACTGGCCTAGACCCCTAGGTTGCCTGAGAGCCGGAGCAAAAGCCAAAGCCTAACCTACCCCAGGAAATGGTCATAGGCATAGAGTGCCATGCTAGGCCAAGCACGCTGCTGCAGGGTTGTGACTGTGTCTGCTTAGTTCGGCATAGCAAGGTGAATCCCGGGCGTAAACTCGGAGACCGGGAGAGCAAGTCCCAAGAGGCAACAGCTCTCCCGCGGCTCTTCTTCCCTCCCGCGCAGAGTGAACACCCAAAGCCTTTCTGAGGAAGCAGCAGCGAAGTGCGGTTCGTGCCATGTGAAAACCTCTGCGAAAGCATAGCAGTCGCTGGGAAATTAGAGTCGGATCTGAGAGCTGCTGTTGCTGCTTGCTTTAGCCTAGTATTTGCAGAACGATGGGAGAAACCCGCATGGAGCGAAAGCCTCTTTGCCCTGGCATCCCCTCTGGGAAAGCACAGCATTCTTTGGGAAATCAGAGTCCGGTCTGAGGGATGCTCCTGTTTGCTTGAGCTGGTCTCCTCAGCACGGTGTAGTAAACCCATATGGAGCGAAATCCTCTATGCCTGGGCATCCCTGCTGCATGGGAGAGAAGCGCGATTGCACCTGTGGAAAGAGCCTTAAGGAAAGGGAAATGTTTTTCACTCTGCTCCGCAGGAGCATATCTGTGGAAAGTGCAGCAAGCTGCCGGAGAGAAGTTGCAGGAGCCGATGGACTTCTGGTCTGGAAAAGATTGCGAAGCAGGAGAGCCGGCAATACAAGTATCCCCGGCTCCCAGTGCAGAGAGACAGAAGCCTGGCTGCTAAGGAGACAGGAAGGGATGCGTAGGGCAGGGCGCGTGCTCCACTCTTAGGAAGGAATCTGGGCAGAAAGCATGCCTGTCCTGAGCCTCTGGGCCCAAGGAGACAGCAGCTCCTTGGCCAGCTGTCCCTGGGGCAGACATGCGCTAGCCTCCAGGCGCCTACTCTGAACTCGCCGAATCAGCTCTCTGAAATAATGCGGAGTCAGATGCCGTCTTCCTCCATGATGGGGAAGCTCGGAGGAAGCATGGTGTTTAAGGGGAAGGAGTGGGCACAGTCCCCCAAAGCTCCCTAATCTGCGCACGGGCCTAGTGCAGGGATCCTGTCGCCTCCTCTCTCCTGTGGTGAAGGCACTGGCCTAGACCCGGAGTCTGCCTGATAGCCGGAGCAAATGGCAAAGCCTAACCTACCACAGAAGATGGTCATAGGCATAGAGTGCCATGCTAGGCCAAGCACGCTGCTGCAGGGTTGTGACTGTGTCTGCTTAGTTCCGCATAGCAAGGTGAATCCCGGGCATAACCTCGGAGCCCGGGAAAGCAAGTCCCAAGAGGCACCAGCTCTCCCGCGGCTCTTCTTCGCTGCCGCGCAGAGTGAACACCCAAAGCCTTTCTGAGGAAGCAGCAGCGAAGTGCGGTTCGTGCCAAGCTGAAAACCTCTGCGTAAGCATAGTATTCCCTGGGAAATCAGAGTCGGATCTGAGGGCTGCTGTTGCTGCTTGCTTTAGACTCGTATTCGCAGCACGATGGGAGAAACCCGCATAGAGCGAAAGCCTCTTTGCCCTGGCATCCCCTCTGGGAAAGCACACCATTATTTCGGAAATCAGAGTCCGGTCTGAGTTATGCTCCTGTTTGCGTGAGCTGGTCTCCTCAGCACGGTGTAATAAACCCGCAGGGAGCGAAATCCTCTATGCCTGGGCATCCCCTCTGCCTGAGAGAGAAGCGCCGTTGCGCCTCTGGAAAGAGCATTAAAGAAAAGGGACACGTTTTTCAGGGCGGTCCCAAGGAGTAGTCTGTGGTAGGTGCAGCACGCTGCTCGGGGAGAAGAGCAAGTGCTGTTGGCCATGGTCTCGAAAAGGTGGCGAAGCAGGAGACCGGCCCTGGAAGGCACAGCGCCCGGAGGAAATACAAATGTCACCCTCTCCCAGTGCAGAGAGACAGAAGCCTAGCTGCGAAGGAGACAGGAGAGGATGAGTAGGGCAGGGCATGTGCTCCACTCTTGGGAAGGAGTCTGGGCGGAGAGCATGCCTGTCCTTAACTCTGGGCCCAAGGAGACAGCAGTTCCTTGGCCACCCGTCCCTGGGGCAGACATGCGCTAGCCACCAGGCGCCTACTCTGAACTCGCAGAAACAGCTCCCTGAAATAACGGGGAGTCAGATGCCATCTTCCTCCAGGATGTGGAAGCTCGGAGGAGGCACGAGGTTTAAGGGGAAGGAGTGGGCACAGTCCCACAAACTCTCTAATCTGTGCACGGGCCGTGTGTAGGGATCCTGTCGCCTCCTCTCTCCTGTGGTGAAGGCACTGGCCTAGACCCCTAGGTTGCCTGAGAGCCGGAGCAAAAGCCAAAGCCTAACCTACCCCAGGAAATGGTCATAGGCATAGAGTGCCATGCTAGGCCAAGCACGCTGCTGCAGGGTTGTGACTGTGTCTGCTTAGTTCGGCATAGCAAGGTGAATCCCGGGCGTAAACTCGGAGACCGGGAGAGCAAGTCCCAAGAGGCAACAGCTCTCCCGCGGCTCTTCTTCCCTCCCGCGCAGAGTGAACACCCAAAGCCTTTCTGAGGAAGCAGCAGCGAAGTGCGGTTCGTGCCATGTGAAAACCTCTGCGAAAGCATAGCAGTCGCTGGGAAATTAGAGTCGGATCTGAGAGCTGCTGTTGCTGCTTGCTTTAGCCTAGTATTTGCAGAACGATGGGAGAAACCCGCATGGAGCGAAAGCCTCTTTGCCCTGGCATCCCCTCTGGGAAAGCACAGCATTCTTTGGGAAATCAGAGTCCGGTCTGAGGGATGCTCCTGTTTGCTTGAGCTGGTCTCCTCAGCACGGTGTAGTAAACCCATATGGAGCGAAATCCTCTATGCCTGGGCATCCCTGCTGCATGGGAGAGAAGCGCGATTGCACCTGTGGAAAGAGCCTTAAGGAAAGGGAAATGTTTTTCACTCTGCTCCGCAGGAGCATATCTGTGGAAAGTGCAACAAGCTGCCGGAGAGAAGTTGCAGGAGCCGTTGGACTTCTGGTCTGGAAAAGATTGCGAAGCAGGAGAGCCGGCAATACAAGTATCCCCGGCTCCCAGTGCAGAGAGACAGAAGCCTGGCTGCTAAGGAGACAGGAAGGGATGCGTAGGGCAGGGCGCGTGCTCCACTCTTAGGAAGGAATCTGGGCAGAAAGCATGCCTGTCCTGAGCCTCTGGGCCCAAGGAGACAGCAGCTCCTTGGCCAGCTGTCCCTGGGGCAGACATGCGCTAGCCTCCAGGCGCCTACTCTGAACTCGCCGAATCAGCTCTCTGAAATAATGCGGAGTCAGATGCCGTCTTCCTCCGTGATGGGGAAGCTCGGAGGAAGCATGGTGTTTAAGGGGAAGGAGTGGGCACAGTCCCCCAAAGCTCCCTAATCTGCGCACTGGCCTAGTGCAGGGATCCTGTCGCCTCCTCTCTCCTGTGGTGAAGGCACTGGCCTAGACCCGGAGTCTGCCTGATAGCCGGAGCAAATGGCAAAGCCTAACCTACCACAGAAGATGGTCATAGGCATAGAGTGCCATGCTAGGCCAAGCACGCTGCTGCAGGGTTGTGACTGTGTCTGCTTAGTTCCGCATAGCAAGGTGAATCCCGGGCGTAACCTCGGAGCCCGGGAAAGCAAGTCCCAAGAGGCACCAGCTCTCCCGCGGCTCTTCTTCGCTGCCGCGCAGAGTGAACACCCAAAGCCTTTCTGAGGAAGCAGCAGCGAAGTGCGGTTCGTGCCAAGCTGAAAACCTCTGCGTAAGCATAGTATTCCCTGGGAAATCAGAGTCGGATCTGAGGGCTGCTGTTGCTGCTTGCTTTAGACTCGTATTCGCAGCACGATGGGAGAAACCCGCATAGAGCGAAAGCCTCTTTGCCCTGGCATCCCCTCTGGGAAAGCACACCATTATTTCGGAAATCAGAGTCCAGTCTGAGTTATGCTCCTGTTTGCGTGAGCTGGTCTCCTCAGCACGGTGTAATAAACCCGCAGGGAGCGAAATCCTCTATGCCTGGGCATCCCCTCTGCCTGAGAGAGAAGCGCCGTTGCGCCTCTGGAAAGAGCATTAAAGAAAAGGGACACGTTTTTCAGGGCGGTCCCAAGGAGTAGTCTGTGGTAGGTGCAGCACGCTGCTCGGGGAGAAGAGCAAGTGCTGTTGGCCATGGTCTCGAAAAGGTGGCGAAGCAGGAGACCGGCCCTGGAAGGCACAGCGCCCGGAGGAAATACAAATGTCACCCTCTCCCAGTGCAGAGAGACAGAAGCCTAGCTGCGAAGGAGACAGGAGAGGATGAGTAGGGCAGGGCATGTGCTCCACTCTTGGGAAGGAGTCTGGGCGGAGAGCATGCCTGTCCTTAACTCTGGGCCCAAGGAGACAGCAGTTCCTTGGCCACCCGTCCCTGGGGCAGACATGCGCTAGCCACCAGGCGCCTACTCTGAACTCGCAGAAACAGCTCCCTGAAATAACGGGGAGTCAGATGCCATCTTCCTCCAGGATGTGGAAGCTCGGAGGAGGCACGAGGTTTAAGGGGAAGGAGTGGGCACAGTCCCACAAACTCTCTAATCTGTGCACGGGCCGTGTGTAGGGATCCTGTCGCCTCCTCTCTCCTGTGGTGAAGGCACTGGCCTAGACCCCTAGGTTGCCTGAGAGCCGGAGCAAAAGCCAAAGCCTAACCTACCCCAGGAAATGGTCATAGGCATAGAGTGCCATGCTAGGCCAAGCACGCTGCTGCAGGGTTGTGACTGTGTCTGCTTAGTTCGGCATAGCAAGGTGAATCCCGGGCGTAAACTCGGAGACCGGGAGAGCAAGTCCCAAGAGGCAACAGCTCTCCCGCGGCTCTTCTTCCCTCCCGCGCAGAGTGAACACCCAAAGCCTTTCTGAGGAAGCAGCAGCGAAGTGCGGTTCGTGCCATGTGAAAACCTCTGCGAAAGCATAGCAGTCGCTGGGAAATTAGAGTCGGATCTGAGAGCTGCTGTTGCTGCTTGCTTTAGCCTAGTATTTGCAGAACGATGGGAGAAACCCGCATGGAGCGAAAGCCTCTTTGCCCTGGCATCCCCTCTGGGAAAGCACAGCATTCTTTGGGAAATCAGAGTCCGGTCTGAGGGATGCTCCTGTTTGCTTGAGCTGGTCTCCTCAGCACGGTGTAGTAAACCCATATGGAGCGAAATCCTCTATGCCTGGGCATCCCTGCTGCATGGGAGAGAAGCGCGATTGCACCTGTGGAAAGAGCCTTAAGGAAAGGGAAATGTTTTTCACTCTGCTCCGCAGGAGCATATCTGTGGAAAGTGCAACAAGCTGCCGGAGAGAAGTTGCAGGAGCCGTTGGACTTCTGGTCTGGAAAAGATTGCGAAGCAGGAGAGCCGGCAATACAAGTATCCCCGGCTCCCAGTGCAGAGAGACAGAAGCCTGGCTGCTAAGGAGACAGGAAGGGATGCGTAGGGCAGGGCGCGTGCTCCACTCTTAGGAAGGAATCTGGGCAGAAAGCATGCCTGTCCTGAGCCTCTGGGCCCAAGGAGACAGCAGCTCCTTGGCCAGCTGTCCCTGGGGCAGACATGCGCTAGCCTCCAGGCGCCTACTCTGAACTCGCCGAATCAGCTCTCTGAAATAATGCGGAGTCAGATGCCGTCTTCCTCCGTGATGGGGAAGCTCGGAGGAAGCATGGTGTTTAAGGGGAAGGAGTGGGCACAGTCCCCCAAAGCTCCCTAATCTGCGCACTGGCCTAGTGCAGGGATCCTGTCGCCTCCTCTCTCCTGTGGTGAAGGCACTGGCCTAGACCCGGAGTCTGCCTGATAGCCGGAGCAAATGGCAAAGCCTAACCTACCACAGAAGATGGTCATAGGCATAGAGTGCCATGCTAGGCCAAGCACGCTGCTGCAGGGTTGTGACTGTGTCTGCTTAGTTCCGCATAGCAAGGTGAATCCCGGGCGTAACCTCGGAGCCCGGGAAAGCAAGTCCCAAGAGGCACCAGCTCTCCCGCGGCTCTTCTTCGCTGCCGCGCAGAGTGAACACCCAAAGCCTTTCTGAGGAAGCAGCAGCGAAGTGCGGTTCGTGCCAAGCTGAAAACCTCTGCGTAAGCATAGTATTCCCTGGGAAATCAGAGTCGGATCTGAGGGCTGCTGTTGCTGCTTGCTTTAGACTCGTATTCGCAGCACGATGGGAGAAACCCGCATAGAGCGAAAGCCTCTTTGCCCTGGCATCCCCTCTGGGAAAGCACACCATTATTTCGGAAATCAGAGTCCAGTCTGAGTTATGCTCCTGTTTGCGTGAGCTGGTCTCCTCAGCACGGTGTAATAAACCCGCAGGGAGCGAAATCCTCTATGCCTGGGCATCCCCTCTGCCTGAGAGAGAAGCGCCGTTGCGCCTCTGGAAAGAGCATTAAAGAAAAGGGACACGTTTTTCAGGGCGGTCCCAAGGAGTAGTCTGTGGTAGGTGCAGCACGCTGCTCGGGGAGAAGAGCAAGTGCTGTTGGCCATGGTCTCGAAAAGGTGGCGAAGCAGGAGACCGGCCCTGGAAGGCACAGCGCCCGGAGGAAATACAAATGTCACCCTCTCCCAGTGCAGAGAGACAGAAGCCTAGCTGCGAAGGAGACAGGAGAGGATGAGTAGGGCAGGGCATGTGCTCCACTCTTGGGAAGGAGTCTGGGCGGAGAGCATGCCTGTCCTTAACTCTGGGCCCAAGGAGACAGCAGTTCCTTGGCCACCCGTCCCTGGGGCAGACATGCGCTAGCCACCAGGCGCCTACTCTGAACTCGCAGAAACAGCTCCCTGAAATAACGGGGAGTCAGATGCCATCTTCCTCCAGGATGTGGAAGCTCGGAGGAGGCACGAGGTTTAAGGGGAAGGAGTGGGCACAGTCCCACAAACTCTCTAATCTGTGCACGGGCCGTGTGTAGGGATCCTGTCGCCTCCTCTCTCCTGTGGTGAAGGCACTGGCCTAGACCCCTAGGTTGCCTGAGAGCCGGAGCAAAAGCCAAAGCCTAACCTACCCCAGGAAATGGTCATAGGCATAGAGTGCCATGCTAGGCCAAGCACGCTGCTGCAGGGTTGTGACTGTGTCTGCTTAGTTCGGCATAGCAAGGTGAATCCCGGGCGTAAACTCGGAGACCGGGAGAGCAAGTCCCAAGAGGCAACAGCTCTCCCGCGGCTCTTCTTCCCTCCCGCGCAGAGTGAACACCCAAAGCCTTTCTGAGGAAGCAGCAGCGAAGTGCGGTTCGTGCCATGTGAAAACCTCTGCGAAAGCATAGCAGTCGCTGGGAAATTAGAGTCGGATCTGAGAGCTGCTGTTGCTGCTTGCTTTAGCCTAGTATTTGCAGAACGATGGGAGAAACCCGCATGGAGCGAAAGCCTCTTTGCCCTGGCATCCCCTCTGGGAAAGCACAGCATTCTTTGGGAAATCAGAGTCCGGTCTGAGGGATGCTCCTGTTTGCTTGAGCTGGTCTCCTCAGCACGGTGTAGTAAACCCATATGGAGCGAAATCCTCTATGCCTGGGCATCCCTGCTGCATGGGAGAGAAGCGCGATTGCACCTGTGGAAAGAGCCTTAAGGAAAGGGAAATGTTTTTCACTCTGCTCCGCAGGAGCATATCTGTGGAAAGTGCAGCAAGCTGCCGGAGAGAAGAGCAGGAGCCGTTGGACTTCTGGTCTGGAAAAGATTGCGAAGCAGGAGAGCCGGCAATACAAGTATCCCCGGCTCCCAGTGCAGAGAGACAGAAGCCTGGCTGCTAAGGAGACAGGAAGGGATGCGTAGGGCAGGGCGCGTGCTCCACTCTTAGGAAGGAATCTGGGCAGAAAGCATGCCTGTCCTGAGCCTCTGGGCCCAAGGAGACAGCAGCTCCTTGGCCAGCTGTCCCTGGGGCAGACATGCGCTAGCCTCCAGGCGCCTACTCTGAACTCGCCGAATCAGCTCTCTGAAATAATGCGGAGTCAGATGCCGTCTTCCTCCATGATGGGGAAGCTCGGAGGAAGCATGGTGTTTAAGGGGAAGGAGTGGGCACAGTCCCCCAAAGCTCCCTAATCTGCGCACGGGCCTAGTGCAGGGATCCTGTCGCCTCCTCTCTCCTGTGGTGAAGGCACTGGCCTAGACCCGGAGTCTGCCTGATAGCCGGAGCAAATGGCAAAGCCTAACCTACCACAGAAGATGGTCATAGGCATAGAGTGCCATGCTAGGCCAAGCACGCTGCTGCAGGGTTGTGACTGTGTCTGCTTAGTTCCGCATAGCAAGGTGAATCCCGGGCGTAACCTCGGAGCCCGGGAAAGCAAGTCCCAAGAGGCACCAGCTCTCCCGCGGCTCTTCTTCGCTGCCGCGCAGAGTGAACACCCAAAGCCTTTCTGAGGAAGCAGCAGCGAAGTGCGGTTCGTGCCAAGCTGAAAACCTCTGCGTAAGCATAGTATTCCCTGGGAAATCAGAGTCGGATCTGAGGGCTGCTGTTGCTGCTTGCTTTAGACTCGTATTCGCAGCACGATGGGAGAAACCCGCATAGAGCGAAAGCCTCTTTGCCCTGGCATCCCCTCTGGGAAAGCACACCATTATTTCGGAAATCAGAGTCCGGTCTGAGTTATGCTCCTGTTTGCGTGAGCTGGTCTCCTCAGCACGGTGTAATAAACCCGCAGGGAGCGAAATCCTCTATGCCTGGGCATCCCCTCTGCCTGAGAGAGAAGCGCCGTTGCGCCTCTGGAAAGAGCATTAAAGAAAAGGGACACGTTTTTCAGGGCGGTCCCAAGGAGTAGTCTGTGGTAGGTGCAGCACGCTGCTCGGGGAGAAGAGCAAGTGCTGTTGGCCATGGTCTCGAAAAGGTGGCGAAGCAGGAGACCGGCCCTGGAAGGCACAGCGCCCGGAGGAAATACAAATGTCACCCACTCCCAGTGCAGAGAGACAGAAGCCTAGCTGCGAAGGAGACAGGAGAGGATGAGTAGGGCAGGGCATGTGCTCCACTCTTGGGAAGGAGTCTGGGCGGAGAGCATGCCTGTCCTTAACTCTGGGCCCAAGGAGACAGCAGTTCCTTGGCCACCCGTCCCTGGGGCAGACATGCGCTAGCCACCAGGCGCCTACTCTGAACTCGCAGAAACAGCTCCCTGAAATAACGGGGAGTCAGATGCCATCTTCCTCCAGGATGTGGAAGCTCGGAGGAGGCACGAGGTTTAAGGGGAAGGAGTGGGCACAGTCCCACAAACTCTCTAATCTGTGCACGGGCCGTGTGTAGGGATCCTGTCGCCTCCTCTCTCCTGTGGTGAAGGCACTGGCCTAGACCCCTAGGTTGCCTGAGAGCCGGAGCAAAAGCCAAAGCCTAACCTACCCCAGGAAATGGTCATAGGCATAGAGTGCCATGCTAGGCCAAGCACGCTGCTGCAGGGTTGTGACTGTGTCTGCTTAGTTCGGCATAGCAAGGTGAATCCCGGGCGTAAACTCGGAGACCGGGAGAGCAAGTCCCAAGAGGCAACAGCTCTCCCGCGGCTCTTCTTCCCTCCCGCGCAGAGTGAACACCCAAAGCCTTTCTGAGGAAGCAGCAGCGAAGTGCGGTTCGTGCCATGTGAAAACCTCTGCGAAAGCATAGCAGTCGCTGGGAAATTAGAGTCGGATCTGAGAGCTGCTGTTGCTGCTTGCTTTAGCCTAGTATTTGCAGAACGATGGGAGAAACCCGCATGGAGCGAAAGCCTCTTTGCCCTGGCATCCCCTCTGGGAAAGCACAGCATTCTTTGGGAAATCAGAGTCCGGTCTGAGGGATGCTCCTGTTTGCTTGAGCTGGTCTCCTCAGCACGGTGTAATAAACCCATATGGAGCGAAATCCTCTATGCCTGGGCATCCCTGCTGCATGGGAGAGAAGCGCGATTGCACCTGTGGAAAGAGCCTTAAGGAAAGGGAAATGTTTTTCACTCTGCTCCGCAGGAGCATATCTGTGGAAAGTGCAGCAAGCTGCCGGAGAGAAGTTGCAGGAGCCGTTGGACTTCTGGTCTGGAAAAGATTGCGAAGCAGGAGAGCCGGCAATACAAGTATCCCCGGCTCCCAGTGCAGAGAGACAGAAGCCTGGCTGCTAAGGAGACAGGAAGGGATGCGTAGGGCAGGGCGCGTGCTCCACTCTTAGGAAGGAATCTGGGCAGAAAGCATGCCTGTCCTGAGCCTCTGGGCCCAAGGAGACAGCAGCTCCTTGGCCAGCTGTCCCTGGGGCAGACATGCGCTAGCCTCCAGGCGCCTACTCTGAACTCGCCGAATCAGCTCTCTGAAATAATGCGGAGTCAGATGCCGTCTTCCTCCATGATGGGGAAGCTCGGAGGAAGCATGGTGTTTAAGGGGAAGGAGTGGGCACAGTCCCCCAAAGCTCCCTAATCTGCGCACGGGCCTAGTGCAGGGATCCTGTCGCCTCCTCTCTCCTGTGGTGAAGGCACTGGCCTAGACCCGGAGTCTGCCTGATAGCCGGAGCAAATGGCAAAGCCTAACCTACCACAGATGATGGTCATAGGCATAGAGTGCCATGCTAGGCCAAGCACGCTGCTGCAGGGTTGTGACTGTGTCTGCTTAGTTCCGCATAGCAAGGTGAATCCCGGGCGTAACCTCGGAGCCCGGGAAAGCAAGTCCCAAGAGGCACCAGCTCTCCCGCGGCTCTTCTTCGCTGCCGCGCAGAGTGAACACCCAAAGCCTTTCTGAGGAAGCAGCAGCGAAGTGCGGTTCGTGCCAAGCTGAAAACCTCTGCGTAAGCATAGTATTCCCTGGGAAATCAGAGTCGGATCTGAGGGCTGCTGTTGCTGCTTGCTTTAGACTCGTATTCGCAGCACGATGGGAGAAACCCGCATAGAGCGAAAGCCTCTTTGCCCTGGCATCCCCTCTGGGAAAGCACACCATTATTTCGGAAATCAGAGTCCGGTCTGAGTTATGCTCCTGTTTGCGTGAGCTGGTCTCCTCAGCACGGTGTAATAAACCCGCAGGGAGCGAAATCCTCTATGCCTGGGCATCCCCTCTGCCTGAGAGAGAAGCGCCGTTGCGCCTCTGGAAAGAGCATTAAAGAAAAGGGACACGTTTTTCAGGGCGGTCCCAAGGAGTAGTCTGTGGTAGGTGCAGCACGCTGCTCGGGGAGAAGAGCAAGTGCTGTTGGCCATGGTCTCGAAAAGGTGGCGAAGCAGGAGACCGGCCCTGGAAGGCACAGCGCCCGGAGGAAATACAAATGTCACCCACTCCCAGTGCAGAGAGACAGAAGCCTAGCTGCGAAGGAGACAGGAGAGGATGAGTAGGGCAGGGCATGTGCTCCACTCTTGGGAAGGAGTCTGGGCGGAGAGCATGCCTGTCCTTAACTCTGGGCCCAAGGAGACAGCAGTTCCTTGGCCACCCGTCCCTGGGGCAGACATGCGCTAGCCACCAGGCGCCTACTCTGAACTCGCAGAAACAGCTCCCTGAAATAACGGGGAGTCAGATGCCATCTTCCTCCAGGATGTGGAAGCTCGGAGGAGGCACGAGGTTTAAGGGGAAGGAGTGGGCACAGTCCCACAAACTCTCTAATCTGTGCACGGGCCGTGTGTAAGGATCCTGTCGCCTCCTCTCTCCTGTGGTGAAGGCACTGGCCTAGACCCCTAGGTTGCCTGAGAGCCGGAGCAAAAGCCAAAGCCTAACCTACCCCAGGAAATGGTCATAGGCATAGAGTGCCATGCTAGGCCAAGCACGCTGCTGCAGGGTTGTGACTGTGTCTGCTTAGTTCGGCATAGCAAGGTGAATCCCGGGCGTAAACTCGGAGACCGGGAGAGCAAGTCCCAAGAGGCAACAGCTCTCCCGCGGCTCTTCTTCCCTCCCGCGCAGAGTGAACACCCAAAGCCTTTCTGAGGAAGCAGCAGCGAAGTGCGGTTCGTGCCATGTGAAAACCTCTGCGAAAGCATAGCAGTCGCTGGGAAATTAGAGTCGGATCTGAGAGCTGCTGTTGCTGCTTGCTTTAGCCTAGTATTTGCAGAACGATGGGAGAAACCCGCATGGAGCGAAAGCCTCTATGCCCTGGCATCCCCTCTGGGAAAGCACAGCATTCTTTGGGAAATCAGAGTCCGGTCTGAGGGATGCTCCTGTTTGCTTGAGCTGGTCTCCTCAGCACGGTGTAATAAACCCATATGGAGCGAAATCCTCTATGCCTGGGCATCCCTGCTGCATGGGAGAGAAGAGCGATTGCACCTGTGGAAAGAGCCTTAAGGAAAGGGAAATGTTTTTCACTCTGCTCCGCAGGAGCATATCTGTGGAAAGTGCAGCAAGCTGCCGGAGAGAAGTTGCAGGAGCCGTTGGACTTCTGGTCTGGAAAAGATTGCGAAGCAGGAGAGCCGGCAATACAAGTATCCCCGGCTCCCAGTGCAGAGAGACAGAAGCCTGGCTGCTAAGGAGACAGGAAGGGATGCGTAGGGCAGGGCGCGTGCTCCACTCTTAGGAAGGAATCTGGGCAGAAAGCATGCCTGTCCTGAGCCTCTGGGCCCAAGGAGACAGCAGCTCCTTGGCCAGCTGTCCCTGGGGCAGACATGCGCTAGCCTCCAGGCGCCTACTCTGAACTCGCCGAATCAGCTCTCTGAAATAATGCGGAGTCAGATGCCGTCTTCCTCCATGATGGGGAAGCTCGGAGGAAGCATGGTGTTTAAGGGGAAGGAGTGGGCACAGTCCCCCAAAGCTCCCTAATCTGCGCACGGGCCTAGTGCAGGGATCCTGTCGCCTCCTCTCTCCTGTGGTGAAGGCACTGGCCTAGACCCGGAGTCTGCCTGATAGCCGGAGCAAATGGCAAAGCCTAACCTACCACAGAAGATGGTCATAGGCATAGAGTGCCATGCTAGGCCAAGCACGCTGCTGCAGGGTTGTGACTGTGTCTGCTTAGTTCCGCATAGCAAGGTGAATCCCGGGCGTAACCTCGGAGCCCGGGAAAGCAAGTCCCAAGAGGCACCAGCTCTCCCGCGGCTCTTCTTCGCTGCCGCGCAGAGTGAACACCCAAAGCCTTTCTGAGGAAGCAGCAGGGAAGTGCGGTTCGTGCCAAGCTGAAAACCTCTGCGTAAGCATAGTATTCCCTGGGAAATCAGAGTCGGATCTGAGGGCTGCTGTTGCTGCTTGCTTTAGACTCGTATTCGCAGCACGATGGGAGAAACCCGCATAGAGCGAAAGCCTCTTTGCCCTGGCATCCCCTCTGGGAAAGCACACCATTATTTCGGAAATCAGAGTCCGGTCTGAGTTATGATCCTGTTTGCGTGAGCTGGTCTCCTCAGCACGGTGTAATAAACCCGCAGGGAGCGAAATCCTCTATGCCTGGGCATCCCCTCTGCCTGAGAGAGAAGCGCCGTTGCGCCTCTGGAAAGAGCATTAAAGAAAAGGGACACGTTTTTCAGGGCGGTCCCAAGGAGTAGTCTGTGGTAGGTGCAGCACGCTGCTCGGGGAGAAGAGCAAGTGCTGTTGGCCATGGTCTCGAAAAGGTGGCGAAGCAGGAGACCGGCCCTGGAAGGCACAGCGCCCGGAGGAAATACAAATGTCACCCTCTCCCAGTGCAGAGAGACAGAAGCCTAGCTGCGAAGGAGACAGGAGAGGATGAGTAGGGCAGGGCATGTGCTCCACTCTTGGGAAGGAGTCTGGGCGGAGAGCATGCCTGTCCTTAACTCTGGGCCCAAGGAGACAGCAGTTCCTTGGCCACCCGTCCCTGGGGCAGACATGCGCTAGCCACCAGGCGCCTACTCTGAACTCGCAGAAACAGCTCCCTGAAATAACGGGGAGTCAGATGCCATCTTCCTCCAGGATGTGGAAGCTCGGAGGAGGCACGAGGTTTAAGGCGAAGGAGTGGGCACAGTCCCACAAACTCTCTAATCTGTGCACGGGCCGTGTGTAGGGATCCTGTCGCCTCCTCTCTCCTGTGGTGAAGGCACTGGCCTAGACCCCTAGGTTGCCTGAGAGCCGGAGCAAAAGCCAAAGCCTAACCTACCCCAGGAAATGGTCATAGGCATAGAGTGCCATGCTAGGCCAAGCACGCTGCTGCAGGGTTGTGACTGTGTCTGCTTAGTTCGGCATAGCAAGGTGAATCCCGGGCGTAAACTCGGAGACCGGGAGAGCAAGTCCCAAGAGGCAACAGCTCTCCCGCGGCTCTTCTTCCCTCCCGCGCAGAGTGAACACCCAAAGCCTTTCTGAGGAAGCAGCAGCGAAGTGCGGTTCGTGCCATGTGAAAACCTCTGCGAAAGCATAGCAGTCGCTGGGAAATTAGAGTCGGATCTGAGAGCTGCTGTTGCTGCTTGCTTTAGCCTAGTATTTGCAGAACGATGGGAGAAACCCGCATGGAGCGAAAGCCTCTTTGCCCTGGCATCCCCTCTGGGAAAGCACAGCATTCTTTGGGAAATCAGAGTCCGGTCTGAGGGATGCTCCTGTTTGCTTGAGCTGGTCTCCTCAGCACGGTGTAGTAAACCCATATGGAGCGAAATCCTCTATGCCTGGGCATCCCTGCTGCATGGGAGAGAAGAGCGATTGCACCTGTGGAAAGAGCCTTAAGGAAAGGGAAATGTTTTTCACTCTGCTCCGCAGGAGCATATCTGTGGAAAGTGCAGCAAGCTGCCGGAGAGAAGTTGCAGGAGCCGTTGGACTTCTGGTCTGGAAAAGATTGCGAAGCAGGAGAGCCGGCAATACAAGTATCCCCGGCTCCCAGTGCAGAGAGACAGAAGCCTGGCTGCTAAGGAGACAGGAAGGGATGCGTAGGGCAGGGCGCGTGCTCCACTCTTAGGAAGGAATCTGGGCAGAAAGCATGCCTGTCCTGAGCCTCTGGGCCCAAGGAGACAGCAGCTCCTTGGCCAGCTGTCCCTGGGGCAGACATGCGCTAGCCTCCAGGCGCCTACTCTGAACTCGCCGAATCAGCTCTCTGAAATAATGCGGAGTCAGATGCCGTCTTCCTCCATGATGGGGAAGCTCGGAGGAAGCATGGTGTTTAAGGGGAAGGAGTGGGCACAGTCCCCCAAAGCTCCCTAATCTGCGCACGGGCCTAGTGCAGGGATCCTGTCGCCTCCTCTCTCCTGTGGTGAAGGCACTGGCCTAGACCCGGAGTCTGCCTGATAGCCGGAGCAAATGGCAAAGCCTAACCTACCACAGAAGATGGTCATAGGCATAGAGTGCCATGCTAGGCCAAGCACGCTGCTGCAGGGTTGTGACTGTGTCTGCTTAGTTCCGCATAGCAAGGTGAATCCCGGGCGTAACCTCGGAGCCCGGGAAAGCAAGTCCCAAGAGGCACCAGCTCTCCCGCGGCTCTTCTTCGCTGCTGCGCAGAGTGAACACCCAAAGCCTTTCTGAGGAAGCAGCAGCGAAGTGCGGTTCGTGCCAAGCTGAAAACCTCTGCGTAAGCATAGTATTCCCTGGGAAATCAGAGTCGGATCTGAGGGCTGCTGTTGCTGCTTGCTTTAGACTCGTATTCGCAGCACGATGGGAGAAACCCGCATAGAGCGAAAGCCTCTTTGCCCTGGCATCCCCTCTGGGAAAGCACACCATTATTTCGGAAATCAGAGTCCGGTCTGAGTTATGCTCCTGTTTGCGTGAGCTGGTCTCCTCAGCACGGTGTAATAAACCCGCAGGGAGCGAAATCCTCTATGCCTGGGCATCCCCTCTGCCTGAGAGAGAAGCGCCGTTGCGCCTCTGGAAAGAGCATTAAAGAAAAGGGACACGTTTTTCAGGGCGGTCCCAAGGAGTAGTCTGTGGTAGGTGCAGCACGCTGCTCGGGGAGAAGAGCAAGTGCTGTTGGCCATGGTCTCGAAAAGGTGGCGAAGCAGGAGACCGGCCCTGGAAGGCACAGCGCCCGGAGGAAATACAAATGTCACCCACTCCCAGTGCAGAGAGACAGAAGCCTAGCTGCGAAGGAGACAGGAGAGGATGAGTAGGGCAGGGCATGTGCTCCACTCTTGGGAAGGAGTCTGGGCGGAGAGCATGCCTGTCCTTAACTCTGGGCCCAAGGAGACAGCAGTTCCTTGGCCACCCGTCCCTGGGGCAGACATGCGCTAGCCACCAGGCGCCTACTCTGAACTCGCAGAAACAGCTCCCTGAAATAACGGGGAGTCAGATGCCATCTTCCTCCAGGATGTGGAAGCTCGGAGGAGGCACGAGGTTTAAGGGGAAGGAGTGGGCACAGTCCCACAAACTCTCTAATCTGTGCACGGGCCGTGTGTAAGGATCCTGTCGCCTCCTCTCTCCTGTGGTGAAGGCACTGGCCTAGACCCCTAGGTTGCCTGAGAGCCGGAGCAAAAGCCAAAGCCTAACCTACCCCAGGAAATGGTCATAGGCATAGAGTGCCATGCTAGGCCAAGCACGCTGCTGCAGGGTTGTGACTGTGTCTGCTTAGTTCGGCATAGCAAGGTGAATCCCGGGCGTAAACTCGGAGACCGGGAGAGCAAGTCCCAAGAGGCAACAGCTCTCCCGCGGCTCTTCTTCCCTCCCGCGCAGAGTGAACACCCAAAGCCTTTCTGAGGAAGCAGCAGCGAAGTGCGGTTCGTGCCATGTGAAAACCTCTGCGAAAGCATAGCAGTCGCTGGGAAATTAGAGTCGGATCTGAGAGCTGCTGTTGCTGCTTGCTTTAGCCTAGTATTTGCAGAACGATGGGAGAAACCCGCATGGAGCGAAAGCCTCTTTGCCCTGGCATCCCCTCTGGGAAAGCACAGCATTCTTTGGGAAATCAGAGTCCGGTCTGAGGGATGCTCCTGTTTGCTTGAGCTGGTCTCCTCAGCACGGTGTAGTAAACCCATATGGAGCGAAATCCTCTATGCCTGGGCATCCCTGCTGCATGGGAGAGAAGCGCGATTGCACCTGTGGAAAGAGCCTTAAGGAAAGGGAAATGTTTTTCACTCTGCTCCGCAGGAGCATATCTGTGGAAAGTGCAGCAAGCTGCCGGAGAGAAGTTGCAGGAGCCGTTGGACTTCTGGTCTGGAAAAGATTGCGAAGCAGGAGAGCCGGCAATACAAGTATCCCCGGCTCCCAGTGCAGAGAGACAGAAGCCTGGCTGCTAAGGAGACAGGAAGGGATGCGTAGGGCAGGGCGCGTGCTCCACTCTTAGGAAGGAATCTGGGCAGAAAGCATGCCTGTCCTGAGCCTCTGGGCCCAAGGAGACAGCAGCTCCTTGGCCAGCTGTCCCTGGGGCAGACATGCGCTAGCCTCCAGGCGCCTACTCTGAACTCGCCGAATCAGCTCTCTGAAATAATGCGGAGTCAGATGCCGTCTTCCTCCATGATGGGGAAGCTCGGAGGAAGCATGGTGTTTAAGGGGAAGGAGTGGGCACAGTCCCCCAAAGCTCCCTAATCTGCGCACGGGCCTAGTGCAGGGATCCTGTCGCCTCCTCTCTCCTGTGGTGAAGGCACTGGCCTAGACCCGGAGTCTGCCTGATAGCCGGAGCAAATGGCAAAGCCTAACCTACCACAGAAGATGGTCATAGGCATAGAGTGCCATGCTAGGCCAAGCACGCTGCTGCAGGGTTGTGACTGTGTCTGCTTAGTTCCGCATAGCAAGGTGAATCCCGGGCGTAACCTCGGAGCCCGGGAAAGCAAGTCCCAAGAGGCACCAGCTCTCCCGCGGCTCTTCTTCGCTGCCGCGCAGAGTGAACACCCAAAGCCTTTCTGAGGAAGCAGCAGCGAAGTGCGGTTCGTGCCAAGCTGAAAACCTCTGCGTAAGCATAGTATTCCCTGGGAAATCAGAGTCGGATCTGAGGGCTGCTGTTGCTGCTTGCTTTAGACTCGTATTCGCAGCACGATGGGAGAAACCCGCATAGAGCGAAAGCCTCTTTGCCCTGGCATCCCCTCTGGGAAAGCACACCATTATTTCGGAAATCAGAGTCCGGTCTGAGTTATGCTCCTGTTTGCGTGAGCTGGTCTCCTCAGCACGGTGTAATAAACCCGCAGGGAGCGAAATCCTCTATGCCTGGGCATCCCCTCTGCCTGAGAGAGAAGCGCCGTTGCGCCTCTGGAAAGAGCATTAAAGAAAAGGGACACGTTTTTCAGGGCGGTCCCAAGGAGTAGTCTGTGGTAGGTGCAGCACGCTGCTCGGGGAGAAGAGCAAGTGCTGTTGGCCATGGTCTCGAAAAGGTGGCGAAGCAGGAGACCGGCCCTGGAAGGCACAGCGCCCGGAGGAAATACAAATGTCACCCTCTCCCAGTGCAGAGAGACAGAAGCCTAGCTGCGAAGGAGACAGGAGAGGATGAGTAGGGCAGGGCATGTGCTCCACTCTTGGGAAGGAGTCTGGGCGGAGAGCATGCCTGTCCTTAACTCTGGGCCCAAGGAGACAGCAGTTCCTTGGCCACCCGTCCCTGGGGCAGACATGCGCTAGCCACCAGGCGCCTACTCTGAACTCGCAGAAACAGCTCCCTGAAATAACGGGGAGTCAGATGCCATCTTCCTCCAGGATGTGGAAGCTCGGAGGAGGCACGAGGTTTAAGGGGAAGGAGTGGGCACAGTCCCACAAACTCTCTAATCTGTGCACGGGCCGTGTGTAAGGATCCTGTCGCCTCCTCTCTCCTGTGGTGAAGGCACTGGCCTAGACCCCTAGGTTGCCTGAGAGCCGGAGCAAAAGCCAAAGCCTAACCTACCCCAGGAAATGGTCATAGGCATAGAGTGCCATGCTAGGCCAAGCACGCTGCTGCAGGGTTGTGACTGTGTCTGCTTAGTTCGGCATAGCAAGGTGAATCCCGGGCGTAAACTCGGAGACCGGGAGAGCAAGTCCCAAGAGGCAACAGCTCTCCCGCGGCTCTTCTTCCCTCCCGCGCAGAGTGAACACCCAAAGCCTTTCTGAGGAAGCAGCAGCGAAGTGCGGTTCGTGCCATGTGAAAACCTCTGCGAAAGCATAGCAGTCGCTGGGAAATTAGAGTCGGATCTGAGAGCTGCTGTTGCTGCTTGCTTTAGCCTAGTATTTGCAGAACGATGGGAGAAACCCGCATGGAGCGAAAGCCTCTTTGCCCTGGCATCCCCTCTGGGAAAGCACAGCATTCTTTGGGAAATCAGAGTCCGGTCTGAGGGATGCTCCTGTTTGCTTGAGCTGGTCTCCTCAGCACGGTGTAATAAACCCATATGGAGCGAAATCCTCTATGCCTGGGCATCCCTGCTGCATGGGAGAGAAGCGCGATTGCACCTGTGGAAAGAGCCTTAAGGAAAGGGAAATGTTTTTCACTCTGCTCCGCAGGAGCATATCTGTGGAAAGTGCAGCAAGCTGCCGGAGAGAAGTTGCAGGAGCCGTTGGACTTCTGGTCTGGAAAAGATTGCGAAGCAGGAGAGCCGGCAATACAAGTATCCCCGGCTCCCAGTGCAGAGAGACAGAAGCCTGGCTGCTAAGGAGACAGGAAGGGATGCGTAGGGCAGGGCGCGTGCTCCACTCTTAGGAAGGAATCTGGGCAGAAAGCATGCCTGTCCTGAGCCTCTGGGCCCAAGGAGACAGCAGCTCCTTGGCCAGCTGTCCCTGGGGCAGACATGCGCTAGCCTCCAGGCGCCTACTCTGAACTCGCCGAATCAGCTCTCTGAAATAATGCGGAGTCAGATGCCGTCTTCCTCCATGATGGGGAAGCTCGGAGGAAGCATGGTGTTTAAGGGGAAGGAGTGGGCACAGTCCCCCAAAGCTCCCTAATCTGCGCACGGGCCTAGTGCAGGGATCCTGTCGCCTCCTCTCTCCTGTGGTGAAGGCACTGGCCTAGACCCGGAGTCTGCCTGATAGCCGGAGCAAATGGCAAAGCCTAACCTACCACAGAAGATGGTCATAGGCATAGAGTGCCATGCTAGGCCAAGCACGCTGCTGCAGGGTTGTGACTGTGTCTGCTTAGTTCCGCATAGCAAGGTGAATCCCGGGCGTAACCTCGGAGCCCGGGAAAGCAAGTCCCAAGAGGCACCAGCTCTCCCGCGGCTCTTCTTCGCTGCCGCGCAGAGTGAACACCCAAAGCCTTTCTGAGGAAGCAGCAGCGAAGTGCGGTTCGTGCCAAGCTGAAAACCTCTGCGTAAGCATAGTATTCCCTGGGAAATCAGAGTCGGATCTGAGGGCTGCTGTTGCTGCTTGCTTTAGACTCGTATTCGCAGCACGATGGGAGAAACCCGCATAGAGCGAAAGCCTCTTTGCCCTGGCATCCCCTCTGGGAAAGCACACCATTATTTCGGAAATCAGAGTCCGGTCTGAGTTATGCTCCTGTTTGCGTGAGCTGGTCTCCTCAGCACGGTGTAATAAACCCGCAGGGAGCGAAATCCTCTATGCCTGGGCATCCCCTCTGCCTGAGAGAGAAGCGCCGTTGCGCCTCTGGAAAGAGCATTAAAGAAAAGGGACACGTTTTTCAGGGCGGTCCCAAGGAGTAGTCTGTGGTAGGTGCAGCACGCTGCTCGGGGAGAAGAGCAAGTGCTGTTGGCCATGGTCTCGAAAAGGTGGCGAAGCAGGAGACCGGCCCTGGAAGGCACAGCGCCCGGAGGAAATACAAATGTCACCCACTCCCAGTGCAGAGAGACAGAAGCCTAGCTGCGAAGGAGACAGGAGAGGATGAGTAGGGCAGGGCATGTGCTCCACTCTTGGGAAGGAGTCTGGGCGGAGAGCATGCCTGTCCTTAACTCTGGGCCCAAGGAGACAGCAGTTCCTTGGCCACCCGTCCCTGGGGCAGACATGCGCTAGCCACCAGGCGCCTACTCTGAACTCGCAGAAACAGCTCCCTGAAATAACGGGGAGTCAGATGCCATCTTCCTCCAGGATGTGGAAGCTCGGAGGAGGCACGAGGTTTAAGGGGAAGGAGTGGGCACAGTCCCACAAACTCTCTAATCTGTGCACGGGCCGTGTGTAGGGATCCTGTCGCCTCCTCTCTCCTGTGGTGAAGGCACTGGCCTAGACCCCTAGGTTGCCTGAGAGCCGGAGCAAAAGCCAAAGCCTAACCTACCCCAGGAAATGGTCATAGGCATAGAGTGCCATGCTAGGCCAAGCACGCTGCTGCAGGGTTGTGACTGTGTCTGCTTAGTTCGGCATAGCAAGGTGAATCCCGGGCGTAAACTCGGAGACCGGGAGAGCAAGTCCCAAGAGGCAACAGCTCTCCCGCGGCTCTTCTTCCCTCCCGCGCAGAGTGAACACCCAAAGCCTTTCTGAGGAAGCAGCAGCGAAGTGCGGTTCGTGCCATGTGAAAACCTCTGCGAAAGCATAGCAGTCGCTGGGAAATTAGAGTCGGATCTGAGAGCTGCTGTTGCTGCTTGCTTTAGCCTAGTATTTGCAGAACGATGGGAGAAACCCGCATGGAGCGAAAGCCTCTTTGCCCTGGCATCCCCTCTGGGAAAGCACAGCATTCTTTGGGAAATCAGAGTCCGGTCTGAGGGATGCTCCTGTTTGCTTGAGCTGGTCTCCTCAGCACGGTGTAATAAACCCATATGGAGCGAAATCCTCTATGCCTGGGCATCCCTGCTGCATGGGAGAGAAGCGCGATTGCACCTGTGGAAAGAGCCTTAAGGAAAGGGAAATGTTTTTCACTCTGCTCCGCAGGAGCATATCTGTGGAAAGTGCAGCAAGCTGCCGGAGAGAAGAGCAGGAGCCGTTGGACTTCTGGTCTGGAAAAGATTGCGAAGCAGGAGAGCCGGCAATACAAGTATCCCCGGCTCCCAGTGCAGAGAGACAGAAGCCTGGCTGCTAAGGAGACAGGAAGGGATGCGTAAGGCAGGGCGCGTGCTCCACTCTTAGGAATGAATCTGGGCAGAAAGCATGCCTGTCCTGAGCCTCTGGGCCCAAGGAGACAGCAGCTCCTTGGCCAGCTGTCCCTGGGGCAGACATGCGCTAGCCTCCAGGCGCCTACTCTGAACTCGCCGAATCAGCTCTCTGAAATAATGCGGAGTCAGATGCCGTCTTCCTCCATGATGGGGAAGCTCGGAGGAAGCATGGTGTTTAAGGGGAAGGAGTGGGCACAGTCCCCCAAAGCTCCCTAATCTGCGCACGGGCCTAGTGCAGGGATCCTGTCGCCTCCTCTCTCCTGTGGTGAAGGCACTGGCCTAGACCCGGAGTCTGCCTGATAGCCGGAGCAAATGGCAAAGCCTAACCTACCACAGAAGATGGTCATAGGCATAGAGTGCCATGCTAGGCCAAGCACGCTGCTGCAGGGTTGTGACTGTGTCTGCTTAGTTCCGCATAGCAAGGTGAATCCCGGGCGTAACCTCGGAGCCCGGGAAAGCAAGTCCCAAGAGGCACCAGCTCTCCCGCGGCTCTTCTTCGCTGCCGCGCAGAGTGAACACCCAAAGCCTTTCTGAGGAAGCAGCAGCGAAGTGCGGTTCGTGCCAAGCTGAAAACCTCTGCGTAAGCATAGTATTCCCTGGGAAATCAGAGTCGGATCTGAGGGCTGCTGTTGCTGCTTGCTTTAGACTCGTATTCGCAGCACGATGGGAGAAACCCGCATAGAGCGAAAGCCTCTTTGCCCTGGCATCCCCTCTGGGAAAGCACACCATTATTTCGGAAATCAGAGTCCGGTCTGAGTTATGCTCCTGTTTGCGTGAGCTGGTCTCCTCAGCACGGTGTAATAAACCCGCAGGGAGCGAAATCCTCTATGCCTGGGCATCCCCTCTGCCTGAGAGAGAGACGCGCCGTTGCGCCTCTGGAAAGAGCATTAAAGAAAAGGGACACGTTTTTCAGGGCAGTCCCAAGGAGTAGTCTGTGGTAGGTGCAGCACGCTGCTCGGGGAGAAGAGCAAGTGCTGTTGGCCATGGTCTCGAAAAGGTGGCGAAGCAGGAGACCGGCCCTGGAAGGCACAGCGCCCGGAGGAAATACAAATGTCACCCACTCCCAGTGCAGAGAGACAGAAGCCTAGCTGCGAAGGAGACAGGAGAGGATGAGTAGGGCAGGGCATGTGCTCCACTCTTGGGAAGGAGTCTGGGCGGAGAGCATGCCTGTCCTTAACTCTGGGCCCAAGGAGACAGCAGTTCCTTGGCCACCCGTCCCTGGGGCAGACATGCGCTAGCCACCAGGCGCCTACTCTGAACTCGCAGAAACAGCTCCCTGAAATAACGGGGAGTCAGATGCCATCTTCCTCCAGGATGTGGAAGCTCGGAGGAGGCACGAGGTTTAAGGGGAAGGAGTGGGCACAGTCCCACAAACTCTCTAATCTGTGCACGGGCCGTGTGTAGGGATCCTGTCGCCTCCTCTCTCCTGTGGTGAAGGCACTGGCCTAGACCCCTAGGTTGCCTGAGAGCCGGAGCAAAAGCCAAAGCCTAACCTACCCCAGGAAATGGTCATAGGCATAGAGTGCCATGCTAGGCCAAGCACGCTGCTGCAGGGTTGTGACTGTGTCTGCTTAGTTCGGCATAGCAAGGTGAATCCCGGGCGTAAACTCGGAGACCGGGAGAGCAAGTCCCAAGAGGCAACAGCTCTCCCGCGGCTCTTCTTCCCTCCCGCGCAGAGTGAACACCCAAAGCCTTTCTGAGGAAGCAGCAGCGAAGTGCGGTTCGTGCCATGTGAAAACCTCTGCGAAAGCATAGCAGTCGCTGGGAAATTAGAGTCGGATCTGAGAGCTGCTGTTGCTGCTTGCTTTAGCCTAGTATTTGCAGAACGATGGGAGAAGCCCGCATGGAGCGAAAGCCTCTTTGCCCTGGCATCCCCTCTGGGAAAGCACAGCATTCTTTGGGAAATCAGAGTCCGGTCTGAGGGATGCTCCTGTTTGCTTGAGCTGGTCTCCTCAGCACGGTGTAATAAACCCATATGGAGCGAAATCCTCTATGCCTGGGCATCCCTGCTGCATGGGAGAGAAGCGCGATTGCACCTGTGGAAAGAGCCTTAAGGAAAGGGAAATGTTTTTCACTCTGCTCCGCAGGAGCATATCTGTGGAAAGTGCAGCAAGCTGCTGGAGAGAAGAGCAGGAGCCGTTGGACTTCTGGTCTGGAAAAGATTGCGAAGCAGGAGAGCCGGCAATACAAGTATCCCCGGCTCCCAGTGCAGAGAGACAGAAGCCTGGCTGCTAAGGAGACAGGAAGGGATGCGTAGGGCAGGGCGCGTGCTCCACTCTTAGGAAGGAATCTGGGCAGAAAGCATGCCTGTCCTGAGCCTCTGGGCCCAAGGAGACAGCAGCTCCTTGGCCAGCTGTCCCTGGGGCAGACATGCGCTAGCCTCCAGGCGCCTACTCTGAACTCGCCGAATCAGCTCTCTGAAATAATGCGGAGTCAGATGCCGTCTTCCTCCATGATGGGGAAGCTCGGAGGAAGCATGGTGTTTAAGGGGAAGGAGTGGGCACAGTCCCCCAAAGCTCCCTAATCTGCGCACGGGCCTAGTGCAGGGATCCTGTCGCCTCCTCTCTCCTGTGGTGAAGGCACTGGCCTAGACCCGGAGTCTGCCTGATAGCCGGAGCAAATGGCAAAGCCTAACCTACCACAGAAGATGGTCATAGGCATAGAGTGCCATGCTAGGCCAAGCACGCTGCTGCAGGGTTGTGACTGTGTCTGCTTAGTTCCGCATAGCAAGGTGAATCCCGGGCGTAACCTCGGAGCCCGGGAAAGCAAGTCCCAAGAGGCACCAGCTCTCCCGCGGCTCTTCTTCGCTGCCGCGCAGAGTGAACACCCAAAGCCTTTCTGAGGAAGCAGCAGCGAAGTGCGGTTCGTGCCAAGCTGAAAACCTCTGCGTAAGCATAGTATTCCCTGGGAAATCAGAGTCGGATCTGAGGGCTGCTGTTGCTGCTTGCTTTAGACTCGTATTCGCAGCACGATGGGAGAAACCCGCATAGAGCGAAAGCCTCTTTGCCCTGGCATCCCCTCTGGGAAAGCACACCATTATTTCGGAAATCAGAGTCCGGTCTGAGTTATGCTCCTGTTTGCGTGAGCTGGTCTCCTCAGCACGGTGTAATAAACCCGCAGGGAGCGAAATCCTCTATGCCTGGGCATCCCCTCTGCCTGAGAGAGAAGCGCCGTTGCGCCTCTGGAAAGAGCATTAAAGAAAAGGGACACGTTTTTCAGGGCGGTCCCAAGGAGTAGTCTGTGGTAGGTGCAGCACGCTGCTCGGGGAGAAGAGCAAGTGCTGTTGGCCATGGTCTCGAAAAGGTGGCGAAGCAGGAGACCGGCCCTGGAAGGCACAGCGCCCGGAGGAAATACAAATGTCACCCACTCCCAGTGCAGAGAGACAGAAGCCTAGCTGCGAAGGAGACAGGAGAGGATGAGTAGGGCAGGGCATGTGCTCCACTCTTGGGAAGGAGTCTGGGCGGAGAGCATGCCTGTCCTTAACTCTGGGCCCAAGGAGACAGCAGTTCCTTGGCCACCCGTCCCTGGGGCAGACATGCGCTAGCCACCAGGCGCCTACTCTGAACTCGCAGAAACAGCTCCCTGAAATAACGGGGAGTCAGATGCCATCTTCCTCCAGGATGTGGAAGCTCGGAGGAGGCACGAGGTTTAAGGGGAAGGAGTGGGCACAGTCCCACAAACTCTCTAATCTGTGCGCGGGCCGTGTGTAGGGATCCTGTCGCCTCCTCTCTCCTGTGGTGAAGGCACTGGCCTAGACCCCTAGGTTGCCTGAGAGCCGGAGCAAAAGCCAAAGCCTAACCTACCCCAGGAAATGGTCATAGGCATAGAGTGCCATGCTAGGCCAAGCACGCTGCTGCAGGGTTGTGACTGTGTCTGCTTAGTTCGGCATAGCAAGGTGAATCCCGGGCGTAAACTCGGAGACCGGGAGAGCAAGTCCCAAGAGGCAACAGCTCTCCCGCGGCTCTTCTTCCCTCCCGCGCAGAGTGAACACCCAAAGCCTTTCTGAGGAAGCAGCAGCGAAGTGCGGTTCGTGCCATGTGAAAACCTCTGCGAAAGCATAGCAGTCGCTGGGAAATTAGAGTCGGATCTGAGAGCTGCTGTTGCTGCTTGCTTTAGCCTAGTATTTGCAGAACGATGGGAGAAACCCGCATGGAGCGAAAGCCTCTTTGCCCTGGCATCCCCTCTGGGAAAGCACAGCATTCTTTGGGAAATCAGAGTCCGGTCTGAGGGATGCTCCTGTTTGCTTGAGCTGGTCTCCTCAGCACGGTGTAATAAACCCATATGGAGCGAAATCCTCTATGCCTGGGCATCCCTGCTGCATGGGAGAGAAGCGCGATTGCACCTGTGGAAAGAGCCTTAAGGAAAGGGAAATGTTTTTCACTCTGCTCCGCAGGAGCATATCTGTGGAAAGTGCAGCAAGCTGCCGGAGAGAAGAGCAGGAGCCGTTGGACTTCTGGTCTGGAAAAGATTGCGAAGCAGGAGAGCCGGCAATACAAGTATCCCCGGCTCCCAGTGCAGAGAGACAGAAGCCTGGCTGCTAAGGAGACAGGAAGGGATGCGTAAGGCAGGGCGCGTGCTCCACTCTTAGGAATGAATCTGGGCAGAAAGCATGCCTGTCCTGAGCCTCTGGGCCCAAGGAGACAGCAGCTCCTTGGCCAGCTGTCCCTGGGGCAGACATGCGCTAGCCTCCAGGCGCCTACTCTGAACTCGCCGAATCAGCTCTCTGAAATAATGCGGAGTCAGATGCCGTCTTCCTCCATGATGGGGAAGCTCGGAGGAAGCATGGTGTTTAAGGGGAAGGAGTGGGCACAGTCCCCCAAAGCTCCCTAATCTGCGCACGGGCCTAGTGCAGGGATCCTGTCGCCTCCTCTCTCCTGTGGTGAAGGCACTGGCCTAGACCCGGAGTCTGCCTGATAGCCGGAGCAAATGGCAAAGCCTAACCTACCACAGAAGATGGTCATAGGCATAGAGTGCCATGCTAGGCCAAGCACGCTGCTGCAGGGTTGTGACTGTGTCTGCTTAGTTCCGCATAGCAAGGTGAATCCCGGGCGTAACCTCGGAGCCCGGGAAAGCAAGTCCCAAGAGGCACCAGCTCTCCCGCGGCTCTTCTTCGCTGCCGCGCAGAGTGAACACCCAAAGCCTTTCTGAGGAAGCAGCAGCGAAGTGCGGTTCGTGCCAAGCTGAAAACCTCTGCGTAAGCATAGTATTCCCTGGGAAATCAGAGTCGGATCTGAGGGCTGCTGTTGCTGCTTGCTTTAGACTCGTATTCGCAGCACGATGGGAGAAACCCGCATAGAGCGAAAGCCTCTTTGCCCTGGCATCCCCTCTGGGAAAGCACACCATTATTTCGGAAATCAGAGTCCGGTCTGAGTTATGCTCCTGTTTGCGTGAGCTGGTCTCCTCAGCACGGTGTAATAAACCCGCAGGGAGCGAAATCCTCTATGCCTGGGCATCCCCTCTGCCTGAGAGAGAGACGCGCCGTTGCGCCTCTGGAAAGAGCATTAAAGAAAAGGGACACGTTTTTCAGGGCAGTCCCAAGGAGTAGTCTGTGGTAGGTGCAGCACGCTGCTCGGGGAGAAGAGCAAGTGCTGTTGGCCATGGTCTCGAAAAGGTGGCGAAGCAGGAGACCGGCCCTGGAAGGCACAGCGCCCGGAGGAAATACAAATGTCACCCACTCCCAGTGCAGAGAGACAGAAGCCTAGCTGCGAAGGAGACAGGAGAGGATGAGTAGGGCAGGGCATGTGCTCCACTCTTGGGAAGGAGTCTGGGCGGAGAGCATGCCTGTCCTTAACTCTGGGCCCAAGGAGACAGCAGTTCCTTGGCCACCCGTCCCTGGGGCAGACATGCGCTAGCCACCAGGCGCCTACTCTGAACTCGCAGAAACAGCTCCCTGAAATAACGGGGAGTCAGATGCCATCTTCCTCCAGGATGTGGAAGCTCGGAGGAGGCACGAGGTTTAAGGGGAAGGAGTGGGCACAGTCCCACAAACTCTCTAATCTGTGCACGGGCCGTGTGTAGGGATCCTGTCGCCTCCTCTCTCCTGTGGTGAAGGCACTGGCCTAGACCCCTAGGTTGCCTGAGAGCCGGAGCAAAAGCCAAAGCCTAACCTACCCCAGGAAATGGTCATAGGCATAGAGTGCCATGCTAGGCCAAGCACGCTGCTGCAGGGTTGTGACTGTGTCTGCTTAGTTCGGCATAGCAAGGTGAATCCCGGGCGTAAACTCGGAGACCGGGAGAGCAAGTCCCAAGAGGCAACAGCTCTCCCGCGGCTCTTCTTCCCTCCCGCGCAGAGTGAACACCCAAAGCCTTTCTGAGGAAGCAGCAGCGAAGTGCGGTTCGTGCCATGTGAAAACCTCTGCGAAAGCATAGCAGTCGCTGGGAAATTAGAGTCGGATCTGAGAGCTGCTGTTGCTGCTTGCTTTAGCCTAGTATTTGCAGAACGATGGGAGAAGCCCGCATGGAGCGAAAGCCTCTTTGCCCTGGCATCCCCTCTGGGAAAGCACAGCATTCTTTGGGAAATCAGAGTCCGGTCTGAGGGATGCTCCTGTTTGCTTGAGCTGGTCTCCTCAGCACGGTGTAATAAACCCATATGGAGCGAAATCCTCTATGCCTGGGCATCCCTGCTGCATGGGAGAGAAGCGCGATTGCACCGGTGGAAAGAGCCTTAAGGAAAGGGAAATGTTTTTCACTCTGCTCCGCAGGAGCATATCTGTGGAAAGTGCAGCAAGCTGCTGGAGAGAAGAGCAGGAGCCGTTGGACTTCTGGTCTGGAAAAGATTGCGAAGCAGGAGAGCCGGCAATACAAGTATCCCCGGCTCCCAGTGCAGAGAGACAGAAGCCTGGCTGCTAAGGAGACAGGAAGGGATGCGTAGGGCAGGGCGCGTGCTCCACTCTTAGGAAGGAATCTGGGCAGAAAGCATGCCTGTCCTGAGCCTCTGGGCCCAAGGAGACAGCAGCTCCTTGGCCAGCTGTCCCTGGGGCAGACATGCGCTAGCCTCCAGGCGCCTACTCTGAACTCGCCGAATCAGCTCTCTGAAATAATGCGGAGTCAGATGCCGTCTTCCTCCATGATGGGGAAGCTCGGAGGAAGCATGTTGTTTAAGGGGAAGGAGTGGGCACAGTCCCCCAAAGCTCCCTAATCTGCGCACGGGCCTAGTGCAGGGATCCTGTCGCCTCCTCTCTCCTGTGGTGAAGGCACTGGCCTAGACCCGGAGTCTGCCTGATAGCCGGAGCAAATGGCAAAGCCTAACCTACCACAGAAGATGGTCATAGGCATAGAGTGCCATGCTAGGCCAAGCACGCTGCTGCAGGGTTGTGACTGTGTCTGCTTAGTTCCGCATAGCAAGGTGAATCCCGGGCGTAACCTCGGAGCCCGGGAAAGCAAGTCCCAAGAGGCACCAGCTCTCCCGCGGCTCTTCTTCGCTGCCGCGCAGAGTGAACACCCAAAGCCTTTCTGAGGAAGCAGCAGCGAAGTGCGGTTCGTGCCAAGCTGAAAACCTCTGCGTAAGCATAGTATTCCCTGGGAAATCAGAGTCGGATCTGAGGGCTGCTGTTGCTGCTTGCTTTAGACTCGTATTCGCAGCACGATGGGAGAAACCCGCATAGAGCGAAAGCCTCTTTGCCCTGGCATCCCCTCTGGGAAAGCACACCATTATTTCGGAAATCAGAGTCCGGTCTGAGTTATGCTCCTGTTTGCGTGAGCTGGTCTCCTCAGCACGGTGTAATAAACCCGCAGGGAGCGAAATCCTCTATGCCTGGGCATCCCCTCTGGCTGAGAGAGAAGCGCCGTTGCGCCTCTGGAAAGAGCATTAAAGAAAAGGGACACGTTTTTCAGGGCGGTCCCAAGGAGTAGTCTGTGGTAGGTGCAGCACGCTGCTCGGGGAGAAGAGCAAGTGCTGTTGGCCATGGTCTCGAAAAGGTGGCGAAGCAGGAGACCGGCCCTGGAAGGCACAGCGCCCGGAGGAAATACAAATGTCACCCACTCCCAGTGCAGAGAGACAGAAGCCTAGCTGCGAAGGAGACAGGAGAGGATGAGTAGGGCAGGGCATGTGCTCCACTCTTGGGAAGGAGTCTGGGCGGAGAGCATGCCTGTCCTTAACTCTGGGCCCAAGGAGACAGCAGTTCCTTGGCCACCCGTCCCTGGGGCAGACATGCGCTAGCCACCAGGCGCCTACTCTGAACTCGCAGAAACAGCTCCCTGAAATAACGGGGAGTCAGATGCCATCTTCCTCCAGGATGTGGAAGCTCGGAGGAGGCACGAGGTTTAAGGGGAAGGAGTGGGCACAGTCCCACAAACTCTCTAATCTGTGCACGGGCCGTGTGTAGGGATCCTGTCGCCTCCTCTCTCCTGTGGTGAAGGCACTGGCCTAGACCCCTAGGTTGCCTGAGAGCCGGAGCAAAAGCCAAAGCCTAACCTACCCCAGGAAATGGTCATAGGCATAGAGTGCCATGCTAGGCCAAGCACGCTGCTGCAGGGTTGTGACTGTGTCTGCTTAGTTCGGCATAGCAAGGTGAATCCCGGGCGTAAACTCGGAGACCGGGAGAGCAAGTCCCAAGAGGCAACAGCTCTCCCGCGGCTCTTCTTCCCTCCCGCGCAGAGTGAACACCCAAAGCCTTTCTGAGGAAGCAGCAGCGAAGTGCGGTTCGTGCCATGTGAAAACCTCTGCGAAAGCATAGCAGTCGCTGGGAAATTAGAGTCGGATCTGAGAGCTGCTGTTGCTGCTTGCTTTAGCCTAGTATTTGCAGAACGATGGGAGAAACCCGCATGGAGCGAAAGCCTCTTTGCCCTGGCATCCCCTCTGGGAAAGCACAGCATTCTTTGGGAAATCAGAGTCCGGTCTGAGGGATGCTCCCGTTTGCTTGAGCTGGTCTCCTCAGCACGGTGTAATAAACCCATATGGAGCGAAATCCTCTATGCCTGGGCATCCCTGCTGCATGGGAGAGAAGCGCGATTGCACCTGTGGAAAGAGCCTTAAGGAAAGGGAAATGTTTTTCACTCTGCTCCGCAGGAGCATATCTGTGGAAAGTGCAGCAAGCTGCCGGAGAGAAGAGCAGGAGCCGTTGGACTTCTGGTCTGGAAAAGATTGCGAAGCAGGAGAGCCGGCAATACAAGTATCCCCGGCTCCCAGTGCAGAGAGACAGAAGCCTGGCTGCTAAGGAGACAGGAAGGGATGCGTAGGGCAGGGCGCGTGCTCCACTCTTAGGAAGGAATCTGGGCAGAAAGCATGCCTGTCCTGAGCCTCTGGGCCCAAGGAGACAGCAGCTCCTTGGCCAGCTGTCCCTGGGGCAGACATGCGCTAGCCTCCAGGCGCCTACTCTGAACTCGCCGAATCAGCTCTCTGAAATAATGCGGAGTCAGATGCCGTCTTCCTCCATGATGGGGAAGCTCGGAGGAAGCATGGTGTTTAAGGGGAAGGAGTGGGCACAGTCCCCCAAAGCTCCCTAATCTGCGCACGGGCCTAGTGCAGGGATCCTGTCGCCTCCCCTCTCCTGTGGTGAAGGCACTGGCCTAGACCCGGAGTCTGCCTGATAGCCGGAGCAAATGGCAAAGCCTAACCTACCACAGAAGATGGTCATAGGCATAGAGTGCCATGCTAGGCCAAGCACGCTGCTGCAGGGTTGTGACTGTGTCTGCTTAGTTCCGCATAGCAAGGTGAATCCCGGGCGTAACCTCGGAGCCCGGGAAAGCAAGTCCCAAGAGGCACCAGCTCTCCCGCGGCTCTTCTTCGCTGCCGCGCAGAGTGAACACCCAAAGCCTTTCTGAGGAAGCAGCAGCGAAGTGCGGTTCGTGCCAAGCTGAAAACCTCTGCGTAAGCATAGTATTCCCTGGGAAATCAGAGTCGGATCTGAGGGCTGCTGTTGCTGCTTGCTTTAGACTCGTATTCGCAGCACGATGGGAGAAACCCGCATAGAGCGAAAGCCTCTTTGCCCTGGCATCCCCTCTGGGAAAGCACACCATTATTTCGGAAATCAGAGTCCGGTCTGAGTTATGCTCCTGTTTGCGTGAGCTGGTCTCCTCAGCACGGTGTAATAAACCCGCAGGGAGCGAAATCCTCTATGCCTGGGCATCCCCTCTGGCTGAGAGAGAAGCGCCGTTGCGCCTCTGGAAAGAGCATTAAAGAAAAGGGACACGTTTTTCAGGGCGGTCCCAAGGAGTAGTCTGTGGTAGGTGCAGCACGCTGCTCGGGGAGAAGAGCAAGTGCTGTTGGCCATGGTCTCGAAAAGGTGGCGAAGCAGGAGACCGGCCCTGGAAGGCACAGCGCCCGGAGGAAATACAAATGTCACCCACTCCCAGTGCAGAGAGACAGAAGCCTAGCTGCGAAGGAGACAGGAGAGGATGAGTAGGGCAGGGCATGTGCTCCACTCTTGGGAAGGAGTCTGGGCGGAGAGCATGCCTGTCCTTAACTCTGGGCCCAAGGAGACAGCAGTTCCTTGGCCACCCGTCCCTGGGGCAGACATGCGCTAGCCACCAGGCGCCTACTCTGAACTCGCAGAAACAGCTCCCTGAAATAACGGGGAGTCAGATGCCATCTTCCTCCAGGATGTGGAAGCTCGGAGGAGGCACGAGGTTTAAGGGGAAGGAGTGGGCACAGTCCCACAAACTCTCTAATCTGTGCACGGGCCGTGTGTAGGGATCCTGTCGCCTCCTCTCTCCTGTGGTGAAGGCACTGGCCTAGACCCCTAGGTTGCCTGAGAGCCGGAGCAAAAGCCAAAGCCTAACCTACCCCAGGAAATGGTCATAGGCATAGAGTGCCATGCTAGGCCAAGCACGCTGCTGCAGGCTTGTGACTGTGTCTGCTTAGTTCGGCATAGCAAGGTGAATCCCGGGCGTAAACTCGGAGACCGGGAGAGCAAGTCCCAAGAGGCAACAGCTCTCCCGCGGCTCTTCTTCCCTCCCGCGCAGAGTGAACACCCAAAGCCTTTCTGAGGAAGCAGCAGCGAAGTGCGGTTCGTGCCATGTGAAAACCTCTGCGAAAGCATAGCAGTCGCTGGGAAATTAGAGTCGGATCTGAGAGCTGCTGTTGCTGCTTGCTTTAGCCTAGTATTTGCAGAACGATGGGAGAAACCCGCATGGAGCGAAAGCCTCTTTGCCCTGGCATCCCCTCTGGGAAAGCACAGCATTCTTTGGGAAATCAGAGTCCGGTCTGAGGGATGCTCCTGTTTGCTTGAGCTGGTCTCCTCAGCACGGTGTAGTAAACCCATATGGAGCGAAATCCTCTATGCCTGGGCATCCCTGCTGCATGGGAGAGAAGCGCGATTGCACCTGTGGAAAGAGCCTTAAGGAAAGGGAAATGTTTTTCACTCTGCTCCGCAGGAGCATATCTGTGGAAAGTGCAGCAAGCTGCCGGAGAGAAGAGCAGGAGCCGTTGGACTTCTGGTCTGGAAAAGATTGCGAAGCAGGAGAGCCGGCAATACAAGTATCCCCGGCTCCCAGTGCAGAGAGACAGAAGCCTGGCTGCTAAGGAGACAGGAAGGGATGCGTAGGGCAGGGCGCGTGCTCCACTCTTAGGAAGGAATCTGGGCAGAAAGCATGCCTGTCCTGAGCCTCTGGGCCCAAGGAGACAGCAGCTCCTTGGCCAGCTGTCCCTGGGGCAGACATGCGCTAGCCTCCAGGCGCCTACTCTGAACTCGCCGAATCAGCTCTCTGAAATAATGCGGAGTCTGATGCCGTCTTCCTCCATGATGGGGAAGCTCGGAGGAAGCATGGTGTTTAAGGGGAAGGAGTGGGCACAGTCCCCCAAAGCTCCCTAATCTGCGCACGGGCCTAGTGCAGGGATCCTGTCGCCTCCTCTCTCCTGTGGTGAAGGCACTGGCCTAGACCCGGAGTCTGCCTGATAGCCGGAGCAAATGGCAAAGCCTAACCTACCACAGAAGATGGTCATAGGCATAGAGTGCCATGCTAGGCCAAGCACGCTGCTGCAGGGTTGTGACTGTGTCTGCTTAGTTCCGCATAGCAAGGTGAATCCCGGGCGTAACCTCGGAGCCCGGGAAAGCAAGTCCCAAGAGGCACCAGCTCTCCCGCGGCTCTTCTTCGCTGCCGCGCAGAGTGAACACCCAAAGCCTTTCTGAGGAAGCAGCAGCGAAGTGCGGTTCGTGCCAAGCTGAAAACCTCTGCGTAAGCATAGTATTCCCTGGGAAATCAGAGTCGGATCTGAGGGCTGCTGTTGCTGCTTGCTTTAGACTCGTATTCGCAGCACGATGGGAGAAACCCGCATAGAGCGAAAGCCTCTTTGCCCTGGCATCCCCTCTGGGAAAGCACACCATTATTTCGGAAATCAGAGTCCGGTCTGAGTTATGCTCCTGTTTGCGTGAGCTGGTCTCCTCAGCACGGTGTAATAAACCCGCAGGGAGCGAAATCCTCTATGCCTGGGCATCCCCTCTGCCTGAGAGAGAGACGCGCCGTTGCGCCTCTGGAAAGAGCATTAAAGAAAAGGGACACGTTTTTCAGGGCGGTCCCAAGGAGTAGTCTGTGGTAGGTGCAGCACGCTGCTCGGGGAGAAGAGCAAGTGCTGTTGGCCATGGTCTCGAAAAGGTGGCGAAGCAGGAGACCGGCCCTGGAAGGCACAGCGCCCGGAGGAAATACAAATGTCACCCACTCCCAGTGCAGAGAGACAGAAGCCTAGCTGCGAAGGAGACAGGAGAGGATGAGTAGGGCAGGGCATGTGCTCCACTCTTGGGAAGGAGTCTGGGCGGAGAGCATGCCTGTCCTTAACTCTGGGCCCAAGGAGACAGCAGTTCCTTGGCCACCCGTCCCTGGGGCAGACATGCGCTAGCCACCAGGCGCCTACTCTGAACTCGCAGAAACAGCTCCCTGAAATAACGGGGAGTCAGATGCCATCTTCCTCCAGGATGTGGAAGCTCGGAGGAGGCACGAGGTTTAAGGGGAAGGAGTGGGCACAGTCCCACAAACTCTCTAATCTGTGCACGGGCCGTGTGTAGGGATCCTGTCGCCTCCTCTCTCCTGTGGTGAAGGCACTGGCCTAGACCCCTAGGTTGCCTGAGAGCCGGAGCAAAAGCCAAAGCCTAACCTACCCCAGGAAATGGTCATAGGCATAGAGTGCCATGCTAGGCCAAGCACGCTGCTGCAGGGTTGTGACTGTGTCTGCTTAGTTCGGCATAGCAAGGTGAATCCCGGGCGTAAACTCGGAGACCGGGAGAGCAAGTCCCAAGAGGCAACAGCTCTCCCGCGGCTCTTCTTCCCTCCCGCGCAGAGTGAACACCCAAAGCCTTTCTGAGGAAGCAGCAGCGATGTGCGGTTCGTGCCATGTGAAAACCTCTGCGAAAGCATAGCAGTCGCTGGGAAATTAGAGTCGGATCTGAGAGCTGCTGTTGCTGCTTGCTTTAGCCTAGTATTTGCAGAACGATGGGAGAAGCCCGCATGGAGCGAAAGCCTCTTTGCCCTGGCATCCCCTCTGGGAAAGCACAGCATTCTTTGGGAAATCAGAGTCCGGTCTGAGGGATGCTCCTGTTTGCTTGAGCTGGTCTCCTCAGCACGGTGTAATAAACCCATATGGAGCGAAATCCTCTATGCCTGGGCATCCCTGCTGCATGGGAGAGAAGCGCGATTGCACCTGTGGAAAGAGCCTTAAGGAAAGGGAAATGTTTTTCACTCTGCTCCGCAGGAGCATATCTGTGGAAAGTGCAGCAAGCTGCTGGAGAGAAGAGCAGGAGCCGTTGGACTTCTGGTCTGGAAAAGATTGCGAAGCAGGAGAGCCGGCAATACAAGTATCCCCGGCTCCCAGTGCAGAGAGACAGAAGCCTGGCTGCTAAGGAGACAGGAAGGGATGCGTAGGGCAGGGCGCGTGCTCCACTCTTAGGAAGGAATCTGGGCAGAAAGCATGCCTGTCCTGAGCCTCTGGGCCCAAGGAGACAGCAGCTCCTTGGCCAGCTGTCCCTGGGGCAGACATGCGCTAGCCTCCAGGCGCCTACTCTGAACTCGCCGAATCAGCTCTCTGAAATAATGCGGAGTCAGATGCCGTCTTCCTCCATGATGGGGAAGCTCGGAGGAAGCATGGTGTTTAAGGGGAAGGAGTGGGCACAGTCCCCCAAAGCTCCCTAATCTGCGCACGGGCCTAGTGCAGGGATCCTGTCGCCTCCTCTCTCCTGTGGTGAAGGCACTGGCCTAGACCCGGAGTCTGCCTGATAGCCGGAGCAAATGGCAAAGCCTAACCTACCACAGAAGATGGTCATAGGCATAGAGTGCCATGCTAGGCCAAGCACGCTGCTGCAGGGTTGTGACTGTGTCTGCTTAGTTCCGCATAGCAAGGTGAATCCCGGGCGTAACCTCGGAGCCCGGGAAAGCAAGTCCCAAGAGGCACCAGCTCTCCCGCGGCTCTTCTTCGCTGCCGCGCAGAGTGAACACCCAAAGCCTTTCTGAGGAAGCAGCAGCGAAGTGCGGTTCGTGCCAAGCTGAAAACCTCTGCGTAAGCATAGTATTCCCTGGGAAATCAGAGTCGGATCTGAGGGCTGCTGTTGCTGCTTGCTTTAGACTCGTATTCGCAGCACGATGGGAGAAACCCGCATAGAGCGAAAGCCTCTTTGCCCTGGCATCCCCTCTGGGAAAGCACACCATTATTTCGGAAATCAGAGTCCGGTCTGAGTTATGCTCCTGTTTGCGTGAGCTGGTCTCCTCAGCACGGTGTAATAAACCCGCAGGGAGCGAAATCCTCTATGCCTGGGCATCCCCTCTGCCTGAGAGAGAAGCGCCGTTGCGCCTCTGGAAAGAGCATTAAAGAAAAGGGACACGTTTTTCAGGGCGGTCCCAAGGAGTAGTCTGTGGTAGGTGCAGCACGCTGCTCGGGGAGAAGAGCAAGTGCTGTTGGCCATGGTCTCGAAAAGGTGGCGAAGCAGGAGACCGGCCCTGGAAGGCACAGCGCCCGGAGGAAATACAAATGTCACCCACTCCCAGTGCAGAGAGACAGAAGCCTAGCTGCGAAGGAGACAGGAGAGGATGAGTAGGGCAGGGCATGTGCTCCACTCTTGGGAAGGAGTCTGGGCGGAGAGCATGCCTGTCCTTAACTCTGGGCCCAAGGAGACAGCAGTTCCTTGGCCACCCGTCCCTGGGGCAGACATGCGCTAGCCACCAGGCGCCTACTCTGAACTCGCAGAAACAGCTCCCTGAAATAACGGGGAGTCAGATGCCATCTTCCTCCAGGATGTGGAAGCTCGGAGGAGGCACGAGGTTTAAGGGGAAGGAGTGGGCACAGTCCCACAAACTCTCTAATCTGTGCATGGGCCGTGTGTAGGGATCCTGTCGCCTCCTCTCTCCTGTGGTGAAGGCACTGGCCTAGACCCCTAGGTTGCCTGAGAGCCGGAGCAAAAGCCAAAGCCTAACCTACCCCAGGAAATGGTCATAGGCATAGAGTGCCATGCTAGGCCAAGCACGCTGCTGCAGGGTTGTGACTGTGTCTGCTTAGTTCGGCATAGCAAGGTGAATCCCGGGCGTAAACTCGGAGACCGGGAGAGCAAGTCCCAAGAGGCAACAGCTCTCCCGCGGCTCTTCTTCCCTCCCGCGCAGAGTGAACACCCAAAGCCTTTCTGAGGAAGCAGCAGCGAAGTGCGGTTCGTGCCATGTGAAAACCTCTGCGAAAGCATAGCAGTCGCTGGGAAATTAGAGTCGGATCTGAGAGCTGCTGTTGCTGCTTGCTTTAGCCTAGTATTTGCAGAACGATGGGAGAAACCCGCATGGAGCGAAAGCCTCTTTGCCCTGGCATCCCCTCTGGGAAAGCACAGCATTCTTTGGGAAATCAGAGTCCGGTCTGAGGGATGCTCCTGTTTGCTTGAGCTGGTCTCCTCAGCACGGTGTAGTAAACCCATATGGAGCGAAATCCTCTATGCCTGGGCATCCCTGCTGCATGGGAGAGAAGCGCGATTGCACCTGTGGAAAGAGCCTTAAGGAAAGGGAAATGTTTTTCACTCTGCTCCGCAGGAGCATATCTGTGGAAAGTGCAGCAAGCTGCCGGAGAGAAGAGCAGGAGCCGTTGGACTTCTGGTCTGGAAAAGATTGCGAAGCAGGAGAGCCGGCAATACAAGTATCCCCGGCTCCCAGTGCAGAGAGACAGAAGCCTGGCTGCTAAGGAGACAGGAAGGGATGCGTAGGGCAGGGCGCGTGCTCCACTCTTAGGAAGGAATCTGGGCAGAAAGCATGCCTGTCCTGAGCCTCTGGGCCCAAGGAGACAGCAGCTCCTTGGCCAGCTGTCCCTGGGGCAGACATGCGCTAGCCTCCAGGCGCCTACTCTGAACTCGCCGAATCAGCTCTCTGAAATAATGCGGAGTCTGATGCCGTCTTCCTCCATGATGGGGAAGCTCGGAGGAAGCATGGTGTTTAAGGGGAAGGAGTGGGCACAGTCCCCCAAAGCTCCCTAATCTGCGCACGGGCCTAGTGCAGGGATCCTGTCGCCTCCTCTCTCCTGTGGTGAAGGCACTGGCCTAGACCCGGAGTCTGCCTGATAGCCGGAGCAAATGGCAAAGCCTAACCTACCACAGAAGATGGTCATAGGCATAGAGTGCCATGCTAGGCCAAGCACGCTGCTGCAGGGTTGTGACTGTGTCTGCTTAGTTCCGCATAGCAAGGTGAATCCCGGGCGTAACCTCGGAGCCCGGGAAAGCAAGTCCCAAGAGGCACCAGCTCTCCCGCGGCTCTTCTTCGCTGCCGCGCAGAGTGAACACCCAAAGCCTTTCTGAGGAAGCAGCAGCGAAGTGCGGTTCGTGCCAAGCTGAAAACCTCTGCGTAAGCATAGTATTCCCTGGGAAATCAGAGTCGGATCTGAGGGCTGCTGTTGCTGCTTGCTTTAGACTCGTATTCGCAGCACGATGGGAGAAACCCGCATAGAGCGAAAGCCTCTTTGCCCTGGCATCCCCTCTGGGAAAGCACACCATTATTTCGGAAATCAGAGTCCGGTCTGAGTTATGCTCCTGTTTGCGTGAGCTGGTCTCCTCAGCACGGTGTAATAAACCCGCAGGGAGCGAAATCCTCTATGCCTGGGCATCCCCTCTGCCTGAGAGAGAGACGCGCCGTTGCGCCTCTGGAAAGAGCATTAAAGAAAAGGGACACGTTTTTCAGGGCGGTCCCAAGGAGTAGTCTGTGGTAGGTGCAGCACGCTGCTCGGGGAGAAGAGCAAGTGCTGTTGGCCATGGTCTCGAAAAGGTGGCGAAGCAGGAGACCGGCCCTGGAAGGCACAGCGCCCGGAGGAAATACAAATGTCACCCACTCCCAGTGCAGAGAGACAGAAGCCTAGCTGCGAAGGAGACAGGAGAGGATGAGTAGGGCAGGGCATGTGCTCCACTCTTGGGAAGGAGTCTGGGCGGAGAGCATGCCTGTCCTTAACTCTGGGCCCAAGGAGACAGCAGTTCCTTGGCCACCCGTCCCTGGGGCAGACATGCGCTAGCCACCAGGCGCCTACTCTGAACTCGCAGAAACAGCTCCCTGAAATAACGGGGAGTCAGATGCCATCTTCCTCCAGGATGTGGAAGCTCGGAGGAGGCACGAGGTTTAAGGGGAAGGAGTGGGCACAGTCCCACAAACTCTCTAATCTGTGCACGGGCCGTGTGTAGGGATCCTGTCGCCTCCTCTCTCCTGTGGTGAAGGCACTGGCCTAGACCCCTAGGTTGCCTGAGAGCCGGAGCAAAAGCCAAAGCCTAACCTACCCCAGGAAATGGTCATAGGCATAGAGTGCCATGCTAGGCCAAGCACGCTGCTGCAGGGTTGTGACTGTGTCTGCTTAGTTCGGCATAGCAAGGTGAATCCCGGGCGTAAACTCGGAGACCGGGAGAGCAAGTCCCAAGAGGCAACAGCTCTCCCGCGGCTCTTCTTCCCTCCCGCGCAGAGTGAACACCCAAAGCCTTTCTGAGGAAGCAGCAGCGATGTGCGGTTCGTGCCATGTGAAAACCTCTGCGAAAGCATAGCAGTCGCTGGGAAATTAGAGTCGGATCTGAGAGCTGCTGTTGCTGCTTGCTTTAGCCTAGTATTTGCAGAACGATGGGAGAAGCCCGCATGGAGCGAAAGCCTCTTTGCCCTGGCATCCCCTCTGGGAAAGCACAGCATTCTTTGGGAAATCAGAGTCCGGTCTGAGGGATGCTCCTGTTTGCTTGAGCTGGTCTCCTCAGCACGGTGTAATAAACCCATATGGAGCGAAATCCTCTATGCCTGGGCATCCCTGCTGCATGGGAGAGAAGCGCGATTGCACCTGTGGAAAGAGCCTTAAGGAAAGGGAAATGTTTTTCACTCTGCTCCGCAGGAGCATATCTGTGGAAAGTGCAGCAAGCTGCTGGAGAGAAGAGCAGGAGCCGTTGGACTTCTGGTCTGGAAAAGATTGCGAAGCAGGAGAGCCGGCAATACAAGTATCCCCGGCTCCCAGTGCAGAGAGACAGAAGCCTGGCTGCTAAGGAGACAGGAAGGGATGCGTAGGGCAGGGCGCGTGCTCCACTCTTAGGAAGGAATCTGGGCAGAAAGCATGCCTGTCCTGAGCCTCTGGGCCCAAGGAGACAGCAGCTCCTTGGCCAGCTGTCCCTGGGGCAGACATGCGCTAGCCTCCAGGCGCCTACTCTGAACTCGCCGAATCAGCTCTCTGAAATAATGCGGAGTCAGATGCCGTCTTCCTCCATGATGGGGAAGCTCGGAGGAAGCATGGTGTTTAAGGGGAAGGAGTGGGCACAGTCCCCCAAAGCTCCCTAATCTGCGCACGGGCCTAGTGCAGGGATCCTGTCGCCTCCTCTCTCCTGTGGTGAAGGCACTGGCCTAGACCCGGAGTCTGCCTGATAGCCGGAGCAAATGGCAAAGCCTAACCTACCACAGAAGATGGTCATAGGCATAGAGTGCCATGCTAGGCCAAGCACGCTGCTGCAGGGTTGTGACTGTGTCTGCTTAGTTCCGCATAGCAAGGTGAATCCCGGGCGTAACCTCGGAGCCCGGGAAAGCAAGTCCCAAGAGGCACCAGCTCTCCCGCGGCTCTTCTTCGCTGCCGCGCAGAGTGAACACCCAAAGCCTTTCTGAGGAAGCAGCAGCGAAGTGCGGTTCGTGCCAAGCTGAAAACCTCTGCGTAAGCATAGTATTCCCTGGGAAATCAGAGTCGGATCTGAGGGCTGCTGTTGCTGCTTGCTTTAGACTCGTATTCGCAGCACGATGGGAGAAACCCGCATAGAGCGAAAGCCTCTTTGCCCTGGCATCCCCTCTGGGAAAGCACACCATTATTTCGGAAATCAGAGTCCGGTCTGAGTTATGCTCCTGTTTGCGTGAGCTGGTCTCCTCAGCACGGTGTAATAAACCCGCAGGGAGCGAAATCCTCTATGCCTGGGCATCCCCTCTGCCTGAGAGAGAAGCGCCGTTGCGCCTCTGGAAAGAGCATTAAAGAAAAGGGACACGTTTTTCAGGGCGGTCCCAAGGAGTAGTCTGTGGTAGGTGCAGCACGCTGCTCGGGGAGAAGAGCAAGTGCTGTTGGCCATGGTCTCGAAAAGGTGGCGAAGCAGGAGACCGGCCCTGGAAGGCACAGCGCCCGGAGGAAATACAAATGTCACCCACTCCCAGTGCAGAGAGACAGAAACCTAGCTGCGAAGGAGACAGGAGAGGATGAGTAGGGCAGGGCATGTGCTCCACTCTTGGGAAGGAGTCTGGGCGGAGAGCATGCCTGTCCTTAACTCTGGGCCCAAGGAGACAGCAGTTCCTTGGCCACCCGTCCCTGGGGCAGACATGCGCTAGCCACCAGGCGCCTACTCTGAACTCGCAGAAACAGCTCCCTGAAATAACGGGGAGTCAGATGCCATCTTCCTCCAGGATGTGGAAGCTCGGAGGAGGCACGAGGTTTAAGGGGAAGGAGTGGGCACAGTCCCACAAACTCTCTAATCTGTGCACGGGCCGTGTGTAGGGATCCTGTCGCCTCCTCTCTCCTGTGGTGAAGGCACTGGCCTAGACCCCTAGGTTGCCTGAGAGCCGGAGCAAAAGCCAAAGCCTAACCTACCCCAGGAAATGGTCATAGGCATAGAGTGCCATGCTAGGCCAAGCACGCTGCTGCAGGGTTGTGACTGTGTCTGCTTAGTTCGGCATAGCAAGGTGAATCCCGGGCGTAAACTCGGAGACCGGGAGAGCAAGTCCCAAGAGGCAACAGCTCTCCCGCGGCTCTTCTTCCCTCCCGCGCAGAGTGAACACCCAAAGCCTTTCTGAGGAAGCAGCAGCGAAGTGCGGTTCGTGCCATGTGAAAACCTCTGCGAAAGCATAGCAGTCGCTGGGAAATTAGAGTCGGATCTGAGAGCTGCTGTTGCTGCTTGCTTTAGCCTAGTATTTGCAGAACGATGGGAGAAACCCGCATGGAGCGAAAGCCTCTTTGCCCTGGCATCCCCTCTGGGAAAGCACAGCATTCTTTGGGAAATCAGAGTCCGGTCTGAGGGATGCTCCTGTTTGCTTGAGCTGGTCTCCTCAGCACGGTGTAATAAACCCACATGGAGCGAAATCCTCTATGCCTGGGCATCCCTGCTGCATGGGAGAGAAGCGCGATTGCACCTGTGGAAAGAGCCTTAAGGAAAGGGAAATGTTTTTCACTCTGCTCCGCAGGAGCATATCTGTGGAAAGTGCAGCAAGCTGCCGGAGAGAAGAGCAGGAGCCGTTGGACTTCTGGTCTGGAAAAGATTGCGAAGCAGGAGAGCCGGCAATACAAGTATCCCCGGCTCCCAGTGCAGAGAGACAGAAGCCTGGCTGCTAAGGAGACAGGAAGGGATGCGTAGGGCAGGGCGCGTGCTCCACTCTTAGGAAGGAATCTGGGCAGAAAGCATGCCTGTCCTGAGCCTCTGGGCCCAAGGAGACAGCAGCTCCTTGGCCAGCTGTCCCTGGGGCAGACATGCGCTAGCCTCCAGGCGCCTACTCTGAACTCGCCGAATCAGCTTTCTGAAATAATGCGGAGTCAGATGCCGTCTTCCTCCATGATGGGGAAGCTCGGAGGAAGCATGGTGTTTAAGGGGAAGGAGTGGGCACAGTCCCCCAAAGCTCCCTAATCTGCGCACGGGCCTAGTGCAGGGATCCTGTCGCCTCCTCTCTCCTGAGGTGAAGGCACTGGCCTAGACCCGGAGTCTGCCTGATAGCCGGAGCAAATGGCAAAGCCTAACCTACCACAGAAGATGGTCATAGGCATAGAGTGCCATGCTAGGCCAAGCACGCTGCTGCAGGGTTGTGACTGTGTCTGCTTAGTTCCGCATAGCAAGGTGAATCCCGGGCGTAACCTCGGAGCCCGGGAAAGCAAGTCCCAAGAGGCACCAGCTCTCCCGCGGCTCTTCTTCGCTGCCGCGCAGAGTGAACACCCAAAGCCTTTCTGAGGAAGCAGCAGCGAAGTGCGGTTCGTGCCAAGCTGAAAACCTCTGCGTAAGCATAGTATTCCCTGGGAAATCAGAGTCGGATCTGAGGGCTGCTGTTGCTGCTTGCTTTAGACTCGTATTCGCAGCACGATGGGAGAAACCCGCATAGAGCGAAAGCCTCTTTGCCCTGGCATCCCCTCTGGGAAAGCACACCATTATTTCGGAAATCAGAGTCCGGTCTGAGTTATGCTCCTGTTTGCGTGAGCTGGTCTCCTCAGCACGGTGTAATAAACCCGCAGGGAGCGAAATCCTCTATGCCTGGGCATCCCCTCTGCCTGAGAGAGAGACGCGCCGTTGCGCCTCTGGAAAGAGCATTAAAGAAAAGGGACACGTTTTTCAGGGCGGTCCCAAGGAGTAGTCTGTGGTAGGTGCAGCACGCTGCTCGGGGAGAAGAGCAAGTGCTGTTGGCCATGGTCTCGAAAAGGTGGCGAAGCAGGAGACCGGCCCTGGAAGGCACAGCGCCCGGAGGAAATACAAATGTCACCCACTCCCAGTGCAGAGAGACAGAAGCCTAGCTGCGAAGGAGACAGGAGAGGATGAGTAGGGCAGGGCATGTGCTCCACTCTTGGGAAGGAGTCTGGGCGGAGAGCATGCCTGTCCTTAACTCTGGGCCCAAGGAGACAGCAGTTCCTTGGCCACCCGTCCCTGGGGCAGACATGCGCTAGCCACCAGGCGCCTACTCTGAACTCGCAGAAACAGCTCCCTGAAATAACGGGGAGTCAGATGCCATCTTCCTCCAGGATGTGGAAGCTCGGAGGAGGCACGAGGTTTAAGGGGAAGGAGTGGGCACAGTCCCACAAACTCTCTAATCTGTGCACGGGCCGTGTGTAGGGATCCTGTCGCCTCCTCTCTCCTGTGGTGAAGGCACTGGCCTAGACCCCTAGGTTGCCTGAGAGCCGGAGCAAAAGCCAAAGCCTAACCTACCCCAGGAAATGGTCATAGGCATAGAGTGCCATGCTAGGCCAAGCACGCTGCTGCAGGGTTGTGACTGTGTCTGCTTAGTTCGGCATAGCAAGGTGAATCCCGGGCGTAAACTCGGAGACCGGGAGAGCAAGTCCCAAGAGGCAACAGCTCTCCCGCGGCTCTTCTTCCCTCCCGCGCAGAGTGAACACCCAAAGCCTTTCTGAGGAAGCAGCAGCGATGTGCGGTTCGTGCCATGTGAAAACCTCTGCGAAAGCATAGCAGTCGCTGGGAAATTAGAGTCGGATCTGAGAGCTGCTGTTGCTGCTTGCTTTAGCCTAGTATTTGCAGAACGATGGGAGAAGCCCGCATGGAGCGAAAGCCTCTTTGCCCTGGCATCCCCTCTGGGAAAGCACAGCATTCTTTGGGAAATCAGAGTCCGGTCTGAGGGATGCTCCTGTTTGCTTGAGCTGGTCTCCTCAGCACGGTGTAATAAACCCATATGGAGCGAAATCCTCTATGCCTGGGCATCCCTGCTGCATGGGAGAGAAGCGCGATTGCACCTGTGGAAAGAGCCTTAAGGAAAGGGAAATGTTTTTCACTCTGCTCCGCAGGAGCATATCTGTGGAAAGTGCAGCAAGCTGCTGGAGAGAAGAGCAGGAGCCGTTGGACTTCTGGTCTGGAAAAGATTGCGAAGCAGGAGAGCCGGCAATACAAGTATCCCCGGCTCCCAGTGCAGAGAGACAGAAGCCTGGCTGCTAAGGAGACAGGAAGGGATGCGTAGGGCAGGGCGCGTGCTCCACTCTTAGGAAGGAATCTGGGCAGAAAGCATGCCTGTCCTGAGCCTCTGGGCCCAAGGAGACAGCAGCTCCTTGGCCAGCTGTCCCTGGGGCAGACATGCGCTAGCCTCCAGGCGCCTACTCTGAACTCGCCGAATCAGCTCTCTGAAATAATGCGGAGTCAGATGCCGTCTTCCTCCATGATGGGGAAGCTCGGAGGAAGCATGGTGTTTAAGGGGAAGGAGTGGGCACAGTCCCCCAAAGCTCCCTAATCTGCGCACGGGCCTAGTGCAGGGATCCTGTCGCCTCCTCTCTCCTGTGGTGAAGGCACTGGCCTAGACCCGGAGTCTGCCTGATAGCCGGAGCAAATGGCAAAGCCTAACCTACCACAGAAGATGGTCATAGGCATAGAGTGCCATGCTAGGCCAAGCACGCTGCTGCAGGGTTGTGACTGTGTCTGCTTAGTTCCGCATAGCAAGGTGAATCCCGGGCGTAACCTCGGAGCCCGGGAAAGCAAGTCCCAAGAGGCACCAGCTCTCCCGCGGCTCTTCTTCGCTGCCGCGCAGAGTGAACACCCAAAGCCTTTCTGAGGAAGCAGCAGCGAAGTGCGGTTCGTGCCAAGCTGAAAACCTCTGCGTAAGCATAGTATTCCCTGGGAAATCAGAGTCGGATCTGAGGGCTGCTGTTGCTGCTTGCTTTAGACTCGTATTCGCAGCACGATGGGAGAAACCCGCATAGAGCGAAAGCCTCTTTGCCCTGGCATCCCCTCTGGGAAAGCACACCATTATTTCGGAAATCAGAGTCCGGTCTGAGTTATGCTCCTGTTTGCGTGAGCTGGTCTCCTCAGCACGGTGTAATAAACCCGCAGGGAGCGAAATCCTCTATGCCTGGGCATCCCCTCTGCCTGAGAGAGAAGCGCCGTTGCGCCTCTGGAAAGAGCATTAAAGAAAAGGGACACGTTTTTCAGGGCGGTCCCAAGGAGTAGTCTGTGGTAGGTGCAGCACGCTGCTCGGGGAGAAGAGCAAGTGCTGTTGGCCATGGTCTCGAAAAGGTGGCGAAGCAGGAGACCGGCCCTGGAAGGCACAGCGCCCGGAGGAAATACAAATGTCACCCACTCCCAGTGCAGAGAGACAGAAGCCTAGCTGCGAAGGAGACAGGAGAGGATGAGTAGGGCAGGGCATGTGCTCCACTCTTGGGAAGGAGTCTGGGCGGAGAGCATGCCTGTCCTTAACTCTGGGCCCAAGGAGACAGCAGTTCCTTGGCCACCCGTCCCTGGGGCAGACATGCGCTAGCCACCAGGCGCCTACTCTGAACTCGCAGAAACAGCTCCCTGAAATAACGGGGAGTCAGATGCCATCTTCCTCCAGGATGTGGAAGCTCGGAGGAGGCACGAGGTTTAAGGGGAAGGAGTGGGCACAGTCCCACAAACTCTCTAATCTGTGCATGGGCCGTGTGTAGGGATCCTGTCGCCTCCTCTCTCCTGTGGTGAAGGCACTGGCCTAGACCCCTAGGTTGCCTGAGAGCCGGAGCAAAAGCCAAAGCCTAACCTACCCCAGGAAATGGTCATAGGCATAGAGTGCCATGCTAGGCCAAGCACGCTGCTGCAGGGTTGTGACTGTGTCTGCTTAGTTCGGCATAGCAAGGTGAATCCCGGGCGTAAACTCGGAGACCGGGAGAGCAAGTCCCAAGAGGCAACAGCTCTCCCGCGGCTCTTCTTCCCTCCCGCGCAGAGTGAACACCCAAAGCCTTTCTGAGGAAGCAGCAGCGAAGTGCGGTTCGTGCCATGTGAAAACCTCTGCGAAAGCATAGCAGTCGCTGGGAAATTAGAGTCGGATCTGAGAGCTGCTGTTGCTGCTTGCTTTAGCCTAGTATTTGCAGAACGATGGGAGAAACCCGCATGGAGCGAAAGCCTCTTTGCCCTGGCATCCCCTCTGGGAAAGCACAGCATTCTTTGGGAAATCAGAGTCCGGTCTGAGGGATGCTCCTGTTTGCTTGAGCTGGTCTCCTCAGCACGGTGTAGTAAACCCATATGGAGCGAAATCCTCTATGCCTGGGCATCCCTGCTGCATGGGAGAGAAGCGCGATTGCACCTGTGGAAAGAGCCTTAAGGAAAGGGAAATGTTTTTCACTCTGCTCCGCAGGAGCATATCTGTGGAAAGTGCAGCAAGCTGCCGGAGAGAAGAGCAGGAGCCGTTGGACTTCTGGTCTGGAAAAGATTGCGAAGCAGGAGAGCCGGCAATACAAGTATCCCCGGCTCCCAGTGCAGAGAGACAGAAGCCTGGCTGCTAAGGAGACAGGAAGGGATGCGTAGGGCAGGGCGCGTGCTCCACTCTTAGGAAGGAATCTGGGCAGAAAGCATGCCTGTCCTGAGCCTCTGGGCCCAAGGAGACAGCAGCTCCTTGGCCAGCTGTCCCTGGGGCAGACATGCGCTAGCCTCCAGGCGCCTACTCTGAACTCGCCGAATCAGCTCTCTGAAATAATGCGGAGTCTGATGCCGTCTTCCTCCATGATGGGGAAGCTCGGAGGAAGCATGGTGTTTAAGGGGAAGGAGTGGGCACAGTCCCCCAAAGCTCCCTAATCTGCGCACGGGCCTAGTGCAGGGATCCTGTCGCCTCCTCTCTCCTGTGGTGAAGGCACTGGCCTAGACCCGGAGTCTGCCTGATAGCCGGAGCAAATGGCAAAGCCTAACCTACCACAGAAGATGGTCATAGGCATAGAGTGCCATGCTAGGCCAAGCACGCTGCTGCAGGGTTGTGACTGTGTCTGCTTAGTTCCGCATAGCAAGGTGAATCCCGGGCGTAACCTCGGAGCCCGGGAAAGCAAGTCCCAAGAGGCACCAGCTCTCCCGCGGCTCTTCTTCGCTGCCGCGCAGAGTGAACACCCAAAGCCTTTCTGAGGAAGCAGCAGCGAAGTGCGGTTCGTGCCAAGCTGAAAACCTCTGCGTAAGCATAGTATTCCCTGGGAAATCAGAGTCGGATCTGAGGGCTGCTGTTGCTGCTTGCTTTAGACTCGTATTCGCAGCACGATGGGAGAAACCCGCATAGAGCGAAAGCCTCTTTGCCCTGGCATCCCCTCTGGGAAAGCACACCATTATTTCGGAAATCAGAGTCCGGTCTGAGTTATGCTCCTGTTTGCGTGAGCTGGTCTCCTCAGCACGGTGTAATAAACCCGCAGGGAGCGAAATCCTCTATGCCTGGGCATCCCCTCTGCCTGAGAGAGAGACGCGCCGTTGCGCCTCTGGAAAGAGCATTAAAGAAAAGGGACACGTTTTTCAGGGCGGTCCCAAGGAGTAGTCTGTGGTAGGTGCAGCACGCTGCTCGGGGAGAAGAGCAAGTGCTGTTGGCCATGGTCTCGAAAAGGTGGCGAAGCAGGAGACCGGCCCTGGAAGGCACAGCGCCCGGAGGAAATACAAATGTCACCCACTCCCAGTGCAGAGAGACAGAAGCCTAGCTGCGAAGGAGACAGGAGAGGATGAGTAGGGCAGGGCATGTGCTCCACTCTTGGGAAGGAGTCTGGGCGGAGAGCATGCCTGTCCTTAACTCTGGGCCCAAGGAGACAGCAGTTCCTTGGCCACCCGTCCCTGGGGCAGACATGCGCTAGCCACCAGGCGCCTACTCTGAACTCGCAGAAACAGCTCCCTGAAATAACGGGGAGTCAGATGCCATCTTCCTCCAGGATGTGGAAGCTCGGAGGAGGCACGAGGTTTAAGGGGAAGGAGTGGGCACAGTCCCACAAACTCTCTAATCTGTGCACGGGCCGTGTGTAGGGATCCTGTCGCCTCCTCTCTCCTGTGGTGAAGGCACTGGCCTAGACCCCTAGGTTGCCTGAGAGCCGGAGCAAAAGCCAAAGCCTAACCTACCCCAGGAAATGGTCATAGGCATAGAGTGCCATGCTAGGCCAAGCACGCTGCTGCAGGGTTGTGACTGTGTCTGCTTAGTTCGGCATAGCAAGGTGAATCCCGGGCGTAAACTCGGAGACCGGGAGAGCAAGTCCCAAGAGGCAACAGCTCTCCCGCGGCTCTTCTTCCCTCCCGCGCAGAGTGAACACCCAAAGCCTTTCTGAGGAAGCAGCAGCGATGTGCGGTTCGTGCCATGTGAAAACCTCTGCGAAAGCATAGCAGTCGCTGGGAAATTAGAGTCGGATCTGAGAGCTGCTGTTGCTGCTTGCTTTAGCCTAGTATTTGCAGAACGATGGGAGAAGCCCGCATGGAGCGAAAGCCTCTTTGCCCTGGCATCCCCTCTGGGAAAGCACAGCATTCTTTGGGAAATCAGAGTCCGGTCTGAGGGATGCTCCTGTTTGCTTGAGCTGGTCTCCTCAGCACGGTGTAATAAACCCATATGGAGCGAAATCCTCTATGCCTGGGCATCCCTGCTGCATGGGAGAGAAGCGCGATTGCACCTGTGGAAAGAGCCTTAAGGAAAGGGAAATGTTTTTCACTCTGCTCCGCAGGAGCATATCTGTGGAAAGTGCAGCAAGCTGCTGGAGAGAAGAGCAGGAGCCGTTGGACTTCTGGTCTGGAAAAGATTGCGAAGCAGGAGAGCCGGCAATACAAGTATCCCCGGCTCCCAGTGCAGAGAGACAGAAGCCTGGCTGCTAAGGAGACAGGAAGGGATGCGTAGGGCAGGGCGCGTGCTCCACTCTTAGGAAGGAATCTGGGCAGAAAGCATGCCTGTCCTGAGCCTCTGGGCCCAAGGAGACAGCAGCTCCTTGGCCAGCTGTCCCTGGGGCAGACATGCGCTAGCCTCCAGGCGCCTACTCTGAACTCGCCGAATCAGCTCTCTGAAATAATGCGGAGTCAGATGCCGTCTTCCTCCATGATGGGGAAGCTCGGAGGAAGCATGGTGTTTAAGGGGAAGGAGTGGGCACAGTCCCCCAAAGCTCCCTAATCTGCGCACGGGCCTAGTGCAGGGATCCTGTCGCCTCCTCTCTCCTGTGGTGAAGGCACTGGCCTAGACCCGGAGTCTGCCTGATAGCCGGAGCAAATGGCAAAGCCTAACCTACCACAGAAGATGGTCATAGGCATAGAGTGCCATGCTAGGCCAAGCACGCTGCTGCAGGGTTGTGACTGTGTCTGCTTAGTTCCGCATAGCAAGGTGAATCCCGGGCGTAACCTCGGAGCCCGGGAAAGCAAGTCCCAAGAGGCACCAGCTCTCCCGCGGCTCTTCTTCGCTGCCGCGCAGAGTGAACACCCAAAGCCTTTCTGAGGAAGCAGCAGCGAAGTGCGGTTCGTGCCAAGCTGAAAACCTCTGCGTAAGCATAGTATTCCCTGGGAAATCAGAGTCGGATCTGAGGGCTGCTGTTGCTGCTTGCTTTAGACTCGTATTCGCAGCACGATGGGAGAAACCCGCATAGAGCGAAAGCCTCTTTGCCCTGGCATCCCCTCTGGGAAAGCACACCATTATTTCGGAAATCAGAGTCCGGTCTGAGTTATGCTCCTGTTTGCGTGAGCTGGTCTCCTCAGCACGGTGTAATAAACCCGCAGGGAGCGAAATCCTCTATGCCTGGGCATCCCCTCTGCCTGAGAGAGAAGCGCCGTTGCGCCTCTGGAAAGAGCATTAAAGAAAAGGGACACGTTTTTCAGGGCGGTCCCAAGGAGTAGTCTGTGGTAGGTGCAGCACGCTGCTCGGGGAGAAGAGCAAGTGCTGTTGGCCATGGTCTCGAAAAGGTGGCGAAGCAGGAGACCGGCCCTGGAAGGCACAGCGCCCGGAGGAAATACAAATGTCACCCACTCCCAGTGCAGAGAGACAGAAACCTAGCTGCGAAGGAGACAGGAGAGGATGAGTAGGGCAGGGCATGTGCTCCACTCTTGGGAAGGAGTCTGGGCGGAGAGCATGCCTGTCCTTAACTCTGGGCCCAAGGAGACAGCAGTTCCTTGGCCACCCGTCCCTGGGGCAGACATGCGCTAGCCACCAGGCGCCTACTCTGAACTCGCAGAAACAGCTCCCTGAAATAACGGGGAGTCAGATGCCATCTTCCTCCAGGATGTGGAAGCTCGGAGGAGGCACGAGGTTTAAGGGGAAGGAGTGGGCACAGTCCCACAAACTCTCTAATCTGTGCACGGGCCGTGTGTAGGGATCCTGTCGCCTCCTCTCTCCTGTGGTGAAGGCACTGGCCTAGACCCCTAGGTTGCCTGAGAGCCGGAGCAAAAGCCAAAGCCTAACCTACCCCAGGAAATGGTCATAGGCATAGAGTGCCATGCTAGGCCAAGCACGCTGCTGCAGGGTTGTGACTGTGTCTGCTTAGTTCGGCATAGCAAGGTGAATCCCGGGCGTAAACTCGGAGACCGGGAGAGCAAGTCCCAAGAGGCAACAGCTCTCCCGCGGCTCTTCTTCCCTCCCGCGCAGAGTGAACACCCAAAGCCTTTCTGAGGAAGCAGCAGCGAAGTGCGGTTCGTGCCATGTGAAAACCTCTGCGAAAGCATAGCAGTCGCTGGGAAATTAGAGTCGGATCTGAGAGCTGCTGTTGCTGCTTGCTTTAGCCTAGTATTTGCAGAACGATGGGAGAAACCCGCATGGAGCGAAAGCCTCTTTGCCCTGGCATCCCCTCTGGGAAAGCACAGCATTCTTTGGGAAATCAGAGTCCGGTCTGAGGGATGCTCCTGTTTGCTTGAGCTGGTCTCCTCAGCACGGTGTAATAAACCCACATGGAGCGAAATCCTCTATGCCTGGGCATCCCTGCTGCATGGGAGAGAAGCGCGATTGCACCTGTGGAAAGAGCCTTAAGGAAAGGGAAATGTTTTTCACTCTGCTCCGCAGGAGCATATCTGTGGAAAGTGCAGCAAGCTGCCGGAGAGAAGAGCAGGAGCCGTTGGACTTCTGGTCTGGAAAAGATTGCGAAGCAGGAGAGCCGGCAATACAAGTATCCCCGGCTCCCAGTGCAGAGAGACAGAAGCCTGGCTGCTAAGGAGACAGGAAGGGATGCGTAGGGCAGGGCGCGTGCTCCACTCTTAGGAAGGAATCTGGGCAGAAAGCATGCCTGTCCTGAGCCTCTGGGCCCAAGGAGACAGCAGCTCCTTGGCCAGCTGTCCCTGGGGCAGACATGCGCTAGCCTCCAGGCGCCTACTCTGAACTCGCCGAATCAGCTTTCTGAAATAATGCGGAGTCAGATGCCGTCTTCCTCCATGATGGGGAAGCTCGGAGGAAGCATGGTGTTTAAGGGGAAGGAGTGGGCACAGTCCCCCAAAGCTCCCTAATCTGCGCACGGGCCTAGTGCAGGGATCCTGTCGCCTCCTCTCTCCTGAGGTGAAGGCACTGGCCTAGACCCGGAGTCTGCCTGATAGCCGGAGCAAATGGCAAAGCCTAACCTACCACAGAAGATGGTCATAGGCATAGAGTGCCATGCTAGGCCAAGCACGCTGCTGCAGGGTTGTGACTGTGTCTGCTTAGTTCCGCATAGCAAGGTGAATCCCGGGCGTAACCTCGGAGCCCGGGAAAGCAAGTCCCAAGAGGCACCAGCTCTCCCGCGGCTCTTCTTCGCTGCCGCGCAGAGTGAACACCCAAAGCCTTTCTGAGGAAGCAGCAGCGAAGTGCGGTTCGTGCCAAGCTGAAAACCTCTGCCTAAGCATAGTATTCCCTGGGAAATCAGAGTCGGATCTGAGGGCTGCTGTTGCTGCTTGCTTTAGACTCGTATTCGCAGCACGATGGGAGAAACCCGCATAGAGCGAAAGCCTCTTTGCCCTGGCATCCCCTCTGGGAAAGCACACCATTATTTCGGAAATCAGAGTCCGGTCTGAGTTATGCTCCTGTTTGCGTGAGCTGGTCTCCTCAGCACGGTGTAATAAACCCGCAGGGAGCGAAATCCTCTATGCCTGGGCATCCCCTCTGGCTGAGAGAGAAGCGCCGTTGCGCCTCTGGAAAGATCATTAAAGAAAAGGGACACGTTTTTCAGGGCAGTCCCAAGGAGTAGTCTGTGGTAGGTGCAGCACGCTGCTCGGGGAGAAGAGCAAGTGCTGTTGGCCATGGTCTCGAAAAGGTGGCGAAGCAGGAGACCGGCCCTGGAAGGCACAGCGCCCGGAGGAAATACAAATGTCACCCACTCCCAGTGCAGAGAGACAGAAGCCTAGCTGCGAAGGAGACAGGAGAGGATGAGTAGGGCAGGGCATGTGCTCCACTCTTGGGAAGGAGTCTGGGCGGAGAGCATGCCTGTCCTTAACTCTGGGCCCAAGGAGACAGCAGTTCCTTGGCCACCCGTCCCTGGGGCAGACATGCGCTAGCCACCAGGCGCCTACTCTGAACTCGCAGAAACAGCTCCCTGAAATAACGGGGAGTCAGATGCCATCTTCCTCCAGGATGTGGAAGCTCGGAGGAGGCACGAGGTTTAAGGGGAAGGAGTGGGCACAGTCCCACAAACTCTCTAATCTGTGCACGGGCCGTGTGTAGGGATCCTGTCGCCTCCTCTCTCCTGTGGTGAAGGCACTGGCCTAGACCCCTAGGTTGCCTGAGAGCCGGAGCAAAAGCCAAAGCCTAACCTACCCCAGGAAATGGTCATAGGCATAGAGTGCCATGCTAGGCCAAGCACGCTGCTGCAGGGTTGTGACTGTGTCTGCTTAGTTCGGCATAGCAAGGTGAATCCCGGGCGTAAACTCGGAGACCGGGAGAGCAAGTCCCAAGAGGCAACAGCTCTCCCGCGGCTCTTCTTCCCTCCCGCGCAGAGTGAACACCCAAAGCCTTTCTGAGGAAGCAGCAGCGAAGTGCGGTTCGTGCCATGTGAAAACCTCTGCGAAAGCATAGCAGTCGCTGGGAAATTAGAGTCGGATCTGAGAGCTGCTGTTGCTGCTTGCTTTAGCCTAGTATTTGCAGAACGATGGGAGAAACCCGCATGGAGCGAAAGCCTCTTTGCCCTGGCATCCCCTCTGGGAAAGCACAGCATTCTTTGGGAAATCAGAGTCCGGTCTGAGGGATGCTCCTGTTTGCTTGAGCTGGTCTCCTCAGCACGGTGTAATAAACCCATATGGAGCGAAATCCTCTATGCCTGGGCATCCCTGCTGCATGGGAGAGAAGCGCGATTGCACCTGTGGAAAGAGCCTTAAGGAAAGGGAAATGTTTTTCACTCTGCTCCGCAGGAGCATATCTGTGGAAAGTGCAGCAAGCTGCCGGAGAGAAGAGCAGGAGCCGTTGGACTTCTGGTCTGGAAAAGATTGCGAAGCAGGAGAGCCGGCAATACAAGTATCCCCGGCTCCCAGTGCAGAGAGACAGAAGCCTGGCTGCTAAGGAGACAGGAAGGGATGCGTAGGGCAGGGCGCGTGCTCCACTCTTAGGAAGGAATCTGGGCAGAAAGCATGCCTGTCCTGAGCCTCTGGGCCCAAGGAGACAGCAGCACCTTGGCCAGCTGTCCCTGGGGCAGACATGCGCTAGCCTCCAGGCGCCTACTCTGAACTCGCCGAATCAGCTCTCTGAAATAATGCGGAGTCAGATGCCGTCCTCCTCCATGATGGGGAAGCTCGGAGGAAGCATGGTGTTTAAGGGGAAGGAGTGGGCACAGTCCCCCAAAGCTCCCTAATCTGCGCACGGGCCTAGTGCAGGGATCCTGTCGCCTCCTCTCTCCTGTGGTGAAGGCACTGGCCTAGACCCGGAGTCTGCCTGATAGCCGGAGCAAATGGCAAAGCCTAACCTACCACAGAAGATGGTCATAGGCATAGAGTGCCATGCTAGGCCAAGCACGCTGCTGCAGGGTTGTGACTGTGTCTGCTTAGTTCCGCATAGCAAGGTGAATCCCGGGCGTAACCTCGGAGCCCGGGAAAGCAAGTCCCAAGAGGCACCAGCTCTCCCGCGGCTCTTCTTCGCTGCCGCGCAGAGTGAACACCCAAAGACTTTCTGAGGAAGCAGCAGCGAAGTGCGGTTCGTGCCAAGCTGAAAACCTCTGCGTAAGCATAGTATTCCCTGGGAAATCAGAGTCGGATCTGAGGGCTGCTGTTGCTGCTTGCTTTAGACTCGTATTCGCAGCACGATGGGAGAAACCCGCATAGAGCGAAAGCCTCTTTGCCCTGGCATCCCCTCTGGGAAAGCACAGCATTCTTTGGGAAATCAGAGTCCGGTCTGAGGGATGCTCCTGTTTGCTTGAGCTGGTCTCCTCAGCACGGTGTAGTAAACCCATATGGAGCGAAATCCTCTATGCCTGGGCATCCCTGCTGCATGGGAGAGAAGCGCGATTGCACCTGTGGAAAGAGCCTTAAGGAAAGGGAAATGTTTTTCACTCTGCTCCGCAGGAGCATATCTGTGGAAAGTGCAGCAAGCTGCCGGAGAGAAGAGCAGGAGCCGTTGGACTTCTGGTCTGGAAAAGATTGCGAAGCAGGAGAGCCGGCAATACAAGTATCCCCGGCTCCCAGTGCAGAGAGACAGAAGCCTGGCTGCTAAGGAGACAGGAAGGGATGCGTAGGGCAGGGCGCGTGCTCCACTCTTAGGAAGGAATCTGGGCAGAAAGCATGCCTGTCCTGAGCCTCTGGGCCCAAGGAGACAGCAGCTCCTTGGCCAGCTGTCCCTGGGGCAGACATGCGCTAGCCTCCAGGCGCCTACTCTGAACTCGCCGAATCAGCTCTCTGAAATAATGCGGAGTCAGATGCCGTCTTCCTCCATGATGGGGAAGCTCGGAGGAAGCATGGTGTTTAAGGGGAAGGAGTGGGCACAGTCCCCCAAAGCTCCCTAATCTGCGCACGGGCCTAGTGCAGGGATCCTGTCGCCTCCTCTCTCCTGTGGTGAAGGCACTGGCCTAGACCCGGAGTCTGCCTGATAGCCGGAGCAAATGGCAAAGCCTAACCTACCACAGAAGATGGTCATAGGCATAGAGTGCCATGCTAGGCCAAGCACGCTGCTGCAGGGTTGTGACTGTGTCTGCTTAGTTCCGCATAGCAAGGTGAATCCCGGGCGTAACCTCGGAGCCCGGGAAAGCAAGTCCCAAGAGGCACCAGCTCTCCCGCGGCTCTTCTTCGCTGCCGCGCAGAGTGAACACCCAAAGCCTTTCTGAGGAAGCAGCAGCGAAGTGCGGTTCGTGCCAAGCTGAAAACCTCTGCGTAAGCATAGTATTCCCTGGGAAATCAGAGTCGGATCTGAGGGCTGCTGTTGCTGCTTGCTTTAGACTCGTATTCGCAGCACGATGGGAGAAACCCGCATAGAGCGAAAGCCTCTTTGCCCTGGCATCCCCTCTGGGAAAGCACACCATTATTTCGGAAATCAGAGTCCGGTCTGAGTTATGCTCCTGTTTGCGTGAGCTGGTCTCCTCAGCACGGTGTAATAAACCCGCAGGGAGCGAAATCCTCTATGCCTGGGCATCCCCTCTGGCTGAGAGAGAAGCGCCGTTGCGCCTCTGGAAAGAGCATTAAAGAAAAGGGACACGTTTTTCAGGGCGGTCCCAAGGAGTAGTCTGTGGTAGGTGCAGCACGCTGCTCGGGGAGAAGAGCAAGTGCTGTTGGCCATGGTCTCGAAAAGGTGGCGAAGCAGGAGACCGGCCCTGGAAGGCACAGCGCCCGGAGGAAATACAAATGTCACCCACTCCCAGTGCAGAGAGACAGAAGCCTAGCTGCGAAGGAGACAGGAGAGGATGAGTAGGGCAGGGCATGTGCTCCACTCTTGGGAAGGAGTCTGGGCGGAGAGCATGCCTGTCCTTAACTCTGGGCCCAAGGAGACAGCAGTTCCTTGGCCACCCGTCCCTGGGGCAGACATGCGCTAGCCACCAGGCGCCTACTCTGAACTCGCAGAAACAGCTCCCTGAAATAACGGGGAGTCAGATGCCATCTTCCTCCAGGATGTGGAAGCTCGGAGGAGGCACGAGGTTTAAGGGGAAGGAGTGGGCACAGTCCCACAAACTCTCTAATCTGTGCACGGGCCGTGTGTAGGGATCCTGTCGCCTCCTCTCTCCTGTGGTGAAGGCACTGGCCTAGACCCCTAGGTTGCCTGAGAGCCGGAGCAAAAGCCAAAGCCTAACCTACCCCAGGAAATGGTCATAGGCATAGAGTGCCATGCTAGGCCAAGCACGCTGCTGCAGGGTTGTGACTGTGTCTGCTTAGTTCGGCATAGCAAGGTGAATCCCGGGCGTAAACTCGGAGACCGGGAGAGCAAGTCCCAAGAGGCAACAGCTCTCCCGCGGCTCTTCTTCCCTCCCGCGCAGAGTGAACACCCAAAGCCTTTCTGAGGAAGCAGCAGCGAAGTGCGGTTCGTGCCATGTGAAAACCTCTGCGAAAGCATAGCAGTCGCTGGGAAATTAGAGTCGGATCTGAGAGCTGCTGTTGCTGCTTGCTTTAGCCTAGTATTTGCAGAACGATGGGAGAAGCCCGCATGGAGCGAAAGCCTCTTTGCCCTGGCATCCCCTCTGGGAAAGCACAGCATTCTTTGGGAAATCAGTGTCCGGTCTGAGGGATGCTCCTGTTTGCTTGAGCTGGTCTCCTCAGCACAGTGTAATAAACCCATATGGAGCGAAATCCTCTATGCCTGGGCATCCCTGCTGCATGGGAGAGAAGCGCGATTGCACCTGTGGAAAGAGCCTTAAGGAAAGGGAAATGTTTTTCACTCTGCTCCGCAGGAGCATATCTGTGGAAAGTGCAGCAAGCTGCTGGAGAGAAGAGCAGGAGCCGTTGGACTTCTGGTCTGGAAAAGATTGCGAAGCAGGAGAGCCGGCAATACAAGTATCCCCGGCTCCCAGTGCAGAGAGACAGAAGCCTGGCTGCTAAGGAGACAGGAAGGGATGCGTAGGGCAGGGCGCGTGCTCCACTCTTAGGAAGGAATCTGGGCAGAAAGCATGCCTGTCCTGAGCCTCTGGGCCCAAGGAGACAGCAGCTCCTTGGCCAGCTGTCCCTGGGGCAGACATGCGCTAGCCTCCAGGCGCCTACTCTGAACTCGCCGAATCAGCTCTCTGAAATAATGCGGAGTCAGATGCCGTCTTCCTCCATGATGGGGAAGCTCGGAGGAAGCATGGTGTTTAAGGGGAAGGAGTGGGCACAGTCCCCCAAAGCTCCCTAATCTGCGCACGGGCCTAGTGCAGGGATCCTGTCGCCTCCTCTCTCCTGTGGTGAAGGCACTGGCCTAGACCCGGAGTCTGCCTGATAGCCGGAGCAAATGGCAAAGCCTAACCTACCACAGAAGATGGTCATAGGCATAGAGTGCCATGCTAGGCCAAGCACGCTGCTGCAGGGTTGTGACTGTGTCTGCTTAGTTCCGCATAGCAAGGTGAATCCCGGGCGTAACCTCGGAGCCCGGGAAAGCAAGTCCCAAGAGGCACCAGCTCTCCCGCGGCTCTTCTTCGCTGCCGCGCAGAGTGAACACCCAAAGCCTTTCTGAGGAAGCAGCAGCGAAGTGCGGTTCGTGCCAAGCTGAAAACCTCTGCGTAAGCATAGTATTCCCTGGGAAATCAGAGTCGGATCTGAGGGCTGCTGTTGCTGCTTGCTTTAGACTCGTATTCGCAGCACGATGGGAGAAACCCGCATAGAGCGAAAGCCTCTTTGCCCTGGCATCCCCTCTGGGAAAGCACACCATTATTTCGGAAATCAGAGTCCGGTCTGAGTTATGCTCCTGTTTGCGTGAGCTGGTCTCCTCAGCACGGTGTAATAAACCCGCAGGGAGCGAAATCCTCTATGCCTGGGCATCCCCTCTGGCTGAGAGAGAAGCGCCGTTGCGCCTCTGGAAAGAGCATTAAAGAAAAGGGACACGTTTTTCAGGGCGGTCCCAAGGAGTAGTCTGTGGTAGGTGCAGCACGCTGCTCGGGGAGAAGAGCAAGTGCTGTTGGCCATGGTCTCGAAAAGGTGGCGAAGCAGGAGACCGGCCCTGGAAGGCACAGCGCCCGGAGGAAATACAAATGTCACCCACTCCCAGTGCAGAGAGACAGAAACCTAGCTGCGAAGGAGACAGGAGAGGATGAGTAGGGCAGGGCATGTGCTCCACTCTTGGGAAGGAGTCTGGGCGGAGAGCATGCCTGTCCTTAACTCTGGGCCCAAGGAGACAGCAGTTCCTTGGCCACCCGTCCCTGGGGCAGACATGCGCTAGCCACCATGCGCCTACTCTGAACTCGCAGAAACAGCTCCCTGAAATAACGGGGAGTCAGATGCCATCTTCCTCCAGGATGTGGAAGCTCGGAGGAGGCACGAGGTTTAAGGGGAAGGAGTGGGCACAGTCCCACAAACTCTCTAATCTGTGCACGGGCCGTGTGTAGGGATCCTGTCGCCTCCTCTCTCCTGTGGTGAAGGCACTGGCCTAGACCCCTAGGTTGCCTGAGAGCCGGAGCAAAAGCCAAAGCCTAACCTACCCCAGGAAATGGTCATAGGCATAGAGTGCCATGCTAGGCCAAGCACGCTGCTGCAGGGTTGTGACTGTGTCTGCTTAGTTCGGCATAGCAAGGTGAATCCCGGGCGTAAACTCGGAGACCGGGAGAGCAAGTCCCAAGAGGCAACAGCTCTCCCGCGGCTCTTCTTCCCTCCCGCGCAGAGTGAACACCCAAAGCCTTTCTGAGGAAGCAGCAGCGATGTGCGGTTCGTGCCATGTGAAAACCTCTGCGAAAGCATAGCAGTCGCTGGGAAATTAGAGTCGGATCTGAGAGCTGCTGTTGCTGCTTGCTTTAGCCTAGTATTTGCAGAACGATGGGAGAAGCCCGCATGGAGCGAAAGCCTCTTTGCCCTGGCATCCCCTCTGGGAAAGCACAGCATTCTTTGGGAAATCAGAGTCCGGTCTGAGGGATGCTCCTGTTTGCTTGAGCTGGTCTCCTCAGCACGGTGTAATAAACCCATATGGAGCGAAATCCTCTATGCCTGGGCATCCCTGCTGCATGGGAGAGAAGCGCGATTGCACCTGTGGAAAGAGCCTTAAGGAAAGGGAAATGTTTTTCACTCTGCTCCGCAGGAGCATATCTGTGGAAAGTGCAGCAAGCTGCTGGAGAGAAGAGCAGGAGCCGTTGGACTTCTGGTCTGGAAAAGATTGCGAAGCAGGAGAGCCGGCAATACAAGTATCCCCGGCTCCCAGTGCAGAGAGACAGAAGCCTGGCTGCTAAGGAGACAGGAAGGGATGCGTAGGGCAGGGCGCGTGCTCCACTCTTAGGAAGGAATCTGGGCAGAAAGCATGCCTGTCCTGAGCCTCTGGGCCCAAGGAGACAGCAGCTCCTTGGCCAGCTGTCCCTGGGGCAGACATGCGCTAGCCTCCAGGCGCCTACTCTGAACTCGCCGAATCAGCTCTCTGAAATAATGCGGAGTCAGATGCCGTCTTCCTCCATGATGGGGAAGCTCGGAGGAAGCATGGTGTTTAAGGGGAAGGAGTGGGCACAGTCCCCCAAAGCTCCCTAATCTGCGCACGGGCCTAGTGCAGGGATCCTGTCGCCTCCTCTCTCCTGTGGTGAAGGCACTGGCCTAGACCCGGAGTCTGCCTGATAGCCGGAGCAAATGGCAAAGCCTAACCTACCACAGAAGATGGTCATAGGCATAGAGTGCCATGCTAGGCCAAGCACGCTGCTGCAGGGTTGTGACTGTGTCTGCTTAGTTCCGCATAGCAAGGTGAATCCCGGGCGTAACCTCGGAGCCCGGGAAAGCAAGTCCCAAGAGGCACCAGCTCTCCCGCGGCTCTTCTTCGCTGCCGCGCAGAGTGAACACCCAAAGCCTTTCTGAGGAAGCAGCAGCGAAGTGCGGTTCGTGCCAAGCTGAAAACCTCTGCGTAAGCATAGTATTCCCTGGGAAATCAGAGTCGGATCTGAGGGCTGCTGTTGCTGCTTGCTTTAGACTCGTATTCGCAGCACGATGGGAGAAACCCGCATAGAGCGAAAGCCTCTTTGCCCTGGCATCCCCTCTGGGAAAGCACACCATTATTTCGGAAATCAGAGTCCGGTCTGAGTTATGCTCCTGTTTGCGTGAGCTGGTCTCCTCAGCACGGTGTAATAAACCCGCAGGGAGCGAAATCCTCTATGCCTGGGCATCCCCTCTGCCTGAGAGAGAAGCGCCGTTGCGCCTCTGGAAAGAGCATTAAAGAAAAGGGACACGTTTTTCAGGGCGGTCCCAAGGAGTAGTCTGTGGTAGGTGCAGCACGCTGCTCGGGGAGAAGAGCAAGTGCTGTTGGCCATGGTCTCGAAAAGGTGGCGAAGCAGGAGACCGGCCCTGGAAGGCACAGCGCCCGGAGGAAATACAAATGTCACCCACTCCCAGTGCAGAGAGACAGAAACCTAGCTGCGAAGGAGACAGGAGAGGATGAGTAGGGCAGGGCATGTGCTCCACTCTTGGGAAGGAGTCTGGGCGGAGAGCATGCCTGTCCTTAACTCTGGGCCCAAGGAGACAGCAGTTCCTTGGCCACCCGTCCCTGGGGCAGACATGCGCTAGCCACCAGGCGCCTACTCTGAACTCGCAGAAACAGCTCCCTGAAATAACGGGGAGTCAGATGCCATCTTCCTCCAGGATGTGGAAGCTCGGAGGAGGCACGAGGTTTAAGGGGAAGGAGTGGGCACAGTCCCACAAACTCTCTAATCTGTGCACGGGCCGTGTGTAGGGATCCTGTCGCCTCCTCTCTCCTGTGGTGAAGGCACTGGCCTAGACCCCTAGGTTGCCTGAGAGCCGGAGCAAAAGCCAAAGCCTAACCTACCCCAGGAAATGGTCATAGGCATAGAGTGCCATGCTAGGCCAAGCACGCTGCTGCAGGGTTGTGACTGTGTCTGCTTAGTTCGGCATAGCAAGGTGAATCCCGGGCGTAAACTCGGAGACCGGGAGAGCAAGTCCCAAGAGGCAACAGCTCTCCCGCGGCTCTTCTTCCCTCCCGCGCAGAGTGAACACCCAAAGCCTTTCTGAGGAAGCAGCAGCGAAGTGCGGTTCGTGCCATGTGAAAACCTCTGCGAAAGCATAGCAGTCGCTGGGAAATTAGAGTCGGATCTGAGAGCTGCTGTTGCTGCTTGCTTTAGCCTAGTATTTGCAGAACGATGGGAGAAACCCGCATGGAGCGAAAGCCTCTTTGCCCTGGCATCCCCTCTGGGAAAGCACAGCATTCTTTGGGAAATCAGAGTCCGGTCTGAGGGATGCTCCTGTTTGCTTGAGCTGGTCTCCTCAGCACGGTGTAATAAACCCACATGGAGCGAAATCCTCTATGCCTGGGCATCCCTGCTGCATGGGAGAGAAGCGCGATTGCACCTGTGGAAAGAGCCTTAAGGAAAGGGAAATGTTTTTCACTCTGCTCCGCAGGAGCATATCTGTGGAAAGTGCAGCAAGCTGCCGGAGAGAAGAGCAGGAGCCGTTGGACTTCTGGTCTGGAAAAGATTGCGAAGCAGGAGAGCCGGCAATACAAGTATCCCCGGCTCCCAGTGCAGAGAGACAGAAGCCTGGCTGCTAAGGAGACAGGAAGGGATGCGTAGGGCAGGGCGCGTGCTCCACTCTTAGGAAGGAATCTGGGCAGAAAGCATGCCTGTCCTGAGCCTCTGGGCCCAAGGAGACAGCAGCTCCTTGGCCAGCTGTCCCTGGGGCAGACATGCGCTAGCCTCCAGGCGCCTACTCTGAACTCGCCGAATCAGCTTTCTGAAATAATGCGGAGTCAGATGCCGTCTTCCTCCATGATGGGGAAGCTCGGAGGAAGCATGGTGTTTAAGGGGAAGGAGTGGGCACAGTCCCCCAAAGCTCCCTAATCTGCGCACGGGCCTAGTGCAGGGATCCTGTCGCCTCCTCTCTCCTGAGGTGAAGGCACTGGCCTAGACCCGGAGTCTGCCTGATAGCCGGAGCAAATGGCAAAGCCTAACCTACCACAGAAGATGGTCATAGGCATAGAGTGCCATGCTAGGCCAAGCACGCTGCTGCAGGGTTGTGACTGTGTCTGCTTAGTTCCGCATAGCAAGGTGAATCCCGGGCGTAACCTCGGAGCCCGGGAAAGCAAGTCCCAAGAGGCACCAGCTCTCCCGCGGCTCTTCTTCGCTGCCGCGCAGAGTGAACACCCAAAGCCTTTCTGAGGAAGCAGCAGCGAAGTGCGGTTCGTGCCAAGCTGAAAACCTCTGCCTAAGCATAGTATTCCCTGGGAAATCAGAGTCGGATCTGAGGGCTGCTGTTGCTGCTTGCTTTAGACTCGTATTCGCAGCACGATGGGAGAAACCCGCATAGAGCGAAAGCCTCTTTGCCCTGGCATCCCCTCTGGGAAAGCACACCATTATTTCGGAAATCAGAGTCCGGTCTGAGTTATGCTCCTGTTTGCGTGAGCTGGTCTCCTCAGCACGGTGTAATAAACCCGCAGGGAGCGAAATCCTCTATGCCTGGGCATCCCCTCTGGCTGAGAGAGAAGCGCCGTTGCGCCTCTGGAAAGATCATTAAAGAAAAGGGACACGTTTTTCAGGGCAGTCCCAAGGAGTAGTCTGTGGTAGGTGCAGCACGCTGCTCGGGGAGAAGAGCAAGTGCTGTTGGCCATGGTCTCGAAAAGGTGGCGAAGCAGGAGACCGGCCCTGGAAGGCACAGCGCCCGGAGGAAATACAAATGTCACCCACTCCCAGTGCAGAGAGACAGAAGCCTAGCTGCGAAGGAGACAGGAGAGGATGAGTAGGGCAGGGCATGTGCTCCACTCTTGGGAAGGAGTCTGGGCGGAGAGCATGCCTGTCCTTAACTCTGGGCCCAAGGAGACAGCAGTTCCTTGGCCACCCGTCCCTGGGGCAGACATGCGCTAGCCACCAGGCGCCTACTCTGAACTCGCAGAAACAGCTCCCTGAAATAACGGGGAGTCAGATGCCATCTTCCTCCAGGATGTGGAAGCTCGGAGGAGGCACGAGGTTTAAGGGGAAGGAGTGGGCACAGTCCCACAAACTCTCTAATCTGTGCACGGGCCGTGTGTAGGGATCCTGTCGCCTCCTCTCTCCTGTGGTGAAGGCACTGGCCTAGACCCCTAGGTTGCCTGAGAGCCGGAGCAAAAGCCAAAGCCTAACCTACCCCAGGAAATGGTCATAGGCATAGAGTGCCATGCTAGGCCAAGCACGCTGCTGCAGGGTTGTGACTGTGTCTGCTTAGTTCGGCATAGCAAGGTGAATCCCGGGCGTAAACTCGGAGACCGGGAGAGCAAGTCCCAAGAGGCAACAGCTCTCCCGCGGCTCTTCTTCCCTCCCGCGCAGAGTGAACACCCAAAGCCTTTCTGAGGAAGCAGCAGCGAAGTGCGGTTCGTGCCATGTGAAAACCTCTGCGAAAGCATAGCAGTCGCTGGGAAATTAGAGTCGGATCTGAGAGCTGCTGTTGCTGCTTGCTTTAGCCTAGTATTTGCAGAACGATGGGAGAAACCCGCATGGAGCGAAAGCCTCTTTGCCCTGGCATCCCCTCTGGGAAAGCACAGCATTCTTTGGGAAATCAGAGTCCGGTCTGAGGGATGCTCCTGTTTGCTTGAGCTGGTCTCCTCAGCACGGTGTAATAAACCCATATGGAGCGAAATCCTCTATGCCTGGGCATCCCTGCTGCATGGGAGAGAAGCGCGATTGCACCTGTGGAAAGAGCCTTAAGGAAAGGGAAATGTTTTTCACTCTGCTCCGCAGGAGCATATCTGTGGAAAGTGCAGCAAGCTGCCGGAGAGAAGAGCAGGAGCCGTTGGACTTCTGGTCTGGAAAAGATTGCGAAGCAGGAGAGCCGGCAATACAAGTATCCCCGGCTCCCAGTGCAGAGAGACAGAAGCCTGGCTGCTAAGGAGACAGGAAGGGATGCGTAGGGCAGGGCGCGTGCTCCACTCTTAGGAAGGAATCTGGGCAGAAAGCATGCCTGTCCTGAGCCTCTGGGCCCAAGGAGACAGCAGCACCTTGGCCAGCTGTCCCTGGGGCAGACATGCGCTAGCCTCCAGGCGCCTACTCTGAACTCGCCGAATCAGCTCTCTGAAATAATGCGGAGTCAGATGCCGTCCTCCTCCATGATGGGGAAGCTCGGAGGAAGCATGGTGTTTAAGGGGAAGGAGTGGGCACAGTCCCCCAAAGCTCCCTAATCTGCGCACGGGCCTAGTGCAGGGATCCTGTCGCCTCCTCTCTCCTGTGGTGAAGGCACTGGCCTAGACCCGGAGTCTGCCTGATAGCCGGAGCAAATGGCAAAGCCTAACCTACCACAGAAGATGGTCATAGGCATAGAGTGCCATGCTAGGCCAAGCACGCTGCTGCAGGGTTGTGACTGTGTCTGCTTAGTTCCGCATAGCAAGGTGAATCCCGGGCGTAACCTCGGAGCCCGGGAAAGCAAGTCCCAAGAGGCACCAGCTCTCCCGCGGCTCTTCTTCGCTGCCGCGCAGAGTGAACACCCAAAGACTTTCTGAGGAAGCAGCAGCGAAGTGCGGTTCGTGCCAAGCTGAAAACCTCTGCGTAAGCATAGTATTCCCTGGGAAATCAGAGTCGGATCTGAGGGCTGCTGTTGCTGCTTGCTTTAGACTCGTATTCGCAGCACGATGGGAGAAACCCGCATAGAGCGAAAGCCTCTTTGCCCTGGCATCCCCTCTGGGAAAGCACAGCATTCTTTGGGAAATCAGAGTCCGGTCTGAGGGATGCTCCTGTTTGCTTGAGCTGGTCTCCTCAGCACGGTGTAGTAAACCCATATGGAGCGAAATCCTCTATGCCTGGGCATCCCTGCTGCATGGGAGAGAAGCGCGATTGCACCTGTGGAAAGAGCCTTAAGGAAAGGGAAATGTTTTTCACTCTGCTCCGCAGGAGCATATCTGTGGAAAGTGCAGCAAGCTGCCGGAGAGAAGAGCAGGAGCCGTTGGACTTCTGGTCTGGAAAAGATTGCGAAGCAGGAGAGCCGGCAATACAAGTATCCCCGGCTCCCAGTGCAGAGAGACAGAAGCCTGGCTGCTAAGGAGACAGGAAGGGATGCGTAGGGCAGGGCGCGTGCTCCACTCTTAGGAAGGAATCTGGGCAGAAAGCATGCCTGTCCTGAGCCTCTGGGCCCAAGGAGACAGCAGCTCCTTGGCCAGCTGTCCCTGGGGCAGACATGCGCTAGCCTCCAGGCGCCTACTCTGAACTCGCCGAATCAGCTCTCTGAAATAATGCGGAGTCAGATGCCGTCTTCCTCCATGATGGGGAAGCTCGGAGGAAGCATGGTGTTTAAGGGGAAGGAGTGGGCACAGTCCCCCAAAGCTCCCTAATCTGCGCACGGGCCTAGTGCAGGGATCCTGTCGCCTCCTCTCTCCTGTGGTGAAGGCACTGGCCTAGACCCGGAGTCTGCCTGATAGCCGGAGCAAATGGCAAAGCCTAACCTACCACAGAAGATGGTCATAGGCATAGAGTGCCATGCTAGGCCAAGCACGCTGCTGCAGGGTTGTGACTGTGTCTGCTTAGTTCCGCATAGCAAGGTGAATCCCGGGCGTAACCTCGGAGCCCGGGAAAGCAAGTCCCAAGAGGCACCAGCTCTCCCGCGGCTCTTCTTCGCTGCCGCGCAGAGTGAACACCCAAAGCCTTTCTGAGGAAGCAGCAGCGAAGTGCGGTTCGTGCCAAGCTGAAAACCTCTGCGTAAGCATAGTATTCCCTGGGAAATCAGAGTCGGATCTGAGGGCTGCTGTTGCTGCTTGCTTTAGACTCGTATTCGCAGCACGATGGGAGAAACCCGCATAGAGCGAAAGCCTCTTTGCCCTGGCATCCCCTCTGGGAAAGCACACCATTATTTCGGAAATCAGAGTCCGGTCTGAGTTATGCTCCTGTTTGCGTGAGCTGGTCTCCTCAGCACGGTGTAATAAACCCGCAGGGAGCGAAATCCTCTATGCCTGGGCATCCCCTCTGGCTGAGAGAGAAGCGCCGTTGCGCCTCTGGAAAGAGCATTAAAGAAAAGGGACACGTTTTTCAGGGCGGTCCCAAGGAGTAGTCTGTGGTAGGTGCAGCACGCTGCTCGGGGAGAAGAGCAAGTGCTGTTGGCCATGGTCTCGAAAAGGTGGCGAAGCAGGAGACCGGCCCTGGAAGGCACAGCGCCCGGAGGAAATACAAATGTCACCCACTCCCAGTGCAGAGAGACAGAAGCCTAGCTGCGAAGGAGACAGGAGAGGATGAGTAGGGCAGGGCATGTGCTCCACTCTTGGGAAGGAGTCTGGGCGGAGAGCATGCCTGTCCTTAACTCTGGGCCCAAGGAGACAGCAGTTCCTTGGCCACCCGTCCCTGGGGCAGACATGCGCTAGCCACCAGGCGCCTACTCTGAACTCGCAGAAACAGCTCCCTGAAATAACGGGGAGTCAGATGCCATCTTCCTCCAGGATGTGGAAGCTCGGAGGAGGCACGAGGTTTAAGGGGAAGGAGTGGGCACAGTCCCACAAACTCTCTAATCTGTGCACGGGCCGTGTGTAGGGATCCTGTCGCCTCCTCTCTCCTGTGGTGAAGGCACTGGCCTAGACCCCTAGGTTGCCTGAGAGCCGGAGCAAAAGCCAAAGCCTAACCTACCCCAGGAAATGGTCATAGGCATAGAGTGCCATGCTAGGCCAAGCACGCTGCTGCAGGGTTGTGACTGTGTCTGCTTAGTTCGGCATAGCAAGGTGAATCCCGGGCGTAAACTCGGAGACCGGGAGAGCAAGTCCCAAGAGGCAACAGCTCTCCCGCGGCTCTTCTTCCCTCCCGCGCAGAGTGAACACCCAAAGCCTTTCTGAGGAAGCAGCAGCGAAGTGCGGTTCGTGCCATGTGAAAACCTCTGCGAAAGCATAGCAGTCGCTGGGAAATTAGAGTCGGATCTGAGAGCTGCTGTTGCTGCTTGCTTTAGCCTAGTATTTGCAGAACGATGGGAGAAGCCCGCATGGAGCGAAAGCCTCTTTGCCCTGGCATCCCCTCTGGGAAAGCACAGCATTCTTTGGGAAATCAGTGTCCGGTCTGAGGGATGCTCCTGTTTGCTTGAGCTGGTCTCCTCAGCACAGTGTAATAAACCCATATGGAGCGAAATCCTCTATGCCTGGGCATCCCTGCTGCATGGGAGAGAAGCGCGATTGCACCTGTGGAAAGAGCCTTAAGGAAAGGGAAATGTTTTTCACTCTGCTCCGCAGGAGCATATCTGTGGAAAGTGCAGCAAGCTGCTGGAGAGAAGAGCAGGAGCCGTTGGACTTCTGGTCTGGAAAAGATTGCGAAGCAGGAGAGCCGGCAATACAAGTATCCCCGGCTCCCAGTGCAGAGAGACAGAAGCCTGGCTGCTAAGGAGACAGGAAGGGATGCGTAGGGCAGGGCGCGTGCTCCACTCTTAGGAAGGAATCTGGGCAGAAAGCATGCCTGTCCTGAGCCTCTGGGCCCAAGGAGACAGCAGCTCCTTGGCCAGCTGTCCCTGGGGCAGACATGCGCTAGCCTCCAGGCGCCTACTCTGAACTCGCCGAATCAGCTCTCTGAAATAATGCGGAGTCAGATGCCGTCTTCCTCCATGATGGGGAAGCTCGGAGGAAGCATGGTGTTTAAGGGGAAGGAGTGGGCACAGTCCCCCAAAGCTCCCTAATCTGCGCACGGGCCTAGTGCAGGGATCCTGTCGCCTCCTCTCTCCTGTGGTGAAGGCACTGGCCTAGACCCGGAGTCTGCCTGATAGCCGGAGCAAATGGCAAAGCCTAACCTACCACAGAAGATGGTCATAGGCATAGAGTGCCATGCTAGGCCAAGCACGCTGCTGCAGGGTTGTGACTGTGTCTGCTTAGTTCCGCATAGCAAGGTGAATCCCGGGCGTAACCTCGGAGCCCGGGAAAGCAAGTCCCAAGAGGCACCAGCTCTCCCGCGGCTCTTCTTCGCTGCCGCGCAGAGTGAACACCCAAAGCCTTTCTGAGGAAGCAGCAGCGAAGTGCGGTTCGTGCCAAGCTGAAAACCTCTGCGTAAGCATAGTATTCCCTGGGAAATCAGAGTCGGATCTGAGGGCTGCTGTTGCTGCTTGCTTTAGACTCGTATTCGCAGCACGATGGGAGAAACCCGCATAGAGCGAAAGCCTCTTTGCCCTGGCATCCCCTCTGGGAAAGCACACCATTATTTCGGAAATCAGAGTCCGGTCTGAGTTATGCTCCTGTTTGCGTGAGCTGGTCTCCTCAGCACGGTGTAATAAACCCGCAGGGAGCGAAATCCTCTATGCCTGGGCATCCCCTCTGGCTGAGAGAGAAGCGCCGTTGCGCCTCTGGAAAGAGCATTAAAGAAAAGGGACACGTTTTTCAGGGCGGTCCCAAGGAGTAGTCTGTGGTAGGTGCAGCACGCTGCTCGGGGAGAAGAGCAAGTGCTGTTGGCCATGGTCTCGAAAAGGTGGCGAAGCAGGAGACCGGCCCTGGAAGGCACAGCGCCCGGAGGAAATACAAATGTCACCCACTCCCAGTGCAGAGAGACAGAAACCTAGCTGCGAAGGAGACAGGAGAGGATGAGTAGGGCAGGGCATGTGCTCCACTCTTGGGAAGGAGTCTGGGCGGAGAGCATGCCTGTCCTTAACTCTGGGCCCAAGGAGACAGCAGTTCCTTGGCCACCCGTCCCTGGGGCAGACATGCGCTAGCCACCATGCGCCTACTCTGAACTCGCAGAAACAGCTCCCTGAAATAACGGGGAGTCAGATGCCATCTTCCTCCAGGATGTGGAAGCTCGGAGGAGGCACGAGGTTTAAGGGGAAGGAGTGGGCACAGTCCCACAAACTCTCTAATCTGTGCACGGGCCGTGTGTAGGGATCCTGTCGCCTCCTCTCTCCTGTGGTGAAGGCACTGGCCTAGACCCCTAGGTTGCCTGAGAGCCGGAGCAAAAGCCAAAGCCTAACCTACCCCAGGAAATGGTCATAGGCATAGAGTGCCATGCTAGGCCAAGCACGCTGCTGCAGGGTTGTGACTGTGTCTGCTTAGTTCGGCATAGCAAGGTGAATCCCGGGCGTAAACTCGGAGACCGGGAGAGCAAGTCCCAAGAGGCAACAGCTCTCCCGCGGCTCTTCTTCCCTCCCGCGCAGAGTGAACACCCAAAGCCTTTCTGAGGAAGCAGCAGCGAAGTGCGGTTCGTGCCATGTGAAAACCTCTGCGAAAGCATAGCAGTCGCTGGGAAATTAGAGTCGGATCTGAGAGCTGCTGTTGCTGCTTGCTTTAGCCTAGTATTTGCAGAACGATGGGAGAAACCCGCATGGAGCGAAAGCCTCTTTGCCCTGGCATCCCCTCTGGGAAAGCACAGCATTCTTTGGGAAATCAGAGTCCGGTCTGAGGGATGCTCCTGTTTGCTTGAGCTGGTCTCCTCAGCACGGTGTAATAAACCCATATGGAGCGAAATCCTCTATGCCTGGGCATCCCTGCTGCATGGGAGAGAAGCGCGATTGCACCTGTGGAAAGAGCCTTAAGGAAAGGGAAATGTTTTTCACTCTGCTCCGCAGGAGCATATCTGTGGAAAGTGCAGCAAGCTGCCGGAGAGAAGAGCAGGAGCCGTTGGACTTCTGGTCTGGAAAAGATTGCGAAGCAGGAGAGCCGGCAATACAAGTATCCCCGGCTCCCAGTGCAGAGAGACAGAAGCCTGGCTGCTAAGGAGACAGGAAGGGATGCGTAGGGCAGGGCGCGTGCTCCACTCTTAGGAAGGAATCTGGGCAGAAAGCATGCCTGTCCTGAGCCTCTGGGCCCAAGGAGACAGCAGCTCCTTGGCCAGCTGTCCCTGGGGCAGACATGCGCTAGCCTCCAGGCGCCTACTCTGAACTCGCCGAATCAGCTCTCTGAAATAATGCGGAGTCAGATGCCGTCTTCCTCCATGATGGGGAAGCTCGGAGGAAGCATGGTGTTTAAGGGGAAGGAGTGGGCACAGTCCCCCAAAGCTCCCTAATCTGCGCACGGGCCTAGTGCAGGGATCCTGTCGCCTCCTCTCTCCTGTGGTGAAGGCACTGGCCTAGACCCGGAGTCTGCCTGATAGCCGGAGCAAATGGCAAAGCCTAACCTACCACAGAAGATGGTCATAGGCATAGAGTGCCATGCTAGGCCAAGCACGCTGCTGCAGGGTTGTGACTGTGTCTGCTTAGTTCCGCATAGCAAGGTGAATCCCGGGCGTAACCTCGGAGCCCGGGAAAGCAAGTCCCAAGAGGCACCAGCTCTCCCGCGGCTCTTCTTCGCTGCCGCGCAGAGTGAACACCCAAAGCCTTTCTGAGGAAGCAGCAGCGAAGTGCGGTTCGTGCCAAGCTGAAAACCTCTGCGTAAGCATAGTATTCCCTGGGAAATCAGAGTCGGATCTGAGGGCTGCTGTTGCTGCTTGCTTTAGACTCGTATTCGCAGCACGATGGGAGAAACCCGCATAGAGCGAAAGCCTCTTTGCCCTGGCATCCCCTCTGGGAAAGCACACCATTATTTCGGAAATCAGAGTCCGGTCTGAGTTATGCTCCTGTTTGCGTGAGCTGGTCTCCTCAGCACGGTGTAATAAACCCGCAGGGAGCGAAATCCTCTATGCCTGGGCATCCCCTCTGCCTGAGAGAGAAGCGCCGTTGCGCCTCTGGAAAGAGCATTAAAGAAAAGGGACACGTTTTTCAGGGCGGTCCCAAGGAGTAGTCTGTGGTAGGTGCAGCACGCTGCTCGGGGAGAAGAGCAAGTGCTGTTGGCCATGGTCTCGAAAAGGTGGCGAAGCAGGAGACCGGCCCTGGAAGGCACAGCGCCCGGAGGAAATACAAATGTCACCCACTCCCAGTGCAGAGAGACAGAAGCCTAGCTGCGAAGGAGACAGGAGAGGATGAGTAGGGCAGGGCATGTGCTCCACTCTTGGGAAGGAGTCTGGGCGGAGAGCATGCCTGTCCTTAACTCTGGGCCCAAGGAGACAGCAGTTCCTTGGCCACCCGTCCCTGGGGCAGACATGCGCTAGCCACCAGGCGCCTACTCTGAACTCGCAGAAACAGCTCCCTGAAATAACGGGGAGTCAGATGCCATCTTCCTCCAGGATGTGGAAGCTCGGAGGAGGCACGAGGTTTAAGGGGAAGGAGTGGGCACAGTCCCACAAACTCTCTAATCTGTGCACGGGCCGTGTGTAGGGATCCTGTCGCCTCCTCTCTCCTGTGGTGAAGGCACTGGCCTAGACCCCTAGGTTGCCTGAGAGCCGGAGCAAAAGCCAAAGCCTAACCTACCCCAGGAAATGGTCATAGGCATAGAGTGCCATGCTAGGCCAAGCACGCTGCTGCAGGGTTGTGACTGTGTCTGCTTAGTTCGGCATAGCAAGGTGAATCCCGGGCGTAAACTCGGAGACCGGGAGAGCAAGTCCCAAGAGGCAACAGCTCTCCCGCGGCTCTTCTTCCCTCCCGCGCAGAGTGAACACCCAAAGCCTTTCTGAGGAAGCAGCAGCGAAGTGCGGTTCGTGCCATGTGAAAACCTCTGCGAAAGCATAGCAGTCGCTGGGAAATTAGAGTCGGATCTGAGAGCTGCTGTTGCTGCTTGCTTTAGCCTAGTATTTGCAGAACGATGGGAGAAACCCGCATGGAGCGAAAGCCTCTTTGCCCTGGCATCCCCTCTGGGAAAGCACAGCATTCTTTGGGAAATCAGAGTCCGGTCTGAGGGATGCTCCTGTTTGCTTGAGCTGGTCTCCTCAGCACAGTGTAATAAACCCATATGGAGCGAAATCCTCTATGCCTGGGCATCCCTGCTGCATGGGAGAGAAGCGCGATTGCACCTGTGGAAAGAGCCTTAAGGAAAGGGAAATGTTTTTCACTCTGCTCCGCAGGAGCATATCTGTGGAAAGTGCAGCAAGCTGCCGGAGAGAAGAGCAGGAGCCGTTGGACTTCTGGTCTGGAAAAGATTGCGAAGCAGGAGAGCCGGCAATACAAGTATCCCCGGCTCCCAGTGCAGAGAGACAGAAGCCTGGCTGCTAAGGAGACAGGAAGGGATGCGTAGGGCAGGGCGCGTGCTCCACTCTTAGGAAGGAATCTGGGCAGAAAGCATGCCTGTCCTGAGCCTCTGGGCCCAAGGAGACAGCAGCTCCTTGGCCAGCTGTCCCTGGGGCAGACATGCGCTAGCCTCCAGGCGCCTACTCTGAACTCGCCGAATCAGCTCTCTGAAATAATGCGTAGTCAGATGCCGTCTTCCTCCATGATGGGGAAGCTCGGAGGAAGCATGGTGTTTAAGGGGAAGGAGTGGGCACAGTCCCCCAAAGCTCCCTAATCTGCGCACGGGCCTAGTGCAGGGATCCTGTCGCCTCCTCTCTCCTGTGGTGAAGGCACTGGCCTAGACCCGGAGTCTGCCTGATAGCCGGAGCAAATGGCAAAGCCTAACCTACCACAGAAGATGGTCATAGGCATAGAGTGCCATGCTAGGCCAAGCACGCTGCTGCAGGGTTGTGACTGTGTCTGCTTAGTTCCGCATAGCAAGGTGAATCCCGGGCGTAACCTCGGAGCCCGGGAAAGCAAGTCCCAAGAGGCACCAGCTCTCCCGCGGCTCTTCTTCGCTGCCGCGCAGAGTGAACACCCAAAGCCTTTCTGAGGAAGCAGCAGCGAAGTGCGGTTCGTGCCATGCTGAAAACCTCTGCGTAAGCATAGTATTCCCTGGGAAATCAGAGTCGGATCTGAGGGCTGCTGTTGCTGCTTGCTTTAGACTCGTATTCGCAGCACGATGGGAGAAACCCGCATAGAGCGAAAGCCTCTTTGCCCTGGCATCCCCTCTGGGAAAGCACAGCATTCTTTGGGAAATCAGAGTCCGGTCTGAGGGATGCTCCTGTTTGCTTGAGCTGGTCTCCTCAGCACGGTGTAATAAACCCATATGGAGCGAAATCCTCTATGCCTGGGCATCCCTGCTGCATGGGAGAGAAGCGCGATTGCACCTGTGGAAAGAGCCTTAAGGAAAGGGAAATGTTTTTCACTCTGCTCCGCAGGAGCATATCTGTGGAAAGTGCAGCAAGCTGCCGGAGAGAAGAGCAGGAGCCGTTGGACTTCTGGTCTGGAAAAGATTGCGAAGCAGGAGAGCCGGCAATACAAGTATCCCCGGCTCCCAGTGCAGAGAGACAGAAGCCTGGCTGCTAAGGAGACAGGAAGGGATGCGTAGGGCAGGGCGCGTGCTCCACTCTTAGGAAGGAATCTGGGCAGAAAGCATGCCTGTCCTGAGCCTCTGGGCCCAAGGAGACAGCAGCTCCTTGGCCAGCTGTCCCTGGGGCAGACATGCGCTAGCCTCCAGGCGCCTACTCTGAACTCGCCGAATCAGCTCTCTGAAATAATGCGGAGTCAGATGCCGTCTTCCTCCATGATGGGGAAGCTCGGAGGAAGCATGGTGTTTAAGGGGAAGGAGTGGGCACAGTCCCCCAAAGCTCCCTAATCTGCGCACGGGCCTAGTGCAGGGATCCTGTCGCCTCCTCTCTCCTGTGGTGAAGGCACTGGCCTAGACCCGGAGTCTGCCTGATAGCCGGAGCAAATGGCAAAGCCTAACCTACCACAGAAGATGGTCATAGGCATAGAGTGCCATGCTAGGCCAAGCACGCTGCTGCAGGGTTGTGACTGTGTCTGCTTAGTTCCGCATAGCAAGGTGAATCCCGGGCGTAACCTCGGAGCCCGGGAAAGCAAGTCCCAAGAGGCACCAGCTCTCCCGCGGCTCTTCTTCGCTGCCGCGCAGAGTGAACACCCAAAGCCTTTCTGAGGAAGCAGCAGCGAAGTGCGGTTCGTGCCAAGCTGAAAACCTCTGCGTAAGCATAGTATTCCCTGGGAAATCAGAGTCGGATCTGAGGGCTGCTGTTGCTGCTTGCTTTAGACTCGTATTCGCAGCACGATGGGAGAAACCCGCATAGAGCGAAAGCCTCTTTGCCCTGGCATCCCCTCTGGGAAAGCACACCATTATTTCGGAAATCAGAGTCCGGTCTGAGTTATGCTCCTGTTTGCGTGAGCTGGTCTCCTCAGCACGGTGTAATAAACCCGCAGGGAGCGAAATCCTCTATGCCTGGGCATCCCCTCTGCCTGAGAGAGAAGCGCCGTTGCGCCTCTGGAAAGAGCATTAAAGAAAAGGGACACGTTTTTCAGGGCGGTCCCAAGGAGTAGTCTGTGGTAGGTGCAGCACGCTGCTCGGGGAGAAGAGCAAGTGCTGTTGGCCATGGTCTCGAAAAGGTGGCGAAGCAGGAGACCGGCCCTGGAAGGCACAGCGCCCGGAGGAAATACAAATGTCACCCACTCCCAGTGCAGAGAGACAGAAGCCTAGCTGCGAAGGAGACAGGAGAGGATGAGTAGGGCAGGGCATGTGCTCCACTCTTGGGAAGGAGTCTGGGCGGAGAGCATGCCTGTCCTTAACTCTGGGCCCAAGGAGACAGCAGTTCCTTGGCCACCCGTCCCTGGGGCAGACATGCGCTAGCCACCAGGCGCCTACTCTGAACTCGCAGAAACAGCTCCCTGAAATAACGGGGAGTCAGATGCCATCTTCCTCCAGGATGTGGAAGCTCGGAGGAGGCACGAGGTTTAAGGGGAAGGAGTGGGCACAGTCCCACAAACTCTCTAATCTGTGCACGGGCCGTGTGTAGGGATCCTGTCGCCTCCTCTCTCCTGTGGTGAAGGCACTGGCCTAGACCCCTAGGTTGCCTGAGAGCCGGAGCAAAAGCCAAAGCCTAACCTACCCCAGGAAATGGTCATAGGCATAGAGTGCCATGCTAGGCCAAGCACGCTGCTGCAGGGTTGTGACTGTGTCTGCTTAGTTCGGCATAGCAAGGTGAATCCCGGGCGTAAACTCGGAGACCGGGAGAGCAAGTCCCAAGAGGCAACAGCTCTCCCGCGGCTCTTCTTCCCTCCCGCGCAGAGTGAACACCCAAAGCCTTTCTGAGGAAGCAGCAGCGATGTGCGGTTCGTGCCATGTGAAAACCTCTGCGAAAGCATAGCAGTCGCTGGGAAATTAGAGTCGGATCTGAGAGCTGCTGTTGCTGCTTGCTTTAGCCTAGTATTTGCAGAACGATGGGAGAAGCCCGCATGGAGCGAAAGCCTCTTTGCCCTGGCATCCCCTCTGGGAAAGCACAGCATTCTTTGGGAAATCAGAGTCCGGTCTGAGGGATGCTCCTGTTTGCTTGAGCTGGTCTCCTCAGCACGGTGTAATAAACCCATATGGAGCGAAATCCTCTATGCCTGGGCATCCCTGCTGCATGGGAGAGAAGCGCGATTGCACCTGTGGAAAGAGCCTTAAGGAAAGGGAAATGTTTTTCACTCTGCTCCGCAGGAGCATATCTGTGGAAAGTGCAGCAAGCTGCTGGAGAGAAGAGCAGGAGCCGTTGGACTTCTGGTCTGGAAAAGATTGCGAAGCAGGAGAGCCGGCAATACAAGTATCCCCGGCTCCCAGTGCAGAGAGACAGAAGCCTGGCTGCTAAGGAGACAGGAAGGGATGCGTAGGGCAGGGCGCGTGCTCCACTCTTAGGAAGGAATCTGGGCAGAAAGCATGCCTGTCCTGAGCCTCTGGGCCCAAGGAGACAGCAGCTCCTTGGCCAGCTGTCCCTGGGGCAGACATGCGCTAGCCTCCAGGCGCCTACTCTGAACTCGCCGAATCAGCTCTCTGAAATAATGCGGAGTCAGATGCCGTCTTCCTCCATGATGGGGAAGCTCGGAGGAAGCATGGTGTTTAAGGGGAAGGAGTGGGCACAGTCCCCCAAAGCTCCCTAATCTGCGCACGGGCCTAGTGCAGGGATCCTGTCGCCTCCTCTCTCCTGTGGTGAAGGCACTGGCCTAGACCCGGAGTCTGCCTGATAGCCGGAGCAAATGGCAAAGCCTAACCTACCACAGAAGATGGTCATAGGCATAGAGTGCCATGCTAGGCCAAGCACGCTGCTGCAGGGTTGTGACTGTGTCTGCTTAGTTCCGCATAGCAAGGTGAATCCCGGGCGTAACCTCGGAGCCCGGGAAAGCAAGTCCCAAGAGGCACCAGCTCTCCCGCGGCTCTTCTTCGCTGCCGCGCAGAGTGAACACCCAAAGCCTTTCTGAGGAAGCAGCAGCGAAGTGCGGTTCGTGCCAAGCTGAAAACCTCTGCGTAAGCATAGTATTCCCTGGGAAATCAGAGTCGGATCTGAGGGCTGCTGTTGCTGCTTGCTTTAGACTCGTATTCGCAGCACGATGGGAGAAACCCGCATAGAGCGAAAGCCTCTTTGCCCTGGCATCCCCTCTGGGAAAGCACACCATTATTTCGGAAATCAGAGTCCGGTCTGAGTTATGCTCCTGTTTGCGTGAGCTGGTCTCCTCAGCACGGTGTAATAAACCCGCAGGGAGCGAAATCCTCTATGCCTGGGCATCCCCTCTGCCTGAGAGAGAGACGCGCCGTTGCGCCTCTGGAAAGAGCATTAAAGAAAAGGGACACGTTTTTCAGGGCGGTCCCAAGGAGTAGTCTGTGGTAGGTGCAGCACGCTGCTCGGGGAGAAGAGCAAGTGCTGTTGGCCATGGTCTCGAAAAGGTGGCGAAGCAGGAGACCGGCCCTGGAAGGCACAGCGCCCGGAGGAAATACAAATGTCACCCACTCCCAGTGCAGAGAGACAGAAGCCTAGCTGCGAAGGAGACAGGAGAGGATGAGTAGGGCAGGGCATGTGCTCCACTCTTGGGAAGGAGTCTGGGCGGAGAGCATGCCTGTCCTTAACTCTGGGCCCAAGGAGACAGCAGTTCCTTGGCCACCCGTCCCTGGGGCAGACATGCGCTAGCCACCAGGCGCCTACTCTGAACTCGCAGAAACAGCTCCCTGAAATAACGGGGAGTCAGATGCCATCTTCCTCCAGGATGTGGAAGCTCGGAGGAGGCACGAGGTTTAAGGGGAAGGAGTGGGCACAGTCCCACAAACTCTCTAATCTGTGCACGGGCCGTGTGTAGGGATCCTGTCGCCTCCTCTCTCCTGTGGTGAAGGCACTGGCCTAGACCCCTAGGTTGCCTGAGAGCCGGAGCAAAAGCCAAAGCCTAACCTACCCCAGGAAATGGTCATAGGCATAGAGTGCCATGCTAGGCCAAGCACGCTGCTGCAGGGTTGTGACTGTGTCTGCTTAGTTCGGCATAGCAAGGTGAATCCCGGGCGTAAACTCGGAGACCGGGAGAGCAAGTCCCAAGAGGCAACAGCTCTCCCGCGGCTCTTCTTCCCTCCCGCGCAGAGTGAACACCCAAAGCCTTTCTGAGGAAGCAGCAGCGATGTGCGGTTCGTGCCATGTGAAAACCTCTGCGAAAGCATAGCAGTCGCTGGGAAATTAGAGTCGGATCTGAGAGCTGCTGTTGCTGCTTGCTTTAGCCTAGTATTTGCAGAACGATGGGAGAAGCCCGCATGGAGCGAAAGCCTCTTTGCCCTGGCATCCCCTCTGGGAAAGCACAGCATTCTTTGGGAAATCAGAGTCCGGTCTGAGGGATGCTCCTGTTTGCTTGAGCTGGTCTCCTCAGCACGGTGTAATAAACCCATATGGAGCGAAATCCTCTATGCCTGGGCATCCCTGCTGCATGGGAGAGAAGCGCGATTGCACCTGTGGAAAGAGCCTTAAGGAAAGGGAAATGTTTTTCACTCTGCTCCGCAGGAGCATATCTGTGGAAAGTGCAGCAAGCTGCTGGAGAGAAGAGCAGGAGCCGTTGGACTTCTGGTCTGGAAAAGATTGCGAAGCAGGAGAGCCGGCAATACAAGTATCCCCGGCTCCCAGTGCAGAGAGACAGAAGCCTGGCTGCTAAGGAGACAGGAAGGGATGCGTAGGGCAGGGCGCGTGCTCCACTCTTAGGAAGGAATCTGGGCAGAAAGCATGCCTGTCCTGAGCCTCTGGGCCCAAGGAGACAGCAGCTCCTTGGCCAGCTGTCCCTGGGGCAGACATGCGCTAGCCTCCAGGCGCCTACTCTGAACTCGCCGAATCAGCTCTCTGAAATAATGCGGAGTCAGATGCCGTCTTCCTCCATGATGGGGAAGCTCGGAGGAAGCATGGTGTTTAAGGGGAAGGAGTGGGCACAGTCCCCCAAAGCTCCCTAATCTGCGCACGGGCCTAGTGCAGGGATCCTGTCGCCTCCTCTCTCCTGTGGTGAAGGCACTGGCCTAGACCCGGAGTCTGCCTGATAGCCGGAGCAAATGGCAAAGCCTAACCTACCACAGAAGATGGTCATAGGCATAGAGTGCCATGCTAGGCCAAGCACGCTGCTGCAGGGTTGTGACTGTGTCTGCTTAGTTCCGCATAGCAAGGTGAATCCCGGGCGTAACCTCGGAGCCCGGGAAAGCAAGTCCCAAGAGGCACCAGCTCTCCCGCGGCTCTTCTTCGCTGCCGCGCAGAGTGAACACCCAAAGCCTTTCTGAGGAAGCAGCAGCGAAGTGCGGTTCGTGCCAAGCTGAAAACCTCTGCGTAAGCATAGTATTCCCTGGGAAATCAGAGTCGGATCTGAGGGCTGCTGTTGCTGCTTGCTTTAGACTCGTATTCGCAGCACGATGGGAGAAACCCGCATAGAGCGAAAGCCTCTTTGCCCTGGCATCCCCTCTGGGAAAGCACACCATTATTTCGGAAATCAGAGTCCGGTCTGAGTTATGCTCCTGTTTGCGTGAGCTGGTCTCCTCAGCACGGTGTAATAAACCCGCAGGGAGCGAAATCCTCTATGCCTGGGCATCCCCTCTGCCTGAGAGAGAAGCGCCGTTGCGCCTCTGGAAAGAGCATTAAAGAAAAGGGACACGTTTTTCAGGGCGGTCCCAAGGAGTAGTCTGTGGTAGGTGCAGCACGCTGCTCGGGGAGAAGAGCAAGTGCTGTTGGCCATGGTCTCGAAAAGGTGGCGAAGCAGGAGACCGGCCCTGGAAGGCACAGCGCCCGGAGGAAATACAAATGTCACCCACTCCCAGTGCAGAGAGACAGAAACCTAGCTGCGAAGGAGACAGGAGAGGATGAGTAGGGCAGGGCATGTGCTCCACTCTTGGGAAGGAGTCTGGGCGGAGAGCATGCCTGTCCTTAACTCTGGGCCCAAGGAGACAGCAGTTCCTTGGCCACCCGTCCCTGGGGCAGACATGCGCTAGCCACCAGGCGCCTACTCTGAACTCGCAGAAACAGCTCCCTGAAATAACGGGGAGTCAGATGCCATCTTCCTCCAGGATGTGGAAGCTCGGAGGAGGCACGAGGTTTAAGGGGAAGGAGTGGGCACAGTCCCACAAACTCTCTAATCTGTGCACGGGCCGTGTGTAGGGATCCTGTCGCCTCCTCTCTCCTGTGGTGAAGGCACTGGCCTAGACCCCTAGGTTGCCTGAGAGCCGGAGCAAAAGCCAAAGCCTAACCTACCCCAGGAAATGGTCATAGGCATAGAGTGCCATGCTAGGCCAAGCACGCTGCTGCAGGGTTGTGACTGTGTCTGCTTAGTTCGGCATAGCAAGGTGAATCCCGGGCGTAAACTCGGAGACCGGGAGAGCAAGTCCCAAGAGGCAACAGCTCTCCCGCGGCTCTTCTTCCCTCCCGCGCAGAGTGAACACCCAAAGCCTTTCTGAGGAAGCAGCAGCGAAGTGCGGTTCGTGCCATGTGAAAACCTCTGCGAAAGCATAGCAGTCGCTGGGAAATTAGAGTCGGATCTGAGAGCTGCTGTTGCTGCTTGCTTTAGCCTAGTATTTGCAGAACGATGGGAGAAACCCGCATGGAGCGAAAGCCTCTTTGCCCTGGCATCCCCTCTGGGAAAGCACAGCATTCTTTGGGAAATCAGAGTCCGGTCTGAGGGATGCTCCTGTTTGCTTGAGCTGGTCTCCTCAGCACGGTGTAATAAACCCACATGGAGCGAAATCCTCTATGCCTGGGCATCCCTGCTGCATGGGAGAGAAGCGCGATTGCACCTGTGGAAAGAGCCTTAAGGAAAGGGAAATGTTTTTCACTCTGCTCCGCAGGAGCATATCTGTGGAAAGTGCAGCAAGCTGCCGGAGAGAAGAGCAGGAGCCGTTGGACTTCTGGTCTGGAAAAGATTGCGAAGCAGGAGAGCCGGCAATACAAGTATCCCCGGCTCCCAGTGCAGAGAGACAGAAGCCTGGCTGCTAAGGAGACAGGAAGGGATGCGTAGGGCAGGGCGCGTGCTCCACTCTTAGGAAGGAATCTGGGCAGAAAGCATGCCTGTCCTGAGCCTCTGGGCCCAAGGAGACAGCAGCTCCTTGGCCAGCTGTCCCTGGGGCAGACATGCGCTAGCCTCCAGGCGCCTACTCTGAACTCGCCGAATCAGCTTTCTGAAATAATGCGGAGTCAGATGCCGTCTTCCTCCATGATGGGGAAGCTCGGAGGAAGCATGGTGTTTAAGGGGAAGGAGTGGGCACAGTCCCCCAAAGCTCCCTAATCTGCGCACGGGCCTAGTGCAGGGATCCTGTCGCCTCCTCTCTCCTGAGGTGAAGGCACTGGCCTAGACCCGGAGTCTGCCTGATAGCCGGAGCAAATGGCAAAGCCTAACCTACCACAGAAGATGGTCATAGGCATAGAGTGCCATGCTAGGCCAAGCACGCTGCTGCAGGGTTGTGACTGTGTCTGCTTAGTTCCGCATAGCAAGGTGAATCCCGGGCGTAACCTCGGAGCCCGGGAAAGCAAGTCCCAAGAGGCACCAGCTCTCCCGCGGCTCTTCTTCGCTGCCGCGCAGAGTGAACACCCAAAGCCTTTCTGAGGAAGCAGCAGCGAAGTGCGGTTCGTGCCAAGCTGAAAACCTCTGCCTAAGCATAGTATTCCCTGGGAAATCAGAGTCGGATCTGAGGGCTGCTGTTGCTGCTTGCTTTAGACTCGTATTCGCAGCACGATGGGAGAAACCCGCATAGAGCGAAAGCCTCTTTGCCCTGGCATCCCCTCTGGGAAAGCACACCATTATTTCGGAAATCAGAGTCCGGTCTGAGTTATGCTCCTGTTTGCGTGAGCTGGTCTCCTCAGCACGGTGTAATAAACCCGCAGGGAGCGAAATCCTCTATGCCTGGGCATCCCCTCTGGCTGAGAGAGAAGCGCCGTTGCGCCTCTGGAAAGATCATTAAAGAAAAGGGACACGTTTTTCAGGGCAGTCCCAAGGAGTAGTCTGTGGTAGGTGCAGCACGCTGCTCGGGGAGAAGAGCAAGTGCTGTTGGCCATGGTCTCGAAAAGGTGGCGAAGCAGGAGACCGGCCCTGGAAGGCACAGCGCCCGGAGGAAATACAAATGTCACCCACTCCCAGTGCAGAGAGACAGAAGCCTAGCTGCGAAGGAGACAGGAGAGGATGAGTAGGGCAGGGCATGTGCTCCACTCTTGGGAAGGAGTCTGGGCGGAGAGCATGCCTGTCCTTAACTCTGGGCCCAAGGAGACAGCAGTTCCTTGGCCACCCGTCCCTGGGGCAGACATGCGCTAGCCACCAGGCGCCTACTCTGAACTCGCAGAAACAGCTCCCTGAAATAACGGGGAGTCAGATGCCATCTTCCTCCAGGATGTGGAAGCTCGGAGGAGGCACGAGGTTTAAGGGGAAGGAGTGGGCACAGTCCCACAAACTCTCTAATCTGTGCACGGGCCGTGTGTAGGGATCCTGTCGCCTCCTCTCTCCTGTGGTGAAGGCACTGGCCTAGACCCCTAGGTTGCCTGAGAGCCGGAGCAAAAGCCAAAGCCTAACCTACCCCAGGAAATGGTCATAGGCATAGAGTGCCATGCTAGGCCAAGCACGCTGCTGCAGGGTTGTGACTGTGTCTGCTTAGTTCGGCATAGCAAGGTGAATCCCGGGCGTAAACTCGGAGACCGGGAGAGCAAGTCCCAAGAGGCAACAGCTCTCCCGCGGCTCTTCTTCCCTCCCGCGCAGAGTGAACACCCAAAGCCTTTCTGAGGAAGCAGCAGCGAAGTGCGGTTCGTGCCATGTGAAAACCTCTGCGAAAGCATAGCAGTCGCTGGGAAATTAGAGTCGGATCTGAGAGCTGCTGTTGCTGCTTGCTTTAGCCTAGTATTTGCAGAACGATGGGAGAAACCCGCATGGAGCGAAAGCCTCTTTGCCCTGGCATCCCCTCTGGGAAAGCACAGCATTCTTTGGGAAATCAGAGTCCGGTCTGAGGGATGCTCCTGTTTGCTTGAGCTGGTCTCCTCAGCACGGTGTAATAAACCCATATGGAGCGAAATCCTCTATGCCTGGGCATCCCTGCTGCATGGGAGAGAAGCGCGATTGCACCTGTGGAAAGAGCCTTAAGGAAAGGGAAATGTTTTTCACTCTGCTCCGCAGGAGCATATCTGTGGAAAGTGCAGCAAGCTGCCGGAGAGAAGAGCAGGAGCCGTTGGACTTCTGGTCTGGAAAAGATTGCGAAGCAGGAGAGCCGGCAATACAAGTATCCCCGGCTCCCAGTGCAGAGAGACAGAAGCCTGGCTGCTAAGGAGACAGGAAGGGATGCGTAGGGCAGGGCGCGTGCTCCACTCTTAGGAAGGAATCTGGGCAGAAAGCATGCCTGTCCTGAGCCTCTGGGCCCAAGGAGACAGCAGCACCTTGGCCAGCTGTCCCTGGGGCAGACATGCGCTAGCCTCCAGGCGCCTACTCTGAACTCGCCGAATCAGCTCTCTGAAATAATGCGGAGTCAGATGCCGTCCTCCTCCATGATGGGGAAGCTCGGAGGAAGCATGGTGTTTAAGGGGAAGGAGTGGGCACAGTCCCCCAAAGCTCCCTAATCTGCGCACGGGCCTAGTGCAGGGATCCTGTCGCCTCCTCTCTCCTGTGGTGAAGGCACTGGCCTAGACCCGGAGTCTGCCTGATAGCCGGAGCAAATGGCAAAGCCTAACCTACCACAGAAGATGGTCATAGGCATAGAGTGCCATGCTAGGCCAAGCACGCTGCTGCAGGGTTGTGACTGTGTCTGCTTAGTTCCGCATAGCAAGGTGAATCCCGGGCGTAACCTCGGAGCCCGGGAAAGCAAGTCCCAAGAGGCACCAGCTCTCCCGCGGCTCTTCTTCGCTGCCGCGCAGAGTGAACACCCAAAGACTTTCTGAGGAAGCAGCAGCGAAGTGCGGTTCGTGCCAAGCTGAAAACCTCTGCGTAAGCATAGTATTCCCTGGGAAATCAGAGTCGGATCTGAGGGCTGCTGTTGCTGCTTGCTTTAGACTCGTATTCGCAGCACGATGGGAGAAACCCGCATAGAGCGAAAGCCTCTTTGCCCTGGCATCCCCTCTGGGAAAGCACAGCATTCTTTGGGAAATCAGAGTCCGGTCTGAGGGATGCTCCTGTTTGCTTGAGCTGGTCTCCTCAGCACGGTGTAGTAAACCCATATGGAGCGAAATCCTCTATGCCTGGGCATCCCTGCTGCATGGGAGAGAAGCGCGATTGCACCTGTGGAAAGAGCCTTAAGGAAAGGGAAATGTTTTTCACTCTGCTCCGCAGGAGCATATCTGTGGAAAGTGCAGCAAGCTGCCGGAGAGAAGAGCAGGAGCCGTTGGACTTCTGGTCTGGAAAAGATTGCGAAGCAGGAGAGCCGGCAATACAAGTATCCCCGGCTCCCAGTGCAGAGAGACAGAAGCCTGGCTGCTAAGGAGACAGGAAGGGATGCGTAGGGCAGGGCGCGTGCTCCACTCTTAGGAAGGAATCTGGGCAGAAAGCATGCCTGTCCTGAGCCTCTGGGCCCAAGGAGACAGCAGCTCCTTGGCCAGCTGTCCCTGGGGCAGACATGCGCTAGCCTCCAGGCGCCTACTCTGAACTCGCCGAATCAGCTCTCTGAAATAATGCGGAGTCAGATGCCGTCTTCCTCCATGATGGGGAAGCTCGGAGGAAGCATGGTGTTTAAGGGGAAGGAGTGGGCACAGTCCCCCAAAGCTCCCTAATCTGCGCACGGGCCTAGTGCAGGGATCCTGTCGCCTCCTCTCTCCTGTGGTGAAGGCACTGGCCTAGACCCGGAGTCTGCCTGATAGCCGGAGCAAATGGCAAAGCCTAACCTACCACAGAAGATGGTCATAGGCATAGAGTGCCATGCTAGGCCAAGCACGCTGCTGCAGGGTTGTGACTGTGTCTGCTTAGTTCCGCATAGCAAGGTGAATCCCGGGCGTAACCTCGGAGCCCGGGAAAGCAAGTCCCAAGAGGCACCAGCTCTCCCGCGGCTCTTCTTCGCTGCCGCGCAGAGTGAACACCCAAAGCCTTTCTGAGGAAGCAGCAGCGAAGTGCGGTTCGTGCCAAGCTGAAAACCTCTGCGTAAGCATAGTATTCCCTGGGAAATCAGAGTCGGATCTGAGGGCTGCTGTTGCTGCTTGCTTTAGACTCGTATTCGCAGCACGATGGGAGAAACCCGCATAGAGCGAAAGCCTCTTTGCCCTGGCATCCCCTCTGGGAAAGCACACCATTATTTCGGAAATCAGAGTCCGGTCTGAGTTATGCTCCTGTTTGCGTGAGCTGGTCTCCTCAGCACGGTGTAATAAACCCGCAGGGAGCGAAATCCTCTATGCCTGGGCATCCCCTCTGGCTGAGAGAGAAGCGCCGTTGCGCCTCTGGAAAGAGCATTAAAGAAAAGGGACACGTTTTTCAGGGCGGTCCCAAGGAGTAGTCTGTGGTAGGTGCAGCACGCTGCTCGGGGAGAAGAGCAAGTGCTGTTGGCCATGGTCTCGAAAAGGTGGCGAAGCAGGAGACCGGCCCTGGAAGGCACAGCGCCCGGAGGAAATACAAATGTCACCCACTCCCAGTGCAGAGAGACAGAAGCCTAGCTGCGAAGGAGACAGGAGAGGATGAGTAGGGCAGGGCATGTGCTCCACTCTTGGGAAGGAGTCTGGGCGGAGAGCATGCCTGTCCTTAACTCTGGGCCCAAGGAGACAGCAGTTCCTTGGCCACCCGTCCCTGGGGCAGACATGCGCTAGCCACCAGGCGCCTACTCTGAACTCGCAGAAACAGCTCCCTGAAATAACGGGGAGTCAGATGCCATCTTCCTCCAGGATGTGGAAGCTCGGAGGAGGCACGAGGTTTAAGGGGAAGGAGTGGGCACAGTCCCACAAACTCTCTAATCTGTGCACGGGCCGTGTGTAGGGATCCTGTCGCCTCCTCTCTCCTGTGGTGAAGGCACTGGCCTAGACCCCTAGGTTGCCTGAGAGCCGGAGCAAAAGCCAAAGCCTAACCTACCCCAGGAAATGGTCATAGGCATAGAGTGCCATGCTAGGCCAAGCACGCTGCTGCAGGGTTGTGACTGTGTCTGCTTAGTTCGGCATAGCAAGGTGAATCCCGGGCGTAAACTCGGAGACCGGGAGAGCAAGTCCCAAGAGGCAACAGCTCTCCCGCGGCTCTTCTTCCCTCCCGCGCAGAGTGAACACCCAAAGCCTTTCTGAGGAAGCAGCAGCGAAGTGCGGTTCGTGCCATGTGAAAACCTCTGCGAAAGCATAGCAGTCGCTGGGAAATTAGAGTCGGATCTGAGAGCTGCTGTTGCTGCTTGCTTTAGCCTAGTATTTGCAGAACGATGGGAGAAGCCCGCATGGAGCGAAAGCCTCTTTGCCCTGGCATCCCCTCTGGGAAAGCACAGCATTCTTTGGGAAATCAGTGTCCGGTCTGAGGGATGCTCCTGTTTGCTTGAGCTGGTCTCCTCAGCACAGTGTAATAAACCCATATGGAGCGAAATCCTCTATGCCTGGGCATCCCTGCTGCATGGGAGAGAAGCGCGATTGCACCTGTGGAAAGAGCCTTAAGGAAAGGGAAATGTTTTTCACTCTGCTCCGCAGGAGCATATCTGTGGAAAGTGCAGCAAGCTGCTGGAGAGAAGAGCAGGAGCCGTTGGACTTCTGGTCTGGAAAAGATTGCGAAGCAGGAGAGCCGGCAATACAAGTATCCCCGGCTCCCAGTGCAGAGAGACAGAAGCCTGGCTGCTAAGGAGACAGGAAGGGATGCGTAGGGCAGGGCGCGTGCTCCACTCTTAGGAAGGAATCTGGGCAGAAAGCATGCCTGTCCTGAGCCTCTGGGCCCAAGGAGACAGCAGCTCCTTGGCCAGCTGTCCCTGGGGCAGACATGCGCTAGCCTCCAGGCGCCTACTCTGAACTCGCCGAATCAGCTCTCTGAAATAATGCGGAGTCAGATGCCGTCTTCCTCCATGATGGGGAAGCTCGGAGGAAGCATGGTGTTTAAGGGGAAGGAGTGGGCACAGTCCCCCAAAGCTCCCTAATCTGCGCACGGGCCTAGTGCAGGGATCCTGTCGCCTCCTCTCTCCTGTGGTGAAGGCACTGGCCTAGACCCGGAGTCTGCCTGATAGCCGGAGCAAATGGCAAAGCCTAACCTACCACAGAAGATGGTCATAGGCATAGAGTGCCATGCTAGGCCAAGCACGCTGCTGCAGGGTTGTGACTGTGTCTGCTTAGTTCCGCATAGCAAGGTGAATCCCGGGCGTAACCTCGGAGCCCGGGAAAGCAAGTCCCAAGAGGCACCAGCTCTCCCGCGGCTCTTCTTCGCTGCCGCGCAGAGTGAACACCCAAAGCCTTTCTGAGGAAGCAGCAGCGAAGTGCGGTTCGTGCCAAGCTGAAAACCTCTGCGTAAGCATAGTATTCCCTGGGAAATCAGAGTCGGATCTGAGGGCTGCTGTTGCTGCTTGCTTTAGACTCGTATTCGCAGCACGATGGGAGAAACCCGCATAGAGCGAAAGCCTCTTTGCCCTGGCATCCCCTCTGGGAAAGCACACCATTATTTCGGAAATCAGAGTCCGGTCTGAGTTATGCTCCTGTTTGCGTGAGCTGGTCTCCTCAGCACGGTGTAATAAACCCGCAGGGAGCGAAATCCTCTATGCCTGGGCATCCCCTCTGGCTGAGAGAGAAGCGCCGTTGCGCCTCTGGAAAGAGCATTAAAGAAAAGGGACACGTTTTTCAGGGCGGTCCCAAGGAGTAGTCTGTGGTAGGTGCAGCACGCTGCTCGGGGAGAAGAGCAAGTGCTGTTGGCCATGGTCTCGAAAAGGTGGCGAAGCAGGAGACCGGCCCTGGAAGGCACAGCGCCCGGAGGAAATACAAATGTCACCCACTCCCAGTGCAGAGAGACAGAAACCTAGCTGCGAAGGAGACAGGAGAGGATGAGTAGGGCAGGGCATGTGCTCCACTCTTGGGAAGGAGTCTGGGCGGAGAGCATGCCTGTCCTTAACTCTGGGCCCAAGGAGACAGCAGTTCCTTGGCCACCCGTCCCTGGGGCAGACATGCGCTAGCCACCAGGCGCCTACTCTGAACTCGCAGAAACAGCTCCCTGAAATAACGGGGAGTCAGATGCCATCTTCCTCCAGGATGTGGAAGCTCGGAGGAGGCACGAGGTTTAAGGGGAAGGAGTGGGCACAGTCCCACAAACTCTCTAATCTGTGCACGGGCCGTGTGTAGGGATCCTGTCGCCTCCTCTCTCCTGTGGTGAAGGCACTGGCCTAGACCCCTAGGTTGCCTGAGAGCCGGAGCAAAAGCCAAAGCCTAACCTACCCCAGGAAATGGTCATAGGCATAGAGTGCCATGCTAGGCCAAGCACGCTGCTGCAGGGTTGTGACTGTGTCTGCTTAGTTCGGCATAGCAAGGTGAATCCCGGGCGTAAACTCGGAGACCGGGAGAGCAAGTCCCAAGAGGCAACAGCTCTCCCGCGGCTCTTCTTCCCTCCCGCGCAGAGTGAACACCCAAAGCCTTTCTGAGGAAGCAGCAGCGAAGTGCGGTTCGTGCCATGTGAAAACCTCTGCGAAAGCATAGCAGTCGCTGGGAAATTAGAGTCGGATCTGAGAGCTGCTGTTGCTGCTTGCTTTAGCCTAGTATTTGCAGAACGATGGGAGAAACCCGCATGGAGCGAAAGCCTCTTTGCCCTGGCATCCCCTCTGGGAAAGCACAGCATTCTTTGGGAAATCAGAGTCCGGTCTGAGGGATGCTCCTGTTTGCTTGAGCTGGTCTCCTCAGCACGGTGTAATAAACCCATATGGAGCGAAATCCTCTATGCCTGGGCATCCCTGCTGCATGGGAGAGAAGCGCGATTGCACCTGTGGAAAGAGCCTTAAGGAAAGGGAAATGTTTTTCACTCTGCTCCGCAGGAGCATATCTGTGGAAAGTGCAGCAAGCTGCCGGAGAGAAGAGCAGGAGCCGTTGGACTTCTGGTCTGGAAAAGATTGCGAAGCAGGAGAGCCGGCAATACAAGTATCCCCGGCTCCCAGTGCAGAGAGACAGAAGCCTGGCTGCTAAGGAGACAGGAAGGGATGCGTAGGGCAGGGCGCGTGCTCCACTCTTAGGAAGGAATCTGGGCAGAAAGCATGCCTGTCCTGAGCCTCTGGGCCCAAGGAGACAGCAGCTCCTTGGCCAGCTGTCCCTGGGGCAGACATGCGCTAGCCTCCAGGCGCCTACTCTGAACTCGCCGAATCAGCTCTCTGAAATAATGCGGAGTCAGATGCCGTCTTCCTCCATGATGGGGAAGCTCGGAGGAAGCATGGTGTTTAAGGGGAAGGAGTGGGCACAGTCCCCCAAAGCTCCCTAATCTGCGCACGGGCCTAGTGCAGGGATCCTGTCGCCTCCTCTCTCCTGTGGTGAAGGCACTGGCCTAGACCCGGAGTCTGCCTGATAGCCGGAGCAAATGGCAAAGCCTAACCTACCACAGAAGATGGTCATAGGCATAGAGTGCCATGCTAGGCCAAGCACGCTGCTGCAGGGTTGTGACTGTGTCTGCTTAGTTCCGCATAGCAAGGTGAATCCCGGGCGTAACCTCGGAGCCCGGGAAAGCAAGTCCCAAGAGGCACCAGCTCTCCCGCGGCTCTTCTTCGCTGCCGCGCAGAGTGAACACCCAAAGCCTTTCTGAGGAAGCAGCAGCGAAGTGCGGTTCGTGCCAAGCTGAAAACCTCTGCGTAAGCATAGTATTCCCTGGGAAATCAGAGTCGGATCTGAGGGCTGCTGTTGCTGCTTGCTTTAGACTCGTATTCGCAGCACGATGGGAGAAACCCGCATAGAGCGAAAGCCTCTTTGCCCTGGCATCCCCTCTGGGAAAGCACACCATTATTTCGGAAATCAGAGTCCGGTCTGAGTTATGCTCCTGTTTGCGTGAGCTGGTCTCCTCAGCACGGTGTAATAAACCCGCAGGGAGCGAAATCCTCTATGCCTGGGCATCCCCTCTGCCTGAGAGAGAAGCGCCGTTGCGCCTCTGGAAAGAGCATTAAAGAAAAGGGACACGTTTTTCAGGGCGGTCCCAAGGAGTAGTCTGTGGTAGGTGCAGCACGCTGCTCGGGGAGAAGAGCAAGTGCTGTTGGCCATGGTCTCGAAAAGGTGGCGAAGCAGGAGACCGGCCCTGGAAGGCACAGCGCCCGGAGGAAATACAAATGTCACCCACTCCCAGTGCAGAGAGACAGAAGCCTAGCTGCGAAGGAGACAGGAGAGGATGAGTAGGGCAGGGCATGTGCTCCACTCTTGGGAAGGAGTCTGGGCGGAGAGCATGCCTGTCCTTAACTCTGGGCCCAAGGAGACAGCAGTTCCTTGGCCACCCGTCCCTGGGGCAGACATGCGCTAGCCACCAGGCGCCTACTCTGAACTCGCAGAAACAGCTCCCTGAAATAACGGGGAGTCAGATGCCATCTTCCTCCAGGATGTGGAAGCTCGGAGGAGGCACGAGGTTTAAGGGGAAGGAGTGGGCACAGTCCCACAAACTCTCTAATCTGTGCACGGGCCGTGTGTAGGGATCCTGTCGCCTCCTCTCTCCTGTGGTGAAGGCACTGGCCTAGACCCCTAGGTTGCCTGAGAGCCGGAGCAAAAGCCAAAGCCTAACCTACCCCAGGAAATGGTCATAGGCATAGAGTGCCATGCTAGGCCAAGCACGCTGCTGCAGGGTTGTGACTGTGTCTGCTTAGTTCGGCATAGCAAGGTGAATCCCGGGCGTAAACTCGGAGACCGGGAGAGCAAGTCCCAAGAGGCAACAGCTCTCCCGCGGCTCTTCTTCCCTCCCGCGCAGAGTGAACACCCAAAGCCTTTCTGAGGAAGCAGCAGCGAAGTGCGGTTCGTGCCATGTGAAAACCTCTGCGAAAGCATAGCAGTCGCTGGGAAATTAGAGTCGGATCTGAGAGCTGCTGTTGCTGCTTGCTTTAGCCTAGTATTTGCAGAACGATGGGAGAAACCCGCATGGAGCGAAAGCCTCTTTGCCCTGGCATCCCCTCTGGGAAAGCACAGCATTCTTTGGGAAATCAGAGTCCGGTCTGAGGGATGCTCCTGTTTGCTTGAGCTGGTCTCCTCAGCACAGTGTAATAAACCCATATGGAGCGAAATCCTCTATGCCTGGGCATCCCTGCTGCATGGGAGAGAAGCGCGATTGCACCTGTGGAAAGAGCCTTAAGGAAAGGGAAATGTTTTTCACTCTGCTCCGCAGGAGCATATCTGTGGAAAGTGCAGCAAGCTGCCGGAGAGAAGAGCAGGAGCCGTTGGACTTCTGGTCTGGAAAAGATTGCGAAGCAGGAGAGCCGGCAATACAAGTATCCCCGGCTCCCAGTGCAGAGAGACAGAAGCCTGGCTGCTAAGGAGACAGGAAGGGATGCGTAGGGCAGGGCGCGTGCTCCACTCTTAGGAAGGAATCTGGGCAGAAAGCATGCCTGTCCTGAGCCTCTGGGCCCAAGGAGACAGCAGCTCCTTGGCCAGCTGTCCCTGGGGCAGACATGCGCTAGCCTCCAGGCGCCTACTCTGAACTCGCCGAATCAGCTCTCTGAAATAATGCGTAGTCAGATGCCGTCTTCCTCCATGATGGGGAAGCTCGGAGGAAGCATGGTGTTTAAGGGGAAGGAGTGGGCACAGTCCCCCAAAGCTCCCTAATCTGCGCACGGGCCTAGTGCAGGGATCCTGTCGCCTCCTCTCTCCTGTGGTGAAGGCACTGGCCTAGACCCGGAGTCTGCCTGATAGCCGGAGCAAATGGCAAAGCCTAACCTACCACAGAAGATGGTCATAGGCATAGAGTGCCATGCTAGGCCAAGCACGCTGCTGCAGGGTTGTGACTGTGTCTGCTTAGTTCCGCATAGCAAGGTGAATCCCGGGCGTAACCTCGGAGCCCGGGAAAGCAAGTCCCAAGAGGCACCAGCTCTCCCGCGGCTCTTCTTCGCTGCCGCGCAGAGTGAACACCCAAAGCCTTTCTGAGGAAGCAGCAGCGAAGTGCGGTTCGTGCCAAGCTGAAAACCTCTGCGTAAGCATAGTATTCCCTGGGAAATCAGAGTCGGATCTGAGGGCTGCTGTTGCTGCTTGCTTTAGACTCGTATTCGCAGCACGATGGGAGAAACCCGCATAGAGCGAAAGCCTCTTTGCCCTGGCATCCCCTCTGGGAAAGCACAGCATTCTTTGGGAAATCAGAGTCCGGTCTGAGGGATGCTCCTGTTTGCTTGAGCTGGTCTCCTCAGCACGGTGTAATAAACCCATATGGAGCGAAATCCTCTATGCCTGGGCATCCCTGCTGCATGGGAGAGAAGCGCGATTGCACCTGTGGAAAGAGCCTTAAGGAAAGGGAAATGTTTTTCACTCTGCTCCGCAGGAGCATATCTGTGGAAAGTGCAGCAAGCTGCCGGAGAGAAGAGCAGGAGCCGTTGGACTTCTGGTCTGGAAAAGATTGCGAAGCAGGAGAGCCGGCAATACAAGTATCCCCGGCTCCCAGTGCAGAGAGACAGAAGCCTGGCTGCTAAGGAGACAGGAAGGGATGCGTAGGGCAGGGCGCGTGCTCCACTCTTAGGAAGGAATCTGGGCAGAAAGCATGCCTGTCCTGAGCCTCTGGGCCCAAGGAGACAGCAGCTCCTTGGCCAGCTGTCCCTGGGGCAGACATGCGCTAGCCTCCAGGCGCCTACTCTGAACTCGCCGAATCAGCTCTCTGAAATAATGCGGAGTCAGATGCCGTCTTCCTCCATGATGGGGAAGCTCGGAGGAAGCATGGTGTTTAAGGGGAAGGAGTGGGCACAGTCCCCCAAAGCTCCCTAATCTGCGCACGGGCCTAGTGCAGGGATCCTGTCGCCTCCTCTCTCCTGTGGTGAAGGCACTGGCCTAGACCCGGAGTCTGCCTGATAGCCGGAGCAAATGGCAAAGCCTAACCTACCACAGAAGATGGTCATAGGCATAGAGTGCCATGCTAGGCCAAGCACGCTGCTGCAGGGTTGTGACTGTGTCTGCTTAGTTCCGCATAGCAAGGTGAATCCCGGGCGTAACCTCGGAGCCCGGGAAAGCAAGTCCCAAGAGGCACCAGCTCTCCCGCGGCTCTTCTTCGCTGCCGCGCAGAGTGAACACCCAAAGCCTTTCTGAGGAAGCAGCAGCGAAGTGCGGTTCGTGCCAAGCTGAAAACCTCTGCGTAAGCATAGTATTCCCTGGGAAATCAGAGTCGGATCTGAGGGCTGCTGTTGCTGCTTGCTTTAGACTCGTATTCGCAGCACGATGGGAGAAACCCGCATAGAGCGAAAGCCTCTTTGCCCTGGCATCCCCTCTGGGAAAGCACACCATTATTTCGGAAATCAGAGTCCGGTCTGAGTTATGCTCCTGTTTGCGTGAGCTGGTCTCCTCAGCACGGTGTAATAAACCCGCAGGGAGCGAAATCCTCTATGCCTGGGCATCCCCTCTGCCTGAGAGAGAAGCGCCGTTGCGCCTCTGGAAAGAGCATTAAAGAAAAGGGACACGTTTTTCAGGGCGGTCCCAAGGAGTAGTCTGTGGTAGGTGCAGCACGCTGCTCGGGGAGAAGAGCAAGTGCTGTTGGCCATGGTCTCGAAAAGGTGGCGAAGCAGGAGACCGGCCCTGGAAGGCACAGCGCCCGGAGGAAATACAAATGTCACCCACTCCCAGTGCAGAGAGACAGAAGCCTAGCTGCGAAGGAGACAGGAGAGGATGAGTAGGGCAGGGCATGTGCTCCACTCTTGGGAAGGAGTCTGGGCGGAGAGCATGCCTGTCCTTAACTCTGGGCCCAAGGAGACAGCAGTTCCTTGGCCACCCGTCCCTGGGGCAGACATGCGCTAGCCACCAGGCGCCTACTCTGAACTCGCAGAAACAGCTCCCTGAAATAACGGGGAGTCAGATGCCATCTTCCTCCAGGATGTGGAAGCTCGGAGGAGGCACGAGGTTTAAGGGGAAGGAGTGGGCACAGTCCCACAAACTCTCTAATCTGTGCACGGGCCGTGTGTAGGGATCCTGTCGCCTCCTCTCTCCTGTGGTGAAGGCACTGGCCTAGACCCCTAGGTTGCCTGAGAGCCGGAGCAAAAGCCAAAGCCTAACCTACCCCAGGAAATGGTCATAGGCATAGAGTGCCATGCTAGGCCAAGCACGCTGCTGCAGGGTTGTGACTGTGTCTGCTTAGTTCGGCATAGCAAGGTGAATCCCGGGCGTAAACTCGGAGACCGGGAGAGCAAGTCCCAAGAGGCAACAGCTCTCCCGCGGCTCTTCTTCCCTCCCGCGCAGAGTGAACACCCAAAGCCTTTCTGAGGAAGCAGCAGCGAAGTGCGGTTCGTGCCATGTGAAAACCTCTGCGAAAGCATAGCAGTCGCTGGGAAATTAGAGTCGGATCTGAGAGCTGCTGTTGCTGCTTGCTTTAGCCTAGTATTTGCAGAACGATGGGAGAAACCCGCATGGAGCGAAAGCCTCTTTGCCCTGGCATCCCCTCTGGGAAAGCACAGCATTCTTTGGGAAATCAGAGTCCGGTCTGAGGGATGCTCCTGTTTGCTTGAGCTGGTCTCCTCAGCACAGTGTAATAAACCCATATGGAGCGAAATCCTCTATGCCTGGGCATCCCTGCTGCATGGGAGAGAAGCGCGATTGCACCTGTGGAAAGAGCCTTAAGGAAAGGGAAATGTTTTTCACTCTGCTCCGCAGGAGCATATCTGTGGAAAGTGCAGCAAGCTGCCGGAGAGAAGAGCAGGAGCCGTTGGACTTCTGGTCTGGAAAAGATTGCGAAGCAGGAGAGCCGGCAATACAAGTATCCCCGGCTCCCAGTGCAGAGAGACAGAAGCCTGGCTGCTAAGGAGACAGGAAGGGATGCGTAGGGCAGGGCGCGTGCTCCACTCTTAGGAAGGAATCTGGGCAGAAAGCATGCCTGTCCTGAGCCTCTGGGCCCAAGGAGACAGCAGCTCCTTGGCCAGCTGTCCCTGGGGCAGACATGCGCTAGCCTCCAGGCGCCTACTCTGAACTCGCCGAATCAGCTCTCTGAAATAATGCGGAGTCAGATGCCGTCTTCCTCCATGATGGGGAAGCTCGGAGGAAGCATGGTGTTTAAGGGGAAGGAGTGGGCACAGTCCCCCAAAGCTCCCTAATCTGCGCACGGGCCTAGTGCAGGGATCCTGTCGCCTCCTCTCTCCTGTGGTGAAGGCACTGGCCTAGACCCGGAGTCTGCCTGATAGCCGGAGCAAATGGCAAAGCCTAACCTACCACAGAAGATGGTCATAGGCATAGAGTGCCATGCTAGGCCAAGCACGCTGCTGCAGGGTTGTGACTGTGTCTGCTTAGTTCCGCATAGCAAGGTGAATCCCGGGCGTAACCTCGGAGCCCGGGAAAGCAAGTCCCAAGAGGCACCAGCTCTCCCGCGGCTCTTCTTCGCTGCCGCGCAGAGTGAACACCCAAAGCCTTTCTGAGGAAGCAGCAGCGAAGTGCGGTTCGTGCCAAGCTGAAAACCTCTGCGTAAGCATAGTATTCCCTGGGAAATCAGAGTCGGATCTGAGGGCTGCTGTTGCTGCTTGCTTTAGACTCGTATTCGCAGCACGATGGGAGAAACCCGCATAGAGCGAAAGCCTCTTTGCCCTTACATCCCCTCTGGGAAAGCACAGCATTCTTTGGGAAATCAGAGTCCGGTCTGAGGGATGCTCCTGTTTGCTTGAGCTGGTCTCCTCAGCACGGTGTAGTAAACCCATATGGAGCGAAATCCTCTATGCCTGGGCATCCCTGCTGCATGGGAGAGAAGCGCGATTGCACCTGTGGAAAGAGCCTTAAGGAAAGGGAAATGTTTTTCACTCTGCTCCGCAGGAGCATATCTGTGGAAAGTGCAGCAAGCTGCCGGAGAGAAGAGCAGGAGCCGTTGGACTTCTGGTCTGGAAAAGATTGCGAAGCAGGAGAGCCGGCAATACAAGTATCCCCGGCTCCCAGTGCAGAGAGACAGAAGCCTGGCTGCTAAGGAGACAGGAAGGGATGCGTAGGGCAGGGCGCGTGCTCCACTCTTAGGAAGGAATCTGGGCAGAAAGCATGCCTGTCCTGAGCCTCTGGGCCCAAGGAGACAGCAGCTCCTTGGCCAGCTGTCCCTGGGGCAGACATGCGCTAGCCTCCAGGCGCCTACTCTGAACTCGCCGAATCAGCTCTCTGAAATAATGCGGAGTCAGATGCCGTCTTCCTCCATGATGGGGAAGCTCGGAGGAAGCATGGTGTTTAAGGGGAAGGAGTGGGCACAGTCCCCCAAAGCTCCCTAATCTGCGCACGGGCCTAGTGCAGGGATCCTGTCGCCTCCTCTCTCCTGTGGTGAAGGCACTGGCCTAGACCCGGAGTCTGCCTGATAGCCGGAGCAAATGGCAAAGCCTAACCTACCACAGAAGATGGTCATAGGCATAGAGTGCCATGCTAGGCCAAGCACGCTGCTGCAGGGTTGTGACTGTGTCTGCTTAGTTCCGCATAGCAAGGTGAATCCCGGGCGTAACCTCGGAGCCCGGGAAAGCAAGTCCCAAGAGGCACCAGCTCTCCCGCGGCTCTTCTTCGCTGCCGCGCAGAGTGAACACCCAAAGCCTTTCTGAGGAAGCAGCAGCGAAGTGCGGTTCGTGCCAAGCTGAAAACCTCTGCGTAAGCATAGTATTCCCTGGGAAATCAGAGTCGGATCTGAGGGCTGCTGTTGCTGCTTGCTTTAGACTCGTATTCGCAGCACGATGGGAGAAACCCGCATAGAGCGAAAGCCTCTTTGCCCTGGCATCCCCTCTGGGAAAGCACACCATTATTTCGGAAATCAGAGTCCGGTCTGAGTTATGCTCCTGTTTGCGTGAGCTGGTCTCCTCAGCACGGTGTAATAAACCCGCAGGGAGCGAAATCCTCTATGCCTGGGCATCCCCTCTGGCTGAGAGAGAAGCGCCGTTGCGCCTCTGGAAAGAGCATTAAAGAAAAGGGACACGTTTTTCAGGGCGGTCCCAAGGAGTAGTCTGTGGTAGGTGCAGCACGCTGCTCGGGGAGAAGAGCAAGTGCTGTTGGCCATGGTCTCGAAAAGGTGGCGAAGCAGGAGACCGGCCCTGGAAGGCACAGCGCCCGGAGGAAATACAAATGTCACCCACTCCCAGTGCAGAGAGACAGAAGCCTAGCTGCGAAGGAGACAGGAGAGGATGAGTAGGGCAGGGCATGTGCTCCACTCTTGGGAAGGAGTCTGGGCGGAGAGCATGCCTGTCCTTAACTCTGGGCCCAAGGAGACAGCAGTTCCTTGGCCACCCGTCCCTGGGGCAGACATGCGCTAGCCACCAGGCGCCTACTCTGAACTCGCAGAAACAGCTCCCTGAAATAACGGGGAGTCAGATGCCATCTTCCTCCAGGATGTGGAAGCTCGGAGGAGGCACGAGGTTTAAGGGGAAGGAGTGGGCACAGTCCCACAAACTCTCTAATCTGTGCACGGGCCGTGTGTAGGGATCCTGTCGCCTCCTCTCTCCTGTGGTGAAGGCACTGGCCTAGACCCCTAGGTTGCCTGAGAGCCGGAGCAAAAGCCAAAGCCTAACCTACCCCAGGAAATGGTCATAGGCATAGAGTGCCATGCTAGGCCAAGCACGCTGCTGCAGGGTTGTGACTGTGTCTGCTTAGTTCGGCATAGCAAGGTGAATCCCGGGCGTAAACTCGGAGACCGGGAGAGCAAGTCCCAAGAGGCAACAGCTCTCCCGCGGCTCTTCTTCCCTCCCGCGCAGAGTGAACACCCAAAGCCTTTCTGAGGAAGCAGCAGCGAAGTGCGGTTCGTGCCATGTGAAAACCTCTGCGAAAGCATAGCAGTCGCTGGGAAATTAGAGTCGGATCTGAGAGCTGCTGTTGCTGCTTGCTTTAGCCTAGTATTTGCAGAACGATGGGAGAAACCCGCATGGAGCGAAAGCCTCTTTGCCCTGGCATCCCCTCTGGGAAAGCACAGCATTCTTTGGGAAATCAGAGTCCGGTCTGAGGGATGCTCCTGTTTGCTTGAGCTGGTCTCCTCAGCACAGTGTAATAAACCCATATGGAGCGAAATCCTCTATGCCTGGGCATCCCTGCTGCATGGGAGAGAAGCGCGATTGCACCTGTGGAAAGAGCCTTAAGGAAAGGGAAATGTTTTTCACTCTGCTCCGCAGGAGCATATCTGTGGAAAGTGCAGCAAGCTGCCGGAGAGAAGAGCAGGAGCCGTTGGACTTCTGGTCTGGAAAAGATTGCGAAGCAGGAGAGCCGGCAATACAAGTATCCCCGGCTCCCAGTGCAGAGAGACAGAAGCCTGGCTGCTAAGGAGACAGGAAGGGATGCGTAGGGCAGGGCGCGTGCTCCACTCTTAGGAAGGAATCTGTGCAGAAAGCATGCCTGTCCTGAGCCTCTGGGCCCAAGGAGACAGCAGCTCCTTGGCCAGCTGTCCCTGGGGCAGACATGCGCTAGCCTCCAGGCGCCTACTCTGAACTCGCCGAATCAGCTCTCTGAAATAATGCGGAGTCAGATGCCGTCTTCCTCCATGATGGGGAAGCTCGGAGGAAGCATGGTGTTTAAGGGGAAGGAGTGGGCACAGTCCCCCAAAGCTCCCTAATCTGCGCACGGGCCTAGTGCAGGGATCCTGTCGCCTCCTCTCTCCTGTGGTGAAGGCACTGGCCTAGACCCGGAGTCTGCCTGATAGCCGGAGCAAATGGCAAAGCCTAACCTACCACAGAAGATGGTCATAGGCATAGAGTGCCATGCTAGGCCAAGCACGCTGCTGCAGGGTTGTGACTGTGTCTGCTTAGTTCCGCATAGCAAGGTGAATCCCGGGCGTAACCTCGGAGCCCGGGAAAGCAAGTCCCAAGAGGCACCAGCTCTCCCGCGGCTCTTCTTCGCTGCCGCGCAGAGTGAACACCCAAAGCCTTTCTGAGGAAGCAGCAGCGAAGTGCGGTTCGTGCCAAGCTGAAAACCTCTGCGTAAGCATAGTATTCCCTGGGAAATCAGAGTCGGATCTGAGGGCTGCTGTTGCTGCTTGCTTTAGACTCGTATTCGCAGCACGATGGGAGAAACCCGCATAGAGCGAAAGCCTCTTTGCCCTGGCATCCCCTCTGGGAAAGCACAGCATTCTTTGGGAAATCAGAGTCCGGTCTGAGGGATGCTCCTGTTTGCTTGAGCTGGTCTCCTCAGCACGGTGTAATAAACCCATATGGAGCGAAATCCTCTATGCCTGGGCATCCCTGCTGCATGGGAGAGAAGCGCGATTGCACCTGTGGAAAGAGCCTTAAGGAAAGGGAAATGTTTTTCACTCTGCTCCGCAGGAGCATATCTGTGGAAAGTGCAGCAAGCTGCCGGAGAGAAGAGCAGGAGCCGTTGGACTTCTGGTCTGGAAAAGATTGCGAAGCAGGAGAGCCGGCAATACAAGTATCCCCGGCTCCCAGTGCAGAGAGACAGAAGCCAGGCTGCTAAGGAGACAGGAAGGGATGCGTAGGGCAGGGCGCGTGCTCCACTCTTAGGAAGGAATCTGGGCAGAAAGCATGCCTGTCCTGAGCCTCTGGGCCCAAGGAGACAGCAGCTCCTTGGCCAGCTGTCCCTGGGGCAGACATGCGCTAGCCTCCAGGCGCCTACTCTGAACTCGCCGAATCAGCTCTCTGAAATAATGCGGAGTCAGATGCCGTCTTCCTCCATGATGGGGAAGCTCGGAGGAAGCATGGTGTTTAAGGGGAAGGAGTGGGCACAGTCCCCCAAAGCTCCCTAATCTGCGCACGGGCCTAGTGCAGGGATCCTGTCGCCTCCTCTCTCCTGTGGTGAAGGCACTGGCCTAGACCCGGAGTCTGCCTGATAGCCGGAGCAAATGGCAAAGCCTAACCTACCACAGAAGATGGTCATAGGCATAGAGTGCCATGCTAGGCCAAGCACGCTGCTGCAGGGTTGTGACTGTGTCTGCTTAGTTCCGCATAGCAAGGTGAATCCCGGGCGTAACCTCGGAGCCCGGGAAAGCAAGTCCCAAGAGGCACCAGCTCTCCCGCGGCTCTTCTTCGCTGCCGCGCAGAGTGAACACCCAAAGCCTTTCTGAGGAAGCAGCAGCGAAGTGCGGTTCGTGCCAAGCTGAAAACCTCTGCGTAAGCATAGTATTCCCTGGGAAATCAGAGTCGGATCTGAGGGCTGCTGTTGCTGCTTGCTTTAGACTCGTATTCGCAGCACGATGGGAGAAACCCGCATAGAGCGAAAGCCTCTTTGCCCTGGCATCCCCTCTGGGAAAGCACACCATTATTTCGGAAATCAGAGTCCGGTCTGAGTTATGCTCCTGTTTGCGTGAGCTGGTCTCCTCAGCACGGTGTAATAAACCCGCAGGGAGCGAAATCCTCTATGCCTGGGCATCCCCTCTGGCTGAGAGAGAAGCGCCGTTGCGCCTCTGGAAAGAGCATTAAAGAAAAGGGACACGTTTTTCAGGGCGGTCCCAAGGAGTAGTCTGTGGTAGGTGCAGCACGCTGCTCGGGGAGAAGAGCAAGTGCTGTTGGCCATGGTCTCGAAAAGGTGGCGAAGCAGGAGACCGGCCCTGGAAGGCACAGCGCCCGGAGGAAATACAAATGTCACCCACTCCCAGTGCAGAGAGACAGAAGCCTAGCTGCGAAGGAGACAGGAGAGGATGAGTAGGGCAGGGCATGTGCTCCACTCTTGGGAAGGAGTCTGGGCGGAGAGCATGCCTGTCCTTAACTCTGGGCCCAAGGAGACAGCAGTTCCTTGGCCACCCGTCCCTGGGGCAGACATGCGCTAGCCACCAGGCGCCTACTCTGAACTCGCAGAAACAGCTCCCTGAAATAACGGGGAGTCAGATGCCATCTTCCTCCAGGATGTGGAAGCTCGGAGGAGGCACGAGGTTTAAGGGGAAGGAGTGGGCACAGTCCCACAAACTCTCTAATCTGTGCACGGGCCGTGTGTAGGGATCCTGTCGCCTCCTCTCTCCTGTGGTGAAGGCACTGGCCTAGACCCCTAGGTTGCCTGAGAGCCGGAGCAAAAGCCAAAGCCTAACCTACCCCAGGAAATGGTCATAGGCATAGAGTGCCATGCTAGGCCAAGCACGCTGCTGCAGGGTTGTGACTGTGTCTGCTTAGTTCGGCATAGCAAGGTGAATCCCGGGCGTAAACTCGGAGACCGGGAGAGCAAGTCCCAAGAGGCAACAGCTCTCCCGCGGCTCTTCTTCCCTCCCGCGCAGAGTGAACACCCAAAGCCTTTCTGAGGAAGCAGCAGCGAAGTGCGGTTCGTGCCATGTGAAAACCTCTGCGAAAGCATAGCAGTCGCTGGGAAATTAGAGTCGGATCTGAGAGCTGCTGTTGCTGCTTGCTTTAGCCTAGTATTTGCAGAACGATGGGAGAAACCCGCATGGAGCGAAAGCCTCTTTGCCCTGGCATCCCCTCTGGGAAAGCACAGCATTCTTTGGGAAATCAGAGTCCGGTCTGAGGGATGCTCCTGTTTGCTTGAGCTGGTCTCCTCAGCACGGTGTAATAAACCCACATGGAGCGAAATCCTCTATGCCTGGGCATCCCTGCTGCATGGGAGAGAAGCGCGATTGCACCTGTGGAAAGAGCCTTAAGGAAAGGGAAATGTTTTTCACTCTGCTCCGCAGGAGCATATCTGTGGAAAGTGCAGCAAGCTGCCGGAGAGAAGAGCAGGAGCCGTTGGACTTCTGGTCTGGAAAAGATTGCGAAGCAGGAGAGCCGGCAATACAAGTATCCCCGGCTCCCAGTGCAGAGAGACAGAAGCCTGGCTGCTAAGGAGACAGGAAGGGATGCGTAGGGCAGGGCGCGTGCTCCACTCTTAGGAAGGAATCTGGGCAGAAAGCATGCCTGTCCTGAGCCTCTGGGCCCAAGGAGACAGCAGCTCCTTGGCCAGCTGTCTCTGGGGCTGACATGCGCTAGCCTCCAGGCGCCTACTCTGAACTCGCCGAATCAGCTCTCTGAAATAATGCGGAGTCAGATGCCGTCTTCCTCCATGATGGGGAAGCTCGGAGGAAGCATGGTGTTTAAGGGGAAGGAGTGGGCACAGTCCCCCAAAGCTCCCTAATCTGCGCACGGGCCTAGTGCAGGGATCCTGTCGCCTCCTCTCTCCTGAGGTGAAGGCACTGGCCTAGACCCGGAGTCTGCCTGATAGCCGGAGCAAATGGCAAAGCCTAACCTACCACAGAAGATGGTCATAGGCATAGAGTGCCATGCTAGGCCAAGCACGCTGCTGCAGGGTTGTGACTGTGTCTGCTTAGTTCCGCATAGCAAGGTGAATCCCGGGCGTAACCTCGGAGCCCGGGAAAGCAAGTCCCAAGAGGCACCAGCTCTCCCGCGGCTCTTCTTCGCTGCCGCGCAGAGTGAACACCCAAAGCCTTTCTGAGGAAGCAGCAGCGAAGTGCGGTTCGTGCCAAGCTGAAAACCTCTGCCTAAGCATAGTATTCCCTGGGAAATCAGAGTCGGATCTGAGGGCTGCTGTTGCTGCTTGCTTTAGACTCGTATTCGCAGCACGATGGGAGAAACCCGCATAGAGCGAAAGCCTCTTTGCCCTGGCATCCCCTCTGGGAAAGCACACCATTATTTCGGAAATCAGAGTCCGGTCTGAGTTATGCTCCTGTTTGCGTGAGCTGGTCTCCTCAGCACGGTGTAATAAACCCGCAGGGAGCGAAATCCTCTATGCCTGGGCATCCCCTCTGCCTGAGAGAGAAGCGCCGTTGCGCCTCTGGAAAGAGCATTAAAGAAAAGGGACACGTTTTTCAGGGCGGTCCCAAGGAGTAGTCTGTGGTAGGTGCAGCACGCTGCTCGGGGAGAAGAGCAAGTGCTGTTGGCCATGGTCTCGAAAAGGTGGCGAAGCAGGAGACCGGCCCTGGAAGGCACAGCGCCCGGAGGAAATACAAATGTCACCCACTCCCAGTGCAGAGAGACAGAAGCCTAGCTGCGAAGGAGACAGGAGAGGATGAGTAGGGCAGGGCATGTGCTCCACTCTTGGGAAGGAGTCTGGGCGGAGAGCATGCCTGTCCTTAACTCTGGGCCCAAGGAGACAGCAGTTCCTTGGCCACCCGTCCCTGGGGCAGACATGCGCTAGCCACCAGGCGCCTACTCTGAACTCGCAGAAACAGCTCCCTGAAATAACGGGGAGTCAGATGCCATCTTCCTCCAGGATGTGGAAGCTCGGAGGAGGCACGAGGTTTAAGGGGAAGGAGTGGGCACAGTCCCACAAACTCTCTAATCTGTGCACGGGCCGTGTGTAGGGATCCTGTCGCCTCCTCTCTCCTGTGGTGAAGGCACTGGCCTAGACCCCTAGGTTGCCTGAGAGCCGGAGCAAAAGCCAAAGCCTAACCTACCCCAGGAAATGGTCATAGGCATAGAGTGCCATGCTAGGCCAAGCACGCTGCTGCAGGGTTGTGACTGTGTCTGCTTAGTTCGGCATAGCAAGGTGAATCCCGGGCGTAAACTCGGAGACCGGGAGAGCAAGTCCCAAGAGGCAACAGCTCTCCCGCGGCTCTTCTTCCCTCCCGCGCAGAGTGAACACCCAAAGCCTTTCTGAGGAAGCAGCAGCGAAGTGCGGTTCGTGCCATGTGAAAACCTCTGCGAAAGCATAGCAGTCGCTGGGAAATTAGAGTCGGATCTGAGAGCTGCTGTTGCTGCTTGCTTTAGCCTAGTATTTGCAGAACGATGGGAGAAACCCGCATGGAGCGAAAGCCTCTTTGCCCTGGCATCCCCTCTGGGAAAGCACAGCATTCTTTGGGAAATCAGAGTCCGGTCTGAGGGATGCTCCTGTTTGCTTGAGCTGGTCTCCTCAGCACGGTGTAATAAACCCACATGGAGCGAAATCCTCTATGCCTGGGCATCCCTGCTGCATGGGAGAGAAGCGCGATTGCACCTGTGGAAAGAGCCTTAAGGAAAGGGAAATGTTTTTCACTCTGCTCCGCAGGAGCATATCTGTGGAAAGTGCAGCAAGCTGCCGGAGAGAAGAGCAGGAGCCGTTGGACTTCTGGTCTGGAAAAGATTGCGAAGCAGGAGAGCCGGCAATACAAGTATCCCCGGCTCCCAGTGCAGAGAGACAGAAGCCTGGCTGCTAAGGAGACAGGAAGGGATGCGTAGGGCAGGGCGCGTGCTCCACTCTTAGGAAGGAATCTGGGCAGAAAGCATGCCTGTCCTGAGCCTCTGGGCCCAAGGAGACAGCAGCTCCTTGGCCAGCTGTCTCTGGGGCTGACATGCGCTAGCCTCCAGGCGCCTACTCTGAACTCGCCGAATCAGCTCTCTGAAATAATGCGGAGTCAGATGCCGTCTTCCTCCATGATGGGGAAGCTCGGAGGAAGCATGGTGTTTAAGGGGAAGGAGTGGGCACAGTCCCCCAAAGCTCCCTAATCTGCGCACGGGCCTAGTGCAGGGATCCTGTCGCCTCCTCTCTCCTGAGGTGAAGGCACTGGCCTAGACCCGGAGTCTGCCTGATAGCCGGAGCAAATGGCAAAGCCTAACCTACCACAGAAGATGGTCATAGGCATAGAGTGCCATGCTAGGCCAAGCACGCTGCTGCAGGGTTGTGACTGTGTCTGCTTAGTTCCGCATAGCAAGGTGAATCCCGGGCGTAACCTCGGAGCCCGGGAAAGCAAGTCCCAAGAGGCACCAGCTCTCCCGCGGCTCTTCTTCGCTGCCGCGCAGAGTGAACACCCAAAGCCTTTCTGAGGAAGCAGCAGCGAAGTGCGGTTCGTGCCAAGCTGAAAACCTCTGCCTAAGCATAGTATTCCCTGGGAAATCAGAGTCGGATCTGAGGGCTGCTGTTGCTGCTTGCTTTAGACTCGTATTCGCAGCACGATGGGAGAAACCCGCATAGAGCGAAAGCCTCTTTGCCCTGGCATCCCCTCTGGGAAAGCACACCATTATTTCGGAAATCAGAGTCCGGTCTGAGTTATGCTCCTGTTTGCGTGAGCTGGTCTCCTCAGCACGGTGTAATAAACCCGCAGGGAGCGAAATCCTCTATGCCTGGGCATCCCCTCTGGCTGAGAGAGAAGCGCCGTTGCGCCTCTGGAAAGAGCAATAAAGAAAAGGGACACGTTTTTCAGGGCAGTCCCAAGGAGTAGTCTGTGGTAGGTGCAGCACGCTGCTCGGGGAGAAGAGCAAGTGCTGTTGGCCATGGTCTCGAAAAGGTGGCGAAGCAGGAGACCGGCCCTGGAAGGCACAGCGCCCGGAGGAAATACAAATGTCACCCACTCCCAGTGCAGAGAGACAGAAGCCTAGCTGCGAAGGAGACAGGAGAGGATGAGTAGGGCAGGGCATGTGCTCCACTCTTGGGAAGGAGTCTGGGCGGAGAGCATGCCTGTCCTTAACTCTGGGCCCAAGGAGACAGCAGTTCCTTGGCCACCCGTCCCTGGGGCAGACATGCGCTAGCCACCAGGCGCCTACTCTGAACTCGCAGAAACAGCTCCCTGAAATAACGGGGAGTCAGATGCCATCTTCCTCCAGGATGTGGAAGCTCGGAGGAGGCACGAGGTTTAAGGGGAAGGAGTGGGCACAGTCCCACAAACTCTCTAATCTGTGCACGGGCCGTGTGTAGGGATCCTGTCGCCTCCTCTCTCCTGTGGTGAAGGCACTGGCCTAGACCCCTAGGTTGCCTGAGAGCCGGAGCAAAAGCCAAAGCCTAACCTACCCCAGGAAATGGTCATAGGCATAGAGTGCCATGCTAGGCCAAGCACGCTGCTGCAGGGTTGTGACTGTGTCTGCTTAGTTCGGCATAGCAAGGTGAATCCCGGGCGTAAACTCGGAGACCGGGAGAGCAAGTCCCAAGAGGCAACAGCTCTCCCGCGGCTCTTCTTCCCTCCCGCGCAGAGTGAACACCCAAAGCCTTTCTGAGGAAGCAGCAGCGAAGTGCGGTTCGTGCCAAGCTGAAAACCTCTGCGTAAGCATAGTATTCCCTGGGAAATCAGAGTCGGATCTGAGGGCTGCTGTTGCTGCTTGCTTTAGACTCGTATTCGCAGCACGATGGGAGAAACCCGCATAGAGCGAAAGCCTCTTTGCCCTGGCATCCCCTCTGGGAAAGCACAGCATTCTTTGGGAAATCAGAGTCCGGTCTGAGGGATGCTCCTGTTTGCTTGAGCTGGTCTCCTCAGCACGGTGTAGTAAACCCATATGGAGCGAAATCCTCTATGCCTGGGCATCCCTGCTGCATGGGAGAGAAGCGCGATTGCACCTGTGGAAAGAGCCTTAAGGAAAGGGAAATGTTTTTCACTCTGCTCCGCAGGAGCATATCTGTGGAAAGTGCAGCAAGCTGCCGGAGAGAAGAGCAGGAGCCGTTGGACTTCTGGTCTGGAAAAGATTGCGAAGCAGGAGAGCCGGCAATACAAGTATCCCCGGCTCCCAGTGCAGAGAGACAGAAGCCTGGCTGCTAAGGAGACAGGAAGGGATGCGTAGGGCAGGGCGCGTGCTCCACTCTTAGGAAGGAATCTGGGCAGAAAGCATGCCTGTCCTGAGCCTCTGGGCCCAAGGAGACAGCAGCTCCTTGGCCAGCTGTCCCTGGGGCAGACATGCGCTAGCCTCCAGGCGCCTACTCTGAACTCGCCGAATCAGCTCTCTGAAATAATGCGGAGTCAGATGCCGTCTTCCTCCATGATGGGGAAGCTCGGAGGAAGCATGGTGTTTAAGGGGAAGGAGTGGGCACAGTCCCCCAAAGCTCCCTAATCTGCGCACGGGCCTAGTGCAGGGATCCTGTCGCCTCCTCTCTCCTGTGGTGAAGGCACTGGCCTAGACCCGGAGTCTGCCTGATAGCCGGAGCAAATGGCAAAGCCTAACCTACCACAGAAGATGGTCATAGGCATAGAGTGCCATGCTAGGCCAAGCACGCTGCTGCAGGGTTGTGACTGTGTCTGCTTAGTTCCGCATAGCAAGGTGAATCCCGGGCGTAACCTCGGAGCCCGGGAAAGCAAGTCCCAAGAGGCACCAGCTCTCCCGCGGCTCTTCTTCGCTGCCGCGCAGAGTGAACACCCAAAGCCTTTCTGAGGAAGCAGCAGCGAAGTGCGGTTCGTGCCAAGCTGAAAACCTCTGCCTAAGCATAGTATTCCCTGGGAAATCAGAGTCGGATCTGAGGGCTGCTGTTGCTGCTTGCTTTAGACTCGTATTCGCAGCACGATGGGAGAAACCCGCATAGAGCGAAAGCCTCTTTGCCCTGGCATCCCCTCTGGGAAAGCACACCATTATTTCGGAAATCAGAGTCCGGTCTGAGTTATGCTCCTGTTTGCGTGAGCTGGTCTCCTCAGCACGGTGTAATAAACCCGCAGGGAGCGAAATCCTCTATGCCTGGGCATCCCCTCTGCCTGAGAGAGAAGCGCCGTTGCGCCTCTGGAAAGAGCATTAAAGAAAAGGGACACGTTTTTCAGGGCGGTCCCAAGGAGTAGTCTGTGGTAGGTGCAGCACGCTGCTCGGGGAGAAGAGCAAGTGCTGTTGGCCATGGTCTCGAAAAGGTGGCGAAGCAGGAGACCGGCCCTGGAAGGCACAGCGCCCGGAGGAAATACAAATGTCACCCACTCCCAGTGCAGAGAGACAGAAGCCTAGCTGCGAAGGAGACAGGAGAGGATGAGTAGGGCAGGGCATGTGCTCCACTCTTGGGAAGGAGTCTGGGCGGAGAGCATGCCTGTCCTTAACTCTGGGCCCAAGGAGACAGCAGTTCCTTGGCCACCCGTCCCTGGGGCAGACATGCGCTAGCCACCAGGCGCCTACTCTGAACTCGCAGAAACAGCTCCCTGAAATAACGGGGAGTCAGATGCCATCTTCCTCCAGGATGTGGAAGCTCGGAGGAGGCACGAGGTTTAAGGGGAAGGAGTGGGCACAGTCCCACAAACTCTCTAATCTGTGCACGGGCCGTGTGTAGGGATCCTGTCGCCTCCTCTCTCCTGTGGTGAAGGCACTGGCCTAGACCCCTAGGTTGCCTGAGAGCCGGAGCAAAAGCCAAAGCCTAACTTACCCCAGGAAATGGTCATAGGCATAGAGTGCCATGCTAGGCCAAGCACGCTGCTGCAGGGTTGTGACTGTGTCTGCTTAGTTCGGCATAGCAAGGTGAATCCCGGGCGTAAACTCGGAGACCGGGAGAGCAAGTCCCAAGAGGCAACAGCTCTCCCGCGGCTCTTCTTCCCTCCCGCGCAGAGTGAACACCCAAAGCCTTTCTGAGGAAGCAGCAGCGAAGTGCGGTTCGTGCCATGTGAAAACCTCTGCGAAAGCATAGCAGTCGCTGGGAAATTAGAGTCGGATCTGAGAGCTGCTGTTGCTGCTTGCTTTAGCCTAGTATTTGCAGAACGATGGGAGAAACCCGCATGGAGCGAAAGCCTCTTTGCCCTGGCATCCCCTCTGGGAAAGCACAGCATTCTTTGGGAAATCAGAGTCCGGTCTGAGGGATGCTCCTGTTTGCTTGAGCTGGTCTCCTCAGCACAGTGTAATAAACCCATATGGAGCGAAATCCTCTATGCCTGGGCATCCCTGCTGCATGGGAGAGAAGCGCGATTGCACCTGTGGAAAGAGCCTTAAGGAAAGGGAAATGTTTTTCACTCTGCTCCGCAGGAGCATATCTGTGGAAAGTGCAGCAAGCTGCCGGAGAGAAGAGCAGGAGCCGTTGGACTTCTGGTCTGGAAAAGATTGCGAAGCAGGAGAGCCGGCAATACAAGTATCCCCGGCTCCCAGTGCAGAGAGACAGAAGCCTGGCTGCTAAGGAGACAGGAAGGGATGCGTAGGGCAGGGCGCGTGCTCCACTCTTAGGAAGGAATCTGGGCAGAAAGCATGCCTGTCCTGAGCCTCTGGGCCCAAGGAGACAGCAGCTCCTTGGCCAGCTGTCCCTGGGGCAGACATGCGCTAGCCTCCAGGCGCCTACTCTGAACTCGCCGAATCAGCTCTCTGAAATAATGCGGAGTCAGATGCCGTCTTCCTCCATGATGGGGAAGCTCGGAGGAAGCATGGTGTTTAAGGGGAAGGAGTGGGCACAGTCCCCCAAAGCTCCCTAATCTGCGCACGGGCCTAGTGCAGGGATCCTGTCGCCTCCTCTCTCCTGTGGTGAAGGCACTGGCCTAGACCCGGAGTCTGCCTGATAGCCGGAGCAAATGGCAAAGCCTAACCTACCACAGAAGATGGTCATAGGCATAGAGTGCCATGCTAGGCCAAGCACGCTGCTGCAGGGTTGTGACTGTGTCTGCTTAGTTCCGCATAGCAAGGTGAATCCCGGGCGTAACCTCGGAGCCCGGGAAAGCAAGTCCCAAGAGGCACCAGCTCTCCCGCGGCTCTTCTTCGCTGCCGCGCAGAGTGAACACCCAAAGCCTTTCTGAGGAAGCAGCAGCGAAGTGCGGTTCGTGCCAAGCTGAAAACCTCTGCGTAAGCATAGTATTCCCTGGGAAATCAGAGTCGGATCTGAGGGCTGCTGTTGCTGCTTGCTTTAGACTCGTATTCGCAGCACGATGGGAGAAACCCGCATAGAGCGAAAGCCTCTTTGCCCTGGCATCCCCTCTGGGAAAGCACAGCATTCTTTGGGAAATCAGAGTCCGGTCTGAGGGATGCTCCTGTTTGCTTGAGCTGGTCTCCTCAGCACGGTGTAATAAACCCATATGGAGCGAAATCCTCTATGCCTGGGCATCCCTGCTGCATGGGAGAGAAGCGCGATTGCACCTGTGGAAAGAGCCTTAAGGAAAGGGAAATGTTTTTCACTCTGCTCCGCAGGAGCATATCTGTGGAAAGTGCAGCAAGCTGCCGGAGAGAAGAGCAGGAGCCGTTGGACTTCTGGTCTGGAAAAGATTGCGAAGCAGGAGAGCCGGCAATACAAGTATCCCCGGCTCCCAGTGCAGAGAGACAGAAGCCTGGCTGCTAAGGAGACAGGAAGGGATGCGTAGGGCAGGGCGCGTGCTCCACTCTTAGGAAGGAATCTGGGCAGAAAGCATGCCTGTCCTGAGCCTCTGGGCCCAAGGAGACAGCAGCTCCTTGGCCAGCTGTCCCTGGGGCAGACATGCGCTAGCCTCCAGGCGCCTACTCTGAACTCGCCGAATCAGCTCTCTGAAATAATGCGGAGTCAGATGCCGTCTTCCTCCATGATGGGGAAGCTCGGAGGAAGCATGGTGTTTAAGGGGAAGGAGTGGGCACAGTCCCCCAAAGCTCCCTAATCTGCGCACGGGCCTAGTGCAGGGATCCTGTCGCCTCCTCTCTCCTGTGGTGAAGGCACTGGCCTAGACCCGGAGTCTGCCTGATAGCCGGAGCAAATGGCAAAGCCTAACCTACCACAGAAGATGGTCATAGGCATAGAGTGCCATGCTAGGCCAAGCACGCTGCTGCAGGGTTGTGACTGTGTCTGCTTAGTTCCGCATAGCAAGGTGAATCCCGGGCGTAACCTCGGAGCCCGGGAAAGCAAGTCCCAAGAGGCACCAGCTCTCCCGCGGCTCTTCTTCGCTGCCGCGCAGAGTGAACACCCAAAGCCTTTCTGAGGAAGCAGCAGCGAAGTGCGGTTCGTGCCAAGCTGAAAACCTCTGCCTAAGCATAGTATTCCCTGGGAAATCAGAGTCGGATCTGAGGGCTGCTGTTGCTGCTTGCTTTAGACTCGTATTCGCAGCACGATGGGAGAAACCCGCATAGAGCGAAAGCCTCTTTGCCCTGGCATCCCCTCTGGGAAAGCACACCATTATTTCGGAAATCAGAGTCCGGTCTGAGTTATGCTCCTGTTTGCGTGAGCTGGTCTCCTCAGCACGGTGTAATAAACCCGCAGGGAGCGAAATCCTCTATGCCTGGGCATCCCCTCTGGCTGAGAGAGAAGCGCCGTTGCGCCTCTGGAAAGAGCATTAAAGAAAAGGGACACGTTTTTCAGGGCGGTCCCAAGGAGTAGTCTGTGGTAGGTGCAGCACACTGCTCGGGGAGAAGAGCAAGTGCTGTTGGCCATGGTCTCGAAAAGGTGGCGAAGCAGGAGACCGGCCCTGGAAGGCACAGCGCCCGGAGGAAATACAAATGTCACCCACTCCCAGTGCAGAGAGACAGAAGCCTAGCTGCGAAGGAGACAGGAGAGGATGAGTAGGGCAGGGCATGTGCTCCACTCTTGGGAAGGAGTCTGGGCGGAGAGCATGCCTGTCCTTAACTCTGGGCCCAAGGAGACAGCAGTTCCTTGGCCACCCGTCCCTGGGGCAGACATGCGCTAGCCACCAGGCGCCTACTCTGAACTCGCAGAAACAGCTCCCTGAAATAACGGGGAGTCAGATGCCATCTTCCTCCAGGATGTGGAAGCTCGGAGGAGGCACGAGGTTTAAGGGGAAGGAGTGGGCACAGTCCCACAAACTCTCTAATCTGTGCACGGGCCGTGTGTAGGGATCCTGTCGCCTCCTCTCTCCTGTGGTGAAGGCACTGGCCTAGACCCCTAGGTTGCCTGAGAGCCGGAGCAAAAGCCAAAGCCTAACCTACCCCAGGAAATGGTCATAGGCATAGAGTGCCATGCTAGGCCAAGCACGCTGCTGCAGGGTTGTGACTGTGTCTGCTTAGTTCGGCATAGCAAGGTGAATCCCGGGCGTAAACTCGGAGACCGGGAGAGCAAGTCCCAAGAGGCAACAGCTCTCCCGCGGCTCTTCTTCCCTCCCGCGCAGAGTGAACACCCAAAGCCTTTCTGAGGAAGCAGCAGCGAAGTGCGGTTCGTGCCATGTGAAAACCTCTGCGAAAGCATAGCAGTCGCTGGGAAATTAGAGTCGGATCTGAGAGCTGCTGTTGCTGCTTGCTTTAGCCTAGTATTTGCAGAACGATGGGAGAAACCCGCATGGAGCGAAAGCCTCTTTGCCCTGGCATCCCCTCTGGGAAAGCACAGCATTCTTTGGGAAATCAGAGTCCGGTCTGAGGGATGCTCCTGTTTGCTTGAGCTGGTCTCCTCAGCACGGTGTAATAAACCCACATGGAGCGAAATCCTCTATGCCTGGGCATCCCTGCTGCATGGGAGAGAAGCGCGATTGCACCTGTGGAAAGAGCCTTAAGGAAAGGGAAATGTTTTTCACTCTGCTCCGCAGGAGCATATCTGTGGAAAGTGCAGCAAGCTGCCGGAGAGAAGAGCAGGAGCCGTTGGACTTCTGGTCTGGAAAAGATTGCGAAGCAGGAGAGCCGGCAATACAAGTATCCCCGGCTCCCAGTGCAGAGAGACAGAAGCCTGGCTGCTAAGGAGACAGGAAGGGATGCGTAGGGCAGGGCGCGTGCTCCACTCTTAGGAAGGAATCTGGGCAGAAAGCATGCCTGTCCTGAGCCTCTGGGCCCAAGGAGACAGCAGCTCCTTGGCCAGCTGTCCCTGGGGCTGACATGCGCTAGCCTCCAGGCGCCTACTCTGAACTCGCCGAATCAGCTCTCTGAAATAATGCGGAGTCAGATGCCGTCTTCCTCCATGATGGGGAAGCTCGGAGGAAGCATGGTGTTTAAAGGGAAGGAGTGGGCACAGTCCCCCAAAGCTCCCTAATCTGCGCACGGGCCTAGTGCAGGGATCCTGTCGCCTCCTCTCTCCTGAGGTGAAGGCACTGGCCTAGACCCGGAGTCTGCCTGATAGCCGGAGCAAATGGCAAAGCCTAACCTACCACAGAAGATGGTCATAGGCATAGAGTGCCATGCTAGGCCAAGCACGCTGCTGCAGGGTTGTGACTGTGTCTGCTTAGTTCCGCATAGCAAGGTGAATCCCGGGCGTAACCTCGGAGCCCGGGAAAGCAAGTCCCAAGAGGCACCAGCTCTCCCGCGGCTCTTCTTCGCTGCCGCGCAGAGTGAACACCCAAAGCCTTTCTGAGGAAGCAGCAGCGAAGTGCGGTTCGTGCCAAGCTGAAAACCTCTGCCTAAGCATAGTATTCCCTGGGAAATCAGAGTCGGATCTGAGGGCTGCTGTTGCTGCTTGCTTTAGACTCGTATTCGCAGCACGATGGGAGAAACCCGCATAGAGCGAAAGCCTCTTTGCCCTGGCATCCCCTCTGGGAAAGCACACCATTATTTCGGAAATCAGAGTCCGGTCTGAGTTATGCTCCTGTTTGCGTGAGCTGGTCTCCTCAGCACGGTGTAATAAACCCGCAGGGAGCGAAATCCTCTATGCCTGGGCATCCCCTCTGCCTGAGAGAGAAGCGCCGTTGCGCCTCTGGAAAGAGCATTAAAGAAAAGGGACACGTTTTTCAGGGCAGTCCCAAGGAGTAGTCTGTGGTAGGTGCAGCACGCTGCTCGGGGAGAAGAGCAAGTGCTGTTGGCCATGGTCTCGAAAAGGTGGCGAAGCAGGAGACCGGCCCTGGAAGGCACAGCGCCCGGAGGAAATACAAATGTCACCCACTCCCAGTGCAGAGAGACAGAAGCCTAGCTGCGAAGGAGACAGGAGAGGATGAGTAGGGCAGGGCATGTGCTCCACTCTTGGGAAGGAGTCTGGGCGGAGAGCATGCCTGTCCTTAACTCTGGGCCCAAGGAGACAGCAGTTCCTTGGCCACCCGTCCCTGGGGCAGACATGCGCTAGCCACCAGGCGCCTACTCTGAACTCGCAGAAACAGCTCCCTGAAATAACGGGGAGTCAGATGCCATCTTCCTCCAGGATGTGGAAGCTCGGAGGAGGCACGAGGTTTAAGGGGAAGGAGTGGGCACAGTCCCACAAACTCTCTAATCTGTGCACGGGCCGTGTGTAGGGATCCTGTCGCCTCCTCTCTCCTGTGGTGAAGGCACTGGCCTAGACCCCTAGGTTGCCTGAGAGCCGGAGCAAAAGCCAAAGCCTAACCTACCCCAGGAAATGGTCATAGGCATAGAGTGCCATGCTAGGCCAAGCACGCTGCTGCAGGGTTGTGACTGTGTCTGCTTAGTTCGGCATAGCAAGGTGAATCCCGGGCGTAAACTCGGAGACCGGGAGAGCAAGTCCCAAGAGGCAACAGCTCTCCCGCGGCTCTTCTTCCCTCCCGCGCAGAGTGAACACCCAAAGCCTTTCTGAGGAAGCAGCAGCGAAGTGCGGTTCGTGCCATGTGAAAACCTCTGCGAAAGCATAGCAGTCGCTGGGAAATTAGAGTCGGATCTGAGAGCTGCTGTTGCTGCTTGCTTTAGCCTAGTATTTGCAGAACGATGGGAGAAACCCGCATGGAGCGAAAGCCTCTTTGCCCTGGCATCCCCTCTGGGAAAGCACAGCATTCTTTGGGAAATCAGAGTCCGGTCTGAGGGATGCTCCTGTTTGCTTGAGCTGGTCTCCTCAGCACGGTGTAATAAACCCACATGGAGCGAAATCCTCTATGCCTGGGCATCCCTGCTGCATGGGAGAGAAGCGCGATTGCACCTGTGGAAAGAGCCTTAAGGAAAGGGAAATGTGTTTCACTCTGCTCCGCAGGAGCATATCTGTGGAAAGTGCAGCAAGCTGCCGGAGAGAAGAGCAGGAGCCGTTGGACTTCTGGTCTGGAAAAGATTGCGAAGCAGGAGAGCCGGCAATACAAGTATCCCCGGCTCCCAGTGCAGAGAGACAGAAGCCTGGCTGCTAAGGAGACAGGAAGGGATGCGTAGGGCAGGGCGCGTGCTCCACTCTTAGGAAGGAATCTGGGCAGAAAGCATGCCTGTCCTGAGCCTCTGGGCCCAAGGAGACAGCAGCACCTTGGCCAGCTGTCCCTGGGGCAGACATGCGCTAGCCTCCAGGCGCCTACTCTGAACTCGCCGAATCAGCTCTCTGAAATAATGCGGAGTCAGATGCCGTCTTCCTCCATGATGGGGAAGCTCGGAGGAAGCATGGTGTTTAAGGGGAAGGAGTGGGCACAGTCCCCCAAAGCTCCCTAATCTGCGCACGGGCCTAGTGCAGGGATCCTGTCGCCTCCTCTCTCCTGTGGTGAAGGCACTGGCCTAGACCCGGAGTCTGCCTGATAGCCGGAGCAAATGGCAAACCCTAACCTACCACAGAAGATGGTCATAGGCATAGAGTGCCATGCTAGGCCAAGCACGCTGCTGCAGGGTTGTGACTGTGTCTGCTTAGTTCCGCATAGCAAGGTGAATCCCGGGCGTAACCTCGGAGCCCGGGAAAGCAAGTCCCAAGAGGCACCAGCTCTCCCGCGGCTCTTCTTCGCTGCCGCGCAGAGTGAACACCCAAAGCCTTTCTGAGGAAGCAGCAGCGAAGTGCGGTTCGTGCCAAGCTGAAAACCTCTGCGTAAGCATAGTATTCCCTGGGAAATCAGAGTCGGATCTGAGGGCTGCTGTTGCTGCTTGCTTTAGACTCGTATTCGCAGCACGATGGGAGAAACCCGCATAGAGCGAAAGCCTCTTTGCCCTGGCATCCCCTCTGGGAAAGCACAGCATTCTTTGGGAAATCAGAGTCCGGTCTGAGGGATGCTCCTGTTTGCTTGAGCTGGTCTCCTCAGCACGGTGTAGTAAACCCATATGGAGCGAAATCCTCTATGCCTGGGCATCCCTGCTGCATGGGAGAGAAGCGCGATTGCACCTGTGGAAAGAGCCTTAAGGAAAGGGAAATGTTTTTCACTCTGCTCCGCAGGAGCATATCTGTGGAAAGTGCAGCAAGCTGCCGGAGAGAAGAGCAGGAGCCGTTGGACTTCTGGTCTGGAAAAGATTGCGAAGCAGGAGAGCCGGCAATACAAGTATCCCCGGCTCCCAGTGCAGAGAGACAGAAGCCTGGCTGCTAAGGAGACAGGAAGGGATGCGTAGGGCAGGGCGCGTGCTCCACTCTTAGGAAGGAATCTGGGCAGAAAGCATGCCTGTCCTGAGCCTCTGGGCCCAAGGAGACAGCAGCTCCTTGGCCAGCTGTCCCTGGGGCAGACATGCGCTAGCCTCCAGGCGCCTACTCTGAACTCGCCGAATCAGCTCTCTGAAATAATGCGGAGTCAGATGCCGTCTTCCTCCATGATGGGGAAGCTCGGAGGAAGCATGGTGTTTAAGGGGAAGGAGTGGGCACAGTCCCCCAAAGCTCCCTAATCTGCGCACGGGCCTAGTGCAGGGATCCTGTCGCCTCCTCTCTCCTGTGGTGAAGGCACTGGCCTAGACCCGGAGTCTGCCTGATAGCCGGAGCAAATGGCAAAGCCTAACCTACCACAGAAGATGGTCATAGGCATAGAGTGCCATGCTAGGCCAAGCACGCTGCTGCAGAGTTGTGACTGTGTCTGCTTAGTTCCGCATAGCAAGGTGAATCCCGGGCGTAACCTCGGAGCCCGGGAAAGCAAGTCCCAAGAGGCACCAGCTCTCCCGCGGCTCTTCTTCGCTGCCGCGCAGAGTGAACACCCAAAGCCTTTCTGAGGAAGCAGCAGCGAAGTGCGGTTCGTGCCAAGCTGAAAACCTCTGCGTAAGCATAGTATTCCCTGGGAAATCAGAGTCGGATCTGAGGGCTGCTGTTGCTGCTTGCTTTAGACTCGTATTCGCAGCACGATGGGAGAAACCCGCATAGAGCGAAAGCCTCTTTGCCCTGGCATCCCCTCTGGGAAAGCACAGCATTCTTTGGGAAATCAGAGTCCGGTCTGAGGGATGCTCCTGTTTGCTTGAGCTGGTCTCCTCAGCACGGTGTAATAAACCCGCAGGGAGCGAAATCCTCTATGCCTGGGCATCCCCTCTGCCTGAGAGAGAAGCGCCGTTGCGCCTCTGGAAAGAGCATAAAAGAAAAGGGACACGTTTTTCAGGGCGGTCCCAAGGAGTAGTCTGTGGTAGGTGCAGCACGCTGCTCGGGGAGAAGAGCAAGTGCTGTTGGCCATGGTCTCGAAAAGGTGGCGAAGCAGGAGACTGGCCCTGGAAGGCACAGCGCCCGGAGGAAATACAAATGTCACCCACTCCCAGTGCAGAGAGACAGAAGCCTAGCTGCGAAGGAGACAGGAGAGGATGAGTAGGGCAGGGCATGTGCTCCACTCTTGGGAAGGAGTCTGGGCGGAGAGCATGCCTGTCCTTAACTCTGGGCCCAAGGAGACAGCAGTTCCTTGGCCACCCGTCCCTGGGGCAGACATGCGCTAGCCACCAGGCGCCTACTCTGAACTCGCAGAAACAGCTCCCTGAAATAACGGGGAGTCAGATGCCATCTTCCTCCAGGATGTGGAAGCTCGGAGGAGGCACGAGGTTTAAGGGGAAGGAGTGGGCACAGTCCCACAAACTCTCTAATCTGTGCACGGGCCGTGTGTAGGGATCCTGTCGCCTCCTCTCTCCTGTGGTGAAGGCACTGGCCTAGACCCCTAGGTTGCCTGAGAGCCGGAGCAAAAGCCAAAGCCTAACCTACCCCAGGAAATGGTCATAGGCATAGAGTGCCATGCTAGGCCAAGCACGCTGCTGCAGGGTTGTGACTGTGTCTGCTTAGTTCGGCATAGCAAGGTGAATCCCGGGCGTAAACTCGGAGACCGGGAGAGCAAGTCCCAAGAGGCAACAGCTCTCCCGCGGCTCTTCTTCCCTCCCGCGCAGAGTGAACACCCAAAGCCTTTCTGAGGAAGCAGCAGCGAAGTGCGGTTCGTGCCATGTGAAAACCTCTGCGAAAGCATAGCAGTCGCTGGGAAATTAGAGTCGGATCTGAGAGCTGCTGTTGCTGCTTGCTTTAGCCTAGTATTTGCAGAACGATGGGAGAAACCCGCATGGAGCGAAAGCCTCTTTGCCCTGGCATCCCCTCTGGGAAAGCACAGCATTCTTTGGGAAATCAGAGTCCGGTCTGAGGGATGCTCCTGTTTGCTTGAGCTGGTCTCCTCAGCACGGTGTAATAAACCCACATGGAGCGAAATCCTCTATGCCTGGGCATCCCTGCTGCATGGGAGAGAAGCGCGATTGCACCTGTGGAAAGAGCCTTAAGGAAAGGGAAATGTTTTTCACTCTGCTCCGCAGGAGCATATCTGTGGAAAGTGCAGCAAGCTGCCGGAGAGAAGAGCAGGAGCCGTTGGACTTCTGGTCTGGAAAAGATTGCGAAGCAGGAGAGCCGGCAATACAAGTATCCCCGGCTCCCAGTGCAGAGAGACAGAAGCCTGGCTGCTAAGGAGACAGGAAGGGATGCGTAGGGCAGGGCGCGTGCTCCACTCTTAGGAAGGAATCTGGGCAGAAAGCATGCCTGTCCTGAGCCTCTGGGCCCAAGGAGACAGCAGCTCCTTGGCCAGCTGTCCCTGGGGCTGACATGCGCTAGCCTCCAGGCGCCTACTCTGAACTCGCCGAATCAGCTCTCTGAAATAATGCGGAGTCAGATGCCGTCTTCCTCCATGATGGGGAAGCTCGGAGGAAGCATGGTGTTTAAGGGGAAGGAGTGGGCACAGTCCCCCAAAGCTCCCTAATCAGCGCACGGGCCTAGTGCAGGGATCCTGTCGCCTCCTCTCTCCTGTGGTGAAGGCACTGGCCTAGACCCGGAGTCTGCCTGATAGCCGGAGCAAATGGCAAAGCCTAACCTACCACAGAAGATGGTCATAGGCATAGAGTGCCATGCTAGGCCAAGCACGCTGCTGCAGGGTTGTGACTGTGTCTGCTTAGTTCCGCATAGCAAGGTGAATCCCGGGCGTAACCTCGGAGCCCGGGAAAGCAAGTCCCAAGAGGCACCAGCTCTCCCGCGGCTCTTCTTCGCTGCCGCGCAGAGTGAACACCCAAAGCCTTTCTGAGGAAGCAGCAGCGAAGTGCGGTTCGTGCCAAGCTGAAAACCTCTGCGTAAGCATAGTATTCCCTGGGAAATCAGAGTCGGATCTGAGGGCTGCTGTTGCTGCTTGCTTTAGACTCGTATTCGCAGCACGATGGGAGAAACCCGCATAGAGCGAAAGCCTCTTTGCCCTGGCATCCCCTCTGGGAAAGCACACCATTATTTCGGAAATCAGAGTCCGGTCTGAGTTATGCTCCTGTTTGCGTGAGCTGGTCTCCTCAGCACGGTGTAATAAACCCGCAGGGAGCGAAATCCTCTATGCCTGGGCATCCCCTCTGCCTGAGAGAGAAGCGCCGTTGCGCCTCTGGAAAGAGCATTAAAGAAAAGGGACACGTTTTTCAGGGCGGTCCCAAGGAGTAGTCTGTGGTAGGTGCAGCACGCTGCTCGGCGAGAAGAGCAAGTGCTGTTGGCCATGGTCTCGAAAAGGTGGCGAAGCAGGAGACCGGCCCTGGAAGGCACAGCGCCCGGAGGAAATACAAATGTCACCCACTCCCAGTGCAGAGAGACAGAAGCCTAGCTGCGAAGGAGACAGGAGAGGATGAGTAGGGCAGGGCATGTGCTCCACTCTTGGGAAGGAGTCTGGGCGGAGAGCATGCCTGTCCTTAACTCTGGGCCCAAGGAGACAGCAGTTCCTTGGCCACCCGTCCCTGGGGCAGACATGCGCTAGCCACCAGGCGCCTACTCTGAACTCGCAGAAACAGCTCCCTGAAATAACGGGGAGTCAGATGCCATCTTCCTCCAGGATGTGGAAGCTCGGAGGAGGCACGAGGTTTAAGGGGAAGGAGTGGGCACAGTCCCACAAACTCTCTAATCTGTGCACGGGCCGTGTGTAGGGATCCTGTCGCCTCCTCTCTCCTGTGGTGAAGGCACTGGCCTAGACCCCTAGGTTGCCTGAGAGCCGGAGCAAAAGCCAAAGCCTAACCTACCCCAGGAAATGGTCATAGGCATAGAGTGCCATGCTAGGCCAAGCACGCTGCTGCAGGGTTGTGACTGTGTCTGCTTAGTTCGGCATAGCAAGGTGAATCCCGGGCGTAACTCGGAGACCGGGAGAGCAAGTCCCAAGAGGCAACAGCTCTCCCGCGGCTCTTCTTCCCTCCCGCGCAGAGTGAACACCCAAAGCCTTTCTGAGGAAGCAGCAGCGAAGTGCGGTTCGTGCCATGTGAAAACCTCTGCGAAAGCATAGCAGTCGCTGGGAAATTAGAGTCGGATCTGAGAGCTGCTGTTGCTGCTTGCTTTAGCCTAGTATTTGCAGAACGATGGGAGAAACCCGCATGGAGCGAAAACCTCTTTGCCCTGGCATCCCCTCTGGGAAAGCACAGCATTCTTTGGGAAATCAGAGTCCGGTCTGAGGGATGCTCCTGTTTGCTTGAGCTGGTCTCCTCAGCACGGTGTAGTAAACCCATATGGAGCGAAATCCTCTATGCCTGGGCATCCCTGCTGCATGGGAGAGAAGCGCGATTGCACCTGTGGAAAGAGCCTTAAGGAAAGGGAAATGTTTTTCACTCTGCTCCGCAGGAGCATATCTGTGGAAAGTGCAGCAAGCTGCCGGAGAGAAGAGCAGGAGCCGTTGGACTTCTGGTCTGGAAAAGATTGCGAAGCAGGAGAGCCGGCAATACAAGTATCCCCGGCTCCCAGTGCAGAGAGACAGAAGCCTGGCTGCTAAGGAGACAGGAAGGGATGCGTAGGGCAGGGCGCGTGCTCCACTCTTAGGAAGGAATCTGGGCAGAAAGCATGCCTGTCCTGAGCCTCTGGGCCCAAGGAGACAGCAGCTCCTTGGCCAGCTGTCCCTGGGGCAGACATGCGCTAGCCTCCAGGCGCCTACTCTGAACTCGCCGAATCAGCTCTCTGAAATAATGCGGAGTCAGATGCCGTCTTCCTCCATGATGGGGAAGCTCGGAGGAAGCATGGTGTTTAAGGGGAAGGAGTGGGCACAGTCCCCCAAAGCTCCCTAATCTGCGCACGGGCCTAGTGCAGGGATCCTGTCGCCTCCTCTCTCCTGTGGTGAAGGCACTGGCCTAGACCCGGAGTCTGCCTGATAGCCGGAGCAAATGGCAAAGCCTAACCTACCACAGAAGATGGTCATAGGCATAGAGTGCCATGCTAGGCCAAGCACGCTGCTGCAGGGTTGTGACTGTGTCTGCTTAGTTCCGCATAGCAAGGTGAATCCCGGGCGTAACCTCGGAGCCCGGGAAAGCAAGTCCCAAGAGGCACCAGCTCTCCCGCGGCTCTTCTTCGCTGCCGCGCAGAGTGAACACCCAAAGCCTTTCTGAGGAAGCAGCAGCGAAGTGCGGTTCGTGCCAAGCTGAAAACCTCTGCGTAAGCATAGTATTCCCTGGGAAATCAGAGTCGGATCTGAGGGCTGCTGTTGCTGCTTGCTTTAGACTCGTATTCGCAGCACGATGGGAGAAACCCGCATAGAGCGAAAGCCTCTTTGCCCTGGCATCCCCTCTGGGAAAGCACACCATTATTTCGGAAATCAGAGTCCGGTCTGAGTTATGCTCCTGTTTGCGTGAGCTGGTCTCCTCAGCACGGTGTAATAAACCCGCAGGGAGCGAAATCCTCTATGCCTGGGCATCCCCTCTGGCTGAGAGAGAAGCGCCGTTGCGCCTCTGGAAAGAGCATTAAAGAAAAGGGACACGTTTTTCAGGGCGGTCCCAAGGAGTAGTCTGTGGTAGGTGCAGCACGCTGCTCGGGGAGAAGAGCAAGTGCTGTTGGCCATGGTCTCGAAAAGGTGGCGAAGCAGGAGACCGGCCCTGGAAGGCACAGCGCCCGGAGGAAATACAAATGTCACCCACTCCCAGTGCAGAGAGACAGAAGCCTAGCTGCGAAGGAGACAGGAGAGGATGAGTAGGGCAGGGCATGTGCTCCACTCTTGGGAAGGAGTCTGGGCGGAGAGCATGCCTGTCCTTAACTCTGGGCCCAAGGAGACAGCAGTTCCTTGGCCACCCGTCCCTGGGGCAGACATGCGCTAGCCACCAGGCGCCTACTCTGAACTCGCAGAAACAGCTCCCTGAAATAACGGGGAGTCAGATGCCATCTTCCTCCAGGATGTGGAAGCTCGGAGGAGGCACGAGGTTTAAGGGGAAGGAGTGGGCACAGTCCCACAAACTCTCTAATCTGTGCACGGGCCGTGTGTAGGGATCCTGTCGCCTCCTCTCTCCTGTGGTGAAGGCACTGGCCTAGACCCCTAGGTTGCCTGAGAGCCGGAGCAAAAGCCAAAGCCTAACCTACCCCAGGAAATGGTCATAGGCATAGAGTGCCATGCTAGGCCAAGCACGCTGCTGCAGGGTTGTGACTGTGTCTGCTTAGTTCGGCATAGCAAGGTGAATCCCGGGCGTAAACACGGAGACCGGGAGAGCAAGTCCCAAGAGGCAACAGCTCTCCCGCGGCTCTTCTTCCCTCCCGCGCAGAGTGAACACCCAAAGCCTTTCTGAGGAAGCAGCAGCGAAGTGCGGTTCGTGCCATGTGAAAACCTCTGCGAAAGCATAGCAGTCGCTGGGAAATTAGAGTCGGATCTGAGAGCTGCTGTTGCTGCTTGCTTTAGCCTAGTATTTGCAGAACGATGGGAGAAACCCGCATGGAGCGAAAGCCTCTTTGCCCTGGCATCCCCTCTGGGAAAGCACAGCATTCTTTGGGAAATCAGAGTCCGGTCTGAGGGATGCTCCTGTTTGCTTGAGCTGGTCTCCTCAGCACGGTGTAATAAACCCACATGGAGCGAAATCCTCTATGCCTGGGCATCCCTGCTGCATGGGAGAGAAGCGCGATTGCACCTGTGGAAAGAGCCTTAAGGAAAGGGAAATGTTTTTCACTCTGCTCCCCAGGAGCATATCTGTGGAAAGTGCAGCAAGCTGCCGGAGAGAAGAGCAGGAGCCGTTGGACTTCTGGTCTGGAAAAGATTGCGAAGCAGGAGAGCCGGCAATACAAGTATCCCCGGCTCCCAGTGCAGAGAGACAGAAGCCTGGCTGTTAAGGAGACAGGAAGGGATGCGTAGGGCAGGGCGCGTGCTCCACTCTTAGGAAGGAATCTGGGCAGAAAGCATGCCTGTCCTGAGCCTCTGGGCCCAAGGAGACAGCAGCTCCTTGGCCAGCTGTCCCTGGGGCAGACATGCGCTAGCCTCCAGGCGCCTACTCTGAACTCGCCGAATCAGCTCTCTGAAATAATGCGGAGTCAGATGCCGTCTTCCTCCATGATGGGGAAGCTCGGAGGAAGCATGGTGTTTAAGGGGAAGGAGTGGGCACAGTCCCCCAAAGCTCCCTAATCTGCGCACGGGCCTAGTGCAGGGATCCTGTCGCCTCCTCTCTCCTGTGGTGAAGGCACTGGCCTAGACCCGGAGTCTGCCTGATAGCCGGAGCAAATGGCAAAGCCTAACCTACCACAGAAGATGGTCATAGGCATAGAGTGCCATGCTAGGCCAAGCACGCTGCTGCAGGGTTGTGACTGTGTCTGCTTAGTTCCGCATAGCAAGGTGAATCCCGGGCGTAACCTCGGAGCCCGGGAAAGCAAGTCCCAAGAGGCACCAGCTCTCCCGCGGCTCTTCTTCGCTGCCGCGCAGAGTGAACACCCAAAGCCTTTCTGAGGAAGCAGCAGCGAAGTGCGGTTCGTGCCAAGCTGAAAACCTCTGCGTAAGCATAGTATTCCCTGGGAAATCAGAGTCGGATCTGAGGGCTGCTGTTGCTGCTTGCTTTAGACTCGTATTCGCAGCACGATGGGAGAAACCCGCATAGAGCGAAAGCCTCTTTGCCCTGGCATCCCCTCTGGGAAAGCACACCATTATTTCGGAAATCAGAGTCCGGTCTGAGTTATGCTCCTGTTTGCGTGAGCTGGTCTCCTCAGCACGGTGTAATAAACCCGCAGGGAGCGAAATCCTCTATGCCTGGGCATCCCCTCTGCCTGAGAGAGAAGCGCCGTTGCGCCTCTGGAAAGAGCATTAAAGAAAAGGGACACGTTTTTCAGGGCGGTCCCAAGGAGTAGTCTGTGGTAGGTGCAGCACGCTGCTCGGGGAGAAGAGCAAGTGCTGTTGGCCATGGTCTCGAAAAGGTGGCGAAGCAGGAGACCGGCCCTGGAAGGCACAGCGCCCGGAGGAAATACAAATGTCACCCACTCCCAGTGCAGAGAGACAGAAGCCTAGCTGCGAAGGAGACAGGAGAGGATGAGTAGGGCAGGGCATGTGCTCCACTCTTGGGAAGGAGTCTGGGCGGAGAGCATGCCTGTCCTTAACTCTGGGCCCAAGGAGACAGCAGTTCCTTGGCCACCCGTCCCTGGGGCAGACATGCGCTAGCCACCAGGCGCCTACTCTGAACTCGCAGAAACAGCTCCCTGAAATAACGGGGAGTCAGATGCCATCTTCCTCCAGGATGTGGAAGCTCGGAGGAGGCACGAGGTTTAAGGGGAAGGAGTGGGCACAGTCCCACAAACTCTCTAATCTGTGCACGGGCCGTGTGTAGGGATCCTGTCGCCTCCTCTCTCCTGTGGTGAAGGCACTGGCCTAGACCCCTAGGTTGCCTGAGAGCCGGAGCAAAAGCCAAAGCCTAACCTACCCCAGGAAATGGTCATAGGCATAGAGTGCCATGCTAGGCCAAGCACGCTGCTGCAGGGTTGTGACTGTGTCTGCTTAGTTCGGCATAGCAAGGTGAATCCCGGGCGTAAACTCGGAGACCGGGAGAGCAAGTCCCAAGACGCAACAGCTCTCCCGCGGCTCTTCTTCCCTCCCGCGCAGAGTGAACACCCAAAGCCTTTCTGAGGAAGCAGCAGCGAAGTGCGGTTCGTGCCATGTGAAAACCTCTGCGAAAGCATAGCAGTCGCTGGGAAATTAGAGTCGGATCTGAGAGCTGCTGTTGCTGCTTGCTTTAGCCTAGTATTTGCAGAACGATGGGAGAAACCCGCATGGAGCGAAAGCCTCTTTGCCCTGGCATCCCCTCTGGGAAAGCACAGCATTCTTTGGGAAATCAGAGTCCGGTCTGAGGGATGCTCCTGTTTGCTTGAGCTGGTCTCCTCAGCACAGTGTAATAAACCCATATGGAGCGAAATCCTCTATGCCTGGGCATCCCTGCTGCATGGGAGAGAAGCGCGATTGCACCTGTGGAAAGAGCCTTAAGGAAAGGGAAATGTTTTTCACTCTGCTCCCCAGGAGCATATCTGTGGAAAGTGCAGCAAGCTGCCGGAGAGAAGAGCAGGAGCCGTTGGACTTCTGGTCTGGAAAAGATTGCGAAGCAGGAGAGCCGGCAATACAAGTATCCCCGGCTCCCAGTGCAGAGAGACAGAAGCCTGGCTGCTAAGGAGACAGGAAGGGATGCGTAGGGCAGGGCGCGTGCTCCACTCTTAGGAAGGAATCTGGGCAGAAAGCATGCCTGTCCTGAGCTTCTGGGCCCAAGGAGACAGCAGCTCCTTGGCCAGCTGTCCCTGGGGCAGACATGCGCTAGCCTCCAGGCGCCTACTCTGAACTCGCCGAATCAGCTCTCTGAAATAATGCGGAGTCAGATGCCGTCTTCCTCCATGATGGGGAAGCTCGGAGGAAGCATGGTGTTTAAGGGGAAGGAGTGGGCACAGTCCCCCAAAGCTCCCTAATCTGCGCACGGGCCTAGTGCAGGGATCCTGTCGCCTCCTCTCTCCTGTGGTGAAGGCACTGGCCTAGACCCGGAGTCTGCCTGATAGCCGGAGCAAATGGCAAAGCCTAACCTACCACAGAAGATGGTCATAGGCATAGAGTGCCATGCTAGGCCAAGCACGCTGCTGCAGGGTTGTGACTGTGTCTGCTTAGTTCCGCATAGCAAGGTGAATCCCGGGCGTAACCTCGGAGCCCGGGAAAGCAAGTCCCAAGAGGCACCAGCTCTCCCGCGGCTCTTCTTCGCTGCCGCGCAGAGTGAACACCCAAAGCCTTTCTGAGGAAGCAGCAGCGAAGTGCGGTTCGTGCCAAGCTGAAAACCTCTGCGTAAGCATAGTATTCCCTGGGAAATCAGAGTCGGATCTGAGGGCTGCTGTTGCTGCTTGCTTTAGCCTAGTATTTGCAGAACGATGGGAGAAACCCGCATGGAGCGAAAGCCTCTTTGCCCTGGCATCCCCTCTGGGAAAGCACAGCATTCTTTGGGAAATCAGAGTCCGGTCTGAGGGATGCTCCTGTTTGCTTGAGCTGGTCTCCTCAGCACGGTGTAATAAACCCATATGGAGCGAAATCCTCTATGCCTGGGCATCCCTGCTGCATGGGAGAGAAGCGCGATTGCACCTGTGGAAAGAGCCTTAAGGAAAGGGAAATGTTTTTCACTCTGCTCCGCAGGAGCATATCTGTGGAAAGTGCAGCAAGCTGCCGGAGAGAAGAGCAGGAGCCGTTGGACTTCTGGTCTGGAAAAGATTGCGAAGCAGGAGAGCCGGCAATACAAGTATCCCCGGCTCCCAGTGCAGAGAGACAGAAGCCTGGCTGCTAAGGAGACAGGAAGGGATGCGTAGGGCAGGGCGCGTGCTCCACTCTTAGGAAGGAATCTGGGCAGAAAGCATGCCTGTCCTGAGCCTCTGGGCCCAAGGAGACAGCAGCTCCTTGGCCAGCTGTCCCTGGGGCAGACATGCGCTAGCCTCCAGGCGCCTACTCTGAACTCGCCGAATCAGCTCTCTGAAATAATGCGGAGTCAGATGCCGTCTTCCTCCATGATGGGGAAGCTCGGAGGAAGCATGGTGTTTAAGGGGAAGGAGTGGGCACAGTCCCCCAAAGCTCCCTAATCTGCGCACGGGCCTAGTGCAGGGATCCTGTCGCCTCCTCTCTCCTGTGGTGAAGGCACTGGCCTAGACCCGGAGTCTGCCTGATAGCCGGAGCAAATGGCAAAGCCTAACCTACCACAGAAGATGGTCATAGGCATAGAGTGCCATGCTAGGCCAAGCACGCTGCTGCAGGGTTGTGACTGTGTCTGCTTAGTTCCGCATAGCAAGGTGAATCCCGGGCGTAACCTCGGAGCCCGGGAAAGCAAGTCCCAAGAGGCACCAGCTCTTCCGCGGCTCTTCTTCGCTGCCGCGCAGAGTGAACACCCAAAGCCTTTCTGAGGAAGCAGCAGCGAAGTGCGGTTCGTGCCAAGCTGAAAACCTCTGCGTAAGCATAGTATTCCCTGGGAAATCAGAGTCGGATCTGAGGGCTGCTGTTGCTGCTTGCTTTAGACTCGTATTCGCAGCACGATGGGAGAAACCCGCATAGAGCGAAAGCCTCTTTGCCCTGGCATCCCCTCTGGGAAAGCACACCATTATTTCGGAAATCAGAGTCCGGTCTGAGTTATGCTCCTGTTTGCGTGAGCTGGTCTCCTCAGCACGGTGTAATAAACCCGCAGGGAGCGAAATCCTCTATGCCTGGGCATCCCCTCTGCCTGAGAGAGAAGCGCCGTTGCGCCTCTGGAAAGAGCATTAAAGAAAAGGGACACGTTTTTCAGGGCGGTCCCAAGGAGTAGTCTGTGGTAGGTGCAGCACGCTGCTCGGGGAGAAGAGCAAGTGCTGTTGGCCATGGTCTCGAAAAGGTGGCGAAGCAGGAGACCGGCCCTGGAAGGCACAGCGCCCGGAGGAAATACAAATGTCACCCACTCCCAGTGCAGAGAGACAGAAGCCTAGCTGCGAAGGAGACAGGAGAGGATGAGTAGGGCAGGGCATGTGCTCCACTCTTGGGAAGGAGTCTGGGCGGAGAGCATGCCTGTCCTTAACTCTGGGCCCAAGGAGACAGCAGTTCCTTGGCCACCCGTCCCTGGGGCAGACATGCGCTAGCCACCAGGCGCCTACTCTGAACTCGCAGAAACAGCTCCCTGAAATAACGGGGAGTCAGATGCCATCTTCCTCCAGGATGTGGAAGCTCGGAGGAGGCACGAGGTTTAAGGGGAAGGAGTGGGCACAGTCCCACAAACTCTCTAATCTGTGCACGGGCCGTGTGTAGGGATCCTGTCGCCTCCTCTCTCCTGTGGTGAAGGCACTGGCCTAGACCCCTAGGTTGCCTGAGAGCCGGAGCAAAAGCCAAAGCCTAACCTACCCCAGGAAATGGTCATAGGCATAGAGTGCCATGCTAGGCCAAGCACGCTGCTGCAGGGTTGTGACTGTGTCTGCTTAGTTCGGCATAGCAAGGTGAATCCCGGGCGTAAACTCGGAGACCGGGAGAGCAAGTCCCAAGAGGCAACAGCTCTCCCGCGGCTCTTCTTCCCTCCCGCGCAGAGTGAACACCCAAAGCCTTTCTGAGGAAGCAGCAGCGAAGTGCGGTTCGTGCCATGTGAAAACCTCTGCGAAAGCATAGCAGTCGCTGGGAAATTAGAGTCGGATCTGAGAGCTGCTGTTGCTGCTTGCTTTAGCCTAGTATTTGCAGAACGATGGGAGAAACCCGCATGGAGCGAAAGCCTCTTTGCCCTGGCATCCCCTCTGGGAAAGCACAGCATTCTTTGGGAAATCAGAGTCCGGTCTGAGGGATGCTCCTGTTTGCTTGAGCTGGTCTCCTCAGCACGGTGTAATAAACCCATATGGAGCGAAATCCTCTATGCCTGGGCATCCCTGCTGCATGGGAGAGAAGCGCGATTGCACCTGTGGAAAGAGCCTTAAGGAAAGGGAAATGTTTTTCACTCTGCTCCCCAGGAGCATATCTGTGGAAAGTGCAGCAAGCTGCCGGAGAGAAGAGCAGGAGCCGTTGGACTTCTGGTCTGGAAAAGATTGCGAAGCAGGAGAGCCGGCAATACAAGTATCCCCGGCTCCCAGTGCAGAGAGACAGAAGCCTGGCTGCTAAGGAGACAGGAAGGGATGCGTAGGGCAGGGCGCGTGCTCCACTCTTAGGAAGGAATCTGGGCAGAAAGCATGCCTGTCCTGAGCCTCTGGGCCCAAGGAGACAGCAGCTCCTTGGCCAGCTGTCCCTGGGGCAGACATGTGCTAGCCTCCAGGCGCCTACTCTGAACTCGCCGAATCAGCTCTCTGAAATAATGCGGAGTCAGATGCCGTCTTCCTCCATGATGGGGAAGCTCGGAGGAAGCATGGTGTTTAAGGGGAAGGAGTGGGCACAGTCCCCCAAAGCTCCCTAATCTGCGCACGGGCCTAGTGCAGGGATCCTGTCGCCTCCTCTCTCCTGTGGTGAAGGCACTGGCCTAGACCCGGAGTCTGCCTGATAGCCGGAGCAAATGGCAAAGCCTAACCTACCACAGAAGATGGTCATAGGCATAGAGTGCCATGCTAGGCCAAGCACGCTGCTGCAGGGTTGTGACTGTGTCTGCTTAGTTCCGCATAGCAAGGTGAATCCCGGGCGTAACCTCGGAGCCCGGGAAAGCAAGTCCCAAGAGGCACCAGCTCTCCCGCGGCTCTTCTTGGCTGCCGCGCAGAGTGAACACCCAAAGCCTTTCTGAGGAAGCAGCAGCGAAGTGCGGTTCGTGCCAAGCTGAAAACCTCTGCGTAAGCATAGTATTCCCTGGGAAATCAGAGTCGGATCTGAGGGCTGCTGTTGCTGCTTGCTTTAGACTCGTATTCGCAGCACGATGGGAGAAACCCGCATAGAGCGAAAGCCTCTTTGCCCTGGCATCCCCTCTGGGAAAGCACACCATTATTTCGGAAATCAGAGTCCGGTCTGAGTTATGCTCCTGTTTGCTTGAGCTGGTCTCCTCAGCACGGTGTAATAAACCCATATGGAGCGAAATCCTCTATGCCTGGGCATCCCTGCTGCATGGGAGAGAAGCGCGATTGCACCTGTGGAAAGAGCCTTAAGGAAAGGGAAATGTTTTTCACTCTGCTCCGCAGGAGCATATCTGTGGAAAGTGCAGCAAGCTGCCGGAGAGAAGAGCAGGAGCCGTTGGACTTCTGGTCTGGAAAAGATTGCGAAGCAGGAGAGCCGGCAATACAAGTATCCCCGGCTCCCAGTGCAGAGAGACAGAAGCCTGGCTGCTAAGGAGACAGGAAGGGATGCGTAGGGCAGGGCGCGTGCTCCACTCTTAGGAAGGAATCTGGGCAGAAAGCATGCCTGTCCTGAGCCTCTGGGCCCAAGGAGACAGCAGCTCCTTGGCCAGCTGTCCCTGGGGCAAACATGCGCTAGCCTCCAGGCGCCTACTCTGAACTCGCCGAATCAGCTCTCTGAAATAATGCGGTGTCAGATGCCGTCTTCCTCCATGATGGGGAAGCTCGGAGGAAGCATGGTGTTTAAGGGGAAGGAGTGGGCACAGTCCCCCAAAGCTCCCTAATCTGCGCACGGGCCTAGTGCAGGGATCCTGTCGCCTCCTCTCTCCTGTGGTGAAGGCACTGGCCTAGACCCGGAGTCTGCCTGATAGCCGGAGCAAATGGCAAAGCCTAACCTACCACAGAAGATGGTCATAGGCATAGAGTGCCATGCTAGGCCAAGCACGCTGCTGCAGGGTTGTGACTGTGTCTGCTTAGTTCCGCATAGCAAGGTGAATCCCGGGCGTAACCTCGGAGCCCGGGAAAGCAAGTCCCAAGAGGCACCAGCTCTCCCGCGGCTCTTCTTCGCTGCCGCGCAGAGTGAACACCCAAAGCCTTTCTGAGGAAGCAGCAGCGAAGTGCGGTTCGTGCCAAGCTGAAAACCTCTGCGTAAGCATAGTATTCCCTGGGAAATCAGAGTCGGATCTGAGGGCTGCTGTTGCTGCTTGCTTTAGACTCGTATTCGCAGCACGATGGGAGAAACCCGCATAGAGCGAAAGCCTCTTTGCCCTGGCATCCCCTCTGGGAAAGCACACCATTATTTCGGAAATCAGAGTCCGGTCTGAGTTATGCTCCTGTTTGCGTGAGCTGGTCTCCTCAGCACGGTGTAATAAACCCGCAGGGAGCGAAATCCTCTATGCCTGGGCATCCCCTCTGCCTGAGAGAGAAGCGCCGTTGCGCCTCTGGAAAGAGCATTAAAGAAAAGGGACACGTTTTTCAGGGCGGTCCCAAGGAGTAGTCTGTGGTAGGTGCAGCACGCTGCTCGGGGAGAAGAGCAAGTGCTGTTGGCCATGGTCTCGAAAAGGTGGCGAAGCAGGAGACCGGCCCTGGAAGGCACAGCGCCCGGAGGAAATACAAATGTCACCCACTCCCAGTGCAGAGAGACAGAAGCCTAGCTGCGAAGGAGACAGGAGAGGATGAGTAGGGCAGGGCATGTGCTCCACTCTTGGGAAGGAGTCTGGGCGGAGAGCATGCCTGTCCTTAACTCTGGGCCCAAGGAGACAGCAGTTCCTTGGCCACCCGTCCCTGGGGCAGACATGCGCTAGCCACCAGGCGCCTACTCTGAACTCGCAGAAACAGCTCCCTGAAATAACGGGGAGTCAGATGCCATCTTCCTCCAGGATGTGGAAGCTCGGAGGAGGCACGAGGTTTAAGGGGAAGGAGTGGGCACAGTCCCACAAACTCTCTAATCTGTGCACGGGCCGTGTGTAGGGATCCTGTCGCCTCCTCTCTCCTGTGGTGAAGGCACTGGCCTAGACCCCTAGGTTGCCTGAGAGCCGGAGCAAAAGCCAAAGCCTAACCTACCCCAGGAAATGGTCATAGGCATAGAGTGCCATGCTAGGCCAAGCACGCTGCTGCAGGGTTGTGACTGTGTCTGCTTAGTTCGGCATAGCAAGGTGAATCCCGGGCGTAAACTCGGAGACCGGGAGAGCAAGTCCCAAGAGGCAACAGCTCTCCCGCGGCTCTTCTTCCCTCCCGCGCAGAGTGAACACCCAAAGCCTTTCTGAGGAAGCAGCAGCGAAGTGCGGTTCGTGCCATGTGAAAACCTCTGCGAAAGCATAGCAGTCGCTGGGAAATTAGAGTCGGATCTGAGAGCTGCTGTGGCTGCTTGCTTTAGCCTAGTATTTGCAGAACGATGGGAGAAACCCGCATGGAGCGAAAGCCTCTTTGCCCTGGCATCCCCTCTGGGAAAGCACAGCATTCTTTGGGAAATCAGAGTCCGGTCTGAGGGATGCTCCTGTTTGCTTGAGCTGGTCTCCTCAGCACGGTGTAATAAACCCATATGGAGCGAAATCCTCTATGCCTGGGCATCCCTGCTGCATGGGAGAGAAGCGCGATTGCACCTGTGGAAAGAGCCTTAAGGAAAGGGAAATGTTTTTCACTCTGCTCCGCAGGAGCATATCTGTGGAAAGTGCAGCAAGCTGCCGGAGAGAAGAGCAGGAGCCGTTGGACTTCTGGTCTGGAAAAGATTGCGAAGCAGGAGAGCCGGCAATACAAGTATCCCCGGCTCCCAGTGCAGAGAGACAGAAGCCTGGCTGCTAAGGAGACAGGAAGGGATGCGTAGGGCAGGGCGCGTGCTCCACTCTTAGGAAGGAATCTGGGCAGAAAGCATGCCTGTCCTGAGCCTCTGGGCCCAAGGAGACAGCAGCTCCTTGGCCAGCTGTCCCTGGGGCAGACATGCGCTAGCCTCCAGGCGCCTACTCTGAACTCGCCGAATCAGCTCTCTGAAATAATGCGGAGTCAGATGCCGTCTTCCTCCATGATGGGGAAGCTCGGAGGAAGCATGGTGTTTAAGGGGAAGGAGTGGGCACAGTCCCCCAAAGCTCCCTAATCTGCGCACGGGCCTAGTGCAGGGATCCTGTCGCCTCCTCTCTCCTGTGGTGAAGGCACTGGCCTAGACCCGGAGTCTGCCTGATAGCCGGAGCAAATGGCAAAGCCTAACCTACCACAGAAGATGGTCATAGGCATAGAGTGCCATGCTAGGCCAAGCACGCTGCTGCAGGGTTGTGACTGTGTCTGCTTAGTTCCGCATAGCAAGGTGAATCCCGGGCGTAACCTCGGAGCCCGGGAAAGCAAGTCCCAAGAGGCACCAGCTCTCCCGCGGCTCTTCTTCGCTGCCGCGCAGAGTGAACACCCAAAGCCTTTCTGAGGAAGCAGCAGCGAAGTGCGGTTCGTGCCAAGCTGAAAACCTCTGCGTAAGCATAGTATTCCCTGGGAAATCAGAGTCGGATCTGAGGGCTGCTGTTGCTGCTTGCTTTAGACTCGTATTCGCAGCACGATGGGAGAAACCCGCATAGAGCGAAAGCCTCTTTGCCCTGGCATCCCCTCTGGGAAAGCACACCATTATTTCGGAAATCAGAGTCCGGTCTGAGTTATGCTCCTGTTTGCGTGAGCTGGTCTCCTCAGCACGGTGTAATAAACCCGCAGGGAGCGAAATCCTCTATGCCTGGGCATCCCCTCTGCCTGAGAGAGAAGCGCCGTTGCGCCTCTGGAAAGAGCATTAAAGAAAAGGGACACGTTTTTCAGGGCGGTCCCAAGGAGTAGTCTGTGGTAGGTGCAGCACGCTGCTCGGGGAGAAGAGCAAGTGCTGTTGGCCATGGTCTCGAAAAGGTGGCGAAGCAGGAGACCGGCCCTGGAAGGCACAGCGCCCGGAGGAAATACAAATGTCACCCACTCCCAGTGCAGAGAGACAGAAGCCTAGCTGCGAAGGAGACAGGAGAGGATGAGTAGGGCAGGGCATGTGCTCCACTCTTGGGAAGGAGTCTGGGCGGAGAGCATGCCTGTCCTTAACTCTGGGCCCAAGGAGACAGCAGTTCCTTGGCCACCCGTCCCTGGGGCAGACATGCGCTAGCCACCAGGCGCCTACTCTGAACTCGCAGAAACAGCTCCCTGAAATAACGGGGAGTCAGATGCCATCTTCCTCCAGGATGTGGAAGCTCGGAGGAGGCACGAGGTTTAAGGGGAAGGAGTGGGCACAGTCCCACAAACTCTCTAATCTGTGCACGGGCCGTGTGTAGGGATCCTGTCGCCTCCTCTCTCCTGTGGTGAAGGCACTGGCCTAGACCCCTAGGTTGCCTGAGAGCCGGAGCAAAAGCCAAAGCCTAACCTACCCCAGGAAATGGTCATAGGCATAGAGTGCCATGCTAGGCCAAGCACGCTGCTGCAGGGTTGTGACTGTGTCTGCTTAGTTCCGCATAGCAAGGTGAATCCCGGGCGTAAACTCGGAGACCGGGAGAGCAAGTCCCAAGAGGCAACAGCTCTCCCGCGGCTCTTCTTCCCTCCCGCGCAGAGTGAACACCCAAAGCCTTTCTGAGGAAGCAGCAGCGAAGTGCGGTTCGTGCCATGTGAAAACCTCTGCGAAAGCATAGCAGTCGCTGGGAAATTAGAGTCGGATCTGAGAGCTGCTGTTGCTGCTTGCTTTAGCCTAGTATTTGCAGAACGATGGGAGAAACCCGCATGGAGCGAAAGCCTCTTTGCCCTGGCATCCCCTCTGGGAAAGCACAGCATTCTTTGGGAAATCAGAGTCCGGTCTGAGGGATGCTCCTGTTTGCTTGAGCTGGTCTCCTCAGCACGGTGTAATAAACCCATATGGAGCGAAATCCTCTATGCCTGGGCATCCCTGCTGCATGGGAGAGAAGCGCGATTGCACCTGTGGAAAGAGCCTTAAGGAAAGGGAAATGTTTTTCACTCTGCTCCGCAGGAGCATATCTGTGGAAAGTGCAGCAAGCTGCCGGAGAGAAGAGCAGGAGCCGTTGGACTTCTGGTCTGGAAAAGATTGCGAAGCAGGAGAGCCGGCAATACAAGTATCCCCGGCTCCCAGTGCAGAGAGACAGAAGCCTGGCTGCTAAGGAGACAGGAAGGGATGCGTAGGGCAGGGCGCGTGCTCCACTCTTAGGAAGGAATCTGGGCAGAAAGCATGCCTGTCCTGAGCCTCTGGGCCCAAGGAGACAGCAGCTCCTTGGCCAGCTGTCCCTGGGGCAGACATGCGCTAGCCTCCAGGCGCCTACTCTGAACTCGCCGAATCAGCTCTCTGAAATAATGCGGTGTCAGATGCCGTCTTCCTCCATGATGGGGAAGCTCGGAGGAAGCATGGTGTTTAAGGGGAAGGAGTGGGCACAGTCCCCCAAAGCTCCCTAATCTGCGCACGGGCCTAGTGCAGGGATCCTGTCGCCTCCTCTCTCCTGTGGTGAAGGCACTGGCCTAGACCCGGAGTCTGCCTGATAGCCGGAGCAAATGGCAAAGCCTAACCTACCACAGAAGATGGTCATAGGCATAGAGTGCCATGCTAGGCCAAGCACGCTGCTGCAGGGTTGTGACTGTGTCTGCTTAGTTCCGCATAGCAAGGTGAATCCCGGGCGTAACCTCGGAGCCCGGGAAAGCAAGTCCCAAGAGGCACCAGCTCTCCCGCGGCTCTTCTTCGCTGCCGCGCAGAGTGAACACCCAAAGCCTTTCTGAGGAAGCAGCAGCGAAGTGCGGTTCGTGCCAAGCTGAAAACCTCTGCGTAAGCATAGTATTCCCTGGGAAATCAGAGTCGGATCTGAGGGCTGCTGTTGCTGCTTGCTTTAGACTCGTATTCGCAGCACGATGGGAGAAACCCGCATAGAGCGAAAGCCTCTTTGCCCTGGCATCCCCTCTGGGAAAGCACACCATTATTTCGGAAATCAGAGTCCGGTCTGAGTTATGCTCCTGTTTGCGTGAGCTGGTCTCCTCAGCACGGTGTAATAAACCCGCAGGGAGCGAAATCCTCTATGCCTGGGCATCCCCTCTGCCTGAGAGAGAAGCGCCGTTGCGCCTCTGGAAAGAGCATTAAAGAAAAGGGACACGTTTTTCAGGGCGGTCCCAAGGAGTAGTCTGTGGTAGGTGCAGCACGCTGCTCGGGGAGAAGAGCAAGTGCTGTTGGCCATGGTCTCGAAAAGGTGGCGAAGCAGGAGACCGGCCCTGGAAGGCACAGCGCCCGGAGGAAATACAAATGTCACCCACTCCCAGTGCAGAGAGACAGAAGCCTAGCTGCGAAGGAGACAGGAGAGGATGAGTAGGGCAGGGCATGTGCTCCACTCTTGGGAAGGAGTCTGGGCGGAGAGCATGCCTGTCCTTAACTCTGGGCCCAAGGAGACAGCAGTTCCTTGGCCACCCGTCCCTGGGGCAGACATGCGCTAGCCACCAGGCGCCTACTCTGAACTCGCAGAAACAGCTCCCTGAAATAACGGGGAGTCAGATGCCATCTTCCTCCAGGATGTGGAAGCTCGGAGGAGGCACGAGGTTTAAGGGGAAGGAGTGGGCACAGTCCCACAAACTCTCTAATCTGTGCACGGGCCGTGTGTAGGGATCCTGTCGCCTCCTCTCTCCTGTGGTGAAGGCACTGGCCTAGACCCCTAGGTTGCCTGAGAGCCGGAGCAAAAGCCAAAGCCTAACCTACCCCAGGAAATGGTCATAGGCATAGAGTGCCATGCTAGGCCAAGCACGCTGCTGCAGGGTTGTGACTGTGTCTGCTTAGTTCGGCATAGCAAGGTGAATCCCGGGCGTAAACTCGGAGACCGGGAGAGCAAGTCCCAAGAGGCAACAGCTCTCCCGCGGCTCTTCTTCCCTCCCGCGCAGAGTGAACACCCAAAGCCTTTCTGAGGAAGCAGCAGCGAAGTGCGGTTCGTGCCATGTGAAAACCTCTGCGAAAGCATAGCAGTCGCTGGGAAATTAGAGTCGGATCTGAGAGCTGCTGTTGCTGCTTGCTTTAGCCTAGTATTTGCAGAACGATGGGAGAAACCCGCATGGAGCGAAAGCCTCTTTGCCCTGGCATCCCCTCTGGGAAAGCACAGCATTCTTTGGGAAATCAGAGTCCGGTCTGAGGGATGCTCCTGTTTGCTTGAGCTGGTCTCCTCAGCACGGTGTAATAAACCCATATGGAGCGAAATCCTCTATGCCTGGGCATCCCTGCTGCATGGGAGAGAAGCGCGATTGCACCTGTGGAAAGAGCCTTAAGGAAAGGGAAATGTTTTTCACTCTGCTCCGCAGGAGCATATCTGTGGAAAGTGCAGCAAGCTGCCGGAGAGAAGAGCAGGAGCCGTTGGACTTCTGGTCTGGAAAAGATTGCGAAGCAGGAGAGCCGGCAATACAAGTATCCCCGGCTCCCAGTGCAGAGAGACAGAAGCCTGGCTGCTAAGGAGACAGGAAGGGATGCGTAGGGCAGGGCGCGTGCTCCACTCTTAGGAAGGAATCTGGGCAGAAAGCATGCCTGTCCTGAGCCTCTGGGCCCAAGGAGACAGCAGCTCCTTGGCCAGCTGTCCCTGGGGCAGACATGCGCTAGCCTCCAGGCGCCTACTCTGAACTCGCCGAATCAGCTCTCTGAAATAATGCGGAGTCAGATGCCGTCTTCCTCCATGATGGGGAAGCTCGGAGGAAGCATGGTGTTTAAGGGGAAGGAGTGGGCACAGTCCCCCAAAGCTCCCTAATCTGCGCACGGGCCTAGTGCAGGGATCCTGTCGCCTCCTCTCTCCTGTGGTGAAGGCACTGGCCTAGACCCGGAGTCTGCCTGATAGCCGGAGCAAATGGCAAAGCCTAACCTACCACAGAAGATGGTCATAGGCATAGAGTGCCATGCTAGGCCAAGCACGCTGCTGCAGGGTTGTGACTGTGTCTGCTTAGTTCCGCATAGCAAGGTGAATCCCGGGCGTAACCTCGGAGCCCGGGAAAGCAAGTCCCAAGAGGCACCAGCTCTCCCGCGGCTCTTCTTCGCTGCCGCGCAGAGTGAACACCCAAAGCCTTTCTGAGGAAGCAGCAGCGAAGTGCGGTTCGTGCCAAGCTGAAAACCTCTGCGTAAGCATAGTATTCCCTGGGAAATCAGAGTCGGATCTGAGGGCTGCTGTTGCTGCTTGCTTTAGACTCGTATTCGCAGCACGATGGGAGAAACCCGCATAGAGCGAAAGCCTCTTTGCCCTGGCATCCCCTCTGGGAAAGCACACCATTATTTCGGAAATCAGAGTCCGGTCTGAGTTATGCTCCTGTTTGCGTGAGCTGGTCTCCTCAGCACGGTGTAATAAACCCGCAGGGAGCGAAATCCTCTATGCCTGGGCATCCCCTCTGGCTGAGAGAGAAGCGCCGTTGCGCCTCTGGAAAGAGCATTAAAGAAAAGGGACACGTTTTTCAGGGCGGTCCCAAGGAGTAGTCTGTGGTAGGTGCAGCACGCTGCTCGGGGAGAAGAGCAAGTGCTGTTGGCCATGGTCTCGAAAAGGTGGCGAAGCAGGAGACCGGCCCTGGAAGGCACAGCGCCCGGAGGAAATACAAATGTCACCCACTCCCAGTGCAGAGAGACAGAAGCCTAGCTGCGAAGGAGACAGGAGAGGATGAGTAGGGCAGGGCATGTGCTCCACTCTTGGGAAGGAGTCTGGGCGGAGAGCATGCCTGTCCTTAACTCTGGGCCCAAGGAGACAGCAGTTCCTTGGCCACCCGTCCCTGGGGCAGACATGCGCTAGCCACCAGGCGCCTACTCTGAACTCGCAGAAACAGCTCCCTGAAATAACGGGGAGTCAGATGCCATCTTCCTCCAGGATGTGGAAGCTCGGAGGAGGCACGAGGTTTAAGGGGAAGGAGTGGGCACAGTCCCACAAACTCTCTAATCTGTGCACGGGCCGTGTGTAGGGATCCTGTCGCCTCCTCTCTCCTGTGGTGAAGGCACTGGCCTAGACCCCTAGGTTGCCTGAGAGCCGGAGCAAAAGCCAAAGCCTAACCTACCCCAGGAAATGGTCATAGGCATAGAGTGCCATGCTAGGCCAAGCACGCTGCTGCAGGGTTGTGACTGTGTCTGCTTAGTTCGGCATAGCAAGGTGAATCCCGGGCGTAAACTCGGAGACCGGGAGAGCAAGTCCCAAGAGGCAACAGCTCTCCCGCGGCTCTTCTTCCCTCCCGCGCACAGTGAACACCCAAAGCCTTTCTGAGGAAGCAGCAGCGAAGTGCGGTTCGTGCCATGTGAAAACCTCTGCGAAAGCATAGCAGTCGCTGGGAAATTAGAGTCGGATCTGAGAGCTGCTGTTGCTGCTTGCTTTAGCCTAGTATTTGCAGAACGATGGGAGAAACCCGCATGGAGCGAAAGCCTCTTTGCCCTGGCATCCCCTCTGGGAAAGCACAGCATTCTTTGGGAAATCAGAGTCCGGTCTGAGGGATGCTCCTGTTTGCTTGAGCTGGTCTCCTCAGCACGGTGTAGTAAACCCATATGGAGCGAAATCCTCTATGCCTGGGCATCCCTGCTGCATGGGAGAGAAGCGCGATTGCACCTGTGGAAAGAGCCTTAAGGAAAGGGAAATGTTTTTCACTCTGCTCCGCAGGAGCATATCTGTGGAAAGTGCAGCAAGCTGCCGGAGAGAAGAGCAGGAGCCGTTGGACTTCTGGTCTGGAAAAGATTGCGAAGCAGGAGAGCCGGCAATACAAGTATCCCCGGCTCCCAGTGCAGAGAGACAGAAGCCTGGCTGCTAAGGAGACAGGAAGGGATGCGTAGGGCAGGGCGCGTGCTCCACTCTTAGGAAGGAATCTGGGCAGAAAGCATGCCTGTCCTGAGCCTCTGGGCCCAAGGAGACAGCAGCTCCTTGGCCAGCTGTCCCTGGGGCAGACATGCGCTAGCCTCCAGGCGCCTACTCTGAACTCGCCGAATCAGCTCTCTGAAATAATGCGGAGTCAGATGCCGTCTTCCTCCATGATGGGGAAGCTCGGAGGAAGCATGGTGTTTAAGGGGAAGGAGTGGGCACAGTCCCCCAAAGCTCCCTAATCTGCGCACGGGCCTAGTGCAGGGATCCTGTCGCCTCCTCTCTCCTGTGGTGAAGGCACTGGCCTAGACCCGGAGTCTGCCTGATAGCCGGAGCAAATGGCAAAGCCTAACCTACCACAGAAGATGGTCATAGGCATAGAGTGCCATGCTAGGCCAAGCACGCTGCTGCAGGGTTGTGACTGTGTCTGCTTAGTTCCGCATAGCAAGGTGAATCCCGGGCGTAACCTCGGAGCCCGGGAAAGCAAGTCCCAAGAGGCACCAGCTCTCCCGCGGCTCTTCTTCGCTGCCGCGCAGAGTGAACACCCAAAGCCTTTCTGAGGAAGCAGCAGCGAAGTGCGGTTCGTGCCAAGCTGAAAACCTCTGCGTAAGCATAGTATTCCCTGGGAAATCAGAGTCGGATCTGAGGGCTGCTGTTGCTGCTTGCTTTAGACTCGTATTCGCAGCACGATGGGAGAAACCCGCATAGAGCGAAAGCCTCTTTGCCCTGGCATCCCCTCTGGGAAAGCACACCATTATTTCGGAAATCAGAGTCCGGTCTGAGTTATGCTTCTGTTTGCGTGAGCTGGTCTCCTCAGCACGGTGTAATAAACCCGCAGGGAGCGAAATCCTCTATGCCTGGGCATCCCCTCTGCCTGAGAGAGAAGCGCCGTTGCGCCTCTGGAAAGAGCATTAAAGAAAAGGGACACGTTTTTCAGTGCGGTCCCAAGGAGTAGTCTGTGGTAGGTGCAGCACGCTGCTCGGGGAGAAGAGCAAGTGCTGTTGGCCATGGTCTCGAAAAGGTGGCGAAGCAGGAGACCGGCCCTGGAAGGCACAGCGCCCGGAGGAAATACAAATGTCACCCACTCCCAGTGCAGAGAGACAGAAGCCTAGCTGCGAAGGAGACAGGAGAGGATGAGTAGGGCAGGGCATGTGCTCCACTCTTGGGAAGGAGTCTGGGCGGAGAGCATGCCTGTCCTTAACTCTGGGCCCAAGGAGACAGCAGTTCCTTGGCCACCCGTCCCTGGGGCAGACATGCGCTAGCCACCAGGCGCCTACTCTGAACTCGCAGAAACAGCTCCCTGAAATAACGGGGAGTCAGATGCCATCTTCCTCCAGGATGTGGAAGCTCGGAGGAGGCACGAGGTTTAAGGGGAAGGAGTGGGCACAGTCCCACAAACTCTCTAATCTGTGCACGGGCCGTGTGTAGGGATCCTGTCGCCTCCTCTCTCCTGTGGTGAAGGCACTGGCCTAGACCCCTAGGTTGCCTGAGAGCCGGAGCAAAAGCCAAAGCCTAACCTACCCCAGGAAATGGTCATAGGCATAGAGTGCCATGCTAGGCCAAGCACGCTGCTGCAGGGTTGTGACTGTGTCTGCTTAGTTCGGCATAGCAAGGTGAATCCCGGGCGTAAACTCGGAGACCGGGAGAGCAAGTCCCAAGAGGCAACAGCTCTCCGGCGGCTCTTCTTCCCTCCCGCGCAGAGTGAACACCCAAAGCCTTTCTGAGGAAGCAGCAGCGAAGTGCGGTTCGTGCCATGTGAAAACCTCTGCGAAAGCATAGCAGTCGCTGGGAAATTAGAGTCGGATCTGAGAGCTGCTGTTGCTGCTTGCTTTAGCCTAGTATTTGCAGAACGATGGGAGAAACCCGCATGGAGCGAAAGCCTCTTTGCCCTGGCATCCCCTCTGGGAAAGCACAGCATTCTTTGGGAAATCAGAGTCCGGTCTGAGGGATGCTCCTGTTTGCTTGAGCTGGTCTCCTCAGCACGGTGTAATAAACCCATATGGAGCGAAATCCTCTATGCCTGGGCATCCCTGCTGCATGGGAGAGAAGCGCGATTGCACCTGTGGAAAGAGCCTTAAGGAAAGGGAAATGTTTTTCACTCTGCTCCGCAGGAGCATATCTGTGGAAAGTGCAGCAAGCTGCCGGAGAGAAGAGCAGGAGCCGTTGGACTTCTGGTCTGGAAAAGATTGCGAAGCAGGAGAGCCGGCAATACAAGTATCCCCGGCTCCCAGTGCAGAGAGACAGAAGCCTGGCTGCTAAGGAGACAGGAAGGGATGCGTAGGGCAGGGCGCGTGCTCCACTCTTAGGAAGGAATCTGGGCAGAAAGCATGCCTGTCCTGAGCCTCTGGGCCCAAGGAGACAGCAGCTCCTTGGCCAGCTGTCCCTGGGGCAGACATGCGCTAGCCTCCAGGCGCCTACTCTGAACTCGCCGAATCAGCTCTCTGAAATAATGCGGAGTCAGATGCCGTCTTCCTCCATGATGGGGAAGCTCGGAGGAAGCATGGTGTTTAAGGGGAAGGAGTGGGCACAGTCCCCCAAAGCTCCCTAATCTGCGCACGGGCCTAGTGCAGGGATCCTGTCGCCTCCTCTCTCCTGTGGTGAAGGCACTGGCCTAGACCCGGAGTCTGCCTGATAGCCGGAGCAAATGGCAAAGCCTAACCTACCACAGAAGATGGTCATAGGCATAGAGTGCCATGCTAGGCCAAGCACGCTGCTGCAGGGTTGTGACTGTGTCTGCTTAGTTCCGCATAGCAAGGTGAATCCCGGGCGTAACCTCGGAGCCCGGGAAAGCAAGTCCCAAGAGGCACCAGCTCTCCCGCGGCTCTTCTTCGCTGCCGCGCAGAGTGAACACCCAAAGCCTTTCTGAGGAAGCAGCAGCGAAGTGCGGTTCGTGCCAAGCTGAAAACCTCTGCGTAAGCATAGTATTCCCTGGGAAATCAGAGTCGGATCTGAGGGCTGCTGTTGCTGCTTGCTTTAGACTCGTATTCGCAGCACGATGGGAGAAACCCGCATAGAGCGAAAGCCTCTTTGCCCTGGCATCCCCTCTGGGAAAGCACACCATTATTTCGGAAATCAGAGTCCGGTCTGAGTTATGCTCCTGTTTGCGTGAGCTGGTCTCCTCAGCACGGTGTAATAAACCCGCAGGGAGCGAAATCCTCTATGCCTGGGCATCCCCTCTGGCTGAGAGAGAAGCGCCGTTGCGCCTCTGGAAAGAGCATTAAAGAAAAGGGACACGTTTTTCAGGGCGGTCCCAAGGAGTAGTCTGTGGTAGGTGCAGCACGCTGCTCGGGGAGAAGAGCAAGTGCTGTTGGCCATGGTCTCGAAAAGGTGGCGAAGCAGGAGACCGGCCCTGGAAGGCACAGCGCCCGGAGGAAATACAAATGTCACCCACTCCCAGTGCAGAGAGACAGAAGCCTAGCTGCGAAGGAGACAGGAGAGGATGAGTAGGGCAGGGCATGTGCTCCACTCTTGGGAAGGAGTCTGGGCGGAGAGCATGCCTGTCCTTAACTCTGGGCCCAAGGAGACAGCAGTTCCTTGGCCACCCGTCCCTGGGGCAGACATGCGCTAGCCACCAGGCGCCTACTCTGAACTCGCAGAAACAGCTCCCTGAAATAACGGGGAGTCAGATGCCATCTTCCTCCAGGATGTGGAAGCTCGGAGGAGGCACGAGGTTTAAGGGGAAGGAGTGGGCACAGTCCCACAAACTCTCTAATCTGTGCACGGGCCGTGTGTAGGGATCCTGTCGCCTCCTCTCTCCTGTGGTGAAGGCACTGGCCTAGACCCCTAGGTTGCCTGAGAGCCGGAGCAAAAGCCAAAGCCTAACCTACCCCAGGAAATGGTCATAGGCATAGAGTGCCATGCTAGGCCAAGCACGCTGCTGCAGGGTTGTGACTGTGTCTGCTTAGTTCGGCATAGCAAGGTGAATCCCGGGCGTAAACTCGGAGACCGGGAGAGCAAGTCCCAAGAGGCAACAGCTCTCCCGCGGCTCTTCTTCCCTCCCGCGCACAGTGAACACCCAAAGCCTTTCTGAGGAAGCAGCAGCGAAGTGCGGTTCGTGCCATGTGAAAACCTCTGCGAAAGCATAGCAGTCGCTGGGAAATTAGAGTCGGATCTGAGAGCTGCTGTTGCTGCTTGCTTTAGCCTAGTATTTGCAGAACGATGGGAGAAACCCGCATGGAGCGAAAGCCTCTTTGCCCTGGCATCCCCTCTGGGAAAGCACAGCATTCTTTGGGAAATCAGAGTCCGGTCTGAGGGATGCTCCTGTTTGCTTGAGCTGGTCTCCTCAGCACGGTGTAATAAACCCATATGGAGCGAAATCCTCTATGCCTGGGCATCCCTGCTGCATGGGAGAGAAGCGCGATTGCACCTGTGGAAAGAGCCTTAAGGAAAGGGAAATGTTTTTCACTCTGCTCCGCAGGAGCATATCTGTGGAAAGTGCAGCAAGCTGCCGGAGAGAAGAGCAGGAGCCGTTGGACTTCTGGTCTGGAAAAGATTGCGAAGCAGGAGAGCCGGCAATACAAGTATCCCCGGCTCCCAGTGCAGAGAGACAGAAGCCTGGCTGCTAAGGAGACAGGAAGGGATGCGTAGGGCAGGGCGCGTGCTCCACTCTTAGGAAGGAATCTGGGCAGAAAGCATGCCTGTCCTGAGCCTCTGGGCCCAAGGAGACAGCAGCTCCTTGGCCAGCTGTCCCTGGGGCAGACATGCGCTAGCCTCCAGGCGCCTACTCTGAACTCGCCGAATCAGCTCTCTGAAATAATGCGGAGTCAGATGCCGTCTTCCTCCATGATGGGGAAGCTCGGAGGAAGCATGGTGTTTAAGGGGAAGGAGTGGGCACAGTCCCCCAAAGCTCCCTAATCTGCGCACGGGCCTAGTGCAGGGATCCTGTCGCCTCCTCTCTCCTGTGGTGAAGGCACTGGCCTAGACCCGGAGTCTGCCTGATAGCCGGAGCAAATGGCAAAGCCTAACCTACCACAGAAGATGGTCATAGGCATAGAGTGCCATGCTAGGCCAAGCACGCTGCTGCAGGGTTGTGACTGTGTCTGCTTAGTTCCGCATAGCAAGGTGAATCCCGGGCGTAACCTCGGAGCCCGGGAAAGCAAGTCCCAAGAGGCACCAGCTCTCCCGCGGCTCTTCTTCGCTGCCGCGCAGAGTGAACACCCAAAGCCTTTCTGAGGAAGCAGCAGCGAAGTGCGGTTCGTGCCAAGCTGAAAACCTCTGCGTAAGCATAGTATTCCCTGGGAAATCAGAGTCGGATCTGAGGGCTGCTGTTGCTGCTTGCTTTAGACTCGTATTCGCAGCACGATGGGAGAAACCCGCATAGAGCGAAAGCCTCTTTGCCCTGGCATCCCCTCTGGGAAAGCACACCATTATTTCGGAAATCAGAGTCCGGTCTGAGTTATGCTCCTGTTTGCGTGAGCTGGTCTCCTCAGCACGGTGTAATAAACCCGCAGGGAGCGAAATCCTCTATGCCTGGGCATCCCCTCTGGCTGAGAGAGAAGCGCCGTTGCGCCTCTGGAAAGAGCATTAAAGAAAAGGGACACGTTTTTCAGGGCGGTCCCAAGGAGTAGTCTGTGGTAGGTGCAGCACGCTGCTCGGGGAGAAGAGCAAGTGCTGTTGGCCATGGTCTCGAAAAGGTGGCGAAGCAGGAGACCGGCCCTGGAAGGCACAGCGCCCGGAGGAAATACAAATGTCACCCACTCCCAGTGCAGAGAGACAGAAGCCTAGCTGCGAAGGAGACAGGAGAGGATGAGTAGGGCAGGGCATGTGCTCCACTCTTGGGAAGGAGTCTGGGCGGAGAGCATGCCTGTCCTTAACTCTGGGCCCAAGGAGACAGCAGTTCCTTGGCCACCCGTCCCTGGGGCAGACATGCGCTAGCCACCAGGCGCCTACTCTGAACTCGCAGAAACAGCTCCCTGAAATAACGGGGAGTCAGATGCCATCTTCCTCCAGGATGTGGAAGCTCGGAGGAGGCACGAGGTTTAAGGGGAAGGAGTGGGCACAGTCCCACAAACTCTCTAATCTGTGCACGGGCCGTGTGTAGGGATCCTGTCGCCTCCTCTCTCCTGTGGTGAAGGCACTGGCCTAGACCCCTAGGTTGCCTGAGAGCCGGAGCAAAAGCCAAAGCCTAACCTACCCCAGGAAATGGTCATAGGCATAGAGTGCCATGCTAGGCCAAGCACGCTGCTGCAGGGTTGTGACTGTGTCTGCTTAGTTCGGCATAGCAAGGTGAATCCCGGGCGTAAACTCGGAGACCGGGAGAGCAAGTCCCAAGAGGCAACAGCTCTCCCGCGGCTCTTCTTCCCTCCCGCGCACAGTGAACACCCAAAGCCTTTCTGAGGAAGCAGCAGCGAAGTGCGGTTCGTGCCATGTGAAAACCTCTGCGAAAGCATAGCAGTCGCTGGGAAATTAGAGTCGGATCTGAGAGCTGCTGTTGCTGCTTGCTTTAGCCTAGTATTTGCAGAACGATGGGAGAAACCCGCATGGAGCGAAAGCCTCTTTGCCCTGGCATCCCCTCTGGGAAAGCACAGCATTCTTTGGGAAATCAGAGTCCGGTCTGAGGGATGCTCCTGTTTGCTTGAGCTGGTCTCCTCAGCACAGTGTAATAAACCCATATGGAGCGAAATCCTCTATGCCTGGGCATCCCTGCTGCATGGGAGAGAAGCGCGATTGCACCTGTGGAAAGAGCCTTAAGGAAAGGGAAATGTTTTTCACTCTGCTCCGCAGGAGCATATCTGTGGAAAGTGCAGCAAGCTGCCGGAGAGAAGAGCAGGAGCCGTTGGACTTCTGGTCTGGAAAAGATTGCGAAGCAGGAGAGCCGGCAATACAAGTATCCCCGGCTCCCAGTGCAGAGAGACAGAAGCCTGGCTGCTAAGGAGACGGGAAGGGATGCGTAGGGCAGGGCGCGTGCTCCACTCTTAGGAAGGAATCTGGGCAGAAAGCATGCCTGTCCTGAGCCTCTGGGCCCAAGGAGACAGCAGCTCCTTGGCCAGCTGTCCCTGGGGCAGACATGCGCTAGCCTCCAGGCGCCTACTCTGAACTCGCCGAATCAGCTCTCTGAAATAATGCGGAGTCAGATGCCGTCTTCCTCCATGATGGGGAAGCTCGGAGGAAGCATGGTGTTTAAGGGGAAGGAGTGGGCACAGTCCCCCAAAGCTCCCTAATCTGCGCACGGGCCTAGTGCAGGGATCCTGTCGCCTCCTCTCTCCTGTGGTGAAGGCACTGGCCTAGAACCGGAGTCTGCCTGATAGCCGGAGCAAATGGCAAAGCCTAACCTACCACAGAAGATGGTCATAGGCATAGAGTGCCATGCTAGGCCAAGCACGCTGCTGCAGGGTTGTGACTGTGTCTGCTTAGTTCCGCATAGCAAGGTGAATCCCGGGCGTAACCTCGGAGCCCGGGAAAGCAAGTCCCAAGAGGCACCAGCTCTCCCGCGGCTCTTCTTCGCTGCCGCGCAGAGTGAACACCCAAAGCCTTTCTGAGGAAGCAGCAGCGAAGTGCGGTTCGTGCCAAGCTGAAAACCTCTGCGTAAGCATAGTATTCCCTGGGAAATCAGAGTCGGATCTGAGGGCTGCTGTTGCTGCTTGCTTTAGACTCGTATTCGCAGCACGATGGGAGAAACCCGCATAGAGCGAAAGCCTCTTTGCCCTGGCATCCCCTCTGGGAAAGCACACCATTATTTCGGAAATCAGAGTCCGGTCTGAGTTATGCTCCTGTTTGCGTGAGCTGGTCTCCTCAGCACGGTGTAATAAACCCGCAGGGAGCGAAATCCTCTATGCCTGGGCATCCCCTCTGGCTGAGAGAGAAGCGCCGTTGCGCCTCTGGAAAGAGCATTAAAGAAAAGGGACACGTTTTTCAGGGCGGTCCCAAGGAGTAGTCTGTGGTAGGTGCAGCACGCTGTTCGGGGAGAAGAGCAAGTGCTGTTGGCCATGGTCTCGAAAAGGTGGCGAAGCAGGAGACCGGCCCTGGAAGGCACAGCGCCCGGAGGAAATACAAATGTCACCCACTCCCAGTGCAGAGAGACAGAAGCCTAGCTGCGAAGGAGACAGGAGAGGATGAGTAGGGCAGGGCATGTGCTCCACTCTTGGGAAGGAGTCTGGGCGGAGAGCATGCCTGTCCTTAACTCTGGGCCCAAGGAGACAGCAGTTCCTTGGCCACCCGTCCCTGGGGCAGACATGCGCTAGCCACCAGGCGCCTACTCTGAACTCGCAGAAACAGCTCCCTGAAATAACGGGGAGTCAGATGCCATCTTCCTCCAGGATGTGGAAGCTCGGAGGAGGCACGAGGTTTAAGGGGAAGGAGTGGGCACAGTCCCACAAACTCTCTAATCTGTGCACGGGCCGTGTGTAGGGATCCTGTCGCCTCCTCTCTCCTGTGGTGAAGGCACTGGCCTAGACCCCTAGGTTGCCTGAGAGCCGGAGCAAAAGCCAAAGCCTAACCTACCCCAGGAAATGGTCATAGGCATAGAGTGCCATGCTAGGCCAAGCACGCTGCTGCAGGGTTGTGACTGTGTCTGCTTAGTTCGGCATAGCAAGGTGAATCCCGGGCGTAAACTCGGAGACCGGGAGAGCAAGTCCCAAGAGGCAACAGCTCTCCCGCGGCTCTTCTTCCCTCCCGCGCAGAGTGAACACCCAAAGCCTTTCTGAGGAAGCAGCAGCGAAGTGCGGTTCGTGCCATGTGAAAACCTCTGCGAAAGCATAGCAGTCGCTTGGAAATTAGAGTCGGATCTGAGAGCTGCTGTTGCTGCTTGCTTTAGCCTAGAATTTGCAGAACGATGGGAGAAACCCGCATGGAGCGAAAGCCTCTTTGCCCTGGCATCCCCTCTGGGAAAGCACAGCATTCTTTGGGAAATCAGAGTCCGGTCTGAGGGATGCTCCTGTTTGCTTGAGCTGGTCTCCTCAGCACGGTGTAATAAACCCATATGGAGCGAAATCCTCTATGCCTGGGCATCCCTGCTGCATGGGAGAGAAGCGCGATTGCACCTGTGGAAAGAGCCTTAAGGAAAGGGAAATGTTTTTCACTCTGCTCCGCAGGAGCATATCTGTGGAAAGTGCAGCAAGCTGCCGGAGAGAAGAGCAGGAGCCGTTGGACTTCTGGTCTGGAAAAGATTGCGAAGCAGGAGAGCCGGCAATACAAGTATCCCCGGCTCCCAGTGCAGAGAGACAGAAGCCTGGCTGCTAAGGAGACAGGAAGGGATGCGTAGGGCAGGGCGCGTGCTCCACTCTTAGGAAGGAATCTGGGCAGAAAGCATGCCTGTCCTGAGCCTCTGGGCCCAAGGAGACAGCAGCTCCTTGGCCAGCTGTCCCTGGGGCAGACATGCGCTAGCCTCCAGGCGCCTACTCTGAACTCGCCGAATCAGCTCTCTGAAATAATGCGGAGTCAGATGCCGTCTTCCTCCATGATGGGGAAGCTCGGAGGAAGCATGGTGTTTAAGGGGAAGGAGTGGGCACAGTCCCCCAAAGCTCCCTAATCTGCGCACGGGCCTAGTGCAGGGATCCTGTCGCCTCCTCTCTCCTGTGGTGAAGGCACTGGCCTAGACCCGGAGTCTGCCTGATAGCCGGAGCAAATGGCAAAGCCTAACCTACCACAGAAGATGGTCATAGGCATAGAGTGCCATGCTAGGCCAAGCACGCTGCTGCAGGGTTGTGACTGTGTCTGCTTAGTTCCGCATAGCAAGGTGAATCCCGGGCGTAACCTCGGAGCCCGGGAAAGCAAGTCCCAAGAGGCACCAGCTCTCCCACGGCTCTTCTTCGCTGCCGCGCAGAGTGAACACCCAAAGCCTTTCTGAGGAAGCAGCAGCGAAGTGCGGTTCGTGCCAAGCTGAAAACCTCTGCGTAAGCATAGTATTCCCTGGGAAATCAGAGTCGGATCTGAGGGCTGCTGTTGCCGCTTGCTTTAGACTCGTATTCGCAGCACGATGGGAGAAACCCGCATAGAGCGAAAGCCTCTTTGCCCTGGCATCCCCTCTGGGAAAGCACACCATTATTTCGGAAATCAGAGTCCGGTCTGAGTTATGCTCCTGTTTGCGTGAGCTGGTCTCCTCAGCACGGTGTAATAAACCCGCAGGGAGCGAAATCCTCTATGCCTGGGCATCCCCTCTGCCTGATAGAGAAGCGCCGTTGCGCCTCTGGAAAGAGCATTAAAGAAAAGGGACACGTTTTTCAGGGCGGTCCCAAGGAGTAGTCTGTGGTAGGTGCAGCACGCTGCTCGGGGAGAAGAGCAAGTGCTGTTGGCCATGGTCTCGAAAAGGTGGCGAAGCAGGAGACTGGCCCTGGAAGGCACAGCGCCCGGAGGAAATACAAATGTCACCCACTCCCAGTGCAGAGAGACAGAAGCCTAGCTGCGAAGGAGACAGGAGAGGATGAGTAGGGCAGGGCATGTGCTCCACTCTTGGGAAGGAGTCTGGGCGGAGAGCATGCCTGTCCTTAACTGTGGGCCCAAGGAGACAGCAGTTCCTTGGCCACCCGTCCCTGGGGCAGACATGCGCTAGCCACCAGGCGCCTACTCTGAACTCGCAGAAACAGCTCCCTGAAATAACGGGGAGTCAGATGCCATCTTCCTCCAGGATGTGGAAGCTCGGAGGAGGCACGAGGTTTAAGGGGAAGGAGTGGGCACAGTCCCACAAACTCTCTAATCTGTGCACGGGCCGTGTGTAGGGATCCTGTCGCCTCCTCTCTCCTGTGGTGAAGGCACTGGCCTAGACCCCTAGGTTGCCTGAGAGCCGGAGCAAAAGCCAAAGCCTAACCTACCCCAGGAAATGGTCATAGGCATAGAGTGCCATGCTAGGCCAAGCACGCTGCTGCAGGGTTGTGACTGTGTCTGCTTAGTTCGGCATAGCAAGGTGAATCCAGGGCGTAAACTCGGAGACCGGGAGAGCAAGTCCCAAGAGGCAACAGCTCTCCCGCGGCTCTTCTTCCCTCCCGCGCACAGTGAACACCCAAAGCCTTTCTGAGGAAGCAGCAGCGAAGTGCGGTTCGTGCCATGTGAAAACCTCTGCGAAAGCATAGCAGTCGCTGGGAAATTAGAGTCGGATCTGAGAGCTGCTGTTGCTGCTTGCTTTAGCCTAGTATTTGCAGAACGATGGGAGAAACCCGCATGGAGCGAAAGCCTCTTTGCCCTGGCATCCCCTCTGGGAAAGCACAGCATTCTTTGGGAAATCAGAGTCCGGTCTGAGGGATGCTCCTGTTTGCTTGAGCTGGTCTCCTCAGCACGGTGTAGTAAACCCATATGGAGCGAAATCCTCTATGCCTGGGCATCCCTGCTGCATGGGAGAGAAGCGCGATTGCACCTGTGGAAAGAGCCTTAAGGAAAGGGAAATGTTTTTCACTCTGCTCCGCAGGAGCATATCTGTGGAAAGTGCAGCAAGCTGCCGGAGAGAAGAGCAGGAGCCGTTGGACTTCTGGTCTGGAAAAGATTGCGAAGCAGGAGAGCCGGCAATACAAGTATCCCCGGCTCCCAGTGCAGAGAGACAGAAGCCTGGCTGCTAAGGAGACGGGAAGGGATGCGTAGGGCAGGGCGCGTGCTCCACTCTTAGGAAGGAATCTGGGCAGAAAGCATGCCTGTCCTGAGCCTCTGGGCCCAAGGAGACAGCAGCTCCTTGGCCAGCTGTCCCTGGGGCAGACATGCGCTAGCCTCCAGGCGCCTACTCTGAACTCGCCGAATCAGCTCTCTGAAATAATGCGGAGTCAGATGCCGTCTTCCTCCATGATGGGGAAGCTCGGAGGAAGCATGGTGTTTAAGGGGAAGGAGTGGGCACAGTCCCCCAAAGCTCCCTAATCTGCGCACGGGCCTAGTGCAGGGATCCTGTCGCCTCCTCTCTCCTGTGGTGAAGGCACTGGCCTAGAACCGGAGTCTGCCTGATAGCCGGAGCAAATGGCAAAGCCTAACCTACCACAGAAGATGGTCATAGGCATAGAGTGCCATGCTAGGCCAAGCACGCTGCTGCAGGGTTGTGACTGTGTCTGCTTAGTTCCGCATAGCAAGGTGAATCCCGGGCGTAACCTCGGAGCCCGGGAAAGCAAGTCCCAAGAGGCACCAGCTCTCCCGCGGCTCTTCTTCGCTGCCGCGCAGAGTGAACACCCAAAGCCTTTCTGAGGAAGCAGCAGCGAAGTGCGGTTCGTGCCAAGCTGAAAACCTCTGCGTAAGCATAGTATTCCCTGGGAAATCAGAGTCGGATCTGAGGGCTGCTGTTGCTGCTTGCTTTAGACTCGTATTCGCAGCACGATGGGAGAAACCCGCATAGAGCGAAAGCCTCTTTGCCCTGGCATCCCCTCTGGGAAAGCACACCATTATTTCGGAAATCAGAGTCCGGTCTGAGTTATGCTCCTGTTTGCGTGAGCTGGTCTCCTCAGCACGGTGTAATAAACCCGCAGGGAGCGAAATCCTCTATGCATGGGCATCCCCTCTGCCTGAGAGAGAAGCGCCGTTGCGCCTCTGGAAAGAGCATTAAAGAAAAGGGACACGTTTTTCAGGGCGGTCCCAAGGAGTAGTCTGTGGTAGGTGCAGCACGCTGCTCGGGGAGAAGAGCAAGTGCTGTTGGCCATGGTCTCGAAAAGGTGGCGAAGCAGGAGACCGGCCCTGGAAGGCACAGCGCCCGGAGGAAATACAAATGTCACCCACTCCCAGTGCAGAGAGACAGAAGCCTAGCTGCGAAGGAGACAGGAGAGGATGAGTAGGGCAGGGCATGTGCTCCACTCTTGGGAAGGAGTCTGGGCGGAGAGCATGCATGTCCTTAACTCTGGGCCCAAGGAGACAGCAGTTCCTTGGCCACCCGTCCCTGGGGCAGACATGCGCTAGCCACCAGGCGCCTACTCTGAACTCGCAGAAACAGCTCCCTGAAATAACGGGGAGTCAGATGCCATCTTCCTCCAGGATGTGGAAGCTCGGAGGAGGCACGAGGTTTAAGGGGAAGGAGTGGGCACAGTCCCACAAACTCTCTAATCTGTGCACGGGCCGTGTGTAGGGATCCTGTCGCCTCCTCTCTCCTGTGGTGAAGGCACTGGCCTAGACCCCTAGGTTGCCTGAGAGCCGGAGCAAAAGCCAAAGCCTAACCTACCCCAGGAAATGGTCATAGGCATAGAGTGCCATGCTAGGCCAAGCACGCTGCTGCAGGGTTGTGACTGTGTCTGCTTAGTTCGGCATAGCAAGGTGAATCCCGGGCGTAAACTCGGAGACCGGGAGAGCAAGTCCCAAGAGGCAACAGCTCTCCCGCGGCTCTTCTTCGCTGCCGCGCAGAGTGAACACTCAAAGCCTTTCTGAGGAAGCAGCAGCGAAGTGCGGTTCGTGCCAAGCTGAAAACCTCTGCGTAAGCATAGTATTCCCTGGGAAATCAGAGTCGGATCTGAGGGCTGCTGTTGCTGCTTGCTTTAGACTCGTATTCGCAGCACGATGGGAGAAACCCGCATAGAGCGAAAGCCTCTTTGCCCTGGCATCCCCTCTGGGAAAGCACAGCATTCTTTGGGAAATCAGAGTCCGGTCTGAGGGATGCTCCTGTTTGCTTGAGCTGGTCTCCTCAGCACGGTGTAATAAACCCATATGGAGCGAAATCCTCTATGCCTGGGCATCCCTGCTGCATGGGAGAGAAGCGCGATTGCACCTGTGGAAAGAGCCTTAAGGAAAGGGAAATGTTTTTCACTCTGCTCCGCAGGAGCATATCTGTGGAAAGTGCAGCAAGCTGCCGGAGAGAAGAGCAGGAGCCGTTGGACTTCTGGTCTGGAAAAGATTGCGAAGCAGGAGAGCCGGCAATACAAGTATCCCCGGCTCCCAGTGCAGAGAGACAGAAGCCTGGCTGCTAAGGAGACAGGAAGGGATGCGTAGGGCAGGGCGCGTGCTCCACTCTTAGGAAGGAATCTGGGCAGAAAGCATGCCTGTCCTGAGCCTCTGGGCCCAAGGAGACAGCAGCTCCTTGGCCAGCTGTCCCTGGGGCAGACATGCGCTAGCCTCCAGGCGCCTACTCTGAACTCGCCGAATCAGCTCTCTGAAATAATGCGGAGTCAGATGCCGTCTTCCTCCATGATGGGGAAGCTCGGAGGAAGCATGGTGTTTAAGGGGAAGGAGTGGGCACAGTCCCCCAAAGCTCCCTAATCTGCGCACGGGCCTAGTGCAGGGATCCTGTCGCCTCCTCTCTCCTGTGGTGAAGGCACTGGCCTAGACCCGGAGTCTGCCTGATAGCCGGAGCAAATGGCAAAGCCTAACCTACCACAGAAGATGGTCATAGGCATAGAGTGCCATGCTAGGCCAAGCACGCTGCTGCAGGGTTGTGACTGTGTCTGCTTAGTTCCGCATAGCAAGGTGAATCCCGGGCGTAACCTCGGAGCCCGGGAAAGCAAGTCCCAAGAGGCACCAGCTCTCCCGCGGCTCTTCTTCGCTGCCGCGCAGAGTGAACACCCAAAGCCTTTCTGAGGAAGCAGCAGCGAAGTGCGGTTCGTGCCAAGCTGAAAACCTCTGCGTAAGCATAGTATTCCCTGGGAAATCAGAGTCGGATCTGAGGGCTGCTGTTGCTGCTTGCTTTAGACTCGTATTCGCAGCACGATGGGAGAAACCCGCATAGAGCGAAAGCCTCTTTGCCCTGGCATCCCCTCTGGGAAAGCACACCATTATTTCGGAAATCAGAGTCCGGTCTGAGTTATGCTCCTGTTTGCGTGAGCTGGTCTCCTCAGCACGGTGTAATAAACCCGCAGGGAGCGAAATCCTCTATGCCTGGGCATCCCCTCTGCCTGAGAGAGAAGCGCCGTTGCGCCTCTGGAAAGAGCATTAAAGAAAAGGGACACGTTTTTCAGGGCGGTCCCAAGGAGTAGTCTGTGGTAGGTGCAGCACGCTGCTCGGGGAGAAGAGCAAGTGCTGTTGGCCATGGTCTCGAAAAGGTGGCGAAGCAGGAGACCGGCCCTGGAAGGCACAGCGCCCGGAGGAAATACAAATGTCACCCACTCCCAGTGCAGAGAGACAGAAGCCTAGCTGCGAAGGAGACAGGAGAGGATGAGTAGGGCAGGGCATGTGCTCCACTCTTGGGAAGGAGTCTGGGCGGAGAGCATGCCTGTCCTTAACTCTGGGCCCAAGGAGACAGCAGTTCCTTGGCCACCCGTCCCTGGGGCAGACATGCGCTAGCCACCAGGCGCCTACTCTGAACTCGCAGAAACAGCTCCCTGAAATAACGGGGAGTCAGATGCCATCTTCCTCCAGGATGTGGAAGCTCGGAGGAGGCACGAGGTTTAAGGGGAAGGAGTGGGCACAGTCCCACAAACTCTCTAATCTGTGCACGGGCCGTGTGTAGGGATCCTGTCGCCTCCTCTCTCCTGTGGTGAAGGCACTGGCCTAGACCCCTAGGTTGCCTGAGAGCCGGAGCAAAAGCCAAAGCCTAACCTACCCCAGGAAATGGTCATAGGCATAGAGTGCCATGCTAGGCCAAGCACGCTGCTGCAGGGTTGTGACTGTGTCTGCTTAGTTCGGCATAGCAAGGTGAATCCCGGGCGTAAACTCGGAGACCGGGAGAGCAAGTCCCAAGAGGCAACAGCTCTCCGGCGGCTCTTCTTCCCTCCCGCGCAGAGTGAACACCCAAAGCCTTTCTGAGGAAGCAGCAGCGAAGTGCGGTTCGTGCCATGTGAAAACCTCTGCGAAAGCATAGCAGTCGCTGGGAAATTAGAGTCGGATCTGAGAGCTGCTGTTGCTGCTTGCTTTAGCCTAGTATTTGCAGAACGATGGGAGAAACCCGCATGGAGCGAAAGCCTCTTTGCCCTGGCATCCCCTCTGGGAAAGCACAGCATTCTTTGGGAAATCAGAGTCCGGTCTGAGGGATGCTCCTGTTTGCTTGAGCTGGTCTCCTCAGCACGGTGTAATAAACCCATATGGAGCGAAATCCTCTATGCCTGGGCATCCCTGCTGCATGGGAGAGAAGCGCGATTGCACCTGTGGAAAGAGCCTTAAGGAAAGGGAAATGTTTTTCACTCTGCTCCGCAGGAGCATATCTGTGGAAAGTGCAGCAAGCTGCCGGAGAGAAGAGCAGGAGCCGTTGGACTTCTGGTCTGGAAAAGATTGCGAAGCAGGAGAGCCGGCAATACAAGTATCCCCGGCTCCCAGTGCAGAGAGACAGAAGCCTGGCTGCTAAGGAGACAGGAAGGGATGCGTAGGGCAGGGCGCGTGCTCCACTCTTAGGAAGGAATCTGGGCAGAAAGCATGCCTGTCCTGAGCCTCTGGGCCCAAGGAGACAGCAGCTCCTTGGCCAGCTGTCCCTGGGGCAGACATGCGCTAGCCTCCAGGCGCCTACTCTGAACTCGCCGAATCAGCTCTCTGAAATAATGCGGAGTCAGATGCCGTCTTCCTCCATGATGGGGAAGCTCGGAGGAAGCATGGTGTTTAAGGGGAAGGAGTGGGCACAGTCCCCCAAAGCTCCCTAATCTGCGCACGGGCCTAGTGCAGGGATCCTGTCGCCTCCTCTCTCCTGTGGTGAAGGCACTGGCCTAGACCCGGAGTCTGCCTGATAGCCGGAGCAAATGGCAAAGCCTAACCTACCACAGAAGATGGTCATAGGCATAGAGTGCCATGCTAGGCCAAGCACGCTGCTGCAGGGTTGTGACTGTGTCTGCTTAGTTCCGCATAGCAAGGTGAATCCCGGGCGTAACCTCGGAGCCCGGGAAAGCAAGTCCCAAGAGGCACCAGCTCTCCCGCGGCTCTTCTTCGCTGCCGCGCAGAGTGAACACCCAAAGCCTTTCTGAGGAAGCAGCAGCGAAGTGCGGTTCGTGCCAAGCTGAAAACCTCTGCGTAAGCATAGTACTCCCTGGGAAATCAGAGTCGGATCTGAGGGCTGCTGTTGCTGCTTGCTTTAGACTCGTATTCGCAGCACGATGGGAGAAACCCGCATAGAGCGAAAGCCTCTTTGCCCTGGCATCCCCTCTGGGAAAGCACACCATTATTTCGGAAATCAGAGTCCGGTCTGAGTTATGCTCCTGTTTGCGTGAGCTGGTCTCCTCAGCACGGTGTAATAAACCCGCAGGGAGCGAAATCCTCTATGCCTGGGCATCCCCTCTGCCTGAGAGAGAAGCGCCGTTGCGCCTCTGGAAAGAGCATTAAAGAAAAGGGACACGTTTTTCAGGGCGGTCCCAAGGAGTAGTCTGTGGTAGGTGCAGCACGCTGCTCGGGGAGAAGAGCAAGTGCTGTTGGCCATGGTCTCGAAAAGGTGGCGAAGCAGGAGACCGGCCCTGGAAGGCACAGCGCCCGGAGGAAATACAAATGTCACCCACTCCCAGTGCAGAGAGACAGAAGCCTAGCTGCGAAGGAGACAGGAGAGGATGAGTAGGGCAGGGCATGTGCTCCACTCTTGGGAAGGAGTCTGGGCGGAGAGCATGCCTGTCCTTAACTCTGGGCCCAAGGAGACAGCAGTTCCTTGGCCACCCGTCCCTGGGGCAGACATGCGCTAGCCACCAGGCGCCTACTCTGAACTCGCAGAAACAGCTCCCTGAAATAACGGGGAGTCAGATGCCATCTTCCTCCAGGATGTGGAAGCTCGGAGGAGGCACGAGGTTTAAGGGGAAGGAGTGGGCACAGTCCCACAAACTCTCTAATCTGTGCACGGGCCGTGTGTAGGGATCCTGTCGCCTCCTCTCTCCTGTGGTGAAGGCACTGGCCTAGACCCCTAGGTTGCCTGAGAGCCGGAGCAAAAGCCAAAGCCTAACCTACCCCAGGAAATGGTCATAGGCATAGAGTGCCATGCTAGGCCAAGCACGCTGCTGCAGGGTTGTGACTGTGTCTGCTTAGTTCGGCATAGCAAGGTGAATCCCGGGCGTAAACTCGGAGACCGGGAGAGCAAGTCCCAAGAGGCAACAGCTCTCCCGCGGCTCTTCTTCCCTCCCGCGCACAGTGAACACCCAAAGCCTTTCTGAGGAAGCAGCAGCGAAGTGCGGTTCGTGCCATGTGAAAACCTCTGCGAAAGCATAGCAGTCGCTGGGAAATTAGAGTCGGATCTGAGAGCTGCTGTTGCTGCTTGCTTTAGCCTAGTATTTGCAGAACGATGGGAGAAACCCGCATGGAGCGAAAGCCTCTTTGCCCTGGCATCCCCTCTGGGAAAGCACAGCATTCTTTGGGAAATCAGAGTCCGGTCTGAGGGATGCTCCTGTTTGCTTGAGCTGGTCTCCTCAGCACGGTGTAATAAACCCATATGGAGCGAAATCCTCTATGCCTGGGCATCCCTGCTGCATGGGAGAGAAGCGCGATTGCACCTGTGGAAAGAGCCTTAAGGAAAGGGAAATGTTTTTCACTCTGCTCCGCAGGAGCATATCTGTGGAAAGTGCAGCAAGCTGCCGGAGAGAAGAGCAGGAGCCGTTGGACTTCTGGTCTGGAAAAGATTGCGAAGCAGGAGAGCCGGCAATACAAGTATCCCCGGCTCCCAGTGCAGAGAGACAGAAGCCTGGCTGCTAAGGAGACAGGAAGGGATGCGTAGGGCAGGGCGCGTGCTCCACTCTTAGGAAGGAATCTGGGCAGAAAGCATGCCTGTCCTGAGCCTCTGGGCCCAAGGAGACAGCAGCTCCTTGGCCAGCTGTCCCTGGGGCAGACATGCGCTAGCCTCCAGGCGCCTACTCTGAACTCGCCGAATCAGCTCTCTGAAATAATGCGGAGTCAGATGCCGTCTTCCTCCATGATGGGGAAGCTCGGAGGAAGCATGGTGTTTAAGGGGAAGGAGTGGGCACAGTCCCCCAAAGCTCCCTAATCTGCGCACGGGCCTAGTGCAGGGATCCTGTCGCCTCCTCTCTCCTGTGGTGAAGGCACTGGCCTAGACCCGGAGTCTGCCTGATAGCCGGAGCAAATGGCAAAGCCTAACCTACCACAGAAGATGGTCATAGGCATAGAGTGCCATGCTAGGCCAAGCACGCTGCTGCAGGGTTGTGACTGTGTCTGCTTAGTTCCGCATAGCAAGGTGAATCCCGGGCGTAACCTCGGAGCCCGGGAAAGCAAGTCCCAAGAGGCACCAGCTCTCCCGCGGCTCTTCTTCGCTGCCGCGCAGAGTGAACACCCAAAGCCTTTCTGAGGAAGCAGCAGCGAAGTGCGGTTCGTGCCAAGCTGAAAACCTCTGCGTAAGCATAGTATTCCCTGGGAAATCAGAGTCGGATCTGAGGGCTGCTGTTGCCGCTTGCTTTAGACTCGTATTCGCAGCACGATGGGAGAAACCCGCATAGAGCGAAAGCCTCTTTGCCCTGGCATCCCCTCTGGGAAAGCACACCATTATTTCGGAAATCAGAGTCCGGTCTGAGTTATGCTCCTGTTTGCGTGAGCTGGTCTCCTCAGCACGGTGTAATAAACCCGCAGGGAGCGAAATCCTCTATGCCTGGGCATCCCCTCTGCCTGAGAGAGAAGCGCCGTTGCGCCTCTGGAAAGAGCATTAAAGAAAAGGGACACGTTTTTCAGGGCGGTCCCAAGGAGTAGTCTGTGGTAGGTGCAGCACGCTGCTCGGGGAGAAGAGCAAGTGCTGTTGGCCATGGTCTCGAAAAGGTGGCGAAGCAGGAGACCGGCCCTGGAAGGCACAGCGCCCGGAGGAAATACAAATGTCACCCACTCCCAGTGCAGAGAGACAGAAGCCTAGCTGCGTAGGAGACAGGAGAGGATGAGTAGGGCAGGGCATGTGCTCCACTCTTGGGAAGGAGTCTGGGCGGAGAGCATGCCTGTCCTTAACTCTGGGCCCAAGGAGACAGCAGTTCCTTGGCCACCCGTCCCTGGGGCAGACATGCGCTAGCCACCAGGCGCCTACTCTGAACTCGCAGAAACAGCTCCCTGAAATAACGGGGAGTCAGATGCCATCTTCCTCCAGGATGTGGAAGCTCGGAGGAGGCACGAGGTTTAAGGGGAAGGAGTGGGCACAGTCCCACAAACTCTCTAATCTGTGCACGGGCCGTGTGTAGGGATCCTGTCGCCTCCTCTCTCCTGTGGTGAAGGCACTGGCCTAGACCCCTAGGTTGCCTGAGAGCCGGAGCAAAAGCCAAAGCCTAACCTACCCCAGGAAATGGTCATAGGCATAGAGTGCCATGCTAGGCCAAGCACGCTGCTGCAGGGTTGTGACTGTGTCTGCTTAGTTCGGCATAGCAAGGTGAATCCCGGGCGTAAACTCGGAGACCGGGAGAGCAAGTCCCAAGAGGCAACAGCTCTCCCGCGGCTCTTCTTCCCTCCCGCGCAGAGTGAACACCCAAAGCCTTTCTGAGGAAGCAGCAGCGAAGTGCGGTTCGTGCCATGTGAAAACCTCTGCGAAAGCATAGCAGTCGCTGGGAAATTAGAGTCGGATCTGAGAGCTGCTGTTGCTGCTTGCTTTAGCCTAGTATTTGCAGAACGATGGGAGAAACCCGCATGGAGCGAAAGCCTCTTTGCCCTGGCATCCCCTCTGGGAAAGCACAGCATTCTTTGGGAAATCAGAGTCCGGTCTGAGGGATGCTCCTGTTTGCTTGAGCTGGTCTCCTCAGCACGGTGTAATAAACCCATATGGAGCGAAATCCTCTATGCCTGGGCATCCCTGCTGCATGGGAGAGAAGCGCGATTGCACCTGTGGAAAGAGCCTTAAGGAAAGGGAAATGTTTTTCACTCTGCTCCGCAGGAGCATATCTGTGGAAAGTGCAGCAAGCTGCCGGAGAGAAGAGCAGGAGCCGTTGGACTTCTGGTCTGGAAAAGATTGCGAAGCAGGAGAGCCGGCAATACAAGTATCCCCGGCTCCCAGTGCAGAGAGACAGAAGCCTGGCTGCTAAGGAGACAGGAAGGGATGCGTAGGGCAGGGCGCGTGCTCCACTCTTAGGAAGGAATCTGGGCAGAAAGCATGCCTGTCCTGAGCCTCTGGGCCCAAGGAGACAGCAGCTCCTTGGCCAGCTGTCCCTGGGGCAGACATGCGCTAGCCTCCAGGCGCCTACTCTGAACTCGCCGAATCAGCTCTCTGAAATAATGCGGAGTCAGATGCCGTCTTCCTCCATGATGGGGAAGCTCGGAGGAAGCATGGTGTTTAAGGGGAAGGAGTGGGCACAGTCCCCCAAAGCTCCCTAATCTGCGCACGGGCCTAGTGCAGGGATCCTGTCGCCTCCTCTCTCCTGTGGTGAAGGCACTGGCCTAGACCCGGAGTCTGCCTGATAGCCGGAGCAAATGGCAAAGCCTAACCTACCACAGAAGATGGTCATAGGCATAGAGTGCCATGCTAGGCCAAGCACGCTGCTGCAGGGTTGTGACTGTGTCTGCTTAGTTCCGCATAGCAAGGTGAATCCCGGGCGTAACCTCGGAGCCCGGGAAAGCAAGTCCCAAGAGGCACCAGCTCTCCCGCGGCTCTTCTTCGCTGCCGCGCAGAGTGAACACCCAAAGCCTTTCTGAGGAAGCAGCAGCGAAGTGCGGTTCGTGCCAAGCTGAAAACCTCTGCGTAAGCATAGTATTCCCTGGGAAATCAGAGTCGGATCTGAGGGCTTCTGTTGCTGCTTGCTTTAGACTCGTATTCGCAGCACGATGGGAGAAACCCGCATAGAGCGAAAGCCTCTTTGCCCTGGCATCCCCTCTGGGAAAGCACACCATTATTTCGGAAATCAGAGTCCGGTCTGAGTTATGCTCCTGTTTCCGTGAGCTGGTCTCCTCAGCACGGTGTAATAAACCCGCAGGGAGCGAAATCCTCTATGCCTGGGCATCCCCTCTGCCTGAGAGAGAAGCGCCGTTGCGCCTCTGGAAAGAGCATTAAAGAAAAGGGACACGTTTTTCAGGGCGGTCCCAAGGAGTAGTCTGTGGTAGGTGCAGCACGCTGCTCGGGGAGAAGAGCAAGTGCTGTTGGCCATGGTCTCGAAAAGGTGGCGAAGCAGGAGACCGGCCCTGGAAGGCACAGCGCCCGGAGGAAATACAAATGTCACCCACTCCCAGTGCAGAGAGACAGAAGCCTAGCTGCGAAGGAGACAGGAGAGGATGAGTAGGGCAGGGCATGTGCTCCTCTCTTGGGAAGGAGTCTGGGCGGAGAGCATGCCTGTCCTTAACTCTGGGCCCAAGGAGACAGCAGTTCCTTGGCCACCCGTCCCTGGGGCAGACATGCGCTAGCCACCAGGCGCCTACTCTGAACTCGCAGAAACAGCTCCCTGAAATAACGGGGAGTCAGATGCCATCTTCCTCCAGGATGTGGAAGCTCGGAGGAGGCACGAGGTTTAAGGGGAAGGAGTGGGCACAGTCCCACAAACTCTCTAATCTGTGCACGGGCCGTGTGTAGGGATCCTGTCGCCTCCTCTCTCCTGTGGTGAAGGCACTGGCCTAGACCCCTAGGTTGCCTGAGAGCCGGAGCAAAAGCCAAAGCCTAACCTACCCCAGGAAATGGTCATAGGCATAGAGTGCCATGCTAGGCCAAGCACGCTGCTGCAGGGTTGTGACTGTGTCTGCTTAGTTCGGCATAGCAAGGTGAATCCCGGGCGTAAACTCGGAGACCGGGAGAGCAAGTCCCAAGAGGCAACAGCTCTCCCGCGGCTCTTCTTCCCTCCCGCTGAGTGAACACCCAAAGCCTTTCTGAGGAAGCAGCAGCGAAGTGCGGTTCGTGCCATGTGAAAACCTCTGCGAAAGCATAGCAGTCGCTGGGAAATTAGAGTCGGATCTGAGAGCTGCTGTTGCTGCTTGCTTTAGCCTAGTATTTGCAGAACGATGGGAGAAACCCGCATGGAGCGAAAGCCTCTTTGCCCTGGCATCCCCTCTGGGAAAGCACAGCATTCTTTGGGAAATCAGAGTCCGGTCTGAGGGATGCTCCTGTTTGCTTGAGCTGGTCTCCTCAGCACGGTGTAATAAACCCATATGGAGCGAAATCCTCTATGCCTGGGCATCCCTGCTGCATGGGAGAGAAGCGCGATTGCACCTGTGGAAAGAGCCTTAAGGAAAGGGAAATGTTTTTCACTCTGCTCCGCAGGAGCATATCTGTGGAAAGTGCAGCAAGCTGCCGGAGAGAAGAGCAGGAGCCGTTGGACTTCTGGTCTGGAAAAGATTGCGAAGCAGGAGAGCCGGCAATACAAGTATCCCCGGCTCCCAGTGCAGAGAGACAGAAGCCTGGCTGCTAAGGAGACAGGAAGGGATGCGTAGGGCAGGGCGCGTGCTCCACTCTTAGGAAGGAATCTGGGCAGAAAGCATGCCTGTCCTGAGCCTCTGGGCCCAAGGAGACAGCAGCTCCTTGGCCAGCTGTCCCTGGGGCAGACATGCGCTAGCCTCCAGGCGCCTACTCTGAACTCGCCGAATCAGCTCTCTGAAATAATGCGGAGTCAGATGCCGTCTTCCTCCATGATGGGGAAGCTCGGAGGAAGCATGGTGTTTAAGGGGAAGGAGTGGGCACAGTCCCCCAAAGCTCCCTAATCTGCGCACGGGCCTAGTGCAGGGATCCTGTCGCCTCCTCTCTCCTGTGGTGAAGGCACTGGCCTAGACCCGGAGTCTGCCTGATAGCCGGAGCAAATGGCAAAGCCTAACCTACCACAGAAGATGGTCATAGGCATAGAGTGCCATGCTAGGCCAAGCACGCTGCTGCAGGGTTGTGACTGTGTCTGCTTAGTTCCGCATAGCAAGGTGAATCCCGGGCGTAACCTCGGAGCCCGGGAAAGCAAGTCCCAAGAGGCACCAGCTCTCCCGCGGCTCTTCTTCGCTGCCGCGCAGAGTGAACACCCAAAGCCTTTCTGAGGAAGCAGCAGCGAAGTGCGGTTCGTGCCAAGCTGAAAACCTCTGCGTAAGCATAGTATTCCCTGGGAAATCAGAGTCGGATCTGAGGGCTGCTGTTGCTGCTTGCTTTAGACTCGTATTCGCAGCACGATGGGAGAAACCCGCATAGAGCGAAAGCCTCTTTGCCCTGGCATCCCCTCTGGGAAAGCACACCATTATTTCGGAAATCAGAGTCCGGTCTGAGTTATGCTCCTGTTTGCGTGAGCTGGTCTCCTCAGCACGGTGTAATAAACCCGCAGGGAGCGAAATCCTCTATGCCTGGGCATCCCCTCTGCCTGAGAGAGAAGCGCCGTTGCGCCTCTGGAAAGAGCATTAAAGAAAAGGGACACGTTTTTCAGGGCGGTCCCAAGGAGTAGTCTGTGGTAGGTGCAGCACGCTGCTCGGGGAGAAGAGCAAGTGCTGTTGGCCATGGTCTCGAAAAGGTGGCGAAGCAGGAGACCGGCCCTGGAAGGCACAGCGCCCGGAGGAAATACAAATGTCACCCACTCCCAGTGCAGAGAGACAGAAGCCTAGCTGCGTAGGAGACAGGAGAGGATGAGTAGGGCAGGGCATGTGCTCCACTCTTGGGAAGGAGTCTGGGCGGAGAGCATGCCTGTCCTTAACTCTGGGCCCAAGGAGACAGCAGTTCCTTGGCCACCCGTCCCTGGGGCAGACATGCGCTAGCCACCAGGCGCCTACTCTGAACTCGCAGAAACAGCTCCCTGAAATAACGGGGAGTCAGATGCCATCTTCCTCCAGGATGTGGAAGCTCGGAGGAGGCACGAGGTTTAAGGGGAAGGAGTGGGCACAGTCCCACAAACTCTCTAATCTGTGCACGGGCCGTGTGTAGGGATCCTGTCGCCTCCTCTCTCCTGTGGTGAAGGCACTGGCCTAGACCCCTAGGTTGCCTGAGAGCCGGAGCAAAAGCCAAAGCCTAACCTACCCCAGGAAATGGTCATAGGCATAGAGTGCCATGCTAGGCCAAGCACGCTGCTGCAGGGTTGTGACTGTGTCTGCTTAGTTCGGCATAGCAAGGTGAATCCCGGGCGTAAACTCGGAGACCGGGAGAGCAAGTCCCAAGAGGCAACAGCTCTCCCGCGGCTCTTCTTCCCTCCCGCGCAGAGTGAACACCCAAAGCCTTTCTGAGGAAGCAGCAGCGAAGTGCGGTTCGTGCCATGTGAAAACCTCTGCGAAAGCATAGCAGTCGCTGGGAAATTAGAGTCGGATCTGAGAGCTGCTGTTGCTGCTTGCTTTAGCCTAGTATTTGCAGAACGATGGGAGAAACCCGCATGGAGCGAAAGCCTCTTTGCCCTGGCATCCCCTCTGGGAAAGCACAGCATTCTTTGGGAAATCAGAGTCCGGTCTGAGGGATGCTCCTGTTTGCTTGAGCTGGTCTCCTCAGCACGGTGTAATAAACCCATATGGAGCGAAATCCTCTATGCCTGGGCATCCCTGCTGCATGGGAGAGAAGCGCGATTGCACCTGTGGAAAGAGCCTTAAGGAAAGGGAAATGTTTTTCACTCTGCTCCGCAGGAGCATATCTGTGGAAAGTGCAGCAAGCTGCCGGAGAGAAGAGCAGGAGCCGTTGGACTTCTGGTCTGGAAAAGATTGCGAAGCAGGAGAGCCGGCAATACAAGTATCCCCGGCTCCCAGTGCAGAGAGACAGAAGCCTGGCTGCTAAGGAGACAGGAAGGGATGCGTAGGGCAGGGCGCGTGCTCCACTCTTAGGAAGGAATCTGGGCAGAAAGCATGCCTGTCCTGAGCCTCTGGGCCCAAGGAGACAGCAGCTCCTTGGCCAGCTGTCCCTGGGGCAGACATGCGCTAGCCTCCAGGCGCCTACTCTGAACTCGCCGAATCAGCTCTCTGAAATAATGCGGAGTCAGATGCCGTCTTCCTCCATGATGGGGAAGCTCGGAGGAAGCATGGTGTTTAAGGGGAAGGAGTGGGCACAGTCCCCCAAAGCTCCCTAATCTGCGCACGGGCCTAGTGCAGGGATCCTGTCGCCTCCTCTCTCCTGTGGTGAAGGCACTGGCCTAGACCCGGAGTCTGCCTGATAGCCGGAGCAAATGGCAAAGCCTAACCTACCACAGAAGATGGTCATAGGCATAGAGTGCCATGCTAGGCCAAGCACGCTGCTGCAGGGTTGTGACTGTGTCTGCTTAGTTCCGCATAGCAAGGTGAATCCCGGGCGTAACCTCGGAGCCCGGGAAAGCAAGTCCCAAGAGGCACCAGCTCTCCCGCGGCTCTTCTTCGCTGCCGCGCAGAGTGAACACCCAAAGCCTTTCTGAGGAAGCAGCAGCGAAGTGCGGTTCGTGCCAAGCTGAAAACCTCTGCGTAAGCATAGTATTCCCTGGGAAATCAGAGTCGGATCTGAGGGCTTCTGTTGCTGCTTGCTTTAGACTCGTATTCGCAGCACGATGGGAGAAACCCGCATAGAGCGAAAGCCTCTTTGCCCTGGCATCCCCTCTGGGAAAGCACACCATTATTTCGGAAATCAGAGTCCGGTCTGAGTTATGCTCCTGTTTCCGTGAGCTGGTCTCCTCAGCACGGTGTAATAAACCCGCAGGGAGCGAAATCCTCTATGCCTGGGCATCCCCTCTGCCTGAGAGAGAAGCGCCGTTGCGCCTCTGGAAAGAGCATTAAAGAAAAGGGACACGTTTTTCAGGGCGGTCCCAAGGAGTAGTCTGTGGTAGGTGCAGCACGCTGCTCGGGGAGAAGAGCAAGTGCTGTTGGCCATGGTCTCGAAAAGGTGGCGAAGCAGGAGACCGGCCCTGGAAGGCACAGCGCCCGGAGGAAATACAAATGTCACCCACTCCCAGTGCAGAGAGACAGAAGCCTAGCTGCGAAGGAGACAGGAGAGGATGAGTAGGGCAGGGCATGTGCTCCTCTCTTGGGAAGGAGTCTGGGCGGAGAGCATGCCTGTCCTTAACTCTGGGCCCAAGGAGACAGCAGTTCCTTGGCCACCCGTCCCTGGGGCAGACATGCGCTAGCCACCAGGCGCCTACTCTGAACTCGCAGAAACAGCTCCCTGAAATAACGGGGAGTCAGATGCCATCTTCCTCCAGGATGTGGAAGCTCGGAGGAGGCACGAGGTTTAAGGGGAAGGAGTGGGCACAGTCCCACAAACTCTCTAATCTGTGCACGGGCCGTGTGTAGGGATCCTGTCGCCTCCTCTCTCCTGTGGTGAAGGCACTGGCCTAGACCCCTAGGTTGCCTGAGAGCCGGAGCAAAAGCCAAAGCCTAACCTACCCCAGGAAATGGTCATAGGCATAGAGTGCCATGCTAGGCCAAGCACGCTGCTGCAGGGTTGTGACTGTGTCTGCTTAGTTCGGCATAGCAAGGTGAATCCCGGGCGTAAACTCGGAGACCGGGAGAGCAAGTCCCAAGAGGCAACAGCTCTCCCGCGGCTCTTCTTCCCTCCCGCTGAGTGAACACCCAAAGCCTTTCTGAGGAAGCAGCAGCGAAGTGCGGTTCGTGCCATGTGAAAACCTCTGCGAAAGCATAGCAGTCGCTGGGAAATTAGAGTCGGATCTGAGAGCTGCTGTTGCTGCTTGCTTTAGCCTAGTATTTGCAGAACGATGGGAGAAACCCGCATGGAGCGAAAGCCTCTTTGCCCTGGCATCCCCTCTGGGAAAGCACAGCATTCTTTGGGAAATCAGAGTCCGGTCTGAGGGATGCTCCTGTTTGCTTGAGCTGGTCTCCTCAGCACGGTGTAATAAACCCATATGGAGCGAAATCCTCTATGCCTGGGCATCCCTGCTGCATGGGAGAGAAGCGCGATTGCACCTGTGGAAAGAGCCTTAAGGAAAGGGAAATGTTTTTCACTCTGCTCCGCAGGAGCATATCTGTGGAAAGTGCAGCAAGCTGCCGGAGAGAAGAGCAGGAGCCGTTGGACTTCTGGTCTGGAAAAGATTGCGAAGCAGGAGAGCCGGCAATACAAGTATCCCCGGCTCCCAGTGCAGAGAGACAGAAGCCTGGCTGCTAAGGAGACAGGAAGGGATGCGTAGGGCAGGGCGCGTGCTCCACTCTTAGGAAGGAATCTGGGCAGAAAGCATGCCTGTCCTGAGCCTCTGGGCCCAAGGAGACAGCAGCTCCTTGGCCAGCTGTCCCTGGGGCAGACATGCGCTAGCCTCCAGGCGCCTACTCTGAACTCGCCGAATCAGCTCTCTGAAATAATGCGGAGTCAGATGCCGTCTTCCTCCATGATGGGGAAGCTCGGAGGAAGCATGGTGTTTAAGGGGAAGGAGTGGGCACAGTCCCCCAAAGCTCCCTAATCTGCGCACGGGCCTAGTGCAGGGATCCTGTCGCCTCCTCTCTCCTGTGGTGAAGGCACTGGCCTAGACCCGGAGTCTGCCTGATAGCCGGAGCAAATGGCAAAGCCTAACCTACCACAGAAGATGGTCATAGGCATAGAGTGCCATGCTAGGCCAAGCACGCTGCTGCAGGGTTGTGACTGTGTCTGCTTAGTTCCGCATAGCAAGGTGAATCCCGGGCGTAACCTCGGAGCCCGGGAAAGCAAGTCCCAAGAGGCACCAGCTCTCCCGCGGCTCTTCTTCGCTGCCGCGCAGAGTGAACACCCAAAGCCTTTCTGAGGAAGCAGCAGCGAAGTGCGGTTCGTGCCAAGCTGAAAACCTCTGCGTAAGCATAGTATTCCCTGGGAAATCAGAGTCGGATCTGAGGGCTGCTGTTGCTGCTTGCTTTAGACTCGTATTCGCAGCACGATGGGAGAAACCCGCATAGAGCGAAAGCCTCTTTGCCCTGGCATCCCCTCTGGGAAAGCACACCATTATTTCGGAAATCAGAGTCCGGTCTGAGTTATGCTCCTGTTTGCGTGAGCTGGTCTCCTCAGCACGGTGTAATAAACCCGCAGGGAGCGAAATCCTCTATGCCTGGGCATCCCCTCTGCCTGAGAGAGAAGCGCCGTTGCGCCTCTGGAAAGAGCATTAAAGAAAAGGGACACGTTTTTCAGGGCGGTCCCAAGGAGTAGTCTGTGGTAGGTGCAGCACGCTGCTCGGGGAGAAGAGCAAGTGCTGTTGGCCATGGTCTCGAAAAGGTGGCGAAGCAGGAGACCGGCCCTGGAAGGCACAGCGCCCGGAGGAAATACAAATGTCACCCACTCCCAGTGCAGAGAGACAGAAGCCTAGCTGCGAAGGAGACAGGAGAGGATGAGTAGGGCAGGGCATGTGCTCCACTCTTGGGAAGGAGTCTGGGCGGAGAGCATGCCTGTCCTTAACTCTGGGCCCAAGGAGACAGCAGTTCCTTGGCCACCCGTCCCTGGGGCAGACATGCGCTAGCCACCAGGCGCCTACTCTGAACTCGCAGAAACAGCTCCCTGAAATAACGGGGAGTCAGATGCCATCTTCCTCCAGGATGTGGAAGCTCGGAGGAGGCACGAGGTTTAAGGGGAAGGAGTGGGCACAGTCCCACAAACTCTCTAATCTGTGCACGGGCCGTGTGTAGGGATCCTGTCGCCTCCTCTCTCCTGTGGTGAAGGCACTGGCCTAGACCCCTAGGTTGCCTGAGAGCCGGAGCAAAAGCCAAAGCCTAACCTACCCCAGGAAATGGTCATAGGCATAGAGTGCCATGCTAGGCCAAGCACGCTGCTGCAGGGTTGTGACTGTGTCTGCTTAGTTCGGCATAGCAAGGTGAATCCCGGGCGTAAACTCGGAGACCGGGAGAGCAAGTCCCAAGAGGCAACAGCTCTCCCGCGGCTCTTCTTCCCTCCCGCGCAGAGTGAACACCCAAAGCCTTTCTGAGGAAGCAGCAGCGAAGTGCGGTTCGTGCCATGTGAAAACCTCTGCGAAAGCATAGCAGTCGCTGGGAAATTAGAGTCGGATCTGAGAGCTGCTGTTGCTGCTTGCTTTAGCCTAGTATTTGCAGAACGATGGGAGAAACCCGCATGGAGCGAAAGCCTCTTTGCCCTGGCATCCCCTCTGGGAAAGCACAGCATTCTTTGGGAAATCAGAGTCCGGTCTGAGGGATGCTCCTGTTTGCTTGAGCTGGTCTCCTCAGCACGGTGTAATAAACCCATATGGAGCGAAATCCTCTATGCCTGGGCATCCCTGCTGCATGGGAGAGAAGCGCGATTGCACCTGTGGAAAGAGCCTTAAGGAAAGGGAAATGTTTTTCACTCTGCTCCGCAGGAGCATATCTGTGGAAAGTGCAGCAAGCTGCCGGAGAGAAGAGCAGGAGCCGTTGGACTTCTGGTCTGGAAAAGATTGCGAAGCAGGAGAGCCGGCAATACAAGTATCCCCGGCTCCCAGTGCAGAGAGACAGAAGCCTGGCTGCTAAGGAGACAGGAAGGGATGCGTAGGGCAGGGCGCGTGCTCCACTCTTAGGAAGGAATCTGGGCAGAAAGCATGCCTGTCCTGAGCCTCTGGGCCCAAGGAGACAGCAGCTCCTTGGCCAGCTGTCCCTGGGGCAGACATGCGCTAGCCTCCAGGCGCCTACTCTGAACTCGCCGAATCAGCTCTCTGAAATAATGCGGAGTCAGATGCCGTCTTCCTCCATGATGGGGAAGCTCGGAGGAAGCATGGTGTTTAAGGGGAAGGAGTGGGCACAGTCCCCCAAAGCTCCCTAATCTGCGCACGGGCCTAGTGCAGGGATCCTGTCGCCTCCTCTCTCCTGTGGTGAAGGCACTGGCCTAGACCCGGAGTCTGCCTGATAGCCGGAGCAAATGGCAAAGCCTAACCTACCACAGAAGATGGTCATAGGCATAGAGTGCCATGCTAGGCCAAGCACGCTGCTGCAGGGTTGTGACTGTGTCTGCTTAGTTCCGCATAGCAAGGTGAATCCCGGGCGTAACCTCGGAGCCCGGGAAAGCAAGTCCCAAGAGGCACCAGCTCTCCCGCGGCTCTTCTTCGCTGCCGCGCAGAGTGAACACCCAAAGCCTTTCTGAGGAAGCAGCAGCGAAGTGCGGTTCGTGCCAAGCTGAAAACCTCTGCGTAAGCATAGTATTCCCTGGGAAATCAGAGTCGGATCTGAGGGCTGCTGTTGCTGCTTGCTTTAGACTCGTATTCGCAGCACGATGGGAGAAACCCGCATAGAGCGAAAGCCTCTTTGCCCTGGCATCCCCTCTGGGAAAGCACACCATTATTTCGGAAATCAGAGTCCGGTCTGAGTTATGCTCCTGTTTGCGTGAGCTGGTCTCCTCAGCACGGTGTAATAAACCCGCAGGGAGCGAAATCCTCTATGCCTGGGCATCCCCTCTGCCTGAGAGAGAAGCGCCGTTGCGCCTCTGGAAAGAGCATTAAGGAAAAGGGACACGTTTTTCAGGGCGGTCCCAAGGAGTAGTCTGTGGTAGGTGCAGCACGCTGCTCGGGGAGAAGAGCAAGTGCTGTTGGCCATGGTCTCGAAAAGGTGGCGAAGCAGGAGACCGGCCCTGGAAGGCACAGCGCCCGGAGGAAATACAAATGTCACCCACTCCCAGTGCAGAGAGACAGAAGCCTAGCTGCGAAGGAGACAGGAGAGGATGAGTAGGGCAGGGCATGTGCTCCACTCTTGGGAAGGAGTCTGGGCGGAGAGCATGCCTGTCCTTAACTCTGGGCCCAAGGAGACAGCAGTTCCTTGGCCACCCGTCCCTGGGGCAGACATGCGCTAGCCACCAGGCGCCTACTCTGAACTCGCAGAAACAGCTCCCTGAAATAACGGGGAGTCAGATGCCATCTTCCTCCAGGATGTGGAAGCTCGGAGGAGGCACGAGGTTTAAGGGGAAGGAGTGGGCACAGTCCCACAAACTCTCTAATCTGTGCACGGGCCGTGTGTAGGGATCCTGTCGCCTCCTCTCTCCTGTGGTGAAGGCACTGGCCTAGACCCCTAGGTTGCCTGAGAGCCGGAGCAAAAGCCAAAGCCTAACCTACCCCAGGAAATGGTCATAGGCATAGAGTGCCATGCTAGGCCAAGCACGCTGCTGCAGGGTTGTGACTGTGTCTGCTTAGTTCGGCATAGCAAGGTGAATCCCGGGCGTAAACTCGGAGACCGGGAGAGCAAGTCCCAAGAGGCAACAGCTCTCCCGCGGCTCTTCTTCCCTCCCGCGCAGAGTGAACACCCAAAGCCTTTCTGAGGAAGCAGCAGCGAAGTGCGGTTCGTGCCATGTGAAAACCTCTGCGAAAGCATAGCAGTCGCTGGGAAATTAGAGTCGGATCTGAGAGCTGCTGTTGCTGCTTGCTTTAGCCTAGTATTTGCAGAACGATGGGAGAAACCCGCATGGAGCGAAAGCCTCTTTGCCCTGGCATCCCCTCTGGGAAAGCACAGCATTCTTTGGGAAATCAGAGTCCGGTCTGAGGGATGCTCCTGTTTGCTTGAGCTGGTCTCCTCAGCACGGTGTAATAAACCCATATGGAGCGAAATCCTCTATGCCTGGGCATCCCTGCTGCATGGGAGAGAAGCGCGATTGCACCTGTGGAAAGAGCCTTAAGGAAAGGGAAATGTTTTTCACTCTGCTCCGCAGGAGCATATCTGTGGAAAGTGCAGCAAGCTGCCGGAGAGAAGAGCAGGAGCCGTTGGACTTCTGGTCTGGAAAAGATTGCGAAGCAGGAGAGCCGGCAATACAAGTATCCCCGGCTCCCAGTGCAGAGAGACAGAAGCCTGGCTGCTAAGGAGACAGGAAGGGATGCGTAGGGCAGGGCGCGTGCTCCACTCTTAGGAAGGAATCTGGGCAGAAAGCATGCCTGTCCTGAGCCTCTGGGCCCAAGGAGACAGCAGCTCCTTGGCCAGCTGTCCCTGGGGCAGACATGCGCTAGCCTCCAGGCGCCTACTCTGAACTCGCCGAATCAGCTCTCTGAAATAATGCGGAGTCAGATGCCGTCTTCCTCCATGATGGGGAAGCTCGGAGGAAGCATGGTGTTTAAGGGGAAGGAGTGGGCACAGTCCCCCAAAGCTCCCTAATCTGCGCACGGGCCTAGTGCAGGGATCCTGTCGCCTCCTCTCTCCTGTGGTGAAGGCACTGGCCTAGACCCGGAGTCTGCCTGATAGCCGGAGCAAATGGCAAAGCCTAACCTACCACAGAAGATGGTCATAGGCATAGAGTGCCATGCTAGGCCAAGCACGCTGCTGCAGGGTTGTGACTGTGTCTGCTTAGTTCCGCATAGCAAGGTGAATCCCGGGCGTAACCTCGGAGCCCGGGAAAGCAAGTCCCAAGAGGCACCAGCTCTCCCGCGGCTCTTCTTCGCTGCCGCGCAGAGTGAACACCCAAAGCCTTTCTGAGGAAGCAGCAGCGAAGTGCGGTTCGTGCCAAGCTGAAAACCTCTGCGTAAGCATAGTATTCCCTGGGAAATCAGAGTCGGATCTGAGGGCTGCTGTTGCCGCTTGCTTTAGACTCGTATTCGCAGCACGATGGGAGAAACCCGCATAGAGCGAAAGCCTCTTTGCCCTGGCATCCCCTCTGGGAAAGCACACCATTATTTCGGAAATCAGAGTCCGGTCTGAGTTATGCTCCTGTTTGCGTGAGCTGGTCTCCTCAGCACGGTGTAATAAACCCGCAGGGAGCGAAATCCTCTATGCCTGGGCATCCCCTCTGCCTGAGAGAGAAGCGCCGTTGCGCCTCTGGAAAGAGCATTAAGGAAAAGGGACACGTTTTTCAGGGCGGTCCCAAGGAGTAGTCTGTGGTAGGTGCAGCACGCTGCTCGGGGAGAAGAGCAAGTGCTGTTGGCCATGGTCTCGAAAAGGTGGCGAAGCAGGAGACCGGCCCTGGAAGGCACAGCGCCCGGAGGAAATACAAATGTCACCCACTCCCAGTGCAGAGAGACAGAAGCCTAGCTGCGAAGGAGACAGGAGAGGATGAGTAGGGCAGGGCATGTGCTCCACTCTTGGGAAGGAGTCTGGGCGGAGAGCATGCCTGTCCTTAACTCTGGGCCCAAGGAGACAGCAGTTCCTTGGCCACCCGTCCCTGGGGCAGACATGCGCTAGCCACCAGGCGCCTACTCTGAACTCGCAGAAACAGCTCCCTGAAATAACGGGGAGTCAGATGCCATCTTCCTCCAGGATGTGGAAGCTCGGAGGAGGCACGAGGTTTAAGGGGAAGGAGTGGGCACAGTCCCACAAACTCTCTAATCTGTGCACGGGCCGTGTGTAGGGATCCTGTCGCCTCCTCTCTCCTGTGGTGAAGGCACTGGCCTAGACCCCTAGGTTGCCTGAGAGCCGGAGCAAAAGCCAAAGCCTAACCTACCCCAGGAAATGGTCATAGGCATAGAGTGCCATGCTAGGCCAAGCACGCTGCTGCAGGGTTGTGACTGTGTCTGCTTAGTTCGGCATAGCAAGGTGAATCCCGGGCGTAAACTCGGAGACCGGGAGAGCAAGTCCCAAGAGGCAACAGCTCTCCCGCGGCTCTTCTTCCCTCCCGCGCAGAGTGAACACCCAAAGCCTTTCTGAGGAAGCAGCAGCGAAGTGCGGTTGGTGCCATGTGAAAACCTCTGCGAAAGCATAGCAGTCGCTGGGAAATTAGAGTCGGATCTGAGAGCTGCTGTTGCTGCTTGCTTTAGCCTAGTATTTGCAGAACGATGGGAGAAACCCGCATGGAGCGAAAGCCTCTTTGCCCTGGCATCCCCTCTGGGAAAGCACAGCATTCTTTGGGAAATCAGAGTCCGGTCTGAGGGATGGTCCTGTTTGCTTGAGCTGGTCTCCTCAGCACGGTGTAATAAACCCATATGGAGCGAAATCCTCTATGCCTGGGCATCCCTGCTGCATGGGAGAGAAGCGCGATTGCACCTGTGGAAAGAGCCTTAAGGAAAGGGAAATGTTTTTCACTCTGCTCCGCAGGAGCATATCTGTGGAAAGTGCAGCAAGCTGCCGGAGAGAAGAGCAGGAGCCGTTGGACTTCTGGTCTGGAAAAGATTGCGAAGCAGGAGAGCCGGCAATACAAGTATCCCCGGCTCCCAGTGCAGAGAGACAGAAGCCTGGCTGCTAAGGAGACAGGAAGGGATGCGTAGGGCAGGGCGCGTGCTCCACTCTTAGGAAGGAATCTGGGCAGAAAGCATGCCTGTCCTGAGCCTCTGGGCCCAAGGAGACAGCAGCTCCTTGGCCAGCTGTCCCTGGGGCAGACATGCGCTAGCCTCCAGGCGCCTACTCTGAACTCGCCGAATCAGCTCTCTGAAATAATGTGGAGTCAGATGCCGTCTTCCTCCATGATGGGGAAGCTCGGAGGAAGCATGGTGTTTAAGGGGAAGGAGTGGGCACAGTCCCCCAAAGCTCCCTAATCTGCGCACGGGCCTAGTGCAGGGATCCTGTCGCCTCCTCTCTCCTGTGGTGAAGGCACTGGCCTAGACCCGGAGTCTGCCTGATAGCCGGAGCAAATGGCAAAGCCTAACCTACCACAGAAGATGGTCATAGGCATAGAGTGCCATGCTAGGCCAAGCACGCTGCTGCAGGGTTGTGACTGTGTCTGCTTAGTTCCGCATAGCAAGGTGAATCCCGGGCGTAACCTCGGAGCCCGGGAAAGCAAGTCCCAAGAGGCACCAGCTCTCCCGCGGCTCTTCTTCGCTGCCGCGCAGAGTGAACACCCAAAGCCTTTCTGAGGAAGCAGCAGCGAAGTGCGGTTCGTGCCAAGCTGAAAACCTCTGCGTAAGCATAGTATTCCCTGGGAAATCAGAGTCGGATCTGAGGGCTGCTGTTGCTGCTTGCTTTAGACTCGTATTCGCAGCACGATGGGAGAAACCCGCATAGAGCGAAAGCCTCTTTGCCCTGGCATCCCCTCTGGGAAAGCACACCATTATTTCGGAAATCAGAGTCCGGTCTGAGTTATGCTCCTGTTTGCGTGAGCTGGTCTCCTCAGCACGGTGTAATAAACCCGCAGGGAGCGAAATCCTCTATGCCTGGGCATCCCCTCTGCCTGAGAGAGAAGCGCCGTTGCGCCTCTGGAAAGACCATTAAAGAAAAGGGACACGTTTTTCAGGGCGGTCCCAAGGAGTAGTCTGTGGTAGGTGCAGCACGCTGCTCGGGGAGAAGAGCAAGTGCTGTTGGCCATGGTCTCGAAAAGGTGGCGAAGCAGGAGACCGGCCCTGGAAGGCACAGCGCCCGGAGGAAATACAAATGTCACCCACTCCCAGTGCAGAGAGACAGAAGCCTAGCTGCGAAGGAGACAGGAGAGGATGAGTAGGGCAGGGCATGTGCTCCACTCTTGGGAAGGAGTCTGGGCGGAGAGCATGCCTGTCCTTAACTCTGGGCCCAAGGAGACAGCAGTTCCTTGGCCACCCGTCCCTGGGGCAGACATGCGCTAGCCACCAGGCGCCTACTCTGAACTCGCAGAAACAGCTCCCTGAAATAACGGGGAGTCAGATGCCATCTTCCTCCAGGATGTGGAAGCTCGGAGGAGGCACGAGGTTTAAGGGGAAGGAGTGGGCACAGTCCCACAAACTCTCTAATCTGTGCACGGGCCGTGTGTAGGGATCCTGTCGCCTCCTCTCTCCTGTGGTGAAGGCACTGGCCTAGACCCCTAGGTTGCCTGAGAGCCGGAGCAAAAGCCAAAGCCTAACCTACCCCAGGAAATGGTCATAGGCATAGAGTGCCATGCTAGGCCAAGCACGCTGCTGCAGGGTTGTGACTGTGTCTGCTTAGTTCGGCATAGCAAGGTGAATCCCGGGCGTAAACTCGGAGACCGGGAGAGCAAGTCCCAAGAGGCAACAGCTCTCCCGCGGCTCTTCTTCCCTCCCGCGCAGAGTGAACACCCAAAGCCTTTCTGAGGAAGCAGCAGCGAAGTGCGGTTCGTGCCATGTGAAAACCTCTGCGAAAGCATAGCAGTCGCTGGGAAATTAGAGTCGGATCTGAGAGCTGCTGTTGCTGCTTGCTTTAGCCTAGTATTTGCAGAACGATGGGAGAAACCCGCATGGAGCGAAAGCCTCTTTGCCCTGGCATCCCCTCTGGGAAAGCACAGCATTCTTTGGGAAATCAGAGTCCGGTCTGAGGGATGCTCCTGTTTGCTTGAGCTGGTCTCCTCAGCACGGTGTAATAAACCCATATGGAGCGAAATCCTCTATGCCTGGGCATCCCTGCTGCATGGGAGAGAAGCGCGATTGCACCTGTGGAAAGAGCCTTAAGGAAAGGGAAATGTTTTTCACTCTGCTCCGCAGGAGCATATCTGTGGAAAGTGCAGCAAGCTGCCGGAGAGAAGAGCAGGAGCCGTTGGACTTCTGGTCTGGAAAAGATTGCGAAGCAGGAGAGCCGGCAATACAAGTATCCCCGGCTCCCAGTGCAGAGAGACAGAAGCCTGGCTGCTAAGGAGACAGGAAGGGATGCGTAGGGCAGGGCGCGTGCTCCACTCTTAGGAAGGAATCTGGGCAGAAAGCATGCCTGTCCTGAGCCTCTGGGCCCAAGGAGACAGCAGCTCCTTGGCCAGCTGTCCCTGGGGCAGACATGCGCTAGCCTCCAGGCGCCTACTCTGAACTCGCCGAATCAGCTCTCTGAAATAATGTGGAGTCAGATGCCGTCTTCCTCCATGATGGGGAAGCTCGGAGGAAGCATGGTGTTTAAGGGGAAGGAGTGGGCACAGTCCCCCAAAGCTCCCTAATCTGCGCACGGGCCTAGTGCAGGGATCCTGTCGCCTCCTCTCTCCTGTGGTGAAGGCACTGGCCTAGACCCGGAGTCTGCCTGATAGCCGGAGCAAATGGCAAAGCCTAACCTACCACAGAAGATGGTCATAGGCATAGAGTGCCATGCTAGGCCAAGCACGCTGCTGCAGGGTTGTGACTGTGTCTGCTTAGTTCCGCATAGCAAGGTGAATCCCGGGCGTAACCTCGGAGCCCGGGAAAGCAAGTCCCAAGAGGCACCAGCTCTCCCGCGGCTCTTCTTCGCTGCCGCGCAGAGTGAACACCCAAAGCCTTTCTGAGGAAGCAGCAGCGAAGTGCGGTTCGTGCCAAGCTGAAAACCTCTGCGTAAGCATAGTATTCCCTGGGAAATCAGAGTCGGATCTGAGGGCTGCTGTTGCTGCTTGCTTTAGACTCGTATTCGCAGCACGATGGGAGAAACCCGCATAGAGCGAAAGCCTCTTTGCCCTGGCATCCCCTCTGGGAAAGCACACCATTATTTCGGAAATCAGAGTCCGGTCTGAGTTATGCTCCTGTTTGCGTGAGCTGGTCTCCTCAGCACGGTGTAATAAACCCGCAGGGAGCGAAATCCTCTATGCCTGGGCATCCCCTCTGCCTGAGAGAGAAGCGCCGTTGCGCCTCTGGAAAGACCATTAAAGAAAAGGGACACGTTTTTCAGGGCGGTCCCAAGGAGTAGTCTGTGGTAGGTGCAGCACGCTGCTCGGGGAGAAGAGCAAGTGCTGTTGGCCATGGTCTCGAAAAGGTGGCGAAGCAGGAGACCGGCCCTGGAAGGCACAGCGCCCGGAGGAAATACAAATGTCACCCACTCCCAGTGCAGAGAGACAGAAGCCTAGCTGCGAAGGAGACAGGAGAGGATGAGTAGGGCAGGGCATGTGCTCCACTCTTGGGAAGGAGTCTGGGCGGAGAGCATGCCTGTCCTTAACTCTGGGCCCAAGGAGACAGCAGTTCCTTGGCCACCCGTCCCTGGGGCAGACATGCGCTAGCCACCAGGCGCCTACTCTGAACTCGCAGAAACAGCTCCCTGAAATAACGGGGAGTCAGATGCCATCTTCCTCCAGGATGTGGAAGCTCGGAGGAGGCACGAGGTTTAAGGGGAAGGAGTGGGCACAGTCCCACAAACTCTCTAATCTGTGCACGGGCCGTGTGTAGGGATCCTGTCGCCTCCTCTCTCCTGTGGTGAAGGCACTGGCCTAGACCCCTAGGTTGCCTGAGAGCCGGAGCAAAAGCCAAAGCCTAACCTACCCCAGGAAATGGTCATAGGCATAGAGTGCCATGCTAGGCCAAGCACGCTGCTGCAGGGTTGTGACTGTGTCTGCTTAGTTCGGCATAGCAAGGTGAATCCCGGGCGTAAACTCGGAGACCGGGAGAGCAAGTCCCAAGAGGCAACAGCTCTCCCGCGGCTCTTCTTCCCTCCCGCGCAGAGTGAACACCCAAAGCCTTTCTGAGGAAGCAGCAGCGAAGTGCGGTTCGTGCCATGTGAAAACCTCTGCGAAAGCATAGCAGTCGCTGGGAAATTAGAGTCGGATCTGAGAGCTGCTGTTGCTGCTTGCTTTAGCCTAGTATTTGCAGAACGATGGGAGAAACCCGCATGGAGCGAAAGCCTCTTTGCCCTGGCATCCCCTCTGGGAAAGCACAGCATTCTTTGGGAAATCAGAGTCCGGTCTGAGGGATGCTCCTGTTTGCTTGAGCTGGTCTCCTCAGCACGGTGTAATAAACCCATATGGAGCGAAATCCTCTATGCCTGGGCATCCCTGCTGCATGGGAGAGAAGCGCGATTGCACCTGTGGAAAGAGCCTTAAGGAAAGGGAAATGTTTTTCACTCTGCTCCCCAGGAGCATATCTGTGGAAAGTGCAGCAAGCTGCCGGAGAGAAGAGCAGGAGCCGTTGGACTTCTGGTCTGGAAAAGATTGCGAAGCAGGAGAGCCGGCAATACAAGTATCCCCGGCTCCCAGTGCAGAGAGACAGAAGCCTGGCTGCTAAGGAGACAGGAAGGGATGCGTAGGGCAGGGCGCGTGCTCCACTCTTAGGAAGGAATCTGGGCAGAAAGCATGCCTGTCCTGAGCCTCTGGGCCCAAGGAGACAGCAGCTCCTTGGCCAGCTGTCCCTGGGGCAGACATGCGCTAGCCTCCAGGCGCCTACTCTGAACTCGCCGAATCAGCTCTCTGAAATAATGCGGAGTCAGATGCCGTCTTCCTCCATGATGGGGAAGCTCGGAGGAAGCATGGTGTTTAAGGGGAAGGAGTGGGCACAGTCCCCCAAAGCTCCCTAATCTGCGCACGGGCCTAGTGCAGGGATCCTGTCGCCTCCTCTCTCCTGTGGTGAAGGCACTGGCCTAGACCCGGAGTCTGCCTGATAGCCGGAGCAAATGGCAAAGCCTAACCTACCACAGAAGATGGTCATAGGCATAGAGTGCCATGCTAGGCCAAGCACGCTGCTGCAGGGTTGTGACTGTGTCTGCTTAGTTCCGCATAGCAAGGTGAATCCCGGGCGTAACCTCGGAGCCCGGGAAAGCAAGTCCCAAGAGGCACCAGCTCTCCCGCGGCTCTTCTTCGCTGCCGCGCAGAGTGAACACCCAAAGCCTTTCTGAGGAAGCAGCAGCGAAGTGCGGTTCGTGCCAAGCTGAAAACCTCTGCGTAAGCATAGTATTCCCTGGGAAATCAGAGTCGGATCTGAGGGCTGCTGTTGCTGCTTGCTTTAGACTCGTATTCGCAGCACGATGGGAGAAACCCGCATAGAGCGAAAGCCTCTTTGCCCTGGCATCCCCTCTGGGAAAGCACACCATTATTTCGGAAATCAGAGTCCGGTCTGAGTTATGCTCCTGTTTGCGTGAGCTGGTCTCCTCAGCACGGTGTAATAAACCCGCAGGGAGCGAAATCCTCTATGCCTGGGCATCCCCTCTGCCTGAGAGAGAAGCGCCGTTGCGCCTCTGGAAAGAGCATTAAAGAAAAGGGACACGTTTTTCAGGGCGGTCCCAAGGAGTAGTCTGTGGTAGGTGCAGCACGCTGCTCGGGGAGAAGAGCAAGTGCTGTTGGCCATGGTCTCGAAAAGGTGGCGAAGCAGGAGACCGGCCCTGGAAGGCACAGCGCCCGGAGGAAATACAAATGTCACCCACTCCCAGTGCAGAGAGACAGAAGCCTAGCTGCGAAGGAGACAGGAGAGGATGAGTAGGGCAGGGCATGTGCTCCACTCTTGGGAAGGAGTCTGGGCGGAGAGCATGCCTGTCCTTAACTCTGGGCCCAAGGAGACAGCAGTTCCTTGGCCACCCGTCCCTGGGGCAGACATGCGCTAGCCACCAGGCGCCTACTCTGAACTCGCAGAAACAGCTCCCTGAAATAACGGGGAGTCAGATGCCATCTTCCTCCAGGATGTGGAAGCTCGGAGGAGGCACGAGGTTTAAGGGGAAGGAGTGGGCACAGTCCCACAAACTCTCTAATCTGTGCACGGGCCGTGTGTAGGGATCCTGTCGCCTCCTCTCTCCTGTGGTGAAGGCACTGGCCTAGACCCCTAGGTTGCCTGAGAGCCGGAGCAAAAGCCAAAGCCTAACCTACCCCAGGAAATGGTCATAGGCATAGAGTGCCATGCTAGGCCAAGCACGCTGCTGCAGGGTTGTGACTGTGTCTGCTTAGTTCGGCATAGCAAGGTGAATCCCGGGCGTAAACTCGGAGACCGGGAGAGCAAGTCCCAAGAGGCAACAGCTCTCCCGCGGCTCTTCTTCCCTCCCGCGCAGAGTGAACACCCAAAGCCTTTCTGAGGAAGCAGCAGCGAAGTGCGGTTCGTGCCATGTGAAAACCTCTGCGAAAGCATAGCAGTCGCTGGGAAATTAGAGTCGGATCTGAGAGCTGCTGTTGCTGCTTGCTTTAGCCTAGTATTTGCAGAACGATGGGAGAAACCCGCATGGAGCGAAAGCCTCTTTGCCCTGGCATCCCCTCTGGGAAAGCACAGCATTCTTTGGGAAATCAGAGTCCGGTCTGAGGGATGCTCCTGTTTGCTTGAGCTGGTCTCCTCAGCACGGTGTAATAAACCCATATGGAGCGAAATCCTCTATGCCTGGGCATCCCTGCTGCATGGGAGAGAAGCGCGATTGCACCTGTGGAAAGAGCCTTAAGGAAAGGGAAATGTTTTTCACTCTGCTCCGCAGGAGCATATCTGTGGAAAGTGCAGCAAGCTGCCGGAGAGAAGAGCAGGAGCCGTTGGACTTCTGGTCTGGAAAAGATTGCGAAGCAGGAGAGCCGGCAATACAAGTATCCCCGGCTCCCAGTGCAGAGAGACAGAAGCCTGGCTGCTAAGGAGACAGGAAGGGATGCGTAGGGCAGGGCGCGTGCTCCACTCTTAGGAAGGAATCTGGGCAGAAAGCATGCCTGTCCTGAGCCTCTGGGCCCAAGGAGACAGCAGCTCCTTGGCCAGCTGTCCCTGGGGCAGACATGCGCTAGCCTCCAGGCGCCTACTCTGAACTCGCCGAATCAGCTCTCTGAAATAATGCGGAGTCAGATGCCGTCTTCCTCCATGATGGGGAAGCTCTGAGGAAGCATGGTGTTTAAGGGGAAGGAGTGGGCACAGTCCCCCAAAGCTCCCTAATCTGCGCACGGGCCTAGTGCAGGGATCCTGTCGCCTCCTCTCTCCTGTGGTGAAGGCACTGGCCTAGACCCGGAGTCTGCCTGATAGCCGGAGCAAATGGCAAATCCTAACCTACCACAGAAGATGGTCATAGGCATAGAGTGCCATGCTAGGCCAAGCACGCTGCTGCAGGGTTGTGACTGTGTCTGCTTAGTTCCGCATAGCAAGGTGAATCCCGGGCGTAACCTCGGAGCCCGGGAAAGCAAGTCCCAAGAGGCACCAGCTCTCCCGCGGCTCTTCTTCGCTGCCGCGCAGAGTGAACACCCAAAGCCTTTCTGAGGAAGCAGCAGCGAAGTGCGGTTCGTGCCAAGCTGAAAACCTCTGCGTAAGCATAGTATTCCCTGGGAAATCAGAGTCGGATCTGAGGGCTGCTGTTGCTGCTTGCTTTAGACTCGTATTCGCAGCACGATGGGAGAAACCCGCATAGAGCGAAAGCCTCTTTGCCCTGGCATCCCCTCTGGGAAAGCACACCATTATTTCGGAAATCAGAGTCCGGTCTGAGTTATGCTCCTGTTTGCGTGAGCTGGTCTCCTCAGCACGGTGTAATAAACCCGCAGTGAGCGAAATCCTCTATGCCTGGGCATCCCCTCTGCCTGAGAGAGAAGCGCCGTTGCGCCTCTGGAAAGAGCATTAAAGAAAAGGGACACGTTTTTCAGGGCGGTCCCAAGGAGTAGTCTGTGGTAGGTGCAGCACGCTGCTCGGGGAGAAGAGCAAGTGCTGTTGGCCATGGTCTCGAAAAGGTGGCGAAGCAGGAGACCGGCCCTGGAAGGCACAGCGCCCGGAGGAAATACAAATGTCACCCACTCCCAGTGCAGAGAGACAGAAGCCTAGCTGCGAAGGAGACAGGAGAGGATGAGTAGGGCAGGGCATGTGCTCCACTCTTGGGAAGGAGTCTGGGCGGAGAGCATGCCTGTCCTTAACTCTGGGCCCAAGGAGACAGCAGTTCCTTGGCCACCCGTCCCTGGGGCAGACATGCGCTAGCCACCAGGCGCCTACTCTGAACTCGCAGAAACAGCTCCCTGAAATAACGGGGAGTCAGATGCCATCTTCCTCCAGGATGTGGAAGCTCGGAGGAGGCACGAGGTTTAAGGGGAAGGAGTGGGCACAGTCCCACAAACTCTCTAATCTGTGCACGGGCCGTGTGTAGGGATCCTGTCGCCTCCTCTCTCCTGTGGTGAAGGCACTGGCCTAGACCCCTAGGTTGCCTGAGAGCCGGAGCAAAAGCCAAAGCCTAACCTACCCCAGGAAATGGTCATAGGCATAGAGTGCCATGCTAGGCCAAGCACGCTGCTGCAGGGTTGTGACTGTGTCTGCTTAGTTCGGCATAGCAAGGTGAATCCCGGGCGTAAACTCGGAGACCGGGAGAGCAAGTCCCAAGAGGCAACAGCTCTCCCGCGGCTCTTCTTCCCTCCCGCGCAGAGTGAACACCCAAAGCCTTTCTGAGGAAGCAGCAGCGAAGTGCGGTTCGTGCCATGTGAAAACCTCTGCGAAAGCATAGCAGTCGCTGGGAAATTAGAGTCGGATCTGAGAGCTGCTGTTGCTGCTTGCTTTAGCCTAGTATTTGCAGAACGATGGGAGAAACCCGCATGGAGCGAAAGCCTCTTTGCCCTGGCATCCCCTCTGGGAAAGCACAGCATTCTTTGGGAAATCAGAGTCCGGTCTGAGGGATGCTCCTGTTTGCTTGAGCTGGTCTCCTCAGCACGGTGTAATAAACCCATATGGAGCGAAATCCTCTATGCCTGGGCATCCCTGCTGCATGGGAGAGAAGCGCGATTGCACCTGTGGAAAGAGCCTTAAGGAAAGGGAAATGTTTTTCACTCTGCTCCGCAGGAGCATATCTGTGGAAAGTGCAGCAAGCTGCCGGAGAGAAGAGCAGGAGCCGTTGGACTTCTGGTCTGGAAAAGATTGCGAAGCAGGAGAGCCGGCAATACAAGTATCCCCGGCTCCCAGTGCAGAGAGACAGAAGCCTGGCTGCTAAGGAGACAGGAAGGGATGCGTAGGGCAGGGCGCGTGCTCCACTCTTAGGAAGGAATCTGGGCAGAAAGCATGCCTGTCCTGAGCCTCTGGGCCCAAGGAGACAGCAGCTCCTTGGCCAGCTGTCCCTGGGGCAGACATGCGCTAGCCTCCAGGCGCCTACTCTGAACTCGCCGAATCAGCTCTCTGAAATAATGCGGAGTCAGATGCCGTCTTCCTCCATGATGGGGAAGCTCGGAGGAAGCATGGTGTTTAAGGGGAAGGAGTGGGCACAGTCCCCCAAAGCTCCCTAATCTGCGCACGGGCCTAGTGCAGGGATCCTGTCGCCTCCTCTCTCCTGTGGTGAAGGCACTGGCCTAGACCCGGAGTCTGCCTGATAGCCGGAGCAAATGGCAAAGCCTAACCTACCACAGAAGATGGTCATAGGCATAGAGTGCCATGCTAGGCCAAGCACGCTGCTGCAGGGTTGTGACTGTGTCTGCTTAGTTCCGCATAGCAAGGTGAATCCCGGGCGTAACCTCGGAGCCCGGGAAAGCAAGTCCCAAGAGGCACCAGCTCTCCCGCGGCTCTTCTTCGCTGCCGCGCAGAGTGAACACCCAAAGCCTTTCTGAGGAAGCAGCAGCGAAGTGCGGTTCGTGCCAAGCTGAAAACCTCTGCGTAAGCATAGTATTCCCTGGGAAATCAGAGTCGGATCTGAGGGCTGCTGTTGCTGCTTGCTTTAGACTCGTATTCGCAGCACGATGGGAGAAACCCGCATAGAGCGAAAGCCTCTTTGCCCTGGCATCCCCTCTGGGAAAGCACACCATTATTTCGGAAATCAGAGTCCGGTCTGAGTTATGCTCCTGTTTGCGTGAGCTGGTCTCCTCAGCACGGTGTAATAAACCCGCAGGGAGCGAAATCCTCTATGCCTGGGCATCCCCTCTGCCTGAGAGAGAAGCGCCGTTGCGCCTCTGGAAAGAGCATTAAAGAAAAGGGACACGTTTTTCAGGGCGGTCCCAAGGAGTAGTCTGTGGTAGGTGCAGCACGCTGCTCGGGGAGAAGAGCAAGTGCTGTTGGCCATGGTCTCGAAAAGGTGGCGAAGCAGGAGACCGGCCCTGGAAGGCACAGCGCCCGGAGGAAATACAAATGTCACCCACTCCCAGTGCAGAGAGACAGAAGCCTAGCTGCGAAGGAGACAGGAGAGGATGAGTAGGGCAGGGCATGTGCTCCACTCTTGGGAAGGAGTCTGGGCGGAGAGCATGCCTGTCCTTAACTCTGGGCCCAAGGAGACAGCAGTTCCTTGGCCACCCGTCCCTGGGGCAGACATGCGCTAGCCACCAGGCGCCTACTCTGAACTCGCAGAAACAGCTCCCTGAAATAACGGGGAGTCAGATGCCATCTTCCTCCAGGATGTGGAAGCTCGGAGGAGGCACGAGGTTTAAGGGGAAGGAGTGGGCACAGTCCCACAAACTCTCTAATCTGTGCACGGGCCGTGTGTAGGGATCCTGTCGCCTCCTCTCTCCTGTGGTGAAGGCACTGGCCTAGACCCCTAGGTTGCCTGAGAGCCGGAGCAAAAGCCAAAGCCTAACCTACCCCAGGAAATGGTCATAGGCATAGAGTGCCATGCTAGGCCAAGCACGCTGCTGCAGGGTTGTGACTGTGTCTGCTTAGTTCGGCATAGCAAGGTGAATCCCGGGCGTAAACTCGGAGACCGGGAGAGCAAGTCCCAAGAGGCAACAGCTCTCCCGCGGCTCTTCTTCCCTCCCGCGCAGAGTGAACACCCAAAGCCTTTCTGAGGAAGCAGCAGCGAAGTGCGGTTCGTGCCATGTGAAAACCTCTGCGAAAGCATAGCAGTCGCTGGGAAATTAGAGTCGGATCTGAGAGCTGCTGTTGCTGCTTGCTTTAGCCTAGTATTTGCAGAACGATGGGAGAAACCCGCATGGAGCGAAAGCCTCTTTGCCCTGGCATCCCCTCTGGGAAAGCACAGCATTCTTTGGGAAATCAGAGTCCGGTCTGAGGGATGCTCCTGTTTGCTTGAGCTGGTCTCCTCAGCACGGTGTAATAAACCCATATGGAGCGAAATCCTCTATGCCTGGGCATCCCTGCTGCATGGGAGAGAAGCGCGATTGCACCTGTGGAAAGAGCCTTAAGGAAAGGGAAATGTTTTTCACTCTGCTCCGCAGGAGCATATCTGTGGAAAGTGCAGCAAGCTGCCGGAGAGAAGAGCAGGAGCCGTTGGACTTCTGGTCTGGAAAAGATTGCGAAGCAGGAGAGCCGGCAATACAAGTATCCCCGGCTCCCAGTGCAGAGAGACAGAAGCCTGGCTGCTAAGGAGACAGGAAGGGATGCGTAGGGCAGGGCGCGTGCTCCACTCTTAGGAAGGAATCTGGGCAGAAAGCATGCCTGTCCTGAGCCTCTGGGCCCAAGGAGACAGCAGCTCCTTGGCCAGCTGTCCCTGGGGCAGACATGCGCTAGCCTCCAGGCGCCTACTCTGAACTCGCCGAATCAGCTCTCTGAAATAATGCGGAGTCAGATGCCGTCTTCCTCCATGATGGGGAAGCTCGGAGGAAGCATGGTGTTTAAGGGGAAGGAGTGGGCACAGTCCCCCAAAGCTCCCTAATCTGCGCACGGGCCTAGTGCAGGGATCCTGTCGCCTCCTCTCTCCTGTGGTGAAGGCACTGGCCTAGACCCGGAGTCTGCCTGATAGCCGGAGCAAATGGCAAAGCCTAACCTACCACAGAAGATGGTCATAGGCATAGAGTGCCATGCTAGGCCAAGCACGCTGCTGCAGGGTTGTGACTGTGTCTGCTTAGTTCCGCATAGCAAGGTGAATCCCGGGCGTAACCTCGGAGCCCGGGAAAGCAAGTCCCAAGAGGCACCAGCTCTCCCGCGGCTCTTCTTCGCTGCCGCGCAGAGTGAGCACCCAAAGCCTTTCTGAGGAAGCAGCAGCGAAGTGCGGTTCGTGCCAAGCTGAAAACCTCTGCGTAAGCATAGTATTCCCTGGGAAATCAGAGTCGGATCTGAGGGCTGCTGTTGCTGCTTGCTTTAGACTCGTATTCGCAGCACGATGGGAGAAACCCGCATAGAGCGAAAGCCTCTTTGCCCTGGCATCCCCTCTGGGAAAGCACACCATTATTTCGGAAATCAGAGTCCGGTCTGAGTTATGCTCCTGTTTGCGTGAGCTGGTCTCCTCAGCACTGTGTAATAAACCCGCAGGGAGCGAAATCCTCTATGCCTGGGCATCCCCTCTGCCTGAGAGAGAAGCGCCGTTGCGCCTCTGGAAAGACCATTAAAGAAAAGGGACACGTTTTTCAGGGCGGTCCCAAGGAGTAGTCTGTGGTAGGTGCAGCACGCTGCTCGGGGAGAAGAGCAAGTGCTGTTGGCCATGGTCTCGAAAAGGTGGCGAAGCAGGAGACCGGCCCTGGAAGGCACAGCGCCCGGAGGAAATACAAATGTCACCCACTCCCAGTGCAGAGAGACAGAAGCCTAGCTGCGAAGGAGACAGGAGAGGATGAGTAGGGCAGGGCATGTGCTCCACTCTTGGGAAGGAGTCTGGGCGGAGAGCATGCCTGTCCTTAACTCTGGGCCCAAGGAGACAGCAGTTCCTTGGCCACCCGTCCCTGGGGCAGACATGCGCTAGCCACCAGGCGCCTACTCTGAACTCGCAGAAACAGCTCCCTGAAATAACGGGGAGTCAGATGCCATCTTCCTCCAGGATGTGGAAGCTCGGAGGAGGCACGAGGTTTAAGGGGAAGGAGTGGGAACAGTCCCACAAACTCTCTAATCTGTGCACGGGCCGTGTGTAGGGATCCTGTCGCCTCCTCTCTCCTGTGGTGAAGGCACTGGCCTAGACCCCTAGGTTGCCTGAGAGCCGGAGCAAAAGCCAAAGCCTAACCTACCCCAGGAAATGGTCATAGGCATAGAGTGCCATGCTAGGCCAAGCACGCTGCTGCAGGGTTGTGACTGTGTCTGCTTAGTTCGGCATAGCAAGGTGAATCCCGGGCGTAAACTCGGAGACCGGGAGAGCAAGTCCCAAGAGGCAACAGCTCTCCCGCGGCTCTTCTTCCCTCCCGCGCAGAGTGAACACACAAAGCCTTTCTGAGGAAGCAGCAGCGAAGTGCGGTTCGTGCCATGTGAAAACCTCTGCGAAAGCATAGCAGTCACTGGGAAATTAGAGTCGGATCTGAGAGCTGCTGTTGCTGCTTGCTTTAGCCTAGTATTTGCAGAACGATGGGAGAAACCCGCATGGAGCGAAAGCCTCTTTGCCCTGGCATCCCCTCTGGGAAAGCACAGCATTCTTTGGGAAATCAGAGTCCGGTCTGAGGGATGCTCCTGTTTGCTTGAGCTGGTCTCCTCAGCACGGTGTAGTAAACCCATATGGAGCGAAATCCTCTATGCCTGGGCATCCCTGCTGCATGGGAGAGAAGCGCGATTGCACCTGTGGAAAGAGCCTTAAGGAAAGGGAAATGTTTTTCACTCTGCTCCGCAGGAGCATATCTGTGGAAAGTGCAGCAAGCTGCCGGAGAGAAGAGCAGGAGCCGTTGGACTTCTGGTCTGGAAAAGATTGCGAAGCAGGAGAGCCGGCAATACAAGTATCCCCGGCTCCCAGTGCAGAGAGACAGAAGCCTGGCTGCTAAGGAGACAGGAAGGGATGCGTAGGGCAGGGCGCGTGCTCCACTCTTAGGAAGGAATCTGGGCAGAAAGCATGCCTGTCCTGAGCCTCTGGGCCCAAGGAGACAGCAGCTCCTTGGCCAGCTGTCCCTGGGGCAGACATGCGCTAGCCTCCAGGCGCCTACTCTGAACTCGCCGAATCAGCTCTCTGAAATAATGCGGAGTCAGATGCCGTCTTCCTCCATGATGGGGAAGCTCGGAGGAAGCATGGTGTTTAAGGGGAAGGAGTGGGCACAGTCCCCCAAAGCTCCCTAATCTGCGCACGGGCCTAGTGCAGGGATCCTGTCGCCTCCTCTCTCCTGTGGTGAAGGCACTGGCCTAGACCCGGAGTCTGCCTGATAGCCGGAGCAAATGGCAAAGCCTAACCTACCACAGAAGATGGTCATAGGCATAGAGTGCCATGCTAGGCCAAGCACGCTGCTGCAGGGTTGTGACTGTGTCTGCTTAGTTCCGCATAGCAAGGTGAATCCCGGGCGTAACCTCGGAGCCCGGGAAAGCAAGTCCCAAGAGGCACCAGCTCTCCCGCGGCTCTTCTTCGCTGCCGCGCAGAGTGAACACCCAAAGCCTTTCTGAGGAAGCAGCAGCGAAGTGCGGTTCGTGCCAAGCTGAAAACCTCTGCGTAAGCATAGTATTCCCTGGGAAATCAGAGTCGGATCTGAGGGCTGCTGTTGCTGCTTGCTTTAGACTCGTATTCGCAGCACGATGGGAGAAACCCGCATAGAGCGAAAGCCTCTTTGCCCTGGCATCCCCTCTGGGAAAGCACACCATTATTTCGGAAATCAGAGTCCGGTCTGAGTTATGCTCCTGTTTGCGTGAGCTGGTCTCCTCAGCACGGTGTAATAAACCCGCAGGGAGCGAAATCCTCTATGCCTGGGCATCCCCTCTGGCTGAGAGAGAAGCGCCGTTGCGCCTCTGGAAAGAGCATTAAAGAAAAGGGACACGTTTTTCAGGGCGGTCCCAAGGAGTAGTCTGTGGTAGGTGCAGCACGCTGCTCGGGGAGAAGAGCAAGTGCTGTTGGCCATGGTCTCGAAAAGGTGGCGAAGCAGGAGACCGGCCCTGGAAGGCACAGCGCCCGGAGGAAATACAAATGTCACCCACTCCCAGTGCAGAGAGACAGAAGCCTAGCTGCGAAGGAGACAGGAGAGGATGAGTAGGGCAGGGCATGTGCTCCACTCTTGGGAAGGAGTCTGGGCGGAGAGCATGCCTGTCCTTAACTCTGGGCCCAAGGAGACAGCAGTTCCTTGGCCACCCGTCCCTGGGGCAGACATGCGCTAGCCACCAGGCGCCTACTCTGAACTCGCAGAAACAGCTCCCTGAAATAACGGGGAGTCAGATGCCATCTTCCTCCAGGATGTGGAAGCTCGGAGGAGGCACGAGGTTTAAGGGGAAGGAGTGGGCACAGTCCCACAAACTCTCTAATCTGTGCACGGGCCGTGTGTAGGGATCCTGTCGCCTCCTCTCTCCTGTGGTGAAGGCACTGGCCTAGACCCCTAGGTTGCCTGAGAGCCGGAGCAAAAGCCAAAGCCTAACCTACCCCAGGAAATGGTCATAGGCATAGAGTGCCATGCTAGGCCAAGCACGCTGCTGCAGGGTTGTGACTGTGTCTGCTTAGTTCGGCATAGCAAGGTGAATCCCGGGCATAAACTCGGAGACCGGGAGAGCAAGTCCCAAGAGGCAACAGCTCTCCCGCGGCTCTTCTTCCCTCCCGCGCAGAGTGAACACCCAAAGCCTTTCTGAGGAAGCAGCAGCGAAGTGCGGTTCGTGCCATGTGAAAACCTCTGCGAAAGCATAGCAGTCGCTGGGAAATTAGAGTCGGATCTGAGAGCTGCTGTTGCTGCTTGCTTTAGCCTAGTATTTGCAGAACGATGGGAGAAACCCGCATGGAGCGAAAGCCTCTTTGCCCTGGCATCCCCTCTGGGAAAGCACAGCATTCTTTGGGAAATCAGAGTCCGGTCTGAGGGATGCTCCTGTTTGCTTGAGCTGGTCTCCTCAGCACGGTGTAATAAACCCATATGGAGCGAAATCCTCTATGCCTGGGCATCCCTGCTGCATGGGAGAGAAGCGCGATTGCACCTGTGGAAAGAGCCTTAAGGAAAGGGAAATGTTTTTCACTCTGCTCCGCAGGAGCATATCTGTGGAAAGTGCAGCAAGCTGCCGGAGAGAAGAGCAGGAGCCGTTGGACTTCTGGTCTGGAAAAGATTGCGAAGCAGGAGAGCCGGCAATACAAGTATCCCCGGCTCCCAGTGCAGAGAGACAGAAGCCTGGCTGCTAAGGAGACAGGAAGGGATGCGTAGGGCAGGGCGCGTGCTCCACTCTTAGGAAGGAATCTGGGCAGAAAGCATGCCTGTCCTGAGCCTCTGGGCCCAAGGAGACAGCAGCTCCTTGGCCAGCTGTCCCTGGGGCTGACATGCGCTAGCCTCCAGGCGCCTACTCTGAACTCGCCGAATCAGCTCTCTGAAATAATGCGGAGTCAGATGCCGTCTTCCTCCATGATGGGGAAGCTCGGAGGAAGCATGGTGTTTAAGGGGAAGGAGTGGGCACAGTCCCCCAAAGCTCCCTAATCTGCGCACGGGCCTAGTGCAGGGATCCTGTCGCCTCCTCTCTCCTGTGGTGAAGGCACTGGCCTAGACCCGGAGTCTGCCTGATAGCCGGAGCAAATGGCAAAGCCTAACCTACCACAGAAGATGGTCATAGGCATAGAGTGCCATGCTAGGCCAAGCACGCTGCTGCAGGGTTGTGACTGTGTCTGCTTAGTTCCGCATAGCAAGGTGAATCCCGGGCGTAACCTCGGAGCCCGGGAAAGCAAGTCCCAAGAGGCACCAGCTCTCCCGCGGCTCTTCTTCGCTGCCGCGCAGAGTGAACACCCAAAGCCTTTCTGAGGAAGCAGCAGCGAAGTGCGGTTCGTGCCAAGCTGAAAACCTCTGCGTAAGCATAGTATTCCCTGGGAAATCAGAGTCGGATCTGAGGGCTGCTGTTGCTGCTTGCTTTAGACTCGTATTCGCAGCACGATGGGAGAAACCCGCATAGAGCGAAAGCCTCTTTGCCCTGGCATCCCCTCTGGGAAAGCACACCATTATTTCGGAAATCAGAGTCCGGTCTGAGTTATGCTCCTGTTTGCGTGAGCTGGTCTCCTCAGCACGGTGTAATAAACCCGCAGGGAGCGAAATCCTCTATGCCTGGGCATCCCCTCTGCCTGAGAGAGAAGCGCCGTTGCGCCTCTGGAAAGAGCATTAAAGAAAAGGGACACGTTTTTCAGGGCGGTCCCAAGGAGTAGTCTGTGGTAGGTGCAGCACGCTGCTCGGGGAGAAGAGCAAGTGCTGTTGGCCATGGTCTCGAAAAGGTGGCGAAGCAGGAGACCGGCCCTGGAAGGCACAGCGCCCGGAGGAAATACAAATGTCACCCACTCCCAGTGCAGAGAGACAGAAGCCTAGCTGCGAAGGAGACAGGAGAGGATGAGTAGGGCAGGGCATGTGCTCCACTCTTGGGAAGGAGTCTGGGCGGAGAGCATGCCTGTCCTTAACTCTGGGCCCAAGGAGACAGCAGTTCCTTGGCCACCCGTCCCTGGGGCAGACATGCGCTAGCCACCAGGCGCCTACTCTGAACTCGCAGAAACAGCTCCGTGAAATAACGGGGAGTCAGATGCCATCTTCCTCCAGGATGTGGAAGCTCGGAGGAGGCACGAGGTTTAAGGGGAAGGAGTGGGCACAGTCCCACAAACTCTCTAATCTGTGCACGGGCCGTGTGTAGGGATCCTGTCGCCTCCTCTCTCCTGTGGTGAAGGCACTGGCCTAGACCCCTAGGTTGCCTGAGAGCCGGAGCAAAAGCCAAAGCCTAACCTACCCCAGGAAATGGTCATAGGCATAGAGTGCCATGCTAGGCCAAGCACGCTGCTGCAGGGTTGTGACTGTGTCTGCTTAGTTCGGCATAGCAAGGTGAATCCCGGGCGTAAACTCGGAGACCGGGAGAGCAAGTCCCAAGAGGCAACAGCTCTCCCGCGGCTCTTCTTCCCTCCCGCGCAGAGTGAACACCCAAAGCCTTTCTGAGGAAGCAGCAGCGAAGTGCGGTTCGTGCCATGTGAAAACCTCTGCGAAAGCATAGCAGTCACTGGGAAATTAGAGTCGGATCTGAGAGCTGCTGTTGCTGCTTGCTTTAGCCTAGTATTTGCAGAACGATGGGAGAAACCCGCATGGAGCGAAAGCCTCTTTGCCCTGGCATCCCCTCTGGGAAAGCACAGCATTCTTTGGGAAATCAGAGTCCGGTCTGAGGGATGCTCCTGTTTGCTTGAGCTGGTCTCCTCAGCACGGTGTAGTAAACCCATATGGAGCGAAATCCTCTATGCCTGGGCATCCCTGCTGCATGGGAGAGAAGCGCGATTGCACCTGTGGAAAGAGCCTTAAGGAAAGGGAAATGTTTTTCACTCTGCTCCGCAGGAGCATATCTGTGGAAAGTGCAGCAAGCTGCCGGAGAGAAGAGCAGGAGCCGTTGGACTTCTGGTCTGGAAAAGATTGCGAAGCAGGAGAGCCGGCAATACAAGTATCCCCGGCTCCCAGTGCAGAGAGACAGAAGCCTGGCTGCTAAGGAGACAGGAAGGGATGCGTAGGGCAGGGCGCGTGCTCCACTCTTAGGAAGGAATCTGGGCAGAAAGCATGCCTGTCCTGAGCCTCTGGGCCCAAGGAGACAGCAGCTCCTTGGCCAGCTGTCCCTGGGGCAGACATGCGCTAGCCTCCAGGCGCCTACTCTGAACTCGCCGAATCAGCTCTCTGAAATAATGCGGAGTCAGATGCCGTCTTCCTCCATGATGGGGAAGCTCGGAGGAAGCATGGTGTTTAAGGGGAAGGAGTGGGCACAGTCCCCCAAAGCTCCCTAATCTGCGCACGGGCCTAGTGCAGGGATCCTGTCGCCTCCTCTCTCCTGTGGTGAAGGCACTGGCCTAGACCCGGAGTCTGCCTGATAGCCGGAGCAAATGGCAAAGCCTAACCTACCACAGAAGATGGTCATAGGCATAGAGTGCCATGCTAGGCCAAGCACGCTGCTGCAGGGTTGTGACTGTGTCTGCTTAGTTCCGCATAGCAAGGTGAATCTCGGGCGTAACCTCGGAGCCCGGGAAAGCAAGTCCCAAGAGGCACCAGCTCTCCCGCGGCTCTTCTTCGCTGCCGCGCAGAGTGAACACCCAAAGCCTTTCTGAGGAAGCAGCAGCGAAGTGCGGTTCGTGCCAAGCTGAAAACCTCTGCGTAAGCATAGTATTCCCTGGGAAATCAGAGTCGGATCTGAGGGCTGCTGTTGCTGCTTGCTTTAGACTCGTATTCGCAGCACGATGGGAGAAACCCGCATAGAGCGAAAGCCTCTTTGCCCTGGCATCCCCTCTGGGAAAGCACACCATTATTTCGGAAATCAGAGTCCGGTCTGAGTTATGCTCCTGTTTGCGTGAGCTGGTCTCCTCAGCACGGTGTAATAAACCCGCAGGGAGCGAAATCCTCTATGCCTGGGCATCCCCTCTGCCTGAGAGAGAAGCGCCGTTGCGCCTCTGGAAAGAGCATTAAAGAAAAGGGACACGTTTTTCAGGGCGGTCCCAAGGAGTAGTCTGTGGTAGGTGCAGCACGCTGCTCGGGGAGAAGAGCAAGTGCTGTTGGCCATGGTCTCGAAAAGGTGGCGAAGCAGGAGACCGGCCCTGGAAGGCACAGCGCCCGGAGGAAATACAAATGTCACCCACTCCCAGTGCAGAGAGACAGAAGCCTAGCTGCGAAGGAGACAGGAGAGGATGAGTAGGGCAGGGCATGTGCTCCACTCTTGGGAAGGAGTCTGGGCGGAGAGCATGCCTGTCCTTAACTCTGGGCCCAAGGAGACAGCAGTTCCTTGGCCACCCGTCCCTGGGGCAGACATGCGCTAGCCACCAGGCGCCTACTCTGAACTCGCAGAAACAGCTCCCTGAAATAACGGGGAGTCAGATGCCATCTTCCTCCAGGATGTGGAAGCTCGGAGGAGGCACGAGGTTTAAGGGGAAGGAGTGGGCACAGTCCCACAAACTCTCTAATCTGTGCACGGGCCGTGTGTAGGGATCCTGTCGCCTCCTCTCTCCTGTGGTGAAGGCACTGGCCTAGACCCCTAGGTTGCCTGAGAGCCGGAGCAAAAGCCAAAGCCTAACCTACCCCAGGAAATGGTCATAGGCATAGAGTGCCATGCTAGGCCAAGCACGCTGCTGCAGGGTTGTGACTGTGTCTGCTTAGTTCGGCATAGCAAGGTGAATCCCGGGCGTAAACTCGGAGACCGGGAGAGCAAGTCCCAAGAGGCAACAGCTCTCCCGCGGCTCTTCTTCCCTCCCGCGCACAGTGAACACCCAAAGCCTTTCTGAGGAAGCAGCAGCGAAGTGCGGTTCGTGCCATGTGAAAACCTCTGCGAAAGCATAGCAGTCGCTGGGAAATTAGAGTCGGATCTGAGAGCTGCTGTTGCTGCTTGCTTTAGCCTAGTATTTGCAGAACGATGGGAGAAACCCGCATGGAGCGAAAGCCTCTTTGCCCTGGCATCCCCTCTGGGAAAGCACAGCATTCTTTGGGAAATCAGAGTCCGGTCTGAGGGATGCTCCTGTTTGCTTGAGCTGGTCTCCTCAGCACGGTGTAATAAACCCATATGGAGCGAAATCCTCTATGCCTGGGCATCCCTGCTGCATGGGAGAGAAGCGCGATTGCACCTGTGGAAAGAGCCTTAAGGAAAGGGAAATGTTTTTCACTCTGCTCCGCAGGAGCATATCTGTGGAAAGTGCAGCAAGCTGCTGGAGAGAAGAGCAGGAGCCGTTGGACTTCTGGTCTGGAAAAGATTGCGAAGCAGGAGAGCCGGCAATACAAGTATCCCCGGCTCCCAGTGCAGAGAGACAGAAGCCTGGCTGCTAAGGAGACAGGAAGGGATGCGTAGGGCAGGGCGCGTGCTCCACTCTTAGGAAGGAATCTGGGCAGAAAGCATGCCTGTCCTGAGCCTCTGGGCCCAAGGAGACAGCAGCTCCTTGGCCAGCTGTCCCTGGGGCAGACATGCGCTAGCCTCCAGGCGCCTACTCTGAACTCGCCGAATCAGCTCTCTGAAATAATGCGGAGTCAGATGCCGTCTTCCTCCATGATGGGGAAGCTCGGAGGAAGCATGGTGTTTAAGGGGAAGGAGTGGGCACAGTCCCCCAAAGCTCCCTAATCTGCGCACGGGCCTAGTGCAGGGATCCTGTCGCCTCCTCTCTCCTGTGGTGAAGGCACTGGCCTAGACCCGGAGTCTGCCTGATAGCCGGAGCAAATGGCAAAGCCTAACCTACCACAGAAGATGGTCATAGGCATAGAGTGCCATGCTAGGCCAAGCACGCTGCTGCAGGGTTGTGACTGTGTCTGCTTAGTTCCGCATAGCAAGGTGAATCCCGGGCGTAACCTCGGAGCCCGGGAAAGCAAGTCCCAAGAGGCACCAGCTCTCCCGCGGCTCTTCTTCGCTGCCGCGCAGAGTGAACACCCAAAGCCTTTCTGAGGAAGCAGCAGCGAAGTGCGGTTCGTGCCAAGCTGAAAACCTCTGCGTAAGCATAGTATTCCCTGGGAAATCAGAGTCGGATCTGAGGGCTGCTGTTGCTGCTTGCTTTAGACTCGTATTCGCAGCACGATGGGAGAAACCCGCATAGAGCGAAAGCCTCTTTGCCCTGGCATCCCCTCTGGGAAAGCACACCATTATTTCGGAAATCAGAGTCCGGTCTGAGTTATGCTCCTGTTTGCGTGAGCTGGTCTCCTCAGCACGGTGTAATAAACCCGCAGGGAGCGAAATCCTCTATGCCTGGGCATCCCCTCTGCCTGAGAGAGAAGCGCCGTTGCGCCTCTGGAAAGAGCATTAAAGAAAAGGGACACGTTTTTCAGGGCGGTCCCAAGGAGTAGTCTGTGGTAGGTGCAGCACGCTGCTCGGGGAGAAGAGCAAGTGCTGTTGGCCATGGTCTCGAAAAGGTGGCGAAGCAGGAGACCGGCCCTGGAAGGCACAGCGCCCGGAGGAAATACAAATGTCACCCACTCCCAGTGCAGAGAGACAGAAACCTAGCTGCGAAGGAGACAGGAGAGGATGAGTAGGGCAGGGCATGTGCTCCACTCTTGGGAAGGAGTCTGGGCGGAGAGCATGCCTGTCCTTAACTCTGGGCCCAAGGAGACAGCAGTTCCTTGGCCACCCGTCCCTGGGGCAGACATGCGCTAGCCACCAGGCGCCTACTCTGAACTCGCAGAAACAGCTCCCTGAAATAACGGGGAGTCAGATGCCATCTTCCTCCAGGATGTGGAAGCTCGGAGGAGGCACGAGGTTTAAGGGGAAGGAGTGGGCACAGTCCCACAAACTCTCTAATCTGTGCACGGGCCGTGTGTAGGGATCCTGTCGCCTCCTCTCTCCTGTGGTGAAGGCACTGGCCTAGACCCCTAGGTTGCCTGAGAGCCGGAGCAAAAGCCAAAGCCTAACCTACCCCAGGAAATGGTCATAGGCATAGAGTGCCATGCTAGGCCAAGCACGCTGCTGCAGGGTTGTGACTGTGTCTGCTTAGTTCGGCATAGCAAGGTGAATCCCGGGCGTAAACTCGGAGACCGGGAGAGCAAGTCCCAAGAGGCAACAGCTCTCCCGCGGCTCTTCTTCCCTCCCGCGCACAGTGAACACCCAAAGCCTTTCTGAGGAAGCAGCAGCGAAGTGCGGTTCGTGCCATGTGAAAACCTCTGCGAAAGCATAGCAGTCGCTGGGAAATTAGAGTCGGATCTGAGAGCTGCTGTTGCTGCTTGCTTTAGCCTAGTATTTGCAGAACGATGGGAGAAACCCGCATGGAGCGAAAGCCTCTTTGCCCTGGCATCCCCTCTGGGAAAGCACAGCATTCTTTGGGAAATCAGAGTCCGGTCTGAGGGATGCTCCTGTTTGCTTGAGCTGGTCTCCTCAGCACGGTGTAGTAAACCCATATGGAGCGAAATCCTCTATGCCTGGGCATCCCTGCTGCATGGGAGAGAAGCGCGATTGCACCTGTGGAAAGAGCCTTAAGGAAAGGGAAATGTTTTTCACTCTGCTCCGCAGGAGCATATCTGTGGAAAGTGCAGCAAGCTGCCGGAGAGAAGAGCAGGAGCCGTTGGACTTCTGGTCTGGAAAAGATTGCGAAGCAGGAGAGCCGGCAATACAAGTATCCCCGGCTCCCAGTGCAGAGAGACAGAAGCCTGGCTGCTAAGGAGACAGGAAGGGATGCGTAGGGCAGGGCGCGTGCTCCACTCTTAGGAAGGAATCTGGGCAGAAAGCATGCCTGTCCTGAGCCTCTGGGCCCAAGGAGACAGCAGCTCCTTGGCCAGCTGTCCCTGGGGCAGACATGCGCTAGCCTCCAGGCGCCTACTCTGAACTCGCCGAATCAGCTCTCTGAAATAATGCGGAGTCAGATGCCGTCTTCCTCCATGATGGGGAAGCTCGGAGGAAGCATGGTGTTTAAGGGGAAGGAGTGGGCACAGTCCCCCAAAGCTCCCTAATCTGCGCACGGGCCTAGTGCAGGGATCCTGTCGCCTCCTCTCTCCTGTGGTGAAGGCACTGGCCTAGACCCGGAGTCTGCCTGATAGCCGGAGCAAATGGCAAAGCCTAACCTACCACAGAAGATGGTCATAGGCATAGAGTGCCATGCTAGGCCAAGCACGCTGCTGCAGGGTTGTGACTGTGTCTGCTTAGTTCCGCATAGCAAGGTGAATCCCGGGCGTAACCTCGGAGCCCGGGAAAGCAAGTCCCAAGAGGCACCAGCTCTCCCGCGGCTCTTCTTCGCTGCCGCGCAGAGTGAACACCCAAAGCCTTTCTGAGGAAGCAGCAGCGAAGTGCGGTTCGTGCCAAGCTGAAAACCTCTGCGTAAGCATAGTATTCCCTGGGAAATCAGAGTCGGATCTGAGGGCTGCTGTTGCTGCTTGCTTTAGACTCGTATTCGCAGCACGATGGGAGAAACCCGCATAGAGCGAAAGCCTCTTTGCCCTGGCATCCCCTCTGGGAAAGCACACCATTATTTCGGAAATCAGAGTCCGGTCTGAGTTATGCTCCTGTTTGCGTGAGCTGGTCTCCTCAGCACGGTGTAATAAACCCGCAGGGAGCGAAATCCTCTATGCCTGGGCATCCCCTCTGGCTGAGAGAGAAGCGCCGTTGCGCCTCTGGAAAGAGCATTAAAGAAAAGGGACACGTTTTTCAGGGCGGTCCCAAGGAGTAGTCTGTGGTAGGTGCAGCACGCTGCTCGGGGAGAAGAGCAAGTGCTGTTGGCCATGGTCTCGAAAAGGTGGCGAAGCAGGAGACCGGCCCTGGAAGGCACAGCGCCCGGAGGAAATACAAATGTCACCCACTCCCAGTGCAGAGAGACAGAAGCCTAGCTGCGAAGGAGACAGGAGAGGATGAGTAGGGCAGGGCATGTGCTCCACTCTTGGGAAGGAGTCTGGGCGGAGAGCATGCCTGTCCTTAACTCTGGGCCCAAGGAGACAGCAGTTCCTTGGCCACCCGTCCCTGGGGCAGACATGCGCTAGCCACCAGGCGCCTACTCTGAACTCGCAGAAACAGCTCCCTGAAATAACGGGGAGTCAGATGCCATCTTCCTCCAGGATGTGGAAGCTCGGAGGAGGCACGAGGTTTAAGGGGAAGGAGTGGGCACAGTCCCACAAACTCTCTAATCTGTGCACGGGCCGTGTGTAGGGATCCTGTCGCCTCCTCTCTCCTGTGGTGAAGGCACTGGCCTAGACCCCTAGGTTGCCTGAGAGCCGGAGCAAAAGCCAAAGCCTAACCTACCCCAGGAAATGGTCATAGGCATAGAGTGCCATGCTAGGCCAAGCACGCTGCTGCAGGGTTGTGACTGTGTCTGCTTAGTTCGGCATAGCAAGGTGAATCCCGGGCGTAAACTCGGAGACCGGGAGAGCAAGTCCCAAGAGGCAACAGCTCTCCCGCGGCTCTTCTTCCCTCCCGCGCAGAGTGAACACCCAAAGCCTTTCTGAGGAAGCAGCAGCGAAGTGCGGTTCGTGCCATGTGAAAACCTCTGCGAAAGCATAGCAGTCGCTGGGAAATTAGAGTCGGATCTGAGAGCTGCTGTTGCTGCTTGCTTTAGCCTAGTATTTGCAGAACGATGGGAGAAACCCGCATGGAGCGAAAGCCTCTTTGCCCTGGCATCCCCTCTGGGAAAGCACAGCATTCTTTGGGAAATCAGAGTCCGGTCTGAGGGATGCTCCTGTTTGCTTGAGCTGGTCTCCTCAGCACAGTGTAATAAACCCATATGGAGCGAAATCCTCTATGCCTGGGCATCCCTGCTGCATGGGAGAGAAGCGCGATTGCACCTGTGGAAAGAGCCTTAAGGAAAGGGAAATGTTTTTCACTCTGCTCCGCAGGAGCATATCTGTGGAAAGTGCAGCAAGCTGCTGGAGAGAAGAGCAGGAGCCGTTGGACTTCTGGTCTGGAAAAGATTGCGAAGCAGGAGAGCCGGCAATACAAGTATCCCCGGCTCCCAGTGCAGAGAGACAGAAGCCTGGCTGCTAAGGAGACAGGAAGGGATGCGTAGGGCAGGGCGCGTGCTCCACTCTTAGGAAGGAATCTGGGCAGAAAGCATGCCTGTCCTGAGCCTCTGGGCCCAAGGAGACAGCAGCTCCTTGGCCAGCTGTCCCTGGGGCAGACATGCGCTAGCCTCCAGGCGCCTACTCTGAACTCGCCGAATCAGCTCTCTGAAATAATGCGGAGTCAGATGCCGTCTTCCTCCATGATGGGGAAGCTCGGAGGAAGCATGGTGTTTAAGGGGAAGGAGTGGGCACAGTCCCCCAAAGCTCCCTAATCTGCGCACGGGCCTAGTGCAGGGATCCTGTCGCCTCCTCTCTCCTGTGGTGAAGGCACTGGCCTAGACCCGGAGTCTGCCTGATAGCCGGAGCAAATGGCAAAGCCTAACCTACCACAGAAGATGGTCATAGGCATAGAGTGCCATGCTAGGCCAAGCACGCTGCTGCAGGGTTGTGACTGTGTCTGCTTAGTTCCGCATAGCAAGGTGAATCCCGGGCGTAACCTCGGAGCCCGGGAAAGCAAGTCCCAAGAGGCACCAGCTCTCCCGCGGCTCTTCTTCGCTGCCGCGCAGAGTGAACACCCAAAGCCTTTCTGAGGAAGCAGCAGCGAAGTGCGGTTCGTGCCAAGCTGAAAACCTCTGCGTAAGCATAGTATTCCCTGGGAAATCAGAGTCGGATCTGAGGGCTGCTGTTGCTGCTTGCTTTAGACTCGTATTCGCAGCACGATGGGAGAAACCCGCATAGAGCGAAAGCCTCTTTGCCCTGGCATCCCCTCTGGGAAAGCACACCATTATTTCGGAAATCAGAGTCCGGTCTGAGTTATGCTCCTGTTTGCGTGAGCTGGTCTCCTCAGCACGGTGTAATAAACCCGCAGGGAGCGAAATCCTCTATGCCTGGGCATCCCCTCTGCCTGAGAGAGAAGCGCCGTTGCGCCTCTGGAAAGAGCATTAAAGAAAAGGGACACGTTTTTCAGGGCGGTCCCAAGGAGTAGTCTGTGGTAGGTGCAGCACGCTGCTCGGGGAGAAGAGCAAGTGCTGTTGGCCATGGTCTCGAAAAGGTGGCGAAGCAGGAGACCGGCCCTGGAAGGCACAGCGCCCGGAGGAAATACAAATGTCACCCACTCCCAGTGCAGAGAGACAGAAACCTAGCTGCGAAGGAGACAGGAGAGGATGAGTAGGGCAGGGCATGTGCTCCACTCTTGGGAAGGAGTCTGGGCGGAGAGCATGCCTGTCCTTAACTCTGGGCCCAAGGAGACAGCAGTTCCTTGGCCACCCGTCCCTGGGGCAGACATGCGCTAGCCACCAGGCGCCTACTCTGAACTCGCAGAAACAGCTCCCTGAAATAACGGGGAGTCAGATGCCATCTTCCTCCAGGATGTGGAAGCTCGGAGGAGGCACGAGGTTTAAGGGGAAGGAGTGGGCACAGTCCCACAAACTCTCTAATCTGTGCACGGGCCGTGTGTAGGGATCCTGTCGCCTCCTCTCTCCTGTGGTGAAGGCACTGGCCTAGACCCCTAGGTTGCCTGAGAGCCGGAGCAAAAGCCAAAGCCTAACCTACCCCAGGAAATGGTCATAGGCATAGAGTGCCATGCTAGGCCAAGCACGCTGCTGCAGGGTTGTGACTGTGTCTGCTTAGTTCGGCATAGCAAGGTGAATCCCGGGCGTAAACTCGGAGACCGGGAGAGCAAGTCCCAAGAGGCAACAGCTCTCCCGCGGCTCTTCTTCCCTCCCGCGCAGAGTGAACACCCAAAGCCTTTCTGAGGAAGCAGCAGCGAAGTGCGGTTCGTGCCATGTGAAAACCTCTGCGAAAGCATAGCAGTCGCTGGGAAATTAGAGTCGGATCTGAGAGCTGCTGTTGCTGCTTGCTTTAGCCTAGTATTTGCAGAACGATGGGAGAAACCCGCATGGAGCGAAAGCCTCTTTGCCCTGGCATCCCCTCTGGGAAAGCACAGCATTCTTTGGGAAATCAGAGTCCGGTCTGAGGGATGCTCCTGTTTGCTTGAGCTGGTCTCCTCAGCACGGTGTAGTAAACCCATATGGAGCGAAATCCTCTATGCCTGGGCATCCCTGCTGCATGGGAGAGAAGCGCGATTGCACCTGTGGAAAGAGCCTTAAGGAAAGGGAAATGTTTTTCACTCTGCTCCGCAGGAGCATATCTGTGGAAAGTGCAGCAAGCTGCCGGAGAGAAGAGCAGGAGCCGTTGGACTTCTGGTCTGGAAAAGATTGCGAAGCAGGAGAGCCGGCAATACAAGTATCCCCGGCTCCCAGTGCAGAGAGACAGAAGCCTGGCTGCTAAGGAGACAGGAAGGGATGCGTAGGGCAGGGCGCGTGCTCCACTCTTAGGAAGGAATCTGGGCAGAAAGCATGCCTGTCCTGAGCCTCTGGGCCCAAGGAGACAGCAGCTCCTTGGCCAGCTGTCCCTGGGGCAGACATGCGCTAGCCTCCAGGCGCCTACTCTGAACTCGCCGAATCAGCTCTCTGAAATAATGCGGAGTCAGATGCCGTCTTCCTCCATGATGGGGAAGCTCGGAGGAAGCATGGTGTTTAAGGGGAAGGAGTGGGCACAGTCCCCCAAAGCTCCCTAATCTGCGCACGGGCCTAGTGCAGGGATCCTGTCGCCTCCTCTCTCCTGTGGTGAAGGCACTGGCCTAGACCCGGAGTCTGCCTGATAGCCGGAGCAAATGGCAAAGCCTAACCTACCACAGAAGATGGTCATAGGCATAGAGTGCCATGCTAGGCCAAGCACGCTGCTGCAGGGTTGTGACTGTGTCTGCTTAGTTCCGCATAGCAAGGTGAATCCCGGGCGTAACCTCGGAGCCCGGGAAAGCAAGTCCCAAGAGGCACCAGCTCTCCCGCGGCTCTTCTTCGCTGCCGCGCAGAGTGAACACCCAAAGCCTTTCTGAGGAAGCAGCAGCGAAGTGCGGTTCGTGCCAAGCTGAAAACCTCTGCGTAAGCATAGTATTCCCTGGGAAATCAGAGTCGGATCTGAGGGCTGCTGTTGCTGCTTGCTTTAGACTCGTATTCGCAGCACGATGGGAGAAACCCGCATAGAGCGAAAGCCTCTTTGCCCTGGCATCCCCTCTGGGAAAGCACACCATTATTTCGGAAATCAGAGTCCGGTCTGAGTTATGCTCCTGTTTGCGTGAGCTGGTCTCCTCAGCACGGTGTAATAAACCCGCAGGGAGCGAAATCCTCTATGCCTGGGCATCCCCTCTGGCTGAGAGAGAAGCGCCGTTGCGCCTCTGGAAAGAGCATTAAAGAAAAGGGACACGTTTTTCAGGGCGGTCCCAAGGAGTAGTCTGTGGTAGGTGCAGCACGCTGCTCGGGGAGAAGAGCAAGTGCTGTTGGCCATGGTCTCGAAAAGGTGGCGAAGCAGGAGACCGGCCCTGGAAGGCACAGCGCCCGGAGGAAATACAAATGTCACCCACTCCCAGTGCAGAGAGACAGAAGCCTAGCTGCGAAGGAGACAGGAGAGGATGAGTAGGGCAGGGCATGTGCTCCACTCTTGGGAAGGAGTCTGGGCGGAGAGCATGCCTGTCCTTAACTCTGGGCCCAAGGAGACAGCAGTTCCTTGGCCACCCGTCCCTGGGGCAGACATGCGCTAGCCACCAGGCGCCTACTCTGAACTCGCAGAAACAGCTCCCTGAAATAACGGGGAGTCAGATGCCATCTTCCTCCAGGATGTGGAAGCTCGGAGGAGGCACGAGGTTTAAGGGGAAGGAGTGGGCACAGTCCCACAAACTCTCTAATCTGTGCACGGGCCGTGTGTAGGGATCCTGTCGCCTCCTCTCTCCTGTGGTGAAGGCACTGGCCTAGACCCCTAGGTTGCCTGAGAGCCGGAGCAAAAGCCAAAGCCTAACCTACCCCAGGAAATGGTCATAGGCATAGAGTGCCATGCTAGGCCAAGCACGCTGCTGCAGGGTTGTGACTGTGTCTGCTTAGTTCGGCATAGCAAGGTGAATCCCGGGCGTAAACTCGGAGACCGGGAGAGCAAGTCCCAAGAGGCAACAGCTCTCCCGCGGCTCTTCTTCCCTCCCGCGCAGAGTGAACACCCAAAGCCTTTCTGAGGAAGCAGCAGCGAAGTGCGGTTCGTGCCATGTGAAAACCTCTGCGAAAGCATAGCAGTCGCTGGGAAATTAGAGTCGGATCTGAGAGCTGCTGTTGCTGCTTGCTTTAGCCTAGTATTTGCAGAACGATGGGAGAAACCCGCATGGAGCGAAAGCCTCTTTGCCCTGGCATCCCCTCTGGGAAAGCACAGCATTCTTTGGGAAATCAGAGTCCGGTCTGAGGGATGCTCCTGTTTGCTTGAGCTGGTCTCCTCAGCACGGTGTAATAAACCCATATGGAGCGAAATCCTCTATGCCTGGGCATCCCTGCTGCATGGGAGAGAAGCGCGATTGCACCTGTGGAAAGAGCCTTAAGGAAAGGGAAATGTTTTTCACTCTGCTCCGCAGGAGCATATCTGTGGAAAGTGCAGCAAGCTGCCGGAGAGAAGAGCAGGAGCCGTTGGACTTCTGGTCTGGAAAAGATTGCGAAGCAGGAGAGCCGGCAATACAAGTATCCCCGGCTCCCAGTGCAGAGAGACAGAAGCCTGGCTGCTAAGGAGACAGGAAGGGATGCGTAGGGCAGGGCGCGTGCTCCACTCTTAGGAAGGAATCTGGGCAGAAAGCATGCCTGTCCTGAGCCTCTGGGCCCAAGGAGACAGCAGCTCCTTGGCCAGCTGTCCCTGGGGCAGACATGCGCTAGCCTCCAGGCGCCTACTCTGAACTCGCCGAATCAGCTCTCTGAAATAATGCGGAGTCAGATGCCGTCTTCCTCCATGATGGGGAAGCTCGGAGGAAGCATGGTGTTTAAGGGGAAGGAGTGGGCACAGTCCCCCAAAGCTCCCTAATCTGCGCACGGGCCTAGTGCAGGGATCCTGTCGCCTCCTCTCTCCTGTGGTGAAGGCACTGGCCTAGACCCGGAGTCTGCCTGATAGCCGGAGCAAATGGCAAAGCCTAACCTAACACAGAAGATGGTCATAGGCATAGAGTGCCATGCTAGGCCAAGCACGCTGCTGCAGGGTTGTGACTGTGTCTGCTTAGTTCCGCATAGCAAGGTGAATCCCGGGCGTAACCTCGGAGCCCGGGAAAGCAAGTCCCAAGAGGCACCAGCTCTCCCGCGGCTCTTCTTCGCTGCCGCGCAGAGTGAACACCCAAAGCCTTTCTGAGGAAGCAGCAGCGAAGTGCGGTTCGTGCCAAGCTGAAAACCTCTGCGTAAGCATAGTATTCCCTGGGAAATCAGAGTCGGATCTGAGGGCTGCTGTTGCTGCTTGCTTTAGACTCGTATTCGCAGCACGATGGGAGAAACCCGCATAGAGCGAAAGCCTCTTTGCCCTGGCATCCCCTCTGGGAAAGCACAGCATTCTTTGGGAAATCAGAGTCCGGTCTGAGGGATGCTCCTGTTTGCTTGAGCTGGTCTCCTCAGCACGGTGTAGTAAACCCATATGGAGCGAAATCCTCTATGCCTGGGCATCCCTGCTGCATGGGAGAGAAGCGCGATTGCACCTGTGGAAAGAGCCTTAAGGAAAGGGAAATGTTTTTCACTCTGCTCCCCAGGAGCATATCTGTGGAAAGTGCAGCAAGCTGCCGGAGAGAAGAGCAGGAGCCGTTGGACTTCTGGTCTGGAAAAGATTGCGAAGCAGGAGAGCCGGCAATACAAGTATCCCCGGCTCCCAGTGCTGAGAGACAGAAGCCTGGCTGCTAAGGAGACAGGAAGGGATGCGTAGGGCAGGGCGCGTGCTCCACTCTTAGGAAGGAATCTGGGAAGAAAGCATGCCTGTCCTGAGCCTCTGGGCCCAAGGAGACAGCAGCTCCTTGGCCAGCTGTCCCTGGGGCAGACATGCGCTAGCCTCCAGGCGCCTACTCTGAACTCGCCGAATCAGCTCTCTGAAATAATGCGGAGTCAGATGCCGTCTTCCTCCATGATGGGGAAGCTCGGAGGAAGCATGGTGTTTAAGGGGAAGGAGTGGGCACAGTCCCCCAAAGCTCCCTAATCTGCGCACGGGCCTAGTGCAGGGATCCTGTCGCCTCCTCTCTCCTGTGGTGAAGGCACTGGCCTAGACCCGGAGTCTGCCTGATAGCCGGAGCAAATGGCAAAGCCTAACCTACCACAGAAGATGGTCATAGGCATAGAGTGCCATGCTAGGCCAAGCACGCTGCTGCAGGGTTGTGACTGTGTCTGCTTAGTTCCGCATAGCAAGGTGAATCCCGGGCGTAACCTCGGAGCCCGGGAAAGCAAGTCCCAAGAGGCACCAGCTCTCCCGCGGCTCTTCTTCGCTGCCGCGCAGAGTGAACACCCAAAGCCTTTCTGAGGAAGCAGCAGCGAAGTGCGGTTCGTGCCAAGCTGAAAACCTCTGCGTAAGCATAGTATTCCCTGGGAAATCAGAGTCGGATCTGAGGGCTGCTGTTGCTGCTTGCTTTAGACTCGTATTCGCAGCACGATGGGAGAAACCCGCATAGAGCGAAAGCCTCTTTGCCCTGGCATCCCCTCTGGGAAAGCACACCATTATTTCGGAAATCAGAGTCCGGTCTGAGTTATGCTCCTGTTTGCGTGAGCTGGTCTCCTCAGCACGGTGTAATAAACCCGCAGGGAGCGAAATCCTCTATGCCTGGGCATCCCCTCTGGCTGAGAGAGAAGCGCCGTTGCGCCTCTGGAAAGAGCATTAAAGAAAAGGGACACGTTTTTCAGGGCGGTCCCAAGGAGTAGTCTGTGGTAGGTGCAGCACGCTGCTCGGGGAGAAGAGCAAGTGCTGTTGGCCATGGTCTCGAAAAGGTGGCGAAGCAGGAGACCGGCCCTGGAAGGCACAGCGCCCGGAGGAAATACAAATGTCACCCACTCCCAGTGCAGAGAGACAGAAGCCTAGCTGCGAAGGAGACAGGAGAGGATGAGTAGGGCAGGGCATGTGCTCCACTCTTGGGAAGGAGTCTGGGCGGAGAGCATGCCTGTCCTTAACTCTGGGCCCAAGGAGACAGCAGTTCCTTGGCCACCCGTCCCTGGGGCAGACATGCGCTAGCCACCAGGCGCCTACTCTGAACTCGCAGAAACAGCTCCCTGAAATAACGGGGAGTCAGATGCCATCTTCCTCCAGGATGTGGAAGCTCGGAGGAGGCACGAGGTTTAAGGGGAAGGAGTGGGCACAGTCCCACAAACTCTCTAATCTGTGCACGGGCCGTGTGTAGGGATCCTGTCGCCTCCTCTCTCCTGTGGTGAAGGCACTGGCCTAGACCCCTAGGTTGCCTGAGAGCCGGAGCAAAAGCCAAAGCCTAACCTACCCCAGGAAATGGTCATAGGCATAGAGTGCCATGCTAGGCCAAGCACGCTGCTGCAGGGTTGTGACTGTGTCTGCTTAGTTCGGCATAGCAAGGTGAATCCCGGGCGTAAACTCGGAGACCGGGAGAGCAAGTCCCAAGACGCAACAGCTCTCCCGCGGCTCTTCTTCCCTCCCGCGCAGAGTGAACACCCAAAGCCTTTCTGAGGAAGCAGCAGCGAAGTGCGGTTCGTGCCATGTGAAAACCTCTGCGAAAGCATAGCAGTCGCTGGGAAATTAGAGTCGGATCTGAGAGCTGCTGTTGCTGCTTGCTTTAGCCTAGTATTTGCAGAACGATGGGAGAAACCCGCATGGAGCGAAAGCCTCTTTGCCCTGGCATCCCCTCTGGGAAAGCACAGCATTCTTTGGGAAATCAGAGTCCGGTCTGAGGGATGCTCCTGTTTGCTTGAGCTGGTCTCCTCAGCACGGTGTAATAAACCCACATGGAGCGAAATCCTCTATGCCTGGGCATCCCTGCTGCATGGGAGAGAAGCGCGATTGCACCTGTGGAAAGAGCCTTAAGGAAAGGGAAATGTTTTTCACTCTGCTCCGCAGGAGCATATCTGTGGAAAGTGCAGCAAGCTGCCGGAGAGAAGAGCAGGAGCCGTTGGACTTCTGGTCTGGAAAAGATTGCGAAGCAGGAGAGCCGGCAATACAAGTATCCCCGGCTCCCAGTGCAGAGAGACAGAAGCCTGGCTGCTAAGGAGACAGGAAGGGATGCGTAGGGCAGGGCGCGTGCTCCACTCTTAGGAAGGAATCTGGGCAGAAAGCATGCCTGTCCTGAGCCTCTGGGCCCAAGGAGACAGCAGCACCTTGGCCAGCTGTCCCTGGGGCAGACATGCGCTAGCCTCCAGGCGCCTACTCTGAACTCGCCGAATCAGCTCTCTGAAATAATGCGGAGTCAGATGCCGTCTTCCTCCATGATGGGGAAGCTCGGAGGAAGCATGGTGTTTAAGGGGAAGGAGTGGGCACAGTCCCCCAAAGCTCCCTAATCTGCGCACGGGCCTAGTGCAGGGATCCTGTCGCCTCCTCTCTCCTGTGGTGAAGGCACTGGCCTAGACCCGGAGTCTGCCTGATAGCCGGAGCAAATGGCAAAGCCTAACCTACCACAGAAGATGGTCATAGGCATAGAGTGCCATGCTAGGCCAAGCACGCTGCTGCAGGGTTGTGACTGTGTCTGCTTAGTTCCGCATAGCAAGGTGAATCCCGGGCGTAACCTCGGAGCCCGGGAAAGCAAGTCCCAAGAGGCACCAGCTCTCCCGCGGCTCTTCTTCGCTGCCGCGCAGAGTGAACACCCAAAGCCTTTCTGAGGAAGCAGCAGCGAAGTGCGGTTCGTGCCAAGCTGAAAACCTCTGCGTAAGCATAGTATTCCCTGGGAAATCAGAGTCGGATCTGAGGGCTGCTGTTGCTGCTTGCTTTAGACTCGTATTCGCAGCACGATGGGAGAAACCCGCATAGAGCGAAAGCCTCTTTGCCCTGGCATCCCCTCTGGGAAAGCACAGCATTCTTTGGGAAATCAGAGTCCGGTCTGAGGGATGCTCCTGTTTGCTTGAGCTGGTCTCCTCAGCACGGTGTAGTAAACCCATATGGAGCGAAATCCTCTATGCCTGGGCATCCCTGCTGCATGGGAGAGAAGCGCGATTGCACCTGTGGAAAGAGCCTTAAGGAAAGGGAAATGTTTTTCACTCTGCTCCGCAGGAGCATATCTGTGGAAAGTGCAGCAAGCTGCCGGAGAGAAGAGCAGGAGCCGTTGGACTTCTGGTCTGGAAAAGATTGCGAAGCAGGAGAGCCGGCAATACAAGTATCCCCGGCTCCCAGTGCAGAGAGACAGAAGCCTGGCTGCTAAGGAGACAGGAAGGGATGCGTAGGGCAGGGCGCGTGCTCCACTCTTAGGAAGGAATCTGGGCAGAAAGCATGCCTGTCCTGAGCCTCTGGGCCCAAGGAGACAGCAGCTCCTTGGCCAGCTGTCCCTGGGGCAGACATGCGCTAGCCTCCAGGCGCCTACTCTGAACTCGCCGAATCAGCTCTCTGAAATAATGCGGAGTCAGATGCCGTCTTCCTCCATGATGGGGAAGCTCGGAGGAAGCATGGTGTTTAAGGGGAAGGAGTGGGCACAGTCCCCCAAAGCTCCCTAATCTGCGCACGCGCCTAGTGCAGGGATCCTGTCGCCTCCTCTCTCCTGTGGTGAAGGCACTGGCCTAGACCCGGAGTCTGCCTGATAGCCGGAGCAAATGGCAAAGCCTAACCTACCACAGAAGATGGTCATAGGCATAGAGTGCCATGCTAGGCCAAGCACGCTGCTGCAGGGTTGTGACTGTGTCTGCTTAGTTCCGCATAGCAAGGTGAATCCCGGGCGTAACCTCGGAGCCCGGGAAAGCAAGTCCCAAGAGGCACCAGCTCTCCCGCGGCTCTTCTTCGCTGCCGCGCAGAGTGAACACCCAAAGCCTTTCTGAGGAAGCAGCAGCGAAGTGCGGTTCGTGCCAAGCTGAAAACCTCTGCGTAAGCATAGTATTCCCTGGGAAATCAGAGTCGGATCTGAGGGCTGCTGTTGCTGCTTGCTTTAGACTCGTATTCGCAGCACGATGGGAGAAACCCGCATAGAGCGAAAGCCTCTTTGCCCTGGCATCCCCTCTGGGAAAGCACACCATTATTTCGGAAATCAGAGTCCGGTCTGAGTTATGCTCCTGTTTGCGTGAGCTGGTCTCCTCAGCACGGTGTAATAAACCCGCAGGGAGCGAAATCCTCTATGCCTGGGCATCCCCTCTGCCTGAGAGAGAAGCGCCGTTGCGCCTCTGGAAAGAGCATAAAAGAAAAGGGACACGTTTTTCAGGGCGGTCCCAAGGAGTAGTCTGTGGTAGGTGCAGCACGCTGCTCGGGGAGAAGAGCAAGTGCTGTTGGCCATGGTCTCGAAAAGGTGGCGAAGCAGGAGACCGGCCCTGGAAGGCACAGCGCCCGGAGGAAATACAAATGTCACCCACTCCCAGTGCAGAGAGACAGAAGCCTAGCTGCGAAGGAGACAGGAGAGGATGAGTAGGGCAGGGCATGTGCTCCACTCTTGGGAAGGAGTCTGGGCGGAGAGCATGCCTGTCCTTAACTCTGGGCCCAAGGAGACAGCAGTTCCTTGGCCACCCGTCCCTGGGGCAGACATGCGCTAGCCACCAGGCGCCTACTCTGAACTCGCAGAAACAGCTCCCTGAAATAACGGGGAGTCAGATGCCATCTTCCTCCAGGATGTGGAAGCTCGGAGGAGGCACGAGGTTTAAGGGGAAGGAGTGGGCACAGTCCCACAAACTCTCTAATCTGTGCACGGGCCGTGTGTAGGGATCCTGTCGCCTCCTCTCTCCTGTGGTGAAGGCACTGGCCTAGACCCCTAGGTTGCCTGAGAGCCGGAGCAAAAGCCAAAGCCTAACCTACCCCAGGAAATGGTCATAGGCATAGAGTGCCATGCTAGGCCAAGCACGCTGCTGCAGGGTTGTGACTGTGTCTGCTTAGTTCGGCATAGCAAGGTGAATCCCGGGCGTAAACTCGGAGACCGGGAGAGCAAGTCCCAAGAGGCAACAGCTCTCCCGCGGCTCTTCTTCCCTCCCGCGCAGAGTGAACACCCAAAGCCTTTCTGAGGAAGCAGCAGCGAAGTGCGGTTCGTGCCATGTGAAAACCTCTGCGAAAGCATAGCAGTCGCTGGGAAATTAGAGTCGGATCTGAGAGCTGCTGTTGCTGCTTGCTTTAGCCTAGTATTTGCAGAACGATGGGAGAAACCCGCATGGAGCGAAAGCCTCTTTGCCCTGGCATCCCCTCTGGGAAAGCACAGCATTCTTTGGGAAATCAGAGTCCGGTCTGAGGGATGCTCCTGTTTGCTTGAGCTGGTCTCCTCAGCACGGTGTAATAAACCCACATGGAGCGAAATCCTCTATGCCTGGGCATCCCTGCTGCATGGGAGAGAAGCGCGATTGCACCTGTGGAAAGAGCCTTAAGGAAAGGGAAATGTTTTTCACTCTGCTCCGCAGGAGCATATCTGTGGAAAGTGCAGCAAGCTGCCGGAGAGAAGAGCAGGAGCCGTTGGACTTCTGGTCTGGAAAAGATTGCGAAGCAGGAGAGCCGGCAATACAAGTATCCCCGGCTCCCAGTGCAGAGAGACAGAAGCCTGGCTGCTAAGGAGACAGGAAGGGATGCGTAGGGCAGGGCGCGTGCTCCACTCTTAGGAAGGAATCTGGGCAGAAAGCATGCCTGTCCTGAGCCTCTGGGCCCAAGGAGACAGCAGCTCCTTGGCCAGCTGTCCCTGGGGCTGACATGCGCTAGCCTCCAGGCGCCTACTCTGAACTCGCCGAATCAGCTCTCTGAAATAATGCGGAGTCAGATGCCGTCTTCCTCCATGATGGGGAAGCTCGGAGGAAGCATGGTGTTTAAGGGGAAGGAGTGGGCACAGTCCCCCAAAGCTCCCTAATCTGCGCACGGGCCTAGTGCAGGGATCCTGTCGCCTCCTCTCTCCTGTGGTGAAGGCACTGGCCTAGACCCGGAGTCTGCCTGATAGCCGGAGCAAATGGCAAAGCCTAACCTACCACAGAAGATGGTCATAGGCATAGAGTGCCATGCTAGGCCAAGCACGCTGCTGCAGGGTTGTGACTGTGTCTGCTTAGTTCCGCATAGCAAGGTGAATCCCGGGCGTAACCTCGGAGCCCGGGAAAGCAAGTCCCAAGAGGCACCAGCTCTCCCGCGGCTCTTCTTCGCTGCCGCGCAGAGTGAACACCCAAAGCCTTTCTGAGGAAGCAGCAGCGAAGTGCGGTTCGTGCCAAGCTGAAAACCTCTGCGTAAGCATAGTATTCCCTGGGAAATCAGAGTCGGATCTGAGGGCTGCTGTTGCTGCTTGCTTTAGACTCGTATTCGCAGCACGATGGGAGAAACCCGCATAGAGCGAAAGCCTCTTTGCCCTGGCATCCCCTCTGGGAAAGCACACCATTATTTCGGAAATCAGAGTCCGGTCTGAGTTATGCTCCTGTTTGCGTGAGCTGGTCTCCTCAGCACGGTGTAATAAACCCGCAGGGAGCGAAATCCTCTATGCCTGGGCATCCCCTCTGCCTGAGAGAGAAGCGCCGTTGCGCCTCTGGAAAGAGCATTAAAGAAAAGGGACACGTTTTTCAGGGCGGTCCCAAGGAGTAGTCTGTGGTAGGTGCAGCACGCTGCTCGGGGAGAAGAGCAAGTGCTGTTGGCCATGGTCTCGAAAAGGTGGCGAAGCAGGAGACCGGCCCTGGAAGGCACAGCGCCCGGAGGAAATACAAATGTCACCCACTCCCAGTGCAGAGAGACAGAAGCCTAGCTGCGAAGGAGACAGGAGAGGATGAGTAGGGCAGGGCATGTGCTCCACTCTTGGGAAGGAGTCTGGGCGGAGAGCATGCCTGTCCTTAACTCTGGGCCCAAGGAGACAGCAGTTCCTTGGCCACCCGTCCCTGGGGCAGACATGCGCTAGCCACCAGGCGCCTACTCTGAACTCGCAGAAAAAGCTCCCTGAAATAACGGGGAGTCAGATGCCATCTTCCTCCAGGATGTGGAAGCTCGGAGGAGGCACGAGGTTTAAGGGGAAGGAGTGGGCACAGTCCCACAAACTCTCTAATCTGTGCACGGGCCGTGTGTAGGGATCCTGTCGCCTCCTCTCTCCTGTGGTGAAGGCACTGGCCTAGACCCCTAGGTTGCCTGAGAGCCGGAGCAAAAGCCAAAGCCTAACCTACCCCAGGAAATGGTCATAGGCATAGAGTGCCATGCTAGGCCAAGCACGCTGCTGCAGGGTTGTGACTGTGTCTGCTTAGTTCGGCATAGCAAGGTGAATCCCGGGCGTAAACTCGGAGACCGGGAGAGCAAGTCCCAAGAGGCAACAGCTCTCCCGCGGCTCTTCTTCCCTCCCGCGCAGAGTGAACACCCAAAGCCTTTCTGAGGAAGCAGCAGCGAAGTGCGGTTCGTGCCATGTGAAAACCTCTGCGAAAGCATAGCAGTCGCTGGGAAATTAGAGTCGGATCTGAGAGCTGCTGTTGCTGCTTGCTTTAGCCTAGTATTTGCAGAACGATGGGAGAAACCCGCATGGAGCGAAAGCCTCTTTGCCCTGGCATCCCCTCTGGGAAAGCACAGCATTCTTTGGGAAATCAGAGTCCGGTCTGAGGGATGCTCCTGTTTGCTTGAGCTGGTCTCCTCAGCACGGTGTAATAAACCCATATGGAGCGAAATCCTCTATGCCTGGGCATCCCTGCTGCATGGGAGAGAAGCGCGATTGCACCTGTGGAAAGAGCCTTAAGGAAAGGGAAATGTTTTTCACTCTGCTCCGCAGGAGCATATCTGTGGAAAGTGCAGCAAGCTGCCGGAGAGAAGAGCAGGAGCCGTTGGACTTCTGGTCTGGAAAAGATTGCGAAGCAGGAGAGCCGGCAATACAAGTATCCCCGGCTCCCAGTGCAGAGAGACAGAAGCCTGGCTGCTAAGGAGACAGGAAGGGATGCGTAGGGCAGGGCGCGTGCTCCACTCTTAGGAAGGAATCTGGGCAGAAAGCATGCCTGTCCTGAGCCTCTGGGCCCAAGGAGACAGCAGCACCTTGGCCAGCTGTCCCTGGGGCAGACATGCGCTAGCCTCCAGGCGCCTACTCTGAACTCGCCGAATCAGCTCTCTGAAATAATGCGGAGTCAGATGCCGTCTTCCTCCATGATGGGGAAGCTCGGAGGAAGCATGGTGTTTAAGGGGAAGGAGTGGGCACAGTCCCCCAAAGCTCCCTAATCTGCGCACGGGCCTAGTGCAGGGATCCTGTCGCCTCCTCTCTCCTGTGGTGAAGGCACTGGCCTAGACCCGGAGTCTGCCTGATAGCCGGAGCAAATGGCAAAGCCTAACCTACCACAGAAGATGGTCATAGGCATAGAGTGCCATGCTAGGCCAAGCACGCTGCTGCAGGGTTGTGACTGTGTCTGCTTAGTTCCGCATAGCAAGGTGAATCCCGGGCGTAACCTCGGAGCCCGGGAAAGCAAGTCCCAAGAGGCACCAGCTCTCCCGCGGCTCTTCTTCGCTGCCGCGCAGAGTGAACACCCAAAGCCTTTCTGAGGAAGCAGCAGCGAAGTGCGGTTCGTGCCAAGCTGAAAACCTCTGCGTAAGCATAGTATTCCCTGGGAAATCAGAGTCGGATCTGAGGGCTGCTGTTGCTGCTTGCTTTAGACTCGTATTCGCAGCACGATGGGAGATACCCGCATAGAGCGAAAGCCTCTTTGCCCTGGCATCCCCTCTGGGAAAGCACAGCATTCTTTGGGAAATCAGAGTCCGGTCTGAGGGATGCTCCTGTTTGCTTGAGCTGGTCTCCTCAGCACGGTGTAGTAAACCCATATGGAGCGAAATCCTCTATGCCTGGGCATCCCTGCTGCATGGGAGAGAAGCGCGATTGCACCTGTGGAAAGAGCCTTAAGGAAAGGGAAATGTTTTTCACTCTGCTCCGCAGGAGCATATCTGTGGAAAGTGCAGCAAGCTGCCGGAGAGAAGAGCAGGAGCCGTTGGACTTCTGGTCTGGAAAAGATTGCGAAGCAGGAGAGCCGGCAATACAAGTATCCCCGGCTCCCAGTGCAGAGAGACAGAAGCCTGGCTGCTAAGGAGACAGGAAGGGATGCGTAGGGCAGGGCGCGTGCTCCACTCTTAGGAAGGAATCTGGGCAGAAAGCATGCCTGTCCTGAGCCTCTGGGCCCAAGGAGACAGCAGCTCCTTGGCCAGCTGTCCCTGGGGCAGACATGCGCTAGCCTCCAGGCGCCTACTCTGAACTCGCCGAATCAGCTCTCTGAAATAATGCGGTGTCAGATGCCGTCTTCCTCCATGATGGGGAAGCTCGGAGGAAGCATGGTGTTTAAGGGGAAGGAGTGGGCACAGTCCCCCAAAGCTCCCTAATCTGCGCACGGGCCTAGTGCAGGGATCCTGTCGCCTCCTCTCTCCTGTGGTGAAGGCACTGGCCTAGACCCGGAGTCTGCCTGATAGCCGGAGCAAATGGCAAAGCCTAACCTACCACAGAAGATGGTCATAGGCATAGAGTGCCATGCTAGGCCAAGCACGCTGCTGCAGGGTTGTGACTGTGTCTGCTTAGTTCCGCATAGCAAGGTGAATCCCGGGCGTAACCTCGGAGCCCGGGAAAGCAAGTCCCAAGAGGCACCAGCTCTCCCGCGGCTCTTCTTCGCTGCCGCGCAGAGTGAACACCCAAAGCCTTTCTGAGGAAGCAGCAGCGAAGTGCGGTTCGTGCCAAGCTGAAAACCTCTGCGTAAGCATAGTATTCCCTGGGAAATCAGAGTCGGATCTGAGGGCTGCTGTTGCTGCTTGCTTTAGACTCGTATTCGCAGCACGATGGGAGAAACCCGCATAGAGCGAAAGCCTCTTTGCCCTGGCATCCCCTCTGGGAAAGCACACCATTATTTCGGAAATCAGAGTCCGGTCTGAGTTATGCTCCTGTTTGCGTGAGCTGGTCTCCTCAGCACGGTGTAATAAACCCGCAGGGAGCGAAATCCTCTATGCCTGGGCATCCCCTCTGCCTGAGAGAGAAGCGCCGTTGCGCCTCTGGAAAGAGCATTAAAGAAAAGGGACACGTTTTTCAGGGCGGTCCCAAGGAGTAGTCTGTGGTAGGTGCAGCACGCTGCTCGGGGAGAAGAGCAAGTGCTGTTGGCCATGGTCTCGAAAAGGTGGCGAAGCAGGAGACCGGCCCTGGAAGGCACAGCGCCCGGAGGAAATACAAATGTCACCCACTCCCAGTGCAGAGAGACAGAAGCCTAGCTGCGAAGGAGACAGGAGAGGATGAGTAGGGCAGGGCATGTGCTCCACTCTTGGGAAGGAGTCTGGGCGGAGAGCATGCCTGTCCTTAACTCTGGGCCCAAGGAGACAGCAGTTCCTTGGCCACCCGTCCCTGGGGCAGACATGCGCTAGCCACCAGGCGCCTACTCTGAACTCGCAGAAACAGCTCCCTGAAATAACGGGGAGTCAGATGCCATCTTCCTCCAGGATGTGGAAGCTCGGAGGAGGCACGAGGTTTAAGGGGAAGGAGTGGGCACAGTCCCACAAACTCTCTAATCTGTGCACGGGCCGTGTGTAGGGATCCTGTCGCCTCCTCTCTCCTGTGGTGAAGGCACTGGCCTAGACCCCTAGGTTGCCTGAGAGCCGGAGCAAAAGCCAAAGCCTAACCTACCCCAGGAAATGGTCATAGGCATAGAGTGCCATGCTAGGCCAAGCACGCTGCTGCAGGGTTGTGACTGTGTCTGCTTAGTTCGGCATAGCAAGGTGAATCCCGGGCGTAAACTCGGAGACCGGGAGAGCAAGTCCCAAGAGGCAACAGCTCTCCCGCGGCTCTTCTTCCCTCCCGCGCAGAGTGAACACCCAAAGCCTTTCTGAGGAAGCAGCAGCGAAGTGCGGTTCGTGCCATGTGAAAACCTCTGCGAAAGCATAGCAGTCGCTGGGAAATTAGAGTCGGATCTGAGAGCTGCTGTTGCTGCTTGCTTTAGCCTAGTATTTGCAGAACGATGGGAGAAACCCGCATGGAGCGAAAGCCTCTTTGCCCTGGCATCCCCTCTGGGAAAGCACAGCATTCTTTGGGAAATCAGAGTCCGGTCTGAGGGATGCTCCTGTTTGCTTGAGCTGGTCTCCTCAGCACGGTGTAATAAACCCATATGGAGCGAAATCCTCTATGCCTGGGCATCCCTGCTGCATGGGAGAGAAGCGCGATTGCACCTGTGGAAAGAGCCTTAAGGAAAGGGAAATGTTTTTCACTCTGCTCCGCAGGAGCATATCTGTGGAAAGTGCAGCAAGCTGCCGGAGAGAAGAGCAGGAGCCGTTGGACTTCTGGTCTGGAAAAGATTGCGAAGCAGGAGAGCCGGCAATACAAGTATCCCCGGCTCCCAGTGCAGAGAGACAGAAGCCTGGCTGCTAAGGAGACAGGAAGGGATGCGTAGGGCAGGGCGCGTGCTCCACTCTTAGGAAGGAATCTGGGCAGAAAGCATGCCTGTCCTGAGCCTCTGGGCCCAAGGAGACAGCAGCTCCTTGGCCAGCTGTCCCTGGGGCAGACATGCGCTAGCCTCCAGGCGCCTACTCTGAACTCGCCGAATCAGCTCTCTGAAATAATGCGGTGTCAGATGCCGTCTTCCTCCATGATGGGGAAGCTCGGAGGAAGCATGGTGTTTAAGGGGAAGGAGTGGGCACAGTCCCCCAAAGCTCCCTAATCTGCGCACGGGCCTAGTGCAGGGATCCTGTCGCCTCCTCTCTCCTGTGGTGAAGGCACTGGCCTAGACCCGGAGTCTGCCTGATAGCCGGAGCAAATGGCAAAGCCTAACCTACCACAGAAGATGGTCATAGGCATAGAGTGCCATGCTAGGCCAAGCACGCTGCTGCAGGGTTGTGACTGTGTCTGCTTAGTTCCGCATAGCAAGGTGAATCCCGGGCGTAACCTCGGAGCCCGGGAAAGCAAGTCCCAAGAGGCACCAGCTCTCCCGCGGCTCTTCTTCGCTGCCGCGCAGAGTGAACACCCAAAGCCTTTCTGAGGAAGCAGCAGCGAAGTGCGGTTCGTGCCAAGCTGAAAACCTCTGCGTAAGCATAGTATTCCCTGGGAAATCAGAGTCGGATCTGAGGGCTGCTGTTGCTGCTTGCTTTAGACTCGTATTCGCAGCACGATGGGAGAAACCCGCATAGAGCGAAAGCCTCTTTGCCCTGGCATCCCCTCTGGGAAAGCACACCATTATTTCGGAAATCAGAGTCCGGTCTGAGTTATGCTCCTGTTTGCGTGAGCTGGTCTCCTCAGCACGGTGTAATAAACCCGCAGGGAGCGAAATCCTCTATGCCTGGGCATCCCCTCTGCCTGAGAGAGAAGCGCCGTTGCGCCTCTGGAAAGAGCATTAAAGAAAAGGGACACGTTTTTCAGGGCGGTCCCAAGGAGTAGTCTGTGGTAGGTGCAGCACGCTGCTCGGGGAGAAGAGCAAGTGCTGTTGGCCATGGTCTCGAAAAGGTGGCGAAGCAGGAGACCGGCCCTGGAAGGCACAGCGCCCGGAGGAAATACAAATGTCACCCACTCCCAGTGCAGAGAGACAGAAGCCTAGCTGCGAAGGAGACAGGAGAGGATGAGTAGGGCAGGGCATGTGCTCCACTCTTGGGAAGGAGTCTGGGCGGAGAGCATGCCTGTCCTTAACTCTGGGCCCAAGGAGACAGCAGTTCCTTGGCCACCCGTCCCTGGGGCAGACATGCGCTAGCCACCAGGCGCCTACTCTGAACTCGCAGAAACAGCTCCGTGAAATAACGGGGAGTCAGATGCCATCTTCCTCCAGGATGTGGAAGCTCGGAGGAGGCACGAGGTTTAAGGGGAAGGAGTGGGCACAGTCCCACAAACTCTCTAATCTGTGCACGGGCCGTGTGTAGGGATCCTGTCGCCTCCTCTCTCCTGTGGTGAAGGCACTGGCCTAGACCCCTAGGTTGCCTGAGAGCCGGAGCAAAAGCCAAAGCCTAACCTACCCCAGGAAATGGTCATAGGCATAGAGTGCCATGCTAGGCCAAGCACGCTGCTGCAGGGTTGTGACTGTGTCTGCTTAGTTCGGCATAGCAAGGTGAATCCCGGGCGTAACTCGGAGACCGGGAGAGCAAGTCCCAAGAGGCAACAGCTCTCCCGCGGCTCTTCTTCCCTCCCGCGCAGAGTGAACACCCAAAGCCTTTCTGAGGAAGCAGCAGCGAAGTGCGGTTCGTGCCATGTGAAAACCTCTGCGAAAGCATAGCAGTCGCTGGGAAATTAGAGTCGGATCTGAGAGCTGCTGTTGCTGCTTGCTTTAGCCTAGTATTTGCAGAACGATGGGAGAAACCCGCATGGAGCGAAAGCCTCTTTGCCCTGGCATCCCCTCTGGGAAAGCACAGCATTCTTTGGGAAATCAGAGTCCGGTCTGAGGGATGCTCCTGTTTGCTTGAGCTGGTCTCCTCAGCACGGTGTAATAAATCCACATGGAGCGAAATCCTCTATGCCTGGGCATCCCTGCTGCATGGGAGAGAAGCGCGATTGCACCTGTGGAAAGAGCCTTAAGGAAAGGGAAATGTTTTTCACTCTGCTCCCCAGGAGCATATCTGTGGAAAGTGCAGCAAGCTGCCGGAGAGAAGAGCAGGAGCCGTTGGACTTCTGGTCTGGAAAAGATTGCGAAGCAGGAGAGCCGGCAATACAAGTATCCCCGGCTCCCAGTGCAGAGAGACAGAAGCCTGGCTGCTAAGGAGACAGGAAGGGATGCGTAGGGCAGGGCGCGTGCTCCACTCTTAGGAAGGAATCTGGGCAGAAAGCATGCCTGTCCTGAGCCTCTGGGCCCAAGGAGACAGCAGCTCCTTGGCCAGCTGTCCCTGGGGCAGACATGCGCTAGCCTCCAGGCGCCTACTCTGAACTCGCCGAATCAGCTCTCTGAAATAATGCGGAGTCAGATGCCGTCTTCCTCCATGATGGGGAAGCTCGGAGGAAGCATGGTGTTTAAGGGGAAGGAGTGGGCACAGTCCCCCAAAGCTCCCTAATCTGCGCACGGGCCTAGTGCAGGGATCCTGTCGCCTCCTCTCTCCTGTGGTGAAGGCACTGGCCTAGACCCGGAGTCTGCCTGATAGCCGGAGCAAATGGCAAAGCCTAACCTACCACAGAAGATGGTCATAGGCATAGAGTGCCATGCTAGGCCAAGCACGCTGCTGCAGGGTTGTGACTGTGTCTGCTTAGTTCCGCATAGCAAGGTGAATCCCGGGCGTAACCTCGGAGCCCGGGAAAGCAAGTCCCAAGAGGCACCAGCTCTCCCGCGGCTCTTCTTCGCTGCCGCGCAGAGTGAACACCCAAAGCCTTTCTGAGGAAGCAGCAGCGAAGTGCGGTTCGTGCCAAGCTGAAAACCTCTGCGTAAGCATAGTATTCCCTGGGAAATCAGAGTCGGATCTGAGGGCTGCTGTTGCTGCTTGCTTTAGACTCGTATTCGCAGCACGATGGGAGAAACCCGCATAGAGCGAAAGCCTCTTTGCCCTGGCATCCCCTCTGGGAAAGCACACCATTATTTCGGAAATCAGAGTCCGGTCTGAGTTATGCTCCTGTTTGCGTGAGCTGGTCTCCTCAGCACGGTGTAATAAACCCGCAGGGAGCGAAATCCTCTATGCCTGGGCATCCCCTCTGCCTGAGAGAGAAGCGCCGTTGCGCCTCTGGAAAGAGCATTAAGGAAAAGGGACACGTTTTTCAGGGCGGTCCCAAGGAGTAGTCTGTGGTAGGTGCAGCACGCTGCTCGGGGAGAAGAGCAAGTGCTGTTGGCCATGGTCTCGAAAAGGTGGCGAAGCAGGAGACCGGCCCTGGAAGGCACAGCGCCCGGAGGAAATACAAATGTCACCCACTCCCAGTGCAGAGAGACAGAAGCCTAGCTGCGAAGGAGACAGGAGAGGATGAGTAGGGCAGGGCATGTGCTCCACTCTTGGGAAGGAGTCTGGGCGGAGAGCATGCCTGTCCTTAACTCTGGGCCCAAGGAGACAGCAGTTCCTTGGCCACCCGTCCCTGGGGCAGACATGCGCTAGCCACCAGGCGCCTACTCTGAACTCGCAGAAACAGCTCCCTGAAATAACGGGGAGTCAGATGCCATCTTCCTCCAGGATGTGGAAGCTCGGAGGAGGCACGAGGTTTAAGGGGAAGGAGTGGGCACAGTCCCACAAACTCTCTAATCTGTGCACGGGCCGTGTGTAGGGATCCTGTCGCCTCCTCTCTCCTGTGGTGAAGGCACTGGCCTAGACCCCTAGGTTGCCTGAGAGCCGGAGCAAAAGCCAAAGCCTAACCTACCCCAGGAAATGGTCATAGGCATAGAGTGCCATGCTAGGCCAAGCACGCTGCTGCAGGGTTGTGACTGTGTCTGCTTAGTTCGGCATAGCAAGGTGAATCCCGGGCGTAAACTCGGAGACCGGGAGAGCAAGTCCCAAGAGGCAACAGCTCTCCCGCGGCTCTTCTTCCCTCCCGCGCAGAGTGAACACCCAAAGCCTTTCTGAGGAAGCAGCAGCGAAGTGCGGTTCGTGCCATGTGAAAACCTCTGCGAAAGCATAGCAGTCGCTGGGAAATTAGAGTCGGATCTGAGAGCTGCTGTTGCTGCTTGCTTTAGCCTAGTATTTGCAGAACGATGGGAGAAACCCGCATGGAGCGAAAGCCTCTTTGCCCTGGCATCCCCTCTGGGAAAGCACAGCATTCTTTGGGAAATCAGAGTCCGGTCTGAGGGATGCTCCTGTTTGCTTGAGCTGGTCTCCTCAGCACGGTGTAATAAACCCATATGGAGCGAAATCCTCTATGCCTGGGCATCCCTGCTGCATGGGAGAGAAGCGCGATTGCACCTGTGGAAAGAGCCTTAAGGAAAGGGAAATGTTTTTCACTCTGCTCCGCAGGAGCATATCTGTGGAAAGTGCAGCAAGCTGCCGGAGAGAAGAGCAGGAGCCGTTGGACTTCTGGTCTGGAAAAGATTGCGAAGCAGGAGAGCCGGCAATACAAGTATCCCCGGCTCCCAGTGCAGAGAGACAGAAGCCTGGCTGCTAAGGAGACAGGAAGGGATGCGTAGGGCAGGGCGCGTGCTCCACTCTTAGGAAGGAATCTGGGCAGAAAGCATGCCTGTCCTGAGCCTCTGGGCCCAAGGAGACAGCAGCTCCTTGGCCAGCTGTCCCTGGGGCAGACATGCGCTAGCCTCCAGGCGCCTACTCTGAACTCGCCGAATCAGCTCTCTGAAATAATGCGGTGTCAGATGCCGTCTTCCTCCATGATGGGGAAGCTCGGAGGAAGCATGGTGTTTAAGGGGAAGGAGTGGGCACAGTCCCCCAAAGCTCCCTAATCTGCGCACGGGCCTAGTGCAGGGATCCTGTCGCCTCCTCTCTCCTGTGGTGAAGGCACTGGCCTAGACCCGGAGTCTGCCTGATAGCCGGAGCAAATGGCAAAGCCTAACCTACCACAGAAGATGGTCATAGGCATAGAGTGCCATGCTAGGCCAAGCACGCTGCTGCAGGGTTGTGACTGTGTCTGCTTAGTTCCGCATAGCAAGGTGAATCCCGGGCGTAACCTCGGAGCCCGGGAAAGCAAGTCCCAAGAGGCACCAGCTCTCCCGCGGCTCTTCTTCGCTGCCGCGCAGAGTGAACACCCAAAGCCTTTCTGAGGAAGCAGCAGCGAAGTGCGGTTCGTGCCAAGCTGAAAACCTCTGCGTAAGCATAGTATTCCCTGGGAAATCAGAGTCGGATCTGAGGGCTGCTGTTGCTGCTTGCTTTAGACTCGTATTCGCAGCACGATGGGAGAAACCCGCATAGAGCGAAAGCCTCTTTGCCCTGGCATCCCCTCTGGGAAAGCACACCATTATTTCGGAAATCAGAGTCCGGTCTGAGTTATGCTCCTGTTTGCGTGAGCTGGTCTCCTCAGCACGGTGTAATAAACCCGCAGGGAGCGAAATCCTCTATGCCTGGGCATCCCCTCTGCCTGAGAGAGAAGCGCCGTTGCGCCTCTGGAAAGAGCATTAAAGAAAAGGGACACGTTTTTCAGGGCGGTCCCAAGGAGTAGTCTGTGGTAGGTGCAGCACGCTGCTCGGGGAGAAGAGCAAGTGCTGTTGGCCATGGTCTCGAAAAGGTGGCGAAGCAGGAGACCGGCCCTGGAAGGCACAGCGCCCGGAGGAAATACAAATGTCACCCACTCCCAGTGCAGAGAGACAGAAGCCTAGCTGCGAAGGAGACAGGAGAGGATGAGTAGGGCAGGGCATGTGCTCCACTCTTGGGAAGGAGTCTGGGCGGAGAGCATGCCTGTCCTTAACTCTGGGCCCAAGGAGACAGCAGTTCCTTGGCCACCCGTCCCTGGGGCAGACATGCGCTAGCCACCAGGCGCCTACTCTGAACTCGCAGAAACAGCTCCCTGAAATAACGGGGAGTCAGATGCCATCTTCCTCCAGGATGTGGAAGCTCGGAGGAGGCACGAGGTTTAAGGGGAAGGAGTGGGCACAGTCCCACAAACTCTCTAATCTGTGCACGGGCCGTGTGTAGGGATCCTGTCGCCTCCTCTCTCCTGTGGTGAAGGCACTGGCCTAGACCCCTAGGTTGCCTGAGAGCCGGAGCAAAAGCCAAAGCCTAACCTACCCCAGGAAATGGTCATAGGCATAGAGTGCCATGCTAGGCCAAGCACGCTGCTGCAGGGTTGTGACTGTGTCTGCTTAGTTCGGCATAGCAAGGTGAATCCCGGGCGTAAACTCGGAGACCGGGAGAGCAAGTCCCAAGAGGCAACAGCTCTCCCGCGGCTCTTCTTCCCTCCCGCGCAGAGTGAACACCCAAAGCCTTTCTGAGGAAGCAGCAGCGAAGTGCGGTTCGTGCCATGTGAAAACCTCTGCGAAAGCATAGCAGTCGCTGGGAAATTAGAGTCGGATCTGAGAGCTGCTGTTGCTGCTTGCTTTAGCCTAGTATTTGCAGAACGATGGGAGAAACCCGCATGGAGCGAAAGCCTCTTTGCCCTGGCATCCCCTCTGGGAAAGCACAGCATTCTTTGGGAAATCAGAGTCCGGTCTGAGGGATGCTCCTGTTTGCTTGAGCTGGTCTCCTCAGCACAGTGTAATAAACCCATATGGAGCGAAATCCTCTATGCCTGGGCATCCCTGCTGCATGGGAGAGAAGCGCGATTGCACCTGTGGAAAGAGCCTTAAGGAAAGGGAAATGTTTTTCACTCTGCTCCCCATGAGCATATCTGTGGAAAGTGCAGCAAGCTGCCGGAGAGAAGAGCAGGAGCCGTTGGACTTCTGGTCTGGAAAAGATTGCGAAGCAGGAGAGCCGGCAATACAAGTATCCCCGGCTCCCAGTGCAGAGAGACAGAAGCCTGGCTGCTAAGGAGACAGGAAGGGATGCGTAGGGCAGGGCGCGTGCTCCACTCTTAGGAAGGAATCTGGGCAGAAAGCATGCCTGTCCTGAGCCTCTGGGCCCAAGGAGACAGCAGCTCCTTGGCCAGCTGTCCCTGGGGCAGACATGCGCTAGCCTCCAGGCGCCTACTCTGAACTCGCCGAATCAGCTCTCTGAAATAATGCGGAGTCAGATGCCGTCTTCCTCCATGATGGGGAAGCTCGGAGGAAGCATGGTGTTTAAGGGGAAGGAGTGGGCACAGTCCCCCAAAGCTCCCTAATCTGCGCACGGGCCTAGTGCAGGGATCCTGTCGCCTCCTCTCTCCTGTGGTGAAGGCACTGGCCTAGACCCGGAGTCTGCCTGATAGCCGGAGCAAATGGCAAAGCCTAACCTACCACAGAAGATGGTCATAGGCATAGAGTGCCATGCTAGGCCAAGCACGCTGCTGCAGGGTTGTGACTGTGTCTGCTTAGTTCCGCATAGCAAGGTGAATCCCGGGCGTAACCTCGGAGCCCGGGAAAGCAAGTCCCAAGAGGCACCAGCTCTCCCGCGGCTCTTCTTCGCTGCCGCGCAGAGTGAACACCCAAAGCCTTTCTGAGGAAGCAGCAGCGAAGTGCGGTTCGTGCCAAGCTGAAAACCTCTGCGTAAGCATAGTATTCCCTGGGAAATCAGAGTCGGATCTGAGGGCTGCTGTTGCTGCTTGCTTTAGACTCGTATTCGCAGCACGATGGGAGAAACCCGCATAGAGCGAAAGCCTCTTTGCCCTGGCATCCCCTCTGGGAAAGCACACCATTATTTCGGAAATCAGAGTCCGGTCTGAGTTATGCTCCTGTTTGCGTGAGCTGGTCTCCTCAGCACGGTGTAATAAACCCGCAGGGAGCGAAATCCTCTATGCCTGGGCATCCCCTCTGCCTGAGAGAGAAGCGCCGTTGCGCCTCTGGAAAGAGCATTAAGGAAAAGGGACACGTTTTTCAGGGCGGTCCCAAGGAGTAGTCTGTGGTAGGTGCAGCACGCTGCTCGGGGAGAAGAGCAAGTGCTGTTGGCCATGGTCTCGAAAAGGTGGCGAAGCAGGAGACCGGCCCTGGAAGGCACAGCGCCCGGAGGAAATACAAATGTCACCCACTCCCAGTGCAGAGAGACAGAAGCCTAGCTGCGAAGGAGACAGGAGAGGATGAGTAGGGCAGGGCATGTGCTCCACTCTTGGGAAGGAGTCTGGGCGGAGAGCATGCCTGTCCTTAACTCTGGGCCCAAGGAGACAGCAGTTCCTTGGCCACCCGTCCCTGGGGCAGACATGCGCTAGCCACCAGGCGCCTACTCTGAACTCGCAGAAACAGCTCCCTGAAATAACGGGGAGTCAGATGCCATCTTCCTCCAGGATGTGGAAGCTCGGAGGAGGCACGAGGTTTAAGGGGAAGGAGTGGGCACAGTCCCACAAACTCTCTAATCTGTGCACGGGCCGTGTGTAGGGATCCTGTCGCCTCCTCTCTCCTGTGGTGAAGGCACTGGCCTAGACCCCTAGGTTGCCTGAGAGCCGGAGCAAAAGCCAAAGCCTAACCTACCCCAGGAAATGGTCATAGGCATAGAGTGCCATGCTAGGCCAAGCACGCTGCTGCAGGGTTGTGACTGTGTCTGCTTAGTTCGGCATAGCAAGGTGAATCCCGGGCGTAAACTCGGAGACCGGGAGAGCAAGTCCCAAGAGGCAACAGCTCTCCCGCGGCTCTTCTTCCCTCCCGCGCAGAGTGAACACCCAAAGCCTTTCTGAGGAAGCAGCAGCGAAGTGCGGTTCGTGCCATGTGAAAACCTCTGCGAAAGCATAGCAGTCGCTGGGAAATTAGAGTCGGATCTGAGAGCTGCTGTTGCTGCTTGCTTTAGCCTAGTATTTGCAGAACGATGGGAGAAACCCGCATGGAGCGAAAGCCTCTTTGCCCTGGCATCCCCTCTGGGAAAGCACAGCATTCTTTGGGAAATCAGAGTCCGGTCTGAGGGATGCTCCTGTTTGCTTGAGCTGGTCTCCTCAGCACGGTGTAATAAACCCATATGGAGCGAAATCCTCTATGCCTGGGCATCCCTGCTGCATGGGAGAGAAGCGCGATTGCACCTGTGGAAAGAGCCTTAAGGAAAGGGAAATGTTTTTCACTCTGCTCCGCAGGAGCATATCTGTGGAAAGTGCAGCAAGCTGCCGGAGAGAAGAGCAGGAGCCGTTGGACTTCTGGTCTGGAAAAGATTGCGAAGCAGGAGAGCCGGCAATACAAGTATCCCCGGCTCCCAGTGCAGAGAGACAGAAGCCTGGCTGCTAAGGAGACAGGAAGGGATGCGTAGGGCAGGGCGCGTGCTCCACTCTTAGGAAGGAATCTGGGCAGAAAGCATGCCTGTCCTGAGCCTCTGGGCCCAAGGAGACAGCAGCTCCTTGGCCAGCTGTCCCTGGGGCAGACATGCGCTAGCCTCCAGGCGCCTACTCTGAACTCGCCGAATCAGCTCTCTGAAATAATGCGGAGTCAGATGCCGTCTTCCTCCATGATGGGGAAGCTCGGAGGAAGCATGGTGTTTAAGGGGAAGGAGTGGGCACAGTCCCCCAAAGCTCCCTAATCTGCGCACGGGCCTAGTGCAGGGATCCTGTCGCCTCCTCTCTCCTGTGGTGAAGGCACTGGCCTAGACCCGGAGTCTGCCTGATAGCCGGAGCAAATGGCAAAGCCTAACCTACCACAGAAGATGGTCATAGGCATAGAGTGCCATGCTAGGCCAAGCACGCTGCTGCAGGGTTGTGACTGTGTCTGCTTAGTTCCGCATAGCAAGGTGAATCCCGGGCGTAACCTCGGAGCCCGGGAAAGCAAGTCCCAAGAGGCACCAGCTCTCCCGCGGCTCTTCTTCGCTGCCGCGCAGAGTGAACACCCAAAGCCTTTCTGAGGAAGCAGCAGCGAAGTGCGGTTCGTGCCAAGCTGAAAACCTCTGCGTAAGCATAGTATTCCCTGGGAAATCAGAGTCGGATCTGAGGGCTGCTGTTGCTGCTTGCTTTAGACTCGTATTCGCAGCACGATGGGAGAAACCCGCATAGAGCGAAAGCCTCTTTGCCCTGGCATCCCCTCTGGGAAAGCACACCATTATTTCGGAAATCAGAGTCCGGTCTGAGTTATGCTCCTGTTTGCGTGAGCTGGTCTCCTCAGCACGGTGTAATAAACCCGCAGGGAGCGAAATCCTCTATGCCTGGGCATCCCCTCTGCCTGAGAGAGAAGCGCCGTTGCGCCTCTGGAAAGAGCATTAAGGAAAAGGGACACGTTTTTCAGGGCGGTCCCAAGGAGTAGTCTGTGGTAGGTGCAGCACGCTGCTCGGGGAGAAGAGCAAGTGCTGTTGGCCATGGTCTCGAAAAGGTGGCGAAGCAGGAGACCGGCCCTGGAAGGCACAGCGCCCGGAGGAAATACAAATGTCACCCACTCCCAGTGCAGAGAGACAGAAGCCTAGCTGCGAAGGAGACAGGAGAGGATGAGTAGGGCAGGGCATGTGCTCCACTCTTGGGAAGGAGTCTGGGCGGAGAGCATGCCTGTCCTTAACTCTGGGCCCAAGGAGACAGCAGTTCCTTGGCCACCCGTCCCTGGGGCAGACATGCGCTAGCCACCAGGCGCCTACTCTGAACTCGCAGAAACAGCTCCCTGAAATAACGGGGAGTCAGATGCCATCTTCCTCCAGGATGTGGAAGCTCGGAGGAGGCACGAGGTTTAAGGGGAAGGAGTGGGCACAGTCCCACAAACTCTCTAATCTGTGCACGGGCCGTGTGTAGGGATCCTGTCGCCTCCTCTCTCCTGTGGTGAAGGCACTGGCCTAGACCCCTAGGTTGCCTGAGAGCCGGAGCAAAAGCCAAAGCCTAACCTACCCCAGGAAATGGTCATAGGCATAGAGTGCCATGCTAGGCCAAGCACGCTGCTGCAGGGTTGTGACTGTGTCTGCTTAGTTCGGCATAGCAAGGTGAATCCCGGGCGTAAACTCGGAGACCGGGAGAGCAAGTCCCAAGAGGCAACAGCTCTCCCGCGGCTCTTCTTCCCTCCCGCGCAGAGTGAACACCCAAAGCCTTTCTGAGGAAGCAGCAGCGAAGTGCGGTTCGTGCCATGTGAAAACCTCTGCGAAAGCATAGCAGTCGCTGGGAAATTAGAGTCGGATCTGAGAGCTGCTGTTGCTGCTTGCTTTAGCCTAGTATTTGCAGAACGATGGGAGAAACCCGCATGGAGCGAAAGCCTCTTTGCCCTGGCATCCCCTCTGGGAAAGCACAGCATTCTTTGGGAAATCAGAGTCCGGTCTGAGGGATGCTCCTGTTTGCTTGAGCTGGTCTCCTCAGCACGGTGTAGTAAACCCATATGGAGCGAAATCCTCTATGCCTGGGCATCCCTGCTGCATGGGAGAGAAGCGCGATTGCACCTGTGGAAAGAGCCTTAAGGAAAGGGAAATGTTTTTCACTCTGCTCCGCAGGAGCATATCTGTGGAAAGTGCAGCAAGCTGCCGGAGAGAAGAGCAGGAGCCGTTGGACTTCTGGTCTGGAAAAGATTGCGAAGCAGGAGAGCCGGCAATACAAGTATCCCCGGCTCCCAGTGCAGAGAGACAGAAGCCTGGCTGCTAAGGAGACAGGAAGGGATGCGTAGGGCAGGGCGCGTGCTCCACTCTTAGGAAGGAATCTGGGCAGAAAGCATGCCTGTCCTGAGCCTCTGGGCCCAAGGAGACAGCAGCTCCTTGGCCAGCTGTCCCTGGGGCAGACATGCGCTAGCCTCCAGGCGCCTACTCTGAACTCGCCGAATCAGCTCTCTGAAATAATGCGGAGTCAGATGCCGTCTTCCTCCATGATGGGGAAGCTCGGAGGAAGCATGGTGTTTAAGGGGAAGGAGTGGGCACAGTCCCCCAAAGCTCCCTAATCTGCGCACGGGCCTAGTGCAGGGATCCTGTCGCCTCCTCTCTCCTGTGGTGAAGGCACTGGCCTAGACCCGGAGTCTGCCTGATAGCCGGAGCAAATGGCAAAGCCTAACCTACCACAGAAGATGGTCATAGGCATAGAGTGCCATGCTAGGCCAAGCACGCTGCTGCAGGGTTGTGACTGTGTCTGCTTAGTTCGGCATAGCAAGGTGAATCCCGGGCGTAACCTCGGAGCCCGGGAAAGCAAGTCCCAAGAGGCACCAGCTCTCCCGCGGCTCTTCTTCGCTGCCGCGCAGAGTGAACACCCAAAGCCTTTCTGAGGAAGCAGCAGCGAAGTGCGGTTCGTGCCAAGCTGAAAACCTCTGCGTAAGCATAGTATTCCCTGGGAAATCAGAGTCGGATCTGAGGGCTGCTGTTGCTGCTTGCTTTAGACTCGTATTCGCAGCACGATGGGAGAAACCCGCATAGAGCGAAAGCCTCTTTGCCCTGGCATCCCCTCTGGGAAAGCACACCATTATTTCGGAAATCAGAGTCCGGTCTGAGTTATGCTCCTGTTTGCGTGAGCTGGTCTCCTCAGCACGGTGTAATAAACCCGCAGGGAGCGAAATCCTCTATGCCTGGGCATCCCCTCTGCCTGAGAGAGAAGCGCCGTTGCGCCTCTGGAAAGAGCATTAAGGAAAAGGGACACGTTTTTCAGGGCGGTCCCAAGGAGTAGTCTGTGGTAGGTGCAGCACGCTGCTCGGGGAGAAGAGCAAGTGCTGTTGGCCATGGTCTCGAAAAGGTGGCGAAGCAGGAGACCGGCCCTGGAAGGCACAGCGCCCGGAGGAAATACAAATGTCACCCACTCCCAGTGCAGAGAGACAGAAGCCTAGCTGCGAAGGAGACAGGAGAGGATGAGTAGGGCAGGGCATGTGCTCCACTCTTGGGAAGGAGTCTGGGCGGAGAGCATGCCTGTCCTTAACTCTGGGCCCAAGGAGACAGCAGTTCCTTGGCCACCCGTCCCTGGGGCAGACATGCGCTAGCCACCAGGCGCCTACTCTGAACTCGCAGAAACAGCTCCCTGAAATAACGGGGAGTCAGATGCCATCTTCCTCCAGGATGTGGAAGCTCGGAGGAGGCACGAGGTTTAAGGGGAAGGAGTGGGCACAGTCCCACAAACTCTCTAATCTGTGCACGGGCCGTGTGTAGGGATCCTGTCGCCTCCTCTCTCCTGTGGTGAAGGCACTGGCCTAGACCCCTAGGTTGCCTGAGAGCCGGAGCAAAAGCCAAAGCCTAACCTACCCCAGGAAATGGTCATAGGCATAGAGTGCCATGCTAGGCCAAGCACGCTGCTGCAGGGTTGTGACTGTGTCTGCTTAGTTCGGCATAGCAAGGTGAATCCCGGGCGTAAACTCGGAGACCGGGAGAGCAAGTCCCAAGAGGCAACAGCTCTCCCGCGGCTCTTCTTCCCTCCCGCGCAGAGTGAACACCCAAAGCCTTTCTGAGGAAGCAGCAGCGAAGTGCGGTTCGTGCCATGTGAAAACCTCTGCGAAAGCATAGCAGTCGCTGGGAAATTAGAGTCGGATCTGAGAGCTGCTGTTGCTGCTTGCTTTAGCCTAGTATTTGCAGAACGATGGGAGAAACCCGCATGGAGCGAAAGCCTCTTTGCCCTGGCATCCCCTCTGGGAAAGCACAGCATTCTTTGGGAAATCAGAGTCCGGTCTGAGGGATGCTCCTGTTTGCTTGAGCTGGTCTCCTCAGCACGGTGTAGTAAACCCATATGGAGCGAAATCCTCTATGCCTGGGCATCCCTGCTGCATGGGAGAGAAGCGCGATTGCACCTGTGGAAAGAGCCTTAAGGAAAGGGAAATGTTTTTCACTCTGCTCCGCAGGAGCATATCTGTGGAAAGTGCAGCAAGCTGCCGGAGAGAAGAGCAGGAGCCGTTGGACTTCTGGTCTGGAAAAGATTGCGAAGCAGGAGAGCCGGCAATACAAGTATCCCCGGCTCCCAGTGCAGAGAGACAGAAGCCTGGCTGCTAAGGAGACAGGAAGGGATGCGTAGGGCAGGGCGCGTGCTCCACTCTTAGGAAGGAATCTGGGCAGAAAGCATGCCTGTCCTGAGCCTCTGGGCCCAAGGAGACAGCAGCTCCTTGGCCAGCTGTCCCTGGGGCAGACATGCGCTAGCCTCCAGGCGCCTACTCTGAACTCGCCGAATCAGCTCTCTGAAATAATGCGGAGTCAGATGCCGTCTTCCTCCATGATGGGGAAGCTCGGAGGAAGCATGGTGTTTAAGGGGAAGGAGTGGGCACAGTCCCCCAAAGCTCCCTAATCTGCGCACGGGCCTAGTGCAGGGATCCTGTCGCCTCCTCTCTCCTGTGGTGAAGGCACTGGCCTAGACCCGGAGTCTGCCTGATAGCCGGAGCAAATGGCAAAGCCTAACCTACCACAGAAGATGGTCATAGGCATAGAGTGCCATGCTAGGCCAAGCACGCTGCTGCAGGGTTGTGACTGTGTCTGCTTAGTTCGGCATAGCAAGGTGAATCCCGGGCGTAACCTCGGAGCCCGGGAAAGCAAGTCCCAAGAGGCACCAGCTCTCCCGCGGCTCTTCTTCGCTGCCGCGCAGAGTGAACACCCAAAGCCTTTCTGAGGAAGCAGCAGCGAAGTGCGGTTCGTGCCAAGCTGAAAACCTCTGCGTAAGCATAGTATTCCCTGGGAAATCAGAGTCGGATCTGAGGGCTGCTGTTGCTGCTTGCTTTAGACTCGTATTCGCAGCACGATGGGAGAAACCCGCATAGAGCGAAAGCCTCTTTGCCCTGGCATCCCCTCTGGGAAAGCACACCATTATTTCGGAAATCAGAGTCCGGTCTGAGTTATGCTCCTGTTTGCGTGAGCTGGTCTCCTCAGCACGGTGTAATAAACCCGCAGGGAGCGAAATCCTCTATGCCTGGGCATCCCCTCTGCCTGAGAGAGAAGCGCCGTTGCGCCTCTGGAAAGAGCATTAAGGAAAAGGGACACGTTTTTCAGGGCGGTCCCAAGGAGTAGTCTGTGGTAGGTGCAGCACGCTGCTCGGGGAGAAGAGCAAGTGCTGTTGGCCATGGTCTCGAAAAGGTGGCGAAGCAGGAGACCGGCCCTGGAAGGCACAGCGCCCGGAGGAAATACAAATGTCACCCACTCCCAGTGCAGAGAGACAGAAGCCTAGCTGCGAAGGAGACAGGAGAGGATGAGTAGGGCAGGGCATGTGCTCCACTCTTGGGAAGGAGTCTGGGCGGAGAGCATGCCTGTCCTTAACTCTGGGCCCAAGGAGACAGCAGTTCCTTGGCCACCCGTCCCTGGGGCAGACATGCGCTAGCCACCAGGCGCCTACTCTGAACTCGCAGAAACAGCTCCCTGAAATAACGGGGAGTCAGATGCCATCTTCCTCCAGGATGTGGAAGCTCGGAGGAGGCACGAGGTTTAAGGGGAAGGAGTGGGCACAGTCCCACAAACTCTCTAATCTGTGCACGGGCCGTGTGTAGGGATCCTGTCGCCTCCTCTCTCCTGTGGTGAAGGCACTGGCCTAGACCCCTAGGTTGCCTGAGAGCCGGAGCAAAAGCCAAAGCCTAACCTACCCCAGGAAATGGTCATAGGCATAGAGTGCCATGCTAGGCCAAGCACGCTGCTGCAGGGTTGTGACTGTGTCTGCTTAGTTCGGCATAGCAAGGTGAATCCCGGGCGTAAACTCGGAGACCGGGAGAGCAAGTCCCAAGAGGCAACAGCTCTCCCGCGGCTCTTCTTCCCTCCCGCGCAGAGTGAACACCCAAAGCCTTTCTGAGGAAGCAGCAGCGAAGTGCGGTTCGTGCCATGTGAAAACCTCTGCGAAAGCATAGCAGTCGCTGGGAAATTAGAGTCGGATCTGAGAGCTGCTGTTGCTGCTTGCTTTAGCCTAGTATTTGCAGAACGATGGGAGAAACCCGCATGGAGCGAAAGCCTCTTTGCCCTGGCATCCCCTCTGGGAAAGCACAGCATTCTTTGGGAAATCAGAGTCCGGTCTGAGGGATGCTCCTGTTTGCTTGAGCTGGTCTCCTCAGCACGGTGTAGTAAACCCATATGGAGCGAAATCCTCTATGCCTGGGCATCCCTGCTGCATGGGAGAGAAGCGCGATTGCACCTGTGGAAAGAGCCTTAAGGAAAGGGAAATGTTTTTCACTCTGCTCCGCAGGAGCATATCTGTGGAAAGTGCAGCAAGCTGCCGGAGAGAAGAGCAGGAGCCGTTGGACTTCTGGTCTGGAAAAGATTGCGAAGCAGGAGAGCCGGCAATACAAGTATCCCCGGCTCCCAGTGCAGAGAGACAGAAGCCTGGCTGCTAAGGAGACAGGAAGGGATGCGTAGGGCAGGGCGCGTGCTCCACTCTTAGGAAGGAATCTGGGCAGAAAGCATGCCTGTCCTGAGCCTCTGGGCCCAAGGAGACAGCAGCTCCTTGGCCAGCTGTCCCTGGGGCAGACATGCGCTAGCCTCCAGGCGCCTACTCTGAACTCGCCGAATCAGCTCTCTGAAATAATGCGGAGTCAGATGCCGTCTTCCTCCATGATGGGGAAGCTCGGAGGAAGCATGGTGTTTAAGGGGAAGGAGTGGGCACAGTCCCCCAAAGCTCCCTAATCTGCGCACGGGCCTAGTGCAGGGATCCTGTCGCCTCCTCTCTCCTGTGGTGAAGGCACTGGCCTAGACCCGGAGTCTGCCTGATAGCCGGAGCAAATGGCAAAGCCTAACCTACCACAGAAGATGGTCATAGGCATAGAGTGCCATGCTAGGCCAAGCACGCTGCTGCAGGGTTGTGACTGTGTCTGCTTAGTTCCGCATAGCAAGGTGAATCCCGGGCGTAACCTCGGAGCCCGGGAAAGCAAGTCCCAAGAGGCACCAGCTCTCCCGCGGCTCTTCTTCGCTGCCGCGCAGAGTGAACACCCAAAGCCTTTCTGAGGAAGCAGCAGCGAAGTGCGGTTCGTGCCAAGCTGAAAACCTCTGCGTAAGCATAGTATTCCCTGGGAAATCAGAGTCGGATCTGAGGGCTGCTGTTGCTGCTTGCTTTAGACTCGTATTCGCAGCACGATGGGAGAAACCCGCATAGAGCGAAAGCCTCTTTGCCCTGGCATCCCCTCTGGGAAAGCACACCATTATTTCGGAAATCAGAGTCCGGTCTGAGTTATGCTCCTGTTTGCGTGAGCTGGTCTCCTCAGCACGGTGTAATAAACCCGCAGGGAGCGAAATCCTCTATGCCTGGGCATCCCCTCTGCCTGAGAGAGAAGCGCCGTTGCGCCTCTGGAAAGAGCATTAAAGAAAAGGGACACGTTTTTCAGGGCGGTCCCAAGGAGTAGTCTGTGGTAGGTGCAGCACGCTGCTCGGGGAGAAGAGCAAGTGCTGTTGGCCATGGTCTCGAAAAGGTGGCGAAGCAGGAGACCGGCCCTGGAAGGCACAGCACCCGGAGGAAATACAAATGTCACCCACTCCCAGTGCAGAGAGACAGAAGCCTAGCTGCGAAGGAGACAGGAGAGGATGAGTAGGGCAGGGCATGTGCTCCACTCTTGGGAAGGAGTCTGGGCGGAGAGCATGCCTGTCCTTAACTCTGGGCCCAAGGAGACAGCAGTTCCTTGGCCACCCGTCCCTGGGGCAGACATGCGCTAGCCACCAGGCGCCTACTCTGAACTCGCAGAAACAGCTCCCTGAAATAACGGGGAGTCAGATGCCATCTTCCTCCAGGATGTGGAAGCTCGGAGGAGGCACGAGGTTTAAGGGGAAGGAGTGGGCAAAGTCCCACAAACTCTCTAATCTGTGCACGGGCCGTGTGTAGGGATCCTGTCGCCTCCTCTCTCCTGTGGTGAAGGCACTGGCCTAGACCCCTAGGTTGCCTGAGAGCCGGAGCAAAAGCCAAAGCCTAACCTACCCCAGGAAATGGTCATAGGCATAGAGTGCCATGCTAGGCCAAGCACGCTGCTGCAGGGTTGTGACTGTGTCTGCTTAGTTCGGCATAGCAAGGTGAATCCCGGGCGTAAACTCGGAGACCGGGAGAGCAAGTCCCAAGAGGCAACAGCTCTCCCGCGGCTCTTCTTCCCTCCCGCGCAGAGTGAACACCCAAAGCCTTTCTGAGGAAGCAGCAGCGAAGTGCGGTTCGTGCCATGTGAAAACCTCTGCGAAAGCATAGCAGTCGCTGGGAAATTAGAGTCGGATCTGAGAGCTGCTGTTGCTGCTTGCTTTAGCCTAGTATTTGCAGAACGATGGGAGAAACCCGCATGGAGCGAAAGCCTCTTTGCCCTGGCATCCCCTCTGGGAAAGCACAGCATTCTTTGGGAAATCAGAGTCCGGTCTGAGGGATGCTCCTGTTTGCTTGAGCTGGTCTCCTCAGCACGGTGTAGTAAACCCATATGGAGCGAAATCCTCTATGCCTGGGCATCCCTGCTGCATGGGAGAGAAGCGCGATTGCACCTGTGGAAAGAGCCTTAAGGAAAGGGAAATGTTTTTCACTCTGCTCCGCAGGAGCATATCTGTGGAAAGTGCAGCAAGCTGCCGGAGAGAAGAGCAGGAGCCGTTGGACTTCTGGTCTGGAAAAGATTGCGAAGCAGGAGAGCCGGCAATACAAGTATCCCCGGCTCCCAGTGCAGAGAGACAGAAGCCTGGCTGCTAAGGAGACAGGAAGGGATGCGTAGGGCAGGGCGCGTGCTCCACTCTTAGGAAGGAATCTGGGCAGAAAGCATGCCTGTCCTGAGCCTCTGGGCCCAAGGAGACAGCAGCTCCTTGGCCAGCTGTCCCTGGGGCAGACATGCGCTAGCCTCCAGGCGCCTACTCTGAACTCGCCGAATCAGCTCTCTGAAATAATGCGGAGTCAGATGCCGTCTTCCTCCATGATGGGGAAGCTCGGAGGAAGCATGGTGTTTAAGGGGAAGGAGTGGGCACAGTCCCCCAAAGCTCCCTAATCTGCGCACGGGCCTAGTGCAGGGATCCTGTCGCCTCCTCTCTCCTGTGGTGAAGGCACTGGCCTAGACCCGGAGTCTGCCTGATAGCCGGAGCAAATGGCAAAGCCTAACCTACCACAGAAGATGGTCATAGGCATAGAGTGCCATGCTAGGCCAAGCACGCTGCTGCAGGGTTGTGACTGTGTCTGCTTAGTTCCGCATAGCAAGGTGAATCCCGGGCGTAACCTCGGAGCCCGGGAAAGCAAGTCCCAAGAGGCACCAGCTCTCCCGCGGCTCTTCTTCGCTGCCGCGCAGAGTGAACACCCAAAGCCTTTCTGAGGAAGCAGCAGCGAAGTGCGGTTCGTGCCAAGCTGAAAACCTCTGCGTAAGCATAGTATTCCCTGGGAAATCAGAGTCGGATCTGAGGGCTGCTGTTGCTGCTTGCTTTAGACTCGTATTCGCAGCACGATGGGAGAAACCCGCATAGAGCGAAAGCCTCTTTGCCCTGGCATCCCCTCTGGGAAAGCACACCATTATTTCGGAAATCAGAGTCCGGTCTGAGTTATGCTCCTGTTTGCGTGAGCTGGTCTCCTCAGCACGGTGTAATAAACCCGCAGGGAGCGAAATCCTCTATGCCTGCGCATCCCCTCTGCCTGAGAGAGAAGCGCCGTTGCGCCTCTGGAAAGAGCATTAAAGAAAAGGGACACGTTTTTCAGGGCGGTCCCAAGGAGTAGTCTGTGGTAGGTGCAGCACGCTGCTCGGGGAGAAGAGCAAGTGCTGTTGGCCATGGTCTCGAAAAGGTGGCGAAGCAGGAGACCGGCCCTGGAAGGCACAGCGCCCGGAGGAAATACAAATGTCACCCACTCCCAGTGCAGAGAGACAGAAGCCTAGCTGCGAAGGAGACAGGAGAGGATGAGTAGGGCAGGGCATGTGCTCCACTCTTGGGAAGGAGTCTGGGCGGAGAGCATGCCTGTCCTTAACTCTGGGCCCAAGGAGACAGCAGTTCCTTGGCCACCCGTCCCTGGGGCAGACATGCGCTAGCCACCAGGCGCCTACTCTGAACTCGCAGAAACAGCTCCCTGAAATAACGGGGAGTCAGATGCCATCTTCCTCCAGGATGTGGAAGCTCGGAGGAGGCACGAGGTTTAAGGGGAAGGAGTGGGCACAGTCCCACAAACTCTCTAATCTGTGCACGGGCCGTGTGTAGGGATCCTGTCGCCTCCTCTCTCCTGTGGTGAAGGCACTGGCCTAGACCCCTAGGTTGCCTGAGAGCCGGAGCAAAAGCCAAAGCCTAACCTACCCCAGGAAATGGTCATAGGCATAGAGTGCCATGCTAGGCCAAGCACGCTGCTGCAGGGTTGTGACTGTGTCTGCTTAGTTCGGCATAGCAAGGTGAATCCCGGGCGTAAACTCGGAGACCGGGAGAGCAAGTCCCAAGAGGCAACAGCTCTCCCGCGGCTCTTCTTCCCTCCCGCGCAGAGTGAACACCCAAAGCCTTTCTGAGGAAGCAGCAGCGAAGTGCGGTTCGTGCCATGTGAAAACCTCTGCGAAAGCATAGCAGTCGCTGGGAAATTAGAGTCGGATCTGAGAGCTGCTGTTGCTGCTTGCTTTAGCCTAGTATTTGCAGAACGATGGGAGAAACCCGCATGGAGCGAAAGCCTCTTTGCCCTGGCATCCCCTCTGGGAAAGCACAGCATTCTTTGGGAAATCAGAGTCCGGTCTGAGGGATGCTCCTGTTTGCTTGAGCTGGTCTCCTCAGCACGGTGTAATAAACCCATATGGAGCGAAATCCTCTATGCCTGGGCATCCCTGCTGCATGGGAGAGAAGCGCGATTGCACCTGTGGAAAGAGCCTTAAGGAAAGGGAAATGTTTTTCACTCTGCTCCGCAGGAGCATATCTGTGGAAAGTGCAGCAAGCTGCCGGAGAGAAGAGCAGGAGCCGTTGGACTTCTGGTCTGGAAAAGATTGCGAAGCAGGAGAGCCGGCAATACAAGTATCCCCGGCTCCCAGTGCAGAGAGACAGAAGCCTGGCTGCTAAGGAGACAGGAAGGGATGCGTAGGGCAGGGCGCGTGCTCCACTCTTAGGAAGGAATCTGGGCAGAAAGCATGCCTGTCCTGAGCCTCTGGGCCCAAGGAGACAGCAGCTCCTTGGCCAGCTGTCCCTGGGGCAGACATGCGCTAGCCTCCAGGCGCCTACTCTGAACTCGCCGAATCAGCTCTCTGAAATAATGCGGAGTCAGATGCCGTCTTCCTCCATGATGGGGAAGCTCGGAGGAAGCATGGTGTTTAAGGGGAAGGAGTGGGCACAGTCCCCCAAAGCTCCCTAATCTGCGCACGGGCCTAGTGCAGGGATCCTGTCGCCTCCTCTCTCCTGTGGTGAAGGCACTGGCCTAGACCCGGAGTCTGCCTGATAGCCGGAGCAAATGGCAAAGCCTAACCTACCACAGAAGATGGTCATAGGCATAGAGTGCCATGCTAGGCCAAGCACGCTGCTGCAGGGTTGTGACTGTGTCTGCTTAGTTCCGCATAGCAAGGTGAATCCCGGGCGTAACCTCGGAGCCCGGGAAAGCAAGTCCCAAGAGGCACCAGCTCTCCCGCGGCTCTTCTTCGCTGCCGCGCAGAGTGAACACCCAAAGCCTTTCTGAGGAAGCAGCAGCGAAGTGCGGTTCGTGCCAAGCTGAAAACCTCTGCGTAAGCATAGTATTCCCTGGGAAATCAGAGTCGGATCTGAGGGCTGCTGTTGCTGCTTGCTTTAGACTCGTATTCGCAGCACGATGGGAGAAACCCACATAGAGCGAAAGCCTCTTTGCCCTGGCATCCCCTCTGGGAAAGCACACCATTATTTCGGAAATCAGAGTCCGGTCTGAGTTATGATCCTGTTTGCGTGAGCTGGTCTCCTCAGCACGGTGTAATAAACCCGCAGGGAGCGAAATCCTCTATGCCTGGGCATCCCCTCTGCCTGAGAGAGAAGCGCCGTTGCGCCTCTGGAAAGAGCATTAAAGAAAAGGGACACGTTTTTCAGGGCGGTCCCAAGGAGTAGTCTGTCGTAGGTGCAGCACGCTGCTCGGGGAGAAGAGCAAGTGCTGTTGGCCATGGTCTCGAAAAGGTGGCGAAGCAGGAGACCGGCCCTGGAAGGCACAGCGCCCGGAGGAAATACAAATGTCACCCACTCCCAGTGCAGAGAGACAGAAGCCTAGCTGCGAAGGAGACAGGAGAGGATGAGTAGGGCAGGGCATGTGCTCCACTCTTGGGAAGGAGTCTGGGCGGAGAGCATGCCTGTCCTTAACTCTGGGCCCAAGGAGACAGCAGTTCCTTGGCCACCCGTCCCTGGGGCAGACATGCGCTAGCCACCAGGCGCCTACTCTGAACTCGCAGAAACAGCTCCCTGAAATAACGGGGAGTCAGATGCCATCTTCCTCCAGGATGTGGAAGCTCGGAGGAGGCACGAGGTTTAAGGGGAAGGAGTGGGCACAGTCCCACAAACTCTCTAATCTGTGCACGGGCCGTGTGTAGGGATCCTGTCGCCTCCTCTCTCCTGTGGTGAAGGCACTGGCCTAGACCCCTAGGTTGCCTGAGAGCCGGAGCAAAAGCCAAAGCCTAACCTACCCCAGGAAATGGTCATAGGCATAGAGTGCCATGCTAGGCCAAGCACGCTGCTGCAGGGTTGTGACTGTGTCTGCTTAGTTCGGCATAGCAAGGTGAATCCCGGGCGTAAACTCGGAGACCGGGAGAGCAAGTCCCAAGAGGCAACAGCTCTCCCGCGGCTCTTCTTCCCTCCCGCGCAGAGTGAACACCCAAAGCCTTTCTGAGGAAGCAGCAGCGAAGTGCGGTTCGTGCCATGTGAAAACCTCTGCGAAAGCATAGCAGTCGCTGGGAAATTAGAGTCGGATCTGAGAGCTGCTGTTGCTGCTTGCTTTAGCCTAGTATTTGCAGAACGATGGGAGAAACCCGCATGGAGCGAAAGCCTCTTTGCCCTGGCATCCCCTCTGGGAAAGCACAGCATTCTTTGGGAAATCAGAGTCCGGTCTGAGGGATGCTCCTGTTTGCTTGAGCTGGTCTCCTCAGCACGGTGTAGTAAACCCATATGGAGCGAAATCCTCTATGCCTGGGCATCCCTGCTGCATGGGAGAGAAGCGCGATTGCACCTGTGGAAAGAGCCTTAAGGAAAGGGAAATGTTTTTCACTCTGCTCCGCAGGAGCATATCTGTGGAAAGTGCAGCAAGCTGCCGGAGAGAAGAGCAGGAGCCGTTGGACTTCTGGTCTGGAAAAGATTGCGAAGCAGGAGAGCCGGCAATACAAGTATCCCCGGCTCCCAGTGCAGAGAGACAGAAGCCTGGCTGCTAAGGAGACAGGAAGGGATGCGTAGGGCAGGGCGCGTGCTCCACTCTTAGGAAGGAATCTGGGCAGAAAGCATGCCTGTCCTGAGCCTCTGGGCCCAAGGAGACAGCAGCTCCTTGGCCAGCTGTCCCTGGGGCAGACATGCGCTAGCCTCCAGGCGCCTACTCTGAACTCGCCGAATCAGCTCTCTGAAATAATGCGGAGTCAGATGCCGTCTTCCTCCATGATGGGGAAGCTCGGAGGAAGCATGGTGTTTAAGGGGAAGGAGTGGGCACAGTCCCCCAAAGCTCCCTAATCTGCGCACGGGCCTAGTGCAGGGATCCTGTCGCCTCCTCTCTCCTGTGGTGAAGGCACTGGCCTAGACCCGGAGTCTGCCTGATAGCCGGAGCAAATGGCAAAGCCTAACCTACCACAGAAGATGGTCATAGGCATAGAGTGCCATGCTAGGCCAAGCACGCTGCTGCAGGGTTGTGACTGTGTCTGCTTAGTTCCGCATAGCAAGGTGAATCCCGGGCGTAACCTCGGAGCCCGGGAAAGCAAGTCCCAAGAGGCACCAGCTCTCCCGCGGCTCTTCTTCGCTGCCGCGCAGAGTGAACACCCAAAGCCTTTCTGAGGAAGCAGCAGCGAAGTGCGGTTCGTGCCAAGCTGAAAACCTCTGCGTAAGCATAGTATTCCCTGGGAAATCAGAGTCGGATCTGAGGGCTGCTGTTGCTGCTTGCTTTAGACTCGTATTCGCAGCACGATGGGAGAAACCCGCATAGAGCGAAAGCCTCTTTGCCCTGGCATCCCCTCTGGGAAAGCACACCATTATTTCGGAAATCAGAGTCCGGTCTGAGTTATGCTCCTGTTTGCGTGAGCTGGTCTCCTCAGCACGGTGTAATAAACCCGCAGGGAGCGAAATCCTCTATGCCTGCGCATCCCCTCTGCCTGAGAGAGAAGCGCCGTTGCGCCTCTGGAAAGAGCATTAAAGAAAAGGGACACGTTTTTCAGGGCGGTCCCAAGGAGTAGTCTGTGGTAGGTGCAGCACGCTGCTCGGGGAGAAGAGCAAGTGCTGTTGGCCATGGTCTCGAAAAGGTGGCGAAGCAGGAGACCGGCCCTGGAAGGCACAGCGCCCGGAGGAAATACAAATGTCACCCACTCCCAGTGCAGAGAGACAGAAGCCTAGCTGCGAAGGAGACAGGAGAGGATGAGTAGGGCAGGGCATGTGCTCCACTCTTGGGAAGGAGTCTGGGCGGAGAGCATGCCTGTCCTTAACTCTGGGCCCAAGGAGACAGCAGTTCCTTGGCCACCCGTCCCTGGGGCAGACATGCGCTAGCCACCAGGCGCCTACTCTGAACTCGCAGAAACAGCTCCCTGAAATAACGGGGAGTCAGATGCCATCTTCCTCCAGGATGTGGAAGCTCGGAGGAGGCACGAGGTTTAAGGGGAAGGAGTGGGCACAGTCCCACAAACTCTCTAATCTGTGCACGGGCCGTGTGTAGGGATCCTGTCGCCTCCTCTCTCCTGTGGTGAAGGCACTGGCCTAGACCCCTAGGTTGCCTGAGAGCCGGAGCAAAAGCCAAAGCCTAACCTACCCCAGGAAATGGTCATAGGCATAGAGTGCCATGCTAGGCCAAGCACGCTGCTGCAGGGTTGTGACTGTGTCTGCTTAGTTCGGCATAGCAAGGTGAATCCCGGGCGTAAACTCGGAGACCGGGAGAGCAAGTCCCAAGAGGCAACAGCTCTCCCGCGGCTCTTCTTCCCTCCCGCGCAGAGTGAACACCCAAAGCCTTTCTGAGGAAGCAGCAGCGAAGTGCGGTTCGTGCCATGTGAAAACCTCTGCGAAAGCATAGCAGTCGCTGGGAAATTAGAGTCGGATCTGAGAGCTGCTGTTGCTGCTTGCTTTAGCCTAGTATTTGCAGAACGATGGGAGAAACCCGCATGGAGCGAAAGCCTCTTTGCCCTGGCATCCCCTCTGGGAAAGCACAGCATTCTTTGGGAAATCAGAGTCCGGTCTGAGGGATGCTCCTGTTTGCTTGAGCTGGTCTCCTCAGCACGGTGTAATAAACCCATATGGAGCGAAATCCTCTATGCCTGGGCATCCCTGCTGCATGGGAGAGAAGCGCGATTGCACCTGTGGAAAGAGCCTTAAGGAAAGGGAAATGTTTTTCACTCTGCTCCGCAGGAGCATATCTGTGGAAAGTGCAGCAAGCTGCCGGAGAGAAGAGCAGGAGCCGTTGGACTTCTGGTCTGGAAAAGATTGCGAAGCAGGAGAGCCGGCAATACAAGTATCCCCGGCTCCCAGTGCAGAGAGACAGAAGCCTGGCTGCTAAGGAGACAGGAAGGGATGCGTAGGGCAGGGCGCGTGCTCCACTCTTAGGAAGGAATCTGGGCAGAAAGCATGCCTGTCCTGAGCCTCTGGGCCCAAGGAGACAGCAGCTCCTTGGCCAGCTGTCCCTGGGGCAGACATGCGCTAGCCTCCAGGCGCCTACTCTGAACTCGCCGAATCAGCTCTCTGAAATAATGCGGAGTCAGATGCCGTCTTCCTCCATGATGGGGAAGCTCGGAGGAAGCATGGTGTTTAAGGGGAAGGAGTGGGCACAGTCCCCCAAAGCTCCCTAATCTGCGCACGGGCCTAGTGCAGGGATCCTGTCGCCTCCTCTCTCCTGTGGTGAAGGCACTGGCCTAGACCCGGAGTCTGCCTGATAGCCGGAGCAAATGGCAAAGCCTAACCTACCACAGAAGATGGTCATAGGCATAGAGTGCCATGCTAGGCCAAGCACGCTGCTGCAGGGTTGTGACTGTGTCTGCTTAGTTCCGCATAGCAAGGTGAATCCCGGGCGTAACCTCGGAGCCCGGGAAAGCAAGTCCCAAGAGGCACCAGCTCTCCCGCGGCTCTTCTTCGCTGCCGCGCAGAGTGAACACCCAAAGCCTTTCTGAGGAAGCAGCAGCGAAGTGCGGTTCGTGCCAAGCTGAAAACCTCTGCGTAAGCATAGTATTCCCTGGGAAATCAGAGTCGGATCTGAGGGCTGCTGTTGCTGCTTGCTTTAGACTCGTATTCGCAGCACGATGGGAGAAACCCACATAGAGCGAAAGCCTCTTTGCCCTGGCATCCCCTCTGGGAAAGCACACCATTATTTCGGAAATCAGAGTCCGGTCTGAGTTATGATCCTGTTTGCGTGAGCTGGTCTCCTCAGCACGGTGTAATAAACCCGCAGGGAGCGAAATCCTCTATGCCTGGGCATCCCCTCTGCCTGAGAGAGAAGCGCCGTTGCGCCTCTGGAAAGAGCATTAAAGAAAAGGGACACGTTTTTCAGGGCGGTCCCAAGGAGTAGTCTGTCGTAGGTGCAGCACGCTGCTCGGGGAGAAGAGCAAGTGCTGTTGGCCATGGTCTCGAAAAGGTGGCGAAGCAGGAGACCGGCCCTGGAAGGCACAGCGCCCGGAGGAAATACAAATGTCACCCACTCCCAGTGCAGAGAGACAGAAGCCTAGCTGCGAAGGAGACAGGAGAGGATGAGTAGGGCAGGGCATGTGCTCCACTCTTGGGAAGGAGTCTGGGCGGAGAGCATGCCTGTCCTTAACTCTGGGCCCAAGGAGACAGCAGTTCCTTGGCCACCCGTCCCTGGGGCAGACATGCGCTAGCCACCAGGCGCCTACTCTGAACTCGCAGAAACAGCTCCCTGAAATAACGGGGAGTCAGATGCCATCTTCCTCCAGGATGTGGAAGCTCGGAGGAGGCACGAGGTTTAAGGGGAAGGAGTGGGCACAGTCCCACAAACTCTCTAATCTGTGCACGGGCCGTGTGTAGGGATCCTGTCGCCTCCTCTCTCCTGTGGTGAAGGCACTGGCCTAGACCCCTAGGTTGCCTGAGAGCCGGAGCAAAAGCCAAAGCCTAACCTACCCCAGGAAATGGTCATAGGCATAGAGTGCCATGCTAGGCCAAGCACGCTGCTGCAGGGTTGTGACTGTGTCTGCTTAGTTCGGCATAGCAAGGTGAATCCCGGGCGTAAACTCGGAGACCGGGAGAGCAAGTCCCAAGAGGCAACAGCTCTCCCGCGGCTCTTCTTCCCTCCCGCGCAGAGTGAACACCCAAAGCCTTTCTGAGGAAGCAGCAGCGAAGTGCGGTTCGTGCCATGTGAAAACCTCTGCGAAAGCATAGCAGTCGCTGGGAAATTAGAGTCGGATCTGAGAGCTGCTGTTGCTGCTTGCTTTAGCCTAGTATTTGCAGAACGATGGGAGAAACCCGCATGGAGCGAAAGCCTCTTTGCCCTGGCATCCCCTCTGGGAAAGCACAGCATTCTTTGGGAAATCAGAGTCCGGTCTGAGGGATGCTCCTGTTTGCTTGAGCTGGTCTCCTCAGCACGGTGTAGTAAACCCATATGGAGCGAAATCCTCTATGCCTGGGCATCCCTGCTGCATGGGAGAGAAGCGCGATTGCACCTGTGGAAAGAGCCTTAAGGAAAGGGAAATGTTTTTCACTCTGCTCCGCAGGAGCATATCTGTGGAAAGTGCAGCAAGCTGCCGGAGAGAAGAGCAGGAGCCGTTGGACTTCTGGTCTGGAAAAGATTGCGAAGCAGGAGAGCCGGCAATACAAGTATCCCCGGCTCCCAGTGCAGAGAGACAGAAGCCTGGCTGCTAAGGAGACAGGAAGGGATGCGTAGGGCAGGGCGCGTGCTCCACTCTTAGGAAGGAATCTGGGCAGAAAGCATGCCTGTCCTGAGCCTCTGGGCCCAAGGAGACAGCAGCTCCTTGGCCAGCTGTCCCTGGGGCAGACATGCGCTAGCCTCCAGGCGCCTACTCTGAACTCGCCGAATCAGCTCTCTGAAATAATGCGGAGTCAGATGCCGTCTTCCTCCATGATGGGGAAGCTCGGAGGAAGCATGGTGTTTAAGGGGAAGGAGTGGGCACAGTCCCCCAAAGCTCCCTAATCTGCGCACGGGCCTAGTGCAGGGATCCTGTCGCCTCCTCTCTCCTGTGGTGAAGGCACTGGCCTAGACCCGGAGTCTGCCTGATAGCCGGAGCAAATGGCAAAGCCTAACCTACCACAGAAGATGGTCATAGGCATAGAGTGCCATGCTAGGCCAAGCACGCTGCTGCAGGGTTGTGACTGTGTCTGCTTAGTTCCGCATAGCAAGGTGAATCCCGGGCGTAACCTCGGAGCCCGGGAAAGCAAGTCCCAAGAGGCACCAGCTCTCCCGCGGCTCTTCTTCGCTGCCGCGCAGAGTGAACACCCAAAGCCTTTCTGAGGAAGCAGCAGCGAAGTGCGGTTCGTGCCAAGCTGAAAACCTCTGCGTAAGCATAGTATTCCCTGGGAAATCAGAGTCGGATCTGAGGGCTGCTGTTGCTGCTTGCTTTAGACTCGTATTCGCAGCACGATGGGAGAAACCCGCATAGAGCGAAAGCCTCTTTGCCCTGGCATCCCCTCTGGGAAAGCACACCATTATTTCGGAAATCAGAGTCCGGTCTGAGGTATGATCCTGTTTGCGTGAGCTGGTCTCCTCAGCACGGTGTAATAAACCCGCAGGGAGCGAAATCCTCTATGCCTGGGCATCCCCTCTGCCTGAGAGAGAAGCGCCGTTGCGCCTCTGGAAAGAGCATTAAAGAAAAGGGACACGTTTTTCAGGGCGGTCCCAAGGAGTAGTCTGTCGTAGGTGCAGCACGCTGCTCGGGGAGAAGAGCAAGTGCTGTTGGCCATGGTCTCGAAAAGGTGGCGAAGCAGGAGACCGGCCCTGGAAGGCACAGCGCCCGGAGGAAATACAAATGTCACCCACTCCCAGTGCAGAGAGACAGAAGCCTAGCTGCGAAGGAGACAGGAGAGGATGAGTAGGGCAGGGCATGTGCTCCACTCTTGGGAAGGAGTCTGGGCGGAGAGCATGCCTGTCCTTAACTCTGGGCCCAAGGAGACAGCAGTTCCTTGGCCACCCGTCCCTGGGGCAGACATGCGCTAGCCACCAGGCGCCTACTCTGAACTCGCAGAAACAGCTCCCTGAAATAACGGGGAGTCAGATGCCATCTTCCTCCAGGATGTGGAAGCTCGGAGGAGGCACGAGGTTTAAGGGGAAGGAGTGGGCACAGTCCCACAAACTCTCTAATCTGTGCACGGGCCGTGTGTAGGGATCCTGTCGCCTCCTCTCTCCTGTGGTGAAGGCACTGGCCTAGACCCCTAGGTTGCCTGAGAGCCGGAGCAAAAGCCAAAGCCTAACCTACCCCAGGAAATGGTCATAGGCATAGAGTGCCATGCTAGGCCAAGCACGCTGCTGCAGGGTTGTGACTGTGTCTGCTTAGTTCGGCATAGCAAGGTGAATCCCGGGCGTAAACTCGGAGACCGGGAGAGCAAGTCCCAAGAGGCAACAGCTCTCCCGCGGCTCTTCTTCCCTCCCGCGCAGAGTGAACACCCAAAGCCTTTCTGAGGAAGCAGCAGCGAAGTGCGGTTCGTGCCATGTGAAAACCTCTGCGAAAGCATAGCAGTCGCTGGGAAATTAGAGTCGGATCTGAGAGCTGCTGTTGCTGCTTGCTTTAGCCTAGTATTTGCAGAACGATGGGAGAAACCCGCATGGAGCGAAAGCCTCTTTGCCCTGGCATCCCCTCTGGGAAAGCACAGCATTCTTTGGGAAATCAGAGTCCGGTCTGAGGGATGCTCCTGTTTGCTTGAGCTGGTCTCCTCAGCACGGTGTAGTAAACCCATATGGAGCGAAATCCTCTATGCCTGGGCATCCCTGCTGCATGGGAGAGAAGCGCGATTGCACCTGTGGAAAGAGCCTTAAGGAAAGGGAAATGTTTTTCACTCTGCTCCGCAGGAGCATATCTGTGGAAAGTGCAGCAAGCTGCCGGAGAGAAGAGCAGGAGCCGTTGGACTTCTGGTCTGGAAAAGATTGCGAAGCAGGAGAGCCGGCAATACAAGTATCCCCGGCTCCCAGTGCAGAGAGACAGAAGCCTGGCTGCTAAGGAGACAGGAAGGGATGCGTAGGGCAGGGCGCGTGCTCCACTCTTAGGAAGGAATCTGGGCAGAAAGCATGCCTGTCCTGAGCCTCTGGGCCCAAGGAGACAGCAGCTCCTTGGCCAGCTGTCCCTGGGGCAGACATGCGCTAGCCTCCAGGCGCCTACTCTGAACTCGCCGAATCAGCTCTCTGAAATAATGCGGAGTCAGATGCCGTCTTCCTCCATGATGGGGAAGCTCGGAGGAAGCATGGTGTTTAAGGGGAAGGAGTGGGCACAGTCCCCCAAAGCTCCCTAATCTGCGCACGGGCCTAGTGCAGGGATCCTGTCGCCTCCTCTCTCCTGTGGTGAAGGCACTGGCCTAGACCCGGAGTCTGCCTGATAGCCGGAGCAAATGGCAAAGCCTAACCTACCACAGAAGATGGTCATAGGCATAGAGTGCCATGCTAGGCCAAGCACGCTGCTGCAGGGTTGTGACTGTGTCTGCTTAGTTCCGCATAGCAAGGTGAATCCCGGGCGTAACCTCGGAGCCCGGGAAAGCAAGTCCCAAGAGGCACCAGCTCTCCCGCGGCTCTTCTTCGCTGCCGCGCAGAGTGAACACCCAAAGCCTTTCTGAGGAAGCAGCAGCGAAGTGCGGTTCGTGCCAAGCTGAAAACCTCTGCGTAAGCATAGTATTCCCTGGGAAATCAGAGTCGGATCTGAGGGCTGCTGTTGCTGCTTGCTTTAGACTCGTATTCGCAGCACGATGGGAGAAACCCGCATAGAGCGAAAGCCTCTTTGCCCTGGCATCCCCTCTGGGAAAGCACACCATTATTTCGGAAATCAGAGTCCGGTCTGAGTTATGATCCTGTTTGCGTGAGCTGGTCTCCTCAGCACGGTGTAATAAACCCGCAGGGAGCGAAATCCTCTATGCCTGGGCATCCCCTCTGCCTGAGAGAGAAGCGCCGTTGCGCCTCTGGAAAGAGCATTAAAGAAAAGGGACACGTTTTTCAGGGCGGTCCCAAGGAGTAGTCTGTCGTAGGTGCAGCACGCTGCTCGGGGAGAAGAGCAAGTGCTGTTGGCCATGGTCTCGAAAAGGTGGCGAAGCAGGAGACCGGCCCTGGAAGGCACAGCGCCCGGAGGAAATACAAATGTCACCCACTCCCAGTGCAGAGAGACAGAAGCCTAGCTGCGAAGGAGACAGGAGAGGATGAGTAGGGCAGGGCATGTGCTCCACTCTTGGGAAGGAGTCTGGGCGGAGAGCATGCCTGTCCTTAACTCTGGGCCCAAGGAGACAGCAGTTCCTTGGCCACCCGTCCCTGGGGCAGACATGCGCTAGCCACCAGGCGCCTACTCTGAACTCGCAGAAACAGCTCCCTGAAATAACGGGGAGTCAGATGCCATCTTCCTCCAGGATGTGGAAGCTCGGAGGAGGCACGAGGTTTAAGGGGAAGGAGTGGGCACAGTCCCACAAACTCTCTAATCTGTGCACGGGCCGTGTGTAGGGATCCTGTCGCCTCCTCTCTCCTGTGGTGAAGGCACTGGCCTAGACCCCTAGGTTGCCTGAGAGCCGGAGCAAAAGCCAAAGCCTAACCTACCCCAGGAAATGGTCATAGGCATAGAGTGCCATGCTAGGCCAAGCACGCTGCTGCAGGGTTGTGACTGTGTCTGCTTAGTTCGGCATAGCAAGGTGAATCCCGGGCGTAAACTCGGAGACCGGGAGAGCAAGTCCCAAGAGGCAACAGCTCTCCCGCGGCTCTTCTTCCCTCCCGCGCAGAGTGAACACCCAAAGCCTTTCTGAGGAAGCAGCAGCGAAGTGCGGTTCGTGCCATGTGAAAACCTCTGCGAAAGCATAGCAGTCGCTGGGAAATTAGAGTCGGATCTGAGAGCTGCTGTTGCTGCTTGCTTTAGCCTAGTATTTGCAGAACGATGGGAGAAACCCGCATGGAGCGAAAGCCTCTTTGCCCTGGCATCCCCTCTGGGAAAGCACAGCATTCTTTGGGAAATCAGAGTCCGGTCTGAGGGATGCTCCTGTTTGCTTGAGCTGGTCTCCTCAGCACGGTGTAGTAAACCCATATGGAGCGAAATCCTCTATGCCTGGGCATCCCTGCTGCATGGGAGAGAAGCGCGATTGCACCTGTGGAAAGAGCCTTAAGGAAAGGGAAATGTTTTTCACTCTGCTCCGCAGGAGCATATCTGTGGAAAGTGCAGCAAGCTGCCGGAGAGAAGAGCAGGAGCCGTTGGACTTCTGGTCTGGAAAAGATTGCGAAGCAGGAGAGCCGGCAATACAAGTATCCCCGGCTCCCAGTGCAGAGAGACAGAAGCCTGGCTGCTAAGGAGACAGGAAGGGATGCGTAGGGCAGGGCGCGTGCTCCACTCTTAGGAAGGAATCTGGGCAGAAAGCATGCCTGTCCTGAGCCTCTGGGCCCAAGGAGACAGCAGCTCCTTGGCCAGCTGTCCCTGGGGCAGACATGCGCTAGCCTCCAGGCGCCTACTCTGAACTCGCCGAATCAGCTCTCTGAAATAATGCGGAGTCAGATGCCGTCTTCCTCCATGATGGGGAAGCTCGGAGGAAGCATGGTGTTTAAGGGGAAGGAGTGGGCACAGTCCCCCAAAGCTCCCTAATCTGCGCACGGGCCTAGTGCAGGGATCCTGTCGCCTCCTCTCTCCTGTGGTGAAGGCACTGGCCTAGACCCGGAGTCTGCCTGATAGCCGGAGCAAATGGCAAAGCCTAACCTACCACAGAAGATGGTCATAGGCATAGAGTGCCATGCTAGGCCAAGCACGCTGCTGCAGGGTTGTGACTGTGTCTGCTTAGTTCCGCATAGCAAGGTGAATCCCGGGCGTAACCTCGGAGCCCGGGAAAGCAAGTCCCAAGAGGCACCAGCTCTCCCGCGGCTCTTCTTCGCTGCCGCGCAGAGTGAACACCCAAAGCCTTTCTGAGGAAGCAGCAGCGAAGTGCGGTTCGTGCCAAGCTGAAAACCTCTGCGTAAGCATAGTATTCCCTGGGAAATCAGAGTCGGATCTGAGGGCTGCTGTTGCTGCTTGCTTTAGACTCGTATTCGCAGCACGATGGGAGAAACCCGCATAGAGCGAAAGCCTCTTTGCCCTGGCATCCCCTCTGGGAAAGCACACCATTATTTCGGAAATCAGAGTCCGGTCTGAGTTATGCTCCTGTTTGCGTGAGCTGGTCTCCTCAGCACGGTGTAATAAACCCGCAGGGAGCGAAATCCTCTATGCCTGGGCATCCCCTCTGCCTGAGAGAGAAGCGCCGTTGCGCCTCTGGAAAGAGCATTAAAGAAAAGGGACACGTTTTTCAGGGCGGTCCCAAGGAGTAGTCTGTGGTAGGTGCAGCACGCTGCTCGGGGAGAAGAGCAAGTGCTGTTGGCCATGGTCTCGAAAAGGTGGCGAAGCAGGAGACCGGCCCTGGAAGGCACAGCGCCCGGAGGAAATACAAATGTCACCCACTCCCAGTGCAGAGAGACAGAAGCCTAGCTGCGAAGGAGACAGGAGAGGATGAGTAGGGCAGGGCATGTGCTCCACTCTTGGGAAGGAGTCTGGGCGGAGAGCATGCCTGTCCTTAACTCTGGGCCCAAGGAGACAGCAGTTCCTTGGCCACCCGTCCCTGGGGCAGACATGCGCTAGCCACCAGGCGCCTACTCTGAACTCGCAGAAACAGCTCCCTGAAATAACGGGGAGTCAGATGCCATCTTCCTCCAGGATGTGGAAGCTCGGAGGAGGCACGAGGTTTAAGGGGAAGGAGTGGGCAAAGTCCCACAAACTCTCTAATCTGTGCACGGGCCGTGTGTAGGGATCCTGTCGCCTCCTCTCTCCTGTGGTGAAGGCACTGGCCTAGACCCCTAGGTTGCCTGAGAGCCGGAGCAAAAGCCAAAGCCTAACCTACCCCAGGAAATGGTCATAGGCATAGAGTGCCATGCTAGGCCAAGCACGCTGCTGCAGGGTTGTGACTGTGTCTGCTTAGTTCGGCATAGCAAGGCGAATCCCGGGCGTAAACTCGGAGACCGGGAGAGCAAGTCCCAAGAGGCAACAGCTCTCCCGCGGCTCTTCTTCCCTCCCGCGCAGAATGAACACCCAAAGCCTTTCTGAGGAAGCAGCAGCGAAGTGCGGTTCGTGCCATGTGAAAACCTCTGCGAAAGCATAGCAGTCGCTGGGAAATTAGAGTCGGATCTGAGAGCTGCTGTTGCTGCTTGCTTTAGCCTAGTATTTGCAGAACGATGGGAGAAACCCGCATGGAGCGAAAGCCTCTTTGCCCTGGCATCCCCTCTGGGAAAGCACAGCATTCTTTGGGAAATCAGAGTCCGGTCTGAGGGATGCTCCTGTTTGCTTGAGCTGGTCTCCTCAGCACGGTGTAGTAAACCCATATGGAGCGAAATCCTCTATGCCTGGGCATCCCTGCTGCATGGGAGAGAAGCGCGATTGCACCTGTGGAAAGAGCCTTAAGGAAAGGGAAATGTTTTTCACTCTGCTCCGCAGGAGCATATCTGTGGAAAGTGCAGCAAGCTGCCGGAGAGAAGAGCAGGAGCCGTTGGACTTCTGGTCTGGAAAAGATTGCGAAGCAGGAGAGCCGGCAATACAAGTATCCCCGGCTCCCAGTGCAGAGAGACAGAAGCCTGGCTGCTAAGGAGACAGGAAGGGATGCGTAGGGCAGGGCGCGTGCTCCACTCTTAGGAAGGAATCTGGGCAGAAAGCATGCCTGTCCTGAGCCTCTGGGCCCAAGGAGACAGCAGCTCCTTGGCCAGCTGTCCCTGGGGCAGACATGCGCTAGCCTCCAGGCGCCTACTCTGAACTCGCCGAATCAGCTCTCTGAAATAATGCGGAGTCAGATGCCGTCTTCCTCCATGATGGGGAAGCTCGGAGGAAGCATGGTGTTTAAGGGGAAGGAGTGGGCACAGTCCCCCAAAGCTCCCTAATCTGCGCACGGGCCTAGTGCAGGGATCCTGTCGCCTCCTCTCTCCTGTGGTGAAGGCACTGGCCTAGACCCGGAGTCTGCCTGATAGCCGGAGCAAATGGCAAAGCCTAACCTACCACAGAAGATGGTCATAGGCATAGAGTGCCATGCTAGGCCAAGCACGCTGCTGCAGGGTTGTGACTGTGTCTGCTTAGTTCCGCATAGCAAGGTGAATCCCGGGCGTAACCTCGGAGCCCGGGAAAGCAAGTCCCAAGAGGCACCAGCTCTCCCGCGGCTCTTCTTCGCTGCCGCGCAGAGTGAACACCCAAAGCCTTTCTGAGGAAGCAGCAGCGAAGTGCGGTTCGTGCCAAGCTGAAAACCTCTGCGTAAGCATAGTATTCCCTGGGAAATCAGAGTCGGATCTGAGGGCTGCTGTTGCTGCTTGCTTTAGACTCGTATTCGCAGCACGATGGGAGAAACCCGCATAGAGCGAAAGCCTCTTTGCCCTGGCATCCCCTCTGGGAAAGCACACCATTATTTCGGAAATCAGAGTCCGGTCTGAGTTATGATCCTGTTTGCGTGAGCTGGTCTCCTCAGCACGGTGTAATAAACCCGCAGGGAGCGAAATCCTCTATGCCTGGGCATCCCCTCTGCCTGAGAGAGAAGCGCCGTTGCGCCTCTGGAAAGAGCATTAAAGAAAAGGGACACGTTTTTCAGGGCGGTCCCAAGGAGTAGTCTGTCGTAGGTGCAGCACGCTGCTCGGGGAGAAGAGCAAGTGCTGTTGGCCATGGTCTCGAAAAGGTGGCGAAGCAGGAGACCGGCCCTGGAAGGCACAGCGCCCGGAGGAAATACAAATGTCACCCACTCCCAGTGCAGAGAGACAGAAGCCTAGCTGCGAAGGAGACAGGAGAGGATGAGTAGGGCAGGGCATGTGCTCCACTCTTGGGAAGGAGTCTGGGCGGAGAGCATGCCTGTCCTTAACTCTGGGCCCAAGGAGACAGCAGTTCCTTGGCCACCCGTCCCTGGGGCAGACATGCGCTAGCCACCAGGCGCCTACTCTGAACTCGCAGAAACAGCTCCCTGAAATAACGGGGAGTCAGATGCCATCTTCCTCCAGGATGTGGAAGCTCGGAGGAGGCACGAGGTTTAAGGGGAAGGAGTGGGCACAGTCCCACAAACTCTCTAATCTGTGCACGGGCCGTGTGTAGGGATCCTGTCGCCTCCTCTCTCCTGTGGTGAAGGCACTGGCCTAGACCCCTAGGTTGCCTGAGAGCCGGAGCAAAAGCCAAAGCCTAACCTACCCCAGGAAATGGTCATAGGCATAGAGTGCCATGCTAGGCCAAGCACGCTGCTGCAGGGTTGTGACTGTGTCTGCTTAGTTCGGCATAGCAAGGTGAATCCCGGGCGTAAACTCGGAGACCGGGAGAGCAAGTCCCAAGAGGCAACAGCTCTCCCGCGGCTCTTCTTCCCTCCCGCGCAGAGTGAACACCCAAAGCCTTTCTGAGGAAGCAGCAGCGAAGTGCGGTTCGTGCCATGTGAAAACCTCTGCGAAAGCATAGCAGTCGCTGGGAAATTAGAGTCGGATCTGAGAGCTGCTGTTGCTGCTTGCTTTAGCCTAGTATTTGCAGAACGATGGGAGAAACCCGCATGGAGCGAAAGCCTCTTTGCCCTGGCATCCCCTCTGGGAAAGCACAGCATTCTTTGGGAAATCAGAGTCCGGTCTGAGGGATGCTCCTGTTTGCTTGAGCTGGTCTCCTCAGCACGGTGTAGTAAACCCATATGGAGCGAAATCCTCTATGCCTGGGCATCCCTGCTGCATGGGAGAGAAGCGCGATTGCACCTGTGGAAAGAGCCTTAAGGAAAGGGAAATGTTTTTCACTCTGCTCCGCAGGAGCATATCTGTGGAAAGTGCAGCAAGCTGCCGGAGAGAAGAGCAGGAGCCGTTGGACTTCTGGTCTGGAAAAGATTGCGAAGCAGGAGAGCCGGCAATACAAGTATCCCCGGCTCCCAGTGCAGAGAGACAGAAGCCTGGCTGCTAAGGAGACAGGAAGGGATGCGTAGGGCAGGGCGCGTGCTCCACTCTTAGGAAGGAATCTGGGCAGAAAGCATGCCTGTCCTGAGCCTCTGGGCCCAAGGAGACAGCAGCTCCTTGGCCAGCTGTCCCTGGGGCAGACATGCGCTAGCCTCCAGGCGCCTACTCTGAACTCGCCGAATCAGCTCTCTGAAATAATGCGGAGTCAGATGCCGTCTTCCTCCATGATGGGGAAGCTCGGAGGAAGCATGGTGTTTAAGGGGAAGGAGTGGGCACAGTCCCCCAAAGCTCCCTAATCTGCGCACGGGCCTAGTGCAGGGATCCTGTCGCCTCCTCTCTCCTGTGGTGAAGGCACTGGCCTAGACCCGGAGTCTGCCTGATAGCCGGAGCAAATGGCAAAGCCTAACCTACCACAGAAGATGGTCATAGGCATAGAGTGCCATGCTAGGCCAAGCACGCTGCTGCAGGGTTGTGACTGTGTCTGCTTAGTTCCGCATAGCAAGGTGAATCCCGGGCGTAACCTCGGAGCCCGGGAAAGCAAGTCCCAAGAGGCACCAGCTCTCCCGCGGCTCTTCTTCGCTGCCGCGCAGAGTGAACACCCAAAGCCTTTCTGAGGAAGCAGCAGCGAAGTGCGGTTCGTGCCAAGCTGAAAACCTCTGCGTAAGCATAGTATTCCCTGGGAAATCAGAGTCGGATCTGAGGGCTGCTGTTGCTGCTTGCTTTAGACTCGTATTCGCAGCACGATGGGAGAAACCCACATAGAGCGAAAGCCTCTTTGCCCTGGCATCCCCTCTGGGAAAGCACACCATTATTTCGGAAATCAGAGTCCGGTCTGAGTTATGCTCCTGTTTGCGTGAGCTGGTCTCCTCAGCACGGTGTAATAAACCCGCAGGGAGCGAAATCCTCTATGCCTGGGCATCCCCTCTGCCTGAGAGAGAAGCGCCGTTGCGCCTCTGGAAAGAGCATTAAAGAAAAGGGACACGTTTTTCAGGGCGGTCCCAAGGAGTAGTCTGTGGTAGGTGCAGCACGCTGCTCGGGGAGAAGAGCAAGTGCTGTTGGCCATGGTCTCGAAAAGGTGGCGAAGCAGGAGACCGGCCCTGGAAGGCACAGCGCCCGGAGGAAATACAAATGTCACCCACTCCCAGTGCAGAGAGACAGAAGCCTAGCTGCGAAGGAGACAGGAGAGGATGAGTAGGGCAGGGCATGTGCTCCACTCTTGGGAAGGAGTCTGGGCGGAGAGCATGCCTGTCCTTAACTCTGGGCCCAAGGAGACAGCAGTTCCTTGGCCACCCGTCCCTGGGGCAGACATGCGCTAGCCACCAGGCGCCTACTCTGAACTCGCAGAAACAGCTCCCTGAAATAACGGGGAGTCAGATGCCATCTTCCTCCAGGATGTGGAAGCTCGGAGGAGGCACGAGGTTTAAGGGGAAGGAGTGGGCACAGTCCCACAAACTCTCTAATCTGTGCACGGGCCGTGTGTAGGGATCCTGTCGCCTCCTCTCTCCTGTGGTGAAGGCACTGGCCTAGACCCCTAGGTTGCCTGAGAGCCGGAGCAAAAGCCAAAGCCTAACCTACCCCAGGAAATGGTCATAGGCATAGAGTGCCATGCTAGGCCAAGCACGCTGCTGCAGGGTTGTGACTGTGTCTGCTTAGTTCGGCATAGCAAGGTGAATCCCGGGCGTAAACTCGGAGACCGGGAGAGCAAGTCCCAAGAGGCAACAGCTCTCCCGCGGCTCTTCTTCCCTCCCGCGCAGAGTGAACACCCAAAGCCTTTCTGAGGAAGCAGCAGCGAAGTGCGGTTCGTGCCATGTGAAAACCTCTGCGAAAGCATAGCAGTCGCTGGGAAATTAGAGTCGGATCTGAGAGCTGCTGTTGCTGCTTGCTTTAGCCTAGTATTTGCAGAACGATGGGAGAAACCCGCATGGAGCGAAAGCCTCTTTGCCCTGGCATCCCCTCTGGGAAAGCACAGCATTCTTTGGGAAATCAGAGTCCGGTCTGAGGGATGCTCCTGTTTGCTTGAGCTGGTCTCCTCAGCACGGTGTAGTAAACCCATATGGAGCGAAATCCTCTATGCCTGGGCATCCCTGCTGCATGGGAGAGAAGCGCGATTGCACCTGTGGAAAGAGCCTTAAGGAAAGGGAAATGTTTTTCACTCTGCTCCGCAGGAGCATATCTGTGGAAAGTGCAGCAAGCTGCCGGAGAGAAGAGCAGGAGCCGTTGGACTTCTGGTCTGGAAAAGATTGCGAAGCAGGAGAGCCGGCAATACAAGTATCCCCGGCTCCCAGTGCAGAGAGACAGAAGCCTGGCTGCTAAGGAGACAGGAAGGGATGCGTAGGGCAGGGCGCGTGCTCCACTCTTAGGAAGGAATCTGGGCAGAAAGCATGCCTGTCCTGAGCCTCTGGGCCCAAGGAGACAGCAGCTCCTTGGCCAGCTGTCCCTGGGGCAGACATGCGCTAGCCTCCAGGCGCCTACTCTGAACTCGCCGAATCAGCTCTCTGAAATAATGCGGAGTCAGATGCCGTCTTCCTCCATGATGGGGAAGCTCGGAGGAAGCATGGTGTTTAAGGGGAAGGAGTGGGCACAGTCCCCCAAAGCTCCCTAATCTGCGCACGGGCCTAGTGCAGGGATCCTGTCGCCTCCTCTCTCCTGTGGTGAAGGCACTGGCCTAGACCCGGAGTCTGCCTGATAGCCGGAGCAAATGGCAAAGCCTAACCTACCACAGAAGATGGTCATAGGCATAGAGTGCCATGCTAGGCCAAGCACGCTGCTGCAGGGTTGTGACTGTGTCTGCTTAGTTCCGCATAGCAAGGTGAATCCCGGGCGTAACCTCGGAGCCCGGGAAAGCAAGTCCCAAGAGGCACCAGCTCTCCCGCGGCTCTTCTTCGCTGCCGCGCAGAGTGAACACCCAAAGCCTTTCTGAGGAAGCAGCAGCGAAGTGCGGTTCGTGCCAAGCTGAAAACCTCTGCGTAAGCATAGTATTCCCTGGGAAATCAGAGTCGGATCTGAGGGCTGCTGTTGCTGCTTGCTTTAGACTCGTATTCGCAGCACGATGGGAGAAACCCACATAGAGCGAAAGCCTCTTTGCCCTGGCATCCCCTCTGGGAAAGCACACCATTATTTCGGAAATCAGAGTCCGGTCTGAGTTATGATCCTGTTTGCGTGAGCTGGTCTCCTCAGCACGGTGTAATAAACCCGCAGGGAGCGAAATCCTCTATGCCTGGGCATCCCCTCTGCCTGAGAGAGAAGCGCCGTTGCGCCTCTGGAAAGAGCATTAAAGAAAAGGGACACGTTTTTCAGGGCGGTCCCAAGGAGTAGTCTGTCGTAGGTGCAGCACGCTGCTCGGGGAGAAGAGCAAGTGCTGTTGGCCATGGTCTCGAAAAGGTGGCGAAGCAGGAGACCGGCCCTGGAAGGCACAGCGCCCGGAGGAAATACAAATGTCACCCACTCCCAGTGCAGAGAGACAGAAGCCTAGCTGCGAAGGAGACAGGAGAGGATGAGTAGGGCAGGGCATGTGCTCCACTCTTGGGAAGGAGTCTGGGCGGAGAGCATGCCTGTCCTTAACTCTGGGCCCAAGGAGACAGCAGTTCCTTGGCCACCCGTCCCTGGGGCAGACATGCGCTAGCCACCAGGCGCCTACTCTGAACTCGCAGAAACAGCTCCCTGAAATAACGGGGAGTCAGATGCCATCTTCCTCCAGGATGTGGAAGCTCGGAGGAGGCACGAGGTTTAAGGGGAAGGAGTGGGCACAGTCCCACAAACTCTCTAATCTGTGCACGGGCCGTGTGTAGGGATCCTGTCGCCTCCTCTCTCCTGTGGTGAAGGCACTGGCCTAGACCCCTAGGTTGCCTGAGAGCCGGAGCAAAAGCCAAAGCCTAACCTACCCCAGGAAATGGTCATAGGCATAGAGTGCCATGCTAGGCCAAGCACGCTGCTGCAGGGTTGTGACTGTGTCTGCTTAGTTCGGCATAGCAAGGTGAATCCCGGGCGTAAACTCGGAGACCGGGAGAGCAAGTCCCAAGAGGCAACAGCTCTCCCGCGGCTCTTCTTCCCTCCCGCGCAGAGTGAACACCCAAAGCCTTTCTGAGGAAGCAGCAGCGAAGTGCGGTTCGTGCCATGTGAAAACCTCTGCGAAAGCATAGCAGTCGCTGGGAAATTAGAGTCGGATCTGAGAGCTGCTGTTGCTGCTTGCTTTAGCCTAGTATTTGCAGAACGATGGGAGAAACCCGCATGGAGCGAAAGCCTCTTTGCCCTGGCATCCCCTCTGGGAAAGCACAGCATTCTTTGGGAAATCAGAGTCCGGTCTGAGGGATGCTCCTGTTTGCTTGAGCTGGTCTCCTCAGCACGGTGTAATAAACCCATATGGAGCGAAATCCTCTATGCCTGGGCATCCCTGCTGCATGGGAGAGAAGCGCGATTGCACCTGTGGAAAGAGCCTTAAGGAAAGGGAAATGTTTTTCACTCTGCTCCGCAGGAGCATATCTGTGGAAAGTGCAGCAAGCTGCCGGAGAGAAGAGCAGGAGCCGTTGGACTTCTGGTCTGGAAAAGATTGCGAAGCAGGAGAGCCGGCAATACAAGTATCCCCGGCTCCCAGTGCAGAGAGACAGAAGCCTGGCTGCTAAGGAGACAGGAAGGGATGCGTAGGGCAGGGCGCGTGCTCCACTCTTAGGAAGGAATCTGGGCAGAAAGCATGCCTGTCCTGAGCCTCTGGGCCCAAGGAGACAGCAGCTCCTTGGCCAGCTGTCCCTGGGGCAGACATGCGCTAGCCTCCAGGCGCCTACTCTGAACTCGCCGAATCAGCTCTCTGAAATAATGCGGAGTCAGATGCCGTCTTCCTCCATGATGGGGAAGCTCGGAGGAAGCATGGTGTTTAAGGGGAAGGAGTGGGCACAGTCCCCCAAAGCTCCCTAATCTGCGCACGGGCCTAGTGCAGGGATCCTGTCGCCTCCTCTCTCCTGTGGTGAAGGCACTGGCCTAGACCCGGAGTCTGCCTGATAGCCGGAGCAAATGGCAAAGCCTAACCTACCACAGAAGATGGTCATAGGCATAGAGTGCCATGCTAGGCCAAGCACGCTGCTGCAGGGTTGTGACTGTGTCTGCTTAGTTCCGCATAGCAAGGTGAATCCCGGGCGTAACCTCGGAGCCCGGGAAAGCAAGTCCCAAGAGGCACCAGCTCTCCCGCGGCTCTTCTTCGCTGCCGCGCAGAGTGAACACCCAAAGCCTTTCTGAGGAAGCAGCAGCGAAGTGCGGTTCGTGCCAAGCTGAAAACCTCTGCGTAAGCATAGTATTCCCTGGGAAATCAGAGTCGGATCTGAGGGCTGCTGTTGCTGCTTGCTTTAGACTCGTATTCGCAGCACGATGGGAGAAACCCGCATAGAGCGAAAGCCTCTTTGCCCTGGCATCCCCTCTGGGAAAGCACACCATTATTTCGGAAATCAGAGTCCGGTCTGAGTTATGATCCTGTTTGCGTGAGCTGGTCTCCTCAGCACGGTGTAATAAACCCGCAGGGAGCGAAATCCTCTATGCCTGGGCATCCCCTCTGCCTGAGAGAGAAGCGCCGTTGCGCCTCTGGAAAGAGCATTAAAGAAAAGGGACACGTTTTTCAGGGCGGTCCCAAGGAGTAGTCTGTCGTAGGTGCAGCACGCTGCTCGGGGAGAAGAGCAAGTGCTGTTGGCCATGGTCTCGAAAAGGTGGCGAAGCAGGAGACCGGCCCTGGAAGGCACAGCGCCCGGAGGAAATACAAATGTCACCCACTCCCAGTGCAGAGAGACAGAAGCCTAGCTGCGAAGGAGACAGGAGAGGATGAGTAGGGCAGGGCATGTGCTCCACTCTTGGGAAGGAGTCTGGGCGGAGAGCATGCCTGTCCTTAACTCTGGGCCCAAGGAGACAGCAGTTCCTTGGCCACCCGTCCCTGGGGCAGACATGCGCTAGCCACCAGGCGCCTACTCTGAACTCGCAGAAACAGCTCCCTGAAATAACGGGGAGTCAGATGCCATCTTCCTCCAGGATGTGGAAGCTCGGAGGAGGCACGAGGTTTAAGGGGAAGGAGTGGGCACAGTCCCACAAACTCTCTAATCTGTGCACGGGCCGTGTGTAGGGATCCTGTCGCCTCCTCTCTCCTGTGGTGAAGGCACTGGCCTAGACCCCTAGGTTGCCTGAGAGCCGGAGCAAAAGCCAAAGCCTAACCTACCCCAGGAAATGGTCATAGGCATAGAGTGCCATGCTAGGCCAAGCACGCTGCTGCAGGGTTGTGACTGTGTCTGCTTAGTTCGGCATAGCAAGGTGAATCCCGGGCGTAAACTCGGAGACCGGGAGAGCAAGTCCCAAGAGGCAACAGCTCTCCCGCGGCTCTTCTTCCCTCCCGCGCAGAGTGAACACCCAAAGCCTTTCTGAGGAAGCAGCAGCGAAGTGCGGTTCGTGCCATGTGAAAACCTCTGCGAAAGCATAGCAGTCGCTGGGAAATTAGAGTCGGATCTGAGAGCTGCTGTTGCTGCTTGCTTTAGCCTAGTATTTGCAGAACGATGGGAGAAACCCGCATGGAGCGAAAGCCTCTTTGCCCTGGCATCCCCTCTGGGAAAGCACAGCATTCTTTGGGAAATCAGAGTCCGGTCTGAGGGATGCTCCTGTTTGCTTGAGCTGGTCTCCTCAGCACGGTGTAGTAAACCCATATGGAGCGAAATCCTCTATGCCTGGGCATCCCTGCTGCATGGGAGAGAAGCGCGATTGCACCTGTGGAAAGAGCCTTAAGGAAAGGGAAATGTTTTTCACTCTGCTCCGCAGGAGCATATCTGTGGAAAGTGCAGCAAGCTGCCGGAGAGAAGAGCAGGAGCCGTTGGACTTCTGGTCTGGAAAAGATTGCGAAGCAGGAGAGCCGGCAATACAAGTATCCCCGGCTCCCAGTGCAGAGAGACAGAAGCCTGGCTGCTAAGGAGACAGGAAGGGATGCGTAGGGCAGGGCGCGTGCTCCACTCTTAGGAAGGAATCTGGGCAGAAAGCATGCCTGTCCTGAGCCTCTGGGCCCAAGGAGACAGCAGCTCCTTGGCCAGCTGTCCCTGGGGCAGACATGCGCTAGCCTCCAGGCGCCTACTCTGAACTCGCCGAATCAGCTCTCTGAAATAATGCGGAGTCAGATGCCGTCTTCCTCCATGATGGGGAAGCTCGGAGGAAGCATGGTGTTTAAGGGGAAGGAGTGGGCACAGTCCCCCAAAGCTCCCTAATCTGCGCACGGGCCTAGTGCAGGGATCCTGTCGCCTCCTCTCTCCTGTGGTGAAGGCACTGGCCTAGACCCGGAGTCTGCCTGATAGCCGGAGCAAATGGCAAAGCCTAACCTACCACAGAAGATGGTCATAGGCATAGAGTGCCATGCTAGGCCAAGCACGCTGCTGCAGGGTTGTGACTGTGTCTGCTTAGTTCCGCATAGCAAGGTGAATCCCGGGCGTAACCTCGGAGCCCGGGAAAGCAAGTCCCAAGAGGCACCAGCTCTCCCGCGGCTCTTCTTCGCTGCCGCGCAGAGTGAACACCCAAAGCCTTTCTGAGGAAGCAGCAGCGAAGTGCGGTTCGTGCCAAGCTGAAAACCTCTGCGTAAGCATAGTATTCCCTGGGAAATCAGAGTCGGATCTGAGGGCTGCTGTTGCTGCTTGCTTTAGACTCGTATTCGCAGCACGATGGGAGAAACCCGCATAGAGCGAAAGCCTCTTTGCCCTGGCATCCCCTCTGGGAAAGCACACCATTATTTCGGAAATCAGAGTCCGGTCTGAGTTATGCTCCTGTTTGCGTGAGCTGGTCTCCTCAGCACGGTGTAATAAACCCGCAGGGAGCGAAATCCTCTATGCCTGCGCATCCCCTCTGCCTGAGAGAGAAGCGCCGTTGCGCCTCTGGAAAGAGCATTAAAGAAAAGGGACACGTTTTTCAGGGCGGTCCCAAGGAGTAGTCTGTGGTAGGTGCAGCACGCTGCTCGGGGAGAAGAGCAAGTGCTGTTGGCCATGGTCTCGAAAAGGTGGCGAAGCAGGAGACCGGCCCTGGAAGGCACAGCGCCCGGAGGAAATACAAATGTCACCCACTCCCAGTGCAGAGAGACAGAAGCCTAGCTGCGAAGGAGACAGGAGAGGATGAGTAGGGCAGGGCATGTGCTCCACTCTTGGGAAGGAGTCTGGGCGGAGAGCATGCCTGTCCTTAACTCTGGGCCCAAGGAGACAGCAGTTCCTTGGCCACCCGTCCCTGGGGCAGACATGCGCTAGCCACCAGGCGCCTACTCTGAACTCGCAGAAACAGCTCCCTGAAATAACGGGGAGTCAGATGCCATCTTCCTCCAGGATGTGGAAGCTCGGAGGAGGCACGAGGTTTAAGGGGAAGGAGTGGGCACAGTCCCACAAACTCTCTAATCTGTGCACGGGCCGTGTGTAGGGATCCTGTCGCCTCCTCTCTCCTGTGGTGAAGGCACTGGCCTAGACCCCTAGGTTGCCTGAGAGCCGGAGCAAAAGCCAAAGCCTAACCTACCCCAGGAAATGGTCATAGGCATAGAGTGCCATGCTAGGCCAAGCACGCTGCTGCAGGGTTGTGACTGTGTCTGCTTAGTTCGGCATAGCAAGGTGAATCCCGGGCGTAAACTCGGAGACCGGGAGAGCAAGTCCCAAGAGGCAACAGCTCTCCCGCGGCTCTTCTTCCCTCCCGCGCAGAGTGAACACCCAAAGCCTTTCTGAGGAAGCAGCAGCGAAGTGCGGTTCGTGCCATGTGAAAACCTCTGCGAAAGCATAGCAGTCGCTGGGAAATTAGAGTCGGATCTGAGAGCTGCTGTTGCTGCTTGCTTTAGCCTAGTATTTGCAGAACGATGGGAGAAACCCGCATGGAGCGAAAGCCTCTTTGCCCTGGCATCCCCTCTGGGAAAGCACAGCATTCTTTGGGAAATCAGAGTCCGGTCTGAGGGATGCTCCTGTTTGCTTGAGCTGGTCTCCTCAGCACGGTGTAGTAAACCCATATGGAGCGAAATCCTCTATGCCTGGGCATCCCTGCTGCATGGGAGAGAAGCGCGATTGCACCTGTGGAAAGAGCCTTAAGGAAAGGGAAATGTTTTTCACTCTGCTCCGCAGGAGCATATCTGTGGAAAGTGCAGCAAGCTGCCGGAGAGAAGAGCAGGAGCCGTTGGACTTCTGGTCTGGAAAAGATTGCGAAGCAGGAGAGCCGGCAATACAAGTATCCCCGGCTCCCAGTGCAGAGAGACAGAAGCCTGGCTGCTAAGGAGACAGGAAGGGATGCGTAGGGCAGGGCGCGTGCTCCACTCTTAGGAAGGAATCTGGGCAGAAAGCATGCCTGTCCTGAGCCTCTGGGCCCAAGGAGACAGCAGCTCCTTGGCCAGCTGTCCCTGGGGCAGACATGCGCTAGCCTCCAGGCGCCTACTCTGAACTCGCCGAATCAGCTCTCTGAAATAATGCGGAGTCAGATGCCGTCTTCCTCCATGATGGGGAAGCTCGGAGGAAGCATGGTGTTTAAGGGGAAGGAGTGGGCACAGTCCCCCAAAGCTCCCTAATCTGCGCACGGGCCTAGTGCAGGGATCCTGTCGCCTCCTCTCTCCTGTGGTGAAGGCACTGGCCTAGACCCGGAGTCTGCCTGATAGCCGGAGCAAATGGCAAAGCCTAACCTACCACAGAAGATGGTCATAGGCATAGAGTGCCATGCTAGGCCAAGCACGCTGCTGCAGGGTTGTGACTGTGTCTGCTTAGTTCCGCATAGCAAGGTGAATCCCGGGCGTAACCTCGGAGCCCGGGAAAGCAAGTCCCAAGAGGCACCAGCTCTCCCGCGGCTCTTCTTCGCTGCCGCGCAGAGTGAACACCCAAAGCCTTTCTGAGGAAGCAGCAGCGAAGTGCGGTTCGTGCCAAGCTGAAAACCTCTGCGTAAGCATAGTATTCCCTGGGAAATCAGAGTCGGATCTGAGGGCTGCTGTTGCTGCTTGCTTTAGACTCGTATTCGCAGCACGATGGGAGAAACCCGCATAGAGCGAAAGCCTCTTTGCCCTGGCATCCCCTCTGGGAAAGCACACCATTATTTCGGAAATCAGAGTCCGGTCTGAGGTATGATCCTGTTTGCGTGAGCTGGTCTCCTCAGCACGGTGTAATAAACCCGCAGGGAGCGAAATCCTCTATGCCTGGGCATCCCCTCTGCCTGAGAGAGAAGCGCCGTTGCGCCTCTGGAAAGAGCATTAAAGAAAAGGGACACGTTTTTCAGGGCGGTCCCAAGGAGTAGTCTGTCGTAGGTGCAGCACGCTGCTCGGGGAGAAGAGCAAGTGCTGTTGGCCATGGTCTCGAAAAGGTGGCGAAGCAGGAGACCGGCCCTGGAAGGCACAGCGCCCGGAGGAAATACAAATGTCACCCACTCCCAGTGCAGAGAGACAGAAGCCTAGCTGCGAAGGAGACAGGAGAGGATGAGTAGGGCAGGGCATGTGCTCCACTCTTGGGAAGGAGTCTGGGCGGAGAGCATGCCTGTCCTTAACTCTGGGCCCAAGGAGACAGCAGTTCCTTGGCCACCCGTCCCTGGGGCAGACATGCGCTAGCCACCAGGCGCCTACTCTGAACTCGCAGAAACAGCTCCCTGAAATAACGGGGAGTCAGATGCCATCTTCCTCCAGGATGTGGAAGCTCGGAGGAGGCACGAGGTTTAAGGGGAAGGAGTGGGCACAGTCCCACAAACTCTCTAATCTGTGCACGGGCCGTGTGTAGGGATCCTGTCGCCTCCTCTCTCCTGTGGTGAAGGCACTGGCCTAGACCCCTAGGTTGCCTGAGAGCCGGAGCAAAAGCCAAAGCCTAACCTACCCCAGGAAATGGTCATAGGCATAGAGTGCCATGCTAGGCCAAGCACGCTGCTGCAGGGTTGTGACTGTGTCTGCTTAGTTCGGCATAGCAAGGTGAATCCCGGGCGTAAACTCGGAGACCGGGAGAGCAAGTCCCAAGAGGCAACAGCTCTCCCGCGGCTCTTCTTCCCTCCCGCGCAGAGTGAACACCCAAAGCCTTTCTGAGGAAGCAGCAGCGAAGTGCGGTTCGTGCCATGTGAAAACCTCTGCGAAAGCATAGCAGTCGCTGGGAAATTAGAGTCGGATCTGAGAGCTGCTGTTGCTGCTTGCTTTAGCCTAGTATTTGCAGAACGATGGGAGAAACCCGCATGGAGCGAAAGCCTCTTTGCCCTGGCATCCCCTCTGGGAAAGCACAGCATTCTTTGGGAAATCAGAGTCCGGTCTGAGGGATGCTCCTGTTTGCTTGAGCTGGTCTCCTCAGCACGGTGTAGTAAACCCATATGGAGCGAAATCCTCTATGCCTGGGCATCCCTGCTGCATGGGAGAGAAGCGCGATTGCACCTGTGGAAAGAGCCTTAAGGAAAGGGAAATGTTTTTCACTCTGCTCCGCAGTAGCATATCTGTGGAAAGTGCAGCAAGCTGCCGGAGAGAAGAGCAGGAGCCGTTGGACTTCTGGTCTGGAAAAGATTGCGAAGCAGGAGAGCCGGCAATACAAGTATCCCCGGCTCCCAGTGCAGAGAGACAGAAGCCTGGCTGCTAAGGAGACAGGAAGGGATGCGTAGGGCAGGGCGCGTGCTCCACTCTTAGGAAGGAATCTGGGCAGAAAGCATGCCTGTCCTGAGCCTCTGGGCCCAAGGAGACAGCAGCTCCTTGGCCAGCTGTCCCTGGGGCAGACATGCGCTAGCCTCCAGGCGCCTACTCTGAACTCGCCGAATCAGCTCTCTGAAATAATGCGGAGTCAGATGCCGTCTTCCTCCATGATGGGGAAGCTCGGAGGAAGCATGGTGTTTAAGGGGAAGGAGTGGGCACAGTCCCCCAAAGCTCCCTAATCTGCGCACGGGCCTAGTGCAGGGATCCTGTCGCCTCCTCTCTCCTGTGGTGAAGGCACTGGCCTAGACCCGGAGTCTGCCTGATAGCCGGAGCAAATGGCAAAGCCTAACCTACCACAGAAGATGGTCATAGGCATAGAGTGCCATGCTAGGCCAAGCACGCTGCTGCAGGGTTGTGACTGTGTCTGCTTAGTTCCGCATAGCAAGGTGAATCCCGGGCGTAACCTCGGAGCCCGGGAAAGCAAGTCCCAAGAGGCACCAGCTCTCCCGCGGCTCTTCTTCGCTGCCGCGCAGAGTGAACACCCAAAGCCTTTCTGAGGAAGCAGCAGCGAAGTGCGGTTCGTGCCAAGCTGAAAACCTCTGCGTAAGCATAGTATTCCCTGGGAAATCAGAGTCGGATCTGAGGGCTGCTGTTGCTGCTTGCTTTAGACTCGTATTCGCAGCACGATGGGAGAAACCCGCATAGAGCGAAAGCCTCTTTGCCCTGGCATCCCCTCTGGGAAAGCACACCATTATTTCGGAAATCAGAGTCCGGTCTGAGGTATGCTCCTGTTTGCGTGAGCTGGTCTCCTCAGCACGGTGTAATAAACCCGCAGGGAGCGAAATCCTCTATGCCTGGGCATCCCCTCTGCCTGAGAGAGAAGCGCCGTTGCGCCTCTGGAAAGAGCATTAAAGAAAAGGGACACGTTTTTCAGGGCGGTCCCAAGGAGTAGTCTGTGGTAGGTGCAGCACGCTGCTCGGGGAGAAGAGCAAGTGCTGTTGGCCATGGTCTCGAAAAGGTGGCGAAGCAGGAGACCGGCCCTGGAAGGCACAGCGCCCGGAGGAAATACAAATGTCACCCACTCCCAGTGCAGAGAGACAGAAGCCTAGCTGCGAAGGAGACAGGAGAGGATGAGTAGGGCAGGGCATGTGCTCCACTCTTGGGAAGGAGTCTGGGCGGAGAGCATGCCTGTCCTTAACTCTGGGCCCAAGGAGACAGCAGTTCCTTGGCCACCCGTCCCTGGGGCAGACATGCGCTAGCCACCAGGCGCCTACTCTGAACTCGCAGAAACAGCTCCCTGAAATAACGGGGAGTCAGATGCCATCTTCCTCCAGGATGTGGAAGCTCGGAGGAGGCACGAGGTTTAAGGGGAAGGAGTGGGCACAGTCCCACAAACTCTCTAATCTGTGCACGGGCCGTGTGTAGGGATCCTGTCGCCTCCTCTCTCCTGTGGTGAAGGCACTGGCCTAGACCCCTAGGTTGCCTGAGAGCCGGAGCAAAAGCCAAAGCCTAACCTACCCCAGGAAATGGTCATAGGCATAGAGTGCCATGCTAGGCCAAGCACGCTGCTGCAGGGTTGTGACTGTGTCTGCTTAGTTCGGCATAGCAAGGCGAATCCCGGGCGTAAACTCGGAGACCGGGAGAGCAAGTCCCAAGAGGCAACAGCTCTCCCGCGGCTCTTCTTCCCTCCCGCGCAGAGTGAACACCCAAAGCCTTTCTGAGGAAGCAGCAGCGAAGTGCGGTTCGTGCCATGTGAAAACCTCTGCGAAAGCATAGCAGTCGCTGGGAAATTAGAGTCGGATCTGAGAGCTGCTGTTGCTGCTTGCTTTAGCCTAGTATTTGCAGAACGATGGGAGAAACCCGCATGGAGCGAAAGCCTCTTTGCCCTGGCATCCCCTCTGGGAAAGCACAGCATTCTTTGGGAAATCAGAGTCCGGTCTGAGGGATGCTCCTGTTTGCTTGAGCTGGTCTCCTCAGCACGGTGTAATAAACCCATATGGAGCGAAATCCTCTATGCCTGGGCATCCCTGCTGCATGGGAGAGAAGCGCGATTGCACCTGTGGAAAGAGCCTTAAGGAAAGGGAAATGTTTTTCACTCTGCTCCGCAGGAGCATATCTGTGGAAAGTGCAGCAAGCTGCCGGAGAGAAGAGCAGGAGCCGTTGGACTTCTGGTCTGGAAAAGATTGCGAAGCAGGAGAGCCGGCAATACAAGTATCCCCGGCTCCCAGTGCAGAGAGACAGAAGCCTGGCTGCTAAGGAGACAGGAAGGGATGCGTAGGGCAGGGCGCGTGCTCCACTCTTAGGAAGGAATCTGGGCAGAAAGCATGCCTGTCCTGAGCCTCTGGGCCCAAGGAGACAGCAGCTCCTTGGCCAGCTGTCCCTGGGGCAGACATGCGCTAGCCTCCAGGCGCCTACTCTGAACTCGCCGAATCAGCTCTCTGAAATAATGCGGAGTCAGATGCCGTCTTCCTCCATGATGGGGAAGCTCGGAGGAAGCATGGTGTTTAAGGGGAAGGAGTGGGCACAGTCCCCCAAAGCTCCCTAATCTGCGCACGGGCCTAGTGCAGGGATCCTGTCGCCTCCTCTCTCCTGTGGTGAAGGCACTGGCCTAGACCCGGAGTCTGCCTGATAGCCGGAGCAAATGGCAAAGCCTAACCTACCACAGAAGATGGTCATAGGCATAGAGTGCCATGCTAGGCCAAGCACGCTGCTGCAGGGTTGTGACTGTGTCTGCTTAGTTCCGCATAGCAAGGTGAATCCCGGGCGTAACCTCGGAGCCCGGGAAAGCAAGTCCCAAGAGGCACCAGCTCTCCCGCGGCTCTTCTTCGCTGCCGCGCAGAGTGAACACCCAAAGCCTTTCTGAGGAAGCAGCAGCGAAGTGCGGTTCGTGCCAAGCTGAAAACCTCTGCGTAAGCATAGTATTCCCTGGGAAATCAGAGTCGGATCTGAGGGCTGCTGTTGCTGCTTGCTTTAGACTCGTATTCGCAGCACGATGGGAGAAACCCGCATAGAGCGAAAGCCTCTTTGCCCTGGCATCCCCTCTGGGAAAGCACACCATTATTTCGGAAATCAGAGTCCGGTCTGAGGTATGCTCCTGTTTGCGTGAGCTGGTCTCCTCAGCACGGTGTAATAAACCCGCAGGGAGCGAAATCCTCTATGCCTGGGCATCCCCTCTGGCTGAGAGAGAAGCGCCGTTGCGCCTCTGGAAAGAGCATTAAAGAAAAGGGACACGTTTTTCAGGGCGGTCCCAAGGAGTAGTCTGTGGTAGGTGCAGCACGCTGCTCGGGGAGAAGAGCAAGTGCTGTTGGCCATGGTCTCGAAAAGGTGGCGAAGCAGGAGACCGGCCCTGGAAGGCACAGCGCCCGGAGGAAATACAAATGTCACCCACTCCCAGTGCAGAGAGACAGAAGCCTAGCTGCGAAGGAGACAGGAGAGGATGAGTAGGGCAGGGCATGTGCTCCACTCTTGGGAAGGAGTCTGGGCGGAGAGCATGCCTGTCCTTAACTCTGGGCCCAAGGAGACAGCAGTTCCTTGGCCACCCGTCCCTGGGGCAGACATGCGCTAGCCACCAGGCGCCTACTCTGAACTCGCAGAAACAGCTCCCTGAAATAACGGGGAGTCAGATGCCATCTTCCTCCAGGATGTGGAAGCTCGGAGGAGGCACGAGGTTTAAGGGGAAGGAGTGGGCACAGTCCCACAAACTCTCTAATCTGTGCACGGGCCGTGTGTAGGGATCCTGTCGCCTCCTCTCTCCTGTGGTGAAGGCACTGGCCTAGACCCCTAGGTTGCCTGAGAGCCGGAGCAAAAGCCAAAGCCTAACCTACCCCAGGAAATGGTCATAGGCATAGAGTGCCATGCTAGGCCAAGCACGCTGCTGCAGGGTTGTGACTGTGTCTGCTTAGTTCGGCATAGCAAGGTGAATCCCGGGCGTAAACTCGGAGACCGGGAGAGCAAGTCCCAAGAGGCAACAGCTCTCCCGCGGCTCTTCTTCCCTCCCGCGCAGAGTGAACACCCAAAGCCTTTCTGAGGAAGTAGCAGCGAAGTGCGGTTCGTGCCATGTGAAAACCTCTGCGAAAGCATAGCAGTCGCTGGGAAATTAGAGTCGGATCTGAGAGCTGCTGTTGCTGCTTGCTTTAGCCTAGTATTTGCAGAACGATGGGAGAAACCCGCATGGAGCGAAAGCCTCTTTGCCCTGGCATCCCCTCTGGGAAAGCACAGCATTCTTTGGGAAATCAGAGTCCGGTCTGAGGGATGCTCCTGTTTGCTTGAGCTGGTCTCCTCAGCACGGTGTAGTAAACCCATATGGAGCGAAATCCTCTATGCCTGGGCATCCCTGCTGCATGGGAGAGAAGCGCGATTGCACCTGTGGAAAGAGCCTTAAGGAAAGGGAAATGTTTTTCACTCTGCTCCGCAGGAGCATATCTGTGGAAAGTGCAGCAAGCTGCCGGAGAGAAGAGCAGGAGCCGTTGGACTTCTGGTCTGGAAAAGATTGCGAAGCAGGAGAGCCGGCAATACAAGTATCCCCGGCTCCCAGTGCAGAGAGACAGAAGCCTGGCTGCTAAGGAGACAGGAAGGGATGCGTAGGGCAGGGCGCGTGCTCCACTCTTAGGAAGGAATCTGGGCAGAAAGCATGCCTGTCCTGAGCCTCTGGGCCCAAGGAGACAGCAGCTCCTTGGCCAGCTGTCCCTGGGGCAGACATGCGCTAGCCTCCAGGCGCCTACTCTGAACTCGCCGAATCAGCTCTCTGAAATAATGCGGAGTCAGATGCCGTCTTCCTCCATGATGGGGAAGCTCGGAGGAAGCATGGTGTTTAAGGGGAAGGAGTGGGCACAGTCCCCCAAAGCTCCCTAATCTGCGCACGGGCCTAGTGCAGGGATCCTGTCGCCTCCTCTCTCCTGTGGTGAAGGCACTGGCCTAGACCCGGAGTCTGCCTGATAGCCGGAGCAAATGGCAAAGCCTAACCTACCACAGAAGATGGTCATAGGCATAGAGTGCCATGCTAGGCCAAGCACGCTGCTGCAGGGTTGTGACTGTGTCTGCTTAGTTCCGCATAGCAAGGTGAATCCCGGGCGTAACCTCGGAGCCCGGGAAAGCAAGTCCCAAGAGGCACCAGCTCTCCCGCGGCTCTTCTTCGCTGCCGCGCAGAGTGAACACCCAAAGCCTTTCTGAGGAAGCAGCAGCGAAGTGCGGTTCGTGCCAAGCTGAAAACCTCTGCGTAAGCATAGTATTCCCTGGGAAATCAGAGTCGGATCTGAGGGCTGCTGTTGCTGCTTGCTTTAGACTCGTATTCGCAGCACGATGGGAGAAACCCGCATAGAGCGAAAGCCTCTTTGCCCTGGCATCCCCTCTGGGAAAGCACACCATTATTTCGGAAATCAGAGTCTGGTCTGAGTTATGCTCCTGTTTGCGTGAGCTGGTCTCCTCAGCACGGTGTAATAAACCCGCAGGGAGCGAAATCCTCTATGCCTGCGCATCCCCTCTGCCTGAGAGAGAAGCGCCGTTGCGCCTCTGGAAAGAGCATTAAAGAAAAGGGACACGTTTTTCAGGGCGGTCCCAAGGAGTAGTCTGTGGTAGGTGCAGCACGCTGCTCGGGGAGAAGAGCAAGTGCTGTTGGCCATGGTCTCGAAAAGGTGGCGAAGCAGGAGACCGGCCCTGGAAGGCACAGCGCCCGGAGGAAATACAAATGTCACCCACTCCCAGTGCAGAGAGACAGAAGCCTAGCTGCGAAGGAGACAGGAGAGGATGAGTAGGGCAGGGCATGTGCTCCACTCTTGGGAAGGAGTCTGGGCGGAGAGCATGCCTGTCCTTAACTCTGGGCCCAAGGAGACAGCAGTTCCTTGGCCACCCGTCCCTGGGGCAGACATGCGCTAGCCACCAGGCGCCTACTCTGAACTCGCAGAAACAGCTCCCTGAAATAACGGGGAGTCAGATGCCATCTTCCTCCAGGATGTGGAAGCTCGGAGGAGGCACGAGGTTTAAGGGGAAGGAGTGGGCAAAGTCCCACAAACTCTCTAATCTGTGCACGGGCCGTGTGTAGGGATCCTGTCGCCTCCTCTCTCCTGTGGTGAAGGCACTGGCCTAGACCCCTAGGTTGCCTGAGAGCCGGAGCAAAAGCCAAAGCCTAACCTACCCCAGGAAATGGTCATAGGCATAGAGTGCCATGCTAGGCCAAGCACGCTGCTGCAGGGTTGTGACTGTGTCTGCTTAGTTCGGCATAGCAAGGCGAATCCCGGGCGTAAACTCGGAGACCGGGAGAGCAAGTCCCAAGAGGCAACAGCTCTCCCGCGGCTCTTCTTCCCTCCCGCGCAGAGTGAACACCCAAAGCCTTTCTGAGGAAGCAGCAGCGAAGTGCGGTTCGTGCCATGTGAAAACCTCTGCGAAAGCATAGCAGTCGCTGGGAAATTAGAGTCGGATCTGAGAGCTGCTGTTGCTGCTTGCTTTAGCCTAGTATTTGCAGAACGATGGGAGAAACCCGCATGGAGCGAAAGCCTCTTTGCCCTGGCATCCCCTCTGGGAAAGCACAGCATTCTTTGGGAAATCAGAGTCCGGTCTGAGGGATGCTCCTGTTTGCTTGAGCTGGTCTCCTCAGCACGGTGTAGTAAACCCATATGGAGCGAAATCCTCTATGCCTGGGCATCCCTGCTGCATGGGAGAGAAGCGCGATTGCACCTGTGGAAAGAGCCTTAAGGAAAGGGAAATGTTTTTCACTCTGCTCCGCAGGAGCATATCTGTGGAAAGTGCAGCAAGCTGCCGGAGAGAAGAGCAGGAGCCGTTGGACTTCTGGTCTGGAAAAGATTGCGAAGCAGGAGAGCCGGCAATACAAGTATCCCCGGCTCCCAGTGCAGAGAGACAGAAGCCTGGCTGCTAAGGAGACAGGAAGGGATGCGTAGGGCAGGGCGCGTGCTCCACTCTTAGGAAGGAATCTGGGCAGAAAGCATGCCTGTCCTGAGCCTCTGGGCCCAAGGAGACAGCAGCTCCTTGGCCAGCTGTCCCTGGGGCAGACATGCGCTAGCCTCCAGGCGCCTACTCTGAACTCGCCGAATCAGCTCTCTGAAATAATGCGGAGTCAGATGCCGTCTTCCTCCATGATGGGGAAGCTCGGAGGAAGCATGGTGTTTAAGGGGAAGGAGTGGGCACAGTCCCCCAAAGCTCCCTAATCTGCGCACGGGCCTAGTGCAGGGATCCTGTCGCCTCCTCTCTCCTGTGGTGAAGGCACTGGCCTAGACCCGGAGTCTGCCTGATAGCCGGAGCAAATGGCAAAGCCTAACCTACCACAGAAGATGGTCATAGGCATAGAGTGCCATGCTAGGCCAAGCACGCTGCTGCAGGGTTGTGACTGTGTCTGCTTAGTTCCGCATAGCAAGGTGAATCCCGGGCGTAACCTCGGAGCCCGGGAAAGCAAGTCCCAAGAGGCACCAGCTCTCCCGCGGCTCTTCTTCGCTGCCGCGCAGAGTGAACACCCAAAGCCTTTCTGAGGAAGCAGCAGCGAAGTGCGGTTCGTGCCAAGCTGAAAACCTCTGCGTAAGCATAGTATTCCCTGGGAAATCAGAGTCGGATCTGAGGGCTGCTGTTGCTGCTTGCTTTAGACTCGTATTCGCAGCACGATGGGAGAAACCCGCATAGAGCGAAAGCCTCTTTGCCCTGGCATCCCCTCTGGGAAAGCACACCATTATTTCGGAAATCAGAGTCCGGTCTGAGTTATGCTCCTGTTTGCGTGAGCTGGTCTCCTCAGCACGGTGTAATAAACCCGCAGGGAGCGAAATCCTCTATGCCTGCGCATCCCCTCTGCCTGAGAGAGAAGCGCCGTTGCGCCTCTGGAAAGAGCATTAAAGAAAAGGGACACGTTTTTCAGGGCGGTCCCAAGGAGTAGTCTGTGGTAGGTGCAGCACGCTGCTCGGGGAGAAGAGCAAGTGCTGTTGGCCATGGTCTCGAAAAGGTGGCGAAGCAGGAGACCGGCCCTGGAAGGCACAGCGCCCGGAGGAAATACAAATGTCACCCACTCCCAGTGCAGAGAGACAGAAGCCTAGCTGCGAAGGAGACAGGAGAGGATGAGTAGGGCAGGGCATGTGCTCCACTCTTGGGAAGGAGTCTGGGCGGAGAGCATGCCTGTCCTTAACTCTGGGCCCAAGGAGACAGCAGTTCCTTGGCCACCCGTCCCTGGGGCAGACATGCGCTAGCCACCAGGCGCCTACTCTGAACTCGCAGAAACAGCTCCCTGAAATAACGGGGAGTCAGATGCCATCTTCCTCCAGGATGTGGAAGCTCGGAGGAGGCACGAGGTTTAAGGGGAAGGAGTGGGCACAGTCCCACAAACTCTCTAATCTGTGCACGGGCCGTGTGTAGGGATCCTGTCGCCTCCTCTCTCCTGTGGTGAAGGCACTGGCCTAGACCCCTAGGTTGCCTGAGAGCCGGAGCAAAAGCCAAAGCCTAACCTACCCCAGGAAATGGTCATAGGCATAGAGTGCCATGCTAGGCCAAGCACGCTGCTGCAGGGTTGTGACTGTGTCTGCTTAGTTCGGCATAGCAAGGTGAATCCCGGGCGTAAACTCGGAGACCGGGAGAGCAAGTCCCAAGAGGCAACAGCTCTCCCGCGGCTCTTCTTCCCTCCCGCGCAGAGTGAACACCCAAAGCCTTTCTGAGGAAGCAGCAGCGAAGTGCGGTTCGTGCCATGTGAAAACCTCTGCGAAAGCATAGCAGTCGCTGGGAAATTAGAGTCGGATCTGAGAGCTGCTGTTGCTGCTTGCTTTAGCCTAGTATTTGCAGAACGATGGGAGAAACCCGCATGGAGCGAAAGCCTCTTTGCCCTGGCATCCCCTCTGGGAAAGCACAGCATTCTTTGGGAAATCAGAGTCCGGTCTGAGGGATGCTCCTGTTTGCTTGAGCTGGTCTCCTCAGCACGGTGTAGTAAACCCATATGGAGCGAAATCCTCTATGCCTGGGCATCCCTGCTGCATGGGAGAGAAGCGCGATTGCACCTGTGGAAAGAGCCTTAAGGAAAGGGAAATGTTTTTCACTCTGCTCCGCAGGAGCATATCTGTGGAAAGTGCAGCAAGCTGCCGGAGAGAAGAGCAGGAGCCGTTGGACTTCTGGTCTGGAAAAGATTGCGAAGCAGGAGAGCCGGCAATACAAGTATCCCCGGCTCCCAGTGCAGAGAGACAGAAGCCTGGCTGCTAAGGAGACAGGAAGGGATGCGTAGGGCAGGGCGCGTGCTCCACTCTTAGGAAGGAATCTGGGCAGAAAGCATGCCTGTCCTGAGCCTCTGGGCCCAAGGAGACAGCAGCTCCTTGGCCAGCTGTCCCTGGGGCAGACATGCGCTAGCCTCCAGGCGCCTACTCTGAACTCGCCGAATCAGCTCTCTGAAATAATGCGGAGTCAGATGCCGTCTTCCTCCATGATGGGGAAGCTCGGAGGAAGCATGGTGTTTAAGGGGAAGGAGTGGGCACAGTCCCCCAAAGCTCCCTAATCTGCGCACGGGCCTAGTGCAGGGATCCTGTCGCCTCCTCTCTCCTGTGGTGAAGGCACTGGCCTAGACCCGGAGTCTGCCTGATAGCCGGAGCAAATGGCAAAGCCTAACCTACCACAGAAGATGGTCATAGGCATAGAGTGCCATGCTAGGCCAAGCACGCTGCTGCAGGGTTGTGACTGTGTCTGCTTAGTTCCGCATAGCAAGGTGAATCCCGGGCGTAACCTCGGAGCCCGGGAAAGCAAGTCCCAAGAGGCACCAGCTCTCCCGCGGCTCTTCTTCGCTGCCGCGCAGAGTGAACACCCAAAGCCTTTCTGAGGAAGCAGCAGCGAAGTGCGGTTCGTGCCAAGCTGAAAACCTCTGCGTAAGCATAGTATTCCCTGGGAAATCAGAGTCGGATCTGAGGGCTGCTGTTGCTGCTTGCTTTAGACTCGTATTCGCAGCACGATGGGAGAAACCCGCATAGAGCGAAAGCCTCTTTGCCCTGGCATCCCCTCTGGGAAAGCACACCATTATTTCGGAAATCAGAGTCCGGTCTGAGGTATGCTCCTGTTTGCGTGAGCTGGTCTCCTCAGCACGGTGTAATAAACCCGCAGGGAGCGAAATCCTCTATGCCTGGGCATCCCCTCTGCCTGAGAGAGAAGCGCCGTTGCGCCTCTGGAAAGACCATTAAAGAAAAGGGACACGTTTTTCAGGGCGGTCCCAAGGAGTAGTCTGTGGTAGGTGCAGCACGCTGCTCGGGGAGAAGAGCAAGTGCTGTTGGCCATGGTCTCGAAAAGGTGGCGAAGCAGGAGACCGGCCCTGGAAGGCACAGCGCCCGGAGGAAATACAAATGTCACCCACTCCCAGTGCAGAGAGACAGAAGCCTAGCTGCGAAGGAGACAGGAGAGGATGAGTAGGGCAGGGCATGTGCTCCACTCTTGGGAAGGAGTCTGGGCGGAGAGCATGCCTGTCCTTAACTCTGGGCCCAAGGAGACAGCAGTTCCTTGGCCACCCGTCCCTGGGGCAGACATGCGCTAGCCACCAGGCGCCTACTCTGAACTCGCAGAAACAGCTCCCTGAAATAACGGGGAGTCAGATGCCATCTTCCTCCAGGATGTGGAAGCTCGGAGGAGGCACGAGGTTTAAGGGGAAGGAGTGGGCACAGTCCCACAAACTCTCTAATCTGTGCACGGGCCGTGTGTAGGGATCCTGTCGCCTCCTCTCTCCTGTGGTGAAGGCACTGGCCTAGACCCCTAGGTTGCCTGAGAGCCGGAGCAAAAGCCAAAGCCTAACCTACCCCAGGAAATGGTCATAGGCATAGAGTGCCATGCTAGGCCAAGCACGCTGCTGCAGGGTTGTGACTGTATCTGCTTAGTTCGGCATAGCAAGGTGAATCCCGGGCGTAAACTCGGAGACCGGGAGAGCAAGTCCCAAGAGGCAACAGCTCTCCCGCGGCTCTTCTTCCCTCCCGCGCAGAGTGAACACCCAAAGCCTTTCTGAGGAAGCAGCAGCGAAGTGCGGTTCGTGCCATGTGAAAACCTCTGCGAAAGCATAGCAGTCGCTGGGAAATTAGAGTCGGATCTGAGAGCTGCTGTTGCTGCTTGCTTTAGCCTAGTATTTGCAGAACGATGGGAGAAACCCGCATGGAGCGAAAGCCTCTTTGCCCTGGCATCCCCTCTGGGAAAGCACAGCATTCTTTGGGAAATCAGAGTCCGGTCTGAGGGATGCTCCTGTTTGCTTGAGCTGGTCTCCTCAGCACGGTGTAGTAAACCCATATGGAGCGAAATCCTCTATGCCTGGGCATCCCTGCTGCATGGGAGAGAAGCGCGATTGCACCTGTGGAAAGAGCCTTAAGGAAAGGGAAATGTTTTTCACTCTGCTCCGCAGGAGCATATCTGTGGAAAGTGCAGCAAGCTGCCGGAGAGAAGAGCAGGAGCCGTTGGACTTCTGGTCTGGAAAAGATTGCGAAGCAGGAGAGCCGGCAATACAAGTATCCCCGGCTCCCAGTGCAGAGAGACAGAAGCCTGGCTGCTAAGGAGACAGGAAGGGATGCGTAGGGCAGGGCGCGTGCTCCACTCTTAGGAAGGAATCTGGGCAGAAAGCATGCCTGTCCTGAGCCTCTGGGCCCAAGGAGACAGCAGCTCCTTGGCCAGCTGTCCCTGGGGCAGACATGCGCTAGCCTCCAGGCGCCTACTCTGAACTCGCCGAATCAGCTCTCTGAAATAATGCGGAGTCAGATGCCGTCTTCCTCCATGATGGGGAAGCTCGGAGGAAGCATGGTGTTTAAGGGGAAGGAGTGGGCACAGTCCCCCAAAGCTCCCTAATCTGCGCACGGGCCTAGTGCAGGGATCCTGTCGCCTCCTCTCTCCTGTGGTGAAGGCACTGGCCTAGACCCGGAGTCTGCCTGATAGCCGGAGCAAATGGCAAAGCCTAACCTACCACAGAAGATGGTCATAGGCATAGAGTGCCATGCTAGGCCAAGCACGCTGCTGCAGGGTTGTGACTGTGTCTGCTTAGTTCCGCATAGCAAGGTGAATCCCGGGCGTAACCTCGGAGCCCGGGAAAGCAAGTCCCAAGAGGCACCAGCTCTCCCGCGGCTCTTCTTCGCTGCCGCGCAGAGTGAACACCCAAAGCCTTTCTGAGGAAGCAGCAGCGAAGTGCGGTTCGTGCCAAGCTGAAAACCTCTGCGTAAGCATAGTATTCCCTGGGAAATCAGAGTCGGATCTGAGGGCTGCTGTTGCTGCTTGCTTTAGACTCGTATTCGCAGCACGATGGGAGAAACCCGCATAGAGCGAAAGCCTCTTTGCCCTGGCATCCCCTCTGGGAAAGCACACCATTATTTCGGAAATCAGAGTCCGGTCTGAGGTATGCTCCTGTTTGCGTGAGCTGGTCTCCTCAGCACGGTGTAATAAACCCGCAGGGAGCGAAATCCTCTATGCCTGGGCATCCCCTCTGCCTGAGAGAGAAGCGCCGTTGCGCCTCTGGAAAGACCATTAAAGAAAAGGGACACGTTTTTCAGGGCGGTCCCAAGGAGTAGTCTGTGGTAGGTGCAGCACGCTGCTCGGGGAGAAGAGCAAGTGCTGTTGGCCATGGTCTCGAAAAGGTGGCGAAGCAGGAGACCGGCCCTGGAAGGCACAGCGCCCGGAGGAAATACAAATGTCACCCACTCCCAGTGCAGAGAGACAGAAGCCTAGCTGCGAAGGAGACAGGAGAGGATGAGTAGGGCAGGGCATGTGCTCCACTCTTGGGAAGGAGTCTGGGCGGAGAGCATGCCTGTCCTTAACTCTGGGCCCAAGGAGACAGCAGTTCCTTGGCCACCCGTCCCTGGGGCAGACATGCGCTAGCCACCAGGCGCCTACTCTGAACTCGCAGAAACAGCTCCCTGAAATAACGGGGAGTCAGATGCCATCTTCCTCCAGGATGTGGAAGCTCGGAGGAGGCACGAGGTTTAAGGGGAAGGAGTGGGCACAGTCCCACAAACTCTCTAATCTGTGCACGGGCCGTGTGTAGGGATCCTGTCGCCTCCTCTCTCCTGTGGTGAAGGCACTGGCCTAGACCCCTAGGTTGCCTGAGAGCCGGAGCAAAAGCCAAAGCCTAACCTACCCCAGGAAATGGTCATAGGCATAGAGTGCCATGCTAGGCCAAGCACGCTGCTGCAGGGTTGTGACTGTGTCTGCTTAGTTCGGCATAGCAAGGTGAATCCCGGGCGTAAACTCGGAGACCGGGAGAGCAAGTCCCAAGAGGCAACAGCTCTCCCGCGGCTCTTCTTCCCTCCCGCGCAGAGTGAACACCCAAAGCCTTTCTGAGGAAGCAGCAGCGAAGTGCGGTTCGTGCCATGTGAAAACCTCTGCGAAAGCATAGCAGTCGCTGGGAAATTAGAGTCGGATCTGAGAGCTGCTGTTGCTGCTTGCTTTAGCCTAGTATTTGCAGAACGATGGGAGAAACCCGCATGGAGCGAAAGCCTCTTTGCCCTGGCATCCCCTCTGGGAAAGCACAGCATTCTTTGGGAAATCAGAGTCCGGTCTGAGGGATGCTCCTGTTTGCTTGAGCTGGTCTCCTCAGCACGGTGTAGTAAACCCATATGGAGCGAAATCCTCTATGCCTGGGCATCCCTGCTGCATGGGAGAGAAGCGCGATTGCACCTGTGGAAAGAGCCTTAAGGAAAGGGAAATGTTTTTCACTCTGCTCCGCAGGAGCATATCTGTGGAAAGTGCAGCAAGCTGCCGGAGAGAAGAGCAGGAGCCGTTGGACTTCTGGTCTGGAAAAGATTGCGAAGCAGGAGAGCCGGCAATACAAGTATCCCCGGCTCCCAGTGCAGAGAGACAGAAGCCTGGCTGCTAAGGAGACAGGAAGGGATGCGTAGGGCAGGGCGCGTGCTCCACTCTTAGGAAGGAATCTGGGCAGAAAGCATGCCTGTCCTGAGCCTCTGGGCCCAAGGAGACAGCAGCTCCTTGGCCAGCTGTCCCTGGGGCAGACATGCGCTAGCCTCCAGGCGCCTACTCTGAACTCGCCGAATCAGCTCTCTGAAATAATGCGGAGTCAGATGCCGTCTTCCTCCATGATGGGGAAGCTCGGAGGAAGCATGGTGTTTAAGGGGAAGGAGTGGGCACAGTCCCCCAAAGCTCCCTAATCTGCGCACGGGCCTAGTGCAGGGATCCTGTCGCCTCCTCTCTCCTGTGGTGAAGGCACTGGCCTAGACCCGGAGTCTGCCTGATAGCCGGAGCAAATGGCAAAGCCTAACCTACCACAGAAGATGGTCATAGGCATAGAGTGCCATGCTAGGCCAAGCACGCTGCTGCAGGGTTGTGACTGTGTCTGCTTAGTTCCGCATAGCAAGGTGAATCCCGGGCGTAACCTCGGAGCCCGGGAAAGCAAGTCCCAAGAGGCACCAGCTCTCCCGCGGCTCTTCTTCGCTGCCGCGCAGAGTGAACACCCAAAGCCTTTCTGAGGAAGCAGCAGCGAAGTGCGGTTCGTGCCAAGCTGAAAACCTCTGCGTAAGCATAGTATTCCCTGGGAAATCAGAGTCGGATCTGAGGGCTGCTGTTGCTGCTTGCTTTAGACTCGTATTCGCAGCACGATGGGAGAAACCCGCATAGAGCGAAAGCCTCTTTGCCCTGGCATCCCCTCTGGGAAAGCACACCATTATTTCGGAAATCAGAGTCCGGTCTGAGGTATGCTCCTGTTTGCGTGAGCTGGTCTCCTCAGCACGGTGTAATAAACCCGCAGGGAGCGAAATCCTCTATGCCTGGGCATCCCGTCTGCCTGAGAGAGAAGCGCCGTTGCGCCTCTGGAAAGAGCATTAAAGAAAAGGGACACGTTTTTCAGGGCGGTCCCAAGGAGTAGTCTGTGGTAGGTGCAGCACGCTGCTCGGGGAGAAGAGCAAGTGCTGTTGGCCATGGTCTCGAAAAGGTGGCGAAGCAGGAGACCGGCCCTGGAAGGCACAGCGCCCGGAGGAAATACAAATGTCACCCACTCCCAGTGCAGAGAGACAGAAGCCTAGCTGCGAAGGAGACAGGAGAGGATGAGTAGGGCAGGGCATGTGCTCCACTCTTGGGAAGGAGTCTGGGCGGAGAGCATGCCTGTCCTTAACTCTGGGCCCAAGGAGACAGCAGTTCCTTGGCCACCCGTCCCTGGGGCAGACATGCGCTAGCCACCAGGCGCCTACTCTGAACTCGCAGAAACAGCTCCCTGAAATAACGGGGAGTCAGATGCCATCTTCCTCCAGGATGTGGAAGCTCGGAGGAGGCACGAGGTTTAAGGGGAAGGAGTGGGCACAGTCCCACAAACTCTCTAATCTGTGCACGGGCCGTGTGTAGGGATCCTGTCGCCTCCTCTCTCCTGTGGTGAAGGCACTGGCCTAGACCCCTAGGTTGCCTGAGAGCCGGAGCAAAAGCCAAAGCCTAACCTACCCCAGGAAATGGTCATAGGCATAGAGTGCCATGCTAGGCCAAGCACGCTGCTGCAGGGTTGTGACTGTGTCTGCTTAGTTCGGCATAGCAAGGCGAATCCCGGGCGTAAACTCGGAGACCGGGAGAGCAAGTCCCAAGAGGCAACAGCTCTCCCGCGGCTCTTCTTCCCTCCCGCGCAGAGTGAACACCCAAAGCCTTTCTGAGGAAGCAGCAGCGAAGTGCGGTTCGTGCCATGTGAAAACCTCTGCGAAAGCATAGCAGTCGCTGGGAAATTAGAGTCGGATCTGAGAGCTGCTGTTGCTGCTTGCTTTAGCCTAGTATTTGCAGAACGATGGGAGAAACCCGCATGGAGCGAAAGCCTCTTTGCCCTGGCATCCCCTCTGGGAAAGCACAGCATTCTTTGGGAAATCAGAGTCCGGTCTGAGGGATGCTCCTGTTTGCTTGAGCTGGTCTCCTCAGCACGGTGTAATAAACCCATATGGAGCGAAATCCTCTATGCCTGGGCATCCCTGCTGCATGGGAGAGAAGCGCGATTGCACCTGTGGAAAGAGCCTTAAGGAAAGGGAAATGTTTTTCACTCTGCTCCGCAGGAGCATATCTGTGGAAAGTGCAGCAAGCTGCCGGAGAGAAGAGCAGGAGCCGTTGGACTTCTGGTCTGGAAAAGATTGCGAAGCAGGAGAGCCGGCAATACAAGTATCCCCGGCTCCCAGTGCAGAGAGACAGAAGCCTGGCTGCTAAGGAGACAGGAAGGGATGCGTAGGGCAGGGCGCGTGCTCCACTCTTAGGAAGGAATCTGGGCAGAAAGCATGCCTGTCCTGAGCCTCTGGGCCCAAGGAGACAGCAGCTCCTTGGCCAGCTGTCCCTGGGGCAGACATGCGCTAGCCTCCAGGCGCCTACTCTGAACTCGCCGAATCAGCTCTCTGAAATAATGCGGAGTCAGATGCCGTCTTCCTCCATGATGGGGAAGCTCGGAGGAAGCATGGTGTTTAAGGGGAAGGAGTGGGCACAGTCCCCCAAAGCTCCCTAATCTGCGCACGGGCCTAGTGCAGGGATCCTGTCGCCTCCTCTCTCCTGTGGTGAAGGCACTGGCCTAGACCCGGAGTCTGCCTGATAGCCGGAGCAAATGGCAAAGCCTAACCTACCACAGAAGATGGTCATAGGCATAGAGTGCCATGCTAGGCCAAGCACGCTGCTGCAGGGTTGTGACTGTGTCTGCTTAGTTCCGCATAGCAAGGTGAATCCCGGGCGTAACCTCGGAGCCCGGGAAAGCAAGTCCCAAGAGGCACCAGCTCTCCCGCGGCTCTTCTTCGCTGCCGCGCAGAGTGAACACCCAAAGCCTTTCTGAGGAAGCAGCAGCGAAGTGCGGTTCGTGCCAAGCTGAAAACCTCTGCGTAAGCATAGTATTCCCTGGGAAATCAGAGTCGGATCTGAGGGCTGCTGTTGCTGCTTGCTTTAGACTCGTATTCGCAGCACGATGGGAGAAACCCGCATAGAGCGAAAGCCTCTTTGCCCTGGCATCCCCTCTGGGAAAGCACACCATTATTTCGGAAATCAGAGTCCGGTCTGAGTTATGCTCCTGTTTGCGTGAGCTGGTCTCCTCAGCACGGTGTAATAAACCCGCAGGGAGCGAAATCCTCTATGCCTGGGCATCCCCTCTGCCTGAGAGAGAAGCGCCGTTGCGCCTCTGGAAAGACCATTAAAGAAAAGGGACACGTTTTTCAGGGCGGTCCCAAGGAGTAGTCTGTGGTAGGTGCAGCACGCTGCTCGGGGAGAAGAGCAAGTGCTGTTGGCCATGGTCTCGAAAAGGTGGCGAAGCAGGAGACCGGCCCTGGAAGGCACAGCGCCCGGAGGAAATACAAATGTCACCCACTCCCAGTGCAGAGAGACAGAAGCCTAGCTGCGAAGGAGACAGGAGAGGATGAGTAGGGCAGGGCATGTGCTCCACTCTTGGGAAGGAGTCTGGGCGGAGAGCATGCCTGTCCTTAACTCTGGGCCCAAGGAGACAGCAGTTCCTTGGCCACCCGTCCCTGGGGCAGACATGCGCTAGCCACCAGGCGCCTACTCTGAACTCGCAGAAACAGCTCCCTGAAATAACGGGGAGTCAGATGCCATCTTCCTCCAGGATGTGGAAGCTCGGAGGAGGCACGAGGTTTAAGGGGAAGGAGTGGGCACAGTCCCACAAACTCTCTAATCTGTGCACGGGCCGTGTGTAGGGATCCTGTCGCCTCCTCTCTCCTGTGGTGAAGGCACTGGCCTAGACCCCTAGGTTGCCTGAGAGCCGGAGCAAAAGCCAAAGCCTAACCTACCCCAGGAAATGGTCATAGGCATAGAGTGCCATGCTAGGCCAAGCACGCTGCTGCAGGGTTGTGACTGTGTCTGCTTAGTTCGGCATAGCAAGGCGAATCCCGGGCGTAAACTCGGAGACCGGGAGAGCAAGTCCCAAGAGGCAACAGCTCTCCCGCGGCTCTTCTTCCCTCCCGCGCAGAGTGAACACCCAAAGCCTTTCTGAGGAAGCAGCAGCGAAGTGCGGTTCGTGCCATGTGAAAACCTCTGCGAAAGCATAGCAGTCGCTGGGAAATTAGAGTCGGATCTGAGAGCTGCTGTTGCTGCTTGCTTTAGCCTAGTATTTGCAGAACGATGGGAGAAACCCGCATGGAGCGAAAGCCTCTTTGCCCTGGCATCCCCTCTGGGAAAGCACAGCATTCTTTGGGAAATCAGAGTCCGGTCTGAGGGATGCTCCTGTTTGCTTGAGCTGGTCTCCTCAGCACGGTGTAGTAAACCCATATGGAGCGAAATCCTCTATGCCTGGGCATCCCTGCTGCATGGGAGAGAAGCGCGATTGCACCTGTGGAAAGAGCCTTAAGGAAAGGGAAATGTTTTTCACTCTGCTCCGCAGGAGCATATCTGTGGAAAGTGCAGCAAGCTGCCGGAGAGAAGAGCAGGAGCCGTTGGACTTCTGGTCTGGAAAAGATTGCGAAGCAGGAGAGCCGGCAATACAAGTATCCCCGGCTCCCAGTGCAGAGAGACAGAAGCCTGGCTGCTAAGGAGACAGGAAGGGATGCGTAGGGCAGGGCGCGTGCTCCACTCTTAGGAAGGAATCTGGGCAGAAAGCATGCCTGTCCTGAGCCTCTGGGCCCAAGGAGACAGCAGCTCCTTGGCCAGCTGTCCCTGGGGCAGACATGCGCTAGCCTCCAGGCGCCTACTCTGAACTCGCCGAATCAGCTCTCTGAAATAATGCGGAGTCAGATGCCGTCTTCCTCCATGATGGGGAAGCTCGGAGGAAGCATGGTGTTTAAGGGGAAGGAGTGGGCACAGTCCCCCAAAGCTCCCTAATCTGCGCACGGGCCTAGTGCAGGGATCCTGTCGCCTCCTCTCTCCTGTGGTGAAGGCACTGGCCTAGACCCGGAGTCTGCCTGATAGCCGGAGCAAATGGCAAAGCCTAACCTACCACAGAAGATGGTCATAGGCATAGAGTGCCATGCTAGGCCAAGCACGCTGCTGCAGGGTTGTGACTGTGTCTGCTTAGTTCCGCATAGCAAGGTGAATCCCGGGCGTAACCTCGGAGCCCGGGAAAGCAAGTCCCAAGAGGCACCAGCTCTCCCGCGGCTCTTCTTCGCTGCCGCGCAGAGTGAACACCCAAAGCCTTTCTGAGGAAGCAGCAGCGAAGTGCGGTTCGTGCCAAGCTGAAAACCTCTGCGTAAGCATAGTATTCCCTGGGAAATCAGAGTCGGATCTGAGGGCTGCTGTTGCTGCTTGCTTTAGACTCGTATTCGCAGCACGATGGGAGAAACCCGCATAGAGCGAAAGCCTCTTTGCCCTGGCATCCCCTCTGGGAAAGCACACCATTATTTCGGAAATCAGAGTCCGGTCTGAGTTATGCTCCTGTTTGCGTGAGCTGGTCTCCTCAGCACGGTGTAATAAACCCGCAGGGAGCGAAATCCTCTATGCCTGGGCATCCCCTCTGGCTGAGAGAGAAGCGCCGTTGCGCCTCTGGAAAGAGCATTAAAGAAAAGGGACACGTTTTTCAGGGCGGTCCCAAGGAGTAGTCTGTGGTAGGTGCAGCACGCTGCTCGGGGAGAAGAGCAAGTGCTGTTGGCCATGGTCTCGAAAAGGTGGCGAAGCAGGAGACCGGCCCTGGAAGGCACAGCGCCCGGAGGAAATACAAATGTCACCCACTCCCAGTGCAGAGAGACAGAAGCCTAGCTGCGAAGGAGACAGGAGAGGATGAGTAGGGCAGGGCATGTGCTCCACTCTTGGGAAGGAGTCTGGGCGGAGAGCATGCCTGTCCTTAACTCTGGGCCCAAGGAGACAGCAGTTCCTTGGCCACCCGTCCCTGGGGCAGACATGCGCTAGCCACCAGGCGCCTACTCTGAACTCGCAGAAACAGCTCCCTGAAATAACGGGGAGTCAGATGCCATCTTCCTCCAGGATGTGGAAGCTCGGAGGAGGCACGAGGTTTAAGGGGAAGGAGTGGGCACAGTCCCACAAACTCTCTAATCTGTGCACGGGCCGTGTGTAGGGATCCTGTCGCCTCCTCTCTCCTGTGGTGAAGGCACTGGCCTAGACCCCTAGGTTGCCTGAGAGCCGGAGCAAAAGCCAAAGCCTAACCTACCCCAGGAAATGGTCATAGGCATAGAGTGCCATGCTAGGCCAAGCACGCTGCTGCAGGGTTGTGACTGTGTCTGCTTAGTTCGGCATAGCAAGGTGAATCCCGGGCGTAAACTCGGAGACCGGGAGAGCAAGTCCCAAGAGGCAACAGCTCTCCCGCGGCTCTTCTTCCCTCCCGCGCAGAGTGAACACCCAAAGCCTTTCTGAGGAAGCAGCAGCGAAGTGCGGTTCGTGCCATGTGAAAACCTCTGCGAAAGCATAGCAGTCGCTGGGAAATTAGAGTCGGATCTGAGAGCTGCTGTTGCTGCTTGCTTTAGCCTAGTATTTGCAGAACGATGGGAGAAACCCGCATGGAGCGAAAGCCTCTTTGCCCTGGCATCCCCTCTGGGAAAGCACAGCATTCTTTGGGAAATCAGAGTCCGGTCTGAGGGATGCTCCTGTTTGCTTGAGCTGGTCTCCTCAGCACGGTGTAGTAAACCCATATGGAGCGAAATCCTCTATGCCTGGGCATCCCTGCTGCATGGGAGAGAAGCGCGATTGCACCTGTGGAAAGAGCCTTAAGGAAAGGGAAATGTTTTTCACTCTGCTCCGCAGGAGCATATCTGTGGAAAGTGCAGCAAGCTGCCGGAGAGAAGAGCAGGAGCCGTTGGACTTCTGGTCTGGAAAAGATTGCGAAGCAGGAGAGCCGGCAATACAAGTATCCCCGGCTCCCAGTGCAGAGAGACAGAAGCCTGGCTGCTAAGGAGACAGGAAGGGATGCGTAGGGCAGGGCGCGTGCTCCACTCTTAGGAAGGAATCTGGGCAGAAAGCATGCCTGTCCTGAGCCTCTGGGCCCAAGGAGACAGCAGCTCCTTGGCCAGCTGTCCCTGGGGCAGACATGCGCTAGCCTCCAGGCGCCTACTCTGAACTCGCCGAATCAGCTCTCTGAAATAATGCGGAGTCAGATGCCGTCTTCCTCCATGATGGGGAAGCTCGGAGGAAGCATGGTGTTTAAGGGGAAGGAGTGGGCACAGTCCCCCAAAGCTCCCTAATCTGCGCACGGGCCTAGTGCAGGGATCCTGTCGCCTCCTCTCTCCTGTGGTGAAGGCACTGGCCTAGACCCGGAGTCTGCCTGATAGCCGGAGCAAATGGCAAAGCCTAACCTACCACAGAAGATGGTCATAGGCATAGAGTGCCATGCTAGGCCAAGCACGCTGCTGCAGGGTTGTGACTGTGTCTGCTTAGTTCCGCATAGCAAGGTGAATCCCGGGCGTAACCTCGGAGCCCGGGAAAGCAAGTCCCAAGAGGCACCAGCTCTCCCGCGGCTCTTCTTCGCTGCCGCGCAGAGTGAACACCCAAAGCCTTTCTGAGGAAGCAGCAGCGAAGTGCGGTTCGTGCCAAGCTGAAAACCTCTGCGTAAGCATAGTATTCCCTGGGAAATCAGAGTCGGATCTGAGGGCTGCTGTTGCTGCTTGCTTTAGACTCGTATTCGCAGCACGATGGGAGAAACCCGCATAGAGCGAAAGCCTCTTTGCCCTGGCATCCCCTCTGGGAAAGCACAGCATTCTTTGGGAAATCAGAGTCCGGTCTGAGTTATGCTCCTGTTTGCGTGAGCTGGTCTCCTCAGCACGGTGTAATAAACCCGCAGGGAGCGAAATCCTCTATGCCTGGGCATCCCCTCTGGCTGAGAGAGAAGCGCCGTTGCGCCTCTGGAAAGAGCATTAAAGAAAAGGGACACGTTTTTCAGGGCGGTCCCAAGGAGTAGTCTGTGGTAGGTGCAGCACGCTGCTCGGGGAGAAGAGCAAGTGCTGTTGGCCATGGTCTCGAAAAGGTGGCGAAGCAGGAGACCGGCCCTGGAAGGCACAGCGCCCGGAGGAAATACAAATGTCACCCACTCCCAGTGCAGAGAGACAGAAGCCTAGCTGCGAAGGAGACAGGAGAGGATGAGTAGGGCAGGGCATGTGCTCCACTCTTGGGAAGGAGTCTGGGCGGAGAGCATGCCTGTCCTTAACTCTGGGCCCAAGGAGACAGCAGTTCCTTGGCCACCCGTCCCTGGGGCAGACATGCGCTAGCCACCAGGCGCCTACTCTGAACTCGCAGAAACAGCTCCCTGAAATAACGGGGAGTCAGATGCCATCTTCCTCCAGGATGTGGAAGCTCGGAGGAGGCACGAGGTTTAAGGGGAAGGAGTGGGCACAGTCCCACAAACTCTCTAATCTGTGCACGGGCCGTGTGTAGGGATCCTGTCGCCTCCTCTCTCCTGTGGTGAAGGCACTGGCCTAGACCCCTAGGTTGCCTGAGAGCCGGAGCAAAAGCCAAAGCCTAACCTACCCCAGGAAATGGTCATAGGCATAGAGTGCCATGCTAGGCCAAGCACGCTGCTGCAGGGTTGTGACTGTGTCTGCTTAGTTCGGCATAGCAAGGTGAATCCCGGGCGTAAACTCGGAGACCGGGAGAGCAAGTCCCAAGAGGCAACAGCTCTCCCGCGGCTCTTCTTCCCTCCCGCGCAGAGTGAACACCCAAAGCCTTTCTGAGGAAGCAGCAGCGAAGTGCGGTTCGTGCCATGTGAAAACCTCTGCGAAAGCATAGCAGTCGCTGGGAAATTAGAGTCGGATCTGAGAGCTGCTGTTGCTGCTTGCTTTAGCCTAGTATTTGCAGAACGATGGGAGAAACCCGCATGGAGCGAAAGCCTCTTTGCCCTGGCATCCCCTCTGGGAAAGCACAGCATTCTTTGGGAAATCAGAGTCCGGTCTGAGGGATGCTCCTGTTTGCTTGAGCTGGTCTCCTCAGCACGGTGTAGTAAACCCATATGGAGCGAAATCCTCTATGCCTGGGCATCCCTGCTGCATGGGAGAGAAGCACGATTGCACCTGTGGAAAGAGCCTTAAGGAAAGGGAAATGTTTTTCACTCTGCTCCGCAGGAGCATATCTGTGGAAAGTGCAGCAAGCTGCCGGAGAGAAGAGCAGGAGCCGTTGGACTTCTGGTCTGGAAAAGATTGCGAAGCAGGAGAGCCGGCAATACAAGTATCCCCGGCTCCCAGTGCAGAGAGACAGAAGCCTGGCTGCTAAGGAGACAGGAAGGGATGCGTAGGGCAGGGCGCGTGCTCCACTCTTAGGAAGGAATCTGGGCAGAAAGCATGCCTGTCCTGAGCCTCTGGGCCCAAGGAGACAGCAGCTCCTTGGCCAGCTGTCCCTGGGGCAGACATGCGCTAGCCTCCAGGCGCCTACTCTGAACTCGCCGAATCAGCTCTCTGAAATAATGCGGAGTCAGATGCCGTCTTCCTCCATGATGGGGAAGCTCGGAGGAAGCATGGTGTTTAAGGGGAAGGAGTGGGCACAGTCCCCCAAAGCTCCCTAATCTGCGCACGGGCCTAGTGCAGGGATCCTGTCGCCTCCTCTCTCCTGTGGTGAAGGCACTGGCCTAGACCCGGAGTCTGCCTGATAGCCGGAGCAAATGGCAAAGCCTAACCTACCACAGAAGATGGTCATAGGCATAGAGTGCCATGCTAGGCCAAGCACGCTGCTGCAGGGTTGTGACTGTGTCTGCTTAGTTCCGCATAGCAAGGTGAATCCCGGGCGTAACCTCGGAGCCCGGGAAAGCAAGTCCCAAGAGGCACCAGCTCTCCCGCGGCTCTTCTTCGCTGCCGCGCAGAGTGAACACCCAAAGCCTTTCTGAGGAAGCAGCAGCGAAGTGCGGTTCGTGCCAAGCTGAAAACCTCTGCGTAAGCATAGTATTCCCTGGGAAATCAGAGTCGGATCTGAGGGCTGCTGTTGCTGCTTGCTTTAGACTCGTATTCGCAGCACGATGGGAGAAACCCGCATAGAGCGAAAGCCTCTTTGCCCTGGCATCCCCTCTGGGAAAGCACAGCATTCTTTGGGAAATCAGAGTCCGGTCTGAGTTATGCTCCTGTTTGCGTGAGCTGGTCTCCTCAGCACGGTGTAATAAACCCGCAGGGAGCGAAATCCTCTATGCCTGGGCATCCCTTCTGCCTGAGAGAGAAGCGCCGTTGCGCCTCTGGAAAGAGCATTAAAGAAAAGGGACACGTTTTTCAGGGCGGTCCCAAGGAGTAGTCTGTGGTAGGTGCAGCACGCTGCTCGGGGAGAAGAGCAAGTGCTGTTGGCCATGGTCTCGAAAAGGTGGCGAAGCAGGAGACCGGCCCTGGAAGGCACAGCGCCCGGAGGAAATACAAATGTCACCCACTCCCAGTGCAGAGAGACAGAAGCCTAGCTGCGAAGGAGACAGGAGAGGATGAGTAGGGCAGGGCATGTGCTCCACTCTTGGGAAGGAGTCTGGGCGGAGAGCATGCCTGTCCTTAACTCTGGGCCCAAGGAGACAGCAGTTCCTTGGCCACCCGTCCCTGGGGCAGACATGCGCTAGCCACCAGGCGCCTACTCTGAACTCGCAGAAACAGCTCCCTGAAATAACGGGGAGTCAGATGCCATCTTCCTCCAGGATGTGGAAGCTCGGAGGAGGCACGAGGTTTAAGGGGAAGGAGTGGGCACAGTCCCACAAACTCTCTAATCTGTGCACGGGCCGTGTGTAGGGATCCTGTCGCCTCCTCTCTCCTGTGGTGAAGGCACTGGCCTAGACCCCTAGGTTGCCTGAGAGCCGGAGCAAAAGCCAAAGCCTAACCTACCCCAGGAAATGGTCATAGGCATAGAGTGCCATGCTAGGCCAAGCACGCTGCTGCAGGGTTGTGACTGTGTCTGCTTAGTTCGGCATAGCAAGGTGAATCCCGGGCGTAAACTCGGAGACCGGGAGAGCAAGTCCCAAGAGGCAACAGCTCTCCCGCGGCTCTTCTTCCCTCCCGCGCAGAGTGAACACCCAAAGCCTTTCTGAGGAAGCAGCAGCGAAGTGCGGTTCGTGCCATGTGAAAACCTCTGCGAAAGCATAGCAGTCGCTGGGAAATTAGAGTCGGATCTGAGAGCTGCTGTTGCTGCTTGCTTTAGCCTAGTATTTGCAGAACGATGGGAGAAACCCGCATGGAGCGAAAGCCTCTTTGCCCTGGCATCCCCTCTGGGAAAGCACAGCATTCTTTGGGAAATCAGAGTCCGGTCTGAGGGATGCTCCTGTTTGCTTGAGCTGGTCTCCTCAGCACGGTGTAATAAACCCATATGGAGCGAAATCCTCTATGCCTGGGCATCCCTGCTGCATGGGAGAGAAGCGCGATTGCACCTGTGGAAAGAGCCTTAAGGAAAGGGAAATGTTTTTCACTCTGCTCCGCAGGAGCATATCTGTGGAAAGTGCAGCAAGCTGCCGGAGAGAAGAGCAGGAGCCGTTGGACTTCTGGTCTGGAAAAGATTGCGAAGCAGGAGAGCCGGCAATACAAGTATCCCCGGCTCCCAGTGCAGAGAGACAGAAGCCTGGCTGCTAAGGAGACAGGAAGGGATGCGTAGGGCAGGGCGCGTGCTCCACTCTTAGGAAGGAATCTGGGCAGAAAGCATGCCTGTCCTGAGCCTCTGGGCCCAAGGAGACAGCAGCTCCTTGGCCAGCTGTCCCTGGGGCAGACATGCGCTAGCCTCCAGGCGCCTACTCTGAACTCGCCGAATCAGCTCTCTGAAATAATGCGGAGTCAGATGCCGTCTTCCTCCATGATGGGGAAGCTCGGAGGAAGCATGGTGTTTAAGGGGAAGGAGTGGGCACAGTCCCCCAAAGCTCCCTAATCTGCGCACGGGCCTAGTGCAGGGATCCTGTCGCCTCCTCTCTCCTGTGGTGAAGGCACTGGCCTAGACCCGGAGTCTGCCTGATAGCCGGAGCAAATGGCAAAGCCTAACCTACCACAGAAGATGGTCATAGGCATAGAGTGCCATGCTAGGCCAAGCACGCTGCTGCAGGGTTGTGACTGTGTCTGCTTAGTTCCGCATAGCAAGGTGAATCCCGGGCGTAACCTCGGAGCCCGGGAAAGCAAGTCCCAAGAGGCACCAGCTCTCCCGCGGCTCTTCTTCGCTGCCGCGCAGAGTGAACACCCAAAGCCTTTCTGAGGAAGCAGCAGCGAAGTGCGGTTCGTGCCAAGCTGAAAACCTCTGCGTAAGCATAGTATTCCCTGGGAAATCAGAGTCGGATCTGAGGGCTGCTGTTGCTGCTTGCTTTAGACTCGTATTCGCAGCACGATGGGAGAAACCCGCATAGAGCGAAAGCCTCTTTGCCCTGGCATCCCCTCTGGGAAAGCACACCATTATTTCGGAAATCAGAGTCCGGTCTGAGTTATGCTCCTGTTTGCGTGAGCTGGTCTCCTCAGCACGGTGTAATAAACCCGCAGGGAGCGAAATCCTCTATGCCTGGGCATCCCCTCTGCCTGAGAGAGAAGCGCCGTTGCGCCTCTGGAAAGAGCATTAAAGAAAAGGGACACGTTTTTCAGGGCGGTCCCAAGGAGTAGTCTGTGGTAGGTGCAGCACGCTGCTCGGGGAGAAGAGCAAGTGCTGTTGGCCATGGTCTCGAAAAGGTGGCGAAGCAGGAGACCGGCCCTGGAAGGCACAGCGCCCGGAGGAAATACAAATGTCACCCACTCCCAGTGCAGAGAGACAGAAGCCTAGCTGCGAAGGAGACAGGAGAGGATGAGTAGGGCAGGGCATGTGCTCCACTCTTGGGAAGGAGTCTGGGCGGAGAGCATGCCTGTCCTTAACTCTGGGCCCAAGGAGACAGCAGTTCCTTGGCCACCCGTCCCTGGGGCAGACATGCGCTAGCCACCAGGCGCCTACTCTGAACTCGCAGAAACAGCTCCCTGAAATAACGGGGAGTCAGATGCCATCTTCCTCCAGGATGTGGAAGCTCGGAGGAGGCACGAGGTTTAAGGGGAAGGAGTGGGCACAGTCCCACAAACTCTCTAATCTGTGCACGGGCCGTGTGTAGGGATCCTGTCGCCTCCTCTCTCCTGTGGTGAAGGCACTGGCCTAGACCCCTAGGTTGCCTGAGAGCCGGAGCAAAAGCCAAAGCCTAACCTACCCCAGGAAATGGTCATAGGCATAGAGTGCCATGCTAGGCCAAGCACGCTGCTGCAGGGTTGTGACTGTGTCTGCTTAGTTCGGCATAGCAAGGTGAATCCCGGGCGTAAACTCGGAGACCGGGAGAGCAAGTCCCAAGAGGCAACAGCTCTCCCGCGGCTCTTCTTCCCTCCCGCGCAGAGTGAACACCCAAAGCCTTTCTGAGGAAGCAGCAGCGAAGTGCGGTTGGTGCCATGTGAAAACCTCTGCGAAAGCATAGCAGTCGCTGGGAAATTAGAGTCGGATCTGAGAGCTGCTGTTGCTGCTTGCTTTAGCCTAGTATTTGCAGAACGATGGGAGAAACCCGCATGGAGCGAAAGCCTCTTTGCCCTGGCATCCCCTCTGGGAAAGCACAGCATTCTTTGGGAAATCAGAGTCCGGTCTGAGGGATGCTCCTGTTTGCTTGAGCTGGTCTCCTCAGCACGGTGTAATAAACCCATATGGAGCGAAATCCTCTATGCCTGGGCATCCCTGCTGCATGGGAGAGAAGCGCGATTGCACCTGTGGAAAGAGCCTTAAGGAAAGGGAAATGTTTTTCACTCTGCTCCGCAGGAGCATATCTGTGGAAAGTGCAGCAAGCTGCCGGGGAGAAGAGCAGGAGCCGTTGGACTTCTGGTCTGGAAAAGATTGCGAAGCAGGAGAGCCGGCAATACAAGTATCCCCGGCTCCCAGTGCAGAGAGACAGAAGCCTGGCTGCTAAGGAGACAGGAAGGGATGCGTAGGGCAGGGCGCGTGCTCCACTCTTAGGAAGGAATCTGGGCAGAAAGCATGCCTGTCCTGAGCCTCTGGGCCCAAGGAGACAGCAGCTCCTTGGCCAGCTGTCCCTGGGGCAGACATGCGCTAGCCTCCAGGCGCCTACTCTGAACTCGCCGAATCAGCTCTCTGAAATAATGCGGAGTCAGATGCCGTCTTCCTCCATGATGGGGAAGCTCGGAGGAAGCATGGTGTTTAAGGGGAAGGAGTGGGCACAGTCCCCCAAAGCTCCCTAATCTGCGCACGGGCCTAGTGCAGGGATCCTGTCGCCTCCTCTCTCCTGTGGTGAAGGCACTGGCCTAGACCCGGAGTCTGCCTGATAGCCGGAGCAAATGGCAAAGCCTAACCTACCACAGAAGATGGTCATAGGCATAGAGTGCCATGCTAGGCCAAGCACGCTGCTGCAGGGTTGTGACTGTGTCTGCTTAGTTCCGCATAGCAAGGTGAATCCCGGGCGTAACCTCGGAGCCCGGGAAAGCAAGTCCAAAGAGGCACCAGCTCTCCCGCGGCTCTTCTTCGCTGCCGCGCAGAGTGAACACCCAAAGCCTTTCTGAGGAAGCAGCAGCGAAGTGCGGTTCGTGCCAAGCTGAAAACCTCTGCGTAAGCATAGTATTCCCTGGGAAATCAGAGTCGGATCTGAGGGCTGCTGTTGCTGCTTGCTTTAGACTCGTATTCGCAGCACGATGGGAGAAACCCGCATAGAGCGAAAGCCTCTTTGCCCTGGCATCCCCTCTGGGAAAGCACACCATTATTTCGGAAATCAGAGTCCGGTCTGAGTTATGCTCCTGTTTGCGTGAGCTGGTCTCCTCAGCACGGTGTAATAAACCCGCAGGGAGCGAAATCCTCTATGCCTGGGCATCCCCTCTGGCTGAGAGAGAAGCGCCGTTGCGCCTCTGGAAAGAGCATTAAAGAAAAGGGACACGTTTTTCAGGGCGGTCCCAAGGAGTAGTCTGTGGTAGGTGCAGCACGCTGCTCGGGGAGAAGAGCAAGTGCTGTTGGCCATGGTCTCGAAAAGGTGGCGAAGCAGGAGACCGGCCCTGGAAGGCACAGCGCCCGGAGGAAATACAAATGTCACCCACTCCCAGTGCAGAGAGACAGAAGCCTAGCTGCGAAGGAGACAGGAGAGGATGAGTAGGGCAGGGCATGTGCTCCACTCTTGGGAAGGAGTCTGGGCGGAGAGCATGCCTGTCCTTAACTCTGGGCCCAAGGAGACAGCAGTTCCTTGGCCACCCGTCCCTGGGGCAGACATGCGCTAGCCACCAGGCGCCTACTCTGAACTCGCAGAAACAGCTCCCTGAAATAACGGGGAGTCAGATGCCATCTTCCTCCAGGATGTGGAAGCTCGGAGGAGGCACGAGGTTTAAGGGGAAGGAGTGGGCACAGTCCCACAAACTCTCTAATCTGTGCACGGGCCGTGTGTAGGGATCCTGTCGCCTCCTCTCTCCTGTGGTGAAGGCACTGGCCTAGACCCCTAGGTTGCCTGAGAGCCGGAGCAAAAGCCAAAGCCTAACCTACCCCAGGAAATGGTCATAGGCATAGAGTGCCATGCTAGGCCAAGCACGCTGCTGCAGGGTTGTGACTGTGTCTGCTTAGTTCGGCATAGCAAGGTGAATCCCGGGCGTAAACTCGGAGACCGGGAGAGCAAGTCCCAAGAGGCAACAGCTCTCCCGCGGCTCTTCTTCCCTCCCGCGCAGAGTGAACACCCAAAGCCTTTCTGAGGAAGCAGCAGCGAAGTGCGGTTCGTGCCATGTGAAAACCTCTGCGAAAGCATAGCAGTCGCTGGGAAATTAGAGTCGGATCTGAGAGCTGCTGTTGCTGCTTGCTTTAGCCTAGTATTTGCAGAACGATGGGAGAAACCCGCATGGAGCGAAAGCCTCTTTGCCCTGGCATCCCCTCTGGGAAAGCACAGCATTCTTTGGGAAATCAGAGTCCGGTCTGAGGGATGCTCCTGTTTGCTTGAGCTGGTCTCCTCAGCACGGTGTAATAAACCCATATGGAGCGAAATCCTCTATGCCTGGGCATCCCTGCTGCATGGGAGAGAAGCGCGATTGCACCTGTGGAAAGAGCCTTAAGGAAAGGGAAATGTTTTTCACTCTGCTCCGCAGGAGCATATCTGTGGAAAGTGCAGCAAGCTGCCGGAGAGAAGAGCAGGAGCCGTTGGACTTCTGGTCTGGAAAAGATTGCGAAGCAGGAGAGCCGGCAATACAAGTATCCCCGGCTCCCAGTGCAGAGAGACAGAAGCCTGGCTGCTAAGGAGACAGGAAGGGATGCGTAGGGCAGGGCGCGTGCTCCACTCTTAGGAAGGAATCTGGGCAGAAAGCATGCCTGTCCTGAGCCTCTGGGCCCAAGGAGACAGCAGCTCCTTGGCCAGCTGTCCCTGGGGCAGACATGCGCTAGCCTCCAGGCGCCTACTCTGAACTCGCCGAATCAGCTCTCTGAAATAATGCGGAGTCAGATGCCGTCTTCCTCCATGATGGGGAAGCTCGGAGGAAGCATGGTGTTTAAGGGGAAGGAGTGGACACAGTCCCCCAAAGCTCCCTAATCTGCGCACGGGCCTAGTGCAGGGATCCTGTCGCCTCCTCTCTCCTGTGGTGAAGGCACTGGCCTAGACCCGGAGTCTGCCTGATAGCCGGAGCAAATGGCAAAGCCTAACCTACCACAGAAGATGGTCATAGGCATAGAGTGCCATGCTAGGCCAAGCACGCTGCTGCAGGGTTGTGACTGTGTCTGCTTAGTTCCGCATAGCAAGGTGAATCCCGGGCGTAACCTCGGAGCCCGGGAAAGCAAGTCCCAAGAGGCACCAGCTCTCCCGCGGCTCTTCTTCGCTGCCGCGCAGAGTGAACACCCAAAGCCTTTCTGAGGAAGCAGCAGCGAAGTGCGGTTCGTGCCAAGCTGAAAACCTCTGCGTAAGCATAGTATTCCCTGGGAAATCAGAGTCGGATCTGAGGGCTGCTGTTGCTGCTTGCTTTAGACTCGTATTCGCAGCACGATGGGAGAAACCCGCATAGAGCGAAAGCCTCTTTGCCCTGGCATCCCCTCTGGGAAAGCACACCATTATTTCGGAAATCAGAGTCCGGTCTGAGTTATGCTCCTGTTTGCGTGAGCTGGTCTCCTCAGCACGGTGTAATAAACCCGCAGGGAGCGAAATCCTCTATGCCTGGGCATCCCCTCTGGCTGAGAGAGAAGCGCCGTTGCGCCTCTGGAAAGAGCATTAAAGAAAAGGGACACGTTTTTCAGGGCGGTCCCAAGGAGTAGTCTGTGGTAGGTGCAGCACGCTGCTCGGGGAGAAGAGCAAGTGCTGTTGGCCATGGTCTCGAAAAGGTGGCGAAGCAGGAGACCGGCCCTGGAAGGCACAGCGCCCGGAGGAAATACAAATGTCACCCACTCCCAGTGCAGAGAGACAGAAGCCTAGCTGCGAAGGAGACAGGAGAGGATGAGTAGGGCAGGGCATGTGCTCCACTCTTGGGAAGGAGTCTGGGCGGAGAGCATGCCTGTCCTTAACTCTGGGCCCAAGGAGACAGCAGTTCCTTGGCCACCCGTCCCTGGGGCAGACATGCGCTAGCCACCAGGCGCCTACTCTGAACTCGCAGAAACAGCTCCCTGAAATAACGGGGAGTCAGATGCCATCTTCCTCCAGGATGTGGAAGCTCGGAGGAGGCACGAGGTTTAAGGGGAAGGAGTGGGCACAGTCCCACAAACTCTCTAATCTGTGCACGGGCCGTGTGTAGGGATCCTGTCGCCTCCTCTCTCCTGTGGTGAAGGCACTGGCCTAGACCCCTAGGTTGCCTGAGAGCCGGAGCAAAAGCCAAAGCCTAACCTACCCCAGGAAATGGTCATAGGCATAGAGTGCCATGCTAGGCCAAGCACGCTGCTGCAGGGTTGTGACTGTGTCTGCTTAGTTCGGCATAGCAAGGTGAATCCCGGGCGTAAACTCGGAGACCGGGAGAGCAAGTCCCAAGAGGCAACAGCTCTCCCGCGGCTCTTCTTCCCTCCCGCGCAGAGTGAACACCCAAAGCCTTTCTGAGGAAGCAGCAGCGAAGTGCGGTTCGTGCCATGTGAAAACCTCTGCGAAAGCATAGCAGTCGCTGGGAAATTAGAGTCGGATCTGAGAGCTGCTGTTGCTGCTTGCTTTAGCCTAGTATTTGCAGAACGATGGGAGAAACCCGCATGGAGCGAAAGCCTCTTTGCCCTGGCATCCCCTCTGGGAAAGCACAGCATTCTTTGGGAAATCAGAGTCCGGTCTGAGGGATGCTCCTGTTTGCTTGAGCTGGTCTCCTCAGCACGGTGTAGTAAACCCATATGGAGCGAAATCCTCTATGCCTGGGCATCCCTGCTGCATGGGAGAGAAGCGCGATTGCACCTGTGGAAAGAGCCTTAAGGAAAGGGAAATGTTTTTCACTCTGCTCCGCAGGAGCATATCTGTGGAAAGTGCAGCAAGCTGCCGGAGAGAAGAGCAGGAGCCGTTGGACTTCTGGTCTGGAAAAGATTGCGAAGCAGGAGAGCCGGCAATACAAGTATCCCCGGCTCCCAGTGCAGAGAGACAGAAGCCTGGCTGCTAAGGAGACAGGAAGGGATGCGTAGGGCAGGGCGCGTGCTCCACTCTTAGGAAGGAATCTGGGCAGAAAGCATGCCTGTCCTGAGCCTCTGGGCCCAAGGAGACAGCAGCTCCTTGGCCAGCTGTCCCTGGGGCAGACATGCGCTAGCCTCCAGGCGCCTACTCTGAACTCGCCGAATCAGCTCTCTGAAATAATGCGGAGTCAGATGCCGTCTTCCTCCATGATGGGGAAGCTCGGAGGAAGCATGGTGTTTAAGGGGAAGGAGTGGGCACAGTCCCCCAAAGCTCCCTAATCTGCGCACGGGCCTAGTGCAGGGATCCTGTCGCCTCCTCTCTCCTGTGGTGAAGGCACTGGCCTAGACCCGGAGTCTGCCTGATAGCCGGAGCAAATGGCAAAGCCTAACCTACCACAGAAGATGGTCATAGGCATAGAGTGCCATGCTAGGCCAAGCACGCTGCTGCAGGGTTGTGACTGTGTCTGCTTAGTTCCGCATAGCAAGGTGAATCCCGGGCGTAACCTCGGAGCCCGGGAAAGCAAGTCCCAAGAGGCACCAGCTCTCCCGCGGCTCTTCTTCGCTGCCGCGCAGAGTGAACACCCAAAGCCTTTCTGAGGAAGCAGCAGCGAAGTGCGGTTCGTGCCAAGCTGAAAACCTCTGCGTAAGCATAGTATTCCCTGGGAAATCAGAGTCGGATCTGAGGGCTGCTGTTGCTGCTTGCTTTAGACTCGTATTCGCAGCACGATGGGAGAAACCCGCATAGAGCGAAAGCCTCTTTGCCCTGGCATCCCCTCTGGGAAAGCACACCATTATTTCGGAAATCAGAGTCCGGTCTGAGTTATGCTCCTGTTTGCGTGAGCTGGTCTCCTCAGCACGGTGTAATAAACCCGCAGGGAGCGAAATCCTCTATGCCTGGGCATCCCCTCTGCCTGAGAGAGAAGCGCCGTTGCGCCTCTGGAAAGAGCATTAAAGAAAAGGGACACGTTTTTCAGGGCGGTCCCAAGGAGTAGTCTGTGGTAGGTGCAGCACGCTGCTCGGGGAGAAGAGCAAGTGCTGTTGGCCATGGTCTCGAAAAGGTGGCGAAGCAGGAGACCGGCCCTGGAAGGCACAGCGCCCGGAGGAAATACAAATGTCACCCACTCCCAGTGCAGAGAGACAGAAGCCTAGCTGCGAAGGAGACAGGAGAGGATGAGTAGGGCAGGGCATGTGCTCCACTCTTGGGAAGGAGTCTGGGCGGAGAGCATGCCTGTCCTTAACTCTGGGCCCAAGGAGACAGCAGTTCCTTGGCCACCCGTCCCTGGGGCAGACATGCGCTAGCCACCAGGCGCCTACTCTGAACTCGCAGAAACAGCTCCCTGAAATAACGGGGAGTCAGATGCCATCTTCCTCCAGGATGTGGAAGCTCGGAGGAGGCACGAGGTTTAAGGGGAAGGAGTGGGCACAGTCCCACAAACTCTCTAATCTGTGCACGGGCCGTGTGTAGGGATCCTGTCGCCTCCTCTCTCCTGTGGTGAAGGCACTGGCCTAGACCCCTAGGTTGCCTGAGAGCCGGAGCAAAAGCCAAAGCCTAACCTACCCCAGGAAATGGTCATAGGCATAGAGTGCCATGCTAGGCCAAGCACGCTGCTGCAGGGTTGTGACTGTGTCTGCTTAGTTCGGCATAGCAAGGTGAATCCCGGGCGTAAACTCGGAGACCGGGAGAGCAAGTCCCAAGAGGCAACAGCTCTCCCGCGGCTCTTCTTCCCTCCCGCGCAGAGTGAACACCCAAAGCCTTTCTGAGGAAGCAGCAGCGAAGTGCGGTTGGTGCCATGTGAAAACCTCTGCGAAAGCATAGCAGTCGCTGGGAAATTAGAGTCGGATCTGAGAGCTGCTGTTGCTGCTTGCTTTAGCCTAGTATTTGCAGAACGATGGGAGAAACCCGCATGGAGCGAAAGCCTCTTTGCCCTGGCATCCCCTCTGGGAAAGCACAGCATTCTTTGGGAAATCAGAGTCCGGTCTGAGGGATGCTCCTGTTTGCTTGAGCTGGTCTCCTCAGCACGGTGTAATAAACCCATATGGAGCGAAATCCTCTATGCCTGGGCATCCCTGCTGCATGGGAGAGAAGCGCGATTGCACCTGTGGAAAGAGCCTTAAGGAAAGGGAAATGTTTTTCACTCTGCTCCCCAGGAGCATATCTGTGGAAAGTGCAGCAAGCTGCCGGGGAGAAGAGCAGGAGCCGTTGGACTTCTGGTCTGGAAAAGATTGCGAAGCAGGAGAGCCGGCAATACAAGTATCCCCGGCTCCCAGTGCAGAGAGACAGAAGCCTGGCTGCTAAGGAGACAGGAAGGGATGCGTAGGGCAGGGCGCGTGCTCCACTCTTAGGAAGGAATCTGGGCAGAAAGCATGCCTGTCCTGAGCCTCTGGGCCCAAGGAGACAGCAGCTCCTTGGCCAGCTGTCCCTGGGGCAGACATGCGCTAGCCTCCAGGCGCCTACTCTGAACTCGCCGAATCAGCTCTCTGAAATAATGCGGAGTCAGATGCCGTCTTCCTCCATGATGGGGAAGCTCGGAGGAAGCATGGTGTTTAAGGGGAAGGAGTGGGCACAGTCCCCCAAAGCTCCCTAATCTGCGCACGGGCCTAGTGCAGGGATCCTGTCGCCTCCTCTCTCCTGTGGTGAAGGCACTGGCCTAGACCCGGAGTCTGCCTGATAGCCGGAGCAAATGGCAAAGCCTAACCTACCACAGAAGATGGTCATAGGCATAGAGTGCCATGCTAGGCCAAGCACGCTGCTGCAGGGTTGTGACTGTGTCTGCTTAGTTCCGCATAGCAAGGTGAATCCCGGGCGTAACCTCGGAGCCCGGGAAAGCAAGTCCCAAGAGGCACCAGCTCTCCCGCGGCTCTTCTTCGCTGCCGCGCAGAGTGAACACCCAAAGCCTTTCTGAGGAAGCAGCAGCGAAGTGCGGTTCGTGCCAAGCTGAAAACCTCTGCGTAAGCATAGTATTCCCTGGGAAATCAGAGTCGGATCTGAGGGCTGCTGTTGCTGCTTGCTTTAGACTCGTATTCGCAGCACGATGGGAGAAACCCGCATAGAGCGAAAGCCTCTTTGCCCTGGCATCCCCTCTGGGAAAGCACACCATTATTTCGGAAATCAGAGTCCGGTCTGAGTTATGCTCCTGTTTGCGTGAGCTGGTCTCCTCAGCACGGTGTAATAAACCCGCAGGGAGCGAAATCCTCTATGCCTGGGCATCCCCTCTGCCTGAGAGAGAAGCGCCGTTGCGCCTCTGGAAAGAGCATTAAAGAAAAGGGACACGTTTTTCAGGGCGGTCCCAAGGAGTAGTCTGTGGTAGGTGCAGCACGCTGCTCGGGGAGAAGAGCAAGTGCTGTTGGCCATGGTCTCGAAAAGGTGGCGAAGCAGGAGACCGGCCCTGGAAGGCACAGCGCCCGGAGGAAATACAAATGTCACCCACTCCCAGTGCAGAGAGACAGAAGCCTAGCTGCGAAGGAGACAGGAGAGGATGAGTAGGGCAGGGCATGTGCTCCACTCTTGGGAAGGAGTCTGGGCGGAGAGCATGCCTGTCCTTAACTCTGGGCCCAAGGAGACAGCAGTTCCTTGGCCACCCGTCCGTGGGGCAGACATGCGCTAGCCACCAGGCGCCTACTCTGAACTCGCAGAAACAGCTCCCTGAAATAACGGGGAGTCAGATGCCATCTTCCTCCAGGATGTGGAAGCTCGGAGGAGGCACGAGGTTTAAGGGGAAGGAGTGGGCACAGTCCCACAAACTCTCTAATCTGTGCACGGGCCGTGTGTAGGGATCCTGTCGCCTCCTCTCTCCTGTGGTGAAGGCACTGGCCTAGACCCCTAGGTTGCCTGAGAGCCGGAGCAAAAGCCAAAGCCTAACCTACCCCAGGAAATGGTCATAGGCATAGAGTGCCATGCTAGGCCAAGCACGCTGCTGCAGGGTTGTGACTGTGTCTGCTTAGTTCGGCATAGCAAGGTGAATCCCGGGCGTAAACTCGGAGACCGGGAGAGCAAGTCCCAAGAGGCAACAGCTCTCCCGCGGCTCTTCTTCCCTCCCGCGCAGAGTGAACACCCAAAGCCTTTCTGAGGAAGCAGCAGCGAAGTGCGGTTCGTGCCATGTGAAAACCTCTGCGAAAGCATAGCAGTCGCTGGGAAATTAGAGTCGGATCTGAGAGCTGCTGTTGCTGCTTGCTTTAGCCTAGTATTTGCAGAACGATGGGAGAAACCCGCATGGAGCGAAAGCCTCTTTGCCCTGGCATCCCCTCTGGGAAAGCACAGCATTCTTTGGGAAATCAGAGTCCGGTCTGAGGGATGCTCCTGTTTGCTTGAGCTGGTCTCCTCAGCACGGTGTAATAAACCCATATGGAGCGAAATCCTCTATGCCTGGGCATCCCTGCTGCATGGGAGAGAAGCGCGATTGCACCTGTGGAAAGAGCCTTAAGGAAAGGGAAATGTTTTTCACTCTGCTCCGCAGGAGCATATCTGTGGAAAGTGCAGCAAGCTGCCGGAGAGAAGAGCAGGAGCCGTTGGACTTCTGGTCTGGAAAAGATTGCGAAGCAGGAGAGCCGGCAATACAAGTATCCCCGGCTCCCAGTGCAGAGAGACAGAAGCCTGGCTGCTAAGGAGACAGGAAGGGATGCGTAGGGCAGGGCGCGTGCTCCACTCTTAGGAAGGAATCTGGGCAGAAAGCATGCCTGTCCTGAGCCTCTGGGCCCAAGGAGACAGCAGCTCCTTGGCCAGCTGTCCCTGGGGCAGACATGCGCTAGCCTCCAGGCGCCTACTCTGAACTCGCCGAATCAGCTCTCTGAAATAATGCGGAGTCAGATGCCGTCTTCCTCCATGATGGGGAAGCTCGGAGGAAGCATGGTGTTTAAGGGGAAGGAGTGGACACAGTCCCCCAAAGCTCCCTAATCTGCGCACGGGCCTAGTGCAGGGATCCTGTCGCCTCCTCTCTCCTGTGGTGAAGGCACTGGCCTAGACCCGGAGTCTGCCTGATAGCCGGAGCAAATGGCAAAGCCTAACCTACCACAGAAGATGGTCATAGGCATAGAGTGCCATGCTAGGCCAAGCACGCTGCTGCAGGGTTGTGACTGTGTCTGCTTAGTTCCGCATAGCAAGGTGAATCCCGGGCGTAACCTCGGAGCCCGGGAAAGCAAGTCCCAAGAGGCACCAGCTCTCCCGCGGCTCTTCTTCGCTGCCGCGCAGAGTGAACACCCAAAGCCTTTCTGAGGAAGCAGCAGCGAAGTGCGGTTCGTGCCAAGCTGAAAACCTCTGCGTAAGCATAGTATTCCCTGGGAAATCAGAGTCGGATCTGAGGGCTGCTGTTGCTGCTTGCTTTAGACTCGTATTCGCAGCACGATGGGAGAAACCCGCATAGAGCGAAAGCCTCTTTGCCCTGGCATCCCCTCTGGGAAAGCACACCATTATTTCGGAAATCAGAGTCCGGTCTGAGTTATGCTCCTGTTTGCGTGAGCTGGTCTCCTCAGCACGGTGTAATAAACCCGCAGGGAGCGAAATCCTCTATGCCTGGGCATCCCCTCTGGCTGAGAGAGAAGCGCCGTTGCGCCTCTGGAAAGAGCATTAAAGAAAAGGGACACGTTTTTCAGGGCGGTCCCAAGGAGTAGTCTGTGGTAGGTGCAGCACGCTGCTCGGGGAGAAGAGCAAGTGCTGTTGGCCATGGTCTCGAAAAGGTGGCGAAGCAGGAGACCGGCCCTGGAAGGCACAGCGCCCGGAGGAAATACAAATGTCACCCACTCCCAGTGCAGAGAGACAGAAGCCTAGCTGCGAAGGAGACAGGAGAGGATGAGTAGGGCAGGGCATGTGCTCCACTCTTGGGAAGGAGTCTGGGCGGAGAGCATGCCTGTCCTTAACTCTGGGCCCAAGGAGACAGCAGTTCCTTGGCCACCCGTCCCTGGGGCAGACATGCGCTAGCCACCAGGCGCCTACTCTGAACTCGCAGAAACAGCTCCCTGAAATAACGGGGAGTCAGATGCCATCTTCCTCCAGGATGTGGAAGCTCGGAGGAGGCACGAGGTTTAAGGGGAAGGAGTGGGCACAGTCCCACAAACTCTCTAATCTGTGCACGGGCCGTGTGTAGGGATCCTGTCGCCTCCTCTCTCCTGTGGTGAAGGCACTGGCCTAGACCCCTAGGTTGCCTGAGAGCCGGAGCAAAAGCCAAAGCCTAACCTACCCCAGGAAATGGTCATAGGCATAGAGTGCCATGCTAGGCCAAGCACGCTGCTGCAGGGTTGTGACTGTGTCTGCTTAGTTCGGCATAGCAAGGTGAATCCCGGGCGTAAACTCGGAGACCGGGAGAGCAAGTCCCAAGAGGCAACAGCTCTCCCGCGGCTCTTCTTCCCTCCCGCGCAGAGTGAACACCCAAAGCCTTTCTGAGGAAGCAGCAGCGAAGTGCGGTTCGTGCCATGTGAAAACCTCTGCGAAAGCATAGCAGTCGCTGGGAAATTAGAGTCGGATCTGAGAGCTGCTGTTGCTGCTTGCTTTAGCCTAGTATTTGCAGAACGATGGGAGAAACCCGCATGGAGCGAAAGCCTCTTTGCCCTGGCATCCCCTCTGGGAAAGCACAGCATTCTTTGGGAAATCAGAGTCCGGTCTGAGGGATGCTCCTGTTTGCTTGAGCTGGTCTCCTCAGCACGGTGTAGTAAACCCATATGGAGCGAAATCCTCTATGCCTGGGCATCCCTGCTGCATGGGAGAGAAGCGCGATTGCACCTGTGGAAAGAGCCTTAAGGAAAGGGAAATGTTTTTCACTCTGCTCCGCAGGAGCATATCTGTGGAAAGTGCAGCAAGCTGCCGGAGAGAAGAGCAGGAGCCGTTGGACTTCTGGTCTGGAAAAGATTGCGAAGCAGGAGAGCCGGCAATACAAGTATCCCCGGCTCCCAGTGCAGAGAGACAGAAGCCTGGCTGCTAAGGAGACAGGAAGGGATGCGTAGGGCAGGGCGCGTGCTCCACTCTTAGGAAGGAATCTGGGCAGAAAGCATGCCTGTCCTGAGCCTCTGGGCCCAAGGAGACAGCAGCTCCTTGGCCAGCTGTCCCTGGGGCAGACATGCGCTAGCCTCCAGGCGCCTACTCTGAACTCGCCGAATCAGCTCTCTGAAATAATGCGGAGTCAGATGCCGTCTTCCTCCATGATGGGGAAGCTCGGAGGAAGCATGGTGTTTAAGGGGAAGGAGTGGGCACAGTCCCCCAAAGCTCCCTAATCTGCGCACGGGCCTAGTGCAGGGATCCTGTCGCCTCCTCTCTCCTGTGGTGAAGGCACTGGCCTAGACCCGGAGTCTGCCTGATAGCCGGAGCAAATGGCAAAGCCTAACCTACCACAGAAGATGGTCATAGGCATAGAGTGCCATGCTAGGCCAAGCACGCTGCTGCAGGGTTGTGACTGTGTCTGCTTAGTTCCGCATAGCAAGGTGAATCCCGGGCGTAACCTCGGAGCCCGGGAAAGCAAGTCCCAAGAGGCACCAGCTCTCCCGCGGCTCTTCTTCGCTGCCGCGCAGAGTGAACACCCAAAGCCTTTCTGAGGAAGCAGCAGCGAAGTGCGGTTCGTGCCAAGCTGAAAACCTCTGCGTAAGCATAGTATTCCCTGGGAAATCAGAGTCGGATCTGAGGGCTGCTGTTGCTGCTTGCTTTAGACTCGTATTCGCAGCACGATGGGAGAAACCCGCATAGAGCGAAAGCCTCTTTGCCCTGGCATCCCCTCTGGGAAAGCACACCATTATTTCGGAAATCAGAGTCCGGTCTGAGTTATGCTCCTGTTTGCGTGAGCTGGTCTCCTCAGCACGGTGTAATAAACCCGCAGGGAGCGAAATCCTCTATGCCTGGGCATCCCCTCTGGCTGAGAGAGAAGCGCCGTTGCGCCTCTGGAAAGAGCATTAAAGAAAAGGGACACGTTTTTCAGGGCGGTCCCAAGGAGTAGTCTGTGGTAGGTGCAGCACGCTGCTCGGGGAGAAGAGCAAGTGCTGTTGGCCATGGTCTCGAAAAGGTGGCGAAGCAGGAGACCGGCCCTGGAAGGCACAGCGCCCGGAGGAAATACAAATGTCACCCACTCCCAGTGCAGAGAGACAGAAGCCTAGCTGCGAAGGAGACAGGAGAGGATGAGTAGGGCAGGGCATGTGCTCCACTCTTGGGAAGGAGTCTGGGCGGAGAGCATGCCTGTCCTTAACTCTGGGCCCAAGGAGACAGCAGTTCCTTGGCCACCCGTCCCTGGGGCAGACATGCGCTAGCCACCAGGCGCCTACTCTGAACTCGCAGAAACAGCTCCCTGAAATAACGGGGAGTCAGATGCCATCTTCCTCCAGGATGTGGAAGCTCGGAGGAGGCACGAGGTTTAAGGGGAAGGAGTGGGCACAGTCCCACAAACTCTCTAATCTGTGCACGGGCCGTGTGTAGGGATCCTGTCGCCTCCTCTCTCCTGTGGTGAAGGCACTGGCCTAGACCCCTAGGTTGCCTGAGAGCCGGAGCAAAAGCCAAAGCCTAACCTACCCCAGGAAATGGTCATAGGCATAGAGTGCCATGCTAGGCCAAGCACGCTGCTGCAGGGTTGTGACTGTGTCTGCTTAGTTCGGCATAGCAAGGTGAATCCCGGGCGTAAACTCGGAGACCGGGAGAGCAAGTCCCAAGAGGCAACAGCTCTCCCGCGGCTCTTCTTCCCTCCCGCGCAGAGTGAACACCCAAAGCCTTTCTGAGGAAGCAGCAGCGAAGTGCGGTTCGTGCCATGTGAAAACCTCTGCGAAAGCATAGCAGTCGCTGGGAAATTAGAGTCGGATCTGAGAGCTGCTGTTGCTGCTTGCTTTAGCCTAGTATTTGCAGAACGATGGGAGAAACCCGCATGGAGCGAAAGCCTCTTTGCCCTGGCATCCCCTCTGGGAAAGCACAGCATTCTTTGGGAAATCAGAGTCCGGTCTGAGGGATGCTCCTGTTTGCTTGAGCTGGTCTCCTCAGCACGGTGTAATAAACCCATATGGAGCGAAATCCTCTATGCCTGGGCATCCCTGCTGCATGGGAGAGAAGCACGATTGCACCTGTGGAAAGAGCCTTAAGGAAAGGGAAATGTTTTTCACTCTGCTCCCCAGGAGCATATCTGTGGAAAGTGCAGCAAGCTGCCGGAGAGAAGAGCAGGAGCCGTTGGACTTCTGGTCTGGAAAAGATTGCGAAGCAGGAGAGCCGGCAATACAAGTATCCCCGGCTCCCAGTGCAGAGAGACAGAAGCCTGGCTGCTAAGGAGACAGGAAGGGATGCGTAGGGCAGGGCGCGTGCTCCACTCTTAGGAAGGAATCTGGGCAGAAAGCATGCCTGTCCTGAGCCTCTGGGCCCAAGGAGACAGCAGCTCCTTGGCCAGCTGTCCCTGGGGCAGACATGCGCTAGCCTCCAGGCGCCTACTCTGAACTCGCCGAATCAGCTCTCTGAAATAATGCGGAGTCAGATGCCGTCTTCCTCCATGATGGGGAAGCTCGGAGGAAGCATGGTGTTTAAGGGGAAGGAGTGGGCACAGTCCCCCAAAGCTCCCTAATCTGCGCACGGGCCTAGTGCAGGGATCCTGTCGCCTCCTCTCTCCTGTGGTGAAGGCACTGGCCTAGACCCGGAGTCTGCCTGATAGCCGGAGCAAATGGCAAAGCCTAACCTACCACAGAAGATGGTCATAGGCATAGAGTGCCATGCTAGGCCAAGCACGCTGCTGCAGGGTTGTGACTGTGTCTGCTTAGTTCCGCATAGCAAGGTGAATCCCGGGCGTAACCTCGGAGCCCGGGAAAGCAAGTCCCAAGAGGCACCAGCTCTCCCGCGGCTCTTCTTCGCTGCCGCGCAGAGTGAACACCCAAAGCCTTTCTGAGGAAGCAGCAGCGAAGTGCGGTTCGTTCCAAGCTGAAAACCTCTGCGTAAGCATAGTATTCCCTGGGAAATCAGAGTCGGATCTGAGGGCTGCTGTTGCTGCTTGCTTTAGACTCGTATTCGCAGCACGATGGGAGAAACCCGCATAGAGCGAAAGCCTCTTTGCCCTGGCATCCCCTCTGGGAAAGCACACCATTATTTCGGAAATCAGAGTCCGGTCTGAGTTATGCTCCTGTTTGCGTGAGCTGGTCTCCTCAGCACGGTGTAATAAACCCGCAGGGAGCGAAATCCTCTATGCCTGGGCATCCCCTCTGCCTGAGAGAGAAGCGCCGTTGCGCCTCTGGAAAGAGCATTAAAGAAAAGGGACACGTTTTTCAGGGCGGTCCCAAGGAGTAGTCTGTGGTAGGTGCAGCACGCTGCTCGGGGAGAAGAGCAAGTGCTGTTGGCCATGGTCTCGAAAAGGTGGCGAAGCAGGAGACCGGCCCTGGAAGGCACAGCGCCCGGAGGAAATACAAATGTCACCCACTCCCAGTGCAGAGAGACAGAAGCCTAGCTGCGAAGGAGACAGGAGAGGATGAGTAGGGCAGGGCATGTGCTCCACTCTTCGGAAGGAGTCTGGGCGGAGAGCATGCCTGTCCTTAACTCTGGGCCCAAGGAGACAGCAGTTCCTTGGCCACCCGTCCCTGGGGCAGACATGCGCTAGCCACCAGGCGCCTACTCTGAACTCGCAGAAACAGCTCCCTGAAATAACGGGGAGTCAGATGCCATCTTCCTCCAGGATGTGGAAGCTCGGAGGAGGCACGAGGTTTAAGGGGAAGGAGTGGGCACAGTCCCACAAACTCTCTAATCTGTGCACGGGCCGTGTGTAGGGATCCTGTCGCCTCCTCTCTCCTGTGGTGAAGGCACTGGCCTAGACCCCTAGGTTGCCTGAGAGCCGGAGCAAAAGCCAAAGCCTAACCTACCCCAGGAAATGGTCATAGGCATAGAGTGCCATGCTAGGCCAAGCACGCTGCTGCAGGGTTGTGACTGTGTCTGCTTAGTTCGGCATAGCAAGGTGAATCCCGGGCGTAAACTCGGAGACCGGGAGAGCAAGTCCCAAGAGGCAACAGCTCTCCCGCGGCTCTTCTTCCCTCCCGCGCAGAGTGAACACCCAAAGCCTTTCTGAGGAAGCAGCAGCGAAGTGCGGTTCGTGCCATGTGAAAACCTCTGCGAAAGCATAGCAGTCGCTGGGAAATTAGAGTCGGATCTGAGAGCTGCTGTTGCTGCTTGCTTTAGCCTAGTATTTGCAGAACGATGGGAGAAACCCGCATGGAGCGAAAGCCTCTTTGCCCTGGCATCCCCTCTGGGAAAGCACAGCATTCTTTGGGAAATCAGAGTCCGGTCTGAGGGATGCTCCTGTTTGCTTGAGCTGGTCTCCTCAGCACGGTGTAATAAACCCATATGGAGCGAAATCCTCTATGCCTGGGCATCCCTGCTGCATGGGAGAGAAGCGCGATTGCACCTGTGGAAAGAGCCTTAAGGAAAGGGAAATGTTTTTCACTCTGCTCCCCAGGAGCATATCTGTGGAAAGTGCAGCAAGCTGCCGGAGAGAAGAGCAGGAGCCGTTGGACTTCTGGTCTGGAAAAGATTGCGAAGCAGGAGAGCCGGCAATACAAGTATCCCCGGCTCCCAGTGCAGAGAGACAGAAGCCTGGCTGCTAAGGAGACAGGAAGGGATGCGTAGGGCAGGGCGCGTGCTCCACTCTTAGGAAGGAATCTGGGCAGAAAGCATGCCTGTCCTGAGCCTCTGGGCCCAAGGAGACAGCAGCTCCTTGGCCAGCTGTCCCTGGGGCAGACATGCGCTAGCCTCCAGGCGCCTACTCTGAACTCGCCGAATCAGCTCTCTGAAATAATGCGGAGTCAGATGCCGTCTTCCTCCATGATGGGGAAGCTCGGAGGAAGCATGGTGTTTAAGGGGAAGGAGTGGGCACAGTCCCCCAAAGCTCCCTAATCTGCGCACGGGCCTAGTGCAGGGATCCTGTCGCCTCCTCTCTCCTGTGGTGAAGGCACTGGCCTAGACCCGGAGTCTGCCTGATAGCCGGAGCAAATGGCAAAGCCTAACCTACCACAGAAGATGGTCATAGGCATAGAGTGCCATGCTAGGCCAAGCACGCTGCTGCAGGGTTGTGACTGTGTCTGCTTAGTTCGGCATAGCAAGGTGAATCCCGGGCGTAACCTCGGAGCCCGGGAAAGCAAGTCCCAAGAGGCACCAGCTCTCCCGCGGCTCTTCTTCGCTGCCGCGCAGAGTGAACACCCAAAGCCTTTCTGAGGAAGCAGCAGCGAAGTGCGGTTCGTGCCAAGCTGAAAACCTCTGCGTAAGCATAGTATTCCCTGGGAAATCAGAGTCGGATCTGAGGGCTGCTGTTGCTGCTTGCTTTAGACTCGTATTCGCAGCACGATGGGAGAAACCCGCATAGAGCGAAAGCCTCTTTGCCCTGGCATCCCCTCTGGGAAAGCACACCATTATTTCGGAAATCAGAGTCCGGTCTGAGTTATGCTCCTGTTTGCGTGAGCTGGTCTCCTCAGCACGGTGTAATAAACCCGCAGGGAGCGAAATCCTCTATGCCTGGGCATCCCCTCTGCCTGAGAGAGAAGCGCCGTTGCGCCTCTGGAAAGAGCATTAAAGAAAAGGGACACGTTTTTCAGGGCGGTCCCAAGGAGTAGTCTGTGGTAGGTGCAGCACGCTGCTCGGGGAGAAGAGCAAGTGCTGTTGGCCATGGTCTCGAAAAGGTGGCGAAGCAGGAGACCGGCCCTGGAAGGCACAGCGCCCGGAGGAAATACAAATGTCACCCACTCCCAGTGCAGAGAGACAGAAGCCTAGCTGCGAAGGAGACAGGAGAGGATGAGTAGGGCAGGGCATGTGCTCCACTCTTGGGAAGGAGTCTGGGCGGAGAGCATGCCTGTCCTTAACTCTGGGCCCAAGGAGACAGCAGTTCCTTGGCCACCCGTCCCTGGGGCAGACATGCGCTAGCCACCAGGCGCCTACTCTGAACTCGCAGAAACAGCTCCCTGAAATAACGGGGAGTCAGATGCCATCTTCCTCCAGGATGTGGAAGCTCGGAGGAGGCACGAGGTTTAAGGGGAAGGAGTGGGCACAGTCCCACAAACTCTCTAATCTGTGCACGGGCCGTGTGTAGGGATCCTGTCGCCTCCTCTCTCCTGTGGTGAAGGCACTGGCCTAGACCCCTAGGTTGCCTGAGAGCCGGAGCAAAAGCCAAAGCCTAACCTACCCCAGGAAATGGTCATAGGCATAGAGTGCCATGCTAGGCCAAGCACGCTGCTGCAGGGTTGTGACTGTGTCTGCTTAGTTCGGCATAGCAAGGTGAATCCCGGGCGTAAACTCGGAGACCGGGAGAGCAAGTCCCAAGAGGCAACAGCTCTCCCGCGGCTCTTCTTCCCTCCCGCGCAGAGTGAACACCCAAAGCCTTTCTGAGGAAGCAGCAGCGAAGTGCGGTTGGTGCCATGTGAAAACCTCTGCGAAAGCATAGCAGTCGCTGGGAAATTAGAGTCGGATCTGAGAGCTGCTGTTGCTGCTTGCTTTAGCCTAGTATTTGCAGAACGATGGGAGAAACCCGCATGGAGCGAAAGCCTCTTTGCCCTGGCATCCCCTCTGGGAAAGCACAGCATTCTTTGGGAAATCAGAGTCCGGTCTGAGGGATGCTCCTGTTTGCTTGAGCTGGTCTCCTCAGCACGGTGTAATAAACCCATATGGAGCGAAATCCTCTATGCCTGGGCATCCCTGCTGCATGGGAGAGAAGCGCGATTGCACCTGTGGAAAGAGCCTTAAGGAAAGGGAAATGTTTTTCACTCTGCTCCGCAGGAGCATATCTGTGGAAAGTGCAGCAAGCTGCCGGAGAGAAGAGCAGGAGCCGTTGGACTTCTGGTCTGGAAAAGATTGCGAAGCAGGAGAGCCGGCAATACAAGTATCCCCGGCTCCCAGTGCAGAGAGACAGAAGCCTGGCTGCTAAGGAGACAGGAAGGGATGCGTAGGGCAGGGCGCGTGCTCCACTCTTAGGAAGGAATCTGGGCAGAAAGCATGCCTGTCCTGAGCCTCTGGGCCCAAGGAGACAGCAGCTCCTTGGCCAGCTGTCCCTGGGGCAGACATGCGCTAGCCGCCAGGCGCCTACTCTGAACTCGCCGAATCAGCTCTCTGAAATAATGCGGAGTCAGATGCCGTCTTCCTCCATGATGGGGAAGCTCGGAGGAAGCATGGTGTTTAAGGGGAAGGAGTGGGCACAGTCCCCCAAAGCTCCCTAATCTGCGCACGGGCCTAGTGCAGGGATCCTGTCGCCTCCTCTCTCCTGTGGTGAAGGCACTGGCCTAGACCCGGAGTCTGCCTGATAGCCGGAGCAAATGGCAAAGCCTAACCTACCACAGAAGATGGTCATAGGCATAGAGTGCCATGCTAGGCCAAGCACGCTGCTGCAGGGTTGTGACTGTGTCTGCTTAGTTCCGCATAGCAAGGTGAATCCCGGGCGTAACCTCGGAGCCCGGGAAAGCAAGTCCCAAGAGGCACCAGCTCTCCCGCGGCTCTTCTTCGCTGCCGCGCAGAGTGAACACCCAAAGCCTTTCTGAGGAAGCAGCAGCGAAGTGCGGTTCGTGCCAAGCTGAAAACCTCTGCGTAAGCATAGTATTCCCTGGGAAATCAGAGTCGGATCTGAGGGCTGCTGTTGCTGCTTGCTTTAGACTCGTATTCGCAGCACGATGGGAGAAACCCGCATAGAGCGAAAGCCTCTTTGCCCTGGCATCCCCTCTGGGAAAGCACACCATTATTTCGGAAATCAGAGTCCGGTCTGAGTTATGCTCCTATTTGCGTGAGCTGGTCTCCTCAGCACGGTGTAATAAACCCGCAGGGAGCGAAATCCTCTATGCCTGGGCATCCCCTCTGCCTGAGAGAGAAGCGCCGTTGCGCCTCTGGAAAGAGCATTAAAGAAAAGGGACACGTTTTTCAGGGCGGTCCCAAGGAGTAGTCTGTGGTAGGTGCAGCACGCTGCTCGGGGAGAAGAGCAAGTGCTGTTGGCCATGGTCTCGAAAAGGTGGCGAAGCAGGAGACCGGCCCTGGAAGGCACAGCGCCCGGAGGAAATACAAATGTCACCCACTCCCAGTGCAGAGAGACAGAAGCCTAGCTGCGAAGGAGACAGGAGAGGATGAGTAGGGCAGGGCATGTGCTCCACTCTTGGGAAGGAGTCTGGGCGGAGAGCATGCCTGTCCTTAACTCTGGGCCCAAGGAGACAGCAGTTCCTTGGCCACCCGTCCCTGGGGCAGACATGCGCTAGCCACCAGGCGCCTACTCTGAACTCGCAGAAACAGCTCCCTGAAATAACGGGGAGTCAGATGCCATCTTCCTCCAGGATGTGGAAGCTCGGAGGAGGCACGAGGTTTAAGGGGAAGGAGTGGGCACAGTCCCACAAACTCTCTAATCTGTGCACGGGCCGTGTGTAGGGATCCTGTCGCCTCCTCTCTCCTGTGGTGAAGGCACTGGCCTAGACCCCTAGGTTGCCTGAGAGCCGGAGCAAAAGCCAAAGCCTAACCTACCCCAGGAAATGGTCATAGGCATAGAGTGCCATGCTAGGCCAAGCACGCTGCTGCAGGGTTGTGACTGTGTCTGCTTAGTTCGGCATAGCAAGGTGAATCCCGGGCGTAAACTCGGAGACCGGGAGAGCAAGTCCCAAGAGGCAACAGCTCTCCCGCGGCTCTTCTTCCCTCCCGCGCAGAGTGAACACCCAAAGCCTTTCTGAGGAAGCAGCAGCGAAGTGCGGTTCGTGCCATGTGAAAACCTCTGCGAAAGCATAGCAGTCGCTGGGAAATTAGAGTCGGATCTGAGAGCTGCTGTTGCTGCTTGCTTTAGCCTAGTATTTGCAGAACGATGGGAGAAACCCGCATGGAGCGAAAGCCTCTTTGCCCTGGCATCCCCTCTGGGAAAGCACAGCATTCTTTGGGAAATCAGAGTCCGGTCTGAGGGATGCTCCTGTTTGCTTGAGCTGGTCTCCTCAGCACGGTGTAATAAACCCATATGGAGCGAAATCCTCTATGCCTGGGCATCCCTGCTGCATGGGAGAGAAGCGCGATTGCACCTGTGGAAAGAGCCTTAAGGAAAGGGAAATGTTTTTCACTCTGCTCCGCAGGAGCATATCTGTGGAAAGTGCAGCAAGCTGCCGGAGAGAAGAGCAGGAGCCGTTGGACTTCTGGTCTGGAAAAGATTGCGAAGCAGGAGAGCCGGCAATACAAGTATCCCCGGCTCCCAGTGCAGAGAGACAGAAGCCTGGCTGCTAAGGAGACAGGAAGGGATGCGTAGGGCAGGGCGCGTGCTCCACTCTTAGGAAGGAATCTGGGCAGAAAGCATGCCTGTCCTGAGCCTCTGGGCCCAAGGAGACAGCAGCTCCTTGGCCAGCTGTCCCTGGGGCAGACATGCGCTAGCCTCCAGACGCCTACTCTGAACTCGCCGAATCAGCTCTCTGAAATAATGCGGAGTCAGATGCCGTCTTCCTCCATGATGGGGAAGCTCGGAGGAAGCATGGTGTTTAAGGGGAAGGAGTGGGCACAGTCCCCCAAAGCTCCCTAATCTGCGCACGGGCCTAGTGCAGGGATCCTGTCGCCTCCTCTCTCCTGTGGTGAAGGCACTGGCCTAGACCCGGAGTCTGCCTGATAGCCGGAGCAAATGGCAAAGCCTAACCTACCACAGAAGATGGTCATAGGCATAGAGTGCCATGCTAGGCCAAGCACGCTGCTGCAGGGTTGTGACTGTGTCTGCTTAGTTCCGCATAGCAAGGTGAATCCCGGGCGTAACCTCGGAGCCCGGGAAAGCAAGTCCCAAGAGGCACCAGCTCTCCCGCGGCTCTTCTTCGCTGCCGCGCAGAGTGAACACCCAAAGCCTTTCTGAGGAAGCAGCAGCGAAGTGCGGTTCGTGCCAAGCTGAAAACCTCTGCGTAAGCATAGTATTCCCTGGGAAATCAGAGTCGGATCTGAGGGCTGCTGTTGCTGCTTGCTTTAGACTCGTATTCGCAGCACGATGGGAGAAACCCGCATAGAGCGAAAGCCTCTTTGCCCTGGCATCCCCTCTGGGAAAGCACACCATTATTTCGGAAATCAGAGTCCGGTCTGAGTTATGCTCCTGTTTGCGTGAGCTGGTCTCCTCAGCACGGTGTAATAAACCCGCAGGGAGCGAAATCCTCTATGCCTGGGCATCCCCTCTGCCTGAGAGAGAAGCGCCGTTGCGCCTCTGGAAAGAGCATTAAAGAAAAGGGACACGTTTTTCAGGGCGGTCCCAAGGAGTAGTCTGTGGTAGGTGCAGCACGCTGCTCGGGGAGAAGAGCAAGTGCTGTTGGCCATGGTCTCGAAAAGGTGGCGAAGCAGGAGACCGGCCCTGGAAGGCACAGCGCCCGGAGGAAATACAAATGTCACCCACTCCCAGTGCAGAGAGACAGAAGCCTAGCTGCGAAGGAGACAGGAGAGGATGAGTAGGGCAGGGCATGTGCTCCACTCTTGGGAAGGAGTCTGGGCGGAGAGCATGCCTGTCCTTAACTCTGGGCCCAAGGAGACAGCAGTTCCTTGGCCACCCGTCCCTGGGGCAGACATGCGCTAGCCACCAGGCGCCTACTCTGAACTCGCAGAAACAGCTCCCTGAAATAACGGGGAGTCAGATGCCATCTTCCTCCAGGATGTGGAAGCTCGGAGGAGGCACGAGGTTTAAGGGGAAGGAGTGGGCACAGTCCCACAAACTCTCTAATCTGTGCACGGGCCGTGTGTAGGGATCCTGTCGCCTCCTCTCTCCTGTGGTGAAGGCACTGGCCTAGACCCCTAGGTTGCCTGAGAGCCGGAGCAAAAGCCAAAGCCTAACCTACCCCAGGAAATGGTCATAGGCATAGAGTGCCATGCTAGGCCAAGCACGCTGCTGCAGGGTTGTGACTGTGTCTGCTTAGTTCGGCATAGCAAGGTGAATCCCGGGCGTAAACTCGGAGACCGGGAGAGCAAGTCCCAAGAGGCAACAGCTCTCCCGCGGCTCTTCTTCCCTCCCGCGCAGAGTGAACACCCAAAGCCTTTCTGAGGAAGCAGCAGCGAAGTGCGGTTGGTGCCATGTGAAAACCTCTGCGAAAGCATAGCAGTCGCTGGGAAATTAGAGTCGGATCTGAGAGCTGCTGTTGCTGCTTGCTTTAGCCTAGTATTTGCAGAACGATGGGAGAAACCCGCATGGAGCGAAAGCCTCTTTGCCCTGGCATCCCCTCTGGGAAAGCACAGCATTCTTTGGGAAATCAGAGTCCGGTCTGAGGGATGCTCCTGTTTGCTTGAGCTGGTCTCCTCAGCACGGTGTAATAAACCCATATGGAGCGAAATCCTCTATGCCTGGGCATCCCTGCTGCATGGGAGAGAAGCGCGATTGCACCTGTGGAAAGAGCCTTAAGGAAAGGGAAATGTTTTTCACTCTGCTCCGCAGGAGCATATCTGTGGAAAGTGCAGCAAGCTGCCGGAGAGAAGAGCAGGAGCCGTTGGACTTCTGGTCTGGAAAAGATTGCGAAGCAGGAGAGCCGGCAATACAAGTATCCCCGGCTCCCAGTGCAGAGAGACAGAAGCCTGGCTGCTAAGGAGACAGGAAGGGATGCGTAGGGCAGGGCGCGTGCTCCACTCTTAGGAAGGAATCTGGGCAGAAAGCATGCCTGTCCTGAGCCTCTGGGCCCAAGGAGACAGCAGCTCCTTGGCCAGCTGTCCCTGGGGCAGACATGCGCTAGCCTCCAGGCGCCTACTCTGAACTCGCCGAATCAGCTCTCTGAAATAATGCGGAGTCAGATGCCGTCTTCCTCCATGATGGGGAAGCTCGGAGGAAGCATGGTGTTTAAGGGGAAGGAGTGGGCACAGTCCCCCAAAGCTCCCTAATCTGCGCACGGGCCTAGTGCAGGGATCCTGTCGCCTCCTCTCTCCTGTGGTGAAGGCACTGGCCTAGACCCGGAGTCTGCCTGATAGCCGGAGCAAATGGCAAAGCCTAACCTACCACAGAAGATGGTCATAGGCATAGAGTGCCATGCTAGGCCAAGCACGCTGCTGCAGGGTTGTGACTGTGTCTGCTTAGTTCCGCATAGCAAGGTGAATCCCGGGCGTAACCTCGGAGCCCGGGAAAGCAAGTCCCAAGAGGCACCAGCTCTCCCGCGGCTCTTCTTCGCTGCCGCGCAGAGTGAACACCCAAAGCCTTTCTGAGGAAGCAGCAGCGAAGTGCGGTTCGTGCCAAGCTGAAAACCTCTGCGTAAGCATAGTATTCCCTGGGAAATCAGAGTCGGATCTGAGGGCTGCTGTTGCTGCTTGCTTTAGACTCGTATTCGCAGCACGATGGGAGAAACCCGCATAGAGCGAAAGCCTCTTTGCCCTGGCATCCCCTCTGGGAAAGCACACCATTATTTCGGAAATCAGAGTCCGGTCTGAGTTATGCTCCTGTTTGCGTGAGCTGGTCTCCTCAGCACGGTGTAATAAACCCGCAGGGAGCGAAATCCTCTATGCCTGGGCATCCCCTCTGCCTGAGAGAGAAGCGCCGTTGCGCCTCTGGAAAGAGCATTAAAGAAAAGGGACACGTTTTTCAGGGCGGTCCCAAGGAGTAGTCTGTGGTAGGTGCAGCACGCTGCTCGGGGAGAAGAGCAAGTGCTGTTGGCCATGGTCTCGAAAAGGTGGCGAAGCAGGAGACCGGCCCTGGAAGGCACAGCGCCCGGAGGAAATACAAATGTCACCCACTCCCAGTGCAGAGAGACAGAAGCCTAGCTGCGAAGGAGACAGGAGAGGATGAGTAGGGCAGGGCATGTGCTCCACTCTTGGGAAGGAGTCTGGGCGGAGAGCATGCCTGTCCTTAACTCTGGGCCCAAGGAGACAGCAGTTCCTTGGCCACCCGTCCCTGGGGCAGACATGCGCTAGCCACCAGGCGCCTACTCTGAACTCGCAGAAACAGCTCCCTGAAATAACGGGGAGTCAGATGCCATCTTCCTCCAGGATGTGGAAGCTCGGAGGAGGCACGAGGTTTAAGGGGAAGGAGTGGGCACAGTCCCACAAACTCTCTAATCTGTGCACGGGCCGTGTGTAGGGATCCTGTCGCCTCCTCTCTCCTGTGGTGAAGGCACTGGCCTAGACCCCTAGGTTGCCTGAGAGCCGGAGCAAAAGCCAAAGCCTAACCTACCCCAGGAAATGGTCATAGGCATAGAGTGCCATGCTAGGCCAAGCACGCTGCTGCAGGGTTGTGACTGTGTCTGCTTAGTTCGGCATAGCAAGGTGAATCCCGGGCGTAAACTCGGAGACCGGGAGAGCAAGTCCCAAGAGGCAACAGCTCTCCCGCGGCTCTTCTTCCCTCCCGCGCAGAGTGAACACCCAAAGCCTTTCTGAGGAAGCAGCAGCGAAGTGCGGTTCGTGCCATGTGAAAACCTCTGCGAAAGCATAGCAGTCGCTGGGAAATTAGAGTCGGATCTGAGAGCTGCTGTTGCTGCTTGCTTTAGCCTAGTATTTGCAGAACGATGGGAGAAACCCGCATGGAGCGAAAGCCTCTTTGCCCTGGCATCCCCTCTGGGAAAGCACAGCATTCTTTGGGAAATCAGAGTCCGGTCTGAGGGATGCTCCTGTTTGCTTGAGCTGGTCTCCTCAGCACGGTGTAGTAAACCCATATGGAGCGAAATCCTCTATGCCTGGGCATCCCTGCTGCATGGGAGAGAAGCGCGATTGCACCTGTGGAAAGAGCCTTAAGGAAAGGGAAATGTTTTTCACTCTGCTCCGCAGGAGCATATCTGTGGAAAGTGCAGCAAGCTGCCGGAGAGAAGAGCAGGAGCCGTTGGACTTCTGGTCTGGAAAAGATTGCGAAGCAGGAGAGCCGGCAATACAAGTATCCCCGGCTCCCAGTGCAGAGAGACAGAAGCCTGGCTGCTAAGGAGACAGGAAGGGATGCGTAGGGCAGGGCGCGTGCTCCACTCTTAGGAAGGAATCTGGGCAGAAAGCATGCCTGTCCTGAGCCTCTGGGCCCAAGGAGACAGCAGCTCCTTGGCCAGCTGTCCCTGGGGCAGACATGCGCTAGCCTCCAGGCGCCTACTCTGAACTCGCCGAATCAGCTCTCTGAAATAATGCGGAGTCAGATGCCGTCTTCCTCCATGATGGGGAAGCTCGGAGGAAGCATGGTGTTTAAGGGGAAGGAGTGGGCACAGTCCCCCAAAGCTCCCTAATCTGCGCACGGGCCTAGTGCAGGGATCCTGTCGCCTCCTCTCTCCTGTGGTGAAGGCACTGGCCTAGACCCGGAGTCTGCCTGATAGCCGGAGCAAATGGCAAAGCCTAACCTACCACAGAAGATGGTCATAGGCATAGAGTGCCATGCTAGGCCAAGCACGCTGCTGCAGGGTTGTGACTGTGTCTGCTTAGTTCCGCATAGCAAGGTGAATCCCGGGCGTAACCTCGGAGCCCGGGAAAGCAAGTCCCAAGAGGCACCAGCTCTCCCGCGGCTCTTCTTCGCTGCCGCGCAGAGTGAACACCCAAAGCCTTTCTGAGGAAGCAGCAGCGAAGTGCGGTTCGTGCCAAGCTGAAAACCTCTGCGTAAGCATAGTATTCCCTGGGAAATCAGAGTCGGATCTGAGGGCTGCTGTTGCTGCTTGCTTTAGACTCGTATTCGCAGCACGATGGGAGAAACCCGCATAGAGCGAAAGCCTCTTTGCCCTGGCATCCCCTCTGGGAAAGCACACCATTATTTCGGAAATCAGAGTCCGGTCTGAGTTATGCTCCTGTTTGCGTGAGCTGGTCTCCTCAGCACGGTGTAATAAACCCGCAGGGAGCGAAATCCTCTATGCCTGGGCATCCCCTCTGGCTGAGAGAGAAGCGCCGTTGCGCCTCTGGAAAGAGCATTAAAGAAAAGGGACACGTTTTTCAGGGCGGTCCCAAGGAGTAGTCTGTGGTAGGTGCAGCACGCTGCTCGGGGAGAAGAGCAAGTGCTGTTGGCCATGGTCTCGAAAAGGTGGCGAAGCAGGAGACCGGCCCTGGAAGGCACAGCGCCCGGAGGAAATACAAATGTCACCCACTCCCAGTGCAGAGAGACAGAAGCCTAGCTGCGAAGGAGACAGGAGAGGATGAGTAGGGCAGGGCATGTGCTCCACTCTTGGGAAGGAGTCTGGGCGGAGAGCATGCCTGTCCTTAACTCTGGGCCCAAGGAGACAGCAGTTCCTTGGCCACCCGTCCCTGGGGCAGACATGCGCTAGCCACCAGGCGCCTACTCTGAACTCGCAGAAACAGCTCCCTGAAATAACGGGGAGTCAGATGCCATCTTCCTCCAGGATGTGGAAGCTCGGAGGAGGCACGAGGTTTAAGGGGAAGGAGTGGGCACAGTCCCACAAACTCTCTAATCTGTGCACGGGCCGTGTGTAGGGATCCTGTCGCCTCCTCTCTCCTGTGGTGAAGGCACTGGCCTAGACCCCTAGGTTGCCTGAGAGCCGGAGCAAAAGCCAAAGCCTAACCTACCCCAGGAAATGGTCATAGGCATAGAGTGCCATGCTAGGCCAAGCACGCTGCTGCAGGGTTGTGACTGTGTCTGCTTAGTTCGGCATAGCAAGGTGAATCCCGGGCGTAAACTCGGAGACCGGGAGAGCAAGTCCCAAGAGGCACCAGCTCTCCCGCGGCTCTTCTTCGCTGCCGCGCAGAGTGAACACCCAAAGCCTTTCTGAGGAAGCAGCAGCGAAGTGCGGTTCGTGCCAAGCTGAAAACCTCTGCGTAAGCATAGTATTCCCTGGGAAATTAGAGTCGGATCTGAGGGCTGCTGTTGCTGCTTGCTTTAGACTCGTATTCGCAGCACGATGGGAGAAACCCGCATAGAGCGAAAGCCTCTTTGCCCTGGCATCCCCTCTGGGAAAGCACACCATTATTTCGGAAATCAGAGTCCGGTCTGAGTTATGCTCCTGTTTGCGTGAGCTGGTCTCCTCAGCACGGTGTAATAAACCCGCAGGGAGCGAAATCCTCTATGCCTGGGCATCCCCTCTGGCTGAGAGAGAAGCGCCGTTGCGCCTCTGGAAAGAGCATTAAAGAAAAGGGACACGTTTTTCAGGGCGGTCCCAAGGAGTAGTCTGTGGTAGGTGCAGCACGCTGCTCGGGGAGAAGAGCAAGTGCTGTTGGCCATGGTCTCGAAAAGGTGGCGAAGCAGGAGACCGGCCCTGGAAGGCACAGCGCCCGGAGGAAATACAAATGTCACCCACTCCCAGTGCAGAGAGACAGAAGCCTAGCTGCGAAGGAGACAGGAGAGGATGAGTAGGGCAGGGCATGTGCTCCACTCTTGGGAAGGAGTCTGGGCGGAGAGCATGCCTGTCCTTAACTCTGGGCCCAAGGAGACAGCAGTTCCTTGGCCACCCGTCCCTGGGGCAGACATGCGCTAGCCACCAGGCGCCTACTCTGAACTCGCAGAAACAGCTCCCTGAAATAACGGGGAGTCAGATGCCATCTTCCTCCAGGATGTGGAAGCTCGGAGGAGGCACGAGGTTTAAGGGGAAGGAGTGGGCACAGTCCCACAAACTCTCTAATCTGTGCACGGGCCGTGTGTAGGGATCCTGTCGCCTCCTCTCTCCTGTGGTGAAGGCACTGGCCTAGACCCCTAGGTTGCCTGAGAGCCGGAGCAAAAGCCAAAGCCTAACCTACCCCAGGAAATGGTCATAGGCATAGAGTGCCATGCTAGGCCAAGCACGCTGCTGCAGGGTTGTGACTGTGTCTGCTTAGTTCGGCATAGCAAGGTGAATCCCGGGCGTAAACTCGGAGACCGGGAGAGCAAGTCCCAAGAGGCACCAGCTCTCCCGCGGCTCTTCTTCGCTGCCGCGCAGAGTGAACACCCAAAGCCTTTCTGAGGAAGCAGCAGCGAAGTGCGGTTCGTGCCAAGCTGAAAACCTCTGCGTAAGCATAGTATTCCCTGGGAAATCAGAGTCGGATCTGAGGGCTGCTGTTGCTGCTTGCTTTAGACTCGTATTCGCAGCACGATGGGAGAAACCCGCATAGAGCGAAAGCCTCTTTGCCCTGGCATCCCCTCTGGGAAAGCACACCATTATTTCGGAAATCAGAGTCCGGTCTGAGTTATGCTCCTGTTTGCGTGAGCTGGTCTCCTCAGCACGGTGTAATAAACCCGCAGGGAGCGAAATCCTCTATGCCTGGGCATCCCCTCTGGCTGAGAGAGAAGCGCCGTTGCGCCTCTGGAAAGAGCATTAAAGAAAAGGGACACGTTTTTCAGGGCGGTCCCAAGGAGTAGTCTGTGGTAGGTGCAGCACGCTGCTCGGGGAGAAGAGCAAGTGCTGTTGGCCATGGTCTCGAAAAGGTGGCGAAGCAGGAGACCGGCCCTGGAAGGCACAGCGCCCGGAGGAAATACAAATGTCACCCACTCCCAGTGCAGAGAGACAGAAGCCTAGCTGCGAAGGAGACAGGAGAGGATGAGTAGGGCAGGGCATGTGCTCCACTCTTGGGAAGGAGTCTGGGCGGAGAGCATGCCTGTCCTTAACTCTGGGCCCAAGGAGACAGCAGTTCCTTGGCCACCCGTCCCTGGGGCAGACATGCGCTAGCCACCAGGCGCCTACTCTGAACTCGCAGAAACAGCTCCCTGAAATAACGGGGAGTCAGATGCCATCTTCCTCCAGGATGTGGAAGCTCGGAGGAGGCACGAGGTTTAAGGGGAAGGAGTGGGCACAGTCCCACAAACTCTCTAATCTGTGCACGGGCCGTGTGTAGGGATCCTGTCGCCTCCTCTCTCCTGTGGTGAAGGCACTGGCCTAGACCCCTAGGTTGCCTGAGAGCCGGAGCAAAAGCCAAAGCCTAACCTACCCCAGGAAATGGTCATAGGCATAGAGTGCCATGCTAGGCCAAGCACGCTGCTGCAGGGTTGTGACTGTGTCTGCTTAGTTCGGCATAGCAAGGTGAATCCCGGGCGTAAACTCGGAGACCGGGAGAGCAAGTCCCAAGAGGCAACAGCTCTCCCGCGGCTCTTCTTCCCTCCCGCGCAGAGTGAACACCCAAAGCCTTTCTGAGGAAGCAGCAGCGAAGTGCGGTTCGTGCCATGTGAAAACCTCTGCGAAAGCATAGCAGTCGCTGGGAAATTAGAGTCGGATCTGAGAGCTGCTGTTGCTGCTTGCTTTAGCCTAGTATTTGCAGAACGATGGGAGAAACCCGCATGGAGCGAAAGCCTCTTTGCCCTGGCATCCCCTCTGGGAAAGCACAGCATTCTTTGGGAAATCAGAGTCCGGTCTGAGGGATGCTCCTGTTTGCTTGAGCTGGTCTCCTCAGCACGGTGTAGTAAACCCATATGGAGCGAAATCCTCTATGCCTGGGCATCCCTGCTGCATGGGAGAGAAGCGCGATTGCACCTGTGGAAAGAGCCTTAAGGAAAGGGAAATGTTTTTCACTCTGCTCCGCAGGAGCATATCTGTGGAAAGTGCAGCAAGCTGCCGGAGAGAAGAGCAGGAGCCGTTGGACTTCTGGTCTGGAAAAGATTGCGAAGCAGGAGAGCCGGCAATACAAGTATCCCCGGCTCCCAGTGCAGAGAGACAGAAGCCTGGCTGCTAAGGAGACAGGAAGGGATGCGTAGGGCAGGGCGCGTGCTCCACTCTTAGGAAGGAATCTGGGCAGAAAGCATGCCTGTCCTGAGCCTCTGGGCCCAAGGAGACAGCAGCTCCTTGGCCAGCTGTCCCTGGGGCAGACATGCGCTAGCCTCCAGGCGCCTACTCTGAACTCGCCGAATCAGCTCTCTGAAATAATGCGGAGTCAGATGCCGTCTTCCTCCATGATGGGGAAGCTCGGAGGAAGCATGGTGTTTAAGGGGAAGGAGTGGGCACAGTCCCCCAAAGCTCCCTAATCTGCGCACGGGCCTAGTGCAGGGATCCTGTCGCCTCCTCTCTCCTGTGGTGAAGGCACTGGCCTAGACCCGGAGTCTGCCTGATAGCCGGAGCAAATGGCAAAGCCTAACCTACCACAGAAGATGGTCATAGGCATAGAGTGCCATGCTAGGCCAAGCACGCTGCTGCAGGGTTGTGACTGTGTCTGCTTAGTTCCGCATAGCAAGGTGAATCCCGGGCGTAACCTCGGAGCCCGGGAAAGCAAGTCCCAAGAGGCACCAGCTCTCCCGCGGCTCTTCTTCGCTGCCGCGCAGAGTGAACACCCAAAGCCTTTCTGAGGAAGCAGCAGCGAAGTGCGGTTCGTGCCAAGCTGAAAACCTCTGCGTAAGCATAGTATTCCCTGGGAAATCAGAGTCGGATCTGAGGGCTGCTGTTGCTGCTTGCTTTAGACTCGTATTCGCAGCACGATGGGAGAAACCCGCATAGAGCGAAAGCCTCTTTGCCCTGGCATCCCCTCTGGGAAAGCACACCATTATTTCGGAAATCAGAGTCCGGTCTGAGTTATGCTCCTGTTTGCGTGAGCTGGTCTCCTCAGCACGGTGTAATAAACCCGCAGGGAGCGAAATCCTCTATGCCTGGGCATCCCCTCTGGCTGAGAGAGAAGCGCCGTTGCGCCTCTGGAAAGAGCATTAAAGAAAAGGGACACGTTTTTCAGGGCGGTCCCAAGGAGTAGTCTGTGGTAGGTGCAGCACGCTGCTCGGGGAGAAGAGCAAGTGCTGTTGGCCATGGTCTCGAAAAGGTGGCGAAGCAGGAGACCGGCCCTGGAAGGCACAGCGCCCGGAGGAAATACAAATGTCACCCACTCCCAGTGCAGAGAGACAGAAGCCTAGCTGCGAAGGAGACAGGAGAGGATGAGTAGGGCAGGGCATGTGCTCCACTCTTGGGAAGGAGTCTGGGCGGAGAGCATGCCTGTCCTTAACTCTGGGCCCAAGGAGACAGCAGTTCCTTGGCCACCCGTCCCTGGGGCAGACATGCGCTAGCCACCAGGCGCCTACTCTGAACTCGCAGAAACAGCTCCCTGAAATAACGGGGAGTCAGATGCCATCTTCCTCCAGGATGTGGAAGCTCGGAGGAGGCACGAGGTTTAAGGGGAAGGAGTGGGCACAGTCCCACAAACTCTCTAATCTGTGCACGGGCCGTGTGTAGGGATCCTGTCGCCTCCTCTCTCCTGTGGTGAAGGCACTGGCCTAGACCCCTAGGTTGCCTGAGAGCCGGAGCAAAAGCCAAAGCCTAACCTACCCCAGGAAATGGTCATAGGCATAGAGTGACATGCTAGGCCAAGCACGCTGCTGCAGGGTTGTGACTGTGTCTGCTTAGTTCGGCATAGCAAGGTGAATCCCGGGCGTAAACTCGGAGACCGGGAGAGCAAGTCCCAAGAGGCAACAGCTCTCCCGCGGCTCTTCTTCCCTCCCGCGCAGAGTGAACACCCAAAGCCTTTCTGAGGAAGCAGCAGCGAAGTGCGGTTCGTGCCATGTGAAAACCTCTGCGAAAGCATAGCAGTCGCTGGGAAATTAGAGTCGGATCTGAGAGCTGCTGTTGCTGCTTGCTTTAGCCTAGTATTTGCAGAACGATGGGAGAAACCCGCATGGAGCGAAAGCCTCTTTGCCCTGGCATCCCCTCTGGGAAAGCACAGCATTCTTTGGGAAATCAGAGTCCGGTCTGAGGGATGCTCCTGTTTGCTTGAGCTGGTCTCCTCAGCACGGTGTAGTAAACCCATATGGAGCGAAATCCTCTATGCCTGGGCATCCCTGCTGCATGGGAGAGAAGCGCGATTGCACCTGTGGAAAGAGCCTTAAGGAAAGGGAAATGTTTTTCACTCTGCTCCCCAGGAGCATATCTGTGGAAAGTGCAGCAAGCTGCCGGAGAGAAGAGCAGGAGCCGTTGGACTTCTGGTCTGGAAAAGATTGCGAAGCAGGAGAGCCGGCAATACAAGTATCCCCGGCTCCCAGTGCAGAGAGACAGAAGCCTGGCTGCTAAGGAGACAGGAAGGGATGCGTAGGGCAGGGCGCGTGCTCCACTCTTAGGAAGGAATCTGGGCAGAAAGCATGCCTGTCCTGAGCCTCTGGGCCCAAGGAGACAGCAGCTCCTTGGCCAGCTGTCCCTGGGGCAGACATGCGCTAGCCTCCAGGCGCCTACTCTGAACTCGCCGAATCAGCTCTCTGAAATAATGCGGAGTCAGATGCCGTCTTCCTCCATGATGGGGAAGCTCGGAGGAAGCATGGTGTTTAAGGGGAAGGAGTGGGCACAGTCCCCCAAAGCTCCCTAATCTGCGCACGGGCCTAGTGCAGGGATCCTGTCGCCTCCTCTCTCCTGTGGTGAAGGCACTGGCCTAGACCCGGAGTCTGCCTGATAGCCGGAGCAAATGGCAAAGCCTAACCTACCACAGAAGATGGTCATAGGCATAGAGTGCCATGCTAGGCCAAGCACGCTGCTGCAGGGTTGTGACTGTGTCTGCTTAGTTCCGCATAGCAAGGTGAATCCCGGGCGTAACCTCGGAGCCCGGGAAAGCAAGTCCCAAGAGGCACCAGCTCTCCCGCGGCTCTTCTTCGCTGCCGCGCAGAGTGAACACCCAAAGCCTTTCTGAGGAAGCAGCAGCGAAGTGCGGTTCGTGCCAAGCTGAAAACCTCTGCGTAAGCATAGTATTCCCTGGGAAATCAGAGTCGGATCTGAGGGCTGCTGTTGCTGCTTGCTTTAGACTCGTATTCGCAGCACGATGGGAGAAACCCGCATAGAGCGAAAGCCTCTTTGCCCTGGCATCCCCTCTGGGAAAGCACACCATTATTTCGGAAATCAGAGTCCGGTCTGAGTTATGCTCCTGTTTGCGTGAGCTGGTCTCCTCAGCACGGTGTAATAAACCCGCAGGGAGCGAAATCCTCTATGCCTGGGCATCCCCTCTGCCTGAGAGAGAAGCGCCGTTGCGCCTCTGGAAAGAGCATTAAAGAAAAGGGACACGTTTTTCAGGGCGGTCCCAAGGAGTAGTCTGTGGTAGGTGCAGCACGCTGCTCGGGGAGAAGAGCAAGTGCTGTTGGCCATGGTCTCGAAAAGGTGGCGAAGCAGGAGACCGGCCCTGGAAGGCACAGCGCCCGGAGGAAATACAAATGTCACCCACTCCCAGTGCAGAGAGACAGAAGCCTAGCTGCGAAGGAGACAGGAGAGGATGAGTAGGGCAGGGCATGTGCTCCACTCTTGGGAAGGAGTCTGGGCGGAGAGCATGCCTGTCCTTAACTCTGGGCCCAAGGAGACAGCAGTTCCTTGGCCACCCGTCCCTGGGGCAGACATGCGCTAGCCACCAGGCGCCTACTCTGAACTCGCAGAAACAGCTCCCTGAAATAACGGGGAGTCAGATGCCATCTTCCTCCAGGATGTGGAAGCTCGGAGGAGGCACGAGGTTTAAGGGGAAGGAGTGGGCACAGTCCCACAAACTCTCTAATCTGTGCACGGGCCGTGTGTAGGGATCCTGTCGCCTCCTCTCTCCTGTGGTGAAGGCACTGGCCTAGACCCCTAGGTTGCCTGAGAGCCGGAGCAAAAGCCAAAGCCTAACCTACCCCAGGAAATGGTCATAGGCATAGAGTGCCATGCTAGGCCAAGCACGCTGCTGCAGGGTTGTGACTGTGTCTGCTTAGTTCGGCATAGCAAGGTGAATCCCGGGCGTAAACTCGGAGACCGGGAGAGCAAGTCCCAAGAGGCAACAGCTCTCCCGCGGCTCTTCTTCCCTCCCGCGCAGAGTGAACACCCAAAGCCTTTCTGAGGAAGCAGCAGCGAAGTGCGGTTCGTGCCATGTGAAAACCTCTGCGAAAGCATAGCAGTCGCTGGGAAATTAGAGTCGGATCTGAGAGCTGCTGTTGCTGCTTGCTTTAGCCTAGTATTTGCAGAACGATGGGAGAAACCCGCATGGAGCGAAAGCCTCTTTGCCCTGGCATCCCCTCTGGGAAAGCACAGCATTCTTTGGGAAATCAGAGTCCGGTCTGAGGGATGCTCCTGTTTGCTTGAGCTGGTCTCCTCAGCACGGTGTAGTAAACCCATATGGAGCGAAATCCTCTATGCCTGGGCATCCCTGCTGCATGGGAGAGAAGCGCGATTGCACCTCTGGAAAGAGCCTTAAGGAAAGGGAAATGTTTTTCACTCTGCTCCGCAGGAGCATATCTGTGGAAAGTGCAGCAAGCTGCCGGAGAGAAGAGCAGGAGCCGTTGGACTTCTGGTCTGGAAAAGATTGCGAAGCAGGAGAGCCGGCAATACAAGTATCCCCGGCTCCCAGTGCAGAGAGACAGAAGCCTGGCTGCTAAGGAGACAGGAAGGGATGCGTAGGGCAGGGCGCGTGCTCCACTCTTAGGAAGGAATCTGGGCAGAAAGCATGCCTGTCCTGAGCCTCTGGGCCCAAGGAGACAGCAGCTCCTTGGCCAGCTGTCCCTGGGGCAGACATGCGCTAGCCTCCAGGCGCCTACTCTGAACTCGCCGAATCAGCTCTCTGAAATAATGCGGAGTCAGATGCCGTCTTCCTCCATGATGGGGAAGCTCGGAGGAAGCATGGTGTTTAAGGGGAAGGAGTGGGCACAGTCCCCCAAAGCTCCCTAATCTGCGCACGGGCCTAGTGCAGGGATCCTGTCGCCTCCTCTCTCCTGTGGTGAAGGCACTGGCCTAGACCCGGAGTCTGCCTGATAGCCGGAGCAAATGGCAAAGCCTAACCTACCACAGAAGATGGTCATAGGCATAGAGTGCCATGCTAGGCCAAGCACGCTGCTGCAGGGTTGTGACTGTGTCTGCTTAGTTCCGCATAGCAAGGTGAATCCCGGGCGTAACCTCGGAGCCCGGGAAAGCAAGTCCCAAGAGGCACCAGCTCTCCCGCGGCTCTTCTTCGCTGCCGCGCAGAGTGAACACCCAAAGCCTTTCTGAGGAAGCAGCAGCGAAGTGCGGTTCGTGCCAAGCTGAAAACCTCTGCGTAAGCATAGTATTCCCTGGGAAATCAGAGTCGGATCTGAGGGCTGCTGTTGCTGCTTGCTTTAGACTCGTATTCGCAGCACGATGGGAGAAACCCGCATAGAGCGAAAGCCTCTTTGCCCTGGCATCCCCTCTGGGAAAGCACACCATTATTTCGGAAATCAGAGTCCGGTCTGAGTTATGCTCCTGTTTGCGTGAGCTGGTCTCCTCAGCACGGTGTAATAAACCCGCAGGGAGCGAAATCCTCTATGCCTGGGCATCCCCTCTGCCTGAGAGAGAAGCGCCGTTGCGCCTCTGGAAAGAGCATTAAAGAAAAGGGACACGTTTTTCAGGGCGGTCCCAAGGAGTAGTCTGTGGTTGGTGCAGCACGCTGCTCGGGGAGAAGAGCAAGTGCTGTTGGCCATGGTCTCGAAAAGGTGGCGAAGCAGGAGACCGGCCCTGGAAGGCACAGCGCCCGGAGGAAATACAAATGTCACCCACTCCCAGTGCAGAGAGACAGAAGCCTAGCTGCGAAGGAGACAGGAGAGGATGAGTAGGGCAGGGCATGTGCTCCACTCTTGGGAAGGAGTCTGGGCGGAGAGCATGCCTGTCCTTAACTCTGGGCCCAAGGAGACAGCAGTTCCTTGGCCACCCGTCCCTGGGGCAGACATGCGCTAGCCACCAGGCGCCTACTCTGAACTCGCAGAAACAGCTCCCTGAAATAACGGGGAGTCAGATGCCATCTTCCTCCAGGATGTGGAAGCTCGGAGGAGGCACGAGGTTTAAGGGGAAGGAGTGGGCACAGTCCCACAAACTCTCTAATCTGTGCACGGGCCGTGTGTAGGGATCCTGTCGCCTCCTCTCTCCTGTGGTGAAGGCACTGGCCTAGACCCCTAGGTTGCCTGAGAGCCGGAGCAAAAGCCAAAGCCTAACCTACCCCAGGAAATGGTCATAGGCATAGAGTGCCATGCTAGGCCAAGCACGCTGCTGCAGGGTTGTGACTGTGTCTGCTTAGTTCGGCATAGCAAGGTGAATCCCGGGCGTAAACTCGGAGACCGGGAGAGCAAGTCCCAAGAGGCAACAGCTCTCCCGCGGCTCTTCTTCCCTCCCGCGCAGAGTGAACACCCAAAGCCTTTCTGAGGAAGCAGCAGCGAAGTGCGGTTCGTGCCATGTGAAAACCTCTGCGAAAGCATAGCAGTCGCTGGGAAATTAGAGTCGGATCTGAGAGCTGCTGTTGCTGCTTGCTTTAGCCTAGTATTTGCAGAACGATGGGAGAAACCCGCATGGAGCGAAAGCCTCTTTGCCCTGGCATCCCCTCTGGGAAAGCACAGCATTCTTTGGGAAATCAGAGTCCGGTCTGAGGGATGCTCCTGTTTGCTTGAGCTGGTCTCCTCAGCACGGTGTAGTAAACCCATATGGAGCGAAATCCTCTATGCCTGGGCATCCCTGCTGCATGGGAGAGAAGCGCGATTGCACCTGTGGAAAGAGCCTTAAGGAAAGGGAAATGTTTTTCACTCTGCTCCGCAGGAGCATATCTGTGGAAAGTGCAGCAAGCTGCCGGAGAGAAGAGCAGGAGCCGTTGGACTTCTGGTCTGGAAAAGATTGCGAAGCAGGAGAGCCGGCAATACAAGTATCCCCGGCTCCCAGTGCAGAGAGACAGAAGCCTGGCTGCTAAGGAGACAGGAAGGGATGCGTAGGGCAGGGCGCGTGCTCCACTCTTAGGAAGGAATCTGGGCAGAAAGCATGCCTGTCCTGAGCCTCTGGGCCCAAGGAGACAGCAGCTCCTTGGCCAGCTGTCCCTGGGGCAGACATGCGCTAGCCTCCAGGCGCCTACTCTGAACTCGCCGAATCAGCTCTCTGAAATAATGCGGAGTCAGATGCCGTCTTCCTCCATGATGGGGAAGCTCGGAGGAAGCATGGTGTTTAAGGGGAAGGAGTGGGCACAGTCCCCCAAAGCTCCCTAATCTGCGCACGGGCCTAGTGCAGGGATCCTGTCGCCTCCTCTCTCCTGTGGTGAAGGCACTGGCCTAGACCCGGAGTCTGCCTGATAGCCGGAGCAAATGGCAAAGCCTAACCTACCACAGAAGATGGTCATAGGCATAGAGTGCCATGCTAGGCCAAGCACGCTGCTGCAGGGTTGTGACTGTGTCTGCTTAGTTCCGCATAGCAAGGTGAATCCCGGGCGTAACCTCGGAGCCCGGGAAAGCAAGTCCCAAGAGGCACCAGCTCTCCCGCGGCTCTTCTTCGCTGCCGCGCAGAGTGAACACCCAAAGCCTTTCTGAGGAAGCAGCAGCGAAGTGCGGTTCGTGCCAAGCTGAAAACCTCTGCGTAAGCATAGTATTCCCTGGGAAATCAGAGTCGGATCTGAGGGCTGCTGTTGCTGCTTGCTTTAGACTCGTATTCGCAGCACGATGGGAGAAACCCGCATAGAGCGAAAGCCTCTTTGCCCTGGCATCCCCTCTGGGAAAGCACACCATTATTTCGGAAATCAGAGTCCGGTCTGAGTTATGCTCCTGTTTGCGTGAGCTGGTCTCCTCAGCACGGTGTAATAAACCCGCAGGGAGCGAAATCCTCTATGCCTGGGCATCCCCTCTGGCTGAGAGAGAAGCGCCGTTGCGCCTCTGGAAAGAGCATTAAAGAAAAGGGACACGTTTTTCAGGGCGGTCCCAAGGAGTAGTCTGTGGTAGGTGCAGCACGCTGCTCGGGGAGAAGAGCAAGTGCTGTTGGCCATGGTCTCGAAAAGGTGGCGAAGCAGGAGACCGGCCCTGGAAGGCACAGCGCCCGGAGGAAATACAAATGTCACCCACTCCCAGTGCAGAGAGACAGAAGCCTAGCTGCGAAGGAGACAGGAGAGGATGAGTAGGGCAGGGCATGTGCTCCACTCTTGGGAAGGAGTCTGGGCGGAGAGCATGCCTGTCCTTAACTCTGGGCCCAAGGAGACAGCAGTTCCTTGGCCACCCGTCCCTGGGGCAGACATGCGCTAGCCACCAGGCGCCTACTCTGAACTCGCAGAAACAGCTCCCTGAAATAACGGGGAGTCAGATGCCATCTTCCTCCAGGATGTGGAAGCTCGGAGGAGGCACGAGGTTTAAGGGGAAGGAGTGGGCACAGTCCCACAAACTCTCTAATCTGTGCACGGGCCGTGTGTAGGGATCCTGTCGCCTCCTCTCTCCTGTGGTGAAGGCACTGGCCTAGACCCCTAGGTTGCCTGAGAGCCGGAGCAAAAGCCAAAGCCTAACCTACCCCAGGAAATGGTCATAGGCATAGAGTGCCATGCTAGGCCAAGCACGCTGCTGCAGGGTTGTGACTGTGTCTGCTTAGTTCGGCATAGCAAGGTGAATCCCGGGCGTAAACTCGGAGACCGGGAGAGCAAGTCCCAAGAGGCAACAGCTCTCCCGCGGCTCTTCTTCCCTCCCGCGCAGAGTGAACACCCAAAGCCTTTCTGAGGAAGCAGCAGCGAAGTGCGGTTCGTGCCATGTGAAAACCTCTGCGAAAGCATAGCAGTCGCTGGGAAATTAGAGTCGGATCTGAGAGCTGCTGTTGCTGCTTGCTTTAGCCTAGTATTTGCAGAACGATGGGAGAAACCCGCATGGAGCGAAAGCCTCTTTGCCCTGGCATCCCCTCTGGGAAAGCACAGCATTCTTTGGGAAATCAGAGTCCGGTCTGAGGGATGCTCCTGTTTGCTTGAGCTGGTCTCCTCAGCACGGTGTAGTAAACCCATATGGAGCGAAATCCTCTATGCCTGGGCATCCCTGCTGCATGGGAGAGAAGCGCGATTGCACCTCTGGAAAGAGCCTTAAGGAAAGGGAAATGTTTTTCACTCTGCTCCGCAGGAGCATATCTGTGGAAAGTGCAGCAAGCTGCCGGAGAGAAGAGCAGGAGCCGTTGGACTTCTGGTCTGGAAAAGATTGCGAAGCAGGAGAGCCGGCAATACAAGTATCCCCGGCTCCCAGTGCAGAGAGACAGAAGCCTGGCTGCTAAGGAGACAGGAAGGGATGCGTAGGGCAGGGCGCGTGCTCCACTCTTAGGAAGGAATCTGGGCAGAAAGCATGCCTGTCCTGAGCCTCTGGGCCCAAGGAGACAGCAGCTCCTTGGCCAGCTGTCCCTGGGGCAGACATGCGCTAGCCTCCAGGCGCCTACTCTGAACTCGCCGAATCAGCTCTCTGAAATAATGCGGAGTCAGATGCCGTCTTCCTCCATGATGGGGAAGCTCGGAGGAAGCATGGTGTTTAAGGGGAAGGAGTGGGCACAGTCCCCCAAAGCTCCCTAATCTGCGCACGGGCCTAGTGCAGGGATCCTGTCGCCTCCTCTCTCCTGTGGTGAAGGCACTGGCCTAGACCCGGAGTCTGCCTGATAGCCGGAGCAAATGGCAAAGCCTAACCTACCACAGAAGATGGTCATAGGCATAGAGTGCCATGCTAGGCCAAGCACGCTGCTGCAGGGTTGTGACTGTGTCTGCTTAGTTCCGCATAGCAAGGTGAATCCCGGGCGTAACCTCGGAGCCCGGGAAAGCAAGTCCCAAGAGGCACCAGCTCTCCCGCGGCTCTTCTTCGCTGCCGCGCAGAGTGAACACCCAAAGCCTTTCTGAGGAAGCAGCAGCGAAGTGCGGTTCGTGCCAAGCTGAAAACCTCTGCGTAAGCATAGTATTCCCTGGGAAATCAGAGTCGGATCTGAGGGCTGCTGTTGCTGCTTGCTTTAGACTCGTATTCGCAGCACGATGGGAGAAACCCGCATAGAGCGAAAGCCTCTTTGCCCTGGCATCCCCTCTGGGAAAGCACACCATTATTTCGGAAATCAGAGTCCGGTCTGAGTTATGCTCCTGTTTGCGTGAGCTGGTCTCCTCAGCACGGTGTAATAAACCCGCAGGGAGCGAAATCCTCTATGCCTGGGCATCCCCTCTGCCTGAGAGAGAAGCGCCGTTGCGCCTCTGGAAAGAGCATTAAAGAAAAGGGACACGTTTTTCAGGGCGGTCCCAAGGAGTAGTCTGTGGTAGGTGCAGCACGCTGCTCGGGGAGAAGAGCAAGTGCTGTTGGCCATGGTCTCGAAAAGGTGGCGAAGCAGGAGACCGGCCCTGGAAGGCACAGCGCCCGGAGGAAATACAAATGTCACCCACTCCCAGTGCAGAGAGACAGAAGCCTAGCTGCGAAGGAGACAGGAGAGGATGAGTAGGGCAGGGCATGTGCTCCACTCTTGGGAAGGAGTCTGGGCGGAGAGCATGCCTGTCCTTAACTCTGGGCCCAAGGAGACAGCAGTTCCTTGGCCACCCGTCCCTGGGGCAGACATGCGCTAGCCACCAGGCGCCTACTCTGAACTCGCAGAAACAGCTCCCTGAAATAACGGGGAGTCAGATGCCATCTTCCTCCAGGATGTGGAAGCTCGGAGGAGGCACGAGGTTTAAGGGGAAGGAGTGGGCACAGTCCCACAAACTCTCTAATCTGTGCACGGGCCGTGTGTAGGGATCCTGTCGCCTCCTCTCTCCTGTGGTGAAGGCACTGGCCTAGACCCCTAGGTTGCCTGAGAGCCGGAGCAAAAGCCAAAGCCTAACCTACCCCAGGAAATGGTCATAGGCATAGAGTGCCATGCTAGGCCAAGCACGCTGCTGCAGGGTTGTGACTGTGTCTGCTTAGTTCGGCATAGCAAGGTGAATCCCGGGCGTAAACTCGGAGACCGGGAGAGCAAGTCCCAAGAGGCAACAGCTCTCCGGCGGCTCTTCTTCCCTCCCGCGCACAGTGAACACCCAAAGCCTTTCTGAGGAAGCAGCAGCGAAGTGCGGTTCGTGCCATGTGAAAACCTCTGCGAAAGCATAGCAGTCGCTGGGAAATTAGAGTCGGATCTGAGAGCTGCTGTTGCTGCTTGCTTTAGCCTAGTATTTGCAGAACGATGGGAGAAACCCGCATGGAGCGAAAGCCTCTTTGCCCTGGCATCCCCTCTGGGAAAGCACAGCATTCTTTGGGAAATCAGAGTCCGGTCTGAGGGATGCTCCTGTTTGCTTGAGCTGGTCTCCTCAGCACGGTGTAATAAACCCATATGGAGCGAAATCCTCTATGCCTGGGCATCCCTGCTGCATGGGAGAGAAGCGCGATTGCACCTCTGGAAAGAGCCTTAAGGAAAGGGAAATGTTTTTCACTCTGCTCCGCAGGAGCATATCTGTGGAAAGTGCAGCAAGCTGCCGGAGAGAAGAGCAGGAGCCGTTGGACTTCTGGTCTGGAAAAGATTGCGAAGCAGGAGAGCCGGCAATACAAGTATCCCCGGCTCCCAGTGCAGAGAGACAGAAGCCTGGCTGCTAAGGAGACAGGAAGGGATGCGTAGGGCAGGGCGCGTGCTCCACTCTTAGGAAGGAATCTGGGCAGAAAGCATGCCTGTCCTGAGCCTCTGGGCCCAAGGAGACAGCAGCTCCTTGGCCAGCTGTCCCTGGGGCAGACATGCGCTAGCCTCCAGGCGCCTACTCTGAACTCGCCGAATCAGCTCTCTGAAATAATGCGGAGTCAGATGCCGTCTTCCTCCATGATGGGGAAGCTCGGAGGAAGCATGGTGTTTAAGGGGAAGGAGTGGGCACAGTCCCCCAAAGCTCCCTAATCTGCGCACGGGCCTAGTGCAGGGATCCTGTCGCCTCCTCTCTCCTGTGGTGAAGGCACTGGCCTAGACCCGGAGTCTGCCTGATAGCCGGAGCAAATGGCAAAGCCTAACCTATCACAGAAGATGGTCATAGGCATAGAGTGCCATGCTAGGCCAAGCACGCTGCTGCAGGGTTGTGACTGTGTCTGCTTAGTTCCGCATAGCAAGGTGAATCCCGGGCGTAACCTCGGAGCCCGGGAAAGCAAGTCCCAAGAGGCACCAGCTCTCCCGCGGCTCTTCTTCGCTGCCGCGCAGAGTGAACACCCAAAGCCTTTCTGAGGAAGCAGCAGCGAAGTGCGGTTCGTGCCAAGCTGAAAACCTCTGCGTAAGCATAGTATTCCCTGGGAAATCAGAGTCGGATCTGAGGGCTGCTGTTGCTGCTTGCTTTAGACTCGTATTCGCAGCACGATGGGAGAAACCCGCATAGAGCGAAAGCCTCTTTGCCCTGGCATCCCCTCTGGGAAAGCACACCATTATTTCGGAAATCAGAGTCCGGTCTGAGTTATGCTCCTGTTTGCGTGAGCTGGTCTCCTCAGCACGGTGTAATAAACCCGCAGGGAGCGAAATCCTCTATGCCTGGGCATCCCCTCTGCCTGAGAGAGAAGCGCCGTTGCGCCTCTGGAAAGAGCATTAAAGAAAAGGGACACGTTTTTCAGGGCGGTCCCAAGGAGTAGTCTGTGGTAGGTGCAGCACGCTGCTCGGGGAGAAGAGCAAGTGCTGTTGGCCATGGTCTCGAAAAGGTGGCGAAGCAGGAGACCGGCCCTGGAAGGCACAGCGCCCGGAGGAAATACAAATGTCACCCACTCCCAGTGCAGAGAGACAGAAGCCTAGCTGCGAAGGAGACAGGAGAGGATGAGTAGGGCAGGGCATGTGCTCCACTCTTGGGAAGGAGTCTGGGCGGAGAGCATGCCTGTCCTTAACTCTGGGCCCAAGGAGACAGCAGTTCCTTGGCCACCCGTCCCTGGGGCAGACATGCGCTAGCCACCAGGCGCCTACTCTGAACTCGCAGAAACAGCTCCCTGAAATAACGGGGAGTCAGATGCCATCTTCCTCCAGGATGTGGAAGCTCGGAGGAGGCACGAGGTTTAAGGGGAAGGAGTGGGCACAGTCCCACAAACTCTCTAATCTGTGCACGGGCCGTGTGTAGGGATCCTGTCGCCTCCTCTCTCCTGTGGTGAAGGCACTGGCCTAGACCCCTAGGTTGCCTGAGAGCCGGAGCAAAAGCCAAAGCCTAACCTACCCCAGGAAATGGTCATAGGCATAGAGTGCCATGCTAGGCCAAGCACGCTGCTGCAGGGTTGTGACTGTGTCTGCTTAGTTCGGCATAGCAAGGTGAATCCCGGGCGTAAACTCGGAGACCGGGAGAGCAAGTCCCAAGAGGCAACAGCTCTCCCGCGGCTCTTCTTCCCTCCCGCGCACAGTGAACACCCAAAGCCTTTCTGAGGAAGCAGCAGCGAAGTGCGGTTCGTGCCATGTGAAAACCTCTGCGAAAGCATAGCAGTCGCTGGGAAATTAGAGTCGGATCTGAGAGCTGCTGTTGCTGCTTGCTTTAGCCTAGTATTTGCAGAACGATGGGAGAAACCCGCATGGAGCGAAAGCCTCTTTGCCCTGGCATCCCCTCTGGGAAAGCACAGCATTCTTTGGGAAATCAGAGTCCGGTCTGAGGGATGCTCCTGTTTGCTTGAGCTGGTCTCCTCAGCACGGTGTAGTAAACCCATATGGAGCGAAATCCTCTATGCCTGGGCATCCCTGCTGCATGGGAGAGAAGCGCGATTGCACCTGTGGAAAGAGCCTTAAGGAAAGGGAAATGTTTTTCACTCTGCTCCGCAGGAGCATATCTGTGGAAAGTGCAGCAAGCTGCCGGAGAGAAGAGCAGGAGCCGTTGGACTTCTGGTCTGGAAAAGATTGCGAAGCAGGAGAGCCGGCAATACAAGTATCCCCGGCTCCCAGTGCAGAGAGACAGAAGCCTGGCTGCTAAGGAGACAGGAAGGGATGCGTAGGGCAGGGCGCGTGCTCCACTCTTAGGAAGGAATCTGGGCAGAAAGCATGCCTGTCCTGAGCCTCTGGGCCCAAGGAGACAGCAGCTCCTTGGCCAGCTGTCCCTGGGGCAGACATGCGCTAGCCTCCAGGCGCCTACTCTGAACTCGCCGAATCAGCTCTCTGAAATAATGCGGAGTCAGATGCCGTCTTCCTCCATGATGGGGAAGCTCGGAGGAAGCATGGTGTTTAAGGGGAAGGAGTGGGCACAGTCCCCCAAAGCTCCCTAATCTGCGCACGGGCCTAGTGCAGGGATCCTGTCGCCTCCTCTCTCCTGTGGTGAAGGCACTGGCCTAGACCCGGAGTCTGCCTGATAGCCGGAGCAAATGGCAAAGCCTAACCTACCACAGAAGATGGTCATAGGCATAGAGTGCCATGCTAGGCCAAGCACGCTGCTGCAGGGTTGTGACTGTGTCTGCTTAGTTCCGCATAGCAAGGTGAATCCCGGGCGTAACCTCGGAGCCCGGGAAAGCAAGTCCCAAGAGGCACCAGCTCTCCCGCGGCTCTTCTTCGCTGCCGCGCAGAGTGAACACCCAAAGCCTTTCTGAGGAAGCAGCAGCGAAGTGCGGTTCGTGCCAAGCTGAAAACCTCTGCGTAAGCATAGTATTCCCTGGGAAATCAGAGTCGGATCTGAGGGCTGCTGTTGCTGCTTGCTTTAGACTCGTATTCGCAGCACGATGGGAGAAACCCGCATAGAGCGAAAGCCTCTTTGCCCTGGCATCCCCTCTGGGAAAGCACACCATTATTTCGGAAATCAGAGTCCGGTCTGAGTTATGCTCCTGTTTGCGTGAGCTGGTCTCCTCAGCACGGTGTAATAAACCCGCAGGGAGCGAAATCCTCTATGCCTGGGCATCCCCTCTGCCTGAGAGAGAAGCGCCGTTGCGCCTCTGGAAAGACCATTAAAGAAAAGGGACACGTTTTTCAGGGCGGTCCCAAGGAGTAGTCTGTGGTAGGTGCAGCACGCTGCTCGGGGAGAAGAGCAAGTGCTGTTGGCCATGGTCTCGAAAAGGTGGCGAAGCAGGAGACCGGCCCTGGAAGGCACAGCGCCCGGAGGAAATACAAATGTCACCCACTCCCAGTGCAGAGAGACAGAAGCCTAGCTGCGAAGGAGACAGGAGAGGATGAGTAGGGCAGGGCATGTGCTCCACTCTTGGGAAGGAGTCTGGGCGGAGAGCATGCCTGTCCTTAACTCTGGGCCCAAGGAGACAGCAGTTCCTTGGCCACCCGTCCCTGGGGCAGACATGCGCTAGCCACCAGGCGCCTACTCTGAACTCGCAGAAACAGCTCCCTGAAATAACGGGGAGTCAGATGCCATCTTCCTCCAGGATGTGGAAGCTCGGAGGAGGCACGAGGTTTAAGGGGAAGGAGTGGGCACAGTCCCACAAACTCTCTAATCTGTGCACGGGCCGTGTGTAGGGATCCTGTCGCCTCCTCTCTCCTGTGGTGAAGGCACTGGCCTAGACCCCTAGGTTGCCTGAGAGCCGGAGCAAAAGCCAAAGCCTAACCTACCCCAGGAAATGGTCATAGGCATAGAGTGCCATGCTAGGCCAAGCACGCTGCTGCAGGGTTGTGACTGTGTCTGCTTAGTTCGGCATAGCAAGGTGAATCCCGGGCGTAAACTCGGAGACCGGGAGAGCAAGTCCCAAGAGGCAACAGCTCTCCCGCGGCTCTTCTTCCCTCCCGCGCAGAGTGAACACCCAAAGCCTTTCTGAGGAAGCAGCAGCGAAGTGCGGTTCGTGCCATGTGAAAACCTCTGCGAAAGCATAGCAGTCGCTGGGAAATTAGAGTCGGATCTGAGAGCTGCTGTTGCTGCTTGCTTTAGCCTAGTATTTGCAGAACGATGGGAGAAACCCGCATGGAGCGAAAGCCTCTTTGCCCTGGCATCCCCTCTGGGAAAGCACAGCATTCTTTGGGAAATCAGAGTCCGGTCTGAGGGATGCTCCTGTTTGCTTGAGCTGGTCTCCTCAGCACGGTGTAATAAACCCATATGGAGCGAAATCCTCTATGCCTGGGCATCCCTGCTGCATGGGAGAGAAGCGCGATTGCACCTGTGGAAAGAGCCTTAAGGAAAGGGAAATGTTTTTCACTCTGCTCCGCAGGAGCATATCTGTGGAAAGTGCAGCAAGCTGCCGGAGAGAAGAGCAGGAGCCGTTGGACTTCTGGTCTGGAAAAGATTGCGAAGCAGGAGAGCCGGCAATACAAGTATCCCCGGCTCCCAGTGCAGAGAGACAGAAGCCTGGCTGCTAAGGAGACAGGAAGGGATGCGTAGGGCAGGGCGCGTGCTCCACTCTTAGGAAGGAATCTGGGCAGAAAGCATGCCTGTCCTGAGCCTCTGGGCCCAAGGAGACAGCAGCTCCTTGGCCAGCTGTCCCTGGGGCAGACATGCGCTAGCCTCCAGGCGCCTACTCTGAACTCGCCGAATCAGCTCTCTGAAATAATGCGGAGTCAGATGCCGTCTTCCTCCATGATGGGGAAGCTCGGAGGAAGCATGGTGTTTAAGGGGAAGGAGTGGGCACAGTCCCCCAAAGCTCCCTAATCTGCGCACGGGCCTAGTGCAGGGATCCTGTCGCCTCCTCTCTCCTGTGGTGAAGGCACTGGCCTAGACCCGGAGTCTGCCTGATAGCCGGAGCAAATGGCAAAGCCTAACCTACCACAGAAGATGGTCATAGGCATAGAGTGCCATGCTAGGCCAAGCACGCTGCTGCAGGGTTGTGACTGTGTCTGCTTAGTTCCGCATAGCAAGGTGAATCCCGGGCGTAACCTCGGAGCCCGGGAAAGCAAGTCCCAAGAGGCACCAGCTCTCCCGCGGCTCTTCTTCGCTGCCGCGCAGAGTGAACACCCAAAGCCTTTCTGAGGAAGCAGCAGCGAAGTGCGGTTCGTGCCAAGCTGAAAACCTCTGCGTAAGCATAGTATTCCCTGGGAAATCAGAGTCGGATCTGAGGGCTGCTGTTGCTGCTTGCTTTAGACTCGTATTCGCAGCACGATGGGAGAAACCCGCATAGAGCGAAAGCCTCTTTGCCCTGGCATCCCCTCTGGGAAAGCACACCATTATTTCGGAAATCAGAGTCCGGTCTGAGTTATGCTCCTGTTTGCGTGAGCTGGTCTCCTCAGCACGGTGTAATAAACCCGCAGGGAGCGAAATCCTCTATGCCTGGGCATCCCCTCTGCCTGAGAGAGAAGCGCCGTTGCGCCTCTGGAAAGAGCATTAAAGAAAAGGGACACGTTTTTCAGGGCGGTCCCAAGGAGTAGTCTGTGGTAGGTGCAGCACGCTGCTCGGGGAGAAGAGCAAGTGCTGTTGGCCATGGTCTCGAAAAGGTGGCGAAGCAGGAGACCGGCCCTGGAAGGCACAGCGCCCGGAGGAAATACAAATGTCACCCACTCCCAGTGCAGAGAGACAGAAGCCTAGCTGCGAAGGAGACAGGAGAGGATGAGTAGGGCAGGGCATGTGCTCCACTCTTGGGAAGGAGTCTGGGCGGAGAGCATGCCTGTCCTTAACTCTGGGCCCAAGGAGACAGCAGTTCCTTGGCCACCCGTCCCTGGGGCAGACATGCGCTAGCCACCAGGCGCCTACTCTGAACTCGCAGAAACAGCTCCCTGAAATAACGGGGAGTCAGATGCCATCTTCCTCCAGGATGTGGAAGCTCGGAGGAGGCACGAGGTTTAAGGGGAAGGAGTGGGCACAGTCCCACAAACTCTCTAATCTGTGCACGGGCCGTGTGTAGGGATCCTGTCGCCTCCTCTCTCCTGTGGTGAAGGCACTGGCCTAGACCCCTAGGTTGCCTGAGAGCCGGAGCAAAAGCCAAAGCCTAACCTACCCCAGGAAATGGTCATAGGCATAGAGTGCCATGCTAGGCCAAGCACGCTGCTGCAGGGTTGTGACTGTGTCTGCTTAGTTCGGCATAGCAAGGTGAATCCCGGGCGTAAACTCGGAGACCGGGAGAGCAAGTCCCAAGAGGCAACAGCTCTCCCGCGGCTCTTCTTCCCTCCCGCGCAGAGTGAACACCCAAAGCCTTTCTGAGGAAGCAGCAGCGAAGTGCGGTTCGTGCCATGTGAAAACCTCTGCGAAAGCATAGCAGTCGCTGGGAAATTAGAGTCGGATCTGAGAGCTGCTGTTGCTGCTTGCTTTAGCCTAGTATTTGCAGAACGATGGGAGAAACCCGCATGGAGCGAAAGCCTCTTTGCCCTGGCATCCCCTCTGGGAAAGCACAGCATTCTTTGGGAAATCAGAGTCCGGTCTGAGGGATGCTCCTGTTTGCTTGAGCTGGTCTCCTCAGCACGGTGTAATAAACCCATATGGAGCGAAATCCTCTATGCCTGGGCATCCCTGCTGCATGGGAGAGAAGCGCGATTGCACCTGTGGAAAGAGCCTTAAGGAAAGGGAAATGTTTTTCACTCTGCTCCGCAGGAGCATATCTGTGGAAAGTGCAGCAAGCTGCCGGAGAGAAGAGCAGGAGCCGTTGGACTTCTGGTCTGGAAAAGATTGCGAAGCAGGAGAGCCGGCAATACAAGTATCCCCGGCTCCCAGTGCAGAGAGACAGAAGCCTGGCTGCTAAGGAGACAGGAAGGGATGCGTAGGGCAGGGCGCGAGCTCCACTCTTAGGAAGGAATCTGGGCAGAAAGCATGCCTGTCCTGAGCCTCTGGGCCCAAGGAGACAGCAGCTCCTTGGCCAGCTGTCCCTGGGGCAGACATGCGCTAGCCTCCAGGCGCCTACTCTGAACTCGCCGAATCAGCTCTCTGAAATAATGCGGAGTCAGATGCCGTCTTCCTCCATGATGGGGAAGCTCGGAGGAAGCATGGTGTTTAAGGGGAAGGAGTGGGCACAGTCCCCCAAAGCTCCCTAATCTGCGCACGGGCCTAGTGCAGGGATCCTGTCGCCTCCTCTCTCCTGTGGTGAAGGCACTGGCCTAGACCCGGAGTCTGCCTGATAGCCGGAGCAAATGGCAAAGCCTAACCTACCACAGAAGATGGTCATAGGCATAGAGTGCCATGCTAGGCCAAGCACGCTGCTGCAGGGTTGTGACTGTGTCTGCTTAGTTCCGCATAGCAAGGTGAATCCCGGGCGTAACCTCGGAGCCCGGGAAAGCAAGTCCCAAGAGGCACCAGCTCTCCCGCGGCTCTTCTTCGCTGCCGCGCAGAGTGAACACCCAAAGCCTTTCTGAGGAAGCAGCAGCGAAGTGCGGTTCGTGCCAAGCTGAAAACCTCTGCGTAAGCATAGTATTCCCTGGGAAATCAGAGTCGGATCTGAGGGCTGCTGTTGCTGCTTGCTTTAGACTCGTATTCGCAGCACGATGGGAGAAACCCGCTTAGAGCGAAAGCCTCTTTGCCCTGGCATCCCCTCTGGGAAAGCACACCATTATTTCGGAAATCAGAGTCCGGTCTGAGTTATGCTCCTGTTTGCGTGAGCTGGTCTCCTCAGCACGGTGTAATAAACCCGCAGGGAGCGAAATCCTCTATGCCTGGGCATCCCCTCTGCCTGAGAGAGAAGCGCCGTTGCGCCTCTGGAAAGAGCATTAAAGAAAAGGGACACGTTTTTCAGGGCGGTCCCAAGGAGTAGTCTGTGGTAGGTGCAGCACGCTGCTCGGGGAGAAGAGCAAGTGCTGTTGGCCATGGTCTCGAAAAGGTGGCGAAGCAGGAGACCGGCCCTGGAAGGCACAGCGCCCGGAGGAAATACAAATGTCACCCACTCCCAGTGCAGAGAGACAGAAGCCTAGCTGCGAAGGAGACAGGAGAGGATGAGTAGGGCAGGGCATGTGCTCCACTCTTGGGAAGGAGTCTGGGCGGAGAGCATGCCTGTCCTTAACTCTGGGCCCAAGGAGACAGCAGTTCCTTGGCCACCCGTCCCTGGGGCAGACATGCGCTAGCCACCAGGCGCCTACTCTGAACTCGCAGAAACAGCTCCCTGAAATAACGGGGAGTCAGATGCCATCTTCCTCCAGGATGTGGAAGCTCGGAGGAGGCACGAGGTTTAAGGGGAAGGAGTGGGCACAGTCCCACAAACTCTCTAATCTGTGCACGGGCCGTGTGTAGGGATCCTGTCGCCTCCTCTCTCCTGTGGTGAAGGCACTGGCCTAGACCCCTAGGTTGCCTGAGAGCCGGAGCAAAAGCCAAAGCCTAACCTACCCCAGGAAATGGTCATAGGCATAGAGTGCCATGCTAGGCCAAGCACGCTGCTGCAGGGTTGTGACTGTGTCTGCTTAGTTCGGCATAGCAAGGTGAATCCCGGGCGTAAACTCGGAGACCGGGAGAGCAAGTCCCAAGAGGCAACAGCTCTCCCGCGGCTCTTCTTCCCTCCCGCGCAGAGTGAACACCCAAAGCCTTTCTGAGGAAGCAGCAGCGAAGTGCGGTTCGTGCCATGTGAAAACCTCTGCGAAAGCATAGCAGTCGCTGGGAAATTAGAGTCGGATCTGAGAGCTGCTGTTGCTGCTTGCTTTAGCCTAGTATTTGCAGAACGATGGGAGAAACCCGCATGGAGCGAAAGCCTCTTTGCCCTGGCATCCCCTCTGGGAAAGCACAGCATTCTTTGGGAAATCAGAGTCCGGTCTGAGGGATGCTCCTGTTTGCTTGAGCTGGTCTCCTCAGCACGGTGTAATAAACCCATATGGAGCGAAATCCTCTATGCCTGGGCATCCCTGCTGCATGGGAGAGAAGCGCGATTGCACCTGTGGAAAGAGCCTTAAGGAAAGGGAAATGTTTTTCACTCTGCTCCGCAGGAGCATATCTGTGGAAAGTGCAGCAAGCTGCCGGAGAGAAGAGCAGGAGCCGTTGGACTTCTGGTCTGGAAAAGATTGCGAAGCAGGAGAGCCGGCAATACAAGTATCCCCGGCTCCCAGTGCAGAGAGACAGAAGCCTGGCTGCTAAGGAGACAGGAAGGGATGCGTAGGGCAGGGCGCGTGCTCCACTCTTAGGAAGGAATCTGGGCAGAAAGCATGCCTGTCCTGAGCCTCTGGGCCCAAGGAGACAGCAGCTCCTTGGCCAGCTGTCCCTGGGGCAGACATGCGCTAGCCTCCAGGCGCCTACTCTGAACTCGCCGAATCAGCTCTCTGAAATAATGCGGAGTCAGATGCCGTCTTCCTCCATGATGGGGAAGCTCGGAGGAAGCATGGTGTTTAAGGGGAAGGAGTGGGCACAGTCCCCCAAAGCTCCCTAATCTGCGCACGGGCCTAGTGCAGGGATCCTGTCGCCTCCTCTCTCCTGTGGTGAAGGCACTGGCCTAGACCCGGAGTCTGCCTGATAGCCGGAGCAAATGGCAAAGCCTAACCTACCACAGAAGATGGTCATAGGCATAGAGTGCCATGCTAGGCCAAGCACGCTGCTGCAGGGTTGTGACTGTGTCTGCTTAGTTCCGCATAGCAAGGTGAATCCCGGGCGTAACCTCGGAGCCCGGGAAAGCAAGTCCCAAGAGGCACCAGCTCTCCCGCGGCTCTTCTTCGCTGCCGCGCAGAGTGAACACCCAAAGCCTTTCTGAGGAAGCAGCAGCGAAGTGCGGTTCGTGCCAAGCTGAAAACCTCTGCGTAAGCATAGTATTCCCTGGGAAATCAGAGTCGGATCTGAGGGCTGCTGTTGCTGCTTGCTTTAGACTCGTATTCGCAGCACGATGGGAGAAACCCGCATAGAGCGAAAGCCTCTTTGCCCTGGCATCCCCTCTGGGAAAGCACACCATTATTTCGGAAATCAGAGTCCGGTCTGAGTTATGCTCCTGTTTGCGTGAGCTGGTCTCCTCAGCACGGTGTAATAAACCCGCAGGGAGCGAAATCCTCTATGCCTGGGCATCCCCTCTGCCTGAGAGAGAAGCGCCGTTGCGCCTCTGGAAAGACCATTAAAGAAAAGGGACACGTTTTTCAGGGCGGTCCCAAGGAGTAGTCTGTGGTAGGTGCAGCACGCTGCTCGGGGAGAAGAGCAAGTGCTGTTGGCCATGGTCTCGAAAAGGTGGCGAAGCAGGAGACCGGCCCTGGAAGGCACAGCGCCCGGAGGAAATACAAATGTCACCCACTCCCAGTGCAGAGAGACAGAAGCCTAGCTGCGAAGGAGACAGGAGAGGATGAGTAGGGCAGGGCATGTGCTCCACTCTTGGGAAGGAGTCTGGGCGGAGAGCATGCCTGTCCTTAACTCTGGGCCCAAGGAGACAGCAGTTCCTTGGCCACCCGTCCCTGGGGCAGACATGCGCTAGCCACCAGGCGCCTACTCTGAACTCGCAGAAACAGCTCCCTGAAATAACGGGGAGTCAGATGCCATCTTCCTCCAGGATGTGGAAGCTCGGAGGAGGCACGAGGTTTAAGGGGAAGGAGTGGGCACAGTCCCACAAACTCTCTAATCTGTGCACGGGCCGTGTGTAGGGATCCTGTCGCCTCCTCTCTCCTGTGGTGAAGGCACTGGCCTAGACCCCTAGGTTGCCTGAGAGCCGGAGCAAAAGCCAAAGCCTAACCTACCCCAGGAAATGGTCATAGGCATAGAGTGCCATGCTAGGCCAAGCACGCTGCTGCAGGGTTGTGACTGTGTCTGCTTAGTTCGGCATAGCAAGGTGAATCCCGGGCGTAAACTCGGAGACCGGGAGAGCAAGTCCCAAGAGGCAACAGCTCTCCCGCGGCTCTTCTTCCCTCCCGCGCAGAGTGAACACCCAAAGCCTTTCTGAGGAAGCAGCAGCGAAGTGCGGTTCGTGCCATGTGAAAACCTCTGCGAAAGCATAGCAGTCGCTGGGAAATTAGAATCGGATCTGAGAGCTGCTGTTGCTGCTTGCTTTAGCCTAGTATTTGCAGAACGATGGGAGAAACCCGCATGGAGCGAAAGCCTCTTTGCCCTGGCATCCCCTCTGGGAAAGCACAGCATTCTTTGGGAAATCAGAGTCCGGTCTGAGGGATGCTCCTGTTTGCTTGAGCTGGTCTCCTCAGCACGGTGTAATAAACCCATATGGAGCGAAATCCTCTATGCCTGGGCATCCCTGCTGCATGGGAGAGAAGCGCGATTGCACCTGTGGAAAGAGCCTTAAGGAAAGGGAAATGTTTTTCACTCTGCTCCGCAGGAGCATATCTGTGGAAAGTGCAGCAAGCTGCCGGAGAGAAGAGCAGGAGCCGTTGGACTTCTGGTCTGGAAAAGATTGCGAAGCAGGAGAGCCGGCAATACAAGTATCCCCGGCTCCCAGTGCAGAGAGACAGAAGCCTGGCTGCTAAGGAGACAGGAAGGGATGCGTAGGGCAGGGCGCGTGCTCCACTCTTAGGAAGGAATCTGGGCAGAAAGCATGCCTGTCCTGAGCCTCTGGGCCCAAGGAGACAGCAGCTCCTTGGCCAGCTGTCCCTGGGGCAGACATGCGCTAGCCTCCAGGCGCCTACTCTGAACTCGCCGAATCAGCTCTCTGAAATAATGCGGAGTCAGATGCCGTCTTCCTCCATGATGGGGAAGCTCGGAGGAAGCATGGTGTTTAAGGGGAAGGAGTGGGCACAGTCCCCCAAAGCTCCCTAATCTGCGCACGGGCCTAGTGCAGGGATCCTGTCGCCTCCTCTCTCCTGTGGTGAAGGCACTGGCCTAGACCCGGAGTCTGCCTGATAGCCGGAGCAAATGGCAAAGCCTAACCTACCACAGAAGATGGTCATAGGCATAGAGTGCCATGCTAGGCCAAGCACGCTGCTGCAGGGTTGTGACTGTGTCTGCTTAGTTCCGCATAGCAAGGTGAATCCCGGGCGTAACCTCGGAGCCCGGGAAAGCAAGTCCCAAGAGGCACCAGCTCTCCCGCGGCTCTTCTTCGCTGCCGCGCAGAGTGAACACCCAAAGCCTTTCTGAGGAAGCAGCAGCGAAGTGCGGTTCGTGCCAAGCTGAAAACCTCTGCGTAAGCATAGTATTCCCTGGGAAATCAGAGTCGGATCTGAGGGCTGCTGTTGCTGCTTGCTTTAGACTCGTATTCGCAGCACGATGGGAGAAACCCGCATAGAGCGAAAGCCTCTTTGCCCTGGCATCCCCTCTGGGAAAGCACACCATTATTTCGGAAATCAGAGTCCGGTCTGAGTTATGCTCCTGTTTGCGTGAGCTGGTCTCCTCAGCACGGTGTAATAAACCCGCAGGGAGCGAAATCCTCTATGCCTGGGCATCCCCTCTGCCTGAGAGAGAAGCGCCGTTGCGCCCCTGGAAAGAGCATTAAAGAAAAGGGACACGTTTTTCAGGGCGGTCCCAAGGAGTAGTCTGTGGTAGGTGCAGCACGCTGCTCGGGGAGAAGAGCAAGTGCTGTTGGCCATGGTCTCGAAAAGGTGGCGAAGCAGGAGACCGGCCCTGGAAGGCACAGCGCCCGGAGGAAATACAAATGTCACCCACTCCCAGTGCAGAGAGACAGAAGCCTAGCTGCGAAGGAGACAGGAGAGGATGAGTAGGGCAGGGCATGTGCTCCACTCTTGGGAAGGAGTCTGGGCGGAGAGCATGCCTGTCCTTAACTCTGGGCCCAAGGAGACAGCAGTTCCTTGGCCACCCGTCCCTGGGGCAGACATGCGCTAGCCACCAGGCGCCTACTCTGAACTCGCAGAAACAGCTCCCTGAAATAACGGGGAGTCAGATGCCATCTTCCTCCAGGATGTGGAAGCTCGGAGGAGGCACGAGGTTTAAGGGGAAGGAGTGGGCACAGTCCCACAAACTCTCTAATCTGTGCACGGGCCGTGTGTAGGGATCCTGTCTCCTCCTCTCTCCTGTGGTGAAGGCACTGGCCTAGACCCCTAGGTTGCCTGAGAGCCGGAGCAAAAGCCAAAGCCTAACCTACCCCAGGAAATGGTCATAGGCATAGAGTGCCATGCTAGGCCAAGCACGCTGCTGCAGGGTTGTGACTGTGTCTGCTTAGTTCGGCATAGCAAGGTGAATCCCGGGCGTAAACTCGGAGACCGGGAGAGCAAGTCCCAAGAGGCAACAGCTCTCCCGCGGCTCTTCTTCCCTCCCGCGCAGAGTGAACACCCAAAGCCTTTCTGAGGAAGCAGCAGCGAAGTGCGGTTCGTGCCATGTGAAAACCTCTGCGAAAGCATAGCAGTCGCTGGGAAATTAGAGTCGGATCTGAGAGCTGCTGTTGCTGCTTGCTTTAGCCTAGTATTTGCAGAACGATGGGAGAAACCCGCATGGAGCGAAAGCCTCTTTGCCCTGGCATCCCCTCTGGGAAAGCACAGCATTCTTTGGGAAATCAGAGTCCGGTCTGAGGGATGCTCCTGTTTGCTTGAGCTGGTCTCCTCAGCACGGTGTAATAAACCCATATGGAGCGAAATCCTCTATGCCTGGGCATCCCTGCTGCATGGGAGAGAAGCGCGATTGCACCTGTGGAAAGAGCCTTAAGGAAAGGGAAATGTTTTTCACTCTGCTCCGCAGGAGCATATCTGTGGAAAGTGCAGCAAGCTGCCGGAGAGAAGAGCAGGAGCCGTTGGACTTCTGGTCTGGAAAAGATTGCGAAGCAGGAGAGCCGGCAATACAAGTATCCCCGGCTCCCAGTGCAGAGAGACAGAAGCCTGGCTGCTAAGGAGACAGGAAGGGATGCGTAGGGCAGGGCGCGTGCTCCACTCTTAGGAAGGAATCTGGGCAGAAAGCATGCCTGTCCTGAGCCTCTGGGCCCAAGGAGACAGCAGCTCCTTGGCCAGCTGTCCCTGGGGCAGACATGCGCTAGCCTCCAGGCGCCTACTCTGAACTCGCCGAATCAGCTCTCTGAAATAATGCGGAGTCAGATGCCGTCTTCCTCCATGATGGGGAAGCTCGGAGGAAGCATGGTGTTTAAGGGGAAGGAGTGGGCACAGTCCCCCAAAGCTCCCTAATCTGCGCACGGGCCTAGTGCAGGGATCCTGTCGCCTCCTCTCTCCTGTGGTGAAGGCACTGGCCTAGACCCGGAGTCTGCCTGATAGCCGGAGCAAATGGCAAAGCCTAACCTACCACAGAAGATGGTCATAGGCATAGAGTGCCATGCTAGGCCAAGCACGCTGCTGCAGGGTTGTGACTGTGTCTGCTTAGTTCCGCATAGCAAGGTGAATCCCGGGCGTAACCTCGGAGCCCGGGAAAGCAAGTCCCAAGAGGCACCAGCTCTCCCGCGGCTCTTCTTCGCTGCCGCGCAGAGTGAACACCCAAAGCCTTTCTGAGGAAGCAGCAGCGAAGTGCGGTTCGTGCCAAGCTGAAAACCTCTGCGTAAGCATAGTATTCCCTGGGAAATCAGAGTCGGATCTGAGGGCTGCTGTTGCTGCTTGCTTTAGACTCGTATTCGCAGCACGATGGGAGAAACCCGCATAGAGCGAAAGCCTCTTTGCCCTGGCATCCCCTCTGGGAAAGCACACCATTATTTCGGAAATCAGAGTCCGGTCTGAGTTATGCTCCTGTTTGCGTGAGCTGGTCTCCTCAGCACGGTGTAATAAACCCGCAGGGAGCGAAATCCTCTATGCCTGGGCATCCCCTCTGCCTGAGAGAGAAGCGCCGTTGCGCCTCTGGAAAGAGCATTAAAGAAAAGGGACACGTTTTTCAGGGCGGTCCCAAGGAGTAGTCTGTGGTAGGTGCAGCACGCTGCTCGGGGAGAAGAGCAAGTGCTGTTGGCCATGGTCTCGAAAAGGTGGCGAAGCAGGAGACCGGCCCTGGAAGGCACAGCGCCCGGAGGAAATACAAATGTCACCCACTCCCAGTGCAGAGAGACAGAAGCCTAGCTGCGAAGGAGACAGGAGAGGATGAGTAGGGCAGGGCATGTGCTCCACTCTTGGGAAGGAGTCTGGGCGGAGAGCATGCCTGTCCTTAACTCTGGGCCCAAGGAGACAGCAGTTCCTTGGCCACCCGTCCCTGGGGCAGACATGCGCTAGCCACCAGGCGCCTACTCTGAACTCGCAGAAACAGCTCCCTGAAATAACGGGGAGTCAGATGCCATCTTCCTCCAGGATGTGGAAGCTCGGAGGAGGCACGAGGTTTAAGGGGAAGGAGTGGGCACAGTCCCACAAACTCTCTAATCTGTGCACGGGCCGTGTGTAGGGATCCTGTCGCCTCCTCTCTCCTGTGGTGAAGGCACTGGCCTAGACCCCTAGGTTGCCTGAGAGCCGGAGCAAAAGCCAAAGCCTAACCTACCCCAGGAAATGGTCATAGGCATAGAGTGCCATGCTAGGCCAAGCACGCTGCTGCAGGGTTGTGACTGTGTCTGCTTAGTTCGGCATAGCAAGGTGAATCCCGGGCGTAAACTCGGAGACCGGGAGAGCAAGTCCCAAGAGGCAACAGCTCTCCCGCGGCTCTTCTTCCCTCCCGCGCAGAGTGAACACCCAAAGCCTTTCTGAGGAAGCAGCAGCGAAGTGCGGTTCGTGCCATGTGAAAACCTCTGCGAAAGCATAGCAGTCGCTGGGAAATTAGAGTCGGATCTGAGAGCTGCTGTTGCTGCTTGCTTTAGCCTAGTATTTGCAGAACGATGGGAGAAACCCGCATGGAGCGAAAGCCTCTTTGCCCTGGCATCCCCTCTGGGAAAGCACAGCATTCTTTGGGAAATCAGAGTCCGGTCTGAGGGATGCTCCTGTTTGCTTGAGCTGGTCTCCTCAGCACGGTGTAATAAACCCATATGGAGCGAAATCCTCTATGCCTGGGCATCCCTGCTGCATGGGAGAGAAGCGCGATTGCACCTGTGGAAAGAGCCTTAAGGAAAGGGAAATGTTTTTCACTCTGCTCCGCAGGAGCATATCTGTGGAAAGTGCAGCAAGCTGCCGGAGAGAAGAGCAGGAGCCGTTGGACTTCTGGTCTGGAAAAGATTGCGAAGCAGGAGAGCCGGCAATACAAGTATCCCCGGCTCCCAGTGCAGAGAGACAGAAGCCTGGCTGCTAAGGAGACAGGAAGGGATGCGTAGGGCAGGGCGCGTGCTCCACTCTTAGGAAGGAATCTGGGCAGAAAGCATGCCTGTCCTGAGCCTCTGGGCCCAAGGAGACAGCAGCTCCTTGGCCAGCTGTCCCTGGGGCAGACATGCGCTAGCCTCCAGGCGCCTACTCTGAACTCGCCGAATCAGCTCTCTGAAATAATGCGGAGTCAGATGCCGTCTTCCTCCATGATGGGGAAGCTCGGAGGAAGCATGGTGTTTAAGGGGAAGGAGTGGGCACAGTCCCCCAAAGCTCCCTAATCTGCGCACGGGCCTAGTGCAGGGATCCTGTCGCCTCCTCTCTCCTGTGGTGAAGGCACTGGCCTAGACCCGGAGTCTGCCTGATAGCCGGAGCAAATGGCAAAGCCTAACCTACCACAGAAGATGGTCATAGGCATAGAGTGCCATGCTAGGCCAAGCACGCTGCTGCAGGGTTGTGACTGTGTCTGCTTAGTTCCGCATAGCAAGGTGAATCCCGGGCGTAACCTCGGAGCCCGGGAAAGCAAGTCCCAAGAGGCACCAGCTCTCCCGCGGCTCTTCTTCGCTGCCGCGCAGAGTGAACACCCAAAGCCTTTCTGAGGAAGCAGCAGCGAAGTGCGGTTCGTGCCAAGCTGAAAACCTCTGCGTAAGCATAGTATTCCCTGGGAAATCAGAGTCGGATCTGAGGGCTGCTGTTGCTGCTTGCTTTAGACTCGTATTCGCAGCACGATGGGAGAAACCCGCATAGAGCGAAAGCCTCTTTGCCCTGGCATCCCCTCTGGGAAAGCACACCATTATTTCGGAAATCAGAGTCCGGTCTGAGTTATGCTCCTGTTTGCGTGAGCTGGTCTCCTCAGCACGGTGTAATAAACCCGCAGGGAGCGAAATCCTCTATGCCTGGGCATCCCCTCTGCCTGAGAGAGAAGCGCCGTTGCGCCTCTGGAAAGAGCATTAAAGAAAAGGGACACGTTTTTCAGGGCGGTCCCAAGGAGTAGTCTGTGGTAGGTGCAGCACGCTGCTCGGGGAGAAGAGCAAGTGCTGTTGGCCATGGTCTCGAAAAGGTGGCGAAGCAGGAGACCGGCCCTGGAAGGCACAGCGCCCGGAGGAAATACAAATGTCACCCACTCCCAGTGCAGAGAGACAGAAGCCTAGCTGCGAAGGAGACAGGAGAGGATGAGTAGGGCAGGGCATGTGCTCCACTCTTGGGAAGGAGTCTGGGCGGAGAGCATGCCTGTCCTTAACTCTGGGCCCAAGGAGACAGCAGTTCCTTGGCCACCCGTCCCTGGGGCAGACATGCGCTAGCCACCAGGCGCCTACTCTGAACTCGCAGAAACAGCTCCCTGAAATAACGGGGAGTCAGATGCCATCTTCCTCCAGGATGTGGAAGCTCGGAGGAGGCACGAGGTTTAAGGGGAAGGAGTGGGCACAGTCCCACAAACTCTCTAATCTGTGCACGGGCAGTGTGTAGGGATCCTGTCGCCTCCTCTCTCCTGTGGTGAAGGCACTGGCCTAGACCCCTAGGTTGCCTGAGAGCCGGAGCAAAAGCCAAAGCCTAACCTACCCCAGGAAATGGTCATAGGCATAGAGTGCCATGCTAGGCCAAGCACGCTGCTGCAGGGTTGTGACTGTGTCTGCTTAGTTCGGCATAGCAAGGTGAATCCCGGGCGTAAACTCGGAGACCGGGAGAGCAAGTCCCAAGAGGCAACAGCTCTCCCGCGGCTCTTCTTCCCTCCCGCGCAGAGTGAACACCCAAAGCCTTTCTGAGGAAGCAGCAGCGAAGTGCGGTTCGTGCCATGTGAAAACCTCTGCGAAAGCATAGCAGTCGCTGGGAAATTAGAGTCGGATCTGAGAGCTGCTGTTGCTGCTTGCTTTAGCCTAGTATTTGCAGAACGATGGGAGAAACCCGCATGGAGCGAAAGCCTCTTTGCCCTGGCATCCCCTCTGGGAAAGCACAGCATTCTTTGGGAAATCAGAGTCCGGTCTGAGGGATGCTCCTGTTTGCTTGAGCTGGTCTCCTCAGCACGGTGTAATAAACCCATATGGAGCGAAATCCTCTATGCCTGGGCATCCCTGCTGCATGGGAGAGAAGCGCGATTGCACCTGTGGAAAGAGCCTTAAGGAAAGGGAAATGTTTTTCACTCTGCTCCGCAGGAGCATATCTGTGGAAAGTGCAGCAAGCTGCCGGAGAGAAGAGCAGGAGCCGTTGGACTTCTGGTCTGGAAAAGATTGCGAAGCAGGAGAGCCGGCAATACAAGTATCCCCGGCTCCCAGTGCAGAGAGACAGAAGCCTGGCTGCTAAGGAGACAGGAAGGGATGCGTAGGGCAGGGCGCGTGCTCCACTCTTAGGAAGGAATCTGGGCAGAAAGCATGCCTGTCCTGAGCCTCTGGGCCCAAGGAGACAGCAGCTCCTTGGCCAGCTGTCCCTGGGGCAGACATGCGCTAGCCTCCAGGCGCCTACTCTGAACTCGCCGAATCAGCTCTCTGAAATAATGCGGAGTCAGATGCCGTCTTCCTCCATGATGGGGAAGCTCGGAGGAAGCATGGTGTTTAAGGGGAAGGAGTGGGCACAGTCCCCCAAAGCTCCCTAATCTGCGCACGGGCCTAGTGCAGGGATCCTGTCGCCTCCTCTCTCCTGTGGTGAAGGCACTGGCCTAGACCCGGAGTCTGCCTGATAGCCGGAGCAAATGGCAAAGCCTAACCTACCACAGAAGATGGTCATAGGCATAGAGTGCCATGCTAGGCCAAGCACGCTGCTGCAGGGTTGTGACTGTGTCTGCTTAGTTCCGCATAGCAAGGTGAATCCCGGGCGTAACCTCGGAGCCCGGGAAAGCAAGTCCCAAGAGGCACCAGCTCTCCCGCGGCTCTTCTTCGCTGCCGCGCAGAGTGAACACCCAAAGCCTTTCTGAGGAAGCAGCAGCGAAGTGCGGTTCGTGCCAAGCTGAAAACCTCTGCGTAAGCATAGTATTCCCTGGGAAATCAGAGTCGGATCTGAGGGCTGCTGTTGCTGCTTGCTTTAGACTCGTATTCGCAGCACGATGGGAGAAACCCGCATAGAGCGAAAGCCTCTTTGCCCTGGCATCCCCTCTGGGAAAGCACACCATTATTTCGGAAATCAGAGTCCGGTCTGAGTTATGCTCCTGTTTGCGTGAGCTGGTCTCCTCAGCACGGTGTAATAAACCCGCAGGGAGCGAAATCCTCTATGCCTGGGCATCCCCTCTGCCTGAGAGAGAAGCGCCGTTGCGCCTCTGGAAAGAGCATTAAAGAAAAGGGACACGTTTTTCAGGGCGGTCCCAAGGAGTAGTCTGTGGTAGGTGCAGCACGCTGCTCGGGGAGAAGAGCAAGTGCTGTTGGCCATGGTCTCGAAAAGGTGGCGAAGCAGGAGACCGGCCCTGGAAGGCACAGCGCCCGGAGGAAATACAAATGTCACCCACTCCCAGTGCAGAGAGACAGAAGCCTAGCTGCGAAGGAGACAGGAGAGGATGAGTAGGGCAGGGCATGTGCTCCACTCTTGGGAAGGAGTCTGGGCGGAGAGCATGCCTGTCCTTAACTCTGGGCCCAAGGAGACAGCAGTTCCTTGGCCACCCGTCCCTGGGGCAGACATGCGCTAGCCACCAGGCGCCTACTCTGAACTCGCAGAAACAGCTCCCTGAAATAACGGGGAGTCAGATGCCATCTTCCTCCAGGATGTGGAAGCTCGGAGGAGGCACGAGGTTTAAGGGGAAGGAGTGGGCACAGTCCCACAAACTCTCTAATCTGTGCACGGGCCGTGTGTAGGGATCCTGTCGCCTCCTCTCTCCTGTGGTGAAGGCACTGGCCTAGACCCCTAGGTTGCCTGAGAGCCGGAGCAAAAGCCAAAGCCTAACCTACCCCAGGAAATGGTCATAGGCATAGAGTGCCATGCTAGGCCAAGCACGCTGCTGCAGGGTTGTGACTGTGTCTGCTTAGTTCGGCATAGCAAGGTGAATCCCGGGCGTAAACTCGGAGACCGGGAGAGCAAGTCCCAAGAGGCAACAGCTCTCCCGCGGCTCTTCTTCCCTCCCGCGCAGAGTGAACACCCAAAGCCTTTCTGAGGAAGCAGCAGCGAAGTGCGGTTCGTGCCATGTGAAAACCTCTGCGAAAGCATAGCAGTCGCTGGGAAATTAGAGTCGGATCTGAGAGCTGCTGTTGCTGCTTGCTTTAGCCTAGTATTTGCAGAACGATGGGAGAAACCCGCATGGAGCGAAAGCCTCTTTGCCCTGGCATCCCCTCTGGGAAAGCACAGCATTCTTTGGGAAATCAGAGTCCGGTCTGAGGGATGCTCCTGTTTGCTTGAGCTGGTCTCCTCAGCACGGTGTAATAAACCCATATGGAGCGAAATCCTCTATGCCTGGGCATCCCTGCTGCATGGGAGAGAAGCGCGATTGCACCTGTGGAAAGAGCCTTAAGGAAAGGGAAATGTTTTTCACTCTGCTCCGCAGGAGCATATCTGTGGAAAGTGCAGCAAGCTGCCGGAGAGAAGAGCAGGAGCCGTTGGACTTCTGGTCTGGAAAAGATTGCGAAGCAGGAGAGCCGGCAATACAAGTATCCCCGGCTCCCAGTGCAGAGAGACAGAAGCCTGGCTGCTAAGGAGACAGGAAGGGATGCGTAGGGCAGGGCGCGTGCTCCACTCTTAGGAAGGAATCTGGGCAGAAAGCATGCCTGTCCTGAGCCTCTGGGCCCAAGGAGACAGCAGCTCCTTGGCCAGCTGTCCCTGGGGCAGACATGCGCTAGCCTCCAGGCGCCTACTCTGAACTCGCCGAATCAGCTCTCTGAAATAATGCGGAGTCAGATGCCGTCTTCCTCCATGATGGGGAAGCTCGGAGGAAGCATGGTGTTTAAGGGGAAGGAGTGGGCACAGTCCCCCAAAGCTCCCTAATCTGCGCACGGGCCTAGTGCAGGGATCCTGTCGCCTCCTCTCTCCTGTGGTGAAGGCACTGGCCTAGACCCGGAGTCTGCCTGATAGCCGGAGCAAATGGCAAAGCCTAACCTACCACAGAAGATGGTCATAGGCATAGAGTGCCATGCTAGGCCAAGCACGCTGCTGCAGGGTTGTGACTGTGTCTGCTTAGTTCCGCATAGCAAGGTGAATCCCGGGCGTAACCTCGGAGCCCGGGAAAGCAAGTCCCAAGAGGCACCAGCTCTCCCGCGGCTCTTCTTCGCTGCCGCGCAGAGTGAACACCCAAAGCCTTTCTGAGGAAGCAGCAGCGAAGTGCGGTTCGTGCCAAGCTGAAAACCTCTGCGTAAGCATAGTATTCCCTGGGAAATCAGAGTCGGATCTGAGGGCTGCTGTTGCTGCTTGCTTTAGACTCGTATTCGCAGCACGATGGGAGAAACCCGCATAGAGCGAAAGCCTCTTTGCCCTGGCATCCCCTCTGGGAAAGCACACCATTATTTCGGAAATCAGAGTCCGGTCTGAGTTATGCTCCTGTTTGCGTGAGCTGGTCTCCTCAGCACGGTGTAATAAACCCGCAGGGAGCGAAATCCTCTATGCCTGGGCATCCCCTCTGCCTGAGAGAGAAGCGCCGTTGCGCCTCTGGAAAGAGCATTAAAGAAAAGGGACACGTTTTTCAGGGCGGTCCCAAGGAGTAGTCTGTGGTAGGTGCAGCACGCTGCTCGGGGAGAAGAGCAAGTGCTGTTGGCCATGGTCTCGAAAAGGTGGCGAAGCAGGAGACCGGCCCTGGAAGGCACAGCGCCCGGAGGAAATACAAATGTCACCCACTCCCAGTGCAGAGAGACAGAAGCCTAGCTGCGAAGGAGACAGGAGAGGATGAGTAGGGCAGGGCATGTGCTCCACTCTTGGGAAGGAGTCTGGGCGGAGAGCATGCCTGTCCTTAACTCTGGGCCCAAGGAGACAGCAGTTCCTTGGCCACCCGTCCCTGGGGCAGACATGCGCTAGCCACCAGGCGCCTACTCTGAACTCGCAGAAACAGCTCCCTGAAATAACGGGGAGTCAGATGCCATCTTCCTCCAGGATGTGGAAGCTCGGAGGAGGCACGAGGTTTAAGGGGAAGGAGTGGGCACAGTCCCACAAACTCTCTAATCTGTGCACGGGCCGTGTGTAGGGATCCTGTCGCCTCCTCTCTCCTGTGGTGAAGGCACTGGCCTAGACCCCTAGGTTGCCTGAGAGCCGGAGCAAAAGCCAAAGCCTAACCTACCCCAGGAAATGGTCATAGGCATAGAGTGCCATGCTAGGCCAAGCACGCTGCTGCAGGGTTGTGACTGTGTCTGCTTAGTTCGGCATAGCAAGGTGAATCCCGGGCGTAAACTCGGAGACCGGGAGAGCAAGTCCCAAGAGGCAACAGCTCTCCCGCGGCTCTTCTTCCCTCCCGCGCAGAGTGAACACCCAAAGCCTTTCTGAGGAAGCAGCAGCGAAGTGCGGTTCGTGCCATGTGAAAACCTCTGCGAAAGCATAGCAGTCGCTGGGAAATTAGAGTCGGATCTGAGAGCTGCTGTTGCTGCTTGCTTTAGCCTAGTATTTGCAGAACGATGGGAGAAACCCGCATGGAGCGAAAGCCTCTTTGCCCTGGCATCCCCTCTGGGAAAGCACAGCATTCTTTGGGAAATCAGAGTCCGGTCTGAGGGATGCTCCTGTTTGCTTGAGCTGGTCTCCTCAGCACGGTGTAATAAACCCATATGGAGCGAAATCCTCTATGCCTGGGCATCCCTGCTGCATGGGAGAGAAGCGCGATTGCACCTGTGGAAAGAGCCTTAAGGAAAGGGAAATGTTTTTCACTCTGCTCCGCAGGAGCATATCTGTGGAAAGTGCAGCAAGCTGCCGGAGAGAAGAGCAGGAGCCGTTGGACTTCTGGTCTGGAAAAGATTGCGAAGCAGGAGAGCCGGCAATACAAGTATCCCCGGCTCCCAGTGCAGAGAGACAGAAGCCTGGCTGCTAAGGAGACAGGAAGGGATGCGTAGGGCAGGGCGCGTGCTCCACTCTTAGGAAGGAATCTGGGCAGAAAGCATGCCTGTCCTGAGCCTCTGGGCCCAAGGAGACAGCAGCTCCTTGGCCAGCTGTCCCTGGGGCAGACATGCGCTAGCCTCCAGGCGCCTACTCTGAACTCGCCGAATCAGCTCTCTGAAATAATGCGGAGTCAGATGCCGTCTTCCTCCATGATGGGGAAGCTCGGAGGAAGCATGGTGTTTAAGGGGAAGGAGTGGGCACAGTCCCCCAAAGCTCCCTAATCTGCGCACGGGCCTAGTGCAGGGATCCTGTCGCCTCCTCTCTCCTGTGGTGAAGGCACTGGCCTAGACCCGGAGTCTGCCTGATAGCCGGAGCAAATGGCAAAGCCTAACCTACCACAGAAGATGGTCATAGGCATAGAGTGCCATGCTAGGCCAAGCACGCTGCTGCAGGGTTGTGACTGTGTCTGCTTAGTTCCGCATAGCAAGGTGAATCCCGGGCGTAACCTCGGAGCCCGGGAAAGCAAGTCCCAAGAGGCACCAGCTCTCCCGCGGCTCTTCTTCGCTGCCGCGCAGAGTGAACACCCAAAGCCTTTCTGAGGAAGCAGCAGCGAAGTGCGGTTCGTGCCAAGCTGAAAACCTCTGCGTAAGCATAGTATTCCCTGGGAAATCAGAGTCGGATCTGAGGGCTGCTGTTGCTGCTTGCTTTAGACTCGTATTCGCAGCACGATGGGAGAAACCCGCATAGAGCGAAAGCCTCTTTGCCCTGGCATCCCCTCTGGGAAAGCACACCATTATTTCGGAAATCAGAGTCCGGTCTGAGTTATGCTCCTGTTTGCGTGAGCTGGTCTCCTCAGCACGGTGTAATAAACCCGCAGGGAGCGAAATCCTCTATGCCTGGGCATCCCCTCTGCCTGAGAGAGAAGCGCCGTTGCGCCTCTGGAAAGAGCATTAAAGAAAAGGGACACGTTTTTCAGGGCGGTCCCAAGGAGTAGTCTGTGGTAGGTGCAGCACGCTGCTCGGGGAGAAGAGCAAGTGCTGTTGGCCATGGTCTCGAAAAGGTGGCGAAGCAGGAGACCGGCCCTGGAAGGCACAGCGCCCGGAGGAAATACAAATGTCACCCACTCCCAGTGCAGAGAGACAGAAGCCTAGCTGCGAAGGAGACAGGAGAGGATGAGTAGGGCAGGGCATGTGCTCCACTCTTGGGAAGGAGTCTGGGCGGAGAGCATGCCTGTCCTTAACTCTGGGCCCAAGGAGACAGCAGTTCCTTGGCCACCCGTCCCTGGGGCAGACATGCGCTAGCCACCAGGCGCCTACTCTGAACTCGCAGAAACAGCTCCCTGAAATAACGGGGAGTCAGATGCCATCTTCCTCCAGGATGTGGAAGCTCGGAGGAGGCACGAGGTTTAAGGGGAAGGAGTGGGCACAGTCCCACAAACTCTCTAATCTGTGCACGGGCCGTGTGTAGGGATCCTGTCGCCTCCTCTCTCCTGTGGTGAAGGCACTGGCCTAGACCCCTAGGTTGCCTGAGAGCCGGAGCAAAAGCCAAAGCCTAACCTACCCCAGGAAATGGTCATAGGCATAGAGTGCCATGCTAGGCCAAGCACGCTGCTGCAGGGTTGTGACTGTGTCTGCTTAGTTCGGCATAGCAAGGTGAATCCCGGGCGTAAACTCGGAGACCGGGAGAGCAAGTCCCAAGAGGCAACAGCTCTCCCGCGGCTCTTCTTCCCTCCCGCGCAGAGTGAACACCCAAAGCCTTTCTGAGGAAGCAGCAGCGAAGTGCGGTTCGTGGCATGTGAAAACCTCTGCGAAAGCATAGCAGTCGCTGGGAAATTAGAGTCGGATCTGAGAGCTGCTGTTGCTGCTTGCTTTAGCCTAGTATTTGCAGAACGATGGGAGAAACCCGCCTGGAGCGAAAGCCTCTTTGCCCTGGCATCCCCTCTGGGAAAGCACAGCATTCTTTGGGAAATCAGAGTCCGGTCTGAGGGATGCTCCTGTTTGCTTGAGCTGGTCTCCTCAGCACGGTGTAATAAACCCATATGGAGCGAAATCCTCTATGCCTGGGCATCCCTGCTGCATGGGAGAGAAGCGCGATTGCACCTGTGGAAAGAGCCTTAAGGAAAGGGAAATGTTTTTCACTCTGCTCCGCAGGAGCATATCTGTGGAAAGTGCAGCAAGCTGCCGGAGAGAAGAGCAGGAGCCGTTGGACTTCTGGTCTGGAAAAGATTGCGAAGCAGGAGAGCCGGCAATACAAGTATCCCCGGCTCCCAGTGCAGAGAGACAGAAGCCTGGCTGCTAAGGAGACAGGAAGGGATGCGTAGGGCAGGGCGCGTGCTCCACTCTTAGGAAGGAATCTGGGCAGAAAGCATGCCTGTCCTGAGCCTCTGGGCCCAAGGAGACAGCAGCTCCTTGGCCAGCTGTCCCTGGGGCAGACATGCGCTAGCCTCCAGGCGCCTACTCTGAACTCGCCGAATCAGCTCTCTGAAATAATGCGGAGTCAGATGCCGTCTTCCTACATGATGGGGAAGCTCGGAGGAAGCATGGTGTTTAAGGGGAAGGAGTGGGCACAGTCCCCCAAAGCTCCCTAATCTGCGCACGGGCCTAGTGCAGGGATCCTGTCGCCTCCTCTCTCCTGTGGTGAAGGCACTGGCCTAGACCCGGAGTCTGCCTGATAGCCGGAGCAAATGGCAAAGCCTAACCTACCACAGAAGATGGTCATAGGCATAGAGTGCCATGCTAGGCCAAGCACGCTGCTGCAGGGTTGTGACTGTGTCTGCTTAGTTCCGCATAGCAAGGTGAATCCCGGGCGTAACCTCGGAGCCCGGGAAAGCAAGTCCCAAGAGGCACCAGCTCTCCCGCGGCTCTTCTTCGCTGCCGCGCAGAGTGAACACCCAAAGCCTTTCTGAGGAAGCAGCAGCGAAGTGCGGTTCGTGCCAAGCTGAAAACCTCTGCGTAAGCATAGTATTCCCTGGGAAATCAGAGTCGGATCTGAGGGCTGCTGTTGCTGCTTGCTTTAGACTCGTATTCGCAGCACGATGGGAGAAACCCGCATAGAGCGAAAGCCTCTTTGCCCTGGCATCCCCTCTGGGAAAGCACACCATTATTTCGGAAATCAGAGTCCGGTCTGAGTTATGCTCCTGTTTGCGTGAGCTGGTCTCCTCAGCACGGTGTAATAAACCCGCAGGGAGCGAAATCCTCTATGCCTGGGCATCCCCTCTGCCTGAGAGAGAAGCGCCGTTGCGCCTCTGGAAAGAGCATTAAAGAAAAGGGACACGTTTTTCAGGGCGGTCCCAAGGAGTAGTCTGTGGTAGGTGCAGCACGCTGCTCGGGGAGAAGAGCAAGTGCTGTTGGCCATGGTCTCGAAAAGGTGGCGAAGCAGGAGACCGGCCCTGGAAGGCACAGCGCCCGGAGGAAATACAAATGTCACCCACTCCCAGTGCAGAGAGACAGAAGCCTAGCTGCGAAGGAGACAGGAGAGGATGAGTAGGGCAGGGCATGTGCTCCACTCTTGGGAAGGAGTCTGGGCGGAGAGCATGCCTGTCCTTAACTCTGGGCCCAAGGAGACAGCAGTTCCTTGGCCACCCGTCCCTGGGGCAGACATGCGCTAGCCACCAGGCGCCTACTCTGAACTCGCAGAAACAGCTCCCTGAAATAACGGGGAGTCAGATGCCATCTTCCTCCAGGATGTGGAAGCTCGGAGGAGGCACGAGGTTTAAGGGGAAGGAGTGGGCACAGTCCCACAAACTCTCTAATCTGTGCACGGGCCGTGTGTAGGGATCCTGTCGCCTCCTCTCTCCTGTGGTGAAGGCACTGGCCTAGACCCCTAGGTTGCCTGAGAGCCGGAGCAAAAGCCAAAGCCTAACCTACCCCAGGAAATGGTCATAGGCATAGAGTGCCATGCTAGGCCAAGCACGCTGCTGCAGGGTTGTGACTGTGTCTGCTTAGTTCGGCATAGCAAGGTGAATCCCGGGCGTAAACTCGGAGACCGGGAGAGCAAGTCCCAAGAGGCAACAGCTCTCCCGCGGCTCTTCTTCCCTCCCGCGCAGAGTGAACACCCAAAGCCTTTCTGAGGAAGCAGCAGCGAAGTGCGGTTCGTGCCATGTGAAAACCTCTGCGAAAGCATAGCAGTCGCTGGGAATTTAGAGTCGGATCTGAGAGCTGCTGTTGCTGCTTGCTTTAGCCTAGTATTTGCAGAACGATGGGAGAAACCCGCATGGAGCGAAAGCCTCTTTGCCCTGGCATCCCCTCTGGGAAAGCACAGCATTCTTTGGGAAATCAGAGTCCGGTCTGAGGGATGCTCCTGTTTGCTTGAGCTGGTCTCCTCAGCACGGTGTAATAAACCCATATGGAGCGAAATCCTGTATGCCTGGGCATCCCTGCTGCATGGGAGAGAAGCGCGATTGCACCTGTGGAAAGAGCCTTAAGGAAAGGGAAATGTTTTTCACTCTGCTCCGCAGGAGCATATCTGTGGAAAGTGCAGCAAGCTGCCGGAGAGAAGAGCAGGAGCCGTTGGACTTCTGGTCTGGAAAAGATTGCGAAGCAGGAGAGCCGGCAATACAAGTATCCCCGGCTCCCAGTGCAGAGAGACAGAAGCCTGGCTGCTAAGGAGACAGGAAGGGATGCGTAGGGCAGGGCGCGTGCTCCACTCTTAGGAATGAATCTGGGCAGAAAGCATGCCTGTCCTGAGCCTCTGGGCCCAAGGAGACAGCAGCTCCTTGGCCAGCTGTCCCTGGGGCAGACATGCGCTAGCCTCCAGGCGCCTACTCTGAACTCGCCGAATCAGCTCTCTGAAATAATGCGGAGTCAGATGCCGTCTTCCTCCATGATGGGGAAGCTCGGAGGAAGCATGGTGTTTAAGGGGAAGGAGTGGGCACAGTCCCCCAAAGCTCCCTAATCTGCGCACGGGCCTAGTGCAGGGATCCTGTCGCCTCCTCTCTCCTGTGGTGAAGGCACTGGCCTAGACCCGGAGTCTGCCTGATAGCCGGAGCAAATGGCAAAGCCTAACCTACCACAGAAGATGGTCATAGGCATAGAGTGCCATGCTAGGCCAAGCACGCTGCTGCAGGGTTGTGACTGTGTCTGCTTAGTTCCGCATAGCAAGGTGAATCCCGGGCGTAACCTCGGAGCCCGGGAAAGCAAGTCCCAAGAGGCACCAGCTCTCCCGCGGCTCTTCTTCGCTGCCGCGCAGAGTGAACACCCAAAGCCTTTCTGAGGAAGCAGCAGCGAAGTGCGGTTCGTGCCAAGCTGAAAACCTCTGCGTAAGCATAGTATTCCCTGGGAAATCAGAGTCGGATCTGAGGGCTGCTGTTGCTGCTTGCTTTAGACTCGTATTCGCAGCACGATGGGAGAAACCCGCATAGAGCGAAAGCCTCTTTGCCCTGGCATCCCCTCTGGGAAAGCACACCATTATTTCGGAAATCAGAGTCCGGTCTGAGTTATGCTCCTGTTTGCGTGAGCTGGTCTCCTCAGCACGGTGTAATAAACCCGCAGGGAGCGAAATCCTCTATGCCTGGGCATCCCGTCTGCCTGAGAGAGAAGCGCCGTTGCGCCTCTGGAAAGAGCATTAAAGAAAAGGGACACGTTTTTCAGGGCGGTCCCAAGGAGTAGTCTGTGGTAGGTGCAGCACGCTGCTCGGGGAGAAGAGCAAGTGCTGTTGGCCATGGTCTCGAAAAGGTGGCGAAGCAGGAGACCGGCCCTGGAAGGCACAGCGCCCGGAGGAAATACAAATGTCACCCACTCCCAGTGCAGAGAGACAGAAGCCTAGCTGCGAAGGAGACAGGAGAGGATGAGTAGGGCAGGGCATGTGCTCCACTCTTGGGAAGGAGTCTGGGCGGAGAGCATGCCTGTCCTTAACTCTGGGCCCAAGGAGACAGCAGTTCCTTGGCCACCCGTCCCTGGGGCAGACATGCGCTAGCCACAAGGCGCCTACTCTGAACTCGCAGAAACAGCTCCCTGAAATAACGGGGAGTCAGATGCCATCTTCCTCCAGGATGTGGAAGCTCGGAGGAGGCACGAGGTTTAAGGGGAAGGAGTGGGCACAGTCCCACAAACTCTCTAATCTGTGCACGGGCCGTGTGTAGGGATCCTGTCGCCTCCTCTCTCCTGTGGTGAAGGCACTGGCTTAGACCCCTAGGTTGCCTGAGAGCCGGAGCAAAAGCCAAAGCCTAACCTACCCCAGGAAATGGTCATAGGCATAGAGTGCCATGCTAGGCCAAGCACGCTGCTGCAGGGTTGTGACTGTGTCTGCTTAGTTCGGCATAGCAAGGTGAATCCCGGGCGTAAACTCGGAGACCGGGAGAGCAAGTCCCAAGAGGCAACAGCTCTCCCGCGGCTCTTCTTCCCTCCCGCGCAGAGTGAACACCCAAAGCCTTTCTGAGGAAGCAGCAGCGAAGTGCGGTTCGTGCCATGTGAAAACCTCTGCGAAAGCATAGCAGTCGCTGGGAATTTAGAGTCGGATCTGAGAGCTGCTGTTGCTGCTTGCTTTAGCCTAGTATTTGCAGAACGATGGGAGAAACCCGCATGGAGCGAAAGCCTCTTTACCCTGGCATCCCCTCTGGGAAAGCACAGCATTCTTTGGGAAATCAGAGTCCGGTCTGAGGGATGCTCCTGTTTGCTTGAGCTGGTCTCCTCAGCACGGTGTAATAAACCCATATGGAGCGAAATCCTCTATGCCTGGGCATCCCTGCTGCATGGGAGAGAAGCGCGATTGCACCTGTGGAAAGAGCCTTAAGGAAAGGGAAATGTTTTTCACTCTGCTCCCCAGCAGCATATCTGTGGAAAGTGCAGCAAGCTGCCGGAGAGAAGAGCAGGAGCCGTTGGACTTCTGGTCTGGAAAAGATTGCGAAGCAGGAGAGCCGGTAATACAAGTATCCCCGGCTCCCAGTGCAGAGAGACAGAAGCCTGGCTGCTAAGGAGACAGGAAGGGATGCGTAGGGCAGGGCGCGTGCTCCACTCTTAGGAAGGAATCTGGGCAGAAAGCATGCCTGTCCTGAGCCTCTGGGCCCAAGGAGACAGCAGCTCCTTGGCCAGCTGTCCCTGGGGCAGACATGCGCTAGCCTCCAGGCGCCTACTCTGAACTCGCCGAATCAGCTCTCTGAAATAATGCGGAGTCAGATGCCGTCTTCCTCCATGATGGGGAAGCTCGGAGGAAGCATGGTGTTTAAGGGGAAGGAGTGGGCACAGTCCCCCAAAGCTCCCTAATCTGCGCACGGGCCTAGTGCAGGGATCCTGTCGCCTCCTCTCTCCTGTGGTGAAGGCACTGGCCTAGACCCGGAGTCTGCCTGATAGCCGGAGCAAATGGCAAAGCCTAACCTACCACAGAAGATGGTCATAGGCATAGAGTGCCATGCTAGGCCAAGCACGCTGCTGCAGGGTTGTGACTGTGTCTGCTTAGTTCCGCATAGCAAGGTGAATCCCGGGCGTAACCTCGGAGCCCGGGAAAGCAAGTCCCAAGAGGCACCAGCTCTCCCGCGGCTCTTCTTCGCTGCCGCGCAGAGTGAACACCCAAAGCCTTTCTGAGGAAGCAGCAGCGAAGTGCGGTTCGTGCCAAGATGAAAACCTCTGCGTAAGCATAGTATTCCCTGGGAAATCAGAGTCGGATCTGAGGGCTGCTGTTGCTGCTTGCTTTAGACTCGTATTCGCAGCACGATGGGAGAAACCCGCATAGAGCGAAAGCCTCTTTGCCCTGGCATCCCCTCTGGGAAAGCACACCATTATTTCGGAAATCAGAGTCCGGCCTGAGTTATGCTCCTGTTTGCGTGAGCTGGTCTCCTCAGCACGGTGTAATAAACCCGCAGGGAGCGAAATCCTCTATGCCTGGGCATCCCCTCTGGCTGAGAGAGAAGCGCCGTTGCGCCTCTGGAAAGAGCATTAAAGAAAAGGGACACGTTTTTCAGGGCGGTCCCAAGGAGTAGTCTGTGGTAGGTGCAGCACGCTGCTCGGGGAGAAGAGCAAGTGCTGTTGGCCATGGTCTCGAAAAGGTGGCGAAGCAGGAGACCGGCCCTGGAAGGCACAGCGCCCGGAGGAAATACAAATGTCACCCACTCCCAGTGCAGAGAGACAGAAGCCTAGCTGCGAAGGAGACAGGAGAGGATGAGTAGGGCAGGGCATGTGCTCCACTCTTGGGAAGGAGTCTGGGCGGAGAGCATGCCTGTCCTTAACTCTGGGCCCAAGGAGACAGCAGTTCCTTGGCCACCCGTCCCTGGGGCAGACATGCGCTAGCCACCAGGCGCCTACTCTGAACTCGCAGAAACAGCTCCCTGAAATAACGGGGAGTCAGATGCCATCTTCCTCCAGGATGTGGAAGCTCGGAGGAGGCACGAGGTTTAAGGGGAAGGAGTGGGCACAGTCCCACAAACTCTCTAATCTGTGCACGGGCCGTGTGTAGGGATCCTGTCGCCTCCTCTCTCCTGTGGTGAAGGCACTGGCCTAGACCCCTAGGTTGCCTGAGAGCCGGAGCAAAAGCCAAAGCCTAACCTACCCCAGGAAATGGTCATAGGCATAGAGTGCCATGCTAGGCCAAGCACGCTGCTGCAGGGTTGTGACTGTGTCTGCTTAGTTCGGCATAGCAAGGTGAATCCCGGGCGTAAACTCGGAGACCGGGAGAGCAAGTCCCAAGAGGCAACAGCTCTCCCGCGGCTCTTCTTCCCTCCCGCGCAGAGTGAACACCCAAAGCCTTTCTGAGGAAGCAGCAGCGAAGTGCGGTTCGTGCCATGTGAAAACCTCTGCGAAAGCATAGCAGTCGCTGGGAAATTAGAGTCGGATCTGAGAGCTGCTGTTGCTGCTTGCTTTAGCCTAGTATTTGCAGAACGATGGGAGAAACCCGCATGGAGCGAAAGCCTCTTTGCCCTGGCATCCCCTCTGGGAAAGCACAGCATTCTTTGGGAAATCAGAGTCCGGTCTGAGGGATGCTCCTGTTTGCTTGAGCTGGTCTCCTCAGCACGGTGTAATAAACCCATATGGAGCGAAATCCTCTATGCCTGGGCATCCCTGCTGCATGGGAGAGAAGCGCGATTGCACCTGTGGAAAGAGCCTTAAGGAAAGGGAAATGTTTTTCACTCTGCTCCGCAGGAGCATATCTGTGGAAAGTGCAGCAAGCTGCCGGAGAGAAGAGCAGGAGCCGTTGGACTTCTGGTCTGGAAAAGATTGCGAAGCAGGAGAGCCGGCAATACAAGTATCCCCGGCTCCCAGTGCAGAGAGACAGAAGCCTGGCTGCTAAGGAGACAGGAAGGGATGCGTAGGGCAGGGCGCGTGCTCCACTCTTAGGAAGGAATCTGGGCAGAAAGCATGCCTGTCCTGAGCCTCTGGGCCCAAGGAGACAGCAGCTCCTTGGCCAGCTGTCCCTGGGGCAGACATGCGCTAGCCTCCAGGCGCCTACTCTGAACTCGCCGAATCAGCTCTCTGAAATAATGCGGAGTCAGATGCCGTCTTCCTCCATGATGGGGAAGCTCGGAGGAAGCATGGTGTTTAAGGGGAAGGAGTGGGCACAGTCCCCCAAAGCTCCCTAATCTGCGCACGGGCCTAGTGCAGGGATCCTGTCGCCTCCTCTCTCCTGTGGTGAAGGCACTGGCCTAGACCCGGAGTCTGCCTGATAGCCGGAGCAAATGGCAAAGCCTAACCTACCACAGAAGATGGTCATAGGCATAGAGTGCCATGCTAGGCCAAGCACGCTGCTGCAGGGTTGTGACTGTGTCTGCTTAGTTCCGCATAGCAAGGTGAATCCCGGGCGTAACCTCGGAGCCCGGGAAAGCAAGTCCCAAGAGGCACCAGCTCTCCCGCGGCTCTTCTTCGCTGCCGCGCAGAGTGAACACCCAAAGCCTTTCTGAGGAAGCAGCAGCGAAGTGCGGTTCGTGCCAAGCTGAAAACCTCTGCGTAAGCATAGTATTCCCTGGGAAATCAGAGTCGGATCTGAGGGCTGCTGTTGCTGCTTGCTTTAGACTCGTATTCGCAGCACGATGGGAGAAACCCGCATAGAGCGAAAGCCTCTTTGCCCTGGCATCCCCTCTGGGAAAGCACACCATTATTTCGGAAATCAGAGTCCGGCCTGAGTTATGCTCCTGTTTGCGTGAGCTGGTCTCCTCAGCACGGTGTAATAAACCCGCAGGGAGCGAAATCCTCTATGCCTGGGCATCCCCTCTGCCTGAGAGAGAAGCGCCGTTGCGCCTCTGGAAAGAGCATTAAAGAAAAGGGACACGTTTTTCAGGGCGGTCCCAAGGAGTAGTCTGTGGTAGGTGCAGCACGCTGCTCGGGGAGAAGAGCAAGTGCTGTTGGCCATGGTCTCGAAAAGGTGGCGAAGCAGGAGACCGGCCCTGGAAGGCACAGCGCCCGGAGGAAATACAAATGTCACCCACTCCCAGTGCAGAGAGACAGAAGCCTAGCTGCGAAGGAGACAGGAGAGGATGAGTAGGGCAGGGCATGTGCTCCACTCTTGGGAAGGAGTCTGGGCGGAGAGCATGCCTGTCCTTAACTCTGGGCCCAAGGAGACAGCAGTTCCTTGGCCACCCGTCCCTGGGGCAGACATGCGCTAGCCACCAGGCGCCTACTCTGAACTCGCAGAAACAGCTCCCTGAAATAACGGGGAGTCAGATGCCATCTTCCTCCAGGATGTGGAAGCTCGGAGGAGGCACGAGGTTTAAGGGGAAGGAGTGGGCACAGTCCCACAAACTCTCTAATCTGTGCACGGGCCGTGTGTAGGGATCCTGTCGCCTCCTCTCTCCTGTGGTGAAGGCACTGGCCTAGACCCCTAGGTTGCCTGAGAGCCGGAGCAAAAGCCAAAGCCTAACCTACCCCAGGAAATGGTCATAGGCATAGAGTGCCATGCTAGGCCAAGCACGCTGCTGCAGGGTTGTGACTGTGTCTGCTTAGTTCGGCATAGCAAGGTGAATCCCGGGCGTAAACTCGGAGACCGGGAGAGCAAGTCCCAAGAGGCAACAGCTCTCCCGCGGCTCTTCTTCCCTCCCGTGCAGAGTGAACACCCAAAGCCTTTCTGAGGAAGCAGCAGCGAAGTGCGGTTCGTGCCATGTGAAAACCTCTGCGAAAGCATAGCAGTCGCTGGGAAATTAGAGTCGGATCTGAGAGCTGCTGTTGCTGCTTGCTTTAGCCTAGTATTTGCAGAACGATGGGAGAAACCCGCATGGAGCGAAAGCCTCTTTGCCCTGGCATCCCCTCTGGGAAAGCACAGCATTCTTTGGGAAATCAGAGTCCGGTCTGAGGGATGCTCCTGTTTGCTTGAGCTGGTCTCCTCAGCACGGTGTAATAAACCCATATGGAGCGAAATCCTCTATGCCTGGGCATCCCTGCTGCATGGGAGAGAAGCGCGATTGCACCTGTGGAAAGAGCCTTAAGGAAAGGGAAATGTTTTTCACTCTGCTCCGCAGGAGCATATCTGTGGAAAGTGCAGCAAGCTGCCGGAGAGAAGAGCAGGAGCCGTTGGACTTCTGGTCTGGAAAAGATTGCGAAGCAGGAGAGCCGGCAATACAAGTATCCCCGGCTCCCAGTGCAGAGAGACAGAAGCCTGGCTGCTAAGGAGACAGGAAGGGATGCGTAGGGCAGGGCGCGTGCTCCACTCTTAGGAAGGAATCTGGGCAGAAAGCATGCCTGTCCTGAGCCTCTGGGCCCAAGGAGACAGCAGCTCCTTGGCCAGCTGTCCCTGGGGCAGACATGCGCTAGCCTCCAGGCGCCTACTCTGAACTCGCCGAATCAGCTCTCTGAAATAATGCGGAGTCAGATGCCGTCTTCCTCCATGATGGGGAAGCTCGGAGGAAGCATGGTGTTTAAGGGGAAGGAGTGGGCACAGTCCCCCAAAGCTCCCTAATCTGCGCACGGGCCTAGTGCAGGGATCCTGTCGCCTCCTCTCTCCTGTGGTGAAGGCACTGGCCTAGACCCGGAGTCTGCCTGATAGCCGGAGCAAATGGCAAAGCCTAACCTACCACAGAAGATGGTCATAGGCATAGAGTGCCATGCTAGGCCAAGCACGCTGCTGCAGGGTTGTGACTGTGTCTGCTTAGTTCCGCATAGCAAGGTGAATCCCGGGCGTAACCTCGGAGCCCGGGAAAGCAAGTCCCAAGAGGCACCAGCTCTCCCGCGGCTCTTCTTCGCTGCCGCGCAGAGTGAACACCCAAAGCCTTTCTGAGGAAGCAGCAGCGAAGTGCGGTTCGTGCCAAGCTGAAAACCTCTGCGTAAGCATAGTATTCCCTGGGAAATCAGAGTCGGATCTGAGGGCTGCTGTTGCCGCTTGCTTTAGACTCGTATTCGCAGCACGATGGGAGAAACCCGCATAGAGCGAAAGCCTCTTTGCCCTGGCATCCCCTCTGGGAAAGCACACCATTATTTCGGAAATCAGAGTCCGGTCTGAGTTATGCTCCTGTTTGCGTGAGCTGGTCTCCTCAGCACGGTGTAATAAACCCGCAGGGAGCGAAATCCTCTATGCCTGGGCATCCCCTCTGGCTGAGAGAGAAGCGCCGTTGCGCCTCTGGAAAGAGCATTAAAGAAAAGGGACACGTTTTTCAGGGCGGTCCCAAGGAGTAGTCTGTGGTAGGTGCAGCACGCTGCTCGGGGAGAAGAGCAAGTGCTGTTGGCCATGGTCTCGAAAAGGTGGCGAAGCAGGAGACCGGCCCTGGAAGGCACAGCGCCCGGAGGAAATACAAATGTCACCCACTCCCAGTGCAGAGAGACAGAAGCCTAGCTGCGAAGGAGACAGGAGAGGATGAGTAGGGCAGGGCATGTGCTCCACTCTTGGGAAGGAGTCTGGGCGGAGAGCATGCCTGTCCTTAACTCTGGGCCCAAGGAGACAGCAGTTCCTTGGCCACCCGTCCCTGGGGCAGACATGCGCTAGCCACCAGGCGCCTACTCTGAACTCGCAGAAACAGCTCCCTGAAATAACGGGGAGTCAGATGCCATCTTCCTCCAGGATGTGGAAGCTCGGAGGAGGCACGAGGTTTAAGGGGAAGGAGTGGGCACAGTCCCACAAACTCTCTAATCTGTGCACGGGCCGTGTGTAGGGATCCTGTCGCCTCCTCTCTCCTGTGGTGAAGGCACTGGCCTAGACCCCTAGGTTGCCTGAGAGCCGGAGCAAAAGCCAAAGCCTAACCTACCCCAGGAAATGGTCATAGGCATAGAGTGCCATGCTAGGCCAAGCACGCTGCTGCAGGGTTGTGACTGTGTCTGCTTAGTTCGGCATAGCAAGGTGAATCCCGGGCGTAAACTCGGAGACCGGGAGAGCAAGTCCCAAGAGGCAACAGCTCTCCCGCGGCTCTTCTTCCCTCCCGCGCAGAGTGAACACCCAAAGCCTTTCTGAGGAAGCAGCAGCGAAGTGCGGTTCGTGCCATGTGAAAACCTCTGCGAAAGCATAGCAGTCGCTGGGAAATTAGAGTCGGATCTGAGAGCTGCTGTTGCTGCTTGCTTTAGCCTAGTATTTGCAGAACAATGGGAGAAACCCGCATGGAGTGAAAGCCTCTTTGCCCTGGCATCCCCTCTGGGAAAGCACAGCATTCTTTGGGAAATCAGAGTCCGGTCTGAGGGATGCTCCTGTTTGCTTGAGCTGGTCTCCTCAGCACGGTGTAATAAACCCATATGGAGCGAAATCCTCTATGCCTGGGCATCCCTGCTGCATGGGAGAGAAGCGCGATTGCACCTGTGGAAAGAGCCTTAAGGAAAGGGAAATGTTTTTCACTCTGCTCCGCAGGAGCATATCTGTGGAAAGTGCAGCAAGCTGCCGGAGAGAAGAGCAGGAGCCGTTGGACTTCTGGTCTGGAAAAGATTGCGAAGCAGGAGAGCCGGCAATACAAGTATCCCCGGCTCCCAGTGCAGAGAGACAGAAGCCTGGCTGCTAAGGAGACAGGAAGGGATGCGTAGGGCAGGGCGCGTGCTCCACTCTTAGGAAGGAATCTGGGCAGAAAGCATGCCTGTCCTGAGCCTCTGGGCCCAAGGAGACAGCAGCTCCTTGGCCAGCTGTCCCTGGGGCAGACATGCGCTAGCCTCCAGGCGCCTACTCTGAACTCGCCGAATCAGCTCTCTGAAATAATGCGGAGTCAGATGCCGTCTTCCTCCATGATGGGGAAGCTCGGAGGAAGCATGGTGTTTAAGGGGAAGGAGTGGGCACAGTCCCCCAAAGCTCCCTAATCTGCGCACGGGCCTAGTGCAGGGATCCTGTCGCCTCCTCTCTCCTGTGGTGAAGGCACTGGCCTAGACCCGGAGTCTGCCTGATAGCCGGAGCAAATGGCAAAGCCTAACCTACCACAGAAGATGGTCATAGGCATAGAGTGCCATGCTAGGCCAAGCACGCTGCTGCAGGGTTGTGACTGTGTCTGCTTAGTTCCGCATAGCAAGGTGAATCCCGGGCGTAACCTCGGAGCCCGGGAAAGCAAGTCCCAAGAGGCACCAGCTCTCCCGCGGCTCTTCTTCGCTGCCGCGCAGAGTGAACACCCAAAGCCTTTCTGAGGAAGCAGCAGCGAAGTGCGGTTCGTGCCAAGCTGAAAACCTCTGCGTAAGCATAGTATTCCCTGGGAAATCAGAGTCGGATCTGAGGGCTGCTGTTGCTGCTTGCTTTAGACTCGTATTCGCAGCACGATGGGAGAAACCCGCATAGAGCGAAAGCCTCTTTGCCCTGGCATCCCCTCTGGGAAAGCACACCATTATTTCGGAAATCAGAGTCCGGTCTGAGTTATGCTCCTGTTTGCGTGAGCTGGTCTCCTCAGCACGGTGTAATAAACCCGCAGGGAGCGAAATCCTCTATGCCTGGGCATCCCCTCTGGCTGAGAGAGAAGCGCCGTTGCGCCTCTGGAAAGAGCATTAAAGAAAAGGGACACGTTTTTCAGGGCGGTCCCAAGGAGTAGTCTGTGGTAGGTGCAGCACGCTGCTCGGGGAGAAGAGCAAGTGCTGTTGGCCATGGTCTCGAAAAGGTGGCGAAGCAGGAGACCGGCCCTGGAAGGCACAGCGCCCGGAGGAAATACAAATGTCACCCACTCCCAGTGCAGAGAGACAGAAGCCTAGCTGCGAAGGAGACAGGAGAGGATGAGTAGGGCAGGGCATGTGCTCCACTCTTGGGAAGGAGTCTGGGCGGAGAGCATGCCTGTCCTTAACTCTGGGCCCAAGGAGACAGCAGTTCCTTGGCCACCCGTCCCTGGGGCAGACATGCGCTAGCCACCAGGCGCCTACTCTGAACTCGCAGAAACAGCTCCCTGAAATAACGGGGAGTCAGATGCCATCTTCCTCCAGGATGTGGAAGCTCGGAGGAGGCACGAGGTTTAAGGGGAAGGAGTGGGCACAGTCCCACAAACTCTCTAATCTGTGCACGGGCCGTGTGTAGGGATCCTGTCGCCTCCTCTCTCCTGTGGTGAAGGCACTGGCCTAGACCCCTAGGTTGCCTGAGAGCCGGAGCAAAAGCCAAAGCCTAACCTACCCCAGGAAATGGTCATAGGCATAGAGTGCCATGCTAGGCCAAGCACGCTGCTGCAGGGTTGTGACTGTGTCTGCTTAGTTCGGCATAGCAAGGTGAATCCCGGGCGTAAACTCGGAGACCGGGAGAGCAAGTCCCAAGAGGCAACAGCTCTCCCGCGGCTCTTCTTCCCTCCCGCGCAGAGTGAACACCCAAAGCCTTTCTGAGGAAGCAGCAGCGAAGTGCGGTTCGTGCCATGTGAAAACCTCTGCGAAAGCATAGCAGTCGCTGGGAAATTAGAGTCGGATCTGAGAGCTGCTGTTGCTGCTTGCTTTAGCCTAGTATTTGCAGAACGATGGGAGAAACCCGCATGGAGCGAAAGCCTCTTTGCCCTGGCATCCCCTCTGGGAAAGCACAGCATTCTTTGGGAAATCAGAGTCCGGTCTGAGGGATGCTCCTGTTTGCTTGAGCTGGTCTCCTCAGCACGGTGTAATAAACCCATATGGAGCGAAATCCTCTATGCCTGGGCATCCCTGCTGCATGGGAGAGAAGCGCGATTGCACCTGTGGAAAGAGCCTTAAGGAAAGGGAAATGTTTTTCACTCTGCTCCGCAGGAGCATATCTGTGGAAAGTGCAGCAAGCTGCCGGAGAGAAGAGCAGGAGCCGTTGGACTTCTGGTCTGGAAAAGATTGCGAAGCAGGAGAGCCGGCAATACAAGTATCCCCGGCTCCCAGTGCAGAGAGACAGAAGCCTGGCTGCTAAGGAGACAGGAAGGGATGCGTAGGGCAGGGCGCGTGCTCCACTCTTAGGAAGGAATCTGGGCAGAAAGCATGCCTGTCCTGAGCCTCTGGGCCCAAGGAGACAGCAGCTCCTTGGCCAGCTGTCCCTGGGGCAGACATGCGCTAGCCTCCAGGCGCCTACTCTGAACTCGCCGAATCAGCTCTCTGAAATAATGCGGAGTCAGATGCCGTCTTCCTCCATGATGGGGAAGCTCGGAGGAAGCATGGTGTTTAAGGGGAAGGAGTGGGCACAGTCCCCCAAAGCTCCCTAATCTGCGCACGGGCCTAGTGCAGGGATCCTGTCGCCTCCTCTCTCCTGTGGTGAAGGCACTGGCCTAGACCCGGAGTCTGCCTGATAGCCGGAGCAAATGGCAAAGCCTAACCTACCACAGAAGATGGTCATAGGCATAGAGTGCCATGCTAGGCCAAGCACGCTGCTGCAGGGTTGTGACTGTGTCTGCTTAGTTCCGCATAGCAAGGTGAATCCCGGGCGTAACCTCGGAGCCCGGGAAAGCAAGTCCCAAGAGGCACCAGCTCTCCCACGGCACTTCTTCGCTGCCGCGCAGAGTGAACACCCAAAGCCTTTGTGAGGAAGCAGCAGCGAAGTGCGGTTCGTGCCAAGCTGAAAACCTCTGCGTAAGCATAGTATTCCCTGGGAAATCAGAGTCGGATCTGAGGGCTGCTGTTGCCGCTTGCTTTAGACTCGTATTCGCAGCACGATGGGAGAAACCCGCATAGAGCGAAAGCCTCTTTGCCCTGGCATCCCCTCTGGGAAAGCACACCATTATTTCGGAAATCAGAGTCCGGTCTGAGTTATGCTCCTGTTTGCGTGAGCTGGTCTCCTCAGCACGGTGTAATAAACCCGCAGGGAGCGAAATCCTCTATGCCTGGGCATCCCCTCTGGCTGAGAGAGAAGCGCCGTTGCGCCTCTGGAAAGAGCATTAAAGAAAAGGGACACGTTTTTCAGGGCGGTCCCAAGGAGTAGTCTGTGGTAGGTGCAGCACGCTGCTCGGGGAGAAGAGCAAGTGCTGTTGGCCATGGTCTCGAAAAGGTGGCGAAGCAGGAGACCGGCCCTGGAAGGCACAGCGCCCGGAGGAAATACAAATGTCACCCACTCCCAGTGCAGAGAGACAGAAGCCTAGCTGCGAAGGAGACAGGAGAGGATGAGTAGGGCAGGGCATGTGCTCCACTCTTGGGAAGGAGTCTGGGCGGAGAGCATGCCTGTCCTTAACTCTGGGCCCAAGGAGACAGCAGTTCCTTGGCCACCCGTCCCTGGGGCAGACATGCGCTAGCCACCAGGCGCCTACTCTGAACTCGCAGAAACAGCTCCCTGAAATAACGGGGAGTCAGATGCCATCTTCCTCCAGGATGTGGAAGCTCGGAGGAGGCACGAGGTTTAAGGGGAAGGAGTGGGCACAGTCCCACAAACTCTCTAATCTGTGCACGGGCCGTGTGTAGGGATCCTGTCGCCTCCTCTCTCCTGTGGTGAAGGCACTGGCCTAGACCCCTAGGTTGCCTGAGAGCCGGAGCAAAAGCCAAAGCCTAACCTACCCCAGGAAATGGTCATAGGCATAGAGTGCCATGCTAGGCCAAGCACGCTGCTGCAGGGTTGTGACTGTGTCTGCTTAGTTCGGCATAGCAAGGTGAATCCCGGGCGTAAACTCGGAGACCGGGAGAGCAAGTCCCAAGAGGCAACAGCTCTCCCGCGGCTCTTCTTCCCTCCCGCGCAGAGTGAACACCCAAAGCCTTTCTGAGGAAGCAGCAGCGAAGTGCGGTTCGTGCCATGTGAAAACCTCTGCGAAAGCATAGCAGTCGCTGGGAAATTAGAGTCGGATCTGAGAGCTGCTGTTGCTGCTTGCTTTAGCCTAGTATTTGCAGAACGATGGGAGAAACCCGCATGGAGCGAAAGCCTCTTTGCCCTGGCATCCCCTCTGGGAAAGCACAGCATTCTTTGGGAAATCAGAGTCCGGTCTGAGGGATGCTCCTGTTTGCTTGAGCTGGTCTCCTCAGCACGGTGTAATAAACCCATATGGAGCGAAATCCTCTATGCCTGGGCATCCCTGCTGCATGGGAGAGAAGCGCGATTGCACCTGTGGAAAGAGCCTTAAGGAAAGGGAAATGTTTTTCACTCTGCTCCGCAGGAGCATATCTGTGGAAAGTGCAGCAAGCTGCCGGAGAGAAGAGCAGGAGCCGTTGGACTTCTGGTCTGGAAAAGATTGCGAAGCAGGAGAGCCGGCAATACAAGTATCCCCGGCTCCCAGTGCAGAGAGACAGAAGCCTGGCTGCTAAGGAGACAGGAAGGGATGCGTAGGGCAGGGCGCGTGCTCCACTCTTAGGAAGGAATCTGGGCAGAAAGCATGCCTGTCCTGAGCCTCTGGGCCCAAGGAGACAGCAGCTCCTTGGCCAGCTGTCCCTGGGGCAGACATGCGCTAGCCTCCAGGCGCCTACTCTGAACTCGCCGAATCAGCTCTCTGAAATAATGCGGAGTCAGATGCCGTCTTCCTCCATGATGGGGAAGCTCGGAGGAAGCATGGTGTTTAAGGGGAAGGAGTGGGCACAGTCCCCCAAAGCTCCCTAATCTGCGCACGGGCCTAGTGCAGGGATCCTGTCGCCTCCTCTCTCCTGTGGTGAAGGCACTGGCCTAGACCCGGAGTCTGCCTGATAGCCGGAGCAAATGGCAAAGCCTAACCTACCACAGAAGATGGTCATAGGCATAGAGTGCCATGCTAGGCCAAGCACGCTGCTGCAGGGTTGTGACTGTGTCTGCTTAGTTCCGCATAGCAAGGTGAATCCCGGGCGTAACCTCGGAGCCCGGGAAAGCAAGTCCCAAGAGGCACCAGCTCTCCCGCGGCTCTTCTTCGCTGCCGCGCAGAGTGAACACCCAAAGCCTTTCTGAGGAAGCAGCAGCGAAGTGCGGTTCGTGCCAAGCTGAAAACCTCTGCGTAAGCATAGTATTCCCTGGGAAATCAGAGTCGGATCTGAGGGCTGCTGTTGCTGCTTGCTTTAGACTCGTATTCGCAGCACGATGGGAGAAACCCGCATAGAGCGAAAGCCTCTTTGCCCTGGCATCCCCTCTGGGAAAGCACACCATTATTTCGGAAATCAGAGTCCGGTCTGAGTTATGCTCCTGTTTGCGTGAGCTGGTCTCCTCAGCACGGTGTAATAAACCCGCAGGGAGCGAAATCCTCTATGCCTGGGCATCCCCTCTGCCTGAGAGAGAAGCGCCGTTGCGCCTCTGGAAAGAGCATTAAGGAAAAGGGACACGTTTTTCAGGGCGGTCCCAAGGAGTAGTCTGTGGTAGGTGCAGCACGCTGCTCGGGGAGAAGAGCAAGTGCTGTTGGCCATGGTCTCGAAAAGGTGGCGAAGCAGGAGACCGGCCCTGGAAGGCACAGCGCCCGGAGGAAATACAAATGTCACCCACTCCCAGTGCAGAGAGACAGAAGCCTAGCTGCGAAGGAGACAGGAGAGGATGAGTAGGGCAGGGCATGTGCTCCACTCTTGGGAAGGAGTCTGGGCGGAGAGCATGCCTGTCCTTAACTCTGGGCCCAAGGAGACAGCAGTTCCTTGGCCACCCGTCCCTGGGGCAGACATGCGCTAGCCACCAGGCGCCTACTCTGAACTCGCAGAAACAGCTCCCTGAAATAACGGGGAGTCAGATGCCATCTTCCTCCAGGATGTGGAAGCTCGGAGGAGGCACGAGGTTTAAGGGGAAGGAGTGGGCACAGTCCCACAAACTCTCTAATCTGTGCACGGGCCGTGTGTAGGGATCCTGTCGCCTCCTCTCTCCTGTGGTGAAGGCACTGGCCTAGACCCCTAGGTTGCCTGAGAGCCGGAGCAAAAGCCAAAGCCTAACCTACCCCAGGAAATGGTCATAGGCATAGAGTGCCATGCTAGGCCAAGCACGCTGCTGCAGGGTTGTGACTGTGTCTGCTTAGTTCGGCATAGCAAGGTGAATCCCGGGCGTAAACTCGGAGACCGGGAGAGCAAGTCCCAAGAGGCAACAGCTCTCCCGCGGCTCTTCTTCCCTCCCGCGCAGAGTGAACACCCAAAGCCTTTCTGAGGAAGCAGCAGCGAAGTGCGGTTCGTGCCATGTGAAAACCTCTGCGAAAGCATAGCAGTCGCTGGGAAATTAGAGTCGGATCTGAGAGCTGCTGTTGCTGCTTGCTTTAGCCTAGTATTTGCAGAACGATGGGAGAAACCCGCATGGAGCGAAAGCCTCTTTGCCCTGGCATCCCCTCTGGGAAAGCACAGCATTCTTTGGGAAATCAGAGTCCGGTCTGAGGGATGCTCCTGTTTGCTTGAGCTGGTCTCCTCAGCACGGTGTAATAAACCCATATGGAGCGAAATCCTCTATGCCTGGGCATCCCTGCTGCATGGGAGAGAAGCGCGATTGCACCTGTGGAAAGAGCCTTAAGGAAAGGGAAATGTTTTTCACTCTGCTCCGCAGGAGCATATCTGTGGAAAGTGCAGCAAGCTGCCGGAGAGAAGAGCAGGAGCCGTTGGACTTCTGGTCTGGAAAAGATTGCGAAGCAGGAGAGCCGGCAATACAAGTATCCCCGGCTCCCAGTGCAGAGAGACAGAAGCCTGGCTGCTAAGGAGACAGGAAGGGATGCGTAGGGCAGGGCGCGTGCTCCACTCTTAGGAAGGAATCTGGGCAGAAAGCATGCCTGTCCTGAGCCTCTGGGCCCAAGGAGACAGCAGCTCCTTGGCCAGCTGTCCCTGGGGCAGACATGCGCTAGCCTCCAGGCGCCTACTCTGAACTCGCCGAATCAGCTCTCTGAAATAATGCGGAGTCAGATGCCGTCTTCCTCCATGATGGGGAAGCTCGGAGGAAGCATGGTGTTTAAGGGGAAGGAGTGGGCACAGTCCCCCAAAGCTCCCTAATCTGCGCACGGGCCTAGTGCAGGGATCCTGTCGCCTCCTCTCTCCTGTGGTGAAGGCACTGGCCTAGACCCGGAGTCTGCCTGATAGCCGGAGCAAATGGCAAAGCCTAACCTACCACAGAAGATGGTCATAGGCATAGAGTGCCATGCTAGGCCAAGCACGCTGCTGCAGGGTTGTGACTGTGTCTGCTTAGTTCCGCATAGCAAGGTGAATCCCGGGCGTAACCTCGGAGCCCGGGAAAGCAAGTCCCAAGAGGCACCAGCTCTCCCGCGGCTCTTCTTCGCTGCCGCGCAGAGTGAACACCCAAAGCCTTTCTGAGGAAGCAGCAGCGAAGTGCGGTTCGTGCCAAGCTGAAAACCTCTGCGTAAGCATAGTATTCCCTGGGAAATCAGAGTCGGATCTGAGGGCTGCTGTTGCTGCTTGCTTTAGACTCGTATTCGCAGCACGATGGGAGAAACCCGCATAGAGCGAAAGCCTCTTTGCCCTGGCATCCCCTCTGGGAAAGCACACCATTATTTCGGAAATCAGAGTCCGGCCTGAGTTATGCTCCTGTTTGCGTGAGCTGTTCTCCTCAGCACGGTGTAATAAACCCGCAGGGAGCGAAATCCTCTATGCCTGGGCATCCCCTCTGGCTGAGAGAGAAGCGCCGTTGCGCCTCTGGAAAGAGCATTAAAGAAAAGGGACACGTTTTTCAGGGCGGTCCCAAGGAGTAGTCTGTGGTAGGTGCAGCACGCTGCTCGGGGAGAAGAGCAAGTGCTGTTGGCCATGGTCTCGAAAAGGTGGCGAAGCAGGAGACCGGCCCTGGAAGGCACAGCGCCCGGAGGAAATACAAATGTCACCCACTCCCAGTGCAGAGAGACAGAAGCCTAGCTGCGAAGGAGACAGGAGAGGATGAGTAGGGCAGGGCATGTGCTCCACTCTTGGGAAGGAGTCTGGGCGGAGAGCATGCCTGTCCTTAACTCTGGGCCCAAGGAGACAGCAGTTCCTTGGCCACCCGTCCCTGGGGCAGACATGCGCTAGCCACCAGGCGCCTACTCTGAACTCGCAGAAACAGCTCCCTGAAATAACGGGGAGTCAGATGCCATCTTCCTCCAGGATGTGGAAGCTCGGACGAGGCACGAGGTTTAAGGGGAAGGAGTGGGCACAGTCCCACAAACTCTCTAATCTGTGCACGGGCCGTGTGTAGGGATCCTGTCGCCTCCTCTCTCCTGTGGTGAAGGCACTGGCCTAGACCCCTAGGTTGCCTGAGAGCCGGAGCAAAAGCCAAAGCCTAACCTACCCCAGGAAATGGTCATAGGCATAGAGTGCCATGCTAGGCCAAGCACGCTGCTGCAGGGTTGTGACTGTGTCTGCTTAGTTCGGCATAGCAAGGTGAATCCCGGGCGTAAACTCGGAGACCGGGAGAGCAAGTCCCAAGAGGCAACAGCTCTCCGGCGGCTCTTCTTCCCTCCCGCGCAGAGTGAACACCCAAAGCCTTTCTGAGGAAGCAGCAGCGAAGTGCGGTTCGTGCCATGTGAAAACCTCTGCGAAAGCATAGCAGTCGCTGGGAAATTAGAGTCGGATCTGAGAGCTGCTGTTGCTGCTTGCTTTAGCCTAGTATTTGCAGAACGATGGGAGAAACCCGCATGGAGCGAAAGCCTCTTTGCCCTGGCATCCCCTCTGGGAAAGCACAGCATTCTTTGGGAAATCAGAGTCCGGTCTGAGGGATTCTCCTGTTTGCTTGAGCTGGTCTCCTCAGCACGGTGTAATAAACCCCTATGGAGCGAAATCCTCTATGCCTGGGCATCCCTGCTGCATGGGAGAGAAGCGCGATTGCACCTGTGGAAAGAGCCTTAAGGAAAGGGAAATGTTTTTCACTCTGCTCCGCAGGAGCATATCTGTGGAAAGTGCAGCAAGCTGCCGGAGAGAAGAGCAGGAGCCGTTGGACTTCTGGTCTGGAAAAGATTGCGAAGCAGGAGAGCCGGCTATACAAGTATCCCCGGCTCCCAGTGCAGAGAGACAGAAGCCTGGCTGCTAAGGAGACAGGAAGGGATGCGTAGGGCAGGGCGCGTGCTCCACTCTTAGGAAGGAATCTGGGCAGAAAGCATGCCTGTCCTGAGCCTCTGGGCCCAAGGAGACAGCAGCTCCTTGGCCAGCTGTCCCTGGGGCAGACATGCGCTAGCCTCCAGGCGCCTACTCTGAACTCGCCGAATCAGCTCTCTGAAATAATGCGGAGTCAGATGCCGTCTTCCTCCATGATGGGGAAGCTCGGAGGAAGCATGGTGTTTAAGGGGAAGGAGTGGGCACAGTCCCCCAAAGCTCCCTAATCTGCGCACGGGCCTAGTGCAGGGATCCTGTCGCCTCCTCTCTCCTGTGGTGAAGGCACTGGCCTAGACCCGGAGTCTGCCTGATAGCCGGAGCAAATGGCAAAGCCTAACCTACCACAGAAGATGGTCATAGGCATAGAGTGCCATGCTAGGCCAAGCACGCTGCTGCAGGGTTGTGACTGTGTCTGCTTAGTTCCGCATAGCAAGGTGAATCCCGGGCGTAACCTCGGAGCCCGGGAAAGCAAGTCCCAAGAGGCACCAGCTCTCCCGCGGCTCTTCTTCGCTGCCGCGCAGAGTGAACACCCAAAGCCTTTCTGAGGAAGCAGCAGCGAAGTGCGGTTCGTGCCAAGCTGAAAACCTCTGCGTAAGCATAGTATTCCCTGGGAAATCAGAGTCGGATCTGAGGGCTGCTGTTGCTGCTTGCTTTAGACTCGTATTCGCAGCACGATGGGAGAAACCCGCATAGAGCGAAAGCCTCTTTGCCCTGGCATCCCCTCTGGGAAAGCACACCATTATTTCGGAAATCAGAGTCCGGTCTGAGTTATGCTCCTGTTTGCGTGAGCTGGTCTCCTCAGCACGGTGTAATAAACCCGCAGGGAGCGAAATCCTCTATGCCTGGGCATCCCCTCTGGCTGAGAGAGAAGCGCCGTTGCGCCTCTGGAAAGAGCATTAAAGAAAAGGGACACGTTTTTCAGGGCGGTCCCAAGGAGTAGTCTGTGGTAGGTGCAGCACGCTGCTCGGGGAGAAGAGCAAGTGCTGTTGGCCATGGTCTCGAAAAGGTGGCGAAGCAGGAGACCGGCCCTGGAAGGCACAGCGCCCGGAGGAAATACAAATGTCACCCACTCCCAGTGCAGAGAGACAGAAGCCTAGCTGCGAAGGAGACAGGAGAGGATGAGTAGGGCAGGGCATGTGCTCCACTCTTGGGAAGGAGTCTGGGCGGAGAGCATGCCTGTCCTTAACTCTGGGCCCAAGGAGACAGCAGTTCCTTGGCCACCCGTCCCTGGGGCAGACATGCGCTAGCCACCAGGCGCCTACTCTGAACTCGCAGAAACAGCTCCCTGAAATAACGGGGAGTCAGATGCCATCTTCCTCCAGGATGTGGAAGCTCGGAGGAGGCACGAGGTTTAAGGGGAAGGAGTGGGCACAGTCCCACAAACTCTCTAATCTGTGCACGGGCCGTGTGTAGGGATCCTGTCGCCTCCTCTCTCCTGTGGTGAAGGCACTGGCCAAGACCCCTAGGTTGCCTGAGAGCCGGAGCAAAAGCCAAAGCCTAACCTACCCCAGGAAATGGTCATAGGCATAGAGTGCCATGCTAGGCCAAGCACGCTGCTGCAGGGTTGTGACTGTGTCTGCTTAGTTCGGCATAGCAAGGTGAATCCCGGGCGTAAACTCGGAGACCGGGAGAGCAAGTCCCAAGAGGCAACAGCTCTCCCGCGGCTCTTCTTCCCTCCCGCGCAGAGTGAACACCCAAAGCCTTTCTGAGGAAGCAGCAGCGAAGTGCGGTTCGTGCCATGTGAAAACCTCTGCGAAAGCATAGCAGTCGCTGGGAAATTAGAGTCGGATCTGAGAGCTGCTGTTGCTGCTTGCTTTAGCCTAGTATTTGCAGAACGATGGGAGAAACCCGCATGGAGCGAAAGCCTCTTTGCCCTGGCATCCCCTCTGGGAAAGCACAGCATTCTTTGGGAAATCAGAGTCCGGTCTGAGGGATGCTCCTGTTTGCTTGAGCTGGTCTCCTCAGCACGGTGTAATAAACCCATATGGAGCGAAATCCTCTATGCCTGGGCATCCCTGCTGCATGGGAGAGAAGCGCGATTGCACCTGTGGAAAGAGCCTTAAGGAAAGGGAAATGTTTTTCACTCTGCTCCGCAGGAGCCTATCTGTGGAAAGTGCAGCAAGCTGCCGGAGAGAAGAGCAGGAGCCGTTGGACTTCTGGTCTGGAAAAGATTGCGAAGCAGGAGAGCCGGCAATACAAGTATCCCCGGCTCCCAGTGCAGAGAGACAGAAGCCTGGCTGCTAAGGAGACAGGAAGGGATGCGTAGGGCAGGGCGCGTGCTCCACTCTTAGGAAGGAATCTGGGCAGAAAGCATGCCTGTCCTGAGCCTCTGGGCCCAAGGAGACAGCAGCTCCTTGGCCAGCTGTCCCTGGGGCAGACATGCGCTAGCCTCCAGGCGCCTACTCTGAACTCGCCGAATCAGCTCTCTGAAATAATGCGGAGTCAGATGCCGTCTTCCTCCATGATGGGGAAGCTCGGAGGAAGCATGGTGTTTAAGGGGAAGGAGTGGGCACAGTCCCCCAAAGCTCCCTAATCTGCGCACGGGCCTAGTGCAGGGATCCTGTCGCCTCCTCTCTCCTGTGGTGAAGGCACTGGCCTAGACCCGGAGTCTGCCTGATAGCCGGAGCAAATGGCAAAGCCTAACCTACCACAGAAGATGGTCATAGGCATAGAGTGCCATGCTAGGCCAAGCACGCTGCTGCGGGTTGTGACTGTGTCTGCTTAGTTCCGCATAGCAAGGTGAATCCCGGGCGTAACCTCGGAGCCCGGGAAAGCAAGTCCCAAGAGGCACCAGCTCTCCCGCGGCTCTTCTTCGCTGCCGCGCAGAGTGAACACCCAAAGCCTTTCTGAGGAAGCAGCAGCGAAGTGCGGTTCGTGCCAAGCTGAAAACCTCTGCGTAAGCATAGTATTCCCTGGGAAATCAGAGTCGGATCTGAGGGCTGCTGTTGCCGCTTGCTTTAGACTCGTATTCGCAGCACGATGGGAGAAACCCGCATAGAGCGAAAGCCTCTTTGCCCTGGCATCCCCTCTGGGAAAGCACACCATTATTTCGGAAATCAGAGTCCGGTCTGAGTTATGCTCCTGTTTGCGTGAGCTGGTCTCCTCAGCACGGTGTAATAAACCCGCAGGGAGCGAAATCCTCTATGCCTGGGCATCCCCTCTGGCTGAGAGAGAAGCGCCGTTGCGCCTCTGGAAAGAGCATTAAAGAAAAGGGACACGTTTTTCAGGGCGGTCCCAAGGAGTAGTCTGTGGTAGGTGCAGCACGCTGCTCGGGGAGAAGAGCAAGTGCTGTTGGCCATGGTCTCGAAAAGGTGGCAAAGCAGGAGACCGGCCCTGGAAGGCACAGCGCCCGGAGGAAATACAAATGTCACCCACTCCCAGTGCAGAGAGACAGAAGCCTAGCTGCGAAGGAGACAGGAGAGGATGAGTAGGGCAGGGCATGTGCTCCACTCTTGGGAAGGAGTCTGGGCGGAGAGCATGCCTGTCCTTAACTCTGGGCCCAAGGAGACAGCAGTTCCTTGGCCACCCGTCCCTGGGGCAGACATGCGCTAGCCACCAGGCGCCTACTCTGAACTCGCAGAAACAGCTCCCTGAAAAAACGGGGAGTCAGATGCCATCTTCCTCCAGGATGTGGAAGCTCGGAGGAGGCACGAGGTTTAAGGGGAAGGAGTGGGCACAGTCCCACAAACTCTCTAATCTGTGCACGGGCCGTGTGTAGGGATCCTGTCGCCTCCTCTCTCCTGTGGTGAAGGCACTGGCCTAGACCCCTAGGTTGCCTGAGAGCCGGAGCAAAAGCCAAAGCCTAACCTACCCCAGGAAATGGTCATAGGCATAGAGTGCCATGCTAGGCCAAGCACGCTGCTGCAGGGTTGTGACTGTGTCTGCTTAGTTCGGCATAGCAAGGTGAATCCCGGGCGTAAACTCGGAGACCGGGAGAGCAAGTCCCAAGAGGCAACAGCTCTCCCGCGGCTCTTCTTCCCTCCCGCGCACAGTGAACACCCAAAGCCTTTCTGAGGAAGCAGCAGCGAAGTGCGGTTCGTGCCATGTGAAAACCTCTGCGAAAGCATAGCAGTCGCTGGGAAATTAGAGTCGGATCTGAGAGCTGCTGTTGCTGCTTGCTTTAGCCTAGTATTTGCAGAACGATGGGAGAAACCCGCATGGAGCGAAAGCCTCTTTGCCCTGGCATCCCCTCTGGGAAAGCACAGCATTCTTTGGGAAATCAGAGTCCGGTCTGAGGGATGCTCCTGTTTGCTTGAGCTGGTCTCCTCAGCACGGTGTAATAAACCCATATGGAGCGAAATCCTCTATGCCTGGGCATCCCTGCTGCATGGGAGAGAAGCGCGATTGCACCTGTGGAAAGAGCCTTAAGGAAAGGGAAATGTTTTTCACTCTGCTCCGCAGGAGCATATCTGTGGAAAGTGCAGCAAGCTGCCGGAGAGAAGAGCAGGAGCCGTTGGACTTCTGGTCTGGAAAAGATTGCGAAGCAGGAGAGCCGGCAATACAAGTATCCCCGGCTCCCAGTGCAGAGAGACAGAAGCCTGGCTGCTAAGGAGACAGGAAGGGATGCGTAGGGCAGGGCGCGTGCTCCACTCTTAGGAAGGAATCTGGGCAGAAAGCATGCCTGTCCTGAGCCTCTGGGCCCAAGGAGACAGCAGCTCCTTGGCCAGCTGTCCCTGGGGCAGACATGCGCTAGCCTCCAGGCGCCTACTCTGAACTCGCCGAATCAGCTCTCTGAAATAATGCGGAGTCAGATGCCGTCTTCCTCCATGATGGGGAAGCTCGGAGGAAGCATGGTGTTTAAGGGGAAGGAGTGGGCACAGTCCCCCAAAGCTCCCTAATCTGCGCACGGGCCTAGTGCAGGGATCCTGTCGCCTCCTCTCTCCTGTGGTGAAGGCACTGGCCTAGACCCGGAGTCTGCCTGATAGCCGGAGCAAATGGCAAAGCCTAACCTACCACAGAAGATGGTCATAGGCATAGAGTGCCATGCTAGGCCAAGCACGCTGCTGCAGGGTTGTGACTGTGTCTGCTTAGTTCCGCATAGCAAGGTGAATCCCGGGCGTAACCTCGGAGCCCGGGAAAGCAAGTCCCAAGAGGCACCAGCTCTCCCGCGGCTCTTCTTCGCTGCCGCGCAGAGTGAACACCCAAAGCCTTTCTGAGGAAGCAGCAGCGAAGTGCGGTTCGTGCCAAGCTGAAAACCTCTGCGTAAGCATAGTATTCCCTGGGAAATCAGAGTCGGATCTGAGGGCTGCTGTTGCTGCTTGCTTTAGACTCGTATTCGCAGCACGATGGGAGAAACCCGCATAGAGCGAAAGCCTCTTTGCCCTGGCATCCCCTCTGGGAAAGCACACCATTATTTCGGAAATCAGAGTCCGGTCTGAGTTATGCTCCTGTTTGCGTGAGCTGGTCTCCTCAGCACGGTGTAATAAACCCGCAGGGAGCGAAATCCTCTATGCATGGGCATCCCCTCTGCCTGAGAGAGAAGCGCCGTTGCGCCTCTGGAAAGAGCATTAAAGAAAAGGGACACGTTTTTCAGGGCGGTCCCAAGGAGTAGTCTGTGGTAGGTGCAGCACGCTGCTCGGGGAGAAGAGCAAGTGCTGTTGGCCATGGTCTCGAAAAGGTGGCGAAGCAGGAGACCGGCCCTGGAAGGCACAGCGCCCGGAGGAAATACAAATGTCACCCACTCCCAGTGCAGAGAGACAGAAGCCTAGCTGCGAAGGAGACAGGAGAGGATGAGTAGGGCAGGGCATGTGCTCCACTCTTGGGAAGGAGTCTGGGCGGAGAGCATGCCTGTCCTTAACTCTGGGCCCAAGGAGACAGCAGTTCCTTGGCCACCCGTCCCTGGGGCAGACATGCGCTAGCCACCAGGCGCCTACTCTGAACTCGCAGAAACAGCTCCCTGAAATAACGGGGAGTCAGATGCCATCTTCCTCCAGGATGTGGAAGCTCGGACGAGGCACGAGGTTTAAGGGGAAGGAGTGGGCACAGTCCCACAAACTCTCTAATCTGTGCACGGGCCGTGTGTAGGGATCCTGTCGCCTCCTCTCTCCTGTGGTGAAGGCACTGGCCTAGACCCCTAGGTTGCCTGAGAGCCGGAGCAAAAGCCAAAGCCTAACCTACCCCAGGAAATGGTCATAGGCATAGAGTGCCATGCTAGGCCAAGCACGCTGCTGCAGGGTTGTGACTGTGTCTGCTTAGTTCGGCATAGCAAGGTGAATCCCGGGCGTAAACTCGGAGACCGGGAGAGCAAGTCCCAAGAGGCAACAGCTCTCCCGCGGCTCTTCTTCCCTCCCGCGCAGAGTGAACACCCAAAGCCTTTCTGAGGAAGCAGCAGCGAAGTGCGGTTCGTGCCATGTGAAAACCTCTGCGAAAGCATAGCAGTCGCTGGGAAATTAGAGTCGGATCTGAGAGCTGCTGTTGCTGCTTGCTTTAGCCTAGTATTTGCAGAACGATGGGAGAAACCCGCATGGAGCGAAAGCCTCTTTGCCCTGGCATCCCCTCTGGGAAAGCACAGCATTCTTTGGGAAATCAGAGTCCGGTCTGAGGGATTCTCCTGTTTGCTTGAGCTGGTCTCCTCAGCACGGTGTAATAAACCCATATGGAGCGAAATCCTCTATGCCTGGGCATCCCTGCTGCATGGGAGAGAAGCGCGATTGCACCTGTGGAAAGAGCCTTAAGGAAAGGGAAATGTTTTTCACTCTGCTCCGCAGGAGCATATCTGTGGAAAGTGCAGCAAGCTGCCGGAGAGAAGAGCAGGAGCCGTTGGACTTCTGGTCTGGAAAAGATTGCGAAGCAGGAGAGCCGGCAATACAAGTATCCCCGGCTCCCAGTGCAGAGAGACAGAAGCCTGGCTGCTAAGGAGACGGGAAGGGATGCGTAGGGCAGGGCGCGTGCTCCACTCTTAGGAAGGAATCTGGGCAGAAAGCATGCCTGTCCTGAGCCTCTGGGCCCAAGGAGACAGCAGCTCCTTGGCCAGCTGTCCCTGGGGCAGACATGCGCTAGCCTCCAGGCGCCTACTCTGAACTCGCCGAATCAGCTCTCTGAAATAATGCGGAGTCAGATGCCGTCTTCCTCCATGATGGGGAAGCTCGGAGGAAGCATGGTGTTTAAGGGGAAGGAGTGGGCACAGTCCCCCAAAGCTCCCTAATCTGCGCACGGGCCTAGTGCAGGGATCCTGTCGCCTCCTCTCTCCTGTGGTGAAGGCACTGGCCTAGAACCGGAGTCTGCCTGATAGCCGGAGCAAATGGCAAAGCCTAACCTACCACAGAAGATGGTCATAGGCATAGAGTGCCATGCTAGGCCAAGCACGCTGCTGCAGGGTTGTGACTGTGTCTGCTTAGTTCCGCATAGCAAGGTGAATCCCGGGCGTAACCTCGGAGCCCGGGAAAGCAAGTCCCAAGAGGCACCAGCTCTCCCGCGGCTCTTCTTCGCTGCCGCGCAGAGTGAACACCCAAAGCCTTTCTGAGGAAGCAGCAGCGAAGTGCGGTTCGTGCCAAGCTGAAAACCTCTGCGTAAGCATAGTATTCCCTGGGAAATCAGAGTCGGATCTGAGGGCTGCTGTTGCTGCTTGCTTTAGACTCGTATTCGCAGCACGATGGGAGAAACCCGCATAGAGCGAAAGCCTCTTTGCCCTGGCATCCCCTCTGGGAAAGCACACCATTATTTCGGAAATCAGAGTCCGGTCTGAGTTATGCTCCTGTTTGCGTGAGCTGGTCTCCTCAGCACGGTGTAATAAACCCGCAGGGAGCGAAATCCTCTATGCCTGGGCATCCCCTCTGCCTGAGAGAGAAGCGCCGTTGCGCCTCTGGAAAGAGCATTAAAGAAAAGGGACACGTTTTTCAGGGCGGTCCCAAGGAGTAGTCTGTGGTAGGTGCAGCACGCTGCTCGGGGAGAAGAGCAAGTGCTGTTGGCCATGGTCTCGAAAAGGTGGCGAAGCAGGAGACCGGCCCTGGAAGGCACAGCGCCCGGAGGAAATACAAATGTCACCCACTCCCAGTGCAGAGAGACAGAAGCCTAGCTGCGAAGGAGACAGGAGAGGATGAGTAGGGCAGGGCATGTGCTCCACTCTTGGGAAGGAGTCTGGGCGGAGAGCATGCCTGTCCTTAACTCTGGGCCCAAGGAGACAGCAGTTCCTTGGCCACCCGTCCCTGGGGCAGACATGCGCTAGCCACCAGGCGCCTACTCTGAACTCGCAGAAACAGCTCCCTGAAATAACGGGGAGTCAGATGCCATCTTCCTCCAGGATGTGGAAGCTCGGAGGAGGCACGAGGTTTAAGGGGAAGGAGTGGGCACAGTCCCACAAACTCTCTAATCTGTGCACGGGCCGTGTGTAGGGATCCTGTCGCCTCCTCTCTCCTGTGGTGAAGGCACTGGCCTAGACCCCTAGGTTGCCTGAGAGCCGGAGCAAAAGCCAAAGCCTAACCTACCCCAGGAAATGGTCATAGGCATAGAGTGCCATGCTAGGCCAAGCACGCTGCTGCAGGGTTGTGACTGTGTCTGCTTAGTTCGGCATAGCAAGGTGAATCCCGGGCGTAAACTCGGAGACCGGGAGAGCAAGTCCCAAGAGGCAACAGCTCTCCCGCGGCTCTTCTTCCCTCCCGCGCAGAGTGAACACCCAAAGCCTTTCTGAGGAAGCAGCAGCGAAGTGCGGTTCGTGCCATGTGAAAACCTCTGCGAAAGCATAGCAGTCGCTGGGAAATTAGAGTCGGATCTGAGAGCTGCTGTTGCTGCTTGCTTTAGCCTAGTATTTGCAGAACGATGGGAGAAACCCGCATGGAGCGAAAGCCTCTTTGCCCTGGCATCCCCTCTGGGAAAGCACAGCATTCTTTGGGAAATCAGAGTCCGGTCTGAGGGATGCTCCTGTTTGCTTGAGCTGGTCTCCTCAGCACGGTGTAATAAACCCATATGGAGCGAAATCCTCTATGCCTGGGCATCCCTGCTGCATGGGAGAGAAGCGCGATTGCACCTGTGGAAAGAGCCTTAAGGAAAGGGAAATGTTTTTCACTCTGCTCCGCAGGAGCCTATCTGTGGAAAGTGCAGCAAGCTGCCGGAGAGAAGAGCAGGAGCCGTTGGACTTCTGGTCTGGAAAAGATTGCGAAGCAGGAGAGCCGGCAATACAAGTATCCCCGGCTCCCAGTGCAGAGAGACAGAAGCCTGGCTGCTAAGGAGACAGGAAGGGATGCGTAGGGCAGGGCGCGTGCTCCACTCTTAGGAAGGAATCTGGGCAGAAAGCATGCCTGTCCTGAGCCTCTGGGCCCAAGGAGACAGCAGCTCCTTGGCCAGCTGTCCCTGGGGCAGACATGCGCTAGCCTCCAGGCGCCTACTCTGAACTCGCCGAATCAGCTCTCTGAAATAATGCGGAGTCAGATGCCGTCTTCCTCCATGATGGGGAAGCTCGGAGGAAGCATGGTGTTTAAGGGGAAGGAGTGGGCACAGTCCCCCAAAGCTCCCTAATCTGCGCACGGGCCTAGTGCAGGGATCCTGTCGCCTCCTCTCTCCTGTGGTGAAGGCACTGGCCTAGACCCGGAGTCTGCCTGATAGCCGGAGCAAATGGCAAAGCCTAACCTACCACAGAAGATGGTCATAGGCATAGAGTGCCATGCTAGGCCAAGCACGCTGCTGCAGGGTTGTGACTGTGTCTGCTTAGTTCCGCATAGCAAGGTGAATCCCGGGCGTAACCTCGGAGCCCGGGAAAGCAAGTCCCAAGAGGCACCAGCTCTCCCACGGCTCTTCTTCGCTGCCGCGCAGAGTGAACACCCAAAGCCTTTCTGAGGAAGCAGCAGCGAAGTGCGGTTCGTGCCAAGCTGAAAACCTCTGCGTAAGCATAGTATTCCCTGGGAAATCAGAGTCGGATCTGAGGGCTGCTGTTGCCGCTTGCTTTAGACTCGTATTCGCAGCACGATGGGAGAAACCCGCATAGAGCGAAAGCCTCTTTGCCCTGGCATCCCCTCTGGGAAAGCACACCATTATTTCGGAAATCAGAGTCCGGTCTGAGTTATGCTCCTGTTTGCGTGAGCTGGTCTCCTCAGCACGGTGTAATAAACCCGCAGGGAGCGAAATCCTCTATGCCTGGGCATCCCCTCTGCCTGAGAGAGAAGCGCCGTTGCGCCTCTGGAAAGAGCATTAAAGAAAAGGGACACGTTTTTCAGGGCGGTCCCAAGGAGTAGTCTGTGGTAGGTGCAGCACGCTGCTCGGGGAGAAGAGCAAGTGCTGTTGGCCATGGTCTCGAAAAGGTGGCGAAGCAGGAGACCGGCCCTGGAAGGCACAGCGCCCGGAGGAAATACAAATGTCACCCACTCCCAGTGCAGAGAGACAGAAGCCTAGCTGCGAAGGAGACAGGAGAGGATGAGTAGGGCAGGGCATGTGCTCCACTCTTGGGAAGGAGTCTGGGCGGAGAGCATGCCTGTCCTTAACTCTGGGCCCAAGGAGACAGCAGTTCCTTGGCCACCCGTCCCTGGGGCAGACATGCGCTAGCCACCAGGCGCCTACTCTGAACTCGCAGAAACAGCTCCCTGAAATAACGGGGAGTCAGATGCCATCTTCCTCCAGGATGTGGAAGCTCGGAGGAGGCACGAGGTTTAAGGGGAAGGAGTGGGCACAGTCCCACAAACTCTCTAATCTGTGCACGGGCCGTGTGTAGGGATCCTGTCGCCTCCTCTCTCCTGTGGTGAAGGCACTGGCCTAGACCCCTAGGTTGCCTGAGAGCCGGAGCAAAAGCCAAAGCCTAACCTACCCCAGGAAATGGTCATAGGCATAGAGTGCCATGCTAGGCCAAGCACGCTGCTGCAGGGTTGTGACTGTGTCTGCTTAGTTCGGCATAGCAAGGTGAATCCCGGGCGTAAACTCGGAGACCGGGAGAGCAAGTCCCAAGAGGCAACAGCTCTCCCGCGGCTCTTCTTCCCTCCCGCGCAGAGTGAACACCCAAAGCCTTTCTGAGGAAGCAGCAGCGAAGTGCGGTTCGTGCCATGTGAAAACCTCTGCGAAAGCATAGCAGTCGCTGGGAAATTAGAGTCGGATCTGAGAGCTGCTGTTGCTGCTTGCTTTAGCCTAGTATTTGCAGAACGATGGGAGAAACCCGCATGGAGCGAAAGCCTCTTTGCCCTGGCATCCCCTCTGGGAAAGCACAGCATTCTTTGGGAAATCAGAGTCCGGTCTGAGGGATGCTCCTGTTTGCTTGAGCTGGTCTCCTCAGCACGGTGTAATAAACCCATATGGAGCGAAATCCTCTATGCCTGGGCATCCCTGCTGCATGGGAGAGAAGCGCGATTGCACCTGTGGAAAGAGCCTTAAGGAAAGGGAAATGTTTTTCACTCTGCTCCGCAGGAGCCTATCTGTGGAAAGTGCAGCAAGCTGCCGGAGAGAAGAGCAGGAGCCGTTGGACTTCTGGTCTGGAAAAGATTGCGAAGCAGGAGAGCCGGCAATACAAGTATCCCCGGCTCCCAGTGCAGAGAGACAGAAGCCTGGCTGCTAAGGAGACAGGAAGGGATGCGTAGGGCAGGGCGCGTGCTCCACTCTTAGGAAGGAATCTGGGCAGAAAGCATGCCTGTCCTGAGCCTCTGGGCCCAAGGAGACAGCAGCTCCTTGGCCAGCTGTCCCTGGGGCAGACATGCGCTAGCCTCCAGGCGCCTACTCTGAACTCGCCGAATCAGCTCTCTGAAATAATGCGGAGTCAGATGCCGTCTTCCTCCATGATGGGGAAGCTCGGAGGAAGCATGGTGTTTAAGGGGAAGGAGTGGGCACAGTCCCCCAAAGCTCCCTAATCTGCGCACGGGCCTAGTGCAGGGATCCTGTCGCCTCCTCTCTCCTGTGGTGAAGGCACTGGCCTAGACCCGGAGTCTGCCTGATAGCCGGAGCAAATGGCAAAGCCTAACCTACCACAGAAGATGGTCATAGGCATAGAGTGCCATGCTAGGCCAAGCACGCTGCTGCAGGGTTGTGACTGTGTCTGCTTAGTTCCGCATAGCAAGGTGAATCCCGGGCGTAACCTCGGAGCCCGGGAAAGCAAGTCCCAAGAGGCACCAGCTCTCCCACGGCTCTTCTTCGCTGCCGCGCAGAGTGAACACCCAAAGCCTTTCTGAGGAAGCAGCAGCGAAGTGCGGTTCGTGCCAAGCTGAAAACCTCTGCGTAAGCATAGTATTCCCTGGGAAATCAGAGTCGGATCTGAGGGCTGCTGTTGCCGCTTGCTTTAGACTCGTATTCGCAGCACGATGGGAGAAACCCGCATAGAGCGAAAGCCTCTTTGCCCTGGCATCCCCTCTGGGAAAGCACACCATTATTTCGGAAATCAGAGTCCGGTCTGAGTTATGCTCCTGTTTGCGTGAGCTGGTCTCCTCAGCACGGTGTAATAAACCCGCAGGGAGCGAAATCCTCTATGCCTGGGCATCCCCTCTGCCTGAGAGAGAAGCGCCGTTGCGCCTCTGGAAAGAGCATTAAAGAAAAGGGACACGTTTTTCAGGGCGGTCCCAAGGAGTAGTCTGTGGTAGGTGCAGCACGCTGCTCGGGGAGAAGAGCAAGTGCTGTTGGCCATGGTCTCGAAAAGGTGGCGAAGCAGGAGACCGGCCCTGGAAGGCACAGCGCCCGGAGGAAATACAAATGTCACCCACTCCCAGTGCAGAGAGACAGAAGCCTAGCTGCGAAGGAGACAGGAGAGGATGAGTAGGGCAGGGCATGTGCTCCACTCTTGGGAAGGAGTCTGGGCGGAGAGCATGCCTGTCCTTAACTCTGGGCCCAAGGAGACAGCAGTTCCTTGGCCACCCGTCCCTGGGGCAGACATGCGCTAGCCACCAGGCGCCTACTCTGAACTCGCAGAAACAGCTCCCTGAAATAACGGGGAGTCAGATGCCATCTTCCTCCAGGATGTGGAAGCTCGGAGGAGGCACGAGGTTTAAGGGGAAGGAGTGGGCACAGTCCCACAAACTCTCTAATCTGTGCACGGGCCGTGTGTAGGGATCCTGTCGCCTCCTCTCTCCTGTGGTGAAGGCACTGGCCTAGACCCCTAGGTTGCCTGAGAGCCGGAGCAAAAGCCAAAGCCTAACCTACCCCAGGAAATGGTCATAGGCATAGAGTGCCATGCTAGGCCAAGCACGCTGCTGCAGGGTTGTGACTGTGTCTGCTTAGTTCGGCATAGCAAGGTGAATCCCGGGCGTAAACTCGGAGACCGGGAGAGCAAGTCCCAAGAGGCAACAGCTCTCCCGCGGCTCTTCTTCCCTCCCGCGCAGAGTGAACACCCAAAGCCTTTCTGAGGAAGCAGCAGCGAAGTGCGGTTCGTGCCATGTGAAAACCTCTGCGAAAGCATAGCAGTCGCTGGGAAATTAGAGTCGGATCTGAGAGCTGCTGTTGCTGCTTGCTTTAGCCTAGTATTTGCAGAACGATGGGAGAAACCCGCATGGAGCGAAAGCCTCTTTGCCCTGGCATCCCCTCTGGGAAAGCACAGCATTCTTTGGGAAATCAGAGTCCGGTCTGAGGGATGCTCCTGTTTGCTTGAGCTGGTCTCCTCAGCACGGTGTAATAAACCCATATGGAGCGAAATCCTCTATGCCTGGGCATCCCTGCTGCATGGGAGAGAAGCGCGATTGCACCTGTGGAAAGAGCCTTAAGGAAAGGGAAATGTTTTTCACTCTGCTCCGCAGGAGCATATCTGTGGAAAGTGCAGCAAGCTGCCGGAGAGAAGAGCAGGAGCCGTTGGACTTCTGGTCTGGAAAAGATTGCGAAGCAGGAGAGCCGGCAATACAAGTATCCCCGGCTCCCAGTGCAGAGAGACAGAAGCCTGGCTGCTAAGGAGACAGGAAGGGATGCGTAGGGCAGGGCGCGTGCTCCACTCTTAGGAAGGAATCTGGGCAGAAAGCATGCCTGTCCTGAGCCTCTGGGCCCAAGGAGACAGCAGCTCCTTGGCCAGCTGTCCATGGGGCAGACATGCGCTAGCCTCCAGGCGCCTACTCTGAACTCGCCGAATCAGCTCTCTGAAATAATGCGGAGTCAGATGCCGTCTTCCTCCATGATGGGGAAGCTCGGAGGAAGCATGGTGTTTAAGGGGAAGGAGTGGGCACAGTCCCCCAAAGCTCCCTAATCTGCGCACGGGCCTAGTGCAGGGATCCTGTCGCCTCCTCTCTCCTGTGGTGAAGGCACTGGCCTAGACCCGGAGTCTGCCTGATAGCCGGAGCAAATGGCAAAGCCTAACCTACCACAGAAGATGGTCATAGGCATAGAGTGCCATGCTAGGCCAAGCACGCTGCTGCAGGGTTGTGACTGTGTCTGCTTAGTTCCGCATAGCAAGGTGAATCCCGGGCGTAACCTCGGAGCCCGGGAAAGCAAGTCCCAAGAGGCACCAGCTCTCCCGCGGCTCTTCTTCGCTGCCGCGCAGAGTGAACACCCAAAGCCTTTCTGAGGAAGCAGCAGCGAAGTGCGGTTCGTGCCAAGCTGAAAACCTCTGCGTAAGCATAGTATTCCCTGGGAAATCAGAGTCGGATCTGAGGGCTGCTGTTGCCGCTTGCTTTAGACTCGTATTCGCAGCACGATGGGAGAAACCCGCATAGAGCGAAAGCCTCTTTGCCCTGGCATCCCCTCTGGGAAAGCACACCATTATTTCGGAAATCAGAGTCCGGTCTGAGTTATGCTCCTGTTTGCGTGAGCTGGTCTCCTCAGCACGGTGTAATAAACCCGCAGGGAGCGAAATCCTCTATGCCTGGGCATCCCCTCTGCCTGAGAGAGAAGCGCCGTTGCGCCTCTGGAAAGAGCATTAAAGAAAAGGGACACGTTTTTCAGGGCGGTCCCAAGGAGTAGTCTGTGGTAGGTGCAGCACGCTGCTCGGGGAGAAGAGCAAGTGCTGTTGGCCATGGTCTCGAAAAGGTGGCGAAGCAGGAGACCGGCCCTGGAAGGCACAGCGCCCGGAGGAAATACAAATGGCACCCACTCCCAGTGCAGAGAGACAGAAGCCTAGCTGCGAAGGAGACAGGAGAGGATGAGTAGGGCAGGGCATGTGCTCCACTCTTGGGAAGGAGTCTGGGCGGAGAGCATGCCTGTCCTTAACTATGGGCCCAAGGAGACAGCAGTTCCTTGGCCACCCGTCCCTGGGGCAGACATGCGCTAGCCACCAGGCGCCTACTCTGAACTCGCAGAAACAGCTCCCTGAAATAACGGGGAGTCAGATGCCATCTTCCTCCAGGATGTGGAAGCTCGGAGGAGGCAAGAGGTTTAAGGGGAAGGAGTGGGCACAGTCCCACAAACTCTCTAATCTGTGCACGGGCCGTGTGTAGGGATCCTGTCGCCTCCTCTCTCCTGTGGTGAAGGCACTGGCCTAGACCCCTAGGTTGCCTGAGAGCCGGAGCAAAAGCCAAAGCCTAACCTACCCCAGGAAATGGTCATAGGCATAGAGTGCCATGCTAGGCCAAGCACGCTGCTGCAGGGTTGTGACTGTGTCTGCTTAGTTCGGCATAGCAAGGTGAATCCCGGGCGTAAACTCGGAGACCGGGAGAGCAAGTCCCAAGAGGCAACAGCTCTCCCGCGGCTCTTCTTCCCTCCCGCGCAGAGTGAACACCCAAAGCCTTTCTGAGGAAGCAGCAGCGAAGTGCGGTTCGTGCCATGTGAAAACCTCTGCGAAAGCATAGCAGTCGCTGGGAAATTAGAGTCGGATCTGAGAGCTGCTGTTGCTGCTTGCTTTAGCCTAGTATTTGCAGAACGATGGGAGAAACCCGCATGGAGCGAAAGCCTCTTTGCCCTGGCATCCCCTCTGGGAAAGCACAGCATTCTTTGGGAAATCAGAGTCCGGTCTGAGGGATGCTCCTGTTTGCTTGAGCTGGTCTCCTCAGCACGGTGTAATAAACCCATATGGAGCGAAATCCTCTATGCCTGGGCATCCCTGCTGCATGGGAGAGAAGCGCGATTGCACCTGTGGAAAGAGCCTTAAGGAAAGGGAAATGTTTTTCACTCTGCTCCGCAGGAGCATATCTGTGGAAAGTGCAGCAAGCTGCCGGAGAGAAGAGCAGGAGCCGTTGGACTTCTGGTCTGGAAAAGATTGCGAAGCAGGAGAGCCGGCAATACAAGTATCCCCGGCTCCCAGTGCAGAGAGACAGAAGCCTGGCTGCTAAGGAGACGGGAAGGGATGCGTAGGGCAGGGCGCGTGCTCCACTCTTAGGAAGGAATCTGGGCAGAAAGCATGCCTGTCCTGAGCCTCTGGGCCCAAGGAGACAGCAGCTCCTTGGCCAGCTGTCCCTGGGGCAGACATGCGCTAGCCTCCAGGCGCCTACTCTGAACTCGCCGAATCAGCTCTCTGAAATAATGCGGAGTCAGATGCCGTCTTCCTCCATGATGGGGAAGCTCGGAGGAAGCATGGTGTTTAAGGGGAAGGAGTGGGCACAGTCCCCCAAAGCTCCCTAATCTGCGCACGGGCCTAGTGCAGGGATCCTGTCGCCTCCTCTCTCCTGTGGTGAAGGCACTGGCCTAGACCCGGAGTCTGCCTGATAGCCGGAGCAAATGGCAAAGCCTAACCTACCACAGAAGATGGTCATAGGCATAGAGTGCCATGCTAGGCCAAGCACGCTGCTGCAGGGTTGTGACTGTGTCTGCTTAGTTCCGCATAGCAAGGTGAATCCCGGGCGTAACCTCGGAGCCCGGGAAAGCAAGTCCCAAGAGGCACCAGCTCTCCCGCGGCTCTTCTTCGCTGCCGCGCAGAGTGAACACCCAAAGCCTTTCTGAGGAAGCAGCAGCGAAGTGCGGTTCGTGCCAAGCTGAAAACCTCTGCGTAAGCATAGTATTCCCTGGGAAATCAGAGTCGGATCTGAGGGCTGCTGTTGCTGCTTGCTTTAGACTCGTATTCGCAGCACGATGGGAGAAACCCGCATAGAGCGAAAGCCTCTTTGCCCTGGCATCCCCTCTGGGAAAGCACACCATTATTTCGGAAATCAGAGTCCGGTCTGAGTTATGCTCCTGTTTCCGTGAGCTGGTCTCCTCAGCACGGTGTAATAAACCCGCAGGGAGCGAAATCCTCTATGCCTGGGCATCCCCTCTGCCTGAGAGAGAAGCGCCGTTGCGCCTCTGGAAAGAGCATTAAAGAAAAGGGACACGTTTTTCAGGGCGGTCCCAAGGAGTAGTCTGTGGTAGGTGCAGCACGCTGCTCGGGGAGAAGAGCAAGTGCTGTTGGCCATGGTCTCGAAAAGGTGGCGAAGCAGGAGACCGGCCCTGGAAGGCACAGCGCCCGGAGGAAATACAAATGTCACCCACTCCCAGTGCAGAGAGACAGAAGCCTAGCTGCGAAGGAGACAGGAGAGGATGAGTAGGGCAGGGCATGTGCTCCACTCTTGGGAAGGAGTCTGGGCGGAGAGCATGCCTGTCCTTAACTCTGGGCCCAAGGAGACAGCAGTTCCTTGGCCACCCGTCCCTGGGGCAGACATGCGCTAGCCACCAGGCGCCTACTCTGAACTCGCAGAAACAGCTCCCTGAAATAACGGGGAGTCAGATGCCATCTTCCTCCAGGATGTGGAAGCTCGGAGGAGGCACGAGGTTTAAGGGGAAGGAGTGGGCACAGTCCCACAAACTCTCTAATCTGTGCACGGGCCGTGTGTAGGGATCCTGTCGCCTCCTCTCTCCTGTGGTGAAGGCACTGGCCTAGACCCCTAGGTTGCCTGAGAGCCGGAGCAAAAGCCAAAGCCTAACCTACCCCAGGAAATGGTCATAGGCATAGAGTGCCATGCTAGGCCAAGCACGCTGCTGCAGGGTTGTGACTGTGTCTGCTTAGTTCGGCATAGCAAGGTGAATCCCGGGCGTAAACTCGGAGACCGGGAGAACAAGTCCCAAGAGGCAACAGCTCTCCCGCGGCTCTTCTTCCCTCCCGCGCAGAGTGAACACCCAAAGCCTTTCTGAGGAAGCAGCAGCGAAGTGCGGTTCGTGCCATGTGAAAACCTCTGCGAAAGCATAGCAGTCGCTGGGAAATTAGAGTCGGATCTGAGAGCTGCTGTTGCTGCTTGCTTTAGCCTAGTATTTGCAGAACGATGGGAGAAACCCGCATGGAGCGAAAGCCTCTTTGCCCTGGCATCCCCTCTGGGAAAGCACAGCATTCTTTGGGAAATCAGAGTCCGGTCTGAGGGATGCTCCTGGTTGCTTGAGCTGGTCTCCTCAGCACGGTGTAATAAACCCATATGGAGCGAAATCCTCTATGCCTGGGCATCCCTGCTGCATGGGAGAGAAGCGCGATTGCACCTGTGGAAAGAGCCTTAAGGAAAGGGAAATGTTTTTCACTCTGCTCCGCAGGAGCATATCTGTGGAAAGTGCAGCAAGCTGCCGGAGAGAAGAGCAGGAGCCGTTGGACTTCTGGTCTGGAAAAGATTGCGAAGCAGGAGAGCCGGCAATACAAGTATCCCCGGCTCCCAGTGCAGAGAGACAGAAGCCTGGCTGCTAAGGAGACAGGAAGGGATGCGTAGGGCAGGGCGCGTGCTCCACTCTTAGGAAGGAATCTGGGCAGAAAGCATGCCTGTCCTGAGCCTCTGGGCCCAAGGAGACAGCAGCTCCTTGGCCAGCTGTCCCTGGGGCAGACATGCGCTAGCCTCCAGGCGCCTACTCTGAACTCGCCGAATCAGCTCTCTGAAATAATGCGGAGTCAGATGCCGTCTTCCTCCATGATGGGGAAGCTCGGAGGAAGCATGGTGTTTAAGGGGAAGGAGTGGGCACAGTCCCCCAAAGCTCCCTAATCTGCGCACGGGCCTAGTGCAGGGATCCTGTCGCCTCCTCTCTCCTGTGGTGAAGGCACTGGCCTAGACCCGGAGTCTGCCTGATAGCCGGAGCAAATGGCAAAGCCTAACCTACCACAGAAGATGGTCATAGGCATAGAGTGCCATGCTAGGCCAAGCACGCTGCTGCAGGGTTGTGACTGTGTCTGCTTAGTTCCGCATAGCAAGGTGAATCCCGGGCGTAACCTCGGAGCCCGGGAAAGCAAGTCCCAAGAGGCACCAGCTCTCCCGCGGCTCTTCTTCGCTGCCGCGCAGAGTGAACACCCAAAGCCTTTCTGAGGAAGCAGCAGCGAAGTGCGGTTCGTGCCAAGCTGAAAACCTCTGCGTAAGCATAGTATTCCCTGGGAAATCAGAGTCGGATCTGAGGGCTGCTGTTGCTGCTTGCTTTAGACTCGTATTCGCAGCACGATGGGAGAAACCCGCATAGAGCGAAAGCCTCTTTGCCCTGGCATCCCCTCTGGGAAAGCACACCATTATTTCGGAAATCAGAGTCCGGTCTGAGTTATGCTCCTGTTTCCGTGAGCTGGTCTCCTCAGCACGGTGTAATAAACCCGCAGGGAGCGAAATCCTCTATGCCTGGGCATCCCCTCTGCCTGAGAGAGAAGCGCCGTTGCGCCTCTGGAAAGAGCATTAAAGAAAAGGGACACGTTTTTCAGGGCGGTCCCAAGGAGTAGTCTGTGGTAGGTGCAGCACGCTGCTCGGGGAGAAGAGCAAGTGCTGTTGGCCATGGTCTCGAAAAGGTGGCGAAGCAGGAGACCGGCCCTGGAAGGCACAGCGCCCGGAGGAAATACAAATGTCACCCACTCCCAGTGCAGAGAGACAGAAGCCTAGCTGCGAAGGAGACAGGAGAGGATGAGTAGGGCAGGGCATGTGCTCCACTCTTGGGAAGGAGTCTGGGCGGAGAGCATGCCTGTCCTTAACTCTGGGCCCAAGGAGACAGCAGTTCCTTGGCCACCCGTCCCTGGGGCAGACATGCGCTAGCCACCAGGCGCCTACTCTGAACTCGCAGAAACAGCTCCCTGAAATAACGGGGAGTCAGATGCCATCTTCCTCCAGGATGTGGAAGCTCGGAGGAGGCACGAGGTTTAAGGGGAAGGAGTGGGCACAGTCCCACAAACTCTCTAATCTGTGCACGGGCCGTGTGTAGGGATCCTGTCGCCTCCTCTCTCCTGTGGTGAAGGCACTGGCCTAGACCCCTAGGTTGCCTGAGAGCCGGAGCAAAAGCCAAAGCCTAACCTACCCCAGGAAATGGTCATAGGCATAGAGTGCCATGCTAGGCCAAGCACGCTGCTGCAGGGTTGTGACTGTGTCTGCTTAGTTCGGCATAGCAAGGTGAATCCCGGGCGTAAACTCGGAGACCGGGAGAACAAGTCCCAAGAGGCAACAGCTCTCCCGCGGCTCTTCTTCCCTCCCGCGCAGAGTGAACACCCAAAGCCTTTCTGAGGAAGCAGCAGCGAAGTGCGGTTCGTGCCATGTGAAAACCTCTGCGAAAGCATAGCAGTCGCTGGGAAATTAGAGTCGGATCTGAGAGCTGCTGTTGCTGCTTGCTTTAGCCTAGTATTTGCAGAACGATGGGAGAAACCCGCATGGAGCGAAAGCCTCTTTGCCCTGGCATCCCCTCTGGGAAAGCACAGCATTCTTTGGGAAATCAGAGTCCGGTCTGAGGGATGCTCCTGGTTGCTTGAGCTGGTCTCCTCAGCACGGTGTAATAAACCCATATGGAGCGAAATCCTCTATGCCTGGGCATCCCTGCTGCATGGGAGAGAAGCGCGATTGCACCTGTGGAAAGAGCCTTAAGGAAAGGGAAATGTTTTTCACTCTGCTCCGCAGGAGCATATCTGTGGAAAGTGCAGCAAGCTGCCGGAGAGAAGAGCAGGAGCCGTTGGACTTCTGGTCTGGAAAAGATTGCGAAGCAGGAGAGCCGGCAATACAAGTATCCCCGGCTCCCAGTGCAGAGAGACAGAAGCCTGGCTGCTAAGGAGACAGGAAGGGATGCGTAGGGCAGGGCGCGTGCTCCACTCTTAGGAAGGAATCTGGGCAGAAAGCATGCCTGTCCTGAGCCTCTGGGCCCAAGGAGACAGCAGCTCCTTGGCCAGCTGTCCCTGGGGCAGACATGCGCTAGCCTCCAGGCGCCTACTCTGAACTCGCCGAATCAGCTCTCTGAAATAATGCGGAGTCAGATGCCGTCTTCCTCCATGATGGGGAAGCTCGGAGGAAGCATGGTGTTTAAGGGGAAGGAGTGGGCACAGTCCCCCAAAGCTCCCTAATCTGCGCACGGGCCTAGTGCAGGGATCCTGTCGCCTCCTCTCTCCTGTGGTGAAGGCACTGGCCTAGACCCGGAGTCTGCCTGATAGCCGGAGCAAATGGCAAAGCCTAACCTACCACAGAAGATGGTCATAGGCATAGAGTGCCATGCTAGGCCAAGCACGCTGCTGCAGGGTTGTGACTGTGTCTGCTTAGTTCCGCATAGCAAGGTGAATCCCGGGCGTAACCTCGGAGCCCGGGAAAGCAAGTCCCAAGAGGCACCAGCTCTCCCGCGGCTCTTCTTCGCTGCCGCGCAGAGTGAACACCCAAAGCCTTTCTGAGGAAGCAGCAGCGAAGTGCGGTTCGTGCCAAGCTGAAAACCTCTGCGTAAGCATAGTATTCCCTGGGAAATCAGAGTCGGATCTGAGGGCTGCTGTTGCTGCTTGCTTTAGACTCGTATTCGCAGCACGATGGGAGAAACCCGCATAGAGCGAAAGCCTCTTTGCCCTGGCATCCCCTCTGGGAAAGCACACCATTATTTCGGAAATCAGAGTCCGGTCTGAGTTATGCTCCTGTTTGCGTGAGCTGGTCTCCTCAGCACGGTGTAATAAACCCGCAGGGAGCGAAATCCTCTATGCCTGGGCATCCCCTCTGCCTGAGAGAGAAGCGCCGTTGCGCCTCTGGAAAGAGCATTAAAGAAAAGGGACACGTTTTTCAGGGCGGTCCCAAGGAGTAGTCTGTGGTAGGTGCAGCACGCTGCTCGGGGAGAAGAGCAAGTGCTGTTGGCCATGGTCTCGAAAAGGTGGCGAAGCAGGAGACCGGCCCTGGAAGGCACAGCGCCCGGAGGAAATACAAATGTCACCCACTCCCAGTGCAGAGAGACAGAAGCCTAGCTGCGAAGGAGACAGGAGAGGATGAGTAGGGCAGGGCATGTGCTCCACTCTTGGGAAGGAGTCTGGGCGGAGAGCATGCCTGTCCTTAACTCTGGGCCCAAGGAGACAGCAGTTCCTTGGCCACCCGTCCCTGGGGCAGACATGCGCTAGCCACCAGGCGCCTACTCTGAACTCGCAGAAACAGCTCCCTGAAATAACGGGGAGTCAGATGCCATCTTCCTCCAGGATGTGGAAGCTCGGAGGAGGCACGAGGTTTAAGGGGAAGGAGTGGGCACAGTCCCACAAACTCTCTAATCTGTGCACGGGCCGTGTGTAGGGATCCTGTCGCCTCCTCTCTCCTGTGGTGAAGGCACTGGCCTAGACCCCTAGGTTGCCTGAGAGCCGGAGCAAAAGCCAAAGCCTAACCTACCCCAGGAAATGGTCATAGGCATAGAGTGCCATGCTAGGCCAAGCACGCTGCTGCAGGGTTGTGACTGTGTCTGCTTAGTTCGGCATAGCAAGGTGAATCCCGGGCGTAAACTCGGAGACCGGGAGAGCAAGTCCCAAGAGGCAACAGCTCTCCCGCGGCTCTTCTTCCCTCCCGCGCACAGTGAACACCCAAAGCCTTTCTGAGGAAGCAGCAGCGAAGTGCGGTTCGTGCCATGTGAAAACCTCTGCGAAAGCATAGCAGTCGCTGGGAAATTAGAGTCGGATCTGAGAGCTGCTGTTGCTGCTTGCTTTAGCCTAGTATTTGCAGAACGATGGGAGAAACCCGCATGGAGCGAAAGCCTCTTTGCCCTGGCATCCCCTCTGGGAAAGCACAGCATTCTTTGGGAAATCAGAGTCCGGTCTGAGGGATGCTCCTGTTTGCTTGAGCTGGTCTCCTCAGCACGGTGTAATAAACCCATATGGAGCGAAATCCTCTATGCCTGGGCATCCCTGCTGCATGGGAGAGAAGCGCGATTGCACCTGTGGAAAGAGCCTTAAGGAAAGGGAAATGTTTTTCACTCTGCTCCGCAGGAGCATATCTGTGGAAAGTGCAGCAAGCTGCCGGAGAGAAGAGCAGGAGCCGTTGGACTTCTGGTCTGGAAAAGATTGCGAAGCAGGAGAGCCGGCAATACAAGTATCCCCGGCTCCCAGTGCAGAGAGACAGAAGCCTGGCTGCTAAGGAGACAGGAAGGGATGCGTAGGGCAGGGCGCGTGCTCCACTCTTAGGAAGGAATCTGGGCAGAAAGCATGCCTGTCCTGAGCCTCTGGGCCCAAGGAGACAGCAGCTCCTTGGCCAGCTGTCCCTGGGGCAGACATGCGCTAGCCTCCAGGCGCCTACTCTGAACTCGCCGAATCAGCTCTCTGAAATAATGCGGAGTCAGATGCCATCTTCCTCCATGATGGGGAAGCTCGGAGGAAGCATGGTGTTTAAGGGGAAGGAGTGGGCACAGTCCCCCAAAGCTCCCTAATCTGCGCACGGGCCTAGTGCAGGGATCCTGTCGCCTCCTCTCTCCTGTGGTGAAGGCACTGGCCTAGACCCGGAGTCTGCCTGATAGCCGGAGCAAATGGCAAAGCCTAACCTACCACAGAAGATGGTCATAGGCATAGAGTGCCATGCTAGGCCAAGCACGCTGCTGCAGGGTTGTGACTGTGTCTGCTTAGTTCCGCATAGCAAGGTGAATCCCGGGCGTAACCTCGGAGCCCGGGAAAGCAAGTCCCAAGAGGCACCAGCTCTCCCGCGGCTCTTCTTCGCTGCCGCGCAGAGTGAACACCCAAAGCCTTTCTGAGGAAGCAGCAGCGAAGTGCGGTTCGTGCCAAGCTGAAAACCTCTGCGTAAGCATAGTATTCCCTGGGAAATCAGAGTCGGATCTGAGGGCTGCTGTTGCTGCTTGCTTTAGACTCGTATTCGCAGCACGATGGGAGAAACCCGCATAGAGCGAAAGCCTCTTTGCCCTGGCATCCCCTCTGGGAAAGCACACCATTATTTCGGAAATCAGAGTCCGGTCTGAGTTATGCTCCTGTTTGCGTGAGCTGGTCTCCTCAGCACGGTGTAATAAACCCGCAGGGAGCGAAATCCTCTATGCCTGGGCATCCCCTCTGGCTGAGAGAGAAGCGCCGTTGCGCCTCTGGAAAGAGCATTAAAGAAAAGGGACACGTTTTTCAGGGCGGTCCCAAGGAGTAGTCTGTGGTAGGTGCAGCACGCTGCTCGGGGAGAAGAGCAAGTGCTGTTGGCCATGGTCTCGAAAAGGTGGCGAAGCAGGAGACCGGCCCTGGAAGGCACAGCGCCCGGAGGAAATACAAATGTCACCCACTCCCAGTGCAGAGAGACAGAAGCCTAGCTGCGAAGGAGACAGGAGAGGATGAGTAGGGCAGGGCATGTGCTCCACTCTTGGGAAGGAGTCTGGGCGGAGAGCATGCCTGTCCTTAACTATGGGCCCAAGGAGACAGCAGTTCCTTGGCCACCCGTCCCTGGGGCAGACATGCGCTAGCCACCAGGCGCCTACTCTGAACTCGCAGAAACAGCTCCCTGAAATAACGGGGAGTCAGATGCCATCTTCCTCCAGGATGTGGAAGCTCGGAGGAGGCACGAGGTTTAAGGGGAAGGAGTGGGCACAGTCCCACAAACTCTCTAATCTGTGCACGGGCCGTGTGTAGGGATCCTGTCGCCTCCTCTCTCCTGTGGTGAAGGCACTGGCCTAGACCCCTAGGTTGCCTGAGAGCCGGAGCAAAAGCCAAAGCCTAACCTACCCCAGGAAATGGTCATAGGCATAGAGTGCCATGCTAGGCCAAGCACGCTGCTGCAGGGTTGTGACTGTGTCTGCTTAGTTCGGCATAGCAAGGTGAATCCCGGGCGTAAACTCGGAGACCGGGAGAGCAAGTCCCAAGAGGCAACAGCTCTCCCGCGGCTCTTCTTCCCTCCCGCGCAGAGTGAACACCCAAAGCCTTTCTGAGGAAGCAGCAGCGAAGTGCGGTTCGTGCCATGTGAAAACCTCTGCGAAAGCATAGCAGTCGCTGGGAAATTAGAGTCGGATCTGAGAGCTGCTGTTGCTGCTTGCTTTAGCCTAGTATTTGCAGAACGATGGGAGAAACCCGCATGGAGCGAAAGCCTCTTTGCCCTGGCATCCCCTCTGGGAAAGCACAGCATTCTTTGGGAAATCAGAGTCCGGTCTGAGGGATGCTCCTGTTTGCTTGAGCTGGTCTCCTCAGCACGGTGTAATAAACCCATATGGAGCGAAATCCTCTATGCCTGGGCATCCCTGCTGCATGGGAGAGAAGCGCGATTGCACCTGTGGAAAGAGCCTTAAGGAAAGGGAAATGTTTTTCACTCTGCTCCGCAGGAGCATATCTGTGGAAAGTGCAGCAAGCTGCCGGAGAGAAGAGCAGGAGCCGTTGGACTTCTGGTCTGGAAAAGATTGCGAAGCAGGAGAGCCGGCAATACAAGTATCCCCGGCTCCCAGTGCAGAGAGACAGAAGCCTGGCTGCTAAGGAGACAGGAAGGGATGCATAGGGCAGGGCGCGTGCTCCACTCTTAGGAAGGAATCTGGGCAGAAAGCATGCCTGTCCTGAGCCTCTGGGCCCAAGGAGACAGCAGCTCCTTGGCCAGCTGTCCCTGGGGCAGACATGCGCTAGCCTCCAGGCGCCTACTCTGAACTCGCCGAATCAGCTCTCTGAAATAATGCGGAGTCAGATGCCGTCTTCCTCCATGATGGGGAAGCTCGGAGGAAGCATGGTGTTTAAGGGGAAGGAGTGGGCACAGTCCCCCAAAGCTCCCTAATCTGCGCACGGGCCTAGTGCAGGGATCCTGTCGCCTCCTCTCTCCTGTGGTGAAGGCACTGGCCTAGACCCGGAGTCTGCCTGATAGCCGGAGCAAATGGCAAAGCCTAACCTACCACAGAAGATGGTCATAGGCATAGAGTGCCATGCTAGGCCAAGCACGCTGCTGCAGGGTTGTGACTGTGTCTGCTTAGTTCCGCATAGCAAGGTGAATCCCGGGCGTAACCTCGGAGCCCGGGAAAGCAAGTCCCAAGAGGCACCAGCTCTCCCGCGGCTCTTCTTCGCTGCCGCGCAGAGTGAACACCCAAAGCCTTTCTGAGGAAGCAGCAGCGAAGTGCGGTTCGTGCCAAGCTGAAAACCTCTGCGTAAGCATAGTATTCCCTGGGAAATCAGAGTCGGATCTGAGGGCTGCTGTTGCTGCTTGCTTTAGACTCGTATTCGCAGCACGATGGGAGAAACCCGCATAGAGCGAAAGCCTCTTTGCCCTGGCATCCCCTCTGGGAAAGCACACCATTATTTCGGAAATCAGAGTCCGGTCTGAGTTATGCTCCTGTTTGCGTGAGCTGGTCTCCTCAGCACGGTGTAATAAACCCGCAGGGAGCGAAATCCTCTATGCCTGGGCATCCCCTCTGGCTGAGAGAGAAGCGCCGTTGCGCCTCTGGAAAGAGCATTAAAGAAAAGGGACACGTTTTTCAGGGCGGTCCAAAGGAGTAGTCTGTGGTAGGTGCAGCACGCTGCTCGGGGAGAAGAGCAAGTGCTGTTGGCCATGGTCTCGAAAAGGTGGCGAAGCAGGAGACCGGCCCTGGAAGGCACAGCGCCCGGAGGAAATACAAATGGCACCCACTCCCAGTGCAGAGAGACAGAAGCCTAGCTGCGAAGGAGACAGGAGAGGATGAGTAGGGCAGGGCATGTGCTCCACTCTTGGGAAGGAGTCTGGGCGGAGAGCATGCCTGTCCTTAACTCTGGGCCCAAGGAGACAGCAGTTCCTTGGCCACCCGTCCCTGGGGCAGACATGCGCTAGCCACCAGGCGCCTACTCTGAACTCGCAGAAACAGCTCCCTGAAATAACGGGGAGTCAGATGCCATCTTCCTCCAGGATGTGGAAGCTCGGAGGAGGCACGAGGTTTAAGGGGAAGGAGTGGGCACAGTCCCACAAACTCTCTAATCTGTGCACGGGCCGTGTGTAGGGATCCTGTCGCCTCCTCTCTCCTGTGGTGAAGGCACTGGCCTAGACCCCTAGGTTGCCTGAGAGCCGGAGCAAAAGCCAAAGCCTAACCTACCCCAGGAAATGGTCATAGGCATAGAGTGCCATGCTAGGCCAAGCACGCTGCTGCAGGGTTGTGACTGTGTCTGCTTAGTTCGGCATAGCAAGGTGAATCCCGGGCGTAAACTCGGAGACCGGGAGAGCAAGTCCCAAGAGGCAACAGCTCTCCCGCGGCTCTTCTTCCCTCCCGCGCAGAGTGAACACCCAAAGCCTTTCTGAGGAAGCAGCAGCGAAGTGCGGTTCGTGCCATGTGAAAACCTCTGCGAAAGCATAGCAGTCGCTGGGAAATTAGAGTCGGATCTGAGAGCTGCTGTTGCTGCTTGCTTTAGCCTAGTATTTGCAGAACGATGGGAGAAACCCGCATGGAGCGAAAGCCTCTTTGCCCTGGCATCCCCTCTGGGAAAGCACAGCATTCTTTGGGAAATCAGAGTCCGGTCTGAGGGATGCTCCTGGTTGCTTGAGCTGGTCTCCTCAGCACGGTGTAATAAACCCATATGGAGCGAAATCCTCTATGCCTGGGCATCCCTGCTGCATGGGAGAGAAGCGCGATTGCACCTGTGGAAAGAGCCTTAAGGAAAGGGAAATGTTTTTCACTCTGCTCCGCAGGAGCATATCTGTGGAAAGTGCAGCAAGCTGCCGGAGAGAAGAGCAGGAGCCGTTGGACTTCTGGTCTGGAAAAGATTGCGAAGCAGGAGAGCCGGCAATACAAGTATCCCCGGCTCCCAGTGCAGAGAGACAGAAGCCTGGCTGCTAAGGAGACAGGAAGGGATGCGTAGGGCAGGGCGCGTGCTCCACTCTTAGGAAGGAATCTGGACAGAAAGCATGCCTGTCCTGAGCCTCTGGGCCCAAGGAGACAGCAGCTCCTTGGCCAGCTGTCCCTGGGGCAGACATGCGCTAGCCTCCAGGCGCCTACTCTGAACTCGCCGAATCAGCTCTCTGAAATAATGCGGAGTCAGATGCCGTCTTCCTCCATGATGGGGAAGCTCGGAGGAAGCATGGTGTTTAAGGGGAAGGAGTGGGCACAGTCCCCCAAAGCTCCCTAATCTGCGCACGGGCCTAGTGCAGGGATCCTGTCGCCTCCTCTCTCCTGTGGTGAAGGCACTGGCCTAGACCCGGAGTCTGCCTGATAGCCGGAGCAAATGGCAAAGCCTAACCTACCACAGAAGATGGTCATAGGCATAGAGTGCCATGCTAGGCCAAGCACGCTGCTGCAGGGTTGTGACTGTGTCTGCTTAGTTCCGCATAGCAAGGTGAATCCCGGGCGTAACCTCGGAGCCCGGGAAAGCAAGTCCCAAGAGGCACCAGCTCTCCCGCGGCTCTTCTTCGCTGCCGCGCAGAGTGAACACCCAAAGCCTTTCTGAGGAAGCAGCAGCGAAGTGCGGTTCGTGCCAAGCTGAAAACCTCTGCGTAAGCATAGTATTCCCTGGGAAATCAGAGTCGGATCTGAGGGCTGCTGTTGCTGCTTGCTTTAGACTCGTATTCGCAGCACGATGGGAGAAACCCGCATAGAGCGAAAGCCTCTTTGCCCTGGCATCCCCTCTGGGAAAGCACACCATTATTTCGGAAATCAGAGTCCGGTCTGAGTTATGCTCCTGTTTGCGTGAGCTGGTCTCCTCAGCACGGTGTAATAAACCCGCAGGGAGCGAAATCCTCTATGCCTGGGCATCCCCTCTGCCTGAGAGAGAAGCGCCGTTGCGCCTCTGGAAAGAGCATTAAAGAAAAGGGACACGTTTTTCAGGGCGGTCCCAAGGAGTAGTCTGTGGTAGGTGCAGCACGCTGCTCGGGGAGAAGAGCAAGTGCTGTTGGCCATGGTCTCGAAAAGGTGGCGAAGCAGGAGACCGGCCCTGGAAGGCACAGCGCCCGGAGGAAATACAAATGGCACCCACTCCCAGTGCAGAGAGACAGAAGCCTAGCTGCGAAGGAGACAGGAGAGGATGAGTAGGGCAGGGCATGTGCTCCACTCTTGGGAAGGAGTCTGGGCGGAGAGCATGCCTGTCCTTAACTCTGGGCCCAAGGAGACAGCAGTTCCTTGGCCACCCGTCCCTGGGGCAGACATGCGCTAGCCACCAGGCGCCTACTCTGAACTCGCAGAAACAGCTCCCTGAAATAACGGGGAGTCAGATGCCATCTTCCTCCAGGATGTGGAAGCTCGGAGGAGGCACGAGGTTTAAGGGGAAGGAGTGGGCACAGTCCCACAAACTCTCTAATCTGTGCACGGGCCGTGTGTAGGGATCCTGTCGCCTCCTCTCTCCTGTGGTGAAGGCACTGGCCTAGACCCCTAGGTTGCCTGAGAGCCGGAGCAAAAGCCAAAGCCTAACCTACCCCAGGAAATGGTCATAGGCATAGAGTGCCATGCTAGGCCAAGCACGCTGCTGCAGGGTTGTGACTGTGTCTGCTTAGTTCGGCATAGCAAGGTGAATCCCGGGCGTAAACTCGGAGACCGGGAGAGCAAGTCCCAAGAGGCAACAGCTCTCCCGCGGCTCTTCTTCCCTCCCGCGCAGAGTGAACACCCAAAGCCTTTCTGAGGAAGCAGCAGCGAAGTGCGGTTCGTGCCATGTGAAAACCTCTGCGAAAGCATAGCAGTCGCTGGGAAATTAGAGTCGGATCTGAGAGCTGCTGTTGCTGCTTGCTTTAGCCTAGTATTTGCAGAACGATGGGAGAAACCCGCATGGAGCGAAAGCCTCTTTGCCCTGGCATCCCCTCTGGGAAAGCACAGCATTCTTTGGGAAATCAGAGTCCGGTCTGAGGGATGGTCCTGTTTGCTTGAGCTGGTCTCCTCAGCACGGTGTAATAAACCCATATGGAGCGAAATCCTCTATGCCTGGGCATCCCTGCTGCATGGGAGAGAAGCGCGATTGCACCTGTGGAAAGAGCCTTAAGGAAAGGGAAATGTTTTTCACTCTGCTCCCCAGGAGCATATCTGTGGAAAGTGCAGCAAGCTGCCGGAGAGAAGAGCAGGAGCCGTTGGACTTCTGGTCTGGAAAAGATTGCGAAGCAGGAGAGCCGGCAATACAAGTATCCCCGGCTCCCAGTGCAGAGAGACAGAAGCCTGGCTGCTAAGGAGACAGGAAGGGATGCGTAGGGCAGGGCGCGTGCTCCACTCTTAGGAAGGAATCTGGGCAGAAAGCATGCCTGTCCTGAGCCTCTGGGCCCAAGGAGACAGCAGCTCCTTGGCCAGCTGTCCCTGGGGCAGACATGCGCTAGCCTCCAGGCGCCTACTCTGAACTCGCCGAATCAGCTCTCTGAAATAATGTGGAGTCAGATGCCGTCTTCCTCCATGATGGGGAAGCTCGGAGGAAGCATGGTGTTTAAGGGGAAGGAGTGGGCACAGTCCCCCAAAGCTCCCTAATCTGCGCACGGGCCTAGTGCAGGGATCCTGTCGCCTCCTCTCTCCTGTGGTGAAGGCACTGGCCTAGACCCGGAGTCTGCCTGATAGCCGGAGCAAATGGCAAAGCCTAACCTACCACAGAAGATGGTCATAGGCATAGAGTGCCATGCTAGGCCAAGCACGCTGCTGCAGGGTTGTGACTGTGTCTGCTTAGTTCCGCATAGCAAGGTGAATCCCGGGCGTAACCTCGGAGCCCGGGAAAGCAAGTCCCAAGAGGCACCAGCTCTCCCGCGGCTCTTCTTCGCTGCCGCGCAGAGTGAACACCCAAAGCCTTTCTGAGGAAGCAGCAGCGAAGTGCGGTTCGTGCCAAGCTGAAAACCTCTGCGTAAGCATAGTATTCCCTGGGAAATCAGAGTCGGATCTGAGGGCTGCTGTTGCTGCTTGCTTTAGACTCGTATTCGCAGCACGATGGGAGAAACCCGCATAGAGCGAAAGCCTCTTTGCCCTGGCATCCCCTCTGGGAAAGAACACCATTATTTCGGAAATCAGAGTCCGGTCTGAGTTATGCTCCTGTTTGCGTGAGCTGGTCTCCTCAGCACGGTGTAATAAACCCGCAGGGAGCGAAATCCTCTATGCCTGGGCATCCCCTCTGCCTGAGAGAGAAGCGCCGTTGCGCCTCTGGAAAGACCATTAAAGAAAAGGGACACGTTTTTCAGGGCGGTCCCAAGGAGTAGTCTGTGGTAGGTGCAGCACGCTGCTCGGGGAGAAGAGCAAGTGCTGTTGGCCATGGTCTCGAAAAGGTGGCGAAGCAGGAGACCGGCCCTGGAAGGCACAGCGCCCGGAGGAAATACAAATGTCACCCACTCCCAGTGCAGAGAGACAGAAGCCTAGCTGCGAAGGAGACAGGAGAGGATGAGTAGGGCAGGGCATGTGCTCCACTCTTGGGAAGGAGTCTGGGCGGAGAGCATGCCTGTCCTTAACTCTGGGCCCAAGGAGACAGCAGTTCCTTGGCCACCCGTCCCTGGGGCAGACATGCGCTAGCCACCAGGCGCCTACTCTGAACTCGCAGAAACAGCTCCCTGAAATAACGGGGAGTCAGATGCCATCTTCCTCCAGGATGTGGAAGCTCGGAGGAGGCACGAGGTTTAAGGGGAAGGAGTGGGCACAGTCCCACAAACTCTCTAATCTGTGCACGGGCCGTGTGTAGGGATCCTGTCGCCTCCTCTCTCCTGTGGTGAAGGCACTGGCCTAGACCCCTAGGTTGCCTGAGAGCCGGAGCAAAAGCCAAAGCCTAACCTACCCCAGGAAATGGTCATAGGCATAGAGTGCCATGCTAGGCCAAGCACGCTGCTGCAGGGTTGTGACTGTGTCTGCTTAGTTCGGCATAGCAAGGTGAATCCCGGGCGTAAACTCGGAGACCGGGAGAGCAAGTCCCAAGAGGCAACAGCTCTCCCGCGGCTCTTCTTCCCTCCCGCGCAGAGTGAACACCCAAAGCCTTTCTGAGGAAGCAGCAGCGAAGTGCGGTTCGTGCCATGTGAAAACCTCTGCGAAAGCATAGCAGTCGCTGGGAAATTAGAGTCGGATCTGAGAGCTGCTGTTGCTGCTTGCTTTAGCCTAGTATTTGCAGAACGATGGGAGAAACCCGCATGGAGCGAAAGCCTCTTTGCCCTGGCATCCCCTCTGGGAAAGCACAGCATTCTTTGGGAAATCAGAGTCCGGTCTGAGGGATGCTCCTGTTTGCTTGAGCTGGTCTCCTCAGCACGGTGTAATAAACCCATATGGAGCGAAATCCTCTATGCCTGGGCATCCCTGCTGCATGGGAGAGAAGCGCGATTGCACCTGTGGAAAGAGCCTTAAGGAAAGGGAAATGTTTTTCACTCTGCTCCGCAGGAGCCTATCTGTGGAAAGTGCAGCAAGCTGCCGGAGAGAAGAGCAGGAGCCGTTGGACTTCTGGTCTGGAAAAGATTGCGAAGCAGGAGAGCCGGCAATACAAGTATCCCCGGCTCCCAGTGCAGAGAGACAGAAGCCTGGCTGCTAAGGAGACAGGAAGGGATGCGTAGGGCAGGGCGCGTGCTCCACTCTTAGGAAGGAATCTGGGCAGAAAGCATGCCTGTCCTGAGCCTCTGGGCCCAAGGAGACAGCAGCTCCTTGGCCAGCTGTCCCTGGGGCAGACATGCGCTAGCCTCCAGGCGCCTACTCTGAACTCGCCGAATCAGCTCTCTGAAATAATGCGGAGTCAGATGCCGTCTTCCTCCATGATGGGGAAGCTCGGAGGAAGCATGGTGTTTAAGGGGAAGGAGTGGGCACAGTCCCCCAAAGCTCCCTAATCTGCGCACGGGCCTAGTGCAGGGATCCTGTCGCCTCCTCTCTCCTGTGGTGAAGGCACTGGCCTAGACCCGGAGTCTGCCTGATAGCCGGAGCAAATGGCAAAGCCTAACCTACCACAGAAGATGGTCATAGGCATAGAGTGCCATGCTAGGCCAAGCACGCTGCTGCAGGGTTGTGACTGTGTCTGCTTAGTTCCGCATAGCAAGGTGAATCCCGGGCGTAACCTCGGAGCCCGGGAAAGCAAGTCCCAAGAGGCACCAGCTCTCCCGCGGCTCTTCTTCGCTGCCGCGCAGAGTGAACACCCAAAGCCTTTCTGAGGAAGCAGCAGCGAAGTGCGGTTCGTGCCAAGCTGAAAACCTCTGCGTAAGCATAGTATTCCCTGGGAAATCAGAGTCGGATCTGAGGGCTGCTGTTGCTGCTTGCTTTAGACTCGTATTCGCAGCACGATGGGAGAAACCCGCATAGAGCGAAAGCCTCTTTGCCCTGGCATCCCCTCTGGGAAAGCACACCATTATTTCGGAAATCAGAGTCCGGTCTGAGTTATGCTCCTGTTTGCGTGAGCTGGTCTCCTCAGCACGGTGTAATAAACCCGCAGGGAGCGAAATCCTCTATGCCTGGGCATCCCCTCTGCCTGAGAGAGAAGCGCCGTTGCGCCTCTGGAAAGAGCATTAAAGAAAAGGGACACGTTTTTCAGGGCGGTCCCAAGGAGTAGTCTGTGGTAGGTGCAGCACGCTGCTCGGGGAGAAGAGCAAGTGCTGTTGGCCATGGTCTCGAAAAGGTGGCGAAGCAGGAGACCGGCCCTGGAAGGCACAGCGCCCGGAGGAAATACAAATGGCACCCACTCCCAGTGCAGAGAGACAGAAGCCTAGCTGCGAAGGAGACAGGAGAGGATGAGTAGGGCAGGGCATGTGCTCCACTCTTGGGAAGGAGTCTGGGCGGAGAGCATGCCTGTCCTTAACTCTGGGCCCAAGGAGACAGCAGTTCCTTGGCCACCCGTCCCTGGGGCAGACATGCGCTAGCCACCAGGCGCCTACTCTGAACTCGCAGAAACAGCTCCCTGAAATAACGGGGAGTCAGATGCCATCTTCCTCCAGGATGTGGAAGCTCGGAGGAGGCACGAGGTTTAAGGGGAAGGAGTGGGCACAGTCCCACAAACTCTCTAATCTGTGCACGGGCCGTGTGTAGGGATCCTGTCGCCTCCTCTCTCCTGTGGTGAAGGCACTGGCCTAGACCCCTAGGTTGCCTGAGAGCCGGAGCAAAAGCCAAAGCCTAACCTACCCCAGGAAATGGTCATAGGCATAGAGTGCCATGCTAGGCCAAGCACGCTGCTGCAGGGTTGTGACTGTGTCTGCTTAGTTCGGCATAGCAAGGTGAATCCCGGGCGTAAACTCGGAGACCGGGAGAGCAAGTCCCAAGAGGCAACAGCTCTCCCGCGGCTCTTCTTCCCACCCGCGCACAGTGAACACCCAAAGCCTTTCTGAGGAAGCAGCAGCGAAGTGCGGTTCGTGCCATGTGAAAACCTCTGCGAAAGCATAGCAGTCGCTGGGAAATTAGAGTCGGATCTGAGAGCTGCTGTTGCTGCTTGCTTTAGCCTAGTATTTGCAGAACGATGGGAGAAACCCGCATGGAGCGAAAGCCTCTTTGCCCTGGCATCCCCTCTGGGAAAGCACAGCATTCTTTGGGAAATCAGAGTCCGGTCTGAGGGATGCTAGTGTTTGCTTGAGCTGGTCTCCTCAGCACGGTGTAATAAACCCATATGGAGCGAAATCCTCTATGCCTGGGCATCCCTGCTGCATGGGAGAGAAGCGCGATTGCACCTGTGGAAAGAGCCTTAAGGAAAGGGAAATGTTTTTCACTCTGCTCCGCAGGAGCATATCTGTGGAAAGTGCAGCAAGCTGCCGGAGAGAAGAGCAGGAGCCGTTGGACTTCTGGTCTGGAAAAGATTGCGAAGCAGGAGAGCCGGCAATACAAGTATCCCCGGCTCCCAGTGCAGAGAGACAGAAGCCTGGCTGCTAAGGAGACAGGAAGGGATGCGTAGGGCAGGGCGCGTGCTCCACTCTTAGGAAGGAATCTAGGCAGAAAGCATGCCTGTCCTGAGCCTCTGGGACCAAGGAGACAGCAGCTCCTTGGCCAGCTGTCCCTGGGGCAGACATGCGCTAGCCTCCAGGCGCCTACTCTGAACTCGCCGAATCAGCTCTCTGAAATAATGCGGAGTCAGATGCCGTCTTCCTCCATGATGGGGAAGCTCTGAGGAAGCATGGTGTTTAAGGGGAAGGAGTGGGCACAGTCCCCCAAAGCTCCCTAATCTGCGCACGGGCCTAGTGCAGGGATCCTGTCGCCTCCTCTCTCCTGTGGTGAAGGCACTGGCCTAGACCCGGAGTCTGCCTGATAGCCGGAGCAAATGGCAAAGCCTAACCTACCACAGAAGATGGTCATAGGCATAGAGTGCCATGCTAGGCCAAGCACGCTGCTGCAGGGTTGTGACTGTGTCTGCTTAGTTCCGCATAGCAAGGTGAATCCCGGGCGTAACCTCGGAGCCCGGGAAAGCAAGTCCCAAGAGGCACCAGCTCTCCCGCGGCTCTTCTTCGATGCCGCGCAGAGTGAGCACCCAAAGCCTTTCTGAGGAAGCAGCAGCGAAGTGCGGTTCGTGCCAAGCTGAAAACCTCTGCGTAAGCATAGTATTCCCTGGGAAATCAGAGTCGGATCTGAGGGCTGCTGTTGCTGCTTGCTTTAGACTCGTATTCGCAGCACGATGGGAGAAACCCGCATAGAGCGAAAGCCTCTTTGCCCTGGCATCCCCTCTGGGAAAGCACACCATTATTTCGGAAATCAGAGTCCGGTCTGAGTTATGCTCCTGTTTGCGTGAGCTGGTCTCCTCAGCACGGTGTAATAAACCCGCAGGGAGCGAAATCCTCTATGCCTGGGCATCCCCTCTGCCTGAGAGAGAAGCGCCGTTGCGCCTCTGGAAAGACCATTAAAGAAAAGGGACACGTTTTTCAGGGCGGTCCCAAGGAGTAGTCTGTGGTAGGTGCAGCACGCTGCTCGGGGAGAAGAGCAAGTGCTGTTGGCCATGGTCTCGAAAAGGTGGCGAAGCAGGAGACCGGCCCTGGAAGGCACAGCGCCCGGAGGAAATACAAATGTCACCCACTCCCAGTGCAGAGAGACAGAAGCCTAGCTGCGAAGGAGACAGGAGAGGATGAGTAGGGCAGGGCATGTGCTCCACTCTTGGGAAGGAGTCTGGGCGGAGAGCATGCCTGTCCTTAACTCTGGGCCCAAGGAGACAGCAGTTCCTTGGCCACCCGTCCCTGGGGCAGACATGCGCTAGCCACCAGGCGCCTACTCTGAACTCGCAGAAACAGCTCCCTGAAATAACGGGGAGTCAGATGCCATCTTCCTCCAGGATGTGGAAGCTCGGAGGAGGCACGAGGTTTAAGGGGAAGGAGTGGGCACAGTCCCACAAACTCTCTAATCTGTGCACGGGCCGTGTGTAGGGATCCTGTCGCCTCCTCTCTCCTGTGGTGAAGGCACTGGCCTAGACCCCTAGGTTGCCTGAGAGCCGGAGCAAAAGCCAAAGCCTAACCTACCCCAGGAAATGGTCATAGGCATAGAGTGCCATGCTAGGCCAAGCACGCTGCTGCAGGGTTGTGACTGTGTCTGCTTAGTTCGGCATAGCAAGGTGAATCCCGGGCGTAAACTCGGAGACCGGGAGAGCAAGTCCCAAGAGGCAACAGCTCTCCCGCGGCTCTTCTTCCCTCCCGCGCAGAGTGAACACCCAAAGCCTTTCTGAGGAAGCAGCAGCGAAGTGCGGTTCGTGCCATGTGAAAACCTCTGCGAAAGCATAGCAGTCGCTGGGAAATTAGAGTCGGATCTGAGAGCTGCTGTTGCTGCTTGCTTTAGCCTAGTATTTGCAGAACGATGGGAGAAACCCGCATGGAGCGAAAGCCTCTTTGCCCTGGCATCCCCTCTGGGAAAGCACAGCATTCTTTGGGAAATCAGAGTCCGGTCTGAGGGATGCTCCTGTTTGCTTGAGCTGGTCTCCTCAGCACGGTGTAATAAACCCATATGGAGCGAAATCCTCTATGCCTGGGCATCCCTGCTGCATGGGAGAGAAGCGCGATTGCACCTGTGGAAAGAGCCTTAAGGAAAGGGAAATGTTTTTCACTCTGCTCCCCAGGAGCATATCTGTGGAAAGTGCAGCAAGCTGCCGGAGAGAAGAGCAGGAGCCGTTGGACTTCTGGTCTGGAAAAGATTGCGAAGCAGGAGAGCCGGCAATACAAGTATCCCCGGCTCCCAGTGCAGAGAGACAGAAGCCTGGCTGCTAAGGAGACAGGAAGGGATGCGTAGGGCAGGGCGCGTGCTCCACTCTTAGGAAGGAATCTGGGCAGAAAGCATGCCTGTCCTGAGCCTCTGGGCCCAAGGAGACAGCAGCTCCTTGGCCAGCTGTCCCTGGGGCAGACATGCGCTAGCCTCCAGGCGCCTACTCTGAACTCGCCGAATCAGCTCTCTGAAATAATGCGGAGTCAGATGCCGTCTTCCTCCATGATGGGGAAGCTCGGAGGAAGCATGGTGTTTAAGGGGAAGGAGTGGGCACAGTCCCCCAAAGCTCCCTAATCTGCGCACGGGCCTAGTGCAGGGATCCTGTCGCCTCCTCTCTCCTGTGGTGAAGGCACTGGCCTAGACCCGGAGTCTGCCTGATAGCCGGAGCAAATGGCAAAGCCTAACCTACCACAGAAGATGGTCATAGGCATAGAGTGCCATGCTAGGCCAAGCACGCTGCTGCAGGGTTGTGACTGTGTCTGCTTAGTTCCGCATAGCAAGGTGAATCCCGGGCGTAACCTCGGAGCCCGGGAAAGCAAGTCCCAAGAGGCACCAGCTCTCCCGCGGCTCTTCTTCGCTGCCGCGCAGAGTGAACACCCAAAGCCTTTCTGAGGAAGCAGCAGCGAAGTGCGGTTCGTGCCAAGCTGAAAACCTCTGCGTAAGCATAGTATTCCCTGGGAAATCAGAGTCGGATCTGAGGGCTGCTGTTGCTGCTTGCTTTAGACTCGTATTCGCAGCACGATGGGAGAAACCCGCATAGAGCGAAAGCCTCTTTGCCCTGGCATCCCCTCTGGGAAAGCACACCATTATTTCGGAAATCAGAGTCCGGTCTGAGTTATGCTCCTGTTTGCGTGAGCTGGTCTCCTCAGCACGGTGTAATAAACCCGCAGGGAGCGAAATCCTCTATGCCTGGGCATCCCCTCTGCCTGAGAGAGAAGCGCCGTTGCGCCTCTGGAAAGAGCATTTAAGAAAAGGGACACGTTTTTCAGGGCGGTCCCAAGGAGTAGTCTGTGGTAGGTGCAGCACGCTGCTCGGGGAGAAGAGCAAGTGCTGTTGGCCATGGTCTCGAAAAGGTGGCGAAGCAGGAGACCGGCCCTGGAAGGCACAGCGCCCGGAGGAAATACAAATGGCACCCACTCCCAGTGCAGAGAGACAGAAGCCTAGCTGCGAAGGAGACAGGAGAGGATGAGTAGGGCAGGGCATGTGCTCCACTCTTGGGAAGGAGTCTGGGCGGAGAGCATGCCTGTCCTTAACTCTGGGCCCAAGGAGACAGCAGTTCCTTGGCCACCCGTCCCTGGGGCAGACATGCGCTAGCCACCAGGCGCCTACTCTGAACTCGCAGAAACAGCTCCCTGAAATAACGGGGAGTCAGATGCCATCTTCCTCCAGGATGTGGAAGCTCGGAGGAGGCACGAGGTTTAAGGGGAAGGAGTGGGCACAGTCCCACAAACTCTCTAATCTGTGCACGGGCCGTGTGTAGGGATCCTGTCGCCTCCTCTCTCCTGTGGTGAAGGCACTGGCCTAGACCCCTAGGTTGCCTGAGAGCCGGAGCAAAAGCCAAAGCCTAACCTACCCCAGGAAATGGTCATAGGCATAGAGTGCCATGCTAGGCCAAGCACGCTGCTGCAGGGTTGTGACTGTGTCTGCTTAGTTCGGCATAGCAAGGTGAATCCCGGGCGTAAACTCGGAGACCGGGAGAGCAAGTCCCAAGAGGCAAAAGCTCTCCCGCGGCTCTTCTTCCCTCCCGCGCACAGTGAACACCCAAAGCCTTTCTGAGGAAGCAGCAGCGAAGTGCGGTTCGTGCCATGTGAAAACCTCTGCGAAAGCATAGCAGTCGCTGGGAAATTAGAGTCGGATCTGAGAGCTGCTGTTGCTGCTTGCTTTAGCCTAGTATTTGCAGAACGATGGGAGAAACCCGCATGGAGCGAAAGCCTCTTTGCCCTGGCATCCCCTCTGGGAAAGCACAGCATTCTTTGGGAAATCAGAGTCCGGTCTGAGTTATGCTCCTGTTTGCGTGAGCTGGTCTCCTCAGCACGGTGTAATAAACCCGCAGGGAGCGAAATCCTCTATGCCTGGGCATCCCCTCAGCCTGAGAGAGAAGCGCCGTTGCGCCTCTGGAAAGAGCAATAAAGAAAAGGGACACGTTTTTCAGGGCGGTCCCAAGGAGTAGTCTGTGGTAGGTGCAGCACGCTGCTCGGGGAGAAGAGCAAGTGCTGTTGGCCATGGTCTCGAAAAGGTGGCGAAGCAGGAGACCGGCCCTGGAAGGCACAGCGCCCGGAGGAAATACAAATGTCACCCACTCCCAGTGCAGAGAGACAGAAGCCTAGCTGCGAAGGAGACAGGAGAGGATGAGTAGGGCAGGGCATGTGCTCCACTCTTGGGAAGGAGTCTGGGCGGAGAGCATGCCTGTCCTTAACTCTGGGCCCAAGGAGACAGCAGTTCCTTGGCCACCCGTCCCTGGGGCAGACATGCGCTAGCCACCAGGCGCCTACTCTGAACTCGCAGAAACAGCTCCCTGAAATAACGGGGAGTCAGATGCCATCTTCCTCCAGGATGTGGAAGCTCGGAGGAGGCACGAGGTTTAAGGGGAAGGAGTGGGCACAGTCCCACAAACTCTCTAATCTGTGCACGGGCCGTGTGTAGGGATCCTGTCGCCTCCTCTCTCCTGTGGTGAAGGCACTGGCCTAGACCCCTAGGTTGCCTGAGAGCCGGAGCAAAAGCCAAAGCCTAACCTACCCCAGGAAATGGTCATAGGCATAGAGTGCCATGCTAGGCCAAGCACGCTGCTGCAGGGTTGTGACTGTGTCTGCTTAGTTCGGCATAGCAAGGTGAATCCCGGGCGTAAACTCGGAGACCGGGAGAGCAAGTCCCAAGAGGCAACAGCTCTCCCGCGGCTCTTCTTCCCTCCCGCGCAGAGTGAACACCCAAAGCCTTTCTGAGGAAGCAGCAGCGAAGTGCGGTTCGTGCCATGTGAAAACCTCTGCGAAAGCATAGCAGTCGCTGGGAAATTAGAGTCGGATCTGAGAGCTGCTGTTGCTGCTTGCTTTAGCCTAGTATTTGCAGAACGATGGGAGAAACCCGCATGGAGCGAAAGCCTCTTTGCCCTGGCATCCCCTCTGGGAAAGCACAGCATTCTTTGGGAAATCAGAGTCCGGTCTGAGGGATGCTCCTGTTTGCTTGAGCTGGTCTCCTCAGCACGGTGTAATAAACCCATATGGAGCGAAATCCTCTATGCCTGGGCATCCCTGCTGCATGGGAGAGAAGCGCGATTGCACCTGTGGAAAGAGCCTTAAGGAAAGGGAAATGTTTTTCACTCTGCTCCGCAGGAGCATATCTGTGGAAAGTGCAGCAAGCTGCCGGAGAGAAGAGCAGGAGCCGTTGGACTTCTGGTCTGGAAAAGATTGCGAAGCAGGAGAGCCGGCAATACAAGTATCCCCGGCTCCCAGTGCAGAGAGACAGAAGCCTGGCTGCTAAGGAGACAGGAAGGGATGCGTAGGGCAGGGCGCGTGCTCCACTCTTAGGAAGGAATCTGGGCAGAAAGCATGCCTGTCCTGAGCCTCTGGGCCCAAGGAGACAGCAGCTCCTTGGCCAGCTGTCCCTGGGGCAGACATGCGCTAGCCTCCAGGCGCCTACTCTGAACTCGCCGAATCAGCTCTCTGAAATAATGCGGAGTCAGATGCCGTCTTCCTCCATGATGGGGAAGCTCGGAGGAAGCATGGTGTTTAAGGGGAAGGAGTGGGCACAGTCCCCCAAAGCTCCCTAATCTGCGCACGGGCCTAGTGCAGGGATCCTGTCGCCTCCTCTCTCCTGTGGTGAAGGCACTGGCCTAGACCCGGAGTCTGCCTGATAGCCGGAGCAAATGGCAAAGCCTAACCTACCACAGAAGATGGTCATAGGCATAGAGTGCCATGCTAGGCCAAGCACGCTGCTGCAGGGTTGTGACTCTGTGTCTGCTTAGTTCCGCATAGCAAGGTGAATCCCGGGCGTAACCTCGGAGCCCGGGAAAGCAAGTCCCAAGAGGCACCAGCTCTCCCGCGGCTCTTCTTCGCTGCCGCGCAGAGTGAACACCCAAAGCCTTTCTGAGGAAGCAGCAGCGAAGTGCGGTTCGTGCCAAGCTGAAAACCTCTGCGTAAGCATAGTATTCCCTGGGAAATCAGAGTCGGATCTGAGGGCTGCTGTTGCTGCTTGCTTTAGACTCGTATTCGCAGCACGATGGGAGAAACCCGCATAGAGCGAAAGCCTCTTTGCCCTGGCATCCCCTCTGGGAAAGCACACCATTATTTCGGAAATCAGAGTCCGGTCTGAGTTATGCTCCTGTTTGCGTGAGCTGGTCTCCTCAGCACGGTGTAATAAACCCGCAGGGAGCGAAATCCTCTATGCCTGGGCATCCCCTCTGCCTGAGAGAGAAGCGCCGTTGCGCCTCTGGAAAGAGCATTAAAGAAAAGGGACACGTTTTTCAGGGCGGTCCCAAGGAGTAGTCTGTGGTAGGTGCAGCACGCTGCTCGGGGAGAAGAGCAAGTGCTGTTGGCCATGGTCTCGAAAAGGTGGCGAAGCAGGAGACCGGCCCTGGAAGGCACAGCGCCCGGAGGAAATACAAATGTCACCCACTCCCAGTGCAGAGAGACAGAAGCCTAGCTGCGAAGGAGACAGGAGAGGATGAGTAGGGCAGGGCATGTGCTCCACTCTTGGGAAGGAGTCTGGGCGGAGAGCATGCCTGTCCTTAACTCTGGGCCCAAGGAGACAGCAGTTCCTTGGCCACCCGTCCCTGGGGCAGACATGCGCTAGCCACCAGGCGCCTACTCTGAACTCGCAGAAACAGCTCCCTGAAATAACGGGGAGTCAGATGCCATCTTCCTCCAGGATGTGGAAGCTCGGAGGAGGCACGAGGTTTAAGGGGAAGGAGTGGGCACAGTCCCACAAACTCTCTAATCTGTGCACGGGCCGTGTGTAGGGATCCTGTCGCCTCCTCTCTCCTGTGGTGAAGGCACTGGCCTAGACCCCTAGGTTGCCTGAGAGCCGGAGCAAAAGCCAAAGCCTAACCTACCCCAGGAAATGGTCATAGGCATAGAGTGCCATGCTAGGCCAAGCACGCTGCTGCAGGGTTGTGACTGTGTCTGCTTAGTTCGGCATAGCAAGGTGAATCCCGGGCGTAAACTCGGAGACCGGGAGAGCAAGTCCCAAGAGGCAACAGCTCTCCCGCGGCTCTTCTTCCCTCCCGCGCACAGTGAACACCCAAAGCCTTTCTGAGGAAGCAGCAGCGAAGTGCGGTTCGTGCCATGTGAAAACCTCTGCGAAAGCATAGCAGTCGCTGGGAAATTAGAGTCGGATCTGAGAGCTGCTGTTGCTGCTTGCTTTAGCCTAGTATTTGCAGAACGATGGGAGAAACCCGCATGGAGCGAAAGCCTCTTTGCCCTGGCATCCCCTCTGGGAAAGCACAGCATTCTTTGGGAAATCAGAGTCCGGTCTGAGGGATGCTCCTGTTTGCTTGAGCTGGTCTCCTCAGCACGGTGTAATAAACCCATATGGAGCGAAATCCTCTATGCCTGGGCATCCCTGCTGCATGGGAGAGAAGCGCGATTGCACCTGTGGAAAGAGCCTTAAGGAAAGGGAAATGTTTTTCACTCTGCTCCGCAGGAGCATATCTGTGGAAAGTGCAGCAAGCTGCCGGAGAGAAGAGCAGGAGCCGTTGGACTTCTGGTCTGGAAAAGATTGCGAAGCAGGAGAGCCGGCAATACAAGTATCCCCGGCTCCCAGTGCAGAGAGACAGAAGCCTGGCTGCTAAGGAGACAGGAAGGGATGCGTAGGGCAGGGCGCGTGCTCCACTCTTAGGAAGGAATCTGGGCAGAAAGCATGCCTGTCCTGAGCCTCTGGGCCCAAGGAGACAGCAGCTCCTTGGCCAGCTGTCCCTGGGGCAGACATGCGCTAGCCTCCAGGCGCCTACTCTGAACTCGCCGAATCAGCTCTCTGAAATAATGCGGAGTCAGATGCCGTCTTCCTCCATGATGGGGAAGCTCGGAGGAAGCATGGTGTTTAAGGGGAAGGAGTGGGCACAGTCCCCCAAAGCTCCCTAATCTGCGCACGGGCCTAGTGCAGGGATCCTGTCGCCTCCTCTCTCCTGTGGTGAAGGCACTGGCCTAGACCCGGAGTCTGCCTGATAGCCGGAGCAAATGGCAAAGCCTAACCTACCACAGAAGATGGTCATAGGCATAGAGTGCCATGCTAGGCCAAGCACGCTGCTGCAGGGTTGTGACTCTGTGTCTGCTTAGTTCCGCATAGCAAGGTGAATCCCGGGCGTAACCTCGGAGCCCGGGAAAGCAAGTCCCAAGAGGCACCAGCTCTCCCGCGGCTCTTCTTCGCTGCCGCGCAGAGTGAACACCCAAAGCCTTTCTGAGGAAGCAGCAGCGAAGTGCGGTTCGTGCCAAGCTGAAAACCTCTGCGTAAGCATAGTATTCCCTGGGAAATCAGAGTCGGATCTGAGGGCTGCTGTTGCTGCTTGCTTTAGACTCGTATTCGCAGCACGATGGGAGAAACCCGCATAGAGCGAAAGCCTCTTTGCCCTGGCATCCCCTCTGGGAAAGCACACCATTATTTCGGAAATCAGAGTCCGGTCTGAGTTATGCTCCTGTTTGCGTGAGCTGGTCTCCTCAGCACGGTGTAATAAACCCGCAGGGAGCGAAATCCTCTATGCCTGGGCATCCCCTCTGCCTGAGAGAGAAGCGCCGTTGCGCCTCTGGAAAGAGCATTAAAGAAAAGGGACACGTTTTTCAGGGCGGTCCCAAGGAGTAGTCTGTGGTAGGTGCAGCACGCTGCTCGGGGAGAAGAGCAAGTGCTGTTGGCCATGGTCTCGAAAAGGTGGCGAAGCAGGAGACCGGCCCTGGAAGGCACAGCGCCCGGAGGAAATACAAATGTCACCCACTCCCAGTGCAGAGAGACAGAAGCCTAGCTGCGAAGGAGACAGGAGAGGATGAGTAGGGCAGGGCATGTGCTCCACTCTTGGGAAGGAGTCTGGGCGGAGAGCATGCCTGTCCTTAACTCTGGGCCCAAGGAGACAGCAGTTCCTTGGCCACCCGTCCCTGGGGCAGACATGCGCTAGCCACCAGGCGCCTACTCTGAACTCGCAGAAACAGCTCCCTGAAATAACGGGGAGTCAGATGCCATCTTCCTCCAGGATGTGGAAGCTCGGAGGAGGCACGAGGTTTAAGGGGAAGGAGTGGGCACAGTCCCACAAACTCTCTAATCTGTGCACGGGCCGTGTGTAGGGATCCTGTCGCCTCCTCTCTCCTGTGGTGAAGGCACTGGCCTAGACCCCTAGGTTGCCTGAGAGCCGGAGCAAAAGCCAAAGCCTAACCTACCCCAGGAAATGGTCATAGGCATAGAGTGCCATGCTAGGCCAAGCACGCTGCTGCAGGGTTGTGACTGTGTCTGCTTAGTTCGGCATAGCAAGGTGAATCCCGGGCGTAAACTCGGAGACCGGGAGAGCAAGTCCCAAGAGGCAACAGCTCTCCCGCGGCTCTTCTTCCCTCCCGCGCACAGTGAACACCCAAAGCCTTTCTGAGGAAGCAGCAGCGAAGTGCGGTTCGTGCCATGTGAAAACCTCTGCGAAAGCATAGCAGTCGCTGGGAAATTAGAGTCGGATCTGAGAGCTGCTGTTGCTGCTTGCTTTAGCCTAGTATTTGCAGAACGATGGGAGAAACCCGCATGGAGCGAAAGCCTCTTTGCCCTGGCATCCCCTCTGGGAAAGCACAGCATTCTTTGGGAAATCAGAGTCCGGTCTGAGGGATGCTCCTGTTTGCGTGAGCTGGTCTCCTCAGCACGGTGTAATAAACCCGCAGGGAGCGAAATCCTCTATGCCTGGGCATCCCCTCTGCCTGAGAGAGAAGCGCCGTTGCGCCTCTGGAAAGAGCATTAAAGAAAAGGGACACGTTTTTCAGGGCGGTCCCAAGGAGTAGTCTGTGGTAGGTGCAGCACGCTGCTCGGGGAGAAGAGCAAGTGCTGTTGGCCATGGTCTCGAAAAGGTGGCGAAGCAGGAGACCGGCCCTGGAAGGCACAGCGCCCGGAGGAAATACAAATGTCACCCACTCCCAGTGCAGAGAGACAGAAGCCTAGCTGCGAAGGAGACAGGAGAGGATGAGTAGGGCAGGGCATGTGCTCCACTCTTGGGAAGGAGTCTGGGCGGAGAGCATGCCTGTCCTTAACTCTGGGCCCAAGGAGACAGCAGTTCCTTGGCCACCCGTCCCTGGGGCAGACATGCGCTAGCCACCAGGCGCCTACTCTGAACTCGCAGAAACAGCTCCCTGAAATAACGGGGAGTCAGATGCCATCTTCCTCCAGGATGTGGAAGATCGGAGGAGGCACGAGGTTTAAGGGGAAGGAGTGGGCACAGTCCCACAAACTCTCTAATCTGTGCACGGGCCGTGTGTAGGGATCCTGTCGCCTCCTCTCTCCTGTGGTGAAGGCACTGGCCTAGACCCCTAGGTTGCCTGAGAGCCGGAGCAAAAGCCAAAGCCTAACCTACCCCAGGAAATGGTCATAGGCATAGAGTGCCATGCTAGGCCAAGCACGCTGCTGCAGGGTTGTGACTGTGTCTGCTTAGTTCGGCATAGCAAGGTGAATCCCGGGCGTAAACTCGGAGACCGGGAGAGCAAGTCCCAAGAGGCAACAGCTCTCCCGCGGCTCTTCTTCCCTCCCGCGCAGAGTGAACACCCAAAGCCTTTCTGAGGAAGCAGCAGCGAAGTGCGGTTCGTGCCATGTGAAAACCTCTGCGAAAGCATAGCAGTCGCTGGGAAATTAGAGTCGGATCTGAGAGCTGCTGTTGCTGCTTGCTTTAGCCTAGTATTTGCAGAACGATGGGAGAAACCCGCATGGAGCGAAAGCCTCTTTGCCCTGGCATCCCCTCTGGGAAAGCACAGCATTCTTTGGGAAATCAGAGTCCGGTCTGAGGGATGCTCCTGTTTGCTTGAGCTGGTCTCCTCAGCACGGTGTAATAAACCCATATGGAGCGAAATCCTCTATGCCTGGGCATCCCTGCTGCATGGGAGAGAAGCGCGATTGCACCTGTGGAAAGAGCCTTAAGGAAAGGGAAATGTTTTTCACTCTGCTCCGCAGGAGCATATCTGTGGAAAGTGCAGCAAGCTGCCGGAGAGAAGAGCAGGAGCCGTTGGACTTCTGGTCTGGAAAAGATTGCGAAGCAGGAGAGCCGGCAATACAAGTATCCCCGGCTCCCAGTGCAGAGAGACAGAAGCCTGGCTGCTAAGGAGACAGGAAGGGATGCGTAGGGCAGGGCGCGTGCTCCACTCTTAGGAAGGAATCTGGGCAGAAAGCATGCCTGTCCTGAGCCTCTGGGCCCAAGGAGACAGCAGCTCCTTGGCCAGCTGTCCCTGGGGCAGACATGCGCTAGCCTCCAGGCGCCTACTCTGAACTCGCCGAATCAGCTCTCTGAAATAATGCGGAGTCAGATGCCGTCTTCCTCCATGATGGGGAAGCTCGGAGGAAGCATGGTGTTTAAGGGGAAGGAGTGGGCACAGTCCCCCAAAGCTCCCTAATCTGCGCACGGGCCTAGTGCAGGGATCCTGTCGCCTCCTCTCTCCTGTGGTGAAGGCACTGGCCTAGACCCGGAGTCTGCCTGATAGCCGGAGCAAATGGCAAAGCCTAACCTACCACAGAAGATGGTCATAGGCATAGAGTGCCATGCTAGGCCAAGCACGCTGCTGCAGGGTTGTGACTCTGTGTCTGCTTAGTTCCGCATAGCAAGGTGAATCCCGGGCGTAACCTCGGAGCCCGGGAAAGCAAGTCCCAAGAGGCACCAGCTCTCCCGCGGCTCTTCTTCGCTGCCGCGCAGAGTGAACACCCAAAGCCTTTCTGAGGAAGCAGCAGCGAAGTGCGGTTCGTGCCAAGCTGAAAACCTCTGCGTAAGCATAGTATTCCCTGGGAAATCAGAGTCGGATCTGAGGGCTGCTGTTGCTGCTTGCTTTAGACTCGTATTCGCAGCACGATGGGAGAAACCCGCATAGAGCGAAAGCCTCTTTGCCCTGGCATCCCCTCTGGGAAAGCACACCATTATTTCGGAAATCAGAGTCCGGTCTGAGTTATGCTCCTGTTTGCGTGAGCTGGTCTCCTCAGCACGGTGTAATAAACCCGCAGGGAGCGAAATCCTCTATGCCTGGGCATCCCCTCTGCCTGAGAGAGAAGCGCCGTTGCGCCTCTGGAAAGAGCATTAAAGAAAAGGGACACGTTTTTCAGGGCGGTCCCAAGGAGTAGTCTGTGGTAGGTGCAGCACGCTGCTCGGGGAGAAGAGCAAGTGCTGTTGGCCATGGTCTCGAAAAGGTGGCGAAGCAGGAGACCGGCCCTGGAAGGCACAGCGCCCGGAGGAAATACAAATGTCACCCACTCCCAGTGCAGAGAGACAGAAGCCTAGCTGCGAAGGAGACAGGAGAGGATGAGTAGGGCAGGGCATGTGCTCCACTCTTGGGAAGGAGTCTGGGCGGAGAGCATGCCTGTCCTTAACTCTGGGCCCAAGGAGACAGCAGTTCCTTGGCCACCCGTCCCTGGGGCAGACATGCGCTAGCCACCAGGCGCCTACTCTGAACTCGCAGAAACAGCTCCCTGAAATAACGGGGAGTCAGATGCCATCTTCCTCCAGGATGTGGAAGCTCGGAGGAGGCACGAGGTTTAAGGGGAAGGAGTGGGCACAGTCCCACAAACTCTCTAATCTGTGCACGGGCCGTGTGTAGGGATCCTGTCGCCTCCTCTCTCCTGTGGTGAAGGCACTGGCCTAGACCCCTAGGTTGCCTGAGAGCCGGAGCAAAAGCCAAAGCCTAACCTACCCCAGGAAATGGTCATAGGCATAGAGTGCCATGCTAGGCCAAGCACGCTGCTGCAGGGTTGTGACTGTGTCTGCTTAGTTCGGCATAGCAAGGTGAATCCCGGGCGTAAACTCGGAGACCGGGAGAGCAAGTCCCAAGAGGCAACAGCTCTCCCGCGGCTCTTCTTCCCTCCCGCGCAGAGTGAACACCCAAAGCCTTTCTGAGGAAGCAGCAGCGAAGTGCGGTTCGTGCCATGTGAAAACCTCTGCGAAAGCATAGCAGTCGCTGGGAAATTAGAGTCGGATCTGAGAGCTGCTGTTGCTGCTTGCTTTAGCCTAGTATTTGCAGAACGATGGGAGAAACCCGCATGGAGCGAAAGCCTCTTTGCCCTGGCATCCCCTCTGGGAAAGCACAGCATTCTTTGGGAAATCAGAGTCCGGTCTGAGGGATGCTCCTGTTTGCTTGAGCTGGTCTCCTCAGCACGGTGTAATAAACCCATATGGAGCGAAATCCTCTATGCCTGGGCATCCCTGCTGCATGGGAGAGAAGCGCGATTGCACCTGTGGAAAGAGCCTTAAGGAAAGGGAAATGTTTTTCACTCTGCTCCGCAGGAGCATATCTGTGGAAAGTGCAGCAAGCTGCCGGAGAGAAGAGCAGGAGCCGTTGGACTTCTGGTCTGGAAAAGATTGCGAAGCAGGAGAGCCGGCAATACAAGTATCCCCGGCTCCCAGTGCAGAGAGACAGAAGCCTGGCTGCTAAGGAGACAGGAAGGGATGCGTAGGGCAGGGCGCGTGCTCCACTCTTAGGAAGGAATCTGGGCAGAAAGCATGCCTGTCCTGAGCCTCTGGGCCCAAGGAGACAGCAGCTCCTTGGCCAGCTGTCCCTGGGGCAGACATGCGCTAGCCTCCAGGCACCTACTCTGAACTCGCCGAATCAGCTCTCTGAAATAATGCGGAGTCAGATGCCGTCTTCCTCCATGATGGGGAAGCTCGGAGGAAGCATGGTGTTTAAGGGGAAGGAGTGGGCACAGTCCCCCAAAGCTCCCTAATCTGCGCACGGGCCTAGTGCAGGGATCCTGTCGCCTCCTCTCTCCTGTGGTGAAGGCACTGGCCTAGACCCGGAGTCTGCCTGATAGCCGGAGCAAATGGCAAAGCCTAACCTACCACAGAAGATGGTCATAGGCATAGAGTGCCATGCTAGGCCAAGCACGCTGCTGCAGGGTTGTGACTCTGTGTCTGCTTAGTTCCGCATAGCAAGGTGAATCCCGGGCGTAACCTCGGAGCCCGGGAAAGCAAGTCCCAAGAGGCACCAGCTCTCCCGCGGCTCTTCTTCGCTGCCGCGCAGAGTGAACACCCAAAGCCTTTCTGAGGAAGCAGCAGCGAAGTGCGGTTCGTGCCAAGCTGAAAACCTCTGCGTAAGCATAGTATTCCCTGGGAAATCAGAGTCGGATCTGAGGGCTGCTGTTGCTGCTTGCTTTAGACTCGTATTCGCAGCACGATGGGAGAAACCCGCATAGAGCGAAAGCCTCTTTGCCCTGGCATCCCCTCTGGGAAAGCACACCATTATTTCGGAAATCAGAGTCCGGTCTGAGTTATGCTCCTGTTTGCGTGAGCTGGTCTCCTCAGCACGGTGTAATAAACCCGCAGGGAGCGAAATCCTCTATGCCTGGGCATCCCCTCTGGCTGAGAGAGAAGCGCCGTTGCGCCTCTGGAAAGAGCATTAAAGAAAAGGGACACGTTTTTCAGGGCGGTCCCAAGGAGTAGTCTGTGGTAGGTGCAGCACGCTGCTCGGGGAGAAGAGCAAGTGCTGTTGGCCATGGTCTCGAAAAGGTGGCGAAGCAGGAGACCGGCCCTGGAAGGCACAGCGCCCGGAGGAAATACAAATGTCACCCACTCCCAGTGCAGAGAGACAGAAGCCTAGCTGCGAAGGAGACAGGAGAGGATGAGTAGGGCAGGGCATGTGCTCCACTCTTGGGAAGGAGTCTGGGCGGAGAGCATGCCTGTCCTTAACTCTGGGCCCAAGGAGACAGCAGTTCCTTGGCCACCCGTCCCTGGGGCAGACATGCGCTAGCCACCAGGCGCCTACTCTGAACTCGCAGAAACAGCTCCCTGAAATAACGGGGAGTCAGATGCCATCTTCCTCCAGGATGTGGAAGCTCGGAGGAGGCACGAGGTTTAAGGGGAAGGAGTGGGCACAGTCCCACAAACTCTCTAATCTGTGCACGGGCCTTGTGTAGGGATCCTGTCGCCTCCTCTCTCCTGTGGTGAAGGCACTGGCCTAGACCCCTAGGTTGCCTGAGAGCCGGAGCAAAAGCCAAAGCCTAACCTACCCCAGGAAATGGTCATAGGCATAGAGTGCCATGCTAGGCCAAGCACGCTGCTGCAGGGTTGTGACTGTGTCTGCTTAGTTCGGCATAGCAAGGTGAATCCCGGGCGTAAACTCGGAGACCGGGAGAGCAAGTCCCAAGAGGCAACAGCTCTCCCGCGGCTCTTCTTCCCTCCCGCGCACAGTGAACACCCAAAGCCTTTCTGAGGAAGCAGCAGCGAAGTGCGGTTCGTGCCATGTGAAAACCTCTGCGAAAGCATAGCAGTCGCTGGGAAATTAGAGTCGGATCTGAGAGCTGCTGTTGCTGCTTGCTTTAGCCTAGTATTTGCAGAACGATGGGAGAAACCCGCATGGAGCGAAAGCCTCTTTGCCCTGGCATCCCCTCTGGGAAAGCACAGCATTCTTTGGGAAATCAGAGTCCGGTCTGAGGGATGGTCCTGTTTGCTTGAGCTGGTCTCCTCAGCACGGTGTAATAAACCCATATGGAGCGAAATCCTCTATGCCGGGGCATCCCTGCTGCATGGGAGAGAAGCGCGATTGCACCTGTGGAAAGAGCCTTAAGGAAAGGGAAATATTTTTCACTCTGCTCCCCAGGAGCATATCTGTGGAAAGTGCAGCAAGCTGCCGGAGAGAAGAGCAGGAGCCGTTGGACTTCTGGTCTGGAAAAGATTGCGAAGCAGGAGAGCCGGCAATACAAGTATCCCCGGCTCCCAGTGCAGAGAGACAGAAGCCTGGCTGCTAAGGAGACAGGAAGGGATGCGTAGGGCAGGGCGCGTGCTCCACTCTTAGGAAGGAATCTGGGCAGAAAGCATGCCTGTCCTGAGCCTCTGGGCCCAAGGAGACAGCAGCTCCTTGGCCAGCTGTCCCTGGGGCAGACATGCGCTAGCCTCCAGGCGCCTACTCTGAACTCGCCGAATCAGCTCTCTGAAATAATGCGGAGTCAGATGCCGTCTTCCTCCATGATGGGGAAGCTCGGAGGAAGCATGGTGTTTAAGGGGAAGGAGTGGGCACAGTCCCCCAAAGCTCCCTAATCTGCGCACGGGCCTAGTGCAGGGATCCTGTCGCCTCCTCTCTCCTGTGGTGAAGGCACTGGCCTAGACCCGGAGTCTGCCTGATAGCCGGAGCAAATGGCAAAGCCTAACCTACCACAGAAGATGGTCATAGGCATAGAGTGCCATGCTAGGCCAAGCACGCTGCTGCAGGGTTGTGACTGTGTCTGCTTAGTTCCGCATAGCAAGGTGAATCCCGGGCGTAACCTCGGAGCCCGGGAAAGCAAGTCCCAAGAGGCACCAGCTCTCCCGCGGCTCTTCTTCGCTGCCGCGCAGAGTGAACACCCAAAGCCTTTCTGAGGAAGCAGCAGCGAAGTGCGGTTCGTGCCAAGCTGAAAACCTCTGCGTAAGCATAGTATTCCCTGGGAAATCAGAGTCGGATCTGAGGGCTGCTGTTGCTGCTTGCTTTAGACTCGTATTCGCAGCACGATGGGAGAAACCCGCATAGAGCGAAAGCCTCTTTGCCCTGGCATCCCCTCTGGGAAAGCACACCATTATTTCGGAAATCAGAGTCCGGTCTGAGTTATGCTCCTGTTTGCGTGAGCTGGTCTCCTCAGCACGGTGTAATAAACCCGCAGGAAGCGAAATCCTCTATGCCTGGGCATCCCGTCTGCCTGAGAGAGAAGCGCCGTTGCGCCTCTGGAAAGAGCATTAAAGAAAAGGGACACGTTTTTCAGGGCGGTCCCAAGGAGTAGTCTGTGGTAGGTGCAGCACGCTGCTCGGGGAGAAGAGCAAGTGCTGTTGGCCATGGTCTCGAAAAGGTGGCGAAGCAGGAGACCGGCCCTGGAAGGCACAGCGCCCGGAGGAAATACAAATGTCACCCACTCCCAGTGCAGAGAGACAGAAGCCTAGCTGCGAAGGAGACAGGAGAGGATGAGTAGGGCAGGGCATGTGCTCCACTCTTGGGAAGGAGTCTGGGCGGAGAGCATGCCTGTCCTTAACTCTGGGCCCAAGGAGACAGCAGTTCCTTGGCCACCCGTCCCTGGGGCAGACATGCGCTAGCCACCAGGCGCCTACTCTGAACTCGCAGAAACAGCTCCCTGAAATAACGGGGAGTCAGATGCCATCTTCCTCCAGGATGTGGAAGCTCGGAGGAGGCACGAGGTTTAAGGGGAAGGAGTGGGCACAGTCCCACAAACTCTCTAATCTGTGCACGGGCCGTGTGTAGGGATCCTGTCGCCTCCTCTCTCCTGTGGTGAAGGCACTGGCCTAGACCCCTAGGTTGCCTGAGAGCCGGAGCAAAAGCCAAAGCCTAACCTACCCCAGGAAATGGTCATAGGCATAGAGTGCCATGCTAGGCCAAGCACGCTGCTGCAGGGTTGTGACTGTGTCTGCTTAGTTCGGCATAGCAAGGTGAATCCCGGGCGTAAACTCGGAGACCGGGAGAGCAAGTCCCAAGAGGCAACAGCTCTCCCGCGGCTCTTCTTCCCTCCCGCGCACAGTGAACACCCAAAGCCTTTCTGAGGAAGCAGCAGCGAAGTGCGGTTCGTGCCATGTGAAAACCTCTGCGAAAGCATAGCAGTCGCTGGGAAATTAGAGTCGGATCTGAGAGCTGCTGTTGCTGCTTGCTTTAGCCTAGTATTTGCAGAACGATGGGAGAAACCCGCATGGAGCGAAAGCCTCTTTGCCCTGGCATCCCCTCTGGGAAAGCACAGCATTCTTTGGGAAATCAGAGTCCGGTCTGAGGGATGGTCCTGTTTGCTTGAGCTGGTCTCCTCAGCACGGTGTAATAAACCCATATGGAGCGAAATCCTCTATGCCTGGGCATCCCTGCTGCATGGGAGAGAAGCGCGATTGCACCTGTGGAAAGAGCCTTAAGGAAAGGGAAATGTTTTTCACTCTGCTCCCCAGGAGCATATCTGTGGAAAGTGCAGCAAGCTGCCGGAGAGAAGAGCAGGAGCCGTTGGACTTCTGGTCTGGAAAAGATTGCGAAGCAGGAGAGCCGGCAATACAAGTATCCCCGGCTCCCAGTGCAGAGAGACAGAAGCCTGGCTGCTAAGGAGACAGGAAGGGATGCGTAGGGCAGGGCGCGTGCTCCACTCTTAGGAAGGAATCTGGGCAGAAAGCATGCCTGTCCTGAGCCTCTGGGCCCAAGGAGACAGCAGCTCCTTGGCCAGCTGTCCCTGGGGCAGACATGCGCTAGCCTCCAGGCGCCTACTCTGAACTCGCCGAATCAGCTCTCTGAAATAATGCGGAGTCAGATGCCGTCTTCCTCCATGATGGGGAAGCTCGGAGGAAGCATGGTGTTTAAGGGGAAGGAGTGGGCACAGTCCCCCAAAGCTCCCTAATCTGCGCACGGGCCTAGTGCAGGGATCCTGTCGCCTCCTCTCTCCTGTGGTGAAGGCACTGGCCTAGACCCGGAGTCTGCCTGATAGCCGGAGCAAATGGCAAAGCCTAACCTACCACAGAAGATGGTCATAGGCATAGAGTGCCATGCTAGGCCAAGCACGCTGCTGCAGGGTTGTGACTGTGTCTGCTTAGTTCCGCATAGCAAGGTGAATCCCGGGCGTAACCTCGGAGCCCGGGAAAGCAAGTCCCAAGAGGCACCAGCTCTCCCGCGGCTCTTCTTCGCTGCCGCGCAGAGTGAACACCCAAAGCCTTTCTGAGGAAGCAGCAGCGAAGTGCGGTTCGTGCCAAGCTGAAAACCTCTGCGTAAGCATAGTATTCCCTGGGAAATCAGAGTCGGATCTGAGGGCTGCTGTTGCTGCTTGCTTTAGACTCGTATTCGCAGCACGATGGGAGAAACCCGCATAGAGCGAAAGCCTCTTTGCCCTGGCATCCCCTCTGGGAAAGCACACCATTATTTCGGAAATCAGAGTCCGGTCTGAGTTATGCTCCTGTTTGCGTGAGCTGGTCTCCTCAGCACGGTGTAATAAACCCGCAGGGAGCGAAATCCTCTATGCCTGGGCATCCCCTCTGCCTGAGAGAGAAGCGCCGTTGCGCCTCTGGAAAGAGCATTAAAGAAAAGGGACACGTTTTTCAGGGCGGTCCCAAGGAGTAGTCTGTGGTAGGTGCAGCACGCTGCTCGGGGAGAAGAGCAAGTGCTGTTGGCCATGGTCTCGAAAAGGTGGCGAAGCAGGAGACCGGCCCTGGAAGGCACAGCGCCCGGAGGAAATACAAATGTCACCCACTCCCAGTGCAGAGAGACAGAAGCCTAGCTGCGAAGGAGACAGGAGAGGATGAGTAGGGCAGGGCATGTGCTCCACTCTTGGGAAGGAGTCTGGGCGGAGAGCATGCCTGTCCTTAACTCTGGGCCCAAGGAGACAGCAGTTCCTTGGCCACCCGTCCCTGGGGCAGACATGCGCTAGCCACCAGGCGCCTACTCTGAACTCGCAGAAACAGCTCCCTGAAATAACGGGGAGTCAGATGCCATCTTCCTCCAGGATGTGGAAGCTCGGAGGAGGCACGAGGTTTAAGGGGAAGGAGTGGGCACAGTCCCACAAACTCTCTAATCTGTGCACGGGCCGTGTGTAGGGATCCTGTCGCCTCCTCTCTCCTGTGGTGAAGGCACTGGCCTAGACCCCTAGGTTGCCTGAGAGCCGGAGCAAAAGCCAAAGCCTAACCTACCCCAGGAAATGGTCATAGGCATAGAGTGCCATGCTAGGCCAAGCACGCTGCTGCAGGGTTGTGACTGTGTCTGCTTAGTTCGGCATAGCAAGGTGAATCCCGGGCGTAAACTCGGAGACCGGGAGAGCAAGTCCCAAGAGGCAACAGCTCTCCCGCGGCTCTTCTTCCCTCCCGCGCAGAGTGAACACCCAAAGCCTTTCTGAGGAAGCAGCAGCGAAGTGCGGTTCGTGCCATGTGAAAACCTCTGCGAAAGCATAGCAGTCGCTGGGAAATTAGAGTCGGATCTGAGAGCTGCTGTTGCTGCTTGCTTTAGCCTAGTATTTGCAGAACGATGGGAGAAACCCGCATGGAGCGAAAGCCTCTTTGCCCTGGCATCCCCTCTGGGAAAGCACAGCATTCTTTGGGAAATCAGAGTCCGGTCTGAGGGATGCTCCTGTTTGCTTGAGCTGGTCTCCTCAGCACGGTGTAATAAACCCATATGGAGCGAAATCCTCTATGCCTGGGCATCCCTGCTGCATGGGAGAGAAGCGCGATTGCACCTGTGGAAAGAGCCTTAAGGAAAGGGAAATGTTTTTCACTCTGCTCCCCAGGAGCATATCTGTGGAAAGTGCAGCAAGCTGCCGGAGAGAAGAGCAGGAGCCGTTGGACTTCTGGTCTGGAAAAGATTGCGAAGCAGGAGAGCCGGCAATACAAGTATCCCCGGCTCCCAGTGCAGAGAGACAGAAGCCTGGCTGCTAAGGAGACAGGAAGGGATGCGTAGGGCAGGGCGCGTGCTCCACTCTTAGGAAGGAATCTGGGCAGAAAGCATGCCTGTCCTGAGCCTCTGGGCCCAAGGAGACAGCAGCTCCTTGGCCAGCTGTCCCTGGGGCAGACATGCGCTAGCCTCCAGGCACCTACTCTGAACTCGCCGAATCAGCTCTCTGAAATAATGCGGAGTCAGATGCCGTCTTCCTCCATGATGGGGAAGCTCGGAGGAAGCATGGTGTTTAAGGGGAAGGAGTGGGCACAGTCCCCCAAAGCTCCCTAATCTGCGCACGGGCCTAGTGCAGGGATCCTGTCGCCTCCTCTCTCCTGTGGTGAAGGCACTGGCCTAGACCCGGAGTCTGCCTGATAGCCGGAGCAAATGGCAAAGCCTAACCTACCACAGAAGATGGTCATAGGCATAGAGTGCCATGCTAGGCCAAGCACGCTGCTGCAGGGTTGTGACTCTGTGTCTGCTTAGTTCCGCATAGCAAGGTGAATCCCGGGCGTAACCTCGGAGCCCGGGAAAGCAAGTCCCAAGAGGCACCAGCTCTCCCGCGGCTCTTCTTCGCTGCCGCGCAGAGTGAACACCCAAAGCCTTTCTGAGGAAGCAGCAGCGAAGTGCGGTTCGTGCCAAGCTGAAAACCTCTGCGTAAGCATAGTATTCCCTGGGAAATCAGAGTCGGATCTGAGGGCTGCTGTTGCTGCTTGCTTTAGACTCGTATTCGCAGCACGATGGGAGAAACCCGCATAGAGCGAAAGCCTCTTTGCCCTGGCATCCCCTCTGGGAAAGCACACCATTATTTCGGAAATCAGAGTCCGGTCTGAGTTATGCTCCTGTTTGCGTGAGCTGGTCTCCTCAGCACGGTGTAATAAACCCGCAGGGAGCGAAATCCTCTATGCCTGGGCATCCCCTCTGCCTGAGAGAGAAGCGCCGTTGCGCCTCTGGAAAGAGCATTAAAGAAAAGGGACACGTTTTTCAGGGCGGTCCCAAGGAGTAGTCTGTGGTAGGTGCAGCACGCTGCTCGGGGAGAAGAGCAAGTGCTGTTGGCCATGGTCTCGAAAAGGTGGCGAAGCAGGAGACCGGCCCTGGAAGGCACAGCGCCCGGAGGAAATACAAATGTCACCCACTCCCAGTGCAGAGAGACAGAAGCCTAGCTGCGAAGGAGACAGGAGAGGATGAGTAGGGCAGGGCATGTGCTCCACTCTTGGGAAGGAGTCTGGGCGGAGAGCATGCCTGTCCTTAACTCTGGGCCCAAGGAGACAGCAGTTCCTTGGCCACCCGTCCCTGGGGCAGACATGCGCTAGCCACCAGGCGCCTACTCTGAACTCGCAGAAACAGCTCCCTGAAATAACGGGGAGTCAGATGCCATCTTCCTCCAGGATGTGGAAGCTCGGAGGAGGCACGAGGTTTAAGGGGAAGGAGTGGGCACAGTCCCACAAACTCTCTAATCTGTGCACGGGCCGTGTGTAGGGATCCTGTCGCCTCCTCTCTCCTGTGGTGAAGGCACTGGCCTAGACCCCTAGGTTGCCTGAGAGCCGGAGCAAAAGCCAAAGCCTAACCTACCCCAGGAAATGGTCATAGGCATAGAGTGCCATGCTAGGCCAAGCACGCTGCTGCAGGGTTGTGACTGTGTCTGCTTAGTTCGGCATAGCAAGGTGAATCCCGGGCGTAAACTCGGAGACCGGGAGAGCAAGTCCCAAGAGGCAACAGCTCTCCCGCGGCTCTTCTTCCCTCCCGCGCACAGTGAACACCCAAAGCCTTTCTGAGGAAGCAGCAGCGAAGTGCGGTTCGTGCCATGTGAAAACCTCTGCGAAAGCATAGCAGTCGCTGGGAAATTAGAGTCGGATCTGAGAGCTGCTGTTGCTGCTTGCTTTAGCCTAGTATTTGCAGAACGATGGGAGAAACCCGCATGGAGCGAAAGCCTCTTTGCCCTGGCATCCCCTCTGGGAAAGCACAGCATTCTTTGGGAAATCAGAGTCCGGTCTGAGGGATGGTCCTGTTTGCTTGAGCTGGTCTCCTCAGCACGGTGTAATAAACCCATATGGAGCGAAATCCTCTATGCCGGGGCATCCCTGCTGCATGGGAGAGAAGCGCGATTGCACCTGTGGAAAGAGCCTTAAGGAAAGGGAAATATTTTTCACTCTGCTCCCCAGGAGCATATCTGTGGAAAGTGCAGCAAGCTGCCGGAGAGAAGAGCAGGAGCCGTTGGACTTCTGGTCTGGAAAAGATTGCGAAGCAGGAGAGCCGGCAATACAAGTATCCCCGGCTCCCAGTGCAGAGAGACAGAAGCCTGGCTGCTAAGGAGACAGGAAGGGATGCGTAGGGCAGGGCGCGTGCTCCACTCTTAGGAAGGAATCTGGGCAGAAAGCATGCCTGTCCTGAGCCTCTGGGCCCAAGGAGACAGCAGCTCCTTGGCCAGCTGTCCCTGGGGCAGACATGCGCTAGCCTCCAGGCGCCTACTCTGAACTCGCCGAATCAGCTCTCTGAAATAATGCGGAGTCAGATGCCGTCTTCCTCCATGATGGGGAAGCTCGGAGGAAGCATGGTGTTTAAGGGGAAGGAGTGGGCACAGTCCCCCAAAGCTCCCTAATCTGCGCACGGGCCTAGTGCAGGGATCCTGTCGCCTCCTCTCTCCTGTGGTGAAGGCACTGGCCTAGACCCGGAGTCTGCCTGATAGCCGGAGCAAATGGCAAAGCCTAACCTACCACAGAAGATGGTCATAGGCATAGAGTGCCATGCTAGGCCAAGCACGCTGCTGCAGGGTTGTGACTGTGTCTGCTTAGTTCCGCATAGCAAGGTGAATCCCGGGCGTAACCTCGGAGCCCGGGAAAGCAAGTCCCAAGAGGCACCAGCTCTCCCGCGGCTCTTTTTCGCTGCCGCGCAGAGTGAACACCCAAAGCCTTTCTGAGGAAGCAGCAGCGAAGTGCGGTTCGTGCCAAGCTGAAAACCTCTGCGTAAGCATAGTATTCCCTGGGAAATCAGAGTCGGATCTGAGGGCTGCTGTTGCTGCTTGCTTTAGACTCGTATTCGCAGCACGATGGGAGAAACCCGCATAGAGCGAAAGCCTCTTTGCCCTGGCATCCCCTCTGGGAAAGCACACCATTATTTCGGAAATCAGAGTCCGGTCTGAGTTATGCTCCTGTTTGCGTGAGCTGGTCTCCTCAGCACGGTGTAATAAACCCGCAGGAAGCGAAATCCTCTATGCCTGGGCATCCCGTCTGCCTGAGAGAGAAGCGCCGTTGCGCCTCTGGAAAGAGCATTAAAGAAAAGGGACACGTTTTTCAGGGCGGTCCCAAGGAGTAGTCTGTGGTAGGTGCAGCACGCTGCTCGGGGAGAAGAGCAAGTGCTGTTGGCCATGGTCTCGAAAAGGTGGCGAAGCAGGAGACCGGCCCTGGAAGGCACAGCGCCCGGAGGAAATACAAATGTCACCCACTCCCAGTGCAGAGAGACAGAAGCCTAGCTGCGAAGGAGACAGGAGAGGATGAGTAGGGCAGGGCATGTGCTCCACTCTTGGGAAGGAGTCTGGGCGGAGAGCATGCCTGTCCTTAACTCTGGGCCCAAGGAGACAGCAGTTCCTTGGCCACCCGTCCCTGGGGCAGACATGCGCTAGCCACCAGGCGCCTACTCTGAACTCGCAGAAACAGCTCCCTGAAATAACGGGGAGTCAGATGCCATCTTCCTCCAGGATGTGGAAGCTCGGAGGAGGCACGAGGTTTAAGGGGAAGGAGTGGGCACAGTCCCACAAACTCTCTAATCTGTGCACGGGCCTTGTGTAGGGATCCTGTCGCCTCCTCTCTCCTGTGGTGAAGGCACTGGCCTAGACCCCTAGGTTGCCTGAGAGCCGGAGCAAAAGCCAAAGCCTAACCTACCCCAGGAAATGGTCATAGGCATAGAGTGCCATGCTAGGCCAAGCACGCTGCTGCAGGGTTGTGACTGTGTCTGCTTAGTTCGGCATAGCAAGGTGAATCCCGGGCGTAAACTCGGAGACCGGGAGAGCAAGTCCCAAGAGGCAACAGCTCTCCCGCGGCTCTTCTTCCCTCCCGCGCAGAGTGAACACCCAAAGCCTTTCTGAGGAAGCAGCAGCGAAGTGCGGTTCGTGCCATGTGAAAACCTCTGCGAAAGCATAGCAGTCGCTGGGAAATTAGAGTCGGATCTGAGAGCTGCTGTTGCTGCTTGCTTTAGCCTAGTATTTGCAGAACGATGGGAGAAACCCGCATGGAGCGAAAGCCTCTTTGCCCTGGCATCCCCTCTGGGAAAGCACAGCATTCTTTGGGAAATCAGAGTCCGGTCTGAGGGATGCTCCTGTTTGCTTGAGCTGGTCTCCTCAGCACGGTGTAATAAACCCATATGGAGCGAAATCCTCTATGCCTGGGCATCCCTGCTGCATGGGAGAGAAGCGCGATTGCACCTGTGGAAAGAGCCTTAAGGAAAGGGAAATGTTTTTCACTCTGCTCCCCAGGAGCATATCTGTGGAAAGTGCAGCAAGCTGCCGGAGAGAAGAGCAGGAGCCGTTGGACTTCTGGTCTGGAAAAGATTGCGAAGCAGGAGAGCCGGCAATACAAGTATCCCCGGCTCCCAGTGCAGAGAGACAGAAGCCTGGCTGCTAAGGAGACAGGAAGGGATGCGTAGGGCAGGGCGCGTGCTCCACTCTTAGGAAGGAATCTGGGCAGAAAGCATGCCTGTCCTGAGCCTCTGGGCCCAAGGAGACAGCAGCTCCTTGGCCAGCTGTCCCTGGGGCAGACATGCGCTAGCCTCCAGGCGCCTACTCTGAACTCGCCGAATCAGCTCTCTGAAATAATGCGGAGTCAGATGCCGTCTTCCTCCATGATGGGGAAGCTCGGAGGAAGCATGGTGTTTAAGGGGAAGGAGTGGGCACAGTCCCCCAAAGCTCCCTAATCTGCGCACGGGCCTAGTGCAGGGATCCTGTCGCCTCCTCTCTCCTGTGGTGAAGGCACTGGCCTAGACCCGGAGTCTGCCTGATAGCCGGAGCAAATGGCAAAGCCTAACCTACCACAGAAGATGGTCATAGGCATAGAGTGCCATGCTAGGCCAAGCACGCTGCTGCAGGGTTGTGACTGTGTCTGCTTAGTTCCGCATAGCAAGGTGAATCCCGGGCGTAACCTCGGAGCCCGGGAAAGCAAGTCCCAAGAGGCACCAGCTCTCCCGCGGCTCTTCTTCGCTGCCGCGCAGAGTGAACACCCAAAGCCTTTCTGAGGAAGCAGCAGCGAAGTGCGGTTCGTGCCAAGCTGAAAACCTCTGCGTAAGCATAGTATTCCCTGGGAAATCAGAGTCGGATCTGAGGGCTGCTGTTGCTGCTTGCTTTAGACTCGTATTCGCAGCACGATGGGAGAAACCCGCATAGAGCGAAAGCCTCTTTGCCCTGGCATCCCCTCTGGGAAAGCACACCATTATTTCGGAAATCAGAGTCCGGTCTGAGTTATGCTCCTGTTTGCGTGAGCTGGTCTCCTCAGCACGGTGTAATAAACCCGCAGGGAGCGAAATCCTCTATGCCTGGGCATCCCCTCTGCCTGAGAGAGAAGCGCCGTTGCGCCTCTGGAAAGAGCATTAAAGAAAAGGGACACGTTTTTCAGGGCGGTCCCAAGGAGTAGTCTGTGGTAGGTGCAGCACGCTGCTCGGGGAGAAGAGCAAGTGCTGTTGGCCATGGTCTCGAAAAGGTGGCGAAGCAGGAGACCGGCCCTGGAAGGCACAGCGCCCGGAGGAAATACAAATGTCACCCACTCCCAGTGCAGAGAGACAGAAGCCTAGCTGCGAAGGAGACAGGAGAGGATGAGTAGGGCAGGGCATGTGCTCCACTCTTGGGAAGGAGTCTGGGCGGAGAGCATGCCTGTCCTTAACTCTGGGCCCAAGGAGACAGCAGTTCCTTGGCCACCCGTCCCTGGGGCAGACATGCGCTAGCCACCAGGCGCCTACTCTGAACTCGCAGAAACAGCTCCCTGAAATAACGGGGAGTCAGATGCCATCTTCCTCCAGGATGTGGAAGCTCGGAGGAGGCACGAGGTTTAAGGGGAAGGAGTGGGCACAGTCCCACAAACTCTCTAATCTGTGCACGGGCCGTGTGTAGGGATCCTGTCGCCTCCTCTCTCCTGTGGTGAAGGCACTGGCCTAGACCCCTAGGTTGCCTGAGAGCCGGAGCAAAAGCCAAAGCCTAACCTACCCCAGGAAATGGTCATAGGCATAGAGTGCCATGCTAGGCCAAGCACGCTGCTGCAGGGTTGTGACTGTGTCTGCTTAGTTCGGCATAGCAAGGTGAATCCCGGGCGTAAACTCGGAGACCGGGAGAGCAAGTCCCAAGAGGCAACAGCTCTCCCGCGGCTCTTCTTCCCTCCCGCGCAGAGTGAACACCCAAAGCCTTTCTGAGGAAGCAGCAGCGAAGTGCGGTTCGTGCCATGTGAAAACCTCTGCGAAAGCATAGCAGTCGCTGGGAAATTAGAGTCGGATCTGAGAGCTGCTGTTGCTGCTTGCTTTAGCCTAGTATTTGCAGAACGATGGGAGAAACCCGCATGGAGCGAAAGCCTCTTTGCCCTGGCATCCCCTCTGGGAAAGCACAGCATTCTTTGGGAAATCAGAGTCCGGTCTGAGGGATGCTCCTGTTTGCTTGAGCTGGTCTCCTCAGCACGGTGTAATAAACCCATATGGAGCGAAATCCTCTATGCCTGGGCATCCCTGCTGCATGGGAGAGAAGCGCGATTGCACCTGTGGAAAGAGCCTTAAGGAAAGGGAAATGTTTTTCACTCTGCTCCCCAGGAGCATATCTGTGGAAAGTGCAGCAAGCTGCCGGAGAGAAGAGCAGGAGCCGTTGGACTTCTGGTCTGGAAAAGATTGCGAAGCAGGAGAGCCGGCAATACAAGTATCCCCGGCTCCCAGTGCAGAGAGACAGAAGCCTGGCTGCTAAGGAGACAGGAAGGGATGCGTAGGGCAGGGCGCGTGCTCCACTCTTAGGAAGGAATCTGGGCAGAAAGCATGCCTGTCCTGAGCCTCTGGGCCCAAGGAGACAGCAGCTCCTTGGCCAGCTGTCCCTGGGGCAGACATGCGCTAGCCTCCAGGCGCCTACTCTGAACTCGCCGAATCAGCTCTCTGAAATAATGCGGAGTCAGATGCCGTCTTCCTCCATGATGGGGAAGCTCGGAGGAAGCATGGTGTTTAAGGGGAAGGAGTGGGCACAGTCCCCCAAAGCTCCCTAATCTGCGCACGGGCCTAGTGCAGGGATCCTGTCGCCTCCTCTCTCCTGTGGTGAAGGCACTGGCCTAGACCCGGAGTCTGCCTGATAGCCGGAGCAAATGGCAAAGCCTAACCTACCACAGAAGATGGTCATAGGCATAGAGTGCCATGCTAGGCCAAGCACGCTGCTGCAGGGTTGTGACTGTGTCTGCTTAGTTCCGCATAGCAAGGTGAATCCCGGGCGTAACCTCGGAGCCCGGGAAAGCAAGTCCCAAGAGGCACCAGCTCTCCCGCGGCTCTTCTTCGCTGCCGCGCAGAGTGAACACCCAAAGCCTTTCTGAGGAAGCAGCAGCGAAGTGCGGTTCGTGCCAAGCTGAAAACCTCTGCGTAAGCATAGTATTCCCTGGGAAATCAGAGTCGGATCTGAGGGCTGCTGTTGCTGCTTGCTTTAGACTCGTATTCGCAGCACGATGGGAGAAACCCGCATAGAGCGAAAGCCTCTTTGCCCTGGCATCCCCTCTGGGAAAGCACACCATTATTTCGGAAATCAGAGTCCGGTCTGAGTTATGCTCCTGTTTGCGTGAGCTGGTCTCCTCAGCACGGTGTAATAAACCCGCAGGGAGCGAAATCCTCTATGCCTGGGCATCCCCTCTGCCTGAGAGAGAAGCGCCGTTGCGCCTCTGGAAAGAGCATTAAAGAAAAGGGACACGTTTTTCAGGGCGGTCCCAAGGAGTAGTCTGTGGTAGGTGCAGCACGCTGCTCGGGGAGAAGAGCAAGTGCTGTTGGCCATGGTCTCGAAAAGGTGGCGAAGCAGGAGACCGGCCCTGGAAGGCACAGCGCCCGGAGGAAATACAAATGTCACCCACTCCCAGTGCAGAGAGACAGAAGCCTAGCTGCGAAGGAGACAGGAGAGGATGAGTAGGGCAGGGCATGTGCTCCACTCTTGGGAAGGAGTCTGGGCGGAGAGCATGCCTGTCCTTAACTCTGGGCCCAAGGAGACAGCAGTTCCTTGGCCACCCGTCCCTGGGGCAGACATGCGCTAGCCACCAGGCGCCTACTCTGAACTCGCAGAAACAGCTCCCTGAAATAACGGGGAGTCAGATGCCATCTTCCTCCAGGATGTGGAAGCTCGGAGGAGGCACGAGGTTTAAGGGGAAGGAGTGGGCACAGTCCCACAAACTCTCTAATCTGTGCACGGGCCGTGTGTAGGGATCCTGTCGCCTCCTCTCTCCTGTGGTGAAGGCACTGGCCTAGACCCCTAGGTTGCCTGAGAGCCGGAGCAAAAGCCAAAGCCTAACCTACCCCAGGAAATGGTCATAGGCATAGAGTGCCATGCTAGGCCAAGCACGCTGCTGCAGGGTTGTGACTGTGTCTGCTTAGTTCGGCATAGCAAGGTGAATCCCGGGCGTAAACTCGGAGACCGGGAGAGCAAGTCCCAAGAGGCAACAGCTCTCCCGCGGCTCTTCTTCCCTCCCGCGCAGAGTGAACACCCAAAGCCTTTCTGAGGAAGCAGCAGCGAAGTGCGGTTCGTGCCATGTGAAAACCTCTGCGAAAGCATAGCAGTCGCTGGGAAATTAGAGTCGGATCTGAGAGCTGCTGTTGCTGCTTGCTTTAGCCTAGTATTTGCAGAACGATGGGAGAAACCCGCATGGAGCGAAAGCCTCTTTGCCCTGGCATCCCCTCTGGGAAAGCACAGCATTCTTTGGGAAATCAGAGTCCGGTCTGAGGGATGCTCCTGTTTGCTTGAGCTGGTCTCCTCAGCACGGTGTAATAAACCCATATGGAGCGAAATCCTCTATGCCTGGGCATCCCTGCTGCATGGGAGAGAAGCGCGATTGCACCTGTGGAAAGAGCCTTAAGGAAAGGGAAATGTTTTTCACTCTGCTCCCCAGGAGCATATCTGTGGAAAGTGCAGCAAGCTGCCGGAGAGAAGAGCAGGAGCCGTTGGACTTCTGGTCTGGAAAAGATTGCGAAGCAGGAGAGCCGGCAATACAAGTATCCCCGGCTCCCAGTGCAGAGAGACAGAAGCCTGGCTGCTAAGGAGACAGGAAGGGATGCGTAGGGCAGGGCGCGTGCTCCACTCTTAGGAAGGAATCTGGGCAGAAAGCATGCCTGTCCTGAGCCTCTGGGCCCAAGGAGACAGCAGCTCCTTGGCCAGCTGTCCCTGGGGCAGACATGCGCTAGCCTCCAGGCGCCTACTCTGAACTCGCCGAATCAGCTCTCTGAAATAATGCGGAGTCAGATGCCGTCTTCCTCCATGATGGGGAAGCTCGGAGGAAGCATGGTGTTTAAGGGGAAGGAGTGGGCACAGTCCCCCAAAGCTCCCTAATCTGCGCACGGGCCTAGTGCAGGGATCCTGTCGCCTCCTCTCTCCTGTGGTGAAGGCACTGGCCTAGACCCGGAGTCTGCCTGATAGCCGGAGCAAATGGCAAAGCCTAACCTACCACAGAAGATGGTCATAGGCATAGAGTGCCATGCTAGGCCAAGCACGCTGCTGCAGGGTTGTGACTGTGTCTGCTTAGTTCCGCATAGCAAGGTGAATCCCGGGCGTAACCTCGGAGCCCGGGAAAGCAAGTCCCAAGAGGCACCAGCTCTCCCGCGGCTCTTCTTCGCTGCCGCGCAGAGTGAACACCCAAAGCCTTTCTGAGGAAGCAGCAGCGAAGTGCGGTTCGTGCCAAGCTGAAAACCTCTGCGTAAGCATAGTATTCCCTGGGAAATCAGAGTCGGATCTGAGGGCTGCTGTTGCTGCTTGCTTTAGACTCGTATTCGCAGCACGATGGGAGAAACCCGCATAGAGCGAAAGCCTCTTTGCCCTGGCATCCCCTCTGGGAAAGCACACCATTATTTCGGAAATCAGAGTCCGGTCTGAGTTATGCTCCTGTTTGCGTGAGCTGGTCTCCTCAGCACGGTGTAATAAACCCGCAGGGAGCGAAATCCTCTATGCCTGGGCATCCCCTCTGCCTGAGAGAGAAGCGCCGTTGCGCCTCTGGAAAGAGCATTAAAGAAAAGGGACACGTTTTTCAGGGCGGTCCCAAGGAGTAGTCTGTGGTAGGTGCAGCACGCTGCTCGGGGAGAAGAGCAAGTGCTATTGGCCATGGTCTCGAAAAGGTGGCGAAGCAGGAGACCGGCCCTGGAAGGCACAGCGCCCGGAGGAAATACAAATGTCACCCACTCCCAGTGCAGAGAGACAGAAGCCTAGCTGCGAAGGAGACAGGAGAGGATGAGTAGGGCAGGGCATGTGCTCCACTCTTGGGAAGGAGTCTGGGCGGAGAGCATGCCTGTCCTTAACTCTGGGCCCAAGGAGACAGCAGTTCCTTGGCCACCCGTCCCTGGGGCAGACATGCGCTAGCCACCAGGCGCCTACTCTGAACTCGCAGAAACAGCTCCCTGAAATAACGGGGAGTCAGATGCCATCTTCCTCCAGGATGTGGAAGCTCGGAGGAGGCACGAGGTTTAAGGGGAAGGAGTGGGCACAGTCCCACAAACTCTCTAATCTGTGCACGGGCCGTGTGTAGGGATCCTGTCGCCTCCTCTCTCCTGTGGTGAAGGCACTGGCCTAGACCCCTAGGTTGCCTGAGAGCCGGAGCAAAAGCCAAAGCCTAACCTACCCCAGGAAATGGTCATAGGCATAGAGTGCCATGCTAGGCCAAGCACGCTGCTGCAGGGTTGTGACTGTGTCTGCTTAGTTCGGCATAGCAAGGTGAATCCCGGGCGTAAACTCGGAGACCGGGAGAGCAAGTCCCAAGAGGCAACAGCTCTCCCGCGGCTCTTCTTCCCTCCCGCGCAGAGTGAACACCCAAAGCCTTTCTGAGGAAGCAGCAGCGAAGTGCGGTTCGTGCCATGTGAAAACCTCTGCGAAAGCATAGCAGTCGCTGGGAAATTAGAGTCGGATCTGAGAGCTGCTGTTGCTGCTTGCTTTAGCCTAGTATTTGCAGAACGATGGGAGAAACCCGCATGGAGCGAAAGCCTCTTTGCCCTGGCATCCCCTCTGGGAAAGCACAGCATTCTTTGGGAAATCAGAGTCCGGTCTGAGGGATGCTCCTGTTTGCTTGAGCTGGTCTCCTCAGCACGGTGTAATAAACCCATATGGAGCGAAATCCTCTATGCCTGGGCATCCCTGCTGCATGGGAGAGAAGCGCGATTGCACCTGTGGAAAGAGCCTTAAGGAAAGGGAAATGTTTTTCACTCTGCTCCCCAGGAGCATATCTGTGGAAAGTGCAGCAAGCTGCCGGAGAGAAGATCAGGAGCCGTTGGACTTCTGGTCTGGAAAAGATTGCGAAGCAGGAGAGCCGGCAATACAAGTATCCCCGGCTCCCAGTGCAGAGAGACAGAAGCCTGGCTGCTAAGGAGACAGGAAGGGATGCGTAGGGCAGGGCGCGTGCTCCACTCTTAGGAAGGAATCTGGGCAGAAAGCATGCCTGTCCTGAGCCTCTGGGCCCAAGGAGACAGCAGCTCCTTGGCCAGCTGTCCCTGGGGCAGACATGCGCTAGCCTCCAGGCGCCTACTCTGAACTCGCCGAATCAGCTCTCTGAAATAATGCGGAGTCAGATGCCGTCTTCCTCCATGATGGGGAAGCTCGGAGGAAGCATGGTGTTTAAGGGGAAGGAGTGGGCACAGTCCCCCAAAGCTCCCTAATCTGCGCACGGGCCTAGTGCAGGGATCCTGTCGCCTCCTCTCTCCTGTGGTGAAGGCACTGGCCTAGACCCGGAGTCTGCCTGATAGCCGGAGCAAATGGCAAAGCCTAACCTACCACAGAAGATGGTCATAGGCATAGAGTGCCATGCTAGGCCAAGCACGCTGCTGCAGGGTTGTGACTGTGTCTGCTTAGTTCCGCATAGCAAGGTGAATCCCGGGCGTAACCTCGGAGCCCGGGAAAGCAAGTCCCAAGAGGCACCAGCTCTCCCGCGGCTCTTCTTCGCTGCCGCGCAGAGTGAACACCCAAAGCCTTTCTGAGGAAGCAGCAGCGAAGTGCGGTTCGTGCCAAGCTGAAAACCTCTGCGTAAGCATAGTATTCCCTGGGAAATCAGAGTCGGATCTGAGGGCTGCTGTTGCTGCTTGCTTTAGACTCGTATTCGCAGCACGATGGGAGAAACCCGCATAGAGCGAAAGCCTCTTTGCCCTGGCATCCCCTCTGGGAAAGCACACCATTATTTCGAAAATCAGAGTCCGGTCTGAGTTATGCTCCTGTTTGCGTGAGCTGGTCTCCTCAGCACGGTGTAATAAACCCGCAGGGAGCGAAATCCTCTATGCCTGGGCATCCCGTCTGCCTGAGAGAGAAGCGCCGTTGCGCCTCTGGAAAGAGCATTAAAGAAAAGGGACACGTTTTTCAGGGCGGTCCCAAGGAGTAGTCTGTGGTAGGTGCAGCACGCTGCTCGGGGAGAAGAGCAAGTGCTATTGGCCATGGTCTCGAAAAGGTGGCGAAGCAGGAGACCGGCCCTGGAAGGCACAGCGCCCGGAGGAAATACAAATGTCACCCACTCCCAGTGCAGAGAGACAGAAGCCTAGCTGCGAAGGAGACAGGAGAGGATGAGTAGGGCAGGGCATGTGCTCCACTCTTGGGAAGGAGTCTGGGCGGAGAGCATGCCTGTCCTTAACTCTGGGCCCAAGGAGACAGCAGTTCCTTGGCCACCCGTCCCTGGGGCAGACATGCGCTAGCCACCAGGCGCCTACTCTGAACTCGCAGAAACAGCTCCCTGAAATAACGGGGAGTCAGATGCCATCTTCCTCCAGGATGTGGAAGCTCGGAGGAGGCACGAGGTTTAAGGGGAAGGAGTGGGCACAGTCCCACAAACTCTCTAATCTGTGCACGGGCCGTGTGTAGGGATCCTGTCGCCTCCTCTCTCCTGTGGTGAAGGCACTGGCCTAGACCCCTAGGTTGCCTGAGAGCCGGAGCAAAAGCCAAAGCCTAACCTACCCCAGGAAATGGTCATAGGCATAGAGTGCCATGCTAGGCCAAGCACGCTGCTGCAGGGTTGTGACTGTGTCTGCTTAGTTCGGCATAGCAAGGGGAATCCCGGGCGTAAACTCGGAGACCGGGAGAGCAAGTCCCAAGAGGCAACAGCTCTCCCGCGGCTCTTCTTCCCTCCCGCGCAGAGTGAACACCCAAAGCCTTTCTGAGGAAGCAGCAGCGAAGTGCGGTTCGTGCCATGTGAAAACCTCTGCGAAAGCATAGCAGTCGCTGGGAAATTAGAGTCGGATCTGAGAGCTGCTGTTGCTGCTTGCTTTAGCCTAGTATTTGCAGAACGATGGGAGAAACCCGCATGGAGCGAAAGCCTCTTTGCCCTGGCATCCCCTCTGGGAAAGCACAGCATTCTTTGGGAAATCAGAGTCCGGTCTGAGGGATGCTCCTGTTTGCTTGAGCTGGTCTCCTCAGCACGGTGTAATAAACCCATATGGAGCGAAATCCTCTATGCCTGGGCATCCCTGCTGCATGGGAGAGAAGCGCGATTGCACCTGTGGAAAGAGCCTTAAGGAAAGGGAAATGTTTTTCACTCTGCTCCCCAGGAGCATATCTGTGGAAAGTGCAGCAAGCTGCCGGAGAGAAGAGCAGGAGCCGTTGGACTTCTGGTCTGGAAAAGATTGCGAAGCAGGAGAGCCGGCAATACAAGTATCCCCGGCTCCCAGTGCAGAGAGACAGAAGCCTGGCTGCTAAGGAGACAGGAAGGGATGCGTAGGGCAGGGCGCGTGCTCCACTCTTAGGAAGGAATCTGGGCAGAAAGCATGCCTGTCCTGAGCCTCTGGGCCCAAGGAGACAGCAGCTCCTTGGCCAGCTGTCCCTGGGGCAGACATGCGCTAGCCTCCAGGCGCCTACTCTGAACTCGCCGAATCAGCTCTCTGAAATAATGCGGAGTCAGATGCCGTCTTCCTCCATGATGGGGAAGCTCGGAGGAAGCATGGTGTTTAAGGGGAAGGAGTGGGCACAGTCCCCCAAAGCTCCCTAATCTGCGCACGGGCCTAGTGCAGGGATCCTGTCGCCTCCTCTCTCCTGTGGTGAAGGCACTGGCCTAGACCCGGAGTCTGCCTGATAGCCGGAGCAAATGGCAAAGCCTAACCTACCACAGAAGATGGTCATAGGCATAGAGTGCCATGCTAGGCCAAGCACGCTGCTGCAGGGTTGTGACTGTGTCTGCTTAGTTCCGCATAGCAAGGTGAATCCCGGGCGTAACCTCGGAGCCCGGGAAAGCAAGTCCCAAGAGGCACCAGCTCTCCCGCGGCTCTTCTTCGCTGCCGCGCAGAGTGAACACCCAAAGCCTTTCTGAGGAAGCAGCAGCGAAGTGCGGTTCGTGCCAAGCTGAAAACCTCTGCGTAAGCATAGTATTCCCTGGGAAATCAGAGTCGGATCTGAGGGCTGCTGTTGCTGCTTGCTTTAGACTCGTATTCGCAGCACGATGGGAGAAACCCGCATAGAGCGAAAGCCTCTTTGCCCTGGCATCCCCTCTGGGAAAGCACACCATTATTTCGAAAATCAGAGTCCGGTCTGAGTTATGCTCCTGTTTGCGTGAGCTGGTCTCCTCAGCACGGTGTAATAAACCCGCAGGGAGCGAAATCCTCTATGCCTGGGCATCCCGTCTGCCTGAGAGAGAAGCGCCGTTGCGCCTCTGGAAAGAGCATTAAAGAAAAGGGACACGTTTTTCAGGGCGGTCCCAAGGAGTAGTCTGTGGTAGGTGCAGCACGCTGCTCGGGGAGAAGAGCAAGTGCTATTGGCCATGGTCTCGAAAAGGTGGCGAAGCAGGAGACCGGCCCTGGAAGGCACAGCGCCCGGAGGAAATACAAATGTCACCCACTCCCAGTGCAGAGAGACAGAAGCCTAGCTGCGAAGGAGACAGGAGAGGATGAGTAGGGCAGGGCATGTGCTCCACTCTTGGGAAGGAGTCTGGGCGGAGAGCATGCCTGTCCTTAACTCTGGGCCCAAGGAGACAGCAGTTCCTTGGCCACCCGTCCCTGGGGCAGACATGCGCTAGCCACCAGGCGCCTACTCTGAACTCGCAGAAACAGCTCCCTGAAATAACGGGGAGTCAGATGCCATCTTCCTCCAGGATGTGGAAGCTCGGAGGAGGCACGAGGTTTAAGGGGAAGGAGTGGGCACAGTCCCACAAACTCTCTAATCTGTGCACGGGCCGTGTGTAGGGATCCTGTCGCCTCCTCTCTCCTGTGGTGAAGGCACTGGCCTAGACCCCTAGGTTGCCTGAGAGCCGGAGCAAAAGCCAAAGCCTAACCTACCCCAGGAAATGGTCATAGGCCTAGAGTGCCATGCTAGGCCAAGCACGCTGCTGCAGGGTTGTGACTGTGTCTGCTTAGTTCGGCATAGCAAGGGGAATCCCGGGCGTAAACTCGGAGACCGGGAGAGCAAGTCCCAAGAGGCAACAGCTCTCCCGCGGCTCTTCTTCCCTCCCGCGCAGAGTGAACACCCAAAGCCTTTCTGAGGAAGCAGCAGCGAAGTGCGGTTCGTGCCATGTGAAAACCTCTGCGAAAGCATAGCAGTCGCTGGGAAATTAGAGTCGGATCTGAGAGCTGCTGTTGCTGCTTGCTTTAGCCTAGTATTTGCAGAACGATGGGAGAAACCCGCATGGAGCGAAAGCCTCTTTGCCCTGGCATCCCCTCTGGGAAAGCACAGCATTCTTTGGGAAATCAGAGTCCGGTCTGAGGGATGCTCCTGTTTGCTTGAGCTGGTCTCCTCAGCACGGTGTAATAAACCCATATGGAGCGAAATCCTCTATGCCTGGGCATCCCTGCTGCATGGGAGAGAAGCGCGATTGCACCTGTGGAAAGAGCCTTAAGGAAAGGGAAATGTTTTTCACTCTGCTCCCCAGGAGCATATCTGTGGAAAGTGCAGCAAGCTGCCGGAGAGAAGAGCAGGAGCCGTTGGACTTCTGGTCTGGAAAAGATTGCGAAGCAGGAGAGCCGGCAATACAAGTATCCCCGGCTCCCAGTGCAGAGAGACAGAAGCCTGGCTGCTAAGGAGACAGGAAGGGATGCGTAGGGCAGGGCGCGTGCTCCACTCTTAGGAAGGAATCTGGGCAGAAAGCATGCCTGTCCTGAGCCTCTGGGCCCAAGGAGACAGCAGCTCCTTGGCCAGCTGTCCCTGGGGCAGACATGCGCTAGCCTCCAGGCGCCTACTCTGAACTCGCCGAATCAGCTCTCTGAAATAATGCGGAGTCAGATGCCGTCTTCCTCCATGATGGGGAAGCTCGGAGGAAGCATGGTGTTTAAGGGGAAGGAGTGGGCACAGTCCCCCAAAGCTCCCTAATCTGCGCACGGGCCTAGTGCAGGGATCCTGTCGCCTCCTCTCTCCTGTGGTGAAGGCACTGGCCTAGACCCGGAGTCTGCCTGATAGCCGGAGCAAATGGCAAAGCCTAACCTACCACAGAAGATGGTCATAGGCATAGAGTGCCATGCTAGGCCAAGCACGCTGCTGCAGGGTTGTGACTCTGTGTCTGCTTAGTTCCGCATAGCAAGGTGAATCCCGGGCGTAACCTCGGAGCCCGGGAAAGCAAGTCCCAAGAGGCACCAGCTCTCCCGCGGCTCTTCTTCGCTGCCGCGCAGAGTGAACACCCAAAGCCTTTCTGAGGAAGCAGCAGCGAAGTGCGGTTCGTGCCAAGCTGAAAACCTCTGCGTAAGCATAGTATTCCCTGGGAAATCAGAGTCGGATCTGAGGGCTGCTGTTGCTGCTTGCTTTAGACTCGTATTCGCAGCACGATGGGAGAAACCCGCATAGAGCGAAAGCCTCTTTGCCCTGGCATCCCCTCTGGGAAAGCACACCATTATTTCGGAAATCAGAGTCCGGTCTGAGTTATGCTCCTGTTTGCGTGAGCTGGTCTCCTCAGCACGGTGTAATAAACCCGCAGGGAGCGAAATCCTCTATGCCTGGGCATCCCCTCTGCCTGAGAGAGAAGCGCCGTTGCGCCTCTGGAAAGAGCATTAAAGAAAAGGGACACGTTTTTCAGGGCGGTCCCAAGGAGTAGTCTGTGGTAGGTGCAGCACGCTGCTCGGGGAGAAGAGCAAGTGCTGTTGGCCATGGTCTCGAAAAGGTGGCGAAGCAGGAGACCGGCCCTGGAAGGCACAGCGCCCGGAGGAAATACAAATGTCACCCACTCCCAGTGCAGAGAGACAGAAGCCTAGCTGCGAAGGAGACAGGAGAGGATGAGTAGGGCAGGGCATGTGCTCCACTCTTGGGAAGGAGTCTGGGCGGAGAGCATGCCTGTCCTTAACTCTGGGCCCAAGGAGACAGCAGTTCCTTGGCCACCCGTCCCTGGGGCAGACATGCGCTAGCCACCAGGCGCCTACTCTGAACTCGCAGAAACAGCTCCCTGAAATAACGGGGAGTCAGATGCCATCTTCCTCCAGGATGTGGAAGCTCGGAGGAGGCACGAGGTTTAAGGGGAAGGAGTGGGCACAGTCCCACAAACTCTCTAATCTGTGCACGGGCCGTGTGTAGGGATCCTGTCGCCTCCTCTCTCCTGTGGTGAAGGCACTGGCCTAGACCCCTAGGTTGCCTGAGAGCCGGAGCAAAAGCCAAAGCCTAACCTACCCCAGGAAATGGTCATAGGCATAGAGTGCCATGCTAGGCCAAGCACGCTGCTGCAGGGTTGTGACTGTGTCTGCTTAGTTCGGCATAGCAAGGGGAATCCCGGGCGTAAACTCGGAGACCGGGAGAGCAAGTCCCAAGAGGCAACAGCTCTCCCGCGGCTCTTCTTCCCTCCCGCGCAGAGTGAACACCCAAAGCCTTTCTGAGGAAGCAGCAGCGAAGTGCGGTTCGTGCCATGTGAAAACCTCTGCGAAAGCATAGCAGTCGCTGGGAAATTAGAGTCGGATCTGAGAGCTGCTGTTGCTGCTTGCTTTAGCCTAGTATTTGCAGAACGATGGGAGAAACCCGCATGGAGCGAAAGCCTCTTTGCCCTGGCATCCCCTCTGGGAAAGCACAGCATTCTTTGGGAAATCAGAGTCCGGTCTGAGGGATGCTCCTGTTTGCTTGAGCTGGTCTCCTCAGCACGGTGTAATAAACCCATATGGAGCGAAATCCTCTATGCCTGGGCATCCCTGCTGCATGGGAGAGAAGCGCGATTGCACCTGTGGAAAGAGCCTTAAGGAAAGGGAAATGTTTTTCACTCTGCTCCGCAGGAGCATATCTGTGGAAAGTGCAGCAAGCTGCCGGAGAGAAGAGCAGGAGCCGTTGGACTTCTGGTCTGGAAAAGATTGCGAAGCAGGAGAGCCGGCAATACAAGTATCCCCGGCTCCCAGTGCAGAGAGACAGAAGCCTGGCTGCTAAGGAGACAGGAAGGGATGCGTAGGGCAGGGCGCGTGCTCCACTCTTAGGAAGGAATCTGGGCAGAAAGCATGCCTGTCCTGAGCCTCTGGGCCCAAGGAGACAGCAGCTCCTTGGCCAGCTGTCCCTGGGGCAGACATGCGCTAGCCTCCAGGCGCCTACTCTGAACTCGCCGAATCAGCTCTCTGAAATAATGCGGAGTCAGATGCCGTCTTCCTCCATGATGGGGAAGCTCGGAGGAAGCATGGTGTTTAAGGGGAAGGAGTGGGCACAGTCCCCCAAAGCTCCCTAATCTGCGCACGGGCCTAGTGCAGGGATCCTGTCGCCTCCTCTCTCCTGTGGTGAAGGCACTGGCCTAGACCCGGAGTCTGCCTGATAGCCGGAGCAAATGGCAAAGCCTAACCTACCACAGAAGATGGTCATAGGCATAGAGTGCCATGCTAGGCCAAGCACGCTGCTGCAGGGTTGTGACTCTGTGTCTGCTTAGTTCCGCATAGCAAGGTGAATCCCGGGCGTAACCTCGGAGCCCGGGAAAGCAAGTCCCAAGAGGCACCAGCTCTCCCGCGGCTCTTCTTCGCTGCCGCGCAGAGTGAACACCCAAAGCCTTTCTGAGGAAGCAGCAGCGAAGTGCGGTTCGTGCCAAGCTGAAAACCTCTGCGTAAGCATAGTATTCCCTGGGAAATCAGAGTCGGATCTGAGGGCTGCTGTTGCTGCTTGCTTTAGACTCGTATTCGCAGCACGATGGGAGAAACCCGCATAGAGCGAAAGCCTCTTTGCCCTGGCATCCCCTCTGGGAAAGCACACCATTATTTCGGAAATCAGAGTCCGGTCTGAGTTATGCTCCTGTTTGCGTGAGCTGGTCTCCTCAGCACGGTGTAATAAACCCGCAGGGAGCGAAATCCTCTATGCCTGGGCATCCCCTCTGCCTGAGAGAGAAGCGCCGTTGCGCCTCTGGAAAGAGCATTAAAGAAAAGGGACACGTTTTTCAGGGCGGTCCCAAGGAGTAGTCTGTGGTAGGTGCAGCACGCTGCTCGGGGAGAAGAGCAAGTGCTGTTGGCCATGGTCTCGAAAAGGTGGCGAAGCAGGAGACCGGCCCTGGAAGGCACAGCGCCCGGAGGAAATACAAATGTCACCCACTCCCAGTGCAGAGAGACAGAAGCCTAGCTGCGAAGGAGACAGGAGAGGATGAGTAGGGCAGGGCATGTGCTCCACTCTTGGGAAGGAGTCTGGGCGGAGAGCATGCCTGTCCTTAACTCTGGGCCCAAGGAGACAGCAGTTCCTTGGCCACCCGTCCCTGGGGCAGACATGCGCTAGCCACCAGGCGCCTACTCTGAACTCGCAGAAACAGCTCCCTGAAATAACGGGGAGTCAGATGCCATCTTCCTCCAGGATGTGGAAGCTCGGAGGAGGCACGAGGTTTAAGGGGAAGGAGTGGGCACAGTCCCACAAACTCTCTAATCTGTGCACGGGCCGTGTGTAGGGATCCTGTCGCCTCCTCTCTCCTGTGGTGAAGGCACTGGCCTAGACCCCTAGGTTGCCTGAGAGCCGGAGCAAAAGCCAAAGCCTAACCTACCCCAGGAAATGGTCATAGGCATAGAGTGCCATGCTAGGCCAAGCACGCTGCTGCAGGGTTGTGACTGTGTCTGCTTAGTTCGGCATAGCAAGGTGAATCCCGGGCGTAAACTCGGAGACCGGGAGAGCAAGTCCCAAGAGGCAACAGCTCTCCCGCGGCTCTTCTTCCCTCCCGCGCACAGTGAACACCCAAAGCCTTTCTGAGGAAGCAGCAGCGAAGTGCGGTTCGTGCCATGTGAAAACCTCTGCGAAAGCATAGCAGTCGCTGGGAAATTAGAGTCGGATCTGAGAGCTGCTGTTGCTGCTTGCTTTAGCCTAGTATTTGCAGAACGATGGGAGAAACCCGCATGGAGCGAAAGCCTCTTTGCCCTGGCATCCCCTCTGGGAAAGCACAGCATTCTTTGGGAAATCAGAGTCCGGTCTGAGGGATGCTCCTGTTTGCTTGAGCTGGTCTCCTCAGCACGGTGTAATAAACCCATATGGAGCGAAATCCTCTATGCCTGGGCATCCCTGCTGCATGGGAGAGAAGCGCGATTGCACCTGTGGAAAGAGCCTTAAGGAAAGGGAAATGTTTTTCACTCTGCTCCGCAGGAGCATATCTGTGGAAAGTGCAGCAAGCTGCCGGAGAGAAGAGCAGGAGCCGTTGGACTTCTGGTCTGGAAAAGATTGCGAAGCAGGAGAGCCGGCAATACAAGTATCCCCGGCTCCCAGTGCAGAGAGACAGAAGCCTGGCTGCTAAGGAGACAGGAAGGGATGCGTAGGGCAGGGCGCGTGCTCCACTCTTAGGAAGGAATCTGGGCAGAAAGCATGCCTGTCCTGAGCCTCTGGGCCCAAGGAGACAGCAGCTCCTTGGCCAGCTGTCCCTGGGGCAGACATGCGCTAGCCTCCAGGCGCCTACTCTGAACTCGCCGAATCAGCTCTCTGAAATAATGCGGAGTCAGATGCCGTCTTCCTCCATGATGGGGAAGCTCGGAGGAAGCATGGTGTTTAAGGGGAAGGAGTGGGCACAGTCCCCCAAAGCTCCCTAATCTGCGCACGGGCCTAGTGCAGGGATCCTGTCGCCTCCTCTCTCCTGTGGTGAAGGCACTGGCCTAGACCCGGAGTCTGCCTGATAGCCGGAGCAAATGGCAAAGCCTAACCTACCACAGAAGATGGTCATAGGCATAGAGTGCCATGCTAGGCCAAGCACGCTGCTGCAGGGTTGTGACTCTGTGTCTGCTTAGTTCCGCATAGCAAGGTGAATCCCGGGCGTAACCTCGGAGCCCGGGAAAGCAAGTCCCAAGAGGCACCAGCTCTCCCGCGGCTCTTCTTCGCTGCCGCGCAGAGTGAACACCCAAAGCCTTTCTGAGGAAGCAGCAGCGAAGTGCGGTTCGTGCCAAGCTGAAAACCTCTGCGTAAGCATAGTATTCCCTGGGAAATCAGAGTCGGATCTGAGGGCTGCTGTTGCTGCTTGCTTTAGACTCGTATTCGCAGCACGATGGGAGAAACCCGCATAGAGCGAAAGCCTCTTTGCCCTGGCATCCCCTCTGGGAAAGCACACCATTATTTCGGAAATCAGAGTCCGGTCTGAGTTATGCTCCTGTTTGCGTGAGCTGGTCTCCTCAGCACGGTGTAATAAACCCGCAGGGAGCGAAATCCTCTATGCCTGGGCATCCCCTCTGCCTGAGAGAGAAGCGCCGTTGCGCCTCTGGAAAGAGCATTAAAGAAAAGGGACACGTTTTTCAGGGCGGTCCCAAGGAGTAGTCTGTGGTAGGTGCAGCACGCTGCTCGGGGAGAAGAGCAAGTGCTGTTGGCCATGGTCTCGAAAAGGTGGCGAAGCAGGAGACCGGCCCTGGAAGGCACAGCGCCCGGAGGAAATACAAATGTCACCCACTCCCAGTGCAGAGAGACAGAAGCCTAGCTGCGAAGGAGACAGGAGAGGATGAGTAGGGCAGGGCATGTGCTCCACTCTTGGGAAGGAGTCTGGGCGGAGAGCATGCCTGTCCTTAACTCTGGGCCCAAGGAGACAGCAGTTCCTTGGCCACCCGTCCCTGGGGCAGACATGCGCTAGCCACCAGGCGCCTACTCTGAACTCGCAGAAACAGCTCCCTGAAATAACGGGGAGTCAGATGCCATCTTCCTCCAGGATGTGGAAGCTCGGAGGAGGCACGAGGTTTAAGGGGAAGGAGTGGGCACAGTCCCACAAACTCTCTAATCTGTGCACGGGCCGTGTGTAGGGATCCTGTCGCCTCCTCTCTCCTGTGGTGAAGGCACTGGCCTAGACCCCTAGGTTGCCTGAGAGCCGGAGCAAAAGCCAAAGCCTAACCTACCCCAGGAAATGGTCATAGGCATAGAGTGCCATGCTAGGCCAAGCACGCTGCTGCAGGGTTGTGACTGTGTCTGCTTAGTTCGGCATAGCAAGGTGAATCCCGGGCGTAAACTCGGAGACCGGGAGAGCAAGTCCCAAGAGGCAACAGCTCTCCCGCGGCTCTTCTTCCCTCCCGCGCAGAGTGAACACCCAAAGCCTTTCTGAGGAAGCAGCAGCGAAGTGCGGTTCGTGCCATGTGAAAACCTCTGCGAAAGCATAGCAGTCGCTGGGAAATTAGAGTCGGATCTGAGAGCTGCTGTTGCTGCTTGCTTTAGCCTAGTATTTGCAGAACGATGGGAGAAACCCGCATGGAGCGAAAGCCTCTTTGCCCTGGCATCCCCTCTGGGAAAGCACAGCATTCTTTGGGAAATCAGAGTCCGGTCTGAGGGATGCTCCTGTTTGCTTGAGCTGGTCTCCTCAGCACGGTGTAGTAAACCCATATGGAGCGAAATCCTCTATGCCTGGGCATCCCTGCTGCATGGGAGAGAAGCGCGATTGCACCTGTGGAAAGAGCCTTAAGGAAAGGGAAATGTTTTTCACTCTGCTCCGCAGGAGCATATCTGTGGAAAGTGCAGCAAGCTGCCGGAGAGAAGAGCAGGAGCCGTTGGACTTCTGGTCTGGAAAAGATTGCGAAGCAGGAGAGCCGGCAATACAAGTATCCCCGGCTCCCAGTGCAGAGAGACAGAAGCCTGGCTGCTAAGGAGACAGGAAGGGATGCGTAGGGCAGGGCGCGTGCTCCACTCTTAGGAAGGAATCTGGGCAGAAAGCATGCCTGTCCTGAGCCTCTGGGCCCAAGGAGACAGCAGCTCCTTGGCCAGCTGTCCCTGGGGCAGACATGCGCTAGCCTCCAGGCGCCTACTCTGAACTCGCCGAATCAGCTCTCTGAAATAATGCGGAGTCAGATGCCGTCTTCCTCCATGATGGGGAAGCTCGGAGGAAGCATGGTGTTTAAGGGGAAGGAGTTGGCACAGTCCCCCAAAGCTCCCTAATCTGCGCACGGGCCTAGTGCAGGGATCCTGTCGCCTCCTCTCTCCTGTGGTGAAGGCACTGGCCTAGACCCGGAGTCTGCCTGATAGCCGGAGCAAATGGCAAAGCCTAACCTACCACAGAAGATGGTCATAGGCATAGAGTGCCATGCTAGGCCAAGCACGCTGCTGCGGGGTTGTGACTCTGTGTCTGCTTAGTTCCGCATAGCAAGGTGAATCCCGGGCGTAACCTCGGAGCCCGGGAAAGCAAGTCCCAAGAGGCACCAGCTCTCCCGCGGCTCTTCTTCGCTGCCGCGCAGAGTGAACACCCAAAGCCTTTCTGAGGAAGCAGCAGCGAAGTGCGGTTCGTGCCAAGCTGAAAACCTCTGCGTAAGCATAGTATTCCCTGGGAAATCAGAGTCGGATCTGAGGGCTGCTGTTGCTGCTTGCTTTAGACTCGTATTCGCAGCACGATGGGAGAAACCCGCATAGAGCGAAAGCCTCTTTGCCCTGGCATCCCCTCTGGGAAAGCACACCATTATTTCGGAAATCAGAGTCCGGTCTGAGTTATGCTCCTGTTTGCGTGAGCTGGTCTCCTCAGCACGGTGTAATAAACCCGCAGGGAGCGAAATCCTCTATGCCTGGGCATCCCCTCTGCCTGAGAGAGAAGCGCCGTTGCGCCTCTGGAAAGAGCATTAAAGAAAAGGGACACGTTTTTCAGGGCGGTCCCAAGGAGTAGTCTGTGGTAGGTGCAGCACGCTGCTCGGGGAGAAGAGCAAGTGCTGTTGGCCATGGTCTCGAAAAGGTGGCGAAGCAGGAGACCGGCCCTGGAAGGCACAGCGCCCGGAGGAAATACAAATGTCACCCACTCCCAGTGCAGAGAGACAGAAGCCTAGCTGCGAAGGAGACAGGAGAGGATGAGTAGGGCAGGGCATGTGCTCCACTCTTGGGAAGGAGTCTGGGCGGAGAGCATGCCTGTCCTTAACTCTGGGCCCAAGGAGACAGCAGTTCCTTGGCCACCCGTCCCTGGGGCAGACATGCGCTAGCCACCAGGCGCCTACTCTGAACTCGCAGAAACAGCTCCCTGAAATAACGGGGAGTCAGATGCCATCTTCCTCCAGGATGTGGAAGCTCGGAGGAGGCACGAGGTTTAAGGGGAAGGAGTGGGCACAGTCCCACAAACTCTCTAATCTGTGCACGGGCCGTGTGTAGGGATCCTGTCGCCTCCTCTCTCCTGTGGTGAAGGCACTGGCCTAGACCCCTAGGTTGCCTGAGAGCCGGAGCAAAAGCCAAAGCCTAACCTACCCCAGGAAATGGTCATAGGCATAGAGTGCCATGCTAGGCCAAGCACGCTGCTGCAGGGTTGTGACTGTGTCTGCTTAGTTCGGCATAGCAAGGTGAATCCCGGGCGTAAACTCGGAGACCGGGAGAGCAAGTCCCAAGAGGCAACAGCTCTCCCGCGGCTCTTCTTCCCTCCCGCGCAGAGTGAACACCCAAAGCCTTTCTGAGGAAGCAGCAGCGAAGTGCGGTTCGTGCCATGTGAAAACCTCTGCGAAAGCATAGCAGTCGCTGGGAAATTAGAGTCGGATCTGAGAGCTGCTGTTGCTGCTTGCTTTAGCCTAGTATTTGCAGAACGATGGGAGAAACCCGCATGGAGCGAAAGCCTCTTTGCCCTGGCATCCCCTCTGGGAAAGCACAGCATTCTTTGGGAAATCAGAGTCCGGTCTGAGGGATGCTCCTGTTTGCTTGAGCTGGTCTCCTCAGCACGGTGTAATAAACCCATATGGAGCGAAATCCTCTATGCCTGGGCATCCCTGCTGCATGGGAGAGAAGCGCGATTGCACCTGTGGAAAGAGCCTTAAGGAAAGGGAAATGTTTTTCACTCTGCTCCGCAGGAGCATATCTGTGGAAAGTGCAGCAAGCTGCCGGAGAGAAGAGCAGGAGCCGTTGGACTTCTGGTCTGGAAAAGATTGCGAAGCAGGACAGCCGGCAATACAAGTATCCCCGGCTCCCAGTGCAGAGAGACAGAAGCCTGGCTGCTAAGGAGACAGGAAGGGATGCGTAGGGCAGGGCGCGTGCTCCACTCTTAGGAAGGAATCTGGGCAGAAAGCATGCCTGTCCTGAGCCTCTGGGCCCAAGGAGACAGCAGCTCCTTGGCCAGCTGTCCCTGGGGCAGACATGCGCTAGCCTCCAGGCGCCTACTCTGAACTCGCCGAATCAGCTCTCTGAAATAATGCGGAGTCAGATGCCGTCTTCCTCCATGATGGGGAAGCTCGGAGGAAGCATGGTGTTTAAGGGGAAGGAGTGGGCACAGTCCCCCAAAGCTCCCTAATCTGCGCACGGGCCTAGTGCAGGGATCCTGTCGCCTCCTCTCTCCTGTGGTGAAGGCACTGGCCTAGACCCGGAGTCTGCCTGATAGCCGGAGCAAATGGCAAAGCCTAACCTACCACAGAAGATGGTCATAGGCATAGAGTGCCATGCTAGGCCAAGCACGCTGCTGCAGGGTTGTGACTGTGTCTGCTTAGTTCCGCATAGCAAGGTGAATCCCGGGCGTAACCTCGGAGCCCGGGAAAGCAAGTCCCAAGAGGCACCAGCTCTCCCGCGGCTCTTCTTCGCTGCCGCGCAGAGTGAACACCCAAAGCCTTTCTGAGGAAGCAGCAGCGAAGTGCGGTTCGTGCCAAGCTGAAAACCTCTGCGTAAGCATAGTATTCCCTGGGAAATCAGAGTCGGATCTGAGGGCTGCTGTTGCCGCTTGCTTTAGACTCGTATTCGCAGCACGATGGGAGAAACCCGCATAGAGCGAAAGCCTCTTTGCCCTGGCATCCCCTCTGGGAAAGCACACCATTATTTCGGAAATCAGAGTCCGGTCTGAGTTATGCTCCTGTTTGCGTGAGCTGGTCTCCTCAGCACGGTGTAATAAACCCGCAGGGAGCGAAATCCTCTATGCCTGGGCATCCCCTCTGCCTGAGAGAGAAGCGCCGTTGCGCCTCTGGAAAGAGCATTAAAGAAAAGGGACACGTTTTTCAGGGCGGTCCCAAGGAGTAGTCTGTGGTAGGTGCAGCACGCTGCTCGGGGAGAAGAGCAAGTGCTGTTGGCCATGGTCTCGAAAAGGTGGCGAAGCAGGAGACCGGCCCTGGAAGGCACAGCGCCCGGAGGAAATACAAATGTCACCCACTCCCAGTGCAGAGAGACAGAAGCCTAGCTGCGAAGGAGACAGGAGAGGATGAGTAGGGCAGGGCATGTGCTCCACTCTTGGGAAGGAGTCTGGGCGGAGAGCATGCCTGTCCTTAACTCTGGGCCCAAGGAGATAGCAGTTCCTTGGCCACCCGTCCCTGGGGCAGACATGCGCTAGCCACCAGGCGCCTACTCTGAACTCGCAGAAACAGCTCCCTGAAATAACGGGGAGTCAGATGCCATCTTCCTCCAGGATGTGGAAGATCGGAGGAGGCACGAGGTTTAAGGGGAAGGAGTGGGCACAGTCCCACAAACTCTCTAATCTGTGCACGGGCCGTGTGTAGGGATCCTGTCGCCTCCTCTCTCCTGTGGTGAAGGCACTGGCCTAGACCCCTAGGTTGCCTGAGAGCCGGAGCAAAAGCCAAAGCCTAACCTACCCCAGGAAATGGTCATAGGCATAGAGTGCCATGCTAGGCCAAGCACGCTGCTGCAGGGTTGTGACTGTGTCTGCTTAGTTCGGCATAGCAAGGTGAATCCCGGGCGTAAACTCGGAGACCGGGAGAGCAAGTCCCAAGAGGCAACAGCTCTCCCGCGGCTCTTCTTCCCTCCCCCGCAGAGTGAACACCCAAAGCCTTTCTGAGGAAGCAGCAGCGAAGTGCGGTTCGTGCCATGTGAAAACCTCTGCGAAAGCATAGCAGTCGCTGGGAAATTAGAGTCGGATCTGAGAGCTGCTGTTGCTGCTTGCTTTAGCCTAGTATTTGCAGAACGATGGGAGAAACCCGCATGGAGCGAAAGCCTCTTTGCCCTGGCATCCCCTCTGGGAAAGCACAGCATTCTTTGGGAAATCAGAGTCCGGTCTGAGGGATGCTCCTGTTTGCTTGAGCTGGTCTCCTCAGCACGGTGTAATAAACCCATATGGAGCGAAATCCTCTATGCCTGGGCATCCCTGCTGCATGGGAGAGAAGCGCGATTGCACCTGTGGAAAGAGCCTTAAGGAAAGGGAAATGTTTTTCACTCTGCTCCGCAGGAGCATATCTGTGGAAAGTGCAGCAAGCTGCCGGAGAGAAGAGCAGGAGCCGTTGGACTTCTGGTCTGGAAAAGATTGCGAAGCAGGAGAGCCGGCAATACAAGTATCCCCGGCTCCCAGTGCAGAGAGACAGAAGCCTGGCTGCTAAGGAGACAGGAAGGGATGCGTAGGGCAGGGCGCGTGCTCCACTCTTAGGAAGGAATCTGGGCAGAAAGCATGCCTGTCCTGAGCCTCTGGGCCCAAGGAGACAGCAGCTCCTTGGCCAGCTGTCCCTGGGGCAGACATGCGCTAGCCTCCAGGCGCCTACTCTGAACTCGCCGAATCAGCTCTCTGAAATAATGCGGAGTCAGATGCCGTCTTCCTCCATGATGGGGAAGCTCGGAGGAAGCATGGTGTTTAAGGGGAAGGAGTGGGCACAGTCCCCCAAAGCTCCCTAATCTGCGCACGGGCCTAGTGCAGGGATCCTGTCGCCTCCTCTCTCCTGTGGTGAAGGCACTGGCCTAGACCCGGAGTCTGCCTGATAGCCGGAGCAAATGGCAAAGCCTAACCTACCACAGAAGATGGTCATAGGCATAGAGTGCCATGCTAGGCCAAGCACGCTGCTGCAGGGTTGTGACTCTGTGTCTGCTTAGTTCCGCATAGCAAGGTGAATCCCGGGCGTAACCTCGGAGCCCGGGAAAGCAAGTCCCAAGAGGCACCAGCTCTCCCGCGGCTCTTCTTCGCTGCCGCGCAGAGTGAACACCCAAAGCCTTTCTGAGGAAGCAGCAGCGAAGTGCGGTTCGTGCCAAGCTGAAAACCTCTGCGTAAGCATAGTATTCCCTGGGAAATCAGAGTCGGATCTGAGGGCTGCTGTTGCTGCTTGCTTTAGACTCGTATTCGCAGCACGATGGGAGAAACCCGCATAGAGCGAAAGCCTCTTTGCCCTGGCATCCCCTCTGGGAAAGCACACCATTATTTCGGAAATCAGAGTCCGGTCTGAGTTATGCTCCTGTTTGCGTGAGCTGGTCTCCTCAGCACGGTGTAATAAACCCGCAGGGAGCGAAATCCTCTATGCCTGGGCATCCCCTCTGGCTGAGAGAGAAGCGCCGTTGCGCCTCTGGAAAGAGCATTAAAGAAAAGGGACACGTTTTTCAGGGCGGTCCCAAGGAGTAGTCTGTGGTAGGTGCAGCACGCTGCTCGGGGAGAAGAGCAAGTGCTGTTGGCCATGGTCTCGAAAAGGTGGCGAAGCAGGAGACCGGCCCTGGAAGGCACAGCGCCCGGAGGAAATACAAATGTCACCCACTCCCAGTGCAGAGAGACAGAAGCCTAGCTGCGAAGGAGACAGGAGAGGATGAGTAGGGCAGGGCATGTGCTCCACTCTTGGGAAGGAGTCTGGGCGGAGAGCATGCCTGTCCTTAACTCTGGGCCCAAGGAGACAGCAGTTCCTTGGCCACCCGTCCCTGGGGCAGACATGCGCTAGCCACCAGGCGCCTACTCTGAACTCGCAGAAACAGCTCCCTGAAATAACGGGGAGTCAGATGCCATCTTCCTCCAGGATGTGGAAGCTCGGAGGAGGCACGAGGTTTAAGGGGAAGGAGTGGGCACAGTCCCACAAACTCTCTAATCTGTGCACGGGCCGTGTGTAGGGATCCTGTCGCCTCCTCTCTCCTGTGGTGAAGGCACTGGCCTAGACCCCTAGGTTACCTGAGAGCCGGAGCAAAAGCCAAAGCCTAACCTACCCCAGGAAATGGTCATAGGCATAGAGTGCCATGCTAGGCCAAGCACGCTGCTGCAGGGTTGTGACTGTGTCTGCTTAGTTCGGCATAGCAAGGTGAATCCCGGGCGTAAACTCGGAGACCGGGAGAGCAAGTCCCAAGAGGCAACAGCTCTCCCGCGGCTCTTCTTCCCTCCCGCGCACAGTGAACACCCAAAGCCTTTCTGAGGAAGCAGCAGCGAAGTGCGGTTCGTGCCATGTGAAAACCTCTGCGAAAGCATAGCAGTCGCTGGGAAATTAGAGTCGGATCTGAGAGCTGCTGTTGCTGCTTGCTTTAGCCTAGTATTTGCAGAACGATGGGAGAAACCCGCATGGAGCGAAAGCCTCTTTGCCCTGGCATCCCCTCTGGGAAAGCACAGCATTCTTTGGGAAATCAGAGTCCGGTCTGAGGGATGCTCCTGTTTGCTTGAGCTGGTCTCCTCAGCACGGTGTAGTAAACCCATATGGAGCGAAATCCTCTATGCCTGGGCATCCCTGCTGCATGGGAGAGAAGCGCGATTGCACCTGTGGAAAGAGCCTTAAGGAAAGGGAAATGTTTTTCACTCTGCTCCGCAGGAGCATATCTGTGGAAAGTGCAGCAAGCTGCCGGAGAGAAGAGCAGGAGCCGTTGGACTTCTGGTCTGGAAAAGATTGCGAAGCAGGAGAGCCGGCAATACAAGTATCCCCGGCTCCCAGTGCAGAGAGACAGAAGCCTGGCTGCTAAGGAGACAGGAAGGGATGCGTAGGGCAGGGCGCGTGCTCCACTCTTAGGAAGGAATCTGGGCAGAAAGCATGCCTGTCCTGAGCCTCTGGGCCCAAGGAGACAGCAGCTCCTTGGCCAGCTGTCCCTGGGGCAGACATGCGCTAGCCTCCAGGCGCCTACTCTGAACTCGCCGAATCAGCTCTCTGAAATAATGCGGAGTCAGATGCCGTCTTCCTCCATGATGGGGAAGCTCGGAGGAAGCATGGTGTTTAAGGGGAAGGAGTGGGCACAGTCCCCCAAAGCTCCCTAATCTGCGCACGGGCCTAGTGCAGGGATCCTGTCGCCTCCTCTCTCCTGTGGTGAAGGCACTGGCCTAGACCCGGAGTCTGCCTGATAGCCGGAGCAAATGGCAAAGCCTAACCTACCACAGAAGATGGTCATAGGCATAGAGTGCCATGCTAGGCCAAGCACGCTGCTGCGGGGTTGTGACTCTGTGTCTGCTTAGTTCCGCATAGCAAGGTGAATCCCGGGCGTAACCTCGGAGCCCGGGAAAGCAAGTCCCAAGAGGCACCAGCTCTCCCGCGGCTCTTCTTCGCTGCCGCGCAGAGTGAACACCCAAAGCCTTTCTGAGGAAGCAGCAGCGAAGTGCGGTTCGTGCCAAGCTGAAAACCTCTGCGTAAGCATAGTATTCCCTGGGAAATCAGAGTCGGATCTGAGGGCTGCTGTTGCTGCTTGCTTTAGACTCGTATTCGCAGCACGATGGGAGAAACCCGCATAGAGCGAAAGCCTCTTTGCCCTGGCATCCCCTCTGGGAAAGCACACCATTATTTCGGAAATCAGAGTCCGGTCTGAGTTATGCTCCTGTTTGCGTGAGCTGGTCTCCTCAGCACGGTGTAATAAACCCGCAGGGAGCGAAATCCTCTATGCCTGGGCATCCCCTCTGGCTGAGAGAGAAGCGCCGTTGCGCCTCTGGAAAGAGCATTAAAGAAAAGGGACACGTTTTTCAGGGCGGTCCCAAGGAGTAGTCTGTGGTAGGTGCAGCACGCTGCTCGGGGAGAAGAGCAAGTGCTGTTGGCCATGGTCTCGAAAAGGTGGCGAAGCAGGAGACCGGCCCTGGAAGGCACAGCGCCCGGAGGAAATACAAATGTCACCCACTCCCAGTGCAGAGAGACAGAAGCCTAGCTGCGAAGGAGACAGGAGAGGATGAGTAGGGCAGGGCATGTGCTCCACTCTTGGGAAGGAGTCTGGGCGGAGAGCATGCCTGTCCTTAACTCTGGGCCCAAGGAGACAGCAGTTCCTTGGCCACCCTTCCCTGGGGCAGACATGCGCTAGCCACCAGGCGCCTACTCTGAACTCGCAGAAACAGCTCCCTGAAATAACGGGGAGTCAGATGCCATCTTCCTCCAGGATGTGGAAGCTCGGAGGAGGCACGAGGTTTAAGGGGAAGGAGTGGGCACAGTCCCACAAACTCTCTAATCTGTGCACGGGCCGTGTGTAGGGATCCTGTCGCCTCCTCTCTCCTGTGGTGAAGGCACTGGCCTAGACCCCTAGGTTGCCTGAGAGCCGGAGCAAAAGCCAAAGCCTAACCTACCCCAGGAAATGGTCATAGGCATAGAGTGCCATGCTAGGCCAAGCACGCTGCTGCAGGGTTGTGACTGTGTCTGCTTAGTTCGGCATAGCAAGGTGAATCCCGGGCGTAAACTCGGAGACCGGGAGAGCAAGTCCCAAGAGGCAACAGCTCTCCCGCAGCTCTTCTTCCCTCCCGCGCAGAGTGAACACCCAAAGCCTTTCTGAGGAAGCAGCAGCGAAGTGCGGTTCGTGCCATGTGAAAACCTCTGCGAAAGCATAGCAGTCGCTGGGAAATTAGAGTCGGATCTGAGAGCTGCTGTTGCTGCTTGCTTTAGCCTAGTATTTGCAGAACGATGGGAGAAACCCGCATGGAGCGAAAGCCTCTTTGCCCTGGCATCCCCTCTGGGAAAGCACAGCATTCTTTGGGAAATCAGAGTCCGGTCTGAGGGATGGTCCTGTTTGCTTGAGCTGGTCTCCTCAGCACGGTGTAATAAACCCATATGGAGCGAAATCCTCTATGCCGGGGCATCCCTGCTGCATGGGAGAGAAGCGCGATTGCACCTGTGGAAAGAGCCTTAAGGAAAGGGAAATATTTTTCACTCTGCTCCCCAGGAGCATATCTGTGGAAAGTGCAGCAAGCTGCCGGAGAGAAGAGCAGGAGCCGTTGGACTTCTGGTCTGGAAAAGATTGCGAAGCAGGAGAGCCGGCAATACAAGTATCCCCGGCTCCCAGTGCAGAGAGACAGAAGCCTGGCTGCTAAGGAGACAGGAAGGGATGCGTAGGGCAGGGCGCGTGCTCCACTCTTAGGAAGGAATCTGGGCAGAAAGCATGCCTGTCCTGAGCCTCTGGGCCCAAGGAGACAGCAGCTCCTTGGCCAGCTGTCCCTGGGGCAGACATGCGCTAGCCTCCAGGCGCCTACTCTGAACTCGCCGAATCAGCTCTCTGAAATAATGCGGAGTCAGATGCCGTCTTCCTCCATGATGGGGAAGCTCGGAGGAAGCATGGTGTTTAAGGGGAAGGAGTGGGCACAGTCCCCCAAAGCTCCCTAATCTGCGCACGGGCCTAGTGCAGGTATCCTGTCGCCTCCTCTCTCCTGTGGTGAAGGCACTGGCCTAGACCCGGAGTCTGCCTGATAGCCGGAGCAAATGGCAAAGCCTAACCTACCACAGAAGATGGTCATAGGCATAGAGTGCCATGCTAGGCCAAGCACGCTGCTGCAGGGTTGTGACTGTGTCTGCTTAGTTCCGCATAGCAAGGTGAATCCCGGGCGTAACCTCGGAGCCCGGGAAAGCAAGTCCCAAGAGGCACCAGCTCTCCCGCGGCTCTTCTTCGCTGCCGCGCAGAGTGAACACCCAAAGCCTTTCTGAGGAAGCAGCAGCGAAGTGCGGTTCGTGCCAAGCTGAAAACCTCTGCGTAAGCATAGTATTCCCTGGGAAATCAGAGTCGGATCTGAGGGCTGCTGTTGCTGCTTGCTTTAGACTCGTATTCGCAGCACGATGGGAGAAACCCGCATAGAGCGAAAGCCTCTTTGCCCTGGCATCCCCTCTGGGAAAGCACACCATTATTTCGGAAATCAGAGTCCGGTCTGAGTTATGCTCCTGTTTGCGTGAGCTGGTCTCCTCAGCACGGTGTAATAAACCCGCAGGGAGCGAAATCCTCTATGCCTGGGCATCCCGTCTGCCTGAGAGAGAAGCGCCGTTGCGCCTCTGGAAAGAGCATTAAAGAAAAGGGACACGTTTTTCAGGGCGGTCCCAAGGAGTAGTCTGTGGTAGGTGCAGCACGCTGCTCGGGGAGAAGAGCAAGTGCTGTTGGCCATGGTCTCGAAAAGGTGGCGAAGCAGGAGACCGGCCCTGGAAGGCACAGCGCCCGGAGGAAATACAAATGTCACCCACTCCCAGTGCAGAGAGACAGAAGCCTAGCTGCGAAGGAGACAGGAGAGGATGAGTAGGGCAGGGCATGTGCTCCACTCTTGGGAAGGAGTCTGGGCGGAGAGCATGCCTGTCCTTAACTCTGGGCCCAAGGAGACAGCAGTTCCTTGGCCACCCGTCCCTGGGGCAGACATGCGCTAGCCACCAGGCGCCTACTCTGAACTCGCAGAAACAGCTCCCTGAAATAACGGGGAGTCAGATGCCATCTTCCTCCAGGATGTGGAAGCTCGGAGGAGGCACGAGGTTTAAGGGGAAGGAGTGGGCACAGTCCCACAAACTCTCTAATCTGTGCACGGGCCGTGTGTAGGGATCCTGTCGCCTCCTCTCTCCTGTGGTGAAGGCACTGGCCTAGACCCCTAGGTTGCCTGAGAGCCGGAGCAAAAGCCAAAGCCTAACCTACCCCAGGAAATGGTCATAGGCATAGAGTGCCATGCTAGGCCAAGCACGCTGCTGCAGGGTTGTGACTGTGTCTGCTTAGTTCGGCATAGCAAGGTGAATCCCGGGCGTAAACTCGGAGACCGGGAGAGCAAGTCCCAAGAGGCAACAGCTCTCCCGCGGCTCTTCTTCCCTCCCGCGCAGAGTGAACACCCAAAGCCTTTCTGAGGAAGCAGCAGCGAAGTGCGGTTCGTGCCATGTGAAAACCTCTGCGAAAGCATAGCAGTCGCTGGGAAATTAGAGTCGGATCTGAGAGCTGCTGTTGCTGCTTGCTTTAGCCTAGTATTTGCAGAACGATGGGAGAAACCCGCATGGAGCGAAAGCCTCTTTGCCCTGGCATCCCCTCTGGGAAAGCACAGCATTCTTTGGGAAATCAGAGTCCGGTCTGAGGGATGCTCCTGTTTGCTTGAGCTGGTCTCCTCAGCACGGTGTAATAAACCCATATGGAGCGAAATCCTCTATGCCTGGGCATCCCTGCTGCATGGGAGAGAAGCGCGATTGCACCTGTGGAAAGAGCCTTAAGGAAAGGGAAATGTTTTTCACTCTGCTCCCCAGGAGCATATCTGTGGAAAGTGCAGCAAGCTGCCGGAGAGAAGAGCAGGAGCCGTTGGACTTCTGGTCTGGAAAAGATTGCGAAGCAGGAGAGCCGGCAATACAAGTATCCCCGGCTCCCAGTGCAGAGAGACAGAAGCCTGGCTGCTAAGGAGACAGGAAGGGATGCGTAGGGCAGGGCGCGTGCTCCACTCTTAGGAAGGAATCTGGGCAGAAAGCATGCCTGTCCTGAGCCTCTGGGCCCAAGGAGACAGCAGCTCCTTGGCCAGCTGTCCCTGGGGCAGACATGCGCTAGCCTCCAGGCGCCTACTCTGAACTCGCCGAATCAGCTCTCTGAAATAATGCGGAGTCAGATGCCGTCTTCCTCCATGATGGGGAAGCTCGGAGGAAGCATGGTGTTTAAGTGGAAGGAGTGGGCACAGTCCCCCAAAGCTCCCTAATCTGCGCACGGGCCTAGTGCAGGGATCCTGTCGCCTCCTCTCTCCTGTGGTGAAGGCACTGGCCTAGACCCGGAGTCTGCCTGATAGCCGGAGCAAATGGCAAAGCCTAACCTACCACAGAAGATGGTCATAGGCATAGAGTGCCATGCTAGGCCAAGCACGCTGCTGCAGGGTTGTGACTGTGTCTGCTTAGTTCCGCATAGCAAGGTGAATCCCGGGCGTAACCTCGGAGCCCGGGAAAGCAAGTCCCAAGAGGCACCAGCTCTCCCGCGGCTCTTCTTCGCTGCCGCGCAGAGTGAACACCCAAAGCCTTTCTGAGGAAGCAGCAGCGAAGTGCGGTTCGTGCCAAGCTGAAAACCTCTGCGTAAGCATAGTATTCCCTGGGAAATCAGAGTCGGATCTGAGGGCTGCTGTTGCTGCTTGCTTTAGACTCGTATTCGCAGCACGATGGGAGAAACCCGCATAGAGCGAAAGCCTCTTTGCCCTGGCATCCCCTCTGGGAAAGCACACCATTATTTCGGAAATCAGAGTCCGGTCTGAGTTATGCTCCTGTTTGCGTGAGCTGGTCTCCTCAGCACGGTGTAATAAACCCGCAGGGAGCGAAATCCTCTATGCCTGGGCATCCCGTCTGCCTGAGAGAGAAGCGCCGTTGCGCCTCTGGAAAGAGCATTAAAGAAAAGGGACACGGTTTTCAGGGCGGTCCCAAGGAGTAGTCTGTGGTAGGTGCAGCACGCTGCTCGGGGAGAAGAGCAAGTGCTGTTGGCCATGGTCTCGAAAAGGTGGCGAAGCAGGAGACCGGCCCTGGAAGGCACAGCGCCCGGAGGAAATACAAATGTCACCCACTCCCAGTGCAGAGAGACAGAAGCCTAGCTGCGAAGGAGACAGGAGAGGATGAGTAGGGCAGGGCATGTGCTCCACTCTTGGGAAGGAGTCTGGGCGGAGAGCATGCCTGTCCTTAACTCTGGGCCCAAGGAGACAGCAGTTCCTTGGCCACCCGTCCCTGGGGCAGACATGCGCTAGCCACCAGGCGCCTACTCTGAACTCGCAGAAACAGCTCCCTGAAATAACGGGGAGTCAGATGCCATCTTCCTCCAGGATGTGGAAGCTCGGAGGAGGCACGAGGTTTAAGGGGAAGGAGTGGGCACAGTCCCACAAACTCTCTAATCTGTGCACGGGCCGTGTGTAGGGATCCTGTCGCCTCCTCTCTCCTGTGGTGAAGGCACTGGCCTAGACCCCTAGGTTGCCTGAGAGCCGGAGCAAAAGCCAAAGCCTAACCTACCCCAGGAAATGGTCATAGGCATAGAGTTCCATGCTAGGACAAGCACGCTGCTGCAGGGTTGTGACTGTGTCTGCTTAGTTCGGCATAGCAAGGGGAATCCCGGGCGTAAACTCGGAGACCGGGAGAGCAAGTCCCAAGAGGCAACAGCTCTCCCGCGGCTCTTCTTCCCTCCCGCGCAGAGTGAACACCCAAAGCCTTTCTGAGGAAGCAGCAGCGAAGTGCGGTTCGTGCCATGTGAAAACCTCTGCGAAAGCATAGCAGTCGCTGGGAAATTAGAGTCGGATCTGAGAGCTGCTGTTGCTGCTTGCTTTAGCCTAGTATTTGCAGAACGATGGGAGAAACCCGCATGGAGCGAAAGCCTCTTTGCCCTGGCATCCCCTCTGGGAAAGCACAGCATTTTTTGGGAAATCAGAGTCCGGTCTGAGGGATGCTCCTGTTTGCTTGAGCTGGTCTCCTCAGCACGGTGTAATAAACCCATATGGAGCGAAATCCTCTATGCCTGGGCATCCCTGCTGCATGGGAGAGAAGCGCGATTGCACCTGTGGAAAGAGCCTTAAGGAAAGGGAAATGTTTTTCACTCTGCTCCCCAGGAGCATATCTGTGGAAAGTGCAGCAAGCTGCCGGAGAGAAGAGCAGGAGCCGTTGGACTTCTGGTCTGGAAAAGATTGCGAAGCAGGAGAGCCGGCAATACAAGTATCCCCGGCTCCCAGTGCAGAGAGACAGAAGCCTGGCTGCTAAGGAGACAGGAAGGGATGCGTAGGGCAGGGCGCGTGCTCCACTCTTAGGAAGGAATCTGGGCAGAAAGCATGCCTGTCCTGAGCCTCTGGGCCCAAGGAGACAGCAGCTCCTTGGCCAGCTGTCCCTGGGGCAGACATGCGCTAGCCTCCAGGCGCCTACTCTGAACTCGCCGAATCAGCTCTCTGAAATAATGCGGAGTCAGATGCCGTCTTCCTCCATGATGGGGAAGCTCGGAGGAAGCATGGTGTTTAAGGGGAAGGAGTGGGCACAGTCCCCCAAAGCTCCCTAATCTGCGCACGGGCCTAGTGCAGGGATCCTGTCGCCTCCTCTCTCCTGTGGTGAAGGCACTGGCCTAGACCCGGAGTCTGCCTGATAGCCGGAGCAAATGGCAAAGCCTAACCTACCACAGAAGATGGTCATAGGCATAGAGTGCCATGCTAGGCCAAGCACGCTGCTGCAGGGTTGTGACTGTGTCTGCTTAGTTCCGCATAGCAAGGTGAATCCCGGGCGTAACCTCGGAGCCCGGGAAAGCAAGTCCCAAGAGGCACCAGCTCTCCCGCGGCTCTTCTTCGCTGCCGCGCAGAGTGAACACCCAAAGCCTTTCTGAGGAAGCAGCAGCGAAGTGCGGTTCGTGCCAAGCTGAAAACCTCTGCGTAAGCATAGTATTCCCTGGGAAATCAGAGTCGGATCTGAGGGCTGCTGTTGCTGCTTGCTTTAGACTCGTATTCACAGCACGATGGGAGAAACCCGCATAGAGCGAAAGCCTCTTTGCCCTGGCATCCCCTCTGGGAAAGCACACCATTATTTCGGAAATCAGAGTCCGGTCTGAGTTATGCTCCTGTTTGCGTGAGCTGGTCTCCTCAGCACGGTGTAATAAACCCGCAGGGAGCGAAATCCTCTATGCCTGGGCATCCCGTCTGCCTGAGAGAGAAGCGCCGTTGCGCCTCTGGAAAGAGCATTAAAGAAAAGGGACACGTTTTTCAGGGCGGTCCAAAGGAGTAGTCTGTGGTAGGTGTAGCACGCTGCTCGGGGAGAAGAGCAAGTGCTGTTGGCCATGGTCTCGAAAAGGTGGCGAAGCAGGAGACCGGCCCTGGAAGGCACAGCGCCCGGAGGAAATACAAATGTCACCCACTCCCAGTGCAGAGAGACAGAAGCCTAGCTGCGAAGGAGACAGGAGAGGATGAGTAGGGCAGGGCATGTGCTCCACTCTTGGGAAGGAGTCTGGGCGGAGAGCATGCCTGTCCTTAACTCTGGGCCCAAGGAGACAGCAGTTCCTTGGCCACCCGTCCCTGGGGCAGACATGCGCTAGCCACCAGGCGCCTACTCTGAACTCGCAGAAACAGCTCCCTGAAATAACGGGGAGTCAGATGCCATCTTCCTCCAGGATGTGGAAGCTCGGAGGAGGCACGAGGTTTAAGGGGAAGGAGTGGGCACAGTCCCACAAACTCTCTAATCTGTGCACGGGCCGTGTGTAGGGATCCTGTCGCCTCCTCTCTCCTGTGGTGAAGGCACTGGCCTAGACCCCTAGGTTGCCTGAGAGCCGGAGCAAAAGCCAAAGCCTAACCTACCCCAGGAAATGGTCATAGGCATAGAGTGCCATGCTAGGCCAAGCACGCTGCTGCAGGGTTGTGACTGTGTCTGCTTAGTTCGGCATAGCAAGGTGAATCCCGGGCGTAAACTCGGAGACCGGGAGAGCAAGTCCCAAGAGGCAACAGCTCTCCCGCGGCTCTTCTTCCCTCCCGCGCAGAGTGAACACCCAAAGCCTTTCTGAGGAAGCAGCAGCGAAGTGCGGTTCGTGCCATGTGAAAACCTCTGCGAAAGCATAGCAGTCGCTGGGAAATTAGAGTCGGATCTGAGAGCTGCTGTTGCTGCTTGCTTTAGCCTAGTATTTGCAGAACGATGGGAGAAACCCGCATGGAGCGAAAGCCTCTTTGCCCTGGCATCCCCTCTGGGAAAGCACAGCATTCTTTGGGAAATCAGAGTCCGGTCTGAGGGATGCTCCTGTTTGCTTGAGCTGGTCTCCTCAGCACGGTGTAATAAACCCATATGGAGCGAAATCCTCTATGCCTGGGCATCCCTGCTGCATGGGAGAGAAGCGCGATTGCACCTGTGGAAAGAGCCTTAAGGAAAGGGAAATGTTTTTCACTCTGCTCCGCAGGAGCATATCTGTGGAAAGTGCAGCAAGCTGCCGGAGAGAAGAGCAGGAGCCGTTGGACTTCTGGTCTGGAAAAGATTGCGAAGCAGGAGAGCCGGCAATACAAGTATCCCCGGCTCCCAGTGCAGAGAGACAGAAGCCTGGCTGCTAAGGAGACAGGAAGGGATGCGTAGGGCAGGGCGCGTGCTCCACTCTTAGGAAGGAATCTGGGCAGAAAGCATGCCTGTCCTGAGCCTCTGGGCCCAAGGAGACAGCAGCTCCTTGGCCAGCTGTCCCTGGGGCAGACATGCGCTAGCCTCCAGGCGCCTACTCTGAACTCGCCGAATCAGCTCTCTGAAATAATGCGGAGTCAGATGCCGTCTTCCTCCATGATGGGGAAGCTCGGAGGAAGCATGGTGTTTAAGGGGAAGGAGTGGGCACAGTCCCCCAAAGCTCCCTAATCTGCGCACGGGCCTAGTGCAGGGATCCTGTCGCCTCCTCTCTCCTGTGGTGAAGGCACTGGCCTAGACCCGGAGTCTGCCTGATAGCCGGAGCAAATGGCAAAGCCTAACCTACCACAGAAGATGGTCATAGGCATAGAGTGCCATGCTAGGCCAAGCACGCTGCTGCAGGGTTGTGACTGTGTCTGCTTAGTTCCGCATAGCAAGGTGAATCCCGGGCGTAACCTCGGAGCCCGGGAAAGCAAGTCCCAAGAGGCACCAGCTCTCCCGCGGCTCTTCTTCGCTGCCGCGCAGAGTGAACACCCAAAGCCTTTCTGAGGAAGCAGCAGCGAAGTGCGGTTCGTGCCAAGCTGAAAACCTCTGCGTAAGCATAGTATTCCCTGGGAAATCAGAGTCGGATCTGAGGGCTGCTGTTGCTGCTTGCTTTAGACTCGTATTCGCAGCACGATGGGAGAAACCCGCATAGAGCGAAAGCCTCTTTGCCCTGGCATCCCCTCTGGGAAAGCACACCATTATTTCGGAAATCAGAGTCCGGTCTGAGTTATGCTCCTGTTTGCGTGAGCTGGTCTCCTCAGCACGGTGTAATAAACCCGCAGGGAGCGAAATCCTCTATGCCTGGGCATCCCGTCTGCCTGAGAGAGAAGCGCCGTTGCGCCTCTGGAAAGAGCATTAAAGAAAAGGGACACGTTTTTCAGGGCGGTCCCAAGGAGTAGTCTGTGGTAGGTGCAGCACGCTGCTCGGGGAGAAGAGCAAGTGCTGTTGGCCATGGTCTCGAAAAGGTGGCGAAGCAGGAGACCGGCCCTGGAAGGCACAGCGCCCGGAGGAAATACAAATGTCACCCACTCCCAGTGCAGAGAGACAGAAGCCTAGCTGCGAAGGAGACAGGAGAGGATGAGTAGGGCAGGGCATGTGCTCCACTCTTGGGAAGGAGTCTGGGCGGAGAGCATGCCTGTCCTTAACTCTGGGCCCAAGGAGACAGCAGTTCCTTGGCCACCCGTCCCTGGGGCAGACATGCGCTAGCCACCAGGCGCCTACTCTGAACTCGCAGAAACAGCTCCCTGAAATAACGGGGAGTCAGATGCCATCTTCCTCCAGGATGTGGAAGCTCGGAGGAGGCACGAGGTTTAAGGGGAAGGAGTGGGCACAGTCCCACAAACTCTCTAATCTGTGCACGGGCCGTGTGTAGGGATCCTGTCGCCTCCTCTCTCCTGTAGTGAAGGCACTGGCCTAGACCCCTAGGTTGCCTGAGAGCCGGAGCAAAAGCCAAAGCCTAACCTACCCCAGGAAATGGACATAGGCATAGAGTGCCATGCTAGGCCAAGCACGCTGCTGCAGGGTTGTGACTGTGTCTGCTTAGTTCGGCATAGCAAGGTGAATCCCGGGCGTAAACTCGGAGACCGGGAGAGCAAGTCCCAAGAGGCAACAGCTCTCCCGCGGCTCTTCTTCCCTCCCGCGCAGAGTGAACACCCAAAGCCTTTCTGAGGAAGCAGCAGCGAAGTGCGGTTCGTGCCATGTGAAAACCTCTGCGAAAGCATAGCAGTCGCTGGGAAATTAGAGTCGGATCTGAGAGCTGCTGTTGCTGCTTGCTTTAGCCTAGTATTTGCAGAACGATGGGAGAAACCCGCATGGAGCGAAAGCCTCTTTGCCCTGGCATCCCCTCTGGGAAAGCACAGCATTCTTTGGGAAATCAGAGTCCGGTCTGAGGGATGCTCCTGTTTGCTTGAGCTGGTCTCCTCAGCACGGTGTAATAAACCCATATGGAGCGAAATCCTCTATGCCTGGGCATCCCTGCTGCATGGGAGAGAAGCGCGATTGCACCTGTGGAAAGAGCCTTAAGGAAAGGGAAATGTTTTTCACTATGCTCCGCAGGAGCATATCTGTGGAAAGTGCAGCAAGCTGCCGGAGAGAAGAGCAGGAGCCGTTGGACTTCTGGTCTGCAAAAGATTGCGAAGCAGGAGAGCCGGCAATACAAGTATCCCCGGCTCCCAGTGCAGAGAGACAGAAGCCTGGCTGCTAAGGAGACAGGAAGGGATGCGTAGGGCAGGGCGCGTGCTCCACTCTTAGGAAGGAATCTGGGCAGAAAGCATGCCTGTCCTGAGCCTCTGGGCCCAAGGAGACAGCAGCTCCTTGGCCAGCTGTCCCTGGGGCAGACATGCGCTAGCCTCCAGGCGCCTACTCTGAACTCGCCGAATCAGCTCTCTGAAATAATGCGGAGTCAGATGCCGTCTTCCTCCATGATGGGGAAGCTCGGAGGAAGCATGGTGTTTAAGGGGAAGGAGTGGGCACAGTCCCCCAAAGCTCCCTAATCTGCGCACGGGCCTAGTGCAGGGATCCTGTCGCCTCCTCTCTCCTGTGGTGAAGGCACTGGCCTAGACCCGGAGTCTGCCTGATAGCCGGAGCAAATGGCAAAGCCTAACCTACCACAGAAGATGGTCATAGGCATAGAGTGCCATGCTAGGCCAAGCACGCTGCTGCAGGGTTGTGACTGTGTCTGCTTAGTTCCGCATAGCAAGGTGAATCCCGGGCGTAACCTCGGAGCCCGGGAAGGCAAGTCCCAAGAGGCACCAGCTCTCCCGCGGCTCTTCTTCGCTGCCGCGCAGAGTGAACACCCAAAGCCTTTCTGAGGAAGCAGCAGCGAAGTGCGGTTCGTGCCAAGCTGAAAACCTCTGCGTAAGCATAGTATTCCCTGGGAAATCAGAGTCGGATCTGAGGGCTGCTGTTGCTGCTTGCTTTAGACTCGTATTCGCAGCACGATGGGAGAAACCCGCATAGAGTGAAAGCCTCTTTGCCCTGGCATCCCCTCTGGGAAAGCACACCATTATTTCGGAAATCAGAGTCCGGTCTGAGTTATGCTCCTGTTTGCGTGAGCTGGTCTCCTCAGCACGGTGTAATAAACCCGCAGGGAGCGAAATCCTCTATGCCTGGGCATCCCCTCTGCCTGAGAGAGAAGCGCCGTTGCGCCTCTGGAAAGAGCATTAAAGAAAAGGGACACGTTTTTCAGGGCGGTCCCAAGGAGTAGTCTGTGGTAGGTGCAGCACGCTGCTCGGGGAGAAGAGCAAGTGCTGTTGGCCATGGTCTCGAAAAGGTGGCGAAGCAGGAGACCGGCCCTGGAAGGCACAGCGCCCGGAGGAAATACAAATGTCACCCACTCCCAGTGCAGAGAGACAGAAGCCTAGCTGCGAAGGAGACAGGAGAGGATGAGTAGGGCAGGGCATGTGCTCCACTCTTGGGAAGGAGTCTGGGCGGAGAGCATGCCTGTCCTTAACTCTGGGCCCAAGGAGACAGCAGTTCCTTGGCCACCCGTCCCTGGGGCAGACATGCGCTAGCCACCAGGCGCCTACTCTGAACTCGCAGAAACAGCTCCCTGAAATAACGGGGAGTCAGATGCCATCTTCCTCCAGGATGTGGAAGCTCGGAGGAGGCACGAGGTTTAAGGGGAAGGAGTGGGCACAGTCCCACAAACTCTCTAATCTGTGCACGGGCCGTGTGTAGGGATCCTGTCGCCTCCTCTCTCCTGTGGTGAAGGCACTGGCCTAGACCCCTAGGTTGCCTGAGAGCCGGAGCAAAAGCCAAAGCCTAACCTACCCCAGGAAATGGTCATAGGCATAGAGTGCCATGCTAGGCCAAGCACGCTGCTGCAGGGTTGTGACTGTGTCTGCTTAGTTCGGCATAGCAAGGTGAATCCCGGGCGTAAACTCGGAGACCGGGAGAGCAAGTCCCAAGAGGCAACAGCTCTCCCGCGGCTCTTCTTCCCTCCCGCGCAGAGTGAACACCCAAAGCCTTTCTGAGGAAGCAGCAGCGAAGTGCGGTTCGTGCCATGTGAAAACCTCTGCGAAAGCATAGCAGTCGCTGGGAAATTAGAGTCGGATCTGAGAGCTGCTGTTGCTGCTTGCTTTAGCCTAGTATTTGCAGAACGATGGGAGAAACCCGCATGGAGCGAAAGCCTCTTTGCCCTGGCATCCCCTCTGGGAAAGCACAGCATTCTTTGGGAAATCAGAGTCCGGTCTGAGGGATGCTCCTGTTTGCTTGAGCTGGTCTCCTCAGCACGGTGTAATAAACCCATATGGAGCGAAATCCTCTATGCCTGGGCATCCCTGCTGCATGGGAGAGAAGCGCGATTGCACCTGTGGAAAGAGCCTTAAGGAAAGGGAAATGTTTTTCACTCTGCTCCGCAGGAGCATATCTGTGGAAAGTGCAGCAAGCTGCCGGAGAGAAGAGCAGGAGCCGTTGGACTTCTGGTCTGGAAAAGATTGCGAAGCAGGAGAGCCGGCAATACAAGTATCCCCGGCTCCCAGTGCAGAGAGACAGAAGCCTGGCTGCTAAGGAGACAGGAAGGGATGCGTAGGGCAGGGCGCGTGCTCCACTCTTAGGAAGGAATCTGGGCAGAAAGCATGCCTGTCCTGAGCCTCTGGGCCCAAGGAGACAGCAGCTCCTTGGCCAGCTGTCCCTGGGGCAGACATGCGCTAGCCTCCAGGCGCCTACTCTGAACTCGCCGAATCAGCTCTCTGAAATAATGCGGAGTCAGATGCCGTCTTCCTCCATGATGGGGAAGCTCGGAGGAAGCATGGTGTTTAAGGGGAAGGAGTGGGCACAGTCCCCCAAAGCTCCCTAATCTGCGCACGGGCCTAGTGCAGGGATCCTGTCGCCTCCTCTCTCCTGTGGTGAAGGCACTGGCCTAGACCCGGAGTCTGCCTGATAGCCGGAGCAAATGGCAAAGCCTAACCTACCACAGAAGATGGTCATAGGCATAGAGTGCCATGCTAGGCCAAGCACGCTGCTGCAGGGTTGTGACTCTGTGTCTGCTTAGTTCCGCATAGCAAGGTGAATCCCGGGCGTAACCTCGGAGCCCGGGAAAGCAAGTCCCAAGAGGCACCAGCTCTCCCGCGGCTCTTCTTCGCTGCCGCGCAGAGTGAACACCCAAAGCCTTTCTGAGGAAGCAGCAGCGAAGTGCGGTTCGTGCCAAGCTGAAAACCTCTGCGTAAGCATAGTATTCCCTGGGAAATCAGAGTCGGATCTGAGGGCTGCTGTTGCTGCTTGCTTTAGACTCGTATTCGCAGCACGATGGGAGAAACCCGCATAGAGCGAAAGCCTCTTTGCCCTGGCATCCCCTCTGGGAAAGCACACCATTATTTCGGAAATCAGAGTCCGGTCTGAGTTATGCTCCTGTTTGCGTGAGCTGGTCTCCTCAGCACGGTGTAATAAACCCGCAGGGAGCGAAATCCTCTATGCCTGGGCATCCCCTCTGCCTGAGAGAGAAGCGCCGTTGCGCCTCTGGAAAGAGCATTAAAGAAAAGGGACACGTTTTTCAGGGCGGTCCCAAGGAGTAGTCTGTGGTAGGTGCAGCACGCTGCTCGGGGAGAAGAGCAAGTGCTGTTGGCCATGGTCTCGAAAAGGTGGCGAAGCAGGAGACCGGCCCTGGAAGGCACAGCGCCCGGAGGAAATACAAATGTCACCCACTCCCAGTGCAGAGATACAGAAGCCTAGCTGCGAAGGAGACAGGAGAGGATGAGTAGGGCAGGGCATGTGCTCCACTCTTGGGAAGGAGTCTGGGCGGAGAGCATGCCTGTCCTTAACTCTGGGCCCAAGGAGACAGCAGTTCCTTGGCCACCCGTCCCTGGGGCAGACATGCGCTAGCCACCAGGCGCCTACTCTGAACTCGCAGAAACAGCTCCCTGAAATAACGGGGAGTCAGATGCCATCTTCCTCCAGGATGTGGAAGCTCGGAGGAGGCACGAGGTTTAAGGGGAAGGAGTGGGCACAGTCCCACAAACTCTCTAATCTGTGCACGGGCCGTGTGTAGGGATCCTGTCGCCTCCTCTCTCCTGTGGTGAAGGCACTGGCCTAGACCCCTAGGTTGCCTGAGAGCCGGAGCAAAAGCCAAAGCCTAACCTACCCCAGGAAATGGTCATAGGCATAGAGTGCCATGCTAGGCCAAGCACGCTGCTGCAGGGTTGTGACTGTGTCTGCTTAGTTCGGCATAGCAAGGTGAATCCCGGGCGTAAACTCGGAGACCGGGAGAGCAAGTCCCAAGAGGCAACAGCTCTCCCGCGGCTCTTCTTCCCTCCCGCGCAGAGTGAACACCCAAAGCCTTTCTGAGGAAGCAGCAGCGAAGTGCGGTTCGTGCCATGTGAAAACCTCTGCAAAAGCATAGCAGTCGCTGGGAAATTAGAGTCGGATCTGAGAGCTGCTGTTGCTGCTTGCTTTAGCCTAGTATTTGCAGAACGATGGGAGAAACCCGCATGGAGCGAAAGCCTCTTTGCCCTGGCATCCCCTCTGGGAAAGCACAGCATTCTTTGGGAAATCAGAGTCCGGTCTGAGGGATGCTCCTGTTTGCTTGAGCTGGTCTCCTCAGCACGGTGTAGTAAACCCATATGGAGCGAAATCCTCTATGCCTGGGCATCCCTGCTGCATGGGAGAGAAGCGCGATTGCACCTGTGGAAAGAGCCTTAAGGAAAGGGAAATGTTTTTCACTCTGCTCCGCAGGAGCATATCTGTGGAAAGTGCAGCAAGCTGCCGGAGAGAAGAGCAGGAGCCGTTGGACTTCTGGTCTGGAAAAGATTGCGAAGCAGGAGAGCCGGCAATACAAGTATCCCCGGCTCCCAGTGCAGAGAGACAGAAGCCTGGCTGCTAAGGAGACAGGAAGGGATGCGTAGGGCAGGGCGCGTGCTCCACTCTTAGGAAGGAATCTGGGCAGAAAGCATGCCTGTCCTGAGCCTCTGGGCCCAAGGAGACAGCAGCTCCTTGGCCAGCTGTCCCTGGGGCAGACATGCGCTAGCCTCCAGGCGCCTACTCTGAACTCGCCGAATCAGCTCTCTGAAATAATGCGGAGTCAGATGCCGTCTTCCTCCATGATGGGGAAGCTCGGAGGAAGCATGGTGTTTAAGGGGAAGGAGTGGGCACAGTCCCCCAAAGCTCCCTAATCTGCGCACGGGCCTAGTGCAGGGATCCTGTCGCCTCCTCTCTCCTGTGGTGAAGGCACTGGCCTAGACCCGGAGTCTGCCTGATAGCCGGAGCAAATGGCAAAGCCTAACCTACCACAGAAGATGGTCATAGGCATAGAGTGCCATGCTAGGCCAAGCACGCTGCTGCGGGGTTGTGACTCTGTGTCTGCTTAGTTCCGCATAGCAAGGTGAATCCCGGGCGTAACCTCGGAGCCCGGGAAAGCAAGTCCCAAGAGGCACCAGCTCTCCCGCGGCTCTTCTTCGCTGCCGCGCAGAGTGAACACCCAAAGCCTTTCTGAGGAAGCAGCAGCGAAGTGCGGTTCGTGCCAAGCTGAAAACCTCTGCGTAAGCATAGTATTCCCTGGGAAATCAGAGTCGGATCTGAGGGCTGCTGTTGCTGCTTGCTTTAGACTCGTATTCGCAGCACGATGGGAGAAACCCGCATAGAGCGAAAGCCTCTTTGCCCTGGCATCCCCTCTGGGAAAGCACACCATTATTTCGGAAATCAGAGTCCGGTCTGAGTTATGCTCCTGTTTGCGTGAGCTGGTCTCCTCAGCACGGTGTAATAAACCCGCAGGGAGCGAAATCCTCTATGCCTGGGCATCCCGTCTGCCTGAGAGAGAAGCGCCGTTGCGCCTCTGGAAAGAGCATTAAAGAAAAGGGACACGTTTTTCAGGGCGGTCCCAAGGAGTAGTCTGTGGTAGGTGCAGCACGCTGCTCGGGGAGAAGAGCAAGTGCTGTTGGCCATGGTCTCGAAAAGGTGGCGAAGCAGGAGACCGGCCCTGGAAGGCACAGCGCCCGGAGGAAATACAAATGTCACCCACTCCCAGTGCAGAGAGACAGAAGCCTAGCTGCGAAGGAGACAGGAGAGGATGAGTAGGGCAGGGCATGTGCTCCACTCTTGGGAAGGAGTCTGGGCGGAGAGCATGCCTGTCCTTAACTCTGGGCCCAAGGAGACAGCAGTTCCTTGGCCACCCGTCCCTGGGGCAGACATGCGCTAGCCACCAGGCGCCTACTCTGAACTCGCAGAAACAGCTCCCTGAAATAACGGGGAGTCAGATGCCATCTTCCTCCAGGATGTGGAAGCTCGGAGGAGGCACGAGGTTTAAGGGGAAGGAGTGGGCACAGTCCCACAAACTCTCTAATCTGTGCACGGGCCGTGTGTAGGGATCCTGTCGCCTCCTCTCTCCTGTGGTGAAGGCACTGGCCTAGACCCCTAGGTTGCCTGAGAGCCGGAGCAAAAGCCAAAGCCTAACCTACCCCAGGAAATGGTCATAGGCATAGAGTGCCATGCTAGGCCAAGCACGCTGCTGCAGGGTTGTGACTGTGTCTGCTTAGTTCGGCATAGCAAGGTGAATCCCGGGCGTAAACTCGGAGACCGGGAGAGCAAGTCCCAAGAGGCAACAGCTCTCCCGCGGCTCTTCTTCCCTCCCGCGCAGAGTGAACACCCAAAGCCTTTCTGAGGAAGCAGCAGCGAAGTGCGGTTCGTGCCATGTGAAAACCTCTGCGAAAGCATAGCAGTCGCTGGGAAATTAGAGTCGGATCTGAGAGCTGCTGTTGCTGCTTGCTTTAGCCTAGTATTTGCAGAACGATGGGAGAAACCCGCATGGAGCGAAAGCCTCTTTGCCCTGGCATCCCCTCTGGGAAAGCACAGCATTCTTTGGGAAATCAGAGTCCGGTCTGAGGGATGCTCCTGTTTGCTTGAGCTGGTCTCCTCAGCACGGTGTAATAAACCCATATGGAGCGAAATCCTCTATGCCTGGGCATCCCTGCTGCATGGGAGAGAAGCGCGATTGCACCTGTGGAAAGAGCCTTAAGGAAAGGGAAATGTTTTTCACTCTGCTCCCCAGGAGCATATCTGTGGAAAGTGCAGCAAGCTGCCGGAGAGAAGAGCAGGAGCCGTTGGACTTCTGGTCTGGAAAAGATTGCGAAGCCGGAGAGCCGGCAATACAAGTATCCCCGGCTCCCAGTGCAGAGAGACAGAAGCCTGGCTGCTAAGGAGACAGGAAGGGATGCGTAGGGCAGGGCGCGTGCTCCACTCTTAGGAAGGAATCTGGGCAGAAAGCATGCCTGTCCTGAGCCTCTGGGCCCAAGGAGACAGCAGCTCCTTGGCCAGCTGTCCCTGGGGCAGACATGCGCTAGCCTCCAGGCGCCTACTCTGAACTCGCCGAATCAGCTCTCTGAAATAATGCGGAGTCAGATGCCGTCTTCCTCCATGATGGGGAAGCTCGGAGGAAGCATGGTGTTTAAGGGGAAGGAGTGGGCACAGTCCCCCAAAGCTCCCTAATCTGCGCACGGGCCTAGTGCAGGGATCCTGTCGCCTCCTCTCTCCTGTGGTGAAGGCACTGGCCTAGACCCGGAGTCTGCCTGATAGCCGGAGCAAATGGCAAAGCCTAACCTACCACAGAAGATGGTCATAGGCATAGAGTGCCATGCTAGGCCAAGCACGCTGCTGCAGGGTTGTGACTCTGTGTCTGCTTAGTTCCGCATAGCAAGGTGAATCCCGGGCGTAACCTCGGAGCCCGGGAAAGCAAGTCCCAAGAGGCACCAGCTCTCCCGCGGCTCTTCTTCGCTGCCGCGCAGAGTGAACACCCAAAGCCTTTCTGAGGAAGCAGCAGCGAAGTGCGGTTCGTGCCAAGCTGAAAACCTCTGCGTAAGCATAGTATTCCCTGGGAAATCAGAGTCGGATCTGAGGGCTGCTGTTGCCGCTTGCTTTAGACTCGTATTCGCAGCACGATGGGAGAAACCCGCATAGAGCGAAAGCCTCTTTGCCCTGGCATCCCCTCTGGGAAAGCACACCATTATTTCGGAAATCAGAGTCCGGTCTGAGTTATGCTCCTGTTTGCGTGAGCTGGTCTCCTCAGCACGGTGTAATAAACCCGCAGGGAGCGAAATCCTCTATGCCTGGGCATCCCCTCTGCCTGAGAGAGAAGCGCCGTTGCGCCTCTGGAAAGAGCATTAAAGAAAAGGGACACGTTTTTCAGGGCGGTCCCAAGGAGTAGTCTGTGGTAGGTGCAGCACGCTGCTCGGGGAGAAGAGCAAGTGCTGTTGGCCATGGTCTCGAAAAGGTGGCGAAGCAGGAGACCGGCCCTGGAAGGCACAGCGCCCGGAGGAAATACAAATGTCACCCACTCCCAGTGCAGAGAGACAGAAGCCTAGCTGCGAAGGAGACAGGAGAGGATGAGTAGGGCAGGGCATGTGCTCCACTCTTGGGAAGGAGTCTGGGCGGAGAGCATGCCTGTCCTTAACTCTGGGCCCAAGGAGACAGCAGTTCCTTGGCCACCCGTCCCTGGGGCAGACATGCGCTAGCCACCAGGCGCCTACTCTGAACTCGCAGAAACAGCTCCCTGAAATAACGGGGAGTCAGATGCCATCTTCCTCCAGGATGTGGAAGCTCGGAGGAGGCACGAGGTTTAAGGGGAAGGAGTGGGCACAGTCCCACAAACTCTCTAATCTGTGCACGGGCCGTGTGTAGGGATCCTGTCGCCTCCTCTCTCCTGTGGTGAAGGCACTGGCCTAGACCCCTAGGTTGCCTGAGAGCCGGAGCAAAAGCCAAAGCCTAACCTACCCCAGGAAATGGTCATAGGCATAGAGTGCCATGCTAGGCCAAGCACGCTGCTGCAGGGTTGTGACTGTGTCTGCTTAGTTCGGCATAGCAAGGTGAATCCCGGGCGTAAACTCGGAGACCGGGAGAGCAAGTCCCAAGAGGCAACAGCTCTCCCGCGGCTCTTCTTCCCTCCCGCGCAGAGTGAACACCCAAAGCCTTTCTGAGGAAGCAGCAGCGAAGTGCGGTTCGTGCCATGTGAAAACCTCTGCGAAAGCATAGCAGTCGCTGGGAAATTAGAGTCGGATCTGAGAGCTGCTGTTGCTGCTTGCTTTAGCCTAGTATTTGCAGAACGATGGGAGAAACCCGCATGGAGCGAAAGCCTCTTTGCCCTGGCATCCCCTCTGGGAAAGCACAGCATTCTTTGGGAAATCAGAGTCCGGTCTGAGGGATGCTCCTGTTTGCTTGAGCTGGTCTCCTCAGCACGGTGTAGTAAACCCATATGGAGCGAAATCCTCTATGCCTGGGCATCCCTGCTGCATGGGAGAGAAGCGCGATTGCACCTGTGGAAAGAGCCTTAAGGAAAGGGAAATGTTTTTCACTCTGCTCCGCAGGAGCATATCTGTGGAAAGTGCAGCAAGCTGCCGGAGAGAAGAGCAGGAGCCGTTGGACTTCTGGTCTGGAAAAGATTGCGAAGCAGGAGAGCCGGCAATACAAGTATCCCCGGCTCCCAGTGCAGAGAGACAGAAGCCTGGCTGCTAAGGAGACAGGAAGGGATGCGTAGGGCAGGGCGCGTGCTCCACTCTTAGGAAGGAATCTGGGCAGAAAGCATGCCTGTCCTGAGCCTCTGGGCCCAAGGAGACAGCAGCTCCTTGGCCAGCTGTCCCTGGGGCAGACATGCGCTAGCCTCCAGGCGCCTACTCTGAACTCGCCGAATCAGCTCTCTGAAATAATGCGGAGTCAGATGCCGTCTTCCTCCATGATGGGGAAGCTCGGAGGAAGCATGGTGTTTAAGGGGAAGGAGTGGGCACAGTCCCCCAAAGCTCCCTAATCTGCGCACGGGCCTAGTGCAGGGATCCTGTCGCCTCCTCTCTCCTGTGGTGAAGGCACTGGCCTAGACCCGGAGTCTGCCTGATAGCCGGAGCAAATGGCAAAGCCTAACCTACCACAGAAGATGGTCATAGGCATAGAGTGCCATGCTAGGCCAAGCACGCTGCTGCGGGGTTGTGACTCTGTGTCTGCTTAGTTCCGCATAGCAAGGTGAATCCCGGGCGTAACCTCGGAGCCCGGGAAAGCAAGTCCCAAGAGGCACCAGCTCTCCCGCGGCTCTTCTTCGCTGCCGCGCAGAGTGAACACCCAAAGCCTTTCTGAGGAAGCAGCAGCGAAGTGCGGTTCGTGCCAAGCTGAAAACCTCTGCGTAAGCATAGTATTCCCTGGGAAATCAGAGTCGGATCTGAGGGCTGCTGTTGCTGCTTGCTTTAGACTCGTATTCGCAGCACGATGGGAGAAACCCGCATAGAGCGAAAGCCTCTTTGCCCTGGCATCCCCTCTGGGAAAGCACACCATTATTTCGGAAATCAGAGTCCGGTCTGAGTTATGCTCCTGTTTGCGTGAGCTGGTCTCCTCAGCACGGTGTAATAAACCCGCAGGGAGCGAAATCCTCTATGCCTGGGCATCCCCTCTGCCTGAGAGAGAAGCGCCATTGCGCCTCTGGAAAGAGCATTAAAGAAAAGGGACACGTTTTTCAGGGCGGTCCCAAGGAGTAGTCTGTGGTAGGTGCAGCACGCTGCTCGGGGAGAAGAGCAAGTGCTGTTGGCCATGGTCTCGAAAAGGTGGCGAAGCAGGAGACCGGCCCTGGAAGGCACAGCGCCCGGAGGAAATACAAATGTCACCCACTCCCAGTGCAGAGAGACAGAAGCCTAGCTGCGAAGGAGACAGGAGAGGATGAGTAGGGCAGGGCATGTGCTCCACTCTTGGGAAGGAGTCTGGGCGGAGAGCATGCCTGTCCTTAACTCTGGGCCCAAGGAGACAGCAGTTCCTTGGCCACCCGTCCCTGGGGCAGACATGCGCTAGCCACCAGGCGCCTACTCTGAACTCGCAGAAACAGCTCCCTGAAATAACGGGGAGTCAGATGCCATCTTCCTCCAGGATGTGGAAGCTCGGAGGAGGCACGAGGTTTAAGGGGAAGGAGTGGGCACAGTCCCACAAACTCTCTAATCTGTGCACGGGCCGTGTGTAGGGATCCTGTCGCCTCCTCTCTCCTGTGGTGAAGGCACTGGCCTAGACCCCTAGGTTGCCTGAGAGCCGGAGCAAAAGCCAAAGCCTAACCTACCCCAGGAAATGGTCATAGGCATAGAGTGCCATGCTAGGCCAAGCACGCTGCTGCAGGGTTGTGACTGTGTCTGCTTAGTTCGGCATAGCAAGGTGAATCCCGGGCGTAAACTCAGAGACCGGGAGAGCAAGTCCCAAGAGGCAACAGCTCTCCCGCGGCTCTTCTTCCCTCCCGCGCAGAGTGAACACCCAAAGCCTTTCTGAGGAAGCAGCAGCGAAGTGCGGTTCGTGCCATGTGAAAACCTCTGCGAAAGCATAGCAGTCGCTGGGAAATTAGAGTCGGATCTGAGAGCTGCTGTTGCTGCTTGCTTTAGCCTAGTATTTGCAGAACGATGGGAGAAACCCGCATGGAGCGAAAGCCTCTTTGCCCTGGCATCCCCTCTGGGAAAGCACAGCATTCTTTGGGAAATCAGAGTCCGGTCTGAGGGATGCTCCTGTTTGCTTGAGCTGGTCTCCTCAGCACTTTGTAATAAACCCATATGGAGCGAAATCCTCTATGCCTGGGCATCCCTGCTGCATGGGAGAGAAGCGCGATTGCACCTGTGGAAAGAGCCTTAAGGAAAGGGAAATGTTTTTCACTCTGCTCCGCAGGAGCATATCTGTGGAAAGTGCAGCAAGCTGCCGGAGAGAAGAGCAGGAGCCGTTGGACTTCTGGTCTGGAAAAGATTGCGAAGCAGGAGAGCCGGCAATACAAGTATCCCCGGCTCCCAGTGCAGAGAGACAGAAGCCTGGCTGCTAAGGAGACAGGAAGGGATGCGTAAGGCAGGGCGCGTGCTCCACTCTTAGGAAGGAATCTGGGCAGAAAGCATGCCTGTCCTGAGCCTCTGGGCCCAAGGAGACAGCAGCTCCTTGGCCAGCTGTCCCTGGGGCAGACATGCGCTAGCCTCCAGGCGCCTACTCTGAACTCGCCGAATCAGCTCTCTGAAATAATGCGGAGTCAGATGCCGTCTTCCTCCATGATGGGGAAGCTCGGAGGAAGCATGGTGTTTAAGGGGAAGGAGTGGGCACAGTCCCCCAAAGCTCCCTAATCTGCGCACGGGCCTAGTGCAGGGATCCTGTCGCCTCCTCTCTCCTGTGGTGAAGGCACTGGCCTAGACCCGGAGTCTGCCTGATAGCCGGAGCAAATGGCAAAGCCTAACCTACCACAGAAGATGGTCATAGGCATAGAGTGCCATGCTAGGCCAAGCACGCTGCTGCAGGGTTGTGACTGTGTCTGCTTAGTTCCGCATAGCAAGGTGAATCCCGGGCGTAACCTCGGAGCCCGGGAAAGCAAGTCCCAAGAGGCACCAGCTCTCCCGCGGCTCTTCTTCGCTGCCGCGCAGAGTGAACACCCAAAGCCTTTCTGAGGAAGCAGCAGCGAAGTGCGGTTCGTGCCAAGCTGAAAACCTCTGCGTAAGCATAGTATTCCCTGGGAAATCAGAGTCGGATCTGAGGGCTGCTGTTGCTGCTTGCTTTAGACTCGTATTCGCAGCACGATGGGAGAAACCCGCATAGAGCGAAAGCCTCTTTGCCCTGGCATCCCCTCTGGGAAAGCACACCATTGTTTCGGAAATCAGAGTCCGGTCTGAGTTATGCTCCTGTTTGCGTGAGCTGGTCTCCTCAGCACGGTGTAATAAACCCGCAGGGAGCGAAATCCTCTATGCCTGGGCATCCCCTCTGCCTGAGAGAGAAGCGCCGTTGCGCCTCTGGAAAGAGCATTAAAGAAAAGGGACACGTTTTTCAGGGCGGTCCCAAGGAGTAGTCTGTGGTAGGTGCAGCACGCTGCTCGGGGAGAAGAGCAAGTGCTGTTGGCCATGGTCTCGAAAAGGTGGCGAAGCAGGAGACCGGCCCTGGAAGGCACAGCGCCCGGAGGAAATACAAATGTCACCCACTCCCAGTGCAGAGAGACAGAAGCCTAGCTGCGAAGGAGACAGGAGAGGATGAGTAGGGCAGGGCATGTGCTCCACTCTTGGGAAGGAGTCTGGGCGGAGAGCATGCCTGTCCTTAACTCTGGGCCCAAGGAGACAGCAGTTCCTTGGCCACCCGTCCCTGGGGCAGACATGCGCTAGCCACCAGGCGCCTACTCTGAACTCGCAGAAACAGCTCCCTGAAATAACGGGGAGTCAGATGCCATCTTCCTCCAGGATGTGGAAGCTCGGAGGAGGCACGAGGTTTAAGGGGAAGGAGTGGGCACAGTCCCACAAACTCTCTAATCTGTGCACGGGCCGTGTGTAGGGATCCTGTCGCCTCCTCTCTCCTGTGGTGAAGGCACTGGCCTAGACCCCTAGGTTGCCTGAGAGCCGGAGCAAAAGCCAAAGCCTAACCTACCCCAGGAAATGGTCATAGGCATAGAGTGCCATGCTAGGCCAAGCACGCTGCTGCAGGGTTGTGACTGTGTCTGCTTAGTTCGGCATAGCAAGGGGAATCCCGGGCGTAAACTCGGAGACCGGGAGAGCAAGTCCCAAGAGGCAACAGCTCTCCCGCGGCTCTTCTTCCCTCCCGCGCAGAGTGAACACCCAAAGCCTTTCTGAGGAAGCAGCAGCGAAGTGCGGTTCGTGCCATGTGAAAACCTCTGCGAAAGCATAGCAGTCGCTGGGAAATTAGAGTCGGATCTGAGAGCTGCTGTTGCTGCTTGCTTTAGCCTAGTATTTGCAGAACGATGGGAGAAACCCGCATGGAGCGAAAGCCTCTTTGCCCTGGCATCCCCTCTGGGAAAGCACAGCATTCTTTGGGAAATCAGAGTCCGGTCTGAGGGATGCTCCTGTTTCCTTGAGCTGGTCTCCTCAGCACGGTGTAATAAACCCATATGGAGCGAAATCCTCTATGCCTGGGCATCCCTGCTGCATGGGAGAGAAGCGCGATTGCACCTGTGGAAAGAGCCTTAAGGAAAGGGAAATGTTTTTCACTCTGCTCCGCAGGAGCATATCTGTGGAAAGTGCAGCAAGCTGCCGGAGAGAAGAGCAGGAGCCGTTGGACTTCTGGTCTGGAAAAGATTGCGAAGCAGGAGAGCCGGCAATACAAGTATCCCCGGCTCCCAGTGCAGAGAGACAGAAGCCTGGCTGCTAAGGAGACAGGAAGGGATGCGTAAGGCAGGGCGCGTGCTCCACTCTTAGGAATGAATCTGGGCAGAAAGCATGCCTGTCCTGAGCCTCTGGGCCCAAGGAGACAGCAGCTCCTTGGCCAGCTGTCCCTGGGGCAGACATGCGCTAGCCTCCAGGCGCCTACTCTGAACTCGCCGAATCAGCTCTCTGAAATAATGCGGAGTCAGATGCCGTCTTCCTCCATGATGGGGAAGCTCGGAGGAAGCATGGTGTTTAAGGGGAAGGAGTGGGCACAGTCCACCAAAGCTCCCTAATCTGCGCACGGGCCTAGTGCAGGGATCCTGTCGCCTCCTCTCTCCTGTGGTGAAGGCACTGGCCTAGACCCGGAGTCTGCCTGATAGCCGGAGCAAATGGCAAAGCCTAACCTACCACAGAAGATGGTCATAGGCATAGAGTGCCATGCTAGGCCAAGCACGCTGCTGCAGGGTTGTGACTGTGTCTGCTTAGTTCCGCATAGCAAGGTGAATCCCGGGCGTAACCTCGGAGCCCGGGAAAGCAAGTCCCAAGAGGCACCAGCTCTCCCGCGGCTCTTCTTCGCTGCCGCGGAGAGTGAACACCCAAAGCCTTTCTGAGGAAGCAGCAGCGAAGTGCGGTTCGTGCCAAGCTGAAAACCTCTGCGTAAGCATAGTATTCCCTGGGAAATCAGAGTCGGATCTGAGGGCTGCTGTTGCTGCTTGCTTTAGACTCGTATTCGCAGCACGATGGGAGAAACCCGCATAGAGCGAAAGCCTCTTTGCCCTGGCATCCCCTCTGGGAAAGCACACCATTGTTTCGGAAATCAGAGTCCGGTCTGAGTTATGCTCCTGTTTGCGTGAGCTGGTCTCCTCAGCACGGTGTAATAAACCCGCAGGGAGCGAAATCCTCTATGCATGGGCATCCCCTCTGCCTGAGAGAGAAGCGCCGTTGCGCCTCTGGAAAGAGCATTAAAGAAAAGGGACACGTTTTTCAGGGCGGTCCCAAGGAGTAGTCTGTCGTAGGTGCAGCACGCTGCTCGGGGAGAAGAGCAAGTGCTGTTGGCCATGGTCTCGAAAAGGTGGCGAAGCAGGAGACCGGCCCTGGAAGGCACAGCGCCCGGAGGAAATACAAATGTCACCCACTCCCAGTGCAGAGAGACAGAAGCCTAGCTGCGAAGGAGACAGGAGAGGATGAGTAGGGCAGGGCATGTGCTCCACTCTTGGGAAGGAGTCTGGGCGGAGAGCATGCCTGTCCTTAACTCTGGGCCCAAGGAGACAGCAGTTCCTTGGCCACCCGTCCCTGGGGCAGACATGCGCTAGCCACCAGGCGCCTACTCTGAACTCGCAGAAACAGCTCCCTGAAATAACGGGGAGTCAGATGCCATCTTCCTCCAGGATGTGGAAGCTCGGAGGAGGCACGAGGTTTAAGGGGAAGGAGTGGGCACAGTCCCACAAACTCTCTAATCTGTGCACGGGCCGTGTGTAGGGATCCTGTCGCCTCCTCTCTTCTGTGGTGAAGGCACTGGCCTAGACCCCTAGGTTGCCTGAGAGCCGGAGCAAAAGCCAAAGCCTAACCTACCCCAGGAAATGGTCATAGGCATAGAGTGCCATGCTAGGCCAAGCACGCTGCTGCAGGGTTGTGACTGTGTCTGCTTAGTTCGGCATAGTAAGGTGAATCCCGGGCGTAAACTCGGAGACCGGGAGAGCAAGTCCCAAGAGGCAACAGCTCTCCCGCGGCTCTTCTTCCCTCCCGCGCAGAGTGAACACCCAAAGCCTTTCTGAGGAAGCAGCAGCGAAGTGCGGTTCGTGCCATGTGAAAACCTCTGCGAAAGCATAGCAGTCGCTGGGAAATTAGAGTCGGATCTGAGAGCTGCTGTTGCTGCTTGCTTTAGCCTAGTATTTGCAGAACGATGGGAGAAACCCGCATGGAGCGAAAGCCTCTTTGCCCTGGCATCCCCTCTGGGAAAGCACAGCATTCTTTGGGAAATCAGAGTCCGGTCTGAGGGATGCTCCTGTTTGCTTGAGCTGGTCTCCTCAGCACGGTGTAATAAACCCATATGGAGCGAAATCCTCTATGCCTGGGCATCCCTGCTGCATGGGAGAGAAGCGCGATTGCACCTGTGGAAAGAGCCTTAAGGAAAGGGAAATGATTTTCACTCTGCTCCGCAGGAGCATATCTGTGGAAAGTGCAGCAAGCTGCCGGAGAGAAGAGCAGGAGCCGTTGGACTTCTGGTCTGGAAAAGATTGCGAAGCAGGAGAGCCGGCAATACAAGTATCCCCGGCTCCCAGTGCAGAGAGACAGAAGCCTGGCTGCTAAGGAGACAGGAAGGGATGCGTAGGGCAGGGCGCGTGCTCCACTCTTAGGAAGGAATCTGGGCAGAAAGCATGCCTGTCCTGAGCCTCTGGGCCCAAGGAGACAGCAGCTCCTTGGCCAGCTGTCCCTGGGGCAGACATGCGCTAGCCTCCAGGCACCTACTCTGAACTCGCCGAATCAGCTCTCTGAAATAATGCGGAGTCAGATGCCGTCTTCCTCCATGATGGGGAAGCTCGGAGGAAGCATGGTGTTTAAGGGGAAGGAGTGGGCACAGTCCCCCAAAGCTCCCTAATCTGCGCACGGGCCTAGTGCAGGGATCCTGTCGCCTCCTCTCTCCTGTGGTGAATGCACTGGCCTAGACCCGGAGTCTGCCTGATAGCCGGAGCAAATGGCAAAGCCTAACCTACCACAGAAGATGGTCATAGGCATAGAGTGCCATGCTAGGCCAAGCACGCTGCTGCAGGGTTGTGACTGTGTCTGCTTAGTTCCGCATAGCAAGGTGAATCCCGGGCGTAACCTCGGAGCCCGGGAAAGCAAGTCCCAAGAGGCACCAGCTCTCCCGCGGCTCTTCTTCGCTGCCGCGCAGAGTGAACACCCAAAGCCTTTCTGAGGAAGCAGCAGCGAAGTGCGGTTCGTGCCAAGCTGAAAACCTCTGCGTAAGCATAGTATTCCCTGGGAAATCAGAGTCGGATCTGAGGGCTGCTGTTGCTGCTTGCTTTAGACTCGTATTCGCAGCACGATGGGAGAAACCCGCATAGAGCGAAAGCCTCTTTGCCCTGGCATCCCCTCTGGGAAAGCACACCATTGTTTCGGAAATCAGAGTCCGGTCTGAGTTATGCTCCTGTTTGCGTGAGCTGGTCTCCTCAGCACGGTGTAATAAACCCGCAGGGAGCGAAATCCTCTATGCATGGGCATCCCCTCTGCCTGAGAGAGAAGCGCCGTTGCGCCTCTGGAAAGAGCATTAAAGAAAAGGGACACGTTTTTCAGGGCGGTCCCAAGGAGTAGTCTGTCGTAGGTGCAGCACGCTGCTCGGGGAGAAGAGCAAGTGCTGTTGGCCATGGTCTCGAAAAGGTGGCGAAGCAGGAGACCGGCCCTGGAAGGCACAGCGCCCGGAGGAAATACAAATGTCACCCACTCCCAGTGCAGAGAGACAGAAGCCTAGCTGCGAAGGAGACAGGAGAGGATGAGTAGGGCAGGGCATGTGCTCCACTCTTGGGAAGGAGTCTGGGCGGAGAGCATGCCTGTCCTTAACTCTGGGCCCAAGGAGACAGCAGTTCCTTGGCCACCCGTCCCTGGGGCAGACATGCGCTAGCCACCAGGCGCCTACTCTGAACTCGCAGAAACAGCTCCCTGAAATAACGGGGAGTCAGATGCCATCTTCCTCCAGGATGTGGAAGCTCGGAGGAGGCACGAGGTTTAAGGGGAAGGAGTGGGCACAGTCCCACAAACTCTCTAATCTGTGCACGGGCCGTGTGTAGGGATCCTGTCGCCTCCTCTCTCCTGTGGTGAAGGCACTGGCCTAGACCCCTAGGTTGCCTGAGAGCCGGAGCAAAAGCCAAAGCCTAACCTACCCCAGGAAATGGTCATAGGCATAGAGTACCATGCTAGGCCAAGCACGCTGCTGCAGGGTTGTGACTGTGTCTGCTTAGTTCGGCATAGCAAGGTGAATCCCGGGCGTAAACTCGGAGACCGGGAGAGCAAGTCCCAAGAGGCAACAGCTCTCCCGCGGCTCTTCTTCCCTCCCGCGCAGAGTGAACACCCAAAGCCTTTCTGAGGAAGCAGCAGCGAAGTGCGGTTCGTGCCATGTGAAAACCTCTGCGAAAGCATAGCAGTCGCTGGGAAATTCGAGTCGGATCTGAGAGCTGCTGTTGCTGCTTGCTTTAGCCTAGTATTTGCAGAACGATGGGAGAAACCCGCATGGAGCGAAAGCCTCTTTGCCCTGGCATCCCCTCTGGGAAAGCACAGCATTCTTTGGGAAATCAGAGTCCGGTCTGAGGGATGCTCCTGTTTGCTTGAGCTGGTCTCCTCAGCACGGTGTAATAAACCCATATGGAGCGAAATCCTCTATGCCTGGGCATCCCTGCTGCATGGGAGAGAAGCGCGATTGCACCTGTGGAAAGAGCCTTAAGGAAAGGGAAATGTTTTTCACTCTGCTCCGCAGGAGCATATCTGTGGAAAGTGCAGCAAGCTGCCGGAGAGAAGAGCAGGAGCCGTTGGACTTCTGGTCTGGAAAAGATTGCGAAGCAGGAGAGCCGGCAATACAAGTATCCCCGGCTCCCAGTGCAGAGAGACAGAAGCCTGGCTGCTAAGGAGACAGGAAGGGATGCGTAGGGCAGGGCGCGTGCTCCACTCTTAGGAAGGAATCTGGGCAGAAAGCATGCCTGTCCTGAGCCTCTGGGCCCAAGGAGACAGCAGCTCCTTGGCCAGCTGTCCCTGGGGCAGACATGCGCTAGCCTCCAGGCGCCTACTCTGAACTCGCCGAATCAGCTCTCTGAAATAATGCGGAGTCAGATGCCGTCTTCCTCCATGATGGGGAAGCTCGGAGGAAGCATGGTGTTTAAGGGGAAGGAGTGGGCACAGTCCCCCAAAGCTCCCTAATCTGCGCACGGGCCTAGTGCAGGGATCCTGTCGCCTCCTCTCTCCTGTGGTGAAGGCACTGGCCTAGACCCGGAGTCTGCCTGATAGCCGGAGCAAATGGCAAAGCCTAACCTACCACAGAAGATGGTCATAGGCATAGAGTGCCATGCTAGGCCAAGCACGCTGCTGCAGGGTTGTGACTGTGTCTGCTTAGTTCCGCATAGCAAGGTGAATCCCGGGCGTAACCTCGGAGCCCGGGAAAGCAAGTCCCAAGAGGCACCAGCTCTCCCGCGGCTCTTCTTCGCTGCCGCGCAGAGTGAACACCCAAAGCCTTTCTGAGGAAGCAGCAGCGAAGTGCGGTTCGTGCCAAGCTGAAAACCTCTGCGTAAGCATAGTATTCCCTGGGAAATCAGAGTCGGATCTGAGGGCTGCTGTTGCTGCTTGCTTTAGACTCGTATTCGCAGCACGATGGGAGAAACCCGCATAGAGCGAAAGCCTCTTTGCCCTGGCATCCCCTCTGGGAAAGCACACCATTATTTCGGAAATCAGAGTCCGGTCTGAGTTATGCTCCTGTTTGCGTGAGCTGGTCTCCTCAGCACGGTGTAATAAACCCGCAGGGAGCGAAATCCTCTATGCCTGGGCATCCCGTCTGCCTGAGAGAGAAGCGCCGTTGCGCCTCTGGAAAGAGCATTAAAGAAAAGGGACACGTTTTTCAGGGCGGTCCCAAGGAGTAGTCTGTGGTAGGTGCAGCACGCTGCTCGGGGAGAAGAGCAAGTGCTGTTGGCCATGGTCTCGAAAAGGTGGCGAAGCAGGAGACCGGCCCTGGAAGGCACAGCGCCCGGAGGAAATACAAATGTCACCCACTCCCAGTGCAGAGAGACAGAAGCCTAGCTGCGAAGGAGACAGGAGAGGATGAGTAGGGCAGGGCATGTGCTCCACTCTTGGGAAGGAGTCTGGGCGGAGAGCATGCCTGTCCTTAACTCTGGGCCCAAGGAGACAGCAGTTCCTTGGCCACCCGTCCCTGGGGCAGACATGCGCTAGCCACCAGGCGCCTACTCTGAACTCGCAGAAACAGCTCCCTGAAATAACGGGGAGTCAGATGCCATCTTCCTCCAGGATGTGGAAGCTCGGAGGAGGCACGAGGTTTAAGGGGAAGGAGTGGGCACAGTCCCACAAACTCTCTAATCTGTGCACGGGCCGTGTGTAGGGATCCTGTCGCCTCCTCTCTCCTGTGGTGAAGGCACTGGCCTAGACCCCTAGGTTGCCTGAGAGCCGGAGCAAAAGCCAAAGCCTAACCTACCCCAGGAAATGGTCATAGGCATAGAGTGCCATGCTAGGCCAAGCACGCTGCTGCAGGGTTGTGACTGTGTCTGCTTAGTTCGGCATAGCAAGGTGAATCCCGGGCGTAAACTCGGAGACCGGGAGAGCAAGTCCCAAGAGGCAACAGCTCTCCCGCGGCTCTTCTTCCCTCCCGCGCAGAGTGAACACCCAAAGCCTTTCTGAGGAAGCAGCAGCGAAGTGCGGTTCGTGCCATGTGAAAACCTCTGCGAAAGCATAGCAGTCGCTGGGAAATTCGAGTCGGATCTGAGAGCTGCTGTTGCTGCTTGCTTTAGCCTAGTATTTGCAGAACGATGGGAGAAACCCGCATGGAGCGAAAGCCTCTTTGCCCTGGCATCCCCTCTGGGAAAGCACAGCATTCTTTGGGAAATCAGAGTCCGGTCTGAGGGATGCTCCTGTTTGCTTGAGCTGGTCTCCTCAGCACGGTGTAATAAACCCATATGGAGCGAAATCCTCTATGCCTGGGCATCCCTGCTGCATGGGAGAGAAGCGCGATTGCACCTGTGGAAAGAGCCTTAAGGAAAGGGAAATGTTTTTCACTCTGCTCCGCAGGAGCATATCTGTGGAAAGTGCAGCAAGCTGCCGGAGAGAAGAGCAGGAGCCGTTGGACTTCTGGTCTGGAAAAGATTGCGAAGCAGGAGAGCCGGCAATACAAGTATCCCCGGCTCCCAGTGCAGAGAGACAGAAGCCTGGCTGCTAAGGAGACAGGAAGGGATGCGTAGGGCAGGGCGCGTGCTCCACTCTTAGGAAGGAATCTGGGCAGAAAGCATGCCTGTCCTGAGCCTCTGGGCCCAAGGAGACAGCAGCTCCTTGGCCAGCTGTCCCTGGGGCAGACATGTGCTAGCCTCCAGGCGCCTACTCTGAACTCGCCGAATCAGCTCTCTGAAATAATGCGGAGTCAGATGCCGTCTTCCTCCATGATGGGGAAGCTCGGAGGAAGCATGGTGTTTAAGGGGAAGGAGTGGGCACAGTCCCCCAAAGCTCCCTAATCTGCGCACGGGCCTAGTGCAGGGATCCTGTCGCCTCCTCTCTCCTGTGGTGAAGGCACTGGCCTAGACCCGGAGTCTGCCTGATAGCCGGAGCAAATGGCAAAGCCTAACCTACCACAGAAGATGGTCATAGGCATAGAGTGCCATGCTAGGCCAAGCACGCTGCTGCAGGGTTGTGACTGTGTCTGCTTAGTTCCGCATAGCAAGGTGAATCCCGGGCGTAACCTCGGAGCCCGGGAAGGCAAGTCCCAAGAGGCACCAGCTCTCCCGCGGCTCTTCTTCGCTGCCGCGCAGAGTGAACACCCAAAGCCTTTCTGAGGAAGCAGCAGCGAAGTGCGGTTCGTGCCAAGCTGAAAACCTCTGCGTAAGCATAGTATTCCCTGGGAAATCAGAGTCGGATCTGAGGGCTGCTGTTGCTGCTTGCTTTAGACTCGTATTCGCAGCACGATGGGAGAAACCCGCATAGAGCGAAAGCCTCTTTGCCCTGGCATCCCCTCTGGGAAAGCACACCATTATTTCGGAAATCAGAGTCCGGTCTGAGTTATGCTCCTGTTTGCGTGAGCTGGTCTCCTCAGCACGGTGTAATAAACCCGCAGGGAGCGAAATCCTCTATGCCTGGGCATCCCCTCTGCCTGAGAAGCGCCGTTGCGCCTCTGGAAAGAGCATTAAAGAAAAGGGACACGTTTTTCAGGGCGGTCCCAAGGAGTAGTCTGTGGTAGGTGCAGCACGCTGCTCGGGGAGAAGAGCAAGTGCTGTTGGCCATGGTCTCGAAAAGGTGGCGAAGCAGGAGACCAGCCCTGGAAGGCACAGCGCCCGGAGGAAATACAAATGTCACCCACTCCCAGTGCAGAGAGACAGAAGCCTAGCTGCGAAGGAGACAGGAGAGGATGAGTAGGGCAGGGCATGTGCTCCACTCTTGGGAAGGAGTCTGGGCGGAGAGCATGCCTGTCCTTAACTCTGGGCCCAAGGAGACAGCAGTTCCTTGGCCACCCGTCCCTGGGGCAGACATGCGCTAGCCACCAGGCGCCTACTCTGAACTCGCAGAAACAGCTCCCTGAAATAACGGGGAGTCAGATGCCATCTTCCTCCAGGATGTGGAAGCTCGGAGGAGGCACGAGGTTTAAGGGGAAGGAGTGGGTACAGTCCCACAAACTCTCTAATCTGTGCACGGGCCGTGTGTAGGGATCCTGTTGCCTCCTCTCTCCTGTGGTGAAGGCACTGGCCTAGACCCCTAGGTTGCCTGAGAGCCGGAGCAAAAGCCAAAGCCTAACCTACCCCAGGAAATGGTCATAGGCATAGAGTGCCATGCTAGGCCAAGCACGCTGCTGCAGGGTTGTGACTGTGTCTGCTTAGTTCGGCATAGCAAGGTGAATCCCGGGCGTAAACTCGGAGACCGGGAGAGCAAGTCCCAAGAGGCAACAGCTCTCCCGCGGCTCTTCTTCCCTCCCGCGCAGAGTGAACACCCAAAGCCTTTCTGAGGAAGCAGCAGCGAAGTGCGGTTCGTGCCATGTGAAAACCTCTGCGAAAGCATAGCAGTCGCTGGGAAATTCGAGTCGGATCTGAGAGCTGCTGTTGCTGCTTGCTTTAGCCTAGTATTTGCAGAACGATGGGAGAAACCCGCATGGAGCGAAAGCCTCTTTGCCCTGGCATCCCCTCTGGGAAAGCACAGCATTCTTTGGGAAATCAGAGTCCGGTCTGAGGGATGCTCCTGTTTGCTTGAGCTGGTCTCCTCAGCACGGTGTAATAAACCCATATGGAGCGAAATCCTCTATGCCTGGGCATCCCTGCTGCATGGGAGAGAAGCGCGATTGCACCTGTGGAAAGAGCCTTAAGGAAAGGGAAATGTTTTTCACTCTGCTCCGCAGGAACATATCTGTGGAAAGTGCAGCAAGCTGCCGGAGAGAAGAGCAGGAGCCGTTGGACTTCTGGTCTGGAAAAGATTGCGAAGCAGGAGAGCCGGCAATACAAGTATCCCCGGCTCGCAGTGCAGAGAGACAGAAGCCTGGCTGCTAAGGAGACAGGAAGGGATGCGTAGGGCAGGGCGCGTGCTCCACTCTTAGGAAGGAATCTGGGCAGAAAGCATGCCTGTCCTGAGCCTCTGGGCCCAAGGAGACAGCAGCTCCTTGGCCAGCTGTCCCTGGGGCAGACATGCGCTAGCCTCCAGGCGCCTACTCTGAACTCGCCGAATCAGCTCTCTGAAATAATGCGGAGTCAGATGCCGTCTTCCTCCATGATGGGGAAGCTCGGAGGAAGCATGGTGTTTAAGGGGAAGGAGTGGGCACAGTCCCCCAAAGCTCCCTAATCTGCGCACGGGCCTAGTGCAGGGATCCTGTCGCCTCCTCTCTCCTGTGGTGAAGGCACTGGCCTAGACCCGGAGTCTGCCTGATAGCCGGACCAAATGGCAAAGCCTAACCTACCACAGAAGATGGTCATAGGCATAGTGTGCCATGCTAGGCCAAGCACGCTGCTGCAGGGTTGTGACTGTGTCTGCTTAGTTCCGCATAGCAAGGTGAATCCCGGGCGTAACCTCGGAGCCCGGGAAAGCAAGTCCCAAGAGGCACCAGCTCTCCCGCGGCTCTTCTTCGCTGCCGCGCAGAGTGAACACCCAAAGCCTTTCTGAGGAAGCAGCAGCGAAGTGCGGTTCGTGCCAAGCTGAAAACCTCTGCGTAAGCATAGTATTCCCTGGGAAATCAGAGTCGGATCTGAGGGCTGCTGTTGCCGCTTGCTTTAGACTCGTATTCGCAGCACGATGGGAGAAACCCGCATAGAGCGAAAGCCTCTTTGCCCTGGCATCCCCTCTGGGAAAGCACACCATTATTTCGGAAATCAGAGTCCGGTCTGAGTTATGCTCCTGTTTGCGTGAGCTGGTCTCCTCAGCACGGTGTAATAAACCCGCAGGGAGCGAAATCCTCTATGCCTGGGCATCCCGTCTGCCTGAGAGAGAAGCGCCGTTGCGCCTCTGGAAAGAGCATTAAAGAAAAGGGACACGTTTTTCAGGGCGGTCCCAAGGAGTAGTCTGTGGTAGGTGCAGCACGCTGCTCGGGGAGAAGAGCAAGTGCTGTTGGCCATGGTCTCGAAAAGGTGGCGAAGCAGGAGACCGGCCCTGGAAGGCACAGCGCCCGGAGGAAATACAAATGTCACCCACTCCCAGTGCAGAGAGACAGAAGCCTAGCTGCGAAGGAGACAGGAGAGGATGAGTAGGGCAGGGCATGTGCTCCACTCTTGGGAAGGAGTCTGGGCGGAGAGCATGCCTGTCCTTAACTCTGGGCCCAAGGAGACAGCAGTTCCTTGGCCACCCGTCCCTGGGGCAGACATGCGCTAGCCACCAGGCGCCTACTCTGAACTCGCAGAAACAGCTCCCTGAAATAACGGGGAGTCAGATGCCATCTTCCTCCAGGATGTGGAAGCTCGGAGGAGGCACGAGGTTTAAGGGGAAGGAGTGGGCATAGTCCCACAAACTCTCTAATCTGTGCACGGGCCGTGTGTAGGGATCCTGTCGCCTCCTCTCTCCTGTGGTGAAGGCACTGGCCTAGACCCCTAGGTTGCCTGAGAGCCGGAGCAAAAGCCAAAGCCTAACCTACCCCAGGAAATGGTCATAGGCATAGAGTGCCATGCTAGGCCAAGCACGCTGCTGCAGGGTTGTGACTGTGTCTGCTTAGTTCGGCATAGCAAGGTGAATCCCGGGCGTAAACTCGGAGACCGGGAGAGCAAGTCCCAAGAGGCAACAGCTCTCCCGCGGCTCTTCTTCCCTCCCGCGCAGAGTGAACACCCAAAGCCTTTCTGAGGAAGCAGCAGCGAAGTGCGGTTCGTGCCATGTGAAAACCTCTGCGAAAGCATAGCAGTCGCTGGGAAATTCGAGTCGGATCTGAGAGCTGCTGTTGCTGCTTGCTTTAGCCTAGTATTTGCAGAACGATGGGAGAAACCCGCATGGAGCGAAAGCCTCTTTGCCCTGGCATCCCCTCTGGGAAAGCACAGCATTCTTTGGGAAATCAGAGTCCGGTCTGAGGGATGCTCCTGTTTGCTTGAGCTGGTCTCCTCAGCACGGTGTAATAAACCCATATGGAGCGAAATCCTCTATGCCTGGGCATCCCTGCTGCATGGGAGAGAAGCGCGATTGCACCTGTGGAAAGAGCCTTAAGGAAAGGGAAATGTTTTTCACTCTGCTCCGCAGGAGCATATCTGTGGAAAGTGCAGCAAGCTGCCGGAGAGAAGAGCAGGAGCCGTTGGACTTCTGGTCTGGAAAAGATTGCGAAGCAGGAGAGCCGGCAATACAAGTATCCCCGGCTCCCAGTGCAGAGAGACAGAAGCCTGGCTGCTAAGGAGACAGGAAGGGATGCGTAGGGCAGGGCGCGTGCTCCACTCTTAGGAAGGAATCTGGGCAGAAAGCATGCCTGTCCTGAGCCTCTGGGCCCAAGGAGACAGCAGCTCCTTGGCCAGCTGTCCCTGGGGCAGACATGCGCTAGCCTCCAGGCGCCTACTCTGAACTCGCCGAATCAGCTCTCTGAAATAATGCGGAGTCAGATGCCGTCTTCCTCCATGATGGGGAAGCTCGGAGGAAGCATGGTGTTTAAGGGGAAGGAGTGGGCACAGTCCCCCAAAGCTCCCTAATCTGCGCACGGGCCTAGTGCAGGGATCCTGTCGCCTCCTCTCTCCTGTGGTGAAGGCACTGGCCTAGACCCGGAGTCTGCCTGATAGCCGGAGCAAATGGCAAAGCCTAACCTACCACAGAAGATGGTCATAGGCATAGAGTGCCATGCTAGGCCAAGCACGCTGCTGCAGGGTTGTGACTCTGTGTCTGCTTAGTTCCGCATAGCAAGGTGAATCCCGGGCGTAACCTCGGAGCCCGGGAAAGCAAGTCCCAAGAGGCACCAGCTCTCCCGCGGCTCTTCTTCGCTGCCGCGCAGAGTGAACACCCAAAGCCTTTCTGAGGAAGCAGCAGCGAAGTGCGGTTCGTGCCAAGCTGAAAACCTCTGCGTAAGCATAGTATTCCCTGGGAAATCAGAGTCGGATCTGAGGGCTGCTGTTGCCGCTTGCTTTAGACTCGTATTCGCAGCACGATGGGAGAAACCCGCATAGAGCGAAAGCCTCTTTGCCCTGGCATCCCCTCTGGGAAAGCACACCATTATTTCGGAAATCAGAGTCCGGTCTGAGTTATGCTCCTGTTTGCGTGAGCTGGTCTCCTCAGCACGGTGTAATAAACCCGCAGGGAGCGAAATCCTCTATGCCTGGGCATCCCCTCTGCCTGAGAGAGAAGCGCCGTTGCGCCTCTGGAAAGAGCATTAAAGAAAAGGGACACGTTTTTCAGGGCGGTCCCAAGGAGTAGTCTGTGGTAGGTGCAGCACGCTGCTCGGGGAGAAGAGCAAGTGCTGTTGGCCATGGTCTCGAAAAGGTGGCGAAGCAGGAGACCGGCCCTGGAAGGCACAGCGCCCGGAGGAAATACAAATGTCACCCACTCCCAGTGCAGAGAGACAGAAGCCTAGCTGCGAAGGAGACAGGAGAGGATGAGTAGGGCAGGGCATGTGCTCCACTCTTGGGAAGGAGTCTGGGCGGAGAGCATGCCTGTCCTTAACTCTGGGCCCAAGGAGACAGCAGTTCCTTGGCCACCCGTCCCTGGGGCAGACATGCGCTAGCCACCAGGCGCCTACTCTGAACTCGCAGAAACAGCTCCCTGAAATAACGGGGAGTCAGATGCCATCTTCCTCCAGGATGTGGAAGCTCGGAGGAGGCACGAGGTTTAAGGGGAAGGAGTGGGCACAGTCCCACAAACTCTCTAATCTGTGCACGGGCCGTGTGTAGGGATCCTGTCGCCTCCTCTCTCCTGTGGTGAAGGCACTGGCCTAGACCCCTAGGTTGCCTGAGAGCCGGAGCAAAAGCCAAAGCCTAACCTACCCCAGGAAATGGTCATAGGCATAGAGTGCCATGCTAGGCCAAGCACGCTGCTGCAGGGTTGTGACTGTGTCTGCTTAGTTCGGCATAGCAAGGTGAATCCCGGGCGTAAACTCGGAGACCGGGAGAGCAAGTCCCAAGAGGCAACAGCTCTCCCGCGGCTCTTCTTCCCTCCCGCGCAGAGTGAACACCCAAAGCCTTTCTGAGGAAGCAGCAGCGAAGTGCGGTTCGTGCCATGTGAAAACCTCTGCGAAAGCATAGCAGTCGCTGGGAAATTAGAGTCGGATCTGAGAGCTGCTGTTGCTGCTTGCTTTAGCCTAGGATTTGCAGAACGATGGGAGAAACCCGCATGGAGCCAAAGCCTCTTTGCCCTGGCATCCCCTCTGGGAAAGCACAGCATTCTTTGGGAAATCAGAGTCCGGTCTGAGGGATGCTCCTGTTTGCTTGAGCTGGTCTCCTCAGCACGGTGTAATAAACCCATATGGAGCGAAATCCTCTATGCCTGGGCATCCCTGCTGCATGGGAGAGAAGCGCGATTGCACCTGTGGAAAGAGCCTTAAGGAAAGGGAAATGTTTTTCACTCTGCTCCCCAGCAGCATATCTGTGGAAAGTGCAGCAAGCTGCCGGAGAGAAGAGCAGGAGCCGTTGGACTTCTGGTCTGGAAAAGATTGCGAAGCAGGAGAGCCGGCGATACAAGTATCCCCGGCTCCCAGTGCAGAGAGACAGAAGCCTGGCTGCTAAGGAGACAGGAAGGGATGCGTAGGGCAGGGCGCGTGCTCCACTCTTAGGAATGAATCTGGGCAGAAAGCATGCCTGTCCTGAGCCTCTGGGCCCAAGGAGACAGCAGCTCCTTGGCCAGCTGTCCCTGGGGCAGACATGCGCTAGCCTCCAGGCGCCTACTCTGAACTCGCCGAATCAGCTCTCTGAAATAATGCGGAGTCAGATGCCGTCTTCCTCCATGATGGGGAAGCTCGGAGGAAGCATGGTGTTTAAGGGGAAGGAGTGGGCACAGTCCCCCAAAGCTCCCTAATCTGCGCACGGGCCTAGTGCAGGGATCCTGTCGCCTCCTCTCTCCTGTGGTGAAGGCACTGGCCTAGACCCGGAGTCTGCCTGATAGCCGGAGCAAATGGCAAAGCCTAACCTACCACAGAAGATGGTCATAGGCATAGAGTGCCATGCTAGGCCAAGCACGCTGCTGCAGGGTTGTGACTGTGTCTGCTTAGTTCCGCATAGCAAGGTGAATCCCGGGCGTAACCTCGGAGCCCGGGAAAGCAAGTCCCAAGAGGCACCAGCTCTCCCGCGGCTCTTCTTCGCTGCCGCGCAGAGTGAACACCCAAAGCCTTTCTGAGGAAGCAGCAGCGAAGTGCGGTTCGTGCCAAGCTGAAAACCTCTGCGTAAGCATAGTATTCCCTGGGAAATCAGAGTCGGATCTGAGGGCTGCTGTTGCTGCTTGCTTTAGACTCGTATTCGCAGCACGATGGGAGAAACCCGCATAGAGCGAAAGCCTCTTTGCCCTGGCATCCCCTCTGGGAAAGCACACCATTATTTCGGAAATCAGAGTCCGGTCTGAGTTATGCTCCTGTTTGCGTGAGCTGGTCTCCTCAGCACGGTGTAATAAACCCGCAGGGAGCGAAATCCTCTATGCCTGGGCATCCCCTCTGCCTGAGAGAGAAGCGCCGTTGCGCCTCTGGAAAGAGCATTAAAGAAAAGGGACACGTTTTTCAGGGCGGTCCCAAGGAGTAGTCTGTGGTAGGTGCAGCACGCTGCTCGGGGAGAAGAGCAAGTCCTGTTGGCCATGGTCTCGAAAAGGTGGCGAAGCAGGAGACCGGCCCTGGAAGGCACAGCGCCCGGAGGAAATACAAATGTCACCTACTCCCAGTGCAGAGAGACAGAAGCCTAGCTGCGAAGGAGACAGGAGAGGATGAGTAGGGCAGGGCATGTGCTCCACTCTTGGGAAGGAGTCTGGGCGGAGAGCATGCCTGTCCTTAACTCTGGGCCCAAGGAGACAGCAGTTCCTTGGCCACCCGTCCCTGGGGCAGACATGCGCTAGCCACCAGGCGCCTACTCTGAACTCGCAGAAACAGCTCCCTGAAATAACGGGGAGTCAGATGCCATCTTCCTCCAGGATGTGGAAGCTCGGAGGAGGCACGAGGTTTAAGGGGAAGGAGTGGGCACAGTCCCACAAACTCTCTAATCTGTGCACGGGCCGTGTGTAGGGATCCTGTCGCCTCCTCTCTCCTGTGGTGAAGGCACTGGCCTAGACCCCTAGGTTGCCTGAGAGCCGGAGCAAAAGCCAAAGCCTAACCTACCCCAGGAAATGGTCATAGGCATAGAGTGCCATGCTAGGCCAAGCACGCTGCTGCAGGGTTGTGACTGTGTCTGCTTAGTTCGGCATAGCAAGGTGAATCCCGGGCGTAAACTCGGAGACCGGGAGAGCAAGTCCCAAGAGGCAACAGCTCTCCCGCGGCTCTTCTTCCCTCCCGCGCACAGTGAACACCCAAAGCCTTTCTGAGGAAGCAGCAGCGAAGTGCGGTTCGTGCCATGTGAAAACCTCTGCGAAAGCATAGCAGTCGCTGGGAAATTAGAGTCGGATCTGAGAGCTGCTGTTGCTGCTTGCTTTAGCCTAGGATTTGCAGAACGATGGGAGAAACCCGCATGGAGCGAAAGCCTCTTTGCCCTGGCATCCCCTCTGGGAAAGCACAGCATTCTTTGGGAAATCAGAGTCCGGTCTGAGGGATGCTCCTGTTTGCTTGAGCTGGTCTCCTCAGCACGGTGTAATAAACCCATATGGAGCGAAATCCTCTATGCCTGGGCATCCCTGCTGCATGGGAGAGAAGCGCGATTGCACCTGTGGAAAGAGCCTTAAGGAAAGGGAAATGTTTTTCACTCTGCTCCCCAGCAGCATATCTGTGGAAAGTGCAGCAAGCTGCCGGAGAGAAGAGCAGGAGCCGTTGGACTTCTGGTCTGGAAAAGATTGCGAAGCAGGAGAGCCGGCAATACAAGTATCCCCGGCTCCCAGTGCAGAGAGACAGAAGCCTGGCTGCTAAGGAGACAGGAAGGGATGCGTAGGGCAGGGCGCGTGCTCCACTCTTAGGAGTGAATCTGGGCAGAAAGCATGCCTGTCCTGAGCCTCTGGGCCCAAGGAGACAGCAGCTCCTTGGCCAGCTGTCCCTGGGGCAGACATGCGCTAGCCTCCAGGCGCCTACTCTGAACTCGCCGAATCAGCTCTCTGAAATAATGCGGAGTCAGATGCCGTCTTCCTCCATGATGGGGAAGCTCGGAGGAAGCATGGTGTTTAAGGGGAAGGAGTGGGCACAGTCCCCCAAAGCTCCCTAATCTGCGCACGGGCCTAGTGCAGGGATCCTGTCGCCTCCTCTCTCCTGTGGTGAAGGCACTGGCCTAGACCCGGAGTCTGCCTGATAGCCGGAGCAAATGGCAAAGCCTAACCTACCACAGAAGATGGTCATAGGCATAGAGTGCCATGCTAGGCCAAGCACGCTGCTGCAGGGTTGTGACTGTGTCTGCTTAGTTCCGCATAGCAAGGTGAATCCCGGGCGAAACCTCGGAGCCCGGGAAAGCAAGTACCAAGAGGCACCAGCTCTCCCGCGGCTCTTCTTCGCTGCCGCGCAGAGTGAACACCCAAAGCCTTTCTGAGGAAGCAGCAGCGAAGTGCGGTTCGTGCCAAGCTGAAAACCTCTGCGTAAGCATAGTATTCCCTGGGAAATCAGAGTCGGATCTGAGGGCTGCTGTTGCTGCTTGCTTTAGACTCGTATTCGCAGCACGATGGGAGAAACCCGCATAGAGCGAAAGCCTCTCTGCCCTGGCATCCCCTCTGGGAAAGCACACCATTATTTCGGAAATCAGAGTCCGGTCTGAGTTATGCTCCTGTTTGCGTGAGCTGGTCTCCTCAGCACGGTGTAATAAACCCGCAGGGAGCGAAATCCTCTATGCCTGGGCATCCCCTCTGCCTGAGAGAGAAGCGCCGTTGCGCCTCTGGAAAGAGCATTAAAGAAAAGGGACACGTTTTTCAGGGCGGTCCCAAGGAGTAGTCTGTGGTAGGTGCAGCACGCTGCTCGGGGAGAAGAGCAAGTGCTGTTGGCCATGGTCTCGAAAAGGTGGCGAAGCAGGAGACCGGCCCTGGAAGGCACAGCGCCCGGAGGAAATACAAATGTCACCCACTCCCAGTGCAGAGAGACAGAAGCCTAGCTGCGAAGGAGACAGGAGAGGATGAGTAGGGCAGGGCATGTGCTCCACTCTTGGGAAGGAGTCTGGGCGGAGAGCATGCCTGTCCTTAACTCTGGGCCCAAGGAGACAGCAGTTCCTTGGCCACCCGTCCCTGGGGCAGACATGCGCTAGCCACCAGGCGCCTACTCTGAACTCGCAGAAACAGCTCCCTGAAATAACGGGGAGTCAGATGCCATCTTCCTCCAGGATGTGGAAGCTCGGAGGAGGCACGAGGTTTAAGGGGAAGGAGTGGGCACAGTCCCACAAACTCTCTAATCTGTGCACGGGCCGTGTGTAGGGATCCTGTCGCCTCCTCTCTCCTGTGGTGAAGGCACTGGCCTAGACCCCTAGGTTGCCTGAGAGCCGGAGCAAAAGCCAAAGCCTAACCTACCCCAGGAAATGGTCATAGGCATAGAGTGCCATGCTAGGCCAAGCACGCTGCTGCAGGGTTGTGACTGTGTCTGCTTAGTTCGGCATAGCAAGGTGAATCCCGGGCGTAAACTCGGAGACCGGGAGAGCAAGTCCCAAGAGGCAACAGCTCTCCCGCGGCTCTTCTTCCCTCCCGCGCAGAGTGAACACCCAAAGCCTTTCTGAGGAAGCAGCAGCGAAGTGCGGTTCGTGCCATGTGAAAACCTCTGCGAAAGCATAGCAGTCGCTGGGAAATTAGAGTCGGATCTGAGAGCTGCTGTTGCTGCTTGCTTTAGCCTAGGATTTGCAGAACGATGGGAGAAACCCGCATGGAGCGAAAGCCTCTTTGCCCTGGCATCCCCTCTGGGAAAGCACAGCATTCTTTGGGAAATCAGAGTCCGGTCTGAGGGATGCTCCTGTTTGCTTGAGCTGGTCTCCTCAGCACGGTGTAATAAACCCATATGGAGCGAAATCCTCTATGCCTGGGCATCCCTGCTGCATGGGAGAGAAGCGCGATTGCACCTGTGGAAAGAGCCTTAAGGAAAGGGAAATGTTTTTCACTCTGCTCCCCAGGAGCATATCTGTGGAAAGTGCAGCAAGCTGCCGGAGAGAAGAGCAGGAGCCGTTGGACTTCTGGTCTGGAAAAGATTGCGAAGCAGGAGAGCCGGCGATACAAGTATCCCCGGCTCCCAGTGCAGAGAGACAGAAGCCTGGCTGCTAAGGAGACAGGAAGGGATGCGTAGGGCAGGGCGCGTGCTCCACTCTTAGGAAGGAATCTGGGCAGAAAGCATGCCTGTCCTGAGCCTCTGGGCCCAAGGAGACAGCAGCTCCTTGGCCAGCTGTCCCTGGGGCAGACATGCGCTAGCCTCCAGGCGCCTACTCTGAACTCGCCGAATCAGCTCTCTGAAATAATGCGGAGTCAGATGCCGTCTTCCTCCATGATGGGGAAGCTCGGAGGAAGCATGGTGTTTAAGGGGAAGGAGTGGGCACAGTCCCCCAAAGCTCCCTAATCTGCGCACGGGCCTAGTGCAGGGATCCTGTCGCCTCCTCTCTCCTGTGGTGAAGGCACTGGCCTAGACCCGGAGTCTGCCTGATAGCCGGAGCAAATGGCAAAGCCTAACCTACCACAGAAGATGGTCATAGGCATAGAGTGCCATGCTAGGCCAAGCACGCTGCTGCAGGGTTGTGACTGTGTCTGCTTAGTTCCGCATAGCAAGGTGAATCCCGGGCGTAACCTCGGAGCCCGGGAAAGCAAGTCCCAAGAGGCACCAGCTCTCCCGCGGCTCTTCTTCGCTGCCGCGCAGAGTGAACACCCAAAGCCTTTCTGAGGAAGCAGCAGCGAAGTGCGGTTCGTGCCAAGCTGAAAACCTCTGCGTAAGCATAGTATTCCCTGGGAAATCAGAGTCGGATCTGAGGGCTGCTGTTGCTGCTTGCTTTAGACTCGTATTCGCAGCACGATGGGAGAAACCCGCATAGAGCGAAAGCCTCTTTGCCCTGGCATCCCCTCTGGGAAAGCACACCATTATTTCGGAAATCAGAGTCCGGTCTGAGTTATGCTCCTGTTTGCGTGAGCTGGTCTCCTCAGCACGGTGTAATAAACCCGCAGGGAGCGAAATCCTCTATGCCTGGGCATCCCCTCTGCCTGAGAGAGAAGCGCCGTTGCGCCTCTGGAAAGAGCATTAAAGAAAAGGGACACGTTTTTCAGGGCGGTCCCAAGGAGTAGTCTGTGGTAGGTGCAGCACGCTGCTCGGGGAGAAGAGCAAGTGCTGTTGGCCATGGTCTCGAAAAGGTGGCGAAGCAGGAGACCGGCCCTGGAAGGCACAGCGCCCGGAGGAAATACAAATGTCACCCACTCCCAGTGCAGAGAGACAGAAGCCTAGCTGCGAAGGAGACAGGAGAGGATGAGTAGGGCAGGGCATGTGCTCCACTCTTGGGAAGGAGTCTGGGCGGAGAGCATGCCTGTCCTTAACTCTGGGCCCAAGGAGACAGCAGTTCCTTGGCCACCCGTCCCTGGGGCAGACATGCGCTAGCCACCAGGCGCCTACTCTGAACTCGCAGAAACAGCTCCCTGAAATAACGGGGAGTCAGATGCCATCTTCCTCCAGGATGTGGAAGCTCGGAGGAGGCACGAGGTTTAAGGGGAAGGAGTGGGCACAGTCCCACAAACTCTCTAATCTGTGCACGGGCCGTGTGTAGGGATCCTGTCGCCTCCTCTCTCCTGTGGTGAAGGCACTGGCCTAGACCCCTAGGTTGCCTGAGAGCCGGAGCAAAAGCCAAAGCCTAACCTACCCCAGGAAATGGTCATAGGCATAGAGTGCCATGCTAGGCCAAGCACGCTGCTGCAGGGTTGTGACTGTGTCTGCTTAGTTCGGCATAGCAAGGTGAATCCCGGGCGTAAACTCGGAGACCGGGAGAGCAAGTCCCAAGAGGCAACAGCTCTCCCGCGGCTCTTCTTCCCTCCCGCGCAGAGTGAACACCCAAAGCCTTTCTGAGGAAGCAGCAGCGAAGTGCGGTTCGTGCCATGTGAAAACCTCTGCGAAAGCATAGCAGTCGCTGGGAAATTAGAGTCGGATCTGAGAGCTGCTGTTGCTGCTTGCTTTAGCCTAGGATTTGCAGAACGATGGGAGAAACCCGCATGGAGCGAAAGCCTCTTTGCCCTGGCATCCCCTCTGGGAAAGCACAGCATTCTTTGGGAAATCAGAGTCCGGTCTGAGGGATGCTCCTGTTTGCTTGAGCTGGTCTCCTCAGCACGGTGTAATAAACCCATATGGAGCGAAATCCTCTATGCCTGGGCATCCCTGCTGCATGGGAGAGAAGCGCGATTGCACCTGTGGAAAGAGCCTTAAGGAAAGGGAAATGTTTTTCACTCTGCTCCCCAGCAGCATATCTGTGGAAAGTGCAGCAAGCTGCCGGAGAGAAGAGCAGGAGCCGTTGGACTTCTGGTCTGGAAAAGATTGCGAAGCAGGAGAGCCGGCGATACAAGTATCCCCGGCTCCCAGTGCAGAGAGACAGAAGCCTGGCTGCTAAGGAGACAGGAAGGGATGCGTAGGGCAGGGCGCGTGCTCCACTCTTAGGAATGAATCTGGGCAGAAAGCATGCCTGTCCTGAGCCTCTGGGCCCAAGGAGACAGCAGCTCCTTGGCCAGCTGTCCCTGTGGCAGACATGCGCTAGCCTCCAGGCGCCTACTCTGAACTCGCCGAATCAGCTCTCTGAAATAATGCGGAGTCAGATGCCGTCTTCCTCCATGATGGGGAAGCTCGGAGGAAGCATGGTGTTTAAGGGGAAGGAGTGGGCACAGTCCCCCAAAGCTCCCTAATCTGCGCACGGGCCTAGTGCAGGGATCCTGTCGCCTCCTCTCTCCTGTGGTGAAGGCACTGGCCTAGACCCGGAGTCTGCCTGATAGCCGGAGCAAATGGCAAAGCCTAACCTACCACAGAAGATGGTCATAGGCATAGAGTGCCATGCTAGGCCAAGCACGCTGCTGCAGGGTTGTGACTGTGTCTGCTTAGTTCCGCATAGCAAGGTGAATCCCGGGCGTAACCTCGGAGCCCGGGAAAGCAAGTCCCAAGAGGCACCAGCTCTCCCGCGGCTCTTCTTCGCTGCCGCGCAGAGTGAACACCCAAAGCCTTTCTGAGGAAGCAGCAGCGAAGTGCGGTTCGTGCCAAGCTGAAAACCTCTGCGTAAGCATAGTATTCCCTGGGAAATCAGAGTCGGATCTGAGGGCTGCTGTTGCTGCTTGCTTTAGACTCGTATTCGCAGCACGATGGGAGAAACCCGCATAGAGCGAAAGCCTCTTTGCCCTGGCATCCCCTCTGGGAAAGCACACCATTATTTCGGAAATCAGAGTCCGGTCTGAGTTATGCTCCTGTTTGCGTGAGCTGGTCTCCTCAGCACGGTGTAATAAACCCGCAGGGAGCGAAATCCTCTATGCCTGGGCATCCCCTCTGCCTGAGAGAGAAGCGCCGTTGCGCCTCTGGAAAGAGCATTAAAGAAAAGGGACACGTTTTTCAGGGCGGTCCCAAGGAGTAGTCTGTCGTAGGTGCAGCACGCTGCTCGGGGAGAAGAGCAAGTGCTGTTGGCCATGGTCTCGAAAAGGTGGCGAAGCAGGAGACCGGCCCTGGAAGGCACAGCGCCCGGAGGAAATACAAATGTCACCCACTCCCAGTGCAGAGAGACAGAAGCCTAGCTGTGAAGGAGACAGGAGAGGATGAGTAGGGCAGGGCATGTGCTCCACTCTTGGGAAGGAGTCTGGGCGGAGAGCATGCCTGTCCTTAACTCTGGGCCCAAGGAGACAGCAGTTCCTTGGCCACCCGTCCCTGGGGCAGACATGCGCTAGCCACCAGGCGCCTACTCTGAACTCGCAGAAACAGCTCCCTGAAATAACGGGGAGTCAGATGCCATCTTCCTCCAGGATGTGGAAGCTCGGAGGAGGCACGAGGTTTAAGGGGAAGGAGTGGGCACAGTCCCACAAACTCTCTAATCTGTGCACGGGCCGTGTGTAGGGATCCTGTCGCCTCCTCTCTCCTGTGGTGAAGGCACTGGCCTAGACCCCTAGGTTGCCTGAGAGCCGGAGCAAAAGCCAAAGCCTAACCTACCCCAGGAAATGGTCATAGGCATAGAGTGCCATGCTAGGCCAAGCACGCTGCTGCAGGGTTGTGACTGTGTCTGCTTAGTTCGGCATAGCAAGGTGAATCCCGGGCGTAAACTCGGAGACCGGGAGAGCAAGTCCCAAGAGGCAACAGCTCTCCCGCGGCTCTTCTTCCCTCCCGCGCAGAGTGAACACCCAAAGCCTTTCTGAGGAAGCAGCAGCGAAGTGCGGTTCGTGCCATGTGAAAACCTCTGCGAAAGCATAGCAGTCGCTGGGAAATTAGAGTCGGATCTGAGAGCTGCTGTTGCTGCTTGCTTTAGCCTAGTATTTGCAGAACGATGGGAGAAACCCGCATGGAGCGAAAGCCTCTTTGCCCTGGCATCCCCTCTGGGAAAGCACAGCATTCTTTGGGAAATCAGAGTCCGGTCTGAGGGATGCTCCTGTTTGCTTGAGCTGGTCTCCTCAGCACGGTGTAATAAACCCATATGGAGCGAAATCCTCTATGCCTGGGCATCCCTGCTGCATGGGAGAGAAGCGCGATTGCACCTGTGGAAAGAGCCTTAAGGAAAGGGAAATGTTTTTCACTCTGCTCCCCAGCAGCATATCTGTGGAAAGTGCAGCAAGCTGCCGGAGAGAAGAGCAGGAGCCGTTGGACTTCTGGTCTGGAAAAGATTGCGAAGCAGGAGAGCCGGCAATACAAGTATCCCCGGCTCCCAGTGCAGAGAGACAGAAGCCTGGCTGCTAAGGAGACAGGAAGGGATGCGTAGGGCAGGGCGCGTGCTCCACTCTTAGGAATGAATCTGGGCAGAAAGCATGCCTGTCCTGAGCCTCTGGGCCCAAGGAGACAGCAGCTCCTTGGCCAGCTGTCCCTGGGGCAGACATGCGCTAGCCTCCAGGCGCCTACTCTGAACTCGCCGAATCAGCTCTCTGAAATAATGCGGAGTCAGATGCCGTCTTCCTCCATGATGGGGAAGCTCGGAGGAAGCATGGTGTTTAAGGGGAAGGAGTGGGCACAGTCCCCCAAAGCTCCCTAATCTGCGCACGGGCCTAGTGCAGGGATCCTGTCGCCTCCTCTCTCCTGTGGTGAAGGCACTGGCCTAGACCCGGAGTCTGCCTGATAGCCGGAGCAAATGGCAAAGCCTAACCTACCACAGAAGATGGTCATAGGCATAGAGTGCCATGCTAGGCCAAGCACGCTGCTGCAGGGTTGTGACTGTGTCTGCTTAGTTCCGCATAGCAAGGTGAATCCCGGGCGTAACCTCGGAGCCCGGGAAAGCAAGTCCCAAGAGGCACCAGCTCTCCCGCGGCTCTTCTTCGCTGCCGCGCAGAGTGAACACCCAAAGCCTTTCTGAGGAAGCAGCAGCGAAGTGCGGTTCGTGCCAAGCTGAAAACCTCTGCGTAAGCATAGTATTCCCTGGGAAATCAGAGTCGGATCTGAGGGCTGCTGTTGCTGCTTGCTTTAGACTCGTATTCGCAGCACGATGGGAGAAACCCGCATAGAGCGAAAGCCTCTTTGCCCTGGCATCCCCTCTGGGAAAGCACACCATTATTTCGGAAATCAGAGTCCGGTCTGAGTTATGCTCCTGTTTGCGTGAGCTGGTCTCCTCAGCACGGTGTAATAAACCCGCAGGGAGCGAAATCCTCTATGCCTGGGCATCCCCTCTGCCTGAGAGAGAAGCGCCGTTGCGCCTCTGGAAAGAGCATTAAAGAAAAGGGACACGTTTTTCAGGGCGGTCCCAAGGAGTAGTCTGTGGTAGGTGCAGCACGCTGCTCGGGGAGAAGAGCAAGTGCTGTTGGCCATGGTCTCGAAAAGGTGGCGAAGCAGGAGACCGGCCCTGGAAGGCACAGCGCCCGGAGGAAATACAAATGTCACCCACTCCCAGTGCAGAGAGACAGAAGCCTAGCTGCGAAGGAGACAGGAGAGGATGAGTAGGGCAGGGCATGTGCTCCACTCTTGGGAAGGAGTCTGGGCGGAGAGCATGCCTGTCCTTAACTCTGGGCCCAAGGAGACAGCAGTTCCTTGGCCACCCGTCCCTGGGGCAGACATGCGCTAGCCACCAGGCGCCTACTCTGAACTCGCAGAAACAGCTCCCTGAAATAACGGGGAGTCAGATGCCATCTTCCTCCAGGATGTGGAAGCTCGGAGGAGGCACGAGGTTTAAGGGGAAGGAGTGGGCACAGTCCCACAAACTCTCTAATCTGTGCACGGGCCGTGTGTAGGGATCCTGTCGCCTCCTCTCTCCTGTGGTGAAGGCACTGGCCTAGACCCCTAGGTTGCCTGAGAGCCGGAGCAAAAGCCAAAGCCTAACCTACCCCAGGAAATGGTCATAGGCATAGAGTGCCATGCTAGGCCAAGCACGCTGCTGCAGGGTTGTGACTGTGTCTGCTTAGTTCGGCATAGCAAGGTGAATCCCGGGCGTAAACTCGGAGACCGGGAGAGCAAGTCCCAAGAGGCAACAGCTCTCCCGCGGCTCTTCTTCCCTCCCGCGCAGAGTGAACACCCAAAGCCTTTCTGAGGAAGCAGCAGCGAAGTGCGGTTCGTGCCATGTGAAAACCTCTGCGAAAGCATAGCAGTCGCTGGGAAATTAGAGTCGGATCTGAGAGCTGCTGTTGCTGCTTGCTTTAGCCTAGGATTTGCAGAACGATGGGAGAAACCCGCATGGAGCGAAAGCCTCTTTGCCCTGGCATCCCCTCTGGGAAAGCACAGCATTCTTTGGGAAATCAGAGTCCGGTCTGAGGGATGCTCCTGTTTGCTTGAGCTGGTCTCCTCAGCACGGTGTAATAAACCCATATGGAGCGAAATCCTCTATGCCTGGGCATCCCTGCTGCATGGGAGAGAAGCGCGATTGCACCTGTGGAAAGAGCCTTAAGGAAAGGGAAATGTTTTTCACTCTGCTCCCCAGCAGCATATCTGTGGAAAGTGCAGCAAGCTGCCGGAGAGAAGAGCAGGAGCCGTTGGACTTCTGGTCTGGAAAAGATTGCGAAGCAGGAGAGCCGGCGATACAAGTATCCCCGGCTCCCAGTGCAGAGAGACAGAAGCCTGGCTGCTAAGGAGACAGGAAGGGATGCGTAGGGCAGGGCGCGTGCTCCACTCTTAGGAATGAATCTGGGCAGAAAGCATGCCTGTCCTGAGCCTCTGGGCCCAAGGAGACAGCAGCTCCTTGGCCAGCTGTCCCTGTGGCAGACATGCGCTAGCCTCCAGGCGCCTACTCTGAACTCGCCGAATCAGCTCTCTGAAATAATGCGGAGTCAGATGCCGTCTTCCTCCATGATGGGGAAGCTCGGAGGAAGCATGGTGTTTAAGGGGAAGGAGTGGGCACAGTCCCCCAAAGCTCCCTAATCTGCGCACGGGCCTAGTGCAGGGATCCTGTCGCCTCCTCTCTCCTGTGGTGAAGGCACTGGCCTAGACCCGGAGTCTGCCTGATAGCCGGAGCAAATGGCAAAGCCTAACCTACCACAGAAGATGGTCATAGGCATAGAGTGCCATGCTAGGCCAAGCACGCTGCTGCAGGGTTGTGACTGTGTCTGCTTAGTTCCGCATAGCAAGGTGAATCCCGGGCGTAACCTCGGAGCCCGGGAAAGCAAGTCCCAAGAGGCACCAGCTCTCCCGCGGCTCTTCTTCGCTGCCGCGCAGAGTGAACACCCAAAGCCTTTCTGAGGAAGCAGCAGCGAAGTGCGGTTCGTGCCAAGCTGAAAACCTCTGCGTAAGCATAGTATTCCCTGGGAAATCAGAGTCGGATCTGAGGGCTGCTGTTGCTGCTTGCTTTAGACTCGTATTCGCAGCACGATGGGAGAAACCCGCATAGAGCGAAAGCCTCTTTGCCCTGGCATCCCCTCTGGGAAAGCACACCATTATTTCGGAAATCAGAGTCCGGTCTGAGTTATGCTCCTGTTTGCGTGAGCTGGTCTCCTCAGCACGGTGTAATAAACCCGCAGGGAGCGAAATCCTCTATGCCTGGGCATCCCCTCTGCCTGAGAGAGAAGCGCCGTTGCGCCTCTGGAAAGAGCATTAAAGAAAAGGGACACGTTTTTCAGGGCGGTCCCAAGGAGTAGTCTGTGGTAGGTGCAGCACGCTGCTCGGGGAGAAGAGCAAGTGCTGTTGGCCATGGTCTCGAAAAGGTGGCGAAGCAGGAGACCGGCCCTGGAAGGCACAGCGCCCGGAGGAAATACAAATGTCACCCACTCCCAGTGCAGAGAGACAGAAGCCTAGCTGTGAAGGAGACAGGAGAGGATGAGTAGGGCAGGGCATGTGCTCCACTCTTGGGAAGGAGTCTGGGCGGAGAGCATGCCTGTCCTTAACTCTGGGCCCAAGGAGACAGCAGTTCCTTGGCCACCCGTCCCTGGGGCAGACATGCGCTAGCCACCAGGCGCCTACTCTGAACTCGCAGAAACAGCTCCCTGAAATAACGGGGAGTCAGATGCCATCTTCCTCCAGGATGTGGAAGCTCGGAGGAGGCACGAGGTTTAAGGGGAAGGAGTGGGCACAGTCCCACAAACTCTCTAATCTGTGCACGGGCCGTGTGTAGGGATCCTGTCGCCTCCTCTCTCCTGTGGTGAAGGCACTGGCCTAGACCCCTAGGTTGCCTGAGAGCCGGAGCAAAAGCCAAAGCCTAACCTACCCCAGGAAATGGTCATAGGCATAGAGTGCCATGCTAGGCCAAGCACGCTGCTGCAGGGTTGTGACTGTGTCTGCTTAGTTCGGCATAGCAAGGTGAATCCCGGGCGTAAACTCGGAGACCGGGAGAGCAAGTCCCAAGAGGCAACAGCTCTCCCGCGGCTCTTCTTCCCTCCCGCGCAGAGTGAACACCCAAAGCCTTTCTGAGGAAGCAGCAGCGAAGTGCGGTTCGTGCCATGTGAAAACCTCTGCGAAAGCATAGCAGTCGCTGGGAAATTAGAGTCGGATCTGAGAGCTGCTGTTGCTGCTTGCTTTAGCCTAGTATTTGCAGAACGATGGGAGAAACCCGCATGGAGCGAAAGCCTCTTTGCCCTGGCATCCCCTCTGGGAAAGCACAGCATTCTTTGGGAAATCAGAGTCCGGTCTGAGGGATGCTCCTGTTTGCTTGAGCTGGTCTCCTCAGCACGGTGTAATAAACCCATATGGAGCGAAATCCTCTATGCCTGGGCATCCCTGCTGCATGGGAGAGAAGCGCGATTGCACCTGTGGAAAGAGCCTTAAGGAAAGGGAAATGTTTTTCACTCTGCTCCCCAGCAGCATATCTGTGGAAAGTGCAGCAAGCTGCCGGAGAGAAGAGCAGGAGCCGTTGGACTTCTGGTCTGGAAAAGATTGCGAAGCAGGAGAGCCGGCAATACAAGTATCCCCGGCTCCCAGTGCAGAGAGACAGAAGCCTGGCTGCTAAGGAGACAGGAAGGGATGCGTAGGGCAGGGCGCGTGCTCCACTCTTAGGAATGAATCTGGGCAGAAAGCATGCCTGTCCTGAGCCTCTGGGCCCAAGGAGACAGCAGCTCCTTGGCCAGCTGTCCCTGGGGCAGACATGCGCTAGCCTCCAGGCGCCTACTCTGAACTCGCCGAATCAGCTCTCTGAAATAATGCGGAGTCAGATGCCGTCTTCCTCCATGATGGGGAAGCTCGGAGGAAGCATGGTGTTTAAGGGGAAGGAGTGGGCACAGTCCCCCAAAGCTCCCTAATCTGCGCACGGGCCTAGTGCAGGGATCCTGTCGCCTCCTCTCTCCTGTGGTGAAGGCACTGGCCTAGACCCGGAGTCTGCCTGATAGCCGGAGCAAATGGCAAAGCCTAACCTACCACAGAAGATGGTCATAGGCATAGAGTGCCATGCTAGGCCAAGCACGCTGCTGCAGGGTTGTGACTGTGTCTGCTTAGTTCCGCATAGCAAGGTGAATCCCGGGCGTAACCTCGGAGCCCGGGAAAGCAAGTCCCAAGAGGCACCAGCTCTCCCGCGGCTCTTCTTCGCTGCCGCGCAGAGTGAACACCCAAAGCCTTTCTGAGGAAGCAGCAGCGAAGTGCGGTTCGTGCCAAGCTGAAAACCTCTGCGTAAGCATAGTATTCCCTGGGAAATCAGAGTCGGATCTGAGGGCTGCTGTTGCTGCTTGCTTTAGACTCGTATTCGCAGCACGATGGGAGAAACCCGCATAGAGCGAAAGCCTCTTTGCCCTGGCATCCCCTCTGGGAAAGCACACCATTATTTCGGAAATCAGAGTCCGGTCTGAGTTATGCTCCTGTTTGCGTGAGCTGGTCTCCTCAGCACGGTGTAATAAACCCGCAGGGAGCGAAATCCTCTATGCCTGGGCATCCCCTCTGCCTGAGAGAGAAGCGCCGTTGCGCCTCTGGAAAGAGCATTAAAGAAAAGGGACACGTTTTTCAGGGCGGTCCCAAGGAGTAGTCTGTGGTAGGTGCAGCACGCTGCTCGGGGAGAAGAGCAAGTGCTGTTGGCCATGGTCTCGAAAAGGTGGCGAAGCAGGAGACCGGCCCTGGAAGGCACAGCGCCCGGAGGAAATACAAATGTCACCCACTCCCAGTGCAGAGAGACAGAAGCCTAGCTGCGAAGGAGACAGGAGAGGATGAGTAGGGCAGGGCATGTGCTCCACTCTTGGGAAGGAGTCTGGGCGGAGAGCATGCCTGTCCTTAACTCTGGGCCCAAGGAGACAGCAGTTCCTTGGCCACCCGTCCCTGGGGCAGACATGCGCTAGCCACCAGGCGCCTACTCTGAACTCGCAGAAACAGCTCCCTGAAATAACGGGGAGTCAGATGCCATCTTCCTCCAGGATGTGGAAGCTCGGAGGAGGCACGAGGTTTAAGGGGAAGGAGTGGGCACAGTCCCACAAACTCTCTAATCTGTGCACGGGCCGTGTGTAGGGATCCTGTCGCCTCCTCTCTCCTGTGGTGAAGGCACTGGCCTAGACCCCTAGGTTGCCTGAGAGCCGGAGCAAAAGCCAAAGCCTAACCTACCCCAGGAAATGGTCATAGGCATAGAGTGCCATGCTAGGCCAAGCACGCTGCTGCAGGGTTGTGACTGTGTCTGCTTAGTTCGGCATAGCAAGGTGAATCCCGGGCGTAAACTCGGAGACCGGGAGAGCAAGTCCCAAGAGGCAACAGCTCTCCCGCGGCTCTTCTTCCCTCCCGCGCAGAGTGAACACCCAAAGCCTTTCTGAGGAAGCAGCAGCGAAGTGCGGTTCGTGCCATGTGAAAACCTCTGCGAAAGCATAGCAGTCGCTGGGAAATTAGAGTCGGATCTGAGAGCTGCTGTTGCTGCTTGCTTTAGCCTAGGATTTGCAGAACGATGGGAGAAACCCGCATGGAGCGAAAGCCTCTTTGCCCTGGCATCCCCTCTGGGAAAGCACAGCATTCTTTGGGAAATCAGAGTCCGGTCTGAGGGATGCTCCTGTTTGCTTGAGCTGGTCTCCTCAGCACGGTGTAATAAACCCATATGGAGCGAAATCCTCTATGCCTGGGCATCCCTGCTGCATGGGAGAGAAGCGCGATTGCACCTGTGGAAAGAGCCTTAAGGAAAGGGAAATGTTTTTCACTCTGCTCCCCAGCAGCATATCTGTGGAAAGTGCAGCAAGCTGCCGGAGAGAAGAGCAGGAGCCGTTGGACTTCTGGTCTGGAAAAGATTGCGAAGCAGGAGAGCCGGCGATACAAGTATCCCCGGCTCCCAGTGCAGAGAGACAGAAGCCTGGCTGCTAAGGAGACAGGAAGGGATGCGTAGGGCAGGGCGCGTGCTCCACTCTTAGGAATGAATCTGGGCAGAAAGCATGCCTGTCCTGAGCCTCTGGGCCCAAGGAGACAGCAGCTCCTTGGCCAGCTGTCCCTGTGGCAGACATGCGCTAGCCTCCAGGCGCCTACTCTGAACTCGCCGAATCAGCTCTCTGAAATAATGCGGAGTCAGATGCCGTCTTCCTCCATGATGGGGAAGCTCGGAGGAAGCATGGTGTTTAAGGGGAAGGAGTGGGCACAGTCCCCCAAAGCTCCCTAATCTGCGCACGGGCCTAGTGCAGGGATCCTGTCGCCTCCTCTCTCCTGTGGTGAAGGCACTGGCCTAGACCCGGAGTCTGCCTGATAGCCGGAGCAAATGGCAAAGCCTAACCTACCACAGAAGATGGTCATAGGCATAGAGTGCCATGCTAGGCCAAGCACGCTGCTGCAGGGTTGTGACTGTGTCTGCTTAGTTCCGCATAGCAAGGTGAATCCCGGGCGTAACCTCGGAGCCCGGGAAAGCAAGTCCCAAGAGGCACCAGCTCTCCCGCGGCTCTTCTTCGCTGCCGCGCAGAGTGAACACCCAAAGCCTTTCTGAGGAAGCAGCAGCGAAGTGCGGTTCGTGCCAAGCTGAAAACCTCTGCGTAAGCATAGTATTCCCTGGGAAATCAGAGTCGGATCTGAGGGCTGCTGTTGCTGCTTGCTTTAGACTCGTATTCGCAGCACGATGGGAGAAACCCGCATAGAGCGAAAGCCTCTTTGCCCTGGCATCCCCTCTGGGAAAGCACACCATTATTTCGGAAATCAGAGTCCGGTCTGAGTTATGCTCCTGTTTGCGTGAGCTGGTCTCCTCAGCACGGTGTAATAAACCCGCAGGGAGCGAAATCCTCTATGCCTGGGCATCCCCTCTGCCTGAGAGAGAAGCGCCGTTGCGCCTCTGGAAAGAGCATTAAAGAAAAGGGACACGTTTTTCAGGGCGGTCCCAAGGAGTAGTCTGTGGTAGGTGCAGCACGCTGCTCGGGGAGAAGAGCAAGTGCTGTTGGCCATGGTCTCGAAAAGGTGGCGAAGCAGGAGACCGGCCCTGGAAGGCACAGCGCCCGGAGGAAATACAAATGTCACCCACTCCCAGTGCAGAGAGACAGAAGCCTAGCTGTGAAGGAGACAGGAGAGGATGAGTAGGGCAGGGCATGTGCTCCACTCTTGGGAAGGAGTCTGGGCGGAGAGCATGCCTGTCCTTAACTCTGGGCCCAAGGAGACAGCAGTTCCTTGGCCACCCGTCCCTGGGGCAGACATGCGCTAGCCACCAGGCGCCTACTCTGAACTCGCAGAAACAGCTCCCTGAAATAACGGGGAGTCAGATGCCATCTTCCTCCAGGATGTGGAAGCTCGGAGGAGGCACGAGGTTTAAGGGGAAGGAGTGGGCACAGTCCCACAAACTCTCTAATCTGTGCACGGGCCGTGTGTAGGGATCCTGTCGCCTCCTCTCTCCTGTGGTGAAGGCACTGGCCTAGACCCCTAGGTTGCCTGAGAGCCGGAGCAAAAGCCAAAGCCTAACCTACCCCAGGAAATGGTCATAGGCATAGAGTGCCATGCTAGGCCAAGCACGCTGCTGCAGGGTTGTGACTGTGTCTGCTTAGTTCGGCATAGCAAGGTGAATCCCGGGCGTAAACTCGGAGACCGGGAGAGCAAGTCCCAAGAGGCAACAGCTCTCCCGCGGCTCTTCTTCCCTCCCGCGCAGAGTGAACACCCAAAGCCTTTCTGAGGAAGCAGCAGCGAAGTGCGGTTCGTGCCAAGCTGAAAACCTCTGCGTAAGCATAGTATTCCCTGGGAAATCAGAGTCGGATCTGAGGGCTGCTGTTGCTGCTTGCTTTAGACTCGTATTCGCAGCACGATGGGAGAAACCCGCATAGAGCGAAAGCCTCTTTGCCCTGGCATCCCCTCTGGGAAAGCACACCATTATTTCGGAAATCAGAGTCCGGTCTGAGTTATGCTCCTGTTTGCGTGAGCTGGTCTCCTCAGCACGGTGTAATAAACCCGCAGGGAGCGAAATCCTCTATGCCTGGGCATCCCCTCTGCCTGAGAGAGAAGCGCCGTTGCGCCTCTGGAAAGAGCATTAAAGAAAAGGGACACGTTTTTCAGGGCGGTCCCAAGGAGTAGTCTGTGGTAGGTGCAGCACGCTGCTCGGGGAGAAGAGCAAGTGCTGTTGGCCATGGTCTCGAAAAGGTGGCGAAGCAGGAGACCGGCCCTGGAAGGCACAGCGCCCGGAGGAAATACAAATGTCACCCACTCCCAGTGCAGAGAGACAGAAGCCTAGCTGTGAAGGAGACAGGAGAGGATGAGTAGGGCAGGGCATGTGCTCCACTCTTGGGAAGGAGTCTGGGCGGAGAGCATGCCTGTCCTTAACTCTGGGCCCAAGGAGACAGCAGTTCCTTGGCCACCCGTCCCTGGGGCAGACATGCGCTAGCCACCAGGCGCCTACTCTGAACTCGCAGAAACAGCTCCCTGAAATAACGGGGAGTCAGATGCCATCTTCCTCCAGGATGTGGAAGCTCGGAGGAGGCACGAGGTTTAAGGGGAAGGAGTGGGCACAGTCCCACAAACTCTCTAATCTGTGCACGGGCCGTGTGTAGGGATCCTGTCGCCTCCTCTCTCCTGTGGTGAAGGCACTGGCCTAGACCCCTAGGTTGCCTGAGAGCCGGAGCAAAAGCCAAAGCCTAACCTACCCCAGGAAATGGTCATAGGCATAGAGTGCCATGCTAGGCCAAGCACGCTGCTGCAGGGTTGTGACTGTGTCTGCTTAGTTCGGCATAGCAAGGTGAATCCCGGGCGTAAACTCGGAGACCGGGAGAGCAAGTCCCAAGAGGCAACAGCTCTCCCGCGGCTCTTCTTCCCTCCCGCGCAGAGTGAACACCCAAAGCCTTTCTGAGGAAGCAGCAGCGAAGTGCGGTTCGTGCCATGTGAAAACCTCTGCGAAAGCATAGCAGTCGCTGGGAAATTAGAGTCGGATCTGAGAGCTGCTGTTGCTGCTTGCTTTAGCCTAGTATTTGCAGAACGATGGGAGAAACCCGCATGGAGCGAAAGCCTCTTTGCCCTGGCATCCCCTCTGGGAAAGCACAGCATTCTTTGGGAAATCAGAGTCCGGTCTGAGGGATGCTCCTGTTTGCTTGAGCTGGTCTCCTCAGCACGGTGTAATAAACCCATATGGAGCGAAATCCTCTATGCCTGGGCATCCCTGCTGCATGGGAGAGAAGCGCGATTGCACCTGTGGAAAGAGCCTTAAGGAAAGGGAAATGTTTTTCACTCTGCTCCCCAGCAGCATATCTGTGGAAAGTGCAGCAAGCTGCCGGAGAGAAGAGCAGGAGCCGTTGGACTTCTGGTCTGGAAAAGATTGCGAAGCAGGAGAGCCGGCAATACAAGTATCCCCGGCTCCCAGTGCAGAGAGACAGAAGCCTGGCTGCTAAGGAGACAGGAAGGGATGCGTAGGGCAGGGCGCGTGCTCCACTCTTAGGAATGAATCTGGGCAGAAAGCATGCCTGTCCTGAGCCTCTGGGCCCAAGGAGACAGCAGCTCCTTGGCCAGCTGTCCCTGGGGCAGACATGCGCTAGCCTCCAGGCGCCTACTCTGAACTCGCCGAATCAGCTCTCTGAAATAATGCGGAGTCAGATGCCGTCTTCCTCCATGATGGGGAAGCTCGGAGGAAGCATGGTGTTTAAGGGGAAGGAGTGGGCACAGTCCCCCAAAGCTCCCTAATCTGCGCACGGGCCTAGTGCAGGGATCCTGTCGCCTCCTCTCTCCTGTGGTGAAGGCACTGGCCTAGACCCGGAGTCTGCCTGATAGCCGGAGCAAATGGCAAAGCCTAACCTACCACAGAAGATGGTCATAGGCATAGAGTGCCATGCTAGGCCAAGCACGCTGCTGCAGGGTTGTGACTGTGTCTGCTTAGTTCCGCATAGCAAGGTGAATCCCGGGCGTAACCTCGGAGCCCGGGAAAGCAAGTCCCAAGAGGCACCAGCTCTCCCGCGGCTCTTCTTCGCTGCCGCGCAGAGTGAACACCCAAAGCCTTTCTGAGGAAGCAGCAGCGAAGTGCGGTTCGTGCCAAGCTGAAAACCTCTGCGTAAGCATAGTATTCCCTGGGAAATCAGAGTCGGATCTGAGGGCTGCTGTTGCTGCTTGCTTTAGACTCGTATTCGCAGCACGATGGGAGAAACCCGCATAGAGCGAAAGCCTCTTTGCCCTGGCATCCCCTCTGGGAAAGCACACCATTATTTCGGAAATCAGAGTCCGGTCTGAGTTATGCTCCTGTTTGCGTGAGCTGGTCTCCTCAGCACGGTGTAATAAACCCGCAGGGAGCGAAATCCTCTATGCCTGGGCATCCCCTCTGCCTGAGAGAGAAGCGCCGTTGCGCCTCTGGAAAGAGCATTAAAGAAAAGGGACACGTTTTTCAGGGCGGTCCCAAGGAGTAGTCTGTGGTAGGTGCAGCACGCTGCTCGGGGAGAAGAGCAAGTGCTGTTGGCCATGGTCTCGAAAAGGTGGCGAAGCAGGAGACCGGCCCTGGAAGGCACAGCGCCCGGAGGAAATACAAATGTCACCCACTCCCAGTGCAGAGAGACAGAAGCCTAGCTGCGAAGGAGACAGGAGAGGATGAGTAGGGCAGGGCATGTGCTCCACTCTTGGGAAGGAGTCTGGGCGGAGAGCATGCCTGTCCTTAACTCTGGGCCCAAGGAGACAGCAGTTCCTTGGCCACCCGTCCCTGGGGCAGACATGCGCTAGCCACCAGGCGCCTACTCTGAACTCGCAGAAACAGCTCCCTGAAATAACGGGGAGTCAGATGCCATCTTCCTCCAGGATGTGGAAGCTCGGAGGAGGCACGAGGTTTAAGGGGAAGGAGTGGGCACAGTCCCACAAACTCTCTAATCTGTGCACGGGCCGTGTGTAGGGATCCTGTCGCCTCCTCTCTCCTGTGGTGAAGGCACTGGCCTAGACCCCTAGGTTGCCTGAGAGCCGGAGCAAAAGCCAAAGCCTAACCTACCCCAGGAAATGGTCATAGGCATAGAGTGCCATGCTAGGCCAAGCACGCTGCTGCAGGGTTGTGACTGTGTCTGCTTAGTTCGGCATAGCAAGGTGAATCCCGGGCGTAAACTCGGAGACCGGGAGAGCAAGTCCCAAGAGGCAACAGCTCTCCCGCGGCTCTTCTTCCCTCCCGCGCAGAGTGAACACCCAAAGCCTTTCTGAGGAAGCAGCAGCGAAGTGCGGTTCGTGCCATGTGAAAACCTCTGCGAAAGCATAGCAGTCGCTGGGAAATTAGAGTCGGATCTGAGAGCTGCTGTTGCTGCTTGCTTTAGCCTAGGATTTGCAGAACGATGGGAGAAACCCGCATGGAGCGAAAGCCTCTTTGCCCTGGCATCCCCTCTGGGAAAGCACAGCATTCTTTGGGAAATCAGAGTCCGGTCTGAGGGATGCTCCTGTTTGCTTGAGCTGGTCTCCTCAGCACGGTGTAATAAACCCATATGGAGCGAAATCCTCTATGCCTGGGCATCCCTGCTGCATGGGAGAGAAGCGCGATTGCACCTGTGGAAAGAGCCTTAAGGAAAGGGAAATGTTTTTCACTCTGCTCCCCAGCAGCATATCTGTGGAAAGTGCAGCAAGCTGCCGGAGAGAAGAGCAGGAGCCGTTGGACTTCTGGTCTGGAAAAGATTGCGAAGCAGGAGAGCCGGCGATACAAGTATCCCCGGCTCCCAGTGCAGAGAGACAGAAGCCTGGCTGCTAAGGAGACAGGAAGGGATGCGTAGGGCAGGGCGCGTGCTCCACTCTTAGGAATGAATCTGGGCAGAAAGCATGCCTGTCCTGAGCCTCTGGGCCCAAGGAGACAGCAGCTCCTTGGCCAGCTGTCCCTGTGGCAGACATGCGCTAGCCTCCAGGCGCCTACTCTGAACTCGCCGAATCAGCTCTCTGAAATAATGCGGAGTCAGATGCCGTCTTCCTCCATGATGGGGAAGCTCGGAGGAAGCATGGTGTTTAAGGGGAAGGAGTGGGCACAGTCCCCCAAAGCTCCCTAATCTGCGCACGGGCCTAGTGCAGGGATCCTGTCGCCTCCTCTCTCCTGTGGTGAAGGCACTGGCCTAGACCCGGAGTCTGCCTGATAGCCGGAGCAAATGGCAAAGCCTAACCTACCACAGAAGATGGTCATAGGCATAGAGTGCCATGCTAGGCCAAGCACGCTGCTGCAGGGTTGTGACTGTGTCTGCTTAGTTCCGCATAGCAAGGTGAATCCCGGGCGTAACCTCGGAGCCCGGGAAAGCAAGTCCCAAGAGGCACCAGCTCTCCCGCGGCTCTTCTTCGCTGCCGCGCAGAGTGAACACCCAAAGCCTTTCTGAGGAAGCAGCAGCGAAGTGCGGTTCGTGCCAAGCTGAAAACCTCTGCGTAAGCATAGTATTCCCTGGGAAATCAGAGTCGGATCTGAGGGCTGCTGTTGCTGCTTGCTTTAGACTCGTATTCGCAGCACGATGGGAGAAACCCGCATAGAGCGAAAGCCTCTTTGCCCTGGCATCCCCTCTGGGAAAGCACACCATTATTTCGGAAATCAGAGTCCGGTCTGAGTTATGCTCCTGTTTGCGTGAGCTGGTCTCCTCAGCACGGTGTAATAAACCCGCAGGGAGCGAAATCCTCTATGCCTGGGCATCCCCTCTGCCTGAGAGAGAAGCGCCGTTGCGCCTCTGGAAAGAGCATTAAAGAAAAGGGACACGTTTTTCAGGGCGGTCCCAAGGAGTAGTCTGTGGTAGGTGCAGCACGCTGCTCGGGGAGAAGAGCAAGTGCTGTTGGCCATGGTCTCGAAAAGGTGGCGAAGCAGGAGACCGGCCCTGGAAGGCACAGCGCCCGGAGGAAATACAAATGTCACCCACTCCCAGTGCAGAGAGACAGAAGCCTAGCTGTGAAGGAGACAGGAGAGGATGAGTAGGGCAGGGCATGTGCTCCACTCTTGGGAAGGAGTCTGGGCGGAGAGCATGCCTGTCCTTAACTCTGGGCCCAAGGAGACAGCAGTTCCTTGGCCACCCGTCCCTGGGGCAGACATGCGCTAGCCACCAGGCGCCTACTCTGAACTCGCAGAAACAGCTCCCTGAAATAACGGGGAGTCAGATGCCATCTTCCTCCAGGATGTGGAAGCTCGGAGGAGGCACGAGGTTTAAGGGGAAGGAGTGGGCACAGTCCCACAAACTCTCTAATCTGTGCACGGGCCGTGTGTAGGGATCCTGTCGCCTCCTCTCTCCTGTGGTGAAGGCACTGGCCTAGACCCCTAGGTTGCCTGAGAGCCGGAGCAAAAGCCAAAGCCTAACCTACCCCAGGAAATGGTCATAGGCATAGAGTGCCATGCTAGGCCAAGCACGCTGCTGCAGGGTTGTGACTGTGTCTGCTTAGTTCGGCATAGCAAGGTGAATCCCGGGCGTAAACTCGGAGACCGGGAGAGCAAGTCCCAAGAGGCAACAGCTCTCCCGCGGCTCTTCTTCCCTCCCGCGCAGAGTGAACACCCAAAGCCTTTCTGAGGAAGCAGCAGCGAAGTGCGGTTCGTGCCATGTGAAAACCTCTGCGAAAGCATAGCAGTCGCTGGGAAATTAGAGTCGGATCTGAGAGCTGCTGTTGCTGCTTGCTTTAGCCTAGTATTTGCAGAACGATGGGAGAAACCCGCATGGAGCGAAAGCCTCTTTGCCCTGGCATCCCCTCTGGGAAAGCACAGCATTCTTTGGGAAATCAGAGTCCGGTCTGAGGGATGCTCCTGTTTGCTTGAGCTGGTCTCCTCAGCACGGTGTAATAAACCCATATGGAGCGAAATCCTCTATGCCTGGGCATCCCTGCTGCATGGGAGAGAAGCGCGATTGCACCTGTGGAAAGAGCCTTAAGGAAAGGGAAATGTTTTTCACTCTGCTCCCCAGCAGCATATCTGTGGAAAGTGCAGCAAGCTGCCGGAGAGAAGAGCAGGAGCCGTTGGACTTCTGGTCTGGAAAAGATTGCGAAGCAGGAGAGCCGGCAATACAAGTATCCCCGGCTCCCAGTGCAGAGAGACAGAAGCCTGGCTGCTAAGGAGACAGGAAGGGATGCGTAGGGCAGGGCGCGTGCTCCACTCTTAGGAATGAATCTGGGCAGAAAGCATGCCTGTCCTGAGCCTCTGGGCCCAAGGAGACAGCAGCTCCTTGGCCAGCTGTCCCTGGGGCAGACATGCGCTAGCCTCCAGGCGCCTACTCTGAACTCGCCGAATCAGCTCTCTGAAATAATGCGGAGTCAGATGCCGTCTTCCTCCATGATGGGGAAGCTCGGAGGAAGCATGGTGTTTAAGGGGAAGGAGTGGGCACAGTCCCCCAAAGCTCCCTAATCTGCGCACGGGCCTAGTGCAGGGATCCTGTCGCCTCCTCTCTCCTGTGGTGAAGGCACTGGCCTAGACCCGGAGTCTGCCTGATAGCCGGAGCAAATGGCAAAGCCTAACCTACCACAGAAGATGGTCATAGGCATAGAGTGCCATGCTAGGCCAAGCACGCTGCTGCAGGGTTGTGACTGTGTCTGCTTAGTTCCGCATAGCAAGGTGAATCCCGGGCGTAACCTCGGAGCCCGGGAAAGCAAGTCCCAAGAGGCACCAGCTCTCCCGCGGCTCTTCTTCGCTGCCGCGCAGAGTGAACACCCAAAGCCTTTCTGAGGAAGCAGCAGCGAAGTGCGGTTCGTGCCAAGCTGAAAACCTCTGCGTAAGCATAGTATTCCCTGGGAAATCAGAGTCGGATCTGAGGGCTGCTGTTGCTGCTTGCTTTAGACTCGTATTCGCAGCACGATGGGAGAAACCCGCATAGAGCGAAAGCCTCTTTGCCCTGGCATCCCCTCTGGGAAAGCACACCATTATTTCGGAAATCAGAGTCCGGTCTGAGTTATGCTCCTGTTTGCGTGAGCTGGTCTCCTCAGCACGGTGTAATAAACCCGCAGGGAGCGAAATCCTCTATGCCTGGGCATCCCCTCTGCCTGAGAGAGAAGCGCCGTTGCGCCTCTGGAAAGAGCATTAAAGAAAAGGGACACGTTTTTCAGGGCGGTCCCAAGGAGTAGTCTGTGGTAGGTGCAGCACGCTGCTCGGGGAGAAGAGCAAGTGCTGTTGGCCATGGTCTCGAAAAGGTGGCGAAGCAGGAGACCGGCCCTGGAAGGCACAGCGCCCGGAGGAAATACAAATGTCACCCACTCCCAGTGCAGAGAGACAGAAGCCTAGCTGCGAAGGAGACAGGAGAGGATGAGTAGGGCAGGGCATGTGCTCCACTCTTGGGAAGGAGTCTGGGCGGAGAGCATGCCTGTCCTTAACTCTGGGCCCAAGGAGACAGCAGTTCCTTGGCCACCCGTCCCTGGGGCAGACATGCGCTAGCCACCAGGCGCCTACTCTGAACTCGCAGAAACAGCTCCCTGAAATAACGGGGAGTCAGATGCCATCTTCCTCCAGGATGTGGAAGCTCGGAGGAGGCACGAGGTTTAAGGGGAAGGAGTGGGCACAGTCCCACAAACTCTCTAATCTGTGCACGGGCCGTGTGTAGGGATCCTGTCGCCTCCTCTCTCCTGTGGTGAAGGCACTGGCCTAGACCCCTAGGTTGCCTGAGAGCCGGAGCAAAAGCCAAAGCCTAACCTACCCCAGGAAATGGTCATAGGCATAGAGTGCCATGCTAGGCCAAGCACGCTGCTGCAGGGTTGTGACTGTGTCTGCTTAGTTCGGCATAGCAAGGTGAATCCCGGGCGTAAACTCGGAGACCGGGAGAGCAAGTCCCAAGAGGCAACAGCTCTCCCGCGGCTCTTCTTCCCTCCCGCGCAGAGTGAACACCCAAAGCCTTTCTGAGGAAGCAGCAGCGAAGTGCGGTTCGTGCCATGTGAAAACCTCTGCGAAAGCATAGCAGTCGCTGGGAAATTAGAGTCGGATCTGAGAGCTGCTGTTGCTGCTTGCTTTAGCCTAGGATTTGCAGAACGATGGGAGAAACCCGCATGGAGCGAAAGCCTCTTTGCCCTGGCATCCCCTCTGGGAAAGCACAGCATTCTTTGGGAAATCAGAGTCCGGTCTGAGGGATGCTCCTGTTTGCTTGAGCTGGTCTCCTCAGCACGGTGTAATAAACCCATATGGAGCGAAATCCTCTATGCCTGGGCATCCCTGCTGCATGGGAGAGAAGCGCGATTGCACCTGTGGAAAGAGCCTTAAGGAAAGGGAAATGTTTTTCACTCTGCTCCCCAGCAGCATATCTGTGGAAAGTGCAGCAAGCTGCCGGAGAGAAGAGCAGGAGCCGTTGGACTTCTGGTCTGGAAAAGATTGCGAAGCAGGAGAGCCGGCGATACAAGTATCCCCGGCTCCCAGTGCAGAGAGACAGAAGCCTGGCTGCTAAGGAGACAGGAAGGGATGCGTAGGGCAGGGCGCGTGCTCCACTCTTAGGAATGAATCTGGGCAGAAAGCATGCCTGTCCTGAGCCTCTGGGCCCAAGGAGACAGCAGCTCCTTGGCCAGCTGTCCCTGTGGCAGACATGCGCTAGCCTCCAGGCGCCTACTCTGAACTCGCCGAATCAGCTCTCTGAAATAATGCGGAGTCAGATGCCGTCTTCCTCCATGATGGGGAAGCTCGGAGGAAGCATGGTGTTTAAGGGGAAGGAGTGGGCACAGTCCCCCAAAGCTCCCTAATCTGCGCACGGGCCTAGTGCAGGGATCCTGTCGCCTCCTCTCTCCTGTGGTGAAGGCACTGGCCTAGACCCGGAGTCTGCCTGATAGCCGGAGCAAATGGCAAAGCCTAACCTACCACAGAAGATGGTCATAGGCATAGAGTGCCATGCTAGGCCAAGCACGCTGCTGCAGGGTTGTGACTGTGTCTGCTTAGTTCCGCATAGCAAGGTGAATCCCGGGCGTAACCTCGGAGCCCGGGAAAGCAAGTCCCAAGAGGCACCAGCTCTCCCGCGGCTCTTCTTCGCTGCCGCGCAGAGTGAACACCCAAAGCCTTTCTGAGGAAGCAGCAGCGAAGTGCGGTTCGTGCCAAGCTGAAAACCTCTGCGTAAGCATAGTATTCCCTGGGAAATCAGAGTCGGATCTGAGGGCTGCTGTTGCTGCTTGCTTTAGACTCGTATTCGCAGCACGATGGGAGAAACCCGCATAGAGCGAAAGCCTCTTTGCCCTGGCATCCCCTCTGGGAAAGCACACCATTATTTCGGAAATCAGAGTCCGGTCTGAGTTATGCTCCTGTTTGCGTGAGCTGGTCTCCTCAGCACGGTGTAATAAACCCGCAGGGAGCGAAATCCTCTATGCCTGGGCATCCCCTCTGCCTGAGAGAGAAGCGCCGTTGCGCCTCTGGAAAGAGCATTAAAGAAAAGGGACACGTTTTTCAGGGCGGTCCCAAGGAGTAGTCTGTCGTAGGTGCAGCACGCTGCTCGGGGAGAAGAGCAAGTGCTGTTGGCCATGGTCTCGAAAAGGTGGCGAAGCAGGAGACCGGCCCTGGAAGGCACAGCGCCCGGAGGAAATACAAATGTCACCCACTCCCAGTGCAGAGAGACAGAAGCCTAGCTGTGAAGGAGACAGGAGAGGATGAGTAGGGCAGGGCATGTGCTCCACTCTTGGGAAGGAGTCTGGGCGGAGAGCATGCCTGTCCTTAACTCTGGGCCCAAGGAGACAGCAGTTCCTTGGCCACCCGTCCCTGGGGCAGACATGCGCTAGCCACCAGGCGCCTACTCTGAACTCGCAGAAACAGCTCCCTGAAATAACGGGGAGTCAGATGCCATCTTCCTCCAGGATGTGGAAGCTCGGAGGAGGCACGAGGTTTAAGGGGAAGGAGTGGGCACAGTCCCACAAACTCTCTAATCTGTGCACGGGCCGTGTGTAGGGATCCTGTCGCCTCCTCTCTCCTGTGGTGAAGGCACTGGCCTAGACCCCTAGGTTGCCTGAGAGCCGGAGCAAAAGCCAAAGCCTAACCTACCCCAGGAAATGGTCATAGGCATAGAGTGCCATGCTAGGCCAAGCACGCTGCTGCAGGGTTGTGACTGTGTCTGCTTAGTTCGGCATAGCAAGGTGAATCCCGGGCGTAAACTCGGAGACCGGGAGAGCAAGTCCCAAGAGGCAACAGCTCTCCCGCGGCTCTTCTTCCCTCCCGCGCAGAGTGAACACCCAAAGCCTTTCTGAGGAAGCAGCAGCGAAGTGCGGTTCGTGCCATGTGAAAACCTCTGCGAAAGCATAGCAGTCGCTGGGAAATTAGAGTCGGATCTGAGAGCTGCTGTTGCTGCTTGCTTTAGCCTAGTATTTGCAGAACGATGGGAGAAACCCGCATGGAGCGAAAGCCTCTTTGCCCTGGCATCCCCTCTGGGAAAGCACAGCATTCTTTGGGAAATCAGAGTCCGGTCTGAGGGATGCTCCTGTTTGCTTGAGCTGGTCTCCTCAGCACGGTGTAATAAACCCATATGGAGCGAAATCCTCTATGCCTGGGCATCCCTGCTGCATGGGAGAGAAGCGCGATTGCACCTGTGGAAAGAGCCTTAAGGAAAGGGAAATGTTTTTCACTCTGCTCCCCAGCAGCATATCTGTGGAAAGTGCAGCAAGCTGCCGGAGAGAAGAGCAGGAGCCGTTGGACTTCTGGTCTGGAAAAGATTGCGAAGCAGGAGAGCCGGCGATACAAGTATCCCCGGCTCCCAGTGCAGAGAGACAGAAGCCTGGCTGCTAAGGAGACAGGAAGGGATGCGTAGGGCAGGGCGCGTGCTCCACTCTTAGGAATGAATCTGGGCAGAAAGCATGCCTGTCCTGAGCCTCTGGGCCCAAGGAGACAGCAGCTCCTTGGCCAGCTGTCCCTGGGGCAGACATGCGCTAGCCTCCAGGCGCCTACTCTGAACTCGCCGAATCAGCTCTCTGAAATAATGCGGAGTCAGATGCCGTCTTCCTCCATGATGGGGAAGCTCGGAGGAAGCATGGTGTTTAAGGGGAAGGAGTGGGCACAGTCCCCCAAAGCTCCCTAATCTGCGCACGGGCCTAGTGCAGGGATCCTGTCGCCTCCTCTCTCCTGTGGTGAAGGCACTGGCCTAGACCCGGAGTCTGCCTAATAGCCGGAGCAAATGGCAAAGCCTAACCTACCACAGAAGATGGTCATAGGCATAGAGTGCCATGCTAGGCCAAGCACGCTGCTGCAGGGTTGTGACTGTGTCTGCTTAGTTCCGCATAGCAAGGTGAATCCCGGGCGTAACCTCGGAGCCCGGGAAAGCAAGTCCCAAGAGGCACCAGCTCTCCCGCGGCTCTTCTTCGCTGCCGCGCAGAGTGAACACCCAAAGCCTTTCTGAGGAAGCAGCAGCGAAGTGCGGTTCGTGCCAAGCTGAAAACCTCTGCGTAAGCATAGTATTCCCTGGGAAATCAGAGTCGGATCTGAGGGCTGCTGTTGCTGCTTGCTTTAGACTCGTATTCGCAGCACGATGGGAGAAACCCGCATAGAGCGAAAGCCTCTTTGCCCTGGCATCCCCTCTGGGAAAGCACACCATTATTTCGGAAATCAGAGTCCGGTCTGAGTTATGCTCCTGTTTGCGTGAGCTGGTCTCCTCAGCACGGTGTAATAAACCCGCAGGGAGCGAAATCCTCTATGCCTGGGCATCCCCTCTGCCTGAGAGAGAAGCGCCGTTGCGCCTCTGGAAAGAGCATTAAAGAAAAGGGACACGTTTTTCAGGGCGGTCCCAAGGAGTAGTCTGTGGTAGGTGCAGCACGCTGCTCGGGGAGAAGAGCAAGTGCTGTTGGCCATGGTCTCGAAAAGGTGGCGAAGCAGGAGACCGGCCCTGGAAGGCACAGCGCCCGGAGGAAATACAAATGTCACCCACTCCCAGTGCAGAGAGACAGAAGCCTAGCTGCGAAGGAGACAGGAGAGGATGAGTAGGGCAGGGCATGTGCTCCACTCTTGGGAAGGAGTCTGGGCGGAGAGCATGCCTGTCCTTAACTCTGGGCCCAAGGAGACAGCAGTTCCTTGGCCACCCGTCCCTGGGGCAGACATGCGCTAGCCACCAGGCGCCTACTCTGAACTCGCAGAAACAGCTCCCTGAAATAACGGGGAGTCAGATGCCATCTTCCTCCAGGATGTGGAAGCTCGGAGGAGGCACGAGGTTTAAGGGGAAGGAGTGGGCACAGTCCCACAAACTCTCTAATCTGTGCACGGGCCGTGTGTAGGGATCCTGTCGCCTCCTCTCTCCTGTGGTGAAGGCACTGGCCTAGACCCCTAGGTTGCCTGAGAGCCGGAGCAAAAGCCAAAGCCTAACCTACCCCAGGAAATGGTCATAGGCATAGAGTGCCATGCTAGGCCAAGCACGCTGCTGCAGGGTTGTGACTGTGTCTGCTTAGTTCGGCATAGCAAGGTGAATCCCGGGCGTAAACTCGGAGACCGGGAGAGCAAGTCCCAAGAGGCAACAGCTCTCCCGCGGCTCTTCTTCCCTCCCGCGCAGAGTGAACACCCAAAGCCTTTCTGAGGAAGCAGCAGCGAATTGCGGTTCGTGCCATGAGAAAACCTCTGCGAAAGCATAGCAGTCGCTGGGAAATTAGAGTCGGATCTGAGAGCTGCTGTTGCTGCTTGCTTTAGCCTAGGATTTGCAGAACGATGGGAGAAACCCGCATGGAGCGAAAGCCTCTTTGCCCTGGCATCCCCTCTGGGAAAGCACAGCATTCTTTGGGAAATCAGAGTCCGGTCTGAGGGATGCTCCTGTTTGCTTGAGCTGGTCTCCTCAGCACGGTGTAATAAACCCATATGGAGCGAAATCCTCTATGCCTGGGCATCCCTGCTGCATGGGAGAGAAGCGCGATTGCACCTGTGGAAAGAGCCTTAAGGAAAGGGAAATGTTTTTCACTCTGCTCCGCAGGAGCATATCTGTGGAAAGTGCAGCAAGCTGCCGGAGAGAAGAGCAGGAGCCGTTGGACTTCTGGTCTGGAAAAGATTGCGAAGCAGGAGAGCCGGCGATACAAGTATCCCCGGCTCCCAGTGCAGAGAGACAGAAGCCTGGCTGCTAAGGAGACAGGAAGGGATGCGTAGGGCAGGGCGCGTGCTCCACTCTTAGGAAGGAATCTGGGCAGAAAGCATGCCTGTCCTGAGCCTCTGGGCCCAAGGAGACAGCAGCTCCTTGGCCAGCTGTCCCTGGGGCAGACATGCGCTAGCCTCCAGGCGCCTACTCTGAACTCGCCGAATCAGCTCTCTGAAATAATGCGGAGTCAGATGCCGTCTTCCTCCATGATGGGGAAGCTCGGAGGAAGCATGGTGTTTAAGGGGAAGGAGTGGGCACAGTCCCCCAAAGCTCCCTAATCTGCGCACGGGCCTAGTGCAGGGATCCTGTCGCCTCCTCTCTCCTGTGGTGAAGGCACTGGCCTAGACCCGGAGTCTGCCTGATAGCCGGAGCAAATGGCAAAGCCTAACCTACCACAGAAGATGGTCATAGGCATAGAGTGCCATGCTAGGCCAAGCACGCTGCTGCAGGGTTGTGACTGTGTCTGCTTAGTTCCGCATAGCAAGGTGAATCCCGGGCGTAACCTCGGAGCCCGGGAAAGCAAGTCCCAAGAGGCACCAGCTCTCCCGCGGCTCTTCTTCGCTGCCGCGCAGAGTGAACACCCAAAGCCTTTCTGAGGAAGCAGCAGCGAAGTGCGGTTCGTGCCAAGCTGAAAACCTCTGCGTAAGCATAGTATTCCCTGGGAAATCAGAGTCGGATCTGAGGGCTGCTGTTGCTGCTTGCTTTAGACTCGTATTCGCAGCACGATGGGAGAAACCCGCATAGAGCGAAAGCCTCTTTGCCCTGGCATCCCCTCTGGGAAAGCACACCATTATTTCGGAAATCAGAGTCCGGTCTGAGTTATGCTCCTGTTTGCGTGAGCTGGTCTCCTCAGCACGGTGTAATAAACCCGCAGGGAGCGAAATCCTCTATGCCTGGGCATCCCCTCTGCCTGAGAGAGAAGCGCCGTTGCGCCTCTGGAAAGAGCATTAAAGAAAAGGGACACGTTTTTCAGGGCGGTCCCAAGGAGTAGTCTGTGGTAGGTGCAGCATGCTGCTCGGGGAGAAGAGCAAGTGCTGTTGGCCATGGTCTCGAAAAGGTGGCGAAGCAGGAGACCGGCCCTGGAAGGCACAGCGCCCGGAGGAAATACAAATGTCACCCACTCCCAGTGCAGAGAGACAGAAGCCTAGCTGCGAAGGAGACAGGAGAGGATGAGTAGGGCAGGGCATGTGCTCCACTCTTGGGAAGGAGTCTGGGCGGAGAGCATGCCTGTCCTTAACTCTGGGCCCAAGGAGACAGCAGTTCCTTGGCCACCCGTCCCTGGGGCAGACATGCGCTAGCCACCAGGCGCCTACTCTGAACTCGCAGAAACAGCTCCCTGAAATAACGGGGAGTCAGATGCCATCTTCCTCCAGGATGTGGAAGCTCGGAGGAGGCACGAGGTTTAAGGGGAAGGAGTGGGCACAGTCCCACAAACTCTCTAATCTGTGCACGGGCCGTGTGTAGGGATCCTGTCGCCTCCTCTCTCCTGTGGTGAAGGCACTGGCCTAGACCCCTAGGTTGCCTGAGAGCCGGAGCAAAAGCCAAAGCCTAACCTACCCCAGGAAATGGTCATAGGCATAGAGTGCCATGCTAGGCCAAGCACGCTGCTGCAGGGTTGTGACTGTGTCTGCTTAGTTCGGCATAGCAAGGTGAATCCCGGGCGTAAACTCGGAGACCGGGAGAGCAAGTCCCAAGAGGCAACAGCTCTCCCGCGGCTCTTCTTCCCTCCCGCGCAGAGTGAACACCCAAAGCCTTTCTGAGGAAGCAGCAGCGAAGTGCGGTTCGTGCCATGTGAAAACCTCTGCGAAAGCATAGCAGTCGCTGGGAAATTAGAGTCGGATCTGAGAGCTGCTGTTGCTGCTTGCTTTAGCCTAGGATTTGCAGAACGATGGGAGAAACCCGCATGGAGCGAAAGCCTCTTTGCCCTGGCATCCCCTCTGGGAAAGCACAGCATTCTTTGGGAAATCAGAGTCCGGTCTGAGGGATGCTCCTGTTTGCTTGAGCTGGTCTCCTCAGCACGGTGTAATAAACCCATATGGAGCGAAATCCTCTATGCCTGGGCATCCCTGCTGCATGGGAGAGAAGCGCGATTGCACCTGTGGAAAGAGCCTTAAGGAAAGGGAAATGTTTTTCACTCTGCTCCGCAGGAGCATATCTGTGGAAAGTGCAGCAAGCTGCCGGAGAGAAGAGCAGGAGCCGTTGGACTTCTGGTCTGGAAAAGATTGCGAAGCAGGAGAGCCGGCGATACAAGTATCCCCGGCTCCCAGTGCAGAGAGACAGAAGCCTGGCTGCTAAGGAGACAGGAAGGGATGCGTAGGGCAGGGCGCGTGCTCCACTCTTAGGAAGGAATCTGGGCAGAAAGCATGCCTGTCCTGAGCCTCTGGGCCCAAGGAGACAGCAGCTCCTTGGCCAGCTGTCCCTGGGGCAGACATGCGCTAGCCTCCAGGCGCCTACTCTGAACTCGCCGAATCAGCTCTCTGAAATAATGCGGAGTCAGATGCCGTCTTCCTCCATGATGGGGAAGCTCGGAGGAAGCATGGTGTTTAAGGGGAAGGAGTGGGCACAGTCCCCCAAAGCTCCCTAATCTGCGCACGGGCCTAGTGCAGGGATCCTGTCGCCTCCTCTCTCCTGTGGTGAAGGCACTGGCCTAGACCCGGAGTCTGCCTGATAGCCGGAGCAAATGGCAAAGCCTAACCTACCACAGAAGATGGTCATAGGCATAGAGTGCCATGCTAGGCCAAGCACGCTGCTGCAGGGTTGTGACTGTGTCTGCTTAGTTCCGCATAGCAAGGTGAATCCCGGGCGTAACCTCGGAGCCCGGGAAAGCAAGTCCCAAGAGGCACCAGCTCTCCCGCGGCTCTTCTTCGCTGCCGCGCAGAGTGAACACCCAAAGCCTTTCTGAGGAAGCAGCAGCGAAGTGCGGTTCGTGCCAAGCTGAAAACCTCTGCGTAAGCATAGTATTCCCTGGGAAATCAGAGTCGGATCTGAGGGCTGCTGTTGCTGCTTGCTTTAGACTCGTATTCGCAGCACGATGGGAGAAACCCGCATAGAGCGAAAGCCTCTTTGCCCTGGCATCCCCTCTGGGAAAGCACACCATTATTTCGGAAATCAGAGTCCGGTCTGAGTTATGCTCCTGTTTGCGTGAGCTGGTCTCCTCAGCACGGTGTAATAAACCCGCAGGGAGCGAAATCCTCTATGCCTGGGCATCCCCTCTGCCTGAGAGAGAAGCGCCGTTGCGCCTCTGGAAAGAGCATTAAAGAAAAGGGACACGTTTTTCAGGGCGGTCCCAAGGAGTAGTCTGTGGTAGGTGCAGCACGCTGCTCGGGGAGAAGAGCAAGTGCTGTTGGCCATGGTCTCGAAAAGGTGGCGAAGCAGGAGACCGGCCCTGGAAGGCACAGCGCCCGGAGGAAATACAAATGTCACCCACTCCCAGTGCAGAGAGACAGAAGCCTAGCTGCGAAGGAGACAGGAGAGGATGAGTAGGGCAGGGCATGTGCTCCACTCTTGGGAAGGAGTCTGGGCGGAGAGCATGCCTGTCCTTAACTCTGGGCCCAAGGAGACAGCAGTTCCTTGGCCACCCGTCCCTGGGGCAGACATGCGCTAGCCACCAGGCGCCTACTCTGAACTCGCAGAAACAGCTCCCTGAAATAACGGGGAGTCAGATGCCATCTTCCTCCAGGATGTGGAAGCTCGGAGGAGGCACGAGGTTTAAGGGGAAGGAGTGGGCACAGTCCCACAAACTCTCTAATCTGTGCACGGGCCGTGTGTAGGGATCCTGTCGCCTCCTCTCTCCTGTGGTGAAGGCACTGGCCTAGACCCCTAGGTTGCCTGAGAGCCGGAGCAAAAGCCAAAGCCTAACCTACCCCAGGAAATGGTCATAGGCATAGAGTGCCATGCTAGGCCAAGCACGCTGCTGCAGGGTTGTGACTGTGTCTGCTTAGTTCGGCATAGCAAGGTGAATCCCGGGCGTAAACTCGGAGACCGGGAGAGCAAGTCCCAAGAGGCAACAGCTCTCCCGCGGCTCTTCTTCCCTCCCGCGCAGAGTGAACACCCAAAGCCTTTCTGAGGAAGCAGCAGCGAATTGCGGTTCGTGCCATGAGAAAACCTCTGCGAAAGCATAGCAGTCGCTGGGAAATTAGAGTCGGATCTGAGAGCTGCTGTTGCTGCTTGCTTTAGCCTAGGATTTGCAGAACGATGGGAGAAACCCGCATGGAGCGAAAGCCTCTTTGCCCTGGCATCCCCTCTGGGAAAGCACAGCATTCTTTGGGAAATCAGAGTCCGGTCTGAGGGATGCTCCTGTTTGCTTGAGCTGGTCTCCTCAGCACGGTGTAATAAACCCATATGGAGCGAAATCCTCTATGCCTGGGCATCCCTGCTGCATGGGAGAGAAGCGCGATTGCACCTGTGGAAAGAGCCTTAAGGAAAGGGAAATGTTTTTCACTCTGCTCCGCAGGAGCATATCTGTGGAAAGTGCAGCAAGCTGCCGGAGAGAAGAGCAGGAGCCGTTGGACTTCTGGTCTGGAAAAGATTGCGAAGCAGGAGAGCCGGCGATACAAGTATCCCCGGCTCCCAGTGCAGAGAGACAGAAGCCTGGCTGCTAAGGAGACAGGAAGGGATGCGTAGGGCAGGGCGCGTGCTCCACTCTTAGGAAGGAATCTGGGCAGAAAGCATGCCTGTCCTGAGCCTCTGGGCCCAAGGAGACAGCAGCTCCTTGGCCAGCTGTCCCTGGGGCAGACATGCGCTAGCCTCCAGGCGCCTACTCTGAACTCGCCGAATCAGCTCTCTGAAATAATGCGGAGTCAGATGCCGTCTTCCTCCATGATGGGGAAGCTCGGAGGAAGCATGGTGTTTAAGGGGAAGGAGTGGGCACAGTCCCCCAAAGCTCCCTAATCTGCGCACGGGCCTAGTGCAGGGATCCTGTCGCCTCCTCTCTCCTGTGGTGAAGGCACTGGCCTAGACCCGGAGTCTGCCTGATAGCCGGAGCAAATGGCAAAGCCTAACCTACCACAGAAGATGGTCATAGGCATAGAGTGCCATGCTAGGCCAAGCACGCTGCTGCAGGGTTGTGACTGTGTCTGCTTAGTTCCGCATAGCAAGGTGAATCCCGGGCGTAACCTCGGAGCCCGGGAAAGCAAGTCCCAAGAGGCACCAGCTCTCCCGCGGCTCTTCTTCGCTGCCGCGCAGAGTGAACACCCAAAGCCTTTCTGAGGAAGCAGCAGCGAAGTGCGGTTCGTGCCAAGCTGAAAACCTCTGCGTAAGCATAGTATTCCCTGGGAAATCAGAGTCGGATCTGAGGGCTGCTGTTGCTGCTTGCTTTAGACTCGTATTCGCAGCACGATGGGAGAAACCCGCATAGAGCGAAAGCCTCTTTGCCCTGGCATCCCCTCTGGGAAAGCACACCATTATTTCGGAAATCAGAGTCCGGTCTGAGTTATGCTCCTGTTTGCGTGAGCTGGTCTCCTCAGCACGGTGTAATAAACCCGCAGGGAGCGAAATCCTCTATGCCTGGGCATCCCCTCTGCCTGAGAGAGAAGCGCCGTTGCGCCTCTGGAAAGAGCATTAAAGAAAAGGGACACGTTTTTCAGGGCGGTCCCAAGGAGTAGTCTGTGGTAGGTGCAGCACGCTGCTCGGGGAGAAGAGCAAGTGCTGTTGGCCATGGTCTCGAAAAGGTGGCGAAGCAGGAGACCGGCCCTGGAAGGCACAGCGCCCGGAGGAAATACAAATGTCACCCACTCCCAGTGCAGAGAGACAGAAGCCTAGCTGCGAAGGAGACAGGAGAGGATGAGTAGGGCAGGGCATGTGCTCCACTCTTGGGAAGGAGTCTGGGCGGAGAGCATGCCTGTCCTTAACTCTGGGCCCAAGGAGACAGCAGTTCCTTGGCCACCCGTCCCTGGGGCAGACATGCGCTAGCCACCAGGCGCCTACTCTGAACTCGCAGAAACAGCTCCCTGAAATAACGGGGAGTCAGATGCCATCTTCCTCCAGGATGTGGAAGCTCGGAGGAGGCACGAGGTTTAAGGGGAAGGAGTGGGCACAGTCCCACAAACTCTCTAATCTGTGCACGGGCCGTGTGTAGGGATCCTGTCGCCTCCTCTCTCCTGTGGTGAAGGCACTGGCCTAGACCCCTAGGTTGCCTGAGAGCCGGAGCAAAAGCCAAAGCCTAACCTACCCCAGGAAATGGTCATAGGCATAGAGTGCCATGCTAGGCCAAGCACGCTGCTGCAGGGTTGTGACTGTGTCTGCTTAGTTCGGCATAGCAAGGTGAATCCCGGGCGTAAACTCGGAGACCGGGAGAGCAAGTCCCAAGAGGCAACAGCTCTCCCGCGGCTCTTCTTCCCTCCCGCGCAGAGTGAACACCCAAAGCCTTTCTGAGGAAGCAGCAGCGAATTGCGGTTCGTGCCATGAGAAAACCTCTGCGAAAGCATAGCAGTCGCTGGGAAATTAGAGTCGGATCTGAGAGCTGCTGTTGCTGCTTGCTTTAGCCTAGGATTTGCAGAACGATGGGAGAAACCCGCATGGAGCGAAAGCCTCTTTGCCCTGGCATCCCCTCTGGGAAAGCACAGCATTCTTTGGGAAATCAGAGTCCGGTCTGAGGGATGCTCCTGTTTGCTTGAGCTGGTCTCCTCAGCACGGTGTAATAAACCCATATGGAGCGAAATCCTCTATGCCTGGGCATCCCTGCTGCATGGGAGAGAAGCGCGATTGCACCTGTGGAAAGAGCCTTAAGGAAAGGGAAATGTTTTTCACTCTGCTCCGCAGGAGCATATCTGTGGAAAGTGCAGCAAGCTGCCGGAGAGAAGAGCAGGAGCCGTTGGACTTCTGGTCTGGAAAAGATTGCGAAGCAGGAGAGCCGGCGATACAAGTATCCCCGGCTCCCAGTGCAGAGAGACAGAAGCCTGGCTGCTAAGGAGACAGGAAGGGATGCGTAGGGCAGGGCGCGTGCTCCACTCTTAGGAAGGAATCTGGGCAGAAAGCATGCCTGTCCTGAGCCTCTGGGCCCAAGGAGACAGCAGCTCCTTGGCCAGCTGTCCCTGGGGCAGACATGCGCTAGCCTCCAGGCGCCTACTCTGAACTCGCCGAATCAGCTCTCTGAAATAATGCGGAGTCAGATGCCGTCTTCCTCCATGATGGGGAAGCTCGGAGGAAGCATGGTGTTTAAGGGGAAGGAGTGGGCACAGTCCCCCAAAGCTCCCTAATCTGCGCACGGGCCTAGTGCAGGGATCCTGTCGACTCCTCTCTCCTGTGGTGAAGGCACTGGCCTAGACCCGGAGTCTGCCTAATAGCCGGAGCAAATGGCAAAGCCTAACCTACCACAGAAGATGGTCATAGGCATAGAGTGCCATGCTAGGCCAAGCACGCTGCTGCAGGGTTGTGACTGTGTCTGCTTAGTTCCGCATAGCAAGGTGAATCCCGGGCGTAACCTCGGAGCCCGGGAAAGCAAGTCCCAAGAGGCACCAGCTCTCCCGCGGCTCTTCTTCGCTGCCGCGCAGAGTGAACACCCAAAGCCTTTCTGAGGAAGCAGCAGCGAAGTGCGGTTCGTGCCAAGCTGAAAACCTCTGCGTAAGCATAGTATTCCCTGGGAAATCAGAGTCGGATCTGAGGGCTGCTGTTGCTGCTTGCTTTAGACTCGTATTCGCAGCACGATGGGAGAAACCCGCATAGAGCGAAAGCCTCTTTGCCCTGGCATCCCCTCTGGGAAAGCACACCATTATTTCGGAAATCAGAGTCCGGTCTGAGTTATGCTCCTGTTTGCGTGAGCTGGTCTCCTCAGCACGGTGTAATAAACCCGCAGGGAGCGAAATCCTCTATGCCTGGGCATCCCCTCTGCCTGAGAGAGAAGCGCCGTTGCGCCTCTGGAAAGAGCATTAAAGAAAAGGGACACGTTTTTCAGGGCGGTCCCAAGGAGTAGTCTGTGGTAGGTGCAGCATGCTGCTCGGGGAGAAGAGCAAGTGCTGTTGGCCATGGTCTCGAAAAGGTGGCGAAGCAGGAGACCGGCCCTGGAAGGCACAGCGCCCGGAGGAAATACAAATGTCACCCACTCCCAGTGCAGAGAGACAGAAGCCTAGCTGCGAAGGAGACAGGAGAGGATGAGTAGGGCAGGGCATGTGCTCCACTCTTGGGAAGGAGTCTGGGCGGAGAGCATGCCTGTCCTTAACTCTGGGCCCAAGGAGACAGCAGTTCCTTGGCCACCCGTCCCTGGGGCAGACATGCGCTAGCCACAAGGCGCCTACTCTGAACTCGCAGAAACAGCTCCCTGAAATAACGGGGAGTCAGATGCCATCTTCCTCCAGGATGTGGAAGCTCGGAGGAGGCACGAGGTTTAAGGGGAAGGAGTGGGCACAGTCCCACAAACTCTCTAATCTGTGCACGGGCCGTGTGTAGGGATCCTGTCGCCTCCTCTCTCCTGTGGTGAAGGCACTGGCCTAGACCCCTAGGTTGCCTGAGAGCCGGAGCAAAAGCCAAAGCCTAACCTACCCCAGGAAATGGTCATAGGCATAGAGTGCCATGCTAGGCCAAGCACGCTGCTGCAGGGTTGTGACTGTGTCTGCTTAGTTCGGCATAGCAAGGTGAATCCCGGGCGTAAACTCGGAGACCGGGAGAGCAAGTCCCAAGAGGCAACAGCTCTCCCGCGGCTCTTCTTCCCTCCCGCGCAGAGTGAACACCCAAAGCCTTTCTGAGGAAGCAGCAGCGAAGTGCGGTTCGTGCCATGTGAAAACCTCTGCGAAAGCATAGCAGTCGCTGGGAAATTAGAGTCGGATCTGAGAGCTGCTGTTGCTGCTTGCTTTAGCCTAGGATTTGCAGAACGATGGGAGAAACCCGCATGGAGCGAAAGCCTCTTTGCCCTGGCATCCCCTCTGGGAAAGCACAGCATTCTTTGGGAAATCAGAGTCCGGTCTGAGGGATGCTCCTGTTTGCTTGAGCTGGTCTCCTCAGCACGGTGTAATAAACCCATATGGAGCGAAATCCTCTATGCCTGGGCATCCCTGCTGCATGGGAGAGAAGCGCGATTGCACCTGTGGAAAGAGCCTTAAGGAAAGGGAAATGTTTTTCACTCTGCTCCGCAGGAGCATATCTGTGGAAAGTGCAGCAAGCTGCCGGAGAGAAGAGCAGGAGCCGTTGGACTTCTGGTCTGGAAAAGATTGCGAAGCAGGAGAGCCGGCAATACAAGTATCCCCGGCTCCCAGTGCAGAGAGACAGAAGCCTGGCTGCTAAGGAGACAGGAAGGGATGCGTAGGGCAGGGCGCGTGCTCCACTCTTAGGAAGGAATCTGGGCAGAAAGCATGCCTGTCCTGAGCCTCTGGGCCCAAGGAGACAGCAGCTCCTTGGCCAGCTGTCCCTGGGGCAGACATGCGCTAGCCTCCAGGCGCCTACTCTGAACTCGCCGAATCAGCTCTCTGAAATAATGCGGAGTCAGATGCCGTCTTCCTCCATGATGGGGAAGCTCGGAGGAAGCATGGTGTTTAAGGGGAAGGAGTGGGCACAGTCCCCCAAAGCTCCCTAATCTGCGCACGGGCCTAGTGCAGGGATCCTGTCGCCTCCTCTCTCCTGTGGTGAAGGCACTGGCCTAGACCCGGAGTCTGCCTGATAGCCGGAGCAAATGGCAAAGCCTAACCTACCACAGAAGATGGTCATAGGCATAGAGTGCCATGCTAGGCCAAGCACGCTGCTGCAGGGTTGTGACTGTGTCTGCTTAGTTCCGCATAGCAAGGTGAATCCCGGGCGTAACCTCGGAGCCCGGGAAAGCAAGTCCCAAGAGGCACCAGCTCTCCCGCGGCTCTTCTTCGCTGCCGCGCAGAGTGAACACCCAAAGCCTTTCTGAGGAAGCAGCAGCGAAGTGCGGTTCGTGCCAAGCTGAAAACCTCTGCGTAAGCATAGTATTCCCTGGGAAATCAGAGTCGGATCTGAGGGCTGCTGTTGCTGCTTGCTTTAGACTCGTATTCGCAGCACGATGGGAGAAACCCGCATAGAGCGAAAGCCTCTTTGCCCTGGCATCCCCTCTGGGAAAGCACACCATTATTTCGGAAATCAGAGTCCGGTCTGAGTTATGCTCCTGTTTGCGTGAGCTGGTCTCCTCAGCACGGTGTAATAAACCCGCAGGGAGCGAAATCCTCTATGCCTGGGCATCCCCTCTGCCTGAGAGAGAAGCGCCGTTGCGCCTCTGGAAAGAGCATTAAAGAAAAGGGACACGTTTTTCAGGGCGGTCCCAAGGAGTAGTCTGTGGTAGGTGCAGCACGCTGCTCGGGGAGAAGAGCAAGTGCTGTTGGCCATGGTCTCGAAAAGGTGGCGAAGCAGGAGACCGGCCCTGGAAGGCACAGCGCCCGGAGGAAATACAAATGTCACCCACTCCCAGTGCAGAGAGACAGAAGCCTAGCTGCGAAGGAGACAGGAGAGGATGAGTAGGGCAGGGCATGTGCTCCACTCTTGGGAAGGAGTCTGGGCGGAGAGCATGCCTGTCCTTAACTCTGGGCCCAAGGAGACAGCAGTTCCTTGGCCACCCGTCCCTGGGGCAGACATGCGCTAGCCACCAGGCGCCTACTCTGAACTCGCAGAAACAGCTCCCTGAAATAACGGGGAGTCAGATGCCATCTTCCTCCAGGATGTGGAAGCTCGGAGGAGGCACGAGGTTTAAGGGGAAGGAGTGGGCACAGTCCCACAAACTCTCTAATCTGTGCACGGGCCGTGTGTAGGGATCCTGTCGCCTCCTCTCTCCTGTGGTGAAGGCACTGGCCTAGACCCCTAGGTTGCCTGAGAGCCGGAGCAAAAGCCAAAGCCTAACCTACCCCAGGAAATGGTCATAGGCATAGAGTGCCATGCTAGGCCAAGCACGCTGCTGCAGGGTTGTGACTGTGTCTGCTTAGTTCGGCATAGCAAGGTGAATCCCGGGCGTAAACTCGGAGACCGGGAGAGCAAGTCCCAAGAGGCAACAGCTCTCCCGCGGCTCTTCTTCCCTCCCGCGCAGAGTGAACACCCAAAGCCTTTCTGAGGAAGCAGCAGCGAATTGCGGTTCGTGCCATGAGAAAACCTCTGCGAAAGCATAGCAGTCGCTGGGAAATTAGAGTCGGATCTGAGAGCTGCTGTTGCTGCTTGCTTTAGCCTAGGATTTGCAGAACGATGGGAGAAACCCGCATGGAGCGAAAGCCTCTTTGCCCTGGCATCCCCTCTGGGAAAGCACAGCATTCTTTGGGAAATCAGAGTCCGGTCTGAGGGATGCTCCTGTTTGCTTGAGCTGGTCTCCTCAGCACGGTGTAATAAACCCATATGGAGCGAAATCCTCTATGCCTGGGCATCCCTGCTGCATGGGAGAGAAGCGCGATTGCACCTGTGGAAAGAGCCTTAAGGAAAGGGAAATGTTTTTCACTCTGCTCCGCAGGAGCATATCTGTGGAAAGTGCAGCAAGCTGCCGGAGAGAAGAGCAGGAGCCGTTGGACTTCTGGTCTGGAAAAGATTGCGAAGCAGGAGAGCCGGCGATACAAGTATCCCCGGCTCCCAGTGCAGAGAGACAGAAGCCTGGCTGCTAAGGAGACAGGAAGGGATGCGTAGGGCAGGGCGCGTGCTCCACTCTTAGGAAGGAATCTGGGCAGAAAGCATGCCTGTCCTGAGCCTCTGGGCCCAAGGAGACAGCAGCTCCTTGGCCAGCTGTCCCTGGGGCAGACATGCGCTAGCCTCCAGGCGCCTACTCTGAACTCGCCGAATCAGCTCTCTGAAATAATGCGGAGTCAGATGCCGTCTTCCTCCATGATGGGGAAGCTCGGAGGAAGCATGGTGTTTAAGGGGAAGGAGTGGGCACAGTCCCCCAAAGCTCCCTAATCTGCGCACGGGCCTAGTGCAGGGATCCTGTCGCCTCCTCTCTCCTGTGGTGAAGGCACTGGCCTAGACCCGGAGTCTGCCTAATAGCCGGAGCAAATGGCAAAGCCTAACCTACCACAGAAGATGGTCATAGGCATAGAGTGCCATGCTAGGCCAAGCACGCTGCTGCAGGGTTGTGACTGTGTCTGCTTAGTTCCGCATAGCAAGGTGAATCCCGGGCGTAACCTCGGAGCCCGGGAAAGCAAGTCCCAAGAGGCACCAGCTCTCCCGCGGCTCTTCTTCGCTGCCGCGCAGAGTGAACACCCAAAGCCTTTCTGAGGAAGCAGCAGCGAAGTGCGGTTCGTGCCAAGCTGAAAACCTCTGCGTAAGCATAGTATTCCCTGGGAAATCAGAGTCGGATCTGAGGGCTGCTGTTGCTGCTTGCTTTAGACTCGTATTCGCAGCACGATGGGAGAAACCCGCATAGAGCGAAAGCCTCTTTGCCCTGGCATCCCCTCTGGGAAAGCACACCATTATTTCGGAAATCAGAGTCCGGTCTGAGTTATGCTCCTGTTTGCGTGAGCTGGTCTCCTCAGCACGGTGTAATAAACCCGCAGGGAGCGAAATCCTCTATGCCTGGGCATCCCCTCTGCCTGAGAGAGAAGCGCCGTTGCGCCTCTGGAAAGAGCATTAAAGAAAAGGGACACGTTTTTCAGGGCGGTCCCAAGGAGTAGTCTGTGGTAGGTGCAGCACGCTGCTCGGGGAGAAGAGCAAGTGCTGTTGGCCATGGTCTCGAAAAGGTGGCGAAGCAGGAGACCGGCCCTGGAAGGCACAGCGCCCGGAGGAAATACAAATGTCACCCACTCCCAGTGCAGAGAGACAGAAGCCTAGCTGCGAAGGAGACAGGAGAGGATGAGTAGGGCAGGGCATGTGCTCCACTCTTGGGAAGGAGTCTGGGCGGAGAGCATGCCTGTCCTTAACTCTGGGCCCAAGGAGACAGCAGTTCCTTGGCCACCCGTCCCTGGGGCAGACATGCGCTAGCCACAAGGCGCCTACTCTGAACTCGCAGAAACAGCTCCCTGAAATAACGGGGAGTCAGATGCCATCTTCCTCCAGGATGTGGAAGCTCGGAGGAGGCACGAGGTTTAAGGGGAAGGAGTGGGCACAGTCCCACAAACTCTCTAATCTGTGCACGGGCCGTGTGTAGGGATCCTGTCGCCTCCTCTCTCCTGTGGTGAAGGCACTGGCCTAGACCCCTAGGTTGCCTGAGAGCCGGAGCAAAAGCCAAAGCCTAACCTACCCCAGGAAATGGTCATAGGCATAGAGTGCCATGCTAGGCCAAGCACGCTGCTGCAGGGTTGTGACTGTGTCTGCTTAGTTCGGCATAGCAAGGTGAATCCCGGGCGTAAACTCGGAGACCGGGAGAGCAAGTCCCAAGAGGCAACAGCTCTCCCGCGGCTCTTCTTCCCTCCCGCGCAGAGTGAACACCCAAAGCCTTTCTGAGGAAGCAGCAGCGAAGTGCGGTTCGTGCCATGTGAAAACCTCTGCGAAAGCATAGCAGTCGCTGGGAAATTAGAGTCGGATCTGAGAGCTGCTGTTGCTGCTTGCTTTAGCCTAGGATTTGCAGAACGATGGGAGAAACCCGCATGGAGCGAAAGCCTCTTTGCCCTGGCATCCCCTCTGGGAAAGCACAGCATTCTTTGGGAAATCAGAGTCCGGTCTGAGGGATGCTCCTGTTTGCTTGAGCTGGTCTCCTCAGCACGGTGTAATAAACCCATATGGAGCGAAATCCTCTATGCCTGGGCATCCCTGCTGCATGGGAGAGAAGCGCGATTGCACCTGTGGAAAGAGCCTTAAGGAAAGGGAAATGTTTTTCACTCTGCTCCGCAGGAGCATATCTGTGGAAAGTGCAGCAAGCTGCCGGAGAGAAGAGCAGGAGCCGTTGGACTTCTGGTCTGGAAAAGATTGCGAAGCAGGAGAGCCGGCAATACAAGTATCCCCGGCTCCCAGTGCAGAGAGACAGAAGCCTGGCTGCTAAGGAGACAGGAAGGGATGCGTAGGGCAGGGCGCGTGCTCCACTCTTAGGAAGGAATCTGGGCAGAAAGCATGCCTGTCCTGAGCCTCTGGGCCCAAGGAGACAGCAGCTCCTTGGCCAGCTGTCCCTGGGGCAGACATGCGCTAGCCTCCAGGCGCCTACTCTGAACTCGCCGAATCAGCTCTCTGAAATAATGCGGAGTCAGATGCCGTCTTCCTCCATGATGGGGAAGCTCGGAGGAAGCATGGTGTTTAAGGGGAAGGAGTGGGCACAGTCCCCCAAAGCTCCCTAATCTGCGCACGGGCCTAGTGCAGGGATCCTGTCGCCTCCTCTCTCCTGTGGTGAAGGCACTGGCCTAGACCCGGAGTCTGCCTGATAGCCGGAGCAAATGGCAAAGCCTAACCTACCACAGAAGATGGTCATAGGCATAGAGTGCCATGCTAGGCCAAGCACGCTGCTGCAGGGTTGTGACTGTGTCTGCTTAGTTCCGCATAGCAAGGTGAATCCCGGGCGTAACCTCGGAGCCCGGGAAAGCAAGTCCCAAGAGGCACCAGCTCTCCCGCGGCTCTTCTTCGCTGCCGCGCAGAGTGAACACCCAAAGCCTTTCTGAGGAAGCAGCAGCGAAGTGCGGTTCGTGCCAAGCTGAAAACCTCTGCGTAAGCATAGTATTCCCTGGGAAATCAGAGTCGGATCTGAGGGCTGCTGTTGCTGCTTGCTTTAGACTCGTATTCGCAGCACGATGGGAGAAACCCGCATAGAGCGAAAGCCTCTTTGCCCTGGCATCCCCTCTGGGAAAGCACACCATTATTTCGGAAATCAGAGTCCGGTCTGAGTTATGCTCCTGTTTGCGTGAGCTGGTCTCCTCAGCACGGTGTAATAAACCCGCAGGGAGCGAAATCCTCTATGCCTGGGCATCCCCTCTGCCTGAGAGAGAAGCGCCGTTGCGCCTCTGGAAAGAGCATTAAAGAAAAGGGACACGTTTTTCAGGGCGGTCCCAAGGAGTAGTCTGTGGTAGGTGCAGCACGCTGCTCGGGGAGAAGAGCAAGTGCTGTTGGCCATGGTCTCGAAAAGGTGGCGAAGCAGGAGACCGGCCCTGGAAGGCACAGCGCCCGGAGGAAATACAAATGTCACCCACTCCCAGTGCAGAGAGACAGAAGCCTAGCTGCGAAGGAGACAGGAGAGGATGAGTAGGGCAGGGCATGTGCTCCACTCTTGGGAAGGAGTCTGGGCGGAGAGCATGCCTGTCCTTAACTCTGGGCCCAAGGAGACAGCAGTTCCTTGGCCACCCGTCCCTGGGGCAGACATGCGCTAGCCACCAGGCGCCTACTCTGAACTCGCAGAAACAGCTCCCTGAAATAACGGGGAGTCAGATGCCATCTTCCTCCAGGATGTGGAAGCTCGGAGGAGGCACGAGGTTTAAGGGGAAGGAGTGGGCACAGTCCCACAAACTCTCTAATCTGTGCACGGGCCGTGTGTAGGGATCCTGTCGCCTCCTCTCTCCTGTGGTGAAGGCACTGGCCTAGACCCCTAGGTTGCCTGAGAGCCGGAGCAAAAGCCAAAGCCTAACCTACCCCAGGAAATGGTCATAGGCATAGAGTGCCATGCTAGGCCAAGCACGCTGCTGCAGGGTTGTGACTGTGTCTGCTTAGTTCGGCATAGCAAGGTGAATCCCGGGCGTAAACTCGGAGACCGGGAGAGCAAGTCCCAAGAGGCAACAGCTCTCCCGCGGCTCTTCTTCCCTCCCGCGCAGAGTGAACACCCAAAGCCTTTCTGAGGAAGCAGCAGCGAAGTGCGGTTCGTGCCATGTGAAAACCTCTGCGAAAGCATAGCAGTCGCTGGGAAATTAGAGTCGGATCTGAGAGCTGCTGTTGCTGCTTGCTTTAGCCTAGGATTTGCAGAACGATGGGAGAAACCCGCATGGAGCGAAAGCCTCTTTGCCCTGGCATCCCCTCTGGGAAAGCACAGCATTCTTTGGGAAATCAGAGTCCGGTCTGAGGGATGCTCCTGTTTGCTTGAGCTGGTCTCCTCAGCACGGTGTAATAAACCCATATGGAGCGAAATCCTCTATGCCTGGGCATCCCTGCTGCATGGGAGAGAAGCGCGATTGCACCTGTGGAAAGAGCCTTAAGGAAAGGGAAATGTTTTTCACTCTGCTCCGCAGGAGCATATCTGTGGAAAGTGCAGCAAGCTGCCGGAGAGAAGAGCAGGAGCCGTTGGACTTCTGGTCTGGAAAAGATTGCGAAGCAGGAGAGCCGGCGATACAAGTATCCCCGGCTCCCAGTGCAGAGAGACAGAAGCCTGGCTGCTAAGGAGACAGGAAGGGATGCGTAGGGCAGGGCGCGTGCTCCACTCTTAGGAAGGAATCTGGGCAGAAAGCATGCCTGTCCTGAGCCTCTGGGCCCAAGGAGACAGCAGCTCCTTGGCCAGCTGTCCCTGGGGCAGACATGCGCTAGCCTCCAGGCGCCTACTCTGAACTCGCCGAATCAGCTCTCTGAAATAATGCGGAGTCAGATGCCGTCTTCCTCCATGATGGGGAAGCTCGGAGGAAGCATGGTGTTTAAGGGGAAGGAGTGGGCACAGTCCCCCAAAGCTCCCTAATCTGCGCACGGGCCTAGTGCAGGGATCCTGTCGCCTCCTCTCTCCTGTGGTGAAGGCACTGGCCTAGACCCGGAGTCTGCCTAATAGCCGGAGCAAATGGCAAAGCCTAACCTACCACAGAAGATGGTCATAGGCATAGAGTGCCATGCTAGGCCAAGCACGCTGCTGCAGGGTTGTGACTGTGTCTGCTTAGTTCCGCATAGCAAGGTGAATCCCGGGCGTAACCTCGGAGCCCGGGAAAGCAAGTCCCAAGAGGCACCAGCTCTCCCGCGGCTCTTCTTCGCTGCCGCGCAGAGTGAACACCCAAAGCCTTTCTGAGGAAGCAGCAGCGAAGTGCGGTTCGTGCCAAGCTGAAAACCTCTGCGTAAGCATAGTATTCCCTGGGAAATCAGAGTCGGATCTGAGGGCTGCTGTTGCTGCTTGCTTTAGACTCGTATTCGCAGCACGATGGGAGAAACCCGCATAGAGCGAAAGCCTCTTTGCCCTGGCATCCCCTCTGGGAAAGCACACCATTATTTCGGAAATCAGAGTCCGGTCTGAGTTATGCTCCTGTTTGCGTGAGCTGGTCTCCTCAGCACGGTGTAATAAACCCGCAGGGAGCGAAATCCTCTATGCCTGGGCATCCCCTCTGCCTGAGAGAGAAGCGCCGTTGCGCCTCTGGAAAGAGCATTAAAGAAAAGGGACACGTTTTTCAGGGCGGTCCCAAGGAGTAGTCTGTGGTAGGTGCAGCACGCTGCTCGGGGAGAAGAGCAAGTGCTGTTGGCCATGGTCTCGAAAAGGTGGCGAAGCAGGAGACCGGCCCTGGAAGGCACAGCGCCCGGAGGAAATACAAATGTCACCCACTCCCAGTGCAGAGAGACAGAAGCCTAGCTGCGAAGGAGACAGGAGAGGATGAGTAGGGCAGGGCATGTGCTCCACTCTTGGGAAGGAGTCTGGGCGGAGAGCATGCCTGTCCTTAACTCTGGGCCCAAGGTGACAGCAGTTCCTTGGCCACCCGTCCCTGGGGCAGACATGCGCTAGCCACCAGGCGCCTACTCTGAACTCGCAGAAACAGCTCCCTGAAATAACGGGGAGTCAGATGCCATCTTCCTCCAGGATGTGGAAGCTCGGAGGAGGCACGAGGTTTAAGGGGAAGGAGTGGGCACAGTCCCACAAACTCTCTAATCTGTGCACGGGCCGTGTGTAGGGATCCTGTCGCCTCCTCTCTCCTGTGGTGAAGGCACTGGCCTAGACCCCTAGGTTGCCTGAGAGCCGGAGCAAAAGCCAAAGCCTAACCTACCCCAGGAAATGGTCATAGGCATAGAGTGCCATGCTAGGCCAAGCACGCTGCTGCAGGGTTGTGACTGTGTCTGCTTAGTTCGGCATAGCAAGGTGAATCCCGGGCGTAAACTCGGAGACCGGGAGAGCAAGTCCCAAGAGGCAACAGCTCTCCCGCGGCTCTTCTTCCCTCCCGCGCAGAGTGAACACCCAAAGCCTTTCTGAGGAAGCAGCAGCGAAGTGCGGTTCGTGCCATGTGAAAACCTCTGCGAAAGCATAGCAGTCGCTGGGAAATTAGAGTCGGATCTGAGAGCTGCTGTTGCTGCTTGCTTTAGCCTAGTATTTGCAGAACGATGGGAGAAACCCGCATGGAGCGAAAGCCTCTTTGCCCTGGCATCCCCTCTGGGAAAGCACAGCATTCTTTGGGAAATCAGAGTCCGGTCTGAGGGATGCTCCTGTTTGCTTGAGCTGGTCTCCTCAGCACGGTGTAATAAACCCATATGGAGCGAAATCCTCTATGCCTGGGCATCCCTGCTGCATGGGAGAGAAGCGCGATTGCACCTGTGGAAAGAGCCTTAAGGAAAGGGAAATGTTTTTCACTCTGCTCCCCAGGAGCATATCTGTGGAAAGTGCAGCAAGCTGCCGGAGAGAAGAGCAGGAGCCGTTGGACTTCTGGTCTGGAAAAGATTGCGAAGCAGGAGAGCCGGCGATACAAGTATCCCCGGCTCCCAGTGCAGAGAGACAGAAGCCTGGCTGCTAAGGAGACAGGAAGGGATGCGTAGGGCAGGGCGCGTGCTCCACTCTTAGGAAGGAATCTGGGCAGAAAGCATGCCTGTCCTGAGCCTCTGGGCCCAAGGAGACAGCAGCTCCTTGGCCAGCTGTCCCTGGGGCAGACATGCGCTAGCCTCCAGGCGCCTACTCTGAACTCGCCGAATCAGCTCTCTGAAATAATGCGGAGTCAGATGCCGTCTTCCTCCATGATGGGGAAGCTCGGAGGAAGCATGGTGTTTAAGGGGAAGGAGTGGGCACAGTCCCCCAAAGCTCCCTAATCTGCGCACGGGCCTAGTGCAGGGATCCTGTCGCCTCCTCTCTCCTGTGGTGAAGGCACTGGCCTAGACCCGGAGTCTGCCTGATAGCCGGAGCAAATGGCAAAGCCTAACCTACCACAGAAGATGGTCATAGGCATAGAGTGCCATGCTAGGCCAAGCACGCTGCTGCAGGGTTGTGACTGTGTCTGCTTAGTTCCGCATAGCAAGGTGAATCCCGGGCGTAACCTCGGAGCCCGGGAAAGCAAGTCCCAAGAGGCACCAGCTCTCCCGCGGCTCTTCTTCGCTGCCGCGCAGAGTGAACACCCAAAGCCTTTCTGAGGAAGCAGCAGCGAAGTGCGGTTCGTGCCAAGCTGAAAACCTCTGCGTAAGCATAGTATTCCCTGGGAAATCAGAGTCGGATCTGAGGGCTGCTGTTGCTGCTTGCTTTAGACTCGTATTCGCAGCACGATGGGAGAAACCCGCATAGAGCGAAAGCCTCTTTGCCCTGGCATCCCCTCTGGGAAAGCACACCATTATTTCGGAAATCAGAGTCCGGTCTGAGTTATGCTCCTGTTTGCGTGAGCTGGTCTCCTCAGCACGGTGTAATAAACCCGCAGGGAGCGAAATCCTCTATGCCTGGGCATCCCCTCTGCCTGAGAGAGAAGCGCCGTTGCGCCTCTGGAAAGAGCATTAAAGAAAAGGGACACGTTTTTCAGGGGGGTCCCAAGGAGTAGTCTGTGGTAGGTGCAGCACGCTGCTCGGGGAGAAGAGCAAGTGCTGTTGGCCATGGTCTCGAAAAGGTGGCGAAGCAGGAGACCGGCCCTGGAAGGCACAGCGCCCGGAGGAAATACAAATGTCACCCACTCCCAGTGCAGAGAGACAGAAGCCTAGCTGCGAAGGAGACAGGAGAGGATGAGTAGGGCAGGGCATGTGCTCCACTCTTGGGAAGGAGTCTGGGCGGAGAGCATGCCTGTCCTTAACTCTGGGCCCAAGGAGACAGCAGTTCCTTGGCCACCCGTCCCTGGGGCAGACATGCGCTAGCCACCAGGCGCCTACTCTGAACTCGCAGAAACAGCTCCCTGAAATAACGGGGAGTCAGATGCCATCTTCCTCCAGGATGTGGAAGCTCGGAGGAGGCACGAGGTTTAAGGGGAAGGAGTGGGCACAGTCCCACAAACTCTCTAATCTGTGCACGGGCCGTGTGTAGGGATCCTGTCGCCTCCTCTCTCCTGTGGTGAAGGCACTGGCCTAGACCCCTAGGTTGCCTGAGAGCCGGAGCAAAAGCCAAAGCCTAACCTACCCCAGGAAATGGTCATAGGCATAGAGTGCCATGCTAGGCCAAGCACGCTGCTGCAGGGTTGTGACTGTGTCTGCTTAGTTCGGCATAGCAAGGTGAATCCCGGGCGTAAACTCGGAGACCGGGAGAGCAAGTCCCAAGAGGCAACAGCTCTCCCGCGGCTCTTCTTCCCTCCCGCGCAGAGTGAACACCCAAAGCCTTTCTGAGGAAGCAGCAGCGAAGTGCGGTTCGTGCCATGTGAAAACCTCTGCGAAAGCATAGCAGTCGCTGGGAAATTAGAGTCGGATCTGAGAGCTGCTGTTGCTGCTTGCTTTAGCCTAGTATTTGCAGAACGATGGGAGAAACCCGCATGGAGCGAAAGCCTCTTTGCCCTGGCATCCCCTCTGGGAAAGCACAGCATTCTTTGGGAAATCAGAGTCCGGTCTGAGGGATGCTCCTGTTTGCTTGAGCTGGTCTCCTCAGCACGGTGTAATAAACCCATATGGAGCGAAATCCTCTATGCCTGGGCATCCCTGCTGCATGGGAGAGAAGCGCGATTGCACCTGTGGAAAGAGCCTTAAGGAAAGGGAAATGTTTTTCACTCTGCTCCGCAGGAGCATATCTGTGGAAAGTGCAGCAAGCTGCCGGAGAGAAGAGCAGGAGCCGTTGGACTTCTGGTCTGGAAAAGATTGCGAAGCAGGAGAGCCGGCGATACAAGTATCCCCGGCTCCCAGTGCAGAGAGACAGAAGCCTGGCTGCTAAGGAGACAGGAAGGGATGCGTAGGGCAGGGCGCGTGCTCCACTCTTAGGAAGGAATCTGGGCAGAAAGCATGCCTGTCCTGAGCCTCTGGGCCCAAGGAGACAGCAGCTCCTTGGCCAGCTGTCCCTGGGGCAGACATGCGCTAGCCTCCAGGCGCCTACTCTGAACTCGCCGAATCAGCTCTCTGAAATAATGCGGAGTCAGATGCCGTCTTCCTCCATGATGGGGAAGCTCGGAGGAAGCATGGTGTTTAAGGGGAAGGAGTGGGCACAGTCCCCCAAAGCTCCCTAATCTGCGCACGGGCCTAGTGCAGGGATCCTGTCGCCTCCTCTCTCCTGTGGTGAAGGCACTGGCCTAGACCCGGAGTCTGCCTGATAGCCGGAGCAAATGGCAAAGCCTAACCTACCACAGAAGATGGTCATAGGCATAGAGTGCCATGCTAGGCCAAGCACGCTGCTGCAGGGTTGTGACTGTGTCTGCTTAGTTCCGCATAGCAAGGTGAATCCCGGGCGTAACCTCGGAGCCCGGGAAAGCAAGTCCCAAGAGGCACCAGCTCTCCCGCGGCTCTTCTTCGCTGCCGCGCAGAGTGAACACCCAAAGCCTTTCTGAGGAAGCAGCAGCGAAGTGCGGTTCGTGCCAAGCTGAAAACCTCTGCGTAAGCATAGTATTCCCTGGGAAATCAGAGTCGGATCTGAGGGCTGCTGTTGCTGCTTGCTTTAGACTCGTATTCGCAGCACGATGGGAGAAACCCGCATAGAGCGAAAGCCTCTTTGCCCTGGCATCCCCTCTGGGAAAGCACACCATTATTTCGGAAATCAGAGTCCGGTCTGAGTTATGCTCCTGTTTGCGTGAGCTGGTCTCCTCAGCACGGTGTAATAAACCCGCAGGGAGCGAAATCCTCTATGCCTGGGCATCCCCTCTGCCTGAGAGAGAAGCGCCGTTGCGCCTCTGGAAAGAGCATTAAAGAAAAGGGACACGTTTTTCAGGGGGGTCCCAAGGAGTAGTCTGTGGTAGGTGCAGCACGCTGCTCGGGGAGAAGAGCAAGTGCTGTTGGCCATGGTCTCGAAAAGGTGGCGAAGCAGGAGACCGGCCCTGGAAGGCACAGCGCCCGGAGGAAATACAAATGTCACCCACTCCCAGTGCAGAGAGACAGAAGCCTAGCTGCGAAGGAGACAGGAGAGGATGAGTAGGGCAGGGCATGTGCTCCACTCTTGGGAAGGAGTCTGGGCGGAGAGCATGCCTGTCCTTAACTCTGGGCCCAAGGAGACAGCAGTTCCTTGGCCACCCGTCCCTGGGGCAGACATGCGCTAGCCACCAGGCGCCTACTCTGAACTCGCAGAAACAGCTCCCTGAAATAACGGGGAGTCAGATGCCATCTTCCTCCAGGATGTGGAAGCTCGGAGGAGGCACGAGGTTTAAGGGGAAGGAGTGGGCACAGACCCACAAACTCTCTAATCTGTGCACGGGCCGTGTGTAGGGATCCTGTCGCCTCCTCTCTCCTGTGGTGAAGGCACTGGCCTAGACCCCTAGGTTGCCTGAGAGCCGGAGCAAAAGCCAAAGCCTAACCTACCCCAGGAAATGGTCATAGGCATAGAGTGCCATGCTAGGCCAAGCACGCTGCTGCAGGGTTGTGACTGTGTCTGCTTAGTTCGGCATAGCAAGGTGAATCCCGGGCGTAAACTCGGAGACCGGGAGAGCAAGTCCCAAGAGGCAACAGCTCTCCCGCGGCTCTTCTTCCCTCCCGCGCAGAGTGAACACCCAAAGCCTTTCTGAGGAAGCAGCAGCGAAGTGCGGTTCGTGCCATGTGAAAACCTCTGCGAAAGCATAGCAGTCGCTGGGAAATTAGAGTCGGATCTGAGAGCTGCTGTTGCTGCTTGCTTTAGCCTAGTATTTGCAGAACGATGGGAGAAACCCGCATGGAGCGAAAGCCTCTTTGCCCTGGCATCCCCTCTGGGAAAGCACAGCATTCTTTGGGAAATCAGAGTCCGGTCTGAGGGATGCTCCTGTTTGCTTGAGCTGGTCTCCTCAGCACGGTGTAATAAACCCATATGGAGCGAAATCCTCTATGCCTGGGCATCCCTGCTGCATGGGAGAGAAGCGCGATTGCACCTGTGGAAAGAGCCTTAAGGAAAGGGAAATGTTTTTCACTCTGCTCCGCAGGAGCATATCTGTGGAAAGTGCAGCAAGCTGCCGGAGAGAAGAGCAGGAGCCGTTGGACTTCTGGTCTGGAAAAGATTGCGAAGCAGGAGAGCCGGCGATACAAGTATCCCCGGCTCCCAGTGCAGAGAGACAGAAGCCTGGCTGCTAAGGAGACAGGAAGGGATGCGTAGGGCAGGGCGCGTGCTCCACTCTTAGGAAGGAATCTGGGCAGAAAGCATGCCTGTCCTGAGCCTCTGGGCCCAAGGAGACAGCAGCTCCTTGGCCAGCTGTCCCTGGGGCAGACATGCGCTAGCCTCCAGGCGCCTACTCTGAACTCGCCGAATCAGCTCTCTGAAATAATGCGGAGTCAGATGCCGTCTTCCTCCATGATGGGGAAGCTCGGAGGAAGCATGGTGTTTAAGGGGAAGGAGTGGGCACAGTCCCCCAAAGCTCCCTAATCTGCGCACGGGCCTAGTGCAGGGATCCTGTCGCCTCCTCTCTCCTGTGGTGAAGGCACTGGCCTAGACCCGGAGTCTGCCTGATAGCCGGAGCAAATGGCAAAGCCTAACCTACCACAGAAGATGGTCATAGGCATAGAGTGCCATGCTAGGCCAAGCACGCTGCTGCAGGGTTGTGACTGTGTCTGCTTAGTTCCGCATAGCAAGGTGAATCCCGGGCGTAACCTCGGAGCCCGGGAAAGCAAGTCCCAAGAGGCACCAGCTCTCCCGCGGCTCTTCTTCGCTGCTGCGCAGAGTGAACACCCAAAGCCTTTCTGAGGAAGCAGCAGCGAAGTGCGGTTCGTGCCAAGCTGAAAACCTCTGCGTAAGCATAGTATTCCCTGGGAAATCAGAGTCGGATCTGAGGGCTGCTGTTGCTGCTTGCTTTAGACTCGTATTCGCAGCACGATGGGAGAAACCCGCATAGAGCGAAAGCCTCTTTGCCCTGGCATCCCCTCTGGGAAAGCACACCATTATTTCGGAAATCAGAGTCCGGTCTGAGTTATGCTCCTGTTTGCGTGAGCTGGTCTCCTCAGCACGGTGTAATAAACCCGCAGGGAGCGAAATCCTCTATGCCTGGGCATCCCCTCTGCCTGAGAGAGAAGCGCCGTTGCGCCTCTGGAAAGAGCATTAAAGAAAAGGGACACGTTTTTCAGGGCGGTCCCAAGGAGTAGTCTGTGGTAGGTGCAGCACGCTGCTCGGGGAGAAGAGCAAGTGCTGTTGGCCATGGTCTCGAAAAGGTGGCGAAGCAGGAGACCGGCCCTGGAAGGCACAGCGCCCGGAGGAAATACAAATGTCACCCACTCCCAGTGCAGAGAGACAGAAGCCTAGCTGCGAAGGAGACAGGAGAGGATGAGTAGGGCAGGGCATGTGCTCCACTCTTGGGAAGGAGTCTGGGCGGAGAGCATGCCTGTCCTTAACTCTGGGCCCAAGGAGACAGCAGTTCCTTGGCCACCCGTCCCTGGGGCAGACATGCGCTAGCCACCAGGCGCCTACTCTGAACTCGCAGAAACAGCTCCCTGAAATAACGGGGAGTCAGATGCCATCTTCCTCCAGGATGTGGAAGCTCGGAGGAGGCACGAGGTTTAAGGGGAAGGAGTGGGCACAGTCCCACAAACTCTCTAATCTGTGCACGGGCCGTGTGTAGGGATCCTGTCGCCTCCTCTCTCCTGTGGTGAAGGCACTGGCCTAGACCCCTAGGTTGCCTGAGAGCCGGAGCAAAAGCCAAAGCCTAACCTACCCCAGGAAATGGTCATAGGCATAGAGTGCCATGCTAGGCCAAGCACGCTGCTGCAGGGTTGTGACTGTGTCTGCTTAGTTCGGCATAGCAAGGTGAATCCCGGGCGTAAACTCGGAGACCGGGAGAGCAAGTCCCAAGAGGCAACAGCTCTCCCGCGGCTCTTCTTCCCTCCCGCGCAGAGTGAACACCCAAAGCCTTTCTGAGGAAGCAGCAGCGAATTGCGGTTCGTGCCATGTGAAAACCTCTGCGAAAGCATAGCAGTCGCTGGGAAATTAGAGTCGGATCTGAGAGCTGCTTTTGCTGCTTGCTTTAGCCTAGGATTTGCAGAACGATGGGAGAAACCCGCATGGAGCGAAAGCCTCTTTGCCCTGGCATCCCCTCTGGGAAAGCACAGCATTCTTTGGGAAATCAGAGTCCGGTCTGAGGGATGCTCCTGTTTGCTTGAGCTGGTCTCCTCAGCACGGTGTAATAAACCCATATGGAGCGAAATCCTCTATGCCTGGGCATCCCTGCTGCATGGGAGAGAAGCGCGATTGCACCTGTGGAAAGAGCCTTAAGGAAAGGGAAATGTTTTTCACTCTGCTCCCCAGCAGCATATCTGTGGAAAGTGCAGCAAGCTGCCGGAGAGAAGAGCAGGAGCCGTTGGACTTCTGGTCTGGAAAAGATTGCGAAGCAGGAGAGCCGGCGATACAAGTATCCCCGGCTCCCAGTGCAGAGAGACAGAAGCCTGGCTGCTAAGGAGACAGGAAGGGATGCGTAGGGCAGGGCGCGTGCTCCACTCTTAGGAAGGAATCTGGGCAGAAAGCATGCCTGTCCTGAGCCTCTGGGCCCAAGGAGACAGCAGCTCCTTGGCCAGCTGTCCCTGGGGCAGACATGCGCTAGCCTCCAGGCGCCTACTCTGAACTCGCCGAATCAGCTCTCTGAAATAATGCGGAGTCAGATGCCGTCTTCCTCCATGATGGGGAAGCTCGGAGGAAGCATGGTGTTTAAGGGGAAGGAGTGGGCACAGTCCCCCAAAGCTCCCTAATCTGCGCACGGGCCTAGTGCAGGGATCCTGTCGCCTCCTCTCTCCTGTGGTGAAGGCACTGGCCTAGACCCGGAGTCTGCCTAATAGCCGGAGCAAATGGCAAAGCCTAACCTACCACAGAAGATGGTCATAGGCATAGAGTGCCATGCTAGGCCAAGCACGCTGCTGCAGGGTTGTGACTGTGTCTGCTTAGTTCCGCATAGCAAGGTGAATCCCGGGCGTAACCTCGGAGCCCGGGAAAGCAAGTCCCAAGAGGCACCAGCTCTCCCGCGGCTCTTCTTCGCTGCCGCGCAGAGTGAACACCCAAAGCCTTTCTGAGGAAGCAGCAGCGAAGTGCGGTTCGTGCCAAGCTGAAAACCTCTGCGTAAGCATAGTATTCCCTGGGAAATCAGAGTCGGATCTGAGGGCTGCTGTTGCTGCTTGCTTTAGACTCGTATTCGCAGCACGATGGGAGAAACCCGCATAGAGCGAAAGCCTCTTTGCCCTGGCATCCCCTCTGGGAAAGCACACCATTATTTCGGAAATCAGAGTCCGGTCTGAGTTATGCTCCTGTTTGCGTGAGCTGGTCTCCTCAGCACGGTGTAATAAACCCGCAGGGAGCGAAATCCTCTATGCCTGGGCATCCCCTCTGCCTGAGAGAGAAGCGCCGTTGCGCCTCTGGAAAGAGCATTAAAGAAAAGGGACACGTTTTTCAGGGCGGTCCCAAGGAGTAGTCTGTGGTAGGTGCAGCACGCTGCTCGGGGAGAAGAGCAAGTGCTGTTGGCCATGGTCTCGAAAAGGTGGCGAAGCAGGAGACCGGCCCTGGAAGGCACAGCGCCCGGAGGAAATACAAATGTCACCCACTCCCAGTGCAGAGAGACAGAAGCCTAGCTGCGAAGGAGACAGGAGAGGATGAGTAGGGCAGGGCATGTGCTCCACTCTTGGGAAGGAGTCTGGGCGGAGAGCATGCCTGTCCTTAACTCTGGGCCCAAGGAGACAGCAGTTCCTTGGCCACCCGTCCCTGGGGCAGACATGCGCTAGCCACCAGGCGCCTACTCTGAACTCGCAGAAACAGCTCCCTGAAATAACGGGGAGTCAGATGCCATCTTCCTCCAGGATGTGGAAGCTCGGAGGAGGCACGAGGTTTAAGGGGAAGGAGTGGGCACAGTCCCACAAACTCTCTAATCTGTGCACGGGCCGTGTGTAGGGATCCTGTCGCCTCCTCTCTCCTGTGGTGAAGGCACTGGCCTAGACCCCTAGGTTGCCTGAGAGCCGGAGCAAAAGCCAAAGCCTAACCTACCCCAGGAAATGGTCATAGGCATAGAGTGCCATGCTAGGCCAAGCACGCTGCTGCAGGGTTGTGACTGTGTCTGCTTAGTTCGGCATAGCAAGGTGAATCCCGGGCGTAAACTCGGAGACCGGGAGAGCAAGTCCCAAGAGGCAACAGCTCTCCCGCGGCTCTTCTTCCCTCCCGCGCAGAGTGAACACCCAAAGCCTTTCTGAGGAAGCAGCAGCGAAGTGCGGTTCGTGCCATGTGAAAACCTCTGCGAAAGCATAGCAGTCGCTGGGAAATTAGAGTCGGATCTGAGAGCTGCTGTTGCTGCTTGCTTTAGCCTAGTATTTGCAGAACGATGGGAGAAACCCGCATGGAGCGAAAGCCTCTTTGCCCTGGCATCCCCTCTGGGAAAGCACAGCATTCTTTGGGAAATCAGAGTCCGGTCTGAGGGATGCTCCTGTTTGCTTGAGCTGGTCTCCTCAGCACGGTGTAATAAACCCATATGGAGCGAAATCCTCTATGCCTGGGCATCCCTGCTGCATGGGAGAGAAGCGCGATTGCACCTGTGGAAAGAGCCTTAAGGAAAGGGAAATGTTTTTCACTCTGCTCCCCAGGAGCATATCTGTGGAAAGTGCAGCAAGCTGCCGGAGAGAAGAGCAGGAGCCGTTGGACTTCTGGTCTGGAAAAGATTGCGAAGCAGGAGAGCCGGCGATACAAGTATCCCCGGCTCCCAGTGCAGAGAGACAGAAGCCTGGCTGCTAAGGAGACAGGAAGGGATGCGTAGGGCAGGGCGCGTGCTCCACTCTTAGGAAGGAATCTGGGCAGAAAGCATGCCTGTCCTGAGCCTCTGGGCCCAAGGAGACAGCAGCTCCTTGGCCAGCTGTCCCTGGGGCAGACATGCGCTAGCCTCCAGGCGCCTACTCTGAACTCGCCGAATCAGCTCTCTGAAATAATGCGGAGTCAGATGCCGTCTTCCTCCATGATGGGGAAGCTCGGAGGAAGCATGGTGTTTAAGGGGAAGGAGTGGGCACAGTCCCCCAAAGCTCCCTAATCTGCGCACGGGCCTAGTGCAGGGATCCTGTCGCCTCCTCTCTCCTGTGGTGAAGGCACTGGCCTAGACCCGGAGTCTGCCTGATAGCCGGAGCAAATGGCAAAGCCTAACCTACCACAGAAGATGGTCATAGGCATAGAGTGCCATGCTAGGCCAAGCACGCTGCTGCAGGGTTGTGACTGTGTCTGCTTAGTTCCGCATAGCAAGGTGAATCCCGGGCGTAACCTCGGAGCCCGGGAAAGCAAGTCCCAAGAGGCACCAGCTCTCCCGCGGCTCTTCTTCGCTGCCGCGCAGAGTGAACACCCAAAGCCTTTCTGAGGAAGCAGCAGCGAAGTGCGGTTCGTGCCAAGCTGAAAACCTCTGCGTAAGCATAGTATTCCCTGGGAAATCAGAGTCGGATCTGAGGGCTGCTGTTGCTGCTTGCTTTAGACTCGTATTCGCAGCACGATGGGAGAAACCCGCATAGAGCGAAAGCCTCTTTGCCCTGGCATCCCCTCTGGGAAAGCACACCATTATTTCGGAAATCAGAGTCCGGTCTGAGTTATGCTCCTGTTTGCGTGAGCTGGTCTCCTCAGCACGGTGTAATAAACCCGCAGGGAGCGAAATCCTCTATGCCTGGGCATCCCCTCTGCCTGAGAGAGAAGCGCCGTTGCGCCTCTGGAAAGAGCATTAAAGAAAAGGGACACGTTTTTCAGGGCGGTCCCAAGGAGTAGTCTGTGGTAGGTGCAGCACGCTGCTCGGGGAGAAGAGCAAGTGCTGTTGGCCATGGTCTCGAAAAGGTGGCGAAGCAGGAGACCGGCCCTGGAAGGCACAGCGCCCGGAGGAAATACAAATGTCACCCACTCCCAGTGCAGAGAGACAGAAGCCTAGCTGCGAAGGAGACAGGAGAGGATGAGTAGGGCAGGGCATGTGCTCCACTCTTGGGAAGGAGTCTGGGCGGAGAGCATGCCTGTCCTTAACTCTGGGCCCAAGGAGACAGCAGTTCCTTGGCCACCCGTCCCTGGGGCAGACATGCGCTAGCCACCAGGCGCCTACTCTGAACTCGCAGAAACAGCTCCCTGAAATAACGGGGAGTCAGATGCCATCTTCCTCCAGGATGTGGAAGCTCGGAGGAGGCACGAGGTTTAAGGGGAAGGAGTGGGCACAGTCCCACAAACTCTCTAATCTGTGCACGGGCCGTGTGTAGGGATCCTGTCGCCTCCTCTCTCCTGTGGTGAAGGCACTGGCCTAGACCCCTAGGTTGCCTGAGAGCCGGAGCAAAAGCCAAAGCCTAACCTACCCCAGGAAATGGTCATAGGCATAGAGTGCCATGCTAGGCCAAGCACGCTGCTGCAGGGTTGTGACTGTGTCTGCTTAGTTCGGCATAGCAAGGTGAATCCCGGGCGTAAACTCGGAGACCGGGAGAGCAAGTCCCAAGAGGCAACAGCTCTCCCGCGGCTCTTCTTCCCTCCCGCGCAGAGTGAACACCCAAAGCCTTTCTGAGGAAGCAGCAGCGAAGTGCGGTTCGTGCCATGTGAAAACCTCTGCGAAAGCATAGCAGTCGCTGGGAAATTAGAGTCGGATCTGAGAGCTGCTGTTGCTGCTTGCTTTAGCCTAGTATTTGCAGAACGATGGGAGAAACCCGCATGGAGCGAAAGCCTCTTTGCCCTGGCATCCCCTCTGGGAAAGCACAGCATTCTTTGGGAAATCAGAGTCCGGTCTGAGGGATGCTCCTGTTTGCTTGAGCTGGTCTCCTCAGCACGGTGTAATAAACCCATATGGAGCGAAATCCTCTATGCCTGGGCATCCCTGCTGCATGGGAGAGAAGCGCGATTGCACCTGTGGAAAGAGCCTTAAGGAAAGGGAAATGTTTTTCACTCTGCTCCCCAGCAGCATATCTGTGGAAAGTGCAGCAAGCTGCCGGAGAGAAGAGCAGGAGCCGTTGGACTTCTGGTCTGGAAAAGATTGCGAAGCAGGAGAGCCGGCAATACAAGTATCCCCGGCTCCCAGTGCAGAGAGACAGAAGCCTGGCTGCTAAGGAGACAGGAAGGGATGCGTAGGGCAGGGCGCGTGCTCCACTCTTAGGAAGGAATCTGGGCAGAAAGCATGCCTGTCCTGAGCCTCTGGGCCCAAGGAGACAGCAGCTCCTTGGCCAGCTGTCCCTGGGGCAGACATGCGCTAGCCTCCAGGCGCCTACTCTGAACTCGCCGAATCAGCTCTCTGAAATAATGCGGAGTCAGATGCCGTCTTCCTCCATGATGGGGAAGCTCGGAGGAAGCATGGTGTTTAAGGGGAAGGAGTGGGCACAGTCCCCCAAAGCTCCCTAATCTGCGCACGGGCCTAGTGCAGGGATCCTGTCGCCTCCTCTCTCCTGTGGTGAAGGCACTGGCCTAGACCCGGAGTCTGCCTGATAGCCGGAGCAAATGGCAAAGCCTAACCTACCACAGAAGATGGTCATAGGCATAGAGTGCCATGCTAGGCCAAGCACGCTGCTGCAGGGTTGTGACTGTGTCTGCTTAGTTCCGCATAGCAAGGTGAATCCCGGGCGTAACCTCGGAGCCCGGGAAAGCAAGTCCCAAGAGGCACCAGCTCTCCCGCGGCTCTTCTTCGCTGCTGCGCAGAGTGAACACCCAAAGCCTTTCTGAGGAAGCAGCAGCGAAGTGCGGTTCGTGCCAAGCTGAAAACCTCTGCGTAAGCATAGTATTCCCTGGGAAATCAGAGTCGGATCTGAGGGCTGCTGTTGCTGCTTGCTTTAGACTCGTATTCGCAGCACGATGGGAGAAACCCGCATAGAGCGAAAGCCTCTTTGCCCTGGCATCCCCTCTGGGAAAGCACACCATTATTTCGGAAATCAGAGTCCGGTCTGAGTTATGCTCCTGTTTGCGTGAGCTGGTCTCCTCAGCACGGTGTAATAAACCCGCAGGGAGCGAAATCCTCTATGCCTGGGCATCCCCTCTGCCTGAGAGAGAAGCGCCGTTGCGCCTCTGGAAAGAGCATTAAAGAAAAGGGACACGTTTTTCAGGGCGGTCCCAAGGAGTAGTCTGTGGTAGGTGCAGCACGCTGCTCGGGGAGAAGAGCAAGTGCTGTTGGCCATGGTCTCGAAAAGGTGGCGAAGCAGGAGACCGGCCCTGGAAGGCACAGCGCCCGGAGGAAATACAAATGTCACCCACTCCCAGTGCAGAGAGACAGAAGCCTAGCTGCGAAGGAGACAGGAGAGGATGAGTAGGGCAGGGCATGTGCTCCACTCTTGGGAAGGAGTCTGGGCGGAGAGCATGCCTGTCCTTAACTCTGGGCCCAAGGAGACAGCAGTTCCTTGGCCACCCGTCCCTGGGGCAGACATGCGCTAGCCACCAGGCGCCTACTCTGAACTCGCAGAAACAGCTCCCTGAAATAACGGGGAGTCAGATGCCATCTTCCTCCAGGATGTGGAAGCTCGGAGGAGGCACGAGGTTTAAGGGGAAGGAGTGGGCACAGTCCCACAAACTCTCTAATCTGTGCACGGGCCGTGTGTAGGGATCCTGTCGCCTCCTCTCTCCTGTGGTGAAGGCACTGGCCTAGACCCCTAGGTTGCCTGAGAGCCGGAGCAAAAGCCAAAGCCTAACCTACCCCAGGAAATGGTCATAGGCATAGAGTGCCATGCTAGGCCAAGCACGCTGCTGCAGGGTTGTGACTGTGTCTGCTTAGTTCGGCATAGCAAGGTGAATCCCGGGCGTAAACTCGGAGACCGGGAGAGCAAGTCCCAAGAGGCAACAGCTCTCCCGCGGCTCTTCTTCCCTCCCGCGCAGAGTGAACACCCAAAGCCTTTCTGAGGAAGCAGCAGCGAAGTGCGGTTCGTGCCATGTGAAAACCTCTGCGAAAGCATAGCAGTCGCTGGGAAATTAGAGTCGGATCTGAGAGCTGCTGTTGCTGCTTGCTTTAGCCTAGTATTTGCAGAACGATGGGAGAAACCCGCATGGAGCGAAAGCCTCTTTGCCCTGGCATCCCCTCTGGGAAAGCACAGCATTCTTTGGGAAATCAGAGTCCGGTCTGAGGGATGCTCCTGTTTGCTTGAGCTGGTCTCCTCAGCACGGTGTAATAAACCCATATGGAGCGAAATCATGCCTGGGCATCCCTGCTGCATGGGAGAGAAGCGCGATTGCACCTGTGGAAAGAGCCTTAAGGAAAGGGAAATGTTTTTCACTCTGCTCCGCAGGAGCATATCTGTGGAAAGTGCAGCAAGCTGCCGGAGAGAAGAGCAGGAGCCGTTGGACTTGTGGTCTGGAAAAGATTGCGAAGGAAGAGAGCCGGCGATACAAGTATCCCCGGCTCCCAGTGCAGAGAGACAGAAGCCTGGCTGCTAAGGAGACAGGAAGGGATGCGTAGGGCAGGGCACGTGCTCCACTCTTAGGAAGGAATCTGGGCAGAAAGCATGCCTGTCCTGAGCCTCTGGGCCCAAGGAGACAGCAGCTCCTTGGCCAGCTGTCCCTGGGGCAGACATGCGCTAGCCTCCAGGCGCCTACTCTGAACTCGCCGAATCAGCTCTCTGAAATAATGCGGAGTCAGATGCCGTCTTCCTCCATGATGGGGAAGCTCGGAGGAAGCATGGTGTTTAAGGGGAAGGAGTGGGCACAGTCCCCCAAAGCTCCCTAATCTGCGCACGGGCCTAGTGCAGGGATCCTGTCGCCTCCTCTCTACTGTGGTGAAGGCACTGGCCTAGACCCGGAGTCTGCCTGATAGCCGGAGCAAATGGCAAAGCCTAACCTACCACAGAAGATGGTCATAGGCATAGAGTGCCATGCTAGGCCAAGCACGCTGCTGCAGGGTTGTGACTGTGTCTGCTTAGTTCCGCATAGCAAGGTGAATCCCGGGCGTAACCTCGGAGCCCGGGAAAGCAAGTCCCAAGAGGCACCAGCTCTCCCGCGGCTCTTCTTCGCTGCCGCGCAGACTGAACACCCAAAGCCTTTCTGAGGAAGCAGCAGCGAAGTGCGGTTCGTGCCAAGCTGAAAACCTCTGCGTAAGCATAGTATTCCCTGGGAAATCAGAGTCGGATCTGAGGGCTGCTGTTGCTGCTTGCTTTAGACTCGTATTCGCAGCACGATGGGAGAAACCCGCATAGAGCGAAAGCCTCTTTGCCCTGGCATCCCCTCTGGGAAAGCACACCATTATTTCGGAAATCAGAGTCCGGTCTGAGTTATGCTCCTGTTTGCGTGAGCTGGTCTCCTCAGCACGGTGTAATAAACCCGCAGGGAGCGAAATCCTCTATGCCTGGGCATCCCGTCTGCCTGAGAGAGAAGCGCCGTTGCGCCTCTGGAAAGAGCATTAAAAAAGGGACACGTTTTTCAGGGCGGTCCCAAGGAGTAGTCTGTGGTAGGTGCAGCACGCTGCTCGGGGAGAAGAGCAAGTGCTGTTGGCCATGGTCTCGAAAAGGTGGCGAAGCAGGAGACCGGCCCTGGAAGGCACAGCGCCCGGAGGAAATACAAATGTCACCCACTCCCAGTGCAGAGAGACAGAAGCCTAGCTGCGAAGGAGACAGGAGAGGATGAGTAGGGCAGGGCATGTGCTCCACTCTTGGGAAGGAGTCTGGGCGGAGAGCATGCCTGTCCTTAACTCTGGGCCCAAGGAGACAGCAGTTCCTTGGCCACCCGTCCCTGGGGCAGACATGCGCTAGCCACCAGGCGCCTACTCTGAACTCGCAGAAACAGCTCCCTGAAATAACGGGGAGTCAGATGCCATCTTCCTCCAGGATGTGGAAGCTCGGAGGAGGCACGAGGTTTAAGGGGAAGGAGTGGGCACAGTCCCACAAACTCTCTAATCTGTGCACGGGCCGTGTGTAGGGATCCTGTCGCCTCCTCTCTCCTGTGGTGAAGGCACTGGCCTAGACCCCTAGGTTGCCTGAGAGCCGGAGCAAAAGCCAAAGCCTAACCTACCCCAGGAAATGGTCATAGGCATAGAGTGCCATGCTAGGCCAAGCACGCTGCTGCAGGGTTGTGACTGTGTCTGCTTAGTTCGGCATAGCAAGGTGAATCCCGGGCGTAACTCGGAGACCGGGAGAGCAAGTCCCAAGAGGCAACAGCTCTCCCGCGGCTCTTCTTCCCTCCCGCGCACAGTGAACACCCAAAGCCTTTCTGAGGAAGCAGCAGCGAAGTGCGGTTCGTGCCATGTGAAAACCTCTGCAAAAGCATAGCAGTCGCTGGGAAATTAGAGTCGGATCTGAGAGCTGCTGTTGCTGCTTGCTTTAGCCTAGTATTTGCAGAACGATGGGAGAAACCCGCATGGAGCGAAAGCCTCTTTGCCCTGGCATCCCCTCTGGGAAAGCACAGCATTCTTTGGGAAATCAGAGTCCGGTCTGAGGGATGCTCCTGTTTGCTTGAGCTGGTCTCCTCAGCACGGTGTAATAAACCCATATGGTGCGAAATCCTCTATGCCTGGGCATCCCTGCTGCATGGGAGAGAAGCGCGATTGCACCTGTGGAAAGAGCCTTAAGGAAAGGGAAATGTTTTTCACTCTGCTCCGCAGGAGCATATCTGTGGAAAGTGCAGCAAGCTGCCGGAGAGAAGAGCAGGAGCCGTTGGACTTCTGGTCTGGAAAAGATTGCGAAGGAGGAGAGCCGGCGATACAAGTATCCCCGGCTCCCAGTGCAGAGAGACAGAAGCCTGGCTGCTAAGGAGACAGGAAGGGATGCGTAGGGCAGGGCGCGTGCTCCACTCTTAGGAAGGAATCTGGGCAGAAAGCATGCCTGTCCTGAGCCTCTGGGCCCAAGGAGACAGCAGCTCCTTGGCCAGCTGTCCCTGGGGCAGACATGCGCTAGCCTCCAGGCGCCTACTCTGAACTCGCCGAATCAGCTCTCTGAAATAATGCGGAGTCAGATGCCGTCTTCCTCCATGATGGGGAAGCTCGGAGGAAGCATGGTGTTTAAGGGGAAGGAGTGGGCACAGTCCCCCAAAGCTCCCTAATCTGCGCACGGGCCTAGTGCAGGGATCCTGTCGCATCCTCTCTCCTGTGGTGAAGGCACTGGCCTAGACCCGGAGTCTGCCTGATAGCCGGAGCAAATGGCAAAGCCTAACCTACCACAGAAGATGGTCATAGGCATAGAGTGCCATGCTAGGCCAAGCACGCTGCTGCAGGGTTGTGACTGTGTCTGCTTAGTTCCGCATAGCAAGGTGAATCCCGGGCGTAACCTCGGAGCCCGGGAAAGCAAGTCCCAAGAGGCACCAGCTCTCCCGCGGCTCTTCTTCGCTGCCGCGCAGAGTGAACACCCAAAGCCTTTCTGAGGAAGCAGCAGCGAAGTGCGGTTCGTGCCAAGCTGAAAACCTCTGCGTAAGCATAGTATTCCCTGGGAAATCAGAGTCGGATCTGAGGGCTGCTGTTGCTGCTTGCTTTAGACTCGTATTCGCAGCACGATGGGAGAAACCCGCATAGAGCGAAAGCCTCTTTGCCCTGGCATCCCCTCTGGGAAAGCACACCATTATTTCGGAAATCAGAGTCCGGTCTGAGTTATGCTCCTGTTTGCGTGAGCTGGTCTCCTCAGCACGGTGTAATAAACCCGCAGGGAGAGAAATCCTCTATGCCTGGGCATCCCCTCTGCCTCAGAGAGAAGCGCCGTTGCGCCTCTGGAAAGAGCATTAAAGAAAAGGGACACGTTTTTCAGGGCGGTCCCAAGGAGTAGTCTGTGGTAGGTGCAGCACGCTGCTCGGGGAGAAGAGCAAGTGCTGTTGGCCATGGTCTCGAAAAGGTGGCGAAGCAGGAGACCGGCCCTGGAAGGCACAGCGCCCGGAGGAAATACAAATGTCACCCACTCCCAGTGCAGAGAGACAGAAGCCTAGCTGCGAAGGAGACAGGAGAGGATGAGTAGGGCAGGGCATGTGCTCCACTCTTGGGAAGGAGTCTGGGCGGAGAGCATGCCTGTCCTTAACTCTGGGCCCAAGGAGACAGCAGTTCCTTGGCCACCCGTCCCTGGGGCAGACATGCGCTAGCCACCAGGCGCCTACTCTGAACTCGCAGAAACAGCTCCCTGAAATAACGGGGAGTCAGATGCCATCTTCCTCCAGGATGTGGAAGCTCGGAGGAGGCACGAGGTTTAAGGGGAAGGAGTGGGCACAGTCCCACAAACTCTCTAATCTGTGCACGGGCCGTGTGTAGGGATCCTGTCGCCTCCTCTCTCCTGTGGTGAAGGCACTGGCCTAGACCCCTAGGTTGCCTGAGAGCCGGAGCAAAAGCCAAAGCCTAACCTGCCCCAGGAAATGGTCATAGGCATAGAGTGCCATGCTAGGCCAAGCACGCTGCTGCAGGGTTGTGACTGTGTCTGCTTAGTTCGGCATAGCAAGGTGAATCCCGGGCGTAAACTCGGAGACCGGGAGAGCAAGTCCCAAGAGGCAACAGCTCTCCCGCGGCTCTTCTTCCCTCCCGCGCACAGTGAACACCCAAAGCCTTTCTGAGGAAGCAGCAGCGAAGTGCGGTTCGTGCCATGTGAAAACCTCTGCGAAAGCATAGCAGTCGCTGGGAAATTAGAGTCGGATCTGAGAGCTGCTGTTGCTGCTTGCTTTAGCCTAGTATTTGCAGAACGATGGGAGAAACCCGCATGGAGCGAAAGCCTCTTTGCCCTGGCATCCCCTCTGGGAAAGCACAGCATTCTTTGGGAAATCAGAGTCCGGTCTGAGGGATGCTCCTTTTTGCTTGAGCTGGTCTCCTCAGCACGGTGTAATAAACCCATATGGAGCGAAATCCTCTATGCCTGGGCATCCCTGCTGCATGGGAGAGAAGCGCGATTGCACCTGTGGAAAGAGCCTTAAGGAAAGGGAAATGTTTTTCACTCTGCTCCGCAGGAGCATATCTGTGGAAAGTGCAGCAAGCTGCCGGAGAGAAGAGCAGGAGCCGTTGGACTTCTGGTCTGGAAAAGATTGCGAAGCAGGAGAGCCGGCAATACAAGTATCCCCGGCTCCCAGTGCAGAGAGACAGAAGCCTGGCTGCTAAGGAGACAGGAAGGGATGCGTAGGGCAGGGCGCGTGCTCCACTCTTAGGAAGGAATCTGGGCAGAAAGCATGCCTGTCCTGAGCCTCTGGGCCCAAGGAGACAGCAGCTCCTTGGCCAGCTGTCCCTGGGGCAGACATGCGCTAGCCTCCAGGCGCCTACTCTGAACTCGCCGAATCAGCTCTCTGAAATAATGCGGAGTCAGATGCCGTCTTCCTCCATGATGGGGAAGCTCGGAGGAAGCATGGTGTTTAAGGGGAAGGAGTGGGCACAGTCCCCCAAAGCTCCCTAATCTGCGCACGGGCCTAGTGCAGGGATCCTGTCGCCTCCTCTCTCCTGTGGTGAAGGCACTGGCCTAGACCCGGAGTCTGCCTGATAGCCGGAGCAAATGGCAAAGCCTAACCTACCACAGAAGATGGTCATAGGCATAGAGTGCCATGCTAGGCCAAGCACGCTGCTGCAGGGTTGTGACTGTGTCTGCTTAGTTCCGCATAGCAAGGTGAATCCCGGGCGTAACCTCGGAGCCCGGGAAAGCAAGTCCCAAGAGGCACCAGCTCTCCCGCGGCTCTTCTTCGCTGCCGCGCAGAGTGAACACCCAAAGCCTTTCTGAGGAAGCAGCAGCGAAGTGCGGTTCGTGCCAAGCTGAAAACCTCTGCGTAAGCATAGTATTCCCTGGGAAATCAGAGTCGGATCTGAGGGCTGCTGTTGCTGCTTGCTTTAGACTCGTATTCGCAGCACGATGGGAGAAACCCGCATAGAGCGAAAGCCTCTTTGCCCTGGCATCCCCTCTGGGAAAGCACACCATTATTTCGGAAATCAGAGTCCGGTCTGAGTTATGCTCCTGTTTGCGTGAGCTGGTCTCCTCAGCACGGTGTAATAAACCCGCAGGGAGAGAAATCCTCTATGCCTGGGCATCCCCTCTGCCTCAGAGAGAAGCGCCGTTGCGCCTCTGGAAAGAGCATTAAAGAAAAGGGACACGTTTTTCAGGGCGGTCCCAAGGAGTAGTCTGTGGTAGGTGCAGCACGCTGCTCGGGGAGAAGAGCAAGTGCTGTTGGCCATGGTCTCGAAAAGGTGGCGAAGCAGGAGACCGGCCCTGGAAGGCACAGCGCCCGGAGGAAATACAAATGTCACCCACTCCCAGTGCAGAGAGACAGAAGCCTAGCTGCGAAGGAGACAGGAGAGGATGAGTAGGGCAGGGCATGTGCTCCACTCTTGGGAAGGAGTCTGGGCGGAGAGCATGCCTGTCCTTAACTCTGGGCCCAAGGAGACAGCAGTTCCTTGGCCACCCGTCCCTGGGGCAGACATGCGCTAGCCACCAGGCGCCTACTCTGAACTCGCAGAAACAGCTCCCTGAAATAACGGGGAGTCAGATGCCATCTTCCTCCAGGATGTGGAAGCTCGGAGGAGGCACGAGGTTTAAGGGGAAGGAGTGGGCACAGTCCCACAAACTCTCTAATCTGTGCACGGGCCGTGTGTAGGGATCCTGTCGCCTCCTCTCTCCTGTGGTGAAGGCACTGGCCTAGACCCCTAGGTTGCCTGAGAGCCGGAGCAAAAGCCAAAGCCTAACCTACCCCAGGAAATGGTCATAGGCATAGAGTGCCATGCTAGGCCAAGCACGCTGCTGCAGGGTTGTGACTGTGTCTGCTTAGTTCGGCATAGCAAGGTGAATCCCGGGCGTAAACTCGGAGACCGGGAGAGCAAGTCCCAAGAGGCAACAGCTCTCCCGCGGCTCTTCTTCCCTCCCGCGCAGAGTGAACACCCAAAGCCTTTCTGAGGAAGCAGCAGCGAAGTGCGGTTCGTGCCATGTGAAAACCTCTGCAAAAGCATAGCAGTCGCTGGGAAATTAGAGTCGGATCTGAGAGCTGCTGTTGCTGCTTGCTTTAGCCTAGTATTTGCAGAACGATGGGAGAAACCCGCATGGAGCGAAAGCCTCTTTGCCCTGGCATCCCCTCTGGGAAAGCACAGCATTCTTTGGGAAATCAGAGTCCGGTCTGAGGGATGCTCCTGTTTGCTTGAGCTGGTCTCCTCAGCACGGTGTAATAAACCCATATGGAGCGAAATCCTCTATGCCTGGGCATCCCTGCTGCATGGGAGAGAAGCGCGATTGCACCTGTGGAAAGAGCCTTAAGGAAAGGGAAATGTTTTTCACTCTGCTCCCCAGGAGCATATCTGTGGAAAGTGCAGCAAGCTGCCGGAGAGAAGAGCAGGAGCCGTTGGACTTCTGGTCTGGAAAAGATTGCGAAGCAGGAGAGCCGGCAATACAAGTATCCCCGGCTCCCAGTGCAGAGAGACAGAAGCCTGGCTGCTAAGGAGACAGGAAGGGATGCGTAGGGCAGGGCGCGTGCTCCACTCTTAGGAAGGAATCTGGGCAGAAAGCATGCCTGTCCTGAGCCTCTGGGCCCAAGGAGACAGCAGCTCCTTGGCCAGCTGTCCCTGGGGCAGACATGCGCTAGCCTCCAGGCGCCTACTCTGAACTCGCCGAATCAGCTCTCTGAAATAATGCGGAGTCAGATGCCGTCTTCCTCCATGATGGGGAAGCTCGGAGGAAGCATGGTGTTTAAGGGGAAGGAGTGGGCACAGTCCCCCAAAGCTCCCTAATCTGCGCACGGGCCTAGTGCAGGGATCCTGTCGCCTCCTCTCTCCTGTGGTGAAGGCACTGGCCTAGACCCGGAGTCTGCCTGATAGCCGGAGCAAATGGCAAAGCCTAACCTACCACAGAAGATGGTCATAGGCATAGAGTGCCATGCTAGGCCAAGCACGCTGCTGCAGGGTTGTGACTGTGTCTGCTTAGTTCCGCATAGCAAGGTGAATCCCGGGCGTAACCTCGGAGCCCGGGAAAGCAAGTCCCAAGAGGCACCAGCTCTCCCGCGGCTCTTCTTCGCTGCCGCGCAGAGTGAACACCCAAAGCCTTTCTGAGGAAGCAGCAGCGAAGTGCGGTTCGTGCCAAGCTGAAAACCTCTGCGTAAGCATAGTATTCCCTGGGAAATCAGAGTCGGATCTGAGGGCTGCTGTTGCTGCTTGCTTTAGACTCGTATTCGCAGCACGATGGGAGAAACCCGCATAGAGCGAAAGCCTCTTTGCCCTGGCATCCCCTCTGGGAAAGCACACCATTATTTCGGAAATCAGAGTCCGGTCTGAGTTATGCTCCTGTTTGCGTGAGCTGGTCTCCTCAGCACGGTGTAATAAACCCGCAGGGAGCGAAATCCTCTATGCCTGGGCATCCCGTCTGCCTGAGAGAGAAGCGCCGTTGCGCCTCTGGAAAGAGCATTAAAGAAAAGGGACACGTTTTTCAGGGCGGTCCCAAGGAGTAGTCTGTGGTAGGTGCAGCACGCTGCTCGGGGAGAAGAGCAAGTGCTGTTGGCCATGGTCTCGAAAAGGTGGCGAAGCAGGAGACCGGCCCTGGAAGGCACAGCGCCCGGAGGAAATACAAATGTCACCCAATCCCAGTGCAGAGAGACAGAAGCCTAGCTGCGAAGGAGACAGGAGAGGATGAGTAGGGCAGGGCATGTGCTCCACTCTTGGGAAGGAGTCTGGGCGGAGAGCATGCCTGTCCTTAACTCTGGGCCCAAGGAGACAGCAGTTCCTTGGCCACCCGTCCCTGGGGCAGACATGCGCTAGCCACCAGGCGCCTACTCTGAACTCGCAGAAACAGCTCCCTGAAATAACGGGGAGTCAGATGCCATCTTCCTCCAGGATGTGGAAGCTCGGAGGAGGCACGAGGTTTAAGGGGAAGGAGTGGGCACAGACCCACAAACTCTCTAATCTGTGCACGGGCCGTGTGTAGGGATCCTGTCGCCTCCTCTCTCCTGTGGTGAAGGCACTGGCCTAGACCCCTAGGTTGCCTGAGAGCCGGAGCAAAAGCCAAAGCCTAACCTACCCCAGGAAATGGTCATAGGCATAGAGTGCCATGCTAGGCCAAGCACGCTGCTGCAGGGTTGTGACTGTGTCTGCTTAGTTCGGCATAGCAAGGTGAATCCCGGGCGTAAACTCGGAGACCGGGAGAGCAAGTCCCAAGAGGCAACAGCTCTCCCGCGGCTCTTCTTCCCTCCCGCGCAGAGTGAACACCCAAAGCCTTTCTGAGGAAGCAGCAGCGAAGTGCGGTTCGTGCCATGTGAAAACCTCTGCGAAAGCATAGCAGTCGCTGGGAAATTAGAGTCGGATCTGAGAGCTGCTGTTGCTGCTTGCTTTAGCCTAGTATTTGCAGAACGATGGGAGAAACCCGCATGGAGCGAAAGCCTCTTTGCCCTGGCATCCCCTCTGGGAAAGCACAGCATTCTTTGGGAAATCAGAGTCCGGTCTGAGGGATGCTCCTGTTTGCTTGAGCTGGTCTCCTCAGCACGGTGTAATAAACCCATATGGAGCGAAATCCTCTATGCCTGGGCATCCCTGCTGCATGGGAGAGAAGCGCGATTGCACCTGTGGAAAGAGCCTTAAGGAAAGGGAAATGTTTTTCACTCTGCTCCGCAGGAGCATATCTGTGGAAAGTGCAGCAAGCTGCCGGAGAGAAGAGCAGGAGCCGTTGGACTTCTGGTCTGGAAAAGATTGCGTAGCAGGAGAGCCGGCGATACAAGTATCCCCGGCTCCCAGTGCAGAGAGACAGAAGCCTGGCTGCTAAGGAGACAGGAAGGGATGCGTAGGGCAGGGCGCGTGCTCCACTCTTAGGAAGGAATCTGGGCAGAAAGCATGCCTGTCCTGAGCCTCTGGGCCCAAGGAGACAGCAGCTCCTTGGCCAGCTGTCCCTGGGGCAGACATGCGCTAGCCTCCAGGCGCCTACTCTGAACTCGCCGAATCAGCTCTCTGAAATAATGCGGAGTCAGATGCCGTCTTCCTCCATGATGGGGAAGCTCGGAGGAAGCATGGTGTTTAAGGGGAAGGAGTGGGCACAGTCCCCCAAAGCTCCCTAATCTGCGCACGGGCCTAGTGCAGGGATCCTGTCGCCTCCTCTCTCCTGTGGTGAAGGCACTGGCCTAGACCCGGAGTCTGCCTGATAGCCGGAGCAAATGGCAAAGCCTAACCTACCACAGAAGATGGTCATAGGCATAGAGTGCCATGCTAGGCCAAGCACGCTGCTGCAGGGTTGTGACTGTGTCTGCTTAGTTCCGCATAGCAAGGTGAATCCCGGGCGTAACCTCGGAGCCCGGGAAAGCAAGTCCCAAGAGGCACCAGCTCTCCCGCGGCTCTTCTTCGCTGCCGCGCAGAGTGAACACCCAAAGCCTTTCTGAGGAAGCAGCAGCGAAGTGCGGTTCGTGCCAAGCTGAAAACCTCTGCGTAAGCATAGTATTCCCTGGGAAATCAGAGTCGGATCTGAGGGCTGCTGTTGCTGCTTGCTTTAGACTCGTATTCGCAGCACGATGGGAGAAACCCGCATAGAGCGAAAGCCTCTTTGCCCTGGCATCCCCTCTGGGAAAGCACACCATTATTTCGGAAATCAGAGTCCGGTCTGAGTTATGCTCCTGTTTGCGTGAGCTGGTCTCCTCAGCACGGTGTAATAAACCCGCAGGGAGCGAAATCCTCTATGCCTGGGCATCCCCTCTGCCTGAGAGAGAAGCGCCGTTGCGCCTCTGGAAAGAGCATTAAAGAAAAGGGACACGTTTTTCAGGGCGGTCCCAAGGAGTAGTCTGTGGTAGGTGCAGCACGCTGCTCGGGGAGAAGAGCAAGTGCTGTTGGCCATGGTCTCGAAAAGGTGGCGAAGCAGGAGACCGGCCCTGGAAGGCACAGCGCCCGGAGGAAATACAAATGTCACCCACTCCCAGTGCAGAGAGACAGAAGCCTAGCTGCGAAGGAGACAGGAGAGGATGAGTAGGGCAGGGCATGTGCTCCACTCTTGGGAAGGAGTCTGGGCGGAGAGCATGCCTGTCCTTAACTCTGGGCCCAAGGAGACAGCAGTTCCTTGGCCACCCGTCCCTGGGGCAGACATGCGCTAGCCACCAGGCGCCTACTCTGAACTCGCAGAAACAGCTCCCTGAAATAACGGGGAGTCAGATGCCATCTTCCTCCAGGATGTGGAAGCTCGGAGGAGGCACGAGGTTTAAGGGGAAGGAGTGGGCACAGTCCCACAAACTCTCTAATCTGTGCACGGGCCGTGTGTAGGGATCCTGTCGCCTCCTCTCTCCTGTGGTGAAGGCACTGGCCTAGACCCCTAGGTTGCCTGAGAGCCGGAGCAAAAGCCAAAGCCTAACCTACCCCAGGAAATGGTCATAGGCATAGAGTGCCATGCTAGGCCAAGCACGCTGCTGCAGGGTTGTGACTGTGTCTGCTTAGTTCGGCATAGCAAGGTGAATCCCGGGCGTAAACTCGGAGACCGGGAGAGCAAGTCCCAAGAGGCAACAGCTCTCCCGCGGCTCTTCTTCCCTCCCGCGCAGAGTGAACACCCAAAGCCTTTCTGAGGAAGCAGCAGCGAAGTGCGGTTCGTGCCATGTGAAAACCTCTGCAAAAGCATAGCAGTCGCTGGGAAATTAGAGTCGGATCTGAGAGCTGCTGTTGCTGCTTGCTTTAGCCTAGTATTTGCAGAACGATGGGAGAAACCCGCATGGAGCGAAAGCCTCTTTGCCCTGGCATCCCCTCTGGGAAAGCACAGCATTCTTTGGGAAATCAGAGTCCGGTCTGAGGGATGCTCCTGTTTGCTTGAGCTGGTCTCCTCAGCACGGTGTAATAAACCCATATGGAGCGAAATCCTCTATGCCTGGGCATCCCTGCTGCATGGGAGAGAAGCGCGATTGCACCTGTGGAAAGAGCCTTAAGGAAAGGGAAATGTTTTTCACTCTGCTCCCCAGGAGCATATCTGTGGAAAGTGCAGCAAGCTGCCGGAGAGAAGAGCAGGAGCCGTTGAACTTCTGGTCTGGAAAAGATTGCGAAGCAGGAGAGCCGGCAATACAAGTATCCCCGGCTCCCAGTGCAGAGAGACAGAAGCCTGGCTGCTAAGGAGACAGGAAGGGATGCGTAGGGCAGGGCGCGTGCTCCACTCTTAGGAAGGAATCTGGGCAGAAAGCATGCCTGTCCTGAGCCTCTGGGCCCAAGGAGACAGCAGCTCCTTGGCCAGCTGTCCCTGGGGCAGACATGCGCTAGCCTCCAGGCGCCTACTCTGAACTCGCCGAATCAGCTCTCTGAAATAATGCGGAGTCAGATGCCGTCTTCCTCCATGATGGGGAAGCTCGGAGGAAGCATGGTGTTTAAGGGGAAGGAGTGGGCACAGTCCCCCAAAGCTCCCTAATCTGCGCACGGGCCTAGTGCAGGGATCCTGTCGCCTCCTCTCTCCTGTGGTGAAGGCACTGGCCTAGACCCGGAGTCTGCCTGATAGCCGGAGCAAATGGCAAAGCCTAACCTACCACAGAAGATGGTCATAGGCATAGAGTGCCATGCTAGGCCAAGCACGCTGCTGCAGGGTTGTGACTGTGTCTGCTTAGTTCCGCATAGCAAGGTGAATCCCGGGCGTAACCTCGGAGCCCGGGAAAGCAAGTCCCAAGAGGCACCAGCTCTCCCGCGGCTCTTCTTCGCTGCCGCGCAGAGTGAACACCCAAAGCCTTTCTGAGGAAGCAGCAGCGAAGTGCGGTTCGTGCCAAGCTGAAAACCTCTGCGTAAGCATAGTATTCCCTGGGAAATCAGAGTCGGATCTGAGGGCTGCTGTTGCTGCTTGCTTTAGACTCGTATTCGCAGCACGATGGGAGAAACCCGCATAGAGCGAAAGCCTCTTTGCCCTGGCATCCCCTCTGGGAAAGCACACCATTATTTCGGAAATCAGAGTCCGGTCTGAGTTATGCTCCTGTTTGCGTGAGCTGGTCTCCTCAGCACGGTGTAATAAACCCGCAGGGAGCGAAATCCTCTATGCCTGGGCATCCCCTCTGCCTGAGAGAGAAGCGCCGTTGCGCCTCTGGAAAGAGCATTAAAGAAAAGGGACACGTTTTTCAGGGCGGTCCCAAGGAGTAGTCTGTGGTAGGTGCAGCACGCTGCTCGGGGAGAAGAGCAAGTGCTGTTGGCCATGGTCTCGAAAAGGTGGCGAAGCAGGAGACCGGCCCTGGAAGGCACAGCGCCCGGAGGAAATACAAATGTCACCCACTCCCAGTGCAGAGAGACAGAAGCCTAGCTGCGAAGGAGACAGGAGAGGATGAGTAGGGCAGGGCATGTGCTCCACTCTTGGGAAGGAGTCTGGGCGGAGAGCATGCCTGTCCTTAACTCTGGGCCCAAGGAGACAGCAGTTCCTTGGCCACCCGTCCCTGGGGCAGACATGCGCTAGCCACCAGGCGCCTACTCTGAACTCGCAGAAACAGCTCCCTGAAATAACGGGGAGTCAGATGCCATCTTCCTCCAGGATGTGGAAGCTCGGAGGAGGCACGAGGTTTAAGGGGAAGGAGTGGGCACAGTCCCACAAACTCTCTAATCTGTGCACGGGCCGTGTGTAGGGATCCTGTCGCCTCCTCTCTCCTGTGGTGAAGGCACTGGCCTAGACCCCTAGGTTGCCTGAGAGCCGGAGCAAAAGCCAAAGCCTAACCTACCCCAGGAAATGGTCATAGGCATAGAGTGCCATGCTAGGCCAAGCACGCTGCTGCAGGGTTGTGACTGTGTCTGCTTAGTTCGGCATAGCAAGGTGAATCCCGGGCGTAAACTCGGAGACCGGGAGAGCAAGTCCCAAGAGGCAACAGCTCTCCCGCGGCTCTTCTTCCCTCCCGCGCACAGTGAACACCCAAAGCCTTTCTGAGGAAGCAGCAGCGAAGTGCGGTTCGTGCCATGTGAAAACCTCTGCGAAAGCATAGCAGTCGCTGGGAAATTAGAGTCGGATCTGAGAGCTGCTGTTGCTGCTTGCTTTAGCCTAGTATTTGCAGAACGATGGGAGAAACCCGCATGGAGCGAAAGCCTCTTTGCCCTGGCATCCCCTCTGGGAAAGCACAGCATTCTTTGGGAAATCAGAGTCCGGTCTGAGGGATGCTCCTGTTTGCTTGAGCTGGTCTCCTCAGCACGGTGTAATAAACCCATATGGAGCGAAATCCTCTATGCCTGGGCATCCCTGCTGCATGGGAGAGAAGCGCGATTGCACCTGTGGAAAGAGCCTTAAGGAAAGGGAAATGTTTTTCACTCTGCTCCGCAGGAGCATATCTGTGGAAAGTGCAGCAAGCTGCCGGAGAGAAGAGCAGGAGCCGTTGGACTTCTGGTCTGGAAAAGATTGCGAAGCAGGAGAGCCGGCAATACAAGTATCCCCGGCTCCCAGTGCAGAGAGACAGAAGCCTGGCTGCTAAGGAGACAGGAAGGGATGCGTAGGGCAGGGCGCGTGCTCCACTCTTAGGAAGGAATCTGGGCAGAAAGCATGCCTGTCCTGAGCCTCTGGGCCCAAGGAGACAGCAGCTCCTTGGCCAGCTGTCCCTGGGGCAGACATGCGCTAGCCTCCAGGCGCCTACTCTGAACTCGCCGAATCAGCTCTCTGAAATAATGCGGAGTCAGATGCCGTCTTCCTCCATGATGGGGAAGCTCGGAGGAAGCATGGTGTTTAAGGGGAAGGAGTGGGCACAGTCCCCCAAAGCTCCCTAATCTGCGCACGGGCCTAGTGCAGGGATCCTGTCGCCTCCTCTCTCCTGTGGTGAAGGCACTGGCCTAGACCCGGAGTCTGCCTGATAGCCGGAGCAAATGGCAAAGCCTAACCTACCACAGAAGATGGTCATAGGCATAGAGTGCCATGCTAGGCCACGCACGCTGCTGCAGGGTTGTGACTGTGTCTGCTTAGTTCCGCATAGCAAGGTGAATCCCGGGCGTAACCTCGGAGCCCGGGAAAGCAAGTCCCAAGAGGCACCAGCTCTCCCGCGGCTCTTCTTCGCTGCCGCGCAGAGTGAACACCCAAAGCCTTTCTGAGGAAGCAGCAGCGAAGTGCGGTTCGTGCCAAGCTGAAAACCTCTGCGTAAGCATAGTATTCCCTGGGAAATCAGAGTCGGATCTGAGGGCTGCTGTTGCTGCTTGCTTTAGACTCGTATTCGCAGCACGATGGGAGAAACCCGCATAGAGCGAAAGCCTCTTTGCCCTGGCATCCCCTCTGTGAAAGCACACCATTATTTCGGAAATCAGAGTCCGGTCTGAGTTATGCTCCTGTTTGCGTGAGCTGGTCTCCTCAGCACGGTGTAATAAACCCGCAGGGAGAGAAATCCTCTATGCCTGGGCATCCCCTCTGCCTCAGAGAGAAGCGCCGTTGCGCCTCTGGAAAGAGCATTAAAGAAAAGGGACACGTTTTTCAGGGCGGTCCCAAGGAGTAGTCTGTGGTAGGTGCAGCACGCTGCTCGGGGAGAAGAGCAAGTGCTGTTGGCCATGGTCTCGAAAAGGTGGCGAAGCAGGAGACCGGCCCTGGAAGGCACAGCGCCCGGAGGAAATACAAATGTCACCCACTCCCAGTGCAGAGAGACAGAAGCCTAGCTGCGAAGGAGACAGGAGAGGATGAGTAGGGCAGGGCATGTGCTCCACTCTTGGGAAGGAGTCTGGGCGGAGAGCATGCCTGTCCTTAACTCTGGGCCCAAGGAGACAGCAGTTCCTTGGCCACCCGTCCCTGGGGCAGACATGCGCTAGCCACCAGGCGCCTACTCTGAACTCGCAGAAACAGCTCCCTGAAATAACGGGGAGTCAGATGCCATCTTCCTCCAGGATGTGGAAGCTCGGAGGAGGCACGAGGTTTAAGGGGAAGGAGTGGGCACAGTCCCACAAACTCTCTAATCTGTGCACGGGCCGTGTGTAGGGATCCTGTCGCCTCCTCTCTCCTGTGGTGAAGGCACTGGCCTAGACCCCTAGGTTGCCTGAGAGCCGGAGCAAAAGCCAAAGCCTAACCTACCCCAGGAAATGGTCATAGGCATAGAGTGCCATGCTAGGCCAAGCACGCTGCTGCAGGGTTGTGACTGTGTCTGCTTAGTTCGGCATAGCAAGGTGAATCCCGGGCGTAAACTCGGAGACCGGGAGAGCAAGTCCCAAGAGGCAACAGCTCTCCCGCGGCTCTTCTTCCCTCCCGCGCAGAGTGAACACCCAAAGCCTTTCTGAGGAAGCAGCAGCGAAGTGCGGTTCGTGCCATGTGAAAACCTCTGCGAAAGCATAGCAGTCGCTGGGAAATTAGAGTCGGATCTGAGAGCTGCTGTTGCTGCTTGCTTTAGCCTAGTATTTGCAGAACGATGGGAGAAACCCGCATGGAGCGAAAGCCTCTTTGCCCTGGCATCCCCTCTGGGAAAGCACAGCATTCTTTGGGAAATCAGAGTCCGGTCTGAGGGATGCTCCTGTTTGCTTGAGCTGGTCTCCTCAGCACGGTGTAATAAACCCATATGGAGCGAAATCCTCTATGCCTGGGCATCCCTGCTGCATGGGAGAGAAGCGCGATTGCACCTGTGGAAAGAGCCTTAAGGAAAGGGAAATATTTTTCACTCTGCTCCCCAGGAGCATATCTGTGGAAAGTGCAGCAAGCTGCCGGAGAGAAGAGCAGGAGCCGTTGGACTTCTGGTCTGGAAAAGATTGCGAAGCAGGAGAGCCGGCAATACAAGTATCCCCGGCTCCCAGTGCAGAGAGACAGAAGCCTGGCTGCTAAGGAGACAGGAAGGGATGCGTAGGGCAGGGCGCGTGCTCCACTCTTAGGAAGGAATCTGGGCAGAAAGCATGCCTGTCCTGAGCCTCTGGGCCCAAGGAGACAGCAGCTCCTTGGCCAGCTGTCCCTGGGGCAGACATGCGCTAGCCTCCAGGCGCCTACTCTGAACTCGCCGAATCAGCTCTCTGAAATAATGCGGAGTCAGATGCCGTCTTCCTCCATGATGGGGAAGCTCGGAGGAAGCATGGTGTTTAAGGGGAAGGAGTGGGCACAGTCCCCCAAAGCTCCCTAATCTGCGCACGGGCCTAGTGCAGGGATCCTGTCGCCTCCTCTCTCCTGTGGTGAAGGCACTGGCCTAGACCCGGAGTCTGCCTGATAGCCGGAGCAAATGGCAAAGCCTAACCTACCACAGAAGATGGTCATAGGCATAGAGTGCCATGCTAGGCCAAGCACGCTGCTGCAGGGTTGTGACTGTGTCTGCTTAGTTCCGCATAGCAAGGTGAATCCCGGGCGTAACCTCGGAGCCCGGGAAAGCAAGTCCCAAGAGGCACCAGCTCTCCCGCGGCTCTTCTTCGCTGCCGCGCAGAGTGAACACCCAAAGCCTTTCTGAGGAAGCAGCAGCGAAGTGCGGTTCGTGCCAAGCTGAAAACCTCTGCGTAAGCATAGTATTCCCTGGGAAATCAGAGTCGGATCTGAGGGCTGCTGTTGCTGCTTGCTTTAGACTCGTATTCGCAGCACGATGGGAGAAACCCGCATAGAGCGAAAGCCTCTTTGCCCTGGCATCCCCTCTGGGAAAGCACACCATTATTTCGGAAATCAGAGTCCGGTCTGAGTTATGCTCCTGTTTGCGTGAGCTGGTCTCCTCAGCACGGTGTAATAAACCCGCAGGGAGCGAAATCCTCTATGCCTGGGCATCCCGTCTGCCTGAGAGAGAAGCGCCGTTGCGCCTCTGGAAAGAGCATTAAAGAAAAGGGACACGTTTTTCAGGGCGGTCCCAAGGAGTAGTCTGTGGTAGGTGCAGCACGCTGCTCGGGGAGAAGAGCAAGTGCTGTTGGCCATGGTCTCGAAAAGGTGGCGAAGCAGGAGACCGGCCCTGGAAGGCACAGCGCCCGGAGGAAATACAAATGTCACCCAATCCCAGTGCAGAGAGACAGAAGCCTAGCTGCGAAGGAGACAGGAGAGGATGAGTAGGGCAGGGCATGTGCTCCACTCTTGGGAAGGAGTCTGGGCGGAGAGCATGCCTGTCCTTAACTCTGGGCCCAAGGAGACAGCAGTTCCTTGGCCACCCGTCCCTGGGGCAGACATGCGCTAGCCACCAGGCGCCTACTCTGAACTCGCAGAAACAGCTCCCTGAAATAACGGGGAGTCAGATGCCATCTTCCTCCAGGATGTGGAAGCTCGGAGGAGGCACGAGGTTTAAGGGGAAGGAGTGGGCACAGACCCACAAACTCTCTAATCTGTGCACGGGCCGTGTGTAGGGATCCTGTCGCCTCCTCTCTCCTGTGGTGAAGGCACTGGCCTAGACCCCTAGGTTGCCTGAGAGCCGGAGCAAAAGCCAAAGCCTAACCTACCCCAGGAAATGGTCATAGGCATAGAGTGCCATGCTAGGCCAAGCACGCTGCTGCAGGGTTGTGACTGTGTCTGCTTAGTTCGGCATAGCAAGGTGAATCCCGGGCGTAAACTCGGAGACCGGGAGAGCAAGTCCCAAGAGGCAACAGCTCTCCCGCGGCTCTTCTTCCCTCCCGCGCAGAGTGAACACCCAAAGCCTTTCTGAGGAAGCAGCAGCGAAGTGCGGTTCGTGCCATGTGAAAACCTCTGCGAAAGCATAGCAGTCGCTGGGAAATTAGAGTCGGATCTGAGAGCTGCTGTTGCTGCTTGCTTTAGCCTAGTATTTGCAGAACGATGGGAGAAACCCGCATGGAGCGAAAGCCTCTTTGCCCTGGCATCCCCTCTGGGAAAGCACAGCATTCTTTGGGAAATCAGAGTCCGGTCTGAGGGATGCTCCTGTTTGCTTGAGCTGGTCTCCTCAGCACGGTGTAATAAACCCATATGGAGCGAAATCCTCTATGCCTGGGCATCCCTGCTGCATGGGAGAGAAGCGCGATTGCACCTGTGGAAAGAGCCTTAAGGAAAGGGAAATGTTTTTCACTCTGCTCCGCAGGAGCATATCTGTGGAAAGTGCAGCAAGCTGCCGGAGAGAAGAGCAGGAGCCGTTGGACTTCTGGTCTGGAAAAGATTGCGAAGCAGGAGAGCCGGCGATACAAGTATCCCCGGCTCCCAGTGCAGAGAGACAGAAGCCTGGCTGCTAAGGAGACAGGAAGGGATGCGTAGGGCAGGGCGCGTGCTCCACTCTTAGGAAGGAATCTGGGCAGAAAGCATGCCTGTCCTGAGCCTCTGGGCCCAAGGAGACAGCAGCTCCTTGGCCAGCTGTCCCTGGGGCAGACATGCGCTAGCCTCCAGGCGCCTACTCTGAACTCGCCGAATCAGCTCTCTGAAATAATGCGGAGTCAGATGCCGTCTTCCTCCATGATGGGGAAGCTCGGAGGAAGCATGGTGTTTAAGGGGAAGGAGTGGGCACAGTCCCCCAAAGCTCCCTAATCTGCGCACGGGCCTAGTGCAGGGATCCTGTCGCCTCCTCTCTCCTGTGGTGAAGGCACTGGCCTAGACCCGGAGTCTGCCTGATAGCCGGAGCAAATGGCAAAGCCTAACCTACCACAGAAGATGGTCATAGGCATAGAGTGCCATGCTAGGCCAAGCACGCTGCTGCAGGGTTGTGACTGTGTCTGCTTAGTTCCGCATAGCAAGGTGAATCCCGGGCGTAACCTCGGAGCCCGGGAAAGCAAGTCCCAAGAGGCACCAGCTCTCCCGCGGCTCTTCTTCGCTGCTGCGCAGAGTGAACACCCAAAGCCTTTCTGAGGAAGCAGCAGCGAAGTGCGGTTCGTGCCAAGCTGAAAACCTCTGCGTAAGCATAGTATTCCCTGGGAAATCAGAGTCGGATCTGAGGGCTGCTGTTGCTGCTTGCTTTAGACTCGTATTCGCAGCACGATGGGAGAAACCCGCATAGAGCGAAAGCCTCTTTGCCCTGGCATCCCCTCTGGGAAAGCACACCATTATTTCGGAAATCAGAGTCCGGTCTGAGTTATGCTCCTGTTTGCGTGAGCTGGTCTCCTCAGCACGGTGTAATAAACCCGCAGGGAGCGAAATCCTCTATGCCTGGGCATCCCCTCTGCCTGAGAGAGAAGCGCCGTTGCGCCTCTGGAAAGAGCATTAAAGAAAAGGGACACGTTTTTCAGGGCGGTCCCAAGGAGTAGTCTGTGGTAGGTGCAGCACGCTGCTCGGGGAGAAGAGCAAGTGCTGTTGGCCATGGTCTCGAAAAGGTGGCGAAGCAGGAGACCGGCCCTGGAAGGCACAGCGCCCGGAGGAAATACAAATGTCACCCACTCCCAGTGCAGAGAGACAGAAGCCTAGCTGCGAAGGAGACAGGAGAGGATGAGTAGGGCAGGGCATGTGCTCCACTCTTGGGAAGGAGTCTGGGCGGAGAGCATGCCTGTCCTTAACTCTGGGCCCAAGGAGACAGCAGTTCCTTGGCCACCCGTCCCTGGGGCAGACATGCGCTAGCCACCAGGCGCCTACTCTGAACTCGCAGAAACAGCTCCCTGAAATAACGGGGAGTCAGATGCCATCTTCCTCCAGGATGTGGAAGCTCGGAGGAGGCACGAGGTTTAAGGGGAAGGAGTGGGCACAGTCCCACAAACTCTCTAATCTGTGCACGGGCCGTGTGTAGGGATCCTGTCGCCTCCTCTCTCCTGTGGTGAAGGCACTGGCCTAGACCCCTAGGTTGCCTGAGAGCCGGAGCAAAAGCCAAAGCCTAACCTACCCCAGGAAATGGTCATAGGCATAGAGTGCCATGCTAGGCCAAGCACGCTGCTGCAGGGTTGTGACTGTGTCTGCTTAGTTCGGCATAGCAAGGTGAATCCCGGGCGTAAACTCGGAGACCGGGAGAGCAAGTCCCAAGAGGCAACAGCTCTCCCGCGGCTCTTCTTCCCTCCCGCGCAGAGTGAACACCCAAAGCCTTTCTGAGGAAGCAGCAGCGAAGTGCGGTTCGTGCCATGTGAAAACCTCTGCGAAAGCATAGCAGTCGCTGGGAAATTAGAGTCGGATCTGAGAGCTGCTGTTGCTGCTTGCTTTAGCCTAGTATTTGCAGAACGATGGGAGAAACCCGCATGGAGCGAAAGCCTCTTTGCCCTGGCATCCCCTCTGGGAAAGCACAGCATTCTTTGGGAAATCAGAGTCCGGTCTGAGGGATGCTCCTGTTTGCTTGAGCTGGTCTCCTCAGCACGGTGTAATAAACCCATATGGAGCGAAATCATGCCTGGGCATCCCTGCTGCATGGGAGAGAAGCGCGATTGCACCTGTGGAAAGAGCCTTAAGGAAAGGGAAATGTTTTTCACTCTGCTCCGCAGGAGCATATCTGTGGAAAGTGCAGCAAGCTGCCGGAGAGAAGAGCAGGAGCCGTTGGACTTGTGGTCTGGAAAAGATTGCGAAGGAAGAGAGCCGGCGATACAAGTATCCCCGCTCCCAGTGCAGAGAGACAGAAGCCTGGCTGCTAAGGAGACAGGAAGGGATGCGTAGGGCAGGGCACGTGCTCCACTCTTAGGAAGGAATCTGGGCAGAAAGCATGCCTGTCCTGAGCCTCTGGGCCCAAGGAGACAGCAGCTCCTTGGCCAGCTGTCCCTGGGGCAGACATGCGCTAGCCTCCAGGCGCCTACTCTGAACTCGCCGAATCAGCTCTCTGAAATAATGCGGAGTCAGATGCCGTCTTCCTCCATGATGGGGAAGCTCGGAGGAAGCATGGTGTTTAAGGGGAAGGAGTGGGCACAGTCCCCCAAAGCTCCCTAATCTGCGCACGGGCCTAGTGCAGGGATCCTGTCGCCTCCTCTCTACTGTGGTGAAGGCACTGGCCTAGACCCGGAGTCTGCCTGATAGCCGGAGCAAATGGCAAAGCCTAACCTACCACAGAAGATGGTCATAGGCATAGAGTGCCATGCTAGGCCAAGCACGCTGCTGCAGGGTTGTGACTGTGTCTGCTTAGTTCCGCATAGCAAGGTGAATCCCGGGCGTAACCTCGGAGCCCGGGAAAGCAAGTCCCAAGAGGCACCAGCTCTCCCGCGGCTCTTCTTCGCTGCCGCGCAGACTGAACACCCAAAGCCTTTCTGAGGAAGCAGCAGCGAAGTGCGGTTCGTGCCAAGCTGAAAACCTCTGCGTAAGCATAGTATTCCCTGGGAAATCAGAGTCGGATCTGAGGGCTGCTGTTGCTGCTTGCTTTAGACTCGTATTCGCAGCACGATGGGAGAAACCCGCATAGAGCGAAAGCCTCTTTGCCCTGGCATCCCCTCTGGGAAAGCACACCATTATTTCGGAAATCAGAGTCCGGTCTGAGTTATGCTCCTGTTTGCGTGAGCTGGTCTCCTCAGCACGGTGTAATAAACCCGCAGGGAGCGAAATCCTCTATGCCTGGGCATCCCGTCTGCCTGAGAGAGAAGCGCCGTTGCGCCTCTGGAAAGAGCATTAAAAAAGGGACACGTTTTTCAGGGCGGTCCCAAGGAGTAGTCTGTGGTAGGTGCAGCACGCTGCTCGGGGAGAAGAGCAAGTGCTGTTGGCCATGGTCTCGAAAAGGTGGCGAAGCAGGAGACCGGCCCTGGAAGGCACAGCGCCCGGAGGAAATACAAATGTCACCCACTCCCAGTGCAGAGAGACAGAAGCCTAGCTGCGAAGGAGACAGGAGAGGATGAGTAGGGCAGGGCATGTGCTCCACTCTTGGGAAGGAGTCTGGGCGGAGAGCATGCCTGTCCTTAACTCTGGGCCCAAGGAGACAGCAGTTCCTTGGCCACCCGTCCCTGGGGCAGACATGCGCTAGCCACCAGGCGCCTACTCTGAACTCGCAGAAACAGCTCCCTGAAATAACGGGGAGTCAGATGCCATCTTCCTCCAGGATGTGGAAGCTCGGAGGAGGCACGAGGTTTAAGGGGAAGGAGTGGGCACAGTCCCACAAACTCTCTAATCTGTGCACGGGCCGTGTGTAGGGATCCTGTCGCCTCCTCTCTCCTGTGGTGAAGGCACTGGCCTAGACCCCTAGGTTGCCTGAGAGCCGGAGCAAAAGCCAAAGCCTAACCTACCCCAGGAAATGGTCATAGGCATAGAGTGCCATGCTAGGCCAAGCACGCTGCTGCAGGGTTGTGACTGTGTCTGCTTAGTTCGGCATAGCAAGGTGAATCCCGGGCGTAACTCGGAGACCGGGAGAGCAAGTCCCAAGAGGCAACAGCTCTCCCGCGGCTCTTCTTCCCTCCCGCGCACAGTGAACACCCAAAGCCTTTCTGAGGAAGCAGCAGCGAAGTGCGGTTCGTGCCATGTGAAAACCTCTGCAAAAGCATAGCAGTCGCTGGGAAATTAGAGTCGGATCTGAGAGCTGCTGTTGCTGCTTGCTTTAGCCTAGTATTTGCAGAACGATGGGAGAAACCCGCATGGAGCGAAAGCCTCTTTGCCCTGGCATCCCCTCTGGGAAAGCACAGCATTCTTTGGGAAATCAGAGTCCGGTCTGAGGGATGCTCCTGTTTGCTTGAGCTGGTCTCCTCAGCACGGTGTAATAAACCCATATGGTGCGAAATCCTCTATGCCTGGGCATCCCTGCTGCATGGGAGAGAAGCGCGATTGCACCTGTGGAAAGAGCCTTAAGGAAAGGGAAATGTTTTTCACTCTGCTCCGCAGGAGCATATCTGTGGAAAGTGCAGCAAGCTGCCGGAGAGAAGAGCAGGAGCCGTTGGACTTCTGGTCTGGAAAAGATTGCGAAGGAGGAGAGCCGGCGATACAAGTATCCCCGGCTCCCAGTGCAGAGAGACAGAAGCCTGGCTGCTAAGGAGACAGGAAGGGATGCGTAGGGCAGGGCGCGTGCTCCACTCTTAGGAAGGAATCTGGGCAGAAAGCATGCCTGTCCTGAGCCTCTGGGCCCAAGGAGACAGCAGCTCCTTGGCCAGCTGTCCCTGGGGCAGACATGCGCTAGCCTCCAGGCGCCTACTCTGAACTCGCCGAATCAGCTCTCTGAAATAATGCGGAGTCAGATGCCGTCTTCCTCCATGATGGGGAAGCTCGGAGGAAGCATGGTGTTTAAGGGGAAGGAGTGGGCACAGTCCCCCAAAGCTCCCTAATCTGCGCACGGGCCTAGTGCAGGGATCCTGTCGCCTCCTCTCTCCTGTGGTGAAGGCACTGGCCTAGACCCGGAGTCTGCCTGATAGCCGGAGCAAATGGCAAAGCCTAACCTACCACAGAAGATGGTCATAGGCATAGAGTGCCATGCTAGGCCAAGCACGCTGCTGCAGGGTTGTGACTGTGTCTGCTTAGTTCCGCATAGCAAGGTGAATCCCGGGCGTAACCTCGGAGCCCGGGAAAGCAAGTCCCAAGAGGCACCAGCTCTCCCGCGGCTCTTCTTCGCTGCCGCGCAGACTGAACACCCAAAGCCTTTCTGAGGAAGCAGCAGCGAAGTGCGGTTCGTGCCAAGCTGAAAACCTCTGCGTAAGCATAGTATTCCCTGGGAAATCAGAGTCGGATCTGAGGGCTGCTGTTGCTGCTTGCTTTAGACTCGTATTCGCAGCACGATGGGAGAAACCCGCATAGAGCGAAAGCCTCTTTGCCCTGGCATCCCCTCTGGGAAAGCACACCATTATTTCGGAAATCAGAGTCCGGTCTGAGTTATGCTCCTGTTTGCGTGAGCTGGTCTCCTCAGCACGGTGTAATAAACCCGCAGGGAGAGAAATCCTCTATGCCTGGGCATCCCCTCTGCCTCAGAGAGAAGCGCCGTTGCGCCTCTGGAAAGAGCATTAAAGAAAAGGGACACGTTTTTCAGGGCGGTCCCAAGGAGTAGTCTGTGGTAGGTGCAGCACGCTGCTCGGGGAGAAGAGCAAGTGCTGTTGGCCATGGTCTCGAAAAGGTGGCGAAGCAGGAGACCGGCCCTGGAAGGCACAGCGCCCGGAGGAAATACAAATGTCACCCACTCCCAGTGCAGAGAGACAGAAGCCTAGCTGCGAAGGAGACAGGAGAGGATGAGTAGGGCAGGGCATGTGCTCCACTCTTGGGAAGGAGTCTGGGCGGAGAGCATGCCTGTCCTTAACTCTGGGCCCAAGGAGACAGCAGTTCCTTGGCCACCCGTCCCTGGGGCAGACATGCGCTAGCCACCAGGCGCCTACTCTGAACTCGCAGAAACAGCTCCCTGAAATAACGGGGAGTCAGATGCCATCTTCCTCCAGGATGTGGAAGCTCGGAGGAGGCACGAGGTTTAAGGGGAAGGAGTGGGCACAGTCCCACAAACTCTCTAATCTGTGCACGGGCCGTGTGTAGGGATCCTGTCGCCTCCTCTCTCCTGTGGTGAAGGCACTGGCCTAGACCCCTAGGTTGCCTGAGAGCCGGAGCAAAAGCCAAAGCCTAACCTACCCCAGGAAATGGTCATAGGCATAGAGTGCCATGCTAGGCCAAGCACGCTGCTGCAGGGTTGTGACTGTGTCTGCTTAGTTCGGCATAGCAAGGTGAATCCCGGGCGTAAACTCGGAGACCGGGAGAGCAAGTCCCAAGAGGCAACAGCTCTCCCGCGGCTCTTCTTCCCTCCCGCGCACAGTGAACACCCAAAGCCTTTCTGAGGAAGCAGCAGCGAAGTGCGGTTCGTGCCATGTGAAAACCTCTGCGAAAGCATAGCAGTCGCTGGGAAATTAGAGTCGGATCTGAGAGCTGCTGTTGCTGCTTGCTTTAGCCTAGTATTTGCAGAACGATGGGAGAAACCCGCATGGAGCGAAAGCCTCTTTGCCCTGGCATCCCCTCTGGGAAAGCACAGCATTCTTTGGGAAATCAGAGTCCGGTCTGAGGGATGCTCCTGTTTGCTTGAGCTGGTCTCCTCAGCACGGTGTAATAAACCCATATGGAGCGAAATCCTCTATGCCTGGGCATCCCTGCTGCATGGGAGAGAAGCGCGATTGCACCTGTGGAAAGAGCCTTAAGGAAAGGGAAATGTTTTTCACTCTGCTCCGCAGGAGCATATCTGTGGAAAGTGCAGCAAGCTGCCGGAGAGAAGAGCAGGAGCCGTTGGACTTCTGGTCTGGAAAAGATTGCGAAGGAGGAGAGCCGGCGATACAAGTATCCCCGGCTCCCAGTGCAGAGAGACAGAAGCCTGGCTGCTAAGGAGACAGGAAGGGATGCGTAGGGCAGGGCGCGTGCTCCACTCTTAGGAAGGAATCTGGGCAGAAAGCATGCCTGTCCTGAGCCTCTGGGCCCAAGGAGACAGCAGCTCCTTGGCCAGCTGTCCCTGGGGCAGACATGCGCTAGCCTCCAGGCGCCTACTCTGAACTCGCCGAATCAGCTCTCTGAAATAATGCGGAGTCAGATGCCGTCTTCCTCCATGATGGGGAAGCTCGGAGGAAGCATGGTGTTTAAGGGGAAGGAGTGGGCACAGTCCCCCAAAGCTCCCTAATCTGCGCACGGGCCTAGTGCAGGGATCCTGTCGCATCCTCTCTCCTGTGGTGAAGGCACTGGCCTAGACCCGGAGTCTGCCTGATAGCCGGAGCAAATGGCAAAGCCTAACCTACCACAGAAGATGGTCATAGGCATAGAGTGCCATGCTAGGCCAAGCACGCTGCTGCAGGGTTGTGACTGTGTCTGCTTAGTTCCGCATAGCAAGGTGAATCCCGGGCGTAACCTCGGAGCCCGGGAAAGCAAGTCCCAAGAGGCACCAGCTCTCCCGCGGCTCTTCTTCGCTGCCGCGCAGAGTGAACACCCAAAGCCTTTCTGAGGAAGCAGCAGCGAAGTGCGGTTCGTGCCAAGCTGAAAACCTCTGCGTAAGCATAGTATTCCCTGGGAAATCAGAGTCGGATCTGAGGGCTGCTGTTGCTGCTTGCTTTAGACTCGTATTCGCAGCACGATGGGAGAAACCCGCATAGAGCGAAAGCCTCTTTGCCCTGGCATCCCCTCTGGGAAAGCACACCATTATTTCGGAAATCAGAGTCCGGTCTGAGTTATGCTCCTGTTTGCGTGAGCTGGTCTCCTCAGCACGGTGTAATAAACCCGCAGGGAGAGAAATCCTCTATGCCTGGGCATCCCCTCTGCCTCAGAGAGAAGCGCCGTTGCGCCTCTGGAAAGAGCATTAAAGAAAAGGGACACGTTTTTCAGGGCGGTCCCAAGGAGTAGTCTGTGGTAGGTGCAGCACGCTGCTCGGGGAGAAGAGCAAGTGCTGTTGGCCATGGTCTCGAAAAGGTGGCGAAGCAGGAGACCGGCCCTGGAAGGCACAGCGCCCGGAGGAAATACAAATGTCACCCACTCCCAGTGCAGAGAGACAGAAGCCTAGCTGCGAAGGAGACAGGAGAGGATGAGTAGGGCAGGGCATGTGCTCCACTCTTGGGAAGGAGTCTGGGCGGAGAGCATGCCTGTCCTTAACTCTGGGCCCAAGGAGACAGCAGTTCCTTGGCCACCCGTCCCTGGGGCAGACATGCGCTAGCCACCAGGCGCCTACTCTGAACTCGCAGAAACAGCTCCCTGAAATAACGGGGAGTCAGATGCCATCTTCCTCCAGGATGTGGAAGCTCGGAGGAGGCACGAGGTTTAAGGGGAAGGAGTGGGCACAGTCCCACAAACTCTCTAATCTGTGCACGGGCCGTGTGTAGGGATCCTGTCGCCTCCTCTCTCCTGTGGTGAAGGCACTGGCCTAGACCCCTAGGTTGCCTGAGAGCCGGAGCAAAAGCCAAAGCCTAACCTGCCCCAGGAAATGGTCATAGGCATAGAGTGCCATGCTAGGCCAAGCACGCTGCTGCAGGGTTGTGACTGTGTCTGCTTAGTTCGGCATAGCAAGGTGAATCCCGGGCGTAAACTCGGAGACCGGGAGAGCAAGTCCCAAGAGGCAACAGCTCTCCCGCGGCTCTTCTTCCCTCCCGCGCACAGTGAACACCCAAAGCCTTTCTGAGGAAGCAGCAGCGAAGTGCGGTTCGTGCCATGTGAAAACCTCTGCGAAAGCATAGCAGTCGCTGGGAAATTAGAGTCGGATCTGAGAGCTGCTGTTGCTGCTTGCTTTAGCCTAGTATTTGCAGAACGATGGGAGAAACCCGCATGGAGCGAAAGCCTCTTTGCCCTGGCATCCCCTCTGGGAAAGCACAGCATTCTTTGGGAAATCAGAGTCCGGTCTGAGGGATGCTCCTTTTTGCTTGAGCTGGTCTCCTCAGCACGGTGTAATAAACCCATATGGAGCGAAATCCTCTATGCCTGGGCATCCCTGCTGCATGGGAGAGAAGCGCGATTGCACCTGTGGAAAGAGCCTTAAGGAAAGGGAAATGTTTTTCACTCTGCTCCGCAGGAGCATATCTGTGGAAAGTGCAGCAAGCTGCCGGAGAGAAGAGCAGGAGCCGTTGGACTTCTGGTCTGGAAAAGATTGCGAAGCAGGAGAGCCGGCAATACAAGTATCCCCGGCTCCCAGTGCAGAGAGACAGAAGCCTGGCTGCTAAGGAGACAGGAAGGGATGCGTAGGGCAGGGCGCGTGCTCCACTCTTAGGAAGGAATCTGGGCAGAAAGCATGCCTGTCCTGAGCCTCTGGGCCCAAGGAGACAGCAGCTCCTTGGCCAGCTGTCCCTGGGGCAGACATGCGCTAGCCTCCAGGCGCCTACTCTGAACTCGCCGAATCAGCTCTCTGAAATAATGCGGAGTCAGATGCCGTCTTCCTCCATGATGGGGAAGCTCGGAGGAAGCATGGTGTTTAAGGGGAAGGAGTGGGCACAGTCCCCCAAAGCTCCCTAATCTGCGCACGGGCCTAGTGCAGGGATCCTGTCGCCTCCTCTCTCCTGTGGTGAAGGCACTGGCCTAGACCCGGAGTCTGCCTGATAGCCGGAGCAAATGGCAAAGCCTAACCTACCACAGAAGATGGTCATAGGCATAGAGTGCCATGCTAGGCCAAGCACGCTGCTGCAGGGTTGTGACTGTGTCTGCTTAGTTCCGCATAGCAAGGTGAATCCCGGGCGTAACCTCGGAGCCCGGGAAAGCAAGTCCCAAGAGGCACCAGCTCTCCCGCGGCTCTTCTTCGCTGCCGCGCAGAGTGAACACCCAAAGCCTTTCTGAGGAAGCAGCAGCGAAGTGCGGTTCGTGCCAAGCTGAAAACCTCTGCGTAAGCATAGTATTCCCTGGGAAATCAGAGTCGGATCTGAGGGCTGCTGTTGCTGCTTGCTTTAGACTCGTATTCGCAGCACGATGGGAGAAACCCGCATAGAGCGAAAGCCTCTTTGCCCTGGCATCCCCTCTGGGAAAGCACACCATTATTTCGGAAATCAGAGTCCGGTCTGAGTTATGCTCCTGTTTGCGTGAGCTGGTCTCCTCAGCACGGTGTAATAAACCCGCAGGGAGAGAAATCCTCTATGCCTGGGCATCCCCTCTGCCTCAGAGAGAAGCGCCGTTGCGCCTCTGGAAAGAGCATTAAAGAAAAGGGACACGTTTTTCAGGGCGGTCCCAAGGAGTAGTCTGTGGTAGGTGCAGCACGCTGCTCGGGGAGAAGAGCAAGTGCTGTTGGCCATGGTCTCGAAAAGGTGGCGAAGCAGGAGACCGGCCCTGGAAGGCACAGCGCCCGGAGGAAATACAAATGTCACCCACTCCCAGTGCAGAGAGACAGAAGCCTAGCTGCGAAGGAGACAGGAGAGGATGAGTAGGGCAGGGCATGTGCTCCACTCTTGGGAAGGAGTCTGGGCGGAGAGCATGCCTGTCCTTAACTCTGGGCCCAAGGAGACAGCAGTTCCTTGGCCACCCGTCCCTGGGGCAGACATGCGCTAGCCACCAGGCGCCTACTCTGAACTCGCAGAAACAGCTCCCTGAAATAACGGGGAGTCAGATGCCATCTTCCTCCAGGATGTGGAAGCTCGGAGGAGGCACGAGGTTTAAGGGGAAGGAGTGGGCACAGTCCCACAAACTCTCTAATCTGTGCACGGGCCGTGTGTAGGGATCCTGTCGCCTCCTCTCTCCTGTGGTGAAGGCACTGGCCTAGACCCCTAGGTTGCCTGAGAGCCGGAGCAAAAGCCAAAGCCTAACCTACCCCAGGAAATGGTCATAGGCATAGAGTGCCATGCTAGGCCAAGCACGCTGCTGCAGGGTTGTGACTGTGTCTGCTTAGTTCGGCATAGCAAGGTGAATCCCGGGCGTAAACTCGGAGACCGGGAGAGCAAGTCCCAAGAGGCAACAGCTCTCCCGCGGCTCTTCTTCCCTCCCGCGCAGAGTGAACACCCAAAGCCTTTCTGAGGAAGCAGCAGCGAAGTGCGGTTCGTGCCATGTGAAAACCTCTGCAAAAGCATAGCAGTCGCTGGGAAATTAGAGTCGGATCTGAGAGCTGCTGTTGCTGCTTGCTTTAGCCTAGTATTTGCAGAACGATGGGAGAAACCCGCATGGAGCGAAAGCCTCTTTGCCCTGGCATCCCCTCTGGGAAAGCACAGCATTCTTTGGGAAATCAGAGTCCGGTCTGAGGGATGCTCCTGTTTGCTTGAGCTGGTCTCCTCAGCACGGTGTAATAAACCCATATGGAGCGAAATCCTCTATGCCTGGGCATCCCTGCTGCATGGGAGAGAAGCGCGATTGCACCTGTGGAAAGAGCCTTAAGGAAAGGGAAATGTTTTTCACTCTGCTCCCCAGGAGCATATCTGTGGAAAGTGCAGCAAGCTGCCGGAGAGAAGAGCAGGAGCCGTTGGACTTCTGGTCTGGAAAAGATTGCGAAGCAGGAGAGCCGGCAATACAAGTATCCCCGGCTCCCAGTGCAGAGAGACAGAAGCCTGGCTGCTAAGGAGACAGGAAGGGATGCGTAGGGCAGGGCGCGTGCTCCACTCTTAGGAAGGAATCTGGGCAGAAAGCATGCCTGTCCTGAGCCTCTGGGCCCAAGGAGACAGCAGCTCCTTGGCCAGCTGTCCCTGGGGCAGACATGCGCTAGCCTCCAGGCGCCTACTCTGAACTCGCCGAATCAGCTCTCTGAAATAATGCGGAGTCAGATGCCGTCTTCCTCCATGATGGGGAAGCTCGGAGGAAGCATGGTGTTTAAGGGGAAGGAGTGGGCACAGTCCCCCAAAGCTCCCTAATCTGCGCACGGGCCTAGTGCAGGGATCCTGTCGCCTCCTCTCTCCTGTGGTGAAGGCACTGGCCTAGACCCGGAGTCTGCCTGATAGCCGGAGCAAATGGCAAAGCCTAACCTACCACAGAAGATGGTCATAGGCATAGAGTGCCATGCTAGGCCAAGCACGCTGCTGCAGGGTTGTGACTGTGTCTGCTTAGTTCCGCATAGCAAGGTGAATCCCGGGCGTAACCTCGGAGCCCGGGAAAGCAAGTCCCAAGAGGCACCAGCTCTCCCGCGGCTCTTCTTCGCTGCCGCGCAGAGTGAACACCCAAAGCCTTTCTGAGGAAGCAGCAGCGAAGTGCGGTTCGTGCCAAGCTGAAAACCTCTGCGTAAGCATAGTATTCCCTGGGAAATCAGAGTCGGATCTGAGGGCTGCTGTTGCTGCTTGCTTTAGACTCGTATTCGCAGCACGATGGGAGAAACCCGCATAGAGCGAAAGCCTCTTTGCCCTGGCATCCCCTCTGGGAAAGCACACCATTATTTCGGAAATCAGAGTCCGGTCTGAGTTATGCTCCTGTTTGCGTGAGCTGGTCTCCTCAGCACGGTGTAATAAACCCGCAGGGAGCGAAATCCTCTATGCCTGGGCATCCCGTCTGCCTGAGAGAGAAGCGCCGTTGCGCCTCTGGAAAGAGCATTAAAGAAAAGGGACACGTTTTTCAGGGCGGTCCCAAGGAGTAGTCTGTGGTAGGTGCAGCACGCTGCTCGGGGAGAAGAGCAAGTGCTGTTGGCCATGGTCTCGAAAAGGTGGCGAAGCAGGAGACCGGCCCTGGAAGGCACAGCGCCCGGAGGAAATACAAATGTCACCCAATCCCAGTGCAGAGAGACAGAAGCCTAGCTGCGAAGGAGACAGGAGAGGATGAGTAGGGCAGGGCATGTGCTCCACTCTTGGGAAGGAGTCTGGGCGGAGAGCATGCCTGTCCTTAACTCTGGGCCCAAGGAGACAGCAGTTCCTTGGCCACCCGTCCCTGGGGCAGACATGCGCTAGCCACCAGGCGCCTACTCTGAACTCGCAGAAACAGCTCCCTGAAATAACGGGGAGTCAGATGCCATCTTCCTCCAGGATGTGGAAGCTCGGAGGAGGCACGAGGTTTAAGGGGAAGGAGTGGGCACAGACCCACAAACTCTCTAATCTGTGCACGGGCCGTGTGTAGGGATCCTGTCGCCTCCTCTCTCCTGTGGTGAAGGCACTGGCCTAGACCCCTAGGTTGCCTGAGAGCCGGAGCAAAAGCCAAAGCCTAACCTACCCCAGGAAATGGTCATAGGCATAGAGTGCCATGCTAGGCCAAGCACGCTGCTGCAGGGTTGTGACTGTGTCTGCTTAGTTCGGCATAGCAAGGTGAATCCCGGGCGTAAACTCGGAGACCGGGAGAGCAAGTCCCAAGAGGCAACAGCTCTCCCGCGGCTCTTCTTCCCTCCCGCGCAGAGTGAACACCCAAAGCCTTTCTGAGGAAGCAGCAGCGAAGTGCGGTTCGTGCCATGTGAAAACCTCTGCGAAAGCATAGCAGTCGCTGGGAAATTAGAGTCGGATCTGAGAGCTGCTGTTGCTGCTTGCTTTAGCCTAGTATTTGCAGAACGATGGGAGAAACCCGCATGGAGCGAAAGCCTCTTTGCCCTGGCATCCCCTCTGGGAAAGCACAGCATTCTTTGGGAAATCAGAGTCCGGTCTGAGGGATGCTCCTGTTTGCTTGAGCTGGTCTCCTCAGCACGGTGTAATAAACCCATATGGAGCGAAATCCTCTATGCCTGGGCATCCCTGCTGCATGGGAGAGAAGCGCGATTGCACCTGTGGAAAGAGCCTTAAGGAAAGGGAAATGTTTTTCACTCTGCTCCGCAGGAGCATATCTGTGGAAAGTGCAGCAAGCTGCCGGAGAGAAGAGCAGGAGCCGTTGGACTTCTGGTCTGGAAAAGATTGCGTAGCAGGAGAGCCGGCGATACAAGTATCCCCGGCTCCCAGTGCAGAGAGACAGAAGCCTGGCTGCTAAGGAGACAGGAAGGGATGCGTAGGGCAGGGCGCGTGCTCCACTCTTAGGAAGGAATCTGGGCAGAAAGCATGCCTGTCCTGAGCCTCTGGGCCGAAGGAGACAGCAGCTCCTTGGCCAGCTGTCCCTGGGGCAGACATGCGCTAGCCTCCAGGCGCCTACTCTGAACTCGCCGAATCAGCTCTCTGAAATAATGCGGAGTCAGATGCCGTCTTCCTCCATGATGGGGAAGCTCGGAGGAAGCATGGTGTTTAAGGGGAAGGAGTGGGCACAGTCCCCCAAAGCTCCCTAATCTGCGCACGGGCCTAGTGCAGGGATCCTGTCGCCTCCTCTCTCCTGTGGTGAAGGCACTGGCCTAGACCCGGAGTCTGCCTGATAGCCGGAGCAAATGGCAAAGCCTAACCTACCACAGAAGATGGTCATAGGCATAGAGTGCCATGCTAGGCCAAGCACGCTGCTGCAGGGTTGTGACTGTGTCTGCTTAGTTCCGCATAGCAAGGTGAATCCCGGGCGTAACCTCGGAGCCCGGGAAAGCAAGTCCCAAGAGGCACCAGCTCTCCCGCGGCTCTTCTTCGCTGCCGCGCAGAGTGAACACCCAAAGCCTTTCTGAGGAAGCAGCAGCGAAGTGCGGTTCGTGCCAAGCTGAAAACCTCTGCGTAAGCATAGTATTCCCTGGGAAATCAGAGTCGGATCTGAGGGCTGCTGTTGCTGCTTGCTTTAGACTCGTATTCGCAGCACGATGGGAGAAACCCGCATAGAGCGAAAGCCTCTTTGCCCTGGCATCCCCTCTGGGAAAGCACACCATTATTTCGGAAATCAGAGTCCGGTCTGAGTTATGCTCCTGTTTGCGTGAGCTGGTCTCCTCAGCACGGTGTAATAAACCCGCAGGGAGCGAAATCCTCTATGCCTGGGCATCCCCTCTGCCTGAGAGAGAAGCGCCGTTGCGCCTCTGGAAAGAGCATTAAAGAAAAGGGACACGTTTTTCAGGGCGGTCCCAAGGAGTAGTCTGTGGTAGGTGCAGCACGCTGCTCGGGGAGAAGAGCAAGTGCTGTTGGCCATGGTCTCGAAAAGGTGGCGAAGCAGGAGACCGGCCCTGGAAGGCACAGCGCCCGGAGGAAATACAAATGTCACCCACTCCCAGTGCAGAGAGACAGAAGCCTAGCTGCGAAGGAGACAGGAGAGGATGAGTAGGGCAGGGCATGTGCTCCACTCTTGGGAAGGAGTCTGGGCGGAGAGCATGCCTGTCCTTAACTCTGGGCCCAAGGAGACAGCAGTTCCTTGGCCACCCGTCCCTGGGGCAGACATGCGCTAGCCACCAGGCGCCTACTCTGAACTCGCAGAAACAGCTCCCTGAAATAACGGGGAGTCAGATGCCATCTTCCTCCAGGATGTGGAAGCTCGGAGGAGGCACGAGGTTTAAGGGGAAGGAGTGGGCACAGTCCCACAAACTCTCTAATCTGTGCACGGGCCGTGTGTAGGGATCCTGTCGCCTCCTCTCTCCTGTGGTGAAGGCACTGGCCTAGACCCCTAGGTTGCCTGAGAGCCGGAGCAAAAGCCAAAGCCTAACCTACCCCAGGAAATGGTCATAGGCATAGAGTGCCATGCTAGGCCAAGCACGCTGCTGCAGGGTTGTGACTGTGTCTGCTTAGTTCGGCATAGCAAGGTGAATCCCGGGCGTAAACTCGGAGACCGGGAGAGCAAGTCCCAAGAGGCAACAGCTCTCCCGCGGCTCTTCTTCCCTCCCGCGCAGAGTGAACACCCAAAGCCTTTCTGAGGAAGCAGCAGCGAAGTGCGGTTCGTGCCATGTGAAAACCTCTGCAAAAGCATAGCAGTCGCTGGGAAATTAGAGTCGGATCTGAGAGCTGCTGTTGCTGCTTGCTTTAGCCTAGTATTTGCAGAACGATGGGAGAAACCCGCATGGAGCGAAAGCCTCTTTGCCCTGGCATCCCCTCTGGGAAAGCACAGCATTCTTTGGGAAATCAGAGTCCGGTCTGAGGGATGCTCCTGTTTGCTTGAGCTGGTCTCCTCAGCACGGTGTAATAAACCCATATGGAGCGAAATCCTCTATGCCTGGGCATCCCTGCTGCATGGGAGAGAAGCGCGATTGCACCTGTGGAAAGAGCCTTAAGGAAAGGGAAATGTTTTTCACTCTGCTCCCCAGGAGCATATCTGTGGAAAGTGCAGCAAGCTGCCGGAGAGAAGAGCAGGAGCCGTTGAACTTCTGGTCTGGAAAAGATTGCGAAGCAGGAGAGCCGGCAATACAAGTATCCCCGGCTCCCAGTGCAGAGAGACAGAAGCCTGGCTGCTAAGGAGACAGGAAGGGATGCGTAGGGCAGGGCGCGTGCTCCACTCTTAGGAAGGAATCTGGGCAGAAAGCATGCCTGTCCTGAGCCTCTGGGCCCAAGGAGACAGCAGCTCCTTGGCCAGCTGTCCCTGGGGCAGACATGCGCTAGCCTCCAGGCGCCTACTCTGAACTCGCCGAATCAGCTCTCTGAAATAATGCGGAGTCAGATGCCGTCTTCCTCCATGATGGGGAAGCTCGGAGGAAGCATGGTGTTTAAGGGGAAGGAGTGGGCACAGTCCCCCAAAGCTCCCTAATCTGCGCACGGGCCTAGTGCAGGGATCCTGTCGCCTCCTCTCTCCTGTGGTGAAGGCACTGGCCTAGACCCGGAGTCTGCCTGATAGCCGGAGCAAATGGCAAAGCCTAACCTACCACAGAAGATGGTCATAGGCATAGAGTGCCATGCTAGGCCAAGCACGCTGCTGCAGGGTTGTGACTGTGTCTGCTTAGTTCCGCATAGCAAGGTGAATCCCGGGCGTAACCTCGGAGCCCGGGAAAGCAAGTCCCAAGAGGCACCAGCTCTCCCGCGGCTCTTCTTCGCTGCCGCGCAGAGTGAACACCCAAAGCCTTTCTGAGGAAGCAGCAGCGAAGTGCGGTTCGTGCCAAGCTGAAAACCTCTGCGTAAGCATAGTATTCCCTGGGAAATCAGAGTCGGATCTGAGGGCTGCTGTTGCTGCTTGCTTTAGACTCGTATTCGCAGCACGATGGGAGAAACCCGCATAGAGCGAAAGCCTCTTTGCCCTGGCATCCCCTCTGGGAAAGCACACCATTATTTCGGAAATCAGAGTCCGGTCTGAGTTATGCTCCTGTTTGCGTGAGCTGGTCTCCTCAGCACGGTGTAATAAACCCGCAGGGAGCGAAATCCTCTATGCCTGGGCATCCCGTCTGCCTGAGAGAGAAGCGCCGTTGCGCCTCTGGAAAGAGCATTAAAGAAAAGGGACACGTTTTTCAGGGCGGTCCCAAGGAGTAGTCTGTGGTAGGTGCAGCACGCTGCTCGGGGAGAAGAGCAAGTGCTGTTGGCCATGGTCTCGAAAAGGTGGCGAAGCAGGAGACCGGCCCTGGAAGGCACAGCGCCCGGAGGAAATACAAATGTCACCCAATCCCAGTGCAGAGAGACAGAAGCCTAGCTGCGAAGGAGACAGGAGAGGATGAGTAGGGCAGGGCATGTGCTCCACTCTTGGGAAGGAGTCTGGGCGGAGAGCATGCCTGTCCTTAACTCTGGGCCCAAGGAGACAGCAGTTCCTTGGCCACCCGTCCCTGGGGCAGACATGCGCTAGCCACCAGGCGCCTACTCTGAACTCGCAGAAACAGCTCCCTGAAATAACGGGGAGTCAGATGCCATCTTCCTCCAGGATGTGGAAGCTCGGAGGAGGCACGAGGTTTAAGGGGAAGGAGTGGGCACAGTCCCACAAACTCTCTAATCTGTGCACGGGCCGTGTGTAGGGATCCTGTCGCCTCCTCTCTCCTGTGGTGAAGGCACTGGCCTAGACCCCTAGGTTGCCTGAGAGCCGGAGCAAAAGCCAAAGCCTAACCTACCCCAGGAAATGGTCATAGGCATAGAGTGCCATGCTAGGCCAAGCACGCTGCTGCAGGGTTGTGACTGTGTCTGCTTAGTTCGGCATAGCAAGGTGAATCCCGGGCGTAAACTCGGAGACCGGGAGAGCAAGTCCCAAGAGGCAACAGCTCTCCCGCGGCTCTTCTTCCCTCCCGCGCACAGTGAACACCCAAAGCCTTTCTGAGGAAGCAGCAGCGAAGTGCGGTTCGTGCCATGTGAAAACCTCTGCGAAAGCATAGCAGTCGCTGGGAAATTAGAGTCGGATCTGAGAGCTGCTGTTGCTGCTTGCTTTAGCCTAGTATTTGCAGAACGATGGGAGAAACCCGCATGGAGCGAAAGCCTCTTTGCCCTGGCATCCCCTCTGGGAAAGCACAGCATTCTTTGGGAAATCAGAGTCCGGTCTGAGGGATGCTCCTGTTTGCTTGAGCTGGTCTCCTCAGCACGGTGTAATAAACCCATATGGAGCGAAATCCTCTATGCCTGGGCATCCCTGCTGCATGGGAGAGAAGCGCGATTGCACCTGTGGAAAGAGCCTTAAGGAAAGGGAAATGTTTTTCACTCTGCTCCGCAGGAGCATATCTGTGGAAAGTGCAGCAAGCTGCCGGAGAGAAGAGCAGGAGCCGTTGGACTTCTGGTCTGGAAAAGATTGCGAAGCAGGAGAGCCGGCAATACAAGTATCCCCGGCTCCCAGTGCAGAGAGACAGAAGCCTGGCTGCTAAGGAGACAGGAAGGGATGCGTAGGGCAGGGCGCGTGCTCCACTCTTAGGAAGGAATCTGGGCAGAAAGCATGCCTGTCCTGAGCCTCTGGGCCCAAGGAGACAGCAGCTCCTTGGCCAGCTGTCCCTGGGGCAGACATGCGCTAGCCTCCAGGCGCCTACTCTGAACTCGCCGAATCAGCTCTCTGAAATAATGCGGAGTCAGATGCCGTCTTCCTCCATGATGGGGAAGCTCGGAGGAAGCATGGTGTTTAAGGGGAAGGAGTGGGCACAGTCCCCCAAAGCTCCCTAATCTGCGCACGGGCCTAGTGCAGGGATCCTGTCGCCTCCTCTCTCCTGTGGTGAAGGCACTGGCCTAGACCCGGAGTCTGCCTGATAGCCGGAGCAAATGGCAAAGCCTAACCTACCACAGAAGATGGTCATAGGCATAGAGTGCCATGCTAGGCCACGCACGCTGCTGCAGGGTTGTGACTGTGTCTGCTTAGTTCCGCATAGCAAGGTGAATCCCGGGCGTAACCTCGGAGCCCGGGAAAGCAAGTCCCAAGAGGCACCAGCTCTCCCGCGGCTCTTCTTCGCTGCCGCGCAGAGTGAACACCCAAAGCCTTTCTGAGGAAGCAGCAGCGAAGTGCGGTTCGTGCCAAGCTGAAAACCTCTGCGTAAGCATAGTATTCCCTGGGAAATCAGAGTCGGATCTGAGGGCTGCTGTTGCTGCTTGCTTTAGACTCGTATTCGCAGCACGATGGGAGAAACCCGCATAGAGCGAAAGCCTCTTTGCCCTGGCATCCCCTCTGTGAAAGCACACCATTATTTCGGAAATCAGAGTCCGGTCTGAGTTATGCTCCTGTTTGCGTGAGCTGGTCTCCTCAGCACGGTGTAATAAACCCGCAGGGAGAGAAATCCTCTATGCCTGGGCATCCCCTCTGCCTCAGAGAGAAGCGCCGTTGCGCCTCTGGAAAGAGCATTAAAGAAAAGGGACACGTTTTTCAGGGCGGTCCCAAGGAGTAGTCTGTGGTAGGTGCAGCACGCTGCTCGGGGAGAAGAGCAAGTGCTGTTGGCCATGGTCTCGAAAAGGTGGCGAAGCAGGAGACCGGCCCTGGAAGGCACAGCGCCCGGAGGAAATACAAATGTCACCCACTCCCAGTGCAGAGAGACAGAAGCCTAGCTGCGAAGGAGACAGGAGAGGATGAGTAGGGCAGGGCATGTGCTCCACTCTTGGGAAGGAGTCTGGGCGGAGAGCATGCCTGTCCTTAACTCTGGGCCCAAGGAGACAGCAGTTCCTTGGCCACCCGTCCCTGGGGCAGACATGCGCTAGCCACCAGGCGCCTACTCTGAACTCGCAGAAACAGCTCCCTGAAATAACGGGGAGTCAGATGCCATCTTCCTCCAGGATGTGGAAGCTCGGAGGAGGCACGAGGTTTAAGGGGAAGGAGTGGGCACAGTCCCACAAACTCTCTAATCTGTGCACGGGCCGTGTGTAGGGATCCTGTCGCCTCCTCTCTCCTGTGGTGAAGGCACTGGCCTAGACCCCTAGGTTGCCTGAGAGCCGGAGCAAAAGCCAAAGCCTAACCTACCCCAGGAAATGGTCATAGGCATAGAGTGCCATGCTAGGCCAAGCACGCTGCTGCAGGGTTGTGACTGTGTCTGCTTAGTTCGGCATAGCAAGGTGAATCCCGGGCGTAAACTCGGAGACCGGGAGAGCAAGTCCCAAGAGGCAACAGCTCTCCCGCGGCTCTTCTTCCCTCCCGCGCAGAGTGAACACCCAAAGCCTTTCTGAGGAAGCAGCAGCGAAGTGCGGTTCGTGCCATGTGAAAACCTCTGCAAAAGCATAGCAGTCGCTGGGAAATTAGAGTCGGATCTGAGAGCTGCTGTTGCTGCTTGCTTTAGCCTAGTATTTGCAGAACGATGGGAGAAACCCGCATGGAGCGAAAGCCTCTTTGCCCTGGCATCCCCTCTGGGAAAGCACAGCATTCTTTGGGAAATCAGAGTCCGGTCTGAGGGATGCTCCTGTTTGCTTGAGCTGGTCTCCTCAGCACGGTGTAATAAACCCATATGGAGCGAAATCCTCTATGCCTGGGCATCCCTGCTGCATGGGAGAGAAGCGCGATTGCACCTGTGGAAAGAGCCTTAAGGAAAGGGAAATATTTTTCACTCTGCTCCCCAGGAGCATATCTGTGGAAAGTGCAGCAAGCTGCCGGAGAGAAGAGCAGGAGCCGTTGGACTTCTGGTCTGGAAAAGATTGCGAAGCAGGAGAGCCGGCAATACAAGTATCCCCGGCTCCCAGTGCAGAGAGACAGAAGCCTGGCTGCTAAGGAGACAGGAAGGGATGCGTAGGGCAGGGCGCGTGCTCCACTCTTAGGAAGGAATCTGGGCAGAAAGCATGCCTGTCCTGAGCCTCTGGGCCCAAGGAGACAGCAGCTCCTTGGCCAGCTGTCCCTGGGGCAGACATGCGCTAGCCTCCAGGCGCCTACTCTGAACTCGCCGAATCAGCTCTCTGAAATAATGCGGAGTCAGATGCCGTCTTCCTCCATGATGGGGAAGCTCGGAGGAAGCATGGTGTTTAAGGGGAAGGAGTGGGCACAGTCCCCCAAAGCTCCCTAATCTGCGCACGGGCCTAGTGCAGGGATCCTGTCGCCTCCTCTCTCCTGTGGTGAAGGCACTGGCCTAGACCCGGAGTCTGCCTGATAGCCGGAGCAAATGGCAAAGCCTAACCTACCACAGAAGATGGTCATAGGCATAGAGTGCCATGCTAGGCCAAGCACGCTGCTGCAGGGTTGTGACTGTGTCTGCTTAGTTCCGCATAGCAAGGTGAATCCCGGGCGTAACCTCGGAGCCCGGGAAAGCAAGTCCCAAGAGGCACCAGCTCTCCCGCGGCTCTTCTTCGCTGCCGCGCAGAGTGAACACCCAAAGCCTTTCTGAGGAAGCAGCAGCGAAGTGCGGTTCGTGCCAAGCTGAAAACCTCTGCGTAAGCATAGTATTCCCTGGGAAATCAGAGTCGGATCTGAGGGCTGCTGTTGCTGCTTGCTTTAGACTCGTATTCGCAGCACGATGGGAGAAACCCGCATAGAGCGAAAGCCTCTTTGCCCTGGCATCCCCTCTGGGAAAGCACACCATTATTTCGGAAATCAGAGTCCGGTCTGAGTTATGCTCCTGTTTGCGTGAGCTGGTCTCCTCAGCACGGTGTAATAAACCCGCAGGGAGCGAAATCCTCTATGCCTGGGCATCCCGTCTGCCTGAGAGAGAAGCGCCGTTGCGCCTCTGGAAAGAGCATTAAAGAAAAGGGACACGTTTTTCAGGGCGGTCCCAAGGAGTAGTCTGTGGTAGGTGCAGCACGCTGCTCGGGGAGAAGAGCAAGTGCTGTTGGCCATGGTCTCGAAAAGGTGGCGAAGCAGGAGACCGGCCCTGGAAGGCACAGCGCCCGGAGGAAATACAAATGTCACCCAATCCCAGTGCAGAGAGACAGAAGCCTAGCTGCGAAGGAGACAGGAGAGGATGAGTAGGGCAGGGCATGTGCTCCACTCTTGGGAAGGAGTCTGGGCGGAGAGCATGCCTGTCCTTAACTCTGGGCCCAAGGAGACAGCAGTTCCTTGGCCACCCGTCCCTGGGGCAGACATGCGCTAGCCACCAGGCGCCTACTCTGAACTCGCAGAAACAGCTCCCTGAAATAACGGGGAGTCAGATGCCATCTTCCTCCAGGATGTGGAAGCTCGGAGGAGGCACGAGGTTTAAGGGGAAGGAGTGGGCACAGACCCACAAACTCTCTAATCTGTGCACGGGCCGTGTGTAGGGATCCTGTCGCCTCCTCTCTCCTGTGGTGAAGGCACTGGCCTAGACCCCTAGGTTGCCTGAGAGCCGGAGCAAAAGCCAAAGCCTAACCTACCCCAGGAAATGGTCATAGGCATAGAGTGCCATGCTAGGCCAAGCACGCTGCTGCAGGGTTGTGACTGTGTCTGCTTAGTTCGGCATAGCAAGGTGAATCCCGGGCGTAAACTCGGAGACCGGGAGAGCAAGTCCCAAGAGGCAACAGCTCTCCCGCGGCTCTTCTTCCCTCCCGCGCAGAGTGAACACCCAAAGCCTTTCTGAGGAAGCAGCAGCGAAGTGCGGTTCGTGCCATGTGAAAACCTCTGCGAAAGCATAGCAGTCGCTGGGAAATTAGAGTCGGATCTGAGAGCTGCTGTTGCTGCTTGCTTTAGCCTAGTATATGCAGAACGATGGGAGAAACCCGCATGGAGCGAAAGCCTCTTTGCCCTGGCATCCCCTCTGGGAAAGCACAGCATTCTTTGGGAAATCAGAGTCCGGTCTGAGGGATGCTCCTGTTTGCTTGAGCTGGTCTCCTCAGCACGGTGTAATAAACCCATATGGAGCGAAATCCTCTATGCCTGGGCATCCCTGCTGCATGGGAGAGAAGCGCGATTGCACCTGTGGAAAGAGCCTTAAGGAAAGGGAAATGTTTTTCACTCTGCTCCGCAGGAGCATATCTGTGGAAAGTGCAGCAAGCTGCCGGAGAGAAGAGCAGGAGCCGTTGGACTTCTGGTCTGGAAAAGATTGCGTAGCAGGAGAGCCGGCGATACAAGTATCCCCGGCTCCCAGTGCAGAGAGACAGAAGCCTGGCTGCTAAGGAGACAGGAAGGGATGCGTAGGGCAGGGCGCGTGCTCCACTCTTAGGAAGGAATCTGGGCAGAAAGCATGCCTGTCCTGAGCCTCTGGGCCCAAGGAGACAGCAGCTCCTTGGCCAGCTGTCCCTGGGGCAGACATGCGCTAGCCTCCAGGCGCCTACTCTGAACTCGCCGAATCAGCTCTCTGAAATAATGCGGAGTCAGATGCCGTCTTCCTCCATGATGGGGAAGCTCGGAGGAAGCATGGTGTTTAAGGGGAAGGAGTGGGCACAGTCCCCCAAAGCTCCCTAATCTGCGCACGGGCCTAGTGCAGGGATCCTGTCGCCTCCTCTCTCCTGTGGTGAAGGCACTGGCCTAGACCCGGAGTCTGCCTGATAGCCGGAGCAAATGGCAAAGCCTAACCTACCACAGAAGATGGTCATAGGCATAGAGTGCCATGCTAGGCCAAGCACGCTGCTGCAGGGTTGTGACTGTGTCTGCTTAGTTCCGCATAGCAAGGTGAATCCCGGGCGTAACCTCGGAGCCCGGGAAAGCAAGTCCCAAGAGGCACCAGCTCTCCCGCGGCTCTTCTTCGCTGCCGCGCAGAGTGAACACCCAAAGCTTTTCTGAGGAAGCAGCAGCGAAGTGCGGTTCGTGCCAAGCTGAAAACCTCTGCGTAAGCATAGTATTCCCTGGGAAATCAGAGTCGGATCTGAGGGCTGCTGTTGCTGCTTGCTTTAGACTCGTATTCGCAGCACGATGGGAGAAACCCGCATAGAGCGAAAGCCTCTTTGCCCTGGCATCCCCTCTGGGAAAGCACACCATTATTTCGGAAATCAGAGTCCGGTCTGAGTTATGCTCCTGTTTGCGTGAGCTGGTCTCCTCAGCACGGTGTAATAAACCCGCAGGGAGCGAAATCCTCTATGCCTGGGCATCCCCTCTGCCTGAGAGAGAAGCGCCGTTGCGCCTCTGGAAAGAGCATTAAAGAAAAGGGACACGTTTTTCAGGGCGGTCCCAAGGAGTAGTCTGTGGTAGGTGCAGCACGCTGCTCGGGGAGAAGAGCAAGTGCTGTTGGCCATGGTCTCGAAAAGGTGGCGAAGCAGGAGACCGGCCCTGGAAGGCACAGCGCCCGGAGGAAATACAAATGTCACCCACTCCCAGTGCAGAGAGACAGAAGCCTAGCTGCGAAGGAGACAGGAGAGGATGAGTAGGGCAGGGCATGTGCTCCACTCTTGGGAAGGAGTCTGGGCGGAGAGCATGCCTGTCCTTAACTCTGGGCCCAAGGAGACAGCAGTTCCTTGGCCACCCGTCCCTGGGGCAGACATGCGCTAGCCACCAGGCGCCTACTCTGAACTCGCAGAAACAGCTCCCTGAAATAACGGGGAGTCAGATGCCATCTTCCTCCAGGATGTGGAAGCTCGGAGGAGGCACGAGGTTTAAGGGGAAGGAGTGGGCACAGTCCCACAAACTCTCTAATCTGTGCACGGGCCGTGTGTAGGGATCCTGTCGCCTCCTCTCTCCTGTGGTGAAGGCACTGGCCTAGACCCCTAGGTTGCCTGAGAGCCGGAGCAAAAGCCAAAGCCTAACCTACCCCAGGAAATGGTCATAGGCATAGAGTGCCATGCTAGGCCAAGCACGCTGCTGCAGGGTTGTGACTGTGTCTGCTTAGTTCGGCATAGCAAGGTGAATCCCGGGCGTAAACTCGGAGACCGGGAGAGCAAGTCCCAAGAGGCAACAGCTCTCCCGCGGCTCTTCTTCCCTCCCGCGCAGAGTGAACACCCAAAGCCTTTCTGAGGAAGCAGCAGCGAAGTGCGGTTCGTGCCATGTGAAAACCTCTGCAAAAGCATAGCAGTCGCTGGGAAATTAGAGTCGGATCTGAGAGCTGCTGTTGCTGCTTGCTTTAGCCTAGTATTTGCAGAACGATGGGAGAAACCCGCATGGAGCGAAAGCCTCTTTGCCCTGGCATCCCCTCTGGGAAAGCACAGCATTCTTTGGGAAATCAGAGTCCGGTCTGAGGGATGCTCCTGTTTGCTTGAGCTGGTCTCCTCAGCACGGTGTAATAAACCCATATGGAGCGAAATCCTCTATGCCTGGGCATCCCTGCTGCATGGGAGAGAAGCGCGATTGCACCTGTGGAAAGAGCCTTAAGGAAAGGGAAATGTTTTTCACTCTGCTCCCCAGGAGCATATCTGTGGAAAGTGCAGCAAGCTGCCGGAGAGAAGAGCAGGAGCCGTTGAACTTCTGGTCTGGAAAAGATTGCGAAGCAGGAGAGCCGGCAATACAAGTATCCCCGGCTCCCAGTGCAGAGAGACAGAAGCCTGGCTGCTAAGGAGACAGGAAGGGATGCGTAGGGCAGGGCGCGTGCTCCACTCTTAGGAAGGAATCTGGGCAGAAAGCATGCCTGTCCTGAGCCTCTGGGCCCAAGGAGACAGCAGCTCCTTGGCCAGCTGTCCCTGGGGCAGACATGCGCTAGCCTCCAGGCGCCTACTCTGAACTCGCCGAATCAGCTCTCTGAAATAATGCGGAGTCAGATGCCGTCTTCCTCCATGATGGGGAAGCTCGGAGGAAGCATGGTGTTTAAGGGGAAGGAGTGGGCACAGTCCCCCAAAGCTCCCTAATCTGCGCACGGGCCTAGTGCAGGGATCCTGTCGCCTCCTCTCTCCTGTGGTGAAGGCACTGGCCTAGACCCGGAGTCTGCCTGATAGCCGGAGCAAATGGCAAAGCCTAACCTACCACAGAAGATGGTCATAGGCATAGAGTGCCATGCTAGGCCAAGCACGCTGCTGCAGGGTTGTGACTGTGTCTGCTTAGTTCCGCATAGCAAGGTGAATCCCGGGCGTAACCTCGGAGCCCGGGAAAGCAAGTCCCAAGAGGCACCAGCTCTCCCGCGGCTCTTCTTCGCTGCCGCGCAGAGTGAACACCCAAAGCCTTTCTGAGGAAGCAGCAGCGAAGTGCGGTTCGTGCCAAGCTGAAAACCTCTGCGTAAGCATAGTATTCCCTGGGAAATCAGAGTCGGATCTGAGGGCTGCTGTTGCTGCTTGCTTTAGACTCGTATTCGCAGCACGATGGGAGAAACCCGCATAGAGCGAAAGCCTCTTTGCCCTGGCATCCCCTCTGGGAAAGCACACCATTATTTCGGAAATCAGAGTCCGGTCTGAGTTATGCTCCTGTTTGCGTGAGCTGGTCTCCTCAGCACGGTGTAATAAACCCGCAGGGAGCGAAATCCTCTATGCCTGGGCATCCCGTCTGCCTGAGAGAGAAGCGCCGTTGCGCCTCTGGAAAGAGCATTAAAGAAAAGGGACACGTTTTTCAGGGCGGTCCCAAGGAGTAGTCTGTGGTAGGTGCAGCACGCTGCTCGGGGAGAAGAGCAAGTGCTGTTGGCCATGGTCTCGAAAAGGTGGCGAAGCAGGAGACCGGCCCTGGAAGGCACAGCGCCCGGAGGAAATACAAATGTCACCCAATCCCAGTGCAGAGAGACAGAAGCCTAGCTGCGAAGGAGACAGGAGAGGATGAGTAGGGCAGGGCATGTGCTCCACTCTTGGGAAGGAGTCTGGGCGGAGAGCATGCCTGTCCTTAACTCTGGGCCCAAGGAGACAGCAGTTCCTTGGCCACCCGTCCCTGGGGCAGACATGCGCTAGCCACCAGGCGCCTACTCTGAACTCGCAGAAACAGCTCCCTGAAATAACGGGGAGTCAGATGCCATCTTCCTCCAGGATGTGGAAGCTCGGAGGAGGCACGAGGTTTAAGGGGAAGGAGTGGGCACAGACCCACAAACTCTCTAATCTGTGCACGGGCCGTGTGTAGGGATCCTGTCGCCTCCTCTCTCCTGTGGTGAAGGCACTGGCCTAGACCCCTAGGTTGCCTGAGAGCCGGAGCAAAAGCCAAAGCCTAACCTACCCCAGGAAATGGTCATAGGCATAGAGTGCCATGCTAGGCCAAGCACGCTGCTGCAGGGTTGTGACTGTGTCTGCTTAGTTCGGCATAGCAAGGTGAATCCCGGGCGTAAACTCGGAGACCGGGAGAGCAAGTCCCAAGAGGCAACAGCTCTCCCGCGGCTCTTCTTCCCTCCCGCGCACAGTGAACACCCAAAGCCTTTCTGAGGAAGCAGCAGCGAAGTGCGGTTCGTGCCATGTGAAAACCTCTGCGAAAGCATAGCAGTCGCTGGGAAATTAGAGTCGGATCTGAGAGCTGCTGTTGCTGCTTGCTTTAGCCTAGTATTTGCAGAACGATGGGAGAAACCCGCATGGAGCGAAAGCCTCTTTGCCCTGGCATCCCCTCTGGGAAAGCACAGCATTCTTTGGGAAATCAGAGTCCGGTCTGAGGGATGCTCCTGTTTGCTTGAGCTGGTCTCCTCAGCACGGTGTAATAAACCCATATGGAGCGAAATCCTCTATGCCTGGGCATCCCTGCTGCATGGGAGAGAAGCGCGATTGCACCTGTGGAAAGAGCCTTAAGGAAAGGGAAATATTTTTCACTCTGCTCCGCAGGAGCATATCTGTGGAAAGTGCAGCAAGCTGCCGGAGAGAAGAGCAGGAGCCGTTGGACTTCTGGTCTGGAAAAGATTGCGAAGCAGGAGAGCCGGCAATACAAGTATCCCCGGCTCCCAGTGCAGAGAGACAGAAGCCTGGCTGCTAAGGAGACAGGAAGGGATGCTTAGGGCAGGGCGCGTGCTCCACTCTTAGGAAGGAATCTGGGCAGAAAGCATGACTGTCCTGAGCCTCTGGGCCCAAGGAGACAGCAGCTCCTTGGCCAGCTGTCCCTGGGGCAGACATGCGCTAGCCTCCAGGCGCCTACTCTGAACTCGCCGAATCAGCTCTCTGAAATAATGCGGAGTCAGATGCCGTCTTCCTCCATGATGGGGAAGCTCGGAGGAAGCATGGTGTTTAAGGGGAAGGAGTGGGCACAGTCCCCCAAAGCTCCCTAATCTGCGCACGGGCCTAGTGCAGGGATCCTGTCGCCTCCTCTCTCCTGTGGTGAAGGCACTGGCCTAGACCCGGAGTCTGCCTGATAGCCGGAGCAAATGGCAAAGCCTAACCTACCACAGAAGATGGTCATAGGCATAGAGTGCCATGCTAGGCCACGCACGCTGCTGCAGGGTTGTGACTGTGTCTGCTTAGTTCCGCATAGCAAGGTGAATCCCGGGCGTAACCTCGGAGCCCGGGAAAGCAAGTCCCAAGAGGCACCAGCTCTCCCGCGGCTCTTCTTCGCTGCCGCGCAGAGTGAACACCCAAAGCCTTTCTGAGGAAGCAGCAGCGAAGTGCGGTTCGTGCCAAGCTGAAAACCTCTGCGTAAGCATAGTATTCCCTGGGAAATCAGAGTCGGATCTGAGAGCTGCTGTTGCTGCTTGCTTTAGACTCGTATTCGCAGCACGATGGGAGAAACCCGCATAGAGCGAAAGCCTCTTTGCCCTGGCATCCCCTCTGGGAAAGCACACCATTATTTCGGAAATCAGAGTCCGGTCTGAGTTATGCTCCTGTTTGCGTGAGCTGGTCTCCTCAGCACGGTGTAATAAACCCGCAGGGAGCGAAATCCTCTATGCCTGGGCATCCCCTCTGCCTCAGAGAGAAGCGCCGTTGCGCCTCTGGAAAGAGCATTAAAGAAAAGGGACACGTTTTTCAGGGCGGTCCCAAGGAGTAGTCTGTGGTAGGTGCAGCACGCTGCTCGGGGAGAAGAGCAAGTGCTGTTGGCCATGGTCTCGAAAAGGTGGCGAAGCAGGAGACCGGCCCTGGAAGGCACAGCGCCCGGAGGAAATACAAATGTCACCCACTCCCAGTGCAGAGAGACAGAAGCCTAGCTGCGAAGGAGACAGGAGAGGATGAGTAGGGCAGGGCATGTGCTCCACTCTTGGGAAGGAGTCTGGGCGGAGAGCATGCCTGTCCTTAACTCTGGGCCCAAGGAGACAGCAGTTCCTTGGCCACCCGTCCCTGGGGCAGACATGCGCTAGCCACCAGGCGCCTACTCTGAACTCGCAAAACAGCTCCCTGAAATAACGGGGAGTCAGATGCCATCTTCCTCCAGGATGTGGAAGCTCGGAGGAGGCACGAGGTTTAAGGGGAAGGAGTGGGCACAGTCCCACAAACTCTCTAATCTGTGCACGGGCCGTGTGTAGGGATCCTGTCGCCTCCTCTCTCCTGTGGTGAAGGCACTGGCCTAGACCCCTAGGTTGCCTGAGAGCCGGAGCAAAAGCCAAAGCCTAACCTACCCCAGGAAATGGTCATAGGCATAGAGTGCCATGCTAGGCCAAGCACGCTGCTGCAGGGTTATGACTGTGTCTGCTTAGTTCAGCATAGCAAGGTGAATCCCGGGCGTAAACTTGGAGACCGGGAGAGCAAGTCCCAAGAGGCAACAGCTCTCCCGCGGCTCTTCTTCCCTCCCGCGCACAGTGAACACCCAAAGCCTTTCTGAGGAAGCAGCAGCGAAGTGCGGTTCGTGCCATGTGAAAACCTCTGCGAAAGCATAGCAGTCGCTGGGAAATTAGAGTCGGATCTGAGAGCTGCTGTTGCTGCTTGCTTTAGCCTAGTATTTGCAGAACGATGGGAGAAACCCGCATGGAGCGAAAGCCTCTTTGCCCTGGCATCCCCTCTGGGAAAGCACAGCATTCTTTGGGAAATCAGAGTCCGGTCTGAGGGATGCTCCTGTTTGCTTGAGCTGGTCTCCTCAGCACGGTGTATTAAACCCATATGGAGCGAAATCCTCTATGCCTGGGCATCCCTGCTGCATGGGAGAGAAGCGCGATTGCACCTGTGGAAAGAGCCTTAAGGAAAGGGAAATGTTTTTCACTCTGCTCCGCAGGAGCATATCTGTGGAAAGTGCAGCAAGCTGCCGGAGAGAAGAGCAGGAGCCGTTGGACTTCTGGTCTGGAAAAGATTGCGTAGCAGGAGAGCCGGCGATACAAGTATCCCCGGCTCCCAGTGCAGAGAGACAGAAGCCTGGCTGCTAAGGAGACAGGAAGGGATGCGTAGGGCAGGGCGCGTGCTCCACTCTTAGGAAGGAATCTGGGCAGAAAGCATGCCTGTCCTGAGCCTCTGGGCCCAAGGAGACAGCAGCTCCTTGGCCAGCTGTCCCTGGGGCAGACATGCGCTAGCCTCCAGGCGCCTACTCTGAACTCGCCGAATCAGCTCTCTGAAATAATGCGGAGTCAGATGCCGTCTTCCTCCATGATGGCGAAGCTCGGAGGAAGCATGGTGTTTAAGGGGAAGGAGTGGGCACAGTCCCCCAAAGCTCCCTAATCTGCGCACGGGCCTAGTGCAGGGATCCTGTCGCCTCCTCTCTCCTGTGGTGAAGGCACTGGCCTAGACCCGGAGTCTGCCTGATAGCCGGAGCAAATGGCAAAGCCTAACCTACCACAGAAGATGGTCATAGGCATAGAGTGCCATGCTAGGCCAAGCACGCTGCTGCAGGGTTGTGACTGTGTCTGCTTAGTTCCGCATAGCAAGGTGAATCCCGGGCGTAACCTCGGAGCCCGGGAAAGCAAGTCCCAAGAGGCACCAGCTCTCCCGCGGCTCTTCTTCGCTGCCGCGCAGAGTGAACACCCAAAGCCTTTCTGAGGAAGCAGCAGCGAAGTGCGGTTCGTGCCAAGCTGAAAACCTCTGCGTAAGCATAGTATTCCCTGGGAAATCAGAGTCGGATCTGAGGGCTGCTGTTGCTGCTTGCTTTAGACTCGTATTCGCAGCACGATGGGAGAAACCCGCATAGAGCGAAAGCCTCTTTGCCCTGGCATCCCCTCTGGGAAAGCACACCATTATTTCGGAAATCAGAGTCCGGTCTGAGTTATGCTCCTGTTTGCGTGAGCTGGTCTCCTCAGCACGGTGTAATAAACCCGCAGGGAGCGAAATCCTCTATGCCTGGGCATCCCGTCTGCCTGAGAGAGAAGCGCCGTTGCGCCTCTGGAAAGAGCATTAAAGAAAAGGGACACGTTTTTCAGGGCGGTCCCAAGGAGTAGTCTGTGGTAGGTGCAGCACGCTGCTCGGGGAGAAGAGCAAGTGCTGTTGGCCATGGTCTCGAAAAGGTGGCGAAGCAGGAGACCGGCCCTGGAAGGCACAGCGCCCGGAGGAAATACAAATGTCACCCACTCCCAGTGCAGAGAGACAGAAGCCTAGCTGCGAAGGAGACAGGAGAGGATGAGTAGGGCAGGGCATGTGCTCCACTCTTGGGAAGGAGTCTGGGCGGAGAGCATGCCTGTCCTTAACTCTGGGCCCAAGGAGACAGCAGTTCCTTGGCCACCCCGTCCCTGGGGCAGACATGCGCTAGCCACCAGGCGCCTACTCTGAACTCGCAGAAACAGCTCCCTGAAATAACGGGGAGTCAGATGCCATCTTCCTCCAGGATGTGGAAGCTCGGAGGAGGCACGAGGTTTAAGGGGAAGGAGTGGGCACAGTCCCACAAACTCTCTAATCTGTGCACGGGCCGTGTGTAGGGATCCTGTCGCCTCCTCTCTCCTGTGGTGAAGGCACTGGCCTAGACCCCTAGGTTGCCTGAGAGCCGGAGCAAAAGCCAAAGCCTAACCTACCCCAGGAAATGGTCATAGGCATAGAGTGCCATGCTAGGCCAAGCACGCTGCTGCAGGGTTGTGACTGTGTCTGCTTAGTTCGGCATAGCAAGGTGAATCCCGGGCGTAAACTCGGAGACCGGGAGAGCAAGTCCCAAGAGGCAACAGCTCTCCCGCGGCTCTTCTTCCCTCCCGCGCAGAGTGAACACCCAAAGCCTTTCTGAGGAAGCAGCAGCGAAGTGCGGTTCGTGCCATGTGAAAACCTCTGCGAAAGCATAGCAGTCGCTGGGAAATTAGAGTCGGATCTGAGAGCTGCTGTTGCTGCTTGCTTTAGCCTAGTATTTGCAGAACGATGGGAGAAACCCGCATGGAGCGAAAGCCTCTTTGCCCTGGCATCCCCTCTGGGAAAGCACAGCATTCTTTGGGAAATCAGAGTCCGGTCTGAGGGATGCTCCTGTTTGCTTGAGCTGGTCTCCTCAGCACGGTGTAATAAACCCATATGGAGCGAAATCCTCTATGCCTGGGCATCCCTGCTGCATGGGAGAGAAGCGCGATTGCACCTGTGGAAAGAGCCTTAAGGAAAGGGAAATGTTTTTCACTCTGCTCCGCAGGAGCATATCTGTGGAAAGTGCAGCAAGCTGCCGGAGAGAAGAGCAGGAGCCGTTGGACTTCTGGTCTGGAAAAGATTGCGAAGCAGGAGAGCCGGCAATACAAGTATCCCCGGCTCCCAGTGCAGAGAGACAGAAGCCTGGCTGCTAAGGAGACAGGAAGGGATGCGTAGGGCAGGGCGCGTGCTCCACTCTTAGGAAGGAATCTGGGCAGAAAGCATGCCTGTCCTGAGCCTCTGGGCCCAAGGAGACAGCAGCTCCTTGGCCAGCTGTCCCTGGGGCAGACATGCGCTAGCCTCCAGGCGCCTACTCTGAACTCGCCGAATCAGCTCTCTGAAATAATGCGGAGTCAGATGCCGTCTTCCTCCATGATGGGGAAGCTCGGAGGAAGCATGGTTTTTAAGGGGAAGGAGTGGGCACAGTCCCCCAAAGCTCCCTAATCTGCGCACGGGCCTAGTGCAGGGATCCTGTCGCCTCCTCTCTCCTGTGGTGAAGGCACTGGCCTAGACCCGGAGTCTGCCTGATAGCCGGAGCAAATGGCAAAGCCTAACCTACCACAGAAGATGGTCATAGGCATAGAGTGCCATGCTAGGCCAAGCACGCTGCTGCAGGGTTGTGACTGTGTCTGCTTAGTTCCGCATAGCAAGGTGAATCCCGGGCGTAACCTCGGAGCCCGGGAAAGCAAGTCCCAAGAGGCAACAGCTCTCCCGCGGCTCTTCTTCCCTCCCGCGCAGAGTGAACACCCAAAGCCTTTCTGAGGAAGCAGCAGCGAAGTGCGGTTCGTGCCAAGCTGAAAACCTCTGCGTAAGCATAGTATTCCCTGGGAAATCAGAGTCGGATCTGAGGGCTGCTGTTGCTGCATGCTTTAGCCTAGTATTTGCAGCACGATGGGAGAAACCCGCATAGAGCGAAAGCCTCTTTGCCCTGGCATCCCCTCTGGGAAAGCACAGCATTTTTTGGGAAATCAGAGTCCGGTCTGAGGGATGCTCCTGTTTGCTTGAGCTGGTCTCCTCAGCACGGTGTAATAAACCCATATGGAGCGAAATCCTCTATGCCTGGGCATCCCTGCTGCATGGGAGAGAAGCGCGATTGCACCTGTGGAAAGAGCCTTAAGGAAAGGGAAATGTTTTTCACTCTGCTCCCCAGGAGCATATCTGTGGAAAGTGCAGCAAGCTGCCGGAGAGAAGAGCAGGAGCCGTTGGACTTCTGGTCTGGAAAAGATTGCGAAGCAGGAGAGCCGGCAATACAAGTATCCCCGGCTCCCAGTGCAGAGAGACAGAAGCCTGGCTGCTAAGGAGACAGGAAGGGATGCGTAGGGCAGGGCGCGTGCTCCACTCTTAGGAAGGAATCTGGGCAGAAAGCATGCCTGTCCTGAGCCTCTGGGCCCAAGGAGACAGCAGCTCCTTGGCCAGCTGTCCCTGGGGCAGACATGCGCTAGCCTCCAGGCGCCTACTCTGAACTCGCCGAATCAGCTCTCTGAAATAATGCGGAGTCAGATGCCGTCTTCCTCCATGATGGGGAAGCTCGGAGGAAGCATGGTGTTTAAGGGGAAGGAGTGGGCACAGTCCCCCAAAGCTCCCTAATCTGCGCACGGGCCTAGTGCAGGGATCCTGTCGCCTCCTCTCTCCTGTGGTGAAGGCACTGGCCTAGACCCGGAGTCTGCCTGATAGCCGGAGCAAATGGCAAAGCCTAACCTACCACAGAAGATGGTCATAGGCATAGAGTGCCATGCTAGGCCAAGCACGCTGCTGCAGGGTTGTGACTGTGTCTGCTTAGTTCCGCATAGCAAGGTGAATCCCGGGCGTAACCTCGGAGCCCGGGAAAGCAAGTCCCAAGAGGCACCAGCTCTCCCGCGGCTCTTCTTCGCTGCCGCGCAGAGTGAACACCCAAAGCCTTTCTGAGGAAGCAGCAGCGAAGTGCGGTTCGTGCCAAGCTGAAAACCTCTGCGTAAGCATAGTATTCCCTGGGAAATCAGAGTCGGATCTGAGGGCTGCTGTTGCTGCTTGCTTTAGACTCGTATTCGCAGCACGATGGGAGAAACCCGCATAGAGCGAAAGCCTCTTTGCCCTGGCATCCCCTCTGGGAAAGCACACCATTATTTCGGAAATCAGAGTCCGGTCTGAGTTATGCTCCTGTTTGCGTGAGCTGGTCTCCTCAGCACGGTGTAATAAACCCGCAGGGAGCGAAATCCTCTATGCCTGGGCATCCCGTCTGCCTGAGAGAGAAGCGCCGTTGCGCCTCTGGAAAGAGCATTAAAGAAAAGGGACACGTTTTTCAGGGCGGTCCCAAGGAGTAGTCTGTGGTAGGTGCAGCACGCTGCTCGGGGAGAAGAGCAAGTGCTGTTGGCCATGGTCTCGAAAAGGTGGCGAAGCAGGAGACCGGCCCTGGAAGGCACAGCGCCCGGAGGAAATACAAATGTCACCCACTCCCAGTGCAGAGAGACAGAAGCCTAGCTGCGAAGGAGACAGGAGAGGATGAGTAGGGCAGGGCATGTGCTCCACTCTTGGGAAGGAGTCTGGGCGGAGAGCATGCCTGTCCTTAACTCTGGGCCCAAGGAGACAGCAGTTCCTTGGCCACCCGTCCCTGGGGCAGACATGCGCTAGCCACCAGGCGCCTACTCTGAACTCGCAGAAACAGCTCCCTGAAATAACGGGGAGTCAGATGCCATCTTCCTCCAGGATGTGGAAGCTCGGAGGAGGCACGAGGTTTAAGGGGAAGGAGTGGGCACAGTCCCACAAACTCTCTAATCTGTGCACGGGCCGTGTGTAGGGATCCTGTCGCCTCCTCTCTCCTGTGGTGAAGGCACTGGCCTAGACCCCTAGGTTGCCTGAGAGCCGGAGCAAAAGCCAAAGCCTAACCTACCCCAGGAAATGGTCATAGGCATAGAGTGCCATGCTAGGCCAAGCACGCTGCTGCAGGGTTGTGACTGTGTCTGCTTAGTTCGGCATAGCAAGGTGAATCCCGGGCGTAAACTCGGAGACCGGGAGAGCAAGTCCCAAGAGGCAACAGCTCTCCCGCGGCTCTTCTTCCCTCCCGCGCAGAGTGAACACCCAAAGCCTTTCTGAGGAAGCGGCAGCGAAGTGCGGTTCGTGCCATGTGAAAACCTCTGCGAAAGCATAGCAGTCGCTGGGAAATTAGAGTCGGATCTGAGAGCTGCTGTTGCTGCTTGCTTTAGCCTAGTATTTGCAGAACGATGGGAGAAACCCGCATGGAGCGAAAGCCTCTTTGCCCTGGCATCCCCTCTGGGAAAGCACAGCATTCTTTGGGAAATCAGAGTCCGGTCTGAGGGATGCTCCTGTTTGCTTGAGCTGGTCTCCTCAGCACGGTGTAATAAACCCATATGGAGCGAAATCCTCTATGCCTGGGCATCCCTGCTGCATGGGAGAGAAGCGCGATTGCACCTGTGGAAAGAGCCTTAAGGAAAGGGAAATGTTTTTCACTCTGCTCCCCAGCAGCATATCTGTGGAAAGTGCAGCAAGCTGCCGGAGAGAAGAGCAGGAGCCGTTGGACTTCTGGTCTGGAAAAGATTGCGAAGCAGGAGAGCCGGCAATACAAGTATCCCCGGCTCCCAGTGCAGAGAGACAGAAGCCTGGCTGCTAAGGAGACAGGAAGGGATGCGTAGGGCAGGGCGCGTGCTCCACTCTTAGGAAGGAATCTGGGCAGAAAGCATGCCTGTCCTGAGCCTCTGGGCCCAAGGAGACAGCAGCTCCTTGGCCAGCTGTCCCTGGGGCAGACATGCGCTAGCCTCCAGGCGCCTACTCTGAACTCGCCGAATCAGCTCTCTGAAATAATGCGGAGTCAGATGCCGTCTTCCTCCATGATGGGGAAGCTCGGAGGAAGCATGGTGTTTAAGGGGAAGGAGTGGGCACAGTCCCCCAAAGCTCCCTAATCTGCGCACGGGCCTAGTGCAGGGATCCTGTCGCCTCCTCTCTCCTGTGGTGAAGGCACTGGCCTAGACCCGGAGTCTGCCTGATAGCCGGAGCAAATGGCAAAGCCTAACCTACCACAGAAGATGGTCATAGGCATAGAGTGCCATGCTAGGCCAAGCACGCTGCTGCAGGGTTGTGACTGTGTCTGCTTAGTTCCGCATAGCAAGGTGAATCCCGGGCGTAACCTCGGAGCCCGGGAAAGCAAGTCCCAAGAGGCACCAGCTCTCCCGCGGCTCTTCTTCGCTGCCGCGCAGAGTGAACACCCAAAGCCTTTCTGAGGAAGCAGCAGCGAAGTGCGGTTCGTGCCAAGCTGAAAACCTCTGCGTAAGCATAGTATTCCCTGGGAAATCAGAGTCGGATCTGAGGGCTGCTGTTGCTGCTTGCTTTAGACTCGTATTCGCAGCACGATGGGAGAAACCCGCATAGAGCGAAAGCCTCTTTGCCCTGGCATCCCCTCTGGGAAAGCACACCATTATTTCGGAAATCAGAGTCCGGTCTGAGTTATGCTCCTGTTTGCGTGAGCTGGTCTCCTCAGCACGGTGTAATAAACCCGCAGGGAGCGAAATCCTCTATGCCTGGGCATCCCGTCTGCCTGAGAGAGAAGCGCCGTTGCGCCTCTGGAAAGAGCATTAAAGAAAAGGGACACGTTTTTCAGGGCGGTCCCAAGGAGTAGTCTGTGGTAGGTGCAGCACGCTGCTCGGGGAGAAGAGCAAGTGCTGTTGGCCATGGTCTCGAAAAGGTGGCGAAGCAGGAGACCGGCCCTGGAAGGCACAGCGCCCGGAGGAAATACAAATGTCACCCACTCCCAGTGCAGAGAGACAGAAGCCTAGCTGCGAAGGAGACAGGAGAGGATGAGTAGGGCAGGGCATGTGCTCCACTCTTGGGAAGGAGTCTGGGCGGAGAGCATGCCTGTCCTTAACTCTGGGCCCAAGGAGACAGCAGTTCCTTGGCCACCCCGTCCCTGGGGCAGACATGCGCTAGCCACCAGGCGCCTACTCTGAACTCGCAGAAACAGCTCCCTGAAATAACGGGGAGTCAGATGCCATCTTCCTCCAGGATGTGGAAGCTCGGAGGAGGCACGAGGTTTAAGGGGAAGGAGTGGGCACAGTCCCACAAACTCTCTAATCTGTGCACGGGCCGTGTGTAGGGATCCTGTCGCCTCCTCTCTCCTGTGGTGAAGGCACTGGCCTAGACCCCTAGGTTGCCTGAGAGCCGGAGCAAAAGCCAAAGCCTAACCTACCCCAGGAAATGGTCATAGGCATAGAGTGCCATGCTAGGCCAAGCACGCTGCTGCAGGGTTGTGACTGTGTCTGCTTAGTTCGGCATAGCAAGGTGAATTCCGGGCGTAAACTCGGAGACCGGGAGAGCAAGTCCCAAGAGGCAACAGCTCTCCCGCGGCTCTTCTTCCCTCCCGCGCAGAGTGAACACCCAAAGCCTTTCTGAGGAAGCAGCAGCGAAGTGCGGTTCGTGCCATGTGAAAACCTCTGCGAAAGCATAGCAGTCGCTGGGAAATTAGAGTCGGATCTGAGAGCTGCTGTTGCTGCTTGCTTTAGCCTAGTATTTGCAGAACGATGGGAGAAACCCGCATGGAGCGAAAGCCTCTTTGCCCTGGCATCCCCTCTGGGAAAGCACAGCATTCTTTGGGAAATCAGAGTCCGGTCTGAGGGATGCTCCTGTTTGCTTGAGCTGGTCTCCTCAGCACGGTGTAATAAACCCATATGGAGCGAAATCCTCTATGCCTGGGCATCCCTGCTGCATGGGAGAGAAGCGCGATTGCACCTGTGGAAAGAGCCTTAAGGAAAGGGAAATGTTTTTCACTCTGCTCCGCAGGAGCATATCTGTGGAAAGTGCAGCAAGCTGCCGGAGAGAAGAGCAGGAGCCGTTGGACTTCTGGTCTGGAAAAGATTGCGAAGCAGGAGAGCCGGCAATACAAGTATCCCCGGCTCCCAGTGCAGAGAGACAGAAGCCTGGCTGCTAAGGAGACAGGAAGGGATGCGTAGGGCAGGGCACGTGCTCCACACTTAGGAAGGAATCTGGGCAGAAAGCATGCCTGTCCTGAGCCTCTGGGCCCAAGGAGACAGCAGCTCCTTGGCCAGCTGTCCCTGGGGCAGACATGCGCTAGCCTCCAGGCGCCTACTCTGAACTCGCCGAATCAGCTCTCTGAAATAATGCGGAGTCAGATGCCGTCTTCCTCCATGATGGGGAAGCTCGGAGGAAGCATGGTGTTTAAGGGGAAGGAGTGGGCACAGTCCCCCAAAGCTCCCTAATCTGCGCACGGGCCTAGTGCAGGGATCCTGTCGCCTCCTCTCTCCTGTGGTGAAGGCACTGGCCTAGACCCGGAGTCTGCCTGATAGCCGGAGCAAATGGCAAAGCCTAACCTACCACAGAAGATGGTCATAGGCATAGAGTGCCATGCTAGGCCAAGCACGCTGCTGCAGGGTTGTGACTGTGTCTGCTTAGTTCCGCATAGCAAGGTGAATCCCGGGCGTAACCTCGGAGCCCGGGAAAGCAAGTCCCAAGAGGCACCAGCTCTCCCGCGGCTCTTCTTCGCTGCCGCGCAGAGTGAACACCCAAAGCCTTTCTGAGGAAGCAGCAGCGAAGTGCGGTTCGTGCCAAGCTGAAAACCTCTGCGTAAGCATAGTATTCCCTGGGAAATCAGAGTCGGATCTGAGGGCTGCTGTTGCTGCTTGCTTTAGACTCGTATTCGCAGCACGATGGGAGAAACCCGCATAGAGCGAAAGCCTCTTTGCCCTGGCATCCCCTCTGGGAAAGCACACCATTATTTCGGAAATCAGAGTCCGGTCTGAGTTATGCTCCTGTTTGCGTGAGCTGGTCTCCTCAGCACGGTGTAATAAACCCGCAGGGAGCGAAATCCTCTATGCCTGGGCATCCCGTCTGCCTGAGAGAGAAGCGCCGTTGCGCCTCTGGAAAGAGCATTAAAGAAAAGGGACACGTTTTTCAGGGCGGTCCCAAGGAGTAGTCTGTGGTAGGTGCAGCACGCTGCTCGGGGAGAAGAGCAAGTGCTGTTGGCCATGGTCTCGAAAAGGTGGCGAAGCAGGAGACCGGCCCTGGAAGGCACAGCGCCCGGAGGAAATACAAATGTCACCCACTCCCAGTGCAGAGAGACAGAAGCCTAGCTGCGAAGGAGACAGGAGAGGATGAGTAGGGCAGGGCATGTGCTCCACTCTTGGGAAGGAGTCTGGGCGGAGAGCATGCCTGTCCTTAACTCTGGGCCCAAGGAGACAGCAGTTCCTTGGCCACCCGTCCCTGGGGCAGACATGCGCTAGCCACCAGGCGCCTACTCTGAACTCGCAGAAACAGCTCCCTGAAATAACGGGGAGTCAGATGCCATCTTCCTCCAGGATGTGGAAGCTCGGAGGAGGCACGAGGTTTAAGGGGAAGGAGTGGGCACAGTCCCACAAACTCTCTAATCTGTGCACGGGCCGTGTGTAGGGATCCTGTCGCCTCCTCTCTCCTGTGGTGAAGGCACTGGCCTAGACCCCTAGGTTGCCTGAGAGCCGGAGCAAAAGCCAAAGCCTAACCTACCCCAGGAAATGGTCATAGGCATAGAGTGCCATGCTAGGCCAAGCACGCTGCTGCAGGGTTGTGACTGTGTCTGCTTAGTTCGGCATAGCAAGGTGAATCCCGGGCGTAAACTCGGAGACCGGGAGAGCAAGTCCCAAGAGGCAACAGCTCTCCCGCGGCTCTTCTTCCCTCCCGCGCAGAGTGAACACCCAAAGCCTTTCTGAGGAAGCGGCAGCGAAGTGCGGTTCGTGCCATGTGAAAACCTCTGCGAAAGCATAGCAGTCGCTGGGAAATTAGAGTCGGATCTGAGAGCTGCTGTTGCTGCTTGCTTTAGCCTAGTATTTGCAGAACGATGGGAGAAACCCGCATGGAGCGAAAGCCTCTTTGCCCTGGCATCCCCTCTGGGAAAGCACAGCATTCTTTGGGAAATCAGAGTCCGGTCTGAGGGATGCTCCTGTTTGCTTGAGCTGGTCTCCTCAGCACGGTGTAATAAACCCATATGGAGCGAAATCCTCTATGCCTGGGCATCCCTGCTGCATGGGAGAGAAGCGCGATTGCACCTGTGGAAAGAGCCTTAAGGAAAGGGAAATGTTTTTCACTCTGCTCCCCAGCAGCATATCTGTGGAAAGTGCAGCAAGCTGCCGGAGAGAAGAGCAGGAGCCGTTGGACTTCTGGTCTGGAAAAGATTGCGAAGCAGGAGAGCCGGCAATACAAGTATCCCCGGCTCCCAGTGCAGAGAGACAGAAGCCTGGCTGCTAAGGAGACAGGAAGGGATGCGTAGGGCAGGGCACGTGCTCCACTCTTAGGAAGGAATCTGGGCAGAAAGCATGCCTGTCCTGAGCCTCTGGGCCCAAGGAGACAGCAGCTCCTTGGCCAGCTGTCCCTGGGGCAGACATGCGCTAGCCTCCAGGCGCCTACTCTGAACTCGCCGAATCAGCTCTCTGAAATAATGCGGAGTCAGATGCCGTCTTCCTCCATGATGGGGAAGCTCGGAGGAAGCATGGTGTTTAAGGGGAAGGAGTGGGCACAGTCCCCCAAAGCTCCCTAATCTGCGCACGGGCCTAGTGCAGGGATCCTGTCGCCTCCTCTCTCCTGTGGTGAAGGCACTGGCCTAGACCCGGAGTCTGCCTGATAGCCGGAGCAAATGGCAAAGCCTAACCTACCACAGAAGATGGTCATAGGCATAGAGTGCCATGCTAGGCCAAGCACGCTGCTGCAGGGTTGTGACTGTGTCTGCTTAGTTCCGCATAGCAAGGTGAATCCCGGGCGTAACCTCGGAGCCCGGGAAAGCAAGTCCCAAGAGGCACCAGCTCTCCCGCGGCTCTTCTTCGCTGCCGCGCAGAGTGAACACCCAAAGCCTTTCTGAGGAAGCAGCAGCGAAGTGCGGTTCGTGCCAAGCTGAAAACCTCTGCGTAAGCATAGTATTCCCTGGGAAATCAGAGTCGGATCTGAGGGCTGCTGTTGCTGCTTGCTTTAGACTCGTATTCGCAGCACGATGGGAGAAACCAGCATGGAGCGAAAGCCTCTTTGCCCTGGCATCCCCTCTGGGAAAGCACACCATTATTTCGGAAATCAGAGTCCGGTCTGAGTTATGCTCCTGTTTGCGTGAGCTGGTCTCCTCAGCACGGTGTAATAAACCCGCAGGGAGCGAAATCCTCTATGCCTGGGCATCCCGTCTGCCTGAGAGAGAAGCGCCGTTGCGCCTCTGGAAAGAGCATTAAAGAAAAGGGACACGTTTTTCAGGGCGGTCCCAAGGAGTAGTCTGTGGTAGGTGCAGCACCCTGCTCGGGGAGAAGAGCAAGTGCTGTTGGCCATGGTCTCGAAAAGGTGGCGAAGCAGGAGACCGGCCCTGGAAGGCACAGCGCCCGGAGGAAATACAAATGTCACCCACTCCCAGTGCAGAGAGACAGAAGCCTAGCTGCGAAGGAGACAGGAGAGGATGAGTAGGGCAGGGCATGTGCTCCACTCTTGGGAAGGAGTCTGGGCGGAGAGCATGCCTGTCCTTAACTCTGGGCCCAAGGAGACAGCAGTTCCTTGGCCACCCGTCCCTGGGGCAGACATGCGCTAGCCACCAGGCGCCTACTCTGAACTCGCAGAAACAGCTCCCTGAAATAACGGGGAGTCAGATGCCATCTTCCTCCAGGATGTGGAAGCTCGGAGGAGGCACGAGGTTTAAGGGGAAGGAGTGGGCACAGTCCCACAAACTCTCTAATCTGTGCACGGGCCGTGTGTAGGGATCCTGTCGCCTCCTCTCTCCTGTGGTGAAGGCACTGGCCTAGACCCCTAGGTTGCCTGAGAGCCGGAGCAAAAGCCAAAGCCTAACCTACCCCAGGAAATGGTCATAGGCATAGAGTGCCATGCTAGGCCAAGCACGCTGCTGCAGGGTTGTGACTGTGTCTGCTTAGTTCGGCATAGCAAGGTGAATCCCGGGCGTAAACTCGGAGACAGGGAGAGCAAGTCCCAAGAGGCAACAGCTCTCCCGCGGCTCTTCTTCCCTCCCGCGCAGAGTGAACACCCAAAGCCTTTCTGAGGAAGCAGCAGCGAAGTGCGTTTCGTGCCATGTGAAAACCTCTGCGAAAGCATAGCAGTCGCTGGGAAATTAGAGTCGGATCTGAGAGCTGCTGTTGCTGCTTGCTTTAGCCTAGTATTTGCAGAACGATGGGAGAAACCCGCATGGAGCGAAAGCCTCTTTGCCCTGGCATCCCCTCTGGGAAAGCACAGCATTCTTTGGGAAATCAGAGTCCGGTCTGAGGGATGCTCCTGTTTGCTTGAGCTGGTCTCCTCAGCACGGTGTAATAAACCCATATGGAGCGAAATCCTCTATGCCTGGGCATCCCTGCTGCATGGGAGAGAAGCGCGATTGCACCTGTGGAAAGAGCCTTAAGGAAAGGGAAATGTTTTTCACTCTGCTCCCCAGGAGCATATCTGTGGAAAGTGCAGCAAGCTGCCGGAGAGAAGAGCAGGAGCCGTTGGACTTCTGGTCTGGAAAAGATTGCGAAGCAGGAGAGCCGGCAATACAAGTATCCCCGGCTCCCAGTGCAGAGAGACAGAAGCCTGGCTGCTAAGGAGACAGGAAGGGATGCGTAGGGCAGGGCGCGTGCTCCACACTTAGGAAGGAATCTGTGCAGAAAGCATGCCTGTCCTGAGCCTCTGGGCCCAAGGAGACAGCAGCTCCTTGGCCAGCTGTCCCTGGGGCAGACATGCGCTAGCCTCCAGGCGCCTACTCTGAACTCGCCGAATCAGCTCTCTGAAATAATGCGGAGTCAGATGCCGTCTTCCTCCATGATGGGGAAGCTCGGAGGAAGCATGGTGTTTAAGGGGAAGGAGTGGGCACAGTCCCCCAAAGCTCCCTAATCTGCGCACGGGCCTAGTGCAGGGATCCTGTCGCCTCCTATCTCCTGTGGTGAAGGCACTGGCCTAGACCCGGAGTCTGCCTGATAGCCGGAGCAAATGGCAAAGCCTAACCTACCACAGAAGATGGTCATAGGCATAGAGTGCCATGCTAGGCCAAGCACGCTGCTGCAGGGTTGTGACTGTGTCTGCTTAGTTCCGCATAGCAAGGTGAATCCCGGGCGTAACCTCGGAGCCCGGGAAAGCAAGTCCCAAGAGGCACCAGCTCTCCCGCGGCTCTTCTTCGCTGCCGCGCAGAGTGAACACCCAAAGCCTTTCTGAGGAAGCAGCAGCGAAGTGCGGTTCGTGCCAAGCTGAAAACCTCTGCGTAAGCATAGTATTCCCTGGGAAATCAGAGTCGGATCTGAGGGCTGCTGTTGCTGCTTGCTTTAGACTCGTATTCGCAGCACGATGGGAGAAACCCGCATAGAGCGAAAGCCTCTTTGCCCTGGCATCCCCTCTGGGAAAGCACACCATTATTTCGGAAATCAGAGTCCGGTCTGAGTTATGCTCCTGTTTGCGTGAGCTGGTCTCCTCAGCACGGTGTAATAAACCCGCAGGGAGCGAAATCCTCTATGCCTGGGCATCCCGTCTGCCTGAGAGAGAAGCGCCGTTGCGCCTCTGGAAAGAGCATTAAAGAAAAGGGACACGTTTTTCAGGGCGGTCCCAAGGAGTAGTCTGTGGTAGGTGCAGCACGCTGCTCGGGGAGAAGAGCAAGTGCTGTTGGCCATGGTCTCGAAAAGGTGGCGAAGCAGGAGACCGGCCCTGGAAGGCACAGCGCCCGGAGGAAATACAAATGTCACCCACTCCCAGTGCAGAGAGACAGAAGCCTAGCTGCGAAGGAGACAGGAGAGGATGAGTAGGGCAGGGCATGTGCTCCACTCTTGGGAAGGAGTCTGGGCGGAGAGCATGCCTGTCCTTAACTCTGGGCCCAAGGAGACAGCAGTTCCTTGGCCACCCGTCCCTGGGGCAGACATGCGCTAGCCACCAGGCGCCTACTCTGAACTCGCAGAAACAGCTCCCTGAAATAACGGGGAGTCAGATGCCATCTTCCTCCAGGATGTGGAAGCTCGGAGGAGGCACGAGGTTTAAGGGGAAGGAGTGGGCACAGTCCCACAAACTCTCTAATCTGTGCACGGGCCGTGTGTAGGGATCCTGTCGCCTCCTCTCTCCTGTGGTGAAGGCACTGGCCTAGACCCCTAGGTTGCCTGAGAGCCGGAGCAAAAGCCAAAGCCTAACCTACCCCAGGAAATGGTCATAGGCATAGAGTGCCATGCTAGGCCAAGCACGCTGCTGCAGGGTTGTGACTGTGTCTGCTTAGTTCGGCATAGCAAGGTGAATCCCGGGCGTAAACTCGGAGACAGGGAGAGCAAGTCCCAAGAGGCAACAGCTCTCCCGCGGCTCTTCTTCCCTCCCGCGCACAGTGAACACCCAAAGCCTTTCTGAGGAAGCAGCAGCGAAGTGCGTTTCGTGCCATGTGAAAACCTCTGCGAAAGCATAGCAGTCGCTGGGAAATTAGAGTCGGATCTGAGAGCTGCTGTTGCTGCTTGCTTTAGCCTAGTATTTGCAGAACGATGGGAGAAACCCGCATGGAGCGAAAGCCTCTTTGCCCTGGCATCCCCTCTGGGAAAGCACAGCATTCTTTGGGAAATCAGAGTCCGGTCTGAGGGATGCTCCTGTTTGCTTGAGCTGGTCTCCTCAGCACGGTGTAATAAACCCATATGGAGCGAAATCCTCTATGCCTGGGCATCCCTGCTGCATGGGAGAGAAGCGCGATTGCACCTGTGGAAAGAGCCTTAAGGAAAGGGAAATGTTTTTCACTCTGCTCCCCAGGAGCATATCTGTGGAAAGTGCAGCAAGCTGCCGGAGAGAAGAGCAGGAGCCGTTGGACTTCTGGTCTGGAAAAGATTGCGAAGCAGGAGAGCCGGCAATACAAGTATCCCCGGCTCCCAGTGCAGAGAGACAGAAGCCTGGCTGCTAAGGAGACAGGAAGGGATGCGTAGGGCAGGGCGCGTGCTCCACTCTTAGGAAGGAATCTGGGCAGAAAGCATGCCTGTCCTGAGCCTCTGGGCCCAAGGAGACAGCAGCTCCTTGGCCAGCTGTCCCTGGGGCAGACATGCGCTAGCCTCCAGGCGCCTACTCTGAACTCGCCGAATCAGCTCTCTGAAATAATGCGGAGTCAGATGCCGTCTTCCTCCATGATGGGGAAGCTCGGAGGAAGCATGGTGTTTAAGGGGAAGGAGTGGGCACAGTCCCCCAAAGCTCCCTAATCTGCGCACGGGCCTAGTGCAGGGATCCTGTCGCCTCCTCTCTCCTGTGGTGAAGGCACTGGCCTAGACCCGGAGTCTGCCTGATAGCCGGAGCAAATGGCAAAGCCTAACCTACCACAGAAGATGGTCATAGGCATAGAGTGCCATGCTAGGCCAAGCACGCTGCTGCAGGGTTGTGACTGTGTCTGCTTAGTTCCGCATAGCAAGGTGAATCCCGGGCGTAACCTCGGAGCCCGGGAAAGCAAGTCCCAAGAGGCACCAGCTCTCCCGCGGCTCTTCTTCGCTGCCGCGCAGAGTGAACACCCAAAGCCTTTCTGAGGAAGCAGCAGCGAAGTGCGGTTCGTGCCAAGCTGAAAACCTCTGCGTAAGCATAGTATTCCCTGGGAAATCAGAGTCGGATCTGAGGGCTGCTGTTGCTGCTTGCTTTAGACTCGTATTCGCAGCACGATGGGAGAAACCCGCATAGAGCGAAAGCCTCTTTGCCCTGGCATCCCCTCTGGGAAAGCACACCATTATTTCGGAAATCAGAGTCCGGTCTGAGTTATGCTCCTGTTTGCGTGAGCTGGTCTCCTCAGCACGGTGTAATAAACCCGCAGGGAGCGAAATCCTCTATGCCTGGGCATCCCCTCTGCCTGAGAGAGAAGCGCCGTTGCGCCTCTGGAAAGAGCATTAAAGAAAAGGGACACGTTTTTCAGGGCGGTCCCAAGGAGTAGTCTGTGGTAGGTGCAGCACGCTGCTCGGGGAGAAGAGCAAGTGCTGTTGGCCATGGTCTCGAAAAGGTGGCGAAGCAGGAGACCGGCCCTGGAAGGCACAGCGCCCGGAGGAAATACAAATGTCACCCACTCCCAGTGCAGAGAGACAGAAGCCTAGCTGCGAAGGAGACAGGAGAGGATGAGTAGGGCAGGGCATGTGCTCCACTCTTGGGAAGGAGTCTGGGCGGAGAGCATGCCTGTCCTTAACTCTGGGCCCAAGGAGACAGCAGTTCCTTGGCCACCCGTCCCTGGGGCAGACATGCGCTAGCCACCAGGCGCCTACTCTGAACTCGCAGAAACAGCTCCCTGAAATAACGGGGAGTCAGATGCCATCTTCCTCCAGGATGTGGAAGCTCGGAGGAGGCACGAGGTTTAAGGGGAAGGAGTGGGCACAGTCCCACAAACTCTCTAATCTGTGCACGGGCCGTGTGTAGGGATCCTGTCGCCTCCTCTCTCCTGTGGTGAAGGCACTGGCCTAGACCCCTAGGTTGCCTGAGAGCCGGAGCAGAAGCCAAAGCCTAACCTACCCCAGGAAATGGTCATAGGCATAGAGTGCCATGCTAGGCCAAGCACGCTGCTGCAGGGTTGTGACTGTGTCTGCTTAGTTCGGCATAGCAAGGTGAATCCCGGGCGTAAACTCGGAGACAGGGAGAGCAAGTCCCAAGAGGCAACAGCTCTCCCGCGGCTCTTCTTCCCTCCCGCGCAGAGTGAACACCCAAAGCCTTTCTGAGGAAGCGGCAGCGAAGTGCGTTTCGTGCCATGTGAAAACCTCTGCGAAAGCATAGCAGTCGCTGGGAAATTAGAGTCGGATCTGAGAGCTGCTGTTGCTGCTTGCTTTAGCCTAGTATTTGCAGAACGATGGGAGAAACCCGCATGGAGCGAAAGCCTCTTTGCCCTGGCATCCCCTCTGGGAAAGCACAGCATTCTTTGGGAAATCAGAGTCCGGTCTGAGGGATGCTCCTGTTTGCTTGAGCTGGTCTCCTCAGCACGGTGTAATAAACCCATATGGAGCGAAATCCTCTATGCCTGGGCATCCCTGCTGCATGGGAGAGAAGCGCGATTGCACCTGTGGAAAGAGCCTTAAGGAAAGGGAAATGTTTTTCACTCTGCTCCCCAGGAGCATATCTGTGGAAAGTGCAGCAAGCTGCCGGAGAGAAGAGCAGGAGCCGTTGGACTTCTGGTCTGGAAAAGATTGCGAAGCAGGAGAGCCGGCAATACAAGTATCCCCGGCTCCCAGTGCAGAGAGACAGAAGCCTGGCTGCTAAGGAGACAGGAAGGGATGCGTAGGGCAGGGCGCGTGCTCCACACTTAGGAAGGAATCTGTGCAGAAAGCATGCCTGTCCTGAGCCTCTGGGCCCAAGGAGACAGCAGCTCCTTGGCCAGCTGTCCCTGGGGCAGACATGCGCTAGCCTCCAGGCGCCTACTCTGAACTCGCCGAATCAGCTCTCTGAAATAATGCGGAGTCAGATGCCGTCTTCCTCCATGATGGGGAAGCTCGGAGGAAGCATGGTGTTTAAGGGGAAGGAGTGGGCACAGTCCCCCAAAGCTCCCTAATCTGCGCACGGGCCTAGTGCAGGGATCCTGTCGCCTCCTCTCTCCTGTGGTGAAGGCACTGGCCTAGACCCGGAGTCTGCCTGATAGCCGGAGCAAATGGCAAAGCCTAACCTACCACAGAAGATGGTCATAGGCATAGAGTGCCATGCTAGGCCAAGCACGCTGCTGCAGGGTTGTGACTGTGTCTGCTTAGTTCCGCATAGCAAGGTGAATCCCGGGCGTAACCTCGGAGCCCGGGAAAGCAAGTCCCAAGAGGCACCAGCTCTCCCGCGGCTCTTCTTCGCTGCCGCGCAGAGTGAACACCCAAAGCCTTTCTGAGGAAGCAGCAGCGAAGTGCGGTTCGTGCCAAGCTGAAAACCTCTGCGTAAGCATAGTATTCCCTGGGAAATCAGAGTCGGATCTGAGGGCTGCTGTTGCTGCTTGCTTTAGACTCGTATTCGCAGCACGATGGGAGAAACCCGCATAGAGCGAAAGCCTCTTTGCCCTGGCATCCCCTCTGGGAAAGCACACCATTATTTCGGAAATCAGAGTCCGGTCTGAGTTATGCTCCTGTTTGCGTGAGCTGGTCTCCTCAGCACGGTGTAATAAACCCGCAGGGAGCGAAATCCTCTATGCCTGGGCATCCCGTCTGCCTGAGAGAGAAGCGCCGTTGCGCCTCTGGAAAGAGCATTAAAGAAAAGGGACACGTTTTTCAGGGCGGTCCCAAGGAGTAGTCTGTGGTAGGTGCAGCACGCTGCTCGGGGAGAAGAGCAAGTGCTGTTGGCCATGGTCTCGAAAAGGTGGCGAAGCAGGAGACCGGCCCTGGAAGGCACAGCGCCCGGAGGAAATACAAATGTCACCCACTCCCAGTGCAGAGAGACAGAAGCCTAGCTGCGAAGGAGACAGGAGAGGATGAGTAGGGCAGGGCATGTGCTCCACTCTTGGGAAGGAGTCTGGGCGGAGAGCATGCCTGTCCTTAACTCTGGGCCCAAGGAGACAGCAGTTCCTTGGCCACCCCGTCCCTGGGGCAGACATGCGCTAACCACCAGGCGCCTACTCTGAACTCGCAGAAACAGCTCCCTGAAATAACGGGGAGTCAGATGCCATCTTCCTCCAGGATGTGGAAGCTCGGAGGAGGCACGAGGTTTAAGGGGAAGGAGTGGGCACAGTCCCACAAACTCTCTAATCTGTGCACGGGCCGTGTGTAGGGATCCTGTCGCCTCCTCTCTCCTGTGGTGAAGGCACTGGCCTAGACCCCTAGGTTGCCTGAGAGCCGGAGCAAAAGCCAAAGCCTAACCTACCCCAGGAAATGGTCATAGGCATAGAGTGCCATGCTAGGCCAAGCACGCTGCTGCAGGGTTGTGACTGTGTCTGCTTAGTTCGGCATAGCAAGGTGAATTCCGGGCGTAAACTCGGAGACCGGGAGAGCAAGTCCCAAGAGGCAACAGCTCTCCCGCGGCTCTTCTTCCCTCCCGCGCAGAGTGAACACCCAAAGCCTTTCTGAGGAAGCAGCAGCGAAGTGCGGTTCGTGCCATGTGAAAACCTCTGCGAAAGCATAGCAGTCGCTGGGAAATTAGAGTCGGATCTGAGAGCTGCTGTTGCTGCTTGCTTTAGCCTAGTATTTGCAGAACGATGGGAGAAACCCGCATGGAGCGAAAGCCTCTTTGCCCTGGCATCCCCTCTGGGAAAGCACAGCATTCTTTGGGAAATCAGAGTCCGGTCTGAGGGATGCTCCTGTTTGCTTGAGCTGGTCTCCTCAGCACGGTGTAATAAACCCATATGGAGCGAAATCCTCTATGCCTGGGCATCCCTGCTGCATGGGAGAGAAGCGCGATTGCACCTGTGGAAAGAGCCTTAAGGAAAGGGAAATGTTTTTCACTCTGCTCCGCAGGAGCATATCTGTGGAAAGTGCAGCAAGCTGCCGGAGAGAAGAGCAGGAGCCGTTGGACTTCTGGTCTGGAAAAGATTGCGAAGCAGGAGAGCCGGCAATACAAGTATCCCCGGCTCCCAGTGCAGAGAGACAGAAGCCTGGCTGCTAAGGAGACAGGAAGGGATGCGTAGGGCAGGGCACGTGCTCCACACTTAGGAAGGAATCTGGGCAGAAAGCATGCCTGTCCTGAGCCTCTGGGCCCAAGGAGACAGCAGCTCCTTGGCCAGCTGTCCCTGGGGCAGACATGCGCTAGCCTCCAGGCGCCTACTCTGAACTCGCCGAATCAGCTCTCTGAAATAATGCGGAGTCAGATGCCGTCTTCCTCCATGATGGGGAAGCTCGGAGGAAGCATGGTGTTTAAGGGGAAGGAGTGGGCACAGTCCCCCAAAGCTCCCTAATCTGCGCACGGGCCTAGTGCAGGGATCCTGTCGCCTCCTCTCTCCTGTGGTGAAGGCACTGGCCTAGACCCGGAGTCTGCCTGATAGCCGGAGCAAATGGCAAAGCCTAACCTACCACAGAAGATGGTCATAGGCATAGAGTGCCATGCTAGGCCAAGCACGCTGCTGCAGGGTTGTGACTGTGTCTGCTTAGTTCCGCATAGCAAGGTGAATCCCGGGCGTAACCTCGGAGCCCGGGAAAGCAAGTCCCAAGAGGCACCAGCTCTCCCGCGGCTCTTCTTCGCTGCCGCGCAGAGTGAACACCCAAAGCCTTTCTGAGGAAGCAGCAGCGAAGTGCGGTTCGTGCCAAGCTGAAAACCTCTGCGTAAGCATAGTATTCCCTGGGAAATCAGAGTCGGATCTGAGGGCTGCTGTTGCTGCTTGCTTTAGACTCGTATTCGCAGCACGATGGGAGAAACCCGCATAGAGCGAAAGCCTCTTTGCCCTGGCATCCCCTCTGGGAAAGCACACCATTATTTCTGAAATCAGAGTCCGGTCTGAGTTATGCTCCTGTTTGCGTGAGCTGGTCTCCTCAGCACGGTGTAATAAACCCGCAGGGAGCGAAATCCTCTATGCCTGGGCATCCCGTCTGCCTGAGAGAGAAGCGCCGTTGCGCCTCTGGAAAGAGCATTAAAGAAAAGGGACACGTTTTTCAGGGCGGTCCCAAGGAGTAGTCTGTGGTAGGTGCAGCACGCTGCTCGGGGAGAAGAGCAAGTGCTGTTGGCCATGGTCTCGAAAAGGTGGCGAAGCAGGAGACCGGCCCTGGAAGGCACAGCGCCCGGAGGAAATACAAATGTCACCCACTCCCAGTGCAGAGAGACAGAAGCCTAGCTGCGAAGGAGACAGGAGAGGATGAGTAGGGCAGGGCATGTGCTCCACTCTTGGGAAGGAGTCTGGGCGGAGAGCATGCCTGTCCTTAACTCTGGGCCCAAGGAGACAGCAGTTCCTTGGCCACCCGTCCCTGGGGCAGACATGCGCTAGCCACCAGGCGCCTACTCTGAACTCGCAGAAACAGCTCCCTGAAATAACGGGGAGTCAGATGCCATCTTCCTCCAGGATGTGGAAGCTCGGAGGAGGCACGAGGTTTAAGGGGAAGGAGTGGGCACAGTCCCACAAACTCTCTAATCTGTGCACGGGCCGTGTGTAGGGATCCTGTCGCCTCCTCTCTCCTGTGGTGAAGGCACTGGCCTAGACCCCTAGGTTGCCTGAGAGCCGGAGCAAAAGCCAAAGCCTAACCTACCCCAGGAAATGGTCATAGGCATAGAGTGCCATGCTAGGCCAAGCACGCTGCTGCAGGGTTGTGACTGTGTCTGCTTAGTTCGGCATAGCAAGGTGAATTCCGGGCGTAAACTCGGAGACCGGGAGAGCAAGTCCCAAGAGGCAACAGCTCTCCCGCGGCTCTTCTTCCCTCCCGCGCAGAGTGAACACCCAAAGCCTTTCTGAGGAAGCGGCAGCGAAGTGCGGTTCGTGCCATGTGAAAACCTCTGCGAAAGCATAGCAGTCGCTGGGAAATTAGAGTCGGATCTGAGAGCTGCTGTTGCTGCTTGCTTTAGCCTAGTATTTGCAGAACGATGGGAGAAACCCGCATGGAGCGAAAGCCTCTTTGCCCTGGCCTCCCCTCTGGGAAAGCACAGCATTCTTTGGGAAATCAGAGTCCGGTCTGAGGGATGCTCCTGTTTGCTTGAGCTGGTCTCCTCAGCACGGTGTAATAAACCCATATGGAGCGAAATCCTCTATGCCTGGGCATCCCTGCTGCATGGGAGAGAAGCGCGATTGCACCTGTGGAAAGAGCTTAAGGAAAGGGAAATGTTTTTCACTCTGCTCCGCAGGAGCATATCTGTGGAAAGTGCAGCAAGCTGCCGGAGAGAAGAGCAGGAGCCGTTGGACTTCTGGTCTGGAAAAGATTGCGAAGCAGGAGAGCCGGCAATACAAGTATCCCCGGCTCCCAGTGCAGAGAGACAGAAGCCTGGCTGCTAAGGAGACAGGAAGGGATGCGTAGGGCAGGGCACGTGCTCCACACTTAGGAAGGAATCTGGGCAGAAAGCATGCCTGTCCTGAGCCTCTGGGCCCAAGGAGACAGCAGCTCCTTGGCCAGCTGTCCCTGGGGCAGACATGCGCTAGCCTCCAGGCGCCTACTCTGAACTCGCCGAATCAGCTCTCTGAAATAATGCGGAGTCAGATGCCGTCTTCCTCCATGATGGGGAAGCTCGGAGGAAGCATGGTGTTTAAGGGGAAGGAGTGGGCACAGTCCCCCAAAGCTCCCTAATCTGCGCACGGGCCTAGTGCAGGGATCCTGTCGCCTCCTCTCTCCTGTGGTGAAGGCACTGGCCTAGACCCGGAGTCTGCCTGATAGCCGGAGCAAATGGCAAAGCCTAACCTACCACAGAAGATGGTCATAGGCATAGAGTGCCATGCTAGGCCAAGCACGCTGCTGCAGGGTTGTGACTGTGTCTGCTTAGTTCCGCATAGCAAGGTGAATCCCGGGCGTAACCTCGGAGCCCGGGAAAGCAAGTCCCAAGAGGCACCAGCTCTCCCGCGGCTCTTCTTCGCTGCCGCGCAGAGTGAACACCCAAAGCCTTTCTGAGGAAGCAGCAGCGAAGTGCGGTTCGTGCCAAGCTGAAAACCTCTGCGTAAGCATAGTATTCCCTGGGAAATCAGAGTCGGATCTGAGGGCTGCTGTTGCTGCTTGCTTTAGACTCGTATTCGCAGCACGATGGGAGAAACCCGCATGGAGCGAAAGCCTCTTTGCCCTGGCATCCCCTCTGGGAAAGCACACCATTATTTCGGAAATCAGAGTCCGGTCTGAGTTATGCTCCTGTTTGCGTGAGCTGGTCTCCTCAGCACGGTGTAATAAACCCGCAGGGAGCGAAATCCTCTATGCCTGGGCATCCCGTCTGCCTGAGAGAGAAGCGCCGTTGCGCCTCTGGAAAGAGCATTAAAGAAAAGGGACACGTTTTTCAGGGCGGTCCCAAGGAGTAGTCTGTGGTAGGTGCAGCACGCTGCTCGGGGAGAAGAGCAAGTGCTGTTGGCCATGGTCTCGAAAAGGTGGCGAAGCAGGAGACCGGCCCTGGAAGGCACAGCGCCCGGAGGAAATACAAATGTCACCCACTCCCAGTGCAGAGAGACAGAAGCCTAGCTGCGAAGGAGACAGGAGAGGATGAGTAGGGCAGGGCATGTGCTCCACTCTTGGGAAGGAGTCTGGGCGGAGAGCATGCCTGTCCTTAACTCTGGGCCCAAGGAGACAGCAGTTCCTTGGCCACCCGTCCCTGGGGCAGACATGCGCTAGCCACCAGGCGCCTACTCTGAACTCGCAGAAACAGCTCCCTGAAATAACGGGGAGTCAGATGCCATCTTCCTCCAGGATGTGGAAGCTCGGAGGAGGCACGAGGTTTAAGGGGAAGGAGTGGGCACAGTCCCACAAACTCTCTAATCTGTGCACGGGCCGTGTGTAGGGATCCTGTCGCCTCCTCTCTCCTGTGGTGAAGGCACTGGCCTAGACCCCTAGGTTGCCTGAGAGCCGGAGCAAAAGCCAAAGCCTAACCTACCCCAGGAAATGGTCATAGGCATAGAGTGCCATGCTAGGCCAAGCACGCTGCTGCAGGGTTGTGACTGTGTCTGCTTAGTTCGGCATAGCAAGGTGAATCCCGGGCGTAAACTCGGAGACCGGGAGAGCAAGTCCCAAGAGGCAACAGCTCTCCCGCGGCTCTTCTTCCCTCCCGCGCAGAGTGAAAACCCAAAGCCTTTCTGAGGAAGCGGCAGCGAAGTGCGGTTCGTGCCATGTGAAAACCTCTGCGAAAGCATAGCAGTCGCTGGGAAATTAGAGTCGGATCTGAGAGCTGCTGTTGCTGCTTGCTTTAGCCTAGTATTTGCAGAACGATGGGAGAAACCCGCATGGAGCGAAAGCCTCTTTGCCCTGGCATCCCCTCTGGGAAAGCACAGCATTCTTTGGGAAATCAGAGTCCGGTCTGAGGGATGCTCCTGTTTGCTTGAGCTGGTCTCCTCAGCACGGTGTAATAAACCCATATGGAGCGAAATCCTCTATGCCTGGGCATCCCTGCTGCATGGGAGAGAAGCGCGATTGCACCTGTGGAAAGAGCCTTAAGGAAAGGGAAATGTTTTTCACTCTGCTCCCCAGCAGCATATCTGTGGAAAGTGCAGCAAGCTGCCGGAGAGAAGAGCAGGAGCCGTTGGACTTCTGGTCTGGAAAAGATTGCGAAGCAGGAGAGCCGGCAATACAAGTATCCCCGGCTCCCAGTGCAGAGAGACAGAAGCCTGGCTGCTAAGGAGACAGGAAGGGATGCGTAGGGCAGGGCGCGTGCTCCACTCTTAGGAAGGAATCTGGGCAGAAAGCATGCCTGTCCTGAGCCTCTGGGCCCAAGGAGACAGCAGCTCCTTGGCCAGCTGTCCCTGGGGCAGACATGCGCTAGCCTCCAGGCGCCTACTCTGAACTCGCCGAATCAGCTCTCTGAAATAATGCGGAGTCAGATGCCGTCTTCCTCCATGATGGGGAAGCTCGGAGGAAGCATGGTGTTTAAGGGGAAGGAGTGGGCACAGTCCCCCAAAGCTCCCTAATCTGCGCACGGGCCTAGTGCAGGGATCCTGTCGCCTCCTCTCTCCTGTGGTGAAGGCACTGGCCTAGACCCGGAGTCTGCCTGATAGCCGGAGCAAATGGCAAAGCCTAACCTACCACAGAAGATGGTCATAGGCATAGAGTGCCATGCTAGGCCAAGCACGCTGCTGCAGGGTTGTGACTGTGTCTGCTTAGTTCCGCATAGCAAGGTGAATCCCGGGCGTAACCTCGGAGCCCGGGAAAGCAAGTCCCAAGAGGCACCAGCTCTCCCGCGGCTCTTCTTCGCTGCCGCGCAGAGTGAACACCCAAAGCCTTTCTGAGGAAGCAGCAGCGAAGTGCGGTTCGTGCCAAGCTGAAAACCTCTGCGTAAGCATAGTATTCCCTGGGAAATCAGAGTCGGATCTGAGGGCTGCTGTTGCTGCTTGCTTTAGACTCGTATTCGCAGCACGATGGGAGAAACCAGCATGGAGCGAAAGCCTCTTTGCCCTGGCATCCCCTCTGGGAAAGCACACCATTATTTCGGAAATCAGAGTCCGGTCTGAGTTATGCTCCTGTTTGCGTGAGCTGGTCTCCTCAGCACGGTGTAATAAACCCGCAGGGAGCGAAATCCTCTATGCCTGGGCATCCCGTCTGCCTGAGAGAGAAGCGCCGTTGCGCCTCTGGAAAGAGCATTAAAGAAAAGGGACACGTTTTTCAGGGCGGTCCCAAGGAGTAGTCTGTGGTAGGTGCAGCACCCTGCTCGGGGAGAAGAGCAAGTGCTGTTGGCCATGGTCTCGAAAAGGTGGCGAAGCAGGAGACCGGCCCTGGAAGGCACAGCGCCCGGAGGAAATACAAATGTCACCCACTCCCAGTGCAGAGAGACAGAAGCCTAGCTGCGAAGGAGACAGGAGAGGATGAGTAGGGCAGGGCATGTGCTCCACTCTTGGGAAGGAGTCTGGGCGGAGAGCATGCCTGTCCTTAACTCTGGGCCCAAGGAGACAGCAGTTCCTTGGCCACCCGTCCCTGGGGCAGACATGCGCTAGCCACCAGGCGCCTACTCTGAACTCGCAGAAACAGCTCCCTGAAATAACGGGGAGTCAGATGCCATCTTCCTCCAGGATGTGGAAGCTCGGAGGAGGCACGAGGTTTAAGGGGAAGGAGTGGGCACAGTCCCACAAACTCTCTAATCTGTGCACGGGCCGTGTGTAGGGATCCTGTCGCCTCCTCTCTCCTGTGGTGAAGGCACTGGCCTAGACCCCTAGGTTGCCTGAGAGCCGGAGCAAAAGCCAAAGCCTAACCTACCCCAGGAAATGGTCATAGGCATAGAGTGCCATGCTAGGCCAAGCACGCTGCTGCAGGGTTGTGACTGTGTTTGCTTAGTTCGGCATAGCAAGGTGAATCCCGGGCGTAAACTCGGAGACAGGGAGAGCAAGTCCCAAGAGGCAACAGCTCTCCCGCGGCTCTTCTTCCCTCCCGCGCAGAGTGAACACCCAAAGCCTTTCTGAGGAAGCAGCAGCGAAGTGCGTTTCGTGCCATGTGAAAACCTCTGCGAAAGCATAGCAGTCGCTGGGAAATTAGAGTCGGATCTGAGAGCTGCTGTTGCTGCTTGCTTTAGCCTAGTATTTGCAGAACGATGGGAGAAACCCGCATGGAGCGAAAGCCTCTTTGCCCTGGCATCCCCTCTGGGAAAGCACAGCATTCTTTGGGAAATCAGAGTCCGGTCTGAGGGATGCTCCTGTTTGCTTGAGCTGGTCTCCTCAGCACGGTGTAATAAACCCATATGGAGCGAAATCCTCTATGCCTGGGCATCCCTGCTGCATGGGAGAGAAGCGCGATTGCACCTGTGGAAAGAGCCTTAAGGAAAGGGAAATGTTTTTCACTCTGCTCCCCAGGAGCATATCTGTGGAAAGTGCAGCAAGCTGCCGGAGAGAAGAGCAGGAGCCGTTGGACTTCTGGTCTGGAAAAGATTGCGAAGCAGGAGAGCCGGCAATACAAGTATCCCCGGCTCCCAGTGCAGAGAGACAGAAGCCTGGCTGCTAAGGAGACAGGAAGGGATGCGTAGGGCAGGGCGCGTGCTCCACACTTAGGAAGGAATCTGGGCAGAAAGCATGCCTGTCCTGAGCCTCTGGGCCCAAGGAGACAGCAGCTCCTTGGCCAGCTGTCCCTGGGGCAGACATGCGCTAGCCTCCAGGCGCCTACTCTGAACTCGCCGAATCAGCTCTCTGAAATAATGCGGAGTCAGATGCCGTCTTCCTCCATGATGGGGAAGCTCGGAGGAAGCATGGTGTTTAAGGGGAAGGAGTGGGCACAGTCCCCCAAAGCTCCCTAATCTGCGCACGGGCCTAGTGCAGGGATCCTGTCGCCTCCTCTCTCCTGTGGTGAAGGCACTGGCCTAGACCCGGAGTCTGCCTGATAGCCGGAGCAAATGGCAAAGCCTAACCTACCACAGAAGATGGTCATAGGCATAGAGTGCCATGCTAGGCCAAGCACGCTGCTGCAGGGTTGTGACTGTGTCTGCTTAGTTCCGCATAGCAAGGTGAATCCCGGGCGTAACCTCGGAGCCCGGGAAAGCAAGTCCCAAGAGGCACCAGCTCTCCCGCGGCTCTTCTTCGCTGCCGCGCAGAGTGAACACCCAAAGCCTTTCTGAGGAAGCAGCAGCGAAGTGCGGTTCGTGCCAAGCTGAAAACCTCTGCGTAAGCATAGTATTCCCTGGGAAATCAGAGTCGGATCTGAGGGCTGCTGTTGCTGCTTGCTTTAGACTCGTATTCGCAGCACGATGGGAGAAACCCGCATAGAGCGAAAGCCTCTTTGCCCTGGCATCCCCTCTGGGAAAGCACACCATTATTTCGGAAATCAGAGTCCGGTCTGAGTTATGCTCCTGTTTGCGTGAGCTGGTCTCCTCAGCACGGTGTAATAAACCCGCAGGGAGCGAAATCCTCTATGCCTGGGCATCCCGTCTGCCTGAGAGAGAAGCGCCGTTGCGCCTCTGGAAAGAGCATTAAAGAAAAGGGACACGTTTTTCAGGGCGGTCCCAAGGAGTAGTCTGTGGTAGGTGCAGCACGCTGCTCGGGGAGAAGAGCAAGTGCTGTTGGCCATGGTCTCGAAAAGGTGGCGAAGCAGGAGACCGGCCCTGGAAGGCACAGCGCCCGGAGGAAATACAAATGTCACCCACTCCCAGTGCAGAGAGACAGAAGCCTAGCTGCGAAGGAGACAGGAGAGGATGAGTAGGGCAGGGCATGTGCTCCACTCTTGGGAAGGAGTCTGGGCGGAGAGCATGCCTGTCCTTAACTCTGGGCCCAAGGAGACAGCAGTTCCTTGGCCACCCGTCCCTGGGGCAGACATGCGCTAGCCACCAGGCGCCTACTCTGAACTCGCAGAAACAGCTCCCTGAAATAACGGGGAGTCAGATGCCATCTTCCTCCAGGATGTGGAAGCTCGGAGGAGGCACGAGGTTTAAGGGGAAGGAGTGGGCACAGTCCCACAAACTCTCTAATCTGTGCACGGGCCGTGTGTAGGGATCCTGTCGCCTCCTCTCTCCTGTGGTGAAGGCACTGGCCTAGACCCCTAGGTTGCCTGAGAGCCGGAGCAAAAGCCAAAGCCTAACCTACCCCAGGAAATGGTCATAGGCATAGAGTGCCATGCTAGGCCAAGCACGCTGCTGCAGGGTTGTGACTGTGTCTGCTTAGTTCGGCATAGCAAGGTGAATCCCGGGCGTAAACTCGGAGACCGGGAGAGCAAGTCCCAAGAGGCAACAGCTCTCCCGCGGCTCTTCTTCCCTCCCGCGCAGAGTGAACACCCAAAGCCTTTCTGAGGAAGCGGCAGCGAAGTGCGGTTCGTGCCATGTGAAAACCTCTGCGAAAGCATAGCAGTCGCTGGGAAATTAGAGTCGGATCTGAGAGCTGCTGTTGCTGCTTGCTTTAGCCTAGTATTTGCAGAACGATGGGAGAAACCCGCATGGAGCGAAAGCCTCTTTGCCCTGGCATCCCCTCTGGGAAAGCACAGCATTCTTTGGGAAATCAGAGTCCGGTCTGAGGGATGCTCCTGTTTGCTTGAGCTGGTCTCCTCAGCACGGTGTAATAAACCCATATGGAGCGAAATCCTCTATGCCTGGGCATCCCTGCTGCATGGGAGAGAAGCGCGATTGCACCTGTGGAAAGAGCCTTAAGGAAAGGGAAATGTTTTTCACTCTGCTCCGCAGGAGCATATCTGTGGAAAGTGCAGCAAGCTGCCGGAGAGAAGAGCAGGAGCCGTTGGACTTCTGGTCTGGAAAAGATTGCGAAGCAGGAGAGCCGGCGATACAAGTATCCCCGGCTCCCAGTGCAGAGAGACAGAAGCCTGGCTGCTAAGGAGACAGGAAGGGATGCGTAGGGCAGGGCGCGTGCTCCACTCTTAGGAAGGAATCTGGGCAGAAAGCATGCCTGTCCTGAGCCTCTGGGCCCAAGGAGACAGCAGCTCCTTGGCCAGCTGTCCCTGGGGCAGACATGCGCTAGCCTCCAGGCGCCTACTCTGAACTCGCCGAATCAGCTCTCTGAAATAATGCGGAGTCAGATGCCGTCTTCCTCCATGATGGGGAAGCTCGGAGGAAGCATGGTGTTTAAGGGGAAGGAGTGGGCACAGTCCCCCAAAGCTCCCTAATCTGCGCACGGGCCTAGTGCAGGGATCCTGTCGCCTCCTCTCTCCTGTGGTGAAGGCACTGGCCTAGACCCGGAGTCTGCCTGATAGCCGGAGCAAATGGCAAAGCCTAACCTACCACAGAAGATGGTCATAGGCATAGAGTGCCATGCTAGGCCAAGCACGCTGCTGCAGGGTTGTGACTGTGTCTGCTTAGTTCCGCATAGCAAGGTGAATCCCGGGCGTAACCTCGGAGCCCGGGAAAGCAAGTCCCAAGAGGCACCAGCTCTCCCGCGGCTCTTCTTCGCTGCCGCGCAGAGTGAACACCCAAAGCCTTTCTGAGGAAGCAGCAGCGAAGTGCGGTTCGTGCCAAGCTGAAAACCTCTGCGTAAGCATAGTACTCCCTGGGAAATCAGAGTCGGATCTGAGGGCTGCTGTTGCTGCTTGCTTTAGACTCGTATTCGCAGCACGATGGGAGAAACCCGCATAGAGCGAAAGCCTCTTTGCCCTGGCATCCCCTCTGGGAAAGCACACCATTATTTCGGAAATCAGAGTCCGGTCTGAGTTATGCTCCTGTTTGCGTGAGCTGGTCTCCTCAGCACGGTGTAATAAACCCGCAGGGAGCGAAATCCTCTATGCCTGGGCATCCCGTCTGCCTGAGAGAGAAGCGCCGTTGCGCCTCTGGAAAGAGCATTAAAGAAAAGGGACACGTTTTTCAGGGCGGTCCCAAGGAGTAGTCTGTGGTAGGTGCAGCACGCTGCTCGGGGAGAAGAGCAAGTGCTGTTGGCCATGGTCTCGAAAAGGTGGCGAAGCAGGAGACCGGCCCTGGAAGGCACAGCGCCCGGAGGAAATACAAATGTCACCCACTCCCAGTGCAGAGAGACAGAAGCCTAGCTGCGAAGGAGACAGGAGAGGATGAGTAGGGCAGGGCATGTGCTCCACTCTTGGGAAGGAGTCTGGGCGGAGAGCATGCCTGTCCTTAACTCTGGGCCCAAGGAGACAGCAGTTCCTTGGCCACCCGTCCCTGGGGCAGACATGCGCTAGCCACCAGGCGCCTACTCTGAACTCGCAGAAACAGCTCCCTGAAATAACGGGGAGTCAGATGCCATCTTCCTCCAGGATGTGGAAGCTCGGAGGAGGCACGAGGTTTAAGGGGAAGGAGTGGGCACAGTCCCACAAACTCTCTAATCTGTGCACGGGCCATGTGTAGGGATCCTGTCGCCTCCTCTCTCCTGTGGTGAAGGCACTGGCCTAGACCCCTAGGTTGCCTGAGAGCCGGAGCAAAAGCCAAAGCCTAACCTACCCCAGGAAATGGTCATAGGCATAGAGTGCCATGCTAGGCCAAGCACGCTGCTGCAGGGTTATGACTGTGTCTGCTTAGTTCGGCATAGCAAGGTGAATCCCGGGCGTAAACTCGGAGACCGGGAGAGCAAGTCCCAAGAGGCAACAGCTCTCCCGCGGCTCTTCTTCCCTCCCGCGCAGAGTGAACACCCAAAGCCTTTCTGAGGAAGCAACAGCGAAGTGCGGTTCGTGCCATGTGAAAACCTCTGCGAAAGCATAGCAGTCGCTGGGAAATTAGAGTCGGATCTGAGAGCTGCTGTTGCTGCTTGCTTTAGCCTAGTATTTGCAGAACGATGGGAGAAACCCGCATGGAGCGAAAGCCTCTTTGCCCTGGCATCCCCTCTGGGAAAGCACAGCATTCTTTGGGAAATCAGAGTCCGGTCTGAGGGATGCTCCTGTTTGCTTGAGCTGGTCTCCTCAGCACGGTGTAATAAACCCATATGGAGCGAAATCCTCTATGCCTGGGCATCCCTGCTGCATGGGAGAGAAGCGCGATTGCACCTGTGGAAAGAGCCTTAAGGAAAGGGAAATGTTTTTCACTCTGCTCCGCAGGAGCATATCTGTGGAAAGTGCAGCAAGCTGCCGGAGAGAAGAGCAGGAGCCGTTGGACTTCTGGTCTGGAAAAGATTGCGAAGCAGGAGAGCCGGCGATACAAGTATCCCCGGCTCCCAGTGCAGAGAGACAGAAGCCTGGCTGCTAAGGAGACAGGAAGGGATGCGTAGGGCAGGGCGCGTGCTCCACTCTTAGGAAGGAATCTGGGCAGAAAGCATGCCTGTCCTGAGCCTCTGGGCCCAAGGAGACAGCAGCTCCTTGGCCAGCTGTCCCTGGGGCAGACATGCGCTAGCCTCCAGGCGCCTACTCTGAACTCGCCGAATCAGCTCTCTGAAATAATGCGGAGTCAGATGCCGTCTTCCTCCATGATGGGGAAGCTCGGAGGAAGCATGGTGTTTAAGGGGAAGGAGTGGGCACAGTCCCCCAAAGCTCCCTAATCTGCGCACGGGCCTAGTGCAGGGATCCTGTCGCCTCCTCTCTCCTGTGGTGAAGGCACTGGCCTAGACCCGGAGTCTGCCTGATAGCCGGAGCAAATGGCAAAGCCTAACCTACCACAGAAGATGGTCATAGGCATAGAGTGCCATGCTAGGCCAAGCACGCTGCTGCAGGGTTGTGACTGTGTCTGCTTAGTTCCGCATAGCAAGGTGAATCCCGGGCGTAACCTCGGAGCCCGGGAAAGCAAGTCCCAAGAGGCACCAGCTCTCCCGCGGCTCTTCTTCGCTGCCGCGCAGAGTGAACACCCAAAGCCTTTCTGAGGAAGCAGCAGCGAAGTGCGGTTCGTGCCAAGCTGAAAACCTCTGCGTAAGCATAGTATTCCCTGGGAAATCAGAGTCGGATCTGAGGGCTGCTGTTGCTGCTTGCTTTAGACTCGTATTCGCAGCACGATGGGAGAAACCCGCATAGAGCGAAAGCCTCTTTGCCCTGGCATCCCCTCTGGGAAAGCACACCATTATTTCGGAAATCAGAGTCCGGTCTGAGTTATGCTCCTGTTTGCGTGAGCTGGTCTCCTCAGCACGGTGTAATAAACCCGCAGGGAGCGAAATCCTCTATGCCTGGGCATCCCCTCTGCCTGAGAGAGAAGCGCCGTTGCGCCTCTGGAAAGAGCATTAAAGAAAAGGGACACGTTTTTCAGGGCGGTCCCAAGGAGTAGTCTGTGGTAGGTGCAGCACGCTGCTCGGGGAGAAGAGCAAGTGCTGTTGGCCATGGTCTCGAAAAGGTGGCGAAGCAGGAGACCGGCCCTGGAAGGCACAGCGCCCGGAGGAAATACAAATGTCACCCACTCCCAGTGCAGAGAGACAGAAGCCTAGCTGCGAAGGAGACAGGAGAGGATGAGTAGGGCAGGGCATGTGCTCCACTCTTGGGAAGGAGTCTGGGCGGAGAGCATGCCTGTCCTTAACTCTGGGCCCAAGGAGACAGCAGTTCCTTGGCCACCCGTCCCTGGGGCAGACATGCGCTAGCCACCAGGCGCCTACTCTGAACTCGCAGAAACAGCTCCCTGAAATAACGGGGAGTCAGATGCCATCTTCCTCCAGGATGTGGAAGCTCGGAGGAGGCACGAGGTTTAAGGGGAAGGAGTGGGCACAGTCCCACAAACTCTCTAATCTGTGCACGGGCCGTGTGTAGGGATCCTGTCGCCTCCTCTCTCCTGTGGTGAAGGCACTGGCCTAGACCCCTAGGTTGCCTGAGAGCCGGAGCAGAAGCCAAAGCCTAACCTACCCCAGGAAATGGTCATAGGCATAGAGTGCCATGCTAGGCCAAGCACGCTGCTGCAGGGTTGTGACTGTGTCTGCTTAGTTCGGCATAGCAAGGTGAATCCCGGGCGTAAACTCGGAGACAGGGAGAGCAAGTCCCAAGAGGCAACAGCTCTCCCGCGGCTCTTCTTCCCTCCCGCGCAGAGTGAACACCCAAAGCCTTTCTGAGGAAGCAGCAGCGAAGTGCGTTTCGTGCCATGTGAAAACCTCTGCGAAAGCATAGCAGTCGCTGGGAAATTAGAGTCGGATCTGAGAGCTGCTGTTGCTGCTTGCTTTAGCCTAGTATTTGCAGAACGATGGGAGAAACCCGCATGGAGCGAAAGCCTCTTTGCCCTGGCATCCCCTCTGGGAAAGCACAGCATTCTTTGGGAAATCAGAGTCCGGTCTGAGGGATGCTCCTGTTTGCTTGAGCTGGTCTCCTCAGCACGGTGTAATAAACCCATATGGAGCGAAATCCTCTATGCCTGGGCATCCCTGCTGCATGGGAGAGAAGCGCGATTGCACCTGTGGAAAGAGCCTTAAGGAAAGGGAAATGTTTTTCACTCTGCTCCCCAGGAGCATATCTGTGGAAAGTGCAGCAAGCTGCCGGAGAGAAGAGCAGGAGCCGTTGGACTTCTGGTCTGGAAAATATTGCGAAGCAGGAGAGCCGGCAATACAAGTATCCCCGGCTCCCAGTGCAGAGAGACAGAAGCCTGGCTGCTAAGGAGACAGGAAGGGATGCGTAGGGCAGGGCGCGTGCTCCACACTTAGGAAGGAATCTGTGCAGAAAGCATGCCTGTCCTGAGCCTCTGGGCCCAAGGAGACAGCAGCTCCTTGGCCAGCTGTCCCTGGGGCAGACATGCGCTAGCCTCCAGGCGCCTACTCTGAACTCGCCGAATCAGCTCTCTGAAATAATGCGGAGTCAGATGCAGTCTTCCTCCATGATGGGGAAGCTCGGAGGAAGCATGGTGTTTAAGGGGAAGGAGTGGGCACAGTCCCCCAAAGCTCCCTAATCTGCGCACGGGCCTAGTGCAGGGATCCTGTCGCCTCCTATCTCCTGTGGTGAAGGCACTGGCCTAGACCCGGAGTCTGCCTGATAGCCGGAGCAAATGGCAAAGCCTAACCTACCACAGAAGATGGTCATAGGCATAGAGTGCCATGCTAGGCCAAGCACGCTGCTGCAGGGTTGTGACTGTGTCTGCTTAGTTCCGCATAGCAAGGTGAATCCCGGGCGTAACCTCGGAGCCCGGGAAAGCAAGTCCCAAGAGGCACCAGCTCTCCCGCGGCTCTTCTTCGCTGCCGCGCAGAGTGAACACCCAAAGCCTTTCTGAGGAAGCAGCAGCGAAGTGCGGTTCGTGCCAAGCTGAAAACCTCTGCGTAAGCATAGTATTCCCTGGGAAATCAGAGTCGGATCTGAGGGCTGCTGTTGCTGCTTGCTTTAGACTCGTATTCGCAGCACGATGGGAGAAACCCGCATAGAGCGAAAGCCTCTTTGCCCTGGCATCCCCTCTGGGAAAGCACACCATTATTTCGGAAATCAGAGTCCGGTCTGAGTTATGCTCCTGTTTGCGTGAGCTGGTCTCCTCAGCACGGTGTAATAAACCCGCAGGGAGCGAAATCCTCTATGCCTGGGCATCCCGTCTGCCTGAGAGAGAAGCGCCGTTGCGCCTCTGGAAAGAGCATTAAAGAAAAGGGACACGTTTTTCAGGGCGGTCCCAAGGAGTAGTCTGTGGTAGGTGCAGCACGCTGCTCGGGGAGAAGAGCAAGTGCTGTTGGCCATGGTCTCGAAAAGGTGGCGAAGCAGGAGACCGGCCCTGGAAGGCACAGCGCCCGGAGGAAATACAAATGTCACCCACTCCCAGTGCAGAGAGACAGAAGCCTAGCTGCGAAGGAGACAGGAGAGGATGAGTAGGGCAGGGCATGTGCTCCACTCTTGGGAAGGAGTCTGGGCGGAGAGCATGCCTGTCCTTAACTCTGGGCCCAAGGAGACAGCAGTTCCTTGGCCACCCGTCCCTGGGGCAGACATGCGCTAGCCACCAGGCGCCTACTCTGAACTCGCAGAAACAGCTCCCTGAAATAACGGGGAGTCAGATGCCATCTTCCTCCAGGATGTGGAAGCTCGGAGGAGGCACGAGGTTTAAGGGGAAGGAGTGGGCACAGTCCCACAAACTCTCTAATCTGTGCACGGGCCGTGTGTAGGGATCCTGTCGCCTCCTCTCTCCTGTGGTGAAGGCACTGGCCTAGACCCCTAGGTTGCCTGAGAGCCGGAGCAAAAGCCAAAGCCTAACCTACCCCAGGAAATGGTCATAGGCATAGAGTGCCATGCTAGGCCAAGCACGCTGCTGCAGGGTTGTGACTGTGTCTGCTTAGTTCGGCATAGCAAGGTGAATCCCGGGCGTAAACTCGGAGACAGGGAGAGCAAGTCCCAAGAGGCAACAGCTCTCCCGCGGCTCTTCTTCCCTCCCGCGCACAGTGAACACCCAAAGCCTTTCTGAGGAAGCAGCAGCGAAGTGCGTTTCGTGCCATGTGAAAACCTCTGCGAAAGCATAGCAGTCGCTGGGAAATTAGAGTCGGATCTGAGAGCTGCTGTTGCTGCTTGCTTTAGCCTAGTATTTGCAGAACGATGGGAGAAACCCGCATGGAGCGAAAGCCTCTTTGCCCTGGCATCCCCTCTGGGAAAGCACAGCATTCTTTGGGAAATCAGAGTCCGGTCTGAGGGATGCTCCTGTTTGCTTGAGCTGGTCTCCTCAGCACGGTGTAATAAACCCATATGGAGCGAAATCCTCTATGCCTGGGCATCCCTGCTGCATGGGAGAGAAGCGCGATTGCACCTGTGGAAAGAGCCTTAAGGAAAGGGAAATGTTTTTCACTCTGCTCCCCAGGAGCATATCTGTGGAAAGTGCAGCAAGCTGCCGGAGAGAAGAGCAGGAGCCGTTGGACTTCTGGTCTGGAAAATATTGCGAAGCAGGAGAGCCGGCAATACAAGTATCCCCGGCTCCCAGTGCAGAGAGACAGAAGCCTGGCTGCTAAGGAGACAGGAAGGGATGCGTAGGGCAGGGCGCGTGCTCCACACTTAGGAAGGAATCTGTGCAGAAAGCATGCCTGTCCTGAGCCTCTGGGCCCAAGGAGACAGCAGCTCCTTGGCCAGCTGTCCCTGGGGCAGACATGCGCTAGCCTCCAGGCGCCTACTCTGAACTCGCCGAATCAGCTCTCTGAAATAATGCGGAGTCAGATGCCGTCTTCCTCCATGATGGGGAAGCTCGGAGGAAGCATGGTGTTTAAGGGGAAGGAGTGGGCACAGTCCCCCAAAGCTCCCTAATCTGCGCACGGGCCTAGTGCAGGGATCCTGTCGCCTCCTATCTCCTGTGGTGAAGGCACTGGCCTAGACCCGGAGTCTGCCTGATAGCCGGAGCAAATGGCAAAGCCTAACCTACCACAGAAGATGGTCATAGGCATAGAGTGCCATGCTAGGCCAAGCACGCTGCTGCAGGGTTGTGACTGTGTCTGCTTAGTTCCGCATAGCAAGGTGAATCCCGGGCGTAACCTCGGAGCCCGGGAAAGCAAGTCCCAAGAGGCACCAGCTCTCCCGCGGCTCTTCTTCGCTGCCGCGCAGAGTGAACACCCAAAGCCTTTCTGAGGAAGCAGCAGCGAAGTGCGGTTCGTGCCAAGCTGAAAACCTCTGCGTAAGCATAGTATTCCCTGGGAAATCAGAGTCGGATCTGAGGGCTGCTGTTGCTGCTTGCTTTAGACTCGTATTCGCAGCACGATGGGAGAAACCCGCATAGAGCGAAAGCCTCTTTGCCCTGGCATCCCCTCTGGGAAAGCACACCATTATTTCGGAAATCAGAGTCCGGTCTGAGTTATGCTCCTGTTTGCGTGAGCTGGTCTCCTCAGCACGGTGTAATAAACCCGCAGGGAGCGAAATCCTCTATGCCTGGGCATCCCGTCTGCCTGAGAGAGAAGCGCCGTTGCGCCTCTGGAAAGAGCATTAAAGAAAAGGGACACGTTTTTCAGGGCGGTCCCAAGGAGTAGTCTGTGGTAGGTGCAGCACGCTGCTCGGGGAGAAGAGCAAGTGCTGTTGGCCATGGTCTCGAAAAGGTGGCGAAGCAGGAGACCGGCCCTGGAAGGCACAGCGCCCGGAGGAAATACAAATGTCACCCACTCCCAGTGCAGAGAGACAGAAGCCTAGCTGCGAAGGAGACAGGAGAGGATGAGTAGGGCAGGGCATGTGCTCCACTCTTGGGAAGGAGTCTGGGCGGAGAGCATGCCTGTCCTTAACTCTGGGCCCAAGGAGACAGCAGTTCCTTGGCCACCCGTCCCTGGGGCAGACATGCGCTAGCCACCAGGCGCCTACTCTGAACTCGCAGAAACAGCTCCCTGAAATAACGGGGAGTCAGATGCCATCTTCCTCCAGGATGTGGAAGCTCGGAGGAGGCACGAGGTTTAAGGGGAAGGAGTGGGCACAGTCCCACAAACTCTCTAATCTGTGCACGGGCCGTGTGTAGGGATCCTGTCGCCTCCTCTCTCCTGTGGTGAAGGCACTGGCCTAGACCCCTAGGTTGCCTGAGAGCCGGAGCAGAAGCCAAAGCCTAACCTACCCCAGGAAATGGTCATAGGCATAGAGTGCCATGCTAGGCCAAGCACGCTGCTGCAGGGTTGTGACTGTGTCTGCTTAGTTCGGCATAGCAAGGTGAATCCCGGGCGTAAACTCGGAGACCGGGAGAGCAAGTCCCAAGAGGCAACAGCTCTCCCGCGGCTCTTCTTCCCTCCCGCGCAGAGTGAACACCCAAAGCCTTTCTGAGGAAGCAGCAGCGAAGTGCGGTTCGTGCCATGTGAATACCTCTGCGAAAGCATAGCAGTCGCTGGGAAATTAGAGTCGGATCTGAGAGCTGCTGTTGCTGCTTGCTTTAGCCTAGTATTTGCAGAACGATGGGAGAAACCCGCATGGAGCGAAAGCCTCTTTGCCCTGGCATCCCCTCTGGGAAAGCACAGCATTCTTTGGGAAATCAGAGTCCGGTCTGAGGGATGCTCCTGTTTGCTTGAGCTGGTCTCCTCAGCACGGTGTAATAAACCCATATGGAGCGAAATCCTCTATGCCTGGGCATCCCTGCTGCATGGGAGAGAAGCGCGATTGCACCTGTGGAAAGAGCCTTAAGGAAAGGGAAATGTTTTTCACTCTGCTCCGCAGGAGCATATCTGTGGAAAGTGCAGCAAGCTGCCGGAGAGAAGAGCAGGAGCCGTTGGACTTCTGGTCTGGAAAAGATTGCGAAGCAGGAGAGCCGGCGATACAAGTATCCCCGGCTCCCAGTGCAGAGAGACAGAAGCCTGGCTGCTAAGGAGACAGGAAGGGATGCGTAGGGCAGGGCGCGTGCTCCACTCTTAGGAAGGAATCTGGGCAGAAAGCATGCCTGTCCTGAGCCTCTGGGCCCAAGGAGACAGCAGCTCCTTGGCCAGCTGTCCCTGGGGCAGACATGCGCTAGCCTCCAGGCGCCTACTCTGAACTCGCCGAATCAGCTCTCTGAAATAATGCGGAGTCAGATGCCGTCTTCCTCCATGATGGGGAAGCTCGGAGGAAGCATGGTGTTTAAGGGGAAGGAGTGGGCACAGTCCCCCAAAGCTCCCTAATCTGCGCACGGGCCTAGTGCAGGGATCCTGTCGCCTCCTCTCTCCTGTGGTGAAGGCACTGGCCTAGACCCGGAGTCTGCCTGATAGCCGGAGCAAATGGCAAAGCCTAACCTACCACAGAAGATGGTCATAGGCATAGAGTGCCATGCTAGGCCAAGCACGCTGCTGCAGGGTTGTGACTGTGTCTGCTTAGTTCCGCATAGCAAGGTGAATCCCGGGCGTAACCTCGGAGCCCGGGAAAGCAAGTCCCAAGAGGCACCAGCTCTCCCGCGGCTCTTCTTCGCTGCCGCGCAGAGTGAACACCCAAAGCCTTTCTGAGGAAGCAGCAGCGAAGTGCGGTTCGTGCCAAGCTGAAAACCTCTGCGTAAGCATAGTACTCCCTGGGAAATCAGAGTCGGATCTGAGGGCTGCTGTTGCTGCTTGCTTTAGACTCGTATTCGCAGCACGATGGGAGAAACCCGCATGGAGCGAAAGCCTCTTTGCCCTGGCATCCCCTCTGGGAAAGCACACCATTATTTCGGAAATCAGAGTCCGGTCTGAGTTATGCTCCTGTTTGCGTGAGCTGGTCTCCTCAGCACGGTGTAATAAACCCGCAGGGAGCGAAATCCTCTATGCCTGGGCATCCCGTCTGCCTGAGAGAGAAGCGCCGTTGCGCCTCTGGAAAGAGCATTAAAGAAAAGGGACACGTTTTTCAGGGCGGTCCCAAGGAGTAGTCTGTGGTAGGTGCAGCACGCTGCTCGGGGAGAAGAGCAAGTGCTGTTGGCCATGGTCTCGAAAAGGTGGCGAAGCAGGAGACCGGCCCTGGAAGGCACAGCGCCCGGAGGAAATACAAATGTCACCCACTCCCAGTGCAGAGAGACAGAAGCCTAGCTGCGAAGGAGACAGGAGAGGATGAGTAGGGCAGGGCATGTGCTCCACTCTTGGGAAGGAGTCTGGGCGGAGAGCATGCCTGTCCTTAACTCTGGGCCCAAGGAGACAGCAGTTCCTTGGCCACCCGTCCCTGGGGCAGACATGCGCTAGCCACCAGGCGCCTACTCTGAACTCGCAGAAACAGCTCCCTGAAATAACGGGGAGTCAGATGCCATCTTCCTCCAGGATGTGGAAGCTCGGAGGAGGCACGAGGTTTAAGGGGAAGGAGTGGGCACAGTCCCACAAACTCTCTAATCTGTGCACGGGCCGTGTGTAGGGATCCTGTCGCCTCCTCTCTCCTGTGGTGAAGGCACTGGCCTAGACCCCTAGGTTGCCTGAGAGCCGGAGCAGAAGCCAAAGCCTAACCTACCCCAGGAAATGGTCATAGGCATAGAGTGCCATGCTAGGCCAAGCACGCTGCTGCAGGGTTATGACTGTGTCTGCTTAGTTCGGCATAGCAAGGTGAATCCCGGGCGTAAACTCGGAGACCGGGAGAGCAAGTCCCAAGAGGCAACAGCTCTCCCGCGGCTCTTCTTCCCTCCCGCGCACAGTGAACACCCAAAGCCTTTCTGAGGAAGCAGCAGCGAAGTGCGGTTCGTGCCATGTGAAAACCTCTGCGAAAGCATAGCAGTCGCTGGGAAATTAGAGTCGGATCTGAGAGCTGCTGTTGCTGCTTGCTTTAGCCTAGTATTTGCAGAACGATGGGAGAAACCCGCATGGAGCGAAAGCCTCTTTGCCCTGGCATCCCCTCTGGGAAAGCACAGCATTCTTTGGGAAATCAGAGTCCGGTCTGAGGGATGCTCCTGTTTGCTTGAGCTGGTCTCCTCAGCACGGTGTAATAAACCCATATGGAGCGAAATCCTCTATGCCTGGGCATCCCTGCTGCATGGGAGAGAAGCGCGATTGCACCTGTGGAAAGAGCCTTAAGGAAAGGGAAATGTTTTTCACTCTGCTCCGCAGGAGCATATCTGTGGAAAGTGCAGCAAGCTGCCGGAGAGAAGAGCAGGAGCCGTTGGACTTCTGGTCTGGAAAAGATTGCGAAGCAGGAGAGCCGGCGATACAAGTATCCCCGGCTCCCAGTGCAGAGAGACAGAAGCCTGGCTGCTAAGGAGACAGGAAGGGATGCGTAGGGCAGGGCGCGTGCTCCACTCTTAGGAAGGAATCTGGGCAGAAAGCATGCCTGTCCTGAGCCTCTGGGCCCAAGGAGACAGCAGCTCCTTGGCCAGCTGTCCCTGGGGCAGACATGCGCTAGCCTCCAGGCGCCTACTCTGAACTCGCCGAATCAGCTCTCTGAAATAATGCGGAGTCAGATGCCGTCTTCCTCCATGATGGGGAAGCTCGGAGGAAGCATGGTGTTTAAGGGGAAGGAGTGGGCACAGTCCCCCAAAGCTCCCTAATCTGCGCACGGGCCTAGTGCAGGGATCCTGTCGCCTCCTCTCTCCTGTGGTGAAGGCACTGGCCTAGACCCGGAGTCTGCCTGATAGCCGGAGCAAATGGCAAAGCCTAACCTACCACAGAAGATGGTCATAGGCATAGAGTGCCATGCTAGGCCAAGCACGCTGCTGCAGGGTTGTGACTGTGTCTGCTTAGTTCCGCATAGCAAGGTGAATCCCGGGCGTAACCTCGGAGCCCGGGAAAGCAAGTCCCAAGAGGCACCAGCTCTCCCGCGGCTCTTCTTCGCTGCCGCGCAGAGTGAACACCCAAAGCCTTTCTGAGGAAGCAGCAGCGAAGTGCGGTTCGTGCCAAGCTGAAAACCTCTGCGTAAGCATAGTATTCCCTGGGAAATCAGAGTCGGATCTGAGGGCTGCTGTTGCTGCTTGCTTTAGACTCGTATTCGCAGCACGATGGGAGAAACCCGCATAGAGCGAAAGCCTCTTTGCCCTGGCATCCCCTCTGGGAAAGCACACCATTATTTCGGAAATCAGAGTCCGGTCTGAGTTATGCTCCTGTTTGCGTGAGCTGGTCTCCTCAGCACGGTGTAATAAACCCGCAGGGAGCGAAATCCTCTATGCCTGGGCATCCCCTCTGCCTGAGAGAGAAGCGCCGTTGCGCCTCTGGAAAGAGCATTAAAGAAAAGGGACACGTTTTTCAGGGCGGTCCCAAGGAGTAGTCTGTGGTAGGTGCAGCACGCTGCTCGGGGAGAAGAGCAAGTGCTGTTGGCCATGGTCTCGAAAAGGTGGCGAAGCAGGAGACCGGCCTTGGAAGGCACAGCGCCCGGAGGAAATACAAATGTCACCCACTCCCAGTGCAGAGAGACAGAAGCCTAGCTGCGAAGGAGACAGGAGAGGATGAGTAGGGCAGGGCATGTGCTCCACTCTTGGGAAGGAGTCTGGGCGGAGAGCATGCCTGTCCTTAACTCTGGGCCCAAGGAGACAGCAGTTCCTTGGCCACCCGTCCCTGGGGCAGACATGCGCTAGCCACCAGGCGCCTACTCGGAACTCGCAGAAACAGCTCCCTGAAATAACGGGGAGTCAGATGCCATCTTCCTCCAGGATGTGGAAGCTCGGAGGAGGCACGAGGTTTAAGGGGAAGGAGTGGGCACAGTCCCACAAACTCTCTAATCTGTGCACGGGCCGTGTGTAGGGATCCTGTCGCCTCCTCTCTCCTGTGGTGAAGGCACTGGCCTAGACCCCTAGGTTGCCTGAGAGCCGGAGCAAAAGCCAAAGCCTAACCTACCCCAGGAAATGGTCATAGGCATAGAGTGCCATGCTAGGCCAAGCACGCTGCTGCAGCGTTGTGACTGTGTCTGCTTAGTTCGGCATAGCAAGGTGAATCCCGGGCGTAAACTCGGAGACCGGGAGAGCAAGTCCCAAGAGGCAACAGCTCTCCCGCGGCTCTTCTTCCCTCCCGCGCAGAGTGAACACCCAAAGCCTTTCTGAGGAAGCAGCAGCGAAGTGCGGTTCGTGCCAAGCTGAAAACCTCTGCGTAAGCATAGTATTCCCTGGGAAATCAGAGTCGGATCTGAGGGCTGCTGTTGCTGCTTGCTTTAGACTAGTATTTGCAGAACGATGGGAGAAACCCGCATGGAGCGAAAGCCTCTTTGCCCTGGCATCCCCTCTGGGAAAGCACAGCATTCTTTGGGAAATCAGAGTCCGGTCTGAGGGATGCTCCTGTTTGCTTGAGCTGGTCTCCTCAGCACGGTGTAATAAACCCATATGGAGCGAAATCCTCTATGCCTGGGCATCCCTGCTGCATGGGAGAGAAGCGCGATTGCACCTGTGGAAAGAGCCTTAAGGAAAGGGAAATGTTTTTCACTCTGCTCCGCAGGAGCATATCTGTGGAAAGTGCAGCAAGCTGCCGGAGAGAAGAGCAGGAGCCGTTGGACTTCTGGTCTGGAAAAGATTGCGAAGCAGGAGAGCCGGCAATACAAGTATCCCCGGCTCCCAGTGCAGAGAGACAGAAGCCTGGCTGCTAAGGAGACAGGAAGGGATGCGTAGGGCAGGGCGCGTGCTCCACTCTTAGGAAGGAATCTGGGCAGAAAGCATGCCTGTCCTGAGCCTCTGGGCCCAAGGAGACAGCAGCTCCTTGGCCAGCTGTCCCTGGGGCAGACATGCGCTAGCCTCCAGGCGCCTACTCTGAACTCGCCGAATCAGCTCTCTGAAATAATGCGGAGTCAGATGCCGTCTTCCTCCATGATGGGGAAGCTCGGAGGAAGCATGGTGTTTAAGGGGAAGGAGTGGGCACAGTCCCCCAAAGCTCCCTAATCTGCGCACGGGCCTAGTGCAGGGATCCTGTCGCCTCCTCTCTCCTGTGGTGAAGGCACTGGCCTAGACCCGGAGTCTGCCTGATAGCCGGAGCAAATGGCAAAGCCTAACCTACCACAGAAGATGGTCATAGGCATAGAGTGCCATGCTAGGCCAAGCACGCTGCTGCAGGGTTGTGACTGTGTCTGCTTAGTTCCGCATAGCAAGGTGAATCCCGGGCGTAACCTCGGAGCCCGGGAAAGCAAGTCCCAAGAGGCACCAGCTCTCCCGCGGCTCTTCTTCGCTGCCGCGCAGAGTGAACACCCAAAGCCTTTCTGAGGAAGCAGCAGCGAAGTGCGGTTCGTGCCAAGCTGAAAACCTCTGCGTAAGCATAGTATTCCCTGGGAAATCAGAGTCGGATCTGAGAGCTGCTGTTGCTGCTTGCTTTAGACTCGTATTCGCAGCACGATGGGAGAAACCCGCATAGAGCGAAAGCCTCTTTGCCCTGGCATCCCCTCTGGGAAAGCACACCATTATTTCGGAAATCAGAGTCCGGTCTGAGTTATGCTCCTGTTTGCGTGAGCTGGTCTCCTCAGCACGGTGTAATAAACCCGCAGGGAACGAAATCCTCTATGCCTGGGCATCCCCTCTGCCTGAGAGAGAAGCGCCGTTGCGCCTCTGGAAAGAGCATTAAAGAAAAGGGACACGTTTTTCAGGGCGGTCCCAAGGAGTAGTCTGTGGTAGGTGCAGCACGCTGCTCGGGGAGAAGAGCAAGTGCTGTTAGCCATGGTCTCGAAAAGGTGGCGAAGCAGGAGACCGGCCCTGGAAGGCACAGCGCCCGGAGGAAATACAAATGTCACCCACTCCCAGTGCAGAGAGACAGAAGCCTAGCTGCGAAGGAGACAGGAGAGGATGAGTAGGGCAGGGCATGTGCTCCACTCTTGGGAAGGAGTCTGGGCGGAGAGCATGCCTGTCCTTAACTCTGGGCCCAAGGAGACAGCAGTTCCTTGGCCACCCGTCCCTGGGGCAGACATGCGCTAGCCACCAGGCGCCTACTCTGAACTCGCAGAAACAGCTCCCTGAAATAACGGGGAGTCAGATGCCATCTTCCTCCAGGATGTGGAAGCTCGGAGGAGGCACGAGGTTTAAGGGGAAGGAGTGGGCACAGTCCCACAAACTCTCTAATCTGTGCACGGGCCGTGTGTAGGGATCCTGTCGCCTCCTCTCTCCTGTGGTGAAGGCACTGGCCTAGACCCCTAGGTTGCCTGAGAGCCGGAGCAAAAGCCAAAGCCTAACCTACCCCAGGAAATGGTCATAGGCATAGAGTGCCATGCTAGGCCAAGCACGCTGCTGCAGGGTTATGACTGTGTCTGCTTAGTTCGGCATAGCAAGGTGAATCCCGGGCGTAAACTTGGAGACCGGGAGAGCAAGTCCCAAGAGGCAACAGCTCTCCCGCGGCTCTTCTTCCCTCCCGCGCACAGTGAACACCCAAAGCCTTTCTGAGGAAGCAGCAGCGAAGTGCGGTTCGTGCCATGTGAAAACCTCTGCGAAAGCATAGCAGTCGCTGGGAAATTAGAGTCGGATCTGAGAGCTGCTGTTGCTGCTTGCTTTAGCCTAGTATTTGCAGAACGATGGGAGAAACCCGCATGGAGCGAAAGCCTCTTTGCCCTGGCATCCCCTCTGGGAAAGCACAGCATTCTTTGGGAAATCAGAGTCCGGTCTGAGGGATGCTCCTGTTTGCTTGAGCTGGTCTCCTCAGCACGGTGTATTAAACCCATATGGAGCGAAATCCTCTATGCCTGGGCATCCCTGCTGCATGGGAGAGAATCGCGATTGCACCTGTGGAAAGAGCCTTAAGGAAAGGGAAATGTTTTTCACTCTGCTCCCCAGGAGCATATCTGTGGAAAGTGCAGCAAGCTGCCGGAGAGAAGAGCAGGAGCCGTTGGACTTCTGGTCTGGAAAAGATTGCGAAGCAGGAGAGCCGGCAATACAAGTATCCCCGGCTCCCAGTGCAGAGAGACAGAAGCCTGGCTGCTAAGGAGACAGGAAGGGATGCGTAGGGCAGGGCGCGTGCTCCACTCTTAGGAAGGAATCTGGGCAGAAAGCATGCCTGTCCTGAGCCTCTGGGCCCAAGGAGACAGCAGCTCCTTGGCCAGCTGTCCCTGGGGCAGACATGCGCTAGCCTCCAGGCGCCTACTCTGAACTCGCCGAATCAGCTCTCTGAAATAATGCGGAGTCAGATGCCGTCTTCCTCCATGATGGGGAAGCTCGGAGGAAGCATGGTGTTTAAGGGGAAGGAGTGGGCACAGTCCCCCAAAGCTCCCTAATCTGCGCACGGGCCTAGTGCAGGGATCCTGTCGCCTCCTCTCTCCTGTGGTGAAGGCACTGGCCTAGACCCGGAGTCTGCCTGATAGCCGGAGCAAATGGCAAAGCCTAACCTACCACAGAAGATGGTCATAGGCATAGAGTGCCATGCTAGGCCAAGCACGCTGCTGCAGGGTTGTGACTGTGTCTGCTTAGTTCCGCATAGCAAGGTGAATCCCGGGCGTAACCTCGGAGCCCGGGAAAGCAAGTCCCAAGAGGCACCAGCTCTCCCGAGGCTCTTCTTCGCTGCCGCGCAGAGTGAACACCCAAAGCCTTTCTGAGGAAGCAGCAGCGAAGTGCGGTTCGTGCCAAGCTGAAAACCTCTGCGTAAGCATAGTATTCCCTGGGAAATCAGAGTCGGATCTGAGGGCTGCTGTTGCTGCTTGCTTTAGACTCGTATTCGCAGCACGATGGGAGAAACCCGCATAGAGCGAAAGCCTCTTTGCCCTGGCATCCCCTCTGGGAAAGCACACCATTATTTCGGAAATCAGAGTCCGGTCTGAGTTATGCTCCTGTTTGCGTGAGCTGGTCTCCTCAGCACGGTGTAATAAACCCGCAGGGAGCGAAATCCTCTATGCATGGGCATCCCCTCTGCCTGAGAGAGAAGCGCCGTTGCGCCTCTGGAAAGAGCATTAAAGAAAAGGGACACGTTTTTCAGGGCGGTCCCAAGGAGTAGTCTGTGGTAGGTGCAGCACGCTGCTCGGGGAGAAGAGCAAGTGCTGTTGGCCATGGTCTCGAAAAGGTGGCGAAGCAGGAGACCGGCCCTGGAAGGCACAGCGCCCGGAGGAAATACAAATGTCACCCACTCCCAGTGCAGAGAGACAGAAGCCTAGCTGCGAAGGAGACAGGAGAGGATGAGTAGGGCAGGGCATGTGCTCCACTCTTGGGAAGGAGTCTGGGCGGAGAGCATGCCTGTCCTTAACTCTGGGCCCAAGGAGACAGCAGTTCCTTGGCCACCCGTCCCTGGGGCAGACATGCGCTAGCCACCAGGCGCCTACTCTGAACTCGCAGAAACAGCTCCCTGAAATAACGGGGAGTCAGATGCCATCTTCCTCCAGGATGTGGAAGCTCGGAGGAGGCACGAGGTTTAAGGGGAAGGAGTGGGCACAGTCCCACAAACTCTCTAATCTGTGCACGGGCCGTGTGTAGGGATCCTGTCGCCTCCTCTCTCCTGTGGTGAAGGCACTGGCCTAGACCCCTAGGTTGCCTGAGAGCCGGAGCAAAAGCCAAAGCCTAACCTACCCCAGGAAATGGTCATAGGCATAGAGTGCCATGCTAGGCCAAGCACGCTGCTGCAGGGTTGTGACTGTGTCTGCTTAGTTCGGCATAGCAAGGTGAATCCCGGGCGTAAACTCGGAGACCGGGAGAGCAAGTCCCAAGAGGCAACAGCTCTCCCGCGGCTCTTCTTCCCTCCCGCGCAGAGTGAACACCCAAAGCCTTTCTGAGGAAGCAACAGCGAAGTGCGTTTCGTGCCATGTGAAAACCTCTGCGAAAGCATAGCAGTCGCTGGGAAATTAGAGTCGGATCTGAGAGCTGCTGTTGCTGCTTGCTTTAGCCTAGTATTTGCAGAACGATGGGAGAAACCCGCATGGAGCGAAAGCCTCTTTGCCCTGGCATCCCCTCTGGGAAAGCACAGCATTCTTTGGGAAATCAGAGTCCGGTCTGAGGGATGCTCCTGTTTGCTTGAGCTGGTCTCCTCAGCACGGTGTAATAAACCCATATGGAGCGAAATCCTCTATGCCTGGGCATCCCTGCTGCATGGGAGAGAAGCGCGATTGCACCTGTGGAAAGAGCCTTAAGGAAAGGGAAATGTTTTTCACTCTGCTCCGCAGGAGCATATCTGTGGAAAGTGCAGCAAGCTGCCGGAGAGAAGAGCAGGAGCCGTTGGACTTCTGGTCTGGAAAAGATTGCGAAGCAGGAGAGCCGGCAATACAAGTATCCCCGGCTCCCAGTGCAGAGAGACAGAAGCCTGGCTGCTAAGGAGACAGGAAGGGATGCGTAGGGCAGGGCGCGTGCTCCACTCTTAGGAAGGAATCTGGGCAGAAAGCATGCCTGTCCTGAGCCTCTGGGCCCAAGGAGACAGCAGCTCCTTGGCCAGCTGTCCCTGGGGCAGACATGCGCTAGCCTCCAGGCGCCTACTCTGAACTCGCCGAATCAGCTCTCTGAAATAATGCGGAGTCAGATGCCGTCTTCCTCCATGATGGGGAAGCTCGGAGGAAGCATGGTGTTTAAGGGGAAGGAGTGGGCACAGTCCCCCAAAGCTCCCTAATCTGCGCACGGGCCTAGTGCAGGGATCCTGTCGCCTCCTCTCTCCTGTGGTGAAGGCACTGGCCTAGTCCCGGAGTCTGCCTGATAGCCGGAGCAAATGGCAAAGCCTAACCTACCACAGAAGATGGTCATAGGCATAGAGTGCCATGCTAGGCCAAGCACGCTGCTGCAGGGTTGTGACTGTGTCTGCTTAGTTCCGCATAGCAAGGTGAATCCCGGGCGTAACCTCGGAGCCCGGGAAAGCAAGTCCCAAGAGGCACCAGCTCTCCCGCGGCTCTTCTTCGCTGCCGCGCAGAGTGAACACCCAAAGCCTTTCTGAGGAAGCAGCAGCGAAGTGCGGTTCGTGCCAAGCTGAAAACCTCTGCGTAAGCATAGTATTCCCTGGGAAATCAGAGTCGGATCTGAGAGCTGCTGTTGCTGCTTGCTTTAGACTCGTATTCGCAGCACGATGGGAGAAACCCGCATAGAGCGAAAGCCTCTTTGCCCTGGCATCCCCTCTGGGAAAGCACACCATTATTTCGGAAATCAGAGTCCGGTCTGAGTTATGCTCCTGTTTGCGTGAGCTGGTCTCCTCAGCACGGTGTAATAAACCCGCAGGGAGCGAAATCCTCTATGCCTGGGCATCCCCTCTGCCTGAGAGAGAAGCGCCGTTGCGCCTCTGGAAAGAGCATTAAAGAAAAGGGACACGTTTTTCAGGGCGGTCCCAAGGAGTAGTCTGTGGTAGGTGCAGCACGCTGCTCGGGGAGAAGAGCAAGTGCTGTTGGCCATGGTCTCGAAAAGGTGGCGAAGCAGGAGACCGGCCCTGGAAGGCACAGCGCCCGGAGGAAATACAAATGTCACCCACTCCCAGTGCAGAGAGACAGAAGCCTAGCTGCGAAGGAGACAGGAGAGGATGAGTAGGGCAGGGCATGTGCTCCACTCTTGGGAAGGAGTCTGGGCGGAGAGCATGCCTGTCCTTAACTCTGGGCCCAAGGAGACAGCAGTTCCTTGGCCACCCGTCCCTGGGGCAGACATGCGCTAGCCACCAGGCGCCTACTCTGAACTCGCAGAAACAGCTCCCTGAAATAACGGGGAGTCAGATGCCATCTTCCTCCAGGATGTGGAAGCTCGGAGGAGGCACGAGGTTTAAGGGGAAGGAGTGGGCACAGTCCCACAAACTCTCTAATCTGTGCACGGGCCGTGTGTAGGGATCCTGTCGCCTCCTCTCTCCTGTGGTGAAGGCACTGGCCTAGACCCCTAGGTTGCCTGAGAGCCGGAGCAAAAGCCAAAGCCTAACCTACCCCAGGAAATGGTCATAGGCATAGAGTGCCATGCTAGGCCAAGCACGCTGCTGCAGGGTTATGACTGTGTCTGCTTAGTTCGGCATAGCAAGGTGAATCCCGGGCGTAAACCTGGAGACCGGGAGAGCAAGTCCCAAGAGGCAACAGCTCTCCCGCGGCTCTTCTTCCCTCCCGCGCACAGTGAACACCCAAAGCCTTTCTGAGGAAGCAGCAGCGAAGTGCGGTTCGTGCCATGTGAAAACCTCTGCGAAAGCATAGCAGTCGCTGGGAAATAAGAGTCGGATCTGAGAGCTGCTGTTGCTGCTTGCTTTAGCCTAGTATTTGCAGAACGATGGGAGAAACCCGCATGGAGCGAAAGCCTCTTTGCCCTGGCATCCCCTCTGGGAAAGCACAGCATTCTTTGGGAAATCAGAGTCCGGTCTGAGGGATGCTCCTGTTTGCTTGAGCTGGTCTCCTCAGCACGGTGTATTAAACCCATATGGAGCGAAATCCTCTATGCCTGGGCATCCCTGCTGCATGGGAGAGAATCGCGATTGCACCTGTGGAAAGAGCCTTAAGGAAAGGGAAATGTTTTTCACTCTGCTCCCCAGGAGCATATCTGTGGAAAGTGCAGCAAGCTGCCGGAGAGAAGAGCAGGAGCCGTTGGACTTCTGGTCTGGAAAAGATTGCGAAGCAGGAGAGCCGGCAATACAAGTATCCCCGGCTCCCAGTGCAGAGAGACAGAAGCCTGGCTGCTAAGGAGACAGGAAGGGATGCGTAGGGCAGGGCGCGTGCTCCACACTTAGGAAGGAATCTGTGCAGAAAGCATGCCTGTCCTGAGCCTCTGGGCCCAAGGAGACAGCAGCTCCTTGGCCAGCTGTCCCTGGGGCAGACATGCGCTAGCCTCCAGGCGCCTACTCTGAACTCGCCGAATCAGCTCTCTGAAATAATGCGGAGTCAGATGCCGTCTTCCTCCATGATGGGGAAGCTCGGAGGAAGCATGGTGTTTAAGGGGAAGGAGTGGGCACAGTCCCCCAAAGCTCCCTAATCTGCGCACGGGCCTAGTGCAGGGATCCTGTCGCCTCCTCTCTCCTGTGGTGAAGGCACTGGCCTAGACCCGGAGTCTGCCTGATAGCCGGAGCAAATGGCAAAGCCTAACCTACCACAGAAGATGGTCATAGGCATAGAGTGCCATGCTAGGCCAAGCACGCTGCTGCAGGGTTGTGACTGTGTCTGCTTAGTTCCGCATAGCAAGGTGAATCCCGGGCGTAACCTCGGAGCCCGGGAAAGCAAGTCCCAAGAGGCACCAGCTCTCCCGCGGCTCTTCTTCGCTGCCGCGCAGAGTGAACACCCAAAGCCTTTCTGAGGAAGCAGCAGCGAAGTGCGGTTCGTGCCAAGCTGAAAACCTCTGCGTAAGCATAGTATTCCCTGGGAAATCAGAGTCGGATCTGAGGGCTGCTGTTGCTGCTTGCTTTAGACTCGTATTCGCAGCACGATGGGAGAAACCCGCATAGAGCGAAAGCCTCTTTGCCCTGGCATCCCCTCTGGGAAAGCACACCATTATTTCGGAAATCAGAGTCCGGTCTGAGTTATGCTCCTGTTTGCGTGAGCTGGTCTCCTCAGCACGGTGTAATAAACCCGCAGGGAGCGAAATCCTCTATGCCTGGGCATCCCCTATGCCTGAGAGAGAAGCGCCGTTGCGCCTCTGGAAAGAGCATTAAAGAAAAGGGACACGTTTTTCAGGGCGGTCCCAAGGAGTAGTCTGTGGTAGGTGCAGCACGCTGCTCGGGGAGAAGAGCAAGTGCTGTTGGCCATGGTCTCGAAAAGGTGGCGAAGCAGGAGACCGGCCCTGGAAGGCACAGCGCCCGGAGGAAATACAAATGTCACCCACTCCCAGTGCAGAGAGACAGAAGCCTAGCTGCGAAGGAGACAGGAGAGGATGAGTAGGGCAGGGCATGTGCTCCACTCTTGGGAAGGAGTCTGGGCGGAGAGCATGCCTGTCCTTAACTCTGTGCCCAAGGAGACAGCAGTTCCTTGGCCACCCGTCCCTGGGGCAGACATGCGCTAGCCACCAGGCGCCTACTCTGAACTCGCAGAAACAGCTCCCTGAAATAACGGGGAGTCAGATGCCATCTTCCTCCAGGATGTGGAAGCTCGGAGGAGGCACGAGGTTTAAGGGGAAGGAGTGGGCACAGTCCCACAAACTCTCTAATCTGTGCACGGGCCGTGTGTAGGGATCCTGTCGCCTCCTCTCTCCTGTGGTGAAGGCACTGGCCTAGACCCCTAGGTTGCCTGAGAGCCGGAGCAAAAGCCAAAGCCTAACCTACCCCAGGAAATGGTCATAGGCATAGAGTGCCATGCTAGGCCAAGCACGCTGCTGCAGGGTTGTGACTGTGTCTGCTTAGTTCGGCATAGCAAGGTGAATCCCGGGTGTAAACTCGGAGACCGGGAGAGCAAGTCCCAAGAGGCAACAGCTCTCCCGCGGCTCTTCTTCCCTCCCGCGCAGAGTGAACACCCAAAGCCTTTCTGAGGAAGCAACAGCGAAGTGCGGTTCGTGCCATGTGAAAACCTCTGCGAAAGCATAGCAGTCGCTGGGAAATTAGAGTCGGATCTGAGAGCTGCTGTTGCTGCTTGCTTTAGCCTAGTATTTGCAGAACGATGGGAGAAACCCGCATGGAGCGAAAGCCTCTTTGCCCTGGCATCCCCTCTGGGAAAGCACAGCATTCTTTGGGAAATCAGAGTCCGGTCTGAGGGATGCTCCTGTTTGCTTGAGCTGGTCTCCTCAGCACGGTGTAATAAACCCATATGGAGCGAAATCCTCTATGCCTGGGCATCCCTGCTGCATGGGAGAGAAGCGCGATTGCACCTGTGGAAAGAGCCTTAAGGAAAGGGAAATGTTTTTCACTCTGCTCCGCAGGAGCATATCTGTGGAAAGTGCAGCAAGCTGCCGGAGAGAAGAGCAGGAGCCGTTGGACTTCTGGTCTGGAAAAGATTGCGAAGCAGGAGAGCCGGCAATACAAGTATCCCCGGCTCCCAGTGCAGAGAGACAGAAGCCTGGCTGCTAAGGAGACAGGAAGGGATGCGTAGGGCAGGGCGCGTGCTCCACTCTTAGGAAGGAATCTGGGCAGAAAGCATGCCTGTCCTGAGCCTCTGGGCCCAAGGAGACAGCAGCTCCTTGGCCAGCTGTCCCTGGGGCAGACATGCGCTAGCCTCCAGGCGCCTACTCTGAACTCGCCGAATCAGCTCTCTGAAATAATGCGGAGTCAGATGCCGTCTTCCTCCATGATGGGGAAGCTCGGAGGAAGCATGGTGTTTAAGGGGAAGGAGTGGGCACAGTCCCCCAAAGCTCCCTAATCTGCGCACGGGCCTAGTGCAGGGATCCTGTCGCCTCCTCTCTCCTGTGGTGAAGGCACTGGCCTAGACCCGGAGTCTGCCTGATAGCCGGAGCAAATGGCAAAGCCTAACCTACCACAGAAGATGGTCATAGGCATAGAGTGCCATGCTAGGCCAAGCACGCTGCTGCAGGGTTGTGACTGTGTCTGCTTAGTTCCGCATAGCAAGGTGAATCCCGGGCGTAACCTCGGAGCCCGGGAAAGCAAGTCCCAAGAGGCACCAGCTCTCCCGCGGCTCTTCTTCGCTGCCGCGCAGAGTGAACACCCAAAGCCTTTCTGAGGAAGCAGCAGCGAAGTGCGGTTCGTGCCAAGCTGAAAACCTCTGCGTAAGCATAGTATTCCCTGGGAAATCAGAGTCGGATCTGAGGGCTGCTGTTGCTGCATGCTTTAGCCTAGTATTTGCAGCACGATGGGAGAAACCCGCATAGAGCGAAAGCCTCTTTGCCCTGGCATCCCCTCTGGGAAAGCACAGCATTTTTTGGGAAATCAGAGTCCGGTCTGAGGGATGCTCCTGTTTGCTTGAGCTGGTCTCCTCAGCACGGTGTAATAAACCCATATGGAGCGAAATCCTCTATGCCTGGGCATCCCTGCTGCATGGGAGAGAAGCGCGATTGCACCTGTGGAAAGAGCCTTAAGGAAAGGGAAATGTTTTTCACTCTGCTCCCCAGGAGCATATCTGTGGAAAGTGCAGCAAGCTGCCGGAGAGAAGAGCAGGAGCCGTTGGACTTCTGGTCTGGAAAAGATTGCGAAGCAGGAGAGCCGGCAATACAAGTATCCCCGGCTCCCAGTGCAGAGAGACAGAAGCCTGGCTGCTAAGGAGACAGGAAGGGATGCGTAGGGCAGGGCGCGTGCTCCACTCTTAGGAAGGAATCTGGGCAGAAAGCATGCCTGTCCTGAGCCTCTGGGCCCAAGGAGACAGCAGCTCCTTGGCCAGCTGTCCCTGGGGCAGACATGCGCTAGCCTCCAGGCGCCTACTCTGAACTCGCCGAATCAGCTCTCTGAAATAATGCGGAGTCAGATGCCGTCTTCCTCCATGATGGGGAAGCTCGGAGGAAGCATGGTGTTTAAGGGGAAGGAGTGGGCACAGTCCCCCAAAGCTCCCTAATCTGCGCACGGGCCTAGTGCAGGGATCCTGTCGCCTCCTCTCTCCTGTGGTGAAGGCACTGGCCTAGACCCGGAGTCTGCCTGATAGCCGGAGCAAATGGCAAAGCCTAACCTACCACAGAAGATGGTCATAGGCATAGAGTGCCATGCTAGGCCAAGCACGCTGCTGCAGGGTTGTGACTGTGTCTGCTTAGTTCCGCATAGCAAGGTGAATCCCGGGCGTAACCTCGGAGCCCGGGAAAGCAAGTCCCAAGAGGCACCAGCTCTCCCGCGGCTCTTCTTCGCTGCCGCGCAGAGTGAACACCCAAAGCCTTTCTGAGGAAGCAGCAGCGAAGTGCGGTTCGTGCCAAGCTGAAAACCTCTGCGTAAGCATAGTATTCCCTGGGAAATCAGAGTCGGATCTGAGAGCTGCTGTTGCTGCTTGCTTTAGACTCGTATTCGCAGCACGATGGGAGAAACCCGCATAGAGTGAAAGCCTCTTTGCCCTGGCATCCCCTCTGGGAAAGCACACCATTATTTCGGAAATCAGAGTCCGGTCTGAGTTATGCTCCTGTTTGCGTGAGCTGGTCTCCTCAGCACGGTGTAATAAACCCGCAGGGAGCGAAATCCTCTATGCCTGGGCATCCCCTATGCCTGAGAGAGAAGCGCCGTTGCGCCTCTGGAAAGAGCATTAAAGAAAAGGGACACGTTTTTCAGGGCGGTCCCAAGGAGTAGTCTGTGGTAGGTGCAGCACGCTGCTCGGGGAGAAGAGCAAGTGCTGTTGGCCATGGTCTCGAAAAGGTGGCGAAGCAGGAGACCGGCCCTGGAAGGCACAGCGCCCGGAGGAAATACAAATGTCACCCACTCCCAGTGCAGAGAGACAGAAGCCTAGCTGCGAAGGAGACAGGAGAGGATGAGTAGGGCAGGGCATGTGCTCCACTCTTGGGAAGGAGTCTGGGCGGAGAGCATGCCTGTCCTTAACTCTGGGCCCAAGGAGACAGCAGTTCCTTGGCCACCCCGTCCCTGGGGCAGACATGCGCTAGCCACCAGGCGCCTACCCTGAACTCGCAGAAACAGCTCCCTGAAATAACGGGGAGTCAGATGCCATCTTCCTCCAGGATGTGGAAGCTCGGAGGAGGCACGAGGTTTAAGGGGAAGGAGTGGGCACAGTCCCACAAACTCTCTAATCTGTGCACGGGCCGTGTGTAGGGATCCTGTCGCCTCCTCTCTCCTGTGGTGAAGGCACTGGCCTAGACCCCTAGGTTGCCTGAGAGCCGGAGCAAAAGCCAAAGCCTAACCTACCCCAGGAAATGGTCATAGGCATAGAGTGCCATGCTAGGCCAAGCACGCTGCTGCAGGGTTGTGACTGTGTCTGCTTAGTTCGGCATAGCAAGGTGAATCCCGGGCGTAAACTCGGAGACCGGGAGAGCAAGTCCCAAGAGGCAACAGCTCTCCCGCGGCTCTTCTTCCCTCCCGCGCAGAGTGAACACTCAAAGCCTTTCTGAGGAAGCAGCAGCGAAGTGCGGTTCGTGCCATGTGAAAACCTCTGCGAAAGCATAGCAGTCGCTGGGAAATTAGAGTCGGATCTGAGAGCTGCTGTTGCTGCTTGCTTTAGCCTAGTATTTGCAGAACGATGGGAGAAACCCGCATGGAGCGAAAGCCTCTTTGCCCTGGCATCCCCTCTGGGAAAGCACAGCATTCTTTGGGAAATCAGAGTCCGGTCTGAGGGATGCTCCTGTTTGCTTGAGCTGGTCTCCTCAGCACGGTGTAATAAACCCATATGGAGCGAAATCCTCTATGCCTGGGCATCCCTGCTGCATGGGAGAGAAGCGCGATTGCACCTGTGGAAAGAGCCTTAAGGAAAGGGAAATGTTTTTCACTCTGCTCCCCAGCAGCATATCTGTGGAAAGTGCAGCAAGCTGCCGGAGAGAAGAGCAGGAGCCGTTGGACTTCTGGTCTGGAAAAGATTGCGAAGCAGGAGAGCCGGCAATACAAGTATCCCCGGCTCCCAGTGCAGAGAGACAGAAGCCTGGCTGCTAAGGAGACAGGAAGGGATGCGTAGGGCAGGGCGCGTGCTCCACTCTTAGGAAGGAATCTGGGCAGAAAGCATGCCTGTCCTGAGCCTCTGGGCCCAAGGAGACAGCAGCTCCTTGGCCAGCTGTCCCTGGGGCAGACATGCGCTAGCCTCCAGGCGCCTACTCTGAACTCGCCGAATCAGCTCTCTGAAATAATGCGGAGTCAGATGCCGTCTTCCTCCATGATGGGGAAGCTCGGAGGAAGCATGGTGTTTAAGGGGAAGGAGTGGGCACAGTCCCCCAAAGCTCCCTAATCTGCGCACGGGCCTAGTGCAGGGATCCTGTCGCCTCCTCTCTCCTGTGGTGAAGGCACTGGCCTAGACCCGGAGTCTGCCTGATAGCCGGAGCAAATGGCAAAGCCTAACCTACCACAGAAGATGGTCATAGGCATAGAGTGCCATGCTAGGCCAAGCACGCTGCTGCAGGGTTGTGACTGTGTCTGCTTAGTTCCGCATAGCAAGGTGAATCCCGGGCGTAACCTCGGAGCCCGGGAAAGCAAGTCCCAAGAGGCACCAGCTCTCCCGCGGCTCTTCTTCGCTGCCGCGCAGAGTGAACACCCAAAGCCTTTCTGAGGAAGCAGCAGCGAAGTGCGGTTCGTGCCAAGCTGAAAACCTCTGCGTAAGCATAGTATTCCCTGGGAAATCAGAGTCGGATCTGAGGGCTGCTGTTGCTGCTTGCTTTAGACTCGTATTCGCAGCACGATGGGAGAAACCCGCATAGAGCGAAAGCCTCTTTGCCCTGGCATCCCCTCTGGGAAAGCACACCATTATTTCGGAAATCAGAGTCCGGTCTGAGTTATGCTCCTGTTTGCGTGAGCTGGTCTCCTCAGCACGGTGTAATAAACCCGCAGGGAGCGAAATCCTCTATGCCTGGGCATCCCCTCTGCCTGAGAGAGAAGCGCCGTTGCGCCTCTGGAAAGAGCATTAAAGAAAAGGGACACGTTTTTCAGGGCGGTCCCAAGGAGTAGTCTGTGGTAGGTGCAGCACGCTGCTCGGGGAGAAGAGCAAGTGCTGTTGGCCATGGTCTCGAAAAGGTGGCGAAGCAGGAGACCGGCCCTGGAAGGCACAGCGCCCGGAGGAAATACAAATGTCACCCACTCCCAGTGCAGAGAGACAGAAGCCTAGCTGCGAAGGAGACAGGAGAGGATGAGTAGGGCAGGGCATGTGCTCCACTCTTGGGAAGGAGTCTGGGCGGAGAGCATGCCTGTCCTTAACTCTGGGCCCAAGGAGACAGCAGTTCCTTGGCCACCCGTCCCTGGGGCAGACATGCGCTAGCCACCAGGCGCCTACTCTGAACTCGCAGAAACAGCTCCCTGAAATAACGGGGAGTCAGATGCCATCTTCCTCCAGGATGTGGAAGCTCGGAGGAGGCACGAGGTTTAAGGGGAAGGAGTGGGCACAGTCCCACAAACTCTCTAATCTGTGCACGGGCCGTGTGTAGGGATCCTGTCGCCTCCTCTCTCCTGTGGTGAAGGCACTGGCCTAGACCCCTAGGTTGCCTGAGAGCCGGAGCAAAAGCCAAAGCCTAACCTACCCCAGGAAATGGTCATAGGCATAGAGTGCCATGCTAGGCCAAGCACGCTGCTGCAGGGTTGTGACTGTGTCTGCTTAGTTCGGCATAGCAAGGTGAATCCCGGGCGTAAACTCGGAGACCGGGAGAGCAAGTCCCAAGAGGCAACAGCTCTCCCGCGGCTCTTCTTCCCTCCCGCGCAGAGTGAACACCCAAAGCCTTTCTGAGGAAGCAGCAGCGAAGTGCGGTTCGTGCCATGTGAAAACCTCTGCGAAAGCATAGCAGTCGCTGGGAAATTAGAGTCGGATCTGAGAGCTGCTGTTGCTGCTTGCTTTAGCCTAGTATTTGCAGAACGATGGGAGAAACCCGCATGGAGCGAAAGCCTCTTTGCCCTGGCATCCCCTCTGGGAAAGCACAGCATTCTTTGGGAAATCAGAGTCCGGTCTGAGGGATGCTCCTGTTTGCTTGAGCTGGTCTCCTCAGCACGGTGTAATAAACCCATATGGAGCGAAATCCTCTATGCCTGGGCATCCCTGCTGCATGGGAGAGAAGCGCGATTGCACCTGTGGAAAGAGCCTTAAGGAAAGGGAAATGTTTTTCACTCTGCTCCCCAGGAGCATATCTGTGGAAAGTGCAGCAAGCTGCCGGAGAGAAGAGCAGGAGCCGTTGGACTTCTGGTCTGGAAAAGATTGCGAAGCAGGAGAGCCGGCAATACAAGTATCCCCGGCTCCCAGTGCAGAGAGACAGAAGCCTGGCTGCTAAGGAGACAGGAAGGGATGCGTAGGGCAGGGCGCGTGCTCCACTCTTAGGAAGGAATCTGGGCAGAAAGCATGCCTGTCCTGAGCCTCTGGGCCCAAGGAGACAGCAGCTCCTTGGCCAGCTGTCCCTGGGGCAGACATGCGCTAGCCTCCAGGCGCCTACTCTGAACTCGCCGAATCAGCTCTCTGAAATAATGCGGAGTCAGATGCCGTCTTCCTCCATGATGGGGAAGCTCGGAGGAAGCATGGTGTTTAAGGGGAAGGAGTGGGCACAGTCCCCCAAAGCTCCCTAATCTGCGCACGGGCCTAGTGCAGGGATCCTGTCGCCTCCTCTCTCCTGTGGTGAAGGCACTGGCCTAGACCCGGAGTCTGCCTGATAGCCGGAGCAAATGGCAAAGCCTAACCTACCACAGAAGATGGTCATAGGCATAGAGTGCCATGCTAGGCCAAGCACGCTGCTGCAGGGTTGTGACTGTGTCTGCTTAGTTCCGCATAGCAAGGTGAATCCCGGGCGTAACCTCGGAGCCCGGGAAAGCAAGTCCCAAGAGGCACCAGCTCTCCCGCGGCTCTTCTTCGCTGCCGCGCAGAGTGAACACCCAAAGCCTTTCTGAGGAAGCAGCAGCGAAGTGCGGTTCGTGCCAAGCTGAAAACCTCTGCGTAAGCATAGTATTCCCTGGGAAATCAGAGTCGGATCTGAGGGCTGCTGTTGCTGCTTGCTTTAGACTCGTATTCGCAGCACGATGGGAGAAACCCGCATAGAGCGAAAGCCTCTTTGCCCTGGCATCCCCTCTGGGAAAGCACACCATTATTTCGGAAATCAGAGTCCGGTCTGAGTTATGCTCCTGTTTGCGTGAGCTGGTCTCCTCAGCACGGTGTAATAAACCCGCAGGGAGCGAAATCCTCTATGCCTGGGCATCCCCTCTGCCTGAGAGAGAAGCGCCGTTGCGCCTCTGGAAAGAGCATTAAAGAAAAGGGACACGTTTTTCAGGGCGGTCCCAAGGAGTAGTCTGTGGTAGGTGCAGCACGCTGCTCGGGGAGAAGAGCAAGTGCTGTTGGCCATGGTCTCGAAAAGGTGGCGAAGCAGGAGACCGGCCCTGGAAGGCACAGCGCCCGGAGGAAATACAAATGTCACCCACTCCCAGTGCAGAGAGACAGAAGCCTAGCTGCGAAGGAGACAGGAGAGGATGAGTAGGGCAGGGCATGTGCTCCACTCTTGGGAAGGAGTCTGGGCGGAGAGCATGCCTGTCCTTAACTCTGGGCCCAAGGAGACAGCAGTTCCTTGGCCACCCCGTACCTGGGGCAGACATGCGCTAGCCACCAGGCGCCTACTCTGAACTCGCAGAAACAGCTCCCTGAAATAACGGGGAGTCAGATGCCATCTTCCTCCAGGATGTGGAAGCTCGGAGGAGGCACGAGGTTTAAGGGGAAGGAGTGGGCACAGTCCCACAAACTCTCTAATCTGTGCACGGGCCGTGTGTAGGGATCCTGTCGCCTCCTCTCTCCTGTGGTGAAGGCACTGGCCTAGACCCCTAGGTTGCCTGAGAGCCGGAGCAAAAGCCAAAGCCTAACCTACCCCAGGAAATGGTCATAGGCATAGAGTGCCATGCTAGGCCAAGCACGCTGCTGCAGGGTTGTGACTGTGTCTGCTTAGTTCGGCATAGCAAGGTGAATCCCGGGCGTAAACTCGGAGACCGGGAGAGCAAGTCCCAAGAGGCAACAGCTCTCCCGCGGCTCTTCTTCCCTCCCGCGCAGAGTGAACACCCAAAGCCTTTCTGAGGAAGCAGCAGCGAAGTGCGGTTCGTGCCATGTGAAAACCTCTGCGAAAGCATAGCAGTCGCTGGGAAATTAGAGTCGGATCTGAGAGCTGCTGTTGCTGCTTGCTTTAGCCTAGTATTTGCAGAACGATGGGAGAAACCCGCCTGGAGCGAAAGCCTCTTTGCCCTGGCATCCCCTCTGGGAAAGCACAGCATTCTTTGGGAAATCAGAGTCCGGTCTGAGGGATGCTCCTGTTTGCTTGAGCTGGTCTCCTCAGCACGGTGTAATAAACCCATATGGAGCGAAATCCTCTATGCCTGGGCATCCCTGCTGCATGGGAGAGAAGCGCGATTGCACCTGTGGAAAGAGCCTTAAGGAAAGGGAAATGTTTTTCACTCTGCTCCCCAGGAGCATATCTGTGGAAAGTGCAGCAAGCTGCCGGAGAGAAGAGCAGGAGCCGTTGGACTTCTGGTCTGGAAAAGATTGCGAAGCAGGAGAGCCGGCAATACAAGTATCCCCGGCTCCCAGTGCAGAGAGACAGAAGCCTGGCTGCTAAGGAGACAGGAAGGGATGCGTAGGGCAGGGCGCGTGCTCCACTCTTAGGAAGGAATCTGGGCAGAAAGCATGCCTGTCCTGAGCCTCTGGGCCCAAGGAGACAGCAGCTCCTTGGCCAGCTGTCCCTGGGGCAGACATGCGCTAGCCTCCAGGCGCCTACTCTGAACTCGCCGAATCAGCTCTCTGAAATAATGCGGAGTCAGATGCCGTCTTCCTCCATGATGGGGAAGCTCGGAGGAAGCATGGTGTTTAAGGGGAAGGAGTGGGCACAGTCCCCCAAAGCTCCCTAATCTGCGCACGGGCCTAGTGCAGGGATCCTGTCGCCTCCTCTCTCCTGTGGTGAAGGCACTGGCCTAGACCCGGAGTCTGCCTGATAGCCGGAGCAAATGGCAAAGCCTAACCTACCACAGAAGATGGTCATAGGCATAGAGTGCCATGCTAGGCCAAGCACGCTGCTGCAGGGTTGTGACTGTGTCTGCTTAGTTCCGCATAGCAAGGTGAATCCCGGGCGTAACCTCGGAGCCCGGGAAAGCAAGTCCCAAGAGGCACCAGCTCTCCCGCGGCTCTTCTTCGCTGCCGCGCAGAGTGAACACCCAAAGCCTTTCTGAGGAAGCAGCAGCGAAGTGCGGTTCGTGCCAAGCTGAAAACCTCTGCGTAAGCATAGTATTCCCTGGGAAATCAGAGTCGGATCTGAGGGCTGCTGTTGCTGCTTGCTTTAGACTCGTATTCGCAGCACGATGGGAGAAACCCGCATAGAGCGAAAGCCTCTTTGCCCTGGCATCCCCTCTGGGAAAGCACACCATTATTTCGGAAATCAGAGTCCGGTCTGAGTTATGCTCCTGTTTGCGTGAGCTGGTCTCCTCAGCACGGTGTAATAAACCCGCAGGGAGCGAAATCCTCTATGCCTGGGCATCCCCTCTGCCTGAGAGAGAAGCGCCGTTGCGCCTCTGGAAAGAGCATTAAAGAAAAGGGACACGTTTTTCAGGGCGGTCCCAAGGAGTAGTCTGTGGTAGGTGCAGCACGCTGCTCGGGGAGAAGAGCAAGTGCTGTTGGCCATGGTCTCGAAAAGGTGGCGAAGCAGGAGACCGGCCCTGGAAGGCACAGCGCCCGGAGGAAATACAAATGTCACCCACTCCCAGTGCAGAGAGACAGAAGCCTAGCTGCGAAGGAGACAGGAGAGGATGAGTAGGGCAGGGCATGTGCTCCACTCTTGGGAAGGAGTCTGGGCGGAGAGCATGCCTGTCCTTAACTCTGGGCCCAAGGAGACAGCAGTTCCTTGGCCACCCCGTACCTGGGGCAGACATGCGCTAGCCACCAGGCGCCTACTCTGAACTCGCAGAAACAGCTCCCTGAAATAACGGGGAGTCAGATGCCATCTTCCTCCAGGATGTGGAAGCTCGGAGGAGGCACGAGGTTTAAGGGGAAGGAGTGGGCACAGTCCCACAAACTCTCTAATCTGTGCACGGGCCGTGTGTAGGGATCCTGTCGCCTCCTCTCTCCTGTGGTGAAGGCACTGGCCTAGACCCCTAGGTTGCCTGAGAGCCGGAGCAAAAGCCAAAGCCTAACCTACCCCAGGAAATGGTCATAGGCATAGAGTGCCATGCTAGGCCAAGCACGCTGCTGCAGGGTTGTGACTGTGTCTGCTTAGTTCGGCATAGCAAGGTGAATCCCGGGCGTAAACTCGGAGACCGGGAGAGCAAGTCCCAAGAGGCAAAAGCTCTCCCGCGGCTCTTCTTCCCTCCCGCGCAGAGTGAACACCCAAAGCCTTTCTGAGGAAGCAGCAGCGAAGTGCGGTTCGTGCCATGTGAAAACCTCTGCGAAAGCATAGCAGTCGCTGGGAAATTAGAGTCGGATCTGAGAGCTGCTGTTGCTGCTTGCTTTAGCCTAGTATTTGCAGAACGATGGGAGAAACCCGCCTGGAGCGAAAGCCTATTTGCCCTGGCATCCCCTCTGGGAAAGCACAGCATTCTTTGGGAAATCAGAGTCCGGTCTGAGGGATGCTCCTGTTTGCTTGAGCTGGTCTCCTCAGCACGGTGTAATAAACCCATATGGAGCGAAATCCTCTATGCCTGGGCATCCCTGCTGCATGGGAGAGAAGCGCGATTGCACCTGTGGAAAGAGCCTTAAGGAAAGGGAAATGTTTTTCACTCTGCTCCCCAGGAGCATATCTGTGGAAAGTGCAGCAAGCTGCCGGAGAGAAGAGCAGGAGCCGTTGGACTTCTGGTCTGGAAAAGATTGCGAAGCAGGAGAGCCGGCAATACAAGTATCCCCGGCTCCCAGTGCAGAGAGACAGAAGCCTGGCTGCTAAGGAGACAGGAAGGGATGCGTAGGGCAGGGCGCGTGCTCCACTCTTAGGAAGGAATCTGGGCAGAAAGCATGCCTGTCCTGAGCCTCTGGGCCCAAGGAGACAGCAGCTCCTTGGCCAGCTGTCCCTGGGGCAGACATGCGCTAGCCTCCAGGCGCCTACTCTGAACTCGCCGAATCAGCTCTCTGAAATAATGCGGAGTCAGATGCCGTCTTCCTCCATGATGGGGAAGCTCGGAGGAAGCATGGTGTTTAAGGGGAAGGAGTGGGCACAGTCCCCCAAAGCTCCCTAATCTGCGCACGGGCCTAGTGCAGGGATCCTGTCGCCTCCTCTCTCCTGTGGTGAAGGCACTGGCCTAGACCCGGAGTCTGCCTGATAGCCGGAGCAAATGGCAAAGCCTAACCTACCACAGAAGATGGTCATAGGCATAGAGTGCCATGCTAGGCCAAGCACGCTGCTGCAGGGTTGTGACTGTGTCTGCTTAGTTCCGCATAGCAAGGTGAATCCCGGGCGTAACCTCGGAGCCCGGGAAAGCAAGTCCCAAGAGGCACCAGCTCTCCCGCGGCTCTTCTTCGCTGCCGCGCAGAGTGAACACCCAAAGCCTTTCTGAGGAAGCAGCAGCGAAGTGCGGTTCGTGCCAAGCTGAAAACCTCTGCGTAAGCATAGTATTCCCTGGGAAATCAGAGTCGGATCTGAGGGCTGCTGTTGCTGCTTGCTTTAGACTCGTATTCGCAGCACGATGGGAGAAACCCGCATAGAGCGAAAGCCTCTTTGCCCTGGCATCCCCTCTGGGAAAGCACACCATTATTTCGGAAATCAGAGTCCGGTCTGAGTTATGCTCCTGTTTGCGTGAGCTGGTCTCCTCAGCACGGTGTAATAAACCCGCAGGGAGCGAAATCCTCTATGCCTGGGCATCCCCTCTGCCTGAGAGAGAAGCGCCGTTGCGCCTCTGGAAAGAGCATTAAAGAAAAGGGACACGTTTTTCAGGGCGGTCCCAAGGAGTAGTCTGTGGTAGGTGCAGCACGCTGCTCGGGGAGAAGAGCAAGTGCTGTTGGCCATGGTCTCGAAAAGGTGGCGAAGCAGGAGACCGGCCCTGGAAGGCACAGCGCCCGGAGGAAATACAAATGTCACCCACTCCCAGTGCAGAGAGACAGAAGCCTAGCTGCGAAGGAGACAGGAGAGGATGAGTAGGGCAGGGCATGTGCTCCACTCTTGGGAAGGAGTCTGGGCGGAGAGCATGCCTGTCCTTAACTCTGGGCCCAAGGAGACAGCAGTTCCTTGGCCACCCCGTACCTGGGGCAGACATGCGCTAGCCACCAGGCGCCTACTCTGAACTCGCAGAAACAGCTCCCTGAAATAACGGGGAGTCAGATGCCATCTTCCTCCAGGATGTGGAAGCTCGGAGGAGGCACGAGGTTTAAGGGGAAGGAGTGGGCACAGTCCCACAAACTCTCTAATCTGTGCACGGGCCGTGTGTAGGGATCCTGTCGCCTCCTCTCTCCTGTGGTGAAGGCACTGGCCTAGACCCCTAGGTTGCCTGAGAGCCGGAGCAAAAGCCAAAGCCTAACCTACCCCAGGAAGTGGTCATAGGCATAGAGTGCCATGCTAGGCCAAGCACGCTGCTGCAGGGTTGTGACTGTGTCTGCTTAGTTCGGCATAGCAAGGTGAATCCCGGGCATAAACTCGGAGACCGGGAGAGCAAGTCCCAAGAGGCAACAGCTCTCCCGCGGCTCTTCTTCCCTCCCGCGCAGAGTGAACACCCAAAGCCTTTCTGAGGAAGCAACAGCGAAGTGCGGTTCGTGCCATGTGAAAACCTCTGCGAAAGCATAGCAGTCGCTGGGAAATTAGAGTCGGATCTGAGAGCTGCTGTTGCTGCTTGCTTTAGCCTAGTATTTGCAGAACGATGGGAGAAACCCGCATGGAGCGAAAGCCTCTTTGCCCTGGCATCCCCTCTGGGAAAGCACAGCATTCTTTGGGAAATCAGAGTCCGGTCTGAGGGATGCTCCTGTTTGCTTGAGCTGGTCTCCTCAGCACGGTGTAATAAACCCATATGGAGCGAAATCCTCTATGCCTGGGCATCCCTGCTGCATGGGAGAGAAGCGCGATTGCACCTGTGGAAAGAGCCTTAAGGAAAGGGAAATGTTTTTCACTCTGCTCCGCAGGAGCATATCTGTGGAAAGTGCAGCAAGCTGCCGGAGAGAAGAGCAGGAGCCGTTGGACTTCTGGTCTGGAAAAGATTGCGAAGCAGGAGAGCCGGCAATACAAGTATCCCCGGCTCCCAGTGCAGAGAGACAGAAGCCTGGCTGCTAAGGAGACAGGAAGGGATGCGTAGGGCAGGGCGCGTGCTCCACTCTTAGGAAGGAATCTGGGCAGAAAGCATGCCTGTCCTGAGCCTCTGGGCCCAAGGAGACAGCAGCTCCTTGGCCAGCTGTCCCTGGGGCAGACATGCGCTAGCCTCCAGGCGCCTACTCTGAACTCGCCGAATCAGCTCTCTGAAATAATGCGGAGTCAGATGCCGTCTTCCTCCATGATGGGGAAGCTCGGAGGAAGCATGGTGTTTAAGGGGAAGGAGTGGGCACAGTCCCCCAAAGCTCCCTAATCTGCGCACGGGCCTAGTGCAGGGATCCTGTCGCCTCCTCTCTCCTGTGGTGAAGGCACTGGCCTAGACCCGGAGTCTGCCTGATAGCCGGAGCAAATGGCAAAGCCTAACCTACCACAGAAGATGGTCATAGGCATAGAGTGCCATGCTAGGCCAAGCACGCTGCTGCAGGGTTGTGACTGTGTCTGCTTAGTTCCGCATAGCAAGGTGAATCCCGGGCGTAACCTCGGAGCCCGGGAAAGCAAGTCCCAAGAGGCACCAGCTCTCCCGCGGCTCTTCTTCGCTGCCGCGCAGAGTGAACACCCAAAGCCTTTCTGAGGAAGCAGCAGCGAAGTGCGGTTCGTGCCAAGCTGAAAACCTCTGCGTAAGCATAGTATTCCCTGGGAAATCAGAGTCGGATCTGAGGGCTGCTGTTGCTGCTTGCTTTAGACTCGTATTCGCAGCACGATGGGAGAAACCCGCATAGAGCGAAAGCCTCTTTGCCCTGGCATCCCCTCTGGGAAAGCACACCATTATTTCGGAAATCAGAGTCCGGTCTGAGTTATGCTCCTGTTTGCGTGAGCTGGTCTCCTCAGCACGGTGTAATAAACCCGCAGGGAGCGAAATCCTCTATGCCTGGGCATCCCCTCTGCCTGAGAGAGAAGCGCCGTTGCGCCTCTGGAAAGAGCATTAAAGAAAAGGGACACGTTTTTCAGGGCGGTCCCAAGGAGTAGTCTGTGGTAGGTGCAGCACGCTGCTCGGGGAGAAGAGCAAGTGCTGTTGGCCATGGTCTCGAAAAGGTGGCGAAGCAGGAGACCGGCCCTGGAAGGCACAGCGCCCGGAGGAAATACAAATGTCACCCACTCCCAGTGCAGAGAGACAGAAGCCTAGCTGCGAAGGAGACAGGAGAGGATGAGTAGGGCAGGGCATGTGCTCCACTCTTGGGAAGGAGTCTGGGCGGAGAGCATGCCTGTCCTTAACTCTGGGCCCAAGGAGACAGCAGTTCCTTGGCCACCCCGTACCTGGGGCAGACATGCGCTAGCCACCAGGCGCCTACTCTGAACTCGCAGAAACAGCTCCCTGAAATAACGGGGAGTCAGATGCCATCTTCCTCCAGGATGTGGAAGCTCGGAGGAGGCACGAGGTTTAAGGGGAAGGAGTGGGCACAGTCCCACAAACTCTCTAATCTGTGCACGGGCCGTGTGTAGGGATCCTGTCGCCTCCTCTCTCCTGTGGTGAAGGCACTGGCCTAGACCCCTAGGTTGCCTGAGAGCCGGAGCAAAAGCCAAAGCCTAACCTACCCCAGGAAATGGTCATAGGCATAGAGTGCCATGCTAGGCCAAGCACGCTGCTGCAGGGTTGTGACTGTGTCTGCTTAGTTCGGCATAGCAAGGTGAATCCCGGGCATAAACTCGGAGACCGGGAGAGCAAGTCCCAAGAGGCAACAGCTCTCCCGCGGCTCTTCTTCCCTCCCGCGCAGAGTGAACACCCAAAGCCTTTCTGAGGAAGCAACAGCGAAGTGCGGTTCGTGCCATGTGAAAACCTCTGCGAAAGCATAGCAGTCGCTGGGAAATTAGAGTCGGATCTGAGAGCTGCTGTTGCTGCTTGCTTTAGCCTAGTATTTGCAGAACGATGGGAGAAACCCGCATGGAGCGAAAGCCTCTTTGCCCTGGCATCCCCTCTGGGAAAGCACAGCATTCTTTGGGAAATCAGAGTCCGGTCTGAGGGATGCTCCTGTTTGCTTGAGCTGGTCTCCTCAGCACGGTGTAATAAACCCATATGGAGCGAAATCCTCTATGCCTGGGCATCCCTGCTGCATGGGAGAGAAGCGCGATTGCACCTGTGGAAAGAGCCTTAAGGAAAGGGAAATGTTTTTCACTCTGCTCCGCAGGAGCATATCTGTGGAAAGTGCAGCAAGCTGCCGGAGAGAAGAGCAGGAGCCGTTGGACTTCTGGTCTGGAAAAGATTGCGAAGCAGGAGAGCCGGCAATACAAGTATCCCCGGCTCCCAGTGCAGAGAGACAGAAGCCTGGCTGCTAAGGAGACAGGAAGGGATGCGTAGGGCAGGGCGCGTGCTCCACTCTTAGGAAGGAATCTGGGCAGAAAGCATGCCTGTCCTGAGCCTCTGGGCCCAAGGAGACAGCAGCTCCTTGGCCAGCTGTCCCTGGGGCAGACATGCGCTAGCCTCCAGGCGCCTACTCTGAACTCGCCGAATCAGCTCTCTGAAATAATGCGGAGTCAGATGCCGTCTTCCTCCATGATGGGGAAGCTCGGAGGAAGCATGGTGTTTAAGGGGAAGGAGTGGGCACAGTCCCCCAAAGCTCCCTAATCTGCGCACGGGCCTAGTGCAGGGATCCTGTCGCCTCCTCTCTCCTGTGGTGAAGGCACTGGCCTAGACCCGGAGTCTGCCTGATAGCCGGAGCAAATGGCAAAGCCTAACCTACCACAGAAGATGGTCATAGGCATAGAGTGCCATGCTAGGCCAAGCACGCTGCTGCAGGGTTGTGACTGTGTCTGCTTAGTTCCGCATAGCAAGGTGAATCCCGGGCGTAACCTCAGAGCCCGGGAAAACAAGTCCCAAGAGGCACCAGCTCTCCCGCGGCTCTTCTTCGCTGCCGCGCAGAGTGAACACCCAAAGCCTTTCTGAGGAAGCAGCAGCGAAGTGCGGTTCGTGCCAAGCTGAAAACCTCTGCGTAAGCATAGTATTCCCTGGGAAATCAGAGTCGGATCTGAGGGCTGCTGTTGCTGCTTGCTTTAGACTCGTATTCGCAGCACGATGGGAGAAACCCGCATAGAGCGAAAGCCTCTTTGCCCTGGCATCCCCTCTGGGAAAGCACACCATTATTTCGGAAATCAGAGTCCGGTCTGAGTTATGCTCCTGTTTGCGTGAGCTGGTCTCCTCAGCACGGTGTAATAAACCCGCAGGGAGCGAAATCCTCTATGCCTGGGCATCCCCTCTGCCTGAGAGAGAAGCGCCGTTGCGCCTCTGGAAAGAGCATTAAAGAAAAGGGACACGTTTTTCAGGGCGGTCCCAAGGAGTAGTCTGTGGTAGGTGCAGCACGCTGCTCGGGGAGAAGAGCAAGTGCTGTTGGCCATGGTCTCGAAAAGGTGGCGAAGCAGGAGACCGGCCCTGGAAGGCACAGCGCCCGGAGGAAATACAAATGTCACCCACTCCCAGTGCAGAGAGACAGAAGCCTAGCTGCGAAGGAGACAGGAGAGGATGAGTAGGGCAGGGCATGTGCTCCACTCTTGGGAAGGAGTCTGGGCGGAGAGCATGCCTGTCCTTAACTCTGGGCCCAAGGAGACAGCAGTTCCTTGGCCACCCCGTCCCTGGGGCAGACATGCGCTAGCCACCAGGCGCCTACCCTGAACTCGCAGAAACAGCTCCCTGAAATAACGGGGAGTCAGATGCCATCTTCCTCCAGGATGTGGAAGCTCGGAGGAGGCACGAGGTTTAAGGGGAAGGAGTGGGCACAGTCCCACAAACTCTCTAATCTGTGCACGGGCCGTGTGTAGGGATCCTGTCGCCTCCTCTCTCCTGTGGTGAAGGCACTGGCCTAGACCCCTAGGTTGCCTGAGAGCCGGAGCAAAAGCCAAAGCCTAACCTACCCCAGGAAATGGTCATAGGCATAGAGTGCCATGCTAGGCCAAGCACGCTGCTGCAGGGTTGTGACTGTGTCTGCTTAGTTCGGCATAGCAAGGTGAATCCCGGGCGTAAACTCGGAGACCGGGAGAGCAAGTCCCAAGAGGCAACAGCTCTCCCGCGGCTCTTCTTCCCTCCCGCGCAGAGTGAACACCCAAAGCCTTTCTGAGGAAGCAGCAGCGAAGTGCGGTTCGTGCCATGTGAAAACCTCTGCGAAAGCATAGCAGTCGCTGGGAAATTAGAGTCGGATCTGAGAGCTGCTGTTGCTGCTTGCTTTAGCCTAGTATTTGCAGAACGATGGGAGAAACCCGCATGGAGCGAAAGCCTCTTTGCCCTGGCATCCCCTCTGGGAAAGCACAGCATTCTTTGGGAAATCAGAGTCCGGTCTGAGGGATGCTCCTGTTTGCTTGAGCTGGTCTCCTCAGCACGGTGTAATAAACCCATATGGAGCGAAATCCTCTATGCCTGGGCATCCCTGCTGCATGGGAGAGAAGCGCGATTGCACCTGTGGAAAGAGCCTTAAGGAAAGGGAAATGTTTTTCACTCTGCTCCCCAGCAGCATATCTGTGGAAAGTGCAGCAAGCTGCCGGAGAGAAGAGCAGGAGCCGTTGGACTTCTGGTCTGGAAAAGATTGCGAAGCAGGAGAGCCGGCAATACAAGTATCCCCGGCTCCCAGTGCAGAGAGACAGAAGCCTGGCTGCTAAGGAGACAGGAAGGGATGCGTAGGGCAGGGCGCGTGCTCCACTCTTAGGAAGGAATCTGGGCAGAAAGCATGCCTGTCCTGAGCCTCTGGGCCCAAGGAGACAGCAGCTCCTTGGCCAGCTGTCCCTGGGGCAGACATGCGCTAGCCTCCAGGCGCCTACTCTGAACTCGCCGAATCAGCTCTCTGAAATAATGCGGAGTCAGATGCCGTCTTCCTCCATGATGGGGAAGCTCGGAGGAAGCATGGTGTTTAAGGGGAAGGAGTGGGCACAGTCCCCCAAAGCTCCCTAATCTGCGCACGGGCCTAGTGCAGGGATCCTGTCGCCTCCTCTCTCCTGTGGTGAAGGCACTGGCCTAGACCCGGAGTCTGCCTGATAGCCGGAGCAAATGGCAAAGCCTAACCTACCACAGAAGATGGTCATAGGCATAGAGTGCCATGCTAGGCCAAGCACGCTGCTGCAGGGTTGTGACTGTGTCTGCTTAGTTCCGCATAGCAAGGTGAATCCCGGGCGTAACCTCGGAGCCCGGGAAAGCAAGTCCCAAGAGGCACCAGCTCTCCCGCGGCTCTTCTTCGCTGCCGCGCAGAGTGAACACCCAAAGCCTTTCTGAGGAAGCAGCAGCGAAGTGCGGTTCGTGCCAAGCTGAAAACCTCTGCGTAAGCATAGTATTCCCTGGGAAATCAGAGTCGGATCTGAGGGCTGCTGTTGCTGCTTGCTTTAGACTCGTATTCGCAGCACGATGGGAGAAACCCGCATAGAGCGAAAGCCTCTTTGCCCTGGCATCCCCTCTGGGAAAGCACACCATTATTTCGGAAATCAGAGTCCGGTCTGAGTTATGCTCCTGTTTGCGTGAGCTGGTCTCCTCAGCACGGTGTAATAAACCCGCAGGGAGCGAAATCCTCTATGCCTGGGCATCCCCTCTGGCTGAGAGAGAAGCGCCGTTGCGCCTCTGGAAAGAGCATTAAAGAAAAGGGACACGTTTTTCAGGGCGGTCCCAAGGAGTAGTCTGTGGTAGGTGCAGCACGCTGCTCGGGGAGAAGAGCAAGTGCTGTTGGCCATGGTCTCGAAAAGGTGGCGAAGCAGGAGACCGGCCCTGGAAGGCACAGCGCCCGGAGGAAATACAAATGTCACCCACTCCCAGTGCAGAGAGACAGAAGCCTAGCTGCGAAGGAGACAGGAGAGGATGAGTAGGGCAGGGCATGTGCTCCACTCTTGGGAAGGAGTCTGGGCGGAGAGCATGCCTGTCCTTAACTCTGGGCCCAAGGAGACAGCAGTTCCTTGGCCACCCGTCCCTGGGGCAGACATGCGCTAGCCACCAGGCGCCTACTCTGAACTCGCAGAAACAGCTCCCTGAAATAACGGGGAGTCAGATGCCATCTTCCTCCAGGATGTGGAAGCTCGGAGGAGGCACGAGGTTTAAGGGGAAGGAGTGGGCACAGTCCCACAAACTCTCTAATCTGTGCACGGGCCGTGTGTAGGGATCCTGTCGCCTCCTCTCTCCTGTGGTGAAGGCACTGGCCTAGACCCCTAGGTTGCCTGAGAGCCGGAGCAAAAGCCAAAGCCTAACCTACCCCAGGAAATGGTCATAGGCATAGAGTGCCATGCTAGGCCAAGCACGCTGCTGCAGGGTTGTGACTGTGTCTGCTTAGTTCGGCATAGCAAGGTGAATCCCGGGCGTAAACTCGGAGACCGGGAGAGCAAGTCCCAAGAGGAAACAGCTCTCCCGCGGCTCTTCTTCCCTCCCGCGCAGAGTGAACACCCAAAGCCTTTCTGAGGAAGCAGCAGCGAAGTGCGGTTCGTGCCATGTGAAAACCTCTGCGAAAGCATAGCAGTCGCTGGGAAATTAGAGTCGGATCTGAGAGCTGCTGTTGCTGCTTGCTTTAGCCTAGTATTTGCAGAACGATGGGAGAAACCCGCATGGAGCGAAAGCCTCTTTGCCCTGGCATCCCCTCTGGGAAAGCACAGCATTCTTTGGGAAATCAGAGTCCGGTCTGAGGGATGCTCCTGTTTGCTTGAGCTGGTCTCCTCAGCACGGTGTAATAAACCCATATGGAGCGAAATCCTCTATGCCTGGGCATCCCTGCTGCATGGGAGAGAAGCGCGATTGCACCTGTGGAAAGAGCCTTAAGGAAAGGGAAATGTTTTTCACTCTGCTCCGCAGGAGCATATCTGTGGAAAGTGCAGCAAGCTGCCGGAGAGAAGAGCAGGAACCGTTGGACTTCTGGTCTGGAAAAGATTGCGAAGCAGGAGAGCCGGCAATACAAGTATCCCCGGCTCCCAGTGCAGAGAGACAGAAGCCTGGCTGCTAAGGAGACAGGAAGGGATGCGTAGGGCAGGGCGCGTGCTCCACTCTTAGGAAGGAATCTGGGCAGAAAGCATGCCTGTCCTGAGCCTCTGGGCCCAAGGAGACAGCAGCTCCTTGGCCAGCTGTCCCTGGGGCAGACATGCGCTAGCCTCCAGGCGCCTACTCTGAACTCGCCGAATCAGCTCTCTGAAATAATGCGGAGTCAGATGCCGTCTTCCTCCATGATGGGGAAGCTCGGAGGAAGCATGGTGTTTAAGGGGAAGGAGTGGGCACAGTCCCCCAAAGCTCCCTAATCTGCGCACGGGCCTAGTGCAGGGATCCTGTCGCCTCCTCTCTCCTGTGGTGAAGGCACTGGCCTAGACCCGGAGTCTGCCTGATAGCCGGAGCAAATGGCAAAGCCTAACCTACCACAGAAGATGGTCATAGGCATAGAGTGCCATGCTAGGCCAAGCACGCTGCTGCAGGGTTGTGACTGTGTCTGCTTAGTTCCGCATAGCAAGGTGAATCCCGGGCGTAACCTCGGAGCCCGGGAAAGCAAGTCCCAAGAGGCACCAGCTCTCCCGCGGCTCTTCTTCGCTGCCGCGCAGAGTGAACACCCAAAGCCTTTCTGAGGAAGCAGCAGCGAAGTGCGGTTCGTGCCAAGCTGAAAACCTCTGCGTAAGCATAGTATTCCCTGGGAAATCAGAGTCGGATCTGAGGGCTGCTGTTGCTGCTTGCTTTAGACTCGTATTCGCAGCACGATGGGAGAAACCCGCATAGAGCGAAAGCCTCTTTGCCCTGGCATCCCCTCTGGGAAAGCACACCATTATTTCGGAAATCAGAGCCCGGTCTGAGTTATGCTCCTGTTTGCGTGAGCTGGTCTCCTCAGCACGGTGTAATAAACCCGCAGGGAGCGAAATCCTCTATGCCTGGGCATCCCCTCTGCCTGAGAGAGAAGCGCCGTTGCGCCTCTGGAAAGAGCATTAAAGAAAAGGGACACGTTTTTCAGGGCGGTCCCAAGGAGTAGTCTGTGGTAGGTGCAGCACGCTGCTCGGGGAGAAGAGCAAGTGCTGTTGGCCATGGTCTCGAAAAGGTGGCGAAGCAGGAGACCGGCCCTGGAAGGCACAGCGCCCGGAGGAAATACAAATGTCACCCACTCCCAGTGCAGAGAGACAGAAGCCTAGCTGCGAAGGAGACAGGAGAGGATGAGTAGGGCAGGGCATGTGCTCCACTCTTGGGAAGGAGTCTGGGCGGAGAGCATGCCTGTCCTTAACTCTGGGCCCAAGGAGACAGCAGTTCCTTGGCCACCCCGTCCCTGGGGCAGACATGCGCTAGCCACCAGGCGCCTACTCTGAACTCGCAGAAACAGCTCCCTGAAATAACGGGGAGTCAGATGCCATCTTCCTCCAGGATGTGGAAGCTCGGAGGAGGCACGAGGTTTAAGGGGAAGGAGTGGGCACAGTCCCACAAACTCTCTAATCTGTGCACGGGCCGTGTGTAGGGATCCTGTCGCCTCCTCTCTCCTGTGGTGAAGGCACTGGCCTAGACCCCTAGGTTGCCTGAGAGCCGGAGCAAAAGCCAAAGCCTAACCTACCCCAGGAAATGGTCATAGGCATAGAGTGCCATGCTAGGCCAAGCACGCTGCTGCAGGGTTGTGACTGTGTCTGCTTAGTTCGGCATAGCAAGGTGAATCCCGGGCGTAAACTCGGAGACCGGGAGAGCAAGTCCCAAGAGGCAACAGCTCTCCCGCGGCTCTTCTTCCCTCCCGCGCAGAGTGAACACCCAAAGCCTTTCTGAGGAAGCAGCAGCGAAGTGCGGTTCGTGCCATGTGAAAACCTCTGCGAAAGCATAGCAGTCGCTGGGAAATTAGAGTCGGATCTGAGAGCTGCTGTTGCTGCTTGCTTTAGCCTAGTATTTGCAGAACGATGGGAGAAACCCGCATGGAGCGAAAGCCTCTTTGCCCTGGCATCCCCTCTGGGAAAGCACAGCATTCTTTGGGAAATCAGAGTCCGGTCTGAGGGATGCTCCTGTTTGCTTGAGCTGGTCTCCTCAGCACGGTGTAATAAACCCATATGGAGCGAAATCCTCTATGCCTGGGCATCCCTGCTGCATGGGAGAGAAGCGCGATTGCACCTGTGGAAAGAGCCTTAAGGAAAGGGAAATGTTTTTCACTCTGCTCCGCAGGAGCATATCTGTGGAAAGTGCAGCAAGCTGCCGGAGAGAAGAGCAGGAGCCGTTGGACTTCTGGTCTGGAAAAGATTGCGAAGCAGGAGAGCCGGCAATACAGGTATCCCCGGCTCCCAGTGCAGAGAGACAGAAGCCTGGCTGCTAAGGAGACAGGAAGGGATGCGTAGGGCAGGGCGCGTGCTCCACTCTTAGGAAGGAATCTGGGCAGAAAGCATGCCTGTCCTGAGCCTCTGGGCCCAAGGAGACAGCAGCTCCTTGGCCAGCTGTCCCTGGGGCAGACATGCGCTAGCCTCCAGGCGCCTACTCTGAACTCGCCGAATCAGCTCTCTGAAATAATGCGGAGTCAGATGCCGTCTTCCTCCATGATGGGGAAGCTCGGAGGAAGCATGGTGTTTAAGGGGAAGGAGTGGGCACAGTCCCCCAAAGCTCCCTAATCTGCGCACGGGCCTAGTGCAGGGATCCTGTCGCCTCCTCTCTCCTGTGGTGAAGGCACTGGCCTAGACCCGGAGTCTGCCTGATAGCCGGAGCAAATGGCAAAGCCTAACCTACCACAGAAGATGGTCATAGGCATAGAGTGCCATGCTAGGCCAAGCACGCTGCTGCAGGGTTGTGACTGTGTCTGCTTAGTTCCGCATAGCAAGGTGAATCCCGGGCGTAACCTCGGAGCCCGGGAAAGCAAGTCCCAAGAGGCACCAGCTCTCCCGCGGCTCTTCTTCGCTGCCGCGCAGAGTGAACACCCAAAGCCTTTCTGAGGAAGCAGCAGCGAAGTGCGGTTCGTGCCAAGCTGAAAACCTCTGCGTAAGCATAGTATTCCCTGGGAAATCAGAGTCGGATCTGAGGGCTGCTGTTGCTGCTTGCTTTAGACTCGTATTCGCAGCACGATGGGAGAAACCCGCATAGAGCGAAAGCCTCTTTGCCCTGGCATCCCCTCTGGGAAAGCACACCATTATTTCGGAAATCAGAGTCCGGTCTGAGTTATGCTCCTGTTTGCGTGAGCTGGTCTCCTCAGCACGGTGTAATAAACCCGCAGGGAGCGAAATCCTCTATGCCTGGGCATCCCCTCTGCCTGAGAGAGAAGCGCCGTTGCGCCTCTGGAAAGAGCATTAAAGAAAAGGGACACGTTTTTCAGGGCGGTCCCAAGGAGTAGTCTGTGGTAGGTGCAGCACGCTGCTCGGGGAGAAGAGCAAGTGCTGTTGGCCATGGTCTCGAAAAGGTGGCGAAGCAGGAGACCGGCCCTGGAAGGCACAGCGCCCGGAGGAAATACAAATGTCACCCACTCCCAGTGCAGAGAGACAGAAGCCTAGCTGCGAAGGAGACAGGAGAGGATGAGTAGGGCAGGGCATGTGCTCCACTCTTGGGAAGGAGTCTGGGCGGAGAGCATGCCTGTCCTTAACTCTGGGCCCAAGGAGACAGCAGTTCCTTGGCCACCCGTCCCTGGGGCAGACATGCGCTAGCCACCAGGCGCCTACTCTGAACTCGCAGAAACAGCTCCCTGAAATAACGGGGAGTCAGATGCCATCTTCCTCCAGGATGTGGAAGCTCGGAGGAGGCACGAGGTTTAAGGGGAAGGAGTGGGCACAGTCCCACAAACTCTCTAATCTGTGCACGGGCCGTGTGTAGGGATCCTGTCGCCTCCTCTCTCCTGTGGTGAAGGCACTGGCCTAGACCCCTAGGTTGCCTGAGAGCCGGAGCAAAAGCCAAAGCCTAACCTACCCCAGGAAATGGTCATAGGCATAGAGTGCCATGCTAGGCCAAGCACGCTGCTGCAGGGTTGTGACTGTGTCTGCTTAGTTCGGCATAGCAAGGTGAATCCCGGGCGTAAACTCGGAGACCGGGAGAGCAAGTCCCAAGAGGCAACAGCTCTCCCGCGGCTCTTCTTCCCTCCCGCGCAGAGTGAACACCCAAAGCCTTTCTGAGGAAGCAGCAGCGAAGTGCGGTTCGTGCCATGTGAAAACCTCTGCGAAAGCATAGCAGTCGCTGGGAAATTAGAGTCGGATCTGAGAGCTGCTGTTGCTGCTTGCTTTAGCCTAGTATTTGCAGAACGATGGGAGAAACCCGCATGGAGCGAAAGCCTCTTTGCCCTGGCATCCCCTCTGGGAAAGCACAGCATTCTTTGGGAAATCAGAGTCCGGTCTGAGGGATGCTCCTGTTTGCTTGAGCTGGTCTCCTCAGCACGGTGTAATAAACCCATATGGAGCGAAATCCTCTATGCCTGGGCATCCCTGCTGCATGGGAGAGAAGCGCGATTGCACCTGTGGAAAGAGCCTTAAGGAAAGGGAAATGTTTTTCACTCTGCTCCCCAGGAGCATATCTGTGGAAAGTGCAGCAAGCTGCCGGAGAGAAGAGCAGGAGCCGTTGGACTTCTGGTCTGGAAAAGATTGCGAAGCAGGAGAGCCGGCAATACAAGTATCCCCGGCTCCCAGTGCAGAGAGACAGAAGCCTGGCTGCTAAGGAGACAGGAAGGGATGCGTAGGGCAGGGCGCGTGCTCCACTCTTAGGAAGGAATCTGGGCAGAAAGCATGCCTGTCCTGAGCCTCTGGGCCCAAGGAGACAGCAGCTCCTTGGCCAGCTGTCCCTGGGGCAGACATGCGCTAGCCTCCAGGCGCCTACTCTGAACTCGCCGAATCAGCTCTCTGAAATAATGCGGAGTCAGATGCCGTCTTCCTCCATGATGGGGAAGCTCGGAGGAAGCATGGTGTTTAAGGGGAAGGAGTGGGCACAGTCCCCCAAAGCTCCCTAATCTGCGCACGGGCCTAGTGCAGGGATCCTGTCGCCTCCTCTCTCCTGTGGTGAAGGCACTGGCCTAGACCCGGAGTCTGCCTGATAGCCGGAGCAAATGGCAAAGCCTAACCTACCACAGAAGATGGTCATAGGCATAGAGTGCCATGCTAGGCCAAGCACGCTGCTGCAGGGTTGTGACTGTGTCTGCTTAGTTCCGCATAGCAAGGTGAATCCCGGGCGTAACCTCGGAGCCCGGGAAAGCAAGTCCCAAGAGGCACCAGCTCTCCCGCGGCTCTTCTTCGCTGCCGCGCAGAGTGAACACCCAAAGCCTTTCTGAGGAAGCAGCAGCGAAGTGCGGTTCGTGCCAAGCTGAAAACCTCTGCGTAAGCATAGTATTCCCTGGGAAATCAGAGTCGGATCTGAGGGCTGCTGTTGCTGCTTGCTTTAGACTCGTATTCGCAGCACGATGGGAGAAACCCGCATAGAGCGAAAGCCTCTTTGCCCTGGCATCCCCTCTGGGAAAGCACACCATTATTTCGGAAATCAGAGTCCGGTCTGAGTTATGCTCCTGTTTGCGTGAGCTGGTCTCCTCAGCACGGTGTAATAAACCCGCAGGGAGCGAAATCCTCTATGCCTGGGCATCCCGTCTGCCTGAGAGAGAAGCGCCGTTGCGCCTCTGGAAAGAGCATTAAAGAAAAGGGACACGTTTTTCAGGGCGGTCCCAAGGAGTAGTCTGTGGTAGGTGCAGCACGCTGCTCGGGGAGAAGAGCAAGTGCTGTTGGCCATGGTCTCGAAAAGGTGGCGAAGCAGGAGACCGGCCCTGGAAGGCACAGCGCCCGGAGGAAATACAAATGTCACCCACTCCCAGTGCAGAGAGACAGAAGCCTAGCTGCGAAGGAGACAGGAGAGGAAGAGTAGGGCAGGGCATGTGCTCCACTCTTGGGAAGGAGTCTGGGCGGAGAGCATGCCTGTCCTTAACTCTGGGCCCAAGGAGACAGCAGTTCCTTGGCCACCCCGTCCCTGGGGCAGACATGCGCTAGCCACCAGGCGCCTACTCTGAACTCGCAGAAACAGCTCCCTGAAATAACGGGGAGTCAGATGCCATCTTCCTCCAGGATGTGGAAGCTCGGAGGAGGCACGAGGTTTAAGGGGAAGGAGTGGGCACAGTCCCACAAACTCTCTAATCTGTGCACGGGCCGTGTGTAGGGATCCTGTCGCCTCCTCTCTCCTGTGGTGAAGGCACTGGCCTAGACCCCTAGGTTGCCTGAGAGCCGGAGCAAAAGCCAAAGCCTAACCTACCCCAGGAAATGGTCATAGGCATAGAGTGCCATGCTAGGCCAAGCACGCTGCTGCAGGGTTGTGACTGTGTCTGCTTAGTTCGGCATAGCAAGGTGAATCCCGGGCGTAAACTCGGAGACCGGGAGAGCAAGTCCCAAGAGGCAACAGCTCTCCCGCGGCTCTTCTTCCCTCCCGCGCAGAGTGAACACCCAAAGCCTTTCTGAGGAAGCAGCAGCGAAGTGCGGTTCGTGCCATGTGAAAACCTCTGCGAAAGCATAGCAGTCGCTGGGAAATTAGAGTCGGATCTGAGAGCTGCTGTTGCTGCTTGCTTTAGCCTAGTATTTGCAGAACGATGGGAGAAACCCGCATGGAGCGAAAGCCTCTTTGCCCTGGCATCCCCTCTGGGAAAGCACAGCATTCTTTGGGAAATCAGAGTCCGGTCTGAGGGATGCTCCTGTTTGCTTGAGCTGGTCTCCTCAGCACGGTGTAATAAACCCATATGGAGCGAAATCCTCTATGCCTGGGCATCCCTGCTGCATGGGAGAGAAGCGCGATTGCACCTGTGGAAAGAGCCTTAAGGAAAGGGAAATGTTTTTCACTCTGCTCCCCAGGAGCATATCTGTGGAAAGTGCAGCAAGCTGCCGGAGAGAAGAGCAGGAGCCGTTGGACTTCTGGTCTGGAAAAGATTGCGAAGCAGGAGAGCCGGCAATACAAGTATCCCCGGCTCCCAGTGCAGAGAGACAGAAGCCTGGCTGCTAAGGAGACAGGAAGGGATGCGTAGGGCAGGGCGCGTGCTCCACTCTTAGGAAGGAATCTGGGCAGAAAGCATGCCTGTCCTGAGCCTCTGGGCCCAAGGAGACAGCAGCTCCTTGGCCAGCTGTCCTTGGGGCAGACATGCGCTAGCCTCCAGGCGCCTACTCTGAACTCGCCGAATCAGCTCTCTGAAATAATGCGGAGTCAGATGCCGTCTTCCTCCATGATGGGGAAGCTCGGAGGAAGCATGGTGTTTAAGGGGAAGGAGTGGGCACAGTCCCCCAAAGCTCCCTAATCTGCGCACGGGCCTAGTGCAGGGATCCTGTCGCCTCCTCTCTCCTGTGGTGAAGGCACTGGCCTGGACCCGGAGTCTGCCTGATAGCCGGAGCAAATGGCAAAGCCTAACCTACCACAGAAGATGGTCATAGGCATAGAGTGCCATGCTAGGCCAAGCACGCTGCTGCAGGGTTGTGACTGTGTCTGCTTAGTTCCGCATAGCAAGGTGAATCCCGGGCGTAACCTCGGAGCCCGGGAAAGCAAGTCCCAAGAGGCACCAGCTCTCCCGCGGCTCTTCTTCGCTGCCGCGCAGAGTGAACACCCAAAGCCTTTCTGAGGAAGCAGCAGCGAAGTGCGGTTCGTGCCAAGCTGAAAACCTCTGCGTAAGCATAGTATTCCCTGGGAAATCAGAGTCGGATCTGAGGGCTGCTGTTGCTGCTTGCTTTAGACTCGTATTCGCAGCACGATGGGAGAAACCCGCATAGAGCGAAAGCCTCTTTGCCCTGGCATCCCCTCTGGGAAAGCACACCATTATTTCGGAAATCAGAGTCCGGTCTGAGTTATGCTCCTGTTTGCGTGAGCTGGTCTCCTCAGCACGGTGTAATAAACCCGCAGGGAGCGAAATCCTCTATGCCTGGGCATCCCCTCTGCCTGAGAGAGAAGCGCCGTTGCGCCTCTGGAAAGAGCATTAAAGAAAAGGGACACGTTTTTCAGGGCGGTCCCAAGGAGTAGTCTGTGGTAGGTGCAGCACGCTGCTCGGGGAGAAGAGCAAGTGCTGTTGGCCATGGTCTCGAAAAGGTGGCGAAGCAGGAGACCGGCCCTGGAAGGCACAGCGCCCGGAGGAAATACAAATGTCACCCACTCCCAGTGCAGAGAGACAGAAGCCTAGCTGCGAAGGAGACAGGAGAGGATGAGTAGGGCAGGGCATGTGCTCCACTCTTGGGAAGGAGTCTGGGCGGAGAGCATGCCTGTCCTTAACTCTGGGCCCAAGGAGACAGCAGTTCCTTGGCCACCCGTCCCTGGGGCAGACATGCGCTAGCCACCAGGCGCCTACTCTGAACTCGCAGAAACAGCTCCCTGAAATAACGGGGAGTCAGATGCCATCTTCCTCCAGGATGTGGAAGCTCGGAGGAGGCACGAGGTTTAAGGGGAAGGAGTGGGCACAGTCCCACAAACTCTCTAATCTGTGCACGGGCCGTGTGTAGGGATCCTGTCGCCTCCTCTCTCCTGTGGTGAAGGCACTGGCCTAGACCCCTAGGTTGCCTGAGAGCCGGAGCAAAAGCCAAAGCCTAACCTACCCCAGGAAATGGTCATAGGCATAGAGTGCCATGCTAGGCCAAGCACGCTGCTGCAGGGTTGTGACTGTGTCTGCTTAGTTCGGCATAGCAAGGTGAATCCCGGGCGTAAACTCGGAGACCGGGAGAGCAAGTCCCAAGAGGCAACAGCTCTCCCGCGGCTCTTCTTCCCTCCCGCGCAGAGTGAACACCCAAAGCCTTTCTGAGGAAGCAGCAGCGAAGTGCGGTTCGTGCCATGTGAAAACCTCTGCGAAAGCATAGCAGTCGCTGGGAAATTAGAGTCGGATCTGAGAGCTGCTGTTGCTGCTTGCTTTAGCCTAGTATTTGCAGAACGATGGGAGAAACCCGCATGGAGCGAAAGCCTCTTTGCCCTGGCATCCCCTCTGGGAAAGCACAGCATTCTTTGGGAAATCAGAGTCCGGTCTGAGGGATGCTCCTGTTTGCTTGAGCTGGTCTCCTCAGCACGGTGTAATAAACCCATATGGAGCGAAATCCTCTATGCCTGGGCATCCCTGCTGCATGGGAGAGAAGCGCGATTGCACCTGTGGAAAGAGCCTTAAGGAAAGGGAAATGTTTTTCACTCTGCTCCGCAGGAGCATATCTGTGGAAAGTGCAGCAAGCTGCCGGAGAGAAGAGCAGGAGCCGTTGGACTTCTGGTCTGGAAAAGATTGCGAAGCAGGAGAGCCGGCAATACAAGTATCCCCGGCTCCCAGTGCAGAGAGACAGAAGCCTGGCTGCTAAGGAGACAGGAAGGGATGCGTAGGGCAGGGCGCGTGCTCCACTCTTAGGAAGGAATCTGGGCAGAAAGCATGCCTGTCCTGAGCCTCTGGGCCCAAGGAGACAGCAGCTCCTTGGCCAGCTGTCCCTGGGGCAGACATGCGCTAGCCTCCAGGCGCCTACTCTGAACTCGCCGAATCAGCTCTCTGAAATAATGCGGAGTCAGATGCCGTCTTCCTCCATGATGGGGAAGCTCGGAGGAAGCATGGTGTTTAAGGGGAAGGAGTGGGCACAGTCCCCCAAAGCTCCCTAATCTGCGCACGGGCCTAGTGCAGGGATCCTGTCGCCTCCTCTCTCCTGTGGTGAAGGCACTGGCCTAGACCCGGAGTCTGCCTGATAGCCGGAGCAAATGGCAAAGCCTAACCTACCACAGAAGATGGTCATAGGCATAGAGTGCCATGCTAGGCCAAGCACGCTGCTGCAGGGTTGTGACTGTGTCTGCTTAGTTCCGCATAGCAAGGTGAATCCCGGGCGTAACCTCGGAGCCCGGGAAAGCAAGTCCCAAGAGGCACCAGCTCTCCCGCGGCTCTTCTTCGCTGCCGCGCAGAGTGAACACCCAAAGCCTTTCTGAGGAAGCAGCAGCGAAGTGCGGTTCGTGCCAAGCTGAAAACCTCTGCGTAAGCATAGTATTCCCTGGGAAATCAGAGTCGGATCTGAGGGCTGCTGTTGCTGCTTGCTTTAGACTCGTATTCGCAGCACGATGGGAGAAACCCGCATAGAGCGAAAGCCTCTTTGCCCTGGCATCCCCTCTGGGAAAGCACACCATTATTTCGGAAATCAGAGTCCGGTCTGAGTTATGCTCCTGTTTGCGTGAGCTGGTCTCCTCAGCACGGTGTAATAAACCCGCAGGGAGCGAAATCCTCTATGCCTGGGCATCCCCTCTGCCTGAGAGAGAAGCGCCGTTGCGCCTCTGGAAAGAGCATTAAAGAAAAGGGACACGTTTTTCAGGGCGGTCCCAAGGAGTAGTCTGTGGTAGGTGCAGCACGCTGCTCGGGGAGAAGAGCAAGTGCTGTTGGCCATGGTCTCGAAAAGGTGGCGAAGCAGGAGACCGGCCCTGGAAGGCACAGCGCCCGGAGGAAATACAAATGTCACCCACTCCCAGTGCAGAGAGACAGAAGCCTAGCTGCGAAGGAGACAGGAGAGGATGAGTAGGGCAGGGCATGTGCTCCACTCTTGGGAAGGAGTCTGGGCGGAGAGCATGCCTGTCCTTAACTCTGGGCCCAAGGAGACAGCAGTTCCTTGGCCACCCCGTCCCTGGGGCAGACATGCGCTAGCCACCAGGCGCCTACTCTGAACTCGCAGAAACAGCTCCCTGAAATAACGGGGAGTCAGATGCCATCTTCCTCCAGGATGTGGAAGCTCGGAGGAGGCACGAGGTTTAAGGGGAAGGAGTGGGCACAGTCCCACAAACTCTCTAATCTGTGCACGGGCCGTGTGTAGGGATCCTGTCGCCTCCTCTCTCCTGTGGTGAAGGCACTGGCCTAGACCCCTAGGTTGCCTGAGAGCCGGAGCAAAAGCCAAAGCCTAACCTACCCCAGGAAATGGTCATAGGCATAGAGTGCCATGCTAGGCCAAGCACGCTGCTGCAGGGTTGTGACTGTGTCTGCTTAGTTCGGCATAGCAAGGTGAATCCCGGGCGTAAACTCGGAGACCGGGAGAGCAAGTCCCAAGAGGCAACAGCTCTCCCGCGGCTCTTCTTCCCTCCCGCGCAGAGTGAACACCCAAAGCCTTTCTGAGGAAGCAGCAGCGAAGTGCGGTTCGTGGCATGTGAAAACCTCTGCGAAAGCATAGCAGTCGCTGGGAAATTAGAGTCGGATCTGAGAGCTGCTGTTGCTGCTTGCTTTAGCCTAGTATTTGCAGAACGATGGGAGAAACCCGCCTGGAGCGAAAGCCTCTTTGCCCTGGCATCCCCTCTGGGAAAGCACAGCATTCTTTGGGAAATCAGAGTCCGGTCTGAGGGATGCTCCTGTTTGCTTGAGCTGGTCTCCTCAGCACGGTGTAATAAACCCATATGGAGCGAAATCCTCTATGCCTGGGCATCCCTGCTGCATGGGAGAGAAGCGCGATTGCACCTGTGGAAAGAGCCTTAAGGAAAGGGAAATGTTTTTCACTCTGCTCCGCAGGAGCATATCTGTGGAAAGTGCAGCAAGCTGCCGGAGAGAAGAGCAGGAGCCGTTGGACTTCTGGTCTGGAAAAGATTGCGAAGCAGGAGAGCCGGCAATACAAGTATCCCCGGCTCCCAGTGCAGAGAGACAGAAGCCTGGCTGCTAAGGAGACAGGAAGGGATGCGTAGGGCAGGGCGCGTGCTCCACTCTTAGGAAGGAATCTGGGCAGAAAGCATGCCTGTCCTGAGCCTCTGGGCCCAAGGAGACAGCAGCTCCTTGGCCAGCTGTCCCTGGGGCAGACATGCGCTAGCCTCCAGGCGCCTACTCTGAACTCGCCGAATCAGCTCTCTGAAATAATGCGGAGTCAGATGCCGTCTTCCTACATGATGGGGAAGCTCGGAGGAAGCATGGTGTTTAAGGGGAAGGAGTGGGCACAGTCCCCCAAAGCTCCCTAATCTGCGCACGGGCCTAGTGCAGGGATCCTGTCGCCTCCTCTCTCCTGTGGTGAAGGCACTGGCCTAGACCCGGAGTCTGCCTGATAGCCGGAGCAAATGGCAAAGCCTAACCTACCACAGAAGATGGTCATAGGCATAGAGTGCCATGCTAGGCCAAGCACGCTGCTGCAGGGTTGTGACTGTGTCTGCTTAGTTCCGCATAGCAAGGTGAATCCCGGGCGTAACCTCGGAGCCCGGGAAAGCAAGTCCCAAGAGGCACCAGCTCTCCCGCGGCTCTTCTTCGCTGCCGCGCAGAGTGAACACCCAAAGCCTTTCTGAGGAAGCAGCAGCGAAGTGCGGTTCGTGCCAAGCTGAAAACCTCTGCGTAAGCATAGTATTCCCTGGGAAATCAGAGTCGGATCTGAGGGCTGCTGTTGCTGCTTGCTTTAGACTCGTATTCGCAGCACGATGGGAGAAACCCGCATAGAGCGAAAGCCTCTTTGCCCTGGCATCCCCTCTGGGAAAGCACACCATTATTTCGGAAATCAGAGTCCGGTCTGAGTTATGCTCCTGTTTGCGTGAGCTGGTCTCCTCAGCACGGTGTAATAAACCCGCAGGGAGAGAAATCCTCTATGCCTGGGCATCCCCTCTGCCTCAGAGAGAAGCGCCGTTGCGCCTCTGGAAAGAGCATTAAAGAAAAGGGACACGTTTTTCAGGGCGGTCCCAAGGAGTAGTCTGTGGTAGGTGCAGCACGCTGCTCGGGGAGAAGAGCAAGTGCTGTTGGCCATGGTCTCGAAAAGGTGGCGAAGCAGGAGACCGGCCCTGGAAGGCACAGCGCCCGGAGGAAATACAAATGTCACCCACTCCCAGTGCAGAGAGACAGAAGCCTAGCTGCGAAGGAGACAGGAGAGGATGAGTAGGGCAGGGCATGTGCTCCACTCTTGGGAAGGAGTCTGGGCGGAGAGCATGCCTGTCCTTAACTCTGGGCCCAAGGAGACAGCAGTTCCTTGGCCACCCGTCCCTGGGGCAGACATGCGCTAGCCACCAGGCGCCTACTCTGAACTCGCAGAAACAGCTCCCTGAAATAACGGGGAGTCAGATGCCATCTTCCTCCAGGATGTGGAAGCTCGGAGGAGGCACGAGGTTTAAGGGGAAGGAGTGGGCACAGTCCCACAAACTCTCTAATCTGTGCACGGGCCGTGTGTAGGGATCCTGTCGCCTCCTCTCTCCTGTGGTGAAGGCACTGGCCTAGACCCCTAGGTTGCCTGAGAGCCGGAGCAAAAGCCAAAGCCTAACCTACCCCAGGAAATGGTCATAGGCATAGAGTGCCATGCTAGGCCAAGCACGCTGCTGCAGGGTTGTGACTGTGTCTGCTTAGTTCGGCATAGCAAGGTGAATCCCGGGCGTAAACTCGGAGACCGGGAGAGCAAGTCCCAAGAGGCAACAGCTCTCCCGCGGCTCTTCTTCCCTCCCGCGCAGAGTGAACACCCAAAGCCTTTCTGAGGAAGCAGCAGCGAAGTGCGGTTCGTGCCATGTGAAAACCTCTGCGAAAGCATAGCAGTCGCTGGGAATTTAGAGTCGGATCTGAGAGCTGCTGTTGCTGCTTGCTTTAGCCTAGTATTTGCAGAACGATGGGAGAAACCCGCATGGAGCGAAAGCCTCTTTGCCCTGGCATCCCCTCTGGGAAAGCACAGCATTCTTTGGGAAATCAGAGTCCGGTCTGAGGGATGCTCCTGTTTGCTTGAGCTGGTCTCCTCAGCACGGTGTAATAAACCCATATGGAGCGAAATCCTGTATGCCTGGGCATCCCTGCTGCATGGGAGAGAAGCGCGATTGCACCTGTGGAAAGAGCCTTAAGGAAAGGGAAATGTTTTTCACTCTGCTCCCCAGGAGCATATCTGTGGAAAGTGCAGCAAGCTGCCGGAGAGAAGAGCAGGAGCCGTTGGACTTCTGGTCTGGAAAAGATTGCGAAGCAGGAGAGCCGGCAATACAAGTATCCCCGGCTCCCAGTGCAGAGAGACAGAAGCCTGGCTGCTAAGGAGACAGGAAGGGATGCGTAGGGCAGGGCGCGTGCTCCACTCTTAGGAATGAATCTGGGCAGAAAGCATGCCTGTCCTGAGCCTCTGGGCCCAAGGAGACAGCAGCTCCTTGGCCAGCTGTCCCTGGGGCAGACATGCGCTAGCCTCCAGGCGCCTACTCTGAACTCGCCGAATCAGCTCTCTGAAATAATGCGGAGTCAGATGCCGTCTTCCTCCATGATGGGGAAGCTCGGAGGAAGCATGGTGTTTAAGGGGAAGGAGTGGGCACAGTCCCCCAAAGCTCCCTAATCTGCGCACGGGCCTAGTGCAGGGATCCTGTCGCCTCCTCTCTCCTGTGGTGAAGGCACTGGCCTAGACCCGGAGTCTGCCTGATAGCCGGAGCAAATGGCAAAGCCTAACCTACCACAGAAGATGGTCATAGGCATAGAGTGCCATGCTAGGCCAAGCACGCTGCTGCAGGGTTGTGACTGTGTCTGCTTAGTTCCGCATAGCAAGGTGAATCCCGGGCGTAACCTCGGAGCCCGGGAAAGCAAGTCCCAAGAGGCACCAGCTCTCCCGCGGCTCTTCTTCGCTGCCGCGCAGAGTGAACACCCAAAGCCTTTCTGAGGAAGCAGCAGCGAAGTGCGGTTCGTGCCAAGCTGAAAACCTCTGCGTAAGCATAGTATTCCCTGGGAAATCAGAGTCGGATCTGAGGGCTGCTGTTGCTGCTTGCTTTAGACTCGTATTCGCAGCACGATGGGAGAAACCCGCATAGAGCGAAAGCCTCTTTGCCCTGGCATCCCCTCTGGGAAAGCACACCATTATTTCGGAAATCAGAGTCCGGTCTGAGTTATGCTCCTGTTTGCGTGAGCTGGTCTCCTCAGCACGGTGTAATAAACCCGCAGGGAGCGAAATCCTCTATGCCTGGGCATCCCGTCTGCCTGAGAGAGAAGCGCCGTTGCGCCTCTGGAAAGAGCATTAAAGAAAAGGGACACGTTTTTCAGGGCGGTCCCAAGGAGTAGTCTGTGGTAGGTGCAGCACGCTGCTCGGGGAGAAGAGCAAGTGCTGTTGGCCATGGTCTCGAAAAGGTGGCGAAGCAGGAGACCGGCCCTGGAAGGCACAGCGCCCGGAGGAAATACAAATGTCACCCACTCCCAGTGCAGAGAGACAGAAGCCTAGCTGCGAAGGAGACAGGAGAGGATGAGTAGGGCAGGGCATGTGCTCCACTCTTGGGAAGGAGTCTGGGCGGAGAGCATGCCTGTCCTTAACTCTGGGCCCAAGGAGACAGCAGTTCCTTGGCCACCCGTCCCTGGGGCAGACATGCGCTAGCCACCAGGCGCCTACTCTGAACTCGCAGAAACAGCTCCCTGAAATAACGGGGAGTCAGATGCCATCTTCCTCCAGGATGTGGAAGCTCGGAGGAGGCACGAGGTTTAAGGGGAAGGAGTGGGCACAGTCCCACAAACTCTCTAATCTGTGCACGGGCCGTGTGTAGGGATCCTGTCGCCTCCTCTCTCCTGTGGTGAAGGCACTGGCTTAGACCCCTAGGTTGCCTGAGAGCCGGAGCAAAAGCCAAAGCCTAACCTACCCCAGGAAATGGTCATAGGCATAGAGTGCCATGCTAGGCCAAGCACGCTGCTGCAGGGTTGTGACTGTGTCTGCTTAGTTCGGCATAGCAAGGTGAATCCCGGGCGTAAACTCGGAGACCGGGAGAGCAAGTCCCAAGAGGCAACAGCTCTCCCGCGGCTCTTCTTCCCTCCCGCGCAGAGTGAACACCCAAAGCCTTTCTGAGGAAGCAGCAGCGAAGTGCGGTTCGTGCCATGTGAAAACCTCTGCGAAAGCATAGCAGTCGCTGGGAATTTAGAGTCGGATCTGAGAGCTGCTGTTGCTGCTTGCTTTAGCCTAGTATTTGCAGAACGATGGGAGAAACCCGCATGGAGCGAAAGCCTCTTTACCCTGGCATCCCCTCTGGGAAAGCACAGCATTCTTTGGGAAATCAGAGTCCGGTCTGAGGGATGCTCCTGTTTGCTTGAGCTGGTCTCCTCAGCACGGTGTAATAAACCCATATGGAGCGAAATCCTCTATGCCTGGGCATCCCTGCTGCATGGGAGAGAAGCGCGATTGCACCTGTGGAAAGAGCCTTAAGGAAAGGGAAATGTTTTTCACTCTGCTCCCCAGCAGCATATCTGTGGAAAGTGCAGCAAGCTGCCGGAGAGAAGAGCAGGAGCCGTTGGACTTCTGGTCTGGAAAAGATTGCGAAGCAGGAGAGCCGGTAATACAAGTATCCCCGGCTCCCAGTGCAGAGAGACAGAAGCCTGGCTGCTAAGGAGACAGGAAGGGATGCGTAGGGCAGGGCGCGTGCTCCACTCTTAGGAAGGAATCTGGGCAGAAAGCATGCCTGTCCTGAGCCTCTGGGCCCAAGGAGACAGCAGCTCCTTGGCCAGCTGTCCCTGGGGCAGACATGCGCTAGCCTCCAGGCGCCTACTCTGAACTCGCCGAATCAGCTCTCTGAAATAATGCGGAGTCAGATGCCGTCTTCCTCCATGATGGGGAAGCTAGGAGGAAGCATGGTGTTTAAGGGGAAGGAGTGGGCACAGTCCCCCAAATCTCCCTAATCTGCAAACGGGCCTAGTGCAGGGATCCTGTCGCCTCCTCTCTCCTGTGGTGAAGGCACTGGCCTAGACCCGGAGTCTGCCTGATAGCCGGAGCAAATGGCAAAGCCTAACCTACCACAGAAGATGGTCATAGGCATAGAGTGCCATGCTAAGCCAAGCACGCTGCTGCAGGGTTGTGACTGTGTCTGCTTAGTTCCGCATAGCAAGGTGAATCCCGGGCGTAACCTCGGAGCCCGGGAAAGCAAGTCCCAAGAGGCACCAGCTCTCCCGCGGCTCTTCTTCGCTGCCGCGCAGAGTGAACACCCAAAGCCTTTCTGAGGAAGCAGCAGCGAAGTGCGGTTCGTGCCAAGCTGAAAACCTCTGCGTAAGCATAGTATTCCCTGGGAAATCAGAGTCGGATCTGAGGGCTGCTGTTGCTGCTTGCTTTAGACTCGTATTCGCAGCACGATGGGAGAAACCCGCATAGAGCGAAAGCCTCTTTGCCCTGGCATCCCCTCTGGGAAAGCACACCATTATTTCGGAAATCAGAGTCCGGTCTGAGTTATGCTCCTGTTTGCGTGAGCTGGTCTCCTCAGCACGGTGTAATAAACCCGCAGGGAGCGAAATCCTCTATGCCTGGGCATCCCCTCTGCCTGAGAGAGAAGCGCCGTTGCGCCTCTGGAAAGAGCATTAAAGAAAAGGGACACGTTTTTCAGGGCGGTCCCAAGGAGTAGTCTGTGGTAGGTGCAGCACGCTGCTCGGGGAGAAGAGCAAGTGCTGTTGGCCATGGTCTCGAAAAGGTGGCGAAGCAGGAGACCGGCCCTGGAAGGCACAGCGCCCGGAGGAAATACAAATGTCACCCACTCCCAGTGCAGAGAGACAGAAGCCTAGCTGCGAAGGAGACAGGAGAGGATGAGTAGGGCAGGGCATGTGCTCCACTCTTGGGAAGGAGTCTGGGCGGAGAGCATGCCTGTCCTTAACTCTGGGCCCAAGGAGACAGCAGTTCCTTGGCCACCCGTCCCTGGGGCAGACATGCGCTAGCCACCAGGCGCCTACTCTGAACTCGCAGAAACAGCTCCCTGAAATAACGGGGAGTCAGATGCCATCTTCCTCCAGGATGTGGAAGCTCGGAGGAGGCACGAGGTTTAAGGGGAAGGAGTGGGCACAGTCCCACAAACTCTCTAATCTGTGCACGGGCCATGTGTAGGGATCCTGTCGCCTCCTCTCTCCTGTGGTGAAGGCACTGGCCTAGACCCCTAGGTTGCCTGAGAGCCGGAGCAAAAGCCAAAGCCTAACCTACCCCAGGAAATGGTCATAGGCATAGAGTGCCATGCTAGGCCAAGCACGCTGCTGCAGGGTTGTGACTGTGTCTGCTTAGTTCGGCATAGCAAGGTGAATCCCGGGCGTAAACTCGGAGACCGGGAGAGCAAGTCCCAAGAGGCAACAGCTCTCCCGCGGCTCTTCTTCCCTCCCGCGCAGAGTGAACACCCAAAGCCTTTCTGAGGAAGCAGCAGCGAAGTGCGGTTCGTGCCATGTGAAAACCTCTGCGAAAGCATAGCAGTCGCTGGGAAATTAGAGTCGGATCTGAGAGCTGCTGTTGCTGCTTGCTTTAGCCTAGTATTTGCAGAACGATGGGAGAAACCCGCATGGAGCGAAAGCCTCTTTGCCCTGGCATCCCCTCTGGGAAAGCACAGCATTCTTTGGGAAATCAGAGTCCGGTCTGAGGGATGCTCCTGTTTGCTTGAGCTGGTCTCCTCAGCACGGTGTAATAAACCCATATGGAGCGAAATCCTCTATGCCTGGGCATCCCTGCTGCATGGGAGAGAAGCGCGATTGCACCTGTGGAAAGAGCCTTAAGGAAAGGGAAATGTTTTTCACTCTGCTCCGCAGGAGCATATCTGTGGAAAGTGCAGCAAGCTGCCGGAGAGAAGAGCAGGAGCCGTTGGACTTCTGGTCTGGAAAAGATTGCGTAGCAGGAGAGCCGGCGATACAAGTATCCCCGGCTCCCAGTGCAGAGAGACAGAAGCCTGGCTGCTAAGGAGACAGGAAGGGATGCGTAGGGCAGGGCGCGTGCTCCACTCTTAGGAAGGAATCTGGGCAGAAAGCATGCCTGTCCTGAGCCTCTGGGCCCAAGGAGACAGCAGCTCCTTGGCCAGCTGTCCCTGGGGCATACATGCGCTAGCCTCCAGGCGCCTACTCTGAACTCGCCGAATCAGCTCTCTGAAATAATGCGGAGTCAGATGCCGTCTTCCTCCATGATGGGGAAGCTCGGAGGAAGCATGGTGTTTAAGGGGAAGGAGTGGGCACAGTCCCCCAAAGCTCCCTAATCTGCGCACGGGCCTAGTGCAGGGATCCTGTCGCCTCCTCTCTCCTGTGGTGAAGGCACTGGCCTAGACCCGGAGTCTGCCTGATAGCCGGAGCAAATGGCAAAGCCTAACCTACCACAGAAGATGGTCATAGGCATAGAGTGCCATGCTAGGCCAAGCACGCTGCTGCAGGGTTGTGACTGTGTCTGCTTAGTTCCGCATAGCAAGGTGAATCCCGGGCGTAACCTCGGAGCCCGGGAAAGCAAGTCCCAAGAGGCACCAGCTCTCCCGCGGCTCTTCTTCGCTGCCGCGCAGAGTGAACACCCAAAGCCTTTCTGAGGAAGCAGCAGCGAAGTGCGGTTCGTGCCAAGCTGAAAACCTCTGCGTAAGCATAGTATTCCCTGGGAAATCAGAGTCGGATCTGAGGGCTGCTGTTGCTGCTTGCTTTAGACTCGTATTCGCAGCACGATGGGAGAAACCCGCATAGAGCGAAAGCCTCTTTGCCCTGGCATCCCCTCTGGGAAAGCACACCATTATTTCGGAAATCAGAGTCCGGTCTGAGTTATGCTCCTGTTTGCGTGAGCTGGTCTCCTCAGCACGGTGTAATAAACCCGCAGGGAGCGAAATCCTCTATGCCTGGGCATCCCCTCTGCCTGAGAGAGAAGCGCCGTTGCGCCTCTGGAAAGAGCATTAAAGAAAAGGGACACGTTTTTCAGGGCGGTCCCAAGGAGTAGTCTGTGGTAGGTGCAGCACGCTGCTCGGGGAGAAGAGCAAGTGCTGTTGGCCATGGTCTCGAAAAGGTGGCGAAGCAGGAGACCGGCCCTGGAAGGCACAGCGCCCGGAGGAAATACAAATGTCACCCACTCCCAGTGCAGAGAGACAGAAGCCTAGCTGCGAAGGAGACAGGAGAGGATGAGTAGGGCAGGGCATGTGCTCCACTCTTGGGAAGGAGTCTGGGCGGAGAGCATGCCTGTCCTTAACTCTGGGCCCAAGGAGACAGCAGTTCCTTGGCCACCCCGTCCCTGGGGCAGACATGCGCTAGCCACCAGGCGCCTACTCTGAACTCGCAGAAACAGCTCCCTGAAATAACGGGGAGTCAGATGCCATCTTCCTCCAGGATGTGGAAGCTCGGAGGAGGCACGAGGTTTAAGGGGAAGGAGTGGGCACAGTCCCACAAACTCTCTAATCTGTGCACGGGCCGTGTGTAGGGATCCTGTCGCCTCCTCTCTCCTGTGGTGAAGGCACTGGCCTAGACCCCTAGGTTGCCTGAGAGCCGGAGCAAAAGCCAAAGCCTAACCTACCCCAGGAAATGGTCATAGGCATAGAGTGCCATGCTAGGCCAAGCACGCTGCTGCAGGGTTGTGACTGTGTCTGCTTAGTTCGGCATAGCAAGGTGAATCCCGGGCGTAAACTCGGAGACCGGGAGAGCAAGTCCCAAGAGGCAACAGCTCTCCCGCGGCTCTTCTTCCCTCCCGCGCAGAGTGAACACCCAAAGCCTTTCTGAGGAAGCAGCAGCGAAGTGCGGTTCGTGCCATGTGAAAACCTCTGCGAAAGCATAGCAGTCGCTGGGAAATTAGAGTCGGATCTGAGAGCTGCTGTTGCTGCTTGCTTTAGCCTAGTATTTGCAGAACGATGGGAGAAACCCGCATGGAGCGAAAGCCTCTTTGCCCTGGCATCCCCTCTGGGAAAGCACAGCATTCTTTGGGAAATCAGAGTCCGGTCTGAGGGATGCTCCTGTTTGCGTGAGCTGGTCTCCTCAGCACGGTGTATTAAACCCATATGGAGCGAAATCCTCTATGCCTGGGCATCCCTGCTGCATGGGAGAGAAGCGCGATTGCACCTGTGGAAAGAGCCTTAAGGAAAGGGAAATGTTTTTCACTCTGCTCCGCAGGAGCATATCTGTGGAAAGTGCAGCAAGCTGCCGGACAGAAGAGCAGGAGCCGTTGGACTTCTGGTCTGGAAAAGATTGCGAAGCAGGAGAGCCGGCAATACAAGTATCCCCGGCTCCCAGTGCAGAGAGACAGAAGCCTGGCTGCTAAGGAGACAGGAAGGGATGCGTAGGGCAGGGCGCGTGCTCCACTCTTAGGAAGGAATCTGGGCAGAAAGCATGCCTGTCCTGAGCCTCTGGGCCCAAGGAGACAGCAGCTCCTTGGCCAGCTGTCCCTGGGGCAGACATGCGCTAGCCTCCAGGCGCCTACTCTGAACTCGCCGAATCAGCTCTCTGAAATAATGCGGAGTCAGATGCCGTCTTCCTCCATGATGGGGAAGCTCGGAGGAAGCATGGTGTTTAAGGGGAAGGAGTGGGCACAGTCCCCCAAAGCTCCCTAATCTGCGCACGGGCCTAGTGCAGGGATCCTGTCGCCTCCTCTCTCCTGTGGTGAAGGCACTGGCCTAGACCCGGAGTCTGCCTGATAGCCGGAGCAAATGGCAAAGCCTAACCTACCACAGAAGATGGTCATAGGCATAGAGTGCCATGCTAGGCCAAGCACGCTGCTGCAGGGTTGTGACTGTGTCTGCTTAGTTCCGCATAGCAAGGTGAATCCCGGGCGTAACCTCGGAGCCCGGGAAAGCAAGTCCCAAGAGGCACCAGCTCTCCCGCGGCTCTTCTTCGCTGCCGCGCAGAGTGAACACCCAAAGCCTTTCTGAGGAAGCAGCAGCGAAGTGCGGTTCGTGCCAAGCTGAAAACCTCTGCGTAAGCATAGTATTCCCTGGGAAATCAGAGTCGGATCTGAGGGCTGCTGTTGCTGCTTGCTTTAGACTCGTATTCGCAGCACGATGGGAGAAACCCGCATAGAGCGAAAGCCTCTTTGCCCTGGCATCCCCTCTGGGAAAGCACACCATTATTTCGGAAATCAGAGTCCGGTCTGAGTTATGCTCCTGTTTGCGTGAGCTGGTCTCCTCAGCACGGTGTAATAAACCCGCAGGGAGCGAAATCCTCTATGCCTGGGCATCCCGTCTGCCTGAGAGAGAAGCGCCGTTGCGCCTCTGGAAAGAGCATTAAAGAAAAGGGACACGTTTTTCAGGGCGGTCCCAAGGAGTAGTCTGTGGTAGGTGCAGCACGCTGCTCGGGGAGAAGAGCAAGTGCTGTTGGCCATGGTCTCGAAAAGGTGGCGAAGCAGGAGACCGGCCCTGGAAGGCACAGCGCCCGGAGGAAATACAAATGTCACCCACTCCCAGTGCAGAGAGACAGAAGCCTAGCTGCGAAGGAGACAGGAGAGGATGAGTAGGGCAGGGCATGTGCTCCACTCTTGGGAAGGAGTCTGGGCGGAGAGCATGCCTGTCCTTAACTCTGGGCCCAAGGAGACAGCAGTTCCTTGGCCACCCCGTCCCTGGGGCAGACATGCGCTAGCCACCAGGCGCCTACTCTGAACTCGCAGAAACAGCTCCCTGAAATAACGGGGAGTCAGATGCCATCTTCCTCCAGGATGTGGAAGCTCGGAGGAGGCACGAGGTTTAAGGGGAAGGAGTGGGCACAGTCCCACAAACTCTCTAATCTGTGCACGGGCCGTGTGTAGGGATCCTGTCGCCTCCTCTCTCCTGTGGTGAAGGCACTGGCCTAGACCCCTAGGTTGCCTGAGAGCCGGAGCAAAAGCCAAAGCCTAACCTACCCCAGGAAATGGTCATAGGCATAGAGTGCCATGCTAGGCCAAGCACGCTGCTGCAGGGTTGTGACTGTGTCTGCTTAGTTCGGCATAGCAAGGTGAATCCCGGGCGTAAACTCGGAGACCGGGAGAGCAAGTCCCAAGAGGCAACAGCTCTCCCGCGGCTCTTCTTCCCTCCCGCGCAGAGTGAACACCCAAAGCCTTTCTGAGGAAGCAGCAGCGAAGTGCGGTTCGTGCCATGTGAAAACCTCTGCGAAAGCATAGCAGTCGCTGGGAAATTAGAGTCGGATCTGAGAGCTGCTGTTGCTGCTTGCTTTAGCCTAGTATTTGCAGAACGATGGGAGAAACCCGCATGGAGCGAAAGCCTCTTTGCCCTGGCATCCCCTCTGGGAAAGCACAGCATTCTTTGGGAAATCAGAGTCCGGTCTGAGGGATGCTCCTGTTTGCGTGAGCTGGTCTCCTCAGCACGGTGTATTAAACCCATATGGAGCGAAATCCTCTATGCCTGGGCATCCCTGCTGCATGGGAGAGAAGCGCGATTGCACCTGTGGAAAGAGCCTTAAGGAAAGGGAAATGTTTTTCACTCTGCTCCGCAGGAGCATATCTGTGGAAAGTGCAGCAAGCTGCCGGACAGAAGAGCAGGAGCCGTTGGACTTCTGGTCTGGAAAAGATTGCGAAGCAGGAGAGCCGGCAATACAAGTATCCCCGGCTCCCAGTGCAGAGAGACAGAAGCCTGGCTGCTAAGGAGACAGGAAGGGATGCGTAGGGCAGGGCGCGTGCTCCACTCTTAGGAAGGAATCTGGGCAGAAAGCATGCCTGTCCTGAGCCTCTGGGCCCAAGGAGACAGCAGCTCCTTGGCCAGCTGTCCCTGGGGCAGACATGCGCTAGCCTCCAGGCGCCTACTCTGAACTCGCCGAATCAGCTCTCTGAAATAATGCGGAGTCAGATGCCGTCTTCCTCCATGATGGGGAAGCTCGGAGGAAGCATGGTGTTTAAGGGGAAGGAGTGGGCACAGTCCCCCAAAGCTCCCTAATCTGCGCACGGGCCTAGTGCAGGGATCCTGTCGCCTCCTCTCTCCTGTGGTGAAGGCACTGGCCTAGACCCGGAGTCTGCCTGATAGCCGGAGCAAATGGCAAAGCCTAACCTACCACAGAAGATGGTCATAGGCATAGAGTGCCATGCTAGGCCAAGCACGCTGCTGCAGGGTTGTGACTGTGTCTGCTTAGTTCCGCATAGCAAGGTGAATCCCGGGCGTAACCTCGGAGCCCGGGAAAGCAAGTCCCAAGAGGCACCAGCTCTCCCGCGGCTCTTCTTCGCTGCCGCGCAGAGTGAACACCCAAAGCCTTTCTGAGGAAGCAGCAGCGAAGTGCGGTTCGTGCCAAGCTGAAAACCTCTGCGTAAGCATAGTATTCCCTGGGAAATCAGAGTCGGATCTGAGGGCTGCTGTTGCTGCTTGCTTTAGACTCGTATTCGCAGCACGATGGGAGAAACCCGCATAGAGCGAAAGCCTCTTTGCCCTGGCATCCCCTCTGGGAAAGCACACCATTATTTCGGAAATCAGAGTCCGGTCTGAGTTATGCTCCTGTTTGCGTGAGCTGGTCTCCTCAGCACGGTGTAATAAACCCGCAGGGAGCGAAATCCTCTATGCCTGGGCATCCCCTCTGCCTGAGAGAGAAGCGCCGTTGCGCCTCTGGAAAGAGCATTAAAGAAAAGGGACACGTTTTTCAGGGCGGTCCCAAGGAGTAGTCTGTGGTAGGTGCAGCACGCTGCTCGGGGAGAAGAGCAAGTGCTGTTGGCCATGGTCTCGAAAAGGTGGCGAAGCAGGAGACCGGCCCTGGAAGGCACAGCGCCCGGAGGAAATACAAATGTCACCCACTCCCAGTGCAGAGAGACAGAAGCCTAGCTGCGAAGGAGACAGGAGAGGATGAGTAGGGCAGGGCATGTGCTCCACTCTTGGGAAGGAGTCTGGGCGGAGAGCATGCCTGTCCTTAACTCTGGGCCCAAGGAGACAGCAGTTCCTTGGCCACCCGTCCCTGGGGCAGACATGCGCTAGCCACAAGGCGCCTACTCTGAACTCGCAGAAACAGCTCCCTGAAATAACGGGGAGTCAGATGCCATCTTCCTCCAGGATGTGGAAGCTCGGAGGAGGCACGAGGTTTAAGGGGAAGGAGTGGGCACAGTCCCACAAACTCTCTAATCTGTGCACGGGCCGTGTGTAGGGATCCTGTCGCCTCCTCTCTCCTGTGGTGAAGGCACTGGCCTAGACCCCTAGGTTGCCTGAGAGCCGGAGCAAAAGCCAAAGCCTAACCTACCCCAGGAAATGGTCATAGGCATAGAGTGCCATGCTAGGCCAAGCACGCTGCTGCAGGGTTGTGACTGTGTCTGCTTAGTTCGGCATAGCAAGGTGAATCCCGGGCGTAAACTCGGAGACCGGGAGAGCAAGTCCCAAGAGGCAACAGCTCTCCCGCGGCTCTTCTTCCCTCCCGCGCAGAGTGAACACCCAAAGCCTTTCTGAGGAAGCAGCAGCGAAGTGCGGTTCGTGCCATGTGAAAACCTCTGCGAAAGCATAGCAGTCGCTGGGAAATTAGAGTCGGATCTGAGAGCTGCTGTTGCTGCTTGCTTTAGCCTAGTATTTGCAGAACGATGGGAGAAACCCGCATGGAGCGAAAGCCTCTTTGCCCTGGCATCCCCTCTGGGAAAGCACAGCATTCTTTGGGAAATCAGAGTCCGGTCTGAGGGATGCTCCTGTTTGCTTGAGCTGGTCTCCTCAGCACGGTGTAATAAACCCATATGGAGCGAAATCCTCTATGCCTGGGCATCCCTGCTGCATGGGAGAGAAGCGCGATTGCACCTGTGGAAAGAGCCTTAAGGAAAGGGAAATGTTTTTCACTCTGCTCCGCAGGAGCATATCTGTGGAAAGTGCAGCAAGCTGCCGGAGAGAAGAGCAGGAGCCGTTGGACTTCTGGTCTGGAAAAGATTGCGAAGCAGGAGAGCCGGCAATACAAGTATCCCCGGCTCCCAGTGCAGAGAGACAGAAGCCTGGCTGCTAAGGAGACAGGAAGGGATGCGTAGGGCAGGGCGCGTGCTCCACTCTTAGGAAGGAATCTGGGCAGAAAGCATGCCTGTCCTGAGCCTCTGGGCCCAAGGAGACAGCAGCTCCTTGGCCAGCTGTCCCTGGGGCAGACATGCGCTAGCCTCCAGGCGCCTACTCTGAACTCGCCGAATCAGCTCTCTGAAATAATGCGGAGTCAGATGCCGTCTTCCTCCATGATGGGGAAGCTCGGAGGAAGCATGGTGTTTAAGGGGAAGGAGTGGGCACAGTCCCCCAAAGCTCCCTAATCTGCGCACGGGCCTAGTGCAGGGATCCTGTCGCCTCCTCTCTCCTGTGGTGAAGGCACTGGCCTAGACCCGGAGTCTGCCTGATAGCCGGAGCAAATGGCAAAGCCTAACCTACCACAGAAGATGGTCATAGGCATAGAGTGCCATGCTAGGCCAAGCACGCTGCTGCAGGGTTGTGACTGTGTCTGCTTAGTTCCGCATAGCAAGGTGAATCCCGGGCGTAACCTCGGAGCCCGGGAAAGCAAGTCCCAAGAGGCACCAGCTCTCCCGCAGCTCTTCTTCGCTGCCGCGCAGAGTGAACACCCAAAGCCTTTCTGAGGAAGCAGCAGCGAAGTGCGGTTCGTGCCAAGCTGAAAACCTCTGCGTAAGCATAGTATTCCCTGGGAAATCAGAGTCGGATCTGAGGGCTGCTGTTGCTGCTTGCTTTAGACTCGTATTCGCAGCACGATGGGAGAAACCCGCATAGAGCGAAAGCCTCTTTGCCCTGGCATCCCCTCTGGGAAAGCACACCATTATTTCGGAAATCAGAGTCCGGTCTGAGTTATGCTCCTGTTTGCGTGAGCTGGTCTCCTCAGCACGGTGTAATAAACCCGCAGGGAGCGAAATCCTCTATGCCTGGGCATCCCCTCTGCCTGAGAGAGAAGCGCCGTTGCGCCTCTGGAAAGAGCATTAAAGAAAAGGGACACGTTTTTCAGGGCGGTCCCAAGGAGTAGTCTGTGGTAGGTGCAGCACGCTGCTCGGGGAGAAGAGCAAGTGCTGTTGGCCATGGTCTCGAAAAGGTGGCGAAGCAGGAGACCGGCCCTGGAAGGCACAGCGCCCGGAGGAAATACAAATGTCACCCACTCCCAGTGCAGAGAGACAGAAGCCTAGCTGCGAAGGAGACAGGAGAGGATGAGTAGGGCAGGGCATGTGCTCCACTCTTGGGAAGGAGTCTGGGCGGAGAGCATGCCTGTCCTTAACTCTGGGCCCAAGGAGACAGCAGTTCCTTGGCCACCCGTCCCTGGGGCAGACATGCGCTAGCCACCAGGCGCCTACTCTGAACTCGCAGAAACAGCTCCCTGAAATAACGGGGAGTCAGATGCCATCTTCCTCCAGGATGTGGAAGCTCGGAGGAGGCACGAGGTTTAAGGGGAAGGAGTGGGCACAGTCCCACAAACTCTCTAATCTGTGCACGGGCCGTGTGTAGGGATCCTGTCGCCTCCTCTCTCCTGTGGTGAAGGCACTGGCCTAGACCCCTAGGTTGCCTGAGAGCCGGAGCAAAAGCCAAAGCCTAACCTACCCCAGGAAATGGTCATAGGCATAGAGTGCCATGCTAGGCCAAGCACGCTGCTGCAGGGTTGTGACTGTGTCTGCTTAGTTCGGCATAGCAAGGTGAATCCCGGGCGTAAACTCGGAGACCGGGAGAGCAAGTCCCAAGAGGCAACAGCTCTCCCGCGGCTCTTCTTCCCTCCCGCGCAGAGTGAACACCCAAAGCCTTTCTGAGGAAGCAGCAGCGAAGTGCGGTTCGTGCCATGTGAAAACCTCTGCGAAAGCATAGCAGTCGCTGGGAAATTAGAGTCGGATCTCAGAGCTGCTGTTGCTGCTTGCTTTAGCCTAGTATTTGCAGAACGATGGGAGAAACCCGCATGGAGCGAAAGCCTCTTTGCCCTGGCATCCCCTCTGGGAAAGCACAGCATTCTTTGGGAAATCAGAGTCCGGTCTGAGGGATGCTCCTGTTTGCTTGAGCTGGTCTCCTCAGCACGGTGTAATAAACCCATATGGAGCGAAATCCTCTATGCCTGGGCATCCCTGCTGCATGGGAGAGAAGCGCGATTGCACCTGTGGAAAGAGCCTTAAGGAAAGGGAAATGTTTTTCACTCTGCTCCCCAGCAGCATATCTGTGGAAAGTGCAGCAAGCTGCCGGAGAGAAGAGCAGGAGCCGTTGGACTTCTGGTCTGGAAAAGATTGCGAAGCAGGAGAGCCGGCAATACAAGTATCCCCGGCTCCCAGTGCAGAGAGACAGAAGCCTGGCTGCTAAGGAGACAGGAAGGGATGCGTAGGGCAGGGCGCGTGCTCCACTCTTAGGAAGGAATCTGGGCAGAAAGCATGCCTGTCCTGAGCCTCTGGGCCCAAGGAGACAGCAGCTCCTTGGCCAGCTGTCCCTGGGGCAGACATGCGCTAGCCTCCAGGCGCCTACTCTGAACTCGCCGAATCAGCTCTCTGAAATAATGCGGAGTCAGATGCCGTCTTCCTCCATGATGGGGAAGCTCGGAGGAAGCATGGTGTTTAAGGGGAAGGAGTGGGCACAGTCCCCCAAAGCTCCCTAATCTGCGCACGGGCCTAGTGCAGGGATCCTGTCGCCTCCTCTCTCCTGTGGTGAAGGCACTGGCCTAGACCCGGAGTCTGCCTGATAGCCGGAGCAAATGGCAAAGCCTAACCTACCACAGAAGATGGTCATAGGCATAGAGTGCCATGCTAGGCCAAGCACGCTGCTGCAGGGTTGTGACTGTGTCTGCTTAGTTCCGCATAGCAAGGTGAATCCCGGGCGTAACCTCGGAGCCCGGGAAAGCAAGTCCCAAGAGGCACCAGCTCTCCCGCGGCTCTTCTTCGCTGCCGCGCAGAGTGAACACCCAAAGCCTTTCTGAGGAAGCAGCAGCGAAGTGCGGTTCGTGCCAAGCTGAAAACCTCTGCGTAAGCATAGTATTCCCTGGGAAATCAGAGTCGGATCTGAGGGCTGCTGTTGCTGCTTGCTTTAGACTCGTATTCGCAGCACGATGGGAGAAACCCGCATAGAGCGAAAGCCTCTTTGCCCTGGCATCCCCTCTGGGAAAGCACACCATTATTTCGGAAATCAGAGTCCGGTCTGAGTTATGCTCCTGTTTGCGTGAGCTGGTCTCCTCAGCACGGTGTAATAAACCCGCAGGGAGCGAAATCCTCTATGCCTGGGCATCCCCTCTGCCTGAGAGAGAAGCGCCGTTGCGCCTCTGGAAAGAGCATTAAAGAAAAGGGACACGTTTTTCAGGGCGGTCCCAAGGAGTAGTCTGTGGTAGGTGCAGCACGCTGCTCGGGGAGAAGAGCAAGTGCTGTTGGCCATGGTCTCGAAAAGGTGGCGAAGCAGGAGACCGGCCCTGGAAGGCACAGCGCCCGGAGGAAATACAAATGTCACCCACTCCCAGTGCAGAGAGACAGAAGCCTAGCTGCGAAGGAGACAGGAGAGGATGAGTAGGGCAGGGCATGTGCTCCACTCTTGGGAAGGAGTCTGGGCGGAGAGCATGCCTGTCCTTAACTCTGGGCCCAAGGAGACAGCAGTTCCTTGGCCACCCGTCCCTGGGGCAGACATGCGCTAGCCACCAGGCGCCTACTCTGAACTCGCAGAAACAGCTCCCTGAAATAACGGGGAGTCAGATGCCATCTTCCTCCAGGATGTGGAAGCTCGGAGGAGGCACGAGGTTTAAGGGGAAGGAGTGGGCACAGTCCCACAAACTCTCTAATCTGTGCACGGGCCGTGTGTAGGGATCCTGTCGCCTCCTCTCTCCTGTGGTGAAGGCACTGGCCTAGACCCCTAGGTTGCCTGAGAGCCGGAGCAAAAGCCAAAGCCTAACCTACCCCAGGAAATGGTCATAGGCATAGAGTGCCATGCTAGGCCAAGCACGCTGCTGCAGGGTTGTGACTGTGTCTGCTTAGTTCGGCATAGCAAGGTGAATCCCGGGCGTAAACTCGGAGACCGGGAGAGCAAGTCCCAAGAGGCAACAGCTCTCCCGCGGCTCTTCTTCCCTCCCGCGCAGAGTGAACACCCAAAGCCTTTCTGAGGAAGCAGCAGCGAAGTGCGGTTCGTGCCATGTGAAAACCTCTGCGAAAGCATAGCAGTCGCTGGGAAATTAGAGTCGGATCTGAGAGCTGCTGTTGCTGCTTGCTTTAGCCTAGTATTTGCAGAACGATGGGAGAAACCCGCATGGAGCGAAAGCCTCTTTGCCCTGGCATCCCCTCTGGGAAAGCACAGCATTCTTTGGGAAATCAGAGTCCGGTCTGAGGGATGCTCCTGTTTGCTTGAGCTGGTCTCCTCAGCACGGTGTAATAAACCCATATGGAGCGAAATCCTCTATGCCTGGGCATCCCTGCTGCATGGGAGAGAAGCGCGATTGCACCTGTGGAAAGAGCCTTAAGGAAAGGGAAATGTTTTTCACTCTGCTCCCCAGGAGCATATCTGTGGAAAGTGCAGCAAGCTGCCGGAGAGAAGAGCAGGAGCCGTTGGACTTCTGGTCTGGAAAAGATTGCGAAGCAGGAGAGCCGGCAATACAAGTATCCCCGGCTCCCAGTGCAGAGAGACAGAAGCCTGGCTGCTAAGGAGACAGGAAGGGATGCGTAGGGCAGGGCGCGTGCTCCACTCTTAGGAAGGAATCTGGGCAGAAAGCATGCCTGTCCTGAGCCTCTGGGCCCAAGGAGACAGCAGCTCCTTGGCCAGCTGTCCCTGGGGCAGACATGCGCTAGCCTCCAGGCGCCTACTCTGAACTCGCCGAATCAGCTCTCTGAAATAATGCGGAGTCAGATGCCGTCTTCCTCCATGATGGGGAAGCTCGGAGGAAGCATGGTGTTTAAGGGGAAGGAGTGGGCACAGTCCCCCAAAGCTCCCTAATCTGCGCACGGGCCTAGTGCAGGGATCCTGTCGCCTCCTCTCTCCTGTGGTGAAGGCACTGGCCTAGACCCGGAGTCTGCCTGATAGCCGGAGCAAATGGCAAAGCCTAACCTACCACAGAAGATGGTCATAGGCATAGAGTGCCATGCTAGGCCAAGCACGCTGCTGCAGGGTTGTGACTGTGTCTGCTTAGTTCCGCATAGCAAGGTGAATCCCGGGCGTAACCTCGGAGCCCGGGAAAGCAAGTCCCAAGAGGCACCAGCTCTCCCGCGGCTCTTCTTCGCTGCCGCGCAGAGTGAACACCCAAAGCCTTTCTGAGGAAGCAGCAGCGAAGTGCGGTTCGTGCCAAGCTGAAAACCTCTGCGTAAGCATAGTATTCCCTGGGAAATCAGAGTCGGATCTGAGGGCTGCTGTTGCTGCTTGCTTTAGACTCGTATTCGCAGCACGATGGGAGAAACCCGCATAGAGCGAAAGCCTCTTTGCCCTGGCATCCCCTCTGGGAAAGCACACCATTATTTCGGAAATCAGAGTCCGGTCTGAGTTATGCTCCTGTTTGCGTGAGCTGGTCTCCTCAGCACGGTGTAATAAACCCGCAGGGAGCGAAATCCTCTATGCCTGGGCATCCCCTCTGCCTGAGAGAGAAGCGCCGTTGCGCCTCTGGAAAGAGCATTAAAGAAAAGGGACACGTTTTTCAGGGCGGTCCCAAGGAGTAGTCTGTGGTAGGTGCAGCACGCTGCTCGGGGAGAAGAGCAAGTGCTGTTGGCCATGGTCTCGAAAAGGTGGCGAAGCAGGAGACCGGCCCTGGAAGGCACAGCGCCCGGAGGAAATACAAATGTCACCCACTCCCAGTGCAGAGAGACAGAAGCCTAGCTGCGAAGGAGACAGGAGAGGATGAGTAGGGCAGGGCATGTGCTCCACTCTTGGGAAGGAGTCTGGGCGGAGAGCATGCCTGTCCTTAACTCTGGGCCCAAGGAGACAGCAGTTCCTTGGCCACCCCGTACCTGGGGCAGACATGCGCTAGCCACCAGGCGCCTACTCTGAACTCGCAGAAACAGCTCCCTGAAATAACGGGGAGTCAGATGCCATCTTCCTCCAGGATGTGGAAGCTCGGAGGAGGCACGAGGTTTAAGGGGAAGGAGTGGGCACAGTCCCACAAACTCTCTAATCTGTGCACGGGCCGTGTGTAGGGATCCTGTCGCCTCCTCTCTCCTGTGGTGAAGGCACTGGCCTAGACCCCTAGGTTGCCTGAGAGCCGGAGCAAAAGCCAAAGCCTAACCTACCCCAGGAAATGGTCATAGGCATAGAGTGCCATGCTAGGCCAAGCACGCTGCTGCAGGGTTGTGACTGTGTCTGCTTAGTTCGGCATAGCAAGGTGAATCCCGGGCGTAAACTCGGAGACCGGGAGAGCAAGTCCCAAGAGGCAACAGCTCTCCCGCGGCTCTTCTTCCCTCCCGCGCAGAGTGAACACCCAAAGCCTTTCTGAGGAAGCAGCAGCGAAGTGCGGTTCGTGCCATGTGAAAACCTCTGCGAAAGCATAGCAGTCGCTGGGAAATTAGAGTCGGATCTGAGAGCTGCTGTTGCTGCTTGCTTTAGCCTAGTATTTGCAGAACGATGGGAGAAACCCGCCTGGAGCGAAAGCCTCTTTGCCCTGGCATCCCCTCTGGGAAAGCACAGCATTCTTTGGGAAATCAGAGTCCGGTCTGAGGGATGCTCCTGTTTGCTTGAGCTGGTCTCCTCAGCACGGTGTAATAAACCCATATGGAGCGAAATCCTCTATGCCTGGGCATCCCTGCTGCATGGGAGAGAAGCGCGATTGCACCTGTGGAAAGAGCCTTAAGGAAAGGGAAATGTTTTTCACTCTGCTCCCCAGGAGCATATCTGTGGAAAGTGCAGCAAGCTGCCGGAGAGAAGAGCAGGAGCCGTTGGACTTCTGGTCTGGAAAAGATTGCGAAGCAGGAGAGCCGGCAATACAAGTATCCCCGGCTCCCAGTGCAGAGAGACAGAAGCCTGGCTGCTAAGGAGACAGGAAGGGATGCGTAGGGCAGGGCGCGTGCTCCACTCTTAGGAAGGAATCTGGGCAGAAAGCATGCCTGTCCTGAGCCTCTGGGCCCAAGGAGACAGCAGCTCCTTGGCCAGCTGTCCCTGGGGCAGACATGCGCTAGCCTCCAGGCGCCTACTCTGAACTCGCCGAATCAGCTCTCTGAAATAATGCGGAGTCAGATGCCGTCTTCCTCCATGATGGGGAAGCTCGGAGGAAGCATGGTGTTTAAGGGGAAGGAGTGGGCACAGTCCCCCAAAGCTCCCTAATCTGCGCACGGGCCTAGTGCAGGGATCCTGTCGCCTCCTCTCTCCTGTGGTGAAGGCACTGGCCTAGACCCGGAGTCTGCCTGATAGCCGGAGCAAATGGCAAAGCCTAACCTACCACAGAAGATGGTCATAGGCATAGAGTGCCATGCTAGGCCAAGCACGCTGCTGCAGGGTTGTGACTGTGTCTGCTTAGTTCCGCATAGCAAGGTGAATCCCGGGCGTAACCTCGGAGCCCGGGAAAGCAAGTCCCAAGAGGCACCAGCTCTCCCGCGGCTCTTCTTCGCTGCCGCGCAGAGTGAACACCCAAAGCCTTTCTGAGGAAGCAGCAGCGAAGTGCGGTTCGTGCCAAGCTGAAAACCTCTGCGTAAGCATAGTATTCCCTGGGAAATCAGAGTCGGATCTGAGGGCTGCTGTTGCTGCTTGCTTTAGACTCGTATTCGCAGCACGATGGGAGAAACCCGCATAGAGCGAAAGCCTCTTTGCCCTGGCATCCCCTCTGGGAAAGCACACCATTATTTCGGAAATCAGAGTCCGGTCTGAGTTATGCTCCTGTTTGCGTGAGCTGGTCTCCTCAGCACGGTGTAATAAACCCGCAGGGAGCGAAATCCTCTATGCCTGGGCATCCCCTCTGCCTGAGAGAGAAGCGCCGTTGCGCCTCTGGAAAGAGCATTAAAGAAAAGGGACACGTTTTTCAGGGCGGTCCCAAGGAGTAGTCTGTGGTAGGTGCAGCACGCTGCTCGGGGAGAAGAGCAAGTGCTGTTGGCCATGGTCTCGAAAAGGTGGCGAAGCAGGAGACCGGCCCTGGAAGGCACAGCGCCCGGAGGAAATACAAATGTCACCCACTCCCAGTGCAGAGAGACAGAAGCCTAGCTGCGAAGGAGACAGGAGAGGATGAGTAGGGCAGGGCATGTGCTCCACTCTTGGGAAGGAGTCTGGGCGGAGAGCATGCCTGTCCTTAACTCTGGGCCCAAGGAGACAGCAGTTCCTTGGCCACCCCGTACCTGGGGCAGACATGCGCTAGCCACCAGGCGCCTACTCTGAACTCGCAGAAACAGCTCCCTGAAATAACGGGGAGTCAGATGCCATCTTCCTCCAGGATGTGGAAGCTCGGAGGAGGCACGAGGTTTAAGGGGAAGGAGTGGGCACAGTCCCACAAACTCTCTAATCTGTGCACGGGCCGTGTGTAGGGATCCTGTCGCCTCCTCTCTCCTGTGGTGAAGGCACTGGCCTAGACCCCTAGGTTGCCTGAGAGCCGGAGCAAAAGCCAAAGCCTAACCTACCCCAGGAAATGGTCATAGGCATAGAGTGCCATGCTAGGCCAAGCACGCTGCTGCAGGGTTGTGACTGTGTCTGCTTAGTTCGGCATAGCAAGGTGAATCCCGGGCGTAAACTCGGAGACCGGGAGAGCAAGTCCCAAGAGGCAAAAGCTCTCCCGCGGCTCTTCTTCCCTCCCGCGCAGAGTGAACACCCAAAGCCTTTCTGAGGAAGCAGCAGCGAAGTGCGGTTCGTGCCATGTGAAAACCTCTGCGAAAGCATAGCAGTCGCTGGGAAATTAGAGTCGGATCTGAGAGCTGCTGTTGCTGCTTGCTTTAGCCTAGTATTTGCAGAACGATGGGAGAAACCCGCCTGGAGCGAAAGCCTATTTGCCCTGGCATCCCCTCTGGGAAAGCACAGCATTCTTTGGGAAATCAGAGTCCGGTCTGAGGGATGCTCCTGTTTGCTTGAGCTGGTCTCCTCAGCACGGTGTAATAAACCCATATGGAGCGAAATCCTCTATGCCTGGGCATCCCTGCTGCATGGGAGAGAAGCGCGATTGCACCTGTGGAAAGAGCCTTAAGGAAAGGGAAATGTTTTTCACTCTGCTCCCCAGGAGCATATCTGTGGAAAGTGCAGCAAGCTGCCGGAGAGAAGAGCAGGAGCCGTTGGACTTCTGGTCTGGAAAAGATTGCGAAGCAGGAGAGCCGGCAATACAAGTATCCCCGGCTCCCAGTGCAGAGAGACAGAAGCCTGGCTGCTAAGGAGACAGGAAGGGATGCGTAGGGCAGGGCGCGTGCTCCACTCTTAGGAAGGAATCTGGGCAGAAAGCATGCCTGTCCTGAGCCTCTGGGCCCAAGGAGACAGCAGCTCCTTGGCCAGCTGTCCCTGGGGCAGACATGCGCTAGCCTCCAGGCGCCTACTCTGAACTCGCCGAATCAGCTCTCTGAAATAATGCGGAGTCAGATGCCGTCTTCCTCCATGATGGGGAAGCTCGGAGGAAGCATGGTGTTTAAGGGGAAGGAGTGGGCACAGTCCCCCAAAGCTCCCTAATCTGCGCACGGGCCTAGTGCAGGGATCCTGTCGCCTCCTCTCTCCTGTGGTGAAGGCACTGGCCTAGACCCGGAGTCTGCCTGATAGCCGGAGCAAATGGCAAAGCCTAACCTACCACAGAAGATGGTCATAGGCATAGAGTGCCATGCTAGGCCAAGCACGCTGCTGCAGGGTTGTGACTGTGTCTGCTTAGTTCCGCATAGCAAGGTGAATCCCGGGCGTAACCTCGGAGCCCGGGAAAGCAAGTCCCAAGAGGCACCAGCTCTCCCGCGGCTCTTCTTCGCTGCCGCGCAGAGTGAACACCCAAAGCCTTTCTGAGGAAGCAGCAGCGAAGTGCGGTTCGTGCCAAGCTGAAAACCTCTGCGTAAGCATAGTATTCCCTGGGAAATCAGAGTCGGATCTGAGGGCTGCTGTTGCTGCTTGCTTTAGACTCGTATTCGCAGCACGATGGGAGAAACCCGCATAGAGCGAAAGCCTCTTTGCCCTGGCATCCCCTCTGGGAAAGCACACCATTATTTCGGAAATCAGAGTCCGGTCTGAGTTATGCTCCTGTTTGCGTGAGCTGGTCTCCTCAGCACGGTGTAATAAACCCGCAGGGAGCGAAATCCTCTATGCCTGGGCATCCCCTCTGCCTGAGAGAGAAGCGCCGTTGCGCCTCTGGAAAGAGCATTAAAGAAAAGGGACACGTTTTTCAGGGCGGTCCCAAGGAGTAGTCTGTGGTAGGTGCAGCACGCTGCTCGGGGAGAAGAGCAAGTGCTGTTGGCCATGGTCTCGAAAAGGTGGCGAAGCAGGAGACCGGCCCTGGAAGGCACAGCGCCCGGAGGAAATACAAATGTCACCCACTCCCAGTGCAGAGAGACAGAAGCCTAGCTGCGAAGGAGACAGGAGAGGATGAGTAGGGCAGGGCATGTGCTCCACTCTTGGGAAGGAGTCTGGGCGGAGAGCATGCCTGTCCTTAACTCTGGGCCCAAGGAGACAGCAGTTCCTTGGCCACCCCGTACCTGGGGCAGACATGCGCTAGCCACCAGGCGCCTACTCTGAACTCGCAGAAACAGCTCCCTGAAATAACGGGGAGTCAGATGCCATCTTCCTCCAGGATGTGGAAGCTCGGAGGAGGCACGAGGTTTAAGGGGAAGGAGTGGGCACAGTCCCACAAACTCTCTAATCTGTGCACGGGCCGTGTGTAGGGATCCTGTCGCCTCCTCTCTCCTGTGGTGAAGGCACTGGCCTAGACCCCTAGGTTGCCTGAGAGCCGGAGCAAAAGCCAAAGCCTAACCTACCCCAGGAAGTGGTCATAGGCATAGAGTGCCATGCTAGGCCAAGCACGCTGCTGCAGGGTTGTGACTGTGTCTGCTTAGTTCGGCATAGCAAGGTGAATCCCGGGCATAAACTCGGAGACCGGGAGAGCAAGTCCCAAGAGGCAACAGCTCTCCCGCGGCTCTTCTTCCCTCCCGCGCAGAGTGAACACCCAAAGCCTTTCTGAGGAAGCAACAGCGAAGTGCGGTTCGTGCCATGTGAAAACCTCTGCGAAAGCATAGCAGTCGCTGGGAAATTAGAGTCGGATCTGAGAGCTGCTGTTGCTGCTTGCTTTAGCCTAGTATTTGCAGAACGATGGGAGAAACCCGCATGGAGCGAAAGCCTCTTTGCCCTGGCATCCCCTCTGGGAAAGCACAGCATTCTTTGGGAAATCAGAGTCCGGTCTGAGGGATGCTCCTGTTTGCTTGAGCTGGTCTCCTCAGCACGGTGTAATAAACCCATATGGAGCGAAATCCTCTATGCCTGGGCATCCCTGCTGCATGGGAGAGAAGCGCGATTGCACCTGTGGAAAGAGCCTTAAGGAAAGGGAAATGTTTTTCACTCTGCTCCGCAGGAGCATATCTGTGGAAAGTGCAGCAAGCTGCCGGAGAGAAGAGCAGGAGCCGTTGGACTTCTGGTCTGGAAAAGATTGCGAAGCAGGAGAGCCGGCAATACAAGTATCCCCGGCTCCCAGTGCAGAGAGACAGAAGCCTGGCTGCTAAGGAGACAGGAAGGGATGCGTAGGGCAGGGCGCGTGCTCCACTCTTAGGAAGGAATCTGGGCAGAAAGCATGCCTGTCCTGAGCCTCTGGGCCCAAGGAGACAGCAGCTCCTTGGCCAGCTGTCCCTGGGGCAGACATGCGCTAGCCTCCAGGCGCCTACTCTGAACTCGCCGAATCAGCTCTCTGAAATAATGCGGAGTCAGATGCCGTCTTCCTCCATGATGGGGAAGCTCGGAGGAAGCATGGTGTTTAAGGGGAAGGAGTGGGCACAGTCCCCCAAAGCTCCCTAATCTGCGCACGGGCCTAGTGCAGGGATCCTGTCGCCTCCTCTCTCCTGTGGTGAAGGCACTGGCCTAGACCCGGAGTCTGCCTGATAGCCGGAGCAAATGGCAAAGCCTAACCTACCACAGAAGATGGTCATAGGCATAGAGTGCCATGCTAGGCCAAGCACGCTGCTGCAGGGTTGTGACTGTGTCTGCTTAGTTCCGCATAGCAAGGTGAATCCCGGGCGTAACCTCGGAGCCCGGGAAAGCAAGTCCCAAGAGGCACCAGCTCTCCCGCGGCTCTTCTTCGCTGCCGCGCAGAGTGAACACCCAAAGCCTTTCTGAGGAAGCAGCAGCGAAGTGCGGTTCGTGCCAAGCTGAAAACCTCTGCGTAAGCATAGTATTCCCTGGGAAATCAGAGTCGGATCTGAGGGCTGCTGTTGCTGCTTGCTTTAGACTCGTATTCGCAGCACGATGGGAGAAACCCGCATAGAGCGAAAGCCTCTTTGCCCTGGCATCCCCTCTGGGAAAGCACACCATTATTTCGGAAATCAGAGTCCGGTCTGAGTTATGCTCCTGTTTGCGTGAGCTGGTCTCCTCAGCACGGTGTAATAAACCCGCAGGGAGCGAAATCCTCTATGCCTGGGCATCCCCTCTGCCTGAGAGAGAAGCGCCGTTGCGCCTCTGGAAAGAGCATTAAAGAAAAGGGACACGTTTTTCAGGGCGGTCCCAAGGAGTAGTCTGTGGTAGGTGCAGCACGCTGCTCGGGGAGAAGAGCAAGTGCTGTTGGCCATGGTCTCGAAAAGGTGGCGAAGCAGGAGACCGGCCCTGGAAGGCACAGCGCCCGGAGGAAATACAAATGTCACCCACTCCCAGTGCAGAGAGACAGAAGCCTAGCTGCGAAGGAGACAGGAGAGGATGAGTAGGGCAGGGCATGTGCTCCACTCTTGGGAAGGAGTCTGGGCGGAGAGCATGCCTGTCCTTAACTCTGGGCCCAAGGAGACAGCAGTTCCTTGGCCACCCCGTACCTGGGGCAGACATGCGCTAGCCACCAGGCGCCTACTCTGAACTCGCAGAAACAGCTCCCTGAAATAACGGGGAGTCAGATGCCATCTTCCTCCAGGATGTGGAAGCTCGGAGGAGGCACGAGGTTTAAGGGGAAGGAGTGGGCACAGTCCCACAAACTCTCTAATCTGTGCACGGGCCGTGTGTAGGGATCCTGTCGCCTCCTCTCTCCTGTGGTGAAGGCACTGGCCTAGACCCCTAGGTTGCCTGAGAGCCGGAGCAAAAGCCAAAGCCTAACCTACCCCAGGAAATGGTCATAGGCATAGAGTGCCATGCTAGGCCAAGCACGCTGCTGCAGGGTTGTGACTGTGTCTGCTTAGTTCGGCATAGCAAGGTGAATCCCGGGCATAAACTCGGAGACCGGGAGAGCAAGTCCCAAGAGGCAACAGCTCTCCCGCGGCTCTTCTTCCCTCCCGCGCAGAGTGAACACCCAAAGCCTTTCTGAGGAAGCAACAGCGAAGTGCGGTTCGTGCCATGTGAAAACCTCTGCGAAAGCATAGCAGTCGCTGGGAAATTAGAGTCGGATCTGAGAGCTGCTGTTGCTGCTTGCTTTAGCCTAGTATTTGCAGAACGATGGGAGAAACCCGCATGGAGCGAAAGCCTCTTTGCCCTGGCATCCCCTCTGGGAAAGCACAGCATTCTTTGGGAAATCAGAGTCCGGTCTGAGGGATGCTCCTGTTTGCTTGAGCTGGTCTCCTCAGCACGGTGTAATAAACCCATATGGAGCGAAATCCTCTATGCCTGGGCATCCCTGCTGCATGGGAGAGAAGCGCGATTGCACCTGTGGAAAGAGCCTTAAGGAAAGGGAAATGTTTTTCACTCTGCTCCCCAGGAGCATATCTGTGGAAAGTGCAGCAAGCTGCCGGAGAGAAGAGCAGGAGCCGTTGGACTTCTGGTCTGGAAAAGATTGCGAAGCAGGAGAGCCGGCAATACAAGTATCCCCGGCTCCCAGTGCAGAGAGACAGAAGCCTGGCTGCTAAGGAGACAGGAAGGGATGCGTAGGGCAGGGCGCGTGCTCCACTCTTAGGAAGGAATCTGGGCAGAAAGCATGCCTGTCCTGAGCCTCTGGGCCCAAGGAGACAGCAGCTCCTTGGCCAGCTGTCCCTGGGGCAGACATGCGCTAGCCTCCAGGCGCCTACTCTGAACTCGCCGAATCAGCTCTCTGAAATAATGCGGAGTCAGATGCCGTCTTCCTCCATGATGGGGAAGCTCGGAGGAAGCATGGTGTTTAAGGGGAAGGAGTGGGCACAGTCCCCCAAAGCTCCCTAATCTGCGCACGGGCCTAGTGCAGGGATCCTGTCGCCTCCTCTCTCCTGTGGTGAAGGCACTGGCCTAGACCCGGAGTCTGCCTGATAGCCGGAGCAAATGGCAAAGCCTAACCTACCACAGAAGATGGTCATAGGCATAGAGTGCCATGCTAGGCCAAGCACGCTGCTGCAGGGTTGTGACTGTGTCTGCTTAGTTCCGCATAGCAAGGTGAATCCCGGGCGTAACCTCGGAGCCCGGGAAAGCAAGTCCCAAGAGGCACCAGCTCTCCCGCGGCTCTTCTTCGCTGCCGCGCAGAGTGAACACCCAAAGCCTTTCTGAGGAAGCAGCAGCGAAGTGCGGTTCGTGCCAAGCTGAAAACCTCTGCGTAAGCATAGTATTCCCTGGGAAATCAGAGTCGGATCTGAGGGCTGCTGTTGCTGCTTGCTTTAGACTCGTATTCGCAGCACGATGGGAGAAACCCGCATAGAGCGAAAGCCTCTTTGCCCTGGCATCCCCTCTGGGAAAGCACACCATTATTTCGGAAATCAGAGTCCGGTCTGAGTTATGCTCCTGTTTGCGTGAGCTGGTCTCCTCAGCACGGTGTAATAAACCCGCAGGGAGCGAAATCCTCTATGCCTGGGCATCCCCTCTGCCTGAGAGAGAAGCGCCGTTGCGCCTCTGGAAAGAGCATTAAAGAAAAGGGACACGTTTTTCAGGGCGGTCCCAAGGAGTAGTCTGTGGTAGGTGCAGCACGCTGCTCGGGGAGAAGAGCAAGTGCTGTTGGCCATGGTCTCGAAAAGGTGGCGAAGCAGGAGACCGGCCCTGGAAGGCACAGCGCCCGGAGGAAATACAAATGTCACCCACTCCCAGTGCAGAGAGACAGAAGCCTAGCTGCGAAGGAGACAGGAGAGGATGAGTAGGGCAGGGCATGTGCTCCACTCTTGGGAAGGAGTCTGGGCGGAGAGCATGCCTGTCCTTAACTCTGGGCCCAAGGAGACAGCAGTTCCTTGGCCACCCCGTACCTGGGGCAGACATGCGCTAGCCACCAGGCGCCTACTCTGAACTCGCAGAAACAGCTCCCTGAAATAACGGGGAGTCAGATGCCATCTTCCTCCAGGATGTGGAAGCTCGGAGGAGGCACGAGGTTTAAGGGGAAGGAGTGGGCACAGTCCCACAAACTCTCTAATCTGTGCACGGGCCGTGTGTAGGGATCCTGTCGCCTCCTCTCTCCTGTGGTGAAGGCACTGGCCTAGACCCCTAGGTTGCCTGAGAGCCGGAGCAAAAGCCAAAGCCTAACCTACCCCAGGAAGTGGTCATAGGCATAGAGTGCCATGCTAGGCCAAGCACGCTGCTGCAGGGTTGTGACTGTGTCTGCTTAGTTCGGCATAGCAAGGTGAATCCCGGGCATAAACTCGGAGACCGGGAGAGCAAGTCCCAAGAGGCAACAGCTCTCCCGCGGCTCTTCTTCCCTCCCGCGCAGAGTGAACACCCAAAGCCTTTCTGAGGAAGCAACAGCGAAGTGCGGTTCGTGCCATGTGAAAACCTCTGCGAAAGCATAGCAGTCGCTGGGAAATTAGAGTCGGATCTGAGAGCTGCTGTTGCTGCTTGCTTTAGCCTAGTATTTGCAGAACGATGGGAGAAACCCGCATGGAGCGAAAGCCTCTTTGCCCTGGCATCCCCTCTGGGAAAGCACAGCATTCTTTGGGAAATCAGAGTCCGGTCTGAGGGATGCTCCTGTTTGCTTGAGCTGGTCTCCTCAGCACGGTGTAATAAACCCATATGGAGCGAAATCCTCTATGCCTGGGCATCCCTGCTGCATGGGAGAGAAGCGCGATTGCACCTGTGGAAAGAGCCTTAAGGAAAGGGAAATGTTTTTCACTCTGCTCCGCAGGAGCATATCTGTGGAAAGTGCAGCAAGCTGCCGGAGAGAAGAGCAGGAGCCGTTGGACTTCTGGTCTGGAAAAGATTGCGAAGCAGGAGAGCCGGCAATACAAGTATCCCCGGCTCCCAGTGCAGAGAGACAGAAGCCTGGCTGCTAAGGAGACAGGAAGGGATGCGTAGGGCAGGGCGCGTGCTCCACTCTTAGGAAGGAATCTGGGCAGAAAGCATGCCTGTCCTGAGCCTCTGGGCCCAAGGAGACAGCAGCTCCTTGGCCAGCTGTCCCTGGGGCAGACATGCGCTAGCCTCCAGGCGCCTACTCTGAACTCGCCGAATCAGCTCTCTGAAATAATGCGGAGTCAGATGCCGTCTTCCTCCATGATGGGGAAGCTCGGAGGAAGCATGGTGTTTAAGGGGAAGGAGTGGGCACAGTCCCCCAAAGCTCCCTAATCTGCGCACGGGCCTAGTGCAGGGATCCTGTCGCCTCCTCTCTCCTGTGGTGAAGGCACTGGCCTAGACCCGGAGTCTGCCTGATAGCCGGAGCAAATGGCAAAGCCTAACCTACCACAGAAGATGGTCATAGGCATAGAGTGCCATGCTAGGCCAAGCACGCTGCTGCAGGGTTGTGACTGTGTCTGCTTAGTTCCGCATAGCAAGGTGAATCCCGGGCGTAACCTCGGAGCCCGGGAAAGCAAGTCCCAAGAGGCACCAGCTCTCCCGCGGCTCTTCTTCGCTGCCGCGCAGAGTGAACACCCAAAGCCTTTCTGAGGAAGCAGCAGCGAAGTGCGGTTCGTGCCAAGCTGAAAACCTCTGCGTAAGCATAGTATTCCCTGGGAAATCAGAGTCGGATCTGAGGGCTGCTGTTGCTGCTTGCTTTAGACTCGTATTCGCAGCACGATGGGAGAAACCCGCATAGAGCGAAAGCCTCTTTGCCCTGGCATCCCCTCTGGGAAAGCACACCATTATTTCGGAAATCAGAGTCCGGTCTGAGTTATGCTCCTGTTTGCGTGAGCTGGTCTCCTCAGCACGGTGTAATAAACCCGCAGGGAGCGAAATCCTCTATGCCTGGGCATCCCCTCTGCCTGAGAGAGAAGCGCCGTTGCGCCTCTGGAAAGAGCATTAAAGAAAAGGGACACGTTTTTCAGGGCGGTCCCAAGGAGTAGTCTGTGGTAGGTGCAGCACGCTGCTCGGGGAGAAGAGCAAGTGCTGTTGGCCATGGTCTCGAAAAGGTGGCGAAGCAGGAGACCGGCCCTGGAAGGCACAGCGCCCGGAGGAAATACAAATGTCACCCACTCCCAGTGCAGAGAGACAGAAGCCTAGCTGCGAAGGAGACAGGAGAGGATGAGTAGGGCAGGGCATGTGCTCCACTCTTGGGAAGGAGTCTGGGCGGAGAGCATGCCTGTCCTTAACTCTGGGCCCAAGGAGACAGCAGTTCCTTGGCCACCCCGTACCTGGGGCAGACATGCGCTAGCCACCAGGCGCCTACTCTGAACTCGCAGAAACAGCTCCCTGAAATAACGGGGAGTCAGATGCCATCTTCCTCCAGGATGTGGAAGCTCGGAGGAGGCACGAGGTTTAAGGGGAAGGAGTGGGCACAGTCCCACAAACTCTCTAATCTGTGCACGGGCCGTGTGTAGGGATCCTGTCGCCTCCTCTCTCCTGTGGTGAAGGCACTGGCCTAGACCCCTAGGTTGCCTGAGAGCCGGAGCAAAAGCCAAAGCCTAACCTACCCCAGGAAATGGTCATAGGCATAGAGTGCCATGCTAGGCCAAGCACGCTGCTGCAGGGTTGTGACTGTGTCTGCTTAGTTCGGCATAGCAAGGTGAATCCCGGGCATAAACTCGGAGACCGGGAGAGCAAGTCCCAAGAGGCAACAGCTCTCCCGCGGCTCTTCTTCCCTCCCGCGCAGAGTGAACACCCAAAGCCTTTCTGAGGAAGCAACAGCGAAGTGCGGTTCGTGCCATGTGAAAACCTCTGCGAAAGCATAGCAGTCGCTGGGAAATTAGAGTCGGATCTGAGAGCTGCTGTTGCTGCTTGCTTTAGCCTAGTATTTGCAGAACGATGGGAGAAACCCGCATGGAGCGAAAGCCTCTTTGCCCTGGCATCCCCTCTGGGAAAGCACAGCATTCTTTGGGAAATCAGAGTCCGGTCTGAGGGATGCTCCTGTTTGCTTGAGCTGGTCTCCTCAGCACGGTGTAATAAACCCATATGGAGCGAAATCCTCTATGCCTGGGCATCCCTGCTGCATGGGAGAGAAGCGCGATTGCACCTGTGGAAAGAGCCTTAAGGAAAGGGAAATGTTTTTCACTCTGCTCCGCAGGAGCATATCTGTGGAAAGTGCAGCAAGCTGCCGGAGAGAAGAGCAGGAGCCGTTGGACTTCTGGTCTGGAAAAGATTGCGAAGCAGGAGAGCCGGCAATACAAGTATCCCCGGCTCCCAGTGCAGAGAGACAGAAGCCTGGCTGCTAAGGAGACAGGAAGGGATGCGTAGGGCAGGGCGCGTGCTCCACTCTTAGGAAGGAATCTGGGCAGAAAGCATGCCTGTCCTGAGCCTCTGGGCCCAAGGAGACAGCAGCTCCTTGGCCAGCTGTCCCTGGGGCAGACATGCGCTAGCCTCCAGGCGCCTACTCTGAACTCGCCGAATCAGCTCTCTGAAATAATGCGGAGTCAGATGCCGTCTTCCTCCATGATGGGGAAGCTCGGAGGAAGCATGGTGTTTAAGGGGAAGGAGTGGGCACAGTCCCCCAAAGCTCCCTAATCTGCGCACGGGCCTAGTGCAGGGATCCTGTCGCCTCCTCTCTCCTGTGGTGAAGGCACTGGCCTAGACCCGGAGTCTGCCTGATAGCCGGAGCAAATGGCAAAGCCTAACCTACCACAGAAGATGGTCATAGGCATAGAGTGCCATGCTAGGCCAAGCACGCTGCTGCAGGGTTGTGACTGTGTCTGCTTAGTTCCGCATAGCAAGGTGAATCCCGGGCGTAACCTCGGAGCCCGGGAAAACAAGTCCCAAGAGGCACCAGCTCTCCCGCGGCTCTTCTTCGCTGCCGCGCAGAGTGAACACCCAAAGCCTTTCTGAGGAAGCAGCAGCGAAGTGCGGTTCGTGCCAAGCTGAAAACCTCTGCGTAAGCATAGTATTCCCTGGGAAATCAGAGTCGGATCTGAGGGCTGCTGTTGCTGCTTGCTTTAGACTCGTATTCGCAGCACGATGGGAGAAACCCGCATAGAGCGAAAGCCTCTTTGCCCTGGCATCCCCTCTGGGAAAGCACACCATTATTTCGGAAATCAGAGTCCGGTCTGAGTTATGCTCCTGTTTGCGTGAGCTGGTCTCCTCAGCACGGTGTAATAAACCCGCAGGGAGCGAAATCCTCTATGCCTGGGCATCCCCTATGCCTGAGAGAGAAGCGCCGTTGCGCCTCTGGAAAGAGCATTAAAGAAAAGGGACACGTTTTTCAGGGCGGTCCCAAGGAGTAGTCTGTGGTAGGTGCAGCACGCTGCTCGGGGAGAAGAGCAAGTGCTGTTGGCCATGGTCTCGAAAAGGTGGCGAAGCAGGAGACCGGCCCTGGAAGGCACAGCGCCCGGAGGAAATACAAATGTCACCCACTCCCAGTGCAGAGAGACAGAAGCCTAGCTGCGAAGGAGACAGGAGAGGATGAGTAGGGCAGGGCATGTGCTCCACTCTTGGGAAGGAGTCTGGGCGGAGAGCATGCCTGTCCTTAACTCTGGGCCCAAGGAGACAGCAGTTCCTTGGCCACCCCGTCCCTGGGGCAGACATGCGCTAGCCACCAGGCGCCTACCCTGAACTCGCAGAAACAGCTCCCTGAAATAACGGGGAGTCAGATGCCATCTTCCTCCAGGATGTGGAAGCTCGGAGGAGGCACGAGGTTTAAGGGGAAGGAGTGGGCACAGTCCCACAAACTCTCTAATCTGTGCACGGGCCGTGTGTAGGGATCCTGTCGCCTCCTCTCTCCTGTGGTGAAGGCACTGGCCTAGACCCCTAGGTTGCCTGAGAGCCGGAGCAAAAGCCAAAGCCTAACCTACCCCAGGAAATGGTCATAGGCATAGAGTGCCATGCTAGGCCAAGCACGCTGCTGCAGGGTTGTGACTGTGTCTGCTTAGTTCGGCATAGCAAGGTGAATCCCGGGCGTAAACTCGGAGACCGGGAGAGCAAGTCCCAAGAGGCAACAGCTCTCCCGCGGCTCTTCTTCCCTCCCGCGCAGAGTGAACACCCAAAGCCTTTCTGAGGAAGCAGCAGCGAAGTGCGGTTCGTGCCATGTGAAAACCTCTGCGAAAGCATAGCAGTCGCTGGGAAATTAGAGTCGGATCTGAGAGCTGCTGTTGCTGCTTGCTTTAGCCTAGTATTTGCAGAACGATGGGAGAAACCCGCATGGAGCGAAAGCCTCTTTGCCCTGGCATCCCCTCTGGGAAAGCACAGCATTCTTTGGGAAATCAGAGTCCGGTCTGAGGGATGCTCCTGTTTGCTTGAGCTGGTCTCCTCAGCACGGTGTAATAAACCCATATGGAGCGAAATCCTCTATGCCTGGGCATCCCTGCTGCATGGGAGAGAAGCGCGATTGCACCTGTGGAAAGAGCCTTAAGGAAAGGGAAATGTTTTTCACTCTGCTCCCCAGCAGCATATCTGTGGAAAGTGCAGCAAGCTGCCGGAGAGAAGAGCAGGAGCCGTTGGACTTCTGGTCTGGAAAAGATTGCGAAGCAGGAGAGCCGGCAATACAAGTATCCCCGGCTCCCAGTGCAGAGAGACAGAAGCCTGGCTGCTAAGGAGACAGGAAGGGATGCGTAGGGCAGGGCGCGTGCTCCACTCTTAGGAAGGAATCTGGGCAGAAAGCATGCCTGTCCTGAGCCTCTGGGCCCAAGGAGACAGCAGCTCCTTGGCCAGCTGTCCCTGGGGCAGACATGCGCTAGCCTCCAGGCGCCTACTCTGAACTCGCCGAATCAGCTCTCTGAAATAATGCGGAGTCAGATGCCGTCTTCCTCCATGATGGGGAAGCTCGGAGGAAGCATGGTGTTTAAGGGGAAGGAGTGGGCACAGTCCCCCAAAGCTCCCTAATCTGCGCACGGGCCTAGTGCAGGGATCCTGTCGCCTCCTCTCTCCTGTGGTGAAGGCACTGGCCTAGACCCGGAGTCTGCCTGATAGCCGGAGCAAATGGCAAAGCCTAACCTACCACAGAAGATGGTCATAGGCATAGAGTGCCATGCTAGGCCAAGCACGCTGCTGCAGGGTTGTGACTGTGTCTGCTTAGTTCCGCATAGCAAGGTGAATCCCGGGCGTAACCTCGGAGCCCGGGAAAGCAAGTCCCAAGAGGCACCAGCTCTCCCGCGGCTCTTCTTCGCTGCCGCGCAGAGTGAACACCCAAAGCCTTTCTGAGGAAGCAGCAGCGAAGTGCGGTTCGTGCCAAGCTGAAAACCTCTGCGTAAGCATAGTATTCCCTGGGAAATCAGAGTCGGATCTGAGGGCTGCTGTTGCTGCTTGCTTTAGACTCGTATTCGCAGCACGATGGGAGAAACCCGCATAGAGCGAAAGCCTCTTTGCCCTGGCATCCCCTCTGGGAAAGCACACCATTATTTCGGAAATCAGAGTCCGGTCTGAGTTATGCTCCTGTTTGCGTGAGCTGGTCTCCTCAGCACGGTGTAATAAACCCGCAGGGAGCGAAATCCTCTATGCCTGGGCATCCCCTCTGCCTGAGAGAGAAGCGCCGTTGCGCCTCTGGAAAGAGCATTAAAGAAAAGGGACACGTTTTTCAGGGCGGTCCCAAGGAGTAGTCTGTGGTAGGTGCAGCACGCTGCTCGGGGAGAAGAGCAAGTGCTGTTGGCCATGGTCTCGAAAAGGTGGCGAAGCAGGAGACCGGCCCTGGAAGGCACAGCGCCCGGAGGAAATACAAATGTCACCCACTCCCAGTGCAGAGAGACAGAAGCCTAGCTGCGAAGGAGACAGGAGAGGATGAGTAGGGCAGGGCATGTGCTCCACTCTTGGGAAGGAGTCTGGGCGGAGAGCATGCCTGTCCTTAACTCTGGGCCCAAGGAGACAGCAGTTCCTTGGCCACCCGTCCCTGGGGCAGACATGCGCTAGCCACCAGGCGCCTACTCTGAACTCGCAGAAACAGCTCCCTGAAATAACGGGGAGTCAGATGCCATCTTCCTCCAGGATGTGGAAGCTCGGAGGAGGCACGAGGTTTAAGGGGAAGGAGTGGGCACAGTCCCACAAACTCTCTAATCTGTGCACGGGCCGTGTGTAGGGATCCTGTCGCCTCCTCTCTCCTGTGGTGAAGGCACTGGCCTAGACCCCTAGGTTGCCTGAGAGCCGGAGCAAAAGCCAAAGCCTAACCTACCCCAGGAAATGGTCATAGGCATAGAGTGCCATGCTAGGCCAAGCACGCTGCTGCAGGGTTGTGACTGTGTCTGCTTAGTTCGGCATAGCAAGGTGAATCCCGGGCGTAAACTCGGAGACCGGGAGAGCAAGTCCCAAGAGGAAACAGCTCTCCCGCGGCTCTTCTTCCCTCCCGCGCAGAGTGAACACCCAAAGCCTTTCTGAGGAAGCAGCAGCGAAGTGCGGTTCGTGCCATGTGAAAACCTCTGCGAAAGCATAGCAGTCGCTGGGAAATTAGAGTCGGATCTGAGAGCTGCTGTTGCTGCTTGCTTTAGCCTAGTATTTGCAGAACGATGGGAGAAACCCGCATGGAGCGAAAGCCTCTTTGCCCTGGCATCCCCTCTGGGAAAGCACAGCATTCTTTGGGAAATCAGAGTCCGGTCTGAGGGATGCTCCTGTTTGCTTGAGCTGGTCTCCTCAGCACGGTGTAATAAACCCATATGGAGCGAAATCCTCTATGCCTGGGCATCCCTGCTGCATGGGAGAGAAGCGCGATTGCACCTGTGGAAAGAGCCTTAAGGAAAGGGAAATGTTTTTCACTCTGCTCCGCAGGAGCATATCTGTGGAAAGTGCAGCAAGCTGCCGGAGAGAAGAGCAGGAACCGTTGGACTTCTGGTCTGGAAAAGATTGCGAAGCAGGAGAGCCGGCAATACAAGTATCCCCGGCTCCCAGTGCAGAGAGACAGAAGCCTGGCTGCTAAGGAGACAGGAAGGGATGCGTAGGGCAGGGCGCGTGCTCCACTCTTAGGAAGGAATCTGGGCAGAAAGCATGCCTGTCCTGAGCCTCTGGGCCCAAGGAGACAGCAGCTCCTTGGCCAGCTGTCCCTGGGGCAGACATGCGCTAGCCTCCAGGCGCCTACTCTGAACTCGCCGAATCAGCTCTCTGAAATAATGCGGAGTCAGATGCCGTCTTCCTCCATGATGGGGAAGCTCGGAGGAAGCATGGTGTTTAAGGGGAAGGAGTGGGCACAGTCCCCCAAAGCTCCCTAATCTGCGCACGGGCCTAGTGCAGGGATCCTGTCGCCTCCTCTCTCCTGTGGTGAAGGCACTGGCCTAGACCCGGAGTCTGCCTGATAGCCGGAGCAAATGGCAAAGCCTAACCTACCACAGAAGATGGTCATAGGCATAGAGTGCCATGCTAGGCCAAGCACGCTGCTGCAGGGTTGTGACTGTGTCTGCTTAGTTCCGCATAGCAAGGTGAATCCCGGGCGTAACCTCGGAGCCCGGGAAAGCAAGTCCCAAGAGGCACCAGCTCTCCCGCGGCTCTTCTTCGCTGCCGCGCAGAGTGAACACCCAAAGCCTTTCTGAGGAAGCAGCAGCGAAGTGCGGTTCGTGCCAAGCTGAAAACCTCTGCGTAAGCATAGTATTCCCTGGGAAATCAGAGTCGGATCTGAGGGCTGCTGTTGCTGCTTGCTTTAGACTCGTATTCGCAGCACGATGGGAGAAACCCGCATAGAGCGAAAGCCTCTTTGCCCTGGCATCCCCTCTGGGAAAGCACACCATTATTTCGGAAATCAGAGCCCGGTCTGAGTTATGCTCCTGTTTGCGTGAGCTGGTCTCCTCAGCACGGTGTAATAAACCCGCAGGGAGCGAAATCCTCTATGCCTGGGCATCCCCTCTGCCTGAGAGAGAAGCGCCGTTGCGCCTCTGGAAAGAGCATTAAAGAAAAGGGACACGTTTTTCAGGGCGGTCCCAAGGAGTAGTCTGTGGTAGGTGCAGCACGCTGCTCGGGGAGAAGAGCAAGTGCTGTTGGCCATGGTCTCGAAAAGGTGGCGAAGCAGGAGACCGGCCCTGGAAGGCACAGCGCCCGGAGGAAATACAAATGTCACCCACTCCCAGTGCAGAGAGACAGAAGCCTAGCTGCGAAGGAGACAGGAGAGGATGAGTAGGGCAGGGCATGTGCTCCACTCTTGGGAAGGAGTCTGGGCGGAGAGCATGCCTGTCCTTAACTCTGGGCCCAAGGAGACAGCAGTTCCTTGGCCACCCCGTCCCTGGGGCAGACATGCGCTAGCCACCAGGCGCCTACTCTGAACTCGCAGAAACAGCTCCCTGAAATAACGGGGAGTCAGATGCCATCTTCCTCCAGGATGTGGAAGCTCGGAGGAGGCACGAGGTTTAAGGGGAAGGAGTGGGCACAGTCCCACAAACTCTCTAATCTGTGCACGGGCCGTGTGTAGGGATCCTGTCGCCTCCTCTCTCCTGTGGTGAAGGCACTGGCCTAGACCCCTAGGTTGCCTGAGAGCCGGAGCAAAAGCCAAAGCCTAACCTACCCCAGGAAATGGTCATAGGCATAGAGTGCCATGCTAGGCCAAGCACGCTGCTGCAGGGTTGTGACTGTGTCTGCTTAGTTCGGCATAGCAAGGTGAATCCCGGGCGTAAACTCGGAGACCGGGAGAGCAAGTCCCAAGAGGCAACAGCTCTCCCGCGGCTCTTCTTCCCTCCCGCGCAGAGTGAACACCCAAAGCCTTTCTGAGGAAGCAGCAGCGAAGTGCGGTTCGTGCCATGTGAAAACCTCTGCGAAAGCATAGCAGTCGCTGGGAAATTAGAGTCGGATCTGAGAGCTGCTGTTGCTGCTTGCTTTAGCCTAGTATTTGCAGAACGATGGGAGAAACCCGCATGGAGCGAAAGCCTCTTTGCCCTGGCATCCCCTCTGGGAAAGCACAGCATTCTTTGGGAAATCAGAGTCCGGTCTGAGGGATGCTCCTGTTTGCTTGAGCTGGTCTCCTCAGCACGGTGTAATAAACCCATATGGAGCGAAATCCTCTATGCCTGGGCATCCCTGCTGCATGGGAGAGAAGCGCGATTGCACCTGTGGAAAGAGCCTTAAGGAAAGGGAAATGTTTTTCACTCTGCTCCGCAGGAGCATATCTGTGGAAAGTGCAGCAAGCTGCCGGAGAGAAGAGCAGGAGCCGTTGGACTTCTGGTCTGGAAAAGATTGCGAAGCAGGAGAGCCGGCAATACAGGTATCCCCGGCTCCCAGTGCAGAGAGACAGAAGCCTGGCTGCTAAGGAGACAGGAAGGGATGCGTAGGGCAGGGCGCGTGCTCCACTCTTAGGAAGGAATCTGGGCAGAAAGCATGCCTGTCCTGAGCCTCTGGGCCCAAGGAGACAGCAGCTCCTTGGCCAGCTGTCCCTGGGGCAGACATGCGCTAGCCTCCAGGCGCCTACTCTGAACTCGCCGAATCAGCTCTCTGAAATAATGCGGAGTCAGATGCCGTCTTCCTCCATGATGGGGAAGCTCGGAGGAAGCATGGTGTTTAAGGGGAAGGAGTGGGCACAGTCCCCCAAAGCTCCCTAATCTGCGCACGGGCCTAGTGCAGGGATCCTGTCGCCTCCTCTCTCCTGTGGTGAAGGCACTGGCCTAGACCCGGAGTCTGCCTGATAGCCGGAGCAAATGGCAAAGCCTAACCTACCACAGAAGATGGTCATAGGCATAGAGTGCCATGCTAGGCCAAGCACGCTGCTGCAGGGTTGTGACTGTGTCTGCTTAGTTCCGCATAGCAAGGTGAATCCCGGGCGTAACCTCGGAGCCCGGGAAAGCAAGTCCCAAGAGGCACCAGCTCTCCCGCGGCTCTTCTTCGCTGCCGCGCAGAGTGAACACCCAAAGCCTTTCTGAGGAAGCAGCAGCGAAGTGCGGTTCGTGCCAAGCTGAAAACCTCTGCGTAAGCATAGTATTCCCTGGGAAATCAGAGTCGGATCTGAGGGCTGCTGTTGCTGCTTGCTTTAGACTCGTATTCGCAGCACGATGGGAGAAACCCGCATAGAGCGAAAGCCTCTTTGCCCTGGCATCCCCTCTGGGAAAGCACACCATTATTTCGGAAATCAGAGTCCGGTCTGAGTTATGCTCCTGTTTGCGTGAGCTGGTCTCCTCAGCACGGTGTAATAAACCCGCAGGGAGCGAAATCCTCTATGCCTGGGCATCCCCTCTGCCTGAGAGAGAAGCGCCGTTGCGCCTCTGGAAAGAGCATTAAAGAAAAGGGACACGTTTTTCAGGGCGGTCCCAAGGAGTAGTCTGTGGTAGGTGCAGCACGCTGCTCGGGGAGAAGAGCAAGTGCTGTTGGCCATGGTCTCGAAAAGGTGGCGAAGCAGGAGACCGGCCCTGGAAGGCACAGCGCCCGGAGGAAATACAAATGTCACCCACTCCCAGTGCAGAGAGACAGAAGCCTAGCTGCGAAGGAGACAGGAGAGGATGAGTAGGGCAGGGCATGTGCTCCACTCTTGGGAAGGAGTCTGGGCGGAGAGCATGCCTGTCCTTAACTCTGGGCCCAAGGAGACAGCAGTTCCTTGGCCACCCGTCCCTGGGGCAGACATGCGCTAGCCACCAGGCGCCTACTCTGAACTCGCAGAAACAGCTCCCTGAAATAACGGGGAGTCAGATGCCATCTTCCTCCAGGATGTGGAAGCTCGGAGGAGGCACGAGGTTTAAGGGGAAGGAGTGGGCACAGTCCCACAAACTCTCTAATCTGTGCACGGGCCGTGTGTAGGGATCCTGTCGCCTCCTCTCTCCTGTGGTGAAGGCACTGGCCTAGACCCCTAGGTTGCCTGAGAGCCGGAGCAAAAGCCAAAGCCTAACCTACCCCAGGAAATGGTCATAGGCATAGAGTGCCATGCTAGGCCAAGCACGCTGCTGCAGGGTTGTGACTGTGTCTGCTTAGTTCGGCATAGCAAGGTGAATCCCGGGCGTAAACTCGGAGACCGGGAGAGCAAGTCCCAAGAGGCAACAGCTCTCCCGCGGCTCTTCTTCCCTCCCGCGCAGAGTGAACACCCAAAGCCTTTCTGAGGAAGCAGCAGCGAAGTGCGGTTCGTGCCATGTGAAAACCTCTGCGAAAGCATAGCAGTCGCTGGGAAATTAGAGTCGGATCTGAGAGCTGCTGTTGCTGCTTGCTTTAGCCTAGTATTTGCAGAACGATGGGAGAAACCCGCATGGAGCGAAAGCCTCTTTGCCCTGGCATCCCCTCTGGGAAAGCACAGCATTCTTTGGGAAATCAGAGTCCGGTCTGAGGGATGCTCCTGTTTGCTTGAGCTGGTCTCCTCAGCACGGTGTAATAAACCCATATGGAGCGAAATCCTCTATGCCTGGGCATCCCTGCTGCATGGGAGAGAAGCGCGATTGCACCTGTGGAAAGAGCCTTAAGGAAAGGGAAATGTTTTTCACTCTGCTCCCCAGGAGCATATCTGTGGAAAGTGCAGCAAGCTGCCGGAGAGAAGAGCAGGAGCCGTTGGACTTCTGGTCTGGAAAAGATTGCGAAGCAGGAGAGCCGGCAATACAAGTATCCCCGGCTCCCAGTGCAGAGAGACAGAAGCCTGGCTGCTAAGGAGACAGGAAGGGATGCGTAGGGCAGGGCGCGTGCTCCACTCTTAGGAAGGAATCTGGGCAGAAAGCATGCCTGTCCTGAGCCTCTGGGCCCAAGGAGACAGCAGCTCCTTGGCCAGCTGTCCCTGGGGCAGACATGCGCTAGCCTCCAGGCGCCTACTCTGAACTCGCCGAATCAGCTCTCTGAAATAATGCGGAGTCAGATGCCGTCTTCCTCCATGATGGGGAAGCTCGGAGGAAGCATGGTGTTTAAGGGGAAGGAGTGGGCACAGTCCCCCAAAGCTCCCTAATCTGCGCACGGGCCTAGTGCAGGGATCCTGTCGCCTCCTCTCTCCTGTGGTGAAGGCACTGGCCTAGACCCGGAGTCTGCCTGATAGCCGGAGCAAATGGCAAAGCCTAACCTACCACAGAAGATGGTCATAGGCATAGAGTGCCATGCTAGGCCAAGCACGCTGCTGCAGGGTTGTGACTGTGTCTGCTTAGTTCCGCATAGCAAGGTGAATCCCGGGCGTAACCTCGGAGCCCGGGAAAGCAAGTCCCAAGAGGCACCAGCTCTCCCGCGGCTCTTCTTCGCTGCCGCGCAGAGTGAACACCCAAAGCCTTTCTGAGGAAGCAGCAGCGAAGTGCGGTTCGTGCCAAGCTGAAAACCTCTGCGTAAGCATAGTATTCCCTGGGAAATCAGAGTCGGATCTGAGGGCTGCTGTTGCTGCTTGCTTTAGACTCGTATTCGCAGCACGATGGGAGAAACCCGCATAGAGCGAAAGCCTCTTTGCCCTGGCATCCCCTCTGGGAAAGCACACCATTATTTCGGAAATCAGAGTCCGGTCTGAGTTATGCTCCTGTTTGCGTGAGCTGGTCTCCTCAGCACGGTGTAATAAACCCGCAGGGAGCGAAATCCTCTATGCCTGGGCATCCCCTCTGCCTGAGAGAGAAGCGCCGTTGCGCCTCTGGAAAGAGCATTAAAGAAAAGGGACACGTTTTTCAGGGCGGTCCCAAGGAGTAGTCTGTGGTAGGTGCAGCACGCTGCTCGGGGAGAAGAGCAAGTGCTGTTGGCCATGGTCTCGAAAAGGTGGCGAAGCAGGAGACCGGCCCTGGAAGGCACAGCGCCCGGAGGAAATACAAATGTCACCCACTCCCAGTGCAGAGAGACAGAAGCCTAGCTGCGAAGGAGACAGGAGAGGAAGAGTAGGGCAGGGCATGTGCTCCACTCTTGGGAAGGAGTCTGGGCGGAGAGCATGCCTGTCCTTAACTCTGGGCCCAAGGAGACAGCAGTTCCTTGGCCACCCCGTCCCTGGGGCAGACATGCGCTAGCCACCAGGCGCCTACCCTGAACTCGCAGAAACAGCTCCCTGAAATAACGGGGAGTCAGATGCCATCTTCCTCCAGGATGTGGAAGCTCGGAGGAGGCACGAGGTTTAAGGGGAAGGAGTGGGCACAGTCCCACAAACTCTCTAATCTGTGCACGGGCCGTGTGTAGGGATCCTGTCGCCTCCTCTCTCCTGTGGTGAAGGCACTGGCCTAGACCCCTAGGTTGCCTGAGAGCCGGAGCAAAAGCCAAAGCCTAACCTACCCCAGGAAATGGTCATAGGCATAGAGTGCCATGCTAGGCCAAGCACGCTGCTGCAGGGTTGTGACTGTGTCTGCTTAGTTCGGCATAGCAAGGTGAATCCCGGGCGTAAACTCGGAGACCGGGAGAGCAAGTCCCAAGAGGCAACAGCTCTCCCGCGGCTCTTCTTCCCTCCCGCGCAGAGTGAACACCCAAAGCCTTTCTGAGGAAGCAGCAGCGAAGTGCGGTTCGTGCCATGTGAAAACCTCTGCGAAAGCATAGCAGTCGCTGGGAAATTAGAGTCGGATCTGAGAGCTGCTGTTGCTGCTTGCTTTAGCCTAGTATTTGCAGAACGATGGGAGAAACCCGCATGGAGCGAAAGCCTCTTTGCCCTGGCATCCCCTCTGGGAAAGCACAGCATTCTTTGGGAAATCAGAGTCCGGTCTGAGGGATGCTCCTGTTTGCTTGAGCTGGTCTCCTCAGCACGGTGTAATAAACCCATATGGAGCGAAATCCTCTATGCCTGGGCATCCCTGCTGCATGGGAGAGAAGCGCGATTGCACCTGTGGAAAGAGCCTTAAGGAAAGGGAAATGTTTTTCACTCTGCTCCCCAGGAGCATATCTGTGGAAAGTGCAGCAAGCTGCCGGAGAGAAGAGCAGGAGCCGTTGGACTTCTGGTCTGGAAAAGATTGCGAAGCAGGAGAGCCGGCAATACAAGTATCCCCGGCTCCCAGTGCAGAGAGACAGAAGCCTGGCTGCTAAGGAGACAGGAAGGGATGCGTAGGGCAGGGCGCGTGCTCCACTCTTAGGAAGGAATCTGGGCAGAAAGCATGCCTGTCCTGAGCCTCTGGGCCCAAGGAGACAGCAGCTCCTTGGCCAGCTGTCCTTGGGGCAGACATGCGCTAGCCTCCAGGCGCCTACTCTGAACTCGCCGAATCAGCTCTCTGAAATAATGCGGAGTCAGATGCCGTCTTCCTCCATGATGGGGAAGCTCGGAGGAAGCATGGTGTTTAAGGGGAAGGAGTGGGCACAGTCCCCCAAAGCTCCCTAATCTGCGCACGGGCCTAGTGCAGGGATCCTGTCGCCTCCTCTCTCCTGTGGTGAAGGCACTGGCCTGGACCCGGAGTCTGCCTGATAGCCGGAGCAAATGGCAAAGCCTAACCTACCACAGAAGATGGTCATAGGCATAGAGTGCCATGCTAGGCCAAGCACGCTGCTGCAGGGTTGTGACTGTGTCTGCTTAGTTCCGCATAGCAAGGTGAATCCCGGGCGTAACCTCGGAGCCCGGGAAAGCAAGTCCCAAGAGGCACCAGCTCTCCCGCGGCTCTTCTTCGCTGCCGCGCAGAGTGAACACCCAAAGCCTTTCTGAGGAAGCAGCAGCGAAGTGCGGTTCGTGCCAAGCTGAAAACCTCTGCGTAAGCATAGTATTCCCTGGGAAATCAGAGTCGGATCTGAGGGCTGCTGTTGCTGCTTGCTTTAGACTCGTATTCGCAGCACGATGGGAGAAACCCGCATAGAGCGAAAGCCTCTTTGCCCTGGCATCCCCTCTGGGAAAGCACACCATTATTTCGGAAATCAGAGTCCGGTCTGAGTTATGCTCCTGTTTGCGTGAGCTGGTCTCCTCAGCACGGTGTAATAAACCCGCAGGGAGCGAAATCCTCTATGCCTGGGCATCCCCTCTGCCTGAGAGAGAAGCGCCGTTGCGCCTCTGGAAAGAGCATTAAAGAAAAGGGACACGTTTTTCAGGGCGGTCCCAAGGAGTAGTCTGTGGTAGGTGCAGCACGCTGCTCGGGGAGAAGAGCAAGTGCTGTTGGCCATGGTCTCGAAAAGGTGGCGAAGCAGGAGACCGGCCCTGGAAGGCACAGCGCCCGGAGGAAATACAAATGTCACCCACTCCCAGTGCAGAGAGACAGAAGCCTAGCTGCGAAGGAGACAGGAGAGGATGAGTAGGGCAGGGCATGTGCTCCACTCTTGGGAAGGAGTCTGGGCGGAGAGCATGCCTGTCCTTAACTCTGGGCCCAAGGAGACAGCAGTTCCTTGGCCACCCGTCCCTGGGGCAGACATGCGCTAGCCACCAGGCGCCTACTCTGAACTCGCAGAAACAGCTCCCTGAAATAACGGGGAGTCAGATGCCATCTTCCTCCAGGATGTGGAAGCTCGGAGGAGGCACGAGGTTTAAGGGGAAGGAGTGGGCACAGTCCCACAAACTCTCTAATCTGTGCACGGGCCGTGTGTAGGGATCCTGTCGCCTCCTCTCTCCTGTGGTGAAGGCACTGGCCTAGACCCCTAGGTTGCCTGAGAGCCGGAGCAAAAGCCAAAGCCTAACCTACCCCAGGAAATGGTCATAGGCATAGAGTGCCATGCTAGGCCAAGCACGCTGCTGCAGGGTTGTGACTGTGTCTGCTTAGTTCGGCATAGCAAGGTGAATCCCGGGCGTAAACTCGGAGACCGGGAGAGCAAGTCCCAAGAGGCAACAGCTCTCCCGCGGCTCTTCTTCCCTCCCGCGCAGAGTGAACACCCAAAGCCTTTCTGAGGAAGCAGCAGCGAAGTGCGGTTCGTGCCATGTGAAAACCTCTGCGAAAGCATAGCAGTCGCTGGGAAATTAGAGTCGGATCTGAGAGCTGCTGTTGCTGCTTGCTTTAGCCTAGTATTTGCAGAACGATGGGAGAAACCCGCATGGAGCGAAAGCCTCTTTGCCCTGGCATCCCCTCTGGGAAAGCACAGCATTCTTTGGGAAATCAGAGTCCGGTCTGAGGGATGCTCCTGTTTGCTTGAGCTGGTCTCCTCAGCACGGTGTAATAAACCCATATGGAGCGAAATCCTCTATGCCTGGGCATCCCTGCTGCATGGGAGAGAAGCGCGATTGCACCTGTGGAAAGAGCCTTAAGGAAAGGGAAATGTTTTTCACTCTGCTCCGCAGGAGCATATCTGTGGAAAGTGCAGCAAGCTGCCGGAGAGAAGAGCAGGAGCCGTTGGACTTCTGGTCTGGAAAAGATTGCGAAGCAGGAGAGCCGGCAATACAAGTATCCCCGGCTCCCAGTGCAGAGAGACAGAAGCCTGGCTGCTAAGGAGACAGGAAGGGATGCGTAGGGCAGGGCGCGTGCTCCACTCTTAGGAAGGAATCTGGGCAGAAAGCATGCCTGTCCTGAGCCTCTGGGCCCAAGGAGACAGCAGCTCCTTGGCCAGCTGTCCCTGGGGCAGACATGCGCTAGCCTCCAGGCGCCTACTCTGAACTCGCCGAATCAGCTCTCTGAAATAATGCGGAGTCAGATGCCGTCTTCCTCCATGATGGGGAAGCTCGGAGGAAGCATGGTGTTTAAGGGGAAGGAGTGGGCACAGTCCCCCAAAGCTCCCTAATCTGCGCACGGGCCTAGTGCAGGGATCCTGTCGCCTCCTCTCTCCTGTGGTGAAGGCACTGGCCTAGACCCGGAGTCTGCCTGATAGCCGGAGCAAATGGCAAAGCCTAACCTACCACAGAAGATGGTCATAGGCATAGAGTGCCATGCTAGGCCAAGCACGCTGCTGCAGGGTTGTGACTGTGTCTGCTTAGTTCCGCATAGCAAGGTGAATCCCGGGCGTAACCTCGGAGCCCGGGAAAGCAAGTCCCAAGAGGCACCAGCTCTCCCGCGGCTCTTCTTCGCTGCCGCGCAGAGTGAACACCCAAAGCCTTTCTGAGGAAGCAGCAGCGAAGTGCGGTTCGTGCCAAGCTGAAAACCTCTGCGTAAGCATAGTATTCCCTGGGAAATCAGAGTCGGATCTGAGGGCTGCTGTTGCTGCTTGCTTTAGACTCGTATTCGCAGCACGATGGGAGAAACCCGCATAGAGCGAAAGCCTCTTTGCCCTGGCATCCCCTCTGGGAAAGCACACCATTATTTCGGAAATCAGAGTCCGGTCTGAGTTATGCTCCTGTTTGCGTGAGCTGGTCTCCTCAGCACGGTGTAATAAACCCGCAGGGAGCGAAATCCTCTATGCCTGGGCATCCCCTCTGCCTGAGAGAGAAGCGCCGTTGCGCCTCTGGAAAGAGCATTAAAGAAAAGGGACACGTTTTTCAGGGCGGTCCCAAGGAGTAGTCTGTGGTAGGTGCAGCACGCTGCTCGGGGAGAAGAGCAAGTGCTGTTGGCCATGGTCTCGAAAAGGTGGCGAAGCAGGAGACCGGCCCTGGAAGGCACAGCGCCCGGAGGAAATACAAATGTCACCCACTCCCAGTGCAGAGAGACAGAAGCCTAGCTGCGAAGGAGACAGGAGAGGATGAGTAGGGCAGGGCATGTGCTCCACTCTTGGGAAGGAGTCTGGGCGGAGAGCATGCCTGTCCTTAACTCTGGGCCCAAGGAGACAGCAGTTCCTTGGCCACCCGTCCCTGGGGCAGACATGCGCTAGCCACCAGGCGCCTACTCTGAACTCGCAGAAACAGCTCCCTGAAATAACGGGGAGTCAGATGCCATCTTCCTCCAGGATGTGGAAGCTCGGAGGAGGCACGAGGTTTAAGGGGAAGGAGTGGGCACAGTCCCACAAACTCTCTAATCTGTGCACGGGCCGTGTGTAGGGATCCTGTCGCCTCCTCTCTCCTGTGGTGAAGGCACTGGCCTAGACCCCTAGGTTGCCTGAGAGCCGGAGCAAAAGCCAAAGCCTAACCTACCCCAGGAAATGGTCATAGGCATAGAGTGCCATGCTAGGCCAAGCACGCTGCTGCAGGGTTGTGACTGTGTCTGCTTAGTTCGGCATAGCAAGGTGAATCCCGGGCGTAAACTCGGAGACCGGGAGAGCAAGTCCCAAGAGGCAACAGCTCTCCCGCGGCTCTTCTTCCCTCCCGCGCAGAGTGAACACCCAAAGCCTTTCTGAGGAAGCAGCAGCGAAGTGCGGTTCGTGGCATGTGAAAACCTCTGCGAAAGCATAGCAGTCGCTGGGAAATTAGAGTCGGATCTGAGAGCTGCTGTTGCTGCTTGCTTTAGCCTAGTATTTGCAGAACGATGGGAGAAACCCGCCTGGAGCGAAAGCCTCTTTGCCCTGGCATCCCCTCTGGGAAAGCACAGCATTCTTTGGGAAATCAGAGTCCGGTCTGAGGGATGCTCCTGTTTGCTTGAGCTGGTCTCCTCAGCACGGTGTAATAAACCCATATGGAGCGAAATCCTCTATGCCTGGGCATCCCTGCTGCATGGGAGAGAAGCGCGATTGCACCTGTGGAAAGAGCCTTAAGGAAAGGGAAATGTTTTTCACTCTGCTCCGCAGGAGCATATCTGTGGAAAGTGCAGCAAGCTGCCGGAGAGAAGAGCAGGAGCCGTTGGACTTCTGGTCTGGAAAAGATTGCGAAGCAGGAGAGCCGGCAATACAAGTATCCCCGGCTCCCAGTGCAGAGAGACAGAAGCCTGGCTGCTAAGGAGACAGGAAGGGATGCGTAGGGCAGGGCGCGTGCTCCACTCTTAGGAAGGAATCTGGGCAGAAAGCATGCCTGTCCTGAGCCTCTGGGCCCAAGGAGACAGCAGCTCCTTGGCCAGCTGTCCCTGGGGCAGACATGCGCTAGCCTCCAGGCGCCTACTCTGAACTCGCCGAATCAGCTCTCTGAAATAATGCGGAGTCAGATGCCGTCTTCCTACATGATGGGGAAGCTCGGAGGAAGCATGGTGTTTAAGGGGAAGGAGTGGGCACAGTCCCCCAAAGCTCCCTAATCTGCGCACGGGCCTAGTGCAGGGATCCTGTCGCCTCCTCTCTCCTGTGGTGAAGGCACTGGCCTAGACCCGGAGTCTGCCTGATAGCCGGAGCAAATGGCAAAGCCTAACCTACCACAGAAGATGGTCATAGGCATAGAGTGCCATGCTAGGCCAAGCACGCTGCTGCAGGGTTGTGACTGTGTCTGCTTAGTTCCGCATAGCAAGGTGAATCCCGGGCGTAACCTCGGAGCCCGGGAAAGCAAGTCCCAAGAGGCACCAGCTCTCCCGCGGCTCTTCTTCGCTGCCGCGCAGAGTGAACACCCAAAGCCTTTCTGAGGAAGCAGCAGCGAAGTGCGGTTCGTGCCAAGCTGAAAACCTCTGCGTAAGCATAGTATTCCCTGGGAAATCAGAGTCGGATCTGAGGGCTGCTGTTGCTGCTTGCTTTAGACTCGTATTCGCAGCACGATGGGAGAAACCCGCATAGAGCGAAAGCCTCTTTGCCCTGGCATCCCCTCTGGGAAAGCACACCATTATTTCGGAAATCAGAGTCCGGTCTGAGTTATGCTCCTGTTTGCGTGAGCTGGTCTCCTCAGCACGGTGTAATAAACCCGCAGGGAGCGAAATCCTCTATGCCTGGGCATCCCCTCTGCCTGAGAGAGAAGCGCCGTTGCGCCTCTGGAAAGAGCATTAAAGAAAAGGGACACGTTTTTCAGGGCGGTCCCAAGGAGTAGTCTGTGGTAGGTGCAGCACGCTGCTCGGGGAGAAGAGCAAGTGCTGTTGGCCATGGTCTCGAAAAGGTGGCGAAGCAGGAGACCGGCCCTGGAAGGCACAGCGCCCGGAGGAAATACAAATGTCACCCACTCCCAGTGCAGAGAGACAGAAGCCTAGCTGCGAAGGAGACAGGAGAGGATGAGTAGGGCAGGGCATGTGCTCCACTCTTGGGAAGGAGTCTGGGCGGAGAGCATGCCTGTCCTTAACTCTGGGCCCAAGGAGACAGCAGTTCCTTGGCCACCCGTCCCTGGGGCAGACATGCGCTAGCCACCAGGCGCCTACTCTGAACTCGCAGAAACAGCTCCCTGAAATAACGGGGAGTCAGATGCCATCTTCCTCCAGGATGTGGAAGCTCGGAGGAGGCACGAGGTTTAAGGGGAAGGAGTGGGCACAGTCCCACAAACTCTCTAATCTGTGCACGGGCCGTGTGTAGGGATCCTGTCGCCTCCTCTCTCCTGTGGTGAAGGCACTGGCCTAGACCCCTAGGTTGCCTGAGAGCCGGAGCAAAAGCCAAAGCCTAACCTACCCCAGGAAATGGTCATAGGCATAGAGTGCCATGCTAGGCCAAGCACGCTGCTGCAGGGTTGTGACTGTGTCTGCTTAGTTCGGCATAGCAAGGTGAATCCCGGGCGTAAACTCGGAGACCGGGAGAGCAAGTCCCAAGAGGCAACAGCTCTCCCGCGGCTCTTCTTCCCTCCCGCGCAGAGTGAACACCCAAAGCCTTTCTGAGGAAGCAGCAGCGAAGTGCGGTTCGTGCCATGTGAAAACCTCTGCGAAAGCATAGCAGTCGCTGGGAATTTAGAGTCGGATCTGAGAGCTGCTGTTGCTGCTTGCTTTAGCCTAGTATTTGCAGAACGATGGGAGAAACCCGCATGGAGCGAAAGCCTCTTTGCCCTGGCATCCCCTCTGGGAAAGCACAGCATTCTTTGGGAAATCAGAGTCCGGTCTGAGGGATGCTCCTGTTTGCTTGAGCTGGTCTCCTCAGCACGGTGTAATAAACCCATATGGAGCGAAATCCTGTATGCCTGGGCATCCCTGCTGCATGGGAGAGAAGCGCGATTGCACCTGTGGAAAGAGCCTTAAGGAAAGGGAAATGTTTTTCACTCTGCTCCGCAGGAGCATATCTGTGGAAAGTGCAGCAAGCTGCCGGAGAGAAGAGCAGGAGCCGTTGGACTTCTGGTCTGGAAAAGATTGCGAAGCAGGAGAGCCGGCAATACAAGTATCCCCGGCTCCCAGTGCAGAGAGACAGAAGCCTGGCTGCTAAGGAGACAGGAAGGGATGCGTAGGGCAGGGCGCGTGCTCCACTCTTAGGAATGAATCTGGGCAGAAAGCATGCCTGTCCTGAGCCTCTGGGCCCAAGGAGACAGCAGCTCCTTGGCCAGCTGTCCCTGGGGCAGACATGCGCTAGCCTCCAGGCGCCTACTCTGAACTCGCCGAATCAGCTCTCTGAAATAATGCGGAGTCAGATGCCGTCTTCCTCCATGATGGGGAAGCTCGGAGGAAGCATGGTGTTTAAGGGGAAGGAGTGGGCACAGTCCCCCAAAGCTCCCTAATCTGCGCACGGGCCTAGTGCAGGGATCCTGTCGCCTCCTCTCTCCTGTGGTGAAGGCACTGGCCTAGACCCGGAGTCTGCCTGATAGCCGGAGCAAATGGCAAAGCCTAACCTACCACAGAAGATGGTCATAGGCATAGAGTGCCATGCTAGGCCAAGCACGCTGCTGCAGGGTTGTGACTGTGTCTGCTTAGTTCCGCATAGCAAGGTGAATCCCGGGCGTAACCTCGGAGCCCGGGAAAGCAAGTCCCAAGAGGCACCAGCTCTCCCGCGGCTCTTCTTCGCTGCCGCGCAGAGTGAACACCCAAAGCCTTTCTGAGGAAGCAGCAGCGAAGTGCGGTTCGTGCCAAGCTGAAAACCTCTGCGTAAGCATAGTATTCCCTGGGAAATCAGAGTCGGATCTGAGGGCTGCTGTTGCTGCTTGCTTTAGACTCGTATTCGCAGCACGATGGGAGAAACCCGCATAGAGCGAAAGCCTCTTTGCCCTGGCATCCCCTCTGGGAAAGCACACCATTATTTCGGAAATCAGAGTCCGGTCTGAGTTATGCTCCTGTTTGCGTGAGCTGGTCTCCTCAGCACGGTGTAATAAACCCGCAGGGAGCGAAATCCTCTATGCCTGGGCATCCCGTCTGCCTGAGAGAGAAGCGCCGTTGCGCCTCTGGAAAGAGCATTAAAGAAAAGGGACACGTTTTTCAGGGCGGTCCCAAGGAGTAGTCTGTGGTAGGTGCAGCACGCTGCTCGGGGAGAAGAGCAAGTGCTGTTGGCCATGGTCTCGAAAAGGTGGCGAAGCAGGAGACCGGCCCTGGAAGGCACAGCGCCCGGAGGAAATACAAATGTCACCCACTCCCAGTGCAGAGAGACAGAAGCCTAGCTGCGAAGGAGACAGGAGAGGATGAGTAGGGCAGGGCATGTGCTCCACTCTTGGGAAGGAGTCTGGGCGGAGAGCATGCCTGTCCTTAACTCTGGGCCCAAGGAGACAGCAGTTCCTTGGCCACCCGTCCCTGGGGCAGACATGCGCTAGCCACAAGGCGCCTACTCTGAACTCGCAGAAACAGCTCCCTGAAATAACGGGGAGTCAGATGCCATCTTCCTCCAGGATGTGGAAGCTCGGAGGAGGCACGAGGTTTAAGGGGAAGGAGTGGGCACAGTCCCACAAACTCTCTAATCTGTGCACGGGCCGTGTGTAGGGATCCTGTCGCCTCCTCTCTCCTGTGGTGAAGGCACTGGCTTAGACCCCTAGGTTGCCTGAGAGCCGGAGCAAAAGCCAAAGCCTAACCTACCCCAGGAAATGGTCATAGGCATAGAGTGCCATGCTAGGCCAAGCACGCTGCTGCAGGGTTGTGACTGTGTCTGCTTAGTTCGGCATAGCAAGGTGAATCCCGGGCGTAAACTCGGAGACCGGGAGAGCAAGTCCCAAGAGGCAACAGCTCTCCCGCGGCTCTTCTTCCCTCCCGCGCAGAGTGAACACCCAAAGCCTTTCTGAGGAAGCAGCAGCGAAGTGCGGTTCGTGCCATGTGAAAACCTCTGCGAAAGCATAGCAGTCGCTGGGAATTTAGAGTCGGATCTGAGAGCTGCTGTTGCTGCTTGCTTTAGCCTAGTATTTGCAGAACGATGGGAGAAACCCGCATGGAGCGAAAGCCTCTTTACCCTGGCATCCCCTCTGGGAAAGCACAGCATTCTTTGGGAAATCAGAGTCCGGTCTGAGGGATGCTCCTGTTTGCTTGAGCTGGTCTCCTCAGCACGGTGTAATAAACCCATATGGAGCGAAATCCTCTATGCCTGGGCATCCCTGCTGCATGGGAGAGAAGCGCGATTGCACCTGTGGAAAGAGCCTTAAGGAAAGGGAAATGTTTTTCACTCTGCTCCCCAGCAGCATATCTGTGGAAAGTGCAGCAAGCTGCCGGAGAGAAGAGCAGGAGCCGTTGGACTTCTGGTCTGGAAAAGATTGCGAAGCAGGAGAGCCGGTAATACAAGTATCCCCGGCTCCCAGTGCAGAGAGACAGAAGCCTGGCTGCTAAGGAGACAGGAAGGGATGCGTAGGGCAGGGCGCGTGCTCCACTCTTAGGAAGGAATCTGGGCAGAAAGCATGCCTGTCCTGAGCCTCTGGGCCCAAGGAGACAGCAGCTCCTTGGCCAGCTGTCCCTGGGGCAGACATGCGCTAGCCTCCAGGCGCCTACTCTGAACTCGCCGAATCAGCTCTCTGAAATAATGCGGAGTCAGATGCCGTCTTCCTCCATGATGGGGAAGCTAGGAGGAAGCATGGTGTTTAAGGGGAAGGAGTGGGCACAGTCCCCCAAATCTCCCTAATCTGCAAACGGGCCTAGTGCAGGGATCCTGTCGCCTCCTCTCTCCTGTGGTGAAGGCACTGGCCTAGACCCGGAGTCTGCCTGATAGCCGGAGCAAATGGCAAAGCCTAACCTACCACAGAAGATGGTCATAGGCATAGAGTGCCATGCTAAGCCAAGCACGCTGCTGCAGGGTTGTGACTGTGTCTGCTTAGTTCCGCATAGCAAGGTGAATCCCGGGCGTAACCTCGGAGCCCGGGAAAGCAAGTCCCAAGAGGCACCAGCTCTCCCGCGGCTCTTCTTCGCTGCCGCGCAGAGTGAACACCCAAAGCCTTTCTGAGGAAGCAGCAGCGAAGTGCGGTTCGTGCCAAGCTGAAAACCTCTGCGTAAGCATAGTATTCCCTGGGAAATCAGAGTCGGATCTGAGGGCTGCTGTTGCTGCTTGCTTTAGACTCGTATTCGCAGCACGATGGGAGAAACCCGCATAGAGCGAAAGCCTCTTTGCCCTGGCATCCCCTCTGGGAAAGCACACCATTATTTCGGAAATCAGAGTCCGGTCTGAGTTATGCTCCTGTTTGCGTGAGCTGGTCTCCTCAGCACGGTGTAATAAACCCGCAGGGAGCGAAATCCTCTATGCCTGGGCATCCCCTCTGCCTGAGAGAGAAGCGCCGTTGCGCCTCTGGAAAGAGCATTAAAGAAAAGGGACACGTTTTTCAGGGCGGTCCCAAGGAGTAGTCTGTGGTAGGTGCAGCACGCTGCTCGGGGAGAAGAGCAAGTGCTGTTGGCCATGGTCTCGAAAAGGTGGCGAAGCAGGAGACCGGCCCTGGAAGGCACAGCGCCCGGAGGAAATACAAATGTCACCCACTCCCAGTGCAGAGAGACAGAAGCCTAGCTGCGAAGGAGACAGGAGAGGATGAGTAGGGCAGGGCATGTGCTCCACTCTTGGGAAGGAGTCTGGGCGGAGAGCATGCCTGTCCTTAACTCTGGGCCCAAGGAGACAGCAGTTCCTTGGCCACCCGTCCCTGGGGCAGACATGCGCTAGCCACCAGGCGCCTACTCTGAACTCGCAGAAACAGCTCCCTGAAATAACGGGGAGTCAGATGCCATCTTCCTCCAGGATGTGGAAGCTCGGAGGAGGCACGAGGTTTAAGGGGAAGGAGTGGGCACAGTCCCACAAACTCTCTAATCTGTGCACGGGCCATGTGTAGGGATCCTGTCGCCTCCTCTCTCCTGTGGTGAAGGCACTGGCCTAGACCCCTAGGTTGCCTGAGAGCCGGAGCAAAAGCCAAAGCCTAACCTACCCCAGGAAATGGTCATAGGCATAGAGTGCCATGCTAGGCCAAGCACGCTGCTGCAGGGTTGTGACTGTGTCTGCTTAGTTCGGCATAGCAAGGTGAATCCCGGGCGTAAACTCGGAGACCGGGAGAGCAAGTCCCAAGAGGCAACAGCTCTCCCGCGGCTCTTCTTCCCTCCCGCGCAGAGTGAACACCCAAAGCCTTTCTGAGGAAGCAGCAGCGAAGTGCGGTTCGTGCCATGTGAAAACCTCTGCGAAAGCATAGCAGTCGCTGGGAAATTAGAGTCGGATCTGAGAGCTGCTGTTGCTGCTTGCTTTAGCCTAGTATTTGCAGAACGATGGGAGAAACCCGCATGGAGCGAAAGCCTCTTTGCCCTGGCATCCCCTCTGGGAAAGCACAGCATTCTTTGGGAAATCAGAGTCCGGTCTGAGGGATGCTCCTGTTTGCTTGAGCTGGTCTCCTCAGCACGGTGTAATAAACCCATATGGAGCGAAATCCTCTATGCCTGGGCATCCCTGCTGCATGGGAGAGAAGCGCGATTGCACCTGTGGAAAGAGCCTTAAGGAAAGGGAAATGTTTTTCACTCTGCTCCGCAGGAGCATATCTGTGGAAAGTGCAGCAAGCTGCCGGAGAGAAGAGCAGGAGCCGTTGGACTTCTGGTCTGGAAAAGATTGCGTAGCAGGAGAGCCGGCGATACAAGTATCCCCGGCTCCCAGTGCAGAGAGACAGAAGCCTGGCTGCTAAGGAGACAGGAAGGGATGCGTAGGGCAGGGCGCGTGCTCCACTCTTAGGAAGGAATCTGGGCAGAAAGCATGCCTGTCCTGAGCCTCTGGGCCCAAGGAGACAGCAGCTCCTTGGCCAGCTGTCCCTGGGGCATACATGCGCTAGCCTCCAGGCGCCTACTCTGAACTCGCCGAATCAGCTCTCTGAAATAATGCGGAGTCAGATGCCGTCTTCCTCCATGATGGGGAAGCTCGGAGGAAGCATGGTGTTTAAGGGGAAGGAGTGGGCACAGTCCCCCAAAGCTCCCTAATCTGCGCACGGGCCTAGTGCAGGGATCCTGTCGCCTCCTCTCTCCTGTGGTGAAGGCACTGGCCTAGACCCGGAGTCTGCCTGATAGCCGGAGCAAATGGCAAAGCCTAACCTACCACAGAAGATGGTCATAGGCATAGAGTGCCATGCTAGGCCAAGCACGCTGCTGCAGGGTTGTGACTGTGTCTGCTTAGTTCCGCATAGCAAGGTGAATCCCGGGCGTAACCTCGGAGCCCGGGAAAGCAAGTCCCAAGAGGCACCAGCTCTCCCGCGGCTCTTCTTCGCTGCCGCGCAGAGTGAACACCCAAAGCCTTTCTGAGGAAGCAGCAGCGAAGTGCGGTTCGTGCCAAGCTGAAAACCTCTGCGTAAGCATAGTATTCCCTGGGAAATCAGAGTCGGATCTGAGGGCTGCTGTTGCTGCTTGCTTTAGACTCGTATTCGCAGCACGATGGGAGAAACCCGCATAGAGCGAAAGCCTCTTTGCCCTGGCATCCCCTCTGGGAAAGCACACCATTATTTCGGAAATCAGAGTCCGGTCTGAGTTATGCTCCTGTTTGCGTGAGCTGGTCTCCTCAGCACGGTGTAATAAACCCGCAGGGAGCGAAATCCTCTATGCCTGGGCATCCCGTCTGCCTGAGAGAGAAGCGCCGTTGCGCCTCTGGAAAGAGCATTAAAGAAAAGGGACACGTTTTTCAGGGCGGTCCCAAGGAGTAGTCTGTGGTAGGTGCAGCACGCTGCTCGGGGAGAAGAGCAAGTGCTGTTGGCCATGGTCTCGAAAAGGTGGCGAAGCAGGAGACCGGCCCTGGAAGGCACAGCGCCCGGAGGAAATACAAATGTCACCCACTCCCAGTGCAGAGAGACAGAAGCCTAGCTGCGAAGGAGACAGGAGAGGATGAGTAGGGCAGGGCATGTGCTCCACTCTTGGGAAGGAGTCTGGGCGGAGAGCATGCCTGTCCTTAACTCTGGGCCCAAGGAGACAGCAGTTCCTTGGCCACCCCGTCCCTGGGGCAGACATGCGCTAGCCACCAGGCGCCTACTCTGAACTCGCAGAAACAGCTCCCTGAAATAACGGGGAGTCAGATGCCATCTTCCTCCAGGATGTGGAAGCTCGGAGGAGGCACGAGGTTTAAGGGGAAGGAGTGGGCACAGTCCCACAAACTCTCTAATCTGTGCACGGGCCGTGTGTAGGGATCCTGTCGCCTCCTCTCTCCTGTGGTGAAGGCACTGGCCTAGACCCCTAGGTTGCCTGAGAGCCGGAGCAAAAGCCAAAGCCTAACCTACCCCAGGAAATGGTCATAGGCATAGAGTGCCATGCTAGGCCAAGCACGCTGCTGCAGGGTTGTGACTGTGTCTGCTTAGTTCGGCATAGCAAGGTGAATCCCGGGCGTAAACTCGGAGACCGGGAGAGCAAGTCCCAAGAGGCAACAGCTCTCCCGCGGCTCTTCTTCCCTCCCGCGCAGAGTGAACACCCAAAGCCTTTCTGAGGAAGCAGCAGCGAAGTGCGGTTCGTGCCATGTGAAAACCTCTGCGAAAGCATAGCAGTCGCTGGGAAATTAGAGTCGGATCTGAGAGCTGCTGTTGCTGCTTGCTTTAGCCTAGTATTTGCAGAACGATGGGAGAAACCCGCATGGAGCGAAAGCCTCTTTGCCCTGGCATCCCCTCTGGGAAAGCACAGCATTCTTTGGGAAATCAGAGTCCGGTCTGAGGGATGCTCCTGTTTGCGTGAGCTGGTCTCCTCAGCACGGTGTATTAAACCCATATGGAGCGAAATCCTCTATGCCTGGGCATCCCTGCTGCATGGGAGAGAAGCGCGATTGCACCTGTGGAAAGAGCCTTAAGGAAAGGGAAATGTTTTTCACTCTGCTCCGCAGGAGCATATCTGTGGAAAGTGCAGCAAGCTGCCGGACAGAAGAGCAGGAGCCGTTGGACTTCTGGTCTGGAAAAGATTGCGAAGCAGGAGAGCCGGCAATACAAGTATCCCCGGCTCCCAGTGCAGAGAGACAGAAGCCTGGCTGCTAAGGAGACAGGAAGGGATGCGTAGGGCAGGGCGCGTGCTCCACTCTTAGGAAGGAATCTGGGCAGAAAGCATGCCTGTCCTGAGCCTCTGGGCCCAAGGAGACAGCAGCTCCTTGGCCAGCTGTCCCTGGGGCAGACATGCGCTAGCCTCCAGGCGCCTACTCTGAACTCGCCGAATCAGCTCTCTGAAATAATGCGGAGTCAGATGCCGTCTTCCTCCATGATGGGGAAGCTCGGAGGAAGCATGGTGTTTAAGGGGAAGGAGTGGGCACAGTCCCCCAAAGCTCCCTAATCTGCGCACGGGCCTAGTGCAGGGATCCTGTCGCCTCCTCTCTCCTGTGGTGAAGGCACTGGCCTAGACCCGGAGTCTGCCTGATAGCCGGAGCAAATGGCAAAGCCTAACCTACCACAGAAGATGGTCATAGGCATAGAGTGCCATGCTAGGCCAAGCACGCTGCTGCAGGGTTGTGACTGTGTCTGCTTAGTTCCGCATAGCAAGGTGAATCCCGGGCGTAACCTCGGAGCCCGGGAAAGCAAGTCCCAAGAGGCACCAGCTCTCCCGCGGCTCTTCTTCGCTGCCGCGCAGAGTGAACACCCAAAGCCTTTCTGAGGAAGCAGCAGCGAAGTGCGGTTCGTGCCAAGCTGAAAACCTCTGCGTAAGCATAGTATTCCCTGGGAAATCAGAGTCGGATCTGAGGGCTGCTGTTGCTGCTTGCTTTAGACTCGTATTCGCAGCACGATGGGAGAAACCCGCATAGAGCGAAAGCCTCTTTGCCCTGGCATCCCCTCTGGGAAAGCACACCATTATTTCGGAAATCAGAGTCCGGTCTGAGTTATGCTCCTGTTTGCGTGAGCTGGTCTCCTCAGCACGGTGTAATAAACCCGCAGGGAGCGAAATCCTCTATGCCTGGGCATCCCCTCTGCCTGAGAGAGAAGCGCCGTTGCGCCTCTGGAAAGAGCATTAAAGAAAAGGGACACGTTTTTCAGGGCGGTCCCAAGGAGTAGTCTGTGGTAGGTGCAGCACGCTGCTCGGGGAGAAGAGCAAGTGCTGTTGGCCATGGTCTCGAAAAGGTGGCGAAGCAGGAGACCGGCCCTGGAAGGCACAGCGCCCGGAGGAAATACAAATGTCACCCACTCCCAGTGCAGAGAGACAGAAGCCTAGCTGCGAAGGAGACAGGAGAGGATGAGTAGGGCAGGGCATGTGCTCCACTCTTGGGAAGGAGTCTGGGCGGAGAGCATGCCTGTCCTTAACTCTGGGCCCAAGGAGACAGCAGTTCCTTGGCCACCCGTCCCTGGGGCAGACATGCGCTAGCCACAAGGCGCCTACTCTGAACTCGCAGAAACAGCTCCCTGAAATAACGGGGAGTCAGATGCCATCTTCCTCCAGGATGTGGAAGCTCGGAGGAGGCACGAGGTTTAAGGGGAAGGAGTGGGCACAGTCCCACAAACTCTCTAATCTGTGCACGGGCCGTGTGTAGGGATCCTGTCGCCTCCTCTCTCCTGTGGTGAAGGCACTGGCCTAGACCCCTAGGTTGCCTGAGAGCCGGAGCAAAAGCCAAAGCCTAACCTACCCCAGGAAATGGTCATAGGCATAGAGTGCCATGCTAGGCCAAGCACGCTGCTGCAGGGTTGTGACTGTGTCTGCTTAGTTCGGCATAGCAAGGTGAATCCCGGGCGTAAACTCGGAGACCGGGAGAGCAAGTCCCAAGAGGCAACAGCTCTCCCGCGGCTCTTCTTCCCTCCCGCGCAGAGTGAACACCCAAAGCCTTTCTGAGGAAGCAGCAGCGAAGTGCGGTTCGTGCCATGTGAAAACCTCTGCGAAAGCATAGCAGTCGCTGGGAAATTAGAGTCGGATCTGAGAGCTGCTGTTGCTGCTTGCTTTAGCCTAGTATTTGCAGAACGATGGGAGAAACCCGCATGGAGCGAAAGCCTCTTTGCCCTGGCATCCCCTCTGGGAAAGCACAGCATTCTTTGGGAAATCAGAGTCCGGTCTGAGGGATGCTCCTGTTTGCTTGAGCTGGTCTCCTCAGCACGGTGTAATAAACCCATATGGAGCGAAATCCTCTATGCCTGGGCATCCCTGCTGCATGGGAGAGAAGCGCGATTGCACCTGTGGAAAGAGCCTTAAGGAAAGGGAAATGTTTTTCACTCTGCTCCGCAGGAGCATATCTGTGGAAAGTGCAGCAAGCTGCCGGAGAGAAGAGCAGGAGCCGTTGGACTTCTGGTCTGGAAAAGATTGCGAAGCAGGAGAGCCGGCAATACAAGTATCCCCGGCTCCCAGTGCAGAGAGACAGAAGCCTGGCTGCTAAGGAGACAGGAAGGGATGCGTAGGGCAGGGCGCGTGCTCCACTCTTAGGAAGGAATCTGGGCAGAAAGCATGCCTGTCCTGAGCCTCTGGGCCCAAGGAGACAGCAGCTCCTTGGCCAGCTGTCCCTGGGGCAGACATGCGCTAGCCTCCAGGCGCCTACTCTGAACTCGCCGAATCAGCTCTCTGAAATAATGCGGAGTCAGATGCCGTCTTCCTCCATGATGGGGAAGCTCGGAGGAAGCATGGTGTTTAAGGGGAAGGAGTGGGCACAGTCCCCCAAAGCTCCCTAATCTGCGCACGGGCCTAGTGCAGGGATCCTGTCGCCTCCTCTCTCCTGTGGTGAAGGCACTGGCCTAGACCCGGAGTCTGCCTGATAGCCGGAGCAAATGGCAAAGCCTAACCTACCACAGAAGATGGTCATAGGCATAGAGTGCCATGCTAGGCCAAGCACGCTGCTGCAGGGTTGTGACTGTGTCTGCTTAGTTCCGCATAGCAAGGTGAATCCCGGGCGTAACCTCGGAGCCCGGGAAAGCAAGTCCCAAGAGGCACCAGCTCTCCCGCAGCTCTTCTTCGCTGCCGCGCAGAGTGAACACCCAAAGCCTTTCTGAGGAAGCAGCAGCGAAGTGCGGTTCGTGCCAAGCTGAAAACCTCTGCGTAAGCATAGTATTCCCTGGGAAATCAGAGTCGGATCTGAGGGCTGCTGTTGCTGCTTGCTTTAGACTCGTATTCGCAGCACGATGGGAGAAACCCGCATAGAGCGAAAGCCTCTTTGCCCTGGCATCCCCTCTGGGAAAGCACACCATTATTTCGGAAATCAGAGTCCGGTCTGAGTTATGCTCCTGTTTGCGTGAGCTGGTCTCCTCAGCACGGTGTAATAAACCCGCAGGGAGCGAAATCCTCTATGCCTGGGCATCCCCTCTGCCTGAGAGAGAAGCGCCGTTGCGCCTCTGGAAAGAGCATTAAAGAAAAGGGACACGTTTTTCAGGGCGGTCCCAAGGAGTAGTCTGTGGTAGGTGCAGCACGCTGCTCGGGGAGAAGAGCAAGTGCTGTTGGCCATGGTCTCGAAAAGGTGGCGAAGCAGGAGACCGGCCCTGGAAGGCACAGCGCCCGGAGGAAATACAAATGTCACCCACTCCCAGTGCAGAGAGACAGAAGCCTAGCTGCGAAGGAGACAGGAGAGGATGAGTAGGGCAGGGCATGTGCTCCACTCTTGGGAAGGAGTCTGGGCGGAGAGCATGCCTGTCCTTAACTCTGGGCCCAAGGAGACAGCAGTTCCTTGGCCACCCGTCCCTGGGGCAGACATGCGCTAGCCACCAGGCGCCTACTCTGAACTCGCAGAAACAGCTCCCTGAAATAACGGGGAGTCAGATGCCATCTTCCTCCAGGATGTGGAAGCTCGGAGGAGGCACGAGGTTTAAGGGGAAGGAGTGGGCACAGTCCCACAAACTCTCTAATCTGTGCACGGGCCGTGTGTAGGGATCCTGTCGCCTCCTCTCTCCTGTGGTGAAGGCACTGGCCTAGACCCCTAGGTTGCCTGAGAGCCGGAGCAAAAGCCAAAGCCTAACCTACCCCAGGAAATGGTCATAGGCATAGAGTGCCATGCTAGGCCAAGCACGCTGCTGCAGGGTTGTGACTGTGTCTGCTTAGTTCGGCATAGCAAGGTGAATCCCGGGCGTAAACTCGGAGACCGGGAGAGCAAGTCCCAAGAGGCAACAGCTCTCCCGCGGCTCTTCTTCCCTCCCGCGCAGAGTGAACACCCAAAGCCTTTCTGAGGAAGCAGCAGCGAAGTGCGGTTCGTGCCATGTGAAAACCTCTGCGAAAGCATAGCAGTCGCTGGGAAATTAGAGTCGGATCTCAGAGCTGCTGTTGCTGCTTGCTTTAGCCTAGTATTTGCAGAACGATGGGAGAAACCCGCATGGAGCGAAAGCCTCTTTGCCCTGGCATCCCCTCTGGGAAAGCACAGCATTCTTTGGGAAATCAGAGTCCGGTCTGAGGGATGCTCCTGTTTGCTTGAGCTGGTCTCCTCAGCACGGTGTAATAAACCCATATGGAGCGAAATCCTCTATGCCTGGGCATCCCTGCTGCATGGGAGAGAAGCGCGATTGCACCTGTGGAAAGAGCCTTAAGGAAAGGGAAATGTTTTTCACTCTGCTCCGCAGGAGCATATCTGTGGAAAGTGCAGCAAGCTGCCGGAGAGAAGAGCAGGAGCCGTTGGACTTCTGGTCTGGAAAAGATTGCGAAGCAGGAGAGCCGGCAATACAAGTATCCCCGGCTCCCAGTGCAGAGAGACAGAAGCCTGGCTGCTAAGGAGACAGGAAGGGATGCGTAGGGCAGGGCGCGTGCTCCACTCTTAGGAATGAATCTGGGCAGAAAGCATGCCTGCCCTGAGCCTCTGGGCCCAAGGAGACAGCAGCTCCTTGGCCAGCTGTCCCTGGGGCAGACATGCGCTAGCCTCCAGGCGCCTACTCTGAACTCGCCGAATCAGCTCTCTGAAATAATGCGGAGTCAGATGCCGTCTTCCTCCATGATGGGGAAGCTCGGAGGAAGCATGGTGTTTAAGGGGAAGGAGTGGGCACAGTCCCCCAAAGCTCCCTAATCTGCGCACGGGCCTAGTGCAGGGATCCTGTCGCCTCCTCTCTCCTGTGGTGAAGGCACTGGCCTAGACCCGGAGTCTGCCTGATAGCCGGAGCAAATGGCAAAGCCTAACCTACCACAGAAGATGGTCATAGGCATAGAGTGCCATGCTAGGCCAAGCACGCTGCTGCAGGGTTGTGACTGTGTCTGCTTAGTTCCGCATAGCAAGGTGAATCCCGGGCGTAACCTCGGAGCCCGGGAAAGCAAGTCCCAAGAGGCACCAGCTCTCCCGCGGCTCTTCTTCGCTGCCGCGCAGAGTGAACACCCAAAGCCTTTCTGAGGAAGCAGCAGCGAAGTGCGGTTCGTGCCAAGCTGAAAACCTCTGCGTAAGCATAGTATTCCCTGGGAAATCAGAGTCGGATCTGAGGGCTGCTGTTGCTGCTTGCTTTAGACTCGTATTCGCAGCACGATGGGAGAAACCCGCATAGAGCGAAAGCCTCTTTGCCCTGGCATCCCCTCTGGGAAAGCACACCATTATTTCGGAAATCAGAGTCCGGTCTGAGTTATGCTCCTGTTTGCGTGAGCTGGTCTCCTCAGCACGGTGTAATAAACCCGCAGGGAGCGAAATCCTCTATGCCTGGGCATCCCCTCTGCCTGAGAGAGAAGCGCCGTTGCGCCTCTGGAAAGAGCATTAAAGAAAAGGGACACGTTTTTCAGGGCGGTCCCAAGGAGTAGTCTGTGGTAGGTGCAGCACGCTGCTCGGGGAGAAGAGCAAGTGCTGTTGGCCATGGTCTCGAAAAGGTGGCGAAGCAGGAGACCGGCCCTGGAAGGCACAGCGCCCGGAGGAAATACAAATGTCACCCACTCCCAGTGCAGAGAGACAGAAGCCTAGCTGCGAAGGAGACAGGAGAGGATGAGTAGGGCAGGGCATGTGCTCCACTCTTGGGAAGGAGTCTGGGCGGAGAGCATGCCTGTCCTTAACTCTGGGCCCAAGGAGACAGCAGTTCCTTGGCCACCCGTCCCTGGGGCAGACATGCGCTAGCCACCAGGCGCCTACTCTGAACTCGCAGAAACAGCTCCCTGAAATAACGGGGAGTCAGATGCCATCTTCCTCCAGGATGTGGAAGCTCGGAGGAGGCACGAGGTTTAAGGGGAAGGAGTGGGCACAGTCCCACAAACTCTCTAATCTGTGCACGGGCCGTGTGTAGGGATCCTGTCGCCTCCTCTCTCCTGTGGTGAAGGCACTGGCCTAGACCCCTAGGTTGCCTGAGAGCCGGAGCAAAAGCCAAAGCCTAACCTACCCCAGGAAATGGTCATAGGCATAGAGTGCCATGCTAGGCCAAGCACGCTGCTGCAGGGTTGTGACTGTGTCTGCTTAGTTCGGCATAGCAAGGTGAATCCCGGGCGTAAACTCGGAGCCCGGGAAAGCAAGTCCCAAGAGGCACCAGCTCTCCCGCGGCTCTTCTTCGCTGCCGCGCAGAGTGAACACCCAAAGCCTTTCTGAGGAAGCAGCAGCGAAGTGCGGTTCGTGCCAAGCTGAAAACCTCTGCGTAAGCATAGTATTCCCTGGGAAATCAGAGTCGGATCTGAGAGCTGCTGTTGCTGCTTGCTTTAGACTCCTATTCGCAGCACGATGGGAGAAACCCGCATAGAGCGAAAGCCTCTTTGACCTGGCATCCCCTCTGGGAAAGCACACCATTATTTCGGAAATCAGAGTCCGGTCTGAGTTATGCTCCTGTTTGCGTGAGCTGGTCTCCTCAGCACGGTGTAATAAACCCGCAGGGAGCGAAATCCTCTATGCCTGGGCATCCCCTCTGCCTGAGAGAGAAGCGCCGTTGCGCCTCTGGAAAGAGCATTAAAGAAAAGGGACACGTTTTTCAGGGCGGTCCCAAGGAGTAGTCTGTGGTAGGTGCAGCACGCTGCTCGGGGAGAAGAGCAAGTGCTGTTGGCCATGGTCTCGAAAAGGTGGCGAAGCAGGAGACCGGCCCTGGAAGGCACAGCGCCCGGAGGAAATACAAATGTCACCCACTCCCAGTGCAGAGAGACAGAAGCCTAGCTGCGAAGGAGACAGGAGAGGATGAGTAGGGCAGGGCATGTGCTCCACTCTTGGGAAGGAGTCTGGGCGGAGAGCATGCCTGTCCTTAACTCTGGGCCCAAGGAGACAGCAGTTCCTTGGCCACCCGTCCCTGGGGCAGACATGCGCTAGCCACCAGGCGCCTACTCTGAACTCGCAGAAACAGCTCCCTGAAATAACGGGGAGTCAGATGCCATCTTCCTCCAGGATGTGGAAGCTCGGAGGAGGCACGAGGTTTAAGGGGAAGGAGTGGGCACAGTCCCACAAACTCTCTAATCTGTGCACGGGCCGTGTGTAGGGATCCTGTCGCCTCCTCTCTCCTGTGGTGAAGGCACTGGCCTAGACCCCTAGGTTGCCTGAGAGCCGGAGCAAAAGCCAAAGCCTAACCTACCCCAGGAAATGGTCATAGGCATAGAGTGCCATGCTAGGCCAAGCACGCTGCTGCAGGGTTGTGACTGTGTCTGCTTAGTTCGGCATAGCAAGGTGAATCCCGGGCGTAAACTCGGAGACCGGGAGAGCAAGTCCCAAGAGGCAACAGCTCTCCCGCGGCTCTTCTTCCCTCCCGCGCAGAGTGAACACCCAAAGCCTTTCTGAGGAAGCAGCAGCGAAGTGCGGTTCGTGCCATGTGAAAACCTCTGCGAAAGCATAGCAGTCGCTGGGAAATTAGAGTCGGATCTGAGAGCTGCTGTTGCTGCTTGCTTTAGCCTAGTATTTGCAGAACGATGGGAGAAACCCGCATGGAGCGAAAGCCTCTTTGCCCTGGCATCCCCTCTGGGAAAGCACAGCATTCTTTGGGAAATCAGAGTCCGGTCTGAGGGATGCTCCTGTTTGCTTGAGCTGGTCTCCTCAGCACGGTGTAATAAACCCATATGGAGCGAAATCCTCTATGCCTGGGCATCCCTGCTGCATGGGAGAGAAGCGCGATTGCACCTGTGGAAAGAGCCTTAAGGAAAGGGAAATGTTTTTCACTCTGCTCCGCAGGAGCATATCTGTGGAAAGTGCAGCAAGCTGCCGGAGAGAAGAGCAGGAGCCGTTGGACTTCTGGTCTGGAAAAGATTGCGAAGCAGGAGAGCCGGCAATACAAGTATCCCCGGCTCCCAGTGCAGAGAGACAGAAGCCTGGCTGCTAAGGAGACGGGAAGGGATGCGTAGGGCAGGGCGCGTGCTCCACTCTTAGGAAGGAATCTGGGCAGAAAGCATGCCTGTCCTGAGCCTCTGGGCCCAAGGAGACAGCAGCTCCTTGGCCAGCTGTCCCTGGGGCAGACATGCGCTAGCCTCCAGGCGCCTACTCTGAACTCGCCGAATCAGCTCTCTGAAATAATGCGGAGTCAGAAGCCGTCTTCCTCCATGATGGGGAAGCTCGGAGGAAGCATGGTGTTTAAGGGGAAGGAGTGGGCACAGTCCCCCAAAGCTCCCTAATCTGCGCACGGGCCTAGTGCAGGGATCCTGTCGCCTCCTCTCTCCTGTGGTGAAGGCACTGGCCTAGACCCGGAGTCTGCCTGATAGCCGGAGCAAATGGCAAAGCCTAACCTACCACAGAAGATGGTCATAGGCATAGAGTGCCATGCTAGGCCAAGCACGCTGCTGCAGGGTTGTGACTGTGTCTGCTTAGTTCTGCATAGCAAGGTGAATCACGGGCGTAACCTCGGAGCCCGGGAAAGCAAGTCCCAAGAGGCACCAGCTCTCCCGCGGCTCTTCTTCGCTGCCGCGCAGAGTGAACACCCAAAGCCTTTCTGAGGAAGCAGCAGCGAAGTGCGGTTCGTGCCAAGCTGAAAACCTCTGCGTAAGCATAGTATTCCCTGGGAAATCAGAGTCGGATCTGAGGGCTGCTGTTGCTGCTTGCTTTAGACTCGTATTCGCAGCACGATGGGAGAAACCCGCATAGAGCGAAAGCCTCTTTGCCCTGGCATCCCCTCTGGGAAAGCACACCATTATTTCGGAAATCAGAGTCCGGTCTGAGTTATGCTCCTGTTTGCGTGAGCTGGTCTCCTCAGCACGGTGTAATAAACCCGCAGGGAGCGAAATCCTCTATGCCTGGGCTTCCCCTCTGCCTGAGAGAGAAGCGCCGTTGCGCCTCTGGAAAGAGCATTAAAGAAAAGGGACACGTTTTTCAGGGCGGTCCCAAGGAGTAGTCTGTGGTAGGTGCAGCACGCTGCTCGGGGAGAAGAGCAAGTGCTGTTGGCCATGGTCTCGAAAAGGTGGCGAAGCAGGAGACCGGCCCTGGAAGGCACAGCGCCCGGAGGAAATACAAATGTCACCCACTCCCAGTGCAGAGAGACAGAAGCCTAGCTGCGAAGGAGACAGGAGAGGATGAGTAGGGCAGGGCATGTGCTCCACTCTTGGGAAGGAGTCTGGGCGGAGAGCATGCCTGTCCTTAACTCTGGGCCCAAGGAGACAGCAGTTCCTTGGCCACCCGTCCCTGGGGCAGACATGCGCTAGCCACCAGGCGCCTACTCTGAACTCGCAGAAACAGCTCCCTGAAATAACGGGGAGTCAGATGCCATCTTCCTCCAGGATGTGGAAGCTCGGAGGAGGCACGAGGTTTAAGGGGAAGGAGTGGGCACAGTCCCACAAACTCTCTAATCTGTGCACGGGCCGTGTGTAGGGATCCTGTCGCCTCCTCTCTCCTGTGGTGAAGGCACTGGCCTAGACCCCTAGGTTGCCTGAGAGCCGGAGCAAAAGCCAAAGCCTAACCTACCCCAGGAAATGGTCATAGGCATAGAGTGCCATGCTAGGCCAAGCACGCTGCTGCAGGGTTGTGACTGTGTCTGCTTAGTTCGGCATAGCAAGGTGAATCCCGGGCGTAAACTCGGAGACCGGGAGAGCAAGTCCCAAGAGGCAACAGCTCTCCCGCGGCTCTTCTTCCCTCCCGCGCAGAGTGAACACCCAAAGCCTTTCTGAGGAAGCAGCAGCGAAGTGCGGTTCGTGCCATGTGAAAACCTCTGCGAAAGCATAGCAGTCGCTGGGAAATTAGAGTCGGATCTGAGAGCTGCTGTTGCTGCTTGCTTTAGCCTAGTATTTGCAGAACGATGGGAGAAACCCGCATGGAGCGAAAGCCTCTTTGCCCTGGCATCCCCTCTGGGAAAGCACAGCATTCTTTGGGAAATCAGAGTCCGGTCTGAGGGATGCTCCTGTTTGCTTGAGCTGGTCTCCTCAGCACGGTGTAATAAACCCATATGGAGCGAAATCCTCTATGCCTGGGCATCCCTGCTGCATGGGAGAGAAGCGCGATTGCACCTGTGGAAAGAGCCTTAAGGAAAGGGAAATGTTTTTCACTCTGCTCCGCAGGAGCATATCTGTGGAAAGTGCAGCAAGCTGCCGGAGAGAAGAGCAGGAGCCGTTGGACTTCTGGTCTGGAAAAGATTGCGAAGCAGGAGAGCCGGCAATACAAGTATCCCCGGCTCCCAGTGCAGAGAGACAGAAGCCTGGCTGCTAAGGAGACAGGAAGGGATGCGTAGGGCAGGGCGCGTGCTCCACTCTTAGGAAGGAATCTGGGCAGAAAGCATGCCTGTCCTGAGCCTCTGGGCCCAAGGAGACAGCAGCTCCTTGGCCAGCTGTCCCTGGGGCAGACATGCGCTAGCCTCCAGGCGCCTACTCTGAACTCGCCGAATCAGCTCTCTGAAATAATGCGGAGTCAGATGCCGTCTTCCTCCATGATGGGGAAGCTCGGAGGAAGCATGGTGTTTAAGGGGAAGGAGTGGGCACAGTCCCCCAAAGCTCCCTAATCTGCGCACGGGCCTAGTGCAGGGATCCTGTCGCCTCCTCTCTCCTGTGGTGAAGGCACTGGCCTAGACCCGGAGTCTGCCTGATAGCCGGAGCAAATGGCAAAGCCTAACCTACCACAGAAGATGGTCATAGGCATAGAGTGCCATGCTAGGCCAAGCACGCTGCTGCAGGGTTGTGACTGTGTCTGCTTAGTTCCGCATAGCAAGGTGAATCCCGGGCGTAACCTCGGAGCCCGGGAAAGCAAGTCCCAAGAGGCACCAGCTCTCCCGCGGCTCTTCTTCGCTGCCGCGCAGAGTGAACACCCAAAGCCTTTCTGAGGAAGCAGCAGCGAAGTGCGGTTCGTGCCAAGCTGAAAACCTCTGCGTAAGCATAGTATTCCCTGGGAAATCAGAGTCGGATCTGAGGGCTGCTGTTGCTGCTTGCTTTAGACTCGTATTCGCAGCACGATGGGAGAAACCCGCATAGAGCGAAAGCCTCTTTGCCCTGGCATCCACTCTGGGAAAGCACACCATTATTTCGGAAATCAGAGTCCGGTCTGAGTTATGCTCCTGTTTGCGTGAGCTGGTCTCCTCAGCACGGTGTAATAAACCCGCAGGGAGCGAAATCCTCTATGCCTGGGCTTCCCCTCTGCCTGAGAGAGAAGCGCCGTTGCGCCTCTGGAAAGAGCATTAAAGAAAAGGGACACGTTTTTCAGGGCGGTCCCAAGGAGTAGTCTGTGGTAGGTGCAGCACGCTGCTCGGGGAGAAGAGCAAGTGCTGTTGGCCATGGTCTCGAAAAGGTGGCGAAGCAGGAGACCGGCCCTGGAAGGCACAGCGCCCGGAGGAAATACAAATGTCACCCACTCCCAGTGCAGAGAGACAGAAGCCTAGCTGCGAAGGAGACAGGAGAGGATGAGTAGGGCAGGGCATGTGCTCCACTCTTGGGAAGGAGTCTGGGCGGAGAGCATGCCTGTCCTTAACTCTGGGCCCAAGGAGACAGCAGTTCCTTGGCCACCCGTCCCTGGGGCAGACATGCGCTAGCCACCAGGCGCCTACTCTGAACTCGCAGAAACAGCTCCCTGAAATAACGGGGAGTCAGATGCCATCTTCCTCCAGGATGTGGAAGCTCGGAGGAGGCACGAGGTTTAAGGGGAAGGAGTGGGCACAGTCCCACAAACTCTCTAATCTGTGCACGGGCCGTGTGTAGGGATCCTGTCGCCTCCTCTCTCCTGTGGTGAAGGCACTGGCCTAGACCCCTAGGTTGCCTGAGAGCCGGAGCAAAAGCCAAAGCCTAACCTACCCCAGGAAATGGTCATAGGCATAGAGTGCCATGCTAGGCCAAGCACGCTGCTGCAGGGTTGTGACTGTGTCTGCTTAGTTCGGCATAGCAAGGTGAATCCCGGGCGTAAACTCGGAGACCGGGAGAGCAAGTCCCAAGAGGCAACAGCTCTCCCGCGGCTCTTCTTCCCTCCCGCGCAGAGTGAACACCCAAAGCCTTTCTGAGGAAGCAGCAGCGAAGTGCGGTTCGTGCCATGTGAAAACCTCTGCGAAAGCATAGCAGTCGCTGGGAAATCAGAGTCGGATCTGAGAGCTGCTGTTGCTGCTTGCTTTAGCCTAGTATTTGCAGAACGATGGGAGAAACCCGCATGGAGCGAAAGCCTCTTTGCCCTGGCATCCCCTCTGGGAAAGCACAGCATTCTTTGGGAAATCAGAGTCCGGTCTGAGGGATGCTCCTGTTTGCTTGAGCTGGTCTCCTCAGCACGGTGTAATAAACCCATATGGAGCGAAATCCTCTATGCCTGGGCATCCCTGCTGCATGGGAGAGAAGCGCGATTGCACCTGTGGAAGGAGCCTTAAGGAAAGGGAAATGTTTTTCACTCTGCTCCGCAGGAGCATATCTGTGGAAAGTGCAGCAAGCTGCCGGAGAGAAGAGCAGGAGCCGTTGGACTTCTGGTCTGGAAAAGATTGCGAAGCAGGAGAGCCGGCAATACAAGTATCCCCGGCTCCCAGTGCAGAGAGACAGAAGCCTGGCTGCTAAGGAGACAGGAAGGGATGCGTAGGGCAGGGCGCGTGCTCCACTCTTAGGAAGGAATCTGGGCAGAAAGCATGCCTGTCCTGAGCCTCTGGGCCCAAGGAGACAGCAGCTCCTTGGCCAGCTGTCCCTGGGGCAGACATGCGCTAGCCTCCAGGCGCCTACTCTGAACTCGCCGAATCAGCTCTCTGAAATAATGCGGAGTCAGATGCCGTCTTCCTCCATGATGGGGAAGCTCGGAGGAAGCATGGTGTTTAAGGGGAAGGAGTGGGCACAGTCCCCCAAAGCTCCCTAATCTGCGCACGGGCCTAGTGCAGGGATCCTGTCGCCTCCTCTCTCCTGTGGTGAAGGCACTGGCCTAGACCCGGAGTCTGCCTGATAGCCGGAGCAAATGGCAAAGCCTAACCTACCACAGAAGATGGTCATAGGCATAGAGTGCCATGCTAGGCCAAGCACGCTGCTGCAGGGTTGTGACTGTGTCTGCTTAGTTCCGCATAGCAAGGTGAATCCCGGGCGTAACCTCGGAGCCCGGGAAAGCAAGTCCCAAGAGGCACCAGCTCTCCCGCGGCTCTTCTTCGCTGCCGCGCAGAGTGAACACCCAAAGCCTTTCTGAGGAAGCAGCAGCGAAGTGCGGTTCGTGCCAAGCTGAAAACCTCTGCGTAAGCATAGTATTCCCTGGGAAATCAGAGTCGGATCTGAGGGCTGCTGTTGCTGCTTGCTTTAGACTCGTATTCGCAGCACGATGGGAGAAACCCGCATAGAGCGAAAGCCTCTTTGCCCTGGCATCCCCTCTGGGAAAGCACACCATTATTTAGGAAATCAGAGTCCGGTCTGAGTTATGCTCCTGTTTGCGTGAGCTGGTCTCCTCAGCACGGTGTAATAAACCCGCAGGGAGCGAAATCCTCTATGCCTGGGCATCCCCTCTGCCTGAGAGAGAAGCGCCGTTGCGCCTCTGGAAAGAGCATTAAAGAAAAGGGACACGTTTTTCAGGGCGGTCCCAAGGAGTAGTCTGTGGTAGGTGCAGCACGCTGCTCGGGGAGAAGAGCAAGTGCTGTTGGCCATGGTCTCGAAAAGGTTGCGAAGCAGGAGACCGGCCCTGGAAGGCACAGCGCCCGGAGGAAATACAAATGTCACCCACTCCCAGTGCAGAGAGACAGAAGCCTAGCTGCGAAGGAGACAGGAGAGGATGAGTAGGGCAGGGCATGTGCTCCACTCTTGGGAAGGAGTCTGGGCGGAGAGCATGCCTGTCCTTAACTCTGGGCCCAAGGAGACAGCAGTTCCTTGGCCACCCGTCCCTGGGGCAGACATGCGCTAGCCACAAGGCGCCTACTCTGAACTCGCAGAAACAGCTCCCTGAAATAACGGGGAGTCAGATGCCATCTTCCTCCAGGATGTGGAAGCTCGGAGGAGGCACGAGGTTTAAGGGGAAGGAGTGGGCACAGTCCCACAAACTCTCTAATCTGTGCACGGGCCGTGTGTAGGGATCCTGTCGCCTCCTCTCTCCTGTGGTGAAGGCACTGGCCTAGACCCCTAGGTTGCCTGAGAGCCGGAGCAAAAGCCAAAGCCTAACCTACCCCAGGAAATGGTCATAGGCATAGAGTGCCATGCTAGGCCAAGCACGCTGCTGCAGGGTTGTGACTGTGTCTGCTTAGTTCGGCATAGCAAGGTGAATCCCGGGCGTAAACTCGGAGACCGGGAGAGCAAGTCCCAAGAGGCAACAGCTCTCCCGCGGCTCTTCTTCCCTCCCGCGCAGAGTGAACACCCAAAGCCTTTCTGAGGAAGCAGCAGCGAAGTGCGGTTCGTGCCATGTGAAAACCTCTGCGAAAGCATAGCAGTCGCTGGGAATTTAGAGTCGGATCTGAGAGCTGCTGTTGCTGCTTGCTTTAGCCTAGTATTTGCAGAACGATGGGAGAAACCCGCATGGAGCGAAAGCCTCTTTGCCCTGGCATCCCCTCTGGGAAAGCACAGCATTCTTTGGGAAATCAGAGTCCGGTCTGAGGGATGCTCCTGTTTGCTTGAGCTGGTCTCCTCAGCACGGTGTAATAAACCCATATGGAGCGAAATCCTCTATGCCTGGGCATCCCTGCTGCATGGGAGAGAAGCGCGATTGCACCTGTGGAAAGAGCCTTAAGGAAAGGGAAATGTTTTTCACTCTGCTCCCCAGGAGCATATCTGTGGAAAGTGCAGCAAGCTGCCGGAGAGAAGAGCAGGAGCCGTTGGACTTCTGGTCTGGAAAAGATTGCGAAGCAGGAGAGCCGGCAATACAAGTATCCCCGGCTCCCAGTGCAGAGAGACAGAAGCCTGGCTGCTAAGGAGACAGGAAGGGATGCGTAGGGCAGGGCGCGTGCTCCACTCTTAGGAATGAATCTGGGCAGAAAGCATGCCTGTCCTGAGCCTCTGGGCCCAAGGAGACAGCAGCTCCTTGGCCAGCTGTCCCTGGGGCAGACATGCGCTAGCCTCCAGGCGCCTACTCTGAACTCGCCGAATCAGCTCTCTGAAATAATGCGGAGTCAGATGCCGTCTTCCTCCATGATGGGGAAGCTCGGAGGAAGCATGGTGTTTAAGGGGAAGGAGTGGGCACAGTCCCCCAAAGCTCCCTAATCTGCGCACGGGCCTAGTGCAGGGATCCTGTCGCCTCCTCTCTCCTGTGGTGAAGGCACTGGCCTAGACCCGGAGTCTGCCTGATAGCCGGAGCAAATGGCAAAGCCTAACCTACCACAGAAGATGGTCATAGGCATAGAGTGCCATGCTAGGCCAAGCACGCTGCTGCAGGGTTGTGACTGTGTCTGCTTAGTTCCGCATAGCAAGGTGAATCCCGGGCGTAACCTCGGAGCCCGGGAAAGCAAGTCCCAAGAGGCACCAGCTCTCCCGCGGCTCTTCTTCACTGCCGCGCAGAGTGAACACCCAAAGCCTTTCTGAGGAAGCAGCAGCGAAGTGCGGTTCGTGCCAAGCTGAAAACCTCTGCGTAAGCATAGTATTCCCTGGGAAATCAGAGTCGGATCTGAGGGCTGCTGTTGCTGCTTGCTTTAGACTCGTATTCGCAGCACGATGGGAGAAACCCGCATAGAGCGAAAGCCTCTTTGCCCTGGCATCCCCTCTGGGAAAGCACACCATTATTTCGGAAATCAGAGTCCGGTCTGAGTTATGCTCCTGTTTGCGTGAGCTGGTCTCCTCAGCACGGTGTAATAAACCCGCAGGGAGCGAAATCCTCTATGCCTGGGCATCCCGTCTGCCTGAGAGAGAAGCGCCGTTGCGCCTCTGGAAAGAGCATTAAAGAAAAGGGACACGTTTTTCAGGGCGGTCCCAAGGAGTAGTCTGTGGTAGGTGCAGCACGCTGCTCGGGGAGAAGAGCAAGTGCTGTTGGCCATGGTCTCGAAAAGGTGGCGAAGCAGGAGACCGGCCCTGGAAGGCACAGCGCCCGGAGGAAATACAAATGTCACCCACTCCCAGTGCAGAGAGACAGAAGCCTAGCTGCGAAGGAGACAGGAGAGGATGAGTAGGGCAGGGCATGTGCTCCACTCTTGGGAAGGAGTCTGGGCGGAGAGCATGCCTGTCCTTAACTCTGGGCCCAAGGAGACAGCAGTTCCTTGGCCACCCGTCCCTGGGGCAGACATGCGCTAGCCACCAGGCGCCTACTCTGAACTCGCAGAAACAGCTCCCTGAAATAACGGGGAGTCAGATGCCATCTTCCTCCAGGATGTGGAAGCTCGGAGGAGGCACGAGGTTTAAGGGGAAGGAGTGGGCACAGTCCCACAAACTCTCTAATCTGTGCACGGGCCGTGTGTAGGGATCCTGTCGCCTCCTCTCTCCTGTGGTGAAGGCACTGGCTTAGACCCCTAGGTTGCCTGAGAGCCGGAGCAAAAGCCAAAGCCTAACCTACCCCAGGAAATGGTCATAGGCATAGAGTGCCATGCTAGGCCAAGCACGCTGCTGCAGGGTTGTGACTGTGTCTGCTTAGTTCGGCATAGCAAGGTGAATCCCGGGCGTAAACTCGGAGACCGGGAGAGCAAGTCCCAAGAGGCAACAGCTCTCCCGCGGCTCTTCTTCCCTCCCGCGCAGAGTGAACACCCAAAGCCTTTCTGAGGAAGCAGCAGCGAAGTGCGGTTCGTGCCATGTGAAAACCTCTGCGAAAGCATAGCAGTCGCTGGGAATTTAGAGTCGGATCTGAGAGCTGCTGTTGCTGCTTGCTTTAGCCTAGTATTTGCAGAACGATGGGAGAAACCCGCATGGAGCGAAAGCCTCTTTACCCTGGCATCCCCTCTGGGAAAGCACAGCATTCTTTGGGAAATCAGAGTCCGGTCTGAGGGATGCTCCTGTTTGCTTGAGCTGGTCTCCTCAGCACGGTGTAATAAACCCATATGGAGCGAAATCCTCTATGCCTGGGCATCCCTGCTGCATGGGAGAGAAGCGCGATTGCACCAGTGGAAAGAGCCTTAAGGAAAGGGAAATGTTTTTCACTCTGCTCCCCAGCAGCATATCTGTGGAAATTGCAGCAAGCTGCCGGAGAGAAGAGCAGGAGCCGTTGGACTTCTGGTCTGGAAAAGATTGCGAAGCAGGAGAGCCGGTAATACAAGTATCCCCGGCTCCCAGTGCAGAGAGACAGAAGCCTGGCTGCTAAGGAGACAGGAAGGGATGCGTAGGGCAGGGCGCGTGCTCCACTCTTAGGAAGGAATCTGGGCAGAAAGCATGCCTGTCCTGAGCCTCTGGGCCCAAGGAGACAGCAGCTCCTTGGCCAGCTGTCCCTGGGGCAGACATGCGCTAGCCTCCAGGCGCCTACTCTGAACTCGCCGAATCAGCTCTCTGAAATAATGCGGAGTCAGATGCCGTCTTCCTCCATGATGGGGAAGCTAGGAGGAAGCATGGTGTTTAAGGGGAAGGAGTGGGCACAGTCCCCCAAATCTCCCTAATCTGCAAACGGGCCTAGTGCAGGGATCCTGTCGCCTCCTCTCTCCTGTGGTGAAGGCACTGGCCTAGACCCGGAGTCTGCCTGATAGCCGGAGCAAATGGCAAAGCCTAACCTACCACAGAAGATGGTCATAGGCATAGAGTGCCATGCTAAGCCAAGCACGCTGCTGCAGGGGTGTGACTGTGTCTGCTTAGTTCCGCATAGCAAGGTGAATCCCGGGCGTAACCTCGGAGCCCGGGAAAGCAAGTCCCAAGAGGCACCAGCTCTCCCGCGGCTCTTCTTCGCTGCCGCGCAGAGTGAACACCCAAAGCCTTTCTGAGGAAGCAGCAGCGAAGTGCGGTTCGTGCCAAGCTGAAAACCTCTGCGTAAGCATAGTATTCCCTGGGAAATCAGAGTCGGATCTGAGGGCTGCTGTTGCTGCTTGCTTTAGACTCGTATTCGCAGCACGATGGGAGAAACCCGCATAGAGCGAAAGCCTCTTTGCCCTGGCATCCCCTCTGGGAAAGCACACCATTATTTCGGAAATCAGAGTCCGGTCTGAGTTATGCTCCTGTTTGCGTGAGCTGGTCTCCTCAGCACGGTGTAATAAACCCGCAGGGAGCGAAATCCTCTATGCCTGGGCATCCCCTCTGCCTGAGAGAGAAGCGCCGTTGCGCCTCTGGAAAGAGCATTAAAGAAAAGGGACACGTTTTTCAGGGCGGTCCCAAGGAGTAGTCTGTGGTAGGTGCAGCACGCTGCTCGGGGAGAAGAGCAAGTGCTGTTGGCCATGGTCTCGAAAAGGTGGCGAAGCAGGAGACCGGCCCTGGAAGGCACAGCGCCCGGAGGAAATACAAATGTCACCCACTCCCAGTGCAGAGAGACAGAAGCCTAGCTGCGAAGGAGACAGGAGAGGATGAGTAGGGCAGGGCATGTGCTCCACTCTTGGGAAGGAGTCTGGGCGGAGAGCATGCCTGTCCTTAACTCTGGGCCCAAGGAGACAGCAGTTCCTTGGCCACCCGTCCCTGGGGCAGACATGCGCTAGCCACCAGGCGCCTACTCTGAACTCGCAGAAACAGCTCCCTGAAATAACGGGGAGTCAGATGCCATCTTCCTCCAGGATGTGGAAGCTCGGAGGAGGCACGAGGTTTAAGGGGAAGGAGTGGGCACAGTCCCACAAACTCTCTAATCTGTGCACGGGCCATGTGTAGGGATCCTGTCGCCTCCTCTCTCCTGTGGTGAAGGCACTGGCCTAGACCCCTAGGTTGCCTGAGAGCCGGAGCAAAAGCCAAAGCCTAACCTACCCCAGGAAATGGTCATAGGCATAGAGTGCCATGCTAGGCCAAGCACGCTGCTGCAGGGTTATGACTGTGTCTGCTTAGTTCGGCATAGCAAGGTGAATCCCGGGCGTAAACTCGGAGACCGGGAGAGCAAGTCCCAAGAGGCAACAGCTCTCCCGCGGCTCTTCTTCCCTCCCGCGCAGAGTGAACACCCAAAGCCTTTCTGAGGAAGCAGCAGCGAAGTGCGGTTCGTGCCATGTGAAAACCTCTGCGAAAGCATAGCCGTCGCTGGGAAATTAGAGTCGGATCTGAGAGCTGCTGTTGCTGCTTGCTTTAGCCTAGTATTTGCAGAACGATGGGAGAAACCCGCATGGAGCGAAAGCCTCTTTGCCCTGGCATCCCCTCTGGGAAAGCACAGCATTCTTTGGGAAATCAGAGTCCGGTCTGAGGGATGCTCCTGTTTGCTTGAGCTGGTCTCCTCAGCACGGTGTAATAAACCCATATGGAGCGAAATCCTCTATGCCTGGGCATCCCTGCTGCATGGGAGAGAAGCGCGATTGCACCTGTGGAAAGAGCCTTAAGGAAAGGGAAATGTTTTTCACTCTGCTCCGCAGGAGCATATCTGTGGAAAGTGCAGCAAGCTGCCGGAGAGAAGAGCAGGAGCCGTTGGACTTCTGGTCTGGAAAAGTTTGCGTAGCAGGAGAGCCGGCGATACAAGTATCCCCGGCTCCCAGTGCAGAGAGACAGAAGCCTGGCTGCTAAGGAGACAGGAAGGGATGCGTAGGGCAGGGCGCGTGCTCCACTCTTAGGAAGGAATCTGGGCAGAAAGCATGCCTGTCCTGAGCCTCTGGGCCCAAGGAGACAGCAGCTCCTTGGCCAGCTGTCCCTGGGGCAGACATGCGCTAGCCTCCAGGCGCCTACTCTGAACTCGCCGAATCAGCTCTCTGAAATAATGCGGAGTCAGATGCCGTCTTCCTCCATGATGGGGAAGCTCGGAGGAAGCATGGTGTTTAAGGGGAAGGAGTGGGCACAGTCCCCCAAAGCTCCCTAATCTGCGCACGGGCCTAGTGCAGGGATCCTGTCGCCTCCTCTCTCCTGTGGTGAAGGCACTGGCCTAGACCCGGAGTCTGCCTGATAGCCGGAGCAAATGGCAAAGCCTAACCTACCACAGAAGATGGTCATAGGCATAGAGTGCCATGCTAGGCCAAGCACGCTGCTGCAGGGTTGTGACTGTGTCTGCTTAGTTCCGCATAGCAAGGTGAATCCCGGGCGTAACCTCGGAGCCCGGGAAAGCAAGTCCCAAGAGGCACCAGCTCTCCCGCGGCTCTTCTTCGCTGCCGCGCAGAGTGAACACCCAAAGCCTTTCTGAGGAAGCAGCAGCGAAGTGCGGTTCGTGCCAAGCTGAAAACCTCTGCGTAAGCATAGTATTCCCTGGGAAATCAGAGTCGGATCTGAGGGCTGCTGTTGCTGCTTGCTTTAGACTCGTATTCGCAGCACGATGGGAGAAACCCGCATAGAGCGAAAGCCTCTTTGCCCTGGCATCCCCTCTGGGAAAGCACACCATTATTTCGGAAATCAGAGTCCGGTCTGAGTTATGCTCCTGTTTGCGTGAGCTGGTCTCCTCAGCACGGTGTAATAAACCCGCAGGGAGCGAAATCCTCTATGCCTGGGCATCCCCTCTGCCTGAGAGAGAAGCGCCGTTGCGCCTCTGGAAAGAGCATTAAAGAAAAGGGACACGTTTTTCAGGGCGGTCCCAAGGAGTAGTCTGTGGTAGGTGCAGCACGCTGCTCGGGGAGAAGAGCAAGTGCTGTTGGCCATGGTCTCGAAAAGGTGGCGAAGCAGGAGACCGGCCCTGGAAGGCACAGCGCCCGGAGGAAATACAAATGTCACCCACTCCCAGTGCAGAGAGACAGAAGCCTAGCTGCGAAGGAGACAGGAGAGGATGAGTAGGGCAGGGCATGTGCTCCACTCTTGGGAAGGAGTCTGGGCGGAGAGCATGCCTGTCCTTAACTCTGGGCCCAAGGAGACAGCAGTTCCTTGGCCACCCCGTCCCTGGGGCAGACATGCGCTAGCCACCAGGCGCCTACTCTGAACTCGCAGAAACAGCTCCCTGAAATAACGGGGAGTCAGATGCCATCTTCCTCCAGGATGTGGAAGCTCGGAGGAGGCACGAGGTTTAAGGGGAAGGAGTGGGCACAGTCCCACAAACTCTCTAATCTGTGCACGGGCCGTGTGTAGGGATCCTGTCGCCTCCTCTCTCCTGTGGTGAAGGCACTGGCCTAGACCCCTAGGTTGCCTGAGAGCCGGAGCAAAAGCCAAAGCCTAACCTACCCCAGGAAATGGTCATAGGCATAGAGTGCCATGCTAGGCCAAGCACGCTGCTGCAGGGTTGTGACTGTGTCTGCTTAGTTCGGCATAGCAAGGTGAATCCCGGGCGTAAACTCGGAGACCGGGAGAGCAAGTCCCAAGAGGCAACAGCTCTCCCGCGGCTCTTCTTCCCTCCCGCGCAGAGTGAACACCCAAAGCCTTTCTGAGGAAGCAGCAGCGAAGTGCGGTTCGTGCCATGTGAAAACCTCTGCGAAAGCATAGCAGTCGCTGGGAAATTAGAGTCGGATCTGAGAGCTGCTGTTGCTGCTTGCTTTAGCCTAGTATTTGCAGAACGATGGGAGAAACCCGCATGGAGCGAAAGCCTCTTTGCCCTGGCATCCCCTCTGGGAAAGCACAGCATTCTTTGGGAAATCAGAGTCCGGTCTGAGGGATGCTCCTGTTTGCGTGAGCTGGTCTCCTCAGCACGGTGTATTAAACCCATATGGAGCGAAATCCTCTATGCCTGGGCATCCCTGCTGCATGGGAGAGAAGCGCGATTGCACCTGTGGAAAGAGCCTTAAGGAAAGGGAAATGTTTTTCACTCTGCTCCGCAGGAGCATATCTGTGGAAAGTGCAGCAAGCTGCCGGACAGAAGAGCAGGAGCCGTTGGACTTCTGGTCTGGAAAAGATTGCGAAGCAGGAGAGCCGGCAATACAAGTATCCCCGGCTCCCAGTGCAGAGAGACAGAAGCCTGGCTGCTAAGGAGACAGGAAGGGATGCGTAGGGCAGGGCGCGTGCTCCACTCTTAGGAAGGAATCTGGGCAGAAAGCATGCCTGTCCTGAGCCTCTGGGCCCAAGGAGACAGCAGCTCCTTGGCCAGCTGTCCCTGGGGCAGACATGCGCTAGCCTCCAGGCGCCTACTCTGAACTCGCCGAATCAGCTCTCTGAAATAATGCGGAGTCAGATGCCGTCTTCCTCCATGATGGGGAAGCTCGGAGGAAGCATGGTGTTTAAGGGGAAGGAGTGGGCACAGTCCCCCAAAGCTCCCTAATCTGCGCACGGGCCTAGTGCAGGGATCCTGTCGCCTCCTCTCTCCTGTGGTGAAGGCACTGGCCTAGACCCGGAGTCTGCCTGATAGCCGGAGCAAATGGCAAAGCCTAACCTACCACAGAAGATGGTCATAGGCATAGAGTGCCATGCTAGGCCAAGCACGCTGCTGCAGGGTTGTGACTGTGTCTGCTTAGTTCCGCATAGCAAGGTGAATCCCGGGCGTAACCTCGGAGCCCGGGAAAGCAAGTCCCAAGAGGCACCAGCTCTCCCGCGGCTCTTCTTCGCTGCCGCGCAGAGTGAACACCCAAAGCCTTTCTGAGGAAGCAGCAGCGAAGTGCGGTTCGTGCCAAGCTGAAAACCTCTGCGTAAGCATAGTATTCCCTGGGAAATCAGAGTCGGATCTGAGGGCTGCTGTTGCTGCTTGCTTTAGACTCGTATTCGCAGCACGATGGGAGAAACCCGCATAGAGCGAAAGCCTCTTTGCCCTGGCATCCCCTCTGGGAAAGCACACCATTATTTCGGAAATCAGAGTCCGGTCTGAGTTATGCTCCTGTTTGCGTGAGCTGGTCTCCTCAGCACGGTGTAATAAACCCGCAGGGAGCGAAATCCTCTATGCCTGGGCATCCCCTCTGCCTGAGAGAGAAGCGCCGTTGCGCCTCTGGAAAGAGCATTAAAGAAAAGGGACACGTTTTTCAGGGCGGTCCCAAGGAGTAGTCTGTGGTAGGTGCAGCACGCTGCTCGGGGAGAAGAGCAAGTGCTGTTGGCCATGGTCTCGAAAAGGTGGCGAAGCAGGAGACCGGCCCTGGAAGGCACAGCGCCCGGAGGAAATACAAATGTCACCCACTCCCAGTGCAGAGAGACAGAAGCCTAGCTGCGAAGGAGACAGGAGAGGATGAGTAGGGCAGGGCATGTGCTCCACTCTTGGGAAGGAGTCTGGGCGGAGAGCATGCCTGTCCTTAACTCTGGGACCAAGGAGACAGCAGTTCCTTGGCCACCCGTCCCTGGGGCAGACATGCGCTAGCCACAAGGCGCCTACTCTGAACTCGCAGAAACAGCTCCCTGAAATAACGGGGAGTCAGATGCCATCTTCCTCCAGGATGTGGAAGCTCGGAGGAGGCACGAGGTTTAAGGGGAAGGAGTGGGCACAGTCCCACAAACTCTCTAATCTGTGCACGGGCCGTGTGTAGGGATCCTGTCGCCTCCTCTCTCCTGTGGTGAAGGCACTGGCCTAGACCCCTAGGTTGCCTGAGAGCCGGAGCAAAAGCCAAAGCCTAACCTACCCCAGGAAATGGTCATAGGCATAGAGTGCCATGCTAGGCCAAGCACGCTGCTGCAGGGTTGTGACTGTGTCTGCTTAGTTCGGCATAGCAAGGTGAATCCCGGGCGTAAACTCGGAGACCGGGAGAGCAAGTCCCAAGAGGCAACAGCTCTCCCGCGGCTCTTCTTCCCTCCCGCGCAGAGTGAACACCCAAAGCCTTTCTGAGGAAGCAGCAGCGAAGTGCGGTTCGTGCCATGTGAAAACCTCTGCGAAAGCATAGCAGTCGCTGGGAAATTAGAGTCGGATCTGAGAGCTGCTGTTGCTGCTTGCTTTAGCCTAGTATTTGCAGAACGATGGGAGAAACCCGCATGGAGCGAAAGCCTCTTTGCCCTGGCATCCCCTCTGGGAAAGCACAGCATTCTTTGGGAAATCAGAGTCCGGTCTGAGGGATGCTCCTGTTTGCTTGAGCTGGTCTCCTCAGCACGGTGTAATAAACCCATATGGAGCGAAATCCTCTATGCCTGGGCATCCCTGCTGCATGGGAGAGAAGCGCGATTGCACCTGTGGAAAGAGCCTTAAGGAAAGGGAAATGTTTTTCACTCTGCTCCGCAGGAGCATATCTGTGGAAAGTGCAGCAAGCTGCCGGAGAGAAGAGCAGGAGCCGTTGGACTTCTGGTCTGGAAAAGATTGCGAAGCAGGAGAGCCGGCAATACAAGTATCCCCGGCTCCCAGTGCAGAGAGACAGAAGCCTGGCTGCTAAGGAGACAGGAAGGGATGCGTAGGGCAGGGCGCGTGCTCCACTCTTAGGAAGGAATCTGGGCAGAAAGCATGCCTGTCCTGAGCCTCTGGGCCCAAGGAGACAGCAGCTCCTTGGCCAGCTGTCCCTGGGGCAGACATGCGCTAGCCTCCAGGCGCCTACTCTGAACTCGCCGAATCAGCTCTCTGAAATAATGCGGAGTCAGATGCCGTCTTCCTCCATGATGGGGAAGCTCGGAGGAAGCATGGTGTTTAAGGGGAAGGAGTGGGCACAGTCCCCCAAAGCTCCCTAATCTGCGCACGGGCCTAGTGCAGGGATCCTGTCGCCTCCTCTCTCCTGTGGTGAAGGCACTGGCCTAGACCCGGAGTCTGCCTGATAGCCGGAGCAAATGGCAAAGCCTAACCTACCACAGAAGATGGTCATAGGCATAGAGTGCCATGCTAGGCCAAGCACGCTGCTGCAGGGTTGTGACTGTGTCTGCTTAGTTCCGCATAGCAAGGTGAATCCCGGGCGTAACCTCGGAGCCCGGGAAAGCAAGTCCCAAGAGGCACCAGCTCTCCCGCAGCTCTTCTTCGCTGCCGCGCAGAGTGAACACCCAAAGCCTTTCTGAGGAAGCAGCAGCGAAGTGCGGTTCGTGCCAAGCTGAAAACCTCTGCGTAAGCATAGTATTCCCTGGGAAATCAGAGTCGGATCTGAGGGCTGCTGTTGCTGCTTGCTTTAGACTCGTATTCGCAGCACGATGGGAGAAACCCGCATAGAGCGAAAGCCTCTTTGCCCTGGCATCCCCTCTGGGAAAGCACACCATTATTTCGGAAATCAGAGTCCGGTCTGAGTTATGCTCCTGTTTGCGTGAGCTGGTCTCCTCAGCACGGTGTAATAAACCCGCAGGGAGCGAAATCCTCTATGCCTGGGCATCCCCTCTGCCTGAGAGAGAAGCGCCGTTGCGCCTCTGGAAAGAGCATTAAAGAAAAGGGACACGTTTTTCAGGGCGGTCCCAAGGAGTAGTCTGTGGTAGGTGCAGCACGCTGCTCGGGGAGAAGAGCAAGTGCTGTTGGCCATGGTCTCGAAAAGGTGGCGAAGCAGGAGACCGGCCCTGGAAGGCACAGCGCCCGGAGGAAATACAAATGTCACCCACTCCCAGTGCAGAGAGACAGAAGCCTAGCTGCGAAGGAGACAGGAGAGGATGAGTAGGGCAGGGCATGTGCTCCACTCTTGGGAAGGAGTCTGGGCGGAGAGCATGCCTGTCCTTAACTCTGGGCCCAAGGAGACAGCAGTTCCTTGGCCACCCCGTCCCTGGGGCAGACATGCGCTAGCCACCAGGCGCCTACTCTGAACTCGCAGAAACAGCTCCCTGAAATAACGGGGAGTCAGATGCCATCTTCCTCCAGGATGTGGAAGCTCGGAGGAGGCACGAGGTTTAAGGGGAAGGAGTGGGCACAGTCCCACAAACTCTCTAATCTGTGCACGGGCCGTGTGTAGGGATCCTGTCGCCTCCTCTCTCCTGTGGTGAAGGCACTGGCCTAGACCCCTAGGTTGCCTGAGAGCCGGAGCAAAAGCCAAAGCCTAACCTACCCCAGGAAATGGTCATAGGCATAGAGTGCCATGCTAGGCCAAGCACGCTGCTGCAGGGTTGTGACTGTGTCTGCTTAGTTCGGCATAGCAAGGTGAATCCCGGGCGTAAACTCGGAGACCGGGAGAGCAAGTCCCAAGAGGCAACAGCTCTCCCGCGGCTCTTCTTCCCTCCCGCGCAGAGTGAACACCCAAAGCCTTTCTGAGGAAGCAGCACCGAAGTGCGGTTCGTGCCATGTGAAAACCTCTGCGAAAGCATAGCAGTCGCTGGGAAATTAGAGTCGGATCTGAGAGCTGCTGTTGCTGCTTGCTTTAGCCTAGTATTTGCAGAACGATGGGAGAAACCCGCATGGAGCGAAAGCCTCTTTGCCCTGGCATCCCCTCTGGGAAAGCACAGCATTCTTTGGGAAATCAGAGTCCGGTCTGAGGGATGCTCCTGTTTGCGTGAGCTGGTCTCCTCAGCACGGTGTATTAAACCCATATGGAGCGAAATCCTCTATGCCTGGGCATCCCTGCTGCATGGGAGAGAAGCGCGATTGCACCTGTGGAAAGAGCCTTAAGGAAAGGGAAATGTTTTTCACTCTGCTCCGCAGGAGCATATCTGTGGAAAGTGCAGCAAGCTGCCGGACAGAAGAGCAGGAGCCGTTGGACTTCTGGTCTGGAAAAGATTGCGAAGCAGGAGAGCCGGCAATACAAGTATCCCCGGCTCCCAGTGCAGAGAGACAGAAGCCTGGCTGCTAAGGAGACAGGAAGGGATGCGTAGGGCAGGGCGCGTGCTCCACTCTTAGGAAGGAATCTGGGCAGAAAGCATGCCTGTCCTGAGCCTCTGGGCCCAAGGAGACAGCAGCTCCTTGGCCAGCTGTCCCTGGGGCAGACATGCGCTAGCCTCCAGGCGCCTACTCTGAACTCGCCGAATCAGCTCTCTGAAATAATGCGGAGTCAGATGCCGTCTTCCTCCATGATGGGGAAGCTCGGAGGAAGCATGGTGTTTAAGGGGAAGGAGTGGGCACAGTCCCCCAAAGCTCCCTAATCTGCGCACGGGCCTAGTGCAGGGATCCTGTCGCCTCCTCTCTCCTGTGGTGAAGGCACTGGCCTAGACCCGGAGTCTGCCTGATAGCCGGAGCAAATGGCAAAGCCTAACCTACCACAGAAGATGGTCATAGGCATAGAGTGCCATGCTAGGCCAAGCACGCTGCTGCAGGGTTGTGACTGTGTCTGCTTAGTTCCGCATAGCAAGGTGAATCCCGGGCGTAACCTCGGAGCCCGGGAAAGCAAGTCCCAAGAGGCACCAGCTCTCCCGCGGCTCTTCTTCGCTGCCGCGCAGAGTGAACACCCAAAGCCTTTCTGAGGAAGCAGCAGCGAAGTGCGGTTCGTGCCAAGCTGAAAACCTCTGCGTAAGCATAGTATTCCCTGGGAAATCAGAGTCGGATCTGAGGGCTGCTGTTGCTGCTTGCTTTAGACTCGTATTCGCAGCACGATGGGAGAAACCCGCATAGAGCGAAAGCCTCTTTGCCCTGGCATCCCCTCTGGGAAAGCACACCATTATTTCGGAAATCAGAGTCCGGTCTGAGTTATGCTCCTGTTTGCGTGAGCTGGTCTCCTCAGCACGGTGTAATAAACCCGCAGGGAGCGAAATCCTCTATGCCTGGGCATCCCCTCTGCCTGAGAGAGAAGCGCCGTTGCGCCTCTGGAAAGAGCATTAAAGAAAAGGGACACGTTTTTCAGGGCGGTCCCAAGGAGTAGTCTGTGGTAGGTGCAGCACGCTGCTCGGGGAGAAGAGCAAGTGCTGTTGGCCATGGTCTCGAAAAGGTGGCGAAGCAGGAGACCGGCCCTGGAAGGCACAGCGCCCGGAGGAAATACAAATGTCACCCACTCCCAGTGCAGAGAGACAGAAGCCTAGCTGCGAAGGAGACAGGAGAGGATGAGTAGGGCAGGGCATGTGCTCCACTCTTGGGAAGGAGTCTGGGCGGAGAGCATGCCTGTCCTTAACTCTGGGCCCAAGGAGACAGCAGTTCCTTGGCCACCCGTCCCTGGGGCAGACATGCGCTAGCCACAAGGCGCCTACTCTGAACTCGCAGAAACAGCTCCCTGAAATAACGGGGAGTCAGATGCCATCTTCCTCCAGGATGTGGAAGCTCGGAGGAGGCACGAGGTTTAAGGGGAAGGAGTGGGCACAGTCCCACAAACTCTCTAATCTGTGCACGGGCCGTGTGTAGGGATCCTGTCGCCTCCTCTCTCCTGTGGTGAAGGCACTGGCCTAGACCCCTAGGTTGCCTGAGAGCCGGAGCAAAAGCCAAAGCCTAACCTACCCCAGGAAATGGTCATAGGCATAGAGTGCCATGCTAGGCCAAGCACGCTGCTGCAGGGTTGTGACTGTGTCTGCTTAGTTCGGCATAGCAAGGTGAATCCCGGGCGTAAACTCGGAGACCGGGAGAGCAAGTCCCAAGAGGCAACAGCTCTCCCGCGGCTCTTCTTCCCTCCCGCGCAGAGTGAACACCCAAAGCCTTTCTGAGGAAGCAGCAGCGAAGTGCGGTTCGTGCCATGTGAAAACCTCTGCGAAAGCATAGCAGTCGCTGGGAAATTAGAGTCGGATCTGAGAGCTGCTGTTGCTGCTTGCTTTAGCCTAGTATTTGCAGAACGATGGGAGAAACCCGCATGGAGCGAAAGCCTCTTTGCCCTGGCATCCCCTCTGGGAAAGCACAGCATTCTTTGGGAAATCAGAGTCCGGTCTGAGGGATGCTCCTGTTTGCTTGAGCTGGTCTCCTCAGCACGGTGTAATAAACCCATATGGAGCGAAATCCTCTATGCCTGGGCATCCCTGCTGCATGGGAGAGAAGCGCGATTGCACCTGTGGAAAGAGCCTTAAGGAAAGGGAAATGTTTTTCACTCTGCTCCGCAGGAGCATATCTGTGGAAAGTGCAGCAAGCTGCCGGAGAGAAGAGCAGGAGCCGTTGGACTTCTGGTCTGGAAAAGATTGCGAAGCAGGAGAGCCGGCAATACAAGTATCCCCGGCTCCCAGTGCAGAGAGACAGAAGCCTGGCTGCTAAGGAGACAGGAAGGGATGCGTAGGGCAGGGCGCGTGCTCCACTCTTAGGAAGGAATCTGGGCAGAAAGCATGCCTGTCCTGAGCCTCTGGGCCCAAGGAGACAGCAGCTCCTTGGCCAGCTGTCCCTGGGGCAGACATGCGCTAGCCTCCAGGCGCCTACTCTGAACTCGCCGAATCAGCTCTCTGAAATAATGCGGAGTCAGATGCCGTCTTCCTCCATGATGGGGAAGCTCGGAGGAAGCATGGTGTTTAAGGGGAAGGAGTGGGCACAGTCCCCCAAAGCTCCCTAATCTGCGCACGGGCCTAGTGCAGGGATCCTGTCGCCTCCTCTCTCCTGTGGTGAAGGCACTGGCCTAGACCCGGAGTCTGCCTGATAGCCGGAGCAAATGGCAAAGCCTAACCTACCACAGAAGATGGTCATAGGCATAGAGTGCCATGCTAGGCCAAGCACGCTGCTGCAGGGTTGTGACTGTGTCTGCTTAGTTCCGCATAGCAAGGTGAATCCCGGGCGTAACCTCGGAGCCCGGGAAAGCAAGTCCCAAGAGGCACCAGCTCTCCCGCAGCTCTTCTTCGCTGCCGCGCAGAGTGAACACCCAAAGCCTTTCTGAGGAAGCAGCAGCGAAGTGCGGTTCGTGCCAAGCTGAAAACCTCTGCGTAAGCATAGTATTCCCTGGGAAATCAGAGTCGGATCTGAGGGCTGCTGTTGCTGCTTGCTTTAGACTCGTATTCGCAGCACGATGGGAGAAACCCGCATAGAGCGAAAGCCTCTTTGCCCTGGCATCCCCTCTGGGAAAGCACACCATTATTTCGGAAATCAGAGTCCGGTCTGAGTTATGCTCCTGTTTGCGTGAGCTGGTCTCCTCAGCACGGTGTAATAAACCCGCAGGGAGCGAAATCCTCTATGCCTGGGCATCCCCTCTGCCTGAGAGAGAAGCGCCGTTGCGCCTCTGGAAAGAGCATTAAAGAAAAGGGACACGTTTTTCAGGGCGGTCCCAAGGAGTAGTCTGTGGTAGGTGCAGCACGCTGCTCGGGGAGAAGAGCAAGTGCTGTTGGCCATGGTCTCGAAAAGGTGGCGAAGCAGGAGACCGGCCCTGGAAGGCACAGCGCCCGGAGGAAATACAAATGTCACCCACTCCCAGTGCAGAGAGACAGAAGCCTAGCTGCGAAGGAGACAGGAGAGGATGAGTAGGGCAGGGCATGTGCTCCACTCTTGGGAAGGAGTCTGGGCGGAGAGCATGCCTGTCCTTAACTCTGGGCCCAAGGAGACAGCAGTTCCTTGGCCACCCGTCCCTGGGGCAGACATGCGCTAGCCACCAGGCGCCTACTCTGAACTCGCAGAAACAGCTCCCTGAAATAACGGGGAGTCAGATGCCATCTTCCTCCAGGATGTGGAAGCTCGGAGGAGGCACGAGGTTTAAGGGGAAGGAGTGGGCACAGTCCCACAAACTCTCTAATCTGTGCACGGGCCGTGTGTAGGGATCCTGTCGCCTCCTCTCTCCTGTGGTGAAGGCACTGGCCTAGACCCCTAGGTTGCCTGAGAGCCGGAGCAAAAGCCAAAGCCTAACCTACCCCAGGAAATGGTCATAGGCATAGAGTGCCATGCTAGGCCAAGCACGCTGCTGCAGGGTTGTGACTGTGTCTGCTTAGTTCGGCATAGCAAGGTGAATCCCGGGCGTAAACTCGGAGACCGGGAGAGCAAGTCCCAAGAGGCAACAGCTCTCCCGCGGCTCTTCTTCCCTCCCGCGCAGAGTGAACACCCAAAGCCTTTCTGAGGAAGCAGCAGCGAAGTGCGGTTCGTGCCATGTGAAAACCTCTGCGAAAGCATAGCAGTCGCTGGGAAATTAGAGTCGGATCTCAGAGCTGCTGTTGCTGCTTGCTTTAGCCTAGTATTTGCAGAACGATGGGAGAAACCCGCATGGAGCGAAAGCCTCTTTGCCCTGGCATCCCCTCTGGGAAAGCACAGCATTCTTTGGGAAATCAGAGTCCGGTCTGAGGGATGCTCCTGTTTGCTTGAGCTGGTCTCCTCAGCACGGTGTAATAAACCCATATGGAGCGAAATCCTCTATGCCTGGGCATCCCTGCTGCATGGGAGAGAAGCGCGATTGCACCTGTGGAAAGAGCCTTAAGGAAAGGGAAATGTTTTTCACTCTGCTCCCCAGGAGCATATCTGTGGAAAGTGCAGCAAGCTGCCGGAGAGAAGAGCAGGAGCCGTTGGACTTCTGGTCTGGAAAAGATTGCGAAGCAGGAGAGCCGGCAATACAAGTATCCCCGGCTCCCAGTGCAGAGAGACAGAAGCCTGGCTGCTAAGGAGACGGGAAGGGATGCGTAGGGCAGGGCGCGTGCTCCACTCTTAGGAAGGAATCTGGGCAGAAAGCATGCCTGTCCTGAGCCTCTGGGCCCAAGGAGACAGCAGCTCCTTGGCCAGCTGTCCCTGGGGCAGACATGCGCTAGCCTCCAGGCGCCTACTCTGAACTCGCCGAATCAGCTCTCTGAAATAATGCGGAGTCAGAAGCCGTCTTCCTCCATGATGGGGAAGCTCGGAGGAAGCATGGTGTTTAAGGGGAAGGAGTGGGCACAGTCCCCCAAAGCTCCCTAATCTGCGCACGGGCCTAGTGCAGGGATCCTGTCGCCTCCTCTCTCCTGTGGTGAAGGCACTGGCCTAGACCCGGAGTCTGCCTGATAGCCGGAGCAAATGGCAAAGCCTAACCTACCACAGAAGATGGTCATAGGCATAGAGTGCCATGCTAGGCCAAGCACGCTGCTGCAGGGTTGTGACTGTGTCTGCTTAGTTCGGCATAGCAAGGTGAATCACGGGCGTAACCTCGGAGCCCGGGAAAGCAAGTCCCAAGAGGCACCAGCTCTCCCGCGGCTCTTCTTCGCTGCCGCGCAGAGTGAACACCCAAAGCCTTTCTGAGGAAGCAGCAGCGAAGTGCGGTTCGTGCCAAGCTGAAAACCTCTGCGTAAGCATAGTATTCCCTGGGAAATCAGAGTCGGATCTGAGGGCTGCTGTTGCTGCTTGCTTTAGACTCGTATTCGCAGCACGATGGGAGAAACCCGCATAGAGCGAAAGCCTCTTTGCCCTGGCATCCCCTCTGGGAAAGCACACCATTATTTCGGAAATCAGAGTCCGGTCTGAGTTATGCTCCTGTTTGCGTGAGCTGGTCTCCTCAGCACGGTGTAATAAACCCGCAGGGAGCGAAATCCTCTATGCCTGGGCTTCCCCTCTGCCTGAGAGAGAAGCGCCGTTGCGCCTCTGGAAAGAGCATTAAAGAAAAGGGACACGTTTTTCAGGGCGGTCCCAAGGAGTAGTCTGTGGTAGGTGCAGCACGCTGCTCGGGGAGAAGAGCAAGTGCTGTTGGCCATGGTCTCGAAAAGGTGGCGAAGCAGGAGACCGGCCCTGGAAGGCACAGCGCCCGGAGGAAATACAAATGTCACCCACTCCCAGTGCAGAGAGACAGAAGCCTAGCTGCGAAGGAGACAGGAGAGGATGAGTAGGGCAGGGCATGTGCTCCACTCTTGGGAAGGAGTCTGGGCGGAGAGCATGCCTGTCCTTAACTCTGGGCCCAAGGAGACAGCAGTTCCTTGGCCACCCGTCCCTGGGGCAGACATGCGCTAGCCACCAGGCGCCTACTCTGAACTCGCAGAAACAGCTCCCTGAAATAACGGGGAGTCAGATGCCATCTTCCTCCAGGATGTGGAAGCTCGGAGGAGGCACGAGGTTTAAGGGGAAGGAGTGGGCACAGTCCCACAAACTCTCTAATCTGTGCACGGGCCGTGTGTAGGGATCCTGTCGCCTCCTCTCTCCTGTGGTGAAGGCACTGGCCTAGACCCCTAGGTTGTCTGAGAGCCGGAGCAAAAGCCAAAGCCTAACCTACCCCAGGAAATGGTCATAGGCATAGAGTGCCATGCTAGGCCAAGCACGCTGCTGCAGGGTTGTGACTGTGTCTGCTTAGTTCGGCATAGCAAGGTGAATCCCGGGCGTAAACTCGGAGACCGGGAGAGCAAGTCCCAAGAGGCAACAGCTCTCCCGCGGCTCTTCTTCCCTCCCGCGCAGAGTGAACACCCAAAGCCTTTCTGAGGAAGCAGCAGCGAAGTGCGGTTCGTGCCATGTGAAAACCTCTGCGAAAGCATAGCAGTCGCTGGGAAATTAGAGTCGGATCTGAGAGCTGCTTTTGCTGCTTGCTTTAGCCTAGTATTTGCAGAACGATGGGAGAAACCCGCATGGAGCGAAAGCCTCTTTGCCCTGGCATCCCCTCTGGGAAAGCACAGCATTCTTTGGGAAATCAGAGTCCGGTCTGAGGGATGCTCCTGTTTGCTTGAGCTGGTCTCCTCAGCACGGTGTAATAAACCCATATGGAGCGAAATCCTCTATGCCTGGGCATCCCTGCTGCATGGGAGAGAAGCGCGATTGCACCTGTGGAAAGAGCCTTAAGGAAAGGGAAATGTTTTTCACTCTGCTCCGCAGGAGCATATCTGTGGAAAGTGCAGCAAGCTGCCGGAGAGAAGAGCAGGAGCCGTTGGACTTCTGGTCTGGAAAAGATTGCGAAGCAGGAGAGCCGGCAATACAAGTATCCCCGGCTCCCAGTGCAGAGAGACAGAAGCCTGGCTGCTAAGGAGACAGGAAGGGATGCGTAGGGCAGGGCGCGTGCTCCACTCTTAGGAAGGAATCTGGGCAGAAAGCATGCCTGTCCTGAGCCTCTGGGCCCAAGGAGACAGCAGCTCCTTGGCCAGCTGTCCCTGGGGCAGACATGCGCTAGCCTCCAGGCGCCTACTCTGAACTCGCCGAATCAGCTCTCTGAAATAATGCGGAGTCAGATGCCGTCTTCCTCCATGATGGGGAAGCTCGGAGGAAGCTTGGTGTTTAAGGGGAAGGAGTGGGCACAGTCCCCCAAAGCTCCCTAATCTGCGCACGGGCCTAGTGCAGGGATCCTGTCGCCTCCTCTCTCCTGTGGTGAAGGCACTGGCCTAGACCCGGAGTCTGCCTGATAGCCGGAGCAAATGGCAAAGCCTAACCTACCACAGAAGATGGTCATAGGCATAGAGTGCCATGCTAGGCCAAGCACGCTGCTGCAGGGTTGTGACTGTGTCTGCTTAGTTCCGCATAGCAAGGTGAATCCCGGGCGTAACCTCGGAGCCCGGGAAAGCAAGTCCCAAGAGGCACCAGCTCTCCCGCGGCTCTTCTTCGCTGCCGCGCAGAGTGAACACCCAAAGCCTTTCTGAGGAAGCAGCAGCGAAGTGCGGTTCGTGCCAAGCTGAAAACCTCTGCGTAAGCATAGTATTCCCTGGGAAATCAGAGTCGGATCTGAGGGCTGCTGTTGCTGCTTGCTTTAGACTCGTATTCGCAGCACGATGGGAGAAACCCGCATAGAGCGAAAGCCTCTTTGCCCTGGCATCCACTCTGGGAAAGCACACCATTATTTCGGAAATCAGAGTCCGGTCTGAGTTATGCTCCTGTTTGCGTGAGCTGGTCTCCTCAGCACGGTGTAATAAACCCGCAGGGAGCGAAATACTCTATGCCTGGGCTTCCCCTCTGCCTGAGAGAGAAGCGCCGTTGCGCCTCTGGAAAGAGCATTAAAGAAAAGGGACACGTTTTTCAGGGCGGTCCCAAGGAGTAGTCTGTGGTAGGTGCAGCACGCTGCTCGGGGAGAAGAGCAAGTGCTGTTGGCCATGGTCTCGAAAAGGTGGCGAAGCAGGAGACCGGCCCTGGAAGGCACAGCGCCCGGAGGAAATACAAATGTCACCCACTCCCAGTGCAGAGAGACAGAAGCCTAGCTGCGAAGGAGACAGGAGAGGATGAGTAGGGCAGGGCATGTGCTCCACTCTTGGGAAGGAGTCTGGGCGGAGAGCATGCCTGTCCTTAACTCTGGGCCCAAGGAGACAGCAGTTCCTTGGCCACCCGTCCCTGGGGCAGACATGCGCTAGCCACCAGGCGCCTACTCTGAACTCGCAGAAACAGCTCCCTGAAATAACGGGGAGTCAGATGCCATCTTCCTCCAGGATGTGGAAGCTCGGAGGAGGCACGAGGTTTAAGGGGAAGGAGTGGGCACAGTCCCACAAACTCTCTAATCTGTGCACGGGCCGTGTGTAGGGATCCTGTCGCCTCCTCTCTCCTGTGGTGAAGGCACTGGCCTAGACCCCTAGGTTGCCTGAGAGCCGGAGCAAAAGCCAAAGCCTAACCTACCCCAGGAAATGGTCATAGGCATAGAGTGCCATGCTAGGCCAAGCACGCTGCTGCAGGGTTGTGACTGTGTCTGCTTAGTTCGGCATAGCAAGGTGAATCCCGGGCGTAAACTCGGAGACCGGGAGAGCAAGTCCCAAGAGGCAACAGCTCTCCCGCGGCTCTTCTTCGCTGCCGCGCAGAGTGAACACCCAAAGCCTTTCTGAGGAAGCAGCAGCGAAGTGCGGTTCGTGCCAAGCTGAAAACCTCTGCGTAAGCATAGTATTCCCTGGGAAATCAGAGTCGGATCTGAGGGCTGCTGTTGCTGCTTGCTTTAGCCTAGTATTTGCAGAACGATGGGAGAAACCCGCATGGAGCGAAAGCCTCTTTGCCCTGGCATCCCCTCTGGGAAAGCACAGCATTCTTTGGGAAATCAGAGTCCGGTCTGAGGGATGCTCCTGTTTGCTTGAGCTGGTCTCCTCAGCACGGTGTAATAAACCCATATGGAGCGAAATCCTCTATGCCTGGGCATCCCTGCTGCATGGGAGAGAAGCGCGATTGCACCTGTGGAAGGAGCCTTAAGGAAAGGGAAATGTTTTTCACTCTGCTCCGCAGGAGCATATCTGTGGAAAGTGCAGCAAGCTGCCGGAGAGAAGAGCAGGAGCCGTTGGACTTCTGGTCTGGAAAAGATTGCGAAGCAGGAGAGCCGGCAATACAAGTATCCCCGGCTCCCAGTGCAGAGAGACAGAAGCCTGGCTGCTAAGGAGACAGGAAGGGATGCGTAGGGCAGGGCGCGTGCTCCACTCTTAGGAAGGAATCTGGGCAGAAAGCATGCCTGTCCTGAGCCTCTGGGCCCAAGGAGACAGCAGCTCCTTGGCCAGCTGTCCCTGGGGCAGACATGCGCTAGCCTCCAGGCGCCTACTCTGAACTCGCCGAATCAGCTCTCTGAAATAATGCGGAGTCAGATGCCGTCTTCCTCCATGATGGGGAAGCTCGGAGGAAGCATGGTGTTTAAGGGGAAGGAGTGGGCACAGTCCCCCAAAGCTCCCTAATCTGCGCACGGGCCTAGTGCAGGGATCCTGTCGCCTCCTCTCTCCTGTGGTGAAGGCACTGGCCTAGACCCGGAGTCTGCCTGATAGCCGGAGCAAATGGCAAAGCCTAACCTACCACAGAAGATGGTCATAGGCATAGAGTGCCATGCTAGGCCAAGCACGCTGCTGCAGGGTTGTGACTGTGTCTGCTTAGTTCCGCATAGCAAGGTGAATCCCGGGCGTAACCTCGGAGCCCGGGAAAGCAAGTCCCAAGAGGCACCAGCTCTCCCGCGGCTCTTCTTCGCTGCCGCGCAGAGTGAACACCCAAAGCCTTTCTGAGGAAGCAGCAGCGAAGTGCGGTTCGTGCCAAGCTGAAAACCTCTGCGTAAGCATAGTATTCCCTGGGAAATCAGAGTCGGATCTGAGGGCTGCTGTTGCTGCTTGCTTTAGACTCGTATTCGCAGCACGATGGGAGAAACCCGCATAGAGCGAAAGCCTCTTTGCCCTGGCATCCCCTCTGGGAAAGCACACCATTATTTCGGAAATCAGAGTCCGGTCTGAGTTATGCTCCTGTTTGCGTGAGCTGGTCTCCTCAGCACGGTGTAATAAACCCGCAGGGAGCGAAATCCTCTATGCCTGGGCATCCCCTCTGCCTGAGAGAGAAGCGCCGTTGCGCCTCTGGAAAGAGCATTAAAGAAAAGGGACACGTTTTTCAGGGCGGTCCCAAGGAGTAGTCTGTGGTAGGTGCAGCACGCTGCTCGGGGAGAAGAGCAAGTGCTGTTGGCCATGGTCTCGAAAAGGTGGCGAAGCAGGAGACCGGCCCTGGAAGGCACAGCGCCCGGAGGAAATACAAATGTCACCCACTCCCAGTGCAGAGAGACAGAAGCCTAGCTGCGAAGGAGACAGGAGAGGATGAGTAGGGCAGGGCATGTGCTCCACTCTTGGGAAGGAGTCTGGGCGGAGAGCATGCCTGTCCTTAACTCTGGGCCCAAGGAGACAGCAGTTCCTTGGCCACCCGTCCCTGGGGCAGACATGCGCTAGCCACCAGGCGCCTACTCTGAACTCGCAGAAACAGCTCCCTGAAATAACGGGGAGTCAGATGCCATCTTCCTCCAGGATGTGGAAGCTCGGAGGAGGCACGAGGTTTAAGGGGAAGGAGTGGGCACAGTCCCACAAACTCTCTAATCTGTGCACGGGCCGTGTGTAGGGATCCTGTCGCCTCCTCTCTCCTGTGGTGAAGGCACTGGCCTAGACCCCTAGGTTGCCTGAGAGCCGGAGCAAAAGCCAAAGCCTAACCTACCCCAGGAAATGGTCATAGGCATAGAGTGCCATGCTAGGCCAAGCACGCTGCTGCAGGGTTGTGACTGTGTCTGCTTAGTTCGGCATAGCAAGGTGAATCCCGGGCGTAAACTCGGAGACCGGGAGAGCAAGTCCCAAGAGGCAACAGCTCTCCCGCGGCTCTTCTTCCCTCCCGCGCAGAGTGAACACCCAAAGCCTTTCTGAGGAAGCAGCAGCGAAGTGCGGTTCGTGCCATGTGAAAACCTCTGCGAAAGCATAGCAGTCGCTGGGAAATTAGAGTCGGATCTGAGAGCTGCTGTTGCTGCTTGCTTTAGCCTAGTATTTGCAGAACGATGGGAGAAACCCGCATGGAGCGAAAGCCTCTTTGCCCTGGCATCCCCTCTGGGAAAGCACAGCATTCTTTGGGAAATCAGAGTCCGGTCTGAGGGATGCTCCTGTTTGCTTGAGCTGGTCTCCTCAGCACGGTGTAATAAACCCATATGGAGCGAAATCCTCTATGCCTGGGCATCCCTGCTGCATGGGAGAGAAGCGCGATTGCACCTGTGGAAAGAGCCTTAAGGAAAGGGAAATGTTTTTCACTCTGCTCCGCAGGAGCATATCTGTGGAAAGTGCAGCAAGCTGCCGGAGAGAAGAGCAGGAGCCGTTGGACTTCTGGTCTGGAAAAGATTGCGAAGCAGGAGAGCCGGCAATACAAGTATCCCCGGCTCCCAGTGCAGAGAGACAGAAGCCTGGCTGCTAAGGAGACAGGAAGGGATGCGTAGGGCAGGGCGCGTGCTCCACTCTTAGGAATGAATCTGGGCAGAAAGCATGCCTGTCCTGAGCCTCTGGGCCCAAGGAGACAGCAGCTCCTTGGCCAGCTGTCCCTGGGGCAGACATGCGCTAGCCTCCAGGCGCCTACTCTGAACTCGCCGAATCAGCTCTCTGAAATAATGCGGAGTCAGATGCCGTCTTCCTCCATGATGGGGAAGCTCGGAGGAAGCATGGTGTTTAAGGGGAAGGAGTGGGCACAGTCCCCCAAAGCTCCCTAATCTGCGCACGGGCCTAGTGCAGGGATCCTGTCGCCTCCTCTCTCCTGTGGTGAAGGCACTGGCCTAGACCCGGAGTCTGCCTGATAGCCGGAGCAAATGGCAAAGCCTAACCTACCACAGAAGATGGTCATAGGCATAGAGTGCCATGCTAGGCCAAGCACGCTGCTGCAGGGTTGTGACTGTGTCTGCTTAGTTCCGCATAGCAAGGTGAATCCCGGGCGTAACCTCGGAGCCCGGGAAAGCAAGTCCCAAGAGGCACCAGCTCTCCCGCGGCTCTTCTTCGCTGCCGCGCAGAGTGAACACCCAAAGCCTTTCTGAGGAAGCAGCAGCGAAGTGCGGTTCGTGCCAAGCTGAAAACCTCTGCGTAAGCATAGTATTCCCTGGGAAATCAGAGTCGGATCTGAGGGCTGCTGTTGCTGCTTGCTTTAGACTCGTATTCGCAGCACGATGGGAGAAACCCGCATAGAGCGAAAGCCTCTTTGCCCTGGCATCCCCTCTGGGAAAGCACACCATTATTTCGGAAATCAGAGTCCGGTCTGAGTTATGCTCCTGTTTGCGTGAGCTGGTCTCCTCAGCACGGTGTAATAAACCCGCAGGGAGCGAAATCCTCTATGCCTGGGCATCCCCTCTGCCTGAGAGAGAAGCGCCGTTGCGCCTCTGGAAAGAGCATTAAAGAAAAGGGACACGTTTTTCAGGGCGGTCCCAAGGAGTAGTCTGTGGTAGGTGCAGCACGCTGCTCGGGGAGAAGAGCAAGTGCTGTTGGCCATGGTCTCGAAAAGGTGGCGAAGCAGGAGACCGGCCCTGGAAGGCACAGCGCCCGGAGGAAATACAAATGTCACCCACTCCCAGTGCAGAGAGACAGAAGCCTAGCTGCGAAGGAGACAGGAGAGGATGAGTAGGGCAGGGCATGTGCTCCACTCTTGGGAAGGAGTCTGGGCGGAGAGCATGCCTGTCCTTAACTCTGGGCCCAAGGAGACAGCAGTTCCTTGGCCACCCGTCCCTGGGGCAGACATGCGCTAGCCACCAGGCGCCTACTCTGAACTCGCAGAAACAGCTCCCTGAAATAACGGGGAGTCAGATGCCATCTTCCTCCAGGATGTGGAAGCTCGGAGGAGGCACGAGGTTTAAGGGGAAGGAGTGGGCACAGTCCCACAAACTCTCTAATCTGTGCACGGGCCGTGTGTAGGGATCCTGTCGCCTCCTCTCTCCTGTGGTGAAGGCACTGGCCTAGACCCCTAGGTTGCCTGAGAGCCGGAGCAAAAGCCAAAGCCTAACCTACCCCAGGAAATGGTCATAGGCATAGAGTGCCATGCTAGGCCAAGCACGCTGCTGCAGGGTTGTGACTGTGTCTGCTTAGTTCGGCATAGCAAGGTGAATCCCGGGCGTAAACTCGGAGACCGGGAGAGCAAGTCCCAAGAGGCAACAGCTCTCCCGCGGCTCTTCTTCGCTGCCGCGCAGAGTGAACACCCAAAGCCTTTGTGAGGAAGCAGCAGCGAAGTGCGGTTCGTGCCAAGCTGAAAACCTCTGCGTAAGCATAGTATTCCCTGGGAAATCAGAGTCGGATCTGAGGGCTGCTGTTGCTGCTTGCTTTAGCCTAGTATTTGCAGAACGATGGGAGAAACCCGCATGGAGCGAAAGCCTCTTTGCCCTGGCATCCCCTCTGGGAAAGCACAGCATTCTTTGGGAAATCAGAGTCCGGTCTGAGGGATGCTCCTGTTTGCTTGAGCTGGTCTCCTCAGCACGGTGTAATAAACCCATATGGAGCGAAATCCTCTATGCCTGGGCATCCCTGCTGCATGGGAGAGAAGCGCGATTGCACCTGTGGAAGGAGCCTTAAGGAAAGGGAAATGTTTTTCACTCTGCTCCGCAGGAGCATATCTGTGGAAAGTGCAGCAAGCTGCCGGAGAGAAGAGCAGGAGCCGTTGGACTTCTGGTCTGGAAAAGATTGCGAAGCAGGAGAGCCGGCAATACAAGTATCCCCGGCTCCCAGTGCAGAGAGACAGAAGCCTGGCTGCTAAGGAGACAGGAAGGGATGCGTAGGGCAGGGCGCGTGCTCCACTCTTAGGAAGGAATCTGGGCAGAAAGCATGCCTGTCCTGAGCCTCTGGGCCCAAGGAGACAGCAGCTCCTTGGCCAGCTGTCCCTGGGGCAGACATGCGCTAGCCTCCAGGCGCCTACTCTGAACTCGCCGAATCAGCTCTCTGAAATAATGCGGAGTCAGATGCCGTCTTCCTCCATGATGGGGAAGCTCGGAGGAAGCATGGTGTTTAAGGGGAAGGAGTGGGCACAGTCCCCCAAAGCTCCCTAATCTGCGCACGGGCCTAGTGCAGGGATCCTGTCGCCTCCTCTCTCCTGTGGTGAAGGCACTGGCCTAGACCCGGAGTCTGCCTGATAGCCGGAGCAAATGGCAAAGCCTAACCTACCACAGAAGATGGTCATAGGCATAGAGTGCCATGCTAGGCCAAGCACGCTGCTGCAGGGTTGTGACTGTGTCTGCTTAGTTCCGCATAGCAAGGTGAATCCCGGGCGTAACCTCGGAGCCCGGGAAAGCAAGTCCCAAGAGGCACCAGCTCTCCCGCGGCTCTTCTTCGCTGCCGCGCATAGTGAACACCCAAAGCCTTTCTGAGGAAGCAGCAGCGAAGTGCGGTTCGTGCCAAGCTGAAAACCTCTGCGTAAGCATAGTATTCCCTGGGAAATCAGAGTCGGATCTGAGGGCTGCTGTTGCTGCTTGCTTTAGACTCGTATTCGCAGCACGATGGGAGAAACCCGCATAGAGCGAAAGCCTCTTTGCCCTGGCATCCCCTCTGGGAAAGCACACCATTATTTCGGAAATCAGAGTCCGGTCTGAGTTATGCTCCTGTTTGCGTGAGCTGGTCTCCTCAGCATGGTGTAATAAACCCGCAGGGAGCGAAATCCTCTATGCCTGGGCTTCCCCTCTGCCTGAGAGAGAAGCGCCGTTGCGCCTCTGGAAAGAGCATTAAAGAAAAGGGACACGTTTTTCAGGGCGGTCCCAAGGAGTAGTCTGTGGTAGGTGCAGCACGCTGCTCGGGGAGAAGAGCAAGTGCTGTTGGCCATGGTCTCGAAAAGGTGGCGAAGCAGGAGACCGGCCCTGGAAGGCACAGCGCCCGGAGGAAATACAAATGTCACCCACTCCCAGTGCAGAGAGACAGAAGCCTAGCTGCGAAGGAGACAGGAGAGGATGAGTAGGGCAGGGCATGTGCTCCACTCTTGGGAAGGAGTCTGGGCGGAGAGCATGCCTGTCCTTAACTCTGGGCCCAAGGAGACAGCAGTTCCTTGGCCACCCGTCCCTGGGGCAGACATGCGCTAGCCACCAGGCGCCTACTCTGAACTCGCAGAAACAGCTCCCTGAAATAACGGGGAGTCAGATGCCATCTTCCTCCAGGATGTGGAAGCTCGGAGGAGGCACGAGGTTTAAGGGGAAGGAGTGGGCACAGTCCCACAAACTCTCTAATCTGTGCACGGGCCGTGTGTAGGGATCCTGTCGCCTCCTCTCTCCTGTGGTGAAGGCACTGGCCTAGACCCCTAGGTTGCCTGAGAGCCGGAGCAAAAGCCAAAGCCTAACCTACCCCAGGAAATGGTCATAGGCATAGAGTGCCATGCTAGGCCAAGCACGCTGCTGCAGGGTTGTGACTGTGTCTGCTTAGTTCGGCATAGCAAGGTGAATCCCGGGCGTAAACTCGGAGACCGGGAGAGCAAGTCCCAAGAGGCAACAGCTCTCCCGCGGCTCTTCTTCGCTGCCGCGCAGAGTGAACACCCAAAGCCTTTCTGAGGAAGCAGCAGCGAAGTGCGGTTCGTGCCAAGCTGAAAACCTCTGCGTAAGCATAGTATTCCCTGGGAAATCAGAGTCGGATCTGAGGGCTGCTGTTGCTGCTTGCTTTAGCCTAGTATTTGCAGAACGATGGGAGAAACCCGCATGGAGCGAAAGCCTCTTTGCCCTGGCATCCCCTCTGGGAAAGCACAGCATTCTTTGGGAAATCAGAGTCCGGTCTGAGGGATGCTCCTGTTTGCTTGAGCTGGTCTCCTCAGCACGGTGTAATAAACCCATATGGAGCGAAATCCTCTATGCCTGGGCATCCCTGCTGCATGGGAGAGAAGCGCGATTGCACCTGTGGAAGGAGCCTTAAGGAAAGGGAAATGTTTTTCACTCTGCTCCGCAGGAGCATATCTGTGGAAAGTGCAGCAAGCTGCCGGAGAGAAGAGCAGGAGCCGTTGGACTTCTGGTCTGGAAAAGATTGCGAAGCAGGAGAGCCGGCAATACAAGTATCCCCGGCTCCCAGTGCAGAGAGACAGAAGCCTGGCTGCTAAGGAGACAGGAAGGGATGCGTAGGGTAGGGCGCGTGCTCCACTCTTAGGAAGGAATCTGGGCAGAAAGCATGCCTGTCCTGAGCCTCTGGGCCCAAGGAGACAGCAGCTCCTTGGCCAGCTGTCCCTGGGGCAGACATGCGCTAGCCTCCAGGCGCCTACTCGGAACTCGCCGAATCAGCTCTCTGAAATAATGCGGAGTCAGATGCCGTCTTCCTCCATGATGGGGAAGCTCGGAGGAAGCATGGTGTTTAAGGGGAAGGAGTGGGCACAGTCCCCCAAAGCTCCCTAATCTGCGCACGGGCCTAGTGCAGGGATCCTGTCGCCTCCTCCTGTGGTGAAGGCACTGGCCTAGACCCGGAGTCTGCCTGATAGCCGGAGCAAATGGCAAAGCCTAACCTACCACAGAAGATGGTCATAGGCATAGAGTGCCATGCTAGGCCAAGCACGCTGCTGCAGGGTTGTGACTGTGTCTGCTTAGTTCCGCATAGCAAGGTGAATCCCGGGCGTAACCTCGGAGCCCGGGAAAGCAAGTCCCAAGAGGCACCAGCTCTCCCGCGGCTCTTCTTCGCTGCCGCGCAGAGTGAACACCCAAAGCCTTTCTGAGGAAGCAGCAGCGAAGTGCGGTTCGTGCCAAGCTGAAAACCTCTGCGTAAGCATAGTATTCCCTGGGAAATCAGAGTCGGATCTGAGGGCTGCTGTTGCTGCTTGCTTTAGACTCGTATTCGCAGCACGATGGGAGAAACCCGCATAGAGCGAAAGCCTCTTTGCCCTGGCATCCCCTCTGGGAAAGCACACCATTATTTCGGAAATCAGAGTCCGGTCTGAGTTATGCTCCTGTTTGCGTGAGCTGGTCTCCTCAGCACGGTGTAATAAACCCGCAGGGAGCTAAATCCTCTATGCCTGGGCATCCCCTCTGCCTGAGAGAGAAGCGCCGTTGCGCCTCTGGAAAGAGCATTAAAGAAAAGGGACACGTTTTTCAGGGCGGTCCCAAGGAGTAGTCTGTGGTAGGTGCAGCACGCTGCTCGGGGAGAAGAGCAAGTGCTGTTGGCCATGGTCTCGAAAAGGTGGCGAAGCAGGAGACCGGCCCTGGAAGGCACAGCGCCCGGAGGAAATACAAATGTCACCCACTCCCAGTGCAGAGAGACAGAAGCCTAGCTGCGAAGGAGACAGGAGAGGATGAGTAGGGCAGGGCATGTGCTCCACTCTTGGGAAGGAGTCTGGGCGGAGAGCATGCCTGTCCTTAACTCTGGGCCCAAGGAGACAGCAGTTCCTTGGCCACCCGTCCCTGGGGCAGACATGCGCTAGCCACCAGGCGCCTACTCTGAACTCGCAGAAACAGCTCCCTGAAATAACGGGGAGTCAGATGCCATCTTCCTCCAGGATGTGGAAGCTCGGAGGAGGCACGAGGTTTAAGGGGAAGGAGTGGGCACAGTCCCACAAACTCTCTAATCTGTGCACGGGCCGTGTGTAGGGATCCTGTCGCCTCCTCTCTCCTGTGGTGAAGGCACTGGCCTAGACCCCTAGGTTGCCTGAGAGCCGGAGCAAAAGCCAAAGCCTAACCTACCCCAGGAAATGGTCATAGGCATAGAGTGCCATGCTAGGCCAAGCACGCTGCTGCAGGGTTGTGACTGTGTCTGCTTAGTTCGGCATAGCAAGGTGAATCCCGGGCGTAAACTCGGAGACCGGGAGAGCAAGTCCCAAGAGGCAACAGCTCTCCCGCGGCTCTTATTCCCTCCCGCGCAGAGTGAACACCCAAAGCCTTTCTGAGGAAGCAGCAGCGAAGTGCGGTTCGTGCCATGTGAAAACCTCTGCGAAAGCATAGCAGTCGCTGGGAAATCAGAGTCGGATCTGAGAGCTGCTGTTGCTGCTTGCTTTAGCCTAGTATTTGCAGAACGATGGGAGAAACCCGCATGGAGCGAAAGCCTCTTTGCCCTGGCATCCCCTCTGGGAAAGCACAGCATTCTTTGGGAAATCAGAGTCCGGTCTGAGGGATGCTCCTGTTTGCTTGAGCTGGTCTCCTCAGCACGGTGTAATAAACCCATATGGAGCGAAATCCTCTATGCCTGGGCATCCCTGCTGCATGGGAGAGAAGCGCGATTGCACCTGTGGAAAGAGCCTTAAGGAAAGGGAAATGTTTTTCACTCTGCTCCGCAGGAGCATATCTGTGGAAAGTGCAGCAAGCTGCCGGAGAGAAGAGCAGGAGCCGTTGGACTTCTGGTCTGGAAAAGATTGCGAAGCAGGAGAGCCGGCAATACAAGTATCCCCGGCTCCCAGTGCAGAGAGACAGAAGCCTGGCTGCTAAGGAGACAGGAAGGGATGCGTAGGGCAGGGCGCGTGCTCCACTCTTAGGAAGGAATCTGGGCAGAAAGCATGCCTGTCCTGAGCCTCTGGGCCCAAGGAGACAGCAGCTCCTTGGCCAGCTGTCCCTGGGGCAGACATGCGCTAGCCTCCAGGCGCCTACTCTGAACTCGCCGAATCAGCTCTCTGAAATAATGCGGAGTCAGATGCCGTCTTCCTCCATGATGGGGAAGCTCGGAGGAAGCATGGTGTTTAAGGGGAAGGAGTGGGCACAGTCCCCCAAAGCTCCCTAATCTGCGCACGGGCCTAGTGCAGGGATCCTGTCGCCTCCTCTCTCCTGTGGTGAAGGCACTGGCCTAGACCCGGAGTCTGCCTGATAGCCGGAGCAAATGGCAAAGCCTAACCTACCACAGAAGATGGTCATAGGCATAGAGTGCCATGCTAGGCCAAGCACGCTGCTGCAGGGTTGTGACTGTGTCTGCTTAGTTCCGCATAGCAAGGTGAATCCCGGGCGTAACCTCGGAGCCCGGGAAAGCAAGTCCCAAGAGGCACCAGCTCTCCCGCGGCTCTTCTTCGCTGCCGCGCAGAGTGAACACCCAAAGCCTTTCTGAGGAAGCAGCAGCGAAGTGCGGTTCGTGCCAAGCTGAAAACCTCTGCGTAAGCATAGTATTCCCTGGGAAATCAGAGTCGGATCTGAGGGCTGCTGTTGCTGCTTGCTTTAGACTCGTATTCGCAGCACGATGGGAGAAACCCGCATAGAGCGAAAGCCTCTTTGCCCTGGCATCCCCTCTGGGAAAGCACACCATTATTTCGGAAATCAGAGTCCGGTCTGAGTTATGCTCCTGTTTGCGTGAGCTGGTCTCCTCAGCACGGTGTAATAAACCCGCAGGGAGCGAAATCCTCTATGCCTGGGCATCCCCTCTGCCTGAGAGAGAAGCGCCGTTGCGCCTCTGGAAAGAGCATTAAAGAAAAGGGACACGTTTTTCAGGGCGGTCCCAAGGAGTAGTCTGTGGTAGGTGCAGCACGCTGCTCGGGGAGAAGAGCAAGTGCTGTTGGCCATGGTCTCGAAAAGGTGGCGAAGCAGGAGACCGGCCCTGGAAGGCACAGCGCCCGGAGGAAATACAAATGTCACCCACTCCCAGTGCAGAGAGACAGAAGCCTAGCTGCGAAGGAGACAGGAGAGGATGAGTAGGGCAGGGCATGTGCTCCACTCTTGGGAAGGAGTCTGGGCGGAGAGCATGCCTGTCCTTAACTCTGGGCCCAAGGAGACAGCAGTTCCTTGGCCACCCGTCCCTGGGGCAGACATGCGCTAGCCACCAGGCGCCTACTCTGAACTCGCAGAGACAGCTCCCTGAAATAACGGGGAGTCAGATGCCATCTTCCTCCAGGATGTGGAAGCTCGGAGGAGGCACGAGGTTTAAGGGGAAGGAGTGGGCACAGTCCCACAAACTCTCTAATCTGTGCACGGGCCGTGTGTAGGGATCCTGTCGCCTCCTCTCTCCTGTGGTGAAGGCACTGGCCTAGACCCCTAGGTTGCCTGAGAGCCGGAGCAAAAGCCAAAGCCTAACCTACCCCAGGAAATGGTCATAGGCATAGAGTGCCATGCTAGGCCAAGCACGCTGCTGCAGGGTTGTGACTGTGTCTGCTTAGTTCGGCATAGCAAGGTGAATCCCGGGCGTAAACTCGGAGACCGGGAGAGCAAGTCCCAAGAGGCAACAGCTCTCCCGCGGCTCTTCTTCCCTCCCGCGCAGAGTGAACACCCAAAGCCTTTCTGAGGAAGCAGCAGCGAAGTGCGGTTCGTGCCAAGCTGAAAACCTCTGAGTAAGCATAGTATTCCCTGGGAAATCAGAGTCGGATCTGAGGGCTGCTGTTGCTGCTTGCTTTAGCCTAGTATTTGCAGAACGATGGGAGAAACCCGCATGGAGCGAAAGCCTCTTTGCCCTGGCATCCCCTCTGGGAAAGCACAGCATTCTTTGGGAAATCAGAGTCCGGTCTGAGGGATGCTCCTGTTTGCTTGAGCTGGTCTCTTCAGCACGGTGTAATAAACCCATATGGAGCGAAATCCTCTATGCCTGGGCATCCCTGCTGCATGGGAGAGAAGCGCGATTGCACCTGTGGAAAGAGCCTTAAGGAAAGGGAAATGTTTTTCACTCTGCTCCGCAGGAGCATATCTGTGGAAAGTGCAGCAAGCTGCCGGAGAGAAGAGCAGGAGCCGTTGGACTTCTGGTCTGGAAAAGATTGCGAAGCAGGAGAGCCGGCAATACAAGTATCCCCGGCTCCCAGTGCAGAGAGACAGAAGCTTGGCTGCTAAGGAGACAGGAAGGGATGCGTAGGGCAGGGCGCGTGCTCCACTCTTAGGAAGGAATCTCGGCAGAAAGCATGCCTGTCCTGAGCCTCTGGGCCCAAGGAGACAGCAGCTCCTTGGCCAGCTGTCCCTGGGGCAGACATGCGCTAGCCTCCAGGCGCCTACTCTGAACTCGCCGAATCAGCTCTCTGAAATAATGCGGAGTCAGATGCCGTCTTCCTCCATGATGGGGAAGCTCGGAGGAAGCATGGTGTTTAAGGGGAAGGAGTGGGCACAGTCCCCCAAAGCTCCCTAATCTGCGCACGGGCCTAGTGCAGGGATCCTGTCGCCTCCTCTCTCCTGTGGTGAAGGCACTGGCCTAGACCCGGAGTCTGCCTGATAGCCGGAGCAAATGGCAAAGCCTAACCTACCACAGAAGATGGTCATAGGCATAGAGTGCCATGCTAGGCCAAGCACGCTGCTGCAGGGTTGTGACTGTGTCTGCTTAGTTCCGCATAGCAAGGTGAATCCCGGGCGTAACCTCGGAGCCCGGGAAAGCAAGTCCCAAGAGGCACCAGCTCTCCCGCGGCTCTTCTTCGCTGCCGCGCAGAGTGAGCACCCAAAGCCTTTCTGAGGAAGCAGCAGCGAAGTGCGGTTCGTGCCAAGCTGAAAACCTCTGCGTAAGCATAGTATTCCCTGGGAAATCAGAGTCGGATCTGAGGGCTGCTGTTGCTGCTTGCTTTAGACTCGTATTCGCAGCACGATGGGAGAAACCCGCATAGAGCGAAAGCCTCTTTGCCCTGGCATCCCCTCTGGGAAAGCACACCATTATTTCGGAAATCAGAGTCCGGTCTGAGTTATGCTCCTGTTTGCGTGAGCTGGTCTCCTCAGCACGGTGTAATAAACCCGCAGGGAGCGAAATCCTCTATGCCTGGGCATCCCCTCTGCCTGAGAGAGAAGCGCCGTTGCGCCTCTGGAAAGAGCATTAAAGAAAAGGGACACGTTTTTCAGGGCGGTCCCAAGGAGTAGTCTGTGGTAGGTGCAGCACGCTGCTCGGGGAGAAGAGCAAGTGCTGTTGGCCATGGTCTCGAAAAGGTGGCGAAGCAGGAGACCGGCCCTGGAAGGCACAGCGCCCGGAGGAAATACAAATGTCACCCACTCCCAGTGCAGAGAGACAGAAGCCTAGCTGCGAAGGAGACAGGAGAGGATGAGTAGGGCAGGGCATGTGCTCCACTCTTGGGAAGGAGTCTGGGCGGAGAGCATGCCTGTCCTTAACTCTGGGCCCAAGGAGACAGCAGTTCCTTGGCCACCCGTCCCTGGGGCAGACATGCGCTAGCCACCAGGCGCCTACTCTGAACTCGCAGAAACAGCTCCCTGAAATAACGGGGAGTCAGATGCCATCTTCCTCCAGGATGTGGAAGCTCGGAGGAGGCACGAGGTTTAAGGGGAAGGAGTGGGCACAGTCCCACAAACTCTCTAATCTGTGCACGGGCCGTGTGTAGGGATCCTGTCGCCTCCTCTCTCCTGTGGTGAAGGCACTGGCCTAGACCCCTAGGTTGCCTGAGAGCCGGAGCAAAAGCCAAAGCCTAACCTACCCCAGGAAATGGTCATAGGCATAGAGTGCCATGCTAGGCCAAGCACGCTGCTGCAGGGTTGTGACAGTGTCTGCTTAGTTCGGCATAGCAAGGTGAATCCCGGGCGTAAACTCGGAGACCGGGAGAGCAAGTCCCAAGAGGCAACAGCTCTCCCGCGGCTCTTCTTCCCTCCCGCGCAGAGTGAACACCCAAAGCCTTTCTGAGGAAGCAGCAGCGAAGTGCGGTTCGTGCCATGTGAAAACCTCTGCGAAAGCATAGCAGTCGCTGGGAAATCAGAGTCGGATGTGAGAGCTGCTGTTGCTGCTTGCTTTAGCCTAGTATTTGCAGAACGATGGGAGAAACCCGCATGGAGCGAAAGCCTCTTTGCCCTGGCATCCCCTCTGGGAAAGCACAGCATTCTTTGGGAAATCAGAGTCCGGTCTGAGGGATGCTCCTGTTTGCTTGAGCTGGTCTCCTCAGCACGGTGTAATAAACCCATATGGAGCGAAATCCTCTATGCCTGGGCATCCCTGCTGCATGGGAGAGAAGCGCGATTGCACCTGTGGAAAGAGCCTTAAGGAAAGGGAAATGTTTTTCACTCTGCTCCGCAGGAGCATATCTGTGGAAAGTGCAGCAAGCTGCCGGAGAGAAGAGCAGGAGCCGTTGGACTTCTGGTCTGGAAAAGATTGCGAAGCAGGAGAGCCGGCAATACAAGTATCCCCGGCTCCCAGTGCAGAGAGACAGAAGCCTGGCTGCTAAGGAGACAGGAAGGGATGCGTAGGGCAGGGCGCGTGCTCCACTCTTAGGAAGGAATCTGGGCAGAAAGCATGCCTGTCCTGAGCCTCTGGGCCCAAGGAGACAGCAGCTCCTTGGCCAGCTGTCCCTGGGGCAGACATGCGCTAGCCTCCAGGCGCCTACTCTGAACTCGCCGAATCAGCTCTCTGAAATAATGCGGAGTCAGATGCCGTCTTCCTCCATGATGGGGAAGCTCGGAGGAAGCATGGTGTTTAAGGGGAAGGAGTGGGCACAGTCCCCCAAAGCTCCCTAATCTGCGCACGGGCCTAGTGCAGGGATCCTGTCGCCTCCTCTCTCCTGTGGTGAAGGCACTGGCCTAGACCCGGAGTCTGCCTGATAGCCGGAGCAAATGGCAAAGCCTAACCTACCACAGAAGATGGTCATAGGCATAGAGTGCCATGCTAGGCCAAGCACGCTGCTGCAGGGTTGTGACTGTGTCTGCTTAGTTCCGCATAGCAAGGTGAATCCCGGGCGTAACCTCGGAGCCCGGGAAAGCAAGTCCCAAGAGGCACCAGCTCTCCCGCGGCTCTTCTTCGCTGCCGCGCAGAGTGAACACCCAAAGCCTTTCTGAGGAAGCAGCAGCGAAGTGCGGTTCGTGCCAAGCTGAAAACCTCTGCGTAAGCATAGTATTCCCTGGGAAATCAGAGTCGGATCTGAGGGCTGCTGTTGCTGCTTGCTTTAGACTCGTATTCGCAGCACGATGGGAGAAACCCGCATAGAGCGAAAGCCTCTTTGCCCTGGCATCCCCTCTGAGAAAGCACACCATTATTTCGGAAATCAGAGTCCGGTCTGAGTTATGCTCCTGTTTGCGTGAGCTGGTCTCCTCAGCACGGTGTAATAAACCCGCAGGGAGCGAAATCCTCTATGCCTGGGCATCCCCTCTGCCTGAGAGAGAAGCGCCGTTGCGCCTCTGGAAAGAGCATTAAAGAAAAGGGACACGTTTTTCAGGGCGGTCCCAAGGAGTAGTCTGTGGTAGGTGCAGCACGCTGCTCGGGGAGAAGAGCAAGTGCTGTTGGCCATGGTCTCGAAAAGGTGGCGAAGCAGGAGACCGGCCCTGGAAGGCACAGCGCCCGGACGAAATACAAATGTCACCCACTCCCAGTGCAGAGAGACAGAAGCCTAGCTGCGAAGGAGACAGGAGAGGATGAGTAGGGCAGGGCATGTGCTCCACTCTTGGGAAGGAGTCTGGGCGGAGAGCATGCCTGTCCTTAACTCTGGGCCCAAGGAGACAGCAGTTCCTTGGCCACCCGTCCCTGGGGCAGACATGCGCTAGCCACCAGGCGCCTACTCTGAACTCGCAGAAACAGCTCCCTGAAATAACGGGGAGTCAGATGCCATCTTCCTCCAGGATGTGGAAGCTCGGAGGAGGCACGAGGTTTAAGGGGAAGGAGTGGGCACAGTCCCACAAACTCTCTAATCTGTGCACGGGCCGTGTGTAGGGATCCTGTCGCCTCCTCTCTCCTGTGGTGAAGGCACTGGCCTAGACCCCTAGGTTGCCTGAGAGCCGGAGCAAAAGCCAAAGCCTAACCTACCCCAGGAAATGGTCATAGGCATAGAGTGCCATGCTAGGCCAAGCACGCTGCTGCAGGGTTGTGACTGTGTCTGCTTAGTTCGGCATAGCAAGGTGAATCCCGGGCGTAAACTCGGAGACCGGGAGAGCAAGTCCCAAGAGGCAACAGCTCTCCCGCGGCTCTTTTTCCCTCCCGCGCAGAGTGAACACCCAAAGCCTTTCTGAGGAAGCAGCAGCGAAGTGCGGTTCGTGCCAAGCTGAAAACCTCTGCGTAAGCATAGTATTCCCTGGGAAATCAGAGTCGGATCTGAGGGCTGCTGTTGCTGCTTGCTTTAGCCTAGTATTTGCAGAACGATGGGAGAAACCCGCATGGAGCGAAAGCCTCTTTGCCCTGGCATCCCCTCTCGGAAAGCACAGCATTCTTTGGGAAATCAGAGTCCGGTCTGAGGGATGCTCCTGTTTGCTTGAGCTGGTCTCTTCAGCACGGTGTAATAAACCCATATGGAGCGAAATCCTCTATGCCTGGGCATCCCTGCTGCATGGGAGAGAATCGCGATTGCACCTGTGGAAGGAGCCTTAAGGAAAGGGAAATGTTTTTCACTCTGCTCCGCAGGAGCATATCTGTGGAAAGTGCAGCAAGCTGCCGGAGAGAAGAGCAGGAGCCGTTGGACTTCTGGTCTGGAAAAGATTGCGAAGCAGGAGAGCCGGCAATACAAGTATCCCCGGCTCCCAGTGCAGAGAGACAGAAGCCTGGCTGCTAAGGAGACAGGAAGGGATGCGTAGGGCAGGGCGCGTGCTCCACTCTTAGGAAGGAATCTGGGCAGAAAGCATGCCTGTCCTGAGCCTCTGGGCCCAAGGAGACAGCAGCTCCTTGGCCAGCTGTCCCTGGGGCAGACATGCGCTAGCCTCCAGGCGCCTACTCTGAACTCGCCGAATCAGCTCTCTGAAATAATGCGGAGTCAGATGCCGTCTTCCTCCATGATGGGGAAGCTCGGAGGAAGCATGGTGTTTAAGGGGAAGGAGTGGGCACAGTCCCCCAAAGCTCCCTAATCTGCGCACGGGCCTAGTGCAGGGATCCTGTCGCCTCCTCTCTCCTGTGGTGAAGGCACTGGCCTAGACCCGGAGTCTGCCTGATAGCCGGAGCAAATGGCAAAGCCTAACCTACCACAGAAGATGGTCATAGGCATAGAGTGCCATGCTAGGCCAAGCACGCTGCTGCAGGGTTGTGACTGTGTCTGCTTAGTTCCGCATAGCAAGGTGAATCCCGGGCGTAACCTCGGAGCCCGGGAAAGCAAGTCCCAAGAGGCACCAGCTCTCCCGCGGCTCTTCTTCGCTGCCGCGCAGAGTGAGCACCCAAAGCCTTTCTGAGGAAGCAGCAGCGAAGTGCGGTTCGTGCCAAGCTGAAAACCTCTGCGTAAGCATAGTATTCCCTGGGAAATCAGAGTCGGATCTGAGGGCTGCTGTTGCTGCTTGCTTTAGACTCGTATTCGCAGCACGATGGGAGAAACCCGCATAGAGCGAAAGCCTCTTTGCCCTGGCATCCCCTCTGGGAAAGCACACCATTATTTCGGAAATCAGAGTCCGGTCTGAGTTATGCTCCTGTTTGCGTGAGCTGGTCTCCTCAGCACGGTGTAATAAACCCGCAGGGAGCGAAATCCTCTATGCCTGGGCATCCCCTCTGCCTGAGAGAGAAGCGCCGTTGCGCCTCTGGAAAGAGCATTAAAGAAAAGGGACACGTTTTTCAGGGCGGTCCCAAGGAGTAGTCTGTGGTAGGTGCAGCACGCTGCTCGGGGAGAAGAGCAAGTGCTGTTGGCCATGGTCTCGAAAAGGTGGCGAAGCAGGAGACCGGCCCTGGAAGGCACAGCGCCCGGAGGAAATACAAATGTCACCCACTCCCAGTGCAGAGAGACAGAAGCCTAGCTGCGAAGGAGACAGGAGAGGATGAGTAGGGCAGGGCATGTGCTCCACTCTTGGGAAGGAGTCTGGGCGGAGAGCATGCCTGTCCTTAACTCTGGGCCCAAGGAGACAGCAGTTCCTTGGCCACCCGTCCCTGGGGCAGACATGCGCTAGCCACCAGGCGCCTACTCTGAACTCGCAGAAACAGCTCCCTGAAATAATGGGGAGTCAGATGCCATCTTCCTCCAGGATGTGGAAGCTCGGAGGAGGCACGAGGTTTAAGGGGAAGGAGTGGGCACAGTCCCACAAACTCTCTAATCTGTGCACGGGCCGTGTGTAGGGATCCTGTCGCCTCCTCTCTCCTGTGGTGAAGGCACTGGCCTAGACCCCTAGGTTGCCTGAGAGCCGGAGCAAAAGCCAAAGCCTAACCTACCCCAGGAAATGGTCATAGGCATAGAGTGCCATGCTAGGCCAAGCACGCTGCTGCAGGGTTGTGACAGTGTCTGCTTAGTTCGGCATAGCAAGGTGAATCCCGGGCGTAAACTCGGAGACCGGGAGAGCAAGTCCCAAGAGGCAACAGCTCTCCCGCGGCTCTTCTTCCCTCCCGCGCAGAGTGAACACCCAAAGCCTTTCTGAGGAAGCAGCAGCGAAGTGCGGTTCGTGCCATGTGAAAACCTCTGCGAAAGCATAGCAGTCGCTGGGAAATCAGAGTCGGATGTGAGAGCTGCTGTTGCTGCTTGCTTTAGCCTAGTATTTGCAGAACGATGGGAGAAACCCGCATGGAGCGAAAGCCTCTTTGCCCTGGCATCCCCTCTGGGAAAGCACAGCATTCTTTGGGAAATCAGAGTCCGGTCTGAGGGATGCTCCTGTTTGCTTGAGCTGGTCTCCTCAGCACGGTGTAATAAACCCATATGGAGCGAAATCCTCTATGCCTGGGCATCCCTGCTGCATGGGAGAGAAGCGCGATTGCACCTGTGGAAAGAGCCTTAAGGAAAGGGAAATGTTTTTCACTCTGCTCCGCAGGAGCATATCTGTGGAAAGTGCAGCAAGCTGCCGGAGAGAAGAGCAGGAGCCGTTGGACTTCTGGTCTGGAAAAGATTGCGAAGCAGGAGAGCCGGCAATACAAGTATCCCCGGCTCCCAGTGCAGAGAGACAGAAGCCTGGCTGCTAAGGAGACAGGAAGGGATGCGTAGGGCAGGGCGCGTGCTCCACTCTTAGGAAGGAATCTGGGCAGAAAGCATGCCTGTCCTGAGCCTCTGGGCCCAAGGAGACAGCAGCTCCTTGGCCAGCTGTCCCTGGGGCAGACATGCGCTAGCCTCCAGGCGCCTACTCTGAACTCGCCGAATCAGCTCTCTGAAATAATGCGGAGTCAGATGCCGTCTTCCTCCATGATGGGGAAGCTCGGAGGAAGCATGGTGTTTAAGGGGAAGGAGTGGGCACAGTCCCCCAAAGCTCCCTAATCTGCGCACGGGCCTAGTGCAGGGATCCTGTCGCCTCCTCTCTCCTGTGGTGAAGGCACTGGCCTAGACCCGGAGTCTGCCTGATAGCCGGAGCAAATGGCAAAGCCTAACCTACCACAGAAGATGGTCATAGGCATAGAGTGCCATGCTAGGCCAAGCACGCTGCTGCAGGGTTGTGACTGTGTCTGCTTAGTTCCGCATAGCAAGGTGAATCCCGGGCGTAACCTCGGAGCCCGGGAAAGCAAGTCCCAAGAGGCACCAGCTCTCCCGCGGCTCTTCTTCGCTGCCGCGCAGAGTGAACACCCAAAGCCTTTCTGAGGAAGCAGCAGCGAAGTGCGGTTCGTGCCAAGCTGAAAACCTCTGCGTAAGCATAGTATTCCCTGGGAAATCAGAGTCGGATCTGAGGGCTGCTGTTGCTGCTTGCTTTAGACTCGTATTCGCAGCACGATGGGAGAAACCCGCATAGAGCGAAAGCCTCTTTGCCCTGGCATCCCCTCTGGGAAAGCACACCATTATTTCGGAAATCAGAGTCCGGTCTGAGTTATGCTCCTGTTTGCGTGAGCTGGTCTCCTCAGCACGGTGTAATAAACCCGCAGGGAGCGAAATCCTCTATGCCTGGGCATCCCCTCTGCCTGAGAGAGAAGCGCCGTTGCGCCTCTGGAAAGAGCATTAAAGAAAAGGGACACGTTTTTCAGGGCGGTCCCAAGGAGTAGTCTGTGGTAGGTGCAGCACGCTGCTCGGGGAGAAGAGCAAGTGCTGTTGGCCATGGTCTCGAAAAGGTGGCGAAGCAGGAGACCGGCCCTGGAAGGCACAGCGCCCGGAGGAAATACAAATGTCACCCACTCCCAGTGCAGAGAGACAGAAGCCTAGCTGCGAAGGAGACAGGAGAGGATGAGTAGGGCAGGGCATGTGCTCCACTCTTGGGAAGGAGTCTGGGCGGAGAGCATGCCTGTCCTTAACTCTGGGCCCAAGGAGACAGCAGTTCCTTGGCCACCCGTCCCTGGGGCAGACATGCGCTAGCCACCAGGCGCCTACTCTGAACTCGCAGAAACAGCTCCCTGAAATAACGGGGAGTCAGATGCCATCTTCCTCCAGGATGTGGAAGCTCGGAGGAGGCACGAGGTTTAAGGGGAAGGAGTGGGCACAGTCCCACAAACTCTCTAATCTGTGCACGGGCCGTGTGTAGGGATCCTGTCGCCTCCTCTCTCCTGTGGTGAAGGCACTGGCCTAGACCCCTAGGTTGCCTGAGAGCCGGAGCAAAAGCCAAAGCCTAACCTACCCCAGGAAATGGTCATAGGCATAGAGTGCCATGCTAGGCCAAGCACGCTGCTGCAGGGTTGTGACTGTGTCTGCTTAGTTCGGCATAGCAAGGTGAATCCCGGGCGTAAACTCGGAGACCGGGAGAGCAAGTCCCAAGAGGCAACAGCTCTCCCGCGGCTCTTCTTCCCTCCCGCGCAGAGTGAACACCCAAAGCCTTTCTGAGGAAGCAGCAGCGAAGTGCGGTTCGTGCCAAGCTGAAAACCTCTGCGTAAGCATAGTATTCCCTGGGAAATCAGAGTCGGATCTGAGGGCTGCTGTTGCTGCTTGCTTTAGCCTAGTATTTGCAGAACGATGGGAGAAACCCGCATGGAGCGAAAGCCTCTTTGCCCTGGCATCCCCTCTGGGAAAGCACAGCATTCTTTGGGAAATCAGAGTCCGGTCTGAGGGATGCTCCTGTTTGCTTGAGCTGGTCTCCTCAGCACGGTGTAATAAACCCGCAGGGAGCGAAATCCTCTATGCCTGGGCATCCCTGCTGCATGGGAGAGAAGCGCGATTGCACCTGTGGAAGGAGCCTTAAGGAAAGGGAAATGTTTTTCACTCTGCTCCGCAGGAGCATATCTGTGGAAAGTGCAGCAAGCTGCCGGAGAGAAGAGCAGGAGCCGTTGGACTTCTGGTCTGGAAAAGATTGCGAAGCAGGAGAGCCGGCAATACAAGTATCCCCGGCTCCCAGTGCAGAGAGACAGAAGCCTGGCTGCTAAGGAGACAGGAAGGGATGCGTAGGGCAGGGCGCGTGCTCCACTCTTAGGAAGGAATCTGGGCAGAAAGCATGCCTGTCCTGAGCCTCTGGGCCCAAGGAGACAGCAGCTCCTTGGCCAGCTGTCCCTGGGGCAGACATGCGCTAGCCTCCAGGCGCCTACTCTGAACTCGCCGAATCAGCTCTCTGAAATAATGCGGAGTCAGATGCCGTCTTCCTCCATGATGGGGAAGCTCGGAGGAAGCATGGTGTTTAAGGGGAAGGAGTGGGCACAGTCCCCCAAAGCTCCCTAATCTGCGCACGGGCCTAGTGCAGGGATCCTGTCGCCTCCTCTCTCCTGTGGTGAAGGCACTGGCCTAGACCCGGAGTCTGCCTGATAGCCGGAGCAAATGGCAAAGCCTAACCTACCACAGAAGATGGTCATAGGCATAGAGTGCCATGCTAGGCCAAGCACGCTGCTGCAGGGTTGTGACTGTGTCTGCTTAGTTCCGCATAGCAAGGTGAATCCCGGGCGTAACCTCGGAGCCCGGGAAAGCAAGTCCCAAGAGGCACCAGCTCTCCCGCGGCTCTTCTTCGCTGCCGCGCAGAGTGAGCACCCAAAGCCTTTCTGAGGAAGCAGCAGCGAAGTGCGGTTCGTGCCAAGCTGAAAACCTCTGCGTAAGCATAGTATTCCCTGGGAAATCAGAGTCGGATCTGAGGGCTGCTGTTGCTGCTTGCTTTAGACTCGTATTCGCAGCACGATGGGAGAAACCCGCATAGAGCGAAAGCCTCTTTGCCCTGGCATCCCCTCTGGGAAAGCACACCATTATTTCGGAAATCAGAGTCCGGTCTGAGTTATGCTCCTGTTTGCGTGAGCTGGTCTCCTCAGCACGGTGTAATAAACCCGCAGGGAGCGAAATCCTCTATGCCTGGGCATCCCCTCTGCCTGAGAGAGAAGCGCCGTTGCGCCTCTGGAAAGAGCATTAAAGAAAAGGGACACGTTTTTCAGGGCGGTCCCAAGGAGTAGTCTGTGGTAGGTGCAGCACGCTGCTCGGGGAGAAGAGCAAGTGCTGTTGGCCATGGTCTCGAAAAGGTGGCGAAGCAGGAGACCGGCCCTGGAAGGCACAGCGCCCGGAGGAAATACAAATGTCACCCACTCCCAGTGCAGAGAGACAGAAGCCTAGCTGCGAAGGAGACAGGAGAGGATGAGTAGGGCAGGGCATGTGCTCCACTCTTGGGAAGGAGTCTGGGCGGAGAGCATGCCTGTCCTTAACTCTGGGCCCAAGGAGACAGCAGTTCCTTGGCCACCCGTCCCTGGGGCAGACATGCGCTAGCCACCAGGCGCCTACTCTGAACTCGCAGAAACAGCTCCCTGAAATAACGGGGAGTCAGATGCCATCTTCCTCCAGGATGTGGAAGCTCGGAGGAGGCACGAGGTTTAAGGGGAAGGAGTGGGCACAGTCCCACAAACTCTCTAATCTGTGCACGGGCCGTGTGTAGGGATCCTGTCGCCTCCTCTCTCCTGTGGTGAAGGCACTGGCCTAGACCCCTAGGTTGCCTGAGAGCCGGAGCAAAAGCCAAAGCCTAACCTACCCCAGGAAATGGTCATAGGCATAGAGTGCCATGCTAGGCCAAGCACGCTGCTGCAGGGTTGTGACTGTGTCTGCTTAGTTCCGCATAGCAAGGTGAATCCCGGGCGTAAACTCGGAGACCGGGAGAGCAAGTCCCAAGAGGCAACAGCTCTCCCGCGGCTCTTCTTCGCTGCCGTGCAGAGTGAACACCCAAAGCCTTTCTGAGGAAGAAGCAGCGAAGTGCGGTTCGTGCCAAGCTGAAAACCTCTGCGTAAGCATAGTATTCCCTGGGAAATCAGAGTCGGATCTGAGGGCTGCTGTTGCTGCTTGCTTTAGACTAGTATTTGCAGAACGATGGGAGAAACCCGCATGGAGCGAAAGCCTCTTTGCCCTGGCATCCCCTCTGGGAAAGCACAGCATTCTTTGGGAAATCAGAGTCCGGTCTGAGGGATGCTCCTGTTTGCTTGAGCTGGTCTCCTCAGCACGGTGTAATAAACCCATATGGAGCGAAATCCTCTATGCCTGGGCATCCCTGCTGCATGGGAGAGAAGCGCGATTGCACCTGTGGAAAGAGCCTTAAGGAAAGGGAAATGTTTTTCACTCTGCTCCGCAGGAGCATATCTGTGGAAAGTGCAGCAAGCTGCCGGAGAGAAGAGCAGGAGCCGTTGGACTTCTGGTCTGGAAAAGATTGCGAAGCAGGAGAGCCGGCAATACAAGTATCCCCGGCTCCCAGTGCAGAGAGACAGAAGCCTGGCTGCTAAGGAGACAGGAAGGGATGCGTAGGGCAGGGCGCGTGCTCCACTCTTAGGAAGGAATCTGGGCAGAAAGCATGCCTGTCCTGAGCCTCTGGGCCCAAGGAGACAGCAGCTCCTTGGCCAGCTGTCCCTGGGGCAGACATGCGCTAGCCTCCAGGCGCCTACTCTGAACTCGCCGAATCAGCTCTCTGAAATAATGCGGAGTCAGATGCCGTCTTCCTCCATGATGGGGAAGCTCGGAGGAAGCATGGTGTTTAAGGGGAAGGAGTGGGCACAGTCCCCCAAAGCTCCCTAATCTGCGCACGGGCCTAGTGCAGGGATCCTGTCGCCTCCTCTCTCCTGTGGTGAAGGCACTGGCCTAGACCCGGAGTCTGCCTGATAGCCGGAGCAAATGGCAAAGCCTAACCTACCACAGAAGATGGTCATAGGCATAGAGTGCCATGCTAGGCCAAGCACGCTGCTGCAGGGTTGTGACTGTGTCTGCTTAGTTCCGCATAGCAAGGTGAATCCCGGGCGTAACCTCGGAGCCCGGGAAAGCAAGTCCCAAGAGGCACCAGCTCTCCCGCGGCTCTTCTTCGCTGCCGCGCAGAGTGAACACCCAAAGCCTTTCTGAGGAAGCAGCAGCGAAGTGCGGTTCGTGCCAAGCTGAAAACCTCTGCGTAAGCATAGTATTCCCTGGGAAATCAGAGTCGGATCTGAGGGCTGCTGTTGCTGCTTGCTTTAGACTCGTATTCGCAGCACGATGGGAGAAACCCGCATAGAGCGAAAGCCTCTTTGCCCTGGCATCCCCTCTGGGAAAGCACACCATTATTTCGGAAATCAGAGTCCGGTCTGAGTTATGCTCCTGTTTGCGTGAGCTGGTCTCCTCAGCACGGTGTAATAAACCCGCAGGGAGCGAAATCCTCTATGCCTGGGCATCCCCTCTGCCTGAGAGAGAAGCGCCGTTGCGCCTCTGGAAAGAGCATTAAAGAAAAGGGACACGTTTTTCAGGGCGGTCCCAAGGAGTAGTCTGTGGTAGGTGCAGCACGCTGCTCGGGGAGAAGAGCAAGTGCTGTTGGCCATGGTCTCGAAAAGGTGGCGAAGCAGGAGACCGGCCCTGGAAGGCACAGCGCCCGGAGGAAATACAAATGTCACCCACTCCCAGTGCAGAGAGACAGAAGCCTAGCTGCGAAGGAGACAGGAGAGGATGAGTAGGGCAGGGCATGTGCTCCACTCTTGGGAAGGAGTCTGGGCGGAGAGCATGCCTGTCCTTAACTCTGGGCCCAAGGAGACAGCAGTTCCTTGGCCACCCGTCCCTGGGGCAGACATGTGCTAGCCACCAGGCGCCTACTCTGAACTCGCAGAAACAGCTCCCTGAAATAACGGGGAGTCAGATGCCATCTTCCTCCAGGATGTGGAAGCTCGGAGGAGGCACGAGGTTTAAGGGGAAGGAGTGGGCACAGTCCCACAAACTCTCTAATCTGTGCACGGGCCGTGTGTAGGGATCCTGTCGCGTCCTCTCTCCTGTGGTGAAGGCACTGGCCTAGACCCCTAGGTTGCCTGAGAGCCGGAGCAAAAGCCAAAGCCTAACCTACCCCAGGAAATGGTCATAGGCATAGAGTGCCATGCTAGGCCAAGCACGCTGCTGCAGGGTTGTGACTGTGTCTGCTTAGTTCCGCATAGCAAGGTGAATCCCGGGCGTAAACTCGGAGACCGGCAGAGCAAGTCCCAAGAGGCAACAGCTCTCCCGCGGCTCTTCTTCGCTGCCGCGCAGAGTGAACACCCAAAGCCTTTCTGAGGAAGAAGCAGCGAAGTGCGGTTCGTGCCAAGCTGAAAACCTCTGCGTAAGCATAGTATTCCCTGGGAAATCAGAGTCGGATCTGAGGGTTGCTGTTGCTGCTTGCTTTAGACTAGTATTTGCAGAACGATGGGAGAAACCCGCATGGAGCGAAAGCCTCTTTGCCCTGGCATCCCCTCTGGGAAAGCACAGCATTCTTTGGGAAATCAGAGTCCGGTCTGAGGGATGCTCCTGTTTCCTTGAGCTGGTCTCCTCAGCACGGTGTAATAAACCCATATGGAGCGAAATCCTCTATGCCTGGGCATCCCTGCTGCATGGGAGAGAAGCGCGATTGCACCTGTGGAAAGAGCCTTAAGGAAAGGGAAATGTTTTTCACTCTGCTCCCCAGGAGCATATCTGTGGAAAGTGCAGCAAGCTGCCGGAGAGAAGAGCAGGAGCCGTTGGACTTCTGGTCTGGAAAAGATTGCGAAGCAGGAGAGCCGGCAATACAAGTATCCCCGGCTCCCAGTGCAGAGAGACAGAAGCCTGGCTGCTAAGGAGACAGGAAGGGATGCGTAGGGCAGGGCGCGTGCTCCACTCTTAGGAAGGAATCTGGGCAGAAAGCATGCCTGTCCTGAGCCTCTGGGCCCAAGGAGACAGCAGCTCCTTGGCCAGCTGTCCCTGGGGCAGACATGCGCTAGCCTCCAGGCGCCTACTCTGAACTCGCCGAATCAGCTCTCTGAAATAATGCGGAGTCAGATGCCGTCTTCCTCCATGATGGGGAAGCTCGGAGGAAGCATGGTGTTTAAGGGGAAGGAGTGGGCACAGTCCCCCAAAGCTCCCTAATCTGCGCACGGGCCTAGTGCAGGGATCCTGTCGCCTCCTCTCTCCTGTGGTGAAGGCACTGGCCTAGACCCGGAGTCTGCCTGATAGCCGGAGCAAATGGCAAAGCCTAACCTACCACAGAAGATGGTCATAGGCATAGAGTGCCATGCTAGGCCAAGCACGCTGCTGCAGGGTTGTGACTGTGTCTGCTTAGTTCCGCATAGCAAGGTGAATCCCGGGCGTAACCTCGGAGCCCGGGAAAGCAAGTCCCAAGAGGCACCAGCTCTCCCGCGGCTCTTCTTCGCTGCCGCGCAGAGTGAACACCCAAAGCCTTTCTGAGGAAGCAGCAGCGAAGTGCGGTTCGTGCCAAGCTGAAAACCTCTGCGTAAGCATAGTATTCCCTGGGAAATCAGAGTCGGATCTGAGGGCTGCTGTTGCTGCTTGCTTTAGACTCGTATTCGCAGCACGATGGGAGAAACCCGCATAGAGCGAAAGCCTCTTTGCCCTGGCATCCCCTCTGGGAAAGCACACCATTATTTCGGAAATCAGAGTCCGGTCTGAGTTATGCTCCTGTTTGCGTGAGCTGGTCTCCTCAGCACGGTGTAATAAACCCGCAGGGAGCGAAATCCTCTATGCCTGGGCATCCCCTCTGCCTGAGAGAGAAGCGCCGTTGCGCCTCTGGAAAGAGCATTAAAGAAAAGGGACACGTTTTTCAGGGCGGTCCCAAGGAGTAGTCTGTGGTAGGTGCAGCACGCTGCTCGGGGAGAAGAGCAAGTGCTGTTGGCCATGGTCTCGAAAAGGTGGCGAAGCAGGAGACCGGCCCTGGAAGGCACAGCGCCCGGAGGAAATACAAATGTCACCCACTCCCAGTGCAGAGAGACAGAAGCCTAGCTGCGAAGGAGACAGGAGAGGATGAGTAGGGCAGGGCATGTGCTCCACTCTTGGGAAGGAGTCTGGGCGGAGAGCATGCCTGTCCTTAACTCTGGGCCCAAGGAGACAGCAGTTCCTTGGCCACCCGTCCCTGGGGCAGACATGTGCTAGCCACCAGGCGCCTACTCTGAACTCGCAGAAACAGCTCCCTGAAATAACGGGGAGTCAGATGCCATCTTCCTCCAGGATGTGGAAGCTCGGAGGAGGCACGAGGTTTAAGGGGAAGGAGTGGGCACAGTCCCACAAACTCTCTAATCTGTGCACGGGCCGTGTGTAGGGATCCTGTCGCCTCCTCTCTCCTGTGGTGAAGGCACTGGCCTAGACCCCTAGGTTGCCTGAGAGCCGGAGCAAAAGCCAAAGCCTAACCTACCCCAGGAAATGGTCATAGGCATAGAGTGCCATGCTAGGCCAAGCACGCTGCTGCAGGGTTGTGACTGTGTCTGCTTAGTTCGGCATAGCAAGGTGAATCCCGGGCGTAAACTCGGAGACCGGGAGAGCAAGTCCCAAGAGGCAACAGCTCTCCCGCGGCTCTTCTTCCCTCCCGCGCAGAGTGAACACCCAAAGCCTTTCTGAGGAAGCAGCAGCGAAGTGCGGTTCGTGCCATGTGAAAACCTCTGCGAAAGCATAGCAGTCGCTGGGAAATCAGAGTCGGATCTGAGAGCTGCTGTTGCTGCTTGCTTTAGCCTAGTATTTGCAGAACGATGGGAGAAACCCGCATGGAGCGAAAGCCTCTTTGCCCTGGCATCCCCTCTGGGAAAGCACAGCATTTTTTGGGAAATCAGAGTCCGGTCTGAGGGATGCTCCTGTTTGCTTGAGCTGGTCTCCTCAGCACGGTGTAATAAACCCATATGGAGCGAAATCCTCTATGCCTGGGCATCCCTGCTGCATGGGAGAGAAGCGCGATTGCACCTGTGGAAAGAGCCTTAAGGAAAGGGAAATGTTTTTCACTCTGCTCCGCAGGAGCATATCTGTGGAAAGTGCAGCAAGCTGCCGGAGAGAAGAGCAGGAGCCGTTGGACTTCTGGTCTGGAAAAGATTGCGAAGCAGGAGAGCCGGCAATACAAGTATCCCCGGCTCCCAGTGCAGAGAGACAGAAGCCTGGCTGCTAAGGAGACAGGAAGGGATGCGTAGGGCAGGGCGCGTGCTCCACTCTTAGGAAGGAATCTGGGCAGAAAGCATGCCTGTCCTGAGCCTCTGGGCCCAAGGAGACAGCAGCTCCTTGGCCAGCTGTCCCTGGGGCAGACATGCGCTAGCCTCCAGGCGCCTACTCTGAACTCGCCGAATCAGCTCTCTGAAATAATGCGGAGTCAGATGCCGTCTTCCTCCATGATGGGGAAGCTCGGAGGAAGCATGGTGTTTAAGGGGAAGGAGTGGGCACAGTCCCCCAAAGCTCCCTAATCTGCGCACGGGCCTAGTGCAGGGATCCTGTCGCCTCCTCTCTCCTGTGGTGAAGGCACTGGCCTAGACCCGGAGTCTGCCTGATAGCCGGAGCAAATGGCAAAGCCTAACCTACCACAGAAGATGGTCATAGGCATAGAGTGCCATGCTAGGCCAAGCACGCTGCTGCAGGGTTGTGACTGTGTCTGCTTAGTTCCGCATAGCAAGGTGAATCCCGGGCGTAACCTCGGAGCCCGGGAAAGCAAGTCCCAAGAGGCACCAGCTCTCCCGCGGCTCTTCTTCGCTGCCGCGCAGAGTGAACACCCAAAGCCTTTCTGAGGAAGCAGCAGCGAAGTGCGGTTCGTGCCAAGCTGAAAACCTCTGCGTAAGCATAGTATTCCCTGGGAAATCAGAGTCGGATCTGAGGGCTGCTGTTGCTGCTTGCTTTAGACTCGTATTCGCAGCACGATGGGAGAAACCCGCATAGAGCGAAAGCCTCTTTGCCCTGGCATCCCCTCTGGGAAAGCACACCATTATTTCGGAAATCAGAGTCCGGTCTGAGTTATGCTCCTGTTTGCGTGAGCTGGTCTCCTCAGCACGGTGTAATAAACCCGCAGGGAGCGAAATCCTCTATGCCTGGGCATCCCCTCTGCCTGAGAGAGAAGCGCCGTTGCGCCTCTGGAAAGAGCATTAAAGAAAAGGGACACGTTTTTCAGGGCGGTCCCAAGGAGTAGTCTGTGGTAGGTGCAGCACGCTGCTCGGGGAGAAGAGCAAGTGCTGTTGGCCATGGTCTCGAAAAGGTGGCGAAGCAGGAGACCGGCCCTGGAAGGCACAGCGCCCGGAGGAAATACAAATGTCACCCACTCCCAGTGCAGAGAGACAGAAGCCTAGCTGCGAAGGAGACAGGAGAGGATGAGTAGGGCAGGGCATGTGCTCCACTCTTGGGAAGGAGTCTGGGCGGAGAGCATGCCTGTCCTTAACTCTGGGCCCAAGGAGACAGCAGTTCCTTGGCCACCCGTCCCTGGGGCAGACATGCGCTAGCCACCAGGCGCCTACTCTGAACTCGCAGAAACAGCTCCCTGAAATAACGGGGAGTCAGATGCCATCTTCCTCCAGGATGTGGAAGCTCGGAGGAGGCACGAGGTTTAAGGGGAAGGAGTGGGCACAGTCCCACAAACTCTCTAATCTGTGCACGGGCCGTGTGTAGGGATCCTGTCGCCTCCTCTCTCCTGTGGTGAAGGCACTGGCCTAGACCCCTAGGTTGCCTGAGAGCCGGAGCAAAAGCCAAAGCCTAACCTACCCCAGGAAATGGTCATAGGCATAGAGTGCCATGCTAGGCCAAGCACGCTGCTGCAGGGTTGTGACTGTGTCTGCTTAGTTCGGCATAGCAAGGTGAATCCCGGGCGTAAACTCGGAGACCGGGAGAGCAAGTCCCAAGAGGCAACAGCTTTCCCGCGGCTCTTCTTCCCTCCCGCGCAGAGTGAACACCCAAAGCCTTTCTGAGGAAGCAGCAGCGAAGTGCGGTTCGTGCCATGTGAAAACCTCTGCGAAAGCATAGCAGTCGCTGGGAAATCAGAGTCGGATCTGAGAGCTGCTGTTGCTGCTTGCTTTAGCCTAGTATTTGCAGAACGATGGGAGAAACCCGCATGGAGCGAAAGCCTCTTTGCCCTGGCATCCCCTCTGGGAAAGCACAGCATTCTTTGGGAAATCAGAGTCCGGTCTGAGGGATGCTCCTGTTTGCTTGAGCTGGTCTCCTCAGCACGGTGTAATAAACCCATATGGAGCGAAATCCTCTATGCCTGGGCATCCCTGCTGCATGGGAGAGAAGCGCGATTGCACCTGTGGAAAGAGCCTTAAGGAAAGGGAAATGTTTTTCACTCTGCTCCGCAGGAGCATATCTGTGGAAAGTGCAGCAAGCTGCCGGAGAGAAGAGCAGGAGCCGTTGGACTTCTGGTCTGGAAAAGATTGCGAAGCAGGAGAGCCGGCAATACAAGTATCCCCGGCTCCCAGTGCAGAGAGACAGAAGCCTGGCTGCTAAGGAGACAGGAAGGGATGCGTAGGGCAGGGCGCGTGCTCCACTCTTAGGAAGGAATCTGGGCAGAAAGCATGCCTGTCCTGAGCCTCTGGGCCCAAGGAGACAGCAGCTCCTTGGCCAGCTGTCCCTGGGGCAGACATGCGCTAGCCTCCAGGCGCCTACTCTGAACTCGCCGAATCAGCTCTCTGAAATAATGCGGAGTCAGATGCCGTCTTCCTCCATGATGGGGAAGCTCGGAGGAAGCATGGTGTTTAAGGGGAAGGAGTGGGCACAGTCCCCCAAAGCTCCCTAATCTGCGCACGGGCCTAGTGCAGGGATCCTGTCGCCTCCTCTCTCCTGTGGTGAAGGCACTGGCCTAGACCCGGAGTCTGCCTGATAGCCGGAGCAAATGGCAAAGCCTAACCTACCACAGAAGATGGTCATAGGCATAGAGTGCCATGCTAGGCCAAGCACGCTGCTGCAGGGTTGTGACTGTGTCTGCTTAGTTCCGCATAGCAAGGTGAATCCCGGGCGTAACCTCGGAGCCCGGGAAAGCAAGTCCCAAGAGGCACCAGCTCTCCCGCGGCTCTTCTTCGCTGCCGCGCAGAGTGAACACCCAAAGCCTTTCTGAGGAAGCAGCAGCGAAGTGCGGTTCGTGCCAAGCTGAAAACCTCTGCGTAAGCATAGTATTCCCTGGGAAATCAGAGTCGGATCTGAGGGCTGCTGTTGCTGCTTGCTTTAGACTCGTATTCGCAGCACGATGGGAGAAACCCGCATAGAGCGAAAGCCTCTTTGCCCTGGCATCCCCTCTGGGAAAGCACACCATTATTTCGGAAATCAGAGTCCGGTCTGAGTTATGCTCCTGTTTGCGTGAGCTGGTCTCCTCAGCACGGTGTAATAAACCCGCAGGGAGCGAAATCCTCTATGCCTGGGCATCCCCTCTGCCTGAGAGAGAAGCGCCGTTGCGCCTCTGGAAAGAGCATTAAAGAAAAGGGACACGTTTTTCAGGGCGGTCCCAAGGAGTAGTCTGTGGTAGGTGCAGCACGCTGCTCGGGGAGAAGAGCAAGTGCTGTTGGCCATGGTCTCGAAAAGGTGGCGAAGCAGGAGACCGGCCCTGGAAGGCACAGCGCCCGGAGGAAATACAAATGTCACCCACTCCCAGTGCAGAGAGACAGAAGCCTAGCTGCGAAGGAGACAGGAGAGGATGAGTAGGGCAGGGCATGTGCTCCACTCTTGGGAAGGAGTCTGGGCGGAGAGCATGCCTGTCCTTAACTCTGGGCCCAAGGAGACAGCAGTTCCTTGGCCACCCGTCCCTGGGGCAGACATGCGCTAGCCACCAGGCGCCTACTCTGAACTCGCAGAAACAGCTCCCTGAAATAACGGGGAGTCAGATGCCATCTTCCTCCAGGATGTGGAAGCTCGGAGGAGGCACGAGGTTTAAGGGGAAGGAGTGGGCACAGTCCCACAAACTCTCTAATCTGTGCACGGGCCGTGTGTAGGGATCCTGTCGCCTCCTCTCTCCTGTGGTGAAGGCACTGGCCTAGACCCCTAGGTTGCCTGAGAGCCGGAGCAAAAGCCAAAGCCTAACCTACCCCAGGAAATGGTCATAGGCATAGAGTGCCATGCTAGGCCAAGCACGCTGCTGCAGGGTTGTGACTGTGTCTGCTTAGTTCGGCATAGCAAGGTGAATCCCGGGCGTAAACTCGGAGACCGGGAGAGCAAGTCCCAAGAGGCAACAGCTCTCCCGCGGCTCTTCTTCCCTCCCGCGCAGAGTGAACACCCAAAGCCTTTCTGAGGAAGCAGCAGCGAAGTGCGGTTCGTGCCAAGCTGAAAACCTCTGCGTAAGCATAGTATTCCCTGGGAAATCAGAGTCGGATCTGAGGGCTGCTGTTGCTGCTTGCTTTAGCCTAGTATTTGCAGAACGATGGGAGAAACCCGCATGGAGCGAAAGCCTCTTTGCCCTGGCATCCCCTCTGGGAAAGCACAGCATTCTTTGGGAAATCAGAGTCCGGTCTGAGGGATGCTCCTGTTTGCTTGAGCTGGTCTCCTCAGCACGGTGTAATAAACCCGCAGGGAGCGAAATCCTCTATGCCTGGGCATCCCTGCTGCATGGGAGAGAAGCGCGATTGCACCTGTGGAAGGAGCCTTAAGGAAAGGGAAATGTTTTTCACTCTGCTCCGCAGGAGCATATCTGTGGAAAGTGCAGCAAGCTGCCGGAGAGAAGAGCAGGAGCCGTTGGACTTCTGGTCTGGAAAAGATTGCGAAGCAGGAGAGCCGGCAATACAAGTATCCCCGGCTCCCAGTGCAGAGAGACAGAAGCCTGGCTGCTAAGGAGACAGGAAGGGATGCGTAGGGCAGGGCGCGTGCTCCACTCTTAGGAAGGAATCTGGGCAGAAAGCATGCCTGTCCTGAGCCTCTGGGCCCAAGGAGACAGCAGCTCCTTGGCCAGCTGTCCCTGGGGCAGACATGCGCTAGCCTCCAGGCGCCTACTCTGAACTCGCCGAATCAGCTCTCTGAAATAATGCGGAGTCAGATGCCGTCTTCCTCCATGATGGGGAAGCTCGGAGGAAGCATGGTGTTTAAGGGGAAGGAGTGGGCACAGTCCCCCAAAGCTCCCTAATCTGCGCACGGGCCTAGTGCAGGGATCCTGTCGCCTCCTCTCTCCTGTGGTGAAGGCACTGGCCTAGACCCGGAGTCTGCCTGATAGCCGGAGCAAATGGCAAAGCCTAACCTACCACAGAAGATGGTCATAGGCATAGAGTGCCATGCTAGGCCAAGCACGCTGCTGCAGGGTTGTGACTGTGTCTGCTTAGTTCCGCATAGCAAGGTGAATCCCGGGCGTAACCTCGGAGCCCGGGAAAGCAAGTCCCAAGAGGCACCAGCTCTCCCGCGGCTCTTCTTCGCTGCCGCGCAGAGTGAGCACCCAAAGCCTTTCTGAGGAAGCAGCAGCGAAGTGCGGTTCGTGCCAAGCTGAAAACCTCTGCGTAAGCATAGTATTCCCTGGGAAATCAGAGTCGGATCTGAGGGCTGCTGTTGCTGCTTGCTTTAGACTCGTATTCGCAGCACGATGGGAGAAACCCGCATAGAGCGAAAGCCTCTTTGCCCTGGCATCCCCTCTGGGAAAGCACACCATTATTTCGGAAATCAGAGTCCGGTCTGAGTTATGCTCCTGTTTGCGTGAGCTGGTCTCCTCAGCACGGTGTAATAAACCCGCAGGGAGCGAAATCCTCTATGCCTGGGCATCCCCTCTGCCTGAGAGAGAAGCGCCGTTGCGCCTCTGGAAAGAGCATTAAAGAAAAGGGACACGTTTTTCAGGGCGGTCCCAAGGAGTAGTCTGTGGTAGGTGCAGCACGCTGCTCGGGGAGAAGAGCAAGTGCTGTTGGCCATGGTCTCGAAAAGGTGGCGAAGCAGGAGACCGGCCCTGGAAGGCACAGCGCCCGGAGGAAATACAAATGTCACCCACTCCCAGTGCAGAGAGACAGAAGCCTAGCTGCGAAGGAGACAGGAGAGGATGAGTAGGGCAGGGCATGTGCTCCACTCTTGGGAAGGAGTCTGGGCGGAGAGCATGCCTGTCCTTAACTCTGGGCCCAAGGAGACAGCAGTTCCTTGGCCACCCGTCCCTGGGGCAGACATGCGCTAGCCACCAGGCGCCTACTCTGAACTCGCAGAAACAGCTCCCTGAAATAACGGGGAGTCAGATGCCATCTTCCTCCAGGATGTGGAAGCTCGGAGGAGGCACGAGGTTTAAGGGGAAGGAGTGGGCACAGTCCCACAAACTCTCTAATCTGTGCACGGGCCGTGTGTAGGGATCCTGTCGCCTCCTCTCTCCTGTGGTGAAGGCACTGGCCTAGACCCCTAGGTTGCCTGAGAGCCGGAGCAAAAGCCAAAGCCTAACCTACCCCAGGAAATGGTCATAGGCATAGAGTGCCATGCTAGGCCAAGCACGCTGCTGCAGGGTTGTGACTGTGTCTGCTTAGTTCCGCATAGCAAGGTGAATCCCGGGCGTAAACTCGGAGACCGGGAGAGCAAGTCCCAAGAGGCAACAGCTCTCCCGCGGCTCTTCTTCGCTGCCGTGCAGAGTGAACACCCAAAGCCTTTCTGAGGAAGAAGCAGCGAAGTGCGGTTCGTGCCAAGCTGAAAACCTCTGCGTAAGCATAGTATTCCCTGGGAAATCAGAGTCGGATCTGAGGGCTGCTGTTGCTGCTTGCTTTAGACTAGTATTTGCAGAACGATGGGAGAAACCCGCATGGAGCGAAAGCCTCTTTGCCCTGGCATCCCCTCTGGGAAAGCACAGCATTCTTTGGGAAATCAGAGTCCGGTCTGAGGGATGCTCCTGTTTGCTTGAGCTGGTCTCCTCAGCACGGTGTAATAAACCCATATGGAGCGAAATCCTCTATGCCTGGGCATCCCTGCTGCATGGGAGAGAAGCGCGATTGCACCTGTGGAAAGAGCCTTAAGGAAAGGGAAATGTTTTTCACTCTGCTCCGCAGGAGCATATCTGTGGAAAGTGCAGCAAGCTGCCGGAGAGAAGAGCAGGAGCCGTTGGACTTCTGGTCTGGAAAAGATTGCGAAGCAGGAGAGCCGGCAATACAAGTATCCCCGGCTCCCAGTGCAGAGAGACAGAAGCCTGGCTGCTAAGGAGACAGGAAGGGATGCGTAGGGCAGGGCGCGTGCTCCACTCTTAGGAAGGAATCTGGGCAGAAAGCATGCCTGTCCTGAGCCTCTGGGCCCAAGGAGACAGCAGCTCCTTGGCCAGCTGTCCCTGGGGCAGACATGCGCTAGCCTCCAGGCGCCTACTCTGAACTCGCCGAATCAGCTCTCTGAAATAATGCGGAGTCAGATGCCGTCTTCCTCCATGATGGGGAAGCTCGGAGGAAGCATGGTGTTTAAGGGGAAGGAGTGGGCACAGTCCCCCAAAGCTCCCTAATCTGCGCACGGGCCTAGTGCAGGGATCCTGTCGCCTCCTCTCTCCTGTGGTGAAGGCACTGGCCTAGACCCGGAGTCTGCCTGATAGCCGGAGCAAATGGCAAAGCCTAACCTACCACAGAAGATGGTCATAGGCATAGAGTGCCATGCTAGGCCAAGCACGCTGCTGCAGGGTTGTGACTGTGTCTGCTTAGTTCCGCATAGCAAGGTGAATCCCGGGCGTAACCTCGGAGCCCGGGAAAGCAAGTCCCAAGAGGCACCAGCTCTCCCGCGGCTCTTCTTCGCTGCCGCGCAGAGTGAACACCCAAAGCCTTTCTGAGGAAGCAGCAGCGAAGTGCGGTTCGTGCCAAGCTGAAAACCTCTGCGTAAGCATAGTATTCCCTGGGAAATCAGAGTCGGATCTGAGGGCTGCTGTTGCTGCTTGCTTTAGACTCGTATTCGCAGCACGATGGGAGAAACCCGCATAGAGCGAAAGCCTCTTTGCCCTGGCATCCCCTCTGGGAAAGCACACCATTATTTCGGAAATCAGAGTCCGGTCTGAGTTATGCTCCTGTTTGCGTGAGCTGGTCTCCTCAGCACGGTGTAATAAACCCGCAGGGAGCGAAATCCTCTATGCCTGGGCATCCCCTCTGCCTGAGAGAGAAGCGCCGTTGCGCCTCTGGAAAGAGCATTAAAGAAAAGGGACACGTTTTTCAGGGCGGTCCCAAGGAGTAGTCTGTGGTAGGTGCAGCACGCTGCTCGGGGAGAAGAGCAAGTGCTGTTGGCCATGGTCTCGAAAAGGTGGCGAAGCAGGAGACCGGCCCTGGAAGGCACAGCGCCCGGAGGAAATACAAATGTCACCCACTCCCAGTGCAGAGAGACAGAAGCCTAGCTGCGAAGGAGACAGGAGAGGATGAGTAGGGCAGGGCATGTGCTCCACTCTTGGGAAGGAGTCTGGGCGGAGAGCATGCCTGTCCTTAACTCTGGGCCCAAGGAGACAGCAGTTCCTTGGCCACCCGTCCCTGGGGCAGACATGTGCTAGCCACCAGGCGCCTACTCTGAACTCGCAGAAACAGCTCCCTGAAATAACGGGGAGTCAGATGCCATCTTCCTCCAGGATGTGGAAGCTCGGAGGAGGCACGAGGTTTAAGGGGAAGGAGTGGGCACAGTCCCACAAACTCTCTAATCTGTGCACGGGCCGTGTGTAGGGATCCTGTCGCGTCCTCTCTCCTGTGGTGAAGGCACTGGCCTAGACCCCTAGGTTGCCTGAGAGCCGGAGCAAAAGCCAAAGCCTAACCTACCCCAGGAAATGGTCATAGGCATAGAGTGCCATGCTAGGCCAAGCACGCTGCTGCAGGGTTGTGACTGTGTCTGCTTAGTTCCGCATAGCAAGGTGAATCCCGGGCGTAAACTCGGAGACCGGCAGAGCAAGTCCCAAGAGGCAACAGCTCTCCCGCGGCTCTTCTTCGCTGCCGCGCAGAGTGAACACCCAAAGCCTTTCTGAGGAAGAAGCAGCGAAGTGCGGTTCGTGCCAAGCTGAAAACCTCTGCGTAAGCATAGTATTCCCTGGGAAATCAGAGTCGGATCTGAGGGTTGCTGTTGCTGCTTGCTTTAGACTAGTATTTGCAGAACGATGGGAGAAACCCGCATGGAGCGAAAGCCTCTTTGCCCTGGCATCCCCTCTGGGAAAGCACAGCATTCTTTGGGAAATCAGAGTCCGGTCTGAGGGATGCTCCTGTTTCCTTGAGCTGGTCTCCTCAGCACGGTGTAATAAACCCATATGGAGCGAAATCCTCTATGCCTGGGCATCCCTGCTGCATGGGAGAGAAGCGCGATTGCACCTGTGGAAAGAGCCTTAAGGAAAGGGAAATGTTTTTCACTCTGCTCCCCAGGAGCATATCTGTGGAAAGTGCAGCAAGCTGCCGGAGAGAAGAGCAGGAGCCGTTGGACTTCTGGTCTGGAAAAGATTGCGAAGCAGGAGAGCCGGCAATACAAGTATCCCCGGCTCCCAGTGCAGAGAGACAGAAGCCTGGCTGCTAAGGAGACAGGAAGGGATGCGTAGGGCAGGGCGCGTGCTCCACTCTTAGGAAGGAATCTGGGCAGAAAGCATGCCTGTCCTGAGCCTCTGGGCCCAAGGAGACAGCAGCTCCTTGGCCAGCTGTCCCTGGGGCAGACATGCGCTAGCCTCCAGGCGCCTACTCTGAACTCGCCGAATCAGCTCTCTGAAATAATGCGGAGTCAGATGCCGTCTTCCTCCATGATGGGGAAGCTCGGAGGAAGCATGGTGTTTAAGGGGAAGGAGTGGGCACAGTCCCCCAAAGCTCCCTAATCTGCGCACGGGCCTAGTGCAGGGATCCTGTCGCCTCCTCTCTCCTGTGGTGAAGGCACTGGCCTAGACCCGGAGTCTGCCTGATAGCCGGAGCAAATGGCAAAGCCTAACCTACCACAGAAGATGGTCATAGGCATAGAGTGCCATGCTAGGCCAAGCACGCTGCTGCAGGGTTGTGACTGTGTCTGCTTAGTTCCGCATAGCAAGGTGAATCCCGGGCGTAACCTCGGAGCCCGGGAAAGCAAGTCCCAAGAGGCACCAGCTCTCCCGCGGCTCTTCTTCGCTGCCGCGCAGAGTGAACACCCAAAGCCTTTCTGAGGAAGCAGCAGCGAAGTGCGGTTCGTGCCAAGCTGAAAACCTCTGCGTAAGCATAGTATTCCCTGGGAAATCAGAGTCGGATCTGAGGGCTGCTGTTGCTGCTTGCTTTAGACTCGTATTCGCAGCACGATGGGAGAAACCCGCATAGAGCGAAAGCCTCTTTGCCCTGGCATCCCCTCTGGGAAAGCACACCATTATTTCGGAAATCAGAGTCCGGTCTGAGTTATGCTCCTGTTTGCGTGAGCTGGTCTCCTCAGCACGGTGTAATAAACCCGCAGGGAGCGAAATCCTCTATGCCTGGGCATCCCCTCTGCCTGAGAGAGAAGCGCCGTTGCGCCTCTGGAAAGAGCATTAAAGAAAAGGGACACGTTTTTCAGGGCGGTCCCAAGGAGTAGTCTGTGGTAGGTGCAGCACGCTGCTCGGGGAGAAGAGCAAGTGCTGTTGGCCATGGTCTCGAAAAGGTGGCGAAGCAGGAGACCGGCCCTGGAAGGCACAGCGCCCGGAGGAAATACAAATGTCACCCACTCCCAGTGCAGAGAGACAGAAGCCTAGCTGCGAAGGAGACAGGAGAGGATGAGTAGGGCAGGGCATGTGCTCCACTCTTGGGAAGGAGTCTGGGCGGAGAGCATGCCTGTCCTTAACTCTGGGCCCAAGGAGACAGCAGTTCCTTGGCCACCCGTCCCTGGGGCAGACATGTGCTAGCCACCAGGCGCCTACTCTGAACTCGCAGAAACAGCTCCCTGAAATAACGGGGAGTCAGATGCCATCTTCCTCCAGGATGTGGAAGCTCGGAGGAGGCACGAGGTTTAAGGGGAAGGAGTGGGCACAGTCCCACAAACTCTCTAATCTGTGCACGGGCCGTGTGTAGGGATCCTGTCGCGTCCTCTCTCCTGTGGTGAAGGCACTGGCCTAGACCCCTAGGTTGCCTGAGAGCCGGAGCAAAAGCCAAAGCCTAACCTACCCCAGGAAATGGTCATAGGCATAGAGTGCCATGCTAGGCCAAGCACGCTGCTGCAGGGTTGTGACTGTGTCTGCTTAGTTCCGCATAGCAAGGTGAATCCCGGGCGTAAACTCGGAGACCGGCAGAGCAAGTCCCAAGAGGCAACAGCTCTCCCGCGGCTCTTCTTCGCTGCCGCGCAGAGTGAACACCCAAAGCCTTTCTGAGGAAGAAGCAGCGAAGTGCGGTTCGTGCCAAGCTGAAAACCTCTGCGTAAGCATAGTATTCCCTGGGAAATCAGAGTCGGATCTGAGGGTTGCTGTTGCTGCTTGCTTTAGACTAGTATTTGCAGAACGATGGGAGAAACCCGCATGGAGCGAAAGCCTCTTTGCCCTGGCATCCCCTCTGGGAAAGCACAGCATTCTTTGGGAAATCAGAGTCCGGTCTGAGGGATGCTCCTGTTTCCTTGAGCTGGTCTCCTCAGCACGGTGTAATAAACCCATATGGAGCGAAATCCTCTATGCCTGGGCATCCCTGCTGCATGGGAGAGAAGCGCGATTGCACCTGTGGAAAGAGCCTTAAGGAAAGGGAAATGTTTTTCACTCTGCTCCCCAGGAGCATATCTGTGGAAAGTGCAGCAAGCTGCCGGAGAGAAGAGCAGGAGCCGTTGGACTTCTGGTCTGGAAAAGATTGCGAAGCAGGAGAGCCGGCAATACAAGTATCCCCGGCTCCCAGTGCAGAGAGACAGAAGCCTGGCTGCTAAGGAGACAGGAAGGGATGCGTAGGGCAGGGCGCGTGCTCCACTCTTAGGAAGGAATCTGGGCAGAAAGCATGCCTGTCCTGAGCCTCTGGGCCCAAGGAGACAGCAGCTCCTTGGCCAGCTGTCCCTGGGGCAGACATGCGCTAGCCTCCAGGCGCCTACTCTGAACTCGCCGAATCAGCTCTCTGAAATAATGCGGAGTCAGATGCCGTCTTCCTCCATGATGGGGAAGCTCGGAGGAAGCATGGTGTTTAAGGGGAAGGAGTGGGCACAGTCCCCCAAAGCTCCCTAATCTGCGCACGGGCCTAGTGCAGGGATCCTGTCGCCTCCTCTCTCCTGTGGTGAAGGCACTGGCCTAGACCCGGAGTCTGCCTGATAGCCGGAGCAAATGGCAAAGCCTAACCTACCACAGAAGATGGTCATAGGCATAGAGTGCCATGCTAGGCCAAGCACGCTGCTGCAGGGTTGTGACTGTGTCTGCTTAGTTCCGCATAGCAAGGTGAATCCCGGGCGTAACCTCGGAGCCCGGGAAAGCAAGTCCCAAGAGGCACCAGCTCTCCCGCGGCTCTTCTTCGCTGCCGCGCAGAGTGAACACCCAAAGCCTTTCTGAGGAAGCAGCAGCGAAGTGCGGTTCGTGCCAAGCTGAAAACCTCTGCGTAAGCATAGTATTCCCTGGGAAATCAGAGTCGGATCTGAGGGCTGCTGTTGCTGCTTGCTTTAGACTCGTATTCGCAGCACGATGGGAGAAACCCGCATAGAGCGAAAGCCTCTTTGCCCTGGCATCCCCTCTGGGAAAGCACACCATTATTTCGGAAATCAGAGTCCGGTCTGAGTTATGCTCCTGTTTGCGTGAGCTGGTCTCCTCAGCACGGTGTAATAAACCCGCAGGGAGCGAAATCCTCTATGCCTGGGCATCCCCTCTGCCTGAGAGAGAAGCGCCGTTGCGCCTCTGGAAAGAGCATTAAAGAAAAGGGACACGTTTTTCAGGGCGGTCCCAAGGAGTAGTCTGTGGTAGGTGCAGCACGCTGCTCGGGGAGAAGAGCAAGTGCTGTTGGCCATGGTCTCGAAAAGGTGGCGAAGCAGGAGACCGGCCCTGGAAGGCACAGCGCCCGGAGGAAATACAAATGTCACCCACTCCCAGTGCAGAGAGACAGAAGCCTAGCTGCGAAGGAGACAGGAGAGGATGAGTAGGGCAGGGCATGTGCTCCACTCTTGGGAAGGAGTCTGGGCGGAGAGCATGCCTGTCCTTAACTCTGGGCCCAAGGAGACAGCAGTTCCTTGGCCACCCGTCCCTGGGGCAGACATGTGCTAGCCACCAGGCGCCTACTCTGAACTCGCAGAAACAGCTCCCTGAAATAACGGGGAGTCAGATGCCATCTTCCTCCAGGATGTGGAAGCTCGGAGGAGGCACGAGGTTTAAGGGGAAGGAGTGGGCACAGTCCCACAAACTCTCTAATCTGTGCACGGGCCGTGTGTAGGGATCCTGTCGCCTCCTCTCTCCTGTGGTGAAGGCACTGGCCTAGACCCCTAGGTTGCCTGAGAGCCGGAGCAAAAGCCAAAGCCTAACCTACCCCAGGAAATGGTCATAGGCATAGAGTGCCATGCTAGGCCAAGCACGCTGCTGCAGGGTTGTGACTGTGTCTGCTTAGTTCGGCATAGCAAGGTGAATCCCGGGCGTAAACTCGGAGACCGGGAGAGCAAGTCCCAAGAGGCAACAGCTCTCCCGCGGCTCTTCTTCCCTCCCGCGCAGAGTGAACACCCAAAGCCTTTCTGAGGAAGCAGCAGCGAAGTGCGGTTCGTGCCATGTGAAAACCTCTGCGAAAGCATAGCAGTCGCTGGGAAATCAGAGTCGGATCTGAGAGCTGCTGTTGCTGCTTGCTTTAGCCTAGTATTTGCAGAACGATGGGAGAAACCCGCATGGAGCGAAAGCCTCTTTGCCCTGGCATCCCCTCTGGGAAAGCACAGCATTCTTTGGGAAATCAGAGTCCGGTCTGAGGGATGCTCCTGTTTGCTTGAGCTGGTCTCCTCAGCACGGTGTAATAAACCCATATGGAGCGAAATCCTCTATGCCTGGGCATCCCTGCTGCATGGGAGAGAAGCGCGATTGCACCTGTGGAAAGAGCCTTAAGGAAAGGGAAATGTTTTTCACTCTGCTCCGCAGGAGCATATCTGTGGAAAGTGCAGCAAGCTGCCGGAGAGAAGAGCAGGAGCCGTTGGACTTCTGGTCTGGAAAAGATTGCGAAGCAGGAGAGCCGGCAATACAAGTATCCCCGGCTCCCAGTGCAGAGAGACAGAAGCCTGGCTGCTAAGGAGACAGGAAGGGATGCGTAGGGCAGGGCGCGTGCTCCACTCTTAGGAAGGAATCTGGGCAGAAAGCATGCCTGTCCTGAGCCTCTGGGCCCAAGGAGACAGCAGCTCCTTGGCCAGCTGTCCCTGGGGCAGACATGCGCTAGCCTCCAGGCGCCTACTCTGAACTCGCCGAATCAGCTCTCTGAAATAATGCGGAGTCAGATGCCGTCTTCCTCCATGATGGGGAAGCTCGGAGGAAGCATGGTGTTTAAGGGGAAGGAGTGGGCACAGTCCCCCAAAGCTCCCTAATCTGCGCACGGGCCTAGTGCAGGGATCCTGTCGCCTCCTCTCTCCTGTGGTGAAGGCACTGGCCTAGACCCGGAGTCTGCCTGATAGCCGGAGCAAATGGCAAAGCCTAACCTACCACAGAAGATGGTCATAGGCATAGAGTGCCATGCTAGGCCAAGCACGCTGCTGCAGGGTTGTGACTGTGTCTGCTTAGTTCCGCATAGCAAGGTGAATCCCGGGCGTAACCTCGGAGCCCGGGAAAGCAAGTCCCAAGAGGCACCAGCTCTCCCGCGGCTCTTCTTCGCTGCCGCGCAGAGTGAACACCCAAAGCCTTTCTGAGGAAGCAGCAGCGAAGTGCGGTTCGTGCCAAGCTGAAAACCTCTGCGTAAGCATAGTATTCCCTGGGAAATCAGAGTCGGATCTGAGGGCTGCTGTTGCTGCTTGCTTTAGACTCGTATTCGCAGCACGATGGGAGAAACCCGCATAGAGCGAAAGCCTCTTTGCCCTGGCATCCCCTCTGGGAAAGCACACCATTATTTCGGAAATCAGAGTCCGGTCTGAGTTATGCTCCTGTTTGCGTGAGCTGGTCTCCTCAGCACGGTGTAATAAACCCGCAGGGAGCGAAATCCTCTATGCCTGGGCATCCCCTCTGCCTGAGAGAGAAGCGCCGTTGCGCCTCTGGAAAGAGCATTAAAGAAAAGGGACACGTTTTTCAGGGCGGTCCCAAGGAGTAGTCTGTGGTAGGTGCAGCACGCTGCTCGGGGAGAAGAGCAAGTGCTGTTGGCCATGGTCTCGAAAAGGTGGCGAAGCAGGAGACCGGCCCTGGAAGGCACAGCGCCCGGAGGAAATACAAATGTCACCCACTCCCAGTGCAGAGAGACAGAAGCCTAGCTGCGAAGGAGACAGGAGAGGATGAGTAGGGCAGGGCATGTGCTCCACTCTTGGGAAGGAGTCTGGGCGGAGAGCATGCCTGTCCTTAACTCTGGGCCCAAGGAGACAGCAGTTCCTTGGCCACCCGTCCCTGGGGCAGACATGTGCTAGCCACCAGGCGCCTACTCTGAACTCGCAGAAACAGCTCCCTGAAATAACGGGGAGTCAGATGCCATCTTCCTCCAGGATGTGGAAGCTCGGAGGAGGCACGAGGTTTAAGGGGAAGGAGTGGGCACAGTCCCACAAACTCTCTAATCTGTGCACGGGCCGTGTGTAGGGATCCTGTCGCCTCCTCTCTCCTGTGGTGAAGGCACTGGCCTAGACCCCTAGGTTGCCTGAGAGCCGGAGCAAAAGCCAAAGCCTAACCTACCCCAGGAAATGGTCATAGGCATAGAGTGCCATGCTAGGCCAAGCACGCTGCTGCAGGGTTGTGACTGTGTCTGCTTAGTTCGGCATAGCAAGGTGAATCCCGGGCGTAAACTCGGAGACCGGGAGAGCAAGTCCCAAGAGGCAACAGCTCTCCCGCGGCTCTTCTTCCCTCCCGCGCAGAGTGAACACCCAAAGCCTTTCTGAGGAAGCAGCAGCGAAGTGCGGTTCGTGCCATGTGAAAACCTCTGCGAAAGCATAGCAGTCGCTGGGAAATCAGAGTCGGATCTGAGAGCTGCTGTTGCTGCTTGCTTTAGCCTAGTATTTGCAGAACGATGGGAGAAACCCGCATGGAGCGAAAGCCTCTTTGCCCTGGCATCCCCTCTGGGAAAGCACAGCATTCTTTGGGAAATCAGAGTCCGGTCTGAGGGATGCTCCTGTTTGCTTGAGCTGGTCTCCTCAGCACGGTGTAATAAACCCATATGGAGCGAAATCCTCTATGCCTGGGCATCCCTGCTGCATGGGAGAGAAGCGCGATTGCACCTGTGGAAAGAGCCTTAAGGAAAGGGAAATGTTTTTCACTCTGCTCCGCAGGAGCATATCTGTGGAAAGTGCAGCAAGCTGCCGGAGAGAAGAGCAGGAGCCGTTGGACTTCTGGTCTGGAAAAGATTGCGAAGCAGGAGAGCCGGCAATACAAGTATCCCCGGCTCCCAGTGCAGAGAGACAGAAGCCTGGCTGCTAAGGAGACAGGAAGGGATGCGTAGGGCAGGGCGCGTGCTCCACTCTTAGGAAGGAATCTGGGCAGAAAGCATGCCTGTCCTGAGCCTCTGGGCCCAAGGAGACAGCAGCTCCTTGGCCAGCTGTCCCTGGGGCAGACATGCGCTAGCCTCCAGGCGCCTACTCTGAACTCGCCGAATCAGCTCTCTGAAATAATGCGGAGTCAGATGCCGTCTTCCTCCATGATGGGGAAGCTCGGAGGAAGCATGGTGTTTAAGGGGAAGGAGTGGGCACAGTCCCCCAAAGCTCCCTAATCTGCGCACGGGCCTAGTGCAGGGATCCTGTCGCCTCCTCTCTCCTGTGGTGAAGGCACTGGCCTAGACCCGGAGTCTGCCTGATAGCCGGAGCAAATGGCAAAGCCTAACCTACCACAGAAGATGGTCATAGGCATAGAGTGCCATGCTAGGCCAAGCACGCTGCTGCAGGGTTGTGACTGTGTCTGCTTAGTTCCGCATAGCAAGGTGAATCCCGGGCGTAACCTCGGAGCCCGGGAAAGCAAGTCCCAAGAGGCACCAGCTCTCCCGCGGCTCTTCTTCGCTGCCGCGCAGAGTGAACACCCAAAGCCTTTCTGAGGAAGCAGCAGCGAAGTGCGGTTCGTGCCAAGCTGAAAACCTCTGCGTAAGCATAGTATTCCCTGGGAAATCAGAGTCGGATCTGAGGGCTGCTGTTGCTGCTTGCTTTAGACTCGTATTCGCAGCACGATGGGAGAAACCCGCATAGAGCGAAAGCCTCTTTGCCCTGGCATCCCCTCTGGGAAAGCACACCATTATTTCGGAAATCAGAGTCCGGTCTGAGTTATGCTCCTGTTTGCGTGAGCTGGTCTCCTCAGCACGGTGTAATAAACCCGCAGGGAGCGAAATCCTCTATGCCTGGGCATCCCCTCTGCCTGAGAGAGAAGCGCCGTTGCGCCTCTGGAAAGAGCATTAAAGAAAAGGGACACGTTTTTCAGGGCGGTCCCAAGGAGTAGTCTGTGGTAGGTGCAGCACGCTGCTCGGGGAGAAGAGCAAGTGCTGTTGGCCATGGTCTCGAAAAGGTGGCGAAGCAGGAGACCGGCCCTGGAAGGCACAGCGCCCGGAGGAAATACAAATGTCACCCACTCCCAGTGCAGAGAGACAGAAGCCTAGCTGCGAAGGAGACAGGAGAGGATGAGTAGGGCAGGGCATGTGCTCCACTCTTGGGAAGGAGTCTGGGCGGAGAGCATGCCTGTCCTTAACTCTGGGCCCAAGGAGACAGCAGTTCCTTGGCCACCCGTCCCTGGGGCAGACATGCGCTAGCCACCAGGCGCCTACTCTGAACTCGCAGAAACAGCTCCCTGAAATAACGGGGAGTCAGATGCCATCTTCCTCCAGGATGTGGAAGCTCGGAGGAGGCACGAGGTTTAAGGGGAAGGAGTGGGCACAGTCCCACAAACTCTCTAATCTGTGCACGGGCCGTGTGTAGGGATCCTGTCGCCTCCTCTCTCCTGTGGTGAAGGCACTGGCCTAGACCCCTAGGTTGCCTGAGAGCCGGAGCAAAAGCCAAAGCCTAACCTACCCCAGGAAATGGTCATAGGCATAGAGTGCCATGCTAGGCCAAGCACGCTGCTGCAGGGTTGTGACTGTGTCTGCTTAGTTCGGCATAGCAAGGTGAATCCCGGGCGTAAACTCGGAGACCGGGAGAGCAAGTCCCAAGAGGCAACAGCTTTCCCGCGGCTCTTCTTCCCTCCCGCGCAGAGTGAACACCCAAAGCCTTTCTGAGGAAGCAGCAGCGAAGTGCGGTTCGTGCCATGTGAAAACCTCTGCGAAAGCATAGCAGTCGCTGGGAAATCAGAGTCGGATCTGAGAGCTGCTGTTGCTGCTTGCTTTAGCCTAGTATTTGCAGAACGATGGGAGAAACCCGCATGGAGCGAAAGCCTCTTTGCCCTGGCATCCCCTCTGGGAAAGCACAGCATTCTTTGGGAAATCAGAGTCCGGTCTGAGGGATGCTCCTGTTTGCTTGAGCTGGTCTCCTCAGCACGGTGTAATAAACCCATATGGAGCGAAATCCTCTATGCCTGGGCATCCCTGCTGCATGGGAGAGAAGCGCGATTGCACCTGTGGAAAGAGCCTTAAGGAAAGGGAAATGTTTTTCACTCTGCTCCGCAGGAGCATATCTGTGGAAAGTGCAGCAAGCTGCCGGAGAGAAGAGCAGGAGCCGTTGGACTTCTGGTCTGGAAAAGATTGCGAAGCAGGAGAGCCGGCAATACAAGTATCCCCGGCTCCCAGTGCAGAGAGACAGAAGCCTGGCTGCTAAGGAGACAGGAAGGGATGCGTAGGGCAGGGCGCGTGCTCCACTCTTAGGAAGGAATCTGGGCAGAAAGCATGCCTGTCCTGAGCCTCTGGGCCCAAGGAGACAGCAGCTCCTTGGCCAGCTGTCCCTGGGGCAGACATGCGCTAGCCTCCAGGCGCCTACTCTGAACTCGCCGAATCAGCTCTCTGAAATAATGCGGAGTCAGATGCCGTCTTCCTCCATGATGGGGAAGCTCGGAGGAAGCATGGTGTTTAAGGGGAAGGAGTGGGCACAGTCCCCCAAAGCTCCCTAATCTGCGCACGGGCCTAGTGCAGGGATCCTGTCGCCTCCTCTCTCCTGTGGTGAAGGCACTGGCCTAGACCCGGAGTCTGCCTGATAGCCGGAGCAAATGGCAAAGCCTAACCTACCACAGAAGATGGTCATAGGCATAGAGTGCCATGCTAGGCCAAGCACGCTGCTGCAGGGTTGTGACTGTGTCTGCTTAGTTCCGCATAGCAAGGTGAATCCCGGGCGTAACCTCGGAGCCCGGGAAAGCAAGTCCCAAGAGGCACCAGCTCTCCCGCGGCTCTTCTTCGCTGCCGCGCAGAGTGAACACCCAAAGCCTTTCTGAGGAAGCAGCAGCGAAGTGCGGTTCGTGCCAAGCTGAAAACCTCTGCGTAAGCATAGTATTCCCTGGGAAATCAGAGTCGGATCTGAGGGCTGCTGTTGCTGCTTGCTTTAGACTCGTATTCGCAGCACGATGGGAGAAACCCGCATAGAGCGAAAGCCTCTTTGCCCTGGCATCCCCTCTGGGAAAGCACACCATTATTTCGGAAATCAGAGTCCGGTCTGAGTTATGCTCCTGTTTGCGTGAGCTGGTCTCCTCAGCACGGTGTAATAAACCCGCAGGGAGCGAAATCCTCTATGCCTGGGCATCCCCTCTGCCTGAGAGAGAAGCGCCGTTGCGCCTCTGGAAAGAGCATTAAAGAAAAGGGACACGTTTTTCAGGGCGGTCCCAAGGAGTAGTCTGTGGTAGGTGCAGCACGCTGCTCGGGGAGAAGAGCAAGTGCTGTTGGCCATGGTCTCGAAAAGGTGGCGAAGCAGGAGACCGGCCCTGGAAGGCACAGCGCCCGGAGGAAATACAAATGTCACCCACTCCCAGTGCAGAGAGACAGAAGCCTAGCTGCGAAGGAGACAGGAGAGGATGAGTAGGGCAGGGCATGTGCTCCACTCTTGGGAAGGAGTCTGGGCGGAGAGCATGCCTGTCCTTAACTCTGGGCCCAAGGAGACAGCAGTTCCTTGGCCACCCGTCCCTGGGGCAGACATGCGCTAGCCACCAGGCGCCTACTCTGAACTCGCAGAAACAGCTCCCTGAAATAACGGGGAGTCAGATGCCATCTTCCTCCAGGATGTGGAAGCTCGGAGGAGGCACGAGGTTTAAGGGGAAAGAGTGGGCACAGTCCCACAAACTCTCTAATCTGTGCACGGGCCGTGTGTAGGGATCCTGTCGCCTCCTCTCTCCTGTGGTGAAGGCACTGGCCTAGACCCCTAGGTTGCCTGAGAGCCGGAGCAAAAGCCAAAGCCTAACCTACCCCAGGAAATGGTCATAGGCATAGAGTGCCATGCTAGGCCAAGCACGCTGCTGCAGGGTTGTGACAGTGTCTGCTTAGTTCGGCATAGCAAGGTGAATCCCGGGCGTAAACTCGGAGACCGGGAGAGCAAGTCCCAAGAGGCAACAGCTCTCCCGCGGCTCTTCTTCCCTCCCGCGCAGAGTGAACACCCAAAGCCTTTCTGAGGAAGCAGCAGCGAAGTGCGGTTCGTGCCATGTGAAAACCTCTGCGAAAGCATAGCAGTCGCTGGGAAATTAGAGTCGGATCTGAGAGCTGCTGTTGCTGCTTGCTTTAGCCTAGTATTTGCAGAACGATGGGAGAAACCCGCATGGAGCGAAAGCCTCTTTGCCCTGGCATCCCCTCTGGGAAAGCACAGCATTCTTTGGGAAATCAGAGTCCGGTCTGAGGGATGCTCCTGTTTGCTTGAGCTGGTCTCCTCAGCACGGTGTAATAAACCCATATGGAGCGAAATCCTCTATGCCTGGGCATCCCTGCTGCATGGGAGAGAAGCGCGATTGCACCTGTGGAAAGAGCCTTAAGGAAAGGGAAATGTTTTTCACTCTGCTCCGCAGGAGCATATCTGTGGAAAGTGCAGCAAGCTGCCGGAGAGAAGAGCAGGAGCCGTTGGACTTCTGGTCTGGAAAAGATTGCGAAGCAGGAGAGCCGGCAATACAAGTATCCCCGGCTCCCAGTGCAGAGAGACAGAAGCCTGGCTGCTAAGGAGACAGGAAGGGATGCGTAGGGCAGGGCGCGTGCTCCACTCTTAGGAAGGAATCTGGGCAGAAAGCATGCCTGTCCTGAGCCTCTGGGCCCAAGGAGACAGCAGCTCCTTGGCCAGCTGTCCCTGGGGCAGACATGCGCTAGCCTCCAGGCGCCTACTCTGAACTCGCCGAATCAGCTCTCTGAAATAATGCGGAGTCAGATGCCGTCTTCCTCCATGATGGGGAAGCTCGGAGGAAGCATGGTGTTTAAGGGGAAGGAGTGGGCACAGTCCCCCAAAGCTCCCTAATCTGCGCACGGGCCTAGTGCAGGGATCCTGTCGCCTCCTCTCTCCTGTGGTGAAGGCACTGGCCTAGACCCGGAGTCTGCCTGATAGCCGGAGCAAATGGCAAAGCCTAACCTACCACAGAAGATGGTCATAGGCATAGAGTGCCATGCTAGGCCAAGCACGCTGCTGCAGGGTTGTGACTGTGTCTGCTTAGTTCCGCATAGCAAGGTGAATCCCGGGCGTAACCTCGGAGCCCGGGAAAGCAAGTCCCAAGAGGCACCAGCTCTCCCGCGGCTCTTCTTCGCTGCCGCGCAGAGTGAACACCCAAAGCCTTTCTGAGGAAGCAGCAGCGAAGTGCGGTTCGTGCCAAGCTGAAAACCTCTGCGTAAGCATAGTATTCCCTGGGAAATCAGAGTCGGATCTGAGGGCTGCTGTTGCTGCTTGCTTTAGACTCGTATTCGCAGCACGATGGGAGAAACCCGCATAGAGCGAAAGCCTCTTTGCCCTGGCATCCCCTCTGGGAAAGCACACCATTATTTCGGAAATCAGAGTCCGGTCTGAGTTATGCTCCTGTTTGCGTGAGCTGGTCTCCTCAGCACGGTGTAATAAACCCGCAGGGAGCGAAATCCTCTATGCCTGGGCATCCCCTCTGCCTGAGAGAGAAGCGCCGTTGCGCCTCTGGAAAGAGCATTAAAGAAAAGGGACACGTTTTTCAGGGCGGTCCCAAGGAGTAGTCTGTGGTAGGTGCAGCACGCTGCTCGGGGAGAAGAGCAAGTGCTGTTGGCCATGGTCTCGAAAAGGTGGCGAAGCAGGAGACCGGCCCTGGAAGGCACAGCGCCCGGAGGAAATACAAATGTCACCCACTCCCAGTGCAGAGAGACAGAAGCCTAGCTGCGAAGGAGACAGGAGAGGATGAGTAGGGCAGGGCATGTGCTCCACTCTTGGGAAGGAGTCTGGGCGGAGAGCATGCCTGTCCTTAACTCTGGGCCCAAGGAGACAGCAGTTCCTTGGCCACCCGTCCCTGGGGCAGACATGCGCTAGCCACCAGGCGCCTACTCTGAACTCGCAGAAACAGCTCCCTGAAATAACGGGGAGTCAGATGCCATCTTCCTCCAGGATGTGGAAGCTCGGAGGAGGCACGAGGTTTAAGGGGAAGGAGTGGGCACAGTCCCACAAACTCTCTAATCTGTGCACGGGCCGTGTGTAGGGATCCTGTCGCCTCCTCTCTCCTGTGGTGAAGGCACTGGCCTAGACCCCTAGGTTGCCTGAGAGCCGGAGCAAAAGCCAAAGCCTAACCTACCCCAGGAAATGGTCATAGGCATAGAGTGCCATGCTAGGCCAAGCACGCTGCTGCAGGGTTGTGACTGTGTCTGCTTAGTTCGGCATAGCAAGGTGAATCCCGGGCGTAAACTCGGAGACCGGGAGAGCAAGTCCCAAGAGGCAACAGCTCTCCCGCGGCTCTTCTTCGCTGCCGCGCAGAGTGAACACCCAAAGCCTTTCTGAGGAAGCAGCAGCGAAGTGCGGTTCGTGCCAAGCTGAAAACCTCTGCGTAAGCATAGTATTTCCTGGGAAATCAGAGTCGGATCTGAGGGCTGCTGTTGCTGCTTGCTTTAGCCTAGTATTTGCAGAACGATGGGAGAAACCCGCATGGAGCGAAAGCCTCTTTGCCCTGGCATCCCCTCTGGGAAAGCACAGCATTCTTTGGGAAATCAGAGTCCGGTCTGAGGGATGCTCCTGTTTGCTTGAGCTGGTCTCCTCAGCACGGTGTAATAAACCCATATGGAGCGAAATCCTCTATGCCTGGGCATCCCTGCTGCATGGGAGAGAAGCGCGATTGCACCTGTGGAAGGAGCCTTAAGGAAAGGGAAATGTTTTTCACTCTGCTCCGCAGGAGCATATCTGTGGAAAGTGCAGCAAGCTGCCGGAGAGAAGAGCAGGAGCCGTTGGACTTCTGGTCTGGAAAAGATTGCGAAGCAGGAGAGCCGGCGATACAAGTATCCCCGGCTCCCAGTGCAGAGAGACAGAAGCCTGGCTGCTAAGGAGACAGGAAGGGATGCGTAGGGCAGGGCGCGTGCTCCACTCTTAGGAAGGAATCTGGGCAGAAAGCATGCCTGTCCTGAGCCTCTGGGCCCAAGGAGACAGCAGCTCCTTGGCCAGCTGTCCCTGGGGCAGACATGCGCTAGCCTCCAGGCGCCTACTCTGAACTCGCCGAATCAGCTCTCTGAAATAATGCGGAGTCAGATGCCGTCTTCCTCCATGATGGGGAAGCTCGGAGGAAGCATGGTGTTTAAGGGGAAGGAGTGGGCACAGTCCCCCAAAGCTCCCTAATCTGCGCACGGGCCTAGTGCAGGGATCCTGTCGCCTCCTCTCTCCTGTGGTGAAGGCACTGGCCTAGACCCGGAGTCTGCCTGATAGCCGGAGCAAATGGCAAAGCCTAACCTACCACAGAAGATGGTCATAGGCATAGAGTGCCATGCTAGGCCATGCACGCTGCTGCAGGGTTGTGACTGTGTCTGCTTAGTTCCGCATAGCAAGGTGAATCCCGGGCGTAACCTCGGAGCCCGGGAAAGCAAGTCCCAAGAGGCACCAGCTCTCCCGCGGCTCTTCTTCGCTGCCGCGCAGAGTGAACACCCAAAGCCTTTCTGAGGAAGCAGCAGCGAAGTGCGGTTCGTGCCAAGCTGAAAACCTCTGCGTAAGCATAGTATTCCCTGGGAAATCAGAGTCGGATCTGAGGGCTGCTGTTGCTGCTTGCTTTAGACTCGTATTCGCAGCACGATGGGAGAAACCCGCTTAGAGCGAAAGCCTCTTTGCCCTGGCATCCCCTCTGGGAAAGCACACCATTATTTCGGAAATCAGAGTCCGGTCTGAGTTATGCTCCTGTTTGCGTGAGCTGGTCTCCTCAGCACGGTGTAATAAACCCGCAGGGAGCGAAATCCTCTATGCCTGGGCTTCCCCTCTGCCTGAGAGAGAAGCGCCGTTGCGCCTCTGGAAAGAGCATTAAAGAAAAGGGACACGTTTTTCAGGGCGGTCCCAAGGAGTAGTCTGTGGTAGGTGCAGCACGCTGCTCGGGGAGAAGAGCAAGTGCTGTTGGCCATGGTCTCGAAAAGGTGGCGAAGCAGGAGACCGGCCCTGGAAGGCACAGCGCCCGGAGGAAATACAAATGTCACCCACTCCCAGTGCAGAGAGACAGAAGCCTAGCTGCGAAGGAGACAGGAGAGGATGAGTAGGGCAGGGCATGTGCTCCACTCTTGGGAAGGAGTCTGGGCGGAGAGCATGCCTGTCCTTAACTCTGGGCCCAAGGAGACAGCAGTTCCTTGGCCACCCGTCCCTGGGGCAGACATGCGCTAGCCACCAGGCGCCTACTCTGAACTCGCAGAAACAGCTCCCTGAAATAACGGGGAGTCAGATGCCATCTTCCTCCAGGATGTGGAAGCTCGGAGGAGGCACGAGGTTTAAGGGGAAGGAGTGGGCACAGTCCCACAAACTCTCTAATCTGTGCACGGGCCGTGTGTAGGGATCCTGTCGCCTCCTCTCTCCTGTGGTGAAGGCACTGGCCTAGACCCCTAGGTTGCCTGAGAGCCGGAGCAAAAGCCAAAGCCTAACCTACCCCAGGAAATGGTCATAGGCATAGAGTGCCATGCTAGGCCAAGCACGCTGCTGCAGGGTTGTGACTGTGTCTGCTTAGTTCGGCATAGCAAGGTGAATCCCGGGCGTAAACTCGGAGACCGGGAGAGCAAGTCCCAAGAGGCAACAGCTCTCCCGCGGCTCTTCTTCCCTCCCGCGCAGAGTGAACACCCAAAGCCTTTCTGAGGAAGCAGCAGCGAAGTGCGGTTCGTGCCATGTGAAAACCTCTGCGAAAGCATAGCAGTCGCTGGGAAATTAGAGTCGGATCTGAGAGCTGCTGTTGCTGCTTGCTTTAGCCTAGTATTTGCAGAACGATGGGAGAAACCCGCATGGAGCGAAAGCCTCTTTGCCCTGGCATCCCCTCTGGGAAAGCACAGCATTCTTTGGGAAATCAGAGTCCGGTCTGAGGGATGCTCCTGTTTGCTTGAGCTGGTCTCCTCAGCACGGTGTAATAAACCCATATGGAGCGAAATCCTCTATGCCTGGGCATCCCTGCTGCATGGGAGAGAAGCGCGATTGCACCTGTGGAAAGAGCCTTAAGGAAAGGGAAATGTTTTTCACTCTGCTCCGCAGGAGCATATCTGTGGAAAGTGCAGCAAGCTGCCGGAGAGAAGAGCAGGAGCCGTTGGACTTCTGGTCTGGAAAAGATTGCGAAGCAGGAGAGCCGGCAATACAAGTATCCCCGGCTCCCAGTGCAGAGAGACAGAAGCCTGGCTGCTAAGGAGACAGGAAGGGATGCGTAGGGCAGGGCGCGTGCTCCACTCTTAGGAAGGAATCTGGGCAGAAAGCATGCCTGTCCTGAGCCTCTGGGCCCAAGGAGACAGCAGCTCCTTGGCCAGCTGTCCCTGGGGCAGACATGCGCTAGCCTCCAGGCGCCTACTCTGAACTCGCCGAATCAGCTCTCTGAAATAATGCGGAGTCAGATGCCGTCTTCCTCCATGATGGGGAAGCTCGGAGGAAGCATGGTGTTTAAGGGGAAGGAGTGGGCACAGTCCCCCAAAGCTCCCTAATCTGCGCACGGGCCTAGTGCAGGGATCCTGTCGCCTCCTCTCTCCTGTGGTGAAGGCACTGGCCTAGACCCGGAGTCTGCCTGATAGCCGGAGCAAATGGCAAAGCCTAACCTACCACAGAAGATGGTCATAGGCATAGAGTGCCATGCTAGGCCAAGCACGCTGCTGCAGGGTTGTGACTGTGTCTGCTTAGTTCCGCATAGCAAGGTGAATCCCGGGCGTAACCTCGGAGCCCGGGAAAGCAAGTCCCAAGAGGCACCAGCTCTCCCGCGGCTCTTCTTCGCTGCCGCGCAGAGTGAACACCCAAAGCCTTTCTGAGGAAGCAGCAGCGAAGTGCGGTTCGTGCCAAGCTGAAAACCTCTGCGTAAGCATAGTATTCCCTGGGAAATCAGAGTCGGATCTGAGGGCTGCTGTTGCTGCTTGCTTTAGACTCGTATTCGCAGCACGATGGGAGAAACCCGCATAGAGCGAAAGCCTCTTTGCCCTGGCATCCCCTCTGGGAAAGCACACCATTATTTCGGAAATCAGAGTCCGGTCTGAGTTATGCTCCTGTTTGCGTGAGCTGGTCTCCTCAGCACGGTGTAATAAACCCGCAGGGAGCGAAATCCTCTATGCCTGGGCATCCCCTCTGCCTGAGAGAGAAGCGCCGTTGCGCCTCTGGAAAGAGCATTAAAGAAAAGGGACACGTTTTTCAGGGCGGTCCCAAGGAGTAGTCTGTGGTAGGTGCAGCACGCTGCTCGGGGAGAAGAGCAAGTGCTGTTGGCCATGGTCTCGAAAAGGTGGCGAAGCAGGAGACCGGCCCTGGAAGGCACAGCGCCCGGAGGAAATACAAATGTCACCCACTCCCAGTGCAGAGAGACAGAAGCCTAGCTGCGAAGGAGACAGGAGAGGATGAGTAGGGCAGGGCATGTGCTCCACTCTTGGGAAGGAGTCTGGGCGGAGAGCATGCCTGTCCTTAACTCTGGGCCCAAGGAGACAGCAGTTCCTTGGCCACCCGTCCCTGGGGCAGACATGCGCTAGCCACCAGGCGCCTACTCTGAACTCGCAGAAACAGCTCCCTGAAATAACGGGGAGTCAGATGCCATCTTCCTCCAGGATGTGGAAGCTCGGAGGAGGCACGAGGTTTAAGGGGAAGGAGTGGGCACAGTCCCACAAACTCTCTAATCTGTGCACGGGCCGTGTGTAGGGATCCTGTCGCGTCCTCTCTCCTGTGGTGAAGGCACTGGCCTAGACCCCTAGGTTGCCTGAGAGCCGGAGCAAAAGCCAAAGCCTAACCTACCCCAGGAAATGGTCATAGGCATAGAGTGCCATGCTAGGCCAAGCACGCTGCTGCAGGGTTGTGACTGTGTCTGCTTAGTTCGGCATAGCAAGGTGAATCCCGGGCGTAAACTCGGAGACCGGGAGAGCAAGTCCCAAGAGGCAACAGCTCTCCCGCGGCTCTTCTTCCCTCCCGCGCAGAGTGAACACCCAAAGCCTTTCTGAGGAAGCAGCAGCGAAGTGCGGTTCGTGCCATGTGAAAACCTCTGCGAAAGCATAGCAGTCGCTGGGAAATTAGAGTCGGATCTGAGAGCTGCTGTTGCTGCTTGCTTTAGCCTAGTATTTGCAGAACGATGGGAGAAACCCGCATGGAGCGAAAGCCTCTTTGCCCTGGCATCCCCTCTGGGAAAGCACAGCATTCTTTGGGAAATCAGAGTCCGGTCTGAGGGATGCTCCTGTTTGCTTGAGCTGGTCTCCTCAGCACGGTGTAATAAACCCATATGGAGCGAAATCCTCTATGCCTGGGCATCCCTGCTGCATGGGAGAGAAGCGCGATTGCACCTGTGGAAAGAGCCTTAAGGAAAGGGAAATGTTTTTCACTCTGCTCCGCAGGAGCATATCTGTGGAAAGTGCAGCAAGCTGCCGGAGAGAAGAGCAGGAGCCGTTGGACTTCTGGTCTGGAAAAGATTGCGAAGCAGGAGAGCCGGCAATACAAGTATCCCCGGCTCCCAGTGCAGAGAGACAGAAGCCTGGCTGCTAAGGAGACAGGAAGGGATGCGTAGGGCAGGGCGCGTGCTCCACTCTTAGGAAGGAATCTGGGCAGAAAGCATGCCTGTCCTGAGCCTCTGGGCCCAAGGAGACAGCAGCTCCTTGGCCAGCTGTCCCTGGGGCAGACATGCGCTAGCCTCCAGGCGCCTACTCTGAACTCGCCGAATCAGCTCTCTGAAATAATGCGGAGTCAGATGCCGTCTTCCTCCATGATGGGGAAGCTCGGAGGAAGCATGGTGTTTAAGGGGAAGGAGTGGGCACAGTCCCCCAAAGCTCCCTAATCTGCGCACGGGCCTAGTGCAGGGATCCTGTCGCCTCCTCTCTCCTGTGGTGAAGGCACTGGCCTAGACCCGGAGTCTGCCTGATAGCCGGAGCAAATGGCAAAGCCTAACCTACCACAGAAGATGGTCATAGGCATAGAGTGCCATGCTAGGCCAAGCACGCTGCTGCAGGGTTGTGACTGTGTCTGCTTAGTTCCGCATAGCAAGGTGAATCCCGGGCGTAACCTCGGAGCCCGGGAAAGCAAGTCCCAAGAGGCACCAGCTCTCCCGCGGCTCTTCTTCGCTGCCGCGCAGAGTGAACACCCAAAGCCTTTCTGAGGAAGCAGCAGCGAAGTGCGGTTCGTGCCAAGCTGAAAACCTCTGCGTAAGCATAGTATTCCCTGGGAAATCAGAGTCGGATCTGAGGGCTGCTGTTGCTGCTTGCTTTAGACTCGTATTCGCAGCACGATGGGAGAAACCCGCATAGAGCGAAAGCCTCTTTGCCCTGGCATCCCCTCTGGGAAAGCACACCATTATTTCGGAAATCAGAGTCCGGTCTGAGTTATGCTCCTGTTTGCGTGAGCTGGTCTCCTCAGCACGGTGTAATAAACCCGCAGGGAGCGAAATCCTCTATGCCTGGGCTTCCCCTCTGCCTGAGAGAGAAGCGCCGTTGCGCCTCTGGAAAGAGCATTAAAGAAAAGGGACACGTTTTTCAGGGCGGTCCCAAGGAGTAGTCTGTGGTAGGTGCAGCACGCTGCTCGGGGAGAAGAGCAAGTGCTGTTGGCCATGGTCTCGAAAAGGTGGCGAAGCAGGAGACCGGCCCTGGAAGGCACAGCGCCCGGAGGAAATACAAATGTCACCCACTCCCAGTGCAGAGAGACAGAAGCCTAGCTGCGAAGGAGACAGGAGAGGATGAGTAGGGCAGGGCATGTGCTCCACTCTTGGGAAGGAGTCTGGGCGGATAGCATGCCTGTCCTTAACTCTGGGCCCAAGGAGACAGCAGTTCCTTGGCCACCCGTCCCTGGGGCAGACATGCGCTAGCCACCAGGCGCCTACTCTGAACTCGCAGAAACAGCTCCCTGAAATAACGGGGAGTCAGATGCCATCTTCCTCCAGGATGTGGAAGCTCGGAGGAGGCACGAGGTTTAAGGGGAAGGAGTGGGCACAGTCCCACAAACTCTCTAATCTGTGCACGGGCCGTGTGTAGGGATCCTGTCGCCTCCTCTCTCCTGTGGTGAAGGCACTGGCCTAGACCCCTAGGTTGCCTGAGAGCCGGAGCAAAAGCCAAAGCCTAACCTACCCCAGGAAATGGTCATAGGCATAGAGTGCCATGCTAGGCCAAGCACGCTGCTGCAGGGTTGTGACTGTGTCTGCTTAGTTCGGCATAGCAAGGTGAATCCCGGGCGTAAACTCGGAGACCGGGAGAGCAAGTCCCAAGAGGCAACAGCTCTCCCGCGGCTCTTCTTCGCTGCCGCGCAGAGTGAACACCCAAAGCCTTTCTGAGGAAGCAGCAGCGAAGTGCGGTTCGTGCCAAGCTGAAAACCTCTGCGTAAGCATAGTATTCCCTGGGAAATCAGAGTCGGATCTGAGGGCTGCTGTTGCTGCTTGCTTTAGCCTAGTATTTGCAGAACGATGGGAGAAACCCGCATGGAGCGAAAGCCTCTTTGCCCTGGCATCCCCTCTGGGAAAGCACAGCATTCTTTGGGAAATCAGAGTCCGGTCTGAGGGATGCTCCTGTTTGCTTGAGCTGGTCTCCTCAGCACGGTGTAATAAACCCATATGGAGCGAAATCCTCTATGCCTGGGCATCCCTGCTGCATGGGAGAGAAGCGCGATTGCACCTGTGGAAGGAGCCTTAAGGAAAGGGAAATGTTTTTCACTCTGCTCCGCAGGAGCATATCTGTGGAAAGTGCAGCAAGCTGCCGGAGAGAAGAGCAGGAGCCGTTGGACTTCTGGTCTGGAAAAGATTGCGAAGCAGGAGAGCCGGCAATACAAGTATCCCCGGCTCCCAGTGCAGAGAGACAGAAGCCTGGCTGCTAAGGAGACAGGAAGGGATGCGTAGGGCAGGGCGCGTGCTCCACTCTTAGGAAGGAATCTGGGCAGAAAGCATGCCTGTCCTGAGCCTCTGGGCCCAAGGAGACAGCAGCTCCTTGGCCAGCTGTCCCTGGGGCAGACATGCGCTAGCCTCCAGGCGCCTACTCTGAACTCGCCGAATCAGCTCTCTGAAATAATGCGGAGTCAGATGCCGTCTTCCTCCATGATGGGGAAGCTCGGAGGAAGCATGGTGTTTAAGGGGAAGGAGTGGGCACAGTCCCCCAAAGCTCCCTAATCTGCGCACGGGCCTAGTGCAGGGATCCTGTCGCCTCCTCTCTCCTGTGGTGAAGGCACTGGCCTAGACCCGGAGTCTGCCTGATAGCCGGAGCAAATGGCAAAGCCTAACCTACCACAGAAGATGGTCATAGGCATAGAGTGCCATGCTAGGCCAAGCACGCTGCTGCAGGGTTGTGACTGTGTCTGCTTAGTTCCGCATAGCAAGGTGAATCCCGGGCGTAACCTCGGAGCCCGGGAAAGCAAGTCCCAAGAGGCACCAGCTCTCCCGCGGCTCTTCTTCGCTGCCGCGCAGAGTGAACACCCAAAGCCTTTCTGAGGAAGCAGCAGCGAAGTGCGGTTCGTGCCAAGCTGAAAACCTCTGCGTAAGCATAGTATTCCCTGGGAAATCAGAGTCGGATCTGAGGGCTGCTGTTGCTGCTTGCTTTAGACTCGTATTCGCAGCACGATGGGAGAAACCCGCATAGAGCGAAAGCCTCTTTGCCCTGGCATCCCCTCTGGGAAAGCACACCATAATTTCGGAAATCAGAGTCCGGTCTGAGTTATGCTCCTGTTTGCGTGAGCTGGTCTCCTCAGCACGGTGTAATAAACCCGCAGGGAGCGAAATCCTCTATGCCTGGGCATCCCCTCTGCCTGAGAGAGAAGCGCCGTTGCGCTCTGGAAAGAGCATTAAAGAAAAGGGACACGTTTTTCAGGGCGGTCCCAAGGAGTAGTCTGTGGTAGGTGCAGCACCCTGCTCGGGGAGAAGAGCAAGTGCTGTTGGCCATGGTCTCGAAAAGGTGGCGAAGCAGGAGACCGGCCCTGGAAGGCACAGCGCCCGGAGGAAATACAAATGTCACCCACTCCCAGTGCAGAGAGACAGAAGCCTAGCTGCGAAGGAGACAGGAGAGGATGAGTAGGGCAGGGCATGTGCTCCACTCTTGGGAAGGAGTCTGGGCGGAGAGCATGCCTGTCCTTAACTCTGGGCCCAAGGAGACAGCAGTTCCTTGGCCACCCGTCCCTGGGGCAGACATGCGCTAGCCACCAGGCGCCTACTCTGAACTCGCAGAAACAGCTCCCTGAAATAACGGGGAGTCAGATGCCATCTTCCTCCAGGATGTGGAAGCTCGGAGGAGGCACGAGGTTTAAGGGGAAGGAGTGGGCACAGTCCCACAAACTCTCTAATCTGTGCACGGGCCGTGTGTAGGGATCCTGTCGCCTCCTCTCTCCTGTGGTGAAGGCACTGGCCTAGACCCCTAGGTTGCCTGAGAGCCGGAGCAAAAGCCAAAGCCTAACCTACCCCAGGAAATGGTCATAGGCATAGAGTGCCATGCTAGGCCAAGCACGCTGCTGCAGGGTTGTGACTGTGTCTGCTTAGTTCGGCATAGCAAGGTGAATCCCGGGCGTAAACTCGGAGACCGGGAGAGCAAGTCCCAAGAGGCAACAGCTCTCCCGCGGCTCTTCTTCCCTCCCGCGCAGAGTGAACACCCAAAGCCTTTCTGAGGAAGCAGCAGCGAAGTGCGGTTCGTGCCATGTGAAAACCTCTGCGAAAGCATAGCAGTCGCTGGGAAATCAGAGTCGGATCTGAGAGCTGCTGTTGCTGCTTGCTTTAGCCTAGTATTTGCAGAACGATGGGAGAAACCCGCATGGAGCGAAAGCCTCTTTGCCCTGGCATCCCCTCTGGGAAAGCACAGCATTCTTTGGGAAATCAGAGTCCGGTCTGAGGGATGCTCCTGTTTGCTTGAGCTGGTCTCCTCAGCACGGTGTAATAAACCCATATGGAGCGAAATCCTCTATGCCTGGGCATCCCTGCTGCATGGGAGAGAAGCGCGATTGCACCTGTGGAAAGAGCCTTAAGGAAAGGGAAATGTTTTTCACTCTGCTCCGCAGGAGCATATCTGTGGAAAGTGCAGCAAGCTGCCGGAGAGAAGAGCAGGAGCCGTTGGACTTCTGGTCTGGAAAAGATTGCGAAGCAGGAGAGCCGGCAATACAAGTATCCCCGGCTCCCAGTGCAGAGAGACAGAAGCCTGGCTGCTAAGGAGACAGGAAGGGATGCGTAGGGCAGGGCGCGTGCTCCACTCTTAGGAAGGAATCTGGGCAGAAAGCATGCCTGTCCTGAGCCTCTGGGCCCAAGGAGACAGCAGCTCCTTGGCCAGCTGTCCCTGGGGCAGACATGCGCTAGCCTCCAGGCGCCTACTCTGAACTCGCCGAATCAGCTCTCTGAAATAATGCGGAGTCAGATGCCGTCTTCCTCCATGATGGGGAAGCTCGGAGGAAGCATGGTGTTTAAGGGGAAGGAGTGGGCACAGTCCCCCAAAGCTCCCTAATCTGCGCACGGGCCTAGTGCAGGGATCCTGTCGCCTCCTCTCTCCTGTGGTGAAGGCACTGGCCTAGACCCGGAGTCTGCCTGATAGCCGGAGCAAATGGCAAAGCCTAACCTACCACAGAAGATGGTCATAGGCATAGAGTGCCATGCTAGGCCAAGCACGCTGCTGCAGGGTTGTGACTGTGTCTGCTTAGTTCCGCATAGCAAGGTGAATCCCGGGCGTAACCTCGGAGCCCGGGAAAGCAAGTCCCAAGAGGCACCAGCTCTCCCGCGGCTCTTCTTCGCTGCCGCGCAGAGTGAACACCCAAAGCCTTTCTGAGGAAGCAGCAGCGAAGTGCGGTTCGTGCCAAGCTGAAAACCTCTGCGTAAGCATAGTATTCCCTGGGAAATCAGAGTCGGATCTGAGGGCTGCTGTTGCTGCTTGCTTTAGACTCGTATTCGCAGCACGATGGGAGAAACCCGCATAGAGCGAAAGCCTCTTTGCCCTGGCATCCCCTCTGGGAAAGCACACCATTATTTCGGAAATCAGAGTCCGGTCTGAGTTATGCTCCTGTTTGCGTGAGCTGGTCTCCTCAGCACGGTGTAATAAACCCGCAGGGAGCGAAATCCTCTATGCCTGGGCATCCCCTCTGCCTGAGAGAGAAGCGCCGTTGCGCCTCTGGAAAGAGCATTAAAGAAAAGGGACACGTTTTTCAGGGCGGTCCCAAGGAGTAGTCTGTGGTAGGTGCAGCACGCTGCTCGGGGAGAAGAGCAAGTGCTGTTGGCCATGGTCTCGAAAAGGTGGCGAAGCAGGAGACCGGCCCTGGAAGGCACAGCGCCCGGAGGAAATACAAATGTCACCCACTCCCAGTGCAGAGAGACAGAAGCCTAGCTGCGAAGGAGACAGGAGAGGATGAGTAGGGCAGGGCATGTGCTCCACTCTTGGGAAGGAGTCTGGGCGGAGAGCATGCCTGTCCTTAACTCTGGGCCCAAGGAGACAGCAGTTCCTTGGCCACCCGTCCCTGGGGCAGACATGCGCTAGCCACCAGGCGCCTACTCTGAACTCGCAGAAACAGCTCCCTGAAATAACGGGGAGTCAGATGCCATCTTCCTCCAGGATGTGGAAGCTCGGAGGAGGCACGAGGTTTAAGGGGAAGGAGTGGGCACAGTCCCACAAACTCTCTAATCTGTGCACGGGCCGTGTGTAGGGATCCTGTCGCGTCCTCTCTCCTGTGGTGAAGGCACTGGCCTAGACCCCTAGGTTGCCTGAGAGCCGGAGCAAAAGCCAAAGCCTAACCTACCCCAGGAAATGGTCATAGGCATAGAGTGCCATGCTAGGCCAAGCACGCTGCTGCAGGGTTGTGACTGTGTCTGCTTAGTTCGGCATAGCAAGGTGAATCCCGGGCGTAAACTCGGAGACCGGGAGAGCAAGTCCCAAGAGGCAACAGCTCTCCCGCGGCTCTTCTTCCCTCCCGCGCAGAGTGAACACCCAAAGCCTTTCTGAGGAAGCAGCAGCGAAGTGCGGTTCGTGCCATGTGAAAACCTCTGCGAAAGCATAGCAGTCGCTGGGAAATCAGAGTCGGATCTGAGAGCTGCTGTTGCTGCTTGCTTTAGCCTAGTATTTGCAGAACGATGGGAGAAACCCGCATGGAGCGAAAGCCTCTTTGCCCTGGCATCCCCTCTGGGAAAGCACAGCATTCTTTGGGAAATCAGAGTCCGGTCTGAGGGATGCTCCTGTTTGCTTGAGCTGGTCTCCTCAGCACGGTGTAATAAACCCATATGGAGCGAAATCCTCTATGCCTGGGCATCCCTGCTGCATGGGAGAGAAGCGCGATTGCACCTGTGGAAAGAGCCTTAAGGAAAGGGAAATGTTTTTCACTCTGCTCCGCAGGAGCATATCTGTGGAAAGTGCAGCAAGCTGCCGGAGAGAAGAGCAGGAGCCGTTGGACTTCTGGTCTGGAAAAGATTGCGAAGCAGGAGAGCCGGCAATACAAGTATCCCCGGCTCCCAGTGCAGAGAGACAGAAGCCTGGCTGCTAAGGAGACAGGAAGGGATGCGTAGGGCAGGGCGCGTGCTCCACTCTTAGGAAGGAATCTGGGCAGAAAGCATGCCTGTCCTGAGCCTCTGGGCCCAAGGAGACAGCAGCTCCTTGGCCAGCTGTCCCTGGGGCAGACATGCGCTAGCCTCCAGGCGCGTATTCTGAACTCGCCGAATCAGCTCTCTGAAATAATGCGGAGTCAGATGCCGTCTTCCTCCATGATGGGGAAGCTCGGAGGAAGCATGGTGTTTAAGGGGAAGGAGTGGGCACAGTCCCCCAAAGCTCCCTAATCTGCGCACGGGCCTAGTGCAGGGATCCTGTCGCCTCCTCTCTCCTGTGGTGAAGGCACTGGCCTAGACCCGGAGTCTGCCTGATAGCCGGAGCAAATGGCAAAGCCTAACCTACCACAGAAGATGGTCATAGGCATAGAGTGCCATTCTAGGCCAAGCACGCTGCTGCAGGGTTGTGACTGTGTCTGCTTAGTTCCGCATAGCAAGGTGAATCCCGGGCGTAACCTCGGAGCCCGGGAAAGCAAGTCCCAAGAGGCACCAGCTCTCCCGCGGCTCTTCTTCGCTGCCGCGCAGAGTGAACACCCAAAGCCTTTCTGAGGAAGCAGCAGCGAAGTGCGGTTCGTGCCAAGCTGAAAACCTCTGCGTAAGCATAGTATTCCCTGGGAAATCAGAGTCGGATCTGAGGGCTGCTGTTGCTGCTTGCTTTAGACTCGTATTCGCAGCACGATGGGAGAAACCCGCATAGAGCGAAAGCCTCTTTGCCCTGGCATCCCCTCTGGGAAAGCACACCATTATTTCGGAAATCAGAGTCCGGTCTGAGTTATGCTCCTGTTTGCGTGAGCTGGTCTCCTCAGCACGGTGTAATAAACCCGCAGGGAGCGAAATCCTCTATGCCTGGGCATCCCCTCTGCCTGAGAGAGAAGCACCGTTGCGCCTCTGGAAAGAGCATTAAAGAAAAGGGACACGTTTTTCAGGGCGGTCCCAAGGAGTAGTCTGTGGTAGGTGCAGCACGCTGCTCGGGGAGAAGAGCAAGTGCTGTTGGCCATGGTCTCGAAAAGGTGGCGAAGCAGGAGACCGGCCCTGGAAGGCACAGCGCCCGGAGGAAATACAAATGTCACCCACTCCCAGTGCAGAGAGACAGAAGCCTAGCTGCGAAGGAGACAGGAGAGGATGAGTAGGGCAGGGCATGTGCTCCACTCTTGGGAAGGAGTCTGGGCGGAGAGCATGCCTGTCCTTAACTCTGGGCCCAAGGAGACAGCAGTTCCTTGGCCACCCGTCCCTGGGGCAGACATGCGCTAGCCACCAGGCGCCTACTCTGAACTCGCAGAAACAGCTCCCTGAAATAACGGGGAGTCAGATGCCATCTTCCTCCAGGATGTGGAAGCTCGGAGGAGGCACGAGGTTTAAGGGGAAGGAGTGGGCACAGTCCCACAAACTCTCTAATCTGTGCACGGGCCGTGTGTAGGGATCCTGTCGCCTCCTCTCTCCTGTGGTGAAGGCACTGGCCTAGACCCCTAGGTTGCCTGAGAGCCGGAGCAAAAGCCAAAGCCTAACCTACCCCAGGAAATGGTCATAGGCATAGAGTGCCATGCTAGGCCAAGCACGCTGCTGCAGGGTTGTGACTGTGTCTGCTTAGTTCGGCATAGCAAGGTGAATCCCGGGCGTAAACTCGGAGACCGGGAGAGCAAGTCCCAAGAGGCAACAGCTCTCCCGCGGCTCTTCTTCCCTCCCGCGCAGAGTGAACACCCAAAGCCTTTCTGAGGAAGCAGCAGCGAAGTGCGGTTCGTGCCATGTGAAAACCTCTGCGAAAGCATAGCAGTCGCTGGGAAATCAGAGTCGGATCTGAGAGCTGCTGTTGCTGCTTGCTTTAGCCTAGTATTTGCAGAACGATGGGAGAAACCCGCATGGAGCGAAAGCCTCTTTGCCCTGGCATCCCCTCTGGGAAAGCACAGCATTCTTTGGGAAATCAGAGTCCGGTCTGAGGGATGCTCCTGTTTGCTTGAGCTGGTCTCCTCAGCACGGTGTAATAAACCCATATGGAGCGAAATCCTCTATGCCTGGGCATCCCTGCTGCATGGGAGAGAAGCGCGATTGCACCTGTGGAAAGAGCCTTAAGGAAAGGGAAATGTTTTTCACTCTGCTCCGCAGGAGCATATCTGTGGAAAGTGCAGCAAGCTGCCGGAGAGAAGAGCAGGAGCCGTTGGACTTCTGGTCTGGAAAAGATTGCGAAGCAGGAGAGCCGGCAATACAAGTATCCCCGGCTCCCAGTGCAGAGAGACAGAAGCCTGGCTGCTAAGGAGACAGGAAGGGATGCGTAGGGCAGGGCGCGTGCTCCACTCTTAGGAAGGAATCTGGGCAGAAAGCATGCCTGTCCTGAGCCTCTGGGCCCAAGGAGACAGCAGCTCCTTGGCCAGCTGTCCCTGGGGCAGACATGCGCTAGCCTCCAGGCGCCTACTCTGAACTCGCCGAATCAGCTCTCTGAAATAATGCGGAGTCAGATGCCGTCTTCCTCCATGATGGGGAAGCTCGGAGGAAGCATGGTGTTTAAGGGGAAGGAGTGGGCACAGTCCCCCAAAGCTCCCTAATCTGCGCACGGGCCTAGTGCAGGGATCCTGTCGCCTCCTCTCTCCTGTGGTGAAGGCACTGGCCTAGACCCGGAGTCTGCCTGATAGCCGGAGCAAATGGCAAAGCCTAACCTACCACAGAAGATGGTCATAGGCATAGAGTGCCATGCTAGGCCAAGCACGCTGCTGCAGGGTTGTGACTGTGTCTGCTTAGTTCCGCATAGCAAGGTGAATCCCGGGCGTAACCTCGGAGCCCGGGAAAGCAAGTCCCAAGAGGCACCAGCTCTCCCGCGGCTCTTCTTCGCTGCCGCGCAGAGTGAACACCCAAAGCCTTTCTGAGGAAGCAGCAGCGAAGTGCGGTTCGTGCCAAGCTGAAAACCTCTGCGTAAGCATAGTATTCCCTGGGAAATCAGAGTCGGATCTGAGGGCTGCTGTTGCTGCTTGCTTTAGACTCGTATTCGCAGCACGATGGGAGAAACCCGCATAGAGCGAAAGCCTCTTTGCCCTGGCATCCCCTCTGGGAAAGCACACCATTATTTCGGAAATCAGAGTCCGGTCTGAGTTATGCTCCTGTTTGCGTGAGCTGGTCTCCTCAGCACGGTGTAATAAACCCGCAGGGAGCGAAATCCTCTATGCCTGGGCTTCCCCTCTGCCTGAGAGAGAAGCGCCGTTGCGCCTCTGGAAAGAGCATTAAAGAAAAGGGACACGTTTTTCAGGGCGGTCCCAAGGAGTAGTCTGTGGTAGGTGCAGCACGCTGCTCGGGGAGAAGAGCAAGTGCTGTTGGCCATGGTCTCGAAAAGGTGGCGAAGCAGGAGACCGGCCCTGGAAGGCACAGCGCCCGGAGGAAATACAAATGTCACCCACTCCCAGTGCAGAGAGACAGAAGCCTAGCTGCGAAGGAGACAGGAGAGGATGAGTAGGGCAGGGCATGTGCTCCACTCTTGGGAAGGAGTCTGGGCGGAGAGCATGCCTGTCCTTAACTCTGGGCCCAAGGAGACAGCAGTTCCTTGGCCACCCGTCCCTGGGGCAGACATGCGCTAGCCACCAGGCGCCTACTCTGAACTCGCAGAAACAGCTCCCTGAAATAACGGGGAGTCAGATGCCATCTTCCTCCAGGATGTGGAAGCTCGGAGGAGGCACGAGGTTTAAGGGGAAGGAGTGGGCACAGTCCCACAAACTCTCTAATCTGTGCACGGGCCGTGTGTAGGGATCCTGTCGCCTCCTCTCTCCTGTGGTGAAGGCACTGGCCTAGACCCCTAGGTTGCCTGAGAGCCGGAGCAAAAGCCAAAGCCTAACCTACCCCAGGAAATGGTCATAGGCATAGAGTGCCATGCTAGGCCAAGCACGCTGCTGCAGGGTTGTGACTGTGTCTGCTTAGTTCGGCATAGCAAGGTGAATCCCGGGCGTAAACTCGGAGACCGGGAGAGCAAGTCCCAAGAGGCAACAGCTCTCCCGCGGCTCTTCTTCGCTGCCGCGCAGAGTGAACACCCAAAGCCTTTCTGAGGAAGCAGCAGCGAAGTGCGGTTCGTGCCAAGCTGAAAACCTCTGCGTAAGCATAGTATTCCCTGGGAAATCAGAGTCGGATCTGAGGGCTGCTGTTGCTGCTTGCTTTAGCCTAGTATTTGCAGAACGATGGGAGAAACCCGCATGGAGCGAAAGCCTCTTTGCCCTGGCATCCCCTCTGGGAAAGCACAGCATTCTTTGGGAAATCAGAGTCCGGTCTGAGGGATGCTCCTGTTTGCTTGAGCTGGTCTCCTCAGCACGGTGTAATAAACCCATATGGAGCGAAATCCTCTATGCCTGGGCATCCCTGCTGCATGGGAGAGAAGCGCGATTGCACCTGTGGAAGGAGCCTTAAGGAAAGGGAAATGTTTTTCACTCTGCTCCGCAGGAGCATATCTGTGGAAAGTGCAGCAAGCTGCCGGAGAGAAGAGCAGGAGCCGTTGGACTTCTGGTCTGGAAAAGATTGCGAAGCAGGAGAGCCGGCGATACAAGTATCCCCGGCTCCCAGTGCAGAGAGACAGAAGCCTGGCTGCTAAGGAGACAGGAGGGGATGCGTAGGGCAGGGCGCGTGCTCCACTCTTAGGAAGGAATCTGGGCAGAAAGCATGCCTGTCCTGAGCCTCTGGGCCCAAGGAGACAGCAGCTCCTTGGCCAGCTGTCCCTGGGGCAGACATGCGCTAGCCTCCAGGCGCCTACTCTGAACTCGCCGAATCAGCTCTCTGAAATAATGCGGAGTCAGATGCCGTCTTCCTCCATGATGGGGAAGCTCGGAGGAAGCATGGTGTTTAAGGGGAAGGAGTGGGCACAGTCCCCCAAAGCTCCCTAATCTGCGCACGGGCCTAGTGCAGGGATCCTGTCGCCTCCTCTCTCCTGTGGTGAAGGCACTGGCCTAGACCCGGAGTCTGCCTGATAGCCGGAGCAAATGGCAAAGCCTAACCTACCACAGAAGATGGTCATAGGCATAGAGTGCCATGCTAGGCCAAGCACGCTGCTGCAGGGTTGTGACTGTGTCTGCTTAGTTCCGCATAGCAAGGTGAATCCCGGGCGTAACCTCGGAGCCCGGGAAAGCAAGTCCCAAGAGGCACCAGCTCTCCCGCGGCTCTTCTTCGCTGCCGCGCAGAGTGAACACCCAAAGCCTTTCTGAGGAAGCAGCAGCGAAGTGCGGTTCGTGCCAAGCTGAAAACCTCTGCGTAAGCATAGTATTCCCTGGGAAATCAGAGTCGGATCTGAGGGCTGCTGTTGCTGCTTGCTTTAGACTCGTATTCGCAGCACGATGGGAGAAACCCGCATAGAGCGAAAGCCTCTTTGCCCTGGCATCCCCTCTGGGAAAGCACACCATTATTTCGGAAATCAGAGTCCGGTCTGAGTTATGCTCCTGTTTGCGTGAGCTGGTCTCCTCAGCACGGTGTAATAAACCCGCAGGGAGCGAAATCCTCTATGCCTGGGCATCCCCTCTGGCTGAGAGAGAAGCGCCGTTGCGCCTCTGGAAAGAGCATTAAAGAAAAGGGACACGTTTTTCAGGGCGGTCCCAAGGAGTAGTCTGTGGTAGGTGCAGCACGCTGCTCGGGGAGAAGAGCAAGTGCTGTTGGCCATGGTCTCGAAAAGGTGGCGAAGCAGGAGACCGGCCCTGGAAGGCACAGCGCCCGGAGGAAATACAAATGTCACCCACTCCCAGTGCAGAGAGACAGAAGCCTAGCTGCGAAGGAGACAGGAGAGGATGAGTAGGGCAGGGCATGTGCTCCACTCTTGGGAAGGAGTCTGGGCGGAGAGCATGCCTGTCCTTAACTCTGGGCCCAAGGAGACAGCAGTTCCTTGGCCACCCGTCCCTGGGGCAGACATGCGCTAGCCACCAGGCGCCTACTCTGAACTCGCAGAAACAGCTCCCTGAAATAACGGGGAGTCAGATGCCATCTTCCTCCAGGATGTGGAAGCTCGGAGGAGGCACGAGGTTTAAGGGGAAGGAGTGGGCACAGTCCCACAAACTCTCTAATCTGTGCACGGGCCGTGTGTAGGGATCCTGTCGCCTCCTCTCTCCTGTGGTGAAGGCACTGGCCTAGACCCCTAGGTTGCCTGAGAGCCGGAGCAAAAGCCAAAGCCTAACCTACCCCAGGAAATGGTCATAGGCATAGAGTGCCATGCTAGGCCAAGCACGCTGCTGCAGGGTTGTGACTGTGTCTGCTTAGTTCGGCATAGCAAGGTGAATCCCGGGCGTAAACTCGGAGACCGGGAGAGCAAGTCCCAAGAGGCAACAGCTCTCCCGCGGCTCTTCTTCCCTCCCGCGCAGAGTGAACACCCAAAGCCTTTCTGAGGAAGCAGCAGCGAAGTGCGGTTCGTGCCATGTGAAAACCTCTGCGAAAGCATAGCAGTCGCTGGGAAATCAGAGTCGGATCTGAGAGCTGCTGTTGCTGCTTGCTTTAGCCTAGTATTTGCAGAACGATGGGAGAAACCCGCATGGAGCGAAAGCCTCTTTGCCCTGGCATCCCCTCTGGGAAAGCACAGCATTCTTTGGGAAATCAGAGTCCGGTCTGAGGGATGCTCCTGTTTGCTTGAGCTGGTCTCCTCAGCACGGTGTAATAAACCCATATGGAGCGAAATCCTCTATGCCTGGGCATCCCTGCTGCATGGGAGAGAAGCGCGATTGCACCTGTGGAAAGAGCCTTAAGGAAAGGGAAATGTTTTTCACTCTGCTCCGCAGGAGCATATCTGTGGAAAGTGCAGCAAGCTGCCGGAGAGAAGAGCAGGAGCCGTTGGACTTCTGGTCTGGAAAAGATTGCGAAGCAGGAGAGCCGGCAATACAAGTATCCCCGGCTCCCAGTGCAGAGAGACAGAAGCCTGGCTGCTAAGGAGACAGGAAGGGATGCGTAGGGCAGGGCGCGTGCTCCACTCTTAGGAAGGAATCTGGGCAGAAAGCATGCCTGTCCTGAGCCTCTGGGCCCAAGGAGACAGCAGCTCCTTGGCCAGCTGTCCCTGGGGCAGACATGCGCTAGCCTCCAGGCGCCTACTCTGAACTCGCCGAATCAGCTCTCTGAAATAATGCGGAGTCAGATGCCGTCTTCCTCCATGATGGGGAAGCTCGGAGGAAGCATGGTGTTTAAGGGGAAGGAGTGGGCACAGTCCCCCAAAGCTCCCTAATCTGCGCACGGGCCTAGTGCAGGGATCCTGTCGCCTCCTCTCTCCTGTGGTGAAGGCACTGGCCTAGACCCGGAGTCTGCCTGATAGCCGGAGCAAATGGCAAAGCCTAACCTACCACAGAAGATGGTCATAGGCATAGAGTGCCATGCTAGGCCAAGCACGCTGCTGCAGGGTTGTGACTGTGTCTGCTTAGTTCCGCATAGCAAGGTGAATCCCGGGCGTAACCTCGGAGCCCGGGAAAGCAAGTCCCAAGAGGCACCAGCTCTCCCGCGGCTCTTCTTCGCTGCCGCGCAGAGTGAACACCCAAAGCCTTTCTGAGGAAGCAGCAGCGAAGTGCGGTTCGTGCCAAGCTGAAAACCTCTGCGTAAGCATAGTATTCCCTGGGAAATCAGAGTCGGATCTGAGGGCTGCTGTTGCTGCTTGCTTTAGACTCGTATTCGCAGCACGATGGGAGAAACCCGCATAGAGCGAAAGCCTCTTTGCCCTGGCATCCCCTCTGGGAAAGCACACCATTATTTCGGAAATCAGAGTCCGGTCTGAGTTATGCTCCTGTTTGCGTGAGCTGGTCTCCTCAGCACGGTGTAATAAACCCGCAGGGAGCGAAATCCTCTATGCCTGGGCATCCCCTCTGCCTGAGAGAGAAGCGCCGTTGCGCCTCTGGAAAGAGCATTAAAGAAAAGGGACACGTTTTTCAGGGCGGTCCCAAGGAGTAGTCTGTGGTAGGTGCAGCACGCTGCTCGGGGAGAAGAGCAAGTGCTGTTGGCCATGGTCTCGAAAAGGTGGCGAAGCAGGAGACCGGCCCTGGAAGGCACAGCGCCCGGAGGAAATACAAATGTCACCCACTCCCAGTGCAGAGAGACAGAAGCCTAGCTGCGAAGGAGACAGGAGAGGATGAGTAGGGCAGGGCATGTGCTCCACTCTTGGGAAGGAGTCTGGGCGGAGAGCATGCCTGTCCTTAACTCTGGGCCCAAGGAGACAGCAGTTCCTTGGCCACCCGTCCCTGGGGCAGACATGCGCTAGCCACCAGGCGCCTACTCTGAACTCGCAGAAACAGCTCCCTGAAATAACGGGGAGTCAGATGCCATCTTCCTCCAGGATGTGGAAGCTCGGAGGAGGCACGAGGTTTAAGGGGAAGGAGTGGGCACAGTCCCACAAACTCTCTAATCTGTGCACGGGCCGTGTGTAGGGATCCTGTCGCCTCCTCTCTCCTGTGGTGAAGGCACTGGCCTAGACCCCTAGGTTGCCTGAGAGCCGGAGCAAAAGCCAAAGCCTAACCTACCCCAGGAAATGGTCATAGGCATAGAGTGCCATGCTAGGCCAAGCACGCTGCTGCATGGTTGTGACAGTGTCTGCTTAGTTCGGCATAGCAAGGTGAATCCCGGGCGTAAACTCGGAGACCGGGAGAGCAAGTCCCAAGAGGCAACAGCTCTCCCGCGGCTCTTCTTCCCTCCCGCGCAGAGTGAACACCCAAAGCCTTTCTGAGGAAGCAGCAGCGAAGTGCGGTTCGTGCCATGTGAAAACCTCTGCGAAAGCATAGCAGTCGCTGGGAAATTAGAGTCGGATCTGAGAGCTGCTGTTGCTGCTTGCTTTAGCCTAGTATTTGCAGAACGATGGGAGAAACCCGCATGGAGCGAAAGCCTCTTTGCCCTGGCATCCCCTCTGGGAAAGCACAGCATTCTTTGGGAAATCAGAGTCCGGTCTGAGGGATGCTCCTGTTTGCTTGAGCTGGTCTCCTCAGCACGGTGTAATAAACCCATATGGAGCGAAATCCTCTATGCCTGGGCATCCCTGCTGCATGGGAGAGAAGCGCGATTGCACCTGTGGAAAGAGCCTTAAGGAAAGGGAAATGTTTTTCACTCTGCTCCGCAGGAGCATATCTGTGGAAAGTGCAGCAAGCTGCCGGAGAGAAGAGCAGGAGCCGTTGGACTTCTGGTCTGGAAAAGATTGCGAAGCAGGAGAGCCGGCAATACAAGTATCCCCGGCTCCCAGTGCAGAGAGACAGAAGCCTGGCTGCTAAGGAGACAGGAAGGGATGCGTAGGGCAGGGCGCGTGCTCCACTCTTAGGAAGGAATCTGGGCAGAAAGCATGCCTGTCCTGAGCCTCTGGGCCCAAGGAGACAGCAGCTCCTTGGCCAGCTGTCCCTGGGGCAGACATGCGCTAGCCTCCAGGCGCCTACTCTGAACTCGCCGAATCAGCTCTCTGAAATAATGCGGAGTCAGATGCCGTCTTCCTCCATGATGGGGAAGCTCGGAGGAAGCATGGTGTTTAAGGGGAAGGAGTGGGCACAGTCCCCCAAAGCTCCCTAATCTGCGCACGGGCCTAGTGCAGGGATCCTGTCGCCTCCTCTCTCCTGTGGTGAAGGCACTGGCCTAGACCCGGAGTCTGCCTGATAGCCGGAGCAAATGGCAAAGCCTAACCTACCACAGAAGATGGTCATAGGCATAGAGTGCCATGCTAGGCCAAGCACGCTGCTGCAGGGTTGTGACTGTGTCTGCTTAGTTCCGCATAGCAAGGTGAATCCCGGGCGTAACCTCGGAGCCCGGGAAAGCAAGTCCCAAGAGGCACCAGCTCTCCCGCGGCTCTTCTTCGCTGCCGCGCAGAGTGAACACCCAAAGCCTTTCTGAGGAAGCAGCAGCGAAGTTCGGTTCGTGCCAAGCTGAAAACCTCTGCGTAAGCATAGTATTCCCTGGGAAATCAGAGTCGGATCTGAGGGCTGCTGTTGCTGCTTGCTTTAGACTCGTATTCGCAGCACGATGGGAGAAACCCGCATAGAGCGAAAGCCTCTTTGCCCTGGCATCCCCTCTGGGAAAGCACACCATTATTTCGGAAATCAGAGTCCGGTCTGAGTTATGCTCCTGTTTGCGTGAGCTGGTCTCCTCAGCACGGTGTAATAAACCCGCAGGGAGCGAAATCCTCTATGCCTGGGCTTCCCCTCTGCCTGAGAGAGAAGCGCCGTTGCGCCTCTGGAAAGAGCATTAAAGAAAAGGGACACGTTTTTCAGGGCGGTCCCAAGGAGTAGTCTGTGGTAGGTGCAGCACGCTGCTCGGGGAGAAGAGCAAGTGCTGTTGGCCATGGTCTCGAAAAGGTGGCGAAGCAGGAGACCGGCCCTGGAAGGCACAGCGCCCGGAGGAAATACAAATGTCACCCACTCCCAGTGCAGAGAGACAGAAGCCTAGCTGCGAAGGAGACAGGAGAGGATGAGTAGGGCAGGGCATGTGCTCCACTCTTGGGAAGGAGTCTGGGCGGAGAGCATGCCTGTCCTTAACTCTGGGCCCAAGGAGACAGCAGTTCCTTGGCCACCCGTCCCTGGGGCAGACATGCGCTAGCCACCAGGCGCCTACTCTGAACTCGCAGAAACAGCTCCCTGAAATAACGGGGAGTCAGATGCCATCTTCCTCCAGGATGTGGAAGCTCGGAGGAGGCACGAGGTTTAAGGGGAAGGAGTGGGCACAGTCCCACAAACTCTCTAATCTGTGCACGGGCCGTGTGTAGGGATCCTGTCGCCTCCTCTCTCCTGTGGTGAAGGCACTGGCCTAGACCCCTAGGTTGCCTGAGAGCCGGAGCAAAAGCCAAAGCCTAACCTACCCCAGGAAATGGTCATAGGCATAGAGTGCCATGCTAGGCCAAGCACGCTGCTGCAGGGTTGTGACTGTGTCTGCTTAGTTCGGCATAGCAAGGTGAATCCCGGGCGTAAACTCGGAGACCGGGAGAGCAAGTCCCAAGAGGCAACAGCTCTCCCGCGGCTCTTCTTCGCTGCCGCGCAGAGTGAACACCCAAAGCCTTTCTGAGGAAGCAGCAGCGAAGTGCGGTTCGTGCCAAGCTGAAAACCTCTGCGTAAGCATAGTATTCCCTGGGAAATCAGAGTCGGATCTGAGGGCTGCTGTTGCTGCTTGCTTTAGCCTAGTATTTGCAGAACGATGGGAGAAACCCGCATGGAGCGAAAGCCTCTTTGCCCTGGCATCCCCTCTGGGAAAGCACAGCATTCTTTGGGAAATCAGAGTCCGGTCTGAGGGATGCTCCTGTTTGCTTGAGCTGGTCTCCTCAGCACGGTGTAATAAACCCATATGGAGCGAAATCCTCTATGCCTGGGCATCCCTGCTGCATGGGAGAGAAGCGCGATTGCACCTGTGGAAGGAGCCTTAAGGAAAGGGAAATGTTTTTCACTCTGCTCCGCAGGAGCATATCTGTGGAAAGTGCAGCAAGCTGCCGGAGAGAAGAGCAGGAGCCGTTGGACTTCTGGTCTGGAAAAGATTGCGAAGCAGGAGAGCCGGCAATACAAGTATCCCCGGCTCCCAGTGCAGAGAGACAGAAGCCTGGCTGCTAAGGAGACAGGAAGGGATGCGTAGGGCAGGGCGCGTGCTCCACTCTTAGGAAGGAATCTGGGCAGAAAGCATGCCTGTCCTGAGCCTCTGGGCCCAAGGAGACAGCAGCTCCTTGGCCAGCTGTCCCTGGGGCAGACATGCGCTAGCCTCCAGGCGCCTACTCTGAACTCGCCGAATCAGCTCTCTGAAATAATGCGGAGTCAGATGCCGTCTTCCTCCATGATGGGGAAGCTCGGAGGAAGCATGGTGTTTAAGGGGAAGGAGTGGGCACAGTCCCCCAAAGCTCCCTAATCTGCGCACGGGCCTAGTGCAGGGATCCTGTCGCCTCCTCTCTCCTGTGGTGAAGGCACTGGCCTAGACCCGGAGTCTGCCTGATAGCCGGAGCAAATGGCAAAGCCTAACCTACCACAGAAGATGGTCATAGGCATAGAGTGCCATGCTAGGCCAAGCACGCTGCTGCAGGGTTGTGACTGTGTCTGCTTAGTTCCGCATAGCAAGGTGAATCCCGGGCGTAACCTCGGAGCCCGGGAAAGCAAGTCCCAAGAGGCACCAGCTCTCCCGCGGCTCTTCTTCGCTGCCGCGCAGAGTGAACACCCAAAGCCTTTCTGAGGAAGCAGCAGCGAAGTGCGGTTCGTGCCAAGCTGAAAACCTCTGCGTAAGCATAGTATTCCCTGGGAAATCAGAGTCGGATCTGAGGGCTGCTGTTGCTGCTTGCTTTAGACTCGTATTCGCAGCACGATGGGAGAAACCCGCATAGAGCGAAAGCCTCTTTGCCCTGGCATCCCCTCTGGGAAAGCACACCATAATTTCGGAAATCAGAGTCCGGTCTGAGTTATGCTCCTGTTTGCGTGAGCTGGTCTCCTCAGCACGGTGTAATAAACCCGCAGGGAGCGAAATCCTCTATGCCTGGGCATCCCCTCTGCCTGAGAGAGAAGCGCCGTTGCGCCTCTGGAAAGAGCATTAAAGAAAAGGGACACGTTTTTCAGGGCGGTCCCAAGGAGTAGTCTGTGGTAGGTGCAGCACGCTGCTCGGGGAGAAGAGCAAGTGCTGTTGGCCATGGTCTCGAAAAGGTGGCGAAGCAGGAGACCGGCCCTGGAAGGCACAGCGCCCGGAGGAAATACAAATGTCACCCACTCCCAGTGCAGAGAGACAGAAGCCTAGCTGCGAAGGAGACAGGAGAGGATGAGTAGGGCAGGGCATGTGCTCCACTCTTGGGAAGGAGTCTGGGCGGAGAGCATGCCTGTCCTTAACTCTGGGCCCAAGGAGACAGCAGTTCCTTGGCCACCCGTCCCTGGGGCAGACATGCGCTAGCCACCAGGCGCCTACTCTGAACTCGCAGAAACAGCTCCCTGAAATAACGGGGAGTCAGATGCCATCTTCCTCCAGGATGTGGAAGCTCGGAGGAGGCACGAGGTTTAAGGGGAAGGAGTGGGCACAGTCCCACAAACTCTCTAATCTGTGCACGGGCCGTGTGTAGGGATCCTGTCGCCTCCTCTCTCCTGTGGTGAAGGCACTGGCCTAGACCCCTAGGTTGCCTGAGAGCCGGAGCAAAAGCCAAAGCCTAACCTACCCCAGGAAATGGTCATAGGCATAGAGTGCCATGCTAGGCCAAGCACGCTGCTGCAGGGTTGTGACAGTGTCTGCTTAGTTCGGCATAGCAAGGTGAATCCCGGGCGTAAACTCGGAGACCGGGAGAGCAAGTCCCAAGAGGCAACAGCTCTCCCGCGGCTCTTCTTCCCTCCCGCGCAGAGTGAACACCCAAAGCCTTTCTGAGGAAGCAGCAGCGAAGTGCGGTTCGTGCCATGTGAAAACCTCTGCGAAAGCATAGCAGTCGCTGGGAAATCAGAGTCGGATCTGAGAGCTGCTGTTGCTGCTTGCTTTAGCCTAGTATTTGCAGAACGATGGGAGAAACCCGCATGGAGCGAAAGCCTCTTTGCCCTGGCATCCCCTCTGGGAAAGCACAGCATTCTTTGGGAAATCAGAGTCCGGTCTGAGGGATGCTCCTGTTTGCTTGAGCTGGTCTCCTCAGCACGGTGTAATAAACCCATATGGAGCGAAATCCTCTATGCCTGGGCATCCCTGCTGCATGGGAGAGAAGCGCGATTGCACCTGTGGAAAGAGCCTTAAGGAAAGGGAAATGTTTTTCACTCTGCTCCGCAGGAGCATATCTGTGGAAAGTGCAGCAAGCTGCCGGAGAGAAGAGCAGGAGCCGTTGGACTTCTGGTCTGGAAAAGATTGCGAAGCAGGAGAGCCGGCAATACAAGTATCCCCGGCTCCCAGTGCAGAGAGACAGAAGCCTGGCTGCTAAGGAGACAGGAAGGGATGCGTAGGGCAGGGCGCGTGCTCCACTCTTAGGAAGGAATCTGGGCAGAAAGCATGCCTGTCCTGAGCCTCTGGGCCCAAGGAGACAGCAGCTCCTTGGCCAGCTGTCCCTGGGGCAGACATGCGCTAGCCTCCAGGCGCCTACTCTGAACTCGCCGAATCAGCTCTCTGAAATAATGCGGAGTCAGATGCCGTCTTCCTCCATGATGGGGAAGCTCGGAGGAAGCATGGTGTTTAAGGGGAAGGAGTGGGCACAGTCCCCCAAAGCTCCCTAATCTGCGCACGGGCCTAGTGCAGGGATCCTGTCGCCTCCTCTCTCCTGTGGTGAAGGCACTGGCCTAGACCCGGAGTCTGCCTGATAGCCGGAGCAAATGGCAAAGCCTAACCTACCACAGAAGATGGTCATAGGCATAGAGTGCCATGCTAGGCCAAGCACGCTGCTGCAGGGTTGTGACTGTGTCTGCTTAGTTCCGCATAGCAAGGTGAATCCCGGGCGTAACCTCGGAGCCCGGGAAAGCAAGTCCCAAGAGGCACCAGCTCTCCCGCGGCTCTTCTTCGCTGCCGCGCAGAGTGAACACCCAAAGCCTTTCTGAGGAAGCAGCAGCGAAGTTCGGTTCGTGCCAAGCTGAAAACCTCTGCGTAAGCATAGTATTCCCTGGGAAATCAGAGTCGGATCTGAGGGCTGCTGTTGCTGCTTGCTTTAGACTCGTATTCGCAGCACGATGGGAGAAACCCGCATAGAGCGAAAGCCTCTTTGCCCTGGCATCCCCTCTGGGAAAGCACACCATTATTTCGGAAATCAGAGTCCGGTCTGAGTTATGCTCCTGTTTGCGTGAGCTGGTCTCCTCAGCACGGTGTAATAAACCCGCAGGGAGCGAAATCCTCTATGCCTGGGCTTCCCCTCTGCCTGAGAGAGAAGCGCCGTTGCGCCTCTGGAAAGAGCATTAAAGAAAAGGGACACGTTTTTCAGGGCGGTCCCAAGGAGTAGTCTGTGGTAGGTGCAGCACGCTGCTCGGGGAGAAGAGCAAGTGCTGTTGGCCATGGTCTCGAAAAGGTGGCGAAGCAGGAGACCGGCCCTGGAAGGCACAGCGCCCGGAGGAAATACAAATGTCACCCACTCCCAGTGCAGAGAGACAGAAGCCTAGCTGCGAAGGAGACAGGAGAGGATGAGTAGGGCAGGGCATGTGCTCCACTCTTGGGAAGGAGTCTGGGCGGAGAGCATGCCTGTCCTTAACTCTGGGCCCAAGGAGACAGCAGTTCCTTGGCCACCCGTCCCTGGGGCAGACATGCGCTAGCCACCAGGCGCCTACTCTGAACTCGCAGAAACAGCTCCCTGAAATAACGGGGAGTCAGATGCCATCTTCCTCCAGGATGTGGAAGCTCGGAGGAGGCACGAGGTTTAAGGGGAAGGAGTGGGCACAGTCCCACAAACTCTCTAATCTGTGCACGGGCCGTGTGTAGGGATCCTGTCGCCTCCTCTCTCCTGTGGTGAAGGCACTGGCCTAGACCCCTAGGTTGCCTGAGAGCCGGAGCAAAAGCCAAAGCCTAACCTACCCCAGGAAATGGTCATAGGCATAGAGTGCCATGCTAGGCCAAGCACGCTGCTGCAGGGTTGTGACTGTGTCTGCTTAGTTCGGCATAGCAAGGTGAATCCCGGGCGTAAACTCGGAGACCGGGAGAGCAAGTCCCAAGAGGCAACAGCTCTCCCGCGGCTCTTCTTCGCTGCCGCGCAGAGTGAACACCCAAAGCCTTTCTGAGGAAGCAGCAGCGAAGTGCGGTTCGTGCCAAGCTGAAAACCTCTGCGTAAGCATAGTATTCCCTGGGAAATCAGAGTCGGATCTGAGGGCTGCTGTTGCTGCTTGCTTTAGCCTAGTATTTGCAGAACGATGGGAGAAACCCGCATGGAGCGAAAGCCTCTTTGCCCTGGCATCCCCTCTGGGAAAGCACAGCATTCTTTGGGAAATCAGAGTCCGGTCTGAGGGATGCTCCTGTTTGCTTGAGCTGGTCTCCTCAGCACGGTGTAATAAACCCATATGGAGCGAAATCCTCTATGCCTGGGCATCCCTGCTGCATGGGAGAGAAGCGCGATTGCACCTGTGGAAGGAGCCTTAAGGAAAGGGAAATGTTTTTCACTCTGCTCCGCAGGAGCATATCTGTGGAAAGTGCAGCAAGCTGCCGGAGAGAAGAGCAGGAGCCGTTGGACTTCTGGTCTGGAAAAGATTGCGAAGCAGGAGAGCCGGCAATACAAGTATCCCCGGCTCCCAGTGCAGAGAGACAGAAGCCTGGCTGCTAAGGAGACAGGAAGGGATGCGTAGGGCAGGGCGCGTGCTCCACTCTTAGGAAGGAATCTGGGCAGAAAGCATGCCTGTCCTGAGCCTCTGGGCCCAAGGAGACAGCAGCTCCTTGGCCAGCTGTCCCTGGGGCAGACATGCGCTAGCCTCCAGGCGCCTACTCTGAACTCGCCGAATCAGCTCTCTGAAATAATGCGGAGTCAGATGCCGTCTTCCTCCATGATGGGGAAGCTCGGAGGAAGCATGGTGTTTAAGGGGAAGGAGTGGGCACAGTCCCCCAAAGCTCCCTAATCTGCGCACGGGCCTAGTGCAGGGATCCTGTCGCCTCCTCTCTCCTGTGGTGAAGGCACTGGCCTAGACCCGGAGTCTGCCTGATAGCCGGAGCAAATGGCAAAGCCTAACCTACCACAGAAGATGGTCATAGGCATAGAGTGCCATGCTAGGCCAAGCACGCTGCTGCAGGGTTGTGACTGTGTCTGCTTAGTTCCGCATAGCAAGGTGAATCCCGGGCGTAACCTCGGAGCCCGGGAAAGCAAGTCCCAAGAGGCACCAGCTCTCCCGCGGCTCTTCTTCGCTGCCGCGCAGAGTGAACACCCAAAGCCTTTCTGAGGAAGCAGCAGCGAAGTGCGGTTCGTGCCAAGCTGAAAACCTCTGCGTAAGCATAGTATTCCCTGGGAAATCAGAGTCGGATCTGAGGGCTGCTGTTGCTGCTTGCTTTAGACTCGTATTCGCAGCACGATGGGAGAAACCCGCATAGAGCGAAAGCCTCTTTGCCCTGGCATCCCCTCTGGGAAAGCACACCATAATTTCGGAAATCAGAGTCCGGTCTGAGTTATGCTCCTGTTTGCGTGAGCTGGTCTCCTCAGCACGGTGTAATAAACCCGCAGGGAGCGAAATCCTCTATGCCTGGGCATCCCCTCTGCCTGAGAGAGAAGCGCCGTTGCGCCTCTGGAAAGAGCATTAAAGAAAAGGGACACGTTTTTCAGGGCGGTCCCAAGGAGTAGTCTGTGGTAGGTGCAGCACGCTGCTCGGGGAGAAGAGCAAGTGCTGTTGGCCATGGTCTCGAAAAGGTGGCGAAGCAGGAGACCGGCCCTGGAAGGCACAGCGCCCGGAGGAAATACAAATGTCACCCACTCCCAGTGCAGAGAGACAGAAGCCTAGCTGCGAAGGAGACAGGAGAGGATGAGTAGGGCAGGGCATGTGCTCCACTCTTGGGAAGGAGTCTGGGCGGAGAGCATGCCTGTCCTTAACTCTGGGCCCAAGGAGACAGCAGTTCCTTGGCCACCCGTCCCTGGGGCAGACATGCGCTAGCCACCAGGCGCCTACTCTGAACTCGCAGAAACAGCTCCCTGAAATAACGGGGAGTCAGATGCCATCTTCCTCCAGGATGTGGAAGCTCGGAGGAGGCACGAGGTTTAAGGGGAAGGAGTGGGCACAGTCCCACAAACTCTCTAATCTGTGCACGGGCCGTGTGTAGGGATCCTGTCGCCTCCTCTCTCCTGTGGTGAAGGCACTGGCCTAGACCCCTAGGTTGCCTGAGAGCCGGAGCAAAAGCCAAAGCCTAACCTACCCCAGGAAATGGTCATAGGCATAGAGTGCCATGCTAGGCCAAGCACGCTGCTGCAGGGTTGTGACAGTGTCTGCTTAGTTCGGCATAGCAAGGTGAATCCCGGGCGTAAACTCGGAGACCGGGAGAGCAAGTCCCAAGAGGCAACAGCTCTCCCGCGGCTCTTCTTCCCTCCCGCGCAGAGTGAACACCCAAAGCCTTTCTGAGGAAGCAGCAGCGAAGTGCGGTTCGTGCCATGTGAAAACCTCTGCGAAAGCATAGCAGTCGCTGGGAAATCAGAGTCGGATCTGAGAGCTGCTGTTGCTGCTTGCTTTAGCCTAGTATTTGCAGAACGATGGGAGAAACCCGCATGGAGCGAAAGCCTCTTTGCCCTGGCATCCCCTCTGGGAAAGCACAGCATTCTTTGGGAAATCAGAGTCCGGTCTGAGGGATGCTCCTGTTTGCTTGAGCTGGTCTCCTCAGCACGGTGTAATAAACCCATATGGAGCGAAATCCTCTATGCCTGGGCATCCCTGCTGCATGGGAGAGAAGCGCGATTGCACCTGTGGAAAGAGCCTTAAGGAAAGGGAAATGTTTTTCACTCTGCTCCGCAGGAGCATATCTGTGGAAAGTGCAGCAAGCTGCCGGAGAGAAGAGCAGGAGCCGTTGGACTTCTGGTCTGGAAAAGATTGCGAAGCAGGAGAGCCGGCAATACAAGTATCCCCGGCTCCCAGTGCAGAGAGACAGAAGCCTGGCTGCTAAGGAGACAGGAAGGGATGCGTAGGGCAGGGCGCGTGCTCCACTCTTAGGAAGGAATCTGGGCAGAAAGCATGCCTGTCCTGAGCCTCTGGGCCCAAGGAGACAGCAGCTCCTTGGCCAGCTGTCCCTGGGGCAGACATGCGCTAGCCTCCAGGCGCCTACTCTGAACTCGCCGAATCAGCTCTCTGAAATAATGCGGAGTCAGATGCCGTCTTCCTCCATGATGGGGAAGCTCGGAGGAAGCATGGTGTTTAAGGGGAAGGAGTGGGCACAGTCCCCCAAAGCTCCCTAATCTGCGCACGGGCCTAGTGCAGGGATCCTGTCGCCTCCTCTCTCCTGTGGTGAAGGCACTGGCCTAGACCCGGAGTCTGCCTGATAGCCGGAGCAAATGGCAAAGCCTAACCTACCACAGAAGATGGTCATAGGCATAGAGTGCCATGCTAGGCCAAGCACGCTGCTGCAGGGTTGTGACTGTGTCTGCTTAGTTCCGCATAGCAAGGTGAATCCCGGGCGTAACCTCGGAGCCCGGGAAAGCAAGTCCCAAGAGGCACCAGCTCTCCCGCGGCTCTTCTTCGCTGCCGCGCAGAGTGAACACCCAAAGCCTTTCTGAGGAAGCAGCAGCGAAGTGCGGTTCGTGCCAAGCTGAAAACCTCTGCGTAAGCATAGTATTCCCTGGGAAATCAGAGTCGGATCTGAGGGCTGCTGTTGCTGCTTGCTTTAGACTCGTATTCGCAGCACGATGGGAGAAACCCGCATAGAGCGAAAGCCTCTTTGCCCTGGCATCCCCTCTGGGAAAGCACACCATTATTTCGGAAATCAGAGTCCGGTCTGAGTTATGCTCCTGTTTGCGTGAGCTGGTCTCCTCAGCACGGTGTAATAAACCCGCAGGGAGCGAAATCCTCTATGCCTGGGCATCCCCTCTGCCTGAGAGAGAAGCGCCGTTGCGCCTCTGGAAAGAGCATTAAAGAAAAGGGACACGTTTTTCAGGGCGGTCCCAAGGAGTAGTCTGTGGTAGGTGCAGCACGCTGCTCGGGGAGAAGAGCAAGTGCTGTTGGCCATGGTCTCGAAAAGGTGGCGAAGCAGGAGACCGGCCCTGGAAGGCACAGCGCCCGGAGGAAATACAAATGTCACCCACTCCCAGTGCAGAGAGACAGAAGCCTAGCTGCGAAGGAGACAGGAGAGGATGAGTAGGGCAGGGCATGTGCTCCACTCTTGGGAAGGAGTCTGGGCGGAGAGCATGCCTGTCCTTAACTCTGGGCCCAAGGAGACAGCAGTTCCTTGGCCACCCGTCCCTGGGGCAGACATGCGCTAGCCACCAGGCGCCTACTCTGAACTCGCAGAAACAGCTCCCTGAAATAACGGGGAGTCAGATGCCATCTTCCTCCAGGATGTGGAAGCTCGGAGGAGGCACGAGGTTTAAGGGGAAGGAGTGGGCACAGTCCCACAAACTCTCTAATCTGTGCACGGGCCGTGTGTAGGGATCCTGTCGCGTCCTCTCTCCTGTGGTGAAGGCACTGGCCTAGACCCCTAGGTTGCCTGAGAGCCGGAGCAAAAGCCAAAGCCTAACCTACCCCAGGAAATGGTCATAGGCATAGAGTGCCATGCTAGGCCAAGCACGCTGCTGCAGGGTTGTGACTGTGTCTGCTTAGTTCGGCATAGCAAGGTGAATCCCGGGCGTAAACTCGGAGACCGGGAGAGCAAGTCCCAAGAGGCAACAGCTCTCCCGCGGCTCTTCTTCCCTCCCGCGCAGAGTGAACACCCAAAGCCTTTCTGAGGAAGCAGCAGCGAAGTGCGGTTCGTGCCATGTGAAAACCTCTGCGAAAGCATAGCAGTCGCTGGGAAATTAGAGTCGGATCTGAGAGCTGCTGTTGCTGCTTGCTTTAGCCTAGTATTTGCAGAACGATGGGAGAAACCCGCATGGAGCGAAAGCCTCTTTGCCCTGGCATCCCCTCTGGGAAAGCACAGCATTCTTTGGGAAATCAGAGTCCGGTCTGAGGGATGCTCCTGTTTGCTTGAGCTGGTCTCCTCAGCACGGTGTAATAAACCCATATGGAGCGAAATCCTCTATGCCTGGGCATCCCTGCTGCATGGGAGAGAAGCGCGATTGCACCTGTGGAAGGAGCCTTAAGGAAAGGGAAATGTTTTTCACTCTGCTCCGCAGGAGCATATCTGTGGAAAGTGCAGCAAGCTGCCGGAGAGAAGAGCAGGAGCCGTTGGACTTCTGGTCTGGAAAAGATTGCGAAGCAGGAGAGCCGGCAATACAAGTATCCCCGGCTCCCAGTGCAGAGAGACAGAAGCCTGGCTGCTAAGGAGACAGGAAGGGATGCGTAGGGCAGGGCGCGTGCTCCACTCTTAGGAAGGAATCTGGGCAGAAAGCATGCCTGTCCTGAGCCTCTGGGCCCAAGGAGACAGCAGCTCCTTGGCCAGCTGTCCCTGGGGCAGACATGCGCTAGCCTCCAGGCGCCTACTCTGAACTCGCCGAATCAGCTCTCTGAAATAATGCGGAGTCAGATGCCGTCTTCCTCCATGATGGGGAAGCTCGGAGGAAGCATGGTGTTTAAGGGGAAGGAGTGGGCACAGTCCCCCAAAGCTCCCTAATCTGCGCACGGGCCTAGTGCAGGGATCCTGTCGCCTCCTCTCTCCTGTGGTGAAGGCACTGGCCTAGACCCGGAGTCTGCCTGATAGCCGGAGCAAATGGCAAAGCCTAACCTACCACAGAAGATGGTCATAGGCATAGAGTGCCATGCTAGGCCAAGCACGCTGCTGCAGGGTTGTGACTGTGTCTGCTTAGTTCCGCATAGCAAGGTGAATCCCGGGCGTAACCTCGGAGCCCGGGAAAGCAAGTCCCAAGAGGCACCAGCTCTCCCGCGGCTCTTCTTCGCTGCCGCGCAGAGTGAACACCCAAAGCCTTTCTGAGGAAGCAGCAGCGAAGTGCGGTTCGTGCCAAGCTGAAAACCTCTGCGTAAGCATAGTATTCCCTGGGAAATCAGAGTCGGATCTGAGGGCTGCTGTTGCTGCTTGCTTTAGACTCGTATTCGCAGCACGATGGGAGAAACCCGCATAGAGCGAAAGCCTCTTTGCCCTGGCATCCCCTCTGGGAAAGCACACCATTATTTCGGAAATCAGAGTCCGGTCTGAGTTATGCTCCTGTTTGCGTGAGCTGGTCTCCTCAGCACGGTGTAATAAACCCGCAGGGAGCGAAATCCTCTATGCCTGGGCTTCCCCTCTGCCTGAGAGAGAAGCGCCGTTGCGCCTCTGGAAAGAGCATTAAAGAAAAGGGACACGTTTTTCAGGGCGGTCCCAAGGAGTAGTCTGTGGTAGGTGCAGCACGCTGCTCGGGGAGAAGAGCAAGTGCTGTTGGCCATGGTCTCGAAAAGGTGGCGAAGCAGGAGACCGGCCCTGGAAGGCACAGCGCCCGGAGGAAATACAAATGTCACCCACTCCCAGTGCAGAGAGACAGAAGCCTAGCTGCGAAGGAGACAGGAGAGGATGAGTAGGGCAGGGCATGTGCTCCACTCTTGGGAAGGAGTCTGGGCGGAGAGCATGCCTGTCCTTAACTCTGGGCCCAAGGAGACAGCAGTTCCTTGGCCACCCGTCCCTGGGGCAGACATGCGCTAGCCACCAGGCGCCTACTCTGAACTCGCAGAAACAGCTCCCTGAAATAACGGGGAGTCAGATGCCATCTTCCTCCAGGATGTGGAAGCTCGGAGGAGGCACGAGGTTTAAGGGGAAGGAGTGGGCACAGTCCCACAAACTCTCTAATCTGTGCACGGGCCGTGTGTAGGGATCCTGTCGCCTCCTCTCTCCTGTGGTGAAGGCACTGGCCTAGACCCCTAGGTTGCCTGAGAGCCGGAGCAAAAGCCAAAGCCTAACCTACCCCAGGAAATGGTCATAGGCATAGAGTGCCATGCTAGGCCAAGCACGCTGCTGCAGGGTTGTGACTGTGTCTGCTTAGTTCGGCATAGCAAGGTGAATCCCGGGCGTAAACTCGGAGACCGGGAGAGCAAGTCCCAAGAGGCAACAGCTCTCCCGCGGCTCTTCTTCGCTGCCGCGCAGAGTGAACACCCAAAGCCTTTCTGAGGAAGCAGCAGCGAAGTGCGGTTCGTGCCAAGCTGAAAACCTCTGCGTAAGCATAGTATTCCCTGGGAAATCAGAGTCGGATCTGAGGGCTGCTGTTGCTGCTTGCTTTAGCCTAGTATTTGCAGAACGATGGGAGAAACCCGCATGGAGCGAAAGCCTCTTTGCCCTGGCATCCCCTCTGGGAAAGCACAGCATTCTTTGGGAAATCAGAGTCCGGTCTGAGGGATGCTCCTGTTTGCTTGAGCTGGTCTCCTCAGCACGGTGTAATAAACCCATATGGAGCGAAATCCTCTATGCCTGGGCATCCCTGCTGCATGGGAGAGAAGCGCGATTGCACCTGTGGAAAGAGCCTTAAGGAAAGGGAAATGTTTTTCACTCTGCTCCGCAGGAGCATATCTGTGGAAAGTGCAGCAAGCTGCCGGAGAGAAGAGCAGGAGCCGTTGGACTTCTGGTCTGGAAAAGATTGCGAAGCAGGAGAGCCGGCAATACAAGTATCCCCGGCTCCCAGTGCAGAGAGACAGAAGCCTGGCTGCTAAGGAGACAGGAAGGGATGCGTAGGGCAGGGCGCGTGCTCCACTCTTAGGAAGGAATCTGGGCAGAAAGCATGCCTGTCCTGAGCCTCTGGGCCCAAGGAGACAGCAGCTCCTTGGCCAGCTGTCCCTGGGGCAGACATGCGCTAGCCTCCAGGCGCCTACTCTGAACTCGCCGAATCAGCTCTCTGAAATAATGCGGAGTCAGATGCCGTCTTCCTCCATGATGGGGAAGCTCGGAGGAAGCATGGTGTTTAAGGGGAAGGAGTGGGCACAGTCCCCCAAAGCTCCCTAATCTGCGCACGGGCCTAGTGCAGGGATCCTGTCGCCTCCTCTCTCCTGTGGTGAAGGCACTGGCCTAGACCCGGAGTCTGCCTGATAGCCGGAGCAAATGGCAAAGCCTAACCTACCACAGAAGATGGTCATAGGCATAGAGTGCCATGCTAGGCCAAGCACGCTGCTGCAGGGTTGTGACTGTGTCTGCTTAGTTCCGCATAGCAAGGTGAATCCCGGGCGTAACCTCGGAGCCCGGGAAAGCAAGTCCCAAGAGGCACCAGCTCTCCCGCGGCTCTTCTTCGCTGCCGCGCAGAGTGAACACCCAAAGCCTTTCTGAGGAAGCAGCAGCGAAATGCGGTTCGTGCCAAGCTGAAAACCTCTGCGTAAGCATAGTATTCCCTGGGAAATCAGAGTCGGATCTGAGGGCTGCTGTTGCTGCTTGCTTTAGACTCGTATTCGCAGCACGATGGGAGAAACCCGCATAGAGCGAAAGCCTCTTTGCCCTGGCATCCCCTCTGGGAAAGCACACCATAATTTCGGAAATCAGAGTCCGGTCTGAGTTATGCTCCTGTTTGCGTGAGCTGGTCTCCTCAGCACGGTGTAATAAACCCGCAGGGAGCGAAATCCTCTATGCCTGGGCATCCCCTCTGCCTGAGAGAGAAGCGCCGTTGCGCTCTGGAAAGAGCATTAAAGAAAAGGGACACGTTTTTCAGGGCGGTCCCAAGGAGTAGTCTGTGGTAGGTGCAGCACCCTGCTCGGGGAGAAGAGCAAGTGCTGTTGGCCATGGTCTCGAAAAGGTGGCGAAGCAGGAGACCGGCCCTGGAAGGCACAGCGCCCGGAGGAAATACAAATGTCACCCACTCCCAGTGCAGAGAGACAGAAGCCTAGCTGCGAAGGAGACAGGAGAGGATGAGTAGGGCAGGGCATGTGCTCCACTCTTGGGAAGGAGTCTGGGCGGAGAGCATGCCTGTCCTTAACTCTGGGCCCAAGGAGACAGCAGTTCCTTGGCCACCCGTCCCTGGGGCAGACATGCGCTAGCCACCAGGCGCCTACTCTGAACTCGCAGAAACAGCTCCCTGAAATAACGGGGAGTCAGATGCCATCTTCCTCCAGGATGTGGAAGCTCGGAGGAGGCACGAGGTTTAAGGGGAAGGAGTGGGCACAGTCCCACAAACTCTCTAATCTGTGCACGGGCCGTGTGTAGGGATCCTGTCGCCTCCTCTCTCCTGTGGTGAAGGCACTGGCCTAGACCCCTAGGTTGCCTGAGAGCCGGAGCAAAAGCCAAAGCCTAACCTACCCCAGGAAATGGTCATAGGCATAGAGTGCCATGCTAGGCCAAGCACGCTGCTGCAGGGTTGTGACTGTGTCTGCTTAGTTCGGCATAGCAAGGTGAATCCCGGGCGTAAACTCGGAGACCGGGAGAGCAAGTCCCAAGAGGCAACAGCTCTCCCGCGGCTCTTCTTCCCTCCCGCGCAGAGTGAACACCCAAAGCCTTTCTGAGGAAGCAGCAGCGAAGTGCGGTTCGTGCCATGTGAAAACCTCTGCGAAAGCATAGCAGTCGCTGGGAAATCAGAGTCGGATCTGAGAGCTGCTGTTGCTGCTTGCTTTAGCCTAGTATTTGCAGAACGATGGGAGAAACCCGCATGGAGCGAAAGCCTCTTTGCCCTGGCATCCCCTCTGGGAAAGCACAGCATTCTTTGGGAAATCAGAGTCCGGTCTGAGGGATGCTCCTGTTTGCTTGAGCTGGTCTCCTCAGCACGGTGTAATAAACCCATATGGAGCGAAATCCTCTATGCCTGGGCATCCCTGCTGCATGGGAGAGAAGCGCGATTGCACCTGTGGAAAGAGCCTTAAGGAAAGGGAAATGTTTTTCACTCTGCTCCGCAGGAGCATATCTGTGGAAAGTGCAGCAAGCTGCCGGAGAGAAGAGCAGGAGCCGTTGGACTTCTGGTCTGGAAAAGATTGCGAAGCAGTAGAGCCGGCAATACAAGTATCCCCGGCTCCCAGTGCAGAGAGACAGAAGCCTGGCTGCTAAGGAGACAGGAAGGGATGCGTAGGGCAGGGCGCGTGCTCCACTCTTAGGAAGGAATCTGGGCAGAAAGCATGCCTGTCCTGAGCCTCTGGGCCCAAGGAGACAGCAGCTCCTTGGCCAGCTGTCCCTGGGGCAGACATGCGCTAGCCTCCAGGCGCCTACTCTGAACTCGCCGAATCAGCTCTCTGAAATAATGCGGAGTCAGATGCCGTCTTCCTCCATGATGGGGAAGCTCGGAGGAAGCATGGTGTTTAAGGGGAAGGAGTGGGCACAGTCCCCCAAAGCTCCCTAATCTGCGCACGGGCCTAGTGCAGGGATCCTGTCGCCTCCTCTCTCCTGTGGTGAAGGCACTGGCCTAGACCCGGAGTCTGCCTGATAGCCGGAGCAAATGGCAAAGCCTAACCTACCACAGAAGATGGTCATAGGCATAGAGTGCCATGCTAGGCCAAGCACGCTGCTGCAGGGTTGTGACTGTGTCTGCTTAGTTCCGCATAGCAAGGTGAATCCCGGGCGTAACCTCGGAGCCCGGGAAAGCAAGTCCCAAGAGGCACCAGCTCTCCCGCGGCTCTTCTTCGCTGCCGCGCAGAGTGAACACCCAAAGCCTTTCTGAGGAAGCAGCAGCGAAGTGCGGTTCGTGCCAAGCTGAAAACCTCTGCGTAAGCATAGTATTCCCTGGGAAATCAGAGTCGGATCTGAGGGCTGCTGTTGCTGCTTGCTTTAGACTCGTATTCGCAGCACGATGGGAGAAACCCGCATAGAGCGAAAGCCTCTTTGCCCTGGCATCCCCTCTGGGAAAGCACACCATTATTTCGGAAATCAGAGTCCGGTCTGAGTTATGCTCCTGTTTGCGTGAGCTGGTCTCCTCAGCACGGTGTAATAAACCCGCAGGGAGCGAAATCCTCTATGCCTGGGCATCCCCTCTGCCTGAGAGAGAAGCGCCGTTGCGCCTCTGGAAAGAGCATTAAAGAAAAGGGACACGTTTTTCAGGGCGGTCCCAAGGAGTAGTCTGTGGTAGGTGCAGCACGCTGCTCGGGGAGAAGAGCAAGTGCTGTTGGCCATGGTCTCGAAAAGGTGGCGAAGCAGGAGACCGGCCCTGGAAGGCACAGCGCCCGGAGGAAATACAAATGTCACCCACTCCCAGTGCAGAGAGACAGAAGCCTAGCTGCGAAGGAGACAGGAGAGGATGAGTAGGGCAGGGCATGTGCTCCACTCTTGGGAAGGAGTCTGGGCGGAGAGCATGCCTGTCCTTAACTCTGGGCCCAAGGAGACAGCAGTTCCTTGGCCACCCGTCCCTGGGGCAGACATGCGCTAGCCACCAGGCGCCTACTCTGAACTCGCAGAAACAGCTCCCTGAAATAACGGGGAGTCAGATGCCATCTTCCTCCAGGATGTGGAAGCTCGGAGGAGGCACGAGGTTTAAGGGGAAGGAGTGGGCACAGTCCCACAAACTCTCTAATCTGTGCACGGGCCGTGTGTAGGGATCCTGTCGCGTCCTCTCTCCTGTGGTGAAGGCACTGGCCTAGACCCCTAGGTTGCCTGAGAGCCGGAGCAAAAGCCAAAGCCTAACCTACCCCAGGAAATGGTCATAGGCATAGAGTGCCATGCTAGGCCAAGCACGCTGCTGCAGGGTTGTGACTGTGTCTGCTTAGTTCGGCATAGCAAGGTGAATCCCGGGCGTAAACTCGGAGACCGGGAGAGCAAGTCCCAAGAGGCAACAGCTCTCCCGCGGCTCTTCTTCCCTCCCGCGCAGAGTGAACACCCAAAGCCTTTCTGAGGAAGCAGCAGCGAAGTGCGGTTCGTGCCATGTGAAAACCTCTGCGAAAGCATAGCAGTCGCTGGGAAATTAGAGTCGGATCTGAGAGCTGCTGTTGCTGCTTGCTTTAGCCTAGTATTTGCAGAACGATGGGAGAAACCCGCATGGAGCGAAAGCCTCTTTGCCCTGGCATCCCCTCTGGGAAAGCACAGCATTCTTTGGGAAATCAGAGTCCGGTCTGAGGGATGCTCCTGTTTGCTTGAGCTGGTCTCCTCAGCACGGTGTAATAAACCCATATGGAGCGAAATCCTCTATGCCTGGGCATCCCTGCTGCATGGGAGAGAAGCGCGATTGCACCTGTGGAAAGAGCCTTAAGGAAAGGGAAATGTTTTTCACTCTGCTCCGCAGGAGCATATCTGTGGAAAGTGCAGCAAGCTGCCGGAGAGAAGAGCAGGAGCCGTTGGACTTCTGGTCTGGAAAAGATTGCGAAGCAGGAGAGCCGGCAATACAAGTATCCCCGGCTCCCAGTGCAGAGAGACAGAAGCCTGGCTGCTAAGGAGACAGGAAGGGATGCGTAGGGCAGGGCGCGTGCTCCACTCTTAGGAAGGAATCTGGGCAGAAAGCATGCCTGTCCTGAGCCTCTGGGCCCAAGGAGACAGCAGCTCCTTGGCCAGCTGTCCCTGGGGCAGACATGCGCTAGCCTCCAGGCGCGTATTCTGAACTCGCCGAATCAGCTCTCTGAAATAATGCGGAGTCAGATGCCGTCTTCCTCCATGATGGGGAAGCTCGGAGGAAGCATGGTGTTTAAGGGGAAGGAGTGGGCACAGTCCCCCAAAGCTCCCTAATCTGCGCACGGGCCTAGTGCAGGGATCCTGTCGCCTCCTCTCTCCTGTGGTGAAGGCACTGGCCTAGACCCGGAGTCTGCCTGATAGCCGGAGCAAATGGCAAAGCCTAACCTACCACAGAAGATGGTCATAGGCATAGAGTGCCATTCTAGGCCAAGCACGCTGCTGCAGGGTTGTGACTGTGTCTGCTTAGTTCCGCATAGCAAGGTGAATCCCGGGCGTAACCTCGGAGCCCGGGAAAGCAAGTCCCAAGAGGCACCAGCTCTCCCGCGGCTCTTCTTCGCTGCCGCGCAGAGTGAACACCCAAAGCCTTTCTGAGGAAGCAGCAGCGAAGTGCGGTTCGTGCCAAGCTGAAAACCTCTGCGTAAGCATAGTATTCCCTGGGAAATCAGAGTCGGATCTGAGGGCTGCTGTTGCTGCTTGCTTTAGACTCGTATTCGCAGCACGATGGGAGAAACCCGCATAGAGCGAAAGCCTCTTTGCCCTGGCATCCCCTCTGGGAAAGCACACCATTATTTCGGAAATCAGAGTCCGGTCTGAGTTATGCTCCTGTTTGCGTGAGCTGGTCTCCTCAGCACGGTGTAATAAACCCGCAGGGAGCGAAATCCTCTATGCCTGGGCATCCCCTCTGCCTGAGAGAGAAGCGCCGTTGCGCCTCTGGAAAGAGCATTAAAGAAAAGGGACACGTTTTTCAGGGCGGTCCCAAGGAGTAGTCTGTGGTAGGTGCAGCACGCTGCTCGGGGAGAAGAGCAAGTGCTGTTGGCCATGGTCTCGAAAAGGTGGCGAAGCAGGAGACCGGCCCTGGAAGGCACAGCGCCCGGAGGAAATACAAATGTCACCCACTCCCAGTGCAGAGAGACAGAAGCCTAGCTGCGAAGGAGACAGGAGAGGATGAGTAGGGCAGGGCATGTGCTCCACTCTTGGGAAGGAGTCTGGGCGGAGAGCATGCCTGTCCTTAACTCTGGGCCCAAGGAGACAGCAGTTCCTTGGCCACCCGTCCCTGGGGCAGACATGCGCTAGCCACCAGGCGCCTACTCTGAACTCGCAGAAACAGCTCCCTGAAATAACGGGGAGTCAGATGCCATCTTCCTCCAGGATGTGGAAGCTCGGAGGAGGCACGAGGTTTAAGGGGAAGGAGTGGGCACAGTCCCACAAACTCTCTAATCTGTGCACGGGCCGTGTGTAGGGATCCTGTCGCCTCCTCTCTCCTGTGGTGAAGGCACTGGCCTAGACCCCTAGGTTGCCTGAGAGCCGGAGCAAAAGCCAAAGCCTAACCTACCCCAGGAAATGGTCATAGGCATAGAGTGCCATGCTAGGCCAAGCACGCTGCTGCAGGGTTGTGACTGTGTCTGCTTAGTTCGGCATAGCAAGGTGAATCCCGGGCGTAAACTCGGAGACCGGGAGAGCAAGTCCCAAGAGGCAACAGCTCTCCCGCGGCTCTTCTTCGCTGCCGCGCAGAGTGAACACCCAAAGCCTTTCTGAGGAAGCAGCAGCGAAGTGCGGTTCGTGCCATGTGAAAACCTCTGCGAAAGCATAGCAGTCGCTGGGAAATCAGAGTCGGATCTGAGAGCTGCTGTTGCTGCTTGCTTTAGCCTAGTATTTGCAGAACGATGGGAGAAACCCGCATGGAGCGAAAGCCTCTTTGCCCTGGCATCCCCTCTGGGAAAGCACAGCATTCTTTGGGAAATCAGAGTCCGGTCTGAGGGATGCTCCTGTTTGCTTGAGCTGGTCTCCTCAGCACGGTGTAATAAACCCATATGGAGCGAAATCCTCTATGCCTGGGCATCCCTGCTGCATGGGAGAGAAGCGCGATTGCACCTGTGGAAAGAGCCTTAAGGAAAGGGAAATGTTTTTCACTCTGCTCCGCAGGAGCATATCTGTGGAAAGTGCAGCAAGCTGCCGGAGAGAAGAGCAGGAGCCGTTGGACTTCTGGTCTGGAAAAGATTGCGAAGCAGGAGAGCCGGCAATACAAGTATCCCCGGCTCCCAGTGCAGAGAGACAGAAGCCTGGCTGCTAAGGAGACAGGAAGGGATGCGTAGGGCAGGGCGCGTGCTCCACTCTTAGGAAGGAATCTGGGCAGAAAGCATGCCTGTCCTGAGCCTCTGGGCCCAAGGAGACAGCAGCTCCTTGGCCAGCTGTCCCTGGGGCAGACATGCGCTAGCCTCCAGGCGCCTACTCTGAACTCGCCGAATCAGCTCTCTGAAATAATGCGGAGTCAGATGCCGTCTTCCTCCATGATGGGGAAGCTCGGAGGAAGCATGGTGTTTAAGGGGAAGGAGTGGGCACAGTCCCCCAAAGCTCCCTAATCTGCGCACGGGCCTAGTGCAGGGATCCTGTCGCCTCCTCTCTCCTGTGGTGAAGGCACTGGCCTAGACCCGGAGTCTGCCTGATAGCCGGAGCAAATGGCAAAGCCTAACCTACCACAGAAGATGGTCATAGGCATAGAGTGCCATGCTAGGCCAAGCACGCTGCTGCAGGGTTGTGACTGTGTCTGCTTAGTTCCGCATAGCAAGGTGAATCCCGGGCGTAACCTCGGAGCCCGGGAAAGCAAGTCCCAAGAGGCACCAGCTCTCCCGCGGCTCTTCTTCGCTGCCGCGCAGAGTGAACACCCAAAGCCTTTCTGAGGAAGCAGCAGCGAAGTGCGGTTCGTGCCAAGCTGAAAACCTCTGCGTAAGCATAGTATTCCCTGGGAAATCAGAGTCGGATCTGAGGGCTGCTGTTGCTGCTTGCTTTAGACTCGTATTCGCAGCACGATGGGAGAAACCCGCATAGAGCGAAAGCCTCTTTGCCCTGGCATCCCCTCTGGGAAAGCACACCATTATTTCGGAAATCAGAGTCCGGTCTGAGTTATGCTCCTGTTTGCGTGAGCTGGTCTCCTCAGCACGGTGTAATAAACCCGCAGGGAGCGAAATCCTCTATGCCTGGGCATCCCCTCTGCCTGAGAGAGAAGCGCCGTTGCGCCTCTGGAAAGAGCATTAAAGAAAAGGGACACGTTTTTCAGGGCGGTCCCAAGGAGTAGTCTGTGGTAGGTGCAGCACGCTGCTCGGGGAGAAGAGCAAGTGCTGTTGGCCATGGTCTCGAAAAGGTGGCGAAGCAGGAGACCGGCCCTGGAAGGCACAGCGCCCGGAGGAAATACAAATGTCACCCACTCCCAGTGCAGAGAGACAGAAGCCTAGCTGCGAAGGAGACAGGAGAGGATGAGTAGGGCAGGGCATGTGCTCCACTCTTGGGAAGGAGTCTGGGCGGAGAGCATGCCTGTCCTTAACTCTGGGCCCAAGGAGACAGCAGTTCCTTGGCCACCCGTCCCTGGGGCAGACATGCGCTAGCCACCAGGCGCCTACTCTGAACTCGCAGAAACAGCTCCCTGAAATAACGGGGAGTCAGATGCCATCTTCCTCCAGGATGTGGAAGCTCGGAGGAGGCACGAGGTTTAAGGGGAAGGAGTGGGCACAGTCCCACAAACTCTCTAATCTGTGCACGGGCCGTGTGTAGGGATCCTGTCGCCTCCTCTCTCCTGTGGTGAAGGCACTGGCCTAGACCCCTAGGTTGCCTGAGAGCCGGAGCAAAAGCCAAAGCCTAACCTACCCCAGGAAATGGTCATAGGCATAGAGTGCCATGCTAGGCCAAGCACGCTGCTGCAGGGTTGTGACTGTGTCTGCTTAGTTCGGCATAGCAAGGTGAATCCCGGGCGTAAACTCGGAGACCGGGAGAGCAAGTCCCAAGAGGCAACAGCTCTCCCGCGGCTCTTCTTCGCTGCCGCGCAGAGTGAACACCCAAAGCCTTTCTGAGGAAGCAGCAGCGAAGTGCGGTTCGTGCCAAGCTGAAAACCTCTGCGTAAGCATAGTATTCCCTGGGAAATCAGAGTCGGATCTGAGGGCTGCTGTTGCTGCTTGCTTTAGCCTAGTATTTGCAGAACGATGGGAGAAACCCGCATGGAGCGAAAGCCTCTTTGCCCTGGCATCCCCTCTGGGAAAGCACAGCATTCTTTGGGAAATCAGAGTCCGGTCTGAGGGATGCTCCTGTTTGCTTGAGCTGGTCTCCTCAGCACGGTGTAATAAACCCATATGGAGCGAAATCCTCTATGCCTGGGCATCCCTGCTGCATGGGAGAGAAGCGCGATTGCACCTGTGGAAGGAGCCTTAAGGAAAGGGAAATGTTTTTCACTCTGCTCCGCAGGAGCATATCTGTGGAAAGTGCAGCAAGCTGCCGGAGAGAAGAGCAGGAGCCGTTGGACTTCTGGTCTGGAAAAGATTGCGAAGCAGGAGAGCCGGCGATACAAGTATCCCCGGCTCCCAGTGCAGAGAGACAGAAGCCTGGCTGCTAAGGAGACAGGAAGGGATGCGTAGGGCAGGGCGCGTGCTCCACTCTTAGGAAGGAATCTGGGCAGAAAGCATGCCTGTCCTGAGCCTCTGGGCCCAAGGAGACAGCAGCTCCTTGGCCAGCTGTCCCTGGGGCAGACATGCGCTAGCCTCCAGGCGCCTACTCTGAACTCGCCGAATCAGCTCTCTGAAATAATGCGGAGTCAGATGCCGTCTTCCTCCATGATGGGGAAGCTCGGAGGAAGCATGGTGTTTAAGGGGAAGGAGTGGGCACAGTCCCCCAAAGCTCCCTAATCTGCGCACGGGCCTAGTGCAGGGATCCTGTCGCCTCCTCTCTCCTGTGGTGAAGGCACTGGCCTAGACCCGGAGTCTGCCTGATAGCCGGAGCAAATGGCAAAGCCTAACCTACCACAGAAGATGGTCATAGGCATAGAGTGCCATGCTAGGCCAAGCACGCTGCTGCAGGGTTGTGACTGTGTCTGCTTAGTTCCGCATAGCAAGGTGAATCCCGGGCGTAACCTCGGAGCCCGGGAAAGCAAGTCCCAAGAGGCACCAGCTCTCCCGCGGCTCTTCTTCGCTGCCGCGCAGAGTGAACACCCAAAGCCTTTCTGAGGAAGCAGCAGCGAAGTGCGGTTCGTGCCAAGCTGAAAACCTCTGCGTAAGCATAGTATTCCCTGGGAAATCAGAGTCGGATCTGAGGGCTGCTGTTGCTGCTTGCTTTAGACTCGTATTCGCAGCACGATGGGAGAAACCCGCATAGAGCGAAAGCCTCTTTGCCCTGGCATCCCCTCTGGGAAAGCACACCATTATTTCGGAAATCAGAGTCCGGTCTGAGTTATGCTCCTGTTTGCGTGAGCTGGTCTCCTCAGCACGGTGTAATAAACCCGCAGGGAGCGAAATCCTCTATGCCTGGGCTTCCCCTCTGCCTGAGAGAGAAGCGCCGTTGCGCCTCTGGAAAGAGCATTAAAGAAAAGGGACACGTTTTTCAGGGCGGTCCCAAGGAGTAGTCTGTGGTAGGTGCAGCACGCTGCTCGGGGAGAAGAGCAAGTGCTGTTGGCCATGGTCTCGAAAAGGTGGCGAAGCAGGAGACCGGCCCTGGAAGGCACAGCGCCCGGAGGAAATACAAATGTCACCCACTCCCAGTGCAGAGAGACAGAAGCCTAGCTGCGAAGGAGACAGGAGAGGATGAGTAGGGCAGGGCATGTGCTCCACTCTTGGGAAGGAGTCTGGGCGGAGAGCATGCCTGTCCTTAACTCTGGGCCCAAGGAGACAGCAGTTCCTTGGCCACCCGTCCCTGGGGCAGACATGCGCTAGCCACCAGGCGCCTACTCTGAACTCGCAGAAACAGCTCCCTGAAATAACGGGGAGTCAGATGCCATCTTCCTCCAGGATGTGGAAGCTCGGAGGAGGCACGAGGTTTAAGGGGAAGGAGTGGGCACAGTCCCACAATCTCTCTAATCTGTGCACGGGCCGTGTGTAGGGATCCTGTCGCCTCCTCTCTCCTGTGGTGAAGGCACTGGCCTAGACCCCTAGGTTGCCTGAGAGCCGGAGCAAAAGCCAAAGCCTAACCTACCCCAGGAAATGGTCATAGGCATAGAGTGCCATGCTAGGCCAAGCACGCTGCTGCAGGGTTGTGACTGTGTCTGCTTAGTTCGGCATAGCAAGGTGAATCCCGGGCGTAAACTCGGAGACCGGGAGAGCAAGTCCCAAGAGGCAACAGCTCTCCCGCGGCTCTTCTTCCCTCCCGCGCAGAGTGAACACCCAAAGCCTTTCTGAGGAAGCAGCAGCGAAGTGCGGTTCGTGCCATGTGAAAACCTCTGCGAAAGCATAGCAGTCGCTGGAAAATCAGAGTCGGATCTGAGAGCTGCTGTTGCTGCTTGCTTTAGCCTAGTATTTGCAGAACGATGGGAGAAACCCGCATGGAGCGAAAGCCTCTTTGCCCTGGCATCCCCTCTGGGAAAGCACAGCATTCTTTGGGAAATCAGAGTCCGGTCTGAGGGATGCTCCTGTTTGCTTGAGCTGGTCTCCTCAGCACGGTGTAATAAACCCATATGGAGCGAAATCCTCTATGCCTGGGCATCCCTGCTGCATGGGAGAGAAGCGCGATTGCACCTGTGGAAGGAGCCTTAAGGAAAGGGAAATGTTTTTCACTCTGCTCCGCAGGAGCATATCTGTGGAAAGTGCAGCAAGCTGCCGGAGAGAAGAGCAGGAGCCGTTGGACTTCTGGTCTGGAAAAGATTGCGAAGCAGGAGAGCCGGCAATACAAGTATCCCCGGCTCCCAGTGCAGAGAGACAGAAGCCTGGCTGCTAAGGAGACAGGAAGGGATGCGTAGGGCAGGGCGCGTGCTCCACTCTTAGGAAGGAATCTGGGCAGAAAGCATGCCTGTCCTGAGCCTCTGGGCCCAAGGAGACAGCAGCTCCTTGGCCAGCTGTCCCTGGGGCAGACATGCGCTAGCCTCCAGGCGCCTACTCTGAACTCGCCGAATCAGCTCTCTGAAATAATGCGGAGTCAGATGCCGTCTTCCTCCATGATGGGGAAGCTCGGAGGAAGCATGGTGTTTAAGGGGAAGGAGTGGGCACAGTCCCCCAAAGCTCCCTAATCTGCGCACGGGCCTAGTGCAGGGATCCTGTCGCCTCCTCTCTCCTGTGGTGAAGGCACTGGCCTAGACCCGGAGTCTGCCTGATAGCCGGAGCAAATGGCAAAGCCTAACCTACCACAGAAGATGGTCATAGGCATAGAGTGCCATGCTAGGCCAAGCACGCTGCTGCAGGGTTGTGACTGTGTCTGCTTAGTTCCGCATAGCAAGGTGAATCCCGGGCGTAACCTCGGAGCCCGGGAAAGCAAGTCCCAAGAGGCACCAGCTCTCCCGCGGCTCTTCTTCGCTGCCGCGCAGAGTGAACACCCAAAGCCTTTCTGAGGAAGCAGCAGCGAAGTGCGGTTCGTGCCAAGCTGAAAACCTCTGCGTAAGCATAGTATTCCCTGGGAAATCAGAGTCGGATCTGAGGGCTGCTGTTGCTGCTTGCTTTAGACTCGTATTCGCAGCACGATGGGAGAAACCCGCATAGAGCGAAAGCCTCTTTGCCCTGGCATCCCCTCTGGGAAAGCACACCATTATTTCGGAAATCAGAGTCCGGTCTGAGTTATGCTCCTGTTTGCGTGAGCTGGTCTCCTCAGCACGGTGTAATAAACCCGCAGGGAGCGAAATCCTCTATGCCTGGGCTTCCCCTCTGCCTGAGAGAGAAGCGCCGTTGCGCCTCTGGAAAGAGCATTAAAGAAAAGGGACACGTTTTTCAGGGCGGTCCCAAGGAGTAGTCTGTGGTAGGTGCAGCACGCTGCTCGGGGAGAAGAGCAAGTGCTGTTGGCCATGGTCTCGAAAAGGTGGCGAAGCAGGAGACCGGCCCTGGAAGGCACAGCGCCCGGAGGAAATACAAATGTCACCCACTCCCAGTGCAGAGAGACAGAAGCCTAGCTGCGAAGGAGACAGGAGAGGATGAGTAGGGCAGGGCATGTGCTCCACTCTTGGGAAGGAGTCTGGGCGGAGAGCATGCCTGTCCTTAACTCTGGGCCCAAGGAGACAGCAGTTCCTTGGCCACCCGTCCCTGGGGCAGACATGCGCTAGCCACCAGGCGCCTACTCTGAACTCGCAGAAACAGCTCCCTGAAATAACGGGGAGTCAGATGCCATCTTCCTCCAGGATGTGGAAGCTCGGAGGAGGCACGAGGTTTAAGGGGAAGGAGTGGGCACAGTCCCACAAACTCTCTAATCTGTGCACGGGCCGTGTGTAGGGATCCTGTCGCCTCCTCTCTCCTGTGGTGAAGGCACTGGCCTAGACCCCTAGGTTGCCTGAGAGCCGGAGCAAAAGCCAAAGCCTAACCTACCCCAGGAAATGGTCATAGGCATAGAGTGCCATGCTAGGCCAAGCACGCTGCTGCAGGGTTGTGACTGTGTCTGCTTAGTTCGGCATAGCAAGGTGAATCCCGGGCGTAAACTCGGAGACCGGGAGAGCAAGTCCCAAGAGGCAACAGCTCTCCCGCGGCTCTTCTTCGCTGCCGCGCAGAGTGAACACCCAAAGCCTTTCTGAGGAAGCAGCAGCGAAGTGCGGTTCGTGCCAAGCTGAAAACCTCTGCGTAAGCATAGTATTCCCTGGGAAATCAGAGTCGGATCTGAGGGCTGCTGTTGCTGCTTGCTTTAGCCTAGTATTTGCAGAACGATGGGAGAAACCCGCATGGAGCGAAAGCCTCTTTGCCCTGGCATCCCCTCTGGGAAAGCACAGCATTCTTTGGGAAATCAGAGTCCGGTCTGAGGGATGCTCCTGTTTGCTTGAGCTGGTCTCCTCAGCACGGTGTAATAAACCCATATGGAGCGAAATCCTCTATGCCTGGGCATCCCTGCTGCATGGGAGAGAAGCGCGATTGCACCTGTGGAAGGAGCCTTAAGGAAAGGGAAATGTTTTTCACTCTGCTCCGCAGGAGCATATCTGTGGAAAGTGCAGCAAGCTGCCGGAGAGAAGAGCAGGAGCCGTTGGACTTCTGGTCTGGAAAAGATTGCGAAGCAGGAGAGCCGGCGATACAAGTATCCCCGGCTCCCAGTGCAGAGAGACAGAAGCCTGGCTGCTAAGGAGACAGGAAGGGATGCGTAGGGCAGGGCGCGTGCTCCACTCTTAGGAAGGAATCTGGGCAGAAAGCATGCCTGTCCTGAGCCTCTGGGCCCAAGGAGACAGCAGCTCCTTGGCCAGCTGTCCCTGGGGCAGACATGCGCTAGCCTCCAGGCGCCTACTCTGAACTCGCCGAATCAGCTCTCTGAAATAATGCGGAGTCAGATGCCGTCTTCCTCCATGATGGGGAAGCTCGGAGGAAGCATGGTGTTTAAGGGGAAGGAGTGGGCACAGTCCCCCAAAGCTCCCTAATCTGCGCACGGGCCTAGTGCAGGGATCCTGTCGCCTCCTCTCTCCTGTGGTGAAGGCACTGGCCTAGACCCGGAGTCTGCCTGATAGCCGGAGCAAATGGCAAAGCCTAACCTACCACAGAAGATGGTCATAGGCATAGAGTGCCATGCTAGGCCAAGCACGCTGCTGCAGGGTTGTGACTGTGTCTGCTTAGTTCCGCATAGCAAGGTGAATCCCGGGCGTAACCTCGGAGCCCGGGAAAGCAAGTCCCAAGAGGCACCAGCTCTCCCGCGGCTCTTCTTCGCTGCCGCGCAGAGTGAACACCCAAAGCCTTTCTGAGGAAGCAGCAGCGAAGTGCGGTTCGTGCCAAGCTGAAAACCTCTGCGTAAGCATAGTATTCCCTGGGAAATCAGAGTCGGATCTGAGGGCTGCTGTTGCTGCTTGCTTTAGACTCGTATTCGCAGCACGATGGGAGAAACCCGCATAGAGCGAAAGCCTCTTTGCCCTGGCATCCCCTCTGGGAAAGCACACCATTATTTCGGAAATCAGAGTCCGGTCTGAGTTATGCTCCTGTTTGCGTGAGCTGGTCTCCTCAGCACGGTGTAATAAACCCGCAGGGAGCGAAATCCTCTATGCCTGGGCTTCCCCTCTGCCTGAGAGAGAAGCGCCGTTGCGCCTCTGGAAAGAGCATTAAAGAAAAGGGACACGTTTTTCAGGGCGGTCCCAAGGAGTAGTCTGTGGTAGGTGCAGCACGCTGCTCGGGGAGAAGAGCAAGTGCTGTTGGCCATGGTCTCGAAAAGGTGGCGAAGCAGGAGACCGGCCCTGGAAGGCACAGCGCCCGGAGGAAATACAAATGTCACCCACTCCCAGTGCAGAGAGACAGAAGCCTAGCTGCGAAGGAGACAGGAGAGGATGAGTAGGGCAGGGCATGTGCTCCACTCTTGGGAAGGAGTCTGGGCGGAGAGCATGCCTGTCCTTAACTCTGGGCCCAAGGAGACAGCAGTTCCTTGGCCACCCGTCCCTGGGGCAGACATGCGCTAGCCACCAGGCGCCTACTCTGAACTCGCAGAAACAGCTCCCTGAAATAACGGGGAGTCAGATGCCATCTTCCTCCAGGATGTGGAAGCTCGGAGGAGGCACGAGGTTTAAGGGGAAGGAGTGGGCACAGTCCCACAAACTCTCTAATCTGTGCACGGGCCGTGTGTAGGGATCCTGTCGCCTCCTCTCTCCTGTGGTGAAGGCACTGGCCTAGACCCCTAGGTTGCCTGAGAGCCGGAGCAAAAGCCAAAGCCTAACCTACCCCAGGAAATGGTCATAGGCATAGAGTGCCATGCTAGGCCAAGCACGCTGCTGCAGGGTTGTGACTGTGTCTGCTTAGTTCGGCATAGCAAGGTGAATCCCGGGCGTAAACTCGGAGACCGGGAGAGCAAGTCCCAAGAGGCAACAGCTCTCCCGCGGCTCTTCTTCGCTGCCGCGCAGAGTGAACACCCAAAGCCTTTCTGAGGAAGCAGCAGCGAAGTGCGGTTCGTGCCAAGCTGAAAACCTCTGCGTAAGCATAGTATTCCCTGGGAAATCAGAGTCGGATCTGAGGGCTGCTGTTGCTGCTTGCTTTAGCCTAGTATTTGCAGAACGATGGGAGAAACCCGCATGGAGCGAAAGCCTCTTTGCCCTGGCATCCCCTCTGGGAAAGCACAGCATTCTTTGGGAAATCAGAGTCCGGTCTGAGGGATGCTCCTGTTTGCTTGAGCTGGTCTCCTCAGCACGGTGTAATAAACCCATATGGAGCGAAATCCTCTATGCCTGGGCATCCCTGCTGCATGGGAGAGAAGCGCGATTGCACCTGTGGAAGGAGCCTTAAGGAAAGGGAAATGTTTTTCACTCTGCTCCGCAGGAGCATATCTGTGGAAAGTGCAGCAAGCTGCCGGAGAGAAGAGCAGGAGCCGTTGGACTTCTGGTCTGGAAAAGATTGCGAAGCAGGAGAGCCGGCGATACAAGTATCCCCGGCTCCCAGTGCAGAGAGACAGAAGCCTGGCTGCTAAGGAGACAGGAAGGGATGCGTAGGGCAGGGCGCGTGCTCCACTCTTAGGAAGGAATCTGGGCAGAAAGCATGCCTGTCCTGAGCCTCTGGGCCCAAGGAGACAGCAGCTCCTTGGCCAGCTGTCCCTGGGGCAGACATGCGCTAGCCTCCAGGCGCCTACTCTGAACTCGCCGAATCAGCTCTCTGAAATAATGCGGAGTCAGATGCCGTCTTCCTCCATGATGGGGAAGCTCGGAGGAAGCATGGTGTTTAAGGGGAAGGAGTGGGCACAGTCCCCCAAAGCTCCCTAATCTGCGCACGGGCCTAGTGCAGGGATCCTGTCGCCTCCTCTCTCCTGTGGTGAAGGCACTGGCCTAGACCCGGAGTCTGCCTGATAGCCGGAGCAAATGGCAAAGCCTAACCTACCACAGAAGATGGTCATAGGCATAGAGTGCCATGCTAGGCCAAGCACGCTGCTGCAGGGTTGTGACTGTGTCTGCTTAGTTCCGCATAGCAAGGTGAATCCCGGGCGTAACCTCGGAGCCCGGGAAAGCAAGTCCCAAGAGGCACCAGCTCTCCCGCGGCTCTTCTTCGCTGCCGCGCAGAGTGAACACCCAAAGCCTTTCTGAGGAAGCAGCAGCGAAGTGCGGTTCGTGCCAAGCTGAAAACCTCTGCGTAAGCATAGTATTCCCTGGGAAATCAGAGTCGGATCTGAGGGCTGCTGTTGCTGCTTGCTTTAGACTCGTATTCGCAGCACGATGGGAGAAACCCGCATAGAGCGAAAGCCTCTTTGCCCTGGCATCCCCTCTGGGAAAGCACACCATTATTTCGGAAATCAGAGTCCGGTCTGAGTTATGCTCCTGTTTGCGTGAGCTGGTCTCCTCAGCACGGTGTAATAAACCCGCAGGGAGCGAAATCCTCTATGCCTGGGCTTCCCCTCTGCCTGAGAGAGAAGCGCCGTTGCGCCTCTGGAAAGAGCATTAAAGAAAAGGGACACGTTTTTCAGGGCGGTCCCAAGGAGTAGTCTGTGGTAGGTGCAGCACGCTGCTCGGGGAGAAGAGCAAGTGCTGTTGGCCATGGTCTCGAAAAGGTGGCGAAGCAGGAGACCGGCCCTGGAAGGCACAGCGCCCGGAGGAAATACAAATGTCACCCACTCCCAGTGCAGAGAGACAGAAGCCTAGCTGCGAAGGAGACAGGAGAGGATGAGTAGGGCAGGGCATGTGCTCCACTCTTGGGAAGGAGTCTGGGCGGAGAGCATGCCTGTCCTTAACTCTGGGCCCAAGGAGACAGCAGTTCCTTGGCCACCCGTCCCTGGGGCAGACATGCGCTAGCCACCAGGCGCCTACTCTGAACTCGCAGAAACAGCTCCCTGAAATAACGGGGAGTCAGATGCCATCTTCCTCCAGGATGTGGAAGCTCGGAGGAGGCACGAGGTTTAAGGGGAAGGAGTGGGCACAGTCCCACAAACTCTCTAATCTGTGCACGGGCCGTGTGTAGGGATCCTGTCGCCTCCTCTCTCCTGTGGTGAAGGCACTGGCCTAGACCCCTAGGTTGCCTGAGAGCCGGAGCAAAAGCCAAAGCCTAACCTACCCCATGAAATGGTCATAGGCATAGAGTGCCATGCTAGGCCAAGCACGCTGCTGCAGGGTTGTGACTGTGTCTGCTTAGTTCGGCATAGCAAGGTGAATCCCGGGCGTAAACTCGGAGACCGGGAGAGCAAGTCCCAAGAGGCAACAGCTCTCCCGCGGCTCTTCTTCGCTGCCGCGCAGAGTGAACACCCAAAGCCTTTCTGAGGAAGCAGCAGCGAAGTGCGGTTCGTGCCAAGCTGAAAACCTCTGCGTAAGCATAGTATTCCCTGGGAAATCAGAGTCGGATCTGAGGGCTGCTGTTGCTGCTTGCTTTAGCCTAGTATTTGCAGAACGATGGGAGAAACCCGCATGGAGCGAAAGCCTCTTTGCCCTGGCATCCCCTCTGGGAAAGCACAGCATTCTTTGGGAAATCAGAGTCCGGTCTGAGGGATGCTCCTGTTTGCTTGAGCTGGTCTCCTCAGCACGGTGTAATAAACCCATATGGAGCGAAATCCTCTATGCCTGGGCATCCCTGCTGCATGGGAGAGAAGCGCGATTGCACCTGTGGAAAGAGCCTTAAGGAAAGGGAAATGTTTTTCACTCTGCTCCGCAGGAGCATATCTGTGGAAAGTGCAGCAAGCTGCCGGAGAGAAGAGCAGGAGCCGTTGGACTTCTGGTCTGGAAAAGATTGCGAAGCAGGAGAGCCGGCAATACAAGTATCCCCGGCTCCCAGTGCAGAGAGACAGAAGCCTGGCTGCTAAGGAGACAGGAAGGGATGCGTAGGGCAGGGCACGTGCTCCACTCTTAGGAAGGAATCTGGGCAGAAAGCATGCCTGTCCTGAGCCTCTGGGCCCAAGGAGACAGCAGCTCCTTGGCCAGCTGTCCCTGGGGCAGACATGCGCTAGCCTCCAGGCGCCTACTCTGAACTCGCCGAATCAGCTCTCTGAAATAATGCGGAGTCAGATGCCGTCTTCCTCCATGATGGGGAAGCTCGGAGGAAGCATGGTGTTTAAGGGGAAGGAGTGGGCACAGTCCCCCAAAGCTCCCTAATCTGCGCACGGGCCTAGTGCAGGGATCCTGTCGCCTCCTCTCTCCTGTGGTGAAGGCACTGGCCTAGACCCGGAGTCTGCCTGATAGCCGGAGCAAATGGCAAAGCCTAACCTACCACAGAAGATGGTCATAGGCATAGAGTGCCATGCTAGGCCAAGCACGCTGCTGCAGGGTTGTGACTGTGTCTGCTTAGTTCCGCATAGCAAGGTGAATCCCGGGCGTAACCTCGGAGCCCGGGAAAGCAAGTCCCAAGAGGCACCAGCTCTCCCGCGGCTCTTCTTCGCTGCCGCGCAGAGTGAACACCCAAAGCCTTTCTGAGGAAGCAGCAGCGAAGTGCGGTTCGTGCCAAGCTGAAAACCTCTGCGTAAGCATAGTATTCCCTGGGAAATCAGAGTCGGATCTGAGGGCTGCTGTTGCTGCTTGCTTTAGACTCGTATTCGCAGCACGATGGGAGAAACCCGCATAGAGCGAAAGCCTCTTTGCCCTGGCATCCCCTCTGGGAAAGCACACCATTATTTCGGAAATCAGAGTCCGGTCTGAGTTATGCTCCTGTTTGCGTGAGCTGGTCTCCTCAGCACGGTGTAATAAACCCGCAGGGAGCGAAATCCTCTATGCCTGGGCATCCCGTCTGCCTGAGAGAGAAGCGCCGTTGCGCCTCTGGAAAGAGCATTAAAGAAAAGGGGCACGTTTTTCAGGGCGGTCCCAAGGAGTAGTCTGTGGTAGGTGCAGCACGCTGCTCGGGGAGAAGAGCAAGTGCTGTTGGCCATGGTCTCGAAAAGGTGGCGAAGCAGGAGACCGGCCCTGGAAGGCACAGCGCCCGGAGGAAATACAAATGTCACCCACTCCCAGTGCAGAGAGACAGAAGCCTAGCTGCGAAGGAGACAGGAGAGGATGAGTAGGGCAGGGCATGTGCTCCACTCTTGGGAAGGAGTCTGGGCGGAGAGCATGCCTGTCCTTAACTCTGGGCCCAAGGAGACAGCAGTTCCTTGGCCACCCGTCCCTGGGGCAGACATGCGCTAGCCACCAGGCGCCTACTCTGAACTCGCAGAAACAGCTCCCTGAAATAACGGGGAGTCAGATGCCATCTTCCTCCAGGATGTGGAAGCTCGGAGGAGGCACGAGGTTTAAGGGGAAGGAGTGGGCACAGTCCCACAAACTCTCTAATCTGTGCACGGGCCGTGTGTAGGGATCCTGTCGCCTCCTCTCTCCTGTGGTGAAGGCACTGGCCTAGACCCCTAGGTTGCCTGAGAGCCGGAGCAAAAGCCAAAGCCTAACCTACCCCATGAAATGGTCATAGGCATAGAGTGCCATGCTAGGCCAAGCACGCTGCTGCAGGGTTGTGACTGTGTCTGCTTAGTTCGGCATAGCAAGGTGAATCCCGGGCGTAAACTCGGAGACCGGGAGAGCAAGTCCCAAGAGGCAACAGCTCTCACGCGGCTCTTCTTCCCTCCCGCGCAGAGTGAACACCCAAAGCCTTTCTGAGGAAGCAGCAGCGAAGTGCGGTTCGTGCCATGTGAAAACCTCTGCGAAAGCATAGCAGTCGCTGGGAAATCAGAGTCGGATCTGAGAGCTGCTGTTGCTGCTTGCTTTAGCCTAGTATTTGCAGAACGATGGGAGAAACCCGCATGGAGCGAAAGCCTCTTTGCCCTGGCATCCCCTCTGGGAAAGCACAGCATTCTTTGGGAAATCAGAGTCCGGTCTGAGGGATGCTCCTGTTTGCTTGAGCTGGTCTCCTCAGCACGGTGTAATAAACCCATATGGAGCGAAATCCTCTATGCCTGGGCATCCCTGCTGCATGGGAGAGAAGCGCGATTGCACCTGTGGAAAGAGCCTTAAGGAAAGGGAAATGTTTTTCACTCTGCTCCGCAGGAGCATATCTGTGGAAAGTGCAGCAAGCTGCCGGAGAGAAGAGCAGGAGCCGTTGGACTTCTGGTCTGGAAAAGATTGCGAAGCAGGAGAGCCGGCAATACAAGTATCCCCGGCTCCCAGTGCAGAGAGACAGAAGCCTGGCTGCTAAGGAGACAGGAAGGGATGCGTAGGGCAGGGCACGTGCTCCACTCTTAGGAAGGAATCTGGGCAGAAAGCATGCCTGTCCTGAGCCTCTGGGCCCAAGGAGACAGCAGCTCCTTGGCCAGCTGTCCCTGGGGCAGACATGCGCTAGCCTCCAGGCGCCTACTCTGAACTCGCCGAATCAGCTCTCTGAAATAATGCGGAGTCAGATGCCGTCTTCCTCCATGATGGGGAAGCTCGGAGGAAGCATGGTGTTTAAGGGGAAGGAGTGGGCACAGTCCCCCAAAGCTCCCTAATCTGCGCACGGGCCTAGTGCAGGGATCCTGTCGCCTCCTCTCTCCTGTGGTGAAGGCACTGGCCTAGACCCGGAGTCTGCCTGATAGCCGGAGCAAATGGCAAAGCCTAACCTACCACAGAAGATGGTCATAGGCATAGAGTGCCATGCTAGGCCAAGCACGCTGCTGCAGGGTTGTGACTGTGTCTGCTTAGTTCCGCATAGCAAGGTGAATCCCGGGCGTAACCTCGGAGCCCGGGAAAGCAAGTCCCAAGAGGCACCAGCTCTCCCGCGGCTCTTCTTCGCTGCCGCGCAGAGTGAACACCCAAAGCCTTTCTGAGGAAGCAGCAGCGAAGTGCGGTTCGTGCCAAGCTGAAAACCTCTGCGTAAGCATAGTATTCCCTGGGAAATCAGAGTCGGATCTGAGGGCTGCTGTTGCTGCTTGCTTTAGACTCGTATTCGCAGCACGATGGGAGAAACCCGCATAGAGCGAAAGCCTCTTTGCCCTGGCATCCCCTCTGGGAAAGCACACCATTATTTCGGAAATCAGAGTCCGGTCTGAGTTATGCTCCTGTTTGCGTGAGCTGGTCTCCTCAGCACGGTGTAATAAACCCGCAGGGAGCGAAATCCTCTATGCCTGGGCATCCCCTCTGCCTGAGAGAGAAGCGCCGTTGCGCCTCTGGAAAGAGCATTAAAGAAAAGGGACACGTTTTTCAGGGCGGTCCCAAGGAGTAGTCTGTGGTAGGTGCAGCACGCTGCTCGGGGAGAAGAGCAAGTGCTGTTGGCCATGGTCTCGAAAAGGTGGCGAAGCAGGAGACCGGCCCTGGAAGGCACAGCGCCCGGAGGAAATACAAATGTCACCCACTCCCAGTGCAGAGAGACAGAAGCCTAGCTGCGAAGGAGACAGGAGAGGATGAGTAGGGCAGGGCATGTGCTCCACTCTTGGGAAGGAGTCTGGGCGGAGAGCATGCCTGTCCTTAACTCTGGGCCCAAGGAGACAGCAGTTCCTTGGCCACCCGTCCCTGGGGCAGACATGCGCTAGCCACCAGGCGCCTACTCTGAACTCGCAGAAACAGCTCCCTGAAATAACGGGGAGTCAGATGCCATCTTCCTCCAGGATGTGGAAGCTCGGAGGAGGCACGAGGTTTAAGGGGAAGGAGTGGGCACAGTCCCACAAACTCTCTAATCTGTGCACGGGCCGTGTGTAGGGATCCTGTCGCCTCCTCTCTCCTGTGGTGAAGGCACTGGCCTAGACCCCTAGGTTGCCTGAGAGCCGGAGCAAAAGCCAAAGCCTAACCTACCCCAGGAAATGGTCATAGGCATAGAGTGCCATGCTAGGCCAAGCACGCTGCTGCAGGGTTGTGACTGTGTCTGCTTAGTTCGGCATAGCAAGGTGAATCCCGGGCGTAAACTCGGAGACCGGGAGAGCAAGTCCCAAGAGGCAACAGCTCTCCCGCGGCTCTTCTTCGCTGCCGCGCAGAGTGAACACCCAAAGCCTTTCTGAGGAAGCAGCAGCGAAGTGCGGTTCGTGCCAAGCTGAAAACCTCTGCGTAAGCATAGTATTTCCTGGGAAATCAGAGTCGGATCTGAGGGCTGCTGTTGCTGCTTGCTTTAGCCTAGTATTTGCAGAACGATGGGAGAAACCCGCATGGAGCGAAAGCCTCTTTGCCCTGGCATCCCCTCTGGGAAAGCACAGCATTCTTTGGGAAATCAGAGTCTGGTCTGAGGGATGCTCCTGTTTGCTTGAGCTGGTCTCCTCAGCACGGTGTAATAAACCCATATGGAGCGAAATCCTCTATGCCTGGGCATCCCTGCTGCATGGGAGAGAAGCGCGATTGCACCTGTGGAAGGAGCCTTAAGGAAAGGGAAATGTTTTTCACTCTGCTCCGCAGGAGCATATCTGTGGAAAGTGCAGCAAGCTGCCGGAGAGAAGAGCAGGAGCCGTTGGACTTCTGGTCTGGAAAAGATTGCGAAGCAGGAGAGCCGGCGATACAAGTATCCCCGGCTCCCAGTGCAGAGAGACAGAAGCCTGGCTGCTAAGGAGACAGGAAGGGATGCGTAGGGCAGGGCGCGTGCTCCACTCTTAGGAAGGAATCTGGGCAGAAAGCATGCCTGTCCTGAGCCTCTGGGCCCAAGGAGACAGCAGCTCCTTGGCCAGCTGTCCCTGGGGCAGACATGCGCTAGCCTCCAGGCGCCTACTCTGAACTCGCCGAATCAGCTCTCTGAAATAATGCGGAGTCAGATGCCGTCTTCCTCCATGATGGGGAAGCTCGGAGGAAGCATGGTGTTTAAGGGGAAGGAGTGGGCACAGTCCCCCAAAGCTCCCTAATCTGCGCACGGGCCTAGTGCAGGGATCCTGTCGCCTCCTCTCTCCTGTGGTGAAGGCACTGGCCTAGACCCGGAGTCTGCCTGATAGCCGGAGCAAATGGCAAAGCCTAACCTACCACAGAAGATGGTCATAGGCATAGAGTGCCATGCTAGGCCATGCACGCTGCTGCAGGGTTGTGACTGTGTCTGCTTAGTTCCGCATAGCAAGGTGAATCCCGGGCGTAACCTCGGAGCCCGGGAAAGCAAGTCCCAAGAGGCACCAGCTCTCCCGCGGCTCTTCTTCGCTGCCGCGCAGAGTGAACACCCAAAGCCTTTCTGAGGAAGCAGCAGCGAAGTGCGGTTCGTGCCAAGCTGAAAACCTCTGCGTAAGCATAGTATTCCCTGGGAAATCAGAGTCGGATCTGAGGGCTGCTGTTGCTGCTTGCTTTAGACTCGTATTCGCAGCACGATGGGAGAAACCCGCTTAGAGCGAAAGCCTCTTTGCCCTGGCATCCCCTCTGGGAAAGCACACCATTATTTCGGAAATCAGAGTCCGGTCTGAGTTATGCTCCTGTTTGCGTGAGCTGGTCTCCTCAGCACGGTGTAATAAACCCGCAGGGAGCGAAATCCTCTATGCCTGGGCTTCCCCTCTGCCTGAGAGAGAAGCGCCGTTGCGCCTCTGGAAAGAGCATTAAAGAAAAGGGACACGTTTTTCAGGGCGGTCCCAAGGAGTAGTCTGTGGTAGGTGCAGCACGCTGCTCGGGGAGAAGAGCAAGTGCTGTTGGCCATGGTCTCGAAAAGGTGGCGAAGCAGGAGACCGGCCCTGGAAGGCACAGCGCCCGGAGGAAATACAAATGTCACCCACTCCCAGTGCAGAGAGACAGAAGCCTAGCTGCGAAGGAGACAGGAGAGGATGAGTAGGGCAGGGCATGTGCTCCACTCTTGGGAAGGAGTCTGGGCGGAGAGCATGCCTGTCCTTAACTCTGGGCCCAAGGAGACAGCAGTTCCTTGGCCACCCGTCCCTGGGGCAGACATGCGCTAGCCACCAGGCGCCTACTCTGAACTCGCAGAAACAGCTCCCTGAAATAACGGGGAGTCAGATGCCATCTTCCTCCAGGATGTGGAAGCTCGGAGGAGGCACGAGGTTTAAGGGGAAGGAGTGGGCACAGTCCCACAAACTCTCTAATCTGTGCACGGGCCGTGTGTAGGGATCCTGTCGCCTCCTCTCTCCTGTGGTGAAGGCACTGGCCTAGACCCCTAGGTTGCCTGAGAGCCGGAGCAAAAGCCAAAGCCTAACCTACCCCAGGAAATGGTCATAGGCATAGAGTGCCATGCTAGGCCAAGCACGCTGCTGCAGGGTTGTGACTGTGTCTGCTTAGTTCGGCATAGCAAGGTGAATCCCGGGCGTAAACTCGGAGACCGGGAGAGCAAGTCCCAAGAGGCAACAGCTCTCCCGCGGCTCTTCTTCCCTCCCGCGCAGAGTGAACACCCAAAGCCTTTCTGAGGAAGCAGCAGCGAAGTGCGGTTCGTGCCATGTGAAAACCTCTGCGAAAGCATAGCAGTCGCTGGGAAATTAGAGTCGGATCTGAGAGCTGCTGTTGCTGCTTGCTTTAGCCTAGTATTTGCAGAACGATGGGAGAAACCCGCATGGAGCGAAAGCCTCTTTGCCCTGGCATCCCCTCTGGGAAAGCACAGCATTCTTTGGGAAATCAGAGTCCGGTCTGAGGGATGCTCCTGTTTGCTTGAGCTGGTCTCCTCAGCACGGTGTAATAAACCCATATGGAGCGAAATCCTCTATGCCTGGGCATCCCTGCTGCATGGGAGAGAAGCGCGATTGCACCTGTGGAAAGAGCCTTAAGGAAAGGGAAATGTTTTTCACTCTGCTCCGCAGGAGCATATCTGTGGAAAGTGCAGCAAGCTGCCGGAGAGAAGAGCAGGAGCCGTTGGACTTCTGGTCTGGAAAAGATTGCGAAGCAGGAGAGCCGGCAATACAAGTATCCCCGGCTCCCAGTGCAGAGAGACAGAAGCCTGGCTGCTAAGGAGACAGGAAGGGATGCGTAGGGCAGGGCGCGTGCTCCACTCTTAGGAAGGAATCTGGGCAGAAAGCATGCCTGTCCTGAGCCTCTGGGCCCAAGGAGACAGCAGCTCCTTGGCCAGCTGTCCCTGGGGCAGACATGCGCTAGCCTCCAGGCGCCTACTCTGAACTCGCCGAATCAGCTCTCTGAAATAATGCGGAGTCAGATGCCGTCTTCCTCCATGATGGGGAAGCTCGGAGGAAGCATGGTGTTTAAGGGGAAGGAGTGGGCACAGTCCCCCAAAGCTCCCTAATCTGCGCACGGGCCTAGTGCAGGGATCCTGTCGCCTCCTCTCTCCTGTGGTGAAGGCACTGGCCTAGACCCGGAGTCTGCCTGATAGCCGGAGCAAATGGCAAAGCCTAACCTACCACAGAAGATGGTCATAGGCATAGAGTGCCATGCTAGGCCAAGCACGCTGCTGCAGGGTTGTGACTGTGTCTGCTTAGTTCCGCATAGCAAGGTGAATCCCGGGCGTAACCTCGGAGCCCGGGAAAGCAAGTCCCAAGAGGCACCAGCTCTCCCGCGGCTCTTCTTCGCTGCCGCGCAGAGTGAACACCCAAAGCCTTTCTGAGGAAGCAGCAGCGAAGTGCGGTTCGTGCCAAGCTGAAAACCTCTGCGTAAGCATAGTATTCCCTGGGAAATCAGAGTCGGATCTGAGGGCTGCTGTTGCTGCTTGCTTTAGACTCGTATTCGCAGCACGATGGGAGAAACCCGCTTAGAGCGAAAGCCTCTTTGCCCTGGCATCCCCTCTGGGAAAGCACACCATTATTTCGGAAATCAGAGTCCGGTCTGAGTTATGCTCCTGTTTGCGTGAGCTGGTCTCCTCAGCACGGTGTAATAAACCCGCAGGGAGCGAAATCCTCTATGCCTGGGCATCCCCTCTGCCTGAGAGAGAAGCGCCGTTGCGCCTCTGGAAAGAGCATTAAAGAAAAGGGACACGTTTTTCAGGGCGGTCCCAAGGAGTAGTCTGTGGTAGGTGCAGCACGCTGCTCGGGGAGAAGAGCAAGTGCTGTTGGCCATGGTCTCGAAAAGGTGGCGAAGCAGGAGACCGGCCCTGGAAGGCACAGCGCCCGGAGGAAATACAAATGTCACCCACTCCCAGTGCAGAGAGACAGAAGCCTAGCTGCGAAGGAGACAGGAGAGGATGAGTAGGGCAGGGCATGTGCTCCACTCTTGGGAAGTAGTCTGGGCGGAGAGCATGCCTGTCCTTAACTCTGGGCCCAAGGAGACAGCAGTTCCTTGGCCACCCGTCCCTGGGGCAGACATGCGCTAGCCACCAGGCGCCTACTCTGAACTCGCAGAAACAGCTCCCTGAAATAACGGGGAGTCAGATGCCATCTTCCTCCAGGATGTGGAAGCTCGGAGGAGGCACGAGGTTTAAGGGGAAGGAGTGGGCACAGTCCCACAAACTCTCTAATCTGTGCACGGGCCGTGTGTAGGGATCCTGTCGCCTCCTCTCTCCTGTGGTGAAGGCACTGGCCTAGACCCCTAGGTTGCCTGAGAGCCGGAGCAAAAGCCAAAGCCTAACCTACCCCAGGAAATGGTCATAGGCATAGAGTGCCATGCTAGGCCAAGCACGCTGCTGCAGGGTTGTGACTGTGTCTGCTTAGTCCGGCATAGCAAGGTGAATCCCGGGCGTAAACTCGGAGACCGGGATAGCAAGTCCCAAGAGGCAACAGCTCTCCCGCGGCTCTTCTTCCCTCCCGCGCAGAGTGAACACCCAAAGCCTTTCTGAGGAAGCAGCAGCGAAGTGCGGTTCGTGCCATGTGAAAACCTCTGCGAAAGCATAGCAGTCGCTGGGAAATTAGAGTCGGATCTGAGAGCTGCTGTTGCTGCTTGCTTTAGCCTAGTATTTGCAGAACGATGGGAGAAACCCGCATGGAGCGAAAGCCTCTTTGCCCTGGCATCCCCTCTGGGAAAGCACAGCATTCTTTGGGAAATCAGAGTCCGGTCTGAGGGATGCTCCTGTTTGCTTGAGCTGGTCTCCTCAGCACGGTGTAATAAACCCATATGGAGCGAAATCCTCTATGCCTGGGCATCCCTGCTGCATGGGAGAGAAGCGCGATTGCACCTGTGGAAAGAGCCTTAAGGAAAGGGAAATGTTTTTCACTCTGCTCCGCAGGAGCATATCTGTGGAAAGTGCAGCAAGCTGCCGGAGAGAAGAGCAGGAGCCGTTGGACTTCTGGTCTGGAAAAGATTGCGAAGCAGGAGAGCCGGCAATACAAGTATCCCCGGCTCCCAGTGCAGAGAGACAGAAGCCTGGCTGCTAAGGAGACAGGAAGGGATGCGTAGGGCAGGGCGCGTGCTCCACTCTTAGGAAGGAATCTGGGCAGAAAGCATGCCTGTCCTGAGCCTCTGGGCCCAAGGAGACAGCAGCTCCTTGGCCAGCTGTCCCTGGGGCAGACATGCGCTAGCCTCCAGGCGCCTACTCTGAACTCGCCGAATCAGCTCTCTGAAATAATGCGGAGTCAGATGCCGTCTTCCTCCATGATGGGGAAGCTCGGAGGAAGCATGGTGTTTAAGGGGAAGGAGTGGGCACAGTCCCCCAAAGCTCCCTAATCTGCGCACGGGCCTAGTGCAGGGATCCTGTCGCCTCCTCTCTCCTGTGGTGAAGGCACTGGCCTAGACCCGGAGTCTGCCTGATAGCCGGAGCAAATGGCAAAGCCTAACCTACCACAGAAGATGGTCATAGGCATAGAGTGCCATGCTAGGCCAAGCACGCTGCTGCAGGGTTGTGACTGTGTCTGCTTAGTTCCGCATAGCAAGGTGAATCCCGGGCGTAACCTCGGAGCCCGGGAAAGCAAGTCCCAAGAGGCACCAGCTCTCCCGCGGCTCTTCTTCGCTGCCGCGCAGAGTGAACACCCAAAGCCTTTCTGAGGAAGCAGCAGCGAAGTGCGGTTCGTGCCAAGCTGAAAACCTCTGCGTAAGCATAGTATTCCCTGGGAAATCAGAGTCGGATCTGAGGGCTGCTGTTGCTGCTTGCTTTAGACTCGTATTCGCAGCACGATGGGAGAAACCCGCTTAGAGCGAAAGCCTCTTTGCCCTGGCATCCCCTCTGGGAAAGCACACCATTATTTCGGAAATCAGAGTCCGGTCTGAGTTATGCTCCTGTTTGCGTGAGCTGGTCTCCTCAGCACGGTGTAATAAACCCGCAGGGAGCGAAATCCTCTATGCCTGGGCATCCCCTCTGCCTGAGAGAGAAGCGCCGTTGCGCCTCTGGAAAGAGCATTAAAGAAAAGGGACACGTTTTTCAGGGCGGTCCCAAGGAGTAGTCTGTGGTAGGTGCAGCACGCTGCTCGGGGAGAAGAGCAAGTGCTGTTGGCCATGGTCTCGAAAAGGTGGCGAAGCAGGAGACCGGCCCTGGAAGGCACAGCGCCCGGAGGAAATACAAATGTCACCCACTCCCAGTGCAGAGAGACAGAAGCCTAGCTGCGAAGGAGACAGGAGAGGATGAGTAGGGCAGGGCATGTGCTCCACTCTTGGGAAGGAGTCTGGGCGGAGAGCATGCCTGTCCTTAACTCTGGGCCCAAGGAGACAGCAGTTCCTTGGCCACCCGTCCCTGGGGCAGACATGCGCTAGCCACCAGGCGCCTACTCTGAACTCGCAGAAACAGCTCCCTGAAATAACGGGGAGTCAGATGCCATCTTCCTCCAGGATGTGGAAGCTCGGAGGAGGCACGAGGTTTAAGGGGAAGGAGTGGGCACAGTCCCACAAACTCTCTAATCTGTGCACGGGCCGTGTGTAGGGATCCTGTCGCCTCCTCTCTCCTGTGGTGAAGGCACTGGCCTAGACCCCTAGGTTGCCTGAGAGCCGGAGCAAAAGCCAAAGCCTAACCTACCCCAGGAAATGGTCATAGGCATAGAGTGCCATGCTAGGCCAAGCACGCTGCTGCAGGGTTGTGACTGTGTCTGCTTAGTTCGGCATAGCAAGGTGAATCCCGGGCGTAAACTCGGAGACCGGGAGAGCAAGTCCCAAGAGGCAACAGCTCTCCCGCGGCTCTTCTTCGCTGCCGCGCAGAGTGAACACCCAAAGCCTTTCTGAGGAAGCAGCAGCGAAGTGCGGTTCGTGCCAAGCTGAAAACCTCTGCGTAAGCATAGTATTCCCTGGGAAATCAGAGTCGGATCTGAGGGCTGCTGTTGCTGCTTGCTTTAGCCTAGTATTTGCAGAACGATGGGAGAAACCCGCATGGAGCGAAAGCCTCTTTGCCCTGGCATCCCCTCTGGGAAAGCACAGCATTCTTTGGGAAATCAGAGTCCGGTCTGAGGGATGCTCCTGTTTGCTTGAGCTGGTCTCCTCAGCACGGTGTAATAAACCCATATGGAGCGAAATCCTCTATGCCTGGGCATCCCTGCTGCATGGGAGAGAAGCGCGATTGCACCTGTGGAAGGAGCCTTAAGGAAAGGGAAATGTTTTTCACTCTGCTCCGCAGGAGCATATCTGTGGAAAGTGCAGCAAGCTGCCGGAGAGAAGAGCAGGAGCCGTTGGACTTCTGGTCTGGAAAAGATTGCGAAGCAGGAGAGCCGGCGATACAAGTATCCCCGGCTCCCAGTGCAGAGAGACAGAAGCCTGGCTGCTAAGGAGACAGGAAGGGATGCGTAGGGCAGGGCGCGTGCTCCACTCTTAGGAAGGAATCTGGGCAGAAAGCATGCCTGTCCTGAGCCTCTGGGCCCAAGGAGACAGCAGCTCCTTGGCCAGCTGTCCCTGGGGCAGACATGCGCTAGCCTCCAGGCGCCTACTCTGAACTCGCCGAATCAGCTCTCTGAAATAATGCGGAGTCAGATGCCGTCTTCCTCCATGATGGGGAAGCTCGGAGGAAGCATGGTGTTTAAGGGGAAGGAGTGGGCACAGTCCCCCAAAGCTCCCTAATCTGCGCACGGGCCTAGTGCAGGGATCCTGTCGCCTCCTCTCTCCTGTGGTGAAGGCACTGGCCTAGACCCGGAGTCTGCCTGATAGCCGGAGCAAATGGCAAAGCCTAACCTACCACAGAAGATGGTCATAGGCATAGAGTGCCATGCTAGGCCAAGCACGCTGCTGCAGGGTTGTGACTGTGTCTGCTTAGTTCCGCATAGCAAGGTGAATCCCGGGCGTAACCTCGGAGCCCGGGAAAGCAAGTCCCAAGAGGCACCAGCTCTCCCGCGGCTCTTCTTCGCTGCCGCGCAGAGTGAACACCCAAAGCCTTTCTGAGGAAGCAGCAGCGAAGTGCGGTTCGTGCCAAGCTGAAAACCTCTGCGTAAGCATAGTATTCCCTGGGAAATCAGAGTCGGATCTGAGGGCTGCTGTTGCTGCTTGCTTTAGACTCGTATTCGCAGCACGATGGGAGAAACCCGCATAGAGCGAAAGCCTCTTTGCCCTGGCATCCCCTCTGGGAAAGCACACCATTATTTCGGAAATCAGAGTCCGGTCTGAGTTATGCTCCTGTTTGCGTGAGCTGGTCTCCTCAGCACGGTGTAATAAACCCGCAGGGAGCGAAATCCTCTATGCCTGGGCTTCCCCTCTGCCTGAGAGAGAAGCGCCGTTGCGCCTCTGGAAAGAGCATTAAAGAAAAGGGACACGTTTTTCAGGGCGGTCCCAAGGAGTAGTCTGTGGTAGGTGCAGCACGCTGCTCGGGGAGAAGAGCAAGTGCTGTTGGCCATGGTCTCGAAAAGGTGGCGAAGCAGGAGACCGGCCCTGGAAGGCACAGCGCCCGGAGGAAATACAAATGTCACCCACTCCCAGTGCAGAGAGACAGAAGCCTAGCTGCGAAGGAGACAGGAGAGGATGAGTAGGGCAGGGCATGTGCTCCACTCTTGGGAAGGAGTCTGGGCGGAGAGCATGCCTGTCCTTAACTCTGGGCCCAAGGAGACAGCAGTTCCTTGGCCACCCGTCCCTGGGGCAGACATGCGCTAGCCACCAGGCGCCTACTCTGAACTCGCAGAAACAGCTCCCTGAAATAACGGGGAGTCAGATGCCATCTTCCTCCAGGATGTGGAAGCTCGGAGGAGGCACGAGGTTTAAGGGGAAGGAGTGGGCACAGTCCCACAAACTCTCTAATCTGTGCACGGGCCGTGTGTAGGGATCCTGTCGCCTCCTCTCTCCTGTGGTGAAGGCACTGGCCTAGACCCCTAGGTTGCCTGAGAGCCGGAGCAAAAGCCAAAGCCTAACCTACCCCAGGAAATGGTCATAGGCATAGAGTGCCATGCTAGGCCAAGCACGCTGCTGCAGGGTTGTGACTGTGTCTGCTTAGTTCGGCATAGCAAGGTGAATCCCGGGCGTAAACTCGGAGACCGGGAGAGCAAGTCCCAAGAGGCAACAGCTCTCCCGCGGCTCTTCTTCCCTCCCGCGCAGAGTGAACACCCAAAGCCTTTCTGAGGAAGCAGCAGCGAAGTGCGGTTCGTGCCATGTGAAAACCTCTGCGAAAGCATAGCAGTCGCTGGGAAATTAGAGTCGGATCTGAGAGCTGCTGTTGCTGCTTGCTTTAGCCTAGTATTTGCAGAACGATGGGAGAAACCCGCATGGAGCGAAAGCCTCTTTGCCCTGGCATCCCCTCTGGGAAAGCACAGCATTCTTTGGGAAATCAGAGTCCGGTCTGAGGGATGCTCCTGTTTGCTTGAGCTGGTCTCCTCAGCACGGTGTAATAAACCCATATGGAGCGAAATCCTCTATGCCTGGGCATCCCTGCTGCATGGGAGAGAAGCGCGATTGCACCTGTGGAAAGAGCCTTAAGGAAAGGGAAATGTTTTTCACTCTGCTCCGCAGGAGCATATCTGTGGAAAGTGCAGCAAGCTGCCGGAGAGAAGAGCAGGAGCCGTTGGACTTCTGGTCTGGAAAAGATTGCGAAGCAGGAGAGCCGGCAATACAAGTATCCCCGGCTCCCAGTGCAGAGAGACAGAAGCCTGGCTGCTAAGGAGACAGGAAGGGATGCGTAGGGCAGGGCGCGTGCTCCACTCTTAGGAAGGAATCTGGGCAGAAAGCATGCCTGTCCTGAGCCTCTGGGCCCAAGGAGACAGCAGCTCCTTGGCCAGCTGTCCCTGGGGCAGACATGCGCTAGCCTCCAGGCGCCTACTCTGAACTCGCCGAATCAGCTCTCTGAAATAATGCGGAGTCAGATGCCGTCTTCCTCCATGATGGGGAAGCTCGGAGGAAGCATGGTGTTTAAGGGGAAGGAGTGGGCACAGTCCCCCAAAGCTCCCTAATCTGCGCACGGGCCTAGTGCAGGGATCCTGTCGCCTCCTCTCTCCTGTGGTGAAGGCACTGGCCTAGACCCGGAGTCTGCCTGATAGCCGGAGCAAATGGCAAAGCCTAACCTACCACAGAAGATGGTCATAGGCATAGAGTGCCATGCTAGGCCAAGCACGCTGCTGCAGGGTTGTGACTGTGTCTGCTTAGTTCCGCATAGCAAGGTGAATCCCGGGCGTAACCTCGGAGCCCGGGAAAGCAAGTCCCAAGAGGCACCAGCTCTCCCGCGGCTCTTCTTCGCTGCCGCGCAGAGTGAACACCCAAAGCCTTTCTGAGGAAGCAGCAGCGAAGTGCGGTTCGTGCCAAGCTGAAAACCTCTGCGTAAGCATAGTATTCCCTGGGAAATCAGAGTCGGATCTGAGGGCTGCTGTTGCTGCTTGCTTTAGACTCGTATTCGCAGCACGATGGGAGAAACCCGCATAGAGCGAAAGCCTCTTTGCCCTGGCATCCCCTCTGGGAAAGCACACCATTATTTCGGAAATCAGAGTCCGGTCTGAGTTATGCTCCTGTTTGCGTGAGCTGGTCTCCTCAGCACGGTGTAATAAACCCGCAGGGAGCGAAATCCTCTATGCCTGGGCATCCCCTCTGCCTGAGAGAGAAGCGCCGTTGCGCCTCTGGAAAGAGCATTAAAGAAAAGGGACACGTTTTTCAGGGCGGTCCCAAGGAGTAGTCTGTGGTAGGTGCAGCACGCTGCTCGGGGAGAAGAGCAAGTGCTGTTGGCCATGGTCTCGAAAAGGTGGCGAAGCAGGAGACCGGCCCTGGAAGGCACAGCGCCCGGAGGAAATACAAATGTCACCCACTCCCAGTGCAGAGAGACAGAAGCCTAGCTGCGAAGGAGACAGGAGAGGATGAGTAGGGCAGGGCATGTGCTCCACTCTTGGGAAGGAGTCTGGGCGGAGAGCATGCCTGTCCTTAACTCTGGGCCCAAGGAGACAGCAGTTCCTTGGCCACCCGTCCCTGGGGCAGACATGCGCTAGCCACCAGGCGCCTACTCTGAACTCGCAGAAACAGCTCCCTGAAATAACGGGGAGTCAGATGCCATCTTCCTCCAGGATGTGGAAGCTCGGAGGAGGCACGAGGTTTAAGGGGAAGGAGTGGGCACAGTCCCACAAACTCTCTAATCTGTGCACGGGCCGTGTGTAGGGATCCTGTCGCCTCCTCTCTCCTGTGGTGAAGGCACTGGCCTAGACCCCTAGGTTGCCTGAGAGCCGGAGCAAAAGCCAAAGCCTAACCTACCCCAGGAAATGGTCATAGGCATAGAGTGCCATGCTAGGCCAAGCACGCTGCTGCAGGGTTGTGACTGTGTCTGCTTAGTTCGGCATAGCAAGGTGAATCCCGGGCGTAAACTCGGAGACCGGGAGAGCAAGTCCCAAGAGGCAACAGCTCTCCCGCGGCTCTTCTTCCCTCCCGCGCAGAGTGAACACCCAAAGCCTTTCTGAGGAAGCAGCAGCGAAGTGCGGTTCGTGCCATGTGAAAACCTCTGCGAAAGCATAGCAGTCGCTGGGAAATCAGAGTCGGATCTGAGAGCTGCTGTTGCTGCTTGCTTTAGCCTAGTATTTGCAGAACGATGGGAGAAACCCGCATGGAGCGAAAGCCTCTTTGCCCTGGCATCCCCTCTGGGAAAGCACAGCATTCTTTGGGAAATCAGAGTCCGGTCTGAGGGATGCTCCTGTTTGCTTGAGCTGGTCTCCTCAGCACGGTGTAATAAACCCATATGGAGCGAAATCCTCTATGCCTGGGCATCCCTGCTGCATGGGAGAGAAGCGCGATTGCACCTGTGGAAAGAGCCTTAAGGAAAGGGAAATGTTTTTCACTCTGCTCCGCAGGAGCATATCTGTGGAAAGTGCAGCAAGCTGCCGGAGAGAAGAGCAGGAGCCGTTGGACTTCTGGTCTGGAAAAGATTGCGAAGCAGGAGAGCCGGCAATACAAGTATCCCCGGCTCCCAGTGCAGAGAGACAGAAGCCTGGCTGCTAAGGAGACAGGAAGGGATGCGTAGGGCAGGGCGCGTGCTCCACTCTTAGGAAGGAATCTGGGCAGAAAGCATGCCTGTCCTGAGCCTCTGGGCCCAAGGAGACAGCAGCTCCTTGGCCAGCTGTCCCTGGGGCAGACATGCGCTAGCCTCCAGGCGCCTACTCTGAACTCGCCGAATCAGCTCTCTGAAATAATGCGGAGTCAGATGCCGTCTTCCTCCATGATGGGGAAGCTCGGAGGAAGCATGGTGTTTAAGGGGAAGGAGTGGGCACAGTCCCCCAAAGCTCCCTAATCTGCGCACGGGCCTAGTGCAGGGATCCTGTCGCCTCCTCTCTCCTGTGGTGAAGGCACTGGCCTAGACCCGGAGTCTGCCTGATAGCCGGAGCAAATGGCAAAGCCTAACCTACCACAGAAGATGGTCATAGGCATAGAGTGCCATGCTAGGCCAAGCACGCTGCTGCAGGGTTGTGACTGTGTCTGCTTAGTTCCGCATAGCAAGGTGAATCCCGGGCGTAACCTCGGAGCCCGGGAAAGCAAGTCCCAAGAGGCACCAGCTCTCCCGCGGCTCTTCTTCGCTGCCGCGCAGAGTGAACACCCAAAGCCTTTCTGAGGAAGCAGCAGCGAAGTGCGGTTCGTGCCAAGCTGAAAACCTCTGCGTAAGCATAGTATTCCCTGGGAAATCAGAGTCGGATCTGAGGGCTGCTGTTGCTGCTTGCTTTAGACTCGTATTCGCAGCACGATGGGAGAAACCCGCATAGAGCGAAAGCCTCTTTGCCCTGGCATCCCCTCTGGGAAAGCACACCATTATTTCGGAAATCAGAGTCCGGTCTGAGTTATGCTCCTGTTTGCGTGAGCTGGTCTCCTCAGCACGGTGTAATAAACCCGCAGGGAGCGAAATCCTCTATGCCTGGGCATCCCCTCTGCCTGAGAGAGAAGCGCCGTTGCGCCTCTGGAAAGAGCATTAAAGAAAAGGGACACGTTTTTCAGGGCGGTCCCAAGGAGTAGTCTGTGGTAGGTGCAGCACGCTGCTCGGGGAGAAGAGCAAGTGCTGTTGGCCATGGTCTCGAAAAGGTGGCGAAGCAGGAGACCGGCCCTGGAAGGCACAGCGCCCGGAGGAAATACAAATGTCACCCACTCCCAGTGCAGAGAGACAGAAGCCTAGCTGCGAAGGAGACAGGAGAGGATGAGTAGGGCAGGGCATGTGCTCCACTCTTGGGAAGGAGTCTGGGCGGAGAGCATGCCTGTCCTTAACTCTGGGCCCAAGGAGACAGCAGTTCCTTGGCCACCCGTCCCTGGGGCAGACATGCGCTAGCCACCAGGCGCCTACTCTGAACTCGCAGAAACAGCTCCCTGAAATAACGGGGAGTCAGATGCCATCTTCCTCCAGGATGTGGAAGCTCGGAGGAGGCACGAGGTTTAAGGGGAAGGAGTGGGCACAGTCCCACAAACTCTCTAATCTGTGCACGGGCCGTGTGTAGGGATCCTGTCGCCTCCTCTCTCCTGTGGTGAAGGCACTGGCCTAGACCCCTAGGTTGCCTGAGAGCCGGAGCAAAAGCCAAAGCCTAACCTACCCCAGGAAATGGTCATAGGCATAGAGTGCCATGCTAGGCCAAGCACGCTGCTGCAGGGTTGTGACTGTGTCTGCTTAGTTCGGCATAGCAAGGTGAATCCCGGGCGTAAACTCGGAGACCGGGAGAGCAAGTCCCAAGAGGCAACAGCTCTCCCGCGGCTCTTCTTCGCTGCCGCGCAGAGTGAACACCCAAAGCCTTTCTGAGGAAGCAGCAGCGAAGTGCGGTTCGTGCCAAGCTGAAAACCTCTGCGTAAGCATAGTATTCCCTGGGAAATCAGAGTCGGATCTGAGGGCTGCTGTTGCTGCTTGCTTTAGCCTAGTATTTGCAGAACGATGGGAGAAACCCGCATGGAGCGAAAGCCTCTTTGCCCTGGCATCCCCTCTGGGAAAGCACAGCATTCTTTGGGAAATCAGAGTCCGGTCTGAGGGATGCTCCTGTTTGCTTGAGCTGGTCTCCTCAGCACGGTGTAATAAACCCATATGGAGCGAAATCCTCTATGCCTGGGCATCCCTGCTGCATGGGAGAGAAGCGCGATTGCACCTGTGGAAGGAGCCTTAAGGAAAGGGAAATGTTTTTCACTCTGCTCCGCAGGAGCATATCTGTGGAAAGTGCAGCAAGCTGCCGGAGAGAAGAGCAGGAGCCGTTGGACTTCTGGTCTGGAAAAGATTGCGAAGCAGGAGAGCCGGCGATACAAGTATCCCCGGCTCCCAGTGCAGAGAGACAGAAGCCTGGCTGCTAAGGAGACAGGAGGGGATGCGTAGGGCAGGGCGCGTGCTCCACTCTTAGGAAGGAATCTGGGCAGAAAGCATGCCTGTCCTGAGCCTCTGGGCCCAAGGAGACAGCAGCTCCTTGGCCAGCTGTCCCTGGGGCAGACATGCGCTAGCCTCCAGGCGCCTACTCTGAACTCGCCGAATCAGCTCTCTGAAATAATGCGGAGTCAGATGCCGTCTTCCTCCATGATGGGGAAGCTCGGAGGAAGCATGGTGTTTAAGGGGAAGGAGTGGGCACAGTCCCCCAAAGCTCCCTAATCTGCGCACGGGCCTAGTGCAGGGATCCTGTCGCCTCCTCTCTCCTGTGGTGAAGGCACTGGCCTAGACCCGGAGTCTGCCTGATAGCCGGAGCAAATGGCAAAGCCTAACCTACCACAGAAGATGGTCATAGGCATAGAGTGCCATGCTAGGCCAAGCACGCTGCTGCAGGGTTGTGACTGTGTCTGCTTAGTTCCGCATAGCAAGGTGAATCCCGGGCGTAACCTCGGAGCCCGGGAAAGCAAGTCCCAAGAGGCACCAGCTCTCCCGCGGCTCTTCTTCGCTGCCGCGCAGAGTGAACACCCAAAGCCTTTCTGAGGAAGCAGCAGCGAAGTGCGGTTCGTGCCAAGCTGAAAACCTCTGCGTAAGCATAGTATTCCCTGGGAAATCAGAGTCGGATCTGAGGGCTGCTGTTGCTGCTTGCTTTAGACTCGTATTCGCAGCACGATGGGAGAAACCCGCATAGAGCGAAAGCCTCTTTGCCCTGGCATCCCCTCTGGGAAAGCACACCATTATTTCGGAAATCAGAGTCCGGTCTGAGTTATGCTCCTGTTTGCGTGAGCTGGTCTCCTCAGCACGGTGTAATAAACCCGCAGGGAGCGAAATCCTCTATGCCTGGGCTTCCCCTCTGCCTGAGAGAGAAGCGCCGTTGCGCCTCTGGAAAGAGCATTAAAGAAAAGGGACACGTTTTTCAGGGCGGTCCCAAGGAGTAGTCTGTGGTAGGTGCAGCACGCTGCTCGGGGAGAAGAGCAAGTGCTGTTGGCCATGGTCTCGAAAAGGTGGCGAAGCAGGAGACCGGCCCTGGAAGGCACAGCGCCCGGAGGAAATACAAATGTCACCCACTCCCAGTGCAGAGAGACAGAAGCCTAGCTGCGAAGGAGACAGGAGAGGATGAGTAGGGCAGGGCATGTGCTCCACTCTTGGGAAGGAGTCTGGGCGGAGAGCATGCCTGTCCTTAACTCTGGGCCCAAGGAGACAGCAGTTCCTTGGCCACCCGTCCCTGGGGCAGACATGCGCTAGCCACCAGGCGCCTACTCTGAACTCGCAGAAACAGCTCCCTGAAATAACGGGGAGTCAGATGCCATCTTCCTCCAGGATGTGGAAGCTCGGAGGAGGCACGAGGTTTAAGGGGAAGGAGTGGGCACAGTCCCACAATCTCTCTAATCTGTGCACGGGCCGTGTGTAGGGATCCTGTCGCCTCCTCTCTCCTGTGGTGAAGGCACTGGCCTAGACCCCTAGGTTGCCTGAGAGCCGGAGCAAAAGCCAAAGCCTAACCTACCCCAGGAAATGGTCATAGGCATAGAGTGCCATGCTAGGCCAAGCACGCTGCTGCAGGGTTGTGACTGTGTCTGCTTAGTTCGGCATAGCAAGGTGAATCCCGGGCGTAAACTCGGAGACCGGGAGAGCAAGTCCCAAGAGGCAACAGCTCTCCCGCGGCTCTTCTTCCCTCCCGCGCAGAGTGAACACCCAAAGCCTTTCTGAGGAAGCAGCAGCGAAGTGCGGTTCGTGCCATGTGAAAACCTCTGCGAAAGCATAGCAGTCGCTGGGAAATCAGAGTCGGATCTGAGAGCTGCTGTTGCTGCTTGCTTTAGCCTAGTATTTGCAGAACGATGGGAGAAACCCGCATGGAGCGAAAGCCTCTTTGCCCTGGCATCCCCTCTGGGAAAGCACAGCATTCTTTGGGAAATCAGAGTCCGGTCTGAGGGATGCTCCTGTTTGCTTGAGCTGGTCTCCTCAGCACGGTGTAATAAACCCATATGGAGCGAAATCCTCTATGCCTGGGCATCCCTGCTGCATGGGAGAGAAGCGCGATTGCACCTGTGGAAAGAGCCTTAAGGAAAGGGAAATGTTTTTCACTCTGCTCCGCAGGAGCATATCTGTGGAAAGTGCAGCAAGCTGCCGGAGAGAAGAGCAGGAGCCGTTGGACTTCTGGTCTGGAAAAGATTGCGAAGCAGGAGAGCCGGCAATACAAGTATCCCCGGCTCCCAGTGCAGAGAGACAGAAGCCTGGCTGCTAAGGAGACAGGAAGGGATGCGTAGGGCAGGGCGCGTGCTCCACTCTTAGGAAGGAATCTGGGCAGAAAGCATGCCTGTCCTGAGCCTCTGGGCCCAAGGAGACAGCAGCTCCTTGGCCAGCTGTCCCTGGGGCAGACATGCGCTAGCCTCCAGGCGCCTACTCTGAACTCGCCGAATCAGCTCTCTGAAATAATGCGGAGTCAGATGCCGTCTTCCTCCATGATGGGGAAGCTCGGAGGAAGCATGGTGTTTAAGGGGAAGGAGTGGGCACAGTCCCCCAAAGCTCCCTAATCTGCGCACGGGCCTAGTGCAGGGATCCTGTCGCCTCCTCTCTCCTGTGGTGAAGGCACTGGCCTAGACCCGGAGTCTGCCTGATAGCCGGAGCAAATGGCAAAGCCTAACCTACCACAGAAGATGGTCATAGGCATAGAGTGCCATGCTAGGCCAAGCACGCTGCTGCAGGGTTGTGACTGTGTCTGCTTAGTTCCGCATAGCAAGGTGAATCCCGGGCGTAACCTCGGAGCCCGGGAAAGCAAGTCCCAAGAGGCACCAGCTCTCCCGCGGCTCTTCTTCGCTGCCGCGCAGAGTGAACACCCAAAGCCTTTCTGAGGAAGCAGCAGCGAAGTGCGGTTCGTGCCAAGCTGAAAACCTCTGCGTAAGCATAGTATTCCCTGGGAAATCAGAGTCGGATCTGAGGGCTGCTGTTGCTGCTTGCTTTAGACTCGTATTCGCAGCACGATGGGAGAAACCCGCATAGAGCGAAAGCCTCTTTGCCCTGGCATCCACTCTGGGAAAGCACACCATTATTTCGGAAATCAGAGTCCGGTCTGAGTTATGCTCCTGTTTGCGTGAGCTGGTCTCCTCAGCACGGTGTAATAAACCCGCAGGGAGCGAAATCCTCTATGCCTGGGCTTCCCCTCTGCCTGAGAGAGAAGCGCCGTTGCGCCTCTGGAAAGAGCATTAAAGAAAAGGGACACGTTTTTCAGGGCGGTCCCAAGGAGTAGTCTGTGGTAGGTGCAGCACGCTGCTCGGGGAGAAGAGCAAGTGCTGTTGGCCATGGTCTCGAAAAGGTGGCGAAGCAGGAGACCGGCCCTGGAAGGCACAGCGCCCGGAGGAAATACAAATGTCACCCACTCCCAGTGCAGAGAGACAGAAGCCTAGCTGCGAAGGAGACAGGAGAGGATGAGTAGGGCAGGGCATGTGCTCCACTCTTGGGAAGGAGTCTGGGCGGAGAGCATGCCTGTCCTTAACTCTGGGCCCAAGGAGACAGCAGTTCCTTGGCCACCCGTCCCTGGGGCAGACATGCGCTAGCCACCAGGCGCCTACTCTGAACTCGCAGAAACAGCTCCCTGAAATAACGGGGAGTCAGATGCCATCTTCCTCCAGGATGTGGAAGCTCGGAGGAGGCACGAGGTTTAAGGGGAAGGAGTGGGCACAGTCCCACAAACTCTCTAATCTGTGCACGGGCCGTGTGTAGGGATCCTGTCGCCTCCTCTCTCCTGTGGTGAAGGCACTGGCCTAGACCCCTAGGTTGCCTGAGAGCCGGAGCAAAAGCCAAAGCCTAACCTACCCCAGGAAATGGTCATAGGCATAGAGTGCCATGCTAGGCCAAGCACGCTGCTGCAGGGTTGTGACTGTGTCTGCTTAGTTCGGCATAGCAAGGTGAATCCCGGGCGTAAACTCGGAGACCGGGAGAGCAAGTCCCAAGAGGCAACAGCTCTCCCGCGGCTCTTCTTCGCTGCCGCGCAGAGTGAACACCCAAAGCCTTTCTGAGGAAGCAGCAGCGAAGTGCGGTTCGTGCCAAGCTGAAAACCTCTGCGTAAGCATAGTATTCCCTGGGAAATCAGAGTCGGATCTGAGGGCTGCTGTTGCTGCTTGCTTTAGCCTAGTATTTGCAGAACGATGGGAGAAACCCGCATGGAGCGAAAGCCTCTTTGCCCTGGCATCCCCTCTGGGAAAGCACAGCATTCTTTGGGAAATCAGAGTCCGGTCTGAGGGATGCTCCTGTTTGCTTGAGCTGGTCTCCTCAGCACGGTGTAATAAACCCATATGGAGCGAAATCCTCTATGCCTGGGCATCCCTGCTGCATGGGAGAGAAGCGCGATTGCACCTGTGGAAGGAGCCTTAAGGAAAGGGAAATGTTTTTCACTCTGCTCCGCAGGAGCATATCTGTGGAAAGTGCAGCAAGCTGCCGGAGAGAAGAGCAGGAGCCGTTGGACTTCTGGTCTGGAAAAGATTGCGAAGCAGGAGAGCCGGCGATACAAGTATCCCCGGCTCCCAGTGCAGAGAGACAGAAGCCTGGCTGCTAAGGAGACAGGAAGGGATGCGTAGGGCAGGGCGCGTGCTCCACTCTTAGGAAGGAATCTGGGCAGAAAGCATGCCTGTCCTGAGCCTCTGGGCCCAAGGAGACAGCAGCTCCTTGGCCAGCTGTCCCTGGGGCAGACATGCGCTAGCCTCCAGGCGCCTACTCTGAACTCGCCGAATCAGCTCTCTGAAATAATGCGGAGTCAGATGCCGTCTTCCTCCATGATGGGGAAGCTCGGTGGAAGCATGGTGTTTAAGGGGAAGGAGTGGGCACAGTCCCCCAAAGCTCCCTAATCTGCGCACGGGCCTAGTGCAGGGATCCTGTCGCCTCCTCTCTCCTGTGGTGAAGGCACTGGCCTAGACCCGGAGTCTGCCTGATAGCCGGAGCAAATGGCAAAGCCTAACCTACCACAGAAGATGGTCATAGGCATAGAGTGCCATGCTAGGCCAAGCACGCTGCTGCAGGGTTGTGACTGTGTCTGCTTAGTTCCGCATAGCAAGGTGAATCCCGGGCGTAACCTCGGAGCCCGGGAAAGCAAGTCCCAAGAGGCACCAGCTCTCCCGCGGCTCTTCTTCGCTGCCGCGCAGAGTGAACACCCAAAGCCTTTCTGAGGAAGCAGCAGCGAAGTGCGGTTCGTGCCAAGCTGAAAACCTCTGCGTAAGCATAGTATTCCCTGGGAAATCAGAGTCGGATCTGAGGGCTGCTGTTGCTGCTTGCTTTAGACTCGTATTCGCAGCACGATGGGAGAAACCCGCATAGAGCGAAAGCCTCTTTGCCCTGGCATCCCCTCTGGGAAAGCACACCATTATTTCGGAAATCAGAGTCCGGTCTGAGTTATGCTCCTGTTTGCGTGAGCTGGTCTCCTCAGCACGGTGTAATAAACCCGCAGGGAGCGAAATCCTCTATGCCTGGGCTTCCCCTCTGCCTGAGAGAGAAGCGCCGTTGCGCCTCTGGAAAGAGCATTAAAGAAAAGGGACACGTTTTTCAGGGCGGTCCCAAGGAGTAGTCTGTGGTAGGTGCAGCACGCTGCTCGGGGAGAAGAGCAAGTGCTGTTGGCCATGGTCTCGAAAAGGTGGCGAAGCAGGAGACCGGCCCTGGAAGGCACAGCGCCCGGAGGAAATACAAATGTCACCCACTCCCAGTGCAGAGAGACAGAAGCCTAGCTGCGAAGGAGACAGGAGAGGATGAGTAGGGCAGGGCATGTGCTCCACTCTTGGGAAGGAGTCTGGGCGGAGAGCATGCCTGTCCTTAACTCTGGGCCCAAGGAGACAGCAGTTCCTTGGCCACCCGTCCCTGGGGCAGACATGCGCTAGCCACCAGGCGCCTACTCTGAACTCGCAGAAACAGCTCCCTGAAATAACGGGGAGTCAGATGCCATCTTCCTCCAGGATGTGGAAGCTCGGAGGAGGCACGAGGTTTAAGGGGAAGGAGTGGGCACAGTCCCACAAACTCTCTAATCTGTGCACGGGCCGTGTGTAGGGATCCTGTCGCCTCCTCTCTCCTGTGGTGAAGGCACTGGCCTAGACCCCTAGGTTGCCTGAGAGCCGGAGCAAAAGCCAAAGCCTAACCTACCCCATGAAATGGTCATAGGCATAGAGTGCCATGCTAGGCCAAGCACGCTGCTGCAGGGTTGTGACTGTGTCTGCTTAGTTCGGCATAGCAAGGTGAATCCCGGGCGTAAACTCGGAGACCGGGAGAGCAAGTCCCAAGAGGCAACAGCTCTCCCGCGGCTCTTCTTCGCTGCCGCGCAGAGTGAACACCCAAAGCCTTTCTGAGGAAGCAGCAGCGAAGTGCGGTTCGTGCCAAGCTGAAAACCTCTGCGTAAGCATAGTATTCCCTGGGAAATCAGAGTCGGATCTGAGGGCTGCTGTTGCTGCTTGCTTTAGCCTAGTATTTGCAGAACGATGGGAGAAACCCGCATGGAGCGAAAGCCTCTTTGCCCTGGCATCCCCTCTGGGAAAGCACAGCATTCTTTGGGAAATCAGAGTCCGGTCTGAGGGATGCTCCTGTTTGCTTGAGCTGGTCTCCTCAGCACGGTGTAATAAACCCATATGGAGCGAAATCCTCTATGCCTGGGCATCCCTGCTGCATGGGAGAGAAGCGCGATTGCACCTGTGGAAAGAGCCTTAAGGAAAGGGAAATGTTTTTCACTCTGCTCCGCAGGAGCATATCTGTGGAAAGTGCAGCAAGCTGCCGGAGAGAAGAGCAGGAGCCGTTGGACTTCTGGTCTGGAAAAGATTGCGAAGCAGGAGAGCCGGCAATACAAGTATCCCCGGCTCCCAGTGCAGAGAGACAGAAGCCTGGCTGCTAAGGAGACAGGAAGGGATGCGTAGGGCAGGGCACGTGCTCCACTCTTAGGAAGGAATCTGGGCAGAAAGCATGCCTGTCCTGAGCCTCTGGGCCCAAGGAGACAGCAGCTCCTTGGCCAGCTGTCCCTGGGGCAGACATGCGCTAGCCTCCAGGCGCCTACTCTGAACTCGCCGAATCAGCTCTCTGAAATAATGCGGAGTCAGATGCCGTCTTCCTCCATGATGGGGAAGCTCGGAGGAAGCATGGTGTTTAAGGGGAAGGAGTGGGCACAGTCCCCCAAAGCTCCCTAATCTGCGCACGGGCCTAGTGCAGGGATCCTGTCGCCTCCTCTCTCCTGTGGTGAAGGCACTGGCCTAGACCCGGAGTCTGCCTGATAGCCGGAGCAAATGGCAAAGCCTAACCTACCACAGAAGATGGTCATAGGCATAGAGTGCCATGCTAGGCCAAGCACGCTGCTGCAGGGTTGTGACTGTGTCTGCTTAGTTCCGCATAGCAAGGTGAATCCCGGGCGTAACCTCGGAGCCCGGGAAAGCAAGTCCCAAGAGGCACCAGCTCTCCCGCGGCTCTTCTTCGCTGCCGCGCAGAGTGAACACCCAAAGCCTTTCTGAGGAAGCAGCAGCGAAGTGCGGTTCGTGCCAAGCTGAAAACCTCTGCGTAAGCATAGTATTCCCTGGGAAATCAGAGTCGGATCTGAGGGCTGCTGTTGCTGCTTGCTTTAGACTCGTATTCGCAGCACGATGGGAGAAACCCGCATAGAGCGAAAGCCTCTTTGCCCTGGCATCCCCTCTGGGAAAGCACACCATTATTTCGGAAATCAGAGTCCGGTCTGAGTTATGCTCCTGTTTGCGTGAGCTGGTCTCCTCAGCACGGTGTAATAAACCCGCAGGGAGCGAAATCCTCTATGCCTGGGCATCCCGTCTGCCTGAGAGAGAAGCGCCGTTGCGCCTCTGGAAAGAGCATTAAAGAAAAGGGGCACGTTTTTCAGGGCGGTCCCAAGGAGTAGTCTGTGGTAGGTGCAGCACGCTGCTCGGGGAGAAGAGCAAGTGCTGTTGGCCATGGTCTCGAAAAGGTGGCGAAGCAGGAGACCGGCCCTGGAAGGCACAGCGCCCGGAGGAAATACAAATGTCACCCACTCCCAGTGCAGAGAGACAGAAGCCTAGCTGCGAAGGAGACAGGAGAGGATGAGTAGGGCAGGGCATGTGCTCCACTCTTGGGAAGGAGTCTGGGCGGAGAGCATGCCTGTCCTTAACTCTGGGCCCAAGGAGACAGCAGTTCCTTGGCCACCCGTCCCTGGGGCAGACATGCGCTAGCCACCAGGCGCCTACTCTGAACTCGCAGAAACAGCTCCCTGAAATAACGGGGAGTCAGATGCCATCTTCCTCCAGGATGTGGAAGCTCGGAGGAGGCACGAGGTTTAAGGGGAAGGAGTGGGCACAGTCCCACAAACTCTCTAATCTGTGCACGGGCCGTGTGTAGGGATCCTGTCGCCTCCTCTCTCCTGTGGTGAAGGCACTGGCCTAGACCCCTAGGTTGCCTGAGAGCCGGAGCAAAAGCCAAAGCCTAACCTACCCCAGGAAATGGTCATAGGCATAGAGTGCCATGCTAGGCCAAGCACGCTGCTGCAGGGTTGTGACTGTGTCTGCTTAGTTCGGCATAGCAAGGTGAATCCCGGGCGTAAACTCGGAGACCGGGAGAGCAAGTCCCAAGAGGCAACAGCTCTCCCGCGGCTCTTCTTCCCTCCCGCGCAGAGTGAACACCCAAAGCCTTTCTGAGGAAGCAGCAGCGAAGTGCGGTTCGTGCCAAGCTGAAAACCTCTGCGTAAGCATAGTATTCCCTGGGAAATCAGAGTCGGATCTGAGGGCTGCTGTTGCTGCTTGCTTTAGCCTAGTATTTGCAGAACGATGGGAGAAACCCGCATGGAGCGAAAGCCTCTTTGCCCTGGCATCCCCTCTGGGAAAGCACAGCATTCTTTGGGAAATCAGAGTCCGGTCTGAGGGATGCTCCTGTTTGCTTGAGCTGGTCTCCTCAGCACGGTGTAATAAACCCATATGGAGCGAAATCCTCTATGCCTGGGCATCCCTGCTGCATGGGAGAGAAGCGCGATTGCACCTGTGGAAGGAGCCTTAAGGAAAGGGAAATGTTTTTCACTCTGCTCCGCAGGAGCATATCTGTGGAAAGTGCAGCAAGCTGCCGGAGAGAAGAGCAGGAGCCGTTGGACTTCTGGTCTGGAAAAGATTGCGAAGCAGGAGAGCCGGCAATACAAGTATCCCCGGCTCCCAGTGCAGAGAGACAGAAGCCTGGCTGCTAAGGAGACAGGAAGGGATGCGTAGGGCAGGGCGCGTGCTCCACTCTTAGGAAGGAATCTGGGCAGAAAGCATGCCTGTCCTGAGCCTCTGGGCCCAAGGAGACAGCAGCTCCTTGGCCAGCTGTCCCTGGGGCAGACATGCGCTAGCCTCCAGGCGCCTACTCTGAACTCGCCGAATCAGCTCTCTGAAATAATGCGGAGTCAGATGCCGTCTTCCTCCATGATGGGGAAGCTCGGAGGAAGCATGGTGTTTAAGGGGAAGGAGTGGGCACAGTCCCCCAAAGCTCCCTAATCTGCGCACGGGCCTAGTGCAGGGATCCTGTCGCCTCCTCTCTCCTGTGGTGAAGGCACTGGCCTAGACCCGGAGTCTGCCTGATAGCCGGAGCAAATGGCAAAGCCTAACCTACCACAGAAGATGGTCATAGGCATAGAGTGCCATGCTAGGCCAAGCACGCTGCTGCAGGGTTGTGACTGTGTCTGCTTAGTTCCGCATAGCAAGGTGAATCCCGGGCGTAACCTCGGAGCCCGGGAAAGCAAGTCCCAAGAGGCACCAGCTCTCCCACGGCTCTTCTTCGCTGCCGCGCAGAGTGAACACCCAAAGCCTTTCTGAGGAAGCAGCAGCGAAGTGCGGTTCGTGCCAAGCTGAAAACCTCTGCGTAAGCATAGTATTCCCTGGGAAATCAGAGTCGGATCTGAGGGCTGCTGTTGCTGCTTGCTTTAGACTCGTATTCGCAGCACGATGGGAGAAACCCGCATAGAGCGAAAGCCTCTTTGCCCTGGCATCCCCTCTGGGAAAGCACACCATTATTTCGGAAATCAGAGTCCGGTCTGAGTTATGCTCCTGTTTGCGTGAGCTGGTCTCCTCAGCACGGTGTAATAAACCCGCAGGGAGCGAAATCCTCTATGCCTGGGCTTCCCCTCTGCCTGAGAGAGAAGCGCCGTTGCGCCTCTGGAAAGAGCATTAAAGAAAAGGGACACGTTTTTCAGGGCGGTCCCAAGGAGTAGTCTGTGGTAGGTGCAGCACGCTGCTCGGGGAGAAGAGCAAGTGCTGTTGGCCATGGTCTCGAAAAGGTGGCGAAGCAGGAGACCGGCCCTGGAAGGCACAGCGCCCGGAGGAAATACAAATGTCACCCACTCCCAGTGCAGAGAGACAGAAGCCTAGCTGCGAAGGAGACAGGAGAGGATGAGTAGGGCAGGGCATGTGCTCCACTCTTGGGAAGGAGTCTGGGCGGAGAGCATGCCTGTCCTTAACTCTGGGCCCAAGGAGACAGCAGTTCCTTGGCCACCCGTCCCTGGGGCAGACATGCGCTAGCCACCAGGCGCCTACTCTGAACTCGCAGAAACAGCTCCCTGAAATAACGGGGAGTCAGATGCCATCTTCCTCCAGGATGTGGAAGCTCGGAGGAGGCACGAGGTTTAAGGGGAAGGAGTGGGCACAGTCCCACAATCTCTCTAATCTGTGCACGGGCCGTGTGTAGGGATCCTGTCGCCTCCTCTCTCCTGTGGTGAAGGCACTGGCCTAGACCCCTAGGTTGCCTGAGAGCCGGAGCAAAAGCCAAAGCCTAACCTACCCCAGGAAATGGTCATAGGCATAGAGTGCCATGCTAGGCCAAGCACGCTGCTGCAGGGTTGTGACTGTGTCTGCTTAGTTCGGCATAGCAAGGTGAATCCCGGGCGTAAACTCGGAGACCGGGAGAGCAAGTCCCAAGAGGCAACAGCTCTCCCGCGGCTCTTCTTCCCTCCCGCGCAGAGTGAACACCCAAAGCCTTTCTGAGGAAGCAGCAGCGAAGTGCGGTTCGTGCCATGTGAAAACCTCTGCGAAAGCATAGCAGTCGCTGGGAAATCAGAGTCGGATCTGAGAGCTGCTGTTGCTGCTTGCTTTAGCCTAGTATTTGCAGAACGATGGGAGAAACCCGCATGGAGCGAAAGCCTCTTTGCCCTGGCATCCCCTCTGGGAAAGCACAGCATTCTTTGGGAAATCAGAGTCCGGTCTGAGGGATGCTCCTGTTTGCTTGAGCTGGTCTCCTCAGCACGGTGTAATAAACCCATATGGAGCGAAATCCTCTATGCCTGGGCATCCCTGCTGCATGGGAGAGAAGCGCGATTGCACCTGTGGAAAGAGCCTTAAGGAAAGGGAAATGTTTTTCACTCTGCTCCGCAGGAGCATATCTGTGGAAAGTGCAGCAAGCTGCCGGAGAGAAGAGCAGGAGCCGTTGGACTTCTGGTCTGGAAAAGATTGCGAAGCAGGAGAGCCGGCAATACAAGTATCCCCGGCTCCCAGTGCAGAGAGACAGAAGCCTGGCTGCTAAGGAGACAGGAAGGGATGCGTAGGGCAGGGCGCGTGCTCCACTCTTAGGAAGGAATCTGGGCAGAAAGCATGCCTGTCCTGAGCCTCTGGGCCCAAGGAGACAGCAGCTCCTTGGCCAGCTGTCCCTGGGGCAGACATGCGCTAGCCTCCAGGCGCCTACTCTGAACTCGCCGAATCAGCTCTCTGAAATAATGCGGAGTCAGATGCCGTCTTCCTCCATGATGGGGAAGCTCGGAGGAAGCATGGTGTTTAAGGGGAAGGAGTGGGCACAGTCCCCCAAAGCTCCCTAATCTGCGCACGGGCCTAGTGCAGGGATCCTGTCGCCTCCTCTCTCCTGTGGTGAAGGCACTGGCCTAGACCCGGAGTCTGCCTGATAGCCGGAGCAAATGGCAAAGCCTAACCTACCACAGAAGATGGTCATAGGCATAGAGTGCCATGCTAGGCCAAGCACGCTGCTGCAGGGTTGTGACTGTGTCTGCTTAGTTCCGCATAGCAAGGTGAATCCCGGGCGTAACCTCGGAGCCCGGGAAAGCAAGTCCCAAGAGGCACCAGCTCTCCCGCGGCTCTTCTTCGCTGCCGCGCAGAGTGAACACCCAAAGCCTTTCTGAGGAAGCAGCAGCGAAGTGCGGTTCGTGCCAAGCTGAAAACCTCTGCGTAAGCATAGTATTCCCTGGGAAATCAGAGTCGGATCTGAGGGCTGCTGTTGCTGCTTGCTTTAGACTCGTATTCGCAGCACGATGGGAGAAACCCGCATAGAGCGAAAGCCTCTTTGCCCTGGCATCCCCTCTGGGAAAGCACACCATTATTTCGGAAATCAGAGTCCGGTCTGAGTTATGCTCCTGTTTGCGTGAGCTGGTCTCCTCAGCACGGTGTAATAAACCCGCAGGGAGCGAAATCCTCTATGCCTGGGCATCCCGTCTGCCTGAGAGAGAAGCGCCGTTGCGCCTCTGGAAAGAGCATTAAAGAAAAGGGGCACGTTTTTCAGGGCGGTCCCAAGGAGTAGTCTGTGGTAGGTGCAGCACGCTGCTCGGGGAGAAGAGCAAGTGCTGTTGGCCATGGTCTCGAAAAGGTGGCGAAGCAGGAGACCGGCCCTGGAAGGCACAGCGCCCGGAGGAAATACAAATGTCACCCACTCCCAGTGCAGAGAGACAGAAGCCTAGCTGCGAAGGAGACAGGAGAGGATGAGTAGGGCAGGGCATGTGCTCCACTCTTGGGAAGGAGTCTGGGCGGAGAGCATGCCTGTCCTTAACTCTGGGCCCAAGGAGACAGCAGTTCCTTGGCCACCCGTCCCTGGGGCAGACATGCGCTAGCCACCAGGCGCCTACTCTGAACTCGCAGAAACAGCTCCCTGAAATAACGGGGAGTCAGATGCCATCTTCCTCCAGGATGTGGAAGCTCGGAGGAGGCACGAGGTTTAAGGGGAAGGAGTGGGCACAGTCCCACAAACTCTCTAATCTGTGCACGGGCCGTGTGTAGGGATCCTGTCGCCTCCTCTCTCCTGTGGTGAAGGCACTGGCCTAGACCCCTAGGTTGCCTGAGAGCCGGAGCAAAAGCCAAAGCCTAACCTACCCCAGGAAATGGTCATAGGCATAGAGTGCCATGCTAGGCCAAGCACGCTGCTGCAGGGTTGTGACTGTGTCTGCTTAGTTCGGCATAGCAAGGTGAATCCCGGGCGTAAACTCGGAGACCGGGAGAGCAAGTCCCAAGAGGCAACAGCTCTCCCGCGGCTCTTCTTCGCTGCCGCGCAGAGTGAACACCCAAAGCCTTTCTGAGGAAGCAGCAGCGAAGTGCGGTTCGTGCCAAGCTGAAAACCTCTGCGTAAGCATAGTATTCCCTGGGAAATCAGAGTCGGATCTGAGGGCTGCTGTTGCTGCTTGCTTTAGCCTAGTATTTGCAGAACGATGGGAGAAACCCGCATGGAGCGAAAGCCTCTTTGCCCTGGCATCCCCTCTGGGAAAGCACAGCATTCTTTGGGAAATCAGAGTCCGGTCTGAGGGATGCTCCTGTTTGCTTGAGCTGGTCTCCTCAGCACGGTGTAATAAACCCATATGGAGCGAAATCCTCTATGCCTGGGCATCCCTGCTGCATGGGAGAGAAGCGCGATTGCACCTGTGGAAGGAGCCTTAAGGAAAGGGAAATGTTTTTCACTCTGCTCCGCAGGAGCATATCTGTGGAAAGTGCAGCAAGCTGCCGGAGAGAAGAGCAGGAGCCGTTGGACTTCTGGTCTGGAAAAGATTGCGAAGCAGGAGAGCCGGCGATACAAGTATCCCCGGCTCCCAGTGCAGAGAGACAGAAGCCTGGCTGCTAAGGAGACAGGAAGGGATGCGTAGGGCAGGGCGCGTGCTCCACTCTTAGGAAGGAATCTGGGCAGAAAGCATGCCTGTCCTGAGCCTCTGGGCCCAAGGAGACAGCAGCTCCTTGGCCAGCTGTCCCTGGGGCAGACATGCGCTAGCCTCCAGGCGCCTACTCTGAACTCGCCGAATCAGCTCTCTGAAATAATGCGGAGTCAGATGCCGTCTTCCTCCATGATGGGGAAGCTCGGAGGAAGCATGGTGTTTAAGGGGAAGGAGTGGGCACAGTCCCCCAAAGCTCCCTAATCTGCGCACGGGCCTAGTGCAGGGATCCTGTCGCCTCCTCTCTCCTGTGGTGAAGGCACTGGCCTAGACCCGGAGTCTGCCTGATAGCCGGAGCAAATGGCAAAGCCTAACCTACCACAGAAGATGGTCATAGGCATAGAGTGCCATGCTAGGCCAAGCACGCTGCTGCAGGGTTGTGACTGTGTCTGCTTAGTTCCGCATAGCAAGGTGAATCCCGGGCGTAACCTCGGAGCCCGGGAAAGCAAGTCCCAAGAGGCACCAGCTCTCCCGCGGCTCTTCTTCGCTGCCGCGCAGAGTGAACACCCAAAGCCTTTCTGAGGAAGCAGCAGCGAAGTGCGGTTCGTGCCAAGCTGAAAACCTCTGCGTAAGCATAGTATTCCCTGGGAAATCAGAGTCGGATCTGAGGGCTGCTGTTGCTGCTTGCTTTAGACTCGTATTCGCAGCACGATGGGAGAAACCCGCATAGAGCGAAAGCCTCTTTGCCCTGGCATCCCCTCTGGGAAAGCACACCATTATTTCGGAAATCAGAGTCCGGTCTGAGTTATGCTCCTGTTTGCGTGAGCTGGTCTCCTCAGCACGGTGTAATAAACCCGCAGGGAGCGAAATCCTCTATGCCTGGGCATCCCGTCTGCCTGAGAGAGAAGCGCCGTTGCGCCTCTGGAAAGAGCATTAAAGAAAAGGGGCACGTTTTTCAGGGCGGTCCCAAGGAGTAGTCTGTGGTAGGTGCAGCACGCTGCTCGGGGAGAAGAGCAAGTGCTGTTGGCCATGGTCTCGAAAAGGTGGCGAAGCAGGAGACCGGCCCTGGAAGGCACAGCGCCCGGAGGAAATACAAATGTCACCCACTCCCAGTGCAGAGAGACAGAAGCCTAGCTGCGAAGGAGACAGGAGAGGATGAGTAGGGCAGGGCATGTGCTCCACTCTTGGGAAGGAGTCTGGGCGGAGAGCATGCCTGTCCTTAACTCTGGGCCCAAGGAGACAGCAGTTCCTTGGCCACCCGTCCCTGGGGCAGACATGCGCTAGCCACCAGGCGCCTACTCTGAACTCGCAGAAACAGCTCCCTGAAATAACGGGGAGTCAGATGCCATCTTCCTCCAGGATGTGGAAGCTCGGAGGAGGCACGAGGTTTAAGGGGAAGGAGTGGGCACAGTCCCACAAACTCTCTAATCTGTGCACGGGCCGTGTGTAGGGATCCTGTCGCCTCCTCTCTCCTGTGGTGAAGGCACTGGCCTAGACCCCTAGGTTGCCTGAGAGCCGGAGCAAAAGCCAAAGCCTAACCTACCCCAGGAAATGGTCATAGGCATAGAGTGCCATGCTAGGCCAAGCACGCTGCTGCAGGGTTGTGACTGTGTCTGCTTAGTTCGGCATAGCAAGGTGAATCCCGGGCGTAAACTCGGAGACCGGGAGAGCAAGTCCCAAGAGGCAACAGCTCTCCCGCGGCTCTTCTTCCCTCCCGCGCAGAGTGAACACCCAAAGCCTTTCTGAGGAAGCAGCAGCGAAGTGCGGTTCGTGCCATGTGAAAACCTCTGCGAAAGCATAGCAGTCGCTGGGAAATCAGAGTCGGATCTGAGAGCTGCTGTTGCTGCTTGCTTTAGCCTAGTATTTGCAGAACGATGGGAGAAACCCGCATGGAGCGAAAGCCTCTTTGCCCTGGCATCCCCTCTGGGAAAGCACAGCATTCTTTGGGAAATCAGAGTCCGGTCTGAGGGATGCTCCTGTTTGCTTGAGCTGGTCTCCTCAGCACGGTGTAATAAACCCATATGGAGCGAAATCCTCTATGCCTGGGCATCCCTGCTGCATGGGAGAGAAGCGCGATTGCACCTGTGGAAAGAGCCTTAAGGAAAGGGAAATGTTTTTCACTCTGCTCCGCAGGAGCATATCTGTGGAAAGTGCAGCAAGCTGCCGGAGAGAAGAGCAGGAGCCGTTGGACTTCTGGTCTGGAAAAGATTGCGAAGCAGGAGAGCCGGCAATACAAGTATCCCCGGCTCCCAGTGCAGAGAGACAGAAGCCTGGCTGCTAAGGAGACAGGAAGGGATGCGTAGGGCAGGGCGCGTGCTCCACTCTTAGGAAGGAATCTGGGCAGAAAGCATGCCTGTCCTGAGCCTCTGGGCCCAAGGAGACAGCAGCTCCTTGGCCAGCTGTCCCTGGGGCAGACATGCGCTAGCCTCCAGGCGCCTACTCTGAACTCGCCGAATCAGCTCTCTGAAATAATGCGGAGTCAGATGCCGTCTTCCTCCATGATGGGGAAGCTCGGAGGAAGCATGGTGTTTAAGGGGAAGGAGTGGGCACAGTCCCCCAAAGCTCCCTAATCTGCGCACGGGCCTAGTGCAGGGATCCTGTCGCCTCCTCTCTCCTGTGGTGAAGGCACTGGCCTAGACCCGGAGTCTGCCTGATAGCCGGAGCAAATGGCAAAGCCTAACCTACCACAGAAGATGGTCATAGGCATAGAGTGCCATGCTAGGCCAAGCACGCTGCTGCAGGGTTGTGACTGTGTCTGCTTAGTTCCGCATAGCAAGGTGAATCCCGGGCGTAACCTCGGAGCCCGGGAAAGCAAGTCCCAAGAGGCACCAGCTCTCCCGCGGCTCTTCTTCGCTGCCGCGCAGAGTGAACACCCAAAGCCTTTCTGAGGAAGCAGCAGCGAAGTGCGGTTCGTGCCAAGCTGAAAACCTCTGCGTAAGCATAGTATTCCCTGGGAAATCAGAGTCGGATCTGAGGGCTGCTGTTGCTGCTTGCTTTAGACTCGTATTCGCAGCACGATGGGAGAAACCCGCTTAGAGCGAAAGCCTCTTTGCCCTGGCATCCCCTCTGGGAAAGCACACCATTATTTCGGAAATCAGAGTCCGGTCTGAGTTATGCTCCTGTTTGCGTGAGCTGGTCTCCTCAGCACGGTGTAATAAACCCGCAGGGAGCGAAATCCTCTATGCCTGGGCATCCCCTCTGCCTGAGAGAGAAGCGCCGTTGCGCCTCTGGAAAGAGCATTAAAGAAAAGGGACACGTTTTTCAGGGCGGTCCCAAGGAGTAGTCTGTGGTAGGTGCAGCACGCTGCTCGGGGAGAAGAGCAAGTGCTGTTGGCCATGGTCTCGAAAAGGTGGCGAAGCAGGAGACCGGCCCTGGAAGGCACAGCGCCCGGAGGAAATACAAATGTCACCCACTCCCAGTGCAGAGAGACAGAAGCCTAGCTGCGAAGGAGACAGGAGAGGATGAGTAGGGCAGGGCATGTGCTCCACTCTTGGGAAGTAGTCTGGGCGGAGAGCATGCCTGTCCTTAACTCTGGGCCCAAGGAGACAGCAGTTCCTTGGCCACCCGTCCCTGGGGCAGACATGCGCTAGCCACCAGGCGCCTACTCTGAACTCGCAGAAACAGCTCCCTGAAATAACGGGGAGTCAGATGCCATCTTCCTCCAGGATGTGGAAGCTCGGAGGAGGCACGAGGTTTAAGGGGAAGGAGTGGGCACAGTCCCACAAACTCTCTAATCTGTGCACGGGCCGTGTGTAGGGATCCTGTCGCCTCCTCTCTCCTGTGGTGAAGGCACTGGCCTAGACCCCTAGGTTGCCTGAGAGCCGGAGCAAAAGCCAAAGCCTAACCTACCCCAGGAAATGGTCATAGGCATAGAGTGCCATGCTAGGCCAAGCACGCTGCTGCAGGGTTGTGACTGTGTCTGCTTAGTTCGGCATAGCAAGGTGAATCCCGGGCGTAAACTCGGAGACCGGGAGAGCAAGTCCCAAGAGGCAACAGCTCTCCCGCGGCTCTTCTTCCCTCCCGCGCAGAGTGAACACCCAAAGCCTTTCTGAGGAAGCAGCAGCGAAGTGCGGTTCGTGCCATGTGAAAACCTCTGCGAAAGCATAGCAGTCGCTGGGAAATTAGAGTCGGATCTGAGAGCTGCTGTTGCTGCTTGCTTTAGCCTAGTATTTGCAGAACGATGGGAGAAACCCGCATGGAGCGAAAGCCTCTTTGCCCTGGCATCCCCTCTGGGAAAGCACAGCATTCTTTGGGAAATCAGAGTCCGGTCTGAGGGATGCTCCTGTTTGCTTGAGCTGGTCTCCTCAGCACGGTGTAATAAACCCATATGGAGCGAAATCCTCTATGCCTGGGCATCCCTGCTGCATGGGAGAGAAGCGCGATTGCACCTGTGGAAAGAGCCTTAAGGAAAGGGAAATGTTTTTCACTCTGCTCCGCAGGAGCATATCTGTGGAAAGTGCAGCAAGCTGCCGGAGAGAAGAGCAGGAGCCGTTGGACTTCTGGTCTGGAAAAGATTGCGAAGCAGGAGAGCCGGCAATACAAGTATCCCCGGCTCCCAGTGCAGAGAGACAGAAGCCTGGCTGCTAAGGAGACAGGAAGGGATGCGTAGGGCAGGGCGCGTGCTCCACTCTTAGGAAGGAATCTGGGCAGAAAGCATGCCTGTCCTGAGCCTCTGGGCCCAAGGAGACAGCAGCTCCTTGGCCAGCTGTCCCTGGGGCAGACATGCGCTAGCCTCCAGGCGCCTACTCTGAACTCGCCGAATCAGCTCTCTGAAATAATGCGGAGTCAGATGCCGTCTTCCTCCATGATGGGGAAGCTCGGAGGAAGCATGGTGTTTAAGGGGAAGGAGTGGGCACAGTCCCCCAAAGCTCCCTAATCTGCGCACGGGCCTAGTGCAGGGATCCTGTCGCCTCCTCTCTCCTGTGGTGAAGGCACTGGCCTAGACCCGGAGTCTGCCTGATAGCCGGAGCAAATGGCAAAGCCTAACCTACCACAGAAGATGGTCATAGGCATAGAGTGCCATGCTAGGCCAAGCACGCTGCTGCAGGGTTGTGACTGTGTCTGCTTAGTTCCGCATAGCAAGGTGAATCCCGGGCGTAACCTCGGAGCCCGGGAAAGCAAGTCCCAAGAGGCACCAGCTCTCCCGCGGCTCTTCTTCGCTGCCGCGCAGAGTGAACACCCAAAGCCTTTCTGAGGAAGCAGCAGCGAAGTGCGGTTCGTGCCAAGCTGAAAACCTCTGCGTAAGCATAGTATTCCCTGGGAAATCAGAGTCGGATCTGAGGGCTGCTGTTGCTGCTTGCTTTAGACTCGTATTCGCAGCACGATGGGAGAAACCCGCTTAGAGCGAAAGCCTCTTTGCCCTGGCATCCCCTCTGGGAAAGCACACCATTATTTCGGAAATCAGAGTCCGGTCTGAGTTATGCTCCTGTTTGCGTGAGCTGGTCTCCTCAGCACGGTGTAATAAACCCGCAGGGAGCGAAATCCTCTATGCCTGGGCATCCCCTCTGCCTGAGAGAGAAGCGCCGTTGCGCCTCTGGAAAGAGCATTAAAGAAAAGGGACACGTTTTTCAGGGCGGTCCCAAGGAGTAGTCTGTGGTAGGTGCAGCACGCTGCTCGGGGAGAAGAGCAAGTGCTGTTGGCCATGGTCTCGAAAAGGTGGCGAAGCAGGAGACCGGCCCTGGAAGGCACAGCGCCCGGAGGAAATACAAATGTCACCCACTCCCAGTGCAGAGAGACAGAAGCCTAGCTGCGAAGGAGACAGGAGAGGATGAGTAGGGCAGGGCATGTGCTCCACTCTTGGGAAGGAGTCTGGGCGGAGAGCATGCCTGTCCTTAACTCTGGGCCCAAGGAGACAGCAGTTCCTTGGCCACCCGTCCCTGGGGCAGACATGCGCTAGCCACCAGGCGCCTACTCTGAACTCGCAGAAACAGCTCCCTGAAATAACGGGGAGTCAGATGCCATCTTCCTCCAGGATGTGGAAGCTCGGAGGAGGCACGAGGTTTAAGGGGAAGGAGTGGGCACAGTCCCACAAACTCTCTAATCTGTGCACGGGCCGTGTGTAGGGATCCTGTCGCCTCCTCTCTCCTGTGGTGAAGGCACTGGCCTAGACCCCTAGGTTGCCTGAGAGCCGGAGCAAAAGCCAAAGCCTAACCTACCCCAGGAAATGGTCATAGGCATAGAGTGCCATGCTAGGCCAAGCACGCTGCTGCAGGGTTGTGACTGTGTCTGCTTAGTTCGGCATAGCAAGGTGAATCCCGGGCGTAAACTCGGAGACCGGGAGAGCAAGTCCCAAGAGGCAACAGCTCTCCCGCGGCTCTTCTTCGCTGCCGCGCAGAGTGAACACCCAAAGCCTTTCTGAGGAAGCAGCAGCGAAGTGCGGTTCGTGCCAAGCTGAAAACCTCTGCGTAAGCATAGTATTCCCTGGGAAATCAGAGTCGGATCTGAGGGCTGCTGTTGCTGCTTGCTTTAGCCTAGTATTTGCAGAACGATGGGAGAAACCCGCATGGAGCGAAAGCCTCTTTGCCCTGGCATCCCCTCTGGGAAAGCACAGCATTCTTTGGGAAATCAGAGTCCGGTCTGAGGGATGCTCCTGTTTGCTTGAGCTGGTCTCCTCAGCACGGTGTAATAAACCCATATGGAGCGAAATCCTCTATGCCTGGGCATCCCTGCTGCATGGGAGAGAAGCGCGATTGCACCTGTGGAAGGAGCCTTAAGGAAAGGGAAATGTTTTTCACTCTGCTCCGCAGGAGCATATCTGTGGAAAGTGCAGCAAGCTGCCGGAGAGAAGAGCAGGAGCCGTTGGACTTCTGGTCTGGAAAAGATTGCGAAGCAGGAGAGCCGGCGATACAAGTATCCCCGGCTCCCAGTGCAGAGAGACAGAAGCCTGGCTGCTAAGGAGACAGGAAGGGATGCGTAGGGCAGGGCGCGTGCTCCACTCTTAGGAAGGAATCTGGGCAGAAAGCATGCCTGTCCTGAGCCTCTGGGCCCAAGGAGACAGCAGCTCCTTGGCCAGCTGTCCCTGGGGCAGACATGCGCTAGCCTCCAGGCGCCTACTCTGAACTCGCCGAATCAGCTCTCTGAAATAATGCGGAGTCAGATGCCGTCTTCCTCCATGATGGGGAAGCTCGGAGGAAGCATGGTGTTTAAGGGGAAGGAGTGGGCACAGTCCCCCAAAGCTCCCTAATCTGCGCACGGGCCTAGTGCAGGGATCCTGTCGCCTCCTCTCTCCTGTGGTGAAGGCACTGGCCTAGACCCGGAGTCTGCCTGATAGCCGGAGCAAATGGCAAAGCCTAACCTACCACAGAAGATGGTCATAGGCATAGAGTGCCATGCTAGGCCAAGCACGCTGCTGCAGGGTTGTGACTGTGTCTGCTTAGTTCCGCATAGCAAGGTGAATCCCGGGCGTAACCTCGGAGCCCGGGAAAGCAAGTCCCAAGAGGCACCAGCTCTCCCGCGGCTCTTCTTCGCTGCCGCGCAGAGTGAACACCCAAAGCCTTTCTGAGGAAGCAGCAGCGAAGTGCGGTTCGTGCCAAGCTGAAAACCTCTGCGTAAGCATAGTATTCCCTGGGAAATCAGAGTCGGATCTGAGGGCTGCTGTTGCTGCTTGCTTTAGACTCGTATTCGCAGCACGATGGGAGAAACCCGCATAGAGCGAAAGCCTCTTTGCCCTGGCATCCCCTCTGGGAAAGCACACCATTATTTCGGAAATCAGAGTCCGGTCTGAGTTATGCTCCTGTTTGCGTGAGCTGGTCTCCTCAGCACGGTGTAATAAACCCGCAGGGAGCGAAATCCTCTATGCCTGGGCATCCCGTCTGCCTGAGAGAGAAGCGCCGTTGCGCCTCTGGAAAGAGCATTAAAGAAAAGGGGCACGTTTTTCAGGGCGGTCCCAAGGAGTAGTCTGTGGTAGGTGCAGCACGCTGCTCGGGGAGAAGAGCAAGTGCTGTTGGCCATGGTCTCGAAAAGGTGGCGAAGCAGGAGACCGGCCCTGGAAGGCACAGCGCCCGGAGGAAATACAAATGTCACCCACTCCCAGTGCAGAGAGACAGAAGCCTAGCTGCGAAGGAGACAGGAGAGGATGAGTAGGGCAGGGCATGTGCTCCACTCTTGGGAAGGAGTCTGGGCGGAGAGCATGCCTGTCCTTAACTCTGGGCCCAAGGAGACAGCAGTTCCTTGGCCACCCGTCCCTGGGGCAGACATGCGCTAGCCACCAGGCGCCTACTCTGAACTCGCAGAAACAGCTCCCTGAAATAACGGGGAGTCAGATGCCATCTTCCTCCAGGATGTGGAAGCTCGGAGGAGGCACGAGGTTTAAGGGGAAGGAGTGGGCACAGTCCCACAAACTCTCTAATCTGTGCACGGGCCGTGTGTAGGGATCCTGTCGCCTCCTCTCTCCTGTGGTGAAGGCACTGGCCTAGACCCCTAGGTTGCCTGAGAGCCGGAGCAAAAGCCAAAGCCTAACCTACCCCAGGAAATGGTCATAGGCATAGAGTGCCATGCTAGGCCAAGCACGCTGCTGCAGGGTTGTGACTGTGTCTGCTTAGTTCGGCATAGCAAGGTGAATCCCGGGCGTAAACTCGGAGACCGGGAGAGCAAGTCCCAAGAGGCAACAGCTCTCCCGCGGCTCTTCTTCCCTCCCGCGCAGAGTGAACACCCAAAGCCTTTCTGAGGAAGCAGCAGCGAAGTGCGGTTCGTGCCATGTGAAAACCTCTGCGAAAGCATAGCAGTCGCTGGGAAATCAGAGTCGGATCTGAGAGCTGCTGTTGCTGCTTGCTTTAGCCTAGTATTTGCAGAACGATGGGAGAAACCCGCATGGAGCGAAAGCCTCTTTGCCCTGGCATCCCCTCTGGGAAAGCACAGCATTCTTTGGGAAATCAGAGTCCGGTCTGAGGGATGCTCCTGTTTGCTTGAGCTGGTCTCCTCAGCACGGTGTAATAAACCCATATGGAGCGAAATCCTCTATGCCTGGGCATCCCTGCTGCATGGGAGAGAAGCGCGATTGCACCTGTGGAAAGAGCCTTAAGGAAAGGGAAATGTTTTTCACTCTGCTCCGCAGGAGCATATCTGTGGAAAGTGCAGCAAGCTGCCGGAGAGAAGAGCAGGAGCCGTTGGACTTCTGGTCTGGAAAAGATTGCGAAGCAGGAGAGCCGGCAATACAAGTATCCCCGGCTCCCAGTGCAGAGAGACAGAAGCCTGGCTGCTAAGGAGACAGGAAGGGATGCGTAGGGCAGGGCGCGTGCTCCACTCTTAGGAAGGAATCTGGGCAGAAAGCATGCCTGTCCTGAGCCTCTGGGCCCAAGGAGACAGCAGCTCCTTGGCCAGCTGTCCCTGGGGCAGACATGCGCTAGCCTCCAGGCGCCTACTCTGAACTCGCCGAATCAGCTCTCTGAAATAATGCGGAGTCAGATGCCGTCTTCCTCCATGATGGGGAAGCTCGGAGGAAGCATGGTGTTTAAGGGGAAGGAGTGGGCACAGTCCCCCAAAGCTCCCTAATCTGCGCACGGGCCTAGTGCAGGGATCCTGTCGCCTCCTCTCTCCTGTGGTGAAGGCACTGGCCTAGACCCGGAGTCTGCCTGATAGCCGGAGCAAATGGCAAAGCCTAACCTACCACAGAAGATGGTCATAGGCATAGAGTGCCATGCTAGGCCAAGCACGCTGCTGCAGGGTTGTGACTGTGTCTGCTTAGTTCCGCATAGCAAGGTGAATCCCGGGCGTAACCTCGGAGCCCGGGAAAGCAAGTCCCAAGAGGCACCAGCTCTCCCGCGGCTCTTCTTCGCTGCCGCGCAGAGTGAACACCCAAAGCCTTTCTGAGGAAGCAGCAGCGAAGTGCGGTTCGTGCCAAGCTGAAAACCTCTGCGTAAGCATAGTATTCCCTGGGAAATCAGAGTCGGATCTGAGGGCTGCTGTTGCTGCTTGCTTTAGACTCGTATTCGCAGCACGATGGGAGAAACCCGCTTAGAGCGAAAGCCTCTTTGCCCTGGCATCCCCTCTGGGAAAGCACACCATTATTTCGGAAATCAGAGTCCGGTCTGAGTTATGCTCCTGTTTGCGTGAGCTGGTCTCCTCAGCACGGTGTAATAAACCCGCAGGGAGCGAAATCCTCTATGCCTGGGCATCCCCTCTGCCTGAGAGAGAAGCGCCGTTGCGCCTCTGGAAAGAGCATTAAAGAAAAGGGACACGTTTTTCAGGGCGGTCCCAAGGAGTAGTCTGTGGTAGGTGCAGCACGCTGCTCGGGGAGAAGAGCAAGTGCTGTTGGCCATGGTCTCGAAAAGGTGGCGAAGCAGGAGACCGGCCCTGGAAGGCACAGCGCCCGGAGGAAATACAAATGTCACCCACTCCCAGTGCAGAGAGACAGAAGCCTAGCTGCGAAGGAGACAGGAGAGGATGAGTAGGGCAGGGCATGTGCTCCACTCTTGGGAAGTAGTCTGGGCGGAGAGCATGCCTGTCCTTAACTCTGGGCCCAAGGAGACAGCAGTTCCTTGGCCACCCGTCCCTGGGGCAGACATGCGCTAGCCACCAGGCGCCTACTCTGAACTCGCAGAAACAGCTCCCTGAAATAACGGGGAGTCAGATGCCATCTTCCTCCAGGATGTGGAAGCTCGGAGGAGGCACGAGGTTTAAGGGGAAGGAGTGGGCACAGTCCCACAAACTCTCTAATCTGTGCACGGGCCGTGTGTAGGGATCCTGTCGCCTCCTCTCTCCTGTGGTGAAGGCACTGGCCTAGACCCCTAGGTTGCCTGAGAGCCGGAGCAAAAGCCAAAGCCTAACCTACCCCAGGAAATGGTCATAGGCATAGAGTGCCATGCTAGGCCAAGCACGCTGCTGCAGGGTTGTGACTGTGTCTGCTTAGTTCGGCATAGCAAGGTGAATCCCGGGCGTAAACTCGGAGACCGGGAGAGCAAGTCCCAAGAGGCAACAGCTCTCCCGCGGCTCTTCTTCCCTCCCGCGCAGAGTGAACACCCAAAGCCTTTCTGAGGAAGCAGCAGCGAAGTGCGGTTCGTGCCATGTGAAAACCTCTGCGAAAGCATAGCAGTCGCTGGGAAATTAGAGTCGGATCTGAGAGCTGCTGTTGCTGCTTGCTTTAGCCTAGTATTTGCAGAACGATGGGAGAAACCCGCATGGAGCGAAAGCCTCTTTGCCCTGGCATCCCCTCTGGGAAAGCACAGCATTCTTTGGGAAATCAGAGTCCGGTCTGAGGGATGCTCCTGTTTGCTTGAGCTGGTCTCCTCAGCACGGTGTAATAAACCCATATGGAGCGAAATCCTCTATGCCTGGGCATCCCTGCTGCATGGGAGAGAAGCGCGATTGCACCTGTGGAAAGAGCCTTAAGGAAAGGGAAATGTTTTTCACTCTGCTCCGCAGGAGCATATCTGTGGAAAGTGCAGCAAGCTGCCGGAGAGAAGAGCAGGAGCCGTTGGACTTCTGGTCTGGAAAAGATTGCGAAGCAGGAGAGCCGGCAATACAAGTATCCCCGGCTCCCAGTGCAGAGAGACAGAAGCCTGGCTGCTAAGGAGACAGGAAGGGATGCGTAGGGCAGGGCGCGTGCTCCACTCTTAGGAAGGAATCTGGGCAGAAAGCATGCCTGTCCTGAGCCTCTGGGCCCAAGGAGACAGCAGCTCCTTGGCCAGCTGTCCCTGGGGCAGACATGCGCTAGCCTCCAGGCGCCTACTCTGAACTCGCCGAATCAGCTCTCTGAAATAATGCGGAGTCAGATGCCGTCTTCCTCCATGATGGGGAAGCTCGGAGGAAGCATGGTGTTTAAGGGGAAGGAGTGGGCACAGTCCCCCAAAGCTCCCTAATCTGCGCACGGGCCTAGTGCAGGGATCCTGTCGCCTCCTCTCTCCTGTGGTGAAGGCACTGGCCTAGACCCGGAGTCTGCCTGATAGCCGGAGCAAATGGCAAAGCCTAACCTACCACAGAAGATGGTCATAGGCATAGAGTGCCATGCTAGGCCAAGCACGCTGCTGCAGGGTTGTGACTGTGTCTGCTTAGTTCCGCATAGCAAGGTGAATCCCGGGCGTAACCTCGGAGCCCGGGAAAGCAAGTCCCAAGAGGCACCAGCTCTCCCGCGGCTCTTCTTCGCTGCCGCGCAGAGTGAACACCCAAAGCCTTTCTGAGGAAGCAGCAGCGAAGTGCGGTTCGTGCCAAGCTGAAAACCTCTGCGTAAGCATAGTATTCCCTGGGAAATCAGAGTCGGATCTGAGGGCTGCTGTTGCTGCTTGCTTTAGACTCGTATTCGCAGCACGATGGGAGAAACCCGCTTAGAGCGAAAGCCTCTTTGCCCTGGCATCCCCTCTGGGAAAGCACACCATTATTTCGGAAATCAGAGTCCGGTCTGAGTTATGCTCCTGTTTGCGTGAGCTGGTCTCCTCAGCACGGTGTAATAAACCCGCAGGGAGCGAAATCCTCTATGCCTGGGCATCCCCTCTGCCTGAGAGAGAAGCGCCGTTGCGCCTCTGGAAAGAGCATTAAAGAAAAGGGACACGTTTTTCAGGGCGGTCCCAAGGAGTAGTCTGTGGTAGGTGCAGCACGCTGCTCGGGGAGAAGAGCAAGTGCTGTTGGCCATGGTCTCGAAAAGGTGGCGAAGCAGGAGACCGGCCCTGGAAGGCACAGCGCCCGGAGGAAATACAAATGTCACCCACTCCCAGTGCAGAGAGACAGAAGCCTAGCTGCGAAGGAGACAGGAGAGGATGAGTAGGGCAGGGCATGTGCTCCACTCTTGGGAAGGAGTCTGGGCGGAGAGCATGCCTGTCCTTAACTCTGGGCCCAAGGAGACAGCAGTTCCTTGGCCACCCGTCCCTGGGGCAGACATGCGCTAGCCACCAGGCGCCTACTCTGAACTCGCAGAAACAGCTCCCTGAAATAACGGGGAGTCAGATGCCATCTTCCTCCAGGATGTGGAAGCTCGGAGGAGGCACGAGGTTTAAGGGGAAGGAGTGGGCACAGTCCCACAAACTCTCTAATCTGTGCACGGGCCGTGTGTAGGGATCCTGTCGCCTCCTCTCTCCTGTGGTGAAGGCACTGGCCTAGACCCCTAGGTTGCCTGAGAGCCGGAGCAAAAGCCAAAGCCTAACCTACCCCAGGAAATGGTCATAGGCATAGAGTGCCATGCTAGGCCAAGCACGCTGCTGCAGGGTTGTGACTGTGTCTGCTTAGTTCGGCATAGCAAGGTGAATCCCGGGCGTAAACTCGGAGACCGGGAGAGCAAGTCCCAAGAGGCAACAGCTCTCCCGCGGCTCTTCTTCGCTGCCGCGCAGAGTGAACACCCAAAGCCTTTCTGAGGAAGCAGCAGCGAAGTGCGGTTCGTGCCAAGCTGAAAACCTCTGCGTAAGCATAGTATTCCCTGGGAAATCAGAGTCGGATCTGAGGGCTGCTGTTGCTGCTTGCTTTAGCCTAGTATTTGCAGAACGATGGGAGAAACCCGCATGGAGCGAAAGCCTCTTTGCCCTGGCATCCCCTCTGGGAAAGCACAGCATTCTTTGGGAAATCAGAGTCCGGTCTGAGGGATGCTCCTGTTTGCTTGAGCTGGTCTCCTCAGCACGGTGTAATAAACCCATATGGAGCGAAATCCTCTATGCCTGGGCATCCCTGCTGCATGGGAGAGAAGCGCGATTGCACCTGTGGAAGGAGCCTTAAGGAAAGGGAAATGTTTTTCACTCTGCTCCGCAGGAGCATATCTGTGGAAAGTGCAGCAAGCTGCCGGAGAGAAGAGCAGGAGCCGTTGGACTTCTGGTCTGGAAAAGATTGCGAAGCAGGAGAGCCGGCGATACAAGTATCCCCGGCTCCCAGTGCAGAGAGACAGAAGCCTGGCTGCTAAGGAGACAGGAAGGGATGCGTAGGGCAGGGCGCGTGCTCCACTCTTAGGAAGGAATCTGGGCAGAAAGCATGCCTGTCCTGAGCCTCTGGGCCCAAGGAGACAGCAGCTCCTTGGCCAGCTGTCCCTGGGGCAGACATGCGCTAGCCTCCAGGCGCCTACTCTGAACTCGCCGAATCAGCTCTCTGAAATAATGCGGAGTCAGATGCCGTCTTCCTCCATGATGGGGAAGCTCGGAGGAAGCATGGTGTTTAAGGGGAAGGAGTGGGCACAGTCCCCCAAAGCTCCCTAATCTGCGCACGGGCCTAGTGCAGGGATCCTGTCGCCTCCTCTCTCCTGTGGTGAAGGCACTGGCCTAGACCCGGAGTCTGCCTGATAGCCGGAGCAAATGGCAAAGCCTAACCTACCACAGAAGATGGTCATAGGCATAGAGTGCCATGCTAGGCCAAGCACGCTGCTGCAGGGTTGTGACTGTGTCTGCTTAGTTCCGCATAGCAAGGTGAATCCCGGGCGTAACCTCGGAGCCCGGGAAAGCAAGTCCCAAGAGGCACCAGCTCTCCCGCGGCTCTTCTTCGCTGCCGCGCAGAGTGAACACCCAAAGCCTTTCTGAGGAAGCAGCAGCGAAGTGCGGTTCGTGCCAAGCTGAAAACCTCTGCGTAAGCATAGTATTCCCTGGGAAATCAGAGTCGGATCTGAGGGCTGCTGTTGCTGCTTGCTTTAGACTCGTATTCGCAGCACGATGGGAGAAACCCGCATAGAGCGAAAGCCTCTTTGCCCTGGCATCCCCTCTGGGAAAGCACACCATTATTTCGGAAATCAGAGTCCGGTCTGAGTTATGCTCCTGTTTGCGTGAGCTGGTCTCCTCAGCACGGTGTAATAAACCCGCAGGGAGCGAAATCCTCTATGCCTGGGCTTCCCCTCTGCCTGAGAGAGAAGCGCCGTTGCGCCTCTGGAAAGAGCATTAAAGAAAAGGGACACGTTTTTCAGGGCGGTCCCAAGGAGTAGTCTGTGGTAGGTGCAGCACGCTGCTCGGGGAGAAGAGCAAGTGCTGTTGGCCATGGTCTCGAAAAGGTGGCGAAGCAGGAGACCGGCCCTGGAAGGCACAGCGCCCGGAGGAAATACAAATGTCACCCACTCCCAGTGCAGAGAGACAGAAGCCTAGCTGCGAAGGAGACAGGAGAGGATGAGTAGGGCAGGGCATGTGCTCCACTCTTGGGAAGTAGTCTGGGCGGAGAGCATGCCTGTCCTTAACTCTGGGCCCAAGGAGACAGCAGTTCCTTGGCCACCCGTCCCTGGGGCAGACATGCGCTAGCCACCAGGCGCCTACTCTGAACTCGCAGAAACAGCTCCCTGAAATAACGGGGAGTCAGATGCCATCTTCCTCCAGGATGTGGAAGCTCGGAGGAGGCACGAGGTTTAAGGGGAAGGAGTGGGCACAGTCCCACAAACTCTCTAATCTGTGCACGGGCCGTGTGTAGGGATCCTGTCGCCTCCTCTCTCCTGTGGTGAAGGCACTGGCCTAGACCCCTAGGTTGCCTGAGAGCCGGAGCAAAAGCCAAAGCCTAACCTACCCCAGGAAATGGTCATAGGCATAGAGTGCCATGCTAGGCCAAGCACGCTGCTGCAGGGTTGTGACTGTGTCTGCTTAGTTCGGCATAGCAAGGTGAATCCCGGGCGTAAACTCGGAGACCGGGAGAGCAAGTCCCAAGAGGCAACAGCTCTCCCGCGGCTCTTCTTCCCTCCCGCGCAGAGTGAACACCCAAAGCCTTTCTGAGGAAGCAGCAGCGAAGTGCGGTTCGTGCCATGTGAAAACCTCTGCGAAAGCATAGCAGTCGCTGGGAAATTAGAGTCGGATCTGAGAGCTGCTGTTGCTGCTTGCTTTAGCCTAGTATTTGCAGAACGATGGGAGAAACCCGCATGGAGCGAAAGCCTCTTTGCCCTGGCATCCCCTCTGGGAAAGCACAGCATTCTTTGGGAAATCAGAGTCCGGTCTGAGGGATGCTCCTGTTTGCTTGAGCTGGTCTCCTCAGCACGGTGTAATAAACCCATATGGAGCGAAATCCTCTATGCCTGGGCATCCCTGCTGCATGGGAGAGAAGCGCGATTGCACCTGTGGAAAGAGCCTTAAGGAAAGGGAAATGTTTTTCACTCTGCTCCGCAGGAGCATATCTGTGGAAAGTGCAGCAAGCTGCCGGAGAGAAGAGCAGGAGCCGTTGGACTTCTGGTCTGGAAAAGATTGCGAAGCAGGAGAGCCGGCAATACAAGTATCCCCGGCTCCCAGTGCAGAGAGACAGAAGCCTGGCTGCTAAGGAGACAGGAAGGGATGCGTAGGGCAGGGCGCGTGCTCCACTCTTAGGAAGGAATCTGGGCAGAAAGCATGCCTGTCCTGAGCCTCTGGGCCCAAGGAGACAGCAGCTCCTTGGCCAGCTGTCCCTGGGGCAGACATGCGCTAGCCTCCAGGCGCCTACTCTGAACTCGCCGAATCAGCTCTCTGAAATAATGCGGAGTCAGATGCCGTCTTCCTCCATGATGGGGAAGCTCGGAGGAAGCATGGTGTTTAAGGGGAAGGAGTGGGCACAGTCCCCCAAAGCTCCCTAATCTGCGCACGGGCCTAGTGCAGGGATCCTGTCGCCTCCTCTCTCCTGTGGTGAAGGCACTGGCCTAGACCCGGAGTCTGCCTGATAGCCGGAGCAAATGGCAAAGCCTAACCTACCACAGAAGATGGTCATAGGCATAGAGTGCCATGCTAGGCCAAGCACGCTGCTGCAGGGTTGTGACTGTGTCTGCTTAGTTCCGCATAGCAAGGTGAATCACGGGCGTAACCTCGGAGCCCGGGAAAGCAAGTCCCAAGAGGCACCAGCTCTCCCGCGGCTCTTCTTCGCTGCCGCGCAGAGTGAACACCCAAAGCCTTTCTGAGGAAGCAGCAGCGAAGTGCGGTTCGTGCCAAGCTGAAAACCTCTGCGTAAGCATAGTATTCCCTGGGAAATCAGAGTCGGATCTGAGGGCTGCTGTTGCTGCTTGCTTTAGACTCGTATTCGCAGCACGATGGGAGAAACCCGCATAGAGCGAAAGCCTCTTTGCCCTGGCATCCCCTCTGGGAAAGCACACCATTATTTCGGAAATCAGAGTCCGGTCTGAGTTATGCTCCTGTTTGCGTGAGCTGGTCTCCTCAGCACGGTGTAATAAACCCGCAGGGAGCGAAATCCTCTATGCCTGGGCATCCCCTCTGCCTGAGAGAGAAGCGCCGTTGCGCCTCTGGAAAGAGCATTAAAGAAAAGGGACACGTTTTTCAGGGCGGTCCCAAGGAGTAGTCTGTGGTAGGTGCAGCACGCTGCTCGGGGAGAAGAGCAAGTGCTGTTGGCCATGGTCTCGAAAAGGTGGCGAAGCAGGAGACCGGCCCTGGAAGGCACAGCGCCCGGAGGAAATACAAATGTCACCCACTCCCAGTGCAGAGAGACAGAAGCCTAGCTGCGAAGGAGACAGGAGAGGATGAGTAGGGCAGGGCATGTGCTCCACTCTTGGGAAGGAGTCTGGGCGGAGAGCATGCCTGTCCTTAACTCTGGGCCCAAGGAGACAGCAGTTCCTTGGCCACCCGTCCCTGGGGCAGACATGCGCTAGCCACCAGGCGCCTACTCTGAACTCGCAGAAACAGCTCCCTGAAATAACGGGGAGTCAGATGCCATCTTCCTCCAGGATGTGGAAGCTCGGAGGAGGCACGAGGTTTAAGGGGAAGGAGTGGGCACAGTCCCACAAACTCTCTAATCTGTGCACGGGCCGTGTGTAGGGATCCTGTCGCCTCCTCTCTCCTGTGGTGAAGGCACTGGCCTAGACCCCTAGGTTGCCTGAGAGCCGGAGCAAAAGCCAAAGCCTAACCTACCCCAGGAAATGGTCATAGGCATAGAGTGCCATGCTAGGCCAAGCACGCTGCTGCAGGGTTGTGACTGTGTCTGCTTAGTTCGGCATAGCAAGGTGAATCCCGGGCGTAAACTCGGAGACCGGGAGAGCAAGTCCCAAGAGGCAACAGCTCTCCCGCGGCTCTTCTTCGCTGCCGCGCAGAGTGAACACCCAAAGCCTTTCTGAGGAAGCAGCAGCGAAGTGCGGTTCGTGCCAAGCTGAAAACCTCTGCGTAAGCATAGTATTCCCTGGGAAATCAGAGTCGGATCTGAGGGCTGCTGTTGCTGCTTGCTTTAGCCTAGTATTTGCAGAACGATGGGAGAAACCCGCATGGAGCGAAAGCCTCTTTGCCCTGGCATCCCCTCTGGGAAAGCACAGCATTCTTTGGGAAATCAGAGTCCGGTCTGAGGGATGCTCCTGTTTGCTTGAGCTGGTCTCCTCAGCACGGTGTAATAAACCCATATGGAGCGAAATCCTCTATGCCTGGGCATCCCTGCTGCATGGGAGAGAAGCGCGATTGCACCTGTGGAAGGAGCCTTAAGGAAAGGGAAATGTTTTTCACTCTGCTCCGCAGGAGCATATCTGTGGAAAGTGCAGCAAGCTGCCGGAGAGAAGAGCAGGAGCCGTTGGACTTCTGGTCTGGAAAAGATTGCGAAGCAGGAGAGCCGGCGATACAAGTATCCCCGGCTCCCAGTGCAGAGAGACAGAAGCCTGGCTGCTAAGGAGACAGGAAGGGATGCGTAGGGCAGGGCGCGTGCTCCACTCTTAGGAAGGAATCTGGGCAGAAAGCATGCCTGTCCTGAGCCTCTGGGCCCAAGGAGACAGCAGCTCCTTGGCCAGCTGTCCCTGGGGCAGACATGCGCTAGCCTCCAGGCGCCTACTCTGAACTCGCCGAATCAGCTCTCTGAAATAATGCGGAGTCAGATGCCGTCTTCCTCCATGATGGGGAAGCTCGGAGGAAGCATGGTGTTTAAGGGGAAGGAGTGGGCACAGTCCCCCAAAGCTCCCTAATCTGCGCACGGGCCTAGTGCAGGGATCCTGTCGCCTCCTCTCTCCTGTGGTGAAGGCACTGGCCTAGACCCGGAGTCTGCCTGATAGCCGGAGCAAATGGCAAAGCCTAACCTACCACAGAAGATGGTCATAGGCATAGAGTGCCATGCTAGGCCAAGCACGCTGCTGCAGGGTTGTGACTGTGTCTGCTTAGTTCCGCATAGCAAGGTGAATCCCGGGCGTAACCTCGGAGCCCGGGAAAGCAAGTCCCAAGAGGCACCAGCTCTCCCGCGGCTCTTCTTCGCTGCCGCGCAGAGTGAACACCCAAAGCCTTTCTGAGGAAGCAGCAGCGAAGTGCGGTTCGTGCCAAGCTGAAAACCTCTGCGTAAGCATAGTATTCCCTGGGAAATCAGAGTCGGATCTGAGGGCTGCTGTTGCTGCTTGCTTTAGACTCGTATTCGCAGCACGATGGGAGAAACCCGCATAGAGCGAAAGCCTCTTTGCCCTGGCATCCCCTCTGGGAAAGCACACCATTATTTCGGAAATCAGAGTCCGGTCTGAGTTATGCTCCTGTTTGCGTGAGCTGGTCTCCTCAGCACGGTGTAATAAACCCGCAGGGAGCGAAATCCTCTATGCCTGGGCTTCCCCTCTGCCTGAGAGAGAAGCGCCGTTGCGCCTCTGGAAAGAGCATTAAAGAAAAGGGACACGTTTTTCAGGGCGGTCCCAAGGAGTAGTCTGTGGTAGGTGCAGCACGCTGCTCGGGGAGAAGAGCAAGTGCTGTTGGCCATGGTCTCGAAAAGGTGGCGAAGCAGGAGACCGGCCCTGGAAGGCACAGCGCCCGGAGGAAATACAAATGTCACCCACTCCCAGTGCAGAGAGACAGAAGCCTAGCTGCGAAGGAGACAGGAGAGGATGAGTAGGGCAGGGCATGTGCTCCACTCTTGGGAAGGAGTCTGGGCGGAGAGCATGCCTGTCCTTAACTCTGGGCCCAAGGAGACAGCAGTTCCTTGGCCACCCGTCCCTGGGGCAGACATGCGCTAGCCACCAGGCGCCTACTCTGAACTCGCAGAAACAGCTCCCTGAAATAACGGGGAGTCAGATGCCATCTTCCTCCAGGATGTGGAAGCTCGGAGGAGGCACGAGGTTTAAGGGGAAGGAGTGGGCACAGTCCCACAAACTCTCTAATCTGTGCACGGGCCGTGTGTAGGGATCCTGTCGCGTCCTCTCTCCTGTGGTGAAGGCACTGGCCTAGACCCCTAGGTTGCCTGAGAGCCGGAGCAAAAGCCAAAGCCTAACCTACCCCAGGAAATGGTCATAGGCATAGAGTGCCATGCTAGGCCAAGCACGCTGCTGCAGGGTTGTGACTGTGTCTGCTTAGTTCGGCATAGCAAGGTGAATCCCGGGCGTAAACTCGGAGACCGGGAGAGCAAGTCCCAAGAGGCAACAGCTCTCCCGCGGCTCTTCTTCCCTCCCGCGCAGAGTGAACACCCAAAGCCTTTCTGAGGAAGCAGCAGCGAAGTGCGGTTCGTGCCATGTGAAAACCTCTGCGAAAGCATAGCAGTCGCTGGGAAATTAGAGTCGGATCTGAGAGCTGCTGTTGCTGCTTGCTTTAGCCTAGTATTTGCAGAACGATGGGAGAAACCCGCATGGAGCGAAAGCCTCTTTGCCCTGGCATCCCCTCTGGGAAAGCACAGCATTCTTTGGGAAATCAGAGTCCGGTCTGAGGGATGCTCCTGTTTGCTTGAGCTGGTCTCCTCAGCACGGTGTAATAAACCCATATGGAGCGAAATCCTCTATGCCTGGGCATCCCTGCTGCATGGGAGAGAAGCGCGATTGCACCTGTGGAAAGAGCCTTAAGGAAAGGGAAATGTTTTTCACTCTGCTCCGCAGGAGCATATCTGTGGAAAGTGCAGCAAGCTGCCGGAGAGAAGAGCAGGAGGCGTTGGACTTCTGGTCTGGAAAAGATTGCGAAGCAGGAGAGCCGGCAATACAAGTATCCCCGGCTCCCAGTGCAGAGAGACAGAAGCCTGGCTGCTAAGGAGACAGGAAGGGATGCGTAGGGCAGGGCGCGTGCTCCACTCTTAGGAAGGAATCTGGGCAGAAAGCATGCCTGTCCTGAGCCTCTGGGCCCAAGGAGACAGCAGCTCCTTGGCCAGCTGTCCCTGGGGCAGACATGCGCTAGCCTCCAGGCGCCTACTCTGAACTCGCCGAATCAGCTCTCTGAAATAATGCGGAGTCAGATGCCGTCTTCCTCCATGATGGGGAAGCTCGGAGGAAGCATGGTGTTTAAGGGGAAGGAGTGGGCACAGTCCCCCAAAGCTCCCTAATCTGCGCACGGGCCTAGTGCAGGGATCCTGTCGCCTCCTCTCTCCTGTGGTGAAGGCACTGGCCTAGACCCGGAGTCTGCCTGATAGCCGGAGCAAATGGCAAAGCCTAACCTACCACAGAAGATGGTCATAGGCATAGAGTGCCATGCTAGGCCAAGCACGCTGCTGCAGGGTTGTGACTGTGTCTGCTTAGTTCCGCATAGCAAGGTGAATCCCGGGCGTAACCTCGGAGCCCGGGAAAGCAAGTCCCAAGAGGCACCAGCTCTCCCGCGGCTCTTCTTCGCTGCCGCGCAGAGTGAACACCCAAAGCCTTTCTGAGGAAGCAGCAGCGAAGTGCGGTTCGTGCCAAGCTGAAAACCTCTGCGTAAGCATAGTATTCCCTGGGAAATCAGAGTCGGATCTGAGGGCTGCTGTTGCTGCTTGCTTTAGACTCGTATTCGCAGCACGATGGGAGAAACCCGCATAGAGCGAAAGCCTCTTTGCCCTGGCATCCCCTCTGGGAAAGCACACCATTATTTCGGAAATCAGAGTCCGGTCTGAGTTATGCTCCTGTTTGCGTGAGCTGGTCTCCTCAGCACGGTGTAATAAACCCGCAGGGAGCGAAATCCTCTATGCCTGGGCATCCCCTCTGCCTGAGAGAGAAGCGCCGTTGCGCCTCTGGAAAGAGCATTAAAGAAAAGGGACACGTTTTTCAGGGCGGTCCCAAGGAGTAGTCTGTGGTAGGTGCAGCACGCTGCTCGGGGAGAAGAGCAAGTGCTGTTGGCCATGGTCTCGAAAAGGTGGCGAAGCAGGAGACCGGCCCTGGAAGGCACAGCGCCCGGAGGAAATACAAATGTCACCCACTCCCAGTGCAGAGAGACAGAAGCCTAGCTGCGAAGGAGACAGGAGAGGATGAGTAGGGCAGGGCATGTGCTCCACTCTTGGGAAGGAGTCTGGGCGGAGAGCATGCCTGTCCTTAACTCTGGGCCCAAGGAGACAGCAGTTCCTTGGCCACCCGTCCCTGGGGCAGACATGCGCTAGCCACCAGGCGCCTACTCTGAACTCGCAGAAACAGCTCCCTGAAATAACGGGGAGTCAGATGCCATCTTCCTCCAGGATGTGGAAGCTCGGAGGAGGCACGAGGTTTAAGGGGAAGGAGTGGGCACAGTCCCACAAACTCTCTAATCTGTGCACGGGCCGTGTGTAGGGATCCTGTCGCCTCCTCTCTCCTGTGGTGAAGGCACTGGCCTAGACCCCTAGGTTGCCTGAGAGCCGGAGCAAAAGCCAAAGCCTAACCTACCCCAGGAAATGGTCATAGGCATAGAGTGCCATGCTAGGCCAAGCACGCTGCTGCAGGGTTGTGACTGTGTCTGCTTAGTTCGGCATAGCAAGGTGAATCCCGGGCGTAAACTCGGAGACCGGGAGAGCAAGTCCCAAGAGGCAACAGCTCTCCCGCGGCTCTTCTTCCCTCCCGCGCAGAGTGAACACCCAAAGCCTTTCTGAGGAAGCAGCAGCGAAGTGCGGTTCGTGCCAAGCTGAAAACCTCTGCGTAAGCATAGTATTCCCTGGGAAATCAGAGTCGGATCTGAGGGCTGCTGTTGCTGCTTGCTTTAGCCTAGTATTTGCAGAACGATGGGAGAAACCCGCATGGAGCGAAAGCCTCTTTGCCCTGGCATCCCCTCTGGGAAAGCACAGCATTCTTTGGGAAATCAGAGTCCGGTCTGAGGGATGCTCCTGTTTGCTTGAGCTGGTCTCCTCAGCACGGTGTAATAAACCCATATGGAGCGAAATCCTCTATGCCTGGGCATCCCTGCTGCATGGGAGAGAAGCGCGATTGCACCTGTGGAAGGAGCCTTAAGGAAAGGGAAATGTTTTTCACTCTGCTCCGCAGGAGCATATCTGTGGAAAGTGCAGCAAGCTGCCGGAGAGAAGAGCAGGAGCCGTTGGACTTCTGGTCTGGAAAAGATTGCGAAGCAGGAGAGCCGGCGATACAAGTATCCCCGGCTCCCAGTGCAGAGAGACAGAAGCCTGGCTGCTAAGGAGACAGGAAGGGATGCGTAGGGCAGGGCGCGTGCTCCACTCTTAGGAAGGAATCTGGGCAGAAAGCATGCCTGTCCTGAGCCTCTGGGCCCAAGGAGACAGCAGCTCCTTGGCCAGCTGTCCCTGGGGCAGACATGCGCTAGCCTCCAGGCGCCTACTCTGAACTCGCCGAATCAGCTCTCTGAAATAATGCGGAGTCAGATGCCGTCTTCCTCCATGATGGGGAAGCTCGGAGGAAGCATGGTGTTTAAGGGGAAGGAGTGGGCACAGTCCCCCAAAGCTCCCTAATCTGCGCACGGGCCTAGTGCAGGGATCCTGTCGCCTCCTCTCTCCTGTGGTGAAGGCACTGGCCTAGACCCGGAGTCTGCCTGATAGCCGGAGCAAATGGCAAAGCCTAACCTACCACAGAAGATGGTCATAGGCATAGAGTGCCATGCTAGGCCAAGCACGCTGCTGCAGGGTTGTGACTGTGTCTGCTTAGTTCCGCATAGCAAGGTGAATCCCGGGCGTAACCTCGGAGCCCGGGAAAGCAAGTCCCAAGAGGCACCAGCTCTCCCGCGGCTCTTCTTCGCTGCCGCGCAGAGTGAACACCCAAAGCCTTTCTGAGGAAGCAGCAGCGAAGTGCGGTTCGTGCCAAGCTGAAAACCTCTGCGTAAGCATAGTATTCCCTGGGAAATCAGAGTCGGATCTGAGGGCTGCTGTTGCTGCTTGCTTTAGACTCGTATTCGCAGCACGATGGGAGAAACCCGCATAGAGCGAAAGCCTCTTTGCCCTGGCATCCCCTCTGGGAAAGCACACCATTATTTCGGAAATCAGAGTCCGGTCTGAGTTATGCTCCTGTTTGCGTGAGCTGGTCTCCTCAGCACGGTGTAATAAACCCGCAGGGAGCGAAATCCTCTATGCCTGGGCATCCCCTCTGCCTGAGAGAGAAGCGCCGTTGCGCCTCTGGAAAGAGCATTAAAGAAAAGGGACACGTTTTTCAGGGCGGTCCCAAGGAGTAGTCTGTGGTAGGTGCAGCACGCTGCTCGGGGAGAAGAGCAAGTGCTGTTGGCCATGGTCTCGAAAAGGTGGCGAAGCAGGAGACCGGCCCTGGAAGGCACAGCGCCCGGAGGAAATACAAATGTCACCCACTCCCAGTGCAGAGAGACAGAAGCCTAGCTGCGAAGGAGACAGGAGAGGATGAGTAGGGCAGGGCATGTGCTCCACTCTTGGGAAGGAGTCTGGGCGGAGAGCATGCCTGTCCTTAACTCTGGGCCCAAGGAGACAGCAGTTCCTTGGCCACCCGTCCCTGGGGCAGACATGCGCTAGCCACCAGGCGCCTACTCTGAACTCGCAGAAACAGCTCCCTGAAATAACGGGGAGTCAGATGCCATCTTCCTCCAGGATGTGGAAGCTTGGAGGAGGCACGAGGTTTAAGGGGAAGGAGTGGGCACAGTCCCACAAACTCTCTAATCTGTGCACGGGCCGTGTGTAGGGATCCTGTCGCGTCCTCTCTCCTGTGGTGAAGGCACTGGCCTAGACCCCTAGGTTGCCTGAGAGCCGGAGCAAAAGCCAAAGCCTAACCTACCCCAGGAAATGGTCATAGGCATAGAGTGCCATGCTAGGCCAAGCACGCTGCTGCAGGGTTGTGACTGTGTCTGCTTAGTTCGGCATAGCAAGGTGAATCCCGGGCGTAAACTCGGAGACCGGGAGAGCAAGTCCCAAGAGGCAACAGCTCTCCCGCGGCTCTTCTTCCCTCCCGCGCAGAGTGAACACCCAAAGCCTTTCTGAGGAAGCAGCAGCGAAGTGCGGTTCGTGCCATGTGAAAACCTCTGCGAAAGCATAGCAGTCGCTGGGAAATTAGAGTCGGATCTGAGAGCTGCTGTTGCTGCTTGTTTTAGCCTAGTATTTGCAGAACGATGGGAGAAACCCGCATGGAGCGAAAGCCTCTTTGCCCTGGCATCCCCTCTGGGAAAGCACAGCATTCTTTGGGAAATCAGAGTCCGGTCTGAGGGATGCTCCTGTTTGCTTGAGCTGGTCTCCTCAGCACGGTGTAATAAACCCATATGGAGCGAAATCCTCTATGCCTGGGCATCCCTGCTGCATGGGAGAGAAGCGCGATTGCACGTGTGGAAAGAGCCTTAAGGAAAGGGAAATGTTTTTCACTCTGCTCCGCAGGAGCATATCTGTGGAAAGTGCAGCAAGCTGCCGGAGAGAAGAGCAGGAGCCGTTGGACTTCTGGTCTGGAAAAGATTGCGAAGCAGGAGAGCCGGCAATACAAGTATCCCCGGCTCCCAGTGCAGAGAGACAGAAGCCTGGCTGCTAAGGAGACAGGAAGGGATGCGTAGGGCAGGGCGCGTGCTCCACTCTTAGGAAGGAATCTGGGCAGAAAGCATGCCTGTCCTGAGCCTCTGGGCCCAAGGAGACAGCAGCTCCTTGGCCAGCTGTCCCTGGGGCAGACATGCGCTAGCCTCCAGGCGCCTACTCTGAACTCGCCGAATCAGCTCTCTGAAATAATGCGGAGTCAGATGCCGTCTTCCTCCATGATGGGGAAGCTCGGAGGAAGCATGGTGTTTAAGGGGAAGGAGTGGGCACAGTCCCCCAAAGCTCCCTAATCTGCGCACGGGCCTAGTGCAGGGATCCTGTCGCCTCCTCTCTCCTGTGGTGAAGGCACTGGCCTAGACCCGGAGTCTGCCTGATAGCCGGAGCAAATGGCAAAGCCTAACCTACCACAGAAGATGGTCATAGGCATAGAGTGCCATGCTAGGCCAAGCACGCTGCTGCAGGGTTGTGACTGTGTCTGCTTAGTTCCGCATAGCAAGGTGAATCCCGGGCGTAACCTCGGAGCCCGGGAAAGCAAGTCCCAAGAGGCACCAGCTCTCCCGCGGCTCTTCTTCGCTGCCGCGCAGAGTGAACACCCAAAGCCTTTCTGAGGAAGCAGCAGCGAAGTGCGGTTCGTGCCAAGCTGAAAACCTCTGCGTAAGCATAGTATTCCCTGGGAAATCAGAGTCGGATCTGAGGGCTGCTGTTGCTGCTTGCTTTAGACTCGTATTCGCAGCACGATGGGAGAAACCCGCATAGAGCGAAAGCCTCTTTGCCCTGGCATCCCCTCTGGGAAAGCACACCATTATTTCGGAAATCAGAGTCCGGTCTGAGTTATGCTCCTGTTTGCGTGAGCTGGTCTCCTCAGCACGGTGTAATAAACCCGCAGGGAGCGAAATCCTCTATGCCTGGGCATCCCCTCTGCCTGAGAGAGAAGCGCCGTTGCGCCTCTGGAAAGAGCATTAAAGAAAAGGGACACGTTTTTCAGGGCGGTCCCAAGGAGTAGTCTGTGGTAGGTGCAGCACGCTGCTCGGGGAGAAGAGCAAGTGCTGTTGGCCATGGTCTCGAAAAGGTGGCGAAGCAGGAGACCGGCCCTGGAAGGCACAGCGCCCGGAGGAAATACAAATGTCACCCACTCCCAGTGCAGAGAGACAGAAGCCTAGCTGCGAAGGAGACAGGAGAGGATGAGTAGGGCAGGGCATGTGCTCCACTCTTGGGAAGGAGTCTGGGCGGAGAGCATGCCTGTCCTTAACTCTGGGCCCAAGGAGACAGCAGTTCCTTGGCCACCCGTCCCTGGGGCAGACATGCGCTAGCCACCAGGCGCCTACTCTGAACTCGCAGAAACAGCTCCCTGAAATAACGGGGAGTCAGATGCCATCTTCCTCCAGGATGTGGAAGCTCGGAGGAGGCACGAGGTTTAAGGGGAAGGAGTGGGCACAGTCCCACAAACTCTCTAATCTGTGCACGGGCCGTGTGTAGGGATCCTGTCGCCTCCTCTCTCCTGTGGTGAAGGCACTGGCCTAGACCCCTAGGTTGCCTGAGAGCCGGAGCAAAAGCCAAAGCCTAACCTACCCCAGGAAATGGTCATAGGCATAGAGTGCCATGCTAGGCCAAGCACGCTGCTGCAGGGTTGTGACTGTGTCTGCTTAGTTCGGCATAGCAAGGTGAATCCCGGGCGTAAACTCGGAGACCGGGAGAGCAAGTCCCAAGAGGCAACAGCTCTCCCGCGGCTCTTCTTCCCTCCCGCGCAGAGTGAACACCCAAAGCCTTTCTGAGGAAGCAGCAGCGAAGTGCGGTTCGTGCCATGTGAAAACCTCTGCGAAAGCATAGCAGTCGCTGGGAAATTAGAGTCGGATCTGAGAGCTGCTGTTGCTGCTTGTTTTAGCCTAGTATTTGCAGAACGATGGGAGAAACCCGCATGGAGCGAAAGCCTCTTTGCCCTGGCATCCCCTCTGGGAAAGCACAGCATTCTTTGGGAAATCAGAGTCCGGTCTGAGGGATGCTCCTGTTTGCTTGAGCTGGTCTCCTCAGCACGGTGTAATAAACCCATATGGAGCGAAATCCTCTATGCCTGGGCATCCCTGCTGCATGGGAGAGAAGCGCGATTGCACCTGTGGAAAGAGCCTTAAGGAAAGGGAAATGTTTTTCACTCTGCTCCGCAGGAGCATATCTGTGGAAAGTGCAGCAAGCTGCCGGAGAGAAGAGCAGGAGCCGTTGGACTTCTGGTCTGGAAAAGATTGCGAAGCAGGAGAGCCGGCAATACAAGTATCCCCGGCTCCCAGTGCAGAGAGACAGAAGCCTGGCTGCTAAGGAGACAGGAAGGGATGCGTAGGGCAGGGCGCGTGCTCCACTCTTAGGAAGGAATCTGGGCAGAAAGCATGCCTGTCCTGAGCCTCTGGGCCCAAGGAGACAGCAGCTCCTTGGCCAGCTGTCCCTGGGGCAGACATGCGCTAGCCTCCAGGCGCCTACTCTGAACTCGCCGAATCAGCTCTCTGAAATAATGCGGAGTCAGATGCCGTCTTCCTCCATGATGGGGAAGCTCGGAGGAAGCATGGTGTTTAAGGGGAAGGAGTGGGCACAGTCCCCCAAAGCTCCCTAATCTGCGCACGGGCCTAGTGCAGGGATCCTGTCGCCTCCTCTCTCCTGTGGTGAAGGCACTGGCCTAGACCCGGAGTCTGCCTGATAGCCGGAGCAAATGGCAAAGCCTAACCTACCACAGAAGATGGTCATAGGCATAGAGTGCCATGCTAGGCCAAGCACGCTGCTGCAGGGTTGTGACTGTGTCTGCTTAGTTCCGCATAGCAAGGTGAATCCCGGGCGTAACCTCGGAGCCCGGGAAAGCAAGTCCCAAGAGGCACCAGCTCTCCCGCGGCTCTTCTTCGCTGCCGCGCAGAGTGAACACCCAAAGCCTTTCTGAGGAAGCAGCAGCGAAGTGCGGTTCGTGCCAAGCTGAAAACCTCTGCGTAAGCATAGTATTCCCTGGGAAATCAGAGTCGGATCTGAGGGCTGCTGTTGCTGCTTGCTTTAGACTCGTATTCGCAGCACGATGGGAGAAACCCGCATAGAGCGAAAGCCTCTTTGCCCTGGCATCCCCTCTGGGAAAGCACACCATTATTTCGGAAATCAGAGTCCGGTCTGAGTTATGCTCCTGTTTGCGTGAGCTGGTCTCCTCAGCACGGTGTAATAAACCCGCAGGGAGCGAAATCCTCTATGCCTGGGCATCCCCTCTGCCTGAGAGAGAAGCGCCGTTGCGCCTCTGGAAAGAGCATTAAAGAAAAGGGACACGTTTTTCAGGGCGGTCCCAAGGAGTAGTCTGTGGTAGGTGCAGCACGCTGCTCGGGGAGAAGAGCAAGTGCTGTTGGCCATGGTCTCGAAAAGGTGGCGAAGCAGGAGACCGGCCCTGGAAGGCACAGCGCCCGGAGGAAATACAAATGTCACCCACTCCCAGTGCAGAGAGACAGAAGCCTAGCTGCGAAGGAGACAGGAGAGGATGAGTAGGGCAGGGCATGTGCTCCACTCTTGGGAAGGAGTCTGGGCGGAGAGCATGCCTGTCCTTAACTCTGGGCCCAAGGAGACAGCAGTTCCTTGGCCACCCGTCCCTGGGGCAGACATGCGCTAGCCACCAGGCGCCTACTCTGAACTCGCAGAAACAGCTCCCTGAAATAACGGGGAGTCAGATGCCATCTTCCTCCAGGATGTGGAAGCTCGGAGGAGGCACGAGGTTTAAGGGGAAGGAGTGGGCACAGTCCCACAAACTCTCTAATCTGTGCACGGGCCGTGTGTAGGGATCCTGTCGCCTCCTCTCTCCTGTGGTGAAGGCACTGGCCTAGACCCCTAGGTTGCCTGAGAGCCGGAGCAAAAGCCAAAGCCTAACCTACCCCAGGAAATGGTCATAGGCATAGAGTGCCATGCTAGGCCAAGCACGCTGCTGCAGGGTTGTGACTGTGTCTGCTTAGTTCGGCATAGCAAGGTGAATCCCGGGCGTAAACTCGGAGACCGGGAGAGCAAGTCCCAAGAGGCAACAGCTCTCCCGCGGCTCTTCTTCGCTGCCGCGCAGAGTGAACACCCAAAGCCTTTCTGAGGAAGCAGCAGCGAAGTGCGGTTCGTGCCAAGCTGAAAACCTCTGCGTAAGCATAGTATTCCCTGGGAAATCAGAGTCGGATCTGAGGGCTGCTGTTGCTGCTTGCTTTAGCCTAGTATTTGCAGAACGATGGGAGAAACCCGCATGGAGCGAAAGCCTCTTTGCCCTGGCATCCCCTCTGGGAAAGCACAGCATTCTTTGGGAAATCAGAGTCCGGTCTGAGGGATGCTCCTGTTTGCTTGAGCTGGTCTCCTCAGCACGGTGTAATAAACCCATATGGAGCGAAATCCTCTATGCCTGGGCATCCCTGCTGCATGGGAGAGAAGCGCGATTGCACCTGTGGAAAGAGCCTTAAGGAAAGGGAAATGTTTTTCACTCTGCTCCGCAGGAGCATATCTGTGGAAAGTGCAGCAAGCTGCCGGAGAGAAGAGCAGGAGCCGTTGGACTTCTGGTCTGGAAAAGATTGCGAAGCAGGAGAGCCGGCGATACAAGTATCCCCGGCTCCCAGTGCAGAGAGACAGAAGCCTGGCTGCTAAGGAGACAGGAAGGGATGCGTAGGGCAGGGCGCGTGCTCCACTCTTAGGAAGGAATCTGGGCAGAAAGCATGCCTGTCCTGAGCCTCTGGGCCCAAGGAGACAGCAGCTCCTTGGCCAGCTGTCCCTGGGGCAGACATGCGCTAGCCTCCAGGCGCCTACTCTGAACTCGCCGAATCAGCTCTCTGAAATAATGCGGAGTCAGATGCCGTCTTCCTCCATGATGGGGAAGCTCGGAGGAAGCATGGTGTTTAAGGGGAAGGAGTGGGCACAGTCCCCCAAAGCTCCCTAATCTGCGCACGGGCCTAGTGCAGGGATCCTGTCGCCTCCTCTCTCCTGTGGTGAAGGCACTGGCCTAGACCCGGAGTCTGCCTGATAGCCGGAGCAAATGGCAAAGCCTAACCTACCACAGAAGATGGTCATAGGCATAGAGTGCCATGCTAGGCCAAGCACGCTGCTGCAGGGTTGTGACTGTGTCTGCTTAGTTCCGCATAGCAAGGTGAATCCCGGGCGTAACCTCGGAGCCCGGGAAAGCAAGTCCCAAGAGGCACCAGCTCTCCCGCGGCTCTTCTTCGCTGCCGCGCAGAGTGAACACCCAAAGCCTTTCTGAGGAAGCAGCAGCGAAGTGCGGTTCGTGCCAAGCTGAAAACCTCTGCGTAAGCATAGTATTCCCTGGGAAATCAGAGTCGGATCTGAGGGCTGCTGTTGCTGCTTGCTTTAGACTCGTATTCGCAGCACGATGGGAGAAACCCGCATAGAGCGAAAGCCTCTTTGCCCTGGCATCCCCTCTGGGAAAGCACACCATTATTTCGGAAATCAGAGTCCGGTCTGAGTTATGCTCCTGTTTGCGTGAGCTGGTCTCCTCAGCACGGTGTAATAAACCCGCAGGGAGCGAAATCCTCTATGCCTGGGCTTCCCCTCTGCCTGAGAGAGAAGCGCCGTTGCGCCTCTGGAAAGAGCATTAAAGAAAAGGGACACGTTTTTCAGGTCGGTCCCAAGGAGTAGTCTGTGGTAGGTGCAGCACGCTGCTCGGGGAGAAGAGCAAGTGCTGTTGGCCATGGTCTCGAAAAGGTGGCGAAGCAGGAGACCGGCCCTGGAAGGCACAGCGCCCGGAGGAAATACAAATGTCACCCACTCCCAGTGCAGAGAGACAGAAGCCTAGCTGCGAAGGAGACAGGAGAGGATGAGTAGGGCAGGGCATGTGCTCCACTCTTGGGAAGGAGTCTGGGCGGAGAGCATGCCTGTCCTTAACTCTGGGCCCAAGGAGACAGCAGTTCCTTGGCCACCCGTCCCTGGGGCAGACATGCGCTAGCCACCAGGCGCCTACTCTGAACTCGCAGAAACAGCTCCCTGAAATAACGGGGAGTCAGATGCCATCTTCCTCCAGGATGTGGAAGCTCGGAGGAGGCACGAGGTTTAAGGGGAAGGAGTGGGCACAGTCCCACAAACTCTCTAATCTGTGCACGGGCCGTGTGTAGGGATCCTGTCGCCTCCTCTCTCCTGTGGTGAAGGCACTGGCCTAGACCCCTAGGTTGCCTGAGAGCCGGAGCAAAAGCCAAAGCCTAACCTACCCCAGGAAATGGTCATAGGCATAGAGTGCCATGCTAGGCCAAGCACGCTGCTGCAGGGTTGTGACTGTGTCTGCTTAGTTCGGCATAGCAAGGTGAATCCCGGGCGTAAACTCGGAGACCGGGAGAGCAAGTCCCAAGAGGCAACAGCTCTCCCGCGGCTCTTCTTCCCTCCCGCGCAGAGTGAACACCCAAAGCCTTTCTGAGGAAGCAGCAGCGAAGTGCGGTTCGTGCCATGTGAAAACCTCTGCGAAAGCATAGCAGTCGCTGGGAAATCAGAGTCGGATCTGAGAGCTGCTGTTGCTGCTTGCTTTAGCCTAGTATTTGCAGAACGATGGGAGAAACCCGCATGGAGCGAAAGCCTCTTTGCCCTGGCATCCCCTCTGGGAAAGCACAGCATTCTTTGGGAAATCAGAGTCCGGTCTGAGGGATGCTCCTGTTTGCTTGAGCTGGTCTCCTCAGCACGGTGTAATAAACCCATATGGAGCGAAATCCTCTATGCCTGGGCATCCCTGCTGCATGGGAGAGAAGCGCGATTGCACCTGTGGAAAGAGCCTTAAGGAAAGGGAAATGTTTTTCACTCTGCTCCGCAGGAGCATATCTGTGGAAAGTGCAGCAAGCTGCCGGAGAGAAGAGCAGGAGGCGTTGGACTTCTGGTCTGGAAAAGATTGCGAAGCAGGAGAGCCGGCAATACAAGTATCCCCGGCTCCCAGTGCAGAGAGACAGAAGCCTGGCTGCTAAGGAGACAGGAAGGGATGCGTAGGGCAGGGCGCGTGCTCCACTCTTAGGAAGGAATCTGGGCAGAAAGCATGCCTGTCCTGAGCCTCTGGGCCCAAGGAGACAGCAGCTCCTTGGCCAGCTGTCCCTGGGGCAGACATGCGCTAGCCTCCAGGCGCCTACTCTGAACTCGCCGAATCAGCTCTCTGAAATAATGCGGAGTCAGATGCCGTCTTCCTCCATGATGGGGAAGCTCGGAGGAAGCATGGTGTTTAAGGGGAAGGAGTGGGCACAGTCCCCCAAAGCTCCCTAATCTGCGCACGGGCCTAGTGCAGGGATCCTGTCGCCTCCTCTCTCCTGTGGTGAAGGCACTGGCCTAGACCCGGAGTCTGCCTGATAGCCGGAGCAAATGGCAAAGCCTAACCTACCACAGAAGATGGTCATAGGCATAGAGTGCCATGCTAGGCCAAGCACGCTGCTGCAGGGTTGTGACTGTGTCTGCTTAGTTCCGCATAGCAAGGTGAATCCCGGGCGTAACCTCGGAGCCCGGGAAAGCAAGTCCCAAGAGGCACCAGCTCTCCCGCGGCTCTTCTTCGCTGCCGCGCAGAGTGAACACCCAAAGCCTTTCTGAGGAAGCAGCAGCGAAGTGCGGTTCGTGCCAAGCTGAAAACCTCTGCGTAAGCATAGTATTCCCTGGGAAATCAGAGTCGGATCTGAGGGCTGCTGTTGCTGCTTGCTTTAGACTCGTATTCGCAGCACGATGGGAGAAACCCGCATAGAGCGAAAGCCTCTTTGCCCTGGCATCCCCTCTGGGAAAGCACACCATTATTTCGGAAATCAGAGTCCGGTCTGAGTTATGCTCCTGTTTGCGTGAGCTGGTCTCCTCAGCACGGTGTAATAAACCCGCAGGGAGCGAAATCCTCTATGCCTGGGCATCCCCTCTGCCTGAGAGAGAAGCGCCGTTGCGCCTCTGGAAAGAGCATTAAAGAAAAGGGACACGTTTTTCAGGGCGGTCCCAAGGAGTAGTCTGTGGTAGGTGCAGCACGCTGCTCGGGGAGAAGAGCAAGTGCTGTTGGCCATGGTCTCGAAAAGGTGGCGAAGCAGGAGACCGGCCCTGGAAGGCACAGCGCCCGGAGGAAATACAAATGTCACCCACTCCCAGTGCAGAGAGACATTAGCCTAGCTGCGAAGGAGACAGGAGAGGATGAGTAGGGCAGGGCATGTGCTCCACTCTTGGGAAGGAGTCTGGGCGGAGAGCATGCCTGTCCTTAACTCTGGGCCCAAGGAGACAGCAGTTCCTTGGCCACCCGTCCCTGGGGCAGACATGCGCTAGCCACCAGGCGCCTACTCTGAACTCGCAGAAACAGCTCCCTGAAATAACGGGGAGTCAGATGCCATCTTCCTCCAGGATGTGGAAGCTCGGAGGAGGCACGAGGTTTAAGGGGAAGGAGTGGGCACAGTCCCACAAACTCTCTAATCTGTGCACGGGCCGTGTGTAGGGATCCTGTCGCCTCCTCTCTCCTGTGGTGAAGGCACTGGCCTAGACCCCTAGGTTGCCTGAGAGCCGGAGCAAAAGCCAAAGCCTAACCTACCCCAGGAAATGGTCATAGGCATAGAGTGCCATGCTAGGCCAAGCACGCTGCTGCAGGGTTGTGACTGTGTCTGCTTAGTTCGGCATAGCAAGGTGAATCCCGGGCGTAAACTCGGAGACCGGGAGAGCAAGTCCCAAGAGGCAACAGCTCTCCCGCGGCTCTTCTTCGCTGCCGCGCAGAGTGAACACCCAAAGCCTTTCTGAGGAAGCAGCAGCGAAGTGCGGTTCGTGCCATGTGAAAACCTCTGCGAAAGCATAGCAGTCGCTGGGAAATTAGAGTCGGATCTGAGAGCTGCTGTTGCTGCTTGCTTTAGCCTAGTATTTGCAGAACGATGGGAGAAACCCGCATGGAGCGAAAGCCTCTTTGCCCTGGCATCCCCTCTGGGAAAGCACAGCATTCTTTGGGAAATCAGAGTCCGGTCTGAGGGATGCTCCTGTTTGCTTGAGCTGGTCTCCTCAGCACGGTGTAATAAACCCATATGGAGCGAAATCCTCTATGCCTGGGCATCCCTGCTGCATGGGAGAGAAGCGCGATTGCACCTGTGGAAAGAGCCTTAAGGAAAGGGAAATGTTTTTCACTCTGCTCCGCAGGAGCATATCTGTGGAAAGTGCAGCAAGCTGCCGGAGAGAAGAGCAGGAGGCGTTGGACTTCTGGTCTGGAAAAGATTGCGAAGCAGGAGAGCCGGCAATACAAGTATCCCCGGCTCCCAGTGCAGAGAGACAGAAGCCTGGCTGCTAAGGAGACAGGAAGGGATGCGTAGGGCAGGGCGCGTGCTCCACTCTTAGGAAGGAATCTGGGCAGAAAGCATGCCTGTCCTGAGCCTCTGGGCCCAAGGAGACAGCAGCTCCTTGGCCAGCTGTCCCTGGGGCAGACATGCGCTAGCCTCCAGGCGCCTACTCTGAACTCGCCGAATCAGCTCTCTGAAATAATGCGGAGTCAGATGCCGTCTTCCTCCATGATGGGGAAGCTCGGAGGAAGCATGGTGTTTAAGGGGAAGGAGTGGGCACAGTCCCCCAAAGCTCCCTAATCTGCGCACGGGCCTAGTGCAGGGATCCTGTCGCCTCCTCTCTCCTGTGGTGAAGGCACTGGCCTAGACCCGGAGTCTGCCTGATAGCCGGAGCAAATGGCAAAGCCTAACCTACCACAGAAGATGGTCATAGGCATAGAGTGCCATGCTAGGCCAAGCACGCTGCTGCAGGGTTGTGACTGTGTCTGCTTAGTTCCGCATAGCAAGGTGAATCCCGGGCGTAACCTCGGAGCCCGGGAAAGCAAGTCCCAAGAGGCACCAGCTCTCCCGCGGCTCTTCTTCGCTGCCGCGCAGAGTGAACACCCAAAGCCTTTCTGAGGAAGCAGCAGCGAAGTGCGGTTCGTGCCAAGCTGAAAACCTCTGCGTAAGCATAGTATTCCCTGGGAAATCAGAGTCGGATCTGAGGGCTGCTGTTGCTGCTTGCTTTAGACTCGTATTCGCAGCACGATGGGAGAAACCCGCTTAGAGCGAAAGCCTCTTTGCCCTGGCATCCCCTCTGGGAAAGCACACCATTATTTCGGAAATCAGAGTCCGGTCTGAGTTATGCTCCTGTTTGCGTGAGCTGGTCTCCTCAGCACGGTGTAATAAACCCGCAGGGAGCGAAATCCTCTATGCCTGGGCATCCCCTCTGCCTGAGAGAGAAGCGCCGTTGCGCCTCTGGAAAGAGCATTAAAGAAAAGGGACACGTTTTTCAGGGCGGTCCCAAGGAGTAGTCTGTGGTAGGTGCAGCACGCTGCTCGGGGAGAAGAGCAAGTGCTGTTGGCCATGGTCTCGAAAAGGTGGCGAAGCAGGAGACCGGCCCTGGAAGGCACAGCGCCCGGAGGAAATACAAATGTCACCCACTCCCAGTGCAGAGAGACAGAAGCCTAGCTGCGAAGGAGACAGGAGAGGATGAGTAGGGCAGGGCATGTGCTCCACTCTTGGGAAGGAGTCTGGGCGGAGAGCATGCCTGTCCTTAACTCTGGGCCCAAGGAGACAGCAGTTCCTTGGCCACCCGTCCCTGGGGCAGACATGCGCTAGCCACCAGGCGCCTACTCTGAACTCGCAGAAACAGCTCCCTGAAATAACGGGGAGTCAGATGCCATCTTCCTCCAGGATGTGGAAGCTCGGAGGAGGCACGAGGTTTAAGGGGAAGGAGTGGGCACAGTCCCACAAACTCTCTAATCTGCGCACGGGCCTAGTGCAGGGATCCTGTCGCCTCCTCTCTCCTGTGTTGAAGGCACTGGCCTAGACCCGGAGTCTGCCTGATAGCCGGAGCAAATGGCAAAGCCTAACCTACCACAGAAGATGGTCATAGGCATAGAGTGCCATGCTAGGCCAAGCACGCTGCTGCAGGGTTGTGACTGTGTCTGCTTAGTTCCGCATAGCAAGGTGAATCCCGGGCGTAACCTCGGAGCCCGGGAAAGCAAGTCCCAAGAGGCACCAGCTCTCCCGCGGCTCTTCTTCGCTGCCGCGCAGAGTGAACACCCAAAGCCTTTCTGAGGAAGCAGCAGCGAAGTGCGGTTCGTGCCAAGCTGAAAACCTCTGCGTAAGCATAGTATTCCCTGGGAAATCAGAGTCGGATCTGAGGGCTGCTGTTGCTGCTTGCTTTAGACTCGTATTCGCAGCACGATGGGAGAAACCCGCTTAGAGCGAAAGCCTCTTTGCCCTGGCATCCCCTCTGGGAAAGCACACCATTATTTCGGAAATCAGAGTCCGGTCTGAGTTATGCTCCTGTTTGCGTGAGCTGGTCTCCTCAGCACGGTGTAATAAACCCGCAGGGAGCGAAATCCTCTATGCCTGGGCATCCCCTCTGCCTGAGAGAGAAGCGCCGTTGCGCCTCTGGAAAGAGCATTAAAGAAAAGGGACACGTTTTTCAGGGCGGTCCCAAGGAGTAGTCTGTGGTAGGTGCAGCACGCTGCTCGGGGAGAAGAGCAAGTGCTGTTGGCCATGGTCTCGAAAAGGTGGCGAAGCAGGAGACCGGCCCTGGAAGGCACAGCGCCCGGAGGAAATACAAATGTCACCCACTCCCAGTGCAGAGAGACAGAAGCCTAGCTGCGAAGGAGACAGGAGAGGATGAGTAGGGCAGGGCATGTGCTCCACTCTTGGGAAGGAGTCTGGGCGGAGAGCATGCCTGTCCTTAACTCTGGGCCCAAGGAGACAGCAGTTCCTTGGCCACCCGTCCCTGGGGCAGACATGCGCTAGCCACCAGGCGCCTACTCTGAACTCGCAGAAACAGCTCCCTGAAATAACGGGGAGTCAGATGCCATCTTCCTCCAGGATGTGGAAGCTCGGAGGAGGCACGAGGTTTAAGGGGAAGGAGTGGGCACAGTCCCACAAACTCTCTAATCTGTGCACGGGCCGTGTGTAGGGATCCTGTCGCCTCCTCTCTCCTGTGGTGAAGGCACTGGCCTAGACCCCTAGGTTGCCTGAGAGCCGGAGCAAAAGCCAAAGCCTAACCTACCCCAGGAAATGGTCATAGGCATAGAGTGCCATGCTAGGCCAAGCACGCTGCTGCAGGGTTGTGACTGTGTCTGCTTAGTTCGGCATAGCAAGGTGAATCCCGGGCGTAAACTCGGAGACCGGGAGAGCAAGTCCCAAGAGGCAACAGCTCTCCCGCGGCTCTTCTTCGCTGCCGCGCAGAGTGAACACCCAAAGCCTTTCTGAGGAAGCAGCAGCGAAGTGCGGTTCGTGCCAAGCTGAAAACCTCTGCGTAAGCATAGTATTCCCTGGGAAATCAGAGTCGGATCTGAGGGCTGCTGTTGCTGCTTGCTTTAGCCTAGTATTTGCAGAACGATGGGAGAAACCCGCATGGAGCGAAAGCCTCTTTGCCCTGGCATCCCCTCTGGGAAAGCACAGCATTCTTTGGGAAATCAGAGTCCGGTCTGAGGGATGCTCCTGTTTGCTTGAGCTGGTCTCCTCAGCACGGTGTAATAAACCCATATGGAGCGAAATCCTCTATGCCTGGGCATCCCTGCTGCATGGGAGAGAAGCGCGATTGCACCTGTGGAAAGAGCCTTAAGGAAAGGGAAATGTTTTTCACTCTGCTCCGCAGGAGCATATCTGTGGAAAGTGCAGCAAGCTGCCGGAGAGAAGAGCAGGAGCCGTTGGACTTCTGGTCTGGAAAAGATTGCGAAGCAGGAGAGCCGGCGATACAAGTATCCCCGGCTCCCAGTGCAGAGAGACAGAAGCCTGGCTGCTAAGGAGACAGGAAGGGATGCGTAGGGCAGGGCGCGTGCTCCACTCTTAGGAAGGAATCTGGGCAGAAAGCATGCCTGTCCTGAGCCTCTGGGCCCAAGGAGACAGCAGCTCCTTGGCCAGCTGTCCCTGGGGCAGACATGCGCTAGCCTCCAGGCGCCTACTCTGAACTCGCCGAATCAGCTCTCTGAAATAATGCGGAGTCAGATGCCGTCTTCCTCCATGATGGGGAAGCTCGGAGGAAGCATGGTGTTTAAGGGGAAGGAGTGGGCACAGTCCCCCAAAGCTCCCTAATCTGCGCACGGGCCTAGTGCAGGGATCCTGTCGCCTCCTCTCTCCTGTGGTGAAGGCACTGGCCTAGACCCGGAGTCTGCCTGATAGCCGGAGCAAATGGCAAAGCCTAACCTACCACAGAAGATGGTCATAGGCATAGAGTGCCATGCTAGGCCAAGCACGCTGCTGCAGGGTTGTGACTGTGTCTGCTTAGTTCCGCATAGCAAGGTGAATCCCGGGCGTAACCTCGGAGCCCGGGAAAGCAAGTCCCAAGAGGCACCAGCTCTCCCGCGGCTCTTCTTCGCTGCCGCGCAGAGTGAACACCCAAAGCCTTTCTGAGGAAGCAGCAGCGAAGTGCGGTTCGTGCCAAGCTGAAAACCTCTGCGTAAGCATAGTATTCCCTGGGAAATCAGAGTCGGATCTGAGGGCTGCTGTTGCTGCTTGCTTTAGACTCGTATTCGCAGCACGATGGGAGAAACCCGCATAGAGCGAAAGCCTCTTTGCCCTGGCATCCCCTCTGGGAAAGCACACCATTATTTCGGAAATCAGAGTCCGGTCTGAGTTATGCTCCTGTTTGCGTGAGCTGGTCTCCTCAGCACGGTGTAATAAACCCGCAGGGAGCGAAATCCTCTATGCCTGGGCTTCCCCTCTGCCTGAGAGAGAAGCGCCGTTGCGCCTCTGGAAAGAGCATTAAAGAAAAGGGACACGTTTTTCAGGGCGGTCCCAAGGAGTAGTCTGTGGTAGGTGCAGCACGCTGCTCGGGGAGAAGAGCAAGTGCTGTTGGCCATGGTCTCGAAAAGGTGGCGAAGCAGGAGACCGGCCCTGGAAGGCACAGCGCCCGGAGGAAATACAAATGTCACCCACTCCCAGTGCAGAGAGACAGAAGCCTAGCTGCGAAGGAGACAGGAGAGGATGAGTAGGGCAGGGCATGTGCTCCACTCTTGGGAAGGAGTCTGGGCGGAGAGCATGCCTGTCCTTAACTCTGGGCCCAAGGAGACAGCAGTTCCTTGGCCACCCGTCCCTGGGGCAGACATGCGCTAGCCACCAGGCGCCTACTCTGAACTCGCAGAAACAGCTCCCTGAAATAACGGGGAGTCAGATGCCATCTTCCTCCAGGATGTGGAAGCTCGGAGGAGGCACGAGGTTTAAGGGGAAGGAGTGGGCACAGTCCCACAAACTCTCTAATCTGTGCACGGGCCGTGTGTAGGGATCCTGTCGCCTCCTCTCTCCTGTGGTGAAGGCACTGGCCTAGACCCCTAGGTTGCCTGAGAGCCGGAGCAAAAGCCAAAGCCTAACCTACCCCAGGAAATGGTCATAGGCATAGAGTGCCATGCTAGGCCAAGCACGCTGCTGCAGGGTTGTGACTGTGTCTGCTTAGTTCGGCATAGCAAGGTGAATCCCGGGCGTAAACTCGGAGACCGGGAGAGCAAGTCCCAAGAGGCAACAGCTCTCCCGCGGCTCTTCTTCCCTCCCGCGCAGAGTGAACACCCAAAGCCTTTCTGAGGAAGCAGCAGCGAAGTGCGGTTCGTGCCATGTGAAAACCTCTGCGAAAGCATAGCAGTCGCTGGGAAATCAGAGTCGGATCTGAGAGCTGCTGTTGCTGCTTGCTTTAGCCTAGTATTTGCAGAACGATGGGAGAAACCCGCATGGAGCGAAAGCCTCTTTGCCCTGGCATCCCCTCTGGGAAAGCACAGCATTCTTTGGGAAATCAGAGTCCGGTCTGAGGGATGCTCCTGTTTGCTTGAGCTGGTCTCCTCAGCACGGTGTAATAAACCCATATGGAGCGAAATCCTCTATGCCTGGGCATCCCTGCTGCATGGGAGAGAAGCGCGATTGCACCTGTGGAAAGAGCCTTAAGGAAAGGGAAATGTTTTTCACTCTGCTCCGCAGGAGCATATCTGTGGAAAGTGCAGCAAGCTGCCGGAGAGAAGAGCAGGAGGCGTTGGACTTCTGGTCTGGAAAAGATTGCGAAGCAGGAGAGCCGGCAATACAAGTATCCCCGGCTCCCAGTGCAGAGAGACAGAAGCCTGGCTGCTAAGGAGACAGGAAGGGATGCGTAGGGCAGGGCGCGTGCTCCACTCTTAGGAAGGAATCTGGGCAGAAAGCATGCCTGTCCTGAGCCTCTGGGCCCAAGGAGACAGCAGCTCCTTGGCCAGCTGTCCCTGGGGCAGACATGCGCTAGCCTCCAGGCGCCTACTCTGAACTCGCCGAATCAGCTCTCTGAAATAATGCGGAGTCAGATGCCGTCTTCCTCCATGATGGGGAAGCTCGGAGGAAGCATGGTGTTTAAGGGGAAGGAGTGGGCACAGTCCCCCAAAGCTCCCTAATCTGCGCACGGGCCTAGTGCAGGGATCCTGTCGCCTCCTCTCTCCTGTGGTGAAGGCACTGGCCTAGACCCGGAGTCTGCCTGATAGCCGGAGCAAATGGCAAAGCCTAACCTACCACAGAAGATGGTCATAGGCATAGAGTGCCATGCTAGGCCAAGCACGCTGCTGCAGGGTTGTGACTGTGTCTGCTTAGTTCCGCATAGCAAGGTGAATCCCGGGCGTAACCTCGGAGCCCGGGAAAGCAAGTCCCAAGAGGCACCAGCTCTCCCGCGGCTCTTCTTCGCTGCCGCGCAGAGTGAACACCCAAAGCCTTTCTGAGGAAGCAGCAGCGAAGTGCGGTTCGTGCCAAGCTGAAAACCTCTGCGTAAGCATAGTATTCCCTGGGAAATCAGAGTCGGATCTGAGGGCTGCTGTTGCTGCTTGCTTTAGACTCGTATTCGCAGCACGATGGGAGAAACCCGCATAGAGCGAAAGCCTCTTTGCCCTGGCATCCCCTCTGGGAAAGCACACCATTATTTCGGAAATCAGAGTCCGGTCTGAGTTATGCTCCTGTTTGCGTGAGCTGGTCTCCTCAGCACGGTGTAATAAACCCGCAGGGAGCGAAATCCTCTATGCCTGGGCATCCCCTCTGCCTGAGAGAGAAGCGCCGTTGCGCCTCTGGAAAGAGCATTAAAGAAAAGGGACACGTTTTTCAGGGCGGTCCCAAGGAGTAGTCTGTGGTAGGTGCAGCACGCTGCTCGGGGAGAAGAGCAAGTGCTGTTGGCCATGGTCTCGAAAAGGTGGCGAAGCAGGAGACCGGCCCTGGAAGGCACAGCGCCCGGAGGAAATACAAATGTCACCCACTCCCAGTGCAGAGAGACAGAAGCCTAGCTGCGAAGGAGACAGGAGAGGATGAGTAGGGCAGGGCATGTGCTCCACTCTTGGGAAGGAGTCTGGGCGGAGAGCATGCCTGTCCTTAACTCTGGGCCCAAGGAGACAGCAGTTCCTTGGCCACCCGTCCCTGGGGCAGACATGCGCTAGCCACCAGGCGCCTACTCTGAACTCGCAGAAACAGCTCCCTGAAATAACGGGGAGTCAGATGCCATCTTCCTCCAGGATGTGGAAGCTCGGAGGAGGCACGAGGTTTAAGGGGAAGGAGTGGGCACAGTCCCACAAACTCTCTAATCTGTGCACGGGCCGTGTGTAGGGATCCTGTCGCGTCCTCTCTCCTGTGGTGAAGGCACTGGCCTAGACCCCTAGGTTGCCTGAGAGCCGGAGCAAAAGCCAAAGCCTAACCTACCCCAGGAAATGGTCATAGGCATAGAGTGCCATGCTAGGCCAAGCACGCTGCTGCAGGGTTGTGACTGTGTCTGCTTAGTTCGGCATAGCAAGGTGAATCCCGGGCGTAAACTCGGAGACCGGGAGAGCAAGTCCCAAGAGGCAACAGCTCTCCCGCGGCTCTTCTTCCCTCCCGCGCAGAGTGAACACCCAAAGCCTTTCTGAGGAAGCAGCAGCGAAGTGCGGTTCGTGCCATGTGAAAACCTCTGCGAAAGCATAGCAGTCGCTGGGAAATTAGAGTCGGATCTGAGAGCTGCTGTTGCTGCTTGCTTTAGCCTAGTATTTGCAGAACGATGGGAGAAACCCGCATGGAGCGAAAGCCTCTTTGCCCTGGCATCCCCTCTGGGAAAGCACAGCATTCTTTGGGAAATCAGAGTCCGGTCTGAGGGATGCTCCTGTTTGCTTGAGCTGGTCTCCTCAGCACGGTGTAATAAACCCATATGGAGCGAAATCCTCTATGCCTGGGCATCCCTGCTGCATGGGAGAGAAGCGCGATTGCACCTGTGGAAAGAGCCTTAAGGAAAGGGAAATGTTTTTCACTCTGCTCCGCAGGAGCATATCTGTGGAAAGTGCAGCAAGCTGCCGGAGAGAAGAGCAGGAGCCGTTGGACTTCTGGTCTGGAAAAGATTGCGAAGCAGGAGAGCCGGCGATACAAGTATCCCCGGCTCCCAGTGCAGAGAGACAGAAGCCTGGCTGCTAAGGAGACAGGAAGGGATGCGTAGGGCAGGGCGCGTGCTCCACTCTTAGGAAGGAATCTGGGCAGAAAGCATGCCTGTCCTGAGCCTCTGGGCCCAAGGAGACAGCAGCTCCTTGGCCAGCTGTCCCTGGGGCAGACATGCGCTAGCCTCCAGGCGCCTACTCTGAACTCGCCGAATCAGCTCTCTGAAATAATGCGGAGTCAGATGCCGTCTTCCTCCATGATGGGGAAGCTCGGAGGAAGCATGGTGTTTAAGGGGAAGGAGTGGGCACAGTCCCCCAAAGCTCCCTAATCTGCGCACGGGCCTAGTGCAGGGATCCTGTCGCCTCCTCTCTCCTGTGGTGAAGGCACTGGCCTAGACCCGGAGTCTGCCTGATAGCCGGAGCAAATGGCAAAGCCTAACCTACCACAGAAGATGGTCATAGGCATAGAGTGCCATGCTAGGCCAAGCACGCTGCTGCAGGGTTGTGACTGTGTCTGCTTAGTTCCGCATAGCAAGGTGAATCCCGGGCGTAACCTCGGAGCCCGGGAAAGCAAGTCCCAAGAGGCACCAGCTCTCCCGCGGCTCTTCTTCGCTGCCGCGCAGAGTGAACACCCAAAGCCTTTCTGAGGAAGCAGCAGCGAAGTGCGGTTCGTGCCAAGCTGAAAACCTCTGCGTAAGCATAGTATTCCCTGGGAAATCAGAGTCGGATCTGAGGGCTGCTGTTGCTGCTTGCTTTAGACTCGTATTCGCAGCACGATGGGAGAAACCCGCTTAGAGCGAAAGCCTCTTTGCCCTGGCATCCCCTCTGGGAAAGCACACCATTATTTCGGAAATCAGAGTCCGGTCTCAGTTATGCTCCTGTTTGCGTGAGCTGGTCTCCTCAGCACGGTGTAATAAACCCGCAGGGAGCGAAATCCTCTATGCCTGGGCATCCCCTCTGCCTGAGAGAGAAGCGCCGTTGCGCCTCTGGAAAGAGCATTAAAGAAAAGGGACACGTTTTTCAGGGCGGTCCCAAGGAGTAGTCTGTGGTAGGTGCAGCACGCTGCTCGGGGAGAAGAGCAAGTGCTGTTGGCCATGGTCTCGAAAAGGTGGCGAAGCAGGAGACCGGCCCTGGAAGGCACAGCGCCCGGAGGAAATACAAATGTCACCCACTCCCAGTGCAGAGAGACAGAAGCCTAGCTGCGAAGGAGACAGGAGAGGATGAGTAGGGCAGGGCATGTGCTCCACTCTTGGGAAGGAGTCTGGGCGGAGAGCATGCCTGTCCTTAACTCTGGGCCCAAGGAGACAGCAGTTCCTTGGCCACCCGTCCCTGGGGCAGACATGCGCTAGCCACCAGGCGCCTACTCTGAACTCGCAGAAACAGCTCCCTGAAATAACGGGGAGTCAGATGCCATCTTCCTCCAGGATGTGGAAGCTCGGAGGAGGCACGAGGTTTAAGGGGAAGGAGTGGGCACAGTCCCACAAACTCTCTAATCTGTGCACGGGCCGTGTGTAGGGATCCTGTCGCCTCCTCTCTCCTGTGGTGAAGGCACTGGCCTAGACCCCTAGGTTGCCTGAGAGCCGGAGCAAAAGCCAAAGCCTAACCTACCCCAGGAAATGGTCATAGGCATAGAGTGCCATGCTAGGCCAAGCACGCTGCTGCAGGGTTGTGACTGTGTCTGCTTAGTTCGGCATAGCAAGGTGAATCCCGGGCGTAAACTCGGAGACCGGGAGAGCAAGTCCCAAGAGGCAACAGCTCTCCCGCGGCTCTTCTTCCCTCCCGCGCAGAGTGAACACCCAAAGCCTTTCTGAGGAAGCAGCAGCGAAGTGCGGTTCGTGCCATGTGAAAACCTCTGCGAAAGCATAGCAGTCGCTGGGAAATTAGAGTCGGATCTGAGAGCTGCTGTTGCTGCTTGCTTTAGCCTAGTATTTGCAGAACGATGGGAGAAACCCGCATGGAGCGAAAGCCTCTTTGCCCTGGCATCCCCTCTGGGAAAGCACAGCATTCTTTGGGAAATCAGAGTCCGGTCTGAGGGATGCTCCTGTTTGCTTGAGCTGGTCTCCTCAGCACGGTGTAATAAACCCATATGGAGCGAAATCCTCTATGCCTGGGCATCCCTGCTGCATGGGAGAGAAGCGCGATTGCACCTGTGGAAAGAGCCTTAAGGAAAGGGAAATGTTTTTCACTCTGCTCCGCAGGAGCATATCTGTGGAAAGTGCAGCAAGCTGCCGGAGAGAAGAGCAGGAGCCGTTGGACTTCTGGTCTGGAAAAGATTGCGAAGCAGGAGAGCCGGCAATACAAGTATCCCCGGCTCCCAGTGCAGAGAGACAGAAGCCTGGCTGCTAAGGAGACAGGAAGGGATGCGTAGGGCAGGGCGCGTGCTCCACTCTTAGGAAGGAATCTGGGCAGAAAGCATGCCTGTCCTGAGCCTCTGGGCCCAAGGAGACAGCAGCTCCTTGGCCAGCTGTCCCTGGGGCAGACATGCGCTAGCCTCCAGGCGCCTACTCTGAACTCGCCGAATCAGCTCTCTGAAATAATGCGGAGTCAGATGCCGTCTTCCTCCATGATGGGGAAGCTCGGAGGAAGCATGGTGTTTAAGGGGAAGGAGTGGGCACAGTCCCCCAAAGCTCCCTAATCTGCGCACGGGCCTAGTGCAGGGATCCTGTCGCCTCCTCTCTCCTGTGGTGAAGGCACTGGCCTAGACCCGGAGTCTGCCTGATAGCCGGAGCAAATGGCAAAGCCTAACCTACCACAGAAGATGGTCATAGGCATAGAGTGCCATGCTAGGCCAAGCACGCTGCTGCAGGGTTGTGACTGTGTCTGCTTAGTTCCGCATAGCAAGGTGAATCCCGGGCGTAACCTCGGAGCCCGGGAAAGCAAGTCCCAAGAGGCACCAGCTCTCCCGCGGCTCTTCTTCGCTGCCGCGCAGAGTGAACACCCAAAGCCTTTCTGAGGAAGCAGCAGCGAAGTGCGGTTCGTGCCAAGCTGAAAACCTCTGCGTAAGCATAGTATTCCCTGGGAAATCAGAGTCGGATCTGAGGGCTGCTGTTGCTGCTTGCTTTAGACTCGTATTCGCAGCACGATGGGAGAAACCCGCTTAGAGCGAAAGCCTCTTTGCCCTGGCATCCCCTCTGGGAAAGCACACCATTATTTCGGAAATCAGAGTCCGGTCTGAGTTATGCTCCTGTTTGCGTGAGCTGGTCTCCTCAGCATGGTGTAATAAACCCGCAGTGAGCGAAATCCTCTATGCCTGGGCATCCCCTCTGCCTGAGAGAGAAGCGCCGTTGCGCCTCTGGAAAGAGCATTAAAGAAAAGGGACACGTTTTTCAGGGCGGTCCCAAGGAGTAGTCTGTGGTAGGTGCAGCACGCTGCTCGGGGAGAAGAGCAAGTGCTGTTGGCCATGGTCTCGAAAAGGTGGCGAAGCAGGAGACCGGCCCTGGAAGGCACAGCGCCCGGAGGAAATACAAATGTCACCCACTCCCAGTGCAGAGAGACAGAAGCCTAGCTGCGAAGGAGACAGGAGAGGATGAGTAGGGCAGGGCATGTGCTCCACTCTTGGGAAGGAGTCTGGGCGGAGAGCATGCCTGTCCTTAACTCTGGGCCCAAGGAGACAGCAGTTCCTTGGCCACCCGTCCCTGGGGCAGACATGCGCTAGCCACCAGGCGCCTACTCTGAACTCGCAGAAACAGCTCCCTGAAATAACGGGGAGTCAGATGCCATCTTCCTCCAGGATGTGGAAGCTCGGAGGAGGCACGAGGTTTAAGGGGAAGGAGTGGGCACAGTCCCACAAACTCTCTAATCTGTGCACGGGCCGTGTGTAGGGATCCTGTCGCCTCCTCTCTCCTGTGGTGAAGGCACTGGCCTAGACCCCTAGGTTGCCTGAGAGCCGGAGCAAAAGCCAAAGCCTAACCTACCCCAGGAAATGGTCATAGGCATAGAGTGCCATGCTAGGCCAAGCACGCTGCTGCAGGGTTGTGACTGTGTCTGCTTAGTTCGGCATAGCAAGGTGAATCCCGGGCGTAAACTCGGAGACCGGGAGAGCAAGTCCCAAGAGGCAACAGCTCTCCCGCGGCTCTTCTTCCCTCCCGCGCAGAGTGAACACCCAAAGCCTTTCTGAGGAAGCAGCAGCGAAGTGCGGTTCGTGCCATGTGAAAACCTCTGCGAAAGCATAGCAGTCGCTGGGAAATCAGAGTCGGATCTGAGAGCTGCTGTTGCTGCTTGCTTTAGCCTAGTATTTGCAGAACGATGGGAGAAACCCGCATGGAGCGAAAGCCTCTTTGCCCTGGCATCCCCTCTGGGAAAGCACAGCATTCTTTGGGAAATCAGAGTCCGGTCTGAGGGATGCTCCTGTTTGCTTGAGCTGGTCTCCTCAGCACGGTGTAATAAACCCATATGGAGCGAAATCCTCTATGCCTGGGCATCCCTGCTGCATGGGAGAGAAGCGCGATTGCACCTGTGGAAAGAGCCTTAAGGAAAGGGAAATGTTTTTCACTCTGCTCCGCAGGAGCATATCTGTGGAAAGTGCAGCAAGCTGCCGGAGAGAAGAGCAGGAGCCGTTGGACTTCTGGTCTGGAAAAGATTGCGAAGCAGGAGAGCCGGCAATACAAGTATCCCCGGCTCCCAGTGCAGAGAGACAGAAGCCTGGCTGCTAAGGAGACAGGAAGGGATGCGTAGGGCAGGGCGCGTGCTCCACTCTTAGGAAGGAATCTGGGCAGAAAGCATGCCTGTCCTGAGCCTCTGGGCCCAAGGAGACAGCAGCTCCTTGGCCAGCTGTCCCTGGGGCAGACATGCGCTAGCCTCCAGGCGCCTACTCTGAACTCGCCGAATCAGCTCTCTGAAATAATGCGGAGTCAGATGCCGTCTTCCTCCATGATGGGGAAGCTCGGAGGAAGCATGGTGTTTAAGGGGAAGGAGTGGGCACAGTCCCCCAAAGCTCCCTAATCTGCGCACGGGCCTAGTGCAGGGATCCTGTCGCCTCCTCTCTCCTGTGGTGAAGGCACTGGCCTAGACCCGGAGTCTGCCTGATAGCCGGAGCAAATGGCAAAGCCTAACCTACCACAGAAGATGGTCATAGGCATAGAGTGCCATGCTAGGCCAAGCACGCTGCTGCAGGGTTGTGACTGTGTCTGCTTAGTTCCGCATAGCAAGGTGAATCCCGGGCGTAACCTCGGAGCCCGGGAAAGCAAGTCCCAAGAGGCACCAGCTCTCCCGCGGCTCTTCTTCGCTGCCGCGCAGAGTGAACACCCAAAGCCTTTCTGAGGAAGCAGCAGCGAAGTGCGGTTCGTGCCAAGCTGAAAACCTCTGCGTAAGCATAGTATTCCCTGGGAAATCAGAGTCGGATCTGAGGGCTGCTGTTGCTGCTTGCTTTAGACTCGTATTCGCAGCACGATGGGAGAAACCCGCTTAGAGCGAAAGCCTCTTTGCCCTGGCATCCCCTCTGGGAAAGCACACCATTATTTCGGAAATCAGAGTCCGGTCTGAGTTATGCTCCTGTTTGCGTGAGCTGGTCTCCTCAGCACGGTGTAATAAACCCGCAGGGAGCGAAATCCTCTATGCCTGGGCATCCCCTCTGCCTGAGAGAGAAGCGCCGTTGCGCCTCTGGAAAGAGCATTAAAGAAAAGGGACACGTTTTTCAGGGCGGTCCCAAGGAGTAGTCTGTGGTAGGTGCAGCACGCTGCTCGGGGAGAAGAGCAAGTGCTGTTGGCCATGGTCTCGAAAAGGTGGCGAAGCAGGAGACCGGCCCTGGAAGGCACAGCGCCCGGAGGAAATACAAATGTCACCCACTCCCAGTGCAGAGAGACAGAAGCCTAGCTGCGAAGGAGACAGGAGAGGATGAGTAGGGCAGGGCATGTGCTCCACTCTTGGGAAGGAGTCTGGGCGGAGAGCATGCCTGTCCTTAACTCTGGGCCCAAGGAGACAGCAGTTCCTTGGCCACCCGTCCCTGGGGCAGACATGCGCTAGCCACCAGGCGCCTACTCTGAACTCGCAGAAACAGCTCCCTGAAATAACGGGGAGTCAGATGCCATCTTCCTCCAGGATGTGGAAGCTCGGAGGAGGCACGAGGTTTAAGGGGAAGGAGTGGGCACAGTCCCACAAACTCTCTAATCTGTGCACGGGCCGTGTGTAGGGATCCTGTCGCCTCCTCTCTCCTGTGGTGAAGGCACTGGCCTAGACCCCTAGGTTGCCTGAGAGCCGGAGCAAAAGCCAAAGCCTAACCTACCCCAGGAAATGGTCATAGGCATAGAGTGCCATGCTAGGCCAAGCACGCTGCTGCAGGGTTGTGACTGTGTCTGCTTAGTTCGGCATAGCAAGGTGAATCCCGGGCGTAAACTCGGAGACCGGGAGAGCAAGTCCCAAGAGGCAACAGCTCTCCCGCGGCTCTTCTTCCCTCCCGCGCAGAGTGAACACCCAAAGCCTTTCTGAGGAAGCAGCAGCGAAGTGCGGTTCGTGCCATGTGAAAACCTCTGCGAAAGCATAGCAGTCGCTGGGAAATTAGAGTCGGATCTGAGAGCTGCTGTTGCTGCTTGTTTTAGCCTAGTATTTGCAGAACGATGGGAGAAACCCGCATGGAGCGAAAGCCTCTTTGCCCTGGCATCCCCTCTGGGAAAGCACAGCATTCTTTGGGAAATCAGAGTCCGGTCTGAGGGATGCTCCTGTTTGCTTGAGCTGGTCTCCTCAGCACGGTGTAATAAACCCATATGGAGCGAAATCCTCTATGCCTGGGCATCCCTGCTGCATGGGAGAGAAGCGCGATTGCACCTGTGGAAAGAGCCTTAAGGAAAGGGAAATGTTTTTCACTCTGCTCCGCAGGAGCATATCTGTGGAAAGTGCAGCAAGCTGCCGGAGAGAAGAGCAGGAGCCGTTGGACTTCTGGTCTGGAAAAGATTGCGAAGCAGGAGAGCCGGCAATACAAGTATCCCCGGCTCCCAGTGCAGAGAGACAGAAGCCTGGCTGCTAAGGAGACAGGAAGGGATGCGTAGGGCAGGGCGCGTGCTCCACTCTTAGGAAGGAATCTGGGCAGAAAGCATGCCTGTCCTGAGCCTCTGGGCCCAAGGAGACAGCAGCTCCTTGGCCAGCTGTCCCTGGGGCAGACATGCGCTAGCCTCCAGGCGCCTACTCTGAACTCGCCGAATCAGCTCTCTGAAATAATGCGGAGTCAGATGCCGTCTTCCTCCATGATGGGGAAGCTCGGAGGAAGCATGGTGTTTAAGGGGAAGGAGTGGGCACAGTCCCCCAAAGCTCCCTAATCTGCGCACGGGCCTAGTGCAGGGATCCTGTCGCCTCCTCTCTCCTGTGGTGAAGGCACTGGCCTAGACCCGGAGTCTGCCTGATAGCCGGAGCAAATGGCAAAGCCTAACCTACCACAGAAGATGGTCATAGGCATAGAGTGCCATGCTAGGCCAAGCACGCTGCTGCAGGGTTGTGACTGTGTCTGCTTAGTTCCGCATAGCAAGGTGAATCCCGGGCGTAACCTCGGAGCCCGGGAAAGCAAGTCCCAAGAGGCACCAGCTCTCCCGCGGCTCTTCTTCGCTGCCGCGCAGAGTGAACACCCAAAGCCTTTCTGAGGAAGCAGCAGCGAAGTGCGGTTCGTGCCAAGCTGAAAACCTCTGCGTAAGCATAGTATTCCCTGGGAAATCAGAGTCGGATCTGAGGGCTGCTGTTGCTGCTTGCTTTAGACTCGTATTCGCAGCACGATGGGAGAAACCCGCATAGAGCGAAAGCCTCTTTGCCCTGGCATCCCCTCTGGGAAAGCACACCATTATTTCGGAAATCAGAGTCCGGTCTGAGTTATGCTCCTGTTTGCGTGAGCTGGTCTCCTCAGCACGGTGTAATAAACCCGCAGGGAGCGAAATCCTCTATGCCTGGGCATCCCCTCTGCCTGAGAGAGAAGCGCCGTTGCGCCTCTGGAAAGAGCATTAAAGAAAAGGGACACGTTTTTCAGGGCGGTCCCAAGGAGTAGTCTGTGGTAGGTGCAGCACGCTGCTCGGGGAGAAGAGCAAGTGCTGTTGGCCATGGTCTCGAAAAGGTGGCGAAGCAGGAGACCGGCCCTGGAAGGCACAGCGCCCGGAGGAAATACAAATGTCACCCACTCCCAGTGCAGAGAGACAGAAGCCTAGCTGCGAAGGAGACAGGAGAGGATGAGTAGGGCAGGGCATGTGCTCCACTCTTGGGAAGGAGTCTGGGCGGAGAGCATGCCTGTCCTTAACTCTGGGCCCAAGGAGACAGCAGTTCCTTGGCCACCCGTCCCTGGGGCAGACATGCGCTAGCCACCAGGCGCCTACTCTGAACTCGCAGAAACAGCTCCCTGAAATAACGGGGAGTCAGATGCCATCTTCCTCCAGGATGTGGAAGCTCGGAGGAGGCACGAGGTTTAAGGGGAAGGAGTGGGCACAGTCCCACAAACTCTCTAATCTGTGCACGGGCCGTGTGTAGGGATCCTGTCGCCTCCTCTCTCCTGTGGTGAAGGCACTGGCCTAGACCCCTAGGTTGCCTGAGAGCCGGAGCAAAAGCCAAAGCCTAACCTACCCCAGGAAATGGTCATAGGCATAGAGTGCCATGCTAGGCCAAGCACGCTGCTGCAGGGTTGTGACTGTGTCTGCTTAGTTCGGCATAGCAAGGTGAATCCCGGGCGTAAACTCGGAGACCGGGAGAGCAAGTCCCAAGAGGCAACAGCTCTCCCGCGGCTCTTCTTCGCTGCCGCGCAGAGTGAACACCCAAAGCCTTTCTGAGGAAGCAGCAGCGAAGTGCGGTTCGTGCCAAGCTGAAAACCTCTGCGTAAGCATAGTATTCCCTGGGAAATCAGAGTCGGATCTGAGGGCTGCTGTTGCTGCTTGCTTTAGCCTAGTATTTGCAGAACGATGGGAGAAACCCGCATGGAGCGAAAGCCTCTTTGCCCTGGCATCCCCTCTGGGAAAGCACAGCATTCTTTGGGAAATCAGAGTCCGGTCTGAGGGATGCTCCTGTTTGCTTGAGCTGGTCTCCTCAGCACGGTGTAATAAACCCATATGGAGCGAAATCCTCTATGCCTGGGCATCCCTGCTGCATGGGAGAGAAGCGCGATTGCACCTGTGGAAAGAGCCTTAAGGAAAGGGAAATGTTTTTCACTCTGCTCCGCAGGAGCATATCTGTGGAAAGTGCAGCAAGCTGCCGGAGAGAAGAGCAGGAGCCGTTGGACTTCTGGTCTGGAAAAGATTGCGAAGCAGGAGAGCCGGCGATACAAGTATCCCCGGCTCCCAGTGCAGAGAGACAGAAGCCTGGCTGCTAAGGAGACAGGAAGGGATGCGTAGGGCAGGGCGCGTGCTCCACTCTTAGGAAGGAATCTGGGCAGAAAGCATGCCTGTCCTGAGCCTCTGGGCCCAAGGAGACAGCAGCTCCTTGGCCAGCTGTCCCTGGGGCAGACATGCGCTAGCCTCCAGGCGCCTACTCTGAACTCGCCGAATCAGCTCTCTGAAATAATGCGGAGTCAGATGCCGTCTTCCTCCATGATGGGGAAGCTCGGAGGAAGCATGGTGTTTAAGGGGAAGGAGTGGGCACAGTCCCCCAAAGCTCCCTAATCTGCGCACGGGCCTAGTGCAGGGATCCTGTCGCCTCCTCTCTCCTGTGGTGAAGGCACTGGCCTAGACCCGGAGTCTGCCTGATAGCCGGAGCAAATGGCAAAGCCTAACCTACCACAGAAGATGGTCATAGGCATAGAGTGCCATGCTAGGCCAAGCACGCTGCTGCAGGGTTGTGACTGTGTCTGCTTAGTTCCGCATAGCAAGGTGAATCCCGGGCGTAACCTCGGAGCCCGGGAAAGCAAGTCCCAAGAGGCACCAGCTCTCCCGCGGCTCTTCTTCGCTGCCGCGCAGAGTGAACACCCAAAGCCTTTCTGAGGAAGCAGCAGCGAAGTGCGGTTCGTGCCAAGCTGAAAACCTCTGCGTAAGCATAGTATTCCCTGGGAAATCAGAGTCGGATCTGAGGGCTGCTGTTGCTGCTTGCTTTAGACTCGTATTCGCAGCACGATGGGAGAAACCCGCATAGAGCGAAAGCCTCTTTGCCCTGGCATCCCCTCTGGGAAAGCACACCATTATTTCGGAAATCAGAGTCCGGTCTGAGTTATGCTCCTGTTTGCGTGAGCTGGTCTCCTCAGCACGGTGTAATAAACCCGCAGGGAGCGAAATCCTCTATGCCTGGGCTTCCCCTCTGCCTGAGAGAGAAGCGCCGTTGCGCCTCTGGAAAGAGCATTAAAGAAAAGGGACACGTTTTTCAGGGCGGTCCCAAGGAGTAGTCTGTGGTAGGTGCAGCACGCTGCTCGGGGAGAAGAGCAAGTGCTGTTGGCCATGGTCTCGAAAAGGTGGCGAAGCAGGAGACCGGCCCTGGAAGGCACAGCGCCCGGAGGAAATACAAATGTCACCCACTCCCAGTGCAGAGAGACAGAAGCCTAGCTGCGAAGGAGACAGGAGAGGATGAGTAGGGCAGGGCATGTGCTCCACTCTTGGGAAGGAGTCTGGGCGGAGAGCATGCCTGTCCTTAACTCTGGGCCCAAGGAGACAGCAGTTCCTTGGCCACCCGTCCCTGGGGCAGACATGCGCTAGCCACCAGGCGCCTACTCTGAACTCGCAGAAACAGCTCCCTGAAATAACGGGGAGTCAGATGCCATCTTCCTCCAGGATGTGGAAGCTCGGAGGAGGCACGAGGTTTAAGGGGAAGGAGTGGGCACAGTCCCACAAACTCTCTAATCTGTGCACGGGCCGTGTGTAGGGATCCTGTCGCCTCCTCTCTCCTGTGGTGAAGGCACTGGCCTAGACCCCTAGGTTGCCTGAGAGCCGGAGCAAAAGCCAAAGCCTAACCTACCCCAGGAAATGGTCATAGGCATAGAGTGCCATGCTAGGCCAAGCACGCTGCTGCAGGGTTGTGACTGTGTCTGCTTAGTTCGGCATAGCAAGGTGAATCCCGGGCGTAAACTCGGAGACCGGGAGAGCAAGTCCCAAGAGGCAACAGCTCTCCCGCGGCTCTTCTTCCCTCCCGCGCAGAGTGAACACCCAAAGCCTTTCTGAGGAAGCAGCAGCGAAGTGCGGTTCGTGCCATGTGAAAACCTCTGCGAAAGCATAGCAGTCGCTGGGAAATCAGAGTCGGATCTGAGAGCTGCTGTTGCTGCTTGCTTTAGCCTAGTATTTGCAGAACGATGGGAGAAACCCGCATGGAGCGAAAGCCTCTTTGCCCTGGCATCCCCTCTGGGAAAGCACAGCATTCTTTGGGAAATCAGAGTCCGGTCTGAGGGATGCTCCTGTTTGCTTGAGCTGGTCTCCTCAGCACGGTGTAATAAACCCATATGGAGCGAAATCCTCTATGCCTGGGCATCCCTGCTGCATGGGAGAGAAGCGCGATTGCACCTGTGGAAAGAGCCTTAAGGAAAGGGAAATGTTTTTCACTCTGCTCCGCAGGAGCATATCTGTGGAAAGTGCAGCAAGCTGCCGGAGAGAAGAGCAGGAGGCGTTGGACTTCTGGTCTGGAAAAGATTGCGAAGCAGGAGAGCCGGCAATACAAGTATCCCCGGCTCCCAGTGCAGAGAGACAGAAGCCTGGCTGCTAAGGAGACAGGAAGGGATGCGTAGGGCAGGGCGCGTGCTCCACTCTTAGGAAGGAATCTGGGCAGAAAGCATGCCTGTCCTGAGCCTCTGGGCCCAAGGAGACAGCAGCTCCTTGGCCAGCTGTCCCTGGGGCAGACATGCGCTAGCCTCCAGGCGCCTACTCTGAACTCGCCGAATCAGCTCTCTGAAATAATGCGGAGTCAGATGCCGTCTTCCTCCATGATGGGGAAGCTCGGAGGAAGCATGGTGTTTAAGGGGAAGGAGTGGGCACAGTCCCCCAAAGCTCCCTAATCTGCGCACGGGCCTAGTGCAGGGATCCTGTCGCCTCCTCTCTCCTGTGGTGAAGGCACTGGCCTAGACCCGGAGTCTGCCTGATAGCCGGAGCAAATGGCAAAGCCTAACCTACCACAGAAGATGGTCATAGGCATAGAGTGCCATGCTAGGCCAAGCACGCTGCTGCAGGGTTGTGACTGTGTCTGCTTAGTTCCGCATAGCAAGGTGAATCCCGGGCGTAACCTCGGAGCCCGGGAAAGCAAGTCCCAAGAGGCACCAGCTCTCCCGCGGCTCTTCTTCGCTGCCGCGCAGAGTGAACACCCAAAGCCTTTCTGAGGAAGCAGCAGCGAAGTGCGGTTCGTGCCAAGCTGAAAACCTCTGCGTAAGCATAGTATTCCCTGGGAAATCAGAGTCGGATCTGAGGGCTGCTGTTGCTGCTTGCTTTAGACTCGTATTCGCAGCACGATGGGAGAAACCCGCATAGAGCGAAAGCCTCTTTGCCCTGGCATCCCCTCTGGGAAAGCACACCATTATTTCGGAAATCAGAGTCCGGTCTGAGTTATGCTCCTGTTTGCGTGAGCTGGTCTCCTCAGCACGGTGTAATAAACCCGCAGGGAGCGAAATCCTCTATGCCTGGGCATCCCCTCTGCCTGAGAGAGAAGCGCCGTTGCGCCTCTGGAAAGAGCATTAAAGAAAAGGGACACGTTTTTCAGGGCGGTCCCAAGGAGTAGTCTGTGGTAGGTGCAGCACGCTGCTCGGGGAGAAGAGCAAGTGCTGTTGGCCATGGTCTCGAAAAGGTGGCGAAGCAGGAGACCGGCCCTGGAAGGCACAGCGCCCGGAGGAAATACAAATGTCACCCACTCCCAGTGCAGAGAGACATTAGCCTAGCTGCGAAGGAGACAGGAGAGGATGAGTAGGGCAGGGCATGTGCTCCACTCTTGGGAAGGAGTCTGGGCGGAGAGCATGCCTGTCCTTAACTCTGGGCCCAAGGAGACAGCAGTTCCTTGGCCACCCGTCCCTGGGGCAGACATGCGCTAGCCACCAGGCGCCTACTCTGAACTCGCAGAAACAGCTCCCTGAAATAACGGGGAGTCAGATGCCATCTTCCTCCAGGATGTGGAAGCTCGGAGGAGGCACGAGGTTTAAGGGGAAGGAGTGGGCACAGTCCCACAAACTCTCTAATCTGTGCACGGGCCGTGTGTAGGGATCCTGTCGCCTCCTCTCTCCTGTGGTGAAGGCACTGGCCTAGACCCCTAGGTTGCCTGAGAGCCGGAGCAAAAGCCAAAGCCTAACCTACCCCAGGAAATGGTCATAGGCATAGAGTGCCATGCTAGGCCAAGCACGCTGCTGCAGGGTTGTGACTGTGTCTGCTTAGTTCGGCATAGCAAGGTGAATCCCGGGCGTAAACTCGGAGACCGGGAGAGCAAGTCCCAAGAGGCAACAGCTCTCCCGCGGCTCTTCTTCCCTCCCACGCAGAGTGAACACCCAAAGCCTTTCTGAGGAAGCAGCAGCGAAGTGCGGTTCGTGCCATGTGAAAACCTCTGCGAAAGCATAGCAGTCGCTGGGAAATTAGAGTCGGATCTGAGAGCTGCTGTTGCTGCTTGCTTTAGCCTAGTATTTGCAGAACGATGGGAGAAACCCGCATGGAGCGAAAGCCTCTTTGCCCTGGCATCCCCTCTGGGAAAGCACAGCATTCTTTGGGAAATCAGAGTCCGGTCTGAGGGATGCTCCTGTTTGCTTGAGCTGGTCTCCTCAGCACGGTGTAATAAACCCATATGGAGCGAAATCCTCTATGCCTGGGCATCCCTGCTGCATGGGAGAGAAGCGCGATTGCACCTGTGGAAAGAGCCTTAAGGAAAGGGAAATGTTTTTCACTCTGCTCCGCAGGAGCATATCTGTGGAAAGTGCAGCAAGCTGCCGGAGAGAAGAGCAGGAGGCGTTGGACTTCTGGTCTGGAAAAGATTGCGAAGCAGGAGAGCCGGCAATACAAGTATCCCCGGCTCCCAGTGCAGAGAGACAGAAGCCTGGCTGCTAAGGAGACAGGAAGGGATGCGTAGGGCAGGGCGCGTGCTCCACTCTTAGGAAGGAATCTGGGCAGAAAGCATGCCTGTCCTGAGCCTCTGGGCCCAAGGAGACAGCAGCTCCTTGGCCAGCTGTCCCTGGGGCAGACATGCGCTAGCCTCCAGGCGCCTACTCTGAACTCGCCGAATCAGCTCTCTGAAATAATGCGGAGTCAGATGCCGTCTTCCTCCATGATGGGGAAGCTCGGAGGAAGCATGGTGTTTAAGGGGAAGGAGTGGGCACAGTCCCCCAAAGCTCCCTAATCTGCGCACGGGCCTAGTGCAGGGATCCTGTCGCCTCCTCTCTCCTGTGGTGAAGGCACTGGCCTAGACCCGGAGTCTGCCTGATAGCCGGAGCAAATGGCAAAGCCTAACCTACCACAGAAGATGGTCATAGGCATAGAGTGCCATGCTAGGCCAAGCACGCTGCTGCAGGGTTGTGACTGTGTCTGCTTAGTTCCGCATAGCAAGGTGAATCCCGGGCGTAACCTCGGAGCCCGGGAAAGCAAGTCCCAAGAGGCACCAGCTCTCCCGCGGCTCTTCTTCGCTGCCGCGCAGAGTGAACACCCAAAGCCTTTCTGAGGAAGCAGCAGCGAAGTGCGGTTCGTGCCAAGCTGAAAACCTCTGCGTAAGCATAGTATTCCCTGGGAAATCAGAGTCGGATCTGAGGGCTGCTGTTGCTGCTTGCTTTAGACTCGTATTCGCAGCACGATGGGAGAAACCCGCTTAGAGCGAAAGCCTCTTTGCCCTGGCATCCCCTCTGGGAAAGCACACCATTATTTCGGAAATCAGAGTCCGGTCTGAGTTATGCTCCTGTTTGCGTGAGCTGGTCTCCTCAGCACGGTGTAATAAACCCGCAGGGAGCGAAATCCTCTATGCCTGGGCATCCCCTCTGCCTGAGAGAGAAGCGCCGTTGCGCCTCTGGAAAGAGCATTAAAGAAAAGGGACACGTTTTTCAGGGCGGTCCCAAGGAGTAGTCTGTGGTAGGTGCAGCACGCTGCTCGGGGAGAAGAGCAAGTGCTGTTGGCCATGGTCTCGAAAAGGTGGCGAAGCAGGAGACCGGCCCTGGAAGGCACAGCGCCCGGAGGAAATACAAATGTCACCCACTCCCAGTGCAGAGAGACAGAAGCCTAGCTGCGAAGGAGACAGGAGAGGATGAGTAGGGCAGGGCATGTGCTCCACTCTTGGGAAGGAGTCTGGGCGGAGAGCATGCCTGTCCTTAACTCTGGGCCCAAGGAGACAGCAGTTCCTTGGCCACCCGTCCCTGGGGCAGACATGCGCTAGCCACCAGGCGCCTACTCTGAACTCGCAGAAACAGCTCCCTGAAATAACGGGGAGTCAGATGCCATCTTCCTCCAGGATGTGGAAGCTCGGAGGAGGCACGAGGTTTAAGGGGAAGGAGTGGGCACAGTCCCACAAACTCTCTAATCTGCGCACGGGCCTAGTGCAGGGATCCTGTCGCCTCCTCTCTCCTGTGGTGAAGGCACTGGCCTAGACCCGGAGTCTGCCTGATAGCCGGAGCAAATGGCAAAGCCTAACCTACCACAGAAGATGGTCATAGGCATAGAGTGCCATGCTAGGCCAAGCACGCTGCTGCAGGGTTGTGACTGTGTCTGCTTAGTTCCGCATAGCAAGGTGAATCCCGGGCGTAACCTCGGAGCCCGGGAAAGCAAGTCCCAAGAGGCACCAGCTCTCCCGCGGCTCTTCTTCGCTGCCGCGCAGAGTGAACACCCAAAGCCTTTCTGAGGAAGCAGCAGCGAAGTGCGGTTCGTGCCAAGCTGAAAACCTCTGCGTAAGCATAGTATTCCCTGGGAAATCAGAGTCGGATCTGAGGGCTGCTGTTGCTGCTTGCTTTAGACTCGTATTCGCAGCACGATGGGAGAAACCCGCTTAGAGCGAAAGCCTCTTTGCCCTGGCATCCCCTCTGGGAAAGCACACCATTATTTCGGAAATCAGAGTCCGGTCTGAGTTATGCTCCTGTTTGCGTGAGCTGGTCTCCTCAGCACGGTGTAATAAACCCGCAGGGAGCGAAATCCTCTATGCCTGGGCATCCCCTCTGCCTGAGAGAGAAGCGCCGTTGCGCCTCTGGAAAGAGCATTAAAGAAAAGGGACACGTTTTTCAGGGCGGTCCCAAGGAGTAGTCTGTGGTAGGTGCAGCACGCTGCTCGGGGAGAAGAGCAAGTGCTGTTGGCCATGGTCTCGAAAAGGTGGCGAAGCAGGAGACCGGCCCTGGAAGGCACAGCGCCCGGAGGAAATACAAATGTCACCCACTCCCAGTGCAGAGAGACAGAAGCCTAGCTGCGAAGGAGACAGGAGAGGATGAGTAGGGCAGGGCATGTGCTCCACTCTTGGGAAGGAGTCTGGGCGGAGAGCATGCCTGTCCTTAACTCTGGGCCCAAGGAGACAGCAGTTCCTTGGCCACCCGTCCCTGGGGCAGACATGCGCTAGCCACCAGGCGCCTACTCTGAACTCGCAGAAACAGCTCCCTGAAATAACGGGGAGTCAGATGCCATCTTCCTCCAGGATGTGGAAGCTCGGAGGAGGCACGAGGTTTAAGGGGAAGGAGTGGGCACAGTCCCACAAACTCTCTAATCTGTGCACGGGCCGTGTGTAGGGATCCTGTCGCCTCCTCTCTCCTGTGGTGAAGGCACTGGCCTAGACCCCTAGGTTGCCTGAGAGCCGGAGCAAAAGCCAAAGCCTAACCTACCCCAGGAAATGGTCATAGGCATAGAGTGCCATGCTAGGCCAAGCACGCTGCTGCAGGGTTGTGACTGTGTCTGCTTAGTTCGGCATAGCAAGGTGAATCCCGGGCGTAAACTCGGAGACCGGGAGAGCAAGTCCCAAGAGGCAACAGCTCTCCCGCGGCTCTTCTTCGCTGCCGCGCAGAGTGAACACCCAAAGCCTTTCTGAGGAAGCAGCAGCGAAGTGCGGTTCGTGCCAAGCTGAAAACCTCTGCGTAAGCATAGTATTCCCTGGGAAATCAGAGTCGGATCTGAGGGCTGCTGTTGCTGCTTGCTTTAGCCTAGTATTTGCAGAACGATGGGAGAAACCCGCATGGAGCGAAAGCCTCTTTGCCCTGGCATCCCCTCTGGGAAAGCACAGCATTCTTTGGGAAATCAGAGTCCGGTCTGAGGGATGCTCCTGTTTGCTTGAGCTGGTCTCCTCAGCACGGTGTAATAAACCCATATGGAGCGAAATCCTCTATGCCTGGGCATCCCTGCTGCATGGGAGAGAAGCGCGATTGCACCTGTGGAAAGAGCCTTAAGGAAAGGGAAATGTTTTTCACTCTGCTCCGCAGGAGCATATCTGTGGAAAGTGCAGCAAGCTGCCGGAGAGAAGAGCAGGAGCCGTTGGACTTCTGGTCTGGAAAAGATTGCGAAGCAGGAGAGCCGGCGATACAAGTATCCCCGGCTCCCAGTGCAGAGAGACAGAAGCCTGGCTGCTAAGGAGACAGGAAGGGATGCGTAGGGCAGGGCGCGTGCTCCACTCTTAGGAAGGAATCTGGGCAGAAAGCATGCCTGTCCTGAGCCTCTGGGCCCAAGGAGACAGCAGCTCCTTGGCCAGCTGTCCCTGGGGCAGACATGCGCTAGCCTCCAGGCGCCTACTCTGAACTCGCCGAATCAGCTCTCTGAAATAATGCGGAGTCAGATGCCGTCTTCCTCCATGATGGGGAAGCTCGGAGGAAGCATGGTGTTTAAGGGGAAGGAGTGGGCACAGTCCCCCAAAGCTCCCTAATCTGCGCACGGGCCTAGTGCAGGGATCCTGTCGCCTCCTCTCTCCTGTGGTGAAGGCACTGGCCTAGACCCGGAGTCTGCCTGATAGCCGGAGCAAATGGCAAAGCCTAACCTACCACAGAAGATGGTCATAGGCATAGAGTGCCATGCTAGGCCAAGCACGCTGCTGCAGGGTTGTGACTGTGTCTGCTTAGTTCCGCATAGCAAGGTGAATCCCGGGCGTAACCTCGGAGCCCGGGAAAGCAAGTCCCAAGAGGCACCAGCTCTCCCGCGGCTCTTCTTCGCTGCCGCGCAGAGTGAACACCCAAAGCCTTTCTGAGGAAGCAGCAGCGAAGTGCGGTTCGTGCCAAGCTGAAAACCTCTGCGTAAGCATAGTATTCCCTGGGAAATCAGAGTCGGATCTGAGGGCTGCTGTTGCTGCTTGCTTTAGACTCGTATTCGCAGCACGATGGGAGAAACCCGCTTAGAGCGAAAGCCTCTTTGCCCTGGCATCCCCTCTGGGAAAGCACACCATTATTTCGGAAATCAGAGTCCGGTCTGAGTTATGCTCCTGTTTGCGTGAGCTGGTCTCCTCAGCACGGTGTAATAAACCCGCAGGGAGCGAAATCCTCTATGCCTGGGCATCCCCTCTGCCTGAGAGAGAAGCGCCGTTGCGCCTCTGGAAAGAGCATTAAAGAAAAGGGACACGTTTTTCAGGGCGGTCCCAAGGAGTAGTCTGTGGTAGGTGCAGCACGCTGCTCGGGGAGAAGAGCAAGTGCTGTTGGCCATGGTCTCGAAAAGGTGGCGAAGCAGGAGACCGGCCCTGGAAGGCACAGCGCCCGGAGGAAATACAAATGTCACCCACTCCCAGTGCAGAGAGACAGAAGCCTAGCTGCGAAGGAGACAGGAGAGGATGAGTAGGGCAGGGCATGTGCTCCACTCTTGGGAAGGAGTCTGGGCGGAGAGCATGCCTGTCCTTAACTCTGGGCCCAAGGAGACAGCAGTTCCTTGGCCACCCGTCCCTGGGGCAGACATGCGCTAGCCACCAGGCGCCTACTCTGAACTCGCAGAAACAGCTCCCTGAAATAACGGGGAGTCAGATGCCATCTTCCTCCAGGATGTGGAAGCTCGGAGGAGGCACGAGGTTTAAGGGGAAGGAGTGGGCACAGTCCCACAAACTCTCTAATCTGTGCACGGGCCGTGTGTAGGGATCCTGTCGCCTCCTCTCTCCTGTGGTGAAGGCACTGGCCTAGACCCCTAGGTTGCCTGAGAGCCGGAGCAAAAGCCAAAGCCTAACCTACCCCAGGAAATGGTCATAGGCATAGAGTGCCATGCTAGGCCAAGCACGCTGCTGCAGGGTTGTGACTGTGTCTGCTTAGTTCGGCATAGCAAGGTGAATCCCGGGCGTAAACTCGGAGACCGGGAGAGCAAGTCCCAAGAGGCAACAGCTCTCCCGCGGCTCTTCTTCCCTCCCGCGCAGAGTGAACACCCAAAGCCTTTCTGAGGAAGCAGCAGCGAAGTGCGGTTCGTGCCATGTGAAAACCTCTGCGAAAGCATAGCAGTCGCTGGGAAATTAGAGTCGGATCTGAGAGCTGCTGTTGCTGCTTGCTTTAGCCTAGTATTTGCAGAACGATGGGAGAAACCCGCATGGAGCGAAAGCCTCTTTGCCCTGGCATCCCCTCTGGGAAAGCACAGCATTCTTTGGGAAATCAGAGTCCGGTCTGAGGGATGCTCCTGTTTGCTTGAGCTGGTCTCCTCAGCACGGTGTAATAAACCCATATGGAGCGAAATCCTCTATGCCTGGGCATCCCTGCTGCATGGGAGAGAAGCGCGATTGCACCTGTGGAAAGAGCCTTAAGGAAAGGGAAATGTTTTTCACTCTGCTCCGCAGGAGCATATCTGTGGAAAGTGCAGCAAGCTGCCGGAGAGAAGAGCAGGAGCCGTTGGACTTCTGGTCTGGAAAAGATTGCGAAGCAGGAGAGCCGGCAATACAAGTATCCCCGGCTCCCAGTGCAGAGAGACAGAAGCCTGGCTGCTAAGGAGACAGGAAGGGATGCGTAGGGCAGGGCGCGTGCTCCACTCTTAGGAAGGAATCTGGGCAGAAAGCATGCCTGTCCTGAGCCTCTGGGCCCAAGGAGACAGCAGCTCCTTGGCCAGCTGTCCCTGGGGCAGACATGCGCTAGCCTCCAGGCGCCTACTCTGAACTCGCCGAATCAGCTCTCTGAAATAATGCGGAGTCAGATGCCGTCTTCCTCCATGATGGGGAAGCTCGGAGGAAGCATGGTGTTTAAGGGGAAGGAGTGGGCACAGTCCCCCAAAGCTCCCTAATCTGCGCACGGGCCTAGTGCAGGGATCCTGTCGCCTCCTCTCTCCTGTGGTGAAGGCACTGGCCTAGACCCGGAGTCTGCCTGATAGCCGGAGCAAATGGCAAAGCCTAACCTACCACAGAAGATGGTCATAGGCATAGAGTGCCATGCTAGGCCAAGCACGCTGCTGCAGGGTTGTGACTGTGTCTGCTTAGTTCCGCATAGCAAGGTGAATCCCGGGCGTAACCTCGGAGCCCGGGAAAGCAAGTCCCAAGAGGCACCAGCTCTCCCGCGGCTCTTCTTCGCTGCCGCGCAGAGTGAACACCCAAAGCCTTTCTGAGGAAGCAGCAGCGAAGTGCGGTTCGTGCCAAGCTGAAAACCTCTGCGTAAGCATAGTATTCCCTGGGAAATCAGAGTCGGATCTGAGGGCTGCTGTTGCTGCTTGCTTTAGACTCGTATTCGCAGCACGATGGGAGAAACCCGCATAGAGCGAAAGCCTCTTTGCCCTGGCATCCCCTCTGGGAAAGCACACCATTATTTCGGAAATCAGAGTCCGGTCTGAGTTATGCTCCTGTTTGCGTGAGCTGGTCTCCTCAGCACGGTGTAATAAACCCGCAGGGAGCGAAATCCTCTATGCCTGGGCATCCCCTCTGCCTGAGAGAGAAGCGCCGTTGCGCCTCTGGAAAGAGCATTAAAGAAAAGGGACACGTTTTTCAGGGCGGTCCCAAGGAGTAGTCTGTGGTAGGTGCAGCACGCTGCTCGGGGAGAAGAGCAAGTGCTGTTGGCCATGGTCTCGAAAAGGTGGCGAAGCAGGAGACCGGCCCTGGAAGGCACAGCGCCCGGAGGAAATACAAATGTCACCCACTCCCAGTGCAGAGAGACAGAAGCCTAGCTGCGAAGGAGACAGGAGAGGATGAGTAGGGCAGGGCATGTGCTCCACTCTTGGGAAGGAGTCTGGGCGGAGAGCATGCCTGTCCTTAACTCTGGGCCCAAGGAGACAGCAGTTCCTTGGCCACCCGTCCCTGGGGCAGACATGCGCTAGCCACCAGGCGCCTACTCTGAACTCGCAGAAACAGCTCCCTGAAATAACGGGGAGTCAGATGCCATCTTCCTCCAGGATGTGGAAGCTCGGAGGAGGCACGAGGTTTAAGGGGAAGGAGTGGGCACAGTCCCACAAACTCTCTAATCTGTGCACGGGCCGTGTGTAGGGATCCTGTCGCGTCCTCTCTCCTGTGGTGAAGGCACTGGCCTAGACCCCTAGGTTGCCTGAGAGCCGGAGCAAAAGCCAAAGCCTAACCTACCCCAGGAAATGGTCATAGGCATAGAGTGCCATGCTAGGCCAAGCACGCTGCTGCAGGGTTGTGACTGTGTCTGCTTAGTTCGGCATAGCAAGGTGAATCCCGGGCGTAAACTCGGAGACCGGGAGAGCAAGTCCCAAGAGGCAACAGCTCTCCCGCGGCTCTTCTTCCCTCCCGCGCAGAGTGAACACCCAAAGCCTTTCTGAGGAAGCAGCAGCGAAGTGCGGTTCGTGCCATGTGAAAACCTCTGCGAAAGCATAGCAGTCGCTGGGAAATTAGAGTCGGATCTGAGAGCTGCTGTTGCTGCTTGCTTTAGCCTAGTATTTGCAGAACGATGGGAGAAACCCGCATGGAGCGAAAGCCTCTTTGCCCTGGCATCCCCTCTGGGAAAGCACAGCATTCTTTGGGAAATCAGAGTCCGGTCTGAGGGATGCTCCTGTTTGCTTGAGCTGGTCTCCTCAGCACGGTGTAATAAACCCATATGGAGCGAAATCCTCTATGCCTGGGCATCCCTGCTGCATGGGAGAGAAGCGCGATTGCACCTGTGGAAAGAGCCTTAAGGAAAGGGAAATGTTTTTCACTCTGCTCCGCATGAGCATATCTGTGGAAAGTGCAGCAAGCTGCCGGAGAGAAGAGCAGGAGCCGTTGGACTTCTGGTCTGGAAAAGATTGCGAAGCAGGAGAGCCGGCGATACAAGTATCCCCGGCTCCCAGTGCAGAGAGACAGAAGCCTGGCTGCTAAGGAGACAGGAAGGGATGCGTAGGGCAGGGCGCGTGCTCCACTCTTAGGAAGGAATCTGGGCAGAAAGCATGCCTGTCCTGAGCCTCTGGGCCCAAGGAGACAGCAGCTCCTTGGCCAGCTGTCCCTGGGGCAGACATGCGCTAGCCTCCAGGCGCCTACTCTGAACTCGCCGAATCAGCTCTCTGAAATAATGCGGAGTCAGATGCCGTCTTCCTCCATGATGGGGAAGCTCGGAGGAAGCATGGTGTTTAAGGGGAAGGAGTGGGCACAGTCCCCCAAAGCTCCCTAATCTGCGCACGGGCCTAGTGCAGGGATCCTGTCGCCTCCTCTCTCCTGTGGTGAAGGCACTGGCCTAGACCCGGAGTCTGCCTGATAGCCGGAGCAAATGGCAAAGCCTAACCTACCACAGAAGATGGTCATAGGCATAGAGTGCCATGCTAGGCCAAGCACGCTGCTGCAGGGTTGTGACTGTGTCTGCTTAGTTCCGCATAGCAAGGTGAATCCCGGGCGTAACCTCGGAGCCCGGGAAAGCAAGTCCCAAGAGGCACCAGCTCTCCCGCGGCTCTTCTTCGCTGCCGCGCAGAGTGAACACCCAAAGCCTTTCTGAGGAAGCAGCAGCGAAGTGCGGTTCGTGCCAAGCTGAAAACCTCTGCGTAAGCATAGTATTCCCTGGGAAATCAGAGTCGGATCTGAGGGCTGCTGTTGCTGCTTGCTTTAGACTCGTATTCGCAGCACGATGGGAGAAACCCGCTTAGAGCGAAAGCCTCTTTGCCCTGGCATCCCCTCTGGGAAAGCACACCATTATTTCGGAAATCAGAGTCCGGTCTCAGTTATGCTCCTGTTTGCGTGAGCTGGTCTCCTCAGCACGGTGTAATAAACCCGCAGGGAGCGAAATCCTCTATGCCTGGGCATCCCCTCTGCCTGAGAGAGAAGCGCCGTTGCGCCTCTGGAAAGAGCATTAAAGAAAAGGGACACGTTTTTCAGGGCGGTCCCAAGGAGTAGTCTGTGGTAGGTGCAGCACGCTGCTCGGGGAGAAGAGCAAGTGCTGTTGGCCATGGTCTCGAAAAGGTGGCGAAGCAGGAGACCGGCCCTGGAAGGCACAGCGCCCGGAGGAAATACAAATGTCACCCACTCCCAGTGCAGAGAGACAGAAGCCTAGCTGCGAAGGAGACAGGAGAGGATGAGTAGGGCAGGGCATGTGCTCCACTCTTGGGAAGGAGTCTGGGCGGAGAGCATGCCTGTCCTTAACTCTGGGCCCAAGGAGACAGCAGTTCCTTGGCCACCCGTCCCTGGGGCAGACATGCGCTAGCCACCAGGCGCCTACTCTGAACTCGCAGAAACAGCTCCCTGAAATAACGGGGAGTCAGATGCCATCTTCCTCCAGGATGTGGAAGCTCGGAGGAGGCACGAGGTTTAAGGGGAAGGAGTGGGCACAGTCCCACAAACTCTCTAATCTGCGCACGGGCCTAGTGCAGGGATCCTGTCGCCTCCTCTCTCCTGTGGTGAAGGCACTGGCCTAGACCCGGAGTCTGCCTGATAGCCGGAGCAAATGGCAAAGCCTAACCTACCACAGAAGATGGTCATAGGCATAGAGTGCCATGCTAGGCCAAGCACGCTGCTGCAGGGTTGTGACTGTGTCTGCTTAGTTCCGCATAGCAAGGTGAATCCCGGGCGTAACCTCGGAGCCCGGGAAAGCAAGTCCCAAGAGGCACCAGCTCTCCCGCGGCTCTTCTTCGCTGCCGCGCAGAGTGAACACCCAAAGCCTTTCTGAGGAAGCAGCAGCGAAGTGCGGTTCGTGCCAAGCTGAAAACCTCTGCGTAAGCATAGTATTCCCTGGGAAATCAGAGTCGGATCTGAGGGCTGCTGTTGCTGCTTGCTTTAGACTCGTATTCGCAGCACGATGGGAGAAACCCGCTTAGAGCGAAAGCCTCTTTGCCCTGGCATCCCCTCTGGGAAAGCACACCATTATTTCGGAAATCAGAGTCCGGTCTGAGTTATGCTCCTGTTTGCGTGAGCTGGTCTCCTCAGCACGGTGTAATAAACCCGCAGGGAGCGAAATCCTCTATGCCTGGGCATCCCCTCTGCCTGAGAGAGAAGCGCCGTTGCGCCTCTGGAAAGAGCATTAAAGAAAAGGGACACGTTTTTCAGGGCGGTCCCAAGGAGTAGTCTGTGGTAGGTGCAGCACGCTGCTCGGGGAGAAGAGCAAGTGCTGTTGGCCATGGTCTCGAAAAGGTGGCGAAGCAGGAGACCGGCCCTGGAAGGCACAGCGCCCGGAGGAAATACAAATGTCACCCACTCCCAGTGCAGAGAGACAGAAGCCTAGCTGCGAAGGAGACAGGAGAGGATGAGTAGGGCAGGGCATGTGCTCCACTCTTGGGAAGGAGTCTGGGCGGAGAGCATGCCTGTCCTTAACTCTGGGCCCAAGGAGACAGCAGTTCCTTGGCCACCCGTCCCTGGGGCAGACATGCGCTAGCCACCAGGCGCCTACTCTGAACTCGCAGAAACAGCTCCCTGAAATAACGGGGAGTCAGATGCCATCTTCCTCCAGGATGTGGAAGCTCGGAGGAGGCACGAGGTTTAAGGGGAAGGAGTGGGCACAGTCCCACAAACTCTCTAATCTGTGCACGGGCCGTGTGTAGGGATCCTGTCGCCTCCTCTCTCCTGTGGTGAAGGCACTGGCCTAGACCCCTAGGTTGCCTGAGAGCCGGAGCAAAAGCCAAAGCCTAACCTACCCCAGGAAATGGTCATAGGCATAGAGTGCCATGCTAGGCCAAGCACGCTGCTGCAGGGTTGTGACTGTGTCTGCTTAGTTCGGCATAGCAAGGTGAATCCCGGGCGTAAACTCGGAGACCGGGAGAGCAAGTCCCAAGAGGCAACAGCTCTCCCGCGGCTCTTCTTCCCTCCCGCGCAGAGTGAACACCCAAAGCCTTTCTGAGGAAGCAGCAGCGAAGTGCGGTTCGTGCCATGTGAAAACCTCTGCGAAAGCATAGCAGTCGCTGGGAAATTAGAGTCGGATCTGAGAGCTGCTGTTGCTGCTTGCTTTAGCCTAGTATTTGCAGAACGATGGGAGAAACCCGCATGGAGCGAAAGCCTCTTTGCCCTGGCATCCCCTCTGGGAAAGCACAGCATTCTTTGGGAAATCAGAGTCCGGTCTGAGGGATGCTCCTGTTTGCTTGAGCTGGTCTCCTCAGCACGGTGTAATAAACCCATATGGAGCGAAATCCTCTATGCCTGGGCATCCCTGCTGCATGGGAGAGAAGCGCGATTGCACCTGTGGAAAGAGCCTTAAGGAAAGGGAAATGTTTTTCACTCTGCTCCGCAGGAGCATATCTGTGGAAAGTGCAGCAAGCTGCCGGAGAGAAGAGCAGGAGGCGTTGGACTTCTGGTCTGGAAAAGATTGCGAAGCAGGAGAGCCGGCAATACAAGTATCCCCGGCTCCCAGTGCAGAGAGACAGAAGCCTGGCTGCTAAGGAGACAGGAAGGGATGCGTAGGGCAGGGCGCGTGCTCCACTCTTAGGAAGGAATCTGGGCAGAAAGCATGCCTGTCCTGAGCCTCTGGGCCCAAGGAGACAGCAGCTCCTTGGCCAGCTGTCCCTGGGGCAGACATGCGCTAGCCTCCAGGCGCCTACTCTGAACTCGCCGAATCAGCTCTCTGAAATAATGCGGAGTCAGATGCCGTCTTCCTCCATGATGGGGAAGCTCGGAGGAAGCATGGTGTTTAAGGGGAAGGAGTGGGCACAGTCCCCCAAAGCTCCCTAATCTGCGCACTGGCCTAGTGCAGGGATCCTGTCGCCTCCTCTCTCCTGTGGTGAAGGCACTGGCCTAGACCCGGAGTCTGCCTGATAGCCGGAGCAAATGGCAAAGCCTAACCTACCACAGAAGATGGTCATAGGCATAGAGTGCCATGCTAGGCCAAGCACGCTGCTGCAGGGTTGTGACTGTGTCTGCTTAGTTCCGCATAGCAAGGTGAATCCCGGGCGTAACCTCGGAGCCCGGGAAAGCAAGTCCCAAGAGGCACCAGCTCTCCCGCGGCTCTTCTTCGCTGCCGCGCAGAGTGAACACCCAAAGCCTTTCTGAGGAAGCAGCAGCGAAGTGCGGTTCGTGCCAAGCTGAAAACCTCTGCGTAAGCATAGTATTCCCTGGGAAATCAGAGTCGGATCTGAGGGCTGCTGTTGCTGCTTGCTTTAGACTCGTATTCGCAGCACGATGGGAGAAACCCGCTTAGAGCGAAAGCCTCTTTGCCCTGGCATCCCCTCTGGGAAAGCACACCATTATTTCGGAAATCAGAGTCCGGTCTGAGTTATGCTCCTGTTTGCGTGAGCTGGTCTCCTCAGCATGGTGTAATAAACCCGCAGTGAGCGAAATCCTCTATGCCTGGGCATCCCCTCTGCCTGAGAGAGAAGCGCCGTTGCGCCTCTGGAAAGAGCATTAAAGAAAAGGGACACGTTTTTCAGGGCGGTCCCAAGGAGTAGTCTGTGGTAGGTGCAGCACGCTGCTCGGGGAGAAGAGCAAGTGCTGTTGGCCATGGTCTCGAAAAGGTGGCGAAGCAGGAGACCGGCCCTGGAAGGCACAGCGCCCGGAGGAAATACAAATGTCACCCACTCCCAGTGCAGAGAGACAGAAGCCTAGCTGCGAAGGAGACAGGAGAGGATGAGTAGGGCAGGGCATGTGCTCCACTCTTGGGAAGGAGTCTGGGCGGAGAGCATGCCTGTCCTTAACTCTGGGCCCAAGGAGACAGCAGTTCCTTGGCCACCCGTCCCTGGGGCAGACATGCGCTAGCCACCAGGCGCCTACTCTGAACTCGCAGAAACAGCTCCCTGAAATAACGGGGAGTCAGATGCCATCTTCCTCCAGGATGTGGAAGCTCGGAGGAGGCACGAGGTTTAAGGGGAAGGAGTGGGCACAGTCCCACAAACTCTCTAATCTGTGCACGGGCCGTGTGTAGGGATCCTGTCGCCTCCTCTCTCCTGTGGTGAAGGCACTGGCCTAGACCCCTAGGTTGCCTGAGAGCCGGAGCAAAAGCCAAAGCCTAACCTACCCCAGGAAATGGTCATAGGCATAGAGTGCCATGCTAGGCCAAGCACGCTGCTGCAGGGTTGTGACTGTGTCTGCTTAGTTCGGCATAGCAAGGTGAATCCCGGGCGTAAACTCGGAGACCGGGAGAGCAAGTCCCAAGAGGCAACAGCTCTCCCGCGGCTCTTCTTCCCTCCCGCGCAGAGTGAACACCCAAAGCCTTTCTGAGGAAGCAGCAGCGAAGTGCGGTTCGTGCCATGTGAAAACCTCTGCGAAAGCATAGCAGTCGCTGGGAAATTAGAGTCGGATCTGAGAGCTGCTGTTGCTGCTTGCTTTAGCCTAGTATTTGCAGAACGATGGGAGAAACCCGCATGGAGCGAAAGCCTCTTTGCCCTGGCATCCCCTCTGGGAAAGCACAGCATTCTTTGGGAAATCAGAGTCCGGTCTGAGGGATGCTCCTGTTTGCTTGAGCTGGCCTCCTCAGCACGGTGTAATAAACCCATATGGAGCGAAATCCTCTATGCCTGGGCATCCCTGCTGCATGGGAGAGAAGCGCGATTGCACCTGTGGAAAGAGCCTTAAGGAAAGGGAAATGTTTTTCACTCTGCTCCGCAGGAGCATATCTGTGGAAAGTGCAGCAAGCTGCCGGAGAGAAGAGCAGGAGCCGTTGGACTTCTGGTCTGGAAAAGATTGCGAAGCAGGAGAGCCGGCAATACAAGTATCCCCGGCTCCCAGTGCAGAGAGACAGAAGCCTGGCTGCTAAGGAGACAGGAAGGGATGCGTAGGGCAGGGCGCGTGCTCCACTCTTAGGAAGGAATCTGGGCAGAAAGCATGCCTGTCCTGAGCCTCTGGGCCCAAGGAGACAGCAGCTCCTTGGCCAGCTGTCCCTGGGGCAGACATGCGCTAGCCTCCAGGCGCCTACTCTGAACTCGCCGAATCAGCTCTCTGAAATAATGCGGAGTCAGATGCCGTCTTCCTCCATGATGGGGAAGCTCGGAGGAAGCATGGTGTTTAAGGGGAAGGAGTGGGCACAGTCCCCCAAAGCTCCCTAATCTGCGCACGGGCCTAGTGCAGGGATCCTGTCGCCTCCTCTCTCCTGTGGTGAAGGCACTGGCCTAGACCCGGAGTCTGCCTGATAGCCGGAGCAAATGGCAAAGCCTAACCTACCACAGAAGATGGTCATAGGCATAGAGTGCCATGCTAGGCCAAGCACGCTGCTGCAGGGTTGTGACTGTGTCTGCTTAGTTCCGCATAGCAAGGTGAATCCCGGGCGTAACCTCGGAGCCCGGGAAAGCAAGTCCCAAGAGGCACCAGCTCTCCCGCGGCTCTTCTTCGCTGCCGCGCAGAGTGAACACCCAAAGCCTTTCTGAGGAAGCAGCAGCGAAGTGCGGTTCGTGCCAAGCTGAAAACCTCTGCGTAAGCATAGTATTCCCTGGGAAATCAGAGTCGGATCTGAGGGCTGCTGTTGCTGCTTGCTTTAGACTCGTATTCGCAGCACGATGGGAGAAACCCGCTTAGAGCGAAAGCCTCTTTGCCCTGGCATCCCCTCTGGGAAAGCACACCATTATTTCGGAAATCAGAGTCCGGTCTGAGTTATGCTCCTGTTTGCGTGAGCTGGTCTCCTCAGCACGGTGTAATAAACCCGCAGGGAGCGAAATCCTCTATGCCTGGGCATCCCCTCTGCCTGAGAGAGAAGCGCCGTTGCGCCTCTGGAAAGAGCATTAAAGAAAAGGGACACGTTTTTCAGGGCGGTCCCAAGGAGTAGTCTGTGGTAGGTGCAGCACGCTGCTCGGGGAGAAGAGCAAGTGCTGTTGGCCATGGTCTCGAAAAGGTGGCGAAGCAGGAGACCGGCCCTGGAAGGCACAGCGCCCGGAGGAAATACAAATGTCACCCACTCCCAGTGCAGAGAGACAGAAGCCTAGCTGCGAAGGAGACAGGAGAGGATGAGTAGGGCAGGGCATGTGCTCCACTCTTGGGAAGGAGTCTGGGCGGAGAGCATGCCTGTCCTTAACTCTGGGCCCAAGGAGACAGCAGTTCCTTGGCCACCCGTCCCTGGGGCAGACATGCGCTAGCCACCAGGCGCCTACTCTGAACTCGCAGAAACAGCTCCCTGAAATAACGGGGAGTCAGATGCCATCTTCCTCCAGGATGTGGAAGCTCGGAGGAGGCACGAGGTTTAAGGGGAAGGAGTGGGCACAGTCCCACAAACTCTCTAATCTGTGCACGGGCCGTGTGTAGGGATCCTGTCGCCTCCTCTCTCCTGTGGTGAAGGCACTGGCCTAGACCCCTAGGTTGCCTGAGAGCCGGAGCAAAAGCCAAAGCCTAACCTACCCCAGGAAATGGTCATAGGCATAGAGTGCCATGCTAGGCCAAGCACGCTGCTGCAGGGTTGTGACTGTGTCTGCTTAGTTCGGCATAGCAAGGTGAATCCCGGGCGTAAACTCGGAGACCGGGAGAGCAAGTCCCAAGAGGCAACAGCTCTCCCGCGGCTCTTCTTCCCTCCCGCGCAGAGTGAACACCCAAAGCCTTTCTGAGGAAGCAGCAGCGAAGTGCGGTTCGTGCCATGTGAAAACCTCTGCGAAAGCATAGCAGTCGCTGGGAAATTAGAGTCGGATCTGAGAGCTGCTGTTGCTGCTTGCTTTAGCCTAGTATTTGCAGAACGATGGGAGAAACCCGCATGGAGCGAAAGCCTCTTTGCCCTGGCATCCCCTCTGGGAAAGCACAGCATTCTTTGGGAAATCAGAGTCCGGTCTGAGGGATGCTCCTGTTTGCTTGAGCTGGTCTCCTCAGCACGGTGTAATAAACCCATATGGAGCGAAATCCTCTATGCCTGGGCATCCCTGCTGCATGGGAGAGAAGCGCGATTGCACCTGTGGAAAGAGCCTTAAGGAAAGGGAAATGTTTTTCACTCTGCTCCGCAGGAGCATATCTGTGGAAAGTGCAGCAAGCTGCCGGAGAGAAGAGCAGGAGCCGTTGGACTTCTGGTCTGGAAAAGATTGCGAAGCAGGAGAGCCGGCAATACAAGTATCCCCGGCTCCCAGTGCAGAGAGACAGAAGCCTGGCTGCTAAGGAGACAGGAAGGGATGCGTAGGGCAGGGCGCGTGCTCCACTCTTAGGAAGGAATCTGGGCAGAAAGCATGCCTGTCCTGAGCCTCTGGGCCCAAGGAGACAGCAGCTCCTTGGCCAGCTGTCCCTGGGGCAGACATGCGCTAGCCTCCAGGCGCCTACTCTGAACTCGCCGAATCAGCTCTCTGAAATAATGCGGAGTCAGATGCCGTCTTCCTCCATGATGGGGAAGCTCGGAGGAAGCATGGTGTTTAAGGGGAAGGAGTGGGCACAGTCCCCCAAAGCTCCCTAATCTGCGCACGGGCCTAGTGCAGGGATCCTGTCGCCTCCTCTCTCCTGTGGTGAAGGCACTGGCCTAGACCCGGAGTCTGCCTGATAGCCGGAGCAAATGGCAAAGCCTAACCTACCACAGAAGATGGTCATAGGCATAGAGTGCCATGCTAGGCCAAGCACGCTGCTGCAGGGTTGTGACTGTGTCTGCTTAGTTCCGCATAGCAAGGTGAATCCCGGGCGTAACCTCGGAGCCCGGGAAAGCAAGTCCCAAGAGGCACCAGCTCTCCCGCGGCTCTTCTTCGCTGCCGCGCAGAGTGAACACCCAAAGCCTTTCTGAGGAAGCAGCAGCGAAGTGCGGTTCGTGCCAAGCTGAAAACCTCTGCGTAAGCATAGTATTCCCTGGGAAATCAGAGTCGGATCTGAGGGCTGCTGTTGCTGCTTGCTTTAGACTCGTATTCGCAGCACGATGGGAGAAACCCGCATAGAGCGAAAGCCTCTTTGCCCTGGCATCCCCTCTGGGAAAGCACACCATTATTTCGGAAATCAGAGTCCGGTCTGAGTTATGCTCCTGTTTGCGTGAGCTGGTCTCCTCAGCACGGTGTAATAAACCCGCAGGGAGCGAAATCCTCTATGCCTGGGCATCCCCTCTGCCTGAGAGAGAAGCGCCGTTGCGCCTCTGGAAAGAGCATTAAAGAAAAGGGACACGTTTTTCAGGGCGGTCCCAAGGAGTAGTCTGTGGTAGGTGCAGCACGCTGCTCGGGGAGAAGAGCAAGTGCTGTTGGCCATGGTCTCGAAAAGGTGGCGAAGCAGGAGACCGGCCCTGGAAGGCACAGCGCCCGGAGGAAATACAAATGTCACCCACTCCCAGTGCAGAGAGACAGAAGCCTAGCTGCGAAGGAGACAGGAGAGGATGAGTAGGGCAGGGCATGTGCTCCACTCTTGGGAAGGAGTCTGGGCGGAGAGCATGCCTGTCCTTAACTCTGGGCCCAAGGAGACAGCAGTTCCTTGGCCACCCGTCCCTGGGGCAGACATGCGCTAGCCACCAGGCGCCTACTCTGAACTCGCAGAAACAGCTCCCTGAAATAACGGGGAGTCAGATGCCATCTTCCTCCAGGATGTGGAAGCTCGGAGGAGGCACGAGGTTTAAGGGGAAGGAGTGGGCACAGTCCCACAAACTCTCTAATCTGTGCACGGGCCGTGTGTAGGGATCCTGTCGCCTCCTCTCTCCTGTGGTGAAGGCACTGGCCTAGACCCCTAGGTTGCCTGAGAGCCGGAGCAAAAGCCAAAGCCTAACCTACCCCAGGAAATGGTCATAGGCATAGAGTGCCATGCTAGGCCAAGCACGCTGCTGCAGGGTTGTGACTGTGTCTGCTTAGTTCGGCATAGCAAGGTGAATCCCGGGCGTAAACTCGGAGACCGGGAGAGCAAGTCCCAAGAGGCAACAGCTCTCCCGCGGCTCTTCTTCCCTCCCGCGCAGAGTGAACACCCAAAGCCTTTCTGAGGAAGCAGCAGCGAAGTGCAGTTCGTGCCATGTGAAAACCTCTGCGAAAGCATAGCAGTCGCTGGGAAATTAGAGTCGGATCTGAGAGCTGCTGTTGCTGCTTGCTTTAGCCTGGTAATTGCAGCATGATGGGAGAACCCGCATAGAGCGAAAGCCTCTTTGCCCTGGCATCCCCTCTGGGATAGCACAGCATTCTTTGGGAAATCAGGGTCCGTTCTGAGGGATGCTCCTGTTTGCTTGAGCTGGTCTCCTCAGTACGGTGTAATAAACCCGCATGGAGCGAAATCCTCTATGCCTGGGCATCCTCTCTGCCTGGGAGAGAAGCACGGTTGCGCCTGTGGAAAGAGCCTTAAGGAAGGGAACACGTTTTTCACAGCAGTCCTCAGTAGCCTGTCTTTGGAAGTTGCAGCACACTGCCCGTGGAGAAGAGCAGGAGCCTTTCGCCTTCTGGTCTGGAAACGGTTGCGAAGCAGGAGAGCCGGGCCTGGCATGCACAGTGGCCGGTGGAAATACAAGTATCACCCGCTCCCAGTGCAGAGAGACAGAAGCCTGGCTGCTATGGAGACAGGAGGGGATGAGTAGGGCAGGGCTCGTGCTCCACTCTTAGGAAGGAGTCTGGGCGGAAAGCATGCCTCTCCTGAACTCTGGGCCCAAGGAGATAGCAGCTCCTTGGCCACCTGTCCCTGGGCCAGACATGCGCTAGCCACCAGGTTCCTACGCTGAACTCGCAAAAACATCTCCCTGAAATAACGGGGAGTCAGATGCCGTCTTCCTCCAGGATGTGGAAGCCTGGAGGAGGCACGGGGTTTAAGGCGAAGGAGTGGGCACAGTCCCCCAAAGCTCCGTATTCAGTGCACGGGCTGTGTGCAGGGATCCTGTCACCTCTTCTTTCCTGTGTGGAAAGCACTGGCCTACTCCGAGAATCCGCCTGAGCGCGTGTGTAAAAGGCCAAGCGATGCCTACACTGGGAGATGATAGTGTGCATAGAGTGCCATCCTAGTCTACGCACGCTACTGCAGGGTTCTGGCTGTGTCTGTTTAGTACGGCCTGTCAGGGTGAAACCAGGACGCGAACATTGAGCCCAGGAAAGCAAGGCCCAAGAGGCACTAGCTCTCCCGCAGCTCTTCTTCCCTGTCGCGACTGAAGCCTTGCTGAGGATGCAGCAGCAAAGTGCTGCTCGTTCCAAGACAAAGCCTCTGCGAAAGCACAGCATTCGCTGAGAAATGTTCTGCGGGCTTCTGTTTCTTGCTGAGCCCAGTCTCCTGGTGGGAGAAACCCGCAAACAGCGAAAGCCTCTTTGCCTGGGCATCTCCGCTGGGAAAGCACTGGCCTAGTCCGAGAATCCGCCTGAGCAACAGAGTAAAGGGCCAAGCCTTACGTACCCGAGGACATGGTCATAGGCATAGAGTGCCATGCTAGGCCAAGCACGCTGCTGCAGGGTTCTGACTGTGTCTGCTTAGTTCGACATAGCAAGGTGAACCCCCGGCGTGAACTTAGATCCCGGGAAAGGAAGTCCCAAGAGGCAACAGCTCTCCCATGGCTGTTGTTCCCTGCCGCGTCTGAGCGAACACACTGCAGTAGCGTGCGTAGCCTAGGATGGCACTCTATGCACAGTACCATCGCTCGGTGTAGGCAACGCTTGGCCTTTGGCACTGGACCTCAGGCGGATTCGCGGACAAGGCCAGTGCCTTCCCCACAGGAGAGGAGAGGAGACAGGATCCCTGAACACCGCCCGTTCACTGAAATGGGGAGCTTTGGGGCATTGTCCCCACTCCTACCACGCAAACTTCCTGCCACTGTAAACGCTGTCACATGTTGGAGGAAGATGGCATCTGACTGCCCGTTTCTCGAGGGAGCTGTTTCTGTGAGTTCCGGGTATGGCGCCTGGTAGCTAGCCCAACTCTGCCCTATGGACAGGTGGTGAAGGAGATGCTGTCCCCTTGGGACCAGAGGCACAGGACAGGCCTGCCTTCTGCCCACACTCCTTCCTCAGAGTGGAGCACGCGTCCCTGCCCTAGTCGTCCCCTCATGTCTCCTTAGCAGCCAGGCTTCCATCTCTCTGCACAGGGAGCGGGTGACACTTGTCTTGCCACCGCCCTGCTGTTCCTGCCATGGCAGGCTACCCTGCTTCCCGTCCTTTTCCCGACCACAAGGCCAACGGCTCCTTCTCTTCTCTGGGGGCGGCGAGCTGCGCCTTCCCCAGACTTGCTCCTGGGGAGTGCAGTGACAGACGTGTGCCACCACGCTTCTCTCTCAGATCTCAAATACACAACATAACCCTACACCTAAAGGAGTTGGAGAAAGAACAACAAGGAAAGCCTAAACCCAGCAGGCGAAGAGGAATAATAAAGATCAGAGCAGAAATCAATGAAATAGAAGCAAACAAACAAAAACCACAAAACAACAACAACAACAAAAAAAACAATAGAACAAATCAACGAAATTAGGAAACTGGTTCTTTGAAAGAATTAATAAGATGGATAAACCCCTTTCCAGACTTATCAAAAAGAAAACAGAAAGAACCCAAATAAATAAAATCATGAATGAAAGAGGAGAGATCACAACCAACACCAAAGAAATACAAACAATTATAAGAACATACTATGAGCAACTCTACGCCAACAAATTCAACAATCTGTAAGAAATGGATACATTCCTAGAGACATATAAACTACCACAACTGAACCAGGAAGAAATAGAAAACCTGAGCAGACCCATAACCAGTACGGAGATTGAAACAGTCATCAACAATCTCCAAACAAACAAAAGCCCCGGGCCAGATGGCTTCCCAGGGGAATTCTACCAAACATTTAAAGAAGAATTAATTCCTATTCTCATGATACTGTTCCAAAAAAATAGAAATGGAAGGAAAACTCCCAAACTCTTTTTTTTCTGAGGCCAGCATCACCTTGATTCCAAAACCAGACAAGGATCCCATCAAAAAAGAGAACTACAGACCAATATCCTTGTTGAACACAGATGCGAAAATTCTCACCAAAATACTAGCCAATAAGATTCAACAGTACATTAAAAGGATTATTCACCACGACCAACTGGGATTTATTCCAGGGCTACAAGGTTGGTTCAACATCTGCAAATCAATCAATGTGATACAACACATCAATAAAAGAAAGAACAAGAACCCTATGACACTCTCCATAGATGCTGAAAAAGCATTTGGCAAAGTGCAGTATCCCTTCCTGATTAAAACTCTTCAAAGTGGGGCCACCTGGGTGGCTCAGTGGGTTGAGCCTCTACCTTCGGCTCAGGTCATGATCCCAGGGGCCTGGGATCGAGTCCTGCATTGGGCTTTCTGCTCAGCAGGGAGCCTGCTTCTCCTCATCTCTCTCTCTGTCTGTCTCTCTGCCTATTTGTGATCTCTCTCTCTGTCAAATAAATAAATTAAATCTTAAAAAAAAACTCTTCAAAGTGTAGCGATAGAGGGCACATATTATCAATATTATCAAAGCCATCTATGAAAAACCCACTGCAAATATCATTCTCAATGGAGAAAAACTGAATTCTTTTCCGCTGAGGTCAGGAACACGGCAGGGATGTCCGTTATCACCACTGCTATTCAACATTGTACTCGAAGTCCTAGCCTCAGCAATCAGACAACAAAAAGAAATTAAAGCCATCCAAATTTTGCCAAATTGGCAGAAGAGAAGTCAAACTATCCCTGTTTGCAGATGATATGATACTGTATGTGGAAAACTTAAAGGACTCCACTCCAAATCTGCTATAACTTGTATAGAAATTCTGTAAAGTGTCAGGATATAAATCAATGAACAGAAATTGGTTGCATTTTTTTTTATACCAACAAGACTGAAGAAATAGAAATTAAGGAGTGAATCCCATTTACAACTGCACGCAAAACCCTAAGATACCTAGGAATAAACCTAACAAAGAATCTATACTCAGAAAACTCTAAAGTACTCATGAAAGAAATTGAAGAAGACACAAAGAAATGGAAAAATGTTCCATGCTCCTGTATTGGAAGAACAAATATTGTGAAAATGTCTATGCTACCTAAAGCAATCTACACATTTAATGCAATCCCTATCAAAATCCCATCCATTGTTTTCAAAGAAATGGGACAAATCATCCTAAAATATATATGGAGCCAGAAAATACCTCGAAGAGCCAGAGGAATATTGAAAAAGAAAGCCAAAGTTGTTGGCATCACAATTCCAGACTTCAAGCTCTATTACAAAGTTGTCATCATCAAGATAGTAGGGAACTGTCCCCAAAACAGACATAGATCAATGGAACAGAATAGAGAGCCCAGAAATACACCCTCAACTCTATGGTCAACTAATCTTCAACAAAGCAGGAAGGAATGTCCTATGGAAAAAAGACAGCCTCTTCAACAAATGGTGTTGGGAAAATTGAACAGCCACACGCAGAAAAATGAAATTGGACCATTTCCTTACACCACACATGAAAATAGACTGGAAATGGATGAAGAAGCATAATGTGAGAAAGGAATCCATCAAAATCCTTGAGGAGAGAACAGGTAGCAACCTCTTTGACCTCAGCAGCAGCAACTTCTTCCTAGGAACATCGCCAAAGGCAAGGGAAGCAAGGGCAAGAATGAACTACTGGGATTTCATCAGATCAAAAAGCTTTTGCACAGCAAAGGAAACAGTTAACAAAGCCAAAAGATGACTGTCAGAAGTTATCTGGGAGAAGATCTTTGCAAATGACATACGAGATAAAGGGCCAGTATCTATCCAAAATCTATAAAGAGCTTATCAAACTCAACACCCTAAGAACAAATAATCCAATCAAGAAATGGGCAGAGGACATGAACAGACATTTCTGCAAAGAATACATCCAAATGGCCAACAGACACATGAAAAAATGCTCCACATCACTCGGCATCAGGGAAATACAAATCAAAACCAGAATGAGATACCACCTCACACCTTTCAGAATGGCTAAAACGAACAAGTCAGTCAATGACAGATGCTGGCGAGGATGTGGAGAAAGGGCAACCCTCCTACACTGTACGTGGGAATGCAAGCTGGTGCAACCACTCTGGAAAACAGCATGGAGGTGCCTCAAAAAGCTGAAAATAGAAGTACCCTATGACCCAGTGATTGTAGTACTGGGTATATACCCTAAAGATACAAACGTGGCATTCTGAAGGGGCACATGCACCCAAATGTTTATAGCAGCAATGTCCACAATAGTTAAACTATGGAAAGAACCTAAATGTCCTTCAACGGATCAATCAATAAATAAGATGTGGTATATATGTAAAATGGGATACTGTGCAGCCATCAAAAAAATGAAATCCTGCTATTTGTGATGACATGGATGGAACTAGAGGGTATTATGCTTGGCGAAATAAATCAATCTGAGAAAGACAACTATCATATGATCTCCCTGATATGATGAAGTGGAGATGCAACATAGGCGGTTTCGGGCGTACGAAAAGAAAAATAAAAGAAGATGGGATTGGGAGGGAGACAAACCATAAAAGACTGAATCTCACAAAACAGAATGAGGGTTGCTGGGGGGAGGTGTGTTGGGAGAGGATGGTGGGGGTATGGACATTGGGGAGAGCAGGTGCTATGGTGAGTGATGGTGACTGCGGTGAAATGTGTAAACCTGGTGATTCACAGACCTGTACCCCTAGGGATAAAAACACATTATATGTTTATAAAAAAATTTTAAAAAATAATTTTAAAAATCCATTAAAGAAAAAACACATATTGCAAGCCCAAGCCCAGAGCTAATCTCATATTCAATCAAAAAAGTTTGAAAGTTTTCCCCTTAAAGATCAGAAAAAAGACAAGTGTGTCCACTTTCACTACTCTCATTTGACATAGTACTGGATGTCCTAGCCAGAGAAACAAGGAACACAAAGAAATAAAAGACTCCAAAAAAAAAAAGGAAGAAGTAAAATTTTCTTTTTTTGGATAACATGAACTTACATGTAAAAAAATCCTAAAAACTTCACAAAAAATTTTGAATAAACAAATTTAATAAAGCTGCCAAATACAAGATCAATATATAAAAGACAGGAATTTTGTTTTGTTCCTTTTTTTAAAAATAGTTTTTCCTGTCATCCTTGCTCAGTGATCACGCTAATCTTCTCTGCATCATTCCAATTTTAGTATATGTGCTGCCAAAGTAAGCACAAGACAGGAGCATTTTAACACTCTAATGATGAACTATCTGAAAAAATAAAGAGAACAATCTAATTCACAATAGCATCAAAAATAACAAAATACTTAGGAAAAGATTTAACTAAGAAGATGAAAGATCTGTACCCCATAAACTATGACATTGATAAAGAATTTGAAGGAGACATAAATGGAAGGATAGCTCATATTTATGAATGGTAAGAATTAACATTGTTAAAATGTCCATACTACCGAAAACCATCTGTAAATTCAATTCCTATCAAAAATCCAATGTTAGGGGCGCCTGGGTGGCTCAGTGGGTTAAGCCGCTGCCTTCGGCTCAGGTCATGATCCCAGGGTCCTGGGATCGAGCCCTGCATCAGGCTCTCAGCTCAGCACGAAGCTGCTACCTCTTCTCTCTCTGCCTGCCTCTCTGCCTGCTTGTCATCTCTCTCTGTCAAATAAATAAATAAATAATCTTTTTAAAAAATCCAATATTTTTTTTTACAGAAGTAAAGAATCCTAAAATTTATATGAGACCATAAAAGACAACAAATAATTAAAGCAGTTCTGAGAAAGAATGAAGAAGCGAAATTACACTTCTTGATTTGAAACTATACTACAAAGCCCTCATGCTCAAAACAATAAAGTATACTGGCATAAAAACAGACCAGTAAACAAGTAGAACAGAATTGAGAGTCCAGAAATAAATCCTTTCATACAGTCACCTAATATTTGACAGGGGCCAACATATATAATGGGTAAAGATAGTCTGTTCAATAAATGATATTTAAAACTGAATAGTCACATAAACCAGCATGAAACGGGAACCTTATATCACTCATAAATCTTAACTTGAAATAGATTAAAGACTTAAATGTGATGCATGAAACTAAATTTCCTAAAGGAAAACATAGGAAAAATTCTCCTTGACATTGGTCTTGCCAATAGTTTTTTGGATACCAGGCCAAAAACACAAGCAAAAAAAGCAAAAATAAATACATGGTATTTCATCAAACTAAAGTTTCTGCATTGCCAAAAAAAACCAAAAGGGAATGAAAACACAATCCACAGAATGGAAGAAAATACTTACAAATCTTATATCTGAAAAGAGGTTAATAACCAACAGATACAAATAGAAAAAAATATATAATTTAAAAAATAGCAAAAGGATATCAATAGACTTTTTTTTCAAAAAAGTTATATAAATGACCAACAGGAGCATTAAAAAGTGCTCAACGTAAAAACTCAGGGCAAAGTCATTATGTTGTTGTTGTTGTTGTTTACCTCTGAAAAACACAGCAAGATATTACTACCTATTAGAATATACCCTACCAAAAAATTAAAACTAACAAATTTTGGTAAATATTGGGGAAAATGAGGAACTTATGCACTGTGATAGGGATATAAATTTGTATGGAAAACAGTATGGAGATTATTCATATTATTAAAAGTAAAATTACCATATGATTCAGTAATCCCACCTCTAGGTATATATCTAAAGGAAACGAAGTCACTATTCGAAGACATATCTGCACTCTTATGTTCATTATAAAATTATTAACTCTAAGCAAGAGATGGAAATAACTTCAGTATCCATATTGGGTGAATGGATAAAATAAGTATGGTAAATATATACTATGGAATACTACTGAACCATGAAAAATTAAGAAATACTGCCATTTACAACAGCATGGATGGATCTTGAAGGTCTTATACTAAGTGAAATATTTCAAAGATTTTATATATATTTTAATTTATGTATTATGATATCCCTTACATACAGAATCTGAAGAAAAAGCAAACTAATGGAAACTTAGAGTTGAGTTGACAAGAGGTGAACCTGGGCTGGAATAAGGTGGTCAAAGGGTACAAACTTGCAACTATAATATGAAAAAGTTCTGGGGATCTAATGTACAGCATGATGATCATAGTTAATAATATATACATACATTTTTATTGTGCTTCCCTTTATTAAACTTTGCATATATCACATTCTTACAAGTTGAAAGTTTATAGCAATCATGTATAAAAGAGGTCTGCTGCCACCATTTTTCTAACGACATTTGTTCATTTTGTGTCTCTCTGTCACATGTTGGTAATTCTTGCAATATTTCAAGTTTTTTCATTATTATTGTATTTGTTATGGTGATCTGTGATCAGTAATTATGACCCACTGAAAACTCAGAACTAGTTTACTTAAGGTATATACCTTGTTTTTTCTTAAAGGCATAATGCTTTTGAACAGTGCAGTATAGTGTTTATTTTTTATATGCACTGGGAAACATAATTTTTTATTTGCACTGGGAAACCAAAAAAAAATAATAATAATAATTTGACTTAGTTTATTGAGATAATCACTTTATTGAGGCGGTCTGGAACAAAACCCACAAGACCTCTGAAGTTTATCTCTACTGTACTATATACATAAAAGTTGCTAAGAGAGTAGATCTTAAAATTCCTTACCATACATGCATAAAAAACAGTGGCAACTATATGAGATAGTAGATGTATTAACATTTTTATGTAGATTATATTGCAATACAGATGTATGCCAATTTATCAAATTGTACAAAATTTACACAATGTTAAAACTTTGCAATGTTATAAGAAATCATTTCTTATATTTACAAATTATAATATGTCGATTATTTTTCAATAAAGCTGGAAAAAACTTTTTGTAGAATTAATCTATTTTTCAAAAAAGGAAGTAAGGAAGTAGAAACTGCATCTAACTCTGAAATAATAGAATATAAAATCCATTTTAGTTCTATACACTGGGACAAAAACTATTACTTAGTTTACAATGAAGGAGTACTTAGGAAGCATGAAGGATGGTCTATAAATAAGGCTGAAAGAGCTCAGTTTTAAGGTTTAAATTTAAAATCTTCTTTTGAAATACTAAACTGACCACCCAGTTTTCCAAACATAAATGTCTTAACTGCATGAATTTATTTCATACAACTCTATCATCTAGTTTCATAAGAAAGCAGCATGCAAATTTTGAATAAGACAGACTTGCTTAAGTTTCTTTATGTTCAACAGTAAAGGATACTTCCCTAAAAAGAAGAAAAATCAGCGTATTTATTATGATAATTATTATTCATAATGAGATTCAAATTGAATTAGGGAATATATATCCTCAGAGGGGGTAAAGTAAAATGAAATTTATTTTGGTAAATGTGTCTATGAATAGTCAATACAATGCCTCAATATAAATGAATATTATCATTTTGAACAATTTAATTACTATTATTAGAATTATTATAAGTATAAAAATAGCTATCATTTTAGCATGGAATATGAGACTCTCATGCTCCATGCTTCATCACATCCACACAACAATTCTGCATAATAAGTATTATCATCACCATTTCATGGGTGAAAACACTGAGGCTAACACATTTAGATAACTGGTTTATGATTACATGGCTAGTAAGGATGCATCACACTAATTTAGGCTTTATGATTTCAGAATTGTACTCTTTCCACTGCACATTCTATTACTCTGTAAATACTTGGCTTGTTTTCATTTAGTTTTTTAATTTTATTCATGTGGTGATGGCTTAAAGCTTCATTTAAAGGAAGCTTAAAAAATTCATTTAACCAAAAGCTCCCAAGAATTAAAAATGTCATGGATATCATTAGTTAATGGGTAACTATATATTTTCCACTCTAGTGAGATAACAATCAGAGTATTTTTCTAAGTTTTAGTCTCTGAGTGTTCAAAAGGACTTTTTTAAAATAGAAATATTTAGACAAAGGTGATCAAAAGTCTGGATCAGGTCACCTTAAGATAAATATTAGGAAACTGAGGAAACAAATGGAGATTTGAACACTGAGCTATGATATAATGAATGGTTTAAAGTATTTAGTAGAGCATAGAAAAGCCCTTTAAAGCCTGGGCTTAGCCTAGCATTGCAGCTTCTGGGATATCTGTCTATCTATCATCTACCTACCTATCTATCTATCTATCTAGATATAAATTTGAAAACTTTTTCACTTAAAGATTTTGAGAAATAGAACATAATTAGCACCATAGAAGATCTGTTTATGATAACAACCTAGCCCCTCCTCCCAGTTTGTTAATATTCTCTCTTATTTAATGTAACATTGTGCAAATAGACCACTACTGATCTGCCATTATGAATGAAATAACTATAATCATCTGTTTGCATATCCTGGTGAAAATATTCATTTAGTTCCATGTTGTATTTCTAGGAATGGACCAAATTTTTTTTTTAATTTTTAAGTTTTCTAAATATTGTCCAACTTACCTCATATGTTTTTATTATGTGCACTGTCATTCCTTCACATTCTTGCAAGACATTTTCACTGTTGCCCAATATGGTAAGTGTGTAATAGTATGTCATTCCAGGTTTTCATTTATTTTTAATTTAATTTAATTGAATTCCAGATTCATAATAAAGATAAACAGTTTTTATATATGAGTGGCCATTTGGATTATCCTTTCTGTAAAGTACATGCTCAAATCTTTTGATATCTTAACATTGTGTCATACTGATTTCTTGAATAGTAGATTTTCTGAATGAACTTTTAGCTGTGTAGGTCTTCTCTATTTTATTATGAACTTGTTTTCATTTCAAAATCTTTATATTTATTTTCATAAACTGCTTTTATTTTGTTTTGTCTATTATCTATCTATCTATCTATTTATTTGCAAGCAAGAGAGCGAGCGAGCAAGTGAGAGCGTAGGAAGGGATAGAAAAAGAAGGGTAATGAATCTTAAGCAGGCTCCAGGCTCAGCACAGAGCCCAACTCTGGGCTCTATTTCACAACCCTGACATCATGACCTGAGCCAAAATGAAAGAAAGAAAATAAAAATAAGGTGTTAAAAAAAAAGGAAAAAGAATTGGAGGTTTAATTAAGTGAGCCACCCAGGCACCCCTGAGGTATCTTAAATTAGCTGTCATATCTTTAAAGTTCTAGAGTATCCATTTAATTCATTTATAAAATCTTTCTCAATATCATTTTTAGTTTCAGTTTTTTGTTCAATTTGCTTCCCCTTTCATTTCTTTGAGCAGAGTAATCAAGCCATTTTACAATCTTTATTGATCATTTTAACATCATACTTAATCCCATTTTGTCTATCAAATATTGTTAATGGTTTTTCTCTGTGTGCTCTGTTACATTTTGCTATGTTCAAGGCATTATATTTGAAACTCTTATTGAGTAGGGATAATTAAGAGCTATAATAATGGTATGGTCCTCCTTGGCAGGATTTTCTCTTATATCTGAGACTCTACAAGACAATCATATTCCAAATTCAGTGATTGACTTTCTCAGTTTACACAGAAGGCAAGGTAGGCTATAGTCTTATTTCTGCTTCTTCTTGTGCTTTGGGGATCTCAACTTAAATTTGGGTTGTACCAAAGTTTTCAAATTTGATTGCTGCTGGATTTTGAATTTTGTTTCTCTAGTATCAAGTGTCTATTAAAAACAAAGTTCAGAGTGTTTTAGAAGTTTAAAATGCTCTCATAGCTAAAATGGCTTCAGGCATATATCTCTAGACTCTCATTGTGTTTCGTATTTTGACCCAGTAATCCCTCACTTATTTTTATAATCATTCTGATATTTTTAACTTTAAAAGCTATTTTGTCTGGATTTTTAAGTTGTCTTAAGTAGGAGTTTTTAGATCACCATTACTAGAAGCAACAACAAATATACATGAAAATTTCTGCAGTAGTTTATCACATCTTTATGGCTTTGAACTTCCATAAGCCGAGGCATCCTTCTCTAATCACTTAGGCTAACTCCAATTTACCCTTTAAAACAACACAAGAATTGCTTCATTTAAGAACATGTTCAGGGATGACTCTTCCCCACTGTTCTTACCAACATTCCCACACACTCTTTGCTACCCACACCTTGTTTATGAACTTTCATTAGGTATATCAGCGTCACCAGAATTTTGCTCTATTGTATTTTTGTCCTTTAGAGCTTTAGTTAAATATGAATTCCATAGAAAGTCTGTCCCTTTTCTTTCAAACCTGGGTTCGTTATTTCTTCTCATTCTTTGTCAGAAGCTACTTTATTTACAGCTGTATTGTGACTTTGGAGCCTTTACAGTTTTTTGACTGGAAAAATCACCCATCCCTGAGATTTTTACGCAGCTTTCTAGCTGATATTATTCAGAAATCTGTTCAACACAGACTTTTTCAGGGAGCCCCTTTCAGACCACTCAGTTACAAAACCTCTTCTCAATCACTGCTCTTTTTAAAATGTGCTTATTTAGTTCAAATATGCATCACTATTAAAGAAAAACCAGTACGATTTTTTTCTTTTTAAAGTTGGCTTACCTGTTATCTATCTCTCCCATTAAAATGATTCCTCTGGGCTGGGGTTTTGTTGTGCTCATCTTAGGCCAGGCACTCAATAAATTGTCTCTGAATGATTGAATTGTTTGACTCTCTTGCTAGATTCTCAACTTCATGAGGCCAAGGATTGTTCTATTCAGTCCTTCTTTATCCTCAATGTCTGTTATATTGCAGTCACTTACGTGACTAATGGGAAAAATCACAGAAAGAAAGAGTTAAAACTACAGAAAAACCCCGTAGGTTCAATAACACAAAGCTTTCTAAAATTATTTAGCCCAAGAATTGAATACTGGCTGCACTTTGGATTTTTTTTAAATGGTATTGAATTTAATTTAAATGGAAATAATTGAATGGTAGAATTATAAAAAAAAATTATAAAAGCAACTTGCTCCTTAAAGTAAGAATTATATAGGGCATCTCTTCTAGAAGCAAAATTTTCAAATGTCAAACATCTGAAAGCGTAGATGGAGAAGTAAGAGTGTGAATTGTACTTCAATGCTCTTTTCTTTATATTCAGCAAACAGCTTCATTCACACCTTTCCAGTTTTTTCAACTCTTTTGACAAAGCCTTCAGAGGAGTTACTGCTGATGACCACCATCACAGCCTGACAGGAGAAATTTTATAAAGAAAAATAATAGCATGTTTTTCCCAAATTGTTAAGGATATCTTGAAGCTCTGTCGGATTCAAAGGAGGAATGTGCAACTCCATGCTATATATAATAATAACTTATTATAATAGTGGCTTTGCAATTTTTCAGATATATCCATTTACTGAAACCACTATCAAATAAACAAAAACAAACAAATTAACAGGGGTTTGAGACAGGAATTATCTAATCTAAAAATAGCACATGTTCACAGAATACACAACACATACCCCAAGTACATCTCTAGGTTTCAAGTAATAGTCAAAACAATAGTAAACATGATTCAGACCCTACCAGTCAAATCATAAATGGGACCTTAACTGTAAATACTTATCTTTAGATCAAAGCGGGTATTTGGGTGCTGAAGATACATTATAGAACTAATATGTTATAGAACTCCTCTGAAATGAGCCATTTATTCCTTCACTTTTCCTGCACAGCTGCTGACCCATGTTTTGGTTCCTGGAAATAGCTGCTACCCTGTCATACTTCTTAAAAGCCCATATATTGATAACTCTATTCATTCCTCCATTCCTCTGTGACTGTCACTGTATTAAAATGTGGAGTCAGCTGACTCACTTGTGGTGGTAATAAAGTAGATGAGTTTGCAAAGTATTTTGTTATTTCTAAAAATGCAAAAACCAAATTACATTGAAATCATAAGGGGTGTTTCAGGCAGAGCTGTAGGATGTGGTTTCTTGTGTAATCCACAGAGATTAGCTCCAACACATATTTAAACTCTCCTCTAGGAGCAACCTTAGTGGTAAAACAAGAAGATAAACAGATGTATACACACCCTGGCACAAAATTATCACTTATGTTTGGCTTCCTAGTCTCCTCGTGTTACTTATTTATCTTAACTTATCTCTGAAATCAGGGAACACAGAATCTCAATCAGTTGACATTTTTCTACTGAATTACCCAATAGTCTGATCATAACCCTAAGACTTTTTTAAATTATTTCACTCATAATCCCAAATCTGCTTTGCTTCCTCATCTTAGTACACTGTAATTTGATTTCAAAATGAGGACAGTTGTCAGTAATGCCACATTCATTCATCTATTTTACAATTCCATGTACTTAGAACTATGAAAATATGTTAATAACATCCATTCCAATAAGCCACCCTAAATTTATTATCATGAAACAAGACCTCAAGAAAGAGAATTCAAATTCATCCTTGTATTTGCAATGTATTGCAATAAAGCCTTTATCAATAGACTTCCCTGTGCACATGGTGGTCAAATTGCGGGTGAAAACCAGCCAGATCTATTACAAGCTTTCTCATGGCTTCTAGGTAACCCAAGTGAGCCTTTATTGATACTGGGAAGGGATAAAGCAGGGAAGGGATAAACAGTGATGTAAGAATTGGCTAGACAAAAGTATGACTCTCATTACAAAGTGACTATTTTAAAGCAAAAGAGCCTGTTGGGAATATTGTTTTATAAAATAGTGGTTTTTTTAATTAACTTTTTAAAATTCAATTAGATAACATATAGTGTACCATTAGTTTCAAATGTAGATTTCAGTTATTAATCCATAGCATAAAATAGCTAATGCTCAGTACTTACTGTTATAGCTTCTTGAAAGCAGAATTTTAACCCACTGAGCCACCCAGGTGCCCTTGAAAGCAGAATTTTAGATTATATTTTCTGATTACTTCCATGTAGTACAACACTTTCCTGCTAGCAACCTTCAAAACATACTGTTGGTTAGAGGAATTTCTTTAATAATAAATAAATAGGAATTTATGTAAATTTATAAATATATAAAATAAATAGGAATTTATTTAAATTTATTTAAATATTGCACACTGATTCATTGTTCATAAATAAGGTGATGATATTATAGCCATTATTTGGTAGCACTGATATTTCATTTTCTTTTTACTTCTCAGTGCATTCTCTTTGCACAAAATAGATATATATTTTAAAAGAATCTGAATCTGTGGCAAACTTTTAAAAAACCCTATACAGTAAAGTTTATCATTTTAAGTAATCTCAATTATCTTCCTCAATTGTGATGGTATATCCTTCTATCTAGGCCAGATATTGTATGAGGGATTTGAAGAGACATACTTTTCTAAATTTCACTTTTCTCATTGGCAAAATGCTGATCATGATCCTACAATAAAATACACTTACAATTTTTTGATGAAAATTTATTTATTTATTTTAAGATTTTATTTATTTATCAGAGAGAGTGGGCGAGAGAGTAAGCACAGGCAGAAAGAATGGCAGGCATAGGCAGAGGGAGAAGCAGGCTCCCGGCCGAGCAAGGAGCCCGATGCGGGACTCGATACCAAGACGCTGGGATCATGACCTGAGCCAAAGGCAGCTGCTTAACCAACTGAGCCACCCAGGCGTCCCTTTTGATGAAAATTTAATCTGTATAAACAATATATTTGCTGTAATGCGTGGTTCATGGAAAACATCTTATTTAATTATAAGCAACAACAGTATTAGAAATTAAGTAAATGTGTCTATAATATTTAAACTTTTAACACATAATTCCAGTGCTCTGCCTTATTTTCTCAAATCCCTTTACCACTTTCACTGACAGAGCCAAATGTACTTTTTCTACTAGTAGCCAGCTCTTTGTCTTTTGTCAGAAAGATGCCCTTGTGAATTATTTATAATAGAGATATTAGCAATAATAATAAGAATAATAATACATAGCAATGAAAATGTTTAAAAAATTTTCTTAACTAATTAGGGTTCTTAGACATCAATTAGAGGAACCACCTCTGGAAAGCAAATTAATCTGCAAGACATTCCCAGAATTAACAAGTCAGTCAGATACAGGGCTGTCCGTAGACTGAAAGGTGAAGCAAAAGGACTAGGTTTGGAAAATAGGTAAGGACAGTGAAAAAGATGATCAAATTTTTGGGCAAAATAAATTCTGTGACCTCTTTCCCTGCTACTATTCAGTCCCTCACAATGGCCTCCTTGCTATTCCTCAGATATGCCAGGCACGATCCAACCTTATGACCTTCAAGATACCAATTCCTTTGTCTGGAGTGACCTTATTGCTGATAGTTCTGGGCAAATTCATCACCTTTCCATACCTTTGTTCAGTTGTCAGGTTCATTGTAACTACCCTGATCTTCCTATTAAAATTTTTAACTCCCCATCCCCTACCTAGCAACCTTGATTTTTCTCACCCTGATCGAATTTTCCTTTTTCCCCATTGTACTCATCATTTTTGAATACACTATGCAATTTTTATTAAGGTTTATAGCTTTTAATTGTCTCACCCATTAAAGTAAAAGTTCTACAAAGCCAAGTATTTCATTTACCAGTGTAGTCTGAAGTAATATCTGCCATTTAATAGGTGCAGGAGACAATTGGTATATTTCAGAAAATATTAATGTTGAGAGTATACTGAATTTCATAAGTCATTTCAGTATTTTTTCCAAAAATAAACTATGTGAAACATACCTTAAATTTACTTTCAAAATATATTATAGCATATAATGGACAAAATAAGACAAAAAACAACAAAATAAGACAAAAGCCTTAAAGAAACAATCATATAAATAACCATTTCAAACCTACTTAAAAATTGCATAATACCACACTCCTAGATCCTCTCTGATTGCTCTAAAATAACCCTTCAAAGGAAATACGTTTTTAAAAATAACAGATTTTTTGGCAAATAATTTAATAAAATAAAAGTTTCATTCATCTATGTAGATCATAAAAATATTTTTAATAAGCATGAAATTATAACTCTGAAGTGTGCTAAAATGAAACCACCTGCTAAGGGTGAGAGAACAAAAATAAACATCATTTTTCCAAATAAGAGGAATTTATTCCCTTTGAATCAAAGCATGTGGATTCATTCAAACTGGCAATAAAGGAATAGGGAAACACAATCCATAGAAAGTCATATTTTAGTTTTCTAAAAGACTTCATAGTAAAGACTATATATTTTTGAAATGCTACATAATGCTACATAATGACAAGATGACAGGCTGTGACAAATAGCATTTTAAAAGCTCTACTCATAATGGAACAGAAGGTGTCATTTCCCTATAATTTTATATATGTCATTAATTTACTATATCTTGATACAACACATTACCAAACAGATGTTCATCAAAGACTAAATCATTTTTAATGGAACATAATAATTTGAACCTACATCTATTAATCATTTTTTTTCGATCTAACATTTATACTCTCACTAAACATTTTATCAGTTGTCGACAAAATTAAAAAGAAATAGGATAAAAATTGTGTTTGGAAAAGTAGCTTTTCTTTGAAATTTGAATTTAAATGAAAATATTTGCTGATATTTTTAAAACTTTAAATGTAATTTTATATCTATCTGACCTATCAGATGATATAAAATTTTTGGAGAAAATATGACATATTTTTTTTTATCTTGGTTGAAGGTATTAATAAAGAGCAACTGTTTGTATTATTTGTATTGTGATATCTTAGTAAATAAACATGAATAACTGGTATAAAATATGTTTTTTTAAAAATTTTATTTATTTCCTTGACAGAGATCACAGGAAGGCAAAGAGGCAGGCAGAGAGAGAGGAATGGAAGCAGGCTCCGTGCTGAGAAGAGAGCCCACTGTGGGACTCAATCCCAGGAACCTGGAATCATGACCTGAGCCGAAGGCAGAGATTTTAACCCACTGAGCCACCCAGGCGCCCTAAAATATGTTTTTTTTTATATAGAATCATAGTTCTTGCCAAAATATGGAACTAGCTGGAACTGAATGCCTCCTTCAAAGTCAGCTCTGGAGAAATTAAGCGAGTGTAATATGGAACTATTTCAGATATGAACCAAAAACAAAGAAATGATGATAAATTCCTTAAAAGACTCAAAGTTGCTCTTGACTGGTATGTTTCAAGCTCTATTCCTGGTTTGAGGACAGTTTTTAACAGGCCTGTCACTGTAGAAATCAGCTGGATGTTTAGAGGCTATCAGAACTGTACAAAAACCTTGAAGGGGTAAAGACTTGAAAATTCTTTAGAGAGATTAGCTCCCTAAGGCATTATTCATCCACACATTTTCCTCCAAACAATTAAGGCTGATGGATGAGGGGCACCTGAGGGGCTCTCTCATCACGTGGGTGGTGGGTTAAGCCTCTGCCTTCATCTCAAGTCATGATCTCTGGGTCTGGGATCCAGCCCCACATCAGGCTCTGCTCAAAAGGAAGCCTGCTTCCCTCCCTGCTTGCCTGTCTCTCTGCTTACTTGTGATCTCTCTCTCTCTCTCTCTCTCTCTGTGTCGAATAAATAAATAAAATCTTTAAAAAAAGGCTGATGGTTGCTAAATTATGAAAACTGCTCCCTACAAATGATGCTTCTTCATAAGGATTTAAGAATTTAAAATTGTAAGAATTTAAAATTGAAACTTGATCGTAGGATTTATCTTATAGAATAACATCAAGTGATGGCAGTTATTATTAGTTCTGAAGTATTTGTGATTCTGAATTCTTGGCCTCATTAGTAAATTTATTTTAATAAAGTATTATTTAATATATAATAATATATATAATATACTATATATAACATATATAATATATATAGGAAATTCATTCATTCATTTATTATTTATTTATTATTATTATGTATTTATTTATTAACTCAAACACAAGAAAATGAATCACCTGATTGAAAAATTGGCAAGGACTGGAACAGACACTTCACTGAAGAAGATATTGAAATGGCAATAATGATATGAAAAGATGCTGTGATGATCCACAGCATTTCTAATTAAGGAATTGTAAATTAAAAGAACAATGAGGGGCGCCTGGAAGGCTCAGTGTGTTAAGCCGCTGCCTTTGGATCAGGTCATGATCTCAGGGTCCTGGGATCGAGTTACACGTTGGGCTCTCTGCTCAGCAGGAGCCTGCTTCCCTTTCTCTCTCTCTCTGACTGCCTCTCTGTCTTCTTGTGATCTCTCTTGTCAAATAAATAAATAAAATCTTTTTTAAAAATAAATAAATAAAACAATGATATATCACTACACATCTATTAGAATGGCTAAAATCTCAAATACTGACAATATAAAATGCTTTTGACAATGAGGAACAAGAGAAACTCTCATTCATTCTGGTGAGAACACCATATGGTGCTACCCTTTGGAAGACAGTTGGGCATTTTCTTACAAAACTAAGCATATTCTTACCATATGATCCAGCAATCGTGCTCCTTGGTACTCACCCAAAAGAGCAAAAACTTTGTGTACACAGAATCCTGCATATAAACCTGTGTTTGTAACAGCTTTACCCATAAGTGCCAAGAGTTGGAAGTAACCAAGATGTCCTTCAGGAGGAGAATGGATAGATAAACTGTGGTCCATTGAAACAATGGGATATGATTCAGCGATAAAGAGAAATGGCTATCAAGCAATGAAAAGACATGGAACAAACTTAAAATCCGTCATAATAAGTGGAAGAAGTCAATTTGAAAAAGCTTCATGTTGCAAGGTTCCAGCTATATGACCTTCTAGAAAAGGCAGAACTATGCAAATGGTATAAAGGTCAGTGGTTTGTAGCAGTTAGGAGAGGAGGAGGATGAACAGGCAGAGCACAGAGGATTTTTAGGCCAGTGAAAATGTTCTGTATGATATGTGTGATATTTTAGATACATATCGCTACACAGTTGTCAAAATGCATAAGATAGTATACCAAGAGTGAACTGTATGAGAAAAGGTTTTTTTAAGATTTTATTTATTTATTTGACAGGCCTCAAAGCAGGCAGAGAGGCAGGCGGGGAAATCGGGGGTTGGGGGAAAGCAGGCTCCCTCTCAAGCAGAGAGTCTGGTCTGGGGCTTGATCCCAGGACCGTGAGATTATGACCTGAGCTGAAGGCAGAAGCCTTAACCCACTGAGCCACCCTGGTGCCCCAACAAGAGTGAACTCTAATGTAAACTGTGGACTTTGGGGTGATAATGATGTGTCAGTGTAGGGTCAGTGAGCGTGAAAAATTATCACCGTGGTACAGGATGTTGATAATGGGGAAGGCTGTGTGTATGTGGGGAAAGGGAATTTTACTTTGACCCCAAACTACTCTAAAAAATGCAGTCTGTTAAAAAAAAAACTTTATAATGCAATATAATACAAAATAAGAATGCATATCAAGAGAGAAATAATGTTTAAAGAGAACGAAGAACTTCAGTAATGTGTACCTAGGGATTTTGATTGCACATTTGTAGGAAGTTCACATTGTCATTAGCAATTGTTTATCTGTGAAGTAGAAGTAACATAAAGAGTGATGAAAACTCAAAAACGGAACACTAAAAAAATGCCATCTATGGGCTCTTAAAAAATGGAAAAAAATTTGCTTGGCTTTTTAAGCGTTGTGGGGAATGAAGGGACAGAATTTAAATTCAGCTTTATAAAAGATTGGATAATATGTTTCTACAAAGAAGGCTCCTCTGAGTAACATAGAAATGAACATGGTAGCAAAAAGTGGAAAAAAGGTTACATCTCTTGTGAGCTCACGTTCTCTGAAACCCTGTCACTTAGTGGAGACAGTAACTGTTCAATGAATAGCAAATGGTAGTCTTTCAGATTCCCGGGATTTTCACTAAGAATCGTGAATGGATTTTTTAAAAAATATATAAAGAATGTTTACAGTGCAAGTACCTGCAAATAACTGACATTTTGGAGAGAATATTTTAATCAGCAGAGAAGGTAAAAATGAAAAAAGTTCCACAATCAGAGTAAACATATGGGATTAAAAATAAAAGATAAAAAAAATTTTTTAAAGGACTTTTTTTTTAAAGGACTTTAAACAAAAGTCCTTTTTAAGAGACAGTTGGCTGTTTAAACAAAAAGTACAACTCACTAAGAGAATCACCGCATTATTTACTGGGGTAGAAGGACCTGGAATGTGGAAAGGCCCATTCTGCAGAGGAAAAAATAGAATCACTAACAGGCCTCATGCCTTGCACAGCCAGTGGCTAGAATCCCTGCCCCATGAGACCCTGTGCTAGAAGGCCGCTAGAACCATCTCAACTATGTTAGTCTTTCTTGGAAGCCAACAAGTATGTGCCCAGTTAAGAGCACGGTAACAATAAGTCACGTTAAGTTATAATGATTATATATATCTTTAAAAGCCTTGTCAAGTTACTTTTTGAGTAACCCTCACCCCACCCTTAGAGAAATTTATCTGTGGTTCACCTCTTTGAAATACCTCATTGTTGTTCCACATTTACCATAGCCAAAAAAAAAAAAAAAAAAAAAGCTTTTTATTAACAAAGTGTTCAGAAGTGGGTGCCACTGTAAACAATGAGAGTTTTCGCTGCTGGGACAGTTTTGTTGCAGAAACAGCTGAAAGCACTCACGTCAGACAGAGCCAAGGGCTGGAGGGATTTTTAAAATTACAAAAACCGAACCAAATCAAACCAAAACAAAAATCAAAACCAATGGCCAAATTTCAAAATTGCTACTAAAGGTATGACATTCTCCTAAGACATGCGAGTGACTTGATCAATATATTTATATATTTATATTTGAAGAAGGAACTATTTGATGCAGCAAATCCACGTTGATTAAAAATGACCAGATATGGGGGCTCCTGGGTGGCTCAGTGGTTTAGGCCTCTGCCTTCGGCTCAGGTCATGATTTCAGGGTCCTGGGATGGAGCCCCACATTGGGCTCTCTGCTCAGCGGGGAGCCTGCTCCCCCCCCCTTCTCTGCCTGCCTCTCACCTACTTGTGATCTGTCTGTCAAATGGGTAAATAAGATCTTTAAAAAAAGAATTACTAGGTGTGAAATATTCGAGGGTATGGGAAGGAAAATGATTTCACCTGATCTGACTAGGAAGTGGTTGAAGCCGAATTAAAGTGGTATAAAAAGAGTAAAGACCTGGGAAATATATGGGGAAAAAATCCCTAGAAAAACAAAAATGATAACTGGCTGCACCTATTGATCCAGATCCTGCGGTAGGCAAAGAAGAGCTGGTTTTAGCCAGAGGATGATCTCCGTTTGTCTTCATGATCTGGCATTTCCTGCAAGCCAGGCATGGGGCTCTGCACTAGAGCTGCAAATGCTGGGGGGCCCTCACTGTCCCTTTACTCTTCTCAGCGGGACAACGGGCATGTCCATGGTGCAGTGTGACAGGTTTTACCACAGGGAGACAAAAGACTGCCAAGGGTAGGTTGGAGCTGGGAAAAGCCACTTAGGAACAGATTTTCAGGGGAGGTGATAGACAAGGGCAAAGCGAAGAATGAGGATGAGTGTGTCAAGTTTCAAAGTGCCAGGAGGCAGCACAGTGCATTCGGGAATCTACAGCAAGTTCATGACAACGGACAGCTGATCTGGCAGCATCACCTGGGGATGGAGGCTGAGCCCCGGGGTTAACACTGGGGGTGAGATGGTTTGTATACTATGCCGAGGAGGTGAGGTACTACACTGTGGGGGCACAGGGAGCTACCGGAGGATTTCAAATACCAGAATCGTAACCATAATAGAGTATTAAATTGCATCCTAGCTTTCATCAAGGGTAAGATGCACTACAGTTTATGTTCGACTAAGAAAGAGAAATGATGTCAGTTAAACTAGGATATGTCATCAAGTGCAAGGTGAGTGCCACCTTAAGAGATATTAGAATGGGGGGGGGAGGACAAATCTTAGAACAAGTAAATTGTGGTACTAGAATAATTAAGAAAGTTCAAACTCTTGGATCAACAAAAAAAGTGATTATTGCATCCCATGTGACCCAAACTATATTAAGTCTTAGAACAAGAGACGTTCTCATCTGATGCCTCGCAGCTGTTAGACCCAAGGTACAGAGGGCAGTAGCCAACGACCAGCAGGCCCCAAGTGCCATGTGCAGACTCTAAGAGCAACTGCCTTTGAGAGAGGAAACGGTTGAGAGTGGGCTCTCTGAGGTAGAGAACTACTAGCTGGGAAAGTAGGAAAATTGACACAGAATCGGAATTGTTGCCCCTACATGACAGAGTTGGTGAAACTTCCCTTCTCAGAGATCTTGAGGCTCCTCAGAAATGTATTTTTCATTTTAGATGGAACATTCAGGATAAATATGATCTGTTTGAGTTCCTGGTTCTCTCATCAAGACTGTTTCTTAGGCTTCACTGGCACAAGAAAAAGGTTTTGATAGTCCAGGGTAAATCCTGACAAAAGCAAAGCACGGTATCTATGAAATCTAACCACTCAGAAGAGAACCACAGATAAAAGGCCAGGCCGACCTGACCCTGCAGGATAGGTAAGGTTGGTCCGGCAACAGGGGTAGAGGGGAAGTGCCCATCTCCTGCTAGAAGAGCTAGAAAAGACCCCTTCTGGAGACCCACCAGGAGAGGAGAGCAGTAGGTGCTGATGATGAAGAATATTTTAATCAGCAGAGAAGGTAAAAATGACAAAGTTCCAGGATCAGAGTAAACATATGGGATTTAAAAATAAAAAATAAAAAAAAATTTTTTTTGAAAGAACTTTTTTTTTAAAGAAATTTAAACAAAATTCCTTTTTAAGAGACAGTTGGCTGTTTAAACCAAAATTACATCTCACTGAGAGAATCACCGCATTATTTATTGGGGTAGAAAGGACCTGGAATGTAGAAATACCCATTCTGCAGAGGAAAAAATAGAATCACTAACAGGCCTCATGCCTTGCACAGCCAGTGGCTAGAATCCCTGCCTCATGAGACCCTGTGCTAGAAGGCCGCTAGAACCATCTCAACTATGTTGGTCTTTCTTGGAAGCCAACAAGTGTTTGCCCAGTTAAGAGCAGGGTAACAATCAGTCACGTTATTTTATAATGATTGTCGATATCTTTAAAAGCCTTGTCAAGTTCCTTTTTGAGTAACCCTCACCCCACCCTTAGAGAAATTTATCTGTGGTTCACCTCTTTGAAAAACCTCATTGTTGTTCCACATTTAAGACACAAAGAAGAAAAAAAATTGACAATGAGCTCCAGATTTTAAAAGTCACTTGCCATTCAATCCAAATTGTGCGTTTGATCGGTTACCGAACACCTTATAATGCACCCCGGTAATTTTACAGAGATTATTTTTTTCTTACCAATTCTTGATTATTCTGTCTTGCAATGCAGAGAAAGCTAACTAATTTAAAATAAACTTCCGTTAATTTTGATTGTTATAAACTTAAAATTGATTAATTTCCATATACAGAGGATAAATGTTCACAATTTACATTAAATATATATTCTGTGAATACCTTGGAAAAATTATACTGAAAATTGAAATTAAAATGATGTTGTATATAGCTGCAAGAAGCCACCTGTCCCATTTCATCTTACTATATAAGTTGTGTCAGGTAATTTATAAAATCCCTACTGCATAACAAATCTATTTTTTGTTGGACTGGGTAGTAATGTTTCTTCTTATTTCTAAATAAGAGTTGGTCTATGAGTGCATCTGCAACTGTATTTTTCCTAAGTGGCTTCATGGTCTTGAACTGAGAAAGCTCAGAACATTAAACATCAAAATAATATAATTTGACATAATTAGACATCAAGGAAATGCAATTAAAATGACACTGAGATATCACTACACACTTATCATAATGGCTAAAATAAAATATAATGACAAGACCAAAAGAAAAAAATATAGCATTTGATGATACACAATGGCAAGTTGTACCATAACTTAACCATCTCAGACTAGTGTAGTGTTAAATTTGTTTTTCTAAGCAATGTTTTGGGTCACTTACCACTTTTCAAGGATTTAAAGTGCTATCATTTTACTTAAAACTGTGAAATTTGGTCAGATTTAAATTTCAATTTATGTTAAAACATCCTGTAAACTGTATTAAACTTTGACATTTGTTCCCTCTGTTCAGTGAATAACACTATATCATATTTTGAAAAATACACTAATTTTCATTTTGAAAAATATCCCTTTTTCCTCTTATGGTAATTATTAATATGAATTAATAGTAGAATTTGATATGGTTCCATATGACCATAAATATTTATTGTATATTATCAAATTTAATAATGAATATAATGTACTTCTTTGGACAATTTTTAAAGACCAGTCTACTCTTAAAAAAAAAAAATGGAGACGCACTTCTTCAGTTCACACAAATTTCATTTTATTATATAACCTCAGATAAATTTCAACAAATCATAATTTATTAAAATTATATCTACTTAAAAATCACAAACAAGAGTAAAACCATCAAAAATAAAAATAAACACACACAACACACACAGATCAGCCATGTATTGGCAAATCACAATTGCTGTAACAATACATTAGACATTTCACAGTTAAGGGCTATCAAAATTTCCATCATTGACAAAAAGATTTGTATCCAAATGGACTGATTTTCCAGAATCCAAGAAAAAGTCTCCTAGGGTTTATATAAATATTTGAACAAATACTTCTTAAATTTAGGAAATTCAGAACATACGATTAAAGAATATTTGCAGTGCAGACTATATTCAATCCTTCCTTCAAAAAATGCCTTGACTACATAATTCTGTTTTCTCTATCTAAATTGAGCTGTCCTCCAAGGAAGTTTTCTAAAATGTGTGTCTCTGTGTGATAAATGTTCTAAGACCTAACACGCTTCATTGTATTTTTACTGTGCTCTCAAATTTAATCAATAATTTGGCTTGATGTATAATATCTAGTTTCAAATATCTTTTCCATCTATACAAACACACAGCTGTCTCCATTATATGCTATTACTATTGAGAATTCTGCTGTCAGTATTATTCTTGTACATTTTAGGTGATCTGTTTTTCTCTTAGGCATCATTTATGCTCTTCTCTGTTTTTGACATTCTTAAAACTCACCATAATATCTATGAGTGTTTTTTTTTTAAATATTTTATTTATTTATTTGACAGAAAGAAATCACAAGTAGTTGGAAAGGCAGGCAGAGAGAGATAGAGGAGGAAGCAGGCTCCCCGCCGAGCAGAGAGCCCCATGTGGGACTGGATCCCAGGACCCTGTGATCATGACCTGAGCCGAAGGCAGCGGCTTAACCCACTGAGCCACACAGGCGCCCTATATGAGTGGATTTGTGTGTGTGTGGTTTTTGTTTTGTTTTGTTTCTGATTTCTCATGTTTGGCATCAATTTAAGTCTGGTATCTTTTATCTTTCTTTAATTCTCCAAAATTTATCTCGATACTTATTTAAATATTTTCTTTATTTTTTTTCTCTTCTGCTGCATTTGGGCAGAAGTCATTAATTTGTTTGTTTGTTTGTTTTTCCCAACTCACTTATTCATTTTACAGCAATATTCATCTTAGTCTCCATTTATTGTATTCTTTATTTCAACAATTTTCACTTAATTTATATTCACAGTATAGTATCTTTCTTTTCTTTGTATATGTATATCATTATTTTATCATATACATTTAAACTATTTTTTAAAATATTTTATTTATATATTTGAAAGTGGGAAATCACAAGTAGGCAGAGAGGCAGGCAGAGAGAGGAAGGGAAGCAGGCTACTTGCGGAGCAGAAAGCCTGATGTGGGGCTTTATCCCAGGACCCTGAGATCATGACTTGAACCGAAGGCAGCGGCTTACCCACTGAGCTACCCAGGTGCCCCTTTTAAGCTATTTTTTAAAAGTACAGTCATTCTTTTTTTTTAAGATTTTATTTATGTATTTATTTATTTGACAGAGAGAGATAACAAGTAGATGGAGGGCAGGCAGAGAGAGAGAGAGAAGCAGACTCCCTGCTGAGCAAAGAGCCTGATGCAGGATTTGATCCCAGGACCCTGAGATCATGACCTGAGCTGAAGGCAGTGGCTTAATCCACTGAGCCACCTAGGCGCCCCTAAGCTATTTTTTAAATTCCTCTTCCAATAACACTTGGATTGCCATATAAAGTTAACCACATCATCTTTTTTAGGTAAGTAATTGTACTTTTTATGTGCATAGTTATTTTGGTCCATGAGTTCAGCTCCTCTTAGGATCATCAAATCTCTGTAAAGTCTGGGTATGCTAAGATTTTCTAAGCAACAATAAAATACATTGAAACCTGGTAGCTTAATTATAATAATGTTTTCTTTCTCAATCATTCACAATAGCATTACATTCTGAGTAGCTTCCTTCTATTTTGCAGCTATAGTGTTTGGAAAAACTTGAATTGTGATATCACTGTGATAATGTGAATTAGTCAGGGTTTTTCAGAGAATCGAGAAGAGAAAAAAAAAAAGGAAGATATTCTCCAGGGCCAACTCTAGAAGTGACTATTAAAACATCTGTCCAAATTCAATTGAACAAAACTCAGAAATGCCATCTCCAGTGAAATACAAAGAAGATTATATATAGTTCTGGGCACACACATCTCATTTGACCCAATGATGTACATCAATGAAAGACTGAAGGCCAATCACCACTCCATGGGAGAATTTATAAATAAATTTACTAATGAGGCCAAGAATTCAGAATCACAAACTTCAAATCTAATAATAACTGCCTTCAATTGATGTTATCCTGTAACATAAATCCTATGATCAAGTTTTTAATTTTAAATTCTTACAATTTTATATTTTAAATTCTTAAATCCTTATGAAGAAGCATCATTTTGAGGGAGCAGTTTTCATAATTTATCATCCATCAGCCTTTTTTTAAGATTTTATTTATTTATTGGACACACACAGAGAGAGAGAGAGATTACAAGTAAGCAGAGAGGCAGGCAAGCAGGGAGGGAAGCAGGCTTCCTTTTGAGCAGAGCCCGATGTGGGGCTGGATCCCAGGACCCAGAGACCATGACTTGAGATGAAGGCAGAGGCTTAACCCACCACCCACGTGATGAGAGAGCCCCTCAGGTGCCCCTCATCCATCAGCCTTAATTGTTTGGAGGAAAATGTGTGGATGAATAATGCCTTAGGGAGCTAATCTCTCTAAAGAATTTTCATGGCTTTACCCCTTCAAGGTTTTTGCATAGTTCTGATAGCCTCTAAACATCCAGCTGATTTCTACAGTGACAGGCCTGTTAAAAACTGTCCTCAAACCAGGAATAGAGCTTGAAACATACCAGTCAAGAGCAACTTTGAGTCTTTTAAGGAATTTATCATCATTTCTTTGTTTTTGGTTCATATCTGAAATAGTTCCATATTACACTTGCATAATTTCTCCAGAGCTGACTTTGAAGGAGGCATTCAGTTCCAGCTAGTTCCATATTTTGGCAAGAACTATAATTCTATATAAAAAAAGAACATATTTTTAGAGCGCCTGGGTGGCTCAGTGGGTTAAAATCTCTGCCTTTGGCTCAGGTTATGATTCCAGATTCCTGGGATTGAGTCCAATAGTGGGCTCTCTTCTCAGCAGGGAGCCTGCTTCCATTCCTCACTCTCTGCCTGCCTCTCTGCCTTCCTGTGATCTCTGTCAAGGAAATAAATAAAATTTTTTTAAAAACATATTTTATACCAGTTATTCATGTTTATTAACTAAGATACCACAATACATATAATACAAACAGTTTCTCTTTATTAATACTTTCAACCAAGTTCAAAAAATATGTCATATTTTCTCCAAAAATTTTATATCATCTGATAGGTCAGATAGATATAAAATTACATTTAAATTTTAAAAATATCAGCAAATATTTTCATTTAAATGCAAATTTCAAAGAAAAGCTACTTTTCTAAACACGACTTTTTATCTAATTTTTTTAATTTGTCGATAACTGATAAAATGTTTAGCGAGACTATAAATGTTAGATCGAAAAAAATGAATAATTGATGTAGGTTCAAATTATTATGTTCCATTAAAAATGATTTAGTCTTTGATGAACATCTGTTTGGTAATATGTTGTATCCAGGTACAGTAAATTAATGACATGTATAAAATTATAGGGAAATGACACCTTCCGTTCCATTATGAGTAGAGCTTTTAAAATGCTATTTGTCACAACCTGTCATCTTGTCATTATGTAGCATTATGAAGCATTTAAAAAATGTATACTCTTCACTTTGAAGTCTTTTAGATATCTAAAATATGACATTCTATGGATTCTGTGTCCATATTCCTTTATTGCCAGTTTGAATAAATCCACATGCTTTGATTCAAAGGTAATAAATTCCTCTTATTTGGAAAAATGATGTTTACTTTTGTTCTCTCACCCTTAGCAGGTGGTTTCATTTTAGCACACTTCAGAGTTATAATTTCATGCTTATTAAAAACATTTTTATGATCTACATAGATGAATGAAACTTTTATTTTATTAAATTATTTGCCCCAAAATCTGTTATTTTTAAAAATGTATTTCCTTTGAAGGGTTATTTTTGAGCATCCAGAGAGGATCTTGGAGTGTGGTAATATGCAATTTTTCAGTAGGTATGAAATGGTTATTTATATGATTGTTTCTTTAAGGCTTATGTATATTGTCCATTATATGCTATATAATATTTTGAAAGTAAATTTAAGGTACGTTTTACATAGTTTATTGTTTGGAAAAAAATATTGAAATGACTTATGAAATTCAGTATACTCTCAACATTATTTTTTTCTGAAATTTACCAATTGTCTACTGAACCTATTATATGGCAGATATTACTTCAGACTACACTGGTAAATGAAATACTTGGCTTTGTAGAACTTTTATTTTAAAGAGTGAGAAAATTAAAAGCTATAAAACTTAATAAAAATTGCATAGTGTATTCAAAAATGATGAGTACAATGGGGAAAAAGGAAAATTCGATCAGGGTGAGAAAAATCAAGGTTGCTAGGCAGGGGATGTGGAGTTAAGAATTTTAATAGGAAGATCAGGGTAGTTACAATGAACCTGACAACTGAACAAAGGTATGGAAAGGTGATGAATTTGCCCAGAACTATCAGCAATAAGGTCACTCCAGACAAAGGAATTGGCTATATTGAAGGCCATAAGGTGGATCATGCCTGGCATATCTGAGGAATAGCAAGGAGACCACTGTGAGTGGCTGAAGAGTAGCAGGGAAAGAGGTCACAGAGGTTAAATGAGTGGCTAGATCATGTAAAAGCTTAGAAGTCATTGTAAAACTCTGGCTTTTATATTTGGAAATTTACTGTGTGATAGAATTTCTGCTAATAACTGAGAGCTCAAATGTCCATAAAATTTCAAGGATTCTTTTTCTTGTAAGAAAGAATAAAGAAAAAGAGTTCATGTTTTCACATGGTGTAACAAATGCTCGGAGATACAAGTGTAGGAAGCTATGGGAGCACAGAAGAAGGCACTAAAATCACACCAATATATTTGATGACTGTGACTATATATAAATTTGTATTTTCTAGTTTTTTTTATAGTCATGGAATCACACAGTATATACTATTCATTGCCTGGCTTTTCTTTTCTCAGCATCATTACTTTGAGAATCTGCAATTGTAAATAGTTCATTTTGATGTTGAATAGTAATCTCTTTAATGAATAGATCATAATTTGTCTTTGCTCTATTGATGGACATTGATGAACATTTCCACTGTTTTCAATTCTTAAAAATAAAGCTGCTATGAAATGCATATACAAGTCCTTGTATGAACATAGGGTTTGTTTGTCTTGGTTAAATGCCTAGAAGGAAAATGGCTATTTGTGTAACTGCAACATATTTTGCAATTAAAAAAATTTTCAAACTACTTTCCAAAGTGGTGGTATCATGATATATGCCAACAACAGTTTAGATTTTTTGTTGCTTCTCAATCTAGCTCAGACGAAGTACAATTAGCCTTTATAATTTTAGCCATTCTAATAGATATGTAAGCATGTCTGATGATTTTAATTTGTATTTCTTTAATGTCTAAATGTTGAGAAATTTGTCATGTGCTTATAAGGAATCCATATCCTTTGGGTGACATGTCTCTTCAATAATTTTCTTCACATGTAAAATTGGATACTCTGTTTGGCTATTAGTAAGGTTTTTTATTTTTATTCATTTTTTAATAATCAGAGTAGATGTCCATTATCAGATATAGAATTTGCAAATCCCTTCTCCATCTTTACGGTTTCTCAATGGAGCTTTGATAGCTGTGTCTTTCAAGAAATATGCTACTTCTTTCCTGGTACACGGAGGTATGACTCGAACATTATCAATGTTGACCTTTGCAAAGAAAATCATGGCTCAAGATATATGTAGTCTGCGGCTGTTGGGAGTGTTCTGTAATAACAAGCATATCTAGATATTTGATAATTTTGTTCAAGTCTTACATATCTTACCAATTTGATGACCATTTGTCTATCTAATCTTAAAATAAAAGTGTTGAAACTTTTTTCCATTTCTCTTCTAAGGTAGAAGTTATGATTTTTGTTCTTAGTTTTTCCCTATATATCCCCAAATCTGTTATTAAGTATTAAAAGTCAAGCATTATTATACTCCCTGATGAATTCATCCTTTTACTCTTCTGTAATTTTGACTTGATCTTTATGTCTGATAATGAAATTTGCTTTAAAATCACTTTTCATTATCTTGATATAACCACCAAAGTTATAGTGTGATTAGTGTTAATATAGCATAGTTTTTCTTTTACTTTATAAAGCACTTCTATATTTAATCCTGAAAAAAAAAAAACAGCTTTTTAGCTCTGGAAGTATCTTTCTAAATTATCTTTTCTTTTTTTTTTTTTTAATGAATCAGTAGCAATTTTTCTTAAGGGACCTAAACTGAAAGTAGGTTTAGAACATTATTTATTTATTTATTTAGTAAAAGATTTTATTTTGTTTATTGACAGAGAGAGAGAGAGAGGAAGCACACAAGCGGGGGTAATCACGTGCAAAGGGAGAGGAAGAAGCAAGCTCCTTGGGGTGCAAATAGTCCCATGCAGGGCTGGATCCCTGTACACTGGAATCATGACCTCAGCCAAAGGCAAACGTCTGCTTAAACAACTGAGTCATCCAGGCACCCCTTGAAAATTTAAAAAAAAAAGTACTTTTAAAAACATTTTGTTTCTTTTTTTTATATTTTATTTATTTGACAGACAGTGACACAGGAAGAGGAACTATAAGCAGGGCAGAGGGAAAAGGAGAAGCAGGTTTCCCACTGAGCAGAGAGCCTGATGTGGGGCTCCATCCCAGGACCCTGGGATCATGACCTGAAAAGAAGGGACACTTATGGAGGAAGCCACCCAGACACCTCTTTTCTTTGTTTTTAATATATGGCAACTGATGCTTCCCAGCCATGAGGAGCATATTACCCATTGATTAAATCTTTGATAACAACCTATTTAAAGAGGTGTGTAAATATATACTTACTCAGATTTATACACTTTGTGTTTTCTTCATAGTTTGGGGCTGGACCCCATGGTCACAACACTGCTTCGAGTCTTTGCCTTCCCATCTTTTGATACCAGGTATTTGGTCAGCAAAGCAAATTAGTATCAAAATTAATAAGCCCTTGGCACCATATCTCTGCAGCAGGGGTTGCTCTTAGCCAAGGCCCAGAGCAGTTGACGTCCCCTCGCTAGTGCTATAGCCCCAAGGACTAGGTCCCTGCCACCAGAACTCAGTCTTACATGTTACGCTAAGCAGACAAAACCAAAACAGGAAGCTCCGACAGCTTTTACTGGCATGCCTCATCTCCCACTCCCTCAACGTCCAGGCAGTACCAGATGCCAGGGAGGAGTCTTGGTCCAACATATGGGAGGGAAAGAAGTAGCCACGAGCAAGTACCTGCCTCTCTGTGCCTTTCTTTCATGAGCAGGTTGTAAGGAGGAGGAAGAGGAAGGGGAAGAGAGGTGAACTTCAAGGGGTGAAGGCCTCAGGTAGGCATCTGGCTCCTGCCAGTAGGAAAGGGACAAAGGAGAAGGCCGTGAGTCTGGCAGGGAGGGTTTGGGGTAAGGGTTACAGCTTATGACAGAATCTGGACAGGAGTAATAGAAGATACTAGTCATTTGAGTCCACCATTGGCAAGCTGGGCTGGGTGTCAGGACAGATAGGCCTCCCTGGGCAACGGCACATGAGAGAAGGTGGAATTCTTCTCTGAGGAGCAGGTGGAGCTTTGGGTGTTGGGAAAGCATAGACAGTGTTATTCCAGGGCCAAGGACAGGTCCGGGTACTCCTGGTTGGAGGTCAAGGCCACAGTATGATCCAGGTCTTCTACCAGCAGCTTGAAGGTACCACATGCCAGCCACCCCTCATTATTGTGTATAACTCTCTGGTGCACTTATTGGCTTATCCATCAAATGACTCCTTCAGCAGCTTGAAAACCACCTCCACAGGCACTCCAGGATATGGGAGGCTTCCAGAGTGAAGATTCTGCACAGGATCACCCCAAAAGACCAGAAGTCACTCTGGTGGATGTAGATCTGGACAAACCTGGCCTTAGGGACCATCCACTTTACAGGCAGTCCACTGTTGGTTGTCTTTTTATAGTAACTGATGTGGTGATATCTCTGGCAAGGCTGAAGTCTGAGATCTTCATCATGTTGTCCTTTGTCACCAGCACTTCCCTGGTGGCCAGGTCTTGGTGTATGCACTTCTTGGAGGCAAGGTACTCCATGCCTCAGGCTACCTGATAGGCACAGGATACCAGGTCCTTGGAGGAGAGTTGCTCTGCTGCATTGTGGCTGATATTGTAACAGTACTCCAGGTCAGGAGGCCTCTGGGCCTGCAGGTACTCTTGTATGTTGTCTTTGGAGGCATATTCCGTGAGAGTGTACGAAGGACCATCCTGTGTGCAGGACCCAGCAGGTTGATGGTGTCCTTGTGCTGTCCAATCATCTTCATCATCTCCGTTTCTGAGATTAGGTTTGACAGGTCTTTCTCTGTTGCATCTGACGTCAACATCTTCACAGACACTTTAGTCAAATGGTTGGATTTGTCTTTGTCCAGCCCAAAGGCCTCCTCCAACACCACCTGCCCAAAGTAGGCCTGTCTTAGGGGTCTGCCTAAACTGCCTAAAACCAGCCTGTCTCAAGGCAGTTATGAACTCTAGATTATCCTCAAAAACATTAAACCACAAGCTAAAAATTCTCTTCACTAGGTCTCTGTCGCAGTTCTAATTTTCTTATCTTTCATCATTTATCTTTTTCCTAATTCTTATTTTCAGTATAGTTTATTTTGCTTCCAGGTATTTCCCCTGGTTTCCCTGTGCTGTTTCATAGGGAAGAATTACCCTGTCATAAAATTATTTCTTGAGCATTCATTACATCTCTCAGTTAAAATGGGTTCTTTTATGGTATTGATTCATTTGAGTTTTCTCAAAATGGGAAGAATTTTCAAAATGGTGTTTTCCTCAAGGTTCAGAGTATGTCTTAGCCTCATCTTTACTCTTTTTGAAATTCACTTTTCAAATTCTTTTCCCTCTTTTTATCTTTTTAAATTAAAATGTTTTATTTTTACTATTTTGTTATTTGAGTATAGTTGATATTCAGTGTTACATTGGTTTCAGGTTTCCAATATCTCCATACATTATTCTATGATCAGTACAAATATAGCCACCGTCTCTCACCATATAACACTATTATAATATCATTGACTATATTCTCTACACTGTCCCATATCTCTTTTTAAAATCTCTGATTTTTATGTTTTCTGTTATTCCAATTTTCGACCATCATTTTACTTGGTTACTTTAATAAAATACGCCTGATTACACACGCTTTGCTGAAAACCATAGCATTTGATTTATAGTAGTCTTCTTCTTCTTCTTCTTTTTTTTAATTAACATATAATGTATTATTATCCCCAGGGGTACAGGTCTGTGAATCGCCAGGTTTACACACTTCACATTACTCACCATAGCACATACCCTCCCCAATGTTCATAACCCCACCACCCTCTCCCTACCCTCCCCACCGCCCCCCCGGCAACTCTCAGTTTGTTTTGTGAGATTAAGAGTCTCTTATGGTTTGTCTCCCTCCCGATCCCATCTTGTTTCATTTACTCTTTTCCTATCCCCCAAACCCCCCATATTGCACCACCATATCAGGGAGATCATACGATAGTGTCTTTCTCTGGTTGACTTATTTTGCTAAGCATAATACCCTCTAGTTCCATCCATGTCATCGCAAATGGCAAGATTTCATTTCTTCTGATGGCTGCATAGTATTCCATCATATATATATATATATATATATATATATATATATATATATATACCATTCATTTGTTGATGGACATCTAGGTTCTTTCCATAATTTGGCTATTGTGGATATTGCTGCTATATACATTTGGTGCACGTGCCCCTTTGGATCATATAGTAATCTTCTTTACCTCTATCAGAACCCCAGGAAGCTTTATTTATTTATTTACTCACATAAACAGATGATCCAACACAACGTTTTTTGATGTTCAAATGTATTATAATGTCTTACCGCTTAACAATATGCTTACTGCTCTCTTTCACTGTCTGACTAAATCCTCATCATCACTATGCCATTTAATCAGAGAGAACATTTGATCTCAGAGTTCTCTCCATATCAGGGAATGAAGACTCCACCCTTCTTTTTGTGCAGGTAAAATAAATGTTGATATTGTCTGTCCTGCACATACTCCATCCTGTTAACCAGAATATTCACCATCAAAATATATACAAAATAAAAACCATACCTCACCACTTCTATTACCACCCTGAATGCTAAAAACACCATCATATGTTCCTGAATTATTGACTTGATTGATAACCCCACTTCCACACATACTGCACTCCTTTCTCCCTGCAAATTTATTTTGGTACAGCAACTTAACCTCAAAATCAAGTCAGATGATTTCATTCTGCTGTTGAAAGTCTTTTGGTATCTTCCCCTTTCATATTAAATAAAAACTGAAGGCGTTTCAATGTACTAGAAGGTCATGCATCAATACGTTCTTCCTCTCTCCACCACTATGAATTCCTCATTGGCCTCCTTGCTTTTCCTCAAATGTAACAGACCAGCTGTTCACACAAAGTCTATATACTTACTTGCTCTGCCTAGAGCAATCTTTTTCTTTAATATTTGTATAACACCCTCCTTCACTTCCTGGGTCTTTGTGCAAATAACATCTCATAAATGAGATATAACCACCCAACACAAAATAAAATTAACTTTCATCCCAGCATTCTCCAATGGCTTTTACATTTCTTGTATTTCTTTGTAACTCTTGTCACCATCAACCATCAATCATTATTCTATTACTGGTTTATTTTCTTATTGGAGACAGAGAGAGAGAGAATTGGGAGGGGGCGCAGAGGAAGAAGAAAACACCCCACTGCCTAGAAAGCCTGCTGGGGAGTTACATCCCAGGACCCTGAGATCATGACCCAAGCCTAAGGCAGTCACTCAATGGACTGAGCCACCGAGGTGCCCCTCTATTATTGGTTTATTTCACTATTATATTTCAAAAGAATGTAAGCTCTTTGTGGTCAGGTATTTTATATGTTTTATTAATTTAAGTATTCTCAGAAAGGTAGCTGGCAGATTGTAAGGGCTCACTAAACTGTAGTTTGTTGTTATGATTCGGCTCCTTTATGGGCTTTACCTCTTAAGCTAGAAGTCTATCCTTCAGATGTAAGCAATAAGAATAGAGCCCTGCTGCCTGTTCAAATGAGTAAAAAGCCTGTATTAAGTGGATATTTTAAAAGCTAAATGAATGGCTTAATATTTGTATATAGGGGGAAAGGGAACATATTTTCCACGGTTTAGAAGTGGAGTTCTTTTATAGAGTTCTTGTACAAGCCTACACTATTGAATGATAATGGGCAGTTGTACATTCCAATTATACAAACACTTTGGTAATTTATATCCTTTTTTTGTAATTCATGACTGGATCATTTAATTCCTTAGGAGCATTATAGCATTTCAACTTTTCATGTTCAATAAACTTATTGGGGTTGCTACCTTTTCCATTCAAATGGAGAAATAGTCATGATTTCATCTAAAGAAAGTGTTATTGATTGTGTTGTTTTCTAGGAATGAGTCGCACATGCTAGTTTAAAAGTTTTGTTAAATTCCCAAGTCTGTCACCGATAAAACCCTTTTGTAGATTAGTAACTTGATCGAAACAGAAAAGTTATGTAACACTCAATTGTTATACTATCTTTGTTTCCATCTTGCATTGTAATAACACCCATCTTAACTCTATTTAAGACAAGTCATCGCCAGATGGATTTCTGGCATTGATTGCATGATATGAAATCTAGTATAACTAAAAGTTTTTGGTTTCAGTAGCATATAAATAAATTTAGAAAAATATATGTATTTTAATATAAGGTAAAGTTTTAAATTATTTGGCAATAGTAAACTAAACTTTTTTTTTGTAAATTTGTATTTTCTAAAATTTCATTGAGCTCTTTTGCAATAAGGAACAAGTTACAAAAAATTAAGGTTTATTTACCCCAATTCAAAATTATTAGGAATATAATCATAGAGGTTGAAGTATTTAAAATATTGAACCCAAAATATTTTATTAGGTAAATTCATGAATGCTGAGCATTCACTGTTAAAATATACTAATAGTATTGATAGACTGGTTGAAGCCTAAAATCAAATATTTAGTAAATATTTATATCCATATTGGGCGGCTGGGTGGCTCAGTGGGTTAAGCCGCTGCCTTCGGCTCAGGTCTTGATCTCGGATCCTGGGATGAGTCCCGCATCGGGATCTCTGCTCAGCAGGGAGCCTGCCCCCCCCTCTCTCTCTGCCTGCCTCCCTGTCTACTGTGAACTCTCTCTGTCAAATAAATAAATAAAATCTTAAAAAAATATTTATATCCATATCTTTTCATGGCATGGTAATTCATTTCTCTAGCATTAAATAATATTCCATTGTTTGCATGTACTACACTTTATTTGACCTTTCACCTATGGAAGGATATCTTGGTTGCTTCCAAGCTTTTGTCAGTTATGAATAAAACTACTATAGACATCTTTGTGGGTATAGATTTCATCTTCTTTGGATAAATACCAAGAACTGCTACTGCTGAATCATCTGGCAAGAATATGTTTAGTTTTGTGAGAAACTGCCAAGTTATTTTCCATTCTTAATTCTCAATAGACATGGAAGAACATTCCTGTTGCTCCACATCCTCACCAACATTTCGTGTTCTGTTGTCAGTGTTCTGGATTCTGGGTATGTACTGGTGTCTCTTTTTTGTTTTAATTTGCATTTTCCTGATGACATATGATGTGAAGCATCTTTTTATATGCTTATTTGCCATCTGTAATATTTTCTTTTGTGAGGTATCTGCTAAGGTATTTGGCTCATTTATAATCAGGTTTTTCCCCCATTGTTGAGTTTTAAGGGGTCTTTGTGTATTTTTGATTAACAGTCCTTTTCCAGATGTGTATTTTGCAAATTTTTTCTCATAGTCTGTGCTTTGCCTTTTCATTCTCTTGGCATTGTGTTTCACAGAGTAGACATTTTTAAATTCAGTGCTTGTGCTTTGTAGCTAAAGTTATTGCCAAAACCAAGGTCATTTAAATTTTCTTCTATATTAGCTTCTACATGTTTCATGTTTAGGTTTATAATCCAATCTGAGTTAATTTTTGTGAAGAGTGTATGATATCTGCCTGGATTTATTTTATTTTATTTTTATTTTATATTTTTACATTTAGCTTCACCATTACTCCAGAACCATTTGTTTAAAAGATTGTATTTTGCTCTCTTGTATTGCTTTTGCTTTTATATTAAATATAAAATATAATTGATAATATATATTCTGTTCCTTTAATCTAGTCTTTCTGTGGTATTACAATATCTTGCTTACAATTATCGTTATGGTAAACTTATTTAAAACTATTTTATTTATCTATTTGACAGAGAGAGAGATCACAAATAGGTAGAGAGACAGAGAGAGAGATGAGGAGAAGCAGGCTCCCTGCTGAGCAGAGAGCCCTATGTGGGACTCGATTCCAGGCCCCTGGGATCATGACCTGAGCCGAAGGTAGAGGCTTAACCCACTGAGCCACCCAGGCGCCCCATCGTTATGGTAAACTTTGAAGGCAGTCCTCAGTCTTTGTTCTCCTTCAACACTATGTTGACTATTGTGAGTCTTTGCCTCTCCATATAAACGTTAAAATAAGTTTGTTAATATTAAGCAAAATGAGACCTCAGGGATCTGAGAGATGTCTAAGAAGTACTTGATACATCCCTTGGGTATGGTTTATTGAAGTGTCCACCTGTCTGAAAGCTGGGGAATCTAGATAAGGGAGGGAAAATTAGTTATGATAAAACATATCAACAAACATCAATAAATTTTGGAAGACTAATTGTCATGGCTCATATACAATATGACCAACAGAGGGACTATCAAAAGGAAAGCATCAGTTATGTTTATTGTGAAATTTTTTATTCAAAATAAAGCAACGAGAGGGGAAGACACAATGAGAAAATTACCATTTTTTAAACGGTAAACTTGTTACCAAATAGAATAGGTTTTATATTCTAAGTAGTATATTGAAAAGTAAAACATTGGGGCACCTGGGTGGCTCAGTGGTTTGGGCTGCTGCCTTTGGCTCGGGTCATGATCTCAGGGTCCTGGGATCGAACCCTGAATCGGGCTCCCTGCTCCGCAGGAAGCCTGCTTCCCTCTCTCTCTCTCTCTCTCTGCCTGCCTTTCTGCCTACTTGTGATCTCTGTCTGTCAAATAAATAAATAAAATCTTTAAAAGAAAAGAAAAGAAATGTAAAACATTAAAAAATAAAATTTTAATTTAAAAAAATTATGTAATTTTTAAAAAGGGTTAAAAATAGCAGAACCATTTTTCTTATAACTGGAAAATACACTGTATATATATCTATCAAAAATACTTATCGGGCGCCTGGGAGGCTCAGTGGGTTAAAGCCTCTGCCTTCGGCTCAGGTCATGATCCCAGGATCCTTTGATCAAGTCCCACATCGGACTCTCACCTCAACAGGGAGCCTGCTTCCTCCTCTCTCTCTGCCTGACTCTGCCTACTTGTGATCTCTGTCAAATAAATAAATAAAATCTTTTATAACAAAAATTCAAAAAAAATAACTTTCATGTCTGGAATCAGGAGCTTATGGAAAAATATATCTGAGGACAGTACTTCTGCCATGTTTTGTGCCTTGTTAATATTTTAAAAGAGTCAGGCAACTTTTAGCTTTATTGAAATACCTGCTAAGATACCAGCAGTGCCTTTTGGAGCCCTATGACTATAAAAATTACTTGCAAATATTCAAAATGTTTACTATGGTGTCACTATTTAGGGCCACCACCAAGTATGTTTCAGAAGTAAGTATAACTGTTACTCTTCCGTAAGGCAAAAGGGCATATTTTCAGGAGTTCCATCTGCTGTACCTGGAGGTGAATCAAGTAATGATTTTTGTCTAACTTTTCAATCTAACATTCCTCATTCCACATTATAATAATAAAAACTAGGAGGGGACTAAAACAAACAAACAACTACAACAACCAGCTTTTCCTTCACTGGGAAAGTAAATATAACCTTATGAGTAGCCTGAAATTTATTTTTAAATATTTTTAAGATAAGCATTTTTGTTAGAAAACCATATATTTTATATTACTAAGAAATAACAGGCAAAGTTTTATTAACTTCTAAAAAGTCTAGTTACTTCTATTTATCTATTAACTCATCTCTTTATGAAGTAGAACATGATCACAACTATTGTATCTACCCAAGTTTGTATGCTTTGGTTATTTTATGTTTGCTATTTCCTTGCTTAATTTTTACAATATTTGATACATAATAGTATCTTTAAGTCCATCTACGGTTTCACAGAATTTGTTTGAACTTCATAAAAATGTACCATACTTTTTGCACTGTCCTTGTTTTACTTCTCTATTAACTTTCCAAGATATATTCACTTTAGAGTGTGTAGCTATCATTTATTTTTATTCCTCCATAATGCTATGTTTACAAATTTGTATTTATCTGTACTTTTAAAAATATCTTAATTATATACCATTTCTCATCTCACGTAACACTCACGTTACTTCTACACTTATCAGATATTATGTAACTGAAAACCACAACTCAGCAACAATATAGCACCATTTTTCAAAATTAATTGGCTTACCAGAATTCTTTAATTCTATCCTTTATTTGTATTAGATGACCCTTTATTCTGGTATTTGGCATTGTTCATATGGAGGAAAGCTTATAAGTTGATATTCCATAAATAGAAGGATTTATTATGATTGATTAATTATTTTCATTTTGAATGCATAGAATATGGTTGATTTAATATTTCTTTCTTACTCTCTGCCTGGAACATAGTGCTATCTATGTAATAGCCACTAAAATATTCAGTTAATTACCTAGACTTTAAACTTCATATGAATAGGAATAACATACAGAACTCTTCTCAGATTGGGACACCTGGGTGGCTCAGTCAGTTAAACGCCTGAGCCTTTAGCTCAGGTCATGATCTTAGGGTCCTGGGACTCAGTTCTGCAACCGATTCACTGCTTAGCTGGGAGTTTGCTTCTCCCTCCCCCTGCTGCTCCCCCTGCTTGTGCTCTCTCTCACTCTCACTCTTACAAATAAATAAAATTAAAAATATGAATTCTTCTCAGATAGCTAATATAGAATATCATCTTTGTATTCATCAAAGGGAAAGTGCCATATAATAATGAAATTCAGACTACTTCAAATTCATTTTTTAACCAGTAAGAAAGTACTGAAAACAAGCCAAAAATGTCTTTAATGAATTAAAGAAATAGACTGATTTTCAATATCTTAATGTTTCTAAAAGAAATTGCAAGATTTTTATACTAGATATCAGTGTAAATATTCATTATACAAGGATATTCTAAAAATAAACCTGAGAAAACTACTTGACATATATGATGACAAAAACGAGTTTGACAAAAGTCAGTTTGGGTAAAACTTACAACACCTACCACCTGAAACACTTGTTCTATAATCTAATTATTTTAATTTACAAAAATACAAAAATAATATATCAGAGTAAGTGTATTGATAGCTTTAAAGGTATGCTCTGGTTGTGCACTGTTTACTATTTAAAGGGGAATCAAATATGTGATGCTTATGGTGTGACTATATTAAAATTCAACAAGTTCAGAAGCATACGAGGAATAGAATAAAGACAAAAGATGACCCTTACTTATCCTAAAGATACACAATGGTATATATGTGCTAGTTGGGGAGAGAATCCAGTCAGTAGATGGAGGATGTGGTAGTGGAAAAAAAAACACACAACGTTTTAGTTGAACGTTTAGCACTATATTTAACAAAGTGAAATTGTGTGTTAATAGCCTCGAATAAAATCCAAAAAATATTTTCAATTCATTGAAGATTATTTAGGAAAAACTTGAAAAATACAACTTGATAATGATTCAAATAAAAGATTCATAAGTAATACAAGTTTCAGAATTTTTAGTATATTTTCCCTAAAAAGCCATTTGATTTAAATTAAAGAGAATTCTATTTACCTGCCACTTAAATAATTGGAAATTATTTGGTTTTGTAATAAGTCAATAAAATAAATTAACATATCTTTACAAAACAGATAAATAAAACAGAAAATAATGGTGCTTAATCTGTTCAGCAAACATTTGTAAAATTCCTTGCCATCAGCTAGCTCTGGAGTTCTGCTAGGTGAGTAAGGCCATGTATGTTACTGCTCAGAGTACTGACGCAAAGCAATTCTCCCCTTCGCATCCATTTGTTGCCGTTGATATGTCATGCTATGTTGTTTAGAGATACATAAATGGCCCTACATGAAGGCCTTTTTTTGTGTGTATATGGGTGACTGTGATTTAACTTTCAAATCAGATGGCTCCTGATTTACAATGATGCAACTTATGATATATTTGGCAATGATGTGAAAGTGAAAGTGATTCAGTAGAAACTGTACTTTGAATTTTGAATTTGGGTCTTTATAAAAAGGGCCAGTGACATGTGGTATGGTGCCGTCTTGTGATGCTGGGCAGGGGCAGTGAGCCACAGCTCCCAGTCAGCTAGAAGATTACAGGGGTGAACACCTGATATTCTTACAACCATTCTATATATAACCATTCTTCTTTTTTTAGTGTAATATTTAATAAATTGCATGTGATATTTGATACATTGTTATAAAATTGGCTTTGCTTAAGATGATTTTGCCCAAATGCAGGCAAATGTAAGTGTTCTGAGTATGTTTAAATAAGCCTAAGGTAAGCTATGATATTTGATAGTTTAGGGGTATTAAATGCATTTTCAATTTTTTATGTGTTTCTCTGTACATAGCCCCCTTGTAAGCTGAGGAACATCTCTATATGTATATGTAGCCTTGGTATGGCTTACATATTATTGGCATGAAACATCTAGAACAGTACGTGTGCCATATAATTGTCTACAGCATCAAACAAGTTTCTTGAAAACTTGTGCCAAAGGGGTTATGTCTTTAAGGATTCTTATTTCAGAAGGGTTCTCTCAAACGTAAGATTTTTCAGAAGTTAAGTGAAAATCTGACCAAACTAAACATTTTTCCATTTTCCCTAGTGAGCAAAGATGGCTAAAATCTATCTGCCATTTTCAACACTGGACTCAACGACTGTAATTCTAATTTAAGAACAGATTATTTATATCAAAACCACATGTTGGCCTAATCTTACACAATATTCATAAATCTCACTCAGAGCCTTGGACACTTTTATTTGTTGAGTCTATATGGTACTACGGACATTCGTCTTTTTTGACCTCATAGCTTCATGTATGTCTATACTTTTGAAAATACATGCATCATAGTTCCATTGTAAAATGTCTGGGTTCTAAAATGTGCTATGCTATCAAAATGGTAATAAGAACATACAAATGACCTGATGTAATGAACTGGACCAGATTGCCATATATCACATTTCATACCAGAAAGATTTAGTGGTAAGTTTTAAAATGGCCAGCTATACTTCGACTGAATTATAACTCATTTAACTTCTTTCTTTGTGTACAGTATTATACATTAGTCAGTATTATAGTACATAAGTACTTTGGACAAATGTAAATATGCTGTAATAAAAAATGTTTTTCTTCTTTCTTTTAGTCCTTTTTACTTGTAAGACTTGCCACAAATACCCCCAAAAAATTTGCAATCCAAATTTATCTCTAAATGACTTTATTGCACAGAAAAACAAAAAATATATATATACACTTACAGTAGACATGTTCAAAAATAGTTACATAACAGCAGGGCCCTAAATGTAAGCAGTATAGTTGTTTTGTTTTGTTTTGTTTTTTTGTTTAAAAAAAAAAGGAGGTTATGTGAAATATTGGAATTTTATTTCCAGGCCTAGTATTTCAAGACAGTTAACTACACTTACAGTGTCAACAGCCTCTTGTTGACAGTATGATTTTATTGGCTCCATGGTATAACAGCAAGAATTTACTATTGCTTCTTTCTTTTATGACACACACAGAAAAACAAATTGACACATTTGCTCAAGACCAACCAGAATCATTTTAACCTATCAAAATTGATGGGAGGCCTTCACTGCCAAAGTTACAATTCATTGCAGACAATCTGCTACTCCCATTATGATAAAGGAGAGAAGAGTCATAATCAGGGAAGAAAGCTAGATTAATACTTGTAATTATCATTGAATTATTTAGCCTGCTATAGGTTTATTATTATTAGTGTCATTTGTTAATTTTCTCTCATTTTATTCAACACAACTGTGAGTAATTACCCTACCTAATATTTCTCTGTATTGGTTGACTAGCTAGCAAACATTCATGAAAATACCCATTAGCCACACATATAAAATGCTGCATTATGATGCTGTTGAATCAGAACATACCACTACCTGATCCTGTAGCTCTTTGAGGATTTGCAAATCAATTAATTCTATGTTTATCAGATTCTTCCCATACAATTAGAAAATTTATAATAGAGTCCATGAACATTATTAGTTTTACCATTTTAAACCAGCAATCACACTTTGATTTTTACAACAAAAGCAGAAATATAAACACACACATTTGGATCAGTTTTCTGTTAGTCTGTCTGGACTTCAAAATCCTATTCCTCAAGATAATGCACACCAAAGTTCTGGATTAAACAAGAAATTAGATGGCACCTGAACACTTGGTTTAATATTCTCAAAAGGACTATGCAACTCATTTCTTACATTATGACATTGTTTTACAAAGATCCACACTTTTATAATGTTAGTATTTTTAATAATCAATAAAGTCAATTAATCATGATTAAAAATCAAACATAAAAATTTCTACTTTTTGCTTTTGCCCCCTCCATTTAGAACTTATTTATAGCCTGATAATTCAAAAGTCCCTATGTTTATGAAATCTGGACAGAAATAGCTCTAAGATCCCATTCAGAACTTGATATTAATCTAAGTCTTTTGGCTCCATTTATCCTGAGAGCAAAGAGTAGGACAAAGGATTTGAGTACTGTTAGTTTATCTGGGAGATTATCCCAGGTAGAAAAGAATGGGAAAGTGATACAGTGAAGAAGCAACTTTGTCAAAGAGATACATTGTTGATATAATTGTTGTGGATAGAAAATGAAGGCTTGCTTTTACTGAATGGTCCTGAGAATCTTCTTTAAGTTGTCCTCATGAAGACCCGAAAACTGATCATTTTATCTATGGTTCTTATTTCCACTTCACTGAGAGCTGTCCTCAGAGGACATTAACTCTCCTACACTTTTGGGTTGTATTGGACACATTCTAAAATGAGAGAGAGAACATGAGATGCTATCAGTGTTAAGTAACTGCAATTTCCCATGGAACTATCCACCACAGGTTTGGCTATAATCAGGTGTTGGGCGTTGATATCAGCGGGATTTGAGGCAGTATCATTTTAGTTTAATCATTATATCTGAAATTTCCAAAAACTTCAACTGATGAAACATTGATTATAAATCTATAAACATAACAATAAATCTACAGTATTCAAATTATTTTCATAGAAATACACAGACAAAGTATCAATTGATTAATATTTTAATGTTACAAAATACTCAACTGAAAGAATTTGCTCATAGAACAACGTGTAAGAAGTAGAACGTAGGTTTAGGTTAGAACTCAGGATGCATTTGAGACTCAGTTAAGAAATAGAACGGAGGGACGCCTGGGTGGCTCAGTGGTTTAAGCCACTATCTTCTGCTCAGGTCATGATCCCAGGGTCCTGGGACCGAGCCCCAAATCGGGCTCTGTGCTCTGCAAGGAGCCTGCTTCCTCCTCTCTCTCTCTGCCTGCCTCTCTGCCTGCTTGTCATCTCTCTCTGTTAAATAAATAAATAAAATCTTAAAAAAAAAGAAATTGAATGGATGTCTGACTATCTTATAGGTTTGCTAAAAATCAGGGACTTTGTGTTCACGTGTGGCTATGCAGGAATTTTTAACTTTCTCTAAGAAGTTATTAGATTTGATTATATAATGGCAGTAAAGGATGGGGAAAAGCAAAGTACAAACCCCATAAAGACAAAGACACTGAGTACGAGAAAAGAGTAATAGATAAGAAGAATCAATGCATTTGAGGAAAGTGGGAATTGAAATACACAATTATTGTTGATTTTTTTAGATGGAGAAAACAAACCTAGCTTGCAAGAAGGAAATAACAGAAGACATGTTGTGATGTGAGGCAGAGTTCTGGAAAAGGCAGTAACGTGGAATAAAGGAGTAGGGACAGCATATCAGGTAATTTGGATAGGAAGGAGTTAGGAGATAATTGCTTGATAAATTTTATATGGCCCACTTAAATGCACAGATTTCTCTTCTTTAATTTATATGGAGAACAGGGTGTCCTTTCTCTTCCCTTTCAGAGCACCAGAGGTGTACTCTTTCAGACTGAAAACCTAAAAAGCTCAGGACTCAGTTGCTTAAGCACAGCTGAGAGGACATATTTCAATTAAGATTTACATTTTGCTGTATGTAGTAGATTTTCAAAAGTGGTTTAAGCCTATTTTTTCATTTAACAAGAAGTCTACAGAGAGTGTTTTCTGGTGTTGGTTCAGAGTGTCCATCCCTCTGAACAGATTTTTCTCTCAAAGTCCGGGGCAAGAAATCAATTGTTACATATGTATTCACTAAAAAAGCAGCTGGAAGATGCTGAGCACTGTGGCCCAGGAGATCAAGGCACCAGCACACACTTGTGAGTGGTGAGCTCCCAAGGCTGGAGGAAAATTCTAGAATAAAGAGCTCATTAGAGAGCCATACCTTTTCTCCTGTTTCCTTACCTCTCTGCACTACCCTCTTGTATCCACAGCATTGGAAATGCTTTTAACAACACACCACACTGAATCACCACAAATTATGTGATTCTCTTGGTGGAAAACCAAACACTGTGTAAAAACTGTGGTTTTCTAGTTCATGCTTCTGGATGGAAAATAATTCAAAATAAGCTGATAGGAGTAGCCAAGAGAGATTTAATCTTCTGTTTGGAAAAGGGCTTCTATATAAGTAGAGGAACCTTTAAGAATTATTCATGTTTAGGGGCACCTGGGTGGCTCAGCGGGTTAAGCCTCTGCCTTTAGCTCAGGTCATGATCTCAGGGTCCTGGGATCAAGCCCCACATCAGGTTCTCTGCTCAGCGGGGAACCTTTTCCCCCCTCCCTCTTTCTGCCTGTCTCTGCCTACTTGTGATCTCTGTCAAATATATACATAAAGATTTTTTTAAAAAATAATTATTCATGTTTACATATATGCACCAGAATGCTATGTCCCTTGTCAAAGAGGCTTCAAATCAACAAAAATGATAATATTTTACTTAATAAGTTTTTTAATTCCTCTGTTAACATTTTGGAATACATCATTTTAATGCACATCTGCAAATTTATAATTACTTCATGTGAGACAAGGAATGCTTAAAACGGCAACGAGGGGCACCGGGGTGGCTCAGTGGGTTAAGGCTCTGACTTTGGCTCAGGTCATGATTTCAGGGTCCTGGGATCGAGCCTTGCATCAGTCTCTCTGCTCAGCCGGGAGCCTGCATCTCTCTCTCTCTTTCTGCCTGCCTCTCTGCCTGCTTGTGATCTCTCTCTGTGTCATATAAATAAATACAAATTTTAAAAAAAATAAAGGCAACCAAAAAACATTTACAGTTTTGGACAGGAGTTTCCCTTACGTTTGGATAAGGATGCAAATTCAACTTCATAATAAATTACTCTGCATCATAAAGATTAAATGCACTCAGGGATTGCGTTCTCTCCTCCCTCCACCCTATCGTACACACAGCTGCCCGACTAATCTTCCAAAAACACACATTTTCACGTGCTGCTTTTCAAAACTAGCTTCCTGGCTTCCTGTTGCCTGAAAAAATAGTCTCAAATGCTTTTGTCTGGCATTCAGGGCTCTCTAGGATGGGCACTCTGGCCAACACATCACTGCTCGTTTGTTCCACCACACACAAGTGGATCTCGGGCTAGTTATTCAGAGACCCACCTCCTCACCGACCCAGCAAAGGTCTCATGCATCGACTAAAATCACGGCTCACTCAGTGATGTTCTCAAAGGCCATTAGTGGGTGACATGCCACTGCTAGAGTCAGGAGCCAGTGTGAAGTTGCCGCTGCCTAAGTGCATGGACTGAAAGCGGGAACGTTGATTCTCCAGGAGAAAACTGGGGCATTGTTATGAGAAGGCAGACGGCAAAACCACCCAGGTCCCCTATGATTGCTTTAACACACTCTGGACAAAATTTAAGGAGACAAGTGAACGTATTAACTCCCACTTAGGCTGTAGAAGGCAAATGCAACGGAGGGAAGGCGTTATCTTCTTCTGGAACAAACCACTTAGCTCCAGCTACTTTTAGATCAGACCCTGTCCAGGAGCCCACTTAGCTGGGTTCATTTGTATACAATGTCCATACCCTCAGGAATATTAACATTTTATCTCAGATTGCATTAATTTAAATAAAACTTAAACAAAATGGTGTGAAATGAACAAAAACACCATATTCTGTGATGAATCAAATGAAATACCTTTTCAGTTGCTGTTTTCCCCATTTAAAGATAAAATTTCTGATAACTGTCTTTATTTGTGAAAAGACACAAGATCAACAGTTTGTGTGTATGTGTGTTTTGGTTTTTGGTTTTTGGTTTTTTTCTTCCCCTTAAGGCTATAGCCATATTGTCACTAATAAAGATCTCAAATTTGCCTGGAAGCTTTCATGGCAAATTGTCAGTCTGAGGGTAGTCACCATCCAGCCAAATGGCTTTATACATCATCAGTGCCTTTCTTCCACACACATTCTCTTCCTGGTTTAAACAGTAGTTACCCTGGTTCTACACTGACACAATATTTGCATCTCTCTCCTGTCCATAACTCCTAAAAGTTGGGGACCTCTCACTTTGGTTTCCCCAGAGCATGACATTTTATTTGGTGCTTGGGGGGCAATGGGCAGTTCAAGAAGTATGATAATACTATCACTCAATGTATTGATCCATCCTATGCACCAACAGTGTAGTAAATATCGTTCATTTCTTGTAACAAAGGCGGTAGGAACTTCTCCCAAGGGACGGAATTTCAAGGACAGAATGAAGGCAGGAAGGGAGCTAGTCTATTTGGACCTACTTTGTGAGAGACATTGGTTTAGGTATTTTTGTGTATACATTATACCACTGTACTGTCACAATCCTGCAAATTCTTACATGCTTGGATTTCTATGTAGCAATTTTAGCAAGCCACCCAAATTCACAGTGACAGGCCCTTGAGTCAAATCCAGCATGCTTGACTCCATGATTGTCAAGTCCACTAGCCCCATATATCATGAATCTGAGATTCATGAGTGTGTAGGTGCTATCAGGAAATGTCAAAAATGCCCATTTCAGGGACACATGGATGGCTCAGTTGGTTAATTGTCTACCTTCAGCTCAGGTCATAATCCCAGCATCCTGGGATCGAGTCACCCATCAGGCTTCTTGCTTACAAGGAGCCTGCTTCCCACTCTGCCTGCCTCTCCCTCTGATTGTGCTATCTCTCTGACAAATGAATAAATTAAATATTTTGTAAAAATCTTGTTAAAAAGGCCACATTAAAGAATGTTTTAAAACATTGTTTGGACAGCAATAGAAGCGAAAGCAGAATGACATAATGTAACGACAGTTTATGTGGGAGCCCTTTGGGTATTCTGGTGGATGAATGTTTTTAAATTAGTTTTTCGTGGACATGGGGAGTTAGAGAGGAGAAGGGAGGTGGGAGCAATTGGAAGGGGACCTGAACCATGAGAGACTAAGGACTCTGAAAAACAATCTGAGGGTTTTGAAGGGGCGGGGGGTTGGGAGCTTGGGGTACCAGGTGGTGGGTATTATAGAGGGCACTGCTTGCATGGAGCACTGGGTTTGGTGCAAAAATAATGAATACGGTTATGCTGAAAATCAGTAAAAAATAAATTTAAAAAAATTAGTTTTTTGTAAACTGCAAAAAAAGAAAAGCACTCCCATTTATAGCGTACACTTTATGGTTCACAAAGCACGTGCCAACAATAAAAATAATGATGGGTTACTGTTACAATTCATAGAAAAGGAGATACAGGGAAATTGAATGAAAGGGAATAACAAAGTAGGTTCATAAGTCCATCTTCCTTGTAAAAAAAATTAACCTGAAAGTGCGTTTCTGCCACCTCTCTCCTGTTTGATCTGATAAAGAATGACCACGATACATGAATTATAGTTCGGGGTTTTGAAAAGCATAATAGCTTTATACCAACACTTGAGCTTTTATTTATTTATTTATTTATTTATTTATGTATTTATGGCTAACAAGATAGCTCGATTTGATATGCGGTTCCTGACAAGCACCTCAGAAGTAATTCCATCTTCATGAGAAGTCAGAAAGAACCACAAACCAAACCTCAAAATAGATTCAGAGAAAATACTCTTAAAAAAATTTCCCTTCCTGGGGCACCCGAGTGGCTCAGTGAGTTCAAGCCTCTCCGTTCGGCTCAGGTCATGATCCTAGGGTCCTGGGATTGAGCCCCATGTCTGGCTCTCTGGTCAGTGGGGAGCCTGCTTCCACTTCTCTCTCTGCCTGCTCTCTGCCTACTTGTGATCTATGTCTGTCAAATAAATAAATAAAATCTTAAAATAAATTTCCCTTCCTATCAGAAGCAGATCAAACCCCTAACAAATTCCCCAGAAAGCTTCATCTAAAAGGTTGTACTTTCTTCAGACACCCAGCAGGACCTTCTTCTCTGGGCCTGGTATTTCTTCAATGGCCTATTCCAGAGAATAAGACACTAAACTACTGAGTGCCATGGGCCTCAGAACCACGAAAGAGATGATGAGGGGCACAAAGCACGCGTCTGGTCACCAAGAGGGTATGGAAACGTTTGCTGCTTTTCTGCATTTTTCAAAGCTGAGTTTTTAGCTGGAGGCCGCTCCTTTAGGATAAATTGCTGATACCGTATAGTAAAAGCTATTATATGATCTTTTACAAACCATTTCCTATCTTTGCATTCTCATGTGCCAAGACAGACACAGATTATTTAGAACCCTGAAGAGAGTGCTATTGCATTTAAATTGCCTGTAACCTTCATGCAATAGATTTATGATTGATGATAGATTTAGTTAAAAGATAACTGTTTTAAATATTTATTCTCAGTAAACGATTTAAACCTATGCTCATTTAAGTAAATTGGTGCATAATCCCTTTTCTATTAAACCATAATGCAAGGACCAATGCCACGTTTCTGTGAGAACCCCAAGCTCTTTTTCTGGAATGGCCATATGCGTATATGTATATATCAGGCGTCCTCTTTTCAGTCGCTTTGTGGAGCACCTACCATGGAGGTCATATAATAACCAATGACCAAAAAACAAACAAAAAACCCAAACATCCAGGTTGAAGTGATTCGCACCTGCCATCAGGCAAAGGTAGACCCTGCCTGGAGACCAGGAGACTGCTCAAATAGCAGGCAGGCATCTCAGCCCAGGCCTGTGCTGGGGAAGTTGGTTCCAGGCTTCTGGCGCAATCAGGAAACCAGCGAAGTGACCCGAGAGTGCAGCCGGGTTTAGGGCTGATGATGTTTTCCCAGCCAGGCAGCGCGCGGACACCCGCTTGGGGAGCCAGGCTAGGAGGCCGCTCAGCGCTGGCGCTGACCATGCTCGCAGGCTCCCGGGGCTTCACCCCGTGCTCAGGCCCGGGCCTCCGTCTCAGGAAGGAGGGGGGCGGGGGCGGAGGCAGCCCAGAGAAGGGGCTTTGCTAATTGCCGAAGGGGGAAGTGAGCTCGCGGAGGACCTGGCGGACAGTCTAGGAGTAGGTGCAGGGGCTGGCGGGGGAGGGGCGTGCAGCGCCGTGGTGCTTGCTGCGGCCCAGTCGGGACTGGCGAGACCACAGGACTCACTGCCCATGCGCTTCTCCGCTCCAGCCCAGCCCTGGAGTCCGCGCTGCCCCTCCCAGCCCCAAGGCTTCTGGGCAGGACCCTCTACGCGCAGGTAAATTGAAACCGCGCCGCGCCCTCACCTGGAGCAGAAAGCGCGGGCCGCGAGTTCGCGGGGGTGTGGGGACCCAGCCTCCCACGACCCCCGGGGCACCGGGACCACGCCGGACGCCACGCCGCAGCCGGGTCCGCACGGGGTCGGGCCAGGGATGGCGCCGCCGGAGATGCCCCCCGCCAGCGGGCGCGCTAGCCCCCATGGTTCGGCACCCCCATGCCTGCGTGCCAAGGTCCCCCTTCCCTTGTCTCCCGCCATGGCCCGCCTCTTTTGTTCTGGACTTGGGATCCTAGGTGGAAACTAGTCCCTCAGACTTCCCTGGCAGCAAGGAGCACAGGGATGGATTCTGGGTTTTTCCACCCTGGCTCTTCCTCTCTCCACATTCACATGCCTTCTTGAGTCCCTTTCCTCTCCTCATTGTCACTTTTATTAAATGGTTTTGTTCTGCATGTTGACCCGCAGAGCGATTTCATGAATGAATATACAGGAAACTGAGTCGGAGCCCACCTGTGAGAGCCCACCTGTGGAGGCCTTTCATTAGAATGGTCTCTGGTTCTAGCCTCAGTTCAGAATACTGTGTGTACCTGAGGACCCAGTCCAGATGTTTCTTTCATCTCTGACTTGAATTTGAAATCCTCCTCAGACTTCAGCTTCCAGGATTGCTCCCGTCCTTGCTCTCCCACTGTCTCGGTGGGGTCCACCATGAGTGTTGAACACAGGAATGAATGAATGATATATACCCCCAGGTCGCTGGGGCTTTTTCTTGTTTTGCTGAGGTAGGATAGGCTTGGCAGAGAACCCTGTATGCAGATACAGAGCTGCATGCAATTGCTTACATAAACGTGTTCCCCACTTAATTGCTTGGGCATTGAATATTTCGCCCTTAACCTGTGGCTTGAGCAGTTAGGAGGAGACAATCTGGAGGTGAATCAGAAGATGGCTGAATCCACATGGTGGTGGGCTGGGTTTGGGAGATTTTCCTGGAGATTCTAAAGTAAGATCTAAATTCTACCAATGGAGAGTGGTAAACATTTTATCAATGGGAGATGGAAAATAAATGGTCTGGTTAACCTTTTCCTCCCCCTCAAAACCCATTATTTGAAAAAACAAAAAAGGAAGTGAAGGGAGAAATCCTCCCACTCCCATCCCCACTCACCTCCATAGCCACCTCCTCTTCCAAGAACCTCACAGACAAGTGCGAAGAAGTGTTAGGTACCAGCAGTGGTCTCAGAGCTCATTCAAGGATCATGGTGAAAGGCATTCAAAGAGATTGTGGGGGCACAGGGATCCAATTAAGGGGGACAAGTTTAAGGTTTGCCTGGTCCCCGTAAAATTAATGGCACTAGAGAAGATGAGCTTTGGGAACTATAGCTTAATGGATACAACGTGTAAAAAGCTTCAGTGAGTCATGGTGGGAAGAGGCCATGAGGGCAGCAAAGACAGTCTTAGATGATGTTATTAATAATACTACAGGCTCTAGATTTCCTGTGGTGGTGCTCTTGGCAAGACCAGCCCGGCGAATGTGGATACTCACAACCTGGAACAGAGGGTCTTGGAGATCCCAGCAAGTGAGGTATGATGAGAGCGTAAAATGAAAGGAGGTGTCCTTTGGAAGGACTGTCTTCTTGACTTTAAAAGGGAGAACCCAAATCTGTAGGTGATATCTTTTTGGCTACAAAGAAGGCCGAGGCCTCCTAAGGTCAAGGTCTCCTCGTCACTTGCAAAGATGTCGAAGAACATATTCAGACATTTCAAATATGTCCTCATGTCCATCCGTTCCCACTCTGGAATTCTATCAATAAGGTGAGAGTTCCTCTAGTTGGAAAAAAGATCTAAAAAGACTTCCTTTTCTCATGTAATTTCTGTAACCTCCAGGACACACCCACCTACCCCTTCCAGTGCTGTAATGAAGCTACAGCTGGTGCCAATTTGTGGAACTCATTAAAGGCTATTTTCTCTTATATACCCCCAGACCAAGTTCCCATGCTCCGTCACCTGATTTCCTGCACACACCTCCCACCTGGTGTGTTCACACCTTCACATGCTTTTTACCAACCCCTTTTCCAAAAGGCAGCCAGAGTGACCTTTCAAAGAACTATCAGTTCCTGGCATTTGTCTCCATAGAAATATGCACTGATCTTCTAACAAATTTTCAGTCCTCCAAAGGCATCCATAATCTCCAAGTAGTTGGAGAGGCAGCCAGAGAGAGACAGAGGAGGAAGCAGGCTCTCCGCTGAGCAGAGACCCTCATGCGGGACTCGATCCCAGGACCCTGAGATCATGACGTGAGCCAAAGGCAGCTGCTTAATCCACTGAGCCACCCAGGCGCCCTGTATGAGTGGTTTTTTGTGTGTGTGGCTTTTGTTTTGTTTTGTCTCTGATTTCTCATATTTGGCATCATTTTAAGTCTGGTATCATTTATATTTCTTTAATTCTCCAAAATTTATCCCAGTACTTATTTAAATATTTTCTTTATTTTTTTTTCTCTTCTGCTGCATTTGGGCAGAAGTCATTAATTTGTTTGTTTGTTTGTTTTTCCCAACTCACTTATTCATTTTACAGCTATATTCATTTTAGTCTCCATTTATTGTATTCTTTATTTCAACAATTTTCACTTAATTTATATTCACAGTATAGTATCTTTCTTTTCTTTGTATATGTATATCATTATTTTATCATATACATTTAAGCTATTTTTAAAAATATTTTATTTATATATTTGACAGTGAGAAATCACAAATAGGCAGAGAGGCAGGCAGAGAGAGAGAGGAAGAGAAGGAGGCTACCTGCTGAGCAGAAAGCCTGATGTGGGGCTTGATCCCAGGACGCTGAGATCATGACTTGAACCGAAGGCAGCAGCTTAACCCACTGAGCCACCCAGGTGCCCCTTTTAAGCTATTTTTTTTAAGTACAGTTATTCTTTTTTTTTAAGATTTTATTTTTTAATTTATTTGACAGAGAGAGATCACAAGTAGATGGAGGGCAGGCAGAGAGAGAGAGAGAGAGAGAGAGAGAGAGAGCAGCAGACTCCCTGCTGAGCAAAGAGCCTGATGCAGGATTTGATCCCAGGACCCTGAGATCATGACCTGAGCTGAAGGCAGTGGCTTAATCCACTGAGCCACCTAGGCGCCCCTAAGCTATTTTTTAAATTCCTCTTCCAATAACACTTGGATTGCCATATAAAGTTAACCACATCATCTTTTTTAGGTAAGTAATTGTACTTTTTATGTGCATAGTTATTTTGGTCCATGAGTTCAGCTCCTCTTAGGATCATCAAATCTCTGTAAAGTCTGGGTATGCTAAGATTTTCTGGGCAACAATAAAATACATTGAAACCTGGTAGCTTAATTATAATAATGTTTTCTTTCTCAATCATTCACAATAGCATTACATTCTGAGTAGCTTCCTTCTATTTTGCAGCTATAGTGTTTGGAAAAACTTGAATTGTGATATCACTGTGATAATGTGAATTAGTCAGGGTTTTTCAGAGAATCGGGAAGAGAAAAAAAAAAAAAGGAAGATATTCTCCAGGGCCAACTCTAGAATTGACTATTAAAACATCTGTCCAAATTCAACTGAACAAAACTCAGAAATGCCATCTCCAGTGAAATACAAAGAAGATTATATATAGTTCTGGGCACACACATCTCATTTGACCCAATGATGTACATCAATGAAAGACTGAAGGCCAATCACCACTCCATGGGAGAATTTAAAAATAAATTTACTAATGAGGCCAAGAATTCAGAATCACAAATACTTCAGTTCTAATAATAAGTGCCTTCACTTGATGTTATTCTGTAACATAAATCCTACGATCAAGTTTCAATTTTAAATTCTTAAATCCTTATGAAGAAGCATCATTTGAAGGGAGCAGTTTTCATAATTTGTCATCCATCAGCCTTTTTTTTAAGATTTTATTTATTTATTTATTGGACACAGAGAGAGAGAGAGTGAGAGAGAGAGATTACAAGTAAGCAGAGAGGCAGGCAAGCAGGGAGGGAAGCAGTCTTCCTTTTGAGCAGAGCCCGATGTGGGGCTGGATCCCAGGACCCAGAGACCATAACTTGAGATGAAGGCAGAGGCTTAACCCACCACCCACGTGATGAGAGAGAACTTCAGGTGCCCCTCATCCATCAGCCTTAATTGTTTGGAGGAAAATGTGTGGATGAATAATGCCTTAGGGAGCTAATCTCTCTAAAGAATTTTCAAGTCTTTACCCCTTCAAGGTTTTGTACAGTTCTGATAGCCTCTAAACATCCAGCTGATTTCTACAGTGACAGGCCTGTTAAAAACTGTCCTCAAACCAGGAATAGAGCTTGAAACATACCAGTCAAGAGCAACTTTGAGTCTTTTAAGGAATTTATCATCATTTCTTTGTTTTTGGTTCATATCTGAAATAGTTCTATATTACACTTGCATAATTTCTCCAGAGCTGACTTTGAAGGAGGCATTCAGTTCCAGCTAGTTCCATATTTTGGCAAGAACTATAATTCTATATAAAAAAAGAACATATTTTAGAGCGCCTGGGTGGCTCAGTGGGTTAAAATCTCTGCCTTCGGCTCAGGTTATGATTCCAGGTTCCTGGGATTGAGTCCCACAGTGGGCTCTCTTCTCAGCAGGGAGCCTGCTTCCATTCCTCTCTCTGTGCCTGCCTCTCTGCCTTCCTGTGATCTCTGTCAAGGAAATAAATAAAATTTTTAAAAAAACATATTTTATACCAATTATTCATGTTTATTAACTAAGATATCACAATACAAAAATTACAAACAGTTGCTCTTTATTAATACATTCAACCAAGATAAAAAAAATGTTATATTTTCTCCAAAAATTTTATATCAACTGATAGGTCAGATATATATAAAATTACATTTAAAGTTTTAAAAATATCAGCATATATTTTCATTTAAATGCAAATTTCAAAGAAAATCTACTTTTCCAAACACGAGTTTTTATCCTATTTTTCTTTTAATTTTGGCGACAACTGATAAATTCTTTAGTGAGACTATAAATGTTAGATCGAAAAAATGATTCATAGATGTAGGTTCAAAATATTATGTTCCATTAAAAATGATTTAGTCTTTGATGAACATCTGTTTGGTAATATGTGGTATCCAGATACAGTAAATTAATGACATATATAAAATAATAGGGAAATGACACCTTCCGTTCCATTATGAGTAGAGCTTTTAAAATGGTCTCATGAGGCAGGAATTCTACACCCTGGCTGTGCAAGGCATGAGGCCTGTTAGTGATTCTATTTTTTCCTCTGCAGAATGGGTCATTCTACATTCCAGGTCCTTTCTACCCCAATAAATAATGCGGCGATTGTCTCAGTGCGTTGTACTTTTGGTTTAAACAGCCAACTGTCTCTTAAAAAGGACTTTTGTTTAAATTACTTTAAAAAAAAAAGTCTTTCAAAAAAATCTTTTTTTTTTCTATTTTTTAATCCCATATGTTTACTCTGATCCTGGAACTTTGTCATTTTGACCTTCTCTGCTGATTAAAATATTCTTCATCTTCAGCACCTACTGCTCTCCTCTCCTGGTGGTCTCTCCAGAAGGGGTCTTCTCTAGCTCTTCTAGCAGGAGATGGGCACTTCCCCTCTGCCCCTGTTGCCGGACCAACCTTACCTATCCTGCAGGGTCAGGTCGGCCTGGCCTTTTATCTGTTGTTCTCTTCTGAGTGGTTAGTTTTTCATAGATACCGTGCTTTGCTTTTGTCTGGATTTACCCTGGACTATCAAAACCCTTTTCTTGTGCCAGTGAAGTCTAAGAAACAGTCCTAATGAGAGAACCAGGAACTCGAACAGATCATATTTATCCTGAATGTTCCGTCCAAAATGAAAAATACATTTCTGAGGAGCCTCAAGATCTCTGAGAAGGGAAGTTTCACCAACTCTGTCATGTAGGGACATTAATTCCGATTCTGTGTCAATTTTCCTAATTTCCCCGCTAGTAATTCTCTACCTCAGAAAGCCCACTCTCAACCGTTTCCTCTCTCAATGGCAGTGGCTCTTAGAGTCTGCACATGGCACTCGGGGCCTTCTGGTCGTTGCCTACTGCCCGCTGTACCTTGGGTCTAACAGCTGCGGGGCATCAAGATGAGAACTTCTCTTCTTCTAAGACTTAATATAGTTTGGGGCACATGGTAAGCAATAATCACTTTTTTAGTTGATCCAAGTGTTCGACCTTTCTTAATTATTCTAGTACCACAGTTTACTTGTTCTAAGATTTGTCCTCCCCCCCATTTTAATATCCTTAAGGTGGCACTCACCTTGCACTTGATAACATATCCTAGTTTAACTGACAGCATTTCTCTTTCTTAGTCGAACATAAACTATAGTGCATCTTACCCTTGATGAAAGCTAGGATGCAATTAAATACTCTATTATGGTTTTGATTCTGATATTTGAAATCCTCCGGTAGCTCCCTGTGCCCCCACAGTGTAGTACCTCACCTCCTCGGCATAGTATACAAACCATCTCACCCCCAGTGTTAACCCCGGGGCTCAGCCTCCATCCCCAGGTGATGCTGCCAGATCAGCTGTCCATTGTCATGAACTTGCTGTAGTTTCCCGAATGCACTGTGCTGCCCCCTGGCACTTTGAAACTTCACACACTCATCCTCATTCTTTGCTTTGCCCTTGTCTATCACCTCACCTGAAAATCTGTTCCGAAGTGTCTTTTCCCAGCTCCAACCTACCCTTGGCAGTCTTTTATCTCCCTGTGGTGAAGCCTGTCACACTGCACCTTGGACATGCCTGTTGTCTCCCTGAGAACAGAAAAGGGACAGTGAGGGCCCCCCAGCATTTGCAGCTCTAGTGCATAGCCCCATGCCTGGCTTGCTGGAAATGCCTGATCATGAAGACAAACGGAGATCATCCTCTGGCTAAAAGCAGCTCTTCTTTGCCTACCACAGGATCTGGATCAATAAAGAGCAGCCAGTTATTATTGCTGTTTTTCTAGGGATTTTTTCCCCATATATTTCCCAGATCTTTACTCTTTTTATAGCACTTTAATTCAGGCTTCAACCACTTCCTAGTCAGATCAGGTGAAATCTTTTTCCTTCCCATACCCTCGATGTATTTCACACCTAGTAATTCTTTTTTTAAAGATCTAATTTACCCATTTGACAAATCACAAGTAGGTAAAGAGGCAGGCAGAGAGAGAGGGGGGAAAGCAGGCTCCCCGCTGAGCAGAGAGCCTGATGTGGAGATCCATCCCAGGACCCTGAAATCATGACCTGAGCCGAAGGCAGAGGCCTAAACCCCTGAGCCACCCAAGAGCCCCCCATATCTCGTACTTTTTAATCAACGTGGATTTGCTGCATCAAATAGTTCCTTCTTCTTCAAGTATAAATATATAAATATATTGATCAAGTCACATGCATGTCTTAGGAGAATGTCATACCTTTAGTAGCAAACTTGAAATCTTGGCCATTGGTTTTGATTTTTGTTTTGGTTTGATTTGGTTCGGTTTTTGTAATTTTAAAAATCCCTCCAGCCCTTCGCTCTGTCTGACCTGATTGCTTTCAGCTGTTTCTGCAACAAAATTGTCCTGGCAGCGAAAACTCCTATTGTTTACAGTGGCGCCCCCTTCTGAACACTTTGTTAATAAAAAGCTTTTTCTTTTTCTTTTTTTTTTTTTTGGCTATGGTATTGTGGAACAACAATGAGGTATTTCAAAGAAGAGAAACACAGATAAATTTCTCTAAAAGTGGGGGAGGGTTACTCAAAAAGGAACTTGACAAGGCTTTTAAAGATATCGACAATCATTATAACATAACGTAACTGATTGTTACCCTGCTCTTAACTGGGCAAACACTTGTTGGCTTCCAAGAAAGACTAACATAGTTGAGATGGTTCTAGCGGCCTTCTAGCACAGGGTCTCATGAGGCAGAATTCTAGCCACTGGCTGTGCAAGGCATGAGGCCTGTTAGTGATTCTATTTTTTCCTCTGCAGAATGGGTCTTTCTACATTCCAGGTCCTTTCTACCCCAATAAATAATGCGGAGATTCTCTCAGTGAGTTGTACTTTTGGTTTAAACAGCCAACTGTCTCTTAAAAAGGACTTTTGTTTAAATTACTTTAAAAAAAAAAGTCCTTTGAAAAAAATCTTTTTTTTTATTTTTTATTTTTGAATCACATATGTTTACTCTGATCCTGGAACTTTGTCATTTTGACCTTCTCTGCTGATTAAAATATTCTGCATCCAATCCCAAAACAAAGTGTGGTCCAGCTCCACCTCATGGAATACCACCTGCTCTCCCTTAGATAGTGTGCTGTTGCTTTAATAAACCTGCCTTCTGCTTTCACTTTGGGCATTGGTCTCTAATTCTCACGTGCCAACAATAAAAATAATGATGGTTTATCGTTACAATTCATAGAAAAGGAGGTACAGGGAAATTGAATGAAAGGAAATAACAAAGTAGGTTCATAAGTCAATCTTCTTTGTAAAAATATTAACCTGAAAGTGCGTTTCTGCTACCTCTCTCCTGTTTGATATGATAAGGAATGACCACGATACATGAATTATAGTTCGGGGTTTTGAAAAGCATAATAGCTTTATACCAACACTTGATTATTTATTTATTTATTTATTTATTGCTAACAAGATAGGTCGATTTGATATGCGTTTCCTGACAACCAACCTCAGAAGGAATTCCATCTTCATGAGAATTCAGAAAGAACCACAAACCAAACCTCAAAATAGATTCAAAGAGAAAATACTCTTAAAAAAATTTCCTTTCCTGGGGCACCAGAATGGCTCAGTGAGTTTGGCTCACTGGGCCTTTGCGTTCAGGTCAGGTCATGATCCTAGGGTCCTGGGATTGAGCCCCATGTCTGGCTCTCTGCTCAGCAGGGAGCCTGCTTCCACTCCTCTCTCTGCCTGCCTCTCTTCCTACTTGTGATCTATATCAAATAAATAAATAAAATCTTTAAAAATAAAATTCCCTTCCTATCAGAAGCAGACCAAACCACTAACAAATTCCCCAAAAAGCTTCATCGAAAATGTTGTATTTTCTTCAGACACCCAGCAGGACCTTCTTCTCTGGGCCTGGTATTTCTTCAATGGCCTATTCCAGAGAATAAGACACTAAACTACTGAGAGCCAAGGGCCTCAGAACCACGAAAGAGATGATGAGAGGCACAAAGCACGCATCTGGTCACCAAGACTGTATGTAAACGTTTGCTGCTTTTCTGTATTTTTCAAAGCTGAGTTTTTAGCTGGAGGCCGCTAAGTGTGCCAAGACAGACACGGATTATTGAAAACCCTGAAGAGAGTGCAATTGCATTTAAATTGCCTGTAACCTTCGTGTAATAGATTTCTGATTGATGATAGATTTAGTTAAAATATAACTGTTTTAAATATTTATTCTCAGTAAACGATTTAAACCTATGCTCATTTAAGTAAGTTGGTGCATAATCCCTTTTCTATTAAACCATAGTGCAAGAACCCATGCCGCGCTTCCGCGAGAACCCCAAGCTCTTTTTCTAGAATGGCCATATGCGTATGTATCAGGCGTCCTCTTTTCACTCGCTTTGTGGAGCACCTACCATGGAGGTCATGTAATAACCAATAACCAAAAAAACAAACAAAAAACCCAAACATCCAGGTCGAAGTGATTTGCGGGTGCCATCATGCAATGGCGGACCCTGCCTGGAGACTAGGAGACTGCTCAAACAGATCCACGGCAGGCATCTCAGCCCAGGCCTGTGCTGGGGAAGCTGGTTCCGGGCTTTGGGCCCAATCAGGAAGCCAGCGAAGTGACCCGAGAGTGCAGCCGGGGTTTAGGGCTGATGATCTTTTTGCAGCCAGGCAGCATGCAGATAGTCCCTTGGGGAGCCAGGCTAGGAGGCCGCTCAGCGCTGGCGCTGGCCACGCTCGCAGGCCCCCGGGGCTTTGCTGGCGCCCTTGCCCCTGGCCCGCGCCTCATGACGAAGTGGGAGGGGGGCGAGGGCGGGGGCGGCCCGGAGAAGGGGCTTTGTTAATAGCGGAAACCGGAAGTGAGCTCGTGGAGGACGCGGGGGAGAGTCTGAGAGGAGGTGGATGGGCTGGCGGTGGAGGGGCGCACAGCGCCGCTGTGCTGTGCTGCGGCCCCGTAGGCACTGCAGGACCCCCGCACTCCCGGGCTCCAGCCCAGCCCCTGAGGCCGCACTGTCCAGCTCCCGCGGCCCGCTGCCCCGTCCCGCCCCATGGCTACTCTGGACAACCCTCTGCGAGCAGGTAAAGTGACACCGCGCCGGGCCCTCACCTGGAGCAGAAAGCGCGGGCCACGAGCTCGCGGGGGTGTCGGGACCCAGTTTCCCGCGACCCCCGGGGCAGCGGGACCACCCCAGAGGACGCGCCCCACCCGGGTCCCCTCGGGGTCGGGCCGGGACGGAGCCACGCGAGGTGCCCCCCGCCAGCGAGCTCAATAGCCCCCATCGTTTGGCACCCCCAGGCGCAGGTGCCGAGGACCCCCTTCCCTCATCCCATGCCATGGCCCCGCCACTTTTGTTCTGGACTTGGGATCCCAGGTGGAAACTAGCCCCTCAGACCTCCCTGGCAGAAAGGATCTCAGGGAGGGATTCTCAGGTTTTCCTCCCCGCCCTGGCTCTTCCTCACTCCACATTCACATGCCTTCTCGCATCCCTTTCCTCTCCTCATTGTCACTTTTATTAAATGGTTTTGTTCTGCATGTTGACCCGCAGAGCGATTTCATGAATGAATATACAGGAAATTGAGTCGGAGCCCACCTGTGGAGGCCTTTCATTAGAATGGTCTCCGGTTCTAGCCTCAGTTCAGAATACTGCGTGTACCTGAGGACCGAGTCCAGATGTTTCTTTCATCTCTGACTTGAATTTGAAATCCTAACGTCACTATGACCTGGGAAGCCAAGGTCCACAGCATCTTCATCTGAAATTCCACTAGAGCTCCCATTTACCTAGTGCCCAGCCTGAGTCTGTTTTCCACTACTGTCAGGGTTCTAGAAGTTCATGCACTGCCCACCACTGACAGTAGGGGCATCTCTCTGTCCAGATTTTCCCTTTACATAAGGAGGTCAGATACAGGAGATTAGGGCCCACTCTAATGACCTCACTGTAATGTGATTGCATCTGTAAGGACTCTAGTTCTAAATAAGGTCACGTTCTGTGGTACCAGAGATAATGACAGCAGCCAGGTTTCTGGGGGAAATGGAGGTCAGCTCTTAACAGTCCACTCTCTGGCTCCCCAAATTCGTGTCCTTCCCGTGTGCAAAATACCTTCACCCAATGCCCTCCAAAGCACTAATCATCCCAGAATCAACTCAAAATCTGAAATCTCATCTGTCCTCCTCCACTCAAAGACCCAGATCTCACCCAGACCATGGGACCTGAGGACTGCATCCAGAAGCCACAATCTCCTGGTAAAGCTGCCCATCAGGTCTTGACATCACCCTCATTCGTCCCAGCAGCCGAGGGCCTACAGTTCCCACAGACAGTTTCTCAGAGGAAGTTTGAAGACCACCTCAGAGGACGTTCTTTGGGAGTGAATGAAGAGGGAAGGGGGTCAGAGCCTCCTGCCATTCCCAGGGCACCCAGAACCCAGAGAGTGAGGCCTTGGGTGCTTTCTAGTGACAGATTCAAGGCAATTCTTCGACTTTGGGACTTCAGAGTTAACTTAGTTTTCATTTGTGATTATTATTTTTGTGTGGGGGCCATAGCTTTTCTTTTGGCCTATGGCTGTTTTCACTCCCGGTTCTGAAGAAGCCCCTAAATCCTAATCCTGTTGAGGACTCCGAAAGCTCTCAGAGCAGCAGTACTGGGGGACAGTGTGGACACATGGTTTGGTTTCTCCTCTGGCCTGATTCTGCGGCAGCCCAGCTCTGTCCTCCTCAGACTTCTGAGCAATAGCTGAATAAGTGGAGAAAGGACCAGGGGGTCAGGAAGGTGGCCTCCGAAGAGTGACTACTCTGGAGGGTGGCTGAGCTAGCGAGTGAGCATGTTAGTCCAGCTCTGCCTGCAGTCTGGATGGAGCTGAACAGGGGCCAGGGAAGGGGAGGAGGAGCAGAGAGCGGGGACAAAGGGACCAAAGAGGAGATTCAGAGGAAGGGAAGTATTTGGGAGGAGAGAAGAAACTCTAGAAGACAGGCATGTAAGAAAGGAAAAGGGATGAAGTAGGCATCAGGAAAGGGCACCACCAGGGAAGGAGAGAGGGGAAGGGAAGAAGGAGGGAGGGAGGAAGGGGAAAGGGAGAAGGGAGGAGTCAGCAAGCCAGGGCTCCCCCTGCATCTGAAGAAGAGGTGGCTGGTCCAGCTTGTCAAACAGGGTGCTCACTCTTTGGTCCCAGTTTCTGCTCCCAGTGCTACTGGGCTTTGCAAGGAAGGCAGGCTGTCCCCTGGGACCCACTGGAGCCCACAGGAGCCCACAGGAGGGTGGGAGAGGTAAGATGCCACCGGGTCCTGTCCTGAGCTGCTCCCAGCTGCTAGCCTCACCACATGGTGCAAGACAGACCCCAGAACAAAGAAGTACACAGGCCCGCATGTCTGCCGGTGGCCCTGGGCACTTAGCTCATTGCAGTGAACCACACCGCCTCCTCAACCCAGGCTTTCAAAGCCTGCTTCTTCGTTCCTGGCTTTCTTGTCTGTAGGAACATGAGCCAGATCTAACTCATCTCCAACAGACAATTCTGACTCACCCCGTGTCAGATTTTTATTAGTGGATGTGATAGAGTAAGATAGCAATGCTCCAACAAACGGACTATTTCCTCCCACATGACCTCAACAGTCTTACACATTTTCTTAGCGAAAAAATCTTGTCTCCTTCCATTAAGCTCATAACGTGGTCTAATAGTATACATGTGCCTTCATTAGATGCGAAGCGATACAGAGGTCCTTTTTTTTTTTTTTTAATTTTACAAGATAAAGTCAGTGAACACATCTAACTTGATGAATACGTCTCTAAAATGTCAAACCAGGCAAAGCTTTTTCTGCCTACAGTTTGGAGCCTATGTGGTGACATTTTTTAAATGCTTTCAGTCCCTCAGTGAGGCTCTTAAAAGCTAGCCAGGGCTTATTACGTGCCAGGCTCTGTGTCAGGTGTTGGAACTAAACGGACAGAGAGCTTGGAGGCAGGCTGGGGAGGGACATCCGTGACACAACCACAGCTAGCAAAGGAGGCCAGTGCTAGAAAAGAGAGAGCAGGCTGCATGGAGAGTGTGTACCATGGGGCTTGTGAGCTCACGAATAAGTGGGAGTAACTGGAGTAGGGAGACGGGGGAGAGGAAGAGGGTCTTCCCATCAATGGGAATCACCTGTGCTTGGAGGCAGGCACCATGAGGGGTCTCCACAGGAAGAGGGAGGCAGCGTGGTTGAAGGGCAGAAAGACAGGGCAGAACAGGCATCAGTCAATTGGAAGAGTAGGAAGAGACAGATGGGAGGATTATGGATGCCTTTGGAGGACTGAGAATTTGTTAGAAGATCAGTGCAGATTTCTATGGAGACAAATGCCAGGAACTGATAGGTCTTTGAAAGGTCACTCTGGCTGCCTTTTGGCAAAGGGGTTGGTAAAAGGCACGTGCAGGTGGGAGGTGAGTGCAGGAAATCAGGTGAGGGAGCATGGGAACTTGGTCCGGGGGTATATAAGGGAAAATAGCCTTTAATGAGTTCCACAAATTGGCAGCAGCTGTAGCGTCATTACAGCGCTGGAAGGGGTAGGTGGGTGTGTCCTGGAGGGTACAGAAATTACATGAGAAAGGGAAGTCTTTTTAGATCTTTTTTCCAACTAGAGGAACTCTCACCTTATTGATAGAATTCCAGAGTGGGAACGGATGGACATGAGGACATCTTTGAAGACATATCTGCACTCTTATGTCCATTACAAAATTATTAACTCAAGCAAGAGATGGAAATAACTCAGTATCCATTTTTGTATGAATGAATAAAATAAGTATGGTAAATATATACTATGGAATACTACTGAACCATTGAAAATTAAGAAATACTGCCATTTACAACAGCATGGATGGATCTTGAAGGTATTATACTGAGTGAAATATTTCAAAGATTTTATATATATTTTTTAATTTATGTATTATGATATCCCTTACATACAGAATCTGAAGAAAAAGCAAACTAATGGAAACTTAGAGTTGAGTTGACAAGAGGTGAACCTGGGGTGGTATAAGGTGGTCAAAGGGTACAAACTTGCAACTATAATATGAAAAAGTTCTGGGGATCTAATGTACAGCATGATGATCATAGTTAATAATATATACATACATTTTTATTGTGCTTCCCTTTATTAAACTTTGCATATATCACATTCTTACAAGTTGAAAGTTTATAGCAATCTTGTATAAAAGAGGTCTGCTGCCAACATTTTTCTAACAACATTTGTTCAATTTGTGTCTCTCTGTCACATGTTGGTAATTCTTGCAATATTTCAAGTTTTTTCATTATTACTGTATTTGTTATGGTGATCTGTGATCAGTAATTATGACCCACTGAAAACTCAGAACTAGTTTACTTAAGGTATATACCTTGTTTTTCCTTAAAGGCATAATGCTTTGGAACAGTACAGTATAGTGTTTATTTTTTATATGCACTGGGAAACATAATTTTTTATTTGCACTGGGAAACCAAAAAACAATAATAATAATTTGACTTAGTTTATTGAGATAATCACTTTATTGAGGCGGTCTGGAACAAAACCCACAAGACCTCTGAAGTTTATCTCTACTGTACTATATACATAAAAGTTGCTAAGAGAGTAGATCTTAAAATTCCTTACCATACATGCATAAAAAACAGTGGCAACTATATGAGATAGTAGATGTATTAACATTTTTACGTAGATTATATTGCAATACAGATGTATGCCAATTTATCAAATTGTACAAAATATACACAATGTTAAAAGTTTGCAATGTTATAAGAAATCATTTCTTATATTTACAAATTATAATATGTCGATTATTTTTCAATAAAGCCGGAAAAAAGTTTTTGTAGAATTAATCTATTTTTCAAAAAAGGAAGTAAGGAAGTAGAAACTGCAACTAACTTTGAAATAATAGAATACAAAATTCATTTTAGTTATATACACTTGGACAAAAACTATTACTTAGTTTACAATGAAGGACAAAAACTATTACTTAGTTTACAATGAAGGAGTACAATGAAGGATGGTCTATAAATAAGGCTGAAAGAGCTCAGTTTTAAGGTTTAAATTTAAAATCTTCTTTTGAAATACTAAACTGACCACCCAGTTTTCCAAACATAAATGTCGTAACTGCATGAATTTATTTCATACAACTCTATAATCTAGTTTCATAAGAAAGCAGCATGCAAATTTTGAATATGACAAACTTGCTTAAGTTTCTTTATGTTCAACAGTAAAGGATACTTCCCTAAAAAGAAGAAAAATCAGCATATTTATTATGATAATTATTATTCATAATGAGATTCATATTGAATTAGGGAATATATATCCTCAGAGGGGTTAAAGTAAAATGAAATTTATTTTGGTAAATGTGTCTATGAATAGTCAATACAATGCCTCAATATAAATGAATATTATCATTTTGAACAATTTAATTACTATTATTAGAATTATTATAAGTATAAAAATAGCTATCATTTTAGCATGGAATATGAGACTCTCATGCTCCATGCTTCATTACATCCACACAACAACTCTGCATAATAAGTATTATCATCACCATTTCATGAGTGAAAACACTGAGGCTAACACATATAGACAACTGGTTTATGTTTACATGGCTAGTAAAGATGCATCACACTAATTTAGGCTTTATGATTTCAGAATTGTACTCTTTCCACTGCACATTCTATTACTCTGTAAATACTTGGCTTGTTTTCATTTAGTTCTTTAATTTTATTCATGTGGTGATGGCTTAAACCTTCATTTAAAGGAAGCTTAAAAAATTCATTTAACCAAAAGCTCCCAAGAATTAAAAATGTCATGGATATCATTAGTTAATGGGTAACTATATATTTTCCACTCTAGTGAGATAACAATCAAAGTATTTTTCTAAGTTTTAGTCTCTGAGTGTTCAAAAGGACTTTGTTAAAATAGAAATATTTAGACAAAGGTGATCAAAAGTCTGGATCAGGTCACCTTAAGATAAATATTAGGAAACTGAGGAAACAAATGGAGATTCGAACACTGAGCTATGATATAATGAATGGTTTAAAGTATTTAGCAGAGCATAGAAAAGCCCTTTAAAGCCTGGTCTTAGCCTAGCATTGCAGCTTCTGGGATATCTGTCTATCTATCATCTAACTACCTATCTATCTATCTATCTAGATGTAAATTTGAAAACTTTTTCAACTTAAATATTTTGAGAAATAGAACATAATTAGCACCATAGAAGATCTGTTTATGATAACAACCTAGCCCCTCCACCCAGTTTGTTAATATTCTCTCTTATTTAATGTAACATTGTGCAAATAGACCACTACTGATCTGCCGTTATGAATGAAATAACTATAATCATCTGTTTGCATATCCTGGTGAAAATATTCATTTAGTTCCATGTTGTATTTCTAGGAATGGACCAAATTTTTTTTTTAATTTTTAAGCTTTCCATATATTGTCCAACTTACCTCATATGTATTTATTATGTGCACTGTCATTCCTTCACATTCTTGCAAGACATTTTCACTGTGGCCCAATATGGTAAGTGTGTAATAGTATGTCATTCTAGGTTTTCATTTATTTTTAATTTAATTTAATTTAATTCCAGATTCATAATAAAGATAAACAGTTTTTATATATGAGTGGCCATTTGGATTACCCTTTCTGTAAAGTACATGCTCAAATCTTTTGATATCTTAACATTGTGTCATACTGACTTCTTGAATAGTAGATTTTCTGAATGAACTTTTAGCTGTGTAGGTCTTCTCTATTTTATTTTGAACTTGTTTTCATTTCAAAATCTTTATATTTATTTTCATAATCTGCTTTTATTTTGCTTTGTCTATTATCTATCTATCTATCTATCTATTTCTTTGTAAGCAAGAGAGAGCGAGCAAGTGAGAGCGCAGGGAGGGATAGAAAAGGAAGGGAAAAGAATCTTAAGCAGGCTCCAGGCTCAGCACAGAGCCCAACTCTGGGCTCTATTTCACAACCCTGACATCATGACCTGAGCCAAAATGAAAGAAAGAAAATAAAAATAAGGTGTTAAAAAAAGGAAAAAGAATTGGAGGTTTAATTAAGTGAGCCACCCAGGCACCCCTGTGGTATCTTAAATTAGCTGTCATATCTTTAAAGTTCTAGAGTATCCATTTAATTCATTTATAAAATCTTTCTCAATATCATTTTTAGTTTCAGTTTTTTTGTTCAATTTGCTTCCCCTCTCCTTTCTTTGAGCAGAGTAATCAAGCCATTTTACAATCTTTATTGATCATTTTAACATCATACTTAATCCCATTTTGTCTATCAAATCTTGTTAATGGTTTTTCTTTGTGTGCTTTGTTCCATTTTGCTATGTTCAAGGCATTATATTTGAAACTCTTATTGAGTAGGGATAATTAAGAGCTATAATAATGGTATGGTCCTCCTTGGCAGGATTTTCTCTTATATCTGAGACTCTACAAGACAATCATATTCCAAATTCAGTGATTGACTTTCTCAGTTTACACAGAAGGCAAGGTAGGCTATAGTCTTATTTCTGCTTCTCCTTGTGCTTTGGGGATCTCAACTTAAATTTGGGTTTTACCAAAGTTTTCAAATTTGATTGCTGCTGGATTTTGAATTTTGTTTCTCTAGTATCAAGTGTCTATGAAAAACACAGCTCAGTGTGTTTTAGCAGTTTCTAATGCTCTCATAGCTAAAATGGCTTCAGGCATATATCTCTAGACTCTCATTGTGTTTCGTATTTTGGCCCAGTAATCCCTCACTTATTTTTATAATCATTCTGATATTTTTAACTTTAAAAGCGATTTTGTCTGGATTTTTAAGTTGTCTTAAGTAGGAGTTTTGAGATCACCATTACTAGAAGCAACAACAAATATACATGAAAATATCTACAGTAGTTTATCACATCTTTATGGCTTTGAACTTCCATAATCCGAGGCATCCTTCTCTAATCACTTAGGCAAACTCCAATTTACCTTTTAAAACAACACAAGAATTGGGGCGCCTGGGTGGCTCAGTGGGTTAAGCCGCTGCCTTCGGCTCAGGTCATGATCTCAGCGTCCTGGGATCGAGTCCCGCATCGGGCTCTCTGCTCGTCAGGGAGCCTGATTCCCTCTCTCTCTCTCTGCCTGCCTCTCCATCTACTTGTGATTTCTCTCTGTCAAATAAATAAATAAAATCTTAAAAAAAAATAAAACAACACAAGAATTGCTTCATTTAAGAGCATGTTCAGGGATGACTCTTCCCACTGTTCTTACTAACATTCCCACACACTCTTTGCTACCCACACCTTGTTTATGAACTTTCATTAGGTATATCAGCGTCACCAGAATTTTGCTCTATTGTATTTTTGTCCTTTAGAGCTTTAATTAAATATGAATTCCATAGAAAGTCTGTCCCTTTTCTTTCAAACCTGGGTTAGTTATTTCTTCTCATTCTTTGTCATAAGCTACTTTATTATATATATCCAATATATATAATATATATATATATATATTATATATATATCCAATCTTTTATAAAGCTGAATTTAAATTCTGTCCCTTCATTCCCCACAAAGCTTAAAAAGCCAAGCAAATTTTGTTCCTTTTTTAAAGAGACCATAGATGGAATTTTTTTAATGTTGCATTTTTGAGTTTTCATCACTCTTTATGTTACTTCTACTACACAGATAAACAATTGCTAATGACAATGTGAACTTCCTACAAATGCGCATCAAAATCCCTAGATACACATTAGTAAAGTTCTTCGTTCCCTTTAAACATTATTTCTGTCTTGATATGCATTCTTGTTCTGTATTATATTGCATTATAAAGTTTTTTTTTAACACACTGCATTTTTTAGAGTAGTTTGAGGATCAAAGTAAAATTCCCTTTCCCCACATACACACAGTCTTCCCCATTATCAACATCCTGTACCACGGTGATAATTTTTCACGCTCACTGACCCTACACTGACACATCATTATCACCCCAAAGTCCACAGTTTACATTAGACTTCACTCTTGGTGGGGCACCAGGGTGGCTCAGTGGGTTAAGGCTTCTGCCTTCGGCTCAGGTCATAATCTCACAGTCCTGGGATCGAGCCCCAGACCAGACTCTCTGCTTGAGAGGGAGCCTGCTTTCCCCCAACCCCTGCTTTCCCCGCCTGCCTCTCTGCCTGCTATGATGCCTGTCAAATAAATAAATAAAATCTTTAAAAAACCTTTTCTCATAGAGTTCACTCTTGGTATAGTATCTTATGCATTTTGACAACTGTGTAGCGATATGTATCTAAAATATCACACATATCATACAGAACATTTTCACTGGCCTAAAAATCCTCTGTGCTCTGCCTGTTCATCCTCCTCCTCTCCTAACTGCTACAAACCACTGACCTTTATACCATTTGCATAGTTCTGCCTTTTCTAGAAGGTCATATAGTTGGAACCTTGCAACATGAAGCTCTTTCAAATTGACTTCTTTCACTTATTGTGACGGATTTTAAGTTTGTTCCATGTCTTTTCATTGCTTGATAGCCATTTCTCTTTATCGCTGAATCATATCCCATTGTTTCAATGGACCACAGTTTATCTATCCATTCTCCTCCTGAAGGACATCTTGGTTACTTCCAACTCTTGGCACTTATGGGTAAAGCTGTTACAAACACAGGTTTATATGCAGGATTCTGTGTACACAAAGTTTTTGCTCTTTTGGGTGAGTACCAAGGAGCACGATTGCTGGATCATATCGTAAGAATATGCTTAGTTTTGTAAGAAAATGCCCAACTGTCTTCCAAAGTGGTAGCACCATTTTGGTGTTCTCACTAGAATGAATGAGAGTTTCTCTTGTTCCTCATCGTCAAAAGCATTTTATGTTGTCAGTATTTTGGATTTTAGCAATTCTAATAGATGTGTAGTGATATATCATTGTTTTATTCATTTATTTATTTGACAGAGAGAGATCACAAGAAGACGGTGAGGCAGTCAGAGAGAGAGAGAAAGGGAAGCAGGCTTCTGCTGAGCAGAGAGCCCAACGTGGAACTCGATCCCAGGACCCCATGACCTGATCCAAAGGCAGCGGCTTAACCCACTGAGCCATTCAGGCGCCCCTCTTTGTTCTGTTAATTTACAATTCCTTAATTAGACATGCTGTGGATCATCACAGCATCTTTTCATATCATTATTGCCATCTCAATATCTTCTTCAGTGAGGTGTCTGTTCCAGTCCTTGCCAATTTTTCAATCAGGTCATTTATTTTCTTGTGTTTGAGTTAATAAATAAATACATAATAATAATAAATAAATAAATAATAAATGAATGAATGAATTCATTATATATATTATATATGTTATATATAGTATATTATATATATTATTATATATTAAATAATACTTTATTAAAAATAAATTTACTAATGAGGCCAAGAATTCAGAATCACAAATACTTCAGAACTAATAATAACTGCCTTCACTTGATGTTATTCTATAAGATAAATCCTACCATCAAGTTTCAATTTTAAATTCTTACAATTTTAAATTCTTAAATACTTATGAAGAAGCATCATTTGGAGGGAGCAGTTTTCATAATTTAGTATCCATCAGCCTTTTTTTAAAGATTTTATTTATTTATTGGACACAGAGAGAGAGAGAGAGATTACAAGTAAGCAGAGAGGCAGGCAAGCAGGGAGGGAAGCAGTCTTCCTTTTGAGCAGAGCCCGATGTGGGGCTGGATCCCAGGACCCAGATACCATGACTTGAGATGAAGGCAGAGGCTTAACCCACCACCCACATGATGAGAGAGCCCCTCAGGTGCCCCTCATCCATCAGCCTTAATTGTTTGGAGGAAAATGTTTCGATGAATAATGCCTTAGGGAGCTAATATCTCTAAAGAATTTTCAAGTCTTTACCCCTTCAAGGTTTTTGCATAGTTCTGATAGCCTCTAAACATCCAGCTGATTTCTACAGTGACAGGCCTGTTAAAAACTGTCCTCAAACCAGGAATAGAGCTTGAAACATACCAGTCAAGAGCAACTTTGAGTCTTTTAAGGAATTTATCATCATTTCTTTGTTTTTGGTTCATATCTGAAATAGTTCCATATTACACTTGCATAATTTCTCCAGAGCTGACTTTGAAGGAGGCATTCAGTTCCAGCTAGTTCCATATTTTGGCAAGAACTATAATTCTATATAAAAAAAGAACATATTTTAGAGCGCCTGGGTGGCTCAGTGGGTTAAAATCTCTGCCTTCGCCTCAGATTATGATTCCAGGTTCCTGGGATTGAGTCCCACAGTGGGCTCTCTTCTCAGCAGGGAGCCTGCTTCCATTCCTCTCTCTATGCCTGCCTCTCTGCCTTCCTGTGATCTCTGTCAAGGAAATAAATAAAATTTAAAAAAAAACATATTTTATACCAGTTATTCACGTTTATTAACTAAGATATCGCAATACAAAAAATACAAACAGTTGCTCTTTATTAATACATTCAACCAAGTTCAAAAAATATGTCATATTTTCTCCAAAAATTTTATATCAACTGATAGGTCAGATATATATAAAATTACATTTAAAGTTTTAAAAATATCAGCAAATATTTTCATTTAAATGCAAATTTCAAAGAAAATCTACTTTTCCAATTTTGAGCATTCAGAGAGGATCTAGGAGTGTGGTAATATGCAATTTTTAAGTAGGTATGAAATGGTTATTTATATGATTGTTTCTTTAAGGCTTATGTATATTCTCCATTATATGCTATAAAATATTTTGAAAGTAAATTTAAGGTATGTTTTACATAGTTTATTTTTTGGAAAAAAATATTGAAATGACTTATGAAATTCAGTATACTCTCAAGATTAATTTTTTCTGAAATTTACCAATTGTCTACTGAACCTATTATATGGCATATATTACTTCAGACTACACCGGTAAATGAAATACTTGGCTTTGTAGAACTTTTATTTTAAAGGGTGAGACAATTAAAAGCTATAAACCTTAATAAAAATTGCATAGTGTATTCAAAAATGATGAGTACAATGGGGAAAAAGAAAAATTAGATCAGGGTGAGAAAAATCAAGGTTGCTAGGCAGGGGATGGGGAGTTAAGAATTTTAATAGGAAGATCAGGGTAGTTACAATGAACCTGACAACTGAACAAAGGTATGGAAAGGTGATGAATTTGCCCAGAACTATCAGCAATAAGGTCACTCCAGACAAAGGTATTGGCTATCTTGAAGGCCATAAGGTTGGATCGTGCCTGGCATATCTGAGTAATAGCAAGGAGGCCACTGTGAGGGACTGAAGAGTAGCAGGGAAAGAGGTCACAGAGGTTAAATGAGTGGCTAGATCATGTAAAAGCTTAGAAGTCATTGTAAAACTCTGGCTTTTATATTTGGAAACTTACTGTGTGATAGAATTTCTGCTAATAACTGAGAGTTCAAATGTCCATAAAATTTCAAGGATTCTTTTTCTTGTAAGACAAAATAAAGAAAAAGAGTTCATATTTTCAAATGGTGTCACAAATGCTCGGAGATCCACGTGTAGGAAGCTATGGGAGCACAGAAGAGCTTTTAAAATGCTATTTGTCACAACCTGTCATCTTGTCATTATGTAGCATTATATAGAATTTAAAAAATGTATACTCTTCACTTTGATGTCTTTTAGACATCTAAAATATGACATTCTATGGATTGTGTTTCCATATTCCTTTATTGCCAGTTTGAACAAATCCACATGCTTTGATTCACACCAATATATTTGATGACTGTGACTATATATAAATTTGTATTTTCTAGATTTTTTTATAGTCCTGGAATCTCACAGTATATACTATTCATTGCATGGCTTTTCTTTTCTCAGCATCATTACTTTGAGAATCTCCAATTGTAAATAGTTCATTTTGATGTTGAATAGTAATCTCTTTAATGAAGAGATCATAATTTGTCTTTGCTCTAGAGATGGACATTGATGAACATTTCCACTGTTTTCAATTCTTAAAAATAAACCTGCTATGAAATGCATATACAAGTCCTTGTATGAACATAGGGTTTGTTTCTCTTGGTTAAATGCCTTGAAGTAAAATGGCTATTCGTGTAACTGCAACATATTTTGCATTTAAAAAAATTTTCAAACTATTTTCCAAAGTGGTTGTATCATGATATATGCCAACAACAGTTTAGATTTTTTGTTGCTTCTCAATCTAGCTCAGACGAAGTACAATTAGCCTTCATAATTTTAGCCATTCTAATAGATATGTAAGCATGTCTCATGATTTTAATTTGTATTTCTTTAATGTCTAAATGTTGAGAAATTTGTCATGTGCTTTAAGCCATCCATATCCTTTGGGTGACATGTCTCTTCAATAATTTTCTTCACATGTAAAATTGGATACTCTGTTTGGTTATTAGTAAGGTTTTTTATTTTTATTCATTTTTTAATAATCAGAGTAGATGTCCATTATCAGATATATAATTTGCAAATCCCTTCTCCATCTTGACGGTTTCTCAATGGAGCTTTGATAGCTGTTTCTTTCAAGAAATATGCTACTTCTTTCCTGGTACACGGAGGTATGACTCGAACATTATCAATATTGACCTTTGCAAAGAAAATTATGGCTTAAGATTTATGTAGTCTGCGGCTGTTGGGAGTGTTCTGTAATATTAAGCATATCTAGTTAGTTGATAATTTTGTTCAAGTCTTTCATATCTTACCAATTTGATGACCATTTGTCTATATAATCTTATAATAAAGGTGTTGAAACTTTTTTCCATTTCTCTTCTAAGGTAGAAGTTATGATTTTTGTTCTTAGTTTTTCCCTATATATCCCCAAATCTGTTATTAAGTATTAAAAGTCAAGCATTATTATACTCCCTGATGAATTCATCCTTTTACTCTTCTGTAATTTTGACTTGATCTTTATGTCTGATAATGAAATTTGCTTTAAAATCACTTTTCATTATCTTGATATAACCACCAAAGTTATAGAGTGATTAGTGTTAATATAGCATATTTTTTTTTACTTTATAAAGGACTTCTATATTTAATCCTGAAAAAAAAAAAAACAGCTTTTTAGCTCTGGAAGCATCGTTCTAAATTATGTTCTCTTTCTTTTTTTAATGAATCAGTAGGAATTTTTGTTAAGGGACCTAAACTGATAGTAGGTTTAGAACTTTATTTATTTATTTATTTATTTATTTATTTATTTAGTAAAAGATTTTATTTTGTTTATTGACAGCGAGAGAGAGAGAGAGAGAGGAAGTGCACAAGCGGGGGTAATCACGTGCAAAGGGAGAGGAAGTAGCAAGTTCCTTGGGGTGCAAGTAGTCCCATGCAGGGATGGATCGCTGTACACTGGAATCATGACCTCAGCCAAAGGCAAACATATGCTTAAACAACTGAGTCATCCAGGCACACCTAGAAAATTAAAAAAAAAAAAAAGACCTTTTAAAAACATTTTCTTTGTTTCTATTTTTTTAATATTTTATTTATTTGACAGACAGAGAGACAGGAAGAGGAACTATAAGCAGGGCAGAGGGAAAAGGAGAAGCAGGTTTCCCACTGAGCAGAGAGTCTGATGTGGGGCTCCATCCCAGGACTCTGGGATCATGATCTGAATAGAAGGGACACTTATGGAGGAAGCCACCCAGACACCTCTTTTCTTTCTTCTTAATATATGGCAACTGATGCTTCCCAGCCACGAGGAGCATATTACCCATTGATTAAATCTTTGATAACAACCTATTTTAAGAGGTGTGTAAATATATACTTACTCAGATTTATATACTTTGTGTTTTCTTCATAGTTTGGGGCTGGACCCCATGGTCACAACACTGCTTCGAGTCTTTGCCTTCCCATCTTTTGATACCAGGTATTTGGTCAGCAAAGCAAATTAGTATCAAAATTAATAAGCCCTTGGCACCATATCTCTGCAGCAGGGGTTGCTCTTAGCCAAGGCCCAGAGCAGTGGACCTCCCCTCGCTAGTGCTATAGCCCCAAGGACTAGGTCCCTGCCACCAGAACTCAGTCTTACATGTTACGCTAAGCAGACAAAACCAAAACAGGAAAGCTCCGACAGCTTTCACTGGCATGCCTCATCTCCCACTCCCTCGATGTCCAAGCAGTACCAGATGCCAGTGAGGGGTCTTGGTCCAACATATGGGAGGGTAGGAAGTAGCCACGAGCAAGTACCTGCCTCTCTGTGCCTTTCTTTCATGTGCAGGTTGTAAGGAGGTTGAAGAGGAAGGGGAAGAAAAGTGAACTTCAAGGGGTGAAGGCCTCAGGTAGGCAGCTGGCTCCTTCCAGTAGGAAAGGGACAAAGGAGAAGGCAGTGAGTCTTGCAGGGAGGGTTTGGGGTAAGGGTTACAGCTTATGACAGAATCTGGACAGGAGTAATAGGGATACTAGTCATTTGAGTCCACCATTGGCAAGCTGGGCTGGGTGTCAGGGCAGATAGGCCTCCCTGGGCAACGGCACATGAGAGAAGGTGGAATTTTTCTCTGAGGAGCAGGTGGAGCTTTGGGTGTTGGGAAAGCATAGACAGTATTGTTCCAGGGCCAAGGACAGGTCCGGGTACTCCTGGTTGGAGGTCAAGGCCACAGTTTGATCCAGGTCTTCTAACAGCAGCTTGAAGGTACCACATGCCAGCCACCCCTCATTATTGTGTATAACTCTCTGGTGCACCTATTGGCTTATCCATCAAATGACTCCTTCAGCAGCTTGAAAACCACCTCCACAGGCACTCCAGGATATGGGAGGCTTCCAGAGTGAAGATTTTGCACAGGATCACCCCAAAAGACCAGAAGTCACTCTGGTGGATGTAGATCTGGACAAACATGGCCTTAGGGACCATCCACTTTACAGGCAGTCCACTGTTGGTTGTCTTTTTATAGTAACAGATGTGGTGATATCTCTGGCAAGGCTGAAGTCTGAGATCTTCATCATGTTGTCCTTTGTCACCAGCACTTCCCTGGTGGCCAGGTCTTAGTGTATGCACTTCTTGGAGGCAAGGTACTCCATGCCTCAGGCTACCTGATAGGCACAGGATACCAGGTCCTTGGAGGAGAGTTGCTCTGCTGCATTGTGGCTGATATTGTAACAGTACTCCAGGTCAGGAGGCCTCTGGGCCTGCAGGTACTCCTGTATGTTGTCCTTGGAGGCATATTCCGTGAGAGTGTATGAAGGACCATCCTGTGTGCAGGACCCAGCAGGTTGATGGTGTCCTTGTGCTGTCCAATCATCTTCATCATCTCTGTTTCTGAGATTAGGTTTGACAGGTCTTTCTCTGTTGCATCTGACGTCAACATCTTCACAGACACTTTAGTCAAATGGTTGGATTTGTCTTTGTCCAGCCCAATGGCCTCCTTCAACACCACCTGCCCAAAGTAGGCCTGTCTTAGGGGTCTGCCTAAACTGCCTACAACCAGCCTGCCACAAGGCAGTTATGTACTCTAGATTATCCTCAAAAACATTAAACCACAAGCTAAAAATTCTCTTCACTAGGTCTCTGTCGCAGTTCTAATTTTCTTATCTTTCATCATTTATCTTTTTCCTAATTCTTATTTTCAGTATAGTTTATTTTGCTTCCAGGTGTTTCCCCTGGTTTCCCTGTGCTGTTTCATAGGGAAGAATTATCCTGTCATAAAATTATTTCTTGAGCATTCATTACATCTCTCAGTTAAAATGGGTTCTTTTATGGTATTGATTCATTTGAGTTTTCTCAAAATGGGAAGAATTTTCAAAATGGTGTTTTCCTCAAGGTTCAGAGTATGTCTTAGCCTCATCTTTACTCTTTTTGAAATTCACTTTTCAAATTCTTGTCCCTCTTTTTATCTTTTTAAATTAAAAGGTTTTATTTTTACTATTTTGTTATTTGAGTATAGTTGATATTCAGTGTTACACTGGTTTCAGGTTTTCAATATCTCCATACATTATTCTATGATCACTAAAAATATAGCCACCATCTCTCACCATATAACACTATTATAATATCATTGACTATATTCTCTACACTGTCCCATATCTCTTTTTAAAATCTCTGATTTTTATGTTTTCTGTTATTCCAATTTTCGACCATCATTTTACTTGATTACTTTAATAAAATATGCCTGATTACACACTCTTTGCTGAAAACCATAGCATTTGATATATAGTACTCTTCTTCTTCTTCTTCTTTTTTAAATTACCATATAATGTATTATTAGCCCCAGGGGTACAGGTCTGTGAATCGCCAGGTTTACACACTTCACAGCACTCACCACAGCACATACCCTCCCCAATGTTCATAACCCCACCACCCTCTCCCTACCCTCCCCCCCCCCGGCAACTCTCAGTTTGTTTTTTGAGATTAAGAGTCTCTTATGGTTTGTCTCCCTCCCGATCCCATCTTGTTTCATTTACTCTTTTCCTGTCCCCCAAACCCCCCACATTGCACTTCCATTTCCTCATATCAGGGAGATCATATGATAGTGTCTTTCTCTGGTTCACTTATTTTGCTAAGCATAATACCCTCTAGTTCCATCCATGTCATCGCAAATCGCAAGATTTCATTTCTTTTGATGGCTGCATAGTATTCCATCGTATATATATATACCATTCATTTGTTGATGGACATCTAGGTTCTTTCCATAGTTTGGCTATTGTGGATATTGCTGCTATAAACATTTGGTGCACGTGCCCCTTTGGATCATATAGTAGTCTTCTTTACCTCTATCAGAACCCCAGGAAGCTTTATTTATTTATTTACTCACATAAACAGATGACCCAACACAACGTTTTTTGATGTTCAAATGTATTATAATGTCTTACCGCTTAACACTCAAATGTATTATAATGTCTTACCGCTTAACACTATGCTTACTGCTCTCTTTCACTGTCTGACTAAATCCTCATCATCACTATGCCATTTAATCAGGAAGAACATTTGAACTCAGAGTTCTCTCCATATCAGGGAATGAAGACTCCACTCTTCTGTTTGTGCAGGTAAAATAAATGTTGATATTGTCTGTCCTGCACATACTCCATCCTGTTCACCAGAATATTCACCATCAAAATATATATAAAATAAAAACCATACCTCACCACTTCTATTACCACCCTGAATGCTAAAAACACCATCATATGTTCCTGAATTATTGACTTGATTGATAACCCCACTTCCACACATACTGCACTCCTTTCTCCGTGCAAATTTATTTTGGTACAGCAACTTAACCTAACAATCAAGTCAATGATTTTATTCTGCTGTTGAAAGTCTTTTGGTGTCTTCCCCTTTCATATTAAATAAAAACTGAAGGCGTTTCAATGTACTAGAAGGTCATGCATCAGTACGTTCTTCCTCTCTCCACCACTATGAACTCCTCATTGGCCTCCTTGCTATTCCCCAAAAGTAACAGACCAGCTGTTCACACAAAGTCTATATACTTACTTGCTCTGCGTAGAGCAATCTTTTTCTTTAATATTTGTATAAAACCCTCCTTCACTTCCTGGGTCTTTGTGCAAATAACATCTCATAAATGAGATATAACCACCCAACACAAAATAAAATTAACTTTCATCCCAGCATTCTCCAATGGCTTTTACGTTTCTTGTATTTCTTTGAAACACTTATCATCATCAACCATCAATCATTATTCTATTACTGGTTTATTTTCTTATTGGAGACAGAGAGAGAGAGAATTGGGAGGGGGCGCAGAGGAAGAAGAAAACACCCCACTGCCTAGAAAGCCTGCTTGGGAGTTACATCCCAGGACCCTGAGATCATGACCCAAGCCAAAGGCAGTCACTCAATGGACTGAGCCACCGAGGTGCCCCTCTATTATTGGTTTATTTCACTATTATATTTCAAAAGAATGTAAGCTCTTTGTGGTCAGGTATTTTATATGTTTTATTAATTGAAGTATTCTCAGAAAGGTAGCTGGCAGATTGTAAGGTCTCACTAAACTGTATTTTGTTCTTATGTTTGGGCTCCTTTATGGGCTTTATCTCTTACGCTAGAAGTCTATCCTTCAGATGTAAGCAATAAGAATAGAGCCTTGCTGCCTGTTCAAATGAGTAAAAAGCCTGTATTAAGTGGATATATTAAAAGCTAAATGAATGGCTTAATAGTTGTATATAGGGGGAAAGGGAACATATTTTCCACGGTTTAGAAGTGGAGTTCTTTTATAGAGTTCTTGTACAAGCCTACACTATTGAATGATAATGGGCAGTTGTACATTCCAATTATACAAACACTTTGGTAATTTATATCCTTTTTTTGTAATTCATGACTGGATCATTTAATTCCTTAGGAGCATTATAGCATTTCAACTTTTCATGTTCAATAAATATATTGGGGTTGCTACCTTTTCTATTCAAATGGAGAAATAGTCATGATTTCATCTAAAGAATGTGTTATTGATTGTGTTGTTTTCTGGAATGAGTCACACATGCTAGTTTAAAAGTTTTGTTAAATTCCCAGGTCTGTCACAGATAAAAGCCTTTTGTAGATTAGTAACTTGATCAAAACAGAAGAGTTATGTAACACTCAATTGTTATACTATCTTTGTTTCCATCTTGCATTGTAATAACACCCATCTTAACTCTATTTAAGACAAGTCATCGCCAGATGGCTTCTTGGCATTGATTCCATGATATGAAATCAAGTATAACTAAAAGTTTTTGGTTTTAGTGGCATATAAATAATTTAGAAAAATATATGTATTTGTATATAAGGTAAAGTTTTAAATTATTTGGCAATAGTAAACTAATTTTTTTTGTAAAATTTTATTTTCTAAAATTTCATTGAGCTCTTTTGCAATAAGAAACAAGTTACAAAAAATTAAGGTTTATTTACCCCAATTCAAAATTATTAGGAATATAATCATAGAGGTTGAAGTATTTAAAACATTGAACCCAAAATATTTTATTAGGTAAATTCATGAATGCTGAGCATTCACTGTTAAAATATGCTAATACTATTGATAGACTGGTAGAAGCCTAAAATCAAATATTTATTAAATATTTATATCCATATCTTTTCATGGCGTGGTAATTCATTTCTCTAGCATTAAATAATATTCAATTGTTTGCATGTACTACACTTTATTTGACCTTTCACCTATGGAAGGATATCTTGGTTGCTTCCAAGCTTTTGTCAGTTATGAATAAAACTACTATAGACATCTTTGTGGGTATAGATTTCATCTTCTTTGGATAAATACCAAGAACTGCTACTGCTGAATCATCTGGCAAGAATATGTTTAGTTTTGTGAGAAACTGCCAAGTTGTTTTCCATTCTTTATTCTCAATAGACATGGAAGAACATTCCTGTTGCTCCACATCCTCACCAACATTTCGTGTTCTGTTGTCAGTGTTCTGGATTCTGGGTATGTACTGGTGTCTCTTTTTTGTTTTAATTTGCATTTTCCTGATGACATATGATGTGAAGCATCTTTTTATATGCTTATTTGCCATCTGTAATATTTTCTTTTGTGAGGTATCTGCTAAGGTCTTTGGCTCATTTTTAATCAGGTTTTTCCCCCATTGCTGAGTTTTAAGGGGTCTTTGTGTAGTTTTGATTAACAGTCCTTTGCCAGATGTGTATTTTGCAAATTTTTTCTCATAGTCTGTGCTTTGCCTTTTCATTCTCTTGGCATTGTTTCACAGAGTAGACATTTTTAAATTCAGTGCCTGTGCTTTTGTCTAAAGTTATTGCCAAAACCAAGGTCATTTAAATTTTCTTCTATATTAGCTTCTACATGTTTCATGTTTAGGTTTATAATCCAATCTGAGTTAATTTTTGTGAAGAGTGTATGATATCTGCCTGGATTTATTTTATTTTATTATTTTATTTTATTTTTATTTTATATTTTTACATTTAGCTTCACCATTACTCCAGAACCATTTGTTTAAAAGATTGTATTTTGCTCTCTTGTATTCCTTTTGCTTTTATATTAAATATAAAATATAATTGATAATATATATTCCGTTCCTTTAATCTAGTGTTTCTGTGGTATTACAATATCTTGCTTATAATTATCGTTATGGTATACTTTTTTTAAAGATTTTATTTATTTATTTGACAGAGAGAGAGATCACAAATAGGCAGAGAGACAGACAGAGAGAGAGATGAGGAGAATTAGGCTCCCTGCTGAGCACAGAGCCCTATGTGGGACTCGATCCCAGGCCCCTGGGATCATGACCTGAGCCAAAGGCAGAGGCTTAACCCACTGAGCCACCCAGGCGCCCCATCCTTATGGTAAACTTTGAAGTCAGTCCTCAGTCTTTGTTCTCCTTCAACACTATGTTGACTATTGTGAGTCTTTGCCTCTCCATATAAACTTTAAAATAAGTTTGTTAATATTAAAAATAAAGAACTTGCTGGAATGCATTGATTGTATAGATAAACTTGGAAACCAGTGACCTCTTGAGCTTAGCAGGAGATAGACCATGGACATCAGTTGTCACAGTGGTGCCTCTGGCAGAACCTATTGCAAATCCCTAGGCAAAATGAGACCTCAAGGATCTGAGAGAATGTCTAAGAAGTACTTGATACATCCCTTGGGTATGGTTTATTGAAGTGTCCACCTGTCTGAAAGCTGGGGAATCTAGATAAGGGAGGGAAATTTAGTTATGATAAAACATATCAATAAACATCAATAAATTTTGTAAAACTAATTGTCATGGCTCATATACAATATGACCAACAGAGGGACCATCAAAAGGAAAGCATCCGTTACGTTTATTGTGAAATGTTTTATTCAAAATAAAGCAAAGAGAGGGGAAGACACAATGAGAAAATTACCATTTTTTAAATGGTAAAATTCTTACAAAATGGAATAGGTTTTATATTCTAAGTAGTATATTGAAAGGTAAAACATTGGGGTGCCTGGGTGGCTCAGTGGTTTGGGCTGCTGCCTTCGGCTCGGGTCATGATCTCAGGGTCCTGGGATTGAGCCCTGCATCGGGCTCTCTGCTCTGCAGGAAGCCTGCTTCTCTGTCTCTCTCTCTCTCTCTGCCTGCCTCTCTGCCTACTTGTGATCTCTGTCTGTCAAATAAATAAATAAAATTTTAAAAATAAAGAAAGAAAAGTAAACCATTAAAAAATATAAAATTTTAATTTAAAAAATTATGTAATTTTTAAAAAAGCTTAAAAATAGCAGAACCATTTTTCTTATAACTGGAAAATACATTGTATATATATCTATCAAAAATACTTGTCGGCCGCCTGGGTGGCTCAGTGGATTAAGCCGCTCCCTTCAGCTCAGGTCATGATCTCAGGGTCCTGGGATGGAGGCCCACATCAGGCTCTATGCTCATCGGGGAGCCTGCTACCTCCTCTATATCTTTGCATGCCTCTCTGCCTACTTGTAATCTCTCTCTGTCAAATAAATAAATAAAATCTTTAAAAAAAAATAACTTGTCATGGGGACGCCTGGGTGGCTCAGTGGGTTAAAGCCTCTGCCTTCGGCTCAGGACATGATCCCAGGTTCCTTGGATCCAGTCCCACATCGGGCTCTCACCTCAGCAGGGAGCGTGCTTCCTCCTCTCTCTCTGCCTGACCCTGCCTACTTGTGATCTCTGTCAAATAATTAAATAAAATCTTTTATAAAAAATTTTAAAAAAATAACTTGTCATGTCTGGAATCAAGAGCATATGGAAAAAAATAATATCTGAGGACAATACTTCTGCCATGTTTTGTGCCTTGTTAATATTTTAAAACAGTCAGGCAACTTTTAGCTTTATTGAAATACCTGCTAAGATACCAGCAGTGCCTTTTGGAGCCCTATGACTATAAAAATTAATTGCAAATATTCAAAATGTTTACTATGGTGTCACTATATAGGGCCACCACCAAGCACGTTTCAGAAGTAAGCATAACTGTTACTCTTCTGTAAGGCAAAAGGGCATGTTTTCAGGAGTTCCATCTGCTGTACCAGGAGGTGAATCAAGTAATGATTTTTGTCTAACTTTTCAATCTAACATTCCTCATTCCACATTATAATAATAAAAACTAGGAGGAGACTAAAACAAACAAACAACTACAACTACAACAACCAGCTTTTCCTTCAGTGGAAAAGTAAAGAGAACCTTATGAGTAGCCTGAAATTTATTTTTAAATATTTTTAAGATAAGCGTTTTTGTTAGAAAACCATATATTTTATATTACTAAGAAATAACAGGCAAAGTTTTATTAACTTCTAAAAAGTCTAGTTACTACTATTTATCTATTAACTCATCTCTTTATGAAGTAGAACATGATCACAACTATTGTATCTACCCAAGTTTGTATGCTTTGGTTAGTTTATGTTTGCTATTTCCTTGCTTAATTTTTACAATATTTGATACATAATAGTATCTTTAAGTCCATCTACGGTTTCACAGAATTTGTTTGAACTTCATAAAAATGTACCATACTTTTTGCACTGTCCTTGTTTTACTTCTCTATTAACTTTCCAAGATATATTCACTTTAGAGTGTGTAGCTATCATTTATTTTTATTCCTCCATAATGCTATGTTTACAAATTTGTATTTATCTGTACTTTTAAAAATATCTTAATTATAAACCATTTCTCATCTCACGTAACACTCATGTTACTTCTACACTTATCAGATATTATGTAACTGAAAACCACAACTCAGCAACAATATAGCACCATTTTTCAAAATTAAATGGCTTACCAGAATTCTTTAATTCTATCCTTTATTTGTATTAGATGACCCTTTATTCTGGTATTTGGCATTGTTCATATGGAGAAAAGCTTATAAGTTGATATTCCATAAATAGAAGGATTTATTATGATTGATTAATTAATTTTATTTAGAATGCATAGAATATGGTTGATTTAACATTTCTTTCTTACTCTCTGCCTGGAACATAGTGCTATCTATGTAATAGCCACTAAAATATTAAGTTAATTACCTAGACTTTAAACTTCATATGAATAGGAATAACAGACAGAACTCTTCTCAGATTGGGACACCTGGGTGGCTCAGTCAGTTAAATGCCTGAGCCTTTAGCTCAGGTCATGATCTTAGGGTCCTGGGACTCAGTTCTGCTTAGCCGGTAGTTTGCTTCTCCCTCCCCCTGGTGCTCCCCCTGCTTGTGCTCTCTCTCACTCACAAATAAATAAAATTAAAAAAATAAATTCTTCTCAGATAGCTAATATAGAATATCATCTTTGTATTCATCAAAGGGAAAGTGCCATATAATAATGAAATTCAGACTACTTCAAATTCATTATTTAACCAGTAAGAAAGTACTGGAAACAAGCCAAAAATGGCTTTAATGAATTAAAGAAATAGAATGATTTTCAATATCTTAATGTTTCTAAAATAAATTGCAAGAATTTTATACTAGATATCAGTGTAAATACTCATTATACAAAGATATTCTAAAAATAAACCTGAGAAAACTACTTGACATATATGATGACAAAAATGAGTTTGACAAAAGTCAGTTTGGGTAAAACTTACTTACAGTAGAAACTGTACTTTGAATTTTGAATTTGGGTCTTTATAAAAAGGGCCAGTGACATGTGGTATGGTGCCGTCTTGTGATGCTGGGCAGGGGCAGTGAGCCACAGCTCCCAGTCAGCTAGAAGATTACAGGGGTGAACACCTGATATTCTTACAACCATTCTATATATAACCATTCTTCTTTTTTTAGGTAATATTTAATAAATTGCATGTGATATTTGATACATTGTTTTAAAATAGGCTTTGCTTAAGATGATTTTGCCCCAATGCAGGCAAATGTAAGTGTTCTGAGTATGTTTAAATAAGCCTAAGGTAAGCTATGATATTTGATAGTTTAGGGGTATTAAATGCATTTTCAATTTTTTATGTGTTTCTCTGTACATAGCCCCCTTGTAAGCTGAGGAACATCTCTATATGTATATGTAGCCTTGGTATGGCTTACATATTATTGGCATGAAACATCTAGAACAGTACGTGTGCCATATAATTGTCTACAGCATCAAACAAGTTTCTTGAAAACTTGTGCCAAAGGGGTTATGTCTTTAAGGATTCTTATGTCAGAAGGGTTCTCTCAAACGTAAGATTTTTCAGAAGTTAAGTGAAAATCTGACCAAACTAAACATTTTTCCATTTTCCCTAGTGAGCAAAGATAGCTAAAATCTATCTGCCATTTTCAACACTGGACTCAATGACTGTAATTCTAATTTAAGAACAGATTCTTTATATCAAAATCACATGTTGGCCTAATCTTACACAATATTCATAAATCTCACTCAGAGCCTTGGACACTTTTATTTGTTGAGTCTATATGGTACTATGGACATTCGTCTTTTTTGACCTCATAGCTTCATGTATGTCTATACTTTTGAAAATACATGCATCATAGTTCCATTGTAAAATGTCTGGGTTCTAAAATGTGCTATGCTATCAAAATGGTAATAAGAACATACAAATGACCTGATGTAATGAACTGGACCACATTGCCAGATATCACATTTCATACCAGAAAGATTCAGTGGTAAGTTTTAAAATGGCCAGCTATACTTCGACTGAATTATAACTCATTTAACTTCTTTCTTTGTGTACAGTATTATACATTAGTCAGTACTATAGTAAATAAGTACTTTGGACAGATGTAAATATGCTGTAATAAAAATGCTTTTCTTCTTTTTTTAGTCCTTTTTACTTGTAAGACTTGCCACAAATACCATGCCTCCCCGAAAATAATTTGCAATCCAAATTTATCTCTAAATGAATTTATTGTACAGAAAAAAAATATATATATATATACTTACAGTAGACATGTTCAAAAATAGTTACATAACAGCAGGGATCTAAATGTAAGCAGTATAGTTGTTTTGTTTAGTTTTGTTTTTTCTTTAAAAAAAAAGAGGTTATGTGAAATATTGGAATTTTATTTCCAGGCCTAGTATTTCAAGACAGTTAACTACACTTACGGTGTCAACAGCCTCTTGTTGGCAGTATGATTTTATTGGCTCCATGGAATAACAGCAAGAATTTACTATTGCTTCTTTCTTTTATGACACACACAGAAAAAAAAAAATTGACGCATTGGCTCAAGACCAACCAGAATCATTTTAACCTATCAAAATTGATGGGAGGCCTTCACTGCCAAAGTCACTGCTGGGTTTTCACAATTCATTGCAGACAATCTGCTACTCCCATTATGATAAAGGAGAGAAGAGTCATAATCAGGGAAGAAAGCTAGATTAATACTTGTAATTATCATTGAATTATTTAGCCTGCTATAGGTTTATTATTATTAGTGTCATTAGATAATTTTCTCTCATTTTATTAAACACAACTGTGAGTAATTACCCTACCTAATATTTCTCTGTATTGGCTGACTAGCTAGCAAACATTCATGAAAATATCCATTAGCACATATAAAATGCTGCATTATGATGCTGTTGAATCAGAACATACCACTACCTGATCCTGTAGCTCTTTGAGGATTTGCAAATCAATTAATTCTATGTTTATAGGATTCTTCCCATACAATTAGAAAATTTATAATAGAGTCCATGAACATTATTAGTTTTACCATTTTAAACCAGCAATCACACTTTGATTTTTACAACAAAAGCAGAAATATAAACACACACATTTGGATCAGTTTTCTGTTAGTCTGTCTGGACTTCAAAATCATATTCCTCAAGATAATGCACAGCAAAGTTCTGGATTAAACAAGAAATTAGATGGCACCTGAACACTTGGTTTAATAATCTCAAAAGGACTATGCAACTCATTTCTTACATTATGACATTGTTTTACAAAGATCCACACTTTTATAATGTTAGTATTTTTAATAATCAATAAAGTCAATTAATCATGATTAAAAATCAAACATAAAAATTTCTACTTTTTGCTTTTGCCCCCTCCATTTAGAACTTATTTATAGCCTGATAATTCCAAGGTCCCTATGTTTATGAAAATCTGGACAGAAATAGCTCTAAGATCCCATTCAGAACTTGATATTAATCTAAGTCTTTTGGCTCCATTTATCCTGAGAGCAAAGAGTCGGACAAAGGATTTGAGTACTGTTAGTTTATCTGGGAGATTATCCCAGGGAGAAAAGAATGGGAAAGTGATACAGTGAAGAAGCAACTTTGTCAAAGAGATACATTGTTGATATAATTGTTGTGAATAGAAAATGAAGGCTTGCTTTTACTGAAAGGTCCTGAGAAACTTCTTTAAGTTGTCCTCATGAAGACCTGAAAACTGACAATTTTATCTATGGTTCTTATTTCCACTTCACTGAGAGCTGTCCTCAGAGGACATTAACTCTCCTACAGTTTTGGGTTATGTTGGACACATTCTAAAATGAGAGAGAGAACATGAGATGCTATCAGTGTTAAGTAACTGCAATTTCCCATGGAACTACCCACCACAGGTTTGGCTATAATCAGGTGTTGGGCCTTGATATCAGAGGGATTTGAGGCAGTATCATTTTAGGTTAATCATTATATATGAAATTTCCAAAATCTTCACCTGATGAAACTTTGATTATAAATCTATAAACATAACAATAAATCTACAGTATTCAAAATATTTTCATAGAAATACACAAAGTATCAATTGATTAATATTTTAATGTTACAAAATACTCAACTGAAAGAATTTGGTCATATAACAACGTGTAAGAAGTAGAACTTAGGTTTAGGTTAGAACTCAGGATGCATTTGAGACTCAGTTAAGAAATTGAATGGAGGGACGCCTGGTGGCTCAGTGGGTTAAGCCACTGTCTTTGGCTCATGTCATGATCTCAGGGTCCTGGGATTGAGCCCCAAATCGGGCTCTCTCTCTGCGTGCCTCTCTGCCTGCTTGTCATCTCTCTCTGTCAAATAAATAAATAAAATCTTTAAAAAAAAGAAATTGAATGGATGTCTGACTATCTTGTAGGTTTGCTAAAAATCAGTGACTTTGTGTTCACATGTGGCTATGCAGGAATTTTTAACTTTCTCTAAGAAGTTATTAGATTTGATAATAACTGGCAGTAAATAATGGCAGTAAATAATGGCAGTAAAGGATGGGGAAAAGCAAAGTACAAACCCCATAAAGACAAAGACACTGAGTATGAGAAAAGAGTAATAGATAAGAAGAATCAATGCATTTGAGGAAAGTGGGTATTGAAATACACAATGATTGTTGACTTTTTTAGATGGAGAAAACAAAACTAGCTTGCAAGAAGGAAATAACAGAAGACATGTTGTGATGTGAGGCAGAATCCTGGAAAAGGCAGTAACGTGGAATAAAGGAGTAGGGACAGCATATCAGGTAATTTGGATAGGAAGGAGTTAGGAGATAATTGCTTGATAAATTTTATATGGCCCACTTAAATGCACAGATTTCTCTTCTTTAATTTATATGGAGAACAGGGTGTCCTTTCTCTTCCCTTTCAGAGCACCAGAGGTGTACTCTTTCAGATTGAAAACCTGAAAAGCTCAGGACTCAGTTGCTTAAGCACAGCTGAGAGGACATATTTCAATTAAGATTTACATTTTGCTGTATGTAGTAGATTTTCAAAAGTGGTTTAACCATACATTTTCATTTAACAAGAAGACTACAGAGAGTGTTTTCTGGTGTTGGTTCAGAGTCTTAAGAAAGTCAAGTGAACTATCTTTGAGGTTTTCATGGCTTTTTATTCACCGTTGCAAAAATTGCTGTTGGAGTTCTCACTATTAAGCCCACATTTCTGGCAGAAAGATAGAGGTAAAAGAGCATGATAGCTTGTATGACTGATACTTTGTCATATGGTTACAATATAACTAGAAAAGAGACAAAAAAATATTTGATGTTGTTTTAAGTTTCCTTGTTGTCAATCCCTCAGTGCTTTCTGATATTAAAGGAAAAAGTAGATGGATATTGACCTGGCAACTATCAACACCTGTCAATCTCTCTTGGATAACCAATATCTCTATAATCTCTTCTTCCCAGTAAAAATAAAATAAAATATATTCATAACCCACACTGTGCCATCTCAAGTTACTGCACCAAGATAAAATTACAATGATTTTCAGTTGTTCCAAATGGACAGAATACCCTTCCTTATGATATCATGTCTTATAAGATAGATAATTGGCTTGTTACCAATATACCCAGATGTGACTGTGGAAGAGACAGGAAAAATATAATAATATTTATTTATTACTTGGGGTGACCCTGTTTACACAAATGCATTACTATTAGAAAAGGTTTGTTTGGGACATTGGAATGAATTTACTTAATGGGTCTGTATGTTATTGGGTTGGAGGAAATTTTTAATTTCTACAAAAATTATTAGAATTCTTATTCTCTTTTGTTAATTTTCACATGTTAACAAAGCCAACGTTTTTGTCTAGCAGACAAGATCTTAAATCCTAACAAAACTCAATTTTTTCCTTTTTTTTTTTAAGTTTGAGATCCTCATGTTCTCTCACGCTGCTTTAAATACAACTCAAAAAAAAAAAAAAGGAGCTAAAAGGGGCAGTAAGACCAGACTTTTTATTTTATTTTATTTATCTTATTTTCAATTAAAAAATTAAAGATTGTATTTATTTATTTGAGAGAGAGAGCATGAGTGGGACAGGGGGAGGTAGCTGCAGAGAGAGACTGAGAAGTATACTCCCTAATGAGCAGGAAGCCCGATATGGAGCTCGATCCCAGGATCCTGACGGAGATAATGACCAGAGACAAAGGCAGATACATGTGCAAAATCCCTTTTTTTTTCTGGGAAACAATACTTTACAAGAGATGTTTGAAAAAGTACTGGGGAATCAACTTTAATCGGAGATACAAAAATTTAATTGACTTTTGTAAAGCTACAGGGATCCAAATGATGCGAATCCCAGCCCGTTTAGGTTGTGGACCACAGAGTATTCTTCTCTGTAATATTTTATTTTCTTCCATGTCTGCTAACTCCAGTCCAAGTTCACTGATCTCTTTTTAGATATTGCAAAACATGGCAAAGAATACCAAACGAGTGCCCAATATTCTACATTTATTACATCATTTCTAACATATAGAAGTGTGTTATCAAGGCTGGTTCTGTGAAAGAACATAGTTATGCTAAAGTGTGTTTTGTTCTCCAAGAAAGTAAATGCATGATTATCACAAAATTATAAAATACTTGCGTCAGAAATTTTTATTCAGAAAGTAATAAGAGAAGCAGATATTAAAACTAGTTCACATGGTTATTTGGGATATAAGCAGAGTTGTGCAGCAGAAGTGCTCTGGGCCCATAATTTGGGATATAGAATTTATGTTTTCTAATGAAAAATCACTAACTTGCATTATTGTTAGCAAGAATCTTGTGCATTACCATCAGTTTTCTACATTATAACCTCTTGCTCTACAGTTTGTAAATAACTTTGTCAATAGCAAGCTAATAAACGGGGTGACTCCAATGGATTGAGATAATCTCCAGAGTTTCTGCTACATAATGCCCAGGACTCCATTGAAAGGACACCTAAGAATTTATTTTGCCCAAAATTTGATCATTTTTTTCACTGTCCTTACCTATTTTCCAAACCTAGTCCTTTTGCTTCACCTTTCAGTTTGCGGACAACCCTGTATCTGACTGACTTGTTAATTCTGGGAATGTCTTGCAGATTAATTTGCTTTCTAGAGGTGGTTCCTCTAATTGATGTCTAAGAACCCTAATTAGTTAAGAAAACTTTTTAAACATTTTCATTGGTATTTATTATTATTATTATTGCTAATATCTCTATTATAAATAATTCACAAGGGCATCTTTCTGACAAAAGACAAAGAGCTGGCTACTAGTAGAAAAAGTACATTTGACTCTGTCAGTGAAAGTGGTAAAGGGATTTGAGAAAATAAGGCAAAGCACTGGAATTATGTGTTAAAACTTTAAATATTATAGACACATTTACTTAATTTCTAATACTGTTGTTGCTTATAATTAAATAAGGTGTTTTCCATGAACCACGCATTACAGCAAATATATTGTTTATACAGATTAAATTTTCATCAAAAGGGATGCCTGGGTGGCTCAGTTGGTTAAGCAGCTGCCTGTGGCTCAGGTCATGATCCCAGCATCCTGGGATCGAGTCCCGCATCGGGCTCCTTGCTTGGCCGGGAGCCTGCTTCTCCCTCTGCCTCTGCCTGCCATTCTGTCTGCCTGTGCTTGCTCTCTCGCCCACTCTCTCTGATAAATAAATAAATAAAATCTTAAAATAAATAAATAAATTGTCATCAAAAAATTGTAAGTGTATTTTATTGTAGGACCATGATCAGCATTTTGCAGATGAGAAAAGTGAAATTTAAAAAGTATGTCTCTTTAAATCCCTCATACAATATCTGGCCTAGATAGAAGGATATACTATCACAATTGAGGAAGATAATTGAGATTACTTAAAATGATAAACTTTACTGCATAGGGTTTTTTAAAAGTTTGCCACAGATTCAGATTCTTTTAAAATATATATCTATTTTGTGCAAAGAGAATGCACTGAGAAGTAAGAAGAAAGTGATATATCAGTGCTACCAACTAATGGCTATAATATCATCACCTTATTTATGAACAATAAAACAGTGTGCAATATTTAAATAAATTTAAATAAATTCCTATTTATTTTATATATTTATAAATTTAAATAAATTACTATTTATTTATTATTAAAGAAATTCCTCTAACAAACAGTATGTTTTGAAGGTTGCTAGCAGGAAAGTGTTGTACTACATGGAAGTAATCAGAAAATATGATCTAAAATTCTGCTTTCAAGGGCGCCTGGGTGGCTCAGGGGGTTAAAATTCTGCTTTCAAGAAGCTATAACAGTAAGTACTGAGCATTAGCTATTATATGCTATGGAGGAATAACTGAAAGCTACATTTGAAACTAATGGTACACTATATGTTATCTAATTGAATTTTAAAAAGTTAATAAAAAAAAACCACTATTTTATAAAAAAAATATTCCCAACAGACTCTTTTGCTTTAAAATACTCACTTTGTAATGAGAGTCATTACTTTTGTCTAGCCAATTCTTACATCACTGTTTATCCCTTCCCTGCTTTATCCCTTCCCAGTATCAATAAAGGCTCACTTGGGTTACCTAGAAGCCATGAGAAAGCTTGTAAGAGATCTGGCTGGTTTTCACCCGCAATTTGACCACCATGTGCACAGGGAAGTCTATTGATAAAGGCTTTATTGCAATACATTGCAAATACATGGATGATTTTGAATTCTCTTTCTTGAGGTCTTGTTTCATGATAATAAATTTAGGGTAGCTTATTGGAATGGATGTAATTAACATATTTTCATAGTTCTAAGTACATGGAATTGTAAAATAGATGAATGAATGTGGCATTACTGACAACTGTCCTCATTTTGAAATCAAATTACAGTGTACTAAGATGAGGAAGCAAAGCAGATTTGGGATTATGAGTGAAATAATTTAAAAAAGTCTTAGGGGTATGATCAGACTATTGGGTAACTCAGTAGAAAAATGTCAACTGATTGAGATTCTGTGTTCCCTGATTTCAGAGAGAAGTTAAGATAAATAAGTAACACGAGGAGACTAGGAAGCCAAACATAAGTGATAATTTTGTGCCAGGGTGTGTATACATCTGTTTATCTTCTTGTTTTGCCACTAAGGTTGCTCCTAGAGGAGATTTTAAATATGTGTTGGAGCTAATCTCTGTGGATTACACAAGAAACCACATCCTACAGCTCTCCCTGAAACACCCCTTATGATTTCAATGTAATTTGGTTTTTGCATCTTTAGAAATAACAAAATACTTTGCAAACTCATCTACTTTATTACCACCACAAGTGAGTCAGCTGACACCACATTTTAACACAGTGACAGTCACAGAGGAATGGAGGAATGAGTAGAGTTATCAATATATGTGCTATTAAGAAGTGTGACAGGGTAGCAGCTATTTCCAGGAACCAAAACATGGGTCAGCAGCTGTGCAGGAAAAGTGATGGAATAAATGACTCGTTTCAGAGGAGTTCTATGACATATTAGTTCTATAATGTATCTTCAGCACCCAATTACCCACTTTGATCTAAAAATAAGGATTTACAGTTAAGGTCCCATTTATGATTTGACTGGTAGGGTCTGAATCATGTTTACTATTGTTTTGACTATTATTGAAACATAGAGTAGTACTTGGGATATGTGTTGTGTATTCTGTGAACATGTGTTATTTTTAGATTAGATAATTCCTTTCTTGAACCCCTGTTAATTTGTTTGTTTTTGTTTATTTGATAGTGGTTTCAGTAAATGGATATATCTGAAAAATTGCAAAGCCCCTATTAAAATTAGTTATTATTATATATAGCATGGAATTGCACATTCCTCCTTTGAATCCGACAGAGCTTCACCATATCCTTAACAATTTGGGAAAAACATGCTATTATTTTTCTTTATAAAATTTCTCCTGTCAGGCTGTGATGGTGGTCATCAGCAGTAACTCCTCTGAAGGCTTTGTCAAAAGAGTTGAAAAAACTGGAAAGGTGTGAATGAAGCTGTTTGCTGAATATAAAGAAAAGAGCATTGAATTACAATTCACACTTACTTCTTCTTCTATGCTTTCAGATGTTTGACATTTGAAAATTATGCGTCTAGAAGAGATGCCCTATATAATTCTTACTTTAAGGAGCAAGTTGCTTTTATAATTTTTTTTATTATTCTACCTTTCAAGTATTTCCATTTAAATTAAATTCAATACCATTTAAAAAAAATCCAAAGTGCAGCCAGTATTCAATTCTTGGGCTAAATAATTTTAGAAAGCTTTGTGTTATTGAACCTACGGGGTTTTTCTGTAGTTTTAACTCTTTCTTTCTGTGATTTTTCCCATTAGTCACGTAAGTGACTGAATTTTAACAGACATTGAGGATAAAGAAGGACTGAATAGAACAATCCTTGGCCTCATGAAGTTGAGAATCTAGCAAGGGAGTCAAACAATTCAATCATTCAGAGACAATTTATTGAGTGTCTGGCCTAAGAAGAGCACAACAAAACCCCATCCCAGAGGAATCATTTTAATGGGAGAGATAGATAATAGGGATGCCAAATTTAAAAAGAAAAAAATCGTACTGGTTTTTCTTTAATAGTGATGCATATTTGAACTAAATAAGCCCATTTTAAAAAGAGCAGTGATTGAGAAGAGGTTTTGTAACTGAGTGGTCTGAAAGGGGCTCCCTGAAAAAGTCTGTGTTGAACAGATTTCTGAATAATATCAGCTAGGAAGCTGCGTAAAAATCTCAGGGATGGGTGATTTTTCCAGTCAAAAAACTGTAAAGGCTCCAAAGTCACAATACAGCTGTAAGTTTCTCTAATAAAGTAGCTTCTGACAAATTATGAGAAGAAATAACTAACCCAGGTTTGAAAGAAAAGGGACAGACTTTCTATGGAATTCATATTTAATTAAAGCTCTAAAGGACAAAAATACAATAGAGCAAAATTCTGGTGATGCTGATATACCTAATGAAAGTTCATAAACAAGGTGTGGGTAGCAAAGACTGTGTGGGAATGTTGGTAAGAACAGTGGGGAAGAGTCATCCCTGAACATGTTCTTAAGTGAAGCAATTCTTGTGTTGTTTTATAGGGTAAATTGGAGTTTGCCTAAGTGATTAGAGAAGGATGCCTCGGCTTATGGAAGTTCAAAGCCATAAAGATGTGATAAACTACTGCAGATATTTTCATGTATATTTGTTGTTGCTTCTAGTAATGGTGATCTAAAAACTCCTACTTAAGACAACTTAAAAATCCAGACAAAATCGCTTTTAAAGTTAAAAATATCAGAATGATTATAAAAATAAGTGAGGGATTACTGGGCCAAAATACAAAACACAATGAGAGTCTAGAGATATATTCCTGAAGCCATTTTAGCTATGAGAGCATTAGAAACTGCTAAAACACACTGAGCTGTGTTTTTCATAGACACTTGATACTAGAGAAACAAAATTCAAAATCCAGCAGCAATCAAATTTGAAAACTTTGGTAAAACCCAAATTTAAGTTGAGATCCCCAAAGCACAAGGAGAAGCAGAAATAAGACTATAGCCTACCTTGCCTTCTGTGTAAACTGAGAAAGTCAATCACTGAATTTGGAATATGATTGTCTTGTGGAGTCTCAGATATAAGAGAAAATCCTGCCAAGGAGGACCATACCATTATTATAGCTCTTAATTATCCCTACTCAATAAGAGTTTCAAATATAATGCCTTGAACATAGCAAAATGGAACAAAGCACACAAAGAAAAACCATTAACAAGATTTGATAGACAAAATGGGATTAAGTATGATGTTAAAATGATCAATAAAGATTGTAAAATGGCTTGATTACTCTGCTCAAAGAAAGGAGAGGGGAAGCAAATTGAACAAAAAAACTGAAACTAAAAATGATATTGAGAAAGATTTTATAAATGAATTAAATGGATACTCTAGAACTTTAAAGATATGACAGCTAATTTAAGATACCACAGGGGTGCCTGGGTGGCTCACTTAATTAAACCTCCAATTCTTTTTCCTTTTTTTTTTAACACCTTAATTTTATTTTCTTTCTTTCATTTTGGCTTAGGTCATGATGTCAGGGTTGTGAAATAGAGCCCAGAGTTGGGCTCTGTGCTGAGCCTGGAGCCTGGGTAAGATTCTTTTCCCTTCTTTTTCTATCCCTCCCTGCGCTCTCACTTGCTCGCTCTCTCTTGCTTGCAAATAAATAGATAGATAGATAGATAGATAGATAGACAGATAATAGACAAAGCAAAATAAAAGCAGATTATGAAAATAAATATAAAGATTTTGAAATGAAAACAAGTTCAAAATAAAATAGAGAAGACCTACACAGCTAAAAGTTCATTCAGAAAATCTACTATTCAAGAAGTCAGTATGACACAATGTTAAGATATCAAAAGATTTGAGCATGTACTTTACAGAAAGGGTAATCCAAATGGCCACTCATATATAAAAACTGTTTATCTTTATTATGAATCTGGAATTAAATTAAATTAAATTAAAAATAAATGAAAACCTAGAATGACATACTATTACACACTTACCATATAGGGCCACAGTGAAAATGTCTTGCAAGAATGTGATGGAATGACAGTGCACATAATAAATACATATGAGGTAAGTTGGACAATATTTAGAAAATTTAAAAATTAAAAAAAAAATTGGTCCATTCCTAGAAATACAACATGGAACTAAATGAATATTTTCACCAGGATATGCAAACAGATGATTATAGTTATTTCATTCATAACGGCAGATCTGTAGTGGTCTATTTGCACAATGTTACATTAAATAAGAGAGAATATTAACAAACTGGGAGGAGGGGCTAGGTTGTTATCATAAACAGATCTTCTATGGTGCTAATTATGTTCTATTTCTCAAAATCTTTAAGTTGAAAAAGTTTTCAAATTTACATCTAGATAGATAGATAGATAGATAGGTAGATGATAGATAGACAGATATCCCAGAAGCTGCAATGCTAGGCTAAGACCAGGCTTTAAAGGGCTTTTCTATGCTCTACTAAATACTTTAAACCATTCATTATATCATAGCTCAGTGTTCAAATCTCCGTTTGTTTCCTCAGTTACCTAATATTTATCTTCAGGTGACCTGATCCAGACTTTTGATCACCTTTGTCTAAATATTTCTATTTTAACAAAGTCCTTTTGAACACTCAGAGACTAAAACTTAGAAAAATACTTTGATTGTTATCTCACTAGAGTGGAAAATATATAGTTACCCATTAACTAATGATATCCATGACATTTTTAATTCTTGGGTGCTTTTGGTTAAATGAATTTTTTAAGCTTCCTTTAAATGAAGCTTTAAGCCATCACCACATGAATAAAATTAAAGAACTAAATGAAAACTAGCCAAGTATTTACAGAGTAATAGAATGTGCAGTGGAAAGAGTACAATTCTGAAATCATAAAGCCTAAATTAGTGTGATGCATCTTTACTAGCCATGTAATCATAAACCAGTTATCTAAATGTGTTAGCCTCAGTGTTTTCACCCATGAAATGGTGATGATAATACTTATTATGCAGAGTTGTTGTGTGGATGTGATGAAGCATGGAGCATGAGAGTCTCATATTCCATGCTAAAATGATAGCTATTTTTATACTTATAATAATTCTAATAATAGTAATTAAATTGTTCAAAATGATAATATTCATTTATATTGAGGCATTGTATTGACTATTCATAGACACATTTACCAAAATAAATTTCATTTTACTTTACCCCCTCTGAGGATATATATTCCCTAATTCAATATGAATCTCATTATGAATAATAATTATCATAATAAATATGCTGATTTTTCTTCTTTTTAGGGAAGTATCCTTTACTGTTGAACATAAAGAAACTTAAGCAAGTCTGTCTTATTCAAAATTTGCATGCTGCTTTCTTATGAAACTAGATGATAGAGTTGTATGAAATAAATTCATGCAGTTAAGACATTTATGTTTGGAAAACTGGGTGGTCAGTTTAGTATTTCAAAAGAAGATTTTAAATTTAAACCTTAAGACTGAGCTCTTTCAGCCTTATTTATAGACCATCCTTCATGCTTCCTAAGGACTCCTTCATTGTAAACTAAGTAATAGTTTTTGTCCCAGTGTATAGAACTAAAATGGATTTTATATTCTATTATTTCAAAGTTAGTTGCAGTTTCTACTTCCTTACTTCCTTTTTTGAAAAATAGATTAATTCTACAAAAAGTTTTTTCCAGCTTTATTGAAAAATAATCGACATATTATAATTTGTAAATATAAGAAATGATTTCTTATAACATTGCAAACTTTTAACATTGTGTAAATTTTGTACAATTTGATAAATTGGCATACATCTGTATTGCAATATAATCTACGTAAAAATGTTAATGCATCTACTATCTCATATAGTTGCCACTGTTTTTTATGCATGTATGGTAAGGAATTTTAAGATCTACTCTCTTAGCAACATTTATGTATATAGTACAGTAGAGATAAACTTCAGAGGTCTTGTGGGTTTTGTTCCAGACCGCCTCAATAAAGTGATTATCTCAATAAACTAAGTCAAATGATTATTTTTTTTTTTTGGTTTCCCCGTGCAAATAAAAAATTATGTTTCCCAGTGCATATAAAAAATAAACACTATACTGTACTGTTCCAAAGCATTATGCCTATAAGGAAAAACAAGGTATATACCCTAAGTAAACGATTTCTGAGTTTTCAGTGGGTCATAATTACTGATCACAGATCACCATAACAAATACAGTAATAATGAAAAAACTTGAAATATTGCAAGAATTACCAACATGTGACAGAGAGACACAAAATGAACAAATGTTGTTAGAAAAATGTTGGCAGCAGACCTCTTTTATACAAGATTGCTATAAACTTTCAACTTGTAAGAATGTGATATATGCAAAGCTTAATAAAGGGAAGCACAATAAAAATGTATGTATACATTATTAACTATGATCATCATGCTGTACATTAGATCCCCAGAGCTTTTTCATATTATAGTTGCAAGTTTCTACCCTTTGACCACCTTATTCCACCCCAGGTTCACCTCTTGTCAACTCAACTCTAAGTTTCCATTAGTTTTCTTTTCCTTCAGATTCTGTATGTAAGGGGTATCATAATACATAAATTAAAAAATATGTATAAAATCTTTGAAATATTTCACTCAGTATAATACCTTCAAGATCCATACATGCTGTTGTAAATGGCAGTGTTTCTTAATTTTTCATGGTTCAGTAGTATTCCATAGTATATATTTACCATACTTATTTTATTCTTTCATCCATTAATGGATACTGAAGTTATTTCCATCTCTTGCTTAGAGTTAATAATTTTATAATGAACATAAGTGTGCAGATATGTCTTCAAAGATGTACTCATGTCCATCCGTTCCCACTGTGGAATTCTATCAATAAGGTGAGAGTTCCTCTAGTTGGAAAAAGATCTAAAAAGACTTCCCTTTCTCATGTAATTTCTGTACCCTCCAGGACACACCCACCTACCCTTTCCAGCGCTGTAATGAAGCTACAGCTGGTGCCAATTTGTGGAACTCATTAAAGGATATTTTCCCTTATATACCCCCGGACCAAGTTCCCATGGTCCCTCACCATATTTCCTGCACTCACCTCCCACCTGGTGTGTTCACACCTGCACGTGCCTTTTACCAACCCCTTTGCCAAAAGGCAGCCAGAGTGACCTTTCAAAGACCTATGAGTTCCTGGCATTTGTCTCCATAGAAATCTGCACTGATCTTCTAACAAATTCTCAGTCCTCCAAAGGCATCCATAATCCTCCCATCCGTCTCTTCCTACCCTTCCAATTGACTGATGCCTGTTCTGCCCTGTCTTTCTGCCCTTCAACCACGCTGCCTCCCTCTTCCTGTGGAGACCCCTCATGGTGCCTGCCTCCAAGCACAGGTGATTCCCATTGATGGGAAGACCCTCTTCCTCTCCCCCGTCTCCCCACTCCAGTTACTCCCACTTATTCGTGAGCTCACAAGCCCCATGGTACACACTCTCCATGCAGCCTGCTCTCTCTTTTCTAGCACTGGCCTCCGTTTCTAGCTGTGGTTGTGTCAGGGATGTCCCTCCCCAGCCTGCCTCCCAGCTCTCTGACCGTTTAGCTCCAACATCTGACACAGTGCCTGGCACGTAGTAAGCCCTGGCTAGCTTCTAAGAGCCTCACTGAGGGACTGAAAGCGTTTTAAAAATGTCACCACGTAGGCTCCAACATGTAGGCAGAAAAAGCTTTGCCTGGTTTGACATTTTAGAGACGTATTCATCAAGTTAGATGTGTTCACTGACTTTACCTTGTAAAATTAAAAAAAAAAAAAAAAAGGACCTCTGTATCGCTTCGCATCTAACGAAGGCACATGTATACTATTAGACCACGTTATGAGCTTAATGGAAGTAGACAAGTTTTTTTCGCTAAGAAAATGTGTAAGACTGTTGAGGTCATATGGGAGGAAATAGTCCGTTTGTTGGAGCATTGCTATCTTACTCTATCACAGCCACTAATAAAAATCTGACATGGGGTGAGTCAGAATTGTCTGTCGGAGATGAGTTAGATCTGGCTCATGTTCCTACAGACATGAAAGCCAGGAACGAAGAAGCAGGCTTTGAAAGCCCAAGTTGAGGAGGCGGTGTGGTTCACTGCAATGAGCTAAGTGCCCAGGGCCACAGGCAGACATGCGGGCCTGTGTCCTTCCTTTGTTCTGGGGTCCGTCTTGCACCATGTGGTGAGGCTAGCAGCTGGGAGCAGCTCAGGACAGGACCCGGTGGCATCTTACCTCTCCCACCCTCCTGTGGGCTCCAGTGGGCTCCATGGGCTCCAGTGGGCTCCAGTGGGTCCCAGGGGACAGCCTGCCTTCCTTGCAAAGCCCAGTAGCACTGGGAGCAGTAACTGGGACCAAAGAGTGAGCACCCTGTTTGACAAGCTGGACCAGCCACCTCTTCTTCAGATGCAGGGGGAGCCCTGGCTTGCTGACTCCTCCCTTCTCCCTTTCCCCTTCCTCCCTCCCTCCTTCTTCCCTTCCCCTCTCTCCTTCCCTGGTGGTGCCCTTTCCTGATGCCTACTTCATCCCTTTTCCTTTCTTACATGCCTGTCTTCTAGAGTTTCTTCTCTCCTCCCAAATACTTCCCTTCCTCTGAATCTCCTCTTTGGTCCCTTTGTCCCCGCTCTCTGCTCCTCCTCCCCTTCCCTGGCCCCTGTTCAGCTCCATCCAGACTGCAGGCAGAGCTGGACTAACATGCTCACTCGCTAGCTCAGCCACCCTCCAGAGAAGTCACTCTTCGGTGGCCACCTTCCTGACCCCCTGGTCCTTTCTCCACTTATTCAGCTATTGCTCTGAAGTCTGAGGAGGACAGAGCGGGGCTGCCACAGAATCAGGCCAGAGGAGAAACCAAACCATGTGTCCACACTGTCCCCCAGTACTGCTGCTCTGGGAGCTTTCGGAGTCTCAACAGGATTAGGATTTAGGGGTTTCTTCAGAACCCGGAGTGAAAACAGCCATAGGTCAAAAGAAAAGCTATGCCCCCACACAAAAATAATAATCACAAATGAAAACTAAGTTAACTCTGAAGTCCCAAAGTCGAAGAATTCCCTTGAATCTGTCACTAGAAAGCACCCAAGGCCTCACTCTCTGGGTTGTGGGTGCCCTGGGAATGGCAGGAGGCTCTGACCCCCTTCCCTCTTCATTCACAACCAAAGAACATCCTCTGAGGTGGTCTTTAAACTTCCTCTGAGAAACTGTCTGTGGGAACTGTAGGCCCTCGGCTGCTGGGACGAATGAGGGTGATGTCAGGACCTGATGGGCAGCTTTACCAGGAGATTGTGGCTTCTGGATGCAGTCCTCAGGTCCCATGGTCTGGGTGAGATCTGGGTCTTTGAGTGGAGGAGGACAGATGAGATTTCAGATTTTGAGTTGATTCTGGGATGATTAGTGCTTTGGAGGGTATTGGGTGAAGGTATTTTGCACACGGGAAGGACACGAACTTGGGGAGCCAGAGAGTGGACTGTTAAGAGCTGACCTCCATTTCCCCCAGAAACCTTGCTGCTGTCCTTATCTCTGGTACCAGAGAACGTGACCTTATTTAGAACTAGAGTCCTTACAGATGCAATCACATTACAGTGAGGTCGTTAGAGTGGGCCCTAATCTCCTGTAACTGACCTCCTTATGTAAAGGGAAAATCTGGACAGAGAGATGCCCCTACTTCAGTGGTGGGCAGTGCATGAACTTCTAGAACCCTGACAGTAGTGGAAAACAGACTCAGGCTGGGCACTAGGTAAATGGGAGCTCTAGTGGAATTTCAGATGAAGATGCTGTGGACCTCGGCTTCCCAGGTCATAGTGACGTTAGGATTTCAAATTCAAGTCAGAGATGAAAGAAACATCTGGACTCGGTCCTCAGGTACACGCAGTATTCTTAACTGAGGCTAGAACCAGAGACCATTCTAATGAAAGGCCTCCACAGGTGGGCTCTCACAGGTGGGCTCCGACTCAGTTTCCTGTATATTCATTCATGAAATCGCTCTGCGGGTCAACATGCAGAACAAAACCATTTAATAAAAGTGACAATGAGGAGAGGAAAGGGATGCGAGAAGGCATGTGAATGTGGAGTGAGGAAGAGCCAGGGCGGGGAGGAAAACCTGAGAATCCCTCCCTGAGATCCTTGCTGCCAGGGAGGTCTGAGGGACTAGTTTCCACCTGGGATCCCAAGTCCAGAACAAAAGTGGCGGGGCCACGGCATGGGATGAGGGAAGGGGGTCCTCGGCACCCACGCGTGGGGGTGCCAAACGATGGGGGCTATTGAGCTCCCTGGCGGGGGGCACCTCCCGGGGGTCCGTCCCCGGCCCGACCCCGTGGGGACCCGGGTGCGGCGCTTCCTACGGGGTGGTCCCGCTGCCCCAGGGGTCGTGGGAGGCTGGGTCCCGACACCCCTGCGAGCTCGCGGCCTGCGCTTGCTGCTCCATGTGAGGGCGTGGCGCGGTGTCACTTTACATGCTCCCAGAGGGTCGTCCAGAGCAGCCATGGGGCGGGACGGGGCAGCGGGCCGCGGGAGCGGGACAGTGCGGCCTCAGGGGCTGGGCTGGAGCGCGGGAGTGCGGGGGTCCTGCAGTGCCAACTGGGCCGCAGCACAGCACCGCGGCGCTGGGCGCCCCTCCTCTGCCAGCCCCTCCACCTCCTCTCAGACTCTCTGCCGCGCCCTACTCGAGCTCACTTCCGGATTCCGCAATTAGCAAAGCCCCTTCTCCGGGCTGCTCCCGCCCTCGCCCCCCTTCCCCTTGCCTTTGAGGCGCCGGCCCGGGTCAAGAGCGCCGGCGAAGCCGGGGGGCCTGCGAGCGTGTCCAGCGCCAGCGCTGAGCGGCCTCCTAGCCTGGCTCCCCAAGCGGGTGTCCGCGCGCTGCCTGGCTGAAAAAGATCATCAGCCCTAAACCACGGCTGCACTCTCGGGTCACTTCGCTGGCTTCCTGATTGGGCCCAAAGCCCGGAACCAGCTTCCCCATCACAGGCCTGGGCTGCGATGCCTGCCCGGAATCTGTTTGAGCAGTCTCCTAGTCTCCAGGCAGGGTCCGCCATTGCATGATGGCACCCGCGAATCACTTCGACCTGGATGTTTGGGTTTTTTGTTTGTTTTTTGGTTATTGGTTATTACATGACCTCCATGGTAGGTGCTCCACAAAGCGAGTGAAAAGAGGACGCCTGATATATACACATATGGCCATTCTAGAAAAAGAGCTTGGGGTTCTCACGGAAGCGTGGCATGGGTCCTTGCACTACGGTTTAATAGAAAAGGGATTATGCACCAACTTACTTAAATGAGCATAGGTTGAAATCGTTTACTGAGAATAAATATTTAAAACAGTTTATTTTAACTAAATCTATCATCAATCATAAATCTATTACACGAAGGTTACAGGCAATTTAAATGCAATTGCACTCTCTTCAGGGTTTTCAATAATCCGTGTCTCTCTTGGCACACTTAGCGGCCTCCAGCTAAAAACTCAACTTTGAAAAATGCAGAAAAGCAGCAAACGTTTACATACAGTCTTGGTGACCAGATGCGTGCTTTGTGCCTCTCATCATCTCTTTCGTGGTTCTGAGGCCCTTGGCTCTCAGTAGTTTAGTGTCTTATTCTCTGGAATAGGCCATTGAAGAAATACCAGGCCCAGAGAAGGTCCTGCTGGGTGTCTGAAGAAAATACAGCCTTTTCGATGAAGGATTTTGGGGAATTTGTTAGTGGTTTGGTCTGCTTCTGATAGGAAGGGAATTTTATTTTTAAAGATTTTATTTATTTATTTGATAGAGATCACAAGTAGGAAGAGAGGCAGGCAGAGAGAGAGGAAGAAACAGGCTCCATGGTGAGGAGTGAGCCTGATGTGGGGCTGGATCCCAGGACCCTGGAATCATGACCTGAACCAAAGGTAGAGGCTTTAACTCACTCTGCCACCCAGGTGCCCAAGGGAAATTTTTTAAATGATTTTATTTATTTATTTGACAGACAGAGATCACAAGTAGGCAGAGAGCAGGCAGAGAGAGAAGTGGAAGCAGGCTCCCTGCTGAGCAGAGAGCCAGACATGGGGCTCAATCCCAGGACCCTAGGATCATGACATGAGCCGAACGCAAAGGCCCAGTGAGCCAAACTCACTGAACCATTCTGATGCCCCAGGAAGGGAAATTTTTATGAGTATTTTCTCTTTGAATCTATTTTGAGGTTTGGTTTGTGCTTCTTTCTGACTTCTCATGAAGATGGAATTACTTCTCAGGTTGGTTGTGAGTAACCACATATCAAATCCAGCTATCTTGTCAGCAATAAATAAATAAATAAAAGCTCAAGTGTTGGTATAAAGCTATTATGCTTTTCAAAACCCTGAACTATAATTCATTTATCGTGGTCATTCTTTATCATATCAAACAGGAGAGAGGTGGCAGAAACGCACTTTCAGGTTAATATTTTTACATAGAAGATTGACTTATGAACCTACTTTGTTATTTCCTTTCATTCAATTTCCCTGTACCTCCTTTTCTATGAATTGTAACGATAAACCATCATTATTTTTATTGTTTGCACGTGAGAATTAGAGATCAATGCCCAAAGTGAAAGCAGAAGGCAGGTTTATTAAAGCAACAGCACACTATCTAATGGAGAGCAGGTGGTATTCCATGAGGTGGAGCTGGACCACACTTTGTTTTAGGATTGGATGAAGAATATTTTAATCAGCAGAGAAGGTCAAAATGACAAAGTTCCAGGATCAGAGTAAACATATGGGATTAAAAATGAAAAAATTAAAAAAAAGATTTTTTTCAAAGGACTTTTTTAAAAAGTAATTTAAACAAAAGTCCTTTTTAAGAGACAGTTGGCTGTTTAAACCAAAAGTACAACTCACTGAGAGAATCTCCGCATTATTTATTGGGATAGAAAGGACCTGGAATGTAGAAAGATCCATTCTGCAGAGGAAAAAATAGAATCACTAACAGGCCTCATGCCTTGCACAGCCAGTGGCTAGAATTCTGCCTCATGAGACCCTGTGCTAGAAGGCCGCTAGAACCATCTCAACTATGTTAGTCTTTCTTGGAGCCAACAAGTGTTTGCCCAGTTAAGAGCAGGGTAACAATCAGTCACGTTATGTTATAATGATTGTTGATATCTTTAAAAGCCTTGTCAAGTTCCTTTTTGAGTAACCCTCACACCACCTTTTAGAGAAATATATCTGTGGTTCACCTCTTTGAAATACCTCATTGTTGTTCCACAATACCATAACCAAAAAAAAAAAAAAAAAGCTTTTTATTAACAAAGTGTTCAGAAGGGTGTGCCACTGTAAACAGTGAGAGTTTTGGGTGCCAGGACAATTTTGTTGGAGAAACAGCTGAAAGCAATCAGGTCAGACACAGCCAAGGGTTGGAGGGATTTTTAAAATTAGAAAAACCGAATCAAATCAAACCAAAACAAAAATCAAAACCAATGGCAAAGATTTCAAGTTTGCTACTAAAGGTATGACATTCTTCTAAGACATGCGTGTGACTTGATCAATATATTTATATATTTATATTTGAATAAGAAGGAACTATTTGAAGCAGCAAATCCTCGATAAAAAATTACCAGATATGGGGGCTCCTGGGTGGCTCAGTGGTTTAGGCCTCTGCCTTCGGCTCAGGTCATGATTTCAGGGTCCTGGGATGGAGCCCCACATCCGGCTCTCTGCTCAGCAGGGAGCCTGCATTTTCCCGTCTCTCTCTGCCTGCCTGTCTACCTACTTGTGATCTCTCAAATGGGTAAATAAGATTTTTAAAAAAAGAACTACTAGGTGTGAAATACATCGAGGGTATGGGAAGGAAAAAGATTTCACCTGATCTGACTAGGAAGTGGTTGAAGCCTGAATTAAAGTGCTATAAAAAGAGTAAAGACCTGGGACATATATGGGGAAAAAATCCCTAGAAAAACAGCAATAATAACTGGCTGCTCTTTATTGATCCAGATCCTGTGGTAGGCAAAGAAGAGCTGGTTTTAGCCAGAGGGTGATATCCGTTGGTCTTCATGATCAGGCATTTCCAGGAAGCCAGGCATGGGGCTCTGCACTAGAGCTGCAAATGCTTGGGGGCGCTCACTGTCCCTTTTCTCTTCTCAGGGAGACAACGGGCATGTCCATGGTGCAGTGTGACAGGCTTTACCACAGGGAGATAAAAGACTGCCAAGGGTAGGTTGGAGCTGGGAAAAGTCACTTAGGAACAGATTTTCAGGGGAGATGATAGACAAGGGCAAAGCGAAGAATGTCGATGAGTGTGTCAAGTTTCAAAGTGCCAGGAGGCATCACAGTGCATTCGAGAAACTACAGCAAGTTCATGAAAACCGACAGCTGATCTGGCAGCATCACCTGGGGATGGAGGCTGAGCCCCGGGGTTAACACTGGGGGTGAGATGGTTTGTATACTATGCCGAGGAGGTGAGGTACTACACTGTGGGGGCACAGGGAGCTACTGGAGGATTTCAAATATCAGAATCGTAACCATAATAGAGTATTTAATTGCATCCTAGCTTTCATCAAGGGTAAGATGCACTACAGTTTATGTTTGACTAAGAAAGGGAAAAGCTGTCAGTTAAACTAGGATATGTTATCAAGTGCAAGGTGAGTGCCACCTTAAGAGATATTAAAATGGGGGGGGGGACAAATCTTAGAACAAGTAAACTGTGGTACTAGAATAATTAAGAAAGGTCGAACACTTGGATCAACTAAAAAAGTGATTATTGCTTCCCATGTGCCCCAAACTATATTAAGTCTTAGAACAAGAGACATTCTCATCTTGATGCCCCGCAGCTGTTAGACCCAAGGTACAGAGGGCAGTAGCCAATGACCAGCAGGCCCCAAGTGCCATGTGCAGACTCTAAGAGCAACTGCCTTTGAGAGTGGAAACGGTTGAGAGTGGGCTATCTGAGGTAGAGAATTACTAGCTGGGAAAGTAGGAAAATTGACACAGAATCGGAATTGATGTCCTTACATGACAGAGTTGGTGAAACGTCCCTTCTCAGAGATCTTGAGGCTCCTCAGAAATGTATTTTTCATTTTGGACGGAACATTCAGGATAAATATGATGTGTTCGAGTTCCTGGTTCTCTCATAAAGACGGTTTCTTAGGCTTCACTGGCAGAAGAAAAGGGTTTTGTTAGTCCAGGGTAAATCCTGACAAAAGAAAGCACGGTATCTATGAAAAACTAACCACTCAGAAGAGAACAACAGATAAAAGGACAGGCCGACCTGACCCTGAAGGATAGGTAGGTTTGGTCCGGCAACAGGGGCAGAGGGGAATTGCCTATCTCCTGCTAGAAGAGCTAGAGAAGACCCCTTCAGGAGACCCACCAGGAGAGGAGAGCAGTAAGTGCTGAAGATGAAGAATATTTTAATCAGCAGAGAAGGTCAAAAGGACAAAGTTCCAGGATCAGAGTAAACATATGGGATTAAAAAATAGAAAAAGAAAAAGATTTTTTTGAAAGACTTTTTTTTAAAAGGAATTTAAACAAAAGTCCTTTTTAAGAGAGAGTTGGCTGTTTAAACCAAAAGTACAACGCACTGAGAGAATCGCCGCATTATTTATTGGGGTAGAAAGGACCTGGAATGTAGAAAGACCCATTCTGCAGAAGAAAAAATAGAATCACTAACAGGCCTCATGCCTTGCACAGCCAGTGTCTAGAATCCCTTCCTCATGAGACCATTTTAAAAGCTCTACTCATAATGGAACGGAAGGTGTCATTTCCCTATAATTTTATATATGTCATTAATTTACTGTATCTGGATACCACATATTACCAAACAGATGTTCATCAAAGACTAAATCATTTTTAATGGAACATAATATTTTGAACCTACATCTATGAATCATTTTTTCGATCTAACATTTATAGTCTCGCTAAAGAATTTATCAGTTGTCGAAAAAATGAAAAATATATAAATAAAATATTTTTAAAAATAGCTTAAAAGTATATGATAAAATAATGATATACATATACAAAGAAAAGAAAGATACTATACTGTGAATATAAATTAAGTGAAAATTGTTGAAATAAAGAATACAATAAATGGAGACTAGATGAATATAGCTGTAAAATGAATAAGTGAGTTGGGAAAAACAAACAAACAAACAAACAAACAAATTAATGACTTCTGCCCAAATGCAGCAGAAGAGAAAAAAAATAAAGAAATATATTTAAATAAGTACTGAGATAAAAGATACCAGACTTAAAATGATGCCAAACATGAGAAATCAGAAACAAAACAAAACAAAAGCCACACACAAAAAAAACTACTCATACAGGGCGCCTGGGTGGCTCAATGGGTTAAGCCGTTGCCTTCGGCTCAGGTCATGATCAGGGTCCTGGGATCGAGTCCCGCATGGGGGTCTCTGCTCAGCGGAGAGCCTGCTTCCTCCTCGCTCTCTCTCTGCATGCCTCTCCAACTACTTGTGATTTCTCTCTGTCAAATAAATAAATAAAATCTTTTAAAAAACCACTCATATAGGGACGCCTGGGTGGCTCAGTTGGTTAAGCAGCTGCCTTCGGCTCAGGTCATGATCCCAGCATCCGGGGATCGAGTCCCACATTGGGCTCCTTGCTCAGCAGGGAGCCTGCTTCTCCCTCTGCCTCTGCCTCGGCCTGCCGTTCTGTCTGCCTGTGCTCGTTCTCTTCCCTCTCTCTCTCTCTCTGATAAATAAATAAAATATTAAAAAAAACACTCATATATATTATGGTGAGTTTTAACAATATCAAAAACAGAGAAGAGCATAAATGATGCCCAAGAGAAGAACAGATCACCTAAAATGTACAAGAATAATACTGACAACAGAATTCTCAATAGTAATAGCATATAAAGGAGACAGCTGGGTGTTTGTATAGATGGAAAAGATATTTGAAACTAGATATTATACATCAAGCCAAATTATTGATTAAATTTGAGAGCACAGTAAAAATACAATGAAGCGTGTTAGGTCTTAGAACATTTATCACACAGAGACATACATTTTAGAAAACTTCCTTGGAGGACAGCTCAATTTAGATAGAGAAAACAGAATTATGTACTCAAAGGCACATTTTGAAGGAAGGATTTAATATAGTCTGCACTGCAAATATTCTTTAATCGTATGTTCTGAATTTCCTATATTTAAGAAGTATTTGTTCAAATATTTATCTTTAAATAAACCCTAGGAGACTTTTTCTTGGATTCTGGAAAATCAGTCCATTTGGATACAAATCTTTTTGTCACTGATGGAAATTTTGATAGCCCTTAATTGTGGAATGCCTAATGTATTGTTACAGCAATTGTGATTTGCCAATACATGGGTGATGTGTGTGTGTTGTGTGTGTTTATTTTTATTTTTGATGGTTTTACCCTTCTATGAGATTTTTAAGTAGACATAATTTTAATAAATTATGATCTGTTGAAATTTATCTGAGGTTATATATAATAAAATGAAATTTCTGTGAACTGAAGAAGTGCGTCTCCATTTTTTTTGTTTTAAGATTAGACTGGTCTTTAAAAATTGTCCAAAGAAGTACATTATATTCATTATTAAATTTGATAATATACAATAAAGTATTTATGGTCATATGGAACCATATCAAATTCTACTATTAATTCATATTAATAATTACCATAAGAGGAAAAAGGGATATATTTCAAAATGAAAATTAGTGTATTTTTCAAAATATGATATAGTGTTATTCCCTGAACAGAGGGAACAAATGTCAAAGTTTAACACAGTTTACAGAATGTTTTAACATAAATTGAAATTTAAATCTGACCAAATTTCACAGTTTTAAGTAAAATGATAGCACTTTAAATCCTTGAAAAGTGGTAAGTGACCCAAAACATTGCTTAGAAAAACAAATTTAACACTACACTACTCTGAGATGGTTAAGTTATGGTACAACTTGCCATTGTGTATCATCAAATGGTATATTCTTTTCTTTTGGTCTTGTCATTATATTTTATTTTAGCCATTATAATAAGTGTGTAGTGATATCTCAGTGTCATTTTAATTGCATTTCCTTGATGTCTAATTATATCAAATTATAAAATTTTGATATTTAATGTTCTGAGCTTTCTCAGTTCAAGACCATGAAGCCACTTAGGAAAAATAAGTTGCAGATGCACTCATAGACCAACTCCTATTTAGAAATAAGAACAAACATTACTACCCATTCCAACAAAAAATAGATTTGTTATGGAGTAAGTATTTTATAAATTACCTGACACAACTTATATAGTAAGATGAAATGAGACAGGTGGCTTCTTGCAGCTATATACAACATCATTTTAATTTCAATTTTCAGTATAATTTTTCCAAGGTATTCACAGAATATATATTTAATATAAATTGTGAACATTTTAAAATCTGTATATGGAAATTAATCAATTTTAAGTTTATATCAATCAAAATTAATGGAAGTTTATTTTAAATTAGTTAGCTTTCTCTGCATTGCAAGACAGAATAAGAAAAAAATAAACTCTGTGAAGTTCGGTAAGAAAAAAATAAAGTCTGTAAAATTACCGTGGGTTCATTATATAGTGTTCGGTAACCAATCAAACTCACAATTTGGATTGAATGGCAAGTGATTTTTAAAATCTGGAACACATTGTCAATTTTTTTTTCTTCATTGTGTCTTAAATGTGGAACAACAATGAAGTATTTCAAAGAGGTGAACCACAGATAAATTTCTCTAAGGGTGGGGTGAGGGTTACTCAAAAAGGAACTTGACAAGGCTTTTAAAGATATTGACAATCATTATAACATAACGTGCCTGATTGTTACCGTGCTCTGAACTGGGCAAAGACTTGTTGGCTTCCAAGAAAGACTAACATAGTTGAGATGGTTCTAGCAGCCTTCTAGCACAGGGTCTCATGACGCAGGGATTCTGGCCACTGGCTGTGCAAGGCATGAGGCCTGTTAGTGATTCTATTTTTTTCCTCTGCAGAATGGGTCTTTCTACATTCCAGCGTCTTTCTACATTCCAGCCCACTGGAGCCCACAGGAGGGTGGGAGAGGTAAGATGCCACCGGGTCCTGTCCTGAGCTGCTCCCAGATGCTAGCCTCACCACATGGTGCAAGAGTGACCCCAGAACAAAGGACACAGTCCCGCATGTCTGCCGGTGGCCCTGGGCGCTTAGCTCATCACAGTGAACTACACTGCCTCCTCAACCCAGGCTTTCAAAGCCTGCTTCTTCGTTCCTGACTTTCATGTCCGTAGGAACATGAGCCAGATCTAACTCATCTCCGACAGACAATTCTGACTCACCCCGTGTCAGATTTTTATTAGTGGCTGTGATAGAGTAAGATAGCAATGCTCCAACAAACGGACTATTTCCTCCCACGTGACCTCAACAGTCTTACACATTTTCTTAGCGAAAAAATCTTGTCTCCTTCCATTAAGCTCATAATGTGGTCTAATAGTATACATGTGCCTTCGTTAGATGCGAAGCGATACAGAGGTCCTTTTTTTTTTTTTTTAATTTTACAAGGCAAAGTCAGTGAACACATCTAACTTGACGAATACATCTCTAAAATGTCAATCCAGGCATAGATTTTTCTGCCTACAGATTGGAGCCTACGTGGTGACATTTTTAAAACGCTTTCAGTCCCTCAGTGAGGCTCTTAGAAGCTAGCCATGGCTTACTACATGCCAGGCACTGTGTCAGGTGTTGGAGCTAAACGGACGGAGAGCTTGGAGGCAGACTGGGGAGGGACATCCGTGACACAACCACAGCTAGCAACGGAGGCCAGTGCTAGAAAAGAGAGAGCAGGCTGCATGGAGAGTGTGTACCATGGGGCTTGTGAGCTCACGAATAAGTGGGAGTAACTGGAGTGGGGAGACGGGGGAGAGGAAGAGGGTCTTCCCATCAATGGGAATCACCTGTGCTTGGAGGCAGGCACCAAGAGGGGTCTCCACAGGAAGAGGGAGGCAGCGTGGTTGAAGGGCAGAAAGACAGGGCAGAACAGGCATCAGTCAATTGGAAGGGTAGGAAGAGACGGATGGGAGGATTATGGATGCCTTTGGAGGACTGAGAATTTGTTAGAAGATCAGTGCAGATTTCTATGGAGACAAATGCCAGGAACTGATAGGTCTTTGAAAGGTCACTCTGGCTGCCTTTTGGCAAAGGGGTTGGTAAAAGGCACGTGCAGGTGTGAACACACCAGGTGGGAGGTGTGTGCAGGAAATCAGGTGAGGGAGCATGGGAACTTGGTCTGGGGGTATATAAGAGAAAATATCCTTTAATGAGTTCCACAAATTGGCACCAGCTGTAGCTTCATTACAGCACTGGAAGGGGTAGGTGGGTGTGTCCTGGAGATTACAGAAATTACATGAGAAAAGGAAGTCTTTTTAGATCTTTTTTCCAACTAGAGGAACTCTCACCTTATTGATAGAATTCCAGAGTGGGAACGGATGGACATGAGGACATATTTGAAATGTCTGAATATGTTCTTCGACATCTTTGCAAGTGACGAGGAGACCTTGACCTTAGGAGGCCTCGGCCTTCTTTGTAGCCAAAAAGATTTCACCTACAGATTTGGGTTCTCCCTTTTAAAGTCAAGGAGACAGTCCTTCCAAAGGACACCTCCTATCATTTTACCCTCTCATCATACCTCACATGCTGGGATCTCCAAGACCCTCTGTTCCAGGTTGTGAGTATCCACTTTGGCCGGGCTGGTCTTGCCAAGAGCACCACCACAGGAAATCTAGAGCCTGTAGTGCTATTAATAACATCATCTAAGACTGTCTTTGCTGCCCTCATGGCCTCTTCCCACCATGACTCACTGAAGCTTTTTACACGTTGTATCCATTAAGCTATAGTTCCCAAAGCTCATCTTCTCTAGTGCCATTAATTTTACGGGGACCAGGCAAACCTTAAACTTGCCCCCCTTAATTGGATCCCTGTGCCCCCACAATCTCTTTGAATGCCTTTCACCATGATCCTTGAATGAGCTCTGAGACCACTGCTGGTACCTAACACTTCTTGGCACCTTGTCTGTTAGGTTCTTGGAAGAGGAGGTGGCTATGGAGGTGAGTGGGGATGGGAGTGGGAGGATTTCTCCCTTCACTTCCTTTTTTGTTTTTTCAAATAATGGGTTTTGAGGGGGAGGAAAAGTTTAACCAGACCATTTATTTTCCATCTCCCATTGATAAAATGTTTACCACTCCCCATTGGTAGAATTTAGATCTTTCTTTAGAATCTCCAGGAAAATCTCCCAAACCCAGCCCACCACCATGTGGATTCAGCCATCTTCTGATTCACCTCCAGATTGTCTCCTCCTAACTGCTCAAGCCACAGGTTAAGGGCAAAATGTTCAATGCCCAAGCAATTAAGTGGGGAACACGTTTATGTAAGCAATTGCATGCAGCTCTGTATCTGCATCCAGGGGGTCTCTGCCAAGTCTATCCAACGTCAGCAAAACAAGAAAAAGCCCCAGCGACCTGGGGGTATATATCATTCATTCATTAGTGGGTTCAACACTCATGGCGGACCCCACCGAGACAGTGGGAGAGCAAGGACGGGAGCAATCCTGGAAGCTGAAGTCTGAGGAGGATTTCAAATTCATGTCAGAGATGAAAGAAACATCTGGACGGGGTCCTCAGGTACACACAGTATTCTGAACTTAGGCTAGAACCAGAGACCATTCTAATGAAAGTCCTCCACAGGTGGGCTCTCACAGGTGGGCTCCGACTCAGTTTCCTGTATATTCATTCATGAAATCGCTCTGCGGGTCAACATGCAGAACAAAACCATTTAATAAAAGTGACAATGAGGAGAGGAAAGGGACTCAAGAAGGCATGTGAATGTGGAGAGAGGAAGAGCCAGGGTGGAAAAACCCAGAATCCCTCCCTGCGCTCCTTGCTGCTAGGGAGGTCTGAGGGACTAGTTTCCACCTAGTATCCCAAGTCCAGAACAAAAGCGGCGGCCATGGCGGGAGACAAGGGAAGGGGGACCTTGGCACGCAGGCATGGGGGTGCCGAACAATGGGGGCTAGCGCGCCCGCTGGCGGGGGGCATCTCGGGCGGCGCGATCCCTGGCCCGACCCCGTGCGGACCCGGGTGCACCGTGGAGTCTGGCGTGGTCCCGGTGCCCCGGGGGTCGCGGGAGGCTGGGTCCCCACACCCCCGCGAGCTCGCAGCCCACGCTTTCTGCTCCAGGTGAGGGCCGGCGTGGTTTCAATTTACCTGCGGGTAGAGGGTCCTGCCCAGAAGCCTTGGGGCTGGGAGGGGCAGCGCGGACTCCAGGGCTGGGCTGGAGCAGAGAAGCGCATGGGCGGTGAGTCCTGTGGTTCCGCCAGTCCCGACTGGGCCGCAGCACAGCACCGCGGCGCTGCACGCCCCTCACCCGCCAGCCCCTGCACCTCCTCCCAGACTGTCAGCCACTTTCCCCACGAGCTCACTTCCCGCTTTGGCAATTAGCAAAGCCCCTTCTCCGGGCTGCCCCCGCCCGCGCCCCCCTCCTTCCTAAGGCGGAGGCCCGGGCGTGGGCACGGGGTGAAGCCCCGGGGGCCTGCGAGCGTGGCCAGCGCCGGCGCTCAGCGGCCTCCTAGCCTGGCTCCCCAAGCGGGTGTCTGGGCGCAGCATGGCTGCGATTAGATCATCAGTCCTAAACCCTGGCTGCACTCTCGGGTCACTTTGCTGGTTTCCTGATTGCGCCAGAAGCCTGGAACCAACTTCCCCAGCACAGGCCTGGGCTGAGATGCCTGCCTGCTATTTGAGCAGTCTCCTGGTCTCCAGGCAGGGTCTGCCTTTGCATGATGGCAGGCGCGAATCACTTCGACCTGGATGTTTGGGTTTTTTGTTTGTTTTTTGGTCATTGGTTATTATATGACCTCCATGGTAGGTGCTCCACAAAGCGAATGAAAAGAGGATGCCTGATATATACGCATATGGCCATTTCAGAAAAAGAGCTTGGGGTTCTCACGGAAGCGCGGCATTGGTCCTTACACTATGGTTTAATAGAAAAGGGATTATGCACCAACTTACTTAAATGAGCATAGGTTGAAATCGTTTACTGAGAATAAATATTTAAAACAGTTATCTTTTAACTAAATCTATCATCAATCATAAATCTATTGCATGAAGGTTACAGGCAATTTAAATGCAATAGCACTCTCTTCAGGGTTTTAAATAATCTGTGTCTGACTTGGCACATGAGAATGCAAAGATAGGAAATGGTTTGTAAAAGATCATATAATAGCTTTTACTATACGGTATCAGCGATTTATCCTAAAGGAGCGGCCTCCAGCTAAAAACTCAGCTTTGAAAAATGCAGAAAAGCAGCAAACGTTTCCATACCCTCTTGGTGACCAGACGCGTGCTTTGTGCCCCTCATCATCTCTTTCGTGGTTCTGAGGCCCATGGCACTCAGTAGTTTAGTGTCTTATTCTCTGGAATAGGCCATTGAAGAAATACCAGGCCCAGAGAAGAAGGTCCTGCTGGGTGTCTGAAGAAAGTACAACCTTTTAGATGAAGCTTTCTGGGGAATTTGTTAGGGGTTTGATCTGCTTCTGATAGGAAGGGAAATTTATTTTAAGATTTTATTTATTTATTTGACAGACATAGATCACAAGTAGGCAGAGAGCAGGCAGAGAGAGAAGTGGAAGCAGGCTCCCCACTGACCAGAGAGCCAGACATGGGGCTCAATCCCAGGACCCTAGGATCATGACCTGAGCCGAACGGAGAGGCTTGAACTCACTGAGCCACTCGGGTGCCCCAGGAAGGGAAATTTTTTTAAGAGTATTTTCTCTGAATCTATTTTGAGGTTTGGTTTGTGGTTCTTTCTGACTTCTCATGAAGATGGAATTACTTCTGAGGTTGCTTGTCAGGAACCGCATATCAAATCGAGCTATCTTGTTAGCCATAAATACATAAATAAATAAATAAAAGCTCAAGTGTTGGTATAAAGCTATTATGCTTTTCAAAACCCCGAACTATAATTCATGTATCGTGGTCATTCTTTATCAGATCAAACAGGAGAGAGGTGGCAGAAACGCACTTTCAGGTTAATTTTTTTTACAAGGAAGATGGACTTATGATCCTACTTTGTTATTCCCTTTCATTCAATTTCCCTGTACCTCCTTTTCTATGAATTGTAACAGTAACCCATCATTATTTTTATTGTTGGCACGTGCTTTGTGAACCATACAGTGTACGCTATAAATGGGAGTGTTTTTCTTTTTTTTCAGTTTATAAAAAACTAATTTTTTTAAATTTATTTTTTACTGATTTTCAGCATAACCGTATTCATTCTTTTTGCACCACACCAAGTGCTCCATGCAAGCAGTGCCCTCTATAATACCCACCACCTGGTACCCCAAGCTCCCAACCCCCCGCCCCTTCAAAACCCTCAGATTATTTTTCAGAGTCCATAGTCTCTCATGGTTCAGGTCCCCTTCCAATTGCTCCCACCTCCCTTCTCTTCTCTAAATCCCCATGTCCACGAAAAACTAATTTAAAAACATTTATCCACCAGAGTGCCCAAAGGGCTCCCACATAAACTATCTGTCATTACATTATGTCATTCTGCTTTCGCTTCTATTGCTGTCCAAACAATGTTTTAAAACATTCTTTAAAATGGGCCTTTTTAACAAGATTTTTACAAAAGATTTAATTTATTCATTTGTCAGAGAGCTAGCACAAGCAGAGGGAGAGGCAGGCAGAGTGGGAAGCAGGCTCCTGGTAAGCAAGAAGCCTGATGGGGGACTTGATCCCAGGATGCTGGGATTATGACCTGAGCTGGAGGTAGACAATTAACCAACTGAGCCATCCATGTGTCCCTGAATTGGGCATTTTTGACATTTCCTGATAGCACCTACACACTCATGAATCTCAGATTCATGATATATGGGGCTAGTGGACTTGACAATCATGGAATCAAGCATGCTGGATTTGACTCAAGGGCCTGTCACTGTGAATTTGGGTGGCTTGCTAAACTTGCTACATAGAAACCCAAGCATGTAAGAATTTGCAGGATTATGACAGTACAGTGGTATAATGTATACATAAAAATACCTAAACCAGTGTCTCTCACAAAGTAGGTCCAAATAGACTAGCTCCCTTCCTGCCTTCATTCTGTCCTTGAAATTCCGTCCCTTGGGAGAAGTTCCTACCGCCTTTGTTACAAGAAATGAACGATATTTACTACACTGTTGGTGCATAGCATGGATCAATACATTGAGTGATAGTATTAACATACTTCTTGAACAGCCCATTGCCCCCCAAGCACCAAATAAAATGTCATGCTCTGGGGAAACCAAAGTGAGAGGTCCCCAACTTTTAGGAGTTATGGACAGGAGAGAGATGCAAATACTGTGTCAGTGTAGAACCAGGGTAACTACTGTTTAAACCAGGAAGAGAATGTGTGTGGAAGAAAGGCACTGATGATGTATAAAGCCATTTGGCTGGATGGTGACTACCCTCAGACTGACAATTTGCCATGAAAGCTTCCAGGCAAATTTGAGATCTTTATTAGTGACAATATGGCTATAGCCTTAAGGGGAAGAAAAAAACCAAAAACCAAAACACACATACACACAAACTGTTGGTCTTGTGTCTTTTCACAAATAAAGACAGTTATCAGAAATTTTATCTTTAAATGGGGAAAACAGCAACTGAAAAGGTATTTCATTTGATTCATCACAGAATATGGTGTTTTTGTTCATTTCACTCCATTTTGGTTAAGTTTTATTTAAATTAATGCAATCTGAGATAAAATGTTAATATTCCTGAGGGTATGGACATTGTATACAAATGAACCCAGCTAAGTGGGCTCCTGGACAGGGTCTGATCTATTTATAAAAGTAGCTGGAGCTAAGTGGTTTGTTCCAGAAGAAGATAACACCTTCCCTCCGTTGCATTTGCCTTCTACAGCCTAAGTGGGAGTTAATACGTTCACTTGTCTCCTTAAATTTTGTCCAGAGTGTGTTAAAGCAGTCATAGGGGACCTGGGTGGTTTTGCCATCTGCCTTCTCATAACAATGCCCCAGTTTTTTCCTGGAGAATCAACGTTCCCGCTTTCAGTCCATGCACTTAGGCAGCGGCAACTTCACTCTGGCTCCTGACTCTAGCAGTGGCATGTCACCCACTAATGGCCTTTGAGAACATCACTGAGTGAGCCGTGATTTTAGTCGATGCATGAGACCTTTGCTGGGTCGGTGAGGAGGTGGGTCTCTGAATAACTAGCCCGAGATCCACTTGTGTGTGGTGGAACAATCGAGCAGTGATGTGTTGGCCAGAGTGCCCATCCTAGAGAGCCCTGAATGCCAGACAAAAGCATTTGAGACTATTTTTTCAGGCAACAGGAAGCCAGAAAGCTAGTTTTGAAAAGCAGCACATGAAAATGTGTGTTTTTGGAAGATTAGTCGGGCAGCTGTGTGTACGATAGGGTGGAGGGAGGAGAGAACGCAATCCCTGAGTGCATTTAATCTTTATGATGCAGTGTAATTTATTATGAAGTTGAATTTGCATCCTTATCCAAACGTAATGGAAACTCCTGTCCAAAACTGTAAATGTTTTTTGGTTACCTTTATTTTTTTAAAGATTGTATTTATTTATATGACACAGAGAGAGATCACAAGCAGGCAGAGAGGCAGGCAGAAAGAGAGAGAGAGATGCAGGCTCCCGGCTGAGCAGTGAGACTGATGCAAGGCTCGATCCCAGGACCCTGAAATCATGACCTGAGCCAAAGGCAGAGGCTTAAGCCACTGAGCCACCCCGGTGCCCCTGGTTGCCTTTTTAAGCATTCCTTGTCTCACATGAAGTAATTACAAATTTGCAGATGTGCATTAAAATGATGTATTCCAAAATGTTAACAGAGGAATTAAAAAACTTATTAAGTAAAATATTATCATTTTTGTTGATTTGAAGCCTATTTGACAAGGGACATAGCATTCTGGTGCATATATGTAAACATGAATAATTATTTTTAAAAAAAATCTTTATGTATTTATTTGACAGAGATCACAAGTAGGCAGAGACAGGCAGAAAGAGGTAGGGGGAAAAAGGTTCCCCGCTGAGCAGAGAACCTGATGTGGGGCTTGATCCCAGGACCCTGAGATCATGACCTGAGCTAAAGGCAGAGGCTTAACCCGCTGAGCCACCCAAGTGCCCCTAAACATGAATAATTCTTAAAGGTTCCTCTACTCACTTATAAAGAAGCCCTTTTCCAAACAGAAGATTAAATCTCTCTTGGCTACTCCTATCAGTTTATTCTGAATTATTTTCCATCCAGAAGCATGAACTGGAAAACCACAGTTTTTACACAGTGTTTGGTTTTCCACCAAGAGAATCACATAATTTGTGGTGATTCAGTGTGGTGTGTTGTTAAAAGCATTTCCAATGCTGTGGATACAAGAGGGTAGTGCAGAGAGGTAAGGAAACAGGAGAAAAGGTATGGCTCTCTAATGAGCACTTTATTCTAGAATTTTCCTCCAGCCTTGGGAGCTCACCACTCACAAGTGTGTGCTGGTGCCTTGATCTCCTGGGCCACAGTGCTCAGCATCTTCCAGCTGCTTTTTTAGTGAATACATATGTAACAATTGATTTCTTGCCCCGGACTTTGAGAGAAAAATCTGTTCAGAGGGATGGACACTCTGAACCAACACCAGAAAACACTCTCTGTAGTCTTCTTGTTAAATGAAAAAATAGGGTTAAACCACTTTTGACAGTCTACTACATACAGCAAAATGTAAATCTTAATTGAAATATGTCCTCTCAGCTGTGCTTAAGCAACTGAGTCCTGAGCTTTTCAGGTTTTCAGTCTGAAAGAGTACACCTCTGGTGCTCTGAAAGGGAAGAGAAAGGACACCCTGTTCTCCATATAAATTAAAGAAGAGAAATCTGTGCATTTAAGTGGGCCATATAAAATTTATCAAGCTCCTAACTCCTTCCTATCCAAATTACCTGATATGCTGTCCCTACTCCTTTATTCCACGTTACTGCCTTTTCCAGGATTCTGTCTCACATCACAACATGTCTTCTGTTATTTCCTTCTTGCAAGCTAGTTTTGTTTTCTCCATCTAAAAAAATCAACAATCATTGTGTATTTCAATTCTCACTTTCCTCAAATGCATTGATTCTTCTTATCTATTACTCTTTTCTTGTACTCAGTGTCTTTATCTTTATGGGGTTTGTACTTTGCTTTTCCTCATCCTTTACTGCCATTATATAATCAAATCTAATAACTTCTTAGAGAAAGTTAAAAATTCCTGCGTAGCCACACGTGAACACAAAGTCCCTGATTTTTAGTAAACCTATAAGATAGTCAGACATCCATTCAATTTCTTTTTTTTTAAGATTTTATTTATTTATTTAACAGAGAGAGATGACAAGCAGGCAGAGAGGCAGGCAGAGAGAGAGAGGAGGAAGCAGGCTCCCTGCTGAGCAGAGAGCCCGATTTGGGGCTCGGTCCCAGGACCCTGGGATCATGACCTGAGCCAAAGATTGTGGCTTAACCCACTGAGCCACCCAGGCGTTCCTGCATTCAATTTCTTAACTGAGTCTCAAATGCATCCTGAGTTCTAAAATAAACCTAAGTTCTACTTCTTACAGGTTGTTATATGACCAAATTCTTTCAGTTCAGTATTTTGTAACATTAAAATATTAATCAATTGATACTTTGTCTGTGTATTTCTATGAAAATAATTTGAATAATGTAGATTTATTGTTATATTTATAGATTTATAATCAAAGTTTCATCAGGTGAAGTTTTTGGAAATTTCAGATATAATGATTAACCTAAAATGATACTGCCTCAAATCCCGCTGATATCAACGCCCAACACCTGATTATAGCCAAACCTGTGGTGGATAGTTCCATGGGAAATTGCAGTTACTTAACACTGATAGCATCTCATGTTCTCTCTCTCATTTTAGAATGTGTCCAATACAACCCAAAAGTGTAGGAGAGTTAATGTCCTCTGAGGACAGCTCTCAGTGAAGTGGAAATAAGAACCATAGGTAAAATTGTCAGTTTTCAGGTCTTCATGAGGACAACTTAAAGAAGTTTCTCAGGACCTTTCAGTAAAAGCAAGCCTTCATTTTCTATCCACAACAATTATATCAACAATGTATCTCTTTGACAAAGTTGCTTCTTCACTGTATCACTTTCCCATTCTTTTCTACCTGGGATAATCTCCCAGATAAACTAACAGTACTCAAATCCTTTGTCCTACTCTTTGCTCTCAGGATAAATGGAGCCAAAAGACTTAGATTAATATCAAGTTCTGAATGGGATCTTAGAGCTATTTCTGTCCAGATTTTCATAAACATAGGGACCTTGGAATTATCAGGCTATAAATAAGTTCTAAATGGAGGGGGCAAAAGCAAAAAGTAGAAATTTTTATGTTTGATTTTTAATCATGATTAATTGACTTTATTGATTATTAAAAATACTAACATTATAAAAGTGTGGATCTTTGTAAAACAATGTCATAATGTAAGAAATGAGTTGCATAGTCCTTTTGAGATTATTAAACCAAGTGTTCAGGTGCCATCTAATTTCTTGTTTAATCCAGAACTTTGCTGTGCATTATCTTGAGGAATATGATTTTGAAGTCCAGACAGACTAACAGAAAACTGATCCAAATGTGTGTGTTTATATTTCTGCTTTTGTTGTAAAAATCAAAGTGTGATTGCTGGTTTAAAATGGTAAAACTAATAATGTTCATGGACTCTATTATAAATTTTCTAATTGTATGGGAAGAATCCTATAAACATAGAATTAATTGATTTGCAAATCCTCAAAGAGCTACAGGATCAGGTAGTGGTATGTTCTGATTCAACAGCATCATAATGCAGCATTTTATATGTGCTAATGGATATTTTCATGAATGTTTGCTAGCTAGTCAGCCAATACAGAGAAATATTAGGTAGGGTAATTACTCACAGTTGTGTTTAATAAAATGAGAGAAAATTATCAAATGACACTAATAATAATAAACCTATAGCAGGCTAAATAATTCAATGATAATTACAAGTATTAATCTAGCTTCCTTCCCTGATAATGACTCTTCTCTCCTTTATCATAATGGGAGTAGCAGATTGTCTGCAATGAATTGTGAAAACCCAGCAGTGACTTTGGCAGTGAAGGCCTCCCATCAATTTTGATAGGTTAAAATGATTCTGGTTGGTCTTGAGCCAATGTGTCAATTTTTTTTTCTGTGTGTGTCATAAAAGAAAGAAGCAATAGTAAATTCTTGCTGTTATTCCATGGAGCCAATAAAATCATACTGCCAACAAGAGGCTGTTGACAACGTAAGTGTAGTTAACTGTCTTGAAATACTAGGCCTGGAAATAAAATTCCAATATTTCACATAACCTCTTTTTTTTTAAGGAAAAAAACAAAACTAAACAAAACAACTATACTGCTTACATTTAGATCCCTGCTGTTATGTAACTATTTTTGAACATGTCTACTGTAAGTATATATATATATATATTTTTTTCTGTACAATAAATTCATTTAGAGATAAATTTGGATTGGAAATTATTTTGAGGGAGGCATGGTATTTGTGGCTAGTCTTACAAGTAAAAAGGACTAAAAGAAAGAAGAAAAACAATTTTTATTACTGCATATTTACATCTGTCCAAAGTACTTATTTACTATAATACTGACTAATGTATAATACTGTACACAAAGAAAGAAGTTAAATGAGTTATAATTCAGTCGAAGTATAGCTGGCCATTTTAAAACTTACCACTAAATCTTTCTGGTATGAAATGTGATATCTGGCAATCTGGTCCAGTTCATTACATCAGGTCATTTGTATGTTCTTATTACCATTTTGATAGCATAGCACATTTTAAAACCCAGACATTTTACAATGGAACTATGATGCATGTATTTTCAAAAGTATAGACATAATGAATCTATGAGGTCAAAAAAGATGAATGTCCGTAGTACCATATAGACTCAACAAATAAAAGTGTCCAAGGCTCTGAGTGAGATTTATGAATATTGTGTAAGATTAGGCCAACATGTGGTTTTGATATAAAGAATCTGTTCTTAAATTAGAATTACAGTCATTGAGTCCAGTGTTGAAAATGGCAGATTGATTTTAGCTATCTTTGCTCACTAGGGAAAATGGAAAAATGTTTAGTTTGGTCAGATTTTCACTTAACTTCTGAAAAATCTTACGTTTGAGAGAACCCTTCTGAAATAAGAATCCTTAAAGACATAACCCCTTTGGCACAAGTTTTCAAGAAACTTGTTTGATGCTGTAGACAATTATATGGCACACGTACTGTTCTAGATGTTTCATGCCAATAATATGTAAGCCATACCAAGGCTACATATACATATAGAGATGTTCCTCAGATTACAAGGGGGCTATGTACAGAGAAATACCTAAAAAATTGAAAATGCATTTAATACCCCTAAACTATGAAATATCATAGCTTACCTTAGGCTTATTTAAACATACTCAGAACACTTACATTTGCCTGCATTTGGGCAAAATCATCTTAAGCAAAGCCAATTTTATAACAATGTATCAAATATCACATGCAATTTATTAAATATTACACTAAAAAAAAGAAGAATGGTTATATATAGAATGGTTGTAAGAATATCAGGTGTTCACCCCTGTAATCTTCTAGCTGACTGGGAGCTGTGGCTCACTGCCCCTGCCCAGCATCACAAAACGGCACCATACCACATGTCACTGGCCCTTTTTATAAAGACCCAAATTCAAAATTCAAAGTACAGTTTCTACTGAATCACTTTCACTTTCACATCATTGCCAAATATATCATAGGTTGAATCATTGTAAATCACGAGCCATCTGATTTGAAAGTTAAATCACAGTCACCCATATACACACAAAAAAAGGCCTTCATGTAGGGCCATTTATGTATCTCTAAACAACATAGCATGACATATCAACGGCAAAAAATGGATGCGAAGGGGACAATTGCCTTGCGTCAGTACTCTGAGCAGTAACATACATGGCCTTACTCACCTAGCAGAACTCCAGAGCTAGCTGATGGCAAGGAATTTTACAAATGTTTGCTGAACAGATTAAGCACTATTATTTTTAACTTAGTGTGCATATCTGTTTTCTAAAGATACGTTAATTTATTTTATTGACTTATTACAAAACCAAATAATTTCCTCTTATTTAAGTGGCAGGTAAATAGAATTCTTTTTAATTTAAATCAAATGGCTTTTTAGGGAAAATATACTAAAAATTCTGAAACTTGTATTGCTTATGAATCTTTTATTGGAATCCTTATCAAGTTGTATTTTTCAAGTTTTTCCTAAATACTCTTCAATGAATTGAAAATATTTTTTGGATTTTATTCGAGGCTATTAACACACAATTTCACTTTGTTAAATATAGTGCTAAACGTTCAACCAAAAGTTGTGTCTTTTTTTGTCCACTACCACATCCTCCATCTACTGACTGGATTCTCTCCCCAACTGGCACATATATACCATTGTGTATCTTTAGGATAAGTAAGGGTCATCTTTTGTCTTTATTCTATTCCTCGTATGCTTCTGAACTTGTGTAATTTTAATATAGTCACACCATAAGCATCACATATTTGATTCCCCTTTAAATAGTAAACAGTGCACAACCAGAGCATACCTTCAAAGCTATCAATAGACTTACTCTGATATATTATTTTTGTATTTTGTAAATTAAAATAATTAAATTATAGAACAAGAGTTTCAGGTGGTAGGTGTTGTAAGTTTTACCCAACTGACTTTTGTCAAACTCGTTTTTGTCATCATATATGTCAAGTAGTTTTCTCAGGTTTATTTTGAGAATATCCTTGTATAATGAATATTTACACTGATATCTAGTATAAAATTCTTGCAATTTATTTTAGAAACATTAAGATATTGAAAATCATTCTATTTCTTTAATTCATTAAAGACATTTTTGGCTTGTTTCCAGTATTTTCTTACTGGTTAAATAATGAATTTGAAGTAGTCTGAATTTCATTATTATATGGCACTTTCCCTTTGATGAATACAAAGACGATATTCTATATTAGCTATCTGAGAAGAATTTATTTTTTTAATTTTATTTATTTGTGAGTGAGAGAGAGCACAAGCAGGGGGAGCAGCAGGGGGAGGGAGAAGCAAACTCCCGGCTAAGCAGTGAATCGGTTGCAGAACTGAGTCCCAGGACCCTAAGATCATGACCTGAGCTAAAGGCTCAGGCGTTTAACTGACTGAGCCACCCAGGTGTCCCAATCTGAGAAGAGTTCTGTATGTTATTCCTATTCATATGAAGTTTAAAGTCTAGGTAATTAACTGAATATTTTAGTGGCTATTACATAGATAGCACTATGTTCCAGGCAGAGAGTAAGAAAGAAATGTTAAATCAACCATATTCTATGCATTCTAAATAAAAATAATTAATCAATCATAATAAATCCTTCTATTTATGGAATATCAACTTATAAGCTTTTCTCCATATGAACAATGCCAAATACCTGAATAAAGGGTCATCTAATACAAATAAAGGATAGAATTAAAGAATTCTGGTAAGCCATTTAATTTTGAAAAATGGTGCTATATTGTTGCTGAGTTGTGGTTTTCAGTTACATAATATCTGATAAGTGTAGAAGTACACTGATAAGTGTAACATGAGTGTTACGTGAGATGAGAAATGGTATATAATTAAGATATTTTTAAAAGTACAGATAAATACAAATTTGTAAACATAGCATTATGGAGGAATAAAAAGAAATGATAGCTACACACTCTAAAGTGAATATATCTTGGAAAGTTAATAGAGAAGTAAAACAAGGACAGTGCAAAAAGTATGGTACATTTTTATGAAGTTCAAACAAATTCTGTGAAACCATAGATGGACTTAAAGATACTATTATGTATCAAATACTGTAAAAATTAAGCAAGGAAATAGCAAACATAAAATAACCAAAGCATACAAACTTGGGTAGATACAATAGTTGTGATCATGTTCTACTTCATAAAGAGATGAGTTAATAGATAAATAGAAGTAACTAGACTTTTTAGAAGTTAATAAAACTTTGCCTGTTATTTCTTAGTAATATAAAATATATGGTTTTCTAACAAAAACGCTTATCTTAAAAATATTTAAAAATAAATTTCAGGCTACTCATAAGGTTCTCTTTACTTTTCCTCTGAAGGAAAAGCTGGTTGTTGTAGTTGTAGTTGTTTGTTTGTTTTAGTCTCCTCCTAGTTTTTATTATTATAATGTGGAATGAAGAATGTTAGATTGAAAAGTTAGACAAAAATCATTACTTGATTCACCTCCTGGTACAGCAGATGGAACTCCTGAAAACATGCCCTTTTGCCTTACAGAAGAGTAACAGTTATGCTTACTTCTGAAACGTGCTTGGTGGTGGCCCTAAATAGTGACACCATAGTAAACATTTTGAATATTTGCAATTAATTTTTATAGTCATAGGGCTCCAAAAGGCACTGCTGGTATCTTAGCAGGTATTTCAATAAAGCTAAAAGTTGCCTGACTGTTTAAAAATATTAACAAGGCACAAAACATGGCAGAAGTATTGTCCTCAGATATTATTTTTTTCCATATGCTCCTGATTCCAGACATGACAAGTTATTTTTTTAAATTTTTGTTATAAAAGATTTTATTTATTTATTTGACAGAGATCACAAGTAGGCAGCGTCAGGCAGAGAGAGAGGAGGAAACACGCTCCCTGCAAAGCTGAGAGCCCGATGTGGGACTGGATCCAAGGAACCTGGGATCATGACCTGAGCCGAAGGCAGAGGTTTTAACCCACTGAGCCGCCCAGGCGTCACCATGACAAGTTATTTTTTTTTTAAGATTTTATTTATTTATTTGACAGAGAGAGATTACAAGTAGGCAGAGAGGCAGGCAAAGATAGAGAGGAGGTAGAAGGCTCCCCGATGAGCATAGAGCCAGATGTGGGGCTCCATCCCAGGACCCTGAGATCATGACCTGAGCTGAAGGGTGCGGCTTAATCCACTGAGCCACCCAGGCGCCCGACAAGTATTTTTGATAGATATATATACAATGTATTTTCCAGTTATAAGAAAAATGGTTCTGCTATTTCTAAGCTTTTTTATTTTTTTATTTTTTAAGATTTTATTTATTTATTTTACAGAGAGAGATCACAAGTAGATGGAGAGGCAGGTAGAGAGAGAGAGAGAGGGAAGCAGGCTCCCTGCTGAGCAGAGAGCCCGATGCGGGACTCGATCCCAGGACCCTGAGATCATGACCTGAGCCAAAGGCAGCGGCTTAACCCACTGAGCCACCCAGGCGCCCTCTAAGCTTTTTAAAAAATTACATAATTTTTTAAATTAAAATTTTATATTTTTTAATGTTTTACTTTTCTTTCTTTATTTTTAAAATTTTATTTATTTATTTGACAGACAGAGATCACAAGTAGGCAGAGAGGCAGGCAGAGAGAGAGAGAGAGAGAGAGAGAGACAGAGAAGCAGGCTTCCTGCGGAGCAGAGAGCCCAATGCAGGGCTCAATCCCAGGACCCTGAGATCATGACCCGTGCCGAAGGCAGCAGCCCAAACCACTGAGCCACCCAGGCACCCCAATGTTTTACCTTTCAATATACTACTTAGAATATAAAACCTATTCCATTTTGTAAGAAGTTTACCATTTAAAAAATGGTAATTTTCTCATTGTGTCTTCCCCTCTCATTGCTTTTTTTTGAATAAAACATTTCACAATAAACGTAACGGATGCTTTCCTTTTGATGGTCCCTCTGTTGGTCATATTGTATATATTGTATATGAGCCAATTTAGTTTTACAAAATTTATTGATGTTTATTGATATGTTTTATCATAACTAATTTTCCCTCCCTTATCTAGATTCCCCAGCTTTCAGACAGGTGGACACTTCAATAAACCATACCCAAGGGATGTATCAAGTACTTCTTTGACATTCTCTCAGATCCTTGAGGTCTCATTTTGCCTAGGGATTTGCAAAAGGTTCTGCCAGAGGCACCACTGTGACAACTGATGTCCATGGTCTATCTCCTGCGAAGCTCAAGAGGTCACTGGTTTCCAAGTTTATCTATACAATCAATGCATTCCAGCAAGTTCTTTTTTTTTTTAATATTAACAAACTTATTTTAAAGTTTATATGGAGAGGCAAAGACTCACAATAGTCAACATAGTGTTGAAGGAGAACAAAGACTGAGGACTGACTTAAAAGTTTACCATAACGATGGGGTACCTGGGTGGCTCAGTGGGTTAAGCCTCTACCTTCGGCTCAGGTCATGATCCCAGGGGCCTGGGATCAAGTCCTGCATAGGGCTCTGTGCTCAGCAGGGAGCCTGCTTCTCCTCATCTCTCTCTTTGTCTGTCTCTCTGCCTATTTGTGATCTCTCTCTGTCAAATAAATAAATAAAATCTTAAAAAAAAGTATACCATAACGATAATTATAAGCAAGATATTGTAATACCACAGAAACACTAGATTAAAGGAACGGAATATATATTATCAATTATATTTTATATTTAATATAAAAGCAAAAGGAATACAAGAGAGCAAAATACAATCTTTTATATAAATGGTTCTGGAGTAATGGTGAAGCTAAATGTAAAAACATAAAATAAAAATAATATAAAATAATAAAATAAAATAAATCCAGGCAGATATCATACACTCTTCACAAATATTAACTCAGATTGGATTATAAACCTAAACATGAAACATGTAGAAGCTAATATAAAAGAAAATTTAAATGACCTTGGTTTTGGCAATAACTTTAGCTACAAAAGCACAGGCACTGAATTTAAAAATGTCTACTCTGTGAAACAATGCCAAGAGAATGAAAAGGCAAAGCACAGACTATGAGAAAAAATTTGCAAAATACACATCTGGCAAAGGACTGTTAATCAAAAATACACAAAGACCCCTTAAAACTCAACAATGGGGGAAAATCCTGATTAAAAATGAGCCAAAGACTTTAGCAGATACCTCACAAAAGAAAATATTACAGATGGCAAATAAGCATATAAAAAGATGCTTCACATCATATGTCATCAGGAAAATGCAAATTAAAACAAAAAAGAGACACCAGTACATACCCAGAATCCAGAACACTGACAACAGAACACGAAATGTTGGTGAGGATGTGGAGCAACAGGAATGTTCTTCCATGTCTATTGAGAATAAAGAATGGAAAACAACTTGGCAGTTTCTCACAAAACTAAACATATTCTTGCCAGATGATTCAGCTGTAGCAGTTCTTGGTATTTATCCAAAGAAGATGAAATCTATACACACAAAGATGTCTATAGTAGTTTTATTCATAACTGACAAAAGCTTGGAAGCAACCAAGATATCCTTCCATAGGTGAAAGGTCAAATAAAGTGTAGTACATGCAAACAATGGAATATTATTTAATGCTAAAGAAATGAATTACCACGCCATGAAAAGATATGGATATAAATATTTACTAAATATTTGATTTTAGGCTTCTACCAGTCTATCAATAGTATTAGTATATTTTAACACTGAATGCTCAGCATTCATGAATTTACCTGATATAATATTTTGGGTTCAATGTTTTAAATACTTCAACCTCTATGATTATATTCCTAATAATTTTGAATTGGGGTAAATAAACCTTAATTTTTTGTAACTGGTTTCTTATTTCAAAAGAGCTCAATGAAATTTTAGAAAATGAAAATTTACAAAAATATTAGTTTACTATTGCCAAATAATTTAAAACTTTACGTTATATTCAAATACATATATTTTTCTAAATTGATTTATATGCTACTGAAACCGAAAACTTTTAGTTATACTTGATTTCATATCATGCAATCAATGCCAGGAAGCCATCTGGCGATGACTTGTCTTAAATAGAGTTAAGATGGGTGTTATTACAATGCAAGATGGAAACAAAGATAGTATAACAATTGGTGTTACATAACTTTTCTGTTTTGATCAAGTTACTAATCTACAAAAGGCTTTTATTGGTGACAGACCTGGGAATTTAACAAAACTTTTAAACTAGCATGTGCGACTCATTCCTAGAAAACAACACAATCAATAACACTTTCTTTAGATTAAATCATGACTATTTCTCCATTTGAATAGAAAAGGTAGCAACCCCAATAAGTTTATTGAACATGAAAAGTTGAAATGCTATAATGCTCCTAAGGAATTAAATGAACCAGTCATGAATTACCAAAAAAAGGATATAAATTACCAAAGTGTTTGTATAATTGTAATGTACAACTGCCCATTATCATTCAATAGTGTAGGCTTGTACAAGAACTCTATAAAGGAACTCCACTTCTAAACCGTGGAAAATATGTTCCCTTTCCCCCTATATACAGCTATTAAGCCATTCATTTAGCTTTTAAAATATCCACTTAATACAGGCTTTTTACTCATTTGAACAGGCAGCAGGGCTCTATTCTTACTGCTTACATCTGAAGGATAGACTTCTAGCGTAAGAGATAAAGCCCATAAAGGAGTCCAATCATAACAACAAAATACAGTTTAGTGAGCCCTTACAATCTGCCAGCTACCTTTCTGAGAATACTTCAATTAATAAAACATATAAAATACCTGACCACAAAGAGCTTACATTCTTTTGAAATATAATAGTGAAATAAACCAATAATAGAGGGGCACCTCGGTGGCTCAGTCCATTGAGTGACTGCCTTTGGCTTGGGTCATGATTTCAGGGACCTGGGATGTAACTCCCCAGCAGGCTTTCTAGGCAGTGGGGTGTTTTCTTCTTCCTCTGCGCCCCCTCCCAATTCTCTCTCTCTCTGTCTCCAATAAGAAAATAAACCAGTAATAGAATAATGATTGATGGTTGATGATGATAAGTGTTACAACGAAATACAAGAAACGTAAAAGCCATTGGAGAATGCTGGGATGAAAGTTAATTTTCTTTTGTGTTGGGTGGTTATATCTCATTCATGAGATGTTATTTGCACAAAGACCCAGGAAGTGAAGGAGGGTGTTTTACAAATATTAAAGGAAAAGATTGCTCTAGGCAGAGCAAGTAAGTATATAGACTTTGTATGAACAGATGGTCTGTTAGTTTTGGGGAAAAGCAAGGAGGCCAATGAGGAGTTCATAGAGGTGGAGAGAGGAAGAACATATTGATGCATGATCTTCTAGTACATTGAAACGCCTTCAGTTTTTATTTAATATGAAAGGGGAAGATACCAAAAGACTTTCAACAGCAGAATAAAATCATCTGACTTGATTTTTAGGTTAAGTTGCTGTACCAAAATAAATTTGCAGGGAGAAAGGAGTGCAGTATGTGTGGAAGTGGGGTTATCAATCAAGTCAATAATTCAGGAACATACGATGGTGTTTTTAGCATGCTGGGTGGTAATAGAAGTGGTGAGGTATGGTTTTTTTTTAAAGATTTTATTTATTTATTTGACAGAGAGAGAGATCACAAATAGGCAGAGAGACAGACAGAGAGAGAGATGAGGAGAAGCAGGCTCCCTGCTGAGCAGAGAGCCCTATGTGGGACTCGATTCCAGGCCCCTGGGATCATGACCTGAGCCGAAGGTAGAGGCTTAACCCACTGAGCCACCCAGGCGCCCCGAGGTATGGTTTTTATTTTGTATATATTTTGATGGTGAATATTCTGGTTAACAGGATGGAGTATGTGCAGGACAGACAATATCAACATTTATTTTACCTGCACAAACAGAAGGGTGGAGTCTTCATTCCCTGATATGGAGAGAACTCTGAGTTCAAATGTTCTTTCTGATTAAATGGCATAGTGATGATGAGGATTTAGTCAGACAGTGAAAGAGAGCAGTAAGCATAGTGTTAAGCGGTAAGACATTATAATACATTTGAACATCAAAAAACGTTGTGTTGGATCATCTGTTTATGTGAGTAAATAAATAAATAAAGCTTCCTGGGGTTCTGATAGAGGTAAAGAAGACTACTATATGATCCAAAGGGGCACGTGCACCAAATGTTTATAGCAGCAATATCCACAATAGCCAAACTATGGAAAGAACCTAGATGTCCATCAACAAATGAATGATATGTATATATATATATATATATGGTTTTAAAGGATGGAATACTATGCAGCCATCAAAAGAAATGAAATCTTGCCATTTGCGATGACATGGATGGAACTAGAGGGTATTATGCTTAGCAAAATAAGTGAACCAGAGAAAGACACTATCATATGATCTCCCTGATATGAGGAAATGGAAGTGCAATGTGGGGGGTTTGGGGGACAGGAAAAGAGTAAATGAAACAAGATGGGATCGGGAGGGAGACAAACCATAAGAGACTCTTAATATCACAAAACAAACTGAGAGTTGCCGGGGGGGTGGGGAGGGTAGGGAGAGGGTGGTGGGGTTATGAACATTGGGGAGGGTATGTTCTGTGGTGAATGCTGTGAAGTGTGTAAACCTGGCGATTCACAGACCTGTACCCCTGGGGCTAATAGTACATTATATGTTAATTAAAAAAAAAGAATGTAAAGAATGTCTACAGTGCAAGAACCTGCAAATAACGGACATTTTGGAGAGAATATTTTAATCAGCAGAGAAGGTAAAAATGAAAAAAGTTCCAGAATCAGAGTAAACATATGGGATTAAAAAATAAAAGATAAAAAAAAATTATTTTAAAGGACTTTTTTTTTAAAGGACTTTAAACAAAAGTCCTTTTTAAGAGACAGTTGGCTGTTTAAACCAAAAGTACAACTCCCTAAGAGAATCACCGAATTATTTATTGGGGTAGAAGGACCTGGAATGTAGAAAGGCCCATTCTGCAGAGGAAAAAATAGAATCACTAACAGGCCTCATGCCTTGCACAGCCAGTGGCTAGAATCCCTGCCTCATGAGACCCTGTGCTAGAAGGCCGCTAGAACCATCTCAACTATGTTAGTCTTTGTGGAAGCCAACAAGTGTTTGTCCAGTTAAGAGCACGGTAACAATAAGTCACCTTAAGTTATAATGATTATAGATATCTTTAAAAGCCTTGTCAAGTTCCTTTTTGAGTAACCCTCACCCCACCCTTAGAGAAATTTATCTGTGGTTCACCTCTTTGAAATACCTCATTGTTGTTCCACATTTACCATAGTCAAAAAAAAAAAAAAAAGCTTTATAAAACAAAGTGTTCAGAAGGGGGTGCCACTGTAAACAATGAGAGTTTTCGCTGCCTGGACAGTTTTGATGCAGAAACAGCTGAAAGCAATCAGGTCAGACAGAGCCAAGGTCTGGAGGGATTTTTAAAATTACAAAAACCGAACCAAATCAAACCAAAACAAAAATCAAAACCAATGGCCAAGATTTCAAGTTTGCTACTAAATGTATGACATTCTCCTAAGACATGCGAGTGACTTGATCAATATATTTATATATTTATATTTGAAGAAGAAGGAACTATTTGATGCAGCAAATCCTCGTTGATAAAAATTTACCAAATATGGGGGCTCCTGGGTGGCTCAGGGGTTTAGGCCTCTGCCTTCGGCTCAGGTCATGATTTCAGGGTCCTGGGATGGAGCCCCACATCGGGCTCTCTGCGCAGCGGGTAGCCTGCTTCCCCACCCCTCTCTGCCTGCCTCTCTACCTACTTGTGATCTGTCAAATGGGTAAATAAGATCTTTAAAAAAAGAATTACTAGGTGTGAAATATACGAGGGTATTGGAAGGAAAATGATTTCACCTGATCTGACTAGGAAGTGGTTGAAGCCTGAATTAAAGTGCTATAAAAAGAGTAAAGACCTGGGAAATTTATGGGGAAAAAATCCCTAGAAAAACAGCAATAATAACTGGCTGCTTTTTATTGATCCAGATCCTGCGGTAGGCAAAGAAGAGCTGGTTTTAGCCAGAGGATGATCTCCGTTTGTCTTCATGATCTGGCATTTCCTACAAGCCAGGCATGGGGCTCTGCACTAGAGCAGCAAATTCTGGGGGGCCCTCACTGTCCCTTTTGTCTTCTCTGGGGGACAACGTGCATGTCCATGGTGCAATGTGACAGGCTTTACCACAGGGAGATAAAAGACTGCCAAGGGTAGGTTGGAGCTGGGAAAAGCCACTTCGCAACAGATTTTCAAGGGAGGTGATAGACAATGGCAAAGCGAAGAATGAGGATGAGTGTGTCAAGTTTCAAAGTGCCAGGAGGAAGCACAGTGCATTCGGGAAACTACAGCAAGTTCATGACAACCAACAGCTGATCTGGCTTCATCAACTTGGGATGGAGGCTGAGCCCCGTGGTTAACACTGCGGGTGAGATGGTTTGTATACTATGCCAAGGAGGTGAGGTACTACACTGCGGGGGCACAGGGAGCTACCGGAGGATTTCAAATATCAGAATCAAAACCATAATAGAGTATTTAATTGCATCCTAGCTTTCATCAAGGGTAAGATGCACTACAGTTTATGATCGACTAAGAGAGAAATGCTGTCAGTTAAACTAGGAAATGTCATCAAGTGCAAGGTGAGTGACACCGTAAGAGATATTAAAATGGGCGGGAGGACAAATCTTAGACAAGTAAATTGTGGTACTAGAATAATTAAGAAAGGTCGAACACTTGGATCAACTAAAAAAGTGATTATTGCTTACCATGTGCCACAAACGATATTAAGTCTTAGAACAAGAGACGTTCTCATCTTGATGCCCCGCAGCTGTTAGACCCAAGGTACAGAGGGCAGTAGCCAACGACCAGCAGGCACCAAGGGCCATGTGCAGACTCTAAGAGCAACTGCCATTGAGAGAGGAAACGGTTGAGAGTGGGCTTTTGAGGTAGAGAATTATTAGCTGGGAAATTAGGAAAATTGACACAGAAACGGAATTGATGCCCCTACATGACAGAGTTGGTGAAACTTCCCTTCTCAGAGATCATGAGGCTCCTCAGAAATGTATTTTTCATTTTGGATGGAACATTCAGGATAAATATGATGCGTTCGAGTTCTTGGTTCTCTCATCAAGACTGTTTCTTAGGCTTCACTGGCACAAGAAAAGGGTTTTGATAGTCCAGGGTAAATCCTGACAAAAGCAAAGCACGGTATCTATGAAAAACTAACCACTCAGAAGAGAACAACAGATAAAAGGCCAGGCCGACCTGACCCTGCAAGATAGGTAAGGTTGGTCCGGCAACAGGGGTAGAGGTGAAGTGCCCATCTCCTGCTAGAAGAGCTAGAGAAGACCCCTTCCGGAGAGACCACCAGGAAAGGAGAGCAGTAGGTACTGATGATGAAGAATATTTTAATCAGCAAAGAAGGTCAAAATGACAAAGTTCCAGGATCAGAGTAAACATATGGGATTAAAAAATTCATAAAAAGATTTTTTTGAAAAGACTTTTTTTTTTTTAAAGGACTTTAAACAAAATTCCTTTTTAAGAGACAGTTGGCTGTTTAAACCAAAATTACAACTCACTGAGAGAATCGCCGCATTATTTATTGGGGTAGAAAGGACCTGGAATGTAGAAAGACCCATTCTGCAGAGGAAAAAATAGAATCACTAACAGGCCTCATGCCTTGCACAGCCAGTGGCTAGAATTCTGCCTCATGAGACCCTGTGCTAGAAGGCCGCTAGAACCATCTCAACTATGTTAGTCTTTCTTGGAAGCCAACAAGTGTTTACCCAGTTAAGAGCAGGGTAACAATCAGACATGTTATGTTATAATGATTGTCGATATCTTTAAAAGCCTTGTCAAGTTCCTTTTTGAGTAACCCTCACCCCACCCTTAGAGAAATTTATCTGTGGTTCACCTCTTTGAAATACTTCATTGTTGTTCCACATTTAAGACACAATGAAAAAAAAATTGACAATGAGTTCCAGATTTTAAAAGTCACTTGCCATTCAATCCAAATTGTGAGTTTGATCGGTTACCGAACACTTTATAATGCACCCCCGGTAATTTTACGGAGATTATTTTTTTTCTTACCAATTCTTGATTATTCTGTCTTGCAATGCAGAGAAAGCTAACTAATTTACAATAAAATTCCGTTAATTTTGATTGTTATAAACTTAAAATTGAATAATTTCCATATACTGTGTTTAAATTTTGGCAATTTACATTAAATATATATTCTGTGAATACCTTGGAAAAATTATACTGAAAACTGAAATTAAAATGATGTTGTATATAGCTGCAAGAAGCCACCTGTCCCATTTCATCTTACTATATAAGTTGTGTCAGGTAATTTACAAAATCCCTACTGCATAACAAATCTATTTTTGTTGGAATGGGTAGTAATGTTTGTTCTTATTTCTAAATAAGAGTTGGTCTATGAGTGCATCTGCAACTTTTTTTTCCTAAGTGGCTTCATGGTCTTTAAATGAGAAAGCTCAGAACATTAAACATCAAAATAATATAATTTGACATAATTAGACATCAAGGAAATGCAATTAAAATGACACTGAGATATCACTACACACTTATCATAATGGCTAAAATAAAATATAATGACAAGTCCAAAAGAAAAAAATATACCATTTGATGATACACAATGGCAAGTTGTACCATAACTTAACCATCTCAGACTAGTGTAGTGTTAAATTTGTTTTTCTAAGCAATGTTTTGGGTCACTTACCACTTTTCAAGGATTTAAAGTGCTATCATTTTACTTAAAACTGTGAAATTTGGTCAGATTTAAATTTCAATTTATGTTAAAACATTCTGTAAACTGTGTTAAACTTTGACATTTGTTCCCTCTGTTCAGGGAATAACACTATATCATATTTTGAAAAATACACTAATTTTCATTTTGAAAAATATCCCTTTTTCCTCTTATGGTAATTATTAATATGAATTAATAGTAGAATTTGATATGGTTCCATATGACCATAAATACTTTATTGTATATTATCAAATTTAATAATGAATATAATGTACTTCTTTGGACAATTTTTAAAGACCAGTCTAATCTTAAAACAAAAAAATGGAGACGCACTTCTTCAGTTCACAGAAATTTCATTTTATTATATATAACCTCAGATAAATTTCAACAAATCATAATTTATTAAAATTATGTCTACTTAAAAATCTCATAGAAGGGTAAAACCATCAAAAATAAAAATAAACACACACAACACACACACATCACCCATGTATTGGCAAATCACAATTGCTGTAACAATACATTATACATTCCACATTTAAGGGCTATCAAAATTTCCATCAGTGACAAAAAGATTTGTATCCAAATGGACTGATTTTCCAGAATCCAAGAAAAAGTCTCCTAGGGTTTATTTAAAGATAAATATTTGAACAAATACTTCTTCAATTTAGGAAATTCAGAACATACGATTAAAGAATATTTGCAGTGCAGACTATATTCAATCCTTCCTTCAAAATGTGCCTTTGAGTACATAATTCTGTTTTCTCTATCTAAATTGAGCTGTCCTCCAAGGAAGTTTTCTAAAATGTGTGTCTCTGTGTGATAAATGTTCTAAGACCTAACACGCTTCATTGTATTAGTTTTACTGTGCTCTCAAATTTAATCAATAATTTGGCTTGATGTACAATATCTAGTTTCAAATATCTTTTCCATCTATACAAACACCCAGATGTCTCCTTTATATGCTATTACTATTGAGAATTCTGCTGTCAGTATTATTCTTGTACATTTTAGGTGATCGGTTTTTCTCTTGGGCATCATTTATGTTCTTCTCTGTTTTTGATATTCTTAAAACTCACCATAATATATATGAGTGTTTTTTTTAAAGATTTTATTTATTTATTTGACAGAAAGAAATCACAAGTAGTTGGATAGGCAGGCAGAGAGAGATAGAGGAGGAAGCAGGCTCCCCGCCGAGCAGAGAGCCACATGTGGGACTGGATCCCAGGACCCTGAGATCATGACCTGAGCCGAAGGCAGCGGCTTAACCCACTGAGCCATCAAGGTGCCCTATATGAGTGGTTTTTTGTGTGTGTGGCTTTTATTTTGTTTTGTTTCTGATTTCTCATGTTTGGCATCATTTTAAGTCTGGTATCTTTTATCTTTCTTTAATTCTCCAAAATTTATCCTAGTACTTATTTAAATATTTTCTTTATTTTTTTTCTCTTCTGCTGCATTTGGGCAGAAGTCATTAATTTGTTTGTTTGTTTGTTTTTCCCAACTCACGTATTCATTTTACAGCTATATTCATCTTAGTCTCCATTTATTGTATTCTTTATTTCAACAATTTTCACTTAATTTATATTCACAGTATAGTATCTTTCTTTTCTTTGTATATGTATATCATTATTTTATCATATACTTTTAAGCTATTTTTAAAAATATTTTATTTATATATTTGACAGTGAGAAATCACAAGTAGGCAGAGAGGCGGGCAGAGAGAGAGGAAGGGAAGCAGGCTACCTGCTGAGAAGAAAGCCTGATGTGGGGCTTGATCCCAGGACCCTGAGATCATGACTTGAACTGAAGGCAGCGGCATAACCCACCTAGCCACCCAGGTGCCCCTTTTAATCTATTTTTTAAAAGTACAGTCATTCTTTGGTTTTTAAGATTTTATTTATTTATTTATCTGACAGAGAGAGATCACAAGTAGATGGAGGGCAGGCAGAGAGAGAGAGAGAGAGAGAGAGAGAAGCAGGCTCCCTGCTGAGCAAAGAGCCTGATGCAGGATTTGATCCCAGGACCCTGAGATCATGACCTGAGCTGAAGGCAGTGGCTTAATCCACTGAGCCACCTAGGCGCCCCTAAGCTATTTTTTAAATTACTGTTCCAATAACACTTGGATTGCCATATAAAGTTAACCACATCATCTTTTTTAGGTAAGTAATTGTACTTTTTATGTGCATAGTTATTTTGGTCCATGAGTTCAGGTCCTCTTAGGATCATCAAATCTCTGGAAAGTCTGGGTATGCTAAGATTTTCTAAGCAACAATAAAATACATTGAAACCTGGTAGCTTAATTATAATAATGTTTTCTTCCTCAATCATTCACAATAGCATTACATTCTGAGTACCTTCCTTCTATTTTGCAGCTATAGTGTTTGGAAAAACTTGAATTGTGATATCACTGTGATAATGTGAATTAGTCAGGGTTTTTCAGAGAATCGGGAAGAGAAAAAAAAAAAAAAGGAAGATATACTCCAGGGCCAACTCTAGAAGTGACTATTAAAACATTTGTCCAAATTCAATTGAACAAAACTCAGAAATGCCATCTCCAGTGAAATACAAAGAAGATTATATATAGTTCTGGGCACACACATCTCATTTGACCTAATGATGTACATCAATGAAAGTCTGAAGGACAATCAATACTCCATGGGAGAATTTAAAAATAAATTTACTAATGAGGCCAAGAATTCAGAATCACAAATACTTCAGATCTAATATTAACTTCCTTCACTTGATGTTATTCTGTAACATAAATCATACGATCAAGTTTCAATTTTAAATTCTTACAATTTTAAATTCTTAAATCCTTATGCAGAAGCATCATTTGGAGGGAGCAGTTTTCATAATTTATCATCCATCAGGCTTTTTTAAATATTTTATTTATTTATTGGACACAGAGAGAGAGATAGAGAGAGAGAGAGAGAGATTACAAGTAAGCAGAGAGGCAGGCAAGCAGGGAGGGAAGCAGGCTTCCTTTTGAGCAGAGCCTGATATGGGGCTGGATCCCAGGACCCAGAGACCATGACTTGAGATGAAGGCAGAGGCTTAACCCACCACCCACGTGTGAGAGAGCCCCTCAGGTGCCCCTCATCCATCAGCCTTAATTGTTTGGAGGAAAATGTGTGGATGAATAATGCCTTAGGGAGCTAATCTCTCTAAAGAATTTTCAAGTCTTTACCCCTTCAAGGTTTTTGTACAGTTCTGATAGCCTCTAAACATCCAGCTGATTTCTACAATGACAGGCCTGTTAAAACCAGTCCTCAAACCAGGAATAGAGCTTGAAACATACCAGTCAAGAGCAACTTTGAGTCTTTTAAGGAATTTATCATCATTTCTTTGTTTTTGGTTCATATCTGAAATAGTTCTATATTACACTTGCATAATTTCTCCAGAGCTGACTTTGAAGGAGGCATTCAGTTCCAGCTAGTTCCATATTTTGGCAAGAACTATAATTCTATATAAAAAAAGAACATATTTTAGAGCGCCTGGGTGGCTCAGTGGGTTAAAATCTCTGCCTTCGCCTCAGGTTATGATTCCAGGTTCCTGGGATTGAGTCCCACAGTGGGCTCTCTTCTCAGCAGGCAGCCTGCTTCCATTCCTCTCTCTCTGCCTGTCTCTCTGCCTTCCTGTGATCTCTGTCAAGGAAATAAATAAAATTAAAAAAAAAACATATTTTATACCAGTTATTCATGTTTATTAACTAGGATATCACAATACAAATAATACAAACAGTTGCTCTTTATTAATACCTTCAACCAAGATCAAAAAAATATGTCATAATTTCTCCAAAAATTTAATATCATCTGATAGGTCAGATATATATAAAATTACATTTAAAGTTTTAAAAATATCAGCAAATATTTTCATTTAAATGCAAATTTCAAAGAAAATCTACTTTTCCAAACACGACTTTTTATCCTATTTTTTTAAATTTTGTCGACAATTCATAAAATGTTTAGCGAGACTATAAATGTTAGATCGACAAAATGATTAATAGATATAGGTTCAAAATATTATGTTCCATTAAAAATGATTTAGTCTTTGATGAACATGTTTGGTAATATGTAGTAACCAGATACAGTAAATTAATGACATATATAAAATTATAAGGAAATGACACCTTCCGTTCCATTATGAGTAGAGCTTTTATTTTATTTTTTTTTAAGATTTTATTTATTTACTTGTCAGGGAGAGAGAGTGAGTGAGCACAGGCAGACAGAGAGGCAGGCAGAGGCAGAGGGAGAAGCAGGCTCCCTGCTGAGCATGGAGCCCGATGTGGGACTCGATCCCAGGGTGCTGGGATCATGACCTGAGCCGACGGCAGCTGCCCAACCAATGAGCCACCCAGGCATCCAATGAGTAGAGCTCTTAAAATGCTATTTGTCACAACCTGTCATCTTGTCATTATGTAGGATTATGTAGCATTTAAAAAATGTATACTCTTCACTATGTCGTCTTTTAGAAATCTAAAATATGACATTCTATGGATTGTGTTTCCATATTCCTTTATTGCCAGTTTGAACAAATCCACATGCTTTGATTCAAAGGTAATAAATTCCTCATATTTGGAAAAATGATGTTTATTTTTGTTCTCTCACCCTTAGCAGGTGGTTTCATTTTAGCACACTTCACAGTTATAATTTAATGCTTATTAAATACAATTATTATGATCTACATAGATGAATGAAACTTTTATTTTATTAAAATCTTTGCCAAAAAAACTGTTATTTTTAAAAACGTATTTCCTTTGAAGTGTTATTTTTGAGCATCCAGAGAGGATCTTGGAGTGTGGAAATATGCAATTTTTAAGTAGGTATGAAATGGTTATTTATATGATTGTTTCTTTAAGGCTTATGCATATTGTCCATTATATGCTATAAAATATTTTGAAAGGAAATTTAAGGTATGTTTTACATAGTTTATTGTTGGGAAAAAATATTGAAATGACTTATGAAATTCAGTATACTCTCAACATTAATTTTTTCTGAAATTTACCAATTGTCTACTGAACCTATTATATGGCAGATATTACTTCAGACTACACTGGTAAATGAAATACTTGGCTTTGTAGAACTTTTATTTTAAAGGGTGATTCAATTAAAAGCTATAAACCTTAATAAAAATTGCATAGTGTATTCAAAAATGATGAGTACAATGGGGAAAAAGAAAAATTAGATCAGGGTGAGAAAAATCAAGGTTGCTAGGCAGGGGATGGGGAGTTAAGAATTTTAATAGGAAGATCAGGGTAGTTACAATGAACCTGACAACTGAACAAAGGTATGGAAAGGTGATGAATTTGCCCAGAACTATCAGCAATAAGGTCACTCCAGACAAAGGAATTGGCTATCTTGAAGGCCATAAGGTTGGATCATGCCTGGCATATCTGAGGAATAGCAAGGAGACCACTGTGAGTGGCTGAAGAGTAGCAGGGAAAGAGGTCACAGAGGTTAAATGAGTGGCTAGATCATGTAAAAGCTTAGAAGTCATTGTAAAACTCTGGCTTTTATATTTGGAAACTTACTGTGTGATAGAATTTCTGCTAATAACTGAGAGTTCAAATGTCCATAAAATTTCAAGGATTCTTTTTCTTGTAAGACAGAATAAAGAAAAAGAGTTCATGTTTTCACATGGTGTAACAAATGCTCGGAGATACAAGTGTAGGAAGCTATGGGAGCACAGAAGAAGGCACCAAAATCACACCAATATATTTGATGACTGTGAATATATATAAATTTGTATTTTCTAGATTTTTTTATAGTCATGGAATCACACAGTATATACTATTCATTGCCTGGCTTTTCTTTTCTCAGCATCATTACTTTGAGAATATTAATCTGTTTAATGAATAGATCATAATTTGTCTTTGCTCTATTGATGGACATTGATGAACATTTCCACTGTTTTCAATTCTTAAAAATAAACCTGCTATGAAATGCATATACAAGTCCTTGTATGAACATAGGGTTTGTTTCTCTTGGTTAAATGCCTTGAAGTAAAATGGCTATTCGTGTAACTGCAACATATTTTGCATTTAAAAAAATTTTCAAACTATTTTACAAAGTGGTGGTATCATGATATATGCCAACAACAGTTTAGATTTTTTGTTCCTTCTCAATCTAGCTCAGAGGAAGTACAATTAGCCTTCATAATTTTAGCCATTCTAATAGATATGTAAGCATGTCTCATGATTTTAATTTGTATTTCTTTAATGTCTAAATGTTGAGAAATTTGTCATGTGCTTATAAGCCATCCATATCCTTTTGGTGACATGTCTCTTCAATAATTTTCTTCACATGTAAAATTGGATACTCTGTTTGGTTATTAGTAAGGTATTTTATTTTTATTCATTTTTTAATAATCAGAGTAGATGTCCATTATCAGATATATAATTTGCAAATCCCTTCTCCATCTTTACGGTTTCTCAATGGAGCTTTGATATCTGTGTCTTTCAAGAAATATGCTACTTCTTTCCTGGTACACGGAGGTATGACTCGAACATTATCAATGTTGACCTTTGCAAAGAAAATCATGGAATAAGATATATGTAGTTTGCGGTTGTTGGGAGTATTCTGTAATATCAAGCATATCTAGTTAGTTGATAATTTGTTCAAGTCTTACATATCTTACCAATTTGATGACCATTTGTCCATATAATCTTAAAATAAAGATGTTGAAACTTTTTTCCATTTCTCTTCTAAGGTAGAAGTTATGATTTTTGTTCTTAGTTTTTCCCTATATATCCCCAAATCTGTGATTAAGTATTAAAAGTCAAGCATTATTATACTCCCTGATGAATTCATCCTTTTACTATTCTGTAATTTTGACTTGATCTTTATGTCGGATAATGAAATTTGCTTTAAATCACTTTTCATTATCCTGATATAACCACCAAAGTTATAGTGTGATTAGTGTTAATATAGCATAGCTTTTCTTTACTTTATAAAGCACTTCTATATTTAATCCTGGAAAAAAAAAAGAGCTTTTTAGCTCTGGAAGCATCTTTCCAAATTATCTTTTCCCTTTTTTTTTTTTAAATGAATCAGTAGCAGTTTTTGTTAAGGGACCTAAACTGAAAGTAGGTTTAGAACTTTATTTATTACTTTATTTATTTAGTAAAAGGTTTTATTTTGTTTATTGACAGCGAGAGAGAGAGAGAGAGAGAGAGAGATTGAGGAAGCGCACAAGCGGGGGTAATCACGTGCAAAGGGAGAGGAAGAAGCAAGCTCCTTGGGGTGCAAGTAGTCCCATATAGGGCAGGATCCCTGTACACTGGAATCATGACCTCAGCCAAAGGCAAACATCTGCTTAAACAAATGAGTCATCCAGGTACCCCTCAAAAATTTAAAAAAAAAAATTCCTTTTTAAAACATTCTGTTTCTTTTTTTTTTTTTAAAGATTTTATTTATTTATTTGACAGAGATCACGTGTAGGCAGAGAGACAGGCAGAGAGAGAGAGAGAGGAGGAAGCAAGCTCCTGTCGAGCAGAGAACCCGATGCGGGACTCCATCCCAGGACCCCGAGATCATGACCTGAGCTGAAGGCAGTGGCTTAACCCACTGAGCCACCCAGGTGCCCCTTTCTCTTTTTTTAAACTATTTTATTTATTTGACAGACAGAGAGACAGGAAGAGGAACTATAAGCAGGGCAGAGGGAAAAGGAGAAGCAGGTTTCCCACTGAGCAGAGAGTCTGATGTGGGGCTGCATCCCAGGACCCTGGGATCATGACCTGAAAAGAAGGGACACTTATGGAGGAAGCCACCCAGACACCTCTTTTCTTTGTTTTTAATATATGGCAACTGATGCTTCCCAGCCATGAGGAGCATATTACCCATTGATAAAATCTTTGATAACAACCTATTTAAAGAGGTGTGTAAATATATACTTACTCAGATTTATACACTTTGTGTTTCCTCAGAGTTTGGGGCTGGACCCCATGGTCACAACACTGCTTCGAGTCTTTGCCTTCCCATCTTTTGATACCAGGTATTTGGTCAGCAAAGCAAATTAGTATCAAAATTAATAAGCCCTTGGCACCATATCTCTGGAGCAGGGGTTGCTCTTAGCCAAGGCCCAGAGCAGTTGATGTGCCCTTGCTAGTGCTATAGCCCCAAGGACTAGGTCCCTGCCACCAGAACTCAGTCTTACATGTTACGCTAAGCAGACAAAACCAAAACAGGAAAGCTCCGACAGCTTTCACTGGCATGCCTCATCTCCCACTCCCTCAACATCCAGGCAGTACCAGATGCCAGGGAGGGGTCTTGGTCCAACATATGGGAGGGAAAGAAGTAGCCACGAGCAAGTACCTGCCTCTCTGTGCCTTTCTTTCATGAGCAGGTTATAAGGAGGAGGAAGAGGAAGGGGAAGAGAGGTGAACTTCAAGGGGTGAAGGCCTCAGGTAGGCAGCTGGCTCCTGCCAGTAGGAAAGGGACAAAGGAGAAGGCAGTGAGTCTGGCAGGGAGGGTTTGGGGTAAGGGTTACAGCTTATGACAGAATTGGACAGGAGTAATAGAAGATACTAGTCATTTGAGTCCACCATTGGCAAGCTGGGCTTGGTGTCAGGGCAGATAGGCCTCCCTGGGCAACGGCACATGAGAGAAGGTGGAATTCTTCTCTGAGGAGCAGGTGGAGCTTTGGGTGTTGGGAAAGCATAGACAGTGTTATTCCAGGGCCAAGGACAGGTCCGGGTACTCCTGGTTGGAGGTCAAGGCCACAGTATGATCCAGGTCTTCTACCAGCAGCTTGAAGGTACCACATGCCAGCCACCCCTCATTATTGTGTATAACTCTCTGGTGCACTTATTGGCTTATCCATCAAATGACTCCTTCAGCAGCTTGAAAACCACCTCCACAGGCACTCCAGGATATGGGAGGCTTCCAGAGTGAAGATTTTGCCCAGGATCACCCCAAAAGACCAGAAGTCACTCTGGTGGATGTAGATCTGGACAAACATTGCCTTAGGGACCATCCACTTTACAGGCAGTCCACTGTTGGCTGTCTTTTTATAGTAACAGATGTGGTGATATCTCTGGCAAGGCTGAAGTCTGAGATCTTCATCATGTTGTCCTTTGTCACCAGCACTTCCCTGGTGGCCAGGTCTTGGTGTATGCACTTCTTGGAGGCAAGGTACTCTATGCCACAGGCTACCTGATAGGCACAGGATACCAGGACCTTGGAGGAGAGTTGCTCTGCTGCATTGTGGCTGATATTGTAACAATACTCCAGGTCAGGAGGCCTCTGGGCCTGAAGGTACTCTTGTATGTTGTCTTTGGAGGCATATTCCGTGAGAATGTACGAAGGACCGTCCTGTGTGCAGGACCCAGCAGGTAGATGGTGTCCTTGTGCTGTCCAATCATCTTCATCATCTCCGTTTCTGAGATTAGTTTTGACAGGTCTTTCTCTGTTGCATCTGACTTCAACATCTTCACAGACACTTTAGTCAAATGGTTGGATTTGTCTTTGTCCAGCCCAACGGCCTCCTCCAACACCACCTGCCCAAAATAGGCCTGTCTTAGGGGTCTGCCTAAACTGCCTAAAACCAGCCTGTCTCAAGGCAGTTATGAACTCTAGATTATCCTCAAAAACATTAAACCACAAGCTAAAAATTCTCTTCACTAGGTCTCTGTCGCAGTTCTAATTTTCTTATCTTTCATCATTTATCTTTTTCCTAATTCTTATTTTCAGTATAGTTTATTTTGCTTCCAGGTGTTTCCCCTGGTTTCCCTGTGCTGTTTCATAGGGAAGAATTATCCTGTCATAAAATTATTTCTTGAGCATTCATTACATCTCTCAGTTAAAATGGGTTCTTTTATGGTATTGATTCATTTGAGTTTTCTCTAAATGGGAAGAATTTTCAAAATGGTGTTTTCCTCAAGGTTCAGAGTATGTCTTAGCCTCATCTTTACTCTTTTTGAAATTCACTTTTCAAATTCTTGTCCCTCTTTTTATCTTTTTAAATTAAAATGTTTTATTTTTACTATTTTGTTATTTGAGTATAGTTGATATTCAGTGTTACATTGGTTTCAGGTTTCCAATATCTCCATACATTATTCTATTATCAGTACAAATATAGCCACCGTCTCTCACCATATAACACTATTATAATATCATTGACTATATTCTCTACACTGTCCCATATCTCTTTTTAAAATCTCTGATTTTTATGTTTTCTGTTATTCCAATTTTCGACCATCATTTTACTTGGTTACTTTAATAAAATACGCCTGATTACACACGCTTTGCTGAAAACCATAGCATTTGATTTATAGTAGTCTTCTTCTTCTTCTTTTTTTTTAAATTAACATATAATGTATTATTATCCCCAGGGGTACAGGTCTGTGAATCTCCAGGTTTACACACTTCACAGCACTCACCACAGCACATACCCTCCCCAATGTTCATAATCCCACCACCCTCTCCCTACCCTCCCCACCCCCCCGGCAACTCTCAGTTTGTATTGTGAGATTAAGAGTCTCTTATGGTTTGTCTCCCTCCCGATCCCATCTTGTTTCATTTACTCTTTTCCTATCCCCCAAACCCCCCATATTGCACCACCATATCAGGGAGATCATATGATAGTGTCTTTCTCTGGTTGACTTATTTTGCTAAGCATAATACCCTCTAGTTCCATCCATGTCATCGCAAATGGCAAGATTTCATTTCTTTTGATGGCTGCATAGTATTCCATCCTTTAAAACCAATTATATATATATACATATCATTCATTTGTTGATGGACATCTAGGTTCTTTCCATAGTTTGGCTATTGTGGATATTGCTGCTATAAACATTTGGTGCACGTGTCCCTTTGGATCATATAGTAGTCTTCTTTACCTCTATCAGAACCCCAGGAAGCTTTATTTATTTATTTACTCACATAAACAGATGATCCAACACAACGTTTTTTGATGTTCAAATGTATTATAATGTCTACCGCTTAACACTATGCTTACTGCTCTCTTTCACTGTCTGACTAAATCCTCATCATCACTATGCCATTTAATCAGAAAGAACATTTGAACTCAGAGTTCTCTCCATATCAGGGAATGAAGACTCCACCCTTCTGTTTGTGCAGGTAAAATAAATGTTGATATTGTCTGTCCTGCACATACTCCATCCTGTTAACCAGAATATTCACCATCAAAATATATACAAAATAAAAACCATACCTCGGGGCGCCTGGGTGGCTCAGTGGGTTAAGCCTCTACCTTCGGCTCAGGTCATGATCCCAGGGGCCTGGGATCGAGTCCCGCATAGGGCTCTCTGCTCAGCAGGGAGCCTGCTTCTCCTCATCTCTCTCTCTGTCTGTCTCTCTGCCTATTTGTGATCTCTCTCTCTGTCAAATAAATAAATAAAATCTTTAAAAAAAAAACATACCTCACCACTTCTATTACCACCCAGCATGCTAAAAACACCATCGTATGTTCCTGAATTATTGACTTGATTGATAACCCCACTTCCACACATACTGCACTCCTTTCTCCCTGCAAATTTATTTTGGTACAGCAACTTAACCTAAAAATCAAGTCAGATGATTTTATTGTGCTGTTGAAAGTCTTTTGGTATCTTCCCCTTTCATATTAAATAAAAACTGAAGGCGTTTCAATGTACTAGAAGGTCATGCATCAATACGTTCTTCCTCTCTCCACCACTATGAACTCCTCATTGGCCTCCTTGCTTTTCCTCAAAAGTAACAGACCAGCTGTTCACACAAAGCCTATATACTTACTTGCTCTGCCTACAGCAATCTTTTTCTTTAATATTTGTATAACACCCTCCTTTACTTCCTGGGTCTTTGTGCAAATAACATCTCATAAATGAGATATAACCACCCAACACAAAATAAAATTAACTTTCATCCCAGCATTCTCCAATGGCTTTTACCTTTCTTGTATTTCTTTGGAACACTTATCACCATCAACCATCAATCATTATTCTATTACTGGTTTATTTTCTTATTGGAGACAGAGAGAGAGAAAATTGGGAGGGGGCGTAGAGGGAGAAGAAAACACCCCACTGCCTAGAAAGCCTGCTGGGGAGTTACATCCCAGGACCCTGAGATCATGACCCAAGCCAAAGGCAGTCACTCAATGGACTGAGCCACCGAGGTGCCCCTCTATTATTGGTTTATTTCACTATTATATTTCAAAAGAATGTAAGCTCTTTGTGGTCAGGTATTTTATATGTTTTATTAATTGAAGTATTCTCAGAAAGGTTGCTGGCAGATTGTAAGGGCTCACTAAACTGTTTTTTGTTGTTATGATTGGCTCCTTTATGGGCTTTATCTCTTACGCTAGAAGTCTATCCTTCAGATGTAAGCAATAAGAATAGAGCCCTGCTGCCTGTTCAAATGAGTAAAAAGCCTGTATTAAGTGGATATTTTAAAAGCTAAATGAATGGCTTAATAGTTGTATATAGGGGGAAAGGGAACATATTTCCACGGTTTAGAAGTGGAGTTCTTTTATAGAGTTCTTGTACAAGCCTACACTATTGAATGATAATGGGCAGTTGTACATTCCAATTATACAAACACTTTGGTAATTTATATCCTTTTTTTGTAATTCATGACTGGATCATTTAATTCCTTTGGAGCATTATAGCATTTCAATTTTTAATGTTCAATAAACTTATTGGGGTTGCTACCTTTTCCATTCAAATGGAGAAATAGTCATGATTTCATCTAAAGAAAGTGTTATTGATTGTGTTGTTTTCTAGGAATGAGTCGCACATGCTAGTTTAAAAGTTTTGTTAAATTCCCAAGTCTGTCACTGATAAAAGCCTTTTGTAGATTAATAACTTGATCAAAACAGAAAAGTTATGTAACACTCAATTGTTATACTATCTTTGTTTCCATCTTGCATTGTAATAACACCCATCTTAACTCTATTTAAGACAAGTAATCGCCAGATGGATTTCTGGCATTGATTGCATGATATGAAATCTAGTATAACTAAAAGTTTTTGGTTTCAGTAGCATATAAATCAATTTAGAAAAATATATGTATTTGAATATAAGATAAAGTTTTAAATTATTTGGCAATAGTAAACCAAACTTTTTTTTTTTGTAAATTTGTATTTTCTAAAATTTCATTGAGCTCTTTTGCAATAAGAAACAAGTTACAAAAAATTAAGGTTTATTTACCCCAATTCAAAATTATTAGGAATATAATCATAGAGGTTGAAATATTTAAAATATTGAACCCAAAATATTTTATTAGGTAAATTCATGAATGCTGAGCATTCACTGTTAAAATATACTAATAGTATTGATAGACTGGTAGAAGCCTAAAATCAAATATTTAGTAAATATTTATATCCATATTGGGCGCCTGGGTGGTTCAGTGGGTTAAGCCGCTGCCTTCGGCTCAGGTCATGATCTCGGGATCCTGGGATCGAGTCGCGCATCGGGAACTCTGCTCAGCAGGGAGCCTGCTCCCCTCTCTCTCTCTCTCTGCCTGCCTCTCTCTCTACTGTGAACTCTCTCTGTCAAATAAATAAATAAAATCTTTAAAAAAAATATTTATATCCATATCTTTTCATGGCGTGGTAATTCATTTCTCTAGCATTAAATAATATTCCATTGTTTGCATGTACTACACTTTATTTGACCTTTCACCTATGGAAGGATGTCTTGGTTGCTTCCAAGCTTTTGTCAGTTATGAATAAAACTACTATAGACTTCTTTGTGGGTATAGATTTCATCTTCTTTGGATAAATACCAAGAACTGCTACTGCTGAATCATCTGGCAAGAATATGTTTAGTTTTGTGAGAAACTGCCAAGTTGTTTTCCATTCTTTATTCTCAATAGACATGGAAGAACATTCCTGTTGCTCCACATCCTCACCAACATTTCATGTTCTGTTGTCAGTGTTCTGGATTCTGGGTATGTACTGGTGTCTCTTTTTTGTTTTAATTTGCATTTTCCTGATGACACATGATGTGAAGCATCTTTTTATATGCTTATTTGCCATCTGTAATATTTTCTTTTGTTAGGTATCTGCTAAGGTCTTTGGCTCATTTATAATCAGGTTTTTCCCCCATTGTTGAGTTTTAAGGGGTCTTTGTGTATTTTTGATTAACAGTCCTTTTCCAGATGTGTATTTTGCAAATTTTTTCTCATAGTCTGTGCTTTGCCTTTTCATTCTCTTGGCATTCTGTTTCACAGAGTAGACATTTTTAAATTCAGTGCTTGTGCTTTTGTAGCTAAAGTTATTGCCAAAACCAAGGTCATTTAAATTTTCTTCTATATTAGCTTCTACATGTTTCATGTTTAGGTTTATAATACAATCTGAGTTAATTTTTGTGAAGAGTGTATGATATCTGCCTGGATTTATTTTATTTTATTATTTTATTTTATTTTATTTTATATTTTTACATTTAGCTTCACCATTACTCCAGAACCATTTGTTTAAAAGATTGTATTTTGCTCTCTTGTATTGCTTTTGCTTTTATATTAAATATAAAATATAATTGATAATATATATTCTGTTCCTTTAATCTAGTCTTTCTGTGGTATTACAATATCTTGCTTACAATTATCGTTTTGGTAAACTTATTTAAAACTATTTTATTTATCTATTTGACAGAGAGAGAGATCACAAATAGGTAGAGAGACAGAGAGAGAGATGAGGAGAAGCAGGCTCCCTGCTGAGCAGAGAGCCCTATGTGGGACTCGATTCCAGGCCCCTGGGATCATGACCTGAGCCGAAGGTAGAGGCTTAACCCACTGAGCCACCCAGGCGCCCCATCGTTATGGTAAACTTTGAAGGCAGTCCTCAGTCTTTGTTCTCCTTCAACACTATGTTGACTATTGTGAGTCTTTGCCTCTCAATATAAACGTTAAAATAAGTTGTTAATATTAAGCAAAATGAGACCTCAGGGATCTGAGAGATGTCTAAGAAGTACTTGATACATCCCTTGGGTATGGTTTATTGAAGTGTCCACCTGTCTGAAAGCTGGGGAATCTAGATAAGGGAGGGAAAATTAGTTATGATAAAACATATCAACAAACATCAATAAATTTTGGAAGACTAATTGTCATGGCTCATATACAATATGAACAACAGAGTGACTATTAAAAAGAAAGCATCAGTTATGTTTATTGTGAAATTTTTTATTCAAAATAAAGCAATGAGAGGGGAAGACACAATGAGAAAATTACCATTTTTTAAACGGTAAACTTGTTACCAAATAGAATAGGTTTTATATTCTAAGTAGTATATTGAAAAGTAAAACATTGGGGCACCTGGGTGGCTCAGTGGTTTGGGCTGCTGCCTTTGGCTCAGGGTCCTGGGATCGAACCCTGAATCGGGCTCCCTGCTCCGCAGGAAGCCTGCTTCCCTCTCTCTCTCTCTCTCTCTCTCTGCCTGCCTTTATGCCTACTTGTGATCTCTGTCTGTCAAATAAATAAATAAAATCTTTAAAAAAAAAAGAAAAGAAATGTAAAACATTAAAAAATAAAATTTTAATTTAAAAAATTATGTAATTTTTAAAAAGGGTTAAAAATAGCAGAACCATTTTTCTTATAACTGGAAAATACACTGTATATATATCTATCAAAAATACTTGTCGGGCGCCTGGGTGGCTCAGTGGGTTAAAGCCTCTGCCTTCAGCTCAGGTCATGATCCCAGGATCCTTGGATCATGTCCCACATCGGGCTCTCACCTCAACAGGGAGCCTGCTTCCTCCTCTCTCTCTGCCTGACTCTGCCTACTTGTGATCTCTGTCAAATAAATAAATAAAATCTTTTATAACAAAAATTCAAAAAAATAACTTTCATGTCTGGAATCAGGAGCATATGGAAAAAAATATCTGAGGACAGTACTTCTGCCATGTTTTGTGCCTTGTTAATATTTTAAAACAGTCAGGCAACTTTTAGCTTTATTGAAATACCTGCTAAGATACCAGCAGTGCATTTTGGAGCCCTATGACTATAAAAATTACTTGCAAGTATTCAAAATGTTTACTATGGTGTCACTATTTATGGCCACCACCAAGCACGTTTCAGAAGTAAGCATAACTGTTACTCTTCTGTAAGGCAAAAGGGCATGTTTTCAGGAGTTCCATCTGCTGTACCAGGAGGTGAATCAAGTAATGATTTTTGTCTAACTTTTCAATCTAACATTCCTCATTCCACATTATAATAATAAAAACTAGGAGGGGACTAAAACAAACAAACAAACAACTACAACTACAACAACCAGCTTTTCCTTCACTTGGAAAGTAAATATAACCTTATGAGTAGCCTGAAATTTATTTTTAAATATTTTTAAGATAAGCATTTTTGTTAGAAAACCATATATTTTATATTACTAAGAAATAACAGGCAAAGTTTTATTAACTTCTAAAAAGTCTAGTTACTTCTATTTATCTATTAACTCATCTCTTTATGAAGTAGAACATGATCACAACTATTGTATCTACCCAAGTTTGTATGCTTTGGTTATTTTATGTTTGCTATTTCCTTGCTTAATTTTTACAATATTTGATACATAATAGTATCTTTAAGTCCATCTACGGTTTCACAGAATTTGTTTGAACTTCATAAAAATGTACCATACTTTTTGCACTGTCCTTGTTTTACTTCTCCATTAACTTTCCAAGATATATTCACTTTAGAGTGTGTAGCTATCATTTATTTTTATTCCTCCATAGTGCTATATTTACAAATTTGTATTTATCTGTACTTTTAAAAATATCTTAATTATATACTATTTCTCATCTCACGTAACACTCACGTTACTTCTACACTTATCAGATATTATGTAACTGAAAACCACAACTCAGCAACAATATAGCACCATTTTTCAAAATTAAATGGCTTACCAGAATTCTTTAATTCTATCCTTTATTTGTATTAGATGACCCTTTATTCTGGTATTTGGCATTGTTCATATGGAGGAAAGCTTATAAGTTGATATTCCATAAATAGAAGGATTTATTATGATTGATTAATTATTTTCATTTAGAATGCATAGAATATGGTTGATTTAACATTTCTTTCTTACTCTCTGCCTGGAACATAGTGCTATCTATGTAATAGCCACTAAAATATTAAGTTAACTACCTAGACTTTAAACTTCATATGAATAGGAATAACATACAGAACTCTTCTCAGATTGGGACACCTGGGTGGCTCAGTCAGTTAAACGCCTGAGGCTTTAGCTCAGGTTATGATCTTAGGGTCCTGGGACTCAGTTCTGCAACCGATTCCCTGCTTAGCCGGGAGTTTGCTTCTCCCTCCCCCTGCTGCTCCCCCTGCTTGTGCTCTCTCTCACTCTCACTCTTACAAATAAATAAAATTAAAAAAATAAATTCTTCTCAGATAGCTAATATAGAATATCATCTTTGTATTCATCAAAGGGAAAGTGCCATTAATAATGAAATTCAGACTACTTCAAATTCATTTTTTAACCAGTAAGAAAGTACTGAAAACAAGCCAAAAATGGCTTTAATGAATTAAAGAAATAGACTGATTTTCAATATCTTAATGTTTCTAAAAGATATTGCAAGATTTTTATACTAGATATCAGTGTAAATATTCATTATACAAGGATATTCTAAAAATAAACCTGAGAAAACTACTTGACATATATGATGACAAAAACGAGTTTGACTAAAGTCAGTTTGGGTAAAACTTACAACACCTACCACCTGAAACTCTTGTTCTATAATCTAATTATTTTAATTTACAAAAATACAAAAATAATATATCAGAGTAAGTCTATTGATAGCTTTGAAGGTATGCTCTGGTTGTGCACTGTTTACTATTTAAAGGGGAATCAAATATGTGATGCTTATGGTGTGACTATATTAAAATTCAACAAGTTCAGAAGCATACGAGGAATAGAATAAAGACAAAAGATGACCCTTACTTATCCTAAAGATAGACAATGGTATATATGTGCTAGTTGGGGAGAGAATCCAGTCAGTAGATGGAGGATGTGGTAGTGGAAAAAAAAACACACCACGTTTTGGTTGAACGTTTAGCACTATATTTAACAAAGTGAAATTGTGTGTTAATAGCCTCGAATAAAATCCAAAAAATATTTTCAATTCATTGAAGATTATTTAGGAAAAACTTGAAAAATACAACTTGATAAGGATTCCAATAAAAGATTCATAAGCAATACAAGTTTCAGAATTTTTAGTATATTTTCCCTAAAAAGCCATTTGATTTAAATTAAAGAGAATTCTATTTACCTGCCACTTAAATAAGAGGAAATTATTTGGTTTTGTAATAAGTCAATAAAATAAATTAACATATCTTTAGAAAACAGATAAATAAAACAGAAAATAATAGTGCTTAATCTGTTCAGCAAACATTTATAAAATTCCTTGCCATCAGCTAGCTCTGGAGTTCTGCTAGGTGAGTAAGGCCATGTATGTTACTGCTCAGAGTACTGACGCAAAGCAATTGTCTCCTTCGCATCCATTTGTTGCCGTTGATATGTCATGCTATGTTGTTTAGAGATACATAAATGGCCCTACATGAAGGCCTTTTTTTGTGTGTATATGGGTGACTGTGATTTAACTTTCAAATCAGATGGCTCCTGATTTACAATGATTCAACTTATGATATATTTGGCAATGATGTGAAAGTGAAAGTGATTCAGTAGAAACTGTACTTTGAATTTTGAATTTGGGTCTTTATAAAAAGGGCCAGTGACATGTGGTATGGTGCCGTCTTGTGATGCTGGGCAGGGGCAGTGAGCCACAGCTCCCAGTCAGCTAGAAGTTTACAGGGGTGAACACCTGATATTCTTACAACCATTCTATATATAACTATTCTTTTTTTAGTGTAATATTTAATAAATTGCATGTGATATTTGATACATTGTTATAAAATAGGCTTTGCTTAAGATGATTTTGCCCAAATGCAGGCAAATGTAAGTGTTCTGAGTATGTTTAAATAAGCCTAAGGTAATCTATGATATTTCATAGTTTAGGGGTATTAAATGCATTTTCAATTTTTTATGTGTGTCTCTTACATAGCCCCCTTGTAAGCTGAGGAACATCTCTATATGTATATGTAGCCTTGGTATGGCTTACATATTATTGGCATGAAACATCTAGAACAGTACGTGTGCCATATAATTGTCTACAGCATCAAACAAGTTTCTTGAAAACTTGTGCCAAAGGGGTTATGTCTTTAAGGATTCTTATTTCAGAAGGGTTCTCTCAAACGTAAGATTTTTCAGAAGTTAAGTGAAAATCTGACCAAACTAAACATTTTTCTATTTTCCCTAGTGAGCAAAGATAGCTAAAATCTATCTGCCATTTTCAACACTGGACTCAATGACTGTAATTCTAATTTAAGAACAGATTCTTTATATCAAAACCACATGTTGGCCTAATCTTACACAATATTCATAAATCTCACTCAGAGCCTTGGACACTTTTATTTGTAGAGTCTATATGGTACTACGGACATTCATCTTTTTTGACCTCATAGCTTCATTATGTCTATACTTTTGAAAATACATGCATCATAGTTCCATTGTAAAATGTCTGGGTTCTAAAATGTGCTATGCTATCAAAATGGTAATAAGAACATACAAATGACCTGATGTAATGAACTGGACCAGATTGCCAGATATCACATTTCATACCAGAAAGATTTAGTGGTAAGTTTTAAAATGGCCAGCTATACTTCGACTGAATTATAACTCATTTAACTTCTTTCTTTGTGTACAGTATTATACATTAGTCAGTACTATAGTAAATAAGTACTTTTGACAGATGTAAATATGCTGTAATAAAAATGTTTTTCTTCTTTCTTTTAGTCCTTTTTACTTGTAAGACTAGCGACAAATAATATGCCTCCTCCAAAATAATTTGCGATCCAAATTTATCGCTAAATGAATTTATTGCACAGAAAAAAATATATATATATATATACACTTACAGTAGATATGTTCAAAAATAGTTACACAACAGCAGGGCCCTAAATGTAAGCAGTGTAGTTGTTTTGTTTTGTTTTGTTTTTTTGTTTAAAAAAAAAAAGAGGTTATGTGAAATATTGGAATTTTATTTCCAGGCCTAGTATTTCAAGACAGTTAACTACACTTACGGTGTCAACAGCCTCTTGTTGGCAGTATGATTTTATTGGCTCCATGGTATAACAGCAAGAATTTACTATTGCTTCTTTCTTTTATGACACACACAGAAAAAAAATTGACACATTTGCTCAAGACCAACCAGAATCATTTTAACCTATCAAAATTGATGGGAGGCCTTCACTGCCAAAGTTACAATTCATTGCAGACAATCTGCTACTCCCATTATGATAAAGGAGAGAAGAGTCATAGTCAGGGAAGAAAGCTAGATTAATACTTGTAATTATCATTGAATTATTTAGCCTGCTATAGGTTTATTATTATTAGTGTCATTTGTTAATTTTCTCTCATTTTATTCAACACAACTGTGAGTAATTACCCTACCTAATATTTCTCTGTATTGGTTGACTAGCTAGCAAACATTCATGAAAATACCCATTAGCCACACATATAAAATGCTGCATTATGATGCTGTTGAATCAGAACATACCACTACCTGATCCTGTAGCTCTTTGTGGATTTGCAAATCAATTAATTCTATGTTTATCGGATTCTTCCCATACAATTAGAAAATTTATAATAGAGTCCATGAACATTATTAGTTTTACCATTTTAAACCAGCAATCACACTTTGATTTTTACAACAAAAGCAGAAATATAAACACACACATTTGGATCAGTTTTCTGTTAGTCTGTCTGGACTTCAAAATCCTATTCCTCAAGATAATGCACACCAAAGTTCTGGATTAAACAAGAAATTAGATGGCACCTGAACACTTGGTTTAATATTCTCAAAAGGACTATGCAACTCATTTCTTACATTATGACATTGTTTTACAAAGATCCACACTTTTATAATGTTAGTATTTTTAATAATCAATAAAGTCAATTAATCATGATTAAAAATCAAACATAAAAATTTCTACTTTTTGCTTTTGCCCCCTCCATTTAGAACTTATTTATAGCCTGATAATTCAAAAGTCCCTATGTTTATGAAATCTGGACAGAAATAGCTCTAAGATCCCATTCAGAACTTGATATTAATCTAAGTCTTTTGGCTCCATTTATCCTGAGAGCAAAGAGTAGGACAAAGGATTTGAGTACTGTTAGTTTATCTGGGAGATTATCCCAGGTAGAAAAGAATGGGAAAGTGATACAGTGAAGAAGCAACTTTGTCAAAGAGATACATTGTTGATATAATTGTTGTGGATAGAAAATGAAGGCTTGCTTTTACTGAATGGTCCTGAGAATCTTCTTTAAGTTGTCCTCATGAAGACCCGAAAACTGACAATTTTATCTATGGTTCTTATTTCCACTTCACTGAGAGCTGTCCTCAGAGGACATTAACTCTCCTACACTTTTGGGTTGTATTGGACACATTCTAAAATGAGAGAGAGAACATGAGATGCTATCAGTGTTAAGTAACTGCAATTTCCCATGGAACTATCCACCACAGGTTTGGCTATAATCAGGTGTTGGGCGTTGATATCAGCGGGATTTGAGGCAGTATCATTTTAGTTTAATCATTATATCTGAAATTTCCAAAAACTTCAACTGATGAAACATTGATTATAAATCTATAAACATAACAATAAATCTACAGTATTCAAATTATTTTCATAGAAATACACAAAGTATCAATTGATTAATATTTTAATGTTACAAAATACTCAACTGAAAGAATTTGCTCATAGAACAACGTGTAAGAAGTAGAACTTAGGTTTAGGTTAGAACTCAGGATGCATTTGAGACTCAGTTAAGAAATAGAACGGAGGGACGCCTGGGTGGCTCAGTGGTTTAAGCCACTATCTTCTGCTCAGGTCATGATCCCAGGGTCCTGGGACCGAGCCCCAAATCGGGCTCTCTGCTCTGCAAGGAGCCTGCTTCCTCCTCTCTCTCTCTGCCTGCCTCTCTGCCTGCTTGTCATCTCTCTCTGTTAAATAAATAAATAAAATCTTAAAAAAAAAGAAATTGAATGGATGTCTGACTATCTTATAGGTTTGCTAAAAATCAGGGACTTTGTGTTCACGTGTGGCTATGCAGGAATTTTTAACTTTCTCTAAGAAGTTATTAGATTTGATTATATAATGGCAGTAAAGGATGGGGAAAAGCAAAGTACAAACCCCATAAAGACAAAGACACTGAGTACGAGAAAAGAGTAATAGATAAGAAGAATCAATGCATTTGAGGAAAGTGGGAATTGAAATACACAATTATTGTTGATTTTTTTAGATGGAGAAAACAAACCTAGCTTGCAAGAAGGAAATAACAGAAGACATGTTGTGATGTGAGGCAGAGTTCTGGAAAAGGCAGTAACGTGGAATAAAGGAGTAGGGACAGCATATCAGGTAATTTGGATAGGAAGGAGTTAGGAGATAATTGCTTGATAAATTTTATATGGCCCACTTAAATGCACAGATTTCTCTTCTTTAATTTATATGGAGAACAGGGTGTCCTTTCTCTTCCCTTTCAGAGCACCAGAGGTGTACTCTTTCAGACTGAAAACCTAAAAAGCTCAGGACTCAGTTGCTTAAGCACAGCTGAGAGGACATATTTCAATTAAGATTTACATTTTGCTGTATGTAGTAGATTTTCAAAAGTGGTTTAAGCCTATTTTTTCATTTAACAAGAAGTCTACAGAGAGTGTTTTCTGGTGTTGGTTCAGAGTGTCCATCCCTCTGAACAGATTTTTCTCTCAAAGTCCGGGGCAAGAAATCAATTGTTACATATGTATTCACTAAAAAAGCAGCTGGAAGATGCTGAGCACTGTGGCCCAGGAGATCAAGGCACCAGCACACACTTGTGAGTGGTGAGCTCCCAAGGCTGGAGGAAAATTCTAGAATAAAGTGCTCATTAGAGAGCCATACCTTTTCTCCTGTTTCCTTACCTCTCTGCACTACCCTCTTGTATCCACAGCATTGGAAATGCTTTTAACAACACACCACACTGAATCACCACAAATTATGTGATTCTCTTGGTGGAAAACCAAACACTGTGTAAAAACTGTGGTTTTCTAGTTCATGCTTCTGGATGGAAAATAATTCAAAATAAGCTGATAGGAGTAGCCAAGAGAGATTTAATCTTCTGTTTGGAAAAGGGCTTCTATATAAGTAAGTAGAGGAACCTTTAAGAATTATTCATGTTTAGGGGCACCTGGGTGGCTCAGCGGGTTAAGCCTCTGCCTTTAGCTCAGGTCATGATCTCAGGGTCCTGGGATCAAGCCCCACATCAGGTTCTCTGCTCAGCGGGGAACCTTTTTCCCCCTCCCTCTTTCTGCCTGTCTCTGCCTACTTGTGATCTCTGTCAAATAAATACATAAAGATTTTTTTTAAAAATAATTATTCATGTTTACATATATGCACCAGAATGCTATGTCCCTTGTCAAATAGGCTTCAAATCAACAAAAATGATAATATTTTACTTAATAAGTTTTTTAATTCCTCTGTTAACATTTTGGAATACATCATTTTAATGCACATCTGCAAATTTGTAATTACTTCATGTGAGACAAGGAATGCTTAAAAAGGCAACGAGGGGCACCGGGGTGGCTCAGTGGGTTAAGGCTCTGACTTTGGCTCAGGTCATGATTTCAGGGTCCTGGGATCGAGCCTTGCATCAGTCTCTCTGCTCAGCCGGGAGCCTGCATCTCTCTCTCTCTTTCTGCCTGCCTCTCTGCCTGCTTGTGATCTCTCTCTGTGTCATATAAATAAATACAAATTTTAAAAAAATAAAGGCAACCAAAAAACATTTACAGTTTTGGACAGGAATTTCCCTTACGTTTGGATAAGGATGCAAATTCAACTTCATAAAAAATTACTCTGCATCATAAAGATTAAATGCACTCAGGGATTGCGTTCTCTCCTCCCTCCACCCTATCGTACACACAGCTGCCCGACTAATCTTCCAAAAACACATATTTTCTTGTGCTGCTTTTCAAAACTAGCTTTCTGGCTTCCTGTTGCCCGAAAAAATAGTCTCAAATGCTTTTGTCTGGCATTCAGGGCTCTCTAGAATGGGCACTCTGGCCAACACATCACTGCTCGTTTGTTCCACCACACACAAGTGGATCTCGGGCTAGTTATTCAGAGACCCACCTCCTCACCGACCCAGCAAAGGTCTCGTGCATCGACTAAACTCATGGCTCACTCAGTGATGTTCTCAAAGGCCATTAGTGGGTGACATGCCACTGCTAGAGTCAGGAGCCAGTGTGAAGTTGCCGCTGCCTAAGTGCATGGACTGAAAGCGGGAACGTTGATTCTCCAGGAGAAAACTGGGGCATTGTTATGAGAAGGCAGATGGCAAAACCACCCAGGTCCCCTATGATTGCTTTAACACACTCTGGACAATATTTAAGGAGACAAGCAAACGTATTAACTCCCACTTAGGCTGTAGAAGGCAAATGCAACGGAGGGAAGGCGTTATCTTCTTCTGGAACAAACCACTTAGCTCCAGCTACTTTTATAAATAGATCAGACCCTGTCCAGGAGCCCACTTAGCTGGGTTCATTTGTATACAATGTCCATACCCTCAGGAATATTAACATTTTATCTCAGATTGCATTAATTTAAATAAAACTTAACCAAAATGGAGTGAAATGAACAAAAACACCATATTCTGTGATGAATCAAATGAAATACCTTTTCAGTTGCTGTTTTCCCCATTTAAAGATAAAATTTCTGATAACTGTCTTTATTTGTGAAAAGACACAAGACCAACAGTTTGTGTGTATGTGTGTTTTGGTTTTTGGTTTTTGGTTTTTTTCTTCCCCTTAAGGCTATAGCCATATTGTCACTAATAAAGATCTCAAATTTGCCTGGAAGCTTTCATGGCAAATTGTCAGTCTGAGGGTAGTCACCATCCAGCCAAATGGCTTTATACATCATCAGTGCCTTTCTTCCACACACATTCTCTTCCTGGTTTAAACAGTAGTTACCCTGGTTCTACACTGACACAGTATTTGCATCTCTCTCCTGTCCATAACTCCTAAAAGTTGGGGACCTCTCACTTTGGTTTCCCCAGAGCATGACATTTTATTTGGTGCTTGGGGGGCAATGGGCTGTTCAAGAAGTATGTTAATACTATCACTCAATGTATTGATCCATGCTATGCACCAACAGTGTAGTAAATATCGTTAATTTCTTGTAACAAAGGCGGTAGGAACTTCTCCCAAGGGACGGAATTTCAAGGACAGAATGAAGGCAGGAAGGGAGCTAGTCTATTTGGACCTACTTTGTGAGAGACACTGGTTTAGGTATTTTTATGTATACATTATACCACTGTACTGTCATAATCCTGCAAATTCTTACATGCTTGGGTTTCTATGTAGCAAGTTTAGCAAGCCACCCAAATTCACAGTGACAGGCCCTTGAGTCAAATCCAGCATGCTTGATTCCATGATTGTCAAGTCCACTAGCCCCATATATCATGAATCTGAGATTCATGAGTGTGTAGGTGCTATCAGGAAATGTCAAAAATGCCCATTTCAGGGACACATGGATGGCTCAGTTGGTTAATTGTCTACCTCCAGCTCAGGTCATAATCCCAGCATCCTGGGATCAAGTCCCCCATCAGGCTTCTTGCTTACCAGGAGCCTGCTTCCCACTCTGCCTGCCTCTCCCTCTGCTTGTGCTAGCTCTCTGACAAATGAATAAATTAAATCTTTTGTAAAAATCTTGTTAAAAAGGCCCATTTTAAAGAATGTTTTAAAACATTGTTTGGACAGCAATAGAAGCGAAAGCGGAATGACATAATGTAACGACAGATAGTTTATGTGGGAGCCCTTTGGGTACTCTGGTGGATGAATGTTTTTAAATTAGTTTTCATGGACATGGGGAGTTAGAGAGGAGAAGGGAGGTGGGAGCAATTGGAAGGGGACCTGAACCATGAGAGACTATGGACTCTGAAAAATAATCTGAGGGTTTTGAAGGGGCGGGGGGTTGGGAGCTAGGGGTACCAGGTGGTGGGTATTATAGAGGGCACTGCTTGCATGGAGCACTTGGTGTGGTGCAAAAAGAATGAATACGGTTATGCTGAAAATCAATAAAAAATAAATTTAAAAAAATTAGTTTTTTGTAAACTGCAAAAAAAGAAAAGCACTCATGGGAGTGCTTGTATAGCGTACACTTTATGGTTCACAAAGCACATGACAACACTAAAAATAATGATGGGTTACTGTTACAATTCATAGAAAAGGAGGTACAGGGAAATTGAATGAAAGGGAATAAGAAAGTAGGTTCATAAGTCCATCTTCCTTGTAAAAAATATTAACCTGAAAGTGTGTTTCTGCCACCTCTCTCCTGTTTGATCTGATAAAGAATAAGCACCATACATGAATTATAGTTCAGGGTTTTGAAAAGCATAATAGCTTTATACCAACACTTGAGCTTTTATTTATTTATTTATGTATTTATGGCTAACAAGATAGCTCGATTTGATATGCGGTTCCTGACAAGCAACCTCAGAAGTAATTCCATCTTCATGAGAAGTCAGAAAGAACCACAAACCAAACCTCAAAATAGATTCAGAGAAAATACTCTTAAAAAAATTTCCCTTCCTGGGGCACCCGAGTGGCTCAGTGAGTTCAAGCCTCTCCCTTCGGCTCATGTCAAGATCCTAGGGTCCTGGGATTGAGCCCCATGTCTGGCTCTCTGCTCAGTGGGGAGCCTGCTTCCACTTCTCTCTCTGCCTGCTCTCTGCCTACTTGTGATCTATGTCTGTCAAATAAATAAATAAAATCTTAAAAAAAAAATTCCCTTCCTATCAGAAGCAGACCAAACCACTAACAAATTCCCCAGAAAGCTTCATCTAAAAGGTTGTACTTTCTTCAGACACCCAGCAGGACCTTCTTCTCTGGGCCTGGTATTTCTTCAATGGCCTATTCCAGAGAATAAGACACTAAACTACTGAGCGCCATGGGCCTAAGAACGACGAAAGAGATGATGAGGGGCACAAAGCATGCCTCTGGTCACCAAGAGGGTATGGAAACGTTTGCTGCTTTTCTGCATTTTTCAAAGCTGGGTTTTTAGCTGGAGGCCGCTCCTTTAGGATAAATTGCTGATACCGTATGGTAAAAGCTATTATATAATCTTTTACAAACCATTTCCTATCTTTGCATTCTCATATGCCAAGACAGAAACAGATTATTTAAAACCCTGAAGAGAGTGCTATTGCATTTAAATTGCCTGTAATCATCATGCAATAGATTTATGATTGATGATAGATTTAGTTAAAATATAACTGTTTTAAATATTTATTCTCAGTAAACGATTTAAACCTATGATCATTTAAGTAAATTGGTGCATAATCCCTTTTCTATTAAACCATAGTGCAAGAACCAATGCCACGCTTCTCTGAGAACCCCAAGCTCTTTTTCTGGAATGGCCATATGCGTATATATCAGGGGTCCTCTTTTCAGTCGCTTTGTGGAGCACCTACCATGGAGGTCATATAATAACCAATGACCAAAAAACAAAAAAAAAAAAAAAAACATCCAGGTCGAAGAGATTCGCGCCTACCATCATGCAAAGGCAGACCCTGCCTGGAGACCAGGAGACTGCTCAAATAGCAGGCAGGCATCTCAGCCCAGGCCTGTGCTGGGTAGGTTGGTTCCAGGCTTCTGGCACAATCAGGAAACCAGCGAAGTGACCCGAGAGTGCAGCTGGGTTTAGGGATGATGATCTTTTCTCTGCCACGCTGCGCCCAGACACCCGCTTGGGGAGCCAGGCTAGGAGGCCGCTCAGCGCTGGGGCTGGCCATGCTCGCAGGCCCCCGGGGCTTCACCCCGTGCCAAGGCCCGGGCCTCCGCCTCAGGAAGGAGGGGGGCGGGGGCGGGGGCAACCCAGAGAAGGGGCTTTGCTAATTGTCGAAGTGGGAAGTGAGCTCGCGGAGGACGTGGCGGACAGTCTGGGAGGAGGTGCAGGGGCTGGCGGGTGAGGGGCGTGCAGCGCCGCGGTGCTGTGCTGCGGCCCAGTCGGGACTGGGGGAACCACAGGACTCACCTCCCATGCGCTTCTCCGCTACAGCCCAGCCCTGGAGTCCGCGCTGCCCCTCCCAGCCCCAAGGCTTCTGGGCAGGACCCTCTGCGGGCAGGTAAATTGAAACCGTGCCCCGCCCTCACCTGGAGCAGAAAGCGCGGGCCGCGAGCTCGCGGGGGTGTCGGGACCCAGCCTCCCGCGACCCCCGGGGCACCAGGACCACGCCGGACGCCACGCCGCACCCGGGTCCGCACGCGGTCGGGACAGGGATGGCGCCGCCCGAGATGCCCCCCGCCAGCGGGCGTGCTAGCCCCCATTGTTCGGCACCCCCATGCCTGCGTGCCAAGGTGCCCCTTCCCTTGTCTCCCGCCATGGCCCGCCGCTTTTGTTCTGGACTTGGGATCCTAGGTGGAAACTAGTCCCTCAGACCTCCCTGGCAGCAAGGAGCGCAGGGAGGGATTCTGGGTTTTTCCACCCTGGCTCTTCCTCTCTCCACATTCACATGCCTTCTTGAGTCCCTTTCCTCTCCTCATTGTCACTTTTATTAAATGGTTTTGTTCTGCATGTTGACCCGCAGAGCGATTTCATGAATGAATATACAGGAAACTGAGTCGGAGCCCACCTGTGAGAGCCCACTTGTGGAGGCCTTTCATTAGAATGGTCTCTGGTTCTAGCCTCAGTTCAGAATACTGTGTGTACCTGAGGACCCAGTCCAGATGTTTCTTTCATCTCTGACTTGAAGTTGAAATCCTCCTCAGACTTCAGCTTCCAGGATTGCTCCCTTCCTTGCTCTCCCACTGTCTCGGTGGGGTCCGCCATGAGTGTTGAACACAGGAATGAATGAATGATATATACCCCCAGGTCGCTGGGGCTTTTTCTTGTTTTGCTGACGTTGGATAGGCTTGGCAGAGACCCCCTGTATGCAGATACAGAGCTGCATGCAAGTGCTTACATAAACGTGTTCCCCACTTAATTGCTTGGGCATTGAACATTTCGCCCTTAATCTGTGGCTTGAGCAGTTAGGAGGAGACAATCTGGAGGTGAATCAGAAGATGGCTGAATCCACACGGTGGTGGGCTGGGTTTGGGAGATTTTCCTGGAGATTCTAAAGAAAGATCTAAATTCTACCAATGGGGAGTGGTAAACATTTTATCAATGGGAGATGGAAAATAAATGGTCTGGTTAACCTTTTCCTCCCCCTCAAAACCCATTATTTGAAAAAACAAAAAAGGAAGTGAAGGGAGAAATCCTCCCACTCCCATCCCCACTCACCTCCATAGCCACCTCCTCTTCCAAGAACCTAACAGACAAGGTGCCAAGAAGTGTTAGGTACCAGCAGTGGTCTCAGAGCTCATTCAAGGATCATGGTGAAAGGCATTCAAAGAGATTATGGGGGCACAGGGATCCAATTAAGGGGGGCAAGTTTAAGGTTTGCCTGGTCCCCGTAAAATTAATGGCACTAGAGAAGATGAGCTTTGGGAACTATAGCTTAATGGATACAACGTGTAAAAAGCTTCAGTGAGTCATGGTGGGAAGAGGCCATGAGGGCAGCAAAGACAGTCTTAGATGATGTTATTAATAGCACTACAGGCTCTAGATTTCCTGTGGTGGTGCTCTTGGCAAGACCAGCCCGGCCAAAGTGGATACTCACAACCTGGAACAGAGGGTCTTGGAGATCCCAGCACGTGAGGTATGATGAGAGGGTAAAATGATAGGAGGTGTCCTTTGGAAGGACTGTCTCCTTGACTTTAAAAGGGAGAACCCAAATCTGTAGGTGAAATCTTTTTGGCTACAAAGAAGGCCGAGGCCTCCTAAGGTCAAGGTCTCCTCGTCACTTGCAAAGATGTCGAAGAACATATTCAGACATTTCAAATATGTCCTCATGTCCATCCGTTCCCACTCTGGAATTCTATCAATAAGGTGAGAGTTCCTCTAGTTGGAAAAAAGATCTAAAAAGACTTCCTTTTCTCATGTAATTTCTGTAACCTCCAGGACACACCCACCTACCCCTTCCAGTGCTGTAATGAAGCTACAGCTGGTGCCAATTTGTGGAACTCATTAAAGGATATTTTCTCTTATATACCCCCAGACCAAGTTCCCATGCTCCCTCACCTGATTTCCTGCACACACCTCCCACCTGGTGTGTTCACACCTGCACGTGCCTTTTACCAACCCCTTTGCCAAAAGGCAGCCAGAGTGACCTTTCAAAGACCTATCAGTTCCTGGCATTTGTCTCCATAGAAATCTGCACTGATCTTCTAACAAATTCTCAGTCCTCCAAAGGCATCCATAATCCTCCCATCCGTCTCTTCCTACCCTTCCAATTGACTGATGCCTGTTCTGCCCTGTCTTTCTGCCCTTCAACCACGCTGCCTCCCTCTTCCTGTGGAGACCCCTCATGGTGCCTGCCTCCAAGCACAGGTGATTCCCATTGATGGGAAGACCCTCTTCCTCTCCCCCGTCTCCCCACTCCAGTTACTCCCACTTATTCGTGAGCTCACAAGCCCCATGGTACACACTCTCCATGCAGCCTGCTCTCTCTTTTCTAGCACTGGCCTCCGTTGCTAGCTGTGGTTGTGTCACGGATGTCCCTCTCCAGTCTGCCTCCAAGCTCTCCGTCCGTTTAGCTCCAACACCTGACACAGTGCCTGGCATGTAGTAAGCCATGGCTAGCTTCTAAGAGCCTCACTGAGGGACTGAAAGCGTTTTAAAAATGTCACCACGTAGGCTCCAATCTGTAGGCAGAAAAATCTATGCCTGGATTGACATTTTAGAGATGTATTCGTCAAGTTAGATGTGTTCACTGACTTTGCCTTGTAAAATTAAAAAAAAAAAAAAAGGACCTCTGTATCGCTTCGCATCTAACGAAGGCACATGTATACTATTAGACCACATTATGAGCTTAATGGAAGGAGACAAGATTTTTTCGCTAAGAAAATGTGTAAGACTGTTGAGGTCACGTGGGAGGAAATAGTCCGTTTGTTGGAGCATTGCTATCTTACTCTATCACAGCCACTAATAAAAATCTGACACGGGGTGAGTCAGAATTGTCTGTCGGAGATGAGTTAGATCTGGCTCATGTTCCTACGGACATGAAAGTCAGGAACGAAGAAGCAGGCTTTGAAAGCCTGGGTTGAGGAGGCAGTGTAGTTCACTGTGATGAGCTAAGCGCCCAGGGCCACCGGCAGACATGCGGGACTGTGTCCTTTGTTCTGGGGTCCCTCTTGCACCATGTGGTGAGGCTAGCATCTGGGAGCAGCTCAGGACAGGACCCGGTGGCATCTTACCTCTCCCACCCTCCTGTGGGCTCCAGTGGGCTGGAATGTAGAAAGACGCTGGAATGTAGAAAGACCCATTCTGCAGAGGAAAAAATAGAATCACTAACAGGCCTCATGCCTTGCACAGCCAGTGGCCAGAATCCCTGCGTCATGAGACCCTGTGCTAGAAGGCTGCTAGAACCATCTCAACTATGTTAGTCTTTCTTGGAAGCCAACAAGTCTTTGCCCAGTTCAGAGCACGGTAACAATCAGGCACGTTATGTTATAATGATTGTCAATATCTTTAAAAGCCTTGTCAAGTTCCTTTTTGAGTAACCCTCACCCCACCCTTAGAGAAATTTATCTGTGGTTCACCTCTTTGAAATACTTCATTGTTGTTCCACATTTAAGACACAATGAAGAAAAAAAAATTGACAATGTGTTCCAGATTTTAAAAATCACTTGCCATTCAATCCAAATTGTGAGTTTGATTGGTTACCGAACACTATATAATGAACCCACGGTAATTTTACAGACTTTATTTTTTTCTTACCGAACTTCACAGAGTTTATTTTTTTCTTATTCTGTCTTGCAATGCAGAGAAAGCTAACTAATTTAAAATAAACTTCCATTAATTTTGATTGATATAAACTTAAAATTGATTAATTTCCATATACAGATTTTAAAATGTTCACAATTTATATTAAATATATATTCTGTGAATACCTTGGAAAAATTATACTGAAAATTGAAATTAAAATGATGTTGTATATAGCTGCAAGAAGCCACCTGTCCCATTTCATCTTACTATATAAGTTGTGTCAGGTAATTTATAAAATACTTACTCCATAACAAATCTATTTTTTGTTGGAATGGGTAGTAATGTTTGTTCTTATTTCTAAATAGGAGTTGGTCTATGAGTGCATCTGCAACTTATTTTTCCTAAGTGGCTTCATGGTCTTGAACTGAGAAAGCTCAGAACATTAAACATCAAAATAATATTATTTGACATAATTAGACATCTAGGAAATGCAATTAAAATGACACTGAGATATCACTACACACTTATCATAATGGCTAAAATAAAATATAATGACAAGACCAAAAGAAAAAAATATAGCATTTGATGATACACAATGGTAAGTTGTACCATAACTTAAGCATCTCAGACTACTGTAGTGTTAAATTTGTTTTTCTAAGCAATGTTTTGGGTCACTTACCACTTTTCAAGGATTTAAAGTGCTATCATTTTACTTAAAACTGTGAAATTTGGTCAGATTTAAATTTCAATTTATGTTAAAACATTCTGTAAACTGTGTTAAACTTTGACATTTGTTCCCTCTGTTCAGTGAATAACACTATATCATATTTTGAAAAATACACTAATTTTCATTTTGAAAAATATCCCTTTTTCCTCTTATGGTAATTATTTATATGAATTAATAGTAGAATTTGATATGGTTCCATATGACCATAAATACTTTATTGTATATTATCAAATTTAATAATGAATATAATGTACTTCTTTGAACAAATTTTAAAGACCAGTCTACTCTTAAAACAAAAAAATGGAGATGCACTTCTTCAGTTCACACAAATTTCATTTTATTATATATAAACTCAGATAAATTTCAACAAATCATAATTTATTAAAATTATGTCTACTTAAAAATCTCATAGAAGGGTAAAACCATCAAAAATAAAAATAAACACACACAACACACACACATCACCCATGTATTGGCAAATCACAATTGCTGTAACAATACATTAGACATTCCACAGTTAAGGGCTATCAAAATTTCCATCATTCACAAAAAGATTTGTATCCAAATGGGCTGATTTTCCAGAATCCAAGAAAAAGTCTCCTAGGGTTTATTTAAAGATAAATATTTGAACAAATACGTCTTAAATTTAGGAAATTCAGAACATACGATTAAAGAATATTTGCAGTGCAGACTATATTCAATCCTTCCTTCAAAATGTGTCTTTGAGTACATAATTCTGTTTTCTCTATCTAAATTGACCTGTCCTCCAAGGAAGTTTTCTAAAATGTGTGTCTCTGTGTGATAAATGTTCTAAGACCTAACACGCTTCATTGTATTTTTACTGTGCTCTCAAATTTAATCAATAATTTGGCTTGATGTATAATATCTAGTTTCAAATATCTTTTCCATCTACACAAACACCCAGCTGTCTCCTTTATATGCTATTACTATTGAGAATTCTGCTGTCAGTATTATTCTTGTACATTTTAGGTGATCTGTTCTTCTCTTGGGCATCATTTATGCTCTTCTCTTTTGTTTTTGATATTCTTAAAACACACCATAATATATATGAGTGTTTTTTAAAAAATATTTTATTTATTTATCAGAGAGAGAGAGAGGGAAGAGAACGAGCACAGGCAGACAGAACGGCAGGCAGAGGCAGAGGGAGAAGCAGGCTCCCTGCTGAGCAAGGAGCCCAATGTGGGACTCGATCCCAGGACGATATGATCATGACCTGAGCCGAAGGCAGCTGCTTAACCAACTGAGCCACCCAGGCGTCCCTATATGAGTGTTTTTTTTTTTTAAGATTTTATTTCTTTATTTGACAGAGAGAAATCACAAGTAGTTGGAGAGGCAGGCAGAGAGAGACAGAGGAGGAAGCAGGCTCTCCGCTGAGCAGAGACCCGCATGCGGGACTCGATCCCAGGACCCTGAGATCATGACCTGAACCGAAGGCAGCGGCTTAACCCACTGAGCCACCCAGGCGCCCAGTATGAGTGGTTTTGTGTGTGTGTGGCTTTTGTTTTGTTTTGTTTCTGATTTCTCATGTTTGGCATCATTTTAAGTCTGGTATCTTTTATCTTTCTTTAATTCTCCAAAATTTATCTCCAAAATTTATTACTTATTTAAATATTTTCTTTATTTTTTTTCTCTTCTGCTACATTTGGGCAGAAGTCATTAATTTGTTTGTTTGTTTGTTTGTTTTTCCCAACACACTTATTCATTTTACAGCTATATTCATCTTAGTCTCCATTTATTGTATTCTTTATTTCAACAATTTTCACTTAATTTATATTCACAGTATAGTATTTTTCTTTTCTTTGTATATATATATATCATTATTTTATCATATACATTTAAGCTATTTTTAAAAATATTTTATTTATGTATTTGACAGTGAAAAATCACAAGTAGGCAGAGAGGCAGGCAGAGAGAGAGAGGAAGAGAAGCAGGCTACCTGCTGAGCAGAAAGCCTGATGTGGGGCTTGATTCCAGGACCCTGAGATGATGACTTGAACCGAAGGCAGCAGCTTAACCCACTGAGCAACCCAGGTGCCCCTTTTAAGCTATTTTTTTAAAGTACAGTTATTCTTTTTTTTTGAGATTTTATTTATTTATTTATTTGACAGAGAGAGATCACAAGTAGATGGAGGGCAGGCAGAGAGAGAGAGAGAGAGAGAGAGAGAGAGAAGCAGACTCCCTGCTGAGCAAAGAGCCTGATGCAGGATTTGATCCCAGGACCCTGCGATCATGACCTGAGCTGAAGGCAGTGGCTTAATCCACTGAGCCACCTAGGCACCCCTAAGCTATTTTTTAAAATCCGGTTCCAATAACACTTGGATTGCCATATGAAGTTAACCACATCATCTTTTTAGGTAAGTAATTGTACTTTTTATGTGCATAGTTATTTTGGTCCATGAGTTCAGCTCCTCTTAGGATCATCAAATCTCTGTAAAGTCTGGGTTTTCTAAGATTTTCTAAGCAACAATAAAATACATTGAAACCTGGTAGCTTAATTATAATAATGTTTTCTTTCTCAATCATTCACAATAGCATTACATTCTGAGTAGCTTCCTTCTATTTTGCAGCTATAGTGTTTGGAAAAACTTGAATTGTGCTATCACTGTGATAATGTGAATTAGTCAGGGTTTTTCAGAGAATCGGGAAGAGAAAAAAAAAAAAAAAGGAAGATATTCTCCAGGGCCAACTCTAGAAGTGACTATTAAAACATTTGTCCAAATTCAATTGAACAAAACTCAGAAATGCCATCTCCAGTGAAATACAAAGAAGATTATATATAGTTCTGGGCACACACATCTCATTTGACCTAATGATGTACATCAATGAATTACTGAAGGCCAATCACCACTCCATGGGAGAAATTAAAAATAAATTTACTAATGAGGCCAAGAATTCAGAATCACAAATACTTCAGAACTAATAATAACTGCCTTCACTTGATGTTATTCTATAAGATAAATCCTACCATCAAGTTTCAATTTTAAATTCTTACAATTTTAAATTCTTAAATCCTTATGAAGAAGCATCATTTGGAGGGAGCAGTTTTCATAATTTATCATCCACCAGCCTTTTTTTAAGATTTTATTTATTTATTGGACACAGAGAGAGAGATAGAGAGAGAGAGAGAGAGAGAGAGATTACAAGTAAGCAGAGAGGCAGGCAAGCAGGGAGGGAAGCAGGCTTCCTTTTGAGCAGAGCCCGATGTGGGGCTGGATCCCAGGACCCAGAGACCATGACTTGAGATGAAGGCAGAGGCTTAACCCACCACCCACGTGATGAGAGAGCCCCTCAGGTGCCCCTCATCCATCAGCCTTAATTGTTTGGAGGAAAATGTGTGGATGAATAATGCCTTAGGGAGCTAATCTCTCTAAAGAATTTTCAAGTCTTTACCCCTTCAAGGTTTTTGTACAGTTCTGATAGCCTCTAAACATCCAGCTGATTTCTACAGTGACAGGCCTGTTAAAACCTGTCCTCAAACCAGGAATAGAGCTTGAAACATACCAGTCAAGAGCAACTTTGAGTCTTTTAAGGAATTTATCATCTTGTCTTTGTTTTTGGTTCATATCTGAAATAGTTCCATATTACACTTGCATAATTTCTCCAGAGCTGACTTTGAAGGAGGCATTCAGTTCCAGCTAGTTCTATATTTTGGTAAGAACTATAATTCTATATAAAAAAAAGAACATATTTTAGAGCGCCTGGGTGGCTCAGTGGGTTAAAATCTCTGCCCTCGGCTCAGGTTATGATTCCAGGTTCCTGGGATTGAGTCCCAAGTGAGATCTCTTCTCAGCAGGGAGCCTGCTTCCATTCCTCTCTCTCTCTGCCTGCCTCTCTGCCTTCCTGTGATCTCTGTCAAGGAAATAAATAAAATATTTTTTAAAAAGATTTTATTTATTTATTTGACAGAGGGAGATCACAAGTAGGCAGAGAGGCAGGCAGAGAGAGAGAGGAGGAAGCAGGCTCCCCGCTGAGCAGAGCCTGACGCGGGACTCGATCCCAGGACCCTGAGATCCTGACCTGAGCCGAAGGCAGCGGCTTAACCCACTGAGCAACCCAGGCGCCCGAAATAAATAAAATTTTTAAAAAACATACTTTATTCCAATTATTCATGTTCATTAACTAAGATATCACAATACAAATAATACAAACAGTTGCTCTTTATTAATACCTTCAACCAAGATCAAAAAAATATGTCATATTTTGTCCAAAAATTTTATATCAACTGATAGGTAAGATATATATAAAATTACATTTAAAGTTTTACAAATATCAGCAAAAATTTTCATTTAAATGCAAATTTCAAAGAAAATCTACTTTTCTAAACACGACTTTTTATCCTATTTTTTTAAATTTTGTCGACAACTGATAAATTGTTTAGCGAGACTATAAAAGTTAGATCGAAAAAATGATTCATAGATGTAGGTTCAAAATATTATTTTCCATTAAAAATGATTTAGTCTTTGATGAACATGTTTGGTAATATGTTGTATCCAGATACAGTAAATTAATGACATATATAAAATTATAGGGAAATGACACCTTCCGTTCCATTATGAGTAGAGCTTTTAAAATGGTCTCATAAGGAAGGGATTCTAGCCACTGGCTGTGCAAGGCATGAGGCCTGTTAGTGATTCTATTTTTTCCTCTGCAGAATGGGTCTTTCTACATTCCAGGTCCTTTCTACCCCAATAAATCATGCGGCGATTCTCTTAGTGCGTTGTACTTTTGGTTTAAACAGCCAACTGTCTCTTAAAAAGGACTTTTGTTTAAAGTCCTTTAAAACAAAAAGTCTTTCAAAAAAATCTTTTTTTTTCTATTTTTTAATCCCATATGTTTACTCTGATCCTGGAACTTTGTCATTTTGACCTTCTCTGCTGATTAAAATATTCTTCATCTTCAGCACCTACTGCTCTCCTCTCCTGGTGGTCTCTCCAGAAGGGGTCTTCTCTAGCTCTTCTAGCAGGAGATGGGCACTTCCCCTCTACCCCTGTTGCCGTACCAACCTTACCTATCCTGCAGGGTCAGGTCGGCCTGGCTTTTTATCTGTTGTTCTCTTCTGAGTGGTTAGTTTTTCATAGATACCATGCTCTGCTTTTGTCAGGATTTACCCTGGACTATCCAAACCCTTTTGTTGTTGTGCCAGTGAAGCCTAAGAAACAGTCTTGATGAGAGAACCAGGAACTCGATCAGATCATATTTATCGTGAATGTTCCGTCCAAAATGAAAAATACATTTCTGAGGAGCCTCAAGATCTCTGAGAAGGGAAGTTTCACCAACTCTGTCATGTAGGGACATCAATTCCGGTTCTGTGTCAATTTTCCTACTTTCCCCGCTAGTAATTCTCTACCTCAGAAAGCCCACTATCAACCGTTTCCTCTTTCAAAGGCAGTTGCTCTTAGAGTCTGCACATGGCACTTGGGGCCTGCTGGTCGTTGGCTACTGCCCTCTGTACCTTGGGTCTAACAGCTGCGGGGCATCAAGATGAGAACGTCTCTTGTTCTAAGACTTAATATAGTTTGTGGCACATGGGAAGCAATAATCACTTTTTTAGTTGATCCAAGTGTTCGACCGTTCTTAATTATTCTAGTACCACAGTTTACTTGTTCTAAGATTTGTCCTCCCCCCCATTTTAATATCTCTTAAGGTGGCACTCACCTTGCACTTGATGACATATCCTAGTTTAACTGACAGCATTTCTCTTTCTTAGTCGAACATAAACTATAGTGCATCTTACCCTTGATGAAAGCTAGGATGCAATTAAATACTCTATTATGGTTTTGATTCTGATATTTGAAATCCTCCGGTAGCTCCCTGTGCCCCCACAGTGTAGTACCTCACCTCCTCGGCATAGTATACAAACCATCTCACCCCCAGTGTTAACCCCGGGGCTCAGCCTCCATCCCCAGGTGATTCTGCCAGATCAGCTGTCCATTGTCATGAACTTGCTGTAGTTTCCAGAATGCACTGTGCTGCCCCTTGGCACTTTGAAACTTGACACACTCATCCTCATTCTTCGCTTTGCCATTGTATAACTCCTCCCCTGAAAATCTGTTGCGAAGTGGCTTTTCCCAGCTCCAACCTACCCTTGGCAGTCTTTTATCTCCCTGTGGTGAAGCCTGTCACACTGCACCATGGACATGCCCGTTGTCTCCCTGAGAAGAGAAAAGGACAGTGAGGGCCCCCCAGCATTTGCAGCTCTAGTGCAGAGCCCCATGCCTGGCTTGCTGGAAATGACTGATCATGAAGACAAACGGAGATCATCCTGTGGCTAAAACCAGCTCTTCTTTGCCTACCGCAGGATCTGGATCAATAAAGAGCAGCCAGTTATTATTGCTGTTTTTCTAGGGATTTTTTCCCCATATATTTCCCAGGTCTTTACTCTTTTTATAGCACTTTAATTCAGGCTTCAACCACTTCCTAGTCAGATCAGGTGAAATCTTTTTCCTTCCCATACCCTCGATGTATTTCACACCTAGTAATTCTTTTTTTAAAAATCTTATTTACCCATTTGAGAGATCACAAGTAGGTAGACAGGCAGGCAGAGAGAGAGGGGGTAATGCAGGCTCCCTGCTGAGCAGAGAGCCGGATGTGGGGCTCCATCCCAGGACCCTGAAATTATGACCTGAGCCGAAGGCAGAGGCCTAAACCACTGAGCCACCCAGGAGCCCCCATATCTGGTAATTTTTAATCAATGTGGATTTGCTGCTTCAAATAGTTCCTTCTTCTTCAAATATAAATATATAAATATATTGATCAAGTCACACGCATGTCTTAGGAGAATGTCATACATTTAGGAGCAAACTTGAAATCTTGGCCATTGGTTTTGATTTTTGTTTTGGTTTGATTTGGTTCGGTTTTTGTAATTTTAAAAATCCCTCCAGCCCTTGGCTCTGTCTGACCTGATTGCTTTCAGCTTTTTCTGCAACAAAATTGTCCTGGCAGCGAAAACTCTCATTGTTTACAGTGGCACCCCCTTCTGAACACTTTGTTACTAAAAAGCTTTTTTTTTTTTTTTTTTTGGCTATGGTATAGTGGAACAACAATGAGGTATTTCAAAGAGGTGAACCACAGATAAATTTCTCTAAGGGTGGGGTGAGAGTTACTCAAAAAGGAACTTGAGAAGGCTTTTAAAGATATTGACAATGATTATAACATAACGTGACTGATTGTTATCCTGCTCTGAACTGGGCAAAGACTTGTTGTCTCCAAGAAAGACTAACATAGTTGAGATGGTTCTAGTGGCCTTCTAGCAGAGGGTCTCATGAGGCAGAATTCTAGCCACTGGCTGTGCAAGGCATGAGGCCTGTTAGTGATTCTATTTTTTCCTCTGCAGAATGGGTCTTTCTACATTCCAGGTCCTTTCTTCCCCAATAAATAATGCGGCGATTCTCTTAGTGAGTTGTATTTTGGTTTAAACAGCCAACTGTCTCTTAAAAAGGAGTTTTGTTTAAATTACTTTAAAAAAAAAAGTCCTTTGAAAAAAATCTTTTTTTTTATTTTTTATTTTTTAATCGCATATGTTTACTCTGATCCTGGAACTTTGTCATTTTGACCTTCTCTGCTGATTAAAATATTCTTCATCCAATCCCAAAACAAAGTGTGGTCCAGCTCCACCTCATGGAATACCACCTGCTCTCCCTTAGATAGTGTGCTGTTGCTTTAATAAACCTGCCTTCTGCTTTCACTTTGGGCATTGATCTCTAATTCTCACGTGCAAACAATAAAAATAATGATGGTTTATCGTTACAATTCATAGAAAAGGAGGTACAGGGAAATTGAATGAAAGGAAATAACAAAGTAGGTTCATAAGTCAATCTTCTTTGTAAAAATATTAACCTGAAAGTGCCACCTCTCTCCTGTTTGATATGATAAAGAATGACCACGATACATGAATTATAGTTCGGGGTTTTGAAAAGCATAATAGATTTATACCAACACTTGAGCTTTTATTTATTTATTTATTTATTGCTAACAAGATAGGTCGATTTGATATGCGTTTCCTGACAACGAACCTCAGAAGAAATTCCATCTTCATGAGAATTCAGAAAGAATCACAAACCAAACCTCAAAATAGATTCAAAGAGAAAATACTCATAAAACTTTCCCTTCCTGGGGCACCAGAATGGCTCAGTGAGTTTGGCTCACTGGGCCTTTGCATTCGGCTAGGTCATGATCCTAGGGTCCTGGGATTGAGCCCCATGTCTGGCTCTCTGCTCAGCAGGGAGCCTGCTTCCACTTCTCTCTCTGCCTGCTCTCTGCCTACTTGTGATCTCTGTCTGTCAAATAAATAAATAAAATCTTTAAAAAAAAATTTCCCTTGGGCACCTGGGTGGCAGAGTGAGTTAAAGCCTCTGCCTTCAGCTCGGGTCCTGATTCCAGGGCCCTGGGATCCAGCCCTACATCAGGCTCACTCCTCACCATGGAGCCTTTTTCTTCCTCTATCTCTGCCTGCCTCTCTTCCTACTTGTGATCTCTATCAAATAAATAAATAAAATCTTTAACAATAAAATACCCTTCCTATCAGAAGCAGACCAAACCACTAACAAATTCCCCAAAAAACTTCATCGAAAAGGTTGTATTTTCTTCAGACACCCAGCAGGACCTTCTTCTCTGGGCCTGATATTTCTTCAATGGCCTATTCCAGAGAATAAGACACTAAACTACTGAGCGCCAAGGGCCTCAGAACCACGAAAGAGATGATGAGAGGCACAAACCATGACTCTGGTCACCAAGAGTGTATGTAAACGTTTGCTGCTTTTCTGTATTTTTCAAAGCTGCGTTTTTAGCTGGAGGCCGCTAAGTGTGCCAAGACAGACACGGATTATTGAAAACCCTGAAGAGAGTGCAATTGCATTTAAATTGCCTGTAACCTTCGTGTAATAGATTTCTGATTGATGATAGATTTAGTTAAAATATAACTGTTTTAAATATTTATTCTCAGTAAACGATTTAAACCTATGCTCATTTAAGTAAGTTGGTGCATAATCCCTTTTCTATTAAACCATAGTGCAAGGACCCATGCCGCGCTTCCGCGAGAACCCCAAGCTCTTTTTCTAGAATGGCCATATGCGTATGTATCAGGCGTCCTCTTTTCACTCGCTTTGTGGAGCACCTACCATGGAGGTCATGTAATAACCAATAACCAAAAAACAAACAAAAAACCCAAACATCCAGGTCGAAGTGATTCGCGGGTGCCATCATGCAATGGCGGACCCTGCCTGGAGACTAGGAGACTGCTCAAACAGATCCCGGGCAGGCCTCTCAGCCCAGGCCTGTGCTGGGGAAGCTGGTTCCGGGCTTTAGGCCCAATCAGGAAGCCAGCGAAGTGACCCGAGAGTGCAGCCGGGGTTTAGGGCTGATGATCTTTTTGCAGCCAGGCAGCACGCGGACACCCGCTTGGGGAGGCAGGCTAGGAGGCCGCTCAGTGCCGGCGCCAGCCACGCTCGCAGGCCCCCGGGGCTTTCCCGGCGCCCTTGCCCCGGGCCCGTGCCTCATGACGAAGTGGGAGGGGGGCGAGGGCCGGGGCGGCCCGGAGAAGGGGCTTTGTTAATTGCGGAAACCGGAAGTGAGCTCGCGGAGGACGCGGGGGAGAGTCTGAGAGGAGGTGGAGGGGCTGGCGGTGGAGGGGCGCGCAGCTCTGCTGTGCTGTGCTGCGGTCCCGTAGGCACTGCAGGACCCCTGTACTCCCCCGCTCCAGCCCAGCCCCTGAGGCCGCACTGTCCCGCTCCCGCGGCCCGCTGCCCCGTCCCGCCCCATGGCTTCTCTGGACGACCCTCTGCGAGCAGGTAAAGTGACACCGTGCCGGGCCCTAACCTGGAGAAGAAAGCGCGGGCTACGAGCTCGCGGGGGTGTCGGGACCCAGCCTCCCGCGACCCCGGTGCAGCGGGACCACCCCGGACGACGCGCCCCACCCGGGTCCCCTCTGGGTTGGGCTGGGGACGGAGCCACGCGAGGTGCCCCCCGCCAGCGAGCGCAATAGCCCCCATCGTTTGGCACTCCCACGCGCGGGTGCCGAGGACCCCCTTCCCTCATCCCATGCCGTGGCCCCGCCACTTTTGTTCTGGACTTGGGATCCCAGGTGGAAACTAGTCCCTCAGACCTCCCTGGCAGCAAGGATCTCAGGGAGGGATTCTCAGGTTTTCCTCCCCGCCCTGGCTCTTCCTCACTCCACATTCACATGCCTTCTCGCATCCCTTTCCTCTCCTCATTGTCACTTTTATTAAATGGTTTTGTTCTGCATGTTGACCTGCAGAGCGATTTCATGAATGAATATACAGGAAACTGAGTTGGAGCCCACCTGTGAGAGCCCACCTGTGGAGGCCTTTCATTAGAATGGTCTCTGGTTCTAGCCTCAGTTCAGAATACTGCATGTACCTGAGGACCGAGTCCAGATGTTTCTTTCATCTCTGACTTGAATTTGAAATCCTAACATCACTATGACCTTGGAAGCCGAGGTCCACAGTATCTTCATCTGAAATGCCACTAGAGCTCCCATTTACCTAGTGCCCAGCCTGAGTCTGTTTTCCACTACTGTCAGGGTTCTAGAAGTTCATGCACTGCCCACCACTGACAGTAGGGGCATCTCTCTGTCCAGATTTTCCCTTTACATAAGGAGGTCAGTTACAGGAGATTAGGGCCCACTCTAACGACCTCACTGTAATGTGATTGCATCTGTAAGGACTCGAGTTCTAAATAAGGTCACGTTCTGTGGTACCAGAGATAAGGACAGCAGCAAGGTTTCTGGGGGAAATGGAGGTCAGCTCTTAACAGTCCACTCTCTGGCTCCCCAAATTCGTGTCCTTCCCGTGTGCAAAATACCTTCACCCAATGCCCTCCAAAGCACTAATCATCCCAGAATCAACTCAAAATCTGAAATCTCATCTGTCCTCCTCCACTCAAAGACCCAGATCTCACCCAGACCATGGGACCTGAGGACTGCATCCAGAAGCCACAATCTCCTGGTAAAGCTGCCCATCAGGTCCTGACATCACCCTCATTCGTCCCAGCAGCCGAGGGCCTGGTTCCCACAGACAGTTTCTCAGAGGAAGTTTGAAGACCACCTCAGAGGACGTTCTTTGGGAGTGAATGAAGAGGGAAGGGGGTCAGAGCCTCCTGCCATTCCCAGGGCACCCAGAACCCAGAGAGTGAGGCCTTGGGTGCTTTGTAGTGACAGATTCAAGGCAATTCTTCGACTTTGGGACTTCAGAGTTAACTTAGTTTTCATTTGTGATTATTATTTTTGTGTGGGGGCCATAGCTTTTCTTTTGGCCTATGGCTGTTTTCACTCCCGGTTCTGAAGAAGCCCCTAAATCCTAATCCTGTTGAGGACTCCGAAAGCTCTCAGAGCAGCAGTACTGGGGGACAGTGTGGACACATGGTTTGGTTTCTCCTCTGGCCTGATTCTGCAGCAGCCCCGCTCTGTCCTCCTCAGACTTCAGAGCAATAGCTGAATAAGTGGAGAAAGGACCAGGGGGTCAGGAAGGTGGCCACCGAAGAGTGACTTCTCTGGAGGGTGGCTGAGCTAGCCAGTGAGCATGTTAGTCCATCTCTGCCTGCAGTCTGGATGGAGCTGAACAGGGGCCAGGGAAGGGGAGGAGGAGCAGAGAGCGGGGACAAAGGGACCAAAGAGGAGATTCAGAGGAAGGGAAGTATTTGGGAGGAGAGAAGAAACTCTAGAAGACAGGCATGTAAGAAAGGAAAAGGGATGAAGTAGGCATCAGGAAAGGGCACCACCAGGGAAGGAGAGAGGGGAAGGGAAGAGGGAGGGAGGGAGGAAAGGGGAAAGGAAGAAGGGAGGAGTCAGCAAGCCAGGGCTCCCCCTGCATCTGAAGAAGAGGTGGCTGGACCAGCTTGTCAAACAGGGTGCTCACTCTTTGGTCCCAGTTTCTGCTCCCAGTGCTACTGGGCTTTGCAAGGAAGGCAGGCTGTCCCCTGGGACCCACTGGAGCCCACTGGAGCCCATGGAGCCCACAGGAGGGTGGGAGAGGTAAGATGCCACCGGGTCCTGTCCTGAGCTGCTCCCAGCTGCTAGCCTCACCACATGGTGCAAGAGGGACCCCAGAACAAAGGAAGGACACAGGCCCGCATGTCTGCCGGTGGCCCTGGGCACTTAGCTCATTGCAGTGAACCACACCGCCTCCTCAACCCAGGCTTTCAAAGCCTGCTTCTTCGTTCCTGGCTTTCATGTCTGTAGGAACATGAGACAGATCTAACTCATCTCCAACAGACAATTCTGACTCACCCCGTGTCAGATTTTTATTAGTGGCTGTGATAGAGTAAGATAAGAATGCTCCAAAAAATGGACTATTTCCTCCCACATGACCTCAACAGTCTTACACATTTTCTTAACGAAAAAATCTTGTCTCCTTCCATTAAGCTCCTAACGTGGTCTAATCGTATACATGTGCCTTCGTTAGATGCGAAGCGATACAGAGGTCCTTTTTTTTTTTTTTAATTTTACAAGGTAAAGTCTGTGACCACATCTAACTTGACGAATACCTCTCTAAAATGTCAAACCAGGCAAAGCTTTTTCTGCCTACAGTTTGGAGCCTACGTGGTGACATTTTTAAAACGCTTTCAGTCCCTCAGTGAGGCTCTTAGAAGCTAGCCAGGGCTTACTACGTGCCAGGCACTGTGTCAGGTGTTGGAGCTAAACGGTCAGAGAGCTGGGAGGCAGGCTGGAGAGGGACATCCGTGACACAACCACAGCTAGAAACGGAGGGCAGTGCTAGAAAAGAGAGAGCAGGCTGCATGGAGAGTGTGTACCATGGGGCTTGTGAGCTCACGAATAAGTGGGAGTAACTGGAGTGGGGAGACGGGGAAGAGGAAGAGGGTCTTCCCATCAATGGGAATCACCTGTGCTTGGAGGCAGGCACCATGAGGGGTCTCCACAGGAAGAGGGAGGCAGCGTGGTTGAACGGCAGAAAGACAGGGCAGAACAGGCATCAGTCAATTGGAAGGGTAGGAAGAGACGGATGGGAGGATTATGGATGCCTTTGGAGGACTGAGAATTTGTTAGAAGATCAGTGCAGATTTCTATGGAGACAAATGCCAGGAACTGATAGGTCTTTGAAAGGTCACTCTGGCTGCCTTTTGGCAAAGGGGTTGGTAAAAGGCACGTGCAGGTGGGAGGTGAGTGCAGGAAATCAGGTGAGGGAGTATGGGAACTTGGTCCAGGGGTATATAAGGGAAAATAGCCTTTACTGAGTTCCACAAATTGGCACCAGCTGTAGCTTCATTACAGTGGTGGAAGGGGTAGGTGGGTGTGTCCAAGAGGGTACAGAAATTACATGAGAAAGGGAAGTCTTTTTAGATCTTTTTTCCAACTAGAGGAACTCTCACCTTATTGATAGAATTCCAGAGTGGGAACGGATGGACATGAGGACATCTTTGAAGACATATCTGCACTCTTATGTTCATTATAATATTATTAACTCTAAGCAAGAGATGGAAATAACTTCAGTATCCATTAATGGATGAATGAATAAAATAAGTATGGTAAATATATACTATGGAATACTACTGAACCATGAAAAATTAAGAAATACTGCTATTTACAACAGCATGTATGGATCTTGAAGGTATTATACTGAGTGAAATATTCCAAAGATTTTATATATTTTTTTTAATTTATGTATTATATCCCTTACATACAGAATCTGAAGAAAAAGCAAACTAATGGAAACTTAGAGTTGAGTTGACAAGAGGTGAACCTGGGGTGGAATAAGGTGGTCAAAGGGTACAAACTTGCAACTATAATATGAAAAAGTTCTGGGGATCGAATGTACAGCATGATGATCATAGTTAATAATATATACATACATTTTTATTGTGCTTCCCTTTATTAAACTTTGCATATATCACATTCTTACAAGTTGAAAGTTTATAGCAATCTTGTATAAAAGAGGTCTGCTGCCACCATTTTTCTAACAACATTTGTTCATTTTGTGTCTCTCTGTCACATGTTGGTAATTCTTGCAATATTTCAAGTTTTTCATTATTATTGTATTTGTTATGGTGATCTGTGATCAGTAATTATGACCCACTGAAAACTCAGAACTAGTTTACTTAAGGTATATACCTTGTTTTTCCTTAAAGGCATAATGCTTTTGAACAGTACAGTATAGTGTTTATTTTTCATTTGCACTGGGAAACCAAAATAATAATAATAATAATTTGACTTAGTTTATTGAGATAATCACTTTATTGAGGCGGTCTGGAACAAAACCCACAAGACCTCTGAAGTTTACCTCTACTGTACTATATACATAAAGGTTGCTAAGAGAGTAGATCTTAAAATTCCTTACCATACATGCATAAAAAACAGTGGCAATTATATGAGATAGTAGATGTATTAACATTTTTACGTGGATTATATTGCAATACAGATGTATGCCAATTTATCAAATTGTACAAAATTTACACAATGTTAAAAGTTTGCAATGTTATAAGAAATCATTTCTTATATTTATAAATTATAATATGTTGATTATTTTTCAATAAAGCCGGAAAAAACTTTTTGTAGAATTAATCTATTTTTCAAAAAAGGAAGTAAGGAAGTAGAAATTGCAACTAACTCTGAAATAATAGAATATAAAATCCATTTTAGTTATATACACTGGGACAAAAACTATTACTTAGTTTACAATGAAGGACAAAAACTATTACTTAGTTTACAATGAAGGAGTACAATGAAGGATGGTCTATAAATAAGGCTGAAAGAGCTCAGTTTTAAGGTTTAAATTTAAAATCTTCTTTTGAAATACTAAACTGACCACCCAGTTTCAAAATCTTTATATTTATTTTCATAATCTGCTTTTATTTTGCTTTGTCTATTATCTATCTATCTATCTATCTATCTATTTATTTGCAAGCAAGAGAGAGCGAGCAATTGAGAGCGCAGGGAGGGATAGAAAAAGAAGGGAAAAGAATCTTAAGCAGGCTCCAGGCTCAGCACAGAGCCCAACTCTGGGCTCTATTTCACAACCCTGACATCATGACCTGAGCCAAAATGAAAGAAAGAAAATAAAAATAAGGTGTTAAAAAAAGGAAAAAGAATTGGAGGTTTAATTAAGTGAACCACCCAGGCACCCCTGTGGTATCTTAAATTAGCTGTCATATCTTTAAAGTTCTAGAGTATCCATTTAATTCATTTATAAAATCTTTCTCAATATCATTTTTAGTTTCAGTTTTTTTGTTCAATTTGCTTCCCCTCTCATTTCTTTGAGCAGAGTAATCAAGCCATTTTACAATCTTTATTGATCATTTTAACATCATACTTAATCCCATTTTGTCTATCAAATCTTGTTAATGGTTTTTCTTTGTGTGCTTTGTTCCATTTTGCTATGTTCAAGGCATTATATTTGAAACTCTTATTGAGTAGGGATAATTAAGAGCTATAATAATGGTATGGTCCTCCTTGGCAGGATTTTCTCTTATATCTGAGACTCTACAAGACAATCATATTCCAAATTCAGTGATTGACTTTCTCAGTTTACACAGAAGGCAAGGTAGGCTATAGTCTTATTTCTGCTTCTCCTTGTGCTTTGGGGATCTCAACTTAAATTTGGGTTTTACCAAAGTTTTCAAATTTGATTGCTGCTGGTTTTTGAATTTTGTTTCTCTAGTATCAAGTGTCTATGAAAAACACAGCTCAGTGTGTTTTAGCAGTTTCAAATGCTCTCATAGCTAAAATGGCTTCAGGCATATATCTCTAGACTCTCATTGTGTTTTGTATTTTGGCCCAGTAATCCCTCACTTATTTTTATAATCATTCTGATATTTTTAACTTTAAAAGCGATTTTGTCTGGATTTTTAAGTTGTCTTAAGTAGGAGTTTTTAGATCACCATTACTAGAAGCAACAACAAATATACATGAAAATATCTGCAGTAGTTTATCAGATCTCTATGGCTTTGAACTTCCATAAACCGAGGCATCCTTCTCTAATCACTTAGGCAAACTCCAATTTACCCTTTAAAACAACACAAGAATTGCTTCATTTAAGAACATGTTCAGGGATGACTCTTCCCCACTGTTCTTACCAACATTCCCACACACTCTTTGCCACCCACACCTTGTTTATGAACTTTCATTAGGTATATCAGCGTCACCAGAATTTTGCTCTATTGTATTTTTGTCCTTTAGAGCTTTAATTAAATATGAATTCCATAGAAAGTCTGTCCCTTTTCTTTCAAACCTGGGTTAGTTATTTCTTCTCATTCTTTGTCAGAAGCTACTTTATTAGAGAAACTTACAGCTGTATTGTGACTTTGGAGCCTTTGCAGTTTTTTGACTGGAAAAATCACCCATCCCTGAGATTTTTACACAGCTTCCTAGCTGATATTATTCAGAAATCTGTTCAACACAGACTTTTTCAGGGAGCCCCTTTCGGACCACTCAGTTACAAAACCTCTTCTCAATCACTGCTCTTTTTAAAATGTGCTTATTTAGTTCAAATATGTATCACTATTAAAGAAAAACCAGTACGATTTTTTTCTTTTTAAAGTTGGCTTACATATTATCTATCTCTCCCATTAAAATGATTCCTCTGGGCTGGGGTTTTGTTGTGCTCATCTTAGGCCAGGCACTCAATAAATTGTCTCTGAATGATTGAATTGTTTGATTCCCTTGCTAGATTCTCAACTTCATGAGGCCAAGGATTGTTCTATTCAGTCCTTCTTTATCCTCAATGTCTGTTATATTGCAGTCACTTACGTGACTAATGGGAAAAATCACAGAAAGAAAGAGTTAAAACTACAGAAAAACCCCGTAGGTTCAATAACACAAAGCTTTCTAAAATTATTTAGCCCAAGAATCGAATACTGGTTGCACTTTTGAATTTTTTTAAATGGTATTGAATTTAATTTAAATGGAAATACTTGAGTGGTATACTAATAAAAAAAAATTATAAAAGCAACTTTCTCCTTAAAGTAAGAATTATATAGGGCATCTCTTCTAGAAGCAAAATTTTCAAATGTCAAACATCTGAAAGCATAGAAGGAGAAGTAAGAGTGTGAATTGTACTTCAATGCTCTTTTCTTTATATTCAGCAAACAGCTTCATTCACACCTTTCCAGTTTTTTCAACTCTTTTGACAAAGCCTTCAGAGGAGTTACTGCTGATGACTACCATCACAGCCTGACAGGAGAAATTTTATAAAGAAAAATAATAGCATGTTTTTCCCAAATTGTTAAGGATATCGTGAAGCTCTGTCGGATTCAAAGGAGGAATGTGCAATTCCATGCTATATATAATAATAACTAATTTTAATAGTGGCTTTGCAATTTTTCAGATATATCCATTTACAGAAACCACTATCAAATAAACAAAAACAAACAAATTAACAGGGGTTCGAGACAGGAATTATCTAATCTAAAAATAGCACATGTTCACAGAATACACAACACATATCCCAAGTACTACTCTAGGTTTCAAGTAATAGTCAAAACAATAGTAAACATGATTCAGACCCTACCAGTCAAATCATAAATGGGACCTTAACTGTAAATCCTTATCTTTATATCAAAGCGGGTAATTGGGTGCTGAAGATACATTATAGAACTAATATGTTATAGGACTCCTCTGAAATGAGTCATTTATTCCTTCACTTTTCCTGCACAGCTGCTGACCCATGTTTTGGTTCCTGGAAATAGCTGCGACCCTGTCATACTTCTTAAAAGCACATATATTGATAACTCTACTCATTCCTCCATTCCTCTGTGACTGTCACTGTGTTAAAATGTGGAGTCAGCTGACTCACTTGTGGTGGTAATAAAGTAGATGAGTTTGCAAAGTATTTTGTTATTTCTAAAAATGCAAAAACCAAATTACATTGAAATCATAAGGGGTGTTTCAGGCAGAGCTGTAGGATGTGGTTTCTTGTGTAATCCACAGAGATTAGCTCCAACACATATTACAACTCTCCTCTAGGAGCAACCTTAGTGGTAAAACAAGAAGATAAACAGATGTATACACACCCTGGCACAAAATTATCACTTATGTTTGGCTTCCAAGTCTCCTCGTGTTACTTATTTATCTTAACTTATCTCTGAAATCAGGGAACACAGAATCTCAATCAGTTGACATTTTTCTACTGAATTACCCAATAGTCTGATCATACCCCTAAGACTTTTTTAAATTATTTCACTCATAATCCCAAATCTGCTTTGCTTCCTCATCTTAGTACACTGTAATTTGATTTCAAAATGAGGACAGTTGTCAGTAATGCCACATTCATTCATCTATTTTACAATTCCATGTACTTAGAACTATGAAAATATGTTAATAACATCCATTCCAATAAGCTACCCTAAATTTATTATCATGAAACAAGACCTCAAGAAAGAGAATTCAAAATCATCCATGTATTTGCAATGTATTGCAATAAAGCCTTTATCAATAGACTTCCCTGTGCACATGGTGGTCAAATTGCGGGTGAAAACCAGCCAGATCTCTTACAAGCTTTCTCATGGCTTCTAGGTAACCCAAGTGAGCCTTTATTGATACTGGGAAGGGATAAAGCAGGGAAGGGATAAACAGTGATGTAAGAATTGGCTAGACAAAAGTAATGACTCTCATTACAAAGTGAGTATTTTAAAGCAAAAGAGTCTGTTGGGAATATTTTTTTATAAAATAGTGGTTTTTTTTTATTAACTTTTAAAAATTCAATTAGATAACATATAGTGTACCATTAGTTTCAAATGTAGCTTTCAGTTATTCCTCCATAGCATATAATAGCTAATGCTCAGTACTTACTGTTATAGCTTCTTGAAAGCAGAATTTTTACCCCCTGAGCCACCCAGGCGCCCTTGAAAGCAGAATTTTAGATCATATTTTCTGATTACTTCCATGTAGTACAACACTTTCCTGCTAGCAACCTTCAAAACATACTGTTTGTTAGAGGAATTTCTTTAATAATAAATAAATAGTAATTTATTTAAATTTATAAATATATAAAATAAATAGGAATTTATTTAAATTTATTTAAATATTGCACACTGTTTCATTGTTCATAAATAAGGTGATGATATTATAGCCATTAGTTGGTAGCACTGATATATCACTTTCTTCTTACTTCTCAGTGCATTCTCTTTGCACAAAATAGATATATATTTTAAAAGAATCTGAATCTGTGGCAAACTTTTAAAAAACCCTATACAGTAAAGTTTATCATTTTAAGTAATCTCAATTATCTTCCTCAATTGTGATGGTATATCCTTCTATCCAGGCCAGATATTGTATGAGGGATTTGAAGAGACATACTTTTTAAATTTCACTTTTCTCATCTGCAAAATGCTGATCATGGTCCTACAATAAAATACACTTACAATTTTTTGATGACAATTTATTTATTTATTTTAAGATTTTATTTATTTATCAGAGAGAGTGGGCGAGAGAGCAAGCACAGGCAGACAGAATGGCAGGCAGAGGCAGAGGGAGAAGCAGGCTCCCGGCCAAGCAAGGAGCCCGATGCGGGACTCGATCCCAGGATGCTGGGATCATGACCTGAGCCACAGGCAGCTGCTTAACCAACTGAGCCACCCAGGCATCCCTTTTGATGAAAATTTAATCTGTATAAACAATATATTTGCTGTAATGCGTGGTTCATGGAAAACACCTTATTTAATTATAAGCAACAACAGTATTAGAAATTAAGTAAATGTGTCTATAATATTTAAAGTTTTAACACATAATTCCAGTGCTTTGCCTTATTTTCTCAAATCCCTTTACCACTTTCACTGACAGAGTCAAATGTACTTTTTCTACTAGTAGCCAGCTCTTTGTCTTTTGTCAGAAAGATGCCCTTGTGAATTATTTATAATAGAGATATTAGCAATAATAATAATAATAATAAATAGCAATGAAAATGTTTAAAAAGTTTTCTTAACTAATTAGGGTTCTTAGACATCAATTAGAGGAACCACCTCTAGAAAGCAAATTAATCCGCAAGACATTCCCAGAATTAACAAGTCAGTCAGATACAGGGTTGTCCGCAAACTGAAAGGTGAAGCAAAAGGACTAGGTTTGGAAAATAGGTAAGGACAGTGAAAAAAATGATCAAATTTTGGGCAAAATAAATTCTTAGGTGTCCTTTCAATGGAGTCCTGGGCATTATGTAGCAGAAACTCTGGAGATTATCTCAATCCATTGGAGTCACCCCGTTTATTAGCTTGCTATTGACAAAGTTATTTACAAACTGTAGAGCAAGAGGTTATAATGTAGAAAACTGATGGTAATGCACAAGATTCTTGCTAACAATAATGCAAGTTAGTGATTTTTCATTAGAAAACATAAATTCTATATCCCAAATTATGGGCCCAGAGCACTTCTGCTGCACAACTCTGCTTATATCCCAAATAACCATGTGAACTAGTTTTAATATCTGCTTCTCTTATTACTTTCTGAATAAAAATTTCTGACGCAAGTATTTTATAATTTTGTGATAATCATGCATTTACTTTCTTGGAGAACAAAACACACTTTAGCATAACTATGTTCTTTCACAGAACCAGCCTTGATAACACACTTCTATATGTTAGAAATGATGTAATAAATGTAAAATATTGGGCACTCGTTTGGTATTCTTTGCCATGTTTTGCAATATCTAAAAAGAGATCAGTGAACTTGGACTGGAGTTAGCAGACATGGAAGAAAATAAAATATTACAGAGAAGAATACTCTGTGGTCCACAACCTAAACGGGCTGGGATTCGCATCATTTGGATCCCTGTAGCTTTACAAAAGTCAATTAAATTTTTGTATCTCCGATTAAAGTTGATTCCCCAGTACTTTTTCAAACATCTCTTGTAAAGTATTATTTCCCAGAAAAAAAAGGGATTTTGCACATGTATCTGCCTTTGTCTCTGGTCATTATCTCCGTCAGGATCCTGGGATTGAGCTCCATATCGGGCTTCCTGCTCATTAGGGAGTATACTTCTCAGTCTCTCTCTGCAGCTACCTCCCCCTGCCCCACTCATGCTCTCTCTCTCAAATAAATAAATACAATCTTTAATTTTTTCATTGAAAATAAGATAAATAAAATAAAATAAAAAGTCTGGTCTTACTGCCCCTTTTAGCTCCTTTTTTTTTTTTTTTGAGTTGTATTTAAAGCAGCGTGAGAGAACATGAGGATCTCAAACTTAAAAAAAAAAGGAAAAAATTGAGTTTCGTTAGGATTTAAGATCTTGTCTGCTAGACAAAAACGTTGGCTTTGTTAACATGTGAAAATTAACAAAAGAGAATAAGAATTCTAATAATTTTTGTAGAAATTAAAAATTTCCTCCAACCCAATAACATACAGACCCATTAAGTAAATTCATTCCAATGTCCCAAACAAACCTTTTCTAATAGTAATGCATTTGTGTAAACAGGGTCACCCCAAGTAATAAATAAATATTATTATATTTTTCCTGTCTCTTCCACAGTCACATCTGGGTATATTGGTAACAAGCCAATTATCTATCTTATAAGACATGATATCATAAGGAAGGGTATTCTGTCCATTTGGAACAATTGAAAATCATTGTAATTTTATCTTGGTGCAGTAACTTGAGATGGCACAGTGTGGGTTATGAATATATTTTATTTTATTTTTACTGGGAAGAAGAGATTATAGAGATATTGGTTATCCAAGAGAGATTGACAGGTGTTGATAGTTGCCAGGTCAATATCCATCTACTTTTTCCTTTAATATCAGAAAGCACTGAGGGATTGACAACAAGGAAACTTAAAACAACATCAAATATTTTTTTGTCTCTTTTCTAGTTATATTGTAACCATATGACAAAGTATCAGTCATACAAGCTATCATGCTCTTTTACCTCTATCTTTCTGCCAGAAATGTGGGCTTAATAGTGAGAACTCCAACAGCAATTTTTGCAATTTTTTCATAAAAAGCCATGAAAACCTCAAAGATAGTTCACTTGACTTTCTTAAGACTCTGAACCAACACCAGAAAACACTCTCTGTAGTCTTCTTGTTAAATGAAAATGTATGGTTAAACCACTTTTGAAAATCTACTACATACAGCAAAATGTAAATCTTAATTGAAATATGTCCTCTCAGCTGTGCTTAAGCAACTGAGTCCTGAGCTTTTCAGGTTTTCAATCTGAAAGAGTACACCTCTGGTGCTCTGAAAGGGAAGAGAAAGGACACCCTGTTCTCCATATAAATTAAAGAAGAGAAATCTGTGCATTTAAGTGGGCCATATAAAATTTATCAAGCAATTATCTCCTAACTCCTTCCTATCCAAATTACCTGATATGCTGTCCCTACTCCTTTATTCCACGTTACTGCCTTTTCCAGGATTCTGCCTCACATCACAACATGTCTTCTGTTATTTCCTTCTTGCAAGCTAGTTTTGTTTTCTCCATCTAAAAAAGTCAACAATCATTGTGTATTTCAATTCCCACTTTCCTCAAATGCATTGATTCTTCTTATCTATTACTCTTTTCTCATACTCAGTGTCTTTGTCTTTATGGGGTTTGTACTTTGCTTTTCCCCATCCTTTACTGCCATTATTTACTGCCATTATTTACTGCCAGTTATTATCAAATCTAATAACTTCTTAGAGAAAGTTAAAAATTCCTGCATAGCCACATGTGAACACAAAGTCACTGATTTTTAGCAAACCTACAAGATAGTCAGACATCCATTCAATTTCTTTTTTTTAAAGATTTTATTTATTTATTTGACAGAGAGAGATGACAAGCAGGCAGAGAGGCACACAGAGAGAGAGCCCGATTTGGGGCTCAATCCCAGGACCCTGAGATCATGACATGAGCCAAAGACAGTGGCTTAACCCACTGAGCCACCAGGCGTCCCTCCATTCAATTTCTTAACTGAGTCTCAAATGCATCCTGAGTTCTAACCTAAACCTAAGTTCTACTTCTTACACGTTGTTATGTGACCAAATTCTTTCAGTTGAGTATTTTGTAACATTAAAATATTAATCAACTGATACTTTGTGTATTTCTATGAAAATAATTTGAATACTGTAGATTTATTGTTATGTTTATAGATTTATAATCAAAGTTTCATCAGGTGAAGATTTTGGAAATTTCATATATAATGATTAAACTAAAATGATACTGCCTCAAATCCCTCTGATATCAAGGCCCAACACCTGATTATAGCCAAACCTGTGGTGGGTAGTTCCATGGGAAATTGCAGTTACTTAACACTGATAGCATCTCATGTTCTCTCTCTCATTTTAGAATGTGTCCAACATAACCCAAAACTGTAGGAGAGTTAATGTCCTCTGAGGACAGCTCTCAGTGAAGTGGAAATAAGAACCATAGATAAAATTGTCAGTTTTCAGGTCTTCATGAGGACAACTTAAAGAAGTTTCTCAGGACCTTTCAGTAAAAGCAAGCCTTCTTTTTCTATTCACAACAATTATATCAACAATGTATCTCTTTGACAAAGTTGCTTCTTCACTGTATCACTTTCCCATTCTTTTCTCCCTGGGATAATCTCCCAGATAAACTAACAGTACTCAAATCCTTTGTCCGACTCTTTGCTCTCAGGATAAATGGAGCCAAAAGACTTAGATTAATATCAAGTTCTGAATGGGATCTTAGAGCTATTTCTGTCCAGATTTTCATAAACATAGGGACCTTGGAATTATCAGGCTATAAATAAGTTCTAAATGGAGGGGGCAAAAGCAAAAAGTAGAAATTTTTATGTTTGATTTTTAATCATGATTAATTGACTTTATTGATTATTAAAAATACTAACATTATAAAAGTGTGGATCTTTGTAAAACAATGTCATAATGTAAGAAATGAGTTGCATAGTCCTTTTGAGATTATTAAACCAAGTGTTCAGGTGCCATCTAATTTCTTGTTTAATCCAGAACTTTGCTGTGCATTATCTTGAGGAATATGATTTTGAAGTCCAGACAGACTAACAGAAAACTGATCCAAATGTGTGTGTTTATATTTCTGCTTTTGTTGTAAAAATCAAAGTGTGATTGCTGGTTTAAAATGGTAAAACTAATAATGTTCATGGACTCTATTATAAATTTTCTAATTGTATGGGAAGAATCCTATAAACATAGAATTAATTGATTTGCAAATCCTCAAAGAGCTACAGGATCAGGTAGTGGTATGTTCTGATTCAACAGCATCATAATGCAGCATTTTATATGTGCTAATGGATATTTTCATGAATGTTTGCTAGCTAGTCAGCCAATACAGAGAAATATTAGGTAGGGTAATTACTCACAGTTGTGTTTAATAAAATGAGAGAAAATTATCAAATGACACTAATAATAATAAACCTATAGCAGGCTAAATAATTCAATGATAATTACAAGTATTAATCTAGCTTTCTTCCCTGATTATGACTCTTCTCTCCTTTATCATAATGGGAGTAGCAGATTGTCTGCAATGAATTGTGAAAACCCAGCAGTGACTTTGGCAGTGAAGGCCTCCCATCAATTTTGATAGGTTAAAATGATTCTGGTTGGTCTTGAGCCAATGCGTCAATTTTTTTTTTTCTGTGTGTGTCATAAAAGAAAGAAGCAATAGTAAATTCTTGCTGTTATACCATGGAGCCAATAAAATCATACTGCCAACAAGAGGCTGTTGACACCGTAAGTGTAGTTAACTGTCTTGAAATACTAGGCCTGGAAATAAAATTCCAATATTTCACATAACCTCTTTTTTTTTAAAGAAAAAACAAAACTAAACAAAACAACTATACTGCTTACATTTAGATCCCTGCTGTTATGTAACTATTTTTGAACATGTCTACTGTAAGTATATATATATATTTTTTTTTTCTGTACAATAAATTCATTTAGAGATAAATTTGGATTGCAAATTATTTTCGGGGAGGCATGGTATTTGTGGGTAGTCTTACAAGTAAAAAGGACTAAAAAAAGAAGAAAAGCATTTTTATTACAGCATATTTACATCTGTCCAAAGTACTTATTTACTATAGTACTGACTAATGTATAATACTGTACACAAAGAAAGAAGTTAAATGAGTTATAATTCAGTCGAAGTATAGCTGGCCATTTTAAAACTTACCACTGAATCTTTCTGGTATGAAATGTGATATCTGGCAATCTGGTCCAGTTCATTACATCAGGTCATTTGTATGTTCTTATTACCATTTTGATAGCATAGCACATTTTAGAACCCAGACATTTTACAATGGAACTATGATGCATGTATTTTCAAAAGTATAGACATACATGAAGCTATGAGGTCAAAAAAGACGAATGTCCGTAGTACCATATAGACTCAACAAATAAAAGTGTCCAAGGCTCTGAGTGAGATTTATGAATATTGTGAAAGATTAGGCCAACATGTGGTTTTGATATAAAGAATCTGTTCTTAAATTAGAATTACAGTCATTGAGTCCAGTGTTGAAAATGGCAGATAGATTTTAGCTATCTTTGCTCACTAGGGAAAATGGAAAAATGTTTAGTTTGGTCAGATTTTCACTTAACTTCTGAAAAATCTTACGTTTGAGAGAACCCTTCTGAAATAAGAATCCTTAAAGACATAACCCCTTTGGCACAAGTTTTCAAGAAACTTGTTTGATGCTGTAGACAATTATATGGCACACGTACTGTTCTAGATGTTTCATGCCAATAATATGTAAGCCATACCAAGGCTACATATACATATAGAGATGTTCCTCAGCTTACAAGGGGGCTATGTACAGAGAAACACATAAAAAATTGAAAATGCATTTAATACCCCTAAACTATCAAATATCATAGCTTACCTTAGGCTTATTTAAACATACTCAGAACACTTACATTTGCCTGCATTTGGGTAAAATCATCTTAAGCAAAGCCTATTTTATAACAATGTATCAAATATCACATGCAATTCATTAAATATTACCTAAAAAAAGAAGAATGGTTATATATAGAATGGTTGTAAGAATATCAGGTGTTCACCCCTGTAATCTTCAAGCTGACTGGGAGCTGTGGCTCACTGCCCCTGCCCAGCATCACAAGACGGCACCATACCACATGTCACTGGCCCTTTTTATAAAGACCCAAATTCAAAATTCAAAGTACAGTTTCTACTGTAAGTAAGTTTTACCCAAACTGACTTTTGTCAAACTCATTTTTGTCATCATATATGTCAAGTAGTTTTCTCAGGTTTATTTTTAGAATATCCTTGTATAATGAATATTAACACTGATATCTAGTATAAAATTCTTGCAATTTATTTTAGAAACATTAAGATATTGAAAATCATTCTATTTCTTTAATTCATTAAAGCCATTTTTGGCTTGTTTCCAGTACTTTCTTACTGGTTAAATAATGAATTTGAAGTAGTCTGAATTTCATTATTATATGGCACTTTCCCTTTGATGAATACAAAGATGATATTCTATATTAGCTATCTGAGAAGAATTTATTTTTTTAATTTTATTTATTTGTGAGTGAGAGAGAGCACAAGCAGGGGGAGCACCAGGGGGAGGGAGAAGCAAACTACCGGCTAAGCAGAACTGAGTCCCAGGACCCTAAGATCATTCCCTGAGCTAAAGGCTCAGGCATTTAACTGACTGAGCCACCCAGGTGTCCCAATCTGAGAAGAGTTCTGTCTGTTATTCCTATTCATATGAAGTTTAAAGTCTAGGTAATTAACTTAATATTTTAGTGGCTATTACATAGATAGCACTATGTTCCAGGCAGAGAGTAAGAAAGAAATGTTAAATCAACCATATTCTATGCATTCTAAATAAAATTAATTAATCAATCATAATAAATCCTTCTATTTATGGAATATCAACTTATAAGCTTTCCTCCATATGAACAATGCCAAATACCAGAATAAAGGGTCATCTAATACAAATAAAGGATAGAATTAAAGAATTCTGGTAAGCCATTTAATTTTGAAAAATGGTGCTATATTGTTGCTGAGTTGTGGTTTTCAGTTACATAATATCTGATAAGTGTAGAAGTAACATGAGTGTTACGTGAGATGAGAAATGGTTTATAATTAAGATATTTTTAAAAGTACAGATAAATACAAATTTGTAAACATAGCATTATGGAGGAATAAAAATAAATGATAGCTACACACTCTAAAGTGAATATATCTTGGAAAGTTAATAGAGAAGTAAAACAAGGACAGTGCAAAAAGTATGGTACATTTTTATGAAGTTCAAACAAATTCTGTGAAACCGTAGATGGACTTAAAGATACTATTATGTATCAAATATTGTAAAAATTAAGCAAGGAAATAGCAAACATAAAATAACCAAAGCATACAAACTTGGGTAGATACAATAGTTGTGATCATGTTCTACTTCATAAAGAGATGAGTTAATAGATAAATAGTAGTAACTAGACTTTTTAGAAGTTAATAAAACTTTGCCTGTTATTTCTTAGTAATATAAAATATATGGTTTTCTAACAAAAACGCTTATCTTAAAAATATTTAAAAATAAATTTCAGGCTACTCATAAGGTTCTCTTTACTTTTCCACTGAAGGAAAAGCTGGTTGTTGTAGTTGTAGTTGTTTGTTTGTTTTAGTCTCCTCCTAGTTTTTATTATTATAATGTGGAATGAGGAATGTTAGATTGAAAAGTTAGACAAAAATCATTACTTGATTCACCTCCTGGTACAGCAGATGGAACTCCTGAAAACATGCCCTTTTGCCTTACAGAAGAGTAACAGTTATGCTTACTTCTGAAACGTGCTTGGTGGTGGCCCTATATAGTGACACCATAGTAAACATTTTGAATATTTGCAATTAATTTTTATAGTCATAGGGCTCCAAAAGGCACTGCTGGTATCTTAGCAGGTATTTCAATAAAGCTAAAAGTTGCCTGACTGTTTTAAAATATTAACAAGGCACAAAACATGGCAGAAGTATTGTCCTCAGATATTATTTTTTTCCATATGCTCTTGATTCCAGACATGACAAGTTATTTTTTTAAAATTTTTTATAAAAGATTTTATTTAATTATTTGACAGAGATCACAAGTAGGCAGGGTCAGGCAGAGAGAGAGGAGGAAGCACGCTCCCTGCTGAGGTGAGAGCCCGATGTGGGACTGGATCCAAGGAACCTGGGATCATGTCCTGAGCCGAAGGCAGAGGCTTTAACCCACTGAGCCACCCAGGCGTCCCCATGACAAGTTATTTTTTTTTAAAGATTTTATTTATTTATTTGACAGAGAGAGATTACAAGTAGGCAGAGAGGCATGCAAAGATATAGAGGAGGTAGCAGGCTCCCCGATGAGCATAGAGCCTGATGTGGGCCTCCATCCCAGGACCCTGAGATCATGACCTGAGCTGAAGGGAGCGGCTTAATCCACTGAGCCACCCAGGCGGCCAACAAGTATTTTTGATAGATATATATACAATGTATTTTCCAGTTATAAGAAAAATGGTTCTGCTATTTTTAAGCTTTTTTAAAAATTACATAATTTTTTAAATTAAAATTTTATATTTTTTAATGGTTTACTTTTCTTTCTTTATTTTTAAAATTTTATTTATTTATTTGACAGACAGAGATCACAAGTAGGCAGAGAGGCAGGCAGAGAGAGAGAGAGAGACAGAGAAGCAGGCTTCCTGCAGAGCAGAGAGCCCGATGCAGGGCTCAATCCCAGGACCCTGAGATCATGACCCGAGCCGAAGGCAGCAGCCCAAACCACTGAGCCACCCAGGCACCCCAATGTTTTACCTTTCAATATACTACTTAGAATATAAAACCTATTCCATTTTGTAAGAAGTTTACCATTTAAAAAATGGTAATTTTCTCATTGTGTCTTCCCCTCTCTTTGCTTTATTTTGAATAAAACATTTCACAATAAACGTAACGGATGCTTTCCTTTTGATGGTCCCTCTGTTGGTCATATTGTATATGAGCCATGACAATTAGTTTTACAAAATTTATTGATGTTTATTGATATGTTTTATCATAACTAAATTTCCCTCCCTTATCTAGATTCCCCAGCTTTCAGACAGGTGGACACTTCAATAAACCATACCCAAGGGATGTATCAAGTACTTCTTAGACATTCTCTCAGATCCTTGAGGTCTCATTTTGCCTAGGGATTTGCAATAGGTTCTGCCAGAGGCACCACTGTGACAACTGATGTCCATGGTCTATCTCCTGCTAAGCTCAAGAGGTCACTGGTTTCCAAGTTTATCTATACAATCAATGCATTCCAGCAAGTTCTTTATTTTTAATATTAACAAACTTATTTTAAAGTTTATATGGAGAGGCAAAGACTCACAATAGTCAACATAGTGTTGAAGGAGAACAAAGACTGAGGACTGACTTCAAAGTTTACCATAAGGATGGGGCGCCTGGGTGGCTCAGTGGGTTAAGCCTCTGCCTTTGGCTCAGGTCATGATCCCAGGGGCCTGGGATCGAGTCCCACATAGGGCTCTGTGCTCAGCAGGGAGCCTAATTCTCCTCATCTCTCTCTCTGTCTGTCTCTCTGCCTATTTGTGATCTCTCTCTCTGTCAAATAAATAAATAAAATCTTTAAAAAAAGTATACCATAACGATAATTATAAGCAAGATATTGTAATACCACAGAAACACTAGATTAAAGGAACGGAATATATATTATCAATTATATTTTATATTTAATATAAAAGCAAAAGGAATACAAGAGAGCAAAATACAATCTTTTAAACAAATGGTTCTGGAGTAATGGTGAAGCTAAATGTAAAAATATAAAATAAAAATAAAATAAAATAATAAAATAAAATAAATCCAGGCAGATATCATACACTCTTCACAAAAATTAACTCAGATTGGATTATAAACCTAAACATGAAACATGTAGAAGCTAATATAGAAGAAAATTTAAATGACCTTGGTTTTGGCAATAACTTTAGACAAAAGCACAGGCACTGAATTTAAAAATGTCTACTCTGTGAAACAATGCCAAGAGAATGAAAAGGCAAAGCACAGACTATGAGAAAAAATTTGCAAAATACACATCTGGCAAAGGACTGTTAATCAAAACTACACAAAGACCCCTTAAAACTCAGCAATGGGGGAAAAACCTGATTAAAAATGAGCCAAAGACCTTAGCAGATACCTCACAAAAGAAAATATTACAGATGGCAAATAAGCATATAAAAAGATGCTTCACATCATATGTCATCAGGAAAATGCAAATTAAAACAAAAAAGAGACACCAGTACATACCCAGAATCCAGAACACTGACAACAGAACACGAAATGTTGGTGAGGATGTGGAGCAACAGGAATGTTCTTCCATGTCTATTGAGAATAAAGAATGGAAAACAACTTGGCAGTTTCTCACAAAACTAAACATATTCTTGCCAGATGATTCAGCTGTAGCAGTTCTTGGTATTTATCCAAAGAAGATGAAATCTATACCCACAAAGATGTCTATAGTAGTTTTATTCATAACTGACAAAAGCTTGGAAGCAACCAAGATATCCTTCCATAGGTGAAAGGTCAAATAAAGTGTAGTACATGCAAACAATTGAATATTATTTAATGCTAGAGAAATGAATTACCACACCATGAAAAGATATGGATATAAATATTTAATAAATATTTGATTTTAGGCTTCTACCAGTCTATCAATAGTATTAGCATATTTTAACAGTGAATGCTCAGCATTCATGAATTTACCTAATAAAATATTTTGGGTTCAATGTTTTAAATACTTCAACCTCTATGATTATATTCCTAATAATTTTGAATTGGGGTAAATAAACCTTAATTTTTTGTAACTTGTTTCTTATTGCAAAAGAGCTCAATGAAATTTTAGAAAATAAAATTTTACAAAAAAAATTAGTTTACTATTGCCAAATAATTTAAAACTTTACCTTATATACAAATACATATATTTTTCTAAATTATTTATATGCCACTAAAACCAAAAACTTTTAGTTATACTTGATTTCATATCATGGAATCAATGCCAAGAAGCCATCTGGCGATGACTTGTCTTAAATAGAGTTAAGATGGGTGTTATTACAATGCAAGATGGAAACAAAGATAGTATAACAATTGAGTGTTACATAACTCTTCTGTTTTGATCAAGTTACTAATCTACAAAAGGCTTTTATCTGTGACAGACCTGGGAATTTAACAAAACTTTTAAACTAGCATGTGTGACTCATTCCAGAAAACAACACAATCAATAACACATTCCTTAGATTAAATCATGACTATTTCTCCATTTGAATAGAAAAGGTAGCAACCCCAATATATTTATTGAACATGAAAAGTTGAAATGCTATAATGCTCCTAAGGAATTAAATGATCCAGTCATGAATTACAAAAAAAGGATATAAATTACCAAAGTGTTTGTATAATTGGAATGTACAACTGCCCATTATCATTCAATAGTGTAGGCTTGTACAAGAACTCTATAAAAGAACTCCACTTCTAAACCGTGGAAAATATGTTCCCTTTCCCCCTATATACAACTATTAAGCCATTCATTTAGCTTTTAAAATATCCACTTAATACAGGCTTTTTACTCATTTGAACAGGCAGCAAGGCTCTATTCTTATTGCTTACATCTGAAGGATAGACTTCTAGCGTAAGAGATAAAGCCCATAAAGGAGCCCAAACATAAGAACAAAATACAGTTTAGTGAGACCTTACAATCTGCCAGCTACCTTTCTGAGAATACTTCAATTAATAAAACATATAAAATACCTGACCACAAAGAGCTTACATTCTTTTGAAATATAATAGTGAAATAAACCAATAATAGAGGGGCACCTCGGTGGCTCAGTCCATTGAGTGACTGCCTTTGGCTTGGGTCATGATCTCAGGGTCCTGGGATGTAACTCCCAAGCAGGCTTTCTAGGCAGTGGGGTGTTTTCTTCTTCCTCTGCGCCCCCTCCCAATTCTCTCTCTCTCTGTCTCCAATAAGAAAATAAACCAGTAATAGAATAATGATTGATGGTTGATGATGATAAGTGTTACAAAGAAATACAAGAAACGTAAAAGCCATTGGAGAATGCTGGGATGAAAGTTAATTTTATTTTGTGTTGGGTGGTTATATCTCATTTATGAGATGTTATTTGCACAAAGACCCAGGAAGTGAAGGAGGGTTTTATACAAATATTAAAGAAAAAGATTGCTCTACGCAGAGCAAGTAAGTATATAGACTTTGTGTGAACAGCTGGTCTGTTACTTTTGGGGAATAGCAAGGAGGCCAATGAGGAGTTCATAGTGGTGGAGAGAGGAAGAACGTACTGATGCATGACCTTCTAGTACATTGAAACGCCTTCAGTTTTTATTTAATATGAAAGGGGAAGACACCAAAAGACTTTCAACAGCAGAATAAAATCATCTGACTTGATTGTTAGGTTAAGTTGCTGTACCAAAATAAATTTGCACGGAGAAAGGAGTGCAGTATGTGTGGAAGTGGGGTTATCAATCAAGTCAATAATTCAGGAACATATGATGGTGTTTTTAGCATTCAGGGTGGTAATAGAAGTGGTGAGGTATGGTTTTTATTTTATATATATTTTGATGGTGAATATTCTGGTGAACAGGATGGAGTATGTGCAGGACAGACAATATCAACATTTATTTTACCTGCACAAACAGAAGAGTGGAGTCTTCATTCCCTGATATGGAGAGAACTCTGAGTTCAAATGTTCTTCCTGATTAAATGGCATAGTGATGATGAGGATTTAGTCAGACAGTGAAAGAGAGCAGTAAGCATAGTGTTAAGCGGTAAGACATTATAATACATTTGAGTGTTAAGCGGTAAGACATTATAATACATTTGAACATCAAAAAACGTTGTGTTGGGTCATCTGTTTATGTGAGTAAATAAATAAATAAAGCTTCCTGGGGTTCTGATAGAGGTAAAGAAGACTACTATATGATCCAAAGGGGCACGTGCACCAAATGTTTATAGCAGCAATATCCACAATAGCCAAACTATGGAAAGAACCTAGATGTCCATCAACAAATGAATGGTATATATATATACGATGGAATACTATGCAGCCATCAAAAGAAATGAAATCTTGCGATTTGCGATGACATGGATGGAACTAGAGGGTATTATGCTTAGCAAAATAAGTGAACCAGAGAAAGACACTATCATATGATCTCCCTGATATGAGGAAATGGAAGTGCAATGTGGGGGGTTTGGGGGACAGGAAAAGAGTAAATGAAACAAGATGGGATCGGGAGGGAGACAAACCATAAGAGACTCTTAATCTCAAAAAACAAACTGAGAGTTGCCGGGGGGGGGGGGAGGGTAGGGAGAGGGTGGTGGGGTTATGAACATTGGGGAGGGTATGTGCTGTGGTGAGTGCTGTGAAGTGTGTAAACCTGGCGATTCACAGACCTGTACCCCTGGGGCTAATAATACATTATATGGTAATTTAAAAAAGAAGAAGAAGAAGAAGAGTACTATATATCAAATGCTATGGTTTTCAGCAAAGAGTGTGTAATCAGGCATATTTTATTAAAGTAATCAAGTAAAATGATGGTCGAAAATTGGAATAACAGAAAACATAAAAATCAGAGATTTTAAAAAGAGATATGGGACAGTGTAGAGAATATAGTCAATGATATTATAATAGTGTTATATGGTGAGAGATGGTGGCTATATTTTTAGTGATCATAGAATAATGTATGGAGATATTGAAAACCTGAAACCAGTGTAACACTGAATATCAACTATACTCAAATAACAAAATAGTAAAAATAAAACCTTTTAATTTAAAAAGATAAAAAGAGGGACAAGAATTTGAAAAGTGAATTTCAAAAAGAGTAAAGATGAGGCTAAGACATACTCTGAACCTTGAGGAAAACACCATTTTGAAAATTCTTCCCATTTTGAGAAAACTCAAATGAATCAATACCATAAAAGAACCCATTTTAACTGAGAGATGTAATGAATGCTCAAGAAATAATTTTATGACAGGGTAATTCTTCCCTATGAAACAGCACAGGGAAACCAGGGGAAACACCTGGAAGCAAAATAAACTATACTGAAAATAAGAATTAGGAAAAAGATAAATGATGAAAGATAAGAAAATTAGAACTGCGACAGAGACCTAGTGAAGAGAATTTTTAGCTTGTGGTTTAATGTTTTTGAGGATAATCTAGAGTACATAACTGCCTTGTGGCAGGCTGGTTGTAGGCAGTTTAGGCAGACCCCTAAGACAGGCCTACTTTGGGCAGGTGGTGTTGAAGGAGGCCATTGGGCTGGACAAAGACAAATCCAACCATTTGACTAAAGTGTCTGTGAAGATGTTGACGTCAGATGCAACAGAGAAAGACCTGTCAAACCTAATCTCAGAAACAGAGATGATGAAGATGATTGGACAGCACAAGGACACCATCAACCTGCTGGGTCCTGCACACAGGATGGTCCTTCATACACTCTCACGGAATATGCCTCCAAGGACAACATACAGGAGTACCTGCAGGCCCAGAGGCCTCCTGACCTGGAGTACTGTTACAATATCAGCCACAATGCAGCAGAGCAACTCTCCTCCAAGGACCTGGTATCCTGTGCCTATCAGGTAGCCTGAGGCATGGAGTACCTTGCCTCCAAGAAGTGCATACACCAAGACCTGGCCACCAGGGAAGTGCTGGTGACAAAGGACAACATGATGAAGATCTCAGACTTCAGCCTTGCCAGAGATATCACCACATCTGTTACTATAAAAAGACAACCAACAGTGGACTGCCTGTAAAGTGGATGGTCCCTAAGGCCATGTTTGTCCAGATCTACATCCACCAGAGTGACTTCTGGTCTTTTGGGGTGATCCTGTGCAAAATCTTCACTCTGGAAGCCTCCCATATCCTGGAGTGCCTGTGGAGGTGGTTTTCAAGCTGCTGAAGGAGTCATTTGATGGATAAGCCAATAGGTGCACCAGAGAGTTATACACAATAATGAGGGGTGGCTGGCATGTGGTACCTTCAAGCTGCTGTTAGAAGACCTGGATCAAACTGTGGCCTTGACCTCCAACCAGGAGTACCCGGACCTGTCCTTGGCCCTGGAACAATACTGTCTATGCTTTCCCAACACCCAAAGCTCCACCTGCTCCTCAGAGAAAAATTCCACCTTCTCTCATGTGCCGTTGCCCAGGGAGGCCTATCTGCCCTGACACCCAGCCCAGCTTGCCAATGGTGGACTCAAATGACTAGTATCCCTATTACTCCTGTCCAGATTCTGTCATAAGCTGTAACCCTTACCCCAAACCCTCCCTGCAAGACTCACTGCCTTCTCCTTTGTCCCTTTCCTACTGGAAGGAGCCAGCTGCCTACCTGAGGCCTTCACCCCTTGAAGTTCACTTTTCTTCCCCTTCCTCTTCAACCTCCTTACAACCTGCACATGAAAGAAAGGCACAGAGAGGCAGGTACTTGCTCGTGGCTACTTCCTACCCTCCCATATGTTGGACCAAGACCCCTCACTGGCATCTGGTACTGCTTGGACATCGAGGGAGTGGGAGATGAGGCATGCCAGTGAAAGCTGTCGGAGCTTTCCTGTTTTGGTTTTGTCTGCTTAGCGTAACATGTAAGACTGAGTTCTGGTGGCAGGGACCTAGTCCTTGGGGCTATAGCACTAGCGAGGGGAGGTCCACTGCTCTGGGCCTTGGCTAAGAGCAACCCCTGCTGCAGAGATATGGTGCCAAGGGCTTATTAATTTTGATACTAATTTGCTTTGCTGACCAAATACCTGGTATCAAAAGATGGGAAGGCAAAGACTCGAAGCAGTGTTGTGACCATGGGGTCCAGCCCCAAACTATGAAGAAAACACAAAGTATATAAATCTGAGTAAGTATATATTTACACACCTCTTAAAATAGGTTGTTATCAAAGATTTAATCAATGGGTAATATGCTCCTCGTGGCTGGGAAGCATCAGTTGCCATATATTAAGAAGAAAGAAAAGAGGTGTCTGGGTGGCTTCCTCCATAAGTGTCCCTTCTATTCAGATCATGATCCCAGAGTCCTGGGATGGAGCCCCACATCAGACTCTCTGCTCAGTGGGAAACCTGCTTCTCCTTTTCCCTCTGCCCTGCTTATAGTTCCTCTTCCTGTCTCTCTGTCTGTCAAATAAATAAAATATTAAAAAAATAGAAACAAAGAAAATGTTTTTAAAAGGTCTTTTTTTTTTTTTAATTTTCTAGGTGTGCCTGGATGACTCAGTTGTTTAAGCATATGTTTGCCTTTGGCTGAGGTCATGATTCCAGTGTACAGCGATCCATCCCTGCATGGGACTACTTGCACCCCAAGGAACTTGCTACTTCCTCTCCCTTTGCACGTGATTACCCCCGCTTGTGCACTTCCTCTCTCTCTCTCTCTCTCTCGCTGTCAATAAACAAAATAAAATCTTTTACTAAATAAATAAATAAATAAATAAATAAATAAATAAAGTTCTAAACCTACTATCAGTTTAGGTCCCTTAACAAAAATTCCTACTGATTCATTAAAAAAAGAAAGAGAACATAATTTAGAACGATGCTTCCAGAGCTAAAAAGCTGTTTTTTTTTTTTTCAGGATTAAATATAGAAGTCCTTTATAAAGTAAAAAAAAATATGCTATATTAACACTAATCACTCTATAACTTTGGTGGTTATATCAAGATAATGAAAAGTGATTTTAAAGCAAATTTCATTATCAGACATAAAGATCAAGTCAAAATTACAGAAGAGTAAAAGGATGAATTCATCAGGGAGTATAATAATGCTTGACTTTTAATACTTAATAACAGATTTGGGGATATATAGGGAAAAACTAAGAACAAAAATCATAACTTCTACCTTAGAAGAGAAATGGAAAAAAGTTTCAACACCTTTATTATAAGATTATATAGACAAATGGTCATCAAATTGGTAAGATATGAAAGACTTGAACAAAATTATCAACTAACTAGATATGCTTAATATTACAGAACACTCCCAACAGCCGCAGACTACATAAATCTTAAGCCATAATTTTCTTTGCAAAGGTCAATATTGATAATGTTCGAGTCATACCTCCGTGTACCAGGAAAGAAGTAGCATATTTCTTGAAAGAAACAGCTATCAAAGCTCCATTGAGAAACCGTCAAGATGGAGAAGGGATTTGCAAATTATATATCTGATAATGGACATCTACTCTGATTATTAAAAAATGAATAAAAATAAAAAACCTTACTAATAACCAAACAGAGTATCCAATTTTACATGTGAAGAAAATTATTGAAGAGACATGTCACCCAAAGGATATGGATGGCTTAAAGCACATGACAAATTTCTCAACATTTAGACATTAAAGAAATACAAATTAAAATCATGAGACATGCTTACATATCTATTAGAATGGCTAAAATTATGAAGGCTAATTGTACTTCGTCTGAGCTAGATTGAGAAGCAACAAAAAATCTAAACTGTTGTTGGCATATATCATGATACAACCACTTTGGAAAATAGTTTGAAAATTTTTTTAAATGCAAAATATGTTGCAGTTACACGAATAGCCATTTTACTTCAAGGCATTTAACCAAGAGAAACAAACCCTATGTTCATACAAGGACTTGTATATGCATTTCATAGCAGGTTTATTTTTAAGAATTGAAAACAGTGGAAATGTTCATCAATGTCCATCTCTAGAGCAAAGACAAATTATGATCTCTTCATTAAAGAGATTACTATTCAACATCAAAATGAACTATTTACAATTGGAGATTCTCAAAGTAATGATGCTGAGAAAAGAAAAGCCATGCAATGAATAGTATATACTGTGAGATTCCAGGACTATAAAAAAATCTAGAAAATACAAATTTATATATAGTCACAGTCATCAAATATATTGGTGTGAATCAAAGCATGTGGATTTGTTCAAACTGGCAATAAAGGAATATGGAAACACAATCCATAGAATGTCATATTTTAGATGTCTAAAAGACATCAAAGTGAAGAGTATACATTTTTTAAATTCTATATAATGCTACATAATGACAAGATGACAGGTTGTGACAAATAGCATTTTAAAAGCTCTTCTGTGCTCCCATAGCTTCCTACACGTGGATCTCCGAGCATTTGTGACACCATTTGAAAATATGAACTCTTTTTCTTTATTTTGTCTTACAAGAAAAAGAATCCTTGAAATTTTATGGACATTTGAACTCTCAGTTATTAGCAGAAATTCTATCACACAGTAAGTTTCCAAATATAAAAGCCAGAGTTTTACAATGACTTCTAAGCTTTTACATGATCTAGCCACTCATTTAACCTCTGTGACCTCTTTCCCTGCTACTCTTCAGTCCCTCACAGTGGCCTCCTTGCTATTACTCAGATATGCCAGGCACGATCCAACCTTATGGCCTTCAAGATAGCCAATACCTTTGTCTGGAGTGACCTTATTGCTGATAGTTCTGGGCAAATTCATCACCTTTCCATACCTTTGTTCAGTTGTCAGGTTCATTGTAACTACCCTGATCTTCCTATTAAAATTATTAACTCCCCATCCCCTGCCTAGCAACCTTGATTTTTCTCACCCTGATCTAATTTTTCTTTTTCCCCATTGTACTCATCATTTTTGAATACACTATGCAATTTTTATTAAGGTTTATAGCTTTTAATTGTCTCACCCTTTAAAATAAAAGTTCTACAAAGCCAAGTATTTCATTTACCAGTGTAGTCTGAAGTAATATCTGCCATATAATAGGTTCAGTAGACAATTGGTAAATTTCAGAAAAAATTAATCTTGAGAGTATACTGAATTTCATAAGTCATTTCAATATTTTTTTCCAAAAAATAAACTATGTAAAACATACCTTAAATTTACTTTCAAAATATTTTATAGCATATAATGGAGAATATACATAAGCCTTAAAGAAACAATCATATAAATAACCATTTCATACCTACTTAAAAATTGCATATTACCACACTCCTAGATCCTCTCTGAATGCTCAAAATTGGAAAAGTAGATTTTCTTTGAAATTTGCATTTAAATGAAAATATTTGCTGATATTTTTAAAACTTTAAATGTAATTTTATATATATCTGACCTATCAGTTGATATAAAATTTTTGGAGAAAATATGACATATTTTTTGAACTTGGTTGAATGTATTAATAAATAGCAACTGTTTGTATTTTTTGTATTGCGATATCTTAGTTAATAAACGTGAATAACTGGTATAAAATATGTTTTTTTTTAAATTTTATTTATTTCCTTGACAGAGATCACAGGAAGGCAGAGAGGCAGGCATAGAGAGAGGAATGGAAGCAGGCTCCCTGCTGAGAAGAGAGCCCACTATTGGACTCAATCCCAGGAACCTGGAATCATAATCTGAGGCGAAGGCAGAGATTTTAACCCACTGAGCCACCCAGGCGCTCTAAAATATGTTCTTTTTTTATATAGAATTATAGTTCTTGCCAAAATATGGAACTAGCTGGAACTGAATGCCTCCTTCAAAGTCAGCTCTGGAGAAATTATGCAAGTGTAATATGGAACTATTTCAGATATGAACCAAAAACAAAGAAATGATGATAAATTCCTTAAAAGACTCAAAGTTGCTCTTGACTGGTATGTTTCAAGCTCTATTCCTGGTTTGAGGACAGTTTTTAACAGGCCTGTCACTGTAGAAATCAGCTGGATGTTTAGAGGCTATCAGAACTATGCAAAAACCTTGAAGGGGTAAAGACTTGAAAATTCTTTAGAGATATTAGCTCCCTAAGGCATTATTCATCGAAACATTTTCCTCCAAACAATTAAGGCTGATGGATGAGGGGCACCTGAGGGGCTCTCTCATCATGTGGGTGGTGGGTTAAGCCTCTGCCTTCATCTCAAGTCATGGTATCTGGGTCCTGGGATCCAGCCCCACATCGGGCTCTGCTCAAAAGGAAGACTGCTTCCCTCCCTGCTTGCCTGCCTCTCTGCTTACTTGTAATCTCTCTCTCTCTCTCTGTGTCCAATAAATAAATAAAATCTTTAAAAAAAGGCTGATGGATACTAAATTATGAAAACTGCTCCCTCCAAATGATGCTTCTTCATAAGTATTTAAGAATTTAAAATTGTAAGAATTTAAAATTGAAACTTGATGGTAGGATTTATCTTATAGAATAACATCAAGTGAAGGCAGTTATTATTAGTTCTGAAGTATTTGTGATTCTGAATTCTTGGCCTCATTAGTAAATTTATTTTTAATAAAGTATTATTTAATATATAATAATATATATAATATACTATATATAACATATATAATATATATAATGAATTCATTCATTCATTTATTATTTATTTATTTATTATTATTATGTATTTATTTATTAACTCAAACACAAGAAAATAAATGACCTGATTGAAAAATTGGCAAGGACTGGAACAGACACCTCACTGAAGAAGATATTGAGATGGCAATAATGATATGAAAAGATGCTGTGATGATCCACAGCATGTCTAATTAAGGAATTGTAAATTAACAGAACAAAGAGGGGCGCCTGAATGGCTCAGTGGGTTAAGCCGCTGCCTTTGGATCAGGTCATGGGGTCCTGGGATCGAGTTCCACGTTGGGCTCTCTGCTCAGCAGAAGCCTGCTTCCCTTTCTCTCTCTCTCTGACTGCCTCACCGTCTTCTTGTGATCTCTCTCTGTCAAATAAATAAATGAATAAAACAATGATATATCACTACACATCTATTAGAATTGCTAAAATCCAAAATACTGACAACATAAAATGCTTTTGACGATGAGGAACAAGAGAAACTCTCATTCATTCTAGTGAGAACACCAAAATGGTGCTACCACTTTGGAAGACAGTTGGGCATTTTCTTACAAAACTAAGCATATTCTTACGATATGATCCAGCAATCGTGCTCCTTGGTACTCACCCAAAAGAGCAAAAACTTTGTGTACACAGAATCCTGCATATAAACCTGTGTTTGTAACAGCTTTACCCATAAGTGCCAAGAGTTGGAAGTAACCAAGATGTCCTTCAGGAGGAGAATGGATAGATAAACTGTGGTCCATTGAAACAATGGGATATGATTCAGCGATAAAGAGAAATGGCTATCAAGCAATGAAAAGACATGGAACAAACTTAAAATCCGTCACAATAAGTGAAAGAAGTCAATTTGAAAGAGCTTCATGTTGCAAGGTTCCAACTATATGACCTTCTAGAAAAGGCAGAACTATGCAAATGGTATAAAGGTCAGTGGTTTGTAGCAGTTAGGAGAGGAGGAGGATGAACAGGCAGAGCACAGAGGATTTTTAGGCCAGTGAAAATGTTCTGTATGATATGTGTGATATTTTAGATACATATCGCTACACAGTTGTCAAAATGCATAAGATACTATACCAAGAGTGAACTCTATGAGAAAAGGTTTTTTAAAGATTTTATTTATTTATTTGACAGGCATCATAGCAGGCAGAGAGGCAGGCGGGGAAAGCAGGGGTTGGGGGAAAGCAGGCTCCCTCTCAAGCAGAGAGTCTGGTCTGGGGCTCGATCCCAGGACTGTGAGATTATGACCTGAGCCGAAGGCAGAAGCCTTAACCCACTGAGCCACCCTGGTGCCCCACCAAGAGTGAAGTCTAATGTAAACTGTGGACTTTGGGGTGATAATGATGTGTCAGTGTAGGGTCAGTGAGCGTGAAAAATTATCACCGTGGTACAGGATGTTGATAATGGGGAAGACTGTGTGTATGTGGGGAAAGGGAATTTTACTTTGATCCTCAAACTACTCTAAAAAATGCAGTGTGTTAAAAAAAAACTTTATAATGCAATATAATACAGAACAAGAATGCATATCAAGACAGAAATAATGTTTAAAGGGAACGAAGAACTTTACTAATGTGTATCTAGGGATTTTGATGCGCATTTGTAGGAAGTTCACATTGTCATTAGCAATTGTTTATCTGTGTAGTAGAAGTAACATAAAGAGTGATGAAAACTCAAAAATGCAACATTAAAAAAATTCCATCTATGGTCTCTTTAAAAAAGGAACAAAATTTGCTTGGCTTTTTAAGCTTTGTGGGGAATGAAGGGACAGAATTTAAATTCAGCTTTATAAAAGATTGGATATATATATAATATATATATATATATTATATATATTGGATATATATAATAAAGTAGCTTATGACAAAGAATGAGAAGAAATAACTAACCCAGGTTTGAAAGAAAAGGGACAGACTTTCTATGGAATTCATATTTAATTAAAGCTCTAAAGGACAAAAATACAATAGAGCAAAATTCTGGTGACGCTGATATACCTAATGAAAGTTCATAAACAAGGTGTGGGTAGCAAAGAGTGTGTGGGAATGTTAGTAAGAACAGTGGGAAGAGTCATCCCTGAACATGCTCTTAAATGAAGCAATTCTTGTGTTGTTTTATTTTTTTTTAAAGATTTTATTTATTTATTTGACAGAGAGAAATCACAAGTAGATGGAGAGGCAGGCAGAGAGAGAGAGAGGGAATCAGGCTCCCTGACGAGCAGAGAGCCCGATGCGGGACTCGATCCCAGGACGCTGAGATCATGACCTGAGCCGAAGGCAGCGGCTTAACCCACTGAGCCACCCAGGCGCCCCAATTCTTGTGTTGTTTTAAAAGGTAAATTGGAGTTTGCCTAAGTGATTAGAGAAGGATGCCTCGGCTTATGGAAGTTCAAAGCCATAAAGATGTGATAAACTACTGCAGATATTTTCATGTATATTTGTTGTTGCTTCTAGTAATGGTGATCTCAAAACTCCTACTTAAGACTTAAAAATCCAGACAAAATCGCTTTTAAAGTTAAAAATATCAGAATGATTATAAAAATAAGTGAGGGATTACTGGGCCAAAATACGAAACACAATGAGAGTCTAGAGATATATGCCTGAAGCCATTTTAGCTATGAGAGCATTTGAAACTGCTAAAACACACTGAGCTGTGTTTTTCATAGACACTTGATACTAGAGAAACAAAATTCAAAATCCAGCAGCAATCAAATTTGAAAACTTTGGTAAAACCCAAATTTAAGTTGAGATCCCCAAAGCACAAGGAGAAGCAGAAATAAGACTATAGCCTACCTTGCCTTCTGTGTAAACTGAGAAAGTCAATCACTGAATTTGGAATATGATTGTCTTGTAGAGTCTCAGATATAAGAGAAAATCCTGCCAAGGAGGACCATACCATTATTATAGCTCTTAATTATCCCTACTCAATAAGAGTTTCAAATATAATGCCTTGAACATAGCAAAATGGAACAAAGCACACAAAGAAAAACCATTAACAAGATTTGATAGACAAAATGGGATTAAGTATGATGTTAAAATGATCAATAAAGATTGTAAAATGGCTTGATTACTCTGCTCAAAGAAAGGAGAGGGGAAGCAAATTGAACAAAAAAACTGAAACTAAAAATGATATTGAGAAAGATTTTATAAATGAATTAAATGGATACTCTAGAACTTTAAAGATATGACAGCTAATTTAAGATACCACAGGGGTGCCTGGGTGGTTCACTTAATTAAACCTCCAATTCTTTTTCCTTTTTTTAACACCTTATTTTTATTTTCTTTCTTTCATTTTGGCTCAGGTCATGATGTCAGGGTTGTGAAATAGAGCCCAGAGTTGGGCTCTGTGCTGAGCCTGGAGCCTGCTTAAGATTCTTTTCCCTTCCTTTTCTATCCCTCCCTGCGCTCTCACTTGCTTGCTCTCTCTTGCTTACAAAGAAATAGATAGATAGATAGATAGATAGATAATAGACAAAGCAAAATAAAAGCAGATTATGAAAATAAATATAAAGATTTTGAAATGAAAACAAGTTCAAAATAAAATAGAGAAGACCTACACAGCTAAAAGTTCATTCAGAAAATCTACTATTCAAGAAGTCAGTATGACACAATGTTAAGATATCAAAAGATTTGAGCATGTACTTTACAGAAAGGGTAATCCAAATGGCCACTCATATATAAAAACTGTTTATCTTTATTATGAATCTGGAATTAAATTAAATTAAATTAAAAATAAATTAAAACCTAGAATGACATACTATTACACACTTACCATATTGGGCCACAGTGAAAATGTCTTGCAAGAATGTGAAGGAATGACAGTGCACATAATAAATACATATGAGGTAAGTTGGACAATATATGGAAAACTTAAAAATTAAAAAAAAAATTTGGTCCATTCCTAGAAATACAACATGGAACTAAATGAATATTTTCACCAGGATATGCAAACAGATGATTATAGTTATTTCATTCATAACGGCAGATCAGTAGTGGTCTATTTGCACAATGTTACATTAAATAAGGGAGAATATTAACAAACTGGGTGGAGGGGCTAGGTTGTTATCATAAACAGATCTTCTATGGTGCTAATTATGTTCTATTTCTCAAAATATTTAAGTTGAAAAAGTTTTCAAATTTACATCTAGATAGATAGATAGATAGGTAGGTAGATGATAGATAGACAGATATCCCAGAAGCTGCAATGCTAGGCTAAGACCAGGCTTTAAAGGGCTTTTCTATGCTCTACTAAATACTTTAAACCATTCATTATATCATAGCTCAGTGTTCGAATCTCCATTTGTTTCCTCAGTTTCCTAATATTTATCTTAAGGTGACCTGATCCAGACTTTTGATCACCTTTGTCTAAATATTTCTATTTTAACAAAGTCCTTTTGAACACTCAGAGACTAAAACTTAGAAAAATACTTTGATTGTTATCTCACTAGAGTGGAAAATATATAGTTACCCATTAACTAATGATATCCATGACATTTTTAATTCTTGGGAGCTTTTGGTTAAATGAATTTTTTAAGCTTCCTTTAAATGAAGGTTTAAGCCATCACCACATGAATAAAATTAAAGAACTAAATGAAAACAAGCCAAGTATTTACAGAGTAATAGAATGTGCAGTGGAAAGAGTACAATTCTGAAATCATAAAGCCTAAATTAGTGTGATGCATCTTTACTAGCCATGTAAACATAAACCAGTTGTCTATATGTGTTAGCCTCAGTGTTTTCACTCATGAAATGGTGATGATAATACTTATTATGCAGAGTTGTTGTGTGGATGTAATGAAGCATGGAGCATGAGAGTCTCATATTCCATGCTAAAATGATAGCTATTTTTATACTTATAATAATTCTAATAATAGTAATTAAATTGTTCAAAATGATAATATTCATTTATATCAGGCATTGTATTGACTATTCATAGACACATTTACCAAAATAAATTTCATTTTACTTTACCCCCTCTGAGGATATATATTCCCTAATTCAATATGAATCTCATTATGAATAATAATTATCATAATAAATATGCTGATTTTTCTTCTTTTTAGGGAAGTATCCTTTACTGTTGAACATAAAGAAACTTAAGCAAGTTTGTCGTATTCAAAATTTGCATGCTGCTTTCTTATGAAACTAGATTATAGAGTTGTATGAAATAAATTCATGCAGTTACGACATTTATGTTTGGAAAACTGGGTGGTCAGTTTAGTATTTCAAAAGAAGATTTTAAATTTAAACCTTAAAACTGAGCTCTTTCAGCCTTATTTATAGACCATCCTTCATTGAACTCCTTCATTGTAAACTAAGTAATAGTTTTTGTCCTTCATTGTAAACTAAGTAATAGTTTTTGTCCCAGTGTATATAACTAAAATGGATTTTATATTCTATTATTTCAAAGTTAGTTGCAGTTTCTATTTCCTTACTTCCTTTTTTGAAAAATAGATTAATTTTACAAAAACTTTTTTCCGGCTTTATTGAAAAATAATCAACATATTATAATTTGTAAATATAAGAAATGATTTCTTATAACATTGCAAACTTTTAACATTGTGTATATTTTGTACAATTTGATAAATTGGCATACATCTGTATTGCAATATAATCTACGTAAAAATGTTAATACATCTACTATCTCATATAGTTGCCACTGTTTTTTATGCATGTATGGTAAGGAATTTTAAGATCTACTCTCTTAGCAACTTTTATGTATATAGTACAGTAGAGATAAACTTCAGAGGTCTTGTGGGTTTTGTTCCAGACCGCCTCAATAAAGTGATTATCTCAATAAACTAAGTCAAATTATTATTATTGTTTTTTTTGGTTTCCCAGTGCAAATAAAAAATTATGTTTCCCAGTGCATATAAAAAATAAACACTATACTGTACTGTTCCAAAGCATTATGCCTTTAAGGAAAAACAAGGTATATACCTTAAGTAAACTAGTTCTGAGTTTTCAGTGGGTCATAATTACTGATCACAGATCACCATAACAAATACAGTAATAATGAAAAAACTTGAAATATTGCAAGAATTACCAACATGTGACAGAGAGACACAAATTGAACAAATGTTGTTAGAAAAATGTTGGCAGCAGACCTCTTTTATACAAGATTGCTATAAACTTTCAACTTGTAAGAATGTGATATATGCAAAGTTTAATAAAGGGAAGCACAATAAAAATGTATGTATATATTATTAACTATGATCATCATGCTGTACATTCGATCCCCAGAACTTTTTCATATTATAGTTGCAAGTTTGTACCCTTTGACCACCTTATTCCACCCCAGGTTCACCTCTTGTCAACTCAACTCTAAGTTTCCATTAGTTTGCTTTTTCTTCAGATTCTGTATGTAAGGGATATCATAATACATAAATTAAAAAATATATATAAAATCTTTGAAATATTTCACTCAGTATAATACCTTCAAGATCCATCCATGCTGTTGTAAATGGCAGTATTTCTTAATTTTCAATGGTTCAGTAGTATTCCATAGTATATATTTACCATACTTATTTTATTCATTCATACAAAAATGGATACTGAAGTTATTTCCATCTCTTGCTTGAGTTAATAATTTTGTAATGGACATAAGAGTGCAGATATGTCTTCAAAGATGTCCTCATGTCCATCCGTTCCCACTCTGGAATTCTATCAATAAGGTGAGAGTTCCTATACGTGGAAAAAAGATCTAAAAAGACTTCCCTTTCTCATGTAATTTCTGTACCCTCCAGGACACACCCACCTACCCCTTCCAGCGCTGTAATGACGCTACAGCTGCTGCCAATTTGTGGAACTCATTAAAGGCTATTTTCCTTTATATACCCCCGGACCAAGTTCCCATGCTCCGTCACCTGATTTCCTGCACTCACCTCCCACCTGCACGTGCCTTTTACCAACCCCTTTGCCAAAAGGCAGCCAGAGTGACCTTTCAAAGACCTATCAGTTCCTGGCATTTGTCTCCATAGAAATCTGCACTGATCTTCTAACAAATTCTCAGTCCTCCAAAGGCATCCATAATCCTCCCATCTGTCTCTTCCTACCCTTCCAATTGACTGATGCCTGTTCTGCCCTGTCTTTCTGCCCTTCAACCACGCTGCCTCCCTCTTCCTGTGGAGACCCCTCATGGTGCCTGCCTCCAAGCACAGGTGATTCCCATTGATGGGAAGACCCTCTTCCTCTCCCCCGTCTCCCTACTCCAGTTACTCCCACTTATTCGTGAGCTCACAAGCCCCATGGTACACACTCTCCATGCAGCCTGCTCTCTCTTTTCTAGCACTGGCCTCCTTTGCTAGCTGTGGTTGTGTCACGGATGTCCCTCCCCAGCCTGCCTCCAAGCTCTCTGTCCGTTTAGTTCCAACACCTGACACAGAGCCTGGCACGTAATAAGCCCTGGCTAGCTTTTAAGAGCCTCACTGAGGGACTGAAAGCATTTAAAAAATGTCACCACATAGGCTCCAAACTGTAGGCAGAAAAAGCTTTGCCTGGTTTTACATTTTAGACACGTATTCATCAAGTTAGATGTGTTCACTGACTTTATCTTGTAAAATTAAAAAAAAAAAAAAAAGGACCTCTGTATCGCTTCGCATCTAATGAAGGCACATGTATACTATTAGACCACGTTATGAGCTTAATGGAAGGAGACAAGATTTTTTCGCTAAGAAAATGTGTAAGACTGTTGAGGTCATGTGGGAGGAAATAGTCCGTTTGTTGGAGCATTGCTATCTTACTCTATCACATCCACTAATAAAAATCTGACACGGGGTGAGTCAGAATTGTCTGTTGGAGATGAGTTAGATCTGGCTCATGTTCCTACAGACAAGAAAGCCAGGAACGAAGAAGCAGGCTTTGAAAGCCTGGGTTGAGGAGGCGGTGTGGTTCACTGCAATGAGCTAAGTGCCCAGGGCCACCGGCAGACATGCGGGCCTGTGTACTTCTTTGTTCTGGGGTCTGTCTTGCACCATGTGGTGAGGCTAGCAGCTGGGAGCAGCTCAGGACAGGACCCGGTGGCATCTTACCTCTCCCACCCTCCTGTGGGCTCCTGTGGGCTCCAGTGGGCTCCAGTGGGCTCCAGTGGGTCCCAGGGGACAGCCTGCCTTCCTTGCAAAGCCCAGTAGCACTGGGAGCAGAAACTGGGACCAAAGAGTGAGCACCCTGTTTGACAAGCTGGTCCAGCCACCTCTTCTTCAGATGCAGGGGGAGCCCTGGCTTGCTGACTCCTCCCTTCTTCCTTTCCCCTTTCCTCCCTCCCTCCCTCTTCCCTTCCCCTCTCTCCTTCCCTGGTGGTGCCCTTTCCTGATGCCTACTTCATCCCTTTTCCTTTCTTACATGCCTGTCTTCTAGAGTTTCTTCTCTCCTCCCAAATACTTCCCTTCCTCTGAATCTCCTCTTTGGTCCCTTTGTCCCCGCTCTCTGCTCCTCCTCCCCTTCCCTGGCCCCTGTTCAGCTCCATCCAGACTGCAGGCAGAGATGGACTAACATGCTCACTGGCTAGCTCAGCCACCCTCCAGAGTAGTCACTCTTCGGAGGCCACCTTCCTGACCCCCTGGTCCTTTCTCCACTTATTCAGCTATTGCACAGAAGTCTGAGGAGGACAGAGCGGGGCTGCTGCAGAATCAGGCCAGAGGAGAAACCAAACCATGTGTCCACACTGTCCCCCAGTACTGCTGCTCTGAGAGCTTTCGGAGTCCTCAACAGGATTAGGATTTAGGGGCTTCTTCAGAACCGGGAGTGAAAACAGCCATAGGCCAAAAGAAAAGCTATGGCCCCCACACAAAAATAATAATCACAAATGAAAACTAAGTTAACTCTGAAGTCCCAAAGTCGAAGAATTGCCTTGAATCTGTCACTACAAAGCACCCAAGGCCTCACTCTCTGGGTTCTGGGTGCCCTGGGAATGGCAGGAGGCTCTGACCCCCTTCCCTCTTCATTCACTCCCAAAGAACGTCCTCTGAGGTGGTCTTCAAACTTCCTCTGAGAAACTGTCTGTGGGAACTGTAGGCCCTCGGCTGCTGGGACGAATGAGGGTGATGTCAAGACCTGATGGGCAGCTTTACCAGGAGATTGTGGCTTCTGGATGCAGTCCTCAGGTCCCATGGTCTGGGTGAGATCTGGGTCTTTGAGTGGAGGAGGACAGATGAGATTTCATATTTTGAGTTGATTCTGGGATGATTAGTGCTTTGGAGGGTATTGGGTGAAGGTATTTTGCACATGGGAAGGACACGAACTTGGGGAGCCAGAGAGTGGACTGTTAAGAGCTGACCTCCATTTCCCCCAGAAACCTGGCTGCTGTCCTTATCTCTGGTACCACAGAACGTGACCTTATTTAGAACTAGAGTCCTTACAGATGCAATCACATTACAGTGAGGTCATTAGAGTGGGCCCTAATCTCCTGTATCTGACCTCCTTATGTAAAGGGAAAATCTGGACAGAGAGATGCCCCTACTGTCAGTGGTGGGCAGTGCATGAACTTCTAGAACCCTTACAGTAGTGGAAAACAGACTCAGGCTGGGCACTAGGTAAATGGGAGCTCTAGTGGAATTTAAGATGAAGATGCTGTGGACCTCGGCTTCCCAGGTCATAGTGACGTTAGGATTTCAAATTCAAGTCAGAGATGAAAGAAACATCTGGACTCGGTCCTCAGGTACACGCAGTATTCTGAACTGAGGCTAGAACCAGAGACCATTCTAATGAAAGGCCTCCACAGGTGGGCTCCGACTCAGTTTCCTGTATATTCATTCATGAAATCGCTCTGCGGGTCAACATGCAGAACAAAACCATTTAATAAAAGTGACAATGAGGAGAGGAAAGGGATGCGAGAAGGCATGTGAATGTGGAGTGAGGAAGAGCCAGGGCGGGGAGGAAAACCTGAGAATCCCTCCCTGAGATCCTTGCTGCCAGGGAGGTCTGAGGGGCTAGTTTCCACCTGGGATCCCAAGTCCAGAACAAAAGTGGCAGGGCCATGGCATGGGATGAGGGAAGGGGGTCCTCGGCACCTGCGCCTGGGGGTGCCAAACGATGGGGGCTATTGAGCTCGCTGGCGGGGAGCACCTCGCGTGGCTCCGTCCCGGCCCGACCCCGAGGGGACCCGGGTGGGGCGCGTCGTCGGGGGTGGTCCCGCTGCCCCGGGGGTCGCGGGAAACTGGGTCCCGACACCCCCGCGAGCTCGTGGCCCGCGCTTTCTGCTCCAGGTGAGGGCCCGGCGCGGTGTCACTTTACCTGCTCGCAGAGGGTTGTCCAGAGTAGCCATGGGGCGGGACGGGGCAGCGGGCCGCGGGAGCGGGACAGTGCGGCCTCAGGGGCTGGGCTGGAGCCCGGGAGTGCGGGGGTCCTGCAGTGCCTACGGGGCCGCAGCACAGCACAGCGGCGCTGCGCGCCCCTCCACCGCCAGCCCATCCACCTCCTCTCAGACTCTCCCCCGCGTCCTTGACGAGCTCACTTCCGGTTTCCGCAATTAACAAAGCCTCTTCTCCGGGCCGCCCCCGCCCTCGCCCCCCTCCCACTTCGTCTTGAGGCGCGGGCCAGGGGCAAGGGCGCCAGCAAAGCCCCGGGGGCCTGCGAGCCTGGCCAGCGCCAGCGCTGAGCGGCCTCCTAGCCTGGCTCCCCAAGCGACTATCTGCATGCTGCCTGGCTGCAAAAGATCATCAGCCCTAAACCCCGGCTGCACTCTCGGGTCACTTCGCTGGCTTCCTGATTGGGCCCAAAGCCCGGAACCAGCTTCCCCAGCACAGGCCTGGGCTGAGATGCCTGCCGTGGATCTGTTTGAGCAGTCTCCTAGTCTCCAGGCAGGGTCCGCCATTGCATGATGGCACCCGCAAATCACTTCGACCTGGATGTTTGGGTTTTTTGTTTGTTTTTTTGGTTATTGGTTATTACATGACCTCCATGGTAGGTGCTCCACAAAGCGAGTGAAAAGAGGACGCCTGATACATACGCATATGGCCATTCTAGAAAAAGAGCTTGGGGTTCTCTTGGAAGCGCGGCATGGGTCCTTGCACTATGGTTTAATAGAAAAGGGATTATGCACCAACTTACTTAAATGAGCATAGGTTTAAATCGTTTACTGAGAATAAATATTTAAAACAGTTATATTTTAACTAAATCTATCATCAATCAGAAATCTATTACACGAAGGTTACAGGCAATTTAAATGCAATTGCACTCTCTTCAGGGTTTTCAATAATCCGTGTCTGTCTTGGCACACTTAGCGGCCTCCAGCTAAAAACTCAGCTTTGAAAAATACAGAAAAGCAGCAAACGTTTACATACAGTCTTGGTGACCAGATGCGTGCTTTGTGCCTCTCATCATCTCTTTCGTGGTTCTGAGGCCCTTGGCTCTCAGTAGTTTAGTGTCTTATTCTCTGGAATAGGCCATTGAAGAAATACCAGGCCCAGAGAAGAAGGTCCTGCTGGGTGTCTGAAGAAAATACAACATTTTCGATGAAGCTTTTTGGGGAATTTGTTAGTGGTTTGGTCTGCTTCTGATAGGAAGGGAATTTTATTTTTAAAGATTTTGTTTATTTATTTGATATAGATCACAAGTAGGAAGAGAGGCAGGCAGAGAGAGGAGTGGAAGCAGGCTCCCTGCTGAGCAGAGAGCCAGACATGGGGCTCAATCCCAGGACCCTAGGATCATGACCTGACCTGAACGCAAAGGCCCAGTGAGCCAAACTCACTGAGCCATTCTGGTGCCCCAGGAAAGGAAATTTTTTTAAGAGTATTTTCTCTTTGAATCTATTTTGAGGTTTGGTTTGTGGTTCTTTCTGAATTCTCATGAAGATGGAATTCCTTCTGAGGTTGGTTGTCAGGAAACGCATATCAAATCGACCTATCTTGTTAGCAATAAATAAATAAATAAATAAATAAATAAAAGATCAAGTGTTGGTATAAAGCTATTATGCTTTTCAAAACCCCGAACTATAATTCATGTATCGTGGTCATTCCTTATCATATCAAACAGGAGAGAGGTGGCAGAAACGCACTTTCAGGTTAATATTTTTACAAAGAAGATTGACTTATGAACCTACTTTGTTATTTCCTTTCATTCAATTTCCCTGTACCTCCTTTTCTATGAATTGTAACGATAAACCATCATTATTTTTATTGTTTGCACGTGAGAATTAGAGATCAATGCCCAAAGTGAAAGCAGAAGGCAGGTTTATTAAAGCAACAGCACACTATCTAAGGGAGAGCAGGTGGTATTCCATGAGGTGGAGCTGGACCACACTTTGTTTTGGGATTGGATGCAGAATATTTTAATCAGCAGAGAAGGTCAAAATGACAAAGTTCCAGGATCAGAGTAAACATATGTGATTCAAAAATAAAAAATAAAGGGCGCCTGGGTGGCTCAGTGGTTAGGCCGCTGCCTTCGGCTCAGGTCATGATCTCTCGTCCCGGGATCGAGTCCCGCATCGGGCTCTCTGCTCGGCAGGGAGCCTGCTTCCTCCTCTCTCTCTCTCTGCCTGCCTCTCTGCCTACTTGTGGTTTCTCTCTGTCAAATAAATAAATAAATAAATCTTTAAAAAAAAAAAAAATAAAAAATAAAAAATAAAAAAAAAGATTTTTTTCAAAGGACTTTTTTTTTTAAAATAATTTAAACAAAAGTCCTTTTTAAGAGACAGTTGGCTGTTTAAACCAAAAGTACAACTCACTGAGAGAATCTCCGCATTATTTATTGGGGTAGAAAGGACCTGGAATGTAGAAAGACCCATTCTGCAGAGGAAAAAATAGAATCACTAACAGGCCTCATGCCTTGCACAGCCAGTGGCTAGAATTCTGCCTCATGAGACCCTGTGCTAGAAGGCCGCTAGAACCATCTCAACTATGTTAGTCTTTCTTGGAAGCCAACAAGTGTTTGCCCAGTTAAGAGCAGGGTAACAATCAGTTACGTTATGTTATAATGATTGTCGATATCTTTAAAAGCCTTGTCAAGTTCCTTTTTGAGTAACCCTCCCCCACTTTTAGAGAAATTTATCTGTGTTTCTCTTCTTTGAAATACCTCATTGTTGTTCCACAATACCATAGCCAAAAAAAAAAAAAAGAAAAAGAAAAAGCTTTTTATTAACAAAGTGTTCAGAAGGGGGCGCCACTGTAAACAATAGGAGTTTTCGCTGCCAGGACAATTTTGTTGCAGAAACAGCTGAAAGCAATCAGGTCAGACAGAGCGAAGGGCTGGAGGGATTTTTAAAATTACAAAAACCGAACCAAATCAAACCAAAACAAAAATCAAAACCAATGGCCAAGATTTCAAGTTTGCTACTAAAGGTATGACATTCTCCTAAGACATGCATGTGACTTGATCAATATATTTATATATTTATACTTGAAGAAGAAGGAACTATTTGATGCAGCAAATCCACGTTGATTAAAAAGTACGAGATATGGGGGGCTCTTGGGTGGCTCAGGGGTTTAGGCCTCTGCCTTCGGCTCAGGTCATGATTTCAGGGTCCTGGGATGGATCTCCACATCAGGCTCTCTGCTCAGCGGGGAGCCTGCTTTCCCCCCTCTCTCTCTGCCTGCCTCTCTACCTACTTGTGATTTGTCAAATGGGTAAATTAGATCTTTAAAAAAAGAATTACTAGGTGTGAAATACATCGAGGGTATGGGAAGGAAAAAGATTTCACCTGATCTGACTAGGAAGTGGTTGAAGCCTGAATTAAAGTGCTATAAAAAGAGTAAAGATCTGGGAAATATATGGGGAAAAAATCCCTAGAAAAACAGCAATAATAACTGGCTGCTCTTTATTGATCCAGATCCTGTGGTAGGCAAAGAAGAGCTGCTTTTAGCCAGAGGATGATCTCCGTTTGTCTTCATGATCAGGCATTTCCAGCAAGCCAGGCATGGGGCTATGCACTAGAGCTGCAAATGCTGGGGGGCCCTCACTGTCCCTTTTCTGTTCTCAGGGAGACAACAGGCATGTCCAAGGTGCAGTGTGACAGGCTTCACCACAGGGAGATAAAAGACTGCCAAGGGTAGGTTGGAGCTGGGAACAGACACTTCGGAACAGATTTTCAGGTGAGGTGATAGACAAGGGCAAAGCAAAGAATGAGGATGAGTGTGTGAAGTTTCAAAGTGCCAGGGGGCAGCACAGTGCATTCGGGAAACTACAGCAAGTTCATGACAATGGACAGCTGATCTGGCAGCATCACCTGGGGATGGAGGCTGAGCCCCGGGGTTAACACTGGGGGTGAGATGGTTTGTATACTATGCCGAGGAGGTGAGGTACTACACTGTGGGGGCACAGGGAGATACCGGAGGATTTCAAATATCAGAATCGTAACCATAATAGAGTATTTAATTGCATCCTAGCTTTCATCAAGGGTAAGATGCACTATAGTTTATGTTCGACTAAGAAAGAGTTAAACTAGGATATGTTATCAAGTGCAAGGTGAGTGCCACCTTAAGGATATTAAAATGGGGGGGAGGACAAATCTTAGAACAAGTAAACTGTGGTACTAGAATAATTAAGAAAGGTCGAACACTTGGATCAACTAAAAAAGTGATTATTGCTTACCATGTGCCCCAAACTATATTAAGTCTTAGAAGAAGAGAAGTTCTCATCTTGATGCCCCGCAGCTGTTAGACCCAAGGTACAGCGGGCAGTAGGCAACGACCAGAAGGCCCCGAGTGCCATGTGCAGACTCTAAGAGCCACTGCCATTGAGAGAGGAAACGGTTGAGAGTGGGCTTTCTGAGGTAGAGAATTACTAGCGGGGAAATTAGGAAAATTGACACAGAATCGGAATTAATGTCCCTACATGACAGAGTTGGTGAAACTTCCCTTCTCAGAGATCTTGAGTCTCCTCAGAAATGTATTTTTCATTTTGGACGGAACATTCAGGATAAATATGATCTGTTCGAGTTCCTGGTTCTCTCATTAGGACTGTTTCTTAGACTTCACTGGCACAAGAAAAGGGTTTTGATAGTCCAGGGTAAATCCAGACAAAAGCAAAGCACGGTATCTATGAAAAACTAACCACTCAGAAGAGAACAACAGATAAAAGGCCAGGCCGACCTGACCCTGCAGGATAGGTAAGGTTGGTCCGGCAACAGGGGCAGAGGGGAAGTGCCCATCTCCTGCTAGAAGAGCTAGAGAAGACCCCTTCTGGAGAGACCACCAGGAGAGGAGAGCAGTAGGTGCTGAAGATGAAGAATATTTTAATCAGCAGAGAAGGTCAAAATGACAAAGTTCCAGGATCAGAGTAAACATATGGGATTAAAAAATAGAAAAAAAAAAGATTTTTTTGAAAGACTTTTTTTTTTAAAGTAATTTAAACAAAAGTCCTTTTTAAGAGACAGTTGGCTGTTTAAACCAAAAGTACAACGCACTGAGACAATCGCCGCATTATTTATTGGGGTAGAAAGGACCTGGAATGTAGAATGACCCATTCTGCAGAGGAAAAAATAGAATCACTAACAGGCCTCATGCCTTGCACAGCCAGGGTGTAGAATTCCTGCCTCATGAGACCATTTTAAAAGCTCTACTCATAATGGAACGGAAGGTGTCATTTCCCTATTATTTTATATATGTCATTAATTTACTGTATCTGGATACCACATATTACCAAACAGATGTTCATCAAAGACTAAATCATTTTTAATGGAACATAATATTTTGAACCTACATCTATGAATCATTTTTTCGATCTAACATTTATAGTCTCACTAAAGAATTTATCAGTTGTCGCCAAAATTAAAAGAAAAATAGGATAAAAACTCGTGTTTGGAAAAGTAGATTTTCTTTGAAATTTGCATTTAAATGAAAATATATGCTGATATTTTTAAAACTTTAAATGTAATTTTATATATATCTGACCTATCAGTTGATATAAAATTTTTGGAGAAAATATAACATTTTTTTTATCTTGGTTGAATGTATTAATAAAGAGCAACTGTTTGTAATTTTTGTATTGTGATATCTTAGTTAATAAACATGAATAATTGGTATAAAATATGTTTTTTTAAAAATTTTATTTATTTCCTTGACAGAGATCACAGGAAGGCAGAGAGGCAGGCACAGAGAGAGGAATGGAAGCAGGCTCCCTGCTGAGAAGAGAGCCCACTGTGGGACTCAATCCCAGGAACCTGGAATCATAACCTGAGCCGAAGGCAGAGATTTTAACCCACTGAGCCACCCAGGCGCTCTAAAATATGTTCTTTTTTTATATAGAATTATAGTTCTTGCCAAAATATGGAACTAGCTGGAACTGAATGCCTCCTTCAAAGTCAGCTCTGGAGAAATTATGCAAGTGTAATATAGAACTATTTCAGATATGAACCAAAAACAAAGAAATGATGATAAATTCCTTAAAAGACTCAAAGTTGCTCTTGACTGGTATGTTTCAAGCTCTATTCCTGGTTTGAGGACAGTTTTTAACAGGCCTGTCACTGTAGAAATCAGCTGGATGTTTAGAGGCTATCAGAACTGTACAAAACCTTGAAGGGGTAAAGACTTGAAAATTCTTTAGAGAGATTAGCTCCCTAAGGCATTATTCATCCACACATTTTCCTCCAAACAATTAAGGCTGATGGATGAGGGGCACCTGAAGTTCTCTCTCATCACGTGGGTGGTGGGTTAAGCCTCTGCCTTCATCTCAAGTTATGGTCTCTGGGTCCTGGGATCCAGCCCCACATCGGGCTCTGCTCAAAAGGAAGACTGCTTCCCTCCCTGCTTGCCTGCCTCTCTGCTTACTTGTAATCTCTCTCTCTCACTCTCTCTCTCTCTGTGTCCAATAAATAAATAAATAAAATCTTAAAAAAAAGGCTGATGGATGACAAATTATGAAAACTGCTCCCTTCAAATGATGCTTCTTCATAAGGATTTAAGAATTTAAAATTGAAACTTGATCGTAGGATTTATGTTACAGAATAACATCAAGTGAAGGCACTTATTATTAGAACTGAAGTATTTGTGATTCTGAATTCTTGGCCTCATTAGTAAATTTATTTTTAAATTCTCCCATGGAGTGGTGATTGGCCTTCAGTCTTTCATTGATGTACATCATTGGGTCAAATGAGATGTGTGTGCCCAGAACTATATATAATCTTCTTTGTATTTCACTGGAGATGGCATTTCTGAGTTTTGTTCAGTTGAATTTGGACAGATGTTTTAATAGTCAATTCTAGAGTTGGCCCTGGAGAATATCTTCCTTTTTTTTTTTTTCTCTTCCCGATTCTCTGAAAAACCCTGACTAATTCACATTATCACAGTGATATCACAATTCAAGTTTTTCCAAACACTATAGCTGCAAAATAGAAGGAAGCTACTCAGAATGTAATGCTATTGTGAATGATTGAGAAAGAAAACATTATTATAATTAAGCTACCAGGTTTCAATGTATTTTATTGTTGCCCAGAAAATCTTAGCATACCCAGACTTTACAGAGATTTGATGATCCTAAGAGGAGCTGAACTCATGGACCAAAATAACTATGCACATAAAAAGTACAATTACTTACCTAAAAAAGATGATGTGGTTAACTTTATATGGCAATCCAAGTGTTATTGGAAGAGGAATTTAAAAAATAGCTTAGGGGCGCCTAGGTGGCTCAGTGGATTAAGCCACTGCCTTCAGCTCAGGTCATGATCTCAGGGTCCTGGGATCAAATCCTGCATCAGGCTCTTTGCTCAGCAGGGAGTCTGCTGCTCTCTCTCTCTCTCTCTCTCTCTCTCTCTCTGCCTGCCCTCCATCTACTTGTGATCTCTCTCTGTCAAATAAATTAAAAAATAAAATCTTAAAAAAAAAGAATAACTGTACTTAAAAAAAATAGCTTAAAAGGGGCACCTGGGTGGCTCAGTGGGTTAAGCTGCTGCCTTCGGTTCAAGTCATGATCTCAGCGTCCTGGGATCAAGCCCCACATCAGGCTTTCTGCTCAGCAGGTAGCCTCCTTCTCTTCCTCTCTCTCTCTGCCTGCCTCTCTGCCTATTTGTGATTTCTCACTGTCAAATATATAAATAAAATATTTTTAAAAATAGCTTAAATGTATATGATAAAATAATGATATACATATACAAAGAAAAGAAAGATACTATACTGTGAATATAAATTAAGTGAAAATTGTTGAAATAAAGAATACAATAAATGGAGACTAAAATGAATATAGCTGTAAAATGAATAAGTGAGTTGGGAAAAACAAACAAACAAACAAATTAATGACTTCTGCCCAAATGCAGCAGAAGAGAAAAAAAAATAAAGAAAATATTTAAATAAGTACTGGGATAAATTTTGGAGAATTAAAGAAATATAAATGATACCAGACTTAAAATGATGCCAAATATGAGAAATCAGAGACAAAACAAAACAAAAGCCACACACACAAAAAACCACTCATACAGGGCGCCTGGGTGGCTCAGTGGATTAAGCAGCTGCCTTTGGCTCACGTCATGATCTCAGGGTCCTGGGATCGAGTCCCGCATGAGGGTCTCTGCTCAGCGGAGAGCCTGCTTCCTCCTCTGTCTCTCTCTGGCTGCCTCTCCAACTACTTGGAGATTATGGATGCCTTTGGAGGACTGAAAATTTGTTAGAAGATCAGTGCATATTTCTATGGAGACAAATGCCAGGAACTGATAGTTCTTTGAAAGGTCACTCTGGCTGCCTTTTGGAAAAGGGGTTGGTAAAAAGCATGTGAAGGTGTGAACACACCAGGTGGGAGGTGTGTGCAGGAAATCAGGTGACGGAGCATGGGAACTTGGTCTGGGGGTATATAAGAGAAAATAGCCTTTAATGAGTTCCACAAATTGGCACCAGCTGTAGCTTCATTACAGCACTGGAAGGGGTAGGTGGGTGTGTCCTGGAGGTTACAGAAATTACATGAGAAAAGGAAGTCTTTTTAGATCTTTTTTCCAACTAGAGGAACTCTCACCTTATTGATAGAATTCCAGAGTGGGAACGGATGGACATGAGGACATATTTGAAATGTCTGAATATGTTCTTCGACATCTTTGCAAGTGACGAGGAGACCTTGACCTTAGGAGGCCTCGGCCTTCTTTGTAGCCAAAAAGATATCACCTACAGATTTGGGTTCTCCCTTTTAAAGTCAAGAAGACAGTCCTTCCAAAGGACACCTCCTTTCATTTTACGCTCTCATCATACCTCACTTGCTGGGATCTCCAAGACCCTCTGTTCCAGGTTGTGAGTATCCACATTCGCCGGGCTGGTCTTGCCAAGAGCACCACCACAGGAAATCTAGAGCCTGTAGTATTATTAATAACATCATCTAAGACTGTCTTTGCTGCCCTCATGGCCTCTTCCCACCATGACTCACTGAAGCTTTTTACACGTTGTATCCATTAAGCTATAGTTCCCAAAGCTCATCTTCTCTAGTGCCATTAATTTTACGGGGACCAGGCAAACCTTAAACTTGTCCCCCTTAATTGGATCCCTGTGCCCCCACAATCTCTTTGAATGCCTTTCACCATGATCCTTGAATGAGCTCTGAGACCACTGCTGGTACCTAACACTTCTTCGCACTTGTCTGTGAGGTTCTTGGAAGAGGAGGTGGCTATGGAGGTGAGTGGGGATGGGAGTGGGAGGATTTCTCCCTTCACTTCCTTTTTTGTTTTTTCAAATAATGGGTTTTGAGGGGGAGGAAAAGGTTAACCAGACCATTTATTTTCCATCTCCCATTGATAAAATGTTTACCACTCTCCATTGGTAGAATTTAGATCTTACTTTAGAATCTCCAGGAAAATCTCCCAAACCCAGCCCACCACCATGTGGATTCAGCCATCTTCTGATTCACCTCCAGATTGTCTCCTCCTAACTGCTCAAGCCACAGGTTAAGGGCGAAATATTCAATGCCCAAGCAATTAAGTGGGGAACACGTTTATGTAAGCAATTGCATGCAGCTCTGTATCTGCATACAGGGTTCTCTGCCAAGCCTATCCTACCTCAGCAAAACAAGAAAAAGCCCCAGCGACCTGGGGGTATATATCATTCATTCATTCCTGTGTTCAACACTCATGGTGGACCCCACCGAGACAGTGGGAGAGCAAGGACGGGAGCAATCCTGGAAGCTGAAGTCTGAGGAGGATTTCAAATTCAAGTCAGAGATGAAAGAAACATCTGGACTGGGTCCTCAGGTACACACAGTATTCTGAACTGAGGCTAGAACCAGAGACCATTCTAATGAAAGGCCTCCACAGGTGGGCTCTCACAGGTGGGCTCCGACTCAGTTTCCTGTATATTCATTCATGAAATCGCTCTGCGGGTCAACATGCAGAACAAAACCATTTAATAAAAGTGACAATGAGGAGAGGAAAGGGACTCAAGAAGGCATGTGAATGTGGAGAGAGGAAGAGCCAGGGTGGAAAAACCCAGAATCCATCCCTGTGCTCCTTGCTGCCAGGGAAGTCTGAGGGACTAGTTTCCACCTAGGATCCCAAGTCCAGAACAAAAGAGGCGGGCCATGGCGGGAGACAAGGGAAGGGGGACCTTGGCACGCAGGCATGGGGGTGCCGAACCATGGGGGCTAGCGCGCCCGCTGGCGGGGGGCATCTCCGGCGGCGCCATCCCTGGCCCGACCCCGTGCGGACCCGGCTGCGGCGTGGCGTCCGGCGTGGTCCCGGTGCCCCGGGGGTCGTGGGAGGCTGGGTCCCCACACCCCCGCGAACTCGCGGCCCGCGCTTTCTGCTCCAGGTGAGGGCGCGGCGCGGTTTCAATTTACCTGCGCGTAGAGGGTCCTGCCCAGAAGCCTTGGGGCTGGGAGGGGCAGCGCGGACTCCAGGGCTGGGCTGGAGCGGAGAAGCGCATGGGCAGTGAGTCCTGTGGTCTCGCCAGTCCCGACTGGGCCGCAGCAAGCACCACGGCGCTGCACGCCCCTCCCCCGCCAGCCCCTGCACCTACTCCTAGACTGTCCGCCAGGTCCTCCGCGAGCTCACTTCCCCCTTCGGCAATTAGCAAAGCCCCTTCTCTGGGCTGCCTCCGCCCCCGCCCCCCTCCTTCCTGAGACGGAGGCCCGGGCCTGAGCACGGGGTGAAGCCCCGGGAGCCTGCGAGCATGGTCAGCGCCAGCGCTGAGCGGCCTCCTAGCCTGGCTCCCCAAGCGGGTGTCCGCGCGCTGCCTGGCTGGGAAAACATCATCAGCCCTAAACCCGGCTGCACTCTCGGGTCACTTCGCTGGTTTCCTGATTGCGCCAGAAGCCTGGAACCAACTTCCCCAGCACAGGCCTGGGCTGAGATGCCTGCCTGCTATTTGAGCAGTCTCCTGGTCTCCAGGCAGGGTCTACCTTTGCCTGATGGCAGGTGCGAATCACTTCAACCTGGATGTTTGGGTTTTTTGTTTGTTTTTTGGTCATTGGTTATTATATGACCTCCATGGTAGGTGCTCCACAAAGCGACTGAAAAGAGGACGCCTGATATATACATATACGCATATGGCCATTCCAGAAAAAGAGCTTGGGGTTCTCACAGAAACGTGGCATTGGTCCTTGCATTATGGTTTAATAGAAAAGGGATTATGCACCAATTTACTTAAATGAGCATAGGTTTAAATCGTTTACTGAGAATAAATATTTAAAACAGTTATCTTTTAACTAAATCTATCATCAATCATAAATCTATTGCATGAAGGTTACAGGCAATTTAAATGCAATAGCACTCTCTTCAGGGTTCTAAATAATCTGTGTCTGTCTTGGCACATGAGAATGCAAAGATAGGAAATGGTTTGTAAAAGATCATATAATAGCTTTTACTATACGGTATCAGCAATTTATCCTAAAGGAGCGGCCTCCAGCTAAAAACTCAGCTTTGAAAAATGCAGAAAAGCAGCAAACGTTTCCATACCCTCTTGGTGACCAGACGCGTGCTTTGTGCCCCTCATCATCTCTTTCGTGGTTCTGAGGCCCATGGCACTCAGTAGTTTAGTGTCTTATTCTCTGGAATAGGCCATTGAAGAAATACCAGGCCCAGAGAAGAAGGTCCTGCTGGGTGTCTGAAGAAAGTACAACCTTTTAGATGAAGCTTTCTGGGGAATTTGTTAGTGGTTTGGTCTGCTTCTGATAGGAAGGGAAATTTTTTTTTAAGATTTTATTTATTTATTTGACAGACATAGATCACAAGTAGGCATAGAGCAGGCAGAGAAAGAAGTGGAAGCAGGCTCCCCACTGAGCAGAGAGCCAGACATGGGGCTCAATACCAGGACCCTAGGATCATGACCTGAGCCGAACGGAGAGGCTTGAACTCACTGAGCCACTCGGGTGCCCCAGGAAGGGAAATTTTTTTAAGAGTATTTTCTCTGAATCTATTTTGAGGTTTGGTTTGTGGTTCTTTCTGACTTCTCATGAAGATGGAATTACTTCTGAGGTTGCTTGTCAGGAACCGCATATCAAATCGAGCTATCTTGTTAGCCATAAATAAATAAATAAATAAATAAATAAAAGCTCAAGTGTTGGTATAAAGCTATTATGCTTTTCAAAACCCCGAACTATAATTCATGTATCGTGGTCATTCTTTATCAGATCAAACAGGAGAGAGGTGGCAGAAACGCACTTTCAGGTTAATTTTTTTTACAAGGAAGATGGACTTATGAACCTACTTTGTTATTCCCTTTCATTCAATTTCCCTGTATCTCCTTTTCTATGAATTGTAACAGTAACCCATCATTATTTTTATTGTTGGCACGTGCTTTGTGAACCATAAAGTGTACGCTATAAATGGGAGTGCTTTTCTTTTTTTGCAGTTTACAAAAAACTAATTTTTTTAAATTTATTTTTTACTGATTTTCCGCATAACCGTATTCATTATTTTTGCACCAAACCCAGTGCTCCATGCAAGCAGTGCCCTCTATAATACCCACCACCTGGTACCCCAAGCTCCCAACCCCCCGCCCCTTCAAAACCCTCAGATTGTTTTTCAGAGTCCTTAGTCTCTCATGGTTCAGGTCCCCTTCCAATTGCTCCCACCTCCCTTCTCCTCTCTAACTCCCCATGTCCACGAAAAACTAATTTAAAAACATTCATCCACCAGAATACCCAAAGGGCTCCCACATAAACTATCTGTCGTTACATTATGTCATTCTGCTTTCGCTTCTATTGCTGTCCAAACAATGTTTTAAAACATTCTTTAATGTGGCCTTTTTAACAAGATTTTTACAAAATATTTAATTTATTCATTTGTCAGAGAGATAGCACAATCAGAGGGAGAGGCAGGCAGAGTGGGAAGCAGGCTCCTTGTAAGCAAGAAGCCTGATGGGTGACTTGATCCCAGGATGCTGGGATTATGACCTGAGCTGAAGGTAGACAATTAACCAACTGAGCCATCCATGTGTCCCTGAAATGGGCATTTTTAACATTTCCTGATAGCACCTACACACTCATGAATCTCAGATTCATGATATATGGGGCTAGTGGACTTGACAATCATGGAGTCAAGCATGCTGGATTTGACTCAAGGGCCTGTCACTGTGAATTTGGGTGGCTTGCTAAACTTGCTACATAGAAATCCAAGCATGTAAGAATTTGCAGGATTGTGACAGTACAGTGGTATAATGTATACACAAAAATACCTAAACCAATGTCTCTCACAAAGTAGGTCCAAATAGACTAGCTCCCTTCCTGCCTTCATTCTGTCCTTGAAATTCCGTCCCTTGGGAGAAGTTCCTACTGCCTTTGTTACAAGAAATGAACGATATTTACTACACTGTTGGTGCATAGCATGGATCAATACATTGAGTGATAGTATTATCATACTTCTTGAACTGCCCATTGCCCCCCAAGCACCAAATAAAATGTCATGCTCTGGGGAAACCAAAGTGAGAGGTCCCCAACTTTTAGGAGTTATGGACAGGAGAGAGATGCAAATATTGTGTCAGTGTAGAACCAGGGTAACTACTGTTTAAACCAGGAAGAGAATGTGTGTGGAAGAAAGGCACTGATGATGTATAAAGCCATTTGGCTGGATGGTGACTACCCTCAGACTGACAATTTGCCATGAAAGCTTCCAGGCAAATTTGAGATCTTTATTAGTGACAATATGGCTATAGCCTTAAGGGGAAGAAAAAAACCAAAAACCAAAAACCAAAACACACATACACACAAACTGTTGATCTTGTGTCTTTTCACAAATAAAGACAGTTATCAGAAATTTTATCTTTAAATGGGGAAAACAGCAACTGAAAAGGTATTTCATTTGATTCATCACAGAATATGGTGTTTTTGTTCATTTCACACCATTTTGGTTAAGTTTTATTTAAATTAATGCAATCTGAGATAAAATGTTAATATTCCTGAGGGTATGGACATTGTATACAAATGAACCCAGCTAAGTGGGCTCCTGGACAGGGTCTGATCTAAAAGTAGCTGGAGCTAAGTGGTTTGTTCCAGAAGAAGATAACGCCTTCCCTCCGTTGCATTTGCCTTCTACAGCCTAAGTGGGAGTTAATACGTTCACTTGTCTCCTTAAATTTTGTCCAGAGTGTGTTAAAGCAATCATAGGGGACCTGGGTGGTTTTGCCGTCTGCCTTCTCATAACAATGCCCCAGTTTTCTCCTGGAGAATCAACGTTCCCGCTTTCAGTCCATGCACTTAGGCAGCGGCAACTTCACACTGGCTCCTGACTCTAGCAGTGGCATGTCACCCACTAATGGCCTTTGAGAACATCACTGAGTGAGCCGTGATTTTAGTCGATGCATGAGACCTTTGCTGGGTCGGTGAGGAGGTGGGTCTCTGAATAACTAGCCCGAGATCCACTTGTGTGTGGTGGAACAAACGAGCAGTGATGTGTTGGCCAGAGTGCCCATCCTAGAGAGCCCTGAATGCCAGACAAAAGCATTTGAGACTATTTTTTCAGGCAACAGGAAGCCAGGAAGCTAGTTTTGAAAAGCAGCACGTGAAAATGTGTGTTTTTGGAAGATTAGTCGGGCAGCTGTGTGTACGATAGGGTGGAGGGAGGAGAGAACGCAATCCCTGAGTGCATTTAATCTTTATGATGCAGAGTAATTTATTATGAAGTTGAATTTGCATCCTTATCCAAACGTAAGGGAAACTCCTGTCCAAAACTGTAAATGTTTTTTGGTTGCCTTTATTTTTTTAAAATTTGTATTTATTTATATGACACAGAGAGAGATCACAAGCAGGCAGAGAGGCAGGCAGAAAGAGAGAGAGAGATGCAGGCTCCCGGCTGAGCAGAGAGACTGATGCAAGGCTCGATCCCAGGACCCTGAAATCATGACCTGAGCCAAAGTCAGAGCCTTAACCCACTGAGCCACCCCGGTGCCCCTCGTTGCCGTTTTAAGCATTCCTTGTCTCACATGAAGTAATTACAAATTTGCAGATGTGCATTAAAATGATGTATTCCAAAATGTTAACAGAGGAATTAAAAAACTTATTAAGTAAAATATTATCATTTTTGTTGATTTGAAGCCTATTTGACAAGGGACATAGCATTCTGGTGCATATATGTAAACATGAATAATTATTTTTAAAAAAAATCTTTATGTATTTATTTGACAGAGATCACAAGTAGGCAGAGACAGGCAGAAAGAGGGAGGGGGAAAAAGGTTCCCCGCTGAGCAGAGAACCTGATGTGGGGCTTGATCCCAGGACCCTGAGATCATGACCTGAGCTAAAGGCAGAGGCTTAACCCGCTGAGCCACCCAGGTGCCCCTAAACATGAATAATTCTTAAAGGTTCCTCTACTTACTTATATAGAAGCCCTTTTCCAAACAGAAGATTAAATCTCTCTTGGCTACTCCTATCAGCTTATTTTGAATTATTTTCCATCCAGAAGCATGAACTAGAAAACCACAGTTTTTACACAGTGTTTGGTTTTCCACCAAGAGAATCACATAATTTGTGGTGATTCAGTGTGGTGTGTTGTTAAAAGCATTTCCAATGCTGTGGATACAAGAGGGTAGTGCAGAGAGGTAAGGAAACAGGAGAAAAGGTATGGCTCTCTAATGAGCACTTTATTCTAGAATTTTCCTCCAGCCTTGGGAGCTCACCACTCACAAGTGTGTGCTGGTGCCTTGATCTCCTGGGCCACAGTGCTCAGCATCTTCCAGCTGCTTTTTTAGTGAATACATATGTAACAATTGATTTCTTGCCCCGGACTTTGAGAGAAAAATCTGTTCAGAGGGATGGACACTCTGAACCAACACCAGAAAACACTCTCTGTAGACTTCTTGTTAAATGAAAAAATAGGCTTAAACCACTTTTGAAAATCTACTACATACAGCAAAATGTAAATCTTAATTGAAATATGTCCTCTCAGCTGTGCTTAAGCAACTGAGTCCTGAGCTTTTTAGGTTTTCAGTCTGAAAGAGTACACCTCTGGTGCTCTGAAAGGGAAGAGAAAGGACACCCTGTTCTCCATATAAATTAAAGAAGAGAAATCTGTGCATTTAAGTGGGCCATATAAAATTTATCAAGCAATTATCTCCTAACTCCTTCCTATCCAAATTACCTGATATGCTGTCCCTACTCCTTTATTCCACGTTACTGCCTTTTCCAGAACTCTGCCTCACATCACAACATGTCTTCTGTTATTTCCTTCTTGCAAGCTAGGTTTGTTTTCTCCATCTAAAAAAATCAACAATAATTGTGTATTTCAATTCCCACTTTCCTCAAATGCATTGATTCTTCTTATCTATTACTCTTTTCTCGTACTCAGTGTCTTTGTCTTTATGGGGTTTGTACTTTGCTTTTCCCCATCCTTTACTGCCATTATATAATCAAATCTAATAACTTCTTAGAGAAAGTTAAAAATTCCTGCATAGCCACACGTGAACACAAAGTCCCTGATTTTTAGCAAACCTATAAGATAGTCAGACATCCATTCAATTTCTTTTTTTTTAAGATTTTATTTATTTATTTAACAGAGAGAGATGACAAGCAGGCAGAGAGGCAGGCAGAGAGAGAGAGGAGGAAGCAGGCTCCTTGCAGAGCAGAGAGCCCGATTTGGGGCTCGGTCCCAGGACCCTGGGATCATGACCTGAGCAGAAGATAGTGGCTTAAACCACTGAGCCACCCAGGCGTCCCTCCGTTCTATATCTTTTTTTTTTTTTAATTTTTTATTTTTTATAAACATATATTTTTATCCCCAGGGGTACAGGTCTGTGAATCACCAGGTTTACACACTTCATAGCACTCACCAAATCACATACCCTCCCCAATGTCCATAATCCCACCCCCTTCTCCCAAACCCCCTCCCCCCGGCAACCCTCAGTTTGTTTTGTGAGATTAAGAGTCACTTATGGTTTGTCTCCCTCCCAATCCCATCTTGTTTCATTTATTCTTCTTCTACCCACTTAAGCCTCCATGTTGCATCACCACTTCCTCATATCAGGGAGATCATATGATAGTTGTCTTTCTCTGCTTGACTTATTTCGCTAAGCATGATACGCTCTAGTTCCATCCATGTTGTTGCAAATGGCAAGATTTCATTTCTTTTGATGGCTGCATAGTATTCCATTGTGTATATATACCACATCTTCTTGATCCATTCATCTGTTAATGGACATCTAGGTTCTTTCCATAGTTTGGCTATTGTGGACATTGCTGCTATAAACATTCGGGTGCATGTGTCCCTTTGGATCACTACATTTGTATCTTTAGGGTAAATACCCAATAGTGCAATTGCTGGGTCATAGGGCAGTTCTATTTTCAACATTTTGAGGAACCTCCATGCTGTTTTCCAGAGTGGCTGCACCAGCTTGCATTCCCACCAACAGTGTAGGAGGGTTCCCCTTTCTCCGCATCGAAAAAGAAAGCCAACGTTGGTGGCATCACAATTCCGGACTTCAAGCTCTATTACAAAGCTGTCATCATCAAGACAGCATGGTACTGGCACAAAAACAGACACATAGATCAATGGAACAGAATAGAGAGCCCAGAAATAGACCCTCAAATCTATGGTCAACTAATCTTCGACAAAGCAGGAAAGAATGTCCAATGGAAAAAAGACAGCCTTTTCAATAAATGGTGCTGGGAAAATTGGACAGCCACATGCAGAAAAATGAAATTGGACCATTTCCTTACTCCGTTCTATTTCTTAACTGAGTCTCAAATGCATCCTGAGTTCTAACCTAAACCTAAGTTCTACTTCTTACACGTTGTTCTATGAGCAAATTCTTTCAGTTGAGTATTTTGTAACATTAAAATATTAATCAATTGATACTTTGTGTATTTCTATGAAAATAATTTGAATACTGTAGATTTATTGTTATGTTTATAGATTTATAATCAATGTTTCATCAGTTGAAGTTTTTGGAAATTTCAGATATAATGATTAAACTAAAATGATACTGCCTCAAATCCCGCTGATATCAACGCCCAACACCTGATTATAGCCAAACCTGTGGTGGATAGTTCCATGGGAAATTGCAGTTACTTAACACTGATAGCATCTCATGTTCTCTCTCTCATTTTAGAATGTGTCCAATACAACCCAAAAGTGTAGGAGAGTTAATGTCCTCTGAGGACAGCTCTCAGTGAAGTGGAAATAAGAACCATAGATAAAATTGTCAGTTTTCGGGTCTTCATGAGGACAACTTAAAGAAGATTCTCAGGACCATTCAGTAAAAGCAAGCCTTCATTTTCTATCCACAACAATTATATCAACAATGTATCTCTTTGACAAAGTTGCTTCTTCACTGTATCACTTTCCCATTCTTTTCTACCTGGGATAATCTCCCAGATAAACTAACAGTACTCAAATCCTTTGTCCTACTCTTTGCTCTCGGGATAAATGGAGCCAAAAGACTTAGATTAATATCAAGTTCTGAATGGGATCTTAGAGCTATTTCTGTCCAGATTTCATAAACATAGGGACTTTTGAATTATCAGGCTATAAATAAGTTCTAAATGGAGGGGGCAAAAGCAAAAAGTAGAAATTTTTATGTTTGATTTTTAATCATGATTAATTGACTTTATTGATTATTAAAAATACTAACATTATAAAAGTGTGGATCTTTGTAAAACAATGTCATAATGTAAGAAATGAGTTGCATAGTCCTTTTGAGAATATTAAACCAAGTGTTCAGGTGCCATCTAATTTCTTGTTTAATCCAGAACTTTGGTGTGCATTATCTTGAGGAATAGGATTTTGAAGTCCAGACAGACTAACAGAAAACTGATCCAAATGTGTGTGTTTATATTTCTGCTTTTGTTGTAAAAATCAAAGTGTGATTGCTGGTTTAAAATGGTAAAACTAATAATGTTCATGGACTCTATTATAAATTTTCTAATTGTATGGGAAGAATCCGATAAACATAGAATTAATTGATTTGCAAATCCACAAAGAGCTACAGGATCAGGTAGTGGTATGTTCTGATTCAACAGCATCATAATGCAGCATTTTATATGTGTGGCTAATGGGTATTTTCATGAATGTTTGCTAGCTAGTCAACCAATACAGAGAAATATTAGGTAGGGTAATTACTCACAGTTGTGTTGAATAAAATGAGAGAAAATTAACAAATGACACTAATAATAATAAACCTATAGCAGGCTAAATAATTCAATGATAATTACAAGTATTAATCTAGCTTTCTTCCCTGACTATGACTCTTCTCTCCTTTATCATAATGGGAGTAGCAGATTGTCTGCAATGAATTGTAACTTTGGCAGTGAAGGCCTCCCATCAATTTTGATAGGTTAAAATGATTCTGGTTGGTCTTGAGCAAATGTGTCAATTTGTTTTTCTGTGTGTGTCATAAAAGAAAGAAGCAATAGTAAATTCTTGCTGTTATTCCATGGAGCCAATAAAATCATACTGTCAACAAGAGGCTGTTGACACTGTAAGTGTAGTTAACTGTCTTGAAATACTAGGCCTGGAAATAAAATTCCAATATTTCACATAACCTCCTTTTTTTTTTTAAACAAAAAAACAAAACAAAACAAAACAACTATACTGCTTACATTTAGGGCCCTGCTGTTATGTAACTATTTTTGAACATGTCTACTGTAAGTGTATATATATATTTTTTGTTTTTCTGTGCAATAAAGTCATTTAGAGATAAATTTGGATTGCAAATTTTTTGGGGGTATTTGTGGCAAGTCTTACAAGTAAAAAGGACTAAAAGAAAGAAGAAAAACATTTTTTATTACAGCATATTTACATCTGTCCAAAGTACTTATGTACTATAATACTGACTAATGTATAATACTGTACACAAAGAAAGAAGTTAAATGAGTTATAATTCAGTCGAAGTATAGCTGGCCATTTTAAAACTTACCACTAAATCTTTATGGTATGAAATGTGATATATGGCAATCTGGTCCAGTTCATTACATCAGGTCATTTGTATGTTCTTATTACCATTTTGATAGCATAGCACATTTTAGAACCCAGACATTTTACAATGGAACTATGATGCATGTATTTTCAAAAGTATAGACATACATGAAGATATGAGGTCAAAAAAGACGAATGTCCGTAGTACCATATAGACTCAACAAATAAAAGTGTCCAAGGCTCTGAGTGAGATTTATGAATATTGTGTAAGATTAGGCCAACATGTGGTTTTGATATAAATAATCTGTTCTTAAATTAGAATTACAGTCGTTGAGTCCAGTGTTGAAAATGGCAGATAGATTTTAGCCATCTTTGCTCACTAGGGAAAATGGAAAAATGTTTAGTTTGGTCAGATTTTCACTTAACTTCTGAAAAATCTTACGTTTGAGAGAACCCTTCTGAAATAAGAATCCTTAAAGACATAACCCCTTTGGCACAAGTTTTCAAGAAACTTGTTTGATGCTGTGGACAATTATATGGCACACGTACTGTTCTAGATGTTTCATGCCAATAATATGTAAGCCATACCAACGCTACATATACATATAGAGATGTTCCTCAGCTTACAAGGGGGCTATGTACAGAGAAACACATAAAAAATTGAAAATGCATTTAATACCCCTAAACTATCAAATATCATAGCTTACCTTAGGCTTATTTAAACATACTCAGAACACTTACATTTGCCTGCATTTGGGCAAAATCATCTTAAGCAAAGCCAATTTTATAACAATGTATCAAATATCACATGCAATTTATTAAATATTACACTAAAAAAAGAAGAATGGTTATATATAGAATGGTTGTAAGAATATCAGGTGTTCACCCCTGTAATCTTCTAGCTGACTGGGAGCTGTGGCTCACTGCCGCTGCCCAGCATCACAAGACGGCACCATACCACATGTCACTGGCCCTTTTTATAAAGACCCAAATTCAAAATTCAAAGTACAGTTTCTACTGAATCACTTTCACTTTCACATCATTGCCAAATATATCATAATTTGCATCATTGTAAATCAGGAGCCATCTGATTTGAAAGTTAAATCACAGTCACCCATATACACACAAAAAAAGGCCTTCATGTAGGGCCATTTATGTATCTCTAAACAACATAGCATGACATATCAACGGCAAAAAATTGATGCGAAGGGGACAATTGCTTTGCGTCAGTACTCTGAGCAGTAACATACATGGCCTTACTCACCTAGCAGAACTCCAGAGCTAGCTGATGGCAAGGAATTTTACAAATGTTTGCTGTACAGCTAAGCACTATTATTTTCTGTTTTATTTATCTGTTTTGTAAAGATATGTTAATTTATTTTATTGACTTATTACAAAACCAAATAATTTCCTCTTATTTAAGTGGCAGGTAAATAGAATTCTCTTTAATTTAAATCAAATGGCTTTTTAGAGAAAATATACTAAAAATTCTGAAACTTGTATAACTTATGAATCTTTTATTTGAATCATTATCAAGTTGTATTTTTCAAGTTTTTCCTAAATAATCTTCAATGAATTGAAAATATTTTTTGGATTTTATTCGAGGCTATTAACACACAATTTCACTTTGTTAAATATAGTGCTAAACGTTCAACCAAAACGTTGTGTGTTTTTTTTTCCACTACCACATCCTCCATCTACTGACTGGATTCTCTCCCCAACTAGCACATATATACCATTGTCTATCTTTAGGATAAGTAAGGGTCATCTTTTGTCTTTATTCTATTCCTCGTATGCTTCTGAACTTGTTGAATTTTAATATAGTCACACCATAAGCATCACATATTTGATTCCCCTTTAAATAGTAAACAGTGCACAACCAGAGCATACCTTTAAAGCTATCAATACACTTACTCTGATATATTATTTTTGTATTTTTGTAAATTAAAATAATTAGATTATAGAACAAGAGTTTCAGGTGGTAGGTGTTGTAAGTTTTACCCAAACTGACTTTTGTCAAACTCGTTTTTGTCATCATATATGTCAAGTAGTTTTCTCAGGTTTATTTTTAGAATATCCTTGTATAATGAATATTTACACTGATATCTAGTATAAAAATCTTACAATTTCTTTTAGAAACATTAAGATATTGAAAATCAGTCTATTTCTTTAATTCATTAAAGACATTTTTGGCTTGTTTTCAGTACTTTCTTACTGGTTAAAAAATGAATTTGAAGTAGTCTGAATTTCATTATTATATGGCACTTTCCCTTTGATGAATACAAAGACGATATTCTATATTAGCTATCTGAGAAGAATTCATATTTTTAATTTTATTTATTTGTAAGAGTGAGAGTGAGAGAGAGCACAAGCAGGGGGAGCAGCAGGGGGAGGGAGAAGCAATCTCCCAGCTAAGCAGTGAATCGGTTGCAGAACTGAGTCCCAGGACCCCAAGATCATGACCTGAGCTAAAGGCTCAGGCGTTTAACTGACTGAGCCACCCAGGTGTCCCAATCTGAGAAGAGTTCTGTATGTTATTCCTATTCATATGAAGTTTAAAGTCTAGGTAATTAACTGAATATTTTAGTGGCTATTACATAGATAGCACTATGTTCCAGGCAGAGAGTAAGAAAGAAATGTTAAATCAACCATATTCTATGCATTCTAAATGAAAATAATTAATCAATCATAATAAATCCTTCTATTTATGGAATATCAACTTATAAGCTTTCCTCCATATGAACAATGCCAAATACCAGAATAAAGGGTCATCTAATACAAGTAAAGGATAGAATTAAAGAATTCTGGTAAGCCATTTAATTTTGAAAAATGGTGCTATATTGTTGCTGAGTTGTGGTTTTCAGTTACATAATATCTGATAAGTGTAGAAGTAACGTGAGTGTTACGTGAGATGAGAAATGGTATATAATTAAGATATTTTTAAAAGTACAGATAAATACAAATTTGTAAACATAGCATTATGGAGGAATAAAAATAAATGATAGCTACACACTCTAAAGTGAATATATCTTGGAAAGTTAAAAGAAAAGTAAAACAAGGACAGTGCAAAAAGTATGGTACATTTTTATGAAGTTCAAACAAATTCTGTGAAACCATAGATGGACTTAAAGATACTATTATGTATCAAATATTGTAAAAATTAAGCAAGGAAATAGCAAACATAATATAACCAAAGCATACAAACTTGGGTAGATACAATAGTTGTGATCATGTTCTACTTCATAAAGAGATGAGTTAATAGATAAATAGAAGTAACTAGACTTTTTAGAAGTTAATAAAACTTTGCCTGTTATTTCTTAGCTATATAAAATATATGGTTTTCTAACAAAAATGCTTACCTTAAAAATATTTAAAAATAAATTTCAGGCTACTCATAAGGTTATATTTACTTTCCCAGTGAAGGAAAAGCTGGTTGTTGTAGTTGTAGTTGTTTGTTTGTTTTAGTCCCCTCCTAGTTTTTATTATTATAATGTGGAATGAGGAATGTTAGATTGAAAAGTTAGACAAAAATCATTACTTGATTCACCTCCTGGTACAGCAGATGGAACTCCTGAAAACATGCCCTTTTGCTTACAGAAGAGTAACAGTTATACTTACTTCTGAAACATACTTGGTGGTGGCCCTAAATAGTGACACCATAGTAAACATTTTGAATATTTGCAAGTAATTTTTATAGTCATAGGGCTCCAAAAGGCACTGCTGGTATCTTAGCAGGTATTTCAATAAAGCTAAAAGTTGCCTGACTCTTTTAAAATATTAACAAGGCACAAAACATGGCAGAAGTACTGTCCTCAGATATATTTTTGCATATGCTCCTGATTCCAACATGAAAGTTATTTTTTTGAATTTTTGTTATAAAAGATTTTATTTAATTATTTGACAGAGATCACAAGTAGGCAGAGTCAGGCAGAGAGAGAGGAGGAAGCAGGCTCCCTGTTGAGGTGAGAGCCTGATGTGGGACTTGATCCAAGGATCCTGGGATCATGACCTGAGCCGAAGGCAGAGGCTTTAACCCACTGAGCCACCCAGGCGCCCGACAAGTATTTTTGATAGATATATATACAGTGTATTTTCTAGTTATAAAAAAAATGGTTCTGCTGTTTTTAACCCTTTTTAAAAATTACATAATTTTTTTAAATTAAAATTTTATTTTTAAATGTTTTACATTTCTTTTCTTTTTTTTAAAAGATTTTATTTATTTATTTGACAGACAGAGATCACCAGTAGGCAGAAAGGCAGGCAGAGAGAGAGAGAGAGAGGGAAGCAGGCTTCCTGCGGAGCAGGGAGCCCGAATCAGGGTTCGATCCCAGGACCGTGAAATCATGACCCGAGCCAAGGCAGCAGCCCAAACCACTGAGCCACCCAGGTGCCCCAATGTTTTACTTTTCAATATACTACTTAGAATATAAAACCTATTCTATTTGGTAACAAGTTTACCGTTTAAAAAATGGTAATTTTCTCATTGTGTCTTCCCCTCTCGTTGCTTTATTTTGAATAAAAAATTTCACAATAAACATAACTGATGCTTTCCTTTTGATAGTCCCTCTGTTGGTCATATTGTATATGAGCCATGACAATTAGTCTTCCAAAATTTATTGATGTTTGTTGATATGTTTTATCATAACTAATTTTCCCTCCCTTATCTAGATTCCCCAGCTTTCAGACAGGTGGACACTTCAATAAACCATACCCAAGGGATGTATCAAGTACTTCTTAGACATCTCTCAGATCCCTGAGGTCTCATTTTGCTTAATATTAACAACCTATTTTAACGTTTATATGGAGAGGCAAAGACTCACAATAGTCAACATAGTGTTGAAGGAGAACAAAGACTGAGGACTGCCTTCAAAGTTTACCATAACGATGGGGCGCCTGGGTGGCTCAGTGGGTTAAGCCTCTACCTTCGGCTCAGGTCATGATCCCAGGGGCCTGGAATCGAGTCCCACATAGGGCTCTCTGCTCAGCAGGGAGCCTGCTTCTCCTCATCTCTCTCTCTGTCTCTCTACCTATTTGTGATCTCTCTCTCTGTCAAAGAAATAAATAAACTCTTTTTAAATAAGTTTACCAAAACGATAATTGTAAGCAAGATATTGTAATACCACAGAAAGACTAGATTAAAGGAACAGAATATATATTATCAATTATATTTTATATTTAATATAAAAGCAAAAGCAATACAAGAGAGCAAAATACAATCTTTTAAACAAATGGTTCTGGAGTAATGGTGAAGCTAAATGTAAAAATATAAAATAAAAATAAAATAAAATAATAAAATAAAATAAATCCAGGCAGATATCATACACTCTTCACAAAAATTAACTCAGATTGGATTATAAACCTAAGCATGAAACATGTAGAAGCTAATATAGAAGAAAATTTAAATGACCTTGGTTTTGGCAATAACTTTAGCTACAAAAGCACAAGCACTGAATTTAAAAATGTCTACTCTGTGAAACACAATGCCAAGAGAATGAAAAGGCAAAGCACAGACTATGAGAAAAAATTTGCAAAATACACATCTGGCAAAGGACTGTTAATCAAAAATACACAAAGACCCCTTAAAACTCAACAATGGGGGAAAAACCTGATTATAAATGAGCCAAAGACCTTAGCAGATACCTCACAAAAGAAAATATTACAGATGGCAAATAAGCATATAAAAAGATGCTTCACATCATATGTCATCAGGAAAATGCAAATTAAAACAAAAAAGAGACACCAGTACATACCCAGAATCCAGAACACTGACAACAGAACACGAAATGTTGGTGAGGATGTGGAGCAACAGGAATGTTCTTCCATGTCTATTGAGAATTAGGAATGGAAAATAACTTGGCAGTTTCTCACAAAACTAAACATATTCTTGCCAGATGATTCAGCAGTAGCAGTTCTTGGTATTTATCCAAAGAAGATGAAATCTATACCCACAAAGATGTCTATAGTAGTTTTATTCATAACTGACAAAAGCTTGGAAGCAACCAAGATATCCTTCCATAGGTGAAAGGTCAAATAAAGTGTAGTACATGCAAACAATGGAATATTATTTAATGCTAAAGAAATGAATTACCATGCCATGAAAAGATATGGATATAAATATTTTTTTAAGATTTTATTTATTTATTTGACAGAGAGAGTTCACAGTAGACAGGGAGGCAGGCAGAGAGAGAGAGAGGGGAGCAGGATCCCTGCTGAGCAGAGATCCCTATGTGGGACTCAATCCCAGGATCCCGAGATCATGACCTGAGCCGAAGGCAGCGGCTTAACCCACTGAGCCACCCAGGCGCCCAATATGGATATAAATATTTACTAAATATTTGATTTTAGGCTTCTACCAGTCTATCAATACTATTAGTATATTTTAACAGTGAATGCTCAGCATTCATGAATTTACCTAATAAAATATTTTGGGTTCAATATTTTAAATACTTCAACCTCTATGATTATATTCCTAATAATTTTGAATTGGGGTAAATAAACCTTAATTTTTTGTAACTTGTTTCTTATTGCAAAAGAGCTCAATGAAATTTTAGAAAATACAAATTTACAAAAAAAAAAGTTTAGTTTACTATTGCCAAATAATTTAAAACTTTACCTTATATTCAAATACATATATTTTTCTAAATTGATTTCTATGCTACTGAAACCAAAAACTTTTAGTTATACTAGATTTCATATCATGCAATCAATGCCAGAAATCCATCTGGCGATGACTTGTCTTAAATAGAGTTAAGATGGGTGTTATTACAATGCAAGATGGAAACAAAGATAGTATAACAATTGAGTGTTACATAACTTTTCTGTTTTGATCAAGTTACTAATCTACAAAAGGGTTTTATCGGTGACAGACTTGGGAATTTAACAAAACTTTTAAACTAGCATGTGCGACTCATTCCTAGAAAACAACACAATCAATAACACTTTCTTTAGATGAAATCATGACTATTTCTCCATTTGAATGGAAAAGGTAGCAACCCCAATAAGTTTATTGAACATGAAATGTTGAAATGCTATAATGCTCCAAAGGAATTAAATGATCCAGTCATGAATTACAAAAAAAGGATATAAATTACCAAAGTGTTTGTATAATTGGAATGTACAACTGCCCATTATCATTCAATAGTGTAGGCTTGTACAAGAACTCTATAAAAGAACTCCACTTCTAAACCGTGGAAAATATGTTCCCTTTCCCCCTATATACAACTATTAAGCCATTCATTTAGCTTTTAAAATATCCACTTAATACAGGCTTTTTACTCATTTGAACAGGCAGCAGGGCTCTATTCTTATTGCTTACATCTGAAGGATAGACTTCTAGCTTAAGAGGTAAAGCCCATAAAGGAGCCCAATCATAACAACAAACTACAGTTTAGTGAGCCCTTACAATCTGCCAGCTACCTTTCTGAGAATACTTCAATTAATAAAACATATAAAATACCTGACCACAAAGAGCTTACATTCTTTTGAAATATAATAGTGAAATAAACCAATAATAGAGGGGCACCTCTGTGGCTCAGTCCATTGAGTGACTGCCTTTGGCTTGGGTCATGATCTCAGGGTCCTGGGATGTAACTCCCCAGCAGGCTTTCTAGGCAGTGGGGTGTTTTCTTCTTCCTCTGCGCCCCCTCCCAATTCTCTCTCTCTCTGTCTCCAATAAGAAAATAAACCAGTAATAGAATAATGATTGATGGTTGATGGTGATAAGAGTTACAAAGAAATACAAGAAATGTAAAAGCCATTGGAGAATGCTGGGATGAAAGTTAATTTTCTTTTGTGTTGGGTGGTTATATCTCATTTATGAGATGTTATTTGCACAAAGACCCAGGAAGTGAAGGAGGGTGTTATACAAATATTAAAGAAAAAGATTGCTCTAGGCAGAGCAAGTAAGTATATAGACTTTGTGTGAACAGCTGGTCTGTTACTTTTGAGGAAAAGCAAGGAGGCCAATGAGGAGTTCATAGTGGTGGAGAGAGGAAGAACGAATTGATGCATGACCTTCTAGTACATTGAAACGCCTTCAGTTTTTATTTAATATGAAAGGGGAAGATACCAAAAGACTTTCAACAGCAGAATGAAATCATCTGACTTGATTTTGAGGTTAAATTGCTGTACCAAAATAAATTTGCAGGGAGAAAGGAGTGCAGTATGTGTGGAAGTGGGGTTATCAATCAAGTCAATAATTCAGGAACATATGATGGTGTTTTTAGCATTCAGGGTGGTAATAGAAGTGGTGAGGTATGGTTTTTATTTTGTATATATTTTGATGGTGAATATTCTGGTTAACAGGATGGAGTATGTGCAGGACAGACAATATCAACATTTATTTTACCTGCACAAAAAGAAGGGTGGAGTCTTCATTCCCTGATACGGAGAGAACTCTGAGTTCAAATGTTCTTTCTGATTAAATGGCATAGTGATGATGAGGATTTAGTCAGACAGTGAAAGAGAGCAGTAAGCATATTGTTAAGCGGTAAGACATTATAATACATTTGAACATCAAAAAACGTTGTGTTGGGTCATCTGTTTATGTGAGTAAATAAATAAATAAAGCTTCCTGGGGTTCTGATAGAGGTAAAGAAGACTACTATATGATCCAAAGGGGCACGTGCACCAAATGTTTATAGCAGCAATATCCACAATAGTCAAACTATGGAAAGAACCTAGATGTCCATCAACAAATGAATGGTATATATTTATATATGTATATATATATATATATATATATATATATATATATATATGTATATATATACGATGGAATACTATGCAGCCATCAAAAGAAATGAAATCTTGCCATTTGCGATGACATGGATGGAACTAGAGGGTATTATGCTTAGCAAAATAAGTCAACCAGAGAAAGACACTATCGTATGATCTCCCTGATATGGTGGTGCAATATGGGGGCTTTGGGGGATAGGAAAAGAGTAAATGATACAAGATGGGATCGGGAGGGAGACAAACCATAAGAGACTCTTAATCTCACAAAACAAACTGAGAGTTGCCGGGGGGTGGTGGGGAGGGTAGGGAGAGGGTGGTGGGGTTATGAACATTGGGGAGGGTATGTGCTGTGGTGAGTGCTGTGAAGTGTGTAAACCTGGCGATTCACAGACCTGTACCCCTGGGGATAATAATACATTATATGTTAATTAAAAAAAAAAGAAGAAGAAGAAAACTTCTATAAATCAAATGCTATGGTTTTCAGCAAAGCGTGTGTAATCAGTCGTATTTTATTAAAGTAACCAAGTAAAATGATGGTCGAAAATTGGAATAACAGAAAACATAAAAATCAGAGATTTTAAAAAGAGATATGGGACAGTGTAGAGCATGTAGTCAATGATATGATAATAGTGTTATATGGTGAGAGATGGTGGCTATATTTGTAGTGATCATAGAATAATGTATGGAGATATTGGAAACCTGAAACCAATGTAACACTGAATATCAACTATACTCAAATAACAAAATAGTAAAAATAAAACATTTTAATTTAAAAAGATAAAAAGAGGGAAAAGAATTTGAAAAGTGAATTTCAAAAAGAGTAAAGATGAGGCTAAGACATACTCTGAACCTTGAGGAAAACACCATTTTGAAAATTCTTCCCATTTTGAGAAAACTCAAATGAATCAATACCATAAAAGAACCCATTTTAACTGAGAGATGTAATGAATGCTCAAGAAATAATTTTATGACAGGGTAATTCTTCCCTATGAAACAGCACAGGGAAACCAAGGGAAATACCTGGAAGCAAAATAAACTATACTGAAAATAAGAATTAGGAAAAAGATAAATGATGAAAGATAAGAAAATTAGAACTGCGACAGAGACCTAGTGAAGAGAATTTTTAGCTTGTGGTTTAATGTTTTTGAGGATAGTCTAGAGTTCACAACTGCCTTGAGACAGGCTGGTTTTAGGCAGTTTAGGCAGACCCCTAAGACAGGCCTACTTTGGGCAGGTGGTGTTGGAGGAGGCCTTTGGGCTGGACAAAGACAAATCCAACCATTTGACTAAAGTGTCTGTGAAGATGTTGAAGTCAGATGCAACAGAGAAAGACCTGTCAAACCTAATCTCAGAAACGGAGATGATGAAGATGATTGGACAGCACAAGGACACCATCAACCTGCTGGGTCCTGCACACAGGATGGTCCTTCGTACACTCTCACGGAATATGCCTCCAAAGACAACATACAAGAGTACCTTCAGGCCCAGAGGCCTCCTGACCTGGAGTACTGTTACAATATCAGCCACAATGCAGCAGAGCAACTCTCCTCCAAGGACCTGGTATCCTGTGCCTATCAGGTAGCCTGAGGCATGGAGTACCTTGCCTCCAAGAAGTGCATACACCAAGACCTGGCCACCAGGGAAGTGCTGGTGACAAAGGACAACATGATGAAGATCTCAGACTTCAGCCTTGCCAAAGATATCACCACATCAGTTACTATAAAAAGACAACCAACAGTGGACTGCCTGTAAAGTGGATGGTCCCTAAGGACACGTTTGTCCAGATCTACATCCACCAGAGTGACTTCTGGTCTTTTGGGGTGATCCTGTGCAGAATCTTCACTCTGGAAGCCTCCCATATCCTGGAGTGCCTGTGGAGGTGGTTTTCAAGCTGCTGAAGGAGTCATTTGATGGATAAGCCAATAAGTGCACCAGAGAGTTATACACAATAATGAGGGGTGGCTGGCATGTGGTACCTTCAAGCTGCTGGTAGTAGACCTGGATCATACTGTGGCCTTGACCTCCAACCAGGAGTACCCGGACCTGTCCTTGGCCCTGGAATAACACTGTCTATGTTTCCCAACACCCAAAGCTCCACCTGCTCCTCAGAGAAGAATTCCACCTTCTCTCATGTGCCGTTGCCCAGGGAGGCCTATCTGTCCTGACACCCAGCCCAGCTTGCCAATGGTGGACTCAAATGACTAGTATCTTCTATTACTCCTGTCCAGATTCTGTCATAAGCTGTAACCCTTACCCCAAACCCTCCCTGCCAGACTCACGGCCTTCTCCTTTGTCCCTTTCCTACTGGCAGGAGCCAGATGCCTACCTGAGGCCTTCACCCCTTGAAGTTCACCTCTCTTCCCCTTCCTCTTCCTCCTCCTTACAACCTGCTCATGAAAGAAAGGCACAGAGAGGCAGGTACTTGCTCGTGGCTACTTCTTTCCCTCCCATATGTTGGACCAAGACCCCTCCCTGGCATCTGGTACTGCCTGGATGTTGAGGGAGTGGGAGATGAGGCATGCCAGTAAAAGCTGTCGGAGCTTCCTGTTTTGGTTTTGTCTGCTTAGTGTAACATGTAAGACTGAGTTCTGGTGGCAGGGACCTAGTCCTTGGGGCTATAGCACTAGCGAGGGGACGTCAACTGCTCTGGGCCTTGGCTAAGAGCAACCCCTGCTGCAGAGATATGGTGCCAAGGGCTTATTAATTTTGATACTAATTTGCTTTGCTGACCAAATACCTGGTATCAAAAGATGGGAAGGCAAAGACTGGAAGCAGTGTTGTGACCATGGGGTCCAGCCCCAAACTATGAAGAAAACACAAAGTGTATAAATCTGAGTAAGTATATATTTACACACCTCTTTAAATAGGTTGTTATCAAAGATTTAATCAATGGGTAATATGCTCCTCATGGCTGGGAAGCATCAGTTGCCATATATTAAAAACAAAGAAAAGAGGTGTCTGGGTGGCTTCCTCCATAAGTGTCCCTTCTTTTCAGGTCATGATCCCAGGGTCCTGGGATGGAGCCCCACATCAGGCTCTCTGCTCAGTGGGAAACCTGCTTCTCCTTTTCCCTCTGCCCTGCTTATAGTTCCTCTTCCTGTGTCTCTGTCAAATAAATAAAATATAAAAAAAAAGAAACAAAATGTTTTTAAAAGTACTTTTTTTTTTTTTAATTTTCAAGGGGTGCCTAGATGACTCAGTTGTTTAAGCAGACGTTTGCCTTTGGCTGAGGTCATGATTCCAGTGTACAGGGATCCAGCCCTGCATGGGACTATTTGCACCCCAAGGAGCTTGCTTCTTCCTCTCCCTTTGCACGTGATTACCCCCGCTTGTGTGCTTCCTCTCTCTCTCTCTCTGTCAATAAACAAAATAAAATCTTTTACTAAATAAATAAATAAATAATGTTCTAAACCTACTTTCAGTTTAGGTCCCTTAAGAAAAATTGCTACTGATTCATTAAAAAAAAAAAAAGAAAAGATAATTTAGAAAGATACTTCCAGAGCTAAAAAGCTGTTTTTTTTTTTCAGGATTAAATATAGAAGTGCTTTATAAAGTAAAAGAAAAACTATGCTATATTAACACTAATCACACTATAACTTTGGTGGTTATATCAAGATAATGAAAAGTGATTTTAAAGCAAATTTCTTTATCAGACATAAAGATCAAGTCAAAATTACAGAAGAGTAAAAGGATGAATTCATCAGGGAGTATAATAATGCTTGACTTTTAATACTTAATAACAGATTTGGGGATATATAGGGAAAAACTAAGAACAAAAATCATAACTTCTACCTTAGAAGAGAAATGGAAAAAAGTTTCAACACTTTTATTTTAAGATTAGATAGACAAATGGTCATCAAATTGGTAAGATATGTAAGACTTGAACAAAATTATCAAATATCTAGATATGCTTGATATTACAGAACACTCCCAACAGCCGCAGACTACATATATCTTGAGCCATGATTTTCTTTGCAAAGGTCAACATTGATAATGTTCGAGTCATACCTCCGTGTACCAGGAAAGAAGTAGCATATTTCTTGAAAGACACAGCTATCAAAGCTCCATTGAGAAACCGTAAAGATGGAGAAGGGATTTGCAAATTCTATATCTGATAATGGACATCTACTCTGATTATTAAAAAATGAATAAAAATAAAACACCTTACTAATAGCCAAACAGAGTATCCAATTTTACATGTGAAGAAAATTATTGAAGAGACATGTCACCCAAAGGATATGGATTCCTTATAAGCACATGACAAATTTCTCAACATTTAGACATTAAAGAAATACAAATTAAAATCATGAGACATGCTTACATATCTATTAGAATGGCTAAAATTATAAAGGCTAATTGTACTTTGTCTGAGCTAGATTGAGAAGCAACAAAAAATCTAAACTGTTGTTGGCATATATCATGATAGCACCACTTTGGAAAATAGTTTGAAAATTTTTTTAATTGCAAAATATGTTGCAGTTACACAAATAGCCATTTTACTTCTAGGCATTTAACCAAGAAAAACAAACCCTATGTTCATACAAGGACTTGTATATGAATTTCATAGCAGCTTTATTTTTTTTTTTTAAACCAAGTACTTACTTGGCAGGATGAAAGCACTTTTATTTATTTATTTATTTAAGATTTTATTTATTTGACAGAGAGAAATCACAAGTAGTCAGAGAGGCAGGCAGAGAGAGAGAGAGAGAGGGAAGCAGGCTCCCTGCTGAGCAGAGAGCCCGATGCGGGACTCCATCCCAGGACCCGGAGATCATGACCTGAGCCGAAGGCAGCGTCTTAACCCACTGAGCCACCCAGGCGCCCCATAGCAGCTTTATTTTTAAGAATTGAAAACAGTGGAAATGTTCATCAATGTCCATCAATAGAGCAAAGACAAATTATGATCTATTCATTAAAGAGATTATTATTCAACATCAAAATGAACTATTTACAATTGCAGATGCTCAAAGTATGATGCTGAGAAAAGAAAAGCCAGGCAATGAATAGTATATACTGTGTGATTCCATGACTATAAAAAAAAAAAACTAGAAAATACAAATTTATATATAGTCACAGTCATCAAATATATTGGTGTGATTTTAGTGCCTTCTTCTGTGCTCCCATAGCTTCCTACACTTGGATCTCCGAGCATTTGTTACACCATGTGAAAACATGAACTCTTTTTCTTTATTCTGTCTTACAAGAAAAAGAATCCTTGAAATGTTATGGACATTTGAACTCTCAGTTATTAGCAGAAATTCTATCACACAGTAAATTTCCAAATATAAAAGCCAGAGTTTTACAATGACTTCTAAGCTTTTACATGATCTAGCCACTCATTTAACCTCTGTGACCTCTTTCCCTGCTACTCTTCAGCCACTCACAGTGGTCTCCTTGCTATTCCTCAGATATGCCAGGCATGATCCACCTTATGGCCTTCAATATAGCCAATTCCTTTGTCTGGAGTGACCTTATTGCTGATAGTTCTGGGCAAATTCATCACCTTTACATACCTTTGTTCAGTTGTCAGGTTCATTGTAACTACCCTGATCTTCCTATTAAAATTCTTAACTCCACATCCCCTGCCTAGCAACCTTGATTTTTCTCACCCTGATCGAATTTTTCTTTTTCCCCATTGTACTCATCATTTTTGAATGCACTATGCAATTTTTATTAAGGTTTATAGCTTTTAATTGTCTCACCCATTAAAATAAAAGTTCTACAAAGCCAAGTATTTCATTTACCAGTGTAGTCTGACGTGATATCTGGCATATAATAGGTTCAGTAGACAATTGGTATATTTTAGAAAAAATTAATGTTGAGAGTATACTGAATTTCATAAGTCATTTCAATATTTTTTTCCAAACAATAAACTATGTAAAACATACCTTAAATTTACTTTCAAAATATTATATAGCATATAATGGACAATATACATAAGCCTTAAAGAAACAATCATATAAATAACCATTTCATACCTACTTAAAAATTGCATAATACCACACTCCAAGATCCTCTCTGGATGCTCAAAAATAACCCTTCAAAGGAAATACATTTTTAAAAATAACAGATTTTTGGGCAAATAATTTAATAAAATAAAAGTTTCATTCATCTATGTAGATCGTAAAAATGTTTTTAATAAGCATGAAATTATAACTCTGAAGTGTGCTAAAATGAAACCACCTGCTAAGGGTGAGAGAACAAAAATAAACATTTTTCCAAATAAGAGGAATTTATTACCTTTGAATCAAAGCATGTGGATTTATTCAAACTGGCAATAAAGGAATATGGACACAGAATACTTAGAATGTCATATTTTAGATATCTAAAAGAATTCAAAGTGAAGAGTATACATTTTTTAAATGCTACATAATGCTACATAATGACAAGATGACAGGTTGAGACAAATAGCATTTTAAAAGCTCTACTCATAATGGAACAGAAGGTGTCATTTCCCTATAATTTTATATATGTCATTAATTTACTGTATCTGGATACAACATATTACCAAACAGATGTTCATCAAAGACTAAATCATTTTTAATGGAACATAATAATTTGAACCTACATCTATTACTCATTTATTTCGATCTAACATTTATAGTCTCGCTAAACATTTTATCAGTTGTCGACAAATTAAAAAAAATAAGATAAAAAGTCGTGTTTGGAAAAGTAGCTTTTCTTTGAAATTTGAATTTAAATAAAAATATTTGCTAGTATTTTTAAAACTTTAAATGTAATTTTATATCTATCTGACCTATCAGATGATATAAAATTTTTGGAGAAAATATGACATATTTTTTGAACTTGGTTGAAAGTATTAATAAAGAGCAACTGTTTGTATTATATGTATTGTGGTATCTTAGTTAATAAACATGAATAACTGGTATAAAATATGTTTTTTTTAAAATTTTATTTATTTCCTTGACAGAGATCACAGGAAGGCAGAGAGGCAGGCAGAGAGTGAGGAATGGAAGCAGGCTCCCTGCTGAGAAGAGAGCCCACTATTGGACTCAATCCCAGGAACCTGGAATCATAACCTGAGCCAAAGGCAGAGATTTTAACCCACTGAGCCACCCAGGCGCTCTAAAAATATGTTCTTTTTTTTATATAGAATTATAGTTCTTGCCAAAATATGGAACTAGCTGGAACTGAATGCCTCCTTCAAAGTCAGCTCTGGAGAAATTATGCAAGTGTAATATAGAACTATTTCAGATATGAACCAAAAACAAAGAAATGATGATAAATTCCTTAAAAGACTCAAAGTTGCTCTTGACTGGTATGTTTCAAGCTCTATTCCTGGTTTGAGGACAGTTTTTAACAGGCCTGTCACTGTAGAAATCAGCTGGATGTTTAGAGGCTATCAGAACTATGCAAAAACCTTGAAGGTGTAAAGCCATGAAAATTCTTTAGATAGATTAGCTCCCTAAGGCATTATTCATCCACACATTTTCCTCCAAACAATTAAGGCTGATGGATGAGGGGCACCTGAGGGGCTCTCTCATCTAGTGGGTGGTGGGTTAAGCCTCTGCCTTCATCTCAAGTCATGGTCTCTGGGTCCTGGGATCCAGCCCCACATCAGGCTCTGCTCAAAAGGAAGACTGCTTCCCTCCCTGCTTGCCTGCCTCTCTGCTTACTTGTAATCTCTCTCTCTCTCTCTCTCTCTCTGTGTCCAATAAATAAATAAAATCTTAAAAAAAAAAGGCTGATGGATGATAAATTATGAAAACTGCTCCCTCCAAATGATGCTTCTTCATAAGGATTTAAGAATTTAAAATATAAAATTGTAAGAATTTAAAATTGAAACTTGATCATAGGATTTATGTTACAGGATAACATCAATTGAAGGCAGTTATTATTAGATTTGAAGTTTGTGATTCTGAATTCTTGGCCTCATTAGTAAATTTATTTTTAAATTCTCCCATGGAGTGGTGATTGGCCTTCAGTCTTTCATTGATGTACATCATTGGGTCAAATGAGATGTGTGTGCCCAGAACTATATATAATCTTCTTTGTATTTCACTGGAGATGGCATTTCTGAGTTTTGTTCAATTGAATTTGGACAGATGTTTTAATAGTCACTTCTAGAGTTGGCCCTGGAGAATAACTTCCTTTTTTTTTTTTTCTCTTTTCGATTCTCTGAAAAACCCTGACTAATTCACATTATCACAGTGATATCACAATTCAAGTTTTTCCAAACACTATAGCTGCAAAATAGACGGAAGCTACTCAGAATGTAATGCTATTGTGAATGATTGAGAAAGAAAACATTATTATAATTAAGCTACCAGGTTTCAATGTATTTTATTGTTGCTTAGAAAATCTTAGCATACCCAGACTTTACAGAGATTTGATGATCCTAAGAGGAGCTGAACTCATGGACCAAAATAACTATGCACATAAAAAGGACAATTACTTACCTAAAAAAGATGATGTGGTTACTTTATATGGCAATCCAAGTGTTATTGGAACAGGAATTTAAAAATAGCTTAGGGGCGCCTAGGTGACTCAGTGGATTAAGCCACTGCCTTCAGCTCAGGTCATGATCTCAGGGTCCTGGGATCAAATCCTGCATCAGGCTCTTTGCTCAGCAGGGAGTCTGCTTCTCTCTCTCTCTCTCTCTCTCTCTCTCTGCCTGCCCTCCATCTACTTGTTACCTCTCTCTGTCAAATAAATAAATACATAAATAAAATCTTAAAAAAAAAGAATGACTGTACTTTTAAAAAATAGCTTAAAAGGGGCACGTGGGTAGCTCAGTGGGTAAGCCATTGCCTTCGGTTCAAGTCATGATCTCAGGGTCCTGGGATAAAGCCCCACATCAGGCTTTCTGCTCAGCAAGTAGCCTGCTTCCCTTCCTCTCTCTCTGTCTGCCTCTCTGCCTACTTGTGATTTCCCACTTTCAAATATATAAATAAAATATTTTAAAAAATAGTTTAAATGTATATGATAAAATAATGATATACATATACAAAGAAAAGAAAGATACTATACTGTGAATATAAATTAAGTGAAAATTGTTGAAATAAAGAATACAATAAATGGAGACTAAGATGAATATTGCTGTAAAATGAATAAGTGAGTTGGGAAAAACAAACAAACAAACAAATTAATGACTTCTGCCCAAATGCAGCAGAAGAGAAAAAAAATAAAGAAAATATTTAAATAAGTATTGAGACAAATTTTGGAGAATTAAAGAAAGATAAAAGATACCAGACTTAAATTGATGCCAAACATGAGAAATCAGAAACAAAACAAAACAAAAACCACACACACAAAAATCCACTCATATAGGGCGCCTGGGTTGCTCAGTGGGTTAAGCCGCTGCCTTCGGCTCAGGTCATGATCACAGGGTCCTGGGATCCAGTCCCACATGGGGCTCTCTGCTCGGCGGGGAGCCTGCTTCCTCCTCTGTCTCTCTCTGCCTGCCTCTCCAACTACTTGTGATTTCTTTCTGTCAAATAAATAAATAAAATCTTTTTAAAAAACACTCATATATATTATGGTGAGTTTTAAGAATGTCAAAAACAGAGAAGAGCATAAATGATGCCTAAGAGAAAAACAGATCACCTAAAATGTACAAGAATAATACTGATAGCAAAATTCTCAATAGTAATAGCATATAAAGGAGACAGCTGTGTGTTTGTATAGATGGAAAAGATATTTGAAACTAGATATTATACACCAAGCCAAATTATTGATTAAATTTGAGAGCACAGTAAAAATACAATGAAGCATGTTAGGTCTTAGAACATTTATCACACAGAGACACACATTTTAGAAAACTTCCTTGGAGGACAGCTCAATTTAGATAGAGAAAACAGAATTATGTACTCAAAGGCATTTTTTGAAGGAAGGATTGAATATAGTCTGCACTGCAAATATTCTTTAATCGTATGTTCTGAATTTCCTAAATTTAAGAAGTATTTGTTCAAATATTTATATAAACCCTAGGAGACTTTTTCTTGGATTCTGGAAAATCAGTCCATTTGGATACAAATCTTTTTGTCACTGATGGAAATTTTGATAGCCCTTAACTGTGAAATGTCTAATGTATTGTTACAGCAATTGTGATTTGCCAATACATGGGTGATCTGTGTGTGTTGTGTGTGTTTATTTTTATTTTTGATGGTTTTACTCTTGTGTGTTATTTTTAAGTAGACATAATTTTAATAAATTATGATTTGTTGAAATTTATCTGAGGTTATATATAATAAAATGAAATTTGTGTGAACTGAAGAAGTGCGTCTCCATTTTTTTTTTTAAGAGTAGACTGGTCTTTAATAATTGTCCAAAGAAGTACATTATATTCATTATTAAATTTGATAATATACAATAAAGTATTTATGGTCATATGGAACCATATCAAATTCTACTCTTAATTCATATTAATAATTACCATAAGAGGAAAAAGGGATATTTTTCAAAATGAAAATTAGTGTATTTTTCAAAATATGATATAGTGTTATTCACTGAACAGAGGGAACAAATGTCAAAGTTTAACACAGTTTACAGGATGTTTTAACATAAATTGAAATTTAAATCTGACCAAATTTCACAGTTTTAATTAAAATGATAGCACTTTAAATCCTTGAAAAGTGGTAAGTGACCCAAAACATTGCTTAGAAAAACAAATTTAACACTACACTAGTCTGAGATGGTTAAGTTATGGTACAACTTGCCATTGTGTATCATCAAATGCTATATTTTTTTCTTTTGGTCTTGTCATTATATTTTATTTTAGCCATTATGATAAGTGTGTAGTGATATCTCAGTGTCATTTTAATTGCATTTCCTAGATATCTAATTATGTCAAATTATATTATTTTGATGTTTAATGTTCTGAGCTTTCTCAGTTCAAGACCATGAAGCCACTTAGGACAAATACAGTTGCAGATGCACTCAAAGACCAACTCTTATTTAGAAATAAGAACAAACATTACTACCCACTCCAACAAAAAATAGATTTGTTATGCAGTAGGGATTTTATAAATTACCTGACACAACTTATATAGTAAGATGAAATGGGACAGGTGGCTTCTTGCAGCTATATACATCATTTTAATTTCAATTTTCAGTATAATTTTTCCAAGGTATACACAGAATATATATTTAATGTAAATTGTGAACATTTATCCTCTGTATATGGAAATTAATCAATTTTAAGTTTATAACAATCAAAATTAACGGAAGTTTATTTTAAATTAGTTAGCTTTCTCTGCATTGCAAGACAGAATAATCAAGAATTGGTAAGAGAAAAATAATCTCTGTAAAATTACCGGGGTGCATTATAAGGTGTTCGGTAACCGATCAAACTCACAATTTGGATTGAATGGCAAGTGACTTTTAAGATCTGGAACTCATTGTCAATTTTTTTTTCTTCATTGTGTCTTAAATGTGGAACAACAATGAGGTATTTCAAAGAGGTGAACCACAGATAAATTTCTCTAAGGGTGGGGTGAGGGTTACTCAAAAAGGAACTTGACAAGGCTTTTAAAGATATCGACAATCATTATAAAATAACGTGACTGATTGTTACCCTGCTATTAACTGGGAAAACACTTGTTGGCTTCCAAGAAAGACCAACATAGTTGAGATGGTTCTAGCGGCCTTCTAGCACAGGGTCTCATAAGGCATGGATTCTAGCCACTGGCTGTGCAAGGCATGAGGCCTGTTAGTGATTCTATTTTTTCCTCTGCAGAATGGGTATTTCTACATTCTAGGTCCTTTCTACCCCAATAAATAATGCGGTGATTCTCTCAGTGAGTTGTAATTTTGGTTTAAACAGCCAACTGTCTCTTAAAAAGGAATTTTGTTTAAATTTCTTTAAAAAAAAAGTTCTTTCAAAAAAATCTTTTTTTTATTTTTTATTTTTTAATCCCATATGTTTACTCTGATCCTGGAACTTTTTCATTTTTACCTTCTCTGCTGATTAAAATATTCTTCATCATCAGTACCTACAGCTCTCCTCTCCTGGTGGGTCTCCAGAAGGGGTCTTCTCTAGCTCTTCTAGCAGGAGATGGGCACTTCCCCTCTACCCCTGTTGCCGGGGCAACCTTACCTATCCTGCAGGGTCAGGTCGGCCTGGCCTTTTATCTGTGGTTCTCTTCTGAGTGGTTAGATTTCATAGATACCGTGCTTTGCTTTTGTCAGGATTTACCCTGGACTATCAAAACCATTTTCTTGTGCCAGTGAAGCCTAAGAAACAGTCTTGATGAGAGAACCAGGAACTCAAACAGATCATATTTATCCTGAATGTTCCATCTAAAATGAAAAATACATTTCTGAGGAGCCTCAAGATCTCTGAGAAGGGAAGTTTCACCAACTCTGTCATGTAGGGGCATCAATTCCGATTCTGTGTCAATTTTCCTACTTTCCCAGCTAGTAGTTCTCTACCTCAGAAAGCCCACTCTCAACCGTTTCCTCTCTCAAAGGCAGTTGCTCTTAGAGTCTGCACATGGCACTTGGGGCCTGCTGGTCGTTGGCTACTGCCCTCTGTACCTTGGGTCTAACAGCTGCGAGGCATCAAGATGAGAACGTCTCTTGTTCTAAGACTTAATATAGTTTGGGGCACATGGGATGGAAAAATCACTTTTTTTGTTGATCCAAGAGTTCGAACTTTCTTAATTATTCTAGTACCACAGTTTACTTGTTCTAAGATTTGTCCTCACCCCCCCCCCATTCTAATATCTCTTAGGGGGCACTCACCTTGCACTTGATGACATATCCTAGTTTAACTGACAGCATTTCTCTTTCTTAGTCGAACATAAACTGTAGTGCATCTTACCCTTGATGAAAGCTAGGATGCAATTTAATACTCTATTATGGTTACGATTCTGATATTTGAAATCTTCCAGTAGCTCCCTGTGCCCCCACAGTGTAGTACCTCACCTCCTCGGCATAGTATACAAACCATCTCACCCCCAGTGTTAACCCCGGGGCTCAGCCTCCATCCCCAGGTGATGCTGCCAGATCAGCTGTCCGTTGTCATGAACTTGCTGTAGATTCCCGAATGCACTGTGCTGCCTCCTGGCACTTTGAAACTTGACACACTCATCCTCATTCTTCGCTTTGCCCTTGTCTATCACCTCCCCTGAAAATCTGTTCCTAAGTGGCTTTTCCCAGGTCCAACCTACCCTTGGCAGTCTTTTGTCTCCCTGTGGTAAAACCTGTCACACTGCACCATGGACATGCCCGTTGTCCCGCTGAGAAGAGTAAAGGGACAGTGAGGGCCCCCCAGCATTTGCAGCTCTACTGCAGAGCCCCATGCCTGGCTTGCAGGAAATGCCAGATCATGAAGACAAACGGAGATCATCCTGTGGCTAAAAGCAGCTCTTCTTTGCCTACCGCAGGATCTGGAGCCAGTTATTATTGTTGTTTTTCTAGGAATTTTTTCCCCATATATTTCCCAGGTCTTTACTCTTTTTATAGCACTTTAATTCAGGCTTCAACCACTTCCTAGTCAGATCAGGTGAAATCATTTTCCTTCCCATACCCTCGAATATTTCACACCTAGTAATTCTTTTTTTAAAGATCTTATTTACCCATTTGACAGACAGATCACAAGTAGGTGAGAGGCAGGCAGAGAAGGGGTGGGGAGCAGGCTCCCCACTGAGCAGAGAGCCCAATGTGGGGCTCCATCCCAGGACCCTAAAATCATGACCTGAGCCCAAGGCAGAGGCCTAAACCACTGAGCCACCCAGGAGCCCCCACATCTGGTCATTTTTAATCAACGTGGATTTGCTGCATCAAATAGTTCCTTCTTCAAATATAAATATATAAATATATTGATTAAGTCACTCGCATGTCTTAGGAGAATGTCATACCTTTAGTAGCAATTTTGAAATCTTGGCCATTGGTTTTGATTTTTGTTTTGGTTTGATTTGGTTCGGTTTTTGTAATTTTAAAAATCCCTCCAGCCCTTGGCTCTGTCTGACGTGAGTGCTTTCAGCTGTTTCTGCAACAAAACTGTCCCAGCAGCGAAAACTCTCATTGTTTACAGTGGCGCCCCCTTCGGAACACTTTGTTAATAAAAAGCTTTTTTTTTTTTTTTTTTTTTGCTATGGTAAATGTGGAACAACAATGAGGTATTTCAAAGAGGTGAACCACAGATAAATTTCTCTAAGGGTGGGGTGAGGGTTACTCAAAAAGGAACTTGACAAGGCTTTTAAAGATATCTATAATCATTATAACAACGTGACTTATTGTTACCGTGCTCTTAACTGGGCACATACTTGTTGGCTTCCAAGAAAGACTAATATAGTTGAGATGGTTCTAGCGGCCTTCTAGCACAGGGTCTCATGGGGCAGGGATTCTAGCCACTGGCTGTGCAAGGCATGAGGCCTGTTAGTGATTCTATTTTTTCCTCTGCAGAATGGGCCTTTCCACATTCCAGGTCCTTCTACCCCAGTAAATAATGCGGTGATTCTCTTAGTGAGTTGTACTTTTTGTTTAAACAGCCAACTGTCTCTTAAAAAGGACTTTTGTTTAAAGTCCTTTAAAAAAAAGTCCTTTAAAAAAATTTTTTTATCTTTTATTTTTAATCCCATATGTTTACTCTGATTGTGGAACTTTTTTCATTTTTACCTTCTCTGCTGATTAAAATATTCTCTCCAAAATGTCAGTTATTTGCAGGTACTTGCACTGTAGACATTCTTTATATATTTTTTAAAAAATCCATTCACGATTCTTAGTGAAAATCCCGGGAATCTGAAAGACTACCATTTGCTATTCATTGAACAGTTACTGTCTCCACTAAGTGACAGGGTTTCAGAGAACGTGAGCTCACAAAAGATGTAACCTTTTTTCCACTTTCTGCTACCATGTTCATTTCTATGTTACTCAGAGGAGCCTTCTTTGTAGAAACATATTATCCAATCTTTTATAAAGCTGAATTTAAATTCTGTCCCTTCATTCCCCACAACGCTTAAAAAGCCAAGCAAAATTTTTTCCATTTTTTAAGAGCCCATAGATGGCATTTTTTTAGTGTTGCGTTTTTGAGTTTTCATCACTCTTTATGTTACTTCTACTTCACAGATAAACAGTTGCTAATGACAATGTGAATTTCCTACAAATGTGCAATCAAAATCCCTAGGTACACATTACTGAAGTTCTTCGTTCTCTTTAAACATTATTTCTCTCTTGATATGCATTCTTGTCTTGTATTATATTGCATTATAAAGTTTTTTTTTTTAACAGACTGCATTTTTTAGAGTAGTTTGGGGTCAAAGTAAAATTCCCTTTCCCCACATACACACAGCCTTCCCCATTATCAACATCCTGTACCACGGTGATAATTCTTCACGCTCACTGACCCTACACTGACACATCATTATCACCCCAAAGTCCACAGTTTACATTAGAGTTCACTCTTGGTGGGGCACCAGGGTGGCTCAGTGGGTTAAGGCTTCTGCCTTCAGCTCAGGTCATAATCTCACGGTCCTGGGATCGAGCCCCAGACCAGACTCTCTGCTTGAGAGGGAGCCTGCTTTACCCCAACCCCCGATTTCCCCGCCTGCCTCTCTGCCTGCTTTGAGGCCTGTCAAATAAATAAATAAAATCTTAAAAAAACCTTTTCTCATACAGTTCACTCTTGGTATACTATCTTATGCATTTTGACAACTGTGTAGCGATATGTATCTAAAATATCACACATATCATACAGAACATTTTCACTGGCCTAAAAATCCTCTGTGCTCTGCCTGTTCATCCTCCTCCTCTCCTAACTGCTACAAACCGCTGACCTTTATACCATTTGCATAGTTCTGCCTTTTCTAGAAGGTCATATAGCTGGAACCTTGCAACATGAAGCTTTTTCAAATTGACTTCTTTCACTTATTATGACGGATTTTAAGTTTGTTCCATGTCTTTTCATTGCTTGATAGCCATTTCTCTTTATCCCTGAATCATATCCCATTGTTTCAATAGACCACAGTTTATCTATCCATTCTCCTCCTGAAGGACATCTTGGTTACTTCCAACTCTTGGCACTTATGGGTAAAGCTGTTACAAACACAGGTTTATATGCAGGATTCTGTGTACACAAAGTTTTTGCTCTTTTGGGTGAGTACCAAGGAGCACGATTGCTGGATCATATGGTAAGAATATGTTTAGTTTTGTAAGAAACTGCCCAACTGTCTTCCAAAGGGTAGCACCATTTTGGTGTTCTCACCAGAATGAATGAGAGTTTCTCTTGTTCCTCATCGTCAAAAGCATTTTATATTGTCAGTATTTTAGATTTTAGCCATTCTAATAGATGTGTAGTGATATATCATTGTTTTATTTATTTATTTATTTTTAAAAAAATTTTATTTATTTATTTGACAGAGAGAGATCACAAGAAGACAGAGAGGCAGTCAGAGAGAGAGAGAAAGGGAAGCAGGCTCCTGCTGAGCAGAGAGCCCAACGTGTAACTCGATCCCAGGACCCTGAGATCATGACCTGATCCAAAGGCAGCGGCTTAACACACAGAGCCATCCAGGCGCCCCTCATTGTTCTTTTAATTTACAATTCCTTAATTAGACATGCTGTGGATCATCACAGCATCTTTTCATATCATTATTGCCATCTCAATATCTTCTTCAGTGAGGTTTCTGTTCCAGTCCTTGCCAATTTTTCAATCAGGTCTTTCATTTTCTTGTGTTTGAGTTAATAAATAAATACATAATAATAATAAATAAATAATAAATGAATGAATGAATTTCTTATATATATTATATATGTTATATATAGTATATTATATATATTATTATATATTGAATAATACTTTATTAAAAATAAATTTACTAACGAGGCCAAGAATTCAGAATCACAAATACTTCAGAACTAATAATTACTGCCATCACTTGATGTTATTCTATAAGATAAATCCTACGATCAAGTTTCAATTTTAAATTCTTACCATTTTAAATTCTTAAATCCTTATGTAGAAGCATCATTTGGAGGGAGCAGTTTTCATAATTTAGCAACCATCAGCCTTTTTTTAAAGATTTTATTTATTTATTGGACACAGAGAGAGAGAGAGAGAGAGATCACAAGTAAGCAGAGAGACAGGCAAGCAGGGAGGGAAGCAGTCTTCCTTTTGAGCAGAGCCTGATGTGGGGCTGGATCCCAGACCCAGAGATCATGACTTGAGATGAAGGCAGAGGCTTAACCCACCACCCACGTGATGAGAGAGCCCCTCAGGTGCCCCTCATCCATCAGCCTTAATTGTTTGGAGGAAAATGTGTGGATGAATAATGCATTCGGGAGCTAATCTCTCTAAAGAATTTTCAAGTCTTTACCCCTTCAAGGATTTTGAACAGTTCTAATAGCCTCTAAACATCCAGCTGATTTCTACAGTGACAGGCCTGTTAAAAACTGTCCTCAAACCAGGAATAGAGCTTGAAACATACCAGTCAAGAGCAACTTTGAGTCTTTTAAGGAATTTATCATCATTTCTTTGTTTTTGGTTCATATCTGAAATAGTTCCATATTACACTCGCTTAATTTCTCCAGAGCTGACTTTGAAGGAGGCATTCAGTTCCAGCTAGTTCCATATTTTGGCAAGAACTATGATTCTATAAAAAAAAAAAAAAACCAACATATTTTAGGGCGCCTGGGTGGCTCAGTTGGTTAAAATCTCTGCCTTCGGCTCAGGTCATGATTCCAGGTTCCTGGGATTGAGTCCCACAGTGGGCTCTCTTCTCAGCATGGAGCCTGCTTCCATTCCTCTCTCTCTGCCTGCCTCTTTGCCTTCCTGTGATCTCTGTCAAGGAAATAAATAAAATTTTTAAAAAAACATATTTTATAGCAGTTATTCATGTTTATTAACTAAGATATCACAATACAAATAATACAAACAGTTGCTCTTTATTAATACCTTCAACCAAGATCAAAAAAAATATGTCATATTTTGTCCAAAAATTTTATATCATCTGATAGGTCAGATATATATAAAATTACATTTAAAGTTTTGAAAATATCAGCAAATATTTTCATTTAAATGCAAATTTCAAAGAAAAGCTACTTTTCCAAACACAACTTTTTATCCTATTTTTTTTTTATTTTGTCGACAACTGATAAAATGTTTAGCGAGAGTATAAATGCTAGATCGAAAAAAAATGATTAATAGATGTAGGTTCAAATTATTATGTTCCATTAAAAATGATTTAGTCTTTGATGAACATCTGTTTGGTAATGTGTTGTATTAAGATATAGTAAATTAATGACATATATAAAATTATAGGGAAATGACACCTTCCGTTCCATTATGAGTAGAGCTTTTAAAATGCTATTTGTCACAACCTGTCATCTTGTCATTATGTAGCATTATGTAGCATTTCAAAAATGTATACTCTTTACTATGAAGTCTTTTAGAAAACTAAAATATGACTTTCTATGGATTGTGTTTCCCTATTCCTTTATTGCCAGTTTGAATAAATCCACATGCTTTGATTCAAAGGTAATAAATTCCTCTTATTTGGAAAAATGATGTTTATTTTTGTTCTCTCACCCTTAGCAGGTGGTTTCATTTTAGCACACTTCAGAGTTATAATTTCATGCTTATTAAAAACATTTTTATGATCTACATAGATGAATGAAACTTTTATTTTATTAAATTATTTGCCCAAAAATCTGTTATTTTTAAAAACGTATTTCCTTTGAAGGGTTATTTTAGAGCAATCAAAGAGGATCTAGGAGTGTGGTATTATGCGATTTTTCAGTAGGTATGAAATGGTTATTTATATGATTGTTTCTTTAAGGCTTTTGTCTTATTTTGTTGTTTTTTGTCTTATTTTGTCCATTATATGCTATAATATATTTTGAAAGTAAATTTAAGGTATGTTTCACATAGTTTATTTTTGGAAAAAATATTGAAATGACTTATGAAATTCAGTATACTCTCAACATTAATTTTTTCTGAAATATACCAATTGTCTCCTCAACCTATTATATGGCAGATATTACTTCACACTACACTGGTAAATGAAATACTTGGCTTTGTAGAACTTTTATTTTAATGGGTGAGACAATTAAAAGCTATAAACCTTAATAAAAATTGTATAGTGTACTCAAAAATGATGAGTACAATGGGGAAAAAGGAAAATTCGATCAGGGTGAGAAAAATCAAGGTTGCTAGGCAGGGGATGTGGAGTTAAAAATTTTAATAGGAAGATCAGGGTAGTTACAATGAAGCTGACAATTGAACAAAGGTAGGGAAAGGTGATGAATTTGCCCAGAACTATCAGCAATAAGGTCACCCAAGACAAAGGAATTGGTATCTTGAAGGCCATAAGGTTGGATCGTGCCTGGCATATCTGAGGAATAGCAAGGAGGCCACTGTGAGGGACTGAATAGTAGCAGGAAAGAGGTCACAGAGATTAAATGAGTGGCTAGATCATGTAAAAGCTTAGAAGTCATTGTAAAACTCTGGCTTTTATATTTGGAAATTTACTGTGTGATAGAATTTCTGCTAAAATCTGAGAGTTCAAATGTCCATAAAATTTCAAGGATTCTTTTACTTGTAAGACAGAATAAAGAAAGAGTTCATATTTTCACATGGTGTAACAAATGCTTGGAGATCCAAGTGTAGGAAGCTATGGGAGCACAGAAGAAGGCACTAAAATCACACCAATATATTTGATGACTGTGACTATATATAAATTTGTATTTTCTAGATTTTTTTATAGTCATGGAATCACACAGTATATACTATTTATTGCCTAACTTTTATTTTCTCAGCACCATTACTTTGAGAATCTGCAATTGTAAATAGTTCATTTTGATGTTGAATAGTAATCTCTTTAATGAATAGATCATAATTTGTCTTTGCTCTATTGATGGACATTGATGAACATTTCACTGTTTTCAATTCTTAAAAATAAAGCTGCTATGAAATTCATATACAAGTTCTTGTACGAACATAGGGTTTGTTTCTCTTGGTTAAATGCCTAGTAGTAAAATGGCTATTCGTGTAACTGCAACATATTTTGCATTTAAAAAAATTTTCAAACTACTTTCCAAAGTGGTGGTATCATGATATATGCCAACAACAGTTTAGATTTTTTGTCGCTTCTCAATCTAGCTCAGACGAATTACAATTAGCCTTTATAATTTTAGCCATTCTAATAGATATGTAAGCATGTCTCATTATGATTTTAATTTGTATTTCTTTAATGACTAAATGTTGAGAAATTTGTCATGTGCTTATAAGCCATCTATATTCCTTTGGTGACATGTCTCTTCAATAATTTTCTTCACATGTAAAATTGGATACTCTGTATGGTTAAGTAAGGTATTTTATTTTTATTCGTTTTTTAATAATCAGAGTTGATGTCCATTATCAGATATATAATTTGCAAATCCCTTCTCCATCTTTATGGTTTCTCAATGGAGCTTTGATAGCTGTGTCTTTCAAGAAATATGCTACTTCTTTCCTGGTACACGGAGGTATGACTAGAACATTATCAATGTTGACCTTTGCAAAGAAAATCATGGCTTAAGATATATGTAGTCTGCGGCAGTTGGGAGTGCTCTGTAATATCAAGCATATCTAGTTATTTGATAATTTTGTTCAAGTCTTACATATCTTACCAATTTGATGACCATTTGTCTATATAATCTTAAAATAAAGGTGCTGAAATTTTTTTCCATTTCTCCTCTAAGGTGTTTTGTTCTCCAAGAAATTAAATGCATGATTATCACACAATTATAAAATACTTGTGTCAAAAATTTTTATTCAAAAATTAATAAGAGAAGCAGATATTAAAAGTAGTTCACATGGTTATTTGGGATATAAGCAGAGTTGTGCAGCAGAAGTGCTCTGGGCCCATAATTTGGGATATAGAATTTATGTTTTCTAATGAAAAATCTCTAACTTGCATTATTGTTAACAAGAATCTTGTGCATTACCATCAGTTTTCTACATTATAACCTCTTGCTCTACAGTTTGTAAATAACTTTGTCAATAGCAAGCTAATAAACGGGGTGACTCCAATGGATTGAGATAATCTCCAGAGTTTCTGCTATATAATTCCCAGGACTTCATTGAAAGGACACCTAAGAATTTATTTTGCCCAAAAATTTGATCATTTTTTTCACTGTCCTTACCTATTTTCCAAACCAAGTCCTTTTGCTTCACCTTTTAGTCTACGGACAACTCTCTATCTGACTGACTTGTTAATTCTGGGAATGTCTTGCAGATTAATTTGCTTTCCAGAGGTGGTTCCTCTAATTGATGTCTAAGAACCCTAATTAGTTAAGAAAACTTTTTTTAACATTTTCATTGCTATTTATTATTATTCTTATTATTATTGCTAATATCTCTATTATAAATAATTCACAAGGGCATCTTTCTGACAAAAGACAAAGAGCTGGCTACTGGTAGAAAAAGTACATTTGACTCTGTCAGTGAAAGTGGTAAACGGATTTGAGAAAATAAGGCAAAGCACTGGAATTATGTGTTAAAAGTTTAAATATTATAGACACATTTACTTAATTTCTAATACTGTTGTTGCTTATAATTAAATAAGATGTTTTCCATGAACCACGCATTACAGCAAATATATTGTTTATACAGATTAAATTTTCATCAAAAGGGACGCCTGGGTGGCTCAGTTGGTTAAGCAGCTGCCTTTGGCTCAGGACATGATCCAGCATCCTGGGATCGAGTCCCGCATCGGGCTCCTTGCTCGGCCTGGAGCCTGCTTCTCCCTCTGCCTCTGCCTGCCATTCTGTCTGCCTGTGCTTACTCTCTCGCCCACTCTCTCTGATAAAGAAATAAAATCTTAAAATAAATGAATAAATTTTCATCAAAAAATTGTAAGTGTATTTTATTGTAGGATCATGATCAGCATTTTGCAGATGAGAAAAGTGAAATTTAGAAAAGTATGTCTCTTCCAATCCCTCATACAATATCTGGCCTAGATAGAAGGATATACCATCACAATTGAGGAAGATAATTGAGATTACTTAAAATGATAAACTTTACTGTATAGGGTTTTTTAAAAGTTTGCCACAGATTCAGATTCTTTTAAAATATATATCTATTTTGTGCAAAGAGAATGCACTGAGAAGTAAAAAGAAAATGAAATATCCGTGCTACCAACTAATGACTATAATATCATCACCTTATTTATGAACAATGAAACAGTGTGCAATATTTAAATAAATTTAAAAAAATTTCTATTTATTTTATATATTTATAAATTAAAATAAATTCCTATTTATTTATTATTAAAGAAATTCCTCTAACAAACAGTATGTTTTGAAGGTTGCTAGCAGGAAAGTGTTGTACTACATGGAAGTAATCAGAAAATATGTTCTAAAATTCTGCTTTCAAGGGCGCCTGGGTGGCCCAGGGGGTTAAAATTCTGCTTTCAAGAAGGTATAACAGTAAGTACTGAGCATTAGCTATTATATGCTACGGATGAATAACTGAAATCTACATTTGAAACTAATGGTACACTATATGTTAACTAACTGAATTTTAGAAAGTTAATTAAAAAATCCACTATTTTATAAAACAATATTCCCAACAGGCTCTTTTGCTTTAAAATAGTCACTTTGTAATGAGAGTCATACTTTTGTCTAGCCAATTCTTACATCACTGTTTATCCCTTCCCTGCTTTATCCCTTCCCAGTATCAATAAAGGCTCACTTGGGTACCTAGAAGCCATGAGAAAGCTTGTCATACATCTGGCTGGTTTTCACCCACAATTTGACCACCATGTGCACAGGGAAGTCTATTGATAAAGGCTTTATTGCAATACATTGCAAATACATGGATGATTTTGAATTCTCTTTCTTGAGGTCTTGTTTCATGATAATAAATTTAGGGTGGCTTATTGGAATGGATGTTATTAACATATTTTAATATTTCTAAGTACATGGAATTATAAAATAGATGAATGAATGTGGCATTACTGACAACTGTCCTCATTTTGAAATCAAATTACAGTGTACTAAGATGAGGAAGCAAAGCAGATTTGGGATTATGAGTGAAATAATTTTAAAAAAGTCTTAGGGGTATGATCAGACTATTGGGTAATTCAGTAGAAAAATGTCAACTGATTGAGATTCTGTGTTCCCTGATTTCAGAGATAAGTTAAGATAAATAAGTAACACGAGGAGACTAGGAAGCCAAACATAAGTGATAATTTTGTGCCAGGGTGTGTATACATCTGTTTATCTTCTTGTTTTACCACTAAGGTTGCTCCTAGAGGAGAGTTTAAATATGTGTTGGAGCTAATCTCAGTGGATTACACAAGAAACCACATCCTACAGCTCTGCCTGAAACACCCCTTATGATTTCAATGTAATTTGGTTTTTGCATCTTTAGAAATAACAAAATACTTTGCAAACTCATCTACTTTATTACCACCACAAGTGAGTCAGCTGACTCCACATTTTAACACAGTGACAGTCACAGAGGAATGGAGGAATGAGTAGAGTTATCAATATATGTGCTTTTAAGAAGTATGACAGGGTCGCAGCTATTTCCAGGAACCAAAACATGGGTCAGCAGCTGTGCAGGAAAAGTGAAGGAATAAATGACTCATTTCAGAGGAGTCCTATAACATATTAGTTCTATAATGTATCTTCAGCACCCAATTACCCGCTTTGATATAAAGATAAGGATTTACAGTTAAGGTCCCATTTATGATTTGACTGGTAGGGTCTGAATCATGTTTACTACTGTTTTGACTATTACTTGAAACCTAGAGTAGTACTTGGGATATGTGTTGTGTATTCTGTGAACATGTGCTATTTTTAGATTAGATAATTCCTGTCTCAAACCCCTGTTAATTTGTTTGTTTTGTTTATTTGATAGTGTTTTCAGTAAATGGATATATCTGAAAAATTGCAAAGCCACTATTATAATAAGTTATTATTATATATAGCATGGGTTTGCACATTCCCCCTTTGAATCCGACAGAGCTTCACGATATCCTCAACAATTTGGGAAAAACATGCTATTATTTTTCTTTATAAAATTTCTCCTGTCAGGCTGTGATGGTGGTCATCAGCAGTAACTCCTCTGAAGGCTTTTCAAAAGAGTTGAAAAAACTGGAAAGGTGTGAATGAAGCTGTTTGCTGAATATAAAGAAAAGAGCATTGAAGTACACAATTCACACTCTTACTTCTCCTTCTATGCTTTCAGATGTTTGACATTTGAAAATTTTGCTTCTAGAAGAGATGCCCTATATAATTCTTACTTTAAGGAGCAAGTTGCTTTTATAAATTTTTTTTATTATTCTACCATTCAAGTATTTCCATTTAAATTAAATTCAATACCATTAAAAAAAAATCCAAAGTGCAGTCAGTATTCAATTCTTGGGCTAAATAATTTTAGAAAGCTTTGTGTTATTGAACCTACGGGGTTTTTCTGTAGTTTTAACTCTTTCTTTCTGTGATTTTTCCCATTAGTCACATAAGTGACTGCAATATAACAGACATTGAGGATAAAGAAGGACTGAATAGAACAATCCTTGGCCTCATGAAGTTGAGAATCTAGCAAGGGAGTCAAACAATTCAGTCATTCAGAGACAATTTCTTGAGTGCCTGGCCTAAGATGAGCACAACAAAACCCCAGCCCAGCGGAATATTTTAATGGGAGAGATAGATAATAGGTAAGGCAACTTTAAAAAGAAAAAAATCGTACTGGTTTTTCTTTAATAGTGATGCATATTTGAACTAAATAAGCACATTTAAAAAGAGCAGTGATTGAGAAGAGGTTTTGTAACTGAGTGGTCTGAAAGGGGCTCCCTGAAGGAGTCTTTACATGTGAAGAAAATTATTGATGCGACATGTCACCCAAAGGATATGGATTCCTTATAAGCACATGACAAATTTCTCAACATTTAGACAGAAAGAAATACAAATTAAAATCATGAGACATGCTTACATATCTATTAGAATGGCTAAAATTATGAAGGCTAATTGTACTTCGTCTGAGCTAGATTGAGAAGCAACAAAAAATCTAAACTGTTGTTGATATATATCATGATACCACCACTTTGGAAAATAGTTTGAAAAGTTTTTTAAATGCAAAATATGTTGCAGTTACACAAATAGCCATTTTACTTCTAGGCATTTAACCAAGAGAAACAAACCCTATGTTCATACAAGGACTTGTATATGAATTTCATAGCAGCTTTATTTTTAAGAATTGAAAACAGTGGAAATGTTCATCAATGTCCATCAATAGAGCAAAGACAAATTATGATCTATTCATTAAACAGATTACTATTCTCAAAGTAATGATGCTGAGAAAAGAAAAGCCAGGCAATGAATAGTATATACTGTGTGATTCCATGACTATAAAAAAATCTAGAAAATACAAATTTATATATAGTCACAGTCATCAAATATATTGGTGTGATTTTAGTGCCTTCTTCTGTGCTCCCATAGCTTCCTACACTTGGATCTCCGAGCATTTGTTACACCATGTGAAAATATGAACTCTTTTTCTTTATTCTGTCTTACTAGAATAAGAATCCTTGAAATTTCATGGACATTTGAACTCTCAGTTATTAGCAGAAATTCTATCACACAGTAAATTTCCAAATATAAAAGCCAGAGTTTTACAATGACTTCTAAGCTTTTACATGATCTAGCCACTCATTTAACCTCTGTGACCTCTTTCCCTGCTACTCTTCAGCCACTCACAGTGGGCCCCTTGCTATTCCTCAGATATGCCAGGCACGATCCAACCTTATGGCCTTCAATATAGCCAATTCCTTTGTCTGGAGTGACCTTATTGCTGATAGTTCAGGGCAAATTCATCACCTTTACATACCTTTGTTCAGTTGTCAGGTTCATTGTAATTACCCTGATCTTCCTATTAAAATTCTTAACTCCCCATCCCCTGCCTAGCAACCTTGATTTTTCTCACCCTGATCGAATTTTTCTTTTTCCCCATTGTACTCATCATTTTTGAATGCACTATGCAATTTTTATTAAGGTTTATAGCTTTTAATTGTCTCACCCATTAAAATAAAAGTTCTACAAAGCCGAGTATTTCATTTACCAGTGTAGTCTGACGTGATATCTGGCATATAATAGGTTCAGTAGACAATTGGTATATTTTAGAAAAAATTAATGTTGAGAGTATACTGAATTTCATAAGTCATTTCAATATTTTTTTCCAAACAATAAACTATGTAAAACATACCTTAAATTTACTTTCAAAATATTATATAGCATATAATGGACAATATACATAAGCCTTAAAGAAACAATCATATAAATAACCATTTCATACCTACTTAAAAATTGCATAATACCACACTCCAAGATCCTCTCTGGATGCTCAAAAATAACCCTTCAAAGGAAATACATTTTTAAAAATAACAGATTTTTGGGCAAATAATTTAATAAAATAAAAGTTTCATTCATCTATGTAGATCATAAAAATGTTTTTAATAAGCATGAAATTATAACTCTGAAGAGTGCTAAAATGAAACCACCTGCTAAGGGTGAGAGAACAAAAATAAACATCATTTTTCCAAATAAGAGGAATTTATTACCTTTGAATCAAAGCATGTGGATTTTTCAAACTGGCAATAAAGGAATATGGACACAGAATCCATAGAATGTCATATTTTAGATATCTAAAAGACTTCAAAGTGAAGAGTATACATTTTTTAAATGCTACATAATGCTACATAATGACAAGATGACAGGTTGTGACAAATAGCATTTTATAAGCTCTACTCATAGTGGAACGGAAGGTGTCATTTCCCTATAATTTTATATATGTCATTAATTTACTGTATCTGGATACAACATATTACCAAACAGATGTTCATCAAAGACTAAATCATTTTTAATGGAACATAATAATTTGAACCTACACAAATTATTCATTTTTTCGATCTAACATTTACAGTCTAGCTAAACATTTTATCAGTTGTCGACAAATTTAAAAAAAATAAGATAAAAAGTCGTGTTTGGAAAAGTAGCTTTTCTTTGAAATTTGAATTTAAATAAAAATATTTGCTGATATTTTCAAAACTTTAAATGTAATTTTATATCTATCTGACCTATCAGATGATATAAAATTTTTGGAGAAAATATGACATATTTTTTGAACTTGGTTGAAGGTATTAATAAAGAGCAACTGTTTGTATTATATGTATTGTGGTATCTTAGTTAATAAACATGAATAACTGGTATAAAATATGTTTTTTAAAAAATTTTATTTATTTCCTTGACAGAGATCACAGGAAGGCAGAGAGGCAGGCAGAGAGTGAGGAATGGAAGCAGGCTCCCTGCTGAGAAGAGAGCCCACTGTTGGACTCAATCCCAGGAATCTGGAATCATAACCTGAGCCGAAGGCAGAAATTTATCCCACTGAGCCACCCAGGCGCTCTAAAAATATGTTCTTTTTTAATATAGAATTATAGTTCTTGCCAAAATATGGAACTAGCTGGAACTGAATGCATCCTTCAAAGTCAGCTCTGGAGAAATTATGCAAGTGTAATATAGAACTATTTCAGATATGAACCAAAAACAAAGAAATGATGATAAATTCCTTAAAAGACTCAAAGTTGCTCTTGACTGGTATGTTTCAAGCTCTATTCCTGGTTTGAGGACAGTTTTTAACAGGCCTGTCACTGTAGAAATCAGCTGGATGTTTAGAGGCTATCAGAACTGTACAAAAACCTTGAAGGGGTAAAGACTTGAAAATTCTTTAGAGAGATTAGCTCCCTAAGGCATTATTCATCCACACATTTTCCTCCAAACAATTAAGGCTGATGGATGAGGGGCACCTGAGGGGCTCTCTCATCACGTGGGTGGTGGGTTAAGCCTCTGCCTTCATCTCAAGTCATGGTCTCTGGGTCCTGGGATCCAGCCCCACATCAGGCTCTGCTCAAAAGGAAGCCTGCTTCCCTCCCTGCTTGCCTGCCTCTCTGCTTACTTGTAATCTCTCTCTCTGTGTCCAATAAATAAATAAAATCTTAAAAAAAGGCTGATGGATGATAAATTATGAAAACTGCTCCCTCCAAATGATGCTTCTTCATAAGGATTTAAGAATTTAAAATATAAAATTGTAAGAATTTAAAATTGAAACTTGATCATAGGATATATGTTACAGGATAACTTCAATTGAAGGCAGTTATTATTAGATCTGAAGTTTGAGATCTGAATTCTTGGACTCATTAGTAAATTTATTTTTAAATTCTCCCATGGAGTGGTGATTGGTCTTCAGTCTTTCATTGATGTACATCATTGGGTCAAATGAGATGTGTGTGCCCAGAACTATATATAATCTCCTTTGTATTTCACTGGAGATGGCATTTCTGAGTTTTGTTCAATTGAATTTGGACAGATGTTTTAATAGTCACTTCTAGAGTTGGCCCTGGAGAATATCTTCCTTTTTTTTTTCTCTTCTGGATTCTCTGAAAAACCCAGACTAATTCACTTTATCACAGTGATATCACAATTCAAGTTTCTCCAAACACTATAGCTGCAAAATAGAAGGAAGCTACTCAGAATGTAATGCTATTGTGAATGATTGAGAAAGAAAACATTATTATAATTAAGCTACCAGGTTTCAATGTATTTTATTGTTGCTTAGAAAATCTTAGCATGCCCAGACTTTACAGAGATTTGATGATCCTAAGAGGAGCTGAACTCATGGACCAAAATATCTATGCACATAAAAAGTACAATTACTTACCTAAAAAAGATGATGTGGTTAACTTTATATGGCAATCGAAGTGTTATTGGAACAGGAATTTTAAAAATACCTTAGGGGCGCCTAGGTGGCTCAGTGGATTAAGCCACTGCCTTCAGCTCAGGTCATGATCTCGGGGTCCTGGGATCAAATCCTGCATCAGGCTCTTTGCTCAGCAGGGAGTCTGCTTCTCTCTCTCTCTCTCTCTCTCTCTCTCTCTCTGCCTGCCCTCCATTTACTTGTGATCTCTCTCTGTCAGATAAATAAATAAATAAAATCTTAAAAACAAAAGAATGACTGTACTTTTAAAAAATAGCTTAAAAGGGGCACCAGGGTGGCTCAGTGGGTTAAGCCGCTGCCTTCGGTTCAAGTCATGATCTCAGGGTCCTGGGATCAAGGCCCACATAAGGCTTTCTGCTCAGCAGGTAGCCTGCTTCCCTTCCTCTCTCTCTTCCCGCCTCTCTGCCTACTTGTGATTTCCCACTTACAAATATATAAATAAAATATTTTAAAAAATAGCTTAAATGTATATGATAAAATAATGATATACATATACAAAGAAAAGAAAGATACTATACTGTGAGTATAAATTAAGTGAAAATTGTTGAAATAAAGAATACAATAAATGGAGACTAAGATGAATATAGCTGTAAAAGGAATAAGTGAGTTGGGAAAAACAAACAAACAAACATATTAATGACTTCTGCTCAAATGCAGCAGAAGAGAAAAAAATAAAGAAAATATTTAAATAAGTATTGAGATAAATTTTGGAGAATTAAAGAAAGATAAAAGATACCAGACTTAAAATGATGCCAAACATGAGAAATCAGAAACAAAACAAAACAAAAACCACACACACAAAAATCCACTCATATAGGGCGCCTGGGTTGCTCAGTGGGTTAAGCCGCTGCCTTCGGCTCAGGTCATGATCTCAGGGTCCTGGGATCCAGTCCCACATGGGGCTCTCTGCTCGGCGGGGAGCCTGCTTCCTCCTCTCTCTCTCTCTGCCTGCCTCTCCAACTACTTGTGATTTCTTTCTGTCAAATAAATAAACAAAATCTTAAAAAAAAACACTCATATATATTATGGTGAGTTTTAAGAAGGTCAAAAACAGAGAAGAGCATAAATGATGCCCAAGAGAAAAACAGATCACCTAAAATGTACAAGAATAATACTGACAGCAGAATTCTCAATAGTAATAGCATATAAACGAGACAGCTGGGTGTTTATATAGATGGAAAAGATATTTGAAACTACATATTATACATCAAGCCAAATTATTGATTAAATTTGAGAGCACAGTAAAAATACAATGAAGCGTGTTAGGTCTTAGAACATTTATCACACACAGACACACATTTTAGAAAACTTCCTTGGAGGACAGCTCAATTTAGATAGAGAAAACAGAATTATGTACTCAAAGGCACATTTTGAAGGAAGGATTGAATATAGTCTGCACTGCAAATATTCTTTAATCGTATGTTCTGAATTTCCTAAATTTAAGAAGTATTTGTTCAAATATTTATATAAACCCTAGGAGACTTTTTCTTGGATTCTGGAAAATCAGTCCATTTGGATACAAATCTTTTTGTCACTGATGGAAATTTTGATAGCCCTTAACTGTGAAATGTCTAATGTATTGTTACAGCAATTGTGATTTGCCAATACATGGCTGATCTGTGTGTGTTGTGTGTGTTTATTTTTATTTTTGATGGTTTTACTCTTCTGTGTGATTTTTAAGTAGACATAATTTTAATAAATTATGATTTGTTGAAATTTGTCTGAGGTTATATAATAAAATGAAATTTGTTTGAACTGAAGAAGTGCGTCTCCATTTTTTTTTTTTAAGAGTAGACTGGTCTTTAAAAATTGTCCAAAGAAGTACATTATATTCATTATTAAATTTGATAATATACAATAAAGTATTTATGGTCATATGGAACCATATCAAATTCTACTCTTAATTCATATTAATAATTACCATAAGAGGAAAAAGGGATATTTTTCAAAATGAAAATTAGTTTATTTTTCAAAATATGATATAGTGTTATTCACTGAACAGAGGGAACAAATGTCAAAGTTTAACACAGTTTACAGGATGTTTTAACATAAATTGAAATTTAAATCTGACCAAATTTCACAGTTTTAATTAAAATGATAGCACTTTAAATCCTTGAAAAGTGGTAAGTGACATAAAACATTGCTTAGAAAAACAAATTTAACACTACACTAGTCTGAGATGGTTAAGTTATGGTACAACTTGCCATTGTGTATCATCAAATGCTATATTTTTTTCTTTTGGTCTTGTCATTATATTTTATTTTAGCCATTATGATAAGTGTGTAGTGATATCTCAGTGTCATTTTAATTGCATTTCCTTGATGTCTAATTATGTCAGATTATATTATTTTGATGTTTAATGTTCTGAGCTTTCTCAGTTCAAGACCATGAAGCCACTTAGGAAAAATACAGTTGCAGATGCACTCATAGACCAACTCTTATTTAGAAATAAGAACAAACATTACTACCCACTCCAACAAAAAATAGATTTGTTATGCAGTAGGGATTTTATAAATTACCTGACACAACTTATATAGTAAGATGAAATGGGACAGGTGGCTTCTTGCAGCTATATACAACATCATTTTAATTTCAATTTTCAGTATAATTTTTCCAAGGTATACACAGAATGTATATTTAATGTAAATTGTGAACATTTATACTCTGTATATGGAAATTAATCAATTTTAAGTTTATAACAATCAAAATTAACGGAAGTTTATTTTAAATTAGTTAGCTTTCTCTGCATTGCAAGACAGAATAATCAAGAATTGGTAAGAAAAAAATAATCTCTGTAAAATTACCGGGGTGCATTATAAAGTGTTCGGTAACCGATCAAACTCACAATTTGGATTGAATGGCAAGTGACTTTTAAAATCTGGAACAAATTGTCAATTTTTTTTTTCTTCATTGTGTCTTAAATGTGTAACAACAATGAGGTATTTCAAAGAGGTGAACCACAGATAAATTTCTCTAAGGGTGGGGTGAGGGTTACTCAAAAAGGAACTTGACAAGGCTTTTAAAGATATCGACAATCATTATAACATAACGTGACTGATTGTTACCCTGCTCTGAACTGGGCAAACACTTGTTGGCTTCCAAGAAAGACCAACATAGTTGAGATGGTTCTAGCGGCCTTCTAGCAAAGGGTCTCATGAGGCAGGGATTCTAGCCACTGGCTGTGCAAGGCATGAGGCCTGTTAGTGATTCTATTTTTTCTTCTGCAGAATGGGTCTTTCTACATTCTAGGTCCTTTCTACCCCAATAAATAATGCGGCGATTCTTTCAGTGAGTTGTAATTTTGATTTAAACAGCCAACTGTCTCTTAAAAAGGAATTTTGTTTAAATTTCTTTAAAAAAAAAGTTCTTTCAAAAAAATCTTTTTTTTATTTTTTATTTTTTAATCCCATATGTTTACTCTGATCCTGGAACTTTGTCATTTTTACCTTCTCTGCTGATTAAAATATTCTTCATCATCAGCACCTACTGCTCTCCTCTCCTGGTGGGTCTCCAGAAGGGTTCTTCTCTAGCTCTTCTAGCAGGAGATGGGCAAGTCCCCTCTACCCCTGTTACCGGACCAACCTTACCTATCCTGCAGGGTCAGGTCGGCCTGGCCTTTTATCTGTTGTTCTCTTCTGAGTGGTTAGATTTCATAGATACCGTGCTTTGCTTTTGTCAGGATTTACCCTGGACTATCAAAACCTTTTTCTTGTGCCAGTGAAGCCTAAGAAACAGTCTTGATGAGAGAACCAGGAACTCAAACACATCATATTTATCCTGAAAGTTCCGTCTAAAATGAAAAATACATTTCTGAGGAGCCTCAAGATCTCTGAGAAGGGAAGTTTCACCAACTCTGTCATGTAGGGGCATCAATTCCGATTCTGTGTCAATTTTCCTACTTTCCCAGCTAGTAATTCTCTACCTCAGAAAGCCCACTCTCAACTGTTTCCTCTCTCAAATGCAGTTGCTCTTAGAGTCTGCACATGGCACTTGGGGCCTGCTGGTCGTTGGCTACTGCCCTCTGTACCTTGGGTCTAACAGCTGCGAGGCATCAAGATGAGAATGTCTCTTGTTCTAAGACTTAATATAGTTTGGGGCACATGGGATGCAATAATCACTTTTTTTGTTGATCCAAGAGTTCGAACTTTCTTAATTATTCTAGTACCACAGTTTACTTGTTCTAAGATTTGTCCTCCCCCCCCATTCTAATATCTCTTAAGGTGGCACTCACCTTGCACTTGATGACATATCCTAGTTTAACTGACAGCATTTCTCTTTCTTAGTCGAACATAAACTATAGTGCATCTTACCCTTGATGAAAGCTAGGATGCAATTAAATACTCTACTATGGTTACGATTCTAATATTTGAATTCCTCTGGTAGCTCCCTGTGCCCCCACAGTGTAGTACCTCACCTCCTCGGCATAGTATACAAACCATCTCACCCCCAGTGTTAACCCCGGGGCTCAGCCTCCATCCCCAGGTGATGCTGCCAGATCAGCTGTCAGTAGTCATGAACTTGCTGTAGATTCCCGAATGCACTGTGCTGCCTCCTGGCAATTTGAAACTTAACACACTCATCCTCATTCTTCGCTTTGCTCTTGTCTATCACCTCCCCTGAAAATCTGTTCCTAAGTGGCTTTTCCCAGCTCCAACCTACCCTTGGCAGTCTTTTATCTCCCTGTGGTAAAACCTGTCACACTGCACCATGGACATGCCCGTTGTCCCGCTGAGAAGAGTAAAGGGACAGTGAGGGCTCCCCAGCATTTGCAGCTCTAGTGCAGAGCCCCATGCCTGGCTTGCAGGAAATGCCAGATCATGAAGACAAACGGAGATCATCCTCTGGCTAAAACCAGCTCTTCTTTGCCTACCGCAGGATCTGGATCAATAAAGTGCAGCCAGTTATTATTGTTGTTTTTCTAGGGATTTTTTCCCCATATAATTCCCAGGTCTTTACTCTTTTTATAGCACTTTAATTCAGGCTTCAACCACTTCCTAGTCAGATCAGGTGAAATCATTTTCCTTCCCATACCCTCGAATATTTCACACCTAGTAATTCTTTTTTTAAAGATCCTATTTATCCATTTGACAGACAGATCACAAGTAGGTGAGAGGCAGGCAGAGAGAGGGCGGGGGAGCAGGCTCCCCGCTGAGCAGAGAGCCCAATGTGGGGTACCATCCCAGGACCCTGAAATCATGACCTGAGCCGAAGGCAGAGGCCTAAACCACTGAGCCACCCAGGAGCCCCCATATCTGGTCATTTTTAATCAACGTGGATTTGCTGCATCAAATAGTTCCTTCTTCAAATATAAATATATAAATATATTGATCAAGTCACTCACATGTCTTAGGAGAATGTCATACCTTTAGTAGCAATTTTGAAATCTTGGCCATTGGTTTTGATTATTGTTTTGGTTTGATTTGGTTCGGTTTTTGTAATTTTAAAAATCCCTCCAGCCCTTGGCTCTGTCTGACCTGAGTGCTTTCAGCTGTTTCTGCAACAAAACTGTCCCGGCAGCGAAAACTCTCATTGTTTACAGTGGCGCCCCCTTTGAACACTTTGTTAATAAAAAGCTTTTTTTTTTTTTTTTTTTTGGCTATAGTAAATGTGGAACAACAATGAGGTATTTCAAAGAGGTGAACCACAGATAAATTTCTCTAAGGGTGGGGTGAGGGTTACTCAAAAAGGAACTTGACAAGGCTTTTAAAGGTATCTATAATCATTATAACTTAACGTGACTTATTGTTACCGTGCTCTTAACTGGGCAAACACTTGTGGCTTCCAAGATAGACTAATATAGTTGAGATGGTTCTAGCGGCCTTCTAGCACAGGGTCTCATGAGGCAGGGATTCTAGCCACTGGCTGTGCAAGGCATGAGGCCTGTTAGTGATTCTATTTTTTCCTCTGCAGAATGGGCCTTTCCACATTCCAGGTCCTTCTACCCCAATAAATAATGCGGTGATTCTCTTAGTGAGTTGTACTTTTGGTTTAAACAGCCAACTGTCTCTTAAAAGGACTTTTGTTTAAAGTCCTTTAAAAAAATTTTTTTTTATCTTTTATTTTTAATCCTATATGTTTACTCTGATTGTGGAACTTTTTTCATTTTTACCTTCTCTGCTGATTAAAATATTCTCTCCAAAATGTCAGTTATTTGCAGGTACTTGCACTGTAGACATTCTTCATATATTTTTTAAAAAATCCATTCACGATTCTTAGTGAAAATCCCGGGAATCTGAAAGACTACCATTTGCTCTCATCGAACAGTTACTGTCTCCACTAAGTGACAGGGTTTCAGAGAACGTGAGCTCACAAGAGATGTAACCTTTTTTCCACTTTCTGCTACCATGTCCATTTCTATGTTACTCAGAGGAGCCTTCTTTGTAGAAACATATTATCCAATCTTTTATAAAGCTGAATTTAAATTCTGTCCCTTCATTCCCCACAACGCATAAAAAGCCAAGCAAATTTTGTTCCATTTTTTAAGAGCCCATAGATGGCATTTTTTTAGTGTTGCGTTTTTGAGTTTTCATCACTCTTTATGTTACTTCTACTTCACAGATAAACAATTGCTAATGACAATGTAAACTTCCTACAAATGTGCAATCAAAATCCCTAGGTACACATTACTGAAGTTCTTCGTTCCCTTTAAACATTATTTCTCTCTTGATATGCATTCTTGTTTTGTATTATATTGCATTATAAAGTTTTTTTTAACAGACTGCATTTTTTAGAGTAGTTTGGGGTCAAAGTAAAATTCCCTTTCCCCACATACACACAGCCTTCCCCATTATCAACATCCTGTACCACGGTGATAATTTTTCATGCTCACTGACCCTACACTGACACATCATTATCACCCCAAAGTCCACAGTTTACATTAGAGTTCACTCTTGGTGGGGCACCAGGGTGGCTCAGTGGGTTAAGGCTTCTGCCTTCAGCTCAGGTCATAATCTCACGGTCCTGGGATCGAGCCCCAGACCAGACTCTCTGCTTGGCAGGGAGCCTGCTTTCCTCCAACCCCTGCTTTCCCCGCCTGCCTCTCTGCCTGCTTTGATGCCTGTCAAGTAAATAAATAAAATCTTTAAAAAACCTTTTCTCATAGAGTTCACTCTTGGTATAGTATCTTATACATTTTGACAACTGTGTAGCGATATGTATCTAAAATATCTTACATATCATACAGAACATTTTCACTGGCCTAAAAATCCTCTGTGCTCTGCCTGTTCATCCTCCTCCTCTCCTAACTGCTACAAACCGCTGACCTTTATACCATTTGCATAGTTCTGCCTTTTCTAGAAGGTCATATAGCTGGAAACATGCAACATGAAGCTTTTTCAAATTGACTTCTTTCACTTATTATGACGGATTTTAAGTTTGTTCCATGTCTTTTCATTGCTTGATAGCCATTTCTCTTTATCGCTGAATCATATCCCATTGTTTCAATGGACCACAGTTTATCTATCCATTCTCCTCCTGAAGGACATCTTGGTTACTTCCAACTCTTGGCACTTATGGGTAAAGCTGTTACAAACACAGGTTTATATGCAGGATTCTGTGTACACAAAGTTTTCGCTCTTTGGGGTGAGTACCAAGGAGCACGATTGCTGGATCATATGGTAAGAATATGTTTAGTTTTGTAAGAAACTGCCCAACTGTCTTCCAAAGGGTAGCACCATTTTGGTGTTCTCACCAGAATGAATGAGAGTTTCTCTTGTTCCTCATCGTCAAAAGCATTTTATGTTGTCAGTATTTTGGATTTTAGCCATTCTAATAGATGTGTAGTGATATATCATTGTTTTATTTATTTATTTATTTTTTAAAAAGATTTTATTTATTTGACAGAGAGAGATCACAAGAAGACAGAGAGGCAGTCAGAGAGAGAGAGAGAGGGAAAGGGAAGCAGGCTCCTGCTGAGCAGTGAGCCCAACGTGTAACACGATCCCAGGACCTGAGATCATGACCTGATCCAAAGGCAGTGGCTTAACCCACTGAGCCATCCAGGCGCCCCTCATTGTTCTTTTAATTTACAATTCCTTAATTAGACATGCTGTGGATCATCACAGCATCTTTTCATATCATTATTGCCATCTCAAAATCTTCTTCAGTGTGGTGTCTGTTCCAGTCCTTGCCAATTTTTCAATCAGGTCATTCATTTTCTTGTGTTTGAGTTAATAAATAAATACATAATAATAATAATAAATAAATAATAAATAAATGGATGAATTTATTATATACTATATATATGTTATATATAGTATATTATATATATTATTATATATTAAATAATACTTTATTAAAAATAAATTTACTAATGAGGCCAAGAATTCAGAATCACAAATACTTCAGAACTAATAATAACTGCCATCACTTGATGTTATTCTATAAGATAAATCCTACAATCAAGTTTCAATTTTAAATTCTTACAATTTTAAATTCTTAAATCCTTATGAAGAAGCATCATTTGGAGGGAGCCGTTTTCATAACTTAGCATCCATCAGCCTTTTTTATAAGATTTTATTTATTTATTGGACACATAGAGAGAGAGAGAGATTGAGAGAGAGATCACAAGTAAGCAGAGAGACAGGCAAGCAGGGAGGGAAGCAGTCTTCCTTTTGAGCAGAGCCTGATGTGGGGCTGGATCCCAGGACCCAGAGACCATGACTTGAGATGAAGGCAGAGGCTTAACCCACCACCCACGTGATGAGAGAGCCCCTCAGGTGCCCCTCATCCATCAGCCTTAATTGTTTGGAGGAAAATGTGTGGATGAATAATGCCTTAGGGAGCTAATCTCTCTAAAGAATTTTCAAGTCTTTACCCCTTCAAGGTTTTTGTACAGTTCTGATAGCCTCTAAACATCCAGCTGATTTCTACAGTGACAGGCCTGTTAAAAACTGTCCTCAAACCAGGAATAGAGCTTGAAACATACCAGTCAAGAGCAACTTTGAGTCTTTTAAGGAATTTATCATCATTTCTTTGTTTTTGGTTCATATCTGAAATAGTTCTATATTACACTTGCATAATTTCTCCAGAGCTGACCTTGAAGGAGGCATTCAGTTCCAGCTAGTTCCATATTTTTGCAAGAACTATGATTCTATATTAAAAGAAAACATATTTTAGGGCTCCTGGGTGGCTCAGTGGGTTAAGCCGCTGCCTTCGCTCAGGTCATGATCTCGGGGTCCTGGGATCGAGTCCCACATCGGGCTCTCTGCTCAGAGGGAGCCTGATTCCCTCTCTCTCTCTCTGCCTGCCTCTCTGTCTACTTGTGATTTCTCTCTGTCAGATGGATAAATAAAATCTTTCAAAAAAGGAAAAAAAAAACATATTTTAGAGCGCCTGGGTGGCTCAGTGGGTTAAAATCTCTGCCTTCGGCTCAGGTCATGATTCCAGGTTCCTGGGATTGAGTCCCACAGTGGGCTCTCTTCTCAGCACGGAGCCTGCTTCCATTCCTCTCTCTCTGCCTGCCTCTTTGCCTTCCTGTGATCTCTGTCAAGGAAATAAATAAAATTTTTAAAAAAACATATTTTATACCAGTTATTCATGTTTATTAACTAAGATATCACAATACAAAAAATACAAACATTTGCTCTTTATTAATACCTTCAACCAAGATCAAAAAACTATGTCATATTTTCTCCAAAAATTTTATATCATCTGATAGGTCAGATATATATAAAATTACATTTAAAGTTTTGAAAATATCAGCAAATATTTTCATTTAAATGCAAATTTCAAAGAAAAGCTACTTCTCCAAACACAACTTTTTATCCTATTTTTTTTTAATTTTGTCGACAACTGATAAAATGTTTAGCGAGAGTATAAATGTTAGATCGAAAAAAAATGATTAATAGATGTAGGTTCAAATTATTATGTTCCATTAAAAATGATTTAGTCTTTGATATACATCTGTTTGGTATTGTTGTATCAAGATATAGTATATTAATGACATATATAAAATTATAGGGAATGACACCTTCCTTTCCATTATGTGTAGAGCTTTTAAAATGCTATTTGTCACAACCTGTCACCTTGTCATTATGTAGCATTATGTAGCATTTCAAAAATATATACTCTTTACTATGAAGTCTTTTAGAAAACTAAAATATGACTTTCTATGGATTGTGTTTCCATATTCCTTTATTGCCAGTTTGAATAAATCCACATGCTTTGATTCAAAGGTAATAAATTCCTCTTATTTGGAAAAATGATGTTTATTTTTGTTCTCTCACACTTAGCAGGTGGTTTCATTTTAGCACACTTCAGAGTTATCATTTCATGCTTATTAAAAACATTTTTATGATCTACATAGATGAATGAAACTTTTATTAAATTATTTGCCAAAAAATCTGTTATTTTTAAAAACGTAATTCCTTTGAAGGGTTATTTTAGAGCATTCAGAGAGGATCTAGGAGTGTGGTATTATGCAATTTTTAAGTAGGTTTGAAATGGTTATTTATATGATTGTTTCTTTAAGGCTTTTGTCTTATTTTGCTGTTTTTTGTCTCATTTTATCTTATTTTGTCCATTATATGCTATAATATATTTTGAAAGTAAATTTAAGGTACGTTTCACATAGTTTATTTTTGGAAAAAATATTGAAATGACTTCTGAAATTCAGTATACTCTCAACATTAATTTTTTCTGAAATATACCAATTGTCTCCTGAACTTATTATATGGCAGATATTACTTCAGACTACACTGGTAAATGAAATACTTGGCTTTGTAGAACTTTTATTTTAATGGGTGAGACAATTAAAAGCTATAAACCTTAATATAAATTGCATAGTGTATTCAAAAATGATGAGTACAATGGGGGAAAAGGAAAATTCGATCAGGGTGAGAAAAATCAAGGTTGCTAGGCAGGGGATGGGGAGTTAAAAATTTTAATAGGAAGATCAGGGTAGTTAAATGAACCTGACAATTGAACAAAGGTAGGGAAAGGTGATGAATTTGCCCTGAACTATCAGCAATAAGGTCACTCTAGACAAAGGAATTGGTATCTTGAAGGCCATAAGGTTGGATCGTGCCTGGCATATCTGAGGAATAGCAAGGAGGCCACTGTGAGGGACTGAACAGTAGCAAGGAAAGAGGTCACAGAGGTTAAATGAGTGGCTAGATCATGTAAAAGCTTAGAAGTCATTGTAAAACTCTGGCCTTTATATTTGGAAATTTACTGTGTGATAGAATTTCTGCTTATAACTGAGAGTTCAAATGTCCATAAAATTTCAAGGATTCTTATTCTAGTAAGACAGAATAAAGAAAAAGAGTTCATATTTTCACATGGTGTAACAAATGCTCGGAGATCCAAGTGTAGGAAGCTATGGGAGCACAGAAGAAGGCACTAAAATCACACCAATATATTTGATGACTGTGACTATATATAAATTTGTATTTTCTAGATTCTTTTATAGTCATGGAATCACACAGTATATACTATTTATTGCCTAGCTTTTATTTTCTCAGCACCATTACTTTGAGAATCTCCAATTGTAAATAGTTCATTTTGATGTTGAATAGTAATCTCTCTTTAATGAATAGATCATAATTTGTCTTTGCTCTCTTGATGGACATTGATGAACATTTCACTGTTTCCAATTCTTAAAAATAAAGCTGCTATGAAATTCATATACAAGTTCTTGTACGAACATAGGGTTTGTTTCTCTTGGTTAAATGCCTAGTAGTAAAATGGCTATTCGTGTAACTGCAACATATTTTGCATTTAAAAAATTTTTCAAACTATTTTCCAAAGTGGTGGTATCATGATATATGCCAACAACAGTTTAGATTTTTTGTCACTTCTCAATCTAGCTCAGACGAATTACAATTAGCCTTTTAATTTTAGCCATTCTAATAGATATGTAAGCATGTCTCATTATGATTTTAATTTGTATTTCTTTAATGTCTAAATGTTGAGAAATTTGTCATATGCTTATAAGCCATCTATATCCTTTTGGTGACATGTCTCTTCAATAATTTTCTTCACATGTAAAATTGGATACTCTGGTTAAGTAAGGTATTTTATTTTTATTCATTTTTTAATAATCAGAGTTGATGTCCATTATCAGATATATAATTTGCAAATCCCTTCTCCATCTTTATGGTTTCCCAATGGAGCTTTGATAGCTGCGTCTTTCAAGAAATATGCTACTTCTTTCCTGGTACACGGAGGTATGACTAGAACATTATCAATGTTGACCTTTGCAAAGAAAATCATGGCTTAAGATATATGTAGTCTGCGGTTGTTGGGAGTGTTCTGTAATATAAAGCATATCTAGTTAGTTGATAATTTTGTTCAAGTCTTACATATCTTACCAATTTGATGACCATTTGTCTATAGAATCTTAAAATAAAGGTGTTGAAATGTTTTTCCATTTCTCTTCTAAGGTGTTTTGTTCTCCAAGAAATTAAATGCATGATTATCACACAATTATAAAATACTTGTGTCAAGAATTTTTATTCAAAAATTAATAAGAGAAGCAGATATTAAAACTAGTTCACATGGTTATTTGGGATATAAGCAGAGTTGTGCAGCAGAAGTGCTCTGGGCCCATAATTTGGGATATAGAATTTATGTTTTCTAATGAAAACGCACTAACTTGCATTATTGTTAACAAGAATCTTGTGCATTACCATCAGTTTTCTACATTATAACCTCTTGCTCTAGAGTTTGTAAATAACTTTGTCAATAGCAAGCTAATAAACGGGGTGACTCCAATGGATTGAGATAATCTCCAGAGTTTCTGCTACATAAAGCCCAGGACTCCATTGAAAGGACACCTAAGAATTTATTTTGCCCAAAAATTTGATCATTTTTTTCACTGTCATTACCTATTTTCCAAACCTAGTCCTTTTGCTTCACCTTTCAGTTTGCGGACAGCCCTGTATCTGACTGACTTGTTAATTCTGGAATGTCTTGCAGATTAATTTGCTTTCCAGAGGTGGTTCCTCTAATTGATGTCTAAGAACCCTAATTAGTTAAGAAAACTTGTTAAACATATTCATTGCTATTTATTATTATTATTATTATTGCTAATATCTCTATTATAAATAATTCACAAGGCCATCTTTCTGACAAAAGACAAAGAGTTGCCTACTGGTAGAAAAAGTACATTTGACTCTGTCAATGAAAGTGGTAAAGGGATTTGATAAAATAAGGCAAATCACTGGAATTATGTGTTAAAACTTTAAATATTATAGACATATTTACTTAATTTCTAATACTGTTGTTGCTTATAATTAAATAAGATATTTTCCATGAACCACGCATTACAGCAAATATATTGTTTATACAGATTAAATTTTCATCAAAAGGGATGCCTGGGTGGCTCAGTTGGTTAAGCAGCTGCCTTTGGCTCAGGACATGATCCCAGCGTCCTGGGATCGAGTCCCGCATCGGGCTCCTTGCTCGGCCAGGAGCCTGTTTCTCCCTCTGCCTCTGCCTGCCATTCTTTCTGCCTGTGCTTACTCTCTCGCCCACTCTCTCTGATAAAGAAATAAAATCTTAAAAAAATAAATAAATTTTCATCCAAAAATTTAAGTGTATTTTATTGTAGGATCATGATCAGCATTTTGCCAATGAGAAAAGTGAAATTTAGAAAAGTATGTCTCTTCAAATCCCTCATACAATATCTGGCCTAGATAGAAGGATATACCATCACAATTGAGGAAGATAATTGAGATTACTTAAAATGATAAACTTTACTGTATAGGGTTTTTTAAAAGTTTGCCACAGATTCAGATTCGTTTAAAATATATATCTATTTTGTGCAAAGAGAATGCACTGAGAAGTAAAAAGAAAATGAAATATCAGTGCTACCAAATAATGGCTATAATATCATCACCTTATTTATGAACAATGAATCAGTGTGCAATATTTAAATAAATTTGAATAAATTCCTATTTATTTTATATATTTATAAATTTACATAAATTCCTATTTATTTATTATTAAAGAAATTCCTCTAACCAACAGTATGTTTTGAAGGTTGCTAGCAGGAAAGTGTTGTACTACATGGAAGTAATCAGAAAATATAATCTAAAATTCTGCTTTCAAAGGCGCCGGGGTGGCTCAGTGGGTTAAAATTCTGCTTTCAAGAAGCTATAACAGTAAGTACTGAGCATTAGCTATTTTATGCTATGGATGAATAACTGAAATCTACATTTGAAACTAATGGTACACTATATGTTAACTAATTGAATTTTAAAAAGTTAATTAAAAAACCACTATTTTATAAAACAATATTCCCAACAGGCTCTTTTGCTTTAAAATAGTCACTTTGTAATGAGAGTCATACTTTTGTCTAGCCAATTCTTACATCACTGTTTATCCCTTCCCTGCTTTATCCCTTCCCAGTATCAATAAAGGCTCACTTGGGTTTCCTAGAAGCCATGAGAAAGCTTGTAATAGATCTGGCTGGTTTTCACCTGCAATTTGACCACCATGTGCACAGTGAAATCTATTGATAAAGGCTTTATTGCAATACATTGCAAATACAAGGATGAATTTGAATTCTCTTTCTTGAGGTCTTGTTTCATGATAATAAATTTAGGGTGGCTTATTGGAATGGATGTTATTAACATATCTTCATAGTTCTAAGTACATGGAATTGTAAAATAGATGAATGAATGTGGCATTACTGACAACTGTCCTCATTTTGAAATCAAATTACAGTGTACTAAGATGAGGAAGCAAAGCAGATTTGGGATTATGAGTGAAATAATTTAAAAAAGTCTTAGGGGTATGATCAGACTATTGGGTAATTCAGTAGAAAAATGTCAACTGATTGAGATTCTGTGTTCCCTGATTTCAGAGAGAAGTTAAGATAAATAAGTAACACGAGGAGACTAGGCAGCCAAACATAAGAGATAATTTTGTGCCAGGGTGTGTATACATCTGTTTATCTTCTTGTTTTACCACTAAGGTTGCTCCTAGAGGAGAGTTTAAATATGTGTTGGAGCTAATCTCAGTGGATTACACAAGAAACCACATCCTACAGCTCTGCCTGAAACACCCCTTATGATTTCAATGTAATTTGGTTTTTGCATCTTTAGAAATAACAAAATACTTTGCAAACTCATCTACTTTATTACCACCACAAGTGAGTCAGCTGACTCCACATTTTAATACAGTGACAGTCACAGAGGAATGGAGGAATGAATAGAGTTATCAATATATGGGCTTTTAAGAAGTATGACAGGGTAGCAGCTATTTCCAGGAACCAAAACATGGGTCAGCAGCTGTGCAGGAAAAGTGATGGAATAAATGACTCATTTCAGAGGAGTTCTATAACATATTCTATAATGTATCTTCAGCACCCAATTACCCGCTTTGATCTAAAGATAAGTATTTACAGTTAAGGTCCCATTTATGATTTGACTGGTAGGGTCTGAATCATGTTTACTATTGTTTTGACTATTACTTGAAACCTAGAGTTGTACTTGGGGTATGTGTTGTGTATTCTGTGAACATGTCCTATTTTTAGATTAGATAATTCCTGTCTCAAACCCCTGTTAATTTGTTTGTTTTTGTTTATTTGATAGTGGTTTCAGTAAATGGATATATCTGAAAAATTGCAAAGCCACTATTATAATAAGTTATTATTATATATAGCATGGAATTGCACATTCCTCCTTTGAATCCAACAGAGCTTCACGATATCCTTAACAATTTGGGAAAAACATGCTATTATTTTTCTTTATAAAATTTCTCCTGTCAGGCTGTGATGGTGGTCATCAGCAGTAACTCCTCTGAAGGCTTTGTCAAAAGAGTTGAAAAAACTGGAAAGGTGTGAATGAAGCTGTTTGCTGAATATAAAGAAAAGAGCATTGAAGTACAATTCACACTCTTACTTCTCCTTCTATGCTTTCAGATGTTTGACATTTGAAAATTTTGCTTCTAGAAGAGATGCCCTATATAATTCTTACTTTAAGGAGCAAGTTGCTTTTATAATTTTTTTTTATAATTCTACCATTCAATTATTTCCATTTAAATTAAATTCAATACCATTTAAAAAAATCCAATGTGCAACCAGTATTCAATTCTTGGGCTAAATAATTTTAGAAAGCTTTGTGTTATTGAACCTACGGGGTTTTTCTGTAGTTTTAACTCTTTCTTTCTGTGATTTTTCCCATTACTCACGTAAGTGACTGAATTTTAACAGACATTGAGGATAAAGAAGGACTGAATACAACAATCCTTGGCCTCATGAAGTTGAGAATCTGGCAAGGGAGTCAAAAAATTCAATCATTCAGAGACAATTTATTGAGTGCCTGGCCTAAGATGAGCACAACAAAACCCCAGCGCAGAGGAATCATTTTAATGGGAGAGATAGATAATAGGTAAGCCAACTTTAAAAAGAAAAAAATCGTACTGGTTTTTCTTTAATAGTGATGCATATTTGAACTAAATAAGCACATTTTAAAAAGAGCAGTGATTGAGAAGAGGTTTTGTAACTGAGTGGTCTGAAAGGGGCTTCTTTAAAAAGTCTGTGTTGAACAGATTTCTGAATAATATCAGCTAGAAAGCTGCGTAAAAATCTCAGGGATGCTTGATTTTTCCAGTCAAAAAACTGTAAAGGCTCCAAAGTCACAATACAGCTGTAAGTTTCTCTAATAAAGTAGCTTCTGACAAAGAATGAGAAGAAATAACTAACCCAGGTTTGAAAGAAAAGGGACAGACATTCTATGGAATTCATATTTAACTAGAGCTCTAAAGGACAAAAATACAATAGAGCAAAATTCTGGTGACGCTGATATACCTAATGAAAGTTCATAAACAAGGTGTGGGTAGCAAAGAGTGTGTAGGAATGTTGGTAAGAACAGTGGGGAAGAGTCATCCCTGAACATGTTCTTAAAAAAGCAATTCTTGTGTTGTTTTAAAGGGTAAATTGGAGTTAGCCTAAGTGATTAGAGAAGGATGCCTCGGCTTATGGAAGTTCAAAGCCATAAAGATGTGATAAACTACTGCAGAAATTTTCATGTATATTTGTTGTTGCTTCTAGTAATGGTGATCTAAAAACTCCTACTTAAGACAACTTAAAAATCCAGACAAAAATAGCTTTTAAAGTTAAAAATATCAGAATGATTATAAAAATAAGTGAGGGATTACTGGGTCAAAATACGAAACACAATGAGAGTCTAGAGATATATGCCTGAAGCCATTTTAGCTATGAGAGCATTTGAAACTGCTAAAACACTCTGAACTGTGTTTTTACTAGACACTTGATACTAGAGAAACAAAATTCAAAATCCAGCAGCAATCAAATTTGAAAACTTTGGTACAACCCAAATTTAAGTTGAGATCCCCAAAGCACAAGGAGAAGCAGAAATAAGACTATAGCCTACCTTGCCTTCTGTGTAAACTGAGAAAGTCAATCACTGAATTTGGAATATGATTGTCTTGTAGAGTCTCAGATCTAAGAGAAAATCCTGCCAAGGAGGACCATACCATTATTATAGCTCTTAATTATCCCTACTCAATAAGAGTTTCAAATATAATGCCTTGAACATAGCAAAATGTAACAGAGCACACAGAGTAAAACCATTAACAATATTTGATAGACAAAATGGGATTACGTATGATGTTAAAATGATCAATAAAGATTGTAAAATGGCTTGATTACTCTGCTCAAAGAAATGAGAGGGGAAGCAAATTGAACAAAAAACTGAAACTAAAAATGATATTGAGAAAGATTTTATAAATGAATTAAATGGATACTCTAGAACTTTAAAGATATGACAGCTAATTTAAGATACCACAGGGGTGCCTGGGTGGCTCACTTAATTAAACCTCCAATTCTTTTTCCTTTTTTTTTAACACCTTATTTTTATTTTCTTTCTTTCATTTTGGCTCAGGTCATGATGTCAGGGTTGTGAAATAGAGCCCAGTGTTGGGCTCTGTGCTGAGCCTGGAGCCTGCTTAAGATTCTTTTCCCTTCTTTTTCTATCCCTCCCTATGCTCTCACTTGCTCGCTCGCTCTCTTGCTTGCAAATAAATAGATAGATAGATAGATAATAGACAAAACAAAATAAAAGCAGTTTATGAAAATAAATATAAAGATTTTGAAATGAAAACAAGTTCATAATAAAATAGAGAAGACCTACACAGCTAAAAGTTCACTCAGAAAATCTACTCTTCAAGAAATCAGTATGACACAATGTTAAGATATCAAAAGATTTGAGCATGTACTTTACAGAAAGGGTAATCCAAATGGCCACTCATATATAAAAACTGTTTATCTTTATTATGAATCTGGAATTCAATTAAATTAAATTAAAAATAAATGAAAACCTGGAATGACATACTATTACACACTTACCATATTGGGCAACAGTGAAAATGTCTTGCAAGAATGTGAAGGAATGACAGTGCACATAATAAAAACATATGAGGTAAGTTGGACAATATTTAGAAAACTTAAAAATTAAAAAAAAAATTTGGTCCATTCCTAGAAATACAACATGGAACTAAATGAATATTTTCACCAGGATATGCAAACAGATGATTATAGTTATTTCATTCATAATGGCAGATCAGTAGTGGTCTATTTGCACAATGTTACATTAAATAAGAGAGAATATTAACAAACTGGGAGGAGGGGCTAGGTTGTTATCATAAACAGATCTTCTATGGTGCTAATTATGTTCTATTTCTCAAAATCTTTAAGTTGAAAAAGTTTTCAAATTTATATCTAGATAGATAGATAGGTAGGTAGATGATAGATAGAGAGATATCCCAGAAGCTGCAATGCTAGGCTAAGCCCAGGCTTTAAAGGGCTTTTCTATGCTCTACTAAATACTTTAAACCATTCATTATATCATAGCTCAGTGTTCAAATCTCCATTTGTTTCCTCAGTTTCCTAATATTTATCTTAAGGTGACCTGATCCAGAGTTTTGATCACCTTTGTCTAAATATTTCTATTTTAACAAAGTCCTTTTGAACACTCAGAGACTAAAACTTAGAAAAATACTCTGATTGTTATCTCACTAGAGTGGAAAATATATAGTTACCCATTAACTAATGATATCCATGACATTTTTAATTCTTGGGAGCTTTTGGTTAAATGAATTTTTTAAGCTTCCTTTAAATGAAGCTTTAAGCCATCACCACATGAATACAATTAAAGAACTAAATGAAAACAAGCCAAGTATTTACAGAGTAATAGAATGTGCAGTGGAAAGAGTACAATTCTGAAATCATAAAGCCTAAATTAGTGTGATGCATCCTTACTAGCCATGTAATCATAAACCAGTTATCTAAATGTGTTAGCCTCAGTGTTTTCACCCATGAAATGGTGATGATAATACTTATTATGCAGAATTGTTGTGTGGATGTGATGAAGCATGGAGCATGAGAATCTCATATTCCATGCTAAAATGATAGCTATTTTTATACTTATAATAATTCTAATAATAGTAATTAAATTGTTCAAAATGATAATATTCATTTATATTGAGGCATTGTATTGACTATTCATAGACACATTTACCAAAATAAATTTCATTTTACTTTACCCCCTCTGAGGATATATATTCCCTAATTCAATATGAATCTCATTATGAATAATAATTATCATAATAAATACGCTGATTTTTCTTCTTTTTAGGGAAGTATCCTTTACTGTTGAACATAAAGAAACTTAAGCAAGTCTGTCTTATTCAAAATTTGCATGCTGCTTTCTTATGAAACTAGATGATAGAGTTGTATGAAATAAATTCATGCAGTTAAGACATTTATGTTTGGAAAACTGGGTGGTCAGTTTAGTATTTCAAAAGAAGATTTTAAATTTAAACCTTAAAACTGAGCTCTTTCAGCCTTATTTATAGACCATCCTTCATGCTTCCTAAGTACTCCTTCATTGTAAACTAAGTAATAGTTTTTGTCCCAGTGTATAGAACTAAAATGGATTTTATATTCGATTATTTCAGAGTTAGATGCAGTTTCTACTTCCTTACTTCCTTTTTTGAAAAATAGATTAATTCTACAAAAAGTTTTTTCCAGCTTTATTGAAAAATAATCGACATATTATAATTTATAAATATAAGAAATGATTTCTTATAACATTGCAAACTTTTAACATTGTGTAAATTTTGTACAATTTGATAAATTGGCATACATCTGTATTGCAATATAATCTACATAAAAATGTTAATACATCTACTATCTCATATAGTTGCCACTGTTTTTTATGCATGTATGGTAAGGAATTTTAAGATCTACTCTCTTAGCAACTTTTATGTATATAGTACCGTAGAGATAAACTTCAGAGGTCTTGTGGGTTTTGTTCCAGACCGCCTCAATAAAGTGATTATCTCAATAAACTAAGTCAAATTATTATTATTATTATTTTTTTTTGGTTTCTCAGTGCAAATAAAAAATTATGTTTCCCAGTGCATATAAAAAATAAACACTATACTGCACTGTTCAAAAGCATTATGCCTTTAAGAAAAAACAAGGTATATACCTTAAGTAAACTAGTTCTGAGTTTTCAGTGGGTCATAATTACTGATCACAGATCACCATAACAAATACAATAATAATGAAAAAACTTGAAATATTGCAAGAATTACCAACATGTGACAGAGAGACACAAAATGAACAAATGTCGTTAGAAAAATGGTGGCAGCAGACCTCTTTTATACAAGATTGATATAAACTTTCAACTTGTAAGAATGTGATATATGCAAAGTTTAATAAAGGGAAGCACAATAAAAATGTATGTATATATTATTAACTATGATCATCATACTGTACATAAGATCCCCAGAACTTTTTCATATTATAGTTGCAAGTTTGTACCCTTTGACCACCTTATTCCACCCCAGGTTCACCTCTTGTCAACTCAACTCTAAGTTTCCATTAGTTTGCTTTTTCTTCAGATTCTGTATGTAAGGGATATCATAATACATAAATTAAAATATATATAAAATCTTTGAAATATTTCACTTAGTATAAGACCTTCAAGATCCATCCATGCTGTTGTAAATGGCAGTATTTCTTAATTTTTCATGGTTCAGTAGTATTCCATAGTATATATTTACCATACTTATTTTATCCATTCACCCAATATGGATACTGAAGTTATTTCCATCTCTTGCTTAGAGTTAATAATTTTATAATGAACATAAGAGTGCAGATATGTCTTCGAATAGTGACTTCGTTTCCTTTAGATATATACCTAGAGGTGGGATTACTGAATCATATGGTGATTTTACTTTTAATAATATGAATAATCTCCATACTGTTTTCCATACAAATTTATATCCCTATCACAGTACATAAGTTCCCCATTTTCCCCAATATTTACCAAAATTTGTCAGTTTTAATTTTTTGGTTTTATATATTCTAATAGGTAGTAATATCTTGTTGTGTTTTTCAGAGGTAAACAACAACAACAACAACATAATGACTTTGCCCTGAGTTTTTACGTTGAGCACTTTTTAATGCTCCTGTTGGTCATTTATATAACTTTTTTGAAAAAAAAGTCTATTGATATCCTTTTGCTATTTTTTAAATTATATATTATTTTCTATTTGTATCTGTTGGTTATTAACCTCTTTTCAGATATAAGATTTGTAAGTATTTTCTTCCATTCTGTGGATTGTGTTTTCATTCCCTTTTGGGTTTTTTTGGCAATGCAGAAACTTTACTTTGATGTAATACCATGTATTTATTTTTGCTTTTTTTGCTTGTGTTTTTGGCCTGGTATCCAAAAAACTATTGGCAAGACCAATGTCCAGGAGAATTTTTCCTATGTTTTCCTTTAGGAAATTTAGTTTCATGCATCACATTTAAGTCTTTAATCTATTTCAAGTTAAGATTTATGAGTGATATAAGGTTCCAGTTTCATGCTGGTTTATGTGACTATTCAGTTTTAAATATCATTTATTGAACAGACTATCTTTACCCATTATATATGTTGGCCCCTGTCAAATATTAGGTGACTGTATGAAAGGATTTATTTCTGGACTCTCAATTCTGTTCTACTTGTTTACTGGTCTGTTTTTATGCCAGTATACTTTATTGTTTTGAGCATGAGGGCTTTGTAGTATAGTTTCAAATCAAGAAGTGTAATTTCGCTTCTTCATTCTTTCTCAGAACTGCTTTAATTATTTGTTGTCTTTTATGGTCTCATATAAATTTTAGGATTCTTTACTTCTGTAAAAAAAAATATTGGATTTTTTAAAAAGATTTTTTATTTATTTATTTGACAGAGAGAGATGACAAGCAGGCAGAGAGGCAGGCAGAGAGAGAAGAGGTAGCAGCTTCGTGCTGAGCTGAGAGCCTGATGCAGGGCTCGATCCCAGGACCCTGGGATCATGACCTGAGCCGAAGGCAGCGGCTTAACCCACTGAGCCACCCAGGCGCCCCTAACATTGGATTTTTGATAGGAATTGAATTTACAGATGGTTTTCGGTAGTATGGACATTTTAACAATGTTAATTCTTACCATTCATAAATATGAGCTATCTTTCCATTTATGTCTCCTTCAAATTCTTTATCAATGTCATAGTTTATGGGGTACAGATCTTTCATCTTCTTAGTTAAATCTTTTCCTAAGTATTTTGTTATTTTTGATGCTATTGTGAATTAGATTGTTCTCTTTATTTTTTCAGATAGTTCATCATTAGAGTGTTAAAATGCTCCTGTCTTGTGCTTACTTTGGCAGCACATATACTAAAATTGGAATGATGCAGAGAAGATTAGCGTGATCACTGAGCAAGGATGACATGAAAAACTATTTTAAAAAAACGAAACAAAACAAAATTCCTGTCTTTTATATATTGATCTTGTATTTGGCAGCTTTATTAAATTTGTTTATTCAAAATTTTTTGTGAAGTTTTTAGGATTTTTTTACATGTAAGTTCATGTTATCCAAAAAAAGAAAATTTTACTTCTTCCTTTTTTTTTTTTTTTGGAGTCTTTTATTTCTTTGTGTTCCTTGTTTCTCTGGCTAGGACATCCAGTACTATGTCAAATGAGAGTAGTGAAAGTGGACACACTTGTCTTTTTTCTGATCTTTAAGGGGAAAACTTTCAAACTTTTTTGATTGAATATGAGATTAGCTCTGGGCTTGGGCTTGCAATATGTGTTTTTTCTTTAATGGATTTTTTAAATTATTTTTTAAAATTTTTTTATAAACATATAATGTGTTTTTATCCCTAGGGGTACAGGTCTGTGAATCACCAGGTTTACACATTTCACCGCAGTCACCATCACTCACCATAGCACCTGCTCTCCCCAATGTCCATACCCCCACCATCCTCTCCCAACACACCTCCCCCCAGCAACCCTCATTCTGTTTTGTGAGATTCAGTCTTTTATGGTTTGTCTCCCTCCCAATCCCATCTTCTTTTATTTTTCTTTTCGTACGCCCGAAACCGCCTATGTTGCATCTCCACTTCATCATATCAGGGAGATCATATGATAGTTGTCTTTCTCAGATTGATTTATTTCGCCAAGCATAATACCCTCTAGTTCCATCCATGTCATCACAAATAGCAGGATTTCATTTTTTTGATGGCTGCACAGTATCCCATTTTACATATATACCACATCTTATTTATTGATTGATCCGTTGAAGGACATTTAGGTTCTTTCCATAGTTTAACTATTGTGGACATTGCTGCTATAAACACTTGGGTGCATGTGCCCCTTCAGAATGCCACGTTTGTATCTTTAGGGTATATACCCAGTACTACAATCACTGGGTCATAGGGTACTTCTATTTTCAGCTTTTTGAGGCACCTCCATGCTGTTTTCCAGAGTGGTTGCACCAGCTTGCATTCCCACGTACAGTGTAGGAGGGTTGCCCTTTCTCCACATCCTCGCCAGCATCTGTCATTGACTGACTTGTTAGTTTTAGCCATTCTGAAAGGTGTGAGGTGGTATCTCATTCCGGTTTTGATTTGTATTTCCCTGATGCCGAGTGATGTGGAGCATTTTTTCATGTGTCTGTTGGCCATTTGGATGTATTCTTTGCAGAAATGTCTGTTCATGTCCTCTGCCCATTTCTTGATTGGATTATTTGTTCTTAGGGTGTTGAGTTTGATAAGCTCTTTATAGATTTTGGATAGATACTGGCCCTTTATCTGGTATGTCATTTGCAAAGATCTTCTCCCAGATAACTTCTGACAGTCATCTTTTGGCTTTGTTAACTGTTTCCTTTGCTGTGCAAAAGCTTTTTGATCTGATGAAATCCCAGTAGTTCATTCTTGCCCTTGCTTCCCTTGCCTTTGGCGATGTTCCTAGGAAGAAGTTGCTGCTGCTGAGGTCAAAGAGGTTGCTACCTGTTCTCTCCTCAAGGATTTTGATGGATTCCTTTCTCACTTTATGCTTCTTCATCCATTTCCAGTCTATTTTCATGTGTGGTGTAAGGAAATGGTCCAATTTCATTTTTCTGCATGTGGCTGTTCAATTTCCCCAACACCATTTGTTGAAGAGGCTGTCTTTTTTCCATAGGACATTCCTTCCTGCTTTGTTGAAGATTAGTTGACCATAGAGTTGAGGGTGTATTTCTGGGCTCTCTATTCTGTTCCATTGATCTATGTCTGTTTTGGGGACAGTTCCCTACTATCTTGATGATGACAACTTTGTAATAGAGCTTGAGGTCTGGAATTGTGATGCCAACAACTTTGGCTTTCTTTTTCAATATTCCTCTGGCTCTTCGAGGTATTTTAGGATGATTTGTCCCATTTCTTTGAAAACAATGGATGGGACTTTGATAGGGATTGCATTAAATGTGTAGATTGCTTTAGGTAGCATAGACATTTTCACAATATTTGTTCTTCCAATACAGGAGCATGGAACATTTTTCCATTTCTTTGTGTCTTCTTCAATTTCTTTCATGAGTACTTTAGAGTTTTCTGAGTATAGATTCTTTGTTAGGTTTATTCCTAGGTATCTTAGGGTTTTGCGTGCAGTTGTAAATGGGATTCACTCCTTAATTTCTATTTCTTCAGTCTTGTTGGTATAAAAAAATGCAACCAATTTCTGTTCATTGATTTATATCCTGACACTTTACAGAATTTCTATACAAGTTATAGCAGATTTGGAGTGGAGTCCTTTAAGTTTTCCACATACAGTATCATATCATCTGCAAACAGGGATAGTTTGACTTCTCTTCTGCCAATTTGGCAAAATTTGGATGGCTTTAATTTCTTTTTGTTGTCTGATTGCTGAGGCTAGGACTTCGAGTACAATGTTGAATAGCAGTGGTGATAACGGACATCCCTGCCGTGTTCCTGACCTCAGCGGAAAAGTATTCAGTTTTTCTCCATTGAGAATGATATTTGCAGTGGGTTTTTCATAGATGGCTTTGATAATATTGATAATATGTGCCCTCTATCGCTACACTTTGAAGAGTTTTTTTTAAGATTTAATTTATTTATTTGACAGAGAGAGAGATCACAAATAGGCAGAGAGACAGACAGAGAGAGAGATGAGGAGAAGCAGGCTCCCTGCTGAGCAGGAAGCCCAATGCAGGACTCGATCCCAGGCCCCTGGGATCATGACCTGAGCCGAAGGTAGAGGCTCAACCCACTGAGCCACCCAGGTGGCCCCACTTTGAAGAGTTTTAATCAGGAAGGGATACTGCACTTTGCCAAATGCTTTTTCAGCATCTATGGAGAGTATCATATGGTTCTTGTTCTTTCTTTTATTGATGTGTTGTATCACATTGATTGATTTGCAGATGTTGAACCAACCTTGTAGCCCTGGAATAAATCCCAGTTGGTCGTGGTGAATAATCCTTTTAATGTACTGTTGAATCTTATTGGCTAGTATTTTGGTGAGAATTTTCGCATCTGTGTTCATCAAGGATATTGGTCTGTAGTTCTCTTTTTTGATGGGATCCTTGTCTGGTTTTGGGATCAAGGTGATGCTGGCCTCAGAAAAAAAAGAGTTTGGGAGTTTTCCTTCCATTTCTATTTTTTTGGAACAGTATCATGAGAATAGGAATTAATTCTTCTTTAAATGTTTGGTAGAATTCCCCTGGGAAGCCATCTGGCCCGGGGCTTTTGTTTGTTTGGAGATTGTTGATGACTGTTTCAATCTCCGTACTGGTTATGGGTCTGCTCAGGTTTTCTATTTCTTCCTGGTTCAGTTGTGGTAGTTTATATGTCTCTAGGAATGTATCCATTTCTTACAGATTGTTGAATTTATTGGCGTAGAGTTGCTCATAGTATGTTCTTATAATTGTTTGTATTTCTTTGGTGTTGGTTGTGATCTCTCCTCTTTCATTCATGATTTTATTTATTTGGGTTCTTTCTCTTTTCTTTTTGATAAGTCTGGAAAGGGGTTTATCAATCTTATTAATTCTTTCAAAGAACCAGTTTCCTAATTTCGTTGATTTGTTCTATTGTTTTTTTTTGTTGTTGTTGTTGTTGTTTTGTGGTTTTTGTTTGTTTGCTTCTATTTCATTGATTTCTGCTCTGATCTTTATTATTCCTCTTCGCCTGCTGGGTTTAGGCTTTCCTTGTTGTTCTTTCTCCAACTCCTTTAGGTGTAGGGTTATGTTGTGTATTTGAGATCTGAGAGAGAAGCGTGGTGGCACACGTCTGTCACTGCACTCCCCAGGAGCAAGTCTGGGGAAGGCGCAGCTCGCCGCCCCCAGAGAAGAGAAGGAGCCGTTGGCCTTGTGGTCGGGAAAAGGACGGGAAGCAGGATAGCCTGCCATGGCAGGAAGAGCAGGCCGGTGGCAAGACAAGTGTCACCCGCTCCCTGTGCAGAGAGATGGAAGCCTTGCTGCTAAGGAGACATGAGGGGACGACTAGGGCAGGGAAGCGTGCTCCACTCTGAGGAAGGAGTGTGGGCAGAAGGCAGGCCTGTCCTGTGCCTCTGGTCCCAAGGGGACAGCATCTCCTTGACCTCCTGTCCATAGGGCATACTTGGGCTAGCTACCAGGCGCCATACACAGAACTCGCAGAAACAGCACTCTCGAGAAACGGGTAGATGCCATCTTCCTCCAACATGTGACAGCGTTTGCGGTGGCAGGGAGTTTGCGGGGTAGGAGTGGGGACAATCCCCCAAAGCTCCCCATTTCAGTGAACAGGCGGTGTTCAGGGATCCTGTCGCCTCTCCTCTCCTGTGGGGAATACACTGGCCTTGTCTGCGAATCCGCCTAAGGTCCAGTGCCAAAGGCCAAGCGTTTCCTACACCGGGAGATGGTAGTGTGCATAGAGTGCCATCTTAGGCCACGCACGCTGCTGCAGGGTTTTGACTGTTTCTGCTTAGTTCGGCCTGGCAGGGTGAACCCAGGGCGCCAACATGGAGCCCAGGAAAGCAAGGTCCAAGAGACACCAGCACTCCCGTGACTCTTCTTACCTGATGCGACAGAGCGAACACCCAAAGCCTTTCTGAGGAGGAAGCAGCAGCGAAGTTGGGATCGTGCCAAGATGAAAACCTCTGCAAAAGCATAGCAGTCGCTGGGAAATCAGAGTCGGTTCTGAGGCCTGCTGTTGCTGCTTGCCTGACCCTAGTATTCGCAGCATGATGGGAGAAACCCTCATAGAGCGAAAGCCTCTTTGCCCTGGCATCTCTTCTGGGAAAGCACAGCATTCTTTGGGAAATGAGTCCGGTCTGAGGGATGCTCCTGTGCGCCTGAGCTGGTCTCCTCAGCATGGTGTAATAAACCCGCATGGAGCGAAATCCTCTATGCTTGAGCATCCCCTCTGCCTGAGAGAGAAGGGCGTTTGCGCCTGTGGAAAGAGCCTTAAGCAAAGAGACCTGTTTTTCAGTGCGGTCACCAGGAGCATGTCTGTGGAAGGTGCAGCACGCTGCACGGGGAGAAGAGGTGGAGCCGTTGGCGTTCGGGTCTGGACACGTTTGCGAAGCAGGAGAGCTGGCCCTGGCATGCACAGTGGCCGGTGGAAATACAAGTGTCACCCGCTCCCAGTGCAGAGAGACAGAAGCCTGGCTGCTAAGGAGACAGGAGGGGATGAGTAGGGCAGGGCGCATGCTCCACTCTTAGGAAGGAGTCTGGGCAGAAAGCATGCCTCTCCTGAACCTCTGGGCCCAAGGAGACAGCAGCTCCTTGGCCACCCGTCCCTGGGGCAGATATGCGCTAGCCACCAGGCGCCTACTCTGAACTCGCAGAAACTGCTCCCGAAAATGACGGGGAGTCACGTGCCGTCTTCCACCAGGATGTGGAAGCTCGGAGGAGGCACAGGGTTTAAGGGGAAGGAGTGGGCACAGTCCCCCAAAGCTCCCTAATCTGTGCACGGTCCATGTGCAGGGATCCTGTCGCCTCCTCTCTCCTGTGGTGAAGGCACTGGCCTAGACTCCGAGGCTGCCTGAGACCCGGAGCAAAAGGCAAAGCCTAACCTACCCCAGGAGATGGTCATAGGCCTAGAGTGCCATGCTAGGCCAAGCACGCTGCTGCAGGGTTGTGACTGTGTCTGCTTAGTCCAGCATAGCAAGGTGAATCCCGGGCTTAAACTCGGGGACCGGGAAAGCAAGTCCCAAGAGGTACCAGCTCTCCCGCGGCTCTTCTTCCCTCCCTCGCAGAGTGAATACCCAAAGCCTTTCTGAGGAAGCAGCAGCGAAGTGTGTTCGCCCAAGCCAAAGCCTCTGTGAGAGCACAGCATTCGCTGAGAAATGTTCTGCGGGCTGCTGCTGCTTGCCTGAGCCCAGTCTCACGGTGGGAGAAACTCGCATACAGCGAAAGCCTCTTTGCCTGGGCATCTCTCCTGGGAAAGCACAGCGTTCCTTTGGAAATCAGAGTTGGTTTTTGGGATGCTGCTGCTGCTTGCCTGAACTAGTGTCCGCAGCTCGGTGGAAGATACCCGCATGGAGCGAAATACTCTTTGCCCTAGCATCCCCTCTGCCTGAGAGAGAAGCCAAGTGTGGGGAAGGTGCAGCACGCCGCCCCCGGAGAAGAGAAGGAGCCCTTGGCCTTTGGGTCGGGAAACGCTCGGGAAGCAATTTAGCCTGCCGTGGCCGGAACAGCAGGGCGGTGGCAAGACAAGTGTCACCCGCTCCCTGTGCGGAGAGATGGAAGCCTGGCTCCTAAGGAGACATGAGGGGACGACTAGGGCAGGGACGCGTGCTCCACTCTGAGGAAGGAGTGTGGGCAGAGGGCAGGCCTGTCCTGTGCCTCTGGTCCCAAGGGGACAGCATCTCCTTCACCACCTGTCCATAGGGCATACTTGGGCTAGCTACCAGGCGCCATACCCGGAACTCACAGAAACAGCTCCCTCGAGAAAAGGGCAGTCAGATGCCATCTTCCTCCAACATGTGACAGCGTTTACAGTGGCAGGAAGTTTGCGCGGTAGGAGTGGGGACAATGCCCCAAAGCTCCCCATTTCAGTGAACGGGCGGTGTTCAGGGATCCTGTCTCCTCTCCGCTCCTGTGGGGAAGGCACTGGCCTTGTCCGCGAATCCGCCTGAGGTCCAGTGCCAAAGGCCAAGCGTTGCCTACACCGGGCTATGGTACTGTGCATAGAGTGCCATCCTAGGCTACGTACGCTACTGCAGTGTGTTCGCTCTGATGCGGCAGGGAACAACAGCCCTGGGAGAGCTGTTGCCTCTTGGGACGTCCTTTCCCGGGCTCTAAGTTCACGCCGGGGGTTCACCTTGCTATGCCGAACTAAGCAGACACAGTCACAACCCTGCAGCAGCGTGCTTGGCCTAGCATGGCACTCTATGCCTATGACCATGTCCTCGGGTACGTAAGGTTTGGCCCTTTACTCTGTTGCTCAGGCGGATTCTCGGACTAGGCCAGTGCTTTCCCAGCGGAGATGCCCAGGCAAAGAGGCTTTCGCTGTTTGCGGGTTTCTCCCACCACGAGACTGGGCTCAGCAAGAAGCAGAAGCCCGCAGAACATTTCTCAGCGAATGCTGTGCTTTCGCAGAGGCTTTGTCTTGGAACGAGCAGCACTTTGCTGCTGCATCCTCAGCAAGGCTTCAGTCGCGACAGGGAAGAAGAGCTGCGGGAGAGCTAGTGCCTCTTGGGCCTTGCTTTCCTGGGCTCAATGTTCGCGTCCTGGGTTCACCCTGACAGGCCGTACTAAACAGACACAGCCACAACCCTGCAGTAGCGTGCGTAGACTAGGATGGCACTCTATGCACACTATCATCTCCCAGTGTAGGCATCGCTTGGCCTTTTACACTCACGCTCAGGCGGATTCTCGGACTAGGCCAGTGCTTTCCACACAGGAAAGAAGAGGTGACAGGATCCCTGCACACAGCCCGTGCACTGAATACGGAGCTTTGGGGGACTGTGCCCACTCCTTCGCCTTAAACCCCGTGCCTCCTCCAGGCTTCCACATCCTGGAGGAAGACGGCACCTGCCTCCCCGTTATTTCAGGGAGCTGTTTTTGCGAGTTCAGCGTAGGCACCTGGTGGCTAGCGCATGTCTGGCCCAGGGACAGGTGGCCAAGGATTTCGCTCCATGCGGGTTTATTACACCGTGCTGAGGAGACCAGTTCAGGCAAACAGGAGCATCCCTCAGACCGGACTCTGATTTCCCAAAGAATGCTGTGCTATACCAGAGGGGATGCCAGGGCAAAGAGGCTTTCGCTCTATGCGGGTTCTCCCATCGTGCTGCAATTACCAGGCTAAAGCAAGCAGCAACAGCAGCCCTGAGATCTGACTCTAATTTCCCAGCGACTACTATGCTTTTGCAGAGGTTTTCAGCATGGCAGGAACCGCACTTCGCTGCTGCTTCCTCAGAAAGGCTTTGGGTGTTCACTCTGCGCGGCAGCGAAGAAGAGCCGCGGGAGAGCTGGTGCCTCTTGGGACTTGCTTTCCCGGGCTCCGAGGTTACGCCCGGGATTCACCTTGCTATGCGGAACTAAGCAGACACAGTCACAACCCTGCAGCAGCGTGCTTGGCCTAGCATGGCACTCTATGCCTATGACCATCTTATGTGGTAGGTTAGGCTTTGCCATTTGCTCCGGCTCTCAGGCCGACTCCGGGTCTAGGCCAGTGCCTTCACCACAGGAGAGAGGAGGCGACAGGATCCCTGCACTAGGCCCGTGCGCAGATTAGGGAGCTGTGGGGGACTGTGCCCACTCCTTCCCCTTAAACACCATGCTTCCTCCGAGCTTCCCCATCATGGAGGAAGACGGCATCTGACTCCGCATTATTTCTGAGAGCTGATTCGTCGAGTTCAGAGTAGGCGCCTGGTGGCTAGCGCATGTCTGCCCCAAGGACAGCTGGCCAAGGAGCTGCTGTCTCCTTGGGCCCAGAGGCTCAGGACAGGCATGCTTTCTGCCCAGATTCCTTCCTAAGAGTGGAGCACGCGCCCTGCCCTACGCATCCCTTCCTGTCTCCTTAGCAGCCAGGCTTCTGTCTCTCTGCACTGGGAGCCGGGGATACTTGTATTGCCGGCTCTCCTGCTTCGCAATCTTTTCCAGACCAGAAGTCCAACGGCTCCTGCTCTTCTCTCCGGCAGCTTGCTGAACTTTCCACACATATGCTCCTGGGGAGCAGAGTGAAAAAATTTCCCTTTCCTTAAGGCTCTTTCCACAGGTGCAATCGCGCTTCTCTCCCATGCAGCGGGGATGCCCAGGCATAGAGGATTCCGCTCCATATGGGTTTATTACACCGTGCTGAGGAGACCAGCTCAAGCAAACAGGAGCATCCCTCAGACCGGACTCTGATTTCCCAAAGAATGCTGTGCTTTCCCAGAGGGGATGCCAGGGCAAAGAGGCTTTCGCTCCATGCGGGTTTATCCCATCGTTCTGCAAATACTAGGCTAAAGCAAGCAGCAACAGCAGCTCTCAGATCCGACTCTAATTTCCCAGCGACTGCTATGCTTTCGCAGAGGTTTTCACATGGCACGAACCGCACTTCGCTGCTGCTTCCTCAGAAAGGCTTTGGGTGATCACTCTGCGCGGGAGGGAAGAAGAGCCGCGGGAGAGCTGTTGCCTCTTGGGACTTGCTCTCCCGGTCTCCGAGTTTACGCCCGGGATTCACCTTGCTATGCTGAACTAAGCAGACACAGTCACAACCCTGCAGCAGCGTGCTTGGCCTAGCATGGCACTCTATGCCTATGACCATTTCCTGGGGTAGGTTAGGCTTTGGCTTTTGCTCCGGCTCTCAGGCAACCTAGGGGTCTAGGCCAGTGCCTTCACCACAGGAGAGAGGAGGCGACAGGATCCCTACACACGGCCCGTGCACAGATTAGAGAGTTTGTGGGACTGTGCCCACTCCTTCCCCTTAAACCTCGTGCCTCCTCCGAGCTTCCACATCCTGGAGGAAGATGGCATCTGACTCCCCGTTATTTCAGGGAGCTGTTTCTGCGAGTTCAGAGTAGGCGCCTGGTGGCTAGCGCATGTCTGCCCCAGGGACGGGTGGCCAAGGAACTGCTGTCTCCTTGGGCCCAGAGTTAAGGACAGGCATGCTCTCCGCCCAGACACCTTCCCAAGAGTGGAGCACGTGCCCTGCCCTACTCATCCTCTCCTATCTCCTTAGCAGCTAGGCTTCTGTCTCTCTGCACTGGGAGTGGGTGACATTTGTATTTCCTCCGGGTGCTGTGCCTTCCAGGGCCGGTCTCCTGCTTCGCAACCTTTTCGAGACCATGGCCAACAGCACTTGCTCTTCTCCCCGAGCAGCGTGCTGCACCTACCACAGACTACTCCTTGGGACCGCCCTGAAAAACGTGTCCCTTTTCTTTAATGCTCTTTCCAGAGGCGCAACGGCGCTTCTCTCTCAGGCAGAGGGGATGCCCAGGCATAGAGGATTTCGCTCCCTGCGGGTTTATTACACCGTGCTGAGGAGACCAGCTCACGCAAACAGGAGCATAACTCAGACCGGAATCTGATTTCCGAAATAATGGTGTGCTTTCCCAGAGGGGATGCCAGGGCAAAGAGGCTTTCGCTCTATGCGGGTTTCTCCCATTGTGCTGCGAATACGAGTCTAAAGCAAGCAGCAACAGCAGCCCTCAGATCCGACTCTGATTTCCCAGGGAATACTATGCTTACGCAGAGGTTTTCAGCTTGGCACGAACCGCACTTCGCTGCTGCTTCCTCAGAAAGGCTTTGGGTGTTCACTCTGCGCGGCAGTGAAGAAGAGCCTCGGAGGAGCTGGTGCCTCTTGGGACTTGCTTTCCCGGGCTCCGAGGTTACGCCCGGGATTCACCTTGCTATGCCGAACTAAGCAGACACAGTCACAACCTTGCAGCTGCGTGCTTGGCCGAGCATGGCACTCTATGCCTATGACCATCTCCCTGGGTAGGTTAGACTTTGCCTTTTGCTCCGGCTCTCAGGCAGACTCGGGGTCTAGGCCAATGCCTTCACCACAAGAGCGAGGAGGCGACAGGATCCCTGCACACGGCCCGTGCACAGATTAGGGAGATTTGGGGCACTGTGCCCACTCCTTCCCCTTAAACCCCGTGCCTCCTCCAAGCTTCCACTTCCTGGAGGAAGACGGCATCTGACTCCCCGTCATTTCAGGGAGCTGTTTCTTCGAGTTCAGCGTAGGCGTCTTGTGGCTAGCGCATGTCTGCCCCAAGGACAGGTGTCCAAGGAGATGCTGTCTCCTTGGGACCAGACGCACAGTACAGGCATGCTTTCTGCCCAGATTCCTTCCTAAGAGTGGAGCAAGCGCCTCTGCCCTAGTTCGTCCCCTCATGTCTCCTTAGGAGCCAGGCTTCCATCTCTCTGCACAGGGAGCGGGTGACACTTGTTTTGCCACCGGCCTGCTGTTCGTGCCACGGCAGGCTATCCTGCTTCCCGAGCGTTTCCCGACCCCAAGGCCAACGGCTCCTTCTCTTCTCCGGGGGCGGCGTGCTGCGCCTTCCCAACACTTGGCTTCTCTCTCAGGCAGAGGGGATGCTAGGGCAAAGAGTATTTCGCTCCATGCGGGTATCTTCCACCGAGCTGCGGACACTAGATCAGGCAAGCAGCAGCGGCATCCCCAAACCCAACTCTGATTTCCCAAGGAACGCTGTGCTTTCCCAGGGGAGATACCCAGGAAAGAGGCTTTCGCTGTATGCGGGTTTCTCCCACCGCGAGACTGAGCTCAGGCAAGCAGCAGCAGCCCGCAGAACATTTCTCAGCGAATGCTGTGCTCTCCCTGAGGCTTTGGCTTGGAGTGAAAAGCACTTCGCTGCTGCTTCCTCAGAAAGGCTTTGGGTGTTCTCTCTGCGTGGCATGGAAGAAGAGCCGCGGGAGAGCTGGTGCCTCTTGGGACTTGCTTTCCCAAGCTCCGAGTTTATGCCTGGGATTCATCTTGTTATGCCGAACTAAGCAGACACAGTCACAACCCTGCAGCTGCGTGCTTGGCCTAGCATGGCACTCTATGCCTATGACCATCTCCTGGGGTAGGTTAGGCTTTTCCTTTTGCTCCAGATATCAGGCAGCCTCGGGGTCTAGGCCAGAGCCTTCACCACAGGAGAGGGGAGGCTACAGGATCTCTGCACTCGGGCGTGCACAGATTAGGGAGCTTTGGGGGACTGTGCCCACTCCTTCCCCTTAAACCCGGAGCCTCCTCCAATCTTCCACATCCTGGTGGAAGACGGCATCTGACTCCCCGTTATTTCAGGGAGCTGTTTCTGCGAGTTCAGCGTAGGCGCCTGGTGGCTAACGCATGTCTGCCCCAGGGACTGGTGGCCAAGGAGCTGCTCTCTCCTTGGGCCCAGAGGTTCAGGACAGGCATGCTCTCTGCCCAGACTCCTTCAAAGAGTGGAGCACGTGCCCTGCCCTACTCATCCCCTTCTGTCTCCTTAGCCGTCAGGCTTCTGTCTCTCTCACTGGGAGTGGGTGACACTTGTATTTCCACCGGCCGCTGTGCCTGCCAGGGCCGGCTCTCCTGCTTCGCAACCGTGTCCAGACCCGAACGCCAACGGCTCCAGCTCTTCTCCCCGTGCAGCGTGCTTCACCTTCCACAGACATGCTCCTGGTGACCGCACTGAAAAACAGGTCCCTTTGCTTAAGGCTGTTTCCACAGGCGCAAACGCGCTTCTCTCTCAGGCAGAGGGGATTCCCAGGCATAGAGGATTTCGCTCCATGCGGGTTTATTACACCATGCTGAGGAGACCAGCTCAGGCGCACAGGAGCATCCCTCAGACCGGACTCATTTCCCAAAGAATGCTGTGCTTTCCCAGAAGAGATGCCAGGGCAAAGAGGCTTTCGCTCTATGAGGGTTTCTCCCATCATGCTGCGAATACTAGGGTCAGGCAAGCAGCAACAGCAGGCCTCAGAACCGACTCTGATTTCCCAGCGACTGCTATGCTTTTGCAGAGGTTTTCATCTTGGCACGATCCCAACTTCGCTGCTGCTTCCTCCTCAGAAAGGCTTTGGGTGTACGCTCTGTCGCATCAGGTAAGAAGAGTCACGGGAGTGCTGGTGTCTCTTGGACCTTGCTTTCCTGGGCTCCATGTTGGCGCCCTGGGTTCACCCTGCCAGGACGAACTAAGCAGACACAGTCAAAACCCTGCAGCAGCGTGCGTGGCCTAAGATGGCACTCTATGCACACTACCATCTCCCGGTGTAGGCAACGCTTGGCCTTTGGCACTGGACCTCGGGCGGATTGGCGGACAAGGCCAGTGCCTTCCCCACAGGAGAGGAGAGGCGACAGGATCCCTGAACCCCGCCCGTTCACTGAAATGGGGAGCTTTGAGGAATTGTCCCCACTCCTACCCCGCAAACTCCCTGCCACCGTCAACTCTGTCACATGTTGGAGGAAGATGGCATCTGACTGCCCGTTTCTCGAGGGAGCTGTTTCTGCGAGTTCTGTGTATGGCGCCTGGTAGCTAGCCCAAGTATGCCCTATGGACAGGAGGTCAAGGAGATGCTGTCCCCTTGGGACCAGAGGCACAGGACAGGCCTGCCTTCTGCCCACACTCCTTCCTCAGAGTGGAGCACGCTTCCCTGCCCTAGTCGTCCCCTCATGTCTCCTTAGCAGCAAGGCTTCCATCTCTCTGCACAGGGAGCGGGTGACACTTGTCTTGCCACCGGCCTGCTCTTCCTGCCATGGCAGGCTACCCTGCTTCCCGTCCTTTTCCCGACCACAAGGCCAACGGCTCCTTCTCTTCTCTGGGGGCGGCGAGCTGCGCCTTCCCCAGACTTGCTCCTGGGGAGTGCAGTGACAGACGTGTGCCACCACGCTTCTCTCTCAGATCTCAAATACACAACATAACCCTACACCTAAAGGAGTTGGAGAAAGAACAACAAGGAAAGCCTAAACCCAGCAGGCGAAGAGGAATAATAAAGATCAGAGCAGAAATCAATGAAATAGAAGCAAACAAACAAAAACCACAAAACAACAACAACAACAACAACAAAAACAATAGAACAAATCAACGAAATTAGGAAACTGGTTCTTTGAAAGAATTAATAAGATTGATAAACCCCTTTCCAGACTTATCAAAAAGAAAAGAGAAAGAACCCAAATAAATAAAATCATGAATGAAAGAGGAGAGATCACAACCAACACCAAAGAAATACAAACAATTATAAGAACATACTATGAGCAACTCTACGCCAATAAATTCAACAATCTGTAAGAAATGGATACATTCCTAGAGACATATAAACTACCACAACTGAACCAGGAAGAAATGGAAAACCTGAGCAGACCCATAACCAGTACGGAGATTGAAACAGTCATCAACAATCTCCGAACAAACAAAAGCCCCGGGCCAGATGGCTTCCCAGGGGAATTCTACCAAACATTTAAAGAAGAATTAATTCCTATTCTCATGATACTGTTCCAAAAAAATAGAAATGGAAGGAAAACTCCCAAACTCTTTTTTTTCTGAGGCCAGCATCACCTTGATCCCAAAACCAGACAAGGATCCCATCAAAAAAGAGAACTACAGACCAATATCCTTGATGAACACAGATGCGAAAATTCTCACCAAAATACTAGCCAATAAGATTCAACAGTACATTAAAAGGATTATTCACCACGACCAACTGGGATTTATTCCAGGGCTACAAGGTTGGTTCAACATCTGCAAATCAATCAATGTGATACAACACATCAATAAAAGAAAGAACAAGAACCATATGATACTCTCCATAGATGCTGAAAAAGCATTTGGCAAAGTGCAGTATCCCTTCCTGATTAAAACTCTTCAAAGTGGGGCCACCTGGGTGGCTCAGTGGGTTGAGCCTCTACCTTCGGCTCAGGTCATGATCCCAGGGGCCTGGGATCGAGTCCTGCATTGGGCTTTCTGCTCAGCAGGGAGCCTGCTTCTCCTCATCTCTCTCTCTGTCTGTCTCTCTGCCTATTTGTGATCTCTCTCTCTGTCAAATAAATAAATTAAATCTTAAAAAAAAACTCTTCAAAGTGTAGCGATAGAGGGCACATATTATCAATATTATCAAAGCCATCTATGAAAAACCCACTGCAAATATCATTCTCAATGGAGAAAAACTGAATACTTTTCCGCTGAGGTCAGGAACACGGCAGGGATGTCCGTTATCACCACTGCTATTCAACATTGTACTCGAAGTCCTAGCCTCAGCAATCAGACAACAAAAAGAAATTAAAGCCATCCAAATTTTGCCAAATTGGCAGAAGAGAAGTCAAACTATCCCTGTTTGCAGATGATATGATACTGTATGTGGAAAACTTAAAGGACTCCACTCCAAATCTGCTATAACTTGTATAGAAATTCTGTAAAGTGTCAGGATATAAATCAATGAACAGAAATTGGTTGCATTTTTTTATACCAACAAGACTGAAGAAATAGAAATTAAGGAGTGAATCCCATTTACAACTGCACGCAAAACCCTAAGATACCTAGGAATAAACCTAACAAAGAATCTATACTCAGAAAACTCTAAAGTACTCATGAAAGAAATTGAAGAAGACACAAAGAAATGGAAAAATGTTCCATGCTCCTGTATTGGAAGAACAAATATTGTGAAAATATCTATGCTACCTAAAGCAATCTACACATTTAATGCAATCCCTATCAAAATCCCATCCATTGTTTTCAAAGAAATGGGACAAATCATCCTAAAATACATATGGAACCAGAAAATACCTCGAAGAGCCAGAGGAATATTGAAAAAGAAAGCCAAAGTTGTTGGCATCACAATTCCAGACCTCAAGCTCTATTACAAAGTTGTCATCATCAAGATAGTAGGGAACTGTCCCCAAAACAGACATAGATCAATGGAACAGAATAGAGAGCCCAGAAATACACCCTCAACTCTATGGTCAACTAATCTTCAACAAAGCAGGAAGGAATGTCCTATGGAAAAAAGACAGCCTCTTCAACAAATGGTGTTGGGGAAATTGAACAGCCACATGCAGAAAAATGAAATTGGACCATTTCCTTACACCACACATGAAAATAGACTGGAAATGGATGAAGAAGCATAATGTGAGAAAGGAATCCATCAAAATCCTTGAGGAGAGAACAGGTAGCAACCTCTTTGACCTCAGCAGCAGCAACTTCTTCCTAGGAACATCGCCAAAGGCAAGGGAAGCAAGGGCAAGAATGAACTACTGGGATTTCATCAGATCAAAAAGCTTTTGCACAGCAAAGGAAACAGTTAACAAAGCCAAAAGATGACTGTCAGAAGTTATCTGGGAGAAGATCTTTGCAAATGACATACCAGATAAAGGGCCAGTATCTATCCAAAATCTATAAAGAGCTTATCAAACTCAACACCCTAAGAACAAATAATCCAATCAAGAAATGGGCTGAGGACATGAACAGACATTTCTGCAAAGAATACATCCAAATGGCCAACAGACACATGAAAAAATGCTCCACATCACTCGGCATCAGGGAAATACAAATCAAAACCGGAATGAGATACCACCTCACACCTTTCAGAATGGCTAAAACTAACAAGTCAGTCAATGACAGATGCTGGCGAGGATGTGGAGAAAGGGCAACCCTCCTACACTGTACGTGGGAATGCAAGCTGGTGCAACCACTCTGGAAAACAGCATGGAGGTGCCTCAAAAAGCTGAAAATAGAAGTACCCTATGACCCAGTGATTGTAGTACTGGGTATATACCCTAAAGATACAAACGTGGCATTCTGAAGGGGCACATGCACCCAAATGTTTATAGCAGCAATGTCCACAATAGTTAAACTATGGAAAGAACCTAAATGTCCTTCAACGGATCAATCAATAAATAAGATGTGGTATATATGTAAAATGGGATACTGTGCAGCCATCAAAAAAATGAAATCCTGCTATTTGTGATGACATGGATGGAACTAGAGGGTATTATGCTTGGCGAAATAAATCAATCTGAGAAAGACAACTATCATATGATCTCCCTGATATGATGAAGTGGAGATGCAACATAGGCGGTTTCGGGCGTACGAAAAGAAAAATAAAAGAAGATGGGATTGGGAGGGAGACAAACCATAAAAGACTGAATCTCACAAAACAGAATGAGGGTTGCTGGGGGGAGGTGTGTTGGGAGAGGATGGTGGGGGTATGGACATTGGGGAGAGCAGGTGCTATGGTGAGTGATGGTGACTGCGGTGAAATGTGTAAACCTGGTGATTCACAGACCTGTACCCCTAGGGATAAAAACACATTATATGTTTATAAAAAAATTTTAAAAAATAATTTAAAAAATCCATTAAAGAAAAAACACATATTGCAAGCCCAGAGCTAATCTCATATTCAATCAAAAAAGTTTGAAAGTTTTCCCCTTAAAGATCAGAAAAAAGACAAGTGTGTCCACTTTCACTACTCTCATTTGACATAGTACTGGATGTCCTAGCCAGAGAAACAAGGAACACAAAGAAATAAAAGACTCCAAAAAAAAAAAAAAAGGAAGAAGTAAAATTTTCTTTTTTTGGATAACATGAACTTACATGTAAAAAAATCCTAAAAACTTCACAAAAAATTTTGAATAAACAAATTTAATAAAGCTGCCAAATACAAGATCAATATATAAAAGACAGGAATTTTGTTTTGTTTCGTTTTTTTAAAATAGTTTTTCATGTCATCCTTGCTCAGTGATCACGCTAATCTTCTCTGCATCATTCCAATTTTAGTATATGTGCTGCCAAAGTAAGCACAAGACAGGAGCATTTTAACACTCTAATGATGAACTATCTGAAAAAATAAAGAGAACAATCTAATTCACAATAGCATCAAAAATAACAAAATACTTAGGAAAAGATTTAACTAAGAAGATGAAAGATCTGTACCCCATAAACTATGACATTGATAAAGAATTTGAAGGAGACATAAATGGAAAGATAGCTCATATTTATGAATGGTAAGAATTAACATTGTTAAAATGTCCATACTACCGAAAACCATCTGTAAATTCAATTCCTATCAAAAATCCAATGTTAGGGGCGCCTGGGTGGCTCAGTGGGTTAAGCCGCTGCCTTCGGCTCAGGTCATGATCCCAGGGTCCTGGGATCGAGCCCTGCATCAGGCTCTCAGCTCAGCACGAAGCTGCTACCTCTTCTCTCTCTGCCTGCCTCTCTGCCTGCTTGTCATCTCTCTCTGTCAAATAAATAAATAAAAAATCTTTTTAAAAAATCCAATATTTTTTTTTACAGAAGTAAAGAATCCTAAAATTTATATGAGACCATAAAAGACAACAAATAATTAAAGCAGTTCTGAGAAAGAATGAAGAAGCGAAATTACACTTCTTGATTTGAAACTATACTACAAAGCCCTCATGCTCAAAACAATAAAGTATACTGGCATAAAAACAGACCAGTAAACAAGTAGAACAGAATTGAGAGTCCAGAAATAAATCCTTTCATACAGTCACCTAATATTTGACAGGGGCCAACATATATAATGGGTAAAGATAGTCTGTTCAATAAATGATATTTAAAACTGAATAGTCACATAAACCAGCATGAAACTGGAACCTTATATCACTCATAAATCTTAACTTGAAATAGATTAAAGACTTAAATGTGATGCATGAAACTAAATTTCCTAAAGGAAAACATAGGAAAAATTCTCCTGGACATTGGTCTTGCCAATAGTTTTTTGGATACCAGGCCAAAAACACAAGCAAAAAAAGCAAAAATAAATACATGGTATTACATCAAAGTAAAGTTTCTGCATTGCCAAAAAAACCCAAAAGGGAATGAAAACACAATCCACAGAATGGAAGAAAATACTTACAAATCTTATATCTGAAAAGAGGTTAATAACCAACAGATACAAATAGAAAATAATATATAATTTAAAAAATAGCAAAAGGATATCAATAGACTTTTTTTTCAAAAAAGTTATATAAATGACCAACAGGAGCATTAAAAAGTGCTCAACGTAAAAACTCAGGGCAAAGTCATTATGTTGTTGTTGTTGTTGTTTACCTCTGAAAAACACAACAAGATATTACTACCTATTAGAATATATAAAACCAAAAAATTAAAACTGACAAATTTTGGTAAATATTGGGGAAAATGGGGAACTTATGTACTGTGATAGGGATATAAATTTGTATGGAAAACAGTATGGAGATTATTCATATTATTAAAAGTAAAATCACCATATGATTCAGTAATCCCACCTCTAGGTATATATCTAAAGGAAACGAAGTCACTATTCGAAGACATATCTGCACTCTTATGTTCATTATAAAATTATTAACTCTAAGCAAGAGATGGAAATAACTTCAGTATCCATATTGGGTGAATGGATAAAATAAGTATGGTAAATATATACTATGGAATACTACTGAACCATGAAAAATTAAGAAATACTGCCATTTACAACAGCATGGATGGATCTTGAAGGTCTTATACTAAGTGAAATATTTCAAAGATTTTATATATATTTTAATTTATGTATTATGATATCCCTTACATACAGAATCTGAAGAAAAAGCAAACTAATGGAAACTTAGAGTTGAGTTGACAAGAGGTGAACCTGGGGTGGAATAAGGTGGTCAAAGGGTACAAACTTGCAACTATAATATGAAAAAGTTCTGGGGATCTTATGTACAGTATGATGATCATAGTTAATAATATATACATACATTTTTATTGTGCTTCCCTTTATTAAACTTTGCATATATCACATTCTTACAAGTTGAAAGTTTATATCAATCTTGTATAAAAGAGGTCTGCTGCCACCATTTTTCTAACGACATTTGTTCATTTTGTGTCTCTCTGTCACATGTTGGTAATTCTTGCAATATTTCAAGTTTTTTCATTATTATTGTATTTGTTATGGTGATCTGTGATCAGTAATTATGACCCACTGAAAACTCAGAACTAGTTTACTTAAGGTATATACCTTGTTTTTTCTTAAAGGCATAATGCTTTTGAACAGTGCAGTATAGTGTTTATTTTTTATATGCACTGGGAAACATAATTTTTTATTTGCACTGAGAAACCAAAAAAAAATAATAATAATAATAATTTGACTTAGTTTATTGAGATAATCACTTTATTGAGGCGGTCTGGAACAAAACCCACAAGACCTCTGAAGTTTATCTCTACGGTACTATATACATAAAAGTTGCTAAGAGAGTAGATCTTAAAATTCCTTACCATACATGCATAAAAAACAGTGGCAACTATATGAGATAGTAGATGTATTAACATTTTTATGTAGATTATATTGCAATACAGATGTATGCCAATTTATCAAATTGTACAAAATTTACACAATGTTAAAAGTTTGCAATGTTATAAGAAATCATTTCTTATATTTATAAATTATAATATGTCGATTATTTTTCAATAAAGCTGGAAAAAACTTTTTGTAGAATTAATCTATTTTTCAAAAAAGGAAGTAAGGAAGTAGAAACTGCATCTAACTCTGAAATAATCGAATATAAAATCCATTTTAGTTCTATACACTGGGACAAAAACTATTACTTAGTTTACAATGAAGGAGTACTTAGGAAGCATGAAGGATGGTCTATAAATAAGGCTGAAAGAGCTCAGTTTTAAGGTTTAAATTTAAAATCTTCTTTTGAAATACTAAACTGACCACCCAGTTTTCCAAACATAAATGTCTTAACTGCATGAATTTATTTCATACAACTCTATCATCTAGTTTCATAAGAAAGCAGCATGCAAATTTTGAATAAGACAGACTTGCTTAAGTTTCTTTATGTTCAACAGTAAAGGATACTTCCCTAAAAAGAAGAAAAATCAGCGTATTTATTATGATAATTATTATTCATAATGAGATTCATATTGAATTAGGGAATATATATCCTCAGAGGGGGTAAAGTAAAATGAAATTTATTTTGGTAAATGTGTCTATGAATAGTCAATACAATGCCTCAATATAAATGAATATTATCATTTTGAACAATTTAATTACTATTATTAGAATTATTATAAGTATAAAAATAGCTATCATTTTAGCATGGAATATGAGATTCTCATGCTCCATGCTTCATCACATCCACACAACAATTCTGCATAATAAGTATTATCATCACCATTTCATGGGTGAAAACACTGAGGCTAACACATTTAGATAACTGGTTTATGATTACATGGCTAGTAAGGATGCATCACACTAATTTAGGCTTTATGATTTCAGAATTGTACTCTTTCCACTGCACATTCTATTACTCTGTAAATACTTGGCTTGTTTTCATTTAGTTCTTTAATTGTATTCATGTGGTGATGGCTTAAAGCTTCATTTAAAGGAAGCTTAAAAAATTCATTTAACCAAAAGCTCCCAAGAATTAAAAATGTCATGGATATCATTAGTTAATGGGTAACTATATATTTTCCACTCTAGTGAGATAACAATCAGAGTATTTTTCTAAGTTTTAGTCTCTGAGTGTTCAAAAGGACTTTGTTAAAATAGAAATATTTAGACAAAGGTGATCAAAACTCTGGATCAGGTCACCTTAAGATAAATATTAGGAAACTGAGGAAACAAATGGAGATTTGAACACTGAGCTATGATATAATGAATGGTTTAAAGTATTTAGTAGAGCATAGAAAAGCCCTTTAAAGCCTGGGCTTAGCCTAGCATTGCAGCTTCTGGGATATCTCTCTATCTATCATCTACCTACCTATCTATCTATCTAGATATAAATTTGAAAACTTTTTCAACTTAAAGATTTTGAGAAATAGAACATAATTAGCACCATAGAAGATCTGTTTATGATAACAACCTAGCCCCTCCTCCCAGTTTGTTAATATTCTCTCTTATTTAATGTAACATTGTGCAAATAGACCACTACTGATCTGCCATTATGAATGAAATAACTATAATCATCTGTTTGCATATCCTGGTGAAAATATTCATTTAGTTCCATGTTGTATTTCTAGGAATGGACCAAATTTTTTTTTTAATTTTTAAGTTTTCTAAATATTGTCCAACTTACCTCATATGTTTTTATTATGTGCACTGTCATTCCTTCACATTCTTGCAAGACATTTTCACTGTTGCCCAATATGGTAAGTGTGTAATAGTATGTCATTCCAGGTTTTCATTTATTTTTAATTTAATTTAATTGAATTCCAGATTCATAATAAAGATAAACAGTTTTTATATATGAGTGGCCATTTGGATTACCCTTTCTGTAAAGTACATGCTCAAATCTTTTGATATCTTAACATTGTGTCATACTGATTTCTTGAAGAGTAGATTTTCTGAATGAACTTTTAGCTGTGTAGGTCTTCTCTATTTTATTATGAACTTGTTTTCATTTCAAAATCTTTATATTTATTTTCATAAACTGCTTTTATTTTGTTTTGTCTATTATCTATCTATCTATCTATTTATTTGCAAGCAAGAGAGCGAGCGAGCAAGTGAGAGCATAGGGAGGGATAGAAAAAGAAGGGAAAAGAATCTTAAGCAGGCTCCAGGCTCAGCACAGAGCCCAACACTGGGCTCTATTTCACAACCCTGACATCATGACCTGAGCCAAAATGAAAGAAAGAAAATAAAAATAAGGTGTTAAAAAAAAAGGAAAAAGAATTGGAGGTTTAATTAAGTGAGCCACCCAGGCACCCCTGTGGTATCTTAAATTAGCTGTCATATCTTTAAAGTTCTAGAGTATCCATTTAATTCATTTATAAAATCTTTCTCAATATCATTTTTAGTTTCAGTTTTTTGTTCAATTTGCTTCCCCTCTCATTTCTTTGAGCAGAGTAATCAAGCCATTTTACAATCTTTATTGATCATTTTAACATCATACTTAATCCCATTTTGTCTATCAAATATTGTTAATGGTTTTTCTCTGTGTGCTCTGTTACATTTTGCTATGTTCAAGGCATTATATTTGAAACTCTTATTGAGTAGGGATAATTAAGAGCTATAATAATGGTATGGTCCTCCTTGGCAGGATTTTCTCTTATATCTGAGACTCTACAAGACAATCATATTCCAAATTCAGTGATTGACTTTCTCAGTTTACACAGAAGGCAAGGTAGGCTATAGTCTTATTTCTGCTTCTCCTTGTGCTTTGGGGATCTCAACTTAAATTTGGGTTGTACCAAAGTTTTCAAATTTGATTGCTGCTGGATTTTGAATTTTGTTTCTCTAGTATCAAGTGTCTATTAAAAACACAGCTCAGTGTGTTTTAGCAGTTTCAAATGCTCTCATAGCTAAAATGGCTTCAGGCATATATCTCTAGACTCTCATTGTGTTTCGTATTTTGACCCAGTAATCCCTCACTTATTTTTATAATCATTCTGATATTTTTAACTTTAAAAGCTATTTTGTCTGGATTTTTAAGTTGTCTTAAGTAGGAGTTTTTAGATCACCATTACTAGAAGCAACAACAAATATACATGAAAATTTCTGCAGTAGTTTATCACATCTTTATGGCTTTGAACTTCCATAAGCCGAGGCATCCTTCTCTAATCACTTAGGCTAACTCCAATTTACCCTTTAAAACAACACAAGAATTGCTTCATTTAAGAACATGTTCAGGGATGACTCTTCCCCACTGTTCTTACCAACATTCCCACACACTCTTTGCTACCCACACCTTGTTTATGAACTTTCATTAGGTATATCAGCATCACCAGAATTTTGCTCTATTGTATTTTTGTCCTTTAGAGCTTTAGTTAAATATGAATTCCATAGAAAGTTGTCCCTTTTCTTTCAAACCTGGGTTAGTTATTTCTTCTCATTCTTTGTCAGAAGCTACTTTATTTACAGCTGTATTGTGACTTTGGAGCCTTTACAGTTTTTTGACTGGAAAAATCACCCATCCCTGAGATTTTTACGCAGCTTCCTAGCTGATATTATTCAGAAATCTGTTCAACACAGACTTTTTCAGGGAGCCCCTTTCGGACCACTCAGTTACAAAACCTCTTCTCAATCACTGCTCTTTTTAAAATGTGCTTATTTAGTTCAAATATGCATCACTATTAAAGAAAAACCAGTATGATTTTTTTCTTTTTAAAGTTGGCTTACCTATTATCTATCTCTCCCATTAAAATGATTCCTCTGGGCTGGGGTTTTGTTGTGCTCATCTTAGGCCAGGCACTCAATAAATTGTCTCTGAATGATTGAATTGTTTGACTCTCTTGCTAGATTCTCAACTTCATGAGGCCAAGGATTGTTCTATTCAGTCCTTCTTTATCCTCAATGTCTGTTATATTGCAGTCACTTACGTGACTAATGGGAAAAATCACAGAAAGAAAGAGTTAAAACTACAGAAAAACCCTGTAGGTTCAATAACACAAAGCTTTCTAAAATTATTTAGCCCAAGAATTGAATACTGGTTGCACTTTTGATTTTTTTACATGGTATTGAAATTAATTTAAATGGAAATACTTGAATGGTAGAATAATAAAAAAAAATTATAAAAGCAACTTGCTCCTTAAAGTAAGAATTATATAGGGCATCTCTTCTAGAAGCAAAATTTTCAAATGTCAAACATCTGAAAGCATAGAAGGAGAAGTAAGAGTGTGAATTGTACTTCAATGCTCTTTTCTTTATATTCAGCAAACAGCTTCATTCACACCTTTCCAGTTTTTTCAACTCTTTTGACAAAGCCTTCAGAGGAGTTACTGCTGATGACCACCATCACAGCCTGACAGGAGAAATTTTATAAAGAAAAATAATAGCATGTTTTTCCCAAATTGTTAAGGATATCGTGAAGCTCTGTTGGATTCAAAGGAGGAATGTGCAATTCCATGCTATACATAATAATAACTAATTTTAATAGTGGCTTTGCAATTTTTCAGATATATCCATTTACTGAAACCACTATCAAATAAACAAAAACAAACAAATTAACAGGGGTTTGAGACAGGAATTATCTAATCTAAAAATAGCACATGTTCACAGAATACACAACACATATCCCAAGTACTTCTCTAGGTTTCAAGTAATAGTCAAAACAATAGTAAACATGATTCAGACCCTACCAGTCAAATCATAAATGGGACCTTAACTGTAAATCCTTATCTTTAGATCAAAGCGGGTAATTGGGTGCTGAAGATACATTATAGAACTAATATGTTATAGAACTCCTCTGAAATGAGTCATTTATTCCATCACTTTTCCTGCACAGCTGCTGACCCATGTTTTGGTTCCTGGAAATAGCTGCTACACTGTCACACTTCTTAAAAGCACATATATTGATAACTCTACTCATTCCTCCATTCCTCTGTGACTGTCACTGTGTTAAAATGTGGAGTCAGCTGACTCACTTGTGGTGGTAATAAAGTAGATGAGTTTGCAAAGTATTTTGTTATTTCTAAAAATGCAAAAACCAAATTACATTGAAATCATAAGGGGTGTTTCAGGCAGAGCTGTAGGATGTGGTTTCTTGTGTAATCCACAGAGATTAGCTCCAACACATATTTAAACTCTCCTCTAGGAGCAACCTTAGTGGTAAAACAAGAAGATAAACAGATGTATACACACCCCGGCACAAAATTATCACTTATGTTTGGCTTCCTAGTCTCCTCGTGTTACTTATTTATCTTAACTTCTCTCTGAAATCAGGGAACACAGAATCTCAATCAGTTGACATTTTTCTACTGAGTTACCCAATAGTCTGATCATACCCCTAAGACTTTTTTAAATTATTTCACTCATAATCCCAAATCTGCTTTGCTTCCTCATCTTAGTACACTGTAATTTGATTTCAAAATGAGGACAGTTGTCAGTAATGCCACATTCATTCATCTATTTTACAATTCCATGTACTTAGAACTATGAAGATATGTTAATAACATCCATTCCAATAAGCCACCCTAAATTTATTATCATGAAACAAGACCTCAAGAAAGAGAATTCAAAATCATCCATGTATTTTCAATGTATTGCAATAAAGCCTTTATCAATAGACTTCCCTGTGCACATGGTGGTCAAATTGCTGGTGAAAACCAGCCAGATCTATTACAAGCTTTCTCATGGCTTCTAGGAAACCCAAGTGAGCCTTTTTTGATACTGGGAAGGGATAAAGCAGGGAAGGGATAAACAGTGATGTAAGAATTGGCTAGACAAAAGTAATGACTCTCATTACAAAGTGAGTATTTTAAAGCAAAAGAGCCTGTTGGGAATATTGTTTCATAAAATAGTGTTTTTTTTTTAATTAACTTTTTAAAATTCAATTAGTTAACATATAGTGTACCATTAGTTTGAAATGCAGATTTCAGTTATTCATCCATAGCATATAATAGCTAATGCTCAGTACTTACTGTTATAGCTTCTTGAAAGCAGAATTTTTACCCCCTGAGCCACCCAGGCGCCCTTGAAAGCAGAATTTAAGATCATATTTTCTGAATACTTCCATGTAGTACAACACTTTCCTGCTAGCAACCTTCAAAACATACTGTTTGTAAGAGGAATTTCTTTAATAATAAATAAATAGGAATTTATTTTAATTTATAATTATATAAAATAAATAGGAATTTATTTAAATTTATTTAAATATTGCACACTGTTTCATTGTTCATAAATAAGGTGATGATATTATAGCCATTAGTTTGTAGCACTGATATATCACTTTCTTTTTACTTCTCAGTGCATTCACTTTGCACAAAATAGATATATATTTTAAACGAATCTGAATCTGTGGCAAACTTTTAAAAAACCCTATACAGTAAAGTTTATCATTTTAAGTAATCTCAATTATCTTCCTCAATTGTGATAGTACATCCTTCTATCCAGGCCAGATATTGTATGAGGGATTTGAAGAGACATACATTTTAAATTTCACTTTTCTCATTGGCAAAATGCTGATCATGATCCTACAATAATATACACTTACAATTTTCTGATGAAAATTTATTTATTTATTTTAAGATTTTATTTCTTTATCAGAGAGAGTGGGCGAGAGAGCAAGCACAGGCAGACAGAATTGCAGGCTGAGGCAGAGGGAGAAGCAGGCTCCCGGCCGAGCAAGGAGCCCGATGTGGGACTCAATCCCAGGACGCTGGGATCATGACCTGAGCCAAAGGCAGCTGCTTAACCAACTGAGCCACCCAGGCATCCCTTTTGATGAAAATTTAATCTGTATAAACAATATATTTGCTGTAATGCATGGTTCATGGAAAACATCTTATTTAATTATAAGCAACAACAGTATTAGAAATTAAGTAAATATGTCTATAATATTTAAAGTTTTAACACATAATTCCAGTGATTTGCCTTATTTTCTCAAATCCCTTTACCACTTTCATTGACAGAGTCAAATGTACTTTTTCTACCAGTAGGCAACTCTTTGTCTTTTGTCAGAAAGATGGCCTTGTGAATTATTTATAATAGAGATATTAGCAATAATAATAATAATAATAAATAGCAATGAATATGTTTAACAAGTTTTCTTAACTAATTAGGGTTCTTAGACATCAATTAGAGGAACCACCTCTGGAAAGCACATTAATCTGCAAGACATTCCAGAATTAACAAGTCAGTCAGATACAGGGTTGTCCGCAAACTGAAAGGTGAAGCAAAAGGACTAGGTTTGGAAAATAGGTAATGACAGTGAAAAAAATGATCAAATTTTTGGGCAAAATAAATTCTTAGGTGTCCTTTCAATGGAGTCCTGGGCTTTATGTAGCAGAAACTCTGGAGATTATCTCAATCCATTGGAGTCACCCCGTTTATTAGCTTGCTATTGACAAAGTTATTTACAAACTCTAGAGCAAGAGGTTATAATGTAGAAAACTGATGGTAATGCACAAGATTCTTGTTAACAATAATGCAAGTTAGTGCGTTTTCATTAGAAAACATAAATTCTATATCCCAAATTATGGGCCCAGAGCACTTCTGCTGCACAACTCTGCTTATATCCCAAATAACCATGTGAACTAGTTTTAATATCTGCTTCTCTTATTAATTTTTGAATAAAAATTCTTGACACAAGTATTTTATAATTGTGTGATAATCATGCATTTAATTTCTTGGAGAACAAAACACCTTAGAAGAGAAATGGAAAAACATTTCAACACCTTTATTTTAAGATTCTATAGACAAATGGTCATCAAATTGGTAAGATATGTAAGACTTGAACAAAATTATCAACTAACTAGATATGCTTTATATTACAGAACACTCCCAACAACCGCAGACTACATATATCTTAAGCCATGATTTTCTTTGCAAAGGTCAACATTGATAATGTTCTAGTCATACCTCCGTGTACCAGGAAAGAAGTAGCATATTTCTTGAAAGACGCAGCTATCAAAGCTCCATTGGGAAACCATAAAGATGGAGAAGGGATTTGCAAATTATATATCTGATAATGGACATCAACTCTGATTATTAAAAAATGAATAAAAATAAAATACCTTACTTAACCAGAGTATCCAATTTTACATGTGAAGAAAATTATTGAAGAGACATGTCACCAAAAGGATATAGATGGCTTATAAGCATATGACAAATTTCTCAACATTTAGACATTAAAGAAATACAAATTAAAATCATAATGAGACATGCATACATATCTATTAGAATGGCTAAAATTAAAAGGCTAATTGTAATTCGTCTGAGCTAGATTGAGAAGTGACAAAAAATCTAAACTGTTGTTGGCATATATCATGATACCACCACTTTGGAAAATAGTTTGAAAAATTTTTTAAATGCAAAATATGTTGCAGTTACACGAATAGCCATTTTACTACTAGGCATTTAACCAAGAGAAACAAACCCTATGTTCGTACAAGAACTTGTATATGAATTTCATAGCAGCTTTATTTTTAAGAATTGGAAACAGTGAAATGTTCATCAATGTCCATCAATAGAGCAAAGACAAATTATGATCTATTCATTAAAGAGAGATTACTATTCAACATCAAAATGAACTATTTACAATTGGAGATTCTCAAAGTAATGGTGCTGAGAAAATAAAAGCTAGGCAATAAATAGTATATACTGTGTGATTCCATGACTATAAAAGAATCTAGAAAATACAAATTTATATATAGTCACAGTCATCAAATATATTGGTGTGATTTTAGTGCCTTCTTCTGTGCTCCCATAGCTTCCTACACTTGGATCTCCGAGCATTTGTTACACCATGTGAAAATATGAACTCTTTTTCTTTATTCTGTCTTACTAGAATAAGAATCCTTGAAATTTTATGGACATTTGAACTCTCAGTTATAAGCAGAAATTCTATCACACAGTAAATTTCCAAATATAAAGGCCAGAGTTTTACAATGACTTCTAAGCTTTTACATGATCTAGCCACTCATTTAACCTCTGTGACCTCTTTCCCTGCTACTGTTCAGTCCCTCACAGTGGCCTCCTTGCTATTCCTCAGATATGCCAGGCACGATCCAACCTTATGGCCTTCAAGATACCAATTCCTTTGTCTAGAGTGACCTTATTGCTGATAGTTCAGGGCAAATTCATCACCTTTCCCTACCTTTGTTCAATTGTCAGGTTCATTTAACTACCCTGATCTTCCTATTAAAATTTTTAACTCCCCATCCCCTGCCTAGCAACCTTGATTTTTCTCACCCTGATCGAATTTTCCTTTTCCCCCATTGTACTCATCATTTTTGAATACACTATGCAATTTATATTAAGGTTTATAGCTTTTAATTGTCTCACCCATTAAAATAAAAGTTCTACAAAGCCAAGTATTTCATTTACTAGTGTAGTCTGAAGTAATATCTGCCATATAATAAGTTCAGGAGACAATTGGTATATTTCAGAAAAAATTAATGTTGAGAGTATACTGAATTTCAGAAGTCATTTCAATATTTTTTCCAAAAATAAACTATGTGAAACGTACCTTAAATTTACTTTCAAAATATATTATAGCATATAATGGACAAAATAAGATAAAATGAGACAAAAAACAGCAAAATAAGACAAAAGCCTTAAAGAAACAATCATATAAATAACCATTTCAAACCTACTTAAAAATTGCATAATACCACACTCCTAGATCCTCTCTGAATGCTCTAAAATAACCCTTCAAAGGAATTACGTTTTTAAAAATAACAGATTTTTTGGCAAATAATTTAATAAAAGTTTCATTCATCTATGTAGATCATAAAAATGTTTTTAATAAGCATGAAATGATAACTCTGAAGTGTGCTAAAATGAAACCACCTGCTAAGTGTGAGAGAACAAAAATAAACATCATTTTTCCAAATAAGAGGAATTTATTACCTTTGAATCAAAGCATGTGGATTTATTCAAACTGGCAATAAAGGAATATGGAAACACAATCCATAGAAAGTCATATTTTAGTTTTCTAAAAGACTTCATAGTAAAGAGTATATATTTTTGAAATGCTACATAATGCTACATAATGACAAGGTGACAGGTTGTGACAAATAGCATTTTAAAAGCTCTACACATAATGGAAAGGAAGGTGTCATTCCCTATAATTTTATATATGTCATTAATATACTATATCTTGATACAACAATACCAAACAGATGTATATCAAAGACTAAATCATTTTTAATGGAACATAATAATTTGAACCTACATCTATTAATCATTTTTTTTCGATCTAACATTTATACTCTCGCTAAACATTTTATCAGTTGTCGACAAAATTTAAAAAAAATAGGATAAAAAGTTGTGTTTGGAGAAGTAGCTTTTCTTTGAAATTTGCATTTAAATGAAAATATTTGCTGATATTTTCAAAACTTTAAATGTAATTTTATATATATCTGACCTATCAGATGATATAAAATTTTTGGAGAAAATATGACATAGTTTTTTGATCTTGGTTGAAGGTATTAATAAAGAGCAAATGTTTGTATTTTTTGTATTGTGATATCTTAGTTAATAAACATGAATAACTGGTATAAAATAAGTTTTTAAAAAAATTTTATTTATTTCCTTGACAGAGATCACAGGAAGGCAAAGAGGCAGGCAGAGAGAGAGGAATGGAAGCAGGCTCCGTGCTGAGAAGAGAGCCCACTGTGGGACTCAATCCCAGGAACCTGGAATCATGACCTGAGCCGAAGGCAGAGATTTTAACCCACTGAGCCACCCAGGCGCTCTAAAATATGTTTTTTTTTTTCCTTTTTTTAAAGATTTTATTTATCCATCTGACAGAGAGAAATCACAAGTAGACAGAGAGGCAGGCAGAGAGAGAGAGAGGGAATCAGGCTCCCTCTGAGCAGAGAGCCCGATGTGGGACTCGATCCCAGGACCCCGAGATCATGACCTGAGCGAAGGCAGCGGCTTAACCCACTGAGCCACCCAGGAGCCCTAAAATATGTTTTCTTTTAATATAGAATCATAGTTCTTGCAAAAATATGGAACTAGCTGGAACTGAATGCCTCCTTCAAGGTCAGCTCTGGAGAAATTATGCAAGTGTAATATAGAACTATTTCAGATATGAACCAAAAACAAAGAAATGATGATAAATTCCTTAAAAGACTCAAAGTTGCTCTTGACTGGTATGTTTCAAGCTCTATTCCTGGTTTGAGGACAGTTTTTAACAGGCCTGTCACTGTAGAAATCAGCTGGATGTTTAGAGGCTATCAGAACTGTACAAAAACCTTGAAGGGGTAAAGACTTGAAAATTCTTTAGAGAGATTAGCTCCCTAAGGCATTATTCATCCACACATTTTCCTCCAAACAATTAAGGCTGATGGATGAGGGGCACCTGAGGGGCTCTCTCATCACGTGGGTGGTGGGTTAAGCCTCTGCCTTCATCTCAAGTCATGGTCTCTGGGTCCTGGGATCCAGCCCCACATCAGGCTCTGCTCAAAAGGAAGACTGCTTCCCTCCCTGCTTGCCTGTCTCTCTGCTTACTTGTGATCTCTCTCTCAATCTCTCTCTCTCTCTATGTGTCCAATAAATAAATAAAATCTTATAAAAAGGCTGATGGATGCTAAGTTATGAAAACGGCTCCCTCCAAATGATGCTTCTTCATAAGGATTTAAGAATTTAAAATTGTAAGAATTTAAAATTGAAACTTGATTGTAGGATTTATCTTATAGAATAACATCAAGTGATGGCAGTTATTATTAGTTCTGAAGTATTTGTGATTCTGAATTCTTGGCCTCATTAGTAAATTTATTTTTAATAAAGTATTATTTAATATATAATAATATATATAATATACTATATATAACATATATATAGTATATAATAAATTCATCCATTTATTTATTATTTATTTATTATTATTATTATGTATTTATTTATTAACTCAAACACAAGAAAATGAATGACCTGATTGAAAAATTGGCAAGGACTGGAACAGACACCACACTGAAGAAGATTTTGAGATGGCAATAATGATATGAAAAGATGCTGTGATGATCCACAGCATGTCTAATTAAGGAATTGTAAATTAAAAGAACAATGAGGGGCGCCTGGATGGCTCAGTGGGTTAAGCCACTGCCTTTGGATCAGGTCATGATCTCAGGTCCTGGGATCGTGTTACACGTTGGGCTCACTGCTCAGCAGGAGCCTGCTTCCCTTTCCCTCTCTCTCTCTCTCTGACTGCCTCTCTGTCTTCTTGTGATCTCTCTCTGTCAAATAAATAAAATCTTTTTAAAAAATAAATAAATAAATAAAACAATGATATATCACTACACATCTATTAGAATGGCTAAAATCCAAAATACTGACAACATAAAATGCTTTTGACGATGAGGAACAAGAGAAACTCTCATTCATTCTGGTGAGAACACCAAAATGGTGCTACCCTTTGGAAGACAGTTGGGCAGTTTCTTACAAAACTAAACATATTCTTACCATATGATCCAGCAATCGTGCTCCTTGGTACTCACCCCAAAGAGCGAAAACTTTGTGTACACAGAATCCTGCATATAAACCTGTGTTTGTAACAGCTTTACCCATAAGTGCCAAGAGTTGGAAGTAACCAAGATGTCCTTCAGGAGGAGAATGGATAGATAAACTGTGGTCCATTGAAACAATGGGATATGATTCAGCGATAAAGAGAAATGGCTATCAAGCAATGAAAAGACATGGAACAAACTTAAAATCCGTCATAATAAGTGAAAGAAGTCAATTTGAAAAAGCTTCATGTTGCATGTTTCCAGCTATATGACCTTCTAGAAAAGGCAGAACTATGCAAATGGTATAAAGGTCAGCGGTTTGTAGCAGTTAGGAGAGGAGGAGGATGAACAGGCAGAGCACAGAGGACTTTTAGGCCAGTGAAAATGTTCTGTATGATATGTAAGATATTTTAGATACATATCGCTACACAGTTGTCAAAATGTATAAGATACTATACCAAGAGTGAACTCTATGAGAAAAGGTTTTTTAAAGATTTTATTTATTTACTTGACAGGCATCAAAGCAGGCAGAGAGGCAGGCGGGGAAAGCAGGGGTTGGAGGAAAGCAGGCTCCCTGCCAAGCAGAGAGTCTGGTCTGGGGCTCGATCCCAGGACCGTGAGATTATGACCTGAGCTGAAGGCAGAAGCCTTAACCCACTGAGCCACCCTGGTGCCCCACCAAGAGTGAACTCTAATGTAAACTGTGGACTTTGGGGTGATAATGATGTGTCAGTGTAGGGTCAGTGAGCATGAAAAATTATCACCGTGGTACAGGATGTTGATAATGGGGAAGGCTGTGTGTATGTGGGGAAAGGGAATTTTACTTTGACCCCAAACTACTCTAAAAAATGCAGTCTGTTAAAAAAAACTTTATAATGCAATATAATACAAAACAAGAATGCATATCAAGAGAGAAATAATGTTTAAAGGGAACGAAGAACTTCAGTAATGTGTACCTAGGGATTTTGATTGCACATTTGTAGGAAGTTTACATTGTCATTAGCAATTGTTTATCTGTGAAGTAGAAGTAACATAAAGAGTGATGAAAACTCAAAAACGCAACACTAAAAAAATGCCATCTATGGGCTCTTAAAAAATGGAACAAAATTTGCTTGGCTTTTTATGCGTTGTGGGGAATGAAGGGACAGAATTTAAATTCAGCTTTATAAAAGATTGGATAATATGTTTCTACAAAGAAGGCTCCTCTGAGTAACATAGAAATGGACATGGTAGCAGAAAGTGGAAAAAAGGTTACATCTCTTGTGAGCTCACGTTCTCTGAAACCCTGTCACTTAGTGGAGACAGTAACTGTTCGATGAGAGCAAATGGTAGTCTTTCAGATTCCCGGGATTTTCACTAAGAATCGTGAATGGATTTTTTAAAAAATATATGAAGAATGTCTACAGTGCAAGTACCTGCAAATAACTGACATTTTGGAGAGAATATTTTAATCAGCAGAGAAGGTAAAAATGAAAAAAGTTCCACAATCAGAGTAAACATATGGGATTAAAAATAAAAGATAAAAAAATTTTTTTAAAGGACTTTAAACAAAAGTCCTTTTAAGAGACAGTTGGCTGTTTAAACCAAAAGTACAACTCACTAAGAGAATCACCGCATTATTTATTGGGGTAGAAGGACCTGGAATGTGGAAAGGCCCATTCTGCAGAGGAAAAAATAGAATCACTAACAGGCCTCATGCCTTGCACAGCCAGTGGCTAGAATCCCTGCCTCATGAGACCCTGTGCTAGAAGGCCGCTAGAACCATCTCAACTATATTAGTCTATCTTGGAAGCCACAAGTGTTTGCCCAGTTAAGAGCACGGTAACAATAAGTCACGTTAAGTTATAATGATTATAGATACCTTTAAAAGCCTTGTCAAGTTCCTTTTTGAGTAACCCTCACCCCACCCTTAGAGAAATTTATCTGTGGTTCACCTCTTTGAAATACCTCATTGTTGTTCCACATTTACTATAGCCAAAAAAAAAAAAAAAAAAAAAAGCTTTTTATTAACAAAGTGTTCAAAGGGGGCGCCACTGTAAACAATGAGAGTTTTCGCTGCCGGGACAGTTTTGTTGCAGAAACAGCTGAAAGCACTCAGGTCAGACAGAGCCAAGGGCTGGAGGGATTTTTAAAATTACAAAAACCGAACCAAATCAAACCAAAACAATAATCAAAACCAATGGCCAAGATTTCAAAATTGCTACTAAAGGTATGACATTCTCCTAAGACATGTGAGTGACTTGATCAATATATTTATATATTTATATTTGAAGAAGGAACTATTTGATGCAGCAAATCCACGTTGATTAAAAATGACCAGATATGGGGGCTCCTGGGTGGCTCAGTGGTTTAGGCCTCTGCCTTCGGCTCAGGTCATGATTTCAGGGTCCTGGGATGGTACCCCACATTGGGCTCTCTGCTCAGCGGGGAGCCTGCTCCCCCGCCCTCTCTCTGCCTGCCTCTCACCTACTTGTGATCTGTCTGTCAAATGGATAAATAGGATCTTTAAAAAAAGAATTACTAGGTGTGAAATATTCGAGGGTATGGGAAGGAAAATGATTTCACCTGATCTGACTAGGAAGTGGTTGAAGCCTGAATTAAAGTGCTATAAAAAGAGTAAAGACCTGGGAATTATATGGGGAAAAAATCCCTAGAAAAACAACAATAATAACTGGCTGCACTTTATTGATCCAGATCCTGCGGTAGGCAAAGAAGAGCTGGTTTTAGCCAGAGGATGATCTCCGTTTGTCTTCATGATCTGGCATTTCCTGCAAGCCAGGCATGGGGCTCTGCACTAGAGCTGCAAATGCTGGGGGGCCCTCACTGTCCCTTTACTCTTCTCAGCGAGACAACGGGCATGTCCATGGTGCAGTGTGACAGGTTTTACCACAGGGAGATAAAAGACTGCCAAGGGTAGGTTGGAGCTGGGAAAAGCCACTTAGGAACAGATTTTCAGGGGAGGTGATAGACAAGAGCAAAGCGAAGAATGAGGATGAGTGTGTTAAGTTTCAAATTGCCAGGAGGCAGCACAGTGCATTCGGGAATCTACAGCAAGTTCATGACTACTGACAGCTGATCTGGCAGCATCACCTGGGGTTGGAGGCTGAACCCCGGGGTTAACACTGGGGGTGAGATGGTTTGTATACTATGCCGAGGAGGTGAGGTACTACACTGTGGGGGCACAGGGAGCTACCAGAGGAATTCAAATATTAGAATCGTAACCATAATAGAGTATTTAATTGCATCCTAGCTTTCATCAAGGGTAAGATGCACTATAGTTTATGTTCGACTAAGAAAGAGAAATGCTGTCAGTTAAACTAGGATATGTCATCAAGTGCAAGGTGAGTGCCACCTTAAGAGATATTAGAATGGGGGGGGAGGACAAATCTTAGAACAAGTAAACTGTGGTACTAGAATAATTAAGAAAGTTCGAACTCTTGGATCAACAAAAAAAGTGATTATTGCATCCCATGTGCCCCAAACTATATTAAGTCTTAGAACAAGAGACATTCTCATCTTGATGCCTCGCAGCTGTTAGACCCAAGGTACAGAGGGCAGTAGCCAACGACCAGCAGGCCCCAAGTGCCATGTGCAGACTCTAAGAGCAACTGCATTTGAGAGAGGAAACAGTTGAGAGTGGGCTTTCTGAGGTAGAGAATTACTAGCTGGGAAAGTAGGAAAATTGACACAGAATCGGAATTGATGCCCCTACATGACAGAGTTGGTGAAACTTCCCTTCTCAGAGATCTTGAGGCTCCTCAGAAATGTATTTTTCATTTTAGACGGAACTTTCAGGATAAATATGATGTGTTTGAGTTCCTGGTTCTCTCATCAAGACTGTTTCTTAGGCTTCACTGGCACAAGAAAAAGGTTTTGATAGTCCAGGGTAAATCCTGACAAAAGCAAAGCACGGTATCTATGAAATCTAACCACTCAGAAGAGAACAACAGATAAAAGGCCAGGCCGACCTGACCCTGCAGGATAGGTAAGGTTGGTCCGGTAACAGGGGTAGAGGGGACTTGCCCATCTCCTGCTAGAAGAGCTAGAGAAGAACCCTTCTGGAGACCCACCAGGAGAGGAGAGCAGTAGGTGCTGATGATGAAGAATATTTTAATCAGCAGAGAAGGTAAAAATGACAAAGTTCCAGGATCAGAGTAAACATATGGGATTAAAAAATAAAAAATAAAAAAAAGATTTTTTTGAAAGAACTTTTTTTTTAAAGAAATTTAAACAAAATTCCTTTTTAAGAGACAGTTGGCTGTTTAAATCAAAATTACAACTCACTGAAAGAATCGCCGCATTATTTATTGGGGTAGAAAGGACCTAGAATGTAGAAAGACCCATTCTGCAGAAGAAAAAATAGAATCACTAACAGGCCTCATGCCTTGCACAGCCAGTGGCTAGAATCCCTGCCTCATGAGACCCTTTGCTAGAAGGCCGCTAGAACCATCTCAACTATGTTGGTCTTTCTTGGAAGCCAACAAGTGTTTGCCCAGTTCAGAGCAGGGTAACAATCAGTCACGTTATGTTATAATGATTGTCGATATCTTTAAAAGCCTTGTCAAGTTCCTTTTTGAGTAACCCTCACCCCACCCTTAGAGAAATTTATCTGTGGTTCACCTCTTTGAAATACCTCATTGTTGTTACACATTTAAGACACAATGAAGAAAAATAAATTGACAATTTGTTCCAGATTTTAAAAGTCACTTGCCATTCAATCCAAATTGTGAGTTTGATCGGTTACCGAACACTTTATAATGCACCCCGGTAATTTTACAGAGATTATTTTTTTCTTACCAATTCTTGATTATTCTGTCTTGCAATGCAGAGAAAGCTAACTAATTTAAAATAAACTTCCGTTAATTTTGATTGTTATAAACTTAAAATTGATTAATTTCCATATACAGAGTATAAATGTTCACAATTTACATTAAATATACATTCTGTGTATACCTTGGAAAAATTATACTGAAAATTGAAATTAAAATGATGTTGTATATAGCTGCAAGAAGCCACCTGTCCCATTTCATCTTACTATATAAGTTGTGTCAGGTAATTTATAAAATCCCTACTGCATAACAAATCTATTTTTTGTTGGAGTGGGTAGTAATGTTTGTTCTTATTTCTAAATAAGAGTTGGTCTATGAGTGCATCTGCAACTGTATTTTTCCTAAGTGGCTTCATGGTCTTGAACTGAGAAAGCTCAGAACATTAAACATCAAAATAATATAATCTGACATAATTAGACATCAAGGAAATGCAATTAAAATGACACTGAGATATCACTACACATGTATCAGAATGGCTAAAATAAAATATAATGACAAGACCAAAAGAAAAAAATATAGCATTTGATGATACACAATGGCAAGTTGTACCATAACTTAACCATCTCAGACTAGTGTAGTGTTAAATTTGTTTTTCTAAGCAATGTTTTATGTCACTTACCACTTTTCAAGGATTTAAAGTGCTATCATTTTAATTAAAACTGTGAAATTTGGTCAGATTTAAATTTCAATTTATGTTAAAACATCCTGTAAACTGTGTTAAACTTTGACATTTGTTCCCTCTGTTCAGTGAATAACACTATATCATATTTTGAAAAATAAACTAATTTCATTTTGAAAAATATCCCTTTTTCCTCTTATGGTAATTATTAATATGAATTAAGAGTAGAATTTGATATGGTTCCAGATGACCATAAATACTTTATTGTATATTATCAAATTTAATAATGAATATAATGTACTTCTTTGGACAATTTTTAAAGACCAGTCTACTCTTAAAAAAAAAAAATGGAGACGCACTTCTTCAGTTCACACAAATTTCATTTTAGTATATAACCTCAGATAAATTTCAACAAATCATAATTTATTAAAATTATGTCTACTTAAAAATCACACAGAAGAGTAAAACCATCAAAAATAAAAATAAACACACACAACACACACAGATCAGCCATGTATTGGCAAATCACAATTGCTGTAACAATACATTAGACATTTCACAGTTAAGGGCTATCAAAATTTCCATCAGTGACAAAAAGATTTGTATCCAAATGGACTGATTTTCCAGAATCCAAGAAAAAGTCTCCTAGGGTTTATATAAATATTTGAACAAATACTTCTTAAATTTAGGAAATTCAGAACATACGATTAAAGAATATTTGCAGTGCAGACTATATTCAATCCTTCCTTCAAAATGTGCCTTTGAGTACATAATTCTGTTTTCTCTATCTAAATTGAGCTGTCCTCCAAGGAAGTTTTCTAAAATGTGTGTCTGTGTGTGATAAATGTTCTAAGACCTAACACGCTTCATTGTATTTTTACTGTGCTCTCAAATTTAATCAATAATTTGGCTTGATGTATAATATGTAGTTTCAAATATCTTTTCCATCTATATAAACACCCAGCTGTCTCCTTTATATGCTATTACTATTGAGAATTCTGCTGTCAGTATTATTCTTGTACATTTTAGGTGATCTGTTTTTCTCTTGGGCATCATTTATGCTCTTCTCTGTTTTTGACCTTCTTAAAACTCACCATAATATATATGAGTGTTTTTTTTTAAGATTTTGTTTATTTATTTGACAGAAAGAAATCACAAGTAGTTGGAGAGGCAGGCAGAGAGAGAGAGAGGAGGAAGCAGGCTCCCCGCCGAGCAGAGAGCCCCATGTGGGACTGGATCCCAAGACCCTGAGATCATGACCTGAGCCGAAGGCAGCGGCTTAACCCACTGAGCAACCCAGGTGCCCTATATGAGTGGATTTTTGTGTGTGTGGTTTTTGTTTTGTTTTGTTTCTGATTTCTCATGTTTGGCATCATTTTAAGTCTGGTATCTTTTATCTTTCTTTAATTCTCCAAAATTTATCTCAATACTTATTTAAATATTTTCTTTATTTTTTTCTCTTCTGCTGCATTTGGGCAGAAGTCATTAATTTGTTTGTTTGTTTGTTTTTCCCAACTCACTTATTCCTTTTACAGCTATATTCATCTTAGTCTCCATTTATTGTATTCTTTATTTCAACAATTTTCACTTAATTTATACTCACAGTATAGTATCTTTCTTTTCTTTGTATATGTATATCATTATTTTATCATATACATTTAAGCTATTTTTTAAAATATTTTATTTATATATTTGTAAGTGGGAAATCACAAGTAGGCAGAGAGGCGGGAAGAGAGAGAGGAAGGGAAGCAGGCTACCTGCTGAGCAGAAAGCCTTATGTGGGCCTTGATCCCAGGACCCTGAGATCATGACTTGAACCGAAGGCAGCGGCTTAACCCACTGAGCCACCCTGGTGCCCCTTTTAAGCTATTTTTTAAAAGTACAGTCATTCTTTTGTTTTTAAGATTTTATTTATTTATTTATCTGACAGAGAGAGATCACAAGTAAATGGAGGGCAGGCAGAGAGAGAGAGAGAGAGAGAGAGAGAGAAGCAGACTCCCTGCTGAGCAAAGAGCCTGATGCAGGATTTGATCCCAGGACCCCGAGATCATGACCTGAGCTGAAGGCAGTGGCTTAATCCACTGAGCCACCTAGGCGCCCCTAAGGTATTTTTAAAATTCCTGTTCCAATAACACTTCGATTGCCATATAAAGTTAACCACATCATCTTTTTTAGGTAAGTAATTGTACTTTTTATGTGCATAGATATTTTGGTCCATGAGTTCAGCTCCTCTTAGGATCATCAAATCTCTGTAAAGTCTGGGTATGCTAAGATTTTCTAAGCAACAATAAAATACATTGAAACCTGGTAGCTTAATTATAATAATGTTTTCTTTCTCAATCATTCACAATAGCATTACATTCTGAGTAGCTTCCTTCTATTTTGCAGCTATAGTGTTTGGAGAAACTTGAATTGTGATATCACTGTGATAAAGTGAATTAGTCTGGGTTTTTCAGAGAATCCAGAAGAGAAAAAAAAAAGGAAGATATTCTCCAGGGCCAACTCTAGAAGTGACTATTAAAACATCTGTCCAAATTCAATTGAACAAAACTCAGAAATGCCATCTCCAGTGAAATACAAAGGAGATTATATATAGTTCTGGGCACACACATCTCATTTGACCCAATGATGTACATCAATGAAAGACTGAAGACCAATCACCACTCCATGGGAGAATTTAAAAATAAATTTACTAATGAGTCCAAGAATTCAGATCTCAAACTTCAGATCTAATAATAACTGCCTTCAATTGATGTTATCCTGTAACATATATCCTATGATCAAGTTTCAATTTTAAATTCTTACAATTTTATATTTTAAATTCTTAAATCCTTATGAAGAAGCATCATTTGGAGGGAGCAGTTTTCATAATTTATCATCCATCAGCCTTTTTTTAAGATTTTATTTATTTATTGGACACAGAGAGAGAGATTACAAGTAAGCAGAGAGGCAGGCAAGCAGGGAGGGAAGCAGGCTTCCTTTTGAGCAGAGCCTGATGTGGGGCTGGATCCCAGGACCCAGAGACCATGACTTGAGATGAAGGCAGAGGCTTAACCCACCACCCACGTGATGAGAGAGCCCCTCAGGTGCCCCTCATCCATCAGCCTTAATTGTTTGGAGGAAAATGTGTGGATGAATAATGCCTTAGGGAGCTAATCTCTCTAAAGAATTTTCAAGTCTTTACCCCTTCAAGGTTTTTGTACAGTTCTGATAGCCTCTAAACATCCAGCTGATTTCTACAGTGACAGGCCTGTTAAAAACTGTCCTCAAACCAGGAATAGAGCTTGAAACATACCAGTCAAGAGCAACTTTGAGTCTTTTAAGGAATTTATCATCATTTCTTTGTTTTTGGTTCATATCTGAAATAGTTCTATATTACACTTGCATAATTTCTCCAGAGCTGACTTTGAAGGATGCATTCAGTTCCAGCTAGTTCCATATTTTGGCAAGAACTATAATTCTATATAAAAAAAGAACATATTTTTAGAGCGCCTGGGTGGCTCAGTGGGATAAATTTCTGCCTTCGGCTCAGGTTATGATTCCAGATTCCTGGGATTGAGTCCAACAGTGGGCTCTCTTCTCAGCAGGGAGCCTGCTTCCATTCCTCACTCTCTGCCTGCCTCTCTGCCTTCCTGTGATCTCTGTCAAGGAAATAAATAAAATTTTTTAAAAAACATATTTTATACCAGTTATTCATGTTTATTAACTAAGATACCACAATACATATAATACAAACAGTTGCTCTTTATTAATACCTTCAACCAAGTTCAAAAAATATGTCATATTTTCTCCAAAAATTTTATATCATCTGATAGGTCAGATAGATATAAAATTACATTTAAAGTTTTGAAAATATCAGCAAATATTTTTATTTAAATTCAAATTTCAAAGAAAAGCTACTTTTCCAAACACGACTTTTTATCTTATTTTTTTTAAATTTGTCGACAACTGATAAAATGTTTAGCTAGACTGTAAATGTTAGATCGAAAAAATGAATAATTTGTGTAGGTTCAAATTATTATGTTCCATTAAAAATGATTTAGTCTTTGATGAACATCTGTTTGGTAATATGTTGTATCCAGATACAGTAAATTAATGACATATATAAAATTATAGGGAAATGACACCTTCCGTTCCACTATGAGTAGAGCTTATAAAATGCTATTTGTCACAACCTGTCATCTTGTCATTATGTAGCATTATGTAGCATTTAAAAAATGTATACTCTTCACTTTGAAGTCTTTTAGATATCTAAAATATGACATTCTATGGATTCTGTGTCCATATTCCTTTATTGCCAGTTTGAAAAATCCACATGCTTTGATTCAAAGGTAATAAATTCCTCTTATTTGGAAAAATGATGTTTATTTTTGTTCTCTCACCCTTAGCAGGTGGTTTCATTTTAGCACTCTTCAGAGTTATAATTTCATGCTTATTAAAAACATTTTTATGATCTACATAGATGAATGAAACTTTTATTTTATTAAATTATTTGCCCAAAAATCTGTTATTTTTAAAAATGTATTTCCTTTGAAGGGTTATTTTTGAGCATCCAGAGAGGATCTTGGAGTGTGGTATTATGCAATTTTTAAGTAGGTATGAAATGGTTATTTATATGATTGTTTCTTTAAGGCTTATGTATATTGTCCATTATATGCTATATAATATTTTGAAAGTAAATTTAAGGTATGTTTTACATAGTTTATTGTTTGGAAAAAAATATTGAAATGACTTATGAAATTCAGTATACTCTCAACATTAATTTTTTCTAAAATATACCAATTGTCTACTGAACCTATTATATGCCAGATATCACGTCAGACTACACTGGTAAATGAAATACTTGGCTTTGTAGAACTTTTATTTTAATGGGTGAGACAATTAAAAGCTATAAACCTTAATAAAAATTGCATAGTGCATTCAAAAATGATGAGTACAATGGGGAAAAAGAAAAATTCGATCAGGGTGAGAAAAATCAAGGTTGCTAGGCAGGAGATAGGGAGTTAAGAATTTTAATAGGAAGATCAGGGTAATTACAATGAACCTGACAACTGAACAAAGGTATGTAAAGGTGATGAATTTGCCCTGAACTATCAGCAATAAGGTCACTCCAGACAAAGGAATTGGCTATATTGAAGGCCATAAGGTTGGATCGTGCCTGGCATATCTGAGGAATAGCAAGGGGCCCACTGTGAGTGGCTGAAGAGTAGCAGGGAAAGAGGTCACAGAGGTTAAATGAGTGGCTAGATCATGTAAAAGCTTAGAAGTCATTGTAAAACTCTGGCTTTTATATTTGGAAATTTACTGTGTGATAGAATTTCTGCTAATAACTGAGAGTTCAAATGTCCATGAAATTTCAAGGATTCTTATTCTAGTAAGACAGAATAAAGAAAAAGAGTTCATATTTTCACATGGTGTAACAAATGCTCGGAGATCCAAGTGTAGGAAGCTATGGGAGCACAGAAGAAGGCACTAAAATCACACCAATATATTTGATGACTGTGACTATATATAAATTTGTATTTTCTAGATTTTTTTATAGTCATGGAATCACACAGTATATACTATTCATTGGCTGGCTTTTCTTTTCTCAGCATCATTACTTTGAGAATAGTAATCTGTTTAATGAATAGATCATAATTTGTCTTTGCTCTATTGATGGACATTGATGAACATTTCCACTGTTTTCAATTCTTAAAAATAAAGCTGCTATGAAATTCATATACAAGTCCTTGTATGAACATAGGGTTTGTTTCTCTTGGTTAAATGCCTAGAAGTAAAATGGCTATTTGTGTAACTGCAACATATTTTGCATTTAAAAAACTTTTCAAACTATTTTCCAAAGTGGTGGTATCATGATATATATCAACAACAGTTTAGATTTTTTGTTGCTTCTCAATCTAGCTCAGACGAAGTACAATTAGCCTTCATAATTTTAGCCATTCTAATAGATATGTAAGCATGTCTCATGATTTTAATTTGTATTTCTTTCTGTCTAAATGTTGAGAAATTTGTCATGTGCTTATAAGGAATCCATATCCTTTGGGTGACATGTCGCATCAATAATTTTCTTCACATGTAAAATTGGATACTCTGTTTGGTTATTAGTAAGGTTTTTTATTTTTATTCATTTTTTAATAATCAGAGTAGATGTCCATTATCAGATATATAATTTGCAAATCCCTTCTCCATCTTTACAGTTTCTCAATGGAGCTTCGATAGCTGTGTTTTTCAAGAAATATGCTACTTCTTTCCTGGTACACGGAGGTATGACTCGAACATTATCAATGTTGACCTTTGCAAAGAAAATCATGGCTTAAGATATATGTAGTCTGCGGCTGCTGGGAGTGTTCTGTAATATCAAGCATATCTAGTTAGTTGATAATTTTGTTCAAGTCTTACATATCTTACCAATTTGATGACCATTTATCTATATAATCTTAAAATAAAAGTGTTGAAACTTTTTTCCGTTTCTCTTCTAAGGTAGAAGTTATAATTTTTGTTCTTAGTTTTTCCCTATATATCCCCAAATCTGTGATTAAGTATTAAAAGTCAAGCATTATTATACGCCCTGATGAATTCATCCTTTTACTCTTCTGTAATTTTGACTTGATCTTTATGTCTGATAATGAAATTTGCTTTAAAATCACTTTTCATTATCTTGATATAACCACCAAAGTTATAGTGTGATTAGTGTTAATATAGCATAGTTTTTCTTTTACTTTATAAAGCACTTCTATATTTAATCCTGAAAAAAAAACCCAGCTTTTTAGTTCTGGAGGCATCTTTCTAAATTATCTTTTCTTTTTTTTTTTTTTTAATTAATCAGTAGCAATTTTTGTTAAGGGACCTAAACTGAAAGTAGGTTTAGAACTACATTTATTTATTTATTTATTTACTTATTTATTTAGTAAAAGATTTTATTTTGTTTATTGACAGCGAGAGAGAGAGAGAGAGAGGAAGCACACAAGCGGGGGTATTCACCTGCAAAGGGAGAGGAAGAAGCAAGCTCCTTGGGGTGCAAGTAGTCCCATGCAGGGCTGGATCCCTGTACACTGTAATCATGAATTCAGCCAAAGGCAAACATCTGCTTAAACAACTGAGTCATCCAGGCACCCCTAGAAAATTAAAAATAAAAAGAACTTTTAAAAACATTTTGTTTCTTTTTTTTTAATATTGTATTTATTTGACAGGCAGAGACACAGGAAGAGGAACTATAAGCAGGGCAGAGGGAAAAGGAGAAGCAGGTTTCCCACTGAGCAGAGAGCCTGATGTGGGGCTCCATCCCAGGACCCTGGGATCATGACCTGAAAAGAAGGGACACTTATGGAGGAAGCCACCCAGACACCACTTTTCTATGTTTTTAATATATGGCAACTGATGCTTCCCAGCCATGAGGAGCATATTACCCATTGATTAAATCTTTGATAACAACCTATTTAAGAGGTGTGTAAATATATACTTACTCAGATTTATACACTTTGTGTTTTCTTCATAGTTTGGGGCTGGACCCCATGGTCACAACACTGCTTCCAGTCTTTGCCTTCCCATCTTTTGATACCAGGTATTTGGTCAGCAAAGCAAATTAGTATCAAAATTAATAAGCCCTTGGCACCATATCTCTGGAGCAGGGGTTGCTCTTAGCCAAGGCCCAGAGAAGTTGATGTCCCCTTGCTAGTGCTATAGCCCCAAGGACTAGGTCCCTGCCACCAGAACTCAGTCTTACATGTTATGCTAAGCAGACAAAACCAAAACAGGAAAGCTCTGACAGCTTTCACTGGCATGCCTCATCTCCCACTCCCTCAACGTCCAGGCAGTACCAGATGCCAGGGAGGGGTCTTGGTCCAACATATGGAAGGGAAGGAAGTAGCCACGATCAAGTACCTGCCTCTATGTGCCTTTCTTTCATGAGCAGGTTGTAAGGAGGAGGAAGAGGAAGGGGAAGAGAGGTGAACTTCAAGGGGTGAAGGCCTCAGGTAGGCAGCTGGCTCCTGCCAGTAGGAAAGGGACAAAGCAGAAGGCAGTGAGTCTTGCAGGGAGGGTGGGTGGTAAGGGGTACAGCTTATGAGGAATCTGGACAGGAGTAATAGGGATACTAGTCATTTGAGTCCACCATTGGCAAGCTGGGCTGGGTGTCAGGGCAGATAGGCCTCCCTGGGCAAAGGCACATGAGAGAAGGTGGAATTTTTCTCTGAGGAGCAGGTGGAGCTTTGGCTGTTGGGAAAGCATAGACAGTATTGTTCCAGGGCCAAGGACAGGTCCGGGTACTCCTGGTTGGAGGTTAAGGCCACAGTTTGATCCAGGTCTTCTACCAGCAGCTTGAAGGTACCACATGCCAGCCACCCCTCATTATTGTGTATAACTCTCTGGTGCACTTATTGGCTTATCCATCAAATGACTCCTTCAGCAGCTTGAAAACCACCTCCACAGGCACTCCAGGATATGGGAGGCTTCCAGAGTGAAGATTTTGCCCAGGATCACCCCAAAAGACCAGAAGTCACTCTGGTAGATGTAGATCTGGTCAAACATGGCCTTAGGGACCATCCACTTTACAGGCAGTCCACTGTTGGTTGTCTTTTTATAGTAACTGATGTGGTGATATCTCTGGCAAGGCTGAAGTCTGAGATCTTCATCATGTTGTCTTTTGTCACCAGCACTTCCCTGGTGGCCAGGTCTTGGTGTATGCACTTCGTGGAGGTAAGGTACTCCATGCCTCAGGCTACCTGATAGGCACAGGATACCAGGTCCTTGGAGGAGAGCTGCTCTGCTGCATTGTGGTTGATATTGTAACAGTACTCCAGGTCAGGAGGCCTCTGGGCCTGCAGGTACTCCTGTATGTTGTCTTTGGAGGCATATTCCGTGAGAGTGTACGAAGGACCATCCTGTGTGCAGGACCCAGCAGGTTGATGGTGTCCTTGTGTTGTCCAATCATCTTCATCATCTCTGTTTCTGAGATTAGGTTTGACAGGTCTTTCTCTGTTGCATCTGACTTCAACATCTTCACAGACACTTTAGTCAAATGGTTGGATTTGTCTTTGTCCAGCCCAACGGCCTCCTCTAACACCACCTGCCCAAAGTAGGCCTGTCTTAGGGGTCTGCCTAAACTGCCTACATCCAGCCTGCCACAAGGCAGTTATGAACTCTAGATTATCCTCAAAAACATTAAACCACAAGCTAAAAATTCTCTTCACTAGGTCTCTGTCACAGGGCTAATTTTCTTATCTTTCATCATTTATCTTTTTCCTAATTCTTATTTTCAGTATAGTTTATTTTGCTTCCAGGTATTTCCCCTGGTTTCCCTGTGCTGTTTCATAGTTTAGAATTACCCTGTCATAAAATTATTTCTTGAGCATTCATTACATCTCTCAGTTAAAATGGGTTCTTTTATGCTATTGATTCATTTGAGTTTTCTCAAAATGGGAAGAATTTTCAAAATGGTGTTTTCCTCAAGGTTCAGAGTATGTCTTAGCCTCATCTTTACTCTTTTTGAAATTCACTTTTCAAATTCTTGTCCCTCTTTTTATCTTTTTAAATTAAAATGTTTTATTTTTACTATTTTGTTATTTGAGTATAGTTGATATTCAGTGTTACATTGGTTTCAGGTTTCCAATATCTCCATACATTATTCTATGATCACTACAAATATAGCCACCGTCTCTCACCATATAACACTATTATAATATCATTGACTATATTCTCTACACTGTCCCATATCTCTTTTTAAAATCTCTGATTTTTATGTTTTCTGTTATTCCAATTTTCGACCATCATTTTACTTGGTTACTTTAATAAAATATGCCTGATTACACACGCTTTGCTGAAAACCATAGCATTTGATTTATAGTAATCTTCTTCTTCTTCTTCTTTTTTTAAATTAACATAAAATGTATTATTATCCCCAGGGGTACAGGTCTGTGAATCGCCAGGTTTACACACATCACAGCACTCACCACAGCACATACCCTCCCCAATGTTCATAACCCCACCACCCTCTACCTACCCTCAAAACCCCCCCGGCAACTCTCAATTTGTTTTGTGAGATTAAGAGTCTCTTATGGTTTGTCTCCCTCCCGATCCCATCTTGTTTCATTTACTCTTTTCCTATCCCCCAAACCCCCATATTGCACCACCATATCAGGGAGATCATACGATAGTGTCTTTCTCTGGTTGACTTATTTTGCTAAGCATAATATCCGCTAGTTCCATCCATGTCATCGCAAATGGCAAGATTTCATTTCTTTTGATGGCTGCATAGTATTCCATCGTATAAAACCATATATATATATATATATATATATATATATATATATATATATATACCATTCATTTGTAGATGGACATCTAGGTTCTTTCCATAGTTTGGCTATTGTGGATATTGCTGCTATATACATTTGGTGCACGTGCCCCTTTGGATCATATAGTAGTCTTCTTTACCTCTATCAGAATCCCAGGAAGCTTTATTTATTTATTTATTTACTCACATAAACAGATGATCCAACACAACGTTTTTTGATGTTCAAATGTATTATAATGTCTTACCGCTTAACACTATGCTTACTGCTCTCTTTCACTGTCTGACTAAATCCTCATCATCACTATGCCATTTAATCAGAAAGAACATTTGAACTCAGAGTTCTCTCCATATCAGGGAATGAAGACTCCACCCTTCTGTTTGTGCAGGTAAAATAAATGTTGATATTGTCTGTCCTGCACATACTCCATCCTGTTAACCAGAATATTCACCATCAAAATATATACAAAATAAAAACCATACCTCGGGGCGCCTGGGTGGCTCAGTGGGTTAAGCCTCTACCTTCGGCTCAGGTCATGATCCCAGGGGCCTGGGATCGAGTCCTGCATAGGGCTCTCTGCTCAGCAGGGAGCCTGCTTCTCCTCATCTCTCTCTCTGTCTGTCTCTCTGCCTATTTGTGATCTCTCTCTCTGTCAAATAAATAAATAAAATCTTTAAAAAATAACCATAAATCACCACTTCTATTACCACCCAGCATGCTAAAAACACCATCGTATGTTCCTGAATTATTGACTTGATTGATAACCCCACTTCCACACATACTGCACTCCTTTCTCCCTGCAAATTTATTTTGGTACAGCAACTTAACCTCAAAATCAAGTCAGATGATTTTATTCTGCTGTCGAAAGTCTTTTGGTATCTTCCCCTTTCATATTAAATAAAAACTGAAGGCGTTTCAATGTACTAGAAGGTCATGCATCAATACGTTCTTCCTCTCTCCACCACTATGAACTCCTCATTGGCCTCCTTGCTTTTCCTCAAAAGTAACAGACCAGCTGTTCACACAAAGTCTATATACTTACTTGCTCTGCCTAGAGCAATCTTTTTCTTTAATATTTGTATAACACCCTCCTTCACTTCCTGGGTCTTTGTGCAAATAACATCTCATAAATGAGATATAACCACCCAACACAAAATAAAATTAACTTTCATCCCAGCATTCTCCAATGGCTTTTACCTTTCTTGTATTTCTTTGTAACACTTATCACCATCAACCATCAATCATTATTCTATTACTGGTTTATTTTCTTATTGGAGACAGAGAGAGAGAGAATTGGGAGGGGGCGCAGAGGAAGAAGAAAACACCCCACTGCCTAGAAAGCCGGCTGGGGAGTTACATCCCAGGACCCTGAGATCATGACCCAAGCCAAAGGCAGTCACTCAATGGACTGAGCCACCGAGGTGCCCCTCTATTATTGGTTTATTTCACTATTATATTTCAAAAGAATGTAAGCTCTTTGTGGTCAGGTATTTTATATGTTTTATTAATTGAAGTATTCTCAGAAAGGTAGCTGGCAGATTGTAAGGGCTCACTAAACTGTATTTTGTTGTTATGATTGGGCTCCTTTATGGGATTTACCTCTTACGCTAGAAGTCGATCCTTCAGATGTAAGCAATAAGAATAGAGCCCTGCTGCCTGTTCAAATGAGTAAAAAGCCTGTATTAAGTGGATATTTTAAAAGCTAAATGAATGGCTTAATAGTTGTATATAGGGGGAAAGGGAACATATTTTCCACGGTTTAGAAGTGGAGTTCTTTTATAGAGTTCTTGTACAAGCCTACACTATTGAATGATAATGGGCAGTTGTACATTCCAATTATACAAACACTTTGGTAATTTATATCCTTTTTTTGTAATTCATGGCTGGATCATTTAATTCCTTAGGAGCATTATAGCATTTCAACTTTTCATGTTCAATAAACTTATTGGGGTTGCTACCTTTTCCATTCAAATGGAGAAATAGTCATGATTTCATCTAAAGAAAGTGCTATTGATTGTGTTGTTTTCTAGGAATGAGTTGCACATGCTAGTTTAAAAGTTTTGTTAAATTCCCAAGCCTGTCACCGATAAAACCCTTTTGTAGATTAGTAACTTGATCAAAACAGAAAAGTTATGTAACACTCAATTGTTATACTATCTTTGTTTCCATCTTGCATTGTAATAACACCCATCTTAACTCTATTTAAGACAAGTCATCGCCAGATGGATTTCTGGCATTGATTGCATGATATGAAATCTAGTATAACTAAAAGTTTTTGGTTTCAGTAGCATATAAATCAATTTAGAAAAATATATGTATTTGAATATAAGATAAAGTTTTAAGTTATTTGGCAATAGTAAACTAAACGTTTTTTTTGTAAATTTGTATTTTCTAAAATTTCATTGAGCTCTTTTGCAATAAGAAACAAGTTACAAAAAAATTAAGGTTTATTTACCCCAATTCAAAATTATTAGGAATATAATCATAGAGGTTGAAGTATTTAAAATATTGAACCCAAAATATTTTATTAGGTAAATTCATGAATGCTGAGCATTCACTGTTAAAATATACTAATAGTATTGATAGACTGGTAGAAGCCTAAAATCAAATATTTAGTAAATATTTATATCCATATTTGGCCCCTGGGTGGCTCAGTGGGTTAAGCCGCTGCCTTTGGCTCAGGTCATGATCTCGGGATCCTGGGATCGAGTCCTGCATCGGGATCTCGGCTCAGCAGGGAGCCCGCTCCCCTCTCTCTCTCTCTGCCTGCCTCTCTGTCTACTGTGAACTCTCTCTGTCAAATAAATAAATAAAATCTTAAAAAAAATTTATATCCATATCTTTTCATGGCGTGGTAATTCATTTCTCTAGCATTAAATAATATTCCATTGTTTGCATGTACTACACTTTATTTGACCTTTCACCTATGGAAGGATATCTTGGTTGCTTCCAAGCTTTTGTCAGTTATGAATAAAACTACTATAGACATCTTTGTGGGTATAGATTTCATCTTCTTTGGATAAATACCAAGAACTGCTACTGCTGAATCATCTGGCAAGAATATGTTTAGTTTTGTGAGAAACTGCCAAGTTGTTTTCCATTCTTTATTCTCAATAGACATGGAAGAACATTCCTGTTGCTCCACATCCTCACCAACATTTCGTGTTCTGTTGTCAGTGTTCTGGATTCTGGGTATGTACTGGTGTCTCCTTTTGGTTTAAATTTGCATTTTCCTGATGACATATGATGTGAAGCATCTTTTTATATGCTTATTTGCCATCTGTAATATTTTCTTTTGTGAGGTATCTGCTAAGGTCTTTGGCTCATTTTTAATCAGGTTTTTCCCCCATTGTTGAGTTTTAAGGGGTCTTTGTGTATTTTTGATTAACAGTCCTTTGCCAGATATGTATTTTGCAAATTTTTTCTCATAGTCTGTGCTTTGCCTTTTCATTCTCTTGGCATTCTGTTTCACAGAGTAGACATTTTTAAATTCAGTGCTTGTGCTTTTGTAGCTAAAGTTATTGCCAAAACCAAGGTCATTTAAATTTTCTTCTATATTAGCTTCTACATGTTTCATGTTTAGGTTTATAATCCAATCTGAGTTAATTTTTGTGAAGAGTGTATGATATCTGCCTGGATTTATTTTATTTTATTATTTTATTTTATTTTTATTTTATATTTTTACATTTAACTTCACCATTACTCCAGAACCATTTGTTTAAAAGATTGTATTTTGCTCTCTTGTATTGCTTTTGCTTTTATATTAAATATAAAATATAATTGATAATATATATTCTGTTCCTTTAATCTAGTCTTTCTGTGGTATTACAATATCTTGCTTACAATTATCATTATGGTAAACTTATTTAAAAAGATTTTATTTATTTATTTGACAGAGAGAGAGATCACAAATAGGTAGAGAGACAGAGAGAGAGATGAGGAGAAGCAGGCTCCCTGATGAGCAGAGAGCCCTATGTGGGACTCAATTCCAGGCCCCTGGGATCATGACCTGAGCCGAAGGTAGAGGCTTAACCCACTGAGCCACCCAGGCGCCCCATCGTTATGGTAAACTTTGAAGGCAGTCCTCAGTCTTTGTTCTCCTTCAACACTCTGTTGACTATTGTGAGTCTTTGCCTCTCCATATAAACGTTAAAATAAGTTTGTTAATATTAAGCAAAATGAGACCTCAGGGATCTGAGAGATGTCTAAGAAGTACTTGATACATCCCTTGGGTATGGTTTATTGAAGTGTCCACCTGTCTGAAAGCTGGGGAATCTAGATAAGGGAGGGAAAATTAGTTATGATAAAACATATCAACAAACATCAATAAATTTTGGAAGACTAATTGTCATGGCTCATGTACAATATGACCAACAGAGAGACTATCAAAAGGAAAGCATCAGTTATGTTTATTGTGAAATTTTTTATTCAAAATAAAGCAACGAGAGGGGAAGACACAATGAGAAAATTACCATTTTTTAAACGGTAAACTTGTTACCAATTAGAATAGGTTTTATATTCTAAGTAGTATATTGAAAAGTAAAACATTGGGGCACCTGGGTGGCTCAGAGGTTTGGGCTGCTGCCTGTGGCTAGGGTCCTGGGATCGAACCCTGAATCGGGCTCCCTGCTCCGCAGGAAGCCTGCTTCTCTCTCTCTCTCTCTCTCTCTCTCTCTGCCTGCCTTTCTGCCTACTTGTGATCTCTGTCTGTCAAATAAATAAATAAAATCTTTAAAAAAAAGAAAAGAAATGTAAAACATTAAAAAATAAAATTTTAATTTAAAAAAATTATGTAATTTTTAAAAAGGGTTAAAAATAGCAGAACCATTTTTCTTATAACTGGAAAATACACTGTATATATATCTATCAAAAATACTTGTCAGGCGCCTGCGTGGCTCAGTGGGTTAAAGCCTCTGTCTTCGGCTCAGGTCATGATCCCAGGATCCTTTGATCAAGTCCCACATCGGGCTCTCACCTCAACAGGGAGCCTGCTTCCTCCTCTCTCTCTGCCTGACTCTGCCTACTTGTGATCTCTGTCAAATAAATAAATAAAATCTTTTATAACAAAAATTTAAAAAACAATTTCATGTCTGGAATCAGGAGCATATGGAAAAAAATATCTGAGGACAGTACTTCTGCCATGTTTTGTGCCTTGTTAATATTTTTAAACAGTCAGGCAACTTTTAGCTTTATTGAAATACCTGCTAAGATACCAGCAGTGCCTTTTGGAGCCCTGTGACTATAAAAATTACTTGAAAATATTCAAAATGTTTACTATGGTGTCACTATTTAGGGCCACCGCCAAGTATGTTTCAGAAGTAAGCATAAATGTTACTCTTCCGTAAGGCAAAAGGGCATATTTTCAGGAGTTCCATCTGCTGTACCAGGAGGTGAATCAAGTAATGATTTTTGTCTAACTTTTCAATCTAACATTCCTCATTCCACATTATAATAATAAAAACTAGGAGGGGACTAAAACAAACAAACAACTACAACTACAACAACCAGCTTTTCCTTCAGTGGGATAGTAAATATAACCTTATGAGTAGCCTGAAATTTATTTTTAAATATTTTTAAGATAAGCATTTTTGTTAGAAAACCATATATTTTATATAGCTAAGAAATAACAGGCAAAGTTTTATTAACTTCTAAAAAGTCTAGTTACTTCTATTTATCTATTAACTCATCTCTTTATGAAGTAGAACATGATCACACCTATTGTATCTACCCAAGTTTGTATGCTTTGGTTATTTTATGTTTGCTATTTCCTTGCTTAATTTTTACAATATTTGATACATAATAGTATCTTTAAGTCCATCTACGGTTTCACAGAATTTGTTTGAACTTCATAAAAATGTACCATACTTTTTGCACTGTCCTTGTTTTACTTCTCTATTAACTTTCCAAGATATATTCACTTTAGAGTGTGTAGCTATCATTTATTTTTATTCCTCCATAATGCTATGTTTACAAATTTGATTTATCTGTACTTTTAAAAATATCTAAATTATATACCATTTCTCATCTCACGTAACACTCATGTTACTTCTACACTTATCAGATATTATGTAACTGAAAACCACAACTCAGCAACAATATAGCACCATTTTTCAAAATTAAATGGCTTACCAGAATTCTTTAATTCTATCCTTTATTTGTATTAGATGGCCCTTTATTCTGGTATTTGGCATTGTTCATATGGAGGAAAGCTTATAAGTTGATATTCCATAAATAGAAGGATTTATTATCATTGATTAATTATTTTCATTTAGAATGCATAGAATATGGTTGATTTAATATTTCTTACTTACTCTCTGCCTGGAACATAGTGCTATCTATGTAATAGCCACTAAAATATTAAGTTAATTACCTAGACTTTAAACTTCATATGAATAGGAATTACATGCAGAACTCTTCTCAGATTGGGACACCTGGGTGGCTCAGTCAGTTAAATGCCTGAGCCTTTAGCTCAGGTCATGATCTTAGGGTCCTGGGACTCAGTTCTGCAACTGATTCACTGCTTAGCCGGGAGTTTGCTTCTCCCTCACCCTGCTGCTCCCCCTGCTTGTGCTCTCTCTCACTCTCACTCTTACAAATAAATAAAATTAAAAATATGAATTCTTCTCAGATAGCTAATATAGAATATCATCTTTGTATTCATCAAAGGGAAAGTGCCATATAATAATGAAATTCAGACTACTTCAAATTCATTTTTTAACCAGTAAGAAAGTACTGGAAACAAGCCAAAAATGTCTTTAATGAATTAAAGAAATAGACTGATTTTCAATATCTTAATGTTTCTAAAAGAAATTGCAAGATTTTTATACTAGATATCAGTGTAAATATTCATTATACAAGGGTATTCTAAAAATAAACCTGAGAAAACTACTTGACATATATGATGACAAAAACGAGTTTGACAAAATCAGTTTGGGTAAAACTTACAACACCTACCACCTGAAACTCTTGTTCTATAATCTAATTATTTTAATTTACAAAAATACAAAAATAATATATCAGAGTAAGTCTATTGATAGCTTTGAAGGTATGCTCTGGTTGTGCACTGTTTACTATTTAAAGGGGAATCAAATATGTGATGCTTATGGTGTGACTATATTAAAATTCAACAAGTTCAGAAGCATATGAGGAATAGAATAAAGACAAAAGATGACCCTTACTTATCCTAAAGATAGACAATGGTATATATGTGCTAGTTGGGGAGAGAATCCAGTCAGTAGATGGAGGATGTGGTAGTGGAAAAAAAAAACACACACACAACGTTTTGGTTGAACGTTTAGCACTATATTTAACAAAGTGAAATTGTGTGTTAATAGCCTCGAATAAAATCCAAAAAATATTTTCAATTCATTGAAGATTATTTAGGAAAAACTTGAAAAATACAACTTGATAAGGATTCCAATAAAAGATTCATAAGCAATACAAGTTTCAGAATTTTTAGTATATTTTCCCTAAAAAGACATTTGATTTAAATTAAAGACAATTCTATTTACCTGCCACTTAAATAAGAGGAAATTATTTGGTTTTGTAATAAGTCAATAAAATAAATTAACATATCTTTACAAAACAGATAAATAAAACAGAAAATAATAGTGCTTAAGCTGTTCAGCAAACATTTGTAAAATTCCTTGCCATCAGCTAGCTCTGGAGTTCTGCTAGGTGAGTAAGGCCATGTATGTTACTGCTCAGAGTACTGACGCAAAGCAATTGTCCCCTTCGCATCAATTTTTTGCCGTTGATATGTCATGCTATGTTGTTTAGAGATACATAAATGGCCCTACATGAAGGCCTTTTTTTGTGTGTATATGGGTGACTGTGATTTAACTTTCAAATCAGATGGCTCCTGATTTACAATGATGCAACTTATGATATATTTGGCAATGATGTGAAAGTGAAAGTGATTCAGTAGAAACTGTACTTTGAATTTTGAATTTGGGTCTTTATAAAAAGGGCCAGTGACATGTGGTATGGTGCCGTCTTGTGATGCTGGGCAGGGGCAGTGAGCCACAGCTCCCAGTCAGCTAGAAGATTACAGGGGTGAACACCTGATATTCTTACAACCATTCTATATATAAACATTCTTCTTTTTTTAGTGTAATATTTAATAAATTGCATATGATATTTGATACATTGTTATAAAATAGGCTTTGCTTAAGATGATTTTGCCCAAATGCAGGCAAATGTAAGTGTTCTGAGTATGTTTAAGTAAGCTTAAGGTAAGCTATGATATTTGATAGTTTAGGGGTATTAAATGCATTTTCAATTTTTTATGTGTGTCTCTGTACATAGCCCCCTTGTAATCTGAGGTGTCGCTCTCGGCCCGCAAGAACGACCCGCAGACGAGGTGAGTGGCAAGCTTCTTTTATTACTAATGCTAATGGCGGCCGCGCCGCACCAAGCACTTACAACAGTATTTATCCACGAAGTTCACCCGTTCTCGCCCCCCTATTTGGCCAATCATAACGCCGTGCACGCAATGTCCTTGTGGACCCTTATGTAACCATACAGGACTCTATTGTTCTCTAGCGGTGATCATGCGTTTATCTCTTGGCTCCTGGTGCTGTGTGCGTCAGCCACGAGCGCACCCACATCCTCCTAAACCAATCATTCTCAGTTCCTCAATCTTCAGGCACTCCCGTCTACGTGACTCCTTGCATCTGCTGGATGGCTCTCCACACTGAGGAACATCTCTATATGTATATGTAGCCTTGGTATGGCTTACATATTATTGGCATGAAACATCTAGAACAGTACGTGTGCCATATAATTGTCTACAGCATCAAACAAGTTTCTTGAAAACTTGTGCCAAAGGGGTTATGTCTTTAAGGATTCTTATTTCAGAAGGGTTCTCTCAAACGTAAGATTTTTCAGAAGTTAAGTGAAAATCTGACCAAACTAAACATTTTTCCATTTTCCCTAGTGAGCAAAGATCGCTAAAATCTATCTGCCATTTTCAACACTGTACTCAACGACTGTAATTCCAATTTAAGAAGAGATTATTTATATCAAAACCACATGTTGGCCTAATCTTACACAATATTCATAAATCTCACTCAGAGCCTTGGACACTTTTATTTGTTGAGTCTATATGGTACTACGGACATTCATCATTTTTGACCTCATAGCTTCATGTATGTCTATACTTTTGAAAATACAGGCATCATAGTTCCATTGTAAAGTGTCTGGGTTCTAAAATGTGCTATGCTATCAAAATGGTAATAAGAACATACAAATGACCTGATGTAATGAAATGGACCAGATTGCCATATATCACATTTCATACCATAAAGATTTAGTGGTAAGTTTTAAAATGGCCAGCTATACTTCGACTGAATTATAACTCATTTAACTTCTTTCTTTGTGTACAGTATTATACATTAGTCAGTATTATAGTAAATAAGTACTTTGGACAGATGTAAATATGCTGTAATAAAAAATGTTTTTCTTCTTTCTTTTAGTCCTTTTTACTTGTAAGACTAGCCACAAATACCATGCCTCCCCCATAATAATTTGCAATCCAAATTTATCTCTAAATGACTTTATTGCACAGAAAAACAAAATATATATATATACTTTACAGTAGACATGTTCAAAAATAGTTACATAACAGCAGGGCCCTAAATGTAAGCAGTATAGTTGTTTTGTTTTGTTTTGTTTTTTTGTTTAAAAAAAAAGGAGGTTATGTGAAATATTGGAATTTTATTTCCAGGCCTAGTATTTCAAGACAGTTAACTACACTTACGTTGTCAACAGCCTCTTGTTGGCAGTATGATTTTAGTGGCTCCATGGTATAACAGCAAGAATTTACTATTGCTTCTTTCTTTTATGACACACACAGAAAAAAAAAATTGACACATTTGCTCAAGACCAACCAGAATCATTTTAACCTATCAAAATTGATGGGAGGCCTTCACTGCCAAAGTCACTGCTGGGTTTTCACAATTCATTGCAGACAATCTGCTACTCCCATTATGATAAAGGAGAGAAGAGTCATAATCAGGGAAGAAAGCTAGATTAATACTTGTAATTATCATTGAATTATTTAGCCTGCTATAGGTTTATTATTATTAGTGTCATTTGATAATTTTCTCTCATTTTATTCAACACAACTGTGAGTAATTACCCTACCTAATATTTCTCTGTATTGGCTGACTAGCTAGCAAACATTCATGAAAATATCCATTAGCCACACATATAAAATGCTGCATTATGATGCTGTTGAATCAGAACATACCACTACCTGATCCTGTAGCTCTTTGAGGATTTGCAAATCAATTAATTCTATGTTTATCGGATTCTTCCCATACAATTAGAAAATTTATAATAGAATCCATGAACATTATTAGTTTTACCATTTTAAACCAGCAATCACACTTTGATTTTTACAACAAAAGCAGAAATATAAACACACACATTTGGATCAGTTTTCTGTTAGTCTGTCTGGACTTCAAAATCCTATTCCTCAAGATAATGCACACCAAAGTTCTGGATTAAACAAGAAATTAGATGGCACCTGAACACTTGGTTTAATATTCTCAAAAGGACTATGCAACTCATTTCTTACATTATGACATTGTTTTACAAAGATCCACACTTTTATAATGTTAGTATTTTTAATAATCAATAAAGTCAATTAATCATGATTAAAAATCAAACATAAAAATTTCTACTTTTTGCTTTTGCCCCCTCCATTTAGAACTTATTTATAGCCTGATAATTCAAAGGTCCCTATGTTTATGAAATCTGGACAGAAATAGCTCTAAGATCCCATTCAGAACTTGATATTAATCTAAGTCTTTTGGCTCCATTTATCCTGAGAGCAAAGAGTAGGACAAAGGATTTGAGTAATGTTAGTTTATCTGGGAGATTATCCCAGGTAGAAAAGAATGGGAAAGTGATACAGTGAAGAAGCAACTTTGTCAAAGAGGTACATTGTTGATATAATTGTTGTGGATAGAAAATGAAGGCTTGCTTTTACTGAAAGGTCCCGAGAAACTTCTTTAAGTTGTCCTCATGAAGACCCGAAAACTGGCAATTTTATCTATGGTTCTTATTTCCTCTTCACTGAGAGCTGTCCTCAGAGGACATTAACTCTCCTACACTTTTGGGTTGTATTGGACACATTCTAAAATGAGAGAGAGAACATGAGATGCTATCAGTGTTAAGTAACTGCAATTTCCCATGGAACTATCCACCACAGGTTTGGCTATAATCAGGTGTTGGGCCTTGATATCAGAGGGATTTGAGGCAGTATCATTTTAGGTTAATCATTATATCTGAAATTTCCAAAAACTTCAACTGATGAAACTTTGATTATAAATTTATAAATATAACAATAAATCTACAGTATTCAAATTATTTTCATAGAAATACACAGACAAAGTATCAATTGATTAATATTTTAATGTTACAAAATACTGAACTGAAAGAATTTGGTCATATAACAACGTGTAAGAAGTAGAACTTAGGTTTAGGTTAGAACTCAGGATGCATTTGAGACTCAGTTAAGAAATAGAATGGAGGGACGCCTGGGTGGCTCAGTGGGTTAAGCCACTATCTTCGGCTCAGGTCATGATCCCAGGGTCCTGGGACCGAGCCCCAAATCGGGCTCTCTGCTCAGCAGGGAGCCTGCTTCCTCCTCTCTCTCTCTCTGCCTGCCTCTCTGACTGCTTGTCATCTCTCTCTGTTATATAAATAAATAAAATCTTAAAAAGAAGAAATTGAATGGATGTCTGACTATCTTATAGGTTTGCTAAAAATCAGGGACTTTGTGTTCAGGTGTGGCTATGCAGGAATTTTTAACTTTCTCTAAGAAGTTATTAGATTTGATTATATAATGGCAGTAAAGGATGGGGAAAAGCAAAGTATAAACCCCATAAAGAAAAAGACACTGAGTATGAGAAAAGAGTAATAGATAAGAAGAATCAATGCATTTGAGTAAAATGGGAATTGAAATACACAATGATTGTTGATTTTTTTAGATGGAGAAAACAAAACTAGCTTGCAAGAAGGAAATAACAGAAGACATGTTGTGATGTGAGGCAGAATCCTGGAAAAGGCAGTAACGTGGAATAAAGGAGTAGGGACAGCATATCAGGTAATTTGGATAGGAAGGAGTTAGGAGATAATTGCTTGATGAATTTTATATGGCCCACTTAAATGCACAGATTTCTCTTCTTTAATTTATATGGAGAACAGGGTGTCCTTTCTCTTCCCTTTCAGAGCACCAGAGGTGTACTCTTTCAGACTGAAAACCTGAAAAGCTCAGGACTCAGTTGCTTAAGCACAGCTGAGAGGACATATTTCAATTAAGATTTACATTTTGCTGTACGTAGTAGACTGTCAAAAGTGGTTTAACCCTATTTTTTCATTTAACAAGAAGACTACAGAGAGTGTTTTCTGGTGTTGGTTCAGAGTGTCCATCCCTCTGAACAGATTTTTCTCTCTAAGTCCAGGGCAAGAAATCAATTGTTACATATGTATTCACTAAAAAAGCAGCTGGAAGATGCTGAGCACTGTGGCCCAGGAGATCAAGGCACCAGCACACACTTGTGAGTGGTGAGCTCCCAAGGCTGGAGGAAAATTCTAGAATAAAGTGCTCATTAGAGAGCCATACCTTTTCTCCTGTTTCCTTACCTCTCTGCACTACCCTCTTGTATCCACAGCATTGGAAATGCTTTTAGCAACACACCACACTGAATCACCACAAAGTCTGTGATTCTCTTGGTGGAAAACCAAACACTGTGTAAAAACTGTGGTTTTCTAGTTCATGCTTCTGGATGGAAAATAATTCACAATAAGCTGATAGGAGTAGCCAAGAGAGATTTAATCTTCTGTTTGGAAAAGGGCTTCTATATAAGTGAGTAGAGGAACCTTTAAGAATTATTCATGTTTAGGGGCACCTGGGTGCCTCAGCGGGTTAAGCCTCTGCCTTTAGCTCAGGTCATGATCTCAGGGACCTGGGATCAAGCCCCACATCAGGTTCTCTGCTCAGCGGGGAACCTTTTTCCCCCTCCCTCTTTCTGCCTGTCTCTGCCTACTTGTGATCTCTGTCAAATAAATACATAAAGATTTTTTAAAAAATAATTATTCATGTTTACATATATGCACCAGAATGCTATGTCCCTTGTCAAAGAGGCTTCAAATCAACAAAAATGATAATATTTTACTTAATAAGTTTTTTAATTCCTCTGTTAACATTTTGGAATACATCATTTTAATGCACATCTGCAAATTTGTAATCACTTCATGTGAGACAAGGAATGCTTAAAAAGGCAACCAGGTGCACCGGGCTGGCTCAGTGGGTTAAGCCTCTTCCTTTGGCTCAGGTCATGATTTCAGGGTCCTGGGATCGAGCCTTGCATCAGTCTCTCTGCTCAGCCGGGAGCCTGCATCTCTCTCTCTCTTTCTGCCTGCCTCTCTGCCTGCTTGTGATCTCTCTCTGTGTCATATAAATAAATACAATCTTAAAAAAAATAAAGGCAACCAAAAAACATTTACAGTTTTGGACAGGAGTTTCCCTTACGTTTGGATAAGGATGCAAATTCAACTTCATAATAAATTACTCTGCATCATAAAGATTAAATGCACTCAGGGATTGCGTTCTCTCCTCCCTCCACCCTATCGTACACACAGCTGCCCGACTAATCTTCCCAAAACACACATTTTCATGTGCTGCTTTTCAAAACTAGCTTCCTGGCTTCCTGTTGCCTGAAAAAATAGTCTCAAATGCTTTTGTCTGGCATTCAGGGCTCTCTAGGATGGGCACTCTGGCCAACACATCACTGCTCGTTTGTTCCACCACACACAAGTGGATCTCGGGCTAGTTATTCAGAGACCCACCTCCTCACCGACCCAGCAAAGGTCTGGTGCATCGACTAAACTCACGGCTCACTCAGTGATGTTCTCAAAGGCCATTAGTGGGTGACATGCCACTGCTAGAGTCAGGAGCCAGTGTGAAGTTGCCGCTGCCTAAGTGCATGGACTGAAAGCGGGAACGTTGATTCTCCAGGAGAAAACTGGGGCATTGTTATGAGAAGGCAGACGGCAAAACCACCCAGGTCCCCTATGATTGCTTTAACACACTCTGGACAAAATTTCAGGAGACAAGCGAACGTATTAACTCCCACTTAGGCTGTAGAAGGCAAATGCAACGGAGGGAAGGCGTTATCTTCTTCTGGAACAAACCACTTAGCTCCAGCTACTTTTATAAATAGATCAGACCCTGTCCAGGAGCCCACTTAGCTGGGTTCATTTGTATACATTGTCCATACCCTCAGGAATATTAACATTTTATCTCAGATTGCATTAATTTAAATAAAACTTAACCAAAATGGTGTGAAATGAACAAAAACACCATATTCTGTGATGAATCAAATGAAATACATTTTCCGTTGCTGTTTTCCCCATTTAAAGATAAAATTTCTGATAACTGTCAGAAAAGACACAAGACCAACAGTTTGTGTGTATGTGTGTTTTGGTGTTTGGTTTTTGGTTTTTTTCTTCCCCTTAAGGGTATAACCATATTGTCACTAATAAAGATCTCAAATTTGCCTGGAAGCTTTCATGGAAAATTGTCAGTCTGAGGGTAGTCACCATCCAGCCAAATGGCTTTATACATCATCAGTGCCTTTCTTCCACACACATTCTCTTCCTGGTTTAAACAGTAGTAACCCTGGTTCTACACTGACACAGTATTTGCATCTCTCTCCTGTCCATAACTCCTAAAAGTTGGGGACCTCTCACTTTGGTTTCCCCAGAGCATGACATTTTATTTGTTGCTTGGGGGGCAATGGGCAGTTCAAGAAGTATGTTAATACTATCACTCAATGTATTGATCCATGCTATGCACCAACAGTGTAGTAAATATCGTTCATTTCTTGTAACAAAGGCAGTAGGAACTTCTCCCAAGGGACGGAATTTCAAGGACAGAATGAAGGCAGGAAGGGAGCTGGTCTATTTGGACCTACTTTGTGAGAGACACTGGTTTAGGTATTTTTGTGTATACATTATACCACTGTACTGTCACAATCCTGCAAATTCTTACATGCTTGGGTTTCTATGTAGCAAGTTTAGCAAGCCACCCAAATTCACAATGACAGACCCGTGAGTCAAATCCAGCATGCTTGACTCCATGATTGTCAAGTCCACTAGCTCCATATATCATGAGTCTGAGATTCATGAGTGTGTAGGTGCTATCAGGAAATGTCAAAAATGCCCATTTCAGGGACACATGGATGGCTCAGTTGGTTAATTGTCTACCTCCAGCTCAGGTCATAATCCCAGCATCCTGGGATCGAGTCACCCATCAGGCTTCTGGCTTACAAGGAGCCTGCTTCCCACTCTGCCTGCCTCTCCCTCTGATTGTGCTATCTCTCTGACAAATGAATAAATTAAATCTTTTGTTTAAATCTTGTTAAAAAGGCCCATTTTAAAGAATGTTTTAAAACATTGTTTGGACAGCAATAGAAGCGAAAGCAGAATGACATAATGTAACGACAGTTAGTTTATGTGGGAGCCCTTTGGGTACTCTGGTGGATGAATGTTTTTAAATTAGTTTTTCATGGACATGGGGAGTTAGAGAGGAGAAGGGAGGTGGGAGCAATTGGAAGGGGACCTGAACCATGAGAGACTAAGGACTCTGAAAAACAATCTTAGGGTTTTGAAGGGGCGAGGGGTTGGGAGCTTGGGGTACCAGGTGGTGGGTATTATAGAGGGCACTGCTTGCATGGAGCACTGGGTGTGGTGCAAAAAGAATGAATACGGTTATGCTGAAAATCAGTAAAAAATAAATTTTAAAAAATTAGTTTTTTTAAACTGCAAAAAAAGAAAAGCACTCCCATTTATAGCATACACTTTATGGTTCACAAAGCACGTGCCAACAATAAAAATAATGATGGGTTACTGTTACAATTCATAGAAAAGGAGGTACAGGGAAATTGAATAAAAGGGAATAACAAAGTAGGTTCATAAGTCCATCTTCCTTGTAAAAAAAATTAACCTGAAAGTGCGTTTCTGCCACCTCTCTCCTGTTTGATATGATAAAGAATGACCACGATACATGAATTATAGTTCGGGGTTTTGAAAAGCATAATAGCTTTATACCAACACTTGAGCTTTTATTTATTTATTTATTTATTTATTTATTTATTTATGTATTTATGGCTAACAAGATAGCTCGATTTGATATGCGGTTCCTGACAAGCAACCTCAGAAGTAATTCCATCTTCATGAGAAGTCAGAAAGAACCACAAACCAAACCTCAAAATAGATTCAGAGAAAATACTCTTAAAAAAATTTCCCTTCCTGGGGCACCCGAGTGGCTCAGTGATTTAAAGCCTCTCCATTCGGCTCAGGTCATGATCCTAGGGTCCTGGGATTGAGCCCCATGTCTGGCTCTCTGCTCAGTGGGGAGCCTGCTTCCACTTCTCTCTCTGCCTGCTCTCTGCCTACTTGTGATCTATGTCTGTCAAATAAATAAAATCTTAAAAAAAAATTTCCCTTCCTATCAGAAGCAGACCAAACCACTAACAAATTCCCCAGAAAGCTTCATCTAAAAGGTTGTACTTTCTTCAGACACCCAGCAGGACCTTCTTCTCTGGGCCTGGTATTTCTTCAATGGCCTATTCCAGAGAATAAGACACTAAACTACTGAGCGCCATGGGCCTCAGAACCACGAAAGAGATGAGGGACACAAATCACGCCTCTGGTCACCAAGAGAGTATGGAAACGTTTGCTGCTTTTCTGCATTTTTCAAAGCTGAGTTTTTAGCTGGAGGCCGCTCCTTTAGGATAAATTGCTGATACCGTATAGTAAAAGCTATTATATGATCTTTTACAAACCATTTCCTATCTTTGCATTCTCATGTGCCAAGACAGACACAGATTATTTAAAACCCTGAAGAGAGTGCTGTTGCATTTAAATTGCCTGTAACCTTCATGCAATAGATTTATGATTGATGATAGATTTAGTTAAAAGATAACTGTTTTAAATATTTATTCTCAGTAAACGATTTCAACCTATGCTCATTTAAGTAAATTGGTGCATAATCCCTTTTCTATTAAACCATAGTGCAAGGACCAATGCCACGCTTCTGTGAGAACCCCAAGCTCTTTTTCTGGAATGGCCATATGCGTATATGTATATATCAGGCGTCCTCTTTTCAGTCGCTTTGTGGAGCACCTACCATGGAGGTCATATAATAACCAATGACCAAAAAACAAACAAAAAACCCAAACATCCAGGTCGAAGTGATTCGCGTCTGCCATCATGCAAAGGCAGACCCTGCCTGGAGACCAGGAGACTGCTCAAATAGCAGGCAGGCATCTCAGCCCAGGCCTGTGCTGGGGAAGTTGGTTCCAGGCTTCTGGCGCAATCAGGAAACCAGCGAAGTGACCCGAGAGTGCAGCCGGGTTTAGGGCTGATGATCTTTTCGCAGCCATGCTGCACCCAGACACCCGCTTGGGGAGCCAGGCTAGGAGACCGCTCAGCGCCTGCGCTGGCCATGCTCGCAGGCCCCCGGGGCTTCACCCCGTTCTCAGGCCCGGGCCTCCGCCTCAGGAAGGAGGGGGGCGGGGGCGGGGGCAGCCCAGAGAAGGGGCTTTGCTAATTGCCGAAGGGGGAAGTGAGCTCGCGGAGGACCTGGCGGACAGTCTGGGAGGAGGTGCAGGGGCTGGCGGGGGAGGGGCGTGCAGCGCCTCGGTGCATGCTGCGGCCCAGTCGGGACTGGCGGAACCACAGGACTCACTGCACATGCGCTTCTCCGCTCCAGCCCAGCCCTGGAGTCCGCGCTGCCCCTCCCAGCCCCAAGGCTTCTGGGCAGGACCCTCTGCGCGCAGGTAAATTGAAACCGCGCCCCGCCCTCACCTGGAGCAGAAAGCGAGGGCCGCGAGCTCGCGGGGGTGTGGGGACCCAGCCTCCCGCGACCCCCGGGGCACCGGGACCACGCCGGACGCCACGCCGCAGCCGGGTCCGCACGGGGTCGGGCCAGGGATGGCGCCGCCCGAGATGACCCCCGCCAGCGGGCGCGCTAGCCCCCATTGTTCGCCACCCCCATGCCTGCGTGCCAAGGTCCCCCTTCCCTTGTCTCCCGCCATGGCCCACCGCTTTTGTTCTGGACTTGGGATCCTAGGTGGAAACTAGTCCCTCAGACCTCCCTGGCAGCAAGGAGCGCAGGGAGGGATTCTGGGTTTTTCCACCCTGGCTCTTCCTCTCTCCACATTCACATGCCTTCTTGAGTCCCTTTCCTCTCCTCATTGTCACTTTTATTAAATGGTTTTGTTCTGCATGTTGACCCGCAGAGCGATTTCATGAATGAATATACAGGAAACTGAGTCGGAGCCCACCTGTGAGAGCCCACTTGTGGAGGCCTTTCATTAGAATGGTCTCTGGTTCTAGCCTCAGTTCAGAATACTGTGTGTACCTGAGGACCCAGTCCAGATGTTTCTTTCATCTCTGACTTGAATTTGAAATCCTCCTCAGACTTCAGCTTCCAGGATTGCTCCCGTCCTTGCTCTCCCACTGTCTCGGTGGGGTCCGCCATGAGTGTTGAACACAGGAATGAATGAATGATATATACCCCCAGGTCGCTGGGGCTTTTTCTTGTTTTGCTGAGGTTGGATAGGCTTGGCAGAGACCCCCTGTATGCAGATACAGAGCTGCATGCAATTGCTTACATAAACGTGTTCCCCACTTAATTGCTTGGGCATTGAATATTTCGCCCTTAACCTGTGGCTTGAGCAGTTAGGAGGAGACAATCTGGAGGTCAATCAGAAGATGGCTGAATCCACATGGTGGTGGGCTGGGTTTGGGAGATTTTCCTGGAGATTCTAAAGAAAGATCTAAATTCTTCCAATGGGGAGTGGTAAACATTTTATCAATGGGAGATGGAAAATAAATGGTCTGGTTAACCTTTTCCTCCCCCTCAAAACCCATTATTTGAAAAAACAAAAAAGGAAGTGAAGGGAGAAATCCTCCCACTCCCATCCCCACTCACCTCCATAGCCACCTCCTCTTCCAAGAACCTAACAGACAGGTGCCAAGAAGTGTTAGGTACCAGCAGTGGTCTCAGAGCTCATTCAAGGATCATGGTGAAAGGCATTCAAAGAGATTGTGGGGGCACAGGGATCCAATTAAGGGGGACAAGTTTAAGTTTTGCCTGGTCCCCGTAAAATTAATGGCACTAGAGAAGATGAGCTTTGGGAACTATAGCTTAATGGATACAACGTGTAAAAAGCTTCAGTGAGTCATGGTGGGAAGAGGCCATGAGGGCAGCAAAGACAGTCTTAGATGATGTTATTAATAGCACTAAGGCTCTAGATTTCCTGTGGTGGTGTTCTTGGCAAGACCAGCCCGGCCAAAGTGGATACTCACAACCTGGAACAGAGGGTCTTGGAGATCCCAGCAAGTGAGGTATGTTGAGAGCGTAAAATGATAGGAGGTGTCCTTTGGAAGGACTGTCTTCTTGACTTTAAAAGGGAGAACCCAAATCTGTAGGTGAAATCTTTTTGGCTACAAAGAAGGCCGAGGCCTCCTAAGGTCAAGGTCTCCTCGTCACTTGCAAAGATGTCGAAGAACATATTCAGACATTTCAAATATGTCCTCATGTCCATCTGTTCCCACTCTGGAATTCTATCAATAAGGTGAGAGTTCTGCTTTTTGGAAAAAAGATCTAAAAAGACTTCCTTTTCTCATGTAATTTCTGTAACCTCCAGGACACACCCACCTACCCCTTCCAGTGCTGTAATGAAGCTACAGCTGGTGCCAATTTGTGGAACTCATTAAAGGCTATTTTCTCTTATATACCCCCAGACCAAGTTCCCATGCTCCCTCACCTGATTTCCTGCACACACCTCCCATCTGGTGTGTTCACACCTGCACATGCCTTTTACCAAACCCTTTGCCAAAAGGCAGCCAGAGTGACCTTTCAAAGACCTATCAGTTCCTGGCATATGTCTCCATAGAAATCTGCACTGATCTTCTAATAAATTCTCAGTCCTCCAAAGGCATCCATAATCTCCAAGTAGTTGGAGAGGCAGCCAGAGAGAGACAGAGGAGGAAGCAGGCTCTCCGCTGAGCAGAGACCCTCATGCGGGACTCGATCCCAGGACCCTGAGATCATGACGTGAGCCGAAGGCAGCGGCTTAATCCACTGAGCCACCCAGGCGCCCTGTATGAGTGCTTTTTTGTGTGTGTGGCTTTTGTTTTGTTTTGTTTCTGATTTCTCATGTTTGGCATCATTTTAAGTCTGGTATCTTTTATATTTCTTTAATTCTCCAAAATTTATCCCAGTACTTATTTATTTTCTTTATTTTTTTTCTCTTCTGCTGCATTTGGGCAGAAGTCATTAATTTGTTTGTTTGTTTGTTTGTTTTTCCCAACACACTTATTCATTTTACAGCTATATTCATCTTAGTCTCCATTTATTGTATTCTTTATTTCAACAATTTTCACTTAATTTATATTCACAGTATAGTATCTTTCTTTTCTTTGTATATGTATATCATTATTTTATCATATACTTTTAAGCTATTTTTAAAAATATTTTATTTATATATTTGACAGTGAGAAATCACAAGTAGGCAGAGAGGTGGGCAGAGCGAGAGAGGAAGAGAAGCAGGCTACCTGCTGAGCAGAAAGCCTGATGTGGGGCTTGATCCCAGGACCCTGAGATCATTACTTGAACCGAAGGCAGCAGCTTAACCCACTGAGCCACCCAGGTGCCCCTTTTAAGCTATTTTTTAAAAGTACAGTTATTCTTTTTTTTTAAGATTTTATTTATTTATTTATTTGACAGAGAGAGATCACAGGTAGATGGAGGGCAGGCAGAGAGAGAGAGAGAGAGAGAGAGAGAGAGAGAAGCAGACTCCCTGCTGAGCAAAGAGCCTGATGCAGGATTTGATCCCAGGACCCTGAGATCATGACCTGAGCTGAAGGCAGTGGCTTAATCCACTGAGCCACCTAAGTGCCCCTAAGCTATTTTTTATATTCCTGTTCCAATAACACTTGGATTGCCATATAAAGTTAACCACATCATCTTTTTTAGGTAAGTAATTGTACTTTTTATGTGCATAGTTATTTTGGTCCATGAGTTCAGCTCCTCTTAGGATCATCAAATATCTGTAAAGTCTGGGTATGCTAAGATTTTCTAAGCAACAATAAAATACATTGAAACCTGGTAGCTTAATTATAATAATGTTTTCTTTCTCAATCATTCACAATAGCATTACATTCTGAGTAGCTTCCTTCTATTTTGCAGCTATAGTGTTTGGAAAAACTTGAATTGTGATATCACTGTGATAATGTGAATTAGTCAGGGTTTTTCAGAGAATCGGGAAGAGAAAAAAAACAAAAGGAAGATATACTCCAGGGCCAACTCTAGAAGTGACTATTAAAAATCTGTCCAAATTCAATTGAACAAAACTCAGAAATGCCATCTCCAGTGAAATACAAAGAAGATTATATATAGTTCTGGGCACACACATCTCATTTGACCAAATGATGTACATCAATGAAAGACTGAAGGCCAATCACCACTCCATGGGAGAATTTAAAAATAAATTTACTAATGAGGCCAAGAATTCAGAATCACAAATACTTCAGAACTAATAATAACTGGCTTCACTTGATGTTATTATATAAGATAAATCCTAAAATCAAGTTTCAATTTTAAATTCTTACAATTTTAAATTCTTAAATCCTTATGAAGAAGCATCATTTGAAGGGAGCAGTTTTCATAATTTATCATCCATAAGCCTTTTTTTAAAGATTTTATTTATTTATTGGACACAGAGAGAGAGATAGAGAGAGAGGGAGAGAGAGAGATTACAATAATCAGAGAGGCAGGCAAGCAGGGAGGGAAGCAGGCTTCCTTTTGAGCAGAGCCTGATGTGGGGCTGGATCCCAGGACCCAGAGACCATGACTTGAGATGAAGGCAGAGGCGTAACCCACCACCCACGTGATGAGAGCCCCTCAGGTGCCCCTCATCCATCAGCCTTAATTGTTTGGAGGAAAATGTGTGGATGAATAATGCCTTAGGGAGCTAATCTCTCTAAAGAATTTTCAAGTCTTTACCCCTTCAAGGTTTTTGTACAGTTCTGATAGCCTCTAAACATCCAGCTGATTTCTACAGTGACAGGCCTGTTAAAACCTGTCCTCAAACCAGGAATAGAGCTTGAAACATACCAGTCAAGAGCAACTTTGAGTCTTTTAAGGAATTTATCATCATTTCTTTGTTTTTGGTTCATATCTGAAATAGTTCTATATTACACTTGCATAATTTCTTCAGAGCTGACTTTGAAGGAGGCATTCAGTTCCAGTTAGTTCCATATTTTGGTAAGAATTATAATTCTATATAAAAAAAAGAACATATTTTAGAGCGCCTAGGTGGCTCAGTGGGTTAAAATCTCTGCCTTCATCTCAGGTAATGATTCAAGGTTCCTGGGATAGAGTCCCAAGTTGGCTCTCTTCTCAGCAGGGAGCCTGCTTCCATTCCTCTCTCTCTCTGCCTGCCTCTCTGCCTTCCTGTGACCTCTGTCAAGGAAATAAATAAAATTTTTAAAAAACATATTTTATTCCAATTATTCATGTTCATTAACTAAGATATCACAATACAAATAATACAAACAGTTGCTCTTTATTAATACCTTCAACCAAGATCAAAAAAATATGTCATATTTTCTTCAAAAATTTTATATCACCTGATAGGTCAGATATATATAAAATTACATTTAAAGTTTTAAAAATATCAGCAAATATTTTCATTTAAATGCAAATTTCAAAGAAAATCTACTTTTCCAAACACGACTTTTTATCCTATTTTTTTAAATTTTGTCGACAACTGATAAATTGTTTAGCGAGACTATAAATATTAGATCGAAAAAGTGATTCATAGATGTAGGTTCAAAATATTATTTTCCATTAAAAATGATTCAGTCTTTGATGAACATCTGTTTGGTAATATGTTGTATCCAGATACAGTAAATTAATGACATATATAAAATTATGGGGAAATGACACCTTCCGTTCCATTATGAGTAGAGCTTTTAAAATGGTCTCATGAGGCAGGGATTCTAGCCACTGGCTGTGCAAGGCATGAGGCCTGTTAGTGATTCTATTTTTTCCTCTGCAGAATGGGTCTTTCTACATTCCAGGTCCTTTCTACCCCAATAAATAATGTGGCGATTCTCTCAGTGAGTTGTACTTTTGGTTTAAACAGCCAACTGTCTCTTAAAAAGGACTTTTGTTTAAATTACTTTAAAAAAAAAGTCCTTTGAAAAAAAAACTTTTTTAAAATTTTTTATTTTCTAATCCCATATGTTTACTCTGATCCTGGAACTTTGTCATTTTGACCTTCTCTGCTGATTAAAATATTCTTCATCCAATCCCAAAACAAAGTGTGGTCCAGCTCCAACTCATGGAATACCACATGCTCTCCCTTAGATAGTGCGCTGTTGCTTTAATAAACCTGCCTTCTGCTTTCACTTTGGGCAATGATCTCTAATTCTCACGTACCAACAATAAAAATAATGATGGTTTATCGTTACAATTCATAGAAAAGGAGGTACAGGGAAATTGAATGAAAGGAAATAACAAAGTAGGTTCATAAGTCAATCTTCTTTGTAAAAATATTAACCTGAAAGTGCGTTTCTGCCACCTCTCTCCTGTTTGATATGATAAAGAATGACCACGATACATGAATTATAGTTCGGGGTTTTGAAAAGCATAATAGCTTTATACCAACACTTGACCTTTTATTTATTTATTTATTTATTTATTGCTAACAAGATAGGTCGATTTGATATGCGTTTCCTGACAACCAACCTCAGAAGAAATTCCATCTTCATGAGAATTCAGAAAGAACCACAAACCAAACCTCAAAATAGATTCAAAGAGAAAATACTCTTAAAAAAATTTCCCTTCCTGGGGCACCAGAATGACTCAGTGAGTTTGGCTCACTGGGCCTTTGCGTTCGGCTCAGGTCATGAACCTAGGGTCCTGGGATTGAGCCCCATGTCTGGCTCTCTGCTCAGCAGGGAGCCTGCTTCCACTTCTCTCTCTGCCTGCTCTCTGCCTACTTGTGATCTCTGTCTGTCAAATAAATAAATAAAATCTTAAAAAAAAATTTCCCTTGGGCACCTGGGTGGCAGAGTGAGTTAAAGCCTCTGCCTTCAGCTCGGGTCATGATTCCAGGGCCCTGGGATTGAGCCCCACATCAGGCTCACTCCTCACCATGGAGCCTGTTTCTTCCTCTGTCTCTGCCTGCCTCTCTTCCTACTTGTGATCTCTATCAAATAAATAAAAAAATCTTTAAAAATAAAATTCCCTTCCTATCAGAAGCAGACCAAACCACTAACAAATTCCCCAGAAAGCTTCATCGAAAAGGTTGTATTTTCTTCAGACACCCAGCAGGACGTTCTTCTCTGGGCCTGGTATTTCTTCAATGGCCTATTCCAGGGAATAAGACACTAAACTACTGAGCGCCAAGGGCCTCAGAACCACGAAAGAGATGATGAGAGGCACAAAGCACGCCTCTGGTCACCAAGAGTGTATGTAAACATTTGCTGCTTTTCTGTATTTTTCAAAGCTGAGTTTTTAGCTGGAGGCCACTAAGTGTGCCAAGACAGACACGGATTACTGAAAACCCTGGAGAGTGCAATTGCATTTAAATTGCCTGTAACCTTCGTGTAATAGATTTATGATTGAGGATAGATTTAGTTAAAATATAACTGTTTTAAATATTTATTCTCAGTAAACGATTTCAACCTATGCTCATTTAAGTAAGTTGGTGCATAATCCCTTTTCTATTAAACCATAGTGCAAGGACCCATGCCGCGCTTCCAAGAGAACCCCAAGCTCTTTTTCTAGAATGGCCATATGCGTATGTATCAGGCGTCCTCTTTTCACTCGCTTTGTGGAGCACCTACCATGGAGGTCATGTAATAACCAATAACCAAAAAACAAACAAAAAACCCAAACATCCAGGTCAAAGTGATTAGCGGGTGCCATCATGCAATGGCGGACCCTGCCTGGAGACTAGGAGACTGCTCAAACAGATCCCGGGCAGGCCTCTCAGCCCAGGCCTGTGCTGGGGAAGCTGGTTCCGGGCTTTGGGCCCAATCAGGAAGCCAGCGAAGTGACCCGAGAGTGCAGCCGGGGTTTAGGGCTGATGATCTTTTTGCAGCCAGGCAGCGAGCAGACAGCTGCTTGGGGAGCCAGGCTAGGAGGCCGCTCAGCGCCGGCGCCGACCACGCTCGCAGTCCCCTGGGGCTTAGCCAGCGCCCTTGCCCCGGGCCCGCGCCTCATGACGAAGTGGGAGGGGGGCTAGGGCGGGGGCGACCGGGAGAAGGGGCTTTGTTAATTGCGGAATCCGGAAGTGAACTCGCGGAGGACGCGGGGGAGAGTCTGAGAGGAGGTGGAGGGGCTGGCGGTGGAGGGGCGCGCAGCGCCGCTGTGCTGTGCTGCGGCCCCGTAGGCACTGCAGGACCCCCGCACTCCCGCGCTCCAGCCCAGCCCCTGAGGCCGCACTGTCCCGCTCCCGCGGCCCGCTGCCGCGTCCTGCCCCATGGCTTCTCTGGACGACGCTCTGCAAGCAGGTAAAGTGACACCGCGCCGGGCCCTCACCTGGAGCAGAAAGCGCGGGCCACGAGCTCGCGGGGGTGTCGGGACCCAGCCTCCCGCGACCCCCGGGGCAGCGGGACCACGCTGGACGACGCGCCACACCCGGGTCCCCTCCGGGTCGGGCCGGGGACGGAGCCACGCGAGGTGCCCCCCGCCAGCTAGCGCAATAGCCCCCATCGTTTGGCACTCCCACGCGCGGGTGCCGAGGACCCCCTTCCCTCATCCCATGCCGTGGCCCCGCCTCTTTTGTTCTGGACTTGGGATCCCAGGTGGAAACTAGTCCCTCAGACCTCCCTGGCAGCAAGGACCTCAGGGAGGGATTCTCAGGTTTTCCTCCCCGCCCTGGCTCTTCCTCACTCCACATTCACATGCCTTCTGGCATCCCTTTCCTCTCCTCATTGTCACTTTTATTAAATGGTTTTGTTCTGCATGTTGACCCGCAGAGCGATTTCATGAATGAATATACAGGAAACTGAGTCGGAGACCACCTGTGGAGGCCTTTCATTAGAATGGTCTCTGGTTCTAGCCTCAGTTTAGAATACTGCGTGTACCTGAGGACCGAGTCCAGATGTTTCTTTCATCTCTGACTTGAATTTGAAATCCTAACGTCACTATGACCTGGGAAGCCGAGGTCCACAGCATCTTCATCTGAAATTCCACTAGAGCTCCCATTTACCTAGTGCCCAGCCTGAGTCTGTTTTCCACTACTGTCAGGGTTCTAGAAGTTCATGCACTGCCCACCACTGACAGTAGGGGCATCTCTCTGTCCAGATTTTCCCTTTACATAAGGAGGTCAGTTACAGGAGATTAGGGCCCACTCTAATAACCTCACTGTAATGTGATTGCATCTGTAAGGACTCTAGTTCTAAATAAGGTCACGTTCTGTGGTACCAGAGATAAGGACAGCAGCAAGGTTTCTGGGGGAAATGGAGATCAGCTCTTAACAGTCCACTCTCTGGCTCCCCAAATTCGTGTCCTTCCCGTGTGCAAAATACCTTCACCCAATGCCCTCCAAAGCACTAATCATCCCAGAATCAACTCAAAATCTGAAATCTCATCTGTCCTCCTCCACTCAAAGACCTAGATCTCACCCAGACCATGGGACCTGAGGACTGCATCCAGAAGCCACAATCTCCTGGTAAAGCTGCCCATCAGGTCCTGACATCACCCTCATTCGTCCCAGCAGCCGAGGGCCTACAGTTCCCACAGACAGTTTCTCAGAGGAAGTTTGAAAACCACCTCAGAGGACGTTCTTTGGTTGTGAATGAAGAGGGAAGGGGGTCAGAGCCTCCTGCCATTCCCAGGGCACCCAGAACCCAGAGAGTGAGGCCTTGGGTGCTTTCTAGTGACAGATTCAAGGGAATTCTTCGACTTTGGGACTTCAGAGTTAACTTAGTTTTCATTTGTGATTATTATTTTTGTGTGGGGGCCATAGCTCTTCTTTTGACCTATGGCTGTTTTCACTCCCGGTTCTGAAGAAGCCCCTGAATCCTAATCCTGTAGAGGACTCCGAAAGCTCTCAGAGCAGCAGTACTGGGGGCAGTGTGGACACATGGTTTGGTTTCTCCTCTGGCCTGATTCTGCGGCAGCCCCGCTCTGTCCTCCTCAGACTTCAGAGCAATAGCTGAATAAGTGGAGAAAGGACCAGGGGGTCTGGAAGGTGGCCACCGAAGAGTGACTTCTCTGGAGGTTGGCTGAGCTAGCGAGTGAGCATGTTAGTCCAGCTCTGCCTGCAGTCTGGATGGAGCTGGACAGGGGCCAGGGAAGGGGAGGAGGAGCAGAGAGCGGGGACAAAGGGACCAAAGAGGAGATTCAGAGGAAGGGAAGTATTTGGGAGGAGAGAAGAAACTCTAGAAGACAGGCATGTAAAAAAGGAAAAGGGATGAAGTAGGCATCAGGAAAGGGCACCAGAAGGGAAGGAGAGAGGGGAAGGGAAGAGGGAGGGAGGGAGGAAAGGGGAAAGGAAGAAGGGAGGAGTCAGCAAGCCAGGGCTCCCCCTGCATCTGAAGAAGAGGTGGCTGGTCCAGCTTGTCAAACAGGGTGCTCACTCTTTGGTCCCAGTTTCTGCTCCCAGTGTTACTGAGCTTTGCAAGGAAGGCAGGCTGTCCCCTGGGACCCACTGGAGCCCACTGGAGCCCACTGGAGCCCACTGGAGCCCACAGGAGGGTGGGAGAGGTAAGATGCTACCGGTCCTGTCCTGAGCTGCTCCCAGCTGCTAGCCTCACCACATGGTGCAAGACCGACCCCAGAACAAAGGAAGGACACAGGCCCGCATGTCTGCCGGTGGCCCTGGGCACTTAGCTCATTGCAGTGAAACACACCGCCTCCTCAACCCAGGCTTTCAAAGCCTGCTTCTGCGTTCCTGGCTTTCATGTCTGTAGGAACATGAGCCAGATCTAACTCATCTCCGACAGACAATTCTGACTCACCCCGTGTCAGATTTTTATTAGTGGCTGTGATAGAGTAAGATAGCAATGCTCCAACAAACGGACTATTTCCTCCCATATGACCTCAACAGTCTTACACATTTTCTTAGCGAAAAAATCTTGTCTCCTTCCATTAAGCTCATAACGTGGTCTAATAGTATACATGTGCCTTCGTTAGATGCGAAGCGATACAGAGGTACTTTTTTTTTTTTTTAATTTTACAAGGTAAAGTCAGTGAACACATCTAACTTGATGAATACGTCTCTAAAATGTCAAACCAGGCAAAGCTTTTTCTGCCTACAGTTTGGAGCCTACGTGGTGACATTTTTAAAACACTTTCAGTCCCTCAGTGAGGCTCTTAGAAGCTAGTCAGGGCTTACTACGTGCCAGGCACTGTGTCAGGTGTTGGAGCTAAATGGACGGAGAGCTTGGAGGCAGGCTGGGGAGGGACATCCGTGACACAACCACAGCTAGAAACGGAGGCCAGTGCTAGAAAAGAGAGAGCAGGCTGCATGGAGAGTGTGTACCATGGGGCTTGTGAGCTCACGAATAAGTGGGAGTAACTGGAGTGGGGAGACGGGGGAGAGGAAGAGGGTCTTCCCATCAATGGGAATCACCTGTGCTTGGAGGCAGGCACCATGAGGGGTCTCCACAGGAAGAGGGAGGCAGCGTGGTTGAAGGGCAGAAAGACAGAGCAGAACAGGCATCAGTCAATTGGAAGGGTAGGAAGAGACGGATGGGAGGATTATGGATGCCTTTGGAGGACTGAGAATTTGTTAGAAGATCAGTGCAGATTTCTATGGAGACAAATGCCAAGAACTGATAGGTCTTTGAAAGGTCACTCTGGCTGCCTTTTGGCAAAGGGGTTGGTAAAAGGCACGTGCAGGTGGGAGGTGAGTGCAGGAAATCAGGTGAGGGAGCATGGGAACTTGGTCCAGGGGTATATAAGGGAAAATAGCCTTTAATGAGTTCCACAAATTGGCAGCAGCTGTAGCTTTATTACAGCGCTGGAAGGGGTAGGTGGGTGTGTCCTGGAGGGTACAGAAATTACATGAGAAAGGGAAGTCTTTTTAGATCTTTTTTCCAACTAGAGGATCTCTCACCTTATTGATAGAATTCCAAAGTGGGAACGGATGGACATGAGGACATCTTTGAAGACATATCTGCACTCTTATGTTCATTATAAAATTATTAACTCTAAGCAAGAGATGGAAATAACTTCAGTATCCATTTTTGGATGAAAGAATAAAATAAGTATGGTAAATATATACTATGGAAAACTACTGAACCATGAAAAATTAAGAAATACTGCCATTTACAACAGCATGGATGGATCTTGAAGGTATTATACTGAGTGAAATATTTCAAAGATTTTATATATATTTTTTAATTTATGTATTATGATATCCCTTACATACAGAACCTGAAGAAAAAGCAAACTAATGGAAACTTAGAGTTGAGTTGACAAGAGGTGAACCTGGGGTGGAATAAGGTGGTCAAAGGGTACAAACTTGCAACTATAATATGAAAAAGTTCTGGGGATCTAATGTACAGCATGATGATCATAGTTAATAATATATACATACATTTTTATTGTGCTTCCCTTTATTAAACTTTGCATATATCACATTCTTACAAGTTGAAAGTTTATAGCAATCTTGTATAAAAGAGGTCTGCTGCCACCATTTTTCTAACGACATTTGTTCATTTTGTGTCTCTCTGTCACATGTTGGTAATTCTTGCAATATTTCAAGTTTTTTCATTGTTATTGTATTTGTTATGGTGATCTGTGATCAGTAATTATGACCCACTGAAAACTCAGAACTAGTTTACTTACGGTATATACCTTGTTTTTCCTTAAAGGCATAATGCTTTGAACAGTACAGTATAGTGTTTATTTTTTATATGCACTGGGAAACATAATTTTTTATTTGCACTGGGAAACCAAAAAAAATAATAATAATTTGACTTAGTTTATTGAGATAATCACTTTATTGAGGCGGTCTGGAACAAAACCCACAAGACCTCTGAAGTTTATCTCTACTGTACTATATACATAAATGTTGCTAAGACAGTAGATCCTAAAATTCCTTACCATACATGCATAAAAAACAGTGGGAGCTATATGAGATAGTAGATGTATTAACATTTTTACGTAGATTATATTGCAATACAGATGTATGCCAATTTATCAAATTGTACAAAATTTACACAATGTTAAAAGTTTGCAATGTTATAAGAAATCATTTCTTATATTTACAAATTATAATATGTTGATTATTTTTCAATAATGCCAGAAAAAACTTTTTGTAAAATTAATCTATTTTTCAAAAACGGAAGTAAGGAAGTAGAAACTGGAACTAACTTTGAAATAATAGAATATAAAATCCATTTTAGTTATATACACTGGGACAAAAGCTATTACTTAGTTTACAATGAAGGACAAAAACTATTACTTAGTTTACAATGAAGGAGTACAATGAAGGATGGTCTATAAATAAGGCTGAAAGAGCTCAGTTTTAAGGTTTAAATTTAAAATCTTCTTTTGAAATACTAAACTGACCACCCAGTTTTCCAAACATAAATGTCTTAACTGCATGAATTTATTTCATACAACTCTATCATCTAGTTTCATAAGAAAGCAGCATGCAAATTTTGAATAAGACAGACTTGCTTAAGTTTCTTTATGTTCAACAGTAAAGGATACTTCCGTAAAAAGAAGAAAAATCAGCGTATTTATTATGATAATTATTATTCATAATGAGATTCATATTGAATTAGGGAATATATATCCTCAGAGGGGGTAAAGTAAAATGAAATTTATTTTGGTAAATGTGTCTATGAATAGTCAATTCAATGCCTCTCTATAAATGAATATTATGATTTTGAACAATTTAATTACTATTATTAGAATTATTATAAGTATAAAAATAGCTATCACTTTAGCATGGAATATGAGACTCTCATGCTCCATGCTTCATCACATCCACACAACAACTCTGCATAATAAGTATTATCATCACCATTTCATGGGTGAAAACACTGAGGCTAACACATTGAGATAACTGGTTTATGATTACATGGTTAGTAAAGATGCATCACACTAATTTAGGCTTTATGATTTCAGAATTGTACTCTTTCCACTGCACATTCTATTACTCTGTAAATACTTGGCTTGTTTTCATTTAGTTCTTTAATTGTATTCATGTGGTGATGGCTTAAAGCTTCATTTAAAGGAAGCTTAAAAAATTCATTTAACCAAAAGCTCCCAAGAATTAAAAATGTCATGGATATCATTAGTTAATGGGTAACTATATATTTTCCACTCTAGTGAGATAACAATCAGAGTATTTTTCTAAGTTTTAGTCTCTGAGTGTTCAAAAGGACTTTGTTAAAATAGAAATATTTAGACAAAGGTGATCAAAAGTCTGGATCAGGTCACCTTAAGATAAATATTAGGAAACTGAGGAAACAAATGGAGATTTGAACACTGAGCTATGATATAATGAATGGTTTAAAGTATTTCGTAGAGCATAGGAAAGACCTTTAAAGCCTGGTCTTAGCCTAGCATTGCAGCTTCTGAGATATCTATCTATCATCTACCTATCTATCTATCTATCTATCTAGATGTAAATTTGAAAACTTTTTCAACTTAAAGATTTTGAGAAATAGAACATAATTAGCACCATAGAAGATCTGTTTATGATAACAACCTAGCCCCTCCTCCCAGTTTGTTAATATTCTCTCTTATTTAATGTAACATTGTGCAAATAGACCACTACTGATCTGCCGTTATGAATGAAATAACTATAATCATCTGTTTGCATATCCTGGTGAAAATATTCATTTAGTTCCATGTTGTATTTCTAGGAATGGACCAAATTTTTTTTTTAATTTTTAAGTTTTCTAAATATTGTCCAACTTACCTCATATGTTTTTATTATGTGCACTGTCATTCCTTCACATTCTTGCAAGACATTTTCACTGTGGCCCAATATGGTAAGTGTGTAATAGTATGTCATTCTAGGTTTTCATTTATTTTTAATTTAATTTAATTGAATTCCAGATTCATAATAAAGATAAACAGTTTTTATATATGAGTGGCCATTTGGATTACCCTTTCTGTAAAGTACATGCTCAAATCTTTTGATATCTTAACATTGTGTCATACTGACTTCTTGAATAGTAGATTTTCTGAATGAACTTTTAGCTGTGTATATCTTCTCTATTTTATTTTGAACTTGTTTTCAGTTCAAAATCTTTATATTTATTTTCATAATCTGCTTTTATTTTGCTTTGTCTATTATCTATCTATCTATCTATTTATTTGCAAGCAAGAGAGAGCGAGCAAGTGAGAGCGCAGGGAGGGATAGAAAAAGAAGGGAAAAGAATCTTTTTTTTTTTTTAAAGATTTTATTTATTTATTCGACAGAGAGAGATCACAAGTAGGCAGAGAGGAAGGCAGAGAGAGAGGAGGAAGCAGGCTCCCTGCTGAGCAGAGAGCCCGATGCGGGACTCGATCTCAGGAACCTGAGATCATGACCTGAGCTGAAGGCAGCGGCTTAACCCACTGAGCCACCCAGGCGCCCAAGAAGGGAAAAGATTCTTAAGCAGGCTCCAGGCTCAGCACAGAGCCCAACTCTGGGCTCTATTTCACAACCCTGACATCATGACCTGAGCCAAAATGAAAGAAAGAAAATAAAAGTAAGGGGTTAAAAAAAAAAAGGAAAAAGAATTGGAGGTTTAATTAAGTGAGCCACCCAGGCACCCCTGTGGTATCTTAAATTAGCTGTCATATCTTTAAAGTTCTAGAGTATCCATTTAATTCATTTATAAAATCTTTCTCAATATCATTTTTAGTTTCAGTTTTTTGTTCAATTTGCTTCCCCTCTCATTTCTTTGAGCAGAGTAATCAAGCCATTTTACAATCTTTATTGATCATTTTAACATCATACGTAATCCCAATTTGTCTATCAAATCTTGTTAATGGTTTTTCTTTGTGTGCTTTGTTACATTTTGCTATGTTCAAGGCATTATATTTGAAACTCTTATTGAGTAGGGATAATTAAGAGCTATAAAAGTGGTATGGTCCTCCTTGGCAGGATTTTCTCTTATATCTGAGACTCTACAAGACAATCATATTTCAAATTCAGTGATTGACTTTCTCAGTTTACACAGAAGGCAAGGTAGGCTATAGTCTTATTTCTGCTTCTCCTTGGGCTTTGGGGATCTCAACTTAAATTTGGGTTGTACCAAAGTTTTCAAATTTGATTGCTGCTGGATTTTGAATTTTGTTTCTCTAGTATCAAGTGTCTATTAAAAACACAGCTCAGTGTGTTTTAGCAGTTTCAAATGCTCTCCTATCTAAAATGGCTTCAGGCATATATCTCTAGACTCTCATTGTGTTTCGTATTTTGGCCCAGTAATCCCTCACTTATTTTTATAATCATTCTGATATTTTTAACTTTAAAAGCTATTTTGTCTGGATTTTTAAGTTGTCTTAAGTAGGAGTTTTTAGATCACCATTACTAGAAGCAACAACAAATATACATGAAAATATCTGCAGTAGTTTATCACATCTTTATGGCTTTGAACTTCCATAAGCCAAGGCATCCTTCTCTAATCACTTAGGCAAACTCCAATTTACCCTTTAAAACAACACAAGAATTGCTTCATTTAAGAACATGTTCAGGGATGACTCTTCCCCACTGTTCTTACCAACATTCCCACACACTCTTTGCTACCCACACCTTGTTTATGAACTTTCATTAGGTATATCAGCGTCACCAGAATTTTGCTCTATTGTATTTTTGTCCTTTAGAGCTTTAATTAAATATGAATTCCATAGAAAGTCTGTCCCTTTTCTTTCAAACCTGGGTTAGTTTTTTCTTCTCATTCTTTGTCAGAAGCTACTTTATTAGAGAAACTGACAGCTGTATTGTGATTTTGGAGCCTTTACAGTTTTTTGACTGGAAAAATCACCCATCCCTGAGATTTTTACACAGCTTCCTAGCTGACATTATTCAGAAATCTGTTCAACACAGACTCCTTCAGGGAGGCCCTTTCGGACCACTCAGTTACAAAACCTCTTCTCAATCACTGCTCTTTTTAAAATGTGCTTATTTAGTTCAAATACGCATCACTATTAAAGAAAAACCAGTACGATTTTTTTCTTTTTAAAGTTGGCTTACCTATTATCTATCTCTCCCATTAAAATGATTCCTCTGGGCTGGGTTTTTGTTGTGCTCATCTTAGGCCAGGCACTCAATAAATTATCTCTGAATGATTGAATTGTTTGACTCCCTTGGTAGATTCTCAACTTCATGAGGCCAAGGATTGTTCTTTTCAGTCCTTCTTTATCCTCAATGTCTGTTATATTGCCGTCACTTACGTGACTAATGGGAAAAATCACAGAAAGAAAGAGTTAAAACTACAGAAAAACCCCATAGGTTCAATAATACAAAGCTTTCTAAAATTATTTAGAAAATTATCAAGAATTGAATACTGGCTGCAATTTGAATTTTTTTTACATGGTATTGAAATTAATTTAAATGGAAATACTTGAATGGTAGAATAATAAAAAAAAATTATAAAAGCAACTTGCTCCTTAACATAAGAATTATATAGGGCATCTCTTCTAGAAGCAAAATTTTCAAATGTCAAACATCTGAAAGCATAGATGGAGAAGTAAGAGTGTGAATTGTACTTCAATGCTCTTTTCTTTATATTCAGCAAACAGCTTCATTCACACCTTTCCAGTTTTTTCAACTCTTTTGACAAAGCCTTCAGAGGAGTTACTGCTGATGACCACCATCACAGCCTGACAGGAGAAATTTTATAAAGAAAAATAATAGCATGTTTTTCCCAAATTGTTAAGGATATCGTGAAGCTCTGTCGGATTCAAAGGAGGAATGTGCAAATCCATGCTATATATAATAATAAATAATTTTAATAGTGACTTTGCAAATTTTCAGATATATTCATTTACTGAAGCCACTATCAAATAAACAAAAACAAACTAATTAACAGGGGTTCGAGACAGGAATTATCTAATCTAAAAATAGCACATGTTCACAGAATACACAACACATATCCCAAGTACTACTCTAGGTTTCAAGTAATAATCAAAACAATAGTAAACATGATTCAGACCCTACCAGTCAAATCATAAATGGCACCTTAACTGTAAATCCTTATCTTTAGATCAAAGCGGGTAATTGGGTGCTCAAGATACATTATAGAACTAATATGTTATAGAACTCCTCTGAAATGAGTCATTTATTGCATCACTTTTCCTGCACAGCTGCTGACCCATGTTTTGGTTCCTGGAAATAGCTGCTACCCTGTCACACTTCTTAAAAGCACATATATTGATAACTCTACTCATTCCTCCATTCCTCTGTGACTGTCACTGTGTTAAAATGTGGAGTCAGCTGACTCACTTGTGGTGGTAATAAAGTAGATGAGTTTGCAAAGTATTTTGTTATTTCTAAAGATGCAAAAACCAAATTACATTGAAATCATAAGGGGTGTTTCAGGCAGAGCTGTAGTTTGTGGTTTCTTGTGTAATCCACGGAGATTAGCTCCAACACATATTTAAACTCTCCTCTAGGAGCAACCTTAGTGGTAAAACAAGAAGATAAACAGATGTATACACACACTGGCACAAAATTATCACTTGTGTTTGGCTTCCTAGTCTCCTCGTGTTACTTATTTATCTTAACTTCTCTCTGAAATCAGGGAACACAGAATCTCAATCAGTTGACATTTTTCTACTGAATTACCCAATAGTCTGATCATACCCCTAAGACTTTTTTAAATTATTTCACTCATAATCCCAAATCTGCTTTGCTTCCTCATCTTAGTACACTGTAATTTGATTTCAAAATGAGGACAGTTGTCAGTAATGCCACATTCATTCATCTATTTTACAATTCCATGTACTTAGAACTATGAAGATATGTTAATAACATCCATTCCAATAAGCCACCCTAAATTTATTATCATGAAACAAGACCTCAAGAAAGAGAATTCAAAATCATCCATGTATTTTCAATGTATTGCAATAAAGCCTTTATCAATAGACTTCCCTGTGCACATGGTGGTCAAATTGCTGGTGAAAACCAGCCAGATATATTACAAGCTTTCTCATGGCTTCTAGGTAACCCAAGTGAGCCTTTATTGATACTGGGAAGGGATAAAGCAGGGAAGGAATAAACAGTGATGTAAGAATTGGCTAGACAAAAGTAATGACTCTCTTTACAAAGTGAGTATTTTAAAGCAAAAGAGCCTGTTGGGAATATTGTTTTATAAAATAGTGGTTTTTTTTTATTAACTTTTTAAAATTCAATTAGTTAACATATAGTGTACCATTAGATTCAAATGTAGATTTCAGTTATTCATCCATAGCATATAATAGCTAATGCTCAGTACTTACTGTTATAGCTTCTTGAAAGCAGAATTTTAACCGCCTGAGCCACACAGGCGCCCTTGAAAGCAGAATTTAAGATCATATTTTCTGATTACTTCCATGTAGTACAACACTTTCCTGCTAGCAACCTTCAAAACATACTGTTTGTTAGAGGAATTTCTTTAATAATAAATAAATAGGAATTTATTTAAATTTATAAATATATAAAATAAACAGGAATTTATTTAAATTTATTTAAATATTGCACACTGTTTCATTGTTCATAAATAAGGTGATGATATTATAGCCATTAGTTGGTAGCACTGATATATCACTTTCTTTTTACTTCTCAGTGCATTCTCTTTGCACAAAATAGATATATATTTTAAAAGAATCTGAATCTGTGGCAAACTTTTAAAAAACCCTATGCAGTAAAGTTTATCATTTTAAGTAATCTCAATTATCTTCCTCAATTGTGATAGTATATCCTTCTATCTAGGCCAGATATTGTATGAGGGATTTGAAGAGACATACTTTTCTAAATTTCACTTTTCTCATCTGCAAAATGCTGATCATGATCCTACAATAAAATACACTTACAATTTTTTGATGAAAATTTATTTATTTATTTTAAGATTTTATTTATTTATCAGAGAGAGTGGGCGAGAGAGCAAGCACAGGCAGACAGAATGGCAGGCAGAGGCAGAGGGAGAAGCAGGCTCCCGGCCGAGCAAGGAGCCCGATGCGGGACTCGATCCCAGGACGCTGGGATCATGACCTGAGCCAAAGGCAGCTGCTTAACCTACTGAGCCACCCAGGCGTCTCTTTTGATGAAAATTTAATCTGTATAAACGATATATTTGCTGTAATGCGTGGTTCATGGAAAACATTTAATTATAAGCAACAACAGTATTAGAAATTAAGTAAATGTGTCTATAATATTTAAAGTTTTAACACATAATTCCAGTGCTTTGCTTTATTTTCTCAAATCCATTTACCACTTTCACTGACAGAGTCAAATTTACTTTTTCTACTAGTAGCCAGCTCTTTGTCTTTTGTCAGAAAGATGCCCTTGTGAATTATTTATAATAGAGATATTAGCAATAATAATAATAATAATAAATAGCAATGAAAATGTTTAAAAAGTTTTCTTAACTAATTAGGGTTCTTAGACATCAATTAGAGGAACCACCTCTAGAAAGCAAATTAATCTGCAAGACATTCCCAGAATTAACAAGTCAGTCAGATACAGGGTTGTCCGCAAACTGAAAGGTGAAGCAAAAGGACTAGGTTTGGAAAATAGGTAAGGACAGTGAAAAAAATGATCAAATTTTTGGGCAAAATAAATTCTTAGATGTCCTTTCAATGGAGTCCTGGGCATTATGTAGCAGAAACTCTGGCGATTATCTCAATCCATTGGAGTCACCCCGTTTATTAGCTTGCTATTGACAAAGTTATTTACAAACTCAAGAGCATGAGGTTATAATGTAGAAAACTGATGGTAATGCACACGATTCTTGTTAACAATAATGCAAGTTAGTGATTTTTCATTAGAAAACATAAATTCTATATCCCAAATTATGGGCCCAGAGCACTTCTGATGCACAACTCTGCTTATATCCCAAATAACAATGTGAACTAGTTTTAATATCTGCTTCTCTTATTACTTTTGGAATAAAAATTTCTGACACAAGTATTTTATAATTGTGTGATAATCATGCATTTACTTTCTTGGAGAACAAAACACACTTTAGCATAACTATGTTCTTTCACAGAACCAGCCTTGATAACACACTTCTATATGTTAGAAATGATGTAATAAATGTAGAATATTGGGCACTCGTTTGGTATTCTTTGCCATGTTTTGCACTATCTAAAAAGAGATCAGTGAACTTGGACTGGAGTTAGCAGACATGGAAGAAAATAAAATATTACAGAGAAGAATACTCCGTGGTCCACAACCTAAACGGGCTGGGATTCCCATCATTTGGATCCCTGTAGCTTTACAAAAGTCAAGTTAATTTTTGTATCTCTGATTAAAGTTGATTCCCCAGTACTTTTTCAAACATCTCTTGTAAAGTATTGTTTCCCAGAAAAAAAAAGGGATTTTGCACATGTATCTGCCTTTGTCTCTGGTCATTATCTCAGTCAGGATCCTGGGATCGAGCTCCATATCGGGCTTCCTGCTCATTAGGGAGTATACTTCTCAGTCTCTCTCTGCAGCTACCTCCCCCTGCCCCACTCATGCTCTCTCTCCAAATAAATAAATACAATCTTTAATTTTTTAATTGAAAATAAGATAAATAAAATAAAAAGTCTGGTCTTACTGCCCCATTTAGCTCCTTTTTTTTTTTTTTGAATTGTATTTAAAGCAGCGTGAGAGAACATGAGGATCTCAAACTTAAAAAAAAAAAAGGAAAAAATTGAGTTTTGTTAGGATTTAAGATCTTGTCTGCTAGACAAAAACGTTGGCTTTGTTAACATGTGAAAATTAACAAAAGAGAATAAGATAGAATTCTAATAATTTTTGTAGAAATTAAAAATTTCCTCCAACCCAATAACATACAGACCCATTAAGTAAATTCATTCCAATGTCCCAAACAAAACCTTTCTAATAGTAATGCATTTGTGTAAACAGGGTCACCCCAAGGAATAAATAATTATTATTATATTTTTCCTGTCTCTTCCACAGTCACATCTGGGTATATTGGTAGCAAGCCAATTATCTATCTTATAAGACATGATATCATAAGGAAGGGTATTCTGTCCATTTGGAACAACTGAAAATCATTGTAATTTTATCTTGGTGCAGTAACTTGAGATGGCACAGTGTGGGTTATGAATATATTTTATTTTATTTTTACTGGGAAGAAGAGATTATAGAGATATTGGTTATCCAAGAGAGATTGACAGGTGTTGATAGTTGCCAGGTCAATATGCATCTACTTTTTCCTTTAATATCAGAAAGCACTGAGGGATTAACAACAAGGAAACTTAAAACATCAAATATTTTATTGTCTCTTTTCTAGTTATATTGTAACCATATGACAAAGTATCAGTCATACAAGCTATCATGCTCTTTTACCTCTATCTTTCTGCCAGAAATGTGGGCTTAAAAGTGAGAACTCCAACAGCAATTTTTGCAACGGTGAATAAAAAGCCATGAAAACCTCTAAGATAGTTCACTTGACTTTCTTAAGACTCTGAACCAACACCAGAAAACACTCTCTGTAGTCTTCTTGTTAAATGAAAAAATAGGATTAAACCACTTTTGAAAATCTACTACATACAACAAAATGTAAATCTTAATTGAAATATGTCCTCTCAGCTGTGCTTAAGCAACTGAGTCCTGAGCTTTTCAGGTTTTCAATCTGAAAGAGTACACCTCTGGTGCTCTGAAAGGGAAGAGAAAGGACACCCTGTACTCCATATAAATTAAAGAAGAGAAATCTGTGAATTTAAGTGGGCCATATGAAATTTATCAAGCAATTATCTCCTAACTCCTTCCTATCCAAATTACCTGACATGCTCTCCCTACTCCTTTATACCACGTTACTGCCTTTTCCAGGATTCTGCCTCACATCACAACATGTCTTCTGTTATTTCCTTCTTGCGAGCTAGTTTTGTTTTCTCCATCTAAAAAAGTCAACAATCATTGTGTATTTCAATTCCCACTCTCCTCAAATGCATTGATTCTTCTTATCTATTACTCTTTTCTCATACTCAGTGTCTTTGTCTTTATGGGGTTTGTACTTTGCTTTTCCCCATCCTTTACTGCCATTATTTACTGCCATTATTTACTGCCAGTTATTATCAAATCTAATAAATTCTTAGAGAAAGTTAAAAATTCCTGCATAGCCACATGTGAACACAAAGTCACTGATTTTTAGCAAACCTAAAAGATAGTCAGACATCCATTCAATTTCTTTTTTTTTAAAGATTTTATTTATTTATTTATTTGACAGAGAAAGATGACAAGCAGGCAGAGAGGCACGCAGAGAGAGAGCCCGATTTGGGGCTCAATCCCAGGACCCTGGGATCATGACATGAGCCAAAGACAGTGGCTTAACCTACTGAGCCACCAGGCGTCCCTCCATTCAATTTCTTAACTGAGTCTCAAATGCATCCTGAGTTCTAACCTAAACCTAAGTTCTACTTCTTACACGTTGTTATATGACCAAATTCTTTCAGTTCAGTATTTTGTAACATTAAAATATTAATCAATTGATACTTTGTCTGTGTATTTCTATGAAAATAATTTGAATACTGTAGATTTATTGTTATATTTATAGATTTATAATCAAAGTTTCATCAGTTGAAGTTTTTGGAAATTTCAGATATAATGATTAACCTAAAATGATACTGCCTCAAATCCCTCTGATATCAAGGCCCAACACCTGATTGTAGCCAAACCTGTGGTGGATAGTTCCATGGGAAATTGCAGTTACTTAACACTGATAGCATCTCATGTTCTCTCTCTCATTTTAGAATGTGTCCAACACAACCCAAAAGTGTAGGAGAGTTAATGTCCTCTGAGGACAGCTCTCAGTGAAGTGGAAATAAGAACCATAGATAAAATTGTCAGTTTTCAGGTCTTCATGAGGACAACTTAAAGAAGTTTCTCAGGACCTTTCAGTAAAAGCAAGCCTTCATTTTCTATCCACAACAATTTTATCAACAATGTACCTCTTTGACAAAGTTGCTTCTTCACTGTATCACTTTCCCATTCTTTTCTACCTTGGATAATCTCCCAGATAAACCAACAGTACTCAAATCCTTTGTCCTACTCTTTGCTCTCAGGATAAATGGAGCCAAAAGACTTAGATTAATATCAAGTTCTGAATGGGATCTTAGAGCTATTTCCGTCCAGATTTTCATAAACATAGGGACCTTTGAATCTTTTATTGGAATCCTTATCAAGTTGTATTTTTCAAGTTTTTCCTAAATAATCTTCAATGAATTGAAAATATTTTTTGGATTTTATTCGAGGCTATTAACACACAATTTCACTTTGTTAAATATAGTGCTAAACGTTCAACCAAAACGTTTTCCCTTTTTTTTTCCACTACCACATCCTCCATCTACTGACTGGATTCTCTCCCCAACTAGCACATATATACCATTGTCTATCTTTAGGATAAGTAAGGGTCATCTTTTGTCTTCATTCTATTCCTCGTATGCTTCTGAACTTGTTGAATTTTAATATAGTCACACCATAAGCATCACATATTTGATTCCCCTTTAAATAGTAAACAGTGCACAACCAGAGCATACCTTCAAAGCTATCAATAGACTTACTCTGATATATTATTTTTGTATTTTTGTAAATTAAAATAATTAAATTATAGAACAAGAGTTTCAGGTGGTAGGTGTTGTAAGTTTTACCCAAACGGACTTTTGTCAAACTCGTTTTTGTCATCATATATGTCAAGTAGTTTTCTCGGGTTTATTTTTAGAATATCCTTGTATAATGAATATTTACACTGATATCTAGTATAAAAATGTTGCAATTTCTTTTAGAAACATTAAGATATTGAAAATCAATCTATTTCTTTAATTCATTAAAGACATTTTTGGCTTGTTTCCAGTACTTTCTTACTGGTTAAAAAATGAATTTGAACTAGTCTGAATTTCATTATTATATGGCACTTTCCTTTTGATGAATACAAAGACGATATTCTATATTAGCTATCTGAGAAGAATTCATTTTTTAAATTTATTTATTTGTGAGTGAGAGAGAGCACATGCAGGGGGAGCAGCAGGGTGAGGAAGAAGCAAACTCCTGGCTAAGCAGGGAATCTGTTGCAGAACTGAGTCCCAGGACCCTAAGATCATGACCTGAGCTAAAGGCTCAGGCGTTGAACTGATAGAGCCACCCAGGTGTCCCAATCTGAGAAGAGTTCTGTATGTTATTCCTATTCATATGAAGTTTAAAGTCTAGGTATTAACTTAATATTTTAGTGGCTATTACACAGATAGCACTATGTTCCAGGCAGATAGTAAGAAAGAAATATTAAATCAACCATATTCTATGCATTCTAAATGAAAATAATTAATCAATCATTATAAATCCTTCTATTTATGGAATATCAACTTATTAGCTTTCCTCCATATGAACAATGCCAAATACCAGAATAAAGGGTCATCTAATACAAATAAAGGATAGAATTAAAGAATTCTGGTAAGCCATTTAATTTTAAAAAATGGTGCTATATTGTTGCTGAGTTGTGGTTTTCAGTTACATAATATCTGATAAGTGTAGAAGTAACGTGAGTGTTACGTGAAATGAGAAATGGTATATAATTACGATATTTTTAAAAGTACTGATAAATACAAATTTGTAAACATAGCATTATGGAGGAATAAAAATAAATGATAGCTACACACTCTAAAGTGAATATATCTTGGAAAGTTAATAGAGAAGTAAAACAAGGACAGTGCAAAAAGTATGGTACATTTTTATGAAGTTCAAACAAATTCTGTGAAACCGTAGATGGACTTAAAGATACTATTATGTATCAAATATTGTAAAAATTAAGCAAGGAAATAGCAAATATAAAATAACCAAAGCATACAAACTTGGGTATATACAATAGTTGTGATCATGTTCGAATTCATAAAGAGATGAGTTAATAGATAAATAGAAGTAACTAGACTTTTTAGAAGTTAATAAAACTTTGCCTGTTATTTCTTAGCTATATAAAATATATGGTTTTATAACAAAAACGTTTATCTAAAAAATATTTAAAAATAAATTTCAGGCTACTCATAAGGTTCTATTTACTTTTCCACTGAAGGAAAAGCTGGTTGTTGTAGTTGTAGTTGTTTGTTTGTTTTAGTCTCCTCCTAGTTTTAATTATTATAATGTGGAATGAGGAATGTTAGATGGAAAAGTGAATTATTTTATAGACAAAAATCATTACTTGATTTACCTGCTGGTACAGCAGATGGAACTCCTGAAAACATGCCCTTTTGCCTTACAGAAGAGTAACAGTTATGCTTACTTCTGAAACATGCTTGGAGGTGGCCCTAAATAGTGACACCATAGTAAACATTTTGAATATTTGCCAGTAATTTTTATATTCAAAGGCTCCAAAAGCAGAGAGCCCCATGCGGGACTTGATCCCAGGACCCTGAGATCATGACCTGAACCGAAGGCAGCGGCTTAACCCACTGAGCCACCCAGGCGCCCTATATGAGTGGTTTTTTGTGTGTGTGGCTTTTGTTTTGTTTTGTTTCTGATTTCTCATGTTTGGCATCATTTTAAGTCTGGTATCTTTTATCTTTCTTTAATTCTCCAAAATTTATCTCAGTACTTATGTAAATATTTTCTTTCTTTTTTTTCTCTTCTGCTGCATTTGGGCAGAAGTCATTAATTTGTTTGTTTCTTTGTTTTTCCCAACTCACTTATTCATTTTACAGCTATATTCATCTTAGTCTCCATTTATTGTATTCTTCATTTCAACAATTTTCACTTAATTTATATTCACAGTATAGTATCTTTCTTTTCTTTGTATATGTATATCATTATTTTATCATATACTTTTAAGCTATTTTTAAAAATATTTTATTTATATATTTGAAAGTGGGAAATCACAAGTAGGCAGAGAGGCGGGCAGAGAGAGAGATGAAGAGAAGCAGGCTACCTGCTGAGCAGAAAGCCTGATGTGGGGCTTGATCCCAGGACCCTGAGATCATGACTTGAACTGAAGGCAGCAGCTTAACCCACTGAGCCAGCCAGGTGCCCCTTTTAAGCTATTTTTTAAAAGTACAGTTATTCTTTTTAAGATTTTATTTATTTATTTGACAGAGAGAGATCACAAGTAGATGGAGGGCAGGCAGAGAGAGAAGAAGTGAGAGAGAGAGAGAGAGAGAGAGAGAGAGAGAGAAAAGCAGACTCCCTGCTGAGCAAAGAGCCTGATGCTGGATTTGATCCCAGGACCCTGAGATCATGACCTGAGCTGAAGGCAGTGGCTTAATCCACTGAGCCACCTAGGCGCCCCTAAGCTATTTTTTAAATTTCTGTTCCAATAACACTTGGATTGCCATATAAAGTTAACCACATCATCTTTTTTAGGTAAGTAATTGTCCTTTTTATGTGCATAGTTATTTTGGTCCATGAGTTCAGCTCCTCTTAGGATCATGAAATCTCTGTAAATTCTGGGTATGCTAAGATTTTCTAAGCAACAATAAAATACATTGAAACCTGGTAGCTTAATTATAATAATGTTTTCTTTCTCAATCATTCACAATAGCATTACATTCTGAGTAGCTTCCTTCTATTTTTCAGCTATAGTGTTTGGATAAACTTGAATTGTGATATCACTGTGATAATGTGAATTAGTCAGGGTTTTTCAGAGAATCAGGAAGAGAAAAAAAAAAAAGGAAGATATTCTCAAGGGCCAACTCTAGAAGTGACTATTAAAACATCTGTCCAAATTCAATTGACCAAACTCAGAAATGCCATCTCCAGTGAAATACAAAGAAGATTATATATAGTTCTGGGCACACACATCTCATTTGACTCAATGATGTACATCAATGAAAGACTGAAGGCCAATCACCACTCCATGGGAGAATTTAAAAATAAATTTACTAATGAGGCCAAGAATTCAGAATCACAAATACTTCAGATCTAATAATAACTGCCTTCACTTGATGTTATTCTGTAACATAAATCCTACGATCAAGTTTCAATTTTAAATTCTTACAATTTTAAATTCTTAAATCCTTATGAAGAAGCATCATTTGGAGGGAGCAGTTTTCATAATTTATCATCCACCAGCCTTTTTTTAAAGATTTTATTTATTTATTTATTCGACACAGAGAGCCAGAGTGAGAGAGAGAGATTACAAGTAAGCAGAGAGGCAGGCAAGCAGGGAGGGAAGCAGTCTTCCTTTTGAGCAGAGCCCGATGTGGGGCTGAATCCCAGGACCCAGAGACCATGACTTGAGATGAAGGCAGAGGCTTAACCCACCACCCACGTGATGAGAGAGCCCCTCAGGTGCCCCTCATCCATCAGCCTTAATTGTTTGGAGGAAAATGTGTGGATGAATAATGCCTTAGGGAGCTAATCTATCTAAAGAATTTTCAAGGCTTTACACCTTCAAGGTTTTGTACAGTTCTGATAGCCTCTAAACATCCAGCTGATTTCTACAGTGACAGGCCTGTTAAAAACTGTCCTCAAACCAGGAATAGAGCTTGAAACATACCAGTCAAGAGCAACTTTGAGTCTTTTAAGGAATTTATCATCATTTCTTTGTTTTTGGTTCATATCTGAAATAGTTCAGTTCCAGCTAGTTCCATATTTTGGCAAGAACTATAATTCTATATAAAAAAAGAACATATTTTAGAGCGCCTGGGTGGCTCAGTGGGTTAAAATCTCTTCCTTCGGCTCAGGTTATGATTCCAGGTTCTTGGGATTCAGTCCCACAGTGCGCTCTCTTCTCAGCAGGGAGCCTGCTTCCATTCCTCTCTCTTGCCTGCTTCTCTGCCTTCCTGTGATCTCTGTCAAGGAAATAAAAAAAATTTTTAAAAAAACATATTTTATACCAATTATTCATGTTTATTAACTAAGATATCACAATACAAAAAATACAAACAGTTAGTCTTTATTAATATATTCAACCAAGATCAATAAAATAAGTCATATTTTCTCCAAAAATTTTATATCAACTGATAGGTCAGATATATATAAAATTACATTTAAAGTTTTAAAAATATCAGCAAATATTTTCATTTAAATGCAAATTTCAAGGAAAATCTACTTTTCCAAACACGACTTTTTATCCTATTTTTTTAAATTTTGTCGACAACTGATAAATTCTATAGCGAGTCTATAAATGTTAGATCGAAAAAATGATTAATAGATCTAGGTTCAAATTATTATGTTCCATTAAAAATGATTTAGTCTTTGATGAACATCTGTTTGGTAATATGTGGTATCCAGATACAGTAAATTAATGACATATATAAAATTATAGGGAAATGACACCTTCTGTTCCATTATGAGTAGAGCTTTTAAAATGGTCTCATGAGGCAGGGATTCTAGCCAGTGGCTGTGCAAGGCATGAGGCCTGTTAGTGATTCTATTTTTTCCTCTGCAGAATGGGTCTTTCTACATTCCAGGTCCTTTCTACCCCAATAAATAATGCGGCGATTCTCTCAGTGCGTTGAACTTTTGGTTTATACAGCCAACTGTCTCTTAAAAAGGACGTTTGTTTAAATTCCTTTAAAAAAAAAAAGTCTTTCAAAAAAATCCTTTTTTTTTTCTATTTTTTAATCCCATATGTTTACTCTGATCCTGGAACTTTGTCATTTTGACCTTCTCTGCTGATTAAAATATTCTTTATCTTCAGCACCTACTGCTCTCCTCTCCTGGTAGTCTCTCCAGAAGGGGTCTTCTCTAGCTCTTCTAGCAGGAGATGGGCACTTCCCCTCTTCCCCTGTTGCTGGACCAACCTTACCTATCCTGCAGGGTAAGGTCGGCCTGGCCTTTTATCTGTTGTTCTCTTCTGAGTGGTTAGTTTTTCATAGGCAAACATATGCTTAAACAACTGAGTCATCCAGGCACCCCTAGAAAATTTTAAAAAAAAAAAAAGACCTTTTAAAAACATTTACTTTGTTTCTTTTTTTTTAATATTTTATTTATTTGACAGACAGAGAGACAGGAAGAGGAACCATAAGCAGGGCAGAGGGAAAAGGAGAAGCAGGTTTCCCACTGAGCAGAGAGTCTGATGTGGGGCTCCATCCCAGGACTCTGGGATCATGATCTGAAGAGAAGGGACATTATGGAGGAAGCCACCCAGACACCTCTTTTCTTTCTTTTTAATATATGGCAACTGATGCTTCCCAGCCACGAGGAGCATATTACCCATTGATTAAATCTTTGATAACAACCTATTTAAAGAGGTGTGTAAATATATACTTACTCAGATTTATACACTTTGTGTTTTCTTCATAGTTTGGGGCTGGACCCCATGGTCACAACACTGCTTCCAGTCTTTGCCTTCCCATCTTTTGATACCAGGTATTTGGTCAGCAAAGCAAATTAGTATCAAAATTAATAAGCCCTTGGCACCATATCTCTGGAGCAGGGGTTGCTCTTAGCCAAGGCCCAGAGCAGTTGACGTCCCCTTGCTAGTGCTATAGCCCCAAGGACTAGGTCCCTGCCACCAGAACTCAGTCTTACATGTTATGCTAAGCAGACAAAACCAAAACAGAAAAGCTCCGACAGCTTTCACTGGCATGCCTCATCTCCCACTCCCTCGACGTCCAGGCAGTACCAGATGCCAGGGAGGGGTCTTGGTCCAACATATGGGAGGGTAGGAAGTAGCCACGAGCAAGTACCTGCCTCTCTGTGCCTTTCTTTCATGAGCAGGTTGTAAGGAGTTTGAAGAGGAAGGGGAAGAAAAGTGAACTTCAAGGGGTGAAGGCCTCAGGTAGGCAGCTGGCTCCTTCCAGTAGAAAAGGGACAAAGGAGAAGGCAGTGAGTCTTGCAGGGAGGGAGGGGGTAAGGGTTACAGTTTATGACAGAATCTGGACAGGAGTAATAGGGATACTAGTCATTTGAGTCCACCATTGGCAAGCTGGGCTGGGTGTCAGGGCAGATAGGCCTCCCTGGGCAACGGCACAGGAGAGAAGGTGGAATTCTTCTCTGAGGAGCAGGTGGAGCTTTGGCTGTTGGGAAAGCATAGACAGTATTGTTCCAGGGCCAAGGACAGGTCCGGGTACTCCTGGTTGGAGGTCAAGGCCACAGTTTGATCCAGGTCTTCTACCAGCAGCTTGAAGGTACCACATGCCAGCCACCCCTCATTATTGTGTATAACTCTCTGGTGCACTTATTGGCTTATCCATCAAATGACTCCTTCAGCAGCTTGAAAACCACCTCCACAGGCACTCCAGGATATGGGAGGCTTCCAGAGTGAAGATTTTGCACAGGATCACCCCAAAAGACCAGAAGTCACTCTGGTGGATGTAGATCTGGTCAAAAATGGCCTTAGGGACCATCCACTTCACAGGCAGTCCACTGTTGGTTGTCTTTTTATAGTAACTGATGTGGTGATATCTCTGGCAAGGCTGAAGTCTGAGATCTTCATCATGTTGTCCTTTGTCACCAGCACTTCCCTGGTGGCCAGGTCTTGGTGTATGCACTTCTTGGAGGCAAGGTACTCCATGCCTCAGGCTACCTGATAGGCACAGGATACCAGGTCCTTGGAGGAGAGTTGCTCTGCTGCATTGTGGTTGATATTGTAACAGTACTCCAGGTCAGGAGGCCTCTGGGCCTGCAGGTACTCCTGTATGTTGTGTTTGGAGGCATATTCCGTGAGAGTGTACGAAGGACCATCTTGTGTGCAGGACCCAGCAGTTTGATGGTGCTGTTCAATCATCTTCATCATCTCTGTTTCTGAGATTAGGTTTGACAGGTCTTTCTCTGTTGCATCTGACTTCAACATCTTCACAGACACTTTAGTCAAATGGTTGGATTTGTCTTTGTCCAGCCCAATGGCCTCCTCCAACACCACCTGCCCAAAGTAGGCCTGTCTTAGGGGTCTGCCTAAACTGCCTACAACCAGCCTGCCACAAGGCAGTTATGAACTCTAGATTATCCTCAAAAACATTAAACCACAAGCTAAAAATTCTCTTCACTAGGTCTCTGTCGCAGTTCTAATTTTCATATCTTTCATCATTTATCTTTTTCCTAATTCTTATTTTCAGTATAGTTTATTTTGCTTCCAGGTGTTTCCCCTGGTTTCCCTGTGCTGTTTCATAGGGAAGAATTACCCTGTCATAAAATTATTTCTTGAGCATTCATTACATCTCTCAGTTAAAATGGGTTCTTTTATGGTATTGATTCATTTGAGTTTTCTCAAAATGGGAAGAATTTTCATAATGGTGTTTTCCTCAAGGTTCAGAGTATGTCTTAGCCTCATCTTTACTCTTTTTGAAATTCACTTTTCAAATTCTTGTCCCTCTTTTTATCTTTTTAAATTAAAATGTTTTATTTTTACTATTTTGTTATTTGAGTATAGTTGATATTCAGTGTTACACTGGTTTCAGGTTTTCAATATCTCCATACATTATTCTATGATCACTACAAATATAGCCACCATCTCTCACCATATAACACTATTATAATATCATTGACTATATTCTCTACACTGTCCCATATCTCTTTTTAAAATCTCTGATTTTTATGATTTCTGTTATTCCAATTTTCGACCATCATTTTACTTGATTACTTTAATAAAATATGCCTGATTACACATGCTTTGCTGAAAACCATAGCATTTGATTTATAGTAGTCTTCTTCTTCTTCTTTTTTTTTAAATTATCATATAATGTATTATTAGCCCCAGGGGTACAGGTCTGTGAATCGCCAGGTTTACACACTTCACAGCACTCACCACAGCACATACCCTCCCCAATGTTCATAACCCCACCACCCTCTCCCTACCCTCCCCACCACCCCCCGGCAACTCTCAGTTTGTTTTGTGAGATTAAGAGTCTCTTATGGTTTGTCTCCCTCCCGATCCGATCTTGTTTCATTTACTCTTTTCCTGTCCCCCAAACCCCCCACATTGCGCTTCCATTTCCTCATATCAGGGAGATCACATGATAGTGTCTTTCTCTGGTTGACTTATTTTGCTAAGCATAATACCCTCTAGTTCCATCCATGTCATCGCAAATCGCAAGATTTCATTTCTTTTGATGGCTGCATAGTATTCCATCGTATATATATATATACCATTCATTTGTTGATGGACATCTAGGTTCTTTCCATAGTTTGGCTATTGTGGATATTGCTGCTATAAACATTTGGTGCACGTGCCCCTTTGGATCATATAGTAGTCTTCTTTACCTCTATCAGAACCCCAGGAAGCTTTATTTATTTATTTACTCACATAAACAGATGATCCAACACAACGTTTTTTGATGTTCAAATGTATTATAATGTCTTACCGCTTAACACTATGCTTACTGCTCTCTTTCACTGTCTGACTAAATCCTCATCATCACTATGCCATTTAATCAGAAAGAACATTTGAACTCAGAGTTCTCTCCATATCAAGGAATGAACACTCCACTCTTCTGTTTGTGCAGGTAAAATAAATGTTGATGTTGTCTGTCCTGCACATACTCCATCCTGTTAACCAGAATATTCACCATCAAAATATATACAAAATAAAAACAATACCTCACCACTTCTATTACCACCCTGAATGCTAAAAACACCATCATATGTTCCTGAATTATTGACTTGATTGATAACCCCACTTCCACACATACTGCACTCCTTTCTCCCTGCAAATTTATTTTGGTACAGCAACTTAACCTAAAAATCAAGTCAGATGATTTTATTCTGCTGTTTAATGTCTTTTGGTATCTTCCCCTTTCATATTAAATAAAAACTGAAGGCGTTTCAATGTACTAGAAGGTCATGCATCAATACGTTCTTCCTCATTCCACCACTATGAACTCCTCATTAGCCTCCTTGCTTTTCCTCAAAAGTAACAGACCAGCTGTTCACACAAAGTCTATATACTTACTTGCTCTGCCTAGAGCAATCTTTTTCTTTAATATTTGTATAACACCCTCCTTCACTTCCTGGGTCTTTGTGCAAATAACATCTCATAAATGAGATATAACCACCCAACACAAAATAAAATTAACTTTCATCCCAGCATTCTCCAATGGCTTTTACCTTTCTTGTATTTCTTTGTAACACTTATCATCATCAACCATGAATCATTATTCTATTACTGGTTTATTTTCTTATTGGAGACAGAGAGAGAGAGAATTGGGAGGGGGCACAGAGGAAGAAGAAAACACCCCACTGCCTAGAAAGCCTGCTGGGGAGTTACATCCCAGGACCCTGAGATCATGACCCAAGCCAAAGGCAGTCACTCAATGGACTGAGCCACCGAGGTGCCCCTCTATTATTGGTTTATTTCACTATTATATTTCAAAAGAATGTAAGCTCTTTGTGGTCAGGTATTTTATATGTTTTATTAATTGAAGTATTCTCAGAAAGGTAGCTGGCAGATTGTAAGGGCTCACTAAACTGTATTTTGTTGTTATGATTGGGCTCCTTTATGGGCTTTAACTCTTATGCTAGAAGTCTATCCTTCAGATGTAAGCAATAAGAATAGAGCCCTGCTGCCTGTTCAAATGAGTAAAAAGCCTGTATTAAGTGGATATTTTAAAAGCTAAATGAATGGCTTAATAGTTGTATATAGGGGGAAAGGGAACATATTTTCCACGGTTTAGAAGTGGAATTCTTTTATAGAGTTCTTGTACAAGCCTACACTATTGAATGATAATGGGCAGTTGTACATTCCAATTATACAAACACTTTGGTAATTTATATCCTTTTTTTGTAATTCATGACTGGATCATTTAATTCCTTAGGAGCATTATAGCATTTCAACTTTTCATGTTCAATAAATATATTGGGGTTGCTACCTTTTCTATTCAAATGGAGAAATAGTCATAATTTAATCTAAAGAAAGTGTTATTGATTGTTTTGTTTTCTAGGAATGAGTCACACATGCTAGTTTAAAAGTTTTGTTAAATTCCCAGGTCTGTCACCGATAAAACCTTTTGTAGATTAGTAACTTGATCAAAACAGAAAAGTTATGTAACACTCAATTGTTATACTATCTTTGTTTCCATCTTGCATTGTAATAACACCCATCTCAACTCTATTTAATACAATTCATCGCCAGATGGCTTCCTGGCATTGATTGCATGATATGAAATCTAGTATAACTAAAAGTTTTTGGTTTTAGCGACATATAAATCAATTTAGAAAAATATATGTATTTTAATATAAGGTAAAGTTTTAAATTATTTGGCAATAGTAAACTAATTTTTTTTGTAAAATTTTATTTTCTAAAATTTCATCGAGCTCTTTTGCAATAAGAAACAATTTACAAAAAATTAAGGTTTATTTACCCCAATTCAAAATTATTAGGAATATAATCATAGAGGTTGAAGTATTTAAAACATTGAACCCAAAATATTTTATTAGGTAAATTCATGAATGCTGAGAATTCACTGTTAAAATATACTAATAGTATTGATAGACTGGTAGAAGCCTAGAATCAAATATTTATTAAATATTTATATCCATATCTTTTCATGGCGTGGTAGTTCATTTCTCTAGCATTAAATAATATTCCATTGTTTGCATGTACTACACTTCATTTGACCTTTCACCTATGGAAGGATATCTTGGTTGCTTCCAAGCTTTTGTCAGTTATGAATAAAACTACTATAGACATCTTTGTGGGTATAGATTTCATCTTCTTTGGATAAATACCAAGAACTGCTACTGCTGAATCATCTGGCAAGAATATGTTTAGTTTTGTGAGAAACTGCCAAGTTGTTTTCCATTCTTTATTCTCAATAGACATGGAAGAACATTCCTGCTGCTCCACATCCTCACCAACATTCGTGTTCTGTTGTCAGTGTTCTGGATTCTGGGTATGTACTGGTGTCTCTTTTTTGTTTTAATTTGCATTTTCCTGATGACATATGATGTGAAGCATCTTTTTATATGCTTATTTGCCATCTGTAATATTTTCTTTTGTGAGGTATTTGCTAAGGTCTTTGGCTCATTTTTAATCAGGTTTTTCCCCCATTGTGAGTTTTAAGGGGTCTTTGTGTAGTTTTGATTAACAGTCCTTTGCCAGATGTGTATTTTGCAAATTTTTTCTCATAGTCTGTGCTTTGCCTTTTCATTCTCTTGGCATTGTTTCACAGAGTAGACATTTTTAAATTCAGTGCCTGTGCTTTTGTAGCTAAAGTTATTGCCAAAACCAAGGTCATTTAAATTTTCTTCTATATCAGCTTCTACATGTTTCAGGTTTAGGTTTATAATCCAATCTGAGTTAATTTTTGTGAAGAGTGTATGATATCTGCCTGGATTTATTTTATTTTATTATTTTATTTTATTTTTATTTTATATTTTTACATTTAGCTTCACCATTACTCCAGAACCATTTGTTTAAAAGATTGTATTTTGCTCTCTTGTATTGCTTTTGCTTTTATATTAAATATAAAATATAATTGATAATATATATTCCGTTCCTTTAATCTAGTGTTTCTGTGGTATTACAATATCTTGCTTATAATTATCGTTATGGTATACTTTTTTTTAAGATTTTATTTATTTATTTGACAGAGAGAGAGATCACAAATAGGCAGAGAGAGAGATGAGGAGAAGCAGGCTCCCTGCTGAGCACAGAGCCCTATGCGGGACTCGATCCCAGGCCCCTGGGATCATGACCTGAGCCAAAGGCAGAGGCTTAACCCACTGAGCCACCCAGGCGCCCCATCATTATGGTAAACTTTGAAGTCAGTCCTCAGTCTTTGTTCTCCTTCAACACTATGTTGACTATTGTGAGTCTTTGCCTCTCCATATAAACTTTAAAATAAGTTTGTTAATATTAAAAAAAAAGAACTTGCTGGAATGCATTGATTGTATAGATCAACTTGGAAACCAGTGACCTCTTGAGCTTAGCAGGAGATAGACCATGGACATCAGTTGTCACAGTGGTGCCTCTGGCAGAACCTATTGCAAATCCCTAGGCAAAATGACACCTCAATGATCTGAGAGAATGTCTAAGAAGTACTTGATACATCCCTTGGGTATGGTTTATTGAAGTGTCCACCTGTCTGAAAGCTGGGGAATCTAGATAAGGGAGGGAAAATTAGTTATGATAAAACATATCAATAAACATCAATAAATTTTGTAAAACTAATTGTCATGGCTCATATACAATATGACCAACAGAGGGACCATCAAAAGGAAAGCATCCGTTACGTTTATTGTGAAATGTTTTATTCAAAATAAAGCAATGAGAGGGGAAGACACAATGAGAAAATTACCATTTTTTAAATGGTAAACTTCTTACAAAATGAAATAGGTTTTATATTCTAAGTAGTATATTGAAAGGTAAAACATTGGGGTGCCTGGGTGGCTCAGTGGTTTGGGCTGCTGCCTTTGTCTCGGGTCATGATCTCAGGGTCCTGGGATTGAGCCCTGCATCGGGCTCTTTGCTCTGCAGTAAGCCTGCTTCTCTGTCTCTCTCTCTCTCTCTGCCTGCCTCTCTGCCTACTTGTGATCTCTGTCTGTCAAATAAATAAATAAAATTTTAAAAATAAAGAAAGAAAAGTAAACCATTAAAAAATATAAAATTTTAATTTAAAAAATTATGTAATTTTTAAAAAAGCTTAAAAATAGCAGAACCATTTTTCTTATAACTGGAAAATACATTGTATATATATCTATCAAAAATACTTGTCGGGTGCCTGGGTGGCTCAGTGGATTAAGCCGCTCCCTTCAGCTCAGGTCATGATCTCAGGGTCCTGGGATGGAGCCCCACATCGGGCTCTATGCTCATCGGGAAGCCTGCTACCCCCTCTATATCTTTGCATGCCTCTCTGCCTACTTGTAATCTCTCTCTGTCAAATAAATAAATAAAATCTTTTAAAAAAAATAACTTGTCATGGGGACGCCTGGGTGGCTCAGTGGGTTAAAGCCTCTGCCTTCGGCTCAGGTCATGATCCCAGGTTCCTTGGATCCAGTCCCACATCGGGCTCTCAGCTCAGCAGGGAGCGTGCTTCCTCCTCTCTCTCTGCCTGACCCTGCCTACTTGTGATCTCTGTCAAATAAATAAATAAAATCTTTTATAAAAAAATTTAAAAAAATAACTTGTCATGTCTGGAATCAGGAGCATATGGAAAAAAATAATATCTGAGGACAATACTTCTGTCATGTTTTGTGCCTTGTTAATATTTTTAAACAATCAGGCAACTTTTAGCTTTATTGAAATACCTGCTAATATACCAGCAGTGCCTTTTGGAGCCCTATGACTATAAAAATTAATTGCAAATATTCAAAATGTTTACTATGGTGTCACTATATAGGGCCACCACCAAGCACGTTTCAGAAGTAAGCATAACTGTTACTCTTCTGTAAGGCAAAAGGGCATGTTTTCAGGAGTTCCATCTGCTGTTCCAGGAGGTGAATCAAGTAATGATTTTTGTCTAACTTTTCAATCTAACATTCCTCATTGCACATTATAATAATAAAAACTAGGAGGGGACTAAAACAAACAAACAACTAAAACTACAACAACCAGCTTTTCCTTCAGTGGAAAAGTAAATAGAACCTAATGAGTAGCCTGAAATTTATTTTTAAATATTTTTAAGATAAGCTTTTTTGTTAGAAAACCATATATTTTATATTACTAAGAAATAACAGGCAAAGTTTTATTAACTTCTAAAAAGTCTAGTTACTTCTATTTATCTATTAACTCATCTCTTTATGAAGTAGAACATGATCACAACTATTGTATCTACCCAAGTTTGTATGCTTTGGTTATTTTATGTTTGCTATTTCCTTGCTTAATTTTGACAATATTTGGTACATAATAGTATCTTTAAGTCCATCTACGGTTTCACAGAATTTGTTTGAACTTCATAAAAATGTACCATACTTTTTGCAATGTCCTTGTTTTACTTCTCTATTAACTTTCCAAGATATATTCACTTTAGAGTGTGTAGCTATCATTTATTTTTATTCCTCCATAATGCTATGTTTACAAATTTGTATTTATCTGTACTTTTAAAAATATCTTAATTATAAACCATTTCTCATTTCACGTAACACTCATGTTACTACTACACTTATCAGATATTATGTAACTGAAAACCACAACTCAGCAACAATATAGCACGATTTTTCAAAATTAAATTGCTTACCAGAATTCTTTAATTCTATCCTTTATTTGTATTAGATGACCCTTTATTCTGGTATTTGGCATTGTTCATATGGAGGAAAGCTTATAAGTGGATATTCCATAAATAGAAGGATTTATTATGATTGATTAATTATTTTTATTTAGAATGCATAGAATATGGTTGATTTAACATTTCTTTCTTACTCTCTGCCTGGAACATAGTGCTATCTATGTAATAGGCACTAAAATATTAAGTTAATTACCTAGACTTTAAACTTCATATGAATAGGAATAACAGACAGAACTCTTCTCAGATTGGGACACCTGGGTGGCTCAGTCAGTTAAATGCCTGAGCCTTTAGCTCAGGTCATGATCTTAGGGTCCTGGTACTCAGTTCTGCAACCGATTCCCTGCTTAGCTGGGAGTTTGCTTCTCCCTCCCCCTGCTGCTCCCCCTGCTTATGCTCTCTCTCACTCAAAAATAAATAAAATTAAAAAAAAATTCTTCTCAGATAGCTAATATAGAATATCGTCTTTGTATTCATCAAAGGGAAAGTGCCATATAATAATGAAATTCAGACTACTTCAAATTCATTTTTTAACCAGTAAGAAAGTACTGGAAACAAGCCAAAAATGTCTTTAATGAATTAAAGAAATAGAATGATTTTCAATATCTTAATGTTTCTAAAATAAATTGCAAGAATTTTATACTAGATATCAGTGTAAATATTCATTATACAAGGATATTCTAAAAATAAACCTGAGAAAACTACTTGACATATATGATGACAAAAACGAGTTTGACAAAAGTCAGTTTGGGTAAAACTTACAACACCTACCACCTGAAACTCTTGTTCTATAATTTAATTATTTTAATTTACAAAAATACAAAAATAATATATCAGAGTAAGTCTATTGATAGCTTTGAAGGTATGCTCTGGTTGTGCACTGTTTACTATTTAAAGGGGAATCAAATATGTGATGCTTATGGTGTGACTATATTAAAATTCAACAAGTTCAGAAGCATACAGGAATAGAATAAAGACAAAAGATGACCCTTACTTATCCTAAAGATACACAATGGTATATATGTGCTAGTTGGGGAGAGAATCCAGTCAGTAGATGGAGGATGTGGTAGTGGACAAAAAAAGACACAACTTTTTGGTTGAACGTTTAGCACTATATTTAACAAAGTGAAATTGTGTGTTAATAGCCTCGAATAAAATCCAAAAAATATTTTCAATTCATTGAAGATTATTTAGGAAAAACTTGAAAAATACAACTTGATAAGGATTCCAATAAAAGATTCATAAGCAATACAAGTTTCAGAATTTTTAGTATATTTACCCTAAAAAGCCATTTGATTTAAATTAAAGAGAATTCTATTTACCTGCCACTTAAAAGAGGAAATTATTTGGTTTTGTAATAAGTCAATAAAATAAATTAACGTATCTTTAGAAAACAGATATGCACACTAAGTTAAAAATAATAGTGCTTAAGCTGTTCAGCAAACATTTGTAAAATTCCTTGCCATCAGCTAGCTCTGGAGTTCTGCTAGGTGAGTAAGGCCATGTATGTTACTGCTCAGAGTACTGACGCAAGGCAATTGTCCCCTTCGCATCCATTTTTTGCCATTGATATGTCATGCTATGTTGTTTAGAGATCCATAGATGGCCCTACATGAAGGCCTTTTTTTGTGTGTATATGGGTGACTGTGATTTAACTTTCAAATCAGATGGCTCCTGATTTACAATGATTCAACTTATGATATATTTGGCAATGATGTGAAAGTGAAAGTGATTCAGTAGAAACTGTACTTTGAATTTTGAATTTGGGTCTTTATAAAAAGGGCCAGTGACATGTGGTATGGTGCCGTCTTATGATGCTGGGCAGGGGCAGTGAGCCACAGCTCCCAGTCAGCTAGAAGATTACAGGGGTGAACACCTGATATTCTTACAACCATTCTATATATAACCATTCTTCTTTTTTTTAGTGTAATATTTAATAAATTGCATGTGATATTTGATACATTGTTATAAAATAGGCTTTGCTTAAGATGATTTTGCCCAAATGCAGGCAAATGTAAGTGTTCTGAGTATGTTTAAATAAGCCTAAGGTAAGCTATGATATTTCATAGTTTAGGGGTATTAAATGCATTTTCAATTTTTTATGTGTTTCTCTGTACATAGCCCCCTTGTAAGCTGAGGAACATCTCTATATGTATATGTAGCCTTGGTATGGCTTACATATTATTGGCATGAAACATCTAGAACAGTACGTGTGCCATATAATTGTCTACAGCATCAAACAAGTTTCTTGAAAACTTGTGCCAAAGGAGTTATGTCTTTAAGGATTCTTATTTCAGAAGGGTTCTCTCAAACGTAAGATTTTTCAGAAGTTAAGTGAAAATCTGACCGAACTAAACATTTTTCCATTTTCCCTAGTGAGCAAAGATAGCTAAAATCTATCTGCCTTTTTCAACACTGGACTCAACGACTGTAATTCCAATTTAAGAAGAGATTATTCATATCAAAACCACATGTTGGCCTAATCTTACACAATATTCATATATCTCACTCAGAGCCTTGGACACTTTTATTTGTTGAGTCTATATGGTACTACGGACAATCATCTTTTTTGACCTCATATCTTCATGTATGTCTATACTTTTGAAAATACATGCATCATAGTTCCATTGTAAAATGTCTGGGTTATACAATGTGCTATGCTATCAAAATGGTAATAAGAACATACAAATGACCTGATGTAATGAACTGGACCAGATTGCCAGATATCACATTTCATACCAGAAAGATTCAGTGGTAAGTTTTAAAATGGCCAGCTATACTTCGACTGAATTATAACTCATTTAACTTCTTTCTTTGTGTACAGTATTATACATTAGTCAGTATTATAGTAAATAAGTACTTTGGACAGATGTAAATATGCTGTAATAAAAATGTTTTTCTTCTTTTTTTAGTCCTTTTTACTTGTAAGACTAGCCACAAATACCATGCCTCCCCCATAATAATTTGCAATTCAAATTTATCTCTAAATGACTTTATTGCACAGAAAAAAATAAATATATATATACACTTACAGTAGACATGTTCAAAAATAGTTACACAACAGCAGGGCCCTAAATGTAAGCAGTATAGTTCTTTTCTTTTGTTTTTCTTTTTTGTTTAAAAAAAAAGAGGTTATGTGAAATATTGGAATTTTATTTCCAGGCCTAGTATTTCAAGACAGGTAACTACACTTACGGTGTCAACAGCCTCTTGTTGGCAGTATGATTTTAGTGGCTCCATGGAATAACAGCAAGAATTTACTATTGCTTCTTTCTTTTATGACACACACAGAAAAAAAAATTGACACATTTGCTCAAGACCAACCAGAATCATTTTAACCTATCAAAATTGATGGGAGGCCTTCACTGCCAAAGTCACTGCTGGGTTTTCACAATTCATTGCAGATAATCTGCTACTCCCATTATGATAAAGGAGAGAAGAGTCATAATCAGGGAAGAAAGCTAGATTAATACTTGTAATTATCATTGAATTATTTAGCCTGCTATAGGTTTATTATTATTAGTGTCATTTGATAATTTTCTCTCATTTTATTCAACACAACTGTGAGTAATTACCCTACCTAATATTTCTCTGTATTGGCTGACTAGCTAGCAAACATTCATGAAAATATCCATTAGCCACACATATAAAATGCTGTATTATGATGCTGTTGAATCAGAACATACCACTACCTGATCCTGTAGCTCTTTGAGGATTTGCAAATCAATTAATTCTATGTTTATTGGATTCTTCCCATACAGTTAGAAAATTTATAATAGAATCCATGAACATTATTAGTTTTACCATTTTAAACCAGCAATCACACTTTGATTTTTACAACAAAAGCAGAAATATAAACACACACATTTGGATCAGTTTTCTGTAAGTCTGTCTGGACTTCAAAATCATATTCCTCAAGATAATGCACAGCAAAGTTTTGGATTAAACAAGAAATTAGATGGCACCTGAACACTTGGTTTAATAATCTCAAAAGGACTATGCAACTTATTTCTTACATTCTGACATTGTTTTACAAAGATCCACACTTTTATAATGTTAGTATTTTTAATAATCAATAAAGTCAATTAATCACGATTAAAAATCAAACATAAAAATTTCTACTTTTTGCTTTTGCCCCCTCCATTTAGAACTTATTTATAGCCTGATAATTCAAAGGTCCCTATGTTTATGAAAATCTGGACGGAAATAGCTCTAAGATCCCATTCAGAACTTGATATTAATCTAAGTCTTTTGGCTCCATTTATCCTGAGAGCAAAGAGTAGGACAAAGGATTTGAGTACTGATAGTTTATCTGGGAGATTATCCCAGGTAGAAAAGAATGGGAAAGTGATACAGTGAAGAAGCAACTTTGTCAAAGAGGTACATTGTTGATAAAATTGTTGTGGATAGAAAATGAAGGCTTGCTTTTACTGAAAGGTCCTGAGAAACTTCTTTAAGTTGTCCTCATGAAGACCTGAAAACTGACAATTTTATCTATGGTTCTTATTTCCACTTCACTGAGAGCTGTCCTCAGAGGACATTAACTCTCCTACACTTTTGGGTTGTGTTGGACACATCCTAAAATGAGAGAGAGAACATGAGATGCTATCAGTGTTAAGTAACTGCAATTTCCCATGGAACTATCCACCACAGGATTGGCTACAATCAGGTGTTGGGCCTTGATATCAGAGGGATTTGAGGCAGTATCATTTTAGGTTAATCATTATATCTGAAATTTCCAAAAACTTGAACTGATGAAACTTTGATTATAAATCTATAAATATAACAATAAATCTACAGTATTCAAATTATTTTCATAGAAATACACAGACAAAGTATCAATTGATAAATATTTTAATGTTACAAAATACTGAACTGAAAGAATTTGGTCATATAACAACGTGTAAGAAGTAGAACTTAGGTTTAGGTTAGAACTCAGGATGCATTTGAGACTCAGTTAAGAAATTGAATGGAGGGACGCCTGGTGGCTCAGTGGGTTAAGCCACTGTCTTTGGCTCATGTCATGATCCCAGGGTCCTGGGATTGAGCCCCAAATCGGGCTCTCTCTCTGCGTGCCTCTCTGCCTGCTTGTCATCTCTCTCTGTCAAATAAATAAATAAAATCTTAAAAAAAAAAAAGAAATTGAATGGATGTCTGACTATCTTATAGGTTTGCTAAAAATCAGTGACTTTGTGTTCACATGTGGCTATGCAGGAATTTTTAACTTTCTCTAAGAAGTTATTAGATTTGATAATAACTGGCAGTAAATAATGGCAGTAAATAATGGCAGTAAAGGATGGGGAAAAGCAAAATACAAACCCCATAAAGACAAAGACACTGAGTATGAGAAAAGAGTAATAGATAAGAAGAATCAATTTGAGAGTGGGAATTGAAATACACAATGATTGTTGACTTTTTTAGATGGAGAAAACAAAACTAGCTCGCAAGAAGGAAATAACAGAAGACATGTTGTGATGTGAGGCAGAATCCTGGAAAAGGCAGTAACGTGGTATAAAGGAGTAGGGAGAGCATGTCAGGTAATTTGGATAGGAAGGAGTTAGGAGATAATTGCTTGATAAATTTCATATGGCCCACTTAAATGCACAGATTTCTCTTCTTTAATTTATATGGAGAACAGGGTGTCCTTTCTCTTCCCTTTCAGAGCACCAGAGGTGAAAAGCTCAGGACTCAGTTGCTTAAGCACAGCTGAGAGGACATATTTCAATTAAGATTTACATTTTGCTGTATGTAGTAGATTTTCAAAAGTGGTTTAACCATACTTTTTCATTTAACAAGAAGACTACAGAGAGTGTTTTCTGGTGTTGGTTCAGAGTCTTAAGAAAGTCAAGTGAACTATCTTAGAGGTTTTCATGGCTTTGTATTCACCGTTGCAAAAATTGCTGTTGGAGTTCTCACTATTAAGCCCACATTTCTGGCAGAAAGATAGAGGTAAAAGAGCATGATAGCTTGTATGACTGATACTTTGTCATATGGTTACAATATAACTAGAAAAGAGACAATAAAATATTTGATGTTTTAAGTTTCCTTGTTGTTAATCCCTCAGTGCTTTCTGATATTAAAGGAAAAAGTAGATGCATATTGACCTGGCAACTATCAACACCTGTCAATCTCTCTTGGATAACCAATATCTCTATAATCTCTTCTTCCCAGTAAAAATAAAATAAAATATATTCATAACCCACACTGTGCCATCTCAAGTTACTGCACCAAGATAAAATTACAATGATTTTCAGTTGTTCCAAATGGACAGAATACCCTTCCTTATGATATCATGTCTTATAAGATAGATAATTGGCTTGCTACCAATATACCCAGATGTGACTGTGGAAGAGACAGGAAAAATATAATAATAATTATTTATTCCTTGGGGTGACCCTGTTTACACAAATGCATTACTATTAGAAAGGTTTTGTTTGGGACATTGGAATGAATTTACTTAATGGGTCTGTATGTTATTGGGTTGGAGGAAATTTTTAATTTCTACAAAAATTATTAGAATTCTATCTTATTCTCTTTTGTTAATTTTCACATGTTAACAAAGCCAACGTTTTTGTCTAGCAGACAAGATCTTAAATCCTAACAAAACTCAATTTTTTCCTTTTTTTTTTTTAAGTTTGAGATCCTCATGTTCTCTCACGCTGCTTTAAATACAACTCAAAAAAAAAAAAAGGAGCTAAATGGGGCAGTAAGACCAGACTTTTTATTTTATTTATCTTATTTTCAATTAAAAAATTAAAGATTGTATTTATTTATTTGGAGAGAGAGCATGAGTGGGGCAGGGGGAGGTAGCTGCAGAGAGAGACTGAGAAGTATACTCCCTAATGAGCAGGAAGCCCGATATGGAGCTCGATCCCAGGATCCTGACTGAGATAATGACCAGAGACAAAGGCAGATACATGTGCAAAATCCCTTTTTTTTTCTGGGAAACAATACTTTACAAGAGATGTTTGAAAAAGTACTGGGGAATCAACTTTAATCAGAGATACAAAAATTTACTTGACTTTTGTAAAGCTACAGGGATCCAAATGATGGGAATCCCAGCCCGTTTAGGTTGTGGACCACGGAGTATTCTTCTCTGTAATATTTTATTTTCTTCCATGTCTGCTAACTCCAGTCCAAGTTCACTGATCTCTTTTTAGATAGTGCAAAACATGGCAAAGAATACCAAACGAGTGCCCAATATTCTACATTTATTACATCATTTCTAACATATAGAAGTGTGTTATCAAGGCTGGTTCTGTGAAAGAACATAGTTATGCTAAAGTGTGTTTTGTTCTCCAAGAAAGTAAATGCATGATTATCACACAATTATAAAATACTTGTGTCAGAAATTTTTATTCAAAAAGTAATAAGAGAAGCAGATATTAAAACTAGTTCACATGGTTATTTGGGATATAAGCAGAGTTGTGCATCAGAAGTGCTCTGGGCCCATAATTTGGGATATAGAATTTATGTTTTCTAATGAAAAATCACTAACTTGCATTATTGTTAACAAGAATCTTGTGCATTACCATCAGTTTTCTACATTATAACCTCATGCTCTTGAGTTTGTAAATAACTTTGTCAATAGCAAGCTAATAAACGGGGTGACTCCAATGGATTGAGATAATCGCCAGAGTTTCTGCTACATAATGCCCAGGACTCCATTGAAAGGACATCTAAGAATTTATTTTGCCCAAAAATTTGATCATTTTTTTCACTGTCCTTACCTATTTTCCAAACCTAGTCCTTTTGCTTCACCTTTCAGTTTGCGGACAACCCTGTATCTGACTGACTTGTTAATTCTGGGAATGTCTTGCAGATTAATTTGCTTTCCAGAGGTGGTTCCTCTAATTGATGTCTAAGAACCCTAATTAGTTAAGAAAACTTTTTAAACATTTTCATTGCTATTTATTATTATTATTATTATTATTGCTAATATCTCTATTATAAATAATTCACAAGGGCATCTTTCTGACAAAAGACAAAGAGCTGGCTACTAGTAGAAAAAGTAAATTTGACTCTGTCAGTGAAAGTGGTAAATGGATTTGAGAAAATAAGGCAAAGCACTGGAATTATGTGTTAAAACTTTAAATATTATAGACACATTTACTTAATTTCTAATACTGTTGTTGCTTATAATTAAATGTTTTCCATGAACCACGCATTACAGCAAATATATCGTTTATACAGATTAAATTTTCATCAAAAGAGACGCCTGGGTGGCTCAGTAGGTTAAGCAGCTGCCTTTGGCTCAGGTCATGATCCCAGCGTCCTGGGATCGAGTCCCACATCGGGCTCCTTGCTCGGCCGGGAGCCTGCTTCTCCCTCTGCCTCTGCCTGCCATTCTGTCTGCCTGTGCTTGCTCTCTCGCCCACTCTCTCTGATAAATAAATAAAATCTTAAAATAAATAAATAAATTTTCATCAAAAAATTGTAAGTGTATTTTATTGTAGGATCATGATCAGCATTTTGCAGATGAGAAAAGTGAAATTTAGAAAAGTATGTCTCTTCAAATCCCTCATACAATATCTGGCCTAGATAGAAGGATATACTATCACAATTGAGGAATATAATTGAGATTACTTAAAATGATAAACTTTACTGTATAGGGTTTTTTAAAAGTTTGCCACAGATTCAGATTCTTTTAAAATATATATCTATTTTGTGCAAAGAGAATGCACTGAGAAGTAAAAAGAAAGTGATATATCAGTGCTACCAACTAATGGCTATAATATCCTCACCTTATTTATGAACAATGAAACAGTGTGCAATATTTAAATAAATTTAAATAAATTCCTGTTTATTTTATATATTTATAAATTTAAATAAATTCCTATTTATTTATTATTAAAGAAATTCCTCTAACAAACAGTATGTTTTGAAGGTTGCTAGCAGGAAAGTGTTGTACTACATGGAAGTAATCAGAAAATATGATCTTAAATTCTGCTTTCAAGGGCGCCTGTGTGGCTCAGGCGGTTAAAATTCTGCTTTCAAGAAGCTATAACAGTGAGTACTGAGCATTAGCTATTATATGCTATGGATGAATAACTGAAATCTACATTTGAATCTAATGGTACACTATATGTTAACTAATTGAATTTTAAAAAGTTAATAAAAAAAAACCCACTATTTTATAAAACAATATTCCCAACAGGCTCTTTTGCTTTAAAATACTCACTTTGTAAAGAGAGTCATTACTTTTGTCTAGCCAATTCTTACATCACTGTTTATCCCTTCCCTGCTTTATCCCTTCCCAGTATCAATAAAGGCTCACTTGGGTTACCTAGAAGCCATGAGAAAGCTTGTAATAGATCTGGCTGGTTTTCACCCGCAATTTGACCACCATGTGCACAGGGAAGTCTATTGATAAAGGCTTTATTGCAATACATTGCAAATACATGGATGATTTTGAATTCTCTTTCTTGAGGCCTTGTTTCATGATAATAAATTTAGGGTGGCTTATTGGAATGGATGTTATTAACATATCTTCATAGTTCTAAGTACATGGAATTGTAAAATAGATGAATGAATGTGGCATTACTGACAACTGTCCTCATTTTGAAATCAAATTACAGTGTATTAAGATGAGGAAGCAAAGCAGATTTGGGATTATGAGTGAAATAATTTAAAAAAGTCTTAGGGGTATGATCAGACTATTGGGTAATTCAGTAGAAAAATGTCAACTGATTGAGATTCTGTGTTCCCTGATTTCAGAGAGAAGTTAAGATAAATAAGTAACACGAGGAGACTAGGAAGCCAAACACAAGTGATAATTTTGTGCCAGTGTGTGTATACATCTGTTTATCTTCTTGTTTTACCACTAAGGTTGCTCCTAGAGGAGAGTTTAAATATGTGTTGGAGCTAATCTCCGTGGATTACACAAGAAACCACAAACTACAGCTCTGCCTGAAACACCCCTTATGATTTCAATGTAATTTGGTTTTTGCATCTTTAGAAATAACAAAATACTTTGCAAACTCATCTACTTTATTACCACCACAAGTGAGTCAGCTGACTCCACATTTTAACACAGTGACAGTCACAGAGGAATGGAGGAATGAGTAGAGTTATCAATATATGTGCTTTTAAGAAGTATGACAGGGTAGCAGCTATTTCCAGGAACCAAAACATGGGTCAGCAGCTGTGCAGGAAAAGTGATGGAATAAATGACTCATTTCAGAGGAGTTCTATAACATATTAGTTCTATAATGTATCTTCAGCACCCAATTACCCGCTTTGATCTAAAGATAAGGATTTACAGTTAAGGTCCCATTTATGATTTGACTGGTAAGGTCTGAATCATGTTTACTATTGTTTTGACTATTACTTGAAACCTAGAGTAGTACTTGGGATATGTGTTGTGTATTCTGTGAACATGTGCTATTTTTAGATTAGATAATTCCTGTCTCGAACCCCTGTTAATTAGTTTGTTTTTGTTTATTTGATAGTGGTTTCAGTAAATGAATATATCTGAAAATTTGCAAAGTCACTATTAAAATTAGTTAGTATTATATATAGCACGGAATTGCACATTCCTCCTTTGAATCCGACAGAGCTTCACCATATCCTTAACAATTTGGGAAAAACATGCTATTATTTTTCTTTATAAAATTTCTCCTGTCAGGCTGTGATGGTGGTCATCAGCAGTAACTCCTCTGAAGGCTTTGTCAAAAGAGTTGAAAAAACTGGAAAGGTGTGAATGAAGCTGTTTGCTGAATATAAAGAAAAGAGCACTGAAGTACAATTCACACTCTTACTTCTCCATCTATGCTTTCAGATGTTTGACATTTGAAAATTTTGCTTCTAGAAGAGATGCCCTATATAATTCTTACGTTAAGGAGCAAGTTGCTTTTATAATTTTTTTTTTTTATTATTCTACCATTCAAGTATTTCCATTTAAATTAAATTCAATACCATGTAAAAAAAATTCAAATTGCAGCCAGTATTCAATTCTTGGGCTAAATAATTTTAGAAAGCTTTGTATTATTGAACCTATGGGTTTTTTCTGTAGTTTTAACTCTTTCTTTCTGTGATTTTTCCCATTAGTCACGTAAGTGCCGGCAATATAACAGACATTGAGGATAAAGAAGGACTGAAAAGAACAATCCTTGGCCTCATGAAGTTGAGAATCTACCAAGGGAGTCAAACAATTCAATCATTCAGAGATAATTTATTGAGTGCCTAGCCTAAGATGAGCACAACAAAAACCCAGCCAAGAGGAATCATTTTAATGGGAGAGATAGATAATAGGTAAGCCAACTTTAAAAAGAAAAAAATCGTACTGGTTTTTCTTTAATAGTGATGCGTATTTGAACTAAATAAGCACATTTTAAAAAGAGCACTGATTGAGAAGAGGTTTTGTAACTGAGTGGTCCGAAAGGGCCTCCCTGAAGGAGTCTGTGTTGAACAGATTTCTGAATAATATCAGCTAGGAAGCTGTGTAAAAATCTCAGGGATGAGTGATTTTTCCAGTCAAAAAACTGTAAAGGCTCCAAAATCACAATACAGCTGTCAGTTTCTCTAATAAAGTAGCTTCTGACAAAGAATGAGAAGAAAAAACTAACCCAGGTTTGAAAGAAAAGGGACAGACTTTCTATGGAATTCATATTTAATTAAAGCTCTAAAGGACAAAAATACAATAGAGCAAAATTCTGGTGATGCTGATATACCTAATGAAAGTTCATAAACAAGGTGTGGGTAGCAAAGAGTGTGTGGGAATGTTGGTAAGAACAGTGGGGAAGAGTCATCCCTGAACATGTTCTTAAATGAAGCAATTCTTGTGTTGTTTTAAAGGGTAAATTGGAGTTTGCCTAAGTGATTAGAGAAGGATGCCTTGGCTTATGGAAGTTCAAAGCCATAAAGATGTGATAAACTACTGCAGATATTTTCATGTATATTTGTTGTTGCTTCTAGTAATGGTGATCTAAAAACTCCTACTTAAGACAACTTAAAAATCCAGACAAAATAGCTTTTAAAGTTAAAAATATCAGAATGATTATAAAAATAAGTGAGGGATTACTGGGCCAAAATACGAAACACAATGAGAGTCTAGAGATATATGCCTGAAGCCATTTTAGCTAGGAGAGCATTTGAAACTGCTAAAACACACTGAGCTGTGTTTTTAATAGACACTTGATACTAGAGAAACAAAATTCAAAATCCAGCAGCAATCAAATTTGAAAACTTTGGTACAACCCAAATTTAAGTTGAGATCCCCAAAGCACAAGGAGAAGCAGAAATAAGACTATAGCCTACCTTGCCTTCTGTGTAAACTGAGAAAGTCAATCACTGAATTTGGAATATGATTGTCTTGTAGAGTCTCAGATATAAGAGAAAATCCTGCCAAGGAGGACCATACCATTATTATAGCTCTTAATTATCCCTACTCAATAAGAGTTTCAAATATAATGCCTTGAACATAGCAAAATGTAACAAAGCACACAAAGAAAAACCATTAACAAGATTTGATAGACAAAATGGGATTAAGTATGATGTTAAAATGATCAATAAAGATTGTAAAATGGCTTGATTACTCTGCTCAAAGAAATGAGAGGGGAAGCAAATTGAACAAAAAACTGAAACTAAAAATGATATTGAGAAAGATTTTATAAATGAATTAAATGGATACTCTAGAACTTTAAAGATATGACAGCTAATTTAAGATACCACAGGGGTGCCTGGGTGGCTCACTTAATTAAACCTCCAATTCTTTTTCCTTTTTTTTTTTTAACACCTTAATTTTATTTTCTTTCTTTCATTTTGGCTCAGGTCATGATGTCAGGGTTGTGAAATAGAGCCCAGAGTTGGGCTCTGTGCTGAGCCTGGAGCCTGCTTAAGATTCTTTTCCCTTCTTTTTCTATCCCTCCCTGCGCTCTCACTTGCTCGCTCTCTCTTGCTTGCAAATAAAGATAGATAGATAGATAATAGACAAAGCAAAATAAAAGCAGATTATGAAAATAAATATAAAGATTTTGAAATGAATACAAGTTCAAAATAAAATAGAGAAGATCTACACAGCTAAAAGTTCATTCAGAAAATCTACTATTCAAGAAGTCAGTATGACACAATGTTAAGATATCAAAAGATTTGAGCATGTACTTTACAGAAAGGGTAATCCAAATGGCCACTCATATATAAAAACTGTTTATCTTTATTATGAATCTGGAATTCAATTAAATTAAATTAAAAATAAATGAAAACCTGGAATGACATACTATTACACACTTACCATATTGGGCCACAGTGAAAATGTCTTGCAAGAATGTGAAGGAATGACAGTGCACATAATAAAAACATATGAGGTAAGGTGGACAATATTTAGAAAACTTAAAAATTAAAAATAAAGATTTGATCCATTCCTAGAAATACAACATGTAACTAAATGAATATTTTCACCAGGATATGCAAACAGATGATTATAGTTATTTCATTCATAACGGCAGATCAGTAGTATATTTGCACAATGTTACATTAAATAAGAGAGAATACTAAAAAACTGGGAGGAGGGGCTAGGTTGTTATCATAAACAGATCTTCTATGGTGCTAATTATGTTCTATTTCTCAAAATCTTTAAGTTGAAAAAGTTTTCAAATTTACATCTAGATAGATAGATAGATAGATAGATGATAGATAGACAGATATCCCAGAAGCTGCAATGCTAGGCTAAGACCAGGCTTTAAAGGGCTTTTCTATGCTCTACTAAATACTTTAAACCATTCATTATATCATAGCTCAGTGTTCAAATCTCCATTTGTTTCCTCAGTTTCCTAATATTTATCTTAAGGTGACCTGATCCAGACTTTTGATCACCTTTGTCTAAATATTTCTATTTTAACAAAGTCCTTTTGAACACTCAGAGACTAAAACTTAGAAAAATACTCTGATTGTTATCTCACTAGAGTGGAAAATATATAGTTACCCATTAACTAATGATATCCATGACATTTTTAATTCTTGGGAGCTTTTGGTTAAATGAATTTTTTAAGCTTCCTTTAAATGAAGCTTTAAGCCATCACCACATGAATAAAATTAAAGAACTATCTGAAAACAAACCAAGTATTTACAGAGTAATAGAATGTGCAGTGGAAAGAGTACAATTCTGAAATCATAAAGCCTAAATTAGTGTGATGCATCTTTACTAGCCATGTAATCATAAACCAGTTATCTAAATGTGTTAGCCTCAGTTTTTTCACCCATGAAATGGTGATGATAATACTTATTATGCAGAGTTGTTGTGTGGATGTAATGAAGCATGGAGCATGAGAGTCTCGTATTCCATGCTAAAATGATAGCTATTTTTATACTTATAATAATTCTAATAATAGTAATTAAATTGTTCAAAATGATAATATTCATTTATTTTGAGGCATTGTATTGACTATTCATAGACACATTTACCAAAATAAATTTCATTTTACTTTACCCCCTCTGACCCTCTGAAGATATATATTCCCTAATTCAATATGAATCTCATTATGAATAATAATTATCATAATAAATATGCTGATTTTTCTTCTATTTATTTTTAGGGAAGTATCCTTTACTGTTGAACATAAAGAAACTTAAGCAAGTCTGTCTTATTCAAAATTTGCATGCTGCTTTCTTATGAAACTAGATGATAGAGTTGTATGAAATAAATTCATGCAGTTAAGACATTTATGTTTGGAAAACTGGGTGGTCAGTTTAGTATTTCAAAAGAAGATTTTAAATTTAAACCTTAAAACTGAGCTCTTTCAGACTTATTTATAGACCATCCTTCATTGTACTCCTTCATTGTAATCTAAGTAATAGTTTTTGTCCTTCATTGTAAACTAAGTAATAGTTTTTGTCCCAGTGTATATAACTAAAATGGATTTTATATTCTATTATTTCAAAGTTCGTTCGAGTTTCTACTTCCTTACTTCCTTTTTGAAAAATAGATTAATTCTAAAAAAAGTTTTTTCCGGCTTTATTGAAAAATAATCAACATATTATAATTTGTAAATATAAGAAATGATTTCTTATAACATTGCAAACTTTTAACATTGTGTAAATTTTGTACAATTTGATAAATTGCCATACATCTGTATTGCAATATAATCTACATAAAAATGTTAATACATCTACTATCTCATATAGTTGCCACTATTTTTTATGCATGTATGGTAAGGAATTTTAAGATCTACTCTCTTAGCAACCTTTATGTATATAGTACAGTAGAGATAAACTTCAGAGGACTTGTGGGTTTTGTTCCAGACCGCCTCAATAAAGTGATTATGTCAATAAACTAAGTCAAATTATTATTTTTTTTTTGTTTCCCAGTGCAAATAAAAAATTATGTTTCCCAGTGCATATAAAAAATAAACACTATACTGTACTGTTCAAAAGCATTATGCCTTTAAGGAAAAACAAGGTATATACCTTAAGTAAACTAGTTCTGAGTTTTCAGTGGGTCATAATTACTGATCACAGATCACCATAACAAATACAATAATAATGAAAAAACTTGAAATATTGCAAGAATTACCAACATGTGACAGAGAGACACAAAATGAACAAATGTTGTTAGAAAAATGGTGGCAGCAGACCTCTTTTATACAAGATTGCTATAAACTTTCAACTTGTAAGAATGTGATATATGCAAAGTTTAATAAAGGGAAGCACAGTAAAAATGTATGTATATATTATTAACTATGATCATCATGCTGTACATTAGATCCCCAGAACTTTTTCATATTATAGTTGCAAGTTTGTACCCTTTGACCACCTTATTCCACCCCAGGTTCACCTCTTGTCAACTCAACTCTAAGTTTCCATTAGTTTGCTTTTTCTTCAGATTCTGTATGTAAGGGATATCATAATACATAAATTAAAAAATATATATAAAATCTTTGAAATATTTCACTCAGTATAATACCTTCAAGATCCATCCATGCTGTTGTAAATGGCAGTATTTCTTAATTTTTCATGGTTCAGTAGTATTCCATAGTATATATTTACCATACTTATTTTATTCATTCATCCAAAAATGGATACTGAAGTTATTTCCATCTCTTGCTTAGAGTTAATAATTTTATAACGAACATAAGAGTGCAGATATGTCTTCAAAGATGTCCTCATGTCCATCCGTTCCCACTCTGGAATTCTATCAATAAGGTGAGAGTTCCTCTAGGTGGAAAAAAGATCTAAAAAGACTTCCCTTTCTCATGTAATTTCTGTACCCTCCAGGACACACCCACCTACCCCTTCCAGCGCTGTAATGAAGCTACAGCTGGTGCCAATTTGTGGAACTCATTAAAGGCTATTTTCTCTTATATACCCCCAGACCAAGTTCCCATGCTCCCTCACCTGATTTCCTGCACTCACCTCCCACCTTCACGTGCCTTTTACCAACCCCTTTGCCAAAAGGCAGCCAGAGTGACCTTTCAAAGACCTATCAGTTCCTGGCATTTGTCTCCATAGAAATCTGCACTGATCTTCTAACAAATTCTCAGTCCTCCAAAGGCATCCATAATCCTCCCATCCGTCTCTTCCTACCCTTCCAATTGACTGATGCCTGTTCTGCCCTGTCTTTCTGCCCTTCAACCACGCTGCCTCCCTCTTCCTGTGGAGACCCCTCATGGTGCCTGCCTCCAAGCACAGGTGATTCCCATTGATGGGAAGACCCTCTTCCTCTCCCCCGTCTCCCCACTCCAGTTACTCCCACTTATTCGTGAGCTCACAAGCCCCATGGTACACACTCTCCATGCAGCCTGCTCTCTCTTTTCTAGCACTGGCCTCCGTTTCTAGCTGTGGTTGTGTCACGGATGTCCCTCCCCAGCCTGCCTCCAAGCTCTCCGTCCGTTTAGCTCCAACACCTGACACAATGCCTGGCACGTAGTAAGCCCTGGCTAACTTCTAAGAGCCTCACTGAGGGACTGAAAGCGTTTTAAAAATGTCACCACGTAGGCTCCAAACTGTATGCAGAAAAAGCTTTGCCTGGTTTGACATTTTAGAGACGTATTCATCAAGTTAGATGTGTTCACTGACTTTACCTTGTAAAATTAAAAAAAAAAAAAGGACCTCTGTATCGCTTCGCATCTAACGAAGGCACATGTATACTATTAGACCACGTTATGAGCTTAATGGAAGAAGACAAGATTTTTTCGCTAAGAAAATATGTAAGACTGTTGAGGTCATGTGAGAGGAAATAGTCCGTTTGTTGGAGCATTGCTATCTTACTCTATCACAGCCACTAATAAAAATCTGACACGGGGTGAGTCAGAATTGTCTGTCGGAGATGAGTTAGATCTGGCTCATGTTCCTACAGACATGAAAGCCAGGAACGAAGAAACAGGCTTTGAAAGCCTGGGTTGAGGAGGCGGTGTTGTTCACTGCAATGAGCTAAGTGCCCACGGCCACCGGCAGACATGCGGGCCTGTGTCCTTCCTTTGTTCTGGGGTCCGTCTTGCACCATGTGGTGAGGCTAACAGCTGGGAGCAGCTCAGGACAGGACCCGGTGGCATCTTACCTCTCCCACCTTCCTGTGGGCTCCAGTGGGCTCCAGTGGGCTCCAGTGGGTCCCAGGAGACAGCCTGCATTCCTTGCAAAGCCCAGTAGCACTGGGAGCAGAAACTGGGACCAAAGAGTGAGCACCCTGTTTGACAAGCTGGACCAGCCAACTCTTCTTCAGATGCAGGGGGAGTCCTGGCTTGCTGACTCCTCCCTTCTTCCTTTCCCCTTTCCTCCCTCCCTCCCTCTTCCCTTCCCCTCTCTCCTTCCCTTCTGGTGCCCTTTCCTGATGCCTACTTCATCCCTTTTCCTTTCTTACATGCCTGTCTTCTAGAGTTTCTTCTCTCCTCCCAAATACTTCCCTTCCTCTGAATCTCCTCTTTGGTCCCTTTGTCCCCGCTCTCTGCTCCTCCTCCCCTTCCCTGGCCCCTGTTCAGCTCCATCCAGACTGCAGGCAGAGCTGGACTAACATGCTCACTCGCTAGCTCAGCCACCCTCCAGAGAAGTCACTCTTCGGTGGCCACCTTCCTGACCCCCTGGTCCTTTCTCCACTTATTCAGCTATTGCTCTGAAGTCTGAGGAGGACAGAGCGGGGCTGCTGCAGAATCAGGCCAGAGGAGAAACCAAACCATGTGTCCACACTGCCCCCAGTACTGCTGCTCTGAGAGCTTTCGGAGTCCTCTACAGGATTAGGATTCAGGGGCTTCTTCAGAACCGGGAGTGAAAACAGCCATAGGTCAAAAGAAGAGCTATGGCCCCCACACAAAAATAATAATCACAAATGAAAACTAAGTTAACTCTGAAGTCCCAAAGTCGAAGAATTCCCTTGAATCTGTCACTAGAAAGCACCCAAGGCCTCACTCTCTGGGTTCTGGGTGCCCTGGGAATGGCAGGAGGCTCTGACCCCCTTCCCTCTTCATTCACTCCCAAAGAACGTCCTCTGAGGTGGTCTTCAAACTTCCTCTGAGAAACTGTCTGTGGGATCTGTAGGCCCTCGGCTGCTGGGACGAATGAGGGTGATGTCAGGACCTGATGGGCAGCTTTACCAGGAGATTGTGGCTTCTGGATGCAGTCCTCAGGTCCCATGGTCTGGGTGAGATCTAGGTCTTTGAGTGGAGGAGGACAGATGAGATTTCAGATTTTGAGTTGATTCTGGGATGATTAGTGCTTTGGAGGGCATTGGGTGAAGGTATTTTGCACACGGGAAGGACACGAATTTGGGGAGCCAGAGAGTGGACTGTTAAGAGCTGACCTCCATTTCCCCCAGAAACCTTGCTGCTGTCCTTATCTCTGGTACCACAGAACGTGACCTTATTTAGAACTAGAGTCCTTACAGATGCAATCACATTACAGTGAGGTCGTTAGAGTGGGCCCTAATCTCCTGTAACTGACCTCCTTATGTAAAGGGAAAATCTGGACAGAGAGTTGCCCCTACTGTCAGTGGTGGGCAGTGCATGAACTTCTAGAACCCTGACAGTAGTGGAAAACAGACTCAGGCTGGGCACTAGGTAAATGGGAGCTCTAGTGGAATTTCAGATGAAGATGCTGTGGACCTCGGCTTCCCAGGACATAGTGACATTAGGATTTCAAATTCAAGTCAGAGATGAAAGAAACATCTGGACTCGGTCCTCAGGTACACGCAGTATTCTGAACTGAGGCTAGAACCAGAGACCATTCTAATGAAAGGCCTCCACAGGTGGGCTCTCACAGGTGGGCTCCGACTCAGTTTCCTGTATATTCATTCATGAAATCGCTCTGCGGGTCAACATGCAGAACAAAACCATTTAATGAAAGTGACAATGAGGAGAGGAAAGGGATGCCAGAAGGCATGTGAATGTGGAGTGAGGAAGAGCCAGGGCGGGGAGGAAAACCTGAGAATCCCTCCCTGAGATCCTTGCTGCCAGGGAGGTCTGAGGGACTAGTTTCCACCTGGGATCCCAAGTCCAGAACAAAAGTGGCGGGGCCATGGCATGTGATGAGGGAAGGGGGTCCTCGCCCTCGCGCGTGGGGTTGCCAAACGATGGGGGCTATTGCGCTCGCTGGGGGGGGGGCACCTCGCGTGGCTCCGTCCCCGGCCCGACCCCGAGGGGACCCGGGTGCGGCGCGTCCTCCAGGGTGGTCCCGCTGCCCCGGGGGTCGCGGGAGGCTGGGTCCCGACACCCCTGCGAGCTCTTGGCCCGCGCTTTCTGCTCCAGGTGAGGGCCGGGCGCGGTGTCACTTTAGCTGCTCGCAGAGGGTCGTCCAGAGAAGCCATGGGGCGGGACGGGGCAGCGGGCCGCGGGAGCGGGACAGTGCGGCCTCAGGGGCTGGGCTGGAGCGCGGGAGTGCGGGGGTCCTGCAGTGCCTACGGGGCCGCAGCACAGCACAGAGGCGCTGCGAGCCCCACCACCGCCAGCCCCTCCACCTCCTCTCAGACTCTCCCCCGCGTCCTCTGCGAGCTCACTTCCGGATTCCGCAATTAACAAAGCCCCTTCTCCGGGCCGCCCCGGCCCTCGCCCCCCTCCCACTTCGTCATGAGGCGCGGGCCCGGGGCAAGGGCGCCGGCAAAGCCCCAGGGGCCTGCGGGCGTGGCCGGCGCAGGCGCTGAGAGGCCTCCTAGCCTGGCTCCCCAAGCGGGTGTCCGTGCGCTGCCTGGCTGCAAAAAGATCATCAGCCCTAAACCCCGGCTGCACTCTCCGGTCAATTCGCTGGCTTCCTGATTGGGCCCAAAGCCCGGAACCAGCTTCCCCAGCACAGGCCTGGGCTGAGATGCCTGCCTGGGATCTGTTTGAGCAGTCTCCTAGTCCCAAGGCAGGGTCTGCCATTGCATGATGGCACCCGCGAATCACTTCGACCTGGATGTTTGGGTTTTTTGTTTGTTTTTTTGGTTATTGGTTATTACATGACCTCCATGGTAGGTGCTCCACAAAGCGAGTGAAAAGAGGACGCCTGATACATACGCATATGGCCATTCTAGAAAAAGAGCTTGGGGTTCTCGTGGAAGCGCGGCATGGGTCCTTGCACTATGGTTTAATAGAAAAGGGATTATGCACCAACTTTCTTAAATAAGCATAGGTTGAAATCGTTTACTGAGAATAAATATTTAAAACAGTTATATTTTAACTAAATCTATCATCAATCAGAAATCTATTACACGAAGGTTACAGGCAATTTAAATGCAATTGCACTCTCTTCAGGGTTTTCAATAATCCCTGTCTGTCTTGGCACACTTAGCGGCCTCCAGCTAAAAACTCAGCTTTGAAAAATACAGAAAAGCAGCAAACGTTTACATACACTCTTGGTGACCAGATGCGTGCTTTGTGCCTCTCATCATCTCTTTCGTGGTTCTGAGGCCCTTGGCGCTCAGTAGTTTAGTGTCTTATTTCCTGGAATAGGCCATTGAAGAAATACCAGGCCCAGAGAAGAAGGTCCTGCTGGGTGTCTGAAGAAAATACAACGTTTTCGATGAAGTTTTCTGGGGAATTTGTTAGTGGTTTGGTCTGCTTCTGATAGGAAGGGAATTTTATTTTTAAAGATTTTATTTATTTATTTGATAGAGATCACAAGTAGGAAGAGAGGCAGGCAGAGAGAGAGGAAGAAACAGGCTCCCTGGTGAGGAGTGAGCCTGATATGGGGCTCGATCCCAGGGCCCTGGAATCATGACCCGAGCTGAAGGCAGAGGCTTTAACTCACTCTGCCACCCAGGTGCCCAAGGGAAATTTTTTTTTAAAGATTTTATTTATTTATTTGACAGACAGAGATCACAAGTAGGCAGAGAGCAGGCAGAGAGAGAAGTGGAAGCAGGCTCCCTGCTGAGCAGAGAGCCAGACATGGGGCTCAATCCCAGGACCCTAGGATCATGACCTGAGCCGAACGCAAAGGCCCAGTGAGCCAAACTCACTGAGCCTATCTGGTGCCCCAGGAAGGGAAATTTTTTTAAGAGTATTTTCTCTTTGAATCTATTTTGAGGTTTGGATTGTGGTTCTTTCTGAATTCTCATGAAGATGGAATTTCTTCTGAGGTTGGTTGTCAGGAAACGCATATCAAATCGACCTATCTTGTTAGCAATAAATAAATAAATAAATAAAAGCTCAAGTGTTGGTATAAAGCTATTCAAAACCCCGAACTATAATTCATGTATCGTGGTCATTCTTTATCATATCAAACAGGAGAGAGGTGGCAGAAACACACTTTCAGGTTAATATTTTTACAAAGAAGATTGACTTATGAAGCTACTTTGTTATTTCCTTTCATTCAATTTCCCTGTACCTCCTTTTCTATGAATTTTAACAGTAAACCTTCATTATTTTTATTGTTGGCACGTGAGAATTAGAGATCAATGCCCAAAGTGAAAGCAGAAGGCAGGTTTATTAAAGCAACAGCACACTATCTAATGGAGAGCATGTGGTATTCCATGAGTTGGAGCTGGACCACACTTTGTTTTGGGATTGGATGAAGAATATTTTAATCAGCAGAGAAGGTCAAAATGACAAAGTTCCAGGATCAGAGTAAACATATGGGATTAAAAAAGAAAAAATAAAAAAAAAGATTTTTTTCAAAGGACTTTTTTTTTAAAAGTAATTTAAACAAAAGTCCTTTTTAAGAGACAGTTGGCTGTTTAAACCAAAAGTACAACTCACTGAGAGAATCGCCGCATTATTTATTGGGGTAGAAAGGACCTGGAATGTAGAAAGACCCATTCTGCAGAGGAAAAAATAGAATCACTAACAGACCTCATGCCTTGCACAGCCAGTGGCTAGAATTCTGCCTCATGAGACCCTGCGCTAGAAGGCCGCTAGAACCATCTCAACTATGTTAGTCTTTCTTGGAAGCCAACAAGTGTTTGCCTAGTTAAGAGCAGGGTAACAATCAGTCACGTTATGTTATGTTTGTCGATATCTTTAAAAGCCTTGTCAAGTTCCTTTTTGAGTAACCCTCACCCCACCCTTAGAGAAAATTTATCTGTGGTTCACCTCTTTGAAATACCTCATTGTTGTTCCACAATACCATAGCCAAAAAAAAAAAAAAAAAAAAAAAAAAAAAAGCTTTTTATTAACAAAGTGTTCAGAAGGGGGCGCCACTGTAAACAATGAGAGTTTTCGCTGCCAGGAGAATTTTGTTGCAGAAACAGCTGAAAGCAATCAGGTCAGACAGAGCCAAGGCCTGGAGGGATTTTTAAAATTACAAAAACTGAACCAAATCAAACCAAAACAAAAATCAAAACCAATGGCCAAGATTTCAAGTTTGCTACTAAATGTATGACATTCTCCTAAGACATGCGTGTGACTTGATCAATATATTTATATATTTATATTTGAAGAAGAAGGAACTATTTGATGCAGCAAATCCAAGTTGATTAAAAATTACGAGATATGGGGGCTCCTGGGTGGCTCAGTGGTTTAGACCTCTGCCTTCGGCTCAGGTCATGATTTCAGGGTCCTGGGATGGAGCCCCACATCTGGCTCTCTGCTCAGCAGGGAGCCTGCATTACCCCCTCTCTCTCTGCCTGCCTGTCTACCTACTTGTGATCTGTCAAGTGGGTAAGTAAGATCTTTAAAAAAAGAATTACTAGGTGTGAAATACATCGAGTGTATGGGAAGGAAAAAGATTTCAGCTGATCTGACTAGGAAGTGGTTGAAGCCTGAATTAAAGTGCTATAAAAAGAGTAAAGACCTGGGAAATATATGGGGAAAAAATCCCTAGAAAAACAGCAATAATAACTGGCTGCTCTTTATTGATCCAGATCATGCGGTAGGCAAATAAGAGCTGCTTTTAGCCACAGGATGATCTCCATTTGTCTTCATGATCAGGCATTTCCAGCAATCCAGGCATGGGGCTCTGCACTAGAGCTGCAAATGCTGGGGGGCCCTCACTGTCCCTTTTCTCTTCTCAGGGAGACAACGGGCATGTCCATGGTGCAGTGTGACAGGCTTCACCACAGGGAGATAAAAGACTGCCAAGGGTAGGTTGGAGCTGGGAAAAGCCACTTAGGAACAGATTTTCAGGGGAGGTGATAGACAACGGCAAAGCGAAGAATGAGGATGAGTGTGTCAAGTTTCAAAGTGCCAGGAGTAGCATAGTGCATTCTGGAAACTACAGCAAGTTCATGACAACCGACAGCTGATCTGGCAGCATCACCTGGGGATAGAGGCTGAGCCCCGGGGTTAACACTGGGGGTGAGATGGTATGTATACTATGCCGAGGAGGTGAGGTACTAAACTGTGGGGACACAGGGAGCTACCGGAGGATTTCAAATATCAGAATCGTAACCATAATAGAGTATTTAATTGCATCCTAGCTTTCATCAAGTGTAAGATGCACTATACTTTATGTTCGACTAAGAAAGAGAAATGCTGTCAGTTAAACTAGGATATGTTATCAAGTGCAAGGTGAGTGCCACCTTAAGAGATATTAAAATGGGGGGGAGGACAAATCTTAGAACAAGTAAACTGTGGTACTAGAATAATTAAGAAATGTCGAACACTTGGATCAACTAAAAAGTGATTATTGTTTCCCATGTGCCACAAACTATATTAAGTCTTAGAACAAGAGACGTTCACATCTTGATGCCCCGCAGCTGTTAGACCCAAGGTACAGAGGGCAGTAGCCAACGACCAGCAGGCACCAAGTGCCATGTGCAGAATCTAAGAGCAACTGCATTTGAGAGAGGAAACGGTTGAGAGTGGGCTTTCTGAGGTAGAGAATTACTAGCTGGGAGAGTAGGAAAATTGACACAGAATCGGAATTGATGCCCCTACATGACAGAGTTGGTGAAACTTCCCTTCTCAGAGATCTTGAGGCTCCTCAGAAATGTATTTTTCATTTTGGACGGAACATTCACGATAAATATGATCTGTTCGAGTTCCTGGTTCTCTCATCAAGACTGTTAGGCTTCACTGGCACAACAAAATGGTTTTGTTAGTCCAGGGTAAATCCTGACAAAAGCAAAGCACGGTATCTATGAAAAACTAACCACTCAGAAGAGAACAACAGATAAAAGGCCAGGCCGACCTGAACCTGCAGGATAGGTAAGGTTGGCCCAGCAACAGGGGTAGAGGGGAAGTGCCCATCTCCTGCTAGAAGAGCTAGAGAAGACCCCTTCCGGAGAGACCACCAGGAGAGGAGAGCAGTAGGTGCTGAAGATGAAGAATATTTTAATCAGCAGAGAAGGTCAAAATGACAAAGTTCCAGGATCAGAGTAAAAATATGGGATTAAAAAATAAAAAAAAAAAAAGATTTTTTTGAAAGATTTTTTTTATTAAAGGAATTTAAACAAAAGTCCTTTTTAAGAGACAATTGGCTGTTTAAACCAAAAGTACAACGCACTGAGAGAATCGCCGCATTATTTATTGGAGTAGAAAGGACCTGGAATATAGAAAGACCCATTCTGCAGAGGAAAAAATAGAATCACTAACAGGCCTCATGCCTTGCACAGCCAGTGGCTAGAATCCCTTCCTCATGAGACCATTTTAAAAGCTCTACTCATAATGGAAGAGAAGGTGTCATTTCCCTGAGTAGGAAGCTACTCAGAATGTAATGCTATTGTGAATGATTGAGAAAGAAAATATTATTATAATTAAGCTACCAGGTTTCAATGTATTTTATTGTTGCTTAGAAAATCTTAGCATACCCAGACTTTCCAGAGATTTGATGATCCTAAGAGGAGCTGAACTCATGGACCAAAATAACTATGCACATAAAAAGTACAATTACTTACCTAAAAAAGATGATGTGGTTAACTTTATATGGCAATCCAAGTGTTATTGGAACAGAAATTTAAAAAATAGCTTAGGGGCGCCTAGGTGGCTCAGTGGATTAAGCCACTGCCTTCACTCAGGTCATGATCTCAGGGTCCTGGGATCAAATCCTGCATCAGGCTCTTTGCTCAGCAGGGAGTCTGCTTCCCTCTCTCTCTCTCTCTCTCTCTCTCTGCCTGCCCTCCATCTACATGTGATCTCTCTCTTTCAAATAAATAAATAAATAAAATCTTAAAAAAAAAGAATAACTGTACTTAAAAAAATAGCTTAAAAGGGGCACCTCGGTGGCTCAGTGAGTTAAGCTGCTGCCTTCGGTTCAAGTCATGATCTCAGGGTCCTGGGATAAAGCCCCACATCAGGCTTTCTGCTCAGCTGTAGCCTGCTTCTCTTTCTCTCTCTGCCCGCCTCTCTGCCTACTTGTGATTTCTCACTGTCAAATATATAAATAAAATATTTTTAAAAATAGCTTAATGATATACATATACAAAGAAAAGAAAGATACTATACTGTGAATATAAATTAAGTGAAAATTGTTGAAATAAAGAATACAATAAATGGAGACTAAGATGAATATAGCTGTAAAATGAATAAGTGTGTTGGGAAAAACAAACAAACAAATTAATGACTTCTGCCCAAATGCAGCAGAAGAGAAAAAAAAGAAAGAAAATATTTAAATAAGTACTGAGCTAAATTTTGGAGAATTAAAGAAAGATAAAAGATAACAGACTTAAAATGATGCCAAACATGAGAAATCAGAAACAAAACAAAACAAAAGCCACACACACAAAAAACCACTCATACAGTGCGCCTGGGTGGCTCAGTGGGTTAAGCCGCTGCCTTCGGCTCACGTCATGTTCTCAGCGTCCTGGGATCGAGTTCCGCATGGGGGTCTCTGCTCAGCGGAGAGCCTGCTTCCTCCTCTGTCTCTCTCTGCCTGCCTCTCCAACTACTTGTGATTTCTCTCTGTCAAATAAATAAATAAAATCTTTAAAAAAAAACACTCATATAGGGACGCCTGGGTGGCTCAGTTGGTTAAGCAGCTGCCTTCGGTTCAGGTCATGATCACAGCGTCCTGGGATCGAGTCCCACTTTGGGCTCCTTGCTCAGCAGGGAGCCTGCTTCTCCCTCTGCCTCTGACTGCCGTTCTGTCTGCCTGTGCTCGTTCTCTTCCCTCTCTCTCTCTCTGATAAATAAATAAAATATTTTTTAAAAAACACTCATATATATTATGGTGTGTTTTAAGAAGGTCAAAAACAGAGAAGAGCATAAATGATGCCCAGGAGAAGAACAGATCACCTAAAATGTACAAGAATAATACTGACAGCAGAATTCTCAATAGTAATAGCATATAAAGGAGACAGCTGGGTGTTTGTATAGATGGAAAAGATATTTGAAACTTGATATTATACATCAAGCCAAATTATTGATTACATTTGAGAGCACAGTAAAAATACAATGAAGTGTGTTAGGTCTTAGAACATTTATCACACAGAGACACACATTTTAGAAAACTTCCTTGGAGGACAACTCAATTTAGATAGAGAAAACAGAATTATGTACTCAAAGGCACATTTTGAAGGAAGGATTGAATATAGTCTGCACTGCAAATATTCTTTAATCGTATGTTCTGAATTTCCTAAATTTAAGAAGTATTTGTTCAAATATTTATCTTTAAATAAACCCTAGGAGATTTTTTTCTTGGATTCTGGAAAATCAGTCCATTTGGATACAAATCTTTTTGTCACTGATGGAAATTTTGATAGCCCTTAACTGTGGAATGCCTAATGTATTGTTACAGCAATTGTGATTTGCCAATACATGGCTGATCTGTGTGTGTTGTTGTGTTTATTTTTATTTTTGATGGTTTTACAATTCTATGAGATTTTTAAGTAGACATAATTTTAATAAATTATGATTTGTTGAAATTTATCTGAGGTTATATATAATAAAATGAAATTTGTGTGAACTGAAGAAGTGCGTCTCCATTTTTTTTTTTTTAAGAGTAGACTGGTCTTTAAAAATTGTCCAAAGAAGTACATTATATTCATTATTAAATTTGATAATATACAATAAAGTATTTATGGTCATATGGAACCATATCAAATTCTACTATTAATTCATATTAATAATCACCATAAGAGGAAAAGGCGATGTTTTTCAAAATGAAAATTAGTGTATTTTTCAAAATATGATATAGTGTTATTCACTGAACAGAGGGAACAAATGTCAAAGTTTAACACAGTTTACAGGATGTTTTAACATAAATTGAAATTTAAATCTGATCAAATTTCACAGTTTTAAGTAAAATGATAGCACTTTAAATCCTTGAAAAGTGGTAAGTGACCCAAAACATTGCTTAGAAAAACAAATTTAACACTACACTAGTCTGAGATGGTTAAGTTATGGTACAACTTGCCATTGTGTATCATCAAATGCTATATTTTTTCTTTTGGTCTTGTCATTATATTTTATTTTAGCCATTATGATAAGTGTGTAGTGATATCTCAGTGTCATTTTAATTGCATTTCCTAGATGTCTAATTATGTCAAATAATATTATTTTGATGTTTAATGCTCTGAGCTTTCTCAGTTCAAGACCATGAAGCCACTTAGGAAAAAAAAGTTGCAGACGCACTCATAGACCAACTCTTATTTAGAAATAAGAACAAACATTACTACCCATTCCAACAAAAAATAGATTTGTTATGCAGTAAGGATTTTATAAATTACCTGACACAACTTATATAGTAAGATGAAATGGGACAGGTGGCTTCTTGCAGCTATATACAACATCATTTTATGTGGGGAGCCATCCAGCAGATGCAAGGAGTCACGTAGACGGGAGTGCCTGAAAGATTGAGGAACTGAGAATGATTGGTTTAGGAGGATGTGGGTGCGCTCGTGGCTGACGCGTGAACAGCAACAGGAGCCAAGAGATGAACGCATGATCACCGCTAGAGAACAATAGAGTCCTGAACGGTTACATAAGAGTGCACGAGGACGCTGCATGCGCGGCATTCTGATTGGTTGGAAAGGGGGGCGTACGCACGTGCATATATACTGCTGTAAGTGCTTGGTGGGGGTAGATTAGAGGAGTAATAAAAGAAGCTTGCCACTCACCTCGTCTGCGGGTCGTTCTTGCGGGCCGAAAGCGACAATTTTAATTTCAATTTTCAGCATAATTTTTCCAAGGTATTCACAGAATATATATTTAATATAAATTGTGAACATTTTAAACTCTGTATATGGAAATTAATCAATTTTAAGTTTATAACAATCAAAATTAATGGAAGTTTATTTTAAATTAGTTAGCTTTCTCTGCATTGCAAGACAGAATAAGAAAAAAATAAACTCTGTAAAGTTTGGTAAGAAAAAAATAAACTCTGTAAAATTACTGGGGGTGCTTTATAAAGTGTTCGGTAACCAATCAAACTCACATTTTGGATTGAATGGCAAGTGATTTTTAAAATCTGGAACTCATTGTCAATTTCTTTTTCTTCACTGTGTCTTAAATGTGGAACAACAATGAGGTATTTCAAAGAGGTGAACCACAGATAAATTTCTCTAAGGGTGGGGTGAGGGTTACTCAAAAAGGAACTTGACAAGGCTTTTAAAGATATCGACAATCATTATAACATAACGTGACTGATTGTTACCGTGCTCTGAACTGGGCAAACACATGTTGGCTTCCAAGAAAGACTAACATAGTTGAGATGGTTCTAGCAGTTTTCTAGCACAGGGTTTCATGAGGCAGGGATTCTAGCCACTGGCTGTGCAAGGCATGAGGCCTGTTAGTGTTTCTATTTTTTCCTCTGCAGAATGGGTCTTTCTACATTCCAGGGTCTTTCTACATTCCAGGCCACTGGAGCCCACAGGAGGGTGGGAGAGGTAAGATGCCACCGGGTCCTGTCCTGAGCTGCTCCCAGATGCTAGCCTCACCACATGGTGCAAGAGGGACCCCAGAACAAAGGACACAGTCCCGCATGTCTGCCGGTGGCCCTGGGCGCTTAGCTCATCACAGTGAACTAGACTGCCTCCTCAACCCAGGCTTTCAAAGCCTGCTTCTTCGTTCCTGGCTTTCATGTCTGTAGGAACATTGAGCCAGATCTAACTCATCTCCGACAGACAATTCTGACTCACCCCGTGTCAGATTTTTATTAGTGGCTGTGACAGAGTGAGATAGCAATGCTCCAACAAACAGACTATTTCCTCCCACGTGACCTCAACAGTCCTACACATTTTCTTAGCGAAAAAATCTTGTCTCCTTCCATTAAGCTCATAATGTGGTCTAATAGTATACATGTGCCTTCGTTAGATGCGAAGCGATACAGAGGTCCTTTTTTTTTTTTTTTTTTTTAATTTACCAAGGTAAAGTCAGTGAACACATCTAACTTGATGAATACATCTCTAAAATGTCAATCCAGGCAAAGCTTTTTCTGCCTACAGTTTGGAGCCTACATGGTGACATTTTTAAAACGCTTTCAGTCCCTCAGTGAGGCTCTTAGAAGCTAGCCAGGGCTTACTACGTGCCAGGCACTGTGTCAGGTGTTGGAGCTAAACGGACAGAGAGCTTGGAGGCAGGCTGGGGAGGGACATCCGTGACACAACCACAGCTAGCAACGGAGGCCAGTGCTAGAAAAGAGAGAGCAGGCTGCATGGAGAGTGTGTACCATGGGGCTTGTGAGCTCACGAATAAGTGGGAGTAACTGGAGTGGGGAGACGGGGGAGAGGAAGAGGGTCTTCCCATCAATGGGAATCACCTGTGCTTGGAGGCAGGCACCATGAGGGGTCTCCACAGGAAGAGGGAGGCAGCGTGGTTGAAGGGCAGAAAGACAGGGCAGAACAGGCATCAGTCAATTGGAAGGGTAGGAAGAGACGGATGGGAGGATTATGGATGCCTTTGGAGGACTGAGAATTTGTTAGAAGATCAGTGCAGATTTCTATGGAGACAAATGCCAGGAACTGATAGGTCTTTGAAAGGTCACTCTGGCTGCCTTTTGGCAAAGGGGTTGGTAAAAGGCACATGCAGGTGTGAACACACCAGGTGGGAGGTGTGTGCAGGAAATCAGGTGAGGGAGCATGGGAACTTGGTCTGGGGGTATATAAGAGAAAATAGCCTTTAATGAGTTCCACAAATTGGCACCAGCTGTAGCTTCATTACAGCACTGGAAGGGGTAGGTGGGTGTGTCCTGGAGGTTACAGAAATTACATGAGAAAAGGAAGTCTTTTTAGATTTTTTTTCCAACTAGAGGAACTCTCACCTTATTGATAGAATTCCAGAGTGGGAACGGATGGACATGAGGACATATTTGAAATGTCTGAATATGTTCTTCGACATCTTTGCAAGTGACGAGGAGACCTTGACCTTAGGAGGCCTCGGCCTTCTTTGTAGCCAAAAAGATTTCACCTACAGATTTGGGTTCTCCCTTTTAAAGTCAAGAAGACAGTCCTTCCAAAGGACACCTCCTATCATTTTACGCTCTCATCATACCTCACTTGCTGGGATCTCCAAGACCCAGGTTGTGAGTATCCACTTTGGCCGGGCTGGTCTTGCCAAGAGCACCACCACAGGAAATCTAGAGCCTTTAGTGCTATTAATAACATCATCTAAGACTGTCTTTGCTGCCCTCATGGCCTCTTCCCACCATGACTCACTGAAGCTTTTTACACGTTGTATCCATTAAGCTATAGTTCCCAAAGCTCATCTTCTGTAGTGCCATTAATTTTTAGGGGACCAGGCAAACCTTAAACTTGTCCCCCTTAATTGGATCCCTGTGCCCCCACAATCTCTTTGAATGCCTTTCACCATGATCCTTGAATGAGCTCTGAGACCACTGCTCGTACCTAACACTTCTTGGCACCTTGTCTGTTAGGTTCTTGGAAGAGGAGGTGGCTATGGAGGTGAGTGGGGATGGGAGTGGGAGGATTTCTCCCTTCACTTCCTTTTTTGTTTTTTCAAATAATGGGTTTTGAGGGGGAGGAAAAGGTTAACCAGACCATTTATTTTCCATCTCCCATTGATAAAATGTTTACCACTCCCCATTGGAAGAATTAAGATCTTTCTTTAGAATCTCCAGGAAAATCTCCCAAACCCAGCCCACCACCATGTGGATTCAGCCATCTTCTGATTCACCTCCAGATTGTCTCCTCCTAACTACTCAAGCCACAGGTTAAGGGCGAAATATTCAATGCCCAAGCAATTAAGTGGGGAACAAGTTTATGTAAGCAATTGCATGCAGCTCTGTATCTGCATACAGGGGGTCTCTGCCAAGCCTATCCAACCTCAGCAAAACAAGAAAAAGCCCCAGCGACCTGGGGGTATATATCATTCATTCATTCCTGTGTTCAACACTCATGGCGGACCCCACCGAGACAGTGGGAGAGCAAGGACGGGAGCAATCCTGGAAGCTGAAGTCTGAGGAGGATTTCAAATTCAAGTCAGAGATGAAAGAAACATCTGGACTGGGTCCTCAGGTACACACAGTATTCTGAACTGAGGCTAGAACCAGAGACCATTCTAATGAAAGGCCTCCACAGGTAGGCTCTCACAGGTGGGCTCCAACTCAGTTTCCTGTATATTCATTCATGAAATCGCTCTGCGGGTCAACATGCAGAACAAAACCATTTAATAAAAGTGACAATGAGGAGAGGAAAGGGACTCAAGAAGGCATGTGAATGTGGAGAGAGGAAGAGCCAGGGTGGAAAAACCCAGAATCCCTCCCAGAGATCCTTGCTGCCAGGGAGGTCTGAGGGACTAGTTTCCACCTAGGATCCCAAGTCCAGAACAAAAGCGGCGGGCCATGGCGGGAGACAAGGGAAGGGGGACCTTGGCACGCAGGCATGGGGGTGGCGAACAATGGGGGCTAGCGCGCCCGCTGGCGGGGGGCATCTCCGGCGGCGCCATCCCTGGCCCGACCCCGTGCGGACCCGGCTGCGGCGTGGCGTCCAGCGTGGTCCCGGTGCCCCGGGGGTCGCGGGAGACTGGGTCCCCACACCCCCGCGAGCTCGCGGCCCTCGCTTTCTGCTCCAGGTGAGGGCGGGGCGCGGTTTCAATTTACCTGCGCGCAGAGGGTCCTGCCCAGAAACCTTGGGGCTGGGAGGGGCAGCGCGGACTCCAGGGCTGGGCTGGAGCGGGGAAGCGCATGTGCAGTGAGTCCTGTGGTTCCGCCAGTCCCGACTGGGCCGCAGCACAGCACCACGGCGCTGCACGCCCCTCCCCCACCAGCCCCTGCACCTCCTCCCAGACTGTCCGCCACTTCCTCCGCGAGCTCACTTCCCCCTTCGGCAATTAGCAAAGCCCCTTCTCTGGGCCGCCTCCGCCCCCGCCCCCCTACTTCCTGAGGCGGAGGCCTGGGCCTGAGCACGGGGTGAAGCCCCGGGGGCCTGCGAGCATGGCCAGCGCCGGCACTGAGCGGCCTCCTAGCCTGGCTCCCCAAGCGGGTGTCTGGGCGCAGCATGGCTGCGAAAAGATCATCAGCCCTAAACCCGGCTGCACTCTCGGGTCACTTCGCTGGTTTCCTGATTGCGCCAGAAGCCTGGAACCAACTTCCCCAGCACAGGCCTGGGCTGAGATGCCTGCCTGCTATTTGAGCAGTCTCCTGGTCTCCAGGCAGGGTCTGCCTTTGCATGATGGCAGGCGCGAATCACTTCGACATGGATGTTTGGGGTTTTTGTTTGTTTTTTGGTCATTGGTTATTATATGACCTCCATGGTAGGTGCTCCACAAAGCGACTGAAGAGGACGCCTGATATATACATATACGCATATGGCCATTCCAGAAAAAGAGCTTGGGGTTCTCACAGAAGCGTGGCATTGGTCCTTGCACTATGGTTTAATAGAAAAGGGATTATGCACCAATTTACTTAAATGAGCATAGGTTGAAATCGTTTACTGAGAATAAATATTTAAAACAGTTATCTTTTAACTAAATCTATCATCAATCATAAATCTATTGCATGAAGGTTACAGGCAATTTAAATGCAATAGCACTCTCTTCAGGGTTTTAAATAATCTGTGTCTGTCTTGGCACATGAGAATGCAAAGATAGGAAATGGTTTGTAAAAGATCATATAATAGCTTTTAGTATACGGTATCAGCAATTTATCCTAAAGGAGCGGCCTCCAGCTAAAAACTCAGCTTTGAAAAATGCAGAAAAGCAGCAAACGTTTCCATACCCTCTTGGTGACCAGAGGCGTGCTTTGTGCCCCTCATGATCTCTTTCGTGGTTCTGAGGCCCATGGGGCTCAGTAGTTTAGTGTCTTATTCTCTGGAATAGGCCATTGAAGAAATACCAGGCCCAGAGAAGAAGGTCCTACTGTGTGTCTGAAGAAAGTACAACCTTTTAGATGAAGCTTTCTGGGGAATTTGTTAGTGGTTTGGTCTGCTTCTGATAGGAAGGGAAATTTTTTTTAAAGATTTTATTTATTTATTTCACAGACATAGTTCACAAGTAGGCAGAGAGCAGGCAGAGAGAGAAGTGGAAGCAGGCTCCCCACTGAGCAGAGAGCCAGACATGGGGCTCAATCCCAGGACCCTACGATCATGACCTGAGCAGAACGGAGAGGCTTTAACTCACTGAGCCACTCGGGTGCCCCAGGAAGGGAAATTTTTTTAAGAGTATTTTCTCTGAATCTATTTTGAGGTTTGGTTTGTGGTTATTTCTGACTTCTCATGAAGATGGAATTACTTCTGAGGTTGCTTGTCAGGAACCGCATATCAAATCGAGCTATCTTGTTAGCCATAAATAAATAAATAAATAAAAGCTCAAGTGTTGGTATAAAGCTATTATGCTTTTCAAAACCCCGAACTATAATTCATGTATCGTGGTCATTCTTTATCAGATCAAACAGGAGAGAGGTGGCAGAAACGCACTTTCAGGTTAATTTTTTTTTACAAGGAAGATGGACTTATGAACCTACTTTGTTATTCCCTTTCATTCAATTTCCCTGTACCTCCTTTTCTATGAATTATAACAGTAACCCATCATTATTTTTATTGTTGGCACATGCTTTGTGAACCATAAAGTGTACGCTATAAATGGGAGTGCTTTTCTTTTTTTGCAGTTTACAAAAAACTAATTTTTTTAAATTTATTTTTTATTGATTTTCAGCATAACCGTATTCATTCTTTTTGCACCACACCCAGTGCTCCATGCAAGCAGTGCCCTCTATAATACCCACCACCTGGTACCCCAAGCTCCCAACTCCCCGCCCCTTCAAAACCCTCAGATTGTTTTTCAGAGTCCATAGTCTCTCATGGTTCAGGTCCCCTTCCAATTGCTCCCACCTCCCTTCTCCTCTCTAACTCCCCATGTCCACGAAAAACTAATTTAAAACCATTCATCCACCAGAGTACCCAAAGGGCTCCCACATAAACTATCTGTCGTTACATTATGTCATTCTGCTTCCGCTTCTATTGCTGTCCAAACAATGTTTTAAAACATTCTTTAAAATGGGCCTTTTTAACAAGTTTTTTACAAAAGATTTAATTTATTCATTTGTCAGAGAGATAGCACAATCAGAGGGAGAGGCAGGCAGAGTGGGAAGCAGGCTCCTTGTAAGCCAGAAGCCTGATGGGTGACTCGATCCCAGGATGCTGGGATTATGACCTGAGCTGGAGGTAGACAATTAACCAACTGAGCCATCCATGTGTCCCTGAAATGGGCATTTTTGACATTTCCTGATAGCACCTACACACTCATGAATCTCAGACTCATGATATATGGGGCTAGTGGACTTGACAATCATGGAGTCAAGCATGCTGGATTTGACTCACGGGCCTGTCACTGTGAATTTGGGTGGCTTGCTAAACTTGCTACATAGAAACCCAAGCATGTAAGAATTTGCAGGATTGTGACAGTACAGTGGTATAATGTATACACAAAAATACCTAAACCAGTGTCTCTCACAAAGTAGGTCCAAATAGACCAGCTCCCTTCCTGCCTTCATTCTGTCCTTGAAATTCTGTCCCTTGGGAGAAGTTCCTACTGCCTTTGTTACAAGAAATGAATGATATTTACTACACTGTTGCTGCATAGCATGGATCAATACATTGACTGATAGTATTAACATACTTCTTGAACAGCCCATTGCCCCCCAAGCATCAAATAAAATGTCATGCTCTGGGGATACCAAAGTGAGAGGTCCCCAATTTTTAGGAGTTATGGACAGGAGAGAGATGCAAATACTGTGTCAGTGTAGAACCAGGGTAACTACTGTTTAAACCAGGAAGAGAATGTGTGTGGAAGAAAGGCACTGATGATGTATAAAGCCATTTGGCTGGATGTTGACTACCCTCAGACTGACAATTTTCCATGAAAGCTTCCAGGCAAATTTGAGATCTTTATTAGTGACAATATGGCTATAGCCTTAAGGGGAAGAAAAAAACAAAAAACCAAACACCAAAACACACATACACACAAACTGTTGGTCTTGTGTCTTTTCACAAATAATGACAGTTATCAGAAATTTTATCTTTAAATGGGGAAAACAGCAACGGAAAATGTATTTCATTTGATTCATCACAGAATATGGTGTTTTTGTTCATTTCACACCATTTTGGTTAAGTTTTATTTAAATTAATGCAATCTGAGATAAAATGTTAATATTCCTGAGGGTATGGACATTGTATACAAATGAACCCAGCTAAGTGGGCTCCTGGACAGGGTCTGAACTATTTATAAAAGTAGCTGGAGCTAAGTGGTTTGTTCCAGAAGAAGATAACGCCTTCCCTCCGTTGCATTTGCCTTCTACAGCCTAAGTGGGAGTTAATACGTTCGCTTGTCTCCTTAAATTTTGTCCAGAGTGTGTTAAAGCAATCATAGGGGACCTGGGTGGTTTTGCCATCTGCCTTCTCATAACAATGCCCCAGTTTTCTCCTGGAGAATCAACGTTCCCGCTTTCAGTCCATGCACTTAGGCAGCGGCAACTTCACACTGGCTCCTGACTCTAGCAGTGGCATGTCACCCACTAATGGCCTTTGAGAACATCACTGAGTGAGCCGTGAGTTTAGTCGATGCACCAGACCTTTGCTGGGTCGGTGAGGAGGTGGGTCTCTGAATAACTAGCCCGAGATCCACTTGTGTGTGGTGGAACAAACGAGCAGTGATGTGTTGGCCAGAGTGCCCATCCTAGAGAGCCCTGAATGCCATACAAAAGCATTTGAGACTATTTTTTCAGGCAACAGGAAGCCAGGAAGCTAGTTTTGAAAAGCAGCACATGAAAATGTGTGTTTTGGGAAGATTAGTCGGGCAGCTGTGTGTACGATAGGGTGGACGGAGGAGAGAACGCAATCCCTGAGTGCATTTAATCTTTATAATGCAGAGTAATTTATTATGAAGTTGAATTTGCATCCTTATCCAAACGTAAGGGAAACTCCTGTCCAAAACTGTAAATGTTTTTTGGTTGCCTTTATTTTTTTTAAGATTGTATTTATTTATATGACACAGAGAGAGATCACAAGCAGGCAGAGAGGCAGGCAGAAAGAGAGAGAGAGATGCAGGCTCCCGGCTGAGCAGAGAGACTGATGCAAGGCTCGATCCCAGGACCCTGAAATCATGACCTGAGCCAAAGGAAGAGGCTTAACCCACTGAGCCAGCCCGGTGCACCTGGTTGCCTTTTTAAGCATTCCTTGTCTCACATGAAGTGATTACAAATTTGCAGATGTGCATTAAAATGATGTATTCCAAAATGTTAACAGAGGAATTAAAAAACTTATTAAGTAACATATTATCATTTTTGTTGATTTGAAGCCTCTTTGACAAGGGACATAGCATTCTGGTGCATATATGTAAACATGAATAATTATTTTTTTAAAAAATCTTTATTTATTTGACAGAGATCACAAGTAGGCAGAGATAGGCAAAAAGAGGAAGGGGGAAAAAGGTTCCCCGCTGAGCAGAGAACCTGATGTGGGGCTTGATCCCAGGACCCTAAGATCATGACCTGAGCTAAAGGCAGAGGCTTAACCCGCTGAGCCACCCAGGTGCCCCTAAACATGAATAATTCTTAAAGGTTCCTCTACTCACTTATATAGAAGCCCTTTCCCAAACAGAAGTTTAAATCTCTCTTGGCTACTCCTATCAGCTTATTCTGAATTATTTTCCATCCAGAAGCATGAACTAGAAAACCACAGTTTTTACACAGTGTTTGGTTTTCCACCAAGAGAATCACAGACTTTGTGGTGATTCAGTGTGGTGTGTTGCTAAAAGCATTTCCAATGCTGTGGATACAAGAGGGTAGTGCAGAGAGGTAAGGAAACAGGAGAAAAGGTATGGCTCTCTAATGAGCACTTTATTCTAGAATTTTCCTCCAGCCTTGGGAGCTCACCACTCACAAGTGTGTGCTGGTGCCTTGATCTCCTGGGCCACAGTGCTCAGCATCTTCCAGCTGCTTTTTAGTGAATACATATGTAACAATTGATTTCTTGCCCCGGACTTTGAGAGAAAAATCTGTTCAGAGGGATGGACACTCTGAACCAACACCAGAAAACGCTCTCTGTAGTCTTCTTGTTAAATGAAAAAATAGGGTTAAACCACTTTTGACAGTCTACTACATACAGCAAAATGTAAATCTTAATTGAAATATGTCCTCTCAGCTGTGCTTAAGCAACTGAGTCCTGAGCTTTTCAGGTTTTCAGTCTGAAAGAGTACACCTCTGGTGCTCTGAAAGGGAAGAGAAAGGACACCCTGTTCTCCATATAAATTAAAGAAGAGAAATCTGTGCATTTAAGTGGGCCATATAAAATTTATCAAGCAATTATCTCCTAACTCCTTCCTATCCAAATTACCTGATATGCTCTCCCTACTCCTTTATACCACGTTACTGCCTTTTCTAGGATTCTGCCTCACATCACAACATGTCTTCTGTTATTTCCTTCTTGCAAGCTAGTTTTGTTTTCTCCATCTAAAAAAATCAACAATCATTGTGTATTTCAATTCCCATTTTACTCAAATGTATTGATTCTTCTTATCTATTACTCTTTTCTCATACTCAGTGTCTTTGTCTTTATGGGGTTTATAATCATCAAATCTAATAACTTCTTAGAGAAAGTTAAAAATTCCTGCATAGCCACACGTGAACACAAAGTCACTGATTTTTAGCAAACCTATAAGATAGTCAGACATCCATTCAATTTCTTTTTTTTTAAGATTTTATTTATTTATTTAACAGAGAGAGATGACAAGCAGGCATAGAGGCAGGCAGAGAGAGAGAGGAGGAAGCAGGCTCCCTGCTGAGCAGAGAGCCTGATTTGGGGCTCGGTCCCAGGACCCTGGGATCATGACCTGAGCCGAAGATAGTGGCTTAAACCACTGAGCCACCCAGGCGTCCCTCCATTCAATTTCTTAACTGAGTCTCAAATGCATCCTGAGTTCTAACCTAAACCTAAGTTCTACTTCTTACACGTTGTTATATGACCAAATTCTTTCAGTTCAGTATTTTGTAACATTAAAATATTAATCAATTGATACTTTGTCTGTGTATTTCTATGAAAATAATTTGAATACTGTAGATTTATTGTTATATGTATAGATTTATAATCAAAGTTTCATCAGTTGAAGTTTTTGGAAATTTCAGATATAATGATTAACCTAAAATGATACTGCCTCAAATCCCTCTGATATCAAGGCCCAACACCTGATTATAGCCAAACCTGTGGTGGATAGTTCCATGGGAAATTGCAGTTACTTAACACTGATAGCATCTCATGTTCTCTCTCTCATTTTAGAATGTGTCCAATACAACCCAAAAGTGTAGGAGAGTTAATGTCCTCTGAGGACAGCTCTCAGTGAAGTTGAAATAAGAACCATAGATAAAATTGCCAGTTTTCGGGTCTTCATGAGGACAACTTAAAGAAGTTTCTCAGGACCTTTCAGCAAAAGCAAGCCTTCATTTTCTATCCACAACAGTTATATCAACAATGTACCTCTTTGACAAAGTTGCTTCTTCACTGTATCACTTTCCCATTCTTTTCTACCTGGGATAATCTCCCAGATAAACTAACAGTACTCAAATCCTTTGTCCTACTCTTTGCTCTCAGGATAAATGGAGCCAAAAGACTTAGATTAATATCAAGTTCTGAATGGGATCTTAGAGCTATTTCTGTCCAGATTTCATAAACATAGGGACCTTTGAATTATCAGGCTATAAATAAGTTCTAAATGGAGGGGGCAAAAGCAAAAAGTAGAAATTTTTATGTTTGATTTTTAATCATGATTAATTGACTTTATTGATTATTAAAAATACTAACATTATAAAAGTGTGGATCTTTGTAAAACAATGTCATAATGTAAGAAATGAGTTGCATAGTCCTTTTGAGAATATTAAACCAAGTGTTCAGGTGCCATCTAATTTCTTGTTTAATCCAGAACTTTGGTGTGCATTATCTTGAGGAATAGGATTTTGAAGTCCAGACAGACTAACAGAAAACTGATCCAAATGTGTGTGTTTATATTTCTGCTTTTGTTGTAAAAATCAAAGTGTGATTGCTGGTTTAAAATGGTAAAACTAATAATGTTCATGGACTCTATTATAAATTTTCTAATTGTATGGGAAGAATCCGATAAACATAGAATTAATTGATTTGCAAATCCTTAAAGAGGTACAGGATCAGGTAGTGGTATGTTCTGATTCAACAGCATCATAATGCAGCATTTTATATGTGTGGCTAATGGATATTTTCATGAATGTTTGCTAGCTAGTCTGCCAATACAGAGAAATATTAGGTAGGGTAATTACTCACAGTTGTTTTTAATAAAATGAGAGAAAATTATCAAATGACACTAATAATAATAAACCTATAGCAGGCTAAATAATTCAATGATAATTACAAGTATTAATCTAGCTTTCTTCCCTGATTATGACTCTTCGCTCCTTTATCATAATGGGAGTAGCAGATTGTCTGCAATGAATTGTGAAAACCCAGCAGTGACTTTGGCAGTGAAGGCCTCCCATCAATTTTGATAGGTTAAAATGATTCTGGTTGGTCTTGAGCAAATGTGTCAATTTTTTTTTCTGTGTGTGTCATAAAAGAAAGAAGCAATAGTAAATTCTTGCTGTTATACCATGGAGCCAATAAAATCATACTGCCAACAAGAGGCTGTTGACACTGTAAGTGTAGTTAACTGTCTTGAAATACTAGGCCTGGAAATAAAATTCCAATATTTCACATAACCTCCTTTTTTTTTAAACAAAAAAGAAAAACAAAAGAAAAGAACTATACTGCTTACATTTAGGGCCCTGCTGTTATGTAAGTATTTTTGAACATGTCTACTGTAAGTGTATATATATATATTTTGTTTTTCTGTGCAATAAATTCATTTAGAGATAAATTTGGATTGCAAATTATTTTGGGGGAGGCATGGTATTTGTGGCTAGTCTTACAAGTAAAAAGGACTAAAAGAAAGAAGAAAAACATTTTTTATTACAGCATATTTACATCTGTCCAAAGTACTTATTTACTATAATACTGACTAATGTATAATACTGTACACAAAGAAAGAAGTTAAATGAGTTATAATTCAGTCGAAGTATAGCTGGCCATTTTAAAACTTACCACTAAATCTTTTTGGTATGAAATGTGATATATGGCAATCTGGTCCATTTCATTACATCAGGTCATTTGTATGTTCTTATTACCATTTTGATAGCATAGCACACTTTATAACCCAGACATTTTACAATGGAACTATGATGCATGTATTTTCAAAAGTATAGACATACATGAAGCTATGAGGTCAAAAAAGATGAATGTCCGTAGTACCATATAGACTCAACAAATAAAAGTGTCCAAGGCTCTGAGTGAGATTTATGAATATTGTGTAAGATTAGGCCAACATGTGGTTTTGATATAAATAATCTGTTCTTAAATTAGAATTACAGTCGTTGAGTCCAGTGTTGAAAAAGGCAGATAGATTTTAGCTATCTTTGCTCACTAGGGAAAATGGAAAAATGTTTAGTTTGGTCAGATTTTCACTTATCTTCTGAAAAATCTTACGTTTGAGAGAACCCTTCTGAAATAAGAATCCTTAAAGACATAACCCCTTTGGCACAAGTTTTCAAGAAACTTGTTTGATGCTGTAGACAATTATATGGCACACGTACTGTTCTAGATGTTTCATGCCGATAATATGTAAGCCATACCAAGGCTACATATAAATATAGAGATGTTCCTCAGCTTACAAGGGGGCTATGTACAGAGACACACATAAAAAATTGAAAATGCATTTAATACCCCTAAACTATCAAATATCATAGCTTAACTTAGGCTTATTTAAACATACTCAGAACACTTACATTTGCCTGCATTTGGGCAAAATCATCTTAAGTAATGCCTATTTTATAACAATGTATCAAATATCACATGCAATTTATTAAATATTACACTAAAAAAAGAAGAATGGTTATATATAGAATGGTTGTAAGAATATCAGGTGTTCACCCCTGTAATCTTCTAGCTGACTGGGAGCTGTGGCACACTGCCCCTGCCCAGCATCACAAGACGGCACCATACCACATGTCACTGGCCCTTTTTATAAAGACCCAAATTCAAAATTCAAAGTACAGTTTCTACTGAATCACTTTCACTTTCACATCATTGCCAAATATATCATAAGTTGCATCATTGTAAACCAGGAGCCATCTGATTTGAAAGTTAAATCACAGTCACCCATATACACACAAAAAAAGGCCTTCATGTAGGGCCATTTATGTATCTCTAAACAACATAGCATGACATATCAACGGCAAAAAATGGATGCGAAGGGGACAATTGCTTTGCGCCAGTACTCTGAGCAGTAACATACATGGCCTTACTCACCTAGCAGAACTCCAGAGCTAGCTGATGGCAAGGAATTTTACAAATGTTTGCTGAACAGCTTAAGCACTATTATTTTCTGTTTTATTTATCTGTTTTGTAAAGATATGTTAATTTATTTTATTGACTTATTACAAAACCAAATAATTTCCTCTTATTTAAGTGGCAGGTAAATAGAATTGTCTTTAATTTAAATCAAATGTCTTTTTAGGGAAAATATACTAAAAATTCTGAAACTTGTATTGCTTATGAATCTTTTATTGGAATCCTTATCAAGTTGTATTTTTCAAGTTTTTCCTAAATAATCTTCAATGAATTGAAAATATTTTTTGGATTTTATTCGAGGCTATTAACACACAATTTCACTTTGTTAAATATAGTGCTAAACGTTCAACCAAAACGTTGTGTGTGTGTTTTTTTTTTCCACTACCACATCCTCCATCTACTGACTGGATTCTCTCCCCAACTAGCACATATATACCATTGTCTATCTTTAGGATAAGTAAGGGTCATCTTTTGTCTTTATTCTATTCCTCATATGCTTCTGAACTTGTTGAATTTTAATATAGTCACACCATAAGCATCACATATTTGATTCCCCTTTAAATAGTAAACAGTGCACAACCAGAGCATACCTTCAAAGCTATCAATAGACTTACTCTGATATATTATTTTTGTATTTGTGTCAATTAAAATAATTAGATTATAGAACAAGAGTTTCAGGTGGTAGGTGTTGTAAGTTTTACCCAAACTGATTTTGTCAAACTCGTTTTTGTCATCATATATGTCAAGTAGTTTTCTCAGGTTATTTTTAGAATATCCTTGTATAATGAATATTTACACTGATATCTAGTATAAAAATCTTGCAATTTCTTTTAGAAACATTAAGATATTGAAAATCAGTCTATTTCTTTAATTCATTAAAGACATTTTTGGCTTGTTTCCAGTACTTTCTTACTGGTTAAAAAATGAATTTGAAGTAGTCTGAATTTCATTATTATATGGCACTTTCCCTTTGATGAATACAAAGTTGATATTCTATATTAGCTATCTGAGAAGAATTCATATTTTTAATTTTATTTATTTGTAAGAGTGAGAGTGAGAGAGAGCACAAGCAGGGGGAGCAGCAGGGTGAGGGAGAAGCAAACTCCCGGCTAAGCAGTGAATCGGTTGCAGAACTGAGTCCCAGGACCCTAAGATCATGACCTGAGCTAAGGGCTCAGGCGTTTAACTGACTGGGCCACCCAGGTGTCCCAATCTGAGAAGAGTTCTGCATGTTATTCCTATTCATATGAAGTTTAAAGTCTAGGTAATTAACTTAATATTTTAGTGGCTATTACATAGATAGCACTATTATCCAGGCAGAGAGTAAGAAAGAAATATTAAATCAACCATATCCTATGCATTCTAAATGAAAATAATTAATCAATCATAATAAATCCTTCTATTTATGGAATATCAACTTATAAGCTTTCCTCCATATGAACAATGCCAAATACCAGAATAAAGGGCCATCTAATACAAATAAAGGATAGAATTAAAGAATTCTGGTAAGCCATTTAATTTTGAAAAATGGTGCTATATTGTTGCTGAGTTGTGGTTTTCAGTTACATAATATCTGATAAGTGTAGAAGTAACATGAGTGTTATGTGAGATGAGAAATGGTATATAATTAAGATATTTTTAAAAGTACAGATAAATACAAATTTGTAAACATAGCATTATGGAGGAATAAAAATAAATGATAGCTACACACTCTAAAGTGAATATATCTTGGAAAGTTAATAGAGAAGTAAAACAAGGACAGTGCAAAAAGTATGGTACATTTTTATGCAGTTCAAACAAATTCTGTGAAACCGTAGATGGACTTAAAGATACTATTATGTATCAAATATTGTAAAAATTAAGTAAGGAAAGAGCAAACATAAAATAACCAAATCATACAAACTTGGGTAGATACAATAGTTGTGATCATGTTCTACTTCATAAAGAGATGAGTTAATAGATAAATAGAAGTAACTAGACTTTTTAGAAGTTAATAAAACTTTGCCTGTTATTTCTTAGCTATATAAAATATATGGTTTTCTAACAAAAATGCTTATCTTAAAAATATTTAAAAATAAATTTCAGGCTACTCATAAGGTTATATTTACTTTCCCACTGAAGGAAAAGCTGGTTGTTGTAGTTGTAGTTGTTTGTTTGTTTTAGTCCCCTCCTAGTTTTTATTATTATAATGTGGAATGAGGAATGTTAGATTGAAAAGTTAGACAAAAATCATTACTTGATTCACCTCCTGGTACAGCAGATGGAACTCCTGAAAATATGCCCTTTTGCCTTACGGAAGTGTAACAGTTATGCTTACTTCTGAAACATACGTGGCGGTGGCCCTAAATAGTGACACCATAGTAAACATTTTGAATATTTGCAAGTAATTTTTGTAGTCATAGGGCTCCAAAAGGCACTGCTGGTATCTTAGCAGGTATTTCAATAAAGCTAAAAGTTGCCTGACTGTTTAAAAATATTAACAAGGCACAAAACATGGCAGAAGTACTGTCCTCAGATATTTTTTTCCATATGCTCCTGATTCCAGACATGAAAGTTATTTTTTTAAATTTTTGTTATAAAAGAATTTCTTTATTTATTTGACAGAGATCACAAGTAGGCAGAGTCAGGCAGAGAGAGAGGAGGAAGCAGGCTCCCTGTTGAGGTGAGAGCCCGATGTGGGACTTGATGCAAGGATCCTGGGATCATGACCTGAGCCGAAGGCAGAGGCTTTAACCCACTGAGCCACCCAGGCGCCCGACAAGTATTTTTGATAGATATATATACAGTGTATTTTCCAGTTATAAGAAAAATGGTTCTGCTATTTTTAACCCTTTTAAAAAATTACATAATTTTTTTAAATTAAAATTTTATTTTTTAATGTTTTACATTTCTTTTCTTTTTTTAAAAGATTTTATTTATTTATTTGACAGACAGAGATCACAAGTAGGCCGAAAGGCAGGCAGAGAAAGAGAGAGAGAGAGAGAGAGAGAGAGAGAGGGAAGCAGGCTTCCTGCGGAGCAGGGAGCCCGATTCAGGGTTCGATCCCAGGACCCTGAGATCATGACCCGAGCCAAAGGCAGCAGCCCAAACCACTGAGCCACCCAGGTGCCCCAATGTTTTACTTTTCAATATACTACTTAGAATATAAAACCTATTCTATTTGGTAACAAGTTTACCGTTTAAAAAATGGTAATTTTCTCATTGTGTCTTCCCCTCTCGTTGCTTCATTTTGAATAAAAAATTTCACAATAAACATAACTGATGCTTTCCTTTTGATAGTCCGTCTGTTGGTCATATTGTATATGAGCCATGACAATTAGTCTTCCAAAATTTATTGACGTTTGTTGATATGTTTTATCATAACTAATTTTCCCTCCCTTATCTAGATTCCCCAGCTTTCAGACAGGTGGACACTTCAATAAACCATACCCAAGGGATGTATCAAGTACTTCTTAGACATCTCTCAGATCCCTGAGGTCTCATTTTGCTTAATATTAACAAACTTATTTTAACGTTTATATGGAGAGGCAAAGACTCACAATAGTCAACAGAGTGTTGAAGGAGAACAAAGACTGAGGACTGCCTTCAAAGTTTACCATAACGATGGGGCGCCTGGGTGGCTCAGTGGGTTAAGCCTCTACCTTCGGCTGGGGTCAAGATCCCAGGGGCCTGGAATCGAGTCCCACATAGGGCTCTCTGCTCAGCAGGGAGCCTGCTTCTCCTCATCTCTCTCTCTGTCTCTCTACCTATTTGTGATCTCTCTCTCTGTCAAATAAATAAATAAAATAGTTTTAAATAAGTTTACCATAACGATAATTGTAAGCAAGATATTGTAATACCACAGAAAGACTAGATTAAAGGAACAGAATATATATTATCAATTATATTTTATATTTAATATAAAAGCAAAAGCAATACAAGAGAGCAAAATACAATCTTTTAAACAAATGGTTCTGGAGTAATGGTGAAGCTAAATGTAAAAATATAAAATAAAAATAAAATAAAATAATAAAATAAAATAAATCCAGGCAGATATCATACACTCTTCACAAAAATTAACTCAGATTGGATTATAAACCTAAACATGAAACATGTAGAAGCTAATATAGAAGAAAATTTAAATGACCTTGGTTTTGGCAATAACTTTAGCTACAAAAGCACAAGCACTGAATTTAAAAATGTCTACTCTGTGAAACACAATGCCAAGAGAATGAAAAGGCAAAGCACAGACTATGAGAAAAAATTTGCAAAATACACATCTGGCAAAGGACTGTTAATCAAAAATACACAAAGACCCCTTAAAACTCAACAATGGGGGAAAAACCTGATTATAAATGAGCCAAAGACCTTAGCAGATACCTCACAAAAGAAAATATTACAGATGGCAAATAAGCATATAAAAAGATGCTTCACATCATATGTCATCAGGAAAATGCAAATTAAAACAAAAAAGAGACACCAGTACATACCCAGAATCCAGAACACTGACAACAGAACACGAAATGTTGGTGAGGATGTGGAGCAACAGGAATGTTCTTCCATGTCTATTGAGAATAAAGAATGGAAAACAACTTGGCAGTTTCTCACAAAACTAAACATATTCTTGCCAGATGATTCAGCAGTAGCAGTTCTTGGTATTTATCCAAAGAAGATGAAATCTATACCCACAAAGATGTCTATAGTAGTTTTATTCATAACTGACAAAAGCTTGGAAGCAACCAAGATATCCTTCCATAGGTGAAAGGTCAAATAAAGTGTAGTACATGCAAACAATGGAATATTATTTAATGCTAGAGAAATGAATTACCACACCATGAAAAGATATGGATATAAATATTTTTTTAAGATTTTATTTATTTATTTGACAGAGAGAGTTCACAGTAGACAGAGAGGCAGGCAGAGAGAGAGAGAGGGAAGCAGGCTCCTTGCTGAGCAGAGATCCCGATGCGGGACTCGATCCCAGGATCCCGAGATCATGACCTGAGCCGAAGGCAGCGGCTTAACCCACTGAGCCACCCAGGCGCCCAATATGGATATAAATATTTACTAAATATTTGATTTTAGGCTTCTACCAGTCTATCAATACTATTAGTATATTTTAACAGTGAATGCTCAGCATTCATGAATTTACCTAATAAAATATTTTGGGTTCAATATTTTAAATACTTCAACCTCTATGATTATATTCCTAATAATTTTGAATTGGGGTAAATAAACCTTAATTTTTTGTAACTTGTTCCTTATTGCAAAAGAGCTCAATGAAATTTTAGAAAATACAAATTTACAAAAAAAAAAGTTTAGTTTACTATTGCCAAATAATTTAAAACTTTACCTTATATTAAAATACATATATTTTTCTAAATTTATTTATATGCTACTGAAACCAAAAACTTTAAGTTATACTTGATTTCATATCATGCAATCAATGCCAGAAATCCATCTGGCGATGACTTGTCTTAAATAGAGTTAAGATGGGTGTTATTACAATGCAAGATGGAAACAAAGATAGTATAACAATTGAGTGTTACATAACTTTTCTGTTTCAATCAAGTTACTAATCTACAAAAGGGTTTTATCGGTGACAGACTTGGGAATTTAACAAAACTTTTAAACTAGCATGTGCGACTCATTCCTAGAAAACAACACAATCAATAACACTTTCTTTAGATGAAATCATGACTATTTCTCCATTTGAATGGAAAAGGTAGCAACCCCAATAAGTTTATTGAACATGAAAAGTTGAAATGCTATAATGCTCCTAAGGAATTAAATGATCCAGCCATGAATTACAAAAAAAGGATATAAATTACCAGTGTTTGTATAATTGGAATGTACAACTGCCCATTATCATTCAATAGTGTAGACTTGTACAAGAACTCTATAAAAGAACTCCACTTCTAAACCGTGGAAAATATGTTCCCTTTCCCCCTATATACAACTATTAAGCCATTCATTTAGCTTTTAAAATATCCACTTAATACAGGCTTTTTACTCATTTGAACAGGCAGCAGGGCTCTATTCTTATTGCTTACATCTGAAGGATCGACTTCTAGCGTAAGAGGTAAATCCCATAAAGGAGCCCAATCATAACAACAAAATACAGTTTAGTGAGCCCTTACAATCTGCCAGCTACATTTCTGAGAATACTTCAATTAATAAAACATATAAAATACCTGACCACAAAGAGCTTACATTCTTTTGAAATATAATAGTGAAATAAACCAATAATAGAGGGGCACCTCGGTGGCTCAGTCCATTGAGTGACTGCCTTTGGCTTGGGTCATGATCTCAGGGTCCTGGGATGTAACTCCCCAGCAGGCTTTCTAGGCAGTGGGGTGTTTTCTTCTTCCTCTGCGCCCCCTCCCAATTCTCTCTCTCTCTGTCTCCAATAAGAAAATAAACCAGTAATAGAATAATGATTGATGGTTGATGGTGATAAGTGTTACAAAGAAATACAAGAAAGGTAAAAGCCATTGGAGAATGCTGGGATGAAAGTTAATTTTATTTTGTGTTGGGTGGTTATATCTCATTTATGAGATGTTATTTGCACAAAGACCCAGGAAGTGAAGGAGGGTGTTATACAAATATTAAAGAAAAAGATTGCTCTAGGCAGAGCAAGTAAGTATATAGACTTTGTGTGAACAGCTGGTCTGTTACTTTTGAGGAAAAGCAAGGAGGCCAATGAGGAGTTCATAGTGGTGGAGAGAGGAAGAACGTATTGATGCATGACCTTCTAGTACATTGAAACGCCTTCAGTTTTTATTTAATATGAAAGGGGAAGATACCAAAAGACTTTCGACAGCAGAATAAAATCATCTGACTTGATTTTGAGGTTAAGTTGCTGTACCAAAATAAATTTGCAGGGAGAAAGGAGTGCAGTATGTGTGGAAGTGGGGTTATCAATCAAGTCAATAATTCAGGAACATACGATGGTGTTTTTAGCATGCTGGGTGGTAATAGAAGTGGTGATTTATGGTTATTTTTTAAAGATTTTATTTATTTATTTGACAGAGAGAGAGATCACAAATAGGCAGAGAGACAGACAGAGAGAGAGATGAGGAGAAGCAGGCTCCCTGCTGAGCAGAGAGCCCTATGGGGGACTCGATCCCAGGCCCCTGAGATCATGACCTGAGCTGAAGGTAGAGGCTTAACCCACTGAGCCACCCAGGCGCCCCGAGGTATGGTTTTTATTTTGTATATATTTTGATGGTGAATATTCTGGTTAACAGGATGGAGTATGTGCAGGACAGACAATATCAACATTTATTTTACCTGCACAAACAGAAGGGTGGAGTCTTCATTCCATGATATGGAGAGAACTCTGAGTTCAAATGTTCTTTCTGATTAAATGGCATAGTGATGATGAGGATTTAGTCAGACAGTGAAAGAGAGCAGTAAGCATAGTGTTAAGCTTTAAGACATTATAATACATTTGAACATCAAAAAACGTTGTGTTGGATCATCTGTTTATGTGAGTAAATAAATAAATAAAGCTTCCTGGGGTTCTGATAGAGGTAAAAAAGACTACTATATGATCCAAAGGGGCACGTGCACCAAATGTATATAGCAGCAATATCCACAATAGCCAAACTATGGAAAGAACCTAGATGTCCATCAACAAATGAATGGTATATATATATATATATATATATATATATATATATATATATATGGTTTTATACGATGGAATACTATACAGCCATCAAAAGAAATGAAATCTTGCCATTTGCGATGACATGGATGGAACTAGAGGGTATTATGCTTAGCAAAATAAGTCAACCAGAGAAAGACACTATCGTATGATCTCCCTGATATGGTGGTGCAATATGGGGGGTTTGGGGGATAGGAAAAGAGTAAATGAAACAAGATGGGATCGGGAGGGAGACAAACCATAAGAGACTCTTAATCTCACAAAACAAACTGAGAGTTGCCGGGGGGGGGTGGGGAGGGTAGGGAGAGGGTGGTGGGGTTATGAACATTGGGGAGGGTATGTGCTGTGGTGAGTACTGTGAAGTGTGTAAACCTGGCGATTCACAGACCTGTACCCCTGGGGATAATAATACATTATATGTTAATTTAAAAAAAAGAAGAAGAAGAAGAAGACTACTATAAATCAAATGCTATGGTTTTCAGCAAAGCGTGTGTAATCAGGCGTATTTTATTAAAGTAACCAAGTAAAATGATGGTCGAAAATTGGAATAACAGAAAACATAAAAATCAGAGATTTTAAAAAGAGATATGGGACAGTGTAGAGAATATAGTCAATGATATTATAATAGTGTTATATGGTGAGAGATGGTGGCTATATTTGTAGTGATCATAGAATAATGTATGGAGATATTGAAAACCTGAAACCAATGTAACACTGAATATCAACTATACTCAAATAACAAAATAGTAAAAATAAAACCTTTTAATTTAAAAAGATAAAAAGAGGGACAAGAAGTTGAAAAGTGAATTTCAAAAAGAGTAAAGATGAGGCTAAGACATACTCTGAACCTTGAGGAAAACACCATTTTGAAAATTCTTCCCATTTTGAGAAAACTCAAATGAATCAATACCATAAAAGAACCCATTTTAACTGAGAGATGTAATGAATGCTCAAGAAATAATTTTATGACAGGGTAATTCTTCCCTATGAAACAGCACAGGGAAACCAGGGGAAATACCTGGAAGCAAAATAAACTATACTGAAAATAAGAATTAGGAAAAAGATAAATGATGAAAGATGACAAAATTAGACATGCGACAGAGACCTAGTGAAGAGAATTTTTAGCTTGTGGTTTAATGTTTTTGAGGATAATCTAGAGTTCATAACTGCCTTGAGACAGGCTGGTTTTAGGCAGTTTAGGCAGACCCCTAAGACAGGCCTACTTTGGGCAGGTGGTGTGGGAGGAGGCTGTTGGGCTGGACAAAGACAAATCCAACCATTTGACTAAAGTGTCTATGAAGATGTTGAAGTCAGATGCAACAGAGAAAGACCTGTCAAACCTAATCTCAGAAACGGAGATGATGAAGATGATTGGACAGCACAAGGACACCATCAACCTGCTGGGTCCTGCACACAGGACGTTCCTTCGTACACTCTCACGGTATATGCCTCCAAAGACAACATACAAGAATACCTGCAGGCCCAGAAGCCTCCTGACCTGGAGTACTGTTACAATATCAACCACAATGCAGCAGAGCAACTCTCCTCCAAGGACCTGGTATCCTGTGCCTATCAGGCAGCCTGAGGCATGGAGTACCTTGCCTCCAAGAAGTGCATACACCAAGACCTGGCCACCAGGGAAGTGCTGGTGACAAAGGACAACATGATGAAGATCTCAGACTTCAGCCTTGCCAGAGATATCACCACATCAGTTACTATAAAAAGACAACCAACAGTGGACTGCCTGTAAAGTGGATGGTCCCTACGGCCATGTTTGTCCAGATCTACATCCACCAGAGTGACTTCTGGTCTTTTGGGGTGATCCTGTGCAAAATCTTCACTCTGGAAGCCTCCCATATCCTGGAGTGCCTGTGGAGGTGGTTTTCAAGCTGCTGAAGGAGTCATTTGATGGATAAGCCAATAAGTGCACCAGAGAGTTATACACAATAATGAGTGGTGGCTGGCATGTGGTACCTTCAAGCTGCTGGTAGAAGACCTGGATCATACTGTGGCCTTGACCTCCAACCAGGAGTACCCGGACCTGTCCTTGGCCCTGGAATAACACTGTCTATGCTTTCCCAACACCCAAAGCTCCACCTGATCCTCAGAGAAGAATTCCACCTTCTCTCATGTGCCATTGCTCAGGGAGGCCTATCTGTCCTGACACCCAGCCCAGCTTGCCAATGGTGTACTCAAATGACTAGTATCTTCTATTACTCCTGTCCAGATTCTGTCACAAGCTGTAACCCTTACCCCAAACCATCCCTGCCAGACTCACTGCCTTCTCCTTTGTCCCTTTCCTACTGGCAGGAGCCAGCTGCCTACCTGAGGCCTTCACCCCTTGAAGTTCACCTCTCTTCCCCTTCCTCTTCCTCCTCCTTACAACCTGCTCATGAAAGAAAGGCACAGAGAGGCAGGTACTTGCTCGTGGCTACTTCCTACCATCCCACATGTTGGACCAAGACCCTCCCTGGCATCTGGTACTGCCTGGATGTTGAGGGAGTGGGAGATGAGGCATGCCAGTGAAAGCTGTAGGAGCTTTCCTGTTTTGGTTTTGTCTGCTTAGCATAACATGTAAGACTGAGTTCTGGTGGCAGGGACCTAGTCCTTGGGGCTATAGCACTAGCAAGGGGACGTCAACTGCTCTGGGCCTTGGCTAAGAGCAACCCCTGCTCCAGAGATATGGTGCCAAGGGCTTATTAATTTTGATACTAATTTGCTTTGCTGACCAAATACCTGGTATCAAAAGATGGGAAGGCAAAGACTCGAAGCAGTGTTGTGACCATGGGGTCCAGCCCCAAACTATGAAGAAAACACAAAGTGTATAAATCTGAGTAAGTATATATTTACACACCTCTTTAAATAGGTTGTTATCAAAGATTTAATCAATGGGTAATATGCTCCTCATGGCTGGGAAGCATCAGTTGCCATATATTAAAAACAAAGAAAAGAGGTGTCTGGGTGGCTTCTTCCATAAGTGTCCCTTCTTTTCAGGTCAAGATCCCAGGGTCCTGGGATGGAGCCCCACATCAGGCTCTCTGCTCAGTGGGAAACCTGCTTCTCCTTTTCCCTCTGCCCTGCTTATAGTTCCTCTTCCTGTCTCTCTGTTTGTCAAATAAATAAAATATAAAAAAAAAGAAACAAAATGTTTTTAAAAGTTCTTTTTTTTTTTTTAAATTTTCTAGGGGTGCCTGGATGACGCAGTTGTTTAAGCAGACGTTTGCCTTTGGCTGAGGTCATGATTCCAGTGTACAGGGATCCAGCCCTGCATGGGACTACTTGCACCCCAAGGAGCTTGCTTCTTCCTCTCCCTTTGCACGTGATTACCCCCGCTTGTGTGCTTCCCCTCTCTCTCTCTCTCTCTCTGTCAATAAACAAAATAAAATCTTTTACTAAATAAATAAATAAATAAAGTTCTAAACCTACTTTCAGTTTAGGTCCCTTAAGAAAAATTGCTACTGATTCATTAAAAAAAAAAAAAAAGAAAAGATAATTTAGAAAGATGCTTCCAGAGCTAAAAAGCTGTTTTTTTTTTCAGGATTAAATATAGAAGTGCTTTATAAAGTAAAAGAAAAACTATGCTATATTAACACTAATCACACTATAATTTTGGTGGTTATATCAAGATAATGAAAAGTGATTTTAAAGCAAATTTCATTATCAGATATAAAGATCAAGTCAAAATTACAGAAGAGTAAAGGGATGGATTCATCAGGGAGTATAATAATGCTTGACTTTTAATACTTAATCATAGATTTGGGGATATATAGGGAAAAACTAAGAACAAAAATCATAACTTCTACCTTAGGATAGAAATGGAAAAAAGTTTCAACACCTTTATTTTAAAATTATATAGACAAATGGTCATCAAATTGGTAAGATATGTAAGACTTGAACAAAATTATCAAATAACTAGATATGCTTGATATTACAGAACACTCCCAACAGCCGCAGACTACATATATCTTAAGCCATGATTTTCTTTGCAAAGGTCAACATTGATAATGTTCGAGTCATACCTCCATGTACCAGGAAAGAAGTAGCATATTTCTTGAAAGACACAGCTATCAAAGCTCCATTGAGAAACCGTAAAGATGGAGAAGGGATTTGCAAATTATATATCTGATAATGGACATCTACTCTGATTATTAAAAAATGAATAAAAATAAAACACCTTACTAATAACCAAACAGAGTATCCAAATTTACATGTGAAGAAAATTATTGAAGAGTCATGTCACCCAAAGGATACGGATTCCTAATAAGCACATGACAAATTTCTCAACATTTAGACATTAAAGAAATACAAATTTAAATCATGAGACATGCTTACATATCTATTAGAATGGCTAAAATTATAAAGGCTAATTGTACTTCGTCTGAGCTAGATTGAGAAGCAACAAAAAATCTAAACTGTTGTTGGCATATATCATGATACCACCACTTTGGAAAATAGTTTGAAAATTTTTTTAATTGCAAAATATGTTGCAGTTACACAAATAGCCATTTTACTTCTAGGCATTTAACCAAGACAAACAAACCCTATGTTCATACAAGGACTTGTATATGAATTTCATAGCAGCTTTATTTTTAAGAATTGAAAACAGTGGAAATGTTCATCAATGTCCATCAATAGAGCAAAGACAAATCATGATCTATTCATTAAAGAGATTACTATTCAACATCAAAATGAACTATTTACAATTGCAGATTCTCAAAGTAATGATGCTGAGAAAAGAAAAGCCAGGCAATGAATAGTATATACTGTGTGATTCCATGACTATAAAAAAAAAACTAGAAAATACAAATTTATATATAGTCACAGTCTTCAAATATATTGGTGTGATTTTAGTGCCTTCTTCTGTACTCCCATAGCTTCCTACACCTGGATCTCCGAGCATTTGTTACACCATGTAAAACATGAACTCTTTTTCTTTATTCTGTCTTACAAGAAAAAGAATCCTTGAAATTTTATGGACATTTGAACTCTCAGTTATTAGCAGAAATTCTATCACACAGTAAATTTCCAAATATAAAAGCCAGAGTTTTACAATGACTTCTAAGCTTTTACATGATCTAGCCACTCATTTAACCTCTGTGACCTCTTTCCCTGCTACTCTTCAGCCACTCACAGTGGGCTCCTTGCTATTCCTCAGATATGCCAGGCATGATCCACCTTATGGCCTTCAATATAGCCAATTCCTTTGTCTGGAGTGACCTTATTGCTGATAGTTCTGGGCAAATTCATCACCTTTCCATACCTTTGTTCAGTTGTCAGGTTCATTGTAACTACCCTGATCTTCCTATTAAAATTCTTAACTCCCCATCCCCTGCCTAGCAACCTTGATTTTTCTCACCCTGATCGAATTTTTCTTTTTCCCCATTGTACTCATCATTTTTGAATACACTATGCAATTTTTATTAAGGTTTATAGCTTTTAATTTTCTCACCCTTTAAAATAAAAGTTCTACAAAGCCAAGTATTTCATTTACCAGTGTAGTCTGAAGTAATATCTGCCATATAATAGGTTCAGGAGACAATTGGTATATTTCAGAAAAAATTAATGTTGAGAGTATACTGAATTTCATAAGTCATTTCAATATTTTTTTCCAAACAATAAACTATGTAAAACATACCTTAAATTTACTTTCAAAATATTATATAGCATATAATGGACAATATACATAAGCCTTAAAGAAACAATCATATAAATAACCATTTCATACCTACTTAAAAATTGCATATTACCACACTCCAAGATCCTCTCTGGATGCTCAAAAATAACCCTTCAAAGGAAATACATTTTTAAAAATAACAGATTTTTTGGCAAAGAATTTAATAAAATAAAAGTTTCATTCATCTATGTAGATCATAAAAATGTTTTTAATAAGCATGAAATTATAACTCTGAAGTGTGCTAAAATGAAACCACCTGCTAAGGGTGAGAGAACAAAAATAAACATCATTTTTCCAAATAAGAGGAATTTATTACCTTTGAATCAAAGCATGTGGATTTATTCAAACTGGCAATAAAGGAATATGGACACAGAATCCATAGAATGTCATATTTTAGATATCTAAAAGACTTCAAAGTGAAGAGTATACATTTTTTAAATGCTACATAATGCTACATAATGACAAGATGACAGGTTGTGACAAATAGCATTTTAAAAGCTCTACTCATAATGGAACAGAAGGTGTCATTTCCCTATAATTTTATACATGTCATTAATTTACTGTATCTGGATACAACATATTACCAAACAGATGTTCATCAAAGACTAAATCATTTTTAATGGAACATAATAATTTGAACCTACATCTATTATTAATTTTTTTCGATCTAACATTTATAGTCTCGCTAAACATTTTATCAGTTGTCGACAAATTAAAAAAAAATAAGATAAAAAGTCGTGTTTGGAAAAGTAGCTTTTCTTTGAAATTTGAATTGAAATAAAAATATTTGCTGGTATTTTTAAAACTTTAAATGTAATTTTATATCTATCTGACCTATCAGATGATATAAAAGTTTTGGAGAAAAGATGACATATTTCTTTTGATCTTGGTTGAAAGTATTAATAAAGAGCAACTGTTTGTATTATATGTATTGTGGTATCTTAGTTAATAAACAGGAATACCTGGTATAAAATATGTTTTTTAAAAAATTTTATTTATTTCCTTGACAGAGATCACAGGAAGGCAGAGAGGCAGGCAGAGAGTGAGGAATGGAAGCAGGCTCCCTGCTGAGAATAGAGCCCACTATTGGACTTAATCCCAGGAACCTGGAATCCTAACCTGAGCCGAAGGCAGAGATTTCGAGCCACTGAGCCACCCAGGCGCTCTAAAATATATTCTTTTTTTATATAGAATTAAAGTTCTTACCAAAATATGGAACTAGCTGGAACTGAATGCCTCCTTCCCAGTCAGCTCTGGAGAAATTATTATGGAAGTGTAATATAGAACTATTTCAGATATGAACCAAAAACAAAGAAATGATGATAAATTCCTTAAAAGACTCAAAGTTGCTCTTGACTGGTATGTTTCAAGCTCTATTCCTGGTTTGAGGACTGGTTTTAACAGGCCTGTCACTGTAGAAATCAGCTGGATGTTTAGAGGCTATCAGAACTGTACAAAAACCTTGAAGGGGTAAAGACTTGAAAATTCTTTAGAGAGATTAGCTCCCTAAGGCATTATTCATCCACACATTTTCCTCCAAACAATTAAGGCTGATGGATGAGGGGCACCTGAGGGGCTCTCTCATCACGTGGGTGGTGGGTTAAGCCTCTGCCTTCATCTCAAGTCATGGTCTCTGGGTCCTGGGATCCAGCCCCACATCAGGCTCTGCTCAAAAGGAAGCCTGCTTCCCTCCCTGCTTGCCTGCCTCTCTGCTTACTTGTAATCTGTCTCTCTCTCTCTCTATCTCTCTCTCTGTGTCCAATAAATAAATAAAATCTTAAAAAAAAGGCTGATGGATGATAAATTATGAAAACTGCTCCCTCCAAAAGATGCTTCTTCATAAGGATTTAAGAATTTAAAATATAAAATTGTAAGAATTTAAAATTGAAACTTGATCGTAGGATTTATGTTACAGGATAACATCAATTGAAGGCAGTTATTATTAGATTTGAAGTTTGTGATTATGAATTCTTGGCCTCATTAGTAAATTTACTTTAAATTCTCCCATGGAGTGGTGATTGGCCTTCAGTCTTTCATTGATGTACATCATTGGGTCAAATGAGATGTGTGTGCCCAGAACTATATATAATCTTCTTTGTATTTCACTGGAGATGGCATTTCTGAGTTTGGTCAATTGAATTTGGACAGATGTTTTAATAGTCACTTCTAGAGTTGGCCCTTGAGAATATCTTCCTTTTTTTTTTTTCTCTTCCCGATTCTCTGAAAAACCCTGACTAATTCACATTATCACAGTGATATCACAATTCAAGTTTATCCAAACACTATAGCTACAAAATAGAAGGAAGCTACTCAGAATGTAATGCTATTGTGAATGATTGAGAAAGAAAACATTATTATAATTAAGCTACCAGGTTTCAATGTATTTTATTGTTGCTTAGAAAATCTTAGCATACCCAGACTTTCCAGAGATTTGATGATCCTAAGAGGAGCTGAACTCATGGACCAAAATAACTATGCACATAAAAAGGACAATTACTTACCTAAAAAAGATGATGTGGTTAACTTTATATGGCAATCCAAGTGTTATTGGAACAGGAATTTAAAAAATAGCTTAGGGGCGCCTAGGTGGCTCAGTGGATTAAGCCACTGCCTTCAGCTCAGGTCATGATCTCAGGGTCCTGGGATCAAATCCTGCATCAGGCTCTTTGCTCAGCAGGGAGTCTGCTTCTCTCTCTCTCTCTCTCTCTGCCTGCCCTCCATCTACTTGTTATCTCTCTCTGTCAAATAAATAAATACATAAATAAAATCTTAAAAAAAAAGAATGACTGTACTTTTAAAAAATAGCTTAAAAGGGGCACCTGGGTGGCTCAGTGGGTAAGCTGCTGCCTTCGGTTCAAGTCATGATCTCAGGGTCCTTGGATAAAGCCCCACATCAGGCTTTCTGCTCAGCAAGTAGCCTGCTTCCCTTCCTCTCTCTCTGCCTGCCTCTCTGCCTACTTGTGATTTCCCACTTTCAAATATATAAATAAAATATTTTTAAAAATAGCTTAAATGTATATGATAAAATAATGATATACATATACAAAGAAAAGAAAGATACTATACTGTGAATATAAATTAAGTGAAAATTGTTGAAATAAAGAATACAATAAATGGAGACTAAGATGAATATTGCTGTAAAATGAATAAGTGAGTTGGGAAAAACAAACAAACAAACAAATTAATGACTTCTGCCCAAATGCAGCAGAAGAGAAAAAAAAGAAAGAAAATATTTAAATAAGTATTGAGATAAATTTTGGAGAATTAAAGAAAGATAAAAGATACCAGACTTAAAATGATGCCAAACATGAGAAATCAGAAACAAAACAAAACAAAAGCCACACACACAAAAAACCACTCATATAGGGCACCTGGGTGGCTCAGTGGGTTAAGCCGCTGCCTTCGGCTCAGGTCATGATCTCAGGGTCCTGGGATCCAGTCCCACATGTGGCTCTCTGCTCGGCGGGGAGCCTGCTTCCTCCTCTGTCTCTCTCTGCCTCCCTCTCCAACTACTTGTGATTTCTTTCTGTCAAATAAATAAATAAAATCTTTAAAAAAAAACACTCATATATATTATGGTGAGTTTTAAGAATGTCAAAAACAGAGAAGAGCATAAATGATGCCTAAGAGAAGAACAGATCACATAAAATGTACAAGAATAATACTGACAGCAGAATTCTCAATAGTAATAGCATATAAAGGAGACAGCTGTGTGTTTGTATAGATGGAAAAGATATTTGAAACTAGATATTATACATCAAGCCAAATTATTGATTAAATTTGAGAGCACAGTAAAAATACAATGAAGCGTGTTAGGTCTTAGAACATTTATCACACACAGACACACATTTTAGAAAACTTCCTTGGAGGACAGGTCAATTTAGATAGAGAAAACAGAATTATGTACTCAAAGGTATTTTTGGAAGGAAGGATTGAATATAGTCTGCACTGCAAATATTCTTTAATCGTATGTTCTGAATTTCCTAAATTTAAGAAGTATTTGTTCAAATATTTATATAAACCCTAGGAGACTTTTTCTTGGATTCTGGAAAATCAGTCCATTTGGTTACAAATCTTTTTGTCAATGATGGAAATTTTGATAGCCCTTAAAAGTGAAATGTCTAATGTATTGTTACAGCAATTGTGATTTGCCAATACATGGGTGATGTGTGTGTGTTGTGTGTTTTTATTTTTATTTTTGATGGTTTTACTCTTCTGTGTGATTTTTAAGTAGACATAATTTTAATAAATTATGATTTGTTGAAATTTATCTGAGGTTATATAATAAAATGAAATTTGTGTGAACTGAAGAAGTGCGTCTCCATTTTTTTTTTTTAAGAGTCGACTGGTCTTTAAAAATTGTCCAAAGAAGTACATTATATTCATTATTAAATTTGATAATATACAATAAAGTATTTATGGTCATATGGAACCATATCAAATTCTACTATTAATTCATATTAATAATCACCATAAGAGGAAAAAGGGATATTTTTCAAAATGAAAATTAGTGTATTTTTCAAAATATGATATAGTGTTATTCACTGAACAGAGGGAACAAATGTCAAAGTTTAACACAGTTTACAGGATGTTTAAACATAAATTGAAATTTAAATCTGACCAAATTTCACAGTTTTAAGTAAAATGATAGCACTTTAAATCCTTGAAAAGTGGTAAGTGACCCAAAACATTGCTTAGAAAAACAAATTTAACACTACACTAGTCTGAGATGGTTAAGTTATGGTACAACTTGCCATTGTGTATCATCAAATGCTATATTTTTTCTTTTGGTCTTGTCATTATATTTTATTTCAGCCATTATGATAAGTGTGTAGTGATATCTCAGTGTCATTTTAATTGCATTTCCTAGATGTCTAATTATATTATTTTGATGTTTAATGTCCTGAGCTTTCTCGGTTCAAGACCATGAAGCCACTTAGGAAAAATACAGTTGCAGATGCACTCATAGACCAACTCTTATTTAGAAATAAGAAGAAACATTACTACCCACTCCAACAAAAAATAGATTTGTTATGCAGTAGGGATTTTATAAATTACCTGACACAACTTATATAGTAAGATGAAATGGGACAGGTGGCTTCTTGCAGCTATATACAACATCATTTTAATTTCAATTTTCAGTATAATTTTTCCAAGGTATACACAGAATATATATTTAATGTAAATTGTGAACATTTATACTCTGTATATGGAAATTAATCAATTTTAAGTTTATGACAATCAAAATTAACGGAAGTTTATTTTAAATTAGTTAGCTTTCTCTGCATTGCAAGACAGAATAATCAAGAATTGGTAAGAAAAAATAATCTCTGTAAAATTACCGGGGTGCATTATAAGGTGTTCGGTAACCGATCAAACTCACAATTTGGATTGAATGGCAAGTGACTTTTAAAATCTGGAACTCATTGTCAATTTTTTTTCTTCATTGTGTCTTAAATGTGGAACAACAATGAGGTATTTCAAAGAGGTGAACCACAGATAAATTTCTCTAAGGGTGGTGTGAGGGTTACTCAAAAAGGAACTTGACAAGGCTTTTAAAGATATTGACAATCATTATAACATAACGTGACTGATTGTTACCCTGCTCTTAACTGGGCAAACACTTGTTGGCATCCAAGAAAGACCAACATAGTTGAGATGGTTCTAGCGGCCTTCTAGCACAGGGTCTCATGAGGCATGGATTCTAGCCACTGGCTGTGCAAGGCATGAGGCCTGTTAGTGATTCTATTTTTTCCTCTGCAGAATGGGTATTTCTACATTCCAGGTCCTTTCTACCCCAATAAATAATGCGGCAATTCTCTCAGTGATTTGTAATTTTGGTTTAAACAGCCAACAGTATCTTAAAAAGGAATTTTGTTTAAATTTCTTTAAAAAAAAATTTCTTTCAAAAAAATCTTTTTTTTATTTTTTATTTTTTAATCCCATATGTTTACTCTGATCCTGGAACTTTGTCATTTTTATCTTCTCTGCTGATTAAAATATTCTTCATCATCAGTACCTACTGCTCTCCTCTCCTGGTGGGTCTCCAGAAGGGGTCCTCTCTAGCTCTTCTAGCAGGAGATGGGCACTTCCCCTCTACCCCTGTTGCCGGACCAACCTTACATATCATGCAGGGTCAGGTCGGCCTGGCCTTTTATCTGTTGTTCTCTTCTGAGTGGTTAGATTTCATAGATACCGTGCTTTGCTTTTGTCAGGATTTACCCTGGACTATCAAAACCTTTTTCTTGTACCAGTGAAGCCTAAGAAACAGTCTTGATGAGAGAACCAGGAACTCAAACACATCATATTTATCCTGAATGTTCCATCTAAAATGAAAAATACATTTCTGAGGAGCCTCAAGATCTCTGAGAAGGGAAGTTTCACCAACTCTGTCATGTAGGGGCATCAATTCCGATTCTGGGTCAATTTTCCTACTTTCCCAGCTAGTAGTTCTCTACCTCAGAAAGCCCACTCTCAACCGTTTCCTCCCTCAAAGGCAGTTGCTCTTAGATTCTGCACATGGCACTTGGGGCCTGCTGGTCGTTGGCTACTGCCCTCTGTACCTTGGGTCTAACAGCTGCGGGGCATCAAGATGTGAACGTCTCTTGTTCTAAGACTTAATATAGTTTGGGGCACATGGGATGCAATAATCACTTTTTTTGTTGATCCAAGAGTTCGAACTTTCTTAATTATTCTAGTACCACAGTTTACTTGTTCTAAGATTTGTCCTCCCCCCCCCCCATTCTAATATCTCTTAAGGTGGCACTCACCTTGCACTTGATGACATATCCTAGTTTAACTGACAACATTTCTCTTTCTTAGTTGAACATAAACTGTAGTGCATCTTACCCTTGATGAAAGCTAGGATGCAATTAAATACTCTATTATGGTTACGATTCTGATATTTGAAATCCTCCGGTAGCTCCCTGTGCCCCCACAGTGTAGTACCTCACCTCCTCGGCATAGTATACAAACCATCTCACCCCCAGTGTTAACCCCGGGGCTCAGCCTCCATCCCCATGTGATGCTGCCAGATCAGCTGTCCGTTGTCATGAACTTGCTGTAGATTCCCGAATGCACTGTGCTGCCTCCTGGCACTTTGAAACTTGACACACTCATCCTCATTCTTCGCTTTGCCCTTGTCTATCACCTCCCATGAAAATCTGTTCCTAAGTGGCTTTTCCCAGCTCCAACCTACCCTTGGCAGTCTTTTATCTCCCTGTGGTAAAACCTGTCACACTGCACCATGGACATGCCCGTTGTCCCGCTGAGAAGAGTAAAGGGACAGTGAGGGCCCCCCAGCATTTGCAGCTCTAGTGCAGAGCCCCATGCCTGGCTTGCAGGAAATGCCAGATCATGAAGACAAACGGAGATCATCCTCTGGCTAAAACCAGCTCTTCTTTGCCTACCGCAGGATCTGGATCAATAAATTGCAGCCAGTTATTATTGTTTTTCTAGGGATTTTTTCCCCATATATTTCCCAGGTCTTTACTCTTTTTATAGCACTTTAATTCAGGCTTCAACCACTTCCTAGTCAGATCAGGTGAAATCATTTTCCTTCCCATACCCTCGAATATTTCACACCTAGTAATTCTTTTTTAAAGATCTTATTTACCCATTTGACAGACAGATCACAAGTAGGTGAGAGGCAGGCAGAGAAGGGGGGGGGGGTAGCAGGCTCCCCGCTGAGCAGAGAGCCCAATGTGGGGCTCCATCCCAGGACCCTGAAATCATGACCTGAGCCGAAGGCAGAGCCCTAAACCACTGAGCCACCCAGCAGCCCCCATATCTGGTCATTTTTAATCAACGTGGATTTGCTGCATCAAATAGTTCCTTCTTCAAATATAAATATATAAATATATTGATCAAGTCACTCGCATGTCTTAGGAGAATGTTTGAAATCTTGGCCATTGGTTTTGATTTTTGTTTTGGTTTGATTTGGTTCGGTTTTTGTAATTTTAAAAATCCCTCCAGCCCTTGGCTCTGTCTGACCTGAGTGCTTTCAGCTGTTTCTGCAACAAAACTGTCCAGGCAGCGAAAACTCTCATTGTTTACAGTGGCGCCCCCTTCTGAACACTTTGTTAATAAAAAGCTTTTTTTTTTTTTTTTTTTTTTTTTTTTGGCTATGGTAAATGTGGAACAACAATGAGGTATTTCAAAGAGGTGAACCACAGATAAATTTCTCTAAGGGTGGGGTGAGGGTTACTCAAAAAGTAACTTGACAAGGCTTTTAAAGATATCTATAATCATTATAACTTAACGTGACTTATTGTTACCGTGCTCTTAACTGGGCACATACTTGTTGGCTTCCAAGAAAGACTAATATAGTTGAGATGGTTCTAGCGGCCTTCTAGCACAGGGTCTCATGGGGTAGGGATTCTAGCCACTGGCTGTGCAAGGCATGAGGCCTGTTAGTGATTCTATTTTTTCCACTGCAGAATGGGCCTTTCCACATTCCAGGTCCTTCTACCCCAGTAAATAATGCGGTGATTCTCTTAGTGAGTTGTACTTTTTGTTTAAACAGCCAACTGTCTCTTAAAAAGGACTTTTGTTTAAAGTCCTTTAAAAAATTTTTTTATCTTTTATTTTTAATCCCATATGTTTACTCTGATTGTGCAACTTTTTTCATTTTTACCTTCTCTGCTGATTAAAATATTCTCTCCAAAATGTCAGTTATTTGCAGGTACTTGCACTGTAGACATTCCTTATATATTTTTTTAAAAATCCATTCACGATTCTTAGTGAAAATCCCGGGAATCTGAAAGATTTCCATTTGCTATTCATTGAACAGTTACTGTCTCCACTAAGTGACAGAGTTTCAGAGAACGTGAGCTCACAAGAGATGTAACCTTTTTTCCACTTTCTGCTACCATGTTCATTTCTATGTTACTCAGAGGAGCCTTCTTTGTAGAAACATATTATCCAATCTTTTATAAAGCTGAATTTAAATTCTGTCCCTTCATTCCCCACAACGCTTAAAAAGCCAAGCAAATTTTTTTCCATTTTTTAAGAGCCCATAGATGGCATTTTTTTAGTGTTGCGTTTTTGAGTTTTCATCACTCTTTATGTTACTTCTACTTCACAGATAAACAATTGCTAATGACAATGTGAACTTCCTACAAATGTGCAATCAAAATCCCTAGGTACACATTACTGAAGTTCTTCGTTCTCTTTAAACATTATTTCTCTCTTGATTGCATTCTTGTTTTGTATTATATTGCATTATAAAGTTTTTTTTTTAACAGACTGCATTTTTTAGAGTAGTTTGGGGTCAAAGTAAAATTCCCTTACCCCACATACACACAGCCTTCCCCATTATCAACATCCTGTATCACGGTGATAAATTTTCACGCTCATTGACCCTACTCTGACACATCATTAACACCCCAAAGTCCACAGTTTACATTAGAGTTCACTCTTGGTGGGGCACCAGGGTGGCTCAGTGGGTTAAGGCTTCTACCTTCGGCTCAGGTCATAATCTCACGGTCCTGGGATCGAGCCCCAGACCAGACTCTCTGCTTGAGAGGGAGCCTGCTTTCCCCCAACCCCCGATTTCCCCGCCTGCCTCTCTGCCTGCTTTGATGCCTGTCAAATAAATAAATAAAATCTTAAAAAAACCTTTTCTCATAGAGTTCACTCTTGGTATAGTATCTTATGCATTTTGACAACTGTGTAGCGATATGTATCTAAAATATCACACATATCATACAGAACATTTTCACTGGCCTAAAAGTCCTCTGTGCTCTGCCTGTTCATCCTCCTCCTCTCCTAACTGCTACAAACCGCTGACCTTTATACCATTTGCATAGTTCCGCCTTTTCTAGAAGGTCATATAGCTGGAACCTTGCAACATGAAGCTTTTTCAAATTGACCTCTTTCACTTATTATGACGGATTTTAAGTTTGTTCCATGTCTTTTCATTGCTTGATAGCCATTTCTCTTTATCGCTGAATCATATCCCATTGTTTCAATGGACCACAGTTTATCTATCCATTCTCCTCCTGAAGGACATCTTGGTTACTTCCAACTCTTGGCACTTATGGGTAAAGCTGGTACAAACACAGGTTTATATGCAGGATTCTGTGTACACAAAGTTTTCGCTCTTTTGGGTGAGTACCAAGGAGCACGATTGCTCGATCATATGGTAAGAATATGTTTAGTTTTGTAAGAAACTGCCCAACTGTCCTCCAAAGGGTAGCACCATTTTGGTGATCTCACCAGAATGAATGAGTGTTTCTCTTGTTCCTCATCGTCAAAAGCATTTTATATTGTCAGTATTTTAGATTTTAGCCATTCTAATAAATGTGTAGTGATATATCATTGTTTTATTTATTTATTTATTTTTAAAAAAGATTTTATTTATTTATTTGACAGAGAGAGATCACAAGAAGACAGAGAGGCAGTCAGAGAGAGAGAGAAAGGGAAGCAGGCTCCTGCTGAGCAGAGAGCCCAACGTGTAACTCGATCCCAGGACCCTGAGATCATGACCTGATCCAAAGGCAGCGGCTTAACCCACTGAGCCATCCAGGCGCCCCTCATTGTTCTTTTAATTTACAATTCCTTAATTAGACATGCTGTGGATCATCACAGCATCTTTTTATATCATTATTGCCATCTCAATATCTTCTTCAGTGAGGTGTCTGTTCCAGTCCTTGCCAATTTTTCAATCAGGTCATTCATTTTCTTGTGTTTGAGTTAATAAGTAAATACATAATAATAATAAATAAAGAAATAATAAATAAATGAATGAATTTATTATATATATTATATATGTTATATATAGTATATTATATATATTCTTATAAATAATACTTTATTAAAAATAAATTTACTAATGAGGCCAAGAATTCAGAATCACAAATACTTCAGAACTAATAATAACTGCCATCACTTGATGTTATTCTATAAGATAAATCCTACAATCAAGTTTCAATTTTAAATTCTTACAATTTTAAATTCTTAAATCCTTATGAAGAAGCATCATTTGGAGGGAGCAGTTTTCATAATTTAGCAACCATCAGCCTTTTTTAAAGATTTTATTTATTTATTGGACACAGAGAGAGAGATAGAGAGAGAGAGAGAGATCACAGGTAAGCAGAGAGACAGGCAAGCAGGGAGGGAAGCAGTCTTCCTTTTGAGCAGAGCCTGATGTGGGGCTGGATCCCAGACCCAGAGATCATGACTTGAGATGAAGGCAGAGGCTTAACCCACCACCCACGTGATGAGAGAGCCCCTCAGGTGCCCCTCATCCATCAGCCTTAATTGTTTGGAGGAAAATGTGTGGATGAATAATGCCTTAGGGAGCTAATCTCTCTAAAGAATTTTCAAGTCTTTACCCCTTCAAGGTTTTTGTACAATTCTGATAGCCTCTAAACATCCAGCTGATTTCTACAGTGACAGGCCTGTTAAAAACTGTCCTCAAACCAGGAATAGAGCTTGAAACATACCAGTCAAGAGCAACTTTGAGTCTTTTAAGGAATTTATCATCATTTCTTTGTTTTTCGTTCATATCTGAAATAGTTCCATATTACACTCGCATAATTTCTCCACAGCTGACTTTGAAGGAGGCCTTCAGTTCCAGCTAGTTCCATATTTTGGCAAGAACTATGATTCTATATAAAAAAAAAACATATTTTAGGGCGCCTGGGTGGCTCAGTGGGTTAAAATCTCTGCCTTCGGCTCAGGTCATGATTCCAGGTTCCTGGGATTGAGTCCCACAGTGGGCTCTCTTCTCAGCACGGAGCCTGCTTCCATTCCTCTCTCTCTGCCTGCCTCTTTGCCTTCCTGTGATCTCTGTCAAGGAAATAAATAAAATTTTTAAAAAAACATATTTTATACCAGTTATTCATGTTTATTAACTAAGATATCACAATACAAATAATACAAACAGTTGCTCTTTATTAATACCTTCAACCAAGATCAAAAAAAATATGTCATATTTTCTCCAAAAATTTTATATCATCTGATAGGTCAGATATATATAAAATTACATTTAAAGTTTTGAAAATATCAGCAAATATTTTCATTTAAATGCAAATTTCAAAAAAAGCTACTTTTCCAAACATAACTTTTTATCCTATTTTTTTTTAATTTTGTCAACAACTGATAAAATGTTTAGTGAGAGTATAAATGTTAGATCGAAAAAAAATGATTAATAGATGTAGGTTCAAATTATTATGTTTCATTAAAAATGATTTAGTCTTTGATGAACATCTGTTTGGTAATGTGTTGTATCAAGATATAGTAAATTAATGACATATATAAAATTATAGGGAAATGACACCTTCTGTTCCATTATGAGTAGAGCTTTTAAAATGCTATTTGTCACAACCTGTCATCTTGTCATTATGTAGCATTATGTAGCATTTCAAAAATGTATACTCTTTACTATGAAGTCTTTTAGAAAACTAAAATATGACTTTCTATGGATTGTGTTTCCCTATTCCTTTATTGCCAGTTTGAATAAATCCATATGCTTGATTCAAAGGTAATAAATTCCTCTTATTTGGAAAAATGATGTTTATTTTTGTTCTCTCATCCTTAGCAGGTGGTTTCATTTTAGCACACTTCAGAGTTATAATTTCATGCTTATTAAAAACATTTTTATGATCTACATAGATGAATGAAACTTTTATTTTATTAAATTCTTTGCCAAAAAATCTGTTATTTTTAAAAACGTATTTCCTTTGAAGGGTTATTTTAGAGCAATCAGAGAGGATCTAGGAGTGTGGTATTATGCAATTTTTAAGTAGGTTTGAAATGGATATTTATATGATTGTTTCTTTAAGGCTTTTGTCTTATTTTGTTGTTTTTTGTCTTATTTTGTCTTATTTTGTCCATTATATGCTATAATATATTTTGAAAGTAAATTTAAGGTATGTTTCACATAGTTTATTTTTGGAAAAAATATTGAAATGACTTCTGAAATTCAGTATACTCTCAACATTAATTTTTTCTGAAATATACCAATTGTCTCCTGAACCTATTATATGGCAGATATTACTTCAGGCTACACTGGTAAATGAAATACTTGGCTTTGTAGAACTTTTATTTTAAAGCGTGAGACAATTAAAAGCTATAAACCTTAATAAAAATTGCATAGTGTATTCAAAAATGATGAGTACAATGGGGAAAAAGGAAAATTCAATCAGGGAGAGAAAAATCAAGGTTGCTAGGCAGGGGATGGGGAGTTAAAAATTTTAATAGGAAGATCAGGGTAGTTACAATGAACCTGACAACTGAACAAAGGTATGGAAAGGTGATGAATTTGCCCAGAACTATCAGCAATAAGGTCACTCCAGACAAAGGAATTGGTATCTTGAAGGCCATAAGGTTGGATCGTGCCTGGCATATCTGAGGAATAGCAGGGAGGCCACTGTGAGGGACTGAATAGTAGCAGGGAAAGAGGTCACAGAGGTTAAATGAGTGGCTAGATCATGTAAAAGCTTAGAAGTCATTGTAAAACTCTGGCTTTTATATTTGGAAATTTACTGTGTGATAGAATTTCTGCTAAAAACTGAGAGTTCAAATGTCCATAAAATTTCAAGGATTCTTTTACTTGTAAGACAGAATAAACAAAAAGAGTTCATATTTTCACATGGTGTAACAAATGCTTGGAGATCCAAGTGTAGGAAGCTATGGGAGCACAGAAGAAGGCACTAAAATCACACCAATATATTTGATGACTGTGACTATATATAAATTTGTATTTTCTAGATTTTTTTATAGTCATGGAATCACACAGTATATACTATTTATTGCCTAGCTTTTATTTTCTCAGCACCATTACTTTGAGAATCTCCAATTGTAAATAGTTCATTTTGATGTTGAATAGTAATCTCTTTAATGAATAGATCATAATTTGTCTTTGCTCTATTGATGGACATTAATGAACATTTCACTGTTTTCAATTCTTAAAAATAAAGCTGCTATGAAATTCATATACAAGTTCTTGTACGAACATAGGGTTTGTTTGTCTTGGTTAAATGCCTAGAAGTAAAATGGCTATTTGTGTAACTGCAACATATTTTGCATTTAAAAAAATTTTCAAACTATTTTCCAAAGTGGTGCTATCATGATATATGCCAACAACAGTTTAGATTTTTTGTCGCTTCTCAATCTAGCTCATACGAATTACAATTAGCCTTTATAATTTTAGCCATTCTAATACATATGTACGCATGTCTCATTATGATTTTAATTTGTATTTCTTTAATGTCTAAATGTTGAGAAATTTGTCATGTGCTTCTAAGCCATCTATATCCTTTTGGTGATATGTCTCTTCAATAATTTTCTTCACATGTAAAATTGGATACTCTGTTTGGTTAAGTAAGGTATTTTATTTTTATTCATTTTTTAATAATCAGAGTTGATGTCCATTATCAGATATATAATTTGCAAAACCCTTCTCTATCTTTATGGTTTCCCAATGGAGCTTTGATAGCTGTGTCTTTCAAGAAATATGCTACTTCTTTCCTGGTACACGGAGGTATGACTCGAACATTATCAATGTTGACCTTTGCAAAGAAAATCATGGCTTAAGATATATGTAGTCTGCGGCTGTTGGGAGTGTTCTGTAATATCAAGCATATCTAGTTAGTTGATAATTTTGTTCAAGTCTTACATATCTTACCAATTTGATGACCATTTGTCTATATAATCTTAAAATAAAGGTGTTGAAATGTTTTTCCATTTCTCTTCTAAGGTGTTTTGTTCTCCAAGAAATTAAATGCATGATTATCACACAATTATAAAATACTTGTGTCAAGAATTTTTATTCAAAAATTAATAAGAGAAGCAGATATTAAAACTAGTTCACATGGTTATTTGGGATATAAGCAGAGTTGTGCAGCAGAAGTGCTCTGGGCCCATAATTTGGGATATAGAATTTATGTTTTCTAATGAAAAATCACTAACTTGCATTATTGTTAACAAGAATCTTGTGCATTACCATCAGTTTTCTACATTAGAACCTCTTGCTCTAGAGTTTGTAAATAACTTTGTCAATAGCAAGCTAATAAACGGGGTGACTCCAATGGATTGAGATAATCTCCAGAGTTTCTGCTACATAATGCCCAGGACTCAATGGAAAGGACACCTAAGAATTTATTTTGCCCAAAAATTTGATCATCTTTTTCACTGTCCTTACCTATTTTCCAAACCTAGTCCTTTTGCTTCACCTTTCAGTCTACGGACAGCCCTGTATCTGACTGACTTGTTAATTCTGGGAATGTCTTGCAGATTAGTTTGCTTTCCAGAGGTGGTTCCTCTAATTGATGTCTAAGAACCCTAATTAGTTAAGAAAATTTTTTAAACATTTTCATTGCTATGTATTATTATTCTTATTATTATTGCTAATATCTCTATTATAAATAATTCACAAGGGCATCTTTCTGACAAAAGACAAAGAGCTGGCTACTAGTAGAAAAAGTACATTTGGCTCTGTCAGTGAAAGTGGTAAAGGGATTTGAGAAAATAAGGCAGAGCACTGGAATTATGTGTTAAATTTTAAATATTATAGACACATTTACTTAATTTCTAATACTGTTGTTGCTTATAATTAAATAAGATGTTTTCCATGAACCACGCATTACAGCAAATATATTGTTTATACAGATTAAATTTTCATCAAAAGGGACGCCTGGGTGGCTCAGTTGGTTAAGCAGCTGCCTTTGGCTCAGGTCATGATCCCAGCGTCCTGGGATCGAGTCCCGCATCGGGCTCCTTGCTCGGCCGGGAGCCTGCTTCTCCCTCTGCCTCTGCCTGCCATTCTGTCTGCCTGTGCTTACTCTCTCGCCCACTCTCTCTGATAATAAATAAAATCTTAAATAAATAAATTTTCATCAAAAAATTGTAAGTGTATTTTATTGTAGGATCATGATCAGCATTTTGCAGATGAGAAAAGTGAAATTTAGAAAAGTATGTCTCTTCAAATCCCTCATACAATATCTGGCCTAGATAGAAGGATATACCATCACAATTGAGGAAGATAATTGAGATTACTTAAAATGATAAACTTTACTGTATAGGGTTTTTTAAAAGTTTGCCACAGATTCAGATTCTTTTAAAATATATATCTATTTTGTGCAAAGAGAATGCACTGAGAAGTAAAAAGAAAATGAAATATCCGTGCTACCAACTAATGGCTATAATATCATCACCTTATTTATGAACAATGAAACAGTGTGCAATATTTAAATAAATTTAAATAAATTCCTATTTATTTTACATATTTATAAATTTACATTAATTCCTATTTATTTATTATTAAAGAAATTCCTCTAACAAACAGTATGTTTTGAAGGTTGCTAGAAGGAAAGTGTTGTACTACATGGAAGTAATCAGAAAATATGATCTAAAATTCTGCTTTCAAGGGTGCCTGGGTGGCTCAGTGGGTTAAAATTCTGCTTTCAAGAAGCTATAACAGTAAGTACTGAGCATTAGCTATTATATGATATGGATGAATAACTGAAATCTACATTTGAAATTAATGGTACACTATATGTTAACTCATTGAATTTTAAAAAGTTAATTAAAAAAACCACAATTTTATAAAACAATATTCCCAACTGGCTCTTTTGCTTTAAAATACTCACTTTGTAAAGAGAGTCATTACTTTTGTCTTGCCAATTCTTACATCACTGTTTATCCCTTCCCTGCTTTATCCCTTCCCAGTATCAATAAAGGCTCACTTGGGTTACCTAGAAGCCATGAGAAAGCTTGTAATAGATCTGGCTGGTTTTCACCCGCAATTTGACCACCATGTGCACAGGGAAGTCTATTGATAAAGGCTTTATTGCAATACATTGCAAATACATGGATGATTTTGTGCCAGGGTGTGTATACATCTGTTTATCTTCTTGTTTTACCACTAAGGTTACTCCTAGAGGAGAGTTTAAATATGTGTTGGAGCTAATCTCTGTGGATTACACAAGAAACCACATCCTGCAGCTCTCCCTGAAACACCCCTTATGATTTCAATGTAATTTGGTTTTTGCATCTTTAGAAATAACAAAATACTTTGCAAACTCATCTACTTTATTACCACCACAAGTGAGTCAGCTGACTCCACATTTTAACACAGTGACAGTCACAGAGGAATGGAGGAATGAGTAGAGTAATCAATATATGTGCTTTTAAGAAGTGTGACAGGGTATCAGCTATTTCCAGGAACCAAAACATGGGTCAGCAGCTGTGCATGAAAAGTGATGGAATAAATGACTCATTTCAGAGGAGTTCTATATCATATTAGTTCTATAATGTATCTTCAGCACCCAATTACCCGCTTTGATCTAAAGATAAGGATTTACAGTTAAGGTCCCATTTATGATTTGACTGGTAGGGTCTGAATCATGTTTACTATTGTTTTGACTATTACTTGAAACCTAGAGCAGTACTTGGGATATGTGTTGTGTATTCTGTGAACATGTGCTATTTTTATATTAGATAATTCCTGCAAATGGATATATCTGAAAAATTGCAAAGCCACTATTATAATAAGTTATTATTATATATAGCATGGAATTGCACATTCCTCCTTTGAATCCGACAGAGCTTCACCATATCCTTAACAATTTGGGAAAAACATGCTATTATTTTTCTTTATAAAATTTCTCCTGTCAGGCTGTGATGGTGGTCATCAGCAGTAACTCCTCTGAAGGCTTTGTCAAAAGAGTTGAAAAAACTGGAAATGTGTGAATGAAGCTGTTTGCTGAATATAAAGAAAAGAGCACTGAAGTACAATTCACACTCTTACTTCTCCTTCTATGCTTTCAGATGTTTATTTGAAAATTTTGCTTCTAGAAGAGATGCCCTATATAATCGTTACTTTAAGGAGCAAGTTGCTTTTATAATTTTTTTTTATTATTCTACCATTCAAGTATTTCCATTTAAATTAAATTCAATACTATGTAAAAAAAAATCCAAAGTGCAGCCAGTATTCAATTCTTGGGCTAAATAATTTTAGAAAGCTTTATGTTATTGAACCTACGGGGTTTTTCTGTAATTTTAACTCTTTCTTTCTGTGATTTTTCCCATTAGTCACGTAAGTGACTGCAATATAACAGACATTGAGGATAAAGAAGGACTGAATAGAACAATCCTTGGCCTCATGAAGTTGAGAATCTAGCAAGGGAGTCAAACAATTCAATCATTCAGAGACAATTTCTTGAGTGCCTGGCCTAAGATGAGCACAACAAAACCCCAGCCCAGAGGAATCATTTTAATGGGAGAGATAGATAATAGGTAAGCCAACTTTAAAAAGAAAAAAATCGTACTGGTTTTTCTTTAATAGTGATGCATATTTGAACTAAATAAGCACATTTTAAAAAGAGCAGTGATTGAGAAGAGGTTTTGTAACTGAGTGGTCCGAAAGGGGCTCCCTGAAAAAGTCTGTGTTGAACAGATTTCTGAATAATATCAGCTAGGAAGCTGTGTAAAAATCTCATGGATGGTCGATTTTTCCAGTCAAAAAACTGTAAAGGCTCCAAAGTCACAATACAGCTGTAAATAAAGTAGCTTCTGACAAAGAATGAGAAGAAATAACGAACCCAGGTTTGAAAGAAAAGGGACAGACTTTCTATGGAATTCATATTTAATTAAAGCTCTAAAGGACAAAAATACAATAGAGCAAAATTCTGGTGACGCTGATATACCTAATGAAAGTTCATAAAAAAGGTGTGGGTAGCAAAGAGTGTGTGGGAATGTTGGTAAGAACAGTGGGGAAGAGTCATCCCTGAACATGTTCTTAAATGAAGCAATTCTTGTGTTGTTTTAAAGGGTAAATTGGAGCTTGCCTAAGTGATTAGAGAAGGATGCCTCGGCTTATGGAAGTTCAAAGCCATAAAGATGTGATAAACTACTGCAGATATTTTCATGTATATTTGTTGTTGCTTCTAGTAATGGTGATCTAAAAACTCCTACTTAAGACAACTTAAAAATCCAGACAAAATATCTTTTATTTTTATTTATTTATTTATTTATTTTTAAGATTTTATTTATTTATTTGACAGAGAGAAATCACAAGTAGATGGAGAGACAGGCAGAGAGAGAGAGAGGGAAGCAGGCTCTCTGCCGAGCAGAGAGCCCGATGCGGGACCCGGTCCCAGGACCCTGAGTTCATGACCTGAGCTGAAGGCAGCGGCTTAAACCACTGAGCCACCCAGGCGCCTCAAAATAGCTTTTAAAGTAAAAAATATCAGAATGATTATAAAAATAAGTGAGAGATTACTGGGCCAAAATACGAAACACAATGAGAGTCTAGAGATATATGCCTGAAGCCATTTTAGCTATGAGAGCATTTGAAACTGCTAAAACACACTGAGCTGTGTTTTTTTTTTTAATTTTTTTATTTTTTATAAACATACATTTTTATCCCCAGGGGTACAGGTCTGTGAATCACCAGGTTTACATACTTCACAGCACTCACCAAATCACATGCCCTCCCCAATGTCCATAATCCCAACCCCTTCTCCCAAACCCCCTCCCCCCGGCAACCCTCAGTTTGTTTTGTGAGATTAAGAGTCACTTATGGTTTGTCTCCCTCCCAATCCCATCTTGTTTCATTTATTCTTCTTCTACCCACTTAAGCCTCCATGTTGCATCACCACTTCCTCATATCAGGGAGATCATATGATAGTTGTCTTTCTCTGCTTGACTTATTTCGCTAAGCATGATACGCTCTAGTTCCATCCATGTTGTTGCAAATGGCAAGATTTCATTTCTTTTGATGGCTGCATAGTATTCCATTGTGTATATATACCACATCTTCTTGATCCATTCATCTGTTGATGGACATCTAGGTTCTTTCCATAGTTTGGCTACTGTGGACATTGCTGCTATAAACATTCGGGTGCATGTGCCCCTTTGGATCACTACATTTGTATCTTTTGGGTAAATACCCAAAAGTGCAATTGCTGGGTCATAGGGCAGTTCTATTTTCAACATTTTGAGGAACCTCCATGCTGTTTTCCAGAGTGGCTGCACCAGCTTGCATTCCCACCAACATTGTAGGAGGGTTCCCCTTTCTCCGCATCCTTGCCAGCATCTGTCATTTCCTGACTTGTTGATTTTAGCCATTCTGACTGGTGTGAGGTGATATCTCATTGTGGTTTTGATTTGTATTTCCCTGATGCCGAGTGATATGGAGCACTTTTTCATGGGTCTGTTTGCCATCTGGATGTCTTCTTTGCAGAAATGTCTGTTCATGTCCTCTGCCCATTTCTTGATTGGATTATTTGTTTTTGGGTGTTGAGTTTGCTAAGTTCTTTATAGATTCTGGACACTAGTCCTTTATCTGATATGTCGTTTGCAAATATCTTCTCCCATTCTGTCAGTTGTCTTTTGATTTTGTTAACTGTTTCCTTTGCTGTGCAAAAGCTTTTGATCTTGATGAAATCCCAGTAGTTCATTTTTTCCCTTGCTTCCCTTGCCTTTTGCGTTGTGTTTTTAATAGACACTTGATACTAGAGAAACAAAATTCAAAATCCAGCAGCAATCAAATTTGAAAACTTTGGTACAACCCAAATTTAAGTTGAGATCCCCAAAGCACAAGGAGAAGCAGAAATAAGACTATAGCCTACCTTGCCTTCTGTGTAAACTGAGAAAGTCAATCACTGAATTTGGAATATGATTGTCTTGTAGAGTCTCAGATATAAGAGAAAATACTGCCAAGGAGGACCATACCATTATTATAGCTCTTAATTATCCCTACTCTATAAGAGTTTCAAATATAATGCCTTGAACATAGCAAAATGTAACAAAGCACACAAAGAAAAACCATTAACAAGATTTGATAGACAAAATGGGATTAAGTATGATGTTAAAATGATCAATAAAGATTGTAAAATGGCTTGATTACTCTGCTCAAAGAAATGAGAGGGGAAGCAAATTGAACAAAAAACTGAAACTAAAAATGATATTGAGAAAGATTTTATAAATGAATTAAATGGATACTCTAGAACTTTAAAGATATGACAGCTAATTTAAGATACCACAGGGGTGCCTGGGTGGCTCACTTAATTAAACCTCCAATTCTTTTTCCTTTTTTTTTTAACACCTTAATTTTATTTTCTTTCTTTCATTTTGGCTCAGGTCATGATGTCAGGGTTGTGAAATAGAGCCCAGAGTTGGGCTCTGTGCTGAGCCTGGAGCCTGCTAAAGATTCTTTTCCTTTCTTTTTCTATCTCTCCCTGCGCTCTCACTTGCTCGCTCTCTCTTGCTTGCAAATAAATAGATAGATAGATAGATAATAGACAAAGCAAAATAAAAGCAGATTATGAAAATAAATATAAAGATTTTGAAATGAAATCAAGTTCAAAATAAAATAGAGAAGACCTACACAGCTAAAAGTTCATTCAGAAAATCTATTAAAGAAGTCAGTATGACACAATGCTAAGATATCAAAAGATTTGAGCATGTACTTTATAGAAAGGGTAATCCAAATGCCCACTCATATATAAAAACTGTTTATCTTTATTATGAATCTGGAATTCAATTAAATTAAATTAAAAATAAATTAAAACCTAGAATGACATACTATTACACACTTACCATATTGGGCAACAGTGAAAATGTCTTGCAAGAATGTGAAGGAATGACAGTGCACATAATAAAAACATATGAGGTAAGTTGGACAATATTTAGAAAACTTAAAAATTAAAAAAAAAAATTTGGTCCATTCCTAGAAATAGAACATGGAACTAAATGAATATTTTCACCAGGATATGCAAACAGATGATTATAGTTATTTCATTCATAATGGCAGATCAGTAGTGGTCTATTTGCACAATGTTACATTAAATAAGAGAGAATATTAACAAACTGGGAGGAGGGGCTAGGTTGTTATCATAAACAGATCTTCTATGGTGCTAATTATGTTCTATTTCTCAAAATATTTAAGTTGAAAAAGTTTTCAAATTTACATCTAGATAGATAGATAGATAGGTAGGTAGATGATAGATAGACAGATATCCCAGAAGCTGCAATGCTAGGCTAAGACCAGGCTTTAAAGGGCTTTCCTATGCTCTACGAAATACTTTAAACCATTCATTATATCATAGCTCAGTGTTCAAATCTCCATTTGTTTCCTCAGTTTCCTAATATTTATCTTAAGGTGACCTGATCCAGACTTTTGATCACCTTTGTCTAAATATTTCTATTTTAACAAAGTCCTTTTGAACACTCAGAGACTAAAACTTAGAAAAATACTCTGATTGTTATCTCACTAGAGTGGAAAATATATAGTTACCCATTAACTAATGATATCCATGACATTTTTAATTCTTGGGAGCTTTTGGTTAAATGAATTTTTTAAGCTTCCTTTAAATGAAGCTTTAAGCCATCATCACATGAATAAAATTAAAGAACTATCTGAAAACAAGCCAAGTATTTACAGAGTAATAGAATGTGCAGTGGAAAGAGTACAATTCTGAAATCATAAAGCCTAAATTAGTGTGATGCATCTTTACTAGCCATGTAATCATAAACCAGTTATCTAAATGTGTTAGCCTCAGTTTTTTCACCCATGAAATGGTGATGATAATACTTATTATGCAGAGTTGTTGTGTGGATGTAATGAAGCATGGAGCATGAGAGTCTCATATTCCATGCTAAAATGATAGCTATTTTTATACTTATAATAATTCTAATAATAGTAATTAAATTGTTCAAAATGATAATATTCATTTATATTGAGGCATTGTATTGACTATTCATAGACACATTTACCAAAATAAATTTCATTTTACTTTACCCCCTCTGAGGATATATATTCCCTAATTCAATATGAATCTCATTATGAATAATAATTATCATAATAAATATGCTGATTTTTCTTCTTTTTAGGGAAGTATCCTTTACTGTTGAACATAAAGAAACTTAAGCAAGTCTGTCTTATTCAAAATTTGCATGCTGCTTTCTTATGACACTAGATGATAGAGTTGTATGAAAGAAATTCATGCAGTTAAGACATTTATGTTTGGAAAACTGGGTGGTCAGTTTAGTATTTCAAAAGAAGATTTTAAATTTAAACCTTAAAACTGAGCTCTTTCAGCCTTATTTATAGACCATCCTTCATGCTTCTAAGTACTCCTTCATTGTAAACTAAGTAATAGTTTTTGTCCCAGTGTATATAACTAAAATGGATTTTATATTCTATTATTTCAGAGTTAGTTGCAGTTTCTACTTCCTTACTTCCTTTTTTGAAAAATAGATTAATTCTACAAAAAGATTTTTCCACCTTTATTGAAAAATAATCAACATATTATAATTTGTAAATATAAGAAATGATTTCTTATAACATTGCAAACTTTTAACATTGTGTAAATTTTGTACAATTTGATAAATTGGCATACATCTGTATTGCAATATAATCTATATAAAAATGTTAATACATCTACTATCTCATATAGTTGCCACTGTTTTTTATGCATGTATGGTAAGGAATTTTAAGATCTACTCTCTTAGCAACTTTTATGTATATAGTACAGTAGAGATAAACTTCAGAGGACTTGTGGGTTTTGTTCCAGACCGCCTCAATAAAGTGATTATCTCAATAAACTAAGTCAAATTATTATTTTTTTTTTTTTTGGTTTCCCAGTGCAAATGAAAAATTATGTTTCCCAGTGCATATAAAAAATAAACACTATACTGTACTGTTCAAAAGCATTATGTCTTTAAGGATAAACAGTGTATATACCTTAAGTAAACTAGTTCTGAGTTTTCAGTGGGTCATAATTACTGATCACAGATCACCATAACAAATACAATAATAATGAAAAATCTTGAAATATTCCAAGAATTACCAACATGTGACAGAGAGACACAAAATGAACAAATGTCGTTAGAAAAATGGTGGCAGCAGACCTCTTTTATACAAGATTGCTATAAACTTTCAACTTGTAAGAATGTGATATATGCAAAGTTTAATAAAGGGAAGCACAATAAAAATGAATGTATATATTATTAACTATGATCATCATGCTGTACATTAGATCCCCAGAACTTTTTCATATTATAGTTGCAAGTTTGTACCCTTTGACCACCTTATTCCACCCCAGGTTCACCTCTTGTCAACTCAACTCTAAGTTTCCATTAGTTTGCTTTTTCTTCAGATTCTGTATGTAAGGGATATCATAATACATAAATTAAAATATATATAAAATCTTTGAAATATTTCACTCAGTATAATACCTTCAAGATCCATCCATGCTGTTGTAAATGGCAGTATTTCTTAATTTTTCATGGTTCAGTAGTATTCCATAGTATATATTTACCATACTTATTTTATTCTTTCATCCATTAATGGATACTGAAGTTATTTCCATCTCTTGCTTAGAGTTAATAATTTTATAAAGAACATAAGAGTGCAGATATGTCTTCGAATAGTGACTTCGTTTCCTTTAGATATATACCTAGAGGTGGGATTACTGAATCATATGGTAATTTTACTTTTAATAATATGAATAATCTCCATACTGTTTTCCATACAAATTTATATCCCTATCACAGTGCATAAGTTCCCCATTTTCCCCAATATTTACCAAAATTTGTTAGTTTTAATTTTTTGGTAGGATATATTCTAATAGGTAGTAATATCTTGTTGTGTTTTTCAGACGTAAACAACAACAACAACAACATAATGACTTTGCCCTGAGTTTTTACGTTGAACACTTTTTAATGCTCCTGTTGGTCATTTATATAACTTTTTTGAAAAAAAAAAGCCTTTGATATTCTTTTGCTATATTTTTAATTATATATTTTTTTCTATTTGTATGTGTTGGTTATTAACCTCTTTTCAGATATAAGATTTGTAAGTATTTTCTTCCATTCTGTGGATTGTGTTTTCATTCCCTTTTGTTTTTTTTTTGGCAATGCAGAAACTTTAGTTTGATGTAATACCATGTATTTATTTTTGCTTCTTTTGCTTGTGTTTTTGGCCTGGTATCCAAAAAACTATTGGCAAGACCAATGTCAAGGAGAATTTTTCCTATGTTTTCCTTTAGGAAATTTAGTTTCATGCATCACATTTAAGTCTTTAATCTATTTCAAGTTAAGATTTATGAATGATATAAGGTTCCCGTTTAATGCTGGTTTATGTGACTATTCAGTTTTAAATATCATTTATTGAACAGACTATCTTTACCCATTATATATGTTGGCCCCTGTCAAATATTAGGTGACTGTATGAAAGGATTTATTTCTGGACTCTCAATTCTGTTCTACTTGTTTATTGGTCTGTTTTTATGCCAGTATACTTTATTGTTTTGAGCATGAGGGCTTTGTAGTATAGTTTCAAATCAAGAAGTGTAATTTCGCTTCTTCATTCTTTCTCAGAACTGCTTTAATTATTTGTTGTCTTTTATGGTCTCATATAAATTTTAGGATTCTTTACTTACTTCTGTAAAAAAAATATTGGATTTTTTAAAAAGATTATTTATTTATTTATTTGACAGAGAGAGATGACAAGCAGGTAGAGAGGCAGGCAGAGAGAGAAGAGGTAGCATCTTCGTGCTGAGCTGAGAGCCTGATGCAGGGCTCGATCCCAGGATCCTGGGATCATGACCTGAGCCGAAGGCAGCGGCTTAACCCACTGAGCCACCCAGGCGCCCCTAACATTGGATTTTTGATAGGAATTGAATTTACAGATGGTTTTCGGTAGTATGGATATTTTAACAATGTTAATTCTTACCATTCATAAATATGAGCTATCTTTCCATTTATGTCTCCTTCAAATTCTTTATCAATGTCATAGTTTATGGGGTACAGATCTTTCATCTTCTTAGTTAAATCTTTTCCTAAGTATTTTATTATTTTTGATGCTATTGTGAATTAGATTGTTCTCTTTATTTTTTCAGATAGTTCATCATTAGAGTGTTAAAATGCTCCTGTCTTGTGCTTACTTTGGCAGCACATATACTAAAATTGGAATGATGCAGAGAAGATTAGCCTGATCACTGAGCAAGGATGACATGAAAAACTATTATAAAAAAATGAAACAAAACAAAATTCCTGTCTTTTATATATTGATCTTGTATTTGGCAGCTTTATTAAATTTGTTTATTCAAAATTTTTTGTGAAGTTTTTAGGATTTTTTTACATGTAAGTTCATGTTATCCAAAAAAAGAAAATTTTACTTCTTCCTTTTTTTTTTTTTTTTTTTGGAGTCTTTTATTTCTTTGTGTTCCTTGTTTCTCTGGCTAGGACATCCAGTACTATGTCAAATGAGAGTAGTGAAAGTGGACACACTTGTCTTTTTTCTGATCTTTAAGGGGAAAACTTTCAAACTTTTTTGATTGAATATGAGATTAGCTCTGGGCTTGGGCTTGCAATATGTGTTTTTTCTTTAATGGATTTTTTAAATTATTTTTAAAATTTTTTTATAAACATATAATGTGTTTTTATCCCTAGGGGTACAGGTCTGTGAATCACCAGGTTTACACATTTCACCGCAGTCACCATCACTCATCATAGCACCTGCTCTCCCCAATGTCCATACCCCCACCATCCTCTCCCAACACACCTCCCCCCAGCAACCCTCATTCTGTTTTGTGAGATTCAGTCTTTTATGGTTTGTCTCCCTCCCAATCCCATCTTCTTGTATTTTTCTTTTCGTAGGCCCGAAACCGCCTATGTTGCATCTCCACTTCATCATATCAGGGAGATCATATGATAGTTGTCTTTCTCAGATTGATTTATTTCGCCAAGCATAATACCCTCTAGTTCCATCCATGTCATCACAAATAGCAGGATTTCATTTTTTTGATGGCTGCACAGTATCCCATTGTACATATATACCACATCTTATTTATTGATTGATCTGTTGAAGGACATTTAGGTTCTTTCCATAGTTTAACTATTGTGGACATTGCTGCTATAAACATTTGGGTGCATGTGCCCCTTCAGAATGCCACGTTTGTATCTTTAGGGTATATACCCAGTACTACAATCACTGGGTCATAGGGTAGTTCTATTTTCAGCTTTTTGAGGCACCTCCATGCTGTTTTCCAGAGTGGTTGCACCAGCTTGCATTCCCACGTACAGTGTAGGAGGGTTGCCCTTTCTCCACATCCTTGCCAGCATCTGTCATTGACTGACTTGTTCGTTTTAGCCATTCTGAAAGGTGTGAGGTGGTATCTCATTCCGGTTTTGATTTGTATTTCCCTGATGCCGAGTGATGTGGAGCATTTTTTCATGTGTCTGTTGGCCATTTGGATGTATTCTTTGCAGAAATGTCTGTTCATGTCCTCTGCCCATTTTTTCATTCGATTATTTGTTCTTAGGGTGTTGAGTTTGATAAGCTCTTTATAGATTTTGGATAGATACTGGCCCTTTATCTCGTATGTCATTTGCAAATATCTTCTCCCAGATAACTTCTGACAGTCATCTTTTGGCTTTGTTAACTGTTTCCTTTGCTGTGCAAAAGCTTTTTGATCTGATGAAATCCCAGTAGTTCATTCTTGTCCTTGCTTCTCTTGCCTTTGGCGATGTTCCTAGGAAGAAGTTGCTGCTGCTGAGGTCAAAGAGGTTGCTACTTGTTCTCTCCTCAAGGATTTTAATGGATTCCTTTCTCACATTATGCTTCTTCATCCATTTCCAGTGTATTTTCATGTGTGGTGTAAGGAAATGGTCCAATTTCATTTTTCTGCATGTGGCTGTTCAATTTCCCCAACACCATTTGTTGAAGAGGCTGTCTTTTTTCCATAGGACATTCCTTCCTGCTTTGTTGAAGATTAGTTGACCATAGAGTTGAGGGAGTATTTCTGGGCTCTCTATTCTGCTCCATTGATCTATGTCTGTTTTGGGGACAGTTCCCTACTATCTTGATGATGACAACTTTGTAATAGAGCTTGAGGTCTGGAATTGTGATGCCAACAACTTTGGCTTTCTTTTTCAATATTCCTCTGGCTATTCGAGGTATTTTCTAGTTCCATCTATATTTTAGGATGATTTGTCCCATTTCTTTGAAAGCAATGGATGGGATTTTGATAGGGATTGCATTAAATGTGTAGATTGCTTTAGGTAGCATAGACATTTTCACAATATTTGTTCTTCCAATACAGGAGCATGGAACATTTTTCCATTTCTTTGTGTCTTCTTCAATTTCTTTCATGAGTACTTTAGAGTTTTCTGAGTATAGATTCTTTGTTAGGTTTATTCCTAGGTATCTTAGGGTTTTGCGTGCAGTTGTAAATGGGATTCACTCCTTAATTTCTATTTCTTCAGTCTTGTTGGTATAAAAAAAATGCAACCAATTTCTGTTCATTGATTTATATCCTGACACTTTACAGAACTTCTATACAAGTTATAGCAGATTTGGAGTGGAGTCCTTTAAGTTTTCCACATACAGTATCATATCATCTGCAAACAGGGATAGTTTGACTTCTCTTCTGCCAATTTGGCAAAATTTGGATGGATTTAATTTCTTTTTGTTGTCTGATTGCTGAGGCTAGGACTTCGAGTACAATGTTGAATAGCAGTGGTGATAACGGACATCCCTGCCGTGTTCCTGACCTCAGCGGAAAAGTATTCAGCTTTTCTCCATTGAGAATGATATTTGCAGTGGGTTTTTCATAGATGGCTTTGATAATATTGATAATATGTGCCCTCTATCGCTACACTTTGAAGAGTTTTTTTTTAAGATTTAATTTATTTATTTGACAGAGAGAGAGATCACAAATAGGCAGAGAGAAAGACAGAGAGAGAGATGAGGAGAAGCAGGCTCCCTGCTGAGCAGAAAGCCCAATGCAGGACTCGATCCCAGGCCCCTGGGATCATGACCTGAGCCGAAGGTAGAGGCTTAACCCACTGAGCCACCCAGGCGCCCCCACTTTGAAGAGCTTTAATCAGGAATGGATACTGCACTTTGCCAAATGCTTTTTCAGCATCTATGGAGAGTATCATATGGTTCTTGTTCTTTCTTTTTTTGATGTGTTGTATCACATTTATTGATTTGCAGATGTTGAACCAACCTTGTAGCCCTGGAATAAATCCCAGTTGGTCGTGGTGAATAATCCTTTTAATGTACTGTTGAATCTTATTGGCTAGTATTTTGGTGAGAATTTTCGCATCTGTGTTCATCAAGGATATTGGTCTGTAGTTCTCTTTTTTGATGGGATCCTTGTCTGGTTTTGGGATCAAGGTGATGCTGGCCTCAGAAAAAAAAAGAGTTTGGGAGTTTTCCTTCCATTTCTATTTTTTTGGAACAGTATCATGAGAATAGGAATTAATATTTCTTTAAATGTTTGGTAGAATTCCCCTGGGAAGCCATCTGGCCCGGGGCTTTTGTTTGTTTGGAGATTTTTGATGACTGTTTCAATCTCCGTACTGGTTATGGGTCTGTTCAGGTTTTCTATTTCTTCCTGGTTCAGTTGTGGTAGTTTATATGTTTCTAGGAATGTATCCATTTCTTACAGATTGTTGAATTTGTTGGCGTAGAGTTGCTCATAGTATGTTCTTATAATTGTTTGTATTTCTTTGGTGTTGGTTGTGATCTCTCCTCTTTCATTCATGATTTTATTTATTTGGGTTCTTTCTCTTTTCTTTATGATAAGTCTGGAAAGGGGTTTATCAATCTTATTAATTCTTTCAAAGAACCAGTTTCCTAGTTTCGTTGATTTGTTCTACTGTTTTTTTTTTTGTTGTTGTTGTTGTTGGTTTTTTGTGGTTTTTGTTTGTTTGTTTCTATTTCATTGATTTCTGCTCTGATCTTTATTATTCCTCTTCGCCTGCTGGGTTTAGGCTTTCTTTGTTGTTCTTTCTCCAACTCCTTTAGGTGTAGGGATATGTTGTGTATTTGAGATCTGAGAGAGAAGCGTGGTTGCACACGTCTGTCACTGCACTCCCCAGGAGCAAGTCTGGGGAAGGCACAGCACGCCGCCCCCAGAGAAAAGAAGGAGCCGTTGGCCTTGTGGTCGGGAAAAGGACGGAAAGCAGGGTAGATTGCCATGGCAGGAAGAGCAGGCCGGTGGCAAGACAAGTGTCACCCGCTCCCTGTGCGGAGAGATGGAAGCCTGGCTGCTAAGGAGACATGAGGGGATGACTAGGGCAGGGACGCGTGCTCCACTCTGAGGAAGGAGTGTGGGCAGAAGGCAGGCCTGTCCTGTGCCTCTGGTCCCAAGGGGACAGCATCTCCTTGAACACCTGTCCATAGGGCAGACTTGGGCTAGCTACCAGGCGTCATACCCAGAACTCGCAGAAACAGCACCCTCGAGAAACGGGCAGTCAGATGCCATCTTCCTCCAACATGTGACAGCGTTTACGGTGGCAGGGAGTTTCCGGGGTTGAATGGGGACAATTCCCCAAAGCTCCCCATTCCAGTGAACGGGCGGTGTTCAGGGATCCTGTCTCCTCTCCTCTCCTGTGGGGAAGGCACTGGCCTTGTCCGCGAATCCGCCTGAGGTCCAGTGCCAAAGGCCAAGACTTGCCTACACCGGGAGATGGTATTGTGCATAGAGTGCCATCTTAGGCCATGCACGCTGCTGCAGGGTTTTGACTGTGTCTGCTTAGTTCGGCCTGGCAGGGTGAACCCAGGGCGCCAACATGGAGCCCGGGAAAGCAAGGTCCAAGAGACACCAGCTCTCCCGCGACTCTTCTTACTTGATGCGACAGAGCGAACACCCAAAGCCTTTCTGAGAAGCAGCAGCGAAGTTCGGATCGTCCCAAGCTGAAAACCTCTGCGAAAGCATAGCAGTCGCTGGGAAATCAGAGTCGGTTCTGAGAGCTGCTGTTGCTGCTTGCCTGACCCTAGTATTCGCAGCATGATGGGAGAAACCATCATAGTGCGAAAGCCTCTTTGCCCTGGCATCCCCTCTGGGAAAGCACAGCATTCTTTGGGAAATGAGTCCGGTCTGAGGGATGCTCCTGTTTGCCTGAGCTGGTCTCCTCAGCACGGTGTAATAAACCCGCATGGAGCGAAATCCTCTATGCCTGGGAATCCCCTCTGCCTGAGAGAGAAGCGCGGTTGTGCCTGTGGAAAGAGCCGTAAGCAAAGGGACCTGTTTTTCAGTGCGGTCACCAGGAGCATGTCTGTGGAAGCTGCAGTACACTACCCGTGGAAAAGAGCAGGAGTCGTTGGCCTTCTGGTCTGGAAAAGGTTGCGAAACAGGAGAGCCGACCCTGGGATGAACAGTGGCCGGTGGAAATACAAGTGTCACTCGCTCCCAGAGCAGAGAAACAGAAGCCTGGCTGCTAAGGAGACAGGAGAGGATGAGTAGGACAGGGCGCGTGCTCCACTCTTAGGAAGGAGTCTGGACAGAAAACATGTCTGTCCTGAACCTCTGGGCCCAAGGAGACAACAGCTCCTTGGCCACCTGTCCCTGGGGCAGACATGCACTAGCCACCAGGCGCCTACGCTGAACTCGCAGAAACAGCTCCTGAAATAACGGGGTGTCAGATGCCGTTTTCTTCCAGGATGTGTAAGCTTGGAGGAGGCACCCGGTCTAAGGGGAAGGAGTGGGCACAGTCCCCCAAAGCTCCCTAATCTGTGCATAGGCCGAGTGCAGAGATCCTGTCGCCTCACCTCTCCTGTGGTGAAGGCACTGGCCTAGACCCCGAGGCTGCCTGAGAGCCGGAGCAAAAGGCAAAACCTAACCTACCCCAGGAGATGGTCATAGGCATAGAGTGCCATGATAGGCCAAGCACGCTGATGCAGGGTTGTGACTGTGTCTGATTAGTTCGGCATAGCAAGGTGAATCCCGGGCTTAAAGTAGGAGACCAGGAAAGCAAGTCCCAAGAGGCACCAGCTCTCCCGCGGCTATTCTTCCCTGCCGCGCAGAGTGAATACCCAAAGACTTTCTGAGGAAGCAGCAGCGAAGAGCTATTCGCCCAAGCCAAAGCTTCTGCGAGAGCACAGAATTGGCTGAGAAATGTTCTGCCGGCTGCTTCTGCTTGCCAGAGCCCAGTCTCGCGGTTGGAGAAACCCGCATACAGCGAAAGCCTCTTTGCCTGGGCATCTCCCCTGGGAAAGCACAGCGTTCCTTGGGAAATCAGAGTTGGGTTGGGGATGCTGCTGCTGCTTGCCTGATCTAGTGTCCGCAGCTCGGTGGAAGATACCCGCATGGAGCGAAATACTCTTTGCCCTAGCATCCCCTCTGCCTGAGAGAGAAGCCAAGTGTGGGGAAGGCACAGCACGCCGCCCCCGGAGATGAGAAGGAGCCGTTGGCCTTGGGGACGGGAAACGCTTGGGAAGCAAGGTAGCCTGCCGTGGCACGAACAACAGGGCGGTGGCAAGACAAGTGTCATCCGCTCCCTGTGCGGAGAGATGGAAGCCTGGCTGCTTAGGAGACATGAGGGAAAGACTAGGGCAGAGGCGAGTGCTCCACTCTTAGGAAGGAATCTGGGCAGAGAGCATGCCTGTCCTGAGCCTCTGGTCCAAGGAGACAGCATCTCCTTGGCCACCTGTCCCTGGAGCAGATATGCGCTAGCCACCAGACGCCTACGCTGAACTCGAAGAAACAGCTCCCTGAAATGACGGGGAGTCAGATGCCGTCTTCCTCCAGGATGTGGAAGCTTGGAGGAGCCACGGGGTTTAAGAGGAAGGAGTGGGCACAGTCCCCCAAATCTCCCTAATCTGTGCACGGGCCATGTGCAGGGATCCTGCAGCCTCCTCTCTCCTGTGGTGAAGGCCCTGTCCTAGACCCCGAGTCTGCCTGAAAGCCGGAGCAAAAGGCAAAGCCTAACCTACCCCTCGAGATGGTCATAGGCATAGAGTGCCATGCTCGGCCAAGCACGCTCCTGCAAGGGTGTGACTGTGTCTGCTTAGTTCGGCAAAGCAACGTGAATCCCGGGCGTAACCTCGGAGCCCGGGAGAGCAAGTCCCAAGAGGCACGAGCTCTCTTGCGGCTCTACTTCACTGCCGCGCAGAGTGAACACCCAGAGCCTTCCTGAGGAAGAAGCATCGAAGTGCGGTTCGTGCCATGCTGAAAATCTCTGGGAAAGCATAGCAGTAGCTGGGAAATTAGAGTCGGATCTGAGGGCTGTTGTTGATGCTTGCTTTATCCTAGTATATGCAGCACGATGGGAGAAACCCGCATGGAGCGAAAGCCTCTTTCCCCTGGCATCCACTCTGGGAAAGCACAGCATTCTTTGGGAAATCAGAGTCCGGTCTGAGGGATGCTCCTGTTTGCGTGAGCTGGTCTCCTCAGCACGGTGTAATAAACCCGCATGGAGCGAAATCCTCTATGCCTGGGCATCCCCTCTGCCTGAGAGAGGAGCGCAGTTGCGCCTGTGGAAAAAGCCTTAAGTAAAGGAACACGTTTTTCACTGCGGTCCTCAGGAGCATGTCTGTGGAAGGTGCAGCACACTGCCCGTGGAGAAGAGCAGGAACCGTTGGCCTTCTGGTCTGGAAAGGGTTGGGAAGCAGGAGAGCCGGCCCTGGCATGCCTGTCTCTCTGCTTACTTGTGATCTCTTTCTCTCTCTCTCTCTGTCCAATAAATAAAAAAATCTTTTAAAAAAGGCTGATGGTTGCTAAATTATGAAAACTGCTCCCTCCAAATGATGCTTCTTCATAAGGATTTAAGAATTTAAAATTGTAAGAATTTAAAATTGAAACTTGATTGTAGGATTTATCTTATAGAATAACATCAAGTGATGGCAGTTATTATTAGTTCTGAAGTATTTGTGATTCTGAATTCTTGGCCTCATTAGTAAATTTATTTTTAATAAAGTATTATTTAATATATAATAATATATATAATATACTATATATAACATATATAATATATATAAGAAATTCATTCATTTATTTTTTATTTATTATTATGTATTTACTTATTAACTAAAACACAAGAAAATGAATGACCTGATTGAAAAATTGGCAAGGACTGGAACAGACACCTCACTGAAGAAGATATTGAGATGGCAATAATGATATAAAAAGATGCTGTGATGATCCACAGCATGTCTAATTAAGAAATTGTAAATTAAAAGAACAATGAGGGGCGCCTGGATGGCTCAGTGGGTTAAGCCGCTGCCTTTGGATCAGGTCATGATCTCAGGGTCCTGGGATCGAGTTACACGTTGGGCTCTCTGCTCAGCAGGAGCCTGCTTCCCTTTCTCTCTCTCTCTGACTGCCTCTCTGTCTTCTTGTGATCTCTCTCTGTCAAATAAATAAATAAAATCTTTTTTAAAAATAAATAAATAAATAAAACAATGATATATCACTACACATTTATTAGAATGGCTAAAATCTAAAATACTGACAATATAAAATGCTTTTGACGATGAGGAACAAGAGAAACACTCATTCATTCTGGTGAGATCACCAAAATGGTGCTACCCTTTGGAGAACAGTTGGGCAGTTTCTTACAAAACTAAACATATTCTTACCATATGATCGAGCAATCGTGCTCCTTGGTACTCACCCAAAAGAGCGAAAACTTTGTGTACACAGAATCCTGCATATAAACCTGTGTTTGTACCAGCTTTACCCATAAGTGCCAAGAGTTGGAAGTAACCAAGATGTCCTTCAGGAGGAGAATGGATAGATAAACTGTGGTCCATTGAAACAATGGGATATGATTCAGCGATAAAGAGAAATGGCTATCAAGCAATGAAAAGACATGGAACAAACTTAAAATCCGTCATAATAAGTGAAAGAGGTCAATTTGAAAAAGCTTCATGTTGCAAGGTTCCAGCTATATGACCTTCTAGAAAAGGCGGAACTATGCAAATGGTATAAAGGTCAGCGGTTTGTAGCAGTTAGGAGAGGAGGAGGATGAACAGGCAGAGCACAGAGGACTTTTAGGCCAGTGAAAATGTTCTGTATGATATGTGTGATATTTTAGATACATATCGCTACACAGTTGTCAAAATGCATAAGATACTATACCAAGAGTGAACTCTATGAGAAAAGGTTTTTTTAAGATTTTATTTATTTATTTGACAGGCATCAAAGCAGGCAGAGAGGCAGGCGGGGAAATCGGGGGTTGGGGGAAAGCAGGCTCCCTCTCAAGCAGAGAGTCTGGTCTGGGGCTCGATCCCAGGACCGTGAGATTATGACCTGAGCCGAAGGTAGAAGCCTTAACCCACTGAGCCACCCTGGTGCCCCACCAAGAGTGAACTCTAATGTAAACTGTGGACTTTGGGGTGTTAATGATGTGTCAGAGTAGGGTCAATGAGCGTGAAAATTTATCACCGTGATACAGGATGTTGATAATGGGGAAGGCTGTGTGTATGTGGGGTAAGGGAATTTTACTTTGACCCCAAACTACTCTAAAAAATGCAGTCTGTTAAAAAAAAAACTTTATAATGCAATATAATACAAAACAAGAATGCAATCAAGAGAGAAATAATGTTTAAAGAGAACGAAGAACTTCAGTAATGTGTACCTAGGGATTTTGATTGCACATTTGTAGGAAGTTCACATTGTCATTAGCAATTGTTTATCTGTGAAGTAGAAGTAACATAAAGAGTGATGAAAACTCAAAAACGCAACACTAAAAAAATGCCATCTATGGGCTCTTAAAAAATGGAAAAAAATTTGCTTGGCTTTTTAAGCGTTGTGGGGAATGAAGGGACAGAATTTAAATTCAGCTTTATAAAAGATTGGATAATATGTTTCTACAAAGAAGGCTCCTCTGAGTAACATAGAAATGAACATGGTAGCAGAAAGTGGAAAAAAGGTTACATCTCTTGTGAGCTCACGTTCTCTGAAACTCTTTCACTTAGTGGAGACAGTAACTGTTCAATGAATAGCAAATGGAAATCTTTCAGATTCCCGGGATTTTCACTAAGAATCGTGAATGGATTTTTAAAAAAATATATAAAGAATGTCTACAGTGCAAGTACCTGCAAATAACTGACATTTTGGAGAGAATATTTTAATCAGCAGAGAAGGTAAAAATGAAAAAAGTTGCACAATCAGAGTAAACATATGGGATTAAAAATAAAAGATAAAAAAATTTTTTAAAGGACTTTAAACAAAAGTCCTTTTTAAGAGACAGTTGGCTGTTTAAACAAAAAGTACAACTCACTAAGAGAATCACCGCATTATTTACTGGGGTAGAAGGACCTGGAATGTGGAAAGGCCCATTCTGCAGTGGAAAAAATAGAATCACTAACAGGCCTCATGCCTTGCACAGCCAGTGGCTAGAATCCCTACCCCATGAGACCCTGTGCTAGAAGGCCGCTAGAACCATCTCAACTATATTAGTCTTTCTTGGAAGCCAACAAGTATGTGCCCAGTTAAGAGCACGGTAACAATAAGTCACGTTAAGTTATAATGATTATAGATATCTTTAAAAGCCTTGTCAAGTTACTTTTTGAGTAACCCTCACCCCACCCTTAGAGAAATTTATCTGTGGTTCACCTCTTTGAAATACCTCATTGTTGTTCCACATTTACCATAGCCAAAAAAAAAAAAAAAAAAAAGCTTTTTATTAACAAAGTGTTCAGAAGGGGGCGCCACTGTAAACAATGAGAGTTTTCGCTGCCGGGACAGTTTTGTTGCAGAAACAGCTGAAAGCACTCAGGTCAGACAGAGCCAAGGGCTGGAGGGATTTTTAAAATTACAAAAACCGAACCAAATCAAACCAAAACAAAAATCAAAACCAATGGCCAAGATTTCAAACATTCTCCTAAGACATGCGAGTGACTTGATCAATATATTTATATATTTATATTTGAAGAAGGAACTATTTGATGCAGCAAATCCACGTTGATTAAAAATGACCAGATATGGGGGCTGCTGGGTGGCTCAGTGGTTTAGGGCTCTGCCTTCGGCTCAGGTCATGATTTCAGGGTCCTGGGATGGAGCCCCACATTGGGCTCTCTGCTCAGCGGGGAGCCTGCTACCCCCCCCCCTTCTCTGCCTGCCTCTCACCTACTTGTGATCTGTCTGTCAAATGGGTAAATAAGATCTTTAAAAAAGAATTACTAGGTGTGAAATATTCGAGGGTATGGGAAGGAAAATGATTTCACCTGATCTGACTAGGAAGTGGTTGAAGCCTGAATTAAAGTGCTATAAAAAGAGTAAAGACCTGGGAAATATATGGGGAAAAAATCCCTAGAAAAACAATAATAACTGGCTGCACTTTATTGATCCAGATCCTGCGGTAGGCAAAGAAGAGCTGGTTTTAGCCAGAGGATGATCTCCGTTTGTCTTCATGATCTGGCATTTCCTGCAAGCCAGGCATGGGGCTCTGCACTAGAGCTGCAAATGCTGGGGGGCCCTCACTGTCCCTTTACTCTTCTCAGCGGGACAACGGGCATGTCCATGGTGCAGTGTGACAGGTTTTACCACAGGGAGATAAAAGACTGCCAAGGGTAGGTTGGAGCTGGGAAAAGCCACTTAGGAACAGATTTTCATGGGAGGTGATAGACAAGGGCAAAGCGAAGAATGAGGATGAGTGTGTCAAGTTTCAAAGTGCCAGGACGCAGCACAGTGCATTCGGGAATCTACAGCAAGTTCATGACAACGGACAGCTGATCTGGCAGCATCACCTGGGGATGGAGGCTGAGCCCCGGGGTTAACACTGGGGGTGAGATGGTTTGTATACTATGCCGAGGAGGTGAGGTACTACACTGTGGGGGCACAGGGAGCTACCGGAGGATTTCAAATATCAGAATCGTAACCATAATAGAGTATTTAATTGCATCCTAGCTTTCATCAAGGGTAAGATGCACTACAGTTTATGTTCAACTAAGAAAGAGAAATGTTGTCAGTTAAACTAGGATATGTCATCAAGTGCAAGGTGAGTGCCACCTTAAGAGATATTAGAATGGGGGGGGGAGGACAAATCTTAGAACAAGTAAACTGTGGTACTAGAATAATTAAGAAAGTTCGAACTCTTGGATCAACAAAAAAAGTGATTATTGCATCCCATGTGCCCCAAACTATATTAAGTCTTAGAACAAGAGACGTTCACATCTTGATGCCCCGCAGCTGTTAGACCCAAGGTACAGAGGGCAGTAGCCAACGACCAGCAGGCCCCAAGTGCCATGTGCAGAATCTAAGAGCAACTGCCTTTGAGGGAGGAAACGGTTGAGAGTGGGCTTTCTGAGGTAGAGAACTACTAGCTGGGAAAGTAGGAAAATTGACCCAGAATCGGAATTGATGCCCCTACATGACAGAGTTGGTGAAACTTCCCTTCTCAGAGATCTTGAGGCTCCTCAGAAATGTATTTTTCATTTTAGATGGAACATTCAGGATAAATATGATGTGTTTGAGTTCCTGGTTCTCTCATCAAGACTGTTTCTTAGGCTTCACTGGTACAAGAAAAAGGTTTTGATAGTCCAGGGTAAATCCTGACAAAAGCAAAGCACGGTATCTATGAAATCTAACCACTCAGAAGAGAACAACAGATAAAAGGCCAGGCCGACCTGACCCTGCATGATATGTAAGGTTGGTCCGGCAACAGGGGTAGAGGGGAAGTGCCCATCTCCTGCTAGAAGAGCTAGAGAGGACCCCTTCTGGAGACCCACCAGGAGAGGAGAGCAGTAGGTACTGATGATGAAGAATATTTTAATCAGCAGAGAAGATAAAAATGACAAAGTTCCAGGATCAGAGTAAACATATGGGATTAAAAAATAAAAAATAAAAAAAAGATTTTTTTGAAAGAAATTTTTTTTAAAGAAATTTAAACAAAATTCCTTTTTAAGAGACTGTTGGCTGTTTAAACCAAAATTACAAATCACTGAGAGAATCGCCGCATTATTTATTGGGGTAGAAAGGACCTGGAATGTAGAAATACCCATTCTGCAGAGGAAAAAATAGAATCACTAACAGGCCTCATGCCTTGCACAGCCAGTGGCTAGAATCCATGCCTCATGAGACCCTGTGCTAGAAGGCCGCTAGAACCATCTCAACTATGTTGGTCTTTCTTGGATGCCAACAAGTGTTTGCCCAGTTAAGAGCAGGGTAACAATCAGTCACGTTATGTTATAATGATTGTCAATATCTTTAAAAGCCTTGTCAAGTTCCTTTTTGAGTAACCCTCACACCACCCTTAGAGAAATTTATCTGTGGTTCACCTCTTTGAAATACCTCATTGTTGTTCCACATTTAAGACACAATGAAGAAAAAAAAATTGACAATGAGTTCCAGATTTTAAAAGTCACTTGCCATTCAATCCAAATTGTGAGTTTGATCGGTTACCGAACACCTTATAATGCACCCCGGTAATTTTACAGAGATTATTTTTTCTTACCAATTCTTGATTATTCTGTCTTGCAATGCAGAGAAAGCTAACTAATTTAAAATAAACTTCCGTTAATTTTGATTGTCATAAACTTAAAATTGATTAATTTCCATATACAGAGTATAAATGTTCACAATTTACATTAAATATATATTCTGTGTATACCTTGGAAAAATTATACTGAAAATTGAAATTAAAATGATGTTGTATATAGCTGCAAGAAGCCACCTGTCCCATTTCATCTTACTATATAAGTTGTGTCAGGTAATTTATAAAATCCCTACTGCATAACAAATCTATTTTTTGTTGGAGTGGGTAGTAATGTTTCTTCTTATTTCTAAATAAGAGTTGGTCTATGAGTGCATCTGCAACTGTATTTTTCCTAAGTGGCTTCATGGTCTTGAACCGAGAAAGCTCAGGACATTAAACATCAAAATAATATAATTAGACATCTAGGAAATGCAATTAAAATGACACTGAGATATCACTACACACTTATCATAATGGCTGAAATAAAATATAATGACAAGACCAAAAGAAAAAATATAGCATTTGATTATACACAATGGCAAGTTGTACCATAACTTAACCATCTCAGACTAGTGTAGTGTTAAATTTGTTTTTCTAAGCAATGTTTTGGGTCACTTACCACTTTTCAAGGATTTAAAGTGCTATCATTTTACTTAAAACTGTGAAATTTGGTCAGATTTAAATTTCAATTTATGTTTAAACATCCTGTAAACTGTGTTAAACTTTGACATTTTTTCCCTCTGTTCAGTGAATAACACTATATCATATTTTGAAAAATACACTAATTTTCATTTTGAAAAATATCCCTTTTTCCTCTTATGGTGATTATTAATATGAATTAATAGTAGAATTTGATATGGTTCCATATGACCATAAATACTTTATTGTATATTATCAAATTTAATAATGAATATAATGTACTTCTTTGGACAATTTTTAAAGACCAGTCTACTCTTAAAAAAAAAAAATGGAGACGCACTTCTTCAGTTCACACAAATTTCATTTTATTATATAACCTCAGATAAATTTCAACAAATCATAATTTATTAAAATTATGTCTACTTAAAAATCACACAGAAGAGTAAAACCATCAAAAATAAAAATAAAAACACACAACACACACACATCACCCATGTATTGGCAAATCACAATTGCTGTAACAATACATTAGACATTTCACTTTTAAGGGCTATCAAAATTTCCATCATTGACAAAAAGATTTGTAACCAAATGGACTGATTTTCTAGAATCCAAGAAAAAGTCTCCTAGGGTTTATATAAATATTTGAACAAATACTTCTTAAATTTAGGAAATTCAGAACATACGATTAAAGAATATTTGCAGTGCAGACTATATTCAATCCTTCCTTCCAAAAATACCTTTGAGTACATAATTCTGTTTTCTCTATCTAAATTGACCTGTCCTCCAAGGAAGTTTTCTAAAATGTGTGTCTCTGTGTGATAAATGTTCTAAGACCTAACACGCTTCATTGTATTTTTACTGTGCTCTCAAATTTAATCAATAATTTGGCTTGATGTATAATATCTAGTTTCAAATATATTTTCCATCTATACAAACACACAGCTGTCTCCTTTATATGCTATTACTATTGAGAATTCTGCTGTCAGTATTATTCTTGTACATTTTATGTGATCTGTTCTTCTCTTAGGCATCATTTATGCTCTTCTCTGTTTTTGACATTCTTAAAACTCACCATAATATATATGAGTGTTTTTTTTAAAGATTTTATTTATTTATTTGACAGAAAGAAATCACAAGTAGTTGGAGAGGCAGGCAGAGAGAGACAGAGGAGGAAGCAGGCTCCCCGCCGAGCAGAGAGCCACATGTGGGACTGGATCCCAGGACCCTGAGATCATGACCTGAGCCGAAGGCAGCGGCTTAACCCACTGAGCCACCCAGGTGCCCTATATGAGTGGTTTTTTGTGTGTGTGGCTTTTGTTTTGTTTTGTTTCTGATTTCTCATGTTTGGCATCATTTTAAGTCTGGTATCTTTTATCTTTCTTTAATTCTCCAAAATTTATCTCAATACTTATTTAAATATTTTCTTTCTTTTTTTTCTCTTCTGCTGCATTTGGGCAGAAGTCATTAATTTGTTTGTTTGTTTGTTTTTCCCAACTCACTTATTCATTTTACAGCAATATTCATCTTAGTCTCCATTTATTGTATTCTTTATTTCAACAATTTTCACTTAATTTATATTCACAGTATAGTATCTTTCTTTTCTTTGTATATGTATATCATTATTTTATCATATACATTTAAGCTATTTTTAAAAATATTTTATTTATATATTTGAAAGTGGGAAATCACAAGTAGGCAGAGAGGCAGGCAGAGAGAGAGGAAGGGAAGCAGGCTACTTGCTGAGCAGAAAGCCTGATGTGGGGCTTTATCCAAGGACCCTGAGATCATGACTTGAACCGAAGGCAGCAGCTTACCCACTGAGCCACCCAGGTGCCCCTTTTAAGCTATTTTTTAAAAGTACAGTCATTCTTTTTTTTAAGATTTTATTTATGTATTTATTTATTTGACAGAGAGAGATAACAAGTAGATGGAGGGCAGGCAGAGAGAGAGAGAGAGAGAGAAGCAGACTCCCTGCTGAGCAAAGAGCCTGATGCAGGATTTGATCCCAGGACCCTGAGATCATGACCTGAGCTGAAGGCAGTGGCTTAATCCACTGAGCCACCTAGGCGCCCCTAAGCTATTTTTTAAATTCCTGTTCCAATAACACTTGGATTGCCATATAAAGTTAACCACATCATCTTTTTTAGGTAAGTAATTGTCCTTTTTATGTGCATAGTTATTTTGGTCCATGAGTTCAGCTCCTCTTAGGATCATCAAATCTCTGGAAAGTCTGGGTATGCTAAGATTTTCTAAGCAACAATAAAATACATTGAAACCTGGTAGCTTAATTATAATAATGTTTTCTTTCTCAATCATTCACAATAGCATTACATTCTGAGTAGCTTCCTTCTATTTTGTAGCTATAGTGTTTGGATAAACTTGAATTGTGATATCACTGTGATAATGTGAATTAGTCAGGGTTTTTCAGAGAATCGGGAAGAGAAAAAAAAAAAAGGAAGATATTCTCAAGGGCCAACTCTAGAAGTGACTATTAAAACATCTGTCCAAATTCAATTGACCAAACTCAGAAATGCCATCTCCAGTGAAATACAAAGAAGATTATATATAGTTCTGGGCACACACATCTCATTTGACCCAATGATGTACATCAATGAAAGACTGAAGGCCAATCACCACTCCATGGGAGAATTTAAAAATAAATTTACTAATGAGGCCAGGAATTCATAATCACAAACTTCAAATCTAATAATAACTGCCTTCAATTGATGTTATCCTGTAACATAAATCCTACGATCAAGTTTCAATTTTAAATTCTTACAATTTTATATTTTAAATTCTTAAATCCTTATGAAGAAGCATCATTTGGAGGGAGCAGTTTTCATAATTTATCATCCATCAGCCTTTTTTTTAAGATTTTATTTATTTATTGGACACAGAGAGAGAGATAGAGAGAGAGAGAGACAGATTACAAGTAAGCAGAGAGGCAGGCAAGCAGGGAGGGAAGCAGGCTTCCTTTTGAGCAGAGCCTGATGTGGGGCTGGATCCCAGGACCCAGAGACCATGACTTGAGATGAAGGCAGAGGCTTAACCCACCACCCACGTGATGAGAGAGCCCCTCAGGTGCCCCTCATCCATCAGCCTTAATTGTTTGGAGGAAAATGTGTGGATGAATAATGCCTTAGGGAGCTAATCTCTCTAAAGAATTTTCAAGTCTTTACCCCTTCAAGGTTTTTGTACAGTTCTGATAGCCTCTAAACATCCAGCTGATTTCTACAGTGACAGGCCTGTTAAAACCAGTCCTCAAACCAGGAATAGAGCTTGAAACATACCAGTCAAGAGCAACTTTGAGTCTTTTAAGGAATTTATCATCATTTCTTTGTTTTTGGTTCATATCTGAAATAGTTCTATATTACACTTCCATAATAATTTCTACAGAGCTGACTGGGAAGGAGGCATTCAGTTCCAGCTAGTTCCATATTTTGGTAAGAACTTTAATTCTATATAAAAAAAGAACATATTTTAGAGCGCCTGGGTGGCTCAGTGGCTCGAAATCTCTGCCTTCGGCTCAGGTTAGGATTCCAGGTTCCTGGGATTAAGTCCAATAGTGGGCTCTATTCTCAGCAGGGAGCCTGCTTCCATTCCTCACTCTCTGCCTGCCTCTCGGCCTTCCTGTGATCTCTGTCAAGGAAATAAATAAAATTTTTTAAAAAACATATTTTATACCAGTTATTCCTGTTTATTAACTAAGATACCACAATACATATAATACAAACAGTTGCTCTTTATTAATACTTTCAACCAAGATCAAAAATAATATGTCATCTTTTCTCCAAAACTTTTATATCATCTGATAGGTCAGATAGATATAAAATTACATTTAAAGTTTTAAAAATACCAGCAAATATTTTTATTTCAATTCAAATTTCAAAGAAAAGCTACTTTTCCAAACACGACTTTTTATATTATTTTTTTTTAATTTGTCGACAACTGATAAAATGTTTAGCGAGACTATAAATGTTAGATCGAAAAAAATTAATAATAGATGTAGGTTCAAATTATTATGTTCCATTAAAAATGATTTAGTCTTTGATGAACATCTGTTTGGTAATATGTTGTATCCAGATACAGTAAATTAATGACATGTATAAAATTATAGGGAAATGACACCTTCTGTTCCATTATGAGTAGAGCTTTTAAAATGCTATTTGTCACAACCTGTCATCTTGTCATTATGTAGCATTATGTAGCATTTAAAAAATGTATACTCTTCACTTTGAAGTCTTTTAGATATCTAAAATATGACATTCTATGGATTCTGTGTCCATATTCCTTTATTGCCAGTTTGAATAAATCCACATGCTTTGATTCAAAGGTAATAAATTCCTCTTATTTGGAAAAATGATGTTTATTTTTGTTCTCTCACCCTTAGCAGGTGGTTTCATTTTAGCACACTTCAGAGTTATAATTTCATGCTTATTAAAAACATTTTTATGATCTACATAGATGAATGAAACTTTTATTTTATTAAATTCTTTGCCAAAAAATCTGTTATTTTTAAAAATGTATTTCCTTTGAAGGGTTATTTTTGAGCATCCAGAGAGGATCTTGGAGTGTGGTAATATGCAATTTTTAAGTAGGTATGAAATGGTTATTTATATGATTGTTTCTTTAAGGCTTATGTATATTGTCCATTATATGCTATATAATATTTTGAAAGTAAATTTAAGGTATGTTTTACATAGTTTATTGTTTGGAAAAAAATATTGAAATGACTTATGAAATTCAGTATACTCTCAACATTAATTTTTTCTGAAATTTACCAATTGTCTCCTGAACCTATTATATGGCAGATATTACTTCAGACTACACTGGTAAATGAAATACTTGGCTTTGTAGAACTTTTATTTTAAAGGGTGAGAAAATTAAAAGCTATAAACCTTAATAAAAATTGCATAGTGTATTCAAAAATGATGAGTACAATGGGGAAAAAGAAAAATTCGATCAGGGTGAGAAAAATCAAGGTTGCTAGGCAGGGGATGGGGAGTTAAGAATTTTAATAGGAAGATCAGGGTAGTTACAATGAACCTGACAACTGAACAAAGGTATGGAAAGGTGATGAATTTGCCCAGAACTATCAGCAATAAGGTCACTCCAGACAAAGGAATTGGCTATATTGAAGGCCATAAGGTGGATCATGCCTGGCATATCTGAGGAATAGCAAGGAGCCCACTGTGAGTGGCTGAAGAGTAGCAGGGAAAGAGGTCACAGAGGTTAAATGAGTGGCTAGATCATGTAAAAGCTTAGAAGTCATTGTAAAACTCTGGCTTTTATATTTGGAAATTTACTGTGTGATAGAATTTCTGCTAATAACTGAGAGTTCAAATGTCCATAAAATTTCAAGGATTCTTTTTCTTGTAAGACAGAATAAAGAAAAAGAGTTCATGTTTTACATGGTGTAACAAATGCTCGGATATCCAAGTGTAGGAAGCTATGGGAGTACAGAAGAAGGCACTAAAATCACACCAATATATTTGAAGACTGTGACTATATATAAATTTGTATTTTCTAGTTTTTTTTTTATAGTCATGGAATCACACAGTATATACTATTCATTGCCTGGCTTTTCTTTTCTCAGCATCATTACTTTGAGAATCTGCAATTGTAAATAGTTCATTTTGATGTTGAATAGTAATCTCTTTAATGAATAGATCATAATTTGTCTTTGCTCTATTGATGGACATTGATGAACATTTCCACTGTTTTCAATTCTTAAAAATAAAGCTGCTATGAAATTCATATACAAGTCCTTGTATGAACATAGGGTTTGTTTGTCTTGGTTAAATGCCTAGAAGTAAAATGGCTATTTGTGTAACTGCAACATATTTTGCAATTAAAAAAATTTTCAAACTATTTTCCAAAGTGGTGGTATCATGATATATGCCAACAACAGTTTAGATTTTTTGTTGCTTCTCAATCTAGCTCAGACGAAGTACAATTAGCCTTTATAATTTTAGCCATTCTAATAGATATGTAAGCATGTCTCATGATTTAAATTTGTATTTCTTTAATGTCTAAATGTTGAGAAATTTGTCATGTGCTTATTAGGAATCCGTATCCTTTGGGTGACATGACTCTTCAATAATTTTCTTCACATGTAAAATTGGATACTCTGTTTGGTTATTAGTAAGGTGTTTTATTTTTATTCATTTTTTAATAATCAGAGTAGATGTCCATTATCAGATATATAATTTGCAAATCCCTTCTCCATCTTTACGGTTTCTCAATGGAGCTTTGATAGCTGTGTCTTTCAAGAAATATGCTACTTCTTTCCTGGTACACGGAGGTATGACTCGAACATTATCAATGTTGACCTTTGCAAAGAAAATCATGGCTTAAGATATATGTAGTCTGCGGCTGTTGGGAGTGTTCTGTAATATCAAGCATATCTAGTTATTTGATAATTTTGTTCAAGTCTTACATATCTTACCAATTTGATGACCATTTGTCTATATAATTTTAAAATAAAGGTGTTGAAACTTTTTTCCATTTCTCTTCTAAGGTAGAAGTTATGATTTTTGTTCTTAGTTTTTCCCTATATATCCCCAAATCTGTTATTAAGTATTAAAAGTCAAGCGTTATTATACTCCCTGATGAATTCATCCTTTTACTCTTCTGTAATTTTGACTTGATCTTTATATCTGATAATGAAACTTGCTTTAAAATCACTTTTCATTATCTTGATATAACCACCAAAGTTATAGTGTGATTAGTGTTAATATAGCATAGTTTTTCTTTTATTTATAAAGCACTTCTATATTTAATCCTGAAAAACAAAATACAGCTTTTTAGCTCTGGAAGCATCTTTCTAAATTATCTTATCTTTTTTTTTTTTTTTTTAATGAATCCGTAGCAATTGTTGTTAAGGGACCTAAACTGAAAGTAGGTTTAGAACTTTATTTATTTATTTATTTAGTAAAACATTTTATTTTGTTTATTGACAGAGAGAGAGAGAGAGAGAGAAAGAGGGGAAGCACACAAGCGGGGGTAATCACGTGCAAAGGGAGAGGAAGAAGCAAGCTCCTTGGGGTGCAAGTAGTCCCATGCAGGGCTGGATCCCTGTACACTGGAATCATGACCTCAGCCAAAGGCAAACGTCTGCTTAAACAACTGAGTCATCCAGGCACCCCTAGAAAATTAAAAAAAAAAAAAGAACTTTTAAAAACATTTTGTTTCTTTTTTTTTTATATTTTATTTATTTGACAAACAGAGACACAGGAAGAGGAACTATAAGCAAGGCAGAGGGAAAAGGAGAAGCAGGTTTCCCACTGAGCAGAGAGCCTGATGTGGGGCTCCATCCCAGGACCCTGGGATCATGACCTGAAAAGAAGGGACACTTATGGAGGAAGCCACCCAGACACCTCTTTTCTTTGTTTTTAATATATGGCAACTGATGCTTCCCAGCCATGAGGAGCATATTACCCATTGATTAAATCTTTGATAACAACCTTTTTAAAGAGGTGTGTAAATATATACTTACTCAGATTTATACACTTTGTGTTTTCTTCATAGTTTGGGGCTGGACCCCATGGTCACAACACTGCTTCGAGTCTTTGCATTCCCATCTTTTGATACCAGGTATTTGGTCAGCAAAGCAAATTAGTATCAAAATTAATAAGCCCTTGGCACCATATCTCTGGAGCAGGGGTTGGTCTTAGCCAAGGCCGAGAGCAGTTGATGTCCCCTTCCTAGTGCTATAGCCCCAAGGACAAGGTCCCTGCCACCAGAACTCAGTCTTACATGTTACGCTAAGCAGACAAAACCAAAACAGGAAAGCTCCGACAGCTTTCACTGGCATGCCTCATCTCCCACTCCCTCAACATCCAGGCAGTACCAGATGCCAGGGAGGCTCTTGGTCCAACATATGGGATGGAAAGAAGTAGCCACGAGCAAGTACCTGCCTCTCTGTGCCTTTCTTTCATGAGCAGGTTGTAAGGAGGAGGAAGAGGAAGGGGAAGAGAGGTGAACATCAAGGGGTGAAGGCCTCAGGTAGGCAGCTGGCTCCTGCCAGTAGGAAAGGGACAAAGGAGAAGGCAGTGAGTCTGGCAGGGAGGGTTTGGGGTAAGGGTTACAGCTTATGACAGAATCTGGACAGGAGTAATAGAAGATACTAGTCATTTGAGTCCAGCATTGGCAAGCTGGGCTGGGTGTCAGGACAGATAGGCCTCCCTAGGCAACGGCACATGAGAGAAGGTGGAATTCTTCTCTGAGGAGCAGGTGGAGCTTTGGCTGTTGGGAAAGCATAGACAGTATTGTTCCAGGGCCAAGGACAGTTCCGGGTACTCCTGGTTGGAGGTCAAGCCCACAGTATGATCCACGTCTTCTACCACCAGCTTGAAGGTACCACATGCCAGCCACTCCTCATTATTGTGTATAACTCTCTGGTGCACTTATTGACTTATCCATCAAATGACTCCTTCAGGAGCTTGAAAACCACCTCCACAGGCACTCCAGGATATGGGAGGCTTCCAGAGTGAAGATTTTGCACAGGATCACCCCAAAAGACCAGAAGTCACTCTGGTGGATGTAGATCTGGACAAACCTGGCCTTAGGGACCATCCACTTTACAGGCAGTCCACTGTTGGTTGTCTTTTTATAGTAACAGATGTGGTGATATCTCTGGCAAGGCTGAAGTCTGAGATCTTCATCATGTTGTCCTTTGTCACCAGCACTTCCCTGGTGGCCAGGTCTTGGTGTATGCACTTCTTGGAGGCAAGGTACTCCATGCCTCAGGCTACCTGATAGGCACAGGATACCAGGTCCTTGGAGGAGAGTTGCTCTGCTGCATTGTGGCTGATATTGTAACAGTACTCCAGGTCAGGAGGCCTCTGGGCCTGCAGGTACTCTTGTATGTTGTCTATGGAGGCATATTCCGTGAGAGTGTACGAAGGACCATCCTGTGTGCAGGACCCAGCAGGTTGATGGTGTCCTTGTGCTGTCCAATCATCTTCATCATCTCTGTTTCTGAGATTAGGTTTGACAGGTCTTTCTCTGTTGCATCTGACTTCAACATCTTCACAGACACTTTAGTCAAATGGTTGGATTTGTCTTTGTCCAGCCCAATGGCCTCCTCCAACACCACCTGCCCAAAGTAGGACTGTCTTAGGGGTCTGCCTAAACTGCCTAAAACCAGCCTGTCTCAAGGCAGTTATGAACTCTAGATTATCCTCAAAAACATTAAACCACAAGCTAAAAATTCTCTTCACTAGGTCTCTGTTGCATGTCTAATTTTGTCATCTTTCATCATTTATCTTTTTCCTAATTCTTATTTTCAGTATAGTTTATTTTGCTTCCAGTTATTTCCCCTGGTTTCCCTGTGCTGTTTCATAGGGAAGAATTACCCTGTCATAAAATTATTTCTTGAGCATTCATTACATCTCTCAGTTAAAATGGGTTCTTTTATGGTATTGATTCATTTGAGTTTTCTCAAAATGGGAAGAATTTTCAAAATGGTGTTTTGAAACACCAGAGTATGTCTTAGCCTATGGTGTTTCAAAATGGTGTTTTGAAACACCAGAGTATGTCTTAGCCTCATCTTTACTCTTTTTGAAATTCACTTTTCAAATTCTTGTCCCTCTTTTTATCTTTTTAAATTAAAAGGTTTTATTTTTACTATTTTGTTATTTGAGTATAGTTGATATTCAGTGTTACATTGGTTTCAGGTTTTCAATATCTCCATACATTATTCTATGATCACTACAAATATAGCCACCATCTCTCACCATATAACACTATTATAATATCATTGACTATATTCTCTACACTGTCCCATATCTCTTTTTAAAATCTCTGATTTTTATGTTTTCTGTTATTCCAATTTTCGACCATCATTTTACTTGGTTACTTTAATAAAATACGCCTGATTACACACGCTTTGCTGAAAACCATAGCATTTGATTTATAGTAGTCTTCTTCTTCTTCTTCTTCTTTTTAAATTAACATATAATGTATTATTATCCCCAGGGGTACAGGTCTGTGAATCGCCAGGTTTACACACTTCACAGTACTCACCACAGCACATACCCTCCCCAATGTTCATAACCCCACCACCCTCTCCCTACCCTCCCCACCCCCCCCCGGCAACTCTCAGTTTGTTTTGTGAGATTAAGAGTCTCTTATGGTTTGTCTCCCTCCCGATCCCATCTTGTTTCATTTACTCTTTTCCTATCCCCCAAACCCCCCATATTGCACCACCATATCAGGGAGATCATACGATAGTGTCTTTCTCTGGTTGACTTATTTTGCTAAGCATAATACCCTCTAGTTCCATCCATGTCATCGCAAATGGCAAGATTTCATTTCTTTTGATGGCTGTATAGTATTCCATCGTATAATACCATATATATATATATATATATATATATATATATATGTATATATATACCATTCATTTGTTGATGGACATCTAGGTTCTTTCCATAGTTTGGCTATTGTGGATATTGCTGCTATATACATTTGGTGCACGTGCCCCTTTGGATCATATAGTAGTCTTTTTTACCTCTATCAGAACCCCAGGAAGCTTTATTTATTTATTTACTCACATAAACAGATGATCCAACACAACGTTTTTTGATGTTCAAATGTATTATAATGTCTTAAAGCTTAACACTATGCTTACTGCTCTCTTTCACTGTCTGACTAAATCCTCATCATCACTATGCCATTTAATCAGAAAGAACATTTGAACTCAGAGTTCTCTCCATATCATGGAATGAAGACTCCACCCTTCTGTTTGTGCAGGTAAAATAAATGTTGATATTGTCTGTCCTGCACATACTCCATCCTGTTAACCAGAATATTCACCATCAAAATATATACAAAATATAAACCATACCTCGGGGCGCCTGGGTGGCTCAGTGGGTTAAGCCTCTACCTTCAGCTCAGGTCATGATCCCAGGGGCCTGGGATCGAGTCCCCCATAGGGCTCTCTGCTCAGCAGGGAGCCTGCTTCTCCTCATCTCTCCCTCTGTCTGTCTCTCTGCCTATTTGTGATCTCTCTCTCTGTCAAATAAATAAATAAAATCTTTAAAAAATAACCATAAATCACCACTTCTATTACCACCCAGCATGCTAAAAACACCATCGTATGTTCCTGAATTATTGACTTGATTGATAACCCCACTTCCACACATACTGCACTCCTTTCTCCCTGCAAATTTATTTTGGTACAGCAACTTAACCTCAAAATCAAGTCAGATGATTTTATTCTGCTGTCGAAAGTCTTTTGGTATCTTCCCCTTTCATATTAAATAAAAACTGAAGGCGTTTCAATGTACTAGAAGGTCATGCATCAATATGTTCTTCCTCTCTCCACCACTATGAACTCCTCATTGGCCTCCTTGCTTTTCCTCAAAAGTAACAGACCAGCTGTTCACACAAAGTCTATATACTTACTTGCTCTGCCTAGAGCAATCTTTTTCTTTAATATTTGTATAACACCCTCCTTCACTTCCTGGGTCTTTGTGCAAATAACATCTCATAAATGAGATATAACCACCCAACACAAAATAAAATTAACTTTCATCCCAGCATTCTCCAATGGCTTTTACCTTTCTTGTATTTCTTTGTAACACTTATCACCATCAACCATCAATCATTATTCTATTACTGGTTTATTTTCTTATTGGAGACAGAGAGAGAGAGAATTGGGAGGGGGCGCAGAGGAAGAAGAAAACACCCCACTGCCTAGAAAGCCTGCTGGGGAGTTACATCCCAGGACCCTGAGATCATGACCCAAGCCAAAGGCAGTCACTCAATGGACTGAGCCACCGAGGTGCCCCTCTATTATTGGTTTATTTCACTATTATATTTCAAAAGAATGTAAGCTCTTTGTGGTCAGGTATTTTATATGTTTTATTAATTGAAGTATTCTCAGAAAGGTAGCTGGCAGATTGTAAGGGCTCACTAAACTGTATTTTGTTGTTATGATTGGGCTCCTTTATGGGATTTACCTCTTATGCTAGAAGTCGATCCTTCAGATGTAAGCAATAAGAATAGAGCCCTGCTGCCTGTTCAAATGAGTAAAAAGCCTGTATTAAGTGGATATTTTAAAAGCTAAATGAATGGCTTAATAGTTGTATATAGGGGGAAAGGGAACATATTTTCCACGGTTTAGAAGTGGAGTTCTTTTATAGAGTTCTTGTACAAGCCTACACTATTGAATGATAATGGGCAGTTGTACATTCCAATTATACAAACACTTTGGTAATTTATATCCTTTTTTTGTAATTCATGGCTGGATCATTTAATTCCTTAGGAGCATTATAGCATTTCAACTTTTCATGTTCAATAAACTTATTGGGGTTGCTACCTTTTCCATTCAAATGGAGAAATAGTCATGATTTCATCTAAAGAAAGTGTTATTGATTGTGTTGTTTTCTAGGAATGAGTCGCACATGCTAGTTTAAAAGTTTTGTTAAATTCCCAAGTCTGTCACCGATAAAACCCTTTTGTAGATTAGTAACTTGATTGAAACAGAAAAGTTATGTAACACTCAATTGTTATACTATCTTTGTTTCCATCTTGCATTGTAATAACACCCATCTTAACTCTATTTAAGACAAGTCATCGCCAGATGGATTTCTGGCATTGATTGCATGATATGAAATCAAGTATAACTTAAAGTTTTTGGTTTCAGTAGCATATAAATAAATTTAGAAAAATATATGTATTTTAATATAAGGTAAAGTTTTAAATTATTTGGCAATAGTAAACTAAACTTTTTTTTTTGTAAATTTGTATTTTCTAAAATTTCATTGAGCTCTTTTGCAATAAGGAACAAGTTACAAAAAATTAAGGTTTATTTACCCCAATTCAAAATTATTAGGAATATAATCATAGAGGTTGAAGTATTTAAAATATTGAACCCAAAATATTTTATTAGGTAAATTCATGAATGCTGAGCATTCACTGTTAAAATATACTAATAGTATTGATAGACTGGTAGAAGCCTAAAATCAAATATTTAGTAAATATTTATATCCATATTGGGCGCCTGGGTGGCTCAGTGGGTTAAGCCGCTGCCTTCGGCTCAGGTCATGATCTCGGGATCCTGGGATCGAGTCCCGCATCGGGATCTCTGCTCAGCAAGGAGCCTGCTTCCCTCTCTCTCTCTCTGCCTGCCTCTCTGTCTACTGTGAACTCTCTCTGTCAAATAAATAAATAAAATCTTAAAAAAATATTTATATCCATATCTTTTCATGGTGTGGTAATTCATTTCTCTAGCATTAAATAATATTCCATTGTTTGCATGTACTACACTTTATTTGACCTTTCACCTATGGAAGGATATCTTGGTTGCTTCCAAGCTTTTGTCAGTTATGAATAAAACTACTATAGACATCTTTGTGGGTATAGATTTCATCTTCTTTGGATAAATACCAAGAACTGCTACTGCTGAATCATCTGGCAAGAATATGTTTAGTTTTGTGAGAAACTGCCAAGTTGTTTTCCATTCTTTATTCTCAATAGACATGGAAGAACATTCCTGTTGCTCCACATCCTCACCAACATTTCGTGTTCTGTTGTCAGTGTTCTGGATTCTGGGTATGTACTGGTGTCTCTTTTTTGTTTTAATTTGCATTTTCCTGATGACATATGATGTGAAGCATCTTTTTATATGCTTATTTGCCATCTGTAATATTTTCTTTTGTGAGGTATCTGCTAAGGTCTTTGGCTCATTTATAATCAGGTTTTTCCCCCATTGTTGAGTTTTAAGGGGTCTTTGTGTATTTTTGATTAACAGTCCTTTGCCAGATGTGTATTTTGCAAATTTTTTCTCATAGTCTGTGCTTTGCCTTTTCATTCTCTTGGCATTGTGTTTCACAGAGTAGACATTTTTAAATTCAGTGCTTGTGCTTTTGTAGCTAAAGTTATTGCCAAAACCAAGGTCATTTAAATTTTCTTCTATATTAGCTTCTACATGTTTCATGTTTAGGTTTATAATCCAATCTGAGTTAATTTTTGTGAAGAGTGTATGATATCTGCCTGGATTTATTTTATTTTATTATTTTATTTTATTTTTATTTTATATTTTTACATTTAGCTTCACCATTACTCCAGAACCATTTGTTTAAAAGATTGTATTTTGCTCTCTTGTATTGCTTTTGCTTTTATATTAAATATAAAATATAATTGATAATATATATTCTGTTCCTTTAATCTAGTCTTTCTGTGGTATTACAATATCTTGCTTACAATTATCGTTATGGTAAACTTATTTAAAACTATTTTATTTATTTATTTGACAGAGAGAGAGATCACAAATAGGTAGAGAGACAGAGAGAGAGATGAGGAGAAGCAGGCTCCCTGCTGAGCAGAGAGCCCTATGTGGGACTCGATTCCAGGCCCCTGGGATCATGACCCGAGCCAAAGGTAGAGGCTTAACCCACTGAGCCACCCAGGCGCCCCATCGTTATGGTAAACTTTGAAGGCAGTCCTCAGTCTTTGTTCTCCTTCAACACTATGTTGACTATTGTGAGTCTTTGCCTCTCCATATAAACGTTAAAATAAGTTTGTTAATATTAAGCAAAATGAGACCTCAGGGATCTGAGAGATGTCTAAGAAGTACTTGATACATCCCTTGGGTATGGTTTATTGAAGTGTCCACCTGTCTGAAAGCTGGGGAATCTAGATAAGGGAGGGAAAATTAGTTATGATAAAACATATCAACAAACATCAATAAATTTTGGAAGACTAATTGTCATGGCTCATATACAATATGACCAACAGAGGGACTATCAAAAGGAAAGCATCAGTTATGTTTATTGTGAAATTTTTTATTCAAAATGAAGCAACGAGAGGGGAAGACACAATGAGAAAATTACCATTTTTTAAACGGTAAACTTGTTACCAAATAGAATAGGTTTTATATTCTAAGTAGTATATTGAAAAGTAAAACATTGGGGCACCTGGGTGGCTCAGTGGTTTGGGCTGCTGCCTTTGGCTCGGGTCATGATCTCAGGGTCCTGGGATCGAACCCTGAATCGGGCTCCCTGCTCCGCAGGAAGCCTGCTTCCCTCTCTCTCTCTCTCTCTCTCTCTCTCTCTGCCTGCCTTTCGGCCTACTTGTGATCTCTGTCTGTCAAATAAATAAATAAAATCTTTTAAAAAAAGAAAAGAAATGTAAAACATTAAAAAATAAAATTTTAATTTAAAAAAATTATGTAATTTTTAAAAAGGGTTAAAAATAGCAGAACCATTTTTCTTATAACTGGAAAATACACTGTATATATATCTATCAAAAATACTTGTCGGGCGCCTGGGTGGCTCAGTGGGTTAAAGCCTCTGCCTTCGGCTCAGGTCATGATCCCAGGATCCTTGCATCAAGTCCCACATCGGGCTCTCACCTCAACAAGGAGCCTGCTTCCTCCTCTCTCTCTGCCTGACTCTGCCTACTTGTGATCTCTGTCAAATAAATAAATAAAATCTTTTATAACGAAAAATTAAAAAAATAACTTTCATGTCTGGAATCAGGAGCATATGGAAAAAATTATCTGAGGACAGTACTTCTGCCATGTTTTGTGCCTTGTTAATATTTTTAAACAGTCAGGCAACTTTTAGCTTTATTGAAATACCTGCTAAGGTACCAGCAGTGCCTTTTGGAGCCCTATGACTATAAAAATTACTTGCAAATATTCAAAATGTTTACTATGGTGTCACTATTTAGGGCCACCACCAAGTATGTTTCAGAAGTAAGCATAACTGTTACTCTTCTGTAAGGCAAAAGGGCATGTTTTCAGGAGTTCCATCTGCTGTACCAGGAGGTGAATAAAGTAATGATTTTTGTCTAACTTTTCAATCTAACATTCCTCATTCCACATTATAATAATAAAAACTAGGAGGGGACTAAAACAAACAAACAACTACAACTACAACAACCAGCTTTTCCTTCAGTGGGAAAGTAAATATAACCTTATGAGTAGCCTGAAATTTATTTTTAAATATTTTTAAGATAAGCATTTTTGTTAGAAAACCATATATTTTATATAGCTAAGAAATAACAGGCAAAGTTTTATTAACTTCTAAAAAGTCTAGTTACTTCTATTTATCTATTAACTCATCTCTTTATGAAGTAGAACATGATCACAACTATTGTATATACCCAAGTTTGTATGCTTTGGTTATTTTATGTTTGCTATTTCCTTGTTTAATTTTTACAATATTTGATACATAATAGTATCTTTAAGTCCATCTACAGTTTCACAGAATTTGTTTGAACTTCATAAAAATGTACCATACTTTTTGCACTGTCCTTGTTTTACTTCTCTATTAACTTTCCAAGATATATTCACTTTAGAGTGTGTAGCTATCATTTATTTTTATTCCTCCATAATGCTATGTTTAAAAATTTGTATTTATCTGTACTTTTAAAAATATCTTAATTATATACCATTTCTCATCTCACGTAACACTCACGTTACTTCTACACTTATCAGATATTATGTAACTGAAAACCACAGCTCAGCAACAATATAGCACCATTTTTCAAAATTAAATGGCTTACCAGAATTCTTTAATTCTATCCTTTATTTGTATTAGATGGCCCTTTATTCTGGTATTTGGCATTGTTCATATGGAGGAAAGCTTATAAGTTGATATTCCATAAATAGAAGGATTTATTATGATTGATTAATTATTTTCATTTAGAATGCATAGGATATGGTTGATTTAATATTTCTTTCTTACTCTCTGCCTAGAACATAGTGCTATCTATGTAATAGCCACTAAAATATTAAGTTAATTACCTAGACTTTAAACTTCATATGAATAGGAATAACATGCAGAACTCTTCTCAGATTGGGACACCTGGGTGGCTCAGTCAGTTAAACGCCTGAGCCTTTAGCTCAGGTCATGATCTTAGGGTCCTGGGACTCAGTTCTGCAACCGATTCCCTGCTTAGCCGGGAGTTTGCTTCTCCCTCACCCTGCTGCTCCCCCTGCTTGTTCTCTCTCTCACTCTCACTCTTACAAATAAATAAAATTAAAAATATGAATTCTTCTCAGATAGCTAATATAGAATATCATCTTTGTATTCATCAAAGGGAAAGTGCCATATAATAATGAAATTCAGACTACTTCAAATTCATTTTTTAACCAGTAAGAAAGTACTGGAAACAAGCCAAAAATGTCTTTAATGAATTAAAGAAATAGACTGATTTTCAATATCTTAATGTTTCTAAAAGAAATTGCAAGATTTTTATACTAGATATCAGTGTAAATATTCATTATACTAGGATATTCTAAAAATAAACCTGAGAAAACTACTTGACATATATGATGACAAAAAAGAGTTTGACAAAATCAGTTTGGGTAAAACTTACAACACCTACCACCTGAAACTCTTGTTCTATAATCTAATTATTTTAATTTACAAAAATACAAAAATAATATATCAGAGTAAGTATATTGATAGCTTTGAAGGTATGCTCTGGTTGTGCACTGTTTACTATTTAATGGGGAATCAAATATGTGATGCTTATGGTGTGACTATATTAAAATTCAACAAGTTCAAAAGCATATGAGGAATAGAATAAAGAAAAAAGATGACCCTTACTTATCCTAAAGATACACAATTATATATATGTGCTAGTTGGGGAGAGAATCCAGTCAGTAGATGGAGGATGTGGTAGTGGAAAAAAAAACACACAACGTTTTGGTTGAACGTTTAGCACTATATTTAACAAAGTGAAATTGTGTGTTAATAGCCTCGAATAAAATCCAAAAAATATTTTCAATTCATTGAAGATTATTTAAGAAAAACTTGAAAAATACTACTTGATAAGGATTCCAATAAAAGATTCATAAGCAATACAAGTTTCAGAATTTTTAGTATATTTTCCCTAAAAAGCCATTTGATTTAAATTAAAGAGAATTCTATTTACCTGCCAATTAAATAAGAGGAAATTATTTGGTTTTGTAATAAGTCAATAAAATAAATTAACATATCTTTAAAAAACAGATAAATAAAACACAAAATAATAGTGCTTAAGCTGTTCAGCAAACATTTGTAAAATTCCTTGCCATCAGCTAGCTCTGGAGTTCTGCTAGGTGAGTAAGGCCATGTATGTTACTGCTCAGAGTACTGGCGCAAAGCAATTGTCCCCTTCGCATCCATTCTTGCCGTTGATATGTCATGCTATGTTGTTTAGAGATACATAAATGGCCCTACATGAAGGCCTTTTTTTGTGTGTATATGGGTGACTGTGATGTAACTTTCAAATCAGATGGCTCCTGATTTACAATGATGCAACTTATGATATATTTGGCAATGATGTGAAAGTGAAAGTGATTCAGTAGAAACTGTACTTTGAATTTTGAATTTGGGTCTTTATAAAAAGGGCCAGTGACATGTGGTATGGTGCCGTCTTGTGATGCTGGGCAGGGGCAGTGAGCCACAGCTCCCAGTCAGCTAGAAGATTACAGGGGTGAACACCTGATATTCTTACAACCATTCTATATATAAACATTCTTCTTTTTTAGTGTAATATTTAATAAATTGCATGTGATATTTGATACATTGTTATAAAATAGGCTTTGATTAAGATGATTTTGCCCAAATGCAGGCAAATGTAAGTGTTCTGAGTATGTTTAAATAAGCTTAAGGTAAGCTATGATATTTGATAGTTTAGGGGTATTAAATGCTTTTTCAATTTTTTATGTGTGTCTCTGTACATAGCCCCCTTGTAAGCTGAGGAACATCTCTATATGTATATGTAGCGTTGGTATGGCTTACATATTATTGGCATGAAACATCTAGAACAGTACGTGTGCCATATAATTGTCTACAGCATCAAACAAGTTTCTTGAAAACTTGTGCCAAAGGGGTTATGTTTTTAAGGATTCTTATTTCAGAAGGGTTCTCTCAAACGTAAGATTTTTCAGAAGTTAAGTGAAAATCTGACCAAACTAAACATTTTTCCATTTTCCCTAGTGAGCAAAGATAGCTAAAATCTATCTGCCTTTTTCAACACTGGACTCAACGACTGTAATTCTAATTTAAGAACAGATTATTCATATCAAAACCACATGTTGGCCTAATCTTACACAATATTCATAAATCTCACTCAGAGCCTTGGACACTTTTATTTGTTGAGTCTATATGGTACTACGGACATTCATCTTTTTTGACCTCATAGCTTCATGTATGTCTATACTTTTGAAAATACATGCATCATAGTTCCATTGTAAAATGTCTGGGTTATAAAGTGTGCTATGCTATCAAAATGGTAATAAGAACATACAAATGACCTGATGTAATGAAATGGACCAGATTGCCATATATCACATTTCATACCAAAAAGATTTAGTGGTAAGTTTTAAAATGGCCAGCTATACTTCGACTGAATTATAACTCATTTAACTTCTTTCTTTGTGTACAGTATTATACATTAGTCAGTATTATAGTAAATAAGTACTTTGGAGAGATGTAAATATGCTGTAATAAAAAATGTTTTTCTTCTTTTTTTAGTCCTTTTTACTTGTAAGACTAGCCACAAATACCATGCCTCCCCCAAAATAATTTGCAATCCAAATTTATCTCTAAATGAATTTATTGCACAGAAAAACAAAATATATATATATACACTTACAGTAGACATGTTCAAAAATACTTACATAACAGCAGGGCCCTAAATGTAAGCAGTATAGTTCTTTTCTTTTGTTTTTCTTTTTTGTTTAAAAAAAAAGGAGGTTATGTGAAATATTGGAATTTTATTTCCAGGCCTAGTATTTCAAGACAGTTAACTACACTTACAGTGTCAACAGCCTCTTGTTGGCAGTATGATTTTATTGGCTCCATGGTATAACAGCAAGAATTTACTATTGCTTCTTTCTTTTATGACACACACAGAAAAAAAAATTGACACATTTGCTCAAGACCAACCAGAATCATTTTAACCTATCAAAATTGATGGGAGGCCTTCACTGCCAAAGTCACTGCTGGGTTTTCACAATTCATTGCAGACAATCTGCTACTCCCATTATGATAAAGGAGCGAAGAGTCATAATCAGGGAAGAAAGCTAGATTAATACTTGTAATTATCATTGAATTATTTAGCCTGCTATAGGTTTATTATTATTAGTGTCATTTGATAATTTTCTCTCATTTTATTAAAAACAACTGTGAGTAATTACCCTACCTAATATTTCTCTGTATTGGCTGACTAGCTAGCAAACATTCATGAAAATATCCATTAGCCACACATATAAAATGCTGCATTATGATGCTGTTGAATCAGAACATACCACTACCTGATCCTGTACCTCTTTAAGGATTTGCAAATCAATTAATTCTATGTTTATCGGATTCTTCCCATACAATTAGAAAATTTATAATAGAGTCCATGAACATTATTAGTTTTACCATTTTAAACCAGCAATCACACTTTGATTTTTACAACAAAAGCAGAAATATAAACACACACATTTGGATCAGTTTTCTGTTAGTCTGTCTGGACTTCAAAATCCTATTCCTCAAGATAATGCACACCAAAGTTCTGGATTAAACAAGAAATTAGATGGCACCTGAACACTTGGTTTAATATTCTCAAAAGGACTATGCAACTCATTTCTTACATTATGACATTGTTTTACAAAGATCCACACTTTTATAATGTTAGTATTTTTAATAATCAATGAAGTCAATTAATCATGATTAAAAATCAAACATAAAAATTTCTACTTTTTGCTTTTGCCCCCTCCATTTAGAACTTATTTATAGCCTGATAATTCAAAGGTCCCTATGTTTATGAAATCTGGACAGAAATAGCTCTAAGATCCCATTCAGAACTTGATATTAATCTAAGTCTTTTGGCTCCATTTATCCTGAGAGCAAAGAGTAGGACAAAGGATTTGAGTACTGTTAGTTTATCTGGGAGATTATCCCAGGTAGAAAAGAATGGGAAAGTGATACAGTGAAGAAGCAACTTTGTCAAAGAGGTACATTGTTGATATAATTGTTGTGGATAGAAAATGAAGGCTTGCTTTTGCTGAAAGGTCCTGAGAAGCTTCTTTAAGTTGTCCTCATGAAGACCCGAAAACTGGCAATTTTATCTATGGTTCTTATTTCCACTTCACTGAGAGCTGTCCTCAGAGGACATTAACTCTCCTACACTTTTGGGTTGTATTGGACACATTCTAAAATGAGAGAGAGAACATGAGATGCTATCAGTGTTAAGTAACTGCAATTTCCCATGGAACTATCCACCACAGGTTTGGCTATAATCAGGTGTTGGGCCTTGATATCAGAGGGATTTGAGGCAGTATCATTTTAGGTTAATCATTATATCTGAAATTTCCAAAAACTTCAACTGATGAAACTTTGATTATAAATCTATAAATATAACAATAAATCTACAGTATTCAAATTATTTTCATAGAAATACACAGAAAAAGTATCAATTGATTAATATTTTAATGTTACAAAATACTGAACTGAAAGAATTTGGTCATATAACAACGTGTAAGAAGTAGAACTTAGGTTTAGGTTAGAACTCAGGATGCATTTGAGACTCAGTTAAGAAATTGAATGGAGGGACGCCTGGGTGGCTCAGTGGTTTAAGCCACTATCTTCGGCTCAGGTCATGATCCCAGGGTCCTGGGACCGAGCCCCAAATCAGGCTCTCTGCTCAGCAGGGAGCCTGCTTCCTCCTCTCTCTCTCTGCCTGCCTCTATGCCTGCTTGTCATCTCTCTCTGTTAAATAAATAAATAAAATCTTAAAAAAAAAAGAAATTGAATGGATGTCTGACTATCTTATAGATTTGCTAAAAATCAGGGACTTTGTGTTCAGGTGTGGCTATGCAGGAATTTTTAACTTTCTCTAAGAAGTTATTAGATTTGATTATATAATGGCAGTAAAGGATGTGGAAAAGCAAAGTATAAACCCCATAAAGACAAAGACACTGAGTATGAGAAAAGAGTAATAGATAAGAAGAATCAATACATTTGAGTAAAATGGGAATTGAAATACACAATGATTGTTGATTTTTTTAGATGGAGAAAACAAAACTAGCTTGCAAGAAGGAAATAACAGAAGACATGTTGTGATGTGAGGCAGAATCCTAGAAAAGGCAGTAACGTGGTATAAAGGAGTAGGGAGAGCATATCAGGTAATTTGGATAGGAAGGAGTTAGGAGATAATTGCTTGATAAATTTTATATGGCCCACTTAAATGCACAGATTTCTCTTCTTTAATTTATATGGAGAACAGGGTGTCCTTTCTCTTCCCTTTCAGAGCACCAGAGGTGTACTCTTTCAGACTGAAAACCTGAAAAGCTCAGGACTCAGTTGCTTAAGCACAGCTGAGAGGACATATTTCAATTAAGATTTACATTTTGCTGTATGTAGTAGACTGTCAAAAGTGGTTTAACCCTATTTTTTCATTTAACAAGAAGACTACAGAGAGCGTTTTCTGGTGTTGGTTCAGAGTGTCCATCCCTCTGAACAGATTTTTCTCTCAAAGTCCGGGGCAAGAAATCAATTGTTACATATGTATTCACTAAAAAGCAGCTGGAAGGTGCTGAGCAATGTGGCCCAGGAGATCAAGGCACCAGCACACACTTGTGAGTGGTGAGCTCCCAAGGCTGGAGGAAAATTCTAAAATAAAGTGCTCATTAGAGAGCCATACCTTTTCTCCTGTTTCCTTACCTCTCTGCACTACCCTCTTGTATCCACAGCATTGGAAATGCTTTTAGCAACACACCACACTGAATCACCACAAATTAAGTGATTCTCTTGGTGGAAAACCAAACACTGTGTAAAAACTGTGGTTTTCTAGTTCATGCTTCTGGATGGAAAATAATTCAGAATAAGCTGATAGGAGTAGCCAAGAGAGATTTAAACTTCTGTTTGGGAAAGGGCTTCTATATAAGTGAGTAGAGGAACCTTTAAGAATTATTCATGTTTAGGGGCACCTGGGTGGCTCAGCGGGTTAAGCCTCTGCCTTTAGCTCAGGTCATGATCTTAGGGTCCTGGGATCAAGCCCCACATCAGGTTCTCTGCTCAGCGGGGAACCTTTTTCCCCCTTCCTCTTTTTGCCTATCTCTGCCTACTTGTGATCTCTGTCAAATAAATAAAGATTTTTTAAAAAAATAATTATTCATGTTTACATATATGCACCAGAATGCTATGTCCCTTGTCAAAGAGGCTTCAAATCAACAAAAATGATAATATGTTACTTAATAAGTTTTTTAATTCCTCTGTTAACATTTTGGAATACATCATTTTAATGCACATCTGCAAATTTGTAATCACTTCATGTGAGACAAGGAATGCTTAAAAAGGCAACCAGGTGCACCGGGCTGGCTCAGTGGGTTAAGCCTCTTCCTTTGGCTCAGGTCATGATTTCAGGGTCCTGGGATCGAGCCTTGCATCAGTCTCTCTGCTCAGCCGGGAGCCTGCATCTCTCTCTCTCTTTCTGCCTGCCTCTCTGCCTGCTTGTGATCTCTCTCTGTGTCATATAAATAAATACAATCTTAAAAAAAATAAAGGCAACCAAAAAACATTTACAGTTTTGGACAGGAGTTTCCCTTACGTTTGGATAAGGATGCAAATTCAACTTCATAATAAATTACTCTGCATTATAAAGATTAAATGCACTCAGGGATTGCGTTCTCTCCTCCGTCCACCCTATCGTACACACAGCTGCCCGACTAATCTTCCCAAAACACACATTTTCATGTGCTGCTTTTCAAAACTAGCTTCCTGGCTTCCTGTTGCCTGAAAAAATAGTCTCAAATGCTTTTGTCTGGCATTCAGGGCTCTCTAGGATGGGCACTCTGGCCAACACATCACTGCTCGTTTGTTCCACCACACACAAGTGGATCTCGGGCTAGTTATTCAGAGACCCACCTCCTCACCGACCCAGCAAAGGTCTGGTGCATCGACTAAACTCACGGCTCACTCAGTGATGTTCTCAAAGGCCATTAGTGGGTGACATGCCACTGCTAGAGTCAGGAGCCAGTGTGAAGTTGCCGCTGCCTAAGTGCATGGACTGAAAGCGGGAACGTTGATTCTCCAGGAGAAAACTGGGGCATTGTTATGAGAAGGCAGATGGCAAAACCACCCAGGTCCCCTATGATTGCTTTAACACACTCTGGACAAAATTTAAGGAGACAAGCGAACGTATTAACTCCCACTTAGGCTGTAGAAGGCAAATGCAACGGAGGGAAGGCGTTATCTTCTTCTGGAACAAACCACTTAGCTCCAGCTACTTTTATAAATAGTTCAGACCCTGTCCAGGAGCCCACTTAGCTGGGTTCATTTGTATACAATGTCCATACCCTCAGGAATATTAACATTTTATCTCAGATTGCATTAATTTAAATAAAACTTAACCAAAATGGTGTGAAATGAACAAAAACACCATATTCTGTGATGAATCAAATGAAATACATTTTCCGTTGCTGTTTTCCCCATTTAAAGATAAAATTTCTGATAACTGTCATTATTTGTGAAAAGACACAAGACCAACAGTTTGTGTGTATGTGTGTTTTGGTGTTTGGTTTTTTGTTTTTTTCTTCCCCTTAAGGCTATAGCCATATTGTCACTAATAAAGATCTCAAATTTTCCTGGAAGCTTTCATGGAAAATTGTCAGTCTGAGGGTAGTCACCATCCAGCCAAATGGCTTTATACATCATCAGTGCCTTTCTTCCACACACATTCTCTTCCTGGTTTAAACAGTAGTTACCCTGGTTCTACACTGACACAGTATTTGCATCTCTCTCCTGTCCATAACTCCTAAAAATTGGGGACCTCTCACTTTGGTATCCCCAGAGCATGACATTTTCTTTGATGCTTGTGGGGCAATGGGCTGTTCAAGAAGTATGTTAATACTATCACTCAATGTATTGATCCATGCTATGCAGCAACAGTGTAGTAAATATCGTTCATTTCTTGTAACAAAGGCAGTAGGAACTTCTCCCAAGGGACAGAATTTCAAGGACAGAATGAAGGCAGGAAGGGAGCTGGTCTATTTGGACCTACTTTGTGAGAGACACTGGTTTAGGTATTTTTGTGTATACATTATACCACTGTACTGTCACAATCCTGCAAATTCTTACATGCTTGGGTTTCTATGTAGCAAGTTTAGCAAGCCACCCAAATTCACAGTGACAGGCCCGTGAGTCAAATCCAGCATGCTTGACTCCATGATTGTCAAGTCCACTAGCCCCATATATCATGAGTCTGAGATTCATGAGTGTGTAGGTGCTATCAGGAAATGTCAAAAATGCCCATTTCAGGGACACATGGATGGCTCAGTTGGTTAATTGTCTACCTCCAGCTCAGGTCATAATCCCAGCATCCTGGGATCGAGTCACCCATCAGGCTTCTGGCTTACAAGGAGCCTGCTTCCCACTCTGCCTGCCTCTCCCTCTGATTGTGCTATCTCTCTGACAAATGAATAAATTAAATCTTTTGTAAAAATCTTGTTAAAAAGGCCCATTTTAAAGAATGTTTTAAAACATTGTTTGGACAGCAATAGAAGCGAAAGCAGAATGACATAATGTAACGACAGATAGTTTATGTGGGAGCCCTTTGGGTACTCTGGTGGATGAATGTTTTTAAATGAGTTTTTCATGGACATGGGGAGTTAGAGAGGAGAAGGGAGGTGGGAGCAATTGGAAGGGGACCTGAACCATGAGAGACTAAGGACTCTGAAAAACAATCTGAGGGTTTTGAAGGGGCTGGGGGTTGGGAGCTTGGGGTACCAGGTGGTGGGTATTATAGAGGGCACTGCTTGCATGGAGCACTGGGTGTGGTGCAAAAAGAATGAATACGGTTATGCTGAAAGTCAGTAAAAAATAAATTTTTAAAAATTAGTTTTTTGTATACTGCAAAAAAAGAAAAGCACTCCCATTTATAGCATACACTTTATGGTTCACAAAGCACGTGCCAACAATAAAAATAATGATGGGTTACTGTTACAATTCATAGAAAAGGAGGTACAGGGAAATTGAATAAAAGGGAATAACAAAGTAGGTTCATAAGTCCATCTTCCTTGTAAAAAAAAATTAACCTGAAAGTGCGTTTCTGCCTCCTCTCTCCTGTTTGATCTGATAAAGAATGACTACGATACATGAATTATAGTTCGGGGTTTTAAAAAGCATAATAGCTTTATACCAACACTTGAGCTTTTATTTATTTATTTATTTATTTATGTATTTATGGCCAGCAAGATAGCTCAATTTGATATGCGGTTCCTGACAAGCAACCTCAGAAGTAATTCCATCTTCATGAGAAGTCAGAAAGAACCACAAACCAAACCTTAAAATAGATTCAGAGAAAATACTCTTTAAAAAATTTCCCTTCCTGGGGCACCCGAGTGGCTCAGTGATTTAAAGCCTCTCCATTCAGCTCAGGTCATGATCCTAGGGTCCTGGGATTGAGCCCCATGTCTGGCTCTCTGCTCAGCAGGGAGCCTGCTTCCACTTCTCTCTCTGCCTGCTCTCTGCCTACTTGTGATCTCTGTCTGTCAAATAAATAAATAAAATCTTTAAAAAAAATTTTCCCTTGGGCACCTGGGTGGCAGAGTGAGTTAAAGCCTCTGCCTTCAGCTCGGGTCATGATTCCAGGGCCCTGGGATCGAGCCCCACATCAGGCTCACTCCTCACCAGGGAGCCTGTTTCTTCCTCTCTCTCTGCCTGCCTCTCTTCCTACTTGTGATCTCTATCAAATAAATAAATAAAATCTTTAAAAATAAAATTCCCTTCCTATCAGAAGCAGACCAAACCACTAACAAATTCCCCAGAAAACTTCATCGAAAAGGTTGTATTTTCTTCAGACACCCAGCAGGACCTCCTTCTCTGGGCCTGGTATTTCTTCAATGGCCTATTCCAGGAAATAAGACACTAAACTACTGAGCGCCAAGGGCCTCAGAACCACGAAAGAGATGATGAGAGGCACAAAGCACGCCTCTGGTCACCAAGAGGGTATGGAAACGTTTGCTGCTTTTCTGTATTTTTCAAAGCTGAGTTTTTAGCTGGAGGCCGCTAAGTGTGCCAAGACAGACACGGATTATTGAAAACCCTGAAGAGAGTGCAATTGCATTTAAATTGCCTGTAACCTTCGTGTAATAGATTTATGATTGATGATAGATTTAGTTAAAAGATAACTGTTTTAAATATTTATTCTCAGTAAAGGATTTCAACCTATGCTCATTTAAGTAAGTTGGTGCATAATCCCTTTTCTATTAAACCATAGTGCAAGGACCCATGCCGCGCTTCCGCGAGAACCCCAAGCTCTTTTTCTAGAATGGCCATATGCGTATGTATCAGGCGTCCTCTTTTCACTCGCTTTGTGGAGCACCTACCATGGAGGTCATGTAATAACCAATAACCAAAAAAACAAACAAAAAACCCAAACATCCAGGTTGAAGTGATTAGCGGGTGCCATCATGCAATGGCGGACCCTGCCTGGAGGCTAGGAGACTGCTCAAACAGATCCCGGGCAGGCATCTCAGCCCAGGCCTGTGCTGGGGAAGCTGGTTCCGGGCTTTGGGCCCAATCAGGAAGCCAGCGAAGTGACCCGAGAGTGCAGCCGGGGTTTAGGGCTGATGATCTTTTTGCAGCCAGGCAGCGCGCGGACACCCGCTTGGGGAGCCAGGCTAGGAGGCCGCTCAGCGCCTGCGCCGGCCACGCTCGCAGGCCCCGGGGCTTTGCCAGCGCCCTTGCACCGGGCCCGCGCCTCATAACGAAGTGGGAGTGGGGCGAGGGCCTGGGCGGCCCGGAGAAGGGGCTTTGTTAATTGCGGAATCCGGAAGTGAACTCGCGGAGGACGCGGGGTAGAGTTTGAGAGGAAGTGGAGGGGCTGGCGGTGGAGGGGCGCGCAGCGCCTATGTGCTGTGCTGCGGCCCCGTAGGCACTGCAGGACCCCCGCACTCCCGCGCTCCAGCCCAGCCCCTGAGGCCGCACTGTCCCGCTCCCGCGGCCCGCTGCCCCGTCCCGCCCCATGGCTTCTCTGGACAACCCTCTGCGAGCAGGTAAAGTGACACCGCGCCGGGCCCTCACCTGGAGCAGAAAGCGCGGGCCACGAGCTCGCGGGGGTGTCGGGACCCAGGATCCCGCGACCCCCGGGGCAGCGGGACCACCCCGGACGACGCCCCGCACATGGGTCCCCTCGGGGTCGGGCCGGGGACGGAGCCACGCGAGGTGCCCCCCGCCAGCGAGCGCAATAGCCCCCATCGTTTGGCAACCCCACGCACAAGGGCCGAGGACCCCCTTCCCTCATCCCATGCCGTGGCCCCGCCACTTTTGTTCTGGACTTGGGATCCCAGGTGGAAACTAGTCCCTCAGACCTCCCTGGCAGCAAGGATCTCAGAGAGGGATTCTCAGGCTTTCCTCCCCGCCCTGGCTCTTCCTCACTCCACATTCACATGCCTTCTGGCATCCCTTTCCTCTCCTCATTGTCACTTTTATTAAATGGTTTTGTTCTGCATGTTGACCTGCAGAGCGATTTCATGAATGAATATACAGGAAACTGAGTCGGAGCCCACCTGTGAGAGCCCACCTGTGGAGGCCTTTCATTAGAATGGTCTCTGGTTCTAGCCTCAGTTCAGAATACTGCGTGTACCTGAGGACCGAGTCCAGATGTTTCTTTCATCTCTGACTTGAATTTGAAATCCTAATGTCACTATGTCCTGGGAAGCCGAGGTCCACAGCATCTTCATCTGAAATTCCACTAGAGCTCCCATTTACCTAGTGCCCAGCCTGAGTCTGTTTTCCACTATTGTCAGGGTTCTAGAAGTTCATGCACTGCCCACCACTGACAGTAGGGGCATCTCTCTGTCCAGATTTTCCCTTTACATAAGGAGGTCAGTTACAGGAGATTAGGGCCCACTCTAACGACCTCACTGTAATGTGATTGCATCTGTAAGGACTCTAGTTCTAAATAAGGTCACGTTCTGTGGTACCAGAGATAAGGACAGCAGCAAGGTTTCTGGGGGAAATGGAGGTCAGCTCTTAACAGTCCACTCTCTGGCTCCCCAAATTTGTGTCCTTCCCGTGTGCAAAATACCTTCACCCAATGCCCTCCAAAGCACTAATCATCCCAGAATCAACTCAAAATCTGAAATCTCATCTGTCCTCCTCCACTCAAAGACCTAGATCTCACCCAGACCATGGGACCTGAGGACTGCTTCCAGAAGCCACAATCTCCTGGTAAAGCTGCCCATCAGGTCCTGACATCACCCTCATTCGTCCCAGCAGCCGAGGGCCTACAGTTCCCACAGACAGTTTCTCAGAGGAAGTTTGAAGACCACCTCAGAGGACGTTCTTTGGGAGTGAATGAAGAGGGAAGGGGGTCAGAGCCTCCTGCCATTCCCAGGGCACCCAGAACCCAGAGAGTGAGGCCTTGGGTGCTTTCTAGTGACAGATTCAAGGCAATTCTTCGACTTTGGGACTTCAGAGTTAACTTAGTTTTCATTTGTGATTATTATTTTTGTGTGGGGGCCATAGCTTTTCTTTTGACCTATGGCTGTTTTCACTCCCAGTTCTGAAGAAGCCCCTAAATCCTAATCCTGTTGAGGACTCCGAAAGCTCTCAGAGCAGCAGCACTGGGGGACAGTGTGGACACATGGTTTGGTTTCTCCTCTGGCCTGATTCTGCGGCAGCCCCGCTCTGTCCTCCTCAGACTTCAGAGCAATAGCTGAATAAGTGGAGAAAGGACCAGGGGGTCAGGAAGGTGGCCACCGAAGAGTGACTTCTCTGGAGGGTGGCTGAGCTAGGGAGTGAGCATGTTAGTCCAGCTCTGCCTGCAGTCTGGATGGAGCTGAACAGGGGCCAGGGAAGGGGAGGAGGAGCAGAGAGTGGGGACAAAGGGACCAAAGAGGAGATTCAGAGGAAGGGAAGTATTTGGGAGGAGAGAAGAAACTCTAGAAGACAGGCATGTAAGAAAGGAAAAGGGATGAAGTAGGCATCAGGAAAGGGCACCACAAGGGAAGGAGAGAGGGGAAGGGAAGAGGGAGGGAGGGAGGAAAGGGGAAAGGAAGAAGGGAGGAGTCAGCAAGCCAGGGCTCCCCCTGCATCTGAAGAAGAGGTGGCTGGTCCAGCTTGTCAAACAGGGTGCTCACTCTTTGGTCCCAGTTTCTGCTCCCAGTGCTACTGGGTTTTGCAAGGAAGGCAGGCTGTCTCCTGGGACCCACTGGAGCCCACTGGAGCCCACAGGAGTGTGGGAGAGGTAAGATGCCACCGGGTCCTGTCCTGAGCTGCTCCCAGCTGCTAGCCTCACCACATGGTGCAAGACGGACCCCAGAACAAAGGAAGGACACAGGCCCGCATGTCTGCCGGTGGCCCTGGGCACTTAGCTCATTGCAGTGAACCACACCACCTCCTCAACCCAGGCTTTCAAAGCCTGCTTCTTCGTTCCTGGCTTTCAGGTCTGTAGGAACATGAGCCAGATCTAACTCATCTCCGACAGACAATTCTGACTCACCCCGTGTCAGATTTTTATTAGTGGCTGTGATAGAGTAAGATAGCAATGCTCCAACAAACGGACTATTTCCTCCCACATGACCTCAACAGTCTTACACATTTTCTTAGCGAAAAAATCTTGTCTTCTTCCATTAAGCTCATAACGTGGTCTAATAGTATACATGTGCCTTCGTTAGATGCGAAGCGATACAGAGGTCCTTTTTTTTTTTTTTTTAATTTTACAAGGTAAAGTCAGTGAACACATCTAACTTGATGAATACGTCTCTAAAATGTCAAACCAGGCAAAGCTTTTTGTGCCTACAGTTTGGAGCCTACGTGGTGACATTTTTAAAACGCTTTCAGTCCCTCAGTGAGGCTCATAGAAGCTAGCCAGGGCTTACTACGTGCCAGGCACTGTGTCAGGTGTTGGAGCTAAACGGACGGAGAGCTTGGAGGCAGGCTGGGGAGGGACATCCGTGACACAACCACAGCTAGAAATGGAGGCCAGTGCTAGAAAAGAGAGAGCAGGCTGCATGGAGAGTGTGTACCATGGGGCTTGTGAGCTCACGAATAAGTGGGAGTAACTGGAGTGGGGAGACGGGGGAGAGGAAGAGGGTCTTCCCATCAATGGGAATCACCTGTGCTTGGAGGCAGGCACCATGAGGGGTCTCCACAGGAAGAGGGAGGCAGCGTGGTTGAAGGGCAGAAAGACAGGGCAGAACAGGCATCAGTCAATTGGAAGGGTAGGAAGAGACGGATGGGAGGATTATGGATGCCTTTGGAGGACTGAGAATTTGTTAGAAGATCAGTGCAGATTTCTATGGAGACAAATGCCAGGAACTGATAGGTCTTTGAAAGGTCACTCTGGCTGCCTTTTGGCAAAGGGGTTGGTAAAAGGCACGTGCAGGTGGGAGGTGAGTGCAGGAAATCAGGTGAGGGAGCATGGGAACTTGGTCCGGGGGTATATAAGGGAAAATAGCCTTTAATGAGTTCCACAAATTGGCAGCAGCTGTAGCTTCATTACAGCGCTGGAAGGGGTAGGTGGGTGTGTCCTGGAGGGTACAGAAATTACATGAGAAAGGGAAGTCTTTTTAGATCTTTTTTCCAACTAGAGGAACTCTCACCTTATTGATAGAATTCCAGAGTGGGAACGGATGGACATGAGGACATCTTTGAAGACATATCTGCACTCTTATGTTCATTATAAAATTATTAACTCTAAGCAAGAGATGGAAATAACTTCAGTATCCATTTTTGGATGAATGAATAAAATAAGTATGGTAAATATATACTATGGAATACTACTGAACCATGAAAAATTAAGAAATACTGCCATTTACAACAGCATGGATGGATCTTGAAGGTATTATACTGAGTGAAATATTTCAAAGATTTTATATATATTTTTTAATTTATGTATTATGATATCCCTTACATACAGAATCTGAAGAAAAAGCAAACTAATGGAAACTTAGAGTTGAGTTGACAAGAGGTGAACCTGGGGTGGAATAAGGTGGTCAAAGGGTACAAACTTGCAACTATAATATGAATAAGTTCTGGGGATCTAATGTACAGCATGATGATCATAGTTAATTATATATACATACATTTTTATTGTGCTTCCCTTTATTAAACTTTGCATATATCACATTCTTACAAGTTGAAAGTTTATAGCAATCTTGTATAAAAGAGGTCTGCTGCCACCATTTTTCTAACGACATTTGTTCATTTTGTGTCTCTCTGTCACATGTTGGTAATTCTTGCAATATTTCAAGTTTTTTCATTGTTATTGTATTTGTTATGGTGATCTGTGATCAGTAATTATGACCCACTGAAAACTCAGAACTAGTTTACTTACGGTATATACCTTGTTTTTCCTTAAAGGCATAATGCTTTGAACAGTACAGTATAGTGTTTATTTTTTATATGCACTGGGAAACATAATTTTTTATTTGCACTGGGAAACCAAAAAAAATAATAATAATTTGACTTAGTTTATTGAGATAATCACTTTATTGAGGCGGTCTGGAACAAAACCCACAAGACCTCTGAAGTTTATCTCTACTGTACTATATACATAAAGGTTGCTAAGAGAGTAGATCTTAAAATTCCTTACCATACATGCATAAAAAACAGTGGCAACTATATGAGATAGTAGATGTATTAACATTTTTACGTAGATTATATTGCAATACAGATGTATGCCAATTTATCAAATTGTACAAAATTTACACAATGTTAAAAGTTTGCAATGTTATAAGAAATCATTTCTTATATTTACAAATTATAATATGTTGATTATTTTTCAATAAAGCCGGAAAAAACTTTTTGTAGAATTAATCTATTTTTCAAAAAATGAAGTAAGGAAGTAGAAACTGGAACTAACTTTGAAATAATAGAATATAAAATCCATTTTAGTTATATACACTGGGACAAAAACTATTACTTAGTTTACAATGAAGGACAAAAACTATTACTTAGTTTACAATGAAGGAGTACAATGAAGGATGGTCTATAAATAAGGCTGAAAGAGCTCAGTTTTAAGGTTTAAATTTAAAACCTTCTTTTGAAATACTAAACTGACCACCCAGTTTTCCAAACATAAATGTCTTAACTGCATGAATTTATTTCATACAACTCTATCATCTAGGGTCATAAGAAAGCAGCATGCAAATTTTGAATAAGACAGACTTGCTTAAGTTTCTTTATGTTCAACAGTAAAGGATACTTCCGTAAAAAGAAGAAAAATCAGCATATTTATTATGATAATTATTATTCATAATGAGATTCATATTGAATTAGGGAATATATATCCTCAGAGGGGGTAAAGTAAAATGAAATTTATTTTGGTAAATGTGTCTCTGAATAGTCAATACAATGCCTCAATATAAATGAATATTATCATTTTGAACAATTTAATTACTATTATTAGAATTATTATAAGTATAAAAATAGCTATCATTTTAGCATGGAATATGAGACTCTCATGCTCCATGCTTCATTACATCCACACAACAACTCTGCATAATAAGTATTATCATCACCATTTCATGGGTGAAAAAACTGAGGCTAACACATTTAGATAACTGGTTTATGATTACATGGCTAGTAAAGATGCATCACACTAATTTAGGCTTTATGATTTCAGAATTGTACTCTTTCCACTGCACATTCTATTACTCTCTAAATACTTGGCTTGTTTTCATTTAGTTCTTTAATTTTATTCATGTGATGATGGCTTAAAGCTTCATTTAAAGGAAGCTTAAAAAATTCATTTAACCAAAAGCTCCCAAGAATTAAAAATGTCATGGTTATCATTAGTTAATATGTAACTATATATTTTCCACTCTAGTGAGATAACAATCAGAGTATTTTTCTAAGTTTTAGTCTCTGAGTGTTCAAAAGGACTTTGTTAAAATAGAAATATTTAGACAAAGGTGATCAAAAGTCTGGATCAGGTCACCTTAAGATAAATATTAGGAAACTGAGGAAACAAATGGAGATTTGAACACTGAGCTATGATATAATGAATGGTTTAAAGTATTTCGTAGAGCATAGGAAAGCCCTTTAAAGCCTGGTCTTAGCCTAGCATTGCAGCTTCTGGGATATCTGTCTATCTATCATCTACCTATCTATCTATCTATCTATCTAGATGTAAATTTGAAAACTTTTTCAACTTAAATATTTTGAGAAATAGAACATAATTAGCACCATAGAAGATCTGTTTATGATGACAACCTAGCCCCTCCTCCCAGTTTGTTAATATTCTCTCTTATTTAATGTAACATTGTGCAAATATATCACTACTGATCTGCCATTATGAATGAAATAACTATAATCATCTGTTTGCATATCCTGGTGAAAATATTCATTTAGTTCCATTTTATATTTCTAGGAATGGACCAAATTTTTTTTTTAAATTTTTAAGTTTACTAAATATTGTCCAACTTACCTCATATGTTTTTATTATGTGCACTGTCATCCCTTCACATTCTTGCAAGACATTTTCACTGTTGCCCAATATGGTAAGTGTGCAATAGTATGTCATTCTAGGTTTTCATTTATTTTTAATTTAATTTAATTGAATTCCAGATTCATAATAAAGATAAACAGTTTTTATATATGAGTGGCCATTTTTATTACCCTTTCTGTAAAGTACATGCTCAAATCTTTTGATATCTTAACTTTGTGTCATACTGATTTCTTGAATAGTAGATTTTCTGAATGAACTTTTAGCTGTGTAGATCTTCTCTATTTTATTTTGAACTTGTTTTATTTAAAATCTTTATATTTATTTTCATAATCTGCTTTTATTTTGCTTTGTCTATTATCTATCTATCTATCTATTTATTTGCAAGCAAGAGAGAGCGAGCAAGTGAGAGCACAGGGAGAGATAGAAAAAGAAGGGAAAAGAATCTTAAGCAGGCTCCAGGCTCAGCACAGAGCCCAACTCTGGGCTCTATTTCACAACCCTGACATCATGACCTGAGCCAAAATGAAAGAAAGAAAATAAAATTAAGGTGTTAAAAAAAAAAAAGGAAAAAGAATTGGAGGTTTAATTAAGTGAACCACCCAGGCACCCCTGTGGTATCTTAAACTAGCTGTCATATCTTTAAAGTTCTAGAGTATCCATTTAATTCATTTATAAAATCTTTCTCAATATCATTTTTAGTTTCAGTTTTTTGTTCAATTTGCTTCCCCTCTCATTTCTTTGAGCAGAGTAATCAAGCCATTTTACAATCTTTATTGATCATTTTAACGTCATACTTAATCCCATTTTGTCTATCAAATCTTGTTAATGGTTTTTCTTTGTGTGCTTTGTTCCATTTTGCTATGTTCAAGGCATTATATTTGAAACTCTTATTGAGTAGGGATAATTAAGAGCTATAATAATGGTATGGTCCTCCTTGGCAGGATTTTCTCTTATATCTGAGACTCTACAAGACAATCATATTCCAAATTCAGTGATTGACTTTCTCAGTTTACACAGAAGGCAAGGTAGGCTATAGTCTTATTTCTGCTTCTCCTTGTGCTTTGGGGATCTCAACTTAAATTTGGATTGTACCAAAGTTTTCAAATTTGATTGCTGCTGGATTTTGAATTTTGTTTCTCTAGTATCAAGTGTCTATTAAAAACACAGCTCAGTGTGTTTTAGCAGTTTCAAATGCTCTCCTAGCTAAAATGGCTTCAGGCATATATCTCTAGACTCTCATTGTGTTTCGTATTTTGGCCCAGTAATCCCTCACTTATTTTTATAATCATTCTGATATTTTTAACTTTAAAAGCTATTTTGTCTGGATTTTTAAGTTGTCTTAAGTAGGAGTTTTTAGATCACCATTACTAGAAGCAACAACAAATATACATGAAAATATCTGCAGTAGTTTATCACATCTTTATGGCTTTGAACTTCCATAAGCCGAGGCATCCTTCTCTAATCACTTAGGCAAGCTCCAATTTACCCTTTAAAACAACACAAGAATTGCTTCATTTAAGAACATGTTCAGGGATGACTCTTCCCCACTGTTCGTACCAACATTCCCACACACTCTTTGCTACCCACACCTTGTTTATGAACTTTCATTAGGTATATCAGTGTCACCAGAATTTTGCTCATTGTATTTTTGTCCTTTAGAGCTTTAATTAAATATGAATTCCATAGAAAGTCTGTCCCTTTTCTTTTAAACCTGGGTTAGTTATTTCTTCTCATTCTTTGTCAGAAGCTACTTTATTTTTTTTAAAGATTTTTTATTTATTCATTTGACAGACAGAGATCACAAGTAGGCAGAGAGGCAGGCAGAGAGAAAGAGAGAGAGAGGGAAGCAGGCTTCCCGCGGAGCAGAGAGCCTGATGCGGGGCTCGATCCCAGGACCCTGAGATCATGACCCGAGCCGAAGGCAGCAGCCCAAACCACTGAGCCACCCAGGTGCCCCCAGAAGCTACTTTATTAGGGAAACTTACAGCTGTATTGTAACTTTGGAGCCTTTACAGTTTTTTGACTGGAAAAATCACCCATCCCTGAGATTTTTACACAGCTTCCTAGCTGATATTATTCAGAAATCTGTTCAACACAGACTCCTTCAGGGAGGCCATTTCGGACCACTCAGTTACAAAACCTCTTCTCAATCACTGCTCTTTTTAAAATGTGCTTATTTAGTTCAAATATGCATCACTATTAAAGAAAAACTAGTACGATTTTTTTCTTTTTAAAGTTGGCTTACCTATTATCTATCTCTCCCATTAAAATGATTCCCCTGGGCTGGGGTTTTGTTGTGCTCATCTTAGGCGAGGCACTAAATAAATTGTCTCTGAATGATTGAATTGTTTGACTCCCTTGCTAGATTCTCAACTTCATGAGGCCTAGGATTGTTCTATTCAGTCCTCCTTTATCCTCAAAGTCTGTTATATTGCAGTCACTTACATGACTAATGGGAAAAATCACAGAAAGAAAGAGTTAAAACTACAGAAAAACCCCGTAGGTTCAATAACACAAAGCTTTCTAAAATTATTTAGCCCAAGAATTGAATACTGGTTGCACTTTTGATTTTTTTTAAATGGTATTGAATTTAATTTAAATGGAAATACTTAAATGGTAGAATAATTAAAGAAAATTATAAAAGCAACTTGCTCCTTAAAGTAAGAATTATATAGGGCATCTCTTCTAGAAGCAAAATTTTCAAATGTCAAACATCTGAAAGCATAGAAGGAGAAGTAAGAGTGTGAATTGTGTAGTTCAATGCTCTTTTCTTTATATTCAGCAAACAGCTTCATTCACACCTTTCCAGTTTTTTTCAACTCTTTTGACAAAGCCTTCAGAGGAGTTACTGCTGATGACCACCATCACAGCCTGACAGGAGAAATTTTAAAAAGAAAAATAATGGCATGTTTTTCCCAAATTGTTAAGGATATGGTGAAGCTCTGTCGGATTCAAAGGAGGAATGTGCAATTACATGCTATATATAATAATAACTAATTTTAATACAGGCTTTGCAATTTTTCAGATAATCATGCATTTACTTTCTTGGAGATCAAAACACACTTTAGCATAACTATGTTCTTTCACAGAACCAGCCTTGATAACACACTTCTATATGTTAGAAATGATGTAATAAATGTAGAATATTGGGCACTCGTTTGGTATTCTTTGCCATGTTTTGCACTATCTAAAAAGAGATCAGTGAACTTGGACTGGAGTTAGCAGACATGGAAGAAAATAAAGTATTACAGAGAAGAATACTCTGTGGTCCACAACCTAAACGGGCTGGGATTCCCATCATTTGGATCCCTGTAGCTTTACAAAAGTCAATTAAATTTTTGCATCTCCGATTAAAGTTGATTCCCCAGTACTTTTTCAAACATCTCTTGTAAAGTATTGTTTCCCAGAAAAAAAAAGGGATTTTGCACATGTATCTGCCTTTGTCTCTGGTCATGATCTCAGTCAGGATCCTGGGATCGAGCTCCATTTTGGGCTTCCTGCTCATTAGGGAGTATACTTCTCAGTCTCTCTCTGCAGCTACCTCCCCCTGCCCCACTCATGCTCTCTCTCTCAAATAAATAAATACTATCTTTAATTTTTTAATTGAAAATAAGATAAATAAAATAAAATAAAAAGTCTGGTCTTACTGCCACATTTAGCTCCTTTTTTTTTTTTTGAGTTGTATTTAAAGCAGCGTGAGAGAACATGAGGATCTCAAACTTAAAAAAAAAGGAAAAAATTGAGTTTTGTTAGGATTTAAGATCTTGTCTCCTAGACAAAAACGTTGGCTTTGTTAACATGTGAAAATTAACAAAAGAGAATAAGATAGAATTCTAATAATTTTTGTAGAAATTAAAAATTTCCTCCAACCCAATATCATACAGACCCATTAAGTAAATTCATTCCAATGTCCCAAACCAACCTTTTCTAATAGTAATGCATTTGTGTAAACAGGGTCACCCCAAGGAATAAATAAATATTATTATATTTTTCCTGTCTCTTCCACAGTCACATCTGGGTATATTGGTAGCAAGCCAATTATCTATCTTATAAGACATGATATCATAAGGAAGGGTATTCTGTCCATTTGGAACAACTGAAAATCATTGTAATTTTATCTTGGTGCAGTAACTTGAGATGGCACAGTGTGGGTTATGAATATATTTTATTTTGTTTTTACTGGGAAGAAAAGATTATAGAGATATTGGTTATCCAAGAGAGATGGACAGGTGTTGATAGTTGCCAGGTCAATATCCATCTACTTTTTCCTTTAATATCAGAAAGCACTGAGGGATTGACAACAAGGAAACTTAAAACAACATCAAATATTTTATTGTCTCTTTTCTAGTTATATTGTAACCATATGACAAAGTATCAGTCATACAAGCTATCATGCTCTTTTACCTCTATCTTTCTGCCAGAAATGTGGGCTTAATAGTGAGAACTCCAACAGCAATTTTTGCAACGGTGAATACAAAGCCATGAAAACCTCTAAGATAGTTCACTTGACTTTCTTAAGACTCTGAACCAACACCAGAAAACACTCTCTGTAGTCTTCTTGTTAAATGAAAATGTATGGTTAAACCACTTTTGAAAATCTACTACATACAGCAAAATGTAAATCTGAATTGAAATATGTCCTCTCAGCTGTGCTTAAGCAACTGAGTCCTGAGCTTTTCAGGTTTTCAATCTGAAAGAGTACACCTCTGGTGCTCTGAAAGGGAAGAGAAAGGACACCCTGTTCTCCATATAAATTAAAGAAGAGAAATCTGTGCATTTAAGTGGGCCATATAAAATTTATCAAGCAATTATCTCCTAACTCCTTCCTATCCAAATTACTTGATATGCTGTCCCTACTCCTTTATTCCACGTTACTGCCTTTTCCAGGATTCTGCCTCACATCACAACATGTCTTCTGTTATTTCCTTCTTGCAAGCTAGTTTTGTTTTCTCCATCTAAAAAAGTCAACAATCATTGTGTATTTCAATTCCCACTTTCCTCAAATGCATTGATTCTTCTTATCTATTACTCTTTTCTCATACTCAGTGTCTTTGTCTTTATGGGGTTTGTACTTTGCTTTTCCCCATCCTTTACTGCCATTATTTACTGCCAGTTATTATCAAATCTAATAACTTCTTAGAGAAAGTTAAAAATTCCTGCATAGCCACATGTGAACACAAAGTCACTGATTTTTAGCAAACCTATAAGATAGTCAGACATCCATTCAATTTCATTTTTTTAAAGATTTTATTTATTTATTTGACAGAGAGAGATGACAAGCAGGGGGAGAGGCACGCAGAGAGAGAGCCCGATTTGGGGTTCAATCCCAGGACTCTGGGATCATGACATGAGCCAAAGACAGTGGCTTAACCCACTGAGCCACCAGGCGTCCCTCCATTCAATTTCTTAACTGAGTCTCAAATGCATCCTGAGTTCTAACCTAAACCTAAGTTCTACTTTTCCACGTTGTTATATGACCAAATTCTTTCAGTTGAGTATTTTGTAACATTAAAATATTAATCAATTGATACTTTTTCTGTGTATTTCTATGAAAATAATTTGAATACTGTAGATTTATTGTTATATTTATAGATTTATAATCAAAGTTTCATCAGTTGAAGTTTTTGGAAATTTCAGATATAATGATTAACCTAAAATGATACTGCCTCAAATCCCTCTGATATCAAGGCCAAACACCTGATTATAGCCAAACCTGTGGTGGATAGTTCCATGGGAAATTGCAGTTACTTAACACTGATAGCATCTCATGTCTCTCTCTCATTTTAGAATGTGTCCAACACAACCCAAAAGTGTAGAAAGTTAAAGTCCTCTGAGGACAGCTCTCAGTGAAGTGGAAATAAGAACCATAGATAAAATTGTCAGTTTTCAGGTCTTCATGAGGACAACTTAAAGAAGTTTCTCAGGACCTTTCAGTAAAAGCAAGCCTTCATTTTCTATCCACAACAATTATATCAACAATGTACCTCTTTGACAAAGTTGCTTCTTCACTGTATCACTTTCCCATTCTTTTCTACCTGGGATAATCTCCCAGATAAACTAACAGTACTCAAATCCTTTGTCCTACTCTTTGCTCTCAGGATAAATGGAGCCAAAAGTCTTAGATTAATATCAAGTTCTGAATGGGATCTTAGAGCTATTTCCGTCCAGATTTTCATAAACATAGGGACCTTGGAATTATCAGGCTAAATGGAGGGGGCAAAAGCAAAAAGTAGAAATTTTTATGTTTGATTTTTAGCCATGATTAATTGACTTTATTGATTATTAAAAATACTAACATTATAAAAGTGTGGATCTTTGTAAAACAATGTCATAATTTAAGAAATAAGTTGCATAGTCCTTTTGAGATTATTAAACCAAGTGTTCAGGTGCCATCTAATTTCTTGTTTAATCCAAAACTTTGGTGTGCATTATCTTGAGGAATATGATTTTGAAGTCCAGACAGACTAACAGAAAACTGATCCAAATGTGGGTGTTTATATTTCTGCTTTTGTTGTAAAAATCAAAGTGTGATTGCTGGTTTAAAATGGTAAAATTAATAATGTTCATGGACTCTATTATAAATTTTCTAATTGTATGGGAAGAATCCTATGAACATAGAATTAATTGATTTGCAAATCCTCAAAGAGCTACAGGATCAGGTAGTGGTATGTTCTGATTCAACAGCATCATAATGCAGCATTTTATATGTGTGGCTAATGGATATTTTCATGAATGTTTGCTAGCTAGTCAGCCAATACAGAGAAATATTAGGTAGGGTAATTACTCACAGTTGTGTTTAATAAAATGAGAGAAAATTATCAAATGACACTAATAATAATAAACCTATAGCAGGCTAAATAATTCAATGATAATTACAAGTATTAATCTAGCTTTCTTCCCTGATTATGACTCTTCTCTCCTTTATCATAATGGGAGTAGCAGATTATCTGCAATGAATTGTGAAAACCCAGCAGTGACTTTTGCAGTGAAGGCCTCCCATCAATTTTGATAGGTTAAAATGATTCTGGTTGGTCTTGAGCCAATGCATCAATTTTTTTGTGTGTGTGTGTCATAAAAGAAAGAAGCAATAGTAAATTCTTGCTGTTATTCCATGGAGCCAATAAAATCATACTGCCAACAAGAGGCTGTTGACAACGTAAGTGTAGTTAACTGTCTTGAAATACTAGGCCTGGAAATAAAATTCCAATATTTCACATAACCTCTTTTTTTTTTAAACAAAAAACAAAACAAAACATAACAATTATACTGCTTACATTTAGGGCCCTGCTGTTATGTAACTATTTTTGAACATGTCTACTGTAAGTGTATATATATATTTATTTTTTTCTGTGCAATAAAGTCATTTAGAGATAAATTTGGTTTGCAAATTATTTTGGGGGAGGCATGGTATTTGTGGCTAGTCTTACAAGTAAAAAGGACTAAAAAAAGAAGAAAAACATTTTTATTACAGCATATTTACATCTGTCCAAAGTACTTATTTACTATAATACTGACTAATGTATAATACTGTACACAAAGAAAGAAGTTAAATGAGTTATAATTCAGTCGAAGTATAGCTGGCCATTTTAAAACTTACCACTGAATCTTTCTGGTATGAAATGTGATATATGGCAATCTGGTCCATTTCATTACATCAGGTCATTTGTATGTTCTTATTACCATTTTGATAGCATAGCACATTGTATAACCCAGACATTTTACAATGGAACTATGATGCATGTATTTTCAAAAGTATAGACATACATGAAGCTATGAGGTCAAAAAAGATGAATGTCCGTAGTACCATATAGACTCAACAAATAAAAGTGTCCAAGGCTCTGAGTGAGATTTATGAATATTGTGTAAGATTAGGCCAACATGTGGTTTTGATATGAATAATCTGTTCTTAAATTAGAATTACAGTCGTTGAGTCCAGTGTTGAAAATGGCAGATAGATTTTAGCTATCTTTGCTCACTAGGGAAAATGGAAAAATGTTTAGTTTGGTCAGATTTTCACTTAACTTCTGAAAAATCTTACGTTTGAGAGAACCCTTCTGAAATAAGAATCCTTAAAGACATAACTCCTTTGGCACAAGTTTTCAAGAAACTTGTTTGATGCTGTAGACAATTATATGGCACACGTACTGTTCTAGATGTTTCATGCCAATAATATGTAAGCCATACCAAGGCTACATATACATATAGAGATGTTCCTCAGCTTACAAGGGGGCTATGTACAGAGACACACATAAAAAATTGAAAATGCATTTAATACCCCTAAACTATCAAATATCATAGCTTAACTTAGGCTTATTTAAACATACTCAGAACACTTACATTTGCCTGCATTTGGGCAAAATCGTCTTAAGTAATGCCTATTTTATAACAATGTATCAAATATCACATGCAATTTATTAAATATTACACTAAAAAAAAGAAGAATGGTTATAAATAGAATGGTTGTAAGAATATCAGGTGTTCACACCTGTAATCTTCTAGCTGACTGGGAGCTGTGGCTCACTGCCCCTGCCCAGCATCACAAGACGGCACCATACCACATGTCACAGGCCCTTTTTATAAAGACCCAAATTCAAAATTCAAAGCACAGTTTCTACTGAATCACTTTCACTTTCACATCATTGCCAAATATATCATAAGTTGAATCATTGTAAATCAGGAGCCATCTGATTTGAAAGTTAAATCACAGTCACCCATATACACACAAAAAAAGGCCTTCATGTAGGGCCATCTATGGATCTCTAAACAACATAGCATGACATATCAACGGCAAAAAATGGATGCGAAGGGGACAATTGCCTTGCGTCAGTACTCTGAGCAGTAACATACATGGCCTTACTCACCTAGCAGAACTCCAGAGCTAGCTGATGGCAAGGAATTTTACAAATGTTTGCTGAACAGCTTAAGCACTATTATTTTTAACTTAGTGTGCATATCTGTTTTCTAAAGATACGTTAATTTATTTTATTGACTTATTACAAAACCAAATAATTTCCTCTTATTTAAGTGGCAGGTAAATATAATTCTCTTTAATTTACATCAAATGGCTTTTTAGGGAAAATATACTAAAAATTCTGAAACTTGTATTGCTTCTGAATCTTTTATTGGAATCCTTATCAAGTTGTATTTTTCAAGTTTTTCCTAAATAATCTTCAATGATTTGAAAATATATTTTGGATTTTATTCGAGGCTATTAACACACAATTTCACTTTGTTAAATATAGTGCTAAACGTTCAACCAAAAAGTTGTGTCTTTTTTTGTCCACTACCACATCCTCCATCTACTGACTGGATTCTCTCCCCAACTAGCACATATATACCATTGTGTATCTTTAGGATAAGTAAGGGTCATCTTTTGTCTTTATTCTATTCCTCGTATGCTTCTGAACTTGTTGAATTTTAATATAGTCACACCATAAGCATCACATATTTGATTCCCCTTTAAATAGTAAACAGTGCACAACCAGAGCATACCTTCAAAGCTATCAATAGACTTACTCTGATATATTATTTTTGTATTTTTGTAAATTAAAATAATTCGATTATAGAACAAGAGTTTCAGGTGGTAGGTGTTGTAAGTTTTACCCAAACTGATTTTGTCAAACTCGTTTTTGTCATCATTTATGTCAAGTAGTTTTCTCAGGTTTATTTTTAGAATATCCTTTTATAATGAATATTTACACTGATATCTAGTATAAAATCTTGCAATTTATTTTAGAAACTTTAGGATATTGAAAATCAATCTATTTCTTTAATTCATTAAAGACATTTTTGGCTTGTTTCCAGTACTTTCTTACTGGTTAAAAAATGAATTTGAAGTAGTCTGAATTTCATTATTATATGGCACTTTCCCTTTGATGAATACAAAGACGATATTCTATATTAGCTATCTGAGAAGAATTCATTTTTTTTATTTTATTTATTTGTAAGAGTGAGAGTGAGAGAGAGCACAAGCAGGGGGAGCAGCAGGGTGAGGGAGAAGCAAACTCCCGGCTAAGCAGTGAATCTGTTGCAGAACTGAGTCCCAGGACCCTAAGATCATGACCTGAGCTAAAGGCTCAGGTGTTTAACTGACTGGGCCACCCAGGTGTCCCAATCTGAGAAGAGTTCTGTATGTTATTCCTATTCATATGAAGTTTAAAGTCTAGGTAATTAACTTAATATTTTAGTGGCTATTACATAGATATCACTATGTACCAGGCAGAGAGTAAGAAAGAAATATTAAATCAACCATATTCTATGCATTCTAAATGAAAATAATTAATCAATCATAATAAATCCTTCTATTTATGGAATATCAACTTATAAGCTTTCCTCCATATGAACAATGCCAAATACCAGAATAAAGGGTCATCTAATACAAATAAAGGATAGAATTAAAGAATTCTGGTAAGCCATTTAATTTTGAAAAATGGTGCTATATTGTTGCTGAGTTGTGGTTTTCAGTTACATAATATCTGATAAGTGTAGAAGTAACATGAGTGTTATGTGAGATGAGAAATGGTATATAATTAAGATATTTTTAAAAGTACAGATAAATACAAATTTTTAAACATAGCATTATGGAGGAATAAAAATAAATGATAGCTACACACTCTAAAGTGAATATATCTTGGAAAGTTAATAGAGAAGTAAAACAAGGACAGTGCAAAAAGTATGGTACATTTTTATGCAGTTCAAACAAATTCTGTGAAACCGTAGATGGACTTAAAGATACTATTATGTATCAAATATTGTAAAAATTAAGTAAGGAAAGAGCAAACATAAAATAACCAAAGCATACAAACTTGGGTAGATACAATAGTTGTGATCATGTTCTACTTCATAAAGAGATGAGTTAATAGATAAATAGAAGTAACTAGACTTTTTAGAAGTTAATAAAACTTTGCCTGTTATTTCTTAGCTATATAAAATATATGGTTTTCTAACAAAAATGCTTATCTTAAAAATATTTAAAAATAAATTTCAGGCTACTCATAAGGTTCTATTTACTTTTCCACTGAAGGAAAAGCTGGTTGTTGTAGTTGTAGTTGTTTGTTTGTTTTAGTCCCCTCCTAGTTTTTATTATTATAATGTGGAATGAGGAATGTTAGATTGAAAAGTTAGACAAAAATCATTACTTTATTCACCTCCTGGTAAAGGAGATGGAACTCCTGAAAATATGCCCTTTTGCCTTACGGAAGTGTAACAGTTATGCTTACTTCTGAATCATACGTGGCGGTGGCCCTAAATAGTGACACCATAGTAAACATTTTGAATATTTGCAAGTAATTTTTATAGTCATAGGGCTCCAAAAGGCACTGCTGGTATCTTAGCAGGTATTTCAATAAAGCTAAAAGTTGCCTGACTGTTTAAAAATATTAACAAGGCACAAAACATGGCAGAAGTACTGTCCTCAGATATTTTTTTCCATATGCTCCTGATTCCAGACATGAAAGTTATTTTTTTAAATTTTTGTTATAAAAGAATTTCTTTATTTATTTGACAGAGATCACAAGTAGGCAGAGTCAGGCAGAGAGAGAGGAGGAAGCAGGCTCCCTGTTGAGGTGAGAGCCCGATGTGGGACTTGATGCAAGGATCCTGGGATCATGACCTGAGCCGAAGGCAGAGGCTTTAACCCACTGAGCCACCCAGGCGCCCGACAAGTATTTTTGATAGATATATATACAGTGTATTTTCCAGTTATAAGAAAAATGGTTCTGCTATTTTTAACCCTTTTTAAAAATTACATAATTTTTTTAAATTAAAATTTTATTTTTTAATGTTTTACATTTCTTTTCTTTTTTTAAAAGATTTTATTTATTTATTTGACAGACAGAGATCACAAGTAGGCCGAAAGGCAGGCAGAGAAAGAGAGAGAGAGAGAGAGAGAGAGAGAGAGGGAAGCAGGCTTCCTGCGGAGCAGGGAGCCCGATTCAGGGTTCGATCCCAGGACCCTGAGATCATGACCCGAGCCAAAGGCAGCAGCCCAAACCACTGAGCCACCCAGGTGCCCCAATGTTTTACTTTTCAATATACTACTTAGAATATAAAACCTATTCTATTTGGTAACAAGTTTACCGTTTAAAAAATGGTAATTTTCTCATTGTGTCTTCCCCTCTCGTTGCTTCATTTTGAATAAAAAATTTCACAATAAACATAACTGATGCTTTCCTTTTGATAGTCCCTCTGTTGGTCATATTGTATATGAGCCATGACAATTAGTCTTCCAAAATTTATTGATGTTTGTTGATATGTTTTATCATAACTAATTTTCCCTCCCTTATCTAGATTCCCCAGCTTTCAGACAGGTGGACACTTCAATAAACCATACCCAAGGGATGTATCAAGTACTTCTTAGACATCTCTCAGATCCCTGAGGTCTCATTTTGCTTAATATTAACAAACTTATTTTAACGTTTATATGGAGAGGCAAAGACTCACAATAGTCAACATAGTGTTGAAGGAGAACAAAGACTGAGGACTGCCTTCAAAGTTTACCATAACGATGGGGCGCCTGGGTGGCTCAGTGGGTTAAGCCTCTACCTTCGGCTCGGGTCATGATCCCAGGGGCCTGGAATCGAGTCCCACATAGGGCTCTCTGCTCAGCAGGGAGCCTGCTTCTCCTCATCTCTCTCTCTGTCTCTCTACCTATTTGTGATCTCTCTCTCTGTCAAATAAATAAATAAAATAGTTTTAAATAAGTTTACCATAACGATAATTGTAAGCAAGATATTGTAATACCACAGAAAGACTAGATTAAAGGAACAGAATATATATTATCAATTATATTTTATATTTAATATAAAAGCAAAAGCAATACAAGAGAGCAAAATACAATCTTTTAAACAAATGGTTCTGGAGTAATGGTGAAGCTAAATGTAAAAATATAAAATAAAAATAAAATAAAATAATAAAATAAAATAAATCCAGGCAGATATCATACACTCTTCACAAAAATTAACTCAGATTGGATTATAAACCTAAACATGAAACATGTAGAAGCTAATATAGAAGAAAATTTAAATGACCTTGGTTTTGGCAATAACTTTAGCTACAAAAGCACAAGCACTGAATTTAAAAATGTCTACTCTGTGAAACACAATGCCAAGAGAATGAAAAGGCAAAGCACAGACTATGAGAAAAAATTTGCAAAATACACATCTGGCAAAGGACTGTTAATCAAAAATACACAAAGACCCCTTAAAACTCAACAATGGGGGAAAAACCTGATTATAAATGAGCCAAAGACCTTAGCAGATACCTCACAAAAGAAAATATTACAGATGGCAAATAAGCATATAAAAAGATGCTTCACATCATATGTCATCAGGAAAATGCAAATTAAAACAAAAAAGAGACACCAGTACATACCCAGAATCCAGAACACTGACAACAGAACACGAAATGTTGGTGAGGATGTGGAGCAAGAGGAATGTTCTTCCATGTCTATTGAGAATAAAGAATGGAAAACAACTTGGCAGTTTCTCACAAAACTAAACATATTCTTGCCAGATGATTCAGCAGTAGCAGTTCTTGGTATTTATCCAAAGAAGATGAAATCTATACCCACAAAGATGTCTATAGTAGTTTTATTCATAACTGACAAAAGCTTGGAAGCAACCAAGATATCCTTCCATAGGTGAAAGGTCAAATAAAGTGTAGTACATGCAAACAATGGAATATTATTTAATGCTAGAGAAATGAATTACCACACCATGAAAAGATATGGATATAAATATTTTTTTAAGATTTTATTTATTTATTTGACAGAGAGAGTTCACAGTAGACAGAGAGGCAGGCAGAGAGAGAGAGAGGGAAGCAGGCTCCTTGCTGAGCAGAGATCCCGATGCGGGACTCGATCCCAGGATCCCGAGATCATGACCTGAGCCGAAGGCAGCGGCTTAACCCACTGAGCCACCCAGGCGCCCAATATGGATATAAATATTTACTAAATATTTGATTTTAGGCTTCTACCAGTCTATCAATACTATTAGTATATTTTAACAGTGAATGCTCAGCATTCATGAATTTACCTAATAAAATATTTTGGGTTCAATATTTTAAATACTTCAACCTCTATGATTATATTCCTAATAATTTTGAATTGGGGTAAATAAACCTTAATTTTTTGTAACTTGTTCCTTATTGCAAAAGAGCTCAATGAAATTTTAGAAAATACAAATTTACAAAAAAAAAAGTTTAGTTTACTATTGCCAAATAATTTAAAACTTTACCTTATATTAAAATACATATATTTTTCTAAATTTATTTATATGCTACTGAAACCAAAAACTTTAAGTTATACTTGATTTCATATCATGCAATCAATGCCAGAAATCCATCTGGCGATGACTTGTCTTAAATAGAGTTAAGATGGGTGTTATTACAATGCAAGATGGAAACAAAGATAGTATAACAATTGAGTGTTACATAACTTTTCTGTTTCAATCAAGTTACTAATCTACAAAAGGGTTTTATCGGTGACAGACTTGGGAATTTAACAAAACTTTTAAACTAGCATGTGCGACTCATTCCTAGAAAACAACACAATCAATAACACTTTCTTTAGATGAAATCATGACTATTTCTCCATTTGAATGGAAAAGGTAGCAACCCCAATAAGTTTATTGAACATGAAAAGTTGAAATGCTATAATGCTCCTAAGGAATTAAATGATCCAGCCATGAATTACAAAAAAAGGATATAAATTACCAAAGTGTTTGTATAATTGGAATGTACAACTGCCCATTATCATTCAATAGTGTAGGCTTGTACAAGAACTCTATAAAAGAACTCCACTTCTAAACCGTGGAAAATATGTTCCCTTTCCCCCTATATACAACTATTAAGCCATTCATTTAGCTTTTAAAATATCCACTTAATACAGGCTTTTTACTCATTTGAACAGGCAGCAGGGCTCTATTCTTATTGCTTACATCTGAAGGATCGACTTCTAGCGTAAGAGGTAAATCCCATAAAGGAGCCCAATCATAACAACAAAATACAGTTTAGTGAGCCCTTACAATCTGCCAGCTACCTTTCTGAGAATACTTCAATTAATAAAACATATAAAATACCTGACCACAAAGAGCTTACATTCTTTTGAAATATAATAGTGAAATAAACCAATAATAGAGGGGCACCTCGGTGGCTCAGTCCATTGAGTGACTGCCTTTGGCTTGGGTCATGATCTCAGGGTCCTGGGATGTAACTCCCCAGCCGGCTTTCTAGGCAGTGGGGTGTTTTCTTCTTCCTCTGCGCCCCCTCCCAATTCTCTCTCTCTCTGTCTCCAATAAGAAAATAAACCAGTAATAGAATAATGATTGATGGTTGATGGTGATAAGTGTTACAAAGAAATACAAGAAAGGTAAAAGCCATTGGAGAATGCTGGGATGAAAGTTAATTTTATTTTGTGTTGGGTGGTTATATCTCATTTATGAGATGTTATTTGCACAAAGACCCAGGAAGTGAAGGAGGGTGTTATACAAATATTAAAGAAAAAGATTGCTCTAGGCAGAGCAAGTAAGTATATAGACTTTGTGTGAACAGCTGGTCTGTTACTTTTGAGGAAAAGCAAGGAGGCCAATGAGGAGTTCATAGTGGTGGAGAGAGGAAGAACGTATTGATGCATGACCTTCTAGTACATTGAAACGCCTTCAGTTTTTATTTAATATGAAAGGGGAAGATACCAAAAGACTTTCGACAGCAGAATAAAATCATCTGACTTGATTTTGAGGTTAAGTTGCTGTACCAAAATAAATTTGCAGGGAGAAAGGAGTGCAGTATGTGTGGAAGTGGGGTTATCAATCAAGTCAATAATTCAGGAACATACGATGGTGTTTTTAGCATGCTGGGTGGTAATAGAAGTGGTGATTTATGGTTATTTTTTAAAGATTTTATTTATTTATTTGACAGAGAGAGAGATCACAAATAGGCAGAGAGACAGACAGAGAGAGAGATGAGGAGAAGCAGGCTCCCTGCTGAGCAGAGAGCCCTATGGGGGACTCGATCCCAGGCCCCTGAGATCATGACCTGAGCTGAAGGTAGAGGCTTAACCCACTGAGCCACCCAGGCGCCCCGAGGTATGGTTTTTATTTTGTATATATTTTGATGGTGAATATTCTGGTTAACAGGATGGAGTATGTGCAGGACAGACAATATCAACATTTATTTTACCTGCACAAACAGAAGGGTGGAGTCTTCATTCCATGATATGGAGAGAACTCTGAGTTCAAATGTTCTTTCTGATTAAATGGCATAGTGATGATGAGGATTTAGTCAGACAGTGAAAGAGAGCAGTAAGCATAGTGTTAAGCTTTAAGACATTATAATACATTTGAACATCAAAAAACGTTGTGTTGGATCATCTGTTTATGTGAGTAAATAAATAAATAAAGCTTCCTGGGGTTCTGATAGAGGTAAAAAAGACTACTATATGATCCAAAGGGGCACGTGCACCAAATGTATATAGCAGCAATATCCACAATAGCCAAACTATGGAAAGAACCTAGATGTCCATCAACAAATGAATGGTATATATATATATATATATATATATATATATATATATATATATGGTTTTATACGATGGAATACTATACAGCCATCAAAAGAAATGAAATCTTGCCATTTGCGATGACATGGATGGAACTAGAGGGTATTATGCTTAGCAAAATAAGTCAACCAGAGAAAGACACTATCGTATGATCTCCCTGATATGGTGGTGCAATATGGGGGGTTTGGGGGATAGGAAAAGAGTAAATGAAACAAGATGGGATCGGGAGGGAGACAAACCATAAGAGACTCTTAATCTCACAAAACAAACTGAGAGTTGCCGGGGGGGGGGTGGGGAGGGTAGGGAGAGGGTGGTGGGGTTATGAACATTGGGGAGGGTATGTGCTGTGGTGAGTACTGTGAAGTGTGTAAACCTGGCGATTCACAGACCTGTACCCCTGGGGATAATAATACATTATATGTTAATTTAAAAAAAAGAAGAAGAAGAAGAAGACTACTATAAATCAAATGCTATGGTTTTCAGCAAAGCGTGTGTAATCAGGCGTATTTTATTAAAGTAACCAAGTAAAATGATGGTCGAAAATTGGAATAACAGAAAACATAAAAATCAGAGATTTTAAAAAGAGATATGGGACAGTGTAGAGAATATAGTCAATGATATTATAATAGTGTTATATGGTGAGAGATGGTGGCTATATTTGTAGTGATCATAGAATAATGTATGGAGATATTGAAAACCTGAAACCAATGTAACACTGAATATCAACTATACTCAAATAACAAAATAGTAAAAATAAAACCTTTTAATTTAAAAAGATAAAAAGAGGGACAAGAAGTTGAAAAGTGAATTTCAAAAAGAGTAAAGATGAGGCTAAGACATACTCTGAACCTTGAGGAAAACACCATTTTGAAAATTCTTCCCATTTTGAGAAAACTCAAATGAATCAATACCATAAAAGAACCCATTTTAACTGAGAGATGTAATGAATGCTCAAGAAATAATTTTATGACAGGGTAATTCTTCCCTATGAAACAGCACAGGGAAACCAGGGGAAATACCTGGAAGCAAAATAAACTATACTGAAAATAAGAATTAGGAAAAAGATAAATGATGAAAGATGACAAAATTAGACATGCGACAGAGACCTAGTGAAGAGAATTTTTAGCTTGTGGTTTAATGTTTTTGAGGATAATCTAGAGTTCATAACTGCCTTGAGACAGGCTGGTTTTAGGCAGTTTAGGCAGACCCCTAAGACAGGCCTACTTTGGGCAGGTGGTGTGGGAGGAGGCTGTTGGGCTGGACAAAGACAAATCCAACCATTTGACTAAAGTGTCTATGAAGATGTTGAAGTCAGATGCAACAGAGAAAGACCTGTCAAACCTAATCTCAGAAACGGAGATGATGAAGATGATTGGACAGCACAAGGACACCATCAACCTGCTGGGTCCTGCACACAGGACGTTCCTTCGTACACTCTCACGGTATATGCCTCCAAAGACAACATACAAGAATACCTGCAGGCCCAGAAGCCTCCTGACCTGGAGTACTGTTACAATATCAACCACAATGCAGCAGAGCAACTCTCCTCCAAGGACCTGGTATCCTGTGCCTATCAGGCAGCCTGAGGCATGGAGTACCTTGCCTCCAAGAAGTGCATACACCAAGACCTGGCCACCAGGGAAGTGCTGGTGACAAAGGACAACATGATGAAGATCTCAGACTTCAGCCTTGCCAGAGATATCACCACATCAGTTACTATAAAAAGACAACCAACAGTGGACTGCCTGTAAAGTGGATGGTCCCTACGGCCATGTTTGTCCAGATCTACATCCACCAGAGTGACTTCTGGTCTTTTGGGGTGATCCTGTGCAAAATCTTCACTCTGGAAGCCTCCCATATCCTGGAGTGCCTGTGGAGGTGGTTTTCAAGCTGCTGAAGGAGTCATTTGATGGATAAGCCAATAAGTGCACCAGAGAGTTATACACAATAATGAGTGGTGGCTGGCATGTGGTACCTTCAAGCTGCTGGTAGAAGACCTGGATCATACTGTGGCCTTGACCTCCAACCAGGAGTACCCGGACCTGTCCTTGGCCCTGGAATAACACTGTCTATGCTTTCCCAACACCCAAAGCTCCACCTGCTCCTCAGAGAAGAATTCCACCTTCTCTCATGTGCCATTGCTCAGGGAGGCCTATCTGTCCTGACACCCAGCCCAGCTTGCCAATGGTGTACTCAAATGACTAGTATCTTCTATTACTCCTGTCCAGATTCTGTCACAAGCTGTAACCCTTACCCCAAACCATCCCTGCCAGACTCACTGCCTTCTCCTTTGTCCCTTTCCTACTGGCAGGAGCCAGCTGCCTACCTGAGGCCTTCACCCCTTGAAGTTCACCTCTCTTCCCCTTCCTCTTCCTCCTCCTTACAACCTGCTCATGAAAGAAAGGCACAGAGAGGCAGGTACTTGCTCGTGGCTACTTCCTACCATCCCACATGTTGGACCAAGACCCTCCCTGGCATCTGGTACTGCCTGGATGTTGAGGGAGTGGGAGATGAGGCATGCCAGTGAAAGCTGTAGGAGCTTTCCTGTTTTGGTTTTGTCTGCTTAGCATAACATGTAAGACTGAGTTCTGGTGGCAGGGACCTAGTCCTTGGGGCTATAGCACTAGCAAGGGGACGTCAACTGCTCTGGGCCTTGGCTAAGAGCAACCCCTGCTCCAGAGATATGGTGCCAAGGGCTTATTAATTTTGATACTAATTTGCTTTGCTGACCAAATACCTGGTATCAAAAGATGGGAAGGCAAAGACTCGAAGCAGTGTTGTGACCATGGGGTCCAGCCCCAAACTATGAAGAAAACACAAAGTGTATAAATCTGAGTAAGTATATATTTACACACCTCTTTAAATAGGTTGTTATCAAAGATTTAATCAATGGGTAATATGCTCCTCATGGCTGGGAAGCATCAGTTGCCATATATTAAAAACAAAGAAAAGAGGTGTCTGGGTGGCTTCTTCCATAAGTGTCCCTTCTTTTCAGGTCAAGATCCCAGGGTCCTGGGATGGAGCCCCACATCAGGCTCTCTGCTCAGTGGGAAACCTGCTTCTCCTTTTCCCTCTGCCCTGCTTATAGTTCCTCTTCCTGTCTCTCTGTTTGTCAAATAAATAAAATATAAAAAAAAAGAAACAAAATGTTTTTAAAAGTTCTTTTTTTTTTTTTAAATTTTCTAGGGGTGCCTGGATGACGCAGTTGTTTAAGCAGACGTTTGCCTTTGGCTGAGGTCATGATTCCAGTGTACAGGGATCCAGCCCTGCATGGGACTACTTGCACCCCAAGGAGCTTGCTTCTTCCTCTCCCTTTGCACGTGATTACCCCCGCTTGTGTGCTTCCCCTCTCTCTCTCTCTCTCTCTGTCAATAAACAAAATAAAATCTTTTACTAAATAAATAAATAAATAAAGTTCTAAACCTACTTTCAGTTTAGGTCCCTTAAGAAAAATTGCTACTGATTCATTAAAAAAAAAAAAAAAGAAAAGATAATTTAGAAAGATGCTTCCAGAGCTAAAAAGCTGTTTTTTTTTTCAGGATTAAATATAGAATTGCTTTATAAAGTAAAAGAAAAACTATGCTATATTAACACTAATCACACTATAATTTTGGTGGTTATATCAAGATAATGAAAAGTGATTTTAAAGCAAATTTCATTATCAGATATAAAGATCAAGTCAAAATTACAGAAGAGTAAAGGGATGGATTCATCAGGGAGTATAATAATGCTTGACTTTTAATACTTAATCATAGATTTGGGGATATATAGGGAAAAACTAAGAACAAAAATCATAACTTCTACCTTAGGATAGAAATGGAAAAAAGTTTCAACACCTTTATTTTAAAATTATATAGACAAATGGTCATCAAATTGGTAAGATATGTAAGACTTGAACAAAATTATCAAATAACTAGATATGCTTGATATTACAGAACACTCCCAACAGCCGCAGACTACATATATCTTAAGCCATGATTTTCTTTGCAAAGGTCAACATTGATAATGTTCGAGTCATACCTCCGTGTACCAGGAAAGAAGTAGCATATTTCTTGAAAGACACAGCTATCAAAGCTCCATTGAGAAACCGTAAAGATGGAGAAGGGATTTGCAAATTATATATCTGATAATGGACATCTACTCTGATTATTAAAAAATGAATAAAAATAAAACACCTTACTAATAACCAAACAGAGTATCCAATTTTACATGTGAAGAAAATTATTGAAGAGTCATGTCACCCAAAGGATACGGATTCCTAATAAGCACATGACAAATTTCTCAACATTTAGACATTAAAGAAATACAAATTTAAATCATGAGACATGCTTACATATCTATTAGAATGGCTAAAATTATAAAGGCTAATTGTACTTCGTCTGAGCTAGATTGAGAAGCAACAAAAAATCTAAACTGTTGTTGGCATATATCATGATACCACCACTTTGGAAAATAGTTTGAAAATTTTTTTAATTGCAAAATATGTTGCAGTTACACAAATAGCCATTTTACTTCTAGGCATTTAACCAAGACAAACAAACCCTATGTTCATACAAGGACTTGTATATGAATTTCATAGCAGCTTTATTTTTAAGAATTGAAAACAGTGGAAATGTTCATCAATGTCCATCAATAGAGCAAAGACAAATTATGATCTATTCATTAAAGAGATTACTATTCAACATCAAAATGAACTATTTACAATTGCAGATTCTCAAAGTAATGATGCTGAGAAAAGAAAAGCCAGGCAATGAATAGTATATACTGTGTGATTCCATGACTATAAAAAAAAAACTAGAAAATACAAATTTATATATAGTCACAGTCTTCAAATATATTGGTGTGATTTTAGTGCCTTCTTCTGTACTCCCATAGCTTCCTACACTTGGATATCCGAGCATTTGTTACACCATGTAAAACATGAACTCTTTTTCTTTATTCTGTCTTACAAGAAAAAGAATCCTTGAAATTTTATGGACATTTGAACTCTCAGTTATTAGCAGAAATTCTATCACACAGTAAATTTCCAAATATAAAAGCCAGAGTTTTACAATGACTTCTAAGCTTTTACATGATCTAGCCACTCATTTAACCTCTGTGACCTCTTTCCCTGCTACTCTTCAGCCACTCACAGTGGGCTCCTTGCTATTCCTCAGATATGCCAGGCATGATCCACCTTATGGCCTTCAATATAGCCAATTCCTTTGTCTGGAGTGACCTTATTGCTGATAGTTCTGGGCAAATTCATCACCTTTCCATACCTTTGTTCAGTTGTCAGGTTCATTGTAACTACCCTGATCTTCCTATTAAAATTCTTAACTCCCCATCCCCTGCCTAGCAACCTTGATTTTTCTCACCCTGATCGAATTTTTCTTTTTCCCCATTGTACTCATCATTTTTGAATACACTATGCAATTTTTATTAAGGTTTATAGCTTTTAATTTTCTCACCCTTTAAAATAAAAGTTCTACAAAGCCAAGTATTTCATTTACCAGTGTAGTCTGAAGTAATATCTGCCATATAATAGGTTCAGGAGACAATTGGTAAATTTCAGAAAAAATTAATGTTGAGAGTATACTGAATTTCATAAGTCATTTCAATATTTTTTTCCAAACAATAAACTATGTAAAACATACCTTAAATTTACTTTCAAAATATTATATAGCATATAATGGACAATATACATAAGCCTTAAAGAAACAATCATATAAATAACCATTTCATACCTACTTAAAAATTGCATATTACCACACTCCAAGATCCTCTCTGGATGCTCAAAAATAACCCTTCAAAGGAAATACATTTTTAAAAATAACAGATTTTTTGGCAAAGAATTTAATAAAATAAAAGTTTCATTCATCTATGTAGATCATAAAAATGTTTTTAATAAGCATGAAATTATAACTCTGAAGTGTGCTAAAATGAAACCACCTGCTAAGGGTGAGAGAACAAAAATAAACATCATTTTTCCAAATAAGAGGAATTTATTACCTTTGAATCAAAGCATGTGGATTTATTCAAACTGGCAATAAAGGAATATGGACACAGAATCCATAGAATGTCATATTTTAGATATCTAAAAGACTTCAAAGTGAAGAGTATACATTTTTTAAATGCTACATAATGCTACATAATGACAAGATGACAGGTTGTGACAAATAGCATTTTAAAAGCTCTACTCATAATGGAACAGAAGGTGTCATTTCCCTATAATTTTATACATGTCATTAATTTACTGTATCTGGATACAACATATTACCAAACAGATGTTCATCAAAGACTAAATCATTTTTAATGGAACATAATAATTTGAACCTACATCTATTATTAATTTTTTTCGATCTAACATTTATAGTCTCGCTAAACATTTTATCAGTTGTCGACAAATTAAAAAAAAATAAGATAAAAAGTCGTGTTTGGAAAAGTAGCTTTTCTTTGAAATTTGAATTGAAATAAAAATATTTGCTGGTATTTTTAAAACTTTAAATGTAATTTTATATCTATCTGACCTATCAGATGATATAAAAGTTTTGGAGAAAAGATGACATATTTTTTTTGATCTTGGTTGAAAGTATTAATAAAGAGCAACTGTTTGTATTATATGTATTGTGGTATCTTAGTTAATAAACAGGAATACCTGGTATAAAATATGTTTTTTAAAAAATTTTATTTATTTCCTTGACAGAGATCACAGGAAGGCCGAGAGGCAGGCAGAGAGTGAGGAATGGAAGCAGGCTCCCTGCTGAGAAGAGAGCCCACTATTGGACTTAATCCCAGGAACGTGGAATCATAACCTGAGCCAAAGGCAGAGATTTCAAGCCACTGAGCCACCCAGGCGCTCTAAAATATGTTCTTTTTTTATATAGAATTATAGTTCTTACCAAAATATGGAACTAGCTGGAACTGAATGCCTCCTTCAAAGTCAGCTCTGTAGAAATTATGCAAGTGTAATATAGAACTATTTCAGATATGAACCATAAACAAAGAAATGATGATAAATTCCTTAAAAGACTCAAAGTTGCTCTTGACTGGTATGTTTCAAGCTCTATTCCTGGTTTGAGGACTGGTTTTAACAGGCCTGTCACTGTAGAAATCAGCTGGATGTTTAGAGGCTATCAGAACTGTACAAAAACCTTGAAGGGGTAAAGACTTGAAAATTCTTTAGAGAGATTAGCTCCCTAAGGCATTATTCATCCACACATTTTCCTCCAAACAATTAAGGCTGATGGATGAGGGGCACCTGAGGGGCTCTCTCATCACGTGGGTGGTGGGTTAAGCCTCTGCCTTCATCTCAAGTCATGGTCTCTGGGTCCTGGGATCCAGCCCCACATCAGGCTCTGCTCAAAAGGAAGCCTGCTTCCCTCCCTGCTTGCCTGCCTCTCTGCTTACTTGTAATCTGTCTCTCTCTCTCTCTATCTCTCTCTCTGTGTCCAATAAATAAATAAAATCTTAAAAAAAAGGCTGATGGATGATAAATTATGAAAACTGCTCCCTCCAAATGATGCTTCTTCATAAGGATTTAAGAATTTAAAATATAAAATTGTAAGAATTTAAAATTGAAACTTGATCGTAGGATTTATGTTACAGGATAACATCAATTGAAGGCAGTTATTATTAGATTTGAAGTTTGTGATTATGAATTCTTGGCCTCATTAGTAAATTTACTTTAAATTCTCCCATGGAGTGGTGATTGGCCTTCAGTCTTTCATTGATGTACATCATTGGGTCAAATGAGATGTGTGTGCCCAGAACTATATATAATCTTCTTTGTATTTCACTGGAGATGGCATTTCTGAGTTTGGTCAATTGAATTTGGACAGATGTTTTAATAGTCACTTCTAGAGTTGGCCCTTGAGAATATCTTCCTTTTTTTTTTTCTCTTCCCGATTCTCTGAAAAACCCTGACTAATTCACATTATCACAGTGATATCACAATTCAAGTTTATCCAAACACTATAGCTACAAAATAGAAGGAAGCTACTCAGAATGTAATGCTATTGTGAATGATTGAGAAAGAAAACATTATTATAATTAAGCTACCAGGTTTCAATGTATTTTATTGTTGCTTAGAAAATCTTAGCATACCCAGACTTTCCAGAGATTTGATGATCCTAAGAGGAGCTGAACTCATGGACCAAAATAACTATGCACATAAAAAGGACAATTACTTACCTAAAAAAGATGATGTGGTTAACTTTATATGGCAATCCAAGTGTTATTGGAACAGGAATTTAAAAAATAGCTTAGGGGCGCCTAGGTGGCTCAGTGGATTAAGCCACTGCCTTCAGCTCAGGTCATGATCTCAGGGTCCTGGGATCAAATCCTGCATCAGGCTCTTTGCTCAGCAGGGAGTCTGCTTCTCTCTCTCTCTCTCTCTCTGCCTGCCCTCCATCTACTTGTTATCTCTCTCTGTCAAATAAATAAATACATAAATAAAATCTTAAAAAAAAAGAATGACTGTACTTTTAAAAAATAGCTTAAAAGGGGCACCTGGGTGGCTCAGTGGGTAAGCTGCTGCCTTCGGTTCAAGTCATGATCTCAGGGTCCTGGGATAAAGCCCCACATCAGGCTTTCTGCTCAGCAAGTAGCCTGCTTCCCTTCCTCTCTCTCTGCCTGCCTCTCTGCCTACTTGTGATTTCCCACTTTCAAATATATAAATAAAATATTTTTAAAAATAGCTTAAATGTATATGATAAAATAATGATATACATATACAAAGAAAAGAAAGATACTATACTGTGAATATAAATTAAGTGAAAATTGTTGAAATAAAGAATACAATAAATGGAGACTAAGATGAATATTGCTGTAAAATGAATAAGTGAGTTGGGAAAAACAAACAAACAAACAAATTAATGACTTCTGCCCAAATGCAGCAGAAGAGAAAAAAAAGAAAGAAAATATTTAAATAAGTATTGAGATAAATTTTGGAGAATTAAAGAAAGATAAAAGATACCAGACTTAAAATGATGCCAAACATGAGAAATCAGAAACAAAACAAAACAAAAGCCACACACACAAAAAACCACTCATATAGGGCACCTGGGTGGCTCAGTGGGTTAAGCCGCTGCCTTCGGCTCAGGTCATGATCTCAGGGTCCTGGGATCCAGTCCCACATGTGGCTCTCTGCTCGGCGGGGAGCCTGCTTCCTCCTCTGTCTCTCTCTGCCTGCCTCTCCAACTACTTGTGATTTCTTTCTGTCAAATAAATAAATAAAATCTTTAAAAAAAAACACTCATATATATTATGGTGAGTTTTAAGAATGTCAAAAACAGAGAAGAGCATAAATGATGCCTAAGAGAAGAACAGATCACATAAAATGTACAAGAATAATACTGACAGCAGAATTCTCAATAGTAATAGCATATAAAGGAGACAGCTGTGTGTTTGTATAGATGGAAAAGATATTTGAAACTAGATATTATACATCAAGCCAAATTATTGATTAAATTTGAGAGCACAGTAAAAATACAATGAAGCGTGTTAGGTCTTAGAACATTTATCACACACAGACACACATTTTAGAAAACTTCCTTGGAGGACAGGTCAATTTAGATAGAGAAAACAGAATTATGTACTCAAAGGTATTTTTGGAAGGAAGGATTGAATATAGTCTGCACTGCAAATATTCTTTAATCGTATGTTCTGAATTTCCTAAATTTAAGAAGTATTTGTTCAAATATTTATATAAACCCTAGGAGACTTTTTCTTGGATTCTGGAAAATCAGTCCATTTGGTTACAAATCTTTTTGTCAATGATGGAAATTTTGATAGCCCTTAAAAGTGAAATGTCTAATGTATTGTTACAGCAATTGTGATTTGCCAATACATGGGTGATGTGTGTGTGTTGTGTGTTTTTATTTTTATTTTTGATGGTTTTACTCTTCTGTGTGATTTTTAAGTAGACATAATTTTAATAAATTATGATTTGTTGAAATTTATCTGAGGTTATATAATAAAATGAAATTTGTGTGAACTGAAGAAGTGCGTCTCCATTTTTTTTTTTTAAGAGTAGACTGGTCTTTAAAAATTGTCCAAAGAAGTACATTATATTCATTATTAAATTTGATAATATACAATAAAGTATTTATGGTCATATGGAACCATATCAAATTCTACTATTAATTCATATTAATAATCACCATAAGAGGAAAAAGGGATATTTTTCAAAATGAAAATTAGTGTATTTTTCAAAATATGATATAGTGTTATTCACTGAACAGAGGGAACAAATGTCAAAGTTTAACACAGTTTACAGGATGTTTAAACATAAATTGAAATTTAAATCTGACCAAATTTCACAGTTTTAAGTAAAATGATAGCACTTTAAATCCTTGAAAAGTGGTAAGTGACCCAAAACATTGCTTAGAAAAACAAATTTAACACTACACTAGTCTGAGATGGTTAAGTTATGGTACAACTTGCCATTGTGTATCATCAAATGCTATATTTTTTTCTTTTGGTCTTGTCATTATATTTTATTTCAGCCATTCTGATACGTGTGTAGTGATATCTCAGTGTCATTTTAATTGCATTTCCTAGATGTCTAATTATATTATTTTGATGTTTAATGTTCTGAGCTTTCTCGGTTCAAGACCATGAAGCCACTTAGGAAAAATACAGTTGCAGATGCACTCATAGACCAACTCTTATTTAGAAATAAGAAGAAACATTACTACCCACTCCAACAAAAAATAGATTTGTTATGCAGTAGGGATTTTATAAATTACCTGACACAACTTATATAGTAAGATGAAATGGGACAGGTGGCTTCTTGCAGCTATATACAACATCATTTTAATTTCAATTTTCAGTATAATTTTTCCAAGGTATACACAGATTATATATTTAATGTAAATTGTGAACATTTATACTCTGTATATGGAAATTAATCAATTTTAAGTTTATAACAATCAAAATTAACGGAAGTTTATTTTAAATTAGTTAGCTTTCTCTGCATTGCAAGACAGAATAATCAAGAATTGGTAAGAAAAAAATAATCTCTGTAAAATTACCGGGGTGCATTATAAGGTGTTCGGTAATCGATCAAACTCACAATTTGGATTGAATGGCAAGTGACTTTTAAAATCTGGAACTCATTGTCAATTTTTTTTTCTTCATTGTGTCTTAAATGTGGAACAACAATGAGGTATTTCAAAGAGGTGAACCACAGATAAATTTCTCTAAGGGTGGGGTGAGGGTTACTCAAAAAGGAACTTGACAAGGCTTTTAAAGATATTGACAATCATTATAACATAACGTGACTGATTGTTACCCTGCTCTTAACTGGGCAAACACTTGTTGGCTTCCAAGAAAGACCAACATAGTTGAGAAGGTTCTAGCGGCCTTCTAGCACAGGGTCTCATGAGGCAGGGATTCTAGCCACTGGCTGTGCAAGGCATGAGGCCTGTTAGTGATTCTATTTTTTTCCTCTGCAGAATGGGTATTTCTACATTCCAGGTCCTTTCTACCCCAGTAAATAATGTGGCGATTCTCTCAGTGAGTTGTAATTTTGGTTTAAACAGCCAACTGTCTCTTAAAAAGGAATTTTGTTTAAATTTCTTTACAAAAAAAGTTCTTTCAAAAAATTTTTTTTTTATTTTTTATTTTTTAATCCCATATGTTTACTCTGATCCTGGAACTTTGTCATTTTTACCTTCTCTGCTGATTAAAATATTCTTCATCATCAGCACCTACTGCTCTCCTCTACTGGTGGGTCTCCAGAAGGGGTCTTCTCTAGCTCTTCTAGCAGGAGATGGGCACTTCCCCTCTACCCCTGTTGCCGGACCAACCTTACCTATCCTGCAGGGTCAGGTCGGCCTGGACTTTTATCTGTGGTTCTCTTCTGAGTGGTTAGATTTCATAGATACCGTGCTTTGCTTTTGTCAGGATTTACCCTGGACTATCAAAACCTTTTTCTTGTGCCAGTGAAGCCTAAGAAACAGTCTTGATGAGAGAACCAGGAACTCAAACAGATCATATTAATCGTGAATGTTCCATCTAAAATTAAAAATACATTTCTGAGGAGCCTCAAGATCTCTGAGAAGGGAAGTTTCACCAACTCTGTCATGTAGGGGCATCAATTCCGATTCTGTGTCAATTTTCCTACTTTCCCAGCTAGTAATTCTCTACCTTAGAAAGCCCACTCTCAACCGTTTCCTCTCTCAAAGGCAGTTGCTCTTAGAGTCTGCACATGGCACTTGGGGCCTGCTGGTCGTTGGCTACTGCCCTCTGTACCTTGGGTCTAATAGCTGCGAGGCTTCAAGATGAGAATGTCTCTTGTTCTAAGACTTAATATAGTTTGGGGCACATGGGATGCAATAATCACTTTTTTTTTGTTGATCCAAGAGTTCGAACTTTCTTAATTATTCTAGTACCACAGTTTACTTGTTCTAAGATTTGTCCTCCCCCCCCCCCATTCTAATATCTCTTAAGGTGGCACTCACCTTGCACTTGATGACATATCCTAGTTTAACTGACAGCATTTCTCTTTCTTAGTCGAACATAGATGAAAGCTAGGATGCAATTAAATACTCTATTATGGTTACGATTCTGATATTTGAAATTCTCCGGTAGCTCCCTGTGACCCCACAGTGTAGTGCCTCACCTCCTCGGCATAGTATACAAACCATCTCACCCCCAGTGTTAACCCTGGGGCTCAGCCTCCATCCCCAGGTGATGCTGCCAGATCAGCTGTCCGTTGTCATGAACTTGCTGTAGATTCCCGAATGCACTGTGCTGCCTCCTGGCACTTTGAAACTTGACACACTCATCCTCATTCTTCGCTTTGCCCTTGTCTATCACCTCCCATGAAAATCTGTTCCTAAGTGGCTTTTCCCAGCTGCAACCTACCCTTGGCAGTCTTTTATCTCCCTGTGGTAAAACCTGTCACACTGCACTATGGACATGCCCGTTGTCCCGCTGAGAAGAGTAAAGGGACAGTGAGGGCCCCCCAGCATTTGCAGCTCTAGTGCAGAGCCCCATGCCTGGCTTGCAGGAAATGCCAGATCATGAAGACAAACGGAGATCATCCTCTGGATAAAAGCAGCTCTTCTTTGCCTACCGCAGGATCTGGATCAAGAAAGAGCAGCCAGTTATTATTGCTGTTTTTCTAGGGATTTTTTCCCCATATATTTCCCAGGTCTTTACTCTTTTTATAGCACTTTAATTCAGGCTTCAACCACTTCCTAGTCAGATCAGGTGAAATCATTTTCCTTCCCATACCCTCGATGTATTTCACACCTAGTAATTCTTTTTTTAAAGATCTTATTTACCCATTTGACAGATCACAAGTAGGTAGAGAGGCAGGCAGGGGGGGGGGAGCAGGCTACCCGCTGAGCAGAGAGCCCGATGTGGGGCTCCATCCCAGGACACTGAAATCATGACCTGAGCCGAAGGCAGAGGCCTAAACCCCTGAGCCACCCAGGGGCCCCCATATCTGATAATTTGTTATCAACGAGGATTTGCTGCATCAAATAGTTCCTTCTTCTTCAAATATAAATATATAAATATATTAATCAAGTCACACGCATGTCTTAGGAGAATGTCATACCTTTAGTAGCAAACTTGAAATCTTGGCCATTGATTTTGATTTTTGTTTTGGTTTGATTTGGTTCGGTTTTTGTAATTTTAAAAATCCCTCCAGCCCTTGGCTCTTTTGACCTGATTGGTTTCAGCTGTTTCTTCATCAAAACTGTCCAGGCAGCGAAAACTCTCATTGTTTACAGTGGCACCCCCTTCTGAACACTTTGTTAATATAAAGCTTTTTTGGGGGGGGGTGGCTATGGTAAATGTGGAACAACAATGAGGTATTTCAAAGAGGTGAACCACAGATAAATTTCTCTAAGGGTGGGGTGAGGGTTACTCAAAAAGGAACTTGACAAGGCTTTTAAAGATATCTATAATCATTATAACTTAACGTGACTTATTGTTACCGTGCTCTTAACTGGGCACATACTTGTTGGCTTCCAAGAAAGACTAATATAGTTGAGATGGTTCTAGCGGCCTTCTAGCACAGGGTCTCATGGGGCAGGGATTCTAGCCACTGCCTGTGCAAGGCATGAGGCCTGTTAGTGATTCTATTTTTTCCTCTGCAGAATGGGCCTTTCCACATTTCAGGTCCTTCTACCCCAGTAAATAATGCGGTGATTCTCTTAGTGAGTTGTACTTTTTGTTTAAACAGCCAACTGTCTCTTAAAAAGGACTTTTGTTTAAAGTCCTTTAAAAAAAAAGTCCTTTAAAAAATTTTTTTTATCTTTTATTTTTAATCCCATATGTTTACTCAGATTGTGCAACTTTTTTCATTTTTACCTTCTCTGCTGATTAAAATATTCTCTCCAAAATGTCAATTATTTGCAGGTACTTGCACTGTAGACATTCTTTATATATTTTTTAAAAAATCCATTCACGATTCTTAGTGAAAATCCCGGGAATCTGAAAGACTTCCATTTGCTATTCATTGAACAGTTACTGTCTCCACTAAGTGACAGAGTTTCAGAGAACGTGAGCTCACAAGAGATGTAACCTTTTTTCCACTTTCTGCTACCATGTTCATTTCTATGTTACTCAGAGGAGTCTTCTTTGTAGAAGCATATTATCCAATCTTTTATAAAGCTGAATTTAAATTCTGTCCCTTCATTCCCCACAACGCTTAAAAAGCCAAGCAAATTTTTTTCCATTTTTTAAGAGCCCATAGATGGCATTTTTTTAGGGTTGCGTTTTTGAGTTTTCATCACTCTTTATGTTACTTCTACTTCACAGATAAACAATTGCTAATGACAATGTGAACTTCCTACAAATGTGCAATCAAAATCCCTAGGTACACATTACTGAAGTTCTTCGTTCTCTTTAAACATTATTTCTCTCTTGATATGCATTCTTGTTTTGTATTATATTGCATTATAAGTTTTTTTTTTTAACAGACTGCATTTTTTAGAGTAGTTTGGGGTCAAAGTAAAATTCCCTTACCCCACATACACACAGCCTTCCCCATTATCAACATCCTGTACCACGGTGATAATTTTTCACGCTCACTGACCCTACACTGACACATCATTATCACCCCAAAGTCCACAGTTTACATTAGAGTTCACTCTTGGTGGGGCACCAGGGTGGCTCAGTGGGTTAAGGCTTCTACCTTCAGCTCAGGTCATAATCTCACGGTCCTGGGATCGAGCCCCAGACCAGACTCTCTGCTTGAGAGGGAGCCTGCTTTCCCCCAACCCCCGATTTCCCCGCCTGCCTCTCTGCCTGCTTTGATGCCTGTCAAATAAATAAATAAAATCTTTAAAAAACCTTTTCTCATAGAGTTCACTCTTGGTATAGTATCTTATGCATTTTGACAACTGTGTAGCGATATGTATCTAAAATATCATACATATCATACAGAACATTTTCACTGGCCTAAAAATCCTCTGTGCTCTGCCTGTTCATCCTCCTCCTCTCCTAACTGCTACAAACCGCTGACCTTTATACCATTTGCATAGTTCTGCCTTTTCTAGAAGGTCATATAGCTGGAACCTGGCAACATGAAGCTTTTTCAAATTGACTTCTTTCACTTATTATGACGGATTTTAAGTTTGTTCCATGTCTTTTCATTGCTTGATAGCCATTTCTCTTTATCGCTGAATCATATCCCATTGTTTCAATGGACCACAGTTTATCTATCCATTCTCCTCCTGAAGGACATCTTGGTTACTTTCAACTCTTGGCACTTATGGGTAAAGCTGTTACAAACACAGGTTTATATGCAGGATTCTGTGTACACAAAGTTTTCGCTCTTTTGGGTGAGTACCAAGGAGCACGATTGCTCGATCATATGGTAAGAATATGTTTAGTTTTGTAAGAAACTGCCCAACTGTCCTCCAAAGGGTAGCACCATTTTGGTGTTCTCACCAGAATGAATGAGTGTTTCTCTTGTTCCTCATCGTCAAAAGCATTTTATTTTGTCAGTATTTTAGATTTTAGCCATTCTAATAAATGTGTAGTGATATATCATTGTTTTATTTATTTATTTATTTTTTTAAAAAGATTTTATTTATTTGACAGAGAGAGATCACAAGAAGACAGAGAGGCAGTCAGAGAGAGAGAGAAAGGGAAGCAGGCTCCTGCTGAGCAGAGAGCCCAACGTGTAACTCGATCCCAGGACCCTGAGATCATGACCTGATCCAAAGGCAGTGGCTTAACACACTGAGGTATCCAGGCGCCCCTCATTGTTCTTTTAATTTACAATTCCTTAATTAAACATGCTGTGGATCATCACAGCATCTTTTCATATCATTATTGCCATCTCAATATCTTCTTCAGTGAGGTGTATGTTACAGTCCTTGCCAATTTTTCAATCAGGTCATTAATTTTCTTGTGTTTGGGTTAATAAGTAAATACATAATAATAATAAATAAATAATAAATAAATGAATGAATTTCTTATATATATTATATATGTTATATATAGCATATTATATATATTCTTATATATTAAATAATACTTTATTAAAAATAAATTTACTAATGAGGCCAAGAATTCAGAATCACAAATACTTCAGAACTAATAATAACTGCCATCACTTGATGTTATTCTATAAGATAAATCCTACAATCAAGTTTCAATTTTAAATTCTTACAATTTTAAATTCTTAAATCCTTATGAAGAAGCATCATTTGGAGGGAGCAGTTTTCATAATTTAGCAACCATCAGCCTTTTTTTAAAGATTTTATTTATTTATTGGACACAGAGAGAGAGAGAAAGAGATCACAAGTAAGCAGAGAGACAGGCAAGCAGGGAGGGAAGCAGGCTTCCTTTTGAGCAGAGCCTGATGTGGGGCTGGATCCCAGACCCAGAGATCATGACTTGAGATGAAGGCAGAGGCTTAACCCACCACCCACGTGATGAGAGAGCCCCTCAGGTGCCCCTCATCCATCAGCCTTAATTGTTTGGAGGAAAATGTGTGGATGAATAATGCCTTAGGGAGCTAATCTCTCTAAAGAATTTTCAAGTCTTTACCCCTTCAAGGTTTTTGTACAATTCTGATAGCCTCTAAACATCCAGCTGATTTCTACAGTGACAGGCCTGTTAAAAACTGTCCTCAAACCAGGAATAGAGCTTGAAACATACCAGTCAAGAGCAACTTTGAGTCTTTTAAGGAATTTATCATCATTTCTTTGTTTTTGGTTCATATCTGAAATAGTTCCATATTACACTCGCATAATTTCTCCAGAGCTGACTTTGAAGGAGGCATTCAGTTCCAGCTAGTTCCATATTTTGGCAAGAACTATGATTCTATATAAAAAAAAAAACATATTTTAGGGCGCCTGGGTGGCTCAGTGGGTTAAAATCTCTGCCTTCGGCTCAGGTCATGATTCCAGGTTCCTGGGATTGAGTCCCACAGTGGGCTCTCTTCTCAGCACGGAGACTGCTTCCATTCCTCTCTCTCTGCCTGCCTCTTTGCCTTCCTGTGATCACTGTCAAGGAAATAAATAAAATTTTTAAAAAAACATATTTTATACCAGTTATTCATGTTTATTAACTAAGATATCACAATACAAATAATACAAACAGTTGCTCTTTATTAATACCTTCAACCAAGATCAAAAAAAAATGTCATATTTTCTCCAAAAATTTTATATCATCTGATAGATCAGATATATATAAAATTACATTTAAAGTTTTGAAAATATCAGCAAATATTTTCATTTAAATGCAAATTTCAAAGAAAAGCTACTTTTCCAAACACAACTTTTTGTTCTATTTTTTTAAATTTTGTCGACAACTGATAAAATGTTTAGCGAGAGTATAAATGTTAGATCGAAAAAAAATGATTAATAGATGTAGGTTCAAATTATTATGTTCCATTAAAAATGATTTAGTCTTTGATGAACATCTGTTTGGTAATGTGTTGTATTAAGATATAGTAAATTAATGACATATATAAAATTATAGGGAAATGACACCTTCCGTTCCATTATGAGTAGAGTTTTTAAAATGCTATTTGTCACAACCTGTCATCTTGTCATTATGTAGCATTATGTAGCATTTCAAAAATATATACTCTTTACTATGAAGTCTTTTAGAAAACTAAAATATGACTTTCTATGGATTGTGTTTCCATATTCCTTTATTGCCAGTTTGAATAAATCAACATGCTTTGATTCAAAGTTAATAAATTCCTCTTATTTGTAAAAATGATGTTTATTTTTGTTCTCTCACCCTTAGCAGGTGGTTTCATTTTAGCACACTTCAGAGTTATAATTTCATGCTTATTAAAAACATTTTTATGATCTACATAGATGAATGAAACTTTTATTTTATTAAATTATTTGCCAAAATATCTGTTATTTTTAAAAACGTTTTTCCTTTGAAGGGTTATTTTAGAGCAATCAGAGAGGATCTAGGAGTGTGGTATTATGCAATTTTTAAGTAGGTTTGAAATGGTTATTTATATGATTGTTTCTTTAAGGCTTTTGTCTTATTTTGTTGTTTTTTGTCTTATTTTGTCTTACTTTGCCATTATATGCTATAATATATTTTGAAAGTAAATTTAAGGTATGTTTCACATAGTTTATTTTTGGAAAAAATATTGAAATGAATTATGAAATTCAGTATACTCTCAACATTAATTTTTTCTGAAATATACCAATTGTCTCCTGAACCTATTATATGGCAGATATTACTTCAGACTACACTGGTAAATGAAATACTTGGCTTTGTAGAACTTTTATTTTAATGGGTGAGACAATTAAAATCTATAAACCTTAATAAAAATTGCATAGTGTATTCAAAAATGATGAGTACAATGGGGAAAACGAAAATTCGGTCAGGGTGAGAAAAATCAAGGTTGCTAGGTAGGGGATGTGGAGTTAAGAATTTTAATAGGAAGATCAGGGTAGTTACAATGAACCTGACAACTGAACAAAGGTATGTAAAGGTGATGAATTTGCCCAGAACTATCAGCAATAAGGTCACTCCAGACAAAGGAATTGGTATCTTGAAGGCCATAAGGTTGGATCGTGCCTGACATATCTGAGGAATAGCAAGGAGGCCACTGTGAGGGACTGAATAGTAGCAGGGAAAGAGGTCACAGAGGTTAAATGAGTGGCTAGATCATGTAAAAGCTTAGAAGTCATTGTAAAACTCTGGCTTTTATATTTGGAAATTTACTGTGTGATAGAATTTCTGCTAATAACTGACAGTTCAAATGTCCATAAAATTTCAAGGATTCTTTTACTTGTAAGACATTATAAAGAAAAAGAGTTCATATTTTCACATGGTGTAACAAATGCTTGGAGATCCAAGTGTAGGAAGCTATGGGAGCACAGAAGAAGGCACTAAAATCACACCAATATATTTGATGACTGTGACTATATATAAATTTGTATTTTCTAGATTTTTTTATAGTCATGGAATCACACAGTATATACTATTTACTGCCTAGCTTTTATTTTCTCAGCACCATTACTTTGAGAATCTCCAATTGTAAATAGTTCATTTTGATGTTGAATAGTAATCTCTCTTTAATGAATAGATCATAATTTGTCTTTGCTCTATTGATGGACATTGATGAACATTTCACTGTTTCCAATTCTTAAAAATAAAGCTGCTATGAAATTCATATACAAGTTCTTGTACGAACATAGGGTTTGTTTCTCTTGGTTAAATGCCTAGTAGTAAAATGGCTATTCGTGTAACTGCAACATATTTTGCATTTAAAAAATTTTTCAAACTATTTTCCAAAGTGGTGGTATCATGATATATGCCAACAACAGTTTAGATTTTTTGTCACTTCTCAATCTAGCTCAGACGAATTACAATTAGCCTTTTAATTTTAGCCATTCTAATAGATATGTAAGCATGTCTCATTATGATTTTAATTTGTATTTCTTTAATGTCTAAATGTTGAGAAATTTGTCATATGCTTATAAGCCATCTATATCCTTTTGGTGACATGTCTCTTCAATAATTTTCTTCACATGTAAAATTGGATACTCTGGTTAAGTAAGGTATTTTATTTTTATTCGTTTTTTAATAATCAGAGTTGATGTCCATTATCAGATATATAATTTGCAAATCCCTTCTCCATCTTTATGGTTTCCCAATGGAGCTTTGATAGCTGCGTCTTTCAAGAAATATGCTACTTCTTTCCTGGTACACGGAGGTATGACTAGAACATTATCAATGTTGACCTTTGCAAAGAAAATCATGGCTTAAGATATATGTAGTCTGCGGTTGTTGGGAGTGTTCTGTAATATAAAGCATATCTAGTTAGTTGATAATTTTGTTCAAGTCTTACATATCTTACCAATTTGATGACCATTTGTCTATAGAATCTTAAAATAAAGGTGTTGAAATGTTTTTCCATTTCTCTTCTAAGGTGTTTTGTTCTCCAAGAAATTAAATGCATGATTATCACACAATTATAAAATACTTGTGTCAAGAATTTTTATTCAAAAATTAATAAGAGAAGCAGATATTAAAACTAGTTCACATGGTTATTTGGGATATAAGCAGAGTTGTGCAGCAGAAGTGCTCTGGGCCCATAATTTGGGATATAGAATTTATGTTTTCTAATGAAAACGCACTAACTTGCATTATTGTTAACAAGAATCTTGTGCATTACCATCAGTTTTCTACATTATAACCTCTTGCTCTAGAGTTTGTAAATAACTTTGTCAATAGCAAGCTAATAAACGGGGTGACTCCAATGGATTGAGATAATCTCCAGAGTTTCTGCTACATAAAGCCCAGGACTCCATTGAAAGGACACCTAAGAATTTATTTTGCCCAAAAATTTGATCATTTTTTTCACTGTCATTACCTATTTTCCAAACCTAGTCCTTTTGCTTCACCTTTCAGTTTGCGGACAACCCTGTATCTGACTGACTTGTTAATTCTGGAATGTCTTGCAGATTAATTTGCTTTCCAGAGGTGGTTCCTCTAATTGATGTCTAAGAACCCTAATTAGTTAAGAAAACTTGTTAAACATATTCATTGCTATTTATTATTATTATTATTATTGCTAATATCTCTATTATAAATAATTCACAAGGCCATCTTTCTGACAAAAGACAAAGAGTTGCCTACTGGTAGAAAAAGTACATTTGACTCTGTCAATGAAAGTGGTAAAGGGATTTGAGAAAATAAGGCAAATCACTGGAATTATGTGTTAAAACTTTAAATATTATAGACACATTTACTTAATTTCTAATACTGTTGTTGCTTATAATTAAATAAGATGTTTTCCATGAACCACGCATTACAGCAAATATATTGTTTATACAGATTAAATTTTCATCAAAAGGGATGCCTGGGTGGCTCAGTTGGTTAAGCAGCTGCCTTTGGCTCAGGTCATGATCCCAGCGTCCTGGGATTGAGTCCCGCATCGGGCTCCTTGCTCGGCCGGGAGCCTGCTTCTCCCTCTGCCTCTGCCTGCAATTCTGTCTGCCTGTGCTTGCTCTCTCGCCCACTCTCTCTGATAAAGAAATAAAATCTTAAAATAAATAAATAAATTTTCATCAGAAAATTGTAAGTATATATTATTGTAGGATCATGATCAGCATTTTGCAGATGAGAAAAGTGAAATTTAGAAAAGTATGTCTCTTCAAATCCCTCATACAATATCTGGCCTGGATAGAAGGATGTACTATCACAATTGAGGAAGATAATTGAGATTACTTAAAATGATAAACTTTACTGTATAGGGTTTTTTAAAAGTTTGCCACAGATTCAGATTCGTTTAAAATATATATCTATTTTGTGCAAAGTGAATGCACTGAGAGGTAAAAAGAAAGTGATATATCAGTGCTACAAACTAATGGCTATAATATCATCACCTTATTTATGAACAATGAAACAGTGTGCAATATTTAAATAAATTTAAATAAATTCCTATTTATTTTATATAATTATAAATTAAAATAAATTCCTATTTATTTATTATTAAAGAAATTCCTCTTACAAACAGTATGTTTTGAAGGTTGCTAGCAGGAAAGTGTTGTACTACATGGAAGTAATCAGAAAATATGATCTTAAATTCTGCTTTCAAGGGCGCCTGGGTGGCTCAGGGGGTAAAAATTCAGCTTTCAAGAAGCTATAACAGTAAGTACTGAGCATTAGCTATTATATGCTATGGATGAATAACTGAAATCTGCATTTGAAACTAATGGTACACTATATGTTAACTAATTGAATTTTAAAAAGTTAATTAAAAAAAAACACTATTTTATGAAACAATATTCCCAACAGGCTCTTTTGCTTTAAAATACTCACTTTGTAATGAGAGTCATTACTTTTGTCTAGCAAATTCTTACATCACTGTTTATCCCTTCCCTGCTTTATCCCTTCCCAGTATCAAAAAAGGCTCACTTGGGTTTCCTAGAAGCCATGAGAAAGCTTGTAATAGATCTGGCTGGTTTTCACCAGCAATTTGACCACCATGTGCACAGGGAAGTCTATTGATAAAGGCTTTATTGCAATACATTGAAAATACATGGATGATTTTGAATTCTCTTTCTTGAGGTCTTGTTTCATGATAATAAATTTAGGGTGGCTTATTGGAATGGATGTTATTAACATATCTTCATAGTTCTAAGTACATGGAATTGTAAAATAGATGAATGAATGTGGCATTACTGACAACTGTCCTCATTTTGAAATCAAATTACAGTGTACTAAGATGAGGAAGCAAAGCAGATTTGGGATTATGAGTGAAATAATTTAAAAAAGTCTTAGGGGTATGATCAGACTATTGGGTAACTCAGTAGAAAAATGTCAACTGATTGAGATTCTGTGTTCCCTGATTTCAGAGAGAAGTTAAGATAAATAAGTAACACGAGGAGACTAGGAAGCCAAACACAAGTGATAATTTTGTGCCAGGGTGTGTATACATCTGTTTATCTTCTTGTTTTACCACTAAGGTTGCTCCTAGAGGAGAGTTTAAATATGTGTTGGAGCTAATCTCCGTGGATTACACAAGAAACCACAAACTACAGCTCTGCCTGAAACACCCCTTATGATTTCAATGTAATTTGGTTTTTGCATCTTTAGAAATAACAAAATACTTTGCAAACTCATCTACTTTATTACCACCACAAGTGAGTCAGCTGACTCCACATTTTAACACAGTGACAGTCACAGAGGAATGGAGGAATGAGTAGAGTTATCAATATATGTGCTTTTAAGAAGTGTGACAGTGTAGCAGCTATTTCCAGGAACCAAAACATGGGTCAGCAGCTGTGCAGGAAAAGTGATGGAATAAATGACTCATTTCAGAGGAGTTCTATAACATATTAGTTCTATAATGTATCTTCAGCACCCAATTACCCGCTTTGATCTAAAGATAAGGATTTACAGTTAAGGTCCCATTTATGATTTGACTGGTAGGGTCTGAATCATGTTTACTATTGTTTTGACTATTACTTGAAACCTAGAGAAGTACTTTGGATATGTGTTGTGTATTCTGTGAACATGTGCTATTTTTAGATTAGATAATTCCTGTCTCAAACCCCTGTTAATTTGTTTGTTTTTGTTTATTTGATAGTGGTTTCAGTAAATGGATATATCTGAAAAATTGCAAAGCCACTATTAAAATTAGTTATTATTATGTATAGCATGGAATTGCACATTCCTCCTTTGAATCCAACAGAGCTTCACGATATCCTTAACAATTTGGGAAAAACATGCTATTATTTTTCTTTATAAAATTTCTCCTGTCAGGCTGTGATGATGGTCATCAGCAGTAGCTCCTCTGAAGGCTTTGTCAAAAGAGTTGAAAAAACTGGAAAGGTGTGAATGAAGCTGTTTGCTGAATATAAAGAAAAGAGCATTGAAATACAATTCACACTCTTACTTCTCCTTCTATGCTTTCAGATGTTTGACATTTGAAAATTTTGCTTCTAGAAGAGATGCCCTATATAATTCTTACTTTAAGGAGCAAGTTGCTTTTATAATTTTTTTTTATAATTCTACCATTCAAGTATTTCCATTTAAATTAATTTCAATACCATGTAAAAAAATCAAAAGTGCAACCAGTATTCAATTCTTGGGCTAAATAATTTTAGAAAGCTTTGTGTTATTGAACCTATGGGGTTTTTCTGTAGTTTTAACTCTTTCTTTCTGTGATTTTTCCCATTACTCACGTAAGTGACTGCAATATAACAGACATTGAGGATAAAGAAGGACTGAATAGAACAATCCTTGGCCTCATGAAGTTGAGAATCTAGCAAGAGAGTCAAACAATTCAATCATTCAGAGACAATTTATTGAGTGCCTGGCCTAAGATGAGCACAACAAAACCCCAGCCCAGAGGAATCATTTTAATGGGAGAGATAGATAATAGGTAAGCCAACTTTAAAAAGAAAAAAATCGTACTGGTTTTTCTTTAATAGTGATGCATATTTGAACTAAATAAGCACATTTTAAAAAGAGCAGTGATTGAGAAGAGGTTTTGTAACTGAGTGGTCCGAAAGGGGCTCCCTGAAAAAGTCTGTGTTGAACAGATTTCTGAATAATATCAGCTAGGAAGCTGCGTAAAAATCTCAGGGATGGGTGATTTTTCCAGTCAAAAAACTGTAAAGGCTCCAAAATCACAATACAGCTGTAAATAAAGTAGCCTCTGACAAAGAATGAGAAGAAATAACGAACCCAGGTTTGAAAGAAAAGGGACAACTTTCTATGGAATTCATATTTAACTAAAGCTCTAAAGGACAAAAATACAATAGAGCAAAATTCTGGTGATGCTGATATACCTAATGAAAGTTCATAAACAAGGTGTGGGTAGCAAAGAGTGTGTGGGAATGTTGGTAAGAACAGTGGGGAAGAGTCATCCCTGAACATGTTCTTAAATGAAGCAATTCTTGTGTTGTTTTAAAGGGTAAATTGGAGTTAGCCTAAGTGATTAGAGAAGGATGCCTCAGCTTATGGAAGTTCAAAGCCATAAAGATGTGATAAACTACTGCAGAAATTTTCATGTATATTTGTTGTTGCTTCTAGTAATGGTGATCTAAAAACTCCTACTTAAGACAACTTAAAAATCCAGACAAAATAGCTTTTAAAGTTAAAAATATCAGAATGATTATAAAAATAAGTGAGGGATTACTGGGTCAAAATACGAAACACAATGAGAGTCTAGAGATATATGCCTGAAGCCATTTTATCTATGAGAGCATTTTAAACTTCTAAAACACTCTGAACTGTGTTTTTAATAGACACTTGATACTAGAGAAACAAAATTCAAAATCCAGCAGCAATCAAATTTGAAAACTTTGGTACAACGCAAATTTAAGTTGAGATCCCCAAAGCACAAGGAGAAGCAGAAATAAGACTATAGCCTACCTTGCCTTCTGTGTAAACTGAGAAAGTCAATCACTGAATTTGGAATATGATTGTCTTGTAGAGTCTCAGATATAAGAGAAAATCCTGCCAAGGAGGACCATACCATTATTATAGCTCTTAATTATCCCTACTCAATAAGAGTTTCAAATATAATGCCTTGAACATAGCAAAATGTAACAGAGCACACAGAGAAAAACCATTAACAATATTTGATAGACAAAATGGGATTACGTATGATGTTAAAATGATCAATAAAGATTGTAAAATGGCTTGATTACTCTGCTCAAAGAAATGAGAGGGGAAGCAAATTGAACAAAAAACTGAAACTAAAAATGATATTGAGAAAGATTTTATAAATGAATTAAATGGATACTCTAGAACTTTAAAGATATGACAGCTAATTTAAGATACCACAGGGGTGCCTGGGTGGCTCACTTAATTAAACCTCCAATTCTTTTTCCTTTTTTTTTAACACCTTATTTTTATTTTCTTTCTTTCATTTTGGCTCAGGTCATGATGTCAGGGTTGTGAAATAGAGCCCAGTGTTGGGCTCTGTGCTGAGCCTGGAGCCTGCTTAAGATTCTTTTCCCTTCTTTTTCTATCCCTCCCTATGCTCTCACTTGCTCGCTCGCTCTCTTGCTTGCAAATAAATAGATAGATAGATAGATAATAGACAAAACAAAATAAAAGCAGTTTATGAAAATAAATATAAAGATTTTGAAATGAAAACAAGTTCATAATAAAATAGAGAAGACCTACACAGCTAAAAGTTCATTCAGAAAATCTACTCTTCAAGAAATCAGTATGACACAATGTTAAGATATCAAAAGATTTGAGCATGTACTTTACAGAAAGGGTAATCCAAATGGCCACTCATATATAAAAACTGTTTATCTTTATTATGAATCTGGAATTCAATTAAATTAAATTAAAAATAAATGAAAACCTGGAATGACATACTATTACACACTTACCATATTGGGCAACAGTGAAAATGTCTTGCAAGAATGTGAAGGAATGACAGTGCACATAATAAAAACATATGAGGTAAGTTGGACAATATTTAGAAAACTTAAAAATTAAAAAAAAAATTTGGTCCATTCCTAGAAATACAACATGGAACTAAATGAATATTTTCACCAGGATATGCAAACAGATGATTATAGTTATTTCATTCATAATGGCAGATCAGTAGTGGTCTATTTGCACAATGTTACATTAAATAAGAGAGAATATTAACAAACTGGGAGGAGGGGCTAGGTTGTTATCATAAACAGATCTTCTATGGTGCTAATTATGTTCTATTTCTCAAAATCTTTAAGTTGAAAAAGTTTTCAAATTTACATCTAGATAGATAGATAGATGAATAGCTAGGTAGATGATAGATAGACAGATATCCCAGAAGCTGCAATGCTAGGCTAAGCCCAGGCTTTAAAGGGCTTTTCTATGCTCTACTAAATACTTTAAACCATTCATTATATCATAGCTCAGTGTTCAAATCTCCATTTGTTTCCTCAGTTTCCTAATATTTATCTTAAGGTGACCTGATCCAGACTTTTGATCACCTTTGTCTAAATATTTCTATTTTAACAAAGTCCTTTTGAACACTCAGAGACTAAAACTTAGAAAAATACTCTGATTGTTATCTCACTAGAGTGGAAAATATATAGTTACCCATTAACTAATGATATCCATGACATTTTTAATTCTTGGGAGCTTTTGGTTAAATGAATTTTTTAAGCTTCCTTTAAATGAAGCTTTAAGCCATCACCACATGAATACAATTAAAGAACTAAATGAAAACAAGCCAAGTATTTACAGAGTAATAGAATGTGCAGTGGAAAGAGTACAGTTCTGAAATCATAAAGCCTAAATTAGTGTGATGCATCCTTACTAGCCATGTAATCATAAACCAGTTATCTAAATGTGTTAGCCTCAGTGTTTTCACCCATGAAATGGTGATGATAATACTTATTATGCAGAATTGTTGTGTGGATGTGATGAAGCATGGAGCATGAGAATCTCATATTCCATGCTAAAATGATAGCTATTTTTATACTTATAATAATTCTAATAATAGTAATTAAATTGTTCAAAATGATAATATTCATTTATATTGAGGCATTGTATTGACTATTCATAGACACATTTACCAAAATAAATTTCATTTTACTTTACCCCCTCTGAGGATATATATTCCCTAATTCAATATGAATCTCATTATGAATAATAATTATCATAATAAATACGCTGATTTTTCTTCTTTTTAGGGAAGTATCCTTTACTGTTGAACATAAAGAAACTTAAGCAAGTCTGTCTTATTCAAAATTTGCATGCTGCTTTCTTATGAAACTAGATGATAGAGTTGTATGAAATAAATTCATGCAGTTAAGACATTTATGTTTGGAAAACTGGGTGGTCAGTTTAGTATTTCAAAAGAAGATTTTAAATTTAAACCTTAAAACTGAGCTCTTTCAGCCTTATTTATAGACCATCCTTCATGCTTCCTATGTACTCCTTCATTGTAAACTAAGTAATAGTTTTTGTCCCAGTGTATAGAACTAAAATGGATTTTATATTCGATTATTTCAGAGTTAGATGCAGTTTCTACTTCCTTACTTCCTTTTTTGAAAAATAGATTAATTCTACAAAAAGTTTTTTCCAGCTTTATTGAAAAATTATCGACATATTATAATTTGTAAATATAAGAAATGATTTCTTATAACATTGCAAACTTTTAACATTGTGTAAGTTTTGTACAATTTGATAAATTGGCATACATCTGTATTGCAATATAATCTACATAAAAATGTTAATACATCTACTATCTCATATAGTTGCCACTGTTTTTTATGCATGTATGGTAAGGAATTTTAAGATCTACTCTCTTAACAACTTTTATGTATATAGTACAGTAGAGATAAACTTCAGAGGTCTTGTGGGTTTTGTTCCAGACCGCCTCAATAAAGTGATTATCTCAATAAACTAAGTCAAATTATTATTATTATTTTTTTTGGTTTCCCAGTGCAAATAAAAAATTATGTTTCCCAGTGCATATAAAAAATAAACACTATACTGCACTGTTCAAAAGCATTATGCCTTTAAGAAAAAACAAGGTATATACCTTAAGTAAACTAGTTCTGAGTTTTCAGTGGGTCATAATTACTGATCACAGATCACCATAACAAATACAATAAAAATGAAAAAACTTGAAATATTGCAAGAATTACCAACATGTGACAGAGAGACACAAAATGAACAAATGTCGTTAGAAAAATGGTGGCAGCAGACCTCTTTTATACAAGATTGCTATAAACTTTCAACTTGTAAGAATGTGATATATGCAAAGTTTAATAAAGGGAAGCACAATAAAAATGTATGTATATATTATTAACTATGATCATCATGCTGTACATTAGATCCCCAGAACTTTTTCATATTATAGTTGCAAGTTTGTACCCTTTGACCACCTTATTCCACCCCAGGTTCACCTCTTGTCAACTCAACTCTAAGTTTCCATTAGTTTGCTTCTTCTTCAGATTCTGTATGTAAGGGATATCATAATACATAAATTAAAATATATATAAAATCTTTGAAATATTTCACTTAGTATAATACCTTCAAGATCCATCCATGCTGTTGTAAATGGCAGTATTTCTTAATTTTTCATGGTTCAGTAGTATTCCATAGTATATATTTACCATACTTATTTTATCCATTCACCCAATATGGATACTGAAGTTATTTCCATCTCTTGCTTAGAGTTAATAATTTTATAATGAACATAAGAGTGCAGATATGTCTTCGAATAGTGACTTCGTTTCCTTTAGATATATACCTAGAGGTGGGATTACTGAATCATTTGGTGATTTTACTTTTAATAATATGAATAATCTCCATACTGTTTTCCATACAAATTTATATCCCTATCACAGTACATAAGTTCCCCATTTTCCCCAATATTTACCAAAATTTGTCAGTTTTAATTTTTTGGTTTTATATATTCTAATAGGTAGTAATATCTTGTTGTGTTTTTCAGAGGTAAACAACAACAACAACAACATAATGACTTTGCCCTGAGTTTTTACGTTGAGCACTTTTTAATGCTCCTGTTGGTCATTTATATAACTTTTTTGAAAAAAAAGTCTATTGATATCCTTTTGCTATTTTTTAAATTATATATTTTTTTCTATTTGTATCTGTTGGTTATTAACCTCTTTTCAGATATAAGATTTGTAAGTATTTTCTTCCATTCTGTGGATTGTGTTTTCATTCCCTTTTGGTTTTTTTTGGCAATGCAGAAACTTTAGTTTGATGTAATACCATGTATTTATTTTTGCTTTTTTTGCTTGTGTTTTTGGCCTGGTATCCAAAAAACTATTGGCAAGACCAATGTCCAGGAGAATTTTTCCTATGTTTTCCTTTAGGAAATTTAGTTTCATGCATCACATTTAAGTCTTTAATCTATTTCAAGTTAAGATTTATGAGTGATATAAGGTTCCAGTTTCATGCTGGTTTATGTGACTATTCAGTTTTAAATATCATTTATTGAACAGACTATCTTTACCCATTATATATGTTGGCCCCTGTCAAATATTAGGTGACTGTATGAAAGGATTTATTTCTGGACTCTCAATTCTGTTCTACTTGTTTACTGGTCTGTTTTTATGCCAGTATACTTTATTGTTTTGAGCATGAGGGCTTTGTAGTATAGTTTCAAATCAAGAAGTGTAATTTCGCTTCTTCATTCTTTCTCAGAACTGCTTTAATTATTTGTTGTCTTTTATGGTCTCATATAAATTTTAGGATTCTTTACTTCTGTAAAAAAAAAATATTGGATTTTTTAAAAAGATTTTTTATTTATTTATTTGACAGAGAGAGATGACAAGCAGGCAGAGAGGCAGGCAGAGAGAGAAGAGGTAGCAGCTTCGTGCTGAGCTGAGAGCCTGATGCAGGGCTCGATCCCAGGACCCTGGGATCATGACCTGAGCCGAAGGCAGCGGCTTAACCCACTGAGCCACCCAGGCGCCCCTAACATTGGATTTTTGATAGGAATTGAATTTACAGATGGTTTTCGGTAGTATGGACATTTTAACAATGTTAATTCTTACCATTCATAAATATGAGCTATCTTTCCATTTATGTCTCCTTCAAATTCTTTATCAATGTCATAGTTTATGGGGTACAGATCTTTCATCTTCTTAGTTAAATCTTTTCCTAAGTATTTTGTTATTTTTGATGCTATTGTGAATTAGATTGTTCTCTTTATTTTTTCAGATAGTTCATCATTAGAGTGTTAAAATGCTCCTGTCTTGTGCTTACTTTGGCAGCACATATACTAAAATTGGAATGATGCAGAGAAGATTAGCGTGATCACTGAGCAAGGATGACATGAAAAACTATTTTAAAAAAACGAAACAAAACAAAATTCCTGTCTTTTATATATTGATCTTGTATTTGGCAGCTTTATTAAATTTGTTTATTCAAAATTTTTTGTGAAGTTTTTAGGATTTTTTTACATGTAAGTTCATGTTATCCAAAAAAAGAAAATTTTACTTCTTCCTTTTTTTTTTTTTTTGGAGTCTTTTATTTCTTTGTGTTCCTTGTTTCTCTGGCTAGGACATCCAGTACTATGTCAAATGAGAGTAGTGAAAGTGGACACACTTGTCTTTTTTCTGATCTTTAAGGGGAAAACTTTCAAACTTTTTTGATTGAATATGAGATTAGCTCTGGGCTTGGGCTTGCAATATGTGTTTTTTCTTTAATGGATTTTTTAAATTATTTTTTAAAATTTTTTTATAAACATATAATGTGTTTTTATCCCTAGGGGTACAGGTCTGTGAATCACCAGGTTTACACATTTCACCGCAGTCACCATCACTCACCATAGCACCTGCTCTCCCCAATGTCCATACCCCCACCATCCTCTCCCAACACACCTCCCCCCAGCAACCCTCATTCTGTTTTGTGAGATTCAGTCTTTTATGGTTTGTCTCCCTCCCAATCCCATCTTCTTTTATTTTTCTTTTCGTACGCCCGAAACCGCCTATGTTGCATCTCCACTTCATCATATCAGGGAGATCATATGATAGTTGTCTTTCTCAGATTGATTTATTTCGCCAAGCATAATACCCTCTAGTTCCATCCATGTCATCACAAATAGCAGGATTTCATTTTTTTGATGGCTGCACAGTATCCCATTTTACATATATACCACATCTTATTTATTGATTGATCCGTTGAAGGACATTTAGGTTCTTTCCATAGTTTAACTATTGTGGACATTGCTGCTATAAACACTTGGGTGCATGTGCCCCTTCAGAATGCCACGTTTGTATCTTTAGGGTATATACCCAGTACTACAATCACTGGGTCATAGGGTACTTCTATTTTCAGCTTTTTGAGGCACCTCCATGCTGTTTTCCAGAGTGGTTGCACCAGCTTGCATTCCCACGTACAGTGTAGGAGGGTTGCCCTTTCTCCACATCCTCGCCAGCATCTGTCATTGACTGACTTGTTAGTTTTAGCCATTCTGAAAGGTGTGAGGTGGTATCTCATTCCGGTTTTGATTTGTATTTCCCTGATGCCGAGTGATGTGGAGCATTTTTTCATGTGTCTGTTGGCCATTTGGATGTATTCTTTGCAGAAATGTCTGTTCATGTCCTCTGCCCATTTCTTGATTGGATTATTTGTTCTTAGGGTGTTGAGTTTGATAAGCTCTTTATAGATTTTGGATAGATACTGGCCCTTTATCTGGTATGTCATTTGCAAAGATCTTCTCCCAGATAACTTCTGACAGTCATCTTTTGGCTTTGTTAACTGTTTCCTTTGCTGTGCAAAAGCTTTTTGATCTGATGAAATCCCAGTAGTTCATTCTTGCCCTTGCTTCCCTTGCCTTTGGCGATGTTCCTAGGAAGAAGTTGCTGCTGCTGAGGTCAAAGAGGTTGCTACCTGTTCTCTCCTCAAGGATTTTGATGGATTCCTTTCTCACTTTATGCTTCTTCATCCATTTCCAGTCTATTTTCATGTGTGGTGTAAGGAAATGGTCCAATTTCATTTTTCTGCGTGTGGCTGTTCAATTTCCCCAACACCATTTGTTGAAGAGGCTGTCTTTTTTCCATAGGACATTCCTTCCTGCTTTGTTGAAGATTAGTTGACCATAGAGTTGAGGGTGTATTTCTGGGCTCTCTATTCTGTTCCATTGATCTATGTCTGTTTTGGGGACAGTTCCCTACTATCTTGATGATGACAACTTTGTAATAGAGCTTGAGGTCTGGAATTGTGATGCCAACAACTTTGGCTTTCTTTTTCAATATTCCTCTGGCTATTCGAGGTATTTTCTGGTTCCATATATATTTTAGGATGATTTGTCCCATTTCTTTGAAAGCAATGGATGGGATTTTGATAGGGATTGCATTAAATGTGTAGATTGCTTTAGGTAGCATAGACATTTTCACAATATTTGTTCTTCCAATACAGGAGCATGGAACATTTTTCCATTTCTTTGTGTCTTCTTCAATTTCTTTCATGAGTACTTTAGAGTTTTCTGAGTATAGATTCTTTGTTAGGTTTATTCCTAGGTATCTTAGGGTTTTGCGTGCAGTTGTAAATGGGATTCACTCCTTAATTTCTATTTCTTCAGTCTTGTTGGTATAAAAAAATGCAACCAATTTCTGTTCATTGATTTATATCCTGACACTTTACAGAATTTCTATACAAGTTATAGCAGATTTGGAGTGGAGTCCTTTAAGTTTTCCACATACAGTATCATATCATCTGCAAACAGGGATAGTTTGACTTCTCTTCTGCCAATTTGGCAAAATTTGGATGGCTTTAATTTCTTTTTGTTGTCTGATTGCTGAGGCTAGGACTTCGAGTACAATGTTGAATAGCAGTGGTGATAAGGGACATCCCTGCCGTGTTCCTGACCTCAGCGGATAAGTATTCAGTTTTTCTCCATTGAGAATGATATTTGCAGTGGGTTTTTCATAGATGGCTTTGATAATATTGATAATATGTGCCCTCTATCGCTACACTTTGAAGAGTTTTTTTTAAGATTTAATTTATTTATTTGACAGAGAGAGAGATCACAAATAGGCAGAGAGACAGACAGAGAGAGAGATGAGGAGAAGCAGGCTCCCTGCTGAGCAGAAAGCCCAAGGCAGGACTCGATCCCAGGCCCCTGGGATCATGACCTGAGCCGAAGGTAGAGGCTTAACCCACTGAGCCACACAGGCGCCCCCACTGTGAAGAGTTTTAATCAGGAAGGGATACTGCACTTTGCCAAATGCTTTTTCAGCATCTATGGAGAGTATCACATGGTTCTTGTTCTTTCTTTTATTGATGTGTTGTATCACATTGATTGATTTGCAGATGTTGAACCAACCTTGTAGCCCTGGAATAAATCGCAGTTGGTCGTGGTGAATAATCCTTTTAATGTACTGTTGAATCTTATTGGCTATTATTTTGGTGAGAATTTTCGCATCTGTGTTCATCAAGGACATTGGTCTGTAGTTCACTTTTTTGATGGGATCCTTGTCTGGTTTTGGGATCAAGGTGATGCTGGCCTCAGAAAAAAAAAGAGTTTGGGAGTTTTCCTTCCATTTCTATTTTTTTGGAACAGTATCATGAGAATAGGAATTAATTCTTCTTTAAATGTTTGGTAGAATTCCCATGGGAAGCCATCTGGCCCGGGGCTTTTGTTTGTTTGGAGAATTTTTTTTAAAGATTTTATTTATTTATTTGACAGAGAGAAATCACAAGTAGATGGAGAGGTAGACAGATAGAGAGAGAGGGAAGCAGACTCTCTGCTGAGCAGAGAGCCCGATGCGGTACTCGATCCCAGGACTCTGAGATCATGACCCGAGCTGAAGGCAGCAGCTTAACCCACTGAGCCACCCAGGCACCCTGTTTGGAGATTTTTGATGACTGTTTCAATCTCCGTACTGGTTATGGGTCAGTTCAGGTTTTCTATTTCTTCCTGGTTCAGTGTGGTAGTTTATATGTCTCTAGGAATGTATCCATTTCTTACAGATTGTTGAATTTGTTGGCATAGAGTTGCTCATAGTATGTTCTTATAATTGTTTGTATTTCTTTGGTGTTGGTTATGATCTCTCCTCTTTCATTCATGATTTTATTTATTTGGGTTCTTTCTCTTTTCTTTTTGATAAGTATGGAAAGGGGTTTATCAATCTTATTAATTCTTTCAAAGAACCAGTTTCCTAGTTTCGTTGATTTGTTCTATTGTTTTGTTGTTGTTGTTGTTCTTGGTTTTTTGTGGTTTTTCTTTGTTTGTTTCTATTTCATTGATTTCTGCTCTGATCTTTATTATTCCTCTTCTGTTGGGTTTAGGCTTTCTTTGTTGTTCTTTCTCCAACTCCTTTAGGTGTAGGGTTATGTTGTGTATTTGAGATGTGAGAGAGTAGCGTGGTTGCACACGTCTGTCACTGCACTCCCCAGGAGCAAGTCTGGGGAAGGCGCAGCACGCCGCCCCCAGAGAAGAGAAGGAGCGTTGGCCTTGTGGTCGGGAAAAGGACGGGAAGCAGGGTAGCCTGCCATGGCAGGAAGAGCAGGCCGGTGGCAAGACAAGTGTCACCCGCTCCCTGTGGGGAGAGATGGAAGCCTGGCTGCTAAGGAGACATGAGGGGATGACTAGGGCAGGGACACGTGCTCCACTCTGAGGAAGGAGTGTGGGCAGAAGGCAGGCCTGTCCTGTGCCTCTGGTCCCAAGGGGACAGCATCTCCTTCACCACCTGTCCATAGGGCAGACTTGGGCTAGCTACCAGGCGCCATACCCGGAACTCGCAGAAACAGCTCCCTCGAGAAACGGGCAGTCAGATGCCATCTTCCTCCAACATGTGACAGCGCTTACGGTGGCAGGGAGTTTGCGGGGTAGGAGTGGGGACAATCCCCCAATGCTCCCCATTCCAGTGAACGGGAGGTGTTCAGGGATCCTGTCTCCTCTCCTCTCCTGTGGGGAAGGCACTGGCCTTGTCCGCGAATCCGCCTGAGGTCCAGTGCCAAAGGCCAAGCCTTGCCTACACCGGGAGATGTTAGTGTGCATAGAGTGCCATCTTAGGCCACGCACCCTGCTGCAGGGTTTTGACTGTGTCTGCTTAGTTCGGCCTGGCAGGGTGAACCCAGGGCGCCAACATGGAGCCCGGGAATGCAAGGTCCAAGAGACACCAGCTCTCCCGCGACTCTTCTTACCTGATGCGACAGAGCGAACATCCAAAGCCTTTCGGAGGAAGCATCAGCGAAGTTGGGATCGTGCCAAGCTGAAAACCTCTGCGAAAGCTTAGATGTCGCTGAGAAATCAGAGTCGGTTCTGAGAGCTGCTGTTGCTGCTTGCCTGACCCTAGTATTCGCAGCATGATGGGAGAAACCAGCATGGAGCAAAATCCTCTATGCCTGGGCATCCCCTCTGCCTGAGAGAGAAGCACGGTTGCGCCTGGGGAAAGAACCTTAAGGAAAGGAATTCGTTTTTCACTGCGTTCCCAGGAGCATGTCTGTGGAAGGTGCAGCACGCTGCCTGGGGAGAAGAGCAGGAGCCGTTGGCCTTCTGGTCTCGAAACGGTTGCGAAGCAGCAGAGCCGGCCCTGGCAGGCATAGCGGCCGGTGGAAATACAAGTGTCACCCGCTCCCAGTGCAGAGAGACAGAAGCCTGACTTCTAAGGAGACAGAAGGGGATGAGTAGGGCAGGGCACGTGCTCCACTCTTAGGAAGGAGTCTGGGCAGAGAGCATGCCTATCCTGAACCTCGGGGCCCAAGGAGAGAGCAGCTCCTTGGCCACCTGTCCCTGGTGCAGACATGCGCTAGCCACCAGGTGCCTATGCTGAACTGGCAGAAACAGCTCCCTGAAATAACGGGGAGTCAAATGCCGTCTTCCTCCAGGATGTGGAAGCTTGGAGGAGGCACCAGGTTTAAGGGGAAGGAGTCGGCACAGTCCCCCAAAGCTCCCTAATCTGTGCATGGGACGAGTGCAGAGATCCTGTAGCCTCCCCTCTCCTGTGGTGAAGGCACTGGCCTAGACCCCGAGGCTGCCTGATAGATGGAGCATAAGGCAAAGACTAACCTACCCCAGGAGATGGTCATAGGCTTAGAGTGCCGTGCTAGGCCAAGCACACTGCTGCAGGGTTGTGACTGTGTCTGCTCAGATCGGCATAGCAACGTGAATCCCAGGCATAAACTCGGAGCTTGGGAAAGCAAGTCCCAAGAGGCACCAGCTCTCCTGCGGCTCTTCTTCCCTGCCACGCAGAGAGAACACCCAAAGCCTTTCTGAGGAAGCAGCAGCGAAGTGCTGTTCGCTCCAAGCCAAAGCCTCTGAGAGAGCACAGCATTCGCTGAGAAATGTTCTGCGGGATGCTGCTGCTTGCCTGAGCTGGCTCGCGGTGGGAGAAACCCGCATCCAGCGAAAGCCTCTTTGCCTGGGCATCTCTCCTGGGAAAGCACAGCGTTCCTTGGGAAATCAGAGTTTCCTTTGGGGATGCTGCTGCTGATTGCCTGAGGTAGTGTCTGCAGCTCGGTGGAAGATACCAGCATGGAGACAAATACTCTTTGCGCTAGCATCCCCTCTGCCTGAGAGAGAAGCCAAGTGTGGGGAAGGCGCAGCACGTCGCCGTCGGAGAAGAGAAGGAGCCATTGGCCTTGGGGTCGGGAAACGCTCAGGAAGCAGGATAGCCTGCCGTGGCACGAACAGCAGGCCAGTGGCAAGACAAGTGTCACACGCTCCCTGTGCGGAGAGATGGAAGCCTGGCTGCTAAGGAGACATGAGGTGACGACTAGGGCAGAGGCGCGTGCTCCACTCTTAGGAAGGAATCTGGGCAGAGAGCATGCCTGTCCTGAGTCTCTGGTCCCAAGGAGACAGCATCTCCTTGGCCACCTGTCCCTGGGGCAGACATGCGCTAACCATCAGACGCCTACGCTGAACTCGAAGAAACAGCTCCCTGAAATGACGGGGAGTCAGATGCCGTCTTCCTCCAGGACCTGGAAGCTTGGAGGAGGCAAGGGGTTTAAGGGGAAGGAGTGGGCACAGTCCCCCAAACTCTCTAATCTGTGCACGGGCCGTGTGTAGGGATCCTGTCTCCTCCTCTCTCCTGTGGTGAAGGCACTGGCCTAGACCCCTAGGCTGCCTGAGAGCCGGAGCAAAAGGCAAAGCCTAACGTACCCCAGGAAATGGTCATAGGCATAGAGTGCCATGCTCGGCCAAGCACGCTGCTGCAGGGTTGTGTCTGTGTCTGCTTAGTTCGGCATAGCAAGGTGAATCCCGGGCGTAAACTCGGAGACTGGGAAAGCAAGTCCCAAGAGGCACCAGCTCTCCCGCGGCTCTTCATCCCTGCCACGCAGATTGAACACCCAAAGCCTTTCTGAGGAAGCAGCATCGAAGTGTGGTTCGAGCCAAGCTGAAAACCTCTGCGAAAGCATAGCCGTCGCTGGGAAATCAGAGTCGGATCTGAGGGCTGTTGTTGATGCTTGCTTTATCCTAGTATTTGCAGCACGATGGTAGAAACCCGCATAGAGCGAAAGCCTCTTTGCCCTGGCATCCCCTCTGGGAAAGCACAGCATTCTTTGGAAATCAGAGTCCGGTCTGAGGGATGCTCCAGTTTGCCTGAGCTGGTCTCCTCAGCACGGTGTAATAAACCCGCATGGAGCGAAATCCTCTAAGCCTGGGCATCCCCGCTGCATGAGAGAGAAGCGCGATTGCACCTGTGGAAAGAGCCTTAAGGAAAGGGATATGTTTTTCACTCTGCTCCCCAGGAGCATATCTGTGGAAGGTGCAGCAAGCTGCCCGGGGAGAATAGCAGGAGCCGTTGGTCTTCTGGTTTGGAAACGATTGCGAAACAGGAGAGCCTGCAATACAAGTATCACCCGCTCCCAGTGCAGAGAGACAGAAGCCTGGCTGCCAAGGAGATAGGAGGGGATGAGTAGGGTAGGTCGCGTGCTCCACTCTTAGGAAGGAATCTGGGCAGAAAGCATGCCTGTCCTGAGCCTCTGGGCCCAAGGAGAGAGCAGCTCCTTGGCCACCTGTGCCTGGGGCAGACATGCGCTAGCCACAAGGCGCTTACTCTGAACTCGCCGAAACAGCTCTCTGAAATAACGGGGAGTCAGATGCCCTCTTCCTCCAGGATGTGGAAGCTCGGAGGAGGCATGGTGTGTAAGGGGAAGGAGTGGGCACAGTCCCCCAAAGCTCCCTAATCTGCGCACGGGCCTAGTGGAGAGATCCTTTCGCCTCCTCTCTCCTGTGGTGAAGGCACTGGCCTAGAACGGGAGTCTGCCTGATAGCCGGAGGAAAAGGCAAGGCCTAACCTACCCCAGGAGATGGTCATAGGCATAGAGTGCCATGCTAGGCCAAGCACGCTGCTGCAGGGTGTACTGTGTCTGCTTAATTCGGCATAGCAAGGTGAATCCCGGGCGTAAACTCGGAGACTGGGAAAGCAAGTCCCAAGAGGCACCAGCTCTCCCGCGGCTCTTCTTCCCTGCCGCGCAGAGTGAACACCCAAAGCCTTTCTGAGGAAGCAGCAGCAAAGTGCGGTTCATGCCATGTTGAAAACCTCTGCAAAAGCATAGCAATCGCTCGGAAATAACAGTCAGATCTGAGGGCTGCAGTTGCTGCTTCCTTTAGCCTGGTATTTGCAGCACAAAGGGAGAAACCCGCATAGAGGGAAAGCCTCTTTGCCCTGGCATCCCCTTTGGGAAAGCACAGCATTCTTTGGGAAATCAGAGTCCAGTCTGAGGGATGCTCCTGTTTCCCTGAGCTGGTCTCCTCAGCACGGTGTAATAAACCCGCATGGAGCGAAATCCTCTATGCCTGGGCATCCCCTCTGCCTGAGAGAGAAGCGCGGTTGCGCCTGTGGAAAGAGCCTTAAGGAAAGGAACACGTTTTTCACTGCGGTCCTCAGGAGCATGTCTGTGGAAGGTGCAGCACACTACCCGTGGAGAAGAGCAGGAGCCGTTGGCCTTCTGGTCTGGAAACGGATGCGAAGCAGGAGAGCCAGCCCTGGCATGCACAGTGGCCGGTGGAAATACAAGTATCACCCGCTCCCAGTGCAGAGAGACAGAAGCCTGGCTCTTAAGGAGACAGGAGGGGATGAGTAGGGCAGGGCGCATGCTCCACTCTTAGGAAGGAGTCTGGGCAGAAAGGATGCCTCTCCTGAACTTCTGGGCCCAAGGAGACAGCAGCCTCTTGGCCACCTGTCCCTGGGACAGACATGCGCTAGCCACCAGGTGCCTACGCTGAACTCGCAAAAACAGCTCCCTGAAATAACGGGGAGTCAGGTGCCGTCTTCCTCCAGGATGTGGAAACCTGGAGGAGGCACGGGGTTTAAGGGGAAGGAGTGGGCACAGTCCCCCAAAGCTCCATATTCAGTGCACGGGCTGTGTGCAGGGATCCTGTCACCTCTCCTTTCCTGTGTGGAAAGCACTGGACTTGTCCGAGAATCCGCCTGAGCGCGAGTGTAAAAGGCCAAGCGATGCCTACACTGGGCGATGGTAGTGTGCATAGATTGCCATCCTAGGCTAAGCACTCTACGGCAGGGTTGTGGCTCTGTCTGCTTAGTACGGCCTGGCAGGGTGAACCCAGTACGCGAACATTGAGCACAGTAAAGCAAGGCCCAAGAGGCACTAGCTCTCCCGAAGCTCCTCTTCCCTGTTGCGACTGAAGCCTTGCTGAGGATGCAGTAGCAAAGTGCTGTTCTCTCCAAGACAAAGCCTCTGCGAAAGCACAGCATTGGCTGAGAAATGTTCTGCGGGCTTCTGCTGCTTGCCTGAGCCCAGTCTCGCGATGGGAGAAACCCGCAAACAGCGAAAGCCTCTTTGCCTGGGCATCTCCCCTGGGAAAGCACAGGCCTAGTCCGAGAATCCGACTGAGCAACAGTCACAATCCTGCAGCAGCGTGCTTGGCCTAGCATGGCACTCTATGCCTATGACCATCTCCAGGGGTAGGTTAGGCTTTGCCTTTTGCTTCGGCCCTCAGGCAGCCTCGGGGTCTAGGCCAGTGCCTTCACCACAGCAGAGAGGAGGCGACAGGATCCCTGCACATGGATCGTGCACAGATTAGGGAGCTTTGGGGGACTGTGCCCAGTCCTTCCCCTTAAACCCTGTGCCTCCTCCGAGCTTCCACATCCTGGAGGAAGATGGCACCTGACTCCCCGTCATTTTGGGGAGCAGTTTCTGCGAGTTGAGAGTAGGCGCCTGGTGGCTAGCGCATGTCTGCCCCAGGGACAGGTGGCCAAGGAGCTGCTGTCTCCTTGGGCCCAGAGGTTCAGGTGAGGCATGCTTTCTGCCCAGACTCCTTCCTAAGAGTGGAGCATGCGCTCTGCCCTACTCATCCCCTCCTGTCTCCTGAGCAGCCAGGCTTCTGTCTCTCTGCACTGGGAGCGGGTGACACTTGTATTTCCACCGGCCACTGTGCATGCCAGGGCCGGCTCTCCTGCTTCGCAACCGTTTCCAGACCAGAAGACCAACGGCTCCTGCTCTCCTCCCCAGGCAGCGTGCTGCACCTTCCACAGACATGCTCCTGAGGACCGCAGTGAAAAACGTGTTCCTTTCCTTAAGGCTTTTTCCACAGGCGCAACCGCGCTTCTCTCTCAGGCAGAGGGGATGCCCAGGCATAGAGGATTTCGCTCCATGCGGGTTTATTACACCGTGCTGAGGAGACCAGCTCAGGCAAAAAGTAGCATCCCTCAGACCGGACTCTGATTTCCCAACGAATGCTGTGCTTTCCCAGAGGGGATGCCAGGGGAAAGAGGCTTTCGCTCCATGCGGGTTTCTCCCATCGTGCTGCATATACTAGGATAAAGCAAGCATCAACAACAGCCCTCAGATCCGACTCTAATTTCTCAGCTACTGCTATGTTTTCCCAGAGATTTTCAGCATGGCACGAACCGCACTTCGATGCTGCATCCTCAGGAAGGCTTTGCGTGTTCACTCTGCGCGGGAGGGAAGAAGAGCCGCAAGAGAGCTGGTGCCTCTTGGGACTTGCTCTCCCGGGCTCCGAGGTTACGCCCAGGATTCACGTTGCTATGCCGAACTAAGCAGACACAGTCACACCCTTGCAGGAGCGTGCTTGGCCGAGCATGGCACTCTATGCCTATGACCATCTCCAGAGTTAGGTTAGGCTTTGCCTTTTGCTCCGGCTCTCAGGCAGACTCGGGGTCTAGGACAGTGCCTTCACCACAGGAGAGAGGAGGCTGCAGGATCCCTGCACATGGCCCGTGCACAGATTAGGGAGATTTGGGGGACTGTGCCCACTCCTTCCTCTTAAACCCCGTGGCTCCTCCAAGCTTCCACATCCTGGAGGAAGACGGCATCTGACTCCCCGTCATTTCAGGGTGCTGTTTCTTCGAGTTCAGCCTAGGCGTCTGGTGGCTAACGCATATCTGCCCCAGGGACAGGTGGCCAAGGAGCTGCTCTCTTCTTGGGCCCAGCGACTCAGGACAGGCATGCTCTCTGCCCAGATTCCTTCCTAAGAGTGGAGCACGCGCCTCTGCCCTAGTCATTTCCTCATGTCTCCTAAGCCGCCAGTCTTCCATCTCTCCGCACAGGGAGCGGATGACACTTGTTTTGCCACCGACCTGTTGTTCGTGCCACGGCAGGCCTTCTTGCTTCCCGAGCGTTTCCCGTCCCCAAGGCCAACGGCTCCTTCTCATCTCCGGGGGCGGCGTGCTATGCCTTCCCCACACTTGGCTTCTCTCTCAGGCAGAGGGGATGCTAGGGCAAAGAGTATTTCTCTCCATGCGGGTATCGTCCACCGAGCTGCGGACACTAGATCAGGCATGCAGCAGCAGCATCCCCAACCCAACTCTGATTTCCCAAGGAACGCTGTGCTTTCCCAGGGGAGATGCCCAGGCAAAGAGGCTTTCGCTGTATGCGGGTTTCTCCCACCGCGAGACTGGGCTGATGCAAGCAGAAGCAGCCCGCAGAACATTTCTCAGCGAATGCTGTGCTCTCGCAGAAGCTTTGGCTTGGGCGAACAGCACTTCGCTGCTGCTTCCTCAGAAAGTCTTTGGGTATTCACTCTGCGCGGCAGGGAAGAATAGACGCGGGAGAGCTGGTGCCTCTTGGGACTTGCTTTCCCGGTCTCCTAGTTTAAGCCCGGGATTCACCTTGCTATGCCGAACTAATCAGACACAGTCACAACCCTGCATCAGCGTGCTTGGCCTATCATGGCACTCTATGCCTATGACCACCTCCTGGGGTAGGATAGGCTTTGCCTTTTGCTCCGGCTCTCAGGCAGCCTCGGAGTCTAGGCCAGTGCCTTCACCACAGGAGAGAGGAGGCGACAGGATCCCTGCACATGGACCGTGCACAGATTAGGGAGCTTTGGGGGACTATGCCCACTCCTTCCCCTTAGACCGGGTGCCTCCTCCAAGCTTACACATCCTGGAGGAAAACGGCATCTGACTCCCCGTTATTTCAGGAGCTGTTTCTGCGAGTTCAGCGTAGGCGCATGGTGGCTAGCGCATGTCTGCCCAAGGGACAGGAGGCCAAGGAGCTGTTGTCTCCTTGGGCCCAGAAGTTCAGGACAGACATGTTTTCTGCCCAGATTCCTTCCTAAGAGTGGAGCACGCGCCCTGTCCTACTCATCCCCTCCTGTCTCCTTAGCAGCCAGGCTTCTGTTTCTCTGCTCTGGGAGCGAGTGACACTTGTATTTCCACCGGCCACTGTTCCTCCCAGGGTCGGCTCTCCTGCTTCGCAACCGTTTCCAGACCAGAAGGCCAACGACTCTTGCTCTTTTCCACAGGTAGTGTGCTGCACCTTCCACAGACATGCTCCTGGTGACCACACTGAAAAACAGGTCCTTTTGCTTACGGCTCTTTCCACAGGCGCAAACACGCTTCTCTCTCAGGCAGAGGGGATTCCCAGGCATAGAGGATTTCGCTCCATGCGGGTTTATTACACCGTGCTGAGGAGACCAGCTCAGGCAAACAGGAGCATCCCTCAGACCGGACTCATTTCCCAAAGAATGCTGTGCTTTCCCAGAGTGGATTTCAGGGCAAAGACGCTTTCGCTCTATGATGGTTTCTCCCATCATGCTGTGAATACTAGGGTCAGGCATCAGCAACAGCAGCCCTCAGAACCGACTCTGATTTCCCAGCGACTGCTATGCTTTCGCAGAGGTTTTCAGCTTGGCACGATCCGAACTTCCCTGCTGCTTCTCAGAAAGGCTTAGGGTGATCGCTCTGTCGCATCAGGTAAGAAGAGTCGCGGGAGAGCTGGTGTCTCTTGGACCTTGCTTTCCCGGGCTCCATGTTGGCGCCCTGGGTTCACCCTGCCAGGACGAACTAAGCAGACACAGTCAAAACCCTGCAGCAGCGTGCGTGGCCTAAGATGGCACTCTATGCACACTAACATCTCCCGGTGTAGGCAACGCTTGGCCTTTGGCACTGGACCTCAGGCGGATTCGCAGACAAGGCCAGTGCCTTCCCCACAGGAGAGGAGAGGAGACAGGATCCCTGAACACCGCCCATTCACTGGAATGGAGAGCTTTGGGGGATTGTCCCCACTCAACACCGGAAACTCCCTGCCAACGTAAACGCTGTCACATGTTGGAGGAAGATGGCATCTGACTGCCCGTTTCTCGAGGGTGCTGTTTCTGCGAGTTCTGGGTATGACGCCTGGTAGCTAGCCCAAGTCTGCCCTATGGACAGGTGGTCAAGGAGATGCTGTCCCCTTGGGACCAGAGGCACAGGACAGGCCTGCCTTCTGCCCACACTCCTTCCTCAGAGTGGAGCACGCGTCCCTGCCCTATTCATGCCCTCATGTCTCCTTGGCTGCCAGGCTTCCATCTCTCCCCACAGGGAGCGGGTGACACTTGTCTTGCCACCTGCCTGCTCTTCCTGCCATGGCAATCTACCCTGCTTCCCGTCCTTTTCCCGACCACAAGGCCAACGGCTCCTTCTCTTCTCTGGGGGCGGAGTGCTGTGCCTTCCCCAGAGTTGCTCCTGGGGAGTACAGTGACAGACGTGTGCAACCACGTTTCTCTCTCAGATCTCAAATACACAACATAACCCTACACCTAAAGGAGTTGGAGAAAGAACAACAAAGAAACCCTAAACCCAACAGGAGAAGAGGAATAATAAAGATCAGAGCAGAAATCAATGAAATAGAAACAAACAAACAAAAACCACAAAAAACCAACAACAACAACAAAAACCCAATAGAACAAATCAACGAAACTAGGAAACCGGTTCTTTGAAAGAATTAATAAGATTGATAAACCCCTTTCCAGACCTATCAAAAAGAAAAGAGAAAGAACCCAAATAAATAAAATCATGAATGAAAGAGGAGAGATCACAACCAACACCAAAGAAATACAAACAATTATAAGAACATACTATGAGCAACTCTACGCCAACAAATTCAACAATCTGTAAGAAATGGATACATTCCTAGAGACATATAAACTACCACAACTGAACCAGGAAGAAATAGAAAACCTGAACAGACCCATACCAGTACGGAGATTGAAACAGTCATCAAAAATCTCCAAACAAACAAAAGCCCCGGGCCAGATGGCTTCCCAGAGGAATTCTACCAAACATTTAAAGAAGAATTAATTCCTATTCTCATGACACTGTTCCAAAATAATAGAAATGGAAGGAAAACTCCCAAACTCTTTTTTTTTCTGAGGCCAGCATCACCTTGATCCCAAAACCAGACAAGGATCCCATCAAAAAAGAGAACTACAGACCAATATCCTTGATGAACACAGATGCGAAAATTCTCACCAAAATAATAGCCAATAAGATTCAACAGTACATTAAAAGGATTATTCACCACGACCAACTGCGATTTATTCCAGGGCTACAAGGTTGGTTCAACATCTGCAAATCAATCAATGTGATACAACACATCAATAAAAGAAAGAACAAGAACCATGTGATACTCTCCATAGATGCTGAAAAAGCATTTGGCAAAGTGCAGTATCCCTTCCTGATTAAAACTCTTCAAAGTGGGGCCACCTGGGTGGCTCAGTGGGTTAAGCCTCTACCTTCGGCTCAGGTCATGATCCCAGGGGCCTGGGATCGAGTCCTGCATTGGGCTTTCTGCTCAGCAGGGAGCCTGCTTCTCCTCATCTCTCTCTCTGTCTGTCTCTCTGCCTATTTGTGATCTCTCTCTCTGTCAAATAAATAAATTAAATCTTAAAAAAAAACTCTTCAAAGTGTAGCGATAGAGGGCACATATTATCAATATTATCAAAGCCATCTATGAAAAACCCACTGCAAATATCATTCTCAATGGAGAAAAACTGAATACTTATCCGCTGAGGTCAGGAACACGGCAGGGATGTCCCTTATCACCACTGCTATTCAACATTGTACTCGAAGTCCTAGCCTCAGCAATCAGACAACAAAAAGAAATTAAAGCCATCCAAATTTTGCCAAATTGGCAGAAGAGAAGTCAAACTATCCCTGTTTGCAGATGATATGATACTGTATGTGGAAAACTTAAAGGACTCCACTCCAAATCTGCTATAACTTGTATAGAAATTCTGTAAAGTGTCAGGATATAAATCAATGAACAGAAATTGGTTGCATTTTTTTATACCAACAAGACTGAAGAAATAGAAATTAAGGAGTGAATCCCATTTACAACTGCACGCAAAACCCTAAGATACCTAGGAATAAACCTAACAAAGAATCTATACTCAGAAAACTCTAAAGTACTCATGAAAGAAATTGAAGAAGACACAAAGAAATGGAAAAATGTTCCATGCTCCTGTATTGGAAGAACAAATATTGTGAAAATGTCTATGCTACCTAAAGCAATCTACACATTTAATGCAATCCCTATCAAAATCCCATCCATTGCTTTCAAAGAAATGGGACAAATCATCCTAAAATATATATGGAACTAGAAAATACCTCGAATAGCCAGAGGAATATTGAAAAAGAAAGCCAAAGTTGTTGGCATCACAATTCCAGACCTCAAGCTCTATTACAAAGTTGTCATCATCAAGATAGTAGGGAACTGTCCCCAAAACAGACATAGATCAATGGAGCAGAATAGAGAGCCCAGAAATACACCCTCAACTCTATGGTCAACTAATCTTCAACAAAGCAGGAAGGAATGTCCTATGGAAAAAAGACAGCCTCTTCAACAAATGGTGTTGGGGAAATTGAACAGCCACATGCAGAAAAATGAAATTGGACCATTTCCTTACACCACACATGAAAATACACTGGAAATGGATGAAGAAGCATAATGTGAGAAAGGAATCCATCAAAATCCTTGAGGAGAGAACAGGTAGCAACCTCTTTGACCTCAGCAGCAGCAACTTCTTCCTAGGAACATCGCCAAAGGCAAGAGAAGCAAGGACAAGAATGAACTACTGGGATTTCATCAGATCAAAAAGCTTTTGCACAGCAAAGGAAACAGTTAACAAAGCCAAAAGATGACTGTCAGAAGTTATCTGGGAGAAGATATTTGCAAATGACATACGAGATAAAGGGCCAGTATCTATCCAAAATCTATAAAGAGCTTATCAAACTCAACACCCTAAGAACAAATAATCGAATGAAAAAATGGGCAGAGGACATGAACAGACATTTCTGCAAAGAATACATCCAAATGGCCAACAGACACATGAAAAAATGCTCCACATCACTCGGCATCAGGGAAATACAAATCAAAACCGGAATGAGATACCACCTCACACCTTTCAGAATGGCTAAAACGAACAAGTCAGTCAATGACAGATGCTGGCGAGGATGTGGAGAAAGGGCAACCCTCCTACACTGTACGTGGGAATGCAAGCTGGTGCAACCACTCTGGAAAACAGCATGGAGGTGCCTCAAAAAGCTGAAAATAGAAGTACCCTATGACCCAGTGATTGTAGTACTGGGTATATACCCTAAAGATACAAACGTGGCATTCTGAAGGGGCACATGCACCCAAATGTTTATAGCAGCAATGTCCACAATAGTTAAACTATGGAAAGAACCTAAATGTCCTTCAACAGATCAATCAATAAATAAGATGTGGTATATATGTACAATGGGATACTGTGCAGCCATCAAAAGAAATGAAATCCTGCTATTTGTGATGACATGGATGGAACTAGAGGGTATTATGCTTGGCGAAATAAATCAATTTGAGAAAGACAACTATCATATGATCTCCCTGATATGATGAAGTGGAGATGCAACATAGGCGGTTTCGGGCGTACGAAAAGAAAAATACAAGAAGATGGGATTGGGAGGGAGACAAACCATAAAAGACTGAATCTCACAAAACAGAATGAGGGTTGCTGGGGGGAGGTGTGTTGGGAGAGGATGGTGGGGGTATGGACATTGGGGAGGGCAGGTGCTATGGTGAGTGATGGTGAGTGCGGTGAAATGTGTAAACCTGGTGATTCACAGACCTGTACCCCTAGGGATAAAAACACATTATATGTTTATAAAAAAATTTTAAAAAATAATTTAAAAAATCCATTAAAGAAAAAACACATATTGCAAGCCCAGAGCTAATCTCATATTCAATCAAAAAAGTTTGAAAGTTTTCCCCTTAAAGATCAGAAAAAAGACAAGTGTGTCCACTTTCACTACTCTCATTTGACATAGTACTGGATGTCCTAGCCAGAGAAACAAGGAACACAAAGAAATAAAAGACTCCAAAAAAAAAAAAAAGGAAGAAGTAAAATTTTCTTTTTTTGGATAACATGAACTTACATGTAAAAAAATCCTAAAAACTTCACAAAAAATTTTGAATAAACAAATTTAATAAAGCTGCCAAATACAAGATCAATATATAAAAGACAGGAATTTTGTTTTGTTTCATTTTTTTATAATAGTTTTTCATGTCATCCTTGCTCAGTGATCAGGCTAATCTTCTCTGCATCATTCCAATTTTAGTATATGTGCTGCCAAAGTAAGCACAAGACAGGAGCATTTTAACACTCTAATGATGAACTATCTGAAAAAATAAAGAGAACAATCTAATTCACAATAGCATCAAAAATAATAAAATACTTAGGAATAGATTTTACTAAGAAGATGAAAGATCTGTACCCCATAAATTATGACATTGATAAAGAATTTGAAGGAGACATAAATGGAAAGATAGCTCATATTTATGAATGGTAAGAATTAACATTGTTAAAATGTCCATACTACCGAAAACCATCTTTAAATTCAATTCCTATCAAAAATCCAATGTTAGGGGCGCCTGGGTGGCTCAGTGGGTTAAGCCGCTGCCTTTGGCTCAGGTCATGATCCCAGGGTCCTGGGATCGAGCCCTGCATCAGGCTCTCAGCTCAGCACGAAGCTGCTACCTCTTCTCTCTCTGCCTGCCTCTCTGCCTGCTTGTCATCTCTCTCTCTGTCAAATAAATAAATAAATAATCTTTTTAAAAAATCCAATATTTTTTTTTACAGAAGTAAGTAAAGAATCCTAAAATTTATATGAGACCATAAAAGACAACAAATAATTAAAGCAGTTCTGAGAAAGAATGAAGAAGCGAAATTACACTTCTTGATTTGAAACTATACTACAAAGCCCTCATGCTCAAAACAATAAAGTATACTGGCATAAAAACAGACCAGTAAACAAGTAGAACAGAATTGAGAGTCCAGAAATCAATTCTTTCATACAGTCCCCTAATATTTGACAGGGGCCAACATATATAATGGGTAAAGATAGTCTGTTCAATAAATGATATTTAAAACTGAATAGTCACATAAACCAGCATGAAACGGGAACCTTATATCACTCATAAATCTTAACTTGAAATAGATTAAAGACTTAAATGTGATGCATGAAACTAAATTTCCTAAAGGAAAACATAGGAAAAATTCTCCTTGACATTGGTCTTGCCAATAGTTTTTTGGATACCAGGCCAAAAACACAAGCAAAAGAAGCAAAAATAAATACATGGTATTACATCAAACTAAAGTTTCTGCATTGCCAAAAAAACCCAAAAGGGAATGAAAACACAATCCAAAGAATGGAAGAAAATACTTACAAATCTTATATCTGAAAAGAGGTTAAAAACCAACAGATACAAATAGAAAAAAATATATAATTAAAAAATAGCAAAAGGATATCAAAGGCTTTTTTTTTAAATTTTTTATTTTTTATAAACATATATTTTTTATAAACATATATTTTTATCCCCAGGTCTGTGAATCACCAGGTTTACACACTTCATAGCACTCACCAAATCACATACCCTCCCCAATGTCCATAATCCCACCCCCTTCTCCCCAACCCCCTCCCCCCGGCAACCCTCAGTTTGTTTTGTGAGATTAAGAGTCACTTATGGTTTGTCTCCCTCCCAATCCCATCTTGTTTCATTTATTCTTCTACCCATTTAAGCCTCCATGTTGCATCACCACTTCCTCATATCAGGGAGATCATATGATAGTTGTCTTTCTCTGCTTGACTTATTTCGCTAAGCATGATACGCTCTAGTTCCATCCACGTTGTTGCAAATGGCAAGATTTCATTTCTTTTGATGGCTGCATAGTATTCCATTGTGTATATATACCACATCTTCTTGATCCATTCATCTGTTGATGGACATCTAGGTTCTTTCCATAGTTTGGCTATTGTGGACATTGCTGCTATAAACATTCGGGTGCATGTGTCCCTTTGGATCACTACATTTGTATCTTTAGGGTAAATACCCAATAGTGCAATTGCTGGGTCATAGGGCAGTTCTATTTTCAACATTTTGAGGAACCTCCATGCTGTTTTCCAGAGTGGCTGCACCAGCTTGCATTCCCACCAACAGTGTAGGAGGGTTCCCCTTTCTCCGCATCCTCGCCAGCATCTGTCATTTCCTGACTTGTTGATTTTAGCCATTCTGACTGGTGTGAGGTGATATCTCATTGTGGTTTTGATTTGTATTTCCTTGATGCCGAGTGATATGGAGCACTTTTTCATGTGTCTGTTCGCCATCTGGATGTCTTCTTTGCAGAAATGTCTGTTCATGTCTTCTGCCCATTTCTTGATTGGATTATTTGTTCTTTGGGTGTTGAGTTTGCTAAGTTCTTTATAGATTCTGGACACTAGTCCTTTATCTGATATGTCGTTTGCAAATATCTTCTCCCATTCTGTCAGTTGTTTTTTGATTTTGTTAACTGTTTCCTTTGCTGTGCAAAAGCTTTTGATCTTGATGAAATCCCAGTAGTTCATTTTTTCCCTTGCTTCCCTTGCCTTTTGCGTTGTTCCTAGGAAGATGTTGCTGCGGCAGAGGTCGAAGAGGTTGCTGCCCGTGTTCTCCTCAAGGATTTTGATGGATTCCTTTCGTACATTGAGGTCCTTCATCCATTTTGAGTCTATTTTTGTGTGTGGTGTAAGGAAATGGTCCAATTTCATTTTTCTGCATGTGGCTGTCCAATTTTCCCAGCACCATTTATTGAAAAGGCTGTCTTTTTTCCATTGGACATTCTTTCCTGCTTTGTCGAAGATTAGTTGACCATAGAGTTGAGGGTCTATTTCTGGGCTCTCTATTCTGTTCCATTGATCTATGTGTCTGTTTTTGTGCCAGTACCATGCTGTCTTGATGATGACAGCTTTGTAATAGAGCTTGAAGTCCGGAATTGTGATGCCACCAACGTTGGCTTTCTTTTTCAATATCCCTTTGGCTATTCGAGGTCTTTTCTAGTTCCATATAAATTTTAGAATTATTTGTTCCATTTCTTTGAAAAAGATGGATGGTACTTTGATAGGAATTGCATTAAATGTGTAGATTGCTTTAGGTAGCATAGACATTTTCACAATATTTATTCTTCCAATCCAGGAGCATGGAACATTTTTCCATTTCTTTGTGTCTTCCTCAATTTCTTTCATGAGTACTTTATAGTTTTCTGAGTATAGATTCTGTGTCTCTTTGGTTAGGTTTATTCCTAGGTATCTTATGGTTTTGGATGCAATTGTAAATGGGATTGACTCCTTAATATCTCTTTCTTCTGTCTTGCTGTTGGTGTAGAGAAATGCAACTGATTTCTGTGCATTGATTATATATCCTGACACTTTACTGAATTCCTGTATAAGTTTTAGCAGTTTTGGAGTGGAGTCTTTTGGGTTTTCCACATATAGTATCATATCATCTGCGAAGAGTGATAATTTGACTTCTTCTTTGCCGATTTGGATGCCTTTAATTTCCTTTTGTTGTCTGATTGCTGAGGCTAGGACCTCTAGTACGATGTTGAATAGCAGTGGTGATAATGGACATCCCTGCCGTGTTCCTGACCTTAGCGGAAAAGCTTTCAGTTTTTCTCCATTGAGAATGATATTTGCGGTGGGTTTTTCATAGATGGCTTTGATGATATTGAGGTATGTGCCCTCTATCCCTACACTTTGAAGAGTTTTGATCAGGAAGGGATGTTGTACTTTGTCAAATGCTTTTTCAGCATCTATTGAGAGTATCATATGGTTCTTGTTCTTACTTTTATTGATGTGTTGTATCACATTGACTGATTTGCGGATGTTGAACCAACCTTGTAGCCCTGGAATAAATCCCACTTGGTCGTGGTGAATAATCCTTTTAATGTACTGTTGAATCCTATTGGCTAGTATTTTGTTGAGTATTTTTGCATCTGTGTTCATCAAGGATATCGGTCTATAGCTCTCTTTTTTGGTGGGATCCTTGTCTGGTTTTGGGATCAAGGTGATGCTGGCCTCATAAAACGAGTTTGGAAGTTTTCCTTCCATTTCTATTTTTTGGAACAGTTTCAGGAGAATAGGAATTAGTTCTTCTTTAAATGTTTGGTAGAATTCCCCCGGGAAGCCGTCTGGCCCTGGGCTTTTGTTTGTTTGGAGATTTTTAATGACTGTTTCAATCTCCTTACTGGTTATGGGTCTGTTCAGGCTTTCTATTTCTTCCTGGTTCAGTTGTGGTAGTTTATATGTTTCTAGGAATGCATCCATTTCTTCCAGATTGTCAAATTTATTGCCGTAGAGTTGCTCATAGTATGTTCTTATAATAGTTTGTATTTCTTTGGTGTTAGTTGTGATCTCTCCTCTTTCATTCATGATTTTATTTATTTGGGTCCTTTCTCTTTTCTTTTTGATAAGTCGGGCCAGGGGTTTATCAATTTTATTAATTCTTTCAAAGAACCAGCTCCTAGTTTCGTTGATTTGTTCTATTGTTTTTTTGGTTTCTATTTCATTGATTTCTGCTCTGATCTTTATGATTTCTCTTCTCCTGCTGGGCTTAGGGTTTCTTTCTTGTTCTTTCTCCAGCTCCTTTAGGTGTAGGGTTAGGTTGTGTACCTGAGACCTTTCTTGTTTCTTGAGAAAGGCTTGTACCGCTATATATTTTCCTCTCAGGACTGCCTTTGTTGTGTCCCACAGATTTTGAACCGTTGTATTTTCATTATCATTTGTTTCCATGATTTTTTTCAATTCTTCTTTAATTTCCCGGTTGACCCATTCATTCTTTAGAAGGATACTGTTTAGTCTCCATGTATTTGGGTTCTTTCCAAACTTCCTTTTGTGGTTGAGTTCTAGCTTTAGAGCATTGTGGTCTGAAAATATGCAGGGAATGATCCCAATCTTTTGATACCGGTTGAGTCCTGATTTAGGACCGAGGATGTGATCTATTCTGGAGAATGTTCCATGTGCACTAGAGAAGAATGTGTATTCTGTTGCTTTGGGATGAAATATTCTGAATATATCTGTGATGTCCATCTGGTCCAGTGTGTCGTTTAAGGCCTTTATTTCCTTGCTGATCTTTTGCTTGGATGACCTGTCCATTTCAGTGAGGGGAGTGTTAAAGTCCCCTAATATTATTGTATTATTGTTGATGTGTTTCTTTGATTTTGTTATTAATTGGTTTATATAGTTGGCTGCTCCCACGTTGGGGGCATAGATATTTAAAATTGTTAGATCTTCTTGTTGGACAGACCCTTTGAGTATGATATAGTGTCCTTCCTCATCTCTTATTATAGTCTTTGGCTTAAAATCTAATTGATCTGATATAAGGATTGCCACTCCTGCTTTCTTCTGATGTCCATTAGCATGGTAAATTCTTTTCCACCCCCTCACTTTAAATCTGGAGGTGTCTTCGGGCTTAAAATGTGTTTCTTGGAGGCAACATATAGATGGGTTTTGTTTTTTTATCCATTCTGATACCCTGTGTCTTTTGACAGGGGCATTTAGCCCATTCACATTCAGGGTAACTATTGAGAGATATGAATTTAGTGCCATTGTATTGCCTGTAAGGTGACTGTTACTGTATATGGTCTCTGTTCCTTTCTGATCTACCACTTGTAGGCTCTCTCTTTGCTTAGAGGACCCCTTTCAAGATTTCCTGTAGAGCTGGTTTGGTATTTGCAAATTCTTTCAGTTGTTGTTTGTCCTGGAAGCTTTTAATCTCTCCTTCTATTTTCAATGATAGCCTAGCTGGATATAGTATTCTTGGCTGCATGTTTTTCTCGTTTAGTGCTCTGAAAATATCATGCCAGCTCTTTCTGGCCTGCCAGGTCTCTGTGGATAAGTCAGCTGCCAATCTAATATTTTTACCATTGTATGTTACAGACTTCTTTTCCCGGGCTGCTTTCAGGATTTTCTCTTTGTCATTGAGACTTGTAAATTTTACTATTAGGTGACGGGGTGTGGGCCTATTCTTATTGATTTTGAGGGGCATTCTCTGAACCTCCTGAATTTTGATGCTCGTTCCCTTTGCCATATTGGGGAAATTCTCCCCAATAATTCTCTCCAGTATACCTTCTGCTCCCCTCTCACTTTCTTCTTCTTCTGGAATCCCAATTATTCTAATGTTGTTTCGTCTTATGGTGTCACTTATTTCTCGAATTCTCCCCTCGTGGTCCAGTAGCTGTTTGTCCCTCTTTTGATCAGCTTCTTTATTCTCTGTCATTTGGTCTTCTATATCACTAATTCTTTCTTCTGCCTCATTTATCCTAGCAGTGAGAGCCTCCATTTTTGATTGCACCTCATTAATAGCTTTTTTGATTTCAACTTGGTTAGATTTTAGTTCTTTTATTTCTCCAGAAAGGGATTTTATATCTCTCGAGAGGGTTTCTCTAATATCTTCCATGCCTTTTTCGAGCCCAGCTAGAACCTTGAGAATTGTCATTCTGAACTCTAGATCTGACATATTACCGATGTCTGTATTGATTAGGTCCCTAGCCTTCGGTACTGCCTCTTGTTCTTTTTTTTGTGGTGAATTTTTACGTCTTGTCATTTTGTCCAGATAAGAGTAAATGAAGGGGCAAGTAAAATACTAAAAGGGTGGCAACAACCCCAGGAAAATATGCTTTAGCCAAATTAGAAGAGATCCAAAATCGTGAGTGGGGAGAAAGGGGATAAAAAGAGGTTCAAAAAGGAAGAAAGAAAAAAGAAAAAAAAAAAAAAAGAAAAGAAAAGAAAAGAATTTTTTTAAAAAAAGAAAACACCTAAGAAAAATGTAAAAAAATATATATATATATTAGATAAACTAGTAAAAAATCGTTAAAAAAGAAAAAGGTAACAGTTAAAAAAAAAAAAAAATTTTACCCGAAGGCGAGAAAAAAAAAAAAAAAAAAAAAGGAAAAAGGAAAAAGAAAAAATTAAATTAACTGCAAGACTAAAAAAAATCACAGGAAAAAAGCCATGAGTTCCGTGCTTGGCTTTCTCCTCCTCTGGAATTCTGCTGCTCTCCTTGGTATTGAAACCGCACTCCTTGGTAGGTGAACTTGGTCTCGGCTGGATTTCTTGTTGATCTTCTGGGGGAGGGGCCTGTTGTAGTGATTCTCAAGTGTCTTTGCCCCAGGCGGAATTACACCGCCCTTACCCGGGGCCGGGGTGAGTAATCCGCTCGGGTTTGCTTTCAGGAGCTTTTGTTCCCTGAGCGCTTTCCGTAGAGTTCCAGAGGACGGGAATACAAATGGCGGCCTCCTGGTCTCTGGCCCGGAGGAGCCGAGAGCCCAGGGCCCCACTCCTCAGTGCGCCCTCAGAGAACAGCGCCCAGTTACTCCCGTCTGCCTGACCTCCGGCCGCGCTCCGAGCTCACCAAGCCTGCGACCGGTTCAAGGTAACACGGAGCTGCGAGCTTACTGTCGGCTCTGTCTCTGTAGCCGGCTTTCCCGTTCCAATACCCGCAAGCTCTGCGACACTCAGACACCCCCGATCCTTCTGTGACCCTGCGGGACCTGAGGCCACGCTGACCCCGCGTGGGCTTCGCCCCGGTTTAGCCTCTGGAGCGATGTCCCTCAGCGGAACAGACTTTTAAAAGTCCTGATTTTGTGCGCGGTTGTTCCGCCGCTTGCCGGGAGCCGGCCCCTCCCCCCGGGGTCTATCTTCCCGTCGCTTTGGATTCACTTCTCCGCCGGTCCTACCTTTCAGAAAGTGGTTGTTTTTCTGTTTCCAGAATTGCTGTTCTTCTTCTTCTCTTCAATCTGCCGATGGATTTTCAGGTGTTTGCAATCTTTAGATAAGCTATCTAGCTGATCTCCGGCTAGCTAAAGCAGTCTCAGCTTGCTACTTCTCCGCCATCTTGACTCCTCACCCCTCAAAGGCTTTTTTTTTTTTTCAAAAAAGTTATATAAATGACCAACAGGAGCATTAGAAAGTGCTCAACGTAAAAACTCAGGGCAAAGTCATTATGTTGTTGTTGTTGTTGTTTACCTCTGAAAAACACAACAAGATATTACTACCTATTAGAATATATCCTACCAAAAAATTAAAACTAACAAATTTTGGTAAATATTGGGGAAAATGGGGAACTTATGCACTGTGATAGGGATATAAATTTGTATGGAAAACAGTATGGAGATTATTCATATTATTAAAAGTAAAATTACCATATGATTCAGTAATCCCACCTCTAGGTATATATCTAAAGGAAACGAAGTCACTATTCGAAAGACATATCTGCACTCTTATGTTCATTATAAAATTATTAACTCTAAGCAAGAGATGGAAATAACTTCAGTATCCATTAATGGATGAAAGAATAAAATAAGTATGGTAAATATATACTATGGAATACTACTGAACCATGAAAAATTAAGAAATACTGCCATTTACAACAGCATGGATGGATCTTGAAGGTATTATACCGAGTGAAATATTTCAAAGATTTTATATATATTTTAATTTATGTATTATGATATCCCTTACATACAGAATCTGAAGAAAAAGCAAACTAATGGAAACTTAGAGTTGAGTTGACAAGAGGTGAACCTGGGGTGGAATAAGGTGGTCAAAGGGTACAAACTTGCAACTATAATATGAAAAAGTTCTGGGGATCTAATGTACAGCATGATGATCATAGTTAATAATATATACATTCATTTTTATTGTGCTTCCCTTTATTAAACTTTGCATATATCACATTCTTACAAGTTGAAAGTTCATAGCAATCTTGTATAAAAGAGGTCTGCTGCCACCATTTTTCTAACGACATTTGTTCATTTTGTGTCTCTCTGTCACATGTTGGTAATTCTTGCAATATTTCAAGTTTTTTCATTATTATTGTATTTGTTATGGTGATCTGTGATCAGTAATTATGACCCACTGAAAACTCAGAACTAGTTTACTTACGGTATATACCTTGTTTTTCCTTAAAGGCATAATGCTTTGAACAGTACAGTATAGTGTTTATTTTTTATATGCACTGGGAAACATAATTTTTTATTTGCACTGGGAAACCAAAAAAAATAATAATAATTTGACTTAGTTTATTGAGATAATCACTTTATTGAGGCGGTCTGGAACAAAACCCACAAGACCTCTGAAGTTTATCTCTACTGTACTATATACATAAAGGTTGCTAAGAGAGTAGATCTTAAAATTCCTTACCATACATGCATAAAAAACAGTGGCAACTATATGAGATAGTAGATGTATTAACATTTTTATGTAGATTATATTGCAATACAGATGTATGCCAATTTATCAAATTGTACAAAATTTACACAATGTTAAAAGTTTGCAATGTTATAAGAAATCATTTCTTATATTTACAAATTATAATATGTTGATTATTTTTCAATAAAGCCGGAAAAAACTTTTTGTAGAATTAATCTATTTTTCAAAAAAGGAAGTAAGGAAGTAGAAACTGCAACTAACTCTGAAATAATAGAATATAAAATCCATTTTAGTTCTATACACTGGGACAAAAACTATTACTTAGTTTGCAATGAAGGAGTACTTAGGAAGCATGAAGAATGGTCTATAAATAAGGCTGAAAGAGCTCAGTTTTAAGGTTTAAATTTAAAATCTTCTTTTGAAATACTAAACTGACCACCCAGTTTTCCAAACATAAATGTCTTAACTGCATGAATTTATTTCATACAACTCTATCATCTAGGGTCATAAGAAAGCAGCATGCAAATTTTGAATAAGACAGACTTGCTTAAGTTTCTTTATGTTCAACAGTAAAGGATACTTCCATAAAAAGAAGAAAAATCAGCATATTTATTATGATAATTATTATTCATAATGAGATTCATATTGAATTAGGGAATATATATCCTCAGAGGGGGTATAGTAAAATGAAATTTATTTTGGTAAATGTGTCTATGAATAGTCAATTCAATGCCTCAATATAAATGAATATTATCATTTTGAACAATTTAATTACTATTACTAGAATTATTATAAGTATAAAAATAGCTATCATTTTAGCATGGAATATGAGACTCTCATGCTCCATGCTTCATTACATCCACACAACAACTCTGCATAATAAGTATTATCATCACCATTTCATGTGTGAAAACACTGAGGCTAAGACATGTAGATAACTGGTTTATGATTACATGGCTAGTAAAGATGCATCACACTAATTTAGGCTTTATGATTTCAGAATTGTACTCTTTCCACTGCACATTCTATTACTCTGTAAATACTTGGCTTGTTTTCATTCAGTTCTTTAATTTTATTCATGTGGTGATGGCTTAAAGCTTCATTTAAAGGAAGCTTAAAAAATTCATTTAACCAAAAGCTCCCAAGAATTAAAAATGTCATGGATATCATTAGTTAATGGGTAACTATATATTTTCCACTCTAGTGAGATAACAATCAGAGTATTTTTCTAAGTTTTAGTCTCTGAGTGTTCAAAAGGACTTTGTTAAAATAGAAATATTTAGACAAAGGTGATCAAAAGTCTGGATCAGGTCACCTTAAGATAAATATTAGGAAACTGAGGAAACAAATGGAGATTTGAACACTGAGCTATGATATAATGAATGGTTTAAAGTATTTCGTAGAGCATAGGAAAGACCTTTAAAGCCTGGTCTTAGCCTATCATTGCAGCTTCTGAGATATCTGTCTATCTATCATCTACCTATCTATCTATCTATCTATCTAGATGTAAATTTGAAAACTTTTTCAACTTAAATATTTTGAGAAATAGAACATAATTAGCACCATAGAAGATCTGTTTATGATAACAACCTAGCCCCTCCTCCCAGTTTGTTAATATTCTCTCTTATTTAATGTAACATTTTGCAAATAGACCACTACTGATCTGCCGTTATGAATGAAATAACTATAATCATCTGTTTGCATATCCTGGTGAAAATATTCATTTAGTTCCATGTTGTATTTCTAGGAATGGACAAAATTTTTTTTTTAATTTTTAATTTGTCTAAATATTGTCCAACTTACCTCATATGTTTTTATTATGTGCACTGTCATTCCTTCACATTCTTGCAAGACATTTTCACTGTGGCCCAATATGATAAGTGTGTAATAGTATGTCATTCTAGGTTTTCATTTATTTTTAATTTAATTTAATTGAATTCCAGATTCATAATAAAGATAAAGAGTTTTTATATATGAGTGGCCATTTGGATTACCCTTTCTGTAAAGTACATGCTCAAATCTTTTGATATCTTAACATTGTGTCATACTGACTTCTTGAATAGTAGATTTTCTGAATGAACTTGTAGCTGTGTAGATCTTCTCTATTTTATTTTGAACTTGTTTTCATTTCAAAACCTTTATATTTATTTTCATAATCTGCTTTTATTTTGCTTTGTCTATTATCTATCTATCTATCTATTTATTTGCAAGCAAGAGAGCGAGCGAGCAAGTGAGAGCATAGGGAGGGATAGAAAAAGAAGGGAAAAGAATCTTAAGCAGGCTCCAGGCTCAGCACAGAGCCCAACACTGGGCTCTATTTCACAACCCTGACATCATGACCTGAGCCAAAATGAAAGAAAGAAAATAAAAATAAGGTGTTAAAAAAAAAGGAAAAAGAATTGGAGGTTTAATTAAGTGAGCCACCCAGGCACCCCTGTGGTATCTTAAATTAGCTGTCATATCTTTAAAGTTCTAGAGTATCCATTTAATTCATTTATAAAATCTTTCTCAATATCATTTTTAGTTTCAGTTTTTTGTTCAATTTTCTTCCCCTCTCATTTCTTTGAGCAGAGTAATCAAGCCATTTTACAATCTTTATTGATCATTTTAACATCATACTTAATCCCATTTTGTCTATCAAATCTTGTTAATGGTTTTTCTTTGTGTGCTCTGTTACATTTTGCTATGTTCAAGGCATTATATTTGAAACTCTTATTGAGTAGGGATAATTAAGAGCTATAATAATGGTATGGTCCTCCTTGGCAGGATTTTCTCTTATATCTGAGACTCTACAAGACAATCATATTCCAAATTCAGTGATTGACTTTCTCAGTTTACACAGAAGGCAAGGTAGGCTATAGTCTTATTTCTGCTTCTCCTTGGGCTTTGGGGATCTCAACTTAAATTTGGGTTGTACCAAAGTTTTCAAATTTGATTGCTGCTGGATTTTGAATTTTGTTTCTCTAGTATCAAGTGTCTATTAAAAACACAGCTCAGTGTGTTTTAGCAGTTTCAAATGCTCTCCTAGCTAAAATGGCTTCAGGCATATATCTCTAGACTCTCATTGTGTTTCGTATTTTGGCCCAGTAATCCCTCACTTCTTTTTATAATCATTCTGATATTTTTAACTTTAAAAGCTATTTTGTCTGGATTTTTAAGTTGTCTTAGTAGGAGTTTTTAGATCACCATTACTAGAAGCAACAACAAATATACATGAAAATATCTGCAGTAGTTTATCACATCTTTATGGCTTTGAACTTCCATAAGCCGAGGCATCCTTCTCTAATCACTTAGGCAAACTCCAATTTACCCTTTAAAACAACACAAGAATTGCTTCATTTAAGAACATGTTCAGGGATGACTCTTCCCCACTGTTCTTACCAACATTCCCACACACTCTTTGCTACCCACACCTTGTTTATGAACTTTCATTAGGTATATCAGTGTCACCAGAATTTTGCTCTATTGTATTTTTGTCCTTTAGAGCTTTAATTAAATATGAATTCCATAGAAAGTCTGTCCCTTTTCTTTCAAACCTGGGTTAGTTTTTTCTTCTCATTCTTTGTCAGAAGCTACTTTATTAGAGAAACTGACAGCTGTACTGTGATTTTGGAGCCTTTACAGTTTTTTGACTGGAAAAATCACCCATCCCTGAGATTTTTACACAGCTTCCTAGCTGATATTATTCAGAAATCTGTTCAACACAGACTCCTTCAGGGAGGCCCTTTCGGACCACTCAGTTACAAAACCTCTTCTCAATCACTGCTCTTTTTAAAATGTGCTTATTTAGTTCAAATACGCATCACTATTAAAGAAAAACCAGTACAATTTTTTTCTTTTTAAAGTTGGCTTACCTATTATCTATCTCTCCCATTAAAATGATTCCTCTGGGCTGGGTTTTTGTTGTGCTCATCTTAGGCTAGGCACTCAATAAATTATCTCTGAATGATTGAATTGTTTGACTCCCTTGGTAGATTCTCAACTTCATGAGGCCAAGGATTGTTCTTTTCAGTCCTTCTTTATCCTCAATGTCTGTTATATTGCCGGCACTTACGTGACTAATGGGAAAAATCACAGAAAGAAAGAGTTAAAACTACAGAAAAAACCCATAGGTTCAATAATACAAAGCTTTCTAAAATTATTTAGCCCACGAATTGAATACTGGCTGCAATTTGAATTTTTTTTACATGGTATTGAATTTAATTTAAATGGAAATACTTGAATGGTAGAATAATAAAAAAAAAAATTATAAAAGCAACTTGCTCCTTAACGTAAGAATTATATAGGGCATCTCTTCTAGAAGCAAAATTTTCAAATGTCAAACATCTGAAAGCATAGATGGAGAAGTAAGAGTGTGAATTGTACTTCAATGCTCTTTTCTTTATATTCAGCAAACAGCTTCATTCACACCTTTCCAGTTTTTTCAACTCTTTTGACAAAGCCTTCAGAGGAGTTACAGCTGATGACCACCATCACAGCCTGACAGGAGAAATTTTATAAAGAAAAATAATAGCATGTTTTTCCCAAATTGTTAAGGATATCGTGAAGCTCTGTTGGATTCAAAGGAGGAATGTGCAATTCCATGCTATATATAATAATAACTAATTTTAATAGTGACCTTGCAAATTTTCAGATATATTCATTTACTGAAACCACTATCAAATAAACAAAAACAAACTAATTAACAGGGGTTCGAGACAGGAATTATCTAATCTAAAAATAGCACATGTTCACAGAATACACAACACATATCCCAAGTACTACTCTAGGTTTCAAGTAATAGTCAAAACAATAGTAAACATGATTCAGACCTTACCAGTCAAATCATAAATGGGACCTTAACTGTAAATCCTTATCTTTAGATCAAAGCGGGTAATTGGGTGCTGAAGATACATTATAGAACTAATATGTTATAGAACTCCTCTGAAATGAGTCATTTATTCCATCACTTTTCCTGCACAGCTGCTGACCCATGTTTTGGTTCCTGGAAATAGCTGCTACCCTGTCATACTTCTTAAAAGCACATATATTGATAACTCTACTCATTCCTCCATTCCTCTGTGACTGTCACTGTGTTAAAATGTGGAGTCAGCTGACTCACTTGTGGTGGTAATAAAGTAGATGAGTTTGCAAAGTATTTTGTTATTTCTAAAGATGCAAAAACCAAATTACATTGAAATCATAAGGGGTGTTTCAGGCAGAGCTGTAGTTTGTGGTTTCTTGTGTAATCCACGGAGATTAGCTCCAACACATATTTAAACTCTCCTCTAGGAGCAACCTTAGTGGTAAAACAAGAAGATAAACAGATGTATACACACCCTGGCACAAAATTATCACTTGTGTTTGGCTTCCTAGTCTCCTCGTGTTACTTATTTATCTTAACTTCTCTCTGAAATCAGGGAACACAGAATCTCAATCAGTTGACATTTTTCTACTGAATTACCCAATAGTCTGATCATACCCCTAAGACTTTTTTAAATTATTTCACTCATAATCCCAAATCTGCTTTGCTTCCTCATCTTAATACACTGTAATTTGATTTCAAAATGAGGACAGTTGTCAGTAATGCCACATTCATTCATCTATTTTACAATTCCATGTACTTAGAACTATGAAGATATGTTAATAACATCCATTCCAATAAGCCACCCTAAATTTATTATCATGAAACAAGGCCTCAAGAAAGAGAATTCAAAATCATCCATGTATTTGCAATGTATTGCAATAAAGCCTTTATCAATAGACTTCCCTGTGCACATGGTGGTCAAATTGCGGGTGAAAACCAGCCATATCTATTACAAGCTTTCTCATGGCTTCTAGGTAACCCAAGTGAGCCTTTATTGATACTGGGAAGGGATAAAGCAGGGAAGGGATAAACAGTGATGTAAGAATTGGCTAGACAAAAGTAATGACTCTCTTTACAAAGTGAGTATTTTAAAGCAAAAGAGCCTGTTGGGAATATTGTTTTATAAAATAGTGGGTTTTTTTTATTAACTTTTTAAAATTCAATTAGTTAACATATAGTGTACCATTAGATTCAAATGTAGATTTCAGTTATTCATCCATAGCATATAATAGCTAATGCTCAGTACTCACTGTTATAGCTTCTTGAAAGCAGAATTTTAACCGCCTGAGCCACACAGGCGCCCTTGAAAGCAGAATTTAAGATCATATTTTCTGATTACTTCCATGTAGTACAACACTTTCCTGCTAGCAACCTTCAAAACATACTGTTTGTTAGAGGAATTTCTTTAATAATAAATAAATAGGAATTTATTTAAATTTATAAATATATAAAATAAACAGGAATTTATTTAAATTTATTTAAATATTGCACACTGTTTCATTGTTCATAAATAAGGTGAGGATATTATAGCCATTAGTTGGTAGCACTGATATATCACTTTCTTTTTACTTCTCAGTGCATTCTCTTTGCACAAAATAGATATATATTTTAAAAGAATCTGAATCTGTGGCAAACTTTTAAAAAACCCTATACAGTAAAGTTTATCATTTTAAGTAATCTCAATTATATTCCTCAATTGTGATAGTATATCCTTCTATCTAGGCCAGATATTGTATGAGGGATTTGAAGAGACATACTTTTCTAAATTTCACTTTTCTCATCTGCAAAATGCTGATCATGATCCTACAATAAAATACACTTACAATTTTTTGATGAAAATTTATTTATTTATTTTAAGATTTTATTTATTTATCAGAGAGAGTGGGCGAGAGAGCAAGCACAGGCAGACAGAATGGCAGGCAGAGGCAGAGGGAGAAGCAGGCTCCCGGCCGAGCAAGGAGCCCGATGCGGGACTCGATCCCAGGACGCTGGGATCATGACCTGAGCCAAAGGCAGCTGCTTAACCTACTGAGCCACCCAAGCGTCTCTTTTGATGAAAATTTAATCTGTATAAACGATATATTTGCTGTAATGCGTGGTTCATGGAAAACATTTAATTATAAGCAACAACAGTATTAGAAATTAAGTAAATGTGTCTATAATATTTAATGTTTTAACACATAATTCCAGTGCTTTGTATTATTTTCTCAAATCCATTTACCACTTTCACTGACAGAGTCAAATTTACTTTTTCTACTAGTAGCCAGCTCTTTGTCTTTTGTCAGAAAGATGCCCTTGTGAATTATTTATAATAGAGATATTAGCAATAATAATAATAATAATAATAAATAGCAATGAAAATGTTTAAAAAGTTTTCTTAACTAATTAGGGTTCTTAGACATCAATTAGAGGAACCACCTCTGGAAAGCAAATTAATCTGCAAGACATTCCCAGAATTAACAAGTCAGTCAGATACAGGGTTGTCCGCAAACTGAAAGGTGAAGCAAAAGGACTAGGTTTGGAAAATAGGTAAGGACAGTGAAAAAAATGATCAAATTTTTGGGCAAAATAAATTCTTAGATGTCCTTTCAATGGACTCCTGGGCATTATGTAGCAGAAACTCTGGCGATTATCTCAATCCATTGGAGTCACCCCGTTTATTAGCTTGCTATTGACAAAGTTATTTACAAACTCAAGAGCATGAGGTTATAATGTAGAAAACTGATGGTAATGCACAAGATTCTTGTTAACAATAATGCAAGTTAGTGATTTTTCATTAGAAAACATAAGTTCTATATCCCAAATTATGGGCCCAGAGCACTTCTGATGCACAACTCTGCTTATATCCCAAATAACAATGTGAACTAGTTTTAATATCTGCTTCTCTTATTACTTTTTGAATAAAAATTTCTGACACAAGTATTTTATAATTGTGTGATAATCATGCATTTACTTTCTTGGAGAACAAAACACACTTTAGCATAACTATGTTCTTTCACAGAACCAGCCTTGATAACACACTTCTATATGTTAGAAATGATGTAATAAATGTAGAATATTGGGCACTCGTTTGGTATTCTTTGCCATGTTTTGCACTATCTAAAAAGAGATCAGTGAACTTGGACTGGAGTTAGCAGACATGGAAGAAAATAAAATATTACAGAGAAGAATACTCCGTGGTCCACAACCTAAACGGGCTGGGATTCCCATCATTTGGATCCCTGTAGCTTTACAAAAGTCAAGTAAATTTTTGTATCTCTGATTAAAGTTGATTCCCCAGTACTTTTTCAAACATCTCTTGTAAAGTATTGTTTCCCAGAAAAAAAAAGGGATTTTGCACATGTATCTGCCTTTGTCTCTGGTCATTATCTCAGTCAGGATCCTGGGATCGAGCTCCATATCGGGCTTCCTGCTCATTAGGGAGTATACTTCTCAGTCTCTCTCTGCAGCTACCTCCCCCTGCCCCACTCATGCTCTCTCTCCAAATAAATAAATACAATCTTTAATTTTTTAATTGAAAATAAGATAAATAAAATAAAAAGTCTGGTCTTACTGCCCCATTTAGCTCCTTTTTTTTTTTTTTGAGTTGTATTTAAAGCAGCATGAGAGAACATGAGGATCTCAAACTTAAAAAAAAAAAAGGAAAAAATTGAGTTTTGTTAGGATTTAAGATCTTGTCTGCTAGACAAAAACGTTGGCTTTGTTAACATGTGAAAATTAACAAAAGAGAATAAGATAGAATTCTAATAATTTTTGTAGAAATTAAAAATTTCCTCCAACCCAATAACATACAGACCCATTAAGTAAATTCATTCCAATGTCCCAAACAAAACCTTTCTAATAGTAATGCATTTGTGTAAACAGGGTCACCCCAAGGAATAAATAATTATTATTATATTTTTCCTGTCTCTTCCACAGTCACATCTGGGTATATTGGTAGCAAGCCAATTATCTATCTTATAAGACATGATATCATAAGGAAGGGTATTCTGTCCATTTGGAACAACTGAAAATCATTGTAATTTTATCTTGGTGCAGTAACTTGAGATGGCACAGTGTGGGTTATGAATATATTTTATTTTATTTTTACTGGGAAGAAGAGATTATAGAGATATTGGTTATCCAAGAGAGATTGACAGGTGTTGATAGTTGCCAGGTCAATATGCATCTACTTTTTCCTTTAATATCAGAAAGCACTGAGGGATTAACAACAAGGAAACTTAAAACATCAAATATTTTATTGTCTCTTTTCTAGTTATATTGTAACCATATGACAAAGTATCAGTCATACAAGCTATCATGCTCTTTTACCTCTATCTTTCTGCCAGAAATGTGGGCTTAAAAGTGAGAACTCCAACAGCAATTTTTGCAACGGTGAATACAAAGCCATGAAAACCTCTAAGATAGTTCACTTGACTTTCTTAAGACTCTGAACCAACACCAGAAAACACTCTCTGTAGTCTTCTTGTTAAATGAAAAAGTATGGTTAAACCACTTTTGAAAATCTACTACATACAGCAAAATGTAAATCTTAATTGAAATATGTCCTCTCAGCTGTGCTTAAGCAACTGAGTCCTGAGCTTTTCAGGTTTTCAATCTGAAAGAGTACACCTCTGGTGCTCTGAAAGGGAAGAGAAAGGACACCCTGTTCTCCATATAAATTAAAGAAGAGAAATCTGTGCATTTAAGTGGGCCATATGAAATTTATCAAGCAAGTATCTCCTAACTCCTTCCTATCCAAATTACCTGACATGCTCTCCCTACTCCTTTATACCACGTTACTGCCTTTTCCAGGATTCTGCCTCACATCACAACATGTCTTCTGTTATTTCCTTCTTGCGAGCTAGTTTTTTTTTCTCCATCTAAAAAAGTCAACAATCATTGTGTATTTCAATTCCCACTCTCAAATTGATTCTTCTTATCTATTACTCTTTTCTCATACTCAGTGTCTTTGTCTTTATGGGGTTTGTATTTTGCTTTTCCCCATCCTTAACTGCCATTATTTACTGCCATTATTTACTGCCAGTTATTATCAAATCTAATAACTTCTTAGAGAAAGTTAAAAATTCCTGCATAGCCACATGTGAACACAAAGTCACTGATTTTTAGCAAACCTAAAAGATAGTCAGACATCCATTCAATTTCTTTTTTTTTTTAAGATTTTATTTATTTATTTGACAGAGAGAGATGACAAGCAGGCAGAGAGGCACGCAGAGAGAGAGCCCGATTTGGGGCTCAATCCCAGGACCCTGGGATCATGACATGAGCCAAAGACAGTGGCTTAACCCACTGAGCCACCAGGCGTCCCTCCATTCAATTTCTTAACTGAGTCTCAAATGCATCCTGAGTTCTAACCTAAACCTAAGTTCTACTTCTTACACGTTGTTATATGACCAAATTCTTTCAGTTCAGTATTTTGTAACATTAAAATATTAATCAATTGATACTTTGTCTGTGTATTTCTATGAAAATAATTTGAATACTGTAGATTTATTGTTATATTTATAGATTTATAATCAAAGTTTCATCAGTTGAAGTTTTTGGAAATTTCAGATATAATGATTAACCTAAAATGATACTGCCTCAAATCCCTCTGATATCAAGGCCCAACACCTGATTGTAGCCAATCCTGTGGTGGATAGTTCCATGGGAAATTGCAGTTACTTAACACTGATAGCATCTCATGTTCTCTCTCTCATTTTAGAATGTGTCCAACACAACCCAAAAGTGTAGGAGAGTTAATGTCCTCTGAGGACAGCTCTCAGTGAAGTGGAAATAAGAACCATAGATAAAATTGTCAGTTTTCAGGTCTTCATGAGGACAACTTAAAGAAGTTTCTCAGGACCTTTCAGTAAAAGCAAGCCTTCATTTTCTATCCACAACAATTTTATCAACAATGTACCTCTTTGACAAAGTTGCTTCTTCACTGTATCACTTTCCCATTCTTTTCTACCTTGGATAATCTCCCTGATAAACCAACAGTACTCAAATCCTTTGTCCTACTCTTCGCTCTCAGGATAAATGGAGCCAAAAGACTTAGATTAATATCAAGTTCTGAATGGGATCTTAGAGCTATTTCCGTCCAGATTTTCATAAACATAGGGACCTTTGAATTATCAGGCTATAAATAAGTTCTAAATGGAGGGGGCAAAAGCAAAAAGTAGAAATTTTTATGTTTGATTTTTAATCGTGATTAATTGACTTTATTGATTATTAAAAATACTAACATTATAAAAGTGTGGATCTTTGTAAAACAATGTCAGAATGTAAGAAATAAGTTGCATAGTCCTTTTGAGATTATTAAACCAAGTGTTCAGGTGCCATCTAATTTCTTGTTTAATCCAAAACTTTGCTGTGCATTATCTTGAGGAATATGATTTTGAAGTCCAGACAGACTTACAGAAAACTGATCCAAATGTGTGTGTTTATATTTCTGCTTTTGTTGTAAAAATCAAAGTGTGATTGCTGGTTTAAAATGGTAAAACTAATAATGTTCATGGATTCTATTATAAATTTTCTAACTGTATGGGAAGAATCCAATAATCATAGAATTAATTGATTTGCAAATCCTCAAAGAGCTACAGGATCAGGTAGTGGTATGTTCTGATTCAACAGCATCATAATACAGCATTTTATATGTGTGGCTAATGGATATTTTCATGAATGTTTGCTAGCTAGTCAGCCAATACAGAGAAATATTAGGTAGGGTAATTACTCACAGTTGTGTTGAATAAAATGAGAGAAAATTATCAAATGACACTAATAATAATAAACCTATAGCAGGCTAAATAATTCAATGATAATTACAAGTATTAATCTAGCTTTCTTCCCTGATTATGACTCTTCTCTCCTTTATCATAATGGGAGTAGCAGATTATCTGCAATGAATTGTGAAAACCCAGCAGTGACTTTGGCAGTGAAGGCCTCCCATCAATTTTGATAGGTTAAAATGATTCTGGTTGGTCTTGAGCAAATGTGTCAATTTTTTTTTCTGTGTGTGTCATAAAAGAAAGAAGCAATAGTAAATTCTTGCTGTTATTCCATGGAGCCAATAAAATCATACTGCCAACAAGAGGCTGTTGACACCGTAAGTGTAGTTACCTGTCTTGAAATACTAGGCCTGGAAATAAAATTCCAATATTTCACATAACCTCTTTTTTTTTAAACAAAAAAACAAAACAAAACAAAACAACTATACTGCTTACATTTAGGGCCCTGCTGTTGTGTAACTATTTTTGAACATGTCTACTGTAAGTGTATATATATATTTATTTTTTTCTGTGGAATAAAGTCATTTAGAGATAAATTTGAATTGCAAATTATTATGGGGGAGGCATGGTATTTGTGGCTAGTCTTACAAGTAAAAAGGACTAAAAAAAGAAGAAAAACATTTTTATTACAGCATATTTACATCTGTCCAAAGTACTTATTTACTATAATACTGACTAATGTATAATACTGTACACAAAGAAAGAAGTTAAATGAGTTATAATTCAGTCGAAGTATAGCTGGCCATTTTAAAACTTACCACTGAATCTTTCTGGTATGAAATGTGATATCTGGCAATCTGGTCCAGTTCATTACATCAGGTCATTTGTATGTTCTTATTACCATTTTGATAGCATAGCACATTGTATAACCCAGACATTTTACAATGGAACTATGATGCATGTATTTTCAAAAGTATAGACATACATGAAGCTATGAGGTCAAAAAAGATGATTGTCCGTAGTACCATATAGACTCAACAAATAAAAGTGTCCAAGGCTCTGAGTGAGATATATGAATATTGTGTAAGATTAGGCCAACATGTGGTTTTGATATGAATAATCTGTTCTTAAATTAGAATTACAGTCGTTGAGTCCAGTGTTGAAAAAGGCAGATAGATTTTAGCTATCTTTGCTCACTAGGGAAAATGGAAAAATGTTTAGTTTGGTCAGATTTTCACTTAACTTCTGAAAAATCTTACGTTTGAGAGAACCCTTCTGAAATAAGAATCCTTAAAGACATAACTCCTTTGGCACAAGTTTTCAAGAAACTTGTTTGATGCTGTAGACAATTATATGGCACACGTACTGTTCTAGATGTTTCATGCCAATAATATGTAAGCCATACCAAGGCTACATATACATATAGAGATGTTCCTCAGCTTACAAGGGGGCTATGTACAGAGACACACATAAAAAATTGAAAATGCATTTAATACCCCTAAACTATGAAATAGCATAGCTTACCTTAGGCTTATTTAAACATACTCAGAACACTTACATTTGCCTGCATTTGGGCAAAATCACCTTAAGCAAAGCCTATTTTATAACAATGTATCAAATATCACATGCAATTTATTAAATATTACACTAAAAAAAAAGAAGAATGGTTATATATAGAATGGTTGTAAGAATATCAGGTGTTCACCCCTGTAATCTTCTAGCTGACTGGGAGCTGTGGCTCACTGCCCCTGCCCAGCATCACAAGACGGCACCATACCACATGTCACTGGCCCTTTTTATAAAGACCCAAATTCAAAATTCAAAGTACAGTTTCTACTGAATCACTTTCACTTTCACATCATTGCCAAATATATCATAAGTTGAATCATTGTAAATCAGGAGCCATCTGATTTGAAAGTTAAATCACAGTCACCCATATACACACAAAAAAAGGCCTTCATGTAGGGCCATCTATGGATCTCTAAACAACATAGCATGACATATCAATGGCAAAAAATGGATGCGAAGGGGACAATTGCCTTGCGTCAGTACTCTGAGCAGTAACATACATGGCCTTACTCACCTAGCAGAACTCCAGAGCTAGCTGATGGCAAGGAATTTTACAAATGTTTGCTGAACAGCTTAAGCACTATTATTTTTAACTTAGTGTGCATATCTGTTTTCTAAAGATACGTTAATTTATTTTATTGACTTATTACAAAACCAAATAATTTCCTCTTTTAAGTGGCAGGTAAATAGAATTCTCTTTAATTTAAATCAAATGGCTTTTTAGGGAAAATATACTAAAAATTCTGAAACTTGTATTGCTTATGAATCTTTTATTGGAATCCTTATCAAGTTGTATTTTTCAAATTTTTCCTAAATAATCTTCAATGAATTGAAAATATTTTTTGGATTTTATTCGAGGCTATTAACACACAATTTCACTTTGTTAAATATAGTGCTAAACGTTCAACCAAAAAGTTGTGTCTTTTTTTGTCCACTACCACATCCTCCATCTACTGACTGGATTCTCTCCCCAACTAGCACATATATACCATTGTGTATCTTTAGGATAAGTAAGGGTCATCTTTTGTCTTTATTCTATTCCTGTATGCTTCTGAACTTGTTGAATTTTAATATAGTCACACCATAAGCATCACATATTTGATTCCCCTTTAAATAGTAAACAGTGCACAACCAGAGCATACCTTCAAAGCTATCAATAGACTTACTCTGATATATTATTTTTGTATTTTTGTAAATTAAAATAATTAAATTATAGAACAAGAGTTTCAGGTGGTAGGTGTTGTAAGTTTTACCCAAACTGACTTTTGTCAAACTCGTTTTTTTTTTTTTTTTTTTTTTTAAAGATTTTATTTATTTACTTGAGAGAGAAACAGTGAGAGAGAGCATGAACGAGGAGAAGGTCAGAGAGAGAAGCAGACTCCCCATGGAGCTGGGAGTCCGATGCGGGACTCGATCCCAGGACTCCAGGATCATGACCTGAGCCGAAGGCAGTCGTCCAACCAACTGAGCCACCCAGGCGTCCCTGTCAAACTCGTTTTTGTCATCATATATGTCAAGTAGTTTTCTCAGGTTTATTTTTAGAATATCCTTGTATAATGAATATTTACACTGATATCTAGTATAAAATTCTTGCAATTTATTTTAGAAACATTAAGATATTGAAAATCATTCTATTTCTTTAATTCATTAAAGACATTTTTGGCTTGTTTCTAGTACTTTCTTACTGGTTAAAAAATGAATTTGAAGTAGTCTGAATTTCATTATTATATGGCACTTTCCCTTTGATGAATACAAAGACGATATTCTATATTAGCTATCTGAGAAGAATTTTTTTTTTAATTTTATTTATTTGTGAGTGAGAGAGAGCATAAGCAGGGGGAGCAGCAGGGGGAGGGAGAAGCAAACTCCCGGCTAAGCAGGGAATCGGTTGCAGAACTGAGTACCAGGACCCTAAGATCATGACCTGAGCTAAAGGCTCAGGCATTTAACTGACTGAGCCACCCAGGTGTCCCAATCTGAGAAGACTTCTGTCTGTTATTCCTATTCATATGAAGTTTAAAGTCTAGGTAATTAACTTAATATTTTAGTGCCTATTACATAGATAGCACTATGTTCCAGGCAGAGAGTAAGAAAGAAATGTTAAATCAACCATATTCTATGCATTCTAAATAAAAATAATTAATCAATCATAATAAATCCTTCTATTTATGGAATATCCACTTATAAGCTTTCCTCCATATGAACAATGCCAAATACCAGAATAAAGGGTCATCTAATACAAATAAAGGATAGAATTAAAGAATTCTGGTAAGCAATTTAATTTTGAAAAATCGTGCTATATTGTTGCTGAGTTGTGGTTTTCAGTTACATAATATCTGATAAGTGTAGTAGTAACATGAGTGTTACGTGAAATGAGAAATGGTTTATAATTAAGATATTTTTAAAAGTACAGATAAATACAAATTTGTAAACATAGCATTATGGAGGAATAAAAATAAATGATAGCTACACACTCTAAAGTGAATATATCTTGGAAAGTTAATAGAGAAGTAAAACAAGGACATTGCAAAAAGTATGGTACATTTTTATGAAGTTCAAACAAATTCTGTGAAACCGTAGATGGACTTAAAGATACTATTATGTACCAAATATTGTCAAAATTAAGCAAGGAAATAGCAAACATAAAATAACCAAAGCATACAAACTTGGGTAGATACAATAGTTGTGATCATGTTCTACTTCATAAAGAGATGAGTTAATAGATAAATAGAAGTAACTAGACTTTTTAGAAGTTAATAAAACTTTGCCTGTTATTTCTTAGTAATATAAAATATATGGTTTTCTAACAAAAAAGCTTATCTTAAAAATATTTAAAAATAAATTTCAGGCTACTCATTAGGTTCTATTTACTTTTCCACTGAAGGAAAAGCTGGTTGTTGTAGTTGTAGTTGTTTGTTTGTTTTAGTCTCCTCCTAGTTTTTATTATTATAATGTGGAATGAGGAATGTTAGATTGAAAAGTTAGACAAAAATCATTACTTGATTCACCTCCTGGAACAGCAGATGGAACTCCTGAAAACATGCCCTTTTGCCTTACAGAAGAGTAACAGTTATGCTTACTTCTGAAACGTGCTTGGTGGTGGCCCTATATAGTGACACCATAGTAAACATTTTGAATATTTGCAATTAATTTTTATAGTCATAGGGCTCCAAAAGGCACTGCTGGTGTTTAAAAATATTAACAAGGCACAAAACATGACAGAAGTATTGTCCTCAGATATTATTTTTTTCCATATGCTCCTGATTCCAGACATGACAAGTTATTTTTTTTAATTTTTTTATAAAAGATTTTATTTATTTATTTGACAGAGATCACAAGTAGGCAGGGTCAGGCAGAGAGAGAGGAGGAAGCACACTCCCTGCTGAGCTGAGAGCCCGATGTGGGACTGGATCCAAGGAACCTGGGATCATGACCTGAGCCGAAGGCAGAGGCTTTAACCCACTGAGCCACCCAGGCGTCCCCATGTCAAGTTATTTTTTTTTAAAGATTTCATTTATTTATTTGACAGAGAGAGATTACAAGTAGGCAGAGAGGCATGCAAAGATATAGAGGGGGTAGCAGGCTTCCCGATGAGCATAGAGCCCGATGTGGGGCTCCATCCCAGGACCCTGAGATCATGACCTGAGCTGAAGGGAGCGGCTTAATCCACTGAGCCACCCAGGCACCCGACAAGTATTTTTGATAGATATATATACAATGTATTTTCCAGTTATAAGAAAAATGGTTCTGCTATTTTTAAGCTTTTTTAAAAATTACATAATTTTTTAAATTAAAATTTTATATTTTTTAATGGTTTACTTTTCTTTCTTTATTTTTAAAATTTTATTTATTTATTTGACAGACAGAGATCACAAGTAGGCAGAGAGGCAGGCAGAGAGAGAGAGAGAGACAGAGAAGCAGGCTTACTGCAGAGCAAAGAGCCCGATGCAGGGCTCAATCCCAGGACCCTGAGATCATGACCCGAGCCGAAGGCAGCAGCCCAAACCACTGAGCCACCCAGGCACCCCAATGTTTTACCTTTCAATATACTACTTAGAATATAAAACCTATTTCATTTTGTAAGAAGTTTACCATTTAAAAAATGGTAATTTTCTCATTGTGTCTTCCCCTCTCATTGCTTTATTTTGAATAAAACATTTCACAATAAACGTAACGGATGCTTTCCTTTTGATGGTCCCTCTGTTGGTCATATTGTATATGAGCCATGACAATTAGTTTTACAAAATTTATTGATGTTTATTGATATGTTTTATCATAACTAATTTTCCCTCCCTTATCTAGATTCCCCAGCTTTCAGACAGGTGGACACTTCAATAAACCATACCCAAGGGATGTATCAAGTACTTCTTAGACATTCTCTCAGATCATTGAGGTGTCATTTTGCCTAGGGATTTGCAATAGGTTCTGCCAGAGGCACCACTGTGACAACTGATGTCCATGGTCTATCTCCTGCTAAGCTCAAGAGGTCACTGGTTGCCAAGTTGATCTATACAATCAATGCATTCCAGCAAGTTCTTTTTTTTTAATATTAACAAACTTATTTTAAAGTTTATATGGAGAGGCAAAGACTCACAATAGTCAACATAGTGTTGAAGGAGAACAAAGACTGAGGACTGACTTCAAAGTTTACCATAATGATGGGGCGCCTGGGTGGCTCAGTGGGTTAAGCCTCTGCCTTTGGCTCAGGTCATGATCCCAGGGGCCTGGGATCGAGTCCCGCATAGGGCTCTCTGCTCAGCAGGGAGCCTGCTTCTCCTCATCTCTCTCTCTGCCTATTTGTGATCTCTCTCTCTGTCAAATAAATAAATAAAATCTTAAAAAAAAAGTATACCATAACGATAATTATAAGCAAGATATTGTAATACCACAGAAACACTAGATTAAAGGAACGGAATATATATTATCAATTATATTTTATATTTAATATAAAAGCAAAAGCAATACAAGAGAGCAAAATACAATCTTTTAAACAAATGGTTCTGGAGTAATGGTGAAGCTAAATGTAAAAATATAAAATAAAAATAAAATAAAATAATAAAATAAAATAAATCCAGGCAGATATCATACACTCTTCACAAAAATTAACTCAGATTGGATTATAAACCTAAACCTGAAACATGTAGAAGCTGATATAGAAGAAAATTTAAATGACCTTGGTTTTGGCAATAACTTTAGCTACAAAAGCACAGGCACTGAATTTAAAAATGTCTACTCTGTGAAACAATGCCAAGAGAATGAAAAGGCAAAGCACAGACTATGAGAAAAAATTTGCAAAATACACATCTGGCAAAGGACTGTTAATCAAAACTACACAAAGACCCCTTAAAACTCACAATGGGGGAAAAACCTGATTAAAAATGAGCCAAAGACCTTAGCAAATACCTCACAAAAGAAAATATTACAGATGGCAAATAAGCATATAAAAAGATGCTTCACATCATATGTCATCAGGAAAATGCAAATTAAAACAAAAAAGAGACACCAGTACATACCCAGAATCCAGAACACTGACAACAGAACACGAAATGTTGGTGAGGATGTGGAGCAGCAGGAATGTTCTTCCATGTCTATTGAGAATAAAGAATGGAAAACAACTTGGCAGTTTCTCACAAAACTAAACATATTCTTGCCAGATGATTCAGCAGTAGCAGTTCTTGGTATTTATCCAAAGAAGATGAAATCTATACCCACAAAGATGTCTATAGTAGTTTTATTCATAACTGACAAAAGCTTGGAAGCAACCAAGATATCCTTCCATAGGTGAAAGGTCAAATGAAGTGTAGTACATGCAAACAATGGAATATTATTTAATGCTAGAGAAATGAACTACCACGCCATGAAAAGATATGGATATAAATATTTAATAAATATTTGATTCTAGGCTTCTACCAGTCTATCAATACTATTAGTATATTTTAACAGTGAATTCTCAGCATTCATGAATTTACCTAATAAAATATTTTGGGTTCAATGTTTTAAATACTTCAACCTCTATGATTATATTCCTAATAATTTTGAATTGGGGTAAATAAACCTTAATTTTTTGTAACTTGTTTCTTATTGCAAAAGAGCTCAATGAAATTTTAGAAAATAAAATTTTACAAAAAAAATTAGTTTACTATTGCGAAATAATTTAAAACTTTACCTTATATTCAAATACATATATTTTTCTAAATTGATTTATATGTCGCTAAAACCAAAAACTTTTAGTTATACTAGATTTCATATCATGCAATCAATGCCAGGAAGCCATCTGGCGATGACTTGTATTAAATAGAGTTGAGATGGGTGTTATTACAATGCAAGATGGAAACAAAGATAGTATAACAATTGAGTGTTACATAACTTTTCTGTTTTGATCAAGTTACTAATCTACAAAAGGTTTTATCGGTGACAGACCTGGGAATTTAACAAAACTTTTAAACTAGCATGTGTGACTCATTCCTAGAAAACAAAACAATCAATAACACTTTCTTTAGATTAAATTATGACTATTTCTTCATTTGAATGGAAAAGGTAGCAACCCCAATAAGTTTATTGAACATGAAAAGTTGAAATGCTATAATGCTCCTAAGGAATTAAATGATCCAGTCATGAATTACAAAAAAAGGATATAAATTACCAAAGTGTTTGTATAATTGGAATGTACAACTGCCCATTATCATTCAATAGTGTAGGCTTGTACAAGAACTCTATAAAAGAATTCCACTTCTAAACCGTGGAAAATATGTTCCCTTTCCCCCTATATACAACTATTAAGCCATTCATTTAGCTTTTAAAATATCCACTTAATACAGGCTTTTTACTCATTTGAACAGGCAGCAGGGCTCTATTCTTATTGCTTACATCTGAAGGATAGACTTCTAGCATAAGAGTTAAAGCCCATAAAGGAGCCCAATCATAACAACAAAATACAGTTTAGTGAGCCCTTACAATCTGCCAGCTACCTTTCTGAGAATACTTCAATTAATAAAACATATAAAATACCTGACCACAAAGAGCTTACATTCTTTTGAAATATAATAGTGAAATAAACCAATAATAGAGGGGCACCTCGGTGGCTCAGTCCATTGAGTGACTGCCTTTGGCTTGGGTCATGATCTCAGGGTCCTGGGATGTAACTCCCCAGCAGGCTTTCTAGGCAGTGGGGTGTTTTCTTCTTCCTCTGTGCCCCCTCCCAATTCTCTCTCTCTCTGTCTCCAATAAGAAAATAAACCAGTAATAGAATAATGATTCATGGTTGATGATGATAAGTGTTACAAAGAAATACAAGAAAGGTAAAAGCCATTGGAGAATGCTGGGATGAAAGTTAATTTTATTTTGTGTTGGGTGGTTATATCTCATTTATGAGATGTTATTTGCACAAAGACCCAGGAAGTGAAGGAGGGTGTTATACAAATATTAAAGAAAAAGATTGCTCTAGGCAGAGCAAGTAAGTATATAGACTTTGTGTGAACAGCTGGTCTGTTACTTTTGAGGAAAAGCAAGGAGGCTAATGAGGAGTTCATAGTGGTGGAATGAGGAAGAACGTATTGATGCATGACCTTCTAGTACATTGAAACGCCTTCAGTTTTTATTTAATATGAAAGGGGAAGATACCAAAAGACATTAAACAGCAGAATAAAATCATCTGACTTGATTTTTAGGTTAAGTTGCTGTACCAAAATAAATTTGCAGGGAGAAAGGAGTGCAGTATGTGTGGAAGTGGGGTTATCAATCAAGTCAATAATTCAGGAACATATGATGGTGTTTTTAGCATTCAGGGTGGTAATAGAAGTGGTGAGGTATTGTTTTTATTTTGTATATATTTTGATGGTGAATATACTGGTTAACAGGATGGAGTATGTGCAGGACAGACAACATCAACATTTATTTTACCTGCACAAACAGAAGAGTGGAGTGTTCATTCCTTGATATGGAGAGAACTCTGAGTTCAAATGTTCTTTCTGATTAAATGGCATAGTGATGATGAGGATTTAGTCAGACAGTGAAAGAGAGCAGTAAGCATAGTGTTAAGCGGTAAGACATTATAATACATTTGAACATCAAAAAACGTTGTGTTGGATCATCTGTTTATGTGAGTAAATAAATAAATAAAGCTTCCTGGGGTTCTGATAGAGGTAAAGAAGACTACTATATGATCCAAAGGGGCACGTGCACCAAATGTATATAGCAGCAATATCCACAATAGCCAAACTATGGAAAGAACCTAGATGTCCATCAACAAATGAATGGTATATATATATATACGATGGAATACTATGCAGCCATCAAAAGAAATGAAATCTTGCGATTTGCGATGACGTGGATGGAACTAGAGGGTATTATGCTTAGCAAAATAAGTCAACCAGAGAAAGACACTATCATGTGATCTCCCTGATATGAGGAAATGGAAGCGCAATGTGGGGGGTTTGGGGGACAGGAAAAGAGTAAATGAAACAAGATCGGATCGGGAGGGAGACAAACCATAAGAGACTCTTAATCTCACAAAACAAACTGAGAGTTGCCGGGGGGTGGTGGGGAGGGTAGGGAGAGGGTGGTGGGGTTATGAACATTGGGGAGGGTATGTGCTGTGGTGAGTGCTGTGAAGTGTGTAAACCTGGCGATTCACAGACCTGTACCCCTGGGGCTAATAATACATTATATGATAATTTAAAAAAAAAGAAGAAGACGACTACTATAAATCAAATGCTATGGTTTTCAGCAAAGCATGTGTAATCAGGCATATTTTATTAAAGTAATCAAGTAAAATGATGGTCGAAAATTGGAATAACATAAATCATAAAAATCAGAGATTTTAAAAAGAGATATGGGACAGTGTAGAGAATATAGTCAATGATATTATAATAGTGTTATATGGTGAGAGACGGTGGCTATATTTGTAGTGATCATAGAATAATGTATGGAGATATTGAAAACCTGAAACCAATGTAACACTGAATATCAACTATACTCAAATAACAAAATAGTAAAAATAAAACATTTTAATTTAAAAAGATAAAAAGAGGGACAAGAATTTGAAAAGTGAATTTCAAAAAGAGTAAAGATGAGGCTAAGACATACTCTGAACCTTGAGGAAAACACCATTTTGAAAATTCTTCCCATTTTGAGAAAACTCAAATGAATCAATACCATAAAAGAACCCATTTTAACTGAGAGATGTAATGAATGCTCAAGAAATAATTTTATGACAGGGTAATTCTTCCCTATGAAACAGCACAGGGAAACCAGGGGAAACACCTGGAAGCAAAATAAACTATACTGAAAATAAGAATTAGGAAAAAGATAAATGATGAAAGATAAGAAAATTAGAACTGCGACAGAGACCTAGTGAAGAGAATTTTTAGCTTGTGGTTTAATGTTTTTGAGGATAATCTAGAGTTCATAACTGCCTTGTGGCAGGCTGGTTGTAGGCAGTTTAGGCAGACCCCTAAGACAGGCCTTCTTTGGGCAGGTGGTGTTGGAGGAGGCCATTGGGCTGGACAAAGACAAATCCAACCATTTGACTAAAGTGTCTGTGAAGATGTTGAAGTCAGATGCAACAGAGAAAGACCTGTCAAACGTAATCTCAGAAACAGAGATGATGAAGATGATTGAACAGCACCATCAAACTGCTGGGTCCTGCACACAAGATGGTCCTTCGTACACTCTCACGGAATATGCCTCCAAACACAACATACAGGAGTACCTGCAGGCCCAGAGGCCTCCTGACCTGGAGTACTGTTACAATATCAACCACAATGCAGCAGAGCAACTCTCCTCCAAGGACCTGGTATCCTGTGCCTATCAGGTAGCCTGAGGCATGGAGTACCTTGCCTCCAAGAAGTGCATACACCAAGACCTGGCCACCAGGGAAGTGCTGGTGACAAAGGACAACATGATGAAGATCTCAGACTTCAGCCTTGCCAGAGATATCACCACATCAGTTACTATAAAAAGACAACCAACAGTGGACTGCCTGTGAAGTGGATGGTCCCTAAGGCCATGTTTGACCAGATCTACATCCACCAGAGTGACTTCTGGTCTTTTGGGGTGATCCTGTGCAAAATCTTCACTCTGGAAGCCTCCCATATCCTGGAGTGCCTGTGGAGGTGGTTTTCAAGCTGCTGAAGGAGTCATTTGATGGATAAGCCAATAAGTGCACCAGAGAGTTATACACAATAATGAGGGGTGGCTGGCATGTGGTACCTTCAAGCTGCTGGTAGAAGACCTGGATCAAACTGTGGCCTTGACCTCCAACCAGGAGTACCCGGACCTGTCCTTGGCCATGAACAATACTGTCTATGCTTTTCCAACAGCCAAAGCTCCACCTGCTCCTCAGAGAAGAATTCCACCTTCTCTCCTGTGCCGTTGCCCAGGGAGGCCTATCTGCCCTGACACCCAGCCCAGCTTGCCAATGGTGGACTCAAATGACTAGTATCCCTATTACTCCTGTCCAGATTCTGTCATAAGCTGTAACCCTTACCCCCTCCCTCCCTGCAAGACTCACTGCCTTCTCCTTTGTCCCTTTCCTACTGGAAGGAGCCAGCTGCCTACCTGAGGCCTTCACCCCTTGAAGTTCACTTTTCTTCCCCTTCCTCTTCAAACTCCTTACAACCTGCTCATGAAAGAAAGGCACAGAGAGGCAGGTACTTGCTCGTGGCTACTTCCTACCCTCCCATATGTTGGACCAAGACCCCTCCCTGGCATCTGGTACTGCCTGGACGTCGAGGGAGTGGGAGATGAGGCATGCCAGTGAAAGCTGTCGGAGCTTTTCTGTTTTGGTTTTGTCTGCTTAGCATAACATGTAAGACTGAGTTCTGGTGGCAGGGACCTAGTCCTTGGGGCTATAGCACTAGCAAGGGGACGTCAACTGCTCTGGGCCTTGGCTAAGAGCAACCCCTGCTCCAGAGATATGGTGCCAAGGGCTTATTAATTTTGATACTAATTTGCTTTGCTGACCAAATACCTGGTATCAAAAGATGGGAAGGCAAAGACTGGAAGCAGTGTTGTGACCATGGGGTCCAGCCCCAAACTATGAAGAAAACACAAAGTGTATAAATCTGAGTAAGTATATATTTACACACCTCTTTAAATAGGTTGTTATCAAAGATTTAATCAATGGGTAATATGCTCCTCGTGGCTGGGAAGCATCAGTTGCCATATATTAAAAAGAAAGAAAAGAGGTGTCTGGGTGGCTTCCTCCATAATGTCCCTTCTCTTCAGGTCATGATCCCAGAGTCGTGGGATGGAGCCCCACATCAGACTCTCTGCTCAGTGGGAACCTGCTTCTCCTTTTCCCTCTGCCCTGCTTATGGTTCCTCTTCCTGTCTCTCTGTCTGTCAAATAAATAAAATATTTAAAAAAAAGAAACAAAGTAAATGTTTTTAAAAGGTCTTTTTTTTTTTTTTAATTTTCTAGGGGTGCCTGGATGACTCAGTTGTTTAAGCATATGTTTGCCTATGAAAAACTAACCACTCAGAAGAGAACAACAGATAAAAGGCCAGGTCGACCTTACCCTGCAGGATAGGTAAGGTTGGTCCAGCAACAGGGGCAGAGGGGAAGTGCCCATCTCCTGCTAGAAGAGCTAGAGAAGACCCCTTCTGGAGAGACTACCAGGAGAGGAGAGCAGTAGGTGCTGAAGATAAAGAATATTTTAATCAGCAGAGAAGGTCAAAATGACAAAGTTCCAGGATCAGAGTAAACATATGGGATTAAAAAATAGAAAAAAAAAAAAAGATTTTTTTGAAAGACTTTTTTTTTTTAAAGGAATTTAAACAAACGTCCTTTTTAAGAGACAGTTGGCTGTATAAACCAAAAGTTCAACGCACTGAGAGAATCGCCGCATTATTTATTGGGGTAGAAAGGACCTGGAATGTAGAAAGACCCATTCTGCAGAGGAAAAAATAGAATCACTAACAGGCCTCATGCCTTGCACAGCCACTGGCTAGAATCCCTGCCTCATGAGACCATTTTAAAAGCTCTACTCATAATGGAACAGAAGGTGTCATTTCCCTATAATTTTATATATGTCATTAATTTACTGTATCTGGATACCACATATTACCAAACAGATGTTCATCAAAGACTAAATCATTTTTAATGGAACATAATAATTTGAACCTAGATCTATTAATCATTTTTTCGATCTAACATTTATAGTCTCGCTATAGAATTTATCAGTTGTCGACAAAATTTAAAAAAATAGGATAAAAAGTCGTGTTTGGAAAAGTAGATTTTCCTTGAAATTTGCATTTAAATGAAAATATTTGCTGATATTTTTAAAACTTTAAATGTAATTTTATATATATCTGACCTATCAGTTGATATGAAATTTTTGGAGAAAATATGACTTATTTTTTTGATCTTGGTTGAATATATTAATAAAGACTAACTGTATTTTTTGTATTGTGATATCTTAGTTAATAAACATGAATAATTGGTATAAAATATGTTTTTTTAAAAATTTTTTTTATTTCCTTGACAGAGATCACAGGAAGGCAGAGAAGCAGGCAAGAGAGAGGAATGGAAGCAGGCTCCCTGCTGAGAAGAGAGCGCACTGTGGGACTGAATCCCAAGAACCTGGAATCATAACCTGAGCCGAAGGAAGAGATTTTAACCCACTGAGCCACCCAGGCGCTCTAAAATATGTTCTTTTTTTATATAGAATTATAGTTCTTGCCAAAATATGGAACTAGCTGGAACTGAACTATTTCAGATATGAACCAAAAACAAAGAAATGATGATAAATTCCTTAAAAGACTCAAAGTTGCTCTTGACTGGTATGTTTCAAGCTCTATTCCTGGTTTGAGGACAGTTTTTAACAGGCCTGTCACTGTAGAAATCAGCTGGATGTTTAGAGGCTATCAGAACTGTACAAAACCTTGAAGGTGTAAAGCCTTGAAAATTCTTTAGATAGATTAGCTCCCTAAGGCATTATTCATCCACACATTTTCCTCCAAACAATTAAGGCTGATGGATGAGGGGCACCTGAGGGGCTCTCTCATCACGTGGGTGGTGGGTTAAGCCTCTGCCTTCATCTCAAGTCATGGTCTCTGGGTCCTGGGATTCAGCCCCACATCGGGCTCTGCTCAAAAGGAAGACTGCTTCCCTCCCTGCTTGCCTGCCTCTCTGCTTACTTGTAATCTCTCTCTCTCACTCTGGCTCTCTGTGTCGAATAAATAAATAAATAAAATCTTTTAAAAAAGGCTGGTGGATGATAAATTATGAAAACTGCTCCCTCCAAATGATGCTTCTTCATAAGGATTTAAGAATTTAATATTGTAAGAATTTAAAATTGAAACTTGATCGTAGGATTTATGTTACAGAATAACATCAAGTGAAGGCAGTTATTATTAGATCTGAAGTATTTGTGATTCTGAATTCTTGGCCTCATTAGTAAATTTATTTTTAAATTCTCCCATGGAGTGGTGATTGGCCTTCAGTCTTTCATTGATGTACATCATTGAGTCAAATGAGATGTGTGTGCCCAGAACTATATATAATCTTCTTTGTATTTCACTGGAGATGGCATTTCTGAGTTTGGTCAATTGAATTTGGACAGATGTTTTAATAGTCACTTCTAGAGTTGGCCCTGGAGAATATCTTCCTTTTTTTGTTTTGTCTCTTCCTGATTCTCTGAAAAACCCTGACTAATTCACATTATCACAGTGATATCACAATTCAAGTTTATCCAAACACTAGAGCTGCAAAATAGAAGGAAGCTACTCAGAATGTAATGCTATTGTGAATGATTGAGAAAGAAAACATTATTATAATTAAGCTACCAGGTTTCAATGTATTTTATTGTTGCTTAGAAAATCTTAGCATACCCAGACTTTACAGAGATTTCATGATCCTAAGAGGAGCTGAACTCATGGTCCAAAATAACTATGCACATAAAAAGGACAATTACTTACCTAAAAAAGATGATGTGGTTAACTTTATATGGCAATCCAAGTGTTATTGGAACAGAAATTTAAAAAATAGCTTAGGGGCGCCTAGGTGGCTCAGTGGATTAAGCCACTGCCTTCAGCTCAGGTCATGATCTCAGGGTCCTGGGATCAAATCCAGCATCAGGCTCTTTGCTCAGCAGGGAGTCTGCTTTTCTCTCTCTCTCTCTCTCTCTCTCTCTCTCACTCCTTCTGTCTCTGCCTGCCCTCCATCTACTTGTGATCTCTCTCTGTCAAATAAATAAATAAAATCTTAAAAAGAATAACTGTACTTTTAAAAAATAGCTTAAAAGGGGCACCTGGCTGGCTCAGTGGGTTAAGCTGCTGCCTTCAGTTCAAGTCATGATCTCAGGGTCCTGGGATCAAGCCCCACATCAGGCTTTCTGCTCAGCAGGTAGCCTGGTTCTCTTCATCTCTCTCTCTGCCCGCCTCTCTGCCTACTTGTGATTTCTCACTTTCAAATATATAAATAAAATATTTTTAAAAATAGCTTAAAAGTATATGATAAAATAATGATATACATATACAAAGAAAAGAAAGATACTATACTGTGAATATAAATTAAGTGAAAATTGTTGAAATGAAGAATACAATAAATGGAGACTAAGATGAATATAGCTGTAAAATGAATAAGTGAGTTGGGAAAAACAAAGAAACAAACAAATTAATGACTTCTGCCCAAATGCAGCAGAAGAGAAAAAAAAGAAAGAAAATATTTACATAAGTACTGAGATAAATTTTGGAGAATTAAAGAAAGATAAAAGATACCAGACTTAAAATGATGCCAAACATGAGAAATCAGAAACAAAACAAAACAAAAGCCACACACACAAAAAACCACTCATATAGGGCGCCTGGGTGGCTCAGTGGGTTAAGCCGCTGCCTTCGGTTCAGGTCATGATCTCAGGGTCCTGGGATCAAGTCCCGCATGGGGCTCTCTGCTTTTGGAGCCTTTGAATATAAAAATTACTGGCAAATATTCAAAATGTTTACTATGGTGTCACTATTTAGGGCCACCTCCAAGCATGTTTCAGAAGTAAGCATAACTGTTACTCTTCTGTAAGGCAAAAGGGCATGTTTTCAGGAGTTCCATCTGCTGTACCAGCAGGTAAATCAAGTAATGATTTTTGTCTATAAAATAATTCACTTTTCCATCTAACATTCCTCATTCCACATTATAATAATTAAAACTAGGAGGAGACTAAAACAAACAAACAACTACAACTACAACAACCAGCTTTTCCTTCAGTGGAAAAGTAAATAGAACCTTATGAGTAGCCTGAAATTTATTTTTAAATATTTTTTAGATAAACGTTTTTGTTATAAAACCATATATTTTATATAGCTAAGAAATAACAGGCAAAGTTTTATTAACTTCTAAAAAGTCTAGTTACTTCTATTTATCTATTAACTCATCTCTTTATGAATTCGAACATGATCACACCTATTGTATCTACCCAAGTTTGTATGCTTTGGTTATTTTATATTTGCTATTTCCTTGCTTAATTTTTACAATATTTGATACATAATAGTATCTTTAAGTCCATCTACGGTTTCACAGAATTTGTTTGAACTGCATAAAAATGTACCATACTTTTTGCACTGTCCTTGTTTTACTTCTCTATTAACTTTCCAAGATATATTCACTTTAGAGTGTGTAGCTATCATTTATTTTTATTCCTCCATAATGCTATGTTTACAAATTTGTATTTATCAGTACTTTTAAAAATATCTTAATTATATACCATTTCTCATTTCACGTAACACTCACGTTACTTCTACACTTATCAGATATTATGTAACTGAAAACCACAACTCAGCAACAATATAGCACCATTATTCAAAATTAAATAGCTTACCAGAATTCTTTAATTCTATCCTTTATTTGTATTAGATGACCCTTTATTCTGGTATTTGGCATTGTTCATATGGAGGAAAGCTAATAAGTTGATATTCCATAAATAGAAGGATTTATAATGATTGATTAATTATTTTCATTTAGAATGCATAGAATATGGTTGATTTAATATTTCTTTCTTACTATCTGCCTGGAACATAGTGCTATCTGTGTAATAGCCACTAAAATATTAAGTTAATTACCTAGACTTTAAACTTCATATGAATAGGAATAACATACAGAACTCTTCTCAGATTGGGACACCTGGGTGGCTCTATCAGTTCAACGCCTGAGCCTTTAGCTCAGGTCATGATCTTAGGGTCCTGGGACTCAGTTCTGCAACAGATTCCCTGCTTAGCCAGGAGTTTGCTTCTTCCTCACCCTGCTGCTCCCCCTGCATGTGCTCTCTCTCACTCACAAATAAATAAATTTAAAAAATGAATTCTTCTCAGATAGCTAATATAGAATATCGTCTTTGTATTCATCAAAAGGAAAGTGCCATATAATAATGAAATTCAGACTAGTTCAAATTCATTTTTTAACCAGTAAGAAAGTACTGGAAACAAGCCAAAAATGTCTTTAATGAATTAAAGAAATAGATTTATTTTCAATATCTTAATGTTTCTAAAAGAAATTGCAACATTTTTATACTAGATATCAGTGTAAATATTCATTATACAAGGATATTCTAAAAATAAACCCGAGAAAACTACTTGACATATATGATGACAAAAACGAGTTTGACAAAAGTCCGTTTGGGTAAAACTTACAACACCTACCACCTGAAACTCTTGTTCTATAATTTAATTATTTTAATTTACAAAAATACAAAAATAATATATCAGAGTAAGTCTATTGATAGCTTTGAAGGTATGCTCTGGTTGTGCACTGTTTACTATTTAAAGGGGAATCAAATATGTGATGCTTATGGTGTGACTATATTAAAATTCAACAAGTTCAGAAGCATACGAGGAATAGAATGAAGACAAAAGATGACCCTTACTTATCCTAAAGATAGACAATGGTATATATGTGCTAGTTGGGGAGAGAATCCAGTCAGTAGATGGAGGATGTGGTAGTGGAAAAAAAAAGAGAAAACGTTTTGGTTGAACGTTTAGCACTATATTTAACAAAGTGAAATTGTGTGTTAATAGCCTCGAATAAAATCCAAAAAATATTTTCAATTCATTGAAGATTATTTAGGAAAAACTTGAAAAATACAACTTGATAAGGATTCCAATAAAAGATTCATAAGCAATACAAGTTTCAGAATTTTTAGTATATTTTCCCTAAAAAGCCATTTGATTTAAATTAAAGAGAATTCTATTTACCTGCCACTTAAATAAGAGGAAATTATTTGGTTTTGTAATAAGTCAATAAAATAAATTAACGTATCTTTTGAAAACAGATATGCATACTAAGTTAAAAATAATAGTGCTTAAGCTGTTCAGCAAACCTTTGTGTTTTTTTTTTTTAAGATTTTATTTATTTGACAGACAGAGATTACAAGTAGGCAGAGAGGCAGGCAGAGAGAGGAGGAAGCAGGCTCCAGGCTGAGCAGAGAGAGCCTGACGCGGAGCTCGATCCCCTTCGCATCCATTTTTTGCCATTGATATGTCATGCTATGTTGTTTAGAGATCCATAGATGGCCCTACATGAAGGCCTTTTTTTGTGTGTATATGGGTGACTGTGATTTAACTTTCAAATCAGATGGCTCCTGAATTACAATGATTCAACTTATGATATATTTGGCAATGATGTGAAAGTGAAAGTGATACAGTAGAAACTGTACTTTGAATTTTGAATTTGGGTCTTTATAAAAAGGGCCAGTGACATGTGGTATGGTGCCGTCTTGTGATGCTGGGCAGGGGCAGTGAGCCACAGCTCCCAGTCAGCTAGAAGATTACAGGGGTGAACACCTGATATTCTTACAACCATTCTATATATAACCATTCTTCTTTTTTTTTAGTGTAATATTTAATAAATTGCATGTGATATTTGATACATTGTTATAAAATAGGCTTTGCTTAAGGTGATTTTGCCCAAATGCAGGGAAATGTAAGTGTTCTGAGTATGTTTAAATAAGCCTAAGGTAAGCTATGCTATTTCATAGTTTAGGGGTATTAAATGCATTTTCAATTTTTTATGTGTGTCTCTGTACATAGCCCCCTTGTAAGCTGAGGAACATCTCTATATGTATATGTAGCCTTGGTATGGCTTACATATTATTGGCATGAAACATCTAGAACAGTACGTGTGCCATATAATTGTCTACAGCATCAAACAAGTTTCTTGAAAACTTGTGCCAAAGGAGTTATGTCTTTAAGGATTCTTATTTCAGAAGGGTTCTCTCAAACGTAAGATTTTTCAGAAGTTAAGTGAAAATCTGACCAAACTAAACATTTTTCCATTTTCCCTAGTGAGCAAAGATAGCTAAAATCTATCTGCCTTTTTCAACACTGGACTCAACGACTGTAATTCTAATTTAAGAACAGATTATTCATATCAAAACCACATGTTGGCCTAATCTTACACAATATTCATATATCTCACTCAGAGCCTTGGACACTTTTATTTGTTGAGTCTATATGGTACTACGGACAATCATCTTTTTTGACCTCATAGCTTCATGTATGTCTATACTTTTGAAAATACATGCATCATAGTTCCATTGTAAAATGTCTGGGTTATACAATGTGCTATGCTATCAAAATGGTAATAAGAACATACAAATGACCTGATGTAATGAACTGGACCAGATTGCCAGATATCACATTTCATACCAGAAAGATTCAGTGGTAAGTTTTAAAATGGCCAGCTATACTTCGACTGAATTATAACTCATTTAACTTCTTTCTTTGTGTACAGTATTATACATTAGTCAGTATTATAGTAAATAAGTACTTTGGACAGATGTAAATATGCTGTAATAAAAATGTTTTTCTTCTTTTTTTAGTCCTTTTTACTTGTAAGACTAGCCACAAATACCATGCCTCCCCCATAATAATTTGCAATTCAAATTTATCTCTAAATGACTTTATTGCACAGAAAAAAATAAATATATATATACACTTACAGTAGACATGTTCAAAAATAGTTACACAACAGCAGGGCCCTAAATGTAAGCAGTATAGTTGTTTTGTTTTGTTTTGTTTTTTTGTTTAAAAAAAAAGAGGTTATGTGAAATATTGGAATTTTATTTCCAGGCCTAGTATTTCAAGACAGGTAACTACACTTACGGTGTCAACAGCCTCTTGTTGGCAGTATGATTTTATTGGCTCCATGGAATAACAGCAAGAATTTACTATTGCTTCTTTCTTTTATGACACACACAGAAAAAAAAATTGACACATTTGCTCAAGACCAACCAGAATCATTTTAACCTATCAAAATTGATGGGAGGCCTTCACTGCCAAAGTCACTGCTGGGTTTTCACAATTCATTGCAGATAATCTGCTACTCCCATTATGATAAAGGAGAGAAGAGTCATAATCAGGGAAGAAAGCTAGATTAATACTTGTAATTATCATTGAATTATTTAGCCTGCTATAGGTTTATTATTATTAGTGTCATTTGATAATTTTCTCTCATTTTATTCAACACAACTGTGAGTAATTACCCTACCTAATATTTCTCTGTATTGGCTGACTAGCTAGCAAACATTCATGAAAATATCCATTAGCCACACATATAAAATGCTGTATTATGATGCTGTTGAATCAGAACATACCACTACCTGATCCTGTAGCTCTTTGAGGATTTGCAAATCAATTAATTCTATGATTATTGGATTCTTCCCATACAGTTAGAAAATTTATAATAGAATCCATGAACATTATTAGTTTTACCATTTTAAACCAGCAATCACACTTTGATTTTTACAACAAAAGCAGAAATATAAACACACACATTTGGATCAGTTTTCTGTAAGTCTGTCTGGACTTCAAAATCATATTCCTCAAGATAATGCACAGCAAAGTTTTGGATTAAACAAGAAATTAGATGGCACCTGAACACTTGGTTTAATAATCTCAAAAGGACTATGCAACTTATTTCTTACATTCTGACATTGTTTTACAAAGATCCACACTTTTATAATGTTAGTATTTTTAATAATCAATAAAGTCAATTAATCACGATTAAAAATCAAACATAAAAATTTCTACTTTTTGCTTTTGCCCCCTCCATTTAGAACTTATTTATAGCCTGATAATTCAAAGGTCCCTATGTTTATGAAAATCTGGACGGAAATAGCTCTAAGATCCCATTCAGAACTTGATATTAATCTAAGTCTTTTGGCTCCATTTATCCTGAGAGCGAAGAGTAGGACAAAGGATTTGAGTACTGTTGGTTTATCAGGGAGATTATCCAAGGTAGAAAAGAATGGGAAAGTGATACAGTGAAGAAGCAACTTTGTCAAAGAGGTACATTGTTGATAAAATTGTTGTGGATAGAAAATGAAGGCTTGCTTTTACTGAAAGGTCCTGAGAAACTTCTTTAAGTTGTCCTCATGAAGACCTGAAAACTGACAATTTTATCTATGGTTCTTATTTCCACTTCACTGAGAGCTGTCCTCAGAGGACATTAACTCTCCTACACTTTTGGGTTGTGTTGGACACATTCTAAAATGAGAGAGAGAACATGAGATGCTATCAGTGTTAAGTAACTGCAATTTCCCATGGAACTATCCACCACAGGTTTGGCTATAATCAGGTGTTGGGCCTTGATATCAGAGGGATTTGAGGCAGTATCATTTTAGGTTAATCATTATATCTGAAATTTCCAAAAACTTCAACTGATGAAACTTTGATTATAAATCTATAAATATAACAATAAATCTACAGTATTCAAATTATTTTCATAGAAATACACAGACAAAGTATCAATTGATTAATATTTTAATGTTACAAAATACTGAACTGAAAGAATTTGGTCATATAACAACGTGTAAGAAGTAGAACTTAGGTTTAGGTTAGAACTCAGGATGCATTTGAGACTCAGTTAAGAAATTGAATGGAGGGACGCCTGGTGGCTCAGTGGGTTAAGCCACTGTCTTTGGCTCATGTCATGATCCCAGGGTCCTGGGATTGAGCCCCAAATCGGGCTCTCTCTCTGCGTGCCTCTCTGCCTGCTTGTCATCTTTCTCTGTCAAATAAATAAATAAATAAAATCTTTAATAAAAAGAAATTGAATGGATGTCTGACTATCTTTTAGGTTTGCTAAAAATCAGTGACTTTGTGTTCACATGTGGCTATGCAGGAATTTTTAACTTTCTCTAAGAAGTTATTAGATTTGATAATTACTGGCAGTAAATAATGGCAGTAAATAATGGCAGTAAAGGATGGGGAAAAGCAAAGTACAAACCCCATAAAGACAAAGACACTGAGTATGAGAAAAGAGTAATAGATAAGAAGAATCAATGCATTCGAGGAGAGTGGGAATTGAAATACACAATGATTGTTGACTTTTTTAGATGGAGAAAACAAAACTAGCTCGCAAGAAGGAAATAACAGAAGACATGTTGTGATGTGAGGCAGAATCCTGGAAAAGGCAGTAACGTGGTATAAAGGAGTAGGGAGAGCATGTCAGGTAATTTGGATAGGAAGGAGTTAGGAGATAATTGCTTGATAAATTTCATATGGCCCACTTAAATGCACAGATTTCTCTTCTTTAATTTATATGGAGTACAGGGTGTCCTTTCTCTTCCCTTTCAGAGCACCAGAGGTGTACTCTTTCAGACTGAAAACCTGAAAAGCTCAGGACTCAGTTGCTTAAGCACAGCTGAGAGGACATATTTCAATTAAGATTTACATTTTGCTGTATGTAGTAGATTTTCAAAAGTGGTTTAACCATACTTTTTCATTTAACAAGAAGACTACAGAGAGTGTTTTCTGGTGTTGGTTCAGAGTCTTAAGAAAGTCAAGTGAACTATCTTAGAGGTTTTCATGGCTTTTTATTCACCGTTGCAAAAATTGCTGTTGGAGTTCTCACTTTTAAGCCCACATTTCTGGCAGAAAGATAGAGGTAAAAGAGCATGATAGCTTGTATGACTGATACTTTGTCATATGGTTACAATATAACTAGAAAAGAGACAATAAAATATTTGATGTTTTAAGTTTCCTTGTTGTTAATCCCTCAGTGCTTTCTGATATTAAAGGAAAAAGTAGATGCATATTGACCTGGCAACTATCAACACCTGTCAATCTCTCTTGGATAACCAATATCTCTATAATCTCTTCTTCCCAGTAAAAATAAAATAAAATATATTCATAACCCACACTGTGCCATCTCAAGTTACTGCACCAAGATAAAATTACAATGATTTTCAGTTGTTCCAAATGGACAGAATACCCTTCCTTATGATATCATGTCTTATAAGATAGATAATTGGCTTGCTACCAATATACCCAGATGTGACTGTGGAAGAGACAGGAAAAATATAATAATAATTATTTATTCCTTGGGGTGACCCTGTTTACACAAATGCATTACTATTAGAAAGGTTTTGTTTGGGACATTGGAATGAATTTACTTAATGGGTCTGTATGTTATTGGGTTGGAGGAAATTTTTAATTTCTACAAAAATTATTAGAATTCTATCTTATTCTCTTTTGTTAATTTTCACATGTTAACAAAGCCAACGTTTTTGTCTAGCAGACAAGATCTTAAATCCTAACAAAACTCAATTTTTTCCTTTTTTTTTTTAAGTTTGAGATCCTCATGTTCTCTCACGCTGCTTTAAATACAACTCAAAAAAAAAAAAAAGGAGCTAAATGGGGCAGTAAGACCAGACTTTTTATTTTATTTATCTTATTTTCAATTAAAAAATTAAAGATTGTATTTATTTATTTGGAGAGAGAGCATGAGTGGGGCAGGGGGAGGTAGCTGCAGAGAGAGACTGAGAAGTATACTCCCTAATGAGCAGGAAGCCCGATATGGAGCTCGATCCCAGGATCCTGACTGAGATAATGACCAGAGACAAAGGCAGATACATGTGCAAAATCCCTTTTTTTTCTGGGAAACAATACTTTACAAGAGATGTTTGAAAAAGTACTGGGGAATCAACTTTAATCAGAGATACAAAAATTTACTTGACTTTTGTAAAGCTACAGGGATCCAAATGATGGGAATCCCAGCCCGTTTAGGTTGTGGACCACGGAGTATTCTTCTCTGTAATATTTTATTTTCTTCCATGTCTGCTAACTCCAGTCCAAGTTCACTGATCTCTTTTTAGATAGTGCAAAACATGGCAAAGAATACCAAACGAGTGCCCAATATTCTACATTTATTACATCATTTCTAACATATAGAAGTGTGTTATCAAGGCTGGTTCTGTGAAAGAACATAGTTATGCTAAAGTGTGTTTTGTTCTCCAAGAAAGTAAATGCATGATTATCACACAATTATAAAATACTTGTGTCAGAAATTTTTATTCAAAAAGTAATAAGAGAAGCAGATATTAAAACTAGTTCACATTGTTATTTGGGATATAAGCAGAGTTGTGCATCAGAAGTGCTCTGGGCCCATAATTTGGGATATAGAATTTATGTTTTCTAATGAAAAATCACTAACTTGCATTATTGTTAACAAGAATCGTGTGCATTACCATCAGTTTTCTACATTATAACCTCATGCTCTTGAGTTTGTAAATAACTTTGTCAATAGCAAGCTAATAAACGGGGTGACTCCAATGGATTGAGATAATCGCCAGAGTTTCTGCTACATAATGCCCAGGACTCCATTGAAAGGACACCTAAGAATTTATTTTGCCCAAATATTTGATCATTTTTTTCACTGTCCTTACCTATTTTCCAAACCTAGTCCTTTTGCTTCACCTTTCAGTTTGCGGACAACCCTGTATCTGACTGACTTGTTAATTCTGGGAATGTCTTGCAGATTAATTTGCTTTCTAGAGGTGGTTCCTCTAATTGATGTCTAAGAACCCTAATTAGTTAAGAAAACTTTTTAAACATTTTCATTGCTATTTATTATTATTATTATTATTGCTAATATCTCTATTATAAATAATTCACAAGGGCATCTTTCTGACAAAAGACAAAGAGCTGGCTACTAGTAGAAAAAGTAAATTTGACTCTGTCAGTGAAAGTGGTAAATGGATTTGAGAAAATAAAGCAAAGCACTGGAATTATGTGTTAAAACTTTAAATATTATAGACACATTTACTTAATTTCTAATACTGTTGTTGCTTATAATTAAATGTTTTCCATGAACCACGCATTACAGCAAATATATCGTTTATACAGATTAAATTTTCATCAAAAGAGACGCCTGGGTGGCTCAGTAGGTTAAGCAGCTGCCTTTGGCTCAGGTCATGATCCCAGCGTCCTGGGATCGAGTCCCGCATCGGGCTCCTTGCTCGGCCGGGAGCCTGCTTCTCCCTCTGCCTCTGCCTGCCATTCTGTCTGCCTGTGCTTGCTCTCTCGCCCACTCTCTCTGATAAATAAATAAAATCTTAAAATAAATAAATAAATTTTCATCAAAAAATTGTAAGTGTATTTTATTGTAGGATCATGATCAGCATTTTGCAGATGAGAAAAGTGAAATTTAGAAAAGTATGTCTCTTCAAATCCCTCATACAATATCTGGCCTAGATAGAAGGATATACTATCACAATTGAGGAAGATAATTGAGATTACTTAAAATGATAAACTTTACTGCATAGGGTTTTTTAAAAGTTTGCCACAGATTCAGATTCTTTTAAAATATATATCTATTTTGTGCAAAGAGAATGCACTGAGAAGTAAAAAGAAAGTGATATATCAGTGCTACCAACTAATGGCTATAATATCCTCACCTTATTTATGAACAATGAAACAGTGTGCAATATTTAAATAAATTTAAATAAATTCCTGTTTATTTTATATATTTATAAATTTAAATAAATTCCTATTTATTTATTATTAAAGAAATTCCTCTAACAAACAGTATGTTTTGAAGGTTGCTAGCAGGAAAGTGTTGTACTACATGGAAGTAATCAGAAAATATGATCTTAAATTCTGCTTTCAAGGGCGCCTGTGTGGCTCAGGCGGTTAAAATTCTGCTTTCAAGAAGCTATAACAGTAAGTACTGAGCATTAGCTATTATATGCTATGGATGAATAACTGAAATCTACATTTGAATCTAATGGTACACTATATGTTAACTAATTGAATTTTAAAAAGTTAATAAAAAAAAACCACTATTTTATAAAACAATATTCCCAACAGGCTCTTTTGCTTTAAAATACTCACTTTGTAAAGAGAGTCATTACTTTTGTCTAGCCAATTCTTACATCACTGTTTATTCCTTCCCTGCTTTATCCCTTCCCAGTATCAATAAAGGCTCACTTGGGTTACCTAGAAGCCATGAGAAAGCTTGTAATATATCTGGCTGGTTTTCACCAGCAATTTGACCACCATGTGCACAGGGAAGTCTATTGATAAAGGCTTTATTGCAATACATTGCAAATACATGGATGATTTTGAATTCTCCTTCTTGAGGCCTTGTTTCATGATAATAAATTTAGGGTGGCTTATTGGAATGGATGTTATTAACATATCTTCATAGTTCTAAGTACATGGAATTGTAAAATAGATGAATGAATGTGGCATTACTAACAACTGTCCTCATTTTGAAATCAAATTACAGTGTATTAAGATGAGGAAGCAAAGCAGATTTGGGATTATGAGTGAAATAATTTAAAAAAGTCTTAGGGGTATGATCAGACTATTGGGTAATTCAGTAGAAAAATGTCAACTGATTGAGATTCTGTGTTCCCTGATTTCAGAGAGAAGTTAAGATAAATAAGTAACACGAGGAGACTAGGAAGCCAAACATAAGTGATAATTTTGTGCCAGGGTGTGTATACATCTGTTTATCTTCTTGTTTTACCACTAAGGTTGCTCCTAGAGGAGAGTTTAAATATGTGTTGGAGCTAATCTCCGTGGATTACACAAGAAACCACAAACTACAGCTCTGCCTGAAACACCCCTTATGATTTCAATGTAATTTGGTTTTTGCATTTTTAGAAATAACAAAATACTTTGCAAACTCATCTACTTTATTACCACCACAAGTGAGTCAGCTGACTCCACATTTTAACACAGTGACAGTCACAGAGGAATGGAGGAATGAGTAGAGTTATCAATATATGTGCTTTTAATAAGTGTGACAGGGTAGCAGCTATTTGCAGGAACCAAAACATGGGTCAGCAGCTGTGCAGGAAAAGTGATGCAATAAATGACTCATTTCAGAGGAGTTCTATAACATATTAGTTCTATAATGTATCTTCAGCACCCAATTACCCGCTTTGATCTAAAGATAAGGATTTACAGTTAAGGTGCCATTTATGATTTGACTGTTAGGGTCTGAATCATGTTTACTATTGTTTTGACTATTACTTGAAACCTAGAGTAGTACTTGGGATATGTGTTGTGTATTCTGTGAACATGTGCTATTTTTAGATTAGATAATTCCTGTCTCGAACCCCTGTTAATTAGTTTGTTTTTGTTTATTTGATAGTGGTTTCAGTAAATGAATATATCTGAAAATTTGCAAAGTCACTATTAAAATTAGTTAGTATTATATATAGCATGGATTTGCACATTCCTCCTTTGAATCCGACAGAGCTTCACGATATCCTTAACAATTTGGGAAAAACATGCTATTATTTTTCTTTATAAAATTTCTCCTGTCAGGCTGTGATGGTGGTCATCAGCAGTAACTCCTCTGAAGGCTTTGTCAAAAGAGTTGAAAAAACTGGAAAGGTGTGAATGAAGCTGTTTGCTGAATATAAAGAAAAGAGCATTGAAGTACAATTCACACTCTTACTTCTCCATCTATGCTTTCAGATGTTTGACATTTGAAAATTTTGCTTCTAGAAGAGATGCCCTATATAATTCTTATGTTAAGGAGCAAGTTGCTTTTATAATTTTTTTTTATTATTCTACCATTCAAGTATTTCCATTTAAATTAATTTCAATACCATGTAAAAAAAATTCAAATTGCAGCCAGTATTCAATTCTTGGGCTAAATAATTTTAGAAAGCTTTGTATTATTGAACCTATGGGGTTTTTCTGTAGTTTTAACTCTTTCTTTCTGTGATTTTTCCCATTAGTCACGTAAGTGACGGCAATATAACAGACATTGAGGATAAAGAAGGACTGAAAAGAACAATCCTTGGCCTCATGAAGTTGAGAATCTACCAAGGGAGTCAAACAATTCAATCATTCAGAGATAATTTATTGAGTGCCTGGCCTAAGATGAGCACAACAAAAACCGAGCCCAGAGGAATCATTTTAATGGGAGAGATAGATAATAGGTAAGCCAACTTTAAAAAGAAAAAAATCGTACTGGTTTTTCTTTAATAGTGATGCGTATTTGAACTAAATAAGCACATTTTAAAAAGAGCAGTGATTGAGAAGAGGTTTTGTAACTGAGTGGTCCGAAAGGGCCTCCCTGAAGGAGTCTGTGTTGAACAGATTTCTGAATAATATCAGCTAGGAAGCTGTGTAAAAATCTCAGGGATGGGTGATTTTTCCAGTCAAAAAACTGTAAAGGCTCCAAAATCACAATACAGCTGTCAGTTTCTCTAATAAAGTAGCTTCTGACAAAGAATGAGAAGAAAAAACTAACCCAGGTTTGAAAGAAAAGGGACAGACTTTCTATGGAATTCATATTTAATTAAAGCTCTAAAGGACAAAAATACAATAGAGCAAAATTCTGGTGACGCTGATATACCTAATGAAAGTTCATAAACAAGGTGTGGGTAGCAAAGAGTGTGTGGGAATGTTGGTAAGAACAGTGGGGAAGAGTCATCCCTGAACATGTTCTTAAATGAAGCAATTCTTGTGTTGTTTTAAAGGGTAAATTGGAGTTTGCCTAAGTGATTAGAGAAGGATGCCTTGGCTTATGGAAGTTCAAAGCCATAAAGATGTGATAAACTACTGCAGATATTTTCATGTATATTTGTTGTTGCTTCTAGTAATGGTGATCTAAAAACTCCTACTTAAGACAACTTAAAAATCCAGACAAAATAGCTTTTAAAGTTAAAAATATCAGAATGATTATAAAAATAAGTGAGGGATTACTGGGCCAAAATACGAAACACAATGAGAGTCTAGAGATATATGCCTGAAGCCATTTTAGCTAGGAGAGCATTTGAAACTGCTAAAACACACTGAGCTGTGTTTTTAATAGACACTTGATACTAGAGAAACAAAATTCAAAATCCAGCAGCAATCAAATTTGAAAACTTTGGTACAACCCAAATTTAAGTTGAGATCCCCAAAGCCCAAGGAGAAGCAGAAATAAGACTATAGCCTACCTTGCCTTCTGTGTAAACTGAGAAAGTCAATCACTGAATTTGAAATATGATTGTCTTGTAGAGTCTCAGATATAAGAGAAAATCCTGCCAAGGAGGACCATACCACTTTTATAGCTCTTAATTATCCCTACTCAATAAGAGTTTCAAATATAATGCCTTGAACATAGCAAAATGTAACAGAGCACACAGAGAAAAACCATTAACAATATTTGATAGACAAAATGGGATTACGTATGATGTTAAAATGATCAATAAAGATTGTAAAATGGCTTGATTACTCTGCTCAAAGAAATGAGAGGGGAAGCAAATTGAACAAAAAACTGAAACTAAAAATGATATTGAGAAAGATTTTATAAATGAATTAAATGGATACTCTAGAACTTTAAAGATATGACAGCTAATTTAAGATACCACAGGGGTGCCTGGGTGGCTCACTTAATTAAACCTCCAATTCTTTTTCCTTTTTTTTTTTTAACCCCTTAATTTTATTTTCTTTCTTTCATTTTGGCTCAGGTCATGATGTCAGGGTTGTGAAATAGAGCCCAGAGTTGGGCTCTGTGCTGAGCCTGGAGCCTGCTTAAGAATCTTTTCCCTTCTTGGGCGCCTGGGTGGCTCAGTGGGTTAAGCCGCTGCCTTCGGCTCAGGTCATGATCTCAGGTTCCTGGGATCTAGTCCCGCATCGGGCTCTCTGCTCAGCAGGGAGCCTGCTTCCTCCTCTCTCTCTGCCTTCCTCTCTGCCTACTTGTGATCTCTCTCTGTCGAATAAATAAATAAAATCTTTAAAAAAAAAAAAGATTCTTTTCCCTTCTTTTTCTATCCCTCCCTGCGCTCTCACTTGCTCGCTCTCTCTTGCTTGCAAATAAATAGATAGATAGATAGATAGATAGATAATAGACAAAGCAAAATAAAAGCAGATTATGAAAATAAATATAAAGATTTTGAACTGAAAACAAGTTCAAAATAAAATAGAGAAGATATACACAGCTAAAAGTTCATTCAGAAAATCTACTATTCAAGAAGTCAGTATGACACAATGTTAAGATATCAAAAGATTTGAGCATGTACTTTACAGAAAGGGTAATCCAAATGGCCACTCATATATAAAAACTGTTTATCTTTATTATGAATCTGGAATTCAATTAAATTAAATTAAAAATAAATGAAAACCTAGAATGACATACTATTACACACTTACCATATTGGGCCACAGTGAAAATGTCTTGCAAGAATGTGAAGGAATGACAGAGCACATAATAAAAACATATGAGGTAAGTTGGACAATATTTAGACAAATTAAAAATTAAAAAAAAAATTTGGTCCATTCCTAGAAATACAACATGGAACTAAATGAATATTTTCACCAGGATATGCAAACAGATGATTATAGTTATTTCATTCATAACGGCAGATCAGTAGTGGTCTATTTGCAAAATGTTACATTAAATAAGAGAGAATATTAACAAACTGGGAGGAGGGGCTAGGTTGTTATCATAAACAGATCTTCTATGGTGCTAATTATGTTCTATTTCTCAAAATATTTAAGTTGAAAAAGTTTTCAAATTTACATCTAGATAGATAGATAGATAGATAGGTAGATGATAGATAGACAGATATCTCAGAAGCTGCAATGCTAGGCTAAGACCAGGCTTTAAAGGTCTTTCCTATGCTCTACGAAATACTTTAAACCATTCATTATATCATAGCTCAGTGTTCAAATCTCCATTTGTTTCCTCAGTTTCCTAATATTTATCTTAAGGTGACCTGATCCAGACTTTTGATCACCTTTGTCTAAATATTTCTATTTTAACAAAGTCCTTTTGAACACTCAGAGACTAAAACTTAGAAAAATACTCTGATTGTTATCTCACTAGAGTGGAAAATATATAGTTACCCATTAACTAATGATATCCATGACATTTTTAATTCTTGGGAGCTTTTGGTTAAATGAATTTTTTAAGCTTCCTTTAAATGAAGCTTTAAGCCATCACCACATGAATACAATTAAAGAACTAAATGAAAACAAGCCAAGTATTTACAGAGTAATAGAATGTGCAGTGGAAAGAGTACAATTCTGAAATCATAAAGCCTAAGTTAGTGTGATGCATCTTTACTAACCATGTAATCATAAACCAGTTATCTCAATGTGTTAGCCTCAGTGTTTTCACCCATGAAATGGTGATGATAATACTTATTATGCAGAGTTGTTGTGTGGATGTGATGAAGCATGGAGCATGAGAGTCTCATATTCCATGCTAAAGTGATAGCTATTTTTATACTTATAATAATTCTAATAATAGTAATTAAATTGTTCAAAATCATAATATTCATTTATAGTGAGGCATTGAATTGACTATTCATAGACACATTTACCAAAATAAATTTCATTTTACTTTACCCCCTCTGAGGATATATATTCCCTAATTCAATATGAATCTCATTATGAATAATAATTATCATAATAAATATGCTGATTTTTCTTCTTTTTACGGAAGTATCCTTTACTGTTGAACATAAAGAAACTTAAGCAAGTCTGTCTTATTCAAAATTTGCATGCTGCTTTCTTATGAAACTAGATGATAGAGTTGTATGAAATAAATTCATGCAGTTAAGACATTTATGTTTGGAAAACTGGGTGGTCAGTTTAGTATTTCAAAAGAAGATTTTAAATTTAAACCTTAAAACTGAGCTCTTTCAGCCTTATTTATAGACCATCCTTCATTGTACTCCTTCATTGTAAACTAAGTAATAGTTTTTGTCCTTCATTGTAAACTAAGTAATAGCTTTTGTCCCAGTGTATATAACTAAAATGGATTTTATATTCTATTATTTCAAAGTTAGTTCCAGTTTCTACTTCCTTACTTCCTTTTTTGAAAAATAGATTAATTTTACAAAAAGTTTTTTCTGGCATTATTGAAAAATAATCAACATATTATAATTTGTAAATATAAGAAATGATTTCTTATAACATTGCAAACTTTTAACATTGTGTAAATTTTGTACAATTTGATAAATTGGCATACATCTGTATTGCAATATAATCTACGTAAAAATGTTAATACATCTACTATCTCATATATCTCCCACTGTTTTTTATGCATGTATGGTAAGGAATTTTAGGATCTACTGTCTTAGCAACATTTATGTATATAGTACAGTAGAGATAAACTTCAGAGGTCTTGTGGGTTTTGTTCCAGACCGCCTCAATAAAGTGATTATCTCAATAAACTAAGTCAAATTATTATTATTTTTTTTGGTTTCCCAGTGCAAATAAAAAATTATGTTTCCCAGTGCATATAAAAAATAAACACTATACTGTACTGTTCAAAGCATTATGCCTTTAAGGAAAAACAAGGTATATACCGTAAGTAAACTAGTTCTGAGTTTTCAGTGGGTCATAATTACTGATCACAGATCACCATAACAAATACAATAACAATGAAAAAACTTGAAATATTGCAAGAATTACCAACATGTGACAGAGAGACACAAAATGAACAAATGTCGTTAGAAAAATGGTGGCAGCAGACCTCTTTTATACAAGATTGCTATAAACTTTCAACTTGTAAGAATGTGATATATGCAAAGTTTAATAAAGGGAAGCACAATAAAAATGTATGTATATATTATTAACTATGATCATCATGCTGTACATTAGATCCCCAGAACTTTTTCATATTATAGTTGCAAGTTTGTACCCTTTGACCACCTTATTCCACCCCAGGTTCACCTCTTGTCAACTCAACTCTAAGTTTCCATTAGTTTGCTTTTTCTTCAGGTTCTGTATGTAAGGGATATCATAATACATAAATTAAAAAATATATATAAAATCTTTGAAATATTTCACTCAGTATAATACCTTCAAGATCCATCCATGCTGTTGTAAATGGCAGTATTTCTTAATTTTTCATGGTTCAGTAGTTTTCCATAGTATATATTTACCATACTTATTTTATTCTTTCATCCAAAAATGGATACTGAAGTTATTTCCATCTCTTGCTTAGAGTTAATAATTTTATAATGAACATAAGAGTGCAGATATGTCTTCAAAGATGTCCTCATGTCCATCCGTTCCCACTTTGGAATTCTATCAATAAGGTGAGAGATCCTCTAGTTGGAAAAAAGATCTAAAAAGACTTCCCTTTCTCATGTAATTTCTGTACCCTCCAGGACACACCCACCTACCCCTTCCAGCGCTGTAATAAAGCTACAGCTGCTGCCAATTTGTGGAACTCATTAAAGGCTATTTTCCCTTATATACCCCTGGACCAAGTTCCCATGCTCCCTCACCTGATTTCCTGCACTCACCTCCCACCTGCACGTGCCTTTTACCAACCCCTTTGCCAAAAGGCAGCCAGAGTGACCTTTCAAAGACCTATCAGTTCTTGGCATTTGTCTCCATAGAAATCTGCACTGATCTTCTAACAAATTCTCAGTCCTCCAAAGGCATCCATAATCCTCCCATCCGTCTCTTCCTACCCTTCCAATTGACTGATGCCTGTTCTGCTCTGTCTTTCTGCCCTTCAACCACGCTGCCTCCCTCTTCCTGTGGAGACCCCTCATGGTGCCTGCCTCCAAGCACAGGTGATTCCCATTGATGGGAAGACCCTCTTCCTCTCCCCCGTCTCCCCACTCCAGTTACTCCCACTTATTCGTGAGCTCACAAGCCCCATGGTACACACTCTCCATGCAGCCTGCTCTCTCTTTTCTAGCACTGGCCTCCGTTTCTAGCTGTGGTTGTGTCACGGATGTCCCTCCCCAGCCTGCCTCCAAGCTCTCCGTCCATTTAGCTCCAACACCTGACACAGTGCCTGGCACGTAGTAAGCCCTGACTAGCTTCTAAGAGCCTCACTGAGGGACTGAAAGTGTTTTAAAAATGTCACCACGTAGGCTCCAAACTGTAGGCAGAAAAAGCTTTGCCTGGTTTGACATTTTAGAGACGTATTCATCAAGTTAGATGTGTTCACTGACTTTACCTTGTAAAATTAAAAAAAAAAAAAAGTACCTCTGTATCGCTTCGCATCTAACGAAGGCACATGTATACTATTAGACCACGTTATGAGCTTAATGGAAGGAGACAAGATTTTTTCGCTAAGAAAATGTGTAAGACTGTTGAGGTCATATGGGAGGAAATAGTCCGTTTGTTGGAGCATTGCTATCTTACTCTATCACAGCCACTAATAAAAATCTGACACGGGGTGAGTCAGAATTGTCTGTCGGAGATGAGTTAGATCTGGCTCATGTTCCTACAGACATGAAAGCCAGGAACGCAGAAGCAGGCTTTGAAAGCCTGGGTTGAGGAGGCGGTGTGTTTCACTGCAATGAGCTAAGTGCCCAGGGCCACCGGCAGACATGCGGGCCTGTGTCCTTCCTTTGTTCTGGGGTCGGTCTTGCACCATGTGGTGAGGCTAGCAGCTGGGAGCAGCTCAGGACAGGACCGGTAGCATCTTACCTCTCCCACCCTCCTGTGGGCTCCAGTGGGCTCCAGTGGGCTCCAGTGGGCTCCAGTGGGTCCCAGGGGACAGCCTGCCTTCCTTGCAAAGCTCAGTAACACTGGGAGCAGAAACTGGGACCAAAGAGTGAGCACCCTGTTTGACAAGCTGGACCAGCCACCTCTTCTTCAGATGCAGGGGGAGCCCTGGCTTGCTGACTCCTCCCTTCTTCCTTTCCCCTTTCCTCCCTCCCTCCCTCTTCCCTTCCCCTCTCTCCTTCCCTTCTGGTGCCCTTTCCTGATGCCTACTTCATCCCTTTTCCTTTCTTACATGCCTGTCTTCTAGAGTTTCTTCTCTCCTCCCAAATACTTCCCTTCCTCTGAATCTCCTCTTTGGTCCCTTTGTCCCCGCTCTCTGCTCCTCCTCCCCTTCCCTGGCCCCTGTCCAGCTCCATCCAGACTGCAGGCAGAGCTGGACTAACATGCTCACTCGCTAGCTCAGCCAACCTCCAGAGAAGTCACTCTTCGGTGGCCACCTTCCAGACCCCCTGGTCCTTTCTCCACTTATTCAGCTATTGCTCTGAAGTCTGAGGAGGACAGAGCGGGGCTGCCGCAGAATCAGGCCAGAGGAGAAACCAAACCATGTGTCCACACTGCCCCCAGTACTGCTGCTCTGAGAGCTTTCGGAGTCCTCTACAGGATTAGGATTCAGGGGCTTCTTCAGAACCGGGAGTGAAAACAGCCATAGGTCAAAAGAAGAGCTATGGCCCCCACACAAAAATAATAATCACAAATGAAAACTAAGTTAACTCTGAAGTCCCAAAGTCGAAGAATTCCCTTGAATCTGTCACTAGAAAGCACCCAAGGCCTCACTCTCTGGGTTCTGGGTGCCCTGGGAATGGCAGGAGGCTCTGACCCCCTTCCCTCTTCATTCACAACCAAAGAACGTCCTCTGAGGTGGTTTTCAAACTTCCTCTGAGAAACTGTCTGTGGGAACTGTAGGCCCTCGGCTGCTGGGACGAATGAGGGTGATGTCAGGACCTGATGGGCAGCTTTACCAGGAGATTGTGGCTTCTGGATGCAGTCCTCAGGTCCCATGGTCTGGGTGAGATCTAGGTCTTTGAGTGGAGGAGGACAGATGAGATTTCAGATTTTGAGTTGATTCTGGGATGATTAGTGCTTTGGAGGGCATTGGGTGAAGGTATTTTGCACACGGGAAGGACACGAATTTGGGGAGCCAGAGAGTGGACTGTTAAGAGCTGACCTCCATTTCCCCCAGAAACCTTGCTGCTGTCCTTATCTCTGGTACCACAGAACGTGACCTTATTTAGAACTAGAGTCCTTACAGATGCAATCACATTACAGTGAGGTTATTAGAGTGGGCCCTAATCTCCTGTAACTGACCTCCTTATGTAAAGGGAAAATCTGGACAGAGAGATGCCCCTACTGTCAGTGGTGGGCAGTGCATGAACTTCTAGAACCCTGACAGTAGTGGAAAACAGACTCAGGCTGGGCACTAGGTAAATGGGAGCTCTAGTGGAATTTCAGATGAAGATGCTGTGGACCTCGGCTTCCCAGGTCATAGTGACGTTAGGATTTCAAATTCAAGTCAGAGATGAAAGAAACATCTGGACTCGGTCCTCAGGTACACGCAGTATTCTGAACTGAGGCTAGAACCAGAGACCATTCTAATGAAAGGCCTCCACAGGTGGTCTCCGACTCAGTTTCCTCTATATTCATTCATGAAATCGCTCTGCGGGTCAACATGCAGAACAAAACCATTTAATAAAAGTGACAATGAGGAGAGGAAAGGGATGCCAGAAGGCATGTGAATGTGGAGTGAGGAAGAGCCAGGGCGGGGAGGAAAACCTGAGAATCCCTCCCTGAGGTCCTTGCTGCCAGGGAGGTCTGAGGGACTAGTTTCCACCTGGGATCCCAAGTCCAGAACAAAAGAGGCGGGGCCACGGCATGGGATGAGGGAAGGGGGTCCTCGGCACCCGCGCGTGGGAGTGCCAAACGATGGGGGCTATTGCGCTCGCTGGCGGGGGGCACCTCGCGTGGCTCCGTCCCCGGCCCGACCCGGAGGGGACCCGGGTGTGGCGCGTCGTCCAGCGTGGTCCCGCTGCCCCGGGGGTCGCGGGAGGCTGGGTCCCGACACCCCCGCGAGCTCGTGGCCCGCGCTTTCTGCTCCAGGTGAGGGCCCGGCGCGGTGTCACTTTACCTGCTTGCAGAGCGTCGTCCAGAGAAGCCATGGGGCAGGACGCGGCAGCGGGCCGCGGGAGCGGGACAGTGCGGCCTCAGGGGCTGGGCTGGAGCGCGGGAGTGCGGGGGTCCTGCAGTGCCTACGGGGCCGCAGCACAGCACAGCGGCGCTGCGCGCCCCTCCACCGCCAGCCCCTCCACCTCCTCTCAGACTCTCCCCCGCGTCCTCCGCGAGTTCACTTCCGGATTCCGCAATTAACAAAGCCCCTTCTCCCGGTCGCCCCCGCCCTAGCCCCCCTCCCACTTCGTCATGAGGCGCGGGCCCGGGGCAAGGGCGCTGGCAAAGCCCCAGGGGACTGCGAGCGTGGCCGGCGCCGGCGCTGAGCGGCCTCCTAGCCTGGCTCCCCAAGCAGCTGTCTGCTCGCTGCCTGGCTGCAAAAAGATCATCAGCCCTAAACCCCGGCTGCACTCTCGGGTCACTTCGCTGGCTTCCTGATTGGGCCCAAAGCCCGGAACCAGCTTCCCCAGCACAGGCCTGGGCTGAGAGGCCTGCCCGGGATCTGTTTGAGCAGTCTCCTAGTCTCCAGGCAGGGTCCGCCATTGCATGATGGCACCCGCGAATCACTTTGACCTGGATGTTTGGGTTTTTTGTTTGTTTTTTGGTTATTGGTTATTACATGACCTCCATGGTAGGTGCTCCACAAAGCAAGTGAAAAGAGGACGCCTGATACATACGCATATGGCCATTCTAGAAAAAGAGCTTGGGGTTCTCTTGGAAGCGCGGCATGGGTCCTTGCACTATGGTTTAATAGAAAAGGGATTATGCACCAACTTACTTAAATGAGCATAGGTTGAAATCGTTTACTGAGAATAAATATTTAAAACAGTTATATTTTAACTAAATCTATCCTCAATCATAAATCTATTACACGAAGGTTACAGGCAATTTAAATGCAATTGCACTCTCCAGGGTTTTCAGTAATCCGTGTCTGTCTTGGCACACTTAGTGGCCTCCAGCTAAAAACTCAGCTTTGAAAAATACAGAAAAGCAGCAAATGTTTACATACACTCTTGGTGACCAGAGGCGTGCTTTGTGCCTCTCATCATCTCTTTCGTGGTTCTGAGGCCCTTGGCGCTCAGTAGTTTAGTGTCTTATTCCCTGGAATAGGCCATTGAAGAAATACCAGGCCCAGAGAAGAACGTCCTGCTGGGTGTCTGAAGAAAATACAACCTTTTCGATGAAGCTTTCTGGGGAATTTGTTAGTGGTTTGGTCTGCTTCTGATAGGAAGGGAATTTTATTTTTAAAGATTTTTTTATTTATTTGATAGAGATCACAAGTAGGAAGAGAGGCAGGCAGAGACAGAGGAAGAAACAGGCTCCATGGTGAGGAGTGAGCCTGATGTGGGGCTCAATCCCAGGGCCCTGGAATCATGACCCGAGCTGAAGGCAGAGGCTTTAACTCACTCTGCCACCCAGGTGCCCAAGGGAAATTTTTTTTTAGGATTTTATTTATTTATTTGACAGACAGAGATCACAAGTAGGCAGAGAGCAGGCAGAGAGAGAAGTGGAAGCAGGCTCCCTGCTGAGCAGAGAGCCAGACATGGGGCTCAATCCCAGGACCCTAGGATCATGACCTGAGCCGAACGCAAAGGCCCAGTGAGCCAAACTCACTGAGCCATTCTGGTGCCCCAGGAAGGGAAATTTTTTTAAGAGTATTTTCTCTTTGAATCTATTTTGAGGTTTGGTTTGTGGTTCTTTCTGAATTCTCATGAAGATGGAATTTCTTCTGAGGTTGGTTGTCAGGAAACGCATATCAAATCGACCTATCTTGTTAGCAATAAATAAATAAATAAATAAATAAAAGGTCAAGTGTTGGTATAAAGCTATTATGCTTTTCAAAACCCCGAACTATAATTCATGTATCGTGGTCATTCTTTATCATATCAAACAGGAGAGAGGTGGCAGAAACGCACTTTCAGGTTAATATTTTTACAAAGAAGATTGACTTATGAACCTACTTTGTTATTTCCTTTCATTCAATTTCCCTGTACCTCCTTTTCTATGAATTGTAACGATAAACCATCATTATTTTTATTGTTGGTACGTGAGAATTAGAGATCATTGCCCAAAGTGAAAGCAGAAGGCAGGTTTATTAAAGCAACAGCACACTATCTAAGGGAGAGCAGGTGGTATTCCATGAGGTGGAGCTGGACCACACTTTGTTTTGGGATTGGATGAAGAATATTTTAATCAGCAGAGAAGGTCAAAATGACAAAGTTCCAGGATCAGAGTAAACATATGGGATTAGAAAATAAAAAATTTTAAAAAAGTTTTTTTTTCAAAGGACTTTTTTTTTTTAAAGTAATTTAAACAAAAGTCCTTTTTAAGAGACAGTTGGCTGTTTAAACCAAAAGTACAACTCACTGAGAGAATCGCCACATTATTTATTGGGGTAGAAAGGACCTGGAATGTAGAAAGACCCATTCTGCAGAGGAAAAAATAGAATCACTAACAGGCCTCATGCCTTGCACAGCCAGTGGCTAGAATCCCTGCCTCATGAGACCATTTTAAAAGCTCTACTCATAATGGAACGGAAGGTGTCATTTCCCTATAATTTTATATATGTCATTAATTCACTGTATCTGGATACAACATATTACCAAACAGATGTTCATCAAAGACTAAATCATTTTTAATGGAAAATAATATTTTGAACCTACATCTATGAATCACTTTTTCGATCTAATATTTATAGTCTCGCTAAACAATTTATCAGTTGTCGACAAAATTTAAAAAAATAGGATAAAAAGTCGTGTTTGGAAAAGTAGATTTTCTTTGAAATTTGCATTTAAATGAAAATATTTGCTGATATTTTTAAAACTTTAAATGTAATTTTATATATATCTGACCTATCAGGTGATATAAAATTTTTGAAGAAAATATGACATATTTTTTTGATCTTGGTTGAAGGTATTAATAAAGAGCAACTGTTTGTATTATTTGTATTGTGATATCTTAGTTAATGAACATGAATGATTGGAATAAAATATGTTTTTTAAAAATTTTATTTATTTCCTTGACAGAGGTCACAGGAAGGCAGAGAGGCAGGCAGAGAGAGAGAGGAATGGAAGCAGGCTCCCTGCTGAGAAGAGAGCCAACTTGGGACTCTATCCCAGGAACCTTGAATCATTACCTGAGACGAAGGCAGAGATTTTAACCCACTGAGCCACCTAGGCGCTCTAAAATATGTTCTTTTTTTTATATAGAATTATAATTCTTACCAAAATATGGAACTAACTGGAACTGAATGCCTCCTTCAAAGTCAGCTCTGAAGAAATTATGCAAGTGTAATATAGAACTATTTCAGATATGAACCAAAAACAAAGAAATGATGATAAATTCCTTAAAAGACTCAAAGTTGCTCTTGACTGGTATGTTTCAAGCTCTATTCCTGGTTTGAGGACAGGTTTTAACAGGCCTGTCACTGTAGAAATCAGCTGGATGTTTAGAGGCTATCAGAACTGTACAAAAACCTTGAAGGGGTAAAGACTTGAAAATTCTTTAGAGAGATTAGCTCCCTAAGGCATTATTCATCCACACATTTTCCTCCAAACAATTAAGGCTGATGGATGAGGGGCACCTGAGGGGCTCTCATCACGTGGGTGGTGGGTTAAGCCTCTGCCTTCATCTCAAGTCATGTTCTCTGGGTCCTGGGATCCAGCCCCACATCAGGCTCTGCTCAAAAGGAAGCCTGCTTCCCTCCCTGCTTGCCTGCCTCTCTGATTATTGTAATCTCTCTCTCTCCCTCTCTCTCTATCTCTCTCTCTGTGTCCAATAAATAAATAAAATCTTTAAAAAAAGGCTTATGGATGATAAATTATGAAAACTGCTCCCTTCAAATGATGCTTCTTCATAAGGATTTAAGAATTTAAAATTGTAAGAATTTAAAATTGAAACTTGATTTTAGGATTTATCTTATATAATAACATCAAGTGAAGCCAGTTATTATTAGTTCTGAAGTATTTGTGATTCTGAATTCTTGGCCTCATTAGTAAATTTATTTTTAAATTCTCCCATGGAGTGGTGATTGGCCTTCAGTCTTTCATTGATGTACATCATTGGGTCAAATGAGATGTGTGTGCCCAGAACTATATATAATCTTCTTTGTATTTCACTGGAGATGGCATTTCTGAGTTTTGTTCAATTGAATTTGGACAGATTTTTAATAGTCACTTCTAGAGTTGGCCCTGGAGTATATCTTCCTTTTGTTTTTTTTCTCTTCCCGATTCTCTGAAAAACCCTGACTAATTCACATTATCACAGTGATATCACAATTCAAGTTTTTCCAAACACTATAGCTGCAAAATAGAAGGAAGCTACTCAGAATGTAATGCTATTGTGAATGATTGAGAAAGAAAACATTATTATAATTAAGCTACCAGGTTTCAATGTATTTTATTGTTGCTTAGAAAATCTTAGCATACCCAGACTTTACAGATATTTGATGATCCTAAGAGGAGCTGAACTCATGGACCAAAATAACTATGCACATAAAAAGTACAATTACTTACCTAAAAAAGATGATGTGGTTAACTTTATATGGCAATCCAAGTGTTATTGGAACAGGAATATAAAAAATAGCTTAGGGGCACTTAGGTGGCTCAGTGGATTAAGCCACTGCCTTCAGCTCAGGTCATGATCTCAGGGTCCTGGGATCAAATCCTGCATCAGGCTCTTTGCTCAGCAGGGAGTCTGCTTCTCTCTCTCTCTCTCTCTCTCTCTGCCTGCCCTCCATCTACCTGTGATCTCTCTCTGTCAAATAAATAAATAAATAAAATCTTAAAAAAAAAGAATAACTGTACTTTTAAAAAATAGCTTAAAAGGGGCACCTGGGTGGCTCAGTGGGTTAAGCTGCTGCCTTCGGTTCAAGTAATGATCTCAGGGTCCTGGGATCAAGCCCCACATCAGGCTTTCTGCTCAGCAGGTAGCCTGCTTCTCTTCCTCTCTCGCTCTGCCCACCTCTCTGCCTACTTGTGATTTCTCACTGTCAAATATATAAATAAAATATTTTTAAAAATAGCTTAAAAGTATATGATAAAATAATGATATACATATACAAAGAAAAGAAAGATACTATACTGTGAATATAAATTAAGTGAAAATTGTTGAAATAAAGAATACAATAAATGGAGACTAAGATGAATATAGCTGTAAAATGAATAAGTGTGTTGGGAAAAACAAACAAACAAACAAACAAATTAATGACTTCTGCCCAAATGCAGCAGAAGAGAAAAAAAATAAAGAAAATAAATAAGTACTGGGATAAATTTTGGAGAATTAAAGAAATATAAAAGATACCAGACTTAAAATGATGCCAAACATGAGAAATCAGAAACAAAACAAAACAAAAGCCACACACAAAAAAAAAGCACTCATACAGGGCGCCTGGGTGGCTCAGTGGATTAAGCCGCTGCCTTCGGCTCACGTCATGATCTCAGGGTCCTGGGATCGAGTCCCGCATGAGGGTCTCTGCTCAGCGGAGAGCCTGCTTCCTCCTCTGTCTCTCTCTGGCTGCCTCTCCAACTACTTGGAGATTATGGATGCCTTTGGAGGACTGAGAATTTATTAGAAGATCAGTGCAGATTTCTATGGAGACATATGCCAGGAACTGATAGGTCTTTGAAAGGTCACTCTGGCTGCCTTTTGGCAAAGGGTTTGGTAAAAGGCATGTGCAGGTGTGAACACACCAGATGGGAGGTGTGTGCAGGAAATCAGGTGAGGGAGCATGGGAACTTGGTCTGGGGGTATATAAGAGAAAATAGCCTTTAATGAGTTCCACAAATTGGCACCAGCTGTAGCTTCATTACAGCACTGGAAGGGGTAGGTGGGTGTGTCCTGGAGGTTACAGAAATTACATGAGAAAAGGAAGTCTTTTTAGATCTTTTTTCCAAAAAGCAGAACTCTCACCTTATTGATAGAATTCCAGAGTGGGAACAGATGGACATGAGGACATATTTGAAATGTCTGAATATGTTCTTCGACATCTTTGCAAGTGACGAGGAGACCTTGACCTTAGGAGGCCTCGGCCTTCTTTGTAGCCAAAAAGATTTCACCTACAGATTTGGGTTCTCCCTTTTAAAGTCAAGAAGACAGTCCTTCCAAAGGACACCTCCTATCATTTTACGCTCTCAACATACCTCACTTGCTGGGATCTCCAAGACCCTCTGTTCCAGGTTGTGAGTATCCACTTTGGCCGGGCTGGTCTTGCCAAGAACACCACCACAGGAAATCTAGAGCCTTAGTGCTATTAATAACATCATCTAAGACTGTCTTTGCTGCCCTCATGGCCTCTTCCCACCATGACTCACTGAAGCTTTTTACACGTTGTATCCATTAAGCTATAGTTCCCAAAGCTCATCTTCTCTAGTGCCATTAATTTTACGGGGACCAGGCAAACCTTAAACTTGTCCCCCTTAATTGGATCCCTGTGCCCCCACAATCTCTTTGAATGCCTTTCACCATGATCCTTGAATGAGCTCTGAGACCACTGCTGGTACCTAACACTTCTTGGCACCTGTCTGTTAGGTTCTTGGAAGAGGAGGTGGCTATGGAGGTGAGTGGGGATGGGAGTGGGAGGATTTCTCCCTTCACTTCCTTTTTTGTTTTTTCAAATAATGGGTTTTGAGGGGGAGGAAAAGGTTAACCAGACCATTTATTTTCCATCTCCCATTGATAAAATGTTTACCACTCCCCATTGGAAGAATTTAGATCTTTCTTTAGAATCTCCAGGAAAATCTCCCAAACCCAGCCCACCACCATGTGGATTCAGCCATCTTCTGATTGACCTCCAGATTGTCTCCTCCTAACTGCTCAAGCCACAGGTTAAGGGCAAAATATTCAATGCCCAAGCAATTAAGTGGGGAACACGTTTATGTAAGCAATTGCATGCAGCTCTGTATCTGCATACAGGGGGTCTCTGCCAAGCCTATCCAACCTCAGCAAAACAAGAAAAAGCCCCAGCGACCTGGGGGTATATATCATTCATTCATTCCTGTGTTCAACACTCATGGCGGACCCCACCGAGACAGTGGGAGAGCAAGGACGGGAGCAATCCTGGAAGCTGAAGTCTGAGGAGGATTTCAAATTCAAGTCAGAGATGAAAGAAACATCTGGACTGGGTCCTCAGGTACACACAGTATTCTGAACTGAGGCTAGAACCAGAGACCATTCTAATGAAAGGCCTCCACAAGTGGGCTCTCACAGGTGGGCTCCGACTCAGTTTCCTGTATATTCATTCATGAAATCGCTCTGCGGGTCAACATGCAGAACAAAACCATTTAATAAAAGTGACAATGAGGAGAGGAAAGGGACTCAAGAAGGCATGTGAATGTGGAGAGAGGAAGAGCCAGGGTGGAAAAACCCAGAATCCCTCCCTGCGCTCCTTGCTGCCAGGGAGGTCTGAGGGACTAGTTTCCACCTAGGATCCCAAGTCCAGAACAAAAGCGGTGGGCCATGGCGGGAGACAAGGGAAGGGGGACCTTGGCACGCAGGCATGGGGGTGGCGAACAATGGGGGCTAGCGCGCCCGCTGGCGGGGGGGCATCTCGGGCGGCGCCATCCCTGGCCCGACCCCGTGCGGACCCGGCTGCGGCGTGGCGTCCGGCGTGGTCCCGGTGCCCCGGGGGTCGCGGGAGGCTGGGTCCCCACACCCCCGCGAGCTCGCGGCCCTCGCTTTCTGCTCCAGGTGAGGGCGGGGCGCGGTTTCAATTTACCTGCGCGCAGAGGGTCCTGCCCAGAAGCCTTGGGGCTGGGAGGGGCAGCGCGGACTCCAGGGCTGGGCTGGAGCGGAGAAGCGCATGTGCAGTGAGTCCTGTGGTTCCGCCAGTCCCGACTGGGCCGCAGCATGCACCGAGGCGCTGCACGCCCCTCCCCCGCCAGCCCCTGCACCTCCTCCCAGACTGTCCGCCAGGTCCTCCGCGAGCTCACTTCCCCCTTCGGCAATTAGCAAAGCCCCTTCTCTGGGCTGCCCCCGCCCCCGCCCCCCTCCTTCCTGAGGCGGAGGCCCGGGCCTGAGAACGGGGTGAAGCCCCGGGGGCCTGCGAGCATGGCCAGCGCAGGCGCTGAGCGGTCTCCTAGCCTGGCTCCCCAAGCGGGTGTCTGGGTGCAGCATGGCTGCGAAAAGATCATCAGCCCTAAACCCGGCTGCACTCTCGGGTCACTTCGCTGGTTTCCTGATTGCGCCAGAAGCCTGGAACCAACTTCCCCAGCACAGGCCTGGGCTGAGATGCCTGCCTGCTATTTGAGCAGTCTCCTGGTCTCCAGGCAGGGTCTGCCTTTGCATGATGGCAGACGCGAATCACTTCGACCTGGATGTTTGGGTTTTTTGTTTGTTTTTTGGTCATTGGTTATTATATGACCTCCATGGTAGGTGCTCCACAAAGCGACTGAAAAGAGGACGCCTGATATATACATATACGCATATGGCCATTCCAGAAAAAGAGCTTGGGGTTCTCACAGAAGCGTGGCATTGGTCCTTGCACTATGGTTTAATAGAAAAGGGATTATGCACCAATTTACTTAAATGAGCATAGGTTGAAATCGTTTACTGAGAATAAATATTTAAAACAGTTATCTTTTAACTAAATCTATCATCAATCATAAATCTATTGCATGAAGGTTACAGGCAATTTAAATGCAACAGCACTCTCTTCAGGGTTTTCAATAATCTGTGTCTGTCTTGGCACATGAGAATGCAAAGATAGGAAATGGTTTGTAAAAGATCATATAATAGCTTTTACTATACGGTATCAGCAATTTATCCTAAAGGAGCGGCCTCCAGCTAAAAACTCAGCTTTGAAAAATGCAGAAAAGCAGCAAACGTTTCCATACTCTCTTGGTGACCAGAGGCGTGATTTGTGTCCCTCATCTCTTTCGTGGTTCTGAGGCCCATGGCGCTCAGTAGTTTAGTGTCTTATTCTCTGGAATAGGCCATTGTAGAAATACCAGGCCCAGAGAAGAAGGTCCTGCTGGGTGTCTGAAGAAAGTACAACCTTTTAGATGAAGCTTTCTAGGGAATTTGTTAGTGGTTTGGTCTGCTTCTGATAGGAAGGGAAATTTTTTTTTAAGATTTTATTTATTTGACAGACATAGATCACAAGTAGGCAGAGAGCAGGCAGAGAGAGAAGTGGAAGCAGGCTCCCCACTGAGCAGAGAGCCAGACATGGGGCTCAATCCCAGGACCCTAGGATCATGACCTGAGCCGAATGGAGAGGCTTTAAATCACTGAGCCACTCGGGTGCCCCAGGAAGGGAAATTTTTTTAAGAGTATTTTCTCTGAATCTATTTTGAGGTTTGGTTTGTGGTTCTTTCTGACTTCTCATGAAGATGGAATTACTTCTGAGGTTGCTTGTCAGGAACCGCATATCAAATCGAGCTATCTTGTTAGCCATAAATACATAAATAAATAAATAAATAAATAAATAAATAAATAAAAGCTCAAGTGTTGGTATAAAGCTATTATGCTTTTCAAAACCCCGAACTATAATTCATGTATCGTGGTCATTCTTTATCAGATCAAACAGGAGAGAGGTGGCAGAAACGCACTTTCAGGTTAATTTTTTTTACAAGGAAGATGGACTTATGAACCTACTTTGTTATTCCCTTTTATTCAATTTCCCTGTACCTCCTTTTCTATGAATTGTAACAGTAACCCATCATTATTTTTATTGTTGGCACGTGCTTTGTGAACCATAAAGTGTATGCTATAAATGGGAGTGCTTTTCTTTTTTTGCAGTTTACAAAAAACTAATTTTTTAAAATTTATTTTTTACTGATTTTCAGCATAACCGTATTCATTCTTTTTGCACCACACCCAGTGCTCCATGCAAGCAGTGCCCTCTATAATACCCACCACCTGGTACCCCAAGCTCCCAACCCCTCGCCCCTTCAAAACCCTAAGATTGTTTTTCAGAGTCCTTAGTCTCTCATGGTTCAGGTCCCCTTCCAATTGCTCCCACCTCCCTTCTCCTCTCTAACTCCCCATGTCCATGAAAAACTAATTTAAAAACATTCATCCACCAGAGTACCCAAAGGGCTCCCACATAAACTATCTGTCGTTACATTATGTCATTCTGCTTTCGCTTCTATTGCTGTCCAAACAATGTTTTAAAACATTCTTTAAAATGGGCCTTTTTAACAAGATTTTTACAAAAGATTTAATTTATTCATTTGTCAGAGAGATAGCACAATCAGAGGGAGAGGCAGGCAGAGTGGGAAGCAGGCTCCTTGTAAGCCAGAAGCCTGATGGGTGACTCGATCCCAGGATGCTGGGATTATGACCTGAGCTGGAGGTAGACAATTAACCAACTGAGCCATCCATGTGTCCCTGAAATGGGCATTTTTGACATTTCCTGATAGCACCTACACACTCATGAATCTCAGACTCATGATATATGGGGCTAGTGGACTTGACAATCATGGAGTCAAGCATGCTGGATTTGACTCACGGGTCTGTCATTGTGAATTTGGGTGGCTTGCTAAACTTGCTACATAGAAACCCAAGCATGTAAGAATTTGCAGGATTGTGACAGTACAGTGGTATAATGTATACACAAAAATACCTAAACCAGTGTCTCTCACAAAGTAGGTCCAAATAGACCAGCTCCCTTCCTGCCTTCATTCTGTCCTTGAAATTCCGTCCCTTGGGAGAAGTTCCTACTGCCTTTGTTACAAGAAATGAACGATATTTACTACACTGTTGGTGCATAGCATGGATCAATACATTGAGTGATAGTATTAACATACTTCTTGAACTGCCCATTGCCCCCCAAGCAACAAATAAAATGTCATGCTCTGGGGAAACCAAAGTGAGAGGTCCCCAACTTTTAGGAGTTATGGACAGGAGAGAGATGCAAATACTGTGTCAGTGTAGAACCAGGGTTACTACTGTTTAAACCAGGAAGAGAATGTGTGTGGAAGAAAGGCACTGATGATGTATAAAGCCATTTGGCTGGATGGTGACTACCCTCAGACTGACAATTTGCAATGAAAGCTTCCAGGCAAATTTGAGATCTTTATTAGTGACAATATGGTTATACCCTTAAGGGGAAAAAAAAAAACCAAAAACCAAACACCAAAACACACATACACACAAACTGTTGGTCTTGTGTCTTTTCACAAATAATGACAGTTATCAGAAATTTTATCTTTAAATGGGGAAAACAGCAACGGAAAATGTATTTCATTTGATTCATCACAGAATATGGTGTTTTTGTTCATTTCACACCATTTTGGTTAAGTTTTATTTAAATTAATGCAATCTGAGATAAAATGTTAATATTCCTGAGGGTATGGACATTGTATACAAATGAACCCAGCTAAGTGGGCTCCTGGACAGGGTCTGATCTATTTATAAAAGTAGCTGGAGCTAAGTGGTTTGTTCCAGAAGAAGATAACGCCTTCCCTCCGTTGCATTTGCCTTCTACAGCCTAAGTGGGAGTTAATACGTTTGCTTGTCTCCTGAAATTTTGTCCAGAGTGTGTTAAAGCAATCATAGGGGACCTGGGTGGTTTTGCCGTCTGCCTTCTCATAACAATGCCCCAGTTTTCTCCTGGAGAATCAACGTTCCCGCTTTCAGTCCATGCACTTAGGCAGCGGCAACTTCACACTGGCTCCTGACTCTAGCAGTGGCATGTCACCCACTAATGGCCTTTGAGAACATCACTGAGTGAGCCGTGAGTTTAGTCGATGCACCAGACCTTTGCTGGGTCGGTGAGGAGGTGGGTCTCTGAATAACTAGCCCGAGATCCACTTGTGTGTGGTGGAACAAACGAGCAGTGATGTGTTGGCCAGAGTGCCCATCCTAGAGAGCCCTGAATGCCAGACAAAAGCATTTGAGACTATTTTTTCAGGCAACAGGAAGCCAGGAAGCTAGTTTTGAAAAGCAGCACATGAAAATGTGTGTTTTGGGAAGATTAGTCGGGCAGCTGTGTGTACGATAGGGTGGAGGGAGGAGAGAACGCAATCCCTGAGTGCATTTAATCTTTATGATGCAGAGTAATTTATTATGAAGTTGAATTTGCATCCTTATCCAAACGTAAGGGAAACTCCTGTCCAAAACTGTAAATGTTTTTTGGTTGCCTTTATTTTTTTAAAGATTGTATTTATTTATATGACACAGAGAGAGATCACAAGCAGGCAGAGAGGCAGGCAGAAAGAGAGAGAGAGATGCAGGCTCCCGGCTGAGCAGAGAGACTGATGCAAGGCTCGATCCCAGGACCCTGAAATCATGACCTGAGCCAAAGGAAGAGGCTTAACCCACTGAGCCAGCCCGGTGCACCTGGTTGCCTTTTTAAGCATTCCTTGTCTCACATGAAGTGATTACAAATTTGCAGATGTGCATTAAAATGATGTATTCCAAAAGTGTTAACAGAGGAATTAAAAAACTTATTAAGTAAAATATTATCATTTTTGTTGATTTGAAGCCTCTTTGACAAGGGACATAGCATTCTGGTGCATATATGTAAACATGAATAATTATTTTTTAAAAAATCTTTATGTATTTATTTGACAGAGATCACAAGTAGGCAGAGACAGGCAGAAAGAGGGAGGGGGAAAAAGGTTCCCCGCTGAGCAGAGAACCTGATGTGGGGCTTGATCCCAGGTCCCTGAGATCATGACCTGAGCTAAAGGCAGAGGCTTAACCCGCTGAGGCACCCAGGTGCCCCTAAACATGAATAATTCTTAAAGGTTCCTCTACTCACTTATATAGAAGCCCTTTTCCAAACAGAAGATTAAATCTCTCTTGGCTACTCCTATCAGCTTATTGTGAATTATTTTCCATCCAGAAGCATGAACTAGAAAACCACAGTTTTTACACAGTGTTTGGTTTTCCACCAAGAGAATCACAGACTTTGTGGTGATTCAGTGTGGTGTGTTGCTAAAAGCATTTCCAATGCTGTGGATACAAGAGGGTAGTGCAGAGAGGTAAGGAAACAGGAGAAAAGGTATGGCTCTCTAATGAGCACTTTATTCTAGAATTTTCCTCCAGCCTTGGGAGCTCACCACTCACAAGTGTGTGCTGGTGCCTTGATCTCCTGGGCCACAGTGCTCAGCATCTTCCAGCTGCTTTTTTAGTGAATACATATGTAACAATTGATTTCTTGCCCTGGACTTAGAGAGAAAAATCTGTTCAGAGGGATGGACACTCTGAACCAACACCAGAAAACACTCTCTGTAGTCTTCTTGTTAAATGAAAAAATAGGGTTAAACCACTTTTGACAGTCTACTACGTACAGCAAAATGTAAATCTTAATTGAAATATGTCCTCTCAGCTGTGCTTAAGCAACTGAGTCCTGAGCTTTTCAGGTTTTCAGTCTGAAAGAGTACACCTCTGGTGCTCTGAAAGGGAAGAGAAAGGACACCCTGTTCTCCATATAAATTAAAGAAGAGAAATCTGTGCATTTAAGTGGGCCATATAAAATTCATCAAGCAATTATCTCCTAACTCCTTCCTATCCAAATTACCTGATATGCTGTCCCTACTCCTTTATTCCACGTTACTGCCTTTTCCAGGATTCTGCCTCACATCACAACATGTCTTCTGTTATTTCCTTCTTGCAAGCTAGTTTTGTTTTCTCCATCTAAAAAAATCAACAATCATTGTGTATTTCAATTCCCATTTTACTCAAATGCATTGATTCTTCTTATCTATTACTCTTTTCTCATACTCAGTGTCTTTTTCTTTATGGGGTTTATACTTTGCTTTTCCCCATCCTTTACTGCCATTATATAATCAAATCTAATAACTTCTTAGAGAAAGTTAAAAATTCCTGCATAGCCACACCTGAACACAAAGTCCCTGATTTTTAGCAAACCTATAAGATAGTCAGACATCCATTCAATTTCTTCTTTTTAAGATTTTATTTATTTATATAACAGAGAGAGATGACAAGCAGTCAGAGAGGCAGGCAGAGAGAGAGAGGAGGAAGCAGGCTCCCTGCTGAGCAGAGAGCCCGATTTGGGGCTCGGTCCCAGGACCCTGGGATCATGACCTGAGCCGAAGATAGTGGCTTAACCCACTGAGCCACCCAGGCGTCCCTCCATTCTATTTCTTAACTGAGTCTCAAATGCATCCTGAGTTCTAACCTAAACCTAAGTTCTACTTCTTACACGTTGTTATATGACCAAATTCTTTCAGTTCAGTATTTTGTAACATTAAAATATTAATCAATTGATACTTTGTCTGTGTATTTCTATGAAAATAATTTGAATACTGTAGATTTATTGTTATATTTATAAATTTATAATCAAAGTTTCATCAGTTGAAGTTTTTGGAAATTTCAGATATAATGATTAACCTAAAATGATACTGCCTCAAATCCCTCTGATATCAAGGCCCAACACCTGATTATAGCCAAACCTGTGGTGGATAGTTCCATGGGAAATTGCAGTTACTTAACACTGATAGCATCTCATGTTCTCTCTCTCATTTTAGAATGTGTCCAATACAACCCAAAAGTGTAGGAGAGTTAATGTCCTCTGAGGACAGCTCTCAGTGAAGTGGAAATAAGAACCATAGATAAAATTGCCAGTTTTCGGGTCTTCATGAGGACAACTTAAAGAAGTTTCTCGGGACCTTTCAGTAAAAGCAAGCCTTCATTTTCTATCCACAACAATTATATCAACAATGTACCTCTTTGACAAAGTTGCTTCTTCACTGTATCACTTTCCCATTCTTTTCTACCTGGGATAATCTCCCAGATAAACTAACAGTACTCAAATCCTTTGTCCTACTCTTTGCTCTCAGGATAAATGGAGCCAAAAGACTTAGATTAATATCAAGTTCTGAATGGGATCTTAGAGCTATTTCTGTCCAGATTTCATAAACATAGGGACCTTTGAATTATCAGGCTATAAATAAGTTCTAAATGGAGGGGGCAAAAGCAAAAAGTAGAAATTTTTATGTTTGATTTTTAATCATGATTAATTGACTTTATTGATTATTAAAAATACTAACATTATAAAAGTGTGGATCTTTGTAAAACAATGTCATAATGTAAGAAATGAGTTGCATAGTCCTTTTGAGAATATTAAACCAAGTGTTCAGGTGCCATCTAATTTCTTGTTTAATCCAGAACTTTGGTGTGCATTATCTTGAGGAATAGGATTTTGAAGTCCAGACAGACTAACAGAAAACTGATCCAAATGTGTGTGTTTATATTTCTGCTTTTGTTGTAAAAATCAAAGTGTGATTGCTGGTTTAAAATGGTAAAACTAATAATGTTCATGGATTCTATTATAAATTTTCTAATTGTATGGGAAGAATCCGATAAACATAGAATTAATTGATTTGCAAATCCTCAAAGAGCTACAGGATCAGGTAGTGGTATGTTCTGATTCAACAGCATCATAATGCAGCATTTTATATGTGTGGCTAATGGATATTTTCATGAATGTTTGCTAGCTAGTCAGCCAATACAGAGAAATATTAGGTAGGGTAATTACTCACAGTTGTGTTGAATAAAATGAGAGAAAATTATCAAATGACACTAATAATAATAAACCTATAGCAGGCTAAATAATTCAATGATAATTACAAGTATTAATCTAGCTTTCTTCCCTGATTATGACTCTTCTCTCCTTTATCATAATGGGAGTAGCAGATTGTCTGCAATGAATTGTGAAAACCCAGCAGTGACTTTGGCAGTGAAGGCCTCCCATCAATTTTGATAGGTTAAAATGATTCTGGTTGGTCTTGAGCAAATGTGTCAATTTTTTTTTTCTGTGTGTGTCATAAAAGAAAGAAGCAATAGTAAATTCTTGCTGTTATACCATGGAGCCACTAAAATCATACTGCCAACAAGAGGCTGTTGACAACGTAAGTGTAGTTAACTGTCTTGAAATACTAGGCCTGGAAATAAAATTCCAATATTTCACATAACCTCCTTTTTTTTTAAACAAAAAAACAAAACAAAACAAAACAACTATACTGCTTACATTTAGGGCCCTGCTGTTATGTAACTATTTTTGAACATGTCTACTGTAAAGTATATATATATATTTTGTTTTTCTGTGCAATAAAGTCATTTAGAGATAAATTTGGATTGCAAATTATTATGGGGGAGGCATGGTATTTGTGGCTAGTCTTACAAGTAAAAAGGACTAAAAGAAAGAAGAAAAACATTTTTTATTACAGCATATTTACATCTGTCCAAAGTACTTATTTACTATAATACTGACTAATGTATAATACTGTACACAAAGAAAGAAGTTAAATGAGTTATAATTCAGTCGAAGTATAGCTGGCCATTTTAAAACTTACCACTAAATCTTTATGGTATGAAATGTGATATATGGCAATCTGGTCCATTTCATTACATCAGGTCATTTGTATGTTCTTATTACCATTTTGATAGCATAGCACATTTTAGAACCCAGACACTTTACAATGGAACTATGATGCCTGTATTTTCAAAAGTATAGACATACATGAAGCTATGAGGTCAAAAATGATGAATGTCCGTAGTACCATATAGACTCAACAAATAAAAGTGTCCAAGGCTCTGAGTGAGATTTATGAATATTGTGTAAGATTAGGCCAACATGTGGTTTTGATATAAATAATCTCTTCTTAAATTGGAATTACAGTCGTTGAGTACAGTGTTGAAAATGGCAGATAGATTTTAGCGATCTTTGCTCACTAGGGAAAATGGAAAAATGTTTAGTTTGGTCAGATTTTCACTTAACTTCTGAAAAATCTTACGTTTGAGAGAACCCTTCTGAAATAAGAATCCTTAAAGACATAACCCCTTTGGCACAAGTTTTCAAGAAACTTGTTTGATGCTGTAGACAATTATATGGCACACGTACTGTTCTAGATGTTTCATGCCAATAATATGTAAGCCATACCAAGGCTACATATACATATAGAGATGTTCCTCAGTGTGGAGAGCCATCCAGCAGATGCAAGGAGTCACGTAGACGGGAGTGCCTGAAGATTGAGGAACTGAGAATGATTGGTTTAGGAGGATGTGGGTGCGCTCTTGGCTGACGCACACAGCACCAGGAGCCAAGAGATAAACGCATGATCACCGCTAGAGAACAATAGAGTCCTGTATGGTTACATAAGGGTCCACAAGGACATTGCGTGCACGGCGTTATGATTGGCCAAATAGGGGGGCGAGAACGGGTGAACTTCGTGGATAAATACTGTTGTAAGTGCTTGGTGCGGCGCGGCCGCCATTAGCATTAGTAATAAAAGAAGCTTGCCACTCACCTCGTCTGCGGGTCGTTCTTGCGGGCCGAGAGCGACACCTCAGATTACAAGGGGGCTATGTACAGAGACACACATAAAAAATTGAAAATGCATTTAATACCCCTAAACTATCAAATATCATAGCTTACCTTAAGCTTACTTAAACATACTCAGAACACTTACATTTGCCTGCATTTGGGCAAAATCATCTTAAGCAAAGCCTATTTTATAACAATGTATCAAATATCATATGCAATTTATTAAATATTACACTAAAAAAAGAAGAATGTTTATATATAGAATGGTTGTAAGAATATCAGGTGTTCACCCCTGTAATCTTCTAGCTGACTGGGAGCTGTGGCTCACTGCCCCTGCCCAGCATCACAAGACGGCACCATACCACATGTCACTGGCCCTTTTTATAAAGACCCAAATTCAAAATTCAAAGTACAGTTTCTACTGAATCACTTTCACTTTCACATCATTGCCAAATATATCATAAGTTGCATCATTGTAAATCAGGAGCCATCTGATTTGAAAGTTAAATCACAGTCACCCATATACACACAAAAAAAGGCCTTCATGTAGGGCCATTTATGTATCTCTAAACAACATAGCATGACATATCAACGGCAAAAAATTGATGCGAAGGGGACAATTGCTTTGCGTCAGTACTCTGAGCAGTAACATACATGGCCTTACTCACCTAGCAGAACTCCAGAGCTAGCTGATGGCAAGGAATTTTACAAATGTTTGCTGAACAGCTTAAGCACTATTATTTTCTGTTTTATTTATCTGTTTTGTAAAGATATGTTAATTTATTTTATTGACTTATTACAAAACCAAATAATTTCCTCTTATTTAAGTGGCAGGTAAATAGAATTGTCTTTAATTTAAATCAAATGTCTTTTTAGGGAAAATATACTAAAAATTCTGAAACTTGTATTGCTTATGAATCTTTTATTGGAATCCTTATCAAGTTGTATTTTTCAAGTTTTTCCTAAATAATCTTCAATGAATTGAAAATATTTTTTGGATTTTATTCGAGGCTATTAACACACAATTTCACTTTGTTAAATATAGTGCTAAACGTTCAACCAAAACGTTGTGTGTGTGTTTTTTTTTTCCACTACCACATCCTCCATCTACTGACTGGATTCTCTCCCCAACTAGCACATATATACCATTGTCTATCTTTAGGATAAGTAAGGGTCATCTTTTGTCTTTATTCTATTCCTCATATGCTTCTGAACTTGTTGAATTTTAATATAGTCACACCATAAGCATCACATATTTGATTCCCCTTTAAATAGTAAACAGTGCACAACCAGAGCATACCTTCAAAGCTATCAATAGACTTACTCTGATATATTATTTTTGTATTTTTGTAAATTAAAATAATTAGATTATAGAACAAGAGTTTCAGGTGGTAGGTGTTGTAAGTTTTACCCAAACTGATTTTGTCAAACTCGTTTTTGTCATCATATATGTCAAGTAGTTTTCTCAGGTTTATTTTTAGAATACCCTTGTATAATGAATATTTACACTGATATCTAGTATAAAAATCTTGCAATTTATTTTAGAAACATTAAGATATTGAAAATCAGTCTATTTCTTTAATTCATTAAAGACATTTTTGGCTTGTTTCCAGTACTTTCTTACTGGTTAAAAAATGAATTTGAAGTAGTCTGAATTTCATTATTATATGGCACTTTCCCTTTGATGAATACAAAGATGATATTCTATATTAGCTATCTGAGAAGAATTCATATTTTTAATTTTATTTATTTGTAAGAGTGAGAGTGAGAGAGAGCACAAGCAGGGGGAGCAGCAGGGTGAGGGAGAAGCAAACTCCCGGCTAAGCAGTGAATCAGTTGCAGAACTGAGTCCCAGGACCCTAAGATCATGACCTGAGCTAAAGGCTCAGGCATTTAACTGACTGAGCCACCCAGGTGTCCCAATCTGAGAAGAGTTCTGCATGTAATTCCTATTCATATGAAGTTTAAAGTCTAGGTAATTAACTTAATATTTTAGTGGCTATTACATAGATAGCACTATGTTCCAGGCAGAGAGTAAGTAAGAAATATTAAATCAACCATATTCTATGCATTCTAAATGAAAATAATTAATCAATCATAATAAATCCTTCTATTTATGGAATATCAACTTATAAGCTTTCCTCCATATGAACAATGCCAAATACCAGAATAAAGGGCCATCTAATACAAATAAAGGATAGAATTAAAGAATTCTGGTAAGCCATTTAATTTTGAAAAATGGTGCTATATTGTTGCTGAGTTGTGGTTTTCAGTTACATAATATCTGATAAGTGTAGAAGTAACATGAGTGTTACGTGAGATGAGAAATGGTATATAATTAAGATATTTTTAAAAGTACAGATAAATACAAATTTGTAAACATAGCATTATGGAGGAATAAAAATAAATGATAGCTACACACTCTAAAGTGAATATATCTTGGAAAGTTAATAGAGAAGTAAAACAAGGACAGTGCAAAAAGTATGGTACATTTTTATGAAGTTCAAACAAATTCTGTGAAACCGTAGATGGACTTAAAGATACTATTATGTATCAAATATTGTAAAAATTAAGCAAGGAAATAGCAAACATAAAATAACCAAAGCATACAAACTTGGGTAGATACAATAGGTGTGATCATGTTCTACTTCATAAAGAGATGAGTTAATAGATAAATAGAAGTAACTAGACTTTTTAGAAGTTAATAAAACTTTGCCTGTTATTTCTTAGCTATATAAAATATATGGTTTTCTAACAAAAATGCTTATCTTAAAAATATTTAAAAATAAATTTCAGGCTACTCATAAGGTTATATTTACTATCCCACTGAAGGAAAAGCTGGTTGTTGTAGTTGTAGTTGTTTGTTTGTTTTAGTCCCCTCCTAGTTTTTATTATTATAATGTGGAATGAGGAATGTTAGATTGAAAAGTTAGACAAAAATCATTACTTGATTCACCTCCTGGTACAGCAGATGGAACTCCTGAAAATATGCCCTTTTGCCTTACGGAAGAGTAACATTTATGCTTACTTCTGAAACATACTTGGCGGTGGCCCTAAATAGTGACACCATAGTAAACATTTTGAATATTTTCAAGTAATTTTTATAGTCACAGGGCTCCAAAAGGCACTGCTGGTATCTTAGCAGGTATTTCAATAAAGCTAAAAGTTGCCTGACTGTTTAAAAATATTAACAAGGCACAAAACATGGCAGAAGTACTGTCCTCAGATAATTTTTTCCATATGCTCCTGATTCCAGACATGAAAGTTATTTTTTTAATTTTTCGTTATAAAAGATTTTATTTATTTATTTGACAGAGATCACAAGTAGGCAGAGTCAGGCAGAGAGAGAGGAGGAAGCAGGCTCCCTGTTGAGGTGAGAGCCCGATGTGGGACTTGATGCAAGGATCCTGGGATCATGACCTGAGCCGAAGGCAGAGGCTTTAACCCACTGAGCCACCCAGGCGCCCGACAAGTATTTTTGATAGATATATATACAGTGTATTTTCCAGTTATAAGAAAAATGGTTCTGCTATTTTTAACCCTTTTTAAAAATTACATAATTTTTTTAAATTAAAATTTTATTTTTTAATGTTTTACATTTCTTTTCTTTTTTTTAAAGATTTTATTTATTTATTTGACAGACAGAGATCACAAGTAGGCAGAAAGGCAGGCAGAGAGAGAGAGAGAGAGAGAGAGAGAGAGAAGCAGGCTTCCTGCGGAGCAGGGAGCCCGATTCAGGGTTCGATCCCAGGACCCTAGCCAAAGGCAGCAGCCCAAACCTCTGAGCCACCCAGGTGCCCCAATGTTTTACTTTTCAATATACTACTTAGAATATAAAACCTATTCTAATTGGTAACAAGTTTACCGTTTAAAAAATGGTAATTTTCTCATTGTGTCTTCCCCTCTCGTTGCTTTATTTTGAATAAAAAATTTCACAATAAACATAACTGATGCTTTCCTTTTGATAGTCTCTCTGTTGGTCATATTGTACATGAGCCATGACAATTAGTCTTCCAAAATTTATTGATGTTTGTTGATATGTTTTATCATAACTAATTTTCCCTCCCTTATCTAGATTCCCCAGCTTTCAGACAGGTGGACACTTCAATAAACCATACCCAAGGGATGTATCAAGTACTTCTTAGACATCTCTCAGATCCCTGAGGTCTCATTTTGCTTAATATTAACAAACTTATTTTAACGTTTATATGGAGAGGCAAAGACTCACAATAGTCAACAGAGTGTTGAAGGAGAACAAAGACTGAGGACTGCCTTCAAAGTTTACCATAACGATGGGGCGCCTGGGTGGCTCAGTGGGTTAAGCCTCTACCTTCGGCTCGGGTCATGATCCCAGGGGCCTGGAATTGAGTCCCACATAGGGCTCTCTGCTCATCAGGGAGCCTGCTTCTCCTCATCTCTCTCTCTGTCTCTCTACCTATTTGTGATCTCTCTCTCTGTCAAATAAATAAATAAAATCTTTTTAAATAAGTTTACCATAATGATAATTGTAAGCAAGATATTGTAATACCACAGAAAGACTAGATTAAAGGAACAGAATATATATTATCAATTATATTTTATATTTAATATAAAAGCAAAAGCAATACAAGAGAGCAAAATACAATCTTTTAAACAAATGGTTCTGGAGTAATGGTGAAGTTAAATGTAAAAATATAAAATAAAAATAAAATAAAATAATAAAATAAAATAAATCCAGGCAGATATCATACACTCTTCACAAAAATTAACTCAGATTGGATTATAAACCTAAACATGAAACATGTAGAAGCTAATATAGAAGAAAATTTAAATGACCTTGGTTTTGGCAATAACTTTAGCTACAAAAGCACAAGCACTGAATTTAAAAATGTCTACTCTGTGAAACAGAATGCCAAGAGAATGAAAAGGCAAAGCACAGACTATGAGAAAAAATTTGCAAAATACATATCTGGCAAAGGACTGTTAATCAAAACTACACAAAGACCCCTTAAAACTCAACAATGGGGGAAAAACCTGATTATAAATGAGCCAAAGACCTTAGCAGATACCTCACAAAAGAAAATATTACAGATGGCAAATAAGCATATAAAAAGATGCTTCACATCATATGTCATCAGGAAAATGCAAATTAAAACCAAAAGGAGACACCAGTACATACCCAGAATCCAGAACACTGACAACAGAACACGAAATGTTGGTGAGGATGTGGAGCAACAGGAATGTTCTTCCATGTCTATTGAGAATAAAGAATGGAAAACAACTTGGCAGTTTCTCACAAAACTAAACATATTCTTGCCAGATGATTCAGCAGTAGCAGTTCTTGGTATTTATCCAAAGAAGATGAAATCTATACCCACAAAGATGTCTATAGTAGTTTTATTCATAACTGACAAAAGCTTGGAAGCAACCAAGATATCCTTCCATAGGTGAAAGGTCAAATAAAGTGTAGTACATGCAAACAATGGAATATTATTTAATGCTAGAGAAATGAATTACCACGCCATGAAAAGATATGGATATAAATTTTTTTTAAGATTTTATTTATTTATTTGACAGAGAGAGTTCACAGTAGACAGAGAGGCAGGCAGAGAGAGAGAGAGGGGAGCGGGCTCCCTGCTGAGCAGAGATCCCGATGCAGGACTCGATCCCAGGATCCCGAGATCATGACCTGAGCCAAAGGCAGTGGCTTAACCCACTGAGCCACCCAGGGGCCAAATATGGATATAAATATTTACTAAATATTTGATTTTAGGCTTCTACCAGTCTATCAATACTATTAGTATATTTTAACAGTGAATGCTCAGCATTCATGAATTTACCTAATAAAATATTTTGGGTTCAATATTTTAAATACTTCAACCTCTATGATTATATTCCTAATAATTTTGAATTGGGGTAAATAAACCTTAATTTTTTTGTAACTTGTTTCTTATTGCAAAAGAGCTCAATGAAATTTTAGAAAATACAAATTTACAAAAAAAACGTTTAGTTTACTATTGCCAAATAACTTAAAACTTTATCTTATATTCAAATACATATATTTTTCTAAATTGATTTATATGCTACTGAAACCAAAAACTTTTAGTTATACTAGATTTCATATCATGCAATCAATGCCAGAAATCCATCTGGCGATGACTTGTCTTAAATAGAGTTAAGATGGGTGTTATTACAATGCAAGATGGAAACAAAGATAGTATAACAATTGAGTGTTACATAACTTTTCTGTTTTGATCAAGTTACTAATCTACAAAAGGGTTTTATCGGTGACAGGCTTGGGAATTTAACAAAACTTTTAAACTAGCATGTGCAACTCATTCCTAGAAAACAACACAATCAATAGCACTTTCTTTAGATGAAATCATGACTATTTCTCCATTTGAATGGAAAAGGTAGCAACCCCAATAAGTTTATTGAACATGAAAAGTTGAAATGCTATAATGCTCCTAAGGAATTAAATGATCCAGTCATGAATTACAAAAAAAGGATATAAATTACCAAAGTGTTTGTATAATTGGAATGTACAACTGCCCATTATCATTCAATAGTGTAGGCTTGTACAAGAACTCTATAAAAGAACTCCACTTCTAAACCGTGGAAAATATGTTCCCTTTCCCCCTATATACAACTATTAAGCCATTCATTTAGCTTTTAAAATATCCACTTAATACAGGCTTTTTACTCATTTGAACAGGCAGCAGGGCTCTATTCTTATTGCTTACATCTGAAGGATAGACTTCTAGCGTAAGAGGTAAAGTCCATAAAGGAGCCCAATCATAACAACAAAATACAGTTTAGTGAGCCCTTACAATCTGCCAGCTACCTTTCTGAGAATACTTCAATTAATAAAACATATAAAATACCTGACCACAAAGAGCTTACATTCTTTTGAAATATAATAGTGAAATAAACCAATAATAGAGGGGCACCTCAGTGGCTCAGTCCATTGAGTGACTGCCTTTGGCTTGGGTCATGATCTCAGGGTCCTGGGATGTAACTCCCCAGCAGGCTTTCTAGGCAGTGGGGTGTTTTCTTCTTCCTCTGCGCCCCCTCCCAATTCTCTCTCTCTCTGTCTCCAATAAGAAAATAAACCAGTAATAGAATAATGATTGATGGTTGATGGTGATAAGTGTTACAAAGAAATACAAGAAAGGTAAAAGCCATTGGAGAATGCTGAGATGAAAGTTAATTTTATTTTGTGTTGGGTGGTTATATCTCATTTATGAGATGTTATTTGCACAAAGACCCAGGAAGTGAAGGAGGGTGTTATACAAATATTAAAGAAAAAGATTGCTCTAGGCAGAGCAAGTAAGTATATAGACTTTGTGTGAACAGCTGGTCTGTTACTTTTGAGGAAAAGCAAGGAGGCCAATGAGGAGTTCATAGTGGTGGAGAGAGGAAGAACGTATTGATGCATGACCTTCTAGTACATTGAAACGCCTTCAGTTTTTATTTAATATGAAAGGGGAAGATACCAAAAGACTTTCAACAGCAGAATAAAATCATCTGACTTGATTTTTAGGTTAAGTTGCTGTACCAAAATAAATTTGCAGGGAGAAAGGAGTGCAGTATGTGTGGAAGTGGGGTTATCAATCAAGTCAATAATTCAGGAACATACGATGGTGTTTTTAGCATGCTGGGTGGTAATAGAAGTGGTGATTTATGGTTATTTTTTAAAGATTTTATTTATTTATTTGACAGAGAGAGAGATCACAAATAGGCAGAGAGACAGACAGAGAGAGAGATGAGGAGAAGCATGCTCCCTGCTGAGCAGAGAGCCCTATGCAGGACTCGATCCCAGGCCCCTGGGATCATGACCTGAGCCGAAGGTAGAGGCTTAACCCACTGAGCCACCCAGGCGCCCCGAGGTATGGTTTTTATTTTGTATATATTTTGATGGTGAATATTCTGGTTAACAGGATGGAGTATGTGCAGGACAGACAATATCAACATTTATTTTACCTGCACAAACAGAAGGGTGGAGTCTTCATTCCCTGATATGGAGAGAACTCTGAGTTCAAATGTTCTTTCTGATTAAATGGCATAGTGATGATGAGGATTTAGTCAGACAGTGAAAGAGAGCAGTAAGCATAGTGTTAAGCGGTAAGACATTATAATACATTTGAACATCAAAAAACGTTGTGTTGGATCATCTGTTTATGTGAGTAAATAAATAAATAAATAAAGCTTCCTGGGATTCTGATAGAGGTAAAGAAGACTACTATATGATCCAAAGGGGCACGTGCACCAAATGTATATAGCAGCAATATCCACAATAGCCAAACTATGGAAAGAACCTAGATGTCCATCTACAAATGAATGGTATATATATATATATATATATATATATATATATATATATATATATGGTTTTATACGATGGAATACTATGCAGCCATCAAAAGAAATGAAATCTTGCCATTTGCGATGACATGGATGGAACTAGCGGATATTATGCTTAGCAAAATAAGTCAACCAGAGAAAGACACTATCGTATGATCTCCCTGATATGGTGGTGCAATATGGGGGTTTGGGGGATAGGAAAAGAGTAAATGAAACAAGATGGGATCGGGAGGGAGACAAACCATAAGAGACTCTTAATCTCACAAAACAAATTGAGAGTTGCCGGGGGGGTTTTGAGGGTAGGTAGAGGGTGGTGGGGTTATGAACATTGGGGAGGGTATGTGCTGTGGTGAGTGCTGTGATGTGTGTAAACCTGGCGATTCACAGACCTGTACCCCTGGGGATAATAATACATTTTATGTTAATTTAAAAAAAGAAGAAGAAGAAGAAGATTACTATAAATCAAATGCTATGGTTTTCAGCAAAGCGTGTGTAATCAGGCATATTTTATTAAAGTAACCAAGTAAAATGATGGTCGAAAATTGGAATAACAGAAAACATAAAAATCAGAGATTTTAAAAAGAGATATGGGACAGTGTAGAGAATATAGTCAATGATATTATAATAGTGTTATATGGTGAGAGACGGTGGCTATATTTGTAGTGATCATAGAATAATGTATGGAGATATTGGAAACCTGAAACCAATGTAACACTGAATATCAACTATACTCAAATAACAAAATAGTAAAAATAAAACATTTTAATTTAAAAAGATAAAAAGAGGGACAAGAATTTGAAAAGTGAATTTCAAAAAGAGTAAAGATGAGGCTAAGACATACTCTGAACCTTGAGGAAAACACCATTTTGAAAATTCTTCCCATTTTGAGAAAACTCAAATGAATCAATAGCATAAAAGAACCCATTTTAACTGAGAGATGTAATGAATGCTCAAGAAATAATTTTATGACAGGGTAATTCTAAACTATGAAACAGCACAGGGAAACCAGGGGAAATACCTGGAAGCAAAATAAACTATACTGAAAATAAGAATTAGGAAAAAGATAAATGATGAAAGATAAGAAAATTAGCCCTGTGACAGAGACCTAGTGAAGAGAATTTTTAGCTTGTGGTTTAATGTTTTTGAGGATAATCTAGAGTTCATAACTGCCTTGAGACAGGCTGGTTGTAGGCAGTTTAGGCAGACCCCTAAGAAGGGCTACTTTGGGCAGGTGGTGTTGGAGGAGGCCGTTGGGCTGGACAAAGACAAATCCAACCATTTGACTAAAGTGTCTGTGAAGATGTTGAAGTCAGATGCAACAGAGAAAGACCTGTCAAACCTAATGTCAGAAACAGAGATGATGAAGATGATTGGACAGCACAAGGACACCATCACCCTGCTGGGTCCTGAACACAGGACGGTCCTTCGTACACTCTCACGGAATATGCCTCGAAAGACAACATACAAGAGTACCTGCAGGCCCAGAGGCCTCCTGACCTGGAGTACTGTTACAATATCAGCCACAATGCAGCAGAGCAACTCTCCTCCAAGGACCTGGTATCCTGTGCCTATCAGGTAGCCTGAGGCATGGAGTACCTTGCCTCCAAGAAGTGCATACACCAAGACCTGGCCACCAGGGAAGTGCTGGTGACAAAGGACAACATGATGAAGATCTCAGACTTCAGCCTTGCCAGAGATATCACCACATCAGTTACTATAAAAAGACAACCAACAGTGGACTGCCTGTAAAGTGGATGGTCCCTAAGGCCATGTTTGTCCAGATCTACATCCACCAGAGTGACTTCTGGTCTTTTGGGGTGATCCTGTGCAAATACTTCACTCTGGAAGCCTCCCATATCCTGGAGTGCCTGTGGAGGTGGTTTTCAAGCTGCTGAAGGAGTCATTTGATGGATAAGCCAATAAGTGCACCAGAGAGTTATACACAATAATGAGGGGTGGCTGGCATGTGGTACCTTCAAGCTGCTGGTAGAAGACCTGGATCATACTGTGGCCTTGACCTCCAACCAGGAGTACTGGACCTGTCCTTGGCCCTGGAATAACACTGTCTATGCTTTCCCTACACCCAAAGCTCCACCTGCTCCTCAGAGAAGAATTCCACCTTCTCCTATGTGCCGTTGCCCAGGGAGGCCTATCTGCCCTGACACCCAGCCCAGCTTGCCAATGGTGGACTCAAATGATTAGTATATTCTATTACTCCTGTCCAGATTCTGTCTTAAGCTGTAACCCTTACCCCAAACCCTCCCTGCCAGACTCACTGCCTTCTCCTTTGTCCCTTTCCTACTGGCAGGAGCCAGCTGCCTACCTGAGGCCTTCACCCCTTGAAGTTCACCTCTCTTCCCCTTCCTCTTCCTCCTCCTTACAACCTGCTCATGAAAGAAAGGCACATAGAGGCAGGTAATTGCTCGTGGATACTTCTTTCCCTCCCATATGTTGGACCAAGACTCTCCCTGGCATCTGGTACTGCCTGGATGTTGAGGGAGTGGGAGATGAGGCATGCCAGTGAAAGCTGTCAGAGCTTTCCTGTTTTGGTTTTGTCTGCTTAGCGTAACATGTAAGACAGAGTTCTGGTGGCAGTGACCTAGTCCTTGGGCCTTAGCTCTAGCAAGGGGACGTCAACTGCTCAGGGCCTTGGCTAAGAGCAACCCCTGCTCCAGAGATATGGTGCCAAGGGCTTATTAATTTTGATACTAATTTGCTTTGCTGACCAAATACCTGGTATCAAAAGATGGGAAGGCAAAGACTGGAAGCAGTGTTGTGACCATGGGGTCCAGCCCCAAACTATGAAGAAAACACAAAGTGTATAAATCTGAGTAAGTATATATTCACACACCACTTTAAATAGGTTGTTATCAAAGATTTAATCAATGGGTAATATGCTCCTCATGGCTGGGAAGCATCAGTTGCCATATATTAAAAACAAAGAAAAGCTGTGTCTGGGTGGCTTCCTCCATAAGTGTCCCTTCTTTTCAGGTCATGATCCCAGGGTCCTGGGATGGAGCTCCACATCAGGCTCTCTGCTCAGTGGGAAACCTGCTTCTCCTTTTCCCTCTGCCCTGCTTATAGTTCCTCTTCCTGTCTCTCTGTCTGTCAAATAAATAAAATATTAAAAAAAAAAGAGAAAGGGGCACCTGGGTGGCTCAGTGGGTTAAGCCGCTGCCTTCAGCTCAGGTCATGATCTCGGGGTCCTTGGATCGAGTCCCGCTCGGGATCTCTGCTCGACAGGAGCCTGCTTCCTCCTCTCTCTCTCTCTGCCTGTCTCTCTGCCTACACGTGATCTCTCTTTGTCAAATAAATAAATAAAATCTTAAAAAAAAAAAAAAAGAAACAGAATGTTTTAAAAAGGTCTTTTTTTTTTTTTTAATTTTCGAGGGGTGCCTGGATGACTCATTTGTTTAAGCAGATGTTTGCCTTTGGCTGAGGTCATGATTCCAGTGTACAGGGATCCTGCCCTGCATGGGACTATTGCACCCCAAGGAGCTTGCTTCTTCCTCTCCCTTTGCACGTGATTACCCCTGCTTGTGCGCTTCCTCTCTCTCTCTCTCTCTCTTGCTGTCAATAAACAAAATAAAATCTCTTACTAAATAAATAAATAAATAAATAAAGTTCTAAACCTACTTTCAGTTTAGGTCCCTTAAGAAAAATTGCTACTGATTCATTAAAAAAAAAAAAAAAAGATAAGATAATTTAGAAAGATACTTCCAGAGCTAAAAGTTGTTTTTTTTTTTTTTCCCCAGGATTAAATATAGAAGTGCTTTATAAAGTAAAAGAAAAACTATGCTATATTAACACTAATCACACTATAACTTTGGTGGTTATATCAAGATAATGAAAAGTGATTTTAAAGCAAATTTCATTATCAGACATAAAGATCAAGTCAAAATTACAGAAGAGTAAAAGGATGAATTCATCAGGGAGTATAATAATGCTTGACTTTTAATACTTAATCACAGATTTGGGGATATATAGGGAAAAACTAAGAACAAAAATTAAAACTTCTACCTTAGAAGAGAAATGGAAAAAAGTTTCAACATCTTTATTTTAAGATTATATGGACAAATGGTCATCAAATTGGTAAGATATATAAGTCTTGAACAAAATTATCAACTAACTAGATATGCTTGATATTACAGAACACTCCCAAAAGCCGCAGACTACATATATCTTAAGACATGATTTTCTTTGCAAAGGTCAACATTGATAATGTTCGAGTCATACCTCCGCATACCAGGAAAGAAGTAGCATATTTCTTGAAAGACACAGATATCAAAACTCCATTGAGAAACCGTAAAGATGGAGAAGGGATTTGCAAATTATATATCTGATAATGGACATCTACTCTGATTATTAAAAAATGAATAAAAATAAAAAACCTTACTAATAACCAAACAGAGTATCCAATTTTACATGTGAAGAAAATTATTGAAGAGACATGTCACCAAAAGGATATGGATGGCTTATAAGCACATGACAAATTTCTCAACATTTAGACATTAAAAAAATACAAATTAAAATCATGAGACATGCTTACATATCTATTAGAATGGCTAAAATTATAAAGGCTAATTGTACTTCGTCTGACCTAGATTGAGAAGCAACAAAAAATCTAAACTGTTGTTTACATATATCATGATACCACCACTTTGGAAAATAGTTTGAAAAGTTTTTTAAATGCAAAATATGTTGCAGTTACACAAATAGCCATTTTACTTCTAGGCATTTAACCAAGAGAAACAAACCCTATGTTCATACAAGGACTTGTATATGAATTTCATAGCAGCTTTATTTTTAAGAATTGAAAACAGTGGAAATGTTCATCAATGTCCATCAATAGAGCAAAGACAAATTATGATCTATTCATTAAACAGATTACTATTCTCAAAGTAATGATGCTGAGAAAAGAAAAGCCAGCCAATGAATAGTATATACTGTGTGATTCCATGACTATAAAAAAATCTAGAAAATACAAATTTATATATAGTCACAGTCATCAAATATATTGGTGTGATTTTAGTGCCTTCTTCTGTGCTCCCATAGCTTCCTACACTTGGATCTCCGAGCATTTGTTACACCATGTGAAAACATGAACTCTTTTTCTTTATTCTGTCTTATAAGAAAAAGAATCCTTGAAATTTTATGGACATTTGAACTCTCAGTTATTAGCAGAAATTCTATCACACAGTAAATTTCCAAATATAAAAGCCAGAGTTTTACAATGACTTCTAAGCTTTTACATGATCTAGCCACTCAATTAATCTCTGTGACCTCTTTCCCTGCTACTCTTCAGCCACTCACAGTGGGCCCCTTGCTATTCCTCAGATATGCCAGGCATGATCCACCTTATGGCCTTCAATATAGCCAATTCCTTTGTCTGGAGTGACCTTATTGCTGATAGTTCAGGGCAAATTCATCACCTTTCCATACCTTTGTTCAGTTGTCAGGTTCATTGTAACTACCCTGATCTTCCTATTAAAATTCTTATCTCCACATCCCCTGCCTAGCAACCTTGATTTTTCTCACCCTGATCGAATTTTTCTTTTTCCCCATTGTACTCATCATTTTTGAATACACTATGCAATTTTTATTAAGGTTTATAGCTTTTAATTTTCTCACCCTTTAAAATAAAAGTACTACAAAGCCAAGTATTTCATTTACCAGTGTAGTCTGAAGTAATATCTGCCATATTATAGGTTCAGTAGACAATTGGTAAATTTCAGAAAAAATTAATGTTGAGAGTATACTGAATTTCATAAGTCATTTCAATATTTTTTTCCAAACAATAAACTATGTAAAACATACCTTAAATTTCCTTTCAACATATTTTATAGCATATAATGGACAATATACATAAGCCTTAAAGAAACAATCATATAAATAACCATTTCATACCTACTTAAAAATTGCATAATACCACACTCCTAGATCCTCTCTGGATGCTCAAAAATAACCCTTCAAAGGAAAAACATTTTTAAAAATGACAGATTTTTTGGCAAAGAATTTAATAAAATAAAAGTTTCATTCATCTATGTAGATCATAATAAATGTTTTTAATAAGCATGAAATTATAACTCTGAAGAGTGCTAAAATGAAACCACCTGCTAAGGGTGAGAGAACAAAAATAAACATCATTTTTCCAAATAAGAGGAATTTATTACCTTTGAATCAAAGCATGTGGATTTGTTCAAACTGGCAATAAAGGAATATGGAAACACAATCCATAGAATGTCATATTTTAGATTTCTAAAAGACTTCATAGTGAAGAGTATACATTTTTTAAATGCTATATAATGCTACATAATGACAAGATTACAGGTTGTGACAAATAGCATTTTAAAAGCTCTACTCATGGGACGCCTGGGTGGCTCATTGGTTGGGCAGCTGCCTTCGGCTCAGGTCATGATCCCAGCACCCTGGGATCGAGTCCCACATCGGGCTCCTTGCTCAGCAGGGAGCCTGCTTCTCCCTCTGCCTCTGCCTGCCTCTCTGTCTGCCTGTGCTCACTCGCTCTCTCTCCCTCTATCTCTGACAAGTAAATAAGTAAAATCTTAAAAAAAAATAAAAGCTCTACTCGTAATGGAACGGAAGGTGTCATTTCCCTATAATTTTATATATGTCATTAATTTACTATATCTGGATACTACATATTACCAAACATGTTCATCAAAGACTAAATCATTTTTAATGGAACATAATATTTTGAACCTACATCTATTAATCATTTTGTCGATCTAACATTTATAGTCTCGCTAAACATTTTATCAGTTATTGACAAAATTTAAAAAAATAGGATAAAAAGTCGTGTTTGGAAAAGTAGATTTTCTTTGAAATTTGCATTTAATGAAAATATTTGCTGATATTTTTAAAACTTTAAATGTAATTTTATATATATCTGACCTATCAGATGATATAAAATTTTTGGAGAAAATATGACATATTTTTTGATCTTGGTTGAAGGTATTAATAAAGAGCAAATGTTTGTATTTTTTGTATTGTGATATCTTAGTTAATAAACATGAATAACTGGTATAAAATAAGTTTTTTAAAAAATTTTATTTATTTCCTTGACAGAGATCACAAGAAGGCAAAGAGGCAGGCAGAGAGAGAGGAATGGAAGCAGGCTCCGTGCTGAGAAGAGAGCCCACTGTGGGACTCAATCCCAGGAACCTGGAATCATGACCTGAGCCGAAGGCAGAGATTTTAACCCACTGAGCCACCCAGGCGCTCTAAAATATGTTTTTTTTTCCTTTTTTTAAAGATTTTATTTATCAATCTGACAGAGAGAAATCACAAGTAGACAGAGAGGCAGGCAGAGAGAGAGAGAGAGGGAATCAGGCTCCCTCTGAGCAGAGAGCCCGATGTGGGACTCGATCCCAGGACCCCGAGATCATGACCTGAGCGAAGGCAGCGGCTTAACCCACTGAGCCACCCAGGAGCCCTAAAATATGTTTTCTTTTAATATAGAATCATAGTTCTTGCAAAAATATGGAACTAGCTGGAACTGAATTCCTCCTTCAAGGTCAGCTCTGGAGAAATTATGCAAGTGTAATATAGAACTATTTCAGATATGAACCAAAAACAAAGAAATGATGATAAATTCCTTAAAAGACTCAAAGTTGCTCTTGACTGGTATGTTTCAAGCTCTATTCCTGGTTTGAGGACAGGTTTTAACAGGCCTGTCACTGTAGAAATCAGCTGGATGTTTAGAGGCTATCAGAACTGTACAAAAACCTTGAAGGGGTAAAGACTTGAAAATTCTTTAGAGAGATTAGCTCCCTAAGGCATTATTCATCCACACATTTTCCTCCAAACAATTAAGGCTGATGGATGAGGGGCACCTGAGGGGCTCTCTCATCACGTGGGTGGTGGGTTAAGCCTCTGCCTTCATCTCAAGTCATGGTCTCTGGGTCCTGGGATCCAGCCCCACATCAGGCTCTGCTCAAAAGGAAGACTGCTTCCCTCCCTGCTTGCCTGTCTCTCTGCTTACTTGTGATCTCTCTCTCAATCTCTCTCTCTCTCTATGTGTCCAATAAATAAATAAAATCTTATAAAAAAGGCTGATGGATGCTAAGTTATGAAAACGGCTCCCTCCAAATGATGCTTCTTCATAAGGATTTAAGAATTTAAAATTGTAAGAATTTAAAATTGAAACTTGATTGTAGGATTTATCTTATAGAATAACATCAAGTGATGGCAGTTATTATTAGTTCTGAAGTATTTGTGATTCTGAATTCTTGGCCTCATTAGTAAATTTATTTTTAATAAAGTATTATTTAATATATAATAATATATATAATATACTATATATAACATATATTATATATAATAAATTCATTCATTTATTTATTATTTATTTATTTATTTATTTATTATTATGTATTTATTTATTAACTCAAACACAAGAAAATGAATGACCTGATTGAAAAATTGGCAAGGACTGGAACAGACACCACACTGAAGAAGATTTTGAGATGGCAATAATGATATGAAAAGATGCTGTGATGATCCACAGCATGTCTAATTAAGGAATTGTAAATTAAAAGAATGATGAGGGGCGCCTGGATGTCTCAGTTGGTTAAGCCGCTGCCTTTGGATCAGGTCATGATCTCAGGGTCCTGGGATTGAGTTCCACGTTGGGCTCTCTGCTCAGCAGTAGCGTGCTTCCCTTTCTCTCTCTCTCTGACTGCCTCTCTGTCTTCTTGTGATCTCTCTCTGTCAAATAAATAAAATCTTTTTTAAAAAATAAATAAATAAATAAAACAATGATATATCACTACACATCTATTAGAATGGCTAAAATCCAAAATACTGACAACATAAAATGCTTTTATGGATGAGGAACAAGAGAAACTCTCATTCATTCTGGTGAGAACACCAAAATGGTGATACCACTTTGGAAGACAGTTGGGCAATTTCTTACAAAACTAAACATATTCTTACCATATGATCCAGCAATCGTGCTCCTTGGTACTCACCCCAAAGAGCGAAAACTTTGTGTACACGGAATCCTGCATATAAACCTGTGTTTGTAACAGCTTTACCCATAAGTGCCAAGAGTTGGAAGTAACCAAGATGTCCTTCAGGAGGACAATGGATAGATAAACTGTGGTCCATTGAAACAATGGGATATGATTCAGCGATAAAGAGAAATGGCTATCAAGCAATGAAAAGACATGGAACAAACTTAAAATCCATCTTATTAAGTGAAAGAAGTCAATTTGAAAAAGCTTCATGTTGCAAGGTTCCAAATATATGACCTTCTAGAAAAGGCAGAACTATGCAAATGGTATAAAGGTCAGCGGTTTGTAGCAGTTAGGAGAGGAGGAGGATGAACAGGCAGAGCACAGAGGATTTTTAGGCCAGTGAAAATGTTCTGTATGATATGTAAGATATTTTAGATACATATCGCTACACAGTTGTCAAAATGCATAAGATACTATACCAAGAGTGAACTCTATGAGAAAAGGTTTTTTAAAGGTTTTATTTATTTACTTGACAGGCATCAAAGCAGGCAGAGAGGCAGGCGGGGAAATCGGGGGTTGGGGGAAAGCAGGCTCCCTGCCAAGCAGAGAGTCTGGTCTGGGGCTCGATCCCAGGACCGTGAGATTATGACCTGAGCCGAAGGCAGAAGCCTTAACCCACTGAGCCACCCTGGTGCTCCACCAAGAGTGAAGTCTAATGTAAATGTGGACTTTGGGGTGTTAATGATGTGTCAGTGTAGGGTCAGTGAGTGTGAAAAATTATCACCGTGGTACAGGATGTTGATAATGGGGAAGGCTGTGTGTATGTGGGGAAAGGGAATTTTACTTTGACCCCAAACTACTCTAAAAAATACAGTCTGTTAAAAAAAACTTTATAATGCAATATAATACAAAACAAGAATGCATATCAAGAGAGAAATAATGTTTAAAGGGAACGAAGAACTTCAGTAATGTGTACCTAGGGATTTTGATTGCACATTTGTAGGAAGTTCACATTGTCATTAGCAATTGTTTATCTGTGAAGTAGAAGTAACATAAAGAGTGATGAAAACTCAAAAACGCAACACTAAAAAAAATGCCATATATGGGCTCTTAAAAAAATGGAAAAAAATTTGCTTGGCTTTTTAAGCGTTGTGGGGAATGAAGGGACAGAATTTAAATTCAGCTTTAAAAGATTGGATAATGTGTTTCTACAAAAAAGGCTCCTCTGAGTAACATAGAAATGAACATGGTAGCAGAAAGTGGAAAAAAGGTTACATCCTTTGTGAGCTCACGTTCTCTGAAACCCTGTCACTTAGTGGAGACAGTAACTGTTCAATGAATAGCAAAAGGTAGTCTTTCAGATTCCTGGGATTTTCACTAAGAATCGTGAATGGATTTTTTAAAAAATATATAAAGAATGTCTACAGTGCAAGTACCTGCAAATAACAGACATTTTGGAGAGAATATTTTAATCAGCAGAGAAGGTAAAAATGAAAAAAGTTCCACAATCAGAGTAAACATATGGGATTAAAAAATAAAAAGATAAAAAATAAAAGATAAAAAATTATTTTAAAGGACTTTTTTTTTAAAGGACTTTAAACAAAAGTCCTTTTTAAGAGACAGTTGGCTGTTGGGGCGCCTGGGTGGCTCAGTGGATTAAGCCGCTGCCTTCGGCTCAGGTCATGATCTCAGTGTCCTGGGATCGAGCCCCGCATCGGGCTCTTTGCTCAGCGGGAGCCTGCTTCCTCCTCTCTCTCTGCCTGACTCTCCACCTACTTGTGATCTTTCTCTCTGTCAAATAAATTAATAAAATCTTTAAAAAAAAAAAAAAAAAAAAAAAAAAAAAAAAAAAAAAAAAGAGACAGTTGGCTGTTTAAACCAAAAGTACAACTCTTTAAGAGAATCACCGCATTATTTATTGGGGTAGAAGGACCTGGAATGTGGAAAGGCCCATTCTGCAGAGGAAAAAATAGAATCACTAACAGGCCTCATGCCTTGCACAGCCAGTGGCTAGAATCCCTGCCTCATGAGACCCTGTGCTAGAAGGCCGCTAGAACCATCTCAACTATATTAGTCTATCTTGGAAGCCAACAAGTGTTTGCCCAGTTAAGAGCACGGTAACAATAAGTCACGTTACGTTATAATGATTATAGATATCTTTAAAAGCCTTGCCAAGTTCCTTTTTGAGTAACCCTCACCCCACCCTTAGAGAAATTTATCTGTGGTTCACCTCTTTGAAATACCTCATTGTTGTTCCACATTTACTATAGCCAAAAAAAAAAAAAAAAAAGCTTTATATTAACAAAGTGTTCAGAAGTGGGTGCCACTGTAAACAATGAGAGTTTTCGATGTCTGGACAGTTTTGATGCAGAAACAGCTGAAAGCAGTCAGGTCAGAAGAGCCAAGGGCTGGAGGGATTTTTAAAATTACAAAAACCGAACCAAATCAAACCAAAACAAAAATCAAAACCAATGGCCAAGATTTCAAGTTTGCTACTAAAGGTATGACATTCTCCTAAGACATGCGAGTGACTTGATCAATATATTTATATATTTATATTTGAAGAAGAAGGAACTATTTGATGCAGCAAATCCTCGTTGATAAAAAATTACCAGATATGGGGGCTCCTGGGTGGCTCAGGTGTTTAGGCCTCTGCCTTCGGCTCAGGTCATGATTTCAGGGTCCTGGGATGGAGCCCCACATTGGGCTCTCTCTCAGCGGGTAGCCTGCTTCCCCCCCCCCTCTCTCCCTGCCTCTCTACCTACTTGTGATCTGTCAAATGGGTAAATAAGTTCTTTAAATAAAGAATTACTAGGTGTGAAATATTCGAGGGTATGGGAAGGAAAAGATTTCAGCTGATCTGACTACGAAGTGGTTGAAGCCTGATTTAAAGTGCTATAAAAAGAGAAAAGACCTGGGAAATATATGCGGAAAAAATCCCTAGAAAAACAGCAATAATAACTGGCTGCTCTTTATTGATCCAGATCCTGCGGTAGGCAAAGAAGAGCTGGATTAAGCCAGAGGATGATCTCCGTTTGTCTTCATGATCTGGCATTTCCTGCAAGCCAGGCATGGGGCTCTGCACTAGAGCTGCAAATACTGGGGGGCCCTCACTGTTCCTTTTGTCTTCTCAGGGGGACAACGGGCATGTCCATGGTGCAATGTGACAGGCTTTACCACAGGGAGATAAAAGACTGCCAAGGGTAGCTTGGAGCTGGGAAAAGCCACTTAGGAACAGATTTTCAGGGGAGGTGATAGACAAGGGCAAAGCGAAGAATGAGGATGAGTGTGTCAAGATTCAAAGTGCCAGGAGGCAGCACAGTGCATTCGGGAATCTACAGCAAGTTCATGACAACGGATAGCTGATCTGGCAGCATCACCTGGGGATGGAAGCTGAGCCCCGGGGTTAACACTGGGGGTGAGATGGTTTGTATACTATGCCGAGGAGGTGAGGTACTACACTGTGGGGGCACAGGGAGCTACCGGAGGATTTCAAATATCAGAATCGTAACCATAATAGAGTATTTAATTGCATCCTAGCTTTCATCAAGGGTAAGATGCACTATAGTTTATGTTCGACTAAGAAAGAGAAATGCTGTCAGTTAAACTAGGATATGTCATCAAGTGCAAGGTGAGTGCCACCTTAAGAGATATTAGAATGGGGGGGGAGGACAAATCTTAGAACAAGTAAACTGTGGTACTAGAATAATTAAGAAAGTTCGAACTCTTGGATCAACAAAAAAAGTGATTATTGCATCCCATGTGCCCCAAAATATATTAAGTCTTAGAACAAGAGACGTTCTCATCTTGATGCCTCGCAGCTGTTAGACCCAAGGTACAGAGGGCAGTAACCAACGACCAGCAGGCCCCAAGTGCCATGTGCAGACTCTAAGAGCAACTGCCTTTGAGAGAGGAAACGGTTGAGAGTGGGCTTTCTGAGGTAGAGAACTACTAGCTGGGAAAGTAGGAAAATTGACACAGAATCGGAATTGATGCCCCTACATGACAGAGTTGGTGAAACTTCCCTTCTCAGAGATCTTGAGGCTCCTCAGAAATGTATTTTTCATTTTAGATGGAACATTCAGGATAAATATGATCTGTTCGAGTTCCTAGTTCTCTCACCAAGACTGTTTCTTAGGCTTCACTGGCACAACAAAAGGGTTTTGATAGTCCAGGGTAAATCCTGACAAAAGCAAAGCACGATATCTATGAAAAACTAACCACTCAGAAGAGAACAACAGATAAAAGGCCAGGCCGACCTGACCCTGCAGGATAGGTAAGGTTGGTCCGGCAGCATGTGTAGAGGTGAAGTGCCCATCTCCTGCTAGAAGAGCTAGAGAAGACCCCTTCTGGAGAGACCACCAGGAGAGGAGAGCAGTAGGTACTGATGATGAAGAATATTTTAATCAGCAAAGAAGGTCAAAATGACAAAGTTCCAGGATCAGAGTAAACATATGGGATTAAAAAATTCATAAAAAGTTTTTTTTGAAAGGACTTTTTGTTTTAAAGGACTTTAAACAAAAGTCCTTTTTAAGAGACAGTTGGCTGTTTAAACCAAAAGTACAACTCACTGAGAGAATCGCCGCATTATTTATTGGGGTAGAAAGGACCTGGAATGTAGAAAGACCCATTCTGCAGAGGAAAAAATAGAATCACTAACAGGCCTCATGCCTTGCACAGCCAGTGGCTAGAATCCCTGCCTCATGAGACCCTGTGCTAGAAGGCCGCTAGAACCATCTCAACTATGTTAGTCTTTCTTGGAAGCCAACAAGTGTTTGCCCAGTTAAGAGCAGGGTAACAATCAGTCAAGTTATAATGATTGTCGATATCTTTAAAAGCCTTGTCAAGTTCCTTTTTGAGTAACCCTCACCCCACCCTTAGAGAAATTTATCTGTGGTTCACCTCTTTGAAATACTTCATTGTTGTTACACATTTAAGACACAATGAAGAAAAAAAAATTGACAATTTGTTCCAGATTTTAAAAGTCACTTGCCATTCAATCCAAATTGTGAGTTTGATCGGTTACCGAACACTTTATAATGCACCCCCGGTAATTTTACAGAGATTATTTTTTTCTTACCAATTCTTGATTATTCTGTCTTGCAATGCAGAGAAAGCTAACTATTTTAAAATAAACTTCCGTTAATTTTGATTGTTATAAACTTAAAATTGATTAATTTCCATATACAGAGTATAAATGTTCACAATTTACATTAAATATACATTCTGTGAATACCTTGAAAAAATTATACTGAAAATTGAAATTTAAATGATGTTGTATATAGCTGCAAGACGCCACCTGTCCCATTTCATCTTACTATATAAGTTGTGTCAGGTAATTTATAAAATCCCTACTGCATAAGAAATCTATTTTTTGTTGGAGTGGGTAGTAATGTTTGTTCTTATTTCTAAATAAGAGTTGGTCTATGAGTCCATCTGCAATTTTATTTTTCCTAAGTGGCTTCATGGTCCTGAACTGAGAATGCTCAGAACATTAAACATCAAAATAATATAATTTGACATAATTAGACATCAAGAAAATGCAATTAAAATGACACTGAGATATCACTACACACGTATCAGAATGGCTAAAATAAAATATAATGACAAGACCAAAAGAAAAAAATATAGCATTTGATGATACACAATGGCAAGTTGTACCATAACTTAACCATCTCAGACTAGTGTAGTGTTAAATTTGTTTTCTAAGCAATGTTTTGGGTCACTTACCACTTTTCAAGGATTTAAAGTGCTATCATTTTACTTAAAACTGTGAAATTTGGTCAGATTTAAATTTCAATTTATGTTAAAACATCCTGTAAACTGTGTTAAACTTTGACATTTGTTCCCTCTGTTCAGTGAATAACACTATATCATATTTTGAAAAATACACTAATTTTCATTTTGAAAAATATCCCTTTTTCCTCTTATGGTAATTATTAATATGAATTAATAGTAGAATTTGATATGGTTCCATATGACCATAAATACTTTATTGTATATTATCAAATTTAATAATGAATATAATGTACTTCTTTGGACAATTTTTAAAGACCAGTCTACTCTTAAAACAAAAAAATGGAGACACACTTCTTCAGTTCACACAAATTTCATTTTATTATATATAACCTCAGATAAATTTCAACAAATCATAATTTATTAAAATTATGTCTACTTAAAAATCTCATAGAAGGGTAAAACCATCAAAAATAAAAATAAACACACACAACACACACACATCACCCATGTATTGGCAAATCACAATTGCTGTAACAATACATTAGACATTCGACAGTTAAGGGCTATCAAAATTTCCATCAGTGACAAAAAGATTTGTATCCAAATGGACTGATTTTCCAGAATCCAAGAAAAAGTCTCCTAGGGTTTATTTAAAGATAAATATTTGAACAAATACTTCTTAAATTTAGGAAATTCAGAACATACGATTAAAGAATATTTGCAGTGCAGACTATATTCAATCCTTCCTTCAAAATGTGCCTTTGAGTACATAATTCTGTTTTCTCTATCTAAATTGAGCTGTCCTCCAAGGAAGTTTTCTAAAATGTGTGTCTGTGTGTGATAAATGTTTTAAGACCTAACATGCTTCATTGTATTTTTACTGTGCTCTCAAATTTAATCAATAATTTGGCTTGATGTATAATATGTAGTTTCAAATATCTTTTCCATCTATACAAACACACAGTTGTCTCCTTTATATGCTATTACTATTGAGAATTCTGCTGTCAGTATTATTCTTGTACATTTTAGGTGATCTGTTTTTCTCTTGGGCATCATTTATGCTCTTCTCTGTTTTTGACATTCTTAAAACTCACCATAATATATATGAGTGTTTTTTTTAAAGATTTTATTTATTTATTTGACAGAAAGAAATCACAAGTAGTTGGAGAGGCAGGCAGAGAGAGAGAGAGGAGGAAGCAGGCTCCCCGCCGAGCAGAGAGCCCCATGTGGGACTGGATCCCAGGACCCTGAGATCATGACCTGAGCCGAAGGCAGCGGCTTAACCCACTGAGCCACCCAGGTGCCCTATATGAGTGGGTTTTTGTGTGTGTGGCTTTTGTTTTGTTTTGTTTCTGATTTCTCATGTTTGGCATCATTTTAAGTCTGGTATCTTTTATCTTTCTTTAATTCTCCAAAATTTATCTCAGTACTTATTTAAATATTTTCTTTCTTTTTTTTCTCTTCTGCTGCATTTGGGCAGAAGTCATTAATTTGTTTGTTTGTTTGTTTTTCCCAACTCACTTATTCCTTTTACAGCTATATTCATCTTAGTCTCCATTTATTGTATTCTTTATTTCAACAATTTTCACTTAATTTATAATCACAGTATAGTATCTTTCTTTTCTTTGTATATGTATATCATTATTTTATCATATACATTTAAGCTATTTTTAAAAATATTTTATTATATATTTGACAGTGAGAAATCACAAGTAGGCAGAGAGGTGGGCAGAGAGAGAGGAATGGATGCAGGCTACCTGCTGAGCAGAAAGCCTGATGTGGGGCTGGATCCCAGGACCCTGAGATCATGACTTGAACCGAAGGCAGTGGCTTAACCCACTGAGCCACCCTGGTGCCCCTTTTAAGCTATTTTTTAAAAGTACAGTCATTCTTTTGTTTTTAAGATTTTATTTATTTATTTATCTGACAGAGAGAGATCACAAGTAGATGGAGAGCAGGCAGAGAGAGAGAGAGAGAGAGAGAGAAGCAGACTCCCTGCTGAGCAAAGAGCCTGATGCAGGATTTGATCCCAGGACCCTGAGATCATGACCTGAGCTGAAGGCAGTGGCTTAATCCACTGAGCCACCTAGGCGCCCCTAAGCTATTTTTTAAATTCCTGTTCCAATAACACTTGGATTGCCATATAAAGCTAACCACATCATCTTTTTTAGGTAAGTAATTGTACTTTTTATGTGCATAGATATTTTGGTCCATGAGTTCAGCTCCTCTTAGGATCATCAAATCTCTGTAAAGTCTGGGTATGCTAAGATTTTCTAAGCAACAATAAAATACATTGAAACCTGGTAGCTTAATTATAATAATGTTTTCTTTCTCAATCATTCACAATAGCATTACATTCTGAGTAGCTTCCTTCTATTTTGCAGCTATAGTGTTTGGAAAAACTTGAATTGTGCTATCACTGTGATAATGTGAATTAGTCAGGGTTTTTCAGAGAATCGGAAAGAGTAAAAAAAAAAAAAAAAGAAGATATACTCCAGGGCCAACTCTAGAAGTGACTATTAAAACATTTGTCCAAATTCAATTGAACTAAACTCAGAAATGCCATCTTCAGTGAAATACAAAGAAGATTATATATAGTTCTGGGGACACACATCTCATTTGACCCAATGATGTACATCAATGAAAGACTGAAGGCCAATCACCACTCCATGGGAGAATTTAAAAATAAATTTACTAATGAGGCCAAGAATTCAGAATCACAAATACTTCAGATCTAATAATAACTGCCTTCACTTGATGTTATTCTGTAACAGAAATCCTATGATCAATTTTCAATTTTAAATTCTTACAATTTTAAATTCTTAAATTCTTATGAAGAAGCATCATTTGGAGGGAGCAGTTTTCATAACTTAGCATCCATCAGCCTTTTTTTTAAGATTTTATTTATTTATTGGACACAGAGGGAGAGAGAGAGAGAGATATTACAAGTAAGCAGAGAGGCAGGCAAGCAGGGAGGGAAGCAGGCTTCCTTTTGAGCAGAGCCCGAAAAGCTACTTTTCCAAACACGACTTTTTATCTTATTTTTTTTTTAAATTTGTCGACAACTGATAAAATGTTTAGCGAGACTATAAATGTTAGATCGAAAAAAATGAATAATAGATGTAGGTTCAAATTATTATGTTCCATTAAAAATGATTTAGTCTTTGATGAACATCTGTTTGGTAATGTGTTGTATCCAGTAAAGTAAATTAATGACATATATAAAATTATAGGGAAATGACACCTTCCATTCCATTATGAGTAGAGCTTTTACAATGCTATTTGTCACAACCTGTCATCTTGTCATTATGTAGCATTATGCAGCATTTAAAAAATGTATACTCTTTACTATGAAGTCTTTTAGAAATCTAATATATGACATTCTATGGATTGTGTTTCCATATTCCTTTATTGCCAGTTTGAACAAATCCACATGCTTGATTCAAAGGTAATAAAATCCTCTTATTTGGAAAAATGATGTTTATTTTTGTTCTCTCACCCTTAGCAGGTGGTTTCATTTTAGCACACTTCAGAGTTATAATTTCATGCTTATTAAAAACATTTATTATGATCTACATAAATGAATGAAACTTTTATTTTATTAAATTATTTGCCAAAAAATCTGCTATTTTTAAAAACGTATTTAATTTGAAGGGTTATTTTAGAGCATTCAGAGAGGATCTAGGAGTGTGGTATTATTCAACTTTTAAGTAGGTTTGAAATGGTTATTTATATGATTGTTTCTTTAAGGCTTTTGTCTTATTTTGTCCATTATATGCTATAAAATATTTTGAAAGTAAATTTAAGGTGTGTTTTACATAGTTTATTTTTCGAAAAAAATATTGAAATGACTTATGAAATTCAGTATACTCTCAACATTAATTTTTTCTGAAATTTACCAATTGTCTACTGAACCTATTATATGGCAGTTATTACTTCAGACTACACTGGTAAATGAAATACTTGGCTTTGTACAACTTTTATTTTAATGGGTGAGACAATTAAAAGCTATAAACCTTAATAAAAATTGCATAGTGTATTCCAAAATGATGAGTACAATGGGGAAAAAGAAAAATTCGATCAGGGTGAGAAAAATCAAAGTTGCTAGGCAGGGGATGGGGAGTTAAAAATTTTAATAGGAAGATCAGGGTAGTTACAATGAAGCTGACAATTGAACAAAGGTAGGGAAAGGTGATGAATTTGCCCAGAACTATCAGCAATAAGGTCACTCCAGACAAAGGAATTGGCTATCATGATTATCACACAATTATAAAATACTTGTGTCAGAAATTTTTATTCAAAAAGTAATAAGAGAAGCAGATATTAAAACTAGTTCACATGGTTATTTGCGATATAAGCAGAGTTGTGCAACCGAAGTCCTCTGGGCCCATAATTTGGGATATAGAATTTATGTTTTCTAATGAAAAATCACTAACTTGCATTATTGTTAACAAGAATCTTGTGCCATCAGTTTTCTACATTATAACCTCTTGCTCTTGAGTTTGTAAATAACTTTGTCAATAGCAAGCTAATAAACGGGGTGACTCCAATGGATTGAGATAATCTCCAGAGTTTCTGCTACATAATGCCCAGGACTCCATTGAAAGGACACCTAAGAATTTATTTTGCCCCCAAATTTGATTTTTTTCACTGTCCTTACCTATTTTCCAAACCTAGTCCTTTTGCTTCACCTTTCAGTCTACGGACAACCCTGTATCTCACTGACTTGTTAATTCTGGGAATGTCTTGCAGATTAATTTGCTTTCCATAGGTGGTTCCTCTAATTGATTTCTAAGAACCCTAATTAGTTAAGAAAACTTTTTTTAACATTTTCATTGCTATTTATTATTATTATTATTATTATTATTGCTAATATCTCTATTATAAATAATTCACAAGGGCATCTTTCTGACAAAAGACAAAGAGCTGGCTACTAGTAGAAAAAGTACATTTGACTCTGTCAATGAAAGTGGTAAAGGGATTTGAGAAAATAAGGCAAAGCACTGGAATTATGTGTTAAAACTTTAAATATTATAGACACATTTACTTAATTTCTAATACTGTTGTTGCTTATAATTAAATAAGATGTTTTCCATGAACCACGCATTACAGCAAATATATTGTTTATACAGATTAAATTTTCATCAAAAGTGATGCCTGGGTGGCTCAGTTGGTTAAGCAGCTGCCTTTGGCTCAGGTCATGATTCCAGCGTCCTGGGATCGAGTCCCGCATCGGGCTCCTTGCTCGGCCGGGAGTATGCTTCTCCCTCTGCCTCTGCCTGCCATTCTGTCTGCCTGTGCTTACTCGCTCGCCCACTCTCTCTGATAAATAAATAAAATCTTAAAATAAATAAATAAATTTTCATCAAAAAATAGTAAGTGTATTTTATTGTTGGATCATGATCAGCATTTTGCAGATGAGAAAAGTGAAATTTAGAAAAGTATGTCTCTTCAAATCCCTCTTACAATATCTGGCCTAGATAGAAGGATATACTATCACAGTTGAGGAAGATAATTGAGATTACTTAAAATGATAAACTTTACTGTATAGGGTTTTTTAAATGCACAAAAAGAAGGGTGGAGTCTTCATTCCCTGATATGGAGAGAACTCTGAGTTCAAATGTTCTTTCTGATTAAATGGCATAGTGATGATGAGGATTTAGTCAGACAGTGAAAGAGAGCAGTAAGCATAGTGTTAAGCGGTAAGACATTATAATACATTTGAACTTCAAAAAACGTTGTGTTGGATCATCTGTTTATGTGAGTATATAAATAAATAAAGCTTCCTGGGGTTCTGATAGAGGTAAAGAAGACTACTATATGATCCAAAGGGGCACGTGCACCAAATGTATATAGCAGCAATATCCACAATAGCCAAACTATGGAAAGAACCTAGATGTCCATCATCAAATGAATGGTATATATTTATATATGTATATATATATACATATATATGTATATATATATGATGAAATACTATGCATCCATCAAAAGAAATGAAATCTTGCGATTTGCGATGACATGGATGGAACTAGAGGGTATTATGCTTAGCAAAATAAGTCAACCAGAGAAAGACACTATCATATGATCTCCCTGATATGGAGGTGCAATATGGGGTTTTGGGGGACAGGAAAAGAATAAATGAAACAAGATGGGATCGGGAAGGAGACAAACCATAAGAGACTCTTAATCTCACAAAACAAACTGAGAGTTGCCGGGGCGGGGGTGGGGAGGGTAGAGAGAGGGTGGTGGGGTTATGAACATTGGGGAGGGTATGTGCTGTGGTGAGTGCTGTGAAGTGTGTAAACCTGGCGATTCACAGACCTGTACCCCTGGGGATAATAATACATTATATGTTAATTAAAAAAAGAAGAAGAAGAAGAAAACTTCTATAAATCAAATGCTATGGTTTTCAGCAAAGCGTGTGTAATCAGTCGTATTTTATTAAAGTAACCAAGTAAAATGATGGTCGAAAATTGGAATAACCGAAAACATAAAAATCAGAGATTTTAAAAAGAGATATGGGACAGTGTAGAGAATATAGTCAATGATATTATAATAGTGTTATATGGTGAGAGACGGTGGCTATATTTGTAGTGATCATAGAATAATGTATGGAGATATTGGAAACCTGAAACCAATGTAACACTGAATATCAACTATACTCAAATAACAAAATAGTAAAAATAAAACATTTTAATTTAAAAAGATAAAAAGAGGGACAAGAATTTGAAAAGTGAATTTCAAAAAGAGTAAAGATGAGGCTAAGACATACTCTGAACCTTGAGGAAAACACCATTTTGAAAATTCTTCCCATTTTGAGAAAACTCAAATGAATCAATAGCATAAAAGAACCCATTTTAACTGAGAGATGTAATGAATGCTCAAGAAATAATTTTATGACAGGGTAATTCTTCCCTATGAAACAGCACAAGGAAACCAGGGGAAATACCTGGAAGCAAAATAAACTATACTGAAAATAAGAATTAGGAAAAAGATAAATGATGAAAGATAAGAAAATTAGAACTGCGACAGAGACCTAGTGAAGAGAATTTTTAGCTTGTGGTTTAATGTTTTTGAGGATAATCTAGAGTTCATAACTGCCTTGTGGCAGGCTGGTTGTAGGCAGTTTAGGCAGACCCCTAAGACAGGCCTACTTTGGGCAGGTGGTGTTAGAGGAGGCCATTGGGCTGGACAAAGACAAATCCAACCATTTGACTAAAGTGTCTGTGAAGATGTTGAAGTCAGATGCAACAGAGAAAGACCTGTCAAACCTAATCTCAGAAACAGAGATGATGAAGATGATTGGACAACACAAGGACACCATCAACCTGCTGGGTCCTGCACACAGGATGGTCCTTCGTACACTCTCACGGAATATGCCTCCAAAGACAACATACAGGAGTACCTGCAGGCCCAGAGGCCTCCTGACCTGGAGTACTGTTACAATATCAACCACAATGCAGCAGAGCAACTCTCCTCCAAGGACCTGGTATCCTGTGCCTATCAGGTAGCCTGAGGCATGGAGTACCTTACCTCCAAGAAGTGCATACACCAAGACCTGGCCACCAGGGAAGTGCTGGTGACAAAAGACAACATGATGAAGATCTCAGACTTCAGCCTTGCCAGAGATATCACCACATCAGTTACTATAAAAAGACAACCAACAGTGGACTGCCTGTAAAGTGGATGGTCCCTAAGGCCATGTTTGACCAGATCTACATCTACCAGAGTGACTTCTGGTCTTTTGGGGTTATCCTGGGCAAAATCTTCACTCTGGAAGCCTCCCATATCCTGGAGTGCCTGTGGAGGTGGTTTTCAAGCTGCTGAAGGAGTCATTTGATGGATAAGCCAATAAGTGCACCAGAGAGTTATACACAATAATGAGGGGTGGCTGGCATGTGGTACCTTCAAGCTGCTGGTAGAAGACCTGGATCAAACTGTGGCCTTAACCTCCAACCAGGAGTACCCGGACCTGTCCTTGGCCCTGGAACAATACTGTCTATGCTTTCCCAACACCCAAAGCTCCACCTGCTCCTCAGAGAAAAATTCCACCTTCTCTCATGTGCCTTTGCCCAGGGAGGCCTATCTGCCCTGACACCCAGCCCAGCTTGCCAATGGTGGACTCAAATGACTAGTATCCCTATTACTCCTGTCCAGATTCCTCATAAGCTGTACCCCTTACCACCCACCCTCCCTGCAAGACTCACTGCCTTCTGCTTTGTCCCTTTCCTACTGGCAGGAGCCAGCTGCCTACCTGAGGCCTTCACCCCTTGAAGTTCACCTCTCTTCCCCTTCCTCTTCCTCCTCCTTACAACCTGCTCATGAAAGAAAGGCACATAGAGGCAGGTACTTGATCGTGGCTACTTCCTTCCCTTCCATATGTTGGACCAAGACCCCTCCCTGGCATCTGGTACTGCCTGGACGTTGAGGGAGTGGGAGATGAGGCATGCCAGTGAAAGCTGTCAGAGCTTTCCTGTTTTGGTTTTGTCTGCTTAGCATAACATGTAAGACTGAGTTCTGGTGGCAGGGACCTAGTCCTTGGGGCTATAGCACTAGCAAGGGGACATCAACTTCTCTGGGCCTTGGCTAAGAGCAACCCCTGCTCCAGAGATATGGTGCCAAGGGCTTATTAATTTTGATACTAATTTGCTTTGCTGACCAAATACCTGGTATCAAAAGATGGGAAGGCAAAGACTGGAAGCAGTGTTGTGACCATGGGGTCCAGCCCCAAACTATGAAGAAAACACAAAGTGTATAAATCTGAGTAAGTATATATTTACACACCTCTTAAATAGGTTGTTATCAAAGATTTAATCAATGGGTAATATGCTCCTCATGGCTGGGAAGCATCAGTTGCCATATATTAAAAACATAGAAAAGTGGTGTCTGGGTGGCTTCCTCCATAAGTGTCCCTTCTTTTCAGGTCATGATCCCAGGGTCCTGGGATGGAGCCCCACATCAGGCTCTCTGCTCAGTGGGAAACCTGCTTCTCCTTTTCCCTCTGCCCTGCTTATAGTTCCTCTTCCTGTGTCTCTGCCTGTCAAATAAATACAATATTAAAAAAAAAGAAACAAAATGTTTTTAAAAGTTCTTTTTATTTTTAATTTTCTAGGGGTGCCTGGATGACTCAGTTGTTTAAGCAGATGTTTGCCTTTGGCTGAATTCATGATTCCAGTGTACAGGGATCCAGCCCTGCATGGGACTACTTGCACCCCAAGGAGCTTGCTTCTTCCTCTCCCTTTGCAGGTGAATACCCCCGCTTGTGTGCTTCCTCTCTCTCTCTCTCTCTCGCTGTCAATAAACAAAATAAAATCTTTTACTAAATAAATAAGTAAATAAATAAATAAATAAATGTAGTTCTAATCCTACTTTCAGTTTAGGTCCCTTAACAAAAATTGCTACTGATTAATTAAAAAAGAAAAAAAAAGAAAAGATAATTTAGAAAGATGCTTCCAGAACTAAAAAGCTGGGTTTTTTTTTCAGGATTAAATATAGAAGTGCTTTATAAAGTAAAAGAAAAACTATGCTATATTAACACTAATCACACTATAACTTTGGTGGTTATATCAAGATAATGAAAAGTGATTTTAAAGCAAATTTCATTATCAGACATAAAGATCAAGTCAAAATTACAGAAGAGTAAAAGGATGAATTCATCAGGGCGTATAATAATGCTTGACTTTTAATACTTAATCACAGATTTGGGGATATATAGGGAAAAACTAAGAACAAAAATTATAACTTCTACCTTAGAAGAGAAACGGAAAAAAGTTTCAACACTTTTATTTTAAGATTATATAGATAAATGGTCATCAAATTGGTAAGATATGTAAGACTTGAACAAAATTATCAACTAACTAGATATGCTTGATATTACAGAACACTCCCAGCAGCCGCAGACTACATATATCTTAAGCCATGATTTTCTTTGCAAAGGTCAACATTGATAATGTTCGAGTCATACCTCCGTGTACCAGGAAAGAAGTAGCATATTTCTTGAAAAACACAGCTATCGAAGCTCCATTGAGAAACTGTAAAGATGGAGAAGGGATTTGCAAATTATATATCTGATAATGGACATCTACTCTGATTATTAAAAAATGAATAAAAATAAAAAACCTTACTAATAACCAAACAGAGTATCCAATTTTACATGTGAAGAAAATTATTGATGCGACATGTCACCCAAAGGATATGGATTCCTTATAAGCACATGACAAATTTCTCAACATTTAGACAGAAAGAAATACAAATTAAAATCATGAGACATGCTTACATATCTATTAGAATGGCTAAAATTATGAAGGCTAATTGTACTTCGTCTGAGCTAGATTGAGAAGCAACAAAAAATCTAAACTGTTGTTGATATATATCATGATACCACCACTTTGGAAAATAGTTTGAAAAGTTTTTTAAATGCAAAATATGTTGCAGTTACACAAATAGCCATTTTACTTCTAGGCATTTAACCAAGAGAAACAAACCCTATATTCATACAAGGACTTGTATATGAATTTCATAGCAGCTTTATTTTTAAGAATTGAAAACAGTGGAAATGTTCATCAATGTCCATCAATAGAGCAAAGACAAATTATGATCTATTCATTAAACAGATTACTATTCTCAAAGTAATGATGCTGAGAAAAGAAAAGCCAGCCAATGAATAGTATATACTGTGTGATTCCATGACTATAAAAAAATCTAGAAAATACAAATTTATATATAGTCACAGTCATCAAATATATTGGTGTGATTTTAGTGCCTTCTTCTGTGCTCCCATAGCTTCCTACACTTGGATCTCCGAGCATTTGTTACACCATGTGAAAATATGAACTCTTTTTCTTTATTCTGTCTTACTAGAATAAGAATCCTTGAAATTTCATGGACATTTGAACTCTCAGTTATTAGCAGAAATTCTATCACACAGTAAATTTCCAAATATAAAAGCCAGAGTTTTACAATGACTTCTAAGCTTTTACATGATCTAGCCACTCATTTAACCTCTGTGACCTCTTTCCCTGCTACTCTTCAGCCACTCACAGTGGGCCCCTTGCTATTCCTCAGATATGCCAGGCACGATCCAACCTTATGGCCTTCAATATAGCCAATTCCTTTGTCTGGAGTGACCTTATTGCTGATAGTTCAGGGCAAATTCATCACCTTTCCATACCTTTGTTCAGTTGTCAGGTTCATTGTAATTACCCTGATCTTCCTATTAAAATTCTTAACTCCCTATCTCCTGCCTAGCAACCTTGATTTTTCTCACCCTGATCGAATTTTTCTTTTTCCCCATTGTACTCATCATTTTTGAATGCACTATGCAATTTTTATTAAGGTTTATAGCTTTTAATTGTCTCACCCATTAAAATAAAAGTTCTACAAAGCCAAGTATTTCATTTACCAGTGTAGTCTGACGTGATATCTGGCATATAATAGGTTCAGTAGACAATTGGTATATTTTAGAAAAAATTAATGTTGAGAGTATACTGAATTTCATAAGTCATTTCAATATTTTTTTCCAAACAATAAACTATGTAAAACATACCTTAAATTTACTTTCAAAATATTATATAGCATATAATGGACAATATACATAAGCCTTAAAGAAACAATCATATAAATAACCATTTCATACCTACTTAAAAATTGCATAATACCACACTCCAAGATCCTCTCTGGATGCTCAAAAATAACCCTTCAAAGGAAATACATTTTTAAAAATAACAGATTTTTGGGCAAATAATTTAATAAAATAAAAGTTTCATTCATCTATGTAGATCATAAAAATGTTTTTAATAAGCATGAAATTATAACTCTGAAGAGTGCTAAAATGAAACCACCTGCTAAGGGTGAGAGAACAAAAATAAACATCATTTTTCCAAATAAGAGGAATTTATTACCTTTGAATCAAAGCATGTGGATTTTTCAAACTGGCAATAAAGGAATATGGACACAGAATCCATAGAATGTCATATTTTAGATATCTAAAAGACTTCAAAGTGAAGAGTATACATTTTTTAAATGCTACATAATGCTACATAATGACAAGATGACAGGTTGTGACAAATAGCATTTTATAAGCTCTACTCATAGTGGAACGGAAGGTGTCATTTCCCTATAATTTTATATATGTCATTAATTTACTGTAACTGGATACAACATATTACCAAACAGATGTTCATCAAAGACTAAATCATTTTTAATGGAACATAATAATTTGAACCTACACAAATTATTCATTTTTTCGATCTAACATTTACAGTCTAGCTAAACATTTTATCAGTTGTCGACAAATTTAAAAAAAATAAGATAAAAAGTCGTGTTTGGAAAAGTAGCTTTTCTTTGAAATTTGAATTTAAATAAAAATATTTGCTGATATTTTCAAAACTTTAAATGTAATTTTATATCTATCTGACCTATCAGATGATATAAAATTTTTGGAGAAAATATGACATATTTTTTGAACTTGGTTGAAGGTATTAATAAAGAGCAACTGTTTGTATTATATGTATTGTGGTATCTTAGTTAATAAACATGAATAACTGGTATAAAATATGTTTTTTAAAAAATTTTATTTATTTCCTTGACAGAGATCACAGGAAGGCAGAGAGGCAGGCAGAGAGTGAGGAATGGAAGCAGGCTCCCTGCTGAGAAGAGAGCCCACTGTTGGACTCAATCCCAGGAATCTGGAATCATAACCTGAGCCGAAGGCAGAAATTTATCCCACTGAGCCACCCAGGCGCTCTAAAAATATGTTCTTTTTTTATATAGAATTATAGTTCTTGCCAAAATATGGAACTAGCTGGAACTGAATGCATCCTTCAAAGTCAGCTCTGGAGAAATTATGCAAGTGTAATATAGAACTATTTCAGATATGAACCAAAAACAAAGAAATGATGATAAATTCCTTAAAAGACTCAAAGTTGCTCTTGACTGGTATGTTTCAAGCTCTATTCCTGGTTTGAGGACAGTTTTTAACAGGCCTGTCACTGTAGAAATCAGCTGGATGTTTAGAGGCTATCAGAACTGTGCAAAAACCTTGAAGGTGTAAAGCCTTGAAAATTCTTTAGATAGATTAGCTCCCTAAGGCATTATTCATCCACACATTTTCCTCCAAACAATTAAGGCTGATGGATGAGGGGCACCGGAGGGGCTCTCTCATCACGTGGGTGGTGGGTTAAGCCTCTGCCTTCATCTCAAGTCATGGTCTCTGGGTCCTGGGATCCAGCCCCACATCAGGCTCTGCTCAAAAGGAAGCCTGCTTCCCTCCCTGCTTGCCTGCCTCTCTGCTTACTTGTAATCTCTCTCTCTGTGTCCAATAAATAAATAAAATCTTAAAAAAAGGCTGATGGATGATAAATTATGAAAACTGCTCCCTCCAAATGATGCTTCTTCATAAGGATTTAAGAATTTAAAATATAAAATTGTAAGAATTTAAAATTGAAACTTGATCATAGGATATATGTTACAGGATAACATCAATTGAAGCCAGTTATTATTAGTTCTGAAGTATTTGTAATTCTGAATTCTTGGACTCATTAGTAAATTTATTTTTAAATTCTCCCATGGAGTGGTGATTGGCCTTCAGTCTTTCATTGATGTACATCATTGGGTCAAATGAGATGTGTGTGCCCAGAACTATATATAATCTCCTTTGTATTTCACTGGAGATGGCATTTCTGAGTTTTGTTCAATTGAATTTGGACAGATGTTTTAATAGTCACTTCTAGAGTTGGCCCTGGAGAATATCTTCCTTTTTTTTTTCTCTTCCGGATTCTCTGAAAAACCCTGACTAATTCACATTATCACAGTGATATCACAATTCAAGTTTCTCCAAACACTATAGCTGCAAAATAGAAGGAAGCTACTCAGAATGTAATGCTATTGTGAATGATTGAGAAAGAAAACATTATTATAATTAAGCTACCAGGTTTCAATGTATTTTATTGTTGCTTAGAAAATCTTAGCATACCCAGACTTTACAGAGATTTGATGATCCTAAGAGGAGCTGAACTCATGGACCAAAATATCTATGCACATAAAAAGTACAATTACTTACCTAAAAAAGATGATGTGGTTAACTTTATATGGCAATCGAAGTGTTATTGGAACAGGAATTTTAAAAATACCTTAGGGGCGCCTAGGTGGCTCAGTGGATTAAGCCACTGCCTTCAGCTCAGGTCATGATCTCGGGGTCCTGGGATCAAATCCTGCATCAGGCTCTTTGCTCAGCAGGGAGTCTGCTTCTCTCTCTCTCTCTCTCTCTCTCTCTCTGCCTGCCCTCCATTTACTTGTGATCTCTCTCTGTCAGATAAATAAATAAATAAAATCTTAAAAACAAAAGAATGACTGTACTTTTAAAAAATAGCTTAAAAGGGGCACCAGGGTGGCTCAGTGGGTTAAGCCGCTGCCTTCGGTTCAAGTCATGATCTCAGGGTCCTGGGATCAAGGCCCACATAAGGCTTTCTGCTCAGCAGGTAGCCTGCTTCCCTTCCTCTCTCTCTTCCCGCCTCTCTGCCTACTTGTGATTTCCCACTTACAAATATATAAATAAAATATTTTAAAAAATAGCTTAAATGTATATGATAAAATAATGATATACATATACAAAGAAAAGAAAGATACTATACTGTGAGTATAAATTAAGTGAAAATTGTTGAAATAAAGAATACAACAAATGGAGACTAAGATGAATATAGCTGTAAAAGGAATAAGTGAGTTGGGAAAAACAAACAAACAAACAAATTAATGACTTCTGCCCAAATGCAGCAGAAGAGAAAAAAATAAAGAAAATATTTAAATAAGTATTGAGATAAATTTTGGAGAATTAAAGAAAGATAAAAGATACCAGACTTAAAATGATGCCAAACATGAGAAATCAGAAACAAAACAAAACAAAAACCACACACACAAAAATCCACTCATATAGGGCGCCTGAGTTGCTCAGTGGGTTAAGCCGCTGCCTTCGGCTCAGGTCATGATCTCAGGGTCCTGGGATCCAGTCCCACATGGGGCTCTCTGCTCGGCGGGGAGCCTGCTTCCTCCTCTCTCTCTCTCTGCCTGCCTCTCCAACTACTTGTGATTTCTTTCTGTCAAATAAATAAACAAAATCTTAAAAAAAAAAACACTCATATATATTATGGTGAGTTTTAAGAAGGTCAAAAACAGAGAAGAGCATAAATGATGCCCAAGAGAAAAACAGATCACCTAAAATGTACAAGAATAATACTGACAGCAGAATTCTCAATAGTAATAGCATATAAAGGAGACAGCTGGGTGTTTATATAGATGGAAAAGATATTTGAAACTACATATTATACATCAAGCCAAATTATTGATTAAATTTGAGAGCACAGTAAAAATACAATGAAGCGTGTTAGGTCTTAGAACATTTATCACACACAGACACACATTTTAGAAAACTTCCTTGGAGGACAGCTCAATTTAGATAGAGAAAACAGAATTATGTACTCAAAGGCACATTTTGAAGGAAGGATTGAATATAGTCTGCACTGCAAATATTCTTTAATCGTATGTTCTGAATTTCCTAAATTTAAGAAGTATTTGTTCAAATATTTATATAAACCCTAGGAGACTTTTTCTTGGATTCTGGAAAATCAGTCCATTTGGATACAAATCTTTTTGTCACTGATGGAAATTTTGATAGCCCTTAACTGTGAAATGTCTAATGTATTGTTACAGCAATTGTGATTTGCCAATACATGGCTGATCTGTGTGTGTTGTGTGTGTTTATTTTTATTTTTGATGGTTTTACTCTTCTGTGTGATTTTTAAGTAGACATAATTTTAATAAATTATGATTTGTTGAAATTTGTCTGAGGTTATATAATAAAATGAAATTTGTTTGAACTGAAGAAGTGCGTCTCCATTTTTTTTTTTTTTAAGAGTAGACTGGTCTTTAAAAATTGTCCAAAGAAGTACATTATATTCATTATTAAATTTGATAATATACAATAAAGTATTTATGGTCATATGGAACCATATCAAATTCTACTCTTAATTCATATTAATAATTACCATAAGAGGAAAAAGGGATATTTTTCAAAATGAAAATTAGTTTATTTTTCAAAATATGATATAGTGTTATTCACTGAACAGAGGGAACAAATGTCAAAGTTTAACACAGTTTACAGGATGTTTTAACATAAATTGAAATTTAAATCTGACCAAATTTCACAGTTTTAATTAAAATGATAGCACTTTAAATCCTTGAAAAGTGGTAAGTGACATAAAACATTGCTTAGAAAAACAAATTTAACACTACACTAGTCTGAGATGGTTAAGTTATGGTACAACTTGCCATTGTGTATCATCAAATGCTATATTTTTTTCTTTTGGTCTTGTCATTATATTTTATTTTAGCCATTATGATAAGTGTGTAGTGATATCTCAGTGTCATTTTAATTGCATTTCCTTGATGTCTAATTATGTCAGATTATATTATTTTGATGTTTAATGTTCTGAGCTTTCTCAGTTCAAGACCATGAAGCCACTTAGGAAAAATACAGTTGCAGATGCACTCATAGACCAACTCTTATTTAGAAATAAGAACAAACATTACTACCCACTCCAACAAAAAATAGATTTGTTATGCAGTAGGCATTTTATAAATTACCTGACACAACTTATATAGTAAGATGAAATGGGACAGGTGGCTTCTTGCAGCTATATACAACATCATTTTAATTTCAATTTTCAGTATAATTTTTCCAAGGTATACACAGAATGTATATTTAATGTAAATTGTGAACATTTATACTCTGTATATGGAAATTAATCAATTTTAAGTTTATAACAATCAAAATTAACGGAAGTTTATTTTAAATTAGTTAGCTTTCTCTGCATTGCAAGACAGAATAATCAAGAATTGGTAAGAAAAAAATAATCTCTGTAAAATTACCGGGGTGCATTATAAAGTGTTCGGTAACCGATCAAACTCACAATTTGGATTGAATGGCAAGTGACTTTTAAAATCTGGAACAAATTGTCAATTTTTTTTTCTTCATTGTGTCTTAAATGTGTAACAACAATGAGGTATTTCAAAGAGGTGAACCACAGATAAATTTCTCTAAGGGTGGGGTGAGGGTTACTCAAAAAGGAACTTGACAAGGCTTTTAAAGATATCGACAATCATTATAACATAACGTGACTGATTGTTACCCTGCTCTGAACTGGGCAAACACTTGTTGGCTTCCAAGAAAGACCAACATAGTTGAGATGGTTCTAGCGGCCTTCTAGCAAAGGGTCTCATGAGGCAGGGATTCTAGCCACTGGCTGTGCAAGGCATGAGGCCTGTTAGTGATTCTATTTTTTCTTCTGCAGAATGGGTCTTTCTACATTCTAGGTCCTTTCTACCCCAATAAATAATGCGGCGATTCTTTCAGTGAGTTGTAATTTTGATTTAAACAGCCAACTGTCTCTTAAAAAGGAATTTTGTTTAAATTTCTTTAAAAAAAAAGTTCTTTCAAAAAAATCTTTTTTTTATTTTTTATTTTTTAATCCCATATGTTTACTCTGATCCTGGAACTTTGTCATTTTTACCTTCTCTGCTGATTAAAATATTCTTCATCATCAGCACCTACTGCTCTCCTCTCCTGGTGGGTCTCCAGAAGGGTTCTTCTCTAGCTCTTCTAGCAGGAGATGGGCAAGTCCCCTCTACCCCTGTTACCGGACCAACCTTACCTATCCTGCAGGGTCAGGTCGGCCTGGCCTTTTATCTGTTGTTCTCTTCTGAGTGGTTAGATTTCATAGATACCGTGCTTTGCTTTTGTCAGGATTTACCCTGGACTATCAAAACCTTTTTCTTGTGCCAGTGAAGCCTAAGAAACAGTCTTGATGAGAGAACCAGGAACTCAAACACATCATATTTATCCTGAAAGTTCCGTCTAAAATGAAAAATACATTTCTGAGGAGCCTCAAGATCTCTGAGAAGGGAAGTTTCACCAACTCTGTCATGTAGGGGCATCAATTCCGATTCTGTGTCAATTTTCCTACTTTCCCAGCTAGTAATTCTCTACCTCAGAAAGCCCACTCTCAACTGTTTCCTCTCTCAAATGCAGTTGCTCTTAGAGTCTGCACATGGCACTTGGGGCCTGCTGGTCGTTGGCTACTGCCCTCTGTACCTTGGGTCTAACAGCTGCGAGGCATCAAGATGAGAATGTCTCTTGTTCTAAGACTTAATATAGTTTGGGGCACATGGGATGCAATAATCACTTTTTTTGTTGATCCAAGAGTTCGAACTTTCTTAATTATTCTAGTACCACAGTTTACTTGTTCTAAGATTTGTCCTCCCCCCCCATTCTAATATCTCTTAAGGTGGCACTCACCTTGCACTTGATGACATATCCAAGTTTAACTGACAGCATTTCTCTTTCTTAGTCGAACATAAACTATAGTGCATCTTACCCTTGATGAAAGCTAGGATGCAATTAAATACTCTATTATGGTTACGATTCTAATATTTGAATTCCTCTGGTAGCTCCCTGTGCCCCCACAGTGTAGTACCTCACCTCCTCGGCATAGTATACAAACCATCTCACCCCCAGTGTTAACCCCGGGGTTCAGCCTCCAACCCCAGGTGATGCTGCCAGATCAGCTGTCAGTAGTCATGAACTTGCTGTAGATTCCCGAATGCACTGTGCTGCCTCCTGGCAATTTGAAACTTAACACACTCATCCTCATTCTTCGCTTTGCTCTTGTCTATCACCTCCCCTGAAAATCTGTTCCTAAGTGGCTTTTCCCAGCTCCAACCTACCCTTGGCAGTCTTTTATCTCCCTGTGGTAAAACCTGTCACACTGCACCATGGACATGCCCGTTGTCTCGCTGAGAAGAGTAAAGGGACAGTGAGGGCCCCCCAGCATTTGCAGCTCTAGTGCAGAGCCCCATGCCTGGCTTGCAGGAAATGCCAGATCATGAAGACAAACGGAGATCATCCTCTGGCTAAAACCAGCTCTTCTTTGCCTACCGCAGGATCTGGATCAATAAAGTGCAGCCAGTTATTATTGTTGTTTTTCTAGGGATTTTTTCCCCATATAATTCCCAGGTCTTTACTCTTTTTATAGCACTTTAATTCAGGCTTCAACCACTTCCTAGTCAGATCAGGTGAAATCATTTTCCTTCCCATACCCTCGAATATTTCACACCTAGTAATTCTTTTTTTAAAGATCCTATTTATCCATTTGACAGACAGATCACAAGTAGGTGAGAGGCAGGCAGAGAGAGGGCGGGGGAGCAGGCTCCCCGCTGAGCAGAGAGCCCAATGTGGGGTACCATCCCAGGACCCTGAAATCATGACCTGAGCCGAAGGCAGAGGCCTAAACCACTGAGCCACCCAGGAGCCCCCATATCTGGTCATTTTTAATCAACGTGGATTTGCTGCATCAAATAGTTCCTTCTTCAAATATAAATATATAAATATATTGATCAAGTCACTCACATGTCTTAGGAGAATGTCATACCTTTAGTAGCAATTTTGAAATCTTGGCCATTGGTTTTGATTATTGTTTTGGTTTGATTTGGTTCGGTTTTTGTAATTTTAAAAATCCCTCCAGCCCTTGGCTCTGTCTGACCTGAGTGCTTTCAGCTGTTTCTGCAACAAAACTGTCCCGGCAGCGAAAACTCTCATTGTTTACAGTGGCGCCCCCTTTGAACACTTTGTTAATAAAAAGCTTTTTTTTTTTTTTTTTTTTTTGGCTATAGTAAATGTGGAACAACAATGAGGTATTTCAAAGAGGTGAACCACAGATAAATTTCTCTAAGGGTGGGGTGAGGGTTACTCAAAAAGGAACTTGACAAGGCTTTTAAAGGTATCTATAATCATTATAACTTAACGTGACTTATTGTTACCGTGCTCTTAACTGGGCAAACACTTGTGGCTTCCAAGATAGACTAATATAGTTGAGATGGTTCTAGCGGCCTTCTAGCACAGGGTCTCATGAGGCAGGGATTCTAGCCACTGGCTGTGCAAGGCATGAGGCCTGTTAGTGATTCTATTTTTTCCTCTGCAGAATGGGCCTTTCCACATTCCAGGTCCTTCTACCCCAATAAATAATGCGGTGATTCTCTTAGTGAGTTGTACTTTTGGTTTAAACAGCCAACTGTCTCTTAAAAGGACTTTTGTTTAAAGTCCTTTAAAAAAATTTTTTTATCTTTTATTTTTAATCCCATATGTTTACTCTGATTGTGGAACTTTTTTCATTTTTACCTTCTCTGCTGATTAAAATATTCTCTCCAAAATGTCAGTTATTTGCAGGTACTTGCACTGTAGACATTCTTCATATATTTTTTAAAAAATCCATTCACGATTCTTAGTGAAAATCCCGGGAATCTGAAAGACTACCATTTGCTCTCATCGAACAGTTACTGTCTCCACTAAGTGACAGGGTTTCAGAGAACGTGAGCTCACAAGAGATGTAACCTTTTTTCCACTTTCTGCTACCATGTCCATTTCTATGTTACTCAGAGGAGCCTTCTTTGTAGAAACATATTATCCAATCTTTTATAAAGCTGAATTTAAATTCTGTCCCTTCATTCCCCACAACGCATAAAAAGCCAAGCAAATTTTGTTCCATTTTTTAAGAGCCCATAGATGGCATTTTTTTAGTGTTGCGTTTTTGAGTTTTCATCACTCTTTATGTTACTTCTACTTCACAGATAAACAATTGCTAATGACAATGTAAACTTCCTACAAATGTGCAATCAAAATCCCTAGGTACACATTACTGAAGTTCTTCGTTCCCTTTAAACATTATTTCTCTCTTGATATGCATTCTTGTTTTGTATTATATTGCATTATAAAGTTTTTTTTAACAGACTGCATTTTTTAGAGTAGTTTGGGGTCAAAGTAAAATTCCCTTTCCCCACATACACACAGCCTTCCCCATTATCAACATCCTGTACCACGGTGATAATTTTTCATGCTCACTGACCCTACACTGACACATCATTATCACCCCAAAGTCCACAGTTTACATTAGAGTTCACTCTTGGTGGGGCACCAGGGTGGCTCAGTGGGTTAAGGCTTCTGCCTTCAGCTCAGGTCATAATCTCACGGTCCTGGGATCGAGCCCCAGACCAGACTCTCTGCTTGGCAGGGAGCCTGCTTTCCTCCAACCCCTGCTTTCCCCGCCTGCCTCTCTGCCTGCTTTGATGCCTGTCAAGTAAATAAATAAAATCTTTAAAAAACCTTTTCTCATAGAGTTCACTCTTGGTATAGTATCTTATACATTTTGACAACTGTGTAGCGATATGTATCTAAAATATCTTACATATCATACAGAACATTTTCACTGGCCTAAAAATCCTCTGTGCTCTGCCTGTTCATCCTCCTCCTCTCCTAACTGCTACAAACCGCTGACCTTTATACCATTTGCATAGTTCTGCCTTTTCTAGAAGGTCATATAGCTGGAAACATGCAACATGAAGCTTTTTCAAATTGACTTCTTTCACTTATTATGACGGATTTTAAGTTTGTTCCATGTCTTTTCATTGCTTGATAGCCATTTCTCTTTATCGCTGAATCATATCCCATTGTTTCAATGGACCACAGTTTATCTATCCATTCTCCTCCTGAAGGACATCTTGGTTACTTCCAACTCTTGGCACTTATGGGTAAAGCTGTTACAAACACAGGTTTATATGCAGGATTCTGTGTACACAAAGTTTTCGCTCTTTGGGGTGAGTACCAAGGAGCACGATTGCTGGATCATATGGTAAGAATATGTTTAGTTTTGTAAGAAACTGCCCAACTGTCTTCCAAAGGGTAGCACCATTTTGGTGTTCTCACCAGAATGAATGAGAGTTTCTCTTGTTCCTCATCGTCAAAAGCATTTTATGTTGTCAGTATTTTGGATTTTAGCCATTCTAATAGATGTGTAGTGATATATCATTGTTTTATTTATTTATTTATTTTTTAAAAAGATTTTATTTATTTGACAGAGAGAGATCACAAGAAGACAGAGAGGCAGTCAGAGAGAGAGAGAGAGGGAAAGGGAAGCAGGCTCCTGCTGAGCAGTGAGCCCAACGTGTAACACGATCCCAGGACCTGAGATCATGACCTGATCCAAAGGCAGTGGCTTAACCCACTGAGCCATCCAGGCGCCCCTCATTGTTCTTTTAATTTACAATTCCTTAATTAGACATGCTGTGGATCATCACAGCATCTTTTCATATCATTATTGCCATCTCAAAATCTTCTTCAGTGTGGTGTCTGTTCCAGTCCTTGCCAATTTTTCAATCAGGTCATTCATTTTCTTGTGTTTGAGTTAATAAATAAATACATAATAATAATAATAAATAAATAATAAATAAATGGATGAATTTATTATATACTATATATATGTTATATATAGTATATTATATATATTATTATATATTAAATAATACTTTATTAAAAATAAATTTACTAATGAGGCCAAGAATTCAGAATCACAAATACTTCAGAACTAATAATAACTGCCATCACTTGATGTTATTCTATAAGATAAATCCTACAATCAAGTTTCAATTTTAAATTCTTACAATTTTAAATTCTTAAATCCTTATGAAGAAGCATCATTTGGAGGGAGCCGTTTTCATAACTTAGCATCCATCAGCTTTTTTTATAAGATTTTATTTATTTATTGGACACATAGAGAGAGAGAGAGATTGAGAGAGAGATCACAAGTAAGCAGATAGACAGGCAAGCAGGGAGGGAAGCAGTCTTCCTTTTGAGCAGAGCCTGATGTGGGGCTGGATCCCAGGACCCAGAGACCATGACTTGAGATGAAGGCAGAGGCTTAACCCACCACCCACGTGATGAGAGAGCCCCTCAGGTGCCCCTCATCCATCAGCCTTAATTGTTTGGAGGAAAATGTGTGGATGAATAATGCCTTAGGGAGCTAATCTCTCTAAAGAATTTTCAAGTCTTTACCCCTTCAAGGTTTTTGTACAGTTCTGATAGCCTCTAAACATCCAGCTGATTTCTACAGTGACAGGCCTGTTAAAAACTGTCCTCAAACCAGGAATAGAGCTTGAAACATACCAGTCAAGAGCAACTTTGAGTCTTTTAAGGAATTTATCATCATTTCTTTGTTTTTGGTTCATATCTGAAATAGTTCTATATTACACTTGCATAATTTCTCCAGAGCTGACCTTGAAGGAGGCATTCAGTTCCAGCTAGTTCCATATTTTTGCAAGAACTATGATTCTATATTAAAAGAAAACATATTTTAGGGCTCCTGGGTGGCTCAGTGGGTTAAGCCGCTGCCTTCGCTCAGGTCATGATCTCGGGGTCCTGGGATCGAGTCCCACATCGGGCTCTCTGCTCAGAGGGAGCCTGATTCCCTCTCTCTCTCTCTGCCTGCCTCTCTGTCTACTTGTGATTTCTCTCTGTCAGATGGATAAATAAAATCTTTAAAACAAGGAAAAAAAAAACATATTTTAGAGCGCCTGGGTGGCTCAGTGGGTTAAAATCTCTGCCTTCGGCTCAGGTCATGATTCCAGGTTCCTGGGATTGAGTCCCACAGTGGGCTCTCTTCTCAGCACGGAGCCTGCTTCCATTCCTCTCTCTCTGCCTGCCTCTTTGCCTTCCTGTGATCTCTGTCAAGGAAATAAATAAAATTTTTTTAAAAACTTATTTTATACCAGTTATTCATGTTTATTAACTAAGATATCACAATACAAAAAATACAAACATTTGCTCTTTATTAATACCTTCAACCAAGATCAAAAAACTATGTCATATTTTCTCCAAAAATTTTATATCATCTGATAGGTCAGATATATATAAAATTACATTTAAAGTTTTGAAAATATCAGCAAATATTTTCATTTAAATGCAAATTTCAAAGAAAAGCTACTTCTCCAAACACAACTTTTTATCCTATTTTTTTTAAATTTTGTCGACAACTGATAAAATGTTTAGCGAGAGTATAAATGTTAGATCGAAAAAAAATGATTAATAGATGTAGGTTCAAATTATTATGTTCCATTAAAAATGATTTAGTCTTTGATATACATCTGTTTGGTATTGTTGTATCAAGATATAGTATATTAATGACATATATAAAATTATAGGGAATGACACCTTCCTTTCCATTATGTGTAGAGCTTTTAAAATGCTATTTGTCACAACCTGTCATCTTGTCATTATGTAGCATTATGTAGCATTTCAAAAATATATACTCTTTACTATGAAGTCTTTTAGAAAACTAAAATATGACTTTCTATGGATTGTGTTTCCATATTCCTTTATTGCCAGTTTGAATAAATCCACATGCTTTGATTCAAAGGTAATAAATTCCTCTTATTTGGAAAAATGATGTTTATTTTTGTTCTCTCACACTTAGCAGGTGGTTTCATTTTAGCACACTTCAGAGTTATCATTTCATGCTTATTAAAAACATTTTTATGATCTACATAGATGAATGAAACTTTTATTAAATTATTTGCCAAAAAATCTGTTATTTTTAAAAACGTAATTCCTTTGAAGGGTTATTTTAGAGCATTCAGAGAGGATCTAGGAGTGTGGTATTATGCAATTTTTAAGTAGGTTTGAAATGGTTATTTATATGATTGTTTCTTTAAGGCTTTTGTCTTATTTTGCTGTTTTTTGTCTCATTTTATCTTATTTTGTCCATTATATGCTATAATATATTTTGAAAGTAAATTTAAGGTACGTTTCACATAGTTTATTTTTGGAAAAAATATTGAAATGACTTCTGAAATTCAGTATACTCTCAACATTAATTTTTTCTGAAATATACCAATTGTCTCCTGAACTTATTATATGGCAGATATTACTTCAGACTACACTGGTAAATGAAATACTTGGCTTTGTAGAACTTTTATTTTAATGGGTGAGACAATTAAAAGCTATAAACCTTAATATAAATTGCATAGTGTATTCAAAAATGATGAGTACAATGGGGGAAAAGGAAAATTCGATCAGGGTGAGAAAAATCAAGGTTGCTAGGCAGGGGATGGGGAGTTAAAAATTTTAATAGGAAGATCAGGGTAGTTAAATGAACCTGACAATTGAACAAAGGTAGGGAAAGGTGATGAATTTGCCCTGAACTATCAGCAATAAGGTCACTCTAGACAAAGGAATTGGTATCTTGAAGGCCATAAGGTTGGATCGTGCCTGGCATATCTGAGGAATAGCAAGGAGGCCACTGTGAGGGACTGAACAGTAGCAGGGAAAGAGGTCACAGAGGTTAAATGAGTGGCTAGATCATGTAAAAGCTTAGAAGTCATTGTAAAACTCTGGCCTTTATATTTGGAAATTTACTGTGTGATAGAATTTCTGCTTATAACTGAGAGTTCAAATGTCCATAAAATTTCAAGGATTCTTATTCTAGTAAGACAGAATAAAGAAAAAGAGTTCATATTTTCACATGGTGTAACAAATGCTCAGAGATCCAAGTGTAGGAAGCTATGGGAGCACAGAAGAAGGCACTAAAATCACACCAATATATTTGATGACTGTGACTATATATAAATTTGTATTTTCTAGATTCTTTTATAGTCATGGAATCACACAGTATATACTATTTATTGCCTAGCTTTTATTTTCTCAGCACCATTACTTTGAGAATCTCCAATTGTAAATAGTTCATTTTGATGTTGAATAGTAATCTCTCTTTAATGAATAGATCATAATTTGTCTTTGCTCTATTGATGGACATTGATGAACATTTCACTGTTTCCAATTCTTAAAAATAAAGCTGCTATGAAATTCATATACAAGTTCTTGTACGAACATAGGGTTTGTTTCTCTTGGTTAAATGCCTAGTAGTAAAATGGCTATTCGTGTAACTGCAACATATTTTGCATTTAAAAAATTTTTCAAACTATTTTCCAAAGTGGTGGTATCATGATATATGCCAACAACAGTTTAGATTTTTTGTCACTTCTCAATCTAGCTCAGACGAATTACAATTAGCCTTTTAATTTTAGCCATTCTAATAGATATGTAAGCATGTCTCATTATGATTTTAATTTGTATTTCTTTAATGTCTAAATGTTGAGAAATTTGTCATATGCTTATAAGCCATCTATATCCTTTTGGTGACATGTCTCTTCAATAATTTTCTTCACATGTAAAATTGGATACTCTGGTTAAGTAAGGTATTTTATTTTTATTCATTTTTTAATAATCAGAGTTGATGTCCATTATCAGATATATAATTTGCAAATCCCTTCTCCATCTTTATGGTTTCCCAATGGAGCTTTGATAGCTGCGTCTTTCAAGAAATATGCTACTTCTTTCCTGGTACACGGAGGTATGACTAGAACATTATCAATGTTGACCTTTGCAAAGAAAATCATGGCTTAAGATATATGTAGTCTGCGGTTGTTGGGAGTGTTCTGTAATATAAAGCATATCTAGTTAGTTGATAATTTTGTTCAAGTCTTACATATCTTACCAATTTGATGACCATTTGTCTATAGAATCTTAAAATAAAGGTGTTGAAATGTTTTTCCATTTCTCTTCTAAGGTGTTTTGTTCTCCAAGAAATTAAATGCATGATTATCACACAATTATAAAATACTTGTGTCAAGAATTTTTATTCAAAAATTAATAAGAGAAGCAGATATTAAAACTAGTTCACATGGTTATTTGGGATATAAGCAGAGTTGTGCAGCAGAAGTGCTCTGGGCCCATAATTTGGGATATAGAATTTATGTTTTCTAATGAAAACGCACTAACTTGCATTATTGTTAACAAGAATCTTGTGCATTACCATCAGTTTTCTACATTATAACCTCTTGCTCTAGAGTTTGTAAATAACTTTGTCAATAGCAAGCTAATAAACGGGGTGACTCCAATGGATTGAGATAATCTCCAGAGTTTCTGCTACATAAAGCCCAGGACTCCATTGAAAGGACACCTAAGAATTTATTTTGCCCCAAAATTTGATCATTTTTTTCACTGTCATTACCTATTTTCCAAACCTAGTCCTTTTGCTTCACCTTTCAGTTTGCGGACAACCCTGTATCTGACTGACTTGTTAATTCTGGAATGTCTTGCAGATTAATTTGCTTTCCAGAGGTGGTTCCTCTAATTGATGTCTAAGAACCCTAATTAGTTAAGAAAACTTGTTAAACATATTCATTGCTATTTATTATTATTATTATTATTATTGCTAATATCTCTATTATAAATAATTCACAAGGCCATCTTTCTGACAAAAAAAAAAGAGTTGCCTACTGGTAGAAAAAGTACATTTGACTCTGTCAATGAAAGTGGTAAAGGGATTTGAGAAAATAAGGCAAATCACTGGAATTATGTGTTAAAACTTTAAATATTATAGACATATTTACTTAATTTCTAATACTGTTGTTGCTTATAATTAAATAAGATGTTTTCCATGAACCACGCATTACAGCAAATATATTGTTTATACAGATTAAATTTTCATCAAAAGGGATGCCTGGGTGGCTCAGTTGGTTAAGCAGCTGCCTTTGGCTCAGGTCATGATCCCAGCGTCCTGGGATTGAGTCCCACATCGGGCTCCTTGCTCGGCCGGGAGCCTGCTTCTCCCTCTGCCTCAGCCTGCAATTCTGTCTGCCTGTGCTTGCTCTCTCGCCCACTCTCTCTGATAAAGAAATAAAATCTTAAAATAAATAAATAAATTTTCATCAGAAAATTGTAAGTGTATATTATTGTAGGATCATGATCAGCATTTTGCCAATGAGAAAAGTGAAATTTAAAAAGTATGTCTCTTCAAATCCCTCATACAATATCTGGCCTGGATAGAAGGATGTACTATCACAATTGAGGAAGATAATTGAGATTACTTAAAATGATAAACTTTACTGTATAGGGTTTTTTAAAAGTTTGCCACAGATTCAGATTCGTTTAAAATATATATCTATTTTGTGCAAAGTGAATGCACTGAGAAGTAAAAAGAAAGTGATATATCAGTGCTACAAACTAATGGCTATAATATCATCACCTTATTTATGAACAATGAAACAGTGTGCAATATTTAAATAAATTTAAATAAATTCCTATTTATTTTATATAATTATAAATTAAAATAAATTCCTATTTATTTATTATTAAAGAAATTCCTCTTACAAACAGTATGTTTTGAAGGTTGCTAGCAGGAAAGTGTTGTACTACATGGAAGTAATCAGAAAATATGATCTTAAATTCTGCTTTCAAGGGCGCCTGGGTGGCTCAGGGGGTAAAAATTCTGCTTTCAAGAAGCTATAACAGTAAGTACTGAGCATTAGCTATTATATGCTATGGATGAATAACTGAAATCTGCATTTCAAACTAATGGTACACTATATGTTAACTAATTGAATTTTAAAAAGTTAATTAAAAAAAAAAAACACTATTTTATGAAACAATATTCCCAACAGGCTCTTTTGCTTTAAAATACTCACTTTGTAATGAGAGTCATTACTTTTGTCTAGCCAATTCTTACATCACTGTTTATCCCTTCCCTGCTTTATCCCTTCCCAGTATCAAAAAAGGCTCACTTGGGTTTCCTAGAAGCCATGAGAAAGCTTGTAATAGATCTGGCTGGTTTTCACCAGCAATTTGACCACCATGTGCACAGGGAAGTCTATTGATAAAGGCTTTATTGCAATACATTGAAAATACATGGATGATTTTGAATTCTCTTTCTTGAGGTCTTGTTTCATGATAATAAATTTAGGGTGGCTTATTGGAATGGATGTTATTAACATATCTTCATAGTTCTAAGTACATGGAATTGTAAAATAGATGAATGAATGTGGCATTACTGACAACTGTCCTCATTTTGAAATCAAATTACAGTGTACTAAGATGAGGAAGCAAAGCAGATTTGGGATTATGAGTGAAATAATTTAAAAAAGTCTTAGGGGTATGATCAGACTATTGGGTAACTCAGTAGAAAAATGTCAACTGATTGAGATTCTGTGTTCCCTGATTTCAGAGAGAAGTTAAGATAAATAAGTAACACGAGGAGACTAGGAAGCCAAACATAAGTGATAATTTTGTGCCGGGGTGTGTATACATCTGTTTATCTTCTTGTTTTACCACTAAGGTTGCTCCTAGAGGAGAGTTTAAATATGTGTTGGAGCTAATCTCTGTGGATTACACAAGAAACCACATCCTACAGCTCTGCCTGAAACACCCCTTATGATTTCAATGTAATTTGGTTTTTGCATTTTTATAAATAACAAAATACTTTGCAAACTCATCTACTTTATTACCACCACAAGTGAGTCAGCTGACTCCACATTTTAACACAGTGACAGTCACAGAGGAATGGAGGAATGAGTAGAGTTATCAATATATGTGCTTTTAAGAAGTGTGACAGTGTAGCAGCTATTTCCAGTAACCAAAACATGGGTCAGCAGCTGTGCAGGAAAAGTGATGGAATAAATGACTCATTTCAGAGGAGTTCTATAACATATTAGTTCTATAATGTATCTTCAGCACCCAATTACCCGCTTTGATCTAAAGATAAGGATTTACAGTTAAGGTCCCATTTATGATTTGACTGGTAGGGTCTGAATCATGTTTACTATTGTTTTGACTATTACTTGAAACCTAGAGAAGTACTTGGGATATGTGTTGTGTATTCTGTGAACATGTGCTATTTTTAGATTAGATAATTCCTGTCTCAAACCCCTGTTAATTTGTTTGTTTTTGTTTATTTGATAGTGGTTTCAGTAAATGGATATATCTGAAAAATTGCAAAGCCACTATTAAAATTAGTTATTATTATGTATAGCATGGAATTGCACATTCCTCCTTTGAATCCAACAGAGCTTCACGATATCCTTAACAATTTGGGAAAAACATGCTATTATTTTTCTTTATAAAATTTCTCCTGTCAGGCTGTGATGGTGGTCATCAGCAGTAACTCCTCTGAAGGCTTTGTCAAAAGAGTTGAAAAAACTGGAAAGGTGTGAATGAAGCTGTTTGCTGAATATAAAGAAAAGAGCATTGAAGTACAATTCACACTCTTACTTCTCCTTCTATGCTTTCAGATGTTTGACATTTGAAAATTTTGCTTCTAGAAGAGATGCCCTATATAATTCTTACTTTAAGGAGCAAGTTGCTTTTATAATTTTTTTTTATTATTCTACCATTCAAGTATTTCCATTTAAATTAATTTCAATACCATGTAAAAAAATCAAAAGTGCAACCAGTATTCAATTCTTGGGCTAAATAATTTTAGAAAGCTTTGTGTTATTAAACCTACAGGGTTTTTCTGTAGTTTTAACTCTTTCTTTCTGTGATTTTTCCCATTACTCACGTAAGTGACTGCAATATAACAGACATTGAGGATAAAGAAGGACTGAATAGAACAATCCTTGGCCTCATGAAGTTGAGAATCTAGCAAGAGAGTCAAACAATTCAATCATTCAGAGACAATTTATTGAGTGCCTGGCCTAAGATGAGCACAACAAAACCCCAGCCCAGAGGAATCATTTTAATGGGAGAGATAGATAATAGGTAAGCCAACTTTAAAAAGAAAAAAATCATACTGGTTTTTCTTTAATAGTGATGCATATTTGAACTAAATAAGCACATTTTAAAAAGAGCAGTGATTGAGAAGAGGTTTTGTAACTGAGTGGTCCGAAAGGGGCTCCCTGAAAAAGTCTGTGTTGAACAGATTTCTGAATAATATCAGCTAGGAAGCTGCGTAAAAATCTCAGGGATGGGTGATTTTTCCAGTCAAAAAACTGTAAAGGCTCCAAAGTCACAATACAGCTGTAAATAAAGTAGCTTCTGACAAAGAATGAGAAGAAATAACTAACCCAGGTTTGAAAGAAAAGGGACAACTTTCTATGGAATTCATATTTAACTAAAGCTCTAAAGGACAAAAATACAATAGAGCAAAATTCTGGTGATGCTGATATACCTAATGAAAGTTCATAAACAAGGTGTGGGTAGCAAAGAGTGTGTGGGAATGTTGGTAAGAACAGTGGGGAAGAGTCATCCCTGAACATGTTCTTAAATGAAGCAATTCTTGTGTTGTTTTAAAGGGTAAATTGGAGTTAGCCTAAGTGATTAGAGAAGGATGCCTCGGCTTATGGAAGTTCAAAGCCATAAAGATGTGATAAACTACTGAAGAAATTTTCATGTATATTTGTTGTTGCTTCTAGTTATGGTGATCTAAAAACTCCTACTTAAGACAACTTAAAAATCCAGACAAAATAGCTTTTAAAGTTAAAAATATCAGAATGATTATAAAAATAAGTGAGGGATTACTGGGTCAAAATACGAAACACAATGAGAGTCTAGAGATATATGCCTGAAGCCATTTTAGCTATGAGAGCATTTGAAACTGCTAAAACACACTGAGCTGTGTTTTTAATAGACACTTGATACTAGAGAAACAAAATTCAAAATCCAGCAGCAATCAAATTTGAAAACTTTGGTACAACCCAAATTTAAGTTGAGATCCCCAAAGCACAAGGAGAAGCAGAAATAAGACTATAGCCTACCTTGCCTTCTGTGTAAACTGAGAAAGTCAATCACTGAATTTGGAATATGATTGTCTTGTAGAGTCTCAGATATAAGAGAAAATCCTGCCAAGGAGGACCATACCATTATTATAGCTCTTAATTATCCCTACTCAATAAGAGTTTCAAATATAATGCCTTGAACATAGCAAAATGTAACAGAGCACACAGAGAAAAACCATTAACAATATTTGATAGACAAAATGGGATTAAGTATGATGTTAAAATGATCAATAAAGATTGTAAAATGGCTTGATTACTCTGCTCAAAGAAATGAGAGGGGAAGCAAATTGAACAAAAAACTGAAACTAAAAATGATATTGAGAAAGATTTTATAAATGAATTAAATGGATACTCTAGAACTTTAAAGATATGACAGCTAATTTAAGATACCACAGGGGTGCCTGGGTGGCTCACTTAATTAAACCTCCAATTCTTTTTCCTTTTTTTTAACACCTTATTTTTATTTTCTTTCTTTCATTTTGGCTCAGGTCATGATGTCAGGGTTGTGAAATAGAGCCCAGAGTTGGGCTCTGTGCTGAGCCTGGAGCCTGCTTAAGATTCTTTTCCCTTCTTTTTCTATCCCTCCCTATGCTCTCACTTGCTCGCTCGCTCTCTTGCTTGCAAATAAATAGATAGATAGATAGATAATAGACAAAACAAAATAAAAGCAGTTTATGAAAATAAATATAAAGATTTTGAAATGAAAACAAGTTCATAATAAAATAGAGAAGACCTACACAGCTAAAAGTTCATTCAGAAAATCTACTCTTCAAGAAATCAGTATGACACAATGTTAAGATATCAAAAGATTTGAGCATGTACTTTACAGAAAGGGTAATCCAAATGGCCACTCATATATAAAAACTGTTTATCTTTATTATGAATCTGGAATTCAATTAAATTAAATTAAAAATAAATGAAAACCTGGAATGACATACTATTACACACTTACCATATTGGGCAACAGTGAAAATGTCTTGCAAGAATGTGAAGGAATGACAGTGCACATAATAAAAACATATGAGGTAAGTTGGACAATATTTAGAAAACTTAAAAATTAAAAAAAAAATTTGGTCCATTCCTAGAAATACAACATGGAACTAAATGAATATTTTCACCAGGATATGCAAACAGATGATTATAGTTATTTCATTCATAATGGCAGATCAGTAGTGGTCTATTTGCACAATGTTACATTAAATAAGAGAGAATATTAACAAACTGGGAGGAGGGGCTAGGTTGTTATCATAAACAGATCTTCTATGGTGCTAATTATGTTCTATTTCTCAAAATCTTTAAGTTGAAAAAGTTTTCAAATTTACATCTAGATAGATAGATAGATGAATAGCTAGGTAGATGATAGATAGACAGATATCCCAGAAGCTGCAATGCTAGGCTAAGCCCAGGCTTTAAAGGGCTTTTCTATGCTCTACTAAATACTTTAAACCATTCATTATATCATAGCTCAGTGTTCAAATCTCCATTTGTTTCCTCAGTTTCCTAATATTTATCTTAAGGTGACCTGATCCAGACTTTTGATCACCTTTGTCTAAATATTTCTATTTTAACAAAGTCCTTTTGAACACTCAGAGACTAAAACTTAGAAAAATACTCTGATTGTTATCTCACTAGAGTGGAAAATATATAGTTACCCATTAACTAATGATATCCATGACATTTTTAATTCTTGGGAGCTTTTGGTTAAATGAATTTTTTAAGCTTCCTTTAAATGAAGCTTTAAGCCATCACCACATGAATACAATTAAAGAACTAAATGAAAACAAGCCAAGTATTTACAGAGTAATAGAATGTGCAGTGGAAAGAGTACAGTTCTGAAATCATAAAGCCTAAATTAGTGTGATGCATCCTTACTAGCCATGTAATCATAAACCAGTTATCTAAATGTGTTAGCCTCAGTGTTTTCACCCATGAAATGGTGATGATAATACTTATTATGCAGAATTGTTGTGTGGATGTGATGAAGCATGGAGCATGAGAGTCTCATATTCCATGCTAAAATGATAGCTATTTTTATACTTATAATAATTCTAATAATAGTAATTAAATTGTTCAAAATGATAATATTCATTTATATTGAGGCATTGTATTGACTATTCATAGACACATTTACCAAAATAAATTTCATTTTACTTTACCCCCTCTGAGGATATATATTCCCTAATTCAATATGAATCTCATTATGAATAATAATTATCATAATAAATACGCTGATTTTTCTTCTTTTTAGGGAAGTATCCTTTACTGTTGAACATAAAGAAACTTAAGCAAGTCTGTCTTATTCAAAATTTGCATGCTGCTTTCTTATGAAACTAGATGATAGAGTTGTATGAAATAAATTCATGCAGTTAAGACATTTATGTTTGGAAAACTGGGTGGTCAGTTTAGTATTTCAAAAGAAGATTTTAAATTTAAACCTTAAAACTGAGCTCTTTCAGCCTTATTTATAGACCATCCTTCATGCTTCCTAAGTACTCCTTCATTGTAAACTAAGTAATAGTTTTTGTCCCAGTGTATAGAACTAAAATGGATTTTATATTCGATTATTTCAGAGTTAGATGCAGTTTCTACTTCCTTACTTCCTTTTTTGAAAAATAGATTAATTCTACAAAAAGTTTTTTCCAGCTTTATTGAAAAATAATCGACATATTATAATTTATAAATATAAGAAATGATTTCTTATAACATTGCAAACTTTTAACATTGTGTAAATTTTGTACAATTTGATAAATTGGCATACATCTGTATTGCAATATAATCTACATAAAAATGTTAATACATCTACTATCTCATATAGTTGCCACTGTTTTTTATGCATGTATGGTAAGGAATTTTAAGATCTACTCTCTTAGCAACTTTTATGTATATAGTACCGTAGAGATAAACTTCAGAGGTCTTGTGGGTTTTGTTCCAGACCGCCTCAATAAAGTGATTATCTCAATAAACTAAGTCAAATTATTATTATTATTTTTTTTGGTTTCCCAGTGCAAATAAAAAATTATGTTTCCCAGTGCATATAAAAAATAAACACTATACTGCACTGTTCAAAAGCATTATGCCTTTAAGAAAAAACAAGGTATATACCTTAAGTAAACTAGTTCTGAGTTTTCAGTGGGTCATAATTACTGATCACAGATCACCATAACAAATACAATAATAATGAAAAAACTTGAAATATTGCAAGAATTACCAACATGTGACAGAGAGACACAAAATGAACAAATGTCGTTAGAAAAATGGTGGCAGCAGACCTCTTTTATACAAGATTGATATAAACTTTCAACTTGTAAGAATGTGATATATGCAAAGTTTAATAAAGGGAAGCACAATAAAAATGTATGTATATATTATTAACTATGATCATCATACTGTACATAAGATCCCCAGAACTTTTTCATATTATAGTTGCAAGTTTGTACCCTTTGACCACCTTATTCCACCCCAGGTTCACCTCTTGTCAACTCAACTCTAAGTTTCCATTAGTTTGCTTTTTCTTCAGATTCTGTATGTAAGGGATATCATAATACATAAATTAAAATATATATAAAATCTTTGAAATATTTCACTTAGTATAAGACCTTCAAGATCCATCCATGCTGTTGTAAATGGCAGTATTTCTTAATTTTTCATGGTTCAGTAGTATTCCATAGTATATATTTACCATACTTATTTTATCCATTCACCCAATATGGATACTGAAGTTATTTCCATCTCTTGCTTAGAGTTAATAATTTTATAATGAACATAAGAGTGCAGATATGTCTTCGAATAGTGACTTCGTTTCCTTTAGATATATACCTAGAGGTGGGATTACTGAATCATATGGTGATTTTACTTTTAATAATATGAATAATCTCCATACTGTTTTCCATACAAATTTATATCCCTATCACAGTACATAAGTTCCCCATTTTCCCCAATATTTACCAAAATTTGTCAGTTTTAATTTTTTGGTTTTATATATTCTAATAGGTAGTAATATCTTGTTGTGTTTTTCAGAGGTAAACAACAACAACAACAACATAATGACTTTGCCCTGAGTTTTTACGTTGAGCACTTTTTAATGCTCCTGTTGGTCATTTATATAACTTTTTTGAAAAAAAAGTCTATTGATATCCTTTTGCTATTTTTTAAATTATATATTTTTTTTATTTGTATCTGTTGGTTATTAACCTCTTTTCAGATATAAGATTTGTAAGTATTTTCTTCCATTCTGTGGATTGTGTTTTCATTCCCTTTTGGTTTTTTTTGGCAATGCAGAAACTTTAGTTTGATGTAATACCATGTATTTATTTTTGCTTTTTTTGCTTGTGTTTTTGGCCTGGTATCCAAAAAACTATTGGCAAGACCAATGTCCAGGAGAATTTTTCCTATGTTTTCCTTTAGGAAATTTAGTTTCATGCATCACATTTAAGTCTTTAATCTATTTCAAGTTAAGATTTATGAGTGATATAAGGTTCCAGTTTCATGCTGGTTTATGTGACTATTCAGTTTTAAATATCATTTATTGAACAGACTATCTTTACCCATTATATATGTTGGCCCCTGTCAAATATTAGGTGACTGTATGAAAGGATTTATTTCTGGACTCTCAATTCTGTTCTACTTGTTTACTGGTCTGTTTTTATGCCAGTATACTTTATTGTTTTGAGCATGAGGGCTTTGTAGTATAGTTTCAAATCAAGAAGTGTAATTTCGCTTCTTCATTCTTTCTCAGAACTGCTTTAATTATTTGTTGTCTTTTATGGTCTCATATAAATTTTAGGATTCTTTACTTCTGTAAAAAAAAATATTGGATTTTTTTAAAAGATTTTTTATTTATTTATTTGACAGAGAGAGATGACAAGCAGGCAGAGAGGCAGGCAGAGAGAGAAGAGGTAGCAGCTTCGTGCTGAGCTGAGAGCCTGATGCAGGGCTCGATCCCAGGACCCTGGGATCATGACCTGAGCCGAAGGCAGCGGCTTAACCCACTGAGCCACCCAGGCGCCCCTAACATTGGATTTTTGATAGGAATTGAATTTACAGATGGTTTTCGGTAGTATGGACATTTTAACAATGTTAATTCTTACCATTCATAAATATGAGCTATCTTTCCATTTATGTCTCCTTCAAATTCTTTATCAATGTCATAGTTTATGGGGTACAGATCTTTCATCTTCTTAGTTAAATCTTTTCCTAAGTATTTTGTTATTTTTGATGCTATTGTGAATTAGATTGTTCTCTTTATTTTTTCAGATAGTTCATCATTAGAGTGTTAAAATGCTCCTGTCTTGTGCTTACTTTGGCAGCACATATACTAAAATTGGAATGATGCAGAGAAGATTAGCGTGATCACTGAGCAAGGATGACATGAAAAACTATTTTAAAAAAACGAAACAAAACAAAATTCCTGTCTTTTATATATTGATCTTGTATTTGGCAGCTTTATTAAATTTGTTTATTCAAAATTTTTTGTGAAGTTTTTAGGATTTTTTTACATGTAAGTTCATGTTATCCAAAAAAAGAAAATTTTATTTCTTCCTTTTTTTTTTTTTTGGAGTCTTTTATTTCTTTGTGTTCCTTGTTTCTCTGGCTAGGACATCCAGTACTATGTCAAATGAGAGTAGTGAAAGTGGACACACTTGTCTTTTTTCTGATCTTTAAGGGGAAAACTTTCAAACTTTTTTGATTGAATATGAGATTAGCTCTGGGCTTGCAATATGTGTTTTTTCTTTAATGGATTTTTTAAATTATTTTTAAAAATTTTTTTATAAACATATAATGTGTTTTTATCCCTAGGGGTACAGGTCTGTGAATCACCAGGTTTACACATTTCACCGCAGTCACCATCACTCACCATAGCACCTGCTCTCCCCAATGTCCATACCCCCACCATCCTCTCCCAACACACCTCCCCCCAGCAACCCTCATTCTGTTTTGTGAGATTCAGTCTTTTATGGTTTGTCTCCCTCCCAATCCCATCTTCTTTTATTTTTCTTTTCGTACGCCCGAAACCGCCTATGTTGCATCTCCACTTCATCATATCAGGGAGATCATATGATAGTTGTCTTTCTCAGATTGATTTATTTCGCCAAGCATAATACCCTCTAGTTCCATCCATGTCATCACAAATAGCAGGATTTCATTTTTTTGATGGCTGCACAGTATCCCATTTTACATATATACCACATCTTATTTATTGATTGATCCGTTGAAGGACATTTAGGTTCTTTCCATAGTTTAACTATTGTGGACATTGCTGCTATAAACATTTGGGTGCATGTGCCCCTTCAGAATGCCACGTTTGTATCTTTAGGGTATATACCCAGTACTACAATCACTGGGTCATAGGGTACTTCTATTTTCAGCTTTTTGAGGCACCTCCATGCTGTTTTCCAGAGTGGTTGCACCAGCTTGCATTCCCACGTACAGTGTAGGAGGGTTGCCCTTTCTCCACATCCTCGCCAGCATCTGTCATTGACTGACTTGTTAGTTTTAGCCATTCTGAAAGGTGTGAGGTGGTATCTCATTCCGGTTTTGATTTGTATTTCCATGATGCCGAGTGATGTGGAGCATTTTTTCATGTGTCTGTTGGCCATTTGGATGTATTCTTTGCAGAAATGTCTGTTCATGTCCTCTGCCCATTTCTTGATTGGATTATTTGTTCTTAGGGTGTTGAGTTTGATAAGCTCTTCATAGATTTTGGATAGATACTGGCCCTTTATCTGGTATGTCATTTGCAAAGATCTTCTCCCAGATAACTTCTGACAGTCATCTTTTGGCTTTGTTAACTGTTTCCTTTGCTGTGCAAAAGCTTTTTGATCTGATGAAATCCCAGTAGTTCATTCTTGCCCTTGCTTCCCTTGCCTTTGGCGATGTTCCTAGGAAGAAGTTGCTGCTGCTGAGGTCAAAGAGGTTGCTACCTGTTCTCTCCTCAAGGATTTTGATGGATTCCTTTCTCACATTATGCTTCTTCATCCATTTCCAGTCTATTTTCATGTGTGGTGTAAGGAAATGGTCCAATTTCATTTTTCTGCATGTGGCTGTTCAATTTCCCCAACACCATTTGTTGAAGAGGCTGTCTTTTTTCCATAGGACATTCCTTCCTGCTTTGTTGAAGATTAGTTGACCATAGAGTTGAGGGTGTATTTCTGGGCTCTCTATTCTGTTCCATTGATCTATGTCTGTTTTGGGGACAGTTCCCTACTATCTTGATGATGACAACTTTGTAATAGAGCTTGAGGTCTGGAATTGTGATGCCAACAACTTTGGCTTTCTTTTTCAATATTCCTCTGGCTCTTCGAGGTATTTTCTGGTTCCATATGTATTTTAGGATGATTTGTCCCATTTCTTTGAAAGCAATGGATGGGATTTTGATAGGGATTGCATTAAATGTGTAGATTGCTTTAGGTAGCATAGACATTTTCACAATATTTGTTCTTCCAATACAGGAGCATGGAACATTTTTCCATTTCTTTGTGTCTTCTTCAATTTCTTTCATGAGTACTTTAGAGTTTTCTGAGTATAGATTCTTTGTTAGGTTTATTCCTAGGTATCTTAGGGTTTTGCGTGCAGTTGTAAATGGGATTCACTCCTTAATTTCTATTTCTTCAGTCTTGTTGGTATAAAAAAATGCAACCAATTTCTGTTCATTGATTTATATCCTGACACTTTACAGAATTTCTATACAAGTTATAGCAGATTTGGAGTGGAGTCCTTTAAGTTTTCCACATACAGTATCATATCATCTGCAAACAGGGATAGTTTGACTTCTCTTCTGCCAATTTGGCAAAATTTGGATGGCTTTAATTTCTTTTTGTTGTCTGATTGCTGAGGCTAGGACTTCGAGTACAATGTTGAATAGCAGTGGTGATAACGGACATCCCTGCCGTGTTCCTGACCTCAGCGGAAAAGTATTCAGTTTTTCTCCATTGAGAATGATATTTGCAGTGGGTTTTTCATAGATGGCTTTGATAATATTGATAATATGTGCCCTCTATCGCTACACTTTGAAGAGTTTTTTTTTAAGATTTAATTTATTTATTTGACAGAGAGAGAGATCACAAATAGGCAGAGAGACAGACAGAGAGAGAGATGAGGAGAAGCAGGCTCCCTGCTGAGCAGGAAGCCCAATGCAGGACTCGATCCCAGGCCCCTGGGATCATGACCTGAGCCGAAGGTAGAGGCTCAACCCACTGAGCCACCCAGGTGGCCCCACTTTGAAGAGTTTTAATCAGGAAGGGATACTGCACTTTGCCAAATGCTTTTTCAGCATCTATGGAGAGTATCATATGGTTCTTGTTCTTTCTTTTATTGATGTGTTGTATCACATTGATTGATTTGCAGATGTTGAACCAACCTTGTAGCCCTGGAATAAATCCCAGTTGGTCGTGGTGAATAATCCTTTTAATGTACTGTTGAATCTTATTGGCTAGTATTTTGGTGAGAATTTTCGCATCTGTGTTCATCAAGGATATTGGTCTGTAGTTCTCTTTTTTGATGGGATCCTTGTCTGGTTTTGGGATCAAGGTGATGCTGGCCTCAGAAAAAAAAGAGTTTGGGAGTTTTCCTTCCATTTCTATTTTTTTGGAACAGTATCATGAGAATAGGAATTAATTCTTCTTTAAATGTTTGGTATCATTCCCCTGGGAAGCCATCTGGCCCGGGGCTTTTGTTTGTTTGGAGATTGTTGATGACTGTTTCAATCTCCGTACTGGTTATGGGTCTGCTCAGGTTTTCTATTTCTTCCTGGTTCAGTTGTGGTAGTTTATATGTCTCTAGGGATGTATCCATTTCTTACAGATTGTTGAATTTATTGGCGTAGAGTTGCTCATAGTATGTTCTTATAATTGTTTGTATTTCTTTGGTGTTGGTTGTGATCTCTCCTCTTTCATTCATGATTTTATTTATTTGGGTTCTTTCTCTTTTCTTTTTGATAAGTCTGGAAAGGGGTTTATCAATCTTATTAATTCTTTCAAAGAACCAGTTTCCTAATTTCGTTGATTTGTTCTATTGTTTTTTTTTGTTGTTGTTGTTGTTGTTTTGTGGTTTTTGTTTGTTTGCTTCTATTTCATTGATTTCTGCTCTGATCTTTATTATTCCTCTTCGCCTGCTGGGTTTAGGCTTTCCTTGTTGTTCTTTCTCCAACTCCTTTAGGTGTAGGGTTATGTTGTGTATTTGAGATCTGAGAGAGAAGCGTGGTGGCACACGTCTGTCACTGCACTCCCCAGGAGCAAGTCTGGGGAAGGCGCAGCTCGCCGCCCCCAGAGAAGAGAAGGAGCCGTTCCGTTGGCCTTGTGGTCGGGAAAAGGACGGGAAGCAGGGTAGCCTGCCATGGCAGGAAGAGCAGGCCGGTGGCAAGACAAGTGTCACCCGCTCCCTGTGCAGAGAGATGGAAGCCTGGCTGCTAAGGAGACATGAGGGGACGACTAGGGCAGGGAAGCGTGCTCCACTCTGAGGAAGGAGTGTGGGCAGAAGGCAGGCCTGTCCTGTGCCTCTGGTCCCAAGGGGACAGCATCTCCTTGACCTCCTGTCCATAGGGCATACTTGGGCTAGCTACCAGGCGCCATACACAGAACTCGCAGAAACAGCTCCCTCGAGAAACGGGCAGTCAGATGCCATCTTCCTCCAACATGTGACAGAGTTGACGGTGGCAGGGAGTTTGCGGGGTAGGAGTGGGGACAATTCCTCAAAGCTCCCCATTTCAGTGAACGGGCGGGGTTCAGGGATCCTGTCGCCTCTCCTCTCCTGTGGGGAAGGCACTGGCCTTGTCCGCGAATCCGCCCGAGGTCCAGTGCCAAAGGCCAAGCGTTGCCTACACCGGGAGATGGTAGTGTGCATAGAGTGCCATCTTAGGCCACGCACGCTGCTGCAGGGTTTTGACTGTGTCTGCTTAGTTCGTCCTGGCAGGGTGAACCCAGGGCGCCAACATGGAGCCCAGGAAAGCAAGGTCCAAGAGACACCAGCACTCCCGTGACTCTTCTTACCTGATGCGACAGAGCGTACACCCAAAGCCTTTCTGAGGAGGAAGCAGCAGCGAAGTTGGGATCGTGCCAAGATGAAAACCTCTGCAAAAGCATAGCAGTCGCTGGGAAATCAGAGTCGGTTCTGAGGGCTGCTGTTGCTGCTTGCCTGACCCTAGTATTCGCAGCATGATGGGAGAAACCCTCATAGAGCGAAAGCCTCTTTGCCCTGGCTTCTCTTCTGGGAACACAGCATTCTTTGGGAAATGAGTCCGGTCTGAGGGATGCTCCTGTGCGCCTGAGCTGGTCTCCTCAGCATGGTGTAATAAACCCGCATGGAGCGAAATCCTCTATGCCTGGGAATCCCCTCTGCCTGAGAGAGAAGCGCGTTTGCGCCTGTGGAAACAGCCTTAAGCAAAGGGACCTGTTTTTCAGTGCGGTCACCAGGAGCATGTCTGTGGAAGGTGAAGCACGCTGCACGGGGAGAAGAGCTGGAGCCGTTGGCGTTCGGGTCTGGACACGGTTGCGAAGCAGGAGAGCCGGCCCTGGCAGGCACAGCGGCCGGTGGAAATACAAGTGTCACCCACTCCCAGTGAGAGAGACAGAAGCCTGACGGCTAAGGAGACAGAAGGGGATGAGTAGGGCAGGGCACGTGCTCCACTCTTTGAAGGAGTCTGGGCAGAGAGCATGCCTGTCCTGAACCTCTGGGCCCAAGGAGAGAGCAGCTCCTTGGCCACCAGTCCCTGGGGCAGACATGCGTTAGCCACCAGGCGCCTACGCTGAACTCGCAGAAACAGCTCCCTGAAATAACGGGGAGTCAGATGCCGTCTTCCACCAGGATGTGGAAGATTGGAGGAGGCTCCGGGTTTAAGGGGAAGGAGTGGGCACAGTCCCCCAAAGCTCCCTAATCTGTGCACGCCCGAGTGCAGAGATCCTGTAGCCTCCCCTCTCCTGTGGTGAAGGCTCTGGCCTAGACCCCGAGGCTGCCTGATATCTGGAGCAAAAGGAAAAGCCTAACCTACCCCAGGAGATGGTCATAGGCATAGAGTGCCATGCTAGGCCAAGCACGCTGCTGCAGGGTTGTGACTGTGTCTGCTTAGTTCGGCATAACAAGATGAATCCCAGGCATAAACTCGGAGCTTGGGAAAGCAAGTCCCAAGAGGCACCAGCTCTCCCGCGGCTCTTCTTCCATGCCACGCAGAGAGAACACCCAAAGCCTTTCTGAGGAAGCAGCAGCGAAGTGCTTTTCACTCCAAGCCAAAGCCTCAGGGAGAGCACAGCATTCGCTGAGAAATGTTCTGCGGGCTGCTGCTGCTTGCCTGAGCTCAGTCTCGCGGTGGGAGAAACCCGCATACAGCGAAAGCCTCTTTCCTGGGTATCTCCCCTGGGAAAGCACAGCGTTCCTTGGGAAATCAGAGTTGGGTTTGAGGATGCCGCTGCTGCTTGCCTGATCTAGTGTCCGCAGCTCGGTGGAAGATACCCGCATGGAGCGAAATACTCTTTGCCCTAGCATCCCCTCTGCCTGAGAGAGAAGCCAAGTGTTGGGAAGGCGCAGCACGCCGCCCCCGGAGAAGAGAAGGAGCCGTTGGCCTTGGGGTCGGGAAACGCTCGGGAAGCAGGATAGCCTGCCGTGGCACGAACAGCAGGCCGGTGGCAAAACAAGTGTCACCCGCTCCCTGTGCAGAGAGATGGAAGCCTGGCTCCTAAGGAGACATGAGGGGACGAACTAGGGCAGAGGCGCTTGCTCCACTCTTAGGAAGGAATCTGGGCAGAAAGCATGCCTGTACTGTGCGTCTGGTCCCAAGGAGACAGCATCTCCTTGGACACCTGTCCTTGGGGCAGACATGCGCTAGCCACAAGACGCCTACGCTGAACTCGAAGAAACAGCTCCCTGAAATGACGGGGAGTCAGATGCCGTCTTCCTCCAGGAAGTGGAAGCTTGGAGGAGGCACGGGGTTTAAGGGGAAGGAGTGGGCACAGTGCCCCAAATCTCCCTAATCTGTGCACGGGCCGTGTGCAGGGATCCTGTCGCCTCCTCGCTCTTGTGGTGAAGGCATTGGCCTAGACCCCGAGTCTGCCTGAGAGCCGGAGCAAAAGGCAAAGTCTAACCTACCCAGGGAGATGGTCATAGGCATAGAGTGCCATGCTCGGCCAAGCACGCAGCTGCAAGGTTGTGACTGTGTCTGCTTAGTTCGGCATAGCAAGGTGAATCCCGGGCGTAACCTCGGAGCCCGGGAAAGCAAGTCCCAAGAGGCACCAGCTCCTCCGAGGCTCTTCTTCACTGCCGCGCAGAGTGAACACCCAAAGCCTTTCTGAGGAAGCAGCAGCGAAGTGCGGTTCGTGCCAAGCTGAAAACCTCTGCGTAAGCATAGTATTCCCTGGGAAATCAGAGTCGGATCTGAGGGCTGCTGTTGCTGCTTGCTTTAGACTCGTATTCGCAGCACGATGGGAGAAACCCGCATAGAGCGAAAGCCTCTTTGCCCTGGCATCCCCTCTGGGAAAGCACACCATTATTTCGGAAATCAGAGTCCGGTCTGAGTTATGCTCCTGTTTGTGTGAGCTGGTCTCCTCAGCACGGTGTAATAAACCCGCAGGGAGCGAAATCCTCTATGCCTGGGCATCCCCTCTGCCTGAGAGAGAAGCGCCGTTGCGCCTCTGGAAAGAGCATTAAAGAAAAGGGACACGTTTTTCAGGGCGGTCCCAAGGAGTAGTCTGTGGTAGGTGCAGCACGCTGCTCGGGGAGAAGAGCAAGTGCTGTTGGCCATGGTCTCGAAAAGGTTGCGAAGCAGGAGACCGGCCCTGGAAGGCACAGCACCCGGAGGAAATACAAATGTCACCCACTCCCAGTGCAGAGAGACAGAAGCCTAGCTGCTAAGGAGATAGGAGAGGATGAGTAGGGCAGGGCACGTGCTCCACTCTTGGGAAGGTGTCTGGGCGGAGAGCATGCCTGTCCTTAACTCTGGGCCCAAGGAGACAGCAGTTCCTTGGCCACCCGTCCCTGGGGCAGACATGCGCTAGCCACCAGGCGCCTACTCTGAACTCGCAGAAACAGCTCCCTGAAATAACGGGGAGTCAGATGCCATCTTCCTCCAGGATGTGGAAGCTCGGAGGAGGCACGAGGTTTAAGGGGAAGGAGTGGGCACAGTCCCACAAACTCTCTAATCTGTGCACGGGCCGTGTGTAGGGATCCTGTCGCCTCCTCTCTCCTGTGGTGAAGGCACTGGCCTAGACCCCTAGGTTGCCTGAGAGCCGGAGCAAAAGCCAAAGCCTAACCTACCCCAGGAAATGGTCATAGGCATAGAGTGCCATGCTAGGCCAAGCACGCTGCTGCAGGGTTGTGACTGTGTCTGCTTAGTTCAGCATAGCAAGGTGAATCCCGGGCGTAAACTCGGAGACCGGGAGAGCAAGTCCCAAGAGGCAACAGCTCTCCCGCGGCTCTTCTTCCCTCCCGCGCAGAGTGATCACCCAAAGCCTTTCTGAGGAAGCAGCAGCGAAGTGCGGTTCGTGCCATGTGAAAACCTCTGCGAAAGCATAGCAGTCGCTGGGAAATTAGAGTCGGATCTGAGAGCTGCTGTTGCTGCTTGCTTTAGCCTAGTATTTGCAGAACGATGGGAGAAACCCGCATGGAGCGAAAGCCTCTTTGCCCTGGCATCCCCTCTGGGAAAGCACAGCATTCTTTGGGAAATCAGAGTCCGGTCTGAGGGATGCTCCTGTTTGCTTGAGCTGGTCTCCTCAGCACGGTGTAATAAACCCATATGGAGCGGAATCCTCTATGCCTGGGCATCCCCGCTGCATGGGAGAGAAGCACGATTGCACCTGTGGAAAGAGCCTTAAGGAAAGGGAAATTTTTTCACTCTGCTCCCCAGGAGCATATGTGTGGAAAGTTCAGCAAGCTGCCGGAGAGAAGAGCAGGAGCCGTTGGACTTCTGGTCTGGAAAAGATTGCGAAGCAGGAGAGCCGGCAATACAAGTATCCCCGGCTCCCAGTGCAGAGAGACAGAAGCCTGGCTGCTAAGGAGACAGGAAGGGATGCGTAGGGCAGGGCGCGTGCTCCACTCTTAGGAAGGAATCTGGGCAGAAAGCATGCCTGTCCTGAGCCTCTGGGCCCAAGGAGACAGCAGCTCCTTGGCCAGCTGTCCTTGGGGCAGACATGCGCTAGCCACCAGGCGCCTACTCTGAACTCGCCGAATCAGCTCTCAGAAATAATGCGGAGTCAGATGCCGTCTTCCTCCATGATGGGGAAGCTCGGAGGAAGCATGGTGTTTAAGGGGAAGGAGTGGGCACAGTCCCCCAAAGCTCCCTAATCCGCGCACGGGCCTAGTGCAGGGATCCTGTCGCCTCCTCTCTCCTGTGGTGAAGGCACTGGCCTAGACCCGGAGTCGGCCTGAGAGCCGGAGCAAATGGCAAAGCCTAACCTACCACATAAGATGGTCATAGGCATAGAGTGCCATGCTAGGCCAAGCACGCTGCTGCAGGGTTGTGACTGTGTCTGCTTAGTTCCGCATAGCAAGGTGAATCCCGGGCGTAACCTCGGAGCCCGGGAAAGCAAGTCCCAAGAGGCACCAGCTCTCCCGCGGCTCTTCTTCGCTGCCGCGCAGAGTGAACACCCAAAGCCTTTCTGAGGAAGCAGCAGCGAAGTGCGGTTCCTGCCATGCTGAAAACCTCTGCAAAAGCATAGTAGTCGCTGGGAAATTAGAGTCAGATCTCAGGGCTGCTGTTGCTGCTTGCTTTAGCCTGGTAATTGCAGCACGATGGGAGAACCCGCATAGAGCGAAAGCCTCTTTGCCCTGGCATCCCCTCTGGTATAGCACAGCATTCTTTGGGAAATCAGAGTCCGGTCTGAGGGATGCTCCTGTTTGCCTGAACTGGTCTCCTCAGCACGGTGTAATAAACCCGCATGGAGCGAAATCCTTGGCCACCTGTCCCTGGGCCAGACATGCGCTAGCCACCAGGTGCCTACGCTGAACTCGCAAAAACAGCTCCCTGAAATAACGGGGAGGCAGGTGCCGTCTTCCTCCAGGATGTGGAAGCCTGGAGGAGGCACGGGGTTTAAGGCGAAGGAGTGGGCACAGTCCCCCAAAGCTCCGTATTCAGTGCACGGGCTGTGTGCAGGGATCCTGTCACCTCTTCTTTCCTGTGTGGAAAGCACTGGCCTAGTCCGAGAATCCGCCTGAGCGCGAGTGTAAAAGGCCAAGCGATGCCTACACTGGGAGATGGTAGTGTGCATAGAGTGCCATCCTAGTCTACGCACGCTACTGCAGGGTTGTGGCTGTGTCTGTTTAGTACGGCCTGTCAGGGTGAACCCAGGACGCGAACATTGAGCCCAGGAAAGCAAGGCCCAAGAGGCACTAGCTCTCCTGCAGCTCTTCTTCCCTGTCGCGACTGAAGCCTTGCTGAGGATGCAGCAGCAAAGTGCTGCTCGTTCCAAGACAAAGCCTCTGCGAAAGCACAGCATTCGCTGAGAAATGTTCTGCGGGCTTCTGCTTCTTGCTGAGCCCAGTCTCGTGGTGGGAGAAACCCGCAAACAGCGAAAGCCTCTTTGCCTGGGCATCTCCGCTGGGAAAGCACTGGCCTAGTCCGAGAATCCGCCTGAGCAACAGAGTAAAGGGCCAAACCTTACGTACCCGAGGACATGGTCATAGGCATAGAGTGCCATGCTAGGCCAAGCACGCTGCTGCAGGGTTGTGACTGTGTCTGCTTAGTTCGGCATAGCAAGGTGAACCCCCGGCGTGAACTTAGAGCCCGGGAAAGGACGTCCCAAGAGGCAACAGCTCTCCCAGGGCTGTTGTTCCCTGCCGCATCAGAGCGAACACACTGCAGTAGCGTACGTAGCCTAGGATGGCACTCTATGCACAGTACCATAGCCCGGTGTAGGCAACGCTTGGCCTTTGGCACTGGACCTCAGGCGGATTCGCGGACAAGGCCAGTGCCTTCCCCACAGGAGAGGAGAGGAGACAGGATCCCTGAACACCGCCCGTTCACTGAAATGGGGAGCTTTGGGGCATTGTCCCCACTCCTACCGCGCAAACTTCCTGCCACTGTAAACGCTGTCACATGTTGGAGGAAGATGGCATCTGACTGCCCTTTTCTCGAGGGAGCTGTTTCTGTGAGTTCCGGGTATGGCGCCTGGTAGCTAGCCCAAGTATGCCCTATGGACAGGTGGTGAAGGAGATGCTGTCCCCTTGGGACCAGAGGCACAGGACAGGCCTGCCCTCTGCCCACACTCCTTCCTCAGAGTGGAGCACGCGTCCCTGCCCTAGTCGTCCCCTCATGTCTCCTTAGGAGCCAGGCTTCCATCTCTCCGCACAGGGAGCGGGTGACACTTGTCTTGCCACCGCCCTGCTGTTCCGGCCACGGCAGGCTAAATTGCTTCCCGAGCGTTTCCCGACCCAAAGGCCAAGGGCTCCTTCTCTTCTCCGGGGGCGGCGTGCTGCACCTTCCCCACACTTGGCTTCTCTCTCAGGCAGAGGGGATGCTAGGGCAAAGAGTATTTCGCTCCATGCGGGTATCTTCCACCGAGCTGCGGACACTAGTTCAGGCAAGCAGCAGCAGCATCCCAAAAACCAACTCTGATTTCCAAAGGAACGCTGTGCTTTCCCAGGAGAGATGCCCAGGCAAAGAGGCTTTCGCTGTATGCGAGTTTCTCCCACCGTGAGACTGGGCTCAGGCAAGCAGCAGCAGCCCGCAGAACATTTCTCAGCGAATGCTGTGCTCTCACAGAGGCTTTGGCTTGGGCGAACACACTTCGCTGCTGCTTCCTCAGAAAGGCTTTGGGTATTCACTCTGCGCGGGAGGGAAGAAGAGCCGCGGGAGAGCTGGTACCTCTTGGGACTTGCTTTCCCGGTCCCCGAGTTTAAGCCCGGGATTCACCTTGCTATGCTGGACTAAGCAGACACAGTCACAACCCTGCAGCAGCGTGCTTGGCCTAGCATGGCACTCTAGGCCTATGACCATCTCCTGGGGTAGGTTAGGCTTTGCCTTTTGCTCCGGGTCTCAGGCAGCCTCGGAGTCTAGGCCAGTGCCTTCACCACAGGAGAGAGGAGGCGACAGGATCCCTGCACATGGACCGTGCACAGATTAGGGAGCTTTGGGGGACTGTGCCCACTCCTTCCCCTTAAACCCTGTGCCTCCTCCGAGCTTCCACATCCTGGTGGAAGACGGCACGTGACTCCCCGTCATTTTCGGGAGCAGTTTCTGCGAGTTCAGAGTAGGCGCCTGGTGGCTAGCGCATATCTGCCCCAGGGACGGGTGGCCAAGGAGCTGCTGTCTCCTTGGGCCCAGAGGTTCAGGAGAGGCATGCTTTCTGCCCAGACTCCTTCCTAAGAGTGGAGCATGCGCCCTGCCCTACTCATCCCCTCCTGTCTCCTTAGCAGCCAGGCTTCTGTCTCTCTGCACTGGGAGCGGGTGACACTTGTATTTCCACCGGCCACTGTGCATGCCAGGGCCAGCTCTCCTGCTTCGCAACCGTGTCCAGACCCGAACGCCAACGGCTCCACCTCTTCTCCCCGTGCAGCGTGCTGCACCTTCCACAGACATGCTCCTGGTGACCGCACTGAAAAACAGGTCTCTTTGCTTAAGGCTCTTTCCACAGGTGCAAACGCCCTTCTCTCTCAGGCAGAGGGGATGCTCAAGCATAGAGGATTTCGCTCCATGCGGGTTTATTACACCATGCTGAGGAGACCAGCTCAGGCGCACAGGAGCATCCCTCAGACCGGACTCATTTCCCAAAGAATGCTGTGCTTTCCCAGAAGAGATGCCAGGGCAAAGAGGCTTTCGCTCTATGAGGGTTTCTGCCATCATGCTGCGAATACTAGGGTCAGGCAAGCAGCAACAGCAGGCCTCAGAACCGACTCTGATTTCCCAGCGACTGCTATGCTTTTGCAGAGGTTTTCATCTTGGCACGATCCCAACTTCGCTGCTGCTTCCTCCTCAGAAAGGCTTTGGGTGTTCGCTCTGTCGCATCAGGTAAGAAGAGTCACGGGAGTGCTGGTGTCTCTTGGACCTTGCTTTCCTGGGCTCCATGTTGGCGCCCTGGGTTCACCCTGCCAGGCCGAACTAAGCAGAAACAGTCAAAACCCTGCAGCAGCGTGCGTGGCCTAAGATGGCACTCTATGCACACTACCATCTCCCGGTGTAGGAAACGCTTGGCCTTTGGCACTGGACCTTAGGCGGATTCGCAGACAAGGCCAGTGTATTCCCCACAGGAGAGGAGAGGCGACAGGATCCCTGAACACCGCCTGTTCACTGAAATGGGGAGCTTTGGGGGATTGTCCCCACTCCTACCCCGCAAACTCCCTGCCACCGCAAACGCTGTCACATGTTGGAGGAAGATGGCATCTACCCGTTTCTCGAGAGTGCTGTTTCTGCGAGTTCTGTGTATGGCGCCTGGTAGCTAGCCCAAGTATGCCCTATGGACAGGAGGTCAAGGAGATGCTGTCCCCTTGGGACCAGAGGCACAGGACAGGCCTGCCTTCTGCCCACACTCCTTCCTCAGAGTGGAGCACGCTTCCCTGCCCTAGTCGTCCCCTCATGTCTCCTTAGCAGCCAGGCTTCCATCTCTCTGCACAGGGAGCGGGTGACACTTGTCTTGCCACCGGCCTGCTCTTCCTGCCATGGCAGGCTATCCTGCTTCCCGTCCTTTTCCCGACCACAAGGCCAACGGCTCCTTCTCTTCTCTGGGGGCGGCGAGCTGCGCCTTCCCCAGACTTGCTCCTGGGGAGTGCAGTGACAGACGTGTGCCACCACGCTTCTCTCTCAGATCTCAAATACACAACATAACCCTACACCTAAAGGAGTTGGAGAAAGAACAACAAGGAAAGCCTAAACCCAGCAGGCGAAGAGGAATAATAAAGATCAGAGCAGAAATCAATGAAATAGAAGCAAACAAACAAAAACCACAAAACAACAACAACAACAAAAAAAAAACAATAGAACAAATCAACGAAATTAGGAAACTGGTTCTTTGAAAGAATTAATAAGATTGATAAACCCCTTTCCAGACTTATCAAAAAGAAAAGAGAAAGAACCCAAGTAAATAAAATCATGAATGAAAGAGGAGAGATCACAACCAACACCAAAGAAATACAAACAATTATAAGAACATACTATGAGCAACTCTACGCCAATAAATTCAACAATCTGTAAGAAATGGATACATTCCTAGAGACATATAAACTACCATAACTGAACCAGGAAGAAATAGAAAACCTGAGCAGACCCATAACCAGTACGGAGATTGAAACAGTCATCAACAATCTCCAAACAAACAAAAGCCCCGGGCCAGATGGCTTCCCAGGGGAATTCTACCAAACATTTAAAGAAGAATTAATTCCTATTCTCATGATACTGTTCCAAAAAAATAGAAATGGAAGGAAAACTCCCAAACTCTTTTTTTTCTGAGGCCAGCATCACCTTGATCCCAAAACCAGACAAGGATCCCATCAAAAAAGAGAACTACAGACCAATATCCTTGATGAACACAGATGCGAAAATTCTCACCAAAATACTAGCCAATAAGATTCAACAGTACATTAAAAGGATTATTCACCACGACCAACTGGGATTTATTCCAGGGCTACAAGGTTGGTTCAACATCTGCAAATCAATCAATGTGATACAACACATCAATAAAAGAAAGAACAAGAACCATATGATACTCTCCATAGATGCTGAAAAAGCATTTGGCAAAGTGCAGTATCCCTTCCTGATTAAAACTCTTCAAAGTGGGGCCACCTGGGTGGCTCAGTGGGTTGAGCCTCTACCTTCGGCTCAGGTCATGATCCCAGGGGCCTGGGATCGAGTCCTGCATTGGGCTTCCTGCTCAGCAGGGAGCCTGCTTCTCCTCATCTCTCTCTCTGTCTGTCTCTCTGCCTATTTGTGATCTCTCTCTCTGTCAAATAAATAAATTAAATCTTAAAAAAAACTCTTCAAAGTGTAGCGATAGAGGGCACATATTATCAATATTATCAAAGCCATCTATGAAAAACCCACTGCAAATATCATTCTCAATGGAGAAAAACTGAATACTTTTCCGCTGAGGTCAGGAACACGGCAGGGATGTCCGTTATCACCACTGCTATTCAACATTGTACTCGAAGTCCTAGCCTCAGCAATCAGACAACAAAAAGAAATTAAAGCCATCCAAATTTTGCCAAATTGGCAGAAGAGAAGTCAAACTATCCCTGTTTGCAGATGATATGATACTGTATGTGGAAAACTTAAAGGACTCCACTCCAAATCTGCTATAACTTGTATAGAAATTCTGTAAAGTGTCAGGATATAAATCAATGAACAGAAATTGGTTGCATTTTTTTATACCAACAAGACTGAAGAAATAGAAATTAAGGAGTGAATCCCATTTACAACTGCACGCAAAACCCTAAGATACCTAGGAATAAACCTAACAAAGAATCTATACTCAGAAAACTCTAAAGTACTCATGAAAGAAATTGAAGAAGACACAAAGAAATGGAAAAATGTTCCATGCTCCTGTATTGGAAGAACAAATATTGTGAAAATGTCTATGCTACCTAAAGCAATCTACACATTTAATGCAATCCCTATCAAAGTCCCATCCATTGTTTTCAAAGAAATGGGACAAATCATCCTAAAATACATATGGAACCAGAAAATACCTCGAAGAGCCAGAGGAATATTGAAAAAGAAAGCCAAAGTTGTTGGCATCACAATTCCAGACCTCAAGCTCTATTACAAAGTTGTCATCATCAAGATAGTAGGGAACTGTCCCCAAAACAGACATAGATCAATGGAACAGAATAGAGAGCCCAGAAATACACCCTCAACTCTATGGTCAACTAATCTTCAACAAAGCAGGAAGGAATGTCCTATGGAAAAAAGACAGCCTCTTCAACAAATGGTGTTGGGGAAATTGAACAGCCACACGCAGAAAAATGAAATTGGACCATTTCCTTACACCACACATGAAAATAGACTGGAAATGGATGAAGAAGCATAAAGTGAGAAAGGAATCCATCAAAATCCTTGAGGAGAGAACAGGTAGCAACCTCTTTGACCTCAGCAGCAGCAACTTCTTCCTAGGAACATCGCCAAAGGCAAGGGAAGCAAGGGCAAGAATGAACTACTGGGATTTCATCAGATCAAAAAGCTTTTGCACAGCAAAGGAAACAGTTAACAAAGCCAAAAGATGACTGTCAGAAGTTATCTGGGAGAAGATCTTTGCAAATGACATACCAGATAAAGGGCCAGTATCTATCCAAAATCTATAAAGAGCTTATCAAACTCAACACCCTAAGAACAAATAATCGAATGAAAAAATGGGCTGAGGACATGAACAGACATTTCTGCAAAGAATACATCCAAATGGCCAACAGACACATGAAAAAATGCTCCACATCACTCGGCATCAGGGAAATACAAATCAAAACCGGAATGAGATACCACCTCACACCTTTCAGAATGGCTAAAACTAACAAGTCAGTCAATGACAGATGCTGGCGAGGATGTGGAGAAAGGGCAACCCTCCTACACTGTACGTGGGAATGCAAGCTGGTGCAACCACTCTGGAAAACAGCATGGAGGTGCCTCAAAAAGCTGAAAATAGAAGTACCCTATGACCCAGTGATTGTAGTACTGGGTATATACCCTAAAGATACAAACGTGGCATTCTGAAGGGGCACATGCACCCAAGTGTTTATAGCAGCAATGTCCACAATAGTTAAACTATGGAAAGAACCTAAATGTCCTTCAACGGATCAATCAATAAATAAGATGTGGTATATATGTAAAATGGGATACTGTGCAGCCATCAAAAAAATGAAATCCTGCTATTTGTGATGACATGGATGGAACTAGAGGGTATTATGCTTGGCGAAATAAATCAATCTGAGAAAGACAACTATCATATGATCTCCCTGATATGATGAAGTGGAGATGCAACATAGGCGGTTTCGGGCGTACGAAAAGAAAAATAAAAGAAGATGGGATTGGGAGGGAGACAAACCATAAAAGACTGAATCTCACAAAACAGAATGAGGGTTGCTGGGGGGAGGTGTGTTGGGAGAGGATGGTGGGGGTATGGACATTGGGGAGAGCAGGTGCTATGGTGAGTGATGGTGAGTGCGGTGAAATGTGTAAACCTGGTGATTCACAGACCTGTACCCCTAGGGATAAAAACACATTATATGTTTATAAAAAAATTTTTAAAAATAATTTAAAAAATCCATTAAAGAAAAAACACATATTGCAAGCCCAAGCCCAGAGCTAATCTCATATTCAATCAAAAAAGTTTGAAAGTTTTCCCCTTAAAGATCAGAAAAAAGACAAGTGTGTCCACTTTCACTACTCTCATTTGACATAGTACTGGATGTCCTAGCCAGAGAAACAAGGAACACAAAGAAATAAAAGACTCCAAAAAAAAAAAAAAGGAAGAAGTAAAATTTTCTTTTTTTGGATAACATGAACTTACATGTAAAAAAATCCTAAAAACTTCACAAAAAATTTTGAATAAACAAATTTAATAAAGCTGCCAAATACAAGATCAATATATAAAAGACAGGAATTTTGTTTTGTTTCGTTTTTTTAAAATAGTTTTTCATGTCATCCTTGCTCAGTGATCACGCTAATCTTCTCTGCATCATTCCAATTTTAGTATATGTGCTGCCAAAGTAAGCACAAGACAGGAGCATTTTAACACTCTAATGATGAACTATCTGAAAAAATAAAGAGAACAATCTAATTCACAATAGCATCAAAAATAACAAAATACTTAGGAAAAGATTTAACTAAGAAGATGAAAGATCTGTACCCCATAAACTATGACATTGATAAAGAATTTGAAGGAGACATAAATGGAAAGATAGCTCATATTTATGAATGGTAAGAATTAACATTGTTAAAATGTCCATACTACCGAAAACCATCTGTAAATTCAATTCCTATCAAAAATCCAATGTTAGGGGCGCCTGGGTGGCTCAGTGGGTTAAGCCGCTGCCTTCGGCTCAGGTCATGATCCCAGGGTCCTGGGATCGAGACCTGCATCAGGCTCTCAGCTCAGCACGAAGCTGCTACCTCTTCTCTCTCTGCCTGCCTCTCTGCCTGCTTGTCATCTCTCTCTGTCAAATAAATAAATAAAAAATCTTTTTAAAAAATCCAATATTTTTTTTTTTACAGAAGTAAAGAATCCTAAAATTTATATGAGACCATAAAAGACAACAAATAATTAAAGCAGTTCTGAGAAAGAATGAAGAAGCGAAATTACACTTCTTGATTTGAAACTATACTACAAAGCCCTCATGCTCAAAACAATAAAGTATACTGGCATAAAAACAGACCAGTAAACAAGTAGAACAGAATTGAGAGTCCAGAAATAAATCCTTTCATACAGTCACCTAATATTTGACAGGAGCCAACATATATAATGGGTAAAGATAGTCTGTTCAATAAATGATATTTAAAACTGAATAGTCACATAAACCAGCATGAAACTGGAACCTTATATCACTCATAAATCTTAACTTGAAATAGATTAAAGACTTAAATGTGATGCATGAAACTAAATTTCCTAAAGGAAAACATAGGAAAAATTCTCCTGGACATTGGTCTTGCCAATAGTTTTTTGGATACCAGGCCAAAAACACAAGCAAAAAAAGCAAAAATAAATACATGGTATTACATCAAACTAAAGTTTCTGCATTGCCAAAAAAAAACCAAAAGGGAATGAAAACACAATCCACAGAATGGAAGAAAATACTTACAAATCTTATATCTGAAAAGAGGTTAATAACCAACAGATACAAATAAAAAAAATATATAATTTAAAAAATAGCAAAAGGATATCAATAGACTTTTTTTTCAAAAAAGTTATATAAATGACCAACAGGAGCATTAAAATGTGCTCAACGTAAAAACTCAGGGCAAAGTCATTATGTTGTTGTTGTTGTTGTTTACCTCTGAAAAACACAACAAGATATTACTACCTATTAGAATATATAAAACCAAAAAATTAAAACTGACAAATTTTGGTAAATATTGGGGAAAATGGGGAACTTATGTACTGTGATAGGGATATAAATTTGTATGGAAAACAGTATGGAGATTATTCATATTATTAAAAGTAAAATCACCATATGATTCAGTAATCCCACCTCTAGGTATATATCTAAAGGAAACGAAGTCACTATTCGAAGACATATCTGCACTCTTATGTTCATTATAAAATTATTAACTCTAAGCAAGAGATGGAAATAACTTCAGTATCCATATTGGGTGAATGGATAAAATAAGTATGGTAAATATATACTATGGAATACTACTGAACCATGAAAAATTAAGAAATACTGCCATTTACAACAGCATGGATGGATCTTGAAGGTCTTATACTAAGTGAAATATTTCAAAGATTTTATATATATTTTAATTTATGTATTATGATATCCCTTACATACAGAATCTGAAGAAAAAGCAAACTAATGGAAACTTAGAGTTGAGTTGACAAGAGGTGAACCTGGGGTGGAATAAGGTGGTCAAAGGGTACAAACTTGCAACTATAATATGAAAAAGTTCTGGGGATCTTATGTACAGTATGATGATCATAGTTAATAATATATACATACATTTTTATTGTGCTTCCCTTTATTAAACTTTGCATATATCACATTCTTACAAGTTGAAAGTTTATATCAATCTTGTATAAAAGAGGTCTGCTGCCACCATTTTTCTAACGACATTTGTTCATTTTGTGTCTCTCTGTCACATGTTGGTAATTCTTGCAATATTTCAAGTTTTTTCATTATTATTGTATTTGTTATGGTGATCTGTGATCAGTAATTATGACCCACTGAAAACTCAGAACTAGTTTACTTAAGGTATATACCTTGTTTTTTCTTAAAGGCATAATGCTTTTGAACAGTGCAGTATAGTGTTTATTTTTTATATGCACTGGGAAACATAATTTTTTATTTGCACTGAGAAACCAAAAAAAAAAAATAATAATAATAATTTGACTTAGTTTATTGAGATAATCACTTTATTGAGGCGGTCTGGAACAAAACCCACAAGACCTCTGAAGTTTATCTCTACGGTACTATATACATAAAAGTTGCTAAGAGAGTAGATCTTAAAATTCCTTACCATACATGCATAAAAAACAGTGGCAACTATATGAGATAGTAGATGTATTAACATTTTTATGTAGATTATATTGCAATACAGATGTATGCCAATTTATCAAATTGTACAAAATTTACACAATGTTAAAAGTTTGCAATGTTATAAGAAATCATTTCTTATATTTATAAATTATAATATGTCGATTATTTTTCAATAAAGCTGGAAAAAACTTTTTGTAGAATTAATCTATTTTTCAAAAAAGGAAGTAAGGAAGTAGAAACTGCATCTAACTCTGAAATAATCGAATATAAAATCCATTTTAGTTCTATACACTGGGACAAAAACTATTACTTAGTTTACAATGAAGGAGTACTTAGGAAGCATGAAGGATGGTCTATAAATAAGGCTGAAAGAGCTCAGTTTTAAGGTTTAAATTTAAAATCTTCTTTTGAAATACTAAACTGACCACCCAGTTTTCCAAACATAAATGTCTTAACTGCATGAATTTATTTCATACAACTCTATCATCTAGTGTCATAAGAAAGCAGCATGCAAATTTTGAATAAGACAGACTTGCTTAAGTTTCTTTATGTTCAACAGTAAAGGATACTTCCCTAAAAAGAAGAAAAATCAGCGTATTTATTATGATAATTATTATTCATAATGAGATTCATATTGAATTAGGGAATATATATCCTCAGAGGGGGTAAAGTAAAATGAAATTTATTTTGGTAAATGTGTCTATGAATAGTCAATACAATGCCTCAATATAAATGAATATTATCATTTTGAACAATTTAATTACTATTATTAGAATTATTATAAGTATAAAAATAGCTATCATTTTAGCATGGAATATGAGACTCTCATGCTCCATGCTTCATCACATCCACACAACAATTCTGCATAATAAGTATTATCATCACCATTTCATGGGTGAAAACACTGAGGCTAACACATTTAGATAACTGGTTTATGATTACATGGCTAGTAAGGATGCATCACACTAATTTAGGCTTTATGATTTCAGAATTGTACTCTTTCCACTGCACATTCTATTACTCTGTAAATACTTGGCTTGTTTTCATTTAGTTCTTTAATTGTATTCATGTGGTGATGGCTTAAAGCTTCATTTAAAGGAAGCTTAAAAAATTCATTTAACCAAAAGCTCCCAAGAATTAAAAATGTCATGGATATCATTAGTTAATGGGTAACTATATATTTTCCACTCTAGTGAGATAACAATCAGAGTATTTTTCTAAGTTTTAGTCTCTGAGTGTTCAAAAGGACTTTGTTAAAATAGAAATATTTAGACAAAGGTGATCAAAAGTCTGGATCAGGTCACCTTAAGATAAATATTAGGAAACTGAGGAAACAAATGGAGATTTGAACACTGAGCTATGATATAATGAATGGTTTAAAGTATTTAGTAGAGCATAGAAAAGCCCTTTAAAGCCTGGGCTTAGCCTAGCATTGCAGCTTCTGGGATATCTCTCTATCTATCATCTACCTACCTATCTATCTATCTAGATATAAATTTGAAAACTTTTTCAACTTAAAGATTTTGAGAAATAGAACATAATTAGCACCATAGAAGATCTGTTTATGATAACAACCTAGCCCCTCCTCCCAGTTTGTTAATATTCTCTCTTATTTAATGTAACATTGTGCAAATAGACCACTACTGATCTGCCATTATGAATGAAATAACTATAATCATCTGTTTGCATATCCTGGTGAAAATATTCATTTAGTTCCATGTTGTATTTCTAGGAATGGACCAAATTTTTTTTTTAATTTTTAAGTTTTCTAAATATTGTCCAACTTACCTCATATGTTTTTATTATGTGCACTGTCATTCCTTCACATTCTTGCAAGACATTTTCACTGTTGCCCAATATGGTAAGTGTGTAATAGTATGTCATTCCAGGTTTTCATTTATTTTTAATTTAATTTAATTGAATTCCAGATTCATAATAAAGATAAACAGTTTTTATATATGAGTGGCCATTTGGATTACCCTTTCTGTAAAGTACATGCTCAAATCTTTTGATATCTTAACATTGTGTCATACTGATTTCTTGAAGAGTAGATTTTCTGAATGAACTTTTAGCTGTGTAGGTCTTCTCTATTTTATTATGAACTTGTTTTCATTTCAAAATCTTTATATTTATTTTCATAAACTGCTTTTATTTTGTTTTGTCTATTATCTATCTATCTATCTATTTATTTGCAAGCAAGAGAGCGAGCGAGCAAGTGAGAGCATAGGGAGGGATAGAAAAAGAAGGGAAAAGAATCTTAAGCAGGCTCCAGGCTCAGCACAGAGCCCAACACTGGGCTCTATTTCACAACCCTGACATCATGACCTGAGCCAAAATGAAAGAAAGAAAATAAAAATAAGGTGTTAAAAAAAAAGGAAAAAGAATTGGAGGTTTAATTAAGTGAGCCACCCAGGCACCCCTGTGGTATCTTAAATTAGCTGTCATATCTTTAAAGTTCTAGAGTATCCATTTAATTCATTTATAAAATCTTTCTCAATATCATTTTTAGTTTCAGTTTTTTGTTCAATTTGCTTCCCCTCTCATTTCTTTGAGCAGAGTAATCAAGCCATTTTACAATCTTTATTGATCATTTTAACATCATACTTAATCCCATTTTGTCTATCAAATATTGTTAATGGTTTTTCTCTGTGTGCTCTGTTACATTTTGCTATGTTCAAGGCATTATATTTGAAACTCTTATTGAGTAGGGATAATTAAGAGCTATAATAATGGTATGGTCCTCCTTGGCAGGATTTTCTCTTAGATCTGAGACTCTACAAGACAATCATATTCCAAATTCAGTGATTGACTTTCTCAGTTTACACAGAAGGCAAGGTAGGCTATAGTCTTATTTCTGCTTCTCCTTGTGCTTTGGGGATCTCAACTTAAATTTGGGTTGTACCAAAGTTTTCAAATTTGATTGCTGCTGGATTTTGAATTTTGTTTCTCTAGTATCAAGTGTCTAGTAAAAACACAGTTCAGAGTGTTTTAGCAGTTTCAAATGCTCTCATAGCTAAAATGGCTTCAGGCATATATCTCTAGACTCTCATTGTGTTTCGTATTTTGACCCAGTAATCCCTCACTTATTTTTATAATCATTCTGATATTTTTAACTTTAAAAGCTATTTTTGTCTGGATTTTTAAGTTGTCTTAAGTAGGAGTTTTTAGATCACCATTACTAGAAGCAACAACAAATATACATGAAAATTTCTGCAGTAGTTTATCACATCTTTATGGCTTTGAACTTCCATAAGCCGAGGCATCCTTCTCTAATCACTTAGGCTAACTCCAATTTACCCTTTAAAACAACACAAGAATTGCTTCATTTAAGAACATGTTCAGGGATGACTCTTCCCCACTGTTCTTACCAACATTCCCACACACTCTTTGCTACCCACACCTTGTTTATGAACTTTCATTAGGTATATCAGCGTCACCAGAATTTTGCTCTATTGTATTTTTGTCCTTTAGAGCTCTAGTTAAATATGAATTCCATAGAATGTCTGTCCCTTTTCTTTCAAACCTGGGTTAGTTATTTCTTCTCATTCTTTGTCAGAAGCTACTTTATTAGAGAAACTTACAGCTGTATTGTGACTTTGGAGCCTTTACAGTTTTTTGACTGGAAAAATCAAGCATCCCTGAGATTTTTACGCAGCTTTCTAGCTGATATTATTCAGAAATCTGTTCAACACAGACTTTTTAAAGAAGCCCCTTTCAGACCACTCAGTTACAAAACCTCTTCTCAATCACTGCTCTTTTTAAAATGTGCTTATTTAGTTCAAATATGCATCACTATTAAAGAAAAACCAGTACGATTTTTTTCTTTTTAAAGTTGGCTTACCTATTATCTATCTCTCCCATTAAAATGATTCCTCTGCGCTGGGGTTTTGTTGTGCTCATCTTAGGCCAGGCACTCAATAAATTGTCTCTGAATGATTGAATTTTTTGACTCCCTTGCCAGATTCTCAACTTCATGAGGCCAAGGATTGTTGTATTCAGTCCTTCTTTATCCTCAATGTCTGTTAAAATTCAGTCACTTACGTGAGTAATGGGAAAAATCACAGAAAGAAAGAGTTAAAACTACAGAAAAACCCCGTAGGTTCAATAACACAAAGCTTTCTAAAATTATTTAGCCCAAGAATTGAATACTGGTTGCACATTGGATTTTTTTAAATGGTATTGAATTTAATTTAAATGGAAATAATTGAATGGTAGAATTATAAAAAAAAATTATAAAAGCAACTTGCTCCTTAAAGTAAGAATTATATAGGGCATCTCTTCTAGAAGCAAAATTTTCAAATGTCAAACATCTGAAAGCATAGAAGGAGAAGTAAGAGTGTGAATTGTACTTCAATGCTCTTTTCTTTATATTCAGCAAACAGCTTCATTCACACCTTTCCAGTTTTTTCAACTCTTTTGACAAAGCCTTCAGAGGAGTTACTGCTGATGACCACCATCACAGCCTGACAGGAGAAATTTTATAAAGAAAAATAATAGCATGTTTTTCCCAAATTGTTAAGGATATCGTGAAGCTCTGTTGGATTCAAAGGAGGAATGTGCAATTCCATGCTATATATAATAATAACTTATTATAATAGTGGCTTTGCAATTTTTCAGATATATCCATTTACTGAAACCACTATCAAATAAACAAAAACAAACAAATTAACAGGGGTTTGAGACAGGAATTATCTAATCTAAAAATAGCACATGTTCACAGAATACACAACACATACCCCAAGTACAACTCTAGGTTTCAAGTAATAGTCAAAACAATAGTAAACATGATTCAGACCCTACCAGTCAAATCATAAATGGGACCTTAACTGTAAATACTTATCTTTAGATCAAAGCGGGTAATTGGGTGCTGAAGATACATTATAGAATATGTTATAGAACTCCTCTGAAATGAGTCATTTATTCCATCACTTTTCCTGCACAGCTGCTGACCCATGTTTTGGTTCCTGGAAATAGCTGCTACCCTGTCATACTTCTTAAAAGCCCATATATTGATAACTCTATTCATTCCTCCATTCCTCTGTGACTGTCACTGTATTAAAATGTGGAGTCAGCTGACTCACTTGTGGTGGTAATAAAGTAGATGAGTTTGCAAAGTATTTTGTTATTTCTAAAAATGCAAAAACCAAATTACATTGAAATCATAAGGGGTTTTTCAGGCAGAGCTGTAGGATGTGGTTTCTTGTGTAATCCACAGAGATTAGCTCCAACACATATTTAAACTCTCCTCTAGGAGCAACCTTAGTGGTAAAACAAGAAGATAAACAGATGTATACACACCCTGGCACAAAATTATCTCTTATGTTTGGCTTCCTAGTCTCCTCGTGTTACTTATTTATCTTAACTTCTCTCTGAAATCAGGGAACACAGAATCTCAATCAGTTGACATTTTTCTACTGAATTACCCAATAGTCTGATCATACCCCTAAGACTTTTTTAAATTATTTCACTCATAATCCCAAATCTGCTTTGCTTCCTCATCTTAGTACACTGTAATTTGATTTCAAAATGAGGACAGTTGTCAGTAATGCCACATTCATTCATCTATTTTACAATTCCATGTACTTAGAACTATGAAGATATGTTAATAACATCCATTCCAATAAGCCACCCTAAATTTATTATCATGAAACAAGACCTCAAGAAAGAGAATTCAAATTCATCCTTGTATTTGCAATGTATTGCAATAAAGCCTTTATCAATAGACTTCCCTGTGCACATGGTGGTCAAATTGCAGGTGAAAACCAGCCAGATCTATTACAAGCTTTCTCATGGCTTCTAGGTAACCCAAGTGAGCCTTTATTGATACTGGGAAGGGATAAAGCAGGGAAGGGATAAACAGTGATGTAAGAATTGGCTAGACAAAAGTATGACTCTCATTACAAAGTGACTATTTTAAAGCAAAAGAGCCTGTTGGGAATATTGTTTTATAAAATAGTGGTTTTTTAATTAACTTTTTAAAATTCAATTAGATAACATATAGTGTACCATTAGTTTCAAATGTAGATTTCAGTTATTCATCCATAGCATAAAATAGCTAATGCTCAGTACTTACTGTTATAGCTTCTTGAAAGCAGAATTTTAACCCACTGAGCCACCCCGGCGCCCTTGAAAGCAGAATTTTAGATTATATTTTCTGATTACTTCCATGTAGTACAACACTTTCCTGCTAGCAACCTTCAAAACATACTGTTGGTTAGAGGAATTTCTTTAATAATAAATAAATAGGAATTTATGTAAATTTATAAATATATAAAATAAATAGGAATTTATTCAAATTTATTTAAATATTGCACACTGATTCATTGTTCATAAATAAGGTGATGATATTATAGCCATTATTTGGTAGCACTGATATTTCATTTTCTTTTTACTTCTCAGTGCATTCTCTTTGCACAAAATAGATATATATTTTAAAAGAATCTGAATCTGTGGCAAACTTTTAAAAAACCCTATACAGTAAAGTTTATCATTTTAAGTAATCTCAATTATCTTCCTCAATTGTGATGGTATATCCTTCTATCTAGGCCAGATATTGTATGAGGGATTTGAAGAGACATACTTTTCTAAATTTCACTTTTCTCATTGGCAAAATGCTGATCATGATCCTACAATAAAATACACTTAAATTTTTGGATGAAAATTTATTTATTTTTTTAAGATTTTATTTCTTTATCAGAGAGAGTGGGCGAGAGAGTAAGCACAGGCAGAAAGAATGGCAGGCAGAGGCAGAGGGAGAAGCAGGCTCCTGGCCGAGCAAGGAGCCCGATGCGGGACTCGATCCCAGGACGCTGGGATCATGTCCTGAGCCAAAGGCAGCTGCTTAACCAACTGAGCCACCCAGGCATCCCTTTTGATGAAAATTTAATCTGTATAAACAATATATTTGCTGTAATGCGTGGTTCATGGAAAACATCTTATTTAATTATAAGCAACAACAGTATTAGAAATTAAGTAAATATGTCTATAATATTTAAAGTTTTAACACATAATTCCAGTGATTTGCCTTATTTTCTCAAATCCCTTTACCACTTTCACTGAGAGAGTCAAATGTACTTTTTCTACTAGTAGCCAGCTCTTTGTCTTTTGTCAGAAAGATGCCCTTGTGAATTATTTATAATAGAGATATTAGCAATAATAATAATAATAATAAATAGCAATGAATATGTTTAACAAGTTTTCTTAACTAATTAGGGTTCTTAGACATCAATTAGAGGAACCACCTCTGGAAAGCAAATTAATCTGCAGGACATTCCAGAATTAACAAGTCAGTCAGATACAGGGCTGTCCGCAAACTGAAAGGTGAAGCAAAAGGACTAGGTTTGGAAAATAGGTAATGACAGTGAAAAAAATGATCAAATTTTTGGGCAAAATAAATTCTTAGGTGTCCTTTCAATGGAGTCCTGGGCTTTATGTAGCAGAAACTCTGGAGATTATCTCAATCCATTGGAGTCACCCCGTTTATTAGCTTGCTATTGACAAAGTTATTTACAAACTCTAGAGCAAGAGGTTATAATGTAGAAAACTGATGGTAATGCACAAGATTCTTGTTAACAATAATGCAAGTTAGTGCGTTTTCATTAGAAAACATAAATTCTATATCCCAAATTATGGGCCCAGAGCACTTCTGCTGCACAACTCTGCTTATATCCCAAATAACCATGTGAACTAGTTTTAATATCTGCTTCTCTTATTAATTTTTGAATAAAAATTCTTGACACAAGTATTTTATAATTGTGTGATAATCATGCATTTAATTTCTTGGAGAACAAAACACCTTAGAAGAGAAATGGAAAAACATTTCAACACCTTTATTTTAAGATTCTATAGACAAATGGTCATCAAATTGGTAAGATATGTAAGACTTGAACAAAATTATCAACTAACTAGATATGCTTTATATTACAGAACACTCCCAACAACCGCAGACTACATATATCTTAAGCCATGATTTTCTTTGCAAAGGTCAACATTGATAATGTTCTAGTCATACCTCCGTGTACCAGGAAAGAAGTAGCATATTTCTTGAAAGACGCAGCTATCAAAGCTCCATTGGGAAACCATAAAGATGGAGAAGGGATTTGCAAATTATATATCTGATAATGGACATCAACTCTGATTATTAAAAAATGAATAAAAATAAAATACCTTACTTAACCAGAGTATCCAATTTTACATGTGAAGAAAATTATTGAAGAGACATGTCACCAAAAGGATATAGATGGCTTATAAGCATATGACAAATTTCTCAACATTTAGACATTAAAGAAATACAAATTAAAATCATAATGAGACATGCTTACATATCTATTAGAATGGCTAAAATTAAAAGGCTAATTGTAATTCGTCTGAGCTAGATTGAGAAGTGACAAAAAATCTAAACTGTTGTTGGCATATATCATGATACCACCACTTTGGAAAATAGTTTGAAAAATTTTTTAAATGCAAAATATGTTGCAGTTACACGAATAGCCATTTTACTACTAGGCATTTAACCAAGAGAAACAAACCCTATGTTCGTACAAGAACTTGTATATGAATTTCATAGCAGCTTTATTTTTAAGAATTGGAAACAGTGAAATGTTCATCAATGTCCATCAATAGAGCAAAGACAAATTATGATCTATTCATTAAAGAGAGATTACTATTCAACATCAAAATGAACTATTTACAATTGGAGATTCTCAAAGTAATGGTGCTGAGAAAATAAAAGCTAGGCAATAAATAGTATATACTGTGTGATTCCATGACTATAAAAGAATCTAGAAAATACAAATTTATATATAGTCACAGTCATCAAATATATTGGTGTGATTTTAGTGCCTTCTTCTGTGCTCCCATAGCTTCCTACACTTGGATCTCTGAGCATTTGTTACACCATGTGAAAATATGAACTCTTTTTCTTTATTCTGTCTTACTAGAATAAGAATCCTTGAAATTTTATGGACATTTGAACTCTCAGTTATAAGCAGAAATTCTATCACACAGTAAATTTCCAAATATAAAGGCCAGAGTTTTACAATGACTTCTAAGCTTTTACATGATCTAGCCACTCATTTAACCTCTGTGACCTCTTTCCCTGCTACTGTTCAGTCCCTCACAGTGGCCTCCTTGCTATTCCTCAGATATGCCAGGCACGATCCAACCTTATGGCCTTCAAGATACCAATTCCTTTGTCTAGAGTGACCTTATTGCTGATAGTTCAGGGCAAATTCATCACCTTTCCCTACCTTTGTTCAATTGTCAGGTTCATTTAACTACCCTGATCTTCCTATTAAAATTTTTAACTCCCCATCCCCTGCCTAGCAACCTTGATTTTTCTCACCCTGATCGAATTTTCCTTTTCCCCCATTGTACTCATCATTTTTGAATACACTATGCAATTTATATTAAGGTTTATAGCTTTTAATTGTCTCACCCATTAAAATAAAAGTTCTACAAAGCCAAGTATTTCATTTACCAGTGTAGTCTGAAGTAATATCTGCCATATAATAAGTTCAGGAGACAATTGGTATATTTCAGAAAAAATTAATGTTGAGAGTATACTGAATTTCAGAAGTCATTTCAATATTTTTTCCAAAAATAAACTATGTGAAACGTACCTTAAATTTACTTTCAAAATATATTATAGCATATAATGGACAAAATAAGATAAAATGAGACAAAAAACAGCAAAATAAGACAAAAGCCTTAAAGAAACAATCATATAAATAACCATTTCAAACCTACTTAAAAATTGCATAATACCACACTCCTAGATCCTCTCTGAATGCTCTAAAATAACCCTTCAAAGGAATTACGTTTTTAAAAATAACAGATTTTTTGGCAAATAATTTAATAAAAGTTTCATTCATCTATGTAGATCATAAAAATGTTTTTAATAAGCATGAAATGATAACTCTGAAGTGTGCTAAAATGAAACCACCTGCTAAGTGTGAGAGAACAAAAATAAACATCATTTTTCCAAATAAGAGGAATTTATTACCTTTGAATCAAAGCATGTGGATTTATTCAAACTGGCAATAAAGGAATATGGAAACACAATCCATAGAAAGTCATATTTTAGTTTTCTAAAAGACTTCATAGTAAAGAGTATATATTTTTGAAATGCTACATAATGCTACATAATGACAAGATGACAGGTTGTGACAAATAGCATTTTAAAAGCTCTACACATAATGGAAAGGAAGGTGTCATTCCCTATAATTTTATATATGTCATTAATATACTATATCTTGATACAACAATACCAAACAGATGTATATCAAAGACTAAATCATTTTTAATGGAACATAATAATTTGAACCTACATCTATTAATCATTTTTTTTCGATCTAACATTTATACTCTCGCTAAACATTTTATCAGTTGTCGACAAAATTTAAAAAAAATAGGATAAAAAGTTGTGTTTGGAGAAGTAGCTTTTCTTTGAAATTTGCATTTAAATGAAAATATTTGCTGATATTTTCAAAACTTTAAATGTAATTTTATATATATCTGACCTATCAGATGATATAAAATTTTTGGAGAAAATATGACATAGTTTTTTGATCTTGGTTGAAGGTATTAATAAAGAGCAAATGTTTGTATTTTTTGTATTGTGATATCTTAGTTAATAAACATGAATAACTGGTATAAAATAAGTTTTTTAAAAAATTTTATTTATTTCCTTGACAGAGATCACAGGAAGGCAAAGAGGCAGGCAGAGAGAGAGGAATGGAAGCAGGCTCCGTGCTGAGAAGAGAGCCCACTGTGGGACTCAATCCCAGGAACCTGGAATCATGACCTGAGCCGAAGGCAGAGATTTTAACCCACTGAGCCACCCAGGCGCTCTAAAATATGTTTTTTTTTCCTTTTTTTAAAGATTTTATTTATCCATCTGACAGAGAGAAATCACAAGTAGACAGAGAGGCAGGCAGAGAGAGAGAGAGGGAATCAGGCTCCCTCTGAGCAGAGAGCCCGATGTGGGACTCGATCCCAGGACCCCGAGATCATGACCTGAGCGAAGGCAGCGGCTTAACCCACTGAGCCACCCAGGAGCCCTAAAATATGTTTTCTTTTAATATAGAATCATAGTTCTTGCAAAAATATGGAACTAGCTGGAACTGAATGCCTCCTTCAAGGTCAGCTCTGGAGAAATTATGCAAGTGTAATATAGAACTATTTCAGATATGAACCAAAAACAAAGAAATGATGATAAATTCCTTAAAAGACTCAAAGTTGCTCTTGACTGGTATGTTTCAAGCTCTATTCCTGGTTTGAGGACAGTTTTTAACAGGCCTGTCACTGTAGAAATCAGCTGGATGTTTAGAGGCTATCAGAACTGTACAAAAACCTTGAAGGGGTAAAGACTTGAAAATTCTTTAGAGAGATTAGCTCCCTAAGGCATTATTCATCCACACATTTTCCTCCAAACAATTAAGGCTGATGGATGAGGGGCACCTGAGGGGCTCTCTCATCACGTGGGTGGTGGGTTAAGCCTCTGCCTTCATCTCAAGTCATGGTCTCTGGGTCCTGGGATCCAGCCCCACATCAGGCTCTGATCAAAAGGAAGACTGCTTCCCTCCCTGCTTGCCTGTCTCTCTGCTTACTTGTGATCTCTCTCTCAATCTCTCTCTCTCTCTATGTGTCCAATAAATAAATAAAATCTTATAAAAAAGGCTGATGGATGCTAAGTTATGAAAACGGCTCCCTCCAAATGATGCTTCTTCATAAGGATTTAAGAATTTAAAATTGTAAGAATTTAAAATTGAAACTTGATTGTAGGATTTATCTTATAGAATAACATCAAGTGATGGCAGTTATTATTAGTTCTGAAGTATTTGTGATTCTGAATTCTTGGCCTCATTAGTAAATTTATTTTTAATAAAGTATTATTTAATATATAATAATATATATAATATACTATATATAACATATATATAGTATATAATAAATTCATCCATTTATTTATTATTTATTTATTATTATTATTATGTATTTATTTATTAACTCAAACACAAGAAAATGAATGACCTGATTGAAAAATTGGCAAGGACTGGAACAGACACCACACTGAAGAAGATTTTGAGATGGCAATAATGATATGAAAAGATGCTGTGATGATCCACAGCATGTCTAATTAAGGAATTGTAAATTAAAAGAACAATGAGGGGCGCCTGGATGGCTCAGTGGGTTAAGCCACTGCCTTTGGATCAGGTCATGATCTCAGGTCCTGGGATCGTGTTACACGTTGGGCTCACTGCTCAGCAGGAGCCTGCTTCCCTTTCCCTCTCTCTCTCTCTCTGACTGCCTCTCTGTCTTCTTGTGATCTCTCTCTGTCAAATAAATAAAATCTTTTTAAAAAATAAATAAATAAATAAAACAATGATATATCACTACACATCTATTAGAATGGCTAAAATCCAAAATACTGACAACATAAAATGCTTTTGACGATGAGGAACAAGAGAAACTCTCATTCATTCTGGTGAGAACACCAAAATGGTGCTACCCTTTGGAAGACAGTTGGGCAGTTTCTTACAAAACTAAACATATTCTTACCATATGATCCAGCAATCGTGCTCCTTGGTACTCACCCCAAAGAGCGAAAACTTTGTGTACACAGAATCCTGCATATAAACCTGTGTTTGTAACAGCTTTACCCATAAGTGCCAAGAGTTGGAAGTAACCAAGATGTCCTTCAGGAGGAGAATGGATAGATAAACTGTGGTCCATTGAAACAATGGGATATGATTCAGCGATAAAGAGAAATGGCTATCAAGCAATGAAAAGACATGGAACAAACTTAAAATCCGTCATAATAAGTGAAAGAAGTCAATTTGAAAAAGCTTCATGTTGCATGTTTCCAGCTATATGACCTTCTAGAAAAGGCAGAACTATGCAAATGGTATAAAGGTCAGCGGTTTGTAGCAGTTAGGAGAGGAGGAGGATGAACAGGCAGAGCACAGAGGATTTTTAGGCCAGTGAAAATGTTCTGTATGATATGTAAGATATTTTAGATACATATCGCTACACAGTTGTCAAAATGTATAAGATACTATACCAAGAGTGAACTCTATGAGAAAAGGTTTTTTAAAGATTTTATTTATTTACTTGACAGGCATCAAAGCAGGCAGAGAGGCAGGCGGGGAAAGCAGGGGTTGGAGGAAAGCAGGCTCCCTGCCAAGCAGAGAGTCTGGTCTGGGGCTCGATCCCAGGACCGTGAGATTATGACCTGAGCTGAAGGCAGAAGCCTTAACCCACTGAGCCACCCTGGTGCCCCACCAAGAGTGAACTCTAATGTAAACTGTGGACTTTGGGGTGATAATGATGTGTCAGTGTAGGGTCAGTGAGCATGAAAAATTATCACCGTGGTACAGGATGTTGATAATGGGGAAGGCTGTGTGTATGTGGGGAAAGGGAATTTTACTTTGACCCCAAACTACTCTAAAAAATGCAGTCTGTTAAAAAAAACTTTATAATGCAATATAATACAAAACAAGAATGCATATCAAGAGAGAAATAATGTTTAAAGGGAACGAAGAACTTCAGTAATGTGTACCTAGGGATTTTGATTGCACATTTGTAGGAAGTTTACATTGTCATTAGCAATTGTTTATCTGTGAAGTAGAAGTAACATAAAGAGTGATGAAAACTCAAAAACGCAACCCTAAAAAAATGCCATCTATGGGCTCTTAAAAAATGGAACAAAATTTGCTTGGCTTTTTATGCGTTGTGGGGAATGAAGGGACAGAATTTAAATTCAGCTTTATAAAAGATTGGATAATATGTTTCTACAAAGAAGGCTCCTCTGAGTAACATAGAAATGGACATGGTAGCAGAAAGTGGAAAAAAGGTTACATCTCTTGTGAGCTCACGTTCTCTGAAACCCTGTCACTTAGTGGAGACAGTAACTGTTCGATGAGAGCAAATGGTAGTCTTTCAGATTCCCGGGATTTTCACTAAGAATCGTGAATGGATTTTTTAAAAAATATATGAAGAATGTCTACAGTGCAAGTACCTGCAAATAACTGACATTTTGGAGAGAATATTTTAATCAGCAGAGAAGGTAAAAATGAAAAAAGTTCCACAATCAGAGTAAACATATGGGATTAAAAATAAAAGATAAAAAAAATTTTTTAAAGGACTTTAAACAAAAGTCCTTTTAAGAGACAGTTGGCTGTTTAAACCAAAAGTACAACTCACTAAGAGAATCACCGCATTATTTATTGGGGTAGAAGGACCTGGAATGTGGAAAGGCCCATTCTGCAGAGGAAAAAATAGAATCACTAACAGGCCTCATGCCTTGCACAGCCAGTGGCTAGAATCCCTGCCTCATGAGACCCTGTGCTAGAAGGCCGCTAGAACCATCTCAACTATATTAGTCTATCTTGGAAGCCACAAGTGTTTGCCCAGTTAAGAGCACGGTAACAATAAGTCACGTTAAGTTATAATGATTATAGATACCTTTAAAAGCCTTGTCAAGTTCCTTTTTGAGTAACCCTCACCCCACCCTTAGAGAAATTTATCTGTGGTTCACCTCTTTGAAATACCTCATTGTTGTTCCACATTTACTATAGCCAAAAAAAAAAAAAAAAAAAAAAAGCTTTTTATTAACAAAGTGTTCAAAGGGGGCGCCACTGTAAACAATGAGAGTTTTCGCTGCCGGGACAGTTTTGTTGCAGAAACAGCTGAAAGCACTCAGGTCAGACAGAGCCAAGGGCTGGAGGGATTTTTAAAATTACAAAAACCGAACCAAATCAAACCAAAACAATAATCAAAACCAATGGCCAAGATTTCAAAATTGCTACTAAAGGTATGACATTCTCCTAAGACATGTGAGTGACTTGATCAATATATTTATATATTTATATTTGAAGAAGGAACTATTTGATGCAGCAAATCCACGTTGATTAAAAATGACCAGATATGGGGGCTCCTGGGTGGCTCAGTGGTTTAGGCCTCTGCCTTCGGCTCAGGTCATGATTTCAGGGTCCTGGGATGGTACCCCACATTGGGCTCTCTGCTCAGCGGGGAGCCTGCTCCCCCGCCCTCTCTCTGCCTGCCTCTCACCTACTTGTGATCTGTCTGTCAAATGGATAAATAGGATCTTTAAAAAAAGAATTACTAGGTGTGAAATATTCGAGGGTATGGGAAGGAAAATGATTTCACCTGATCTGACTAGGAAGTGGTTGAAGCCTGAATTAAAGTGCTATAAAAAGAGTAAAGACCTGGGAATTATATGGGGAAAAAATCCCTAGAAAAACAACAATAATAACTGGCTGCACTTTATTGATCCAGATCCTGCGGTAGGCAAAGAAGAGCTGGTTTTAGCCAGAGGATGATCTCCGTTTGTCTTCATGATCTGGCATTTCCTGCAAGCCAGGCATGGGGCTCTGCACTAGAGCTGCAAATGCTGGGGGGCCCTCACTGTCCCTTTACTCTTCTCAGCGAGACAACGGGCATGTCCATGGTGCAGTGTGACAGGTTTTACCACAGGGAGATAAAAGACTGCCAAGGGTAGGTTGGAGCTGGGAAAAGCCACTTAGGAACAGATTTTCAGGGGAGGTGATAGACAAGAGCAAAGCGAAGAATGAGGATGAGTGTGTTAAGTTTCAAATTGCCAGGAGGCAGCACAGTGCATTCGGGAATCTACAGCAAGTTCATGACTACTGACAGCTGATCTGGCAGCATCACCTGGGGATGGAGGCTGAACCCCGGGGTTAACACTGGGGGTGAGATGGTTTGTATACTATGCCGAGGAGGTGAGGTACTACACTGTGGGGGCACAGGGAGCTACCAGAGGAATTCAAATATTAGAATCGTAACCATAGTAGAGTATTTAATTGCATCCTAGCTTTCATCAAGGGTAAGATGCACTATAGTTTATGTTCGACTAAGAAAGAGAAATGCTGTCAGTTAAACTAGGATATGTCATCAAGTGCAAGGTGAGTGCCACCTTAAGAGATATTAGAATGGGGGGGGAGGACAAATCTTAGAACAAGTAAACTGTGGTACTAGAATAATTAAGAAAGTTCGAACTCTTGGATCAACAAAAAAAGTGATTATTGCATCCCATGTGCCCCAAACTATATTAAGTCTTAGAACAAGAGACATTCTCATCTTGATGCCTCGCAGCTGTTAGACCCAAGGTACAGAGGGCAGTAGCCAACGACCAGCAGGCCCCAAGTGCCATGTGCAGACTCTAAGAGCAACTGCATTTGAGAGAGGAAACAGTTGAGAGTGGGCTTTCTGAGGTAGAGAATTACTAGCTGGGAAAGTAGGAAAATTGACACAGAATCGGAATTGATGCCCCTACATGACAGAGTTGGTGAAACTTCCCTTCTCAGAGATCTTGAGGCTCCTCAGAAATGTATTTTTCATTTTAGACGGAACTTTCAGGATAAATATGATGTGTTTGAGTTCCTGGTTCTCTCATCAAGACTGTTTCTTAGGCTTCACTGGCACAAGAAAAAGGTTTTGATAGTCCAGGGTAAATCCTGACAAAAGCAAAGCACGGTATCTATGAAATCTAACCACTCAGAAGAGAACAACAGATAAAAGGCCAGGCCGACCTGACCCTGCAGGATAGGTAAGGTTGGTCCGGTAACAGGGGTAGAGGGGACTTGCCCATCTCCTGCTAGAAGAGCTAGAGAAGAACCCTTCTGGAGACCCACCAGGAGAGGAGAGCAGTAGGTGCTGATGATGAAGAATATTTTAATCAGCAGAGAAGGTAAAAATGACAAAGTTCCAGGATCAGAGTAAACATATGGGATTAAAAAATAAAAAATAAAAAAAAGATTTTTTTGAAAGAACTTTTTTTTTAAAGAAATTTAAACAAAATTCCTTTTTAAGAGACAGTTGGCTGTTTAAATCAAAATTACAACTCACTGAAAGAATCGCCGCATTATTTATTGGGGTAGAAAGGACCTAGAATGTAGAAAGACCCATTCTGCAGAAGAAAAAATAGAATCACTAACAGGCCTCATGCCTTGCACAGCCAGTGGCTAGAATCCCTGCCTCATGAGACCCTTTGCTAGAAGGCCGCTAGAACCATCTCAACTATGTTGGTCTTTCTTGGAAGCCAACAAGTGTTTGCCCAGTTCAGAGCAGGGTAACAATCAGTCACGTTATGTTATAATGATTGTCGATATCTTTAAAAGCCTTGTCAAGTTCCTTTTTGAGTAACCCTCACCCCACCCTTAGAGAAATTTATCTGTGGTTCACCTCTTTGAAATACCTCATTGTTGTTACACATTTAAGACACAATGAAGAAAAAAAAATTGACAATTTGTTCCAGATTTTAAAAGTCACTTGCCATTCAATCCAAATTGTGAGTTTGATCGGTTACCGAACACTTTATAATGCACCCCGGTAATTTTACAGAGATTATTTTTTTCTTACCAATTCTTGATTATTCTGTCTTGCAATGCAGAGAAAGCTAACTAATTTAAAATAAACTTCCGTTAATTTTGATTGTTATAAACTTAAAATTGATTAATTTCCATATACAGAGTATAAATGTTCACAATTTACATTAAATATACATTCTGTGTATACCTTGGAAAAATTATACTGAAAATTGAAATTAAAATGATGTTGTATATAGCTGCAAGAAGCCACCTGTCCCATTTCATCTTACTATATAAGTTGTGTCAGGTAATTTATAAAATCCCTACTGCATAACAAATCTAATTTTTGTTGGAGTGGGTAGTAATGTTTGTTCTTATTTCTAAATAAGAGTTGGTCTATGAGTGCATCTGCAACTGTATTTTTCCTAAGTGGCTTCATGGTCTTGAACTGAGAAAGCTCAGAACATTAAACATCAAAATAATATAATCTGACATAATTAGACATCAAGGAAATGCAATTAAAATGACACTGAGATATCACTACACACTTATCATAATGGCTAAAATAAAATATAATGACAAGACCAAAAGAAAAAAATATAGCATTTGATGATACACAATGGCAAGTTGTACCATAACTTAACCATCTCAGACTAGTGTAGTGTTAAATTTGTTTTTCTAAGCAATGTTTTATGTCACTTACCACTTTTCAAGGATTTAAAGTGCTATCATTTTAATTAAAACTGTGAAATTTGGTCAGATTTAAATTTCAATTTATGTTAAAACATCCTGTAAACTGTGTTAAACTTTGACATTTGTTCCCTCTGTTCAGTGAATAACACTATACCATATTTTGAAAAATAAACTAATTTTCATTTTGAAAAATATCCCTTTTTCCTCTTATGGTAATTATTAATATGAATTAAGAGTAGAATTTGATATGGTTCCATATGACCATAAATACTTTATTGTATATTATCAAATTTAATAATGAATATAATGTACTTCTTTGGACAATTTTTAAAGACCAGTCTACTCTTAAAAAAAAAAATGGAGACGCACTTCTTCAGTTCAAACAAATTTCATTTTATTATATAACCTCAGACAAATTTCAACAAATCATAATTTATTAAAATTATGTCTACTTAAAAATCACACAGAAGAGTAAAACCATCAAAAATAAAAATAAACACACACAACACACACAGATCAGCCATGTATTGGCAAATCACAATTGCTGTAACAATACATTAGACATTTCACAGTTAAGGGCTATCAAAATTTCCATCAGTGACAAAAAGATTTGTATCCAAATGGACTGATTTTCCAGAATCCAAGAAAAAGTCTCCTAGGGTTTATATAAATATTTGAACAAATACTTCTTAAATTTAGGAAATTCAGAACATACGATTAAAGAATATTTGCAGTGCAGACTATATTCAATCCTTCCTTCAAAATGTGCCTTTGAGTACATAATTCTGTTTTCTCTATCTAAATTGAGCTGTCCTCCAAGGAAGTTTTCTAAAATGTGTGTCTGTGTGTGATAAATGTTCTAAGACCTAACACGCTTCATTGTATTTTTACTGTGCTCTCAAATTTAATCAATAATTTGGCTTGATGTATAATATGTAGTTTCAAATATCTTTTCCATCTATATAAACACCCAGCTGTCTCCTTTATATGCTATTACTATTGAGAATTCTGCTGTCAGTATTATTCTTGTACATTTTAGGTGATCTGTTTTTCTCTTGGGCATCATTTATGCTCTTCTCTGTTTTTGACCTTCTTAAAACTCACCATAATATATATGAGTGTTTTTTTTTTAAGATTTTGTTTATTTATTTGACAGAAAGAAATCACAAGTAGTTGGAGAGGCAGGCAGAGAGAGAGAGAGGAGGAAGCAGGCTCCCCGCCGAGCAGAGAGCCCCATGTGGGACTGGATCCCAGGACCCTGAGATCATGACCTGAGCCGAAGGCAGCGGCTTAACCCACTGAGCAACTCAGGCGCCCTATATGAGTGGATTTTTGTGTGTGTGGTTTTTGTTTTGTTTTGTTTCTGATTTCTCATGTTTGGCATCATTTTAAGTCTGGTATCTTTTATCTTTCTTTAATTCTCCAAAATTTATCTCAGTACTTATTTAAATATTTTCTTTATTTTTTTCTCTTCTGCTGCATTTGGGCAGAAGTCATTAATTTGTTTGTTTGTTTGTTTTTCCCAACTCACTTATTCCTTTTACAGCTATATTCATCTTACTCTCCATTTGTTGTATTCTTTATTTCAACAATTTTCACTTAATTTATACTCACAGTATAGTATCTTTCTTTTCTTTGTATATGTATATCATTATTTTATCATATACATTTAAGCTATTTTTTAAAATATTTTATTTATATATTTGTAAGTGGGAAATCACAAGTAGGCAGAGAGGCGGGAAGAGAGAGAGGAAGGGAAGCAGGCTACCTGCTGAGCAGAAAGCCTTATGTGGGCCTTGATCCCAGGACCCTGAGATCATGACTTGAACCGAAGGCAGCGGCTTAACCCACTGAGCCACCCTGGTGCCCCTTTTAAGCTATTTTTTAAAAGTACAGTCATTCTTTTGTTTTTAAGATTTTATTTATTTATTTATCTGACAGAGAGAGATCACAAGTAAATGGAGGGCAGGCAGAGAGAGAGAGAGAGAGAGAGAGAGAGAAGCAGACTCCCTGCTGAGCAAAGAGCCTGATGCAGGATTTGATCCCAGGACCCCGAGATCATGACCTGAGCTGAAGGCAGTGGCTTAATCCACTGAGCCACCTAGGCGCCCCTAAGGTATTTTTAAAATTCCTGTTCCAATAACACTTCGATGCCATATAAAGTTAACCACATCATCTTTTTTAGGTAAGTAATTGTACTTTTTATGTGCATAGATATTTTGGTCCATGAGTTCAGCTCCTCTTAGGATCATCAAATCTCTGTAAAGTCTGGGTATGCTAAGATTTTCTAAGCAACAATAAAATACATTGAAACCTGGTAGCTTAATTATAATAATGTTTTCTTTCTCAATCATTCACAATAGCATTACATTCTGAGTAGCTTCCTTCTATTTTGCAGCTATAGTGTTTGGAGAAACTTGAATTGTGATATCACTGTGATAATGTGAATTAGTCAGGGTTTTTCAGAGAATCCGGAAGAGAAAAAAAAAAGGAAGATATTCTCCAGGGCCAACTCTAGAAGTGACTATTAAAACATCTGTCCAAATTCAATTGAACAAAACTCAGAAATGCCATCTCCAGTGAAATACAAAGGAGATTATATATAGTTCTGGGCACACACATCTCATTTGACCGAATGATGTACATCAATGAAAGACTGAAGACCAATCACCACTCCATGGGAGAATTTAAAAATAAATTTACTAATGAGTCCAAGAATTCAGATCTCAAACTTCAGATCTAATAATAACTGGCTTCAATTGATGTTATCCTGTAACATATATCCTATGATCAAGTTTCAATTTTAAATTCTTACAATTTTATTTTTTAAATTCTTAAATCCTTATGAAGAAGCATCATTTGGAGGGAGCAGTTTTCATAATTTATCATCCATCAGCCTTTTTTTAAGATTTTATTTATTTATTGGACACAGAGAGAGAGATTACAAGTAAGCAGAGAGGCAGGCAAGCAGGGAGGGAAGCAGGCTTCCTTTTGAGCAGAGCCTGATGTGGGGCTGGATCCCAGGACCCAGAGACCATGACTTGAGATGAAGGCAGAGGCTTAACCCACCACCCACGTGATGAGAGAGCCCCTCCGGTGCCCCTCATCCATCAGCCTTAATTGTTTGGAGGAAAATGTGTGGATGAATAATGCCTTAGGGAGCTAATCTATCTAAAGAATTTTCAAGGCTTTACACCTTCAAGGTTTTTGCACAGTTCTGATAGCCTCTAAACATCCAGCTGATTTCTACAGTGACAGGCCTGTTAAAAACTGTCCTCAAACCAGGAATAGAGCTTGAAACATACCAGTCAAGAGCAACTTTGAGTCTTTTAAGGAATTTATCATCATTTCTTTGTTTTTGGTTCATATCTGAAATAGTTCTATATTACACTTGCATAATTTCTCCAGAGCTGACTTTGAAGGATGCATTCAGTTCCAGCTAGTTCCATATTTTGGCAAGAACTATAATTCTATATAAAAAAAGAACATATTTTTAGAGCGCCTGGGTGGCTCAGTGGGATAAATTTCTGCCTTCGGCTCAGGTTATGATTCCAGATTCCTGGGATTGAGTCCAACAGTGGGCTCTCTTCTCAGCAGGGAGCCTGCTTCCATTCCTCACTCTCTGCCTGCCTCTCTGCCTTCCTGTGATCTCTGTCAAGGACATAAATAAAATTTTTTAAAAAACATATTTTATACCAGTTATTCATGTTTATTAACTAAGATACCACAATACATATAATACAAACAGTTGCTCTTTATTAATACCTTCAACCAAGTTCAAAAAATATGTCATATTTTCTCCAAAAATTTTATATCATCTGATAGGTCAGATAGATATAAAATTACATTTAAAGTTTTGAAAATATCAGCAAATATTTTTATTTAAATTCAAATTTCAAAGAAAAGCTACTTTTCCAAACACGACTTTTTATCTTATTTTTTTTTTAAATTTGTCGACAACTGATAAAATGTTTAGCTAGACTGTAAATGTTAGATCGAAAAAATGAATAATTTGTGTAGGTTCAAATTATTATGTTCCATTAAAAATGATTTAGTCTTTGATGAACATCTGTTTGGTAATATGTTGTATCCAGATACAGTAAATTAATGACATATATAAAATTATAGGGAAATGACACCTTCCGTTCCACTATGAGTAGAGCTTATAAAATGCTATTTGTCACAACCTGTCATCTTGTCATTATGTAGCATTATGTAGCATTTAAAAAATGTATACTCTTCACTTTGAAGTCTTTTAGATATCTAAAATATGACATTCTATGGATTCTGTGTCCATATTCCTTTATTGCCAGTTTGAAAAATCCACATGCTTTGATTCAAAGGTAATAAATTCCTCTTATTTGGAAAAATGATGTTTATTTTTGTTCTCTCACCCTTAGCAGGTGGTTTCATTTTAGCACTCTTCAGAGTTATAATTTCATGCTTATTAAAAACATTTTTATGATCTACATAGATGAATGAAACTTTTATTTTATTAAATTATTTGCCCAAAAATCTGTTATTTTTAAAAATGTATTTCCTTTGAAGGGTTATTTTTGAGCATCCAGAGAGGATCTTGGAGTGTGGTATTATGCAATTTTTAAGTAGGTATGAAATGGTTATTTATATGATTGTTTCTTTAAGGCTTATGTATATTGTCCATTATATGCTATATAATATTTTGAAAGTAAATTTAAGGTATGTTTTACATAGTTTATTGTTTGGAAAAAAATATTGAAATGACTTATGAAATTCAGTATACTCTCAACATTAATTTTTTCTAAAATATACCAATTGTCTACTGAACCTATTATATGCCAGATATCACGTCAGACTACACTGGTAAATGAAATACTTGGCTTTGTAGAACTTTTATTTTAATGGGTGAGACAATTAAAAGCTATAAACCTTAATAAAAATTGCATAGTGCATTCAAAAATGATGAGTACAATGGGGAAAAAGAAAAATTCGATCAGGGTGAGAAAAATCAAGGTTGCTAGGCAGGAGATAGGGAGTTAAGAATTTTAATAGGAAGATCAGGGTAATTACAATGAACCTGACAACTGAACAAAGGTATGGAAAGGTGATGAATTTGCCCTGAACTATCAGCAATAAGGTCACTCCAGACAAAGGAATTGGCTATATTGAAGGCCATAAGGTTGGATCGTGCCTGGCATATCTGAGGAATAGCAAGGGGCCCACTGTGAGTGGCTGAAGAGTAGCAGGGAAAGAGGTCACAGAGGTTAAATGAGTGGCTAGATCATGTAAAAGCTTAGAAGTCATTGTAAAACTCTGGCTTTTATATTTGGAAATTTACTGTGTGATAGAATTTCTGCTAATAACTGAGAGTTCAAATGTCCATGAAATTTCAAGGATTCTTATTCTAGTAAGACAGAATAAAGAAAAAGAGTTCATATTTTCACATGGTGTAACAAATGCTCGGAGATCCAAGTGTAGGAAGCTATGGGAGCACAGAAGAAGGCACTAAAATCACACCAATATATTTGATGACTGTGACTATATATAAATTTGTATTTTCTAGATTTTTTTATAGTCATGGAATCACACAGTATATACTATTCATTGGCTGGCTTTTCTTTTCTCAGCATCATTACTTTGAGAATAGTAATCTGTTTAATGAATAGATCATAAATTCTCTTTGCTCTATTGATGGACATTGATGAACATTTCCACTGTTTTCAATTCTTAAAAATAAAGCTGCTATGAAATTCATATACAAGTCCTTGTATGAACATAGGGTTTGTTTCTCTTGGTTAAATGCCTAGAAGTAAAATGGCTATTTGTGTAACTGCAACATATTTTGCATTTAAAAAACTTTTCAAACTATTTTCCAAAGTGGTGGTATCATGATATATATCAACAACAGTTTAGATTTTTTGTTGCTTCTCAATCTAGCTCAGACGAAGTACAATTAGCCTTCATAATTTTAGCCATTCTAATAGATATGTAAGCATGTCTCATGATTTTAATTTGTATTTCTTTCTGTCTAAATGTTGAGAAATTTGTCATGTGCTTATAAGGAATCCATATCCTTTGGGTGACATGTCGCATCAATAATTTTCTTCACATGTAAAATTGGATACTCTGTTTGGTTATTAGTAAGGTTTTTTATTTTTATTCATTTTTTAATAATCAGAGTAGATGTCCATTATCAGATATATAATTTGCAAATCCCTTCTCCATCTTTACAGTTTCTCAATGGAGCTTCGATAGCTGTGTTTTTCAAGAAATATGCTACTTCTTTCCTGGTACACGGAGGTATGACTCGAACATTATCAATGTTGACCTTTGCAAAGAAAATCATGGCTTAAGATATATGTAGTCTGCGGCTGCTGGGAGTGTTCTGTAATATCAAGCATATCTAGTTAGTTGATAATTTTGTTCAAGTCTTACATATCTTACCAATTTGATGACCATTTATCTATATAATCTTAAAATAAAAGTGTTGAAACTTTTTTCCGTTTCTCTTCTAAGGTAGAAGTTATAATTTTTGTTCTTAGTTTTTCCCTATATATCCCCAAATCTGTGATTAAGTATTAAAAGTCAAGCATTATTATACGCCCTGATGAATTCATCCTTTTACTCTTCTGTAATTTTGACTTGATCTTTATGTCTGATAATGAAATTTGCTTTAAAATCACTTTTCATTATCTTGATATAACCACCAAAGTTATAGTGTGATTAGTGTTAATATAGCATAGTTTTTCTTTTACTTTATAAAGCACTTCTATATTTAATCCTGAAAAAAAAACCCAGCTTTTTAGTTCTGGAAGCATCTTTCTAAATTATCTTTTCTTTTTTTTTTTTTTTAATTAATCAGTAGCAATTTTTGTTAAGGGACCTAAACTGAAAGTAGGTTTAGAACTACATTTATTTATTTATTTATTTACTTATTTATTTAGTAAAAGATTTTATTTTGTTTATTGACAGCGAGAGAGAGAGAGAGAGAGGAAGCACACAAGCGGGGGTATTCACCTGCAAAGGGAGAGGAAGAAGCAAGCTCCTTGGGGTGCAAGTAGTCCCATGCAGGGCTGGATCCCTGTACACTGGAATCATGAATTCAGCCAAAGGCAAACATCTGCTTAAACAACTGAGTCATCCAGGCACCCCTAGAAAATTAAAAATAAAAAGAACTTTTAAAAACATTTTGTTTCTTTTTTTTTAATATTGTATTTATTTGACAGGCAGAGACACAGGAAGAGGAACTATAAGCAGGGCAGAGGGAAAAGGAGAAGCAGGTTTCCCACTGAGCAGAGAGCCTGATGTGGGGCTCCATCCCAGGACCCTGGGATCATGACCTGAAAAGAAGGGACACTTATGGAGGAAGCCACCCAGACACCACTTTTCTATGTTTTTAATATATGGCAACTGATGCTTCCCAGCCATGAGGAGCATATTACCCATTGATTAAATCTTTGATAACAACCTATTTAAGAGGTGTGTAAATATATACTTACTCAGATTTATACACTTTGTGTTTTCTTCATAGTTTGGGGCTGGACCCCATGGTCACAACACTGCTTCCAGTCTTTGCCTTCCCATCTTTTGATACCAGGTATTTGGTCAGCAAAGCAAATTAGTATCAAAATTAATAAGCCCTTGGCACCATATCTCTGGAGCAGGGGTTGCTCTTAGCCAAGGCCCAGAGAAGTTGATGTCCCCTTGCTAGTGCTATAGCCCCAAGGACTAGGTCCCTGCCACCAGAACTCAGTCTTACATGTTATGCTAAGCAGACAAAACCAAAACAGGAAAGCTCTGACAGCTTTCACTGGCATGCCTCATCTCCCACTCCCTCAACGTCCAGGCAGTACCAGATGCCAGGGAGGGGTCTTGGTCCAACATATGGAAGGGAAGGAAGTAGCCACGATCAAGTACCTGCCTCTATGTGCCTTTCTTTCATGAGCAGGTTGTAAGGAGGAGGAAGAGGAAGGGGAAGAGAGGTGAACTTCAAGGGGTGAAGGCCTCAGGTAGGCAGCTGGCTCCTGCCAGTAGGAAAGGGACAAAGCAGAAGGCAGTGAGTCTTGCAGGGAGGGTGGGTGGTAAGGGGTACAGCTTATGAGGAATCTGGACAGGAGTAATAGGGATACTAGTCATTTGAGTCCACCATTGGCAAGCTGGGCTGGGTGTCAGGGCAGATAGGCCTCCCTGGGCAAAGGCACATGAGAGAAGGTGGAATTTTTCTCTGAGGAGCAGGTGGAGCTTTGGGTGTTGGGAAAGCATAGACAGTATTGTTCCAGGGCCAAGGACAGGTCCGGGTACTCCTGGTTGGAGGTTAAGGCCACAGTTTGATCCAGGTCTTCTACCAGCAGCTTGAAGGTACCACATGCCAGCCACCCCTCATTATTGTGTATAACTCTCTGGTGCACTTATTGGCTTATCCATCAAATGACTCCTTCAGCAGCTTGAAAACCACCTCCACAGGCACTCCAGGATATGGGAGGCTTCCAGAGTGAAGATTTTGCCCAGGATAACCCCAAAAGACCAGAAGTCACTCTGGTAGATGTAGATCTGGTCAAACATGGCCTTAGGGACCATCCACTTTACAGGCAGTCCACTGTTGGTTGTCTTTTTATAGTAACTGATGTGGTGATATCTCTGGCAAGGCTGAAGTCTGAGATCTTCATCATGTTGTCTTTTGTCACCAGCACTTCCCTGGTGGCCAGGTCTTGGTGTATGCACTTCTTGGAGGTAAGGTACTCCATGCCTCAGGCTACCTGATAGGCACAGGATACCAGGTCCTTGGAGGAGAGTTGCTCTGCTGCATTGTGGTTGATATTGTAACAGTACTCCAGGTCAGGAGGCCTCTGGGCCTGCAGGTACTCCTGTATGTTGTCTTTGGAGGCATATTCCGTGAGAGTGTACGAAGGACCATCCTGTGTGCAGGACCCAGCAGGTTGATGGTGTCCTTGTGTTGTCCAATCATCTTCATCATCTCTGTTTCTGAGATTAGGTTTGACAGGTCTTTCTCTGTTGCATCTGACTTCAACATCTTCACAGACACTTTAGTCAAATGGTTGGATTTGTCTTTGTCCAGCCCAATGGCCTCCTCTAACACCACCTGCCCAAAGTAGGCCTGTCTTAGGGGTCTGCCTAAACTGCCTACAACCAGCCTGCCACAAGGCAGTTATGAACTCTAGATTATCCTCAAAAACATTAAACCACAAGCTAAAAATTCTCTTCACTAGGTCTCTGTCGCAGTTCTAATTTTCTTATCTTTCATCATTTATCTTTTTCCTAATTCTTATTTTCAGTATAGTTTATTTTGCTTCCAGGTATTTCCCCTGGTTTCCTTGTGCTGTTTCATAGGGAAGAATTACCCTGTCATAAAATTATTTCTTGAGCATTCATTACATCTCTCAGTTAAAATGGGTTCTTTTATGCTATTGATTCATTTGAGTTTTCTCAAAATGGGAAGAATTTTCAAAATGGTGTTTTCCTCAAGGTTCAGAGTATGTCTTAGCCTCATCTTTACTCTTTTTGAAATTCACTTTTCAAATTCTTGTCCCTCTTTTTATCTTTTTAAATTAAAATGTTTTATTTTTACTATTTTGTTATTTGAGTATAGTTGATATTCAGTGTTACATTGGTTTCAGGTTTCCAATATCTCCATACATTATTCTATGATCACTACAAATATAGCCACCGTCTCTCACCATATAACACTATTATAATATCATTGACTATATTCTCTACACTGTCCCATATCTCTTTTTAAAATCTCTGATTTTTATGTTTTCGGTTATTCCAATTTTCGACCATCATTTTACTTGGTTACTTTAATAAAATACGACTGATTACACACGCTTTGCTGAAAACCATAGCATTTGATTTATAGAAGTTTTCTTCTTCTTCTTCTTTTTTTAATTAACATATAATGTATTATTATCCCCAGGGGTACAGGTCTGTGAATCGCCAGGTTTACACACTTCACAGCACTCACCACAGCACATACCCTCCCCAATGTTCATAACCCCACCACCCTCTCTCTACCCTCCCCACCCCCGCCCCGGCAACTCTCAGTTTGTTTTGTGAGATTAAGAGTCTCTTATGGTTTGTCTCCCTCCCGATCCCATCTTGTTTCATTTATTCTTTTCCTGTCCCCCAAAACCCCATATTGCACCTCCATATCAGGGAGATCATATGATAGTGTCTTTCTCTGGTTGACTTATTTTGCTAAGCATAATACCCTCTAGTTCCATCCATGTCATCGCAAATCGCAAGATTTCATTTCTTTTGATGGATGCATAGTCTTTCATCGTATATATATACATATATATGTATATATATATACATATATAAATATATACCATTCATTTGATGATGGACATCTAGGTTCTTTCCATAGTTTGGCTATTGTGGATATTGCTGCTATATACATTTGGTGCACGTGCCCCTTTGGATCATATAGTAGTCTTCTTTACCTCTATCAGAACCCCAGGAAGCTTTATTTATTTATATACTCACATAAACAGATGATCCAACACAACGTTTTTTGAAGTTCAAATGTATTATAATGTCTTACCGCTTAACACTATGCTTACTGCTCTCTTTCACTGTCTGACTAAATCCTCATCATCACTATGCCATTTAATCAGAAAGAACATTTGAACTCAGAGTTCTCTCCATATCAGGGAATGAAGACTCCACCCTTCTTTTTGTGCATTTAAAAAACCCTATACAGTAAAGTTTATCATTTTAAGTAATCTCAATTATCTTCCTCAACTGTGATAGTATATCCTTCTATCTAGGCCAGATATTGTATGAGGGATTTGAAGAGACATACTTTTCTAAATTTCACTTTTCTCATCTGCAAAATGCTGATCATGATCCAACAATAAAATACACTTACAATTTTTTGATGAAAATTTATTTATTTATTTTAAGATTTTATTTATTTATCAGAGAGAGTGGGCGAGCGAGTAAGCACAGGCAGACAGAATGGCAGGCAGAGGCAGAGGGAGAAGCATACTCCCGGCCGAGCAAGGAGCCCGATGCGGGACTCGATCCCAGGACGCTGGAATCATGACCTGAGCCAAAGGCAGCTGCTTAACCAACTGAGCCACCCAGGCATCACTTTTGATGAAAATTTAATCTGTATAAACAATATATTTGCTGTAATGCGTGGTTCATGGAAAACATCTTATTTAATTATAAGCAACAACAGTATTAGAAATTAAGTAAATGTGTCTATAATATTTAAAGTTTTAACACATAATTCCAGTGCTTTGCCTTATTTTCTCAAATCCCTTTACCACTTTCATTGACAGAGTCAAATGTACTTTTTCTACTAGTAGCCAGCTCTTTGTCTTTTGTCAGAAAGATGCCCTTGTGAATTATTTATAATAGAGATATTAGCAATAATAATAATAATAATAATAATAAATAGCAATGAAAATGTTAAAAAAAGTTTTCTTAACTAATTAGGGTTCTTAGAAATCAATTAGAGGAACCACCTATGGAAAGCAAATTAATCTGCAAGACATTCCCAGAATTAACAAGTCAGTGAGATACAGGGTTGTCCGTAGACTGAAAGGTGAAGCAAAAGGACTAGGTTTGGAAAATAGGTAAGGACAGTGAAAAAAATCAAATTTGGGGGCAAAATAAATTCTTAGGTGTCCTTTCAATGGAGTCCTGGGCATTATGTAGCAGAAACTCTGGAGATTATCTCAATCCATTGGAGTCACCCCGTTTATTAGCTTGCTTATGACAAAGTTATTTACAAACTCAAGAGCAAGAGGTTATAATGTAGAAAACTGATGGCACAAGATTCTTGTTAACAATAATGCAAGTTAGTGATTTTTCATTAGAAAACATAAATTCTATATCCCAAATTATGGGCCCAGAGGACTTCGGTTGCACAACTCTGCTTATATCGCAAATAACCATGTGAACTAGTTTTAATATCTGCTTCTCTTATTACTTTTTGAATAAAAATTTCTGACACAAGTATTTTATAATTGTGTGATAATCATGATAGCCAATTCCTTTGTCTGGAGTGACCTTATTGCTGATAGTTCTGGGCAAATTCATCACCTTTCCCTACCTTTGTTCAATTGTCAGCTTCATTGTAACTACCCTGATCTTCCTATTAAAATTTTTAACTCCCCATCCCCTGCCTAGCAACTTTGATTTTTCTCACCCTGATCGAATTTTTCTTTTTCCCCATTGTACTCATCATTTTGGAATACACTATGCAATTTTTATTAAGGTTTATAGCTTTTAATTGTCTCACCCATTAAAATAAAAGTTCTACAAAGCCAAGTATTTCATTTACCAGTGTAGTCTGAAGTAATAACTGCCATATAATAGGTTCAGTAGACAATTGGTATATTTTAGAAAAAATTAATGTTGAGAGTATACTGAATTTCATAAGTCATTTCAATATTTTTTTTCGAAAAATAAACTATGTAAAACACACCTTAAATTTACTTTCAAAATATTTTATAGCATATAATGGACAAAATAAGACAAAAGCCTTAAAGAAACATCATATAAATAACCATTTCAAACCTACTTAAAAGTTGAATAATACCACACTCCTAGATCCTCTCTGGATGCTCTAAAATAACCCTTCAAATTAAATACGTTTTTAAAAATAGCAGATTTTTTGGCAAATAATTTAATAAAATAAAAGTTTCATTCATCTATGTAGATCATAAAAATGTTTTTAATAAGCATGAAATTATAACTCTGAAGAGTGCTAAAATGAAACCACCTGCAAAGGGTGAGAGAACAAAAATAAACATCATTTTTCCAAATAAGAGGAATTTATTACCTTTGAATCAAAGCATGTGGATTTTTCAAACTGGCAATAAAGGAATATGGACACACAATCCATAGAATGTCATATATTAGATTTCTAAAAGACTTCATAGTAAAGAGTATACATTTTTTAAATGCTGCATAATGCTACATAATGACAAGATGACAGGTTGTGACAAATAGCATTGTAAAAGCTCTACTCATAGTGGAACGGAAGGTGTCATTTCCCTATAATTTTATATATGTCATTTATTTACTGTATCTGGATACAACATATTACCAAACAGATGTTCATCAAAGACTAAATTATTTTTAATGGAACATAATAATTTGAACCTACACAAATTATTCATTTTTTCGATCTAACATTTACAGTCTAGCTAAACATTTTATCAGTTGTCGACAAATTAAAAAAAAAAATAAGATAAAAAGTCGTGTTTGGAAAAGTAGCTTTTCTTTGAAATTTGAATTTAAATAAAAATATTTGCTGATATTTTCAAAACTTTAAATGTAATTTTATATCTATCTGACCTATCAGATGATATAAAATTTTTGGAGAAAATATGACATATTTTTTGAACTTGGTTGAAGGTATTAATAAAGAGCAACTGTTTGTATTATATGTATTGTGGTATCTTAGTTAATAAACATGAATAACTGGTATAAAATATGTTTTTTAAAAAATTTTATTTATGTCCTTGACAGAGATCACAGGAAGGCAGAGAGGCAGGCAGAGAGTGAGGAATGGAAGCAGGCTCCCTGCTGAGAAGAGAGCCCACTGTTGGACTCAATCCCAGGAATCTGGAATCATAACCTGAGCCGAAGGCAGAAATTTATCCCACTGAGCCACCCAGGTGCTCTAAAAATATGTTCTTTTTTTATATAGAATTATAGTTCTTGCCAAAATATGGAACTAGCTGGAACTGAATGCATCCTTCAAAGTCAGCTCTGGAGAAATTATGCAAGTGTAATATAGAACTATTTCAGATATGAACCAAAAACAAAGAAATGATGATAAATTCCTTAAAAGACTCAAAGTTGCTCTTGACTGGTATGTTTCAAGCTCTATTCCTGGTTTGAGGACAGATTTTAACAGGCCTGTCACTGTAGAAATCAGCTGGATGTTTAGAGGCTATCAGAACTGTGCAAAAACCTTGAAGGTGTAAAGCCTTGAAAATTCTTTAGATAGATTAGCTCCCTAAGGCATTATTCATCCACACATTTTCCTCCAAACAATTAAGGCTGATGGATGAGGGGCACCGGAGGGGCTCTCTCATCACGTGGGTGGTGGGTTAAGCCTCTGCCTTCATCTCAAGTCATGGTCTCTGGGTCCTGGGATCCAGCCCCACATCAGGCTCTGCTCAAAAGGAAGCCTGCTTCCCTCCCTGCTTGCCTGCCTCTCTGCTTACTTGTAATCTCTCTCTCTGTGTCCAATAAATAAATAAAATCTTAAAAAAAGGCTGATGGATGATAAATTATGAAAACTGCTCCCTCCAAATGATGCTTCTTCATAAGGATTTAAGAATTTAAAATATAAAATTGTAAGAATTTAAAATTGAAACTTGATCATAGGATATATGTTACAGGATAACATCAATTGAAGCCAGTTATTATTAGTTCTGAAGTATTTGTGATTCTGAATTCTTGGACTCATTAGTAAATTTATTTTTAAATTCTCCCATGGAGTGGTGATTGGCCTTCAGTCTTTCATTGATGTACATCATTGGGTCAAATGAGATGTGTGTGCCCAGAACTATATATAATCTCCTTTGTATTTCACTGGAGATGGCATTTCTGAGTTTTGTTCAATTGAATTTGGACAGATGTTTTAATAGTCACTTCTAGAGTTGGCCCTGGAGTATATCTTCCTTTTTTTTTTCTCTTCCGGATTCTCTGAAAAACCCTGACTAATTCACATTATCACAGTGATATCACAATTCAAGTTTCTCCAAACACTATAGCTGCAAAATAGAAGGAAGCTACTCAGAATGTAATGCTATTGTGAATGATTGAGAAAGAAAACATTATTATAATTAAGCTACCAGGTTTCAATGTATTTTATTGTTGCTTAGAAAATCTTAGCATACCCAGACTTTACAGAGATTTGATGATCCTAAGAGGAGCTGAACTCATGGACCAAAATATCTATGCACATAAAAAGTACAATTACTTACCTAAAAAAGATGATGTGGTTAACTTTATATGGCAATCGAAGTGTTATTGGAACAGGAATTTTAAAAATACCTTAGGGGCGCCTAGGTGGCTCAGTGGATTAAGCCACTGCCTTCAGCTCAGGTCATGATCTCGGGGTCCTGGGATCAAATCCTGCATCAGGCTCTTTGCTCAGCAGGGAGTCTGCTTCTCTCTCTCTCTCTCTCTCTCTCTCTCTGCCTGCCCTCCATTTACTTGTGATCTCTCTCTGTCAGATAAATAAATAAATAAAATCTTAAAAACAAAAGAATGACTGTACTTTTAAAAAATAGCTTAAAAGGGGCACCAGGGTGGCTCAGTGGGTTAAGCCGCTGCCTTCGGTTCAAGTCATGATCTCAGGGTCCTGGGATCAAGGCCCACATAAGGCTTTCTGCTCAGCAGGTAGCCTGCTTCCCTTCCTCTCTCTCTTCCCGCCTCTCTGCCTACTTGTGATTTCCCACTTACAAATATATAAATAAAATATTTTTAAAAATAGCTTAAATGTATATGATAAAATAATGATATACATATACAAAGAAAAGAAAGATACTATACTGTGAGTATAAATTAAGTGAAAATTGTTGAAATAAAGAATACAATAAATGGAGACTAAGATGAATATAGCTGTAAAATGAATAAGTGAGTTGGGAAAAACAAACAAACAAACAAACAAATTAATGACTTCTGCCCAAATGCAGCAGAAGAAAAAAAAAAGAAAGAAAATATATAAATAAGTATTGAGATAAATTTTGGAGAATTAAAGAAAGATAAAAGATACCAGACTTAAAATGATGCCAAACATGAGAAATCAGAAACAAAACAAAACAAAAACCACACACACAAAAATCCACTCATATAGGGCACCTGGGTTGCTCAGTGGGTTAAGCCGCTGCCTTCGGCTCAGGTCATGATCTCAGGGTCCTGGGATCCAGTCCCACATGGGGCTCTCTGCTCGGCGGGGAGCCTGCTTCCTCCTCTCTCTCTCTCTGCCTGCCTCTCCAACTACTTGTGATTTCTTTCTGTCAAATAAATAAACAAAATCTTAAAAAAAAAACACTCATATATATTATGGTGAGTTTTAAGAAGGTCAAAAACAGAGAAGAGCATAAATGGTGCCCAAGAGAAAAACAGATCACCTAAAATGTACAAGAATAATACTGACAGCAGAATTCTCAATAGTAATAGCATATAAAGGAGACAGCTGGGTGTTTATATAAATGGAAAAGATATTTGAAACTACATATTATACATCAAGCCAAATTATTGATTAAATTTGAGAGCACAGTAAAAATACAATGAAGCGTGTTAGGTCTTAGAACATTTATCACACACAGACACACATTTTAGAAAACTTCCTTGGAGGACAGCTCAATTTAGATAGAGAAAACAGAATTATGTACTCAAAGGCACATTTTGAAGGAAGGATTGAATATAGTCTGCACTGCAAATATTCTTTAATCGTATGTTCTGAATTTCCTAAATTTAAGAAGTATTTGTTCAAATATTTATATAAACCCTAGGAGACTTTTTCTTGGATTCTGGAAAATCAGTCCATTTGGATACAAATCTTTTTGTCACTGATGGAAATTTTGATAGCCCTTAACTGTGAAATGTCTAATGTATTGTTACAGCAATTGTGATTTGCCAATACATGGCTGATCTGTGTGTGTTGTGTGTGTTTATTTTTATTTTTGATGGTTTTACTCTTCTGTGTGATTTTTAAGTAGACATAATTTTAATAAATTATGATTTGTTGAAATTTGTCTGAGGTTATATAATAAAATGAAATTTGTTTGAACTGAAGAAGTGCATCTCCATTTTTTTTTTTTAAGAGTAGACTGGTCTTTAAAAATTGTCCAAAGAAGTACATTATATTCATTATTAAATTTGATAATATACAATAAAGTATTTATGGTCATATGGAACCATATCAAATTCTACTCTTAATTCATATTAATAATTACCATAAGAGGAAAAAGGGATATTTTTCAAAATGAAAATTAGTTTATTTTTCAAAATATGATATAGTGTTATTCACTGAACAGAGGGAACAAATGTCAAAGTTTAACACAGTTTACAGGATGTTTTAACATAAATTGAAATTTAAATCTGACCAAATTTCACAGTTTTAATTAAAATGATAGCACTTTAAATCCTTGAAAAGTGGTAAGTGACATAAAACATTGCTTAGAAAAACAAATTTAACACTACACTAGTCTGAGATGGTTAAGTTATGGTACAACTTGCCATTGTGTATCATCAAATGCTATATTTTTTTCTTTTGGTCTTGTCATTATATTTTATTTTAGCCATTATGATAAGTGTGTAGTGATATCTCAGTGTCATTTTAATTGCATTTCCTTGATGTCTAATTATGTCAGATTATATTATTTTGATGTTTAATGTTCTGAGCTTTCTCAGTTCAAGACCATGAAGCCACTTAGGAAAAATACAGTTGCAGATGCACTCATAGACCAACTCTTATTTAGAAATAAGAACAAACATTACTACCCACTCCAACAAAAAATAGATTTGTTATGCAGTAGGCATTTTATAAATTACCTGACACAACTTATATAGTAAGATGAAATGGGACAGGTGGCTTCTTGCAGCTATATACAACATCATTTTAATTTCAATTTTCAGTATAATTTTTCCAAGGTATACACAGAATGTATATTTAATGTAAATTGTGAACATTTATACTCTGTATATGGAAATTAATCAATTTTAAGTTTATAACAATCAAAATTAACGGAAGTTTATTTTAAATTAGTTAGCTTTCTCTGCATTGCAAGACAGAATAATCAAGAATTGGTAAGAAAAAAATAATCTCTGTAAAATTACCGGGGTGCATTATAAAGTGTTCGGTAACCGATCAAACTCACAATTTGGATTGAATGGCAAGTGACTTTTAAAATCTGGAACAAATTGTCAATTTTTTTTTCTTCATTGTGTCTTAAATGTGTAACAACAATGAGGTATTTCAAAGAGGTGAACCACAGATAAATTTCTCTAAGGGTGGGGTGAGGGTTACTCAAAAAGGAACTTGACAAGGCTTTTAAAGATATCGACAATCATTATAACATAACGTGACTGATTGTTACCCTGCTCTGAACTGGGCAAACACTTGTTGGCTTCCAAGAAAGACCAACATAGTTGAGATGGTTCTAGCGGCCTTCTAGCAAAGGGTCTCATGAGGCAGGGATTCTAGCCACTGGCTGTGCAAGGCATGAGGCCTGTTAGTGATTCTATTTTTTCTTCTGCAGAATGGGTCTTTCTACATTCTAGGTCCTTTCTACCCCAATAAATAATGCGGCGATTCTTTCAGTGAGTTGTAATTTTGATTTAAACAGCCAACTGTCTCTTAAAAAGGAATTTTGTTTAAATTTCTTTAAAAAAAAAGTTCTTTCAAAAAAATCTTTTTTTTATTTTTTATTTTTTAATCCCATATGTTTACTCTGATCCTGGAACTTTGTCATTTTTACCTTCTCTGCTGATTAAAATATTCTTCATCATCAGCACCTACTGCTCTCCTCTCCTGGTGGGTCTCCAGAAGGGTTCTTCTCTAGCTCTTCTAGCAGGAGATGGGCAAGTCCCCTCTACCCCTGTTACCGGACCAACCTTACCTATCCTGCAGGGTCAGGTCGGCCTGGCCTTTTATCTGTTGTTCTCTTCTGAGTGGTTAGATTTCATAGATACCGTGCTTTGCTTTTGTCAGGATTTACCCTGGACTATCAAAACCTTTTTCTTGTGCCAGTGAAGCCTAAGAAACAGTCTTGATGAGAGAACCAGGAACTCAAACACATCATATTTATCCTGAAAGTTCCGTCTAAAATGAAAAATACATTTCTGAGGAGCCTCAAGATCTCTGAGAAGGGAAGTTTCACCAACTCTGTCATGTAGGGGCATCAATTCCGATTCTGTGTCAATTTTCCTACTTTCCCAGCTAGTAATTCTCTACCTCAGAAAGCCCACTCTCAACTGTTTCCTCTCTCAAATGCAGTTGCTCTTAGAGTCTGCACATGGCACTTGGGGCCTGCTGGTCGTTGGCTACTGCCCTCTGTACCTTGGGTCTAACAGCTGCGAGGCATCAAGATGAGAATGTCTCTTGTTCTAAGACTTAATATAGTTTGGGGCACATGGGATGCAATAATCACTTTTTTTGTTGATCCAAGAGTTCGAACTTTCTTAATTATTCTAGTACCACAGTTTACTTGTTCTAAGATTTGTCCTCCCCCCCCATTCTAATATCTCTTAAGGTGGCACTCACCTTGCACTTGATGACATATCCTAGTTTAACTGACAGCATTTCTCTTTCTTAGTCGAACATAAACTATAGTGCATCTTACCCTTGATGAAAGCTAGGATGCAATTAAATACTCTACTATGGTTACGATTCTAATATTTGAATTCCTCTGGTAGCTCCCTGTGCCCCCACAGTGTAGTACCTCACCTCCTCGGCATAGTATACAAACCATCTCACCCCCAGTGTTAACCCCGGGGCTCAGCCTCCATCCCCAGGTGATGCTGCCAGATCAGCTGTCAGTAGTCATGAACTTGCTGTAGATTCCCGAATGCACTGTGCTGCCTCCTGGCAATTTGAAACTTAACACACTCATCCTCATTCTTCGCTTTGCTCTTGTCTATCACCTCCCCTGAAAATCTGTTCCTAAGTGGCTTTTCCCAGCTCCAACCTACCCTTGGCAGTCTTTTATCTCCCTGTGGTAAAACCTGTCACACTGCACCATGGACATGCCCGTTGTCCCGCTGAGAAGAGTAAAGGGACAGTGAGGGCCCCCCAGCATTTGCAGCTCTAGTGCAGAGCCCCATGCCTGGCTTGCAGGAAATGCCAGATCATGAAGACAAACGGAGATCATCCTCTGGCTAAAACCAGCTCTTCTTTGCCTACCGCAGGATCTGGATCAATAAAGTGCAGCCAGTTATTATTGTTGTTTTTCTAGGGATTTTTTCCCCATATAATTCCCAGGTCTTTACTCTTTTTATAGCACTTTAATTCAGGCTTCAACCACTTCCTAGTCAGATCAGGTGAAATCATTTTCCTTCCCATACCCTCGAATATTTCACACCTAGTAATTCTTTTTTTAAAGATCCTATTTATCCATTTGACAGACAGATCACAAGTAGGTGAGAGGCAGGCAGAGAGAGGGCGGGGGAGCAGGCTCCCCGCTGAGCAGAGAGCCCAATGTGGGGTACCATCCCAGGACCCTGAAATCATGACCTGAGCCGAAGGCAGAGGCCTAAACCACTGAGCCACCCAGGAGCCCCCATATCTGGTCATTTTTAATCAACGTGGATTTGCTGCATCAAATAGTTCCTTCTTCAAATATAAATATATAAATATATTGATCAAGTCACTCACATGTCTTAGGAGAATGTCATACCTTTAGTAGCAATTTTGAAATCTTGGCCATTGGTTTTGATTATTGTTTTGGTTTGATTTGGTTCGGTTTTTGTAATTTTAAAAATCCCTCCAGCCCTTGGCTCTGTCTGACCTGAGTGCTTTCAGCTGTTTCTGCAACAAAACTGTCCCGGCAGCGAAAACTCTCATTGTTTACAGTGGCGCCCCCTTTGAACACTTTGTTAATAAAAAGCTTTTTTTTTTTTTTTTTTTGGCTATAGTAAATGTGGAACAACAATGAGGTATTTCAAAGAGGTGAACCACAGATAAATTTCTCTAAGGGTGGGGTGAGGGTTACTCAAAAAGGAACTTGACAAGGCTTTTAAAGGTATCTATAATCATTATAACTTAACGTGACTTATTGTTACCGTGCTCTTAACTGGGCAAACACTTGTGGCTTCCAAGATAGACTAATATAGTTGAGATGGTTCTAGCGGCCTTCTAGCACAGGGTCTCATGAGGCAGGGATTCTAGCCACTGGCTGTGCAAGGCATGAGGCCTGTTAGTGATTCTATTTTTTCCTCTGCAGAATGGGCCTTTCCACATTCCAGGTCCTTCTACCCCAATAAATAATGCGGTGATTCTCTTAGTGAGTTGTACTTTTGGTTTAAACAGCCAACTGTCTCTTAAAAGGACTTTTGTTTAAAGTCCTTTAAAAAAATTTTTTTATCTTTTATTTTTAATCCCATATGTTTACTCTGATTGTGGAACTTTTTTCATTTTTACCTTCTCTGCTGATTAAAATATTCTCTCCAAAATGTCAGTTATTTGCAGGTACTTGCACTGTAGACATTCTTCATATATTTTTTAAAAAATCCATTCACGATTCTTAGTGAAAATCCCGGGAATCTGAAAGACTACCATTTGCTCTCATCGAACAGTTACTGTCTCCACTAAGTGACAGGGTTTCAGAGAACGTGAGCTCACAAGAGATGTAACCTTTTTTCCACTTTCTGCTACCATGTCCATTTCTATGTTACTCAGAGGAGCCTTCTTTGTAGAAACATATTATCCAATCTTTTATAAAGCTGAATTTAAATTCTGTCCCTTCATTCCCCACAACGCATAAAAAGCCAAGCAAATTTTGTTCCATTTTTTAAGAGCCCATAGATGGCATTTTTTTAGTGTTGCGTTTTTGAGTTTTCATCACTCTTTATGTTACTTCTACTTCACAGATAAACAATTGCTAATGACAATGTAAACTTCCTACAAATGTGCAATCAAAATCCCTAGGTACACATTACTGAAGTTCTTCGTTCCCTTTAAACATTATTTCTCTCTTGATATGCATTCTTGTTTTGTATTATATTGCATTATAAAGTTTTTTTTAACAGACTGCATTTTTTAGAGTAGTTTGGGGTCAAAGTAAAATTCCCTTTCCCCACATACACACAGCCTTCCCCATTATCAACATCCTGTACCACGGTGATAATTTTTCATGCTCACTGACCCTACACTGACACATCATTATCACCCCAAAGTCCACAGTTTACATTAGAGTTCACTCTTGGTGGGGCACCAGGGTGGCTCAGTGGGTTAAGGCTTCTGCCTTCAGCTCAGGTCATAATCTCACGGTCCTGGGATCGAGCCCCAGACCAGACTCTCTGCTTGGCAGGGAGCCTGCTTTCCTCCAACCCCTGCTTTCCCCGCCTGCCTCTCTGCCTGCTTTGATGCCTGTCAAGTAAATAAATAAAATCTTTAAAAAACCTTTTCTCATAGAGTTCACTCTTGGTATAGTATCTTATACATTTTGACAACTGTGTAGCGATATGTATCTAAAATATCTTACATATCATACAGAACATTTTCACTGGCCTAAAAATCCTCTGTGCTCTGCCTGTTCATCCTCCTCCTCTCCTAACTGCTACAAACCGCTGACCTTTATACCATTTGCATAGTTCTGCCTTTTCTAGAAGGTCATATAGCTGGAAACATGCAACATGAAGCTTTTTCAAATTGACTTCTTTCACTTATTATGACGGATTTTAAGTTTGTTCCATGTCTTTTCATTGCTTGATAGCCATTTCTCTTTATCGCTGAATCATATCCCATTGTTTCAATGGACCACAGTTTATCTATCCATTCTCCTCCTGAAGGACATCTTGGTTACTTCCAACTCTTGGCACTTATGGGTAAAGCTGTTACAAACACAGGTTTATATGCAGGATTCTGTGTACACAAAGTTTTCGCTCTTTGGGGTGAGTACCAAGGAGCACGATTGCTGGATCATATGGTAAGAATATGTTTAGTTTTGTAAGAAACTGCCCAACTGTCTTCCAAAGGGTAGCACCATTTTGGTGTTCTCACCAGAATGAATGAGAGTTTCTCTTGTTCCTCATCGTCAAAAGCATTTTATGTTGTCAGTATTTTGGATTTTAGCCATTCTAATAGATGTGTAGTGATATATCATTGTTTTATTTATTTATTTATTTTTTAAAAAGATTTTATTTATTTGACAGAGAGAGATCACAAGAAGACAGAGAGGCAGTCAGAGAGAGAGAGAGAGGGAAAGGGAAGCAGGCTCCTGCTGAGCAGTGAGCCCAACGTGTAACACGATCCCAGGACCTGAGATCATGACCTGATCCAAAGGCAGTGGCTTAACCCACTGAGCCATCCAGGCGCCCCTCATTGTTCTTTTAATTTACAATTCCTTAATTAGACATGCTGTGGATCATCACAGCATCTTTTCATATCATTATTGCCATCTCAAAATCTTCTTCAGTGTGGTGTCTGTTCCAGTCCTTGCCAATTTTTCAATCAGGTCATTCATTTTCTTGTGTTTGAGTTAATAAATAAATACATAATAATAATAATAAATAAATAATAAATAAATGGATGAATTTATTATATACTATATATATGTTATATATAGTATATTATATATATTATTATATATTAAATAATACTTTATTAAAAATAAATTTACTAATGAGGCCAAGAATTCAGAATCACAAATACTTCAGAACTAATAATAACTGCCATCACTTGATGTTATTCTATAAGATAAATCCTACAATCAAGTTTCAATTTTAAATTCTTACAATTTTAAATTCTTAAATCCTTATGAAGAAGCATCATTTGGAGGGAGCCGTTTTCATAACTTAGCATCCATCAGCTTTTTTTATAAGATTTTATTTATTTATTGGACACATAGAGAGAGAGAGAGATTGAGAGAGAGATCACAAGTAAGCAGATAGACAGGCAAGCAGGGAGGGAAGCAGTCTTCCTTTTGATCAGAGCCTGATGTGGGGCTGGATCCCAGGACCCAGAGACCATGACTTGAGATGAAGGCAGAGGCTTAACCCACCACCCACGTGATGAGAGAGCCCCTCAGGTGCCCCTCATCCATCAGCCTTAATTGTTTGGAGGAAAATGTGTGGATGAATAATGCCTTAGGGAGCTAATCTCTCTAAAGAATTTTCAAGTCTTTACCCCTTCAAGGTTTTTGTACAGTTCTGATAGCCTCTAAACATCCAGCTGATTTCTACAGTGACAGGCCTGTTAAAAACTGTCCTCAAACCAGGAATAGAGCTTGAAACATACCAGTCAAGAGCAACTTTGAGTCTTTTAAGGAATTTATCATCATTTCTTTGTTTTTGGTTCATATCTGAAATAGTTCTATATTACACTTGCATAATTTCTCCAGAGCTGACCTTGAAGGAGGCATTCAGTTCCAGCTAGTTCCATATTTTTGCAAGAACTATGATTCTATATTAAAAGAAAACATATTTTAGGGCTCCTGGGTGGCTCAGTGGGTTAAGCCGCTGCCTTCGCTCAGGTCATGATCTCGGGGTCCTGGGATCGAGTCCCACATCGGGCTCTCTGCTCAGAGGGAGACTGATTCCCTCTCTCTCTCTCTGCCTGCCTCTCTGTCTACTTGTGATTTCTCTCTGTCAGATGGATAAATAAAATCTTTAAAAAAAGGAAAAAAAAACATATTTTAGAGCGCCTGGGTGGCTCAGTGGGTTAAAATCTCTGCCTTCGGCTCAGGTCATGATTCCAGGTTCCTGGGATTGAGTCCCACAGTGGGCTCTCTTCTCAGCACGGAGCCTGCTTCCATTCCTCTCTCTCTGCCTGCCTCTTTGCCTTCCTGTGATCTCTGTCAAGGAAATAAATAAAATTTTTTAAAAAACTTATTTTATACCAGTTATTCATGTTTATTAACTAAGATATCACAATACAAAAAATACAAACATTTGCTCTTTATTAATACCTTCAACCAAGATCAAAAAACTATGTCATATTTTCTCCAAAAATTTTATATCATCTGATAGGTCAGATATATATAAAATTACATTTAAAGTTTTGAAAATATCAGCAAATATTTTCATTTAAATGCAAATTTCAAAGAAAAGCTACTTCTCCAAACACAACTTTTTATCCTATTTTTTTTAAATTTTGTCGACAACTGATAAAATGTTTAGCGAGAGTATAAATGTTAGATCGAAAAAAAATGATTAATAGATGTAGGTTCAAATTATTATGTTCCATTAAAAATGATTTAGTCTTTGATATACATCTGTTTGGTATTGTTGTATCAAGATATAGTATATTAATGACATATATAAAATTATAGGGAATGACACCTTCCTTTCCATTATGTGTAGAGCTTTTAAAATGCTATTTGTCACAACCTGTCATCTTGTCATTATGTAGCATTATGTAGCATTTCAAAAATATATACTCTTTACTATGAAGTCTTTTAGAAAACTAAAATATGACTTTCTATGGATTGTGTTTCCATATTCCTTTATTGCCAGTTTGAATAAATCCACATGCTTTGATTCAAAGGTAATAAATTCCTCTTATTTGGAAAAATGATGTTTATTTTTGTTCTCTCACACTTAGCAGGTGGTTTCATTTTAGCACACTTCAGAGTTATCATTTCATGCTTATTAAAAACATTTTTATGATCTACATAGATGAATGAAACTTTTATTAAATTATTTGCCAAAAAATCTGTTATTTTTAAAAACGTAATTCCTTTGAAGGGTTATTTTAGAGCATTCAGAGAGGATCTAGGAGTGTGGTATTATGCAATTTTTAAGTAGGTTTGAAATGGTTATTTATATGATTGTTTCTTTAAGGCTTTTGTCTTATTTTGCTGTTTTTTGTCTCATTTTATCTTATTTTGTCCATTATATGCTATAATATATTTTGAAAGTAAATTTAAGGTACATTTCACATAGTTTATTTTTGGAAAAAATATTGAAATGACTTCTGAAATTCAGTATACTCTCAACATTAATTTTTTCTGAAATATACCAATTGTCTCCTGAACTTATTATATGGCAGATATTACTTCAGACTACACTGGTAAATGAAATACTTGGCTTTGTAGAACTTTTATTTTAATGGGTGAGACAATTAAAAGCTATAAACCTTAATATAAATTGCATAGTGTATTCAAAAATGATGAGTACAATGGGGGAAAAGGAAAATTCGATCAGGGTGAGAAAAATCAAGGTTGCTAGGCAGGGGATGGGGAGTTAAAAATTTTAATAGGAAGATCAGGGTAGTTAAATGAACCTGACAATTGAACAAAGGTAGGGAAAGGTGATGAATTTGCCCTGAACTATCAGCAATAAGGTCACTCTAGACAAAGGAATTGGTATCTTGAAGGCCATAAGGTTGGATCGTGCCTGGCATATCTGAGGAATAGCAAGGAGGCCACTGTGAGGGACTGAACAGTAGCAGGGAAAGAGGTCACAGAGGTTAAATGAGTGGCTAGATCATGTAAAAGCTTAGAAGTCATTGTAAAACTCTGGCCTTTATATTTGGAAATTTACTGTGTGATAGAATTTCTGCTTATAACTGAGAGTTCAAATGTCCATAAAATTTCAAGGATTCTTATTCTAGTAAGACAGAATAAAGAAAAAGAGTTCATATTTTCACATGGTGTAACAAATGCTCAGAGATCCAAGTGTAGGAAGCTATGGGAGCACAGAAGAAGGCACTAAAATCACACCAATATATTTGATGACTGTGACTATATATAAATTTGTATTTTCTAGATTCTTTTATAGTCATGGAATCACACAGTATATACTATTTATTGCCTAGCTTTTATTTTCTCAGCACCATTACTTTGAGAATCTCCAATTGTAAATAGTTCATTTTGATGTTGAATAGTAATCTCTCTTTAATGAATAGATCATAATTTGTCTTTGCTCTATTGATGGACATTGATGAACATTTCACTGTTTCCAATTCTTAAAAATAAAGCTGCTATGAAATTCATATACAAGTTCTTGTACGAACATAGGGTTTGTTTCTCTTGGTTAAATGCCTAGTAGTAAAATGGCTATTCGTGTAACTGCAACATATTTTGCATTTAAAAAATTTTTCAAACTATTTTCCAAAGTGGTGGTATCATGATATATGCCAACAACAGTTTAGATTTTTTGTCACTTCTCAATCTAGCTCAGACGAATTACAATTAGCCTTTTAATTTTAGCCATTCTAATAGATATGTAAGCATGTCTCATTATGATTTTAATTTGTATTTCTTTAATGTCTAAATGTTGAGAAATTTGTCATATGCTTATAAGCCATCTATATCCTTTTGGTGACATGTCTCTTCAATAATTTTCTTCACATGTAAAATTGGATACTCTGGTTAAGTAAGGTATTTTATTTTTATTCATTTTTTAATAATCAGAGTTGATGTCCATTATCAGATATATAATTTGCAAATCCCTTCTCCATCTTTATGGTTTCCCAATGGAGCTTTGATAGCTGCGTCTTTCAAGAAATATGCTACTTCTTTCCTGGTACACGGAGGTATGACTAGAACATTATCAATGTTGACCTTTGCAAAGAAAATCATGGCTTAAGATATATGTAGTCTGCGGTTGTTGGGAGTGTTCTGTAATATAAAGCATATCTAGTTAGTTGATAATTTTGTTCAAGTCTTACATATCTTACCAATTTGATGACCATTTGTCTATAGAATCTTAAAATAAAGGTGTTGAAATGTTTTTCCATTTCTCTTCTAAGGTGTTTTGTTCTCCAAGAAATTAAATGCATGATTATCACACAATTATAAAATACTTGTGTCAAGAATTTTTATTCAAAAATTAATAAGAGAAGCAGATATTAAAACTAGTTCACATGGTTATTTGGGATATAAGCAGAGTTGTGCAGCAGAAGTGCTCTGGGCCCATAATTTGGGATATAGAATTTATGTTTTCTAATGAAAACGCACTAACTTGCATTATTGTTAACAAGAATCTTGTGCATTACCATCAGTTTTCTACATTATAACCTCTTGCTCTAGAGTTTGTAAATAACTTTGTCAATAGCAAGCTAATAAACGGGGTGACTCCAATGGATTGAGATAATCTCCAGAGTTTCTGCTACATAAAGCCCAGGACTCCATTGAAAGGACACCTAAGAATTTATTTTGCCCAAAAATTTGATCATTTTTTTCACTGTCATTACCTATTTTCCAAACCTAGTCCTTTTGCTTCACCTTTCAGTTTGCGGACAACCCTGTATCTGACTGACTTGTTAATTCTGGAATGTCTTGCAGATTAATTTGCTTTCCAGAGGTGGTTCCTCTAATTGATGTCTAAGAACCCTAATTAGTTAAGAAAACTTGTTAAACATATTCATTGCTATTTATTATTATTATTATTATTGCTAATATCTCTATTATAAATAATTCACAAGGCCATCTTTCTGACAAAAGACAAAGAGTTGCCTACTGGTAGAAAAAGTACATTTGACTCTGTCAATGAAAGTGGTAAAGGGATTTGAGAAAATAAGGCAAATCATTGGAATTATGTGTTAAAACTTTAAATATTATAGACATATTTACTTAATTTCTAATACTGTTGTTGCTTATAATTAAATAAGATGTTTTCCATGAACCACGCATTACAGCAAATATATTGTTTATACAGATTAAATTTTCATCAAAAGGGATGCCTGGGTGGCTCAGTTGGTTAAGCAGCTGCCTTTGGCTCAGGTCATGATCCCAGCGTCCTGGGATTGAGTCCCACATCGGGCTCCTTGCTCGGCCGGGAGCCTGCTTCTCCCTCTGCCTCAGCCTGCAATTCTGTCTGCCTGTGCTTGCTCTCTCGCCCACTCTCTCTGATAAAGAAATAAAATCTTAAAATAAATAAATAAATTTTCATCAGAAAATTGTAAGTGTATATTATTGTAGGATCATGATCAGCATTTTGCCAATGAGAAAAGTGAAATTTAAAAAGTATGTCTCTTCAAATCCCTCATACAATATCTGGCCTGGATAGAAGGATGTACTATCACAATTGAGGAAGATAATTGAGATTACTTAAAATGATAAACTTTACTGTATAGGGTTTTTTAAAAGTTTGCCACAGATTCAGATTCGTTTAAAATACATATCTATTTTGTGCAAAGTGAATGCACTGAGAAGTAAAAAGAAAGTGATATATCAGTGCTACAAACTAATGGCTATAATATCATCACCTTATTTATGAACAATGAAACAGTGTGCAATATTTAAATAAATTTAAATAAATTCCTATTTATTTTATATAATTATAAATTAAAATAAATTCCTATTTATTTATTATTAAAGAAATTCCTCTTACAAACAGTATGTTTTGAAGGTTGCTAGCAGGAAAGTGTTGTACTACATGGAAGTAATCAGAAAATATGATCTTAAATTCTGCTTTCAAGGGCGCCTGGGTGGCTCAGGGGGTAAAAATTCTGCTTTCAAGAAGCTATAACAGTAAGTACTGAGCATTAGCTATTATATGCTATGGATGAATAACTGAAATCTGCATTTCAAACTAATGGTACACTATATGTTAACTAATTGAATTTTAAAAAGTTAATTAAAAAAAAAAACACTATTTTATGAAACAATATTCCCAACAGGCTCTTTTGCTTTAAAATACTCACTTTGTAATGAGAGTCATTACTTTTGTCTAGCCAATTCTTACATCACTGTTTATCCCTTCCCTGCTTTATCCCTTCCCAGTATCAAAAAAGGCTCACTTGGGTTTCCTAGAAGCCATGAGAAAGCTTGTAATAGATCTGGCTGGTTTTCACCAGCAATTTGACCACCATGTGCACAGGGAAGTCTATTGATAAAGGCTTTATTGCAATACATTGAAAATACATGGATGATTTTGAATTCTCTTTCTTGAGGTCTTGTTTCATGATAATAAATTTAGGGTGGCTTATTGGAATGGATGTTATTAACATATCTTCATAGTTCTAAGTACATGGAATTGTAAAATAGATGAATGAATGTGGCATTACTGACAACTGTCCTCATTTTGAAATCAAATTACAGTGTACTAAGATGAGGAAGCAAAGCAGATTTGGGATTATGAGTGAAATAATTTAAAAAAGTCTTAGGGGTATGATCAGACTATTGGGTAACTCAGTAGAAAAATGTCAACTGATTGAGATTCTGTGTTCCCTGATTTCAGAGAGAAGTTAAGATAAATAAGTAACACGAGGAGACTAGGAAGCCAAACATAAGTGATAATTTTGTGCCGGGGTGTGTATACATCTGTTTATCTTCTTGTTTTACCACTAAGGTTGCTCCTAGAGGAGAGTTTAAATATGTGTTGGAGCTAATCTCTGTGGATTACACAAGAAACCACATCCTACAGCTCTGCCTGAAACACCCCTTATGATTTCAATGTAATTTGGTTTTTGCATTTTTATAAATAACAAAATACTTTGCAAACTCATCTACTTTATTACCACCACAAGTGAGTCAGCTGACTCCACATTTTAACACAGTGACAGTCACAGAGGAATGGAGGAATGAGTAGAGTTATCAATATATGTGCTTTTAAGAAGTGTGACAGTGTAGCAGCTATTTCCAGGAACCAAAACATGGGTCAGCAGCTGTGCAGGAAAAGTGATGGAATAAATGACTCATTTCAGAGGAGTTCTATAACATATTAGTTCTATAATGTATCTTCAGCACCCAATTACCCGCTTTGATCTAAAGATAAGGATTTACAGTTAAGGTCCCATTTATGATTTGACTGGTAGGGTCTGAATCATGTTTACTATTGTTTTGACTATTACTTGAAACCTAGAGAAGTACTTGGGATATGTGTTGTGTATTCTGTGAACATGTGCTATTTTTAGATTAGATAATTCCTGTCTCAAACCCCTGTTAATTTGTTTGTTTTTGTTTATTTGATATAATAATAATTATTTATTCCTTGGGGTGACCCTGTTTACACAAATGCATTACTATTAGAAAGGTTTTGTTTGGGACATTGGAATGAATTTACTTAATGGGTCTGTATGTTATTGGGTTGGAGGAAATTTTTAATTTCTACAAAAATTATTAGAATTCTATCTTATTCTCTTTTGTTAATTTTCACATGTTAACAAAGCCAACGTTTTTGTCTAGCAGACAAGATCTTAAATCCTAACAAAACTCAATTTTTTCCTTTTTTTTTTTTAAGTTTGAGATCCTCATGTTCTCTCACGCTGCTTTAAATACAACTCAAAAAAAAAAAAAGGAGCTAAATGGGGCAGTAAGACCAGACTTTTTATTTTATTTATCTTATTTTCAATTAAAAAATTAAAGATTGTATTTATTTATTTGGAGAGAGAGCATGAGTGGGGCAGGGGGAGGTAGCTGCAGAGAGAGACTGAGAAGTATACTCCCTAATGAGCAGGAAGCCCGATATGGAGCTCGATCCCAGGATCCTGACTGAGATAATGACCAGAGACAAAGGCAGATACATGTGCAAAATCCCTTTTTTTTTCTGGGAAACAATACTTTACAAGAGATGTTTGAAAAAGTACTGGGGAATCAACTTTAATCAGAGATACAAAAATTTACTTGACTTTTGTAAAGCTACAGGGATCCAAATGATGGGAATCCCAGCCCGTTTAGGTTGTGGACCACGGAGTATTCTTCTCTGTAATATTTTATTTTCTTCCATGTCTGCTAACTCCAGTCCAAGTTCACTGATCTCTTTTTAGATAGTGCAAAACATGGCAAAGAATACCAAACGAGTGCCCAATATTCTACATTTATTACATCATTTCTAACATATAGAAGTGTGTTATCAAGGCTGGTTCTGTGAAAGAACATAGTTATGCTAAAGTGTGTTTTGTTCTCCAAGAAAGTAAATGCATGATTATCACACAATTATAAAATACTTGTGTCAGAAATTTTTATTCAAAAAGTAATAAGAGAAGCAGATATTAAAACTAGTTCACATTGTTATTTGGGATATAAGCAGAGTTGTGCATCAGAAGTGCTCTGGGCCCATAATTTGGGATATAGAACTTATGTTTTCTAATGAAAAATCACTAACTTGCATTATTGTTAACAAGAATCTTGTGCATTACCATCAGTTTTCTACATTATAACCTCATGCTCTTGAGTTTGTAAATAACTTTGTCAATAGCAAGCTAATAAACGGGGTGACTCCAATGGATTGAGATAATCGCCAGAGTTTCTGCTACATAATGCCCAGGAGTCCATTGAAAGGACATCTAAGAATTTATTTTGCCCAAAAATTTGATCATTTTTTTCACTGTCCTTACCTATTTTCCAAACCTAGTCCTTTTGCTTCACCTTTCAGTTTGCGGACAACCCTGTATCTGACTGACTTGTTAATTCTGGGAATGTCTTGCAGATTAATTTGCTTTCCAGAGGTGGTTCCTCTAATTGATGTCTAAGAACCCTAATTAGTTAAGAAAACTTTTTAAACATTTTCATTGCTATTTATTATTATTATTATTATTATTGCTAATATCTCTATTATAAATAATTCACAAGGGCATCTTTCTGACAAAAGACAAAGAGCTGGCTACTAGTAGAAAAAGTAAATTTGACTCTGTCAGTGAAAGTGGTAAATGGATTTGAGAAAATAATGCAAAGCACTGGAATTATGTGTTAAAACTTTAAATATTATAGACACATTTACTTAATTTCTAATACTGTTGTTGCTTATAATTAAATGTTTTCCATGAACCACGCATTACAGCAAATATATCGTTTATACAGATTAAATTTTCATCAAAAGAGACGCTTGGGTGGCTCAGTAGGTTAAGCAGCTGCCTTTGGCTCAGGTCATGATCCCAGCGTCCTGGGATCGAGTCCCGCATCGGGCTCCTTGCTCGGCCGGGAGCCTGCTTCTCCCTCTGCCTCTGCCTGCCATTCTGTCTGCCTGTGCTTGCTCTCTCGCCCACTCTCTCTGATAAATAAATAAAATCTTAAAATAAATAAATAAATTTTCATCAAAAAATTGTAAGTGTATTTTATTGTAGGATCATGATCAGCATTTTGCAGATGAGAAAAGTGAAATTTAGAAAAGTATGTCTCTTCAAATCCCTCATACAATATCTGGCCTAGATAGAAGGATATACTATCACAATTGAGGAATATAATTGAGATTACTTAAAATGATAAACTTTACTGTATAGGGTTTTTTAAAAGTTTGCCACAGATTCAGATTCTTTTAAAATATATATCTATTTTGTGCAAAGAGAATGCACTGAGAAGTAAAAAGAAAGTGATATATCAGTGCTACCAACTAATGGCTATAATATCCTCACCTTATTTATGAACAATGAAACAGTGTGCAATATTTAAATAAATTTAAATAAATTCCTGTTTATTTTATATATTTATAAATTTAAATAAATTCCTATTTATTTATTATTAAAGAAATTCCTCTAACAAACAGTATGTTTTGAAGGTTGCTAGCAGGAAAGTGTTGTACTACATGGAAGTAATCAGAAAATATGATCTTAAATTCTGCTTTCAAGGGCGCCTGTGTGGCTCAGGCGGTTAAAATTCTGCTTTCAAGAAGCTATAACAGTGAGTACTGAGCATTAGCTATTATATGCTATGGATGAATAACTGAAATCTACATTTGAATCTAATGGTACACTATATGTTAACTAATTGAATTTTAAAAAGTTAATAAAAAAAACCCACTATTTTATAAAACAATATTCCCAACAGGCTCTTTTGCTTTAAAATACTCACTTTGTAAAGAGAGTCATTACTTTTGTCTAGCCAATTCTTACATCACTGTTTATCCCTTCCCTGCTTTATCCCTTCCCAGTATCAATAAAGGCTCACTTGGGTTACCTAGAAGCCATGAGAAAGCTTGTAATAGATATGGCTGGTTTTCACCCGCAATTTGACCACCATGTGCACAGGGAAGTCTATTGATAAAGGCTTTATTGCAATACATTGCAAATACATGGATGATTTTGAATTCTCTTTCTTGAGGCCTTGTTTCATGATAATAAATTTAGGGTGGCTTATTGGAATGGATGTTATTAACATATCTTCATAGTTCTAAGTACATGGAATTGTAAAATAGATGAATGAATGTGGCATTACTGACAACTGTCCTCATTTTGAAATCAAATTACAGTGTATTAAGATGAGGAAGCAAAGCAGATTTGGGATTATGAGTGAAATAATTTAAAAAAGTCTTAGGGGTATGATCAGACTATTGGGTAATTCAGTAGAAAAATGTCAACTGATTGAGATTCTGTGTTCCCTGATTTCAGAGAGAAGTTAAGATAAATAAGTAACACGAGGAGACTAGGAAGCCAAACACAAGTGATAATTTTGTGCCAGGGTGTGTATACATCTGTTTATCTTCTTGTTTTACCACTAAGGTTGCTCCTAGAGGAGAGTTTAAATATGTGTTGGAGCTAATCTCCGTGGATTACACAAGAAACCACAAACTACAGCTCTGCCTGAAACACCCCTTATGATTTCAATGTAATTTGGTTTTTGCATCTTTAGAAATAACAAAATACTTTGCAAACTCATCTACTTTATTACCACCACAAGTGAGTCAGCTGACTCCACATTTTAACACAGTGACAGTAACAGAGGAATGGAGGAATGAGTAGAGTTATCAATATATGTGCTTTTAAGAAGTATGACAGGGTAGCAGCTATTTCCAGGAACCAAAACATGGGTCAGCAGCTGTGCAGGAAAAGTGATGGAATAAATGACTCATTTCAGAGGAGTTCTATAACATATTAGTTCTATAATGTATCTTCAGCACCCAATTACCCGCTTTGATCTAAAGATAAGGATTTACAGTTAAGGTCCCATTTATGATTTGACTGGTAAGGTCTGAATCATGTTTACTATTGTTTTGACTATTACTTGAAACCTAGAGTAGTACTTGGGATATGTGTTGTGTATTCTGTGAACATGTGCTATTTTTAGATTAGATAATTCCTGTCTCGAACCCCTGTTAATTAGTTTGTTTTTGTTTATTTGATAGTGGTTTCAGTAAATGAATATATCTGAAAATTTGCAAGGTCACTATTAAAATTAGTTATTATTATATATAGCATGGAATTGCACATTCCTCCTTTGAATCCAACAGAGCTTCACGATATCCTTAACAATTTGGGAAAAACATGCTATTATTTTTCTTTATAAAATTTCTCCTGTCAGGCTGTGATGGTGGTCATCAGCAGTAACTCCTCTGAAGGCTTTGTCAAAAGAGTTGAAAAAACTGGAAAGGTGTGAATGAAGCTGTTTGCTGAATATAAAGAAAAGAGCATTGAAGTACAATTCACACTCTTACTTCTCCATCTATGCTTTCAGATGTTTGACATTTGAAAATTTTGCTTCTAGAAGAGATGCCCTATATAATTCTTACGTTAAGGAGCAAGTTGCTTTTATAATTTTTTTTTTTTATTATTCTACCATTCAAGTATTTCCATTTAAATTAAATTCAATACCATGTAAAAAAAATTCAAATTGCAGCCAGTATTCAATTCGTGGGCTAAATAATTTTAGAAAGCTTTGTATTATTGAACCTATGGGTTTTTTCTGTAGTTTTAACTCTTTCTTTCTGTGATTTTTCCCATTAGTCACGTAAGTGCCGGCAATATAACAGACATTGAGGATAAAGAAGGACTGAAAAGAACAATCCTTGGCCTCATGAAGTTGAGAATCTACCAAGGGAGTCAAACAATTCAATCATTCAGAGATAATTTATTGAGTGCCTAGCCTAAGATGAGCACAACAAAAACCCAGCCCAGAGGAATCATTTTAATGGGAGAGATAGATAATAGGTAAGCCAACTTTAAAAAGAAAAAAATTGTACTGGTTTTTCTTTAATAGTGATGCGTATTTGAACTAAATAAGCACATTTTAAAAAGAGCAGTGATTGAGAAGAGGTTTTGTAACTGAGTGGTCCGAAAGGGCCTCCCTGAAGGAGTCTGTGTTGAACAGATTTCTGAATAATATCAGCTAGGAAGCTGTGTAAAAATCTCAGGGATGGGTGATTTTTCCAGTCAAAAAACTGTAAAGGCTCCAAAATCACAGTACAGCTGTCAGTTTCTCTAATAAAGTAGCTTCTGACAAAGAATGAGAAGAAAAAACTAACCCAGGTTTGAAAGAAAAGGGACAGACTTTCTATGGAATTCATATTTAATTAAAGCTCTAAAGGACAAAAATACAATAGAGCAAAATTCTGGTGACGCTGATATACCTAATGAAAGTTCATAAACAAGGTGTGGGTAGCAAAGAGTGTGTGGGAATGTTGGTAAGAACAGTGGGGAAGAGTCATCCCTGAACATGTTCTTAAATGAAGCAATTCTTGTGTTGTTTTAAAGGGTAAATTGGAGTTTGCCTAAGTGATTAGAGAAGGATGCCTCGGCTTATGGAAGTTCAAAGCCATAAAGATGTGATAAACTACTGCAGATATTTTCATGTATATTTGTTGTTGCTTCTAGTAATGGTGATCTAAAAACTCCTACTAAGACAACTTAAAAATCCAGACAAAATAGCTTTTAAAGTTAAAAATATCAGAATGATTATAAAAAGAAGTGAGGGATTACTGGGCCAAAATACGAAACACAATGAGAGTCTAGAGATATATGCCTGAAGCCATTTTAGCTAGGAGAGCATTTGAAACTGCTAAAACACACTGAGCTGTGTTTTTAATAGACACTTGATACTAGAGAAACAAAATTCAAAATCCAGCAGCAATCAAATTTGAAAACTTTGGTACAACCCAAATTTAAGTTGAGATCCCCAAAGCCCAAGGAGAAGCAGAAATAAGACTATAGCCTACCTTGCCTTCTGTGTAAACTGAGAAAGTCAATCACTGAATTTGGAATATGATTGTCTTGTAGAGTCTCAGATATAAGAGAAAATCCTGCCAAGGAGGACCATACCATTATTATAGCTCTTAATTATCCCTACTCAATAAGAGTTTCAAATATAATGCCTTGAACATAGCAAAATGTAACAGAGCACACAAAGAAAAACCATTAACAAGATTTGATAGACAAAATGGGATTAAGTATGATGTTAAAATGATCAATAAAGATTGTAAAATGGCTTGATTACTCTGCTCAAAGAAATGAGAGGGGAAGAAAATTGAACAAAAAACTGAAACTAAAAATGATATTGAGAAAGATTTTATAAATGAATTAAATGGATACTCTAGAACTTTAAAGATATGACAGCTAATTTAAGATACCACAGGGGTGCCTGGGTGGCTCACTTAATTAAACCTCCAATTCTTTTTCCTTTTTTTTTAACACCTTATTTTTATTTTCTTTCTTTCATTTTGGCTCAGGTCATGATGTCAGGGTTGTGAAATAGAGCCCAGTGTTGGGCTCTGTGCTGAGCCTGGAGCCTGCTTAAGATTCTTTTCCCTTCTTTTTCTATCCCTCCCTATGCTCTCACTTGCTCGCTCGCTCTCTTGCTTGCAAATAAATAGATAGATAGATAGATAATAGACAAAGCAAAATAAAAGCAGATTATGAAAATAAATATAAAGGTTTTGAAATGAAAACAAGTTCAAAATAAAATAGAGAAGATCTACACAGCTACAAGTTCATTCAGAAAATCTACTATTCAAGAAGTCAGTATGACACAATGTTAAGATATCAAAAGATTTGAGCATGTACTTTACAGAAAGGGTAATCCAAATGGCCACTCATATATAAAAACTCTTTATCTTTATTATGAATCTGGAATTCAATTAAATTAAATTAAAAATAAATGAAAACCTAGAATGACATACTATTACACACTTATCATATTGGGCCACAGTGAAAATGTCTTGCAAGAATGTGAAGGAATGACAGTGCACATAATAAAAACATATGAGGTAAGTTGGACAATATTTAGACAAATTAAAAATTAAAAAAAAAATTTTGTCCATTCCTAGAAATACAACATGGAACTAAATGAATATTTTCACCAGGATATGCAAACAGATGATTATAGTTATTTCATTCATAACGGCAGATCAGTAGTGGTCTATTTGCAAAATGTTACATTAAATAAGAGAGAATATTAACAAACTGGGAGGAGGGGCTAGGTTGTTATCATAAACAGATCTTCTATGGTGCTAATTATGTTCTATTTCTCAAAATATTTAAGTTGAAAAAGTTTTCAAATTTACATCTAGATAGATAGATAGATAGATAGGTAGATGATAGATAGACAGATATCTCAGAAGCTGCAATGATAGGCTAAGACCAGGCTTTAAAGGTCTTTCCTATGCTCTACGAAATACTTTAAACCATTCATTATATCATAGCTCAGTGTTCAAATCTCCATTTGTTTCCTCAGTTTCCTAATATTTATCTTAAGGTGACCTGATCCAGACTTTTGATCACCTTTGTCTAAATATTTCTATTTTAACAAAGTCCTTTTGAACACTCAGAGACTAAAACTTAGAAAAATACTCTGATTGTTATCTCACTAGAGTGGAAAATATATAGTTACCCATTAACTAATGATATCCATGACATTTTTAATTCTTGGGAGCTTTTGGTTAAATGAATTTTTTAAGCTTCCTTTAAATGAAGCTTTAAGCCATCACCACATGAATAAAATTAAAGAACTGAATGAAAACAAGCCAAGTATTTACAGAGTAATAGAATGTGCAGTGGAAAGAGTACAATTCTGAAATCATAAAGCCTAAATTAGTGTGATGCATCTTTACTAGCCATGTAATCATAAACCAGTTATCTACATGTCTTAGCCTCAGTGTTTTCACACATGAAATGGTGATGATAATACTTATTATGCAGAGTTGTTGTGTGGATGTAATGAAGCATGGAGCATGAGAGTCTCATATTCCATGCTAAAATGATAGCTATTTTTATACTTATAATAATTCTAGTAATAGTAATTAAATTGTTCAAAATGATAATATTCATTTATATTGAGGCATTGAATTGACTATTCATAGACACATTTACCAAAATAAATTTCATTTTACTATACCCCCTCTGAGGATATATATTCCCTAATTCAATATGAATCTCATTATGAATAATAATTATCATAATAAATATGCTGATTTTTCTTCTTTTTACGGAAGTATCCTTTACTGTTGAACATAAAGAAACTTAAGCAAGTCTGTCTTATTCAAAATTTGCATGCTGCTTTCTTATGACCCTAGATGATAGAGTTGTATGAAATAAATTCATGCAGTTAAGACATTTATGTTTGGAAAACTGGGTGGTCAGTTTAGTATTTCAAAAGAAGATTTTAAATTTAAACCTTAAAACTGAGCTCTTTCAGCCTTATTTATAGACCATTCTTCATGCTTCCTAAGTACTCCTTCATTGCAAACTAAGTAATAGTTTTTGTCCCAGTGTATAGAACTAAAATGGATTTTATATTCTATTATTTCAGAGTTAGTTGCAGTTTCTACTTCCTTACTTCCTTTTTTGAAAAATAGATTAATTCTACAAAAAGTTTTTTCCGGCTTTATTGAAAAATAATCAACATATTATAATTTGTAAATATAAGAAATGATTTCTTATAACATTGCAAACTTTTAACATTGTGTAAATTTTGTACAATTTGATAAATTGGCATACATCTGTATTGCAATATAATCTACATAAAAATGTTAATACATCTACTATCTCATATAGTTGCCACTGTTTTTTATGCATGTATGGTAAGGAATTTTAAGATCTACTCTCTTAGCAACCTTTATGTATATAGTACAGTAGAGATAAACTTCAGAGGTCTTGTGGGTTTTGTTCCAGACCGCCTCAATAAAGTGATTATCTCAATAAACTAAGTCAAATTATTATTATTTTTTTTGGTTTCCCAGTGCAAATAAAAAATTATGTTTCCCAGTGCATATAAAAAATAAACACTATACTGTACTGTTCAAAGCATTATGCCTTTAAGGAAAAACAAGGTATATACCGTAAGTAAACTAGTTCTGAGTTTTCAGTGGGTCATAATTACTGATCACAGATCACCATAACAAATACAATAATAATGAAAAAACTTGAAATATTGCAAGAATTACCAACATGTGACAGAGAGACACAAAATGAACAAATGTCGTTAGAAAAATGGTGGCAGCAGACCTCTTTTATACAAGATTGCTATGAACTTTCAACTTGTAAGAATGTGATATATGCAAAGTTTAATAAAGGGAAGCACAATAAAAATGAATGTATATATTATTAACTATGATCATCATGCTGTACATTAGATCCCCAGAACTTTTTCATATTATAGTTGCAAGTTTGTACCCTTTGACCACCTTATTCCACCCCAGGTTCACCTCTTGTCAACTCAACTCTAAGTTTCCATTAGTTTGCTTTTTCTTCAGATTCTGTATGTAAGGGATATCATAATACATAAATTAAAATATATATAAAATCTTTGAAATATTTCACTCGGTATAATACCTTCAAGATCCATCCATGCTGTTGTAAATGGCAGTATTTCTTAATTTTTCATGGTTCAGTAGTATTCCATAGTATATATTTACCATACTTATTTTATTCTTTCATCCATTAATGGATACTGAAGTTATTTCCATCTCTTGCTTAGAGTTAATAATTTTATAATGAACATAAGAGTGCAGATATGTCTTTCGAATAGTGACTTCGTTTCCTTTAGATATATACCTAGAGGTGGGATTACTGAATCATATGGTAATTTTACTTTTAATAATATGAATAATCTCCATACTGTTTTCCATACAAATTTATATCCCTATCACAGTGCATAAGTTCCCCATTTTCCCCAATATTTACCAAAATTTGTTAGTTTTAATTTTTTGGTAGGATATATTCTAATAGGTAGTAATATCTTGTTGTGTTTTTCAGAGGTAAACAACAACAACAACAACATAATGACTTTGCCCTGAGTTTTTACGTTGAGCACTTTCTAATGCTCCTGTTGGTCATTTATATAACTTTTTTGAAAAAAAAAAAAAGCCTTTGAGGGGTGAGGAGTCAAGATGGCGGAGAAGTAGCAAGCTGAGACTGCTTTAGCTAGCCGGAGATCAGCTAGATAGCTTATCTAAAGATTGCAAACACCTGAAAATCCATCGGCAGATTGAAGAGAAGAAGAAGAACAGCAATTCTGGAAACAGAAAAACAACCACTTTCTGAAAGGTAGGACCGGCGGAGAAGTGAATCCAAAGCGACGGGAAGATAGACCCCGGGGGGAGGGGCCGGCTCCCGGCAAGCGGCGGAACAACCGCGCACAAAATCAGGACTTTTAAAAGTCTGTTCCGCTGAGGGACATCGCTCCAGAGGCTAAACCGGGGCGAAGCCCACGCGGGGTCAGCGTGGCCTCAGGTCCCGCAGGGTCACAGAAGGATCGGGGGTGTCTGAGTGTCGCAGAGCTTGCGGGTATTGGAACGGGAAAGCCGGCTACAGAGACAGAGCCGACAGTAAGCTCGCAGCTCCGTGTTACCTTGAACCGGTCGCAGGCTTGGTGAGCTCGGAGCGCGGCCGGAGGTCAGGCAGACGGGAGTAACTGGGCGCTGTTCTCTGAGGGCGCACTGAGGAGTGGGGCCCTGGGCTCTCGGCTCCTCCGGGCCAGAGACCAGGAGGCCGCCATTTGTATTCCCGTCCTCTGGAACTCTACGGAAAGCGCTCAGGGAACAAAAGCTCCTGAAAGCAAACCCGAGCGGATTACTCACCCCGGCCCCGGGTAAGGGCGGTGTAATTCCGCCTGGGGCAAAGACACTTGAGAATCACTACAACAGGCCCCTCCCCCAGAAGATCAACAAGAAATCCAGCCGAGACCAAGTTCACCTACCAAGGAGTGCGGTTTCAATACCAAGGAGAGCAGCAGAATTCCAGAGGAGGAGAAAGCCAAGCACGGAACTCATGGCTTTTTTCCTGTGATTTTTTTTAGTCTTGCAGTTAATTTAATTTTTTCTTTTTCCTTTTTCCTTTTTTTTTTTTTTTTTCTCGCCTTCGGGTAAAATTTTTTTTTTTTTTAACTGTTACCTTTTTCTTTTTTAACGATTTTTTACTAGTTTATCTAATATATATATATATTTTTTTACATTTTTCTTAGGTGTTTTCTTTTTTTAAAAAAATTCTTTTCTTTTCTTTTCTTTTTTTTTTTTTTTTCTTTTTTCTTTCTTCCTTTTTGAACCTCTTTTTATCCCCTTTCTCCCCACTCACGATTTTGGATCTCTTCTAATTTGGCTAAAGCATATTTTCCTGGGGTTGTTGCCACCCTTTTAGTATTTTACTTGCCCCTTCATTTACTCTTATCTGGACAAAATGACAAGACGTAAAAATTCACCACAAAAAAAAGAACAAGAGGCAGTACCGAAGGCTAGGGACCTAATCAATACAGACATCGGTAATATGTCAGATCTAGAGTTCAGAATGACAATTCTCAAGGTTCTAGCTGGGCTCGAAAAAGGCATGGAAGATATTAGAGAAACCCTCTCGAGAGATATAAAATCCCTTTCTGGAGAAATAAAAGAACTAAAATCTAACCAAGTTGAAATCAAAAAAGCTATTAATGAGGTGCAATCAAAAATGGAGGCTCTCACTGCTAGGATAAATGAGGCAGAAGAAAGAATTAGTGATATAGAAGACCAAATGACAGAGAATAAAGAAGCTGATCAAAAGAGGGACAAACAGCTACTGGACCACGAGGGGAGAATTCGAGAAATAAGTGACACCATAAGACGAAACAACATTAGAATAATTGGGATTCCAGAAGAAGAAGAAAGTGAGAGGGGAGCAGAAGGTATACTGGAGAGAATTATTGGGGAGAATTTCCCCAATATGGCAAAGGGAACGAGCATCAAAATTCAGGAGGTTCAGAGAATGCCCCTCAAAATCAATAAGAATAGGCCCACACCCCGTCACCTAATAGTAAAATTTACAAGTCTCAATGACAAAGAGAAAATCCTGAAAGCAGCCCGGGAAAAGAAGTCTGTAACATACAATGGTAAAAATATTAGATTGGCAGCTGACTTATCCACAGAGACCTGGCAGGCCAGAAAGAGCTGGCATGATATTTTCAGAGCACTAAACGAGAAAAACATGCAGCCAAGAATACTATATCCAGCTAGGCTATCATTGAAAATAGAAGGAGAGATTAAAAGCTTCCAGGACAAACAACAACTGAAAGAATTTGCAAATACCAAACCAGCTCTACAGGAAATCTTGAAAGGGGTCCTCTAAGCAAAGAGAGAGCCTACAAGTGGTAGATCAGAAAGGAACAGAGACCATATACAGTAACAGTCACCTTACAGGCAATACAATGGCACTAAATTCATATCTCTCAATAGTTACCCTGAATGTGAATGGGCTAAATGCCCCTGTCAAAAGACACAGGGTATCAGAATGGATAAAAAAACAAAACCCATCTATATGTTGCCTCCAAGAAACACATTTTAAGCCCGAAGACACCTCCAGATTTAAAGTGAGGGGGTGGAAAAGAATTTACCATGCTAATGGACATCAGAAGAAAGCAGGAGTGGCAATCCTTATATCAGATCAATTAGATTTTAAGCCAAAGACTATAATAAGAGATGAGGAAGGACACTATATCATACTCAAAGGGTCTGTCCAACAAGAAGATCTAACAATTTTAAATATCTATGCCCCCAACGTGGGAGCAGCCAACTATATAAACCAATTAATAACAAAATCAAAGAAACACATCAACAATAATACAATAATATTAGGGGACTTTAACACTCCCCTCACTGAAATGGACAGGTCATCCAAGCAAAAGATCAGCAAGGAAATAAAGGCCTTAAACGACACACTGGACCAGATGGACATCACAGATATATTCAGAATATTTCATCCCAAAGCAACAGAATACACATTCTTCTCTAGTGCACATGGAACATTCTCCAGAATAGATCACATCCTCGGTCCTAAATCAGGACTCAACCGGTATCAAAAGATTGGGATCATTCCCTGCATATTTTCAGACCACAATGCTCTAAAGCTAGAACTCAACCACAAAAGGAAGTTTGGAAAGAACCCAAATACATGGAGACTAAACAGTATCCTTCTAAAGAATGAATGGGTCAACCGGGAAATTAAAGAAGAATTGAAAAAAATCATGGAAACAAATGATAATGAAAATACAACGGTTCAAAATCTGTGGGACACAACAAAGGCAGTCCTGAGAGGAAAATATATAGCGGTACAAGCCTTTCTCAAGAAACAAGAAAGGTCTCAGGTACACAACCTAACCCTACACCTAAAGGAGCTGGAGAAAGAACAAGAAAGAAACCCTAAGCCCAGCAGGAGAAGAGAAATCATAAAGATCAGAGCAGAAATCAATGAAATAGAAACCAAAAAAACAATAGAACAAATCAACGAAACTAGGAGCTGGTTCTTTGAAAGAATTAATAAAATTGATAAACCCCTGGCCCGACTTATCAAAAAGAAAAGAGAAAGGACCCAAATAAATAAAATCATGAATGAAAGAGGAGAGATCACAACTAACACCAAAGAAATACAAACTATTATAAGAACATACTATGAGCAACTCTACGGCAATAAATTTGACAATCTGGAAGAAATGGATGCATTCCTAGAAACATATAAACTACCACAACTGAACCAGGAAGAAATAGAAAGCCTGAACAGACCCATAACCAGTAAGGAGATTGAAACAGTCATTAAAAATCTCCAAACAAACAAAAGCCCAGGGCCAGACGGCTTCCCGGGGGAATTCTACCAAACATTTAAAGAAGAACTAATTCCTATTCTCCTGAAACTGTTCCAAAAAATAGAAATGGAAGGAAAACTTCCAAACTCGTTTTATGAGGCCAGCATCACCTTGATCCCAAAACCAGACAAGGATCCCACCAAAAAAGAGAGCTATAGACCGATATCCTTGATGAACACAGATGCAAAAATACTCAACAAAATACTAGCCAATAGGATTCAACAGTACATTAAAAGGATTATTCACCACGACCAAGTGGGATTTATTCCAGGGCTACAAGGTTGGTTCAACATCCGCAAATCAGTCAATGTGATACAACACATCAATAAAAGTAAGAACAAGAACCATATGATACTCTCAATAGATGCTGAAAAAGCATTTGACAAAGTACAACATCCCTTCCTGATCAAAACTCTTCAAAGTGTAGGGATAGAGGGCACATACCTCAATATCATCAAAGCCATCTATGAAAAACCCACCGCAAATATCATTCTCAATGGAGAAAAACTGAAAGCTTTTCCGCTAAGGTCAGGAACACGGCAGGGATGTCCATTATCACCACTGCTATTCAACATCGTACTAGAGGTCCTAGCCTCAGCAATCAGACAACAAAAGGAAATTAAAGGCATCCAAATCGGCAAAGAAGAAGTCAAATTATCACTCTTCGCAGATGATATGATACTATATGTGGAAAACCCAAAAGACTCCACTCCAAAACTGCTAAAACTTATACAGGAATTCAGTAAAGTGTCAGGATATATAATCAATGCACAGAAATCAGTTGCATTTCTCTACACCAACAGCAAGACAGAAGAAAGAGATATTAAGGAGTCAATCCCATTTACAATTGCATCCAAAACCATAAGATACCTAGGAATAAACCTAACCAAAGAGACACAGAATCTATACTCAGAAAACTATAAAGTACTCATGAAAGAAATTGAGGAAGACACAAAGAAATGGAAAAATGTTCCATGCTCCTGGATTGGAAGAATAAATATTGTGAAAATGTCTATGCTACCTAAAGCAATCTACACATTTAATGCAATTCCTATCAAAGTACCATCCATCTTTTTCAAAGAAATGGAACAAATAATTCTAAAATTTATATGGAACTAGAAAAGACCTCGAATAGCCAAAGGGATATTGAAAAAGAAAGCCAACGTTGGTGGCATCACAATTCCGGACTTCAAGCTCTATTACAAAGCTGTCATCATCAAGACAGCATGGTACTGGCACAAAAACAGACACATAGATCAATGGAACAGAATAGAGAGCCCAGAAATAGACCCTCAACTCTATGGTCAACTAATCTTCGACAAAGCAGGAAAGAATGTCCAATGGAAAAAAGACAGCCTTTTCAATAAATGGTGCTGGGAAAATTGGACAGCCACATGCAGAAAAATGAAATTGGACCATTTCCTTACACCACACACAAAAATAGACTCAAAATGGATGAAGGACCTCAATGTACGAAAGGAATCCATCAAAATCCTTGAGGAGAACACGGGCAGCAACCTCTTCGACCTCTGCCGCAGCAACATCTTCCTAGGAACAACGCAAAAGGCAAGGGAAGCAAGGGAAAAAATGAACTACTGGGATTTCATCAAGATCAAAAGCTTTTGCACAGCAAAGGAAACAGTTAACAAAATCAAAAAACAACTGACAGAATGGGAGAAGATATTTGCAAACGACATATCAGATAAAGGACTAGTGTCCAGAATCTATAAAGAACTTAGCAAACTCAACACCCAAAGAACAAATAATCCAATCAAGAAATGGGCAGAAGACATGAACAGACATTTCTGCAAAGAAGACATCCAGATGGCGAACAGACACATGAAAAAGTGCTCCATATCACTCGGCATCAAGGAAATACAAATCAAAACCACAATGAGATATCACCTCACACCAGTCAGAATGGCTAAAATCAACAAGTCAGGAAATGACAGATGCTGGCGAGGATGCGGAGAAAGGGGAACCCTCCTACACTGTTGGTGGGAATGCAAGCTGGTGCAGCCACTCTGGAAAACAGCATGGAGGTTCCTCAAAATGTTGAAAATAGAACTGCCCTATGACCCAGCAATTGCACTATTGGGTATTTACCCTAAAGATACAAATGTAGTGATCCAAAGGGACACATGCACCCGAATGTTTATAGCAGCAATGTCCACAATAGCCAAACTATGGAAAGAACCTAGATGTCCATCAACAGATGAATGGATCAAGAAGATGTGGTATATATACACAATGGAATACTATGCAGCCATCAAAAGAAATGAAATCTTGCCATTTGCAACAACGTGGATGGAACTAGAGCGTATCATGCTTAGCGAAATAAGTCAAGCAGAGAAAGACAACTATCATATGATCTCCCTGATATGAGGAAGTGGTGATGCAACATGGAGGCTTAAATGGGTAGAAGAATAAATGAAACAAGATGGGATTGGGAGGGAGACAAACCATAAGTGACTCTTAATCTCACAAAACAAACTGAGGGTTGCCGGGGGGAGGGGGTTGGGGAGAAGGGGGTGGGATTATGGACATTGGGGAGGGTATGTGATTTGGTGAGTGCTATGAAGTGTGTAAACCTGGTGATTCACAGACCTGGGGATAAAAATATATGTTTATAAAAAATATATGTTTATAAAAAATAAAAAATTTAAAAAAAAAGCCTTTGATATCCTTTTGCTATTTTTTAATTATATATTTTTTTCTATTTGTATCTGTTGGTTTTTAACCTCTTTTCAGATATAAGATTTGTAAGTATTTTCTTCCATTCTTTGGATTGTGTTTTCATTCCCTTTTGGGTTTTTTTGGCAATGCAGAAACTTTAGTTTGATGTAATACCATGTATTTATTTTTGCTTCTTTTGCTTGTGTTTTTGGCCTGGTATCCAAAAAACTATTGGCAAGACCAATGTCAAGGAGAATTTTTCCTATGTTTTCCTTTAGGAAATTTAGTTTCATGCATCACATTTAAGTCTTTAATCTATTTCAAGTTAAGATTTATGAGTGATATAAGGTTCCCGTTTCATGCTGGTTTATGTGACTATTCAGTTTTAAATATCATTTATTGAACAGACTATCTTTACCCATTATATATGTTGGCCCCTGTCAAATATTAGGGGACTGTATGAAAGAATTGATTTCTGGACTCTCAATTCTGTTCTACTTGTTTACTGGTCTGTTTTTATGCCAGTATACTTTATTGTTTTGAGCATGAGGGCTTTGTAGTATAGTTTCAAATCAAGAAGTGTAATTTCGCTTCTTCATTCTTTCTCAGAACTGCTTTAATTATTTGTTGTCTTTTAAGGTCTCATATAAATTTTAGGATTCTTTACTTACTTCTGTAAAAAAAAATATTGGATTTTTTAAAAAGATTATTTATTTATTTATTTGACAGAGAGAGAGATGACAAGCAGGCAGAGAGGCAGGCAGAGAGAGAAGAGGTAGCAGCTTCGTGCTGAGCTGAGAGCCTGATGCAGGGCTCGATCCCAGGACCCTGGGATCATGACCTGAGCCAAAGGCAGCGGCTTAACCCACTGAGCCACCCAGGCGCCCCTAACATTGGATTTTTGATAGGAATTGAATTTAAAGATGGTTTTCGGTAGTATGGACATTTTAACAATGTTAATTCTTACCATTCATAAATATGAGCTATCTTTCCATTTATGTCTCCTTCAAATTCTTTATCAATGTCATAATTTATGGGGTACAGATCTTTCATCTTCTTAGTAAAATCTATTCCTAAGTATTTTATTATTTTTGATGCTATTGTGAATTAGATTGTTCTCTTTATTTTTTCAGATAGTTCATCATTAGAGTGTTAAAATGCTCCTGTCTTGTGCTTACTTTGGCAGCACATATACTAAAATTGGAATGATGCAGAGAAGATTAGCCTGATCACTGAGCAAGGATGACATGAAAAACTATTATAAAAAAATGAAACAAAACAAAATTCCTGTCTTTTATATATTGATCTTGTATTTGGCAGCTTTATTAAATTTGTTTATTCAAAATTTTTTGTGAAGTTTTTAGGATTTTTTTACATGTAAGTTCATGTTATCCAAAAAAAGAAAATTTTACTTCTTCCTTTTTTTTTTTTTTTGGAGTCTTTTATTTCTTTGTGTTCCTTGTTTCTCTGGCTAGGACATCCAGTACTATGTCAAATGAGAGTAGTGAAAGTGGACACACTTGTCTTTTTTCTGATCTTTAAGGGGAAAACTTTCAAACTTTTTTGATTGAATATGAGATTAGCTCTGGGCTTGCAATATGTGTTTTTTCTTTAATGGATTTTTTAAATTATTTTTTAAAATTTTTTTATAAACATATAATGTGTTTTTATCCCTAGGGGTACAGGTCTGTGAATCACCAGGTTTACACATTTCACCGCACTCACCATCACTCACCATAGCACCTGCCCTCCCCAATGTCCATACCCCCACCATCCTCTCCCAACACACCTCCCCCCAGCAACCCTCATTCTGTTTTGTGAGATTCAGTCTTTTATGGTTTGTCTCCCTCCCAATCCCATCTTCTTGTATTTTTCTTTTCGTACGCCCGAAACCGCCTATGTTGCATCTCCACTTCATCATATCAGGGAGATCATATGATAGTTGTCTTTCTCAAATTGATTTATTTCGCCAAGCATAATACCCTCTAGTTCCATCCATGTCATCACAAATAGCAGGATTTCATTTCTTTTGATGGCTGCACAGTATCCCATTGTACATATATACCACATCTTATTTATTGATTGATCTGTTGAAGGACATTTAGGTTCTTTCCATAGTTTAACTATTGTGGACATTGCTGCTATAAACATTTGGGTGCATGTGCCCCTTCAGAATGCCACGTTTGTATCTTTAGGGTATATACCCAGTACTACAATCACTGGGTCATAGGGTACTTCTATTTTCAGCTTTTTGAGGCACCTCCATGCTGTTTTCCAGAGTGGTTGCACCAGCTTGCATTCCCACGTACAGTGTAGGAGGGTTGCCCTTTCTCCACATCCTCGCCAGCATCTGTCATTGACTGACTTGTTCGTTTTAGCCATTCTGAAAGGTGTGAGGTGGTATCTCATTCCGGTTTTGATTTGTATTTCCCTGATGCCGAGTGATGTGGAGCATTTTTTCATGTGTCTGTTGGCCATTTGGATGTATTCTTTGCAGAAATGTCTGTTCATGTCCTCTGCCCATTTTTTCATTCGATTATTTGTTCTTAGGGTGTTGAGTTTGATAAGCTCTTTATAGATTTTGGATAGATACTGGCCCTTTATCTCGTATGTCATTTGCAAATATCTTCTCCCAGATAACTTCTGACAGTCATCTTTTGGCTTTGTTAACTGTTTCCTTTGCTGTGCAAAAGCTTTTTGATCTGATGAAATCCCAGTAGTTCATTCTTGTCCTTGCTTCTCTTGCCTTTGGCGATGTTCCTAGGAAGAAGTTGCTGCTGCTGAGGTCAAAGAGGTTGCTACCTGTTCTCTCCTCAAGGATTTTGATGGATTCCTTTCTCACATTATGCTTCTTCATCCATTTCCAGTGTATTTTCATGTGTGGTGTAAGGAAATGGTCCAATTTCATTTTTCTGCATGTGGCTGTTCAATTTCCCCAACACCATTTGTTGAAGAGGCTGTCTTTTTTCCATAGGACATTCCTTCCTGCTTTGTTGAAGATTAGTTGACCATAGAGTTGAGGGTGTATTTCTGGGCTCTCTATTCTGCTCCATTGATCTATGTCTGTTTTGGGGACAGTTCCCTACTATCTTGATGATGACAACTTTGTAATAGAGCTTGAGGTCTGGAATTGTGATGCCAACAACTTTGGCTTTCTTTTTCAATATTCCTCTGGCTATTCGAGGTATTTTCTAGTTCCATATATATTTTAGGATGATTTGTCCCATTTCTTTGAAAACAATGGATGGGACTTTGATAGGGATTGCATTAAATGTGTAGATTGCTTTAGGTAGCATAGACATTTTCACAATATTTGTTCTTCCAATACAGGAGCATGGAACATTTTTCCATTTCTTTGTGTCTTCTTCAATTTCTTTCATGAGTACTTTAGAGTTTTCTGAGTATAGATTCTTTGTTAGGTTTATTCCTAGGTATCTTAGGGTTTTGCGTGCAGTTGTAAATGGGATTCACTCCTTAATTTCTATTTCTTCAGTCTTGTTGGTATAAAAAAATGCAACCAATTTCTGTTCATTGATTTATATCCTGACACTTTACAGAATTTCTATACAAGTTATAGCAGATTTGGAGTGGAGTCCTTTAAGTTTTCCACATACAGTATCATATCATCTGCAAACAGGGATAGTTTGACTTCTCTTCTGCCAATTTGGCAAAATTTGGATGGCTTTAATTTCTTTTTGTTGTCTGATTGCTGAGGCTAGGACTTCGAGTACAATGTTGAATAGCAGTGGTGATAACGGACATCCCTGCCGTGTTCCTGACCTCAGCGGAAAAGTATTCAGTTTTTCTCCATTGAGAATGATATTTGCAGTGGGTTTTTCATAGATGGCTTTGATAATATTGATAATATGTGCCCTCTATCGCTACACTTTGAAGAGTTTTTTTTTAAGATTTAATTTATTTATTTGACAGAGAGAGAGATCACAAATAGGCAGAGAGACAGAGAGAGAGATGAGGAGAAGCAGGCTCCCTGCTGAGCAGAAAGCCCAATGCAGGACTCGATCCCAGGCCCCTGGGATCATGACCTGAGCCGAAGGTAGAGGCTCAACCCACTGAGCCACCCAGGTGGCCCCACTTTGAAGAGTTTTAATCAGGAAGGGATACTGCACTTTGCCAAATGCTTTTTCAGCATCTATGGAGAGTATCATATGGTTCTTGTTCTTTCTTTTATTGATGTGTTGTATCACATTGATTGATTTGCAGATGTTGAACCAACCTTGTAGCCCTGGAATAAATCCCAGTTGGTCGTGGTGAATAATCCTTTTAATGTACTGTTGAATCTTATTGGCTAGTATTTTGGTGAGAATTTTCGCATCTGTGTTCATCAAGGATATTGGTCTGTAGTTCTCTTTTTTGATGGGATCCTTGTCTGGTTTTGGGATCAAGGTGATGCTGGCCTCAGAAAAAAAAGAGTTTGGGAGTTTTCCTTCCATTTCTATTTTTTTGGAACAGTATCATGAGAATAGGAATTAATTCTTCTTTAAATGTTTGGTAGAATTCCCCTGGGAAGCCATCTGGCCCGGGGCTTTTGTTTGTTTGGAGATTGTTGATGACTGTTTCAATCTCCGTACTGGTTATGGGTCTGCTCAGGTTTTCTATTTCTTCCTGGTTCAGTTGTGGTAGTTTATATGTCTCTAGGGATGTATCCATTTCTTACAGATTGTTGAATTTATTGGCGTAGAGTTGCTCATAGTATGTTCTTATAATTGTTTGTATTTCTTTGGTGTTGGTTGTGATCTCTCCTCTTTCATTCATGATTTTATTTATTTGGGTTCTTTCTCTTTTCTTTTTGATAAGTCTGGAAAGGGGTTTATCAATCTTATTAATTCTTTCAAAGAACCAGTTTCCTAATTTCGTTGATTTGTTCTATTGTTTTTTTTTTTTGTTGTTGTTGTTGTTTTGTGGTTTTTGTTTGTTTGCTTCTATTTCATTGATTTCTGCTCTGATCTTTATTATTCCTCTTCGCCTGCTGGGTTTAGGCTTTCCTTGTTGTTCTTTCTCCAACTCCTTTAGGTGTAGGGTTATGTTGTGTATTTGAGATCTGAGAGAGAAGCGTGGTGGCACACGTCTGTCACTGCACTCCCCAGGAGCAAGTCTGGGGAAGGCGCAGCTCGCCGCCCCCAGAGAAGAGAAGGAGCCGTTGGCCTTGTGGTCGGGAAAAGGACGGGAAGCAGGGTAGCCTGCCATGGCAGGAAGAGCAGGCCGGTGGCAAGACAAGTGTCACCCGCTCCCTGTGCAGAGAGATGGAAGCCTGGCTGCTAAGGAGACATGAGGGGACGACTAGGGCAGGGAAGCGTGCTCCACTCTGAGGAAGGAGTGTGGGCAGAAGGCAGGCCTGTCCTGTGCCTCTGGTCCCAAGGGGACAGCATCTCCTTGACCTCCTGTCCATAGGGCATACTTGGGCTAGCTACCAGGCGCCATACACAGAACTCGCAGAAACAGCTCCCTCGAGAAACGGGCAGTCAGATGCCATCTTCCTCCAACATGTGACAGAGTTGACGGTGGCAGGGAGTTTGCGGGGTAGGAGTGGGGACAATTCCTCAAAGCTCCCCATTTCAGTGAACGGGCGGGGTTCAGGGATCCTGTCGCCTCTCCTCTCCTGTGGGGAAGGCACTGGCCTTGTCCGCGAATCCGCCCGAGGTCCAGTGCCAAAGGCCAAGCGTTGCCTACACCGGGAGATGGTAGTGTGCATAGAGTGCCATCTTAGGCCACGCACGCTGCTGCAGGGTTTTGACTGTGTCTGCTTAGTTCGTCCTGGCAGAGTGAACCCAGGGCGCCTACATGGAGCCCAGGAAAGCAAGGTCCAAGAGACACCAGCACTCCCGTGACTCCTCTTACCTGATGCGACAGAGCGTACACCCAAAGCCTTTCTGAGGAGGAAGCAGCAGCGAAGTTGGGATCGTGCCAAGATGAAAACCTCTGCAAAAGCATAGCAGTCGCTGGGAAATCAGAGTCGGTTCTGAGGGCTGCTGTTGCTGCTTGCCTGACCCTAGTATTCGCAGCATGATGGGAGAAACCCTCATAGAGCGAAAGCCTCTTTGCCCTGGCTTCTCTTCTGGGAAAGCACAGCATTCTTTGGGAAATGAGTCCGGTCTGAGGGATGCTCCTGTGCGCCTGAGCTGGTCTCCTCAGCATGGTGTAATAAACCCGCATGGAGCGAAATCCTCTATGCCTGGGAATCCCCTCTGCCTGAGAGAGAAGCGCGTTTGCGCCTGTGGAAACAGCCTTAAGCAAAGGGACCTGTTTTTCAGTGCGGTCACCAGGAGCATGTCTGTGGAAGGTGAAGCACGCTGCACGGGGAGAAGAGCTGGAGCCGTTGGCGTTCGGGTCTGGACACGGTTGCGAAGCAGGAGAGCCGGCCCTGGCAGGCACAGCGGCCGGTGGAAATACAAGTGTCACCCACTCCCAGTGAGAGAGACAGAAGCCTGACGGCTAAGGAGACAGAAGGGGATGAGTAGGGCAGGGCACGTGCTCCACTCTTTGAAGGAGTCTGGGCAGAGAGCATGCCTGTCCTGAACCTCTGGGCCCAAGGAGAGAGCAGCTCCTTGGCCACCAGTCCCTGGGGCAGACATGCGTTAGCCACCAGGCGCCTATGCTGAACTCGCAGAAACAGCTCCCTGAAATAACGGGGAGTCAGATGCCGTCTTCCACCAGGATGTGGAAGATTGGAGGAGGCTCCGGGTTTAAGGGGAAGGAGTGGGCACAGTCCCCCAAAGCTCCCAAATCTGTGCACGCCCGAGTGCAGAGATCCTGTAGCCTCCCCTCTCCTGTGGTGAAGGCTCTGGCCTAGACCCCGAGGCTGCCTGATATCTGGAGCAAAAGGAAAAGCCTAACCTACCCCAGGAGATGGTCATAGGCATAGAGTGCCATGCTAGGCCAAGCACGCTGCTGCAGGGTTGTGACTGTGTCTGCTTAGTTCGGCATAACAAGATGAATCCCAGGCATAAACTCGGAGCTTGGGAAAGCAAGTCCCAAGAGGCACCAGCTCTCCCGCGGCTCTTCTTCCATGCCACGCAGAGAGAACACCCAAAGCCTTTCTGAGGAAGCAGCAGCGAAGTGCTTTTCACTCCAAGCCAAAGCCTCAGGGAGAGCACAGCATTCGCTGAGAAATGTTCTGCGGGCTGCTGCTGCTTGCCTGAGCTCAGTCTCGCGGTGGGAGAAACCCGCATACAGCGAAAGCCTCTTTCCTGGGTATCTCCCCTGGGAAAGCACAGCGTTCCTTGGGAAATCAGAGTTGGGTTTGGGGATGCCGCTGCTGCTTGCCTGATCTAGTGTCCGCAGCTCGGTGGAAGATACCCGCATGGAGCGAAATACTCTTTGCCCTAGCATCCCCTCTGCCTGAGAGAGAAGCCAAGTGTTGGGAAGGCGCAGCACGCCGCCCCCGGAGAAGAGAAGGAGCCGTTGGCCTTGGGGTCGGGAAACGCTCGGGAAGCAGGATAGCCTGCCGTGGCACGAACAGCAGGCCGGTGGCAAAACAAGTGTCACCCGCTCCCTGTGCAGAGAGATGGAAGCCTGGCTCCTAAGGAGACATGAGGGGACGAACTAGGGCAGAGGCGCTTGCTCCACTCTTAGGAAGGAATCTGGGCAGAAAGCATGCCTGTACTGTGCGTCTGGTCCCAAGGAGACAGCATCTCCTTGGACACCTGTCCTTGGGGCAGACATGCGCTAGCCACAAGACGCCTACGCTGAACTCGAAGAAACAGCTCCCTGAAATGACGGGGAGTCAGATGCCGTCTTCCTCCAGGAAGTGGAAGCTTGGAGGAGGCACGGGGTTTAAGGGGAAGGAGTGGGCACAGTGCCCCAAATCTCCCTAATCTGTGCACGGGCCGTGTGCAGGGATCCTGTCGCCTCCTCGCTCTTGTGGTGAAGGCATTGGCCTAGACCCCGAGTCTGCCTGAGAGCCGGAGCAAAAGGCAAAGTCTAACCTACCCAGGGAGATGGTCATAGGCATAGAGTGCCATGCTCGGCCAAGCACGCAGCTGCAAGGTTGTGACTGTGTCTGCTTAGTTCGGCATAGCAAGGTGAATCCCGGGCGTAACCTCGGAGCCCGGGAAAGCAAGTCCCAAGAGGCACCAGCTCCTCCGAGGCTCTTCTTCACTGCCGCGCAGAGTGAACACCCAAAGCCTTTCTGTGGAAGCAGCAGCGAAGTGCGGTTCGTGCCAAGCTGAAAACCTCTGCGTAAGCATAGTATTCCCTGGGAAATCAGAGTCGGATCTGAGGGCTGCTGTTGCTGCTTGCTTTAGACTCGTATTCGCAGCACGATGGGAGAAACCCGCATAGAGCGAAAGCCTCTTTGCCCTGGCATCCCCTCTGGGAAAGCACACCATTATTTCGGAAATCAGAGTCCGGTCTGAGTTATGCTCCTGTTTGTGTGAGCTGGTCTCCTCAGCACGGTGTAATAAACCCGCAGGGAGCGAAATCCTCTATGCCTGGGCATCCCCTCTGCCTGAGAGAGAAGCGCCGTTGCGCCTCTGGAAAGAGCATTAAAGAAAAGGGACACGTTTTTCAGGGCGGTCCCAAGGAGTAGTCTGTGGTAGGTGCAGCACGCTGCTCGGGGAGAAGAGCAAGTGCTGTTGGCCATGGTCTCGAAAAGGTTGCGAAGCAGGAGACCGGCCCTGGAAGGCACAGCACCCGGAGGAAATACAAATGTCACCCACTCCCAGTGCAGAGAGACAGAAGCCTAGCTGCTAAGGAGATAGGAGAGGATGAGTAGGGCAGGGCACGTGCTCCACTCTTGGGAAGGTGTCTGGGCGGAGAGCATGCCTGTCCTTAACTCTGGGCCCAAGGAGACAGCAGTTCCTTGGCCACCCGTCCCTGGGGCAGACATGCGCTAGCCACCAGGCGCCTACTCTGAACTCGCAGAAACAGCTCCCTGAAATAACGGGGAGTCAGATGCCATCTTCCTCCAGGATGTGGAAGCTCGGAGGAGGCACGAGGTTTAAGGGGAAGGAGTGGGCACAGTCCCACAAACTCTCTAATCTGTGCACGGGCCGTGTGTAGGGATCCTGTCGCCTCCTCTCTCCTGTGGTGAAGGCACTGGCCTAGACCCCTAGGTTGCCTGAGAGCCGGAGCAAAAGCCAAAGCCTAACCTACCCCAGGAAATGGTCATAGGCATAGAGTGCCATGCTATGCCAAGCACGCTGCTGCAGGGTTGTGACTGTGTCTGCTTAGTTCAGCATAGCAAGGTGAATCCCGGGCGTAAACTCGGAGACCGGGAGAGCAAGTCCCAAGAGGCAACAGCTCTCCCGCGGCTCTTCTTCCCTCCCGCGCAGAGTGATCACCCAAAGCCTTTCTGAGGAAGCAGCAGCGAAGTGCGGTTCGTGCCATGTGAAAACCTCTGCGAAAGCATAGCAGTCGCTGGGAAATTAGAGTCGGATCTGAGAGCTGCTGTTGCTGCTTGCTTTAGCCTAGTATTTGCAGAACGATGGGATAAACCCGCATGGAGCGAAAGCCTCTTTGCCCTGGCATCCCCTCTGGGAAAGCACAGCATTCTTTGGGAAATCAGAGTCCGGTCTGAGGGATGCTCCTGTTTGCTTGAGCTGGTCTCCTCAGCACGGTGTAATAAACCCATATGGAGCGGAATCCTCTATGCCTGGGCATCCCCGCTGCATGGGAGAGAAGCGCGATTGCACCTGTGGAAAGAGCCTTAAGGAAAGGGAAATTTTTTCACTCTGCTCCCCAGGAGCATATGTGTGGAAAGTTCAGCAAGCTGCCGGAGAGAAGAGCAGGAGCCGTTGGACTTCTGGTCTGGAAAAGATTGCGAAGCAGGAGAGCCGGCAATACAAGTATCCCCGGCTCCCAGTGCAGAGAGACAGAAGCCTGGCTGCTAAGGAGACAGGAAGGGATGCGTAGGGCAGGGCGCGTGCTCCACTCTTAGGAAGGAATCTGGGCAGAAAGCATGCCTGTCCTGAGCCTCTGGGCCCAAGGAGACAGCAGCTCCTTGGCCAGCTGTCCTTGGGGCAGACATGCGCTAGCCACCAGGCGCCTACTCTGAACTCGCCGAATCAGCTCTCAGAAATAATGCGGAGTCAGATGCCGTCTTCCTCCATGATGGGGAAGCTCGGAGGAAGCATGGTGTTTAAGGGGAAGGAGTGGGCACAGTCCCCCAAAGCTCCCTAATCTGCGCACGGGCCTAGTGCAGGGATCCTGTCGCCTCCTCTCTCCTGTGGTGAAGGCACTGGCCTAGACCCGGAGTCGGCCTGAGAGCCGGAGCAAATGGCAAAGCCTAACCTACCACATAAGATGGTCATAGGCATAGAGTGCCATGCTAGGCCAAGCACGCTGCTGCAGGGTTGTGACTGTGTCTGCTTAGTTCCGCATAGCAAGGTGAATCCCGGGCGTAACCTCGGAGCCCGGGAAAGCAAGTCCCAAGAGGCACCAGCTCTCCCGCGGCTCTTCTTCGCTGCCGCGCAGAGTGAACACCCAAAGCCTTTCTGAGGAAGCAGCAGCGAAGTGCGGTTCCTGCCATGCTGAAAACCTCTGCAAAAGCATAGTAGTCGCTGGGAAATTAGAGTCAGATCTCAGGGCTGCTGTTGCTGCTTGCTTTAGCCTGGTAATTGCAGCACGATGGGAGAAACCCGCATAGAGCGAAAGCCTCTTTGCCCTGGCATCCCCTCTGGTATAGCACAGCATTCTTTGGGAAATCAGAGTCCGGTCTGAGGGATGCTCCTGTTTGCCTGAACTGGTCTCCTCAGCACGGTGTAATAAACCCGCATGGAGCGAAATCCTTGGCCACCTGTCCCTGGGCCAGACATGCGCTAGCCACCAGGTGCCTACGCTGAACTCGCAAAAACAGCTCCCTGAAATAACGGGGAGGCAGGTGCCGTCTTCCTCCAGGATGTGGAAGCCTGGAGGAGGCACGGGGTTTAAGGCGAAGGAGTGGGCACAGTCCCCCAAAGCTCCGTATTCAGTGCACGGGCTGTGTGCAGGGATCCTGTCACCTCTTCTTTCCTGTGTGGAAAGCACTGGCCTAGTCCGAGAATCCGCCTGAGCGCGAGTGTAAAAGGCCAAGCGATGCCTACACTGGGAGATGATAGTGTGCATAGAGTGCCATCCTAGTCTACGCACGCTACTGCAGGGTTGTGGCTGTGTCTGTTTAGTACGGCCTGTCAGGGTGAACCCAGGACGCGAACATTGAGCCCAGGAAAGCAAGGCCCAAGAGGCACTAGCTCTCCCGCAGCTCTTCTTCCCTGTCGCGACTGAAGCCTTGCTGAGGATGCAGCAGCAAAGTGCTGCTCGTTCCAAGACAAAGCCTCTGCGAAAGCACAGCATTCGCTGAGAAATGTTCTGCGGGCTTCTGCTTCTTGCTGAGCCCAGTCTCGTGGTGGGAGAAACCCGCAAACAGCGAAAGCCTCTTTGCCTGGGCATCTCCGCTGGGAAAGCACTGGCCTAGTCCGAGAATCCGCCTGAGCAACAGAGTAAAGGGCCAAACCTTACGTACCCGAGGACATGGTCATAGGCATAGAGTGCCATGCTAGGCCAAGCACGCTGCTGCAGGGTTGTGACTGTGTCTGCTTAGTTCGGCATAGCAAGGTGAACCCCCGGCGTGAACTTAGAGCCCGGGAAAGGACGTCCCAAGAGGCAACAGCTCTCCCAGGGCTGTTGTTCCCTGCCGCATCAGAGCGAACACACTGCAGTAGCGTACGTAGCCTAGGATGGCACTCTATGCACAGTACCATAGCCCGGTGTAGGCAACGCTTGGCCTTTGGCACTGGACCTCAGGCGGATTCGCGGACAAGGCCAGTGCCTTCCCCACAGGAGAGGAGAGGAGACAGGATCCCTGAACACCGCCCGTTCACTGAAATGGGGAGCTTTGGGGCATTGTCCCCACTCCTACCGCGCAAACTTCCTGCCACTGTAAACGCTGTCACATGTTGGAGGAAGATGGCATCTGACTGCCCTTTTCTCGAGGGAGCTGTTTCTGTGAGTTCCGGGTATGGCGCCTGGTAGCTAGCCCAAGTATGCCCTATGGACAGGTGGTGAAGGAGATGCTGTCCCCTTGGGACCAGAGGCACAGGACAGGCCTGCCCTCTGCCCACACTCCTTCCTCAGAGTGGAGCACGCGTCCCTGCCCTAGTCGTCCCCTCATGTCTCCTTAGGAGCCAGGCTTCCATCTCTCCGCACAGGGAGCGGGTGACACTTGTCTTGCCACCGCCCTGCTGTTCCGGCCACGGCAGGCTAAATTGCTTCCCGAGCGTTTCCCGACCCAAAGGCCAAGGGCTCCTTCTCTTCTCCGGGGGCGGCGTGCTGCACCTTCCCCACACTTGGCTTCTCTCTCAGGCAGAGGGGATGCTAGGGCAAAGAGTATTTCGCTCCATGCGGGTATCTTCCACCGAGCTGCGGACACTAGTTCAGGCAAGCAGCAGCAGCATCCCAAAAACCAACTCTGATTTCCAAAGGAACGCTGTGCTTTCCCAGGAGAGATGCCCAGGCAAAGAGGCTTTCGCTGTATGCGAGTTTCTCCCACCGTGAGACTGGGCTCAGGCAAGCAGCAGCAGCCCGCAGAACATTTCTCAGCAAATGCTGTGCTCTCACAGAGGCTTTGGCTTGGGCGAACACACTTCGCTGCTGCTTCCTCAGAAAGGCTTTGGGTATTCACTCTGCGCGGGAGGGAAGAAGAGCCGCGGGAGAGCTGGTACCTCTTGGGACTTGCTTTCCCGGTCCCCGAGTTTAAGCCCGGGATTCACCTTGCTATGCTGGACTAAGCAGACACAGTCACAACCCTGCAGCAGCGTGCTTGGCCTAGCATGGCACTCTAGGCCTATGACCATCTCCTGGGGTAGGTTAGGCTTTGCCTTTTGCTCCGGGTCTCAGGCAGCCTCGGAGTCTAGGCCAGTGCCTTCACCACAGGAGAGAGGAGGCGACAGGATCCCTGCACATGGACCGTGCACAGATTAGGGAGCTTTGGGGGACTGTGCCCACTCCTTCCCCTTAAACCCTGTGCCTCCTCCGAGCTTCCACATCCTGGTGGAAGACGGCACGTGACTCCCCGTCATTTTCGGGAGCAGTTTCTGCGAGTTCAGAGTAGGCGCCTGGTGGCTAGCGCATATCTGCCCCAGGGACGGGTGGCCAAGGAGCTGCTGTCTCCTTGGGCCCAGAGGTTCAGGAGAGGCATGCTTTCTGCCCAGACTCCTTCCTAAGAGTGGAGCATGCGCCCTGCCCTACTCATCCCCTCCTGTCTCCTTAGCAGCCAGACTTCTGTCTCTCTGCACTGGGAGCGGGTGACACTTGTATTTCCACCGGCCACTGTGCATGCCAGGGCCAGCTCTCCTGCTTCGCAACCGTGTCCAGACCCGAACGCCAACGGCTCCACCTCTTCTCCCCGTGCAGCGTGCTGCACCTTCCACAGACATGCTCCTGGTGACCGCACTGAAAAACAGGTCTCTTTGCTTAAGGCTCTTTCCACAGGCGCAAACGCCCTTCTCTCTCAGGCAGAGGGGATTCCCAGGCATAGAGGATTTCGCTCCATGCGGGTTTATTACACCATGCTGAGGAGACCAGCTCAGGCGCACAGGAGCATCCCTCAGACCGGACTCATTTCCCAAAGAATGCTGTGCTTTCCCAGAAGAGATGCCAGGGCAAAGAGGCTTTCGCTCTATGAGGGTTTCTGCCATCATGCTGCGAATACTAGGGTCAGGCAAGCAGCAACAGCAGCCCTCAGAACCGACTCTGATTTCCCAGCGACTGCTATGCTTTTGCAGAGGTTTTCATCTTGGCACGATCCCAACTTCGCTGCTGCTTCCTCCTCAGAAAGGCTTTGGGTGTTCGCTCTGTCGCATCAGGTAAGAAGAGTCACGGGAGTGCTGGTGTCTCTTGGACCTTGCTTTCCTGGGCTCCATGTTGGCGCCCTGGGTTCACCCTGCCAGGCCGAACTAAGCAGAAACAGTCAAAACCCTGCAGCAGCGTGCGTGGCCTAAGATGGCACTCTATGCACACTACCATCTCCCGGTGTAGGAAACGCTTGGCCTTTGGCACTGGACCTTAGGCGGATTCGCAGACAAGGCCAGTGTATTCCCCACAGGAGAGGAGAGGCGACAGGATCCCTGAACACCGCCTGTTCACTGAAATGGGGAGCTTTGGGGGATTGTCCCCACTCCTACCCCGCAAACTCCCTGCCACCGCAAACGCTGTCACATGTTGGAGGAAGATGGCATCTACCCGTTTCTCGAGAGTGCTGTTTCTGCGAGTTCTGTGTATGGCGCCTGGTAGCTAGCCCAAGTATGCCCTATGGACAGGAGGTCAAGGAGATGCTGTCCCCTTGGGACCAGAGGCACAGGACAGGCCTGCCTTCTGCCCACACTCCTTCCTCAGAGTGGAGCACGCTTCCCTGCCCTAGTCGTCCCCTCATGTCTCCTTAGCAGCCAGGCTTCCATCTCTCTGCACAGGGAGCGGGTGACACTTGTCTTGCCACCGGCCTGCTCTTCCTGCCATGGCAGGCTATCCTGCTTCCCGTCCTTTTCCCGACCACAAGGCCAACGGCTCCTTCTCTTCTCTGGGGGCGGCGAGCTGCGCCTTCCCCAGACTTGCTCCTGGGGAGTGCAGTGACAGACGTGTGCCACCACGCTTCTCTCTCAGATCTCAAATACACAACATAACCCTACACCTAAAGGAGTTGGAGAAAGAACAACAAGGAAAGCCTAAACCCAGCAGGCGAAGAGGAATAATAAAGATCAGAGCAGAAATCAATGAAATAGAAGCAAACAAACAAAAACCACAAAACAACAACAACAACAACAAAAAAAACAATAGAACAAATCAACGAAATTAGGAAACTGGTTCTTTGAAAGAATTAATAAGATTGATAAACCCCTTTCCAGACTTATCAAAAAGAAAAGAGAAAGAACCCAAATAAATAAAATCATGAATGAAAGAGGAGAGATCACAACCAACACCAAAGAAATACAAACAATTATAAGAACATACTATGAGCAACTCTACGCCAATAAATTCAACAATCTGTAAGAAATGGATACATTCCTAGAGACATATAAACTACCACAACTGAACCAGGAAGAAATAGAAAACCTGAGCAGACGCATAACCAGTACGGAGATTGAAACAGTCATCAACAATCTCCAAACAAACAAAAGCCCCGGGCCAGATGGCTTCCCAGGGGAATTCTACCAAACATTTAAAGAAGAATTAATTCCTATTCTCATGATACTGTTCCAAAAAAATAGAAATGGAAGGAAAACTCCCAAACTCTTTTTTTTCTGAGGCCAGCATCACCTTGATCCCAAAACCAGACAAGGATCCCATCAAAAAAGAGAACTACAGACCAATATCCTTGATGAACACAGATGCGAAAATTCTCACCAAAATACTAGCCAATAAGATTCAACAGTACATTAAAAGGATTATTCACCACGACCAACTGGGATTTATTCCAGGGCTACAAGGTTGGTTCAACATCTGCAAATCAATCAATGTGATACAACACATCAATAAAAGAAAGAACAAGAACCATATGATACTCTCCATAGATGCTGAAAAAGCATTTGGCAAAGTGCAGTATCCCTTCCTGATTAAAACTCTTCAAAGTGGGGCCACCTGGGTGGCTCAGTGGGTTGAGCCTCTACCTTCGGCTCAGGTCATGATCCCAGGGGCCTGGGATCGAGTCCTGCATTGGGCTTCCTGCTCAGCAGGGAGCCTGCTTCTCCTCATCTCTCTCTCTGTCTGTCTCTCTGCCTATTTGTGATCTCTCTCTCTGTCAAATAAATAAATTAAATCTTAAAAAAAACTCTTCAAAGTGTAGCGATAGAGGGCACATATTATCAATATTATCAAAGCCATCTATGAAAAACCCACTGCAAATATCATTCTCAATGGAGAAAAACTGAATACTTTTCCGCTGAGGTCAGGAACACGGCAGGGATGTCCGTTATCACCACTGCTATTCAACATTGTACTCGAAGTCCTAGCCTCAGCAATCAGACAACAAAAAGAAATTAAAGCCATCCAAATTTTGCCAAATTGGCAGAAGAGAAGTCAAACTATCCCTGTTTGCAGATGATATGATACTGTATGTGGAAAACTTAAAGGACTCCACTCCAAATCTGCTATAACTTGTATAGAAATTCTGTAAAGTGTCAGGATATAAATCAATGAACAGAAATTGGTTGCATTTTTTTATACCAACAAGACTGAAGAAATAGAAATTAAGGAGTGAATCCCATTTACAACTGCACGCAAAACCCTAAGATACCTAGGAATAAACCTAACAAAGAATCTATACTCAGAAAACTCTAAAGTACTCATGAAAGAAATTGAAGAAGACACAAAGAAATGGAAAAATGTTCCATGCTCCTGTATTGGAAGAACAAATATTGTGAAAATGTCTATGCTACCTAAAGCAATCTACACATTTAATGCAATCCCTATCAAAGTCCCATCCATTGTTTTCAAAGAAATGGGACAAATCATCCTAAAATACATATGGAACCAGAAAATACCTCGAAGAGCCAGAGGAATATTGAAAAAGAAAGCCAAAGTTGTTGGCATCACAATTCCAGACCTCAAGCTCTATTACAAAGTTGTCATCATCAAGATAGTAGGGAACTGTCCCCAAAACAGACATAGATCAATGGAACAGAATAGAGAGCCCAGAAATACACCCTCAACTCTATGGTCAACTAATCTTCAACAAAGCAGGAAGGAATGTCCTATGGAAAAAAGACAGCCTCTTCAACAAATGGTGTTGGGGAAATTGAACAGCCACACGCAGAAAAATGAAATTGGACCATTTCCTTACACCACACATGAAAATAGACTGGAAATGGATGAAGAAGCATAAAGTGAGAAAGGAATCCATCAAAATCCTTGAGGAGAGAACAGGTAGCAACCTCTTTGACCTCAGCAGCAGCAACTTCTTCCTAGGAACATCGCCAAAGGCAAGGGAAGCAAGGGCAAGAATGAACTACTGGGATTTCATCAGATCAAAAAGCTTTTGCACAGCAAAGGAAACAGTTAACAAAGCCAAAAGATGACTGTCAGAAGTTATCTGGGAGAAGATCTTTGCAAATGACATACCAGATAAAGGGCCAGTATCTATCCAAAATCTATAAAGAGCTTATCAAACTCAACACCCTAAGAACAAATAATCCAATCAAGAAATGGGCAGAGGACATGAACAGACATTTCTGCAAAGAATACATCCAAATGGCCAACAGACACATGAAAAAATGCTCCACATCACTCGGCATCATGGAAATACAAATCAAAACCGGAATGAGATACCACCTCACACCTTTCAGAATGGCTAAAACGAACAAGTCAGTCAATGACAGATGCTGGCGAGGATGTGGAGAAAGGGCAACCCTCCTACACTGTACGTGGGAATGCAAGCTGGTGCAACCACTCTGGAAAACAGCATGGAGGTGCCTCAAAAAGCTGAAAAGAGAAGTACCCTATGACCCAGTGATTGTAGTACTGGGTATATACCCTAAAGATACAAACGTGGCATTCTGAAGGGGCACATGCACCCAAATGTTTATAGCAGCAATGTCCACAATAGTTAAACTATGGAAAGAACCTAAATGTCCTTCAACGGATCAATCAATAAATAAGATGTGGTATATATGTAAAATGGGATACTGTGCAGCCATCAAAAAAATGAAATCCTGCTATTTGTGATGACATGGATGGAACTAGAGGGTATTATGCTTGGCGAAATAAATCAATCTGAGAAAGACAACTATCATATGATCTCCCTGATATGATGAAGTGGAGATGCAACATAGGCGGTTTCGGGCGTACGAAAAGAAAAATAAAAGAAGATGGGATTGGGAGGGAGACAAACCATAAAAGACTGAATCTCACAAAACAGAATGAGGGTTGCTGGGGGGAGGTGTGTTGGGAGAGGATGGTGGGGGTATGGACATTGGGGAGAGCAGGTGCTATGGTGAGTGATGGTGACTGCGGTGAAATGTGTAAACCTGGTGATTCACAGACCTGTACCCCTAGGGATAAAAACACATTATATGTTTATAAAAAAATTTTTAAAAATAATTTAAAAAATCCATTAAAGAAAAAACACATATTGCAAGCCCAAGCCCAGAGCTAATCTCATATTCAATCAAAAAAGTTTGAAAGTTTTCCCCTTAAAGATCAGAAAAAAGACAAGTGTGTCCACTTTCACTACTCTCATTTGACATAGTACTGGATGTCCTAGCCAGAGAAACAAGGAACACAAAGAAATAAAAGACTCCAAAAAAAAAAAAAAAAGGAAGAAGTAAAATTTTCTTTTTTTGGATAACATGAACTTACATGTAAAAAAATCCTAAAAACTTCACAAAAAATTTTGAATAAACAAATTTAATAAAGCTGCCAAATACAAGATCAATATATAAAAGACAGGAATTTTGTTTTGTTTCGTTTTTTTAAAATAGTTTTTCATGTCATCCTTGCTCAGTGATCACGCTAATCTTCTCTGCATCATTCCAATTTTAGTATATGTGCTGCCAAAGTAAGCACAAGACAGGAGCATTTTAACACTCTAATGATGAACTATCTGAAAAAATAAAGAGAACAATCTAATTCACAATAGCATCAAAAATAACAAAATACTTAGGAAAAGATTTAACTAAGAAGATGAAAGATCTGTACCCCATAAACTATGACATTGATAAAGAATTTGAAGGAGACATAAATGGAAAGATAGCTCATATTTATGAATGGTAAGAATTAACATTGTTAAAATGTCCATACTACCGAAAACCATCTGTAAATTCAATTCCTATCAAAAATCCAATGTTAGGGGCGCCTGGGTGGCTCAGTGGGTTAAGCCGCTGCCTTTGGCTCAGGTCATGATCCCAGGGTCCTGGGATCGAGCCCTGCATCAGGCTCTCAGCTCAGCACGAAGCTGCTACCTCTTCTCTCTCTGCCTGCCTCTCTGCCTGCTTGTCATCTCTCTCTGTCAAATAAATAAATAAAAAATCTTTTAAAAAAATCCAATATTTTTTTTTACAGAAGTAAAGAATCCTAAAATTTATATGAGACCATAAAAGACAACAAATAATTAAAGCAGTTCTGAGAAAGAATGAAGAAGCGAAATTACACTTCTTGATTTGAAACTATACTACAAAGCCCTCATGCTCAAAACAATAAAGTATACTGGCATAAAAACAGACCAGTAAACAAGTAGAACAGAATTGAGAGTCCAGAAATAAATCCTTTCATACAGTCACCTAATATTTGACAGGGGCCAACATATATAATGGGTAAAGATAGTCTGTTCAATAAATGATATTTAAAACTGAATAGTCACATAAACCAGCATGAAACTGGAACCTTATATCACTCATAAATCTTAACTTGAAATAGATTAAAGACTTAAATGTGATGCATGAAACTAAATTTCCTAAAGGAAAACATAGGAAAAATTCTCCTGGACATTGGTCTTGCCAATAGTTTTTTGGATACCAGGCCAAAAACACAAGCAAAAAAAGCAAAAATAAATACATGGTATTACATCAAACTAAAGTTTCTGCATTGCCAAAAAAAACCAAAAGGGAATGAAAACACAATCCACAGAATGGAAGAAAATACTTACAAATCTTATATCTGAAAAGAGGTTAATAACCAACAGATACAAATAGAAAAAAATATATAATTTAAAAAATAGCAAAAGGATATCAATAGACTTTTTTTTCAAAAAAGTTATATAAATGACCAACAGGAGCATTAAAAAGTGCTCAACGTAAAAACTCAGGGCAAAGTCATTATGTTGTTGTTGTTGTTGTTTACCTCTGAAAAACACAACAAGATATTACTACCTATTAGAATATATAAAACCAAAAAATTAAAACTGACAAATTTTGATAAATATTGGGGAAAATGGGGAACTTATGTACTGTGATAGGGATATAAATTTGTATGGAAAACAGTATGGAGATTATTCATATTATTAAAAGTAAAATCACCATATGATTCAGTAATCCCACCTCTAGGTATATATCTAAAGGAAACGAAGTCACTATTCGAAGACATATCTGCACTCTTATGTTCATTATAAAATTATTAACTCTAAGCAAGAGATGGAAATAACTTCAGTATCCATATTGGGTGAATGGATAAAATAAGTATGGTAAATATATACTATGGAATACTACTGAACCATGAAAAATTAAGAAATACTGCCATTTACAACAGCATGGATGGATCTTGAAGGTCTTATACTAAGTGAAATATTTCAAAGATTTTATATATATTTTAATTTATGTATTATGATATCCCTTACATATAGAATCTGAAGAAGAAGCAAACTAATGGAAACTTAGAGTTGAGTTGACAAGAGGTGAACCTGGGGTGGAATAAGGTGGTCAAAGGGTACAAACTTGCAACTATAATATGAAAAAGTTCTGGGGATCTTATGTACAGTATGATGATCATAGTTAATAATATATACATACATTTTTATTGTGCTTCCCTTTATTAAACTTTGCATATATCACATTCTTACAAGTTGAAAGTTTATATCAATCTTGTATAAAAGAGGTCTGCTGCCACCATTTTTCTAACGACATTTGTTCATTTTGTGTCTCTCTGTCACATGTTGGTAATTCTTGCAATATTTCAAGTTTTTTCATTATTATTGTATTTGTTATGGTGATCTGTGATCAGTAATTATGACCCACTGAAAACTCAGAACTAGTTTACTTAAGGTATATACCTTGTTTTTTCTTAAAGGCATAATGCTTTTGAACAGTGCAGTATAGTGTTTATTTTTTATATGCACTGGGAAACATAATTTTTTATTTGCACTGAGAAACCAAAAAAAAATAATAATAATAATTTGACTTAGTTTATTGAGATAATCACTTTATTGAGGCGGTCTGGAACAAAACCCACAAGACCTCTGAAGTTTATCTCTACGGTACTATATACATAAAAGTTGCTAAGAGAGTAGATCTTAAAATTCCTTACCATACATGCATAAAAAACAGTGGCAACTATATGAGATAGTAGATGTATTAACATTTTTATGTAGATTATATTGCAATACAGATGTATGCCAATTTATCAAATTGTACAAAATTTACACAATGTTAAAAGTTTGCAATGTTATAAGAAATCATTTCTTATATTTATAAATTATAATATGTCGATTATTTTTCAATAAAGCTGGAAAAAACTTTTTGTAGAATTAATCTATTTTTCAAAAAAGGAAGTAAGGAAGTAGAAACTGCATCTAACTCTGAAATAATCGAATATAAAATCCATTTTAGTTCTATACACTGGGACAAAAACTATTACTTAGTTTACAATGAAGGAGTACTTAGGAAGCATGAAGGATGGTCTATAAATAAGGCTGAAAGAGCTCAGTTTTAAGGTTTAAATTTAAAATCTTCTTTTGAAATACTAAACTGACCACCCAGTTTTCCAAACATAAATGTCTTAACTGCATGAATTTATTTCATACAACTCTATCATCTAGTTTCATAAGAAAGCAGCATGCAAATTTTGAATAAGACAGACTTGCTTAAGTTTCTTTATGTTCAACAGTAAAGGATACTTCCCTAAAAAGAAGAAAAATCAGCGTATTTATTATGATAATTATTATTCATAATGAGATTCATATTGAATTAGGGAATATATATCCTCAGAGGGGTTAAAGTAAAATGAAATTTATTTTGGTAAATGTGTCTATGAATAGTCAATACAATGCCTCAATATAAATGAATATTATCATTTTGAACAATTTAATTACTATTATTAGAATTTATTATAAGTATAAAAATAGCTATCATTTTAGCATGGAATATGAGACTCTCATGCTCCATGCTTCATCACATCCACACAACAATTCTGCATAATAAGTATTATCATCACCATTTCATGGGTGAAAACACTGAGGCTAACACATTTAGATAACTGGTTTATGATTACATGGCTAGTAAGGATGCATCACACTAATTTAGGCTTTATGATTTCAGAATTGTACTCTTTCCACTGCACATTCTATTACTCTGTAAATACTTGGCTTGTTTTCATTTAGTTCTTTAATTGTATTCATGTGGTGATGGCTTAAAGCTTCATTTAAAGGAAGCTTAAAAAATTCATTTAACCAAAAGCTCCCAAGAATTAAAAATGTCATGGATATCATTAGTTAATGGGTAACTATATATTTTCCACTCTAGTGAGATAACAATCAGAGTATTTTTCTAAGTTTTAGTCTCTGAGTGTTCAAAAGGACTTTGTTAAAATAGAAATATTTAGACAAAGGTGATCAAAAGTCTGGATCAGGTCACCTTAAGATAAATATTAGGAAACTGAGGAAACAAATGGAGATTTGAACACTGAGCTATGATATAATGAATGGTTTAAAGTATTTAGTAGAGCATAGAAAAGCCCTTTAAAGCCTGGGCTTAGCCTAGCATTGCAGCTTCTGGGATATCTCTCTATCTATCATCTACCTACCTATCTATCTATCTAGATATAAATTTGAAAACTTTTTCAACTTAAAGATTTTGAGAAATAGAACATAATTAGCACCATAGAAGATCTGTTTATGATAACAACCTAGCCCCTCCTCCCAGTTTGTTAATATTCTCTCTTATTTAATGTAACATTGTGCAAATAGACCACTACTGATCTGCCATTATAAATGAAATAACTATAATCATCTGTTTGCATATCCTGGTGAAAATATTCATTTAGTTCCATGTTGTATTTCTAGGAATGGACCAAATTTTTTTTTTAATTTTTAAGTTTTCTAAATATTGTCCAACTTACCTCATATGTTTTTATTATGTGCACTGTCATTCCTTCACATTCTTGCAAGACATTTTCACTGTTGCCCAATATGGTAAGTGTGTAATAGTATGTCATTCCAGGTTTTCATTTATTTTTAATTTAATTTAATTGAATTCCAGATTCATAATAAAGATAAACAGTTTTTATATATGAGTGGCCATTTGGATTACCCTTTCTGTAAAGTACATGCTCAAATCTTTTGATATCTTAACATTGTGTCATACTGATTTCTTGAAGAGTAGATTTTCTGAATGAACTTTTAGCTGTGTAGGTCTTCTCTATTTTATTATGAACTTGTTTTCATTTCAAAATCTTTATATTTATTTTCATAAACTGCTTTTATTTTGTTTTGTCTATTATCTATCTATCTATCTATTTATTTGCAAGCAAGAGAGCGAGCGAGCAAGTGAGAGCATAGGGAGGGATAGAAAAAGAAGGGAAAAGAATCTTAAGCAGGCTCCAGGCTCAGCACAGAGCCCAACACTGGGCTCTATTTCACAACCCTGACATCATGACCTGAGCCAAAATGAAAGAAAGAAAATAAAAATAAGGTGTTAAAAAAAAAGGAAAAAGAATTGGAGGTTTAATTAAGTGAGCCACCCAGGCACCCCTGTGGTATCTTAAATTAGCTGTCATATCTTTAAAGTTCTAGAGTATCCATTTAATTCATTTATAAAATCTTTCTCAATATCATTTTTAGTTTCAGTTTTTTGTTCAATTTGCTTCCCCTCTCATTTCTTTGAGCAGAGTAATCAAGCCATTTTACAATCTTTATTGATCATTTTAACATCATACTTAATCCCATTTTGTCTATCAAATATTGTTAATGGTTTTTCTCTGTGTGCTCTGTTACATTTTGCTATGTTCAAGGCATTATATTTGAAACTCTTATTGAGTAGGGATAATTAAGAGCTATAATAATGGTATGGTCCTCCTTGGCAGGATTTTCTCTTAGATCTGAGACTCTACAAGACAATCATATTCCAAATTCAGTGATTGACTTTCTCAGTTTACACAGAAGGCAAGGTAGGCTATAGTCTTATTTCTGCTTCTCCTTGTGCTTTGGGGATCTCAACTTAAATTTGGGTTGTACCAAAGTTTTCAAATTTGATTGCTGCTGGATTTTGAATTTTGTTTCTCTAGTATCAAGTGTCTAGTAAAAACACAGTTCAGAGTGTTTTAGCAGTTTCAAATGCTCTCATAGCTAAAATGGCTTCAGGCATATATCTCTAGACTCTCATTGTGTTTCGTATTTTGACCCAGTAATCCCTCACTTATTTTTATAATCATTCTGATATTTTTAACTTTAAAAGCTATTTTTGTCTGGATTTTTAAGTTGTCTTAAGTAGGAGTTTTTAGATCACCATTACTAGAAGCAACAACAAATATACATGAAAATTTCTGCAGTAGTTTATCACATCTTTATGGCTTTGAACTTCCATAAGCCGAGGCATCCTTCTCTAATCACTTAGGCTAACTCCAATTTACCCTTTAAAACAACACAAGAATTGCTTCATTTAAGAACATGTTCAGGGATGACTCTTCCCCACTGTTCTTACCAACATTCCCACACACTCTTTGCTACCCACACCTTGTTTATGAACTTTCATTAGGTATATCAGCGTCACCAGAATTTTGCTCTATTGTATTTTTGTCCTTTAGAGCTCTAGTTAAATATGAATTCCATAGAATGTCTGTCCCTTTTCTTTCAAACCTGGGTTAGTTATTTCTTCTCATTCTTTGTCAGAAGCTACTTTATTAGAGAAACTTACAGCTGTATTGTGACTTTGGAGCCTTTACAGTTTTTTGACTGGAAAAATCAAGCATCCCTGAGATTTTTACGCAGCTTTCTAGCTGATATTATTCAGAAATCTGTTCAACACAGACTTTTTAAAGAAGCCCCTTTCAGACCACTCAGTTACAAAACCTCTTCTCAATCACTGCTCTTTTAAAAATGTGCTTATTTAGTTCAAATATGCATCACTATTAAAGAAAAACCAGTACGATTTTTTTCTTTTTAAAGTTGGCTTACCTATTATCTATCTCTCCCATTAAAATGATTCCTCTGCGCTGGGGTTTTGTTGTGCTCATCTTAGGCCAGGCACTCAATAAATTGTCTCTGAATGATTGAATTTTTTGACTCCCTTGCCAGATTCTCAACTTCATGAGGCCAAGGATTGTTGTATTCAGTCCTTCTTTATCCTCAATGTCTGTTAAAATTCAGTCACTTACGTGAGTAATGGGAAAAATCACAGAAAGAAAGAGTTAAAACTACAGAAAAACCCCGTAGGTTCAATAACACAAAGCTTTCTAAAATTATTTAGCCCAAGAATTGAATACTGGTTGCACATTGGATTTTTTTAAATGGTATTGAATTTAATTTAAATGGAAATAATTGAATGGTAGAATTATAAAAAAAAATTATAAAAGCAACTTGCTCCTTAAAGTAAGAATTATATAGGGCATCTCTTCTAGAAGCAAAATTTTCAAATGTCAAACATCTGAAAGCATAGAAGGAGAAGTAAGAGTGTGAATTGTACTTCAATGCTCTTTTCTTTATATTCAGCAAACAGCTTCATTCACACCTTTCCAGTTTTTTCAACTCTTTTGACAAAGCCTTCAGAGGAGTTACTGCTGATGACCACCATCACAGCCTGACAGGAGAAATTTTATAAAGAAAAATAATAGCATGTTTTTCCCAAATTGTTAAGGATATCGTGAAGCTCTGTTGGATTCAAAGGAGGAATGTGCAATTCCATGCTATATATAATAATAACTTATTATAATAGTGGCTTTGCAATTTTTCAGATATATCCATTTACTGAAACCACTATCAAATAAACAAAAACAAACAAATTAACAGGGGTTTGAGACAGGAATTATCTAATCTAAAAATAGCACATGTTCACAGAATACACAACACATACCCCAAGTACAACTCTAGGTTTCAAGTAATAGTCAAAACAATAGTAAACATGATTCAGACCCTACCAGTCAAATCATAAATGGGACCTTAACTGTAAATACTTATCTTTAGATCAAAGCGGGTAATTGGGTGCTGAAGATACATTATAGAATATGTTATAGAACTCCTCTGAAATGAGTCATTTATTCCATCACTTTTCCTGCACAGCTGCTGACCCATGTTTTGGTTCCTGGAAATAGCTGCTACCCTGTCATACTTCTTAAAAGCCCATATATTGATAACTCTATTCATTCCTCCATTCCTCTGTGACTGTCACTGTATTAAAATGTGGAGTCAGCTGACTCACTTGTGGTGGTAATAAAGTAGATGAGTTTGCAAAGTATTTTGTTATTTCTAAAAATGCAAAAACCAAATTACATTGAAATCATAAGGGGTTTTTCAGGCAGAGCTGTAGGATGTGGTTTCTTGTGTAATCCACAGAGATTAGCTCCAACACATATTTAAACTCTCCTCTAGGAGCAACCTTAGTGGTAAAACAAGAAGATAAACAGATGTATACACACCCTGGCACAAAATTATCTCTTATGTTTGGCTTCCTAGTCTCCTCGTGTTACTTATTTATCTTAACTTCTCTCTGAAATCAGGGAACACAGAATCTCAATCAGTTGACATTTTTCTACTGAATTACCCAATAGTCTGATCATACCCCTAAGACTTTTTTAAATTATTTCACTCATAATCCCAAATCTGCTTTGCTTCCTCATCTTAGTACACTGTAATTTGATTTCAAAATGAGGACAGTTGTCAGTAATGCCACATTCATTCATCTATTTTACAATTCCATGTACTTAGAACTATGAAGATATGTTAATAACATCCATTCCAATAAGCCACCCTAAATTTATTATCATGAAACAAGACCTCAAGAAAGAGAATTCAAAATCATCCATGTATTTTCAAGGTATTGCAATAAAGCCTTTATCAATAGACTTCCCTGTGCACATGGTGGTCAAATTGCAGGTGAAAACCAGCCAGATCTATTACAAGCTTTCTCATGGCTTCTAGGTAACCCAAGTGAGCCTTTATTGATACTGGGAAGGGATAAAGCAGGGAAGGGATAAACAGTGATGTAAGAATTGGCTAGACAAAAGTATGACTCTCATTACAAAGTGACTATTTTAAAGCAAAAGAGCCTGTTGGGAATATTGTTTTATAAAATAGTGGTTTTTTAATTAACTTTTTAAAATTCAATTAGATAACATATAGTGTACCATTAGTTTCAAATGTAGATTTCAGTTATTCATCCATAGCATAAAATAGCTAAAGCTCAGTACTTACTGTTATAGCTTCTTGAAAGCAGAATTTTAACCCACTGAGCCACCCCGGCACCCTTGAAAGCAGAATTTTAGATTATATTTTCTGATTACTTCCATGTAGTACAACACTTTCCTGCCAGCAACCTTCAAAACATACTGTTGGTTAGAGGAATTTCTTTAATAATAAATAAATAGGAATTTATGTAAATTTATAAATATATAAAATAAATAGGAATTTATTCAAATTTATTTAAATATTGCACACTGATTCATTGTTCATAAATAAGGTGATGATATTATAGCCATTATTTGGTAGCACTGATATTTCATTTTCTTTTTACTTCTCAGTGCATTCTCTTTGCACAAAATAGATATATATTTTAAAAGAATCTGAATCTGTGGCAAACTTTTAAAAAACCCTATACAGTAGAGTTTATCATTTTAAGTAATCTCAATTATCTTCCTCAATTGTGATGGTATATCCTTCTATCTAGGCCAGATATTGTATGAGGGATTTGAAGAGACATACTTTTCTAAATTTCACTTTTCTCATTGGCAAAATGCTGATCATGATCCTACAATAAAATACACTTAAATTTTTGGATGAAAATTTATTTATTTTTTTAAGACTTTATTTCTTTATCAGAGAGAGTGGGCGAGAGAGTAAGCACAGGCAGAAAGAATGGCAGGCAGAGGCAGAGGGAGAAGCAGGCTCCTGGCCGAGCAAGGAGCCCGATGCGGGACTCGATCCCAGGACGCTGGGATCATGTCCTGAGCCAAAGGCAGCTGCTTAACCAACTGAGCCACCCAGGCATCCCTTTTGATGAAAATTTAATCTGTATAAACAATATATTTGCTGTAATGCGTGGTTTATGGAAAACATCTTATTTAATTATAAGCAACAACAGTATTAGAAATTAAGTAAATATGTCTATAATATTTAAAGTTTTAACACATAATTCCAGTGATTTGCCTTATTTTCTCAAATCCCTTTACCACTTTCATTGACAGAGTCAAATGTACTTTTTCTACCAGTAGGCAACTCTTTGTCTTTTGTCAGAAAGATGGCCTTGTGAATTATTTATAATAGAGATATTAGCAATAATAATAATAATAATAAATAGCAATGAATATGTTTAACAAGTTTTCTTAACTAATTAGGGTTCTTAGACATCAATTAGAGGAACCACCTCTGGAAAGCAAATTAATCTGCAAGACATTCCAGAATTAACAAGTCAGTCAGATACAGGGCTGTCCGCAAACTGAAAGGTGAAGCAAAAGGACTAGGTTTGGAAAATAGGTAATGACAGTGAAAAAAATGATCAAATTTTTGGGCAAAATAAATTCTTAGGTGTCCTTTCAATGGAGTCCTGGGCTTTATGTAGCAGAAACTCTGGAGATTATCTCAATCCATTGGAGTCACCCCGTTTATTAGCTTGCTATTGACAAAGTTATTTACAAACTCTAGAGCAAGAGGTTATAATGTAGAAAACTGATGGTAATGCACAAGATTCTTGTTAACAATAATGCAAGTTAGTGCGTTTTCATTAGAAAACATAAATTCTATATCCCAAATTATGGGCCCAGAGCACTTCTGCTGCACAACTCTGCTTATATCCCAAATAACCATGTGAACTAGTTTTAATATCTGCTTCTCTTATTAATTTTTGAATAAAAATTCTTGACACAAGTATTTTATAATTGTGTGATAATCATGCATTTAATTTCTTGGAGAACAAAACACCTTAGAAGAGAAATGGAAAAACATTTCAACACCTTTATTTTAAGATTCTATAGACAAATGGTCATCAAATTGGTAAGATATGTAAGACTTGAACAAAATTATCAACTAACTAGATATGCTTTATATTACAGAACACTCCCAACAACCGCAGACTACATATATCTTAAGCCATGATTTTCTTTGCAAAGGTCAACATTGATAATGTTCTAGTCATACCTCCGTGTACCAGGAAAGAAGTAGCATATTTCTTGAAAGACGCAGCTATCAAAGCTCCATTGGGAAACCATAAAGATGGAGAAGGGATTTGCAAATTATATATCTGATAATGGACATCAACTCTGATTATTAAAAAATGAATAAAAATAAAATACCTTACTTAACCAGAGTATCCAATTTTACATGTGAAGAAAATTATTGAAGAGACATGTCACCAAAAGGATATAGATGGCTTATAAGCATATGACAAATTTCTCAACATTTAGACATTAAAGAAATACAAATTAAAATCATAATGAGACATGCTTACATATCTATTAGAATGGCTAAAATTAAAAGGCTAATTGTAATTCGTCTGAGCTAGATTGAGAAGTGACAAAAAATCTAAACTGTTGTTGGCATATATCATGATACCACCACTTTGGAAAATAGTTTGAAAAATTTTTTAAATGCAAAATATGTTGCAGTTACACGAATAGCCATTTTACTACTAGGCATTTAACCAAGAGAAACAAACCCTATGTTCGTACAAGAACTTGTATATGAATTTCATAGCAGCTTTATTTTTAAGAATTGGAAACAGTGAAATGTTCATCAATGTCCATCAATAGAGCAAAGACAAATTATGATCTATTCATTAAAGAGAGATTACTATTCAACATCAAAATGAACTATTTACAATTGGAGATTCTCAAAGTAATGGTGCTGAGAAAATAAAAGCTAGGCAATAAATAGTATATACTGTGTGATTCCATGACTATAAAAGAATCTAGAAAATACAAATTTATATATAGTCACAGTCATCAAATATATTGGTGTGATTTTAGTGCCTTCTTCTGTGCTCCCATAGCTTCCTACACTTGGATCTCTGAGCATTTGTTACACCATGTGAAAATATGAACTCTTTTTCTTTATTCTGTCTTACTAGAATAAGAATCCTTGAAATTTTATGGACATTTGAACTCTCAGTTATAAGCAGAAATTCTATCACACAGTAAATTTCCAAATATAAAGGCCAGAGTTTTACAATGACTTCTAAGCTTTTACATGATCTAGCCACTCATTTAACCTCTGTGACCTCTTTCCCTGCTACTGTTCAGTCCCTCACAGTGGCCTCCTTGCTATTCCTCAGATATGCCAGGCACGATCCAACCTTATGGCCTTCAAGATACCAATTCCTTTGTCTAGAGTGACCTTATTGCTGATAGTTCAGGGCAAATTCATCACCTTTCCCTACCTTTGTTCAATTGTCAGGTTCATTTAACTACCCTGATCTTCCTATTAAAATTTTTAACTCCCCATCCCCTGCCTAGCAACCTTGATTTTTCTCACCCTGATCGAATTTTCCTTTTCCCCCATTGTACTCATCATTTTTGAATACACTATGCAATTTATATTAAGGTTTATAGCTTTTAATTGTCTCACCCATTAAAATAAAAGTTCTACAAAGCCAAGTATTTCATTTACCAGTGTAGTCTGAAGTAATATCTGCCATATAATAAGTTCAGGAGACAATTGGTATATTTCAGAAAAAATTAATGTTGAGAGTATACTGAATTTCAGAAGTCATTTCAATATTTTTTCCAAAAATAAACTATGTGAAACGTACCTTAAATTTACTTTCAAAATATATTATAGCATATAATGGACAAAATAAGATAAAATGAGACAAAAAACAGCAAAATAAGACAAAAGCCTTAAAGAAACAATCATATAAATAACCATTTCAAACCTACTTAAAAATTGCATAATACCACACTCCTAGATCCTCTCTGAATGCTCTAAAATAACCCTTCAAAGGAATTACGTTTTTAAAAATAACAGATTTTTTGGCAAATAATTTAATAAAAGTTTCATTCATCTATGTAGATCATAAAAATGTTTTTAATAAGCATGAAATGATAACTCTGAAGTGTGCTAAAATGAAACCACCTGCTAAGTGTGAGAGAACAAAAATAAACATCATTTTTCCAAATAAGAGGAATTTATTACCTTTGAATCAAAGCATGTGGATTTATTCAAACTGGCAATAAAGGAATATGGAAACACAATCCATAGAAAGTCATATTTAGTTTTCTAAAAGACTTCATAGTAAAGAGTATATATTTTTGAAATGCTACATAATGCTACATAATGACAAGATGACAGGTTGTGACAAATAGCATTTTAAAAGCTCTACACATAATGGAAAGGAAGGTGTCATTCCCTATAATTTTATATATGTCATTAATATACTATATCTTGATACAACAATACCAAACAGATGTATATCAAAGACTAAATCATTTTTAATGGAACATAATAATTTGAACCTACATCTATTAATCATTTTTTTTCGATCTAACATTTATACTCTCGCTAAACATTTTATCAGTTGTCGACAAAATTTAAAAAAAATAGGATAAAAAGTTGTGTTTGGAGAAGTAGCTTTTCTTTGAAATTTGCATTTAAATGAAAATATTTGCTGATATTTTCAAAACTTTAAATGTAATTTTATATATATCTGACCTATCAGATGATATAAAATTTTTGGAGAAAATATGACATAGTTTTTTGATCTTGGTTGAAGGTATTAATAAAGAGCAAATGTTTGTATTTTTTGTATTGTGATATCTTAGTTAATAAACATGAATAACTGGTATAAAATAAGTTTTTAAAAAAATTTTATTTATTTCCTTGACAGAGATCACAGGAAGGCAAAGAGGCAGGCAGAGAGAGAGGAATGGAAGCAGGCTCCGTGCTGAGAAGAGAGCCCACTGTGGGACTCAATCCCAGGAACCTGGAATCATGACCTGAGCCGAAGGCAGAGATTTTAACCCACTGAGCCACCCAGGCGCTCTAAAATATGTTTTTTTTTCCTTTTTTTAAAGATTTTATTTATCCATCTGACAGAGAGAAATCACAAGTAGACAGAGAGGCAGGCAGAGAGAGAGAGAGGGAATCAGTCTCCCTCTGAGCAGAGAGCCCGATGTGGGACTCGATCCCAGGACCCCGAGATCATGACCTGAGCGAAGGCAGCGGCTTAACCCACTGAGCCACCCAGGAGCCCTAAAATATGTTTTCTTTTAATATAGAATCATAGTTCTTGCAAAAATATGGAACTAGCTGGAACTGAATGCCTCCTTCAAGGTCAGCTCTGGAGAAATTATGCAAGTGTAATATAGAACTATTTCAGATATGAACCAAAAACAAAGAAATGATGATAAATTCCTTAAAAGACTCAAAGTTGCTCTTGACTGGTATGTTTCAAGCTCTATTCCTGGTTTGAGGACAGTTTTTAACAGGCCTGTCACTGTAGAAATCAGCTGGATGTTTAGAGGCTATCAGAACTGTACAAAAACCTTGAAGGGGTAAAGACTTGAAAATTCTTTAGAGAGATTAGCTCCCTAAGGCATTATTCATCCACACATTTTCCTCCAAACAATTAAGGCTGATGGATGAGGGGCACCTGAGGGGCTCTCTCATCACGTGGGTGGTGGGTTAAGCCTCTGCCTTCATCTCAAGTCATGGTCTCTGGGTCCTGGGATCCAGCCCCACATCAGGCTCTGATCAAAAGGAAGACTGCTTCCCTCCCTGCTTGCCTGTCTCTCTGCTTACTTGTGATCTCTCTCTCAATCTCTCTCTCTCTCTATGTGTCCAATAAATAAATAAAATCTTATTAAAAAGGCTGATGGATGCTAAGTTATGAAAACGGCTCCCTCCAAATGATGCTTCTTCATAAGGATTTAAGAATTTAACATTGTAAGAATTTAAAATTGAAACTTGATTGTAGGATTTATCTTATAGAATAACATCAAGTGATGGCAGTTATTATTAGTTCTGAAGTATTTGTGATTCTGAATTCTTGGCCTCATTAGTAAATTTATTTTTAATAAAGTATTATTTAATATATAATAATATATATAATATACTATATATAACATATATATAGTATATAATAAATTCATCCATTTATTTATTATTTATTTATTATTATTATTATGTATTTATTTATTAACTCAAACACAAGAAAATGAATGACCTGATTGAAAAATTGGCAAGGACTGGAACAGACACCACACTGAAGAAGATTTTGAGATGGCAATAATGATATGAAAAGATGCTGTGATGATCCACAGCATGTCTAATTAAGGAATTGTAAATTAAAAGAACAATGAGGGGCGCCTGGATGGCTCAGTGGGTTAAGCCACTGCCTTTGGATCAGGTCATGATCTCAGGTCCTGGGATCGTGTTACACGTTGGGCTCACTGCTCAGCAGGAGCCTGCTTCCCTTTCCCTCTCTCTCTCTCTCTGACTGCCTCTCTGTCTTCTTGTGATCTCTCTCTGTCAAATAAATAAAATCTTTTTAAAAAATAAATAAATAAATAAAACAATGATATATCACTACACATCTATTAGAATGGCTAAAATCCAAAATACTGACAACATAAAATGCTTTTGACGATGAGGAACAAGAGAAACTCTCATTCATTCTGGTGAGAACACCAAAATGGTGCTACCCTTTGGAAGACAGTTGGGCAGTTTCTTACAAAACTAAACATATTCTTACCATATGATCCAGCAATCGTGCTCCTTGGTACTCACCCCAAAGAGCGAAAACTTTGTGTACACAGAATCCTGCATATAAACCTGTGTTTGTAACAGCTTTACTTATAAGTGCCAAGAGTTGGAAGTAACCAAGATGTCCTTCAGGAGGAGAATGGATAGATAAACTGTGGTCCATTGAAACAATGGGATATGATTCAGCGATAAAGAGAAATGGCTATCAAGCAATGAAAAGACATGGAACAAACTTAAAATCCGTCATAATAAGTGAAAGAAGTCAATTTGAAAAAGCTTCATGTTGCATGTTTCCAGCTATATGACCTTCTAGAAAAGGCAGAACTATGCAAATGGTATAAAGGTCAGCGGTTTGTAGCAGTTAGGAGAGGAGGAGGATGAACAGGCAGAGCACAGAGGATTTTTAGGCCAGTGAAAATGTTCTGTATGATATGTAAGATATTTTAGATACATATCGCTACACAGTTGTCAAAATGTATAAGATACTATACCAAGAGTGAACTCTATGAGAAAAGGTTTTTTAAAGATTTTATTTATTTACTTGACAGGCATCAAAGCAGGCAGAGAGGCAGGCGGGGAAAGCAGGGGTTGGAGGAAAGCAGGCTCCCTGCCAAGCAGAGAGTCTGGTCTGGGGCTCGATCCCAGGACCGTGAGATTATGACCTGAGCTGAAGGCAGAAGCCTTAACCCACTGAGCCACCCTGGTGCCCCACCAAGAGTGAACTCTAATGTAAACTGTGGACTTTGGGGTGATAATGATGTGTCAGTGTAGGGTCAGTGAGCATGAAAAATTATCACCGTGGTACAGGATGTTGATAATGGGGAAGGCTGTGTGTATGTGGGGAAAGGGAATTTTACTTTGACCCCAAACTACTCTAAAAAATGCAGTCTGTTAAAAAAAACTTTATAATGCAATATAATACAAAACAAGAATGCATATCAAGAGAGAAATAATGTTTAAAGGGAACGAAGAACTTCAGTAATGTGTACCTAGGGATTTTGATTGCACATTTGTAGGAAGTTTACATTGTCATTAGCAATTGTTTATCTGTGAAGTAGAAGTAACATAAAGAGTGATGAAAACTCAAAAACGCAACACTAAAAAAATGCCATCTATGGGCTCTTAAAAAATGGAACAAAATTTGCTTGGCTTTTTATGCGTTGTGGGGAATGAAGGGACAGAATTTAAATTCAGCTTTATAAAAGATTGGATAATATGTTTCTACAAAGAAGGCTCCTCTGAGTAACATAGAAATGGACATGGTAGCAGAAAGTGGAAAAAAGGTTACATCTCTTGTGAGCTCACGTTCTCTGAAACCCTGTCACTTAGTGGAGACAGTAACTGTTCGATGAGAGCAAATGGTAGTCTTTCAGATTCCCGGGATTTTCACTAAGAATCGTGAATGGATTTTTTAAAAAATATATGAAGAATGTCTACAGTGCAAGTACCTGCAAATAACTGACATTTTGGAGAGAATATTTTAATCAGCAGAGAAGGTAAAAATGAAAAAAGTTCCACAATCAGAGTAAACATATGGGATTAAAAATAAAAGATAAAAAAATTTTTTTAAAGGACTTTAAACAAAAGTCCTTTTAAGAGACAGTTGGCTGTTTAAACCAAAAGTACAACTCACTAAGAGAATCACCGCATTATTTATTGGGGTAGAAGGACCTGGAATGTGGAAAGGCCCATTCTGCAGAGGAAAAAATAGAATCACTAACAGGCCTCATGCCTTGCACAGCCAGTGGCTAGAATCCCTGCCTCATGAGACCCTGTGCTAGAAGGCCGCTAGAACCATCTCAACTATATTAGTCTATCTTGGAAGCCACAAGTGTTTGCCCAGTTAAGAGCACGGTAACAATAAGTCACGTTAAGTTATAATGATTATAGATACCTTTAAAAGCCTTGTCAAGTTCCTTTTTGAGTAACCCTCACCCCACCCTTAGAGAAATTTATCTGTGGTTCACCTCTTTGAAATACCTCATTGTTGTTCCACATTTACTATAGCCAAAAAAAAAAAAAAAAAAAAGCTTTTTATTAACAAAGTGTTCAAAGGGGGCGCCACTGTAAACAATGAGAGTTTTCGCTGCCGGGACAGTTTTGTTGCAGAAACAGCTGAAAGCACTCAGGTCAGACAGAGCCAAGGGCTGGAGGGATTTTTAAAATTACAAAAACCGAACCAAATCAAACCAAAACAATAATCAAAACCAATGGCCAAGATTTCAAAATTGCTACTAAAGGTATGACATTCTCCTAAGACATGTGAGTGACTTGATCAATATATTTATATATTTATATTTGAAGAAGGAACTATTTGATGCAGCAAATCCACGTTGATTAAAAATGACCAGATATGGGGGCTCCTGGGTGGCTCAGTGGTTTAGGCCTCTGCCTTCGGCTCAGGTCATGATTTCAGGGTCCTGGGATGGTACCCCACATTGGGCTCTCTGCTCAGCGGGGAGCCTGCTCCCCCGCCCTCTCTCTGCCTGCCTCTCACCTACTTGTGATCTGTCTGTCAAATGGATAAATAGGATCTTTAAAAAAAGAATTACTAGGTGTGAAATATTCGAGGGTATGGGAAGGAAAATGATTTCACCTGATCTGACTAGGAAGTGGTTGAAGCCTGAATTAAAGTGCTATAAAAAGAGTAAAGACCTGGGAATTATATGGGGAAAAAATCCCTAGAAAAACAATAATAACTGGCTGCACTTTATTGATCCAGATCCTGCGGTAGGCAAAGAAGAGCTGGTTTTAGCCAGAGGATGATCTCCGTTTGTCTTCATGATCTGGCATTTCCTGCAAGCCAGGCATGGGGCTCTGCACTAGAGCTGCAAATGCTGGGGGGCCCTCACTGTCCCTTTACTCTTCTCAGCGGGACAACGGGCATGTCCATGGTGCAGTGTGACAGGTTTTACCACAGGGAGATAAAAGACTGCCAAGGGTAGGTTGGAGCTGGGAAAAGCCACTTAGGAACAGATTTTCAGGGGAGGTGATAGACAAGAGCAAAGCGAAGAATGAGGATGAGTGTGTTAAGTTTCAAATTGCCAGGAGGCAGCACAGTGCATTCGGGAATCTACAGCAAGTTCATGACTACTGACAGCTGATCTGGCAGCATCACCTGGGGATGGAGGCTGAGCCCCGGGGTTAACACTGGGGGTGAGATGGTTTGTATACTATGCCGAGGAGGTGAGGTACTACACTGTGGGGGCACAGGGAGCTACCAGAGGAATTCAAATATTAGAATCGTAACCATAGTAGAGTATTTAATTGCATCCTAGCTTTCATCAAGGGTAAGATGCACTATAGTTTATGTTCGACTAAGAAAGAGAAATGCTGTCAGTTAAACTAGGATATGTCATCAAGTGCAAGGTGAGTGCCACCTTAAGAGATATTAGAATGGGGGGGGAGGACAAATCTTAGAACAAGTAAACTGTGGTACTAGAATAATTAAGAAAGTTCGAACTCTTGGATCAACAAAAAAAGTGATTATTGCATCCCATGTGCCCCAAACTATATTAAGTCTTAGAACAAGAGACATTCTCATCTTGATGCCTCGCAGCTGTTAGACCCAAGGTACAGAGGGCAGTAGCCAACGACCAGCAGGCCCCAAGTGCCATGTGCAGACTCTAAGAGCAACTGCATTTGAGAGAGGAAACAGTTGAGAGTGGGCTTTCTGAGGTAGAGAATTACTAGCTGGGAAAGTAGGAAAATTGACACAGAATCGGAATTGATGCCCCTACATGACAGAGTTGGTGAAACTTCCCTTCTCAGAGATCTTGAGGCTCCTCAGAAATGTATTTTTCATTTTAGACGGAACTTTCAGGATAAATATGATGTGTTTGAGTTCCTGGTTCTCTCATCAAGACTGTTTCTTAGGCTTCACTGGCACAAGAAAAAGGTTTTGATAGTCCAGGGTAAATCCTGACAAAAGCAAAGCACGGTATCTATGAAATCTAACCACTCAGAAGAGAACAACAGATAAAAGGCCAGGCCGACCTGACCCTGCAGGATAGGTAAGGTTGGTCCGGTAACAGGGGTAGAGGGGACTTGCCCATCTCCTGCTAGAAGAGCTAGAGAAGAACCCTTCTGGAGACCCACCAGGAGAGGAGAGCAGTAGGTGCTGATGATGAAGAATATTTTAATCAGCAGAGAAGGTAAAAATGACAAAGTTCCAGGATCAGAGTAAACATATGGGATTAAAAAATAAAAAATAAAAAAAAGATTTTTTTGAAAGAACTTTTTTTTTAAAGAAATTTAAACAAAATTCCTTTTTAAGAGACAGTTGGCTGTTTAAATCAAAATTAGAACTCACTGAAAGAATCGCCGCATTATTTATTGGGGTAGAAAGGACCTAGAATGTAGAAAGACCCATTCTGCAGAAGAAAAAATAGAATCACTAACAGGCCTCATGCCTTGCACAGCCAGTGGCTAGAATCCCTGCCTCATGAGACCCTTTGCTAGAAGGCCGCTAGAACCATCTCAACTATGTTGGTCTTTCTTGGAAGCCAACAAGTGTTTGCCCAGTTCAGAGCAGGGTAACAATCAGTCACGTTATGTTATAATGATTGTCGATATCTTTAAAAGCCTTGTCAAGTTCCTTTTTGAGTAACCCTCACCCCACCCTTAGAGAAATTTATCTGTGGTTCACCTCTTTGAAATACCTCATTGTTGTTACACATTTAAGACACAATGAAGAAAAAAAAATTGACAATTTGTTCCAGATTTTAAAAGTCACTTGCCATTCAATCCAAATTGTGAGTTTGATCGGTTACCGAACACTTTATAATGCACCCCGGTAATTTTACAGAGATTATTTTTTTCTTACCAATTCTTGATTATTCTGTCTTGCAATGCAGAGAAAGCTAACTAATTTAAAATAAACTTCCGTTAATTTTGATTGTTATAAACTTAAAATTGATTAATTTCCATATACAGAGTATAAATGTTCACAATTTACATTAAATATACATTCTGTGTATACCTTGGAAAAATTATACTGAAAATTGAAATTAAAATGATGTTGTATATAGCTGCAAGAAGCCACCTGTCCCATTTCATCTTACTATATAAGTTGTGTCAGGTAATTTATAAAATCCCTACTGCATAACAAATCTATTTTTTGTTGGAGTGGGTAGTAATGTTTGTTCTTATTTCTAAATAAGAGTTGGTCTATGAGTGCATCTGCAACTGTATTTTTCCTAAGTGGCTTCATGGTCTTGAACTGAGAAAGCTCAGAACATTAAACATCAAAATAATATAATCTGACATAATTAGACATCAAGGAAATGCAATTAAAATGACACTGAGATATCACTACACACTTATCATAATGGCTAAAATAAAATATAATGACAAGACCAAAAGAAAAAAATATAGCATTTGATGATACACAATGGCAAGTTGTACCATAACTTAACCATCTCAGACTAGTGTAGTGTTAAATTTGTTTTTCTAAGCAATGTTTTATGTCACTTACCACTTTTCAAGGATTTAAAGTGCTATCATTTTAATTAAAACTGTGAAATTTGGTCAGATTTAAATTTCAATTTATGTTAAAACATCCTGTAAACTGTGTTAAACTTTGACATTTGTTCCCTCTGTTCAGTGAATAACACTATATCATATTTTGAAAAATAAACTAATTTTCATTTTGAAAAATATCCCTTTTTCCTCTTATGGTAATTATTAATATGAATTAAGAGTAGAATTTGATATGGTTCCATATGACCATAAATACTTTATTGTATATTATCAAATTTAATAATGAATATAATGTACTTCTTTGGACAATTTTTAAAGACCAGTCTACTCTTAAAAAAAAAAAAAAATGGAGACGCACTTCTTCAGTTCAAACAAATTTCATTTTATTATATAACCTCAGACAAATTTCAACAAATCATAATTTATTAAAATTATGTCTACTTAAAAATCACACAGAAGAGTAAAACCATCAAAAATAAAAATAAACACACACAACACACACAGATCAGCCATGTATTGGCAAATCACAATTGCTGTAACAATACATTAGACATTTCACAGTTAAGGGCTATCAAAATTTCCATCAGTGACAAAAAGATTTGTATCCAAATGGACTGATTTTCCAGAATCCAAGAAAAAGTCTCCTAGGGTTTATATAAATATTTGAACAAATACTTCTTAAATTTAGGAAATTCAGAACATACGATTAAAGAATATTTGCAGTGCAGACTATATTCAATCCTTCCTTCAAAATGTGCCTTTGAGTACATAATTCTGTTTTCTCTATCTAAATTGAGCTGTCCTCCAAGGAAGTTTTCTAAAATGTGTGTCTGTGTGTGATAAATGTTCTAAGACCTAACACGCTTCATTGTATTTTTACTGTGCTCTCAAATTTAATCAATAATTTGGCTTGATGTATAATATGTAGTTTCAAATATCTTTTCCATCTATATAAACACCCAGCTGTCTCCTTTATATGCTATTACTATTGAGAATTCTGCTGTCAGTATTATTCTTGTACATTTTAGGTGATCTGTTTTTCTCTTGGGCATCATTTATGCTCTTCTCTGTTTTTGACCTTCTTAAAACTCACCATAATATATATGAGTGTTTTTTTTTTAAGATTTTGTTTATTTATTTGACAGAAAGAAATCACAAGTAGTTGGAGAGGCAGGCAGAGAGAGAGAGAGGAGGAAGCAGGCTCCCCGCCGAGCAGAGAGCCCCATGTGGGACTGGATCCCAGGACCCTGAGATCATGACCTGAGCCGAAGGCAGCGGCTTAACCCACTGAGCAACTCAGGCGCCCTATATGAGTGGATTTTTGTGTGTGTGGTTTTTGTTTTGTTTTGTTTCTGATTTCTCATGTTTGGCATCATTTTAAGTCTGGTATCTTTTATCTTTCTTTAATTCTCCAAAATTTATCTCAATACTTATTTAAATATTTTCTTTATTTTTTTCTCTTCTGCTGCATTTGGGCAGAAGTCATTAATTTGTTTGTTTGTTTGTTTTTCCCAACTCACTTATTCCTTTTACAGCTATATTCATCTTAGTCTCCATTTGTTGTATTCTTTATTTCAACAATTTTCACTTAATTTATACTCACAGTATAGTATCTTTCTTTTCTTTGTATATGTATATCATTATTTTATCATATACATTTAAGCTATTTTTTAAAATATTTTATTTATATATTTGTAAGTGGGAAATCACAAGTAGGCAGAGAGGCGGGAAGAGAGAGAGGAAGGGAAGCAGGCTACCTGCTGAGCAGAAAGCCTTATGTGGGCCTTGATCCCAGGACCCTGAGATCATGACTTGAACCGAAGGCAGCGGCTTAACCCACTGAGCCACCCTGGTGCCCCTTTTAAGCTATTTTTTAAAAGTACAGTCATTCTTTTGTTTTTAAGATTTTATTTATTTATTTATCTGACAGAGAGAGATCACAAGTAAATGGAGGGCAGGCAGAGAGAGAGAGAGAGAGAGAGAGAGAGAGAAGCAGACTCCCTGCTGAGCAAAGAGCCTGATGCAGGATTTGATCCCAGGACCCCGAGATCATGACCTGAGCTGAAGGCAGTGGCTTAATCCACTGAGCCACCTAGGCGCCCCTAAGGTATTTTTAAAATTCCTGTTCCAATAACACTTCGATTGCCATATAAAGTTAACCACATCATCTTTTTTAGGTAAGTAATTGTACTTTTTATGTGCATAGATATTTTGGTCCATGAGTTCAGCTCCTCTTAGGATCATCAAATCTCTGTAAAGTCTGGGTATGCTAAGATTTTCTAAGCAACAATAAAATACATTGAAACCTGGTAGCTTAATTATAATAATGTTTTCTTTCTCAATCATTCACAATAGCATTACATTCTGAGTAGCTTCCTTCTATTTTGCAGCTATAGTGTTTGGAGAAACTTGAATTGTGATATCACTGTGATAATGTGAATTAGTCAGGGTTTTTCAGAGAATCCGGAAGAGAAAAAAAAAAGGAAGATATTCTCCAGGGCCAACTCTAGAAGTGACTATTAAAACATCTGTCCAAATTCAATTGAACAAAACTCAGAAATGCCATCTCCAGTGAAATACAAAGGAGATTATATATAGTTCTGGGCACACACATCTCATTTGACCCAATGATGTACATCAATGAAAGACTGAAGGCCAATCACCACTCCATGGGAGAATTTAAAAATAAATTTACTAATGAGTCCAAGAATTCAGAATTACAAATACTTCAGAACTAATAATAACTGGCTTCAATTGATGTTATCCTGTAACATATATCCTATGATCAAGTTTCAATTTTAAATTCTTACAATTTTATATTTTAAATTCTTAAATCCTTATGAAGAAGCATCATTTGGAGGGAGCAGTTTTCATAATTTATCATCCATCAGCCTTTTTTTAAGATTTTATTTATTTATTGGACACAGAGAGAGAGATTACAAGTAAGCAGAGAGGCAGGCAAGCAGGGAGGGAAGCAGGCTTCCTTTTGAGCAGAGCCTGATGTGGGGCTGGATCCCAGGACCCAGAGACCATGACTTGAGATGAAGGCAGAGGCTTAACCCACCACCCACGTGATGAGAGAGCCCCTCCGGTGCCCCTCATCCATCAGCCTTAATTGTTTGGAGGAAAATGTGTGGATGAATAATGCCTTAGGGAGCTAATCTATCTAAAGAATTTTCAAGGCTTTACACCTTCAAGGTTTTTGCACAGTTCTGATAGCCTCTAAACATCCAGCTGATTTCTACAGTGACAGGCCTGTTAAAAACTGTCCTCAAACCAGGAATAGAGCTTGAAACATACCAGTCAAGAGCAACTTTGAGTCTTTTAAGGAATTTATCATCATTTCTTTGTTTTTGGTTCATATCTGAAATAGTTCTATATTACACTTGCATAATTTCTCCAGAGCTGACTTTGAAGGATGCATTCAGTTCCAGCTAGTTCCATATTTTGGCAAGAACTATAATTCTATATAAAAAAAGAACATATTTTTAGAGCGCCTGGGTGGCTCAGTGGGATAAATTTCTGCCTTCGGCTCAGGTTATGATTCCAGATTCCTGGGATTGAGTCCAACAGTGGGCTCTCTTCTCAGCAGGGAGCCTGCTTCCATTCCTCACTCTCTGCCTGCCTCTCTGCCTTCCTGTGATCTCTGTCAAGGAAATAAATAAAATTTTTTAAAAAACATATTTTATACCAGTTATTCATGTTTATTAACTAAGATACCACAATACATATAATACAAACAGTTGCTCTTTATTAATACCTTCAACCAAGTTCAAAAAATATGTCATATTTTCTCCAAAAATTTTATATCATCTGATAGGTCAGATAGATATAAAATTACATTTAAAGTTTTGAAAATATCAGCAAATATTTTTATTTAAATTCAAATTTCAAAGAAAAGCTACTTTTCCAAACACGACTTTTTATCTTATTTTTTTTAAATTTGTCGACAACTGATAAAATGTTTAGCTAGACTGTAAATGTTAGATCGAAAAAATGAATAATTTGTGTAGGTTCAAATTATTATGTTCCATTAAAAATGATTTAGTCTTTGATGAACATCTGTTTGGTAATATGTTGTATCCAGTTACAGTAAATTAATGACATATATAAAATTATAGGGAAATGACACCTTCCGTTCCACTATGAGTAGAGCTTATAAAATGCTATTTGTCACAACCTGTCATCTTGTCATTATGTAGCATTATGTAGCATTTAAAAAATGTATACTCTTCACTTTGAAGTCTTTTAGATATCTAAAATATGACATTCTATGGATTCTGTGTCCATATTCCTTTATTGCCAGTTTGAAAAATCCACATGCTTTGATTCAAAGGTAATAAATTCCTCTTATTTGGAAAAATGATGTTTATTTTTGTTCTCTCACCCTTAGCAGGTGGTTTCATTTTAGCACTCTTCAGAGTTATAATTTCATGCTTATTAAAAACATTTTTATGATCTACATAGATGAATGAAACTTTTATTTTATTAAATTATTTGCCCAAAAATCTGTTATTTTTAAAAATGTATTTCCTTTGAAGGGTTATTTTTGAGCATCCAGAGAGGATCTTGGAGTGTGGTATTATGCAATTTTTAAGTAGGTATGAAATGGTTATTTATATGATTGTTTCTTTAAGGCTTATGTATATTGTCCATTATATGCTATATAATATTTTGAAAGTAAATTTAAGGTATGTTTTACATAGTTTATTGTTTGGAAAAAAATATTGAAATGACTTATGAAATTCAGTATACTCTCAACATTAATTTTTTCTAAAATATACCAATTGTCTACTGAACCTATTATATGCCAGATATCACGTCAGACTACACTGGTAAATGAAATACTTGGCTTTGTAGAACTTTTATTTTAATGGGTGAGACAATTAAAAGCTATAAACCTTAATAAAAATTGCATAGTGCATTCAAAAATGATGAGTACAATGGGGAAAAAGAAAAATTCGATCAGGGTGAGAAAAATCAAGGTTGCTAGGCAGGAGATAGGGAGTTAAGAATTTTAATAGGAAGATCAGGGTAATTACAATGAACCTGACAACTGAACAAAGGTATGGAAAGGTGATGAATTTGCCCTGAACTATCAGCAATAAGGTCACTCCAGACAAAGGAATTGGCTATATTGAAGGCCATAAGGTTGGATCGTGCCTGGCATATCTGAGGAATAGCAAGGGGCCCACTGTGAGTGGCTGAAGAGTAGCAGGGAAAGAGGTCACAGAGGTTAAATGAGTGGCTAGATCATGTAAAAGCTTAGAAGTCATTGTAAAACTCTGGCTTTTATATTTGGAAATTTACTGTGTGATAGAATTTCTGCTAATAACTGAGAGTTCAAATGTCCATGAAATTTCAAGGATTCTTATTCTAGTAAGACAGAATAAAGAAAAAGAGTTCATATTTTCACATGGTGTAACAAATGCTCGGAGATCCAAGTGTAGGAAGCTATGGGAGCACAGAAGAAGGCACTAAAATCACACCAATATATTTGATGACTGTGACTATATATAAATTTGTATTTTCTAGATTTTTTTATAGTCATGGAATCACACAGTATATACTATTCATTGGCTGGCTTTTCTTTTCTCAGCATCATTACTTTGAGAATAGTAATCTGTTTAATGAATAGATCATAATTTGTCTTTGCTCTATTGATGGACATTGATGAACATTTCCACTGTTTTCAATTCTTAAAAATAAAGCTGCTATGAAATTCATATACAAGTCCTTGTATGAACATAGGGTTTGTTTCTCTTGGTTAAATGCCTAGAAGTAAAATGGCTATTTGTGTAACTGCAACATATTTTGCATTTAAAAAACTTTTCAAACTATTTTCCAAAGTGGTGGTATCATGATATATATCAACAACAGTTTAGATTTTTTGTTGCTTCTCAATCTAGCTCAGACGAAGTAAAATTAGCCTTCATAATTTTAGCCATTCTAATAGATATGTAAGCATGTCTCATGATTTTAATTTGTATTTCTTTCTGTCTAAATGTTGAGAAATTTGTCATGTGCTTATAAGGAATCCATATCCTTTGGGTGACATGTCGCATCAATAATTTTCTTCACATGTAAAATTGGATACTCTGTTTGGTTATTAGTAAGGTTTTTTATTTTTATTCATTTTTTAATAATCAGAGTAGATGTCCATTATCAGATATATAATTTGCAAATCCCTTCTCCATCTTTACAGTTTCTCAATGGAGCTTCGATAGCTGTGTTTTTCAAGAAATATGCTACTTCTTTCCTGGTACACGGAGGTATGACTCGAACATTATCAATGTTGACCTTTGCAAAGAAAATCATGGCTTAAGATATATGTAGTCTGCGGCTGCTGGGAGTGTTCTGTAATATCAAGCATATCTAGTTAGTTGATAATTTTGTTCAAGTCTTACATATCTTACCAATTTGATGACCATTTATCTATATAATCTTAAAATAAAAGTGTTGAAACTTTTTTCCGTTTCTCTTCTAAGGTAGAAGTTATAATTTTTGTTCTTAGTTTTTCCCTATATATCCCCAAATCTGTGATTAAGTATTAAAAGTCAAGCATTATTATACGCCCTGATGAATTCATCCTTTTACTCTTCTGTAATTTTGACTTGATCTTTATGTCTGATAATGAAATTTGCTTTAAAATCACTTTTCATTATCTTGATATAACCACCAAAGTTATAGTGTGATTAGTGTTAATATAGCATAGTTTTTCTTTTACTTTATAAAGCACTTCTATATTTAATCCTGAAAAAAAACCCCAGCTTTTTAGTTCTGGAGGCATCTTTCTAAATTATCTTTTCTTTTTTTTTTTTTTTAATTAATCAGTAGCAATTTTTGTTAAGGGACCTAAACTGAAAGTAGGTTTAGAACTACATTTATTTATTTATTTATTTACTTATTTATTTAGTAAAAGATTTTATTTTGTTTATTGACAGCGAGAGAGAGAGAGAGAGAGGAAGCACACAAGCGGGGGTATTCACCTGCAAAGGGAGAGGAAGAAGCAAGCTCCTTGGGGTGCAAGTAGTCCCATGCAGGGCTGGATCCCTGTACACTGGAATCATGAATTCAGCCAAAGGCAAACATCTGCTTAAACAACTGAGTCATCCAGGCACCCCTAGAAAATTAAAAATAAAAAGAACTTTTAAAAACATTTTGTTTCTTTTTTTTTAATATTGTATTTATTTGACAGGCAGAGACACAGGAAGAGGAACTATAAGCAGGGCAGAGGGAAAAGGAGAAGCAGGTTTCCCACTGAGCAGAGAGCCTGATGTGGGGCTCCATCCCAGGACCCTGGGATCATGACCTGAAAAGAAGGGACACTTATGGAGGAAGCCACCCAGACACCACTTTTCTATGTTTTTAATATATGGCAACTGATGCTTCCCAGCCATGAGGAGCATATTACCCATTGATTAAATCTTTGATAACAACCTATTTAAGAGGTGTGTAAATATATACTTACTCAGATTTATACACTTTGTGTTTTCTTCATAGTTTGGGGCTGGACCCCATGGTCACAACACTGCTTCCAGTCTTTGCCTTCCCATCTTTTGATACCAGGTATTTGGTCAGCAAAGCAAATTAGTATCAAAATTAATAAGCCCTTGGCACCATATCTCTGGAGCAGGGGTTGCTCTTAGCCAAGGCCCAGAGAAGTTGATGTCCCCTTGCTAGTGCTATAGCCCCAAGGACTAGGTCCCTGCCACCAGAACTCAGTCTTACATGTTATGCTAAGCAGACAAAACCAAAACAGGAAAGCTCTGACAGCTTTCACTGGCATGCCTCATCTCCCACTCCCTCAACGTCCAGGCAGTACCAGATGCCAGGGAGGGGTCTTGGTCCAACATATGGAAGGGAAGGAAGTAGCCACGATCAAGTACCTGCCTCTATGTGCCTTTCTTTCATGAGCAGGTTGTAAGGAGGAGGAAGAGGAAGGGGAAGAGAGGTGAACTTCAAGGGGTGAAGGCCTCAGGTAGGCAGCTGGCTCCTGCCAGTAGGAAAGGGACAAAGCAGAAGGCAGTGAGTCTTGCAGGGAGGGTGGGTGGTAAGGGGTACAGCTTATGAGGAATCTGGACAGGAGTAATAGGGATACTAGTCATTTGAGTCCACCATTGGCAAGCTGGGCTGGGTGTCAGGGCAGATAGGCCTCCCTGGGCAAAGGCACATGAGAGAAGGTGGAATTTTTCTCTGAGGAGCAGGTGGAGCTTTGGGTGTTGGGAAAGCATAGACAGTATTGTTCCAGGGCCAAGGACAGGTCCGGGTACTCCTGGTTGGAGGTTAAGGCCACAGTTTGATCCAGGTCTTCTACCAGCAGCTTGAAGGTACCACATGCCAGCCACCCCTCATTATTGTGTATAACTCTCTGGTGCACTTATTGGCTTATCCATCAAATGACTCCTTCAGCAGCTTGAAAACCACCTCCACAGGCACTCCAGGATATGGGAGGCTTCCAGAGTGAAGATTTTGCCCAGGATAACCCCAAAAGACCAGAAGTCACTCTGGTAGATGTAGATCTGGTCAAACATGGCCTTAGGGACCATCCACTTTACAGGCAGTCCACTGTTGGTTGTCTTTTTATAGTAACTGATGTGGTGATATCTCTGGCAAGGCTGAAGTCTGAGATCTTCATCATGTTGTCTTTTGTCACCAGCACTTCCCTGGTGGCCAGGTCTTGGTGTATGCACTTCTTGGAGGTAAGGTACTCCATGCCTCAGGCTACCTGATAGGCACAGGATACCAGGTCCTTGGAGGAGAGTTGCTCTGCTGCATTGTGGTTGATATTGTAACAGTACTCCAGGTCAGGAGGCCTCTGGGCCTGCAGGTACTCCTGTATGTTGTCTTTGGAGGCATATTCCGTGAGAGTGTACGAAGGACCATCCTGTGTGCAGGACCCAGCAGGTTGATGGTGTCCTTGTGTTGTCCAATCATCTTCATCATCTCTGTTTCTGAGATTAGGTTTGACAGGTCTTTCTCTGTTGCATCTGACTTCAACATCTTCACAGACACTTTAGTCAAATGGTTGGATTTGTCTTTGTCCAGCCCAATGGCCTCCTCTAACACCACCTGCCCAAAGTAGGCCTGTCTTAGGGGTCTGCCTAAACTGCCTACAACCAGCCTGCCACAAGGCAGTTATGAACTCTAGATTATCCTCAAAAACATTAAACCACAAGCTAAAAATTCTCTTCACTAGGTCTCTGTCGCAGTTCTAATTTTCTTATCTTTCATCATTTATCTTTTTCCTAATTCTTATTTTCAGTATAGTTTATTTTGCTTCCAGGTATTTCCCCTGGTTTCCTTGTGCTGTTTCATAGGGAAGAATTACCCTGTCATAAAATTATTTCTTGAGCATTCATTACATCTCTCAGTTAAAATGGGTTCTTTTATGCTATTGATTCATTTGAGTTTTCTCAAAATGGGAAGAATTTTCAAAATGGTGTTTTCCTCAAGGTTCAGAGTATGTCTTAGCCTCATCTTTACTCTTTTTGAAATTCACTTTTCAAATTCTTGTCCCTCTTTTTATCTTTTTAAATTAAAATGTTTTATTTTTACTATTTTGTTATTTGAGTATAGTTGATATTCAGTGTTACATTGGTTTCAGGTTTCCAATATCTCCATACATTATTCTATGATCACTACAAATATAGCCACCGTCTCTCACCATATAACACTATTATAATATCATTGACTATATTCTCTACACTGTCCCATATCTCTTTTTAAAATCTCTGATTTTTATGTTTTCGGTTATTCCAATTTTCGACCATCATTTTACTTGGTTACTTTAATAAAATACGACTGATTACACACGCTTTGCTGAAAACCATAGCATTTGATTTATAGAAGTTTTCTTCTTCTTCTTCTTTTTTTAATTAACATATAATGTATTATTATCCCCAGGGGTACAGGTCTGTGAATCGCCAGGTTTACACACTTCACAGCACTCACCACAGCACATACCCTCCCCAATGTTCATAACCCCACCACCCTCTCTCTACCCTCCCCACCCCCGCCCCGGCAACTCTCAGTTTGTTTTGTGAGATTAAGAGTCTCTTATGGTTTGTCTCCCTCCCGAACCCATCTTGTTTCATTTATTCTTTTCCTGTCCCCCAAAACCCCATATTGCACCTCCATATCAGGGAGATCATATGATAGTGTCTTTCTCTGGTTGACTTATTTTGCTAAGCATAATACCCTCTAGTTCCATCCATGTCATCGCAAATCGCAAGATTTCATTTCTTTTGATGGATGCATAGTCTTTCATCGTATATATATACATATATATGTATATATATATACATATATAAATATATACCATTCATTTGATGATGGACATCTAGGTTCTTTCCATAGTTTGGCTATTGTGGATATTGCTGCTATATACATTTGGTGCACGTGCCCCTTTGGATCATATAGTAGTCTTCTTTACCTCTATCAGAACCCCAGGAAGCTTTATTTATTTATATACTCACATAAACAGATGATCCAACACAACGTTTTTTGAAGTTCAAATGTATTATAATGTCTTACCGCTTAACACTATGCTTACTGCTCTCTTTCACTGTCTGACTAAATCCTCATCATCACTATGCCATTTAATCAGAAAGAACATTTGAACTCAGAGTTCTCTCCATATCAGGGAATGAAGACTCCACCCTTCTTTTTGTGCATTTAAAAAACCCTATACAGTAAAGTTTATCATTTTAAGTAATCTCAATTATCTTCCTCAACTGTGATAGTATATCCTTCTATCTAGGCCAGATATTGTATGAGGGATTTGAAGAGACATACTTTTCTAAATTTCACTTTTCTCATCTGCAAAATGCTGATCATGATCCAACAATAAAATACACTTACAATTTTTTGATGAAAATTTATTTATTTATTTTAAGATTTTATTTATTTATCAGAGAGAGTGGGCGAGCGAGTAAGCACAGGCAGACAGAATGGCAGGCAGAGGCAGAGGGAGAAGCATACTCCCGGCCGAGCAAGGAGCCCGATGCGGGACTCGATCCCAGGACGCTGGAATCATGACCTGAGCCAAAGGCAGCTGCTTAACCAACTGAGCCACCCAGGCATCACTTTTGATGAAAATTTAATCTGTATAAACAATATATTTGCTGTAATGCGTGGTTCATGGAAAACATCTTATTTAATTATAAGCAACAACAGTATTAGAAATTAAGTAAATGTGTCTATAATATTTAAAGTTTTAACACATAATTCCAGTGCTTTGCCTTATTTTCTCAAATCCCTTTACCACTTTCATTGACAGAGTCAAATGTACTTTTTCTACTAGTAGCCAGCTCTTTGTCTTTTGTCAGAAAGATGCCCTTGTGAATTATTTATAATAGAGATATTAGCAATAATAATAATAATAATAATAATAATAATAATAAATAGCAATGAAAATGTTAAAAAAAGTTTTCTTAACTAATTAGGGTTCTTAGAAATCAATTAGAGGAACCACCTATGGAAAGCAAATTAATCTGCAAGACATTCCCAGAATTAACAAGTCAGTGAGATACAGGGTTGTCCGTAGACTGAAAGGTGAAGCAAAAGGACTAGGTTTGGAAAATAGGTAAGGACAGTGAAAAAAATCAAATTTGGGGGCAAAATAAATTCTTAGGTGTCCTTTCAATGGAGTCCTGGGCATTATGTAGCAGAAACTCTGGAGATTATCTCAATCCATTGGAGTCACCCCGTTTATTAGCTTGCTATTGACAAAGTTATTTACAAACTCAAGAGCAAGAGGTTATAATGTAGAAAACTGATGGCACAAGATTCTTGTTAACAATAATGCAAGTTAGTGATTTTTCATTAGAAAACATAAATTCTATATCCCAAATTATGGGCCCAGAGGACTTCGGTTGCACAACTCTGCTTATATCGCAAATAACCATGTGAACTAGTTTTAATATCTGCTTCTCTTATTACTTTTTGAATAAAAATTTCTGACACAAGTATTTTATAATTGTGTGATAATCATGATAGCCAATTCCTTTGTCTGGAGTGACCTTATTGCTGATAGTTCTGGGCAAATTCATCACCTTTCCCTACCTTTGTTCAATTGTCAGCTTCATTGTAACTACCCTGATCTTCCTATTAAAATTTTTAACTCCCCATCCCCTGCCTAGCAACTTTGATTTTTCTCACCCTGATCGAATTTTTCTTTTTCCCCATTGTACTCATCATTTTGGAATACACTATGCAATTTTTATTAAGGTTTATAGCTTTTAATTGTCTCACCCATTAAAATAAAAGTTCTACAAAGCCAAGTATTTCATTTACCAGTGTAGTCTGAAGTAATAACTGCCATATAATAGGTTCAGTAGACAATTGGTATATTTTAGAAAAAATTAATGTTGAGAGTATACTGAATTTCATAAGTCATTTCAATATTTTTTTTCGAAAAATAAACTATGTAAAACACACCTTAAATTTACTTTCAAAATATTTTATAGCATATAATGGACAAAATAAGACAAAAGCCTTAAAGAAACATCATATAAATAACCATTTCAAACCTACTTAAAAGTTGAATAATACCACACTCCTAGATCCTCTCTGGATGCTCTAAAATAACCCTTCAAATTAAATACGTTTTTAAAAATAGCAGATTTTTTGGCAAATAATTTAATAAAATAAAAGTTTCATTCATCTATGTAGATCATAAAAATGTTTTTAATAAGCATGAAATTATAACTCTGAAGAGTGCTAAAATGAAACCACCTGCAAAGGGTGAGAGAACAAAAATAAACATCATTTTTCCAAATAAGAGGAATTTATTACCTTTGAATCAAAGCATGTGGATTTTTCAAACTGGCAATAAAGGAATATGGACACACAATCCATAGAATGTCATATATTAGATTTCTAAAAGACTTCATAGTAAAGAGTATACATTTTTTAAATGCTGCATAATGCTACATAATGACAAGATGACAGGTTGTGACAAATAGCATTGTAAAAGCTCTACTCATAGTGGAACGGAAGGTGTCATTTCCCTATAATTTTATATATGTCATTTATTTACTGTATCTGGATACAACATATTACCAAACAGATGTTCATCAAAGACTAAATTATTTTTAATGGAACATAATAATTTGAACCTACACAAATTATTCATTTTTTCGATCTAACATTTACAGTCTAGCTAAACATTTTATCAGTTGTCGACAAATTTAAAAAAAAAATAAGATAAAAAGTAGTGCTGTGAAGTGTGTAAACCTGGTGATTCACAGACCTGTACCCCTGGGGATAAAAATATATGTTTATAAAAATAAAAAAATTAAAAAAAAAAAAAAAAGTCGTGTTTGGAAAAGTAGCTTTTCTTTGAAATTTGAATTTAAATAAAAATATTTGCTGATATTTTCAAAACTTTAAATGTAATTTTATATCTATCTGACCTATCAGATGATATAAAATTTTTGGAGAAAATATGACATATTTTTTGAACTTGGTTGAAGGTATTAATAAAGAGCAACTGTTTGTATTATATGTATTGTGGTATCTTAGTTAATAAACATGAATAACTGGTATAAAATATTTTTTTTAAAAAATTTTATTTATTTCCTTGACAGAGATCACAGGAAGGCAGAGAGGCAGGCAGAGAGTGAGGAATGGAAGCAGGCTCCCTGCTGAGAAGAGAGCCCACTGTTGGACTCAATCCCAGGAATCTGGAATCATAACCTGAGCCGAAGGCAGAAATTTATCCCACTGAGCCACCCAGGTGCTCTAAAAATATGTTCTTTTTTTATATAGAATTATAGTTCTTGCCAAAATATGGAACTAGCTGGAACTGAATGCATCCTTCAAAGTCAGCTCTGGAGAAATTATGCAAGTGTAATATAGAACTATTTCAGATATGAACCAAAAACAAAGAAATGATGATAAATTCCTTAAAAGACTCAAAGTTGCTCTTGACTGGTATGTTTCAAGCTCTATTCCTGGTTTGAGGACAGATTTTAACAGGCCTGTCACTGTAGAAATCAGCTGGATGTTTAGAGGCTATCAGAACTGTGCAAAAACCTTGAAGGTGTAAAGCCTTGAAAATTCTTTAGATAGATTAGCTCCCTAAGGCATTATTCATCCACACATTTTCCTCCAAACAATTAAGGCTGATGGATGAGGGTCACCGGAGGGGCTCTCTCATCACGTGGGTGGTGGGTTAAGCCTCTGCCTTCATCTCAAGTCATGGTCTCTGGGTCCTGGGATCCAGCCCCACATCAGGCTCTGCTCAAAAGGAAGCCTGCTTCCCTCCCTGCTTGCCTGCCTCTCTGCTTACTTGTAATCTCTCTCTCTGTGTCCAATAAATAAATAAAATCTTAAAAAAAGGCTGATGGATGATAAATTATGAAAACTGCTCCCTCCAAATGATGCTTCTTCATAAGGATTTAAGAATTTAAAATATAAAATTGTAAGAATTTAAAATTGAAACTTGATCATAGGATATATGTTACAGGATAACATCAATTGAAGCCAGTTATTATTAGTTCTGAAGTATTTGTGATTCTGAATTCTTGGACTCATTAGTAAATTTATTTTTAAATTCTCCCATGGAGTGGTGATTGGCCTTCAGTCTTTCATTGATGTACATCATTGGGTCAAATGAGATGTGTGTGCCCAGAACTATATATAATCTCCTTTGTATTTCACTGGAGATGGCATTTCTGAGTTTTGTTCAATTGAATTTGGACAGATGTTTTAATAGTCACTTCTAGAGTTGGCCCTGGAGTATATCTTCCTTTTTTTTTTCTCTTCCGGATTCTCTGAAAAACCCTGACTAATTCACATTATCACAGTGATATCACAATTCAAGTTTCTCCAAACACTATAGCTGCAAAATAGAAGGAAGCTACTCAGAATGTAATGCTATTGTGAATGATTGAGAAAGAAAACATTATTATAATTAAGCTACCAGGTTTCAATGTATTTTATTGTTGCTTAGAAAATCTTAGCATACCCAGACTTTACAGAGATTTGATGATCCTAAGAGGAGCTGAACTCATGGACCAAAATATCTATGCACATAAAAAGTACAATTACTTACCTAAAAAAGATGATGTGGTTAACTTTATATGGCAATCGAAGTGTTATTGGAACAGGAATTTTAAAAATACCTTAGGGGCGCCTAGGTGGCTCAGTGGATTAAGCCACTGCCTTCAGCTCAGGTCATGATCTCGGGGTCCTGGGATCAAATCCTGCATCAGGCTCTTTGCTCAGCAGGGAGTCTGCTTCTCTCTCTCTCTCTCTCTCTCTCTCTGCCTGCCCTCCATTTACTTGTGATCTCTCTCTGTCAGATAAATAAATAAATAAAATCTTAAAAACAAAAGAATGACTGTACTTTTAAAAAATAGCTTAAAAGGGGCACCAGGGTGGCTCAGTGGGTTAAGCCGCTGCCTTCGGTTCAAGTCATGATCTCAGGGTCCTGGGATCAAGGCCCACATAAGGCTTTCTGCTCAGCAGGTAGCCTGCTTCCCTTCCTCTCTCTCTTCCCGCCTCTCTGCCTACTTGTGATTTCCCACTTACAAATATATAAATAAAATATTTTTAAAAATAGCTTAAATGTATATGATAAAATAATGATATACATATACAAAGAAAAGAAAGATACTATACTGTGAGTATAAATTAAGTGAAAATTGTTGAAATAAAGAATACAATAAATGGAGACTAAGATGAATATAGCTGTAAAATGAATAAGTGAGTTGGGAAAAACAAACAAACAAACAAATTAATGACTTCTGCCCAAATGCAGCAGAAGAAAAAAAAAAGAAAGAAAATATATAAATAAGTATTGAGATAAATTTTGGAGAATTAAAGAAAGATAAAAGATACCAGACTTAAAATGATGCCAAACATGAGAAATCAGAAACAAAACAAAACAAAAACCACACACACAAAAATCCACTCATATAGGGCACCTGGGTTGCTCAGTGGGTTAAGCCGCTGCCTTCGGCTCAGGTCATGATCTCAGGGTCCTGGGATCCAGTCCCACATGGGGCTCTCTGCTCGGCGGGGAGCCTGCTTCCTCCTCTCTCTCTCTCTGCCTGCCTCTCCAACTACTTGTGATTTCTTTCTGTCAAATAAATAAACAAAATCTTAAAAAAAAACACTCATATATATTATGGTGAGTTTTAAGAAGGTCAAAAACAGAGAAGAGCATAAATGGTGCCCAAGAGAAAAACAGATCACCTAAAATGTACAAGAATAATACTGACAGCAGAATTCTCAATAGTAATAGCATATAAAGGAGACAGCTGGGTGTTTATATAGATGGAAAAGATATTTGAAACTACATATTATACATCAAGCCAAATTATTGATTAAATTTGAGAGCACAGTAAAAATACAATGAAGCGTGTTAGGTCTTAGAACATTTATCACACACAGACACACATTTTAGAAAACTTCCTTGGAGGACAGCTCAATTTAGATAGAGAAAACAGAATTATGTACTCAAAGGCACATTTTGAAGGAAGGATTGAATATAGTCTGCACTGCGAATATTCTTTAATCGTATGTTCTGAATTTCCTAAATTTAAGAAGTATTTGTTCAAATATTTATATAAACCCTAGGAGACTTTTTCTTGGATTCTGGAAAATCAGTCCATTTGGATACAAATCTTTTTGTCACTGATGGAAATTTTGATAGCCCTTAACTGTGAAATGTCTAATGTATTGTTACAGCAATTGTGATTTGCCAATACATGGCTGATCTGTGTGTGTTGTGTGTGTTTATTTTTATTTTTGATGGTTTTACTCTTCTGTGTGATTTTTAAGTAGACATAATTTTAATAAATTATGATTTGTTGAAATTTGTCTGAGGTTATATAATAAAATGAAATTTGTTTGAACTGAAGAAGTGCGTCTCCATTTTTTTTTTTTTAAGAGTAGACTGGTCTTTAAAAATTGTCCAAAGAAGTACATTATATTCATTATTAAATTTGATAATATACAATAAAGTATTTATGGTCATATGGAACCATATCAAATTCTACTCTTAATTCATATTAATAATTACCATAAGAGGAAAAAGGGATATTTTTCAAAATGAAAATTAGTTTATTTTTCAAAATATGATATAGTGTTATTCACTGAACAGAGGGAACAAATGTCAAAGTTTAACACAGTTTACAGGATGTTTTAACATAAATTGAAATTTAAATCTGACCAAATTTCACAGTTTTAATTAAAATGATAGCACTTTAAATCCTTGAAAAGTGGTAAGTGACATAAAACATTGCTTAGAAAAACAAATTTAACACTACACTAGTCTGAGATGGTTAAGTTATGGTACAACTTGCCATTGTGTATCATCAAATGCTATATTTTTTTCTTTTGGTCTTGTCATTATATTTTATTTTAGCCATTATGATAAGTGTGTAGTGATATCTCAGTGTCATTTTAATTGCATTTCCTTGATGTCTAATTATGTCAGATTATATTATTTTGATGTTTAATGTTCTGAGCTTTCTCAGTTCAAGACCATGAAGCCACTTAGGAAAAATACAGTTGCAGATGCACTCATAGACCAACTCTTATTTAGAAATAAGAACAAACATTACTACCCACTCCAACAAAAAATAGATTTGTTATGCAGTAGGGATTTTATAAATTACCTGACACAACTTATATAGTAAGATGAAATGGGACAGGTGGCTTCTTGCAGCTATATACAACATCATTTTAATTTCAATTTTCAGTATAATTTTTCCAAGGTATACACAGAATGTATATTTAATGTAAATTGTGAACATTTATACTCTGTATATGGAAATTAATCAATTTTAAGTTTATAACAATCAAAATTAACGGAAGTTTATTTTAAATTAGTTAGCTTTCTCTGCATTGCAAGACAGAATAATCAAGAATTGGTAAGAAAAAAATAATCTCTGTAAAATTACCGGGGTGCATTATAAAGTGTTCGGTAACCGATCAAACTCACAATTTGGATTGAATGGCAAGTGACTTTTAAAATCTGGAACAAATTGTCAATTTTTTTTTCTTCATTGTGTCTTAAATGTGTAACAACAATGAGGTATTTCAAAGAGGTGAACCACAGATAAATTTCTCTAAGGGTGGGGTGAGGGTTACTCAAAAAGGAACTTGACAAGGCTTTTAAAGATATCGACAATCATTATAACATAACGTGACTGATTGTTACCCTGCTCTGAACTGGGCAAACACTTGTTGGCTTCCAAGAAAGACCAACATAGTTGAGATGGTTCTAGCGGCCTTCTAGCAAAGGGTCTCATGAGGCAGGGATTCTAGCCACTGGCTGTGCAAGGCATGAGGCCTGTTAGTGATTCTATTTTTTCTTCTGCAGAATGGGTCTTTCTACATTCTAGGTCCTTTCTACCCCAATAAATAATGCGGCGATTCTTTCAGTGAGTTGTAATTTTGATTTAAACAGCCAACTGTCTCTTAAAAAGGAATTTTGTTTAAATTTCTTTAAAAAAAAAGTTCTTTCAAAAAAATCTTTTTTTTATTTTTTATTTTTTAATCCCATATGTTTACTCTGATCCTGGAACTTTGTCATTTTTACCTTCTCTGCTGATTAAAATATTCTTCATCATCAGCACCTACTGCTCTCCTCTCCTGGTGGGTCTCCAGAAGGGTTCTTCTCTAGCTCTTCTAGCAGGAGATGGGCAAGTCCCCTCTACCCCTGTTACCGGACCAACCTTACCTATCCTGCAGGGTCAGGTCGGCCTGGCCTTTTATCTGTTGTTCTCTTCTGAGTGGTTAGATTTCATAGATACCGTGCTTTGCTTTTGTCAGGATTTACCCTGGACTATCAAAACCTTTTTCTTGTGCCAGTGAAGCCTAAGAAACAGTCTTGATGAGAGAACCAGGAACTCAAACACATCATATTTATCCTGAAAGTTCCGTCTAAAATGAAAAATACATTTCTGAGGAGCCTCAAGATCTCTGAGAAGGGAAGTTTCACCAACTCTGTCATGTAGGGGCATCAATTCCGATTCTGTGTCAATTTTCCTACTTTCCCAGCTAGTAATTCTCTACCTCAGAAAGCCCACTCTCAACTGTTTCCTCTCTCAAATGCAGTTGCTCTTAGAGTCTGCACATGGCACTTGGGGCCTGCTGGTCGTTGGCTACTGCCCTCTGTACCTTGGGTCTAACAGCTGCGAGGCATCAAGATGAGAATGTCTCTTGTTCTAAGACTTAATATAGTTTGGGGCACATGGGATGCAATAATCACTTTTTTTGTTGATCCAAGAGTTCGAACTTTCTTAATTATTCTAGTACCACAGTTTACTTGTTCTAAGATTTGTCCTCCCCCCCCATTCTAATATCTCTTAAGGTGGCACTCACCTTGCACTTGATGACATATCCTAGTTTAACTGACAGCATTTCTCTTTCTTAGTCGAACATAAACTATAGTGCATCTTACCCTTGATGAAAGCTAGGATGCAATTAAATACTCTACTATGGTTACGATTCTAATATTTGAAATCCTCCGGTAGCTCCCTGTGCCCCCACAGTGTAGTACCTCACCTCCTCGGCATAGTATACAAACCATCTCACCCCCAGTGTTAACCCCGGGGCTCAGCCTCCATCCCCAGGTGATGCTGCCAGATCAGCTGTCAGTAGTCATGAACTTGCTGTAGATTCCCGAATGCACTGTGCTGCCTCCTGGCAATTTGAAACTTAACACACTCATCCTCATTCTTCGCTTTGCTCTTGTCTATCACCTCCCCTGAAAATCTGTTCCTAAGTGGCTTTTCCCAGCTCCAACCTACCCTTGGCAGTCTTTTATCTCCCTGTGGTAAAACCTGTCACACTGCACCATGGACATGCCCGTTGTCCCGCTGAGAAGAGTAAAGGGACAGTGAGGGCCCCCCAGCATTTGCAGCTCTAGTGCAGAGCCCCATGCCTGGCTTGCAGGAAATGCCAGATCATGAAGACAAACGGAGATCATCCTCTGGCTAAAACCAGCTCTTCTTTGCCTACCGCAGGATCTGGATCAATAAAGTGCAGCCAGTTATTATTGTTGTTTTTCTAGGGATTTTTTCCCCATATAATTCCCAGGTCTTTACTCTTTTTATAGCACTTTAATTCAGGCTTCAACCACTTCCTAGTCAGATCAGGTGAAATCATTTTCCTTCCCATACCCTCGAATATTTCACACCTAGTAATTCTTTTTTTAAAGATCCTATTTATCCATTTGACAGACAGATCACAAGTAGGTGAGAGGCAGGCAGAGAGAGGGCGGGGGAGCAGGCTCCCCGCTGAGCAGAGAGCCCAATGTGGGGTACCATCCCAGGACCCTGAAATCATGACCTGAGCCGAAGGCAGAGGCCTAAACCACTGAGCCACCCAGGAGCCCCCATATCTGGTCATTTTTAATCAACGTGGATTTGCTGCATCAAATAGTTCCTTCTTCAAATATAAATATATAAATATATTGATCAAGTCACTCACATGTCTTAGGAGAATGTCATACCTTTAGTAGCAATTTTGAAATCTTGGCCATTGGTTTTGATTATTGTTTTGGTTTGATTTGGTTCGGTTTTTGTAATTTTAAAAATCCCTCCAGCCCTTGGCTCTGTCTGACCTGAGTGCTTTCAGCTGTTTCTGCAACAAAACTGTCCCGGCAGCGAAAACTCTCATTGTTTACAGTGGCGCCCCCTTTGAACACTTTGTTAATAAAAAGCTTTTTTTTTTTTTTTTTTTTTGGCTATAGTAAATGTGGAACAACAATGAGGTATTTCAAAGAGGTGAACCACAGATAAATTTCTCTAAGGGTGGGGTGAGGGTTACTCAAAAAGGAACTTGACAAGGCTTTTAAAGGTATCTATAATCATTATAACTTAACGTGACTTATTGTTACCGTGCTCTTAACTGGGCAAACACTTGTGGCTTCCAAGATAGACTAATATAGTTGAGATGGTTCTAGCGGCCTTCTAGCACAGGGTCTCATGAGGCAGGGATTCTAGCCACTGGCTGTGCAAGGCATGAGGCCTGTTAGTGATTCTATTTTTTCCTCTGCAGAATGGGCCTTTCCACATTCCAGGTCCTTCTACCCCAATAAATAATGCGGTGATTCTCTTAGTGAGTTGTACTTTTGGTTTAAACAGCCAACTGTCTCTTAAAAGGACTTTTGTTTAAAGTCCTTTAAAAAAATTTTTTTATCTTTTATTTTTAATCCCATATGTTTACTCTGATTGTGGAACTTTTTTCATTTTTACCTTCTCTGCTGATTAAAATATTCTCTCCAAAATGTCAGTTATTTGCAGGTACTTGCACTGTAGACATTCTTCATATATTTTTTAAAAAATCCATTCACGATTCTTAGTGAAAATCCCGGGAATCTGAAAGACTACCATTTGCTCTCATCGAACAGTTACTGTCTCCACTAAGTGACAGGGTTTCAGAGAACGTGAGCTCACAAGAGATGTAACCTTTTTTCCACTTTCTGCTACCATGTCCATTTCTATGTTACTCAGAGGAGCCTTCTTTGTAGAAACATATTATCCAATCTTTTATAAAGCTGAATTTAAATTCTGTCCCTTCATTCCCCACAACGCATAAAAAGCCAAGCAAATTTTGTTCCATTTTTTAAGAGCCCATAGATGGCATTTTTTTAGTGTTGCGTTTTTGAGTTTTCATCACTCTTTATGTTACTTCTACTTCACAGATAAACAATTGCTAATGACAATGTAAACTTCCTACAAATGTGCAATCAAAATCCCTAGGTACACATTACTGAAGTTCTTCGTTCCCTTTAAACATTATTTCTCTCTTGATATGCATTCTTGTTTTGTATTATATTGCATTATAAAGTTTTTTTTAACAGACTGCATTTTTTAGAGTAGTTTGGGGTCAAAGTAAAATTCCCTTTCCCCACATACACACAGCCTTCCCCATTATCAACATCCTGTACCACGGTGATAATTTTTCATGCTCACTGACCCTACACTGACACATCATTATCACCCCAAAGTCCACAGTTTACATTAGAGTTCACTCTTGGTGGGGCACCAGGGTGGCTCAGTGGGTTAAGGCTTCTGCCTTCAGCTCAGGTCATAATCTCACGGTCCTGGGATCGAGCCCCAGACCAGACTCTCTGCTTGGCAGGGAGCCTGCTTTCCTCCAACCCCTGCTTTCCCCGCCTGCCTCTCTGCCTGCTTTGATGCCTGTCAAGTAAATAAATAAAATCTTTAAAAAACCTTTTCTCATAGAGTTCACTCTTGGTATAGTATCTTATACATTTTGACAACTGTGTAGCGATATGTATCTAAAATATCTTACATATCATACAGAACATTTTCACTGGCCTAAAAATCCTCTGTGCTCTGCCTGTTCATCCTCCTCCTCTCCTAACTGCTACAAACCGCTGACCTTTATACCATTTGCATAGTTCTGCCTTTTCTAGAAGGTCATATAGCTGGAAACATGCAACATGAAGCTTTTTCAAATTGACTTCTTTCACTTATTATGACGGATTTTAAGTTTGTTCCATGTCTTTTCATTGCTTGATAGCCATTTCTCTTTATCGCTGAATCATATCCCATTGTTTCAATGGACCACAGTTTATCTATCCATTCTCCTCCTGAAGGACATCTTGGTTACTTCCAACTCTTGGCACTTATAAGTAAAGCTGTTACAAACACAGGTTTATATGCAGGATTCTGTGTACACAAAGTTTTCGCTCTTTGGGGTGAGTACCAAGGAGCACGATTGCTGGATCATATGGTAAGAATATGTTTAGTTTTGTAAGAAACTGCCCAACTGTCTTCCAAAGGGTAGCACCATTTTGGTGTTCTCACCAGAATGAATGAGAGTTTCTCTTGTTCCTCATCGTCAAAAGCATTTTATGTTGTCAGTATTTTGGATTTTAGCCATTCTAATAGATGTGTAGTGATATATCATTGTTTTATTTATTTATTTATTTTTTAAAAAGATTTTATTTATTTGACAGAGAGAGATCACAAGAAGACAGAGAGGCAGTCAGAGAGAGAGAGAGAGGGAAAGGGAAGCAGGCTCCTGCTGAGCAGTGAGCCCAACGTGTAACACGATCCCAGGACCTGAGATCATGACCTGATCCAAAGGCAGTGGCTTAACCCACTGAGCCATCCAGGCGCCCCTCATTGTTCTTTTAATTTACAATTCCTTAATTAGACATGCTGTGGATCATCACAGCATCTTTTCATATCATTATTGCCATCTCAAAATCTTCTTCAGTGTGGTGTCTGTTCCAGTCCTTGCCAATTTTTCAATCAGGTCATTCATTTTCTTGTGTTTGAGTTAATAAATAAATACATAATAATAATAATAAATAAATAATAAATAAATGGATGAATTTATTATATACTATATATATGTTATATATAGTATATTATATATATTATTATATATTAAATAATACTTTATTAAAAATAAATTTACTAATGAGGCCAAGAATTCAGAATCACAAATACTTCAGAACTAATAATAACTGCCATCACTTGATGTTATTCTATAAGATAAATCCTACAATCAAGTTTCAATTTTAAATTCTTACAATGTTAAATTCTTAAATCCTTATGAAGAAGCATCATTTGGAGGGAGCCGTTTTCATAACTTAGCATCCATCAGCCTTTTTAATAAGATTTTATTTATTTATTGGACACATAGAGAGAGAGAGAGATTGAGAGAGAGATCACAAGTAAGCAGAGAGACAGGCAAGCAGGGAGGGAAGCAGTCTTCCTTTTGATCAGAGCCTGATGTGGGGCTGGATCCCAGGACCCAGAGACCATGACTTGAGATGAAGGCAGAGGCTTAACCCACCACCCACGTGATGAGAGAGCCCCTCAGGTGCCCCTCATCCATCAGCCTTAATTGTTTGGAGGAAAATGTGTGGATGAATAATGCCTTAGGGAGCTAATCTCTCTAAAGAATTTTCAAGTCTTTACCCCTTCAAGGTTTTTGTACAGTTCTGATAGCCTCTAAACATCCAGCTGATTTCTACAGTGACAGGCCTGTTAAAAACTGTCCTCAAACCAGGAATAGAGCTTGAAACATACCAGTCAAGAGCAACTTTGAGTCTTTTAAGGAATTTATCATCATTTCTTTGTTTTTGGTTCATATCTGAAATAGTTCTATATTACACTTGCATAATTTCTCCAGAGCTGACCTTGAAGGAGGCATTCAGTTCCAGCTAGTTCCATATTTTTGCAAGAACTATGATTCTATATTAAAAGAAAACATATTTTAGGGCTCCTGGGTGGCTCAGTGGGTTAAGCCGCTGCCTTCGCTCAGGTCATGATCTCGGGGTCCTGGGATCGAGTCCCACATCGGGCTCTCTGCTCAGAGGGAGCCTGATTCCCTCTCTCTCTCTCTGCCTGCCTCTCTGTCTACTTGTGATTTCTCTCTGTCACATGGATAAATAAAATCTTTAAAAAAAGGAAAAAAAAAACATATTTTAGAGCGCCTGGGTGGCTCAGTGGGTTAAAATCTCTGCCTTCGGCTCAGGTCATGATTCCAGGTTCCTGGGATTGAGTCCCACAGTGGGCTCTCTTCTCAGCACGGAGCCTGCTTCCATTCCTCTCTCTCTGCCTGCCTCTTTGCCTTCCTGTGATCTCTGTCAAGGAAATAAATAAAATTTTTTAAAAAACTTATTTTATACCAGTTATTCATGTTTATTAACTAAGATATCACAATACAAAAAATACAAACATTTGCTCTTTATTAATACCTTCAACCAAGATCAAAAAACTATGTCATATTTTCTCCAAAAATTTTATATCATCTGATAGGTCAGATATATATAAAATTACATTTAAAGTTTTGAAAATATCAGCAAATATTTTCATTTAAATGCAAATTTCAAAGAAAAGCTACTTCTCCAAACACAACTTTTTATCCTATTTTTTTTAAATTTTGTCGACAACTGATAAAATGTTTAGCGAGAGTATAAATGTTAGATCGAAAAAAAATGATTAATAGATGTAGGTTCAAATTATTATGTTCCATTAAAAATGATTTAGTCTTTGATATACATCTGTTTGGTATTGTTGTATCAAGATATAGTATATTAATGACATATATAAAATTATAGGGAATGACACCTTCCTTTCCATTATGTGTAGAGCTTTTAAAATGCTATTTGTCACAACCTGTCATCTTGTCATTATGTAGCATTATGTAGCATTTCAAAAATATATACTCTTTACTATGAAGTCTTTTAGAAAACTAAAATATGACTTTCTATGGATTGTGTTTCCATATTCCTTTATTGCCAGTTTGAATAAATCCACATGCTTTGATTCAAAGGTAATAAATTCCTCTTATTTGGAAAAATGATGTTTATTTTTGTTCTCTCACACTTAGCAGGTGGTTTCATTTTAGCACACTTCAGAGTTATCATTTCATGCTTATTAAAAACATTTTTATGATCTACATAGATGAATGAAACTTTTATTAAATTATTTGCCAAAAAATCTGTTATTTTTAAAAACGTAATTCCTTTGAAGGGTTATTTTAGAGCATTCAGAGAGGATCTAGGAGTGTGGTATTATGCAATTTTTAAGTAGGTTTGAAATGGTTATTTATATGATTGTTTCTTTAAGGCTTTTGTCTTATTTTGCTGTTTTTTGTCTCATTTTATCTTATTTTGTCCATTATATGCTATAATATATTTTGAAAGTAAATTTAAGGTACTTTTCACATAGTTTATTTTTGGAAAAAATATTGAAATGACTTCTGAAATTCAGTATACTCTCAACATTAATTTTTTCTGAAATATACCAATTGTCTCCTGAACTTATTATATGGCAGATATTACTTCAGACTACACTGGTAAATGAAATACTTGGCTTTGTAGAACTTTTATTTTAATGGGTGAGACAATTAAAAGCTATAAACCTTAATATAAATTGCATAGTGTATTCAAAAATGATGAGTACAATGGGGGAAAAGGAAAATTCGATCAGGGTGAGAAAAATCAAGGTTGCTAGGCAGGGGATGGGGAGTTAAAAATTTTAATAGGAAGATCAGGGTAGTTAAATGAACCTGACAATTGAACAAAGGTAGGGAAAGGTGATGAATTTGCCCTGAACTATCAGCAATAAGGTCACTCTAGACAAAGGAATTGGTATCTTGAAGGCCATAAGGTTGGATCGTGCCTGGCATATCTGAGGAATAGCAAGGAGGCCACTGTGAGGGACTGAACAGTAGCAGGGAAAGAGGTCACAGAGGTTAAATGAGTGGCTAGATCATGTAAAAGCTTAGAAGTCATTGTAAAACTCTGGCCTTTATATTTGGAAATTTACTGTGTGATAGAATTTCTGCTTATAACTGAGAGTTCAAATGTCCATAAAATTTCAAGGATTCTTATTCTAGTAAGACAGAATAAAGAAAAAGAGTTCATATTTTCACATGGTGTAACAAATGCTCAGAGATCCAAGTGTAGGAAGCTATGGGAGCACAGAAGAAGGCACTAAAATCACACCAATATATTTGATGACTGTGACTATATATAAATTTGTATTTTCTAGATTCTTTTATAGTCATGGAATCACACAGTATATACTATTTATTGCCTAGCTTTTATTTTCTCAGCACCATTACTTTGAGAATCTCCAATTGTAAATAGTTCATTTTGATGTTGAATAGTAATCTCTCTTTAATGAATAGATCATAATTTGTCTTTGCTCTATTGATGGACATTGATGAACATTTCACTGTTTCCAATTCTTAAAAATAAAGCTGCTATGAAATTCATATACAAGTTCTTGTACGAACATAGGGTTTGTTTCTCTTGGTTAAATGCCTAGTAGTAAAATGGCTATTCGTGTAACTGCAACATATTTTGCATTTAAAAAATTTTTCAAACTATTTTCCAAAGTGGTGGTATCATGATATATGCCAACAAGAGTTTAGATTTTTTGTTGCTTCTCAATCTAGCTCAGACGAATTACAATTAGCCTTTTAATTTTAGCCATTCTAATAGATATGTATGCATGTCTCATTATGATTTTAATTTGTATTTCTTTAATGTCTAAATGTTGAGAAATTTGTCATATGCTTATAAGCCATCTATATCCTTTTGGTGACATGTCTCTTCAATAATTTTCTTCACATGTAAAATTGGATACTCTGGTTAAGTAAGGTATTTTATTTTTATTCATTTTTTAATAATCAGAGTTGATGTCCATTATCAGATATATAATTTGCAAATCCCTTCTCCATCTTTATGGTTTCCCAATGGAGCTTTGATAGCTGCGTCTTTCAAGAAATATGCTACTTCTTTCCTGGTACACGGAGGTATGACTAGAACATTATCAATGTTGACCTTTGCAAAGAAAATCATGGCTTAAGATATATGTAGTCTGCGGTTGTTGGGAGTGTTCTGTAATATAAAGCATATCTAGTTAGTTGATAATTTTGTTCAAGTCTTACATATCTTACCAATTTGATGACCATTTGTCTATAGAATCTTAAAATAAAGGTGTTGAAATGTTTTTCCATTTCTCTTCTAAGGTGTTTTGTTCTCCAAGAAATTAAATGCATGATTATCACACAATTATAAAATACTTGTGTCAAGAATTTTTATTCAAAAATTAATAAGAGAAGCAGATATTAAAACTAGTTCACATGGTTATTTGGGATATAAGCAGAGTTGTGCAGCAGAAGTGCTCTGGGCCCATAATTTGGGATATAGAATTTATGTTTTCTAATGAAAACGCACTAACTTGCATTATTGTTAACAAGAATCTTGTGCATTACCATCAGTTTTCTACATTATAACCTCTTGCTCTAGAGTTTGTAAATAACTTTGTCAATAGCAAGCTAATAAACGGGGTGACTCCAATGGATTGAGATAATCTCCAGAGTTTCTGCTACATAAAGCCCAGGACTCCATTGAAAGGACACCTAAGAATTTATTTTGCCCAAAAATTTGATCATTTTTTTCACTGTCATTACCTATTTTCCAAACCTAGTCCTTTTGCTTCACCTTTCAGTTTGCGGACAACCCTGTATCTGACTGACTTGTTAATTCTGGAATGTCTTGCAGATTAATTTGCTTTCCAGAGGTGGTTCCTCTAATTGATGTCTAAGAACCCTAATTAGTTAAGAAAACTTGTTAAACATATTCATTGCTATTTATTATTATTATTATTATTGCTAATATCTCTATTATAAATAATTCACAAGGCCATCTTTCTGACAAAAGACAAAGAGTTGCCTACTGGTAGAAAAAGTACATTTGACTCTGTCAATGAAAGTGGTAAAGGGATTTGAGAAAATAAGGCAAATCACTGGAATTATGTGTTAAAACTTTAAATATTATAGACATATTTACTTAATTTCTAATACTGTTGTTGCTTATAATTAAATAAGATGTTTTCCATGAACCACGCATTACAGCAAATATATTGTTTATACAGATTAAATTTTCATCAAAAGGGATGCCTGGGTGGCTCAGTTGGTTAAGCAGCTGCCTTTGGCTCAGGTCATGATCCCAGCGTCCTGGGATTGAGTCCCACATCGGGCTCCTTGCTCGGCCGGGAGCCTGCTTCTCCCTCTGCCTCAGCCTGCAATTCTGTCTGCCTGTGCTTGCTCTCTCGCCCACTCTCTCTGATAAAGAAATAAAATCTTAAAATAAGTAAATAAATTTTCATCAGAAAATTGTAAGTGTATATTATTGTAGGATCATGATCAGCATTTTGCCAATGAGAAAAGTGAAATTTAAAAAGTATGTCTCTTCAAATCCCTCATACAATATCTGGCCTGGATAGAAGGATGTACTATCACAATTGAGGAAGATAATTGAGATTACTTAAAATGATAAACTTTACTGTATAGGGTTTTTTAAAAGTTTGCCACAGATTCAGATTCGTTTAAAATATATATCTATTTTGTGCAAAGTGAATGCACTGAGAAGTAAAAAGAAAGTGATATATCAGTGCTACAAACTAATGGCTATAATATCATCACCTTATTTATGAACAATGAAACAGTGTGCAATATTTAAATAAATTTAAATAAATTCCTATTTATTTTATATAATTATAAATTAAAATAAATTCCTATTTATTTATTATTAAAGAAATTCCTCTTACAAACAGTATGTTTTGAAGGTTGCTAGCAGGAAAGTGTTGTACTACATGGAAGTAATCAGAAAATATGATCTTAAATTCTGCTTTCAAGGGCGCCTGGGTGGCTCAGGGGGTAAAAATTCTGCTTTCAAGAAGCTATAACAGTAAGTACTGAGCATTAGCTATTATATGCTATGGATGAATAACTGAAATCTGCATTTCAAACTAATGGTACACTATATGTTAACTAATTGAATTTTAAAAAGTTAATTAAAAAAAAAAACACTATTTTATGAAACAATATTCCCAACAGGCTCTTTTGCTTTAAAATACTCACTTTGTAATGAGAGTCATTACTTTTGTCTAGCCAATTCTTACATCACTGTTTATCCCTTCCCTGCTTTATCCCTTCCCAGTATCAAAAAAGGCTCACTTGGGTTTCCTAGAAGCCATGAGAAAGCTTGTAATAGATCTGGCTGGTTTTCACCAGCAATTTGACCACCATGTGCACAGGGAAGTCTATTGATAAAGGCTTTATTGCAATACATTGAAAATACATGGATGATTTTGAATTCTCTTTCTTGAGGTCTTGTTTCATGATAATAAATTTAGGGTGGCTTATTGGAATGGATGTTATTAACATATCTTCATAGTTCTAAGTACATGGAATTGTAAAATAGATGAATGAATGTGGCATTACTGACAACTGTCCTCATTTTGAAATCAAATTACAGTGTACTAAGATGAGGAAGCAAAGCAGATTTGGGATTATGAGTGAAATAATTTAAAAAAGTCTTAGGGGTATGATCAGACTATTGGGTAACTCAGTAGAAAAATGTCAACTGATTGAGATTCTGTGTTCCCTGATTTCAGAGAGAAGTTAAGATAAATAAGTAACACGAGGAGACTAGGAAGCCAAACATAAGTGATAATTTTGTGCCGGGGTGTGTATACATCTGTTTATCTTCTTGTTTTACCACTAAGGTTGCTCCTAGAGGAGAGTTTAAATATGTGTTGGAGCTAATCTCTGTGGATTACACAAGAAACCACATCCTACAGCTCTGCCTGAAACACCCCTTATGATTTCAATGTAATTTGGTTTTTGCATTTGTATAAATAACAAAATACTTTGCAAACTCATCTACTTTATTACCACCACAAGTGAGTCAGCTGACTCCACATTTTAACACAGTGACAGTCACAGAGGAATGGAGGAATGAGTAGAGTTATCAATATATGTGCTTTTAAGAAGTGTGACAGTGTAGCAGCTATTTCCAGGAACCAAAACATGGGTCAGCAGCTGTGCAGGAAAAGTGATGGAATAAATGACTCATTTCAGAGGAGTTCTATAACATATTAGTTCTATAATGTATCTTCAGCACCCAATTACCCGCTTTGATCTAAAGATAAGGATTTACAGTTAAGGTCCCATTTATGATTTGACTGGTAGGGTCTGAATCATGTTTACTATTGTTTTGACTATTACTTGAAACCTAGAGAAGTACTTGGGATATGTGTTGTGTATTCTGTGAACATGTGCTATTTTTAGATTAGATAATTCCTGTCTCAAACCCCTGTTAATTTGTTTGTTTTTGTTTATTTGATAGTGGTTTCAGTAAATGGATATATCTGAAAAATTGCAAAGCCACTATTAAAATTAGTTATTATTATGTATAGCATGGAATTGCACATTCCTCCTTTGAATCCAACAGAGCTTCACGATATCCTTAACAATTTGGGAAAAACATGCTATTATTTTTCTTTATAAAATTTCTCCTGTCAGGCTGTGATGGTGTTCATCAGCAGTAACTCCTCTGAAGGCTTTGTCAAAAGAGTTGAAAAAACTGGAAAGGTGTGAATGAAGCTGTTTGCTGAATATAAAGAAAAGAGCATTGAAGTACAATTCACACTCTTACTTCTCCTTCTATGCTTTCAGATGTTTGACATTTGAAAATTTTGCTTCTAGAAGAGATGCCCTATATAATTCTTACTTTAAGGAGCAAGTTGCTTTTATAATTTTTTTTTATAATTCTACCATTCAAGTATTTCCATTTAAATTAATTTCAATACCATGTAAAAAAATCCAAAGTGCAACCAGTATTCAATTCTTGGGCTAAATAATTTTAGAAAGCTTTGTGTTATTGAACCTACGGGGTTTTTCTGTAGTTTTAACTCTTTCTTTCTGTGATTTTTCCCATTAGTCACGTAAGTGACTGAATTTTAACAGACATTGAGGATAAAGAAGGACTGAATAGAACAATCCTTGGCCTCATGAAGTTGAGAATCTAGCAAGGGGTCAAACAATTCAATCATTCAGAGACAATTTATTGAGTGCCTGGCCTAAGATGAGCACAACAAAACCCCAGCCCAGAGGAATCATTTTAATGGGAGAGATAGATAATAGGTAAGCCAACTTTAAAAAGAAAAAAATCGTACTGGTTTTTCTTTAATAGTGATGCATATTTGAACTAAATAAGCACATTTTAAAAAGAGCAGTGATTGAGAAGAGGTTTTGTAACTGAGTGGTCTGAAAGGGGCTTCCTTAAAAAGTCTGTGTTGAACAGATTTCTGAATAATATCAGCTAGAAAGCTGCGTAAAAATCTCAGGGATGGGTGATTTTTCCAGTCAAAAAACTGTAAAGGCTCCAAAATCACAATACAGCTGTAAATAAAGTAGCTTCTGACAAAGAATGAGAAGAAATAACGAACCCAGGTTTGAAAGAGAAGGGACAGACATTCTATGGAATTCATATTTAACTAAAGCTCTAAAGGACAAAAATACAATAGAGCAAAATTCTGGTGACGCTGATATACCTAATGAAAGTTCATAAACAAGGTGTGGGTAGCAAAGAGTGTGTGGGAATGTTGGTAAGAACAGTGGGGAAGAGTCATCCCTGAACATGTTCTTAAATGAAGCAATTCTTGTGTTGTTTTAAAGGGTAAATTGGAGTTAGCCTAAGTGATTAGAGAAGGATGCCTCGGCTTATGGAAGTTCAAAGCCATAAAGATGTGATAAACTACTGCAGAAATTTTCATGTATATTTGTTGTTGCTTCTAGTAATGGTGATCTAAAAACTCCTACTTAAGACAACTTAAAAATCCAGACAAAATAGCTTTTAAAGTTAAAAATATCAGAATGATTATAAAAATAAGTGAGGGATTACTGGGTCAAAATACGAAACACAATGAGAGTCTAGAGATATATGCCTGAAGCCATTTTAGCTATGAGAGCATTTGAAACTGCTAAAACACTCTGAACTGTGTTTTTACTAGACACTTGATACTAGAGAAACAAAATTCAAAATCCAGCAGCAATCAAATTTGAAAACTTTGGTACAACCCAAATTTAAGTTGAGATCCCCAAAGCACAAGGAGAAGCAGAAATAAGACTATAGCCTACCTTGCCTTCTGTGTAAACTGAGAAAGTCAATCACTGAATTTGGAATATGATTGTCTTGTAGAGTCTCAGATATAAGAGAAAATCCTGCCAAGGAGGACCATACCATTATTATAGCTCTTAATTATCCCTACTCAATAAGAGTTTCAAATATAATGCCTTGAACATAGCAAAATGTAACAGAGCACACAGAGTAATACCATTAACAATATTTGATAGACAAAATGGGATTAAGTATGATGTTAAAATGATCAATAAAGATTGTAAAATGGCTTGATTACTCTGCTCAAAGAAATGAGAGGGGAAGCAAATTGAACAAAAAACTGAAACTAAAAATGATATTGAGAAAGATTTTATAAATGAATTAAATGGATACTCTAGAACTTTAAAGATATGACAGCTAATTTAAGATACCACAGGGGTGCCTGGGTGGCTCACTTAATTAAACCTCCAATTCTTTTTCCTTTTTTTTTAACACCTTATTTTTATTTTCTTTCTTTCATTTTGGCTCAGGTCATGATGTCAGGGTTGTGAAATAGAGCCCAGTGTTGGGCTCTGTGCTGAGCCTGGAGCCTGCTTAAGATTCTTTTCCCTTCTTTTTCTATCCCTCCCTATGCTCTCACTTGCTCGCTCGCTCTCTTGCTTGCAAATAAATAGATAGATAGATAGATAATAGACAAAACAAAATAAAAGCAGTTTATGAAAATAAATATAAAGATTTTGAAATGAAAACAAGTTCATAATAAAATAGAGAAGACCTACACAGCTAAAAGTTCATTCAGAAAATCTACTCTTCAAGAAATCAGTATGACACAATGTTAAGATATCAAAAGATTTGAGCATGTACTTTACAGAAAGGGTAATCCAAATGGCCACTCATATATAAAAACTGTTTATCTTTATTATGAATCTGGAATTCAATTAAATTAAATTAAAAATAAATGAAAACCTGGAATGACATACTATTACACACTTACCATATTGGGCAACAGTGAAAATGTCTTGCAAGAATGTGAAGGAATGACAGTGCACATAATAAAAACATATGAGGTAAGTTGGACAATATTTAGAAAACTTAAAAATTAAAAAAAAAATTTGGTCCATTCCTAGAAATACAACATGGAACTAAATGAATATTTTCACCAGGATATGCAAACAGATGATTATAGTTATTTCATTCATAATGGCAGATCAGTAGTGGTCTATTTGCACAATGTTACATTAAATAAGAGAGAATATTAACAAACTGGGAGGAGGGGCTAGGTTGTTATCATAAACAGATCTTCTATGGTGCTAATTATGTTCTATTTCTCAAAATCTTTAAGTTGAAAAAGTTTTCAAATTTACATCTAGATAGATAGATAGATGAATAGCTAGGTAGATGATAGATAGACAGATATCCCAGAAGCTGCAATGCTAGGCTAAGCCCAGGCTTTAAAGGGCTTTTCTATGCTCTACTAAATACTTTAAACCATTCATTATATCATAGCTCAGTGTTCAAATCTCCATTTGTTTCCTCAGTTTCCTAATATTTATCTTAAGGTGACCTGATCCAGACTTTTGATCACCTTTGTCTAAATATTTCTATTTTAACAAAGTCCTTTTGAACACTCAGAGACTAAAACTTAGAAAAATACTCTGATTGTTATCTCACTAGAGTGGAAAATATATAGTTACCCATTAACTAATGATATCCATGACATTTTTAATTCTTGGGAGCTTTTGGTTAAATGAATTTTTTAAGCTTCCTTTAAATGAAGCTTTAAGCCATCACCACATGAATACAATTAAAGAACTAAATGAAAACAAGCCAAGTATTTACAGAGTAATAGAATGTGCAGTGGAAAGAGTACAGTTCTGAAATCATAAAGCCTAAATTAGTGTGATGCATCCTTACTAGCCATGTAATCATAAACCAGTTATCTAAATGTGTTAGCCTCAGTGTTTTCACCCATGAAATGGTGATGATAATACTTATTATGCAGAATTGTTGTGTGGATGTGATGAAGCATGGAGCATGAGAGTCTCATATTCCATGCTAAAATGATAGCTATTTTTATACTTATAATAATTCTAATAATAGTAATTAAATTGTTCAAAATGATAATATTCATTTATATTGAGGCATTGTATTGACTATTCATAGACACATTTACCAAAATAAATTTCATTTTACTTTACCCCCTCTGAGGATATATATTCCCTAATTCAATATGAATCTCATTATGAATAATAATTATCATAATAAATACGCTGATTTTTCTTCTTTTTAGGGAAGTATCCTTTACTGTTGAACATAAAGAAACTTAAGCAAGTCTGTCTTATTCAAAATTTGCATGCTGCTTTCTTATGAAACTAGATGATAGAGTTGTATGAAATAAATTCATGCAGTTAAGACATTTATGTTTGGAAAACTGGGTGGTCAGTTTAGTATTTCAAAAGAAGATTTTAAATTTAAACCTTAAAACTGAGCTCTTTCAGCCTTATTTATAGACCATCCTTCATGCTTCCTATGTACTCCTTCATTGTAAACTAAGTAATAGTTTTTGTCCCAGTGTATAGAACTAAAATGGATTTTATATTCGATTATTTCAGAGTTAGATGCAGTTTCTACTTCCTTACTTCCTTTTTTGAAAAATAGATTAATTCTACAAAAAGTTTTTTCCAGCTTTATTGAAAAATAATCGACATATTATAATTTATAAATATAAGAAATGATTTCTTATAACATTGCAAACTTTTAACATTGTGTAAATTTTGTACAATTTGATAAATTGGCATACATCTGTATTGCAATATTGTCTACATAAAAATGTTAATACATCTACTATCTCATATAGTTGCCACTGTTTTTTATGCATGTATGGTAAGGAATTTTAAGATCTACTCTCTTAGCAATAACTTTTATGTATATAGTACCGTAGAGATAAACTTCAGAGGTCTTGTGGGTTTTGTTCCAGACCGCCTCAATAAAGTGATTATCTCAATAAACTAAGTCAAATTATTATTTTTTTTTTTTGGTTTCCCAGTGCAAATAAAAAATTATGTTTCCCAGTGCATATAAAAAATAAACACTATACTGCACTGTTCAAAAGCATTATGCCTTTAAGAAAAAACAAGGTATATACCTTAAGTAAACTAGTTCTGAGTTTTCAGTGGGTCATAATTACTGATCACAGATCACCATAACAAATACAATAATAATGAAAAAACTTGAAATATTGCAAGAATTACCAACATGTGACAGAGAGACACAAAATGAACAAATGTCGTTAGAAAAATGGTGGCAGCAGACCTCTTTTATACAAGATTGATATAAACTTTCAACTTGTAAGAATGTGATATATGCAAAGTTTAATAAAGGGAAGCACAATAAAAATGTATGTATATATTATTAACTATGATCATCATACTGTACATAAGATCCCCAGAACTTTTTCATATTATAGTTGCAAGTTTGTACCCTTTGACCACCTTATTCCACCCCAGGTTCACCTCTTGTCAACTCAACTCTAAGTTTCCATTAGTTTGCTTCTTCTTCAGATTCTGTATGTAAGGGATATCATAATACATAAATTAAAATATATATAAAATCTTTGAAATATTTCACTTAGTATAAGACCTTCAAGATCCATCCATGCTGTTGTAAATGGCAGTATTTCTTAATTTTTCATGGTTCAGTAGTATTCCATAGTATATATTTACCATACTTATTTTATCCATTCACCCAATATGGATACTGAAGTTATTTCCATCTCTTGCTTAGAGTTAATAATTTTATAATGAACATAAGAGTGCAGATATGTCTTCGAATAGTGACTTCGTTTCCTTTAGATATATACCTAGAGGTGGGATTACTGAATCATATGGTGATTTTACTTTTAATAATATGAATAATCTCCATACTGTTTTCCATACAAATTTATATCCCTATCACAGTACATAAGTTCCCCATTTTCCCCAATATTTACCAAAATTTGTCAGTTTTAATTTTTTGGTTTTATATATTCTAATAGGTAGTAATATCTTGTTGTGTTTTTCAGAGGTAAACAACAACAACAACAACATAATGACTTTGCCCTGAGTTTTTACGTTGAGCACTTTTTAATGCTCCTGTTGGTCATTTATATAACTTTTTTGAAAAAAAAGTCTATTGATATCCTTTTGCTATTTTTTAAATTATATATTTTTTTCTATTTGTATCTGTTGGTTATTAACCTCTTTTCAGATATAAGATTTGTAAGTATTTTCTTCCATTCTGTGGATTGTGTTTTCATTCCCTTTTGGTTTTTTTTGGCAATGCAGAAACTTTAGTTTGATGTAATACCATGTATTTATTTTTGCTTTTTTTGCTTGTGTTTTTGGCCTGGTATCCAAAAAACTATTGGCAAGACCAATGTCCAGGAGAATTTTTCCTATGTTTTCCTTTAGGAAATTTAGTTTCATGCATCACATTTAAGTCTTTAATCTATTTCAAGTTAAGATTTATGAGTGATATAAGGTTCCAGTTTCATGCTGGTTTATGTGACTATTCAGTTTTAAATATCATTTATTGAACAGACTATCTTTACCCATTATATATGTTGGCCCCTGTCAAATATTAGGTGACTGTATGAAAGGATTTATTTCTGGACTCTCAATTCTGTTCTACTTGTTTACTGGTCTGTTTTTATGCCAGTATACTTTATTGTTTTGAGCATGAGGGCTTTGTAGTATAGTTTCAAATCAAGAAGTGTAATTTCGCTTCTTCATTCTTTCTCAGAACTGCTTTAATTATTTGTTGTCTTTTATGGTCTCATATAAATTTTAGGATTCTTTACTTCTGTAAAAAAAAATATTGGATTTTTTTAAAAGATTTTTTATTTATTTATTTGACAGAGAGAGATGACAAGCAGGCAGAGAGGCAGGCAGAGAGAGAAGAGGTAGCAGCTTCGTGCTGAGCTGAGAGCCTGATGCAGGGCTCGATCCCAGGACCCTGGGATCATGACCTGAGCCGAAGGCAGCGGCTTAACCCACTGAGCCACCCAGGCGCCCCTAACATTGGATTTTTGATAGGAATTGAATTTACAGATGGTTTTCGGTAGTATGGACATTTTAACAATGTTAATTCTTACCATTCATAAATATGAGCTATCTTTCCATTTATGTCTCCTTCAAATTCTTTATCAATGTCATAGTTTATGGGGTACAGATCTTTCATCTTCTTAGTTAAATCTTTTCCTAAGTATTTTGTTATTTTTGATGCTATTGTGAATTAGATTGTTCTCTTTATTTTTTCAGATAGTTCATCATTAGAGTGTTAAAATGCTCCTGTCTTGTGCTTACTTTGGCAGCACATATACTAAAATTGGAATGATGCAGAGAAGATTAGCGTGATCACTGAGCAAGGATGACATGAAAAACTATTTTAAAAAAACGAAACAAAACAAAATTCCTGTCTTTTATATATTGATCTTGTATTTGGCAGCTTTATTAAATTTGTTTATTCAAAATTTTTTGTGAAGTTTTTAGGATTTTTTTACATGTAAGTTCATGTTATCCAAAAAAAGAAAAGTTTACTTCTTCCTTTTTTTTTTTTTTTTGGAGTCTTTTATTTCTTTGTGTTCCTTGTTTCTCTGGCTAGGACATCCAGTACTATGTCAAATGAGAGTAGTGAAAGTGGACACACTTGTCTTTTTTCTGATCTTTAAGGGGAAAACTTTCAAACTTTTTTGATTGAATATGAGATTAGCTCTGGGCTTGGGCTTGCAATATGTGTTTTTTCTTTAATGGATTTTTTAAATTATTTTTTAAAATTTTTTTATAAACATATAATGTGTTTTTATCCCTAGGGGTACAGGTCTGTGAATCACCAGGTTTACACATTTCACCGCAGTCACCATCACTCACCATAGCACCTGCTCTCCCCAATGTCCATACCCCCACCATCCTCTCCCAACACACCTCCCCCCAGCAACCCTCATTCTGTTTTGTGAGATTCAGTCTTTTATGGTTTGTCTCCCTCCCAATCCCATCTTCTTTTATTTTTCTTTTCGTACGCCCGAAACCGCCTATGTTGCATCTCCACTTCATCATATCAGGGAGATCATATGATAGTTGTCTTTCTCAGATTGATTTATTTCGCCAAGCATAATACCCTCTAGTTCCATCCATGTCATCACAAATAGCAGGATTTCATTTTTTTGATGGCTGCACAGTATCCCATTTTACATATATACCACATCTTATTTATTGATTGATCCGTTGAAGGACATTTAGGTTCTTTCCATAGTTTAACTATTGTGGACATTGCTGCTATAAACACTTGGGTGCATGTGCCCCTTCAGAATGCCACGTTTGTATCTTTAGGGTATATACCCAGTACTACAATCACTGGGTCATAGGGTACTTCTATTTTCAGCTTTTTGAAGCACCTCCATGCTGTTTTCCAGAGTGGTTGCACCAGCTTGCATTCCCACGTACAGTGTAGGAGGGTTGCCCTTTCTCCACATCCTCGCCAGCATCTGTCATTGACTGACTTGTTAGTTTTAGCCATTCTGAAAGGTGTGAGGTGGTATCTCATTCCGGTTTTGATTTGTATTTCCCTGATGCCGAGTGATGTGGAGCATTTTTTCATGTGTCTGTTGGCCATTTGGATGTATTCTTTGCAGAAATGTCTGTTCATGTCCTCTGCCCATTTCTTGATTGGATTATTTGTTCTTAGGGTGTTGAGTTTGATAAGCTCTTTATAGATTTTGGATAGATACTGGCCCTTTATCTGGTATGTCATTTGCAAAGATCTTCTCCCAGATAACTTCTGACAGTCATCTTTTGGCTTTGTTAACTGTTTCCTTTGCTGTGCAAAAGCTTTTTGATCTGATGAAATCCCAGTAGTTCATTCTTGCCCTTGCTTCCCTTGCCTTTGGCGATGTTCCTAGGAAGAAGTTGCTGCTGCTGAGGTCAAAGAGGTTGCTACCTGTTCTCTCCTCAAGGATTTTGATGGATTCCTTTCTCACTTTATGCTTCTTCATCCATTTCCAGTCTATTTTCATGTGTGGTGTAAGGAAATGGTCCAATTTCATTTTTCTGCGTGTGGCTGTTCAATTTCCCCAACACCATTTGTTGAAGAGGCTGTCTTTTTTCCATAGGACATTCCTTCCTGCTTTGTTGAAGATTAGTTGACCATAGAGTTGAGGGTGTATTTCTGGGCTCTCTATTCTGTTCCATTGATCTATGTCTGTTTTGGGGACAGTTCCCTACTATCTTGATGATGACAACTTTGTAATAGAGCTTGAGGTCTGGAATTGTGATGCCAACAACTTTGGCTTTCTTTTTCAATATTCCTCTGGCTCTTCGAGGTATTTTCTGGTTCCATATGTATTTTAGGATGATTTGTCCCATTTCTTTGAAAACAATGGATGGGACTTTGATAGGGATTGCATTAAATGTGTAGATTGCTTTAGGTAGCATAGACATTTTCACAATATTTGTTCTTCCAATACAGGAGCATGGAACATTTTTCCATTTCTTTGTGTCTTCTTCAATTTCTTTCATGAGTACTTTAGAGTTTTCTGAGTATAGATTCTTTGTTAGGTTTATTCCTAGGTATCTTAGGGTTTTGCGTGCAGTTGTAAATGGGATTCACTCCTTAATTTCTATTTCTTCAGTCTTGTTGGTATAAAAAAATGCAACCAATTTCTGTTCATTGATTTATATCCTGACACTTTACAGAATTTCTATACAAGTTATAGCAGATTTGGAGTGGAGTCCTTTAAGTTTTCCACATACAGTATCATATCATCTGCAAACAGGGATAGTTTGACTTCTCTTCTGCCAATTTGGCAAAATTTGGATGGCTTTAATTTCTTTTTGTTGTCTGATTGCTGAGGCTAGGACTTCGAGTACAATGTTGAATAGCAGTGGTGATAACGGACATCCCTGCCGTGTTCCTGACCTCAGCGGAAAAGTATTCAGTTTTTCTCCATTGAGAATGATATTTGCAGTGGGTTTTTCATAGATGGCTTTGATAATATTGATAATATGTGCCCTCTATCGCTACACTTTGAAGAGTTTTTTTTTAAGATTTAATTTATTTATTTGACAGAGAGAGAGATCACAAATAGGCAGAGAGACAGACAGAGAGAGAGATGAGGAGAAGCAGGCTCCCTGCTGAGCAGAAAGCCCAATGCAGGACTCGATCCCAGGCCCCTGGGATCATGACCTGAGCCGAAGGTAGAGGCTCAACCCACTGAGCCACCCAGGTGGCCCCACTTTGAAGAGTTTTAATCAGGAAGGGATACTGCACTTTGCCAAATGCTTTTTCAGCATCTATGGAGAGTATCATATGGTTCTTGTTCTTTCTTTTATTGATGTGTTGTATCACATTGATTGATTTGCAGATGTTGAACCAACCTTGTAGCCCTGGAATAAATCCCAGTTGGTCGTGGTGAATAATCCTTTTAATGTACTGTTGAATCTTATTGGCTAGTATTTTGGTGAGAATTTTCGCATCTGTGTTCATCAAGGATATTGGTCTGTAGTTCTCTTTTTTGATGGGATCCTTGTCTGGTTTTGGGATCAAGGTGATGCTGGCCTCAGAAAAAAAAGAGTTTGGGAGTTTTCCTTCCATTTCTATTTTTTTGGAACAGTATCATGAGAATAGGAATTAATTCTTCTTTAAATGTTTGGTATCATTCCCCTGGGAAGCCATCTGGCCCGGGGCTTTTGTTTGTTTGGAGATTGTTGATGACTGTTTCAATCTCCGTACTGGTTATGGGTCTGCTCAGGTTTTCTATTTCTTCCTGGTTCAGTTGTGGTAGTTTATATGTCTCTAGGAATGTATCCATTTCTTACAGATTGTTGAATTTATTGGCGTAGAGTTGCTCATAGTATGTTCTTATAATTGTTTGTATTTCTTTGGTGTTGGTTGTGATCTCTCCTCTTTCATTCATGATTTTATTTATTTGGGTTCTTTCTCTTTTCTTTTTGATAAGTCTGGAAAGGGGTTTATCAATCTTATTAATTCTTTCAAAGAACCAGTTTCCTAATTTCGTTGATTTGTTCTATTGTTTTTTTGTTGTTGTTGTTGTTGTTGTTTTGTGGTTTTTGTTTGTTTGCTTCTATTTCATTGATTTCTGCTCTGATCTTTATTATTCCTCTTCGCCTGCTGGGTTTAGGCTTTCCTTGTTGTTCTTTCTCCAACTCCTTTAGGTGTAGGGTTATGTTGTGTATTTGAGATCTGAGAGAGAAGCGTGGTGGCACACGTCTGTCACTGCACTCCCCAGGAGCAAGTCTGGGGAAGGCGCAGCTCGCCGCCCCCAGAGAAGAGAAGGAGCCGTTGGCCTTGTGGTCGGGAAAAGGACGGGAAGCAGGATAGCCTGCCATGGCAGGAAGAGCAGGCCGGTGGCAAGACAAGTGTCACCCGCTCCCTGTGCAGAGAGATGGAAGCCTGGCTGCTAAGGAGACATGAGGGGACGACTAGGGCAGGGAAGCGTGCTCCACTCTGAGGAAGGAGTGTGGGCAGAAGGCAGGCCTGTCCTGTGCCTCTGGTCCCAAGGGGACAGCATCTCCTTGACCTCCTGTCCATAGGGCATACTTGGGCTAGCTACCAGGCGCCATACACAGAACTCGCAGAAACAGCACTCTCGAGAAACGGGTAGATGCCATCTTCCTCCAACATGTGACAGCGTTTGCGGTGGCAGGGAGTTTGCGGGGTAGGAGTGGGGACAATCCCCCAAAGCTCCCCATTTCAGTGAACAGGCGGTGTTCAGGGATCCTGTCGCCTCTCCTCTCCTGTGGGGAATACACTGGCCTTGTCTGCGAATCCGCCTAAGGTCCAGTGCCAAAGGCCAAGCGTTTCCTACACCGGGAGATGGTAATGTGCATAGAGTGCCATCTTAGGCCACGCACGCTGCTGCAGGGTTTTGACTGTTTCTGCTTAGTTCGGCCTGGCAGGGTGAACCCAGGGCGCCAACATGGAGCCCAGGAAAGCAAGGTCCAAGAGACACCAGCACTCCCGTGACTCTTCTTACCTGATGCGACAGAGCGAACACCCAAAGCCTTTCTGAGGAGGAAGCAGCAGCGAAGTTGGGATCGTGCCAAGATGAAAACCTCTGCAAAAGCATAGCAGTCGCTGGGAAATCAGAGTCGGTTCTGAGGGCGCCTGTTGCTGCTTGCCTGACCCTAGTATTCGCAGCATGATGGCAGAAACCCTCATAGAGCGAAAGCCTCTTTGCCCTGGCATCTCTTCTGGGAAAGCACAGCATTCTTTGGGAAATGAGTCCGGTCTGAGGGATGCTCCTGTGCGCCTGAGCTGGTCTCCTCAGCATGGTGTAATAAACCCGCATGGAGCGAAATCCTCTATGCCTGAGCATCCCCTCTGCCTGAGAGAGAAGCGCGTTTGCGCCTGTGGAAAGAGCCTTAAGCAAAGAGACCTGTTTTTCAGTGCGGTCACCAGGAGCATGTCTGTGGAAGGTGCAGCACGCTGCACGGGGAGAAGAGGTGGAGCCGTTGGCGTTCGGGTCTGGACACGGTTGCGAAGCAGGAGAGCTGGCCCTGGCATGCACAGTGGCCGGTGGAAATACAAGTGTCACCCGCTCCCAGTGCAGAGAGACAGAAGTCTGGCTGCTAAGGAGACAGGAGGGGATGAGTAGGGCAGGGCGCATGCTCCACTCTTAGGAAGGAGTCTGGGCAGAAAGCATGCCTCTCCTGAACCTCTGGGCCCAAGGAGACAGCAGCTCCTTGGCCACCCGTCCCTGGGGCAGATATGCGCTAGCCACCAGGCGCCTACTCTGAACTCGCAGAAACTGCTCCCGAAAATGACGGGGAGTCACGTGCCGTCTTCCACCAGGATGTGGAAGCTCGGAGGAGGCACAGGGTTTAAGGGGAAGGAGTGGGCACAGTCCCCCAAAGCTCCCTAATCTGTGCACGGTCCATGTGCAGGGATCCTGTCGCCTCCTCTCTCCTGTGGTGAAGGCACTGGCCTAGACTCCGAGGCTGCCTGAGACCCGGAGCAAAAGGCAAAGCCTAACCTACCCCAGGAGATGGTCATAGGCCTAGAGTGCCATGCTAGGCCAAGCACGCTGCTGCAGGGTTGTGACTGTGTCTGCTTAGTCCAGCATAGCAAGGTGAATCCCGGGCTTAAACTCGGGGACCGGGAAAGCAAGTCCCAAGAGGTACCAGCTCTCCCGCGGCTCTTCTTCCCTCCCGCGCAGAGTGAATACCCAAAGCCTTTCTGAGGAAGCAGCAGCGAAGTGTGTTCGCCCAAGCCAAAGCCTCTGTGAGAGCACAGCATTCGCTGAGAAATGTTCTGCGGGCTGCTGCTGCTTGCCTGAGCCCAGTCTCACGGTGGGAGAAACTCGCATACAGCGAAAGCCTCTTTGCCTGGGCATCTCTCCTGGGAAAGCACAGCGTTCCTTTGGAAATCAGAGTTGGTTTTTGGGATGCTGCTGCTGCTTGCCTGAACTAGTGTCCGCAGCTCGGTGGAAGATACCCGCATGGAGCGAAATACTCTTTGCCCTAGCATCCCCTCTGCCTGAGAGAGAAGCCAAGTGTGGGGAAGGTGCAGCACGCCGCCCCCGGAGAAGAGAAGGAGCCCTTGGCCTTTGGGTCGGGAAACGCTCGGGAAGCAATTTAGCCTGCCGTGGCCGGAACAGCAGGGCGGTGGCAAGACAAGTGTCACCCGCTCCCTGTGCGGAGAGATGGAAGCCTGGCTCCTAAGGAGACATGAGGGGACGACTAGGGCAGGGACGCGTGCTCCACTCTGAGGAAGGAGTGTGGGCAGAGGGCAGGCCTGTCCTGTGCCTCTGGTCCCAAGGGGACAGCATCTCCTTCACCACCTGTCCATAGGGCATACTTGGGCTAGCTACCAGGCGCCATACCCGGAACTCACAGAAACAGCTCCCTCGAGAAAAGGGCAGTCAGATGCCATCTTCCTCCAACATGTGACAGCGTTTACAGTGGCAGGAAGTTTGCGCGGTAGGAGTGGGGACAATGCCCCAAAGCTCCCCATTTCAGTGAACGGGCGGTGTTCAGGGATCCTGTCTCCTCTCCGCTCCTGTGGGGAAGGCACTGGCCTTGTCCGCGAATCCGCCTGAGGTCCAGTGCCAAAGGCCAAGCGTTGCCTACACCGGGCTATGGTACTGTGCATAGAGTGCCATCCTAGGCTACGTACGCTACTGCAGTGTGTTCGCTCTGATGCGGCAGGGAACAACAGCCCTGGGAGAGCTGTTGCCTCTTGGGACGTCCTTTCCCGGGCTCTAAGTTCACGCCGGGGGTTCACCTTGCTATGCCGAACTAAGCAGACACAGTCACAACCCTGCAGCAGCGTGCTTGGCCTAGCATGGCACTCTATGCCTATGACCATGTCCTCGGGTACGTAAGGTTTGGCCCTTTACTCTGTTGCTCAGGCGGATTCTCGGACTAGGCCAGTGCTTTCCCAGCGGAGATGCCCAGGCAAAGAGGCTTTCGCTGTTTGCGGGTTTCTCCCACCACGAGACTGGGCTCAGCAAGAAGCAGAAGCCCGCAGAACATTTCTCAGCGAATGCTGTGCTTTCGCAGAGGCTTTGTCTTGGAACGAGCAGCACTTTGCTGCTGCATCCTCAGCAAGGCTTCAGTCGCGACAGGGAAGAAGAGCTGCGGGAGAGCTAGTGCCTCTTGGGCCTTGCTTTCCTGGGCTCAATGTTCGCGTCCTGGGTTCACCCTGACAGGCCGTACTAAACAGACACAGCCACAACCCTGCAGTAGCGTGCGTAGACTAGGATGGCACTCTATGCACACTATCATCTCCCAGTGTAGGCATCGCTTGGCCTTTTACACTCGCGCTCAGGCGGATTCTCGGACTAGGCCAGTGCTTTCCACACAGGAAAGAAGAGGTGACAGGATCCCTGCACACAGCCCGTGCACTGAATACGGAGCTTTGGGGGACTGTGCCCACTCCTTCGCCTTAAACCCCGTGCCTCCTCCAGGCTTCCACATCCTGGAGGAAGACGGCACCTGCCTCCCCGTTATTTCAGGGAGCTGTTTTTGCGAGTTCAGCGTAGGCACCTGGTGGCTAGCGCATGTCTGGCCCAGGGACAGGTGGCCAAGGATTTCGCTCCATGCGGGTTTATTACACCGTGCTGAGGAGACCAGTTCAGGCAAACAGGAGCATCCCTCAGACCGGACTCTGATTTCCCAAAGAATGCTGTGCTATACCAGAGGGGATGCCAGGGCAAAGAGGCTTTCGCTCTATGCGGGTTCTCCCATCGTGCTGCAATTACCAGGCTAAAGCAAGCAGCAACAGCAGCCCTGAGATCTGACTCTAATTTCCCAGCGACTACTATGCTTTTGCAGAGGTTTTCAGCATGGCAGGAACCGCACTTCGCTGCTGCTTCCTCAGAAAGGCTTTGGGTGTTCACTCTGCGCGGCAGCGAAGAAGAGCCGCGGGAGAGCTGGTGCCTCTTGGGACTTGCTTTCCCGGGCTCCGAGGTTACGCCCGGGATTCACCTTGCTATGCGGAACTAAGCAGACACAGTCACAACCCTGCAGCAGCGTGCTTGGCCTAGCATGGCACTCTATGCCTATGACCATCTTATGTGGTAGGTTAGGCTTTGCCATTTGCTCCGGCTCTCAGGCCGACTCCGGGTCTAGGCCAGTGCCTTCACCACAGGAGAGAGGAGGCGACAGGATCCCTGCACTAGGCCCGTGCGCGGATTAGGGAGCTTTGGGGGACTGTGCCCACTCCTTCCCCTTAAACACCATGCTTCCTCCGAGCTTCCCCATCATGGAGGAAGACGGCATCTGACTCCGCATTATTTCTGAGAGCTGATTCGGCGAGTTCAGAGTAGGCGCCTGGTGGCTAGCGCATGTCTGCCCCAAGGACAGCTGGCCAAGGAGCTGCTGTCTCCTTGGGCCCAGAGGCTCAGGACAGGCATGCTTTCTGCCCAGATTCCTTCCTAAGAGTGGAGCACGCGCCCTGCCCTACGCATCCCTTCCTGTCTCCTTAGCAGCCAGGCTTCTGTCTCTCTGCACTGGGAGCCGGGGATACTTGTATTGCCGGCTCTCCTGCTTCGCAATCTTTTCCAGACCAGAAGTCCAACGGCTCCTGCTCTTCTCTCCGGCAGCTTGCTGAACTTTCCACACATATGCTCCTGGGGAGCAGAGTGAAAAAATTTCCCTTTCCTTAAGGCTCTTTCCACAGGTGCAATCGCGCTTCTCTCCCATGCAGCGGGGATGCCCAGGCATAGAGGATTCCGCTCCATATGGGTTTATTACACCGTGCTGAGGAGACCAGCTCAAGCAAACAGGAGCATCCCTCAGACCGGACTCTGATTTCCCAAAGAATGCTGTGCTTTCCCAGAGGGGATGCCAGGGCAAAGAGGCTTTCGCTCCATGCGGGTTTATCCCATCGTTCTGCAAATACTAGGCTAAAGCAAGCAGCAACAGCAGCTCTCAGATCCGACTCTAATTTCCCAGCGACTGCTATGCTTTCGCAGAGGTTTTCACATGGCACGAACCGCACTTCGCTGCTGCTTCCTCAGAAAGGCTTTGGGTGATCACTCTGCGCGGGAGGGAAGAAGAGCCGCGGGAGAGCTGTTGCCTCTTGGGACTTGCTCTCCTGGTCTCCGAGTTTACGCCCGGGATTCACCTTGCTATGCTGAACTAAGCAGACACAGTCACAACCCTGCAGCAGCGTGCTTGGCCTAGCATGGCACTCTATGCCTATGACCATTTCCTGGGGTAGGTTAGGCTTTGGCTTTTGCTCCGGCTCTCAGGCAACCTAGGGGTCTAGGCCAGTGCCTTCACCACAGGAGAGAGGAGGCGACAGGATCCCTACACACGGCCCGTGCACAGATTAGAGAGTTTGTGGGACTGTGCCCACTCCTTCCCCTTAAACCTCGTGCCTCCTCCGAGCTTCCACATCCTGGAGGAAGATGGCATCTGACTCCCCGTTATTTCAGGGAGCTGTTTCTGCGAGTTCAGAGTAGGCGCCTGGTGGCTAGCGCATGTCTGCCCCAGGGACGGGTGGCCAAGGAACTGCTGTCTCCTTGGGCCCAGAGTTAAGGACAGGCATGCTCTCCGCCCAGACACCTTCCCAAGAGTGGAGCACGTGCCCTGCCCTACTCATCCTCTCCTATCTCCTTAGCAGCTAGGCTTCTGTCTCTCTGCACTGGGAGTGGGTGACATTTGTATTTCCTCCGGGTGCTGTGCCTTCCAGGGCCGGTCTCCTGCTTCGCAACCTTTTCGAGACCATGGCCAACAGCACTTGCTCTTCTCCCCGAGCAGCGTGCTGCACCTACCACAGACTACTCCTTGGGACCGCCCTGAAAAACGTGTCCCTTTTCTTTAATGCTCTTTCCAGAGGCGCAACGGCGCTTCTCTCTCAGGCAGAGGGGATGCCCAGGCATAGAGGATTTCGCTCCCTGCGGGTTTATTACACCGTGCTGAGGAGACCAGCTCACACAAACAGGAGCATAACTCAGACCGGACTCTGATTTCCGAAATAATGGTGTGCTTTCCCAGAGGGGATGCCAGGGCAAAGAGGCTTTCGCTCTATGCGGGTTTCTCCCATCGTGCTGCGAATACGAGTCTAAAGCAAGCAGCAACAGCAGCCCTCAGATCCGACTCTGATTTCCCAGGGAATACTATGCTTACGCAGAGGTTTTCAGCTTGGCACGAACCGCACTTCGCTGCTGCTTCCTCAGAAAGGCTTTGGGTGTTCACTCTGCGCGGCAGTGAAGAAGAGCCTCGGAGGAGCTGGTGCCTCTTGGGACTTGCTTTCCCGGGCTCCGAGGTTACGCCCGGGATTCACCTTGCTATGCCGAACTAAGCAGACACAGTCACAACCTTGCAGCTGCGTGCTTGGCCGAGCATGGCACTCTATGCCTATGACCATCTCCCTGGGTAGGTTAGACTTTGCCTTTTGCTCCGGCTCTCAGGCAGACTCGGGGTCTAGGCCAATGCCTTCACCACAAGAGCGAGGAGGCGACAGGATCCCTGCACACGGCCCGTGCACAGATTAGGGAGATTTGGGGCACTGTGCCCACTCCTTCCCCTTAAACCCCGAGCCTCCTCCAAGCTTCCACTTCCTGGAGGAAGACGGCATCTGACTCCCCGTCATTTCAGGGAGCTGTTTCTTCGAGTTCAGCGTAGGCGTCTTGTGGCTAGCGCATGTCTGCCCCAAGGACAGGTGTCCAAGGAGATGCTGTCTCCTTGGGACCAGACGCACAGTACAGGCATGCTTTCTGCCCAGATTCCTTCCTAAGAGTGGAGCAAGCGCCTCTGCCCTAGTTCGTCCCCTCATGTCTCCTTAGGAGCCAGGCTTCCATCTCTCTGCACAGGGAGCGGGTGACACTTGTTTTGCCACCGGCCTGCTGTTCGTGCCACGGCAGGCTATCCTGCTTCCCGAGCGTTTCCCGACCCCAAGGCCAACGGCTCCTTCTCTTCTCCGGGGGCGGCATGCTGCGCCTTCCCAACACTTGGCTTCTCTCTCAGGCAGAGGGGATGCTAGGGCAAAGAGTATTTCGCTCCATGCGGGTATCTTCCACCGAGCTGCGGACACTAGATCAGGCAAGCAGCAGCGGCATCCCCAAACCCAACTCTGATTTCCCAAGGAACGCTGTGCTTTCCCAGGGGAGATACCCAGGAAAGAGGCTTTCGCTGTATGCGGGTTTCTCCCACCGCGAGACTGAGCTCAGGCAAGCAGCAGCAGCCCGCAGAACATTTCTCAGCGAATGCTGTGCTCTCCCTGAGGCTTTGGCTTGGAGTGAAAAGCACTTCGCTGCTGCTTCCTCAGAAAGGCTTTGGGTGTTCTCTCTGCGTGGCATGGAAGAAGAGCCGCGGGAGAGCTGGTGCCTCTTGGGACTTGCTTTCCCAAGCTCCGAGTTTATGCCTGGGATTCATCTTGTTATGCCGAACTAAGCAGACACAGTCACAACCCTGCAGCAGCGTGCTTGGCCTAGCATGGCACTCTATGCCTATGACCATCTCCTGGGGTAGGTTAGGCTTTTCCTTTTGCTCCAGATATCAGGCAGCCTCGGGGTCTAGGCCAGAGCCTTCACCACAGGAGAGGGGAGGCTACAGGATCTCTGCACTCGGGCGTGCACAGATTTGGGAGCATTGGGGGACTGTGCCCACTCCTTCCCCTTAAACCCGGAGCCTCCTCCAATCTTCCACATCCTGGTGGAAGACGGCATCTGACTCCCCGTTATTTCAGGGAGCTGTTTCTGCGAGTTCAGCGTAGGCGCCTGGTGGCTAACGCATGTCTGCCCCAGGGACTGGTGGCCAAGGAGCTGCTCTCTCCTTGGGCCCAGAGGTTCAGGACAGGCATGCTCTCTGCCCAGACTCCTTCAAAGAGTGGAGCACGTGCACTGCCCTACTCATCCCCTTCTGTCTCCTTAGCCGTCAGGCTTCTGTCTCTCTCACTGGGAGTGGGTGACACTTGTATTTCCACCGGCCGCTGTGCCTGCCAGGGCCGGCTCTCCTGCTTCGCAACCGTGTCCAGACCCGAACGCCAACGGCTCCAGCTCTTCTCCCCGTGCAGCGTGCTTCACCTTCCACAGACATGCTCCTGGTGACCGCACTGAAAAACAGGTCCCTTTGCTTAAGGCTGTTTCCACAGGCGCAAACGCGCTTCTCTCTCAGGCAGAGGGGATTCCCAGGCATAGAGGATTTCGCTCCATGCGGGTTTATTACACCATGCTGAGGAGACCAGCTCAGGCGCACAGGAGCATCCCTCAGACCGGACTCATTTCCCAAAGAATGCTGTGCTTTCCCAGAAGAGATGCCAGGGCAAAGAGGCTTTCGCTCTATGAGGGTTTCTCCCATCATGCTGCGAATACTAGGGTCAGGCAAGCAGCAACAGCAGCCCTCAGAACCGACTCTGATTTCCCAGCGACTGCTATGCTTTTGCAGAGGTTTTCATCTTGGCACGATCCCAACTTCGCTGCTGCTTCCTCCTCAGAAAGGCTTTGGGTGTACGCTCTGTCGCATCAGGTAAGAAGAGTCACGGGAGTGCTGGTGTCTCTTGGACCTTGCTTTCCTGGGCTCCATGTTGGCGCCCTGGGTTCACCCTGCCAGGACGAACTAAGCAGACACAGTCAAAACCCTGCAGCAGCGTGCGTGGCCTAAGATGGCACTCTATGCACACTACCATCTCCCGGTGTAGGCAACGCTTGGCCTTTGGCACTGGACCTCGGGCGGATTCGCGGACAAGGCCAGTGCCTTCCCCACAGGAGAGGAGAGGCGACAGGATCCCTGAACACCGCCCGTTCACTGAAATGGGGAGCTTTGAGGAATTGTCCCCACTCCTACCCCGCAAACTCCCTGCCACCGTCAACTCTGTCACATGTTGGAGGAAGATGGCATCTGACTGCCCGTTTCTCGAGGGAGCTGTTTCTGCGAGTTCTGTGTATGGCGCCTGGTAGCTAGCCCAAGTATGCCCTATGGACAGGAGGTCAAGGAGATGCTGTCCCCTTGGGACCAGAGGCACAGGACAGGCCTGCCTTCTGCCCACACTCCTTCCTCAGAGTGGAGCACGCTTCCCTGCCCTAGTCGTCCCCTCATGTCTCCTTAGCAGCCAGGCTTCCATCTCTCTGCACAGGGAGCGGGTGACACTTGTCTTGCCACCGGCCTGCTCTTCCTGCCATGGCAGGCTACCCTGCTTCCCGTCCTTTTCCCGACCACAAGGCCAACGGCTCCTTCTCTTCTCTGGGGGCGGCGAGCTGCGCCTTCCCCAGACTTGCTCCTGGGGAGTGCAGTGACAGACGTGTGCCACCACGCTTCTCTCTCAGATCTCAAATACACAACATAACCCTACACCTAAAGGAGTTGGAGAAAGAACAACAAGGAAAGCCTAAACCCAGCAGGCGAAGAGGAATAATAAAGATCAGAGCAGAAATCAATGAAATAGAAGCAAACAAACAAAAACCACAAAACAACAACAACAACAACAAAAAAAAACAATAGAACAAATCAACGAAATTAGGAAACTGGTTCTTTGAAAGAATTAATAAGATTGATAAACCCCTTTCCAGACTTATCAAAAAGAAAAGAGAAAGAACCCAAATAAATAAAATCATGAATGAAAGAGGAGAGATCACAACCAACACCAAAGAAATACAAACAATTATAAGAACATACTATGAGCAACTCTACGCCAATAAATTCAACAATCTGTAAGAAATGGATACATTCCTAGAGACATATAAACTACCACAACTGAACCAGGAAGAAATAGAAAACCTGAGCAGACCCATAACCAGTACGGAGATTGAAACAGTCATCAACAATCTCCAAACAAACAAAAGCCCCGGGCCAGATGGCTTCCCAGGGGAATTCTACCAAACATTTAAAGAAGAATTAATTCCTATTCTCATGATACTGTTCCAAAAAAATAGAAATGGAAGGAAAACTCCCAAACTCTTTTTTTTCTGAGGCCAGCATCACCTTGATCCCAAAACCAGACAAGGATCCCATCAAAAAAGAGAACTACAGACCAATATCCTTGATGAACACAGATGCGAAAATTCTCACCAAAATACTAGCCAATAAGATTCAACAGTACATTAAAAGGATTATTCACCACGACCAACTGGGATTTATTCCAGGGCTACAAGGTTGGTTCAACATCTGCAAATCAATCAATGTGATACAACACATCAATAAAAGAAAGAACAAGAACCATATGATACTCTCCATAGATGCTGAAAAAGCATTTGGCAAAGTGCAGTATCCCTTCCTGATTAAAACTCTTCAAAGTGGGGCCACCTGGGTGGCTCAGTGGGTTGAGCCTCTACCTTCGGCTCAGGTCATGATCCCAGGGGCCTGGGATCGAGTCCTGCATTGGGCTTTCTGCTCAGCAGGGAGCCTGCTTCTCCTCATCTCTCTCTCTGTCTGTCTCTCTGCCTATTTGTGATCTCTCTCTCTGTCAAATAAATAAATTAAATCTTAAAAAAAAACTCTTCAAAGTGTAGCGATAGAGGGCACATATTATCAATATTATCAAAGCCATCTATGAAAAACCCACTGCAAATATCATTCTCAATGGAGAAAAACTGAATACTTTTCCGCTGAGGTCAGGAACACGGCAGGGATGTCCGTTATCACCACTGCTATTCAACATTGTACTCGAAGTCCTAGCCTCAGCAATCAGACAACAAAAAGAAATTAAAGCCATCCAAATTTTGCCAAATTGGCAGAAGAGAAGTCAAACTATCCCTGTTTGCAGATGATATGATACTGTATGTGGAAAACTTAAAGGACTCCACTCCAAATCTGCTATAACTTGTATAGAAATTCTGTAAAGTGTCAGGATATAAATCAATGAACAGAAATTGGTTGCATTTTTTTATACCAACAAGACTGAAGAAATAGAAATTAAGGAGTGAATCCCATTTACAACTGCACGCAAAACCCTAAGATACCTAGGAATAAACCTAACAAAGAATCTATACTCAGAAAACTCTAAAGTACTCATGAAAGAAATTGAAGAAGACACAAAGAAATGGAAAAATGTTCCATGCTCCTGTATTGGAAGAACAAATATTGTGAAAATGTCTATGCTACCTAAAGCAATCTACACATTTAATGCAATCCCTATCAAAGTCCCATCCATTGTTTTCAAAGAAATGGGACAAATCATCCTAAAATACATATGGAACCAGAAAATACCTCGAAGAGCCAGAGGAATATTGAAAAAGAAAGCCAAAGTTGTTGGCATCACAATTCCAGACCTCAAGCTCTATTACAAAGTTGTCATCATCAAGATAGTAGGGAACTGTCCCCAAAACAGACATAGATCAATGGAACAGAATAGAGAGCCCAGAAATACACCCTCAACTCTATGGTCAACTAATCTTCAACAAAGCAGGAAGGAATGTCCTATGGAAAAAAGACAGCCTCTTCAACAAATGGTGTTGGGGAAATTGAACAGCCACACGCAGAAAAATGAAATTGGACCATTTCCTTACACCACACATGAAAATAGACTGGAAATGGATGAAGAAGCATAAAGTGAGAAAGGAATCCATCAAAATCCTTGAGGAGAGAACAGGTAGCAACCTCTTTGACCTCAGCAGCAGCAACTTCTTCCTAGGAACATCGCCAAAGGCAAGGGAAGCAAGGGCAAGAATGAACTACTGGGATTTCATCAGATCAAAAAGCTTTTGCACAGCAAAGGAAACAGTTAACAAAGCCAAAAGATGACTGTCAGAAGTTATCTGGGAGAAGATCTTTGCAAATGACATACCAGATAAAGGGCCAGTATCTATCCAAAATCTATAAAGAGCTTATCAAACTCAACACCCTAAGAACAAATAATCCAATCAAGAAATGGGCAGAGGACATGAACAGACATTTCTGCAAAGAATACATCCAAATGGCCAACAGACACATGAAAAAATGCTCCACATCACTCGGCATCAGGGAAATACAAATCAAAACCGGAATGAGATACCACCTCACACCTTTCAGAATGGCTAAAACTAACAAGTCAGTCAATGACAGATGCTGGCGAGGATGTGGAGAAAGGGCAACCCTCCTACACTGTACGTGGGAATGCAAGCTGGTGCAACCACTCTGGAAAACAGCATGGAGGTGCTTCAAAAAGCTGAAAATAGAAGTACCCTATGACCCAGTGATTGTAGTACTGGGTATATACCCTAAAGATACAAACGTGGCATTCTGAAGGGGCACATGCACCCAAGTGTTTATAGCAGCAATGTCCACAATAGTTAAACTATGGAAAGAACCTAAATGTCCTTCAACGGATCAATCAATAAATAAGATGTGGTATATATGTAAAATGGGATACTGTGCAGCCATCAAAAAAATGAAATCCTGCTATTTGTGATGACATGGATGGAACTAGAGGGTATTATGCTTGGCGAAATAAATCAATCTGAGAAAGACAACTATCATATGATCTCCCTGATATGATGAAGTGGAGATGCAACATAGGCGGTTTCGGGCGTACGAAAAGAAAAATAAAAGAAGATGGGATTGGGAGGGAGACAAACCATAAAAGACTGAATCTCACAAAACAGAATGAGGGTTGCTGGGGGGAGGTGTGTTGGGAGAGGATGGTGGGGGTATGGACATTGGGGAGAGCAGGTGCTATGGTGAGTGATGGTGACTGCGGTGAAATGTGTAAACCTGGTGATTCACAGACCTGTACCCCTAGGGATAAAAACACATTATATGTTTATAAAAAAATTTTAAAAAATAATTTAAAAAATCCATTAAAGAAAAAACACATATTGCAAGCCCAAGCCCAGAGCTAATCTCATATTCAATCAAAAAAGTTTGAAAGTTTTCCCCTTAAAGATCAGAAAAAAGACAAGTGTGTCCACTTTCACTACTCTCATTTGACATAGTACTGGATGTCCTAGCCAGAGAAACAAGGAACACAAAGAAATAAAAGACTCCAAAAAAAAAAAAAAAAGGAAGAAGTAAACTTTTCTTTTTTTGGATAACATGAACTTACATGTAAAAAAATCCTAAAAACTTCACAAAAAATTTTGAATAAACAAATTTAATAAAGCTGCCAAATACAAGATCAATATATAAAAGACAGGAATTTTGTTTTGTTTCGTTTTTTTAAAATAGTTTTTCATGTCATCCTTGCTCAGTGATCACGCTAATCTTCTCTGCATCATTCCAATTTTAGTATATGTGCTGCCAAAGTAAGCACAAGACAGGAGCATTTTAACACTCTAATGATGAACTATCTGAAAAAATAAAGAGAACAATCTAATTCACAATAGCATCAAAAATAACAAAATACTTAGGAAAAGATTTAACTAAGAAGATGAAAGATCTGTACCCCATAAACTATGACATTGATAAAGAATTTGAAGGAGACATAAATGGAAAGATAGCTCATATTTATGAATGGTAAGAATTAACATTGTTAAAATGTCCATACTACCGAAAACCATCTGTAAATTCAATTCCTATCAAAAATCCAATGTTAGGGGCGCCTGGGTGGCTCAGTGGGTTAAGCCGCTGCCTTCGGCTCAGGTCATGATCCCAGGGTCCTGGGATCGAGCCCTGCATCAGGCTCTCAGCTCAGCACGAAGCTGCTACCTCTTCTCTCTCTGCCTGCCTCTCTGCCTGCTTGTCATCTCTCTCTGTCAAATAAATAAATAAAAAATCTTTTAAAAAAATCCAATATTTTTTTTTACAGAAGTAAAGAATCCTAAAATTTATATGAGACCATAAAAGACAACAAATAATTAAAGCAGTTCTGAGAAAGAATGAAGAAGCGAAATTACACTTCTTGATTTGAAACTATACTACAAAGCCCTCATGCTCAAAACAATAAAGTATACTGGCATAAAAACAGACCAGTAAACAAGTAGAACAGAATTGAGAGTCCAGAAATAAATCCTTTCATACAGTCACCTAATATTTGACAGGGGCCAACATATATAATGGGTAAAGATAGTCTGTTCAATAAATGATATTTAAAACTGAATAGTCACATAAACCAGCATGAAACTGGAACCTTATATCACTCATAAATCTTAACTTGAAATAGATTAAAGACTTAAATGTGATGCATGAAACTAAATTTCCTAAAGGAAAACATAGGAAAAATTCTCCTTGACATTGGTCTTGCCAATAGTTTTTTGGATACCAGGCCAAAAACACAAGCAAAAAAAGCAAAAATAAATACATGGTATTACATCAAACTAAAGTTTCTGCATTGCCAAAAAAAACCAAAAGGGAATGAAAACACAATCCACAGAATGGAAGAAAATACTTACAAATCTTATATCTGAAAAGAGGTTAATAACCAACAGATACAAATAGAAAAAAATATATAATTTAAAAAATAGCAAAAGGATATCAATAGACTTTTTTTTCAAAAAAGTTATATAAATGACCAACAGGAGCATTAAAAAGTGCTCAACGTAAAAACTCAGGGCAAAGTCATTATGTTGTTGTTGTTGTTGTTTACCTCTGAAAAACACAACAAGATATTACTACCTATTAGAATATATAAAACCAAAAAATTAAAACTGACAAATTTTGGTAAATATTGGGGAAAATGGGGAACTTATGTACTGTGATAGGGATATAAATTTGTATGGAAAACAGTATGGAGATTATTCATATTATTAAAAGTAAAATCACCATATGATTCAGTAATCCCACCTCTAGGTATATATCTAAAGGAAACGAAGTCACTATTCGAAGACATATCTGCACTCTTATGTTCATTATAAAATTATTAACTCTAAGCAAGAGATGGAAATAACTTCAGTATCCATATTGGGTGAATGGATAAAATAAGTATGGTAAATATATACTATGGAATACTACTGAACCATGAAAAATTAAGAAATACTGCCATTTACAACAGCATGGATGGATCTTGAAGGTCTTATACTAAGTGAAATATTTCAAAGATTTTATATATATTTTAATTTATGTATTATGATATCCCTTACATACAGAATCTGAAGAAGAAGCAAACTAATGGAAACTTAGAGTTGAGTTGACAAGAGGTGAACCTGGGGTGGAATAAGGTGGTCAAAGGGTACAAACTTGCAACTATAATATGAAAAAGTTCTGGGGATCTTATGTACAGTATGATGATCATAGTTAATAATATATACATACATTTTTATTGTGCTTCCCTTTATTAAACTTTGCATATATCACATTCTTACAAGTTGAAAGTTTATATCAATCTTGTATAAAAGAGGTCTGCTGCCACCATTTTTCTAACGACATTTGTTCATTTTGTGTCTCTCTGTCACATGTTGGTAATTCTTGCAATATTTCAAGTTTTTTCATTATTATTGTATTTGTTATGGTGATCTGTGATCAGTAATTATGACCCACTGAAAACTCAGAACTAGTTTACTTAAGGTATATACCTTGTTTTTTCTTAAAGGCATAATGCTTTTGAACAGTGCAGTATAGTGTTTATTTTTTATATGCACTGGGAAACATAATTTTTTATTTGCACTGGGAAACCAAAAAAAAAAAATAATAATTTGACTTAGTATATTGAGATAATCACTTTATTGAGGCGGTCTGGAACAAAACCCACAAGACCTCTGAAGTTTATCTCTACGGTACTATATACATAAAAGTTGCTAAGAGAGTAGATCTTAAAATTCCTTACCATACATGCATAAAAAACAGTGGCAACTATATGAGATAGTAGATGTATTAACATTTTTATGTAGACTATATTGCAATACAGATGTATGCCAATTTATCAAATTGTACAAAATTTACACAATGTTAAAAGTTTGCAATGTTATAAGAAATCATTTCTTATATTTATAAATTATAATATGTCGATTATTTTTCAATAAAGCTGGAAAAAACTTTTTGTAGAATTAATCTATTTTTCAAAAAAGGAAGTAAGGAAGTAGAAACTGCATCTAACTCTGAAATAATCGAATATAAAATCCATTTTAGTTCTATACACTGGGACAAAAACTATTACTTAGTTTACAATGAAGGAGTACATAGGAAGCATGAAGGATGGTCTATAAATAAGGCTGAAAGAGCTCAGTTTTAAGGTTTAAATTTAAAATCTTCTTTTGAAATACTAAACTGACCACCCAGTTTTCCAAACATAAATGTCTTAACTGCATGAATTTATTTCATACAACTCTATCATCTAGTTTCATAAGAAAGCAGCATGCAAATTTTGAATAAGACAGACTTGCTTAAGTTTCTTTATGTTCAACAGTAAAGGATACTTCCCTAAAAAGAAGAAAAATCAGCGTATTTATTATGATAATTATTATTCATAATGAGATTCATATTGAATTAGGGAATATATATCCTCAGAGGGGGTAAAGTAAAATGAAATTTATTTTGGTAAATGTGTCTATGAATAGTCAATACAATGCCTCAATATAAATGAATATTATCATTTTGAACAATTTAATTACTATTATTAGAATTATTATAAGTATAAAAATAGCTATCATTTTAGCATGGAATATGAGACTCTCATGCTCCATGCTTCATCACATCCACACAACAATTCTGCATAATAAGTATTATCATCACCATTTCATGGGTGAAAACACTGAGGCTAACACATTTAGATAACTGGTTTATGATTACATGGCTAGTAAGGATGCATCACACTAATTTAGGCTTTATGATTTCAGAACTGTACTCTTTCCACTGCACATTCTATTACTCTGTAAATACTTGGCTTGTTTTCATTTAGTTCTTTAATTGTATTCATGTGGTGATGGCTTAAAGCTTCATTTAAAGGAAGCTTAAAAAATTCATTTAACCAAAAGCTCCCAAGAATTAAAAATGTCATGGATATCATTAGTTAATGGGTAACTATATATTTTCCACTCTAGTGAGATAACAATCAGAGTATTTTTCTAAGTTTTAGTCTCTGAGTGTTCAAAAGGACTTTGTTAAAATAGAAATATTTAGACAAAGGTGATCAAAAGTCTGGATCAGGTCACCTTAAGATAAATATTAGGAAACTGAGGAAACAAATGGAGATTTGAACACTGAGCTATGATATAATGAATGGTTTAAAGTATTTAGTAGAGCATAGAAAAGCCCTTTAAAGCCTGGGCTTAGCCTAGCATTGCAGCTTCTGGGATATCTGTCTATCTATCATCTACCTAGCTATTCATCTATCTATCTATCTAGATGTAAATTTGAAAACTTTTTCAACTTAAAGATTTTGAGAAATAGAACATAATTAGCACCATAGAAGATCTGTTTATGATAACAACCTAGCCCCTCCTCCCAGTTTGTTAATATTCTCTCTTATTTAATGTAACATTGTGCAAATAGACCACTACTGATCTGCCATTATGAATGAAATAACTATAATCATCTGTTTGCATATCCTGGTGAAAATATTCATTTAGTTCCATGTTGTATTTCTAGGAATGGACCAAATTTTTTTTTTAATTTTTAAGTTTTCTAAATATTGTCCAACTTACCTCATATGTTTTTATTATGTGCACTGTCATTCCTTCACATTCTTGCAAGACATTTTCACTGTTGCCCAATATGGTAAGTGTGTAATAGTATGTCATTCCAGGTTTTCATTTATTTTTAATTTAATTTAATTGAATTCCAGATTCATAATAAAGATAAACAGTTTTTATATATGAGTGGCCATTTGGATTACCCTTTCTGTAAAGTACATGCTCAAATCTTTTGATATCTTAACATTGTGTCATACTGATTTCTTGAAGAGTAGATTTTCTGAATGAACTTTTAGCTGTGTAGGTCTTCTCTATTTTATTATGAACTTGTTTGCATTTCAAAATCTTTATATTTATTTTCATAAACTGCTTTTATTTTGTTTTGTCTATTATCTATCTATCTATCTATTTATTTGCAAGCAAGAGAGCGAGCGAGCAAGTGAGAGCGTAGGGAGGGATAGAAAAAGAAGGGAAAAGAATCTTAAGCAGGCTCCAGGCTCAGCACAGAGCCCAACACTGGGCTCTATTTCACAACCCTGACATCATGACCTGAGCCAAAATGAAAGAAAGAAAATAAAAATAAGGTGTTAAAAAAAAAGGAAAAAGAATTGGAGGTTTAATTAAGTGAGCCACCCAGGCACCCCTGTGGTATCTTAAATTAGCTGTCATATCTTTAAAGTTCTAGAGTATCCATTTAATTCATTTATAAAATCTTTCTCAATATCATTTTTAGTTTCAGTTTTTTGTTCAATTTGCTTCCCCTCTCATTTCTTTGAGCAGAGTAATCAAGCCATTTTACAATCTTTATTGATCATTTTAACATCATACTTAATCCCATTTTGTCTATCAAATATTGTTAATGGTTTTACTCTGTGTGCTCTGTTACATTTTGCTATGTTCAAGGCATTATATTTGAAACTCTTATTGAGTAGGGATAATTAAGAGCTATAATAATGGTATGGTCCTCCTTGGCAGGATTTTCTCTTAGATCTGAGACTCTACAAGACAATCATATTCCAAATTCAGTGATTGACTTTCTCAGTTTACACAGAAGGCAAGGTAGGCTATAGTCTTATTTCTGCTTCTCCTTGTGCTTTGGGGATCTCAACTTAAATTTGGGTTGTACCAAAGTTTTCAAATTTGATTGCTGCTGGATTTTGAATTTTGTTTCTCTAGTATCAAGTGTCTAGTAAAAACACAGTTCAGAGTGTTTTAGCAGTTTCAAATGCTCTCATAGCTAAAATGGCTTCAGGCATATATCTCTAGACTCTCATTGTGTTTCGTATTTTGACCCAGTAATCCCTCACTTATTTTTATAATCATTCTGATATTTTTAACTTTAAAAGCTATTTTGTCTGGATTTTTAAGTTGTCTTAAGTAGGAGTTTTTAGATCACCATTACTAGAAGCAACAACAAATATACATGAAAATTTCTGCAGTAGTTTATCACATCTTTATGGCTTTGAACTTCCATAAGCCGAGGCATCCTTCTCTAATCACTTAGGCTAACTCCAATTTACCCTTTAAAACAACACAAGAATTGCTTCATTTAAGAACATGTTCAGGGATGACTCTTCCCCACTGTTCTTACCAACATTCCCACACACTCTTTGCTACCCACACCTTGTTTATGAACTTTCATTAGGTATATCAGCGTCACCAGAATTTTGCTCTATTGTATTTTTGTCCTTTAGAGCTTTAGTTAAATATGAATTCCATAGAATGTCTGTCCCTTCTCTTTCAAACCTGGGTTCGTTATTTCTTCTCATTCTTTGTCAGAAGCTACTTTATTTACAGCTGTATTGTGATTTTGGAGCCTTTACAGTTTTTTGACTGGAAAAATCACCCATCCCTGAGATTTTTACGCAGCTTTCTAGCTGATATTATTCAGAAATCTGTTCAACACAGACTTTTTAAGGAAGCCCCTTTCAGACCACTCAGTTACAAAACCTCTTCTCAATCACTGCTCTTTTTAAAATGTGCTTATTTAGTTCAAATATGCATCACTATTAAAGAAAAACCAGTACGATTTTTTTCTTTTTAAAGTTGGCTTACCTATTATCTATCTCTCCCATTAAAATGATTCCTCTGGGCTGGGGTTTTGTTGTGCTCATCTTAGGCCAGGCACTCAATAAATTGTCTCTGAATGATTGAATTGTTTGACTCCCTTGCTAGATTCTCAACTTCATGAGGCCAAGGATTGTTCTATTCAGTCCTTCTTTATCCTCAATGTCTGTTAAAATTCAGTCACTTACGTGACTAATGGGAAAAATCACAGAAAGAAAGAGTTAAAACTACAGAAAAACCCCGTAGGTTCAATAACACAAAGCTTTCTAAAATTATTTAGCCCAAGAATTGAATACTGGTTGCACTTTGGATTTTTTTACATGGTATTGAAATTAATTTAAATGGAAATACTTGAATGGTAGAATTATAAAAAAAAATTATAAAAGCAACTTGCTCCTTAAAGTAAGAATTATATAGGGCATCTCTTCTAGAAGCAAAATTTTCAAATGTCAAACATCTGAAAGCATAGAAGGAGAAGTAAGAGTGTGAATTGTACTTCAATGCTCTTTTCTTTATATTCAGCAAACAGCTTCATTCACACCTTTCCAGTTTTTTCAACTCTTTTGACAAAGCCTTCAGAGGAGTTACTGCTGATGACCACCATCACAGCCTGACAGGAGAAATTTTATAAAGAAAAATAATAGCATGTTTTTCCCAAATTGTTAAGGATATCGTGAAGCTCTGTTGGATTCAAAGGAGGAATGTGCAATTCCATGCTATACATAATAATAACTAATTTTAATAGTGGCTTTGCAATTTTTCAGATATATCCATTTACTGAAACCACTATCAAATAAACAAAAACAAACAAATTAACAGGGGTTTGAGACAGGAATTATCTAATCTAAAAATAGCACATGTTCACAGAATACACAACACATATCCCAAGTACTTCTCTAGGTTTCAAGTAATAGTCAAAACAATAGTAAACATGATTCAGACCCTACCAGTCAAATCATAAATGGGACCTTAACTGTAAATCCTTATCTTTAGATCAAAGCGGGTAATTGGGTGCTGAAGATACATTATAGAACTAATATGTTATAGAACTCCTCTGAAATGAGTCATTTATTCCATCACTTTTCCTGCACAGCTGCTGACCCATGTTTTGGTTCCTGGAAATAGCTGCTACACTGTCACACTTCTTAAAAGCACATATATTGATAACTCTACTCATTCCTCCATTCCTCTGTGACTGTCACTGTGTTAAAATGTGGAGTCAGCTGACTCACTTGTGGTGGTAATAAAGTAGATGAGTTTGCAAAGTATTTTGTTATTTATAAAAATGCAAAAACCAAATTACATTGAAATCATAAGGGGTGTTTCAGGCAGAGCTGTAGGATGTGGTTTCTTGTGTAATCCACAGAGATTAGCTCCAACACATATTTAAACTCTCCTCTAGGAGCAACCTTAGTGGTAAAACAAGAAGATAAACAGATGTATACACACCCCGGCACAAAATTATCACTTATGTTTGGCTTCCTAGTCTCCTCGTGTTACTTATTTATCTTAACTTCTCTCTGAAATCAGGGAACACAGAATCTCAATCAGTTGACATTTTTCTACTGAGTTACCCAATAGTCTGATCATACCCCTAAGACTTTTTTAAATTATTTCACTCATAATCCCAAATCTGCTTTGCTTCCTCATCTTAGTACACTGTAATTTGATTTCAAAATGAGGACAGTTGTCAGTAATGCCACATTCATTCATCTATTTTACAATTCCATGTACTTAGAACTATGAAGATATGTTAATAACATCCATTCCAATAAGCCACCCTAAATTTATTATCATGAAACAAGACCTCAAGAAAGAGAATTCAAAATCATCCATGTATTTGCAATGTATTGCAATAAAGCCTTTATCAATAGACTTCCCTGTGCACATGGTGGTCAAATTGCTGGTGAAAACCAGCCAGATCTATTACAAGCTTTCTCATGGCTTCTAGGAAACCCAAGTGAGCCTTTTTTGATACTGGGAAGGGATAAAGCAGGGAAGGGATAAACAGTGATGTAAGAATTGGCTAGACAAAAGTAATGACTCTCATTACAAAGTGAGTATTTTAAAGCAAAAGAGCCTGTTGGGAATATTGTTTCATAAAATAGTGTTTTTTTTTTTAATTAACTTTTTAAAATTCAATTAGTTAACATATAGTGTACCATTAGTTTGAAATGCAGATTTCAGTTATTCATCCATAGCATATAATAGCTAATGCTCAGTACTTACTGTTATAGCTTCTTGAAAGCAGAATTTTTACCCCCTGAGCCACCCAGGCGCCCTTGAAAGCAGAATTTAAGATCATATTTTCTGATTACTTCCATGTAGTACAACACTTTCCTGCTAGCAACCTTCAAAACATACTGTTTGTAAGAGGAATTTCTTTAATAATAAATAAATAGGAATTTATTTTAATTTATAATTATATAAAATAAATAGGAATTTATTTAAATTTATTTAAATATTGCACACTGTTTCATTGTTCATAAATAAGGTGATGATATTATAGCCATTAGTTTGTAGCACTGATATATCACTTTCTTTTTACTTCTCAGTGCATTCACTTTGCACAAAATAGATATGTATTTTAAACGAATCTGAATCTGTGGCAAACTTTTAAAAAACCCTATACAGTAAAGTTTATCATTTTAAGTAATCTCAATTATCTTCCTCAATTGTGATAGTACATCCTTCTATCCAGGCCAGATATTGTATGAGGGATTTGAAGAGACATACTTTTTAAATTTCACTTTTCTCATTGGCAAAATGCTGATCATGATCCTACAATAATATACACTTACAATTTTCTGATGAAAATTTATTTATTTATTTAAAGATTTTATTTCTTTATCAGAGAGAGTGGGCGAGAGAGCAAGCACAGGCAGACAGAATTGCAGGCTGAGGCAGAGGGAGAAGCAGGCTCCCGGCCGAGCAAGGAGCCCGATGTGGGACTCAATCCCAGGACGCTGGGATCATGACCTGAGCCAAAGGCAGCTGCTTAACCAACTGAGCCACCCAGGCATCCCTTTTGATGAAAATTTAATCTGTATAAACAATATATTTGCTGTAATGCGTGGTTCATGGAAAACATCTTATTTAATTATAAGCAACAACAGTATTAGAAATTAAGTAAATATGTCTATAATATTTAAAGTTTTAACACATAATTCCAGTGATTTGCCTTATTTTATCAAATCCCTTTACCACTTTCATTGACAGAGTCAAATGTACTTTTTCTACCAGTAGGCAACTCTTTGTCTTTTGTCAGAAAGATGGCCTTGTGAATTATTTATAATAGAGATATTAGCAATAATAATAATAATAATAAATAGCAATGAATATGTTTAACAAGTTTTCTTAACTAATTAGGGTTCTTAGACATCAATTAGAGGAACCACCTCTGGAAAGCAAATTAATCTGCAAGACATTCCAGAATTAACAAGTCAGTCAGATACAGGGTTGTCCGCAAACTGAAAGGTGAAGCAAAAGGACTAGGTTTGGAAAATAGGTAATGACAGTGAAAAAAATGATCAAATTTTTGGGCAAAATAAATTCTTAGGTGTCCTTTCAATGGAGTCCTGGGCTTTATGTAGCAGAAACTCTGGAGATTATCTCAATCCATTGGAGTCACCCCGTTTATTAGCTTGCTATTGACAAAGTTATTTACAAACTCTAGAGCAAGAGGTTATAATGTAGAAAACTGATGGTAATGCACAAGATTCTTGTTAACAATAATGCAAGTTAGTGCGTTTTCATTAGAAAACATAAATTCTATATCCCAAATTATGGGCCCAGAGCACTTCTGCTGCACAACTCTGCTTATATCCCAAATAACCATGTGAACTAGTTTTAATATCTGCTTCTCTTATTAATTTTTGAATAAAAATTCTTGACACAAGTATTTTATAATTGTGTGATAATCATGCATTTAATTTCTTGGAGAACAAAACACCTTAGAAGAGAAATGGAAAAACATTTCAACACCTTTATTTTAAGATTCTATAGACAAATGGTCATCAAATTGGTAAGATATGTAAGACTTGAACAAAATTATCAACTAACTAGATATGCTTTATATTACAGAACACTCCCAACAACCGCAGACTACATATATCTTAAGCCATGATTTTCTTTGCAAAGGTCAACATTGATAATGTTCTAGTCATACCTCCGTGTACCAGGAAAGAAGTAGCATATTTCTTGAAAGACGCAGCTATCAAAGCTCCATTGGGAAACCATAAAGATGGAGAAGGGATTTGCAAATTATATATCTGATAATGGACATCAACTCTGATTATTAAAAAATGAATAAAAATAAAATACCTTACTTAACCAGAGTATCCAATTTTACATGTGAAGAAAATTATTGAAGAGACATGTCACCAAAAGGATATAGATGGCTTATAAGCATATGACAAATTTCTCAACATTTAGACATTAAAGAAATACAAATTAAAATCATAATGAGACATGCATACATATCTATTAGAATGGCTAAAATTAAAAGGCTAATTGTAATTCGTCTGAGCTAGATTGAGAAGTGACAAAAAATCTAAACTGTTGTTGGCATATATCATGATACCACCACTTTGGAAAATAGTTTGAAAAATTTTTTAAATGCAAAATATGTTGCAGTTACACGAATAGCCATTTTACTACTAGGCATTTAACCAAGAGAAACAAACCCTATGTTCGTACAAGAACTTGTATATGAATTTCATAGCAGCTTTATTTTTAAGAATTGGAAACAGTGAAATGTTCATCAATGTCCATCAATAGAGCAAAGACAAATTATGATCTATTCATTAAAGAGAGATTACTATTCAACATCAAAATGAACTATTTACAATTGGAGATTCTCAAAGTAATGGTGCTGAGAAAATAAAAGCTAGGCAATAAATAGTATATACTGTGTGATTCCATGACTATAAAAGAATCTAGAAAATACAAATTTATATATAGTCACAGTCATCAAATATATTGGTGTGATTTTAGTGCCTTCTTCTGTGCTCCCATAGCTTCCTACACTTGGATCTCCGAGCATTTGTTACACCATGTGAAAATATGAACTCTTTTTCTTTATTCTGTCTTACTAGAATAAGAATCCTTGAAATTTTATGGACATTTGAACTCTCAGTTATAAGCAGAAATTCTATCACACAGTAAATTTCCAAATATAAAGGCCAGAGTTTTACAATGACTTCTAAGCTTTTACATGATCTAGCCACTCATTTAACCTCTGTGACCTCTTTCCCTGCTACTGTTCAGTCCCTCACAGTGGCCTCCTTGCTATTCCTCAGATATGCCAGGCACGATCCAACCTTATGGCCTTCAAGATACCAATTCCTTTGTCTAGAGTGACCTTATTGCTGATAGTTCAGGGCAAATTCATCACCTTTCCCTACCTTTGTTCAATTGTCAGGTTCATTTAACTACCCTGATCTTCCTATTAAAATTTTTAACTCCCCATCCCCTGCCTAGCAACCTTGATTTTTCTCACCCTGATCGAATTTTCCTTTTCCCCCATTGTACTCATCATTTTTGAATACACTATGCAATTTATATTAAGGTTTATAGCTTTTAATCGTCTCACCCATTAAAATAAAAGTTCTACAAAGCCAAGTATTTCATTTACCAGTGTAGTCTGAAGTAATATCTGCCATATAATAAGTTCAGGAGACAATTGGTATATTTCAGAAAAAATTAATGTTGAGAGTATACTGAATTTCAGAAGTCATTTCAATATTTTTTCCAAAAATAAACTATGTGAAACGTACCTTAAATTTACTTTCAAAATATATTATAGCATATAATGGACAAAATAAGATAAAATGAGACAAAAAACAGCAAAATAAGACAAAAGCCTTAAAGAAACAATCATATAAATAACCATTTCAAACCTACTTAAAAATTGCATAATACCACACTCCTAGATCCTCTCTGAATGCTCTAAAATAACCCTTCAAAGGAATTACGTTTTTAAAAATAACAGATTTTTTGGCAAATAATTTAATAAAAGTTTCATTCATCTATGTAGATCATAAAAATGTTTTTAATAAGCATGAAATGATAACTCTGAAGTGTGCTAAAATGAAACCACCTGCTAAGTGTGAGAGAACAAAAATAAACATCATTTTTCCAAATAAGAGGAATTTATTACCTTTGAATCAAAGCATGTGGATTTATTCAAACTGGCAATAAAGGAATATGGAAACACAATCCATAGAAAGTCATATTTTAGTTTTCTAAAAGACTTCATAGTAAAGAGTATATATTTTTGAAATGCTACATAATGCTACATAATGACAAGATGACAGGTTGTGACAAATAGCATTTTAAAAGCTCTACACATAATGGAAAGGAAGGTGTCATTCCCTATAATTTTATATATGTCATTAATATACTATATCTTGATACAACAATACCAAACAGATGTATATCAAAGACTAAATCATTTTTAATGGAACATAATATTTTGAACCTACATCTATTAATCATTTTTTTTCGATCTAACATTTATACTCTCGCTAAACATTTTATCAGTTGTCGACAAAATTAAAAAAAAATAGGATAAAAAGTTGTGTTTGGAGAAGTAGCTTTTCTTTGAAATTTGCATTTAAATGAAAATATTTGCTGATATTTTCAAAACTTTAAATGTAATTTTATATATATCTGACCTATCAGATGATATAAAATTTTTGGAGAAAATATGACATAGTTTTTTGATCTTGGTTGAAGGTATTAATAAAGAGCAAATGTTTGTATTTTTTGTATTGTGATATCTTAGTTAATAAACATGAATAACTGGTATAAAATAAGTTTTTTAAAAAATTTTATTTATTTCCTTGACAGAGATCACAGGAAGGCAAAGAGGCAGGCAGAGAGAGAGGAATGGAAGCAGGCTCCGTGCTGAGAAGAGAGCCCACTGTGGGACTCAATCCCAGGAACCTGGAATCATGACCTGAGCCGAAGGCAGAGATTTTAACCCACTGAGCCACCCAGGCGCTCTAAAATATGTTTTTTTTTTTCCTTTTTTTAAAGATTTTATTTATCCATCTGACAGAGAGAAATCACAAGTAGACAGAGAGGCAGGCAGAGAGAGAGAGAGGGAATCAGGCTCCCTCTGAGCAGAGAGCCCGATGTGGGACTCGATCCCAGGACCCCGAGATCATGACCTGAGCGAAGGCAGCGGCTTAACCCACTGAGCCACCCAGGAGCCCTAAAATATGTTTTCTTTTAATATAGAATCATAGTTCTTGCAAAAATATGGAACTAGCTGGAACTGAATGCCTCCTTCAAGGTCAGCTCTGGAGAAATTATGCAAGTGTAATATAGAACTATTTCAGATATGAACCAAAAACAAAGAAATGATGATAAATTCCTTAAAAGACTCAAAGTTGCTCTTGACTGGTATGTTTCAAGCTCTATTCCTGGTTTGAGGACAGTTTTTAACAGGCCTGTCACTGTAGAAATCAGCTGGATGTTTAGAGGCTATCAGAACTGTACAAAAACCTTGAAGGGGTAAAGACTTGAAAATTCTTTAGAGAGATTAGCTCCCTAAGGCATTATTCATCCACACATTTTCCTCCAAACAATTAAGGCTGATGGATGAGGGGCACCTGAGGGGCTCTCTCATCACGTGGGTGGTGGGTTAAGCCTCTGCCTTCATCTCAAGTCATGGTCTCTGGGTCCTGGGATCCAGCCCCACATCAGGCTCTGCTCAAAAGGAAGACTGCTTCCCTCCCTGCTTGCCTGTCTCTCTGCTTACTTGTGATCTCTCTCTCAATCTCTCTCTCTCTCTATGTGTCCAATAAATAAATAAAATCTTATAAAAAAGGCTGATGGATGCTAAGTTATGAAAACGGCTCTCTCCAAATGATGCTTCTTCATAAGGATTTAAGAATTTAAAATTGTAAGAATTTAAAATTGAAACTTGATTGTAGGATTTATCTTATAGAATAACATCAAGTGATGGCAGTTATTATTAGTTCTGAAGTATTTGTGATTCTGAATTCTTGGCCTCATTAGTAAATTTATTTTTAATAAAGTATTATTTAATATATAATAATATATATAATATACTATATATAACATATATATAGTATATAATAAATTCATCCATTTATTTATTATTTATTTATTATTATTATTATGTATTTATTTATTAACTCAAACACAAGAAAATGAATGACCTGATTGAAAAATTGGCAAGGACTGGAACAGACACCACACTGAAGAAGATTTTGAGATGGCAATAATGATATGAAAAGATGCTGTGATGATCCACAGCATGTCTAATTAAGGAATTGTAAATTAAAAGAACAATGAGGGGCGCCTGGATGGCTCAGTGGGTTAAGCCACTGCCTTTGGATCAGGTCATGATCTCAGGTCCTGGGATCGTGTTACACGTTGGGCTCACTGCTCAGCAGGAGCCTGCTTCCCTTTCCCTCTCTCTCTCTCTCTGACTGCCTCTCTGTCTTCTTGTGATCTCTCTCTGTCAAATAAATAAAATCTTTTTAAAAAATAAATAAATAAATAAAACAATGATATATCACTACACATCTATTAGAATGGCTAAAATCCAAAATACTGACAACATAAAATGCTTTTGACGATGAGGAACAAGAGAAACTCTCATTCATTCTGGTGAGAACACCAAAATGGTGCTACCCTTTGGAAGACAGTTGGGCAGTTTCTTACAAAACTAAACATATTCTTACCATATGATCCAGCAATCGTGCTCCTTGGTACTCTCCCCAAAGAGCGAAAACTTTGTGTACACAGAATCTTGCATATAAACCTGTGTTTGTAACAGCTTTACCCATAAGTGCCAAGAGTTGGAAGTAACCAAGATGTCCTTCAGGAGGAGAATGGATAGATAAACTGTGGTCCATTGAAACAATGGGATATGATTCAGCGATAAAGAGAAATGGCTATCAAGCAATGAAAAGACATGGAACAAACTTAAAATCCGTCATAATAAGTGAAAGAAGTCAATTTGAAAAAGCTTCATGTTGCATGTTTCCAGCTATATGACCTTCTAGAAAAGGCAGAACTATGCAAATGGTATAAAGGTCAGCGGTTTGTAGCAGTTAGGAGAGGAGGAGGATGAACAGGCAGAGCACAGAGGATTTTTAGGCCAGTGAAAATGTCCTGTATGATATGTAAGATATTTTAGATACATATCGCTACACAGTTGTCAAAATGTATAAGATACTATACCAAGAGTGAACTCTATGAGAAAAGGTTTTTTAAAGATTTTATTTATTTACTTGACAGGCATCAAAGCAGGCAGAGAGGCAGGCGGGGAAAGCAGGGGTTGGAGGAAAGCAGGCTCCCTGCCAAGCAGAGAGTCTGGTCTGGGGCTCGATCCCAGGACCGTGAGATTATGACCTGAGCTGAAGGCAGAAGCCTTAACCCACTGAGCCACCCTGGTGCCCCACCAAGAGTGAACTCTAATGTAAACTGTGGACTTTGGGGTGATAATGATGTGTCAGTGTAGGGTCAGTGAGCATGAAAAATTATCACCGTGGTACAGGATGTTGATAATGGGGAAGGCTGTGTGTATGTGGGGAAAGGGAATTTTACTTTGACCCCAAACTACTCTAAAAAATGCAGTCTGTTAAAAAAAACTTTATAATGCAATATAATACAAAACAAGAATGCATATCAAGAGAGAAATAATGTTTAAAGGGAACGAAGAACTTCAGTAATGTGTACCTAGGGATTTTGATTGCACATTTGTAGGAAGTTTACATTGTCATTAGCAATTGTTTATCTGTGAAGTAGAAGTAACATAAAGAGTGATGAAAACTCAAAAACGCAACACTAAAAAAATGCCATCTATGGGCTCTTAAAAAATGGAACAAAATTTGCTTGGCTTTTTATGCGTTGTGGGGAATGAAGGGACAGAATTTAAATTCAGCTTTATAAAAGATTGGATAATATGTTTCTACAAAGAAGGCTCCTCTGAGTAACATAGAAATGGACATGGTAGCAGAAAGTGGAAAAAAGGTTACATCTCTTGTGAGCTCACGTTCTCTGAAACCCTGTCACTTAGTGGAGACAGTAACTGTTCGATGAGAGCAAATGGTAGTCTTTCAGATTCCCGGGATTTTCACTAAGAATCGTGAATGGATTTTTTAAAAAATATATGAAGAATGTCTACAGTGCAAGTACCTGCAAATAACTGACATTTTGGAGAGAATATTTTAATCAGCAGAGAAGGTAAAAATGAAAAAAGTTCCACAATCAGAGTAAACATATGGGATTAAAAATAAAAGATAAAAAAAATTTTTTTAAAGGACTTTAAACAAAAGTCCTTTTAAGAGACAGTTGGCTGTTTAAACCAAAAGTACAACTCACTAAGAGAATCACCGCATTATTTATTGGGGTAGAAGGACCTGGAATGTGGAAAGGCCCATTCTGCAGAGGAAAAAATAGAATCACTAACAGGCCTCATGCCTTGCACAGCCAGTGGCTAGAATCCCTGCCTCATGAGACCCTGTGCTAGAAGGCCGCTAGAACCATCTCAACTATATTAGTCTATCTTGGAAGCCACAAGTGTTTGCCCAGTTAAGAGCACGGTAACAATAAGTCACGTTAAGTTATAATGATTATAGATACCTTTAAAAGCCTTGTCAAGTTCCTTTTTGAGTAACCCTCACCCCACCCTTAGAGAAATTTATCTGTGGTTCACCTCTTTGAAATACCTCATTGTTGTTCCACATTTACTATAGCCAAAAAAAAAAAAAAAAAAAAAAGCTTTTTATTAACAAAGTGTTCAAAGGGGGCGCCACTGTAAACAATGAGAGTTTTCGCTGCCGGGACAGTTTTGTTGCAGAAACAGCTGAAAGCACTCAGGTCAGACAGAGCCAAGGGCTGGAGGGATTTTTAAAATTACAAAAACCGAACCAAATCAAACCAAAACAATAATCAAAACCAATGGCCAAGATTTCAAAATTGCTAATAAAGGTATGACATTCTCCTAAGACATGTGAGTGACTTGATCAATATATTTATATATTTATATTTGAAGAAGGAACTATTTGATGCAGCAAATCCACGTTGATTAAAAATGACCAGATATGGGGGCTCCTGGGTGGCTCAGTGGTTTAGGCCTCTGCCTTCGGCTCAGGTCATGATTTCAGGGTCCTGGGATGGTACCCCACATTGGGCTCTCTGCTCAGCGGGGAGCCTGCTCCCCCGCCCTCTCTCTGCCTGCCTCTCACCTACTTGTGATCTGTCTGTCAAATGGATAAATAGGATCTTTAAAAAAAGAATTACTAGGTGTGAAATATTCGAGGGTATGGGAAGGAAAATGATTTCACCTGATCTGACTAGGAAGTGGTTGAAGCCTGAATTAAAGTGCTATAAAAAGAGTAAAGACCTGGGAATTATATGGGGAAAAAATCCCTAGAAAAACAACAATAATAACTGGCTGCACTTTATTGATCCAGATCCTGCGGTAGGCAAAGAAGAGCTGGTTTTAGCCAGAGGATGATCTCCGTTTGTCTTCATGATCTGGCATTTCCTGCAAGCCAGGCATGGGGCTCTGCACTAGAGCTGCAAATACTGGGGGGCCCTCACTGTTCCTTTTGTCTTCTCAGGGGGACAACGGGCATGTCCATGGTGCAATGTGACAGGCTTTACCACAGGGAGATAAAAGACTGCCAAGGGTAGGTTGGAGCTGGGAAAAGCCACTTAGGAACAGATTTTCAGGGGAGGTGATAGACAAGAGCAAAGCGAAGAATGAGGATGAGTGTGTTAAGTTTCAAATTGACAGGAGGCAGCACAGTGCATTCGGGAATCTACAGCAAGTTCATGACAACGGATAGCTGATCTGGCAGCATCACCTGGGGATGGAGGCTGAACCCCAGGGTTAACACTGGGGGTGAGATGGTTTGTATACTATGCCGAGGAGGTGAGGTACTACACTGTGGGGGCACAGGGAGCTACCAGAGGAATTCAAATATTAGAATCGTAACCATAATAGAGTATTTAATTGCATCCTAGCTTTCATCAAGGGTAAGATGCACTATAGTTTATGTTCGACTAAGAAAGAGAAATGCTGTCAGTTAAACTAGGATATGTCATCAAGTGCAAGGTGAGTGCCACCTTAAGAGATATTAGAATGGGGGGGGAGGACAAATCTTAGAACAAGTAAACTGTGGTACTAGAATAATTAAGAAAGTTCGAACTCTTGGATCAACAAAAAAAGTGATTATTGCATCCCATGTGCCCCAAACTATATTAAGTCTTAGAACAAGAGACATTCTCATCTTGATGCCTCGCAGCTGTTAGACCCAAGGTACAGAGGGCAGTAGCCAACGACCAGCAGGCCCCAAGTGCCATGTGCAGACTCTAAGAGCAACTGCATTTGAGAGAGTAAACAGTTGAGAGTGGGCTTTCTGAGGTAGAGAATTACTAGCTGGGAAAGTAGGAAAATTGACACAGAATCGGAATTGATGCCCCTACATGACAGAGTTGGTGAAACTTCCCTTCTCAGAGATCTTGAGGCTCCTCAGAAATGTATTTTTCATTTTAGACGGAACTTTCAGGATAAATATGATGTGTTTGAGTTCCTGGTTCTCTCATCAAGACTGTTTCTTAGGCTTCACTGGCACAAGAAAAAGGTTTTGATAGTCCAGGGTAAATCCTGACAAAAGCAAAGCACGGTATCTATGAAATCTAACCACTCAGAAGAGAACAACAGATAAAAGGCCAGGCCGACCTGACCCTGCAGGATAGGTAAGGTTGGTCCGGTAACAGGGGTAGAGGGGACTTGCCCATCTCCTGCTAGAAGAGCTAGAGAAGAACCCTTCTGGAGACCCACCAGGAGAGGAGAGCAGTAGGTGCTGATGATGAAGAATATTTTAATCAGCAGAGAAGGTAAAAATGACAAAGTTCCAGGATCAGAGTAAACATATGGGATTAAAAAATAAAAAATAAAAAAAAGATTTTTTTGAAAGAACTTTTTTTTTAAAGAAATTTAAACAAAATTCCTTTTTAAGAGACAGTTGGCTGTTTAAATCAAAATTACAACTCACTGAAAGAATCGCCGCATTATTTATTGGGGTAGAAAGGACCTAGAATGTAGAAAGACCCATTCTGCAGAAGAAAAAATAGAATCACTAACAGGCCTCATGCCTTGCACAGCCAGTGGCTAGAATCCCTGCCTCATGAGACCCTTTGCTAGAAGGCCGCTAGAACCATCTCAACTATGTTGGTCTTTCTTGGAAGCCAACAAGTGTTTGCCCAGTTCAGAGCAGGGTAACAATCAGTCACGTTATGTTATAATGATTGTCGATATCTTTAAAAGCCTTGTCAAGTTCCTTTTTGAGTAACCCTCACCCCACCCTTAGAGAAATTTATCTGTGGTTCACCTCTTTGAAATACCTCATTGTTGTTACACATTTAAGACACAATGAAGAAAAAAAAATTGACAATTTGTTCCAGATTTTAAAAGTCACTTGCCATTCAATCCAAATTGTGAGTTTGATCGGTTACCGAACACTTTATAATGCACCCCGGTAATTTTACAGAGATTATTTTTTTCTTACCAATTCTTGATTATTCTGTCTTGCAATGCAGAGAAAGCTAACTAATTTAAAATAAACTTCCGTTAATTTTGATTGTTATAAACTTAAAATTGATTAATTTCCATATACAGAGTATAAATGTTCACAATTTACATTAAATATACATTCTGTGTATACCTTGGAAAAATTATACTGAAAATTGAAATTAAAATGATGTTGTATATAGCTGCAAGAAGCCACCTGTCCCATTTCATCTTACTATATAAGTTGTGTCAGGTAATTTATAAAATCCCTACTGCATAACAAATCTATTTTTTGTTGGAGTGGGTAGTAATGTTTGTTCTTATTTCTAAATAAGAGTTGGTCTATGAGTGCATCTGCAACTGTATTTTTCCTAAGTGGCTTCATGGTCTTGAACTGAGAAAGCTCAGAACATTAAACATCAAAATAATATAATCTGACATAATTAGACATCAAGGAAATGCAATTAAAATGACACTGAGATATCACTACACACTTATCATAATGGCTAAAATAAAATATAATGACAAGACCAAAAGAAAAAAATATAGCATTTGATGATACACAATGGCAAGTTGTACCATAACTTAACCATCTCAGACTAGTGTAGTGTTAAATTTGTTTTTCTAAGCAATGTTTTATGTCACTTACCACTTTTCAAGGATTTAAAGTGCTATCATTTTAATTAAAACTGTGAAATTTGGTCAGATTTAAATTTCAATTTATGTTAAAACATCCTGTAAACTGTGTTAAACTTTGACATTTGTTCCCTCTGTTCAGTGAATAACACTATATCATATTTTGAAAAATAAACTAATTTTCATTTTGAAAAATATCCCTTTTTCCTCTTATGGTAATTATTAATATGAATTAAGAGTAGAATTTGATATGGTTCCATATGACCATAAATACTTTATTGTATATTATCAAATTTAATAATGAATATAATGTACTTCTTTGGACAATTTTTAAAGACCAGTCTACTCTTAAAAAAAAAAAATGGAGACGCACTTCTTCAGTTCAAACAAATTTCATTTTATTATATAACCTCAGACAAATTTCAACAAATCATAATTTATTAAAATTATGTCTACTTAAAAATCACACAGAAGAGTAAAACCATCAAAAATAAAAATAAACACACACAACACACACAGATCAGCCATGTATTGGCAAATCACAATTGCTGTAACAATACATTAGACATTTCACAGTTAAGGGCTATCAAAATTTCCATCAGTGACAAAAAGATTTGTATCCAAATGGACTGATTTTCCAGAATCCAAGAAAAAGTCTCCTAGGGTTTATATAAATATTTGAACAAATACTTCTTAAATTTAGGAAATTCAGAACATACGATTAAAGAATATTCGCAGTGCAGACTATATTCAATCCTTCCTTCAAAATGTGCCTTTGAGTACATAATTCTGTTTTCTCTATCTAAATTGAGCTGTCCTCCAAGGAAGTTTTCTAAAATGTGTGTCTGTGTGTGATAAATGTTCTAAGACCTAACACGCTTCATTGTATTTTTACTGTGCTCTCAAATTTAATCAATAATTTGGCTTGATGTATAATATGTAGTTTCAAATATCTTTTCCATCTATATAAACACCCAGCTGTCTCCTTTATATGCTATTACTATTGAGAATTCTGCTGTCAGTATTATTCTTGTACATTTTAGGTGATCTGTTTTTCTCTTGGGCACCATTTATGCTCTTCTCTGTTTTTGACCTTCTTAAAACTCACCATAATATATATGAGTGTTTTTTTTAAAGATTTTGTTTATTTATTTGACAGAAAGAAATCACAAGTAGTTGGAGAGGCAGGCAGAGAGAGAGAGAGGAGGAAGCAGGCTCCCCGCCGAGCAGAGAGCCCCATGTGGGACTGGATCCCAGGACCCTGAGATCATGACCTGAGCCGAAGGCAGCGGCTTAACCCACTGAGCAACCCAGGCGCCCTATATGAGTGGATTTTTGTGTGTGTGGTTTTTGTTTTGTTTTGTTTCTGATTTCTCATGTTTGGCATCATTTTAAGTCTGGTATCTTTTATCTTTCTTTAATTCTCCAAAATTTATCTCAATACTTATTTAAATATTTTCTTTATTTTTTTCTCTTCTGCTGCATTTAGGCAGAAGTCATTAATTTGTTTGTTTGTTTGTTTTTCCCAACTCACTTATTCCTTTCACAGCTATATTCATCTTAGTCTCCATTTATTGTATTCTTTATTTCAACAATTTTCACTTAATTTATACTCACAGTATAGTATCTTTCTTTTCTTTGTATATGTATATCATTATTTTATCATATACATTTAAGCTATTTTTTAAAATATTTTATTTATATATTTGTAAGTGGGAAATCACAAGTAGGCAGAGAGGCGGGAAGAGAGAGAGGAAGGGAAGCAGGCTACCTGCTGAGCAGAAAGCCTTATGTGGGCCTTGATCCCAGGACCCTGAGATCATGACTTGAACCGAAGGCAGCGGCTTAACCCACTGAGCCACCCTGGTGCCCCTTTTAAGCTATTTTTTAAAAGTACAGTCATTCTTTTGTTTTTAAGATTTTATTTATTTATTTATCTGACAGAGAGAGATCACAAGTAAATGGAGGGCAGGCAGAGAGAGAGAGAGAGAGAGAGAGAAGCAGACTCCCTGCTGAGCAAAGAGCCTGATGCAGGATTTGATCCCAGGACCCCGAGATCATGACCTGAGCTGAAGGCAGTGGCTTAATCCACTGAGCCACCTAGGCGCCCCTAAGGTATTTTTAAAATTCCTGTTCCAATAACACTTCGATTGCCATATAAAGTTAACCACATCATCTTTTTTAGGTAAGTAATTGTACTTTTTATGTGCATAGATATTTTGGTCCATGAGTTCAGCTCCTCTTAGGATCATCAAATCTCTGTAAAGTCTGGGTATGCTAAGATTTTCTAAGCAACAATAAAATACATTGAAACCTGGTAGCTTAATTATAATAATGTTTTCTTTCTCAATCATTCACAATAGCATTACATTCTGAGTAGCTTCCTTCTATTTTGCAGCTATAGTGTTTGGAGAAACTTGAATTGTGATATCACTGTGATAATGTGAATTAGTCAGGGTATTTCAGAGAATCCAGAAGAGAAAAAAAAAAGGAAGATATTCTCCAGGGCCAACTCTAGAAGTGACTATTAAAACATCTGTCCAAATTCAATTGAACAAAACTCAGAAATGCCATCTCCAGTGAAATACAAAGGAGATTATATATAGTTCTGGGCACACACATCTCATTTGACCCAATGATGTACATCAATGAAAGACTGAAGACCAATCACCACTCCATGGGAGAATTTAAAAATAAATTTACTAATGAGTCCAAGAATTCAGATCTCAAACTTCACATCTAATAATAACTGCCTTCAATTGATGTTATCCTGTAACATATATCCTATGATCAAGTTTCAATTTTAAATTCTTACAATTTTATATTTTAAATTCTTAAATCCTTATGAAGAAGCATCATTTGGAGGGAGCAGTTTTCATAATTTATCATCCATCAGCCTTTTTTTAAGATTTTATTTATTTATTGGACACAGAGAGAGAGATTACAAGTAAGCAGAGAGGCAGGCAAGCAGGGAGGGAAGCAGGCTTCCTTTTGAGCAGAGCCTGATGTGGGGCTGGATCCCAGGACCCAGAGACCATGACTTGAGATGAAGGCAGAGGCTTAACCCACCACCCACGTGATGAGAGAGCCCCTCAGGTGCCCCTCATCCATCAGCCTTAATTGTTTGGAGGAAAATGTGTGGATGAATAATGCCTTAGGGAGCTAATCTCTCTAAAGAATTTTCAAGTCTTTACCCCTTCAAGGTTTTTGTACAGTTCTGATAGCCTCTAAACATCCAGCTGATTTCTACAGTGACAGGCCTGTTAAAAACTGTCCTCAAACCAGGAATAGAGCTTGAAACATACCAGTCAAGAGCAACTTTGAGTCTTTTAAGGAATTTATCATCATTTCTTTGTTTTTGGTTCATATCTGAAATAGTTCTATATTACACTTGCATAATTTCTCCAGAGCTGACTTTGAAGGATGCATTCAGTTCCAGCTAGTTCCATATTTTGGCAAGAACTATAATTCTATATAAAAAAAGAACATATTTTTAGAGCGCCTGGGTGGCTCAGTGGGATAAATTTCTGCCTTCGGCTCAGGTTATGATTCCAGATTCCTGGGATTGAGTCCAACAGTGGGCTCTCTTCTCAGCAGGGAGCCTGCTTCCATTCCTCACTCTCTGCCTGCCTCTCTGCCTTCCTGTGATCTCTGTCAAGGAAATAAATAAAATTTTTTAAAAAACATATTTTATACCAGTTATTCATGTTTATTAACTAAGATACCACAATACATATAATACAAACAGTTGCTCTTTATTAATACCTTCAACCAAGTTCAAAAAATATGTCATATTTTCTCCAAAAATTTTATATCATCTGATAGGTCAGATAGATATAAAATTACATTTAAAGTTTTGAAAATATCAGCAAATATTTTTATTTAAATTCAAATTTCAAAGAAAAGCTACTTTTCCAAACACGACTTTTTATCTTATTTTTTTTAAATTTGTCGACAACTGATAAAATGTTTAGCTAGACTGTAAATGTTAGATCGAAAAAATGAATAATTTGTGTAGGTTCAAATTATTATGTTCCATTAAAAATGATTTAGTCTTTGATGAACATCTGTTTGGTAATATGTTGTATCCAGATACAGTAAATTAATGACATATATAAAATTATAGGGAAATGACACCTTCCGTTCCACTATGAGTAGAGCTTATAAAATGCTATTTGTCACAACCTGTCATCTTGTCATTATGTAGCATTATGTAGCATTTAAAAAATGTATACTCTTCACTTTGAAGTCTTTTAGATATCTAAAATATGACATTCTATGGATTGTGTGTCCATATTCCTTTATTGCCAGTTTGAAAAATCCACATGCTTTGATTCAAAGGTAATAAATTCCTCTTATTTGGAAAAATGATGTTTATTTTTGTTCTCTCACCCTTAGCAGGTGGTTTCATTTTAGCACTCTTCAGAGTTATAATTTCATGCTTATTAAAAACATTTTTATGATCTACATAGATGAATGAAACTTTTATTTTATTAAATTATTTGCCCAAAAATCTGTTATTTTTAAAAATGTATTTCCTTTGAAGGGTTATTTTTGAGCATCCAGAGAGGATCTTGGAGTGTGGTATTATGCAATTTTTAAGTAGGTATGAAATGGTTATTTATATGATTGTTTCTTTAAGGCTTATGTATATTGTCCATTATATGCTATATAATATTTTGAAAGTAAATTTAAGGTATGTTTTACATAGTTTATTGTTTGGAAATAAATATTGAAATGACTTATGAAATTCAGTATACTCTCAACATTAATTTTTTCTAAAATATACCAATTGTCTACTGAACCTATTATATGCCAGATATCACGTCAGACTACACTGGTAAATGAAATACTTGGCTTTGTAGAACTTTTATTTTAATGGGTGAGACAATTAAAAGCTATAAACCTTAATAAAAATTGCATAGTGCATTCAAAAATGATGAGTACAATGGGGAAAAAGAAAAATTCGATCAGGGTGAGAAAAATCAAGGTTGCTAGGCAGGGGATAGGGAGTTAAGAATTTTAATAGGAAGATCAGGGTAATTACAATGAACCTGACAACTGAACAAAGGTATGGAAAGGTGATGAATTTGCCCTGAACTATCAGCAATAAGGTCACTCCAGACAAAGGAATTGGCTATATTGAAGGCCATAAGGTTGGATCGTGCCTGGCATATCTGAGGAATAGCAAGGGGCCCACTGTGAGTGGCTGAAGAGTAGCAGGGAAAGAGGTCACAGAGGTTAAATGAGTGGCTAGATCATGTAAAAGCTTAGAAGTCATTGTAAAACTCTGGCTTTTATATTTGGAAATTTACTGTGTGATAGAATTTCTGCTAATAACTGAGAGTTCAAATGTCCATGAAATTTCAAGGATTCTTATTCTAGTAAGACAGAATAAAGAAAAAGAGTTCATATTTTCACATGGTGTAACAAATGCTCGGAGATCCAGGTGTAGGAAGCTATGGGAGCACAGAAGAAGGCACTAAAATCACACCAATATATTTGATGACTGTGACTATATATAAATTTGTATTTTCTAGATTTTTTTATAGTCATGGAATCACACAGTATATACTATTCATTGGTTGGCTTTTCTTTTCTCAGCATCATTACTTTGAGAATAGTAATCTGTTTAATGAATAGATCATAATTTGTCTTTGCTCTATTGATGGACATTGATGAACATTTCCACTGTTTTCAATTCTTAAAAATAAAGCTGCTATGAAATTCATATACAAGTCCTTGTATGAACATAGGGTTTGTTTCTCTTGGTTAAATGCCTAGAAGTAAAATGGCTATTTGTGTAACTGCAACATATTTTGCATTTAAAAAACTTTTCAAACTATTTTCCAAAGTGGTGGTATCATGATATATATCAACAACAGTTTAGATTTTTTGTTGCTTCTCAATCTAGCTCAGACGAAGTACAATTAGCCTTTCTTTCTGTCTAAATGTTGAGAAATTTGTCATGTGCTTATAAGGAATCCATATCCTTTGGGTGACATGTCGCATCAATAATTTTCTTCACATGTAAAATTGGATACTCTGTTTGGTTATTAGTAAGGTTTTTTATTTTTATTCATTTTTTAATAATCAGAGTAGATGTCCATTATCAGATATATAATTTGCAAATCCCTTCTCCATCTTTACAGTTTCTCAATGGAGCTTCGATAGCTGTGTTTTTCAAGAAATATGCTACTTCTTTCCTGGTACACGGAGGTATGACTCGAACATTATCAATGTTGACCTTTGCAAAGAAAATCATGGCTTAAGATATATGTAGTCTGCGGCTGCTGGGAGTGTTCTGTAATATCAAGCATATCTAGTTAGTTGATAATTTTGTTCAAGTCTTACATATCTTACCAATTTGATGACCATTTATCTATATAATCTTAAAATAAAAGTGTTGAAACTTTTTTTCCGTTTCTCTTCTAAGGTAGAAGTTATAATTTTTGTTCTTAGTTTTTCCCTATATATCCCCAAATCTGTGATTAAGTATTAAAAGTCAAGCATTATTATACGCCCTGATGAATTCATCCTTTTACTCTTCTGTAATTTTGACTTGATCTTTATGTCTGATAATGAAATTTGCTTTAAAATCACTTTTCATTATCTTGATATAACCACCAAAGTTATAGTGTGATTAGTGTTAATATAGCATAGTTTTTCTTTTACTTTATAAAGCACTTCTATATTTAATCCTGAAAAAAAAAACCCAGCTTTTTAGTTCTGGAAGGATCTTTCTAAATTATCTTTTCTTTTTTTTTTTTTTTAATTAATCAGTAGCAATTTTTGTTAAGGGACCTAAACTGAAAGTAGGTTTAGAACTACATTTATTTATTTATTTATTTACTTATTTATTTAGTAAAAGATTTTATTTTGTTTATTGACAGCGAGAGAGAGAGAGGAAGCACACAAGCGGGGGTATTCACCTGCAAAGGGAGAGGAAGAAGCAAGCTCCTTGGGGTGCAAGTAGTCCCATGCAGGGCTGGATCCCTGTACACTGGAATCATGAATTCAGCCAAAGTCAAACATCTGCTTAAACAACTGAGTCATCCAGGCACCCCTAGAAAATTAAAAATAAAAAGAACTTTTAAAAACATTTTGTTTCTTTTTTTTAATATTGTATTTATTTGACAGGCAGAGACACAGGAAGAGGAACTATAAGCAGGGCAGAGGGAAAAGGAGAAGCAGGTTTCCCACTGAGCAGAGAGCCTGATGTGGGGCTCCATCCCAGGACCCTGGGATCATGACCTGAAAAGAAGGGACACTTATGGAGGAAGCCACCCAGACACCACTTTTCTATGTTTTTAATATATGGCAACTGATGCTTCCCAGCCATGAGGAGCATATTACCCATTGATTAAATCTTTGATAACAACCTATTTAAGAGGTGTGTAAATATATACTTACTCAGATTTATACACTTTGTGTTTTCTTCATAGTTTGGGGCTGGACCCCATGGTCACAACACTGCTTCCAGTCTTTGCCTTCCCATCTTTTGATACCAGGTATTTGGTCAGCAAAGCAAATTAGTATCAAAATTAATAAGCCCTTGGCACCATATCTCTGGAGCAGGGGTTGCTCTTAGCCAAGGCCCAGAGAAGTTGATGTCCCCTTGCTAGTGCTATAGCCCCAAGGACTAGGTCCCTGCCACCAGAACTCAGTCTTACATGTTATGCTAAGCAGACAAAACCAAAACAGGAAAGCTCTGACAGCTTTCACTGGCATGCCTCATCTCCCACTCCCTCAACGTCCAGGCAGTACCAGATGCCAGGGAGGGGTCTTGGTCCAACATATGGAAGGGAAGGAAGTAGCCACGATCAAGTACCTGCCTCTATGTGCCTTTCTTTCATGAGCAGGTTGTAAGGAGGAGGAAGAGGAAGGGGAAGAGAGGTGAACTTCAAGGGGTGAAGGCCTCAGGTAGGCAGCTGGCTCCTGCCAGTAGGAAAGGGACAAAGAAGAAGGCAGTGAGGCTTGCAGGGAGGGTGGGTGGTAAGGGGTACAGCTTATGAGGAATCTGGACAGGAGTAATAGGGATACTAGTCATTTGAGTCCACCATTGGCAAGCTGGGCTGGGTGTCAGGGCAGATAGGCCTCCCTGGGCAAAGGCACATGAGAGAAGGTGGAATTCTTCTCTGAGGATCAGGTGGAGCTTTGGGTGTTGGGAAAGCATAGACAGTATTGTTCCAGGGCCAAGGACAGGTCCGGGTACTCCTGGTTGGAGGTTAAGGCCACAGTTTGATCCAGGTCTTCTACCAGCAGCTTGAAGGTACCACATGCCAGCCACCCCTCATTATTGTGTATAACTCTCTGGTGCACTTATTGGCTTATCCATCAAATGACTCCTTCAGCAGCTTGAAAACCACCTCCACAGGCACTCCAGGATATGGGAGGCTTCCAGAGTGAAGATTTTGCCCAGGATAACCCCAAAAGACCAGAAGTCACTCTGGTAGATGTAGATCTGGTCAAACATGGCCTTAGGGACCATCCACTTTACAGGCAGTCCACTGTTGGTTGTCTTTTTATAGTAACTGATGTGGTGATATCTCTGGCAAGGCTGAAGTCTGAGATCTTCATCATGTTGTCCTTTGTCACCAGCACTTCCCTGGTGGCCAGGTCTTGGTGTATGCACTTCTTGGAGGTAAGGTACTCCATGCCTCAGGCTACCTGATAGGCACAGGATACCAGGTCCTTGGAGGAGAGTTGCTCTGCTGCATTGTGGTTGATATTGTAACAGTACTCCAGGTCAGGAGGCCTCTGGGCCTGCAGGTACTCCTGTATGTTGTCTTTGGAGGCATATTCCGTGAGAGTGTACGAAGGACCATCCTGTGTGCAGGACCCAGCAGGTTGATGGTGTCCTTGTGTTGTCCAATCATCTTCATCATCTCTGTTTCTGAGATTAGGTTTGACAGGTCTTTCTCTGTTGCATCTGACTTCAACATCTTCACAGACACTTTAGTCAAATGGTTGGATTTGTCTTTGTCCAGCCCAATGGCCTCCTCTAACACCACCTGCCCAAAGTAGGCCTGTCTTAGGGGTCTGCCTAAACTGCCTACAACCAGCCTGCCACAAGGCAGTTATGAACTCTAGATTATCCTCAAAAACATTAAACCACAAGCTAAAAATTCTCTTCACTAGGTCTCTGTCGCATGTCTAATTTTGTCATCTTTCATCATTTATCTTTTTCCTAATTCTTATTTTCAGTATAGTTTATTTTGCTTCCAGGTATTTCCCCTGGTTTCCTTGTGCTGTTTCATAGGGAAGAATTACCCTGTCATAAAATTATTTCTTGAGCATTCATTACATCTCTCAGTTAAAATGGGTTCTTTTATGCTATTGATTCATTTGAGTTTTCTCAAAATGGGAAGAATTTTCAAAATGGTGTTTTCCTCAAGGTTCAGAGTATGTCTTAGCCTCATCTTTACTCTTTTTGAAATTCACTTTTCAAATTCTTGTCCCTCTTTTTATCTTTTTAAATTAAAATGTTTTATTTTTACTATTTTGTTATTTGAGTATAGTTGATATTCAGTGTTACATTGGTTTCAGGTTTCCAATATCTCCATACATTATTCTATGATCACTACAAATATAGCCACCGTCTCTCACCATATAACACTATTATAATATCATTGACTATATTCTCTACACTGTCCCATATCTCTTTTTAAAATCTCTGATTTTTATGTTTTCTGTTATTCCAATTTTCGACCATCATTTTACTTGGTTACTTTAATAAAATACGACTGATTACACACGCTTTGCTGAAAACCATAGCATTTGATTTATAGAAGTTTTCTTCTTCTTCTTCTTTTTTTAATTAACATATAATGTATTATTATCCCCAGGGGTACAGGTCTGTGAATCGCCAGGTTTACACACTTCACAGCACTCACCACAGCACATACCCTCCCCAATGTTCATAACCCCACCACCCTCTCTCTACCCTCCCCACCCCCGCCCCGGCAACTCTCAGTTTGTTTTGTGAGATTAAGAGTCTCTTATGGTTTGTCTCCCTCCCGATCCCATCTTGTTTCATTTATTCTTTTCCTGTCCCCCAAAACCCCATATTGCACCTCCATATCAGGGAGATCATATGATAGTGTCTTTCTCTGGTTGACTTATTTTGCTAAGCATAATACCCTCTAGTTCCATCCATGTCATCGCAAATCGCAAGATTTCATTTCTTTTGATGGATGCATAGTATTTCATCGTATATATATACATATATATGTATATATATATACATATATAAATATATACCATTCATTTGATGATGGACATCTAGGTTCTTTCCATAGTTTGGCTATTGTGGATATTGCTGCTATATACATTTGGTGCACGTGCCCCTTTGGATCATATAGTAGTCTTCTTTACCTCTATCAGAACCCCAGGAAGCTTTATTTATTTATATACTCACATAAACAGATGATCCAACACAACGTTTTTTGAAGTTCAAATGTATTATAATGTCTTACCGCTTAACACTATGCTTACTGCTCTCTTTCACTGTCTGACTAAATCCTCATCATCACTATGCCATTTAATCAGAAAGAACATTTGAACTCAGAGTTCTCTCCATATCAGGGAATGAAGACTCCACCCTTCTTTTTGTGCATTTAAAAAACCCTATACAGTAAAGTTTATCATTTTAAGTAATCTCAATTATCTTCCTCAACTGTGATAGTATATCCTTCTATCTAGGCCAGATATTGTATGAGGGATTTGAAGAGACATACTTTTCTAAATTTCACTTTTCTCATCTGCAAAATGCTGATCATGATCCAACAATAAAATACACTTACAATTTTTTGATGAAAATTTATTTATTTATTTTAAGATTTTAATTATTTATCAGAGAGAGTGGGCGAGCGAGTAAGCACAGGCAGACAGAATGGCAGGCAGAGGCAGAGGGAGAAGCATACTCCCGGCTGAGCAAGGAGCCCGATGCGGGACTCGATCCCAGGACGCTGGAATCATGACCTGAGCCAAAGGCAGCTGCTTAACCAACTGAGCCACCCAGGCATCACTTTTGATGAAAATTTAATCTGTATAAACAATATATTTGCTGTAATGCGTGGTTCATGGAAAACATCTTATTTAATTATAAGCAACAACAGTATTAGAAATTAAGTAAATGTGTCTATAATATTTAAAGTTTTAACACATAATTCCAGTGCTTTGCCTTATTTTCTCAAATCCCTTTACCACTTTCATTGACAGAGTCAAATGTACTTTTTCTACTAGTAGCCAGCTCTTTGTCTTTTGTCAGAAAGATGCCCTTGTGAATTATTTATAATAGAGATATTAGCAATAATAATAATAATAATAATAATAAATAGCAATGAAAATGTTAAAAAAAGTTTTCTTAACTAATTAGGGTTCTTAGAAATCAATTAGAGGAACCACCTATGGAAAGCAAATTAATCTGCAAGACATTCCCAGAATTAACAAGTCAGTGAGATACAGGGTTGTCCGTAGACTGAAAGGTGAAGCAAAAGGACTAGGTTTGGAAAATAGGTAAGGACAGTGAAAAAAATCAAATTTGGGGGCAAAATAAATTCTTAGGTGTCCTTTCAATGGAGTCCTGGGCATTATGTAGCAGAAACTCTGGAGATTATCTCAATCCATTGGAGTCACCCCGTTTATTAGCTTGCTATTGACAAAGTTATTTACAAACTCAAGAGCAAGAGGTTATAATGTAGAAAACTGATGGCACAAGATTCTTGTTAACAATAATGCAAGTTAGTGATTTTTCATTAGAAAACATAAATTCTATATCCCAAATTATGGGCCCAGAGGACTTCGGTTGCACAACTCTGCTTATATCGCAAATAACCATGTGAACTAGTTTTAATATCTGCTTCTCTTATTACTTTTTGAATAAAAATTTCTGACACAAGTATTTTATAATTGTGTGATAATCATGATAGCCAATTCCTTTGTCTGGAGTGACCTTATTGCTGATAGTTCTGGGCAAATTCATCACCTTTCCCTACCTTTGTTCAATTGTCAGCTTCATTGTAACTACCCTGATCTTCCTATTAAAATTTTTAACTCCCCATCCCCTGCCTAGCAACTTTGATTTTTCTCACCCTGATCGAATTTTTCTTTTTCCCCATTGTACTCATCATTTTGGAATACACTATGCAATTTTTATTAAGGTTTATAGCTTTTAATTGTCTCACCCATTAAAATAAAAGTTCTACAAAGCCAAGTATTTCATTTACCAGTGTAGTCTGAAGTAATAACTGCCATATAATAGGTTCAGTAGACAATTGGTAAATTTCAGAAAAAATTAATGTTGAGAGTATACTGAATTTTTATAAGTCATTTCAATATTTTTTTCGAAAAATAAACTATGTAAAACACACCTTAAATTTACTTTCAAAATATTTTATAGCATATAATGGACAAAATAAGACAAAAGCCTTAAAGAAACAATCATATAAATAACCATTTCAAACCTACTTAAAAGTTGAATAATACCACACTCCTAGATCCTCTCTGAATGCTCTAAAATAACCCTTCAAATTAAATACGTTTTTAAAAATAGCAGATTTTTTGGCAAATAATTTAATAAAATAAAAGTTTCATTCATTTATGTAGATCATAATAAATGTTTTTAATAAGCATGAAATTATAACTCTGAAGTGTGCTAAAATGAAACCACCTGCTAAGGGTGAGAGAACAAAAATAAACATCATTTTTCCAAATAAGAGGATTTTATTACCTTTGAATCAAGCATGTGGATTTGTTCAAACTGGCAATAAAGGAATATGGAAACACAATCCATAGAATGTCATATATTAGATTTCTAAAAGACTTCATAGTAAAGAGTATACATTTTTTAAATGCTGCATAATGCTACATAATGACAAGATGACAGGTTGTGACAAATAGCATTGTAAAAGCTCTACTCATAATGGAATGGAAGGTGTCATTTCCCTATAATTTTATATATGTCATTAATTTACTTTACTGGATACAACACATTACCAAACAGATGTTCATCAAAGACTAAATCATTTTTAATGGAACATAATAATTTGAACCTACATCTATTATTCATTTTTTTCGATCTAACATTTATAGTCTCGCTAAACATTTTATCAGTTGTCGACAAATTTAAATAAAAAATAAGATAAAAAGTCGTGTTTGGAAAAGTAGCTTTTCGGGCTCTGCTCAAAAGGAAGCCTGCTTCCCTCCCTGCTTGCCTGCCTCTCTGCTTACTTGTAATATCTCTCTCTCTCTCTCCCTCTGTGTCCAATAAATAAATAAAATCTTAAAAAAAAGGCTGATGGATGCTAAGTTATGAAAACTGCTCCCTCCAAATGATGCTTCTTCATAAGAATTTAAGAATTTAAAATTGTAAGAATTTAAAATTGAAAATTGATCATAGGATTTCTGTTACAGAATAACATCAAGTGAAGGCAGTTATTATTAGATCTGAAGTATTTGTGATTCTGAATTCTTGGCCTCATTAGTAAATTTATTTTTAAATTCTCCCATGGAGTGGTGATTGGCCTTCAGTCTTTCATTGATGTACATCATTGGGTCAAATGAGATGTGTGTCCCCAGAACTATATATAATCTTCTTTGTATTTCACTGAAGATGGCATTTCTGAGTTTAGTTCAATTGAATTTGGACAAATGTTTTAATAGTCACTTCTAGAGTTGGCCCTGGAGTATATCTTCTTTTTTTTTTTTTTTTTTTTACTCTTTCCGATTCTCTGAAAAACCCTGACTAATTCACATTATCACAGTGATAGCACAATTCAAGTTTTTCCAAACACTATAGCTGCAAAATAGAAGGAAGCTACTCAGAATGTAATGCTATTGTGAATGATTGAGAAAGAAAACATTATTATAATTAAGCTACCAGGTTTCAATGTATTTTATTGTTGCTTAGAAAATCTTAGCATACCCAGACTTTACAGAGATTTGATGATCCTAAGAGGAGCTGAACTCATGGACCAAAATATCTATGCACATAAAAAGTACAATTACTTACCTAAAAAAGATGATGTGGTTAGCTTTATATGGCAATCCAAGTGTTATTGGAACAGGAATTTAAAAAATAGCTTAGGGGCGCCTAGGTGGCTCAGTGGATTAAGCCACTGCCTTCAGCTCAGGTCATGATCTAAGGGTCCTGGGATCAAATCCTGCATCAGGCTCTTTGCTCAGCAGGGAGTCTGCTTCTCTCTCTCTCTCTCTCTCTCTCTCTCTCTCTGCCTGCTCTCCATCTACTTGTGATCTCTCTCTGTCAGATAAATAAATAAATAAAATCTTAAAAACAAAAGAATGACTGTACTTTTAAAAAATAGCTTAAAAGGGGCACCAGGGTGGCTCAGTGGGTTAAGCCACTGCCTTCGGTTCAAGTCATGATCTCAGGGTCCTGGGATCCAGCCCCACATCAGGCTTTCTGCTCAGCAGGTAGCCTGCATCCATTCCTCTCTCTCTGCCCACCTCTCTGCCTACTTGTGATTTCTCACTGTCAAATATATAATAAAATATTTTTAAAAATAGCTTAAATGTATATGATAAAATAATGATATACATATACAAAGAAAAGAAAGATACTATACTGTGATTATAAATTAAGTGAAAATTGTTGAAATAAAGAATACAATAAATGGAGACTAAGATGAATATAGCTGTAAAAGGAATAAGTGAGTTGGGAAAAACAAACAAACAAACAAATTAGTGACTTCTGCCCAAATGCAGCAGAAGAGAAAAAAAAGAAAGAAAATATTTAAATAAGTACTGAGATAAATTTTGGAGAATTAAAGAAAGATAAAAGATACCAGACTTAAAATGATGCCAAACATGAGAAATCAGAAACAAAACAAAACAAAAGCCACACACACACAAAAAACCACTCATATAGGGCACCTGGGTGGCTCAGTGGGTTAAGCCGCTGCCTTCGGCTCAGGTCATGATCTCAGGGTCCTGGGATCCAGTCCCACATGGGGCTCTCTGCTCGGCGGGGAGCCTGCTTCCTCCTCTCTCTCTCTCTGCCTGCCTCTCCAACTACTTGTGATTTCTTTCTGTCAAATAAATAAATAAAATCTTTAAAAAAAACACTCATATATATTATGGTGAGTTTTAAGAATGTCAAAACAGAGAAGAGCATAAATGATGCCCAAGAGAAAAACAGATCACCTAAAATGTACAAGAATAATACTGACAGCAGAATTCTCAATAGTAATAGCATATAAAGGAGACAACTGTGTGTTTGTATAGATGGAAAAGATATTTGAAACTACATATTATACATCAAGCCAAATTATTGATTCAATTTGAGAGCACAGTAAAAATACAATGAAGCATGTTAGGTCTTAAAACATTTATCACACACAGACACACATTTTAGAAAACTTCCTTGGAGGACAGCTCAATTTAGATAGAGAAAACAGAATTATGTACTCAAAGGCACATTTTGAAGGAAGGATTGAATATAGTCTGCACTGCAAATATTCTTTAATCGTATGTTCTGAATTTCCTAAATTTAAGAAGTATTTGTTCAAATATTTATCTTTAAATAAACCCTAGGAGACTTTTTCTTGGATTCTGGAAAATCAGTCCATTTGGATACAAATCTTTTTGTCACTGATGGAAATTTTGATAGCCCTTAACTGTGGAATGTCTAATGTATTGTTACAGCAATTGTGATTTGCCAATACATGGCTGATCTGTGTGTGTTGTGTGTGTTTATTTTTATTTTTGATGGTTTTACCCTTCTATGAGATTTTTAAGTAGACATAATTTTAATAAATTATGATTTGTTGAAATTTATCTGAGGTTATATATAATAAAATGAAATTTGTGTGAACTGAAGAAGTGTGTCTCCATTTTTTTGTTTTAAGAGTAGACTGGTCTTTAAAAATTGTCCAAAGAAGTACATTATATTCATTATTAAATTTGATAATATACAATAAAGTATTTATGGTCATATGGAACCATATCAAATTCTACTATTAATTCATATTAATAATTACCATAAGAGGAAAAAGGGATATTTTTCAAAATGAAAATTAGTGTATTTTTCAAAATATGATATAGTGTTATTCACTGAACAGAGGGAACAAATGTCAAAGTTTAACACAGTTTACAGGATGTTTTAACATAAATTGAAATTTAAATCTGACCAAATTTCACAGTTTTAAGTAAAATGATAGCACTTTAAATCCTTGAAAAGTGGTAAGTGACCCAAAACATTGCTTAGAAAACAAATTTAACACTACACTAGTCTGAGATGGTTAAGTTATGGTACAACTTGCCATTGTGTATCATCAAATGCTATATTTTTTTCTTTTGGTCTTGTCATTATATTTTATTTTAGCCATTCTGATACGTGTGTAGTGATATCTCAGTGTCATTTTAATTGCATTTTCTTGATGTCTAATTATGTCAAATTATATTATTTTGATGTTTAATGTTCTGAGCATTCTCAGTTCAGGACCATGAAGCCACTTAGGAAAAATAAAATTGCAGATGGACTCATAGACCAACTCTTATTTAGAAATAAGAACAAACATTACTACCCACTCCAACAAAAAATAGATTTCTTATGCAGTAGGGATTTTATAAATTACCTGACACAACTTATATAGTAAGATGAAATGGGACAGGTGGCGTCTTGCAGCTATATACAACATCATTTAAATTTCAATTTTCAGTATAATTTTTTCAAGGTATTCACAGAATGTATATTTAATGTAAATTGTGAACATTTATACTCTGTATATGGAAATTAATCAATTTTAAGTTTATAACAATCAAAATTAATGGAAGTTTATTTTAAAATAGTTAGCTTTCTCTGCATTGCAAGACAGAATAATCAAGAATTGGTAAGAAAAAAATAATCTCTGTAAAATTACCGGGGGTGCATTATAAAGTGTTCGGTAACCGATCAAACTCACAATTTGGATTGAATGGCAAGTGACTTTTAAAATCTGGAACAAATTGTCAATTTTTTTTTCTTCATTGTGTCTTAAATGTGTAACAACAATGAAGTATTTCAAAGAGGTGAACCACAGATAAATTTCTCTAAGGGTGGGGTGAGGGTTACTCAAAAAGGAACTTGACACGGCTTTTAAAGATATCGACAATCATTATAACATAACTTGACTGATTGTTACCCTGCTCTTAACTGGGCAAACACTTGTTGGCTTCCAAGAAAGACTAACATAGTTGAGATGGTTCTAGCGGCCTTCTAGCACAGGGTCTCATGAGGCAGGGATTCTAGCCACTGGCTGTGCAAGGCATGAGGCCTGTTAGTGATTCTATTTTTTCCTCTGCAGAATGGGTCTTTCTACATTCCAGGTCCTTTCTACCCCAATAAATAATGCGGCGATTCTCTCAGTGAGTTGTACTTTTGGTTTAAACAGCCAACTGTCTCTTAAAAAGGACTTTTGTTTAAAGTCCTTTAAAACAAAAAGTCCTTTCAAAAAAAACTTTTTTTTTTTTTTTAAAGATTTTATTTATTTATTTGACAGAGAGAAATCACAAGTAGATGGAGAGGCAGGCAGAGAGAGAGAGAGAGGGAAGCAGGCTCTCAGCAGAGAGCCCGATGTGGGACTCGATCCCAGGACTCTGAGATCATGACCTGAGCCGAAGGCAGCGGCTTAACCCACTGAGCCACCCAGGCGCCCCTCAAAAAAAACTTTTTATGAATTTTTTAATCCCATATGTTTACTCTGATCCTGGAACTTTGTCATTTTGACCTTCTTTGCTGATTAAAATATTCTTCATCATCAGTACCTACTGCTCTCCTCTCCTGGTGGTCTCTCCAGAAGGGGTCTTCTCTAGCTCTTCTAGCAGGAGATGGGCACTTCACCTCTACACATGCTGCCGGACCAACCTTACCTATCCTGCAGGGTCAGGTCGGCCTGGCCTTTTATCTGTTGTTCTCTTCTGAGTGGTTAGTTTTTCATAGATATCGTGCTTTGCTTTTGTCAGGATTTACCCTGGACTATCAAAACCCTTTTGTTGTGCCAGTGAAGCCTAAGAAACAGTCTTGATGAGAGAACTAGGAACTCGAACAGATCATATTTATCCTGAATGTTCCATCTAAAATGAAAAATACATTTCTGAGGAGCCTCAAGATCTCTGAGAAGGGAAGTTTCACCAACTCTGTCATGTAGGGGCATCAATTCCGATTCTGTGTCAATTTTCCTACTTTCCCAGCTAGTAGTTCTCTACCTCAGAAAGCCCACTCTCAACCGTTTCCTCTCTCAAAGGCAGTTGCTCTTAGAGTCTGCACATGGCACTTGGGGCCTGCTGGTCGTTGGTTACTGCCCTCTGTACCTTGGGTCTAACAGCTGCGAGGCATCAAGATGAGAACGTCTCTTGTTCTAAGACTTAATATATTTTGGGGCACATGGGATGCAATAATCACTTTTTTTGTTGATCCAAGAGTTCGAACTTTCTTAATTATTCTAGTACCACAGTTTACTTGTTCTAAGATTTGTCCTCCCCCCCCATTCTAATATCTCTTAAGGTGGCACTCACCTTGCACTTGATGACATATCCTAGTTTAACTGACAGCATTTCTCTTTCTTAGTCGAACATAAACTATAGTGCATCTTACCCTTGATGAAAGCTAGGATGCAATTAAATACTCTATTATGGTTACGATTCTGATATTTGAAATCCTCCGGTAGCTCCCTGTGCCCCCACAGTGTAGTACCTCACCTCCTCGGCATAGTATACAAACCATCTCACCCCCAGTGTTAACCCCGGGGCTCAGCTTCCATCCCCAGGTGATGCTGCCAGATCAGCTATCCGTTGTCATGAACTTGCTGTAGATTCCCGAATGCACTGTGCTGCCTCCTGGCACTTTGAATCTTGACACACTCATCCTCATTCTTCGCTTTGCCCTTGTCTATCACCTCCCCTGAAAATCTGTTCCTAAGTGGCTTTTCCCAGCTCCAAGCTACCCTTGGCAGTCTTTTATCTCCCTGTGGTAAAGCCTGTCACATTGCACCATGGACATGCCCGTTGTCCCCCTGAGAAGACAAAAGGAACAGTGAGGGCCCCCCAGTATTTGCAGCTCTAGTGCAGAGCCCCATGCCTGGCTTGCAGGAAATGCCAGATCATGAAGACAAACGGAGATCATCCTCTGGCTTAATCCAGCTCTTCTTTGCCTACCGCAGGATCTGGATCAATAAAGAGCAGCCAGTTATTATTGCTGTTTTTCTAGGGATTTTTTCCGCATATATTTCCCAGGTCTTTTCTCTTTTTATAGCACTTTAAATCAGGCTTCAACCACTTCGTAGTCAGATCAGCTGAAATCTTTTCCTTCCCATACCCTCGAATATTTCACACCTAGTAATTCTTTATTTAAAGAACTTATTTACCCATTTGACAGATCACAAGTAGGTAGAGAGGCAGGGAGAGAGAGGGGGGGAAGCAGGCTACCCGCTGAGAGAGAGCCCAATGTGGGGCTCCATCCCAGGACCCTGAAATCATGACCTGAGCCGAAGGCAGAGGCCTAAACACCTGAGCCACCCAGGAGCCCCCATATCTGGTAATTTTTTATCAACGAGGATTTGCTGCATCAAATAGTTCCTTCTTCTTCAAATATAAATATATAAATATATTGATCAAGTCACTCGCATGTCTTAGGAGAATGTCATACCTTTAGTAGCAAACTTGAAATCTTGGCCATTGGTTTTGATTTTTGTTTTGGTTTGATTTGGTTCGGTTTTTGTAATTTTAAAAATCCCTCCAGCCCTTGGCTCTTCTGACCTGACTGCTTTCAGCTGTTTCTGCATCAAAACTGTCCAGACATCGAAAACTCTCATTGTTTACAGTGGCACCCACTTCTGAACACTTTGTTAATATAAAGCTTTTTTTTTTTTTTTTTGGCTATAGTAAATGTGGAACAACAATGAGGTATTTCAAAGAGGTGAACCACAGATAAATTTCTCTAAGGGTGGGGTGAGGGTTACTCAAAAAGGAACTTGGCAAGGCTTTTAAAGATATCTATAATCATTATAACGTAACGTGACTTATTGTTACCGTGCTCTTAACTGGGCAAACACTTGTTGGCTTCCAAGAAAGACTAACATAGTTGAGATGGTTCTAGCAGCCTTCTAGCACAGGGTATCATGAGGCAGAGATTCTAGCCACTGGCTGTGCAAGGCATGAGGCCTGTTAGTGATTCTATTTTTTCCTCTGCAGAATGGGCCTTTCTACATTCCAGGTCCTTCTACCCCAATAAATAATGCGGTGATTCTCTTAAAGAGTTGTACTTTTGGTTTAAACAGCCAACTGTCTCTTAAAAAGGACTTTTGTTTAAAGTCCTTTAAAAAAAAAGTCCTTTAAAATAATTTTTTATCTTTTATTTTTTATCTTTTTATTTTTTAATCCCATATGTTTACTCTGATTGTGGAACTTTTTTCATTTTTACCTTCTCTGCTGATTAAAATATTCTCTCCAAAATGTCTGTTATTTGCAGGTACTTGCACTGTAGACATTCTTTATATATTTTTTAAAAAATCCATTCACGATTCTTAGTGAAAATCCCAGGAATCTGAAAGACTACCTTTTGCTATTCATTGAACAGTTACTGTCTCCACTAAGTGACAGGGTTTCAGAGAACGTGAGCTCACAAAAGATGTAACCTTTTTTCCACTTTCTGCTACAATGTTCATTTCTATGTTACTCAGAGGAGCCTTTTTTGTAAAAACACATTATCCAATCTTTTAAAGCTGAATTTAAATTCTGTCCCTTCATTCCCCACAACGCTTAAAAAGCCAAGCAAATTTTTTTCCATTTTTTTAAGAGCCCATATATGGCATTTTTTTTAGTGTTGCGTTTTTGAGTTTTCATCACTCTTTATGTTACTTCTACTTCACAGATAAACAATTGCTAATGACAATGTGAACTTCCTACAAATGTGCAATCAAAATCCCTAGGTACACATTACTGAAGTTCTTCGTTCCCTTTAAACATTATTTCTCTCTTGATATGCATTCTTGTTTTGTATTATATTGCATTATAAAGTTTTTTTTTAACAGACTGTATTTTTTAGAGTAGTTTGGGGTCAAAGTAAAATTCCCTTTCCCCACATACACACAGCCTTCCCCATTATCAACATCCTGTACCACGGTGATAATTTTTCACACTCACTGACCCTACACTGACACATCATTATCACCCCAAAGTCCACATTTACATTAGACTTCACTCTTGGTGGAGCACCAGGGTGGCTCAGTGGGTTAAGGCTTCTGCCTTCGGCTCAGGTCATAATCTCACGGTCCTGGGATCGAGCCCCAGACCAGACTCTCTGCTTGGCAGGGAGCCTGCTTTCCCCCAACCCCCGATTTCCCCGCCTGCCTCTCTGCCTGCTTTGATGCCTGTCAAGTAAATAAATAAAACCTTTAAAAAACCTTTTCTCATAGAGTTCACTCTTGGTATAGTATCTTATGCATTTTGACAACTGTGTAGCGATATGTATCTAAAATATCTTACATATCATACAGAACATTTTCACTGGCCTAAAAATCCTCTGTGCTCTGCCTGTTCATCCTCCTCCTCTCCTAACTGCTACAAACCGCTGACCTTTATACCATTTGCATAGTTCTGCCTTTTCTAGAAGGTCATATATTTGGAACCTTGCAACATGAAGCTTTTTCAAATTGACTTCTTTCACTTAATAAGATGGATTTTAAGTTTGTTCCATGTCTTTTCATTGCTTGATAGCCATTTCTCTTTATCGCTGAATCATATCCCATTGTTTCAATGGACCACAGTTTATCTATCCATTGTCCTCCTGAAGGACATCTTGGTTACTTCCAACTCTTGGCACTTATGGGTAAAGCTGTTACAAACACAGGTTTATATGCAGGATTCCGTGTACACAAAGTTTTCGCTCTTTGGGGTGAGTACCAAGGAGCACGATTGCTGGATCATATGGTAAGAATATGTTTAGTTTTGTAAGAAATTGCCCAACTGTCTTCCAAAGTGGTATCACCATTTTGGTGTTCTCACCAGAATGAATGAGAGTTTCTCTTGTTCCTCATCCATAAAAGCATTTTATGTTGTCAGTATTTTGGATTTTAGCCATTCTAATAGATGTGTAGTGATATATCATTGTTTTATTTATTTATTTTTTTTTTAAAAAGATTTTATTTATTTGACAGAGAGAGATCACAAGAAGACAGAGAGGCAGTCAGAGAGAGAGAGAAAGGGAAGCACGCTACTGCTGAGCAGAGAGCCCAACGTGGAACTCGATCCCAGGACCCTGAGATCATGACCTGATCCAAAGGCAGCGGCTTAACCAACTGAGACATCCAGGCGCCCCTCATCATTCTTTTAATTTACAATTCCTTAATTAGACATGCTGTGGATCATCACAGCATCTTTTCATATCATTATTGCCATCTCAAAATCTTCTTCAGTGTGGTGTCTGTTCCAGTCCTTGCCAATTTTTCAATCAGGTCATTCATTTTCTTGTGTTTGAGTTAATAAATAAATACATAATAATAAATAAATAAATAAATAAATAATAAATAAATGAATGAATTTATTATATATATAATATATGTTATATATAGTATATTATATATATTATTATATATTAAATAATACTTTATTAAAAATAAATTTACTAATGAGGCCAAGAATTCAGAATCACAAATACTTCAGAACTAATAATAACTGCCATCACTTGATGTTATTCTATAAGATAAATCCTACAATCAAGTTTCAATTTTAAATTCTTACAATTTTAAATTCTTAAATCCTTATGAAGAAGCATCATTTGGAGGGAGCCGTTTTCATAACTTAGCATCCATCAGCCTTTTTTATAAGATTTTATTTATTTATTGGACACATAGAGAGAGAGAGAGATTGAGAGAGAGATCACAAGTAAGCAGAGAGACAGGCAAGCAGGGAGGGAAGCAGTCTTCCTTTTGAGCAGAGCCTGATGTGGGGCTGGATCCCAGGACCCAGAGACCATGACTTGAGATGAAGGCAGAGGCTTAACCCACCACCCACGTGATGAGAGAGCCCCTCAGGTGCCCCTCATCCATCAGCCTTAATTGTTTGGAGGAAAATGTGTGGATGAATAATGCCTTAGGGAGCTAATCTCTCTAAAGAATTTTCAAGTCTTTACCCCTTCAAGGTTTTTGTACAGTTCTGATAGCCTCTAAACATCCAGCTGATTTCTACAGTGACAGGCCTGTTAAAAACTGTCCTCAAACCAGGAATAGAGCTTGAAACATACCAGTCAAGAGCAACTTTGAGTCTTTTAAGGAATTTATCATCATTTCTTTGTTTTTGGTTCATATCTGAAATAGTTCTATATTACACTTGCATAATTTCTCCAGAGCTGACCTTGAAGGAGGCATTCAGTTCCAGCTAGTTCCATATTTTTGCAAGAACTATGATTCTATATTAAAAGAAAACATATTTTAGGGCTCCTGGGTGGCTCAGTGGGTTAAGCCGCTGCCTTCGCTCAGGTCATGATCTCGGGGTCCTGGGATCGAGTCCCACATCGGGCTCTCTGCTCAGAGGGAGCCTGATTCCCTCTCTCTCTCTCTCTGCCTTCCTCTCTGTCTACTTGTGATTTCTCTCTGTCAGATTGATAAATAAAATCTTTAAAAAAAGGAAAAAAAAAACATATTTTAGAGCGCCTGGGTGGCTCAGTGGGTTAAAATCTCTGCCTTCGGCTCAGGTCATGATTCCAGGTTCCTGGGATTGAGTCCCACAGTGGGCTCTCTTCTCAGCACGGAGCCTGCTTCCATTCCTCTCTCTCTGCCTGCCTCTTTGCCTTCTTGTGATCTCTGTCAAGGAAATAAATAAAATTTTTTAAAAAACTTATTTTATACCAGTTATTCATGTTTATTAACTAAGATATCACAATACAAAAAATACAAACATTTGCTCTTTATTAATACCTTCAACCAAGATCAAAAAATATGTCATATTTTCTCCAAAAATTTTATATCATCTGATAGGTCAGATATATATAAAATTACATTTAAAGTTTTAAAAATATCAGCAAATATTTTCATTAAATGCAAATTTCAAAGAAAATCTACTTTTCCAAACACGACTTTTTATCCTATTTTTTTAAATTTTGTCAATAACTGATAAAATGTTTAGCGAGACTATAAATGTTAGATCGACAAAATGATTAATAGATGTAGGTTCAAAATATTATGTTCCATTAAAAATGATTTAGTCTTTGATGAACATGTTTGGTAATATGTAGTATCCAGATATAGTAAATTAATGACATATATAAAATTATAGGGAAATGACACCTTCCGTTCCATTACGAGTAGAGCTTTTATTTTTTTTTAAGATTTTATTTATTTACTTGTCAGAGATAGAGGGAGAGAGAGCGAGTGAGCACAGGCAGACAGAGAGGCAGGCAGAGGCAGAGGGAGAAGCAGGCTCCCTGCTGAGCAAGGAGCCCGATGTGGGACTCGATCCCAGGGTGCTGGGATCATGACCTGAGCCGAAGGCAGCTGCCCAACCAATGAGCCACCCAGGCGTCCCATGAGTAGAGCTTTTAAAATGCTATTTGTCACAACCTGTAATCTTGTCATTATGTAGCATTATATAGCATTTAAAAAATGTATACTCTTCACTATGAAGTCTTTTAGAAATCTAAAATATGACATTCTATGGATTGTGTTTCCATATTCCTTTATTGCCAGTTTGAACAAATCCACATGCTTTGATTCAAAGGTAATAAATTCCTCTTATTTGGAAAAATGATGTTTATTTTTGTTCTCTCACCCTTAGCAGGTGGTTTCATTTTAGCACTCTTCAGAGTTATAATTTCATGCTTATTAAAAACATTTATTATGATCTACATAGATGAATGAAACTTTTATTTTATTAAATTCTTTGCCAAAAAATCTGTCATTTTTAAAAATGTTTTTCCTTTGAAGGGTTATTTTTGAGCATCCAGAGAGGATCTAGGAGTGTGGTATTATGCAATTTTTAAGTAGGTATGAAATGGTTATTTATATGATTGTTTCTTTAAGGCTTATGTATATTGTCCATTATATGCTATAAAATATGTTGAAAGGAAATTTAAGGTATGTTTTACATAGTTTATTGTTTGGAAAAAAATATTGAAATGACTTATGAAATTCAGTATACTCTCAACATTAATTTTTTCTGAAATTTACCAATTGTCTACTGAACCTATAATATGGCAGATATTACTTCAGACTACACTGGTAAATGAAATACTTGGCTTTGTAGTACTTTTATTTTAAAGGGTGAGAAAATTAAAAGCTATAAACCTTAATAAAAATTGCATAGTGTATTCAAAAATGATGAGTACAATGGGGAAAAAGAAAAATTCGATCAGGGTGAGAAAAATCAAGGTTGCTAGGCAGGGGATGTGGAGATAAGAATTTTAATAGGAAGATCAGGGTAGTTACAATGAACCTGACAACTGAACAAAGGTATGGAAAGGTGATGAATTTGCCCAGAACTATCAGCAATAAGGTCACTCCAGACAAAGGAATTGGCTATATTGAAGGCCATAAGGTGGATCATGCCTGGCATATCTGAGGAATAGCAAGGGGCCCACTGTGAGTGGCTGAAGAGTAGCAGGGAAAGAGGTCACAGAGATTAATTGAGTGGCTAGATCATGTAAAAGCTTAGAAGTCATTGTAAAACTCTGGCTTTTATATTTGGAAATTTACTGTGTGATAGAATTTCTGCTAATAACTGAGAGTTCAAATGTCCATAAAATTTCAAGGATTCTTTTTCTTATAAGACAGAATAAAGAAAAAGAGTTCATGTTTTCACATGGTGTAACAAATGCTCGGAGATCCAAGTGTAGGAAGCTATGGGAGCACAGAAGAAGGCACTAAAATCACACCAATATATTTGATGACTGTGACTATATATAAATTTGTATTTTCTAGATTTTTTTATAGTCATGGAATCACACAGTATATACTATTCATTGCCTGGCTTTTCTTTTCTCAGCATCATTACTTTGAGAATAGTAATCTGTTTAATGAATAGATCATAATTTGTCTTTGCTCTATTGATGGACATTGATGAACATTTCCACTGTTTTCAATTCTTAAAAATAAAGCTGCTATGAAATTCATATACAAGTCCTTGTATGAACATAGGGTTTGTTTCTCTTGGTTAAATGCCTAGAAGTAAAATGGCTATTTGTGTAACTGCAACATATTTTGCATTTAAAAAACTTTTCAAACTATTTTCCAAAGTGGTGGTATCATGATATATGTAAACAACAGTTTAGATTTTTTGTTGCTTCTCAATCTAGGTCAGACGAAGTACAATTAGCCTTTATAATTTTAGCCATTCTAATAGATATGTAAGCATGTCTCATGATTTTAATTTGTATTTTTTTAATGTCTAAATGTTGAGAAATTTGTCATGTGCTTATAAGCCATCCATATCCTTTTGGTGACATGTCTCTTCAATAATTTTCTTCACATGTAAAATTGGATACTCTGTTTGGTTATTAGTAAGGTTTTTTATTTTTATTCATTTTTTAATAATCAGAGTAGATGTCCATTATCAGATATATAATTTGCAAATCCCTTCTCCATCTTTACGGTTTCTCAATGGAGTTTTGATATCTGTGTCTTTCAAGAAATATGCTACTTCTTTCCTGGTATGCGGAGGTATGACTCGAACATTATCAATGTTGACCTTTGCAAAGAAAATCATGTCTTAAGATATATGTAGTCTGCGGCTTTTGGGAGTGTTCTGTAATATCAAGCATATCTAGTTAGTTGATAATTTTGTTCAAGACTTATATATCTTACCAATTTGATGACCATTTGTCCATATAATCTTAAAATAAAGATGTTGAAACTTTTTTCCATTTCTCTTCTAAGGTAGAAGTTTTAATTTTTGTTCTTAGTTTTCCCTATATATCCCCAAATCTGTGATTAAGTATTAAAAGTCAAGCATTATTATACTCCCTGATGAATTCATCCTTTTACTCTTCTGTAATTTTGACTTGATCTTTATGTCTGATAATGAAATTTGCTTTAAAATCACTTTTCATTATCTTGATATAACCACCAAAGTTATAGTGTGATTAGTGTTAATATAGCATAGTTTTTCTTTTACTTTATAAAGCACTTCTATATTTAATCCTGGGGAAAAAAAAAAAAACAACTTTTAGCTCTGGAAGTATCTTTCTAAATTATCTTATCTTTTTTTTTTTTTTTTAATGAATCAGTAGCAATTTTTCTTAAGGGACCTAAACTGAAAGTAGGTTTAGAACTTTATTTATTTATTTATTTATTTAGTAAGAGATTTTATTTTGTTTATTGACAGCAAGAGAGAGAGAGAGAGAGAGGAAGCGCACAAGCAGGGGTAATCACGTGCAAAGGGAGAGGAAGAAGCAAGCTCCTTGGGGTGCAATAGTCCCATGCAGGGCAGGATCCCTGTACACTGGAATCATGACCTCAGCCAAAGGCAAACATCTGCTTAAACAAATGAGTCATCCAGGCACCCCTCGAAAATTAAAAAAAAAAAAAAGACCTTTTTAAAACATTCTGTTTCTTTTTTTTTTTTTTAAGATTTTATTTATTTATTTGACAAAGAGAGATCACGTGTAGGCAGAGAGACAGGCAGAGAGAGAGAGAGGAGGAAGCAGGCTCCTGTCGAGCAGAGATCCCGAGCGGGACTCGATCCAAGGACCCCGAGATCATGACCTGAGCTGAAGGCAGCGGCTTAACCCACTGAGCCACCCAGGTGCCCCTTTCTCTTTTTTTTTTAATATTTTATTTATTTGACAGACAGAGAGACAGGAAGAGGAACTATAAGCAGGGCAGAGGGAAAAGGAGAAGCAGGTTTCCCACTGAGCAGAGAGCCTGATGTGGAGCTCCATCCCAGGACCCTGGGATCATGACCTGAAAAGAAGGGACACTTATGGAGGAAGCCACCCAGACACAGCTTTTCTTTGTTTTTAATATATGGCAACTGATGCTTCCCAGCCATGAGGAGCATATTACCCATTGATTAAATCTTTGATAACAACCTATTTAAAGTGGTGTGTGAATATATACTTACTCAGATTTATACACTTTGTGTTTTCTTCATAGTTTGGGGCTGGACCCCATGGTCACAACACTGCTTCCAGTCTTTGCCTTCCCATCTTTTGATACCAGGTATTTGGTCAGCAAAGCAAATTAGTATCAAAATTAATAAGCCCTTGGCACCATATCTCTGGAGCAGGGGTTGCTCTTAGCCAAGGCCCTGAGCAGTAGACGTCCCCTTGCTAGAGCTAAGGCCCAAGGACTAGGTCACTGCCACCAGAACTCTGTCTTACATGTTACGCTAAGCAGACAAAACCAAAACAGGAAAGCTCTGACAGCTTTCACTGGCATGCCTCATCTCCCACTCCCTCAACATCCAGGCAGTACCAGATGCCAGGGAGAGTCTTGGTCCAACATATGGGAGGGAAAGAAGTATCCACGAGCAATTACCTGCCTCTATGTGCCTTTCTTTCATGAGCAGGTTGTAAGGAGGAGGAAGAGGAAGGGGAAGAGAGGTGAACTTCAAGGGGTGAAGGCCTCAGGTAGGCAGCTGGCTCCTGCCTGTAGGAAAGGGACAAAGAAGAAGGCAGTGAGTCTGGCAGGGAGGGTTTGGGGTAAGGGTTACAGCTTAAGACAGAATCTGGACAGGAGTAATAGAATATACTAATCATTTGAGTCCACCATTGGCAAGCTGGGCTGGGTGTCAGGGCAGATAGGCCTCCCTGGGCAACGGCACATAGGAGAAGGTGGAATTCTTCTCTGAGGAGCAGGTGGAGCTTTGGGTGTTGGGAAAGCATAGACAGTGTTATTCCAGGGCCAAGGACAGGTCCAGTACTCCTGGTTGGAGGTCAAGGCCACAGTATGATCCAGGTCTTCTACCAGCAGCTTGAAGGTACCACATGCCAGCCACCCCTCATTATTGTGTATAACTCTCTGGTGCACTTATTGGCTTATCCATCAAATGACTCCTTCAGCAGCTTGAAAACCACCTCCACAGGCACTCCAGGATATGGGAGGCTTCCAGAGTGAAGTATTTGCACATGATCACCCCAAAAGACCAGAAGTCACTCTGGTGGATGTAGATCTGGACAAACATGGCCTTAGGGACCATCCACTTTACAGGCAGTCCACTGTTGGTTGTCTTTTTATAGTAACTGATGTGGTGATATCTCTGGCAAGGCTGAAGTCTGAGATCTTCATCATGTTGTCCTTTGTCACCAGCACTTCCCTGGTGGCCAGGTCTTGGTGTATGCACTTCTTGGAGGCAAGGTACTCCATGCCTCAGGCTACCTGATAGGCACAGGATACCAGGTCCTTGGAGGAGAGTTGCTCTGCTGCATTGTGGCTGATATTGTAACAGTACTCCAGGTCAGGAGGCCTCTGCGCCTGCAGGTACTCTTGTATGTTGTCTTTCGAGGCATATTCCGTGAGAGTGTACGAAGGACCGTCCTGTGTTCAGGACCCAGCAGGGTGATGGTGTCCTTGTGCTGTCCAATCATCTTCATCATCTCTGTTTCTGACATTAGGTTTGACAGGTCTTTCTCTGTTGCATCTGACTTCAACATCTTCACAGACACTTTAGTCAAATGGTTGGATTTGTCTTTGTCCAGCCCAACGGCCTCCTCCAACACCACCTGCCCAAAGTAGCCCTTCTTAGGGGTCTGCCTAAACTGCCTACAACCAGCCTGTCTCAAGGCAGTTATGAACTCTAGATTATCCTCAAAAACATTAAACCACAAGCTAAAAATTCTCTTCACTAGGTCTCTGTCGCATGTCTAATTTTGTCATCTTTCATCATTTATCTTTTTCCTAATTCTTATTTTCAGTATAGTTTATTTTGCTTCCAGGTATTTCCCCTGGTTTCCTTGTGCTGTTTCATAGGGAAGAATTACCCTGTCATAAAATTATTTCTTGAGCATTCATTACATCTCTCAGTTAAAATGGGTTCTTTTATGCTATTGATTCATTTGAGTTTTCTCAAAATGGGAAGAATTTTCAAAATGGTGTTTTCCTCAAGGTTCAGAGTATGTCTTAGCCTCATCTTTACTCTTTTTGAAATTCACTTTTCAAATTCTTGTCCCTCTTTTTATCTTTTTAAATTAAAATGTTTTATTTTTACTATTTTGTTATTTGAGTATAGTTGATATTCAGTGTTACATTGGTTTCAGGTTTCCAATATCTCCATACATTATTCTATGATCACTACAAATATAGCCACCGTCTCTCACCATATAACACTATTATAATATCATTGACTATATTCTCTACACTGTCCCATATCTCTTTTTAAAATCTCTGATTTTTATGTTTTCTGTTATTCCAATTTTCGACCATCATTTTACTTGGTTACTTTAATAAAATATGCCTGATTACACACGCTTTGCTGAAAACCATAGCATTTGATTTATAGTAATCTTCTTCTTCTTCTTCTTTTTTTAAATTAACATAAAATGTATTATTATCCCCAGGGGTACAGGTCTGTGAATCGCCAGGTTTACACACATCACAGCACTCACCACAGCACATACCCTCCCCAATGTTCATAACCCCACCACCCTCTACCTACCCTCAAAACCCCCCCGGCAACTCTCAATTTGTTTTGTGAGATTAAGAGTCTCTTATGGTTTGTCTCCCTCCCGATCCCATCTTGTTTCATTTACTCTTTTCCTATCCCCCAAACCCCCATATTGCACCACCATATCAGGGAGATCATACGATAGTGTCTTTCTCTGGTTGACTTATTTTGCTAAGCATAATATCCGCTAGTTCCATCCATGTCATCGCAAATGGCAAGATTTCATTTCTTTTGATGGCTGCATAGTATTCCATCGTATAAAACCATATATATATATATATATATGTATATATATATACCATTCATTTGTAGATGGACATCTAGGTTCTTTCCATAGTTTGGCTATTGTGGATATTGCTGCTATATACATTTGGTGCACGTGCCCCTTTGGATCATATAGTAGTCTTCTTTACCTCTATCAGAATCCCAGGAAGCTTTATTTATTTATTTATTTACTCACATAAACAGATGATCCAACACAACGTTTTTTGATGTTCAAATGTATTATAATGTCTTACCGCTTAACACTATGCTTACTGCTCTCTTTCACTGTCTGACTAAATCCTCATCATCACTATGCCATTTAATCAGAAAGAACATTTGAACTCAGAGTTCTCTCCATATCAGGGAATGAAGACTCCACCCTTCTGTTTGTGCAGGTAAAATAAATGTTGATATTGTCTGTCCTGCACATACTCCATCCTGTTAACCAGAATATTCACCATCAAAATATATACAAAATAAAAACCATACCTCGGGGCGCCTGGGTGGCTCAGTGGGTTAAGCCTCTACCTTTGGCTCAGGTCATGATCCCAGGGGCCTGGGATCGAGTCCTGCATAGGGCTCTCTGCTCAGCAGGGAGCATGCTTCTCCTCATCTCTCTCTCTGTCTGTCTCTCTGCCTATTTGTGATCTCTCTCTCTGTCAAATAAATAAATAAAATCTTTAAAAAAAAAACATACCTCACCACTTCTATTACCACCCAGCATGCTAAAAACACCATCGTATGTTCCTGAATTATTGACTTGATTGATAACCCCACTTCCACACATACTGCACTCCTTTCTCCCTGCAAATTTATTTTGGTACAGCAACTTAACCTAAAAATCAAGTCAGATGATTTTATTCTGCTGTTGAAAGTCTTTTGGTATCTTCCCCTTTCATATTAAATAAAAACTGAAGGCGTTTCAATGTACTAGAATGTCATGCATCAATACGTTCTTCCTCTCTCCACCACTATGAACTCCTCATTGGCCTCCTTGCTTTTCCTCAAAAGTAACAGACCAGCTGTTCACACAAAGTCTATATACTTACTTGCTCTGCCTAGAGCAATCTTTTTCTTTAATATTTGTATAACACCCTCCTTCACTTCCTGGGTCTTTGTGCAAATAACATCTCATAAATGAGATATAACCACCCAACACAAAATAAAATTAACTTTCATCTCAGCATTCTCCAATGGCTTTTACCTTTCTTGTATTTCTTTGTAACACTTATCACCATCAACCATCAATCATTATTCTATTACTGGTTTATTTTCTTATTGGAGACAGAGAGAGAGAGAATTGGGAGGGGGCGCAGAGGAAGAAGAAAACACCCCACTGCCTAGAAAGCCTGCTGGGGAGTTACATCCCAGGACCCTGAGATCATGACCCAAGCCAAAGGCAGTCACTCAATGGACTGAGCCACTGAGGTGCCCCTCTATTATTGGTTTATTTCACTATTATATTTCAAAAGAATGTAAGCTCTTTGTGGTCAGGTATTTTATATGTTTTATTAATTGAAGTATTCTCAGAAAGGTAGCTGGCAGATTGTAAGGGCTCACTAAACTGTATTTTGTTGTTATGATTGGGCTCCTTTATGGACTTTACCTCTTACGCTAGAAGTCTATCCTTCAGATGTAAGCAATAAGAATAGAGCCCTGCTGCCTGTTCAAATGAGTAAAAAGCCTGTATTAAGTGGATATTTTAAAAGCTAAATGAATGGCTTAATAGTTGTATATAGGGGGAAAGGGAACATATTTTCCACGGTTTAGAAGTGGAGTTCTTTTATAGAGTTCTTGTACAAGCCTACACTATTGAATGATAATGGGCAGTTGTACATTCCAATTATACAAACACTTTGGTAATTTATATCCTTTTTTTGTAATTCATGACTGGATCATTTAATTCCTTAGGAGCATTATAGCATTTCAACTTTTCATGTTCAATAAACTTATTGGGGTTGCTACCTTTTCCATTCAAATGGAGAAATAGTCATGATTTCATCTAAAGAAAGTGCTATTGATTGTGTTGTTTTCTAGGAATGAGTTGCACATGCTAGTTTAAAAGTTTTGTTAAATTCCCAAGCCTGTCACTGATAAAACCCTTTTGTAGATTAGTAACTTGATCAAAACAGAAAAGTTATGTAACACTCAATTGTTATACTATCTTTGTTTCCATCTTGCATTGTAATAACACCCATCTTAACTCTATTTAAGACAAGTCATCGCCAGATGGATTTCTGGCATTGATTGCATGATATGAAATCTAGTATAACTAAAAGTTTTTGGTTTCAGTAGCATATAAATCAATTTAGAAAAATATATGTATTTGAATATAAGATAAAGTTTTAAGTTATTTGGCAATAGTAAACTAAACGTTTTTTTTGTAAATTTGTACTTTCTAAAATTTCATTGAGCTCTTTTGCAATAAGAAACAAGTTACAAAAAAATTAAGGTTTATTTACCCCAATTCAAAATTATTAGGAATATAATCATAGAGGTTGAAGTATTTAAAATATTGAACCCAAAATATTTTATTAGGTAAATTCATGAATGCTGAGCATTCACTGTTAAAATATACTAATAGTATTGATAGACTGGTAGAAGCCTAAAATCAAATATTTAGTAAATATTTATATCCATATTTGGCCCCTGGGTGGCTCAGTGGGTTAAGCCACTGCCTTTGGCTCAGGTCATGATCTCGGGATCCTGGGATCGAGTCCTGCATCGGGATCTCTGCTCAGCAGGGAGCCCGCTCCCCTCTCTCTCTCTCTGCCTGCCTCTCTGTCTACTGTGAACTCTCTCTGTCAAATAAATAAATAGAATCTTAAAAAAAATTTATATCCATATCTTTTCATGGCGTGGTAATTCATTTCTCTAGCATTAAATAATATTCCATTGTTTGCATGTACTACACTTTATTTGACCTTTCACCTATGGAAGGATATCTTGGTTGCTTCCAAGCTTTTGTCAGTTATGAATAAAACTACTATAGACATCTTTGTGGGTATAGATTTCATCTTCTTTGGATAAATACCAAGAACTGCTACTGCTGAATCATCTGGCAAGAATATGTTTAGTTTTGTGAGAAACTGCCAAGTTGTTTTCCATTCTTTATTCTCAATAGACATGGAAGAACATTCCTGTTGCTCCACATCCTCACCAACATTTCGTGTTCTGTTGTCAGTGTTCTGGATTCTGGGTATGTACTGGTGTCTCCTTTTGGTTTAAATTTGCATTTTCCTGATGACATATGATGTGAAGCATCTTTTTATATGCTTATTTGCCATCTGTAATATTTTCTTTTGTGAGGTATCTGCTAAGGTCTTTGGCTCATTTTTAATCAGGTTTTTCCCCCATTGTTGAGTTTTAAGGGGTCTTTGTGTATTTTTGATTAACAGTCCTTTGCCAGATATGTATTTTGCAAATTTTTTCTCATAGTCTGTGCTTTGCCTTTTCATTCTCTTGGCATTCTGTTTCACAGAGTAGACATTTTTAAATTCAGTGCTTGTGCTTTTGTAGCTAAAGTTATTGCCAAAACCAAGGTCATTTAAATTTTCTTCTATATTAGCTTCTACATGTTTCATGTTTAGGTTTATAATCCAATCTGAGTTAATTTTTGTGAAGAGTGTATGATATCTGCCTGGATTTATTTTATTTTATTATTTTATTTTATTTTTATTTTATATTTTTACATTTAACTTCACCATTACTCCAGAACCATTTGTTTAAAAGATTGTATTTTGCTCTCTTGTATTGCTTTTGCTTTTATATTAAATATAAAATATAATTGATATTATATATTCTGTTCCTTTAATCTAGTCTTTCTGTGGTATTACAATATCTTGCTTACAATTATCATTATGGTAAACTTATTTAAAAAGATTTTATTTATTTATTTGACAGAGAGAGAGATCACAAATAGGTAGAGAGACAGAGAGAGAGATGAGGAGAAGCAGGCTCCCTGATGAGCAGAGAGCCCTATGTGGGACTCAATTCCAGGCCCCTGGGATCATGACCTGAGCCGAAGGTAGAGGCTTAACCCACTGAGCCACCCAGGCGCCCCATCGTTATGGTAAACTTTGAAGGCAGTCCTCAGTCTTTGTTCTCCTTCAACACTCTGTTGACTATTGTGAGTCTTTGCCTCTCCATATAAACGTTAAAATAAGTTTGTTAATATTAAGCAAAATGAGACCTCAGGGATCTGAGAGATGTCTAAGAAGTACTTGATACATCCCTTGGGTATGGTTTATTGAAGTGTCCACCTGTCTGAAAGCTGGGGAATCTAGATAAGGGAGGGAAAATTAGTTATGATAAAACATATCAACAAACATCAATAAATTTTGGAAGACTAATTGTCATGGCTCATGTACAATATGACCAACAGAGAGACTATCAAAAGGAAAGCATCAGTTATGTTTATTGTGAAATTTTTTATTCAAAATGAAGCAACGAGAGGGGAAGACACAATGAGAAAATTACCATTTTTTAAACGGTAAACTTGTTACCAATTAGAATATAAAACCTATGTTTTATATTCTAAGTAGTATATTGAAAAGTAAAACATTGGGGCACCTGGGTGGCTCAGAGGTTTGGGCTGCTGCCTTTGGCTAGGGTCCTGGGATCGAACCCTGAATCGGGCTCCCTGCTCCGCAGGAAGCCTGCTTCTCTCTCTCTCTCTCTCTCTCTCTCTCTGCCTGCCTTTCTGCCTACTTGTGATCTCTGTCTGTCAAATAAATAAATAAAATCTTTAAAAAAAAGAAAAGAAATGTAAAACATTAAAAAATAAAATTTTAATTTAAAAAAATTATGTAATTTTTAAAAAGGGTTAAAAATAGCAGAACCATTTTTCTTATAACTGGAAAATACACTGTATATATATCTATCAAAAATACTTGTCAGGCGCCTGCGTGGCTCAGTGGGTTAAAGCCTCTGTCTTCGGCTCAGGTCATGATCCCAGGATCCTTTGATCAAGTCCCACATCGGGCTCTCACTTCAACAGGGAGCCTGCTTCCTCCTCTCTCTCTGCCTGACTCTGCCTACTTGTGATCTCTGTCAAATAAATAAATAAAATCTTTTATAACAAAAATTTAAAAAAAAATTTCATGTCTGGAATCAGGAGCATATGGAAAAAAATATCTGAGGACAGTACTTCTGCCATGTTTTGTGCCTTGTTAATATTTTTAAACAGTCAGGCAACTTTTAGCTTTATTGAAATACCTGCTAAGATACCAGCAGTGCCTTTTGGAGCCCTGTGACTATAAAAATTACTTGAAAATATTCAAAATGTTTACTATGGTGTCACTATTTAGGGCCACCGCCAAGTATGTTTCAGAAGTAAGCATAAATGTTACTCTTCCGTAAGGCAAAAGGGCATATTTTCAGGAGTTCCATCTGCTGTACCAGGAGGTGAATCAAGTAATGATTTTTGTCTAACTTTTCAATCTAACATTCCTCATTCCACATTATAATAATAAAAACTAGGAGGGGACTAAAACAAACAAACAACTACAACTACAACAACCAGCTTTTCCTTCAGTGGGATAGTAAATATAACCTTATGAGTAGCCTGAAATTTATTTTTAAATATTTTTAAGATAAGCATTTTTGTTAGAAAACCATATATTTTATATAGCTAAGAAATAACAGGCAAAGTTTTATTAACTTCTAAAAAGTCTAGTTACTTCTATTTATCTATTAACTCATCTCTTTATGAAGTAGAACATGATCACACCTATTGTATCTACCCAAGTTTGTATGCTTTGGTTATTTTATGTTTGCTATTTCCTTGCTTAATTTTTACAATATTTGATACATAATAGTATCTTTAAGTCCATCTACGGTTTCACAGAATTTGTTTGAACTTCATAAAAATGTACCATACTTTTTGCACTGTCCTTGTTTTACTTCTCTATTAACTTTCCAAGATATATTCACTTTAGAGTGTGTAGCTATCATTTATTTTTATTCCTCCATAATGCTATGTTTACAAATTTGTATTTATCTGTACTTTTAAAAATATCTTAATTATATACCATTTCTCATCTCACGTAACACTCATGTTACTTCTACACTTATCAGATATTATGTAACTGAAAACCACAACTCAGCAACAATATAGCACCATTTTTCAAAATTAAATGGCTTACCAGAATTCTTTAATTCTATCCTTTATTTGTATTAGATGGCCCTTTATTCTGGTATTTGGCATTGTTCATATGGAGGAAAGCTTATAAGTTGATATTCCATAAATAGAAGGATTTATTATGATTGATTAATTATTTTCATTTAGAATGCATAGAATATGGTTGATTTAATATTTCTTACTTACTCTCTGCCTGGAACATAGTGCTATCTATGTAATAGCCACTAAAATATTAAGTTAATTACCTAGACTTTAAACTTCATATGAATAGGAATTACATGCAGAACTCTTCTCAGATTGGGACACCTGGGTGGCTCAGTCAGTTAAATGCCTGAGCCTTTAGCTCAGGTCATGATCTTAGGGTCCTGGGACTCAGTTCTGCAACTGATTCACTGCTTAGCCGGGATTTTGCTTCTCCCTCACCCTGCTGCTCCCCCTGCTTGTGCTCTCTCTCACTCTCACTCTTACAAATAAATAAAATTAAAAATATGAATTCTTCTCAGATAGCTAATATAGAATATCATCTTTGTATTCATCAAAGGGAAAGTGCCATATAATAATGAAATTCAGACTACTTCAAATTCATTTTTTAACCAGTAAGAAAGTACTGGAAACAAGCCAAAAATGTCTTTAATGAATTAAAGAAATAGACTGATTTTCAATATCTTAATGTTTCTAAAAGAAATTGCAAGATTTTTATACTAGATATCAGTGTAAATATTCATTATACAAGGGTATTCTAAAAATAAACCTGAGAAAACTACTTGACATATATGATGACAAAAACGAGTTTGACAAAATCAGTTTGGGTAAAACTTACAACACCTACCACCTGAAACTCTTGTTCTATAATCTAATTATTTTAATTTACAAAAATACAAAAATAATATATCAGAGTAAGTCTATTGATAGCTTTGAAGGTATGCTCTGGTTGTGCACTGTTTACTATTTAACGGGGAATCAAATATGTGATGCTTATGGTGTGACTATATTAAAATTCAACAAGTTCAGAAGCATACGAGGAATAGAATGAAGACAAAAGATGACACTTACTTATCCTAAAGATAGACAATGGTATATATGTGCTAGTTGGGGAGAGAATCCAGTCAGTAGATGGAGGATGTGGTAGTGGAAAAAAAAAGAGAAAACGTTTTGGTTGAACGTTTAGCACTATATTTAACAAAGTGAAATTGTGTGTTAATAGCCTCGAATAAAATCCAAAAAATATTTTCAATTCATTGAAGATTATTTAGGAAAAACTTGAAAAATACAACTTGATAAGGATTCCAATAAAAGATTCATAAGCAATACAAGTTTCAGAATTTTTAGTATATTTTCCCTAAAAAGACATTTGATTTAAATTAAAGACAATTCTATTTACCTGCCACTTAAATAAGAGGAAATTATTTGGTTTTGTAATAAGTCAATAAAATAAATTAACATATCTTTACAAAACAGATAAATAAAACAGAAAATAATAGTGCTTAAGCTGTTCAGCAAACATTTGTAAAATTCCTTGCCATCAGCTAGCTCTGGAGTTCTGCTAGGTGAGTAAGGCCATGTATGTTACTGCTCAGAGTACTGACGCAAAGCAATTGTCCCCTTCGCATCAATTTTTTGCCGTTGATATGTCATGCTATGTTGTTTAGAGATACATAAATGGCCCTACATGAAGGCCTTTTTTTGTGTGTATATGGGTGACTGTGATTTAACTTTCAAATCAGATGGCTCCTGATTTACAATGATGCAACTTATGATATATTTGGCAATGATGTGAAAGTGAAAGTGATTCAGTAGAAACTGTACTTTGAATTTTGAATTTGGGTCTTTATAAAAAGGGCCAGTGACATGTGGTATGGTGCCGTCTTGTGATGCTGGGCAGGGGCAGTGAGCCACAGCTCCCAGTCAGCTAGAAGATTACAGGGGTGAACTCCTGATATTCTTACAACCATTCTATATATAAACATTCTTCTTTTTTTAGTGTAATATTTAATAAATTGCATATGATATTTGATACATTGTTATAAAATAGGCTTTGCTTAAGATGATTTTGCCCAAATGCAGGCAAATGTAAGTGTTCTGAGTATGTTTAAGTAAGCTTAAGGTAAGCTATGATATTTGATAGTTTAGGGGTATTAAATGCATTTTCAATTTTTTATGTGTGTCTCTGTACATAGCCCCCTTGTAATCTGAGGTGTCGCTCTCGGCCCGCAAGAACGACCCGCAGACGAGGTGAGTGGCAAGCTTCTTTTATTACTAATGCTAATGGCGGCCGCGCCGCACCAAGCACTTACAACAGTATTTATCCACGAAGTTCACCCGTTCTCGCCCCCCTATTTGGCCAATCATAACGCCGTGCACGCAATGTCCTTGTGGACCCTTATGTAACCATACAGGACTCTATTGTTCTCTAGCGGTGATCATGCGTTTATCTCTTGGCTCCTGGTGCTGTGTGCGTCAGCCACGAGCGCACCCACATCCTCCTAAACCAATCATTCTCAGTTCCTCAATCTTCAGGCACTCCCGTCTACGTGACTCCTTGCATCTGCTGGATGGCTCTCCACACTGAGGAACATCTCTATATGTATATGTAGCCTTGGTATGGCTTACATATTATTGGCATGAAACATCTAGAACAGTACGTGTGCCATATAATTGTCTACAGCATCAAACAAGTTTCTTGAAAACTTGTGCCAAAGGGGTTATGTCTTTAAGGATTCTTATTTCAGAAGGGTTCTCTCAAACGTAAGATTTTTCAGAAGTTAAGTGAAAATCTGACCAAACTAAACATTTTTCCATTTTCCCTAGTGAGCAAAGATCGCTAAAATCTATCTGCCATTTTCAACACTGTACTCAACGACTGTAATTCCAATTTAAGAAGAGATTATTTATATCAAAACCACATGTTGGCCTAATCTTACACAATATTCATAAATCTCACTCAGAGCCTTGGACACTTTTATTTGTTGAGTCTATATGGTACTACGGACATTCATCATTTTTGACCTCATAGCTTCATGTATGTCTATACTTTTGAAAATACAGGCATCATAGTTCCATTGTAAAATGTCTGGGTTCTAAAATGTGCTATGCTATCAAAATGGTAATAAGAACATACAAATGACCTGATGTAATGAAATGGACCAGATTGCCATATATCACATTTCATACCATAAAGATTTAGTGGTAAGTTTTAAAATGGCCAGCTATACTTCGACTGAATTATAACTCATTTAACTTCTTTCTTTGTGTACAGTATTATACATTAGTCAGTATTATAGTAAATAAGTACTTTGGACAGATGTAAATATGCTGTAATAAAAAATGTTTTTCTTCTTTCTTTTAGTCCTTTTTACTTGTAAGACTAGCCACAAATACCATGCCTCCCCCATAATAATTTGCAATCCAAATTTATCTCAATGACTTTATTGCACAGAAAAACAAAATATATATATATACTTTACAGTAGACATGTTCAAAAATAGTTACATAACAGCAGGGCCCTAAATGTAAGCAGTATAGTTGTTTTGTTTTGTTTTGTTTTTTTGTTTAAAAAAAAAGGAGGTTATGTGAAATATTGGAATTTTATTTCCAGGCCTAGTATTTCAAGACAGTTAACTACACTTACGTTGTCAACAGCCTCTTGTTGGCAGTATGATTTTAGTGGCTCCATGGTATAACAGCAAGAATTTACTATTGCTTCTTTCTTTTATGACACACACAGAAAAAAAAATTGACACATTTGCTCAAGACCAACCAGAATCATTTTAACCTATCAAAATTGATGGGAGGCCTTCACTGCCAAAGTCACTGCTGGGTTTTCACAATTCATTGCAGACAATCTGCTACTCCCATTATGATAAAGGAGAGAAGAGTCATAATCAGGGAAGAAAGCTAGATTAATACTTGTAATTATCATTGAATTATTTAGCCTGCTATAGGTTTATTATTATTAGTGTCATTTGATAATTTTCTCTCATTTTATTCAACACAACTGTGAGTAATTACCCTACCTAATATTTCTCTGTATTGGCTGACTAGCTAGCAAACATTCATGAAAATATCCATTAGCCACACATATAAAATGCTGCATTATGATGCTGTTGAATCAGAACATACCACTACCTGATCCTGTAGCTCTTTGAGGATTTGCAAATCAATTAATTCTATGTTTATCGGATTCTTCCCATACAATTAGAAAATTTATAATAGAATCCATGAACATTATTAGTTTTACCATTTTAAACCAGCAATCACACTTTGATTTTTACAACAAAAGCAGAAATATAAACACACACATTTGGATCAGTTTTCTGTTAGTCTGTCTGGACTTCAAAATCCTATTCCTCAAGATAATGCACACCAAAGTTCTGGATTAAACAAGAAATTAGATGGCACCTGAACACTTGGTTTAATATTCTCAAAAGGACTATGCAACTCATTTCTTACATTATGACATTGTTTTACAAAGATCCACACTTTTATAATGTTAGTATTTTTAATAATCAATAAAGTCAATTAATCATGATTAAAAATCAAACATAAAAATTTCTACTTTTTGCTTTTGCCCCCTCCATTTAGAACTTATTTATAGCCTGATAATTCAACGGTCCCTATGTTTATGAAATCTGGACAGAAATAGCTCTAAGATCCCATTCAGAACTTGATATTAATCTAAGTCTTTTGGCTCCATTTATCCTGAGAGCAAAGAGTAGGACAAAGGATTTGAGTACTGTTAGTTTATCTGGGAGATTATCCCAGGTAGAAAAGAATGGGAAAGTGATACAGTGAAGAAGCAACTTTGTCAAAGAGGTACATTGTTGATATAATTGTTGTGGATAGAAAATGAAGGCTTGCTTTTACTGAAAGGTCCCGAGAAACTTCTTTAAGTTGTCCTCATGAAGACCCGAAAACTGGCAATTTTATCTATGGTTCTTATTTCCACTTCACTGAGAGCTGTCCTCAGAGGACTTTAACTCTCCTACACTTTTGGGTTGTGTTGGACACATTCTAAAATGAGAGAGAGAACATGAGATGCTATCAGTGTTAAGTAACTGCAATTTCCCATGGAACTATCCACCACAGGTTTGGCTATAATCAGGTGTTGGGCCTTGATATCAGAGGGATTTGAGGCAGTATCATTTTAGGTTAATCATTATATCTGAAATTTCCAAAAACTTCAACTGATGAAACTTTGATTATAAATCTATACATATAACAATAAATCTACAGTATTCAAATTATTTTCATAGAAATACACAGACAAAGTATCAATTGATTAATATTTTAATGTTACAAAATACTGAACTGAAAGAATTTGGTCATATAACAACGTGTAAGAAGTAGAACTTAGGTTTAGGTTAGAACTCAGGATGCATTTGAGACTCAGTTAAGAAATAGAATGGAGGGACACCTGGGTGGCTCAGTGGTTTAAGCCACTATCTTCGGCTCAGGTCATGATCCCAGGGTCCTGGGACCCAGCCCCAAATCGAGCTCTCTGCTCAGCAGGGAGCCTGCTTCCTCCTCTCTCTCTCTGCCTGCCTCTCTGCCTGCTTGTCATCTCTCTCTGTTATATAAATAAATAAAATCTTAAAAAGAAGAAATTGAATGGATGTCTGACTATCTTATAGGTTTGCTAAAAATCAGGGACTTTGTGTTCAGGTGTGGCTATGCAGGAATTTTTAACTTTCTCTAAGAAGTTATTAGATTTGATTATATAATGGCAGTAAAGGATGGGGAAAAGCAAAGTACAAACCCCATAAAGACAAAGACACTGAGTATGAGAAAAGAGTAATAGATAAGAAGAATCAATGCATTTGAGTAAAATGGGAATTGAAATACACAATTATTGTTGATTTTTTTAGATGGAGAAAACAAAACTAGCTTGCAAGAAGGAAATAACAGAAGACATGTTGTGATGTGAGGCAGAATCCTGGAAAAGGCAGTAACGTGGAATAAAGGAGTAGGGAGAGCATATCAGGTAATTTGGATAGGAAGGAGTTAGGAGATAATTGCTTGATAAATTTTATATGGCCCACTTAAATGCACAGATTTCTCTTCTTTAATTTATATGGAGAACAGGGTGTCCTTTCTCTTCCCTTTCAGAGCACCAGAGGTGTACTCTTTCAGACTGAAAACCTGAAAAGCTCAGGACTCAGTTGCTTAAGGACAGCTGAGAGGACATATTTCAATTAAGATTTACATTTTGCTGTATGTAGTAGACTGTCAAAAGTAGTTTAACCCCATTTTTTCATTTAACAAGAAGACTACAGAGAGTGTTTTCTGGTGTTGGTTCAGAGTGTCCATCCCTCTGAACAGATTTTTCTCTCAAAGTCCGGGGCAAGAAATCAATTGTTACATATGTATTCACTAAAAAAGCAGCTGGAAGTTGCTGAGCACTGTGGCCCAGGAGATCAAGGCACCAGCACACACTTGTGAGTGGTGAGCTCCCAAGGCTGGAGGAAAATTCTAGAATAAAGTGCTCATTAGAGAGCCATACCTTTTCTCCTGTTTCCTTACCTCTCTGCACTACCCTCTTGTATCCACAGCATTGGAAATGCTTTTAGCAACACACCACACTGAATCACCACAAATTATGTGATTCTCTTGGTGGAAAACCAAACACTGTAAAAACTGTGGTTTTCTAGTTCATGCTTCTGGATGGAAAATAATTCAGAATAAGCTGATAGGAGTAGCCAAGAGAGATTTAATCTTCTGTTTGGAAAAGGGCTTCTATATAAGTGAGTAGAGGAACCTTTAAGAATTATTCATGTTTAGGGGCACCTGGGTGGCTCAGCAGGTTAAGCCTCTGCCTTTAGCTCAGGTCATGATCTCAGGGTCCTGGGATCAAGCCCCACATCAGGTTCTCTGCTCAGCGGGGAACCTTTTTCCCCCTCCCTCTTTCTGCCTGTCTCTGCCTACTTGTGATCTCTGTCAAATAAATACATAAAGATTTTTTTAAAAAATAATTATTCATGTTTACATATATGCACCAGAATGCTATGTCCCTTGTCAAATAGGCTTCAAATCAACAAAAATGATAATATTTTACTTAATAAGTTTTTTAATTCCTCTGTTAACATTTTGGAATACATCATTTTAATGCACATCTGCAAATTTGTAATCACTTCATGTGAGACAAGGAATGCTTAAAAAGGCAACCAGGGGCACCGGGGTGGCTCAGTGGGTTAAGGCTCTGACTTTGGCTCAGGTCATGATTTCAGGGTCCTGGGATCGAGCCTTGCATCAGTCTCTCTGCTCAGCCGGGAGCCTGCATCTCTCTCTCTCTTTCTGCCTGCCTCTCTGCCTGCTTGTGATCTCTCTCTGTGTCATATAAATAAATACAATCTTTAAAAAAATAAAGGCAACCAAAAAACATTTACAGTTTTGGACAGGAGTTTCCCTTACGTTTGGATAAGGATGCAAATTCAACTTCATAATAAATTACTCTGCATCATAAAGATTAAATGCACTCAGGGATTGCGTTCTCTCCTCCGTCCACCCTATCGTACACACAGCTGCCCGACCAATCTTCCCAAAACACACATTTTCATGTGCTGCTTTTCAAAACTAGCTTCCTGGCTTCCTGTTGCCTGAAAAAATAGTCTCAAATGCTTTTGTCTGGCATTCAGGGCTCTCTAGGATGGGCACTCTGGCCAACACATCACTGCTCGTTTGTTCCACCACACACAAGTGGATCTCGGGCTAGTTATTCAGAGACCCACCTCCTCACCGACCCAGCAAAGGTCTGGTGCATCGACTAAACTCACGGCTCACTCAGTGATGTTCTCAAAGGCCATTAGTGGGTGACATGCCACTGCTAGAGTCAGGAGCCAGTGTGAAGTTGCCGCTGCCTAAGTGCATGGACTGAAAGCGGGAACGTTGATTCTCCAGGAGAAAACTGGGGCATTGTTATGAGAAGGCAGACGGCAAAACCACCCAGGTCCCCTATGATTGCTTTAACACACTCTGGACAAAATTTCAGGAGACAAGCGAACGTATTAACTCCCACTTAGGCTGTAGAAGGCAAATGCAACGGAGGGAAGGCGTTATCTTCTTCTGGAACAAACCACTTAGCTCCAGCTACTTTTATAAATAGATCAGACCCTGTCCAGGAGCCCACTTAGCTGGGTTCATTTGTATACAATGTCCATACCCTCAGGAATATTAACATTTTATCTCAGATTGCATTAATTTAAATAAAACTTAACCAAAATGGTGTGAAATGAACAAAAACACCATATTCTGTGATGAATCAAATGAAATACATTTTCCGTTGCTGTTTTCCCCATTTAAAGATAAAATTTCTGATAACTGTCAGAAAAGACACAAGACCAACAGTTTGTGTGTATGTGTGTTTTGGTGTTTGGTTTTTGGTTTTTTTCTTCCCCTTAAGGGTATAACCATATTGTCACTAATAAAGATCTCAAATTTGCCTGGAAGCTTTCATTGCAAATTGTCAGTCTGAGGGTAGTCACCATCCAGCCAAATGGCTTTATACATCATCAGTGCCTTTCTTCCACACACATTCTCTTCCTGGTTTAAACAGTAGTAACCCTGGTTCTACACTGACACAGTATTTGCATCTCTCTCCTGTCCATAACTCCTAAAAGTTGGGGACCTCTCACTTTGGTTTCCCCAGAGCATGACATTTTATTTGTTGCTTGGGGGGCAATGGGCAGTTCAAGAAGTATGTTAATACTATCACTCAATGTATTGATCCATGCTATGCACCAACAGTGTAGTAAATATCGTTCATTTCTTGTAACAAAGGCAGTAGGAACTTCTCCCAAGGGACGGAATTTCAAGGACAGAATGAAGGCAGGAAGGGAGCTGGTCTATTTGGACCTACTTTGTGAGAGACACTGGTTTAGGTATTTTTGTGTATACATTATACCACTGTACTGTCACAATCCTGCAAATTCTTACATGCTTGGGTTTCTATGTAGCAAGTTTAGCAAGCCACCCAAATTCACAATGACAGACCCGTGAGTCAAATCCAGCATGCTTGACTCCATGATTGTCAAGTCCACTAGCCCCATATATCATGAGTCTGAGATTCATGAGTGTGTAGGTGCTATCAGGAAATGTCAAAAATGCCCATTTCAGGGACACATGGATGGCTCAGTTGGTTAATTGTCTACCTCCAGCTCAGGTCATAATCCCAGCATCCTGGGATCGAGTCACCCATCAGGCTTCTGGCTTACAAGGAGCCTGCTTCCCACTCTGCCTGCCTCTCCCTCTGATTGTGCTATCTCTCTGACAAATGAATAAATTAAATCTTTTGTAAAAATCTTGTTAAAAAGGCCCATTTTAAAGAATGTTTTAAAACATTGTTTGGACAGCAATAGAAGCGAAAGCAGAATGACATAATGTAACGACAGATAGTTTATGTGGGAGCCCTTTGGGTACTCTGGTGGATGAATGTTTTTAAATTAGTTTTTCATGGACATGGGGAGTTAGAGAGGAGAAGGGAGGTGGGAGCAATTGGAAGGGGACCTGAACCATGAGAGACTAAGGACTCTGAAAAACAATCTTAGGGTTTTGAAGGGGCGAGGGGTTGGGAGCTTGGGGTACCAGGTGGTGGGTATTATAGAGGGCACTGCTTGCATGGAGCACTGGGTGTGGTGCAAAAAGAATGAATACGGTTATGCTGAAAATCAGTAAAAAATAAATTTTAAAAAATTAGTTTTTTTAAACTGCAAAAAAAGAAAAGCACTCCCATTTATAGCATACACTTTATGGTTCACAAAGCACGTGCCAACAATAAAAATAATGATGGGTTACTGTTACAATTCATAGAAAAGGAGGTACAGGGAAATTGAATAAAAGGGAATAACAAAGTAGGTTCATAAGTCCATCTTCCTTGTAAAAAAAATTAACCTGAAAGTGCGTTTCTGCCACCTCTCTCCTGTTTGATCTGATAAAGAATGACCACGATACATGAATTATAGTTCGGGGTTTTGAAAAGCATAATAGCTTTATACCAACACTTGAGCTTTTATTTATTTATTTATTTATTTATTTATTTATGTATTTATGGCTAACAAGATAGCTCGATTTGATATGCGGTTCCTGACAAGCAACCTCAGAAGTAATTCCATCTTCATGAGAAGTCAGAAAGAACCACAAACCAAACCTCAAAATAGATTCAGAGAAAATACTCTTAAAAAAATTTCCCTTCCTGGGGCACCCGAGTGGCTCAGTGATTTAAAGCCTCTCCATTCGGCTCAGGTCATGATCCTAGGGTCCTGGGATTGAGCCCCATGTCTGGCTCTCTGCTCAGTGGGGAGCCTGCTTCCACTTCTCTCTCTGCCTGCTCTCTGCCTACTTGTGATCTATGTCTGTCAAATAAATAAAATCTTAAAAAAAAATTTCCCTTCCTATCAGAAGCAGACCAAACCACTAACAAATTCCCCAGAAAGCTTCATCTAAAAGGTTGTACTTTCTTCAGACACCCAGCAGGACCTTCTTCTCTGGGCCTGGTATTTCTTCAATGGCCTATTCCAGAGAATAAGACACTAAACTACTGAGCGCCATGGGCCTCAGAACCACGAAAGAGATGAGGGACACAAATCACGCCTCTGGTCACCAAGAGAGTATGGAAACGTTTGCTGCTTTTCTGCATTTTTCAAAGCTGAGTTTTTAGCTGGAGGCCGCTCCTTTAGGATAAATTGCTGATACCGTATAGTAAAAGCTATTATATGATCTTTTACAAACCATTTCCTATCTTTGCATTCTCATGTGCCAAGACAGACACAGATTATTGAAAACCCTGAAGAGAGTGCTGTTGCATTTAAATTGCCTGTAACCTTCATGCAATAGATTTATGATTGATGATAGATTTAGTTAAAAGATAACTGTTTTAAATATTTATTCTCAGTAAACGATTTCAACCTATGCTCATTTAAGTAAATTGGTGCATAATCCCTTTTCTATTAAACCATAGTGCAAGGACCAATGCCACGCTTCTGTGAGAACCCCAAGCTCTTTTTCTGGAATGGCCATATGCGTATATGTATATATCAGGCGTCCTCTTTTCAGTCGCTTTGTGGAGCACCTACCATGGAGGTCATATAATAACCAATGACCAAAAAACAAACAAAAAACCCAAACATCCAGGTCGAAGTGATTCGCGTCTGCCATCATGCAAAGGCAGACCCTGCCTGGAGACCAGGAGACTGCTCAAATAGCAGGCAGGCATCTCAGCCCAGGCCTGTGCTGGGGAAGTTGGTTCCAGGCTTCTGGCGCAATCAGGAAACCAGCGAAGTGACCCGAGAGTGCAGCCGGGTTTAGGGCTGATGATCTTTTCGCAGCCATTCTGCACCCAGACACCCGCTTGGGGAGCCAGGCTAGGAGACCGCTCAGCGCCTGCGCTGGCCATGCTCGCAGGCCCCCGGGGCTTCACCCCGTTCTCAGGCCCGGGCCTCCGCCTCAGGAAGGAGGGGGGCGGGGGCGGGGGCAGCCCAGAGAAGGGGCTTTGCTAATTGCCGAAGGGGGAAGTGAGCTCGCGGAGGACCTGGCGGACAGTCTGGGAGGAGGTGCAGGGGCTGGCGGGGGAGGGGCGTGCAGCGCCTCGGTGCATGCTGCGGCCCAGTCGGGACTGGCGGAACCACAGGACTCACTGCACATGCGCTTCTCCGCTCCAGCCCAGCCCTGGAGTCCGCGCTGCCCCTCCCAGCCCCAAGGCTTCTGGGCAGGACCCTCTGCGCGCAGGTAAATTGAAACCGCGCCCCGCCCTCACCTGGAGCAGAAAGCGAGGGCCGCGAGCTCGCGGGGGTGTGGGGACCCAGCCTCCCGCGACCCCCGGGGCACCGGGACCACGCCGGACGCCACGCCGCAGCCGGGTCCGCACGGGGTCGGGCCAGGGATGGCGCCGCCCGAGATGCCCCCCGCCAGCGGGCGCGCTAGCCCCCATTGTTCGCCACCCCCATGCCTGCGTGCCAAGGTCCCCCTTCCCTTGTCTCCCGCCATGGCCCACCGCTTTTGTTCTGGACTTGGGATCCTAGGTGGAAACTAGTCCCTCAGACCTCCCTGGCAGCAAGGAGCGCAGGGAGGGATTCTGGGTTTTTCCACCCTGGCTCTTCCTCTCTCCACATTCACATGCCTTCTTGAGTCCCTTTCCTCTCCTCATTGTCACTTTTATTAAATGGTTTTGTTCTGCATGTTGACCCGCAGAGCGATTTCATGAATGAATATACAGGAAACTGAGTCGGAGCCCACCTGTGAGAGCCCACTTGTGGAGGCCTTTCATTAGAATGGTCTCTGGTTCTAGCCTCAGTTCAGAATACTGTGTGTACCTGAGGACCCAGTCCAGATGTTTCTTTCATCTCTGACTTGAATTTGAAATCCTCCTCAGACTTCAGCTTCCAGGATTGCTCCCGTCCTTGCTCTCCCACTGTCTCGGTGGGGTCCGCCATGAGTGTTGAACACAGGAATGAATGAATGATATATACCCCCAGGTCGCTGGGGCTTTTTCTTGTTTTGCTGAGGTTGGATAGGCTTGGCAGAGACCCCCTGTATGCAGATACAGAGCTGCATGCAATTGCTTACATAAACGTGTTCCCCACTTAATTGCTTGGGCATTGAATATTTTGCCCTTAACCTGTGGCTTGAGCAGTTAGGAGGAGACAATCTGGAGGTCAATCAGAAGATGGCTGAATCCACATGGTGGTGGGCTGGGTTTGGGAGATTTTCCTGGAGATTCTAAAGAAAGATCTAAATTCTTCCAATGGGGAGTGGTAAACATTTTATCAATGGGAGATGGAAAATAAATGGTCTGGTTAACCTTTTCCTCCCCCTCAAAACCCATTATTTGAAAAAACAAAAAAGGAAGTGAAGGGAGAAATCCTCCCACTCCCATCCCCACTCACCTCCATAGCCACCTCCTCTTCCAAGAACCTAACAGACAGGTGCCAAGAAGTGTTAGGTACCAGCAGTGGTCTCAGAGCTCATTCAAGGATCATGGTGAAAGGCATTCAAAGAGATTGTGGGGGCACAGGGATCCAATTAAGGGGGACAAGTTTAAGGTTTGCCTGGTCCCCGTAAAATTAATGGCACTAGAGAAGATGAGCTTTGGGAACTATAGCTTAATGGATACAACGTGTAAAAAGCTTCAGTGAGTCATGGTGGGAAGAGGCCATGAGGGCAGCAAAGACAGTCTTAGATGATGTTATTAATAGCACTAAGGCTCTAGATTTCCTGTGGTGGTGTTCTTGGCAAGACCAGCCCGGCCAAAGTGGATACTCACAACCTGGAACAGAGGGTCTTGGAGATCCCAGCAAGTGAGGTATGTTGAGAGCGTAAAATGATAGGAGGTGTCCTTTGGAAGGACTGTCTTCTTGACTTTAAAAGGGAGAACCCAAATCTGTAGGTGAAATCTTTTTGGCTACAAAGAAGGCCGAGGCCTCCTAAGGTCAAGGTCTCCTCGTCACTTGCAAAGATGTCGAAGAACATATTCAGACATTTCAAATATGTCCTCATGTCCATCTGTTCCCACTCTGGAATTCTATCAATAAGGTGAGAGTTCTGCTTTTTGGAAAAAAGATCTAAAAAGACTTCCTTTTCTCATGTAATTTCTGTAACCTCCAGGACACACCCACCTACCCCTTCCAGTGCTGTAATGAAGCTACAGCTGGTGCCAATTTGTGGAACTCATTAAAGGCTATTTTCTCTTATATACCCCCAGACCAAGTTCCCATGCTCCCTCACCTGATTTCCTGCACACACCTCCCATCTGGTGTGTTCACACCTGCACATGCCTTTTACCAAACCCTTTGCCAAAAGGCAGCCAGAGTGACCTTTCAAAGACCTATCAGTTCCTGGCATATGTCTCCATAGAAATCTGCACTGATCTTCTAATAAATTCTCAGTCCTCCAAAGGCATCCATAATCTCCAAGTAGTTGGAGAGGCAGCCAGAGAGAGACAGAGGAGGAAGCAGGCTCTCCGCTGAGCAGAGACCCTCATGCGGGACTCGATCCCAGGACCCTGAGATCATGACGTGAGCCGAAGGCAGCGGCTTAATCCACTGAGCCACCCAGGCGCCCTGTATGAGTGCTTTTTTTTGTGTGTGGCTTTTGTTTTGTTTTGTTTCTGATTTCTCATGTTTGGCATCATTTTAAGTCTGGTATCTTTTATATTTCTTTAATTCTCCAAAATTTATCCCAGTACTTATTTATTTTCTTTATTTTTTTTCTCTTCTGCTGCATTTGGGCAGAAGTCATTAATTTGTTTGTTTGTTTGTTTGTTTTTCCCAACACACTTATTCATTTTACAGCTATATTCATCTTAGTCTCCATTTATTGTATTCTTTATTTCAACAATTTTCACTTAATTTATATTCACAGTATAGTATCTTTCTTTTCTTTGTATATGTATATCATTATTTTATCATATACTTTTAAGCTATTTTTAAAAATATTTTATTTATATATTTGACAGTGAGAAATCACAAGTAGGCAGAGAGGTGGGCAGAGCGAGAGAGGAAGAGAAGCAGGCTACCTGCTGAGCAGAAAGCCTGATGTGGGGCTTGATCCCAGGACCCTGAGATCATTACTTGAACCGAAGGCAGCAGCTTAACCCACTGAGCCACCCAGGTGCCCCTTTTAAGCTATTTTTTAAAAGTACAGTTATTCTTTTTTTTTAAGATTTTATTTATTTATTTATTTGACAGAGAGAGATCACAGGTAGATGGAGGGCAGGCAGAGAGAGAGAGAGAGAGAGAGAGAGAAGCAGACTCCCTGCTGAGCAAAGAGCCTGATGCAGGATTTGATCCCAGGACCCTGAGATCATGACCTGAGCTGAAGGCAGTGGCTTAATCCACTGAGCCACCTAAGTGCCCCTAAGCTATTTTTTATATTCCTGTTCCAATAACACTTGGATTGCCATATAAAGTTAACCACATCATCTTTTTTAGGTAAGTAATTGTACTTTTTATGTGCATAGTTATTTTGGTCCATGAGTTCAGCTCCTCTTAGGATCATCAAATATCTGTAAAGTCTGGGTATGCTAAGATTTTCTAAGCAACAATAAAATACATTGAAACCTGGTAGCTTAATTATAATAATGTTTTCTTTCTCAATCATTCACAATAGCATTACATTCTGAGTAGCTTCCTTCTATTTTGCAGCTATAGTGTTTGGAAAAACTTGAATTGTGATATCACTGTGATAATGTGAATTAGTCAGGGTTTTTCAGAGAATCGGGAAGAGAAAAAAAACAAAAGGAAGATATACTCCAGGGCCAACTCTAGAAGTGACTATTAAAAATCTGTCCAAATTCAATTGAACAAAACTCAGAAATGCCATCTCCAGTGAAATACAAAGAAGATTATATATAGTTCTGGGCACACACATCTCATTTGACCCAATGATGTACATCAATGAAAGACTGAAGGCCAATCACCACTCCATGGGAGAATTTAAAAATAAATTTACTAATGAGGCCAAGAATTCAGAATCACAAATACTTCAGAACTAATAATAACTGGCTTCACTTGATGTTATTATATAAGATAAATCCTAAAATCAAGTTTCAATTTTAAATTCTTACAATTTTAAATTCTTAAATCCTTATGAAGAAGCATCATTTGAAGGGAGCAGTTTTCATAATTTATCATCCATAAGCCTTTTTTTAAAGATTTTATTTATTTATTGGACACAGAGAGAGAGATAGAGAGAGAGGGAGAGAGAGAGATTACAATAATCAGAGAGGCAGGCAAGCAGGGAGGGAAGCAGGCTTCCTTTTGAGCAGAGCCTGATGTGGGGCTGGATCCCAGGACCCAGAGACCATGACTTGAGATGAAGGCAGAGGCTTAACCCACCACCCACGTGATGAGAGCCCCTCAGGTGCCCCTCATCCATCAGCCTTAATTGTTTGGAGGAAAATGTGTGGATGAATAATGCCTTAGGGAGCTAATCTCTCTAAAGAATTTTCAAGTCTTTACCCCTTCAAGGTTTTTGTACAGTTCTGATAGCCTCTAAACATCCAGCTGATTTCTACAGTGACAGGCCTGTTAAAACCTGTCCTCAAACCAGGAATAGAGCTTGAAACATACCAGTCAAGAGCAACTTTGAGTCTTTTAAGGAATTTATCATCATTTCTTTGTTTTTGGTTCATATCTGAAATAGTTCTATATTACACTTGCATAATTTCTTCAGAGCTGACTTTGAAGGAGGCATTCAGTTCCAGTTAGTTCCATATTTTGGTAAGAATTATAATTCTATATAAAAAAAAGAACATATTTTAGAGCGCCTAGGTGGCTCAGTGGGTTAAAATCTCTGCCTTCGTCTCAGGTAATGATTCAAGGTTCCTGGGATAGAGTCCCAAGTTGGCTCTCTTCTCAGCAGGGAGCCTGCTTCCATTCCTCTCTCTCTCTGCCTGCCTCTCTGCCTTCCTGTGACCTCTGTCAAGGAAATAAATAAAATTTTTAAAAAACATATTTTATTCCAATTATTCATGTTCATTAACTAAGATATCACAATACAAATAATACAAACAGTTGCTCTTTATTAATACCTTCAACCAAGATCAAAAAAATATGTCATATTTTCTTCAAAAATTTTATATCACCTGATAGGTCAGATATATATAAAATTACATTTAAAGTTTTAAAAATATCAGCAAATATTTTCATTTAAATGCAAATTTCAAAGAAAATCTACTTTTCCAAACACGACTTTTTATCCTATTTTTTTAAATTTTGTCGACAACTGATAAATTGTTTAGCGAGACTATAAATATTAGATCGAAAAAGTGATTCATAGATGTAGGTTCAAAATATTATTTTCCATTAAAAATGATTTAGTCTTTGATGAACATCTGTTTGGTAATATGTTGTATCCAGATACAGTAAATTAATGACATATATAAAATTATAGGGAAATGACACCTTCTGTTCCATTATGAGTAGAGCTTTTAAAATGGTCTCATGAGGCAGGGATTCTAGCCACTGGCTGTGCAAGGCATGAGGCCTGTTAGTGATTCTATTTTTTCCTCTGCAGAATGGGTCTTTCTACATTCCAGGTCCTTTCTACCCCAATAAATAATGTGGCGATTCTCTCAGTGAGTTGTACTTTTGGTTTAAACAGCCAACTGTCTCTTAAAAAGGACTTTTGTTTAAATTACTTTAAAAAAAAAAGTCCTTTGAAAAAAAAACTTTTTTTAAATTTTTTATTTTCTAATCCCATATGTTTACTCTGATCCTGGAACTTTGTCATTTTGACCTTCTCTGCTGATTAAAATATTCTTCATCCAATCCCAAAACAAAGTGTGGTCCAGCTCCACCTCATGGAATACCACCTGCTCTCCCTTAGATAGTGCGCTGTTGCTTTAATAAACCTGCCTTCTGCTTTCACTTTGGGCAATGATCTCTAATTCTCACGTACCAACAATAAAAATAATGATGGTTTATCGTTACAATTCATAGAAAAGGAGGTACAGGGAAATTGAATGAAAGGAAATAACAAAGTAGGTTCATAAGTCAATCTTCTTTGTAAAAATATTAACCTGAAAGTGCGTTTCTGCCACCTCTCTCCTGTTTGATATGATAAAGAATGACCACGATACATGAATTATAGTTCGGGGTTTTGAAAAGCATAATAGCTTTATACCAACACTTGACCTTTTATTTATTTATTTATTTATTTATTGCTAACAAGATAGGTCGATTTGATATGCGTTTCCTGACAACCAACCTCAGAAGAAATTCCATCTTCATGAGAATTCAGAAAGAACCACAAACCAAACCTCAAAATAGATTCAAAGAGAAAATACTCTTAAAAAAATTTCCCTTCCTGGGGCACCAGAATGGCTCAGTGAGTTTGGCTCACTGGGCCTTTGCGTTCGGCTCAGGTCATGATCCTAGGGTCCTGGGATTGAGCCCCATGTCTGGCTCTCTGCTCAGCAGGGAGCCTGCTTCCACTTCTCTCTCTGCCTGCTCTCTGCCTACTTGTGATCTCTGTCTGTCAAATAAATAAATAAAATCTTTAAAAAAAATTTCCCTTGGGCACCTGGGTGGCAGAGTGAGTTAAAGCCTCTGCCTTCAGCTCGGGTCATGATTCCAGGGCCCTGGGATTGAGCCCCACATCAGGCTCACTCCTCACCATGGAGCCTGTTTCTTCCTCTGTCTCTGCCTGCCTCTCTTCCTACTTGTGATCTCTATCAAATAAATAAAAAAATCTTTAAAAATAAAATTCCCTTCCTATCAGAAGCAGACCAAACCACTAACAAATTCCCCAGAAAGCTTCATCGAAAAGGTTGTATTTTCTTCAGACACCCAGCAGGACGTTCTTCTCTGGGCCTGGTATTTCTTCAATGGCCTATTCCAGGGAATAAGACACTAAACTACTGAGCGCCAAGGGCCTCAGAACCACGAAAGAGATGATGAGAGGCACAAAGCACGCCTCTGGTCACCAAGAGTGTATGTAAACATTTGCTGCTTTTCTGTATTTTTCAAAGCTGAGTTTTTAGCTGGAGGCCACTAAGTGTGCCAAGACAGACACGGATTACTGAAAACCCTGGAGAGTGCAATTGCATTTAAATTGCCTGTAACCTTCGTGTAATAGATTTATGATTGAGGATAGATTTAGTTAAAATATAACTGTTTTAAATATTTATTCTCAGTAAACGATTTCAACCTATGCTCATTTAAGTAAGTTGGTGCATAATCCCTTTTCTATTAAACCATAGTGCAAGGACCCATGCCGCGCTTCCAAGAGAACCCCAAGCTCTTTTTCTAGAATGGCCATATGCGTATGTATCAGGCGTCCTCTTTTCACTCGCTTTGTGGAGCACCTACCATGGAGGTCATGTAATAACCAATAACCAAAAAACAAACAAAAAACCCAAACATCCAGGTCAAAGTGATTAGCGGGTGCCATCATGCAATGGCGGACCCTGCCTGGAGACTAGGAGACTGCTCAAACAGATCCCGGGCAGGCCTCTCAGCCCAGGCCTGTGCTGGGGAAGCTGGTTCCGGGCTTTGGGCCCAATCAGGAAGCCAGCGAAGTGACCCGAGAGTGCAGCCGGGGTTTAGGGCTGATGATCTTTTTGCAGCCAGGCAGCGAGCAGACAGCTGCTTGGGGAGCCAGGCTAGGAGGCCGCTCAGCGCCTGCGCCGGCCACGCTCGCAGTCCCCTGGGGCTTTGCCAGCGCCCTTGCCCCGGGCCCGCGCCTCATGACGAAGTGGGAGGGGGGCTAGGGCGGGGGCGACCGGGAGAAGGGGCTTTGTTAATTGCGGAATCCGGAAGTGAACTCGCGGAGGACGCGGGGGAGAGTCTGAGAGGAGGTGGAGGGGCTGGCGGTGGAGGGGCGCGCAGCGCCGCTGTGCTGTGCTGCGGCCCCGTAGGCACTGCAGGACCCCCGCACTCCCGCGCTCCAGCCCAGCCCCTGAGGCCGCACTGTCCCGCTCCCGCGGCCCGCTGCCGCGTCCTGCCCCATGGCTTCTCTGTACGACGCTCTGCAAGCAGGTAAAGTGACACCGCGCCGGGCCCTCACCTGGAGCAGAAAGCGCGGGCCACGAGCTCGCGGGGGTGTCGGTACCCAGCCTCCCGCGACCCCCGGGGCAGCGGGACCACGCTGGACGACGCGCCACACCCGGGTCCCCTCCGGGTCGGGCCGGGGACGGAGCCACGCGAGGTGCCCCCCGCCAGCGAGCGCAATAGCCCCCATCGTTTGGCACTCCCACGCGCGGGTGCCGAGGACCCCCTTCCCTCATCCCATGCCGTGGCCCCGCCTCTTTTGTTCTGGACTTGGGATCCCAGGTGGAAACTAGTCCCTCAGACCTCCCTGGCAGCAAGGACCTCAGGGAGGGATTCTCAGGTTTTCCTCCCCGCCCTGGCTCTTCCTCACTCCACATTCACATGCCTTCTGGCATCCCTTTCCTCTCCTCATTGTCACTTTTATTAAATGGTTTTGTTCTGCATGTTGACCCGCAGAGCGATTTCATGAATGAATATAGAGGAAACTGAGTCGGAGACCACCTGTGGAGGCCTTTCATTAGAATGGTCTCTGGTTCTAGCCTCAGTTCAGAATACTGCGTGTACCTGAGGACCGAGTCCAGATGTTTCTTTCATCTCTGACTTGAATTTGAAATCCTAACGTCACTATGACCTGGGAAGCCGAGGTCCACAGCATCTTCATCTGAAATTCCACTAGAGCTCCCATTTACCTAGTGCCCAGCCTGAGTCTGTTTTCCACTACTGTCAGGGTTCTAGAAGTTCATGCACTGCCCACCACTGACAGTAGGGGCATCTCTCTGTCCAGATTTTCCCTTTACATAAGGAGGTCAGTTACAGGAGATTAGGGCCCACTCTAATAACCTCACTGTAATGTGATTGCATCTGTAAGGACTCTAGTTCTAAATAAGGTCACGTTCTGTGGTACCAGAGATAAGGACAGCAGCAAGGTTTCTGGGGGAAATGGAGGTCAGCTCTTAACAGTCCACTCTCTGGCTCCCCAAATTCGTGTCCTTCCCGTGTGCAAAATACCTTCACCCAATGCCCTCCAAAGCACTAATCATCCCAGAATCAACTCAAAATCTGAAATCTCATCTGTCCTCCTCCACTCAAAGACCTAGATCTCACCCAGACCATGGGACCTGAGGACTGCATCCAGAAGCCACAATCTCCTGGTAAAGCTGCCCATCAGGTCCTGACATCACCCTCATTCGTCCCAGCAGCCGAGGGCCTACAGTTCCCACAGACAGTTTCTCAGAGGAAGTTTGAAAACCACCTCAGAGGACGTTCTTTGGTTGTGAATGAAGAGGGAAGGGGGTCAGAGCCTCCTGCCATTCCCAGGGCACCCAGAACCCAGAGAGTGAGGCCTTGGGTGCTTTCTAGTGACAGATTCAAGGGAATTCTTCGACTTTGGGACTTCAGAGTTAACTTAGTTTTCATTTGTGATTATTATTTTTGTGTGGGGGCCATAGCTCTTCTTTTGACCTATGGCTGTTTTCACTCCCGGTTCTGAAGAAGCCCCTGAATCCTAATCCTGTAGAGGACTCCGAAAGCTCTCAGAGCAGCAGTACTGGGGGCAGTGTGGACACATGGTTTGGTTTCTCCTCTGGCCTGATTCTGCGGCAGCCCCGCTCTGTCCTCCTCAGACTTCAGAGCAATAGCTGAATAAGTGGAGAAAGGACCAGGGGGTCTGGAAGGTGGCCACCGAAGAGTGACTTCTCTGGAGGTTGGCTGAGCTAGCGAGTGAGCATGTTAGTCCAGCTCTGCCTGCAGTCTGGATGGAGCTGGACAGGGGCCAGGGAAGGGGAGGAGGAGCAGAGAGCGGGGACAAAGGGACCAAAGAGGAGATTCAGAGGAAGGGAAGTATTTGGGAGGAGAGAAGAAACTCTAGAAGACAGGCATGTAAGAAAGGAAAAGGGATGAAGTAGGCATCAGGAAAGGGCACCAGAAGGGAAGGAGAGAGGGGAAGGGAAGAGGGAGGGAGGGAGGAAAGGGGAAAGGAAGAAGGGAGGAGTCAGCAAGCCAGGGCTCCCCCTGCATCTGAAGAAGAGGTGGCTGGTCCAGCTTGTCAAACAGGGTGCTCACTCTTTGGTCCCAGTTTCTGCTCCCAGTGTTACTGAGCTTTGCAAGGAAGGCAGGCTGTCCCCTGGGACCCACTGGAGCCCACTGGAGCCCACTGGAGCCCACTGGAGCCCACAGGAGGGTGGGAGAGGTAAGATGCTACCGGTCCTGTCCTGAGCTGCTCCCAGCTGCTAGCCTCACCACATGGTGCAAGACCGACCCCAGAACAAAGGAAGGACACAGGCCCGCATGTCTGCCGGTGGCCCTGGGCACTTAGCTCATTGCAGTGAAACACACCGCCTCCTCAACCCAGGCTTTCAAAGCCTGCTTCTGCGTTCCTGGCTTTCATGTCTGTAGGAACATGAGCCAGATCTAACTCATCTCCGACAGACAATTCTGACTCACCCCGTGTCAGATTTTTATTAGTGGCTGTGATAGAGTAAGATAGCAATGCTCCAACAAACGGACTATTTCCTCCCATATGACCTCAACAGTCTTACACATTTTCTTAGCGAAAAAATCTTGTCTCCTTCCATTAAGCTCATAACGTGGTCTAATAGTATACATGTGCCTTCGTTAGATGCGAAGCGATACAGAGGTACTTTTTTTTTTTTTAATTTTACAAGGTAAAGTCAGTGAACACATCTAACTTGATGAATACGTCTCTAAAATGTCAAACCAGGCAAAGCTTTTTCTGCCTACAGTTTGGAGCCTACGTGGTGACATTTTTAAAACACTTTCAGTCCCTCAGTGAGGCTCTTAGAAGCTAGTCAGGGCTTACTACGTGCCAGGCACTGTGTCAGGTGTTGGAGCTAAATGGACGGAGAGCTTGGAGGCAGGCTGGGGAGGGACATCCGTGACACAACCACAGCTAGAAACGGAGGCCAGTGCTAGAAAAGAGAGAGCAGGCTGCATGGAGAGTGTGTACCATGGGGCTTGTGAGCTCACGAATAAGTGGGAGTAACTGGAGTGGGGAGACGGGGGAGAGGAAGAGGGTCTTCCCATCAATGGGAATCACCTGTGCTTGGAGGCAGGCACCATGAGGGGTCTCCACAGGAAGAGGGAGGCAGCGTGGTTGAAGAGCAGAAAGACAGAGCAGAACAGGCATCAGTCAATTGGAAGGTTAGGAAGAGACGGATGGGAGGATTATGGATGCCTTTGGAGGACTGAGAATTTGTTAGAAGATCAGTGCAGATTTCTATGGAGACAAATGCCAGGAACTGATAGGTCTTTGAAAGGTCACTCTGGCTGCCTTTTGGCAAAGGGGTTGGTAAAAGGCACGTGCAGGTGCGAGGTGAGTGCAGGAAATCAGGTGAGGGAGCATGGGAACTTGGTCCAGGGGTATATAAGGGAAAATAGCCTTTAATGAGTTCCACAAATTGGCAGCAGCTGTAGCTTTATTACAGCGCTGGAAGGGGTAGGTGGGTGTGTCCTGGAGGGTACAGAAATTACATGAGAAAGGGAAGTCTTTTTAGATCTTTTTTCCAACTAGAGGATCTCTCACCTTATTGATAGAATTCCAAAGTGGGAACGGATGGACATGAGGACATCTTTGAAGACATATCTGCACTCTTATGTTCATTATAAAATTATTAACTCTAAGCAAGAGATGGAAATAACTTCAGTATCCATTTTTGGATGAAAGAATAAAATAAGTATGGTAAATATATACTATGGAAAACTACTGAACCATGAAAAATTAAGAAATACTGCCATTTACAACAGCATGGATGGATCTTGAAGGTATTATACTGAGTGAAATATTTCAAAGATTTTATATATATTTTTTAATTTATGTATTATGATATCCCTTACATACAGAACCTGAAGAAAAAGCAAACTAATGGAAACTTAGAGTTGAGTTGACAAGAGGTGAACCTGGGGTGGAATAAGGTGGTCAAAGGGTACAAACTTGCAACTATAATATGAAAAAGTTCTGGGGATCTAATGTACAGCATGATGATCATAGTTAATAATATATACATACATTTTTATTGTGCTTCCCTTTATTAAACTTTGCATATATCACATTCTTACAAGTTGAAAGTTTATAGCAATCTTGTATAAAAGAGGTCTGCTGCCACCATTTTTCTAACGACATTTGTTCATTTTGTGTCTCTCTGTCACATGTTGGTAATTCTTGCAATATTTCAAGTTTTTTCATTGTTATTGTATTTGTTATGGTGATCTGTGATCAGTAATTATGACCCACTGAAAACTCAGAACTAGTTTACTTACGGTATATACCTTGTTTTTCCTTAAAGGCATAATGCTTTGAACAGTACAGTATAGTGTTTATTTTTTATATGCACTGGGAAACATAATTTTTTATTTGCACTGGGAAACCAAAAAAAATAATAATAATTTGACTTAGTTTATTGAGATAATCACTTTATTGAGGCGGTCTGGAACAAAACCCACAAGACCTCTGAAGTTTATCTCTACTGTACTATATACATAAATGTTGCTAAGACAGTAGATCCTAAAATTCCTTACCATACATGCATAAAAAACAGTGGGAGCTATATGAGATAGTAGATGTATTAACATTTTTACGTAGATTATATTGCAATACAGATGTATGCCAATTTATCAAATTGTACAAAATTTACACAATGTTAAAAGTTTGCAATGTTATAAGAAATCATTTCTTATATTTACAAATTATAATATGTTGATTATTTTTCAATAATGCCAGAAAAAACTTTTTGTAAAATTAATCTATTTTTCAAAAACGGAAGTAAGGAAGTAGAAACTGGAACTAACTTTGAAATAATAGAATATAAAATCCATTTTAGTTATATACACTGGGACAAAAGCTATTACTTAGTTTACAATGAAGGACAAAAACTATTACTTAGTTTACAATGAAGGAGTACAATGAAGGATGGTCTATAAATAAGGCTGAAAGAGCTCAGTTTTAAGGTTTAAATTTAAAATCTTCTTTTGAAATACTAAACTGACCACCCAGTTTTCCAAACATAAATGTCTTAACTGCATGAATTTATTTCATACAACTCTATCATCTAGTTTCATAAGAAAGCAGCATGCAAATTTTGAATAAGACAGACTTGCTTAAGTTTCTTTATGTTCAACAGTAAAGGATACTTCCGTAAAAAGAAGAAAAATCAGCATATTTATTATGATAATTATTATTCATAATGAGATTCATATTGAATTAGGGAATATATATCCTCAGAGGGGGTAAAGTAAAATGAAATTTATTTTGGTAAATGTGTCTATGAATAGTCAATTCAATGCCTCTCTATAAATGAATATTATGATTTTGAACAATTTAATTACTATTATTAGAATTATTATAAGTATAAAAATAGCTATCACTTTAGCATGGAATATGAGACTCTCATGCTCCATGCTTCATCACATCCACACAACAACTCTGCATAATAAGTATTATCATCACCATTTCATGGGTGAAAACACTGAGGCTAACACATTGAGATAACTGGTTTATGATTACATGGTTAGTAAAGATGCATCACACTAATTTAGGCTTTATGATTTCAGAATTGTACTCTTTCCACTGCACATTCTATTACTCTGTAAATACTTGGCTTGTTTTCATTTAGTTCTTTAATTGTATTCATGTGGTGATGGCTTAAAGCTTCATTTAAAGGAAGCTTAAAAAATTCATTTAACCAAAAGCTCCCAAGAATTAAAAATGTCATGGATATCATTAGTTAATGGGTAACTATATATTTTCCACTCTAGTGAGATAACAATCAGAGTATTTTTCTAAGTTTTAGTCTCTGAGTGTTCAAAAGGACTTTGTTAAAATAGAAATATTTAGACAAAGGTGATCAAAAGTCTGGATCAGGTCACCTTAAGATAAATATTAGGAAACTGAGGAAACAAATGGAGATTTGAACACTGAGCTATGATATAATGAATGGTTTAAAGTATTTCGTAGAGCATAGGAAAGACCTTTAAAGCCTGGTCTTAGCCTAGCATTGCAGCTTCTGAGATATCTGTCTATCTATCATCTACCTATCTATCTATCTATCTATCTAGATGTAAATTTGAAAACTTTTTCAACTTAAATATTTTGAGAAATAGAACATAATTAGCACCATAGAAGATCTGTTTATGATAACAACCTAGCCCCTCCTCCCAGTTTGTTAATATTCTCTCTTATTTAATGTAACATTTTGCAAATAGACCACAACTGATCTGCCGTTATGAATGAAATAACTATAATCATCTGTTTGCATATCCTGGTGAAAATATTCATTTAGTTCCATGTTGTATTTCTAGGAATGGACCAAATTTTTTTTTTAATTTTTAAGTTTTCTAAATATTGTCCAACTTACCTCATATGTTTTTATTATGTGCACTGTCATTCCTTCACATTCTTGCAAGACATTTTCACTGTGGCCCAATATGGTAAGTGTGTAATAGTATGTCATTCTAGGTTTTCATTTATTTTTAATTTAATTTAATTGAATTCCAGATTCATAATAAAGATAAACAGTTTTTATATATGAGTGGCCATTTGGATTACCCTTTCTGTAAAGTACATGCTCAAATCTTTTGATATCTTAACATTGTGTCATACTGACTTCTTGAATAGTAGATTTTCTGAATGAACTTTTAGCTGTGTATATCTTCTCTATTTTATTTTGAACTTGTTTTCAGTTCAAAATCTTTATATTTATTTTCATAATCTGCTTTTATTTTGCTTTGTCTATTATCTATCTATCTATCTATTTATTTGCAAGCAAGAGAGAGCGAGCAAGTGAGAGCGCAGGGAGGGATAGAAAAAGAAGGGAAAAGAATCTTTTTTTTTTTTTTAAAGATTTTATTTATTTATTCGACAGAGAGAGATCACAAGTTGCAGAGAGGAAGGCAGAGAGAGAGGAGGAAGCAGGCTCCCTGCTGAGCAGAGAGCCCGATGCGGGACTCAATCCCAGGAACCTGAGATCATGACCTGAGCTGAAGGCAGCGGCTTAACCCACTGAGCCACCCAGGCGCCCAAGAAGGGAAAAGATTCTTAAGCAGGCTCCAGGCTCAGCACAGAGCCCAACTCTGGGCTCTATTTCACAACCCTGACATCATGACCTGAGCCAAAATGAAAGAAAAAAAATAAAATTAAGGGGTTAAAAAAAAAAAAGGAAAAAGAATTGGAGGTTTAATTAAGTGAGCCACCCAGGCACCCCTGTGGTATCTTAAATTAGCTGTCATATCTTTAAAGTTCTAGAGTATCCATTTAATTCATTTATAAAATCTTTCTCAATATCATTTTTAGTTTCAGTTTTTTGTTCAATTTGCTTCCCCTCTCATTTCTTTGAGCAGAGTAATCAAGCCATTTTACAATCTTTATTGATCATTTTAACATCATACGTAATCCCAATTTGTCTATCAAATCTTGTTAATGGTTTTTCTTTGTGTGCTTTGTTACATTTTGCTATGTTCAAGGCATTATATTTGAAACTCTTATTGAGTAGGGATAATTAAGAGCTATAAAAGTGGTATGGTCCTCCTTGGCAGGATTTTCTCTTATATCTGAGACTCTACAAGACAATCATATTTCAAATTCAGTGATTGACTTTCTCAGTTTACACAGAAGGCAAGGTAGGCTATAGTCTTATTTCTGCTTCTCCTTGGGCTTTGGGGATCTCAACTTAAATTTGGGTTGTACCAAAGTTTTCAAATTTGATTGCTGCTGGATTTTGAATTTTGTTTCTCTAGTATCAAGTGTCTATTAAAAACACAGCTCAGTGTGTTTTAGCAGTTTCAAATGCTCTCCTAGCTAAAATGGCTTCAGGCATATATCTCTAGACTCTCATTGTGTTTCGTATTTTGGCCCAGTAATCCCTCACTTATTTTTATAATCATTCTGATATTTTTAACTTTAAAAGCTATTTTGTCTGGATTTTTAAGTTGTCTTAAGTAGGAGTTTTTAGATCACCATTACTAGAAGCAACAACAAATATACATGAAAATATCTGCAGTAGTTTATCACATCTTTATGGCTTTGAACTTCCATAAGCCAAGGCATCCTTCTCTAATCACTTAGGCAAACTCCAATTTACCCTTTAAAACAACACAAGAATTGCTTCATTTAAGAACATGTTCAGGGATGACTCTTCCCCACTGTTCTTACCAACATTCCCACACACTCTTTGCTACCCACACCTTGTTTATGAACTTTCATTAGGTATATCAGCGTCACCAGAATTTTGCTCTATTGTATTTTTGTCCTTTAGAGCTTTAATTAAATATGAATTCCATAGAAAGTCTGTCCCTTTTCTTTCAAACCTGGGTTAGTTTTTTCTTCTCATTCTTTGTCAGAAGCTACTTTATTAGAGAAACTGACAGCTGTATTGTGATTTTGGAGCCTTTACAGTTTTTTGACTGGAAAAATCACCCATCCCTGAGATTTTTACACAGCTTCCTAGCTGACATTATTCAGAAATCTGTTCAACACAGACTCCTTCAGGGAGGCCCTTTCGGACCACTCAGTTACAAAACCTCTTCTCAATCACTGCTCTTTTTAAAATGTGCTTATTTAGTTCAAATACGCATCACTATTAAAGAAAAACCAGTACGATTTTTTTCTTTTTAAAGTTGGCTTACCTATTATCTATCTCTCCCATTAAAATGATTCCTCTGGGCTGGGTTTTTGTTGTGCTCATCTTAGGCCAGGCACTCAATAAATTATCTCTGAATGATTGAATTGTTTGACTCCCTTGGTAGATTCTCAACTTCATGAGGCCAAGGATTGTTCTTTTCAGTCCTTCTTTATCCTCAATGTCTGTTATATTGCCGTCACTTACGTGACTAATGGGAAAAATCACAGAAAGAAAGAGTTAAAACTACAGAAAAACCCCATAGGTTCAATAATACAAAGCTTTCTAAAATTATTTAGAAAATTATCAAGAATTGAATACTGGCTGCAATTTGAATTTTTTTTACATGGTATTGAAATTAATTTAAATGGAAATACTTGAATGGTAGAATAATAAAAAAAAATTATAAAAGCAACTTGCTCCTTAACATAAGAATTATATAGGGCATCTCTTCTAGAAGCAAAATTTTCAAATGTCAAACATCTGAAAGCATAGATGGAGAAGTAAGAGTGTGAATTGTACTTCAATGCTCTTTTCTTTATATTCAGCAAACAGCTTCATTCACACCTTTCCAGTTTTTTCAACTCTTTTGACAAAGCCTTCAGAGGAGTTACTGCTGATGACCACCATCACAGCCTGACAGGAGAAATTTTATAAAGAAAAATAATAGCATGTTTTTCCCAAATTGTTAAGGATATCGTGAAGCTCTGTCGGATTCAAAGGAGGAATGTGCAAATCCATGCTATATATAATAATAAATAATTTTAATAGTGACTTTGCAAATTTTCAGATATATTCATTTACTGAAACCACTATCAAATAAACAAAAACAAACTAATTAACAGGGGTTCGAGACAGGAATTATCTAATCTAAAAATAGCACATGTTCACAGAATACACAACACATATCCCAAGTACTACTCTAGGTTTCAAGTAATAGTCAAAACAATAGTAAACATGATTCAGACCCTACCAGTCAAATCATAAATGGCACCTTAACTGTAAATCCTTATCTTTAGATCAAAGCGGGTAATTGGGTGCTGAAGATACATTATAGAACTAATATGTTATAGAACTCCTCTGAAATGAGTCATTTATTGCATCACTTTTCCTGCACAGCTGCTGACCCATGTTTTGGTTCCTGGAAATAGCTGCTACCCTGTCACACTTCTTAAAAGCACATATATTGATAACTCTACTCATTCCTCCATTCCTCTGTGACTGTCACTGTGTTAAAATGTGGAGTCAGCTGACTCACTTGTGGTGGTAATAAAGTAGATGAGTTTGCAAAGTATTTTGTTATTTCTAAAGATGCAAAAACCAAATTACATTGAAATCATAAGGGGTGTTTCAGGCAGAGCTGTAGTTTGTGGTTTCTTGTGTAATCCACGGAGATTAGCTCCAACACATATTTAAACTCTCCTCTAGGAGCAACCTGGTAAAACAAGAAGATAAACAGATGTATACACACCCTGGCACAAAATTATCACTTATGTTTGGCTTCCTAGTCTCCTCATGTTACTTATTTATCTTAACTTCTCTCTGAAATCAGGGAACACAGAATCTCAATCAGTTGACATTTTTCTACTGAATTACCCAATAGTCTGATCATACCCCTAAGACTTTTTTAAATTATTTCACTCATAATCCCAAATCTGCTTTGCTTCCTCATCTTAATACACTGTAATTTGATTTCAAAATGAGGACAGTTGTTAGTAATGCCACATTCATTCATCTATTTTACAATTCCATGTACTTAGAACTATGAAGATATGTTAATAACATCCATTCCAATAAGCCACCCTAAATTTATTATCATGAAACAAGGCCTCAAGAAGGAGAATTCAAAATCATCCATGTATTTGCAATGTATTGCAATAAAGCCTTTATCAATAGACTTCCCTGTGCACATGGTGGTCAAATTGCTGGTGAAAACCAGCCAGATATATTACAAGCTTTCTCATGGCTTCTAGGTAACCCAAGTGAGCCTTTATTGATACTGGGAAGGGATAAAGCAGGGAAGGAATAAACAGTGATGTAAGAATTGGCTAGACAAAAGTAATGACTCTCTTTACAAAGTGAGTATTTTAAAGCAAAAGAGCCTGTTGAGAATATTGTTTTATAAAATAGTGGTTTTTTTTTATTAACTTTTTAAAATTCAATTAGTTAACATATAGTGTACCATTAGATTCAAATGTAGATTTCAGTTATTCATCCATAGCATATAATAGCTAATGCTCAGTACTTACTGTTATAGCTTCTTGAAAGCAGAATTTTAACCGCCTGAGCCACACAGGCGCCCTTGAAAGCAGAATTTAAGATCATATTTTCTGATTACTTCCATGTAGTACAACACTTTCCTGCTAGCAACCTTCAAAACATACTGTTTGTTAGAGGAATTTCTTTAATAATAAATAAATAGGAATTTATTTAAATTTATAAATATATAAAATAAACAGGAATTTATTTAAATTTATTTAAATATTGCACACTGTTTCATTGTTCATAAATAAGGTGAGGATATTATAGCCATTAGTTGGTAGCACTGATATATCACTTTCTTTTTACTTCTCAGTGCATTCTCTTTGCACAAAATAGATATATATTTTAAAAGAATCTGAATCTGTGGCAAACTTTTAAAAAACCCTATGCAGTAAAGTTTATCATTTTAAGTAATCTCAATTATCTTCCTCAATTGTGATAGTATATCCTTCTATCTAGGCCAGATATTGTATGAGGGATTTGAAGAGACATACTTTTCTAAATTTCACTTTTCTCATCTGCAAAATGCTGATCATGATCCTACAATAAAATACACTTACAATTTTTTGATGAAAATTTATTTATTTATTTTAAGATTTTATTTATTTATCAGAGAGAGTGGGCGAGAGAGCAAGCACAGGCAGACAGAATGGCAGGCAGAGGCAGAGGGAGAAGCAGGCTCCCGGCCGAGCAAGGAGCCCGATGCGGGACTCGATCCCAGGACGCTGGGATCATGACCTGAGCCAAAGGCAGCTGCTTAACCTACTGAGCCACCCAGGCGTCTCTTTTGATGAAAATTTAATCTGTATAAACGATATATTTGCTGTAATGCGTGGTTCATGGAAAACATTTAATTATAAGCAACAACAGTATTAGAAATTAAGTAAATGTGTCTATAATATTTAAAGTTTTAACACATAATTCCAGTGCTTTGCTTTATTTTCTCAAATCCATTTACCACTTTCACTGACAGAGTCAAATTTACTTTTTCTACTAGTAGCCAGCTCTTTGTCTTTTGTCAGAAAGATGCCCTTGTGAATTATTTATAATAGAGATATTAGCAATAATAATAATAATAATAAATAGCAATGAAAATGTTTAAAAAGTTTTCTTAACTAATTAGGGTTCTTAGACATCAATTAGAGGAACCACCTCTAGAAAGCAAATTAATCTGCAAGACATTCCCAGAATTAACAAGTCAGTCAGATACAGGGTTGTCCGCAAACTGAAAGGTGAAGCAAAAGGACTAGGTTTGGAAAATAGGTAAGGACAGTGAAAAAAATGATCAAATTTTGGGCAAAATAAATTCTTAGGTGTCCTTTCAATGGAGTCCTGGGCATTATGTAGCAGAAACTCTGGCGATTATCTCAATCCATTGGAGTCACCCCGTTTATTAGCTTGCTATTGACAAAGTTATTTACAAACTCAAGAGCATGAGGTTATAATGTAGAAAACTGATGGTAATGCACAAGATTCTTGTTAACAATAATGCAAGTTAGTGATTTTTCATTAGAAAACATAAATTCTATATCCCAAATTATGGGCCCAGAGCACTTCTGATGCACAACTCTGCTTATATCCCAAATAACCATGTGAACTAGTTTTAATATCTGCTTCTCTTATTACTTTTTGAATAAAAATTTCTGACACAAGTATTTTATAATTGTGTGATAATCATGCATTTACTTTCTTGGAGAACAAAACACACTTTAGCATAACTATGTTCTTTCACAGAACCAGCCTTGATAACACACTTCTATATGTTAGAAATGATGTAATAAATGTAGAATATTGGGCACTCGTTTGGTATTCTTTGCCATGTTTTGCACTATCTAAAAAGAGATCAGTGAACTTGGACTGGAGTTAGCAGACATGGAAGAAAATAAAATATTACAGAGAAGAATACTCCGTGGTCCACAACCTAAACGGGCTGGGATTCCCATCATTTGGATCCCTGTAGCTTTACAAAAGTCAAGTAAATTTTTGTATCTCTGATTAAAGTTGATTCCCCAGTACTTTTTCAAACATCTCTTGTAAAGTATTGTTTCCCAGAAAAAAAAAGGGATTTTGCACATGTATCTGCCTTTGTCTCTGGTCATTATCTCAGTCAGGATCCTGGGATCGAGCTCCATATCGGGCTTCCTGCTCATTAGGGAGTATACTTCTCAGTCTCTCTCTGCAGCTACCTCCCCCTGCCCCACTCATGCTCTCTCTCCAAATAAATAAATACAATCTTTAATTTTTTAATTGAAAATAAGATAAATAAAATAAAAAGTCTGGTCTTACTGCCCCATTTAGCTCCTTTTTTTTTTTTTTGAGTTGTATTTAAAGCAGCGTGAGAGAACATGAGGATCTCAAACTTAAAAAAAAAAAAAAGGAAAAAATTGAGTTTTGTTAGGATTTAAGATCTTGTCTGCTAGACAAAAACGTTGGCTTTGTTAACATGTGAAAATTAACAAAAGAGAATAAGATAGAATTCTAATAATTTTTGTAGAAATTAAAAATTTCCTCCAACCCAATAACATACAGACCCATTAAGTAAATTCATTCCAATGTCCCAAACAAAACCTTTCTAATAGTAATGCATTTGTGTAAACAGGGTCACCCCAAGGAATAAATAATTATTATTATATTTTTCCTGTCTCTTCCACAGTCACATCTGGGTATATTGGTAGCAAGCCAATTATCTATCTTATAAGACATGATATCATAAGGAAGGGTATTCTGTCCATTTGGAACAACTGAAAATCATTGTAATTTTATCTTGGTGCAGTAACTTGAGATGGCACAGTGTGGGTTATGAATATATTTTATTTTATTTTTACTGGGAAGAAGAGATTATAGAGATATTGGTTATCCAAGAGAGATTGACAGGTGTTGATAGTTGCCAGGTCAATATGCATCTACTTTTTCCTTTAATATCAGAAAGCACTGAGGGATTAACAACAAGGAAACTTAAAACATCAAATATTTTATTGTCTCTTTTCTAGTTATATTGTAACCATATGACAAAGTATCAGTCATACAAGCTATCATGCTCTTTTACCTCTATCTTTCTGCCAGAAATGTGGGCTTAAAAGTGAGAACTCCAACAGCAATTTTTGCAACGGTGAATAAAAAGCCATGAAAACCTCTAAGATAGTTCACTTGACTTTCTTAAGACTCTGAACCAACACCAGAAAACACTCTCTGTAGTCTTCTTGTTAAATGAAAAAATAGGATTAAACCACTTTTGAAAATCTACTACATACAACAAAATGTAAATCTTAATTGAAATATGTCCTCTCAGCTGTGCTTAAGCAACTGAGTCCTGAGCTTTTCAGGTTTTCAATCTGAAAGAGTACACCTCTGGTGCTCTGAAAGGGAAGAGAAAGGACACCCTGTTCTCCATATAAATTAAAGAAGAGAAATCTGTGCATTTAAGTGGGCCATATAAAATTTATCAAGCAATTATCTCCTAACTCCTTCCTATCCAAATTACCTGATATGCTGTCCCTACTCCTTTATTCCACGTTACTGCCTTTTCCAGGATTCTGCCTCACATCACAACATGTCTTCTGTTATTTCCTTCTTGCAAGCTAGTTTTGTTTTCTCCATCTAAAAAAGTCAACAATCATTGTGTATTTCAATTCCCACTTTCCTCAAATGCATTGATTCTTCTTATCTATTACTCTTTTCTCATACTCAGTGTCTTTGTCTTTATGGGGTTTGTACTTTGCTTTTCCCCATCCTTTACTGCCATTATTTACTGCCATTATTTACTGCCAGTTATTATCAAATCTAATAACTTCTTAGAGAAAGTTAAAAATTCCTGCATAGCCACATGTGAACACAAAGTCACTGATTTTTAGCAAACCTACAAGATAGTCAGACATCCATTCAATTTCTTTTTTTTAAAGATTTTATTTATTTATTTGACAGAGAGAGATGACAAGCAGGCAGAGAGGCACACAGAGAGAGAGCCCGATTTGGGGCTCAATCCCAGGACCCTGGGATCATGACATGAGCCAAAGACAGTGGCTTAACCTACTGAGCCACCAGGCGTCCCTCCATTCAATTTCTTAACTGAGTCTCAAATGCATCCTGAGTTCTAACCTAAACCTAAGTTCTACTTCTTACACGTTGTTATATGACCAAATTCTTTCAGTTCAGTATTTTGTAACATTAAAATATTAATCAATTGATACTTTGTCTGTGTATTTCTATGAAAATAATTTGAATACTGTAGATTTATTGTTATATTTATAGATTTATAATCAAAGTTTCATCAGTTGAAGTTTTTGGAAATTTCAGATATAATGATTAACATAAAATGATACTGCCTCAAATCCCTCTGATATCAAGGCCCAACACCTGATTGTAGCCAAACCTGTGGTGGATAGTTCCATGGGAAATTGCAGTTACTTAACACTGATAGCATCTCATGTTCTCTCTCTCATTTTAGAATGTGTCCAACACAACCCAAAAGTGTAAGAGAGTTAATGTCCTCTGAGGACAGCTCTCAGTGAAGTTGAAATAAGAACCATAGATAAAATTGTCAGTTTTCAGGTCTTCATGAGGACAACTTAAAGAAGTTTCTCAGGACCTTTCAGTAAAAGCAAGCCTTCATTTTCTATCCACAACAATTTTATCAACAATGTACCTCTTTGACAAAGTTGCTTCTTCACTGTATCACTTTCCCATTCTTTTCTACCTTGGATAATCTCCCAGATAAACCAACAGTACTCAAATCCTTTGTCCTACTCTTTGCTCTCAGGATAAATGGAGCCAAAAGACTTAGATTAATATCAAGTTCTGAATGGGATCTTAGAGCTATTTCCGTCCAGATTTTCATAAACATAGGGACCTTTGAATCTTTTATTGGAATCCTTATCAAGTTGTATTTTTCAAGTTTTTCCTAAATAATCTTCAATGAATTGAAAATATTTTTTGGATTTTATTCGAGGCTATTAACACACAATTTCACTTTGTTAAATATAGTGCTAAACGTTCAACCAAAACGTTTTCCCTTTTTTTTTCCACTACCACATCCTCCATCTACTGACTGGATTCTCTCCCCAACTAGCACATATATACCATTGTCTATCTTTAGGATAAGTAAGGGTCATCTTTTGTCTTCATTCTATTCCTCGTATGCTTCTGAACTTGTTGAATTTTAATATAGTCACACCATAAGCATCACATATTTGATTCCCCTTTAAATAGTAAACAGTGCACAACCAGAGCATACCTTCAAAGCTATCAATAGACTTACTCTGATATATTATTTTTGTATTTTTGTAAATTAAAATAATTAAATTATAGAACAAGAGTTTCAGGTGGTAGGTGTTGTAAGTTTTACCCAAACGGACTTTTGTCAAACTCGTTTTTGTCATCATATATGTCAAGTAGTTTTCTCGGGTTTATTTTTAGAATATCCTTGTATAATGAATATTTACACTGATATCTAGTATAAAAATGTTGCAATTTCTTTTAGAAACATTAAGATATTGAAAATCAATCTATTTCTTTAATTCATTAAAGACATTTTTGGCTTGTTTCCAGTACTTTCTTACTGGTTAAAAAATGAATTTGAACTAGTCTGAATTTCATTATTATATGGCACTTTCCTTTTGATGAATACAAAGACGATATTCTATATTAGCTATCTGAGAAGAATTCATTTTTTAAATTTATTTATTTGTGAGTGAGAGAGAGCACATGCAGGGGGAGCAGCAGGGTGAGGAAGAAGCAAACTCCTGGCTAAGCAGGGAATCTGTTGCAGAACTGAGTCCCAGGACCCTAAGATCATGACCTGAGCTAAAGGCTCAGGCGTTGAACTGATAGAGCCACCCAGGTGTCCCAATCTGAGAAGAGTTCTGTATGTTATTCCTATTCATATGAAGTTTAAAGTCTAGGTATTAACTTAATATTTTAGTGGCTATTACACAGATAGCACTATGTTCCAGGCAGATAGTAAGAAAGAAATATTAAATCAACCATATTCTATGCATTCTAAATGAAAATAATTAATCAATCATTATAAATCCTTCTATTTATGGAATATCAACTTATTAGCTTTCCTCCATATGAACAATGCCAAATACCAGAATAAAGGGTCATCTAATACAAATAAAGGATAGAATTAAAGAATTCTGGTAAGCCATTTAATTTTGAAAAATGGTGCTATATTGTTGCTGAGTTGTGGTTTTCAGTTACATAATATCTGATAAGTGTAGAAGTAACGTGAGTGTTACGTGAAATGAGAAATGGTATATAATTAAGATATTTTTAAAAGTACTGATAAATACAAATTTGTAAACATAGCATTAGGGAGGAATAAAAATAAATGATAGCTACACACTCTAAAGTGAATATATCTTGGAAAGTTAATAGAGAAGTAAAACAAGGACAGTGCAAAAAGTATGGTACATTTTTATGAAGTTCAAACAAATTCTGTGAATCCGTAGATGGACTTAAAGATACTATTATGTATCAAATATTGTAAAAATTAAGCAAGGAAATAGCAAATATAAAATAACCAAAGCATACAAACTTGGGTATATACAATAGTTGTGATCATGTTCGAATTCATAAAGAGATGAGTTAATAGATAAATAGAAGTAACTAGACTTTTTAGAAGTTAATAAAACTTTGCCTGTTATTTCTTAGTAATATAAAATATATGGTTTTATAACAAAAACGTTTATCTAAAAAATATTTAAAAATAAATTTCAGGCTACTCATAAGGTTCTATTTACTTTTCCACTGAAGGAAAAGCTGGTTGTTGTAGTTGTAGTTGTTTGTTTGTTTTAGTCTCCTCCTAGTTTTAATTATTATAATGTGGAATGAGGAATGTTAGATGGAAAAGTGAATTATTTTATAGACAAAAATCATTACTTGATTTACCTGCTGGTACAGCAGATGGAACTCCTGAAAACATGCCCTTTTGCCTTACAGAAGAGTAACAGTTATGCTTACTTCTGAAACATGCTTGGAGGTGGCCCTAAATAGTGACACCATAGTAAACATTTTGAATATTTGCCAGTAATTTTTATATTCAAAGGCTCCAAAAGCAGAGAGCCCCATGCGGGACTTGATCCCAGGACCCTGAGATCATGACCTGAACCGAAGGCAGCGGCTTAACCCACTGAGCCACCCAGGCGCCCTATATGAGTGGTTTTTTGTGTGTGTGGCTTTTGTTTTGTTTTGTTTCTGATTTCTCATGTTTGGCATCATTTTAAGTCTGGTATCTTTTATCTTTCTTTAATTCTCCAAAATTTATCTCAGTACTTATGTAAATATTTTCTTTCTTTTTTTTCTCTTCTGCTGCATTTGGGCAGAAGTCATTAATTTGTTTGTTTCTTTGTTTTTCCCAACTCACTTATTCATTTTACAGCTATATTCATCTTAGTCTCCATTTATTGTATTCTTCATTTCAACAATTTTCACTTAATTTATATTCACAGTATAGTATCTTTCTTTTCTTTGTATATGTATATCATTATTTTATCATATACTTTTAAGCTATTTTTAAAAATATTTTATTTATATATTTGAAAGTGGGAAATCACAAGTAGGCAGAGAGGCGGGCAGAGAGAGAGATGAAGAGAAGCAGGCTACCTGCTGAGCAGAAAGCCTGATGTGGGGCTTGATCCCAGGACCCTGAGATCATGACTTGAACTGAAGGCAGCAGCTTAACCCACTGAGCCAGCCAGGTGCCCCTTTTAAGCTATTTTTTAAAAGTACAGTTATTCTTTTTAAGATTTTATTTATTTATTTGACAGAGAGAGATCACAAGTAGATGGAGGGCAGGCAGAGAGAGAAGAAGTGAGAGAGAGAGAGAGAGAGAGAGAGAGAGAAAAGCAGACTCCCTGCTGAGCAAAGAGCCTGATGCTGGATTTGATCCCAGGACCCTGAGATCATGACCTGAGCTGAAGGCAGTGGCTTAATCCACTGAGCCACCTAGGCGCCCCTAAGCTATTTTTTAAATTTCCAATAACACTTGGATTGCCATATAAAGTTAACCACATCATCTTTTTTAGGTAAGTAATTGTCCTTTTTATGTGCATAGTTATTTTGGTCCATGAGTTCAGCTCCTCTTAGGATCATGAAATCTCTGTAAATTCTGGGTATGCTAAGATTTTCTAAGCAACAATAAAATACATTGAAACCTGGTAGCTTAATTATAATAATGTTTTCTTTCTCAATCATTCACAATAGCATTACATTCTGAGTAGCTTCCTTCTATTTTTCAGCTATAGTGTTTGGATAAACTTGAATTGTGATATCACTGTGATAATGTGAATTAGTCAGGGTTTTTCAGAGAATCAGGAAGAGAAAAAAAAAAAAGGAAGATATTCTCAAGGGCCAACTCTAGAAGTGACTATTAAAACATCTGTCCAAATTCAATTGACCAAACTCAGAAATGCCATCTCCAGTGAAATACAAAGAAGATTATATATAGTTCTGGGCACACACATCTCATTTGACTCAATGATGTACATCAATGAAAGACTGAAGGCCAATCACCACTCCATGGGAGAATTTAAAAATAAATTTACTAATGAGGCCAAGAATTCAGAATCACAAATACTTCAGATCTAATAATAACTGCCTTCACTTGATGTTATTCTGTAACATAAATCCTACGATCAAGTTTCAATTTTAAATTCTTACAATTTTAAATTCTTAAATCCTTATGAAGAAGCATCATTTGGAGGGAGCAGTTTTCATAATTTATCATCCACCAGCCTTTTTTTAAAGATTTTATTTATTTATTTATTCGACACAGAGAGCCAGAGTGAGAGAGAGAGATTACAAGTAAGCAGAGAGGCAGGCAAGCAGGGAGGGAAGCAGTCTTCCTTTTGAGCAGAGCCCGATGTGGGGCTGAATCCCAGGACCCAGAGACCATGACTTGAGATGAAGGCAGAGGCTTAACCCACCACCCACGTGATGAGAGAGCCCCTCAGGTGCCCCTCATCCATCAGCCTTAATTGTTTGGAGGAAAATGTGTGGATGAATAATGCCTTAGGGAGCTAATCTATCTAAAGAATTTTCAAGGCTTTACACCTTCAAGGTTTTGTACAGTTCTGATAGCCTCTAAACATCCAGCTGATTTCTACAGTGACAGGCCTGTTAAAAACTGTCCTCAAACCAGGAATAGAGCTTGAAACATACCAGTCAAGAGCAACTTTGAGTCTTTTAAGGAATTTATCATCATTTCTTTGTTTTTGGTTCATATCTGAAATAGTTCAGTTCCAGCTAGTTCCATATTTTGGCAAGAACTATAATTCTATATAAAAAAAGAACATATTTTAGAGCGCCTGGGTGGCTCAGTGGGTTAAAATCTCTTCCTTCGGCTCAGGTTATGATTCCAGGTTCTTGGGATTCAGTCCCACAGTGCGCTCTCTTCTCAGCAGGGAGCCTGCTTCCATTCCTCTCTCTTGCCTGCTTCTCTGCCTTCCTGTGATCTCTGTCAAGGAAATAAAAAAAATTTTTAAAAAAACATATTTTATACCAATTATTCATGTTTATTAACTAAGATATCACAATACAAAAAATACAAAGAGTTAGTCTTTATTAATATATTCAACCAAGATCAAAAAAATAAGTCATATTTTCTCCAAAAATTTTATATCAACTGATAGGTCAGATATATATAAAATTACATTTAAAGTTTTAAAAATATCAGCAAATATTTTCATTTAAATGCAAATTTCAAGGAAAATCTACTTTTCCAAACACGACTTTTTATCCTATTTTTTTAAATTTTGTCGACAACTGATAAATTCTATAGCGAGTCTATAAATGTTAGATCGAAAAAATGATTAATAGATCTAGGTTCAAATTATTATGTTCCATTAAAAATGATTTAGTCTTTGATGAACATCTGTTTGGTAATATGTGGTATCCAGATACAGTAAATTAATGACATATATAAAATTATAGGGAAATGACACCTTCTGTTCCATTATGAGTAGACCTTTTAAAATGGTCTCATGAGGCAGGGATTCTAGCCAGTGGCTGTGCAAGGCATGAGGCCTGTTAGTGATTCTATTTTTTCCTCTGCAGAATGGGTCTTTCTACATTCCAGGTCCTTTCTACCCCAATAAATAATGCGGCGATTCTCTCAGTGCGTTGAACTTTTGGTTTATACAGCCAACTGTCTCTTAAAAAGGACGTTTGTTTAAATTCCTTTAAAAAAAAAAAAGTCTTTCAAAAAAATCCTTTTTTTTTTTCTATTTTTTAATCCCATATGTTTACTCTGATCCTGGAACTTTGTCATTTTGACCTTCTCTGCTGATTAAAATATTCTTTATCTTCAGCACCTACTGCTCTCCTCTCCTGGTAGTCTCTCCAGAAGGGGTCTTCTCTAGCTCTTCTAGCAGGAGATGGGCACTTCCCCTCATCCCCTGTTGCTGGACCAACCTTACCTATCCTGCAGGGTAAGGTCGGCCTGGCCTTTTATCTGTTGTTCTCTTCTGAGTGGTTAGTTTTTCATAGGCAAACATATGCTTAAACAACTGAGTCATCCAGGCACCCCTAGAAAATTTAAAAAAAAAAAAAGACCTTTTAAAAACATTTACTTTGTTTCTTTTTTTTTAATATTTTATTTATTTGACAGACAGAGAGACAGGAAGAGGAACCATAAGCAGGGCAGAGGGAAAAGGAGAAGCAGGTTTCCCACTGAGCAGAGAGTCTGATGTGGGGCTCCATCCCAGGACTCTGGGATCATGACCTGAAGAGAAGGGACATTATGGAGGAAGCCACCCAGACACCTCTTTTCTTTCTTTTTAATATATGGCAACTGATGCTTCCCAGCCACGAGGAGCATATTACCCATTGATTAAATCTTTGATAACAACCTATTTAAAGAGGTGTGTAAATATATACTTACTCAGATTTATACACTTTGTGTTTTCTTCATAGTTTGGGGCTGGACCCCATGGTCACAACACTGCTTCCAGTCTTTGCCTTCCCATCTTTTGATACCAGGTATTTGGTCAGCAAAGCAAATTAGTATCAAAATTAATAAGCCCTTGGCACCATATCTCTGGAGCAGGGGTTGCTCTTAGCCAAGGCCCAGAGCAGTTGACGTCCCCTTGCTAGTGCTATAGCCCCAAGGACTAGGTCCCTGCCACCAGAACTCAGTCTTACATGTTATGCTAAGCAGACAAAACCAAAACAGAAAAGCTCCGACAGCTTTCACTGGCATGCCTCATCTCCCACTCCCTCGACGTCCAGGCAGTACCAGATGCCAGGGAGGGATCTTGGTCCAACATATGGGAGGGTAGGAAGTAGCCACGAGCAAGTACCTGCCTCTCTGTGCCTTTCTTTCATGAGCAGGTTGTAAGGAGTTTGAAGAGGAAGGGGAAGAAAAGTGAACTTCAAGGGGTGAAGGCCTCAGGTAGGCAGCTGGCTCCTTCCAGTAGGAAAGGGACAAAGGAGAAGGCAGTGAGTCTTGCAGGGAGGGAGGGGGTAAGGGTTACAGCTTATGACAGAATCTGGACAGGAGTAATAGGGATACTAGTCATTTGAGTCCACCATTGGCAAGCTGGGCTGGGTGTCAGGGCAGATAGGCCTCCCTGGGCAACGGCACAGGAGAGAAGGTGGAATTCTTCTCTGAGGAGCAGGTGGAGCTTTGGCTGTTGGAAAAGCATAGACAGTATTGTTCCAGGGCCAAGGACAGGTCCGGGTACTCCTGGTTGGAGGTCAAGGCCACAGTTTGATCCAGGTCTTCTACCAGCAGCTTGAAGGTACCACATGCCAGCCACCCCTCATTATTGTGTATAACTCTCTGGTGCACTTATTGGCTTATCCATCAAATGACTCCTTCAGCAGCTTGAAAACCACCTCCACAGGCACTCCAGGATATGGGAGGCTTCCAGAGTGAAGATTTTGCACAGGATCACCCCAAAAGACCAGAAGTCACTCTGGTGGATGTAGATCTGGTCAAACATGGCCTTAGGGACCATCCACTTCATAGGCAGTCCACTGTTGGTTGTCTTTTTATAGTAACTGATGTGGTGATATCTCTGGCAAGGCTGAAGTCTGAGATCTTCATCATGTTGTCCTTTGTCACCAGCACTTCCCTGGTGGCCAGGTCTTGGTGTATGCACTTCTTGGAGGCAAGGTACTCCATGCCTCAGGCTACCTGATAGGCACAGGATACCAGGTCCTTGGAGGAGAGTTGCTCTGCTGCATTGTGGTTGATATTGTAACAGTACTCCAGGTCAGGAGGCCTCTGGGCCTGCAGGTACTCCTGTATGTTGTGTTTGGAGGCATATTCCGTGAGAGTGTACGAAGGACCATCTTGTGTGCAGGACCCAGCAGTTTGATGGTGCTGTTCAATCATCTTCATCATCTCTGTTTCTGAGATTAGGTTTGACAGGTCTTTCTCTGTTGCATCTGACTTCAACATCTTCACAGACACTTTAGTCAAATGGTTGGATTTGTCTTTGTCCAGCCCAATGGCCTCCTCCAACACCACCTGCCCAAAGTAGGCCTGTCTTAGGGGTCTGCCTAAACTGCCTACAACCAGCCTGCCACAAGGCAGTTATGAACTCTAGATTATCCTCAAAAACATTAAACCACAAGCTAAAAATTCTCTTCACTAGGTCTCTGTCGCAGTTCTAATTTTCATATCTTTCATCATTTATCTTTTTCCTAATTCTTATTTTCAGTATAGTTTATTTTGCTTCCAGGTGTTTCCCCTGGTTTCCCTGTGCTGTTTCATAGGGAAGAATTACCCTGTCATAAAATTATTTCTTGAGCATTCATTACATCTCTCAGTTAAAATGGGTTCTTTTATGGTATTGATTCATTTGAGTTTTCTCAAAATGGGAAGAATTTTCATAATGGTGTTTTCCTCAAGGTTCAGAGTATGTCTTAGCCTCATCTTTACTCTTTTTGAAATTCACTTTTCAAATTCTTGTCCCTCTTTTTATCTTTTTAAATTAAAATGTTTTATTTTTACTATTTTGTTATTTGAGTATAGTTGATATTCAGTGTTACACTGGTTTCAGGTTTTCAATATCTCCATACATTATTCTATGATCACTACAAATATAGCCACCATCTCTCACCATATAACACTATTATAATATCATTGACTATATTCTCTACACTGTCCCATATCTCTTTTTAAAATCTCTGATTTTTATGATTTCTGTTATTCCAATTTTCGACCATCATTTTACTTGATTACTTTAATAAAATATGCCTGATTACACATGCTTTGCTGAAAACCATAGCATTTGATTTATAGTAGTCTTCTTCTTCTTCTTTTTTTTTAAATTATCATATAATGTATTATTAGCCCCAGGGGTACAGGTCTGTGAATCGCCAGGTTTACACACTTCACAGCACTCACCACAGCACATACCCTCCCCAATGTTCATAACCCCACCACCCTCTCCCTACCCTCCCCACCACCCCCCGGCAACTCTCAGTTTGTTTTGTGAGATTAAGAGTCTCTTATGGTTTGTCTCCCTCCCGATCCGATCTTGTTTCATTTACTCTTTTCCTGTCCCCCAAACCCCCCACATTGCGCTTCCATTTCCTCATATCAGGGAGATCACATGATAGTGTCTTTCTCTGGTTGACTTATTTTGCTAAGCATAATACCCTCTAGTTCCATCCATGTCATCGCAAATCGCAAGATTTCATTTCTTTTGATGGCTGCATAGTATTCCATCGTATATATATATATACCATTCATTTGTTGATGGACATCTAGGTTCTTTCCATAGTTTGGCTATTGTGGATATTGCTGCTATAAACATTTGGTGCACGTGCCCCTTTGGATCATATAGTAGTCTTCTTTACCTCTATCAGAACCCCAGGAAGCTTTATTTATTTATTTACTCACATAAACAGATGATCCAACACAACGTTTTTTGATGTTCAAATGTATTATAATGTCTTACCGCTTAACACTATGCTTACTGCTCTCTTTCACTGTCTGACTAAATCCTCATCATCACTATGCCATTTAATCAGAAAGAACATTTGAACTCAGAGTTCTCTCCATATCAAGGAATGAACACTCCACTCTTCTGTTTGTGCAGGTAAAATAAATGTTGATGTTGTCTGTCCTGCACATACTCCATCCTGTTAACCAGAATATTCACCATCAAAATATATACAAAATAAAAACAATACCTCACCACTTCTATTACCACCCTGAATGCTAAAAACACCATCATATGTTCCTGAATTATTGACTTGATTGATAACCCCACTTCCACACATACTGCACTCCTTTCTCCCTGCAAATTTATTTTGGTACAGCAACTTAACCTAAAAATCAAGTCAGATGATTTTATTCTGCTGTTTAATGTCTTTTGGTATCTTCCCCTTTCATATTAAATAAAAACTGAAGGCGTTTCAATGTACTAGAAGGTCATGCATCAATACGTTCTTCCTCATTCCACCACTATGAACTCCTCATTAGCCTCCTTGCTTTTCCTCAAAAGTAACAGACCAGCTGTTCACACAAAGTCTATATACTTACTTGCTCTGCCTAGAGCAATCTTTTTCTTTAATATTTGTATAACACCCTCCTTCACTTCCTGGGTCTTTGTGCAAATAACATCTCATAAATGAGATATAACCACCCAACACAAAATAAAATTAACTTTCATCCCAGCATTCTCCAATGGCTTTTACCTTTCTTGTATTTCTTTGTAACACTTATCATCATCAACCATGAATCATTATTCTATTACTGGTTTATTTTCTTATTGGAGACAGAGAGAGAGAGAATTGGGAGGGGGCACAGAGGAAGAAGAAAACACCCCACTGCCTAGAAAGCCTGCTGGGGAGTTACATCCCAGGACCCTGAGATCATGACCCAAGCCAAAGGCAGTCACTCAATGGACTGAGCCACCGAGGTGCCCCTCTATTATTGGTTTATTTCACTATTATATTTCAAAAGAATGTAAGCTCTTTGTGGTCAGGTATTTTATATGTTTTATTAATTGAAGTATTCTCAGAAAGGTAGCTGGCAGATTGTAAGGGCTCACTAAACTGTATTTTGTTGTTATGATTGGGCTCCTTTATGGGCTTTAACTCTTATGCTAGAAGTCTATCCTTCAGATGTAAGCAATAAGAATAGAGCCCTGCTGCCTGTTCAAATGAGTAAAAAGCCTGTATTAAGTGGATATTTTAAAAGCTAAATGAATGGCTTAATAGTTGTATATAGGGGGAAAGGGAACATATTTTCCACGGTTTAGAAGTGGAATTCTTTTATAGAGTTCTTGTACAAGCCTACACTATTGAATGATAATGGGCAGTTGTACATTCCAATTATACAAACACTTTGGTAATTTATATCCTTTTTTTGTAATTCATGGCTGGATCATTTAATTCCTTAGGAGCATTATAGCATTTCAACTTTTCATGTTCAATAAACTTATTGGGGTTGCTACCTTTTCCATTCAAATGGAGAAATAGTCATAATTTAATCTAAAGAAAGTGTTATTGATTGTTTTGTTTTCTAGGAATGAGTCACACATGCTAGTTTAAAAGTTTTGTTAAATTCCCAGGTCTGTCACCGATAAAACCTTTTGTAGATTAGTAACTTGATCAAAACAGAAAAGTTATGTAACACTCAATTGTTATACTATCTTTGTTTCCATCTTGCATTGTAATAACACCCATCTCAACTCTATTTAATACAAGTCATCGCCAGATGGCTTCCTGGCATTGATTGCATGATATGAAATCTAGTATAACTAAAAGTTTTTGGTTTTAGCGACATATAAATCAATTTAGAAAAATATATGTATTTTAATATAAGGTAAAGTTTTAAATTATTTGGCAATAGTAAACTAATTTTTTTTGTAAAATTTTATTTTCTAAAATTTCATTGAGCTCTTTTGCAATAATAAACAAGTTACAAAAAATTAAGGTTTATTTACCCCAATTCAAAATTATTAGGAATATAATCATAGAGGTTGAAGTATTTAAAACATTGAACCCAAAATATTTTATTAGGTAAATTCATGAATGCTGAGAATTCACTGTTAAAATATACTAATAGTATTGATAGACTGGTAGAAGCCTAGAATCAAATATTTATTAAATATTTATATCCATATCTTTTCATGGCGTGGTAGTTCATTTCTCTAGCATTAAATAATATTCCATTGTTTGCATGTACTACACTTCATTTGACCTTTCACCTATGGAAGGATATCTTGGTTGCTTCCAAGCTTTTGTCAGTTATGAATAAAACTACTATAGACATCTTTGTGGGTATAGATTTCATCTTCTTTGGATAAATACCAAGAACTGCTACTGCTGAATCATCTGGCAAGAATATGTTTAGTTTTGTGAGAAACTGCCAAGTTGTTTTCCATTCTTTATTCTCAATAGACATGGAAGAACATTCCTGCTGCTCCACATCCTCACCAACATTCGTGTTCTGTTGTCAGTGTTCTGGATTCTGGGTATGTACTGGTGTCTCTTTTTTGTTTTAATTTGCATTTTCCTGATGACATATGATGTGAAGCATCTTTTTATATGCTTATTTGCCATCTGTAATATTTTCTTTTGTGAGGTATTTGCTAAGGTCTTTGGCTCATTTTTAATCAGGTTTTTCCCCCATTGTGAGTTTTAAGGGGTCTTTGTGTAGTTTTGATTAACAGTCCTTTGCCAGATGTGTATTTTGCAAATTTTTTCTCATAGTCTGTGCTTTGCCTTTTCATTCTCTTGGCATTGTTTCACAGAGTAGACATTTTTAAATTCAGTGCCTGTGCTTTTGTAGCTAAAGTTATTGCCAAAACCAAGGTCATTTAAATTTTCTTCTATATCAGCTTCTACATGTTTCAGGTTTAGGTTTATAATCCAATCTGAGTTAATTTTTGTGAAGAGTGTATGATATCTGCCTGGATTTATTTTATTTTATTATTTTATTTTATTTTTATTTTATATTTTTACATTTAGCTTCACCATTACTCCAGAACCATTTGTTTAAAAGATTGTATTTTGCTCTCTTGTATTGCTTTTGCTTTTATATTAAATATAAAATATAATTGATAATATATATTCCGTTCCTTTAATCTAGTGTTACTGTGGTATTACAATATCTTGCTTATAATTATCGTTATGGTATACTTTTTTTTAAGATTTTATTTATTTATTTGACAGAGAGAGAGATCACAAATAGGCAGAGAGAGAGATGAGGAGAAGCAGGCTCCCTGCTGAGCACAGAGCCCTATGCGGGACTCGATCCCAGGCCCCTGGGATCATGACCTGAGCCAAAGGCAGAGGCTTAACCCACTGAGCCACCCAGGCGCCCCATCATTATGGTAAACTTTGAAGTCAGTCCTCAGTCTTTGTTCTCCTTCAACACTATGTTGACTATTGTGAGTCTTTGCCTCTCCATATAAACTTTAAAATAAGTTTGTTAATATTAAAAAAAAAGAACTTGCTGGAATGCATTGATTGTATAGATCAACTTGGAAACCAGTGACCTCTTGAGCTTAGCAGGAGATAGACCATGGACATCAGTTGTCACAGTGGTGCCTCTGGCAGAACCTATTGCAAATCCCTAGGCAAAATGACACCTCAATGATCTGAGAGAATGTCTAAGAAGTACTTGATACATCCCTTGGGTATGGTTTATTGAAGTGTCCACCTGTCTGAAAGCTGGGGAATCTAGATAAGGGAGGGAAAATTAGTTATGATAAAACATATCAATAAACATCAATAAATTTTGTAAAACTAATTGTCATGGCTCATATACAATATGACCAACAGAGGGACCATCAAAAGGAAAGCATCCGTTACGTTTATTGTGAAATGTTTTATTCAAAATAAAGCAATGAGAGGGGAAGACACAATGAGAAAATTACCATTTTTTAAATGGTAAACTTCTTACAAAATGAAATAGGTTTTATATTCTAAGTAGTATATTGAAAGGTAAAACATTGGGGTGCCTGGGTGGCTCAGTGGTTTGGGCTGCTGCCTTCGGCTCGGGTCATGATCTCAGGGTCCTGGGATTGAGCCCTGCATCGGGCTCTTTGCTCTGCAGTAAGCCTGCTTCTCTGTCTCTCTCTCTCTCTCTGCCTGCCTCTCTGCCTACTTGTGATCTCTGTCTGTCAAATAAATAAATAAAATTTTAAAAATAAAGAAAGAAAAGTAAACCATTAAAAAATATAAAATTTTAATTTAAAAAATTATGTAATTTTTAAAAAAGCTTAAAAATAGCAGAACCATTTTTCTTATAACTGGAAAATACATTGTATATATATCTATCAAAAATACTTGTCGGGTGCCTGGGTGGCTCAGTGGATTAAGCCGCTCCCTTCAGCTCAGGTCATGATCTCAGGGTCCTGGGATGGAGCCCCACATCGGGCTCTATGCTCATCGGGAAGCCTGCTACCCCCTCTATATCTTTGCATGCCTCTCTGCCTACTTGTAATCTCTCTCTGTCAAATAAATAAATAAAATCTTTAAAAAAAAATAACTTGACATGGGGACGCCTGGGTGGCTCAGTGGGTTAAAGCCTCTGCCTTCGGCTCAGGTCATGATCCCAGGTTCCTTGGATCCAGTCCCACATCGGGCTCTCAGCTCAGCAGGGAGTGTGCTTCCTCCTCTCTCTCTGCCTGACCCTGCCTACTTGTGATCTCTGTCAAATAAATAAATAAAATCTTTTATAAAAAAATTTAAAAAAATAACTTGTCATGTCTGGAATCAGGAGCATATGGAAAAAAATAATATCTGAGGACAATACTTCTGTCATGTTTTGTGCCTTGTTAATATTTTTAAACACCAGCAGTGCCTTTTGGAGCCCTATGACTATAAAAATTAATTGCAAATATTCAAAATGTTTACTATGGTGTCACTATATAGGGCCACCACCAAGCACGTTTCAGAAGTAAGCATAACTGTTACTCTTCTGTAAGGCAAAAGGGCATGTTTTCAGGAGTTCCATCTGCTGTTCCAGGAGGTGAATCAAGTAATGATTTTTGTCTAACTTTTCAATCTAACATTCCTCATTCCACATTATAATAATAAAAACTAGGAGGAGACTAAAACAAACAAACAACTACAACTACAACAACCAGCTTTTCCTTCAGTGGAAAAGTAAATAGAACCTAATGAGTAGCCTGAAATTTATTTTTAAATATTTTTAAGATAAGCTTTTTTGTTAGAAAACCATATATTTTATATTACTAAGAAATAACAGGCAAAGTTTTATTAACTTCTAAAAAGTCTAGTTACTTCTATTTATCTATTAACTCATCTCTTTATGAATTCGAACATGATCACAACTATTGTATCTACCCAAGTTTGTATGCTTTGGTTATTTTATGTTTGCTATTTCCTTGCTTAATTTTGACAATATTTGGTACATAATAGTATCTTTAAGTCCATCTACGGTTTCACAGAATTTGTTTGAACTTCATAAAAATGTACCATACTTTTTGCAATGTCCTTGTTTTACTTCTCTATTAACTTTCCAAGATATATTCACTTTAGAGTGTGTAGCTATCATTTATTTTTATTCCTCCATAATGCTATGTTTACAAATTTGTATTTATCTGTACTTTTAAAAATATCTTAATTATAAACCATTTCTCATTTCACGTAACACTCATGTTACTACTACACTTATCAGATATTATGTAACTGAAAACCACAACTCAGCAACAATATAGCACCATTTTTCAAAATTAAATTGCTTACCAGAATTCTTTAATTCTATCCTTTATTTGTATTAGATGACCCTTTATTCTGGTATTTGGCATTGTTCATATGGAGGAAAGCTTATAAGTTGATATTCCATAAATAGAAGGATTTATTATGATTGATTAATTATTTTTATTTAGAATGCATAGAATATGGTTGATTTAACATTTCTTTCTTACTCTCTGCCTGGAACATAGTGCTATCTATGTAATAGGCACTAAAATATTAAGTTAATTACCTAGACTTTAAACTTCATATGAATAGGAATAACAGACAGAACTCTTCTCAGATTGGGACACCTGGGTGGCTCAGTCAGTTAAATGCCTGAGCCTTTAGCTCAGGTCATGATCTTAGGGTCCTGGTACTCAGTTCTGCAACCGATTCCCTGCTTAGCTGGGAGTTTGCTTCTCCCTCCCCCTGCTGCTCCCCCTGCTTATGCTCTCTCTCACTCACAAATAAATAAAATTAAAAAAAAATTCTTCTCAGATAGCTAATATAGAATATCGTCTTTGTATTCATCAAAGGGAAAGTGCCATATAATAATGAAATTCAGACTACTTCAAATTCATTTTTTAACCAGTAAGAAAGTACTGGAAACAAGCCAAAAATGTCTTTAATGAATTAAAGAAATAGAATGATTTTCAATATCTTAATGTTTCTAAAATAAATTGCAAGAATTTTATACTAGATATCAGTGTAAATATTCATTATACAAGGATATTCTAAAAATAAACCTGAGAAAACTACTTGACATATATGATGACAAAAACGAGTTTGACAAAATCAGTTTGGGTAAAACTTACAACACCTACCACCTGAAACTCTTGTTCTATAATCTAATTATTTTAATTTACAAAAATACAAAAATAATATATCAGAGTAAGTCTATTGATAGCTTTGAAGGTATGCTCTGGTTGTGCACTGTTTACTATTTAAAGGGGAATCAAATATGTGATGCTTATGGTGTGACTATATTAAAATTCAACAAGTTCAGAAGCATACAGGAATAGAATAAAGACAAAAGATGACCCTTACTTATCCTAAAGATACACAATGGTATATATGTGCTAGTTGGGGAGAGAATCCAGTCAGTAGATGGAGGATGTGGTAGTGGACAAAAAAAGACACAACTTTTTGGTTGAACGTTTAGCACTATATTTAACAAAGTGAAATTGTGTGTTAATAGCCTCGAATAAAATCCAAAAAATATTTTCAATTCATTGAAGATTATTTAGGAAAAACTTGAAAAATACAACTTGATAAGGATTCCAATAAAAGATTCATAAGCAATACAAGTTTCAGAATTTTTAGTATATTTACCCTAAAAAGCCATTTGATTTAAATTAAAGAGAATTCTATTTACCTGCCACTTAAAAGAGGAAATTATTTGGTTTTGTAATAAGTCAATAAAATAAATTAACGTATCTTTAGAAAACAGATATGCACACTAAGTTAAAAATAATAGTGCTTAAGCTGTTCAGCAAACATTTGTAAAATTCCTTGCCATCAGCTAGCTCTGGAGTTCTGCTAGGTGAGTAAGGCCATGTATGTTACTGCTCAGAGTACTGACGCAAGGCAATTGTCCCCTTCGCATCCATTTTTTGCCATTGATATGTCATGCTATGTTGTTTAGAGATCCATAGATGGCCCTACATGAAGGCCTTTTTTTGTGTGTATATGGGTGACTGTGATTTAACTTTCAAATCAGATGGCTCCTGATTTACAATGATTCAACTTATGATATATTTGGCAATGATGTGAAAGTGAAAGTGATTCAGTAGAAACTGTACTTTGAATTTTGAATTTGGGTCTTTATAAAAAGGGCCAGTGACATGTGGTATGGTGCCGTCTTATGATGCTGGGCAGGGGCAGTGAGCCACAGCTCCCAGTCAGCTAGAAGATTACAGGGGTGAACACCTGATATTCTTACAACCATTCTATATATAACCATTCTTCTTTTTTTTAGTGTAATATTTAATAAATTGCATGTGATATTTGATACATTGTTATAAAATAGGCTTTGCTTAAGATGATTTTGCCCAAATGCAGGCAAATGTAAGTGTTCTGAGTATGTTTAAATAAGCCTAAGGTAAGCTATGATATTTGATAGTTTAGGGGTATTAAATGCATTTTCAATTTTTTATGTGTTTCTCTGTACATAGCCCCCTTGTAAGCTGAGGAACATCTCTATATGTATATGTAGCCTTGGTATGGCTTACATATTATTGGCATGAAACATCTAGAACAGTACGTGTGCCATATAATTGTCTACAGCATCAAACAAGTTTCTTGAAAACTTGTGCCAAAGGAGTTATGTCTTTAAGGATTCTTATTTCAGAAGGGTTCTCTCAAACGTAAGATTTTTCAGAAGTTAAGTGAAAATCTGACCAAACTAAACATTTTTCCATTTTCCCTAGTGAGCAAAGATAGCTAAAATCTATCTGCCTTTTTCAACACTGGACTCAACGACTGTAATTCCAATTTAAGAAGAGATTATTCATATCAAAACCACATGTTGGCCTAATCTTACACAATATTCATATATCTCACTCAGAGCCTTGGACACTTTTATTTGTTGAGTCTATATGGTACTACGGACAATCATCTTTTTTGACCTCATATCTTCATGTATGTCTATACTTTTGAAAATACATGCATCATAGTTCCATTGTAAAATGTCTGGGTTATACAATGTGCTATGCTATCAAAATGGTAATAAGAACATACAAATGACCTGATGTAATGAACTGGACCAGATTGCCAGATATCACATTTCATACCAGAAAGATTCAGTGGTAAGTTTTAAAATGGCCAGCTATACTTCGACTGAATTATAACTCATTTAACTTCTTTCTTTGTGTACAGTATTATACATTAGTCAGTATTATAGTAAATAAGTACTTTGGACAGATGTAAATATGCTGTAATAAAAATGTTTTTCTTCTTTTTTTAGTCCTTTTTACTTGTAAGACTAGCCACAAATACCATGCCTCCCCCATAATAATTTGCAATTCAAATTTATCTCTAAATGACTTTATTGCACAGAAAAAAATAAATATATATATACACTTACAGTAGACATGTTCAAAAATAGTTACACAACAGCAGGGCCCTAAATGTAAGCAGTATAGTTGTTTTGTTTTGTTTTGTTTTTTTGTTTAAAAAAAAAGAGGTTATGTGAAATATTGGAATTTTATTTCCAGGCCTAGTATTTCAAGACAGGTAACTACACTTACGGTGTCAACAGCCTCTTGTTGGCAGTATGATTTTATTGGCTCCATGGAATAACAGCAAGAATTTACTATTGCTTCTTTCTTTTATGACACACACAGAAAAAAAAATTGACACATTTGCTCAAGACCAACCAGAATCATTTTAACCTATCAAAATTGATGGGAGGCCTTCACTGCCAAAGTCACTGCTGGGTTTTCACAATTCATTGCAGATAATCTGCTACTCCCATTATGATAAAGGAGAGAAGAGTCATAATCAGGGAAGAAAGCTAGATTAATACTTGTAATTATCATTGAATTATTTAGCCTGCTATAGGTTTATTATTATTAGTGTCATTTGATAATTTTCTCTCATTTTATTCAACACAACTGTGAGTAATTACCCTACCTAATATTTCTCTGTATTGGCTGACTAGCTAGCAAACATTCATGAAAATATCCATTAGCCACACATATAAAATGCTGTATTATGATGCTGTTGAATCAGAACATACCACTACCTGATCCTGTAGCTCTTTGAGGATTTGCAAATCAATTAATTCTATGTTTATTGGATTCTTCCCATACAGTTAGAAAATTTATAATAGAATCCATGAACATTATTAGTTTTACCATTTTAAACCAGCAATCACACTTTGATTTTTACAACAAAAGCAGAAATATAAACACACACATTTGGATCAGTTTTCTGTAAGTCTGTCTGGACTTCAAAATCATATTCCTCAAGATAATGCACAGCAAAGTTTTGGATTAAACAAGAAATTAGATGGCACCTGAACACTTGGTTTAATAATCTCAAAAGGACTATGCAACTTATTTCTTACATTCTGACATTGTTTTACAAAGATCCACACTTTTATAATGTTAGTATTTTTAATAATCAATAAAGTCAATTAATCACGATTAAAAATCAAACATAAAAATTTCTACTTTTTGCTTTTGCCCCCTCCATTTAGAACTTATTTATAGCCTGATAATTCAAAGGTCCCTATGTTTATGAAAATCTGGACGGAAATAGCTCTAAGATCCCATTCAGAACTTGATATTAATCTAAGTCTTTTGGCTCCATTTATCCTGAGAGCAAAGAGTAGGACAAAGGATTTGAGTACTGTTAGTTTATCTGGGAGATTATCCAAGGTAGAAAAGAATGGGAAAGTGATACAGTGAAGAAGCAACTTTGTCAAAGAGGTACATTGTTGATAAAATTGTTGTGGATAGAAAATGAAGGCTTGCTTTTACTGAAAGGTCCTGAGAAACTTCTTTAAGTTGTCCTCATGAAGACCTGAAAACTGACAATTTTATCTATGGTTCTTATTTCCACTTCACTGAGAGCTGTCCTCAGAGGACATTAACTCTCCTACACTTTTGGGTTGTGTTGGACACATCCTAAAATGAGAGAGAGAACATGAGATGCTATCAGTGTTAAGTAACTGCAATTTCCCATGGAACTATCCACCACAGGATTGGCTACAATCAGGTGTTGGGCCTTGATATCAGAGGGATTTGAGGCAGTATCATTTTAGGTTAATCATTATATCTGAAATTTCCAAAAACTTCAACTGATGAAACTTTGATTATAAATCTATAAATATAACAATAAATCTACAGTATTCAAATTATTTTCATAGAAATACACAGACAAAGTATCAATTGATAAATATTTTAATGTTACAAAATACTGAACTGAAAGAATTTGGTCATATAACAACGTGTAAGAAGTAGAACTTAGGTTTAGGTTAGAACTCAGGATGCATTTGAGACTCAGTTAAGAAATTGAATGGAGGGACGCCTGGTGGCTCAGTGGGTTAAGCCACTGTCTTTGGCTCATGTCATGATCCCAGGGTCCTGGGATTGAGCCCCAAATCGGGCTCTCTCTCTGCGTGCCTCTCTGCCTGCTTGTCATCTCTCTCTGTCAAATAAATAAATAAAATCTTAAAAAAAAAAAGAAATTGAATGGATGTCTGACTATCTTATAGGTTTGCTAAAAATCAGTGACTTTGTGTTCACATGTGGCTATGCAGGAATTTTTAACTTTCTCTAAGAAGTTATTAGATTTGATAATAACTGGCAGTAAATAATGGCAGTAAATAATGGCAGTAAAGGATGGGGAAAAGCAAAATACAAACCCCATAAAGACAAAGACACTGAGTATGAGAAAAGAGTAATAGATAAGAAGAATCAATTTGAGAGTGGGAATTGAAATACACAATGATTGTTGACTTTTTTAGATGGAGAAAACAAAACTAGCTCGCAAGAAGGAAATAACAGAAGACATGTTGTGATGTGAGGCAGAATCCTGGAAAAGGCAGTAACGTGGTATAAAGGAGTAGGGAGAGCATGTCAGGTAATTTGGATAGGAAGGAGTTAGGAGATAATTGCTTGATAAATTTCATATGGCCCACTTAAATGCACAGATTTCTCTTCTTTAATTTATATGGAGAACAGGGTGTCCTTTCTCTTCCCTTTCAGAGCACCAGAGGTGAAAAGCTCAGGACTCAGTTGCTTAAGCACAGCTGAGAGGACATATTTCAATTAAGATTTACATTTTGCTGTATGTAGTAGATTTTCAAAAGTGGTTTAACCATACTTTTTCATTTAACAAGAAGACTACAGAGAGTGTTTTCTGGTGTTGGTTCAGAGTCTTAAGAAAGTCAAGTGAACTATCTTAGAGGTTTTCATGGCTTTGTATTCACCGTTGCAAAAATTGCTGTTGGAGTTCTCACTATTAAGCCCACATTTCTGGCAGAAAGATAGAGGTAAAAGAGCATGATAGCTTGTATGACTGATACTTTGTCATATGGTTACAATATAACTAGAAAAGAGACAATAAAATATTTGATGTTTTAAGTTTCCTTGTTGTTAATCCCTCAGTGCTTTCTGATATTAAAGGAAAAAGTAGATGCATATTGACCTGGCAACTATCAACACCTGTCAATCTCTCTTGGATAACCAATATCTCTATAATCTCTTCTTCCCAGTAAAAATAAAATAAAATATATTCATAACCCACACTGTGCCATCTCAAGTTACTGCACCAAGATAAAATTACAATGATTTTCAGTTGTTCCAAATGGACAGAATACCCTTCCTTATGATATCATGTCTTATAAGATAGATAATTGGCTTGCTACCAATATACCCAGATGTGACTGTGGAAGAGACAGGAAAAATATAATAATAATTATTTATTCCTTGGGGTGACCCTGTTTACACAAATGCATTACTATTAGAAAGGTTTTGTTTGGGACATTGGAATGAATTTACTTAATGGGTCTGTATGTTATTGGGTTGGAGGAAATTTTTAATTTCTACAAAAATTATTAGAATTCTATCTTATTCTCTTTTGTTAATTTTCACATGTTAACAAAGCCAACGTTTTTGTCTAGCAGACAAGATCTTAAATCCTAACAAAACTCAATTTTTTCCTTTTTTTTTTTTTAAGTTTGAGATCCTCATGTTCTCTCACGCTGCTTTAAATACAACTCAAAAAAAAAAAAAAGGAGCTAAATGGGGCAGTAAGACCAGACTTTTTATTTTATTTATCTTATTTTCAATTAAAAAATTAAAGATTGTATTTATTTATTTGGAGAGAGAGCATGAGTGGGGCAGGGGGAGGTAGCTGCAGAGAGAGACTGAGAAGTATACTCCCTAATGAGCAGGAAGCCCGATATGGAGCTCGATCCCAGGATCCTGACTGAGATAATGACCAGAGACAAAGGCAGATACATGTGCAAAATCCCTTTTTTTTTCTGGGAAACAATACTTTACAAGAGATGTTTGAAAAAGTACTGGGGAATCAACTTTAATCAGAGATACAAAAATTTACTTGACTTTTGTAAAGCTACAGGGATCCAAATGATGGGAATCCCAGCCCGTTTAGGTTGTGGACCACGGAGTATTCTTCTCTGTAATATTTTATTTTCTTCCATGTCTGCTAACTCCAGTCCAAGTTCACTGATCTCTTTTTAGATAGTGCAAAACATGGCAAAGAATACCAAACGAGTGCCCAATATTCTACATTTATTACATCATTTCTAACATATAGAAGTGTGTTATCAAGGCTGGTTCTGTGAAAGAACATAGTTATGCTAAAGTGTGTTTTGTTCTCCAAGAAAGTAAATGCATGATTATCACACAATTATAAAATACTTGTGTCAGAAATTTTTATTCAAAAAGTAATAAGAGAAGCAGATATTAAAACTAGTTCACATGGTTATTTGGGATATAAGCAGAGTTGTGCATCAGAAGTGCTCTGGGCCCATAATTTGGGATATAGAATTTATGTTTTCTAATGAAAAATCACTAACTTGCATTATTGTTAACAAGAATCTTGTGCATTACCATCAGTTTTCTACATTATAACCTCATGCTCTTGAGTTTGTAAATAACTTTGTCAATAGCAAGCTAATAAACGGGGTGACTCCAATGGATTGAGATAATCGCCAGAGTTTCTGCTACATAATGCCCAGGACTCCATTGAAAGGACATCTAAGAATTTATTTTGCCCAAAAATTTGATCATTTTTTTCACTGTCCTTACCTATTTTCCAAACCTAGTCCTTTTGCTTCACCTTTCAGTTTGCGGACAACCCTGTATCTGACTGACTTGTTAATTCTGGGAATGTCTTGCAGATTAATTTGCTTTCCAGAGGTGGTTCCTCTAATTGATGTCTAAGAACCCTAATTAGTTAAGAAAACTTTTTAAACATTTTCATTGCTATTTATTATTATTATTATTATTATTGCTAATATCTCTATTATAAATAATTCACAAGGGCATCTTTCTGACAAAAGACAAAGAGCTGGCTACTAGTAGAAAAAGTAAATTTGACTCTGTCAGTGAAAGTGGTAAATGGATTTGAGAAAATAAGGCAAAGCACTGGAATTATGTGTTAAAACTTTAAATATTATAGACACATTTACTTAATTTCTAATACTGTTGTTGCTTATAATTAAATGTTTTCCATGAACCACGCATTACAGCAAATATATCGTTTATACAGATTAAATTTTCATCAAAAGAGACGCCTGGGTGGCTCAGTAGGTTAAGCAGCTGCCTTTGGCTCAGGTCATGATCCCAGCGTCCTGGGATCGAGTCCCACATCGGGCTCCTTGCTCGGCCGGGAGCCTGCTTCTCCCTCTGCCTCTGCCTGCCATTCTGTCTGCCTGTGCTTGCTCTCTCGCCCACTCTCTCTGATAAATAAATAAAATCTTAAAATAAATAAATAAATTTTCATCAAAAAATTGTAAGTGTATTTTATTGTAGGATCATGATCAGCATTTTGCAGATGAGAAAAGTGAAATTTAGAAAAGTATGTCTCTTCAAATCCCTCATACAATATCTGGCCTAGATAGAAGGATATACTATCACAATTGAGGAATATAATTGAGATTACTTAAAATGATAAACTTTACTGTATAGGGTTTTTTAAAAGTTTGCCACAGATTCAGATTCTTTTAAAATATATATCTATTTTGTGCAAAGAGAATGCACTGAGAAGTAAAAAGAAAGTGATATATCAGTGCTACCAACTAATGGCTATAATATCCTCACCTTATTTATGAACAATGAAACAGTGTGCAATATTTAAATAAATTTAAATAAATTCCTGTTTATTTTATATATTTATAAATTTAAATAAATTCCTATTTATTTATTATTAAAGAAATTCCTCTAACAAACAGTATGTTTTGAAGGTTGCTAGCAGGAAAGTGTTGTACTACATGGAAGTAATCAGAAAATATGATCTTAAATTCTGCTTTCAAGGGCGCCTGTGTGGCTCAGGCGGTTAAAATTCTGCTTTCAAGAAGCTATAACAGTGAGTACTGAGCATTAGCTATTATATGCTATGGATGAATAACTGAAATCTACATTTGAATCTAATGGTACACTATATGTTAACTAATTGAATTTTAAAAAGTTAATAAAAAAAACCCACTATTTTATAAAACAATATTCCCAACAGGCTCTTTTGCTTTAAAATACTCACTTTGTAAAGAGAGTCATTACTTTTGTCTAGCCAATTCTTACATCACTGTTTATCCCTTCCCTGCTTTATCCCTTCCCAGTATCAATAAAGGCTCACTTGGGTTACCTAGAAGCCATGAGAAAGCTTGTAATAGATCTGGCTGGTTTTCACCCGCAATTTGACCACCATGTGCACAGGGAAGTCTATTGATAAAGGCTTTATTGCAATACATTGCAAATACATGGATGATTTTGAATTCTCTTTCTTGAGGCCTTGTTTCATGATAATAAATTTAGGGTGGCTTATTGGAATGGATGTTATTAACATATCTTCATAGTTCTAAGTACATGGAATTGTAAAATAGATGAATGAATGTGGCATTACTGACAACTGTCCTCATTTTGAAATCAAATTACAGTGTATTAAGATGAGGAAGCAAAGCAGATTTGGGATTATGAGTGAAATAATTTAAAAAAGTCTTAGGGGTATGATCAGACTATTGGGTAATTCAGTAGAAAAATGTCAACTGATTGAGATTCTGTGTTCCCTGATTTCAGAGAGAAGTTAAGATAAATAAGTAACACGAGGAGACTAGGAAGCCAAACACAAGTGATAATTTTGTGCCAGTGTGTGTATACATCTGTTTATCTTCTTGTTTTACCACTAAGGTTGCTCCTAGAGGAGAGTTTAAATATGTGTTGGAGCTAATCTCCGTGGATTACACAAGAAACCACAAACTACAGCTCTGCCTGAAACACCCCTTATGATTTCAATGTAATTTGGTTTTTGCATCTTTAGAAATAACAAAATACTTTGCAAACTCATCTACTTTATTACCACCACAAGTGAGTCAGCTGACTCCACATTTTAACACAGTGACAGTCACAGAGGAATGGAGGAATGAGTAGAGTTATCAATATATGTGCTTTTAAGAAGTATGACAGGGTAGCAGCTATTTCCAGGAACCAAAACATGGGTCAGCAGCTGTGCAGGAAAAGTGATGGAATAAATGACTCATTTCAGAGGAGTTCTATAACATATTAGTTCTATAATGTATCTTCAGCACCCAATTACCCGCTTTGATCTAAAGATAAGGATTTACAGTTAAGGTCCCATTTATGATTTGACTGGTAGGGTCTGAATCATGTTTACTATTGTTTTGACTATTACTTGAAACCTAGAGTAGTACTTGGGATATGTGTTGTGTATTCTGTGAACATGTGCTATTTTTAGATTAGATAATTCCTGTCTCGAACCCCTGTTAATTAGTTTGTTTTTGTTTATTTGATAGTGGTTTCAGTAAATGAATATATCTGAAAATTTGCAAAGTCACTATTAAAATTAGTTAGTATTATATATAGCACGGAATTGCACATTCCTCCTTTGAATCCGACAGAGCTTCACCATATCCTTAACAATTTGGGAAAAACATGCTATTATTTTTCTTTATAAAATTTCTCCTGTCAGGCTGTGATGGTGGTCATCAGCAGTAACTCCTCTGAAGGCTTTGTCAAAAGAGTTGAAAAAACTGGAAAGGTGTGAATGAAGCTGTTTGCTGAATATAAAGAAAAGAGCATTGAAGTACAATTCACACTCTTACTTCTCCATCTATGCTTTCAGATGTTTGACATTTGAAAATTTTGCTTCTAGAAGAGATGCCCTATATAATTCTTACGTTAAGGAGCAAGTTGCTTTTATAATTTTTTTTTTTTATTATTCTACCATTCAAGTATTTCCATTTAAATTAAATTCAATACCATGTAAAAAAAATTCAAATTGCAGCCAGTATTCAATTCTTGGGCTAAATAATTTTAGAAAGCTTTGTATTATTGAACCTATGGGTTTTTTCTGTAGTTTTAACTCTTTCTTTCTGTGATTTTTCCCATTAGTCACGTAAGTGCCGGCAATATAACAGACATTGAGGATAAAGAAGGACTGAAAAGAACAATCCTTGGCCTCATGAAGTTGAGAATCTACCAAGGGAGTCAAACAATTCAATCATTCAGAGATAATTTATTGAGTGCCTAGCCTAAGATGAGCACAACAAAAACCCAGCCCAGAGGAATCATTTTAATGGGAGAGATAGATAATAGGTAAGCCAACTTTAAAAAGAAAAAAATCGTACTGGTTTTTCTTTAATAGTGATGCGTATTTGAACTAAATAAGCACATTTTAAAAAGAGCAGTGATTGAGAAGATGTTTTGTAACTGAGTGGTCCGAAAGGGCCTCCCTGAAGGAGTCTGTGTTGAACAGATTTCTGAATAATATCAGCTAGGAAGCTGTGTAAAAATCTCAGGGATGAGTGATTTTTCCAGTCAAAAAACTGTAAAGGCTCCAAAATCACAATACAGCTGTCAGTTTCTCTAATAAAGTAGCTTCTGACAAAGAATGAGAAGAAAAAACTAACCCAGGTTTGAAAGAAAAGGGACAGACTTTCTATGGAATTCATATTTAATTAAAGCTCTAAAGGACAAAAATACAATAGAGCAAAATTCTGGTGATGCTGATATACCTAATGAAAGTTCATAAACAAGGTGTGGGTAGCAAAGAGTGTGTGGGAATGTTGGTAAGAACAGTGGGGAAGAGTCATCCCTGAACATGTTCTTAAATGAAGCAATTCTTGTGTTGTTTTAAAGGGTAAATTGGAGTTTGCCTAAGTGATTAGAGAAGGATGCCTTGGCTTATGGAAGTTCAAAGCCATAAAGATGTGATAAACTACTGCAGATATTTTCATGTATATTTGTTGTTGCTTCTAGTAATGGTGATCTAAAAACTCCTACTTAAGACAACTTAAAAATCCAGACAAAATAGCTTTTAAAGTTAAAAATATCAGAATGATTATAAAAATAAGTGAGGGATTACTGGGCCAAAATACGAAACACAATGAGAGTCTAGAGATATATGCCTGAAGCCATTTTAGCTAGGAGAGCATTTGAAACTGCTAAAACACACTGAGCTGTGTTTTTAATAGACACTTGATACTAGAGAAACAAAATTCAAAATCCAGCAGCAATCAAATTTGAAAACTTTGGTACAACCCAAATTTAAGTTGAGATCCCCAAAGCACAAGGAGAAGCAGAAATAAGACTATAGCCTACCTTGCCTTCTGTGTAAACTGAGAAAGTCAATCACTGAATTTGGAATATGATTGTCTTGTAGAGTCTCAGATATAAGAGAAAATCCTGCCAAGGAGGACCATACCATTATTATAGCTCTTAATTATCCCTACTCAATAAGAGTTTCAAATATAATGCCTTGAACATAGCAAAATGTAACAAAGCACACAAAGAAAAACCATTAACAAGATTTGATAGACAAAATGGGATTAAGTATGATGTTAAAATGATCAATAAAGATTGTAAAATGGCTTGATTACTCTGCTCAAAGAAATGAGAGGGGAAGCAAATTGAACAAAAAACTGAAACTAAAAATGATATTGAGAAAGATTTTATAAATGAATTAAATGGATACTCTAGAACTTTAAAGATATGACAGCTAATTTAAGATACCACAGGGGTGCCTGGGTGGCTCACTTAATTAAACCTCCAATTCTTTTTCCTTTTTTTTTTTTAACACCTTAATTTTATTTTCTTTCTTTCATTTTGGCTCAGGTCATGATGTCAGGGTTGTGAAATAGAGCCCAGAGTTGGGCTCTGTGCTGAGCCTGGAGCCTGCTTAAGATTCTTTTCCCTTCTTTTTCTATCCCTCCCTGCGCTCTCACTTGCTCGCTCTCTCTTGCTTGCAAATAAAGATAGATAGATAGATAATAGACAAAGCAAAATAAAAGCAGATTATGAAAATAAATATAAAGATTTTGAAATGAATACAAGTTCAAAATAAAATAGAGAAGATCTACACAGCTAAAAGTTCATTCAGAAAATCTACTATTCAAGAAGTCAGTATGACACAATGTTAAGATATCAAAAGATTTGAGCATGTACTTTACAGAAAGGGTAATCCAAATGGCCACTCATATATAAAAACTGTTTATCTTTATTATGAATCTGGAATTCAATTAAATTAAATTAAAAATAAATTAAAACCTAGAATGACATACTATTACACACTTACCATATTGGGCCACAGTGAAAATGTCTTGCAAGAATGTGAAGGAATGACAGTGCACATAATAAAAACATATGAGGTAAGGTGGACAATATTTAGAAAACTTAAAAATTAAAAATAAAGATTTGATCCATTCCTAGAAATACAACATGTAACTAAATGAATATTTTCACCAGGATATGCAAACAGATGATTATAGTTATTTCATTCATAACGGCAGATCAGTAGTATATTTGCACAATGTTACATTAAATAAGAGAGAATACTAAAAAACTGGGAGGAGGGGCTAGGTTGTTATCATAAACAGATCTTCTATGGTGCTAATTATGTTCTATTTCTCAAAATCTTTAAGTTGAAAAAGTTTTCAAATTTACATCTAGATAGATAGATAGATAGATAGATGATAGATAGACAGATATCCCAGAAGCTGCAATGCTAGGCTAAGACCAGGCTTTAAAGGGCTTTTCTATGCTCTACTAAATACTTTAAACCATTCATTATATCATAGCTCAGTGTTCAAATCTCCATTTGTTTCCTCAGTTTCCTAATATTTATCTTAAGGTGACCTGATCCAGACTTTTGATCACCTTTGTCTAAATATTTCTATTTTAACAAAGTCCTTTTGAACACTCAGAGACTAAAACTTAGAAAAATACTCTGATTGTTATCTCACTAGAGTGGAAAATATATAGTTACCCATTAACTAATGATATCCATGACATTTTTAATTCTTGGGAGCTTTTGGTTAAATGAATTTTTTAAGCTTCCTTTAAATGAAGCTTTAAGCCATCACCACATGAATAAAATTAAAGAACTATCTGAAAACAAACCAAGTATTTACAGAGTAATAGAATGTGCAGTGGAAAGAGTACAATTCTGAAATCATAAAGCCTAAATTAGTGTGATGCATCTTTACTAGCCATGTAATCATAAACCAGTTATCTAAATGTGTTAGCCTCAGTTTTTTCACCCATGAAATGGTGATGATAATACTTATTATGCAGAGTTGTTGTGTGGATGTAATGAAGCATGGAGCATGAGAGTCTCGTATTCCATGCTAAAATGATAGCTATTTTTATACTTATAATAATTCTAATAATAGTAATTAAATTGTTCAAAATGATAATATTCATTTATTTTGAGGCATTGTATTGACTATTCATAGACACATTTACCAAAATAAATTTCATTTTACTTTACCCCCTCTGACCCTCTGAAGATATATATTCCCTAATTCAATATGAATCTCATTATGAATAATAATTATCATAATAAATATGCTGATTTTTCTTCTATTTATTTTTAGGGAAGTATCCTTTACTGTTGAACATAAAGAAACTTAAGCAAGTCTGTCTTATTCAAAATTTGCATGCTGCTTTCTTATGAAACTAGATGATAGAGTTGTATGAAATAAATTCATGCAGTTAAGACATTTATGTTTGGAAAACTGGGTGGTCAGTTTAGTATTTCAAAAGAAGATTTTAAATTTAAACCTTAAAACTGAGCTCTTTCAGACTTATTTATAGACCATCCTTCATTGTACTCCTTCATTGTAATCTAAGTAATAGTTTTTGTCCTTCATTGTAAACTAAGTAATAGTTTTTGTCCCAGTGTATATAACTAAAATGGATTTTATATTCTATTATTTCAAAGTTCGTTCGAGTTTCTACTTCCTTACTTCCTTTTTGAAAAATAGATTAATTCTAAAAAAAGTTTTTTCCGGCTTTATTGAAAAATAATCAACATATTATAATTTGTAAATATAAGAAATGATTTCTTATAACATTGCAAACTTTTAACATTGTGTAAATTTTGTACAATTTGATAAATTGCCATACATCTGTATTGCAATATAACCTACATAAAAATGTTAATACATCTACTATCTCATATAGTTGCCACTATTTTTTATGCATGTATGGTAAGGAATTTTAAGATCTACTCTCTTAGCAACCTTTATGTATATAGTACAGTAGAGATAAACTTCAGAGGACTTGTGGGTTTTGTTCCAGACCGCCTCAATAAAGTGATTATGTCAATAAACTAAGTCAAATTATTATTTTTTTTTTGTTTCCCAGTGCAAATAAAAAATTATGTTTCCCAGTGCATATAAAAAATAAACACTATACTGTACTGTTCAAAAGCATTATGCCTTTAAGGAAAAACAAGGTATATACCTTAAGTAAACTAGTTCTGAGTTTTCAGTGGGTCATAATTACTGATCACAGATCACCATAACAAATACAATAATAATGAAAAAACTTGAAATATTGCAAGAATTACCAACATGTGACAGAGAGACACAAAATGAACAAATGTTGTTAGAAAAATGGTGGCAGCAGACCTCTTTTATACAAGATTGCTATAAACTTTCAACTTGTAAGAATGTGATATATGCAAAGTTTAATAAAGGGAAGCACAGTAAAAATGTATGTATATATTATTAACTATGATCATCATGCTGTACATTAGATCCCCAGAACTTTTTCATATTATAGTTGCAAGTTTGTACCCTTTGACCACCTTATTCCACCCCAGGTTCACCTCTTGTCAACTCAACTCTAAGTTTCCATTAGTTTGCTTTTTCTTCAGATTCTGTATGTAAGGGATATCATAATACATAAATTAAAAAATATATATAAAATCTTTGAAATATTTCACTCAGTATAATACCTTCAAGATCCATCCATGCTGTTGTAAATGGCAGTATTTCTTAATTTTTCATGGTTCAGTAGTATTCCATAGTATATATTTACCATACTTATTTTATTCATTCATCCAAAAATGGATACTGAAGTTATTTCCATCTCTTGCTTAGAGTTAATAATTTTATAACGAACATAAGAGTGCAGATATGTCTTCAAAGATGTCCTCATGTCCATCCGTTCCCACTCTGGAATTCTATCAATAAGGTGAGAGTTCCTCTAGGTGGAAAAAAGATCTAAAAAGACTTCCCTTTCTCATGTAATTTCTGTACCCTCCAGGACACACCCACCTACCCCTTCCAGCGCTGTAATGAAGCTACAGCTGGTGCCAATTTGTGGAACTCATTAAAGGCTATTTTCTCTTATATACCCCCAGACCAAGTTCCCATGCTCCCTCACCTGATTTCCTGCACTCACCTCCCACCTTCACGTGCCTTTTACCAACCCCTTTGCCAAAAGGCAGCCAGAGTGACCTTTCAAAGACCTATCAGTTCCTGGCATTTGTCTCCATAGAAATCTGCACTGATCTTCTAACAAATTCTCAGTCCTCCAAAGGCATCCATAATCCTCCCATCCGTCTCTTCCTACCCTTCCAATTGACTGATGCCTGTTCTGCCCTGTCTTTCTGCCCTTCAACCACGCTGCCTCCCTCTTCCTGTGGAGACCCCTCATGGTGCCTGCCTCCAAGCACAGGTGATTCCCATTGATGGGAAGACCCTCTTCCTCTCCCCCGTCTCCCCACTCCAGTTACTCCCACTTATTCGTGAGCTCACAAGCCCCATGGTACACACTCTCCATGCAGCCTGCTCTCTCTTTTCTAGCACTGGCCTCCGTTTCTAGCTGTGGTTGTGTCACGGATGTCCCTCCCCAGCCTGCCTCCAAGCTCTCCGTCCGTTTAGCTCCAACACCTGACACAATGCCTGGCACGTAGTAAGCCCTGGCTAACTTCTAAGAGCCTCACTGAGGGACTGAAAGCGTTTTAAAAATGTCACCACGTAGGCTCCAAACTGTATGCAGAAAAAGCTTTGCCTGGTTTGACATTTTAGAGACGTATTCATCAAGTTAGATGTGTTCACTGACTTTACCTTGTAAAATTAAAAAAAAAAAAAGGACCTCTGTATCGCTTCGCATCTAACGAAGGCACATGTATACTATTAGACCACGTTATGAGCTTAATGGAAGAAGACAAGATTTTTTCGCTAAGAAAATATGTAAGACTGTTGAGGTCATGTGGGAGGAAATAGTCCGTTTGTTGGAGCATTGCTATCTTACTCTATCACAGCCACTAATAAAAATCTGACATGGGGTGAGTCAGAATTGTCTGTCGGAGATGAGTTAGATCTGGCTCATGTTCCTACAGACATGAAAGCCAGGAACGAAGAAACAGGCTTTGAAAGCCTGGGTTGAGGAGGCGGTGTGGTTCACTGCAATGAGCTAAGTGCCCAGGGCCACCGGCAGACATGCGGGCCTGTGTCCTTCCTTTGTTCTGGGGTCCGTCTTGCACCATGTGGTGAGGCTAACAGCTGGGAGCAGCTCAGGACAGGACCCGGTGGCATCTTACCTCTCCCACCTTCCTGTGGGCTCCAGTGGGCTCCAGTGGGCTCCAGTGGGTCCCAGGAGACAGCCTGCATTCCTTGCAAAGCCCAGTAGCACTGGGAGCAGAAACTGGGACCAAAGAGTGAGCACCCTGTTTGACAAGCTGGACCAGCCAACTCTTCTTCAGATGCAGGGGGAGTCCTGGCTTGCTGACTCCTCCCTTCTTCCTTTCCCCTTTCCTCCCTCCTTCCCTCTTCCCTTCCCCTCTCTCCTTCCCTGGTGGTGCCCTTTCCTGATGCCTACTTCATCCCTTTTCCTTTCTTACATGCCTGTCTTCTAGAGTTTCTTCTCTCCTCCCAAATACTTCCCTTCCTCTGAATCTCCTCTTTGGTCCCTTTGTCCCCGCTCTCTGCTCCTCCTCCCCTTCCCTGGCCCCTGTTCAGCTCCATCCAGACTGCAGGCAGAGCTGGACTAACATGCTCACTCGCTAGCTCAGCCACCCTCCAGAGAAGTCACTCTTCGGTGGCCACCTTCCTGACCCCCTGGTCCTTTCTCCACTTATTCAGCTATTGCTCTGAAGTCTGAGGAGGACAGAGCGGGGCTGCCGCAGAATCAGGCCAGAGGAGAAACCAAACCATGTGTCCACACTGCCCCCAGTACTGCTGCTCTGAGAGCTTTCGGAGTCCTCTACAGGATTAGGATTCAGGGGCTTCTTCAGAACCGGGAGTGAAAACAGCCATAGGTCAAAAGAAGAGCTATGGCCCCCACACAAAAATAATAATCACAAATGAAAACTAAGTTAACTCTGAAGTCCCAAAGTCGAAGAATTCCCTTGAATCTGTCACTAGAAAGCACCCAAGGCCTCACTCTCTGGGTTCTGGGTGCCCTGGGAATGGCAGGAGGCTCTGACCCCCTTCCCTCTTCATTCACTCCCAAAGAACGTCCTCTGAGGTGGTCTTCAAACTTCCTCTGAGAAACTGTCTGTGGGATCTGTAGGCCCTCGGCTGCTGGGACGAATGAGGGTGATGTCAGGACCTGATGGGCAGCTTTACCAGGAGATTGTGGCTTCTGGATGCAGTCCTCAGGTCCCATGGTCTGGGTGAGATCTAGGTCTTTGAGTGGAGGAGGACAGATGAGATTTCAGATTTTGAGTTGATTCTGGGATGATTAGTGCTTTGGAGGGCATTGGGTGAAGGTATTTTGCACACGGGAAGGACACGAATTTGGGGAGCCAGAGAGTGGACTGTTAAGAGCTGACCTCCATTTCCCCCAGAAACCTTGCTGCTGTCCTTATCTCTGGTACCACAGAACGTGACCTTATTTAGAACTAGAGTCCTTACAGATGCAATCACATTACAGTGAGGTCGTTAGAGTGGGCCCTAATCTCCTGTAACTGACCTCCTTATGTAAAGGGAAAATCTGGACAGAGAGTTGCCCCTACTGTCAGTGGTGGGCAGTGCATGAACTTCTAGAACCCTGACAGTAGTGGAAAACAGACTCAGGCTGGGCACTAGGTAAATGGGAGCTCTAGTGGAATTTCAGATGAAGATGCTGTGGACCTCGGCTTCCCAGGACATAGTGACATTAGGATTTCAAATTCAAGTCAGAGATGAAAGAAACATCTGGACTCGGTCCTCAGGTACACGCAGTATTCTGAACTGAGGCTAGAACCAGAGACCATTCTAATGAAAGGCCTCCACAGGTGGGCTCTCACAGGTGGGCTCCGACTCAGTTTCCTGTATATTCATTCATGAAATCGCTCTGCGGGTCAACATGCAGAACAAAACCATTTAATAAAAGTGACAATGAGGAGAGGAAAGGGATGCCAGAAGGCATGTGAATGTGGAGTGAGGAAGAGCCAGGGCGGGGAGGAAAACCTGAGAATCCCTCCCTGAGATCCTTGCTGCCAGGGAGGTCTGAGGGACTAGTTTCCACCTGGGATCCCAAGTCCAGAACAAAAGTGGCGGGGCCATGGCATGTGATGAGGGAAGGGGGTCCTCGCCCTCGCGCGTGGGGTTGCCAAACGATGGGGGCTATTGCGCTCGCTGGGGGGGGGGGGAGCACCTCGCGTGGCTCCGTCCCCGGCCCGACCCCGAGGGGACCCGGGTGCGGCGCGTCCTCCAGGGTGGTCCCGCTGCCCCGGGGGTCGCGGGAGGCTGGGTCCCGACACCCCCGCGAGCTCTTGGCCCGCGCTTTCTGCTCCAGGTGAGGGCCGGGCGCGGTGTCACTTTAGCTGCTCGCAGAGGGTCGTCCAGAGAAGCCATGGGGCGGGACGGGGCAGCGGGCCGCGGGAGCGGGACAGTGCGGCCTCAGGGGCTGGGCTGGAGCGCGGGAGTGCGGGGGTCCTGCAGTGCCTACGGGGCCGCAGCACAGCACAGAGGCGCTGCGAGCCCCACCACCGCCAGCCCCTCCACCTCCTCTCAGACTCTCCCCCGCGTCCTCTGCGAGCTCACTTCCGGATTCCGCAATTAACAAAGCCCCTTCTCCGGGCCGCCCCGGCCCTCGCCCCCCTCCCACTTCGTCATGAGGCGCGGGCCCGGGGCAAGGGCGCCGGCAAAGCCCCAGGGGCCTGCGAGCCTGGCCGGCGCAGGCGCTGAGAGGCCTCCTAGCCTGGCTCCCCAAGCGGGTGTCCGTGCGCTGCCTGGCTGCAAAAAGATCATCAGCCCTAAACCCCGGCTGCACTCTCCGGTCAATTCGCTGGCTTCCTGATTGGGCCCAAAGCCCGGAACCAGCTTCCCCAGCACAGGCCTGGGCTGAGATGCCTGCCCGGGATCTGTTTGAGCAGTCTCCTAGTCCCAAGGCAGGGTCTGCCATTGCATGATGGCACCCGCGAATCACTTCGACCTGGATGTTTGGGTTTTTTGTTTGTTTTTTTGGTTATTGGTTATTACATGACCTCCATGGTAGGTGCTCCACAAAGCGAGTGAAAAGAGGACGCCTGATACATACGCATATGGCCATTCTAGAAAAAGAGCTTGGGGTTCTCGTGGAAGCGCGGCATGGGTCCTTGCACTATGGTTTAATAGAAAAGGGATTATGCACCAACTTTCTTAAATAAGCATAGGTTGAAATCGTTTACTGAGAATAAATATTTAAAACAGTTATATTTTAACTAAATCTATCATCAATCAGAAATCTATTACACGAAGGTTACAGGCAATTTAAATGCAATTGCACTCTCTTCAGGGTTTTCAATAATCCCTGTCTGTCTTGGCACACTTAGCGGCCTCCAGCTAAAAACTCAGCTTTGAAAAATACAGAAAAGCAGCAAACGTTTACATACACTCTTGGTGACCAGATGCGTGCTTTGTGCCTCTCATCATCTCTTTCGTGGTTCTGAGGCCCTTGGCGCTCAGTAGTTTAGTGTCTTATTTCCTGGAATAGGCCATTGAAGAAATACCAGGCCCAGAGAAGAAGGTCCTGCTGGGTGTCTGAAGAAAATACAACGTTTTCGATGAAGTTTTCTGGGGAATTTGTTAGTGGTTTGGTCTGCTTCTGATAGGAAGGGAATTTTATTTTTAAAGATTTTATTTATTTATTTGATAGAGATCACAAGTAGGAAGAGAGGCAGGCAGAGAGAGAGGAAGAAACAGGCTCCCTGGTGAGGAGTGAGCCTGATATGGGGCTCGATCCCAGGGCCCTGGAATCATGACCCGAGCTGAAGGCAGAGGCTTTAACTCACTCTGCCACCCAGGTGCCCAAGGGAAATTTTTTTTTAAAGATTTTATTTATTTATTTGACAGACAGAGATCACAAGTAGGCAGAGAGCAGGCAGAGAGAGAAGTGGAAGCAGGCTCCCTGCTGAGCAGAGAGCCAGACATGGGGCTCAATCCCAGGACCCTAGGATCATGACCTGAGCCGAACGCAAAGGCCCAGTGAGCCAAACTCACTGAGCCTATCTGGTGCCCCAGGAAGGGAAATTTTTTTAAGAGTATTTTCTCTTTGAATCTATTTTGAGGTTTGGATTGTGGTTCTTTCTGAATTCTCATGAAGATGGAATTTCTTCTGAGGTTGGTTGTCAGGAAACGCATATCAAATCGACCTATCTTGTTAGCAATAAATAAATAAATAAATAAATAAAAGCTCAAGTGTTGGTATAAAGCTATTCAAAACCCCGAACTATAATTCATGTATCGTGGTCATTCTTTATCATATCAAACTGGAGAGAGGTGGCAGAAACACACTTTCAGGTTAATATTTTTACAAAGAAGATTGACTTATGAAGCTACTTTGTTATTTCCTTTCATTCAATTTCCCTGTACCTCCTTTTCTATGAATTTTAACAGTAAACCATCATTATTTTTATTGTTGGCACGTGAGAATTAGAGATCAATGCCCAAAGTGAAAGCAGAAGGCAGGTTTATTAAAGCAACAGCACACTATCTAATGGAGAGCATGTGGTATTCCATGAGTTGGAGCTGGACCACACTTTGTTTTGGGATTGGATGAAGAATATTTTAATCAGCAGAGAAGGTCAAAATGACAAAGTTCCAGGATCAGAGTAAACATATGGGATTAAAAAAGAAAAAATAAAAAAAAAAGATTTTTTTCAAAGGACTTTTTTTTTAAAAGTAATTTAAACAAAAGTCCTTTTTAAGAGACAGTTGGCTGTTTAAACCAAAAGTACAACTCACTGAGAGAATCGCCGCATTATTTATTGGGGTAGAAAGGACCTGGAATGTAGAAAGACCCATTCTGCAGAGGAAAAAATAGAATCACTAACAGACCTCATGCCTTGCACAGCCAGTGGCTAGAATTCTGCCTCATGAGACCCTGCACTAGAAGGCCGCTAGAACCATCTCAACTATGTTAGTCTTTCTTGGAAGCCAACAAGTGTTTGCCTAGTTAAGAGCAGGGTAACAATCAGTCACGTTATGTTATGTTTGTCGATATCTTTAAAAGCCTTGTCAAGTTCCTTTTTGAGTAACCCTCACCCCACCCTTAGAGAAAATTTATCTGTGGTTCACCTCTTTGAAATACCTCATTGTTGTTCCACAATACCATAGCCAAAAAAAAAAAAAAAAAAAAAAAAAAAAAAAAAGCTTTTTATTAACAAAGTGTTCAGAAGGGGGCGCCACTGTAAACAATGAGAGTTTTCGCTGCCAGGAGAATTTTGTTGCAGAAACAGCTGAAAGCAATCAGGTCAGACAGAGCCAAGGCCTGGAGGGATTTTTAAAATTACAAAAACCGAACCAAATCAAACCAAAACAAAAATCAAAACCAATGGCCAAGATTTCAAGTTTGCTACTAAATGTATGACATTCTCCTAAGACATGCGTGTGACTTGATCAATATATTTATATATTTATATTTGAAGAAGAAGGAACTATTTGATGCAGCAAATCCAAGTTGATTAAAAATTACGAGATATGGGGGCTCCTGGGTGGCTCAGTGGTTTAGACCTCTGCCTTCGGCTCAGGTCATGATTTCAGGGTCCTGGGATGGAGCCCCACATCTGGCTCTCTGCTCAGCAGGGAGCCTGCATTACCCCCTCTCTCTCTGCCTGCCTGTCTACCTACTTGTGATCTGTCAAGTGGGTAAGTAAGATCTTTAAAAAAAGAATTACTAGGTGTGAAATACATCGAGTGTATGGGAAGGAAAAAGATTTCAGCTGATCTGACTAGGAAGTGGTTGAAGCCTGAATTAAAGTGCTATAAAAAGAGTAAAGACCTGGGAAATATATGGGGAAAAAATCCCTAGAAAAACAGCAATAATAACTGGCTGCTCTTTATTGATCCAGATCCTGCGGTAGGCAAATAAGAGCTGCTTTTAGCCACAGGATGATCTCCATTTGTCTTCATGATCAGGCATTTCCAGCAATCCAGGCATGGGGCTCTGCACTAGAGCTGCAAATGCTGGGGGGCCCTCACTGTCCCTTTTCTCTTCTCAGGGAGACAACGGGCATGTCCATGGTGCAGTGTGACAGGCTTCACCACAGGGAGATAAAAGACTGCCAAGGGTAGGTTGGAGCTGGGAAAAGCCACTTAGGAACAGATTTTCAGGGGAGGTGATAGACAATGGCAAAGCGAAGAATGAGGATGAGTGTGTCAAGTTTCAAAGTGCCAGGAGTAGCATAGTGCATTCTGGAAACTACAGCAAGTTCATGACAACCGACAGCTGATCTGGCAGCATCACCTGGGGATAGAGGCTGAGCCCCGGGGTTAACACTGGGGGTGAGATGGTATGTATACTATGCCGAGGAGGTGAGGTACTAAACTGTGGGGACACAGGGAGCTACCGGAGGATTTCAAATATCAGAATCGTAACCATAATAGAGTATTTAATTGCATCCTAGCTTTCATCAAGTGTAAGATGCACTATACTTTATGTTCGACTAAGAAAGAGAAATGCTGTCAGTTAAACTAGGATATGTTATCAAGTGCAAGGTGAGTGCCACCTTAAGAGATATTAAAATGGGGGGGAGGACAAATCTTAGAACAAGTAAACTGTGGTACTAGAATAATTAAGAAATGTCGAACACTTGGATCAACTAAAAAGTGATTATTGTTTCCCATGTGCCACAAACTATATTAAGTCTTAGAACAAGAGACGTTCACATCTTGATGCCCCGCAGCTGTTAGACCCAAGGTACAGAGGGCAGTAGCCAACGACCAGCAGGCACCAAGTGCCATGTGCAGAATCTAAGAGCAACTGCCTTTGAGAGAGGAAACGGTTGAGAGTGGGCTTTCTGAGGTAGAGAATTACTAGCTGGGAGAGTAGGAAAATTGACACAGAATCGGAATTGATGCCCCTACATGACAGAGTTGGTGAAACTTCCCTTCTCAGAGATCTTGAGGCTCCTCAGAAATGTATTTTTCATTTTGGACGGAACATTCACGATAAATATGATCTGTTCGAGTTCCTGGTTCTCTCATCAAGACTGTTAGGCTTCACTGGCACAACAAAATGGTTTTGTTAGTCCAGGGTAAATCCTGACAAAAGCAAAGCACGGTATCTATGAAAAACTAACCACTCAGAAGAGAACAACAGATAAAAGGCCAGGCCGACCTGAACCTGCAGGATAGGTAAGGTTGTCCCAGCAACAGGGGTAGAGGGGAAGTGCCCATCTCCTGCTAGAAGAGCTAGAGAAGACCCCTTCCGGAGAGACCACCAGGAGAGGAGAGCAGTAGGTGCTGAAGATGAAGAATATTTTAATCAGCAGAGAAGGTCAAAATGACAAAGTTCCAGGATCAGAGTAAAAATATGGGATTAAAAAATAAAAAAAAAAAAAGATTTTTTTGAAAGATTTTTTTTATTAAAGGAATTTAAACAAAAGTCCTTTTTAAGAGACAATTGGCTGTTTAAACCAAAAGTACAACGCACTGAGAGAATCGCCGCATTATTTATTGGAGTAGAAAGGACCTGGAATATATAAAGACCCATTCTGCAGAGGAAAAAATAGAATCACTAACAGGCCTCATGCCTTGCACAGCCAGTGGCTAGAATCCCTTCCTCATGAGACCATTTTAAAAGCTCTACTCATAATGGAAGAGAAGGTGTCATTTCCCTGAGTAGGAAGCTACTCAGAATGTAATGCTATTGTGAATGATTGAGAAAGAAAATATTATTATAATTAAGCTACCAGGTTTCAATGTATTTTATTGTTGCTTAGAAAATCTTAGCATACCCAGACTTTCCAGAGATTTGATGATCCTAAGAGGAGCTGAACTCATGGACCAAAATAACTATGCACATAAAAAGTACAATTACTTACCTAAAAAAGATGATGTGGTTAACTTTATATGGCAATCCAAGTGTTATTGGAACAGAAATTTAAAAAATAGCTTAGGGGCGCCTAGGTGGCTCAGTGGATTAAGCCACTGCCTTCACTCAGGTCATGATCTCAGGGTCCTGGGATCAAATCCTGCATCAGGCTCTTTGCTCAGCAGGGAGTCTGCTTCCCTCTCTCTCTCTCTCTCTCTCTCTGCCTGCCCTCCATCTACATGTGATCTCTCTCTTTCAAATAAATAAATAAATAAAATCTTAAAAAAAAAGAATAACTGTACTTAAAAAAATAGCTTAAAAGGGGCACCTCGGTGGCTCAGTGAGTTAAGCTGCTGCCTTCGGTTCAAGTCATGATCTCAGGGTCCTGGGATAAAGCCCCACATCAGGCTTTCTGCTCAGCTGTAGCCTGCTTCTCTTTCTCTCTCTGCCCGCCTCTCTGCCTACTTGTGATTTCTCACTGTCAAATATATAAATAAAATATTTTTAAAAATAGCTTAAATGTATATGATAAAATAATGATATACATATACAAAGAAAAGAAAGATACTATACTGTGAATATAAATTAAGTGAAAATTGTTGAAATAAAGAATACAATAAATGGAGACTAAGATGAATATAGCTGTAAAATGAATAAGTGTGTTGGGAAAAACAAACAAACAAATTAATGACTTCTGCCCAAATGCAGCAGAAGAGAAAAAAAAGAAAGAAAATATTTAAATAAGTACTGAGCTAAATTTTGGAGAATTAAAGAAAGATAAAAGATACCAGACTTAAAATGATGCCAAACATGAGAAATCAGAAACAAAACAAAACAAAAGCCACACACACAAAAAACCACTCATACAGTGCGCCTGGGTGGCTCAGTGGGTTAAGCCGCTGCCTTCGGCTCACGTCATGTTCTCAGCGTCCTGGGATCGAGTTCCGCATGGGGGTCTCTGCTCAGTGGAGAGCCTGCTTCCTCCTCTGTCTCTCTCTGCCTGCCTCTCCAACTACTTGTGATTTCTCTCTGTCAAATAAATAAATAAAATCTTTAAAAAAAAACACTCATATAGGGACGCCTGGGTGGCTCAGTTGGTTAAGCAGCTGCCTTCGGTTCAGGTCATGATCACAGCGTCCTGGGATCGAGTCCCACTTTGGGCTCCTTGCTCAGCAGGGAGCCTGCTTCTCCCTCTGCCTCTGACTGCCGTTCTGTCTGCCTGTGCTCGTTCTCTTCCCTCTCTCTCTCTCTGATAAATAAATAAAATATTTTTTAAAAAACACTCATATATATTATGGTGTGTTTTAAGAAGGTCAAAAACAGAGAAGAGCATAAATGATGCCCAGGAGAAGAACAGATCACCTAAAATGTACAAGAATAATACTGACAGCAGAATTCTCAATAGTAATAGCATATAAAGGAGACAGCTGGGTGTTTGTATAGATGGAAAAGATATTTGAAACTTGATATTATACATCAAGCCAAATTATTGATTACATTTGAGAGCACAGTAAAAATACAATGAAGTGTGTTAGGTCTTAGAACATTTATCACACAGAGACACACATTTTAGAAAACTTCCTTGGAGGACAACTCAATTTAGATAGAGAAAACAGAATTATGTACTCAAAGGCACATTTTGAAGGAAGGATTGAATATAGTCTGCACTGCAAATATTCTTTAATCGTATGTTCTGAATTTCCTAAATTTAAGAAGTATTTGTTCAAATATTTATCTTTAAATAAACCCTAGGAGATTTTTTTCTTGGATTCTGGAAAATCAGTCCATTTGGATACAAATCTTTTTGTCACTGATGGAAATTTTGATAGCCCTTAACTGTGGAATGCCTAATGTATTGTTACAGCAATTGTGATTTGCCAATACATGGCTGATCTGTGTGTGTTGTTGTGTTTATTTTTATTTTTGATGGTTTTACAATTCTATGAGATTTTTAAGTAGACATAATTTTAATAAATTATGATTTGTTGAAATTTATCTGAGGTTATATATAATAAAATGAAATTTGTGTGAACTGAAGAAGTGCGTCTCCATTTTTTTTTTTTAAGAGTAGACTGGTCTTTAAAAATTGTCCAAAGAAGTACATTATATTCATTATTAAATTTGATAATATACAATAAAGTATTTATGGTCATATGGAACCATATCAAATTCTACTATTAATTCATATTAATAATTACCATAAGAGGAAAAGGCGATGTTTTTCAAAATGAAAATTAGTGTATTTTTCAAAATATGATATAGTGTTATTCACTGAACAGAGGGAACAAATGTCAAAGTTTAACACAGTTTACAGGATGTTTTAACATAAATTGAAATTTAAATCTGATCAAATTTCACAGTTTTAAGTAAAATGATAGCACTTTAAATCCTTGAAAAGTGGTAAGTGACCCAAAACATTGCTTAGAAAAACAAATTTAACACTACACTAGTCTGAGATGGTTAAGTTATGGTACAACTTGCCATTGTGTATCATCAAATGCTATATTTTTTCTTTTGGTCTTGTCATTATATTTTATTTTAGCCATTATGATAAGTGTGTAGTGATATCTCAGTGTCATTTTAATTGCATTTCCTTGATGTCTAATTATGTCAAATAATATTATTTTGATGTTTAATGCTCTGAGCTTTCTCAGTTCAAGACCATGAAGCCACTTAGGAAAAAAAAGTTGCAGACGCACTCATAGACCAACTCTTATTTAGAAATAAGAACAAACATTACTACCCATTCCAACAAAAAATAGATTTGTTATGCAGTAAGGATTTTATAAATTACCTGACACAACTTATATAGTAAGATGAAATGGGACAGGTGGCTTCTTGCAGCTATATACAACATCATTTTATGTGGGGAGCCATCCAGCAGATGCAAGGAGTCACGTAGACGGGAGTGCCTGAAAGATTGAGGAACTGAGAATGATTGGTTTAGGAGGATGTGGGTGCGCTCGTGGCTGACGCGTGAACAGCAACAGGAGCCAAGAGATGAACGCATGATCACCGCTAGAGAACAATAGAGTCCTGAACGGTTACATAAGAGTGCACGAGGACGCTGCATGCGCGGCATTCTGATTGGTTGGAAAGGGGGGCGTACGCACGTGCATATATACTGCTGTAAGTGCTTGGTGGGGGTAGATTAGAGGAGTAATAAAAGAAGCTTGCCACTCACCTCGTCTGCGGGTCGTTCTTGCGGGCCGAAAGCGACAATTTTAATTTCAATTTTCAGCATAATTTTTCCAAGGTATTCACAGAATATATATTTAATATAAATTGTGAACATTTTAAACTCTGTATATGGAAATTAATCAATTTTAAGTTTATAACAATCAAAATTAATGGAAGTTTATTTTAAATTAGTTAGCTTTCTCTGCATTGCAAGACAGAATAAGAAAAAAATAAACTCTGTAAAGTTTGGTAAGAAAAAAATAAACTCTGTAAAATTACTGGGGGTGCTTTATAAAGTGTTCGGTAACCAATCAAACTCACATTTTGGATTGAATGGCAAGTGATTTTTAAAATCTGGAACTCATTGTCAATTTCTTTTTCTTCACTGTGTCTTAAATGTGGAACAACAATGAGGTATTTCAAAGAGGTGAACCACAGATAAATTTCTCTAAGGGTGGGGTGAGGGTTACTCAAAAAGGAACTTGACAAGGCTTTTAAAGATATCGACAATCATTATAACATAACGTGACTGATTGTTACCGTGCTCTGAACTGGGCAAACACATGTTGGCTTCCAAGAAAGACTAACATAGTTGAGATGGTTCTAGCAGCCTTCTAGCACAGGGTTTCATGAGGCAGGGATTCTAGCCACTGGCTGTGCAAGGCATGAGGCCTGTTAGTGTTTCTATTTTTTCCTCTGCAGAATGGGTCTTTCTACATTCCAGGGTCTTTCTACATTCCAGGCCACTGGAGCCCACAGGAGGGTGGGAGAGGTAAGATGCCACCGGGTCCTGTCCTGAGCTGCTCCCAGATGCTAGCCTCACCACATGGTGCAAGAGGGACCCCAGAACAAAGGACACAGTCCCGCATGTCTGCCGGTGGCCCTGGGCGCTTAGCTCATCACAGTGAACTAGACTGCCTCCTCAACCCAGGCTTTCAAAGCCTGCTTCTTCGTTCCTGGCTTTCATGTCTGTAGGAACATGAGCCAGATCTAACTCATCTCCGACAGACAATTCTGACTCACCCCGTGTCAGATTTTTATTAGTGGCTGTGACAGAGTGAGATAGCAATGCTCCAACAAACAGACTATTTCCTCCCACGTGACCTCAACAGTCCTACACATTTTCTTAGCGAAAAAATCTTGTCTCCTTCCATTAAGCTCATAATGTGGTCTAATAGTATACATGTGCCTTCGTTAGATGCGAAGCGATACAGAGGTCCTTTTTTTTTTTTTTTTTTTTTAATTTACCAAGGTAAAGTCAGTGAACACATCTAACTTGATGAATACATCTCTAAAATGTCAATCCAGGCAAAGCTTTTTCTGCCTACAGTTTGGAGCCTACATGGTGACATTTTTAAAACGCTTTCAGTCCCTCAGTGAGGCTCTTAGAAGCTAGCCAGGGCTTACTACGTGCCAGGCACTGTGTCAGGTGTTGGAGCTAAACGGACAGAGAGCTTGGAGGCAGGCTGGGGAGGGACATCCGTGACACAACCACAGCTAGAAACGGAGGCCAGTGCTAGAAAAGAGAGAGCAGGCTGCATGGAGAGTGTGTACCATGGGGCTTGTGAGCTCACGAATAAGTGGGAGTAACTGGAGTGGGGAGACGGGGGAGAGGAAGAGGGTCTTCCCATCAATGGGAATCACCTGTGCTTGGAGGCAGGCACCATGAGGGGTCTCCACAGGAAGAGGGAGGCAGCGTGGTTGAAGGGCAGAAAGACAGGGCAGAACAGGCATCAGTCAATTGGAAGGGTAGGAAGAGACGGATGGGAGGATTATGGATGCCTTTGGAGGACTGAGAATTTGTTAGAAGATCAGTGCAGATTTCTATGGAGACAAATGCCAGGAACTGATAGGTCTTTGAAAGGTCACTCTGGCTGCCTTTTGGCAAAGGGGTTGGTAAAAGGCACATGCAGGTGTGAACACACCAGGTGGGAGGTGTGTGCAGGAAATCAGGTGAGGGAGCATGGGAACTTGGTCTGGGGGTATATAAGAGAAAATAGCCTTTAATGAGTTCCACAAATTGGCACCAGCTGTAGCTTCATTACAGCACTGGAAGGGGTAGGTGGGTGTGTCCTGGAGGTTACAGAAATTACATGAGAAAAGGAAGTCTTTTTAGATTTTTTTTCCAACTAGAGGAACTCTCACCTTATTGATAGAATTCCAGAGTGGGAACGGATGGACATGAGGACATATTTGAAATGTCTGAATATGTTCTTCGACATCTTTGCAAGTGACGAGGAGACCTTGACCTTAGGAGGCCTCGGCCTTCTTTGTAGCCAAAAAGATTTCACCTACAGATTTGGGTTCTCCCTTTTAAAGTCAAGAAGACAGTCCTTCCAAAGGACACCTCCTATCATTTTACGCTCTCATCATACCTCACTTGCTGGGATCTCCAAGACCCAGGTTGTGAGTATCCACTTTGGCCGGGCTGGTCTTGCCAAGAGCACCACCACAGGAAATCTAGAGCCTTTAGTGCTATTAATAACATCATCTAAGACTGTCTTTGCTGCCCTCATGGCCTCTTCCCACCATGACTCACTGAAGCTTTTTACACGTTGTATCCATTAAGCTATAGTTCCCAAAGCTCATCTTCTGTAGTGCCATTAATTTTTAGGGGACCAGGCAAACCTTAAACTTGTCCCCCTTAATTGGATCCCTGTGCCCCCACAATCTCTTTGAATGCCTTTCACCATGATCCTTGAATGAGCTCTGAGACCACTGCTCGTACCTAACACTTCTTGGCACCTTGTCTGTTAGGTTCTTGGAAGAGGAGGTGGCTATGGAGGTGAGTGGGGATGGGAGTGGGAGGATTTCTCCCTTCACTTCCTTTTTTGTTTTTTCAAATAATGGGTTTTGAGGGGGAGGAAAAGGTTAACCAGACCATTTATTTTCCATCTCCCATTGATAAAATGTTTACCACTCCCCATTGGAAGAATTAAGATCTTTCTTTAGAATCTCCAGGAAAATCTCCCAAACCCAGCCCACCACCATGTGGATTCAGCCATCTTCTGATTCACCTCCAGATTGTCTCCTCCTAACTACTCAAGCCACAGGTTAAGGGCGAAATATTCAATGCCCAAGCAATTAAGTGGGGAACACGTTTATGTAAGCAATTGCATGCAGCTCTGTATCTGCATACAGGGGGTCTCTGCCAAGCCTATCCAACCTCAGCAAAACAAGAAAAAGCCCCAGCGACCTGGGGGCATATATCATTCATTCATTCCTGTGTTCAACACTCATGGCGGACCCCACCGAGACAGTGGGAGAGCAAGGACGGGAGCAATCCTGGAAGCTGAAGTCTGAGGAGGATTTCAAATTCAAGTCAGAGATGAAAGAAACATCTGGACTGGGTCCTCAGGTACACACAGTATTCTGAACTGAGGCTAGAACCAGAGACCATTCTAATGAAAGGCCTCCACAGGTAGGCTCTCACAGGTGGGCTCCAACTCAGTTTCCTGTATATTCATTCATGAAATCGCTCTGCGGGTCAACATGCAGAACAAAACCATTTAATAAAAGTGACAATGAGGAGAGGAAAGGGACTCAAGAAGGCATGTGAATGTGGAGAGAGGAAGAGCCAGGGTGGAAAAACCCAGAATCCCTCCCAGAGATCCTTGCTGCCAGGGAGGTCTGAGGGACTAGTTTCCACCTAGGATCCCAAGTCCAGAACAAAAGCGGCGGGCCATGGCGGGAGACAAGGGAAGGGGGACCTTGGCACGCAGGCATGGGGGTGGCGAACAATGGGGGCTAGCGCGCCCGCTGGCGGGGGGCATCTCCGGCGGCGCCATCCCTGGCCCGACCCCGTGCGGACCCGGCTGCGGCGTGGCGTCCGGCGTGGTCCCGGTGCCCCGGGGGTCGCGGGAGACTGGGTCCCCACACCCCCGCGAGCTCGCGGCCCTCGCTTTCTGCTCCAGGTGAGGGCGGGGCGCGGTTTCAATTTACCTGCGCGCAGAGGGTCCTGCCCAGAAACCTTGGGGCTGGGAGGGGCAGCGCGGACTCCAGGGCTGGGCTGGAGCGGGGAAGCGCATGTGCAGTGAGTCCTGGGGTTCCGCCAGTCCCGACTGGGCCGCAGCACAGCACCACGGCGCTGCACGCCCCTCCCCCACCAGCCCCTGCACCTCCTCCCAGACTGTCCGCCACTTCCTCCGCGAGCTCACTTCCCCCTTCGGCAATTAGCAAAGCCCCTTCTCTGGGCCGCCTCCGCCCCCGCCCCCCTACTTCCTGAGGCGGAGGCCTGGGCCTGAGCACGGGGTGAAGCCCCGGGGGCCTGCGAGCATGGCCAGCGCCGGCACTGAGCGGCCTCCTAGCCTGGCTCCCCAAGCGGGTGTCTGGGCGCAGCATGGCTGCGAAAAGATCATCAGCCCTAAACCCGGCTGCACTCTCGGGTCACTTCGCTGGTTTCCTGATTGCGCCAGAAGCCTGGAACCAACTTCCCCAGCACAGGCCTGGGCTGAGATGCCTGCCTGCTATTTGAGCAGTCTCCTGGTCTCCAGGCAGGGTCTGCCTTTGCATGATGGCAGGCGCGAATCACTTCGACCTGGATGTTTGGGGTTTTTGTTTGTTTTTTGGTCATTGGTTATTATATGACCTCCATGGTAGGTGCTCCACAAAGCGACTGAAGAGGACGCCTGATATATACATATACGCATATGGCCATTCCAGAAAAAGAGCTTGGGGTTCTCACAGAAGCGTGGCATTGGTCCTTGCACTATGGTTTAATAGAAAAGGGATTATGCACCAATTTACTTAAATGAGCATAGGTTTAAATCGTTTACTGAGAATAAATATTTAAAACAGTTATCTTTTAACTAAATCTATCATCAATCATAAATCTATTGCATGAAGGTTACAGGCAATTTAAATGCAATAGCACTCTCTTCAGGGTTTTAAATAATCTGTGTCTGTCTTGGCACATGAGAATGCAAAGATAGGAAATGGTTTGTAAAAGATCATATAATAGCTTTTACTATACGGTATCAGCAATTTATCCTAAAGGAGCGGCCTCCAGCTAAGAACTCAGCTTTGAAAAATGCAGAAAAGCAGCAAACGTTTCCATACCCTCTTGGTGACCAGAGGCGTGCTTTGTGCCCCTCATGATCTCTTTCGTGGTTCTGAGGCCCATGGGGCTCAGTAGTTTAGTGTCTTATTCTCTGGAATAGGCCATTGAAGAAATACCAGGCCCAGAGAAGAAGGTCCTACTGTGTGTCTGAAGAAAGTACAACCTTTTAGATGAAGCTTTCTGGGGAATTTGTTAGTGGTTTGGTCTGCTTCTGATAGGAAGGGAAATTTTTTTTAAAGATTTTATTTATTTATTTCACAGACATAGTTCACAAGTAGGCAGAGAGCAGGCAGAGAGAGAAGTGGAAGCAGGCTCCCCACTGAGCAGAGAGCCAGACATGGGGCTCAATCCCAGGACCCTACGATCATGACCTGAGCAGAACGGAGAGGCTTTAACTCACTGAGCCACTCGGGTGCCCCAGGAAGGGAAATTTTTTTAAGAGTATTTTCTCTGAATCTATTTTGAGGTTTGGTTTGTGGTTATTTCTGACTTCTCATGAAGATGGAATTACTTCTGAGGTTGCTTGTCAGGAACCGCATATCAAATCGAGCTATCTTGTTAGCCATAAATAAATAAATAAATAAAAGATCAAGTGTTGGTATAAAGCTATTATGCTTTTCAAAACCCCGAACTATAATTCATGTATCGTGGTCATTCTTTATCAGATCAAACAGGAGAGAGGTGGCAGAAACGCACTTTCAGGTTAATTTTTTTTTACAAGGAAGATGGACTTATGAACCTACTTTGTTATTCCCTTTCATTCAATTTCCCTGTACCTCCTTTTCTATGAATTATAACAGTAACCCATCATTATTTTTATTGTTGGCACATGCTTTGTGAACCATAAAGTGTACGCTATAAATGGGAGTGCTTTTCTTTTTTTGCAGTTTACAAAAAACTAATTTTTTTAAATTTATTTTTTATTGATTTTCAGCATAACCGTATTCATTCTTTTTGCACCACACCCAGTGCTCCATGCAAGCAGTGCCCTCTATAATACCCACCACCTGGTACCCCAAGCTCCCAACTCCCCGCCCCTTCAAAACCCTCAGATTGTTTTTCAGAGTCCATAGTCTCTCATGGTTCAGGTCCCCTTCCAATTGCTCCCACCTCCCTTCTCCTCTCTAACTCCCCATGTCCACGAAAAACTAATTTAAAACCATTCATCCACCAGAGTACCCAAAGGGCTCCCACATAAACTATCTGTCGTTACATTATGTCATTCTGCTTTCGCTTCTATTGCTGTCCAAACAATGTTTTAAAACATTCTTTAAAATGGGCCTTTTTAACAAGTTTTTTACAAAAGATTTAATTTATTCATTTGTCAGAGAGATAGCACAATCAGAGGGAGAGGCAGGCAGAGTGGGAAGCAGGCTCCTTGTAAGCCAGAAGCCTGATGGGTGACTCAATCCCAGGATGCTGGGATTATGACCTGAGCTGGAGGTAGACAATTAACCAACTGAGCCATCCATGTGTCCCTGAAATGGGCATTTTTGACATTTCCTGATAGCACCTACACACTCATGAATCTCAGACTCATGATATATGGGGCTAGTGGACTTGACAATCATGGAGTCAAGCATGCTGGATTTGACTCACGGGCCTGTCACTGTGAATTTGGGTGGCTTGCTAAACTTGCTACATAGAAACCCAAGCATGTAAGAATTTGCAGGATTGTGACAGTACAGTGGTATAATGTATACACAAAAATACCTAAACCAGTGTCTCTCACAAAGTAGGTCCAAATAGACCAGCTCCCTTCCTGCCTTCATTCTGTCCTTGAAATTCTGTCCCTTGGGAGAAGTTCCTACTGCCTTTGTTACAAGAAATGAATGATATTTACTACACTGTTGCTGCATAGCATGGATCAATACATTGACTGATAGTATTAACATACTTCTTGAACAGCCCATTGCCCCCCAAGCATCAAATAAAATGTCATGCTCTGGGGATACCAAAGTGAGAGGTCCCCAATTTTTAGGAGTTATGGACAGGAGAGAGATGCAAATACTGTGTCAGTGTAGAACCAGGGTAACTACTGTTTAAACCAGGAAGAGAATGTGTGTGGAAGAAAGGCACTGATGATGTATAAAGCCATTTGGCTGGATGTTGACTACCCTCAGACTGACAATTTTCCATGAAAGCTTCCAGGCAAATTTGAGATCTTTATTAGTGACAATATGGCTATAGCCTTAAGGGGAAGAAAAAAAACAAAAACAAAACACCAAAACACACATACACACAAACTGTTGGTCTTGTGTCTTTTCACAAATAATGACAGTTATCAGAAATTTTATCTTTAAATGGGGAAAACAGCAACGGAAAATGTATTTCATTTGATTCATCACAGAATATGGTGTTTTTGTTCATTTCACACCATTTTGGTTAAGTTTTATTTAAATTAATGCAATCTGAGATAAAATGTTAATATTCCTGAGGGTATGGACATTGTATACAAATGAACCCAGCTAAGTGGGCTCCTGGACAGGGTCTGAACTATTTATAAAAGTAGCTGGAGCTAAGTGGTTTGTTCCAGAAGAAGATAACGCCTTCCCTCCGTTGCATTTGCCTTCTACAGCCTAAGTGGGAGTTAATACGTTCGCTTGTCTCCTTAAATTTTGTCCAGAGTGTGTTAAAGCAATCATAGGGGACCTGGGTGGTTTTGCCATCTGCCTTCTCATAACAATGCCCCAGTTTTCTCCTGGAGAATCAACGTTCCCGCTTTCAGTCCATGCACTTAGGCAGCGGCAACTTCACACTGGCTCCTGACTCTAGCAGTGGCATGTCACCCACTAATGGCCTTTGAGAACATCACTGAGTGAGCCGTGAGTTTAGTCGATGCACCAGACCTTTGCTGGGTCGGTGAGGAGGTGGGTCTCTGAATAACTAGCCCGAGATCCACTTGTGTGTGGTGGAACAAATGAGCAGTGATGTGTTGGCCAGAGTGCCCATCCTAGAGAGCCCTGAATGCCATACAAAAGCATTTGAGACTATTTTTTCAGGCAACAGGAAGCCAGGAAGCTAGTTTTGAAAAGCAGCACATGAAAATGTGTGTTTTGGGAAGATTAGTCGGGCAGCTGTGTGTACGATAGGGTGGACGGAGGAGAGAACGCAATCCCTGAGTGCATTTAATCTTTATAATGCAGAGTAATTTATTATGAAGTTGAATTTGCATCCTTATCCAAACGTAAGGGAAACTCCTGTCCAAAACTGTAAATGTTTTTTGGTTGCCTTTATTTTTTTAAAGATTGTATTTATTTATATGACACAGAGAGAGATCACAAGCAGGCAGAGAGGCAGGCAGAAAGAGAGAGAGAGATGCAGGCTCCCGGCTGAGCAGAGAGACTGATGCAAGGCTCGATCCCAGGACCCTGAAATCATGACCTGAGCCAAAGGAAGAGGCTTAACCCACTGAGCCAGCCCGGTGCACCTGGTTGCCTTTTTAAGCATTCCTTGTCTCACATGAAGTGATTACAAATTTGCAGATGTGCATTAAAATGATGTATTCCAAAATGTTAACAGAGGAATTAAAAAACTTATTAAGTAACATATTATCATTTTTGTTGATTTGAAGCCTCTTTGACAAGGGACATAGCATTCTGGTGCATATATGTAAACATGAATAATTATTTTTTTAAAAAATCTTTATTTATTTGACAGAGATCACAAGTAGGCAGAGATAGGCAAAAAGAGGAAGGGGGAAAAAGGTTCCCCGCTGAGCAGAGAACCTGATGTGGGGCTTGATCCCAGGACCCTAAGATCATGACCTGAGCTAAAGGCAGAGGCTTAACCCGCTGAGCCACCCAGGTGCCCCTAAACATGAATAATTCTTAAAGGTTCCTCTACTCACTTATATAGAAGCCCTTTCCCAAACAGAAGTTTAAATCTCTCTTGGCTACTCCTATCAGCTTATTCTGAATTATTTTCCATCCAGAAGCATGAACTAGAAAACCACAGTTTTTACACAGTGTTTGGTTTTCCACCAAGAGAATCACAGACTTTGTGGTGATTCAGTGTGGTGTGTTGCTAAAAGCATTTCCAATGCTGTGGATACAAGAGGGTAGTGCAGAGAGGTAAGGAAACAGGAGAAAAGGTATGGCTCTCTAATGAGCACTTTATTCTAGAATTTTCCTCCAGCCTTGGGAGCTCACCACTCACAAGTGTGTGCTGGTGCCTTGATCTCCTGGGCCACAGTGCTCAGCACCTTCCAGCTGCTTTTTAGTGAATACATATGTAACAATTGATTTCTTGCCCCGGACTTTGAGAGAAAAATCTGTTCAGAGGGATGGACACTCTGAACCAACACCAGAAAACGCTCTCTGTAGTCTTCTTGTTAAATGAAAAAATAGGGTTAAACCACTTTTGACAGTCTACTACATACAGCAAAATGTAAATCTTAATTGAAATATGTCCTCTCAGCTGTGCTTAAGCAACTGAGTCCTGAGCTTTTCAGGTTTTCAGTCTGAAAGAGTACACCTCTGGTGCTCTGAAAGGGAAGAGAAAGGACACCCTGTTCTCCATATAAATTAAAGAAGAGAAATCTGTGCATTTAAGTGGGCCATATAAAATTTATCAAGCAATTATCTCCTAACTCCTTCCTATCCAAATTACCTGATATGCTCTCCCTACTCCTTTATACCACGTTACTGCCTTTTCTAGGATTCTGCCTCACATCACAACATGTCTTCTGTTATTTCCTTCTTGCAAGCTAGTTTTGTTTTCTCCATCTAAAAAAATCAACAATCATTGTGTATTTCAATTCCCATTTTACTCAAATGTATTGATTCTTCTTATCTATTACTCTTTTCTCATACTCAGTGTCTTTGTCTTTATGGGGTTTATACTTTGCTTTTCCACATCCTTTACTGCCATTATATAATCAAATCTAATAACTTCTTAGAGAAAGTTAAAAATTCCTGCATAGCCACACCTGAACACAAAGTCTCTGATTTTTAGCAAACCTATAAGATAGTCAGACATCCATTCAATTTCTTTTTTTTTAAGATTTTATTTATTTATTTAACAGAGAGAGATGACAAGCAGGCATAGAGGCAGGCAGAGAGAGAGAGGAGGAAGCAGGCTTCCTGCTGAGCAGAGAGCCTGATTTGGGGCTCGGTCCCAGGACCCTGGGATCATGACCTGAGCCGAAGATAGTGGCTTAAACCACTGAGCCACCCAGGCGTCCCTCCATTCAATTTCTTAACTGAGTCTCAAATGCATCCTGAGTTCTAACCTAAACCTAAGTTCTACTTCTTACACGTTGTTATATGACCAAATTCTTTCAGTTCAGTATTTTGTAACATTAAAATATTAATCAATTGATACTTTGTCTGTGTATTTCTATGAAAATAATTTGAATACTGTAGATTTATTGTTATATGTATAGATTTATAATCAAAGTTTCATCAGTTGAAGTTTTTGGAAATTTCAGATATAATGATTAACCTAAAATGATACTGCCTCAAATCCCTCTGATATCAAGGCCCAACACCTGATTATAGCCAAACCTGTGGTGGATAGTTCCATGGGAAATTGCAGTTACTTAACACTGATAGCATCTCATGTTCTCTCTCTCATTTTAGAATGTGTCCAATACAACCCAAAAGTGTAGGAGAGTTAATGTCCTCTGAGGACAGCTCTCAGTGAAGTTGAAATAAGAACCATAGATAAAATTGCCAGTTTTCGGGTCTTCATGAGGACAACTTAAAGAAGTTTCTCAGGACCTTTCAGCAAAAGCAAGCCTTCATTTTCTATCCACAACAATTATATCAACAATGTACCTCTTTGACAAAGTTGCTTCTTCACTGTATCACTTTCCCATTCTTTTCTACCTGGGATAATCTCCCAGATAAACTAACAGTACTCAAATCCTTTGTCCTACTCTTTGCTCTCAGGATAAATGGAGCCAAAAGACTTAGATTAATATCAAGTTCTGAATGGGATCTTAGAGCTATTTCTGTCCAGATTTCATAAACATAGGGACCTTTGAATTATCAGGCTATAAATAAGTTCTAAATGGAGGGGGCAAAAGCAAAAAGTAGAAATTTTTATGTTTGATTTTTAATCATGATTAATTGACTTTATTGATTATTAAAAATACTAACATTATAAAAGTGTGGATCTTTGTAAAACAATGTCATAATGTAAGAAATGAGTTGCATAGTCCTTTTGAGAATATTAAACCAAGTGTTCAGGTGCCATCTAATTTCTTGTTTAATCCAGAACTTTGGTGTGCATTATCTTGAGGAATAGGATTTTGAAGTCCAGACAGACTAACAGAAAACTGATCCAAATGTGTGTGTTTATATTTCTGCTTTTGTTGTAAAAATCAAAGTGTGATTGCTGGTTTAAAATGGTAAAACTAATAATGTTCATGGACTCTATTATAAATTTTCTAATTGTATGGGAAGAATCCGATAAACATAGAATTAATTGATTTGCAAATCCTTAAAGAGGTACAGGATCAGGTAGTGGTATGTTCTGATTCAACAGCATCATAATGCAGCATTTTATATGTGTGGCTAATGGATATTTTCATGAATGTTTGCTAGCTAGTCTGCCAATACAGAGAAATATTAGGTAGGGTAATTACTCACAGTTGTTTTTAATAAAATGAGAGAAAATTATCAAATGACACTAATAATAATAAACCTATAGCAGGCTAAATAATTCAATGATAATTACAAGTATTAATCTAGCTTTCTTCCCTGATTATGACTCTTCGCTCCTTTATCATAATGGGAGTAGCAGATTGTCTGCAATGAATTGTGAAAACCCAGCAGTGACTTTGGCAGTGAAGGCCTCCCATCAATTTTGATAGGTTAAAATGATTCTGGTTGGTCTTGAGCAAATGTGTCAATTTTTTTTTCTGTGTGTGTCATAAAAGAAAGAAGCAATAGTAAATTCTTGCTGTTATACCATGGAGCCAATAAAATCATACTGCCAACAAGAGGCTGTTGACACTGTAAGTGTTGTTAACTGTCTTGAAATACTAGGCCTGGAAATAAAATTCCAATATTTCACATAACCTCCTTTTTTTTTAAACAAAAAAGAAAAACAAAAGAAAAGAACTATACTGCTTACATTTAGGGCCCTGCTGTTATGTAAGTATTTTTGAACATGTCTACTGTAAGTGTATATATATATATTTTGTTTTTCTGTGCAATAAATTCATTTAGAGATAAATTTGGATTGCAAATTATTTTGGGGGAGGCATGGTATTTGTGGCTAGTCTTACAAGTAAAAAGGACTAAAAGAAAGAAGAAAAACATTTTTTATTACAGCATATTTACATCTGTCCAAAGTACTTATTTACTATAATACTGACTAATGTATAATACTGTACACAAAGAAAGAAGTTAAATGAGTTATAATTCAGTCGAAGTATAGCTGGCCATTTTAAAACTTACCACTAAATCTTTTTGGTATGAAATGTGATATATGGCAATCTGGTCCATTTCATTACATCAGGTCATTTGTATGTTCTTATTACCATTTTGATAGCATAGCACACTTTATAACCCAGACATTTTACAATGGAACTATGATGCATGTATTTTCAAAAGTATAGACATACATGAAGCTATGAGGTCAAAAAAGATGAATGTCCGTAGTACCATATAGACTCAACAAATAAAAGTGTCCAAGGCTCTGAGTGAGATTTATGAATATTGTGTAAGATTAGGCCAACATGTGGTTTTGATATGAATAATCTCTTCTTAAATTGGAATTACAGTCGTTGAGTCCAGTGTTGAAAAAGGCAGATAGATTTTAGCTATCTTTGCTCACTAGGGAAAATGGAAAAATGTTTAGTTTGGTCAGATTTTCACTTAACTTCTGAAAAATCTTACGTTTGAGAGAACCCTTCTGAAATAAGAATCCTTAAAGACATAACCCCTTTGGCACAAGTTTTCAAGAAACTTGTTTGATGCTGTAGACAATTATATGGCACACGTACTGTTCTAGATGTTTCATGCCGATAATATGTAAGCCATACCAAGGCTACATATAAATATAGAGATGTTCCTCAGCTTACAAGGGGGCTATGTACAGAGACACACATAAAAAATTGAAAATGCATTTAATACCCCTAAACTATCAAATATCATAGCTTAACTTAGGCTTATTTAAACATACTCAGAACACTTACATTTGCCTGCATTTGGGCAAAATCATCTTAAGTAATGCCTATTTTATAACAATGTATCAAATATCACATGCAATTTATTAAATATTACACTAAAAAAAGAAGAATGGTTATATATAGAATGGTTGTAAGAATATCAGGTGTTCACCCCTGTAATCTTCTAGCTGACTGGGAGCTGTGGCACACTGCCCCTGCCCAGCATCACAAGACGGCACCATACCACATGTCACTGGCCCTTTTTATAAAGACCCAAATTCAAAATTCAAAGTACAGTTTCTACTGAATCACTTTCACTTTCACATCATTGCCAAATATATCATAAGTTGCATCATTGGAAACCAGGAGCCATCTGATTTGAAAGTTAAATCACAGTCACCCATATACACACAAAAAAAGGCCTTCATGTAGGGCCATTTATGTATCTCTAAACAACATAGCATGACATATCAACGGCAAAAAATGGATGCGAAGGGGACAATTGCTTTGCGCCAGTACTCTGAGCAGTAACATACATGGCCTTACTCACCTAGCAGAACTCCAGAGCTAGCTGATGGCAAGGAATTTTACAAATGTTTGCTGAACAGCTTAAGCACTATTATTTTCTGTTTTATTTATCTGTTTTGTAAAGATATGTTAATTTATTTTATTGACTTATTACAAAACCAAATAATTTCCTCTTATTTAAGTGGCAGGTAAATAGAATTGTCTTTAATTTAAATCAAATGTCTTTTTAGGGAAAATATACTAAAAATTCTGAAACTTGTATTGCTTATGAATCTTTTATTGGAATCCTTATCAAGTTGTATTTTTCAAGTTTTTCCTAAATAATCTTCAATGAATTGAAAATATTTTTTGGATTTTATTCGAGGCTATTAACACACAATTTCACTTTGTTAAATATAGTGCTAAACGTTCAACCAAAACGTTGTGTGTGTGTGTTTTTTTTTCCACTACCACATCCTCCATCTACTGACTGGATTCTCTCCCCAACTAGCACATATATACCATTGTCTATCTTTAGGATAAGTAAGGGTCATCTTTTGTCTTTATTCTATTCCTCATATGCTTCTGAACTTGTTGAATTTTAATATAGTCACACCATAAGCATCACATATTTGATTCCCCTTTAAATAGTAAACAGTGCACAACCAGAGCATACCTTCAAAGCTATCAATAGACTTACTCTGATATATTATTTTTGTATTTGTGTAAATTAAAATAATTAGATTATAGAACAAGAGTTTCAGGTGGTAGGTGTTGTAAGTTTTACCCAAACTGATTTTGTCAAACTCGTTTTTGTCATCATATATGTCAAGTAGTTTTCTCAGGTTTATTTTTAGAATATCCTTGTATAATGAATATTTACACTGATATCTAGTATAAAAATCTTGCAATTTCTTTTAGAAACATTAAGATATTGAAAATCAGTCTATTTCTTTAATTCATTAAAGACATTTTTGGCTTGTTTCCAGTACTTTCTTACTGGTTAAAAAATGAATTTGAAGTAGTCTGAATTTCATTATTATATGGCACTTTCCCTTTGATGAATACAAAGTTGATATTCTATATTAGCTATCTGAGAAGAATTCATATTTTTAATTTTATTTATTTGTAAGAGTGAGAGTGAGAGAGAGCACAAGCAGGGGGAGCAGCAGGGTGAGGGAGAAGCAAACTCCCGGCTAAGCAGTGAATCGGTTGCAGAACTGAGTCCCAGGACCCTAAGATCATGACCTGAGCTAAGGGCTCAGGCGTTTAACTGACTGGGCCACCCAGGTGTCCCAATCTGAGAAGAGTTCTGCATGTTATTCCTATTCATATGAAGTTTAAAGTCTAGGTAATTAACTTAATATTTTAGTGGCTATTACATAGATAGCACTATTATCCAGGCAGAGAGTAAGAAAGAAATATTAAATCAACCATATCCTATGCATTCTAAATGAAAATAATTAATCAATCATAATAAATCCTTCTATTTATGGAATATCAACTTATAAGCTTTCCTCCATATGAACAATGCCAAATACCAGAATAAAGGGCCATCTAATACAAATAAAGGATAGAATTAAAGAATTCTGGTAAGCCATTTAATTTTGAAAAATGGTGCTATATTGTTGCTGAGTTGTGGTTTTCAGTTACATAATATCTGATAAGTGTAGAAGTAACATGAGTGTTATGTGAGATGAGAAATGGTATATAATTAAGATATTTTTAAAAGTACAGATAAATACAAATTTGTAAACATAGCATTATGGAGGAATAAAAATAAATGATAGCTACACACTCTAAAGTGAATATATCTTGGAAAGTTAATAGAGAAGTAAAACAAGGACAGTGCAAAAAGTATGGTACATTTTTATGCAGTTCAAACAAATTCTGTGAAACCGTAGATGGACTTAAAGATACTATTATGTATCAAATATTGTAAAAATTAAGTAAGGAAAGAGCAAACATAAAATAACCAAAGCATACAAACTTGGGTAGATACAATAGTTGTGATCATGTTCTACTTCATAAAGAGATGAGTTAATAGATAAATAGAAGTAACTAGACTTTTTAGAAGTTAATAAAACTTTGCCTGTTATTTCTTAGCTATATAAAATATATGGTTTTCTAACAAAAATGCTTATCTTAAAAATATTTAAAAATAAATTTCAGGCTACTCATAAGGTTATATTTACTTTCCCACTGAAGGAAAAGCTGGTTGTTGTAGTTGTAGTTGTTTGTTTGTTTTAGTCCCCTCCTAGTTTTTATTATTATAATGTGGAATGAGGAATGTTAGATTGAAAAGTTAGACAAAAATCATTACTTGATTCACCTCCTGGTACAGCAGATGGAACTCCTGAAAATATGCCCTTTTGCCTTACGGAAGTGTAACAGTTATGCTTACTTCTGAAACATACGTGGCGGTGGCCCTAAATAGTGACACCATAGTAAACATTTTGAATATTTGCAAGTAATTTTTATAGTCATAGGGCTCCAAAAGGCACTGCTGGTATCTTAGCAGGTATTTCAATAAAGCTAAAAGTTGCCTGACTGTTTAAAAATATTAACAAGGCACAAAACATGGCAGAAGTACTGTCCTCAGATATTTTTTTCCATATGCTCCTGATTCCAGACATGAAAGTTATTTTTTTAAATTTTTGTTATAAAAGAATTTCTTTATTTATTTGACAGAGATCACAAGTAGGCAGAGTCAGGCAGAGAGAGAGGAGGAAGCAGGCTCCCTGTTGAGGTGAGAGCCCGATGTGGGACTTGATGCAAGGATCCTGGGATCATGACCTGAGCCGAAGGCAGAGGCTTTAACCCACTGAGCCACCCAGGCGCCCGACAAGTATTTTTGATAGATATATATACAGTGTATTTTCCAGTTATAAGAAAAATGGTTCTGCTATTTTTAACCCTTTTAAAAAATTACATAATTTTTTTAAATTAAAATTTTATTTTTTAATGTTTTACATTTCTTTTCTTTTTTTAAAAGATTTTATTTATTTATTTGACAGACAGAGATCACAAGTAGGCCGAAAGGCAGGCAGAGAAAGAGAGAGAGAGAGAGAGAGAGAGAGAGAGGGAAGCAGGCTTCCTGCGGAGCAGGGAGCCCGATTCAGGGTTCGATCCCAGGACCCTGAGATCATGACCCGAGCCAAAGGCAGCAGCCCAAACCACTGAGCCACCCAGGTGCCCCAATGTTTTACTTTTCAATATACTACTTAGAATATAAAACCTATTCTATTTGGTAACAAGTTTACCGTTTAAAAAATGGTAATTTTCTCATTGTGTCTTCCCCTCTCGTTGCTTCATTTTGAATAAAAAATTTCACAATAAACATAACTGATGCTTTCCTTTTGATAGTCCCTCTGTTGGTCATATTGTATATGAGCCATGACAATTAGTCTTCCAAAATTTATTGATGTTTGTTGATATGTTTTATCATAACTAATTTTCCCTCCCTTATCTAGATTCCCCAGCTTTCAGACAGGTGGACACTTCAATAAACCATACCCAAGGGATGTATCAAGTACTTCTTAGACATCTCTCAGATCCCTGAGGTCTCATTTTGCTTAATATTAACAAACTTATTTTAACGTTTATATGGAGAGGCAAAGACTCACAATAGTCAACATAGTGTTGAAGGAGAACAAAGACTGAGGACTGCCTTCAAAGTTTACCATAACGATGGGGCGCCTGGGTGGCTCAGTGGGTTAAGCCTCTACCTTCGGCTCGGGTCATGATCCCAGGGGCCTGGAATCGAGTCCCACATAGGGCTCTCTGCTCAGCAGGGAGCCTGCTTCTCCTCATCTCTCTCTCTGTCTCTCTACCTATTTGTGATCTCTCTCTCTGTCAAATAAATAAATAAAATAGTTTTAAATAAGTTTACCATAACGATAATTGTAAGCAAGATATTGTAATACCACAGAAAGACTAGATTAAAGGAACAGAATATATATTATCAATTATATTTTATATTTAATATAAAAGCAAAAGCAATACAAGAGAGCAAAATACAATCTTTTAAACAAATGGTTCTGGAGTAATGGTGAAGCTAAATGTAAAAATATAAAATAAAAATAAAATAAAATAATAAAATAAAATAAATCCAGGCAGATATCATACACTCTTCACAAAAATTAACTCAGATTGGATTATAAACCTAAACATGAAACATGTAGAAGCTAATATAGAAGAAAATTTAAATGACCTTGGTTTTGGCAATAACTTTAGCTACAAAAGCACAAGCACTGAATTTAAAAATGTCTACTCTGTGAAACAGAATGCCAAGAGAATGAAAAGGCAAAGCACAGACTATGAGAAAAAATTTGCAAAATACACATCTGGCAAAGGACTGTTAATCAAAAATACACAAAGACCCCTTAAAACTCAACAATGGGGGAAAAACCTGATTATAAATGAGCCAAAGACCTTAGCAGATACCTCACAAAAGAAAATATTACAGATGGCAAATAAGCATATAAAAAGATGCTTCACATCATATGTCATCAGGAAAATGCAAATTAAAACAAAAAAGAGACACCAGTACATACCCAGAATCCAGAACACTGACAACAGAACACGAAATGTTGGTGAGGATGTGGAGCAACAGGAATGTTCTTCCATGTCTATTGAGAATAAAGAATGGAAAACAACTTGGCAGTTTCTCACAAAACTAAACATATTCTTGCCAGATGATTCAGCAGTAGCAGTTCTTGGTATTTATCCAAAGAAGATGAAATCTATACCCACAAAGATGTCTATAGTAGTTTTATTCATAACTGACAAAAGCTTGGAAGCAACCAAGATATCCTTCCATAGGTGAAAGGTCAAATAAAGTGTAGTACATGCAAACAATGGAATATTATTTAATGCTAGAGAAATGAATTACCACACCATGAAAAGATATGGATATAAATATTTTTTTAAGATTTTATTTATTTATTTGACAGAGAGAGTTCACAGTAGACAGAGAGGCAGGCAGAGAGAGAGAGAGGGAAGCAGGCTCCTTGCTGAGCAGAGATCCCGATGCGGGACTCGATCCCAGGATCCCGAGATCATGACCTGAGCCGAAGGCAGCGGCTTAACCCACTGAGCCACCCAGGCGCCCAATATGGATATAAATATTTACTAAATATTTGATTTTAGGCTTCTACCAGTCTATCAATACTATTAGTATATTTTAACAGTGAATGCTCAGCATTCATGAATTTACCTAATAAAATATTTTGGGTTCAATATTTTAAATACTTCAACCTCTATGATTATATTCCTAATAATTTTGAATTGGGGTAAATAAACCTTAATTTTTTGTAACTTGTTCCTTATTGCAAAAGAGCTCAATGAAATTTTAGAAAATACAAATTTACAAAAAAAAAAAGTTTAGTTTACTATTGCCAAATAATTTAAAACTTTACCTTATATTAAAATACATATATTTTTCTAAATTTATTTATATGCTACTGAAACCAAAAACTTTAAGTTATACTTGATTTCATATCATGCAATCAATGCCAGAAATCCATCTGGCGATGACTTGTCTTAAATAGAGTTAAGATGGGTGTTATTACAATGCAAGATGGAAACAAAGATAGTATAACAATTGAGTATTACATAACTTTTCTGTTTTAATCAAGTTACTAATCTACAAAAGGGTTTTATCGGTGACAGACTTGGGAATTTAACAAAACTTTTAAACTAGCATGTGCGACTCATTCCTAGAAAACAACACAATCAATAACACTTTCTTTAGATGAAATCATGACTATTTCTCCATTTGAATGGAAAAGGTAGCAACCCCAATAAGTTTATTGAACATGAAAAGTTGAAATGCTATAATGCTCCTAAGGAATTAAATGATCCAGCCATGAATTACAAAAAAAGGATATAAATTACCAAAGTGTTTGTATAATTGGAATGTACAACTGCCCATTATCATTCAATAGTGTAGGCTTGTACAAGAACTCTATAAAAGAACTCCACTTCTAAACCGTGGAAAATATGTTCCCTTTCCCCCTATATACAACTATTAAGCCATTCATTTAGCTTTTAAAATATCCACTTAATACAGGCTTTTTACTCATTTGAACAGGCAGCAGGGCTCTATTCTTATTGCTTACATCTGAAGGATCGACTTCTAGCGTAAGAGGTAAATCCCATAAAGGAGCCCAATCATAACAACAAAATACAGTTTAGTGAGCCCTTACAATCTGCCAGCTACCTTTCTGAGAATACTTCAATTAATAAAACATATAAAATACCTGACCACAAAGAGCTTACATTCTTTTGAAATATAATAGTGAAATAAACCAATAATAGAGGGGCACCTCGGTGGCTCAGTCCATTGAGTGACTGCCTTTGGCTTGGGTCATGATCTCAGGGTCCTGGGATGTAACTCCCCAGCCGGCTTTCTAGGCAGTGGGGTGTTTTCTTCTTCCTCTGCGCCCCCTCCCAATTCTCTCTCTCTCTGTCTCCAATAAGAAAATAAACCAGTAATAGAATAATGATTGATGGTTGATGGTGATAAGTGTTACAAAGAAATACAAGAAAGGTAAAAGCCATTGGAGAATGCTGGGATGAAAGTTAATTTTATTTTGTGTTGGGTGGTTATATCTCATTTATGAGATGTTATTTGCACAAAGACCCAGGAAGTGAAGGAGGGTGTTATACAAATATTAAAGAAAAAGATTGCTCTAGGCAGAGCAAGTAAGTATATAGACTTTGTGTGAACAGCTGGTCTGTTACTTTTGAGGAAAAGCAAGGAGGCCAATGAGGAGTTCATAGTGGTGGAGAGAGGAAGAACGTATTGATGCATGACCTTCTAGTACATTGAAACGCCTTCAGTTTTTATTTAATATGAAAGGGGAAGATACCAAAAGACTTTCAACAGCAGAATAAAATCATCTGACTTGATTTTTAGGTTAAGTTGCTGTACCAAAATAAATTTGCAGGGAGAAAGGAGTGCAGTATGTGTGGAAGTGGGGTTATCAATCAAGTCAATAATTCAGGAACATACGATGGTGTTTTTAGCATGCTGGGTGGTAATAGAAGTGGTGATTTATGGTTATTTTTTAAAGATTTTATTTATTTATTTGACAGAGAGAGAGATCACAAATAGGCAGAGAGACAGACAGAGAGAGAGATGAGGAGAAGCAGGCTCCCTGCTGAGCAGAGAGCCCTATGGGGGACTCGATCCCAGGCCCCTGGGATCATGACCTGAGCTGAAGGTAGAGGCTTAACCCACTGAGCCACCCAGGCGCCCCGAGGTATGGTTTTTATTTTGTATATATTTTGATGGTGAATATTCTGGTTAACAGGATGGAGTATGTGCAGGACAGACAATATCAACATTTATTTTACCTGCACAAACAGAAGGGTGGAGTCTTCATTCCATGATATGGAGAGAACTCTGAGTTCAAATGTTCTTTCTGATTAAATGGCATAGTGATGATGAGGATTTAGTCAGACAGTGAAAGAGAGCAGTAAGCATAGTGTTAAGCTTTAAGACATTATAATACATTTGAACATCAAAAAACGTTGTGTTGGATCATCTGTTTATGTGAGTAAATAAATAAATAAAGCTTCCTGGGGTTCTGATAGAGGTAAAAAAGACTACTATATGATCCAAAGGGGCACGTGCACCAAATGTATATAGCAGCAATATCCACAATAGCCAAACTATGGAAAGAACCTAGATGTCCATCAACAAATGAATGGTATATATATATATATATATATATATATATATATATATATATATGGTTTTATACGATGGAATACTATACAGCCATCAAAAGAAATGAAATCTTGCCATTTGCGATGACATGGATGGAACTAGAGGGTATTATGCTTAGCAAAATAAGTCAACCAGAGAAAGACACTATTGTATGATCTCCCTGATATGGTGGTGCAATATGGGGGGTTTGGGGGATAGGAAAAGAGTAAATGAAACAAGATGGGATCGGGAGGGAGACAAACCATAAGAGACTCTTAATCTCACAAAACAAACTGAGAGTTGCCGGGGGGGGCGGTGGGGAGGGTAGGGAGAGGGTGGTGGGGTTATGAACATTGGGGAGGGTATGTGCTGTGGTGAGTACTGTGAAGTGTGTAAACCTGGCGATTCACAGACCTGTACCCCTGGGGATAATAATACATTATATGTTAATTTAAAAAAAAGAAGAAGAAGAAGAAGACTACTATAAATCAAATGCTATGGTTTTCAGCAAAGCGTGTGTAATCAGGCGTATTTTATTAAAGTAACCAAGTAAAATGATGGTCGAAAATTGGAATAACAGAAAACATAAAAATCAGAGATTTTAAAAAGAGATATGGGACAGTGTAGAGAATATAGTCAATGATATTATAATAGTGTTATATGGTGAGAGATGGTGGCTATATTTGTAGTGATCATAGAATAATGTATGGAGATATTGAAAACCTGAAACCAATGTAACACTGAATATCAACTATACTCAAATAACAAAATAGTAAAAATAAAACCTTTTAATTTAAAAAGATAAAAAGAGGGACAAGAAGTTGAAAAGTGAATTTCAAAAAGAGTAAAGATGAGGCTAAGACATACTCTGAACCTTGAGGAAAACACCATTTTGAAAATTCTTCCCATTTTGAGAAAACTCAAATGAATCAATACCATAAAAGAACCCATTTTAACTGAGAGATGTAATGAATGCTCAAGAAATAATTTTATGACAGGGTAATTCTTCCCTATGAAACAGCACAGGGAAACCAGGGGAAATACCTGGAAGCAAAATAAACTATACTGAAAATAAGAATTAGGAAAAAGATAAATGATGAAAGATGACAAAATTAGACATGCGACAGAGACCTAGTGAAGAGAATTTTTAGCTTGTGGTTTAATGTTTTTGAGGATAATCTAGAGTTCATAACTGCCTTGAGACAGGCTGGTTTTAGGCAGTTTAGGCAGACCCCTAAGACAGGCCTACTTTGGGCAGGTGGTGTGGGAGGAGGCTGTTGGGCTGGACAAAGACAAATCCAACCATTTGACTAAAGTGTCTATGAAGATGTTGAAGTCAGATGCAACAGAGAAAGACCTGTCAAACCTAATCTCAGAAACGGAGATGATGAAGATGATTGGACAGCACAAGGACACCATCAACCTGCTGGGTCCTGCACACAGGACGTTCCTTCGTACACTCTCACGGTATATGCCTCCAAAGACAACATACAAGAATACCTGCAGGCCCAGAAGCCTTCTGACCTGGAGTACTGTTACAATATCAACCACAATGCAGCAGAGCAACTCTCCTCCAAGGACCTGGTATCCTGTGCCTATCAGGCAGCCTGAGGCATGGAGTACCTTGCCTCCAAGAAGTGCATACACCAAGACCTGGCCACCAGGGAAGTGCTGGTGACAAAGGACAACATGATGAAGATCTCAGACTTCAGCCTTGCCAGAGGTATCACCACATCAGTTACTATAAAAAGACAACCAACAGTGGACTGCCTGTAAAGTGGATGGTCCCTACGGCCATGTTTGTCCAGATCTACATCCACCAGAGTGACTTCTGGTCTTTTGGGGTGATCCTGTGCAAAATCTTCACTCTGGAAGCCTCCCATATCCTGGAGTGCCTGTGGAGGTGGTTTTCAAGCTGCTGAAGGAGTCATTTGATGGATAAGCCAATAAGTGCACCAGAGAGTTATACACAATAATGAGTGGTGGCTGGCATGTGGTACCTTCAAGCTGCTGGTAGAAGACCTGGATCATACTGTGGCCTTGACCTCCAACCAGGAGTACCCGGACCTGTCCTTGGCCCTGGAATAACACTGTCTATGCTTTCCCAACACCCAAAGCTCCACCTGCTCCTCAGAGAAGAATTCCACCTTCTCTCATGTGCCATTGCTCAGGGAGGCCTATCTGTCCTGACACCCAGCCCAGCTTGCCAATGGTGTACTCAAATGACTAGTATCTTCTATTACTCCTGTCCAGATTCTGTCACAAGCTGTAACCCTTACCCCAAACCATCCCTGCCAGACTCACTGCCTTCTCCTTTGTCCCTTTCCTACTGGCAGGAGCCAGCTGCCTACCTGAGGCCTTCACCCCTTGAAGTTCACCTCTCTTCCCCTTCCTCTTCCTCCTCCTTACAACCTGCTCATGAAAGAAAGGCACAGAGAGGCAGGTACTTGCTCGTGGCTACTTCCTACCATCCCACATGTTGGACCAAGACCCTCCCTGGCATCTGGTACTGCCTGGATGTTGAGGGAGTGGGAGATGAGGCATGCCAGTGAAAGCTGTAGGAGCTTTCCTGTTTTGGTTTTGTCTGCTTAGCATAACATGTAAGACTGAGTTCTGGTGGCAGGGACCTAGTCCTTGGGGCTATAGCACTAGCAAGGGGACGTCAACTGCTCTGGGCCTTGGCTAAGAGCAACCCCTGCTCCAGAGATATGGTGCCAAGGGCTTATTAATTTTGATACTAATTTGCTTTGCTGACCAAATACCTGGTATCAAAAGATGGGAAGGCAAAGACTCGAAGCAGTGTTGTGACCATGGGGTCCAGCCCCAAACTATGAAGAAAACACAAAGTGTATAAATCTGAGTAAGTATATATTTACACACCTCTTTAAATAGGTTGTTATCAAAGATTTAATCAATGGGTAATATGCTCCTCATGGCTGGGAAGCATCAGTTGCCATATATTAAAAACAAAGAAAAGAGGTGTCAGGGTGGCTTCCTCCATAAGTGTCCCTTCTTTTCAGGTCAAGATCCCAGGGTCCTGGGATGGAGCCCCACATCAGGCTCTCTGCTCAGTGGGAAACCTGCTTCTCCTTTTCACTCTGCCCTGCTTATAGTTCCTCTTCCTGTCTCTCTGTTTGTCAAATAAATAAAATATAAAAAAAAAGAAACAAAATGTTTTTAAAAGTTCTTTTTTTTTTTTTTAATTTTCTAGGGGTGCCTGGATGACGCAGTTGTTTAAGCAGACGTTTGCCTTTGGCTGAGGTCATGATTCCAGTGTACAGGGATCCAGCCCTGCATGGGACTACTTGCACCCCAAGGAGCTTGCTTCTTCCTCTCCCTTTGCACGTGATTACCCCCGCTTGTGTGCTTACCCTCTCTCTCTCTCTCTCTCTGTCAATAAACAAAATAAAATCTTTTACTAAATAAATAAATAAATAAAGTTCTAAACCTACTTTCAGTTTAGGTCCCTTAAGAAAAATTGCTACTGATTCATTAAAAAAAAAAAAAAAGAAAAGATAATTTAGAAAGATGCTTCCAGAGCTAAAAAGCTGTTTTTTTTTTCAGGATTAAATATAGAAGTGCTTTATAAAGTAAAAGAAAAACTATGCTATATTAACACTAATCACACTATAATTTTGGTGGTTATATCAAGATAATGAAAAGTGATTTTAAAGCAAATTTCATTATCAGATATAAAGATCAAGTCAAAATTACAGAAGAGTAAAGGGATGGATTCATCAGGGAGTATAATAATGCTTGACTCTTAATACTTAATCATAGATTTGGGGATATATAGGGAAAAACTAAGAACAAAAATCATAACTTCTACCTTAGGATAGAAATGGAAAAAAGTTTCAACACCTTTATTTTAAAATTATATAGACAAATGGTCATCAAATTGGTAAGATATGTAAGACTTGAACAAAATTATCAAATAACTAGATATGCTTGATATTACAGAACACTCCCAACAACCGCAGACTACATATATCTTAAGCCATGATTTTCTTTGCAAAGGTCAACATTGATAATGTTCTAGTCATACCTCCGTGTACCAGGAAAGAAGTAGCATATTTCTTGAAAGACACAGCTATCAAAGCTCCATTGAGAAACCGTAAAGATGGAGAAGGGATTTGCAAATTATATATCTGATAATGGACATCTACTCTGATTATTAAAAAATGAATAAAAATAAAACACCTTACTAATAACCAAACAGAGTATCCAATTTTACATGTGAAGAAAATTATTGAAGAGTCATGTCACCCAAAGGATACGGATTCCTAATAAGCACATGACAAATTTCTCAACATTTAGACATTAAAGAAATACAAATTTAAATCATGAGACATGCTTACATATCTATTAGAATGGCTAAAATTATAAAGGCTAATTGTACTTCGTCTGAGCTAGATTGAGAAGCAACAAAAAATCTAAACTGTTGTTGGCATATATCATGATACCACCACTTTGGAAAATAGTTTGAAAATTTTTTTAATTGCAAAATATGTTGCAGTTACACAAATAGCCATTTTACTTCTAGGCATTTAACCAAGACAAACAAACCCTATGTTCATACAAGGACTTGTATATGAATTTCATAGCAGCTTTATTTTTAAGAATTGAAAACAGTGGAAATGTTCATCAATGTCCATCAATAGAGCAAAGACAAATTATGATCTATTCATTAAAGAGATTACTATTCAACATCAAAATGAACTATTTACAATTGCAGATTCTCAAAGTAATGATGCTGAGAAAAGAAAAGCCAGGCAATGAATAGTATATACTGTGTGATTCCATGACTATAAAAAAAAAAAACTAGAAAATACAAATTTATATATAGTCACAGTCTTCAAATATATTGGTGTGATTTTAGTGCCTTCTTCTGTACTCCCATAGCTTCCTACACTTGGATATCCGAGCATTTGTTACACCATGTAAAACATGAACTCTTTTTCTTTATTCTGTCTTACAAGAAAAAGAATCCTTGAAATTTTATGGACATTTGAACTCTCAGTTATTAGCAGAAATTCTATCACACAGTAAATTTCCAAATATAAAAGCCAGAGTTTTACAATGACTTCTAAGCTTTTACATGATCTAGCCACTCATTTAACCTCTGTGACCTCTTTCCCTGCTACTCTTCAGCCACTCACAGTGGGCTCCTTGCTATTCCTCAGATATGCCAGGCATGATCCACCTTATGGCCTTCAATATAGCCAATTCCTTTGTCTGGAGTGACCTTATTGCTGATAGTTCTGGGCAAATTCATCACCTTTCCATACCTTTGTTCAGTTGTCAGGTTCATTGTAACTACCCTGATCTTCCTATTAAAATTCTTAACTCCACATCCCCTGCCTAGCAACCTTGATTTTTCTCACCCTGATCGAATTTTTCTTTTTCCCCATTGTACTCATCATTTTTGAATACACTATGCAATTTTTATTAAGGTTTATAGCTTTTAATTTTCTCACCCTTTAAAATAAAAGTTCTACAAAGCCAAGTATTTCATTTACCAGTGTAGTCTGAAGTAATATCTGCCATATAATAGGTTCAGGAGACAATTGGTAAATTTCAGAAAAAATTAATGTTGAGAGTATACTGAATTTCATAAGTCATTTCAATATTTTTTTCCAAACAATAAACTATGTAAAACATACCTTAAATTTACTTTCAAAATATTATATAGCATATAATGGACAATATACATAAGCCTTAAAGAAACAATCATATAAATAACCATTTCATACCTACTTAAAAATTGCATATTACCACACTCCAAGATCCTCTCTGGATGCTCAAAAATAACCCTTCAAAGGAAATACATTTTTAAAAATAACAGATTTTTTGGCAAAGAATTTAATAAAATAAAAGTTTCATTCATCTATGTAGATCATAAAAATGTTTTTAATAAGCATGAAATTATAACTCTGAAGTGTGCTAAAATGAAACCACCTGCTAAGGGTGAGAGAACAAAAATAAACATCATTTTTCCAAATAAGAGGAATTTATTACCTTTGAATCAAAGCATGTGGATTTATTCAAACTGGCAATAAAGGAATATGGACACAGAATCCATAGAATGTCATATTTTAGATATCTAAAAGACTTCAAAGTGAAGAGTATACATTTTTTAAATGCTACATAATGCTACATAATGACAAGATGACAGGTTGTGACAAATAGCATTTTAAAAGCTCTACTCATAATGGAACAGAAGGTGTCATTTCCCTATAATTTTATACATGTCATTAATTTATTGTATCTGGATACAACATATTACCAAACAGATGTTCATCAAAGACTAAATCATTTTTAATGGAACATAATAATTTGAACCTACATCTATTATTAATTTTTTTCGATCTAACATTTATAGTCTCGCTAAACATTTTATCAGTTGTCGACAAATTAAAAAAAAATAAGATAAAAAGTCGTGTTTGGAAAAGTAGCTTTTCTTTGAAATTTGAATTTAAATAAAAATATTTGCTGGTATTTTTAAAACTTTAAATGTAATTTTATATCTATCTGACCTATCAGATGATATAAAAGTTTTGGAGAAAAGATGACATATTTTTTTTGATCTTGGTTGAAAGTATTAATAAAGAGCAACTGTTTGTATTATATGTATTGTGGTATCTTAGTTAATAAACAGGAATACCTGGTATAAAATATGTTTTTTAAAAAATTTTATTTATTTCCTTGACAGAGATCACAGGAAGGCCGAGAGGCAGGCAGAGAGTGAGGAATGGAAGCAGGCTCCCTGCTGAGAAGAGAGCCCACTATTGGACTTAATCCCAGGAACGTGGAATCATAACCTGAGCCGAAGGCAGAGATTTCAAGCCACTGAGCCACCCAGGCGCTCTAAAATATGTTCTTTTTTTATATAGAATCATAGTTCTTACCAAAATATGGAACTAGCTGGAACTGAATGCCTCCTTCAAAGTCAGCTCTGTAGAAATTATGCAAGTGTAATATAGAACTATTTCAGATATGAACCATAAACAAAGAAATGATGATAAATTCCTTAAAAGACTCAAAGTTGCTCTTGACTGGTATGTTTCAAGCTCTATTCCTGGTTTGAGGACTGGTTTTAACAGGCCTGTCACTGTAGAAATCAGCTGGATGTTTAGAGGCTATCAGAACTGTACAAAAACCTTGAAGGGGTAAAGACTTGAAAATTCTTTAGAGAGATTAGCTCCCTAAGGCATTATTCATCCACACATTTTCCTCCAAACAATTAAGGCTGATGGATGAGGGGCACCTGAGGGGCTCTCTCATCACGTGGGTGGTGGGTTAAGCCTCTGCCTTCATCTCAAGTCATGGTCTCTGGGTCCTGGGATCCAGCCCCACATCAGGCTCTGCTCAAAAGGAAGCCTGCTTCCCTCCCTGCTTGCCTGCCTCTCTGCTTACTTGTAATCTGTCTCTCTCTCTCTCTATCTCTCTCTCTGTGTCCAATAAATAAATAAAATCTTAAAAAAAAGGCTGATGGATGATAAATTATGAAAACTGCTCCCTCCAAATGATGCTTCTTCATAAGGATTTAAGAATTTAAAATATAAAATTGTAAGAATTTAAAATTGAAACTTGATCGTAGGATTTATGTTACAGGATAACATCAATTGAAGGCAGTTATTATTAGATTTGAAGTTTGTGATTATGAATTCTTGGCCTCATTAGTAAATTTACTTTAAATTCTCCCATGGAGTGGTGATTGGCCTTCAGTCTTTCATTGATGTACATCATTGGGTCAAATGAGATGTGTGTGCCCAGAACTATATATAATCTTCTTTGTATTTCACTGGAGATGGCATTTCTGAGTTTGGTCAATTGAATTTGGACAGATATTTTAATAGTCACTTCTAGAGTTGGCCCTTGAGAATATCTTCCTTTTTTTTTTTTCTCTTCCCGATTCTCCGAAAAACCCTGACTAATTCACATTATCACAGTGATATCACAATTCAAGTTTATCCAAACACTATAGCTACAAAATAGAAGGAAGCTACTCAGAATGTAATGCTATTGTGAATTATTGAGAAAGAAAACATTATTATAATTAAGCTACCAGGTTTCAATGTATTTTATTGTTGCTTAGAAAATCTTAGCATACCCAGACTTTCCAGAGATTTGATGATCCTAAGAGGAGCTGAACTCATGGACCAAAATAACTATGCACATAAAAAGGACAATTACTTACCTAAAAAAGATGATGTGGTTAACTTTATATGGCAATCCAAGTGTTATTGGAACAGGAATTTAAAAAATAGCTTAGGGGCGCCTAGGTGGCTCAGTGGATTAAGCCACTGCCTTCAGCTCAGGTCATGATCTCAGGGTCCTGGGATCAAATCCTGCATCAGGCTCTTTGCTCAGCAGGGAGTCTGCTTCTCTCTCTCTCTCTCTCTCTGCCTGCCCTCCATCTACTTGTTATCTCTCTCTGTCAAATAAATAAATACATAAATAAAATCTTAAAAAAAAAGAATGACTGTACTTTTAAAAAATAGCTTAAAAGGGGCACCTGGGTGGCTCAGTGGGTAAGCTGCTGCCTTCGGTTCAAGTCATGATCTCAGGGTCCTGGGATAAAGCCCCACATCAGGCTTTCTGCTCAGCAAGTAGCCTGCTTCCCTTCCTCTCTCTCTGCCTGCCTCTCTGCCTACTTGTGATTTCCCACTTTCAAATATATAAATAAAATATTTTTAAAAATAGCTTAAATGTATATGATAAAATAATGATATACATATACAAAGAAAAGAAAGATACTATACTGTGAATATAAATTAAGTGAAAATTGTTGAAATAAAGAATACAATAAATGGAGACTAAGATGAATATTGCTGTAAAATGAATAAGTGAGTTGGGAAAAACAAACAAACAAACAAATTAATGACTTCTGCCCAAATGCAGCAGAAGAGAAAAAAAAGAAAGAAAATATTTAAATAAGTATTGAGATAAATTTTGGAGAATTAAAGAAAGATAAAAGATAACAGACTTAAAATGATGCCAAACATGAGAAATCAGAAACAAAACAAAACAAAAGCCACACACACAAAAAACCACTCATATAGGGCACCTGGGTGGCTCAGTGGGTTAAGCCGCTGCCTTCGGCTCAGGTCATGATCTCAGGGTCCTGGGATCCAGTCCCACATGTGGCTCTCTGCTCGGCGGGGAGCCTGCTTCCTCCTCTGTCTCTCTCTGCCTGCCTCTCCAACTACTTGTGATTTCTTTCTGTCAAATAAATAAATAAAATCTTTAAAAAAAAACACTCATATATATTATGGTGAGTTTTAAGAATGTCAAAAACAGAGAAGAGCATAAATGATGCCTAAGAGAAGAACAGATCACATAAAATGTACAAGAATAATACTGACAGCAGAATTCTCAATAGTAATAGCATATAAAGGAGACAGCTGTGTGTTTGTATAGATGGAAAAGATATTTGAAACTAGATATTATACATCAAGCCAAATTATTGATTAAATTTGAGAGCACAGTAAAAATACAATGAAGCGTGTTAGGTCTTAGAACATTTATCACACACAGACACACATTTTAGAAAACTTCCTTGGAGGACAGGTCAATTTAGATAGAGAAAACAGAATTATGTACTCAAAGGTATTTTTGGAAGGAAGGATTGAATATAGTCTGCACTGCAAATATTCTTTAATCGTATGTTCTGAATTTCCTAAATTTAAGAAGTATTTGTTCAAATATTTATATAAACCCTAGGAGACTTTTTCTTGGATTCTGGAAAATCAGTCCATTTGGTTACAAATCTTTTTGTCAATGATGGAAATTTTGATAGCCCTTAAAAGTGAAATGTCTAATGTATTGTTACAGCAATTGTGATTTGCCAATACATGGGTGATGTGTGTGTGTTGTGTGTTTTTATTTTTATTTTTGATGGTTTTACTCTTCTGTGTGATTTTTAAGTAGACATAATTTTAATAAATTATGATTTGTTGAAATTTATCTGAGGTTATATAATAAAATGAAATTTGTGTGAACTGAAGAAGTGCGTCTCCATTTTTTTTTTTTTAAGAGTAGACTGGTCTTTAAAAATTGTCCAAAGAAGTACATTATATTCATTATTAAATTTGATAATATACAATAAAGTATTTATGGTCATATGGAACCATATAAAATTCTACTATTAATTCATATTAATAATCACCATAAGAGGAAAAAGGGATATTTTTCAAAATGAAAATTAGTGTATTTTTCAAAATATGATATAGTGTTATTCACTGAACAGAGGGAACAAATGTCAAAGTTTAACACAGTTTACAGGATGTTTAAACATAAATTGAAATTTAAATCTGACCAAATTTCACAGTTTTAAGTAAAATGATAGCACTTTAAATCCTTGAAAAGTGGTAAGTGACCCAAAACATTGCTTAGAAAAACAAATTTAACACTACACTAGTCTGAGATGGTTAAGTTATGGTACAACTTGCCATTGTGTATCATCAAATGCTATATTTTTTCTTTTGGTCTTGTCATTATATTTTATTTCAGCCATTATGATAAGTGTGTAGTGATATCTCAGTGTCATTTTAATTGCATTTCCTAGATGTCTAATTATATTATTTTGATGTTTAATGTCCTGAGCTTTCTCGGTTCAAGACCATGAAGCCACTTAGGAAAAATACAGTTGCAGATGCACTCATAGACCAACTCTTATTTAGAAATAAGAAGAAACATTACTACCCACTCCAACAAAAAATAGATTTGTTATGCAGTAGGGATTTTATAAATTACCTGACACAACTTATATAGTAAGATGAAATGGGACAGGTGGCTTCTTGCAGCTATATACAACATCATTTTAATTTCAATTTTCAGTATAATTTTTCCAAGGTATACACAGAATATATATTTAATGTAAATTGTGAACATTTATACTCTGTATATGGAAATTAATCAATTTTAAGTTTATGACAATCAAAATTAACGGAAGTTTATTTTAAATTAGTTAGCTTTCTCTGCATTGCAAGACAGAATAATCAAGAATTGGTAAGAAAAAATAATCTCTGTAAAATTACCGGGGTGCATTATAAGGTGTTCGGTAACCGATCAAACTCACAATTTGGATTGAATGGCAAGTGACTTTTAAAATCTGGAACTCATTGTCAATTTTTTTTTCTTCATTGTGTCTTAAATGTGGAACAACAATGAGGTATTTCAAAGAGGTGAACCACAGATAAATTTCTCTAAGGGTGGTGTGAGGGTTACTCAAAAAGGAACTTGACAAGGCTTTTAAAGATATTGACAATCATTATAACATAACGTGACTGATTGTTACCCTGCTCTTAACTGGGCAAACACTTGTTGGCATCCAAGAAAGACCAACATAGTTGAGATGGTTCAAGCGGCCTTCTAGCACAGGGTCTCATGAGGCATGGATTCTAGCCACTGGCTGTGCAAGGCATGAGGCCTGTTAGTGATTCTATTTTTTCCTCTGCAGAATGGGTATTTCTACATTCCAGGTCCTTTCTACCCCAATAAATAATGCGGCGATTCTCTCAGTGATTTGTAATTTTGGTTTAAACAGCCAACAGTATCTTAAAAAGGAATTTTGTTTAAATTTCTTTAAAAAAAAATTTCTTTCAAAAAAATCTTTTTTTTATTTTTTATTTTTTAATCCCATATGTTTACTCTGATCCTGGAACTTTGTCATTTTTATCTTCTCTGCTGATTAAAATATTCTTCATCATCAGTACCTACTGCTCTCCTCTCCTGGTGGGTCTCCAGAAGGGGTCCTCTCTAGCTCTTCTAGCAGGAGATGGGCACTTCCCCTCTACCCCTGTTGCCGGACCAACCTTACCTATCCTGCAGGGTCAGGTCGGCCTGGACTTTTATCTGTGGTTCTCTTCTGAGTGGTTAGATTTCATAGATACCGTGCTTTGCTTTTGTCAGGATTTACCCTGGACTATCAAAACCTTTTTCTTGTGCCAGTGAAGCCTAAGAAACAGTCTTGATGAGAGAACCAGGAACTCAAACAGATCATATTAATCGTGAATGTTCCATCTAAAATTAAAAATACATTTCTGAGGAGCCTCAAGATCTCTGAGAAGGGAAGTTTCACCAACTCTGTCATGTAGGGGCATCAATTCCGATTCTGTGTCAATTTTCCTACTTTCCCAGCTAGTAATTCTCTACCTTAGAAAGCCCACTCTCAACCGTTTCCTCTCTCAAAGGCAGTTGCTCTTAGAGTCTGCACATGGCACTTGGGGCCTGCTGGTCGTTGGCTACTGCCCTCTGTACCTTGGGTCTAATAGCTGCGAGGCTTCAAGATGAGAATGTCTCTTGTTCTAAGACTTAATATAGTTTGGGGCACATGGGATGCAATAATCACTTTTTTTTGTTGATCCAAGAGTTCGAACTTTCTTAATTATTCTAGTACCACAGTTTACTTGTTCTAAGATTTGTCCTCCCCCCCCCATTCTAATATCTCTTAAGGTGGCACTCACCTTGCACTTGATGACATATCCTAGTTTAACTGACAGCATTTCTCTTTCTTAGTCGAACATAGATGAAAGCTAGGATGCAATTAAATACTCTATTATGGTTACGATTCTGATATTTGAAATTCTCCGGTAGCTCCCTGTGAACCCACAGTGTAGTGCCTCACCTCCTCGGCATAGTATACAAACCATCTCACCCCCAGTGTTAACCCTGGGGCTCAGCCTCCATCCCCAGGTGATGCTGCCAGATCAGCTGTCCGTTGTCATGAACTTGCTGTAGATTCCCGAATGCACTGTGCTGCCTCCTGGCACTTTGAAACTTGACACACTCATCCTCATTCTTCGCTTTGCCCTTGTCTATCACCTCCCATGAAAATCTGTTCCTAAGTGGCTTTTCCCAGCTGCAACCTACCCTTGGCAGTCTTTTATCTCCCTGTGGTAAAACCTGTCACACTGCACTATGGACATGCCCGTTGTCCCGCTGAGAAGAGTAAAGGGACAGTGAGGGCCCCCCAGCATTTGCAGCTCTAGTGCAGAGCCCCATGCCTGGCTTGCAGGAAATGCCAGATCATGAAGACAAACGGAGATCATCCTCTGGATAAAAGCAGCTCTTCTTTGCCTACCGCAGGATCTGGATCAAGAAAGAGCAGCCAGTTATTATTGCTGTTTTTCTAGGGATTTTTTCCCCATATATTTCCCAGGTCTTTACTCTTTTTATAGCACTTTAATTCAGGCTTCAACCACTTCCTAGTCAGATCAGGTGAAATCATTTTCCTTCCCATACCCTCGATGTATTTCACACCTAGTAATTCTTTTTTTAAAGATCTTATTTACCCATTTGACAGATCACAAGTAGGTAGAGAGGCAGGCAGGGGGGGGGGAGCAGGCTACCCGCTGAGCAGAGAGCCCGATGTGGGGCTCCATCCCAGGACACTGAAATCATGACCTGAGCCGAAGGCAGAGGCCTAAACCCCTGAGCCACCCAGGGGCCCCCATATCTGGTAATTTGTTATCAACGAGGATTTGCTGCATCAAATAGTTCCTTCTTCTTCAAATATAAATATATAAATATATTAATCAAGTCACACGCATGTCTTAGGAGAATGTCATACCTTTAGTAGCAAACTTGAAATCTTGGCCATTGATTTTGATTTTTGTTTTGGTTTGATTTGGTTCGGTTTTTGTAATTTTAAAAATCCCTCCAGCCCTTGGCTCTTTTGACCTGATTGGTTTCAGCTGTTTCTTCATCAAAACTGTCCAGGCAGCGAAAACTCTCATTGTTTACAGTGGCACCCCCTTCTGAACACTTTGTTAATATAAAGCTTTTTTTGGGGGGGGGGTGGCTATGGTAAATGTGGAACAACAATGAGGTATTTCAAAGAGGTGAACCACAGATAAATTTCTCTAAGGGTGGGGTGAGGGTTACTCAAAAAGGAACTTGACAAGGCTTTTAAAGATATCTATAATCATTATAACTTAACGTGACTTATTGTTACCGTGCTCTTAACTGGGCACATACTTGTTGGCTTCCAAGAAAGACTAATATAGTTGAGATGGTTCTAGCGGCCTTCTAGCACAGGGTCTCATGGGGCAGGGATTCTAGCCACTGCCTGTGCAAGGCATGAGGCCTGTTAGTGATTCTATTTTTTCCTCTGCAGAATGGGCCTTTCCACATTTCAGGTCCTTCTACCCCAGTAAATAATGCGGTGATTCTCTTAGTGAGTTGTACTTTTTGTTTAAACAGCCAACTGTCTCTTAAAAAGGACTTTTGTTTAAAGTCCTTTAAAAAAAAAGTCCTTTAAAAAATTTTTTTTATCTTTTATTTTTAATCCCATATGTTTACTCAGATTGTGCAACTTTTTTCATTTTTACCTTCTCTGCTGATTAAAATATTCTCTCCAAAATGTCAATTATTTGCAGGTACTTGCACTGTAGACATTCTTTATATATTTTTTAAAAAATCCATTCACGATTCTTAGTGAAAATCCCGGGAATCTGAAAGACTTCCATTTGCTATTCATTGAACAGTTACTGTCTCCACTAAGTGACAGAGTTTCAGAGAACGTGAGCTCACAAGAGATGTAACCTTTTTTCCACTTTCTGCTACCATGTTCATTTCTATGTTACTCAGAGGAGCCTTCTTTGTAGAAGCATATTATCCAATCTTTTATAAAGCTGAATTTAAATTCTGTCCCTTCATTCCCCACAACGCTTAAAAAGCCAAGCAAATTTTTTTCCATTTTTTAAGAGCCCATAGATGGCATTTTTTTAGGGTTGCGTTTTTGAGTTTTCATCACTCTTTATGTTACTTCTACTTCACAGATAAACAATTGCTAATGACAATGTGAACTTCCTACAAATGTGCAATCAAAATCCCTAGGTACACATTACTGAAGTTCTTCGTTCTCTTTAAACATTATTTCTCTCTTGATATGCATTCTTGTTTTGTATTATATTGCATTATAAGTTTTTTTTTTTTAACAGACTGCATTTTTTAGAGTAGTTTGGGGTCAAAGTAAAATTCCCTTACCCCACATACACACAGCCTTCCCCATTATCAACATCCTGTACCACGGTGATAATTTTTCACGCTCACTGACCCTACACTGACACATCATTATCACCCCAAAGTCCACAGTTTACATTAGAGTTCACTCTTGGTGGGGCACCAGGGTGGCTCAGTGGGTTAAGGCTTCTACCTTCAGCTCAGGTCATAATCTCACGGTCCTGGGATCGAGCCCCAGACCAGACTCTCTGCTTGAGAGGGAGCCTGCTTTCCCCCAACCCCCGATTTCCCCGCCTGCCTCTCTGCCTGCTTTGATGCCTGTCAAATAAATAAATAAAATCTTTAAAAAACCTTTTCTCATAGAGTTCACTCTTGGTATAGTATCTTATGCATTTTGACAACTGTGTAGCGATATGTATCTAAAATATCATACATATCATACAGAACATTTTCACTGGCCTAAAAATCCTCTGTGCTCTGCCTGTTCATCCTCCTCCTCTCCTAACTGCTACAAACCGCTGACCTTTATACCATTTGCATAGTTCTGCCTTTTCTAGAAGGTCATATAGCTGGAACCTGGCAACATGAAGCTTTTTCAAATTGACTTCTTTCACTTATTATGACGGATTTTAAGTTTGTTCCATGTCTTTTCATTGCTTGATAGCCATTTCTCTTTATCGCTGAATCATATCCCATTGTTTCAATGGACCACAGTTTATCTATCCATTCTCCTCCTGAAGGACATCTTGGTTACTTCCAACTCTTGGCACTTATGGGTAAAGCTGTTACAAACACAGGTTTATATGCAGGATTCTGTGTACACAAAGTTTTCGCTCTTTGGGGTGAGTACCAAGGAGCACGATTGCTCGATCATATGGTAAGAATATGTTTAGTTTTGTAAGAAACTGCCCAACTGTCCTCCAAAGGGTAGCACCATTTTGGTGTTCTCACCAGAATGAATGAGTGTTTCTCTTGTTCCTCATCGTCAAAAGCATTTTATTTTGTCAGTATTTTAGATTTTAGCCATTCTAATAAATGTGTAGTGATATATCATTGTTTTATTTATTTATTTATTTTTTAAAAAAGATTTTATTTATTTGACAGAGAGAGATCACAAGAAGACAGAGAGGCAGTCAGAGAGAGAGAGAAAGGGAAGCAGGCTCCTGCTGAGCAGAGAGCCCAACGTGTAACTCGATCCCAGGACCCTGAGATCATGACCTGATCCAAAGGCAGTGGCTTAACACACTGAGGTATCCAGGCGCCCCTCATTGTTCTTTTAATTTACAATTCCTTAATTAGACATGCTGTGGATCATCACAGCATCTTTTCATATCATTATTGCCATCTCAATATCTTCTTCAGTGAGGTGTATGTTCCAGTCCTTGCCAATTTTTCAATCAGGTCATTCATTTTCTTGTGTTTGGGTTAATAAGTAAATACATAATAATAATAAATAAATAATAAATAAATGAATGAATTTCTTATATATATTATATATGTTATATATAGCATATTATATATATTCTTATATATTAAATAATACTTTATTAAAAATAAATTTACTAATGAGGCCAAGAATTCAGAATCACAAATACTTCAGAACTAATAATAACTGCCATCACTTGATGTTATTCTATAAGATAAATCCTACAATCAAGTTTCAATTTTAAATTCTTACAATTTTAAATTCTTAAATCCTTATGAAGAAGCATCATTTGGAGGGAGCAGTTTTCATAATTTAGCAACCATCAGCCTTTTTTTAAAGATTTTATTTATTTATTGGACACAGAGAGAGAGAGAAAGAGATCACAAGTAAGCAGAGAGACAGGCAAGCAGGGAGGGAAGCAGGCTTCCTTTTGAGCAGAACCTGATGTGGGGCTGGATCCCAGACCCAGAGATCATGACTTGAGATGAAGGCAGAGGCTTAACCCACCACCCACGTGATGAGAGAGCCCCTCAGGTGCCCCTCATCCATCAGCCTTAATTGTTTGGAGGAAAATGTGTGGATGAATAATGCCTTAGGGAGCTAATCTCTCTAAAGAATTTTCAAGTCTTTACCCCTTCAAGGTTTTTGTACAGTTCTGCTCTAGTTCCATCCATGTTGTTGCAAATGGCAAGATTTCATTTCTTTTGTAGCCTCTAAACATCCAGCTGATTTCTACAGTGACAGGCCTGTTAAAAACTGTCCTCAAACCAGGAATAGAGCTTGAAACATACCAGTCAAGAGCAACTTTGAGTCTTTTAAGGAATTTATCATCATTTCTTTGTTTTTGGTTCATATCTGAAATAGTTCCATATTACACTCGCATAATTTCTCCAGAGCTGACTTTGAAGGAGGCATTCAGTTCCAGCTAGTTCCATATTTTGGCAAGAACTATGATTCTATATAAAAAAAAAAAACATATTTTAGGGCGCCTGGGTGGCTCAGTGGGTTAAAATCTCTGCCTTCGGCTCAGGTCATGATTCCAGGTTCCTGGGATTGAGTCCCACAGTGGGCTCTCTTCTCAGCACGGAGACTGCTTCCATTCCTCTCTCTCTGCCTGCCTCTTTGCCTTCCTGTGATCACTGTCAAGGAAATAAATAAAATTTTTAAAAAAACATATTTTATACCAGTTATTCATGTTTATTAACTAAGATATCACAATACAAATAATACAAACAGTTGCTCTTTATTAATACCTTCAACCAAGATCAAAAAAAAATGTCATATTTTCTCCAAAAATTTTATATCATCTGATAGATCAGATATATATAAAATTACATTTAAAGTTTTGAAAATATCAGCAAATATTTTCATTTAAATGCAAATTTCAAAGAAAAGCTACTTTTCCAAACACAACTTTTTGTTCTATTTTTTTAAATTTTGTCGACAACTGATAAAATGTTTAGCGAGAGTATAAATGTTAGATCGAAAAAAAATGATTAATAGATGTAGGTTCAAATTATTATGTTCCATTAAAAATGATTTAGTCTTTGATGAACATCTGTTTGGTAATGTGTTGTATTAAGATATAGTAAATTAATGACATATATAAAATTATAGGGAAATGACACCTTCCGTTCCATTATGAGTAGAGTTTTTAAAATGCTATTTGTCACAACCTGTCATCTTGTCATTATGTAGCATTATGTAGCATTTCAAAAATATATACTCTTTACTATGAAGTCTTTTAGAAAACTAAAATATGACTTTCTATGGATTGTGTTTCCATATTCCTTTATTGCCAGTTTGAATAAATCAACATGCTTTGATTCAAAGTTAATAAATTCCTCTTATTTGTAAAAATGATGTTTATTTTTGTTCTCTCACCCTTAGCAGGTGGTTTCATTTTAGCACACTTCAGAGTTATAATTTCATGCTTATTAAAAACATTTTTATGATCTACATAGATGAATGAAACTTTTATTTTATTAAATTATTTGCCAAAATATCTGTTATTTTTAAAAACGTTTTTCCTTTGAAGGGTTATTTTAGAGCAATCAGAGAGGATCTAGGAGTGTGGTATTATGCAATTTTTAAGTAGGTTTGAAATGGTTATTTATATGATTGTTTCTTTAAGGCTTTTGTCTTATTTTGTTGTTTTTTGTCTTATTTTGTCTTACTTTGTCCATTATATGCTATAATATATTTTGAAAGTAAATTTAAGGTATGTTTCACATAGTTTATTTTTGGAAAAAATATTGAAATGAATTATGAAATTCAGTATACTCTCAACATTAATTTTTTCTGAAATATACCAATTGTCTCCTGAACCTATTATATGGCAGATATTACTTCAGACTACACTGGTAAATGAAATACTTGGCTTTGTAGAACTTTTATTTTAATGGGTGAGACAATTAAAATCTATAAACCTTAATAAAAATTGCATAGTGTATTCAAAAATGATGAGTACAATGGGGAAAACGAAAATTCGGTCAGGGTGAGAAAAATCAAGGTTGCTAGGTAGGGGATGTGGAGTTAAGAATTTTAATAGGAAGATCAGGGTAGTTACAATGAACCTGACAACTGAACAAAGGTATGTAAAGGTGATGAATTTGCCCAGAACTATCAGCAATAAGGTCACTCCAGACAAAGGAATTGGTATCTTGAAGGCCATAAGGTTGGATCGTGCCTGACATATCTGAGGAATAGCAAGGAGGCCACTGTGAGGGACTGAATAGTAGCAGGGAAAGAGGTCACAGAGGTTAAATGAGTGGCTAGATCATGTAAAAGCTTAGAAGTCATTGTAAAACTCTGGCTTTTATATTTGGAAATTTACTGTGTGATAGAATTTCTGCTAATAACTGACAGTTCAAATGTCCATAAAATTTCAAGGATTCTTTTACTTGTAAGACATTATAAAGAAAAAGAGTTCATATTTTCACATGGTGTAACAAATGCTTGGAGATCCAAGTGTAGGAAGCTATGGGAGCACAGAAGAAGGCACTAAAATCACACCAATATATTTGATGACTGTGACTATATATAAATTTGTATTTTCTAGATTTTTTTATAGTCATGGAATCACACAGTATATACTATTTACTGCCTAGCTTTTATTTTCTCAGCACCATTACTTTGAGAATCTCCAATTGTAAATAGTTCATTTTGATGTTGAATAGTAATCTCTTTAATGAATAGATCATAATTTGTCTTTGCTCTATTGATGGACATTGATGAACATTTCACTGTTTCCAATTCTTAAAAATAAAGCTGCTATGAAATTCATATACAAGTTCTTGTACGAACATAGGGTTTGTTTCTCTTGGTTAAATGCCTAGTAGTAAAATGGCTATTTGTGTAACTGCAACATATTTTGCATTTAAAAAATTTTTCAAACTATTTTCCAAAGTGGTGGTATCATGATATATGCCAACAACAGTTTAGATTTTTTGTCACTTCTCAATCTAGCTCAGACGAATTACAATTAGCCTTTTAATTTTAGCCATTCTAATAGATATGTAAGCATGTCTCATTATGATTTTAAGTTGTATTTCTTTAATGTCTAAATGTTGAGAAATTTGTCATATGCTTATAAGCCATCTATATCCTTTTGGTGACATGTCTCTTCAATAATTTTCTTCACATGTAAAATTGGATACTCTGGTTAAGTAAGGTATTTTATTTTTATTCGTTTTTTAATAATCAGAGTTGATGTCCATTATCAGATATATAATTTGCAAATCCCTTCTCCATCTTTATGGTTTCCCAATGGAGCTTTGATAGCTGCGTCTTTCAAGAAATATGCTACTTCTTTCCTGGTACACGGAGGTATGACTAGAACATTATCAATGTTGACCTTTGCAAAGAAAATCATGGCTTAAGATATATGTAGTCTGCGGTTGTTGGGAGTGTTCTGTAATATAAAGCATATCTAGTTAGTTGATAATTTTGTTCAAGTCTTACATATCTTACCAATTTGATGACCATTTGTCTATAGAATCTTAAAATAAAGGTGTTGAAATGTTTTTCCATTTCTCTTCTAAGGTGTTTTGTTCTCCAAGAAATTAAATGCATGATTATCACACAATTATAAAATACTTGTGTCAAGAATTTTTATTCAAAAATTAATAAGAGAAGCAGATATTAAAACTAGTTCACATGGTTATTTGGGATATAAGCAGAGTTGTGCAGCAGAAGTGCTCTGGGCCCATAATTTGGGATATAGAATTTATGTTTTCTAATGAAAACGCACTAACTTGCATTATTGTTAACAAGAATCTTGTGCATTACCATCAGTTTTCTACATTATAACCTCTTGCTCTAGAGTTTGTAAATAACTTTGTCAATAGCAAGCTAATAAACGGGGTGACTCCAATGGATTGAGATAATCTCCAGAGTTTCTGCTACATAAAGCCCAGGACTCCATTGAAAGGACACCTAAGAATTTATTTTGCCCAAAAATTTGATCATTTTTTTCACTGTCATTACCTATTTTCCAAACCTAGTCCTTTTGCTTCACCTTTCAGTTTGCGGACAACCCTGTATCTGACTGACTTGTTAATTCTGGAATGTCTTGCAGATTAATTTGCTTTCCAGAGGTGGTTCCTCTAATTGATGTCTAAGAACCCTAATTAGTTAAGAAAACTTGTTAAACATATTCATTGCTATTTATTATTATTATTATTATTGCTAATATCTCTATTATAAATAATTCACAAGGCCATCTTTCTGACAAAAGACAAAGAGTTGCCTACTGGTAGAAAAAGTACATTTGACTCTGTCAATGAAAGTGGTAAAGGGATTTGAGAAAATAAGGCAAATCACTGGAATTATGTGTTAAAACTTTAAATATTATAGACACATTTACTTAATTTCTAATACTGTTGTTGCTTATAATTAAATAAGATGTTTTCCATGAACCACGCTTTACAGCAAATATATTGTTTATACAGATTAAATTTTCATCAAAAGGGATGCCTGGGTGGCTCAGTTGGTTAAGCAGCTGCCTTTGGCTCAGGTCATGATCCCAGCGTCCTGGGATTGAGTCCCGCATCGGCTCCTTGCTCGGCCGGGAGCCTGCTTCTCCCTCTGCCTCTGCCTGCAATTCTGTCTGCCTGTGCTTGCTCTCTCGCCCACTCTCTCTGATAAAGAAATAAAATCTTAAAATAAATAAATAAATTTTCATCAGAAAATTGTAAGTGTATATTATTGTAGGATCATGATCAGCATTTTGCAGATGAGAAAAGTGAAATTTAGAAAAGTATGTCTCTTCAAATCCCTCATACAATATCTGGCCTGGATAGAAGGATGTACTATCACAATTGAGGAAGATAATTGAGATTACTTAAAATGATAAACTTTACTGTATAGGGTTTTTTAAAAGTTTGCCACAGATTCAGATTCGTTTAAAATATATATCTATTTTGTGCAAAGTGAATGCACTGAGAGGTAAAAAGAAAGTGATATATCAGTGCTACAAACTAATGGCTATAATATCATCACCTTATTTATGAACAATGAAACAGTGTGCAATATTTAAATAAATTTAAATAAATTCCTATTTATTTTATATAATTATAAATTAAAATAAATTCCTATTTATTTATTATTAAAGAAATTCCTCTTACAAACAGTATGTTTTGAAGGTTGCTAGCAGGAAAGTGTTGTACTACATGGAAGTAATCAGAAAATATGATCTTAAATTCTGCTTTCAAGGGCGCCTGGGTGGCTCAGGGGGTAAAAATTCTGCTTTCAAGAAGCTATAACAGTAAGTACTGAGCATTAGCTATTATATGCTATGGATGAATAACTGAAATCTGCATTTGAAACTAATGGTACACTATATGTTAACTAATTGAATTTTAAAAAGTTAATTAAAAAAAAACACTATTTTATGAAACAATATTCCCAACAGGCTCTTTTGCTTTAAAATACTCACTTTGTAATGAGAGTCATTACTTTTGTCTAGCCAATTCTTACATCACTGTTTATCCCTTCCCTGCTTTATCCCTTCCCAGTATCAAAAAAGGCTCACTTGGGTTTCCTAGAAGCCATGAGAAAGCTTGTAATAGATCTGGCTGGTTTTCACCAGCAATTTGACCACCATGTGCACAGGGAAGTCTATTGATAAAGGCTTTATTGCAATACATTGAAAATACATGGATGATTTTGAATTCTCTTTCTTGAGGTCTTGTTTCATGATAATAAATTTAGGGTGGCTTATTGGAATGGATGTTATTAACATATCTTCATAGTTCTAAGTACATGGAATTGTAAAATAGATGAATGAATGTGGCATTACTGACAACTGTCCTCATTTTGAAATCAAATTACAGTGTACTAAGATGAGGAAGCAAAGCAGATTTGGGATTATGAGTGAAATAATTTAAAAAAGTCTTAGGGGTATGATCAGACTATTGGGTAACTCAGTAGAAAAATGTCAACTGATTGAGATTCTGTGTTCCCTGATTTCAGAGAGAAGTTAAGATAAATAAGTAAAACGAGGAGACTAGGAAGCCAAACATAAGTGATAATTTTGTGCCGGGGTGTGTATACATCTGTTTATCTTCTTGTTTTACCACTAAGGTTGCTCCTAGAGGAGAGTTTAAATATGTGTTGGAGCTAATCTCTGTTGGATTACACAAGAAACCACATCCTACAGCTCTGCCTGAAACACCCCTTATGATTTCAATGTAATTTGGTTTTTGCATTTTTAGAAATAACAAAATACTTTGCAAACTCATCTACTTTATTACCACCACAAGTGAGTCAGCTGACTCCACATTTTAACACAGTGACAGTCACAGAGGAATGGAGGAATGAGTAGAGTTATCAATATATGTGCTTTTAAGAAGTGTGACAGTGTAGCAGCTATTTCCAGGAACCAAAACATGGGTCAGCAGCTGTGCAGGAAAAGTGATGGAATAAATGACTCATTTCAGAGGAGTTCTATAACATATTAGTTCTATAATGTATCTTCAGCACCCAATTACCCGCTTTGATCTAAAGATAAGGATTTACAGTTAAGGTCCCATTTATGATTTGACTGGTAGGGTCTGAATCATGTTTACTATTGTTTTGACTATTACTTGAAACCTAGAGAAGTACTTTGGATATGTGTTGTGTATTCTGTGAACATGTGCTATTTTTAGATTAGATAATTCCTGTCTCAAACCCCTGTTAATTTGTTTGTTTTTGTTTATTTGATAGTGGTTTCAGTAAATGGATATATCTGAAAAATTGCAAAGCCACTATTAAAATTAGTTATTATTATGTATAGCATGGAATTGCACATTCCTCCTTTGAATCCAACAGAGCTTCACGATATCCTTAACAATTTGGGAAAAACATGCTATTATTTTTCTTTATAAAATTTCTCCTGTCAGGCTGTGATGATGGTCATCAGCAGTAACTCCTCTGAAGGCTTTGTCAAAAGAGTTGAAAAAACTGGAAAGGTGTGAATGAAGCTGTTTGCTGAATATAAAGAAAAGAGCATTGAAATACAATTCACACTCTTACTTCTCCTTCTATGCTTTCAGATGTTTGACATTTGAAAATTTTGCTTCTAGAAGAGATGCCCTATATAATTCTTACTTTAAGGAGCAAGTTGCTTTTATAATTTTTTTTTATAATTCTACCATTCAAGTATTTCCATTTAAATTAATTTCAATACCATGTAAAAAAATCAAAAGTGCAACCAGTATTCAATTCTTGGGCTAAATAATTTTAGAAAGCTTTGTGTTATTGAACCTATGGGGTTTTTCTGTAGTTTTAACTCTTTCTTTCTGTGATTTTTCCCATTACTCACGTAAGTGACTGCAATATAACAGACATTGAGGATAAAGAAGGACTGAATAGAACAATCCTTGGCCTCATGAAGTTGAGAATCTAGCAAGAGAGTCAAACAATTCAATCATTCAGAGACAATTTATTGAGTGCCTGGCCTAAGATGAGCACAACAAAACCCCAGCCCAGAGGAATCATTTTAATGGGAGAGATAGATAATAGGTAAGCCAACTTTAAAAAGAAAAAAATCGTACTGGTTTTTCTTTAATAGTGATGCATATTTGAACTAAATAAGCACATTTTAAAAAGAGCAGTGATTGAGAAGAGGTTTTGTAACTGAGTGGTCCGAAAGGGGCTCCCCGAAAAAGTCTGTGTTGAACAGATTTCTGAATAATATCAGCTAGGAAGCTGCGTAAAAATCTCAGGGATGGGTGATTTTTCCAGTCAAAAAACTGTAAAGGCTCCAAAATCACAATACAGCTGTAAATAAAGTAGCCTCTGACAAAGAATGAGAAGAAATAACGAACCCAGGTTTGAAAGAAAAGGCACAACTTTCTATGGAATTCATATTTAACTAAAGCTCTAAAGGACAAAAATACAATAGAGCAAAATTCTGGTGATGCTGATATACCTAATGAAAGTTCATAAACAAGGTGTGGGTAGCAAAGAGTGTGTGGGAATGTTGGTAAGAACAGTGGGGAAGAGTCATCCCTGAACATGTTCTTAAATGAAGCAATTCTTGTGTTGTTTTAAAGGGTAAATTGGAGTTAGCCTAAGTGATTAGAGAAGGATGCCTCAGCTTAGGGAAGTTCAAAGCCATAAAGATGTGATAAACTACTGCAGAAATTTTCATGTATATTTGTTGTTGCTTCTAGTAATGGTGATCTAAAAACTCCTACTTAAGACAACTTAAAAATCCAGACAAAATAGCTTTTAAAGTTAAAAATATCAGAATGATTATAAAAATAAGTGAGGGATTACTGGGTCAAAATACGAAACACAATGAGAGTCTAGAGATATATGCCTGAAGCCATTTTATCTATGAGAGCATTTTAAACTTCTAAAACACTCTGAACTGTGTTTTTAATAGACACTTGATACTAGAGAAACAAAATTCAAAATCCAGCAGCAATCAAATTTGAAAACTTTGGTACAACCCAAATTTAAGTTGAGATCCCCAAAGCACAAGGAGAAGCAGAAATAAGACTATAGCCTACCTTGCCTTCTGTGTAAACTGAGAAAGTCAATCACTGAATTTGGAATATGATTGTCTTGTAGAGTCTCAGATATAAGAGAAAATCCTGCCAAGGAGGACCATACCATTATTATAGCTCTTAATTATCCCTACTCAATAAGAGTTTCAAATATAATGCCTTGAACATAGCAAAATGTAACAGAGCACACAGAGAAAAACCATTAACAATATTTGATAGACAAAATGGGATTACGTATGATGTTAAAATGATCAATAAAGATTGTAAAATGGCTTGATTACTCTGCTCAAAGAAATGAGAGGGGAAGCAAATTGAACAAAAAACTGAAACTAAAAATGATATTGAGAAAGATTTTATAAATGAATTAAATGGATACTCTAGAACTTTAAAGATATGACAGCTAATTTAAGATACCACAGGGGTGCCTGGGTGGCTCACTTAATTAAACCTCCAATTCTTTTTCCTTTTTTTTTAACACCTTATTTTTATTTTCTTTCTTTCATTTTGGCTCAGGTCATGATGTCAGGGTTGTGAAATAGAGCCCAGTGTTGGGCTCTGTGCTGAGCCTGGAGCCTGCTTAAGATTCTTTTCCCTTCTTTTTCTATCCCTCCCTATGCTCTCACTTGCTCGCTCGCTCTCTTGCTTGCAAATAAATAGATAGATAGATAGATAATAGACAAAACAAAATAAAAGCAGTTTATGAAAATAAATATAAAGATTTAGAAATGAAAACAAGTTCATAATAAAATAGAGAAGACCTACACAGCTAAAAGTTCATTCAGAAAATCTACTCTTCAAGAAATCAGTATGACACAATGTTAAGATATCAAAAGATTTGAGCATGTACTTTACAGAAAGGGTAATCCAAATGGCCACTCATATATAAAAACTGTTTATCTTTATTATGAATCTGGAATTCAATTAAATTAAATTAAAAATAAATGAAAACCTGGAATGACATACTATTACACACTTACCATATTGGGCAACAGTGAAAATGTCTTGCAAGAATGTGAAGGAATGACAGTGCACATAATAAAAACATATGAGGTAAGTTGGACAATATTTAGAAAACTTAAAAATTAAAAAAAAAATTTGGTCCATTCCTAGAAATACAACATGGAACTAAATGAATATTTTCACCAGGATATGCAAACAGATGATTATAGTTATTTCATTCATAATGGCAGATCAGTAGTGGTCTATTTGCACAATGTTACATTAAATAAGAGAGAATATTAACAAACTGGGAGGAGGGGCTAGGTTGTTATCATAAACAGATCTTCTATGGTGCTAATTATGTTCTATTTCTCAAAATCTTTAAGTTGAAAAAGTTTTCAAATTTACATCTAGATAGATAGATAGATGAATAGCTAGGTAGATGATAGATAGACAGATATCCCAGAAGCTGCAATGCTAGGCTAAGCCCAGGCTTTAAAGGGCTTTTCTATGCTCTACTAAATACTTTAAACCATTCATTATATCATAGCTCAGTGTTCAAATCTCCATTTGTTTCCTCAGTTTCCTAATATTTATCTTAAGGTGACCTGATCCAGACTTTTGATCACCTTTGTCTAAATATTTCTATTTTAACAAAGTCCTTTTGAACACTCAGAGACTAAAACTTAGAAAAATACTCTGATTGTTATCTCACTAGAGTGGAAAATATATAGTTACCCATTAACTAATGATATCCATGACATTTTTAATTCTTGGGAGCTTTTGGTTAAATGAATTTTTTAAGCTTCCTTTAAATGAAGCTTTAAACCATCACCACATGAATACAATTAAAGAACTAAATGAAAACAAGCCAAGTATTTACAGAGTAATAGAATGTGCAGTGGAAAGAGTACAGTTCTGAAATCATAAAGCCTAAATTAGTGTGATGCATCCTTACTAGCCATGTAATCATAAACCAGTTATCTAAATGTGTTAGCCTCAGTGTTTTCACCCATGAAATGGTGATGATAATACTTATTATGCAGAATTGTTGTGTGGATGTGATGAAGCATGGAGCATGAGAATCTCATATTCCATGCTAAAATGATAGCTATTTTTATACTTATAATAATTCTAATAATAGTAATTAAATTGTTCAAAATGATAATATTCATTTATATTGAGGCATTGTATTGACTATTCATAGACACATTTACCAAAATAAATTTCATTTTACTTTACCCCCTCTGAGGATATATATTCCCTAATTCAATATGAATCTCATTATGAATAATAATTATCATAATAAATACGCTGATTTTTCTTCTTTTTAGGGAAGTATCCTTTACTGTTGAACATAAAGAAACTTAAGCAAGTCTGTCTTATTCAAAATTTGCATGCTGCTTTCTTATGAAACTAGATGATAGAGTTGTATGAAATAAATTCATGCAGTTAAGACATTTATGTTTGGAAAACTGGGTGGTCAGTTTAGTATTTCAAAAGAAGATTTTAAATTTAAACCTTAAAACTGAGCTCTTTCAGCCTTATTTATAGACCATCCTTCATGCTTCCTAAGTACTCCTTCATTGTAAACTAAGTAATAGTTTTTGTCCCAGTGTATAGAACTAAAATGGATTTTATATTCTATTATTTCAGAGTTAGATGCAGTTTCTACTTCCTTACTTCCTTTTTTGAAAAATAGATTAATTCTACAAAAAGTTTTTTCCAGCTTTATTGAAAAATAATCGACATATTATAATTTGTAAATATAAGAAATGATTTCTTATAACATTGCAAACTTTTAACATTGTGTAAATTTTGTACAATTTGATAAATTGGCATACATCTGTATTGCAATATAATCTACATAAAAATGTTAATACATCTACTATCTCATATAGTTGCCACTGTTTTTTATGCATGTATGGTAAGGAATTTTAAGATCTACTCTCTTAACAACTTTTATGTATATAGTACAGTAGAGATAAACTTCAGAGGTCTTGTGGGTTTTGTTCCAGACCGCCTCAATAAAGTGATTATCTCAATAAACTAAGTCAAATTATTATTATTATTTTTTTTGGTTTCCCAGTGCAAATAAAAAATTATGTTTCCCAGTGCATATAAAAAATAAACACTATACTGCACTGTTCAAAAGCATTATGCCTTTAAGAAAAAACAAGGTATATACCTTAAGTAAACTAGTTCTGAGTTTTCAGTGGGTCATAATTACTGATCACAGATCACCATAACAAATACAATAAAAATGAAAAAACTTGAAATATTGCAAGAATTACCAACATGTGACAGAGAGACACAAAATGAACAAATGTCGTTAGAAAAATGGTGGCAGCAGACCTCTTTTATACAAGATTGCTATAAACTTTCAACTTGTAAGAATGTGATATATGCAAAGTTTAATAAAGGGAAGCACAATAAAAATGTATGTATATATTATTAACTATGATCATCATGCTGTACATTAGATCCCCAGAACTTTTTCATATTATAGTTGCAAGTTTGTACCCTTTGACCACCTTATTCCACCCCAGGTTCACCTCTTGTCAACTCAACTCTAAGTTTCCATTAGTTTGCTTCTTCTTCAGATTCTGTATGTAAGGGATATCATAATACATAAATTAAAATATATATAAAATCTTTGAAATATTTCACTTAGTATAAAACCTTCAAGATCCATCCATGCTGTTGTAAATGGCAGTATTTCTTAATTTTTCATGGTTCAGTAGTATTCCATAGTATATATTTACCATACTTATTTTATCCATTCACCCAATATGGATACTGAAGTTATTTCCATCTCTTGCTTAGAGTTAATAATTTTATAATGAACATAAGAGTGCAGATATGTCTTCGAATAGTGACTTCGTTTCCTTTAGATATATACCTAGAGGTGGGATTACTGAATCATATGGTGATTTTACTTTTAATAATATGAATAATCTCCATACTGTTTTCCATACAAATTTATATCCCTATCACAGTACATAAGTTCCCCATTTTCCCCAATATTTACCAAAATTTGTTAGTTTTAATTTTTTGGTTTTATATATTCTAATAGGTAGTAATATCTTGTTGTGTTTTTCAGAGGTAAACAACAACAACAACAACATAATGACTTTGCCCTGAGTTTTTACGTTGAGCACTTTTTAATGCTCCTGTTGGTCATTTATATAACTTTTTTGAAAAAAAAGTCTATTGATATCCTTTTGCTATTTTTTAAATTATATATTTTTTTCTATTTGTATCTGTTGGTTATTAACCTCTTTTCAGATATAAGATTTGTAAGTATTTTCTTCCATTCTGTGGATTGTGTTTTCATTCCCTTTTGGTTTTTTTTGGCAATGCAGAAACTTTAGTTTGATGTAATACCATGTATTTATTTTTGCTTTTTTTGCTTGTGTTTTTGGCCTGGTATCCAAAAAACTATTGGCAAGACCAATGTCAAGGAGAATTTTTCCTATGTTTTCCTTTAGGAAATTTAGTTTCATGCATCACATTTAAGTCTTTAATCTATTTCAAGTTAAGATTTATGAGTGATATAAGGTTCCAGTTTCATGCTGGTTTATGTGACTATTCAGTTTTAAATATCATTTATTGAACAGACTATCTTTACCCATTATATATGTTGGCCCCTGTCAAATATTAGGTGACTGTATGAAAGGATTTATTTCTGGACTCTCAATTCTGTTCTACTTGTTTACTGGTCTGTTTTTATGCCAGTATACTTTATTGTTTTGAGCATGAGGGCTTTGTAGTATAGTTTCAAATCAAGAAGTGTAATTTCGCTTCTTCATTCTTTCTCAGAACTGCTTTAATTATTTGTTGTCTTTTATGGTCTCATATAAATTTTAGGATTCTTTACTTCTGTAAAAAAAAAATATTGGATTTTTTAAAAAGATTTTTTATTTATTTATTTGACAGAGAGAGATGACAAGCAGGCAGAGAGGCAGGCAGAGAGAGAAGAGGTAGCAGCTTCGTGCTGAGCTGAGAGCCTGATGCAGGGCTCGATCCCAGGACCCTGGGATCATGACCTGAGCCGAAGGCAGCGGCTTAACCCACTGAGCCACCCAGGCGCCCCTAACATTGGATTTTTGATAGGAATTGAATTTACAGATGGTTTTCGGTAGTATGGACATTTTAACAATGTTAATTCTTACCATTCATAAATATGAGCTATCTTTCCATTTATGTCTCCTTCAAATTCTTTATCAATGTCATAGTTTATGGGGTACAGATCTTTCATCTTCTTAGTTAAATCTTTTCCTAAGTATTTTGTTATTTTTGATGCTATTGTGAATTAGATTGTTCTCTTTATTTTTTCAGATAGTTCATCATTAGAGTGTTAAAATGCTCCTGTCTTGTGCTTACTTTGGCAGCACATATACTAAAATTGGAATGATGCAGAGAAGATTAGCGTGATCACTGAGCAAGGATGACATGAAAAACTATTTTAAAAAAACGAAACAAAACAAAATTCCTGTCTTTTATATATTGATCTTGTATTTGGCAGCTTTATTAAATTTGTTTATTCAAAATTTTTTGTGAAGTTTTTAGGATTTTTTTACATGTAAGTTCATGTTATCCAAAAAAAGAAAATTTTACTTCTTCCTTTTTTTTTTTTTTTGGAGTCTTTTATTTCTTTGTGTTCCTTGTTTCTCTGGCTAGGACATCCAGTACTATGTCAAATGAGAGTAGTGAAAGTGGACACACTTGTCTTTTTTCTGATCTTTAAGGGGAAAACTTTCAAACTTTTTTGATTGAATATGAGATTAGCTCTGGGCTTGGGCTTGCAATATGTGTTTTTTCTTTAATGGATTTTTTAAATTATTTTTTAAAATTTTTTTATAAACATATAATGTGTTTTTATCCCTAGGGGTACAGGTCTGTGAATCACCAGGTTTACACATTTCACCGCAGTCACCATCACTCACCATAGCACCTGCTCTCCCCAATGTCCATACCCCCACCATCCTCTCCCAACACACCTCCCCCCAGCAACCCTCATTCTGTTTTGTGAGATTCAGTCTTTTATGGTTTGTCTCCCTCCCAATCCCATCTTCTTTTATTTTTCTTTTCGTACGCCCGAAACCGCCTATGTTGCATCTCCACTTCATCATATCAGGGAGATCATATGATAGTTGTCTTTCTCAGATTGATTTATTTCGCCAAGCATAATACCCTCTAGTTCCATCCATGTCATCACAAATAGCAGGATTTCATTTTTTTGATGGCTGCACAGTATCCCATTTTACATATATACCACATCTTATTTATTGATTGATCCGTTGAAGGACATTTAGGTTCTTTCCATAGTTTAACTATTGTGGACATTGCTGCTATAAACATTTGGGTGCATGTGCCCCTTCAGAATGCCACGTTTGTATCTTTAGGGTATATACCCAGTACTACAATCACTGGGTCATAGGGTACTTCTATTTTCAGCTTTTTGAGGCACCTCCATGCTGTTTTCCAGAGTGGTTGCACCAGCTTGCATTCCCACGTACAGTGTAGGAGGGTTGCCCTTTCTCCACATCCTCGCCAGCATCTGTCATTGACTGACTTGTTCGTTTTAGCCATTCTGAAAGGTGTGAGGTGGTATCTCATTCCGGTTTTGATTTGTATTTCCCTGATGCCGAGTGATGTGGAGCATTTTTTCATGTGTCTGTTGGCCATTTGGATGTATTCTTTGCAGAAATGTCTGTTCATGTCCTCTGCCCATTTCTTGATTGGATTATTTGTTCTTAGGGTGTTGAGTTTGATAAGCTCTTTATAGATTTTGGATAGATACTGGCCCTTTATCTGGTATGTCATTTGCAAAGATCTTCTCCCAGATAACTTCTGACAGTCATCTTTTGGCTTTGTTAACTGTTTCCTTTGCTGTGCAAAAGCTTTTTGATCTGATGAAATCCCAGTAGTTCATTCTTGCCCTTGCTTCCCTTGCCTTTGGCGATGTTCCTAGGAAGAAGTTGCTGCTGCTGAGGTCAAAGAGGTTGCTACCTGTTCTCTCCTCAAGGATTTTGATGGATTCCTTTCTCACATTATGCTTCTTCATCCATTTCCAGTCTATTTTCATGTGTGGTGTAAGGAAATGGTCCAATTTCATTTTTCTGCATGTGGCTGTTCAATTTCCCCAACACCATTTGTTGAAGAGGCTGTCTTTTTTCCATAGGACATTCCTTCCTGCTTTGTTGAAGATTAGTTGACCATAGAGTTGAGGGTGTATTTCTGGGCTCTCTATTCTGTTCCATTGATCTATGTCTGTTTTGGGGACAGTTCCCTACTATCTTGATGATGACAACTTTGTAATAGAGCTTGAGGTCTGGAATTGTGATGCCAACAACTTTGGCTTTCTTTTTCAATATTCCTCTGGCTATTCGAGGTATTTTCTAGTTCCATATATATTTTAGGATGATTTGTCCCATTTCTTTGAAAGCAATGGATGGGATTTTGATAGGGATTGCATTAAATGTGTAGATTGCTTTAGGTAGCATAGACATTTTCACAATATTTGTTCTTCCAATACAGGAGCATGGAACATTTTTCCATTTCTTTGTGTCTTCTTCAATTTCTTTCATGAGTACTTTAGAGTTTTCTGAGTATAGATTCTTTGTTAGGTTTATTCCTAGGTATCTTAGGGTTTTGCGTGCAGTTGTAAATGGGATTCACTCCTTAATTTCTATTTCTTCAGTCTTGTTGGTATAAAAAAATGCAACCAATTTCTGTTCATTGATTTATATCCTGACACTTTACAGAATTTCTATACAAGTTATAGCAGATTTGGAGTGGAGTCCTTTAAGTTTTCCACATACAGTATCATATCATCTGCAAACAGGGATAGTTTGACTTCTCTTCTGCCAATTTGGCAAAATTTGGATGGCTTTAATTTCTTTTTGTTGTCTGATTGCTGAGGCTAGGACTTCGAGTACAATGTTGAATAGCAGTGGTGATAACGGACATCCCTGCCGTGTTCCTGACCTCAGCGGATAAGTATTCAGTTTTTCTCCATTGAGAATGATATTTGCAGTGGGTTTTTCATAGATGGCTTTGATAATATTGATAATATGTGCCCTCTATCGCTACACTTTGAAGAGTTTTTTTTAAGATTTAATTTATTTATTTGACAGAGAGAGAGATCACAAATAGGCAGAGAGACAGACAGAGAGAGAGATGAGGAGAAGCAGGCTCCCTGCTGAGCAGAAAGCCCAAGGCAGGACTCGATCCCAGGCCCCTGGGATCATGACCTGAGCCGAAGGTAGAGGCTTAACCCACTGAGCCACACAGGCGCCCCCACTGTGAAGAGTTTTAATCAGGAAGGGATACTGCACTTTGCCAAATGCTTTTTCAGCATCTATGGAGAGTATCACATGGTTCTTGTTCTTTCTTTTATTGATGTGTTGTATCACATTGATTGATTTGCAGATGTTGAACCAACCTTGTAGCCCTGGAATAAATCGCAGTTGGTCGTGGTGAATAATCCTTTTAATGTACTGTTGAATCTTATTGGCTATTATTTTGGTGAGAATTTTCGCATCTGTGTTCATCAAGGACATTGGTCTGTAGTTCACTTTTTTGATGGGATCCTTGTCTGGTTTTGGGATCAAGGTGATGCTGGCCTCAGAAAAAAAAAGAGTTTGGGAGTTTTCCTTCCATTTCTATTTTTTTGGAACAGTATCATGAGAATAGGAATTAATTCTTCTTTAAATGTTTGGTAGAATTCCCATGGGAAGCCATCTGGTCCGGGGCTTTTGTTTGTTTGGAGATTTTTTTTTAAAGATTTTATTTATTTATTTGACAGAGAGAAATCACAAGTAGATGGAGAGGTAGACAGATAGAGAGAGAGGGAAGCAGACTCTCTGCTGAGCAGAGAGCCCGATGCGGTTCTCGATCCCAGGACTCTGAGATCATGACCCGAGCTGAAGGCAGCAGCTTAACCCACTGAGCCACCCAGGCACCCTGTTTGGAGATTTTTGATGACTGTTTCAATCTCCGTACTGGTTATGGGTCAGTTCAGGTTTTCTATTTCTTCCTGGTTCAGTGTGGTAGTTTATATGTCTCTAGGAATGTATCCATTTCTTACAGATTGTTGAATTTGTTGGCATAGAGTTGCTCATAGTATGTTCTTATAATTGTTTGTATTTCTTTGGTGTTGGTTATGATCTCTCCTCTTTCATTCATGATTTTATTTATTTGGGTTCTTTCTCTTTTCTTTTTGATAAGTATGGAAAGGGGTTTATCAATCTTATTAATTCTTTCAAAGAACCAGTTTCCTAGTTTCGTTGATTTGTTCTATTGTTTTGTTGTTGTTGTTGTTCTTGGTTTTTTGTGGTTTTTCTTTGTTTGTTTCTATTTCATTGATTTCTGCTCTGATCTTTATTATTCCTCTTCTGTTGGGTTTAGGCTTTCTTTGTTGTTCTTTCTCCAACTCCTTTAGGTGTAGGGTTATGTTGTGTATTTGAGATGTGAGAGAGTAGCGTGGTTGCACACGTCTGTCACTGCACTCCCCAGGAGCAAGTCTGGGGAAGGCGCAGCACTCGGCCCCCAGAGAAGAGAAGGAGCCGTTGGCCTTGTGGTCGGGAAAAGGACGGGAAGCAGGGTAGCCTGCCATGGCAGGAAGAGCAGGCCGGTGGCAAGACAAGTGTCACCCGCTCCCTGTGGGGAGAGATGGAAGCCTGGCTGCTAAGGAGACATGAGGGGATGACTAGGGCAGGGACGCGTGCTCCACTCTGAGGAAGGAGTGTGGGCAGAAGGCAGGCCTGTCCTGTGCCTCTGGTCCCAAGGGGACAGCATCTCCTTCACCACCTGTCCATAGGGCAGACTTGGGCTAGCTACCAGGCGCCATACCCGGAACTCGCAGAAACAGCACCCTCGAGAAACGGGCAGTCAGATGCCATCTTCCGCCAACATGTGACAGCGCTTACGGTGGCAGGGAGTTTGCGGGGTAGGAGTGGGGACAATCCCCCAATGCTCCCCATTCCAGTGAACGGGAGGTGTTCAGGGATCCTGTCTCCTCTCCTCTCCTGTGGGGAAGGCACTGGCCTTGTCCGCGAATCCGCCTGAGGTCCAGTGCCAAAGGCCAAGCCTTGCCTACACCGGGAGATGTTAGTGTGCATAGAGTGCCATCTTAGGCCACGCACCCTGCTGCAGGGTTTTGACTGTGTCTGCTTAGTTCGGCCTGGCAGGGTGAACCCAGGGCGCCAACATGGAGCCCGGGAATGCAAGGTCCAAGAGACACCAGCTCTCCCGCGACTCTTCTTACCTGATGCGACAGAGCGAACATCCAAAGCCTTTCGGAGGAAGCATCAGCGAAGTTGGGATCGTGCCAAGCTGAAAACCTCTGCGAAAGCTTAGATGTCGCTGAGAAATCAGAGTCGGTTCTGCGAGCTGCTGTTGCTGCTTGCCTGACCCTAGTATTCGCAGCATGATGGGAGAAACCAGCATGGAGCAAAATCCTCTATGCCTGGGCATCCCCTCTGCCTGAGAGAGAAGCACGGTTGCGCCTGGGGAAAGAACCTTAAGGAAAGGAATTCGTTTTTCACTGCGTTCCCAGGAGCATGTCTGTGGAAGGTGCAGCACGCTGCCTGGGGAGAAGAGCAGGAGCCGTTGGCCTTCTGGTCTCGAAACGGTTGCGAAGCAGGAGAGCCGGCCCTGGCAGGCATAGCGGCCGGTGGAAATACAAGTGTCACCCGCTCCCAGTGCAGAGAGACAGAAGCCTGACTTCTAAGGAGACAGAAGGGGATGAGTAGGGCAGGGCACGTGCTCCACTCTTAGGAAGGAGTCTGGGCAGAGAGCATGCCTATCCTGAACCTCGGGGCCCAAGGAGAGAGCAGCTCCTTGGCCACCTGTCCCTGGTGCAGACATGCGCTAGCCACCAGGTGCCTATGCTGAACTGGCAGAAACAGCTCCCTGAAATAACGGGGAGTCAAATGCCGTCTTCCTCCAGGATGTGGAAGCTTGGAGGAGGCACCAGGTTTAAGGGGAAGGAGTCGGCACAGTCCCCCAAAGCTCCCTAATCTGTGCATGGGACGAGTGCAGAGATCCTGTAGCCTCCCCTCTCCTGTGGTGAAGGCACTGGCCTAGACCCCGAGGCTGCCTGATAGATGGAGCATAAGGCAAAGACTAACCTACCCCAGGAGATGGTCATAGGCTTAGAGTGCCGTGCTAGGCCAAGCACACTGCTGCAGGGTTGTGACTGTGTCTGCTCAGATCGGCATAGCAACGTGAATTCCAGGCATAAACTCGGAGCTTGGGAAAGCAAGTCCCAAGAGGCACCAGCTCTCCTGCGGCTCTTCTTCCCTGCCACGCAGAGAGAACACCCAAAGCCTTTCTGAGGAAGCAGCAGCGAAGTGCTGTTCGCTCCAAGCCAAAGCCTCTGAGAGAGCACAGCATTCGCTGAGAAATGTTCTGCGGGATGCTGCTGCTTGCCTGAGCTGGCTCGCGGTGGGAGAAACCCGCATCCAGCGAAAGCCTCTTTGCCTGGGCATCTCTCCTGGGAAAGCACAGCGTTCCTTGGGAAATCAGAGTTTCGTTTGGGGATGCTGCTGCTGATTGCCTGAGGTAGTGTCTGCAGCTCGGTGGAAGATACCAGCATGGAGACAAATACTCTTTGCGCTAGCATCCCCTCTGCCTGAGAGAGAAGCCAAGTGTGGGGAAGGCGCAGCACGTCGCCGTCGGAGAAGAGAAGGAGCCATTGGCCTTGGGGTCGGGAAACGCTCAGGAAGCAGGATAGCCTGCCGTGGCACGAACAGCAGGCCAGTGGCAAGACAAGTGTCACACGCTCCCTGTGCGGAGAGATGGAAGCCTGGCTGCTAAGGAGACATGAGGTGACTACTAGGGCAGAGGCGCGTGCTCCACTCTTAGGAAGGAATCTGGGCAGAGAGCATGCCTGTCCTGAGTCTCTGGTCCCAAGGAGACAGCATCTCCTTGGCCACCTGTCCCTGGGGCAGACATGCGCTAACCATCAGACGCCTACGCTGAACTCGAAGAAACAGCTCCCTGAAATGACGGGAGTCAGATGCCGTCTTCCTCCAGGACCTGGAAGCTTGGAGGAGGCAAGGGGTTTAAGGGGAAGGAGTGGGCACAGTCCCCCAAACTCTCTAATCTGTGCACGGGCCGTGTGTAGGGATCCTGTCTCCTCCTCTCTCCTGTGGTGAAGGCACTGGCCTAGACCCCTAGGCTGCCTGAGAGCCGGAGCAAAAGGCAAAGCCTAACGTACCCCAGGAAATGGTCATAGGCATAGAGTGCCATGCTCGGCCAAGCACGCTGCTGCAGGGTTGTGACTGTGTCTGCTTAGATCGGCATAGCAAGGTGAATCCCGGGCGTAAACTCGGAGACTGGGAAAGCAAGTCCCAAGAGGCACCAGCTCTCCCGCGGCTCTTCATCCCTGCCACGCAGATTGAACACCCAAAGCCTTTCTGAGGAAGCAGCATCGAAGTGTGGTTCGAGCCAAGCTGAAAACCTCTGCGAAAGCATAGCCGTCGCTGGGAAATCAGAGTCGGATCTGAGGGCTGTTGTTGATGCTTGCTTTATCCTAGTATTTGCAGCACGATGGTAGAAACCCGCATAGAGCGAAAGCCTCTTTGCCCTGGCATCCCCTCTGGGAAAGCACAGCATTCTTTGGAAATCAGAGTCCGGTCTGAGGGATGCTCCAGTTTGCCTGAGCTGGTCTCCTCAGCACGGTGTAATAAACCCGCATGGAGCGAAATCCTCTAAGCCTGGGCATCCCCGCTGCATGAGAGAGAAGCGCGATTGCACCTGTGGAAAGAGCCTTAAGGAAAGGGATATGTTTTTCACTCTGCTCCCCAGGAGCATATCTGTGGAAGGTGCAGCAAGCTGCCCGGGGAGAATAGCAGGAGCCGTTGGCCTTCTGGTTTGGAAACGATTGCGAAACAGGAGAGCCTGCAATACAAGTATCACCCGCTCCCAGTGCAGAGAGACAGAAGCCTGGCTGCCAAGGAGATAGGAGGGGATGAGTAGGGTAGGTCGCGTGCTCCACTCTTAGGAAGGAATCTGGGCAGAAAGCATGCCTGTCCTGAGCCTCTGGGCCCAAGGAGAGAGCAGCTCCTTGGCCACCTGTGCCTGGGGCAGACATGCGCTAGCCACAAGGCGCTTACTCTGAACTCGCCGAAACAGCTCTCTGAAATAACGGGGAGTCAGATGCCCTCTTCCTCCAGGATGTGGAAGCTCGGAGGAGGCATGGTGTGTAAGGGGAAGGAGTGGGCACAGTCCCCCAAAGCTCCCTAATCTGCGCACGGGCCTAGTGGAGAGATCCTTTCGCCTCCTCTCTCCTGTGGTGAAGGCACTGGCCTAGAACGGGAGTCTGCCTGATAGCCGGAGGAAAAGGCAAGGCCTAACCTACCCCAGGAGATGGTCATAGGCATAGAGTGCCATGCTAGGCCAAGCACGCTGCTGCAGGGTGTACTGTGTCTGCTTAATTCGGCATAGCAAGGTGAATCCCGGGCGTAAACTCGGAGACTGGGAAAGCAAGTCCCAAGAGGCACCAGCTCTCCCGCGGCTCTTCTTCCCTGCCGCGCAGAGTGAACACCCAAAGCCTTTCTGAGGAAGCAGCAGCAAAGTGCGGTTCATGCCATGTTGAAAACCTCTGCAAAAGCATAGCAATCGCTGGGAAATAACAGTCAGATCTGAGGGCTGCAGTTGCTGCTTGCTTTAGCCTGGTATTTGCAGCACAAAGGGAGAAACCCGCATAGAGGGAAAGCCTCTTTGCCCTGGCATCCCCTTTGGGAAAGCACAGCATTCTTTGGGAAATCAGAGTCCAGTCTGAGGGATGCTCCTTTTTGCCTGAGCTGGTCTCCTCAGCACGGTGTAATAAACCCGCATGGAGCGAAATCCTCTATGCCTGGGCATCCCCTCTGCCTGAGAGAGAAGCGCGGTTGCGCCTGTGGAAAGAGCCTTAAGGAAAGGAACACGTTTTTCACTGCGGTCCTCAGGAGCATGTCTGTGGAAGGTGCAGCACACTACCCGTGGAGAAGAGCAGGAGCCGTTGGCCTTCTGGTCTGGAAACGGATGCGAAGCAGGAGAGCCAGCCCTGGCATGCACAGTGGCCGGTGGAAATACAAGTATCACCCGCTCCCAGTGCAGAGAGACAGAAGCCTGGCTCTTAAGGAGACAGGAGGGGATGAGTAGGGCAGGGCGCATGCTCCACTCTTAGGAAGGAGTCTGGGCAGAAAGCATGCCTCTCCTGAACTTCTGGGCCCAAGGAGACAGCAGCTCCTTGGCCACCTGTCCCTGGGGCAGACATGCGCTAGCCACCAGGTGCCTACGCTGAACTCGCAAAAACAGCTCCCTGAAATAACGGGGAGTCAGGTGCCGTCTTCCTCCAGGATGTGGAAACCTGGAGGAGGCACGGGGTTTAAGGGGAAGGAGTGGGCACAGTCCCCCAAAGCTCCGTATTCAGTGCACGGGCTGTGTGCAGGGATCCTGTCACCTCTCCTTTCCTGTGTGGAAAGCACTGGACTTGTCCGAGAATCCGCCTGAGCGCGAGTGTAAAAGGCCAAGCGATGCCTACACTGGGCGATGGTAGTGTGCATAGATTGCCATCCTAGGCTAAGCACTCTACGGCAGGGTTGTGGCTCTGTCTGCTTAGTACGGCCTGGCAGGGTGAACCCAGTACGCGAACATTGAGCACAGTAAAGCAAGGCCCAAGAGGCACTAGCTCTCCCGAAGCTCCTCTTCCCTGTTGCGACTGAAGCCTTGCTGAGGATGCAGTAGCAAAGTGCTGTTCTCTCCAAGACAAATCCTCTGCGAAAGCACAGCATTGGCTGAGAAATGTTCTGCGGGCTTCTGCTGCTTGCCTGAGCCCAGTCTCGCGATGGGAGAAACCCGCAAACAGCGAAAGCCTCTTTGCCTGGGCATCTCCCCTGGGAAAGCACAGGCCTAGTCCGAGAATCCGACTGAGCAACAGTCACAATCCTGCAGCAGCGTGCTTGGCCTAGCATGGCACTCTATGCCTATGACCATCTCCAGGGGTAGGTTAGGCTTTGCCTTTTGCTTCGGCCCTCAGGCAGCCTCGGGGTCTAGGCCAGTGCCTTCACCACAGCAGAGAGGAGGCGACAGGATCCCTGCACATGGATCGTGCACAGATTAGGGAGCTTTGGGGGACTGTGCCCAGTCCTTCCCCTTAAACCCTGTGCCTCCTCCGAGCTTCCACATCCTGGAGGAAGATGGCACCTGACTCCCCGTCATTTTGGGGAGCAGTTTCTGCGAGTTGAGAGTAGGCGCCTGGTGGCTAGCGCATGTCTGCCCCAGGGACAGGTGGCCAAGGAGCTGCTGTCTCCTTGGGCCCAGAGGTTCAGGTGAGGCATGCTTTCTGCCCAGACTCCTTCCTAAGAGTGGAGCATGCGCTCTGCCCTACTCATCCCCTCCTGTCTCCTGAGCAGCCAGGCTTCTGTCTCTCTGCACTGGGAGCGGGTGACACTTGTATTTCCACCGGCCACTGTGCATGCCAGGGCCGGCTCTCCTGCTTCGCAACCGTTTCCAGACCAGAAGACCAACGGCTCCTGCTCTCCTCCCCAGGCAGCGTGCTGCACCTTCCACAGACATGCTCCTGAGGACCGCAGTGAAAAACGTGTTCCTTTCCTTAAGGCTTTTTCCACAGGCGCAACCGCGCTTCTCTCTCAGGCAGAGGGGATGCCCAGGCATAGAGGATTTCGCTCCATGCGGGTTTATTACACCGTGCTGAGGAGACCAGCTCAGGCAAAAAGGAGCATCCCTCAGACCGGACTCTGATTTCCCAACGAATGCTGTGCTTTCCCAGAGGGGATGCCAGGGGAAAGAGGCTTTCGCTCCATGCGGGTTTCTCCCATCGTGCTGCATATACTAGGATAAAGCAAGCATCAACAACAGCCCTCAGATCCGACTCTAATTTCCCAGCTACTGCTATGTTTTCCCAGAGATTTTCAGCATGGCACGAACCGCACTTCGATGCTGCATCCTCAGGAAGGCTTTGCGTGTTCACTCTGCGCGGGAGGGAAGAAGAGCCGCAAGAGAGCTGGTGCCTCTTGGGACTTGCTCTCCCGGGCTCCGAGGTTACGCCCAGGATTCACGTTGCTATGCCGAACTAAGCAGACACAGTCACACCCTTGCAGGAGCGTGCTTGGCCGAGCATGGCACTCTATGCCTATGACCATCTCCAGGGGTAGGTTAGGCTTTGCCTTTTGCTCCGGCTCTCAGGCAGACTCGGGGTCTAGGACAGTGCCTTCACCACAGGAGAGAGGAGGCTGCAGGATCCCTGCACATGGCCCGTGCACAGATTAGGGAGATTTGGGGGACTGTGCCCACTCCTTCCTCTTAAACCCCGTGGCTCCTCCAAGCTTCCACATCCTGGAGGAAGACGGCATCTGACTCCCCGTCATTTCAGGGTGCTGTTTCTTCGAGTTCAGCCTAGGCGTCTGGTGGCTAACGCATATCTGCCCCAGGGACAGGTGGCCAAGGAGCTGCTGTCTCCTTGGGCCCAGAGGTTCAGGTGAGGCATGCTTTCTGCCCAGACTCCTTCCTAAGAGTGGAGCATGCGCTCTGCCCTACTCATCCCCTCCTGTCTCCTGAGCAGCCAGGCTTCTGTCTCTCTGCACTGGGAGCGGGTGACACTTGTATTTCCACCGGCCACTGTGCATGCCAGGGCCGGCTCTCCTGCTTCGCAACCGTTTCCAGACCAGAAGACCAACGGCTCCTGCTCTCCTCCCCAGGCAGCGTGCTGCACCTTCCACAGACATGCTCCTGAGGACCGCAGTGAAAAACGTGTTCCTTTCCTTAAGGCTTTTTCCACAGGCGCAACCGCGCTTCTCTCTCAGGCAGAGGGGATGCCCAGGCATAGAGGATTTCGCTCCATGCGGGTTTATTACACCGTGCTGAGGAGACCAGCTCAGGCAAAAAGGAGCATCCCTCAGACCGGACTCTGATTTCCCAACGAATGCTGTGCTTTCCCAGAGGGGATGCCAGGGGAAAGAGGCTTTCGCTCCATGCGGGTTTCTCCCATCGTGCTGCATATACTAGGATAAAGCAAGCATCAACAACAGCCCTCAGATCCGACTCTAATTTCCCAGCTACTGCTATGTTTTCCCAGAGATTTTCAGCATGGCACGAACCGCACTTCGATGCTGCATCCTCAGGAAGGCTTTGCGTGTTCACTCTGCGTGGGAGGGAAGAAGAGCCGCAAGAGAGCTGGTGCCTCTTGGGACTTGCTCTCCCGGGCTCCGAGGTTACGCCCAGGATTCACGTTGCTATGCCGAACTAAGCAGACACAGTCACACCCTTGCAGGAGCGTGCTTGGCCGAGCATGGCACTCTATGCCTATGACCATCTCCAGGGGTAGGTTAGGCTTTGCCTTTTGCTCCGGCTCTCAGGCAGACTCGGGGTCTAGGACAGTGCCTTCACCACAGGAGAGAGGAGGCTGCAGGATCCCTGCACATGGCCCGTGCACAGATTAGGGAGATTTGGGGGACTGTGCCCACTCCTTCCTCTTAAACCCCGTGGCTCCTCCAAGCTTCCACATCCTGGAGGAAGACGGCATCTGACTCCCCGTCATTTCAGGGTGCTGTTTCTTCGAGTTCAGCCTAGGCGTCTGGTGGCTAACGCATATCTGCCCCAGGGACAGGTGGCCAAGGAGCTGCTGTCTCCTTGGGCCCAGAGGTTCAGGTGAGGCATGCTTTCTGCCCAGACTCCTTCCTAAGAGTGGAGCATGCGCTCTGCCCTACTCATCCCCTCCTGTCTCCTGAGCAGCCAGGCTTCTGTCTCTCTGCACTGGGAGCGGGTGACACTTGTTTTGCCACCGACCTGTTGTTCGTGCCACGGCAGGCCTTCTTGCTTCCCGAGCGTTTCCCGTCCCCAAGGCCAACGGCTCCTTCTCATCTCCGGGGGCGGCGTGCTATGCCTTCCCCACACTTGGCTTCTCTCTCAGGCAGAGGGGATGCTAGGGCAAAGAGTATTTCGCTCCATGCGGGTATCGTCCACCGAGCTGCGGACACTAGATCAGGCATGCAGCAGCAGCATCCCCAACCCAACTCTGATTTCCCAAGGAACGCTGTGCTTTCCCAGGGGAGATGCCCAGGCAAAGAGGCTTTCGCTGTATGCGGGTTTCTCCCACCGCGAGACTGGGCTGATGCAAGCAGAAGCAGCCCGCAGAACATTTCTCAGCGAATGCTGTGCTCTCGCAGAAGCTTTGGCTTGGGCGAACAGCACTTCGCTGCTGCTTCCTCAGAAAGTCTTTGGGTATTCACTCTGCGCGGCAGGGAAGAATAGACGCGGGAGAGCTGGTGCCTCTTGGGACTTGCTTTCCCGGTCTCCTAGTTTAAGCCCGGGATTCACCTTGCTATGCCGAACTAATCAGACACAGTCACAACCCTGCATCAGCGTGCTTGGCCTATCATGGCACTCTATGCCTATGACCACCTCCTGGGGTAGGATAGGCTTTGCCTTTTGCTCCGGCTCTCAGGCAGCCTCGGAGTCTAGGCCAGTGCCTTCACCACAGGAGAGAGGAGGCGACAGGATCCCTGCACATGGACCGTGCACAGATTAGGGAGCTTTGGGGGACTATGCCCACTCCTTCCCCTTAGACCGGGTGCCTCCTCCAAGCTTACACATCCTGGAGGAAAACGGCATCTGACTCCCCGTTATTTCAGGAGCTGTTTCTGCGAGTTCAGCGTAGGCGCATGGTGGCTAGCGCATGTCTGCCCAAGGGACAGGAGGCCAAGGAGCTGTTGTCTCCTTGGGCCCAGAAGTTCAGGACAGACATGTTTTCTGCCCAGATTCCTTCCTAAGAGTGGAGCACGCGCCCTGTCCTACTCATCCCCTCCTGTCTCCTTAGCAGCCAGGCTTCTGTTTCTCTGCTCTGGGAGCGAGTGACACTTGTATTTCCACCGGCCACTGTTCCTCCCAGGGTCGGCTCTCCTGCTTCGCAACCGTTTCCAGACCAGAAGGCCAACGACTCTTGCTCTTTTCCACAGGTAGTGTGCTGCACCTTCCACAGACATGCTCCTGGTGACCACACTGAAAAACAGGTCCTTTTGCTTACGGCTCTTTCCACAGGCGCAAACACGCTTCTCTCTCAGGCAGAGGGGATTCCCAGGCATAGAGGATTTCGCTCCATGCGGGTTTATTACACCGTGCTGAGGAGACCAGCTCAGGCAAACAGGAGCATCCCTCAGACCGGACTCATTTCCCAAAGAATGCTGTGCTTTCCCAGAGTGGATTTCAGGGCAAAGACGCTTTCGCTCTATGATGGTTTCTCCCATCATGCTGTGAATACTAGGGTCAGGCATCAGCAACAGCAGCCCTCAGAACCGACTCTGATTTCCCAGCGACTGCTATGCTTTCGCAGAGGTTTTCAGCTTGGCACGATCCGAACTTCCCTGCTGCTTCTCAGAAAGGCTTAGGGTGATCGCTCTGTCGCATCAGGTAAGAAGAGTCGCGGGAGAGCTGGTGTCTCTTGGACCTTGCTTTCCCGGGCTCCATGTTGGCGCCCTGGGTTCACCCTGCCAGGACAAACTAAGCAGACACAGTCAAAACCCTGCAGCAGCGTGCGTGGCCTAAGATGGCACTCTATGCACACTAACATCTCCCGGTGTAGGCAACGCTTGGCCTTTGGCACTGGACCTCAGGCGGATTCGCGGACAAGGCCAGTGCCTTCCCCACAGGAGAGGAGAGGAGACAGGATCCCTGAACACCGCCCATTCACTGGAATGGAGAGCTTTGGGGGATTGTCCCCACTCAACACCGGAAACTCCCTGCCAACGTAAACGCTGTCACATGTTGGAGGAAGATGGCATCTGACTGCCCGTTTCTCGAGGGTGCTGTTTCTGCGAGTTCTGGGTATGACGCCTGGTAGCTAGCCCAAGTCTGCCCTATGGACAGGTGGTCAAGGAGATGCTGTCCCCTTGGGACCAGAGGCACAGGACAGGCCTGCCTTCTGCCCACACTCCTTCCTCAGAGTGGAGCACGCGTCCCTGCCCTAGTCATGCCCTCATGTCTCCTTGGCTGCCAGGCTTCCATCTCTCCCCACAGGGAGCGGGTGACACTTGTCTTGCCACCTGCCTGCTCTTCCTGCCATGGCAATCTACCCTGCTTCCCGTCCTTTTCCCGACCACAAGGCCAACGGCTCCTTCTCTTCTCTGGGGGCCGAGTGCTGTGCCTTCCCCAGACTTGCTCCTGGGGAGTGCAGTGACAGACGTGTGCAACCACGTTTCTCTCTCAGATCTCAAATACACAACATAACCCTACACCTAAAGGAGTTGGAGAAAGAACAACAAAGAAACCCTAAACCCAACAGGAGAAGAGGAATAATAAAGATCAGAGCAGAAATCAATGAAATAGAAACAAACAAACAAAAACCACAAAAAACCAACAACAACAACAAAAACCCAATAGAACAAATCAACGAAACTAGGAAACCGGTTCTTTGAAAGAATTAATAAGATTGATAAACCCCTTTCCAGACCTATCAAAAAGAAAAGAGAAAGAACCCAAATAAATAAAATCATGAATGAAAGAGGAGAGATCACAACCAACACCAAAGAAATACAAACAATTATAAGAACATACTATGAGCAACTCTACGCCAACAAATTCAACAATCTGTAAGAAATGGATACATTCCTAGAGACATATAAACTACCACAACTGAACCAGGAAGAAATAGAAAACCTGAACAGACCCATACCAGTACGGAGATTGAAACAGTCATCAAAAATCTCCAAACAAACAAAAGCCCCGGGCCAGATGGCTTCCCAGAGGAATTCTACCAAACATTTAAAGAAGAATTAATTCCTATTCTCATGACACTGTTCCAAAATAATAGAAATGGAAGGAAAACTCCCAAACTCTTTTTTTTTCTGAGGCCAGCATCACCTTGATCCCAAAACCAGACAAGGATCCCATCAAAAAAGAGAACTACAGACCAATATCCTTGATGAACACAGATGCGAAAATTCTCACCAAAATAATAGCCAATAAGATTCAACAGTACATTAAAAGGATTATTCACCACGACCAACTGCGATTTATTCCAGGGCTACAAGGTTGGTTCAACATCTGCAAATCAATCAATGTGATACAACACATCAATAAAAGAAAGAACAAGAACCATGTGATACTCTCCATAGATGCTGAAAAAGCATTTGGCAAAGTGCAGTATCCCTTCCTGATTAAAACTCTTCAAAGTGGGGCCACCTGGGTGGCTCAGTGGGTTAAGCCTCTACCTTCGGCTCAGGTCATGATCCCAGGGGCCTGGGATCGAGTCCTGCATTGGGCTTTCTGCTCAGCAGGGAGCCTGCTTCTCCTCATCTCTCTCTCTGTCTGTCTCTCTGCCTATTTGTGATCTCTCTCTCTGTCAAATAAATAAATTAAATCTTAAAAAAAAACTCTTCAAAGTGTAGCGATAGAGGGCACATATTATCAATATTATCAAAGCCATCTATGAAAAACCCACTGCAAATATCATTCTCAATGGAGAAAAACTGAATACTTATCCGCTGAGGTCAGGAACACGGCAGGGATGTCCCTTATCACCACTGCTATTCAACATTGTACTCGAAGTCCTAGCCTCAGCAATCAGACAACAAAAAGAAATTAAAGCCATCCAAATTTTGCCAAATTGGCAGAAGAGAAGTCAAACTATCCCTGTTTGCAGATGATATGATACTGTATGTGGAAAACTTAAAGGACTCCACTCCAAATCTGCTATAACTTGTATAGAAATTCTGTAAAGTGTCAGGATATAAATCAATGAACAGAAATTGGTTGCATTTTTTTATACCAACAAGACTGAAGAAATAGAAATTAAGGAGTGAATCCCATTTACAACTGCACGCAAAACCCTAAGATACCTAGGAATAAACCTAACAAAGAATCTATACTCAGAAAACTCTAAAGTACTCATGAAAGAAATTGAAGAAGACACAAAGAAATGGAAAAATGTTCCATGCTCCTGTATTGGAAGAACAAATATTGTGAAAATGTCTATGCTACCTAAAGCAATCTACACATTTAATGCAATCCCTATCAAAATCCCATCCATTGCTTTCAAAGAAATGGGACAAATCATCCTAAAATATATATGGAACTAGAAAATACCTCGAATAGCCAGAGGAATATTGAAAAAGTAAGCCAAAGTTGTTGGCATCACAATTCCAGACCTCAAGCTCTATTACAAAGTTGTCATCATCAAGATAGTAGGGAACTGTCCCCAAAACAGACATAGATCAATGGAGCAGAATAGAGAGCCCAGAAATACACCCTCAACTCTATGGTCAACTAATCTTCAACAAAGCAGGAAGGAATGTCCTATGGAAAAAAGACAGCCTCTTCAACAAATGGTGTTGGGGAAATTGAACAGCCACATGCAGAAAAATGAAATTGGACCATTTCCTTACACCACACATGAAAATACACTGGAAATGGATGAAGAAGCATAATGTGAGAAAGGAATCCATCAAAATCCTTGAGGAGAGAACAGGTAGCAACCTCTTTGACCTCAGCAGCAGCAACTTCTTCCTAGGAACATCGCCAAAGGCAAGAGAAGCAAGGACAAGAATGAACTACTGGGATTTCATCAGATCAAAAAGCTTTTGCACAGCAAAGGAAACAGTTAACAAAGCCAAAAGATGACTGTCAGAAGTTATCTGGGAGAAGATATTTGCAAATGACATACGAGATAAAGGGCCAGTATCTATCCAAAATCTATAAAGAGCTTATCAAACTCAACACCCTAAGAACAAATAATCGAATGAAAAAATGGGCAGAGGACATGAACAGACATTTCTGCAAAGAATACATCCAAATGGCCAACAGACACATGAAAAAATGCTCCACATCACTCGGCATCAGGGAAATACAAATCAAAACCGGAATGAGATACCACCTCACACCTTTCAGAATGGCTAAAACGAACAAGTCAGTCAATGACAGATGCTGGCGAGGATGTGGAGAAAGGGCAACCCTCCTACACTGTACGTGGGAATGCAAGCTGGTGCAACCACTCTGGAAAACAGCATGGAGGTGCCTCAAAAAGCTGAAAATAGAACTACCCTATGACCCAGTGATTGTAGTACTGGGTATATACCCTAAAGATACAAACGTGGCATTCTGAAGGGGCACATGCACCCAAATGTTTATAGCAGCAATGTCCACAATAGTTAAACTATGGAAAGAACCTAAATGTCCTTCAACAGATCAATCAATAAATAAGATGTGGTATATATGTACAATGGGATACTGTGCAGCCATCAAAAGAAATGAAATCCTGCTATTTGTGATGACATGGATGGAACTAGAGGGTATTATGCTTGGCGAAATAAATCAATTTGAGAAAGACAACTATCATATGATCTCCCTGATATGATGAAGTGGAGATGCAACATAGGCGGTTTCGGGCGTACGAAAAGAAAAATACAAGAAGATGGGATTGGGAGGGAGACAAACCATAAAAGACTGAATCTCACAAAACAGAATGAGGGTTGCTGGGGGGAGGTGTGTTGGGAGAGGATGGTGGGGGTATGGACATTGGGGAGGGCAGGTGCTATGGTGAGTGATGGTGAGTGCGGTGAAATGTGTAAACCTGGTGATTCACAGACCTGTACCCCTAGGGATAAAAACACATTATATGTTTATAAAAAAAATTTAAAAAATAATTTAAAAAATCCATTAAAGAAAAAACACATATTGCAAGCCCAGAGCTAATCTCATATTCAATCAAAAAAGTTTGAAAGTTTTCCCCTTAAAGATCAGAAAAAAGACAAGTGTGTCCACTTTCACTACTCTCATTTGACATAGTACTGGATGTCCTAGCCAGAGAAACAAGGAACACAAAGAAATAAAAGACTCCAAAAAAAAAAAAAAGGAAGAAGTAAAATTTTCTTTTTTTGGATAACATGAACTTACATGTAAAAAAATCCTAAAAACTTCACAAAAAATTTTGAATAAACAAATTTAATAAAGCTGCCAAATACAAGATCAATATATAAAAGACAGGAATTTTGTTTTGTTTCGTTTTTTTAAAATAGTTTTTCATGTCATCCTTGCTCAGTGATCAGGCTAATCTTCTCTGCATCATTCCAATTTTAGTATATGTGCTGCCAAAGTAAGCACAAGACAGGAGCATTTTAACACTCTAATGATGAACTATCTGAAAAAATAAAGAGAACAATCTAATTCACAATAGCATCAAAAATAATAAAATACTTAGGAATAGATTTTACTAAGAAGATGAAAGATCTGTACCCCATAAATTATGACATTGATAAAGAATTTGAAGGAGACATAAATGGAAAGATAGCTCATATTTATGAATGGTAAGAATTAACATTGTTAAAATGTCCATACTACCGAAAACCATCTTTAAATTCAATTCCTATCAAAAATCCAATGTTAGGGGCGCCTGGGTGGCTCAGTGGGTTAAGCCGCTGCCTTTGGCTCAGGTCATGATCCCAGGGTCCTGGGATCGAGCCCTGCATCAGGCTCTCAGCTCAGCACGAAGCTGCTACCTCTTCTCTCTCTGCCTGCCTCTCTGCCTGCTTGTCATCTCTCTCTCTGTCAAATAAATAAATAAATAATCTTTTTAAAAAATCCAATATTTTTTTTTACAGAAGTAAGTAAAGAATCCTAAAATTTATATGAGACCATAAAAGACAACAAATAATTAAAGCAGTTCTGAGAAAGAATGAAGAAGCCAAATTACACTTCTTGATTTGAAACTATACTACAAAGCCCTCATGCTCAAAACAATAAAGTATACTGGCATAAAAACAGACCAGTAAACAAGTAGAACAGAATTGAGAGTCCAGAAATCAATTCTTTCATACAGTCCCCTAATATTTGACAGGGGCCAACATATATAATGGGTAAAGATAGTCTGTTCAATAAATGATATTTAAAACTGAATAGTCACATAAACCAGCATGAAACGGGAACCTTATATCACTCATAAATCTTAACTTGAAATAGATTAAAGACTTAAATGTGATGCATGAAACTAAATTTCCTAAAGGAAAACATAGGAAAAATTCTCCTTGACATTGGTCTTGCCAATAGTTTTTTGGATACCAGGCCAAAAACACAAGCAAAAGAAGCAAAAATAAATACATGGTATTACATCAAACTAAAGTTTCTGCATTGCCAAAAAAACCCAAAAGGGAATGAAAACACAATCCAAAGAATGGAAGAAAATACTTACAAATCTTATATCTGAAAAGAGGTTAAAAACCAACAGATACAAATAGAAAAAAATATATAATTAAAAAATAGCAAAAGGATATCAAAGGCTTTTTTTTTAAATTTTTTATTTTTTATAAACATATATTTTTTATAAACATATATTTTTATCCCCAGGTCTGTGAATCACCAGGTTTACACACTTCACAGCACTCACCAAATCACATACCCTCCCCAATGTCCATAATCCCACCCCCTTCTCCCCAACCCCCTCCCCCCGGCAACCCTCAGTTTGTTTTGTGAGATTAAGAGTCACTTATGGTTTGTCTCCCTCCCAATCCCATCTTGTTTCATTTATTCTTCTACCCATTTAAGCCTCCATGTTGCATCACCACTTCCTCATATCAGGGAGATCATATGATAGTTGTCTTTCTCTGCTTGACTTATTTCGCTAAGCATGATACGCTCTAGTTCCATCCACGTTGTTGCAAATGGCAAGATTTCATTTCTTTTGATGGCTGCATAGTATTCCATTGTGTATATATACCACATCTTCTTGATCCATTCATCTGTTGATGGACATCTAGGTTCTTTCCATAGTTTGGCTATTGTGGACATTGCTGCTATAAACATTCGGGTGCATGTGTCCCTTTGGATCACTACATTTGTATCTTTAGGGTAAATACCCAATAGTGCAATTGCTGGGTCATAGGGCAGTTCTATTTTCAACATTTTGAGGAACCTCCATGCTGTTTTCCAGAGTGGCTGCACCAGCTTGCATTCCCACCAACAGTGTAGGAGGGTTCCCCTTTCTCCGCATCCTCGCCAGCATCTGTCATTTCCTGACTTGTTGATTTTAGCCATTCTGACTGGTGTGAGGTGATATCTCATTGTGGTTTTGATTTGTATTTCCTTGATGCCGAGTGATATGGAGCACTTTTTCATGTGTCTGTTCGCCATCTGAATGTCTTCTTTGCAGAAATGTCTGTTCATGTCTTCTGCCCATTTCTTGATTGGATTATTTGTTCTTTGGGTGTTGAGTTTGCTAAGTTCTTTATAGATTCTGGACACTAGTGCTTTATCTGATATGTCGTTTGCAAATATCTTCTCCCATTCTGTCAGTTGTTTTTTGATTTTGTTAACTGTTTCCTTTGCTGTGCAAAAGCTTTTGATCTTGATGAAATCCCAGTAGTTCATTTTTTCCCTTGCTTCCCTTGCCTTTTGCGTTGTTCCTAGGAAGATGTTGCTGCGGCAGAGGTCGAAGAGGTTGCTGCCCGTGTTCTCCTCAAGGATTTTGATGGATTCCTTTCGTACATTGAGGTCCTTCATCCATTTTGAGTCTATTTTTGTGTGTGGTGTAAGGAAATGGTCCAATTTCATTTTTCTGCATGTGGCTGTCCAATTTTCCCAGCACCATTTATTGAAAAGGCTGTCTTTTTTCCATTGGACATTCTTTCCTGCTTTGTCGAAGATTAGTTGACCATAGAGTTGAGGGTCTATTTCTGGGCTCTCTATTCTGTTCCATTGATCTATGTGTCTGTTTTTGTGCCAGTACCATGCTGTCTTGATGATGACAGCTTTGTAATAGAGCTTGAAGTCCGGAATTGTGATGCCACCAACGTTGGCTTTCTTTTTCAATATCCCTTTGGCTATTCGAGGTCTTTTCTGGTTCCATATAAATTTTAGAATTATTTGTTCCATTTCTTTGAAAAAGATGGATGGTACTTTGATAGGAATTGCATTAAATGTGTAGATTGCTTTAGGTAGCATAGACATTTTCACAATATTTATTCTTCCAATCCAGGAGCATGGAACATTTTTCCATTTCTTTGTGTCTTCCTCAATTTCTTTCATGAGTACTTTATAGTTTTCTGAATATAGATTCTGTGTCTCTTTGGTTAGGTTTATTCCTAGGTATCTTATGGTTTTGGATGCAATTGTAAATGGGATTGACTCCTTAATATCTCTTTCTTCTGTCTTGCTGTTGGTGTAGAGAAATGCAACTGATTTCTGTGCATTGATTATATATCCTGACACTTTACTGAATTCCTGTATAAGTTTTAGCAGTTTTGGAGTGGAGTCTTTTGGGTTTTCCACATATAGTATCATATCATCTGCGAAGAGTGATAATTTGACTTCTTCTTTGCCGATTTGGATGCCTTTAATTTCCTTTTGTTGTCTGATTGCTGAGGCTAGGACCTCTAGTACGATGTTGAATAGCAGTGGTGATAATGGACATCCCTGCCGTGTTCCTGACCTTAGCGGAAAAGCTTTCAGTTTTTCTCCATTGAGAATGATATTTGCGGTGGGTTTTTCATAGATGGCTTTGATGATATTGAGGTATGTGCCCTCTATCCCTACACTTTGAAGAGTTTTGATCAGGAAGGGATGTTGTACTTTGTCAAATGCTTTTTCAGCATCTATTGAGAGTATCATATGGTTCTTGTTCTTACTTTTATTGATGTGTTGTATCACATTGACTGATTTGCGGATGTTGAACCAACCTTGTAGCCCTGGAATAAATCCCACTTGGTCGTGGTGAATAATCCTTTTAATGTACTGTTGAATCCTATTGGCTAGTATTTTGTTGAGTATTTTTGCATCTGTGTTCATCAAGGATATCGGTCTATAGCTCTCTTTTTTGGTGGGATCCTTGTCTGGTTTTGGGATCAAGGTGATGCTGGCCTCATAAAATGAGTTTGGAAGTTTTCCTTCCATTTCTATTTTTTGGAACAGTTTCAGGAGAATAGGAATTAGTTCTTCTTTAAATGTTTGGTAGAATTCCCCCGGGAAGCCGTCTGGCCCTGGGCTTTTGTTTGTTTGGAGATTTTTAATGACTGTTTCAATCTCCTTACTGGTTATGGGTCTGTTCAGGCTTTCTATTTCTTCCTGGTTCAGTTGTGGTAGTTTATATGTTTCTAGGAATGCATCCATTTCTTCCAGATTGTCAAATTTATTGCCGTAGAGTTGCTCATAGTATGTTCTTATAATAGTTTGTATTTCTTTGGTGTTAGTTGTGATCTCTCCTCTTTCATTCATGATTTTATTTATTTGGGTCCTTTCTCTTTTCTTTTTGATAAGTCGGGCCAGGGGTTTATCAATTTTATTAATTCTTTCAAAGAACCAGCTCCTAGTTTCGTTGATTTGTTCTATTGTTTTTTTGGTTTCTATTTCATTGATTTCTGCTCTGATCTTTATGATTTCTCTTCTCCTGCTGGGCTTAGGGTTTCTTTCTTGTTCTTTCTCCAGCTCCTTTAGGTGTAGGGTTAGGTTGTGTACCTGAGACCTTTCTTGTTTCTTGAGAAAGGCTTGTACCGCTATATATTTTCCTCTCAGGACTGCCTTTGTTGTGTCCCACAGATTTTGAACCATTGTATTTTCATTATCATTTGTTTCCATGATTTTTTTCAATTCTTCTTTAATTTCCCGGTTGACCCATTCATTCTTTAGAAGGATACTGTTTAGTCTCCATGTATTTGGGTTCTTTCCAAACTTCCTTTTGTGGTTGAGTTCTAGCTTTAGAGCATTGTGGTCTGAAAATATGCAGGGAATGATCCCAATCTTTTGATACCGGTTGAGTCCTGATTTAGGACCGAGGATGTGATCTATTCTGGAGAATGTTCCATGTGCACTAGAGAAGAATGTGTATTCTGTTGCTTTGGGATGAAATATTCTGAATATATCTGTGATGTCCATCTGGTCCAGTGTGTCGTTTAAGGCCTTTATTTCCTTGCTGATCTTTTGCTTGGATGACCTGTCCATTTCAGTGAGGGGAGTGTTAAAGTCCCCTAATATTATTGTATTATTGTTGATGTGTTTCTTTGATTTTGTTATTAATTGGTTTATATAGTTGGCTGCTCCCACGTTGGGGGCATAGATATTTAAAATTGTTAGATCTTCTTGTTGGACAGACCCTTTGAGTATGATATAGTGTCCTTCCTCATCTCTTATTATAGTCTTTGGCTTAAAATCTAATTGATCTGATATAAGGATTGCCACTCCTGCTTTCTTCTGATGTCCATTAGCATGGCAAATTCTTTTCCACCCCCTCACTTTAAATCTGGAGGTGTCTTCGGGCTTAAAATGTGTTTCTTGGAGGCAACATATAGATGGGTTTTGTTTTTTTATCCATTCTGATACCCTGTGTCTTTTGACAGGGGCATTTAGCCCATTCACATTCAGGGTAACTATTGAGAGATATGAATTTAGTGCCATTGTATTGCCTGTAAGGTGACTGTTACTGTATATGGTCTCTGTTCCTTTCTGATCTACCACTTGTAGGCTCTCTCTTTGCTTAGAGGACCCCTTTCAAGATTTCCTGTAGAGCTGGTTTGGTATTTGCAAATTCTTTCAGTTGTTGTTTGTCCTGGAAGCTTTTAATCTCTCCTTCTATTTTCAATGATAGCCTAGCTGGATATAGTATTCTTGGCTGCATGTTTTTCTCGTTTAGTGCTCTGAAAATATCATGCCAGCTCTTTCTGGCCTGCCAGGTCTCTGTGGATAAGTCAGCTGCCAATCTAATATTTTTACCATTGTATGTTACAGACTTCTTTTCCCGGGCTGCTTTCAGGATTTTCTCTTTGTCATTGAGACTTGTAAATTTTACTATTAGGTGACGGGGTGTGGGCCTATTCTTATTGATTTTGAGGGGCATTCTCTGAACCTCCTGAATTTTGATGCTCGTTCCCTTTGCCATATTGGGGAAATTCTCCCCAATAATTCTCTCCAGTATACCTTCTGCTCCCCTCTCACTTTCTTCTTCTTCTGGAATCCCAATTATTCTAATGTTGTTTCGTCTTATGGTGTCACTTATTTCTCGAATTCTCCCCTCGTGGTCCAGTAGCTGTTTGTCCCTCTTTTGATCAGCTTCTTTATTCTCTGTCATTTGGTCTTCTATATCACTAATTCTTTCTTCTGCCTCATTTATCCTAGCAGTGAGAGCCTCCATTTTTGATTGCACCTCATTAATAGCTTTTTTGATTTCAACTTGGTTAGATTTTAGTTCTTTTATTTCTCCAGAAAGGGATTTTATATCTCTCGAGAGGGTTTCTCTAATATCTTCCATGCCTTTTTCGAGCCCAGCTAGAACCTTGAGAATTGTCATTCTGAACTCTAGATCTGACATATTACCGATGTCTGTATTGATTAGGTCCCTAGCCTTCGGTACTGCCTCTTGTTCTTTTTTTTGTGGTGAATTTTTACGTCTTGTCATTTTGTCCAGATAAGAGTAAATGAAGGGGCAAGTAAAATACTAAAAGGGTGGCAACAACCCCAGGAAAATATGCTTTAGCCAAATTAGAAGAGATCCAAAATCGTGAGTGGGGAGAAAGGGGATAAAAAGAGGTTCAAAAAGGAAGAAAGAAAAAAGAAAAAAAAAAAAAAAAGAAAAGAAAAGAAAAGAATTTTTTTAAAAAAAGAAAACACCTAAGAAAAATGTAAAAAAATATATATATATATTAGATAAACTAGTAAAAAATCGTTAAAAAAGAAAAAGGTAACAGTTAAAAAAAAAAAAATTTTACCCGAAGGCGAGAAAAAAAAAAAAAAAAAGGAAAAAGGAAAAAGAAAAAATTAAATTAACTGCAAGACTAAAAAAAATCACAGGAAAAAAGCCATGAGTTCCGTGCTTGGCTTTCTCCTCCTCTGGAATTCTGCTGCTCTCCTTGGTATTGAAACCGCACTCCTTGGTAGGTGAACTTGGTCTCGGCTGGATTTCTTGTTGATCTTCTGGGGGAGGGGCCTGTTGTAGTGATTCTCAAGTGTCTTTGCCCCAGGCGGAATTACACCGCCCTTACCCGGGGCCGGGGTGAGTAATCCGCTCGGGTTTGCTTTCAGGAGCTTTTGTTCCCTGAGCGCTTTCCGTAGAGTTCCAGAGGACGGGAATACAAATGGCGGCCTCCTGGTCTCCGGCCCGGAGGAGCCGAGAGCCCAGGGCCCCACTCCTCAGTGCGCCCTCAGAGAACAGCGCCCAGTTACTCCCGTCTGCCTGACCTCCGGCCGCGCTCCGAGCTCACCGAGCCTGCGACAGGTTCAAGGTAACACGGAGCTGCGAGCTTACTGTCGGCTCTGTCTCTGTAGCCGGCTTTCCCGTTCCAATACCCACTAGCTCTGCGACACTCAGACACCCCCGATCCTTCTGTGACCCTGCGGGACCTGAGGCCACGCTGACCCCGCGTGGGCTTCGCCCCGGTTTAGCCTCTGGAGCGATGTCCCTCAGCGGAACAGACTTTTAAAAGTCCTGATTTTGTGCGCGGTTGCTCCGCCGCTTGCCGGGAGCCGGCCCCTCCCCCCGGGGTCTATCTTCCCGTCGCTTTGGATTCACTTCTCCGCCGGTCCTACCTTTCAGAAAGTGGTTGTATTTCTGTTTCCAGAATTGCTGTTCTTCTTCTTCTCTTCAATCTGCCGATGGATTTTCAGGTGTTTGCAATCTTTAGATAAGCTATCTAGCTGATCTCCGGCTAGCTAAAGCAGTCTCAGCTTGCTACTTCTCCGCCATCTTGACTCCTCACCCCTCAAAGGCTTTTTTTTTTTCAAAAAAGTTATATAAATGACCAACAGGAGCATTAGAAAGTGCTCAACGTAAAAACTCAGGGCAAAGTCATTATGTTGTTGTTGTTGTTGTTTACCTCTGAAAAACACAACAAGATATTACTACCTATTAGAATATATCCTACCAAAAAATTAAAACTAACAAATTTTGGTAAATATTGGGGAAAATGGGGAACTTATGTACTGTGATAGGGATATAAATTTGTATGGAAAACAGTATGGAGATTATTCATATTATTAAAAGTAAAATTACCATATGATTCAGTAATCCCACCTCTAGGTATATATCTAAAGGAAACGAAGTCACTATTCGAAAGACATATCTGCACTCTTATGTTCATTATAAAATTATTAACTCTAAGCAAGAGATGGAAATAACTTCAGTATCCATTAATGGATGAAAGAATAAAATAAGTATGGTAAATATATACTATGGAATACTACTGAACCATGAAAAATTAAGAAATACTGCCATTTACAACAGCATGGATGGATCTTGAAGGTATTATACCGAGTGAAATATTTCAAAGATTTTATATATATTTTAATTTATGTATTATGATATCCCTTACATACAGAATCTGAAGAAAAAGCAAACTAATGGAAACTTAGAGTTGAGTTGACAAGAGGTGAACCTGGGGTGGAATAAGGTGGTCAAAGGGTACAAACTTGCAACTATAATATGAAAAAGTTCTGGGGATCTAATGTACAGCATGATGATCATAGTTAATAATATATACATTCATTTTTATTGTGCTTCCCTTTATTAAACTTTGCATATATCACATTCTTACAAGTTGAAAGTTCATAGCAATCTTGTATAAAAGAGGTCTGCTGCCACCATTTTTCTAACGACATTTGTTCATTTTGTGTCTCTCTGTCACATGTTGGTAATTCTTGCAATATTTCAAGTTTTTTCATTATTATTGTATTTGTTATGGTGATCTGTGATCAGTAATTATGACCCACTGAAAACTCAGAACTAGTTTACTTACGGTATATACCTTGTTTTTCCTTAAAGGCATAATGCTTTGAACAGTACAGTATAGTGTTTATTTTTTATATGCACTGGGAAACATAATTTTTTATTTGCACTGGGAAACCAAAAAAAATAATAATAATTTGACTTAGTTTATTGAGATAATCACTTTATTGAGGCGGTCTGGAACAAAACCCACAAGACCTCTGAAGTTTATCTCTACTGTACTATATACATAAAGGTTGCTAAGAGAGTAGATCTTAAAATTCCTTACCATACATGCATAAAAAACAGTGGCAACTATATGAGATAGTAGATGTATTAACATTTTTATGTAGATTATATTGCAATACAGATGTATGCCAATTTATCAAATTGTACAAAATTTACACAATGTTAAAAGTTTGCAATGTTATAAGAAATCATTTCTTATATTTACAAATTATAATATGTTGATTATTTTTCAATAAAGCCGGAAAAAACTTTTTGTAGAATTAATCTATTTTTCAAAAAAGGAAGTAAGGAAGTAGAAACTGCAACTAACTCTGAAATAATAGAATATAAAATCCATTTTAGTTCTATACACTGGGACAAAAACTATTACTTAGTTTGCAATGAAGGAGTACTTAGGAAGCATGAAGAATGGTCTATAAATAAGGCTGAAAGAGCTCAGTTTTAAGGTTTAAATTTAAAATCTTCTTTTGAAATACTAAACTGACCACCCAGTTTTCCAAACATAAATGTCTTAACTGCATGAATTTATTTCATACAACTCTATCATCTAGGGTCATAAGAAAGCAGCATGCAAATTTTGAATAAGACAGACTTGCTTAAGTTTCTTTATGTTCAACAGTAAAGGATACTTCCGTAAAAAGAAGAAAAATCAGCATATATATTATGATAATTATTATTCATAATGAGATTCATATTGAATTAGGGAATATATATCCTCAGAGGGGGTATAGTAAAATGAAATTTATTTTGGTAAATGTGTCTATGAATAGTCAATTCAATGCCTCAATATAAATGAATATTATCATTTTGAACAATTTAATTACTATTACTAGAATTATTATAAGTATAAAAATAGCTATCATTTTAGCATGGAATATGAGACTCTCATGCTCCATGCTTCATTACATCCACACAACAACTCTGCATAATAAGTATTATCATCACCATTTCATGTGTGAAAACACTGAGGCTAAGACATGTAGATAACTGGTTTATGATTACATGGCTAGTAAAGATGCATCACACTAATTTAGGCTTTATGATTTCAGAATTGTACTCTTTCCACTGCACATTCTATTACTCTGTAAATACTTGGCTTGTTTTCATTCAGTTCTTTAATTTTATTCATGTGGTGATGGCTTAAAGCTTCATTTAAAGGAAGCTTAAAAAATTCATTTAACCAAAAGCTCCCAAGAATTAAAAATGTCATGGATATCATTAGTTAATGGGTAACTATATATTTTCCACTCTAGTGAGATAACAATCAGAGTATTTTTCTAAGTTTTAGTCTCTGAGTGTTCAAAAGGACTTTGTTAAAATAGAAATATTTAGACAAAGGTGATCAAAAGTCTGGATCAGGTCACCTTAAGATAAATATTAGGAAACTGAGGAAACAAATGGAGATTTGAACACTGAGCTATGATATAATGAATGGTTTAAAGTATTTCGTAGAGCATAGGAAAGACCTTTAAAGCCTGGTCTTAGCCTAGCATTGCAGCTTCTGAGATATCTGTCTATCTATCATCTACCTATCTATCTATCTATCTATCTAGATGTAAATTTGAAAACTTTTTCAACTTAAATATTTTGAGAAATAGAACATAATTAGCACCATAGAAGATCTGTTTATGATAACAACCTAGCCCCTCCTCCCAGTTTGTTAATATTCTCTCTTATTTAATGTAACATTTTGCAAATAGACCACTACTGATCTGCCGTTATGAATGAAATAACTATAATCATCTGTTTGCATATCCTGGTGAAAATATTCATTTAGTTCCATGTTGTATTTCTAGGAATGGACAAAATTTTTTTTTTAATTTTTAATTTTTCTAAATATTGTCCAACTTACCTCATATGTTTTTATTATGTGCACTGTCATTCCTTCACATTCTTGCAAGACATTTTCACTGTGGCCCAATATGATAAGTGTGTAATAGTATGTCATTCTAGGTTTTCATTTATTTTTAATTTAATTTAATTGAATTCCAGATTCATAATAAAGATAAAGAGTTTTTATATATGAGTGGCCATTTGGATTACCCTTTCTGTAAAGTACATGCTCAAATCTTTTGATATCTTAACATTGTGTCATACTGACTTCTTGAATAGTAGATTTTCTGAATGAACTTGTAGCTGTGTAGATCTTCTCTATTTTATTTTGAACTTGTTTTCATTTCAAAACCTTTATATTTATTTTCATAATCTGCTTTTATTTTGCTTTGTCTATTATCTATCTATCTATCTATTTATTTGCAAGCAAGAGAGCGAGCGAGCAAGTGAGAGCATAGGGAGGGATAGAAAAAGAAGGGAAAAGAATCTTAAGCAGGCTCCAGGCTCAGCACAGAGCCCAACACTGGGCTCTATTTCACAACCCTGACATCATGACCTGAGCCAAAATGAAAGAAAGAAAATAAAAATAAGGTGTTAAAAAAAAAGGAAAAAGAATTGGAGGTTTAATTAAGTGAGCCACCCAGGCACCCCTGTGGTATCTTAAATTAGCTGTCATATCTTTAAAGTTCTAGAGTATCCATTTAATTCATTTATAAAATCTTTCTCAATATCATTTTTAGTTTCAGTTTTTTGTTCAATTTGCTTCCCCTCTCATTTCTTTGAGCAGAGTAATCAAGCCATTTTACAATCTTTATTGATCATTTTAACATCATACTTAATCCCATTTTGTCTATCAAATCTTGTTAATGGTTTTTCTTTGTGTGCTTTGTTACATTTTGCTATGTTCAAGGCATTATATTTGAAACTCTTATTGAGTAGGGATAATTAAGAGCTATAATAATGGTATGGTCCTCCTTGGCAGGATTTTCTCTTATATCTGAGACTCTACAAGACAATCATATTCCAAATTCAGTGATTGACTTTCTCAGTTTACACAGAAGGCAAGGTAGGCTATAGTCTTATTTCTGCTTCTCCTTGGGCTTTGGGGATCTCAACTTAAATTTGGGTTGTACCAAAGTTTTCAAATTTGATTGCTGCTGGATTTTGAATTTTGTTTCTCTAGTATCAAGTGTCTATTAAAAACACAGCTCAGTGTGTTTTAGCAGTTTCAAATGCTCTCCTAGCTAAAATGGCTTCAGGCATATATCTCTAGACTCTCATTGTGTTTCGTATTTTGGCCCAGTAATCCCTCACTTCTTTTTATAATCATTCTGATATTTTTAACTTTAAAAGCTATTTTGTCTGGATTTTTAAGTTGTCTTAGTAGGAGTTTTTAGATCACCATTACTAGAAGCAACAACAAATATACATGAAAATATCTGCAGTAGTTTATCACATCTTTATGGCTTTGAACTTCCATAAGCCGAGGCATCCTTCTCTAATCACTTAGGCAAACTCCAATTTACCCTTTAAAACAACACAAGAATTGCTTCATTTAAGAACATGTTCATGGATGACTCTTCCCCACTGTTCTTACCAACATTCCCACACACTCTTTGCTACCCACACCTTGTTTATGAACTTTCATTAGGTATATCAGCGTCACCAGAATTTTGCTCTATTGTATTTTTGTCCTTTAGAGCTTTAATTAAATATGAATTCCATAGAAAGTCTGTCCCTTTTCTTTCAAACCTGGGTTAGTTTTTTCTTCTCATTCTTTGTCAGAAGCTACTTTATTAGAGAAACTGACAGCTGTACTGTGATTTTGGAGCCTTTACAGTTTTTTGACTGGAAAAATCACCCATCCCTGAGATTTTTACACAGCTTCCTAGCTGATATTATTCAGAAATCTGTTCAACACAGACTCCTTCAGGGAGGCCCTTTCGGACCACTCAGTTACAAAACCTCTTCTCAATCACTGCTCTTTTTAAAATGTGCTTATTTAGTTCAAATACGCATCACTATTAAAGAAAAACCAGTACAATTTTTTTCTTTTTAAAGTTGGCTTACCTATTATCTATCTCTCCCATTAAAATGATTCCTCTGGGCTGGGTTTTTGTTGTGCTCATCTTAGGCTAGGCACTCAATAAATTATCTCTGAATGATTGAATTGTTTGACTCCCTTGGTAGATTCTCAACTTCATGAGGCCAAGGATTGTTCTTTTCAGTCCTTCTTTATCCTCAATGTCTGTTATATTGCCGGCACTTACGTGACTAATGGGAAAAATCACAGAAAGAAAGAGTTAAAACTACAGAAAAAACCCATAGGTTCAATAATACAAAGCTTTCTAAAATTATTTAGCCCAAGAATTGAATACTGGCTGCAATTTGAATTTTTTTTACATGGTATTGAATTTAATTTAAATGGAAATACTTGAATGGTAGAATAATAAAAAAAAAATTATAAAAGCAACTTGCTCCTTAACGTAAGAATTATATAGGGCATCTCTTCTAGAAGCAAAATTTTCAAATGTCAAACATCTGAAAGCATAGATGGAGAAGTAAGAGTGTGAATTGTACTTCAATGCTCTTTTCTTTATATTCAGCAAACAGCTTCATTCACACCTTTCCAGTTTTTTCAACTCTTTTGACAAAGCCTTCAGAGGAGTTACTGCTGATGACGACCATCACAGCCTGACAGGAGAAATTTTATAAAGAAAAATAATAGCATGTTTTTCCCAAATTGTTAAGGATATGGTGAAGCTCTGTTGGATTCAAAGGAGGAATGTGCAATTCCATGCTATATATAATAATAACTAATTTTAATAGTGACTTTGCAAATTTTCAGATATATTCATTTACTGAAACCACTATCAAATAAACAAAAACAAACTAATTAACAGGGGTTCGAGACAGGAATTATCTAATCTAAAAATAGCACATGTTCACAGAATACACAACACATATCCCAAGTACTACTCTAGGTTTCAAGTAATAGTCAAAACAATAGTAAACATGATTCAGACCCTACCAGTCAAATCATAAATGGGACCTTAACTGTAAATCCTTATCTTTAGATCAAAGCGGGTAATTGGGTGCTGAAGATACATTATAGAACTAATATGTTATAGAACTCCTCTGAAATGAGTCATTTATTCCATCACTTTTCCTGCACAGCTGCTGACCCATGTTTTGGTTCCTGGAAATAGCTGCTACCCTGTCATACTTCTTAAAAGCACATATATTGATAACTCTACTCATTCCTCCATTCCTCTGTGACTGTCACTGTGTTAAAATGTGGAGTCAGCTGACTCACTTGTGGTGGTAATAAAGTAGATGAGTTTGCAAAGTATTTTGTTATTTCTAAAGATGCAAAAACCAAATTACATTGAAATCATAAGGGGTGTTTCAGGCAGAGCTGTAGTTTGTGGTTTCTTGTGTAATCCACGGAGATTAGCTCCAACACATATTTAAACTCTCCTCTAGGAGCAACCTTAGTGGTTAAACAAGAAGATAAACAGATGTATACACACCCTGGCACAAAATTATCACTTGTGTTTGGCTTCCTAGTCTCCTCGTGTTACTTATTTATCTTAACTTCTCTCTGAAATCAGGGAACACAGAATCTCAATCAGTTGACATTTTTCTACTGAATTACCCAATAGTCTGATCATACCCCTAAGACTTTTTTAAATTATTTCACTCATAATCCCAAATCTGCTTTGCTTCCTCATCTTAATACACTGTAATTTGATTTCAAAATGAGGACAGTTGTCAGTAATGCCACATTCATTCATCTATTTTACAATTCCATGTACTTAGAACTATGAAGATATGTTAATAACATCCATTCCAATAAGCCACCCTAAATTTATTATCATGAAACAAGGTCTCAAGAAAGAGAATTCAAAATCATCCATGTATTTGCAATGTATTGCAATAAAGCCTTTATCAATAGACTTCCCTGTGCACATGGTGGTCAAATTGCGGGTGAAAACCAGCCATATCTATTACAAGCTTTCTCATGGCTTCTAGGTAACCCAAGTGAGCCTTTATTGATACTGGGAAGGGATAAAGCAGGGAAGGGATAAACAGTGATGTAAGAATTGGCTAGACAAAAGTAATGACTCTCTTTACAAAGTGAGTATTTTAAAGCAAAAGAGCCTGTTGGGAATATTGTTTTATAAAATAGTGGGTTTTTTTTATTAACTTTTTAAAATTCAATTAGTTAACATATAGTGTACCATTAGATTCAAATGTAGATTTCAGTTATTCATCCATAGCATATAATAGCTAATGCTCAGTACTCACTGTTATAGCTTCTTGAAAGCAGAATTTTAACCGCCTGAGCCACACAGGCGCCCTTGAAAGCAGAATTTAAGATCATATTTTCTGATTACTTCCATGTAGTACAACACTTTCCTGCTAGCAACCTTCAAAACATACTGTTTGTTAGAGGAATTTCTTTAATAATAAATAAATAGGAATTTATTTAAATTTATAAATATATAAAATAAACAGGAATTTATTTAAATTTATTTAAATATTGCACACTGTTTCATTGTTCATAAATAAGGTGAGGATATTATAGCCATTAGTTGGTAGCACTGATATATCACTTTCTTTTTACTTCTCAGTGCATTCTCTTTGCACAAAATAGATATATATTTTAAAAGAATCTGAATCTGTGGCAAACTTTTAAAAAACCCTATACAGTAAAGTTTATCATTTTAAGTAATCTCAATTATATTCCTCAATTGTGATAGTATATCCTTCTATCTAGGCCAGATATTGTATGAGGGATTTGAAGAGACATACTTTTCTAAATTTCACTTTTCTCATCTGCAAAATGCTGATCATGATCCTACAATAAAATACACTTACAATTTTTTGATGAAAATTTATTTATTTATTTTAAGATTTTATTTATTTATCAGAGAGAGTGGGCGAGAGAGCAAGCACAGGCAGACAGAATGGCAGGCAGAGGCAGAGGGAGAAGCAGGCTCCCGGCCGAGCAAGGAGCCCGATGCGGGACTCGATCCCAGGACGCTGGGATCATGACCTGAGCCAAAGGCAGCTGCTTAACCTACTGAGCCACCCAGGCGTCTCTTTTGATGAAAATTTAATCTGTATAAACGATATATTTGCTGTAATGCGTGGTTCATGGAAAACATTTAATTATAAGCAACAACAGTATTAGAAATTAAGTAAATGTGTCTATAATATTTAAAGTTTTAACACATAATTCCAGTGCTTTGCCTTATTTTCTCAAATCCATTTACCACTTTCACTGACAGAGTCAAATTTACTTTTTCTACTAGTAGCCAGCTCTTTGTCTTTTGTCAGAAAGATGCCCTTGTGAATTATTTATAATAGAGATATTAGCAATAATAATAATAATAATAATAAATAGCAATGAAAATGTTTAAAAAGTTTTCTTAACTAATTAGGGTTCTTAGACATCAATTAGAGGAACCACCTCTGGAAAGCAAATTAATCTGCAAGACATTCCCAGAATTAACAAGTCAGTCAGATACAGGGTTGTCCGCAAACTGAAAGGTGAAGCAAAAGGACTAGGTTTGGAAAATAGGTAAGGACAGTGAAAAAAATGATCAAATTTTTGGGCAAAATAAATTCTTAGATGTCCTTTCAATGGAGTCCTGGGCATTATGTAGCAGAAACTCTGGCGATTATCTCAATCCATTGGAGTCACCCCGTTTATTAGCTTGCTATTGACAAAGTTATTTACAAACTCAAGAGCATGAGGTTATAATGTAGAAAACTGATGGTAATGCACAAGATTCTTGTTAACAATAATGCAAGTTAGTGATTTTTCATTAGAAAACATAAATTCTATATCCCAAATTATGGGCCCAGAGCACTTCTGATGCACAACTCTGCTTATATCCCAAATAACAATGTGAACTAGTTTTAATATCTGCTTCTCTTATTACTTTTTGAATAAAAATTTCTGACACAAGTATTTTATAATTGTGTGATAATCATGCATTTACTTTCTTGGAGAACAAAACACACTTTAGCATAACTATGTTCTTTCACAGAACCAGCCTTGATAACACACTTCTATATGTTAGAAATGATGTAATAAATGTAGAATATTGGGCACTCGTTTGGTATTCTTTGCCATGTTTTGCACTATCTAAAAAGAGATCAGTGAACTTGGACTGGAGTTAGCAGACATGGAAGAAAATAAAATATTACAGAGAAGAATACTCCGTGGTCCACAACCTAAACGGGCTGGGATTCCCATCATTTGGATCCCTGTAGCTTTACAAAAGTCAAGTAAATTTTTGTATCTCTGATTAAAGTTGATTCCCCAGTACTTTTTCAAACATCTCTTGTAAAGTATTGTTTCCCAGAAAAAAAAGGGATTTTGCACATGTATCTGCCTTTGTCTCTGGTCATTATCTCAGTCAGGATCCTGGGATCGAGCTCCATATCGGGCTTCCTGCTCATTAGGGAGTATACTTCTCAGTCTCTCTCTGCAGCTACCTCCCCCTGCCCCACTCATGCTCTCTCTCCAAATAAATAAATACAATCTTTAATTTTTTAATTGAAAATAAGATAAATAAAATAAAAAGTCTGGTCTTACTGCCCCATTTAGCTCCTTTTTTTTTTTTTTTTGAGTTGTATTTAAAGCAGCGTGAGAGAACATGAGGATCTCAAACTTAAAAAAAAAAAGGAAAAAATTGAGTTTTGTTAGGATTTAAGATCTTGTCTGCTAGACAAAAACGTTGGCTTTGTTAACATGTGAAAATTAACAAAAGAGAATAAGATAGAATTCTAATAATTTTTGTAGAAATTAAAAATTTCCTCCAACCCAATAACATACAGACCCATTAAGTAAATTCATTCCAATGTCCCAAACAAAACCTTTCTAATAGTAATGCATTTGTGTAAACAGGGTCACCCCAAGGAATAAATAATTATTATTATATTTTTCCTGTCTCTTCCACAGTCACATCTGGGTATATTGGTAGCAAGCCAATTATCTATCTTATAAGACATGATATCATAAGGAAGGGTATTCTGTCCATTTGGAACAACTGAAAATCATTGTAATTTTATCTTGGTGCAGTAACTTGAGATGGCACAGTGTGGGTTATGAATATATTTTATTTTATTTTTACTGGGAAGAAGAGATTATAGAGATATTGGTTATCCAAGAGAGATTGACAGGTGTTGATAGTTGCCAGGTCAATATGCATCTACTTTTTCCTTTAATATCAGAAAGCACTGAGGGATTAACAACAAGGAAACTTAAAACATCAAATATTTTATTGTCTCTTTTCTAGTTATATTGTAACCATATGACAAAGTATCAGTCATACAAGCTATCATGCTCTTTTACCTCTATCTTTCTGCCAGAAATGTGGGCTTAAAAGTGAGAACTCCAACAGCAATTTTTGCAACGGTGAATACAAAGCCATGAAAACCTCTAAGATAGTTCACTTGACTTTCTTAAGACTCTGAACCAACACCAGAAAACACTCTCTGTAGTCTTCTTGTTAAATGAAAAAGTATGGTTAAACCACTTTTGAAAATCTACTACATACAGCAAAATGTAAATCTTAATTGAAATATGTCCTCTCAGCTGTGCTTAAGCAACTGAGTCCTGAGCTTTTCAGGTTTTCAATCTGAAAGAGTACACCTCTGGTGCTCTGAAAGGGAAGAGAAAGGACACCCTGTTCTCCATATAAATTAAAGAAGAGAAATCTGTGCATTTAAGTGGGCCATATGAAATTTATCAAGCAAGTATCTCCTAACTCCTTCCTATCCAAATTACCTGACATGCTCTCCCTACTCCTTTATACCACGTTACTGCCTTTTCCAGGATTCTGCCTCACATCACAACATGTCTTCTGTTATTTCCTTCTTGCGAGCTAGTTTTTTTTTCTCCATCTAAAAAAGTCAACAATCATTGTGTATTTCAATTCCCACTCTCAAATTGATTCTTCTTATCTATTACTCTTTTCTCATACTCAGTGTCTTTGTCTTTATGGGGTTTGTATTTTGCTTTTCCCCATCCTTAACTGCCATTATTTACTGCCATTATTTACTGCCAGTAATTATCAAATCTAATAACTTCTTAGAGAAAGTTAAAAATTCCTGCATAGCCACATGTGAACACAAAGTCACTGATTTTTAGCAAACCTAAAAGATAGTCAGACATCCATTCAATTTCTTTTTTTTTTAAGATTTTATTTATTTATTTGACAGAGAGAGATGACAAGCAGGCAGAGAGGCACGCAGAGAGAGAGCCCGATTTGGGGCTCAATCCCAGGACCCTGGGATCATGACATGAGCCAAAGACAGTGGCTTAACCCACTGAGCCACCAGGCGTCCCTCCATTCAATTTCTTAACTGAGTCTCAAATGCATCCTGAGTTCTAACCTAAACCTAAGTTCTACTTCTTACACGTTGTTATATGACCAAATTCTTTCAGTTCAGTATTTTGTAACATTAAAATATTAATCAATTGATACTTTGTCTGTGTATTTCTATGAAAATAATTTGAATACTGTAGATTTATTGTTATATTTATAGATTTATAATCAAAGTTTCATCAGTTGAAGTTTTTGGAAATTTCAGATATAATGATTAACCTAAAATGATACTGCCTCAAATCCCTCTGATATCAAGGCCCAACACCTGATTGTAGCCAATCCTGTGGTGGATAGTTCCATGGGAAATTGCAGTTACTTAACACTGATAGCATCTCATGTTCTCTCTCTCATTTTAGAATGTGTCCAACACAACCCAAAAGTGTAGGAGAGTTAATGTCCTCTGAGGACAGCTCTCAGTGAAGTGGAAATAAGAACCATAGATAAAATTGTCAGTTTTCAGGTCTTCATGAGGACAACTTAAAGAAGTTTCTCAGGACCTTTCAGTAAAAGCAAGCCTTCATTTTCTATCCACAACAATTTTATCAACAATGTACCTCTTTGACAAAGTTGCTTCTTCACTGTATCACTTTCCCATTCTTTTCTACCTTGGATAATCTCCCAGATAAACTAACAGTACTCAAATCCTTTGTCCTACTCTTTGCTCTCAGGATAAATGGAGCCAAAAGACTTAGATTAATATCAAGTTCTGAATGGGATCTTAGAGCTATTTCCGTCCAGATTTTCATAAACATAGGGACCTTTGAATTATCAGGCTATAAATAAGTTCTAAATGGAGGGGGCAAAAGCAAAAAGTAGAAATTTTTATGTTTGATTTTTAATCGTGATTAATTGACTTTATTGATTATTAAAAATACTAACATTATAAAAGTGTGGATCTTTGTAAAACAATGTCAGAATGTAAGAAATAAGTTGCATAGTCCTTTTGAGATTATTAAACCAAGTGTTCAGGTGCCATCTAATTTCTTGTTTAATCCAAAACTTTGCTGTGCATTATCTTGAGGAATATGATTTTGAAGTCCAGACAGACTTACAGAAAACTGATCCAAATGTGTGTGTTTATATTTCTGCTTTTGTTGTAAAAATCAAAGTGTGATTGCTGGTTTAAAATGGTAAAACTAATAATGTTCATGGATTCTATTATAAATTTTCTAACTGTATGGGAAGAATCCAATAAACATAGAATTAATTGATTTGCAAATCCTCAAAGAGCTACAGGATCAGGTAGTGGTATGTTCTGATTCAACAGCATCATAATACAGCATTTTATATGTGTGGCTAATGGATATTTTCATGAATGTTTGCTAGCTAGTCAGCCAATACAGAGAAATATTAGGTAGGGTAATTACTCACAGTTGTGTTGAATAAAATGAGAGAAAATTATCAAATGACACTAATAATAATAAACCTATAGCAGGCTAAATAATTCAATGATAATTACAAGTATTAATCTAGCTTTCTTCCCTGATTATGACTCTTCTCTCCTTTATCATAATGGGAGTAGCAGATTATCTGCAATGAATTGTGAAAACCCAGCAGTGACTTTGGCAGTGAAGGCCTCCCATCAATTTTGATAGGTTAAAATGATTCTGGTTGGTCTTGAGCAAATGTGTCAATTTTTTTTTCTGTGTGTGTCATAAAAGAAAGAAGCAATAGTAAATTCTTGCTGTTATTCCATGGAGCCAATAAAATCATACTGCCAACAAGAGGCTGTTGACACCGTAAGTGTAGTTACTTGTCTTGAAATACTAGGCCTGGAAATAAAATTCCAATATTTCACATAACCTCTTTTTTTTTTAAACAAAAAAACAAAACAAAACAAAACAACTATACTGCTTACATTTAGGGCCCTGCTGTTGTGTAACTATTTTTGAACATGTCTACTGTAAGTGTATATATATATTTATTTTTTTCTGTGCAATAAAGTCATTTAGAGATAAATTTGAATTGCAAATTATTATGGGGGAGGCATGGTATTTGTGGCTAGTCTTACAAGTAAAAAGGACTAAAAAAAGAAGAAAAACATTTTTATTACAGCATATTTACATCTGTCCAAAGTACTTATTTACTATAATACTGACTAATGTATAATACTGTACACAAAGAAAGAAGTTAAATGAGTTATAATTCAGTCGAAGTATAGCTGGCCATTTTAAAACTTACCACTGAATCTTTCTGGTATGAAATGTGATATCTGGCAATCTGGTCCAGTTCATTACATCAGGTCATTTGTATGTTCTTATTACCATTTTGATAGCATAGCACATTGTATAACCCAGACATTTTACAATGGAACTATGATGCATGTATTTTCAAAAGTATAGACATACATGAAGATATGAGGTCAAAAAAGATGATTGTCCGTAGTACCATATAGACTCAACAAATAAAAGTGTCCAAGGCTCTGAGTGAGATATATGAATATTGTGTAAGATTAGGCCAACATGTGGTTTTGATATGAATAATCTGTTCTTAAATTAGAATTACAGTCGTTGAGTCCAGTGTTGAAAAAGGCAGATAGATTTTAGCTATCTTTGCTCACTAGGGAAAATGGAAAAATGTTTAGTTTGGTCAGATTTTCACTTAACTTCTGAAAAATCTTACGTTTGAGAGAACCCTTCTGAAATAAGAATCCTTAAAGACATAACTCCTTTGGCACAAGTTTTCAAGAAACTTGTTTGATGCTGTAGACAATTATATGGCACACGTACTGTTCTAGATGTTTCATGCCAATAATATGTAAGCCATACCAAGGCTACATATACATATAGAGATGTTCCTCAGCTTACAAGGGGGCTATGTACAGAGACACACATAAAAAATTGAAAATGCATTTAATACCCCTAAACTATGAAATAGCATAGCTTACCTTAGGCTTATTTAAACATACTCAGAACACTTACATTTGCCTGCATTTGGGCAAAATCATCTTAAGCAAAGCCTATTTTATAACAATGTATCAAATATCACATGCAATTTATTAAATATTACACTAAAAAAAAGAAGAATGGTTATATATAGAATGGTTGTAAGAATATCAGGTGTTCACCCCTGTAAACTTCTAGCTGACTGGGAGCTGTGGCTCACTGCCCCTGCCCAGCATCACAAGACGGCACCATACCACATGTCACTGGCCCTTTTTATAAAGACCCAAATTCAAAATTCAAAGTACAGTTTCTACTGAATCACTTTCACTTTCACATCATTGCCAAATATATCATAAGTTGAATCATTGTAAATCAGGAGCCATCTGATTTGAAAGTTAAATCACAGTCACCCATATACACACAAAAAAAGGCCTTCATGTAGGGCCATCTATGGATCTCTAAACAACATAGCATGACATATCAATGGCAAAAAATGGATGCGAAGGGGACAATTGCCTTGCGTCAGTACTCTGAGCAGTAACATACATGGCCTTACTCACCTAGCAGAACTCCAGAGCTAGCTGATGGCAAGGAATTTTACAAATGTTTGCTGAACAGCTTAAGCACTATTATTTTTAACTTAGTGTGCATATCTGTTTTCTAAAGATACGTTAATTTATTTTATTGACTTATTACAAAACCAAATAATTTCCTCTTTTAAGTGGCAGGTAAATAGAATTCTCTTTAATTTAAATCAAATGGCTTTTTAGGGAAAATATACTAAAAATTCTGAAACTTGTATTGCTTATGAATCTTTTATTGGAATCCTTATCAAGTTGTATTTTTCAAATTTTTCCTAAATAATCTTCAATGAATTGAAAATATTTTTTGGATTTTATTCGAGGCTATTAACACACAATTTCACTTTGTTAAATATAGTGCTAAACGTTCAACCAAAAAGTTGTGTCTTTTTTTGTCCACTACCACATCCTCCATCTACTGACTGGATTCTCTCCCCAACTAGCACATATATACCATTGTGTATCTTTAGGATAAGTAAGGGTCATCTTTTGTCTTTATTCTATTCCTGTATGCTTCTGAACTTGTTGAATTTTAATATAGTCACACCATAAGCATCACATATTTGATTCCCCTTTAAATAGTAAACAGTGCACAACCAGAGCATACCTTCAAAGCTATCAATAGACTTACTCTGATATATTATTTTTGTATTTTTGTAAATTAAAATAATTAAATTATAGAACAAGAGTTTCAGGTGGTAGGTGTTGTAAGTTTTACCCAAACTGACTTTTGTCAAACTCGTTTTTGTCATCATATATGTCAAGTAGTTTTCTCAGGTTTATTTTTAGAATATCCTTGTATAATGAATATTTACACTGATATCTAGTATAAAATTCTTGCAATTTATTTTAGAAACATTAAGATATTGAAAATCATTCTATTTCTTTAATTCATTAAAGACATTTTTGGCTTGTTTCTAGTACTTTCTTACTGGTTAAAAAATGAATTTGAAGTAGTCTGAATTTCATTATTATATGGCACTTTCCCTTTGATGAATACAAAGACGATATTCTATATTAGCTATCTGAGAAGAATTTTTTTTTTAATTTTATTTATTTGTGAGTGAGAGAGAGCATAAGCAGGGGGAGCAGCAGGGGGAGGGAGAAGCAAACTCCCGGCTAAGCAGGGAATCGGTTGCAGAACTGAGTACCAGGACCCTAAGATCATGACCTGAGCTAAAGGCTCAGGCATTTAACTGACTGAGCCACCCAGGTGTCCCAATCTGAGAAGAGTTCTGTCTGTTATTCCTATTCATATGAAGTTTAAAGTCTAGGTAATTAACTTAATATTTTAGTGCCTATTACATAGATAGCACTATGTTCCAGGCAGAGAGTAAGAAAGAAATGTTAAATCAACCATATTCTATGCATTCTAAATAAAAATAATTAATCAATCATAATAAATCCTTCTATTTATGGAATATCCACTTATAAGCTTTCCTCCATATGAACAATGCCAAATACCAGAATAAAGGGTCATCTAATACAAATAAAGGATAGAATTAAAGAATTCTGGTAAGCAATTTAATTTTGAAAAATGGTGCTATATTGTTGCTGAGTTGTGGTTTTCAGTTACATAATATCTGATAAGTGTAGTAGTAACATGAGTGTTACGTGAAATGAGAAATGGTTTATAATTAAGATATTTTTAAAAGTACAGATAAATACAAATTTGTAAACATAGCATTATGGAGGAATAAAAATAAATGATAGCTACACACTCTAAAGTGAATATATCTTGGAAAGTTAATAGAGAAGTAAAACAAGGACAGTGCAAAAAGTATGGTACATTTTTATGAAGTTCAAACAAATTCTGTGAAACCGTAGATGGACTTAAAGATACTATTATGTACCAAATATTGTCAAAATTAAGCAAGGAAATAGCAAACATAAAATAACCAAAGCATACAAACTTGGGTAGATACAATAGGTGTGATCATGTTCTACTTCATAAAGAGATGAGTTAATAGATAAATAGAAGTAACTAGACTTTTTAGAAGTTAATAAAACTTTGCCTGTTATTTCTTAGTAATATAAAATATATGGTTTTCTAACAAAAAAGCTTATCTTAAAAATATTTAAAAATAAATTTCAGGCTACTCATTAGGTTCTATTTACTTTTCCACTGAAGGAAAAGCTGGTTGTTGTAGTTGTAGTTGTTTGTTTGTTTTAGTCTCCTCCTAGTTTTTATTATTATAATGTGGAATGAGGAATGTTAGATTGAAAAGTTAGACAAAAATCATTACTTGATTCACCTCCTGGAACAGCAGATGGAACTCCTGAAAACATGCCCTTTTGCCTTACAGAAGAGTAACAGTTATGCTTACTTCTGAAACGTGCTTGGTGGTGGCCCTATATAGTGACACCATAGTAAACATTTTGAATATTTGCAATTAATTTTTATAGTCATAGGGCTCCAAAAGGCACTGCTGGTGTTTAAAAATATTAACAAGGCACAAAACATGACAGAAGTATTGTCCTCAGATATTATTTTTTTCCATATGCTCCTGATTCCAGACATGACAAGTTATTTTTTTAAATTTTTTTATAAAAGATTTTATTTATTTATTTGACAGAGATCACAAGTAGGCAGGGTCAGGCAGAGAGAGAGGAGGAAGCACACTCCCTGCTGAGCTGAGAGCCCGATGTGGGACTGGATCCAAGGAACCTGGGATCATGACCTGAGCCGAAGGCAGAGGCTTTAACCCACTGAGCCACCCAGGCGTCCCCATGTCAAGTTATTTTTTTTTAAAGATTTTATTTATTTATTTGACAGAGAGAGATTACAAGTAGGCAGAGAGGCATGCAAAGATATAGAGGGGGTAGCAGGCTTCCCGATGAGCATAGAGCCCGATGTGGGGCTCCATCCCAGGACCCTGAGATCATGACCTGAGCTGAAGGGAGCGGCTTAATCCACTGAGCCACCCAGGCACCCGACAAGTATTTTTGATAGATATATATACAATGTATTTTCCAGTTATAAGAAAAATGGTTCTGCTATTTTTAAGCTTTTTTAAAAATTACATAATTTTTTAAATTAAAATTTTATATTTTTTAATGGTTTACTTTTCTTTCTTTATTTTTAAAATTTTATTTATTTATTTGACAGACAGAGATCACAAGTAGGCAGAGAGGCAGGCAGAGAGAGAGAGAGAGACAGAGAAGCAGGCTTACTGCAGAGCAAAGAGCCCGATGCAGGGCTCAATCCCAGGACCCTGAGATCATGACCCGAGCCGAAGGCAGCAGCCCAAACCACTGAGCCACCCAGGCACCCCAATGTTTTACCTTTCAATATACTACTTAGAATATAAAACCTATTTCATTTTGTAAGAAGTTTACCATTTAAAAAATGGTAATTTTCTCATTGTGTCTTCCCCTCTCATTGCTTTATTTTGAATAAAACATTTCACAATAAACGTAACGGATGCTTTCCTTTTGATGGTCCCTCTGTTGGTCATATTGTATATGAGCCATGACAATTAGTTTTACAAAATTTATTGATGTTTATTGATATGTTTTATCATAACTAATTTTCCCTCCCTTATCTAGATTCCCCAGCTTTCAGACAGGTGGACACTTCAATAAACCATACCCAAGGGATGTATCAAGTACTTCTTAGACATTCTCTCAGATCATTGAGGTGTCATTTTGCCTAGGGATTTGCAATAGGTTCTGCCAGAGGCACCACTGTGACAACTGATGTCCATGGTCTATCTCCTGCTAAGCTCAAGAGGTCACTGGTTTCCAAGTTGATCTATACAATCAATGCATTCCAGCAAGTTCTTTTTTTTTAATATTAACAAACTTATTTTAAAGTTTATATGGAGAGGCAAAGACTCACAATAGTCAACATAGTGTTGAAGGAGAACAAAGACTGAGGACTGACTTCAAAGTTTACCATAATGATGGGGCGCCTGGGTGGCTCAGTGGGTTAAGCCTCTGCCTTTGGCTCAGGTCATGATCCCAGGGGCCTGGGATCGAGTCCCGCATAGGGCTCTGTGCTCAGCAGGGAGCCTGCTTCTCCTCATCTCTCTCTCTGCCTATTTGTGATCTCTCTCTCTGTCAAATAAATAAATAAAATCTTAAAAAAAAGTATACCATAACGATAATTATAAGCAAGATATTGTAATACCACAGAAACACTAGATTAAAGGAACGGAATATATATTATCAATTATATTTTATATTTAATATAAAAGCAAAAGCAATACAAGAGAGCAAAATACAATCTTTTAAACAAATGGTTCTGGAGTAATGGTGAAGCTAAATGTAAAAATATAAAATAAAAATAAAATAAAATAATAAAATAAAATAAATCCAGGCAGATATCATACACTCTTCACAAAAATTAACTCAGATTGGATTATAAACCTAAACCTGAAACATGTAGAAGCTGATATAGAAGAAAATTTAAATGACCTTGGTTTTGGCAATAACTTTAGCTACAAAAGCACAGGCACTGAATTTAAAAATGTCTACTCTGTGAAACAATGCCAAGAGAATGAAAAGGCAAAGCACAGACTATGAGAAAAAATTTGCAAAATACACATCTGGCAAAGGACTGTTAATCAAAACTACACAAAGACCCCTTAAAACTCACAATGGGGGAAAAACCTGATTAAAAATGAGCCAAAGACCTTAGCAAATACCTCACAAAAGAAAATATTACAGATGGCAAATAAGCATATAAAAAGATGCTTCACATCATATGTCATCAGGAAAATGCAAATTAAAACAAAAAAGAGACACCAGTACATACCCAGAATCCAGAACACTGACAACAGAACACGAAATGTTGGTGAGGATGTGGAGCAGCAGGAATGTTCTTCCATGTCTATTGAGAATAAAGAATGGAAAACAACTTGGCAGTTTCTCACAAAACTAAACATATTCTTGCCAGATGATTCAGCAGTAGCAGTTCTTGGTATTTATCCAAAGAAGATGAAATCTATACCCACAAAGATGTCTATAGTAGTTTTATTCATAACTGACAAAAGCTTGGAAGCAACCAAGATATCCTTCCATAGGTGAAAGGTCAAATGAAGTGTAGTACATGCAAACAATGGAATATTATTTAATGCTAGAGAAATGAACTACCACGCCATGAAAAGATATGGATATAAATATTTAATAAATATTTGATTCTAGGCTTCTACCAGTCTATCAATACTATTAGTATATTTTAACAGTGAATTCTCAGCATTCATGAATTTACCTAATAAAATATTTTGGGTTCAATGTTTTAAATACTTCAACCTCTATGATTATATTCCTAATAATTTTGAATTGGGGTAAATAAACCTTAATTTTTTGTAACTTGTTTCTTATTGCAAAAGAGCTCAATGAAATTTTAGAAAATAAAATTTTACAAAAAAAATTAGTTTACTATTGCGAAATAATTTAAAACTTTACCTTATATTCAAATACATATATTTTTCTAAATTGATTTATATGTCGCTAAAACCAAAAACTTTTAGTTATACTAGATTTCATATCATGCAATCAATGCCAGGAAGCCATCTGGCGATGACTTGTATTAAATAGAGTTGAGATGGGTGTTATTACAATGCAAGATGGAAACAAAGATAGTATAACAATTGAGTGTTACATAACTTTTCTGTTTTGATCAAGTTACTAATCTACAAAAGGTTTTATCGGTGACAGACCTGGGAATTTAACAAAACTTTTAAACTAGCATGTGTGACTCATTCCTAGAAAACAAAACAATCAATAACACTTTCTTTAGATTAAATTATGACTATTTCTTCATTTGAATGGAAAAGGTAGCAACCCCAATAAGTTTATTGAACATGAAAAGTTGAAATGCTATAATGCTCCTAAGGAATTAAATGATCCAGCCATGAATTACAAAAAAAGGATATAAATTACCAAAGTGTTTGTATAATTGGAATGTACAACTGCCCATTATCATTCAATAGTGTAGGCTTGTACAAGAACTCTATAAAAGAATTCCACTTCTAAACCGTGGAAAATATGTTCCCTTTCCCCCTATATACAACTATTAAGCCATTCATTTAGCTTTTAAAATATCCACTTAATACAGGCTTTTTACTCATTTGAACAGGCAGCAGGGCTCTATTCTTATTGCTTACATCTGAAGGATAGACTTCTAGCATAAGAGTTAAAGCCCATAAAGGAGCCCAATCATAACAACAAAATACAGTTTAGTGAGCCCTTACAATCTGCCAGCTACCTTTCTGAGAATACTTCAATTAATAAAACATATAAAATACCTGACCACAAAGAGCTTACATTCTTTTGAAATATAATAGTGAAATAAACCAATAATAGAGGGGCACCTCGGTGGCTCAGTCCATTGAGTGACTGCCTTTGGCTTGGGTCATGATCTCAGGGTCCTGGGATGTAACTCCCCAGCAGGCTTTCTAGGCAGTGGGGTGTTTTCTTCTTCCTCTGTGCCCCCTCCCAATTCTCTCTCTCTCTGTCTCCAATAAGAAAATAAACCAGTAATAGAATAATGATTCATGGTTGATGATGATAAGTGTTACAAAGAAATACAAGAAAGGTAAAAGCCATTGGAGAATGCTGGGATGAAAGTTAATTTTATTTTGTGTTGGGTGGTTATATCTCATTTATGAGATGTTATTTGCACAAAGACCCAGGAAGTGAAGGAGGGTGTTATACAAATATTAAAGAAAAAGATTGCTCTAGGCAGAGCAAGTAAGTATATAGACTTTGTGTGAACAGCTGGTCTGTTACTTTTGAGGAAAAGCAAGGAGGCCAATGAGGAGTTCATAGTGGTGGAGAGAGGAAGAACGTATTGATGCATGACCTTCTAGTACATTGAAACGCCTTCAGTTTTTATTTAATATGAAAGGGGAAGATACCAAAAGACTTTCAACAGCAGAATAAAATCATCTGACTTGATTTTTAGGTTAAGTTGCTGTACCAAAATAAATTTGCAGGGAGAAAGGAGTGCAGTATGTGTGGAAGTGGGGTTATCAATCAAGTCAATAATTCAGGAACATATGATGGTGTTTTTAGCATTCAGGGTGGTAATAGAAGTGGTGAGGTATTGTTTTTATTTTGTATATATTTTGATGGTGAATATTCTGGTTAACAGGATGGAGTATGTGCAGGACAGACAACATCAACATTTATTTTACCTGCACAAACAGAAGAGTGGAGTGTTCATTCCTTGATATGGAGAGAACTCTGAGTTCAAATGTTCTTTCTGATTAAATGGCATAGTGATGATGAGGATTTAGTCAGACAGTGAAAGAGAGCAGTAAGCATAGTGTTAAGCGGTAAGACATTATAATACATTTGAACATCAAAAAACGTTGTGTTGGATCATCTATTTATGTGAGTAAATAAATAAATAAAGCTTCCTGGGGTTCTGATAGAGGTAAAGAAGACTACTATATGATCCAAAGGGGCACGTGCACCAAATGTATATAGCAGCAATATCCACAATAGCCAAACTATGGAAAGAACCTAGATGTCCATCAACAAATGAATGGTATATATATATATACGATGGAATACTATGCAGCCATCAAAAGAAATGAAATCTTGCGATTTGCGATGACGTGGATGGAACTAGAGGGTATTATGCTTAGCAAAATAAGTCAACCAGAGAAAGACACTATCATGTGATCTCCCTGATATGAGGAAATGGAAGCGCAATGTGGGGGGTTTGGGGGACAGGAAAAGAGTAAATGAAACAAGATCGGATCGGGAGGGAGACAAACCATAAGAGACTCTTAATCTCACAAAACAAACTGAGAGTTGCCGGGGGGTGGTGGGGAGGGTAGGGAGAGGGTGGTGGGGTTATGAACATTGGGGAGGGTATGTGCTGTGGTGAGTGCTGTGAAGTGTGTAAACCTGGCGATTCACAGACCTGTACCCCTGGGGATAATAATACATTATATGATAATTTAAAAAAAAAGAAGAAGAAGACTACTATAAATCAAATGCTATGGTTTTCAGCAAAGCATGTGTAATCAGGCATATTTTATTAAAGTAATCAAGTAAAATGATGGTCGAAAATTGGAATAACATAAATCATAAAAATCAGAGATTTTAAAAAGAGATATGGGACAGTGTAGAGAATATAGTCAATGATATTATAATAGTGTTATATGGTGAGAGACGGTGGCTATATTTGTAGTGATCATAGAATAATGTATGGAGATATTGAAAACCTGAAACCAATGTAACACTGAATATCAACTATACTCAAATAACAAAATAGTAAAAATAAAACCTTTTAATTTAAAAAGATAAAAAGAGGGACAAGAATTTGAAAAGTGAATTTCAAAAAGAGTAAAGATGAGGCTAAGACATACTCTGAACCTTGAGGAAAACACCATTTTGAAAATTCTTCCCATTTTGAGAAAACTCAAATGAATCAATACCATAAAAGAACCCATTTTAACTGAGAGATGTAATGAATGCTCAAGAAATAATTTTATGACAGGGTAATTCTTCCCTATGAAACAGCACAGGGAAACCAGGGGAAACACCTGGAAGCAAAATAAACTATACTGAAAATAAGAATTAGGAAAAAGATAAATGATGAAAGATAAGAAAATTAGAACTGCGACAGAGACCTAGTGAAGAGAATTTTTAGCTTGTGGTTTAATGTTTTTGAGGATAATCTAGAGTTCATAACTGCCTTGTGGCAGGCTGGTTGTAGGCAGTTTAGGCAGACCCCTAAGACAGGCCTTCTTTGGGCAGGTGGTGTTGGAGGAGGCCATTGGGCTGGACAAAGACAAATCCAACCATTTGACTAAAGTGTCTGTGAAGATGTTGAAGTCAGATGCAACAGAGAAAGACCTGTCAAACCTAATCTCAGAAACAGAGATGATGAAGATGATTGAACAGCACCATCAAACTGCTGGGTCCTGCACACAAGATGGTCCTTCGTACACTCTCACGGAATATGCCTCCAAACACAACATACAGGAGTACCTGCAGGCCCAGAGGCCTCCTGACCTGGAGTACTGTTACAATATCAACCACAATGCAGCAGAGCAACTCTCCTCCAAGGACCTGGTATCCTGTGCCTATCAGGTAGCCTGAGGCATGGAGTACCTTGCCTCCAAGAAGTGCATACACCAAGACCTGGCCACCAGGGAAGTGCTGGTGACAAAGGACAACATGATGAAGATCTCAGACTTCAGCCTTGCCAGAGATATCACCACATCAGTTACTATAAAAAGACAACCAACAGTGGACTGCCTGTGAAGTGGATGGTCCCTAAGGCCATGTTTGACCAGATCTACATCCACCAGAGTGACTTCTGGTCTTTTGGGGTGATCCTGTGCAAAATCTTCACTCTGGAAGCCTCCCATATCCTGGAGTGCCTGTGGAGGTGGTTTTCAAGCTGCTGAAGGAGTCATTTGATGGATAAGCCAATAAGTGCACCAGAGAGTTATACACAATAATGAGGGGTGGCTGGCATGTGGTACCTTCAAGCTGCTGGTAGAAGACCTGGATCAAACTGTGGCCTTGACCTCCAACCAGGAGTACCCGGACCTGTCCTTGGCCCTGGAACAATACTGTCTATGCTTTCCCAACAGCCAAAGCTCCACCTGCTCCTCAGAGAAGAATTCCACCTTCTCTCCTGTGCCGTTGCCCAGGGAGGCCTATCTGCCCTGACACCCAGCCCAGCTTGCCAATGGTGGACTCAAATGACTAGTATCCCTATTACTCCTGTCCAGATTCTGTCATAAGCTGTAACCCTTACCCCCTCCCTCCCTGCAAGACTCACTGCCTTCTCCTTTGTCCCTTTCCTACTGGAAGGAGCCAGCTGCCTACCTGAGGCCTTCACCCCTTGAAGTTCACTTTTCTTCCCCTTCCTCTTCAAACTCCTTACAACCTGCTCATGAAAGAAAGGCACAGAGAGGCAGGTACTTGCTCGTGGCTACTTCCTACCCTCCCATATGTTGGACCAAGACCCCTCCCTGGCATCTGGTACTGCCTGGACGTCGAGGGAGTGGGAGATGAGGCATGCCAGTGAAAGCTGTCGGAGCTTTTCTGTTTTGGTTTTGTCTGCTTAGCATAACATGTAAGACTGAGTTCTGGTGGCAGGGACCTAGTCCTTGGGGCTATAGCACTAGCAAGGGGACGTCAACTGCTCTGGGCCTTGGCTAAGAGCAACCCCTGCTCCAGAGATATGGTGCCAAGGGCTTATTAATTTTGATACTAATTTGCTTTGCTGACCAAATACCTGGTATCAAAAGATGGGAAGGCAAAGACTGGAAGCAGTGTTGTGACCATGGGGTCCAGCCCCAAACTATGAAGAAAACACAAAGTGTATAAATCTGAGTAAGTATATATTTACACACCTCTTTAAATAGGTTGTTATCAAAGATTTAATCAATGGGTAATATGCTCCTCGTGGCTGGGAAGCATCAGTTGCCATATATTAAAAAGAAAGAAAAGAGGTGTCTGGGTGGCTTCCTCCATAATGTCCCTTCTCTTCAGGTCATGATCCCAGAGTCCTGGGATGGAGCCCCACATCAGACTCTCTGCTCAGTGGGAACCTGCTTCTCCTTTTCCCTCTGCCCTGCTTATGGTTCCTCTTCCTGTCTCTCTGTCTGTCAAATAAATAAAATATTTTAAAAAAAGAAACAAAGTAAATGTTTTTAAAAGGTCTTTTTTTTTTTTTAAATTTTCTAGGGGTGCCTGGATGACTCAGTTGTTTAAGCATATGTTTGCCTATGAAAAACTAACCACTCAGAAGAGAACAACAGATAAAAGGCCAGGCCGACCTTACCCTGCAGGATAGGTAAGGTTGGTCCAGCAACAGGGGCAGAGGGGAAGTGCCCATCTCCTGCTAGAAGAGCTAGAGAAGACCCCTTCTGGAGAGACTACCAGGAGAGGAGAGCAGTAGGTGCTGAAGATAAAGAATATTTTAATCAGCAGAGAAGGTCAAAATGACAAAGTTCCAGGATCAGAGTAAACATATGGGATTAAAAAATAGAAAAAAAAAAAAAAGATTTTTTTGAAAGACTTTTTTTTTTTAAAGGAATTTAAACAAACGTCCTTTTTAAGAGACAGTTGGCTGTATAAACCAAAAGTTCAACGCACTGAGAGAATCGCCGCATTATTTATTGGGGTAGAAAGGACCTGGAATGTAGAAAGACCCATTCTGCAGAGGAAAAAATAGAATCACTAACAGGCCTCATGCCTTGCACAGCCACTGGCTAGAATCCCTGCCTCATGAGACCATTTTAAAAGCTCTACTCATAATGGAACAGAAGGTGTCATTTCCCTATAATTTTATATATGTCATTAATTTACTGTATCTGGATACCACATATTACCAAACAGATGTTCATCAAAGACTAAATCATTTTTAATGGAACATAATAATTTGAACCTAGATCTATTAATCATTTTTTCGATCTAACATTTATAGTCTCGCTATAGAATTTATCAGTTGTCGACAAAATTTAAAAAAATAGGATAAAAAGTCGTGTTTGGAAAAGTAGATTTTCCTTGAAATTTGCATTTAAATGAAAATATTTGCTGATATTTTTAAAACTTTAAATGTAATTTTATATATATCTGACCTATCAGTTGATATGAAATTTTTGGAGAAAATATGACTTATTTTTTTGATCTTGGTTGAATATATTAATAAAGACTAACTGTTTGTATTTTTTGTATTGTGATATCTTAGTTAATAAACATGAATAATTGGTATAAAATATGTTTTTTTAAAAATTTTTTTTATTTCCTTGACAGAGATCACAGGAAGGCAGAGAAGCAGGCAAGAGAGAGGAATGGAAGCAGGCTCCCTGCTGAGAAGAGAGCGCACTGTGGGACTGAATCCCAAGAACCTGGAATCATAACCTGAGCCGAAGGAAGAGATTTTAACCCACTGAGCCACCCAGGCGCTCTAAAATATGTTCTTTTTTTATAGAGAATTATAGTTCTTGCCAAAATATGGAACTAGCTGGAACTGAACTATTTCAGATATGAACCAAAAACAAAGAAATGATGATAAATTCCTTAAAAGACTCAAAGTTGCTCTTGACTGGTATGTTTCAAGCTCTATTCCTGGTTTGAGGACAGTTTTTAACAGGCCTGTCACTGTAGAAATCAGCTGGATGTTTAGAGGCTATCAGGACTGTACAAAACCTTGAAGGTGTAAAGCCTTGAAAATTCTTTAGATAGATTAGCTCCCTAAGGCATTATTCATCCACACATTTTCCTCCAAACAATTAAGGCTGATGGATGAGGGGCACCTGAGGGGCTCTCTCATCACGTGGGTGGTGGGTTAAGCCTCTGCCTTCATCTCAAGTCATGGTCTCTGGGTCCTGGGATTCAGCCCCACATCGGGCTCTGCTCAAAAGGAAGACTGCTTCCCTCCCTGCTTGCCTGCCTCTCTGCTTACTTGTAATCTCTCTCTCTCACTCTGGCTCTCTGTGTCGAATAAATAAATAAATAAAATCTTTTAAAAAAGGCTGGTGGATGATAAATTATGAAAACTGCTCCCTCCAAATGATGCTTCTTCATAAGGATTTAAGAATTTAAAATTGTAAGAATTTAAAATTGAAACTTGATCGTAGGATTTATGTTACAGAATAACATCAAGTGAAGGCAGTTATTATTAGATCTGAAGTATTTGTGATTCTGAATTCTTGGCCTCATTAGTAAATTTATTTTTAAATTCTCCCATGGAGTGGTGATTGGCCTTCAGTCTTTCATTGATGTACATCATTGAGTCAAATGAGATGTGTGTGCCCAGAACTATATATAATCTTCTTTGTATTTCACTGGAGATGGCATTTCTGAGTTTGGTCAATTGAATTTGGACAGATGTTTTAATAGTCACTTCTAGAGTTGGCCCTGGAGAATATCTTCCTTTTTTTGTTTTGTCTCTTCCTGATTCTCTGAAAAACCCTGACTAATTCACATTATCACAGTGATATCACAATTCAAGTTTATCCAAACACTATAGCTGCAAAATAGAAGGAAGCTACTCAGAATGTAATGCTATTGTGAATGATTGAGAAAGAAAACATTATTATAATTAAGCTACCAGGTTTCAATGTATTTTATTGTTGCTTAGAAAATCTTAGCATACCCAGACTTTACAGAGATTTCATGATCCTAAGAGGAGCTGAACTCATGGACCAAAATAACTATGCACATAAAAAGGACAATTACTTACCTAAAAAAGATGATGTGGTTAACTTTATATGGCAATCCAAGTGTTATTGGAACAGAAATTTAAAAAATAGCTTAGGGGCGCCTAGGTGGCTCAGTGGATTAAGCCACTGCCTTCAGCTCAGGTCATGATCTCAGGGTCCTGGGATCAAATCCAGCATCAGGCTCTTTGCTCAGCAGGGAGTCTGCTTTTCTCTCTCTCTCTCTCTCTCTCTCTCTCTCTCTCACTCCTTCTGTCTCTGCCTGCCCTCCATCTACTTGTGATCTCTCTCTGTCAAATAAATAAATAAAATCTTAAAAAGAATAACTGTACTTTTAAAAAATAGCTTAAAAGGGGCACCTGGCTGGCTCAGTGGGTTAAGCTGCTGCCTTCAGTTCAAGTCATGCTCTCAGGGTCCTGGGATCAAGCCCCACATCAGGCTTTCTGCTCAGCAGGTAGCCTGGTTCTCTTCATCTCTCTCTCTGCCCGCCTCTCTGCCTACTTGTGATTTCTCACTTTCAAATATATAAATAAAATATTTTTAAAAATAGCTTAAAAGTATATGATAAAATAATGATATACATATACAAAGAAAAGAAAGATACTATACTGTGAATATAAATTAAGTGAAAATTGTTGAAATGAAGAATACAATAAATGGAGACTAAGATGAATATAGCTGTAAAATGAATAAGTGAGTTGGGAAAAACAAAGAAACAAACAAATTAATGACTTCTGCCCAAATGCAGCAGAAGAGAAAAAAAAGAAAGAAAATATTTACATAAGTACTGAGATAAATTTTGGAGAATTAAAGAAAGATAAAAGATACCAGACTTAAAATGATGCCAAACATGAGAAATCAGAAACAAAACAAAACAAAAACCACACACACAAAAAACCACTCATATAGGGCGCCTGGGTGGCTCAGTGGGTTAAGCCGCTGCCTTCGGTTCAGGTCATGATCTCAGGGTCCTGGGATCAAGTCCCGCATGGGGCTCTCTGCTTTTGGAGCCTTTGAATATAAAAATTACTGGCAAATATTCAAAATGTTTACTATGGTGTCACTATTTAGGGCCACCTCCAAGCATGTTTCAGAAGTAAGCATAACTGTTACTCTTCTGTAAGGCAAAAGGGCATGTTTTCAGGAGTTCCATCTGCTGTACCAGCAGGTAAATCAAGTAATGATTTTTGTCTATAAAATAATTCACTTTTCCATCTAACATTCCTCATTCCACATTATAATAATTAAAACTAGGAGGAGACTAAAACAAACAAACAACTACAACTACAACAACCAGCTTTTCCTTCAGTGGAAAAGTAAATAGAACCTTATGAGTAGCCTGAAATTTATTTTTAAATATTTTTTAGATAAACGTTTTTGTTATAAAACCATATATTTTATATAGCTAAGAAATAACAGGCAAAGTTTTATTAACTTCTAAAAAGTCTAGTTACTTCTATTTATCTATTAACTCATCTCTTTATGAATTCGAACATGATCACAACTATTGTATATACCCAAGTTTGTATGCTTTGGTTATTTTATATTTGCTATTTCCTTGCTTAATTTTTACAATATTTGATACATAATAGTATCTTTAAGTCCATCTACGGTTTCACAGAATTTGTTTGAACTTCATAAAAATGTACCATACTTTTTGCACTGTCCTTGTTTTACTTCTCTATTAACTTTCCAAGATATATTCACTTTAGAGTGTGTAGCTATCATTTATTTTTATTCCTCCATAATGCTATGTTTACAAATTTGTATTTATCAGTACTTTTAAAAATATCTTAATTATATACCATTTCTCATTTCACGTAACACTCACGTTACTTCTACACTTATCAGATATTATGTAACTGAAAACCACAACTCAGCAACAATATAGCACCATTATTCAAAATTAAATAGCTTACCAGAATTCTTTAATTCTATCCTTTATTTGTATTAGATGACCCTTTATTCTGGTATTTGGCATTGTTCATATGGAGGAAAGCTAATAAGTTGATATTCCATAAATAGAAGGATTTATAATGATTGATTAATTATTTTCATTTAGAATGCATAGAATATGGTTGATTTAATATTTCTTTCTTACTATCTGCCTGGAACATAGTGCTATCTGTGTAATAGCCACTAAAATATTAAGTTAATTACCTAGACTTTAAACTTCATATGAATAGGAATAACATACAGAACTCTTCTCAGATTGGGACACCTGGGTGGCTCTATCAGTTCAACGCCTGAGCCTTTAGCTCAGGTCATGATCTTAGGGTCCTGGGACTCAGTTCTGCAACAGATTCCCTGCTTAGCCAGGAGTTTGCTTCTTCCTCACCCTGCTGCTCCCCCTGCATGTGCTCTCTCTCACTCACAAATAAATAAATTTAAAAAATGAATTCTTCTCAGATAGCTAATATAGAATATCGTCTTTGTATTCATCAAAAGGAAAGTGCCATATAATAATGAAATTCAGACTAGTTCAAATTCATTTTTTAACCAGTAAGAAAGTACTGGAAACAAGCCAAAAATGTCTTTAATGAATTAAAGAAATAGATTTATTTTCAATATCTTAATGTTTCTAAAAGAAATTGCAACATTTTTATACTAGATATCAGTGTAAATATTCATTATACAAGGATATTCTAAAAATAAACCCGAGAAAACTACTTGACATATATGATGACAAAAACGAGTTTGACAAAAGTCCGTTTGGGTAAAACTTACAACACCTACCACCTGAAACTCTTGTTCTATAATTTAATTATTTTAATTTACAAAAATACAAAAATAATATATCAGAGTAAGTCTATTGATAGCTTTGAAGGTATGCTCTGGTTGTGCACTGTTTACTATTTAAAGGGGAATCAAATATGTGATGCTTATGGTGTGACTATATTAAAATTCAACAAGTTCAGAAGCATACGAGGAATAGAATGAAGACAAAAGATGACCCTTACTTATCCTAAAGATAGACAATGGTATATATGTGCTAGTTGGGGAGAGAATCCAGTCAGTAGATGGAGGATGTGGTAGTGGAAAAAAAAAGAGAAAACGTTTTGGTTGAACGTTTAGCACTATATTTAACAAAGTGAAATTGTGTGTTAATAGCCTCGAATAAAATCCAAAAAATATTTTCAATTCATTGAAGATTATTTAGGAAAAACTTGAAAAATACAACTTGATAAGGATTCCAATAAAAGATTCATAAGCAATACAAGTTTCAGAATTTTTAGTATATTTTCCCTAAAAAGCCATTTGATTTAAATTAAAGAGAATTCTATTTACCTGCCACTTAAATAAGAGGAAATTATTTGGTTTTGTAATAAGTCAATAAAATAAATTAACGTATCTTTTGAAAACAGATATGCATACTAAGTTAAAAATAATAGTGCTTAAGCTGTTCAGCAAACCTTTGTGTTTTTTTTTTTTTAAGATTTTATTTATTTGACAGACAGAGATTACAAGTAGGCAGAGAGGCAGGCAGAGAGAGGAGGAAGCAGGCTCCAGGCTGAGCAGAGAGAGCCTGACGCGGAGCTCGATCCCCTTCGCATCCATTTTTTGCCATTGATATGTCATGCTATGTTGTTTAGAGATCCATAGATGGCCCTACATGAAGGCCTTTTTTTGTGTGTATATGGGTGACTGTGATTTAACTTTCAAATCAGATGGCTCCTGAATTACAATGATTCAACTTATGATATATTTGGCAATGATGTGAAAGTGAAAGTGATACAGTAGAAACTGTACTTTGAATTTTGAATTTGGGTCTTTATAAAAAGGGCCAGTGACATGTGGTATGGTGCCGTCTTGTGATGCTGGGCAGGGGCAGTGAGCCACAGCTCCCAGTCAGCTAGAAGATTACAGAGGTGAACACCTGATATTCTTACAACCATTCTATATATAACCATTCTTTTTTTTTAGTGTAATATTTAATAAATTGCATGTGATATTTGATACATTGTTATAAAATAGGCTTTGCTTAAGGTGATTTTGCCCAAATGCAGGGAAATGTAAGTGTTCTGAGTATGTTTAAATAAGCCTAAGGTAAGCTATGCTATTTCATAGTTTAGGGGTATTAAATGCATTTTCAATTTTTTATGTGTGTCTCTGTACATAGCCCCCTTGTAAGCTGAGGAACATCTCTATATGTATATGTAGCCTTGGTATGGCTTACATATTATTGGCATGAAACATCTAGAACAGTACGTGTGCCATATAATTGTCTACAGCATCAAACAAGTTTCTTGAAAACTTGTGCCAAAGGAGTTATGTCTTTAAGGATTCTTATTTCAGAAGGGTTCTCTCAAACGTAAGATTTTTCAGAAGTTAAGTGAAAATCTGACCAAACTAAACATTTTTCCATTTTCCCTAGTGAGCAAAGATAGCTAAAATCTATCTGCCTTTTTCAACACTGGACTCAACGACTGTAATTCTAATTTAAGAACAGATTATTCATATCAAAACCACATGTTGGCCTAATCTTACACAATATTCATATATCTCACTCAGAGCCTTGGACACTTTTATTTGTTGAGTCTATATGGTACTACGGACAATCATCTTTTTTGACCTCATATCTTCATGTATGTCTATACTTTTGAAAATACATGCATCATAGTTCCATTGTAAAATGTCTGGGTTATACAATGTGCTATGCTATCAAAATGGTAATAAGAACATACAAATGACCTGATGTAATGAACTGGACCAGATTGCCAGATATCACATTTCATACCAGAAAGATTCAGTGGTAAGTTTTAAAATGGCCAGCTATACTTCGACTGAATTATAACTCATTTAACTTCTTTCTTTGTGTACAGTATTATACATTAGTCAGTATTATAGTAAATAAGTACTTTGGACAGATGTAAATATGCTGTAATAAAAATGTTTTTCTTCTTTTTTTAGTCCTTTTTACTTGTAAGACTAGCCACAAATACCATGCCTCCCCCATAATAATTTGCAATCCAAATTTATCTCTAAATGACTTTATTGCACAGAAAAAAATAAATATATATATACACTTACAGTAGACATGTTCAAAAATAGTTACACAACAGCAGGGCCCTAAATGTAAGCAGTATAGTTGTTTTGTTTTGTTTTGTTTTTTTGTTTTAAAAAAAAGAGGTTATGTGAAATATTGGAATTTTATTTCCAGGCCTAGTATTTCAAGACAGGTAACTACACTTACGGTGTCAACAGCCTCTTGTTGGCAGTATGATTTTATTGGCTCCATGGAATAACAGCAAGAATTTACTATTGCTTCTTTCTTTTATGACACACACAGAAAAAAAAATTGACACATTTGCTCAAGACCAACCAGAATCATTTTAACCTATCAAAATTGATGGGAGGCCTTCACTGCCAAAGTCACTGCTGGGTTTTCACAATTCATTGCAGATAATCTGCTACTCCCATTATGATAAAGGAGAGAAGAGTCATAATCAGGGAAGAAAGCTAGATTAATACTTGTAATTATCATTGAATTATTTAGCCTGCTATAGGTTTATTATTATTAGTGTCATTTGATAATTTTCTCTCATTTTATTCAACACAACTGTGAGTAATTACCCTACCTAATATTTCTCTGTATTGGCTGACTAGCTAGCAAACATTCATGAAAATATCCATTAGCCACACATATAAAATGCTGTATTATGATGCTGTTGAATCAGAACATACCACTACCTGATCCTGTAGCTCTTTGAGGATTTGCAAATCAATTAATTCTATGATTATTGGATTCTTCCCATACAGTTAGAAAATTTATAATAGAATCCATGAACATTATTAGTTTTACTATTTTAAACCAGCAATCACACTTTGATTTTTACAACAAAAGCAGAAATATAAACACACACATTTGGATCAGTTTTCTGTAAGTCTGTCTGGACTTCAAAATCATATTCCTCAAGATAATGCACAGCAAAGTTTTGGATTAAACAAGAAATTAGATGGCACCTGAACACTTGGTTTAATAATCTCAAAAGGACTATGCAACTTATTTCTTACATTCTGACATTGTTTTACAAAGATCCACACTTTTATAATGTTAGTATTTTTAATAATCAATAAAGTCAATTAATCACGATTAAAAATCAAACATAAAAATTTCTACTTTTTGCTTTTGCCCCCTCCATTTAGAACTTATTTATAGCCTGATAATTCAAAGGTCCCTATGTTTATGAAAATCTGGACGGAAATAGCTCTAAGATCCCATTCAGAACTTGATATTAATCTAAGTCTTTTGGCTCCATTTATCCTGAGAGCGAAGAGTAGGACAAAGGATTTGAGTACTGTTGGTTTATCAGGGAGATTATCCAAGGTAGAAAAGAATGGGAAAGTGATACAGTGAAGAAGCAACTTTGTCAAAGAGGTACATTGTTGATAAAATTGTTGTGGATAGAAAATGAAGGCTTGCTTTTACTGAAAGGTCCTGAGAAACTTCTTTAAGTTGTCCTCATGAAGACCTGAAAACTGACAATTTTATCTATGGTTCTTTTTTTTTTTTTTTTTTTTAATTTTTTATTTTTTATAAACATATATTTTTTATATACATATATTTTTATCCCCAGGTCTGTGAATCACCGGGTTTACACACTTCACAGCACTCACCAAATCACATACCCTCCCCAATGTCCATAATCCCACCCCCTTCTCCCCAACCCCTTCCCCCCGGCAACCCTCAGTTTGTTTTGTGAGATTAAGAGTCACTTATGGTTTGTCTCCCTCCCAATCCCATCTTGTTTCATTTATTCTTCTACCCACTTAAGCCTCCATGTTGCATCACCACTTCCTCATATCAGGGAGATCATATGATAGTTGTCTTTCTCTGCTTGACTTATTTCGCTAAGCATGATACGCTCTAGTTCCATCCACGTTGTTGCAAATGGCAAGATTTCATTTCTTTTGATGGCTGCATAGTATTCCATTGTGTATATATACCACATCTTCTTGATCCATTCATCTGTTGATGGACATCTAGGTTCTTTCCATAGTTTGGCTATTGTGGACATTGCTGCTATAAACATTCGGGTGCATGTGTCCCTTTGGATCACTACATTTGTATCTTTAGGGTAAATACCCAATAGTGCAATTGCTGGGTCATAGGGCAGTTCTATTTTCAACATTTTGAGGAACCTCCATGCTGTTTTCCAGAGTGGCTGCACCAGCTTGCATTCCCACCAACAGTGTAGGAGGGTTCCCCTTTCTCCGCATCCTCGCCAGCATCTGTCATTTCCTGACTTGTTGATTTTAGCCATTCTGACTGGTGTGAGGTGATATCTCATTGTGGTTTTGATTTGTATTTCCCTGATGCCGAGTGATATGGAGCACTTTTTCATGTGTCTGTTCGCCATCTGGATGTCTTCTTTGCAGAAATGTCTGTTCATGTCTTCTGCCCATTTCTTGATTGGATTATTTGTTCTTTGGGTGTTGAGTTTGCTAAGTTCTTTATAGATTCTGGACACTAGTCCTTTATCTGATATGTCGTTTGCAAATATCTTCTCCCATTCTGTCAGTTGTCTTTTGATTTTGTTAACTGTTTCCTTTGCTGTGCAAAAGCTTTTGATCTTGATGAAATCCCAGTAGTTCATTTTTTCCCTTGCTTCCCTTGCCTTTTGCGTTGTTCCTAGGAAGATGTTGCTGCGGCAGAGGTCGAAGAGGTTGCTGCCCGTGTTCTCCTCAAGGATTTTGATGGATTCCTTTCGTACATTGAGGTCCTTCATCCATTTTGAGTCTATTTTTGTGTGTGGTGTAAGGAAATGGTCCAATTTCATTTTTCTGCATGTGGCTGTCCAATTTTCCCAGCACCATTTATTGAAAAGGCTGTCTTTTTTCCATTGGACATTCTTTCCTGCTTTGTCGAAGATTAGTTGACCATAGAGTTGAGGGTCTATTTCTGGGCTCTCTATTCTGTTCCATTGATCTATGTGTCTGTTTTTGTGCCAGTACCATGCTGTCTTGATGATGACAGCTTTGTAATAGAGCTTGAAGTACGGAATTGTGATGCCACCAACGTTGGCTTTCTTTTTCAATATCCCTTTGGCTATTCGAGGTCTTTTCTGGTTCCATATAAATTTTAGAATTATTTGTTCCATTTCTTTGAAAAAGATGGATGGTACTTTGATAGGAATTGCATTAAATGTGTAGATTGCTTTAGGTAGCATAGACATTTTCACAATATTTATTCTTCCAATCCAGGAGCATGGAACATTTTTCCATTTCTTTGTGTCTTCCTCAATTTCTTTCATGAGTACTTTATAGTTTTCCGAGTATAGATTCTGTGTCTCTTTGGTTAGGTTTATTCCTAGGTATCTTATGGTTTTGGATGCAATTGTAAATGGGATTGACTCCTTAATATCTCTTTCTTCTGTCTTGCTGTTGGTGTAGAGAAATGCAACTGATTTCTGTGCATTGATTATATATCCTGACACTTTACTGAATTCCTGTATAAGTTCTAGCAGTTTTGGAGTGGAGTCTTTTGGGTTTTCCACATATAGTATCATATCATCTGCGAAGAGTGATAATTTGACTTCTTCTTTGCCGATTTGGATGCCTTTAATTTCCTTTTGTTGTCTGATTGCTGAGGCTAGGACCTCTAGTACGATGTTGAATAGCAGTGGTGATAATGGACATCCCTGCCGTGTTCCTGACCTTAGCGGAAAAGCTTTCAGTTTTTCTCCATTGAGAATGATATTTGCGGTGGGTTTTTCATAGATGGCTTTGATGATATTGAGGTATGTGCCCTCTATCCCTACACTTTGAAGAGTTTTGATCAGGAAGGGATGTTGTACTTTGTCAAATGCTTTTTCAGCATCTATTGAGAGTATCATATGGTTCTTGTTCTTACTTTTATTGATGTGTTGTATCACATTGACTGATTTGCGGATGTTGAACCAACCTTGCAGCCCTGGAATAAATCCCACTTGGTCGTGGTGAATAATCTTTTTAATGTACTGTTGAATCCGATTGGCTAGTATTTTGTTGAGTATTTTCGCATCTGTGTTCATCAAGGATATCGGTCTATAGCTCTCTTTTTTGGTGGGATCCTTGTCTGGTTTTGGGATCAAGGTGATGCTGGCTTCATAAAATGAATTTGGAAGTTTTCCTTCCATTTCTATTTTTTGGAACAGTTTCAGGAGAATAGGAATTAGTTCTTCTTTAAATGTTTGGTAGAATTCCCCCGGGAAGCCGTCTGGCCCTGGGCTTTTGTTTGTTTGGAGATTTTTAATGACTGTTTCAATCTCCTTATTGGTTATGGGTCTGTTCAGGCTTTCTATTTCTTCATGGTTCAGTTGTGGTAGTTTATATGTTTCTAGGAATGCATCCATTTCTTCCAGATTGTCAAATTTATTGCCGTAGAGTTGCTCATAGTATGTTCTTATAATAGTTTGTATTTCCTTGGTGTTAGTTGTGATCTCTCCTCTTTCATTCATGATTTTATTTATTTGGGTCCTTTCTCTTTTCTTTTTGATAAGTCGGGCCAGGGGTTTATCAATTTTATTAATTCTTTCAAAGAACCAGCTCCTAGTTTCGTTGATTTGTTCTATTGTTTTTTTGGTTTCTATTTCATTGATTTCTGCTCTGATCTTTATGATTTCTCTTCTCCTGCTGGGCTTAGGGTTTCTTTCTTGTTCTTTCTCCAGCTCCTTTAGGTGTAGGGTTAGGTTGTGTACCTGAGACCTTTCTTGTTTCTTGAGAAAGGCTTGTACCGCTATATATTTTCCTCTCAGGACTGCCTTTGTTGTGTCCCACAGATTTTGAACCGTTGTATTTTCATTATCATTTGTTTCCATGATTTTTTTCAATTCTTCTTTAATTTCCCGGTTGACCCATTCATTCTTTAGAAGGATACTGTTTAGTCTCCATGTATTTGAGTTCTTTCCAAACTTCCTTTTGTGGTTGAGTTCTAGCTTTAGAGCATTGTGGTCTGAAAATATGCAGGGAATGATCCCAATCTTTTGATACTGGTTGAGTCCTGATTTAGGACCGAGGATGTGATCTATTCTGGAGAATGTTCCATGTGCACTAGAGAAGAATGTGTATTCTGTTGCTTTGGGATGAAATATTCTGAATATATCTGTGATGTCCATCTGGTCCAATGTGTCATTTAAGGCCTTTATTTCCTTGCTGATCTTTTGCTTGGATGACCTGTCCATTTCAGTGAGGGGAGTGTTAAAGTCCCCTACTATTATTGTATTGTTGTTGATGTGTTTCTTTGATTTTGTTATTAATTGGTTTATATAGTTGGCTGCTCCCACGTTGGGGGCATAGATATTTAAAATTGTTAAATCTTCTTGTTGGACAGACCCTTTGAGTATGATATAGTGTCCTTCCTCATCTCTTATTACAGTCTTTGGCTTAAAATCTAATTGATCTGATATAAGGATTGCCACTCCTGCTTTCTTCTGATGTCCATTAGCATGGTAAATTCTTTTCCACCCCCTCACTTTAAATCTGGAGGTGTCTTCGGGCTTAAAATGTGTTTCTTGGAGGCAACATATAGATGGGTTTTGTTTTTTTATCCATTCTGATACCCTATGTCTTTTGACAGGGGCATTTAGCCCATTCACATTCAGGGTAACTATTGAGAGATATGAATTTAGTGCCATTGTATTGCCTGTAAGGTGACTGTTACTGTATATGGTCTCTGTTCCTTTCTGATCTACCACTTGTAGGCTCTCTCTTTGCTTAGAGGACCCCTTTCAAGATTTCCTGTAGAGCTGGTTTGGTATTTGCAAATTCTTTCAGTTGTTGTTTGTCCTGGAAGCTTTTAATCTCTCCTTCTATTTTCAATGATAGCCTAGCTGGATATAGTATTCTTGGCTGCATGTTTTTCTCGTTTAGTGCTCTGAAAATATCATGCCAGCTCTTTCTGGCCTGCCAGGTCTCTGTGGATAAGTCAGCTGCCAATCTAATATTTTTACCATTGTATGTTACAGACTTCTTTTCCCGGGCTGCTTTCAGGATTTTCTCTTTGTCATTGAGACTTGTAAATTTTACTATTAGGTGACGGGGTGTGGGCCTATTCTTATTGATTTTGAGGGGCATTCTCTGAACCTCCTGAATTTTGATGCTCGTTCCCTTTGCCATATTGGGGAAATTCTCCCCAATAATTCTCTCCAGTATACCTTCTGCTCCCCTCTCACTTTCTTCTTCTTCTGGAATCCCAATTATTCTAATGTTGTTTCGTCTTATGGTGTCACTTATTTCTCGAATTCTCCCCTCGTGGTCCAGTAGCTGTTTGTCCCTCTTTTGATCAGCTTCTTTATTCTCTGTCATTTGGTCTTCTATATCACTAATTCTTTCTTCTGCCTCATTTATCCTAGCAGTGAGAGCCTCCATTTTTGATTGCACCTCATTAATAGCTTTTTTGATTTCAACTTGGTTAGATTTTAGTTCTTTTATTTCTCCAGTAAGGGCTTTTATATCTCTCGAGAGGGTTTCTCTAATATCTTCCATGCCTTTTTCGAGCCCGGCTAGAACCTTGAGAATTGTCATTCTGAACTCTAGATCTGACATATTACCGATGTCTGTATTGATTAGGTCCCTAGCCTTCGGTACTGCCTCTTGTTCTTTTTTTTGTGGTGAATTTTTACGTCTTGTCATTTTGTCCAGATAAGAGTAAATGAAGGGGCAAGTAAAATACTAAAAGGGTGGCAACAACCCCAGGAAAATATGCTTTAGCCAAATTAGAAGAGATCCAAAATCGTGAGTGGGGAGAAAGGGGATAAAAAGAGGTTCAAAAAGGAAGAAAGAAAAAAGAAAAAAAAAAAAAAGAAAAGAAAAGAAAAGAATTTTTTTTAAAAAAGAAAACACCTAAGAAAAATGTAAAAAAATATATATATATATATTAGATAAACTATTAAAAAATCGTTAAAAAAGAAAAAGGTAACAGTTTAAAAAAAAAAAATTTTACCTGAAGGCGAGAAAAAAAAAAAAAAATGAAAAAGAAAAAATTAAATTAACTGCAAGACTAAAAAAAATCACAGGAAAAAAGCCATGAGTTCCGTGCTTGGCTTTCTCCTCCTCTGGAATTCTGCTGCTCTCCTTGGTATTGAAACCGCACTCCTTGGTAGGTGAACTTGGTCTCGGCTGGATTTCTTGTTGATCTTCTGGGGGAGGGGCCTGGTGTAGTGATTCTCAAGTGTCTTTGCCCCAGGCGGAATTACACCGCCCTTACCCGGGGCCGGGGTGAGTAATCCGCTCGGGTTTGCTTTCAGGAGCTTTTGTTCCCTGAGCGCTTTCCGTAGAGTTCCAGAGGACGGGAATACAAATGGCGGCCTCCTGGTCTCCGGCCCGGAGGAGCCGAGAGCCCAGGGCCCCACTCCTCAGTGCGCCCTCAGAGAACAGCGCCCAGTTACTCCCGTCTGCCTGACCTCCGGCCGCGCTCCGAGCTCACCGAGCCTGCGACCGGTTCAAGGTAACACCGAGCTGCGAGCTTACTGTCGGCTCTGTCTCTGTAGCCGGCTTTCCCGTTCCAATACCCGCAAGCTCTGCGACACTCAGACACCCCCGATTCTTCTGTGACCCTGCGGGACCTGAGGCCACGCTGACCCCGCGTGGGCTTCGCCCCGGTTTAGCCTCTGGAGCGATGTCCCTCAGCGGAACAGACTTTTAAAAGTCCTGATTTTGTGCGCGGTTGCTCCGCCGCTTGCCGGGAGCCGGCCCCTCCCCCCGGGGTCTATCTTCCCGTCGCTTTGGATTCACTTCTCCGCCGGTCCTACCTTTCAGAAAGTGGTTGTTTTTCTGTTTCCAGAATTGCTGTTCTTCTTCTCTTCGATCTGCCGATGGATTTTCAGGTGTTTGCAATATTTAGATAAGCTATCTAGCTGAACTCCGGCTAGCTGAAGCAGTCTCAGCTTGCTACTTCTCCGCCATCTTGACTCCTCCCCTAAAATGTTCTTATCTATGGTTCTTATTTCCACTTCACTGAGAGCTGTCCTCAGAGGACATTAACTCTCCTACACTTTTGGGTTGTGTTGGACACATTCTAAAATGAGAGAGAGAACATGAGATGCTATCAGTGTTAAGTAACTGCAATTTCCCATGGAACTATCCACCACAGGTTTGGCTATAATCAGGTGTTGGGCCTTGATATCAGAGGGATTTGAGGCAGTATCATTTTAGGTTAATCATTATATCTGAAATTTCCAAAAACTTCAACTGATGAAACTTTGATTATAAATCTATAAATATAACAATAAATCTACAGTATTCAAATTATTTTCATAGAAATACACAGACAAAGTATCAATTGATTAATATTTTAATGTTACAAAATACTGAACTGAAAGAATTTGGTCATATAACAACGTGTAAGAAGTAGAACTTAGGTTTAGGTTAGAACTCAGGATGCATTTGAGACTCAGTTAAGAAATTGAATGGAGGGACGCCTGGTGGCTCAGTAGGTTAAGCCACTGTCTTTGGCTCATGTCATGATCCCAGGGTCCTGGGATTGAGCCCCAAATCGGGCTCTCTCTCTGCGTGCCTCTCTGCCTGCTTGTCATCTTTCTCTGTCAAATAAATAAATAAATAAAATCTTTAATAAAAAGAAATTGAATGGATGTCTGACTATCTTTTAGGTTTGCTAAAAATCAGTGACTTTGTGTTCACATGTGGCTATGCAGGAATTTTTAACTTTCTCTAAGAAGTTATTAGATTTGATAATTACTGGCAGTAAATAATGGCAGTAAATAATGGCAGTAAAGGATGGGGAAAAACAAAGTACAAACCCCATAAAGACAAAGACACTGAGTATGAGAAAAGAGTAATAGATAAGAAGAATCAATGCATTTGAGGAGAGTGGGAATTGAAATACACAATGATTGTTGACTTTTTTAGATGGAGAAAACAAAACTAGCTCGCAAGAAGGAAATAACAGAAGACATGTTGTGATGTGAGGCAGAATCCTGGAAAAGGCAGTAACGTGGTATAAAGGAGTAGGGAGAGCATGTCAGGTAATTTGGATAGGAAGGAGTTAGGAGATACTTGCTTGATAAATTTCATATGGCCCACTTAAATGCACAGATTTCTCTTCTTTAATTTATATGGAGTACAGGGTGTCCTTTCTCTTCCCTTTCAGAGCACCAGAGGTGTACTCTTTCAGATTGAAAACCTGAAAAGCTCAGGACTCAGTTGCTTAAGCACAGCTGAGAGGACATATTTCAATTAAGATTTACATTTTGTTGTATGTAGTAGATTTTCAAAAGTGGTTTAATCCTATTTTTTCATTTAACAAGAAGACTACAGAGAGTGTTTTCTGGTGTTGGTTCAGAGTCTTAAGAAAGTCAAGTGAACTCTCTTAGAGGTTTTCATGGCTTTTTATTCACCGTTGCAAAAATTGCTGTTGGAGTTCTCACTTTTAAGCCCACATTTCTGGCAGAAAGATAGAGGTAAAAGAGCATGATAGCTTGTATGACTGATACTTTGTCATATGGTTACAATATAACTAGAAAAGAGACAATAAAATATTTGATGTTTTAAGTTTCCTTGTTGTTAATCCCTCAGTGCTTTCTGATATTAAAGGAAAAAGTAGATGCATATTGACCTGGCAACTATCAACACCTGTCAATCTCTCTTGGATAACCAATATCTCTATAATCTCTTCTTCCCAGTAAAAATAAAATAAAATATATTCATAACCCACACTGTGCCATCTCAAGTTACTGCACCAAGATAAAATTACAATGATTTTCAGTTGTTCCAAATGGACAGAATACCCTTCCTTATGATATCATGTCTTATAAGATAGATAATTGGCTTGCTACCAATATACCCAGATGTGACTGTGGAAGAGACAGGAAAAATATAATAATAATTATTTATTCCTTGGGGTGACCCTGTTTACACAAATGCATTACTATTAGAAAGGTTTTGTTTGGGACATTGGAATGAATTTACTTAATGGGTCTGTATGTTATTGGGTTGGAGGAAATTTTTAATTTCTACAAAAATTATTAGAATTCTATCTTATTCTCTTTTGTTAATTTTCACATGTTAACAAAGCCAACGTTTTTGTCTAGCAGACAAGATCTTAAATCCTAACAAAACTCAATTTTTTCCTTTTTTTTTTTTAAGTTTGAGATCCTCATGTTCTCTCACGCTGCTTTAAATACAACTCAAAAAAAAAAAAAAGGAGCTAAATGGGGCAGTAAGACCAGACTTTTTATTTTATTTATCTTATTTTCAATTAAAAAATTAAAGATTGTATTTATTTATTTGGAGAGAGAGCATGAGTGGGGCAGGGGGAGGTAGCTGCAGAGAGAGACTGAGAAGTATACTCCCTAATGAGCAGGAAGCCCGATATGGAGCTCGATCCCAGGATCCTGACTGAGATAATGACCAGAGACAAAGGCAGATACATGTGCAAAATCCCTTTTTTTTCTGGGAAACAATACTTTACAAGAGATGTTTGAAAAAGTACTGGGGAATCAACTTTAATCAGAGATACAAAAATTTACTTGACTTTTGTAAAGCTACAGGGATCCAAATGATGGGAATCCCAGCCCGTTTAGGTTGTGGACCACGGAGTATTCTTCTCTGTAATATTTTATTTTCTTCCATGTCTGCTAACTCCAGTCCAAGTTCACTGATCTCTTTTTAGATAGTGCAAAACATGGCAAAGAATACCAAACGAGTGCCCAATATTCTACATTTATTACATCATTTCTAACATATAGAAGTGTGTTATCAAGGCTGGTTCTGTGAAAGAACATAGTTATGCTAAAGTGTGTTTTGTTCTCCAAGAAAGTAAATGCATGATTATCACACAATTATAAAATACTTGTGTCAGAAATTTTTATTCAAAAAGTAATAAGAGAAGCAGATATTAAAACTAGTTCACATTGTTATTTGGGATATAAGCAGAGTTGTGCATCAGAAGTGCTCTGGGCCCATAATTTGGGATATAGAATTTATGTTTTCTAATGAAAAATCACTAACTTGCATTATTGTTAACAAGAATCTTGTGCATTACCATCAGTTTTCTACATTATAACCTCATGCTCTTGAGTTTGTAAATAACTTTGTCAATAGCAAGCTAATAAACGGGGTGACTCCAATGGATTGAGATAATCGCCAGAGTTTCTGCTACATAATGCCCAGGACTCCATTGAGAAGACACCTAAGAATTTATTTTGCCCAAAAATTTGATCATTTTTTTCACTGTCCTTACCTATTTTCCAAACCTAGTCCTTTTGCTTCACCTTTCAGTTTGCGGACAACCCTGTATCTGACTGACTTGTTAATTCTGGGAATGTCTTGCAGATTAATTTGCTTTCTAGAGGTGGTTCCTCTAATTGATGTCTAAGAACCCTAATTAGTTAAGAAAACTTTTTAAACATTTTCATTGCTATTTATTATTATTATTATTATTGCTAATATCTCTATTATAAATAATTCACAAGGGCATCTTTCTGACAAAAGACAAAGAGCTGGCTACTAGTAGAAAAAGTAAATTTGACTCTGTCAGTGAAAGTGGTAAATGGATTTGAGAAAATAAAGCAAAGCACTGGAATTATGTGTTAAAACTTTAAATATTATAGACACATTTACTTAATTTCTAATACTGTTGTTGCTTATAATTAAATGTTTTCCATGAACCACGCATTACAGCAAATATATCGTTTATACAGATTAAATTTTCATCAAAAGAGACGCCTGGGTGGCTCAGTAGGTTAAGCAGCTGCCTTTGGCTCAGGTCATGATCCCAGCGTCCTGGGATCGAGTCCCGCATCGGGCTCCTTGCTCGGCCGGGAGCCTGCTTCTCCCTCTGCCTCTGCCTGCCATTCTGTCTGCCTGTGCTTGCTCTCTCGCCCACTCTCTCTGATAAATAAATAAAATCTTAAAATAAATAAATAAATTTTCATCAAAAAATTGTAAGTGTATTTTATTGTAGGATCATGATCAGCATTTTGCAGATGAGAAAAGTGAAATTTAGAAAAGTATGTCTCTTCAAATCCCTCATACAATATCTGGCCTAGATAGAAGGATATACTATCACAATTGAGGAAGATAATTGAGATTACTTAAAATGATAAACTTTACTGCATAGGGTTTTTTAAAAGTTTGCCACAGATTCAGATTCTTTTAAAATATATATCTATTTTGTGCAAAGAGAATGCACTGAGAAGTAAAAAGAAAGTGATATATCAGTGCTACCAACTAATGGCTATAATATCCTCACCTTATTTATGAACAATGAAACAGTGTGCAATATTTAAATAAATTTAAATAAATTCCTGTTTATTTTATATATTTATAAATTTAAATAAATTCCTATTTATTTATTATTAAAGAAATTCCTCTAACAAACAGTATGTTTTGAAGGTTGCTAGCAGGAAAGTGTTGTACTACATGGAAGTAATCAGAAAATATGATCTTAAATTCTGCTTTCAAGGGCGCCTGTGTGGCTCAGGCGGTTAAAATTCTGCTTTCAAGAAGCTATAACAGTAAGTACTGAGCATTAGCTATTATATGCTATGGATGAATAACTGAAATCTACATTTGAATCTAATGGTACACTATATGTTAACTAATTGAATTTTAAAAAGTTAATAAAAAAAAACCACTATTTTATAAAACAATATTCCCAACAGGCTCTTTTGCTTTAAAATACTCACTTTGTAAAGAGAGTCATTACTTTTGTCTAGCCAATTCTTACATCACTGTTTATTCCTTCCCTGCTTTATCCCTTCCCAGTATCAATAAAGGCTCACTTGGGTTACCTAGAAGCCATGAGAAAGCTTGTAATATATCTGGCTGGTTTTCACCAGCAATTTGACCACCATGTGCACAGGGAAGTCTATTGATAAAGGCTTTATTGCAATACATTGCAAATACATGGATGATTTTGAATTCTCTTTCTTGAGGCCTTGTTTCATGATAATAAATTTAGGGTGGCTTATTGGAATGGATGTTATTAACATATCTTCATAGTTCTAAGTACATGGAATTGTAAAATAGATGAATGAATGTGGCATTACTAACAACTGTCCTCATTTTGAAATCAAATTACAGTGTATTAAGATGAGGAAGCAAAGCAGATTTGGGATTATGAGTGAAATAATTTAAAAAAGTCTTAGGGGTATGATCAGACTATTGGGTAATTCAGTAGAAAAATGTCAACTGATTGAGATTCTGTGTTCCCTGATTTCAGAGAGAAGTTAAGATAAATAAGTAACACGAGGAGACTAGGAAGCCAAACATAAGTGATAATTTTGTGCCAGGGTGTGTATACATCTGTTTATCTTCTTGTTTTACCACTAAGGTTGCTCCTAGAGGAGAGTTTAAATATGTGTTGGAGCTAATCTCCGTGGATTACACAAGAAACCACAAACTACAGCTCTGCCTGAAACACCCCTTATGATTTCAATGTAATTTGGTTTTTGCATCTTTAGAAATAACAAAATACTTTGCAAACTCATCTACTTTATTACCACCACAAGTGAGTCAGCTGACTCCACATTTTAACACAGTGACAGTCACAGAGGAATGGAGGAATGAGTAGAGTTATCAATATATGTGCTTTTAAGAAGTGTGACAGGGTAGCAGCTATTTCCAGGAACCAAAACATGGGTCAGCAGCTGTGCAGGAAAAGTGATGCAATAAATGACTCATTTCAGAGGAGTTCTATAACATATTAGTTCTATAATGTATCTTCAGCACCCAATTACCCGCTTTGATCTAAAGATAAGGATTTACAGTTAAGGTGCCATTTATGATTTGACTGGTAGGGTCTGAATCATGTTTACTATTGTTTTGACTATTACTTGAAACCTAGAGTAGTACTTGGGATATGTGTTGTGTATTCTGTGAACATGTGCTATTTTTAGATTAGATAATTCCTGTCTCGAACCCCTGTTAATTAGTTTGTTTTTGTTTATTTGATAGTGGTTTCAGTAAATGAATATATCTGAAAATTTGCAAAGTCACTATTAAAATTAGTTATTATTATATATAGCATGGATTTGCACATTCCTCCTTTGAATCCAACAGAGCTTCACGATATCCTTAACAATTTGGGAAAAACATGCTATTATTTTTCTTTATAAAATTTCTCCTGTCAGGCTGTGATGGTGGTCATCAGCAGTAACTCCTCTGAAGGCTTTGTCAAAAGAGTTGAAAAAACTGGAAAGGTGTGAATGAAGCTGTTTGCTGAATATAAAGAAAAGAGCATTGAAGTACAATTCACACTCTTACTTCTCCATCTATGCTTTCAGATGTTTGACATTTGAAAATTTTGCTTCTAGAAGAGATGCCCTATATAATTCTTATGTTAAGGAGCAAGTTGCTTTTATAATTTTTTTTTATTATTCTACCATTCAAGTATTTCCATTTAAATTAATTTCAATACCATGTAAAAAAAATTCAAATTGCAGCCAGTATTCAATTCTTGGGCTAAATAATTTTAGAAAGCTTTGTATTATTGAACCTATGGGGTTTTTCTGTAGTTTTAACTCTTTCTTTCTGTGATTTTTCCCATTAGTCACGTAAGTGACGGCAATATAACAGACATTGAGGATAAAGAAGGACTGAAAAGAACAATCCTTGGCCTCATGAAGTTGAGAATCTACCAAGGGAGTCAAACAATTCAATCATTCAGAGATAATTTATTGAGTGCCTGGCCTAAGATGAGCACAACAAAAACCGAGCCCAGAGGAATCATTTTAATGGGAGAGATAGATAATAGGTAAGCCAACTTTAAAAAGAAAAAAATCGTACTGGTTTTTCTTTAATAGTGATGCGTATTTGAACTAAATAAGCACATTTTAAAAAGAGCAGTGATTGAGAAGAGGTTTTGTAACTGAGTGGTCCGAAAGGGCCTCCCTGAAGGAGTCTGTGTTGAACAGATTTCTGAATAATATCAGCTAGGAAGCTGTGTAAAAATCTCAGGGATGGGTGATTTTTCCAGTCAAAAAACTGTAAAGGCTCCAAAATCACAATACAGCTGTCAGTTTCTCTAATAAAGTAGCTTCTGACAAAGAATGAGAAGAAAAAACTAACCCAGGTTTGAAAGAAAAGGGACAGACTTTCTATGGAATTCATATTTAATTAAAGCTCTAAAGGACAAAAATACAATAGAGCAAAATTCTGGTGACGCTGATATACCTAATGAAAGTTCATAAACAAGGTGTGGGTAGCAAAGAGTGTGTGGGAATGTTGGTAAGAACAGTGGGGAAGAGTCATCCCTGAACATGTTCTTAAATGAAGCAATTCTTGTGTTGTTTTAAAGGGTAAATTGGAGTTTGCCTAAGTGATTAGAGAAGGATGCCTTGGCTTATGGAAGTTCAAAGCCATAAAGATGTGATAAACTACTGCAGATATTTTCATGTATATTTGTTGTTGCTTCTAGTAATGGTGATCTAAAAACTCCTACTTAAGACAACTTAAAAATCCAGACAAAATAGCTTTTAAAGTTAAAAATATCAGAATGATTATAAAAATAAGTGAGGGATTACTGGGCCAAAATACGAAACACAATGAGAGTCTAGAGATATATGCCTGAAGCCATTTTAGCTAGGAGAGCATTTGAAACTGCTAAAACACACTGAGCTGTGTTTTTAATAGACACTTGATACTAGAGAAACAAAATTCAAAATCCAGCAGCAATCAAATTTGAAAACTTTGGTACAACCCAAATTTAAGTTGAGATCCCCAAAGCCCAAGGAGAAGCAGAAATAAGACTATAGCCTACCTTGCCTTCTGTGTAAACTGAGAAAGTCAATCACTGAATTTGAAATATGATTGTCTTGTAGAGTCTCAGATATAAGAGAAAATCCTGCCAAGGAGGACCATACCACTTTTATAGCTCTTAATTATCCCTACTCAATAAGAGTTTCAAATATAATGCCTTGAACATAGCAAAATGTAACAAAGCACACAAAGAAAAACCATTAACAAGATTTGATAGACAAAATGGGATTACGTATGATGTTAAAATGATCAATAAAGATTGTAAAATGGCTTGATTACTCTGCTCAAAGAAATGAGAGGGGAAGCAAATTGAACAAAAAACTGAAACTAAAAATGATATTGAGAAAGATTTTATAAATGAATTAAATGGATACTCTAGAACTTTAAAGATATGACAGCTAATTTAAGATACCACAGGGGTGCCTGGGTGGCTCACTTAATTAAACCTCCAATTCTTTTTCCTTTTTTTTTTTTTAACCCCTTAATTTTATTTTCTTTCTTTCATTTTGGCTCAGGTCATGATGTCAGGGTTGTGAAATAGAGCCCAGAGTTGGGCTCTGTGCTGAGCCTGGAGCCTGCTTAAGAATCTTTTCCCTTCTTGGGCGCCTGGGTGGCTCAGTGGGTTAAGCCGCTGCCTTCGGCTCAGGTCATGATCTCAGGTTCCTGGGATCGAGTCCCGCATCGGGCTCTCTGCTCAGCAGGGAGCCTGCTTCCTCCTCTCTCTCTGCCTTCCTCTCTGCCTACTTGTGATCTCTCTCTGTCGAATAAATAAATAAAATCTTTAAAAAAAAAAAAAGATTCTTTTCCCTTCTTTTTCTATCCCTCCCTGCGCTCTCACTTGCTCGCTCTCTCTTGCTTGCAAATAAATAGATAGATAGATAGATAGATAGATAATAGACAAAGCAAAATAAAAGCAGATTATGAAAATAAATATAAAGATTTTGAACTGAAAACAAGTTCAAAATAAAATAGAGAAGATATACACAGCTAAAAGTTCATTCAGAAATTCTACTATTCAAGAAGTCAGTATGACACAATGTTAAGATATCAAAAGATTTGAGCATGTACTTTACAGAAAGGGTAATCCAAATGGCCACTCATATATAAAAACTGTTTATCTTTATTATGAATCTGGAATTCAATTAAAATAAATTAAAAATAAATGAAAACCTAGAATGACATACTATTACACACTTACCATATTGGGCCACAGTGAAAATGTCTTGCAAGAATGTGAAGGAATGACAGAGCACATAATAAAAACATATGAGGTAAGTTGGACAATATTTAGAAAAATTAAAAATTAAAAAAAAAATTTGGTCCATTCCTAGAAATACAACATGGAACTAAATGAATATTTTCACCAGGATATGCAAACAGATGATTATAGTTATTTCATTCATAACGGCAGATCAGTAGTGGTCTATTTGCAAAATGTTACATTAAATAAGAGAGAATATTAACAAACTGGGAGGAGGGGCTAGGTTGTTATCATAAACAGATCTTCTATGGTGCTAATTATGTTCTATTTCTCAAAATATTTAAGTTGAAAAAGTTTTCAAATTTACATCTAGATAGATAGATAGATAGATAGGTAGATGATAGATAGACAGATATCTCAGAAGCTGCAATGCTAGGCTAAGACCAGTCTTTAAAGGTCTTTCCTATGCTCTACGAAATACTTTAAACCATTCATTATATCATAGCTCAGTGTTCAAATCTCCATTTGTTTCCTCAGTTTCCTAATATTTATCTTAAGGTGACCTGATCCAGACTTTTGATCACCTTTGTCTAAATATTTCTATTTTAACAAAGTCCTTTTGAACACTCAGAGACTAAAACTTAGAAAAATACTCTGATTGTTATCTCACTAGAGTGGAAAATATATAGTTACCCATTAACTAATGATATCCATGACATTTTTAATTCTTGGGAGCTTTTGGTTAAATGAATTTTTTAAGCTTCCTTTAAATGAAGCTTTAAGCCATCACCACATGAATACAATTAAAGAACTAAATGAAAACAAGCGAAGTATTTACAGAGTAATAGAATGTGCAGTGGAAAGAGTACAATTCTGAAATCATAAAGCCTAAATTAGTGTGATGCATCTTTACTAACCATGTAATCATAAACCAGTTATCTCAATGTGTTAGCCTCAGTGTTTTCACCCATGAAATGGTGATGATAATACTTATTATGCAGAGTTGTTGTGTGGATGTGATGAAGCATGGAGCATGAGAGTCTCATATTCCATGCTAAAGTGATAGCTATTTTTATACTTATAATAATTCTAATAATAGTAATTAAATTGTTCAAAATCATAATATTCATTTATAGTGAGGCATTGAATTGACTATTCATAGACACATTTACCAAAATAAATTTCATTTTACTTTACCCCCTCTGAGGATATATATTCCCTAATTCAATATGAATCTCATTATGAATAATAATTATCATAATAAATATGCTGATTTTTCTTCTTTTTACGGAAGTATCCTTTACTGTTGAACATAAAGAAACTTAAGCAAGTCTGTCTTATTCAAAATTTGCATGCTGCTTTCTTATGAAACTAGATGATAGAGTTGTATGAAATAAATTCATGCAGTTAAGACATTTATGTTTGGAAAACTGGGTGGTCAGTTTAGTATTTCAAAAGAAGATTTTAAATTTAAACCTTAAAACTGAGCTCTTTCAGCCTTATTTATAGACCATCCTTCATTGTACTCCTTCATTGTAAACTAAGTAATAGTTTTTGTCCTTCATTGTAAACTAAGTAATAGCTTTTGTCCCAGTGTATATAACTAAAATGGATTTTATATTCTATTATTTCAAAGTTAGTTCCAGTTTCTACTTCCTTACTTCCTTTTTTGAAAAATAGATTAATTTTACAAAAAGTTTTTTCTGGCATTATTGAAAAATAATCAACATATTATAATTTGTAAATATAAGAAATGATTTCTTATAACATTGCAAACTTTTAACATTGTGTAAATTTTGTACAATTTGATAAATTGGCATACATCTGTATTGCAATATAATCTACATAAAAATGTTAATACATCTACTATCTCATATAGTTGCCACTGTTTTTTATGCATGTATGGTAAGGAATTTTAAGATCTACTCTCTTAGCAACTTTTATGTATATAGTACCGTAGAGATAAACTTCAGAGGTCTTGTGGGTTTTGTTCCAGACCGCCTCAATAAAGTGATTATCTCAATAAACTAAGTCAAATTATTATTATTATTTTTTTTGGTTTCCCAGTGCAAATAAAAAATTATGTTTCCCAGTGCATATAAAAAATAAACACTATACTGCACTGTTCAAAAGCATTATGCCTTTAAGAAAAAACAAGGTATATACCTTAAGTAAACTAGTTCTGAGTTTTCAGTGGGTCATAATTACTGATCACAGATCACCATAACAAATACAATAATAATGAAAAAACTTGAAATATTGCAAGAATTACCAACATGTGACAGAGAGACACAAAATGAACAAATGTCGTTAGAAAAATGGTGGCAGCAGACCTCTTTTATACAAGATTGATATAAACTTTCAACTTGTAAGAATGTGATATATGCAAAGTTTAATAAAGGGAAGCACAATAAAAATGTATGTATATATTATTAACTATGATCATCATGCTGTACATTAGATCCCCAGAACTTTTTCATATTATAGTTGCAAGTTTGTACCCTTTGACCACCTTATTCCACCCCAGGTTCACCTCTTGTCAACTCAACTCTAAGTTTCCATTAGTTTGCTTTTTCTTCAGGTTCTGTATGTAAGGGATATCATAATACATAAATTAAAAAATATATATAAAATCTTTGAAATATTTCACTCAGTATAATACCTTCAAGATCCATCCATGCTGTTGTAAATGGCAGTATTTCTTAATTTTTCATGGTTCAGTAGTTTTCCATAGTATATATTTACCATACTTATTTTATTCTTTCATCCAAAAATGGATACTGAAGTTATTTCCATCTCTTGCTTAGAGTTAATAATTTTATAATGAACATAAGAGTGCAGATATGTCTTCAAAGATGTCCTCATGTCCATCCGTTCCCACTTTGGAATTCTATCAATAAGGTGAGAGATCCTCTAGTTGGAAAAAAGATCTAAAAAGACTTCCCTTTCTCATGTAATTTCTGTACCCTCCAGGACACACCCACCTACCCCTTCCAGCGCTGTAATAAAGCTACAGCTGCTGCCAATTTGTGGAACTCATTAAAGGCTATTTTCCCTTATATACCCCTGGACCAAGTTCCCATGCTCCCTCACCTGATTTCCTGCACTCACCTCCCACCTGCACGTGCCTTTTACCAACCCCTTTGCCAAAAGGCAGCCAGAGTGACCTTTCAAAGACCTATCAGTTCTTGGCATTTGTCTCCATAGAAATCTGCACTGATCTTCTAACAAATTCTCAGTCCTCCAAAGGCATCCATAATCCTCCCATCCGTCTCTTCCTACCCTTCCAATTGACTGATGCCTGTTCTGCTCTGTCTTTCTGCCCTTCAACCACGCTGCCTCCCTCTTCCTGTGGAGACCCCTCATGGTGCCTGCCTCCAAGCACAGGTGATTCCCATTGATGGGAAGACCCTCTTCCTCTCCCCCGTCTCCCCACTCCAGTTACTCCCACTTATTCGTGAGCTCACAAGCCCCATGGTACACACTCTCCATGCAGCCTGCTCTCTCTTTTCTAGCACTGGCCTCCGTTTCTAGCTGTGGTTGTGTCACGGATGTCCCTCCCCAGCCTGCCTCCAAGCTCTCCGTCCATTTAGCTCCAACACCTGACACAGTGCCTGGCACGTAGTAAGCCCTGACTAGCTTCTAAGAGCCTCACTGAGGGACTGAAAGTGTTTTAAAAATGTCACCACGTAGGCTCCAAACTGTAGGCAGAAAAAGCTTTGCCTGGTTTGACATTTTAGAGACGTATTCATCAAGTTAGATGTGTTCACTGACTTTACCTTGTAAAATTAAAAAAAAAAAAAGTACCTCTGTATCGCTTCGCATCTAACGAAGGCACATGTATACTATTAGACCACGTTATGAGCTTAATGGAAGGAGACAAGATTTTTTCGCTAAGAAAATGTGTAAGACTGTTGAGGTCATATGGGAGGAAATAGTCCGTTTGTTGGAGCATTGCTATCTTACTCTATCACAGCCACTAATAAAAATCTGACACGGGGTGAGTCAGAATTGTCTGTCGGAGATGAGTTAGATCTGGCTCATGTTCCTACAGACATGAAAGCCAGGAACGCAGAAGCAGGCTTTGAAAGCCTGGGTTGAGGAGGCGGTGTGTTTTACTGCAATGAGCTAAGTGCCCAGGGCCACCGGCAGACATGCGGGCCTGTGTCCTTCCTTTGTTCTGGGGTCGGTCTTGCACCATGTGGTGAGGCTAGCAGCTGGGAGCAGCTCAGGACAGGACCGGTAGCATCTTACCTCTCCCACCCTCCTGTGGGCTCCAGTGGGCTCCAGTGGGCTCCAGTGGGCTCCAGTGGGTCCCAGGGGACAGCCTGCCTTCCTTGCAAAGCTCAGTAACACTGGGAGCAGAAACTGGGACCAAAGAGTGAGCACCCTGTTTGACAAGCTGGACCAGCCACCTCTTCTTCAGATGCAGGGGGAGCCCTGGCTTGCTGACTCCTCCCTTCTTCCTTTCCCCTTTCCTCCCTCCCTCCCTCTTCCCTTCCCCTCTCTCCTTCCCTTCTGGTGCCCTTTCCTGATGCCTACTTCATCCCTTTTCCTTTCTTACATGCCTGTCTTCTAGAGTTTCTTCTCTCCTCCCAAATACTTCCCTTCCTCTGAATCTCCTCTTTGGTCCCTTTGTCCCCGCTCTCTGCTCCTCCTCCCCTTCCCTGGCCCCTGTCCAGCTCCATCCAGACTGCAGGCAGAGCTGGACTAACATGCTCACTCGCTAGCTCAGCCAACCTCCAGAGAAGTCACTCTTCGGTGGCCACCTTCCAGACCCCCTGGTCCTTTCTCCACTTATTCAGCTATTGCTCTGAAGTCTGAGGAGGACAGAGCGGGGCTGCCGCAGAATCAGGCCAGAGGAGAAACCAAACCATGTGTCCACACTGCCCCCAGTACTGCTGCTCTGAGAGCTTTCGGAGTCCTCTACAGGATTAGGATTCAGGGGCTTCTTCAGAACCGGGAGTGAAAACAGCCATAGGTCAAAAGAAGAGCTATGGCCCCCACACAAAAATAATAATCACAAATGAAAACTAAGTTAACTCTGAAGTCCCAAAGTCGAAGAATTCCCTTGAATCTGTCACTAGAAAGCACCCAAGGCCTCACTCTCTGGGTTCTGGGTGCCCTGGGAATGGCAGGAGGCTCTGACCCCCTTCCCTCTTCATTCACAACCAAAGAACGTCCTCTGAGGTGGTTTTCAAACTTCCTCTGAGAAACTGTCTGTGGGAACTGTAGGCCCTCGGCTGCTGGGACGAATGAGGGTGATGTCAGGACCTGATGGGCAGCTTTACCAGGAGATTGTGGCTTCTGGATGCAGTCCTCAGGTCCCATGGTCTGGGTGAGATCTAGGTCTTTGAGTGGAGGAGGACAGATGAGATTTCAGATTTTGAGTTGATTCTGGGATGATTAGTGCTTTGGAGGGCATTGGGTGAAGGTATTTTGCACACGGGAAGGACACGAATTTGGGGAGCCAGAGAGTGGACTGTTAAGAGCTGACCTCCATTTCCCCCAGAAACCTTGCTGCTGTCCTTATCTCTGGTACCACAGAACGTGACCTTATTTAGAACTAGAGTCCTTACAGATGCAATCACATTACAGTGAGGTTATTAGAGTGGGCCCTAATCTCCTGTAACTGACCTCCTTATGTAAAGGGAAAATCTGGACAGAGAGATGCCCCTACTGTCAGTGGTGGGCAGTGCATGAACTTCTAGAACCCTGACAGTAGTGGAAAACAGACTCAGGCTGGGCACTAGGTAAATGGGAGCTCTAGTGGAATTTCAGATGAAGATGCTGTGGACCTCGGCTTCCCAGGTCATAGTGACGTTAGGATTTCAAATTCAAGTCAGAGATGAAAGAAACATCTGGACTCGGTCCTCAGGTACACGCAGTATTCTGAACTGAGGCTAGAACCAGAGACCATTCTAATGAAAGGCCTCCACAGGTGGTCTCCGACTCAGTTTCCTCTATATTCATTCATGAAATCGCTCTGCGGGTCAACATGCAGAACAAAACCATTTAATAAAAGTGACAATGAGGAGAGGAAAGGGATGCCAGAAGGCATGTGAATGTGGAGTGAGGAAGAGCCAGGGCGGGGAGGAAAACCTGAGAATCCCTCCCTGAGGTCCTTGCTGCCAGGGAGGTCTGAGGGACTAGTTTCCACCTGGGATCCCAAGTCCAGAACAAAAGAGGCGGGGCCACGGCATGGGATGAGGGAAGGGGGTCCTCGGCACCCGCGCGTGGGAGTGCCAAACGATGGGGGCTATTGCGCTCGCTGGCGGGGGGCACCTCGCGTGGCTCCGTCCCCGGCCCGACCCGGAGGGGACCCGGGTGTGGCGCGTCGTCCAGCGTGGTCCCGCTGCCCCGGGGGTCGCGGGAGGCTGGGTCCCGACACCCCCGCGAGCTCGTGGCCCGCGCTTTCTGCTCCAGGTGAGGGCCCGGCGCGGTGTCACTTTACCTGCTTGCAGAGCGTCGTCCAGAGAAGCCATGGGGCAGGACGCGGCAGCGGGCCGCGGGAGCGGGACAGTGCGGCCTCAGGGGCTGGGCTGGAGCGCGGGAGTGCGGGGGTCCTGCAGTGCCTACGGGGCCGCAGCACAGCACAGCGGCGCTGCGCGCCCCTCCACCGCCAGCCCCTCCACCTCCTCTCAGACTCTCCCCCGCGTCCTCCGCGAGTTCACTTCCGGATTCCGCAATTAACAAAGCCCCTTCTCCCGGTCGCCCCCGCCCTAGCCCCCCTCCCACTTCGTCATGAGGCGCGGGCCCGGGGCAAGGGCGCTGGCAAAGCCCCAGGGGACTGCGAGCGTGGCCGGCGCCGGCGCTGAGCGGCCTCCTAGCCTGGCTCCCCAAGCAGCTGTCTGCTCGCTGCCTGGCTGCAAAAAGATCATCAGCCCTAAACCCCGGCTGCACTCTCGGGTCACTTCGCTGGCTTCCTGATTGGGCCCAAAGCCCGGAACCAGCTTCCCCAGCACAGGCCTGGGCTGAGAGGCCTGCCCGGGATCTGTTTGAGCAGTCTCCTAGTCTCCAGGCAGGGTCCGCCATTGCATGATGGCACCCGCGAATCACTTTGACCTGGATGTTTGGGTTTTTTGTTTGTTTTTTGGTTATTGGTTATTACATGACCTCCATGGTAGGTGCTCCACAAAGCAAGTGAAAAGAGGACGCCTGATACATACGCATATGGCCATTCTAGAAAAAGAGCTTGGGGTTCTCTTGGAAGCGCGGCATGGGTCCTTGCACTATGGTTTAATAGAAAAGGGATTATGCACCAACTTACTTAAATGAGCATAGGTTGAAATCGTTTACTGAGAATAAATATTTAAAACAGTTATATTTTAACTAAATCTATCCTCAATCATAAATCTATTACACGAAGGTTACAGGCAATTTAAATGCAATTGCACTCTCCAGGGTTTTCAGTAATCCGTGTCTGTCTTGGCACACTTAGTGGCCTCCAGCTAAAAACTCAGCTTTGAAAAATACAGAAAAGCAGCAAATGTTTACATACACTCTTGGTGACCAGAGGCGTGCTTTGTGCCTCTCATCATCTCTTTCGTGGTTCTGAGGCCCTTGGCGCTCAGTAGTTTAGTGTCTTATTCCCTGGAATAGGCCATTGAAGAAATACCAGGCCCAGAGAAGAACGTCCTGCTGGGTGTCTGAAGAAAATACAACCTTTTCGATGAAGTTTTCTGGGGAATTTGTTAGTGGTTTGGTCTGCTTCTGATAGGAAGGGAATTTTATTTTTAAAGATTTTTTTATTTATTTGATAGAGATCACAAGTAGGAAGAGAGGCAGGCAGAGACAGAGGAAGAAACAGGCTCCATGGTGAGGAGTGAGCCTGATGTGGGGCTCAATCCCAGGGCCCTGGAATCATGACCCGAGCTGAAGGCAGAGGCTTTAACTCACTCTGCCACCCAGGTGCCCAAGGGAAATTTTTTTTAAAGATTTTATTTATTTATTTGACAGACAGAGATCACAAGTAGGCAGAGAGCAGGCAGAGAGAGAAGTGGAAGCAGGCTCCCTGCTGAGCAGAGAGCCAGACATGGGGCTCAATCCCAGGACCCTAGGATCATGACCTGAGCCGAACGCAAAGGCCCAGTGAGCCAAACTCACTGAGCCATTCTGGTGCCCCAGGAAGGGAAATTTTTTTAAGAGTATTTTCTCTTTGAATCTATTTTGAGGTTTGGTTTGTGGTTCTTTCTGAATTCTCATGAAGATGGAATTTCTTCTGAGGTTGGTTGTCAGGAAACGCATATCAAATCGACCTATCTTGTTAGCAATAAATAAATAAATAAATAAATAAAAGGTCAAGTGTTGGTATAAAGCTATTATGCTTTTCAAAACCCCGAACTATAATTCATGTATCGTGGTCATTCTTTATCATATCAAACAGGAGAGAGGTGGCAGAAACGCACTTTCAGGTTAATATTTTTACAAAGAAGATTGACTTATGAACCTACTTTGTTATTTCCTTTCATTCAATTTCCCTGTACCTCCTTTTCTATGAATTGTAACGATAAACCATCATTATTTTTATTGTTGGTACGTGAGAATTAGAGATCATTGCCCAAAGTGAAAGCAGAAGGCAGGTTTATTAAAGCAACAGCACACTATCTAAGGGAGAGCAGGTGGTATTCCATGAGGTGGAGCTGGACCACACTTTGTTTTGGGATTGGATGAAGAATATTTTAATCAGCAGAGAAGGTCAAAATGACAAAGTTCCAGGATCAGAGTAAACATATGGGATTAGAAAATAAAAAATTTAAAAAAAGTTTTTTTTTCAAAGGACTTTTTTTTTTAAAGTAATTTAAACAAAAGTCCTTTTTAAGAGACAGTTGGCTGTTTAAACCAAAAGTACAACTCACTGAGAGAATCGCCACATTATTTATTGGGGTAGAAAGGACCTGGAATGTAGAAAGACCCATTCTGCAGAGGAAAAAATAGAATCACTAACAGGCCTCATGCCTTGCACAGCCAGTGGCTAGAATCCCTGCCTCATGAGACCATTTTAAAAGCTCTACTCATAATGGAACGGAAGGTGTCATTTCCCTATAATTTTATATATGTCATTAATTTACTGTATCTGGATACAACATATTACCAAACAGATGTTCATCAAAGACTAAATCATTTTTAATGGAAAATAATATTTTGAACCTACATCTATGAATCACTTTTTCGATCTAATATTTATAGTCTCGCTAAACAATTTATCAGTTGTCGACAAAATTTAAAAAAATAGGATAAAAAGTCGTGTTTGGAAAAGTAGATTTTCTTTGAAATTTGCATTTAAATGAAAATATTTGCTGATATTTTTAAAACTTTAAATGTAATTTTATATATATCTGACCTATCAGGTGATATAAAATTTTTGAAGAAAATATGACATATTTTTTTGATCTTGGTTGAAGGTATTAATAAAGAGCAACTGTTTGTATTATTTGTATTGTGATATCTTAGTTAATGAACATGAATAATTGGAATAAAATATGTTTTTTAAAAATTTTATTTATTTCCTTGACAGAGGTCACAGGAAGGCAGAGAGGCAGGCAGAGAGAGAGAGGAATGGAAGCAGGCTCCCTGCTGAGAAGAGAGCCAACTTGGGACTCTATCCCAGGAACCTTGAATCATTACCTGAGACGAAGGCAGAGATTTTAACCCACTGAGCCACCTAGGCGCTCTAAAATATGTTCTTTTTTTTATATAGAATTATAATTCTTACCAAAATATGGAACTAACTGGAACTGAATGCCTCCTTCAAAGTCAGCTCTGAAGAAATTATGCAAGTGTAATATAGAACTATTTCAGATATGAACCAAAAACAAAGAAATGATGATAAATTCCTTAAAAGACTCAAAGTTGCTCTTGACTGGTATGTTTCAAGCTCTATTCCTGGTTTGAGGACAGGTTTTAACAGGCCTGTCACTGTAGAAATCAGCTGGATGTTTAGAGGCTATCAGAACTGTACAAAAACCTTGAAGGGGTAAAGACTTGAAAATTCTTTAGAGAGATTAGCTCCCTAAGGCATTATTCATCCACACATTTTCCTCCAAACAATTAAGGCTGATGGATGAGGGGCACCTGAGGGGCTCTCATCACGTGGGTGGTGGGTTAAGCCTCTGCCTTCATCTCAAGTCATGTTCTCTGGGTCCTGGGATCCAGCCCCACATCAGGCTCTGCTCAAAAGGAAGCCTGCTTCCCTCCCTGCTTGCCTGCCTCTCTGATTATTGTAATCTCTCTCTCTCCCTCTCTCTCTATCTCTCTCTCTGTGTCCAATAAATAAATAAAATCTTTAAAAAAAGGCTTATGGATGATAAATTATGAAAACTGCTCCCTTCAAATGATGCTTCTTCATAAGGATTTAAGAATTTAAAATTGTAAGAATTTAAAATTGAAACTTGATTTTAGGATTTATCTTATATAATAACATCAAGTGAAGCCAGTTATTATTAGTTCTGAAGTATTTGTGATTCTGAATTCTTGGCCTCATTAGTAAATTTATTTTTAAATTCTCCCATGGAGTGGTGATTGGCCTTCAGTCTTTCATTGATGTACATCATTGGGTCAAATGAGATGTGTGTGCCCAGAACTATATATAATCTTCTTTGTATTTCACTGGAGATGGCATTTCTGAGTTTTGTTCAATTGAATTTGGACAGATTTTTAATAGTCACTTCTAGAGTTGGCCCTGGAGTATATCTTCCTTTTGTTTTTTTTCTCTTCCCGATTCTCTGAAAAACCCTGACTAATTCACATTATCACAGTGATATCACAATTCAAGTTTTTCCAAACACTATAGCTGCAAAATAGAAGGAAGCTACTCAGAATGTAATGCTATTGTGAATGATTGAGAAAGAAAACATTATTATAATTAAGCTACCAGGTTTCAATGTATTTTATTGTTGCTTAGAAAATCTTAGCATACCCAGACTTTACAGATATTTGATGATCCTAAGAGGAGCTGAACTCATGGACCAAAATAACTATGCACATAAAAAGTACAATTACTTACCTAAAAAAGATGATGTGGTTAACTTTATATGGCAATCCAAGTGTTATTGGAACAGGAATATAAAAAATAGCTTAGGGGCACTTAGGTGGCTCAGTGGATTAAGCCACTGCCTTCAGCTCAGGTCATGATCTCAGGGTCCTGGGATCAAATCCTGCATCAGGCTCTTTGCTCAGCAGGGAGTCTGCTTCTCTCTCTCTCTCTCTCTCTCTCTGCCTGCCCTCCATCTACCTGTGATCTCTCTCTGTCAAATAAATAAATAAATAAAATCTTAAAAAAAAAGAATAACTGTACTTTTAAAAAATAGCTTAAAAGGGGCACCTGGGTGGCTCAGTGGGTTAAGCTGCTGCCTTCGGTTCAAGTAATGATCTCAGGGTCCTGGGATCAAGCCCCACATCAGGCTTTCTGCTCAGCAGGTAGCCTGCTTCTCTTCCTCTCTCGCTCTGCCCACCTCTCTGCCTACTTGTGATTTCTCACTGTCAAATATATAAATAAAATATTTTTAAAAATAGCTTAAAAGTATATGATAAAATAATGATATACATATACAAAGAAAAGAAAGATACTATACTGTGAATATAAATTAAGTGAAAATTGTTGAAATAAAGAATACAATAAATGGAGACTAAGATGAATATAGCTGTAAAATGAATAAGTGTGTTGGGAAAAACAAACAAACAAACAAACAAATTAATGACTTCTGCCCAAATGCAGCAGAAGAGAAAAAAAATAAAGAAAATAAATAAGTACTGGGATAAATTTTGGAGAATTAAAGAAATATAAAAGATACCAGACTTAAAATGATGCCAAACATGAGAAATCAGAAACAAAACAAAACAAAAGCCACACACAAAAAAAAAGCACTCATACAGGGCGCCTGGGTGGCTCAGTGGATTAAGCCGCTGCCTTCGGCTCACGTCATGATCTCAGGGTCCTGGGATCGAGTCCCGCATGAGGGTCTCTGCTCAGCGGAGAGCCTGCTTCCTCCTCTGTCTCTCTCTGGCTGCCTCTCCAACTACTTGGAGATTATGGATGCCTTTGGAGGACTGAGAATTTATTAGAAGATCAGTGCAGATTTCTATGGAGACATATGCCAGGAACTGATAGGTCTTTGAAAGGTCACTCTGGCTGCCTTTTGGCAAAGGGTTTGGTAAAAGGCATGTGCAGGTGTGAACACACCAGATGGGAGGTGTGTGCAGGAAATCAGGTGAGGGAGCATGGGAACTTGGTCTGGGGGTATATAAGAGAAAATAGCCTTTAATGAGTTCCACAAATTGGCACCAGCTGTAGCTTCATTACAGCACTGGAAGGGGTAGGTGGGTGTGTCCTGGAGGTTACAGAAATTACATGAGAAAAGGAAGTCTTTTTAGATCTTTTTTCCAAAAAGCAGAACTCTCACCTTATTGATAGAATTCCAGAGTGGGAACAGATGGACATGAGGACATATTTGAAATGTCTGAATATGTTCTTCGACATCTTTGCAAGTGACGAGGAGACCTTGACCTTAGGAGGCCTCGGCCTTCTTTGTAGCCAAAAAGATTTCACCTACAGATTTGGGTTCTCCCTTTTAAAGTCAAGAAGACAGTCCTTCCAAAGGACACCTCCTATCATTTTACGCTCTCAACATACCTCACTTGCTGGGATCTCCAAGACCCTCTGTTCCAGGTTGTGAGTATCCACTTTGGCCGGGCTGGTCTTGCCAAGAACACCACCACAGGAAATCTAGAGCCTTAGTGCTATTAATAACATCATCTAAGACTGTCTTTGCTGCCCTCATGGCCTCTTCCCACCATGACTCACTGAAGCTTTTTACACGTTGTATCCATTAAGCTATAGTTCCCAAAGCTCATCTTCTCTAGTGCCATTAATTTTACGGGGACCAGGCAAACCTTAAACTTGTCCCCCTTAATTGGATCCCTGTGCCCCCACAATCTCTTTGAATGCCTTTCACCATGATCCTTGAATGAGCTCTGAGACCACTGCTGGTACCTAACACTTCTTGGCACCTGTCTGTTAGGTTCTTGGAAGAGGAGGTGGCTATGGAGGTGAGTGGGGATGGGAGTGGGAGGATTTCTCCCTTCACTTCCTTTTTTGTTTTTTCAAATAATGGGTTTTGAGGGGGAGGAAAAGGTTAACCAGACCATTTATTTTCCATCTCCCATTGATAAAATGTTTACCACTCCCCATTGGAAGAATTTAGATCTTTCTTTAGAATCTCCAGGAAAATCTCCCAAACCCAGCCCACCACCATGTGGATTCAGCCATCTTCTGATTGACCTCCAGATTGTCTCCTCCTAACTGCTCAAGCCACAGGTTAAGGGCAAAATATTCAATGCCCAAGCAATTAAGTGGGGAACACGTTTATGTAAGCAATTGCATGCAGCTCTGTATCTGCATACAGGGGGTCTCTGCCAAGCCTATCCAACCTCAGCAAAACAAGAAAAAGCCCCAGCGACCTGGGGGTATATATCATTCATTCATTCCTGTGTTCAACACTCATGGCGGACCCCACCGAGACAGTGGGAGAGCAAGGACGGGAGCAATCCTGGAAGCTGAAGTCTGAGGAGGATTTCAAATTCAAGTCAGAGATGAAAGAAACATCTGGACTGGGTCCTCAGGTACACACAGTATTCTGAACTGAGGCTAGAACCAGAGACCATTCTAATGAAAGGCCTCCACAAGTGGGCTCTCACAGGTGGGCTCCGACTCAGTTTCCTGTATATTCATTCATGAAATCGCTCTGCGGGTCAACATGCAGAACAAAACCATTTAATAAAAGTGACAATGAGGAGAGGAAAGGGACTCAAGAAGGCATGTGAATGTGGAGAGAGGAAGAGCCAGGGTGGAAAAACCCAGAATCCCTCCCTGCGCTCCTTGCTGCCAGGGAGGTCTGAGGGACTAGTTTCCACCTAGGATCCCAAGTCCAGAACAAAAGCGGTGGGCCATGGCGGGAGACAAGGGAAGGGGGACCTTGGCACGCAGGCATGGGGGTGGCGAACAATGGGGGCTAGCGCGCCCGCTGGCGGGGGGCATCTCGGGCGGCGCCATCCCTGGCCCGACCCCGTGCGGACCCGGCTGCGGCGTGGCGTCCGGCGTGGTCCCGGTGCCCCGGGGGTCGCGGGAGGCTGGGTCCCCACACCCCCGCGAGCTCGCGGCCCTCGCTTTCTGCTCCAGGTGAGGGCGGGGCGCGGTTTCAATTTACCTGCGCGCAGAGGGTCCTGCCCAGAAGCCTTGGGGCTGGGAGGGGCAGCGCGGACTCCAGGGCTGGGCTGGAGCGGAGAAGCGCATGTGCAGTGAGTCCTGTGGTTCCGCCAGTCCCGACTGGGCCGCAGCATGCACCGAGGCGCTGCACGCCCCTCCCCCGCCAGCCCCTGCACCTCCTCCCAGACTGTCCGCCAGGTCCTCCGCGAGCTCACTTCCCCCTTCGGCAATTAGCAAAGCCCCTTCTCTGGGCTGCCCCCGCCCCCGCCCCCCTCCTTCCTGAGGCGGAGGCCCGGGCCTGAGAACGGGGTGAAGCCCCGGGGGCCTGCGAGCATGGCCAGCGCAGGCGCTGAGCGGTCTCCTAGCCTGGCTCCCCAAGCGGGTGTCTGGGTGCAGCATGGCTGCGAAAAGATCATCAGCCCTAAACCCGGCTGCACTCTCGGGTCACTTCGCTGGTTTCCTGATTGCGCCAGAAGCCTGGAACCAACTTCCCCAGCACAGGCCTGGGCTGAGATGCCTGCCTGCTATTTGAGCAGTCTCCTGGTCTCCAGGCAGGGTCTGCCTTTGCATGATGGCAGACGCGAATCACTTCGACCTGGATGTTTGGGTTTTTTGTTTGTTTTCTGGTCATTGGTTATTATATGACCTCCATGGTAGGTGCTCCACAAAGCGACTGAAAAGAGGACGCCTGATATATACATATACGCATATGGCCATTCCAGAAATAGAGCTTGGGGTTCTCACAGAAGCGTGGCATTAGTCCTTGCACTATGGTTTAATAGAAAAGGGATTATGCACCAATTTACTTAAATGAGCATAGGTTGAAATCGTTTACTGAGAATAAATATTTAAAACAGTTATCTTTTAACTAAATCTATCATCAATCATAAATCTATTGCATGAAGGTTACAGGCAATTTAAATGCAACAGCACTCTCTTCAGGGTTTTCAATAATCTGTGTCTGTCTTGGCACATGAGAATGCAAAGATAGGAAATGGTTTGTAAAAGATCATATAATAGCTTTTACTATACGGTATCAGCAATTTATCCTAAAGGAGCGGCCTCCAGCTAAAAACTCAGCTTTGAAAAATGCAGAAAAGCAGCAAACGTTTCCATACTCTCTTGGTGACCAGAGGCGTGATTTGTGTCCCTCATCTCTTTCGTGGTTCTGAGGCCCATGGCGCTCAGTAGTTTAGTGTCTTATTCTCTGGAATAGGCCATTGTAGAAATACCAGGCCCAGAGAAGAAGGTCCTGCTGGGTGTCTGAAGAAAGTACAACCTTTTAGATGAAGCTTTCTAGGGAATTTGTTAGTGGTTTGGTCTGCTTCTGATAGGAAGGGAAATTTTTTTTTAAGATTTTATTTATTTGACAGACATAGATCACAAGTAGGCAGAGAGCAGGCAGAGAGAGAAGTGGAAGCAGGCTCCCCACTGAGCAGAGAGCCAGACATGGGGCTCAATCCCAGGACCCTAGGATCATGACCTGAGCCGAATGGAGAGGCTTTAAATCACTGAGCCACTCGGGTGCCCCAGGAAGGGAAATTTTTTTAAGAGTATTTTCTCTGAATCTATTTTGAGGTTTGGTTTGTGGTTCTTTCTGACTTCTCATGAAGATGGAATTACTTCTGAGGTTGCTTGTCAGGAACCGCATATCAAATCGAGCTATCTTGTTAGCCATAAATACATAAATAAATAAATAAATAAATAAATAAAAGCTCAAGTGTTGGTATAAAGCTATTATGCTTTTCAAAACCCCGAACTATAATTCATGTATCGTGGTCATTCTTTATCAGATCAAACAGGAGAGAGGTGGCAGAAACGCACTTTCAGGTTAATTTTTTTTACAAGGAAGATGGACTTATGAACCTACTTTGTTATTCCCTTTTATTCAATTTCCCTGTACCTCCTTTTCTATGAATTGTAACAGTAACCCATCATTATTTTTATTGTTGGCACGTGCTTTGTGAACCATAAAGTGTATGCTATAAATGGGAGTGCTTTTCTTTTTTTGCAGTTTACAAAAAACTAATTTTTTAAAATTTATTTTTTACTGATTTTCAGCATAACCGTATTCATTCTTTTTGCACCACACCCAGTGCTCCATGCAAGCAGTGCCCTCTATAATACCCACCACCTGGTACCCCAAGCTCCCAACCCCTCGCCCCTTCAAAACCCTAAGATTGTTTTTCAGAGTCCTTAGTCTCTCATGGTTCAGGTCCCCTTCCAATTGCTCCCACCTCCCTTCTCCTCTCTAACTCCCCATGTCCATGAAAAACTAATTTAAAAACATTCATCCACCAGAGTACCCAAAGGGCTCCCACATAAACTATCTGTCGTTACATTATGTCATTCTGCTTTCGCTTCTATTGCTGTCCAAACAATGTTTTAAAACATTCTTTAAAATGGGCCTTTTTAACAAGATTTTTACAAAAGATTTAATTTATTCATTTGTCAGAGAGATAGCACAATCAGAGGGAGAGGCAGGCAGAGTGGGAAGCAGGCTCCTTGTAAGCCAGAAGCCTGATGGGTGACTCGATCCCAGGATGCTGGGATTATGACCTGAGCTGGAGGTAGACAATTAACCAACTGAGCCATCCATGTGTCCCTGAAATGGGCATTTTTGACATTTCCTGATAGCACCTACACACTCATGAATCTCAGACTCATGATATATGGGGCTAGTGGACTTGACAATCATGGAGTCAAGCATGCTGGATTTGACTCACGGGTCTGTCATTGTGAATTTGGGTGGCTTGCTAAACTTGCTACATAGAAACCCAAGCATGTAAGAATTTGCAGGATTGTGACAGTACAGTGGTATAATGTATACACAAAAATACCTAAACCAGTGTCTCTCACAAAGTAGGTCCAAATAGACCAGCTCCCTTCCTGCCTTCATTCTGTCCTTGAAATTCCGTCCCTTGGGAGAAGTTCCTACTGCCTTTGTTACAAGAAATGAACGATATTTACTACACTGTTGGTGCATAGCATGGATCAATACATTGAGTGATAGTATTAACATACTTCTTGAACTGCCCATTGCCCCCCAAGCAACAAATAAAATGTCATGCTCTGGGGAAACCAAAGTGAGAGGTCCCCAACTTTTAGGAGTTATGGACAGGAGAGAGATGCAAATACTGTGTCAGTGTAGAACCAGGGTTACTACTGTTTAAACCAGGAAGAGAATGTGTGTGGAAGAAAGGCACTGATGATGTATAAAGCCATTTGGCTGGATGGTGACTACCCTCAGACTGACAATTTGCAATGAAAGCTTCCAGGCAAATTTGAGATCTTTATTAGTGACAATATGGTTATACCCTTAAGGGGAAGAAAAAAACCAAAAACCAAACACCAAAACACACATACACACAAACTGTTGGTCTTGTGTCTTTTCACAAATAATGACAGTTATCAGAAATTTTATCTTTAAATGGGGAAAACAGCAACGGAAAATGTATTTCATTTGATTCATCACAGAATATGGTGTTTTTGTTCATTTCACACCATTTTGGTTAAGTTTTATTTAAATTAATGCAATCTGAGATAAAATGTTAATATTCCTGAGGGTATGGACATTGTATACAAATGAACCCAGCTAAGTGGGCTCCTGGACAGGGTCTGATCTATTTATAAAAGTAGCTGGAGCTAAGTGGTTTGTTCCAGAAGAAGATAACGCCTTCCCTCCGTTGCATTTGCCTTCTACAGCCTAAGTGGGAGTTAATACGTTTGCTTGTCTCCTGAAATTTTGTCCAGAGTGTGTTAAAGCAATCATAGGGGACCTGGGTGGTTTTGCCGTCTGCCTTCTCATAACAATGCCCCAGTTTTCTCCTGGAGAATCAACGTTCCCGCTTTCAGTCCATGCACTTAGGCAGCGGCAACTTCACACTGGCTCCTGACTCTAGCAGTGGCATGTCACCCACTAATGGCCTTTGAGAACATCACTGAGTGAGCCGTGAGTTTAGTCGATGCACCAGACCTTTGCTGGGTCGGTGAGGAGGTGGGTCTCTGAATAACTAGCCCGAGATCCACTTGTGTGTGGTGGAACAAACGAGCAGTGATGTGTTGGCCAGAGTGCCCATCCTAGAGAGCCCTGAATGCCAGACAAAAGCATTTGAGACTATTTTTTCAGGCAACAGGAAGCCAGGAAGCTAGTTTTGAAAAGCAGCACATGAAAATGTGTGTTTTGGGAAGATTAGTCGGGCAGCTGTGTGTACGATAGGGTGGAGGGAGGAGAGAACGCAATCCCTGAGTGCATTTAATCTTTATGATGCAGAGTAATTTATTATGAAGTTGAATTTGCATCCTTATCCAAACGTAAGGGAAACTCCTGTCCAAAACTGTAAATGTTTTTTGGTTGCCTTTATTTTTTTAAAGATTGTATTTATTTATATGACACAGAGAGAGATCACAAGCAGGCAGAGAGGCAGGCAGAAAGAGAGAGAGAGATGCAGGCTCCCGGCTGAGCAGAGAGACTGATGCAAGGCTCGATCCCAGGACCCTGAAATCATGACCTGAGCCAAAGGAAGAGGCTTAACCCACTGAGCCAGCCCGGTGCACCTGGTTGCCTTTTTAAGCATTCCTTGTCTCACATGAAGTGATTACAAATTTGCAGATGTGCATTAAAATGATGTATTCCAAAAGTGTTAACAGAGGAATTAAAAAACTTATTAAGTAAAATATTATCATTTTTGTTGATTTGAAGCCTCTTTGACAAGGGACATAGCATTCTGGTGCATATATGTAAACATGAATAATTATTTTTTAAAAAATCTTTATGTATTTATTTGACAGAGATCACAAGTAGGCAGAGACAGGCAGAAAGAGGGAGGGGGAAAAAGGTTCCCCGCTGAGCAGAGAACCTGATGTGGGGCTTGATCCCAGGTCCCTGAGATCATGACCTGAGCTAAAGGCAGAGGCTTAACCCGCTGAGGCACCCAGGTGCCCCTAAACATGAATAATTCTTAAAGGTTCCTCTACTCACTTATATAGAAGCCCTTTTCCAAACAGAAGATTAAATCTCTCTTGGCTACTCCTATCAGCTTATTGTGAATTATTTTCCATCCAGAAGCATGAACTAGAAAACCACAGTTTTTACACAGTGTTTGGTTTTCCACCAAGAGAATCACAGACTTTGTGGTGATTCAGTGTGGTGTGTTGCTAAAAGCATTTCCAATGCTGTGGATACAAGAGGGTAGTGCAGAGAGGTAAGGAAACAGGAGAAAAGGTATGGCTCTCTAATGAGCACTTTATTCTAGAATTTTCCTCCAGCCTTGGGAGCTCACCACTCACAAGTGTGTGCTGGTGCCTTGATCTCCTGGGCCACAGTGCTCAGCATCTTCCAGCTGCTTTTTTAGTGAATACATATGTAACAATTGATTTCTTGCCCTGGACTTAGAGAGAAAAATCTGTTCAGAGGGATGGACACTCTGAACCAACACCAGAAAACACTCTCTGTAGTCTTCTTGTTAAATGAAAAAATAGGGTTAAACCACTTTTGACAGTCTACTACGTACAGCAAAATGTAAATCTTAATTGAAATATGTCCTCTCAGCTGTGCTTAAGCAACTGAGTCCTGAGCTTTTCAGGTTTTCAGTCTGAAAGAGTACACCTCTGGTGCTCTGAAAGGGAAGAGAAAGGACACCCTGTTCTCCATATAAATTAAAGAAGAGAAATCTGTGCATTTAAGTGGGCCATATAAAATTCATCAAGCAATTATCTCCTAACTCCTTCCTATCCAAATTACCTGATATGCTGTCCCTACTCCTTTATTCCACGTTACTGCCTTTTCCAGGATTCTGCCTCACATCACAACATGTCTTCTGTTATTTCCTTCTTGCAAGCTAGTTTTGTTTTCTCCATCTAAAAAAATCAACAATCATTGTGTATTTCAATTCCCATTTTACTCAAATGCATTGATTCTTCTTATCTATTACTCTTTTCTCATACTCAGTGTCTTTTTCTTTATGGGGTTTATACTTTGCTTTTCCCCATCCTTTACTGCCATTATATAATCAAATCTAATAACTTCTTAGAGAAAGTTAAAAATTCCTGCATAGCCACACCTGAACACAAAGTCCCTGATTTTTAGCAAACCTATAAGATAGTCAGACATCCATTCAATTTCTTCTTTTTAAGATTTTATTTATTTATATAACAGAGAGAGATGACAAGCAGTCAGAGAGGCAGGCAGAGAGAGAGAGGAGGAAGCAGGCTCCCTGCTGAGCAGAGAGCCCGATTTGGGGCTCGGTCCCAGGACCCTGGGATCATGACCTGGGCCGAAGATAGTGGCTTAACCCACTGAGCCACCCAGGCGTCCCTCCATTCTATTTCTTAACTGAGTCTCAAATGCATCCTGAGTTCTAACCTAAACCTAAGTTCTACTTCTTACACGTTGTTATATGACCAAATTCTTTCAGTTCAGTATTTTGTAACATTAAAATATTAATCAATTGATACTTTGTCTGTGTATTTCTATGAAAATAATTTGAATACTGTAGATTTATTGTTATATTTATAAATTTATAATCAAAGTTTCATCAGTTGAAGTTTTTGGAAATTTCAGATATAATGATTAACCTAAAATGATACTGCCTCAAATCCCTCTGATATCAAGGCCCAACACCTGATTATAGCCAAACCTGTGGTGGATAGTTCCATGGGAAATTGCAGTTACTTAACACTGATAGCATCTCATGTTCTCTCTCTCATTTTAGAATGTGTCCAATACAACCCAAAAGTGTAGGAGAGTTAATGTCCTCTGAGGACAGCTCTCAGTGAAGTGGAAATAAGAACCATAGATAAAATTGCCAGTTTTCGGGTCTTCATGAGGACAACTTAAAGAAGTTTCTCGGGACCTTTCAGTAAAAGCAAGCCTTCATTTTCTATCCACAACAATTATATCAACAATGTACCTCTTTGACAAAGTTGCTTCTTCACTGTATCACTTTCCCATTCTTTTCTACCTGGGATAATCTCCCAGATAAACTAACAGTACTCAAATCCTTTGTCCTACTCTTTGCTCTCAGGATAAATGGAGCCAAAAGACTTAGATTAATATCAAGTTCTGAATGGGATCTTAGAGCTATTTCTGTCCAGATTTCATAAACATAGGGACCTTTGAATTATCAGGCTATAAATAAGTTCTAAATGGAGGGGGCAAAAGCAAAAAGTAGAAATTTTTATGTTTGATTTTTAATCATGATTAATTGACTTTATTGATTATTAAAAATACTAACATTATAAAAGTGTGGATCTTTGTAAAACAATGTCATAATGTAAGAAATGAGTTGCATAGTCCTTTTGAGAATATTAAACCAAGTGTTCAGGTGCCATCTAATTTCTTGTTTAATCCAGAACTTTGGTGTGCATTATCTTGAGGAATAGGATTTTGAAGTCCAGACAGACTAACAGAAAACTGATCCAAATGTGTGTGTTTATATTTCTGCTTTTGTTGTAAAAATCAAAGTGTGATTGCTGGTTTAAAATGGTAAAACTAATAATGTTCATGGATTCTATTATAAATTTTCTAATTGTATGGGAAGAATCCGATAAACATAGAATTAATTGATTTGCAAATCCTCAAAGAGCTACAGGATCAGGTAGTGGTATGTTCTGATTCAACAGCATCATAATGCAGCATTTTATATGTGTGGCTAATGGATATTTTCATGAATGTTTGCTAGCTAGTCAGCCAATACAGAGAAATATTAGGTAGGGTAATTACTCACAGTTGTGTTGAATAAAATGAGAGAAAATTATCAAATGACACTAATAATAATAAACCTATAGCAGGCTAAATAATTCAATGATAATTACAAGTATTAATCTAGCTTTCTTCCCTGATTATGACTCTTCTCTCCTTTATCATAATGGGAGTAGCAGATTGTCTGCAATGAATTGTGAAAACCCAGCAGTGACTTTGGCAGTGAAGGCCTCCCATCAATTTTGATAGGTTAAAATGATTCTGGTTGGTCTTGAGCAAATGTGTCAATTTTTTTTTCTGTGTGTGTCATAAAAGAAAGAAGCAATAGTAAATTCTTGCTGTTATACCATGGAGCCACTAAAATCATACTGCCAACAAGAGGCTGTTGACAACGTAAGTGTAGTTAACTGTCTTGAAATACTAGGCCTGGAAATAAAATTCCAATATTTCACATAACCTCCTTTTTTTTTAAACAACAAAACAAAACAAAACAAAACAACTATACTGCTTACATTTAGGGCCCTGCTGTTATGTAACTATTTTTGAACATGTCTACTGTAAAGTATATATATATATTTTGTTTTTCTGTGCAATAAAGTCATTTAGAGATAAATTTGGATTGCAAATTATTATGGGGGAGGCATGGTATTTGTGGCTAGTCTTACAAGTAAAAAGGACTAAAAGAAAGAAGAAAAACATTTTTTATTACAGCATATTTACATCTGTCCAAAGTACTTATTTACTATAATACTGACTAATGTTTAATACTGTACACAAAGAAAGAAGTTAAATGAGTTATAATTCAGTCGAAGTATAGCTGGCCATTTTAAAACTTACCACTAAATCTTTATGGTATGAAATGTGATATATGGCAATCTGGTCCATTTCATTACATCAGGTCATTTGTATGTTCTTATTACCATTTTGATAGCATAGCACATTTTAGAACCCAGACATTTTACAATGGAACTATGATGCCTGTATTTTCAAAAGTATAGACATACATGAAGCTATGAGGTCAAAAATGATGAATGTCCGTAGTACCATATAGACTCAACAAATAAAAGTGTCCAAGGCTCTGAGTGAGATTTATGAATATTGTGTAAGATTAGGCCAACATGTGGTTTTGATATAAATAATCTCTTCTTAAATTGGAATTACAGTCGTTGAGTACAGTGTTGAAAATGGCAGATAGATTTTAGCGATCTTTGCTCACTAGGGAAAATGGAAAAATGTTTAGTTTGGTCAGATTTTCACTTAACTTCTGAAAAATCTTACGTTTGAGAGAACCCTTCTGAAATAAGAATCCTTAAAGACATAACTCCTTTGGCACAAGTTTTCAAGAAACTTGTTTGATGCTGTAGACAATTATATGGCACACGTACTGTTCTAGATGTTTCATGCCAATAATATGTAAGCCATACCAAGGCTACATATACATATAGAGATGTTCCTCAGCTTACAAGGGGGCTATGTACAGAGACACACATAAAAAATTGAAAATGCATTTAATACCCCTAAACTATGAAATAGCATAGCTTACCTTAGGCTTATTTAAACATACTCAGAACACTTACATTTGCCTGCATTTGGGCAAAATCATCTTAAGCAAAGCCTATTTTATAACAATGTATCAAATATCACATGCAATTTATTAAATATTACACTAAAAAAAAGAAGAATGGTTATATATAGAATGGTTGTAAGAATATCAGGTGTTCACCCCTGTAATCTTCTAGCTGACTGGGAGCTGTGGCTCACTGCCCCTGCCCAGCATCACAAGACGGCACCATACCACATGTCACTGGCCCTTTTTATAAAGACCCAAATTCAAAATTCAAAGTACAGTTTCTACTGAATCACTTTCACTTTCACATCATTGCCAAATATATCATAAGTTGAATCATTGTAAATCAGGAGCCATCTGATTTGAAAGTTAAATCACAGTCACCCATATACACACAAAAAAAGGCCTTCATGTAGGGCCATCTATGGATCTCTAAACAACATAGCATGACATATCAATGGCAAAAAATGGATGCGAAGGGGACAATTGCCTTGCGTCAGTACTCTGAGCAGTAACATACATGGCCTTACTCACCTAGCAGAACTCCAGAGCTAGCTGATGGCAAGGAATTTTACAAATGTTTGCTGAACAGCTTAAGCACTATTATTTTTAACTTAGTGTGCATATCTGTTTTCTAAAGATACGTTAATTTATTTTATTGACTTATTACAAAACCAAATAATTTCCTCTTTTAAGTGGCAGGTAAATAGAATTCTCTTTAATTTAAATCAAATGGCTTTTTAGGGAAAATATACTAAAAATTCTGAAACTTGTATTGCTTATGAATCTTTTATTGGAATCCTTATCAAGTTGTATTTTTCAAGTTTTTCCTAAATAATCTTCAATGAATTGAAAATATTTTTTGGATTTTATTCGAGGCTATTAACACACAATTTCACTTTGTTAAATATAGTGCTAAACGTTCAACCAAAACGTTTTCTCTTTTTTTTTCCACTACCACATCCTCCATCTACTGACTGGATTCTCTCCCCAACTAGCACATATATACCATTGTCTATCTTTAGGATAAGTAAGGGTCATCTTTTGTCTTCATTCTATTCCTCGTATGCTTCTGAACTTGTTGAATTTTAATATAGTCACACCATAAGCATCACATATTTGATTCCCCTTTAAATAGTAAACAGTGCACAACCAGAGCATACCTTCAAAGCTATCAATAGACTTACTCTGATATATTATTTTTGTATTTTTGTAAATTAAAATAATTAGATTATAGAACAAGAGTTTCAGGTGGTAGGTGTTGTAAGTTTTACCCAAACTGATTTTGTCAAACTCGTTTTTGTCATCATATATGTCAAGTAGTTTTCTCAGGTTTATTTTTAGAATATCCTTGTATAATGAATATTTACACTGATATCTAGTATAAAAATCTTGCAATTTCTTTTAGAAACATTAAGATATTGAAAATCAGTCTATTTCTTTAATTCATTAAAGACATTTTTGGCTTGTTTCCAGTACTTTCTTACTGGTTAAAAAATGAATTTGAAGTAGTCTGAATTTCATTATTATATGGCACTTTCCCTTTGATGAATACAAAGATGATATTCTATATTAGCTATCTGAGAAGAATTCATATTTTTAATTTTATTTATTTGTAAGAGTGAGAGTGAGAGAGAGCACAAGCAGGGGGAGCAGCAGGGTGAGGGAGAAGCAAACTCCCGGCTAAGCAGTGAATCAGTTGCAGAACTGAGTCCCAGGACCCTAAGATCATGACCTGAGCTAAAGGCTCAGGCATTTAACTGACTGAGCCACCCAGGTGTCCCAATCTGAGAAGAGTTCTGCATGTAATTCCTATTCATATGAAGTTTAAAGTCTAGGTAATTAACTTAATATTTTAGTGGCTATTACATAGATAGCACTATGTTCCAGGCAGAGAGTAAGTAAGAAATATTAAATCAACCATATTCTATGCATTCTAAATGAAAATAATTAATCAATCATAATAAATCCTTCTATTTATGGAATATCAACTTATAAGCTTTCCTCCATATGAACAATGCCAAATACCAGAATAAAGGGCCATCTAATACAAATAAAGGATAGAATTAAAGAATTCTGGTAAGCCATTTAATTTTGAAAAATGGTGCTATATTGTTGCTGAGTTGTGGTTTTCAGTTACATAATATCTGATAAGTGTAGAAGTAACATGAGTGTTACGTGAGATGAGAAATGGTATATAATTAAGATATTTTTAAAAGTACAGATAAATACAAATTTGTAAACATAGCATTATGGAGGAATAAAAATAAATGATAGCTACACACTCTAAAGTGAATATATCTTGGAAAGTTAATAGAGAAGTAAAACAAGGACAGTGCAAAAAGTATGGTACATTTTTATGAAGTTCAAACAAATTCTGTGAAACCGTAGATGGACTTAAAGATACTATTATGTATCAAATACTGTAAAAATTAAGCAAGGAAATAGCAAACATAAAATAACCAAAGCATACAAACTTGGGTAGATACAATAGGTGTGATCATGTTCTACTTCATAAAGAGATGAGTTAATAGATAAATAGAAGTAACTAGACTTTTTAGAAGTTAATAAAACTTTGCCTGTTATTTCTTAGCTATATAAAATATATGGTTTTCTAACAAAAATGCTTATCTTAAAAATATTTAAAAATAAATTTCAGGCTACTCATAAGGTTATATTTACTATCCCACTGAAGGAAAAGCTGGTTGTTGTAGTTGTAGTTGTTTGTTTGTTTTAGTCCCCTCCTAGTTTTTATTATTATAATGTGGAATGAGGAATGTTAGATTGAAAAGTTAGACAAAAATCATTACTTGATTCACCTCCTGGTACAGCAGATGGAACTCCTGAAAATATGCCCTTTTGCCTTACGGAAGAGTAACATTTATGCTTACTTCTGAAACATACTTGGCGGTGGCCCTAAATAGTGACACCATAGTAAACATTTTGAATATTTTCAAGTAATTTTTATAGTCACAGGGCTCCAAAAGGCACTGCTGGTATCTTAGCAGGTATTTCAATAAAGCTAAAAGTTGCCTGACTGTTTAAAAATATTAACAAGGCACAAAACATGGCAGAAGTACTGTCCTCAGATATTTTTTTCCATATGCTCCTGATTCCAGACATGAAATTGTTTTTTAAATTTTTGTTATAAAAGATTTTATTTATTTATTTGACAGAGATCACAAGTAGGCAGAGTCAGGCAGAGAGAGAGGAGGAAGCAGGCTCCCTGTTGAGGTGAGAGCCCGATGTGGGACTTGATCAAAGGATCCTGGGATCATGACCTGAGCCGAAGACAGAGGCTTTAACCCACTGAGCCACGCAGGCGCCTGACAAGTATTTTTGATAGATATATATACAGTGTATTTTCCAGTTATAAGAAAAATGGTTCTGCTATTTTTAACCCTTTTTAAAAATTACATAATTTTTTTAAATTAAAATTTTATTTTTTAATGTTTTACATTTCTTTTCTTTTTTTTAAAGATTTTATTTATTTATTTGACAGACAGAGATCACAAGTAGGCAGAAAGGCAGGCAGAGAGAGAGAGAGAGAGAGAGAGAAGCAGGCTTCCTGCGGAGCAGGGAGCCCGATTCAGGGTTCGATCCCAGGACCCTAGCCAAAGGCAGCAGCCCAAACCTCTGAGCCACCCAGGTGCCCCAATGTTTTACTTTTCAATATACTACTTAGAATATAAAACCTATTCTAATTGGTAACAAGTTTACCGTTTAAAAAATGGTAATTTTCTCATTGTGTCTTCCCCTCTCGTTGCTTTATTTTGAATAAAAAATTTCACAATAAACATAACTGATGCTTTCCTTTTGATAGTCTCTCTGTTGGTCATATTGTACATGAGCCATGACAATTAGTCTTCCAAAATTTATTGATGTTTGTTGATATGTTTTATCATAACTAATTTTCCCTCCCTTATCTAGATTCCCCAGCTTTCAGACAGGTGGACACTTCAATAAACCATACCCAAGGGATGTATCAAGTACTTCTTAGACATCTCTCAGATCCCTGAGGTCTCATTTTGCTTAATATTAACAAACTTATTTTAACGTTTATATGGAGAGGCAAAGACTCACAATAGTCAACAGAGTGTTGAAGGAGAACAAAGACTGAGGACTGCCTTCAAAGTTTACCATAACGATGGGGCGCCTGGGTGGCTCAGTGGGTTAAGCCTCTACCTTCGGCTCGGGTCATGATCCCAGGGGCCTGGAATTGAGTCCCACATAGGGCTCTCTGCTCATCAGGGAGCCTGCTTCTCCTCATCTCTCTCTCTGTCTCTCTACCTATTTGTGATCTCTCTCTCTGTCAAATAAATAAATAAAATCTTTTTAAATAAGTTTACCATAATGATAATTGTAAGCAAGATATTGTAATACCACAGAAAGACTAGATTAAAGGAACAGAATATATATTATCAATTATATTTTATATTTAATATAAAAGCAAAAGCAATACAAGAGAGCAAAATACAATCTTTTAAACAAATGGTTCTGGAGTAATGGTGAAGTTAAATGTAAAAATATAAAATAAAAATAAAATAAAATAATAAAATAAAATAAATCCAGGCAGATATCATACACTCTTCACAAAAATTAACTCAGATTGGATTATAAACCTAAACATGAAACATGTAGAAGCTAATATAGAAGAAAATTTAAATGACCTTGGTTTTGGCAATAACTTTAGCTACAAAAGCACAAGCACTGAATTTAAAAATGTCTACTCTGTGAAACAGAATGCCAAGAGAATGAAAAGGCAAAGCACAGACTATGAGAAAAAATTTGCAAAATACATATCTGGCAAAGGACTGTTAATCAAAAATACACAAAGACCCCTTAAAACTCAACAATGGGGGAAAAACCTGATTAAAAATGAGCCAAAGACCTTAGCAGATACCTCACAAAAGAAAATATTACAGATGGCAAATAAGCATATAAAAAGATGCTTCACATCATATGTCATCAGGAAAATGCAAATTTAAACCAAAAGGAGACACCAGTACATACCCAGAATCCAGAACACTGACAACAGAACACGAAATGTTGGTGAGGATGTGGAGCAACAGGAATGTTCTTCCATGTCTATTGAGAATAAAGAATGGAAAACAACTTGGCAGTTTCTCACAAAACTAAACATATTCTTGCCAGATGATTCAGCAGTAGCAGTTCTTGGTATTTATCCAAAGAAGATGAAATCTATACCCACAAAGATGTCTATAGTAGTTTTATTCATAACTGACAAAAGCTTGGAAGCAACCAAGATATCCTTCCATAGGTGAAAGGTCAAATAAAGTGTAGTACATGCAAACAATGGAATATTATTTAATGCTAGAGAAATGAATTACCACGCCATGAAAAGATATGGATATAAATTTTTTTTAAGATTTTATTTATTTATTTGACAGAGAGAGTTCACAGTAGACAGAGAGGCAGGCAGAGAGAGAGAGAGGGGAGCGGGCTCCCTGCTGAGCAGAGATCCCGATGCAGGACTCGATCCCAGGATCCCGAGATCATGACCTGAGCCAAAGGCAGTGGCTTAACCCACTGAGCCACCCAGGGGCCAAATATGGATATAAATATTTACTAAATATTTGATTTTAGGCTTCTACCAGTCTATCAATACTATTAGTATATTTTAACAGTGAATGCTCAGCATTCATGAATTTACCTAATAAAATATTTTGGGTTCAATATTTTAAATACTTCAACCTCTATGATTATATTCCTAATAATTTTGAATTGGGGTAAATAAACCTTAATTTTTTTGTAACTTGTTTCTTATTGCAAAAGAGCTCAATGAAATTTTAGAAAATACAAATTTACAAAAAAAAGTTTAGTTTACTATTGCCAAATAACTTAAAACTTTATCTTATATTCAAATACATATATTTTTCTAAATTGATTTATATGCTACTGAAACCAAAAACTTTTAGTTATACTAGATTTCATATCATGCAATCAATGCCAGAAATCCATCTGGCGATGACTTGTCTTAAATAGAGTTAAGATGGGTGTTATTACAATGCAAGATGGAAACAAAGATAGTATAACAATTGAGTGTTATATAACTTTTCTGTTTTGATCAAGTTACTAATCTACAAAAGGGTTTTATCGGTGACAGGCTTGGGAATTTAACAAAACTTTTAAACTAGCATGTGCAACTCATTCCTAGAAAACAACACAATCAATAGCACTTTCTTTAGATGAAATCATGACTATTTCTCCATTTGAATGGAAAAGGTAGCAACCCCAATAAGTTTATTGAACATGAAAAGTTGAAATGCTATAATGCTCCTAAGGAATTAAATGATCCAGTCATGAATTACAAAAAAAGGATATAAATTACCAAAGTGTTTGTATAATTGGAATGTACAACTGCCCATTATCATTCAATAGTGTAGGCTTGTACAAGAACTCTATAAAAGAACTCCACTTCTAAACCGTGGAAAATATGTTCCCTTTCCCCCTATATACAACTATTAAGCCATTCATTTAGCTTTTAAAATATCCACTTAATACAGGCTTTTTACTCATTTGAACAGGCAGCAGGGCTCTATTCTTATTGCTTACATCTGAAGGATAGACTTCTAGCGTAAGAGGTAAAGTCCATAAAGGAGCCCAATCATAACAACAAAATACAGTTTAGTGAGCCCTTACAATCTGCCAGCTACCTTTCTGAGAATACTTCAATTAATAAAACATATAAAATACCTGACCACAAAGAGCTTACATTCTTTTGAAATATAATAGTGAAATAAACCAATAATAGAGGGGCACCTCAGTGGCTCAGTCCATTGAGTGACTGCCTTTGGCTTGGGTCATGATCTCAGGGTCCTGGGATGTAACTCCCCAGCAGGCTTTCTAGGCAGTGGGGTGTTTTCTTCTTCCTCTGCGCCCCCTCCCAATTCTCTCTCTCTCTGTCTCCAATAAGAAAATAAACCAGTAATAGAATAATGATTGATGGTTGATGGTGATAAGTGTTACAAAGAAATACAAGAAAGGTAAAAGCCATTGGAGAATGCTGAGATGAAAGTTAATTTTATTTTGTGTTGGGTGGTTATATCTCATTTATGAGATGTTATTTGCACAAAGACCCAGGAAGTGAAGGAGGGTGTTATACAAATATTAAAGAAAAAGATTGCTCTAGGCAGAGCAAGTAAGTATATAGACTTTGTGTGAACAGCTGGTCTGTTACTTTTGAGGAAAAGCAAGGAGGCCAATGAGGAGTTCATAGTGGTGGAGAGAGGAAGAACGTATTGATGCATGACCTTCTAGTACATTGAAACGCCTTCAGTTTTTATTTAATATGAAAGGGGAAGATACCAAAAGACTTTCAACAGCAGAATAAAATCATCTGACTTGATTTTTAGGTTAAGTTGCTGTACCAAAATAAATTTGCAGGGAGAAAGGAGTGCAGTATGTGTGGAAGTGGGGTTATCAATCAAGTCAATAATTCAGGAACATACGATGGTGTTTTTAGCATGCTGGGTGGTAATAGAAGTGGTGAGGTATGTTTTTTTTTTAAAGATTTTATTTATTTATTTGACAGAGAGAGAGATCACAAATAGGCAGAGAGACAGACAGAGAGAGAGATGAGGAGAAGCATGCTCCCTGCTGAGCAGAGAGCCCTATGCAGGACTCGATCCCAGGCCCCTGGGATCATGACCTGAGCCGAAGGTAGAGGCTTAACCCACTGAGCCACCCAGGCGCCCCGAGGTATGGTTTTTATTTTGTATATATTTTGATGGTGAATATTCTGGTTAACAGGATGGAGTATGTGCAGGACAGACAATATCAACATTTATTTTACCTGCACAAACAGAAGGGTGGAGTCTTCATTCCCTGATATGGAGAGAACTCTGAGTTCAAATGTTCTTTCTGATTAAATGGCATAGTGATGATGAGGATTTAGTCAGACAGTGAAAGAGAGCAGTAAGCATAGTGTTAAGCGGTAAGACATTATAATACATTTGAACATCAAAAAACGTTGTGTTGGATCATCTGTTTATGTGAGTAAATAAATAAATAAATAAAGCTTCCTGGGATTCTGATAGAGGTAAAGAAGACTACTATATGATCCAAAGGGGCACGTGCACCAAATGTATATAGCAGCAATATCCACAATAGCCAAACTATGGAAAGAACCTAGATGTCCATCTACAAATGAATGGTATATATATATATATATATATATATATATATATATATATATATGGTTTTATACGATGGAATACTATGCAGCCATCAAAAGAAATGAAATCTTGCCATTTGCGATGACATGGATGGAACTAGCGGATATTATGCTTAGCAAAATAAGTCAACCAGAGAAAGACACTATCGTATGATCTCCCTGATATGGTGGTGCAATATGGGGGTTTGGGGGATAGGAAAAGAGTAAATGAAACAAGATGGGATCGGGAGGGAGACAAACCATAAGAGACTCTTAATCTCACAAAACAAATTGAGAGTTGCCGGGGGGGGTTTTGAGGGTAGGTAGAGGGTGGTGGGGTTATGAACATTGGGGAGGGTATGTGCTGTGGTGAGTGCTGTGATGTGTGTAAACCTGGCGATTCACAGACCTGTACCCCTGGGGATAATAATACATTTTATGTTAATTTAAAAAAAGAAGAAGAAGAAGAAGATTACTATAAATCAAATGCTATGGTTTTCAGCAAAGCGTGTGTAATCAGGCATATTTTATTAAAGTAACCAAGTAAAATGATGGTCGAAAATTGGAATAACAGAAAACATAAAAATCAGAGATTTTAAAAAGAGATATGGGACAGTGTAGAGAATATAGTCAATGATATTATAATAGTGTTATATGGTGAGAGACGGTGGCTATATTTGTAGTGATCATAGAATAATGTATGGAGATATTGGAAACCTGAAACCAATGTAACACTGAATATCAACTATACTCAAATAACAAAATAGTAAAAATAAAACATTTTAATTTAAAAAGATAAAAAGAGGGACAAGAATTTGAAAAGTGAATTTCAAAAAGAGTAAAGATGAGGCTAAGACATACTCTGAACCTTGAGGAAAACACCATTTTGAAAATTCTTCCCATTTTGAGAAAACTCAAATGAATCAATAGCATAAAAGAACCCATTTTAACTGAGAGATGTAATGAATGCTCAAGAAATAATTTTATGACAGGGTAATTCTAAACTATGAAACAGCACAGGGAAACCAGGGGAAATACCTGGAAGCAAAATAAACTATACTGAAAATAAGAATTAGGAAAAAGATAAATGATGAAAGATAAGAAAATTAGAACTGCGACAGAGACCTAGTGAAGAGAATTTTTAGCTTGTGGTTTAATGTTTTTGAGGATAATCTAGAGTTCATAACTGCCTTGAGACAGGCTGGTTGTAGGCAGTTTAGGCAGACCCCTAAGAAGGGCTACTTTGGGCAGGTGGTGTTGGAGGAGGCCGTTGGGCTGGACAAAGACAAATCCAACCATTTGACTAAAGTGTCTGTGAAGATGTTGAAGTCAGATGCAACAGAGAAAGACCTGTCAAACCTAATGTCAGAAACAGAGATGATGAAGATGATTGGACAGCACAAGGACACCATCACCCTGCTGGGTCCTGAACACAGGACGGTCCTTCGTACACTCTCACGGAATATGCCTCGAAAGACAACATACAAGAGTACCTGCAGGCCCAGAGGCCTCCTGACCTGGAGTACTGTTACAATATCAGCCACAATGCAGCAGAGCAACTCTCCTCCAAGGACCTGGTATCCTGTGCCTATCAGGTAGCCTGAGGCATGGAGTACCTTGCCTCCAAGAAGTGCATACACCAAGACCTGGCCACCAGGGAAGTGCTGGTGACAAAGGACAACATGATGAAGATCTCAGACTTCAGCCTTGCCAGAGATATCACCACATCAGTTACTATAAAAAGACAACCAACAGTGGACTGCCTGTAAAGTGGATGGTCCCTAAGGCCATGTTTGTCCAGATCTACATCCACCAGAGTGACTTCTGGTCTTTTGGGGTGATCCTGTGCAAATACTTCACTCTGGAAGCCTCCCATATCCTGGAGTGCCTGTGGAGGTGGTTTTCAAGCTGCTGAAGGAGTCATTTGATGGATAAGCCAATAAGTGCACCAGAGAGTTATACACAATAATGAGGGGTGGCTGGCATGTGGTACCTTCAAGCTGCTGGTAGAAGACCTGGATCATACTGTGGCCTTGACCTCCAACCAGGAGTACTGGACCTCTCCTTGGCCCTGGAATAACACTGTCTATGCTTTCCCAACACCCAAAGCTCCACCTGCTCCTCAGAGAAGAATTCCACCTTCTCCTATGTGCCGTTGCCCAGGGAGGCCTATCTGCCCTGACACCCAGCCCAGCTTGCCAATGGTGGACTCAAATGATTAGTATATTCTATTACTCCTGTCCAGATTCTGTCTTAAGCTGTAACCCTTACCCCAAACCCTCCCTGCCAGACTCACTGCCTTCTTCTTTGTCCCTTTCCTACAGGCAGGAGCCAGCTGCCTACCTGAGGCCTTCACCCCTTGAAGTTCACCTCTCTTCCCCTTCCTCTTCCTCCTCCTTACAACCTGCTCATGAAAGAAAGGCACATAGAGGCAGGTAATTGCTCGTGGATACTTCTTTCCCTCCCATATGTTGGACCAAGACTCTCCCTGGCATCTGGTACTGCCTGGATGTTGAGGGAGTGGGAGATGAGGCATGCCAGTGAAAGCTGTCAGAGCTTTCCTGTTTTGGTTTTGTCTGCTTAGCGTAACATGTAAGACAGAGTTCTGGTGGCAGTGACCTAGTCCTTGGGCCTTAGCTCTAGCAAGGGGACATCAACTGCTCAGGGCCTTGGCTAAGAGCAACCCCTGCTCCAGAGATATGGTGCCAAGGGCTTATTAATTTTGATACTAATTTGCTTTGCTGACCAAATACCTGGTATCAAAAGATGGGAAGGCAAAGACTGGAAGCAGTGTTGTGACCATGGGGTCCAGCCCCAAACTATGAAGAAAACACAAAGTGTATAAATCTGAGTAAGTATATATTCACACACCACTTTAAATAGGTTGTTATCAAAGATTTAATCAATGGGTAATATGCTCCTCATGGCTGGGAAGCATCAGTTGCCATATATTAAAAACAAAGAAAAGCTGTGTCTGGGTGGCTTCCTCCATAAGTGTCCCTTCTTTTCAGGTCATGATCCCAGGGTCCTGGGATGGAGCTCCACATCAGGCTCTCTGCTCAGTGGGAAACCTGCTTCTCCTTTTCCCTCTGCCCTGCTTATAGTTCCTCTTCCTGTCTCTCTGTCTGTCAAATAAATAAAATATTAAAAAAAAAAGAGAAAGGGGCACCTGGGTGGCTCAGTGGGTTAAGCCGCTGCCTTCAGCTCAGGTCATGATCTCGGGGTCCTTGGATCGAGTCCCGCTCGGGATCTCTGCTCGACAGGAGCCTGCTTCCTCCTCTCTCTCTCTCTGCCTGTCTCTCTGCCTACACGTGATCTCTCTTTGTCAAATAAATAAATAAAATCTTAAAAAAAAAAAAAAGAAACAGAATGTTTTAAAAAGGTCTTTTTTTTTTTTTTAATTTTCGAGGGGTGCCTGGATGACTCATTTGTTTAAGCAGATGTTTGCCTTTGGCTGAGGTCATGATTCCAGTGTACAGGGATCCTGCCCTGCATGGGACTATTGCACCCCAAGGAGCTTGCTTCTTCCTCTCCCTTTGCACGTGATTACCCCTGCTTGTGCGCTTCCTCTCTCTCTCTCTCTCTCTCTTGCTGTCAATAAACGAAATAAAATCTCTTACTAAATAAATAAATAAATAAATAAAGTTCTAAACCTACTTTCAGTTTAGGTCCCTTAAGAAAAATTGCTACTGGGACGCCTGGGTGGCTCAGTTGGTTAAGCAGCTGCCTTCGGCTCAGGTCATGATCCCAGCGTCCTGGGATCGAGTCCCACATCGGGCTCCTTGCTCAGCAGGGAGCCTGCTTCTCCCTCTGCCTCTGCCTGCCATTCTGTCTGCCTGTGCTTGCTCTCTCCCCCTCTCTCTCTCTGATAAATAAATAAAATTTAAAAAAAAAAAAAAAAAAAAAAAAAAAAAAAGAAAAATTGCTACTGATTCATTAAAAAAAAAAAAAAAGATAAGATAATTTAGAAAGATACTTCCAGAGCTAAAAGTTGTTTTTTTTTTTTTCCCCAGGATTAAATATAGAAGTGCTTTATAAAGTAAAAGAAAAACTATGCTATATTAACACTAATCACACTATAACTTTGGTGGTTATATCAAGATAATGAAAAGTGATTTTAAAGCAAATTTCTTTATCAGACATAAAGATCAAGTCAAAATTACAGAAGAGTAAAAGGATGAATTCATCAGGGAGTATAATAATGCTTGACTTTTAATACTTAATCACAGATTTGGGGATATATAGGGAAAAACTAAGAACAAAAATTAAAACTTCTACCTTAGAAGAGAAATGGAAAAAAGTTTCAACATCTTTATTTTAAGATTATATGGACAAATGGTCATCAAATTGGTAAGATATATAAGTCTTGAACAAAATTATCAACTAACTAGATATGCTTGATATTACAGAACACTCCCAAAAGCCGCAGACTACATATATCTTAAGACATGATTTTCTTTGCAAAGGTCAACATTGATAATGTTCGAGTCATACCTCCGCATACCAGGAAAGAAGTAGCATATTTCTTGAAAGACACAGATATCAAAACTCCATTGAGAAACCGTAAAGATGGAGAAGGGATTTGCAAATTATATATCTGATAATGGACATCTACTCTGATTATTAAAAAATGAATAAAAATAAAAAACCTTACTAATAACCAAACAGAGTATCCAATTTTACATGTGAAGAAAATTATTGAAGAGACATGTCACCAAAAGGATATGGATGGCTTATAAGCACATGACAAATTTCTCAACATTTAGACATTAAAAAAATACAAATTAAAATCATGAGACATGCTTACATATCTATTAGAATGGCTAAAATTATAAAGGCTAATTGTACTTCGTCTGACCTAGATTGAGAAGCAACAAAAAATCTAAACTGTTGTTTACATATATCATGATACCACCACTTTGGAAAATAGTTTGAAAAGTTTTTTAAATGCAAAATATGTTGCAGTTACACAAATAGCCATTTTACTTCTAGGCATTTAACCAAGAGAAACAAACCCTATGTTCATACAAGGACTTGTATATGAATTTCATAGCAGCTTTATTTTTAAGAATTGAAAACAGTGGAAATGTTCATCAATGTCCATCAATAGAGCAAAGACAAATTATGATCTATTCATTAAACAGATTACTATTCTCAAAGTAATGATGCTGAGAAAAGAAAAGCCAGGCAATGAATAGTATATACTGTGTGATTCCATGACTATAAAAAAATCTAGAAAATACAAATTTATATATAGTCACAGTCATCAAATATATTGGTGTGATTTTAGTGCCTTCTTCTGTGCTCCCATAGCTTCCTACACTTGGATCTCCGAGCATTTGTTACACCATGTGAAAACATGAACTCTTTTTCTTTATTCTGTCTTATAAGAAAAAGAATCCTTGAAATTTTATGGACATTTGAACTCTCAGTTATTAGCAGAAATTCTATCACACAGTAAATTTCCAAATATAAAAGCCAGAGTTTTACAATGACTTCTAAGCTTTTACATGATCTAGCCACTCAATTAATCTCTGTGACCTCTTTCCCTGCTACTCTTCAGCCACTCACAGTGGGCCCCTTGCTATTCCTCAGATATGCCAGGCATGATCCACCTTATGGCCTTCAATATAGCCAATTCCTTTGTCTGGAGTGACCTTATTGCTGATAGTTCTGGGCAAATTCATCACCTTTCCATACCTTTGTTCAGTTGTCAGGTTCATTGTAACTACCCTGATCTTCCTATTAAAATTCTTATCTCCACATCCCCTGCCTAGCAACCTTGATTTTTCTCACCCTGATCGAATTTTTCTTTTTCCCCATTGTACTCATCATTTTTGAATACACTATGCAATTTTTATTAAGGTTTATAGCTTTTAATTTTCTCACCCTTTAAAATAAAAGTACTACAAAGCCAAGTATTTCATTTACCAGTGTAGTCTGAAGTAATATCTGCCATATTATAGGTTCAGTAGACAATTGGTAAATTTCAGAAAAAATTAATGTTGAGAGTATACTGAATTTCATAAGTCATTTCAATATTTTTTTCCAAACAATAAACTATGTAAAACATACCTTAAATTTCCTTTCAACATATTTTATAGCATATAATGGACAATATACATAAGCCTTAAAGAAACAATCATATAAATAACCATTTCATACCTACTTAAAAATTGCATAATACCACACTCCTAGATCCTCTCTGGATGCTCAAAAATAACCCTTCAAAGGAAAAACATTTTTAAAAATGACAGATTTTTTGGCAAAGAATTTAATAAAATAAAAGTTTCATTCATCTATGTAGATCATAATAAATGTTTTTAATAAGCATGAAATTATAACTCTGAAGAGTGCTAAAATGAAACCACCTGCTAAGGGTGAGAGAACAAAAATAAACATCATTTTTCCAAATAAGAGGAATTTATTACCTTTGAATCAAAGCATGTGGATTTGTTCAAACTGGCAATAAAGGAATATGGAAACACAATCCATAGAATGTCATATTTTAGATTTCTAAAAGACTTCATAGTGAAGAGTATACATTTTTTAAATGCTATATAATGCTACATAATGACAAGATTACAGGTTGTGACAAATAGCATTTTAAAAGCTCTACTCATGGGACGCCTGGGTGGCTCATTGGTTGGGCAGCTGCCTTCGGCTCAGGTCATGATCCCAGCACCCTGGGATCGAGTCCCACATCGGGCTCCTTGCTCAGCAGGGAGCCTGCTTCTCCCTCTGCCTCTGCCTGCCTCTCTGTCTGCCTGTGCTCACTCGCTCTCTCTCCCTCTATCTCTGACAAGTAAATAAATAAAATCTTAAAAAAAAATAAAAGCTCTACTCGTAATGGAACGGAAGGTGTCATTTCCCTATAATTTTATATATGTCATTAATTTACTATATCTGGATACTACATATTACCAAACATGTTCATCAAAGACTAAATCATTTTTAATGGAACATAATATTTTGAACCTACATCTATTAATCATTTTGTCGATCTAACATTTATAGTCTCGCTAAACATTTTATCAGTTATTGACAAAATTTAAAAAAATAGGATAAAAAGTCGTGTTTGGAAAAGTAGATTTTCTTTGAAATTTGCATTTAATGAAAATATTTGCTGATATTTTTAAAACTTTAAATGTAATTTTATATATATCTGACCTATCAGATGATATAAAATTTTTGGAGAAAATATGACATATTTTTTGATCTTGGTTGAAGGTATTAATAAAGAGCAAATGTTTGTATTTTTTGTATTGTGATATCTTAGTTAATAAACATGAATAACTGGTATAAAATAAGTTTTTTAAAAAATTTTATTTATTTCCTTGACAGAGATCACAAGAAGGCAAAGAGGCAGGCAGAGAGAGAGGAATGGAAGCAGGCTCCGTGCTGAGAAGAGAGCCCACTGTGGGACTCAATCCCAGGAACCTGGAATCATGACCTGAGCCGAAGGCAGAGATTTTAACCCACTGAGCCACCCAGGCGCTCTAAAATATGTTTTTTTTTCCTTTTTTTAAAGATTTTATTTATCAATCTGACAGAGAGAAATCACAAGTAGACAGAGAGGCAGGCAGAGAGAGAGAGAGAGAGGGAATCAGGCTCCCTCTGAGCAGAGAGCCCGATGTGGGACTCGATCCCAGGACCCCGAGATCATGACCTGAGCGAAGGCAGCGGCTTAACCCACTGAGCCACCCAGGAGCCCTAAAATATGTTTTCTTTTAATATAGAATCATAGTTCTTGCAAAAATATGGAACTAGCTGGAACTGAATTCCTCCTTCAAGGTCAGCTCTGGAGAAATTATGCAAGTGTAATATAGAACTATTTCAGATATGAACCAAAAACAAAGAAATGATGATAAATTCCTTAAAAGACTCAAAGTTGCTCTTGACTGGTATGTTTCAAGCTCTATTCCTGGTTTGAGGACAGGTTTTAACAGGCCTGTCACTGTAGAAATCAGCTGGATGTTTAGAGGCTATCAGAACTGTACAAAAACCTTGAAGGGGTAAAGACTTGAAAATTCTTTAGAGAGATTAGCTCCCTAAGGCATTATTCATCCACACATTTTCCTCCAAACAATTAAGGCTGATGGATGAGGGGCACCTGAGGGGCTCTCTCATCACGTGGGTGGTGGGTTAAGCCTCTGCCTTCATCTCAAGTCATGGTCTCTGGGTCCTGGGATCCAGCCCCACATCAGGCTCTGCTCAAAAGGAAGACTGCTTCCCTCCCTGCTTGCCTGTCTCTCTGCTTACTTGTGATCTCTCTCTCAATCTCTCTCTCTCTCTATGTGTCCAATAAATAAATAAAATCTTATAAAAAAGGCTGATGGATGCTAAGTTATGAAAACGGCTCCCTCCAAATGATGCTTCTTCATAAGGATTTAAGAATTTAAAATTGTAAGAATTTAAAATTGAAACTTGATTGTAGGATTTATCTTATAGAATAACATCAAGTGATGGCAGTTATTATTAGTTCTGAAGTATTTGTGATTCTGAATTCTTGGCCTCATTAGTAAATTTATTTTTAATAAAGTATTATTTAATATATAATAATATATATAATATACTATATATAACATATATATAGTATATAATAAATTCATCCATTTATTTATTATTTATTTATTATTATTATTATGTATTTATTTATTAACTCAAACACAAGAAAATGAATGACCTGATTGAAAAATTGGCAAGGACTGGAACAGACACCACACTGAAGAAGATTTTGAGATGGCAATAATGATATGAAAAGATGCTGTGATGATCCACAGCATGTCTAATTAAGGAATTGTAAATTAAAAGAATGATGAGGGGCGCCTGGATGTCTCAGTTGGTTAAGCCGCTGCCTTTGGATCAGGTCATGATCTCAGGGTCCTGGGATCGAGTTCCACGTTGGGCTCTCTGCTCAGCAGTAGCGTGCTTCCCTTTCTCTCTCTCTCTGACTGCCTCTCTGTCTTCTTGTGATCTCTCTCTGTCAAATAAATAAAATCTTTTTTAAAAAATAAATAAATAAATAAAACAATGATATATCACTACACATCTATTAGAATGGCTAAAATCCAAAATACTGACAACATAAAATGCTTTTATGGATGAGGAACAAGAGAAACTCTCATTCATTCTGGTGAGAACACCAAAATGGTGATACCACTTGGGAAGACAGTTGGGCAATTTCTTACAAAACTAAACATATTCTTACCATATGATCCAGCAATCGTGCTCCTTGGTACTCACCCCAAAGAGCGAAAACTTTGTGTACACGGAATCCTGCATATAAACCTGTGTTTGTAACAGCTTTACCCATAAGTGCCAAGAGTTGGAAGTAACCAAGATGTCCTTCAGGAGGACAATGGATAGATAAACTGTGGTCCATTGAAACAATGGGATATGATTCAGCGATAAAGAGAAATGGCTATCAAGCAATGAAAAGACATGGAACAAACTTAAAATCCATCTTATTAAGTGAAAGAAGTCAATTTGAAAAAGCTTCATGTTGCAAGGTTCCAAATATATGACCTTCTAGAAAAGGCAGAACTATGCAAATGGTATAAAGGTCAGCGGTTTGTAGCAGTTAGGAGAGGAGGAGGATGAACAGGCAGAGCACAGAGGATTTTTAGGCCAGTGAAAATGTTCTGTATGATATGTAAGATATTTTAGATACATATCGCTACACAGTTGTCAAAATGCATAAGATACTATACCAAGAGTGAACTCTATGAGAAAAGGTTTTTTAAAGGTTTTATTTATTTACTTGACAGGCATCAAAGCAGGCAGAGAGGCAGGCGGGGAAATCGGGGGTTGGGGGAAAGCAGGCTCCCTGCCAAGCAGAGAGTCTGGTCTGGGGCTCGATCCCAGGACCGTGAGATTATGACCTGAGCCGAAGGCAGAAGCCTTAACCCACTGAGCCACCCTGGTGCTCCACCAAGAGTGAAGTCTAATGTAAATGTGGACTTTGGGGTGATAATGATGTGTCAGTGTAGGGTCAGTGAGTGTGAAAAATTATCACCGTGGTACAGGATGTTGATAATGGGGAAGGCTGTGTGTATGTGGGGAAAGGGAATTTTACTTTGACCCCAAACTACTCTAAAAAATACAGTCTGTTAAAAAAAACTTTATAATGCAATATAATACAAAACAAGAATGCATATCAAGAGAGAAATAATGTTTAAAGGGAACGAAGAACTTCAGTAATGTGTACCTAGGGATTTTGATTGCACATTTGTAGGAAGTTCACATTGTCATTAGCAATTGTTTATCTGTGAAGTAGAAGTAACATAAAGAGTGATGAAAACTCAAAAACGCAACACTAAAAAAAATGCCATATATGGGCTCTTAAAAAAATGGAAAAAAATTTGCTTGGCTTTTTAAGCGTTGTGGGGAATGAAGGGACAGAATTTAAATTCAGCTTTAAAAGATTGGATAATGTGTTTCTACAAAAAAGGCTCCTCTGAGTAACATAGAAATGAACATGGTAGCAGAAAGTGGAAAAAAGGTTACATCCTTTGTGAGCTCACGTTCTCTGAAACCCTGTCACTTAGTGGAGACAGTAACTGTTCAATGAATAGCAAAAGGTAGTCTTTCAGATTCCTGGGATTTTCACTAAGAATCGTGAATGGATTTTTTAAAAAATATATAAAGAATGTCTACAGTGCAAGTACCTGCAAATAACAGACATTTTGGAGAGAATATTTTAATCAGCAGAGAAGGTAAAAATGAAAAAAGTTCCACAATCAGAGTAAACATATGGGATTAAAAAATAAAAAGATAAAAAATAAAAGATAAAAAATTATTTTAAAGGACTTTTTTTTTAAAGGACTTTAAACAAAAGTCCTTTTTAAGAGACAGTTGGCTGTTTAAACCAAAAGTACAACTCTTTAAGAGAATCACCGCATTATTTATTGGGGTAGAAGGACCTGGAATGTAGAAAGGCCCATTCTGCAGAGGAAAAAATAGAATCACTAACAGGCCTCATGCCTTGCACAGCCAGTGGCTAGAATCTCTGCCTCATGATACCCTGTGCTAGAAGGCTGCTAGAACCATCTCAACTATGTTAGTCTTTCTTGGAAGCCAACAAGTGTTTGCCCAGTTAAGAGCACGGTAACAATGAGTCACGTTACGTTATAATGATTATAGATATCTTTAAAAGCCTTGCCAAGTTCCTTTTTGAGTAACCCTCACCCCACCCTTAGAGAAATTTATCTGTGGTTCACCTCTTTGAAATACCTCATTGTTGTTCCACATTTACTATAGCCAAAAAAAAAAAAAAAAAAGCTTTTTATTAACAAAGTGTTCAGAAGTGGGTGCCACTGTAAACAATGAGAGTTTTCGATGTCTGGACAGTTTTGATGCAGAAACAGCTGAAAGCAGTCAGGTCAGAAGAGCCAAGGGCTGGAGGGATTTTTAAAATTACAAAAACCGAACCAAATCAAACCAAAACAAAAATCAAAACCAATGGCCAAGATTTCAAGTTTGCTACTAAAGGTATGACATTCTCCTAAGACATGCGAGTGACTTGATCAATATATTTATATATTTATATTTGAAGAAGAAGGAACTATTTGATACAGCAAATCCTCGTTGATAAAAAATTACCAGATATGGGGGCTCCTGGGTGGCTCAGGTGTTTAGGCCTCTGCCTTCGGCTCAGGTCATGATTTCAGGGTCCTGGGATGGAGCCCCACATTGGGCTCTCTCTCAGCGGGTAGCCTGCTTCCCCCCCTCTCTCTCCCTGCCTCTCTACCTACTTGTGATCTGTCAAATGGGTAAATAAGTTCTTTAAATAAAGAATTACTAGGTGTGAATTATTCGAGGGTATGGGAAGGAAAAGATTTCAGCTGATCTGACTACGAAGTGGTTGAAGCCTGATTTAAAGTGCTATAAAAAGAGAAAAGACCTGGGAAATATATGGGGAAAAAATCCCTAGAAAAACAGCAATAATAACTGGCTGCTCTTTATTGATCCAGATCCTGCGGTAGGCAAAGAAGAGCTGGATTAAGCCAGAGGATGATCTCCGTTTGTCTTCATGATCTGGCATTTCCTGCAAGCCAGGCATGGGGCTCTGCACTAGAGCTGCAAATACTGGGGGGCCCTCACTGTTCCTTTTGTCTTCTCAGGGGGACAACGGGCATGTCCATGGTGCAATGTGACAGGCTTTACCACAGGGAGATAAAAGACTGCCAAGGGTAGCTTGGAGCTGGGAAAAGCCACTTAGGAACAGATTTTCAGGGGAGGTGATAGACAAGGGCAAAGCGAAGAATGAGGATGAGTGTGTCAAGATTCAAAGTGCCAGGAGGCAGCACAGTGCATTCGGGAATCTACAGCAAGTTCATGACAACGGATAGCTGATCTGGCAGCATCACCTGGGGATGGAAGCTGAGCCCCGGGGTTAACACTGGGGGTGAGATGGTTTGTATACTATGCCGAGGAGGTGAGGTACTACACTGTGGGGGCACAGGGAGCTACCGGAGGATTTCAAATATCAGAATCGTAACCATAATAGAGTATTTAATTGCATCCTAGCTTTCATCAAGGGTAAGATGCACTATAGTTTATGTTCGACTAAGAAAGAGAAATGCTGTCAGTTAAACTAGGATATGTCATCAAGTGCAAGGTGAGTGCCACCTTAAGAGATATTAGAATGGGGGGGGAGGACAAATCTTAGAACAAGTAAACTGTGGTACTAGAATAATTAAGAAAGTTCGAACTCTTGGATCAACAAAAAAAGTGATTATTGCATCCCATGTGCCCCAAAATATATTAAGTCTTAGAACAAGAGACGTTCTCATCTTGATGCCTCGCAGCTGTTAGACCCAAGGTACAGAGGGCAGTAACCAACGACCAGCAGGCCCCAAGTGCCATGTGCAGACTCTAAGAGCAACTGCCTTTGAGAGAGGAAACGGTTGAGAGTGGGCTTTCTGAGGTAGAGAACTACTAGCTGGGAAAGTAGGAAAATTGACACAGAATCGGAATTGATGCCCCTACATGACAGAGTTGGTGAAACTTCCCTTCTCAGAGATCTTGAGGCTCCTCAGAAATGTATTTTTCATTTTAGATGGAACATTCAGGATAAATATGATCTGTTCGAGTTCCTAGTTCTCTCATCAAGACTGTTTCTTAGGCTTCACTGGCACAACAAAAGGGTTTTGATAGTCCAGGGTAAATCCTGACAAAAGCAAAGCACGATATCTATGAAAAACTAACCACTCAGAAGAGAACAACAGATAAAAGGCCAGGCCGACCTGACCCTGCAGGATAGGTAAGGTTGGTCCGGCAGCATGTGTAGAGGTGAAGTGCCCATCTCCTGCTAGAAGAGCTAGAGAAGACCCCTTCTGGAGAGACCACCAGGAGAGGAGAGCAGTAGGTACTGATGATGAAGAATATTTTAATCAGCAAAGAAGGTCAAAATGACAAAGTTCCAGGATCAGAGTAAACATATGGGATTAAAAAATTCATAAAAAGTTTTTTTTGAAAGGACTTTTTGTTTTAAAGGACTTTAAACAAAAGTCCTTTTTAAGAGACAGTTGGCTGTTTAAACCAAAAGTACAACTCACTGAGAGAATCGCCGCATTATTTATTGGGGTAGAAAGGACCTGGAATGTAGAAAGACCCATTCTGCAGAGGAAAAAATAGAATCACTAACAGGCCTCATGCCTTGCACAGGCAGTGGCTAGAATCCCTGCCTCATGAGACCCTGTGCTAGAAGGCCGCTAGAACCATCTCAACTATGTTAGTCTTTCTTGGAAGCCAACAAGTGTTTGCCCAGTTAAGAGCAGGGTAACAATCAGTCAAGTTATGTTATAATGATTGTCGATATCTTTAAAAGCCTTGTCAAGTTCCTTTTTGAGTAACCCTCACCCCACCCTTAGAGAAATTTATCTGTGGTTCACCTCTTTGAAATACTTCATTGTTGTTACACATTTAAGACACAATGAAGAAAAAAAAATTGACAATTTGTTCCAGATTTTAAAAGTCACTTGCCATTCAATCCAAATTGTGAGTTTGATCGGTTACCGAACACTTTATAATGCACCCCCGGTAATTTTACAGAGATTATTTTTTTCTTACCAATTCTTGATTATTCTGTCTTGCAATGCAGAGAAAGCTAACTATTTTAAAATAAACTTCCGTTAATTTTGATTGTTATAAACTTAAAATTGATTAATTTCCATATACAGAGTATAAATGTTCACAATTTACATTAAATATACATTCTGTGAATACCTTGAAAAAATTATACTGAAAATTGAAATTTAAATGATGTTGTATATAGCTGCAAGACGCCACCTGTCCCATTTCATCTTACTATATAAGTTGTGTCAGGTAATTTATAAAATCCCTACTGCATAAGAAATCTATTTTTTGTTGGAGTGGGTAGTAATGTTTGTTCTTATTTCTAAATAAGACTTGGTCTATGAGTCCATCTGCAATTTTATTTTTCCTAAGTGGCTTCATGGTCCTGAACTGAGAATGCTCAGAACATTAAACATCAAAATAATATAATTTGACATAATTAGACATCAAGAAAATGCAATTAAAATGACACTGAGATATCACTACACACGTATCAGAATGGCTAAAATAAAATATAATGACAAGACCAAAAGAAAAAAATATAGCATTTGATGATACACAATGGCAAGTTGTACCATAACTTAACCATCTCAGACTAGTGTAGTGTTAAATTTGTTTTCTAAGCAATGTTTTGGGTCACTTACCACTTTTCAAGGATTTAAAGTGCTATCATTTTACTTAAAACTGTGAAATTTGGTCAGATTTAAATTTCAATTTATGTTAAAACATCCTGTAAACTGTGTTAAACTTTGACATTTGTTCCCTCTGTTCAGTGAATAACACTATATCATATTTTGAAAAATACACTAATTTTCATTTTGAAAAATATCCCTTTTTCCTCTTATGGTAATTATTAATATGAATTAATAGTAGAATTTGATATGGTTCCATATGACCATAAATACTTTATTGTATATTATCAAATTTAATAATGAATCCCTGAGCCTCTGGTCCCAAGGAGACAGCATCTCCTTGGCCACCTGTCCCTGGGGTAGAAATGCGCTAGCCAACAGACGTCTACGCTGAAATGGAAGAAACAGCTCCCTGAAATGACGGGGAGGCAGGTGCCGTCTTCCTCCAGGATGTGGAAGCTCGGAGGAAGTACAGGGTTTAAGGGGAAGGATTGGGCACAGTCCCCCAAATCTCCCTAATCTGGCACGGGCCGTGTGCAGGGATCCTGTCGCCTCCTCTCTCCTGTGGTGAAGGCACTGGCCTAGACCCCGATTCTGCCTGAGAGCCGGAGCAAAAGGCAAAGCCTAACCTACCCCAGGAGACGGTCATAGGCATAGAGTGCCGTGCTAGACCAAGCACGCTGTTGCAGGATTGTGACTGTGTCTGCTTAGTTCGGCATAGCAATGTGAATTCCGGGCTTAAACTCTGAGACCGGGAAAGCAAGTCCCAAGAGGCACCAGCTCTCCCGCGGCTCTTCTTCCCTCCCGCGCAGAGTGAACACCAAAAGCCTTTCTGAGGAAGCAGCAGTGAAGTGCTGATCGCCACAGCCAAAGCCTCTGCGAGAGCACAGCATTTGCTGAGAAATGTTCTGCGGGCTGCTGCTGCTTGCCTGAGCCCAGTCTCGCGGTGGTAGAAACCCGCATACAGCGAAATCCTCTATGCCTGGGCATCCCCTCTGCCTGAGAGAGAAGCGCGGTTGCGCCTGTGGAAAAAGCCTTAAGGAAAGGAACACGTTTTTCACTGCGGTCCTCAGGAGCATGTCTGTGGAATGTGCAGCACACTGCCCGTGGAGAAGAGCAGGAGCCGTTGGCCTTCTGGTCTGGAAAGGGTTGCGAAGCAGGAAAGCCGACCCTGGCATGCACAGTGGCCGGTGGAAATACAAGTGTCACCCGCTCCCAATGCAGAGAGAAAGAAGCCTGGCTGCTAAGGAGACAGGAGGGGATGAGTAGGGCGGGGGGCATGCTCCACTCATAGGAAGGAGTCTGGGTAGAAAGCATGCCTCTCCTGAACCTCTGGGTCCAATGAGACAGCAGCTCCTTGGCCACCTGTCCCTGGGGCAGACATGCGCTAGCCACCAGGCGCCTACTCTCAACTCGCAGAAACTGCTCCCGAAAATGACGTGGAGACAGGTGCCGTCTTCCTCCAGAATGTGGAAGTTCAGAGGAAGCACAGGGTTTAAGGGGAAGGATTGGGAACAGTCCCCCAAAGCTCCCTAATCTGTGAACGGGCCATGTGCAGGATCCTGTCGCCTCCTCTCTCCTGTGGTGAAGGCACTGGCCTAGACCCCGAGTCTGCCTGAGAGCCGGAGCAAAAGGCGAAGCCTTACCTACCCCTGCAGATGGTCATAGACATAGAGTGCCATGCTCGGTCAAGCACGCTCCTGCAAGGGTGTGACTGTGTCTGCTTAGTTCGGCATAGCAAGGTAAATCCCGGCCGTAACCTCGGAGCCGGGCAGAGCAAGTCCCAAGAGGCACCAGCTCTCTCGCGGTTCTTCTTCACTGCCGCGCAGACTGAACACCCAAAGCCTTCCTTTGGAAGCAGCATCGAAGTGCTGTTCGTGCCATGCTGGAAACCTCTTGGAAAGCATAGCAGTCGCTGGGAAATTAGAGTCGGATCTGAGGGCTTTTGTTGCTGCGTGATTTATCCTAGTATATGCAGCACGATGTGAGAAACACGCATAGAGCGAAAGCCTCTTTCCCCTGGCCTCCCCTCTGGGAAAGCACAGCATTCTTTGGGAAATCAGAGTCCGGTCTGAGGGATGCTCCTGTTTGCCTGAGCTGGTCTCCTCAGCACGGTGTAATAAACCCGCATGGAGCGAAATCCTCTATGCCTGGGCATCCCCTCTGCCTGAGAGAGAAGCGCGGTTGCGCCTGTGGAGAAAGCCTTAAGGAAAGGAACACGTTTTTCACTGCGGTCCCCAGGAGCATGTCTGTGGAAGGTGCAGCACACTGCCCGTGGAGAAGAGCAGGAGCCGTTGGCCTTCTGGTCTGGAAAGGGTTGCGAAGCAGGAGAGCCGACCCTGGCATGCACAGTGGCCGGTGGAAATACAAGTGTCACCCGCTCCCAGTGCAGAGAGACAGAAGCGTGGCTGCTAAGGAGACAGGAGGGGATGAGTAGGGCAGGGCGCATGCTCAACTCTAAGGAAGGAGTCTGGGCAGAAAGCATGCCTCTCCTGAACCTCTGGGTCCAAGGAGACAGCAGCTCCTTGGCCACCTGTCCCTGGGGCAGACATGCGCTAGCCACCAGGCGCCTACACTCAACTCGCAGAAACTGCTCCCGAAAATGACGGGGAGGCAGGTGCCGTCTTCCTCCAGGATGTGGAAGCTCGGAGGAGGCACAGGGTTTAAGGGGAAGGACTGGGCACAGTCCCCCAAAGCTCCCTAATCTGTGCACGGTCCATGTGCAGGGATCCTGTCGCCTCCTCTCTCCTGTGGTGAAGGCCCTGGCCTAGACCCCGAGGCTGCTCTTTGCCCTAGCATCCCCTCTGCGTGAGAGAGTAGCAAAGTGAGTGGAAGGCGCGGCAAACTGCCCCCGGGGATGAGAAGGAGCCCTTGGCCTTGGGGTCGGGAAACGCTCGGGAAGAAAGATAGCATGCCGTGGCACGAACAGCTGGGCGGTGGCAAGACAAGTGTAACCCGCTCCCTGTGCGGAGAGATGCTAGCCTGGCTGCTTAGGAGACATGAGGGGACGACTAGGGCAGAGGCGCGTGCTCCACTCTTAGGAAGGAATCTGGGCAGAGAGCATGCCTGTCCTGAGCCTCTGGTCCCAAGGAGACAGCATCTCCTTGGCCACCTGTCCCTGGGGCAGATATGCGCTAGCCACCAGACGCCTACGCTGAACTCGAAGAAACAGCTCCCAGAAAAGACGGGGAGTCAGATGCCGTCTTCCTCCAGGATGTGGAAGCTTGGAGGAGCCACGGGGTTTAAGAGGAACGAGTGGGCACAGTCCCCTAAATCTCCCTAATCTGTGCACGGGCCGTGTGCAGCAATCCTGTCGCCTCCTCTCTCCTGTGGTGAAGGCACTGGCCTAGACCCTGAGTCTGCCTGAGAGCCGGAGCAAAAGGCAAAGCCTAACCTACCCCTGGAGATGGTCATAGGCATAGAGTGCCATGCTCGGCCAAGCACGCTCCTACAAGGGTGTGACTGTGTCTGCTTAGTTCGGCATAGCAAGGTGAATCCCGGCCGTAACCTCGGAGCCCGGGAGAGCAAGTCCCAAGAGGCACCAGCTCTCTCGCGGCTCTTCGTCACTACCGCGAAGAATGAACACCCAAAGCCTTCCTGAGGAAGCAGCATCGAAGTGCTGTTCGTGCCATGCTGGAAACCTCTTGGAAAGCATAGCAGTAGCTGGGAAATTAGAGTCGGATCTGAAGGCTGTTGTTGCTGCGTGATTTATCCTAGTATATGCAGCACGATGGGAGAAACCCGCATAGAGCGAAAGCCTCTTTCCCCTGGCCTCCCCTCTGGGAAAGCACAGCATTCTTTGGGAAATCAGAGTCTAGTCTGAGGGATGCTCCTGTTTGCCTGAGCTGGTCTCCTCAGCACGGTGTAATAAACCCGCATGGAGCGAAATGCTCTATGCCTGGGCATCCCCTCTGCCTGAGAGAGAAGCGCGGTTGCGCCTGTGGAAAAAGCCTTGAGGAAAGGAACACGTTTTTCACTGCAGTCCTCAGGAGCATGTCTCTGGAATGTGCAGCACACTGCCCGTGGAGAAGAGCAGGAGCCGTTGGCCTTCTGGTCTGGAAAGGGTTGCGAAGCAGGAGAGCCGGCCCTGGCATGCACAGTGGCCGGTGGAAATACACGTGTCACCCGCTCCCAGTGCAGAGAGACAGAAGCCTGGCTGCTAAGGAGACAGGAGGGGATGAGTAGGGCAGGGCGCATGCTCCACTCTTAGGAAGGAGTCTGGGCAGAATGCATGACTCTCCTGAACCTCTGGGTCCAAGGAGACAGCATCTCCTTGGCCACCTGTCCCTGGGGCAGACATGCGCTAGCCACCAGGCGCCTACACTCAACTCGCAGAAACTGCTCCCGAAAATGACGGGGAGGCAGGTGCCGCATTCCTCCAGGATGTGGAAGCTCAGAGGAGGCACAGGGTTTAAGGGGAAGTACTGGTCACAGACCCCAAAGCTCCCTAATCTGTGCACGGTCCATGTGCAGGGATCCTGTCGCCTCCTCTCTCCTGTGGTGAAGGCCATGGCCTAGACCCCGAGGGTGCTCTTTGCCCTAGCATCCCCTCTGCGTGAGACAGAAGCCAAGTGTGGGGAAGGCGCAGCACACCGCCCCCGGAGATGTGAAGGAGCCCTTGGCCTTGGGGTCGGGAAACGCTCGGGAAGCAAGATAGCATGCCGTGGCACGAACAGCTGGGCGGTGGCAAGACAAGTGTAACCCTCTCCCTGTGCGGAGAGATGGAAGCCTGGCTGCTTAGGAGACATGAGGGGACGACTAGGGCAGAGGCGCGTGCTCCACTCTTAGGAAGGAATCTGGGCAGAGAGCATGCCTGTCCTGAGCCTCGGGTCCCAAGGAGACAGCATCTCCTTGGCCACCTGTCCCTGGGGTAGATATGCGCTAGCCACCAGACGTCTACGCTGAACTCGAAGAAACAGCTCCCTGAAATGACGGGGAGGCAGGTGCCGTCTTCCTCCAGGATGTGGAAGCTCGGAGGAAGTACAGGGTTTAAGGGGAAGGATTGGGCACAGTCCCCCAAATCTCCCTAATCTGGCACGGGCCGTGTGCAGGGATCCTGTCGCCTCCTCTCTCCTGTGGTGAAGGCACTGGCCTAGACCCCGATTCTGCCTGAGAGCCGGAGCAAAAGGCAAAGCCTAACCTACCCCAGGAGAGGGTCATAGGCATAGAGTGCCGTGCTAGACCAAGCACGCTGTTGCAGGATTGTGACTGTGTCTGCTTAGTTCGGCATAGCAATGTGAATTCCGGGCTTAAACTCTGAGACCGGGAAAGCAAGTCCCAAGAGGCACCAGCTCTCCCGCGGCTCTTCTTCCCTCCCGCGCAGAGTGAACACCAAAAGCCTTTCTGAGGAAGCAGCAGTGAAGTGCTGATCGCCACAGCCAAAGCCTCTGCGAGAGCACAGCATTTGCTGAGAAATGTTCTGCGGGCTGCTGCTGCTTGCCTGAGCCCAGTCTCGCGGTGGTAGAAACCCGCATACAGCGAAATCCTCTATGCCTGGGCATCCCCTCTGCCTGAGAGAGAAGCGCGGTTGCGCCTGTGGAAAAAGCCTTAAGGAAAGGAACACGTTTTTCACTGCGGTCCTCAGGAGCATGTCTGTGGAATGTGCAGCACACTGCCCGTGGAGAAGAGCAGGAGCCGTTGGCCTTCTGGTCTGGAAAGGGTTGCGAAGCAGGAGAGCCGGCCCTGGCATGCACAGTGGCCGGTGGAAATAAAAGTGTCACACGCTCCCAGTGCAGAGAGACAGAAGCCTGGCTGCTAAGGAGACAGGAGGGGATGAGTAGGGCAGGGCGCATGCTCTACTCTTAGGAAGGAGTCTGGGCAGAAAGCATGCCTCTCCTGAACCTCTGGGTCCAAGGAGACAGCATCTCCTTGGCCACCTGTTCCTGGGGCAGACATGAGCTAGCCACCAGGCGCCTACGCTGAACTCGAAGAAATAGCTCCCTGAAATGACGGGGAGGCAGGTGGCGTCTTCCTCCAGGATGTGGAAGCTCGGAGGAAGCACAGGGTTTAAGGGGAAGGATTGGGCACAGTCCCCCAAATGTCCCTAATCTGTGCACGGGCCGTGTGCAGGTAACCTGATGCCTCCTCTTCCTGTGGTGAAGGCACTGGCCTATACCCCGAGTCTGCCTGAGAGCCAGAGCAAAAGGCAAAGCCTAACCTAACCCTGGAGATGGTCATAGGCATAGAGTGCCATGCTCGGCCAAACACGCTCCTGCAAGGGTGTGACTGTGTCTGCTTAGTTCGGCATAGCAAGGTGAATCCCGACCGTAACCTCGGAGCCCGGGAGAACAAGTCCCAAGAGGCACCAGCTCTCTCGCGGCTCTTCTTCACTACCGCGAAGACTGAACACCCAAAGCCTTCCTGAGGAAGCAGCATCGAAGTGCTGTACGTCCATGCTGGAAACCTCTAGAAAGGATAGCAGTAGCTGGGAAATTAGAGTCGGATCTGAAGGCTGTTGTTGTTGCGTGATTTATCCTAGTATATGCAGCACGATGGGAGAAACCCGCATAGAGCGAAAGCCTCTTTCCCCTGGCCTCCCCTCTGGGAAAGCACAGCATTCTTTGGGAAATCAGAGTCCGGTCTGAGGGATGCTCCTGTTTGCCTGAGCTGGTCTCCTCAGCACGATGTAATAAACCCGCATGGAGCGAAATGCTCTATGGCTGGGCATCCCCTCTGCCTGAGAGAGAAGCGCGGTTGCGCCTGTGGAAAAAGCCTTAAGGAAAGGAACATGTTTGTCACTGCGGTCCTCAGGAGCATGACTGTGGAAGGTGTAGCACACTGCCCGTGGGGAAGAGCAGGAGCCTTTGGCCTTCTGGTCTGGAAGAGGGTTACGAAGCAGGAGAGCCGGCCCTGGCATGCACAGTGGCCGGTGGAAATACAAGTGACAACCGCTCCCAGTGCAGAGAGACAGAAGCCTGGCTGCTAAGGAGACAGGAGGGGATGAGTAGGGCAGGGCGCATGCTCAACTCTACGGAAGGAGTCTGGGTAGAAAGCATGCCTCTCCTGAACCTCTGGGTCCAATGAGACAGCAGCTCCTTGGCCACCTGTCCCTGGGGCAGACATGCGCTAGCCACCAGGCGCCTACACTCATCTCGCAGAAACTGCTCCCGACAATGACGTGGAGACAGGTGCCGTCTTCCTCCAGGATGTGGAAGCTCGGAGGAGGCACAGGGTTTAAGGGGAAGGATTGGGCACAGTCCCCCAAAGCTCCCTAATCTGTGCACGGGCCGTGTGCCGGGATCCTGTCGACTCCTCTCTCCTGTGGTGAAGGCACTGGCCTAGACCACGAGTCGGCCTTAGAGCCGGAGCAAAAGGCAAAGCCTAACCTACCCCTGGAGATGGTCATAGGCATAGAGTGCCATGCTCGGCCAAGCACGCACCTGCAAGGGTGTGACTGTGTCTGCTTAGTTCGGCATAGCAAGGTGAATCCCGGCCGTAACCTCGGAGCCCGGGAGAGCAAGTCCCAAGAGGCACCAGCTCTCTCGCGGCTCTTCGTCACTGCCGCGCAGACTGAACACCCAAAGCCTTCCTGAGGAAGCAGCATCGAAGTGCTGTTCGTGCCATGCTGGAAAACTCTTGGAAAGCATAGCAGTAGCTGGGAAATTAGAGTCGGATCTGAAGGCTGTTGTTGTTGCGTGATTTATCGTAGTATATGCAGCACGATGGGAGAAACCCGCATAGAGCGAAAGACTCTTTCCCCTGGCCTCCCCTCTGGGAAAGCACAGCATTCTTTGGGAAATCAGAGTCCGGTCTGAGGGAGGCTCCTGTTTGCCTGAGCTGGTCCTCTCAGCACGATGTAATAAACCCGCATGGAGCGAAATCCTCTATGCCTGGGCATCCCCTCTGTCTGAGAGAGAAGCGCAGTTGCGCCTGTGGAAAAAGCCTTAAGGAAAGGAACACGTTTTTCACTGCTGTCCTCAGGAGCATGTCTGTGGAAGGTGCAACACACTGCCCGTGGAGAAGAGCAGGAGCCGTTGGCCTTCTGGTCTGGAAAGGGTTGCGAAGCAGGAAAGCCGACCCTGGCATGCACAGTGGCCGGTGGAAATACAAGTGTCACCCGCTCCCAATGCAGAGAGACAGAAGCCTGGCTGCTAAGGAGACAGGAGGGGATGAGTAGGGCAGGGGGCATGCTCCACTCATAGGAAGGAGTCTGGGTAGAAAGCATGCCTCTCCTGAACCTCTGGGTCCAAGGAGACAGCAGCTCCTTGGCCACCTGTCCCTGGGGCAGACATGCGCTAGCCACCAGGCGCCTACTCTCAACTCGCAGAAACTGCTCCCGAAAATGACGTGGAGACAGGTGCCGTCTTCCTCCAGAATGTGGAAGTTCAGAGGAAGCACAGGGTTTAAGGGGAAGGATTGGGAACAGTCCCCCAAAGCTCCCTAATCTGTGAACGGGCCATGTGCAGGATCCTGTCGCCTCCTCTCTCCTGTGGTGAAGGCACTGGCCTAGACCCCGAGTCTGCCTGAGAGCCGGAGCAAAAGGCGAAGCCTTACCTACCCCTGCAGATGGTCATAGACATAGAGTGCCATGCTCGGTCAAGCACGCTCCTGCAAGGGTGTGACTGTGTCTGCTTAGTTCGGCATAGCAAGGTAAATCCCGGCCGTAACCTCGGAGCCCGGCAGAGCAAGTCCCAAGAGGCACCAGCTCTCTCGCGGTTCTTCTTCACTGCCGCGCAGACTGAACACCCAAAGCCTTCCTTTGGAAGCAGCATCGAAGTGCTGTTCGTGCCATGCTGGAAACCTCTTGGAAAGCATAGCAGTCGCTGGGAAATTAGAGTCGGATCTGAGGGCTTTTGTTGCTGCATGATTTATCCTAGTATATGCAGCACGATGTGAGAAACACGCATAGAGCGAAAGCCTCTTTCCCCTGGCCTCCCCTCTGGGAAAGCACAGCATTCTTTGGGAAATCAGAGTCCGGTCTGAGGGATGCTCCTGTTTGCCTGAGCTGGTCTCCTCAGCACGGTGTAATAAACCCGCATGGAGCGAAATCCTCTATGCCTGGGCATCCCCTCTGCCTGAGAGAGAAGCGCGGTTGCGCCTGTGGAGAAAGCCTTAAGGAAAGGAACACGTTTTTCACTGCGGTCCCCAGGAGCATGTCTGTGGAAGGTGCAGCACACTGCCCGTGGAGAAGAGCAGGAGCCGTTGGCCTTCTGGTCTGGAAAGGGTTGCGAAGCAGGAGAGCCGACCCTGGCATGCACAGTGGCCGGTGGAAATACAAGTGTCACCCGCTCCCAGTGCAGAGAGACAGAAGCGTGGCTGCTAAGGAGACAGGAGGGGATGAGTAGGGCAGGGCGCATGCTCAACTCTAAGGAAGGAGTCTGGGCAGAAAGCATGCCTCTCCTGAACCTCTGGGTCCAAGGAGACAGCAGCTCCTTGGCCACCTGTCCCTGGGGCAGACATGCGCTAGCCACCAGACGCCTTCGCTGAACTCAAAGAAACAGCTCCCTGAAATGACGGGGCGGCAGGTCCGTCTTCCTCCAGGATGTGGAAGCTCGGAGGAAGCACAGGGTTTAAGGGGAAGGATTGGGCACAGTCCTCCAAAGCTCCCTAATCTGTGCACGGGCCGTGTGCCGGGATCCTGTCGCCTACTCTCTCCTGTGGTGAAGGCCCTGGCCTAGACCCCGAGGCTGCTCTTTGCCCTAGCATCCCCTCTGCGTGAGAGAGTAGCAAAGTGAGTGGAAGGCGCGGCAAACTGCCCCCGGGGATGAGAAGGAGCCCTTGGCCTTGGGGTCGGGAAACGCTCGGGAAGAAAGATAGCATGCCGTGGCACGAACAGCTGGGCGGTTGCAAGACAAGTGTAACCCGCTCCCTGTGCGGAGAGATGGAAGCCTGGCTGCTTAGGAGACATGAGGGGACGAGTAGGGCAGAGGCGCGTGCTCCACTCTTAGGAAGGAATCTGGGCAGAGAGCATGCCTGTCCTGAGCCTCTGGTCCCAAGGAGACAGCATCTCCTTGGCCACCTGTCCCTGGGGCAGATATGCGCTAGCCACCAGACGCCTACGCTGAACTCGAAGAAACAGCTCCCAGAAAAGACGGGGAGTCAGATGCCGTCTTCCTCCAGGATGTGGAAGCTTGGAGGAGCCACGGGGTTTAAGAGGAACGAGTGGGCACAGTCCCCTAAATCTCCCTAATCTGTGCACGGGCCGTGTGCAGCAATCCTGTCGCCTCCTCTCTCCTGTGGTGAAGGCACTGGCCTAGACCCCGAGTCTGCCTGAGAGCCGGAGCAAAAGGCAAAGCCTAACCTACCCCTGGAGATGGTCATAGGCATAGAGTGCCATGCTCGGCCAAGCACGCTCCTGCAAGGGTGTGACTGTGTCTGCTTAGTTCGGCATAGCAAGGTGAATCCCGGCCGTAACCTCGGAGCCCGGGAGAGCAAGTCCCAAGAGGCACCAGCTCTCTCGCGGCTCTTCGTCACTACCGCGAAGAATGAAGACCCAAAGCCTTCCTGAGGAAGCAGCATCGAAGTTCTGTTCGTGCCATGCTGGAAACCTCTTGGAAAGCATAGCAGTAGCTGGGAAATTAGAGTCGGATCTGAAGGCTGTTGTTGCTGCGTGATTTATCCTAGTATATGCAGCACGATGGGAGAAACCCGCATAGAGCGAAAGCCTCTTTCCCCTGGCCTCCCCTCTGGGAAAGCACAGCATTCTTTGGGAAATCAGAGTCTAGTCTGAGGGATGCTCCTGTTTGCCTGAGCTGGTCTCCTCAGCATGGTGTAATAAACCCGCATGGAGCGAAATGCTCTATGCCTGGGCATCCCCTCTGCCTGAGAGAGAAGCGCGGTTGCGCCTGTGGAAAAAGCCTTGAGGAAAGGAACACGTTTTTCACTGCGGTCCTCAGGAGCATGTCTCTGGAATGTGCAGCACACTGCCCGTGGAGAAGAGCAGGAGCCGTTGGCCTTCTGGTCTGGAAAGGGTTGCGAAGCAGGAGAGCCGGCCCTGGCATGCACAGTGGCCGGTGGAAATACACGTGTCACCCGCTCCCAGTGCAGAGAGACAGAAGCCTGGCTGCTAAGGAGACAGGAGGGGATGAGTAGGGCAGGGCGCATGCTCCACTCTTAGGAAGGAGTCTGGGCAGAATGCATGACTCTCCTGAACCTCTGGGTCCAAGGAGACAGCATCTCCTTGGCCACCTGTCCCTGGGGCAGACATGCGCTAGCCACCAGGCGCCTACTCTCAACTCGCAGAAACTGCTCCCGAAAATGACGGGGAGGCAGGTGCCGCATTCCTCCAGGATGTGGAAGCTCGGAGGAGGCACAGGGTTTAAGGGGAAGTACTGGTCACAGACCCCAAAGCTCCCTAATCTGTGCACGGTCCATGTGCAGGGATCCTGTCGCCTCCTCTCTCCTGTGGTGAAGGCCATGGCCTAGACCCCGAGGGTGCTCTTTGCCCTAGCATCCCCTCTGCGTGAGACAGAAGCCAAGTGTGGGGAAGGCGCAGCACACCGCCCCCGGAGATGTGAAGGAGCCCTTGGCCTTGGGGTCGGGAAACGCTCGGGAAGCAAGATAGCATGCCGTGGCACGAACAGCTGGGCGGTGGCAAGACAAGTGTAACCCGCTCCCTGTGCGTTGAGATGGAAGCCTGGCTGCTTAGGAGACATGAGGGGACGACTAGGGCAGAGGCGCGTGCTCCACTCTTAGGAAGGAATCTGGGCAGAGAGCATGCCTGTCCTGAGCCTCTGGTCCCAAGGAGACAGCATCTCCTTGGCCACCTGTCCCTGGGGTAGATATGCGCTAGCCACCAGACGTCTACGCTGAACTCGAAGAAACAGCTCCCTGAAATGACGGGGAGGCAGGTGCCGTCTTCCTCCAGGATGTGGAAGCTCGGAGGAAGTACAGGGTTTAAGGGGAAGGATTGGGCACAGTCCCCCAAATCTCCCTAATCTGGCACGGGCCGTGTGCAGGGATCCTGTCGCCTCCTCTCTCCTGTGGTGAAGGCACTGGCCTAGACCCCGATTCTGCCTGAGAGCCGGAGCAAAAGGCAAAGCCTAACCTACCCCAGGAGACGGTCATAGGCATAGAGTGCCGTGCTAGACCAAGCACGCTGTTGCAGGATTGTGACTGTGTCTGCTTAGTTCGGCATAGCAATGTGAATTCCGGGCTTAAACTCTGAGACCGGGAAAGCAAGTCCCAAGAGGCACCAGCTCTCCCGCGGCTCTTCTTCCCTCCCGCGCAGAGTGAACACCAAAAGCCTTTCTGAGGAAGCAGCAGTGAAGTGCTGATCGCCACAGCCAAAGCCTCTGCGAGAGCACAGCATTTGCTGAGAAATGTTCTGCGGGCTGCTGCTGCTTGCCTGAGCCCAGTCTCGCGGTGGTAGAAACCCGCATACAGCGAAATCCTCTATGCCTGGGCATCCCCTCTGCCTGAGAGAGAAGCGCGGTTGCGCCTGTGGAAAAAGCCTTAATGAAAGGAACACGTTTTTCACTGCGGTCCTCAGGAGCATGTCTGTGGAATGTGCAGCACACTGCCCGTGGAGAAGAGCAGGAGCCGTTGGCCTTCTGGTCTGGAAAGGGTTGCGAAGCAGGAAAGCCGACCCTGGCATGCACAGTGGCCGGTGGAAATACAAGTGTCACCCGCTCCCAATGCAGAGAGAAAGAAGCCTGGCTGCTAAGGAGACAGGAGGGGATGAGTAGGGCAGGGGGCATGCTCCACTCATAGGAAGGAGTCTGGGTAGAAAGCATGCCTCTCCTGAACCTCTGGGTCCAAGGAGACAGCAGCTCCTTGGCCACCTGTCCCTGGGGCAGACATGCGCTAGCCACCAGGCGCCTACTCTCAACTCGCAGAAACTGCTCCCGAAAATGACGTGGAGACAGGTGCCGTCTTCCTCCAGAATGTGGAAGTTCAGAGGAAGCACAGGGTTTAAGGGGAAGGATTGGGAACAGTCCCCCAAAGCTCCCTAATCTGTGAACGGGCCATGTGCAGGATCCTGTCGCCTCCTCTCTCCTGTGGTGAAGGCACTGGCCTAGACCCCGAGTCTGCCTGAGAGCCGGAGCAAAAGGCGAAGCCTTACCTACCCCTGCAGATGGTCATAGACATAGAGTGCCATGCTCGGTCAAGCACGCTCCTGCAAGGGTGTGACTGTGTCTGCTTAGTTCGGCATAGCAAGGTAAATCCCGGCCGTAACCTCGGAGCCCGGCAGAGCAAGTCCCAAGAGGCACCAGCTCTCTCGCGGTTCTTCTTCACTGCCGCGCAGACTGAACACCCAAAGCCTTCCTTTGGAAGCAGCATCGAAGTGCTGTTCGTGCCATGCTGGAAACCTCTTGGAAAGCATAGCAGTCGCTTGGAAATTAGAGTCGGATCTGAGGGCTTTTGTTGCTGCGTGATTTATCCTAGTATATGCAGCACGATGTGAGAAACACGCATAGAGCGAAAGCCTCTTTCCCCTGGCCTCCCCTCTGGGAAAGCACAGCATTCTTTGGGAAATCAGAGTCCGGTCTGAGGGATGCTCCTGTTTGCCTGAGCTGGTCTCCTCAGCACGGTGTAATAAACCCGCATGGAGCGAAATCCTCTATGCCTGGGCATCCCCTCTGCCTGAGAGAGAAGCGCGGTTGCGCCTGTGGAGAAAGCCTTAAGGAAAGGAACATGTTTGTCACTGCGGTCCCCAGGAGCATGTCTGTGGAAGGTGCAGCACACTGCCCGTGGAGAAGAGCAGGAGCCGTTGGCCTTCTGGTCTGGAAAGGGTTGCGAAGCAGGAGAGCCGACCCTGGCATGCACAGTGGCCGGTGGAAATACAAGTGTCACCCGCTCCCAGTGCAGAGAGACAGAAGCGTGGCTGCTAAGGAGACAGGAGGGGATGGTAGGGCAGGGCGCATGCTCAACTCTAAGGAAGGAGTCTGGGCAGAAAGCATGCCTCTCCTGAACCTCTGGGTCCAAGGAGACAGCAGCTCCTTGGCCACCTGTCCCTGGGGCAGACATGCGCTAGCCACCAGGCGCCTACACTCAACTCGCAGAAACTGCTCCCGAAAATGACGGGGAGGCAGGTGCCGTCTTCCTCCAGGATGTGGAAGCTCGGAGGAGGCACAGGGTTTAAGGGGAAGGACTGGGCACAGTCCCCCAAAGCTCCCTAATCTGTGCACGGTCCATGTGCAGGGATCCTGTCGCCTCCTCTCTCCTGTGGTGAAGGCCCTGGCCTAGACCCCGAGGCTGCTCTTTGCCCTAGCATCCCCTCTGCGTGAGAGAGTAGCAAAGTGAGTGGAAGGCGCGGCAAACTGCCCCCGGGGATGAGAAGGAGCCCTTGGCCTTGGGGTCGGGAAACGCTCGGGAAGAAAGATAGCATGCCGTGGCACGAACAGCTGGGCGGTTGCAAGACAAGTGTAACCCGCTCCCTGTGCGGAGAGATGGAAGCCTGGCTGCTTAGGAGACATGAGGGGACGACTAGGGCAGAGGCGCGTGCTCCACTCTTAGGAAGGAATCTGGGCAGAGAGCATGCCTGTCCTGAGCCTCTGGTCCCAAGGAGACAGCATCTCCTTGGCCACCTGTCCCTGGGGCAGATATGCGCTAGCCACCAGACGCCTACGCTGAACTCGAAGAAACAGCTCCCAGAAAAGACGGGGAGTCAGATGCCGTCTTCCTCCAGGATGTGGAAGCTTGGAGGAGCCACGGGGTTTAAGACGAACGAGTGGGCACAGTCCCCTAAATCTCCCTAATCTGTGCACGGGCCGTGTGCAGCAATCCTGTCGCCTCCTCTCTCCTGTGGTGAAGGCACTGGCCTAGACCCCGAGTCCTGTGGTGAAGGCCCTGGCCTAGACCCCGAGGCTGCTCTTTGCCCTAGCATCCCCTCTGCGTGAGAGAGAAGCAAAGTGAGTGGAAGGCGCAGCAAACTGCCCCCGGGGATGAGAAGGAGCCCTTGGCCTTGGGGTCGGGAAACGCTCGGGAAGAAAGATAGCATGCCGTGGCACGAACAGCTGGGCGGTTGCAAGACAAGTGTAACCCGCTCCCTGTGCGGAGAGATGGAAGCCTGGCTGCTTAGGAGACATGAGGGGACGACTAGGGCAGAGGCGCGTGCTCCACTCTTAGGAAGGAATCTGGGCAGAGAGCATGCCTGTCCTGAGCCTCTGGTCCCAAGGAGACAGCATCTCCTTGGCCAACTGTCCCTGGGGCAGATATGCGCTAGCCACCAGACGCCTACGCTGAACTCGAAGAAACAGCTCCCTGAAATGACGGGGAGGCAGGTGCCGTCTTCCTCCAGGATGTGGAAGCTCGGAGGAAGCACAGGGTTTAAGGGGAAGGATTGGGCACAGTCCCCAAAATCTCCCTAATCTGTGCACGGGCCGTGTGCAGGGATCCTGTCGCCTCCTCTTTCCTGTGGTGAAGGCACTGGCCTAGACCCCGAGTCTGCCTGAGAGCCGGAGCAAAAGGCAAAGCCTAACCTACCCCTGGAGATGGTCATAGGCATAGAGTGCCATGCTCGGCCAAACACGCTCCTGCAAGGGTGTGACTGTGTCTGCTTAGTTCGGCATAGCAAGGTGAATCCCGGCCGTAACCTCGGAGCCCGGGAGAGAAAGTCCCAAGAGGCACCAGCTCTCTCACGGATCTTCTTCACTACCGCGAAGACTGAACACCCAAAGCCTTCCTGAGGAAGCAGCATCGAAGTGCTGTTCGTGCCATGCTGGAACCCTCTTGGAAAGCATAGCATTAGCTGGGAAATTAGAGTCGGATCTGAAGGCTTTGTTGTTGCGTGATTTATCCTAGTATATGCAGCACGATGGGAGAAACCCGCATAGAGCGAAAGCCTCTTTCCCCTGGCCTCCCCTCTGGGAAAGCACAGCATTCTTTGGGAAATCAGAGTCTGGTCTGAGGGATGCTCCTGTTTGCCTGAGCTGGTCTCCTCAGCACGGTGTAATAAACCCGCATGGAGCGAAATCCTCTATGCCTGGGCATCCCCTCTGCCTGAGAGAGAAGCGCGGTTGCGCCTGTGGAAAAAGCCTTAAGGAAAGGAATACGTTTTTCACTGCGGTCCTCAGGAGCATGTCTCTGGAATGTGCAGCACACTGCCCGTGGAGAAGAGCAGGAGCCGTTGGCCTTCTGGTCTGGAAAGGGTTGCGAAGCAGGAGAGCCGGCCCTGGCATGCACAGTGGCCGGTGGAAATACAAGTGTCACCCGCTCCCAGTGCAGAGAGACAGAAGCCTGGCTGCTAAGGAGACAGGAGGGGATGAGTAGGGCAGGGCGCATGCTCTACTCTTAGGAAGGAGTCTGGGCAGAAAGCATGCCTCTCCTGAACCTCTGGGTCCAAGGAGACAGCATCTCCTTGGCCACCTGTTCCTGGGGCAGACATGAGCTAGCCACCAGGCACCTACGCTGAACTCGAAGAAACAGCTCCCTGAAATGACGGGGAGGCAGGTGCCGTCTTCCTCCAGGATGTGGAAGCTCGGAGGAAGCACAGGGTTTAAGGGGAAGGATTGGGCACAGTCCCCCAAATGTCCCTAATCTGTGCACGGGCCGTGTGCAGGTAACCTGATGCCTCCTCTTCCTGTGGTGAAGGCACTGGCCTATACCCCGAGTCTGCCTGAGAGCCAGAGCAAAAGGCAAAGCCTAACCTAACCCTGGAGATGTTCATAGGCATAGAGTGCCATGCTCGGCCAAACACGCTCCTGCAAGGGTGTGACTGTGTCTGCTTAGTTCGGCATAGCAAGGTGAATCCCGACCGTAACCTCGGAGCCCGGGAGAACAAGTCCCAAGAGGCACCAGCTCTCTCGCGGCTCTTCTTCACTACCGCGAAGACTGAACACCCAAAGCCTTCCTGAGGAAGCAGCATCGAAGTGCTGTACGTCCATGCTGGAAACCTCTAGAAAGGATAGCAGTAGCTGGGAAATTAGAGTCGGATCTGAAGGCTGTTGTTGTTGCGTGATTTATCCTAGTATATGCAGCACGATGGGAGAAACCCGCATAGAGCGAAAGCCTCTTTCCCCTGGCCTCCCCTCTGGGAAAGCACAGCATTCCTTGGGAAATCAGAGTCCGGTCTGAGGGATGCTCCTGTTTGCCTGAGCTGGTCTCCTCAGCACGATGTAATAAACCCGCATGGAGCGAAATGCTCTATGGCTGGGCATCCCCTCTGCCTGAGAGAGAAGCGCGGTTGCGCCTGTGGAAAAAGCCTTAAGGAAAGGAACATGTTTGTCACTGCGGTCCTCAGGAGCATGACTGTGGAAGGTGTAGCACACTGCCCGTGGAGAAGAGCAGGAGCCGTTGGCCTTCTGGTCTGGAAGAGGGTTACGAAGCAGGAGAGCCGGCCCTGGCATGCACAGTGGCCGGTGGAAATACAAGTGACAACCGCTCCCAGTGCAGAGAGACAGAAGCCTGGCTGCTAAGGAGACAGGAGGGGATGAGTAGGGCAGGGCGCATGCTCAACTCTAAGGAAGGAGTCTGGGTAGAAAGCATGCCTCTCCTGAACCTCTGGGTCCAATGAGACAGCAGCTCCTTGGCCACCTGTCCCTGGGGCAGACATACGCTAGCCACCACGCGCCTACACTCATCTCGCAGAAACTGCTCCCGACAATGACGTGGAGACAGGTGCCGTCTTCCTCCAGGATGTGGAAGCTCGGAGGAGGCACAGGGTTTAAGGGGAAGGATTGGGCACAGTCCCCCAAAGCTCCCTAATCTGTGCACGGGCCGTGTGCCGGGATCCTGTCGACTCCTCTCTCCTGTGGTGAAGGCACTGGCCTAGACCACGAGTCGGCCTTAGAGCCAGAGCAAAAGGCAAAGCCTAACCTACCCCTGGAGATGGTCATAGGCATAGAGTGCCATGCTCGGCCAAGCACGCACCTGCAAGGGTGTGACTGTGTCTGCTTACTTCGGCATAGCAAGGTGAATCCCGGCCGTAACCTCGGAGCCCGGGAGAGCAAGTCCCAAGAGGCACCAGCTCTCTCGCGGCTCTTCGTCACTGCCGCGCAGACTGAACACCCAAAGCCTTCCTGAGGAAGCAGCATCGAAGTGCTGTTCGTGCCATGCTGGAAAACTCTTGGAAAGCATAGCAGTAGCTGGGAAATTAGAGTCGGATCTGAAGGCTGTTGTTGTTGCGTGATTTATCGTAGTATATGCAGCACGATGGGAGAAACCCGCATAGAGCGAAAGCCTCTTTCCCCTGGCCTCCCCTCTGGGAAAGCACAGCATTCTTTGGGAAATCAGAGTCCGGTCTGAGGGAGGCTCCTGTTTGCCTGAGCTGGTCCTCTCAGCACGATGTAATAAACCCGCATGGAGCGAAATCATCTATGCCTGGGCATCGCCTCTGTCTGAGAGAGAAGCGCAGTTGCGCCTGTGGAAAAAGCCTTAAGGAAAGGAACACGTTTTTCACTGCTGTCCTCAGGAGCATGTCTGTGGAAGGTGCAGCACACTGCCCGTGGAGAAGAGCAGGAGCCGTTGGCCTTCTGGTCTGGAAAGGGTTGCGAAGCAGGAGAGCCGACCCTGGCATGCACAGTGGCCGGTGGAAATACAAGTGTCACCCGCTCCCAATGCAGAGAGACAGAAGCCTGGCTGCTAAGGAGACAGGAGGGGATGAGTAGGGCAGGGGGCATGCTCCACTCATAGGAAGGAGTCTGGGTAGAAAGCATGCCTCTCCTGAACCTCTGGGTCCAAGGAGACAGCAGCTCCTTGGCCACCTGTCCCTGGGGCAGACATGCGCTAGCCACCAGGCGCCTACTCTCAACTCGAAGAAACTGCTCCCGAAAATGACGTGGAGACAGGTGCCGTCTTCCTCCAGAATGTGGAAGTTCAGAGGAAGCACAGGGTTTAAGGGGAAGGATTGGGAACAGTCCCCCAAAGCTCCCTAATCTGTGAACGGGCCATGTGCAGGATCCTGTCGCCTCCTCTCTCCTGTGGTGAAGACACTGGCCTAGACCCCGAGTCTGCCTGAGAGCCGGAGCAAAAGGCGAAGCCTTACTTACCCCTGCAGATGGACATAGACATAGAGTGCCAGGCTCGGTCAAGCACGCTCCTGCAAGGGTGTGACTGTGTCTGCTTAGTTCGGCATAGCAAGGTAAATCCCGGCCGTAACCTCGGAGCCCGGCAGAGCAAGTCCCAAGAGGCACCAGCTCTCTCGCGGTTCTTCTTCCCTGCCGCGCAGACTGAACACCCAAAGCCTTCCTTTGGAAGCAGCATCGAAGTGCTGTTCGTGCCATGCTGGAAACCTCTTGGAAAGCATAGCAGTCGCTGGGAAATTAGAGTCGGATCTGAGGGCTTTTGTTGCTGCGTGATTTATCCTAGTATATGCAGCACGATGGGAGAAACACGCATAGAGCGAAAGCCTCTTTCCCCTGGCCTCCCCTCTGGGAAAGCACAGCATTCTTTGGGAAATCAGAGTCCGGTCTGAGGGATGCTCCTGTTTGCCTGAGCTGGTCTCCTCAGCACGGTGTAATAAACCCGCATGGAGCGAAATCCTCTATGCTTGGGCATCCCCTCTGCCTGAGAGAGAAGCGCGGTTGCGCCTGTGGAGAAAGCCTTAAGGAAAGGAACACGTTTTTCACTGCGGTCCCCAGGAGCATGTCTGTGGAAGGTGCAGCACACTGCCCGTGGAGAAGAGCAGGAGCCGTTGGCCTTCTGGTCTGGAAAGGGTTGCGAAGCAGGAGAGCCGACCGTGGCATGCACAGTGGCCGGTGGAAATACAAGTGTCACCCGCTCCCAGTGCAGAGAGACAGAAGCGTGGCTGCTAAGGAGACAGGAGGGGATGAGTAGGGCAGGGCGCATGCTCAACTCTAAGGAAGGAGTCTGGGCAGAAAGCATGCCTCTCCTGAACCTCTGGGTCCAACGAGACAGCAGCTCCTTGGCCACCTGTCCCTGGGGCAGACATGCGCTAGCCACCAGGCGCCTACACTCAATTCGCAGAAACTGCTCCCGAAAATGACGGGGAGGCAGGTGCCGTCTTCCTCTAGGATGTGGAAGCTCGGAGGAGGCACAGGGTTTAAGGGGAAGGACTGGGCACAGTCCCCCAAAGCTCCCTAATCTGTGCACGGTCCATGTGCAGGGATCCTGTCGCTTCCTCTCTCCTGTGGTGTAGGCCCTGGCCTAGACCCCGAGGCTGCTCTTTGCCCTAGCATCCCCTCTGCGTGAGAGAGAAGCAAAGTGAGTGGAAGGCGCAGCAAACTGCCCCCGGGGATGAGAAGGAGCCCTTGGCCTTGGGGTCGGGAAACGCTCGGGAAGAAAGATAGCATGCCGTGGCACGAACAGCTGGGCGGTTGCAAGACAAGTGTAACCCGCTCCCTGTGCGGAGAGATGGAAGCCTGGCTGCTTAGGAGACATGAGGGGAGGACTAGGGCCGAGGCGCGTGCTCCACTCTTAGGAAGGAATCTGGGCAGAGAGCATGCCTGTCCTGAGCCTCTGGTCCAAAGGAGACAGCATCTCCTTGGCCACCTGTCCCTGGGGCAGATATGCGCTAGCCACCAGATGCCTACGCTGCACTCGAAGAAACAGCTCCCTGAAATGACGGGGAGGCACGTGCCGTCTTCCTCCAGGATGTGGAAGCTCGGAGGAAGCACAGGGTTTAAGGGGAAGGATTGGGCACAGTCCCCCAAAGCTCCCTAATCTGTGCATGGGCCGTGTTCAGGGATCCTGTCGCCTCCTCTCTCCTGTGGTGAAGGCACTGGCCTAGACCCCGAGTCTGCCTGAGAGCCGGAGCAAAAGTCAAAGCATAACCTACCCCTGGAGATGGTCATAGGCATAGAGTGCCATGCTCGGCCAAGCACGCTCCTGCAAGGGTGTGACTGTGTCTGCTTAGTTCGGCATAGCAAGGTGAATCCCGGTCGAAACCTCGGACCCCGGGAAAGAAAGTCCCAAGAGGCACCAGCTCTCTCGCGGCTCTTCTTCACTACCGCGAAGACTGAACACCCAAAGCCTTCCTGAGGAAGCAGCATCGAAGAGCTGTTCGTGCCATGCTGGAAACCTCTTGGAAAGCATAGCAGTAGCTGGGAAATTAGAGTCGGATCTGAAGGCTGTTGTTGCTGCGTGATTTATCCTAGTATATTCAGCTGGATGGGAGAAACCCGCATAGAGCGAAAGCCTCTTTCCCCTGGCCTCCCCTCTGGGAAAGCACAGCATTCTTTGGGAAATCAGAGTCCGGTCTGAGGGATGCTCCTGTTTGCCTGAGCTGGTCTCGTCAGCACGATGTAATAAACCCGCATGGAGCGAAATCCTCTATGCCTGGGCATCCCCTCTGCCTGAGAGAGAAGTGCGGTTGCGCCTGTGGAAAAAGCCTTAAGGAAAGGAACACGTTTTTCACTGCGGTCCTCAGGAGCATGTCTGTGGAATGTGCAGCACACTGCATGTGGAGAAGAGCAGGAGCCGTTGGCCTTCTGGTCTGGAAAGGGTTGCGAAGCAGGAGAGCCGGCCCTGGCATGCACAGTGGCCGGTGGAAATACAAGTGTCACCCGCTCCCAGTGCAGAGAGACAGAAGCGTGGCTGCTAAGGAGACAGGAGGGGATGAGTAGGGCAGGGCGCATGCTCCACTCATAGGAAGGAGTCTGGGCAGAGAGCATGCCTGTCCTGAGCCTCTGGTAGCAAGGAGACAGCATCTCCTTGGCCACCTGTCCCTGGGGCAGATATGCGCTAGCCACCAGACGCCTACGCTGAACCGAAGAAACAGCTCCCAGAAAAGACGGGGAGTCAGATGCAGTCTTCCTCCAGGATGTGGAAGCTTGGAGGAGCCACGGGGTTTAAGAGGAACGAGTGGGCACAGTCCCCCAAATCTCCCTAATCTGTGCACGGGCCGTGTGCAGGGATCCTGTCGCCTCCTCTCTCCTCTGGTGAAGGCAGTGGCCTAGACCCCGAGTCTGCCTGAGAGCCAGAGCAAAAGGCAAAGCCTAACCTACCACTGGAGATGGTCATAGGCATAGAGTGCCATGCTCGGCCTAGCAGGCTCCTGCAAGAGTGTGACTGTGTCTGCTTAGTTCGGCATAGCAAAGTGAATCCCAGCCGTAACCTCGTAGCCCGGGAGAGCAAGTCCCAAGAGGCACCAGCTCTCTCGCGGCTCTTCTTCACTACCGCGAAGACTGAATACCCAAAGCCTTCCTGAGGAAGCAGCATCGAAGTGCTGTTCGTGCCATGCTGGAAACCTCTTGGAAAGCATAGCAGTCGCTGGGAAATTAGAGTCGGATCTGAAGGCTGTTGTTGCTGCGTGATTTATCCTAGTATATGCAGCACGATGGGAGAAACCCGCATAGAGCGAAAGCCTCTTTCCCCTGGCCTCCCCTCTGGGAAAGCACAGCATTCTTTGGGAAATCAGAGTCCGGTCTGGGGTATGCTCCTGTTTGCCTGAGCTGGTCTCCTCAGCACGGTGAATAAACCCGCATGGAGCGAAATCCTCTATGCCTGGGCATCCCCTCTGCCTGAGAGAGAAGCGCGGTTGCGCCTGTGGAAAAAGCCTTAAGGAAAGGAACACGTTTTCACTGCGGTCCTCAGGAGCATGTCTGTGGAAGGTGCAGCACAATGCCCGTGGAGAAGAGCAGGAGCCGTTGGCCTTCTTGTCTGGAAAGGGTTACGAAGCAGGAGAGCCGGCCCTGGCATGCACAGTGGCCGGTGGAAATACAAGTGTCACCGCTCCCAGTGCAGAGAGACAGAAGCCTGGCTGCTAAGGAGACAGGAGGGGATGAGTAGGGCAGGGCGCATGCTCAACTCTAAGGAAGGAGTCTTGGCAGAAAGCATGCTTCCCTGAACCTCTGGGTCCAAGGAGACAGCAGCTCCTTGGCCACCTGTCCCTGGGGCAGACATGCTCTAGCCACCAGGCGCCTACACTCAACTCGCAGAAACTGCTCCCGAAAATGACGGGGAGGCAGGTGCCGTCTTCCTCCAGGATGTGGAAGCTCGGAAAAGGCACAGGGTTTAAGGGGAAGGACTGGGCACAGTCCCCCAAAGCTCCCTAATCTGTGCACGGTCCATGTGCAGGGATCCTGTCGCCTCCTCTCTCCTGTGGTGAAGGCCCTGGCCTAGACCCCGAGGCTGCTCTTTGCCCTAGCATCCCCTCTGCGTGAGAGACAAGCCAAGTCTGAGGAAGGCGCAGCACACCGCCCCCGGAGATGAGAAGGAGCCCTTGGCCTTGGGGTCGGGAAACGCTCGGGAAGCAAGATAGCATGCCGTGGCACGAACAGCTGGGCGGTGGCAAGACAAGTGTAACCCGCTCCCTGTACGGAGAGATGGAAGCCTGGCTGCTTAGGAGACATGAGGGGACGACTAGGGCAGAGGCGCGTACTCCACTCTTAGGAAGGAATCTGGGCAGAGAGCATGCCTGTCCTGAGCCTCTGGTCCCAAGGAGACAGCATCTCCTTGGCCACCTGTCCCTGGGGCAGATATGCGCTAGCCACCAGACGCCTACGCTGAACTCGAAGAAACAGCTCCCAGAAAAGACGGGGAGTCAGATGCCGTCTTCCTCCAGGATGTGGAAGCTTGGAGGAGCCACGGGGTTTAAGAGGAACGAGTGGGCACAGTCCCCTAAATCTCCCTAATCTGTGCACGGGCCGTGTGCAGCAATCCTGTCGCCTCCTCTCTCCTGTGGTGAAGGCACTGGCCTAGACCCCGAGTCTGCCTGAGAGCCGGAGCAAAAGGCAAAGCCTAACCTACCCCTGGAGATGGTCATAGGCATAGAGTGCCATGCTCGGCCAAGCACGCTCCTGCAAGGGTGTGACTGTGTCTGCTTAGTTCGGCATAGCAAGGTGAATCCCGGCCGTAACCTCGGAGCCCGGGAGAGCAAGTCCCAAGAGGCACCAGCTCTCTCGCGGCTCTTCGTCACTACCGCGAAGAATGAACACCCAGAGCCTTCCTGAGGAAGCAGCATCGAAGTGCTGTTCGTGCCATGCTGGAAACCTCTTGGAAAGCATAGCAGTAGCTGGGAAATTAGAGTCGGATCTGAAGGCTGTTGTTGCTGCGTGATTTATCCTAGTATATGCAGCACGATGGGAGAAACCCGCATAGAGCGAAAGCCTCTTTCCCCTGGCCTCCCCTCTGGGAAAGCACAGCATTCTTTGGGAAATCAGAGTCTAGTCTGAGGGATGCTCCTGTTTGCCTGAGCTGGTCTCCTCAGCACGGTGTAATAAACCCGCATGGAGCGAAATGCTCTATGCCTGGGTATCCCTTCTGCCTGAGAGAGAAGCGCGGTTGCGCCTGTGGAAAAAGCCTTGAGGAAAGGAACACGTTTTTCACTGCGGTCCTCAGGAGCATGTCTCTGGAATGTGCAGCACACTGCCCGTGGAGAAGAGCAGGAGCCGTTGGCCTTCTGGTCTGGAAAGGGTTGCGAAGCAGGAGAGCCGGCCCTGGCATGCACAGTGGCCGGTGGAAATACACGTGTCACCCGCTCCCAGTGCAGAGAGACAGAAGCCTGGCTGCTAAGGAGACAGGAGGGGATGAGTAGGGCAGGGCGCATGCTCCACTCTTAGGAAGGAGTCTGGGCAGAATGCATGACTCTCCTGAACCTCTGGGTCCAAGGAGACAGCATCTCCTTGGCCACCTGTCCCTGGGGCAGACATGCGCTAGCCACCAGGCGCCTACACTCAACTCGCAGAAACTGCTCCCGAAAATGACGGGGAGGCAGGTGCCGCATTCCTCCAGGATGTGGAAGCTCGGAGGAGGCACAGGGTTTAAGGGGAAGTACTGGTCACAGACCCCAAAGCTCCCTAATCTGTGCACGGTCCATGTGCAGGTATCCTGTCGCCTCCTCTCTCCTGTGGTGAAGGCCATGGCCTAGACCCCGAGGGTGCTCTTTGCCCTAGCATCCCCTCTGCGTGAGACAGAAGCCAAGTGTGGGGAAGGCGCAGCACACCGCCCCCGGAGATGTGAAGGAGCCCTTGGCCTTGGGGTCGGGAAACGCTCGGGAAGCAAGATAGCATGCCGTGGCACGAACAGCTGGGCGGTGGCAAGACAAGTGTAACCCGAACCCTGTGCGGAGAGATGGAAGCCTGGCTGCTTAGGAGACATGAGGGGACGACTAGGGCAGAGGCGCGTGCTCCACTCTTAGGAAGGAATCTGGGCAGAGAGCATGCCTGTCCTGAGCCTCTGGTCCCAAGGAGACAGCATCTCCTTGGCCACCTGTCCCTGGGGTAGATATGCGCTAGCCACCAGACGTCTACGCTGCACTCGAAGAAACAGCTCCCTGAAATGACGGGGAGGCAGGTGCCGTCTTCCTCCAGGATGTGGAAGCTCGGAGGAAGTACAGGGTTTAAGGGGAAGGATTGGGCACAGTCCCCCAAATCTCCCTAATCTGGCACGGGCCGTGTGCAGGGATCCTGTCGCCTCCTCTCTCCTGTGGTGAAGGCACTGGCCTAGACCCCGATTCTGCCTGAGAGCCGGAGCAAAAGGCAAAGCCTAACCTACCCCAGGAGAGGGTCATAGGCATAGAGTGCCGTGCTAGACCAAGCACGCTGTTGCAGGATTGTGACTGTGTCTGCTTAGTTCGGCATAGCAATGTGAATTCCGGGCTTAAACTCTGTGACCGGGAAAGCAAGTCCCAAGAGGCACCAGCTCTCCCGCGGCTCTTCTTCCCTCCCGCGCAGAGTGAACACCAAAAGCCTTTCTGAGGAAGCAGCAGAGAAGTGCTGTTCGCCACAGCCAAAGCCTCTGCGAGAGCACAGCATTTGCTGAGAAATGTTCTGAGGGCTGCTGCTGCTTGCCTGAGCCCAGTCTCGCGGTGGTAGAAACCCGCATACAGCGAAATCCTCTATGCCTGGGCATCCCCTCTGCCTGAGAGAGAAGCGCGGTTGCGCCTGTGGAAAAAGCCTTAAGGAAAGGAACACGTTTTTCACTGCGGTCCTCAGGAGCATGTCTGTGGAATGTGCAGCACACTGCCCGTGGAGAAGAGCAGGAGCCGTTGGCCTTCTGGTCTGGAAAGGGTTGCGAAGCAGGAAAGCCGACCCTGGCATGCACAGTGGCCGGTGGAAATACAAGTGTCACCCGCTCCCAATGCAGAGAGACAGAAGCCTGGCTGCTAAGGAGACAGGAGGGGATGAGTAGGGCAGGGGGCATGCTCCACTCATAGGAAGGAGTCTGGGTAGAAAGCATGCCTCTCCTGAACCTCTGGGTCCAAGGAGACAGCAGCTCCTTGGCCACCTGTCCCTGGGGCAGACATGCGCTAGCCACCAGGCGCCTACTCTCAACTCGCAGAAACTGCTCCCGAAAATGACGTGGAGACAGGTGCCGTCTTCCTCCAGAATGTGGAAGTTCAGAGGAAGCACAGGGTTTAAGGGGAAGGATTGGGAACAGTCCCCCAAAGCTCCCTAATCTGTGAACGGGCCATGTGCAGGATCCTGTCGCCTCCTCTCTCCTGTGGTGAAGGCACTGGCCTAGACCCCGAGTCTGCCTGAGAGCCGGAGCAAAAGGCGAAGCCTTACCTACCCCTGCAGATGGTCATAGACATAGAGTGCCATGCTCGGTCAAGCACGCTCCTGCAAGGGTGTGACTGTGTCTGCTTAGTTCGGCATAGCAAGGTAAATCCCGGCCGTAACCTCGGAGCCGGGCAGAGCAAGTCCCAAGAGGCACCAGCTCTCTCGCGGTTCTTCTTCACTGCCGCGCAGACTGAACACCCAAAGCCTTCCTTTGGAAGCAGCATCGAAGTGCTGTTCGTGCCATGCTGGAAACCTCTTGGAAAGCATAGCAGTCGCTGGGAAATTAGAGTCGGATCTGAGGGCTTTTGTTGCTGCGTGATTTATCCTAGTATATGCAGCACGATGTGAGAAACACGCATAGAGCGAAAGCCTCTTTCCCCTGGCCTCCCCTCTGGGAAAGCACAGCATTCTTTGGGAAATCAGAGTCCGGTCTGAGGGATGCTCCTGTTTGCCTGAGCTGGTCTCCTCAGCACGGTGTAATAAACCCGCATGGAGCGAAATCCTCTATGCCTGGGCATCCCCTCTGCCTGAGAGAGAAGCGCGGTTGCGCCTGTGGAGAAAGCCTTAAGGAAAGGAACACGTTTTTCACTGCGGTCCCCAGGAGCATGTCTGTGGAAGGTGCAGCACACTGCCCGTGGAGAAGAGCAGGAGCCGTTGGCCTTCTGGTCTGGAAAGGGTTGCGAAGCAGGAGAGCCGACCCTGGCATGCACAGTGGCCGGTGGAAATACAAGTGTCACCCGCTCCCAGTGCAGAGAGACAGAAGCGTGGCTGCTAAGGAGACAGGAGGGGATGAGTAGGGCAGGGCGCATGCTCAACTCTAAGGAAGGAGTCTGGGCAGAAAGCATGCCTCTCCTGAACCTCTGGGTCCAAGGAGACAGCAGCTCCTTGGCCACCTGTCCCTGGGGCAGACATGCGCTAGCCACCAGGCGCCTACACTCAACTCGCAGAAACTGCTCCCGAAAATGACGGGGAGGCAGGTGCCGTCTTCCTCCAGGATGTGGAAGCTCGGAGGAGGCACAGGGTTTAAGGGGAAGGACTGGGCACAGTCCCCCAAAGCTCCCTAATCTGTGCACGGTCCATGTGCAGGGATCCTGTCGCCTCCTCTCTCCTGTGGTGAAGGCCCTGGCCTAGACCCCGAGGCTGCTCTTTGCCCTAGCATCCCCTCTGCGTGAGAGAGAAGCAAAGTGAGTGGAAGGCGCAGCAAACTGCCCCCGGGGATGAGAAGGAGCCCTTGGCCTTGGGGTCGGGAAACGCTCAGGAAGAAAGATAGCATGCCGTGGCACGAACAGCTGGGCGGTTGCAAGACAAGTGTAACCCGCTCCCTGTGCGGAGAGATGGAAGCCTGGCTGCTTAGGAGACATGAGGGGACGACTAGGGCAGAGGCGCGTGCTCCACTCTTAGGAAGGAATCTGGGCAGAGAGCATGCCTGTCCTGAGCCTCTGGTCCCAAGGAGACAGCATCTCCTTGGCCACCGGTCCCTGGGGCAGATATGCGCTAGCCACCAGACGCCTACGCTGCACTCGAAGAAACAGCTCCCTGAAATGACGGGGAGGCACGTGCCGTCTTCCTCCAGGATGTGGAAGCTCGGAGGAAGCACAGGGTTTAAGGGGAAGGATAGGGCACAGTCCCCCAAAGCTCCCTAATCTGTGCACGGGCCGTGTGCAGGGATCCTGTCGCCTCCTCTCTCCTGTGGAGAAGGCACTGGCCTAGACCCCGAGTCTGCCTGAGAGCCGGAGCAAAAGGCAAAGCCTAACCTACCCCTGGAGATGGTCATAGGCATAGAGTGCCATGCTCGGCCAAGCACGCTCCTGCAAGGGTGTGACTGTGTCTGCTTAGTTCGGCATAGCAAGGTGAATCCCGGCCGTAACCTCGGAGCCCGGGAGAGAAAGTCCCATGAGGCTCCAGCTCTCTCGCAGCTCTTCTTCACTACTGCGAAGACTGAACACCCAAAGCCTTCCTGAGGAAGCAGCATCGAAGTGCTGTTCGTGCCATGCTGGAACCTTCTTGGAAAGCATAGCATTCGCTGGGAAATTAGAGTCGGATCTGAAGGCTGTTGTTGCTGCGTGATTTATCCTAGTATATGCAGCACGATGAGAGAAACCTGCATAGAGCGAAAGCCTCTTTCCCCTGGCCTCCCCTCTGGGAAAGCACAGCATTCTTTGGGAAATCAGAGTCTGGTCTGAGGGATGCTCCTGTTTGCCTGAGATGGTCTCCTCAGCACGGAGAATAAACCCGCATGGAGCGAAATCCTCTATGCCTGGGCATCCCCTCTGCCTGAGAGAGAAGCGCGGTTGCGCCTGTGGAAAAAGCCTTAAGGAAAGGAACACGTTTTTCACTGAGGTCCTCAGGAGCATGTCTGTGGAATGTGCAGCACACTGCCCGTGGAGAAGAGCAGGAGCCGTTGGCCTTCTGGTCTGGAAAGGGTTGCGAAGCAGGAGAGCCGGCCCTGGCATGCACAGTGGCCGGTGGAAATACAAGTGTCACCCGCTCCCAGTGCAGAGAGACAGAAGCCTGGCTGCTAAGGAGACAGGAGGGGATGAGTAGGGCAGGGCGCATGCTCAACTCTAAGGAAGGAGTCTGGGCAGAAAGCATGCCTCTCCTGAACCTCTGGGTCCAAGGAGACAGCATCTCCTTGGCCACCTGTCCCTGGGGCAGATATGCGCAAGCCACCAGACGCCTACGCTGAACTCGAAGAAACAGCTCCCTGAAATGACGGGGAGGCAGGTGCCGTCTTCCTCCAGGATGTGGAAGCTCGGAGGAAGCACAGGGTTTAAGGGGAAGGATTGGGCACAGTCCCCCAAAGCTCCCTAATCTGTGCATGGGCCGTGTTCAGGGATCCTGTCGCCTCCTCTCTCCTGTGGTGAAGGCACTGGCCTAGACCCCGAGTCTGCCTGAGAGCCGGAGCAAAAGTCAAAGCCTAACCTACCCCTGGAGATGGTCATAGGCATAGAGTGCCATGCTCGGCCAAGCACGCTCCTGCAAGGGTGTGACTGTGTCTGCTTAGTTCGGCATAGCAAGGTGAATCCCGGTCGAAACCTCGGACCCCGGGAAAGAAAGTCCCAAGAGGCACCAGCTCTCTCGCGGCTCTTCTTCACTACCGCGAAGACTGAACACCCAAAGCCTTCCTGAGGAAGCAGCATCGAAGAGCTGTTCGTGCCATGCTGGAAACCTCTTGGAAAGCATAGCAGTAGCTGGGAAATTAGAGTCGGATCTGAAGGCTGTTGTTGCTGCGTGATTTATCCTAGTATATTCAGCACGATGGGAGAAACCCGCATAGAGCGAAAGCCTCTTTCCCCTGGCCTCCCCTCTGGGAAAGCACAGCATTCTTTGGGAAATCAGAGTCCGGTCTGAGGGATGCTCCTGTTTGCCTGAGCTGGTCTCGTCAGCACGATGTAATAAACCCGCATGGAGCGAAATACTCTATGCCTGGGCATCCCCTCTGCCTGAGAGAGAAGTGCGGTTGCGCCTGTGGAAAAAGCCTTAAGGAAAGGAACACGTTTTTCACTGCGGTCCTCAGGAGCATGTCTGTGGAATGTGCAGCACACTGCCCGTGGAGAAGAGCAGGAGCCGTTGGCCTTCTGGTCTGGAAAGGGTTGCGAAGCAGGAGAGCCGGCCCTGGCATGCACAGTGGCCGGTGGAAATACAAGTGTCACCCGCTCCCAGTGCAGAGAGACAGAAGCCTGGCTGCTAAGGAGACAGGAGGGGATGAGTAGGGCAGGGCGCATGCTCCACTCATAGGAAGGAGTCTGGGCAGAGAGCATGCCTGTCCTGAGCCTCTGGTAGCAAGGAGACAGCATCTCCTTGGCCACCTGTCCCTGGGGCAGATATGCGCTAGCCACCAGACGCCTACGCTGAACTCGAAGAAACAGCTCCCAGAAAAGATGGGGAGTCAGATGCAGTCTTCCTCCAGGATGTGGAAGCTTGGAGGAGCCACGGGGTTTAAGAGGAACGAGTGGGCACAGTCCCCCAAATCTCCCTAATCTGTGCACGGGCCGTGTGCAGGGATCCTGTCGCCTCCTCTCTCCTCTGGTGAAGGCACTGGCCTAGACCCCGAGTCTGCCTGAGAGCCAGAGCAAAAGGCAAAGCCTAACCTACCCCTGGAGATGGTCATAGGCATAGAGTGCCATGCTCGGCCTAGCAGGCTCCTGCAGGGTGTGACTGTGTCTGCTTAGTTCGGCATAGCAAAGTGAATCCCAGCCGTAACCTCGTAGCCCGGGAGAGCAAGTCCCAAGAGGCACCAGCTCTCTCGCGGCTCTTCTTCACTACCGCGAAGACTGAATACCCAAAGCCTTCCTGAGGAAGCAGCATCGAAGTGCTGTTCGTGCTATGCTGGAAACCTCTTGGAAAGCATAGCAGTCGCTGGGAAATTAGAGTCGGATCTGAAGGCTGTTGTTGCTGCGTGATTTATCCTAGTATATGCAGCACGATGGGAGAAACCCGCATAGAGCGAAAGCCTCTTTCCCCTGGCCTCCCCTCTGGGAAAGCACAGCATTCTTTGGGAAATCAGAGTCCGGTCTGGGGTATGCTCCTGTTTGCCTGAGCTGGTCTCCTCAGCACGGTGAATAAACCCGCATGGAGCGAAATCCTCTATGCCTGGGCATCCCCTCTGCCTGAGAGAGAAGCGCGGTTGCGCCTGTGGAAAAAGCCTTAAGGAAAGGAACACGTTTTCACTGCGGTCCTCAGGAGCATGTCTGTGGAAGGTGCAGCACAATGCCCGTGGAGAAGAGCAGGAGCCGTTGGCCTTCTGGTCTGGAAAGGGTTACGAAGCAGGAGAGCCGGCCCTGGCATGCACAGTGGCCGGTGGAAATACAAGTGTCACCGCTCCCAGTGCAGAGAGACAGAAGCCTGGCTGCTAAGGACACAGGAGGGGATGAGTAGGGCAGGGCGCATGCTCAACTCTACGGAAGGAGTCTGGGCAGAAAGCATGCCTCTCCTGAACCTCTGGGTCCAAGGAGACAGCATCTCCTTGGCCACCTGTCCCTGGGGGAGATATGCGCTAGCCACCAGACGCCTTCGCTGAACTCGAAGAAACAACTCCCTGAAATGACGGGGAGGCAGGTGCCGTCTTCCTCCAGGATGTGGAAGCTCGGAGGAAGCACAGGTTTTAAGGGGAAGGATTGGGCACAGTCTCCCAAAGCTCCCTAATCTGTGCACGGGCCGTGTGCAGGGATCCTGTCGCCTCCTCTCTCCTGTGGTGAAGGCACTGGCCTAGACCCCGAGTCTGCCTGAGAGCCGGAACAAAAGCCAAAGCCTAACCTACCCCTGGAGATGGTCATAGGCATAGAGTGCCATGCTCGGCCAAGCACGCTCCTGCAAGGGTGTGACTGTGTCTGCTTAGTTCGGCATAGCAAGGTGAATCCCGGCCGTAACCTCGGAGCCCGGGAGAGCAAGTCCCAACAGGCACCAGCTCTCTCGCGGCTCTTCTTCACTACCGCGAAGACTGAACACCCAAAGCCTTCCTGAGGAAGCAGCATCGAAGTGCTGTTCGTGCCATGCTGGAAACCTCTTGGAAAGCATAGCAGTAGCTGGGAAATTAGAGTCGGATCTGAAGGCTGTTGTTGCTGCGTGATTTATCCTAGTATATGCAGCACGATGGGAGAAACCCGCATAGAGCGAAAGCCTCTTTCCCCTGGCCTCCCCTCTGGGAAAGCACAGCATTCTTTGGGAAATCAGAGTCTAGTCTGAGGGATGCTCCTGTTTGCCTGAGCTTGTCTCCTCAGCACGGTGTAATAAACCCGCATGGAGCGAAATGCTCTATGCCTGGGCATCCCCTCTGCCTGAGAGAGAAGCGCGGTTGCGCCTGTGGAGAAAGCCTTAAGGAAAGGAACACGTTTTTCACTGCGGTCCTCAGGAGCATGTCTCTGGAATGTGCAGCACACTGCCCGTGGAGAAGAGCAGGAGCCGTTGGCCTTCTGGTCTGGAAAGGGTTGCGAAGCAGGAGAGCCGGCCCTGGCATGCACAGTGGCCGGTGGAAATACACGTGTCACCCGCTCCCAGTGCAGAGAGACAGAAGCCTGGCTGCTAAGGAGACAGGAGGGGATGAGTAGGGCAGGGCGCATGCTCCACTCTTAGGAAGGAGTCTTGGCAGAAAGCATGCTTCCCTGAACCTCTGGGTCCAAGGAGACAGCAGCTCCTTGGCCACCTGTCCCTGGGGCAGACATGCTCTAGCCACCAGGCGCCTACACTCAACTCGCAGAAACTGCTCCCGAAAATGACGGGGAGGCAGGTGCCGTCTTCCTCCAGGATGTGGAAGCTCGGAAAAGGCACAGGGTTTAAGGGGAAGGACTGGGCACAGTCCCCCAAAGCTCCCTAATCTGTGCACGGTCCATGTGCAGGGATCCTGTCGCCTCCTCTCTCCTGTGGTGAAGGCCCTGGCCTAGACCCCGAGGCTGCTCTTTGCCCTAGCATCCCCTCTGCGTGAGAGACAAGCCAAGTCTGAGGAAGGCGCAGCACACAGCCCCCGGAGATGAGAAGGAGCCCTTGGCCTTGGGGTCGGGAAACGCTCGGGAAGAAAGATAGCATGCCGTGGCACGAACAGCTGGGCGGTGGCAAGACAAGTGTAACCCGCTCCCTGTGCGGAGAGATGGAAGCCTGGCTGCTTAGGAGACATGAGGGGACGACTAGGGCAGAGGCGCGTGCTCCACTCTTAGGAAGGAATCTGGGCAGAGAGCATGCCTGTCCTGAGCCTCTGGTCCCAAGGAGACAGCATCTCCTTGGCCACCTGTCCCTGGGGCAGATATGCGCTAGCCACCAGACGCCTACGCTGAACTCGAAGAAACAGCTCCCAGAAAAGACGGGGAGTCAGATGCCGTCTTCCTCCAGGATGTGGAAGCTTGGAGGAGCCACGGGGTTTAAGAGGAACGAGTGGGCACAGTCCCCTAAATCTCCCTAATCTGTGCACGGGCCGTGTGCAGCAATCCTGTCGCCTCCTCTCTCCTGTGGTGAAGGCACTGGCCTAGACCCCGAGTCTGCCTGAGAGCCGGAGCAAAAGGCAAAGCCTAACCTACCCCTGGAGATGGTCATAGGCATAGAGTGCCATGCTCGGCCAAGCACGCTCCTGCAAGGGTGTGACTGTGTCTGCTTAGTTCGGCATAGCAAGGTGAATCCCGGCCGTAACCTCGGAGCCCGGGAGAGCAAGTCCCAAGAGGCACCAGCTCTCTCGCGGCTCTTCGTCACTACCGCGAAGAATGAACACCCAGAGCCTTCCTGAGGAAGCAGCATCGAAGTGCTGTTCGTGCCATGCTGGAAACCTCTTGGAAAGCATAGCAGTAGCTGGGAAATTAGAGTCCGATCTGAAGGCTGTTGTTCCTGCGTGATTTATCCTAGTATATGCAGCACGATGGGAGAAACCCGCATAGAGCGAAAGCCTCTTTCCCCTGGCCTCCCCTCTGGGAAAGCACAGCATTCTTTGGGAAATCAGAGTCTAGTCTGAGGGATGCTCCTGTTTGCCTGAGCTGGTCTCCTCAGCACGGTGTAATAAACCCGCATGGAGCGAAATGCTCTATGCCTGGGTAGCCCTTCTGCCTGAGAGAGAAGCGCGGTTGCGCCTGTGGAAAAAGCCTTGAGGAAAGGAACACGTTTTTCACTGCGGTCCTCAGGAGCATGTCTCTGGAATGTGCAGCACACTGCCCGTGGAGAAGAGCAGGAGCCGTTGGCCTTCTGGTCTGGAAAGGGTTGCGAAGCAGGAGAGCCGGCCCTGGCATGCACAGTGGCCGGTGGAAATACACGTGTCACCCGCTCCCAGTGCAGAGAGACAGAAGCCTGGCTGCTAAGGAGACAGGAGGGGATGAGTAGGGCAGGGCGCATGCTCCACTCTTAGGAAGGAGTCTGGGCAGAATGCATGACTCTCCTGAACCTCTGGGTCCAAGGAGACAGCATCTCCTTGGCCACCTGTCCCTGGGGCAGACATGCGCTAGCCACCAGGCGCCTACACTCAACTCGCAGAAACTGCTCCCGAAAATGACGGGGAGGCAGGTGCCGCATTCCTCCAGGATGTGGAAGCTCGGAGGAGGCACAGGGTTTAAGGGGAAGTACTGGTCACAGACCCCAAAGCTCCCTAATCTGTGCACGGTCCATGTGCAGGTATCCTGTCGCCTCCTCTCTCCTGTGGTGAAGGCCATGGCCTAGACCCCGAGGGTGCTCTTTGCCCTAGCATCCCCTCTGCGTGAGACAGAAGCCAAGTGTGGGGAAGGCGCAGCACACCGCCCCCGGAGATGTGAAGGAGCCCTTGGCCTTGGGGTCGGGAAACGCTCGGGAAGCAAGATAGCATGCCGTGGCACGAACAGCTGGGCGGTGGCAAGACAAGTGTAACCCGAACCCTGTGCGGAGAGATGGAAGCCTGGCTGCTTAGGAGACATGAGGGGACGACTAGGGCAGAGGCGCGTGCTCCACTCTTAGGAAGGAATCTGGGCAGAGAGCATGCCTGTCCTGAGCCTCTGGTCCCAAGGAGACAGCATCTCCTTGGCCACCTGTCCCTGGGGTAGATATGCGCTAGCCACCAGACGTCTACGCTGCACTCGAAGAAACAGCTCCCTGAAATGACGGGGAGGCAGGTGCCGTCTTCCTCCAGGATGTGGAAGCTCGGAGGAAGTACAGGGTTTAAGGGGAAGGATTGGGCACAGTCCCCCAAATCTCCCTAATCTGGCACGGGCCGTGTGCAGGGATCCTGTCGCCTCCTCTCTCCTGTGGTGAAGGCACTGGCCTAGACCCCGATTCTGCCTGAGAGCCGGAGCAAAAGGCAAAGCCTAACCTACCCCAGGAGAGGGTCATAGGCATAGAGTGCCGTGCTAGACCAAGCACGCTGTTGCAGGATTGTGACTGTGTCTGCTTAGTTCGGCATAGCAATGTGAATTCCGCGCTTAAACTCTGAGACCGGGAAAGCAAGTCCCAAGAGGCACCAGCTCTCCCGCGGCTCTTCTTCCCTCCCGCGCAGAGTGAACACCAAAAGCCTTTCTGAGGAAGCAGCAGAGAAGTGCTGTTCGCCACAGCCAAAGCCTCTGCGAGAGCACAGCATTTGCTGAGAAATGTTCTGCGGGCTGCTGCTGCTTGCCTGAGCCCAGGCTCGCGGTGGTAGAAACCCGCATACAGCGAAATCCTCTATGCCTGGGCATCCCCTCTGCCTGAGAGAGAAGCGCGGTTGCGCCTGTGGAAAAAGCCTTAAGGAAAGGAACACGTTTTTCACTGCGGTCCTCAGGAGCATGTCTGTGGAATGTGCAGCACACTGCCCGTGGAGAAGAGCAGGAGCCGTTGGCCTTCTGGTCTGGAAAGGGTTGCGAAGCAGGAGAGCCGGCCCTGGCATGCACAGTGGCCGGTGGAAATACAAGTGTCACCCGCTCCCAGTGCAGAGAGACAGAAGCGTGGCTGCTAAGGAGACAGGAGGGGATGAGTAGGGCAGGGCGCATGCTCAACTCTAAGGAAGGAGTCTGGGCAGAAAGCATGCCTCTCCTGAACCTCTGGGTCCAAGGAGACAGCATCTCCTTGGCCACCTGTCCCTGGGGCAGATATGCGCTAGCCACCAGACGCCTACGCTGAACTCGAAGAAACAGCTCCCTGAAATGACGGGGAGGCAGGTGCCGTCTTCCTCCAGGATGTGGAAGCTCGGAGGAAGCACAGGGTTTAAGGGGAAGGATTGGACACAGTCCCCCAAAGCTCCCTAATCTGTGCATGGGCCGTGTTCAGGGATCCTGTCGCCTCCTCTCTCCTGTGGTGAAGGCAATGGCCTAGACCCCGAGTCTGCCTGAGAGCCGGAGCAAAAGTCAAAGTCTAACCTACCCCTGGAGATGGTCATAGGCATAGAGTGCCATGCTCGGCCAAACACGCTCCTGCAAGGGTGTGACTGTGTCTGCTTAGTTCGGCATTGCAAGGTGAATCCCGGCCGTAACCTCGGAGCCCGGGAGAGCAAGTCCCAAGAGGCACCAGCTCTCTCACGGCTCTTCTTCACTACCGCGAAGACTGAACACCCAAAGCCTTCCTGAGGAAGCAGCATCGAAGTGCTGTTCGTGCCATGCTGGAACCCTCTTGGAAAGCATAGCATTAGCTGGGAAATTAGAGTCGGATCTGAAGGCTTTGTTGTTGCGTGATTTATCCTAGTATATGCAGCACGATGGGAGAAACCCGCATAGAGCGAAAGCCTCTTTCCCCTGGCCTCCCCTCTGGGAAAGCACAGCATTCTTTGGGAAATCAGAGTCCGGTCTGAGGGATGCTCCTGTTTGCCTGAGCTGGTCTCCTCAGCACGGTGTAATAAACCCGCTTGGAGCGAAATCCTCTATGCCTGGGCATCCCCTCTGCCTGAGAGAGAAGCGCGGTTGCGCCTGTGGAAAAAGCCTTAAGGAAAGGAACACGTTTTTCACTGCGGTCCTCAGGAGCATGTCTCTGGAATGTGCAGCACACTGCCCGTGGAGAAGAGCAGGAGCCGTTGGCCTTCTGGTCTGGAAAGGGTTGCGAAGCAGGAGAGCCGGCCCTGGCATGCACAGTGGCCGGTGGAAATACAAGTGTCACCCGCTCCCAGTGCAGAGAGACAGAAGCCTGGCTGCTAAGGAGACAGGAGGGGATGAGTAGGGCAGGGCGCATGCTCTACTCTTAGGAAGGAGTCTGGGCAGAAAGCATGCCTCTTCTGAACCTCTGGGTCCAAGGAGACAGCATCTCCTTGGCCACCTGTTCCTGGGGCAGACATGAGCTAGCCACCAGGCGCCTACGCTGAACTAGAAGAAACAGCTCCCTGAAATGACGGGGAGGCAGGTGCCGTCTTCCTCCAGGATGTGGAAGCTCGGAGGAAGCACAGGGTTTAAGGGGAAGGATTGGGCACAGTCCCCCAAATGTCCCTAATCTGTGCACGGGCCGTGTGCAGGTAACCTGATGCCTCCTCTTCCTGTGGTGAAGGCACTGGCCTATACCCCGAGTCTGCCTGAGAGCCGGAGCAAAAGGCAAAGCCTAACCTAACCCTGGAGATGGTCATAGGCATAGAGTGCCATGCTCGGCCAAACACGCTCCTGCAAGGGTGTGACTGTGTCTGCTTAGTTCGGCATAGCAAGGTGAATCCCGACCGTAACCTCGGAGCCCGGGAGAACAAGTCCCAAGAGGCACCAGCTCTCTCGCGGCTCTTCTTCACTACCGCGAAGACTGAACACCCAAAGCCTTCCTGAGGAAGCAGCATCGAAGTGCTGTTCGTGCCATGCTGGAACCCTCTTGGAAAGCATAGCATTAGCTGGGAAATTAGAGTCGGATCTGAAGGCTGTTGTTGCTGCGTGATTTATCCTAGTATATGCAGCACGATGGGAGAAACCCGCATAGAGCGAAAGCCTCTTTCCCCTGGCCTCCCCTCTGGGAAAGCACAGCATTCTTTGGGAAATCAGAGTCCGGTCTGGGGTATGCTCCTGTTTGCCTGAGCTGGTCTCCTCAGCACGGTGAATAAACCCGCATGGAGCGAAATCCTCTATGCCTGGGCATCCCCTCTGCCTGAGAGAGAAGCGCGGTTGCGCCTGTGGAAAAAGCCTTAAGGAAAGGAACACGTTTTCACTGCGGTCCTCAGGAGCATGTCTGTGGAAGGTGCAGCACAATGCCCGTGGAGAAGAGCAGGAGCCGTTGGCCTTCTGGTCTGGAAAGGGTTACGAAGCAGGAGAGCCGGCCCTGGCATGCACAGTGGCCGGTGGAAATACAAGTGTCACCGCTCCCAGTGCAGAGAGACAGAAGCCTGGCTGCTAAGGACACAGGAGGGGATGAGTAGGGCAGGGCGCATGCTCAACTCTACGGAAGGAGTCTGGGCAGAAAGCATGCCTCTCCTGAACCTCTGGGTCCAAGGAGACAGCATCTCCTTGGCCACCTGTCCCTGGGGGAGATATGCGCTAGCCACCAGACGCCTTCGCTGAACTCGAAGAAACAACTCCCTGAAATGACGGGGAGGCAGGTGCCGTCTTCCTCCAGGATGTGGAAGCTCGGAGGAAGCACAGGTTTTAAGGGGAAGGATTGGGCACAGTCTCCCAAAGCTCCCTAATCTGTGCACGGGCCGTGTGCAGGGATCCTGTCGCCTCCTCTCTCCTGTGGTGAAGGCACTGGCCTAGACCCCGAGTCTGCCTGAGAGCCGGAACAAAAGCCAAAGCCTAACCTACCCCTGGAGATGGTCATAGGCATAGAGTGCCATGCTCGGCCAAGCACGCTCCTGCAAGGGTGTGACTGTGTCTGCTTAGTTCGGCATAGCAAGGTGAATCCCGGCCGTAACCTCGGAGCCCGGGAGAGCAAGTCCCAACAGGCACCAGCTCTCTCGCGGCTCTTCTTCACTACCGCGAAGACTGAACACCCAAAGCCTTCCTGAGGAAGCAGCATCGAAGTGCTGTTCGTGCCATGCTGGAAACCTCTTGGAAAGCATAGCAGTAGCTGGGAAATTAGAGTCGGATCTGAAGGCTGTTGTTGCTGCGTGATTTATCCTAGTATATGCAGCACGATGGGAGAAACCCGCATAGAGCGAAAGCCTCTTTCCCCTGGCCTCCCCTCTGGGAAAGCACAGCATTCTTTGGGAAATCAGAGTCTAGTCTGAGGGATGCTCCTGTTTGCCTGAGCTTGTCTCCTCAGCACGGTGTAATAAACCCGCATGGAGCGAAATGCTCTATGCCTGGGCATCCCCTCTGCCTGAGAGAGAAGCGCGGTTGCGCCTGTGGAGAAAGCCTTAAGGAAAGGAACACGTTTTTCACTGCGGTCCTCAGGAGCATGTCTCTGGAATGTGCAGCACACTGCCCGTGGAGAAGAGCAGGAGCCGTTGGCCTTCTGGTCTGGAAAGGGTTGCGAAGCAGGAGAGCCGGCCCTGGCATGCACAGTGGCCGGTGGAAATACACGTGTCACCCGCTCCCAGTGCAGAGAGACAGAAGCCTGGCTGCTAAGGAGACAGGAGGGGATGAGTAGGGCAGGGCGCATGCTCCATTCTTAGGAAGGAGTCTTGGCAGAAAGCATGCTTCCCTGAACCTCTGGGTCCAAGGAGACAGCAGCTCCTTGGCCACCTGTCCCTGGGGCAGACATGCTCTAGCCACCAGGCGCCTACACTCAACTCGCAGAAACTGCTCCCGAAAATGACGGGGAGGCAGGTGCCGTCTTCCTCCAGGATGTGGAAGCTCGGAAAAGGCACAGGGTTTAAGGGGAAGGACTGGGCACAGTCCCCCAAAGCTCCCTAATCTGTGCACGGTCCATGTGCAGGGATCCTGTCGCCTCCTCTCTCCTGTGGTGAAGGCCCTGGCCTAGACCCCGAGGCTGCTCTTTGCCCTAGCATCCCCTCTGCGTGAGAGACAAGCCAAGTCTGAGGAAGGCGCAGCACACCGCCCCCGGAGATGAGAAGGAGCCCTTGGCCTTGGGGTCGGGAAACGCTCGGGAAGAAAGATAGCATGCCGTGGCACGAACAGCTGGGCGGTGGCAAGACAAGTGTAACCCGCTCCCCGTGCGGAGAGATGGAAGCCTGGCTGCTTAGGAGACATGAGGGGACGACTAGGGCAGAGGCGCGTGCTCCACTCTTAGGAAGGAATCTGGGCAGAGAGCATGCCTGTCCTGAGCCTCTGGTCCCAAGGAGACAGCATCTCCTTGGCCACCTGTCCCTGGGGCAGATATGCGCTAGCCACCAGACGCCTACGCTGAACTCGAAGAAACAGCTCCCAGAAAAGACGGGGAGTCAGATGCCGTCTTCCTCCAGGATGTGGAAGCTTGGAGGAGCCACGGGGTTTAAGAGGAACGAGTGGGCACAGTCCCCTAAATCTCCCTAATCTGTGCACGGGCCGTGTGCAGCAATCCTGTCGCCTCCTCTCTCCTGTGGTGAAGGCACTGGCCTAGACCCCGAGTCTGCCTGAGAGCCGGAGCAAAAGGCAAAGCCTAACCTACCCCTGGAGATGGTCATAGGCATAGAGTGCCATGCTCGGCCAAGCACGCTCCTGCAAGGGTGTGACTGTGTCTGCTTAGTTCGGCATAGCAAGGTGAATCCCGGCCGTAACCTCGGAGCCCGGGAGAGCAAGTCCCAAGAGGCACCAGCTCTCTCGCGGCTCTTCGTCACTACCGCGAAGAATGAACACCCAGAGCCTTCCTGAGGAAGCAGCATCGAAGTGCTGTTCGTGCCATGCTGGAAACCTCTTGGAAAGCATAGCAGTAGCTGGGAAATTAGAGTCCGATCTGAAGGCTGTTGTTCCTGCGTGATTTATCCTAGTATATGCAGCACGATGGGAGAAACCCGCATAGAGCGAAAGCCTCTTTCCCCTGGCCTCCCCTCTGGGAAAGCACAGCATTCTTTGGGAAATCAGAGTCTAGTCTGAGGGATGCTCCTGTTTGCCTGAGCTGGTCTCCTCAGCACGGTGTAATAAACCCGCATGGAGCGAAATGCTCTATGCCTGGGTAGCCCTTCTGCCTGAGAGAGAAGCGCGGTTGCGCCTGTGGAAAAAGCCTTGAGGAAAGGAACACGTTTTTCACTGCGGTCCTCAGGAGCATGTCTCTGGAATGTGCAGCACACTGCCCGTGGAGAAGAGCAGGAGCCGTTGGCCTTCTGGTCTGGAAAGGGTTGCGAAGCAGGAGAGCCGGCCCTGGCATGCACAGTGGCCGGTGGAAATACACGTGTCACCCGCTCCCAGTGCAGAGAGACAGAAGCCTGGCTGCTAAGGAGACAGGAGGGGATGAGTAGGGCAGGGCGCATGCTCCACTCTTAGGAAGGAGTCTGGGCAGAATGCATGACTCTCCTGAACCTCTGGGTCCAAGGAGACAGCATCTCCTTGGCCACCTGTCCCTGGGGCAGACATGCGCTAGCCACCAGGCGCCTACACTCAACTCGCAGAAACTGCTCCCGAAAATGACGGGGAGGCAGGTGCCGCATTCCTCCAGGATGTGGAAGCTCGGAGGAGGCACAGGGTTTAAGGGGAAGTACTGGTCACAGACCCCAAAGCTCCCTAATCTGTGCACGGTCCATGTGCAGGTATCCTGTCGCCTCCTCTCTCCTGTGGTGAAGGCCATGGCCTAGACCCCGAGGGTGCTCTTTGCCCTAGCATCCCCTCTGCGTGAGACAGAAGCCAAGTGTGGGGAAGGCGCAGCACACCGCCCCCGGAGATGTGAAGGAGCCCTTGGCCTTGGGGTCGGGAAACGCTCGGGAAGCAAGATAGCATGCCGTGGCACGAACAGCTGGGCGGTGGCAAGACAAGTGTAACCCGAACCCTGTGCGGAGAGATGGAAGCCTGGCTGCTTAGGAGACATGAGGGGACGACTAGGGCAGAGGCGCGTGCTCCACTCTTAGGAAGGAATCTGGGCAGAGAGCATGCCTGTCCTGAGCCTCTGGTCCCAAGGAGACAGCATCTCCTTGGCCACCTGTCCCTGGGGTAGATATGCGCTAGCCACCAGACGTCTACGCTGCACTCGAAGAAACAGCTCCCTGAAATGACGGGGAGGCAGGTGCCGTCTTCCTCCAGGATGTGGAAGCTCGGAGGAAGTACAGGGTTTAAGGGGAAGGATTGGGCACAGTCCCCCAAATCTCCCTAATCTGGCACGGGCCGTGTGCAGGGATCCTGTCGCCTCCTCTCTCCTGTGGTGAAGGCACTGGCCTAGACCCCGATTCTGCCTGAGAGCCGGAGCAAAAGGCAAAGCCTAACCTACCCCAGGAGAGGGTCATAGGCATAGAGTGCCGTGCTAGACCAAGCACGCTGTTGCAGGATTGTGACTGTGTCTGCTTAGTTCGGCATAGCAATGTGAATTCCGCGCTTAAACTCTGAGACCGGGAAAGCAAGTCCCAAGAGGCACCAGCTCTCCCGCGGCTCTTCTTCCCTCCCGCGCAGAGTGAACACCAAAAGCCTTTCTGAGGAAGCAGCAGAGAAGTGCTGTTCGCCACAGCCAAAGCCTCTGCGAGAGCACAGCATTTGCTGAGAAATGTTCTGCGGGCTGCTGCTGCTTGCCTGAGCCCAGGCTCGCGGTGGTAGAAACCCGCATACAACGAAATCCTCTATGCCTGGGCATCCCCTCTGCCTGAGAGAGAAGCGCGGTTGCGCCTGTGGAAAAAGCCTTAAGGAAAGGAACACGTTTTTCACTGCGGTCCTCAGGAGCATGTCTGTGGAATGTGCAGCACACTGCCCGTGGAGAAGAGCAGGAGCCGTTGGCCTTCTGGTCTGGAAAGGGTTGCGAAGCAGGAGAGCCGGCCCTGGCATGCACAGTGGCCGGTGGAAATACAAGTGTCACCCGCTCCCAGTGCAGAGAGACAGAAGCGTGGCTGCTAAGGAGACAGGAGGGGATGAGTAGGGCAGGGCGCATGCTCAACTCTAAGGAAGGAGTCTGGGCAGAAAGCATGCCTCTCCTGAACCTCTGGGTCCAAGGAGACAGCATCTCCTTGGCCACCTGTCCCTGGGGCAGATATGCGCTAGCCACCAGACGCCTACGCTGAACTCGAAGAAACAGCTCCCTGAAATGACGGGGAGGCAGGTGCCGTCTTCCTCCAGGATGTGGAAGCTCGGAGGAAGCACAGGGTTTAAGGGGAAGGATTGGACACAGTCCCCCAAAGCTCCCTAATCTGTGCATGGGCCGTGTTCAGGGATCCTGTCGCCTCCTCTCTCCTGTGGTGAAGGCAATGGCCTAGACCCCGAGTCTGCCTGAGAGCCGGAGCAAAAGTCAAAGTCTAACCTACCCCTGGAGATGGTCATAGGCATAGAGTGCCATGCTCGGCCAAACACGCTCCTGCAAGGGTGTGACTGTGTCTGCTTAGTTCGGCATTGCAAGGTGAATCCCGGCCGTAACCTCGGAGCCCGGGAGAGCAAGTCCCAAGAGGCACCAGCTCTCTCACGGCTCTTCTTCACTACCGCGAAGACTGAACACCCAAAGCCTTCCTGAGGAAGCAGCATCGAAGTGCTGTTCGTGCCATGCTGGAACCCTCTTGGAAAGCATAGCATTAGCTGGGAAATTAGAGTCGGATCTGAAGGCTTTGTTGTTGCGTGATTTATCCTAGTATATGCAGCACGATGGGAGAAACCCGCATAGAGCGAAAGCCTCTTTCCCCTGGCCTCCCCTCTGGGAAAGCACAGCATTCTTTGGGAAATCAGAGTCCGGTCTGAGGGATGCTCCTGTTTGCCTGAGCTGGTCTCCTCAGCACGGTGTAATAAACCCGCTTGGAGCGAAATCCTCTATGCCTGGGCATCCCCTCTGCCTGAGAGAGAAGCGCGGTTGCGCCTGTGGAAAAAGCCTTAAGGAAAGGAACACGTTTTTCACTGCGGTCCTCAGGAGCATGTCTCTGGAATGTGCAGCACACTGCCCGTGGAGAAGAGCAGGAGCCGTTGGCCTTCTGGTCTGGAAAGGGTTGCGAAGCAGGAGAGCCGGCCCTGGCATGCACAGTGGCCGGTGGAAATACAAGTGTCACCCGCTCCCAGTGCAGAGAGACAGAAGCCTGGCTGCTAAGGAGACAGGAGGGGATGAGTAGGGCAGGGCGCATGCTCTACTCTTAGGAAGGAGTCTGGGCAGAAAGCATGCCTCTTCTGAACCTCTGGGTCCAAGGAGACAGCATCTCCTTGGCCACCTGTTCCTGGGGCAGACATGAGCTAGCCACCAGGCGCCTACGCTGAACTAGAAGAAACAGCTCCCTGAAATGACGGGGAGGCAGGTGCCGTCTTCCTCCAGGATGTGGAAGCTCGGAGGAAGCACAGGGTTTAAGGGGAAGGATTGGGCACAGTCCCCCAAATGTCCCTAATCTGTGCACGGGCCGTGTGCAGGTAACCTGATGCCTCCTCTTCCTGTGGTGAAGGCACTGGCCTATACCCCGAGTCTGCCTGAGAGCCGGAGCAAAAGGCAAAGCCTAACCTAACCCTGGAGATGGTCATAGGCATAGAGTGCCATGCTCGGCCAAACACGCTCCTGCAAGGGTGTGACTGTGTCTGCTTAGTTCGGCATAGCAAGGTGAATCCCGACCGTAACCTCGGAGCCCGGGAGAACAAGTCCCAAGAGGCACCAGCTCTCTCGCGGCTCTTCTTCACTACCGCGAAGACTGAACACCCAAAGCCTTCCTGAGGAAGCAGCATCGAAGTGCTGTACGTCCATGCTGGAAACCTCTAGAAAGGATAGCAGTAGCTGGGAAATTAGAGTCGGATCTGAAGGCTGTTGTTGTTGCGTGATTTATCCTAGTATATGCAGCACGATGGGAGAAACCCGCATAGAGCGAAAGCCTCTTTCCCCTGGCCTCCCCTCTGGGAAAGCACAGCATTCCTTGGGAAATCAGAGTCCGGTCTGAGGGATGCTCCTGTTTGCCTGAGCTGGTCTCCTCAGCACGATGTAATAAACCCGCATGGAGCGAAATGCTCTATGGCTGGGCATCCCCTCTGCCTGAGAGAGAAGCGCGGTTGCGCCTGTGGAAAAAGCCTTAAGGAAAGGAACATGTTTGTCACTGCGGTCCTCAGGAGCATGACTGTGGAAGGTGTAGCACACTGCCCGTGGAGAAGAGCAGGAGCCGTTGGCCTTCTGGTCTGGAAAGGGTTACGAAGCAGGAGAGCCGGCCCTGGCATGCACAGTGGCCGGTGGAAATACAAGTGACAACCGCTCCCAGTGCAGACAGACAGAAGCCTGGCTGCTAAGGAGACAGGAGGGGATGAGTAGGGCAGGGCGCATGCTCAACTCTAAGGAAGGAGTCTGGGTAGAAAGCATGCCTCTCCTGAACCTCTGGGTCCAATGAGACAGCAGCTCCTTGGCCACCTGTCCCTGGGGCAGACATGCGCTAGCCACCAGGCGCCTACACTCATCTCGCAGAAACTGCTCCCGACAATGACGTGGAGACAGGTGCCGTCTTCCTCCAGGATGTGGAAGCACGGAGGAGGCACAGGGTTTAAGGGGAAGGATTGGGCACAGTCCCCCAAAGCTCCCTAATCTGTGCACGGGCCGTGTGCCGGGATCCTGTCGACTCCTCTCTCCTGTGGTGAAGGCACTGGCCTAGACCACGAGTCTGCCTGAGAGCCGGAGCAAAAGGCAAAGCCTAACCTACCCCTGGAGATGGTCATAGGCATAGAGTGCCATGCTCGGCCAAGCACGCACCTGCAAGGGTGTGACTGTGTCTGCTTAGTTCGGCATAGCAAGGTGAATCCCGGCCGTAACCTCGGAGCCCGGGAGAGCAAGTCCCAAGAGGCACCAGCTCTCTCGCGGCTCTTCGTCACTGCCGCGCAGACTGAACACCCAATGCCTTCCTGAGGAAGCAGCATCGAAGTGCTGTTCGTGCCATGCTGGAAAACTCTTGGAAAGCATAGCAGTAGCTGGGAAATTAGAGTCGGATCTGAAGGCTGTTGTTGTTGCGTGATTTATCGTAGTATATGCAGCACGATGGGAGAAACCCGCATAGAGCGAAAGACTCTTTCCCCTGGCCTCCCCTCTGGGAAAGCACAGCATTCTTTGGGAAATCAGAGTCCGGTCTGAGGGAGGCTCCTGTTTGCCTGAGCTGGTCCTCTCAGCACGATGTAATAAACCCGCATGGAGCGAAATCCTCTATGCCTGGGCATCCCCTCTGTCTGAGAGAGAAGCGCAGTTGCGCCTGTGGAAAAAGCCTTAAGGAAACGAACACGTTTTTCACTGCTGTCCTCAGGAGCATGTCTGTGGAAGGTGCAGCACACTGCCCGTGGAGAAGAGCAGGAGCCGTTGGCCTTCTGGTCTGGAAAGGGTTGCGAAGCAGGAGAGCCGACCCTGGCATGCACAGTGGCCGGTGGAAATACAAGTGTCACCCGCTCCCAATGCAGAGAGACAGAAGCCTGGCTGCTAAGGAGACAGGAGGGGATGAGTAGGGCAGGGGGCATGCTCCACTCATAGGAAGGAGTCTGGGTAGAAAGCATGCCTCTCCTGAACCTCTGGGTCCAAGGAGACAGCAGCTCCTTGGCCACCTGTCCCTGGGGCAGACATGCGCTAGCCACCAGGCGCCTACTCTCAACTCGAAGAAACTGCTCCCGAAAATGACGTGGAGACAGGTGCCGTCTTCCTCCAGAATGTGGAAGTTCAGAGGAAGCACAGGGTTTAAGGGGAAGGATTGGGAACAGTCCCCCAAAGCTCCCTAATCTGTGAACGGGCCATGTGCAGGATCCTGTCGCCTCCTCTCTCCTGTGGTGAAGGCACTGGCCTAGACCCCGAGTCTGCCTGAGAGCCGGAGCAAAAGGCGAAGCCTTACCTACCCCTGCAGATGGTCATAGACATAGAGTGCCATGCTCGGTCAAGCACGCTCCTGCAAGGGTGTGACTGTGTCTGCTTAGTTCGGCATAGCAAGGTAAATCCCGGCCGTAACCTCGGAGCCCGGCAGAGCAAGTCCCAAGAGGCACCAGCTCTCTCGCGGTTCTTCTTCACTGCCGCGCAGACTGAACACACAAAGCCTTCCTTTGGAAGCAGCATCGAAGTGCTGTTCGTGCCATGCTGGAAACCTCTTGGAAAGCATAGCAGTCGCTGGGAAATTAGAGTCGGATCTGAGGGCTTTTGTTGCTGCGTGATTTATCCTAGTATATGCAGCACGATGTGAGAAACACGCATAGAGCGAAAGCCTCTTTCCCCTGGCCTCCCCTCTGGGAAAGCACAGCATTCTTTGGGAAATCAGAGTCCGGTCTGAGGGATGCTCCTGTTTGCCTGAGCTGGTCTCCTCAGCACGGTGTAATAAACCCGCATGGAGCGAAATCCTCTATGCCTGGGCATCCCCTCTGCCTGAGAGAGAAGCGCGGTTGCGCCTGTGGAGAAAGCCTTAAGGAAAGGAACACGTTTTTCACTGCGGTCCCCAGGAGCATGTCTGTGGAAGGTGCAGCACACTGCCCGTGGAGAAGAGCAGGAGCCGTTGGCCTTCTGGTCTGGAAAGGGTTGCGAAGCAGGAGAGCCGACCCTGGCATGCACAGTGGCCGGGGGAAATACAAGTGTCACCCGCTCCCAGTGCAGAGAGACAGAAGCGTGGCTGCTAAGGAGACAGGAGGGGATGAGTAGGGCAGGGCGCATGCTCAACTCTAAGGAAGGAGTCTGGGCAGAAAGCATGCCTCTCCTGAACCTCTGGGTCCAAGGAGACAGCAGCTCCTTGGCCACCTGTCCCTGGGGCAGACATGCGCTAGCCACCAGGCGCCTACACTCAACTCGCAGAAACTGCTCCCGAAAATGACGGGGAGGCAGGTGCCGTCTTCCTCCAGGATGTGGAAGCTCGGAGGAGGCACAGGGTTTAAGGGGAAGGACTGTGCACAGTCCCCCAAAGCTCCCTAATCTGTGCACGGTCCATGTGCAGGGATCCTGTCGCCTCCTCTCTCCTGTGGTGAAGGCCCTGGCCTAGACCCCGAGGCTGCTCTTTGCCCTAGCATCCCCTCTGCGTGAGAGAGAAGCAGAGTGAGTGGAAGGCGCAGCAAACTGCCCCCGGGGATGAGAAGGAGCCCTTGGCCTTGGGGTCGGGAAACGCTCGGGAAGAAAGATAGCATGCCGTGGCACGAACAGCTGGGCGGTTGCAAGACAAGTGTCAGCCGCTCCCTGTGCGGAGAGATGGAAGCCTGGCTGCTTAGGAGACATGAGGGGACGACTAGGGCAGAGGCGCGTGCTCCACTCTTAGGAAGGAATCTGGGCAGAGAGCATGCCTGTCCTGAGCCTCTGGTCCCAAGGACACAGCATCTCCTTGGCCACCTGTCCCTGGGGCAGATATGCGCTAGCCACCAGACGCCTACGCTGAACTCGATGAAACAGCTCCCTGAAATGACGGGGAGGCAGGTGCCGTCTTCCTCCAGGATGTGGAAGCTCGGAGGAAGCACAGGGTTTAAGGGGAAGGATTGGGCACAGTCCCCAAAATCTCCCTAATCTGTGCACGGGCCGTGTGCAGGGATCCTGTCGCCTCCTCTTTCCTGTGGTGAAGGCACTGGCCTAGACCCCGAGTCTGCCTGAGAGCCGGAGCAAAAGGCAAAGCCTAACCTACCCCTGGAGATGGTCATAGGCATAGAGTGCCATGCTCGGCCAAACACGCTCCTGCAAGGGTGTGACTGTGTCTGCTTAGTTCGGCATAGCAAGGTGAATCCCGGCCGTAATCTCGGAGCCCGGGAGAGCAAGTCCCAAGAGGCACCAGCTCTCTCAGGGATCTTCTTCACTACCGCGAAGACTGAACACCCAAAGCCTTCCTGAGGAAGCAGCATCGAAGTGCTGTTCGTGCCATGCTGGAACCCTCTTGGAAAGCATAGCATTAGCTGGGAAATTAGAGTCGGATCTGAAGGCTTTGTTGTTGCGTGATTTATCCTAGTATATGCAGCACGATGGGAGAAACCCGCATAGAGCGAAAGCCTCTTTCCCCTGGCCTCCCCTCTGGGAAAGCACAGCATTCTTTGGGAAATCAGAGTCTGGTCTGAGGGATGCTCCTGTTTGCCTGAGCTGGTCTCCTCAGCACGGTGTAATAAACCCGCATGGAGCGAAATCCTCTATGCCTGGGCATCCCCTCTGCCTGAGAGAGAAGCGCGGTTGCGCCTGTGGAAAAAGCCTTAAGGAAAGGAATACGTTTTTCACTGCGGTTCTCAGGAGCATGTCTCTGGAATGTGCAGCACACTGCCCGTGGAGAAGAGCAGGAGCCGTTGGCCTTCTGGTCTGGAAAGGGTTGCGAAGCAGGAGAGCCGGCCCTGGCATGCACAGTGGCCGGTGGAAATACAAGTGTCACCCGCTCCCAGTGCAGAGAGACAGAAGCCTGGCTGCTAAGGAGACAGGAGGGGATGAGTAGGGCAGGGCGCATGCTCTACTCTTAGGAAGGAGTCTGGGCAGAAAGCATGCCTCTCCTGAACCTCTGGGTCCAAGGAGACAGCATCTCCTTGGCCACCTGTTCCTGGGGCAGACATGAGCTAGCCACCAGGCGCCTACGCTGAACTCGAAGAAACAGCTCCCTGAAATGACGGGGAGGCAGGTGCCGTCTTCCTCCAGGATGTGGAAGCTCGGAGGAAGCACAGGGTTTAAGGGGAAGGATTGGGCACAGTCCCCCAAATGTCCCTAATCTGTGCACGGGCCGTGTGCAGGTAACCTGATGCCTCCTCTTCCTGTGGTGAAGGCACTGGCCTATACCCCGAGTCTGCCTGAGAGCCAGAGCAAAAGGCAAAGCCTAACCTAACCCTGGAGATGGTCATAGGCATAGAGTGCCATGCTCGGCCAAACACGCTCCTGCAAGGGTGTGACTGTGTCTGCTTAGTTCGGCATAGCAAGGTGAATCCCGACCGTAACCTCGGAGCCCGGGAGAACAAGTCCCAAGAGGCACCAGCTCTCTCGCGGCTCTTCTTCACTACCGCGAAGACTGAACACCCAAAGCCTTCCTGAGGAAGCAGCATCGAAGTGCTGTACGTCCATGCTGGAAACCTCTAGAAAGGATAGCAGTAGCTGGGAAATTAGAGTCGGATCTGAAGGCTGTTGTTGTTGCGTGATTTATCCTAGTATATGCAGCACGATGGGAGAAACCCGCATAGAGCGAAAGCCTCTTTCCCCTGGCCTCCCCTCTGGGAAAGCACAGCATTCCTTGGGAAATCAGAGTCCGGTCTGAGGGATGCTCCTGTTTGCCTGAGCTGGTCTCCTCAGCACGATGTAATAAACCCGCATGGAGCGAAATGCTCTATGGCTGGGCATCCCCTCTGCCTGAGAGAGAAGCGCGGTTGCGCCTGTGGAAAAAGCCTTAAGGAAAGGAACATGTTTGTCACTGCGGTCCTCAGGAGCATGACTGTGGAAGGTGTAGCACACTGCCCGTGGAGAAGAGCAGGAGCCGTTGGCCTTCTGGTCTGGAAGAGGGTTACGAAGCAGGAGAGCCGGCCCTGGCATGCACAGTGGCCGGTGGAAATACAAGTGACAACCGCTCCCAGTGCAGAGAGACAGAAGCCTGGCTGCTAAGGAGACAGGAGGGGATGAGTAGGGCAGGGCGCATGCTCAACTCTAAGGAAGGAGTCTGGGTAGAAAGCATGCCTCTCCTGAACCTCTGGGTCCAATGAGACAGCAGCTCCTTGGCCACCTGTCCCTGGGGCAGACATACGCTAGCCACCAGGCGCCTACACTCATCTCGCAGAAACTGCTCCCGACAATGACGTGGAGACAGGTGCCGTCTTCCTCCAGGATGTGGAAGCTCGGAGGAGGCACAGGGTTTAAGGGGAAGGATTGGGCACAGTCCCCCAAAGCTCCCTAATCTGTGCACGGGCCGTGTGCCGGGATCCTGTCGACTCCTCTCTCCTGTGGTGAAGGCACTGGCCTAGACCACGAGTCGGCCTTAGAGCCGGAGCAAAAGGCAAAGCCTAACCTCCCCCTGGAGATGGTCATAGGCATAGAGTGCCATGCTCGGCCAAGCACGCACCTGCAAGGGTGTGACTGTGTCTGCTTAGTTCGGCATAGCAAGGTGAATCCCGGCCGTCACCTCGGAGCCCGGGAGAGCAAGTCCCAAGAGGCACCAGCTCTCTCGCGGCTCTTCGTCACTGCCGCGCAGACTGAACACCCAAAGCCTTCCTGAGGAAGCAGCATCGAAGTGCTGTTCGTGCCATGCTGTAAAACTCTTGGAAAGCATAGCAGTAGCTGGGAAATTAGAGTCGGATCTGAAGGCTGTTGTTGTTGCGTGATTTATCGTAGTATATGCAGCACGATGGGAGAAACCCGCATAGAGCGAAAGACTCTTTCCCCTGGCCTCCCCTCTGGGAAAGCACAGCATTCTTTGGGAAATCAGAGTCCGGTCTGAGGGAGGCTCCTGTTTGCCTGAGCTGGTCCTCTCAGCACGATGTAATAAACCCGCATGGAGCGAAATCCTCTATGCCTGGGCATCCCCTCTGTCTGAGAGAGAAGCGCAGTTGCGCCTGTGGAAAAAGCCTTAAGGAAAGGAACACGTTTTTCACTGCTGTCCTCAGGAGCATGTCTGTGGAAGGTGCAACACACTGCCCGTGGAGAAGAGCAGGAGCCGTTGGCCTTCTGGTCTGGAAAGGGTTGCGAAGCAGGAAAGCCGACCCTGTCATGCACAGTGGCCGGTGGAAATACAAGTGTCACCCGCTCCCAATGCAGAGAGACAGAAGCCTGGCTGCTAAGGAGACAGGAGGGGATGAGTAGGGCAGGGGGCATGCTCCACTCATAAGAAGGAGTCTGGGTAGAAAGCATGCCTCTCCTGAACCTCTGGGTCCAAGGAGACAGCAGCTCCTTGGCCACCTGTCCCTGGGGCAGACATGCGCTAGCCACCAGGCGCCTACTCTCAACTCGCAGAAACTGCTCCCGAAAATGACGTGGAGACAGGTGCCGTCTTCCTCCAGAATGTGGAAGTTCAGAGGAAGCACAGGGTTTAAGGGGAAGGATTGGGAACAGTCCCCCAAAGCTCCCTAATCTGTGAACGGGCCATGTGCAGGATCCTGTCGCCTCCTCTCTCCTGTGGTGAAGGCACTGGCCTAGACCCCGAGTCTGCCTGAGAGCCGGAGCAAAAGGCGAAGCCTTACCTACCCCTGCAGATGGTCATAGACATAGAGTGCCATGCTCGGTCAAGCACGCTCCTGCAAGGGTGTGACTGTGTCTGCTTAGTTCGGCATAGCAAGGTAAATCCCGGCCGTAACCTCGGAGCCGGGCAGAGCAAGTCCCAAGAGGCACCAGCTCTCTCGCGGTTCTTCTTCACTGCCGCGCAGACTGAACACCCAAAGCCTTCCTTTGGAAGCAGCATCGAAGTGCTGTTCGTGCCATGCTGGAAACCTCTTGGAAAGCATAGCAGTCGCTGGGAAATTAGAGTCGGATCTGAGGGCTTTTGTTGCTGCGTGATTTATCCTAGTATATGCAGCACGATGTGAGAAACACGCATAGAGCGAAAGCCTCTTTCCCCTGGCCTCCCCTCTGGGAAAGCACAGCATTCTTTGGGAAATCAGAGTCCGGTCTGAGGGATGCTCCTGTTTGCCTGAGCTGGTCTCCTCAGCACGGTGTAATAAACCCGCATGGAGCGAAATCCTCTATGCCTGGGCATCCCCTCTGCCTGAGAGAGAAGCGCGGTTGCGCCTGTGGAGAAAGCCTTAAGGAAAGGAACACGTTTTTCACTGCGGTCCCCAGGAGCATGTCTGTGGAAGGTGCAGCACACTGCCCGTGGAGAAGAGCAGGAGCCGTTGGCCTTCTGGTCTGGAAAGGGTTGCGAAGCAGGAGAGCCGACGCTGGCATGCACAGTGGCCGGTGGAAATACAAGTGTCACCCGCTCCCAGTGCAGAGAGACAGAAGCGTGGCTGCTAAGGAGACAGGAGGGGATGAGTAGGGCAGGGCGCATGCTCAACTCTAAGGAAGGAGTCTGGGCAGAAAGCATGCCTCTCCTGAACCTCTGGGTCCAAGGAGACAGCAGCTCCTTGGCGACCTGTCCCTGGGGCAGACATGCGCTAGCCACCAGGCGCCTACGCTCAACTCGCAGAAACTGCTCCCGAAAATGACGGGGAGGCAGGTGCCGTCTTCCTCCAGGATGTGGAAGCTCGGAGGAGGCACAGGGTTTAAGGGGAAGGACTGGGCACAGTCCCCCAAAGCTCCCTAATCTGTGCACGGTCCATGTGCAGGGATCCTGTCGCCTCCTCTCTCCTGTGGTGAAGGCCCTGGCCTAGACCCCGAGGCTGCTCTTTGCCCTAGCATCCCCTCTGCGTGAGAGAGAAGCAAAGTGAGTGGAAGGCGCAGCAAACTGCCCCCGGGGATGAGAAGGAGCCCTTGGCCTTGGGGTCGGGAAACGCTCGGGAAGAAAGATAGCATGCCGTGGCACGAACAGCTGGGCGGTTGCAAGACAAGTGTAACCCGCTCCCTGTGCGGAGAGATGGAAGCCTGGCTGCTTAGGAGACATGAGGGGACGACTAGGGCAGAGGCGCGTGCTCCACTCTTAGGAAGGAATCTGGGCAGAGAGCATGCCTGTCCTGAGCCTCTGGTCCCAAGGAGACAGCATCTCCTTGGCCACCTGTCCCTGGGGCAGATATGCGCTAGCCACCAGACGCCTACGCTGAACTCGAAGAAACAGCTCCCTGAAATAACGGGGAGGCAGGTGCCGTCTTCCTCCAGGATGTGGAAGCTCGGAGGAAGCACAGGGTTTAAGGGGAAGGATTGGGCACAGTCCCCAAAATCTCCCTAATCTGTGCACGGGCCGTGTGCAGGGATCCTGTCGCCTCCTCTTTCCTGTGGTGAAGGCACTGGCCTAGACCCCGAGTCTGCCTGAGAGCCGGAGCAAAAGGCAAAGCCTAACCTACCCCTGGAGATGGTCATAGGCATAGAGTGCCATGCTCGGCCAAACACGCTCCTGCAAGGGTGTGACTGTGTCTGCTTAGTTCGGCATAGCAAGGTGAATCCCGGCCGTAACCTCGGAGCCCGGGAGAGCAAGTCCCAAGAGGCACCAGCTCTCTCACGGATCTTCTTCACTACCGCGAAGACTGAACACCCAAAGCCTTCCTGAGGAAGCAGCATCGAAGTGCTGTTCGTGCCATGCTGGAACCCTCTTGGAAAGCATAGCATTAGCTGGGAAATTAGAGTCGGATCTGAAGGCTTTGTTGTTGCGTGATTTATCCTAGTATATGCAGCACGATGGGAGAAACCCGCATAGAGCGAAAGCCTCTTTCCCCTGGCCTCCCCTCTGGGAAAGCACAGCATTCTTTGGGAAATCAGAGTCTGGTCTGAGGGATGCTCCTGTTTGCCTGAGCTGGTCTCCTCAGCACGGTGTAATAAACCCGCATGGAGCGAAATCCTCTATGCCTGGGCATCCCCTCTGCCTGAGAGAGAAGCGCGGTTGCGCCTGTGGAAAAAGCCTTAAGGAAAGGAATACGTTTTTCACTGCGGTCCTCAGGAGCATGTCTCTGGAATGTGCAGCACACTGCCCGTGGAGAAGAGCAGGAGCCGTTGGCCTTCTGGTCTGGAAAGGGTTGCGAAGCAGGAGAGCCGGCCCTGGCATGCACAGTGGCCGGTGGAAATACAAGTGTCACCCGCTCCCAGTGCAGAGAGACAGAAGCCTGGCTGCTAAGGAGACAGGAGGGGATGTGTAGGGCAGGGCGCATGCTCTACTCTTAGGAAGGAGTCTGGGCAGAAAGCATGCCTCTCCTGAACCTCTGGGTCCAAGGAGACAGCATCTCCTTGGCCACCTGTTCCTGGGGCAGACATGAGCTAGCCACCAGGCGCCTACGCTGAACTCGAAGAAACAGCTCCCTGAAATGACGGGGAGGCAGGTGCCGTCTTCCTCCAGGATGTGGAAGCTCGGAGGAAGCACAGGGTTTAAGGGGAAGGATTGGGCACAGTCCCCCAAATGTCCCTAATCTGTGCACGGGCCGTGTGCAGGTAACCTGATGCCTCCTCTTCCTGTGGTGAAGGCACTGGCCTATACCCCGAGTCTGCCTGAGAGCCAGAGCAAAAGGCAAAGCCTAACCTAACCCTGGAGATGGTCATAGGCATAGAGTGCCATGCTCGGCCAAACACGCTCCTGCAAGGGTGTGACTGTGTCTGCTTAGTTCGGCATAGCAAGGTGAATCCCGACCGTAACCTCGGAGCCCGGGAGAACAAGTCCCAAGAGGCACCAGCTCTCTCGCGGCTCTTCTTCACTACCGCGAAGACTGAACACCCAAAGCCTTCCTGAGGAAGCAGCATCGAAGTGCTGTACGTCCATGCTGGAAACCTCTAGAAAGGATAGCAGTAGCTGGGAAATTAGAGTCGGATCTGAAGGCTGTTGTTGTTGCGTGATTTATCCTAGTATATGCAGCACGATGGGAGAAACCCGCATAGAGCGAAAGCCTCTTTCCCCTGGCCTCCCCTCTGGGAAAGCACAGCATTCCTTGGGAAATCAGAGTCCGGTCTGAGGGATGCTCCTGTTTGCCTGAGCTGGTCTCCTCAGCACGATGTAATAAACCCGCATGGAGCGAAATGCTCTATGGCTGGGCATCCCCTCTGCCTGAGAGAGAAGCGCGGTTGCGCCTGTGGAAAAAGCCTTAAGGAAAGGAACATGTTTGTCACTGCGGTCCTCAGGAGCATGACTGTGGAAGGTGTAGCACACTGCCCGTGGAGAAGAGCAGGAGCCGTTGGCCTTCTGGTCTGGAAGAGGGTTACGAAGCAGGAGAGCCGGCCCTGGCATGCACAGTGGCCGGTGGAAATACAAGTGACAACCGCTCCCAGTGCAGAGAGACAGAAGCCTGGCTGCTAAGGAGACAGGAGGGGATGAGTAGGGCAGGGCGCATGCTCAACTCTAAGGAAGGAGTCTGGGTAGAAAGCATGCCTCTCCTGAACCTCTGGGTCCAATGAGACAGCAGCTCCTTGGCCACCTGTCCCTGGGGCAGACATACGCTAGCCACCAGGCGCCTACACTCATCTCGCAGAAACTGCTCCCGACAATGACGTGGAGACAGGTGCCGTCTTCCTCCAGGATGTGGAAGCTCGGAGGAGGCACAGGGTTTAAGGGGAAGGATTGGGCACAGTCCCCCAAAGCTCCCTAATCTGTGCACGGGCCGTGTGCCGGGATCCTGTCGACTCCTCTCTCCTGTGGTGAAGGCACTGGCCTAGACCACGAGTCGGCCTTAGAGCCGGAGCAAAAGGCAAAGCCTAACCTCCCCCTGGAGATGGTCATAGGCATAGAGTGCCATGCTCGGCCAAGCACGCACCTGCAAGGGTGTGACTGTGTCTGCTTAGTTCGGCATAGCAAGGTGAATCCCGGCCGTAACCTCGGAGCCCGGGAGAGCAAGTCCCAAGAGGCACCAGCTCTCTCGCGGCTCTTCGTCACTGCCGCGCAGACTGAACACCCAAAGCCTTCCTGAGGAAGCAGCATCGAAGTGCTGTTCGTGCCATGCTGGAAAACTCTTGGAAAGCATAGCAGTAGCTGGGAAATTAGAGTCGGATCTGAAGGCTGTTGTTGTTGCGTGATTTATCGTAGTATATGCAGCACGATGGGAGAAACCCGCATAGAGCGAAAGACTCTTTCCCCTGGCCTCCCCTCTGGGAAAGCACAGCATTCTTTGGGAAATCAGAGTCCGGTCTGAGGGAGGCTCCTGTTTGCCTGAGCTGGTCCTCTCAGCACGATGTAATAAACCCGCATGGAGCGAAATCCTCTATGCCTGGGCATCCCCTCTGTCTGAGAGAGAAGCGCAGTTGCGCCTGTGGAAAAAGCCTTAAGGAAAGGAACACGTTTTTCACTGCTGTCCTCAGGAGCATGTCTGTGGAAGGTGCAACACACTGCCCGTGGAGAAGAGCAGGAGCCGTTGGCCTTCTGGTCTGGAAAGGGTTGCGAAGCAGGAAAGCCGACCCTGTCATGCACAGTGGCCGGTGGAAATACAAGTGTCACCCGCTCCCAATGCAGAGAGACAGAAGCCTGGCTGCTAAGGAGACAGGAGGGGATGAGTAGGGCAGGGGGCATGCTCCACTCATAGGAAGGAGTCTGGGTAGAAAGCATGCCTCTCCTGAACCTCTGGGTCCAAGGAGACAGCAGCTCCTTGGCCACCTGTCCCTGGGGCAGACATGCGCTAGCCACCAGGCGCCTACTCTCAACTCGCAGAAACTGCTCCCGAAAATGACGTGGAGACAGGTGCCGTCTTCCTCCAGAATGTGGAAGTTCAGAGGAAGCACAGGGTTTAAGGGGAAGGATTGGGAACAGTCCCCCAAAGCTCCCTAATCTGTGAACGGGCCATGTGCAGGATCCTGTCGCCTCCTCTCTCCTGTGGTGAAGGCACTGGCCTAGACCCCGAGTCTGCCTGAGAGCCGGAGCAAAAGGCGAAGCCTTACCTACCCCTGCAGATGGTCATAGACATAGAGTGCCATGCTCGGTCAAGCACGCTCCTGCAAGGGTGTGACTGTGTCTGCTTAGTTCGGCATAGCAAGGTAAATCCCGGCCGTAACCTCGGAGCCGGGCAGAGCAAGTCCCAAGAGGCACCAGCTCTCTCGCGGTTCTTCTTCACTGCCGCGCAGACTGAACACCCAAAGCCTTCCTTTGGAAGCAGCATCGAAGTGCTGTTCGTGCCATGCTGGAAACCTCTTGGAAAGCATAGCAGTCGCTGGGAAATTAGAGTCGGATCTGAGGGCTTTTGTTGCTGCGTGATTTATCCTAGTATATGCAGCACGATGTGAGAAACACGCATAGAGCGAAAGCCTCTTTCCCCTGGCCTCCCCTCTGGGAAAGCACAGCATTCTTTGGGAAATCAGAGTCCGGTCTGAGGGATGCTCCTGTTTGCCTGAGCTGGTCTCCTCAGCACGGTGTAATAAACCCGCATGGAGCGAAATCCTCTATGCCTGGGCATCCCCTCTGCCTGAGAGAGAAGCGCGGTTGCGCCTGTGGAGAAAGCCTTAAGGAAAGGAACACGTTTTTCACTGCGGTCCCCAGGAGCATGTCTGTGGAAGGTGCAGCACACTGCCCGTGGAGAAGAGCAGGAGCCGTTGGCCTTCTGGTCTGGAAAGGGTTGCGAAGCAGGAGAGCCGACGCTGGCATGCACAGTGGCCGGTGGAAATACAAGTGTCACCCGCTCCCAGTGCAGAGAGACAGAAGCGTGGCTGCTAAGGAGACAGGAGGGGATGAGTAGGGCAGGGCGCATGCTCAACTCTAAGGAAGGAGTCTGGGCAGAAAGCATGCCTCTCCTGAACCTCTGGGTCCAAGGAGACAGCAGCTCCTTGGCGACCTGTCCCTGGGGCAGACATGCGCTAGCCACCAGGCGCCTACGCTCAACTCGCAGAAACTGCTCCCGAAAATGACGGGGAGGCAGGTGCCGTCTTCCTCCAGGATGTGGAAGCTCGGAGGAGGCACAGGGTTTAAGGGGAAGGACTGGGCACAGTCCCCCAAAGCTCCCTAATCTGTGCACGGTCCATGTGCAGGGATCCTGTCGCCTCCTCTCTCCTGTGGTGAAGGCCCTGGCCTAGACCACGAGGCTGCTCTTTGCCCTAGCATCCCCTCTGCGTGAGAGAGAAGCAAAGTGAGTGGAAGGCGCAGCAAACTGCCCCCGGGGATGAGAAGGAGCCCTTGGCCTTGGGGTCGGGAAACGCTCGGGAAGAAAGATAGCATGCCGTGGCACGAACAGCTGGGCGGTTGCAAGACAAGTGTAACCCGCTCCCTGTGCGGAGAGATGGAAGCCTGGCTGCTTAGGAGACATGAGGGGACGACTAGGGCAGAGGCGCGTGCTCCACTCTTAGGAAGGAATCTGGGCAGAGAGCATGCCTGTCCTGAGCCTCTGGTCCCAAGGAGACAGCATCTCCTTGGCCACCTGTCCCTGGGGCAGATATGCGCTAGCCACCAGACGCCTACGCTGAACTCGAAGAAACAGCTCCCTGAAATAACGGGGAGGCAGGTGCCGTCTTCCTCCAGGATGTGGAAGCTCGGAGGAAGCACAGGGTTTAAGGGGAAGGATTGGGCACAGTCCCCAAAATCTCCCTAATCTGTGCACGGGCCGTGTGCAGGGATCCTGTCGCCTCCTCTTTCCTGTGGTGAAGGCACTGGCCTAGACCCCGAGTCTGCCTGAGAGCCGGAGCAAAAGGCAAAGCCTAACCTACCCCTGGAGATGGTCATAGGCATAGAGTGCCATGCTCGGCCAAACACGCTCCTGCAAGGGTGTGACTGTGTCTGCTTAGTTCGGCATAGCAAGGTGAATCCCGGCCGTAACCTCGGAGCCCGGGAGAGCAAGTCCCAAGAGGCACCAGCTCTCTCACGGATCTTCTTCACTACCGCGAAGACTGAACACCCAAAGCCTTCCTGAGGAAGCAGCATCGAAGTGCTGTTCGTGCCATGCTGGAACCCTCTTGGAAAGCATAGCATTAGCTGGGAAATTAGAGTCGGATCTGAAGGCTTTGTTGTTGCGTGATTTATCCTAGTATATGCAGCACGATGGGAGAAACCCGCATAGAGCGAAAGCCTCTTTCCCCTGGCCTCCCCTCTGGGAAAGCACAGCATTCTTTGGGAAATCAGAGTTTGGTCTGAGGGATGCTCCTGTTTGCCTGAGCTGGTCTCCTCAGCACGGTGTAATAAACCCGCATGGAGCGAAATCCTCTATGCCTGGGCATCCCCTCTGTCTGAGAGAGAAGCGCAGTTGCGCCTGTGGAAAAAGCCTTAAGGAAAGGAACACGTTTTTCACTGCTGTCCTCAGGAGCATGTCTGTGGAAGGTGCAACACACTGCCCGTGGAGAAGAGCAGGAGCCGTTGGCCTTCTGGTCTGGAAAGGGTTGCGAAGCAGGAAAGCCGACCCTGTCATGCACAGTGGCCGGTGGAAATACAAGTGTCACCCGCTCCCAATGCAGAGAGACAGAAGCCTGGCTGCTAAGGAGACAGGAGGGGATGAGTAGGGCAGGGGGCATGCTCCACTCATAGGAAGGAGTCTGGGTAGAAAGCATGCCTCTCCTGAACCTCTGGGTCCAAGGAGACAGCAGCTCCTTGGCCACCTGTCCCTGGGGCAGACATGCGCTAGCCACCAGGCGCCTACTCTCAACTCGCAGAAACTGCTCCCGAAAATGACGTGGAGACAGGTGCCGTCTTCCTCCAGAATGTGGAAGTTCAGAGGAAGCACAGGGTTTAAGGGGAAGGATTGGGAACAGTCCCCCAAAGCTCCCTAATCTGTGAACGGGCCATGTGCAGGATCCTGTCGCCTCCTCTCTCCTGTGGTGAAGGCACTGGCCTAGACCCCGAGTCTGCCTGAGAGCCGGAGCAAAAGGCGAAGCCTTACCTACCCCTGCAGATGGTCATAGACATAGAGTGCCATGCTCGGTCAAGCACGCTCCTGCAAGGGTGTGACTGTGTCTGCTTAGTTCGGCATAGCAAGGTAAATCCCGGCCGTAACCTCGGAGCCGGGCAGAGCAAGTCCCAAGAGGCACCAGCTCTCTCGCGGTTCTTCTTCACTGCCGCGCAGACTGAACACCCAAAGCCTTCCTTTGGAAGCAGCATCGAAGTGCTGTTCGTGCCATGCTGGAAACCTCTTGGAAAGCATAGCAGTCGCTGGGAAATTAGAGTCGGATCTGAGGGCTTTTGTTGCTGCGTGATTTATCCTAGTATATGCAGCACGATGTGAGAAACACGCATAGAGCGAAAGCCTCTTTCCCCTGGCCTCCCCTCTGGGAAAGCACAGCATTCTTTGGGAAATCAGAGTCCGGTCTGAGGGATGCTCCTGTTTGCCTGAGCTGGTCTCCTCAGCACGGTGTAATAAACCCGCATGGAGCGAAATCCTCTATGCCTGGGCATCCCCTCTGCCTGAGAGAGAAGCGCGGTTGCGCCTGTGGAGAAAGCCTTAAGGAAAGGAACACGTTTTTCACTGCGGTCCCCAGGAGCATGTCTGTGGAAGGTGCAGCACACTGCCCGTGGAGAAGAGCAGGAGCCGTTGGCCTTCTGGTCTGGAAAGGGTTGCGAAGCAGGAGAGCCGACGCTGGCATGCACAGTGGCCGGTGGAAATACAAGTGTCACCCGCTCCCAGTGCAGAGAGACAGAAGCGTGGCTGCTAAGGAGACAGGAGGGGATGAGTAGGGCAGGGCGCATGCTCAACTCTAAGGAAGGAGTCTGGGCAGAAAGCATGCCTCTCCTGAACCTCTGGGTCCAAGGAGACAGCAGCTCCTTGGCGACCTGTCCCTGGGGCAGACATGCGCTAGCCACCAGGCGCCTACGCTCAACTCGCAGAAACTGCTCCCGAAAATGACGGGGAGGCAGGTGCCGTCTTCCTCCAGGATGTGGAAGCTCGGAGGAGGCACAGGGTTTAAGGGGAAGGACTGGGCACAGTCCCCCAAAGCTCCCTAATCTGTGCACGGTCCATGTGCAGGGATCCTGTCGCCTCCTCTCTCCTGTGGTGAAGGCCCTGGCCTAGACCCCGAGGCTGCTCTTTGCCCTAGCATCCCCTCTGCGTGAGAGAGAAGCAAAGTGAGTGGAAGGCGCAGCAAACTGCCCCCGGGGATGAGAAGGAGCCCTTGGCCTTGGGGTCGGGAAACGCTCGGGAAGAAAGATAGCATGCCGTGGCACGAACAGCTGGGCGGTTGCAAGACAAGTGTAACCCGCTCCCTGTGCGGAGAGATGGAAGCCTGGCTGCTTAGGAGACATGAGGGGACGACTAGGGCAGAGGCGCGTGCTCCACTCTTAGGAAGGAATCTGGGCAGAGAGCATGCCTGTCCTGAGCCTCTGGTCCCAAGGAGACAGCATCTCCTTGGCCACCTGTCCCTGGGGCAGATATGCGCTAGCCACCAGACGCCTACGCTGAACTCGAAGAAACAGCTCCCTGAAATAACGGGGAGGCAGGTGCCGTCTTCCTCCAGGATGTGGAAGCTCGGAGGAAGCACAGGGTTTAAGGGGAAGGATTGGGCACAGTCCCCAAAATCTCCCTAATCTGTGCACGGGCCGTGTGCAGGGATCCTGTCGCCTCCTCTTTCCTGTGGTGAAGGCACTGGCCTAGACCCCGAGTCTGCCTGAGAGCCGGAGCAAAAGGCAAAGCCTAACCTACCCCTGGAGATGGTCATAGGCATAGAGTGCCATGCTCGGCCAAACACGCTCCTGCAAGGGTGTGACTGTGTCTGCTTAGTTCGGCATAGCAAGGTGAATCCCGGCCGTAACCTCGGAGCCCGGGAGAGCAAGTCCCAAGAGGCACCAGCTCTCTCACGGATCTTCTTCACTACCGCGAAGACTGAACACCCAAAGCCTTCCTGAGGAAGCAGCATCGAAGTGCTGTTCGTGCCATGCTGGAACCCTCTTGGAAAGCATAGCATTAGCTGGGAAATTAGAGTCGGATCTGAAGGCTTTGTTGTTGCGTGATTTATCCTAGTATATGCAGCACGATGGGAGAAACCCGCATAGAGCGAAAGCCTCTTTCCCCTGGCCTCCCCTCTGGGAAAGCACAGCATTCTTTGGGAAATCAGAGTCTGGTCTGAGGGATGCTCCTGTTTGCCTGAGCTGGTCTCCTCAGCACGGTGTAATAAACCCGCATGGAGCGAAATCCTCTATGCCTGGGCATCCCCTCTGCCTGAGAGAGAAGCGCGGTTGCGCCTGTGGAAAAAGCCTTAAGGAAAGGAATACGTTTTTCACTGCGGTCCTCAGGAGCATGTCTCTGGAATGTGCAGCACACTGCCCGTGGAGAAGAGCAGGAGCCGTTGGCCTTCTGGTCTGGAAAGGGTTGCGAAGCAGGAGAGCCGGCCCTGGCATGCACAGTGGCCGGTGGAAATACAAGTGTCACCCGCTCCCAGTGCAGAGAGACAGAAGCCTGGCTGCTAAGGAGACAGGAGGGGATGAGTAGGGCAGGGCGCATGCTCTACTCTTAGGAAGGAGTCTGGGCAGAAAGCATGCCTCTCCTGAACCTCTGGGTCCAAGGAGACAGCATCTCCTTGGCCACCTGTTCCTGGGGCAGACATGAGCTAGCCACCAGGCGCCTACGCTGAACTCGAAGAAACAGCTCCCTGAAATGACGGGGAGGCAGGTGCCGTCTTCCTCCAGGATGTGGAAGCTCGGAGGAAGCACAGGGTTTAAGGGGAAGGATTGGGCACAGTCCCCCAAATGTCCCTAATCTGTGCACGGGCCGTGTGCAGGTAACCTGATGCCTCCTCTTCCTGTGGTGAAGGCACTGGCCTATACCCCGAGTCTGCCTGAGAGCCAGAGCAAAAGGCAAAGCCTAACCTAACCCTGGAGATGGTCATAGGCATAGAGTGCCATGCTCGGCCAAACACGCTCCTGCAAGGGTGTGACTGTGTCTGCTTAGTTCGGCATAGCAAGGTGAATCCCGACCGTAACCTCGGAGCCCGGGAGAACAAGTCCCAAGAGGCACCAGCTCTCTCGCGGCTCTTCTTCACTACCGCGAAGACTGAACACCCAAAGCCTTCCTGAGGAAGCAGCATCGAAGTGCTGTACGTCCATGCTGGAAACCTCTAGAAAGGATAGCAGTAGCTGGGAAATTAGAGTCGGATCTGAAGGCTGTTGTTGTTGCGTGATTTATCCTAGTATATGCAGCACGATGGGAGAAACCCGCATAGAGCGAAAGCCTCTTTCCCCTGGCCTCCCCTCTGGGAAAGCACAGCATTCCTTGGGAAATCAGAGTCCGGTCTGAGGGATGCTCCTGTTTGCCTGAGCTGGTCTCCTCAGCACGATGTAATAAACCCGCATGGAGCGAAATGCTCTATGGCTGGGCATCCCCTCTGCCTGAGAGAGAAGCGCGGTTGCGCCTGTGGAAAAAGCCTTAAGGAAAGGAACATGTTTGTCACTGCGGTCCTCAGGAGCATGACTGTGGAAGGTGTAGCACACTGCCCGTGGAGAAGAGCAGGAGCCGTTGGCCTTCTGGTCTGGATGAGGGTTACGAAGCAGGAGAGCCGGCCCTGGCATGCACAGTGGCCGGTGGAAATACAAGTGACAACCGCTCCCAGTGCAGAGAGACAGAAGCCTGGCTGCTAAGGAGACAGGAGGGGATGAGTAGGGCAGGGCGCATGCTCAACTCTAAGGAAGGAGTCTGGGTAGAAAGCATGCCTCTCCTGAACCTCTGGGTCCAATGAGACAGCAGCTCCTTGGCCACCTGTCCCTGGGGCAGACATACGCTAGCCACCAGGCGCCTACACTCATCTCGCAGAAACTGCTCCCGACAATGACGTGGAGACAGGTGCCGTCTTCCTCCAGGATGTGGAAGCTCGGAGGAGGCACAGGGTTTAAGGGGAAGGATTGGGCACAGTCCCCCAAAGCTCCCTAATCTGTGCACGGGCCGTGTGCCGGGATCCTGTCGACTCCTCTCTCCTGTGGTGAAGGCACTGGCCTAGACCACGAGTCGGCCTTAGAGCCGGAGCAAAAGGCAAAGCCTAACCTCCCCCTGGAGATGGTCATAGGCATAGAGTGCCATGCTCGGCCAAGCACGCACCTGCAAGGGTGTGACTGTGTCTGCTTAGTTCGGCATAGCAAGGTGAATCCCGGCCGTAACCTCGGAGCCCGGGAGAGCAAGTCCCAAGAGGCACCAGCTCTCTCGCGGCTCTTCGTCACTGCCGCGCAGACTGAACACCCAAAGCCTTCCTGAGGAAGCAGCATCGAAGTGCTGTTCGTGCCATGCTGGAAAACTCTTGGAAAGCATAGCAGTAGCTGGGAAATTAGAGTCGGATCTGAAGGCTGTTGTTGTTGCGTGATTTATCGTAGTATATGCAGCACGATGGGAGAAACCCGCATAGAGCGAAAGACTCTTTCCCCTGGCCTCCCCTCTGGGAAAGCACAGCATTCTTTGGGAAATCAGAGTCCGGTCTGAGGGAGGCTCCTGTTTGCCTGAGCTGGTCCTCTCAGCACGATGTAATAAACCCGCATGGAGCGAAATCCTCTATGCCTGGGCATCCCCTCTGTCTGAGAGAGAAGCGCAGTTGCGCCTGTGGAAAAAGCCTTAAGGAAAGGAACACGTTTTTCACTGCTGTCCTCAGGAGCATGTCTGTGGAAGGTGCAACACACTGCCCGTGGAGAAGAGCAGGAGCCGTTGGCCTTCTGGTCTGGAAAGGGTTGCGAAGCAGGAAAGCCGACCCTGTCATGCACAGTGGCCGGTGGAAATACAAGTGTCACCCGCTCCCAATGCAGAGAGACAGAAGCCTGGCTGCTAAGGAGACAGGAGGGGATGAGTAGGGCAGGGGGCATGCTCCACTCATAGGAAGGAGTCTGGGTAGAAAGCATGCCTCTCCTGAACCTCTGGGTCCAAGGAGACAGCAGCTCCTTGGCCACCTGTCCCTGGGGCAGACATGCGCTAGCCACGAGGCGCCTACTCTCAACTCGCAGAAACTGCTCCCGAAAATGACGTGGAGACAGGTGCCGTCTTCCTCCAGAATGTGGAAGTTCAGAGGAAGCACAGGGTTTAAGGGGAAGGATTGGGAACAGTCCCCCAAAGCTCCCTAATCTGTGAACGGGCCATGTGCAGGATCCTGTCGCCTCCTCTCTCCTGTGGTGAAGGCACTGGCCTAGACCCCGAGTCTGCCTGAGAGCCGGAGCAAAAGGCGAAGCCTTACCTACCCCTGCAGATGGTCATAGACATAGAGTGCCATGCTCGGTCAAGCACGCTCCTGCAAGGGTGTGACTGTGTCTGCTTAGTTCGGCATAGCAAGGTAAATCCCGGCCGTAACCTCGGAGCCGGGCAGAGCAAGTCCCAAGAGGCACCAGCTCTCTCGCGGTTCTTCTTCACTGCCGCGCAGACTGAACACCCAAAGCCTTCCTTTGGAAGCAGCATCGAAGTGCTGTTCGTGCCATGCTGGAAACCTCTTGGAAAGCATAGCAGTCGCTGGGAAATTAGAGTCGGATCTGAGGGCTTTTGTTGCTGCGTGATTTATCCTAGTATATGCAGCACGATGGGAGAAACACGCATAGAGCGAAAGCCTCTTTCCCCTGGCCTCCCCTCTGGGAAAGCACAGCATTCTTTGGGAAATCAGAGTCTGGTCTGAGGGATGCTCCTGTTTGCCTGAGCTGGTCTCCTCAGCACGGTGTAATAAACCCGCATGGAGCGAAATCCTCTATGCCTGGGCATCCCCTCTGCCTGAGAGAGAAGCGCGGTTGCGCCTGTGGAAAAAGCCTTAAGGAAAGGAATACGTTTTTCACTGCGGTCCTCAGGAGCATGTCTCTGGAATGTGCAGCACACTGCCCGTGGAGAAGAGCAGGAGCCGTTGGCCTTCTGGTCTGGAAAGGGTTGCGAAGCAGGAGAGCCGGCCCTGGCATGCACAGTGGCCGGTGGAAATACAAGTGTCACCCGCTCCCAGTGCAGAGAGACAGAAGCCTGGCTGCTAAGGAGACAGGAGGGGATGAGTAGGGCAGGGCGCATGCTCTACTCTTAGGAAGGAGTCTGGGCAGAAAGCATGCCTCTCCTGAACCTCTGGGTCCAAGGAGACAGCATCTCCTTGGCCACCTGTTCCTGGGGCAGACATGAGCTAGCCACCAGGCGCCTACGCTGAACTCGAAGAAACAGCTCCCTGAAATGACGGGGAGGCAGGTGCCGTCTTCCTCCAGGATGTGGAAGCTCGGAGGAAGCACAGGGTTTAAGGGGAAGGATTGGGCACAGTCCCCCAAATGTCCCTAATCTGTGCACGGGCCGTGTGCAGGTAACCTGATGCCTCCTCTTCCTGTGGTGAAGGCACTGGCCTATACCCCGAGTCTGCCTGAGAGCCAGAGCAAAAGGCAAAGCCTAACCTAACCCTGGAGATGGTCATAGGCATAGAGTGCCATGCTCGGCCAAACACGCTCCTGCAAGGGTGTGACTGTGTCTGCTTAGTTCGGCATAGCAAGGTGAATCCCGACCGTAACCTCGGAGCCCGGGAGAACAAGTCCCAAGAGGCACCAGCTCTCTCGCGGCTCTTCTTCACTACCGCGAAGACTGAACACCCAAAGCCTTCCTGAGGAAGCAGCATCGAAGTGCTGTACGTCCATGCTGGAAACCTCTAGAAAGGATAGCAGTAGCTGGGAAATTAGAGTCGGATCTGAAGGCTGTTGTTGTTGCGTGATTTATCCTAGTATATGCAGCACGATGGGAGAAACCCGCATAGAGCGAAAGCCTCTTTCCCCTGGCCTCCCCTCTGGGAAAGCACAGCATTCCTTGGGAAATCAGAGTCCGGTCTGAGGGATGCTCCTGTTTGCCTGAGCTGGTCTCCTCAGCACGATGTAATAAACCCGCATGGAGCGAAATGCTCTATGGCTGGGCATCCCCTCTGCCTGAGAGAGAAGCGCGGTTGCGCCTGTGGAAAAAGCCTTAAGGAAAGGAACATGTTTGTCACTGCGGTCCTCAGGAGCATGACTGTGGAAGGTGTAGCACACTGCCCGTGGAGAAGAGCAGGAGCCGTTGGCCTTCTGGTCTGGAAGAGGGTTACGAAGCAGGAGAGCCGGCCCTGGCATGCACAGTGGCCGGTGGAAATACAAGTGACAACCGCTCCCAGTGCAGAGAGACAGAAGCCTGGCTGCTAAGGAGACAGGAGGGGATGAGTAGGGCAGGGCGCATGCTCAACTCTAAGGAAGGAGTCTGGGTAGAAAGCATGCCTCTCCTGAACTTCTGGGTCCAATGAGACAGCAGCTCCTTGGCCACCTGTCCCTGGGGCAGACATACGCTAGCCACCAGGCGCCTACACTCATCTCGCAGAAACTGCTCCCGACAATGACGTGGAGACAGGTGCTGTCTTCCTCCAGGATGTGGAAGCTCGGAGGAGGCACAGGGTTTAAGGGGAAGGATTGGGCACAGTCCCCCAAATGTCCCTAATCTGTGCACGGGCCGTGTGCAGGTAACCTGATGCCTCCTCTTCCTGTGGTGAAGGCACTGGCCTATACCCCGAGTCTGCCTGAGAGCCAGAGCAAAAGGCAAAGCCTAACCTAACCCTGGAGATGGTCATAGGCATAGAGTGCCATGCTCGGCCAAACACGCTCCTGCAAGGGTGTGACTGTGTCTGCTTAGTTCGGCATAGCAAGGTGAATCCCGACCGTAACCTCGGAGCCCGGGAGAACAAGTCCCAAGAGGCACCAGCTCTCTCGCGGCTCTTCTTCACTACCGCGAAGACTGAACACCCAAAGCCTTCCTGAGGAAGCAGCATCGAAGTGCTGTACGTCCATGCTGGAAACCTCTAGAAAGGATAGCAGTAGCTGGGAAATTAGAGTCGGATCTGAAGGCTGTTGTTGTTGCGTGATTTATCCTAGTATATGCAGCACGATGGGAGAAACCCGCATAGAGCGAAAGCCTCTTTCCCCTGGCCTCCCCTCTGGGAAAGCACAGCATTCCTTGGGAAATCAGAGTCCGGTCTGAGGGATGCTCCTGTTTGCCTGAGCTGGTCTCCTCAGCACGATGTAATAAACCCGCATGGAGCGAAATGCTCTATGGCTGGGCATCCCCTCTGCCTGAGAGAGAAGCGCGGTTGCGCCTGTGGAAAAAGCCTTAAGGAAAGGAACATGTTTGTCACTGCGGTCCTCAGGAGCATGACTGTGGAAGGTGTAGCACACTGCCCGTGGAGAAGAGCAGGAGCCGTTGGCCTTCTGGTCTGGAAGAGGGTTACGAAGCAGGAGAGCCGGCCCTGGCATGCACAGTGGCCGGTGGAAATACAAGTGACAACCGCTCCCAGTGCAGAGAGACAGAAGCCTGGCTGCTAAGGAGACAGGAGGGGATGAGTAGGGCAGGGCGCATGCTCAACTCTAAGGAAGGAGTCTGGGTAGAAAGCATGCCTCTCCTGAACCTCTGGGTCCAATGAGACAGCAGCTCCTTGGCCACCTGTCCCTGGGGCAGACATACGCTAGCCACCAGGCGCCTACACTCATCTCGCAGAAACTGCTCCCGACAATGACGTGGAGACAGGTGCCGTCTTCCTCCAGGATGTGGAAGCTCGGAGGAGGCACAGGGTTTAAGGGGAAGGATTGGGCACAGTCCCCCAAAGCTCCCTAATCTGTGCACGGGCCGTGTGCCGGGATCCTGTCGACTCCTCTCTCCTGTGGTGAAGGCACTGGCCTAGACCACGAGTCGGCCTTAGAGCCGGAGCAAAAGGCAAAGCCTAACCTCCCCCTGGAGATGGTCATAGGCATAGAGTGCCATGCTCGGCCAAGCACGCACCTGCAAGGGTGTGACTGTGTCTGCTTAGTTCGGCATAGCAAGGTGAATCCCGGCCGTAACCTCGGAGCCCGGGAGAGCAAGTCCCAAGAGGCACCAGCTCTCTCGCGGCTCTTCGTCACTGCCGCGCAGACTGAACACCCAAAGCCTTCCTGAGGAAGCAGCATCGAAGTGCTGTTCGTGCCATGCTGGAAAACTCTTGGAAAGCATAGCAGTAGCTGGGAAATTAGAGTCGGATCTGAAGGCTGTTGTTGTTGCGTGATTTATCGTAGTATATGCAGCACGATGGGAGAAACCCGCATAGAGCGAAAGACTCTTTCCCCTGGCCTCCCCTCTGGGAAAGCACAGCATTCTTTGGGAAATCAGAGTCCGGTCTGAGGGAGGCTCCTGTTTGCCTGAGCTGGTCCTCTCAGCACGATGTAATAAACCCGCATGGAGCGAAATCCTCTATGCCTGGGCATCCCCTCTGTCTGAGAGAGAAGCGCAGTTGCGCCTGTGGAAAAAGCCTTAAGGAAAGGAACACGTTTTTCACTGCTGTCCTCAGGAGCATGTCCGTGGAAGGTGCAACACACTGCCCGTGGAGAAGAGCAGGAGCCGTTGGCCTTCTGGTCTGGAAAGGGTTGCGAAGCAGGAAAGCCGACCCTGTCATGCACAGTGGCCGGTGGAAATACAAGTGTCACCCGCTCCCAATGCAGAGAGACAGAAGCCTGGCTGCTAAGGAGACAGGAGGGGATGAGTAGGGCAGGGGGCATGCTCCACTCATAGGAAGGAGTCTGGGTAGAAAGCATGCCTCTCCTGAACCTCTGGGTCCAAGGAGACAGCAGCTCCTTGGCCACCTGTCCCTGGGGCAGACATGCGCTAGCCACCAGGCGCCTACTCTCAACTCGCAGAAACTGCTCCCGAAAATGACGTGGAGACAGGTGCCGTCTTCCTCCAAAATGTGGAAGTTCAGAGGAAGCACAGGGTTTAAGGGGAAGGATTGGGAACAGTCCCCCAAAGCTCCCTAATCTGTGAACGGGCCATGTGCAGGATCCTGTCGCCTCCTCTCTCCTGTGGTGAAGGCACTGGCCTAGACCCCGAGTCTGCCTGAGAGCCGGAGCAAAAGGCGAAGCCTTACCTACCCCTGCAGATGGTCATAGACATAGAGTGCCATGCTCGGTCAAGCACGCTCCTGCAAGGGTGTGACTGTGTCTGCTTAGTTCGGCATAGCAAGGTAAATCCCGGCCGTAACCTCGGAGCCGGGCAGAGCAAGTCCCAAGAGGCACCAGCTCTCTCGCGGTTCTTCTTCACTGCCGCGCAGACTGAACACCCAAAGCCTTCCTTTGGAAGCAGCATCGAAGTGCTGTTCGTGCCATGCTGGAAACCTCTTGGAAAGCATAGCAGTCGCTGGGAAATTAGAGTCGGATCTGAGGGCTTTTGTTGCTGCGTGATTTATCCTAGTATATGCAGCACGATGTGAGAAACACGCATAGAGCGAAAGCCTCTTTCCCCTGGCCTCCCCTCTGGGAAAGCACAGCATTCTTTGGGAAATCAGAGTCCGGTCTGAGGGATGCTCCTGTTTGCCTGAGCTGGTCTCCTCAGCACGGTGTAATAAACCCGCATGGAGCGAAATCCTCTATGCCTGGGCATCCCCTCTGCCTGAGAGAGAAGCGCGGTTGCGCCTGTGGAGAAAGCCTTAAGGAAAGGAACACGTTTTTCACTGCGGTCCCCAGGAGCATGTCTGTGGAAGGTGCAGCACACTGCCCGTGGAGAAGAGCAGGAGCCGTTGGCCTTCTGGTCTGGAAAGGGTTGCGAAGCAGGAGAGCCGACCCTGGCATGCACAGTGGCCGGTGGAAATACAAGTGTCACCCGCTCCCAGTGCAGAGAGACAGAAGCGTGGCTGCTAAGGAGACAGGAGGGGATGAGTAGGGCAGGGCGCATGCTCAACTCTAAGGAAGGAGTCTGGGCAGAAAGCATGCCTCTCCTGAACCTCTGGGTCCAAGGAGACAGCAGCTCCTTGGCCACCTGTCCCTGGGGCAGACATGCGCTAGCCACCAGGCGCCTACACTCAACTCGCAGAAACTGCTCCCGAAAATGACGGGGAGGCAGGTGCCGTCTTCCTCCAGGATGTGGAAGCTCGGAGGAGGCACAGGGTTTAAGGGGAAGGACTGGGCACAGTCCCCCAAAGCTCCCTAATCTGTGCACGGTCCATGTGCAGGGATCCTGTCGCCTCCTCTCTCCTGTGGTGAAGGCCCTGGCCTAGACCCCGAGGCTGCTCTTTGCCCTAGCATCCCCTCTGCGTGAGAGAGAAGCAAAGTGAGTGGAAGGCGCAGCAAACTGCCCCCGGGGATGAGAAGGAGCCCTTGGCCTTGGGGTCGGGAAACGCTCGGGAAGAAAGATAGCATGCCGTGGCACGAACAGCTGGGCGGTTGCAAGACAAGTGTAACCCGCTCCCTGTGCGGAGAGATGGAAGCCTGGCTGCTTAGGAGACATGAGGGGACGACTAGGGCAGAGGCGCGTGCTCCACTCTTAGGAAGGAATCTGGGCAGAGAGCATGCCTGTCCTGAGCCTCTGGTCCCAAGGAGACAGCATCTCCTTGGCCACCTGTCCCTGGGGCAGATATGCGCTAGCCACCAGACGCCTACGCTGAACTCGAAGAAACAGCTCCCTGAAATGACGGGGAGGCAGGTGCCGTCTTCCTCCAGGATGTGGAAGCTCGGAGGAAGCACAGGGTTTAAGGGGAAGGATTGGGCACAGTCCCCAAAATCTCCCTAATCTGTGCACGGGCCGTGTGCAGGGATCCTGTCGCCTCCTCTTTCCTGTGGTGAAGGCACTGGCCTAGACCCCGAGTCTGCCTGAGAGCCGGAGCAAAAGGCAAAGCCTAACCTACCCCTGGAGATGGTCATAGGCATAGAGTGCCATGCTCGGCCAAACACGCTCCTGCAAGGGTGTGACTGTGTCTGCTTAGTTCGGCATAGCAAGGTGAATCCCGGCCGTAACCTCGGAGCCCGGGAGAGCAAGTCCCAAGAGGCACCAGCTCTCTCACGGATCTTCTTCACTACCGCGAAGACTGAACACCCAAAGCCTTCCTGAGGAAGCAGCATCGAAGTGCTGTTCGTGCCATGCTGGAACCCTCTTGGAAAGCATAGCATTAGCTGGGAAATTAGAGTCGGATCTGAAGGCTTTGTTGTTGCGTGATTTATCCTAGTATATGCAGCACGATGGGAGAAACCCGCATAGAGCGAAAGCCTCTTTCCCCTGGCCTCCCCTCTGGGAAAGCACAGCATTCTTTGGGAAATCAGAGTCTGGTCTGAGGGATGCTCCTGTTTGCCTGAGCTGGTCTCCTCAGCACGGTGTAATAAACCCGCATGGAGCGAAATCCTCTATGCCTGGGCATCCCCTCTGCCTGAGAGAGAAGCGCGGTTGCGCCTGTGGAAAAAGCCTTACGGAAAGGAATACGTTTTTCACTGCGGTCCTCAGGAGCATGTCTCTGGAATGTGCAGCACACTGCCCGTGGAGAAGAGCAGGAGCCGTTGGCCTTCTGGTCTGGAAAGGGTTGCGAAGCAGGAGAGCCGGCCCTGGCATGCACAGTGGCCGGTGGAAATACAAGTGTCACCCGCTCCCAGTGCAGAGAGACAGAAGCCTGGCTGCTAAGGAGACAGGAGGGGATGAGTAGGGCAGGGCGCATGCTCTACTCTTAGGAAGGAGTCTGGGCAGAAAGCATGCCTCTCCTGAACCTCTGGGTCCAAGGAGACAGCATCTCCTTGGCCACCTGTTCCTGGGGCAGACATGAGCTAGCCACCAGGCGCCTACGCTGAACTCGAAGAAACAGCTCCCTGAAATGACGGGGAGGCAGGTGCCGTCTTCCTCCAGGATGTGGAAGCTCGGAGGAAGCACAGGGTTTAAGGGGAAGGATTGGGCACAGTCCCCCAAATGTCCCTAATCTGTGCACGGGCCGTGTGCAGGTAACCTGATGCCTCCTCTTCCTGTGGTGAAGGCACTGGCCTATACCCCGAGTCTGCCTGAGAGCCAGAGCAAAAGGCAAAGCCTAACCTAACCCTGGAGATGGTCATAGGCATAGAGTGCCATGCTCGGCCAAACACGCTCCTGCAAGGGTGTGACTGTGTCTGCTTAGTTCGGCATAGCAAGGTGAATCCCGACCGTAACCTCGGAGCCCGGGAGAACAAGTCCCAAGAGGCACCAGCTCTCTCGCGGCTCTTCTTCACTACCGCGAAGACTGAACACCCAAAGCCTTCCTGAGGAAGCAGCATCGAAGTGCTGTGCGTCCATGCTGGAAACCTCTAGAAAGGATAGCAGTAGCTGGGAAATTAGAGTCGGATCTGAAGGCTGTTGTTGTTGCGTGATTTATCCTAGTATATGCAGCACGATGGGAGAAACCCGCATAGAGCGAAAGCCTCTTTCCCCTGGCCTCCCCTCTGGGAAAGCACAGCATTCCTTGGGAAATCAGAGTCCGGTCTGAGGGATGCTCCTGTTTGCCTGAGCTGGTCTCCTCAGCACGATGTAATAAACCCGCATGGAGCGAAATGCTCTATGGCTGGGCATCCCCTCTGCCTGAGAGAGAAGCGCGGTTGCGCCTGTGGAAAAAGCCTTAAGGAAAGGAACATGTTTGTCACTGCGGTCCTCAGGAGCATGACTGTGGAAGGTGTAGCACACTGCCCGTGGAGAAGAGCAGGAGCCGTTGGCCGTCTGGTCTGGAAGAGGGTTACGAAGCAGGAGAGCCGGCCCTGGCATGCACAGTGGCCGGTGGAAATACAAGTGACAACCGCTCCCAGTGCAGAGAGACAGAAGCCTGGCTGCTAAGGAGACAGGAGGGGATGAGTAGGGCAGGGCGCATGCTCAACTCTAAGGAAGGAGTCTGGGTAGAAAGCATGCCTCTCCTGAACCTCTGGGTCCAATGAGACAGCAGCTCCTTGGCCACCTGTCCCTGGGGCAGACATACGCTAGCCACCAGGCGCCTACACTCATCTCGCAGAAACTGCTCCCGACAATGACGTGGAGACAGGTGCCGTCTTCCTCTAGGATGTGGAAGCTCGGAGGAGGCACAGGGTTTAAGGGGAAGGATTGGGCACAGTCCCCCAAAGCTCCCTAATCTGTGCACGGGCCGTGTGCCGGGATCCTGTCGACTCCTCTCTCCTGTGGTGAAGGCACTGGCCTAGACCACGAGTCGGCCTTAGAGCCGGAGCAAAAGGCAAAGCCTAACCTACCCCTGGAGATGGTCATAGGCATAGAGTGCCATGCTCGGCCAAGCACGCACCTGCAAGGGTGTGACTGTGTCTGCTTAGTTCGGCATAGCAAGGTGAATCCCGGCCGTAACCTCGGAGCCCGGGAGAGCAAGTCCCAAGAGGCACCAGCTCTCTCGCGGCTCTTCGTCACTGCCGCGCAGACTGAACACCCAAAGCCTTCCTGAGGAAGCAGCATCGAAGTGCTGTTCGTGCCATGCTGGAAAACTCTTGGAAAGCATAGCAGTAGCTGGGAAATTAGAGTCGGATCTGAAGGCTGTTGTTGTTGCGTGATTTATCGTAGTATATGCAGCACGATGGGAGAAACCCGCATAGAGCGAAAGAATCTTTCCCCTGGCCTCCCCTCTGGGAAAGCACAGCATTCTTTGGGAAATCAGAGTCCGGTCTGAGGGAGGCTCCTGTTTGCCTGAGCTGGTCCTCTCAGCACGATGTAATAAACCCGCATGGAGTGAAATCCTCTATGCCTGGGCATCCCCTCTGTCTGAGAGAGAAGCGCAGTTGCGCCTGTGGAAAAAGCCTTAAGGAAAGGAACACGTTTTTCACTGCTGTCCTCAGGAGCATGTCTGTGGAAGGTGCAGCACACTGCCCGTGGAGAAGAGCAGGCGCCGTTGGCCTTCTGGTCTGGAAAGGGTTGCGAAGCAGGAGAGCCGACCCTGGCATGCACAGTGGCCGGTGGAAATACAAGTGTCACCCGCTCCCAATGCAGAGAGACAGAAGCCTGGCTGCTAAGGAGACAGGAGGGGATGAGTAGGGCAGGGGGCATGCTCCACTTATAGGAAGGAGTCTGGGTAGAAAGCATGCCTCTCCTGAACCTCTGGGTCCAAGGAGACAGCAGCTCCTTGGCCACCTGTCCCTGGGGCAGACATGCGCTAGCCACCAGGCGCCTACTCTCAACTCGCAGAAACTGCTCCCGAAAATGACGTGGAGACAGGTGCCGTCTTCCTCCAGAATGTGGAAGTTCAGAGGAAGCACAGGGTTTAAGGGGAAGGATTGGGAACAGTCCCCCAAAGCTCCCTAATCTGTGAACGGGCCATGTGCAGGATCCTGTCGCCTCATCTCTCCTGTGGTGAAGGCACTGGCCTAGACCCCGAGTCTGCCTGAGAGCCGGAGCAAAAGGCGAAGCCTTACCTACCCCTGCAGATGGTCATAGACATAGAGTGCCATGCTCGGTCAAGCACGCTCCTGCAAGGGTGTGACTGTGTCTGCTTAGTTCGGCATAGCAAGGTAAATCCCGGCCGTAACCTCGGAGCCCGGCAGAGCAAGTCCCAAGAGGCACCAGCTCTCTCGCGGTTCTTCTTCACTGCCGCGCAGAATGAACACCCAAAGCCTTCCTTTGGAAGGAGCATCGAAGTGCTGTTCGTGCCATGCTGGAAACCTCTTGGAAAGCATAGCAGTCGCTGGGAAATTAGAGTCGGATCTGAGGGCTTTTGTTGCTGCGTGATTTATCCTAGTATATGCAGCACGATGGGAGAAACACGCATAGAGCGAAAGCCTCTTTCCCCTGGCCTCCCCTCTGGGAAAGCACAGCATTCTTTGGGAAATCAGAGTCCGGTCTGAGGGATGCTCCTGTTTGACTGAGCTGGTCTCCTCAGCACGGTGTAATAAACCCGCATGGAGCGAAATCCTCTATGCATGGGCATCCCCTCTGCCTGAGAGAGAAGCGCGGTTGCGCCTGTGGAGAAAGCCTTAAGGAAAGGAACACGTTTTTCACTGCGGTCCCCAGGAGCATGTCTGTGGAAGGTGCAGCACACTGCCCGTGGAGAAGAGCAGGAGCCGTTGGCCTTCTGGTCTGGAAAGGGTTGCGAAGCAGGAGAGCCGACCCTGGCATGCACAGTGGCCGGTGGAAATACAAGTGTCACCCGCTCCCAGTGCAGAGAGACAGAAGCCTGGCTGCTAAGGAGACAGGAGGGGATGAGTAGGGCAGGGCGCATGCTCAACTCTAAGGAAGGAGTCTGGGCAGAAAGCATGCCTCTCCTGAACCTCTGGGTCCAAGGAGACAGCAGCTCCTTGGCCACCTGTCCCTGGGGCAGACATGCGCTAGCCACCAGGCGCCTACACTCAACTCGCAGAAACTGCTCCCGAAAATGACGGGGAGGCAGGTGCCGTCTTCCTCCAGGATGTGGAAGCTCGGAGGAGGCACAGGGTTTAAGGGGAAGGACTGGGCACAGTCCCCCAAAGCTCCCTAATCTGTGCACGGTCCATGTGCAGGGATCCTGTCGCCTCCTCTCTCCTGTGGTGTAGGCCCTGGCCTAGACCCCGAGGCTGCTCTTTGCCCTAGCATCCCCTCTGCGTGAGAGAGAAGCAAAGTGAGTGGAAGGCGCAGCAAACTGCCCCCGGGGATGAGAAGGAGCCCTTGGCCTTGGGGTCGGGAAACGCTCGGGAAGAAAGATAGCATGCCGTGGCACGAACAGCTGGGCGGTTGCAAGACAAGTGTAACCCGCTCCCTGTGCGGAGAGATGGAAGCCTGGCTGCTTAGGAGACATGAGGGGACGACTAGGGCAGAGGCGCGTGCTCCACTCTTAGGAAGGAATCTGGGCAGAGAGCATGCCTGTCCTGAGCCTCTGGTCCCAAGGAGACAGCATCTCCTTGGCCACCTGTCCCTGGGGCAGATATGCGCTAGCCACCAGACGCCTACGCTGCACTCGAAGAAACAGCTCCCTGAAATGACGGGGAGGCACGTGCCGTCTTCCTCCAGGATGTGGAAGCTCGGAGGAAGCACAGGGTTTAAGGGGAAGGATAGGGCACAGTCCCCCAAAGCTCCCTAATCTGTGCACGGGCCGTGTGCAGGGATCCTGTCGCCTCCTCTCTCCTGTGGAGAAGGCACTGGCCTAGACCCCGAGTCTGCCTGAGAGCCGGAGCAAAAGGCAAAGCCTAACCTACCCCTGGAGATGGTCATAGGCATAGAGTGCCATGCTCGGCCAAGCACGCTCCTGCAAGGGTGTGAATGTGTCTGCTTAGTTCGGCATAGCAAGGTGAATCCCGGCCGTAACCTCGGAGCCCGGGAGAGAAAGTCCCATGAGGCTCCAGCTCTCTCGCAGCTCTTCTTCACTACTGCGAAGACTGAACACCCAAAGCCTTCCTGAGGAAGCAGCATCGAAGTGCTGTTCGTGCCATGCTGGAACCTTCTTGGAAAGCATAGCATTCGCTGGGAAATTAGAGTCGGATCTGAAGGCTGTTGTTGCTGCGTGATTTATCCTAGTATATGCAGCACGATGAGAGAAACCTGCATAGAGCGAAAGCCTCTTTCCCCTGGCCTCCCCTCTGGGAAAGCACAGCATTCTTTGGGAAATCAGAGTCCGGTCTGAGGGATGCTCCTGTTTGCCTGAGATGGTCTCCTCAGCACGGAGAATAAACTCGCATGGAGCGAAATCCTCTATGCCTGGGCATCCCCTCTGCCTGAGAGAGAAGCGCGGTTGCGCCTGTGGAAAAAGCCTTAAGGAAAGGAACACGTTTTTCACTGAGGTCCTCAGGAGCATGTCTGTGGAATGTGCAGCACACTGCCCGTGGAGAAGAGCAGGAGCCGTTGGCCTTCTGGTCTGGAAAGGGTTGCGAAGCAGGAGAGCCGGCCCTGGCATGCACAGTGGCCGGTGGAAATACAAGTGTCACCCGCTCCCAGTGCAGAGAGACAGAAGCCTGGCTGCAAAGGAGACAGGAGGGGATGAGTAGGGCAGGGCGCATGCTCAACTCTAAGGAAGGAGTCTGGGCAGAAATCATGCCTCTCCTGAACCTCTGGGTCCAAGGAGACAGCATCTCCTTGGCCACCTGTCCCTGGGGCAGATATGCGCAAGCCACCAGACGCCTACGCTGAACTCGAAGAAACAGCTCCCTGAAACGACGGGGAGGCAGGTGCCGTCTTCCTCCAGGATGTGGAAGCTCGGAGGAAGCACAGGGTTTAAGGGGAAGGATTGGGCACAGTCCCCCAAAGCTCCCTAATCTGTGCATGGGCCGTGTTCAGGGATCCTGTCGCCTCCTCTCTCCTGTGGTGAAGGCACTGGCCTAGACCCCGAGTCTGCCTGAGAGCCGGAGCAAAAGTCAAAGCCTAACCTACCCCTGGAGATGGTCATAGGCATAGAGTGCCATGCTCGGCCAAGCACGCTCCTGCAAGGGTGTGACTGTGTCTGCTTAGTTCGGCATAGCAAGGTGAATCCCGGTCGAAACCTCGGACCCCGGGAAAGAAAGTCCCAAGAGGCACCAGCTCTCTCGCGGCTCTTCTTCACTACCGCGAAGACTGAACACCCAAAGCCTTCCTGAGGAAGCAGCATCGAAGTGCTGTTCGTGCCATGCTGGAAACCTCTTGGAAAGCATAGCAGTAGCTGGGAAATTAGAGTCGGATCTGAAGGCAGTTGTTGCTGCGTGATTTATCCTAGTATATTCAGCACGATGGGAGAAACCCGCATAGAGCGAAAGCCTCTTTCCCCTGGCCTCCCCTCTGGGAAAGCACAGCATTCTTTGGGAAATCAGAGTCCGGTCTGAGGGATGCTCCTGTTTGCCTGAGCTGGTCTCGTCAGCACGATGTAATAAACCCGCATGGAGCGAAATACTCTATGCCTGGGCATCCCCTCTGCCTGAGAGAGAAGTGCGGTTGCGCCTGTGGAAAAAGCCTTAAGGAAAGGAACACGTTTTTCACTGCGGTCCTCACGAGCATGTCTGTGGAATGTGCAGCACACTGCCCGTGGAGAAGAGCAGGAGCCGTTGGCCTTCTGGTCTGGAAAGGGTTGCGACAGGAGAGCCGGCCCTGGCATGCACAGTGGCCGGTGGAAATACAAGTGTCACCCGCTCCCAGTGCAGAGAGACAGAAGCCTGGCTGCTAAGGAGACAGGAGGGGATGAGTAGGGCAGGGCGCATGCTCCACTCATAGGAAGGAGTCTGGGCAGAGAGCATGCCTGTCCTGAGCCTCTGGTAGCAAGGAGACAGCATCTCCTTGGCCACCTGTCCCTGGGGCAGATATGCGCTAGCCACCAGACGCCTACGCTGAACTCGAAGAAACAGCTCCCAGAAAAGACGGGGAGTCAGATGCAGTCTTCCTCCAGGATGTGGAAGCTTGGAGGAGCCACGGGGTTTAAGAGGAACGAGTGGGCACAGTCCCCCAAATCTCCCTAATCTGTGCACGGGCCGTGTGCAGGGATCCTGTCGCCTCCTCTCTCCTCTGGTGAAGGCACTGGCCTAGACCCCGAGTCTGCCTGAGAGCCAGAGCAAAAGGCAAAGCCTAACCTACCCCTGGAGATGGTCATAGGCATAGAGTGCCATGCTCGGCCTAGCAGGCTCCTGCAAGGGTGTGACTGTGTCTGCTTAGTTCGGCATAGCAAAGTGAATCCCAGCCGTAACCTCGTAGCCCGGGAGAGCAAGTCCCAAGAGGCACCAGCTCTCTCGCGGCTCTTCTTCACTACCGCGAAGACTGAATACCCAAAGCCTTCCTGAGGAAGCAGCATCGAAGTGCTGTTCGTGCCATGCTGGAAACCTCTTGGAAAGCATAGCAGTCGCTGGGAAATTAGAGTCGGATCTGAAGGCTGTTGTTGCTGCGTGATTTATCCTAGTATATGCAGCACGATGGGAGAAACCCGCATAGAGCGAAAGCCTCTTTCCCCTGGCCTCCCCTCTGGGAAAGCACAGCATTCTTTGGGAAATCAGAGTCCAGTCTGAGGGATGCTCCTGTTTGCCTGAGCTTGTCTCCTCAGCACGGTGTAATAAACCCGCATGGAGCGAAATGCTCTATGCCTGGGCATCCCCTCTGCCTGAGAGAGAAGCGCGGTTGCGCCTGTGGAGAAAGCCTTAAGGAAAGGAACACGTTTTTCACTGCGGTCCTCAGGAGCATTTCTCTGGAATGTGCAGCACACTGCCCGTGGAGAAGAGCAGGAGCCGTTGGCCTTCTGGTCTGGAAAGGGTTGCGAAGCAGGAGAGCCGGCCCTGGCATGCACAGTGGCCGGTGGAAATACACGTGTCACCCGCTCCCAGTGCAGAGAGACAGAAGCCTGGCTGCTAAGGAGACAGGAGGGGATGAGTAGGGCAGGGCGCATGCTCCATTCTTAGGAAGGAGTCTTGGCAGAAAGCATGCTTCCCTGAACCTCTGGGTCCAAGGAGACAGCAGCTCCTTGGCCACCTGTCCCTGGGGCAGACATGCTCTAGCCACCAGGCGCCTACACTCAACTCGCAGAAACTGCTCCCGAAAATGACGGGGAGGCAGGTGCCGTCTTCCTCCAGGATGTGGAAGCTCGGAAAAGGCACAGGGTTTAAGGGGAAGGACTGGGCACAGTCCCCCAAAGCTCCCTAATCTGTGCACGGTCCATGTGCAGGGATCCTGTCGCCTCCTCTCTCCTGTGGTGAAGGCCCTGGCCTAGACCCCGAGGCTGCTCTTTGCCCTAGCATCCCCTCTGCGTGAGAGACAAGCCAAGTCTGAGGAAGGCGCAGCACACCGCCCCCGGAGATGAGAAGGAGCCCTTGGCCTTGGGGTCGGGAAACGCTCGGGAAGAAAGATAGCATGCCGTGGCACGAACAGCTGGGCGGTGGCAAGACAAGTGTAACCCGCTCCCTGTGCGGAGAGATGGAAGCCTGGCTGCTTAGGAGACATGAGGGGACGACTAGGGCAGAGGCGCGTGCTCCACTCTTAGGAAGGAATCTGGGCAGAGAGCATGCCTGTCCTGAGCCTCTGGTCCCAAGGAGACAGCATCTCCTTGGCCACCTGTCCCTGGGGCAGATATGCGCTAGCCACCAGACGCCTACGCTGAACTCGAAGAAACAGCTCCCAGAAAAGACGGGGAGTCAGATGCCGTCTTCCTCCAGGATGTGGAAGCTTGGAGGAGCCACGGGGTTTAAGAGGAACGAGTGGGCACAGTCCCCTAAATCTCCCTAATCTGTGCACGAGCCGTGTGCAGCAATCCTGTCGCCTCCTCTCTCCTGTGGTGAAGGCACTGGCCTAGACCCCGAGTCTGCCTGAGAGCCGGAGCAAAAGGCAAAGCCTAACCTACCCCTGGAGATGGTCATAGGCATAGAGTGCCATGCTCGGCCAAGCACGCTCCTGCAAGGGTGTGACTGTGTCTGCTTAGTTCGGCATAGCAAGGTGAATCCCGGCCGTAACCTCGGAGCCCGGGAGAGCAAGTCCCAAGAGGCACCAGCTCTCTCGCGGCTCTTCGTCACTACCGCGAAGAATGAACACCCAAAGCCTTCCTGAGGAAGCAGCATCGAAGTGCTGTTCGTGCCATGCTGGAAACCTCTTGGAAAGCATAGCAGTAGCTGGGAAATTAGAGTCGGATCTGAAGGCTGTTGTTGCTGCGTGATTTATCCTAGTATATGCAGCACGATGGGAGAAACCCGCATAGAGCGAAAGCCTCTTTCCCCTGGCCTCCCCTCTGGGAAAGCACAGCATTCTTTGGGAAATCAGAGTCTAGTCTGAGGGATGCTCCTGTTTGCCTGAGCTGGTCTCCTCAGCACGGTGTAATAAACCCGCATGGAGCGAAATGCTCTATGCCTGGGCATCCCTTCTGCCTGAGAGAGAAGCGCGGTTGCGCCTGTGGAAAAAGCCTTGAGGAAAGGAACACGTTTTTCGCTGCGGTCCTCAGGAGCATGTCTCTGGAATGTGCAGCACACTGCCCGTGGAGAAGAGCAGGAGCCGTTGGCCTTCTGGTCTGGAAAGGGTTGCGAAGCAGGAGAGCCGGCCCTGGCATGCACAGTGGCCGGTGGAAATACACGTGTCACCCGCTCCCAGTGCAGAGAGACAGAAGCCTGGCTGCTAAGGAGACAGGAGGGGATGAGTAGGGCAGGGCGCATGCTCCACTCTTAGGAAGGAGTCTGGGCAGAATGCATGACTCTCCTGAACCTCTGGGTCCAAGGAGACAGCATCTCCTTGGCCACCTGTCCCTGGGGCAGACATGCGCTAGCCACCAGGCGCCTACACTCAACTCGCAGAAACTGCTCCCGAAAATGACGGGGAGGCAGGTGCCGCATTCCTCCAGGATGTGGAAGCTCGGAGGAGGCACAGGGTTTAAGGGGAAGTACTGGTCACAGACCCCAAAGCTCCCTAATCTGTGCACGGTCCATGTGCAGGGATCCTGTCGCCTCCTCTCTCCTGTGGTGAAGGCCATGGCCTAGACCCCGAGGGTGCTCTTTGCCCTAGCATCCCCTCTGCGTGAGACAGAAGCCAAGTGTGGGGAAGGCGCAGCACACCGCCCCCGGAGATGTGAAGGAGCCCTTGGCCTTGGGGTCGGGAAACGCTCGGGAAGCAAGATAGCATGCCGTGGCACGAACAGCTGGGCGGTGGCAAGACAAGTGTAACCCGCTCCCTGTGCGGAGAGATGGAAGCCTGGCTGCTTAGGAGACATGAGGGGACGACTAGGGCAGAGGCGCGTGCTCCCCTCTTAGGAAGGAATCTGGGCAGAGAGCATGCCTGTCCTGAGCCTCTGGTCCCAAGGAGACAGCATCTCCTTGGCCACCTGTCCCTGGGGTAGATATGCGCTAGCCACCAGACGTCTACGCTGAACTCGAAGAAACAGCTCCCTGAAATGACGGGGAGGCAGGTGCCGTCTTCCTCCAGGATGTGGAAGCTCGGAGGAAGTACAGGGTTTAAGGGGAAGGATTGGGCACAGTCCCCCAAATCTCCCTAATCTGGCACGGGCCGTGTGCAGGGATCCTGTCGCCTCCTCTCTCCTGTGGTGAAGGCACTGGCCTAGACCCCGATTCTGCCTGAGAGCCGGAGCAAAAGGCAAAGCCTAACCTACCCCAGGAGAGGGTCATAGGCATAGAGTGCCGTGCTAGACCAAGCACGCTGTTGCAGGATTGTGACTGTGTCTGCTTAGTTCGGCATAGCAATGTGAATTCCGGGCTTAAACTCTGAGACCGGGAAAGCAAGTCCCAAGAGGCACCAGCTCTCCCGCGGCTCTTTTTCCCTCCCGCGCAGAGTGAACACCAAAAGCCTTTCTGAGGAAGCAGCAGTGAAGTGCTGTTCGCCACAGCCAAAGCCTCTGCGAGAGCACAGCATTTGCTGAGAAATGTTCTGCGGGCTGCTGCTGCTTGCCTGAGCCCAGTCTCGCGGTGGTAGAAACCCGCATACAGCGAAATCCTCTATGCCTGGGCATCCCCTCTGCCTGAGAGAGAAGCGCGGTTGCGCCTGTGGAAAAAGCCTTAAGGAAAGGAACACGTTTTTCACTGCGGTCCTCAGGAGCATGTCTGTGGAATGTGCAGCACACTGCCCGTGGAGAAGAGCAGGAGCCGTTGGCCTTCTGGTCTGGAAAGGGTTGCGAAGCAGGAGAGCCGCCCTGGCATGCACAGTGGCCGGTGGAAATACAAGTGTCACCCGCTCCCAGTGCAGAGAGACAGAAGCGTGGCTGCTAAGGAGACAGGAGGGGATGAGTAGGGCAGGGCGCATGCTCAACTCTAAGGAAGGAGTCTGGGCAGAAAGCATGCCTCTCCTGAACCTCTGGGTCCAAGGAGACAGCATCTCCTTGGCCACCTGTCCCTGGGGCAGATATGCGCTAGCCACCAGACGCCTACGCTGAACTCGAAGAAACAGCTCCCTGAAATGACGGGGAGGCAGGTGCCGTCTTCCTCCAGGATGTGGAAGCTCGGAGGAAGCACAGGGTTTAAGGGGAAGGATTGGACACAGTCCCCCAAAGCTCCCTAATCTGTGCATGGGCCGTGTTCAGGGATCCTGTCGCCTCCTCTCTCCTGTGGTGAAGGCAATGGCCTAGACCCCGAGTCTGCCTGAGAGCCGGAGCAAAAGTCAAAGTCTAACCTACCCCTGGAGATGGTCATAGGCATAGAGTGCCATGCTCGGCCAAACACGCTCCTGCAAGGGTGTGACTGTGTCTGCTTAGTTCGGCATTGCAAGGTGAATCCCGGCCGTAACCTCGGAGCCCGGGAGAGCAAGTCCCAAGAGGCACCAGCTCTCTCACGGCTCTTCTTCACTACCGCGAAGACTGAACACCCAAAGCCTTCCTGAGGAAGCAGCATCGAAGTGCTGTTCGTGCCATGCTGGAAACCTCTTGGAAAGCATAGCAGTAGCTGGGAAATTAGAGTCGGATCTGAAGGCTGTTGTTGCTGCGTGATTTATCCTAGTATATGCAGCACGATGGGAGAAACCCGCATAGAGCGAAAGCCTCTTTCCCCTGGCCTCCCCTCTGGGAAAGCACAGCATTCTTTGGGAAATCAGAGTCCGGTCTGAGGGATGCTCCTGTTTGCCTGAGCTGGTCTCCTCAGCACGGTGTAATAAACCCGCTTGGAGCGAAATGCTCTATGCCTGGGCATCCCCTTTGCCTGAGAGAGAAGCGCGGTTGCGCCTGTGGAGAAAGCCTTAAGGAAAGGAACACGTTTTTCACTGCGGTACTCAGAAGCATGTCTCTGGAATGTGCAGCACACTGCCCGTGGAGAAGAGCAGGAGCCGTTGGCCTTCTGGTCTGGAAAGGGTTGCGAAGCAGGAGAGCCGGCCCTGGCATGCACAGTGGCCGGTGGAAATACACGTGTCACCCGCACCCAGTGCAGAGAGACAGAAGCCTGGCTGCTAAGGAGACAGGAGCGGATGAGTAGGGCAGGGCGCATGCTCCACTCTTAGGAAGGAGTCTTGGCAGAAAGCATGCTTCCCTGAACTTCTGGGTCCAAGGAGACAGCAGCTCCTTGGCCACCTGTCCCTGGGGCAGACATGCTCTAGCCACCAGGCGCCTACACTCAACTCGCAGAAACTGCTCCCGAAAATGACGGGGAGGCAGGTGCCGTCTTCCTCCAGGATGTGGAAGCTCGGAAAAGGCACAGGGTTTAAGGGGAAGGACTGGGCACAGTCCCCCAAAGCTCCCTAATCTGTGCACGGTCCATGTGCAGGGATCCTGTCGCCTCCTCTCTCCTGTGGTGAAGGCCCTGGCCTAGACCCCGAGGCTGCTCTTTGCCCTAGCATCCCCTCTGCGTGAGAGACAAGCCAAGTCTGAGGAAGGCGCAGCACACCGCCCCCGGAGATGAGAAGGAGCCCTTGGCCTTGGGGTCGGGAAACGCTCGGGAAGCAAGATAGCATGCCGTGGCACGAACAGCTGGGCGGTGGCAAGACAAGAGTAACCCGCTCCCTGTGCGGAGAGATGGAAGCCTGGCTGCTTAGGAGACATGAGGGGACGACTAGGGCAGAGGCGCGTGCTCCACTCTTAGGAAGGAATCTGGGCAGAGAGCATGCCTGTCCTGAGCCTCTGGTCCCAAGGAGACAGCATCTCCTTGGCCACCTGTCCCTGGGGCAGATATGCGCTAGCCACCAGACGCCTACGCTGAACTCGAAGAAACAGCTCCCAGAAAAGACGGGGAGTCAGATGCCGTCTTCCTCCAGGATGTGGAAGCTTGGAGGAGCCACGGGGTTTAAGAGGAACGAGTGGGCACAGTCCCCTAAATCTCCCTAATCTGTGCACGGGCCGTGTGCAGCAATCCTGTCGCCTCCGCTCTCCTGTGGTGAAGGCACTGGCCTAGACCCCGAGTCTGCCTGAGAGCCGGAGCAAAAGGCAAAGCCTAACCTACCCCTGGAGATGGTCATAGGCATAGAGTGCCATGCTCGGCCAAGCACGCTCCTGCAAGGGTGTGACTGTGTCTGCTTAGTTCGGCATAGCAAGGTGAATCCCGGCCGTAACCTCGGAGCCCGGGAGAGCAAGTCCCAAGAGGCACCAGCTCTCTCGCGGCTCTTCGTCACTACCGCGAAGAATGAACACCCAAAGCCTTCCTGAGGAAGCAGCATCGAAGTGCTGTTCGTGCCATGCTGGAAACCTCTTGGAAAGCATAGCAGTAGCTGGGAAATTAGAGTCGGATCTGAAGGCTGTTGTTGCTGCGTGATTTATCCTAGTATATGCAGCACGATGGGAGAAACCCACATAGAGCGAAAGCCTCTTTCCCCTGGCCTCCCCTCTGGGAAAGCACAGCATTCTTTGGGAAATCAGAGTCTAGTCTGAGGGATGCTCCTGTGTGCCTGAGCTGGTCTCCTCAGCACGGTGTAATAAACCCGCATGGAGCGAAATGCTCTATGCCTGGGCATCCCCTCTGCCTGAGAGAGAAGCGCGGTTGCGCCTGTGGAAAAAGCCTTGAGGAAAGGAACACGTTTTTCACTGCGGTCCTCAGGAGCATGTCTCTGGAATGTGCAGCACACTGCCCGTGGAGAAGAGCAGGAGCCGTTGGCCTTCTGGTCTGGAAAGGGTTGCGAAGCAGGAGAGCCGGCCCTGGCATGCACAGTGGCCGGTGGAAATACACGTGTCACCCGCTCCCAGTGCAGAGAGACAGAAGCCTGGCTGCTAAGGAGACAGGAGGGGATGAGTAGGGCAGGGCGCATGCTCCACTCTTAGGAAGGAGTCTGGGCAGAATGCATGACTCTCCTGAACCTCTGGGTCCAAGGAGACAGCATCTCCTTGGCCACCTGTCCCTGGGGCAGACATGCGCTAGCCACCAGGCGCCTACTCTCAACTCGCAGAAACCTCTCCCGAAAATGACGGGGAGGCAGGTGCCGCATTCCTCCAGGATGTGGAAGCTCGGAGGAGGCACAGGGTTTAAGGGGAAGTACTGGTCACAGACCCCAAAGCTCCCTAATCTGTGCACGGTCCATGTGCAGGGATCCTGTCGCCTCCTCTCTCCTGTGGTGAAGGCCATGGCCTAGACCCCGAGGCTGCTCTTTGCCCTAGCATCCCCTCTGCGTGAGACAGAAGCCAAGTGTGGGGAAGGCGCAGCACACCGCACCCGGAGATGTGAAGGAGCCCTTGGCCTTCGGGTCGGGAAACGCTCGGGAAGCAAGATAGCATGCCCTGGCACGAACAGCTGGGCGGTGGCAAGACAAGTGTAACCCGCTCCCTGTGCGGTGAGATGGAAGCCTGGCTGCTTAGGAGACATGAGGGGACGACTAGGGCAGAGGCGCGTGCTCGACTATTAGGAAGGAATCTGGGCAGAGAGCGTGCCTGTCCTGAGCCTCTGGTCCCAAGGAGACAGCATCTCCTTGGCCACCTGTCCCTGGGGTAGATATGCGCTAGCCACCAGACGTCTACGCTGAACTCGAAGAAACAGCTCCCTGAAATGACGGGGAGGCAGGTGCCGTCTTCCTCCAGGATGTGGAAGCTCGGAGGAAGTACAGGGTTTAAGGGGAAGGATAGGGCACAGTCCCCCAAATCTCCCTAATCTGGCACGGGCCGTGTGCAGGGATCCTGTCGCCTCCTCTCTCCTGTGGTGAAGGCACTGGCCTAGACCCCGATGCTGCCTGAGAGCCGGAGCAAAAGGCAAAGCCTAACCTACCCCAGGAGAGGGTCATAGGCATAGAGTGCCGTGCTAGACCAAGCACGCTGTTGCAGGATTGTGACTGTGTCTGCTTAGTTCGGCATAGCAATGTGAATTCCGGGCTTAAACTCTGAGACCGGGAAAGCAAGTCCCAAGAGGCACCAGCTCTCCCGCGGCTCTTCTTCCCTCCCGCGCAGAGTGAACACCAAAAGCCTTTCTGAGGAAGCAGCAGTGAAGTGCTGTTCGCCACAGCCAAAGCCTCTGCGAGAGCACAGCATTTGCTGAGAAATGTTCTGCGGGCTGCTGCTGCTTGCCTGAGCCCAGTCTCGCGGTGGTAGAAACCCGCATACAGCGAAATCCTCTATGCCTGGGCATCCCCTCTGCCTGAGAGAGAAGCGCGGTTGCGCCTGTGGAAAAAGCCTTAAGGAAAGGAACACGTTTTTCACTGCGGTCCTCAGGAGCATGTCTGTGGAATGTGCAGCACACTGCCCGTGGAGAAGAGCAGGAGCCGTTGGCCTTCTGGTCTGGAAAGGGTTGCGAAGCAGGAGAGCTGGCCCTGGCATGCACAGTGGCCGGTGGAAATACAAGTGTCACCCGCTCCCAGTGCAGAGAGACAGAAGCGTGGCTGCTAAGGAGACAGGAGGGGATGAGTAGGGCACGGCGCATGCTCAACTCTAAGGAAGGAGTCTGGGCAGAAAGCATGCCTCACCTGAAACTCTGGGTCCAAGGAGACAGCATCTCCTTGGCCACCTGTCCCTGGGGCAGATATGCGCTAGCCACCAGACGCCTACGCTGAACTCGAAGAAACAGCTCCCTGAAATGACGGGGAGGCAGGTGCCGTCTTCCTCCAGGATGTGGAAGCTCGGAGGAAGCACAGGGTTTAAGGGGAAGGATTGGGCACAGTCCCCCAAATCTCCCTAATCTGTGCACGGGCCGTGTGCAGCAATCCTGTCGCCTCCTCTTTCCTGTGGTGAAGGCACTGGCCTAGACCCCGAGTCTGCCTGAGAGCCGGAGCAAAAGTCAAAGCCTAACCTACCCCTGGAGATGGTCATAGGCATAGAGTGCCATGCTCGGCCAAACACGCTCCTGCAAGGGTGTGACTGTGTCTGCTTAGTTCGGCATAGCAAGGTGAATCCCGGCCGTAACCTCGGAGCCCGGGAGAGCAAGTCCCAAGAGGCACCAGCTCTCTCACGGCTCTTCTTCACTACCGCGAAGACTGAACACCCAAAGCCTTCCTGAGGAAGCAGCATCGAAGTGCTGTTCGTGCCATGCTGGAACCCTCTTGGAAAGCATAGCAGTAGCTGGGAAATTAGAGTCGGATCTGAAGGCTGTTGTTGCTGCGTGATTTATCCTAGTATATGCAGCACGATGGGAGAAACCCGCATAGAGCGAAAGCCTCTTTCCCCTGGCCTCCCCTCTGGGAAAGCACAGCATTCTTTGGGAAATCAGAGTCTGGTCTGAGGGATGCTCCTGTTTGCCTGAGCTGGTCTCCTCAGCACGGTGTAATAAACCCGCTTGGAGCGAAATCCTCTATGCCTGGGCATCCCCTCTGCCTGAGAGAGAAACACGGTTGCGCCTGTGGAAAAAGCCTTAAGGAAAGGAATACGTTTTTCACTGCGGTCCTCAGGAGCATGTCTCTGGAATGTGCAGCACACTGCCCGTGGAGAAGAGCAGGAGCCGTTGGCCTTCTGGTCTGGAAAGGGTTGCGAAGCAGGAGAGCCGGCCCTGGCATGCACAGTGGCCGGTGGAAATACAAGTGTCACCCGCTCCCATTGCAGAGAGACAGAAGCCTGGCTGCTAAGGAGACAGGAGGGGATGAGTAGGGCAGGGCGCATGCTCTACTCTTAGGAAGGAGTCTGGGCAGAAAGCATGCCTCTCCTGAACCTCTGGGTCCAAGTAGAGAGCATCTCCTTGGCCACCTGTTCCTGGGGCAGACATGAGCTATTCACCAGGCGCCTACGCTGAACTCGAAAAAACAGCTCCCTGAAATGACGGGGAGGCAGGTGCCGTCTTCCTCCAGGATGTGGAAGCTCGGAGGAAGCACAGGGTTTAAGGGGAAGGATTGGGCACAGTCCCCCAAATGTCCCTAATCTGTGCACGGGCCGTGTGCAGGTAACCTGATGCCTCCTCTTCCTGTGGTGAAGGCACTGGCCTATACCCCGAGTCTGACTGAGAGCCGGAGCAAAAGGCAAAGCCTAACCTAACCCTGGAGATGGTCATAGGCATAGAGTGCCATGCTCGGCCAAACACGCTCCTGCAAGGGTGTGACTGTGTCTGCTTAGTTCGGCATAGCAAGGTGAATCCCGACCGTAACCTCGGAGCCCGGGAGAACAAGTCCCAAGAGGCACCAGCTCTCTCGCGGCTCTTCTTCACTACCGCGAAGACTGAACACCCAAAGCCTTCCTGAGGAAGCAGCATCGAAGTGCTGTACGTCCATGCTGGAAACCTCTAGAAAGGATAGCAGTAGCTGGGAAATTAGAGTCGGATCTGAAGGCTGTTGTTGCGTGATTTATCCTAGTATATGCAGCACGATGGGAGAAACCCGCATAGAGCGAAAGCCTCTTTCCCCTGGCCTCCCCTCTGGGAAAGCACAGCATTCTTTGGGAAATCAGAGTCCGGTCTGAGGGATGCTCCTGTTTGCCTGAGCTGGTCTCCTCAGCACGATGTAATAAACCCGCATGGAGCGAAATGCTCTATGGCTGGGCATCCCCTCTGCCTGAGAGAGAAGCGCGGTTGCGCCTGTGGAAAAAGCCTTAAGGAAAGGAACATGTTTGTCACTGCGGTCCTCAGGAGCATGACTGTGGAAGGTGTAGCAAACTGCCCGTGGAGAAGAGCAGGAGCCGTTGGCCTTCTGGTCTGGAAGAGGGTTACGAAGCAGGAGAGCCGGCCCTGGCATGCACAGTGGCCGGTGGAAATACAAGTGACAACCGCTCCCAGTGCAGAGAGACAGAAGCCTGGCTGCTAAGGAGACAGGAGGGGATGAGTAGGGCAGGGCGCATGCTCAACTCTAAGGAAGGAGTCTGGGTAGAAAGCATGCCTCTCCTGAACCTCTGGGTCCAATGAGACAGCAGCTCCTTGGCCACCTGTCCCTGGGGCAGACATGCGCTAGCCACCAGGCGCCTACACTCATCTCGCAGAAACTGCTCCCGACAATGACGTGGAGACAGGTGCCGTCTTCCTCCAGGATGTGGAAGCTCGGAGGAGGCACAGGGTTTAAGGGGAAGGATTGGGCACAGTCCCCCAAAGCTCCCTAATCTGTGCACGGGCCGTGTGCCGGGATCCTGTCGACTCCTCTCTCCTGTGGTGAAGGCACTGGCCTAGACCACGAGTCGGCCTTAGAGCCGGAGCAAAAGGCAAAGCCTAACCTACCCCTGGAGATGGTCATAGGCATAGAGTGCCATGCTCGGCCAAGCACGCACCTGCAAGGGTGTGACTGTGTCTGCTTAGTTCGGCATAGCAAGGTGAATCCCGGCCGTAACCTCGGAGCCCGGGAGAGCAAGTCCCAAGAGGCACCAGCTCTCTCGCGGCTCTTCGTCACTGCCGCGCAGACTGAACACCCAAAGCCTTCCTGAGGAAGCAGCATCGAAGTGCTGTTCGTGCCATGCTGGAAAACTCTTGGAAAGCATAGCAGTAGCTGGGAAATTAGAGTCGGATCTGAAGGCTGTTGTTGTTGCGTGATTTATCGTAGTATATGCAGCACGATGGGAGAAACCCGCATAGAGCGAAAGACTCTTTCCCCTGGCCTCCCCTCTGGGAAAGCACAGCATTCTTTGGGAAATCAGAGTCCGGTCTGAGGGAGGCTCCTGTTTGCCTGAGCTGGTCCTCTCAGCACGATGTAATAAACCCGCATGGAGCGAAATCCTCTATGCCTGGGCATCCCCTCTGTCTGAGAGAGAAGCGCAGTTGCGCCTGTGGAAAAAGCCTTAAGGAAAGGAACACGTTTTTCACTGCTGTCCTCAGGAGCATGTCTGTGGAAGGTGCAGCACACTGCCCGTGGAGAAGAGCAGGAGCCGTTGGCCTTCTGGTCTGGAAAGGGTTGCGAAGCAGGAGAGCCGACCCTGGCATGCACAGTGGCCGGTGGAAATACAAGTGTCACCCGCTCCCAATGCAGAGAGACAGAAGCCTGGCTGCTAAGGAGACAGGAGGGGATGAGTAGGGCAGGGGGCATGCTCCACTCATAGGAAGGAGTCTGGGTAGAAAGCATGCCTCTCCTGAACCTCTGGGTCCAAGGAGACAGCAGCTCCTTGGCCACCTGTCCCTGGGGCAGACATGCGCTAGCCACCAGGCGCCTACTCTCAACTCGCAGAAACTGCTCCCGAAAATGACGTGGAGACAGGTGCCGTCTTCAGCCAGAATGTGGAAGTTCAGAGGAAGCACAGGGTTTAAGGGGAAGGATTGGGAACAGTCCCCCAAAGCTCCCTAATCTGTGAACGGGCCATGTGCAGGATCCTGTCGCCTCCTCTCTCCTGTGGTGAAGGCACTGGCCTAGACCCCGAGTCTGCCTGAGAGCCGGAGCAAAAGGCGAAGCCTTACCTACCCCTGCAGATGGTCATAGACATAGAGTGCCATGCTCGGTCAAGCACGCTCCTGCAAGGGTGTGACTGTGTCTGCTTAGTTCGGCATAGCAAGGTAAATCACGGCCGTAACCTCGGAGCCCGGCAGAGCAAGTCCCAAGAGGCACCAGCTCTCTCGCGGTTCTTCTTCACTGCCGCGCAGACTGAACACCCAAAGCCTTCCTTTGGAAGCAGCATCGAAGTGCTGTTCGTGCCATGCTGGAAACTTCTTGGAAAGCATAGCAGTCGCTGGGAAATTAGAGTCGGATCTGAGGGCTTTTGTTGCTGCGTGATTTATCCTAGTATATGCAGCACGATGGGAGAAACACGCATAGAGCGAAAGCCTCTTTCCCCTGGCCTCCCCTCTGGGAAAGCACAGCATTCTTTGGGAAATCAGAGTCCGGTCTGAGGGATGCTCCTGTTTGCCTGAGCTGGTCTCCTCAGCACGGTGTAATAAACCCGCATGGAGCGAAATCCTCTATGCCTGGGCATCCCCTCTGCCTGAGAGAGAAGCGCGGTTGCGCCTGTGGAGAAAGCCTTAAGGAAAGGAACACGTTTTTCACTGCGGTCCCCAGGAGCATGTCTGTGGAAGGTGCAGCACACTGCCCGTGGAGAAGAGCAGGAGCCGTTGGCCTTCTGGTCTGGAAAGGGTTGCGAAGCAGGAGAGCCGACCCTGGCATGCACAGTGGCCGGTGGAAATACAAGTGTCACCCGCTCCCAGTGCAGAGAGACAGAAGCGTGGCTGCTAAGGAGACAGGAGGGGATGAGTAGGGCAGGGCGCATGCTCAACTCTAAGGAAGGAGTCTGGGCAGAAAGCATGCCTCTCCTGAACCTCTGGGTCCAAGGAGACAGCAGCTCCTTGGCCACCTGTCCCTGGGGCAGACATGCGCTAGCCACCAGGCGCCTACACTCAACTCGCAGAAACTGCTCCCGAAAATGACGGGGAGGCAGGTGCCGTCTTCCTCCAGGATGTGGAAGCTCGGAGGAGGCACAGGGTTTAAGGGGAAGGACTGGGCACAGTCCCCCAAAGCTCCCTAATCTGTGCACGGTCCATGTGCAGGGATCCTGTCGCCTCCTCTCTCCTGTGGTGAAGGCCCTGGCCTAGACCCCGAGGCTGCTCTTTGCCCTAGCATCCCCTCTGCGTGAGAGAGAAGCAAAGTGAGTGGAAGGCGCAGCAAACTGCCCCCGGGGATGAGAAGGAGCCCTTGGCCTTGGGGTCGGGAAACGCTCGGGAAGAAAGATAGCATGCCGTGGCACGAACAGCTGGGCGGTTGCAAGACAAGTGTAACCCGCTCCCTGTGCGGAGAGATGGAAGCCTGGCTGCTTAGGAGACATGAGGGGACGACTAGGGCAGAGGCGCGTGCTCCACTCTTAGGAAGGAATCTGGGCAGAGAGCATGCCTGTCCTGAGCCTCTGGTCCCAAGGAGACAGCATCTCCTTGGCCACCTGTCCCTGGGGCAGATATGCGCTAGCCACCAGACGCCTACGCTGCACTCGAAGAAACAGCTCCCTGAAATGACGGGGAGGCACGTGCCGTCTTCCTCCAGGATGTGGAAGCTCGGAGGAAGCACAGGGTTTAAGGGGAAGGATAGGGCACAGTCCCCCAAAGCTCCCTAATCTGTGCACGGGCCGTGTGCAGGGATCCTGTCGCCTCCTCTCTCCTGTGGAGAAGGCACTGGCCTAGACCCCGAGTCTGCCTGAGAGCCGGAGCAAAAGGCAAAGCCTAACCTACCCCTGGAGATGGTCATAGGCATAGAGTGCCATGCTCGGCCAAACACGCTCCTGCAAGGGTGTGACTGTGTCTGCTTAGTTCGGCATAGCAAGGTGAATCCCGGCCCTGACCTTGGAGCCCGGGAGAGAAAGTCCCATGAGGCACCAGCTCTCTCGCAGCTCTTCTTCACTACTGCAAAGAGTGAACACCCAAAGCCTTCCTGAGGAAGCAGCATCGAAGTGCTGTTCGTGCCATGCTGGAACCTTCTTGGAAAGCATAGCAGTCGCTGGGAAATTAGAGTCGGATCTGAAGGCTGTTGTTGCTGCGTAATTTATCCTAGTATATGCAGCACGATGAGAGAAACCTGCATAGAGCGAAAGCCTCTTTCCCCTGGCCTCCTCTCTGGGAAAGCACAGCATTCTTTGGGAAATCAGAGTCCGGTCTGAGGGATGCTCCTGTTTGCCTGAGATGGTCTCCTCAGCACGGTGAATAAACCCGCATGGAGCGAAATCCTCTATGCCTGGGCATCCCCTCTGCCTGAGAGAGAAGCGCGGTTGCGCCTGTGGAAAAAGCCTTAAGGAAAGGAACACGTTTTTCACTGAGGTCCTCAGGAGCATGTCTGTGGAATGTGCAGCACACTGCAAGTGGAGAAGAGCAGGAGCCGTTGGCCTTCTGGTCTGGAAAGGGTTGCGAAGCAGGAGAGCCGGCCCTGGCATGCACAGTGGCCGGTGGAAATACAAGTGTCACCCGCTCCCAGTGCAGAGAGACAGAAGCCTGGCTGCTAAGGAGACAGGAGGGGATGAGTAGGGCAGGGCGCATGCTCAACTCTAAGGAAGGAGTCTGGGCAGAAAGCATGCCTCTCCTGAACCTCTGGGTCCAAGGAGACAGCATCTCCATGGCCACCTGTCCCTGGGGCAGATATGCGCTAGCCACCAGACGCCTACGCTGAACTCGAAGAAACAGCTCCCTGAAATGACGGGGAGGCAGGTGCCGTCTTCCTCCAGGATGTGGAAGCTCGGAGGAAGCACAGGGTTTAAGGGGAAGGATTGGACACAGTCCCCCAAAGCTCCCTAATCTGTGCATGGGCCGTGTTCAGGGATCCTGTCGCCTCCTCTCTCCTGTGGTGAAGGCAATGGCCTAGACCCCGAGTCTGCCTGAGAGCCGGAGCAAAAGTCAAAGCCTAACCTACCCCTGGAGATGGTCATAGGCATAGAGTGCCATGCTCGGCCAAGCACGCTCCTGCAAGGGTGTGACTGTGTCTGCTTAGTTCGGCATAGCAAGGTGAATCCCGGTCGAAACCTCGGACCCCGGGAAAGAAAGTCCCAAGAGGCACCAGCTCTCTCGCGGCTCTTCTTCACTACCGCGAAGACTGAACACCCAAAGCCTTCCTGAGGAAGCAGCATCGAAGAGCTGTTCGTGCCATGCTGGAAACCTCTTGGAAAGCATAGCAGTAGCTGGGAAATTAGAGTCGGATCTGAAGGCTGTTGTTGCTGCGTGATTTATCCTAGTATATTCAGCACGATGGGAGAAACCCGCATAGAGCGAAAGCCTCTTTCCCCTGGCCTCCCCTCTGGGAAATCACAGCATTCTTTGGGAAATCAGAGTCCGGTCTGAGGGATGCTCCTGTTTGCCTGAGCTGGTCTCGTCAGCACGATGTAATAAACCCGCATGGAGCGAAATCCTCTATGCCTGGGCATCCCCTCTGCCTGAGAGAGAAGCGCGGTTGCGCCTGTGGAATAAGCCTTAAGGAAAGGAACACGTTTTTCACTGCGGTCCTCAGGAGCATGTCTGTGGAATGTGCAGCACACTGCCCGTGGAGAAGAGCAGGAGCTGTTGGCCTTCTGGTCTGGAAAGGGTTGCGAAGCAGGAGAGCCGGCCCTGGCATGCACAGTGGCCGGTGGAAATACAAGTGTCACCCGCTCCCAGTGCAGAGAGACAGAAGCCTGGCTGCTAAGGAGACAGGAGGGGATGAGTAGGGCAGGGCGCATGCTCCACTCATAGGAAGGAGTCTGGGCAGAGAGCATGCCTGTCCTGAGCTCTGGTAGCAAGGAGACAGCATCTCCTTGGCCACCTGTCCCTGGGGCAGATATGCGCTAGCCACCAGACGCCTACGCTGAACTCGAAGAAACAGCTCCCAGAAAAGACGGGGAGTCAGATGCAGTCTTCCTCCAGGATGTGGAAGCTTGGAGGAGCCACGGGGTTTAAGAGGAACGAGTGGGCACAGTCCCCCAAATCTCCCTAATCTGTGCACGGGCCGTGTGCAGGGATCCTGTCGCCTCCTCTCTCCTCTGGTGAAGGCACTGGCCTAGACCCCGAGTCTGCCTGAGAGCCAGAGCAAAAGGCAAAGCCTAACCTACCCCTGGAGATGGTCATAGGCATAGAGTGCCATGCTCGGCCTAGCAGGCTCCTGCAAGGGTGTGACTGTGTCTGCTTAGTTCAGCATAGCAAAGTGAATCCCAGCCGTAACCTCGTAGCCCGGGAGAGGAAGTCCCAAGAGGCACCAGCTCTCTCGCGGCTCTTCTTCACTACCGCGAAGACTGAATACCCAAAGCCTTCCTGAGGAAGCAGCATCGAAGTGCTGTTCGTGCCATGCTGGAAACCTCTTGGAAAGCATAGCAGTCGCTGGGATATTAGAGTCGGATCTGAAGGCTGTTGTTGCTGCGTGATTTATCCTAGTATATGCAGCACGATGGGAGAAACCCGCATAGAGCGAAAGCCTCTTTCCCCTGGCCTCCCCTCTGGGAAAGCACAGCATTCTTTGGGAAATCAGAGTCCGGTCTGGGGTATGCTCCTGTTTGCCTGAGCTGGTCTCCTCAGCACGGTGAATAAACCCGCATGGAGCGAAATTCTCTATGCCTGGGCATCCCCTCTGCCTGAGAGAGAAGCGCGGTTGCGCCTGTGGAAAAAGCCTTAAGGAAAGGAACACGTTTTTCACTGCGGTCCTCAGGAGCATGTCTGTGGAAGGTGCAGCACAATGCCCGTGGAGAAGAGCAGGAGCCGTTGGCCTTCTGGTCTGGAAAGGGTTACGAAGCAGGAGAGCCGGCCCTGGCATGCACAGTGGCCGGTGGAAATACAAGTGTCACCCTCTCCCAGTGCAGAGAGACAGAAGCCTGGCTGCTAAGGAGACAGGAGGGAATGAGTAGGGCAGGGCGCATGCTCAACTCTAAGGAAGGAGTCTGGGCAGAAAGCATGACTCTCCTGAACCTCTGGGTCCAAGGAGACAGCATCTCCTTGGCCACCTGTCCCTGGGGGAGATATGCGCTAGCCACCAGACGCCTTCGCTGAACTGAAGAAACAACTCCCTGAAATGACGGGGAGGCAGGTGCCGTCTTCCTCCAGGATGTGGAAGCTCGGAGGAAGCACAGGTTTTAAGGGGAAGGATTGGGCACAGTCTCCCAAAGCTCCCTAATCTGTGCACGGGCCGTGTGCAGGGATCCTGTCGCCTCCACTCTCCTGTGGTGAAGGCACTGGCCTAGACCCCGAGTCTGCCTGAGAGCCGGAACAAAAGGCAAAGCCTAACCTACCCCTGGAGATGGTCATAGGCATAGAGTGCCATGCTCGGCCAAGCACGCTCCTGCAAGGGTGTGACTGTGTCTGCTTAGTTCGGCATAGCAAGGTGAATCCCGGCCGTAACCTCGGAGCCCGGGAGAGCAAGTCCCAAAAGGCACCAGCTCTCTCGCGGCTCTTCTTCACTACCGCGAAGACTGAACACCCAAAGCCTTCCTGAGGAAGCAGCATCGAAGTGCTGTTCGTGCCATGCTGGAAACCTCTTGGAAAGCATAGCAGTAGCTGGGAAATTAGAGTCGGATCTGAAGGCTGTTGTTGCTGCGTGATTTATCCTAGTATATGCAGCACGATGGGAGAAACCCGCATAGAGCGAAAGCCTCTTTCCCCTGGCCTCCCCTCTGGGAAAGCACAGCATTCTTTGGGAAATCAGAGTCTAGTCTGAGGGATGCTCCTGTTTGCCTGAGCTGGTCTCCTCAGCACGGTGTAATAAACCCGCATGGAGCGAAGTGCTCTATGCCTGGGCATCCCCTCTGCCTGAGAGAGAAGCGCGGATGCGCCTGTGGAGAAAGCCTTAAGGAAAGGAACACGTTTTTCACTGCGGTCCTCAGGAGCATGTCTCTGGAATGTGCAGCACACTGCCCGTGGAGAAGAGCAGGAGCCGTTGGCCTTCTGGTCTGGAAAGGGTTGCGAAGCAGGAGAGCCGGCCCTGGCATGCACAGTGGCCGGTGGAAATACACGTGTCACCCGCTCCCAGTGCAGAGAGACAGAAGCCTGGCTGCTAAGGAGACAGGAGGGGATGAGTAGGGCAGGGCGCATGCTCCACTCTTAGGAAGGAGTCTTGGCAGAAAGCATGCTTCTCCTGAACCTCTGGGTCCAAGGAGACAGCAGCTCCTTGGCCACCTGTCCCTGGGGCAGACATGCTCTAGCCTCCAGGCGCCTACACTCAACTCGCAGAAACTGCTCCAGAAAATGACGGGGAGGCAGATGCCGTCTTCCTCCAGGATGTGGAAGCTCGGAGGAGGCACAGGGTTTAAGGGGAAGGACTGGGCACAGTCCTCCAAAGCTCCCTAATCTGTGCACGGTCCATGGGCAGGGATCCTGTCGCCTCCTCTCTCCTGTGGTGAAGGCCCTGGCCTAGACCCCGAGGCTGCTCTTTGCCCTAGCATCCCCTCTGCGTGAGAGACAAGCCAAGTCTGAGGAAGGCGCAGCACACCGCCCCCGGAGATGAGAAGGAGCCCTTGGCCTTGGGGTCGGGAAACGCTCGGGAAGAAAGATAGCATGCCGTGGCACGAACAGCTGGGCGGTGGCAAGACAAGTGTAACCCGCTCCCTGTGCGGAGAGATGGAAGCCTGGCTGCTTAGGAGACATGAGGGGACGACTAGGGCAGAGGCGCGTGCTCCACTCTTAGGAAGGAATCTGGGCAGAGAGCATGCCTGTCCTGAGCCTCTGGTCCCAAGGAGACAGCATCTCCTTGGCCACCTGTCCCTGGGGCAGATATGCGCTAGCCACCAGAAGCCTACGCTGAACTCGAAGAAACAGCTCCCAGAAAAGACGGGGAGTCAGATGCCGTCTTCCTCCAGGATGTGGAAGCTTGGAGGAGCCACGGGGTTTAAGAGGAACGAGTGGGCACAGTCCCCTAAATCTCCCTAATCTGTGCACGGGCCGTGTGCAGCAATCCTGTCGCCTCCTCTCTCCTGTGGTGAAGGCACTGGCCTAGACCCCGAGTCTGCCTGAGAGCCGGAGCAAAAGGCAAAGCCTAACCTACCCCTGGAGATGGTCATAGGCATAGAGTGCCATGCTCGGCCAAGCACGCTCCTGCAAGGGTGTGACTGTGTCTGCTTAGTTCGGCATAGCAAGGTGAATCCCGGCCGTAACCTCGGAGCCCGGGAGAGCAAGTCCCAAGAGGCACCAGCTCTTTCGCGGCTCTTCGTCACTACCACGAAGAATGAACACCCAAAGCCTTCCTGAGGAAGCATCATCGAAGTGCTGTTCGTGCCATGCTGGAAACCTCTTGGAAAGCATAGCAGTAGCTGGGAAATTAGAGTCGGATCTGAAGGCTGTTGTTGCTGCGTGATTTATCCTAGTATATGCAGCACGATGGGAGAAACCCGCATAGAGCGAAAGCCTCTTTCCCCTGGCCTCCCCTCTGGGAAAGCACAGCATTCTTTGGGAAATCAGAGTCTAGTCTGAGGGATGCTCCTGTTTGCCTGAGCTGGTCTCCTCAGCACGGTGTAATAAACCCGCATGGAGCGAAATGCTCTAGGCCTGGGCATCCCCTCTGCCTGAGAGAGAAGCGCGGTTGCGCCTGTGGAAAAAGCCTTGAGGAAAGGAACACGTTTTTCACTGCGGTCCTCAGGAGCATGTCTCTGGAATGTGCAGCACACTGCCCGTGGAGAAGAGCAGGAGCCGTTGGCCTTCTGGTCTGGAAAGGGTTGCGAAGCAGGAGAGCCGGCCCTGGCATGCACAGTGGCCGGTGGAAATACACGTGTCACCCGCTCCCAGTGCAGAGAGACAGAAGCCTGGCTGCTAAGGAGACAGGAGGGGATGAGTAGGGCAGGGGGCATGCTCCACTCATAGGAAGGAGTCTGGGTAGAAAGCATGCCTCTCCTGAACCTCTGGGTCCAAGGAGACAGCAGCTCCTTGGCCACCTGTCCCTGGGGCAGACATGCGCTAGCCACCAGGCGCCTACTCTCAACTCGCAGAAACTGCTCCCGAAAATGACGTGGAGACAGGTGCCGTCTTCCTCCAGAATGTGGAAGTTCAGAGGAAGCACAGGGTTTAAGGGGAAGGATTGGGAACAGTCCCCCAAAGCTCCCTAATCTGTGAACGGGCCATGTGCAGGATCCTGTCGCCTCCTCTCTCCTGTGGTGAAGGCACTGGCCTAGACCCCGAGTCTGTCTGAGAGCCGGAGCAAAAGGCGAAGCCTTACCTACCCCTGCAGATGGTCATAGACATAGAGTGCCATGCTCGGCCAAGCACGCTCCTGCAAGGGTGTGACTGTGTCTGCTTAGTTCGGCATAGCAAGGTGAATCCCGGCCGTAACCTCGGAGCCCGGGAGAGCAAGTCCCAAAAGGCACCAGCTCTCTCGCGGCTCTTCTTCACTACCGCGAAGACTGAACACCCAAAGCCTTCCTGAGGAAGCAGCATCGAAGTGCTGTTCGTGCCATGCTGGAAACCTCTTGGAAAGCATAGCAGTAGCTGGGAAATTAGAGTCGGATCTGAAGGCTGTTGTTGCTGCCTGATTTATCCTAGTATATGCAGCACGATGAGAGAAACCTGCATAGAGCGAAAGCCTCTTTCCCCTGGCCTCCCCTCTGGGAAAGCACAGCACTCTTTGGGAAATCAGAGTCCGGTCTGAGGGATGCTCCTGTTTGCCTGAGATGGTCTCCTCAGCACGGTGAATAAACCCGCATGGAGCGAAATCCTCTATGCCTGGGCATCCCCTCTGCCTGAGAGAGAAGCGCGGTTGCACCTGTGGAAAAAGCCTTAAGGAAAGGAACACGTTTTTCACTGAGGTCCTCAGGAGCATGTCTGTGGAATGTGCAGCACACTGCCCGTGGAGAAGAGCAGGAGCCGTTGGCCTTCTGGTCTGGAAAGGGTTGCGAAGCAGGAGAGCCGGCCCTGGCATGCACAGTGGCCGGTGGAAATACAAGTGTCACCCGCTCCCAGTGCAGAGAGACAGAAGCCTGGCTGCTAAGGAGACAGGAGGGGATGAGTAGGGCAGGGCGCATGCTCAACTCTAAGGAAGGAGTCTGGGCAGAAAGCATGCCTCTCCTGAACCTCTGGTTCCAAGGAGACAGCATCTCCTTGGCCACCTGTCCCTGGGGCAGATATGCGCTAGCCACCAGACGCCTACGCTGAACTCGAAGAAACAGCTCCCTGAAATGACGGGGAGGCAGGTGCCGTCTTCCTCCAGGATGTGGAAGCTCGGAGGAAGCACAGGGTTTAAGGGGAAGGATTGGGCACAGTCCCCCAAAGCTCCCTAATCTGTGCATGGGCCGTGTTCAGGGATCCTGTCGCCTCCTCTCTCCTGTGGTGAAGGCACTGGCCTAGACCCCGAGTCTGCCTGAGAGATGGAGCAAAAGTCAAAGCCTAACCTACCCCTGGAGATGGTCATAGGCATAGAGTGCCATGCTCGGCCAAGCACGCTCCTGCAAGGGTGTGACTGTGTCTGCTTAGTTCGGCATAGCAAGGTGAATCCCGGTCGAAACCTCGGAGCCCGGGAAAGAAAGTCCCAAGAGGCACCAGCTCTCTCGCGGCTCTTCTTCACTACCGCGAAGACTGAACACCCAAAGCCTTCCTGAGTAAGCAGCATAGAAGAGCTGTTCGTGCCATGCTGGAAACCTCTTGGAAAGCATAGCAGTAGCTGGGAAATTAGAGTCGGATCTGAAGGCTGTTGTTGCTGCGTGATTTATCCTAGTATATTCAGCACGATGGGAGAAACCCGCATAGAGCGAAAGCCTCTTTCCCCTGGCCTCCCCTCTGGGAAATCACAGCATTCTTTGGGAAATCAGAGTCCGGTCTGAGGGATGCTCCTTTTTGCCTGAGCTGGTCTCGTCAGCACGATGTAATAAACCCGCATGGAGCGAAATTCTCTATGCCTGGGCATCCCCTCTGCCTGAGAGAGAAGCGCGGTTGCGCCTGTGGAAAAAGCCTTAAGGAAAGGAACACGTTTTTCACTGCGGTCCTCAGGAGCATGTCTGTGGAATGTGCAGCACACTGCCCGTGGAGAAGAGCAGGAGCCGTTGGCCTTCTGGTCTGGAAAGGGTTGCGAAGCAGGAGAGCCGGCCCTGGCATGCACAGTGGCCGGTGGAAATACAAGTGTCACCCGCTCCCAGTGCAGAGAGACAGAAGCCTGGCTGCTAAGGAGACAGGAGGGGATGAGTAGGGCAGGGCGCATGCTCAACTCTAAGGAAGGAGTCTGGGCAGAAAGCATGCCTCTCCTGAACCTCTGGGTCCAAGGAGACAGCATCTCCTTGGCAACCTGTCCCTGGGGGAGATATGCGCTAGCCACCAGACGCCTTCGCTGAACTGAAGAAACAACTCCCTGAAATGACGGGGAGGCAGGTGCCGTCTTCCTCCAGGATGTGGAAGCTCGGAGGAAGCACAGGTTTTAAGGGGAAGGATTGGGCACAGTCTCCCAAAGCTCCCTAATCTGTGCACGGGCCGTGTGCAGGGATCCTGTCGCCTCCTCTCTCCTGTGGTGAAGGCACTGGCCTAGACCCCGAGTCTGCCTGAGAGCCGGAACAAAAGGCAAAGCCTAACCTACCCCTGGAGATGGTCATAGGCATAGAGTGCCATGCTCGACCAAGCACGCTCCTGCAAGGGTGTGACTGTGTCCGCTTAGTTCGGCATAGCAAGGTGAATCCCGGCCGTAACCTCGGAGCCCGGGAGAGCAAGTCCCAAAAGGCACCAGCTCTCTCGCGGCTCTTCACTACCGCGAAGACTGAACACCCAAAGCCTTCCTGAGGAAGCAGCATCGAAGTGCTGTTCGTGCCATGCTGGAAACCTCTTGGAAAGCATGGCAGTAGCTGGGAAATTAGAGTCGGATCTGAAGGCTTTTGTTGCTGCGTGATTTATCCTAGTATATGCAGCACGATGGGAGAAACCCGCATAGAGCGAAAGCCTCTTTCCCCTGGCCTCCCCTCTGGGAAAGCACAGCATTCTTTGGGAAATCAGAGTCCGGTCTGAGGGATGCTCCTGTTTGCCTGAGCTGGTCTCCTCAGCACGGTGTAATAAACCCGCATGGAGCGAAGTGCTCTATGCCTGGGCATCCCCTCTGCCTGAGAGAGAAGCGCGGATGCGCCTGTGGAGAAAGCCTTAAGGAAAGGAACACGTTTTTCACTGCGGTCCTCAGGAGCATGTCTCTGGAATGTGCAGCACACTGCCCGTGGAGAAGAGCAGGAGCCGTTGGCCTTCTGGTCTGGAAAGGGTTGCGAAGCAGGAGAGCCGGCCCTGGCATGCACAGTGGCCGGTGGAAATACACGTGTCACCCGCTCCCAGTGCAGAGAGACAGAAGCCTGGCTGCTAAGGAGACAGGAGGGGATGAGTAGGGCAGGGCGCATGCTCCACTCTTAGGAAGGAGTCTTGGCCGAAAGCATGCTTCTCCTGAACCTCTGGGTCCAAGGAGACAGCAGCTCCTTGGCCACCTGTCCCTGGGGCAGACATGCTCTAGCCTCCAGGCGCCTACACTCAACTCGCAGAAACTGCTCCAGAAAATGACGGGGAGGCAGGTGCCGTCTTCCTCCAGGATGTGGAAGCTCGGAGGAGGCACAGGGTTTAAGGGCAAGGACTGGGCACAGTCCCCCAAAGCTCCCTAATCTGTGCACGGTCCATGGGCAGGGATCCTGTCGCCTCCTCTCTCCTGTGGTGAAGGCCCTGGCCTAGACCCCGAGGCTGCTCTTTGCCCTAGCATCCCATCTGCGTGAGAGACAAGCCAAGTCTGAGGAAGGCGCAGCACACCGCCCCCGGAGATGAGAAGGAGCCCTTGGCCTTGGGGTCGGGAAACGCTCGGGAAGCAAGATAGCATGCCGTGGCACGAACAGCTGGGCGGTGGCAAGACAAGTGTAACCCGCTCCCTGTGCCGAGAGATGGAAGCCTGGCTGCTTAGGAGACATGAGGGGACGACTAGGGCAGAGGCGCGTGCTCCACTCTTAGGAAGGAATCTGGGCAGAGAGCATGCCTGTCCTGAGCCTCTGGTCCCAAGGAGACAGCATCTCCTTGGCCACCTGTCCCTGGGGCAGATATGCGCTAGCCACCAGACGCCTACGCTGAACTCGAAGAAACAGCTCCCAGAAAAGACGGGGAGTCAGATGCCGTCTTCCTCCAGGATGTGGAAGCTTGGAGGAGCCACGGGGTTTAAGAGGAACGAGTGGGCACAGTCCCCTAAATCTCCCTAATCTGTGCACGGGCCGTGTGCAGCAATCCTGTCGCCTCCTCTCTCCTGTGGTGAAGGCACTGGCCTAGACCCCGAGTCTGCCTGAGAGCCGGAGCAAAAGGCAAAGCCTAACCTACCCCTGGAGATGGTCATAGGCATAGAGTGCCATGCTCGGCCAAGCACGCTCCTGCAAGGGTGTGACTGTGTCTGCTTAGTTCGGCATAGCAAGGTGAATCCCGGCCGTAACCTCGGAGCCCGGGAGAGCAAGTCCCAAGAGGCACCAGCTCTCTCGCGGCTCTTCGTCACTACCGCGAAGAATGAACACCCAAAGCCTTCCTGAGGAAGCATCATCGAAGTGCTGTTCGTGCCATGCTGGAAACCTCTTGGAAAGCATAGTAGTAGCTGGGAAATTAGAGTCGGATCTGAAGGCTGTTGTTGCTGCGTGATTTATCCTAGTATATGCAGCACGATGGGAGAAACCCGCATAGAGCGAAAGCCTCTTTCCCCTGGCCTCCCCTCTGGGAAAGCACAGCATTCTTTGGGAAATCAGAGTCTAGTCTGAGGGATGCTCCTGTTTGCCTGAGCTGGTCTCCTCAGCACGGTGTAATAAACCCGCATGGAGCGAAATGCTCTAGGCCTGGGCATCCCCTCTGCCTGAGAGAGAAGCGCGGTTGCGCCTGTGGAAAAAGCCTTGAGGAAAGGAACACGTTTTTCACTGCGGTCCTCAGGAGCATGTCTCTGGAATGTGCAGCACACTGCCCGTGGAGAAGAGCAGGAGCCGTTGGCCTTCTGGTCTGGAAAGGGTTGCGAAGCAGGAGAGCCGGCCCTGGCATGCACAGTGGCCGGTGGAAATACACGTGTCACCCGCTCCCAGTGCAGAGAGACAGAAGCCTGGCTGCTAAGGAGACAGGAGGGGATGAGTAGGGCAGGGGGCATGCTCCACTCATAGGAAGGAGTCTGGGTAGAAAGCATGCCTCTCCTGAACCTCTGGGTCCAAGGAGACAGCAGCTCGTTGGCCACCTGTCCCTGGGGCAGACATGCGCTAGCCACCAGGCGCCTACTCTCAACTCGCAGAAACTGCTCCCGAAAATGACGTGGAGACAGGTGCCGTCTTCCTCCAGAATGTGGAAGTTCAGAGGAAGCACAGGGTTTAAGGGGAAGGATTGGGAACAGTCCCCCAAAGCTCCCTAATCTGTGAACGGGCCATGTGCAGGATCCTGTCGCCTCCTCTCTCCTGTGGTGAAGGCACTGGCCTAGACCCCGAGTCTGTCTGAGAGCCGGAGCAAAAGGCGAAGCCTTACCTACCCCTGCAGATGGTCATAGACATAGAGTGCCATGCTCGGCCAAGCACGCTCCTGCAAGGGTGTGACTGTGTCTGCTTAGTTCGGCATAGCAAGGTGAATCCCGGCCGTAACCTCGGAGCCCGGGAGAGCAAGTCCCAAAAGGCACCAGCTCTCTCGCGGCTCTTCTTCACTACCGCAAAGACTGAACACCCAAAGCCTTCCTGAGGAAGCAGCATCGAAGTGCTGTTCGTGCCATGCTGGAAACCTCTTGGAAAGCATAGCAGTAGCTGGGAAATTAGAGTCGGATCTGAAGGCTGTTGTTGCTGCGTGATTTATCCTAGTATATGCAGCACGATGGGAGAAACCCGCATAGAGCGAAAGCCTCTTTCCCCTGGCCTCCCCTCTGGGAAAGCACAGCATTCTTTGGGAAATCAGAGTCTAGTCTGAGGGATGCTCCTGTTTGCCTGAGCTGGTCTCCTCAGCACGGTGTAATAAACCCGCATGGAGCGAAGTGCTCTATGCCTGGGCATCCCCTCTGCCTGAGAGAGAAGCGCGGATGCGCCTGTGGAGAAAGCCTTAAGGAAAGGAACACGTTTTTCACTGCGGTCCTCAGGAGCATGTCTCTGGAATGTGCAGCACACTGCCCGTGGAGAAGAGCAGGAGCCGTTGGCCTTCTGGTCTGGAAAGGGTTGCGAAGCAGGAGAGCCGGCCCTGGCATGCACAGTGGCCGGTGGAAATACACGTGTCACCCGCTCCCAGTGCAGAGAGACAGAAGCCTGGCTGCTAAGGAGACAGGAGGGGATGAGTAGGGCAGGGCGCATGCTCCACTCTTAGGAAGGAGTCTTGGCCGAAAGCATGCTTCTCCTGAACCTCTGGGTCCAAGGAGACAGCAGCTCCTTGGCCACCTGTCCCTGGGGCAGACATGCTCTAGCCTCCAGGCGCCTACACTCAACTCGCAGAAACTGCTCCAGAAAATGACGGGGAGGCAGATGCCGTCTTCCTCCAGGATGTGGAAGCTCGGAGGAGGCACAGGGTTTAAGGGGAAGGACTGGGCACAGTCCCCCAAAGCTCCCTAATCTGTGCACGGTCCATGGGCAGGGATCCTGTCGCCTCCTCTCTCCTGTGGTGAAGGCCCTGGCCTAGACCCCGAGGCTGCTCTTTGCCCTAGCATCCCCTCTGCGTGAGAGACAAGCCAAGTCTGAGGAAGGCGCAGCACACCGCCCCCGGAGATGTGAAGGAGCCCTTGGCCTTGGGGTCGGGAAACGCTCGGGAAGAAAGATAGCATGCCGTGGCACGAACAGCTGGGCGGTGGCAAGACAAGTGTAACCCGCTCCCTGTGCGGAGAGATGGAAGCCTGGCTGCTTAGGAGACATGAGGGGACGACTAGGGCAGAGGCGCGTGCTCCACTCTTAGGAAGGAATCTGGGCAGAGAGCATGCCTGTCCTGAGCCTCTGGTCCCAAGGAGACAGCATCTCCTTGGCCACCTGTCCCTGGGGCAGATATGCGCTAGCCACCAGACGCCTACGCTGAACTCGAAGAAACAGCTCCCAGAAAAGACGGGGAGTCAGATGCCGTCTTCCTCCAGGATGTGGAAGCTTGGAGGAGCCACGGGGTTTAAGAGGAACGAGTGGGCACAGTCCCCTAAATCTCCCTAATCTGTGCACGGGCCGTGTGCAGCAATCCTGTCGCCTCCTCTCTCCTGTGGTGAAGGCACTGGCCTAGACCCCGAGTCTGCCTGAGAGCCGGAGCAAAAGGCAAAGCCTAACCTACCCCTGGAGATGGTCATAGGCATAGAGTGCCATGCTCGGCCAAGCACGCTCCTGCAAGGGTGTGACTGTGTCTGCTTAGTTCGGCATAGCAAGGTGAATCCCGGCCGTAACCTCGGAGCCCGGGAGAGCACGTCCCAAGAGGCACCAGCTCTCTCGCGGCTCTTCGTCACTACCGCGAAGAATGAACACCCAAAGCCTTCCTGAGGAAGCATCATCGAAGTGCTGTTCGTGCCATGCTGGAAACCTCTTGGAAAGCATAGCAGTAGCTGGGAAATTAGAGTCGGATCTGAAGGCTGTTGTTGCTGCGTGATTTATCCTAGTATATGCAGCACGATGGGAGAAACCCGCATAGAGCGAAAGCCTCTTTCCCCTGGCCTCCCCTCTGGGAAAGCACAGCATTCTTTGGGAAATCAGAGTCTAGTCTGAGGGATGCTCCTGTTTGCCTGAGCTGGTCTCCTCAGCACGGTGTAATAAACCCGCATGGAGCGAAATGCTCTATGCCTGGGCATCCCCTCTGCCTGAGAGAGAAGCGCGGTTGCGCCTGTGGAAAAAGCCTTGAGGAAAGGAACACGTTTTTCACTGCGGTCCTCAGGAGCATGTCTCTGGAATGTGCAGCACACTGCCCGTGGAGAAGAGCAGGAGCCGTTGGCCTTCTGGTCTGGAAAGGGTTGCGAAGCAGGAGAGCCGGCCCTGGCATGCACAGTGGCCGGTGGAAATACACGTGTCACCCGCTCCCAGTGCAGAGAGACAGAAGCCTGGCTGCTAAGGAGACAGGAGGGGATGAGTAGGGCAGGGGGCATGCTCCACTCATAGGAAGGAATCTGGGTAGAAAGCATGCCTCTCCTGAACCTCTGGGTCCAAGGAGACAGCAGCTCCTTGGCCACCTGTCCCTGGGGCAGACATGCGCTAGCCACCAGGCGCCTACTCTCAACTCGCAGAAAGTGCTCCCGAAAATGACGTGGAGACAGGTGCCGTCTTCCTCCAGAATGTGGAAGTTCAGAGGAAGCACAGGGTTTAAGGGGAAGGATTGGGAACAGTCCCCCTAAGCTCCCTAATCTGTGAACGGGCCATGTGCAGGATCCTGTCGCCTCCTCTCTCCTGTGGTGAAGGCACTGGCCTAGACCCCGAGTCTGTCTGAGAGCCGGAGCAAAAGGCGAAGCCTTACCTACCCCTGCAGATGGTCATAGACATAGAGTGCCATGCTCGGTCAAGCACGCTCCTGCAAGGGTGTGACTGTGTCTGCTTAGTTCGGCATAGCAAGGTAAATCCCGGCCGTAACCTCGGAGCCCGGCAGAGCAAGTCCCAAGAGGCACCAGCTCTCTCGCGGTTCTTCTTCACTGCCGCGCAGACTGAACACCCAAAGCCTTCCTTTGGAAGCAGCATCGAAGTGCTGTTCGTGCCATGCTGGAAACCTCTTGGAAAGCATAGCAGTCGCTGGGAAATTAGAGTCGGATCTGAGGGCTTTTGTTGCTGCGTGATTTATCCTAGTATATGCAGCACGATGGGAGAAACACGCATAGAGCGAAAGCCTCTTTCCCCTGGACTCCCCTCTGGGAAAGCACAGCATTCTTTGGGAAATCAGAGTCCGGTCTGTGGGATGCTCCTGTTTGCCTGAGCTGGTCTCCTCAGCACGGTGTAATAAACCCGCATGGAGCGAAATCCTCTATGCCTGGGCATCCCCTCTGTCTGAGAGAGAAGCGCAGTTGCGCCTGTGGAGAAAGCCTTAAGGAAAGGAACACGTTTTTCACTGCTTTCCCCAGGAGCATGTCTGTGGAAGGTGCAGCAGACTGCCCGGGGAGAAGAGCAGGAGCCGTTGGCCTTCTGGTCTGGAAAGGGTTGCGAAGCAGGAGAGCCGACCCTGGCATGCACAGTGGCCGGTGGAAATACAAGTGTCACCCGCTCCCAGTGCAGAGAGACAGAAGCGTGGCTGCTAAGGAGACAGGAGGGGATGAGTAGGGCAGGGCGCATGCTCAACTCTAAGGAAGGAGTCTGGGCAGAAAGCATGCCTCTCCTGAACCTCTGGGTCCAAGGAGACAGCAGCTCCTTGGCCACCTGTCCCTGGGGCAGACATGCGCTAGCCACCAGGCGCCTACACTCAACTCGCAGAAACTGCTCCCGAAAATGACGGGGAGGCAGGTGCCGTCTTCCTCCAGGATGTGGAAGCTCGGAGGAGGCACAGGGATTAAGGGGAAGGACTGGGCACAGTCCCCCAAAGCTCCCTAATCTGTGCACGGTCCATGTGCAGGGATCCTGTCGCCTCCTCTCTCCTGTGGTGTAGGCCCTGGACTGGACCCCGAGGCTGCTCTTTGCCCTAGCATCCCCTCTGCGTGAGAGAGAAGCAAAGTGAGTGGAAGGCGCAGCAAACTGCCCCCGGGGATGAGAAGGAGCCCTTGGCCTTGGGGTCGGGAAACGCTCGGGAAGAAAGATAGCATGCCGTGGCACGAACAGCTGGGCGGTTGCAAGACAAGTGTAACCCGCTCCCTGTGCGGAGAGATGGAAGCCTGGCTGCTTAGGAGACATGAGGGGACGACTAGGGCAGAGGCGCGTGCTCCACTCTTAGGAAGGAATCTGGGCAGAGAGCATGCCTGTCCTGAGCCTCTGGTCCCAAGGAGACAGCATCTCCTTGGCCACCTGTCCCTGGGGCAGATATGCGCTAGCCACCAGACGCCTACGCTGCACTCGAAGAAACAGCTCCCTGAAATGACGGGGAGGCACGTGCCGTCTTCCTCCAGGATGTGGAAGCTCGGAGGAAGCACAGGGTTTAAGGGGAAGGATAGGGCACAGTCCCCCAAAGCTCCCTAATCTGTGCACGGGCCGTGTGCAGGGATCCTGTCGCCTCCTCTCTCCTGTGGAGAAGGCACTGGCCTAGACCCCGAGTCTGCCTGAGAGCCGGAGTAAAAGGCAAAGCCTAACCTACCCCTGGAGATGGTCATAGACATAGAGTGCCATGCTCGGCCAAGCACGCTCCTGCAAGGGTGTGACTGTGTCTGCTTAGTTCGGCATAGCAAGGTGAATCCCGGCCCAAACCTCGGAGCCCGGGAGAGAAAGTCCCATGAGGCACCAGCTCTCTCGCAGCTCTTCTTCACTACTGCGAAGACTGAACACCCAAAGCCTTCCTGAGGAAGCAGCATCGAAGTGCTGTTCGTGCCATGCTGGAACCTTCTTGGAAAGCATAGCAGTCACCTGGAAATTAGAGTCGGATCTGAAGGCTGTTGTTGCTGCGTGATTTATCCTAGTATATGCAGCACGATGAGAGAAACCTGCATAGAGCGAAAGCCTCTTTCCCCTGGCCTCCCCTCTGGGAAAGCACAGCACTCTTTGGGAAATCAGAGTCCGGTCTGAGGGATGCTCCTGTTTGCCTGAGATGGTCTCCTCAGCACGGTGAATAAACCCGCATGGAGCGAAATCCTCTATGCCTGGGCATCCCCTCTGCCTGAGAGAGAAGCGCGGTTGCGCCTGTGGAAAAAGCCTTAAGGAAAGGAACACGTTTTTCACTGAGGTCCTCAGGAGCATGTCTGTGGAATGTGCAGCACACTGCCCGTGGAGAAGAGCAGGAGCCGTTGGCCTTCTGGTCTGGAAAGGGTTGCGAAGCAGGAGAGCCGGCCCTGGCATGCACAGTGGCCGGTGGAAATACAAGTGTCACCCGCTCCCAGTGCAGAGAGACAGAAGCCTGGCTGCTAAGGAGACAGGAGGGGATGAGTAGGGCAGGGCGCATGCTCAACTCTAAGGAAGGAGTCTGGGCAGAAAGCATGCCTCTCCTGAACCTCTGGTTCCAAGGAGACAGCATCTCCTTGGCCACCTGTCCCTGGGGCAGATATGCGCTAGCCACCAGACGCCTACGCTGAACTCGAAGAAACAGCTCCCTGAAATGACGGGGAGGCAGGTGCCGTCTTCCTCCAGGATGTGGAAGCTCGGAGGAAGCACAGGGTTTAAGGGGAAGGATTGGGCACAGTCCCCCAAAGCTCCCTAATCTGTGCATGGGCCGTGTTCAGGGATCCTGTCGCCTCCTCTCTCCTGTGGTGAAGGCACTGGCCTAGACCCCGAGTCTGCCTGAGAGATGGAGCAAAAGTCAAAGCCTAACCTACCCCTGGAGATGGTCATAGGCATAGAGTGCCATGCTCGGCCAAGCACGCTCCTGCAAGGGTGTGACTGTGTCTGCTTAGTTCGGCATAGCAAGGTGAATCCCGGTCGAAACCTCGGAGCCCGGGAAAGAAAGTCCCAAGAGGCACCAGCTCTCTCGCGGCTCTTCTTCACTACCGCGAAGACTGAACACCCAAAGCCTTCCTGAGGAAGCAGCATAGAAGAGCTGTTCGTGCCATGCTGGAAACCTCTTGGAAAGCATAGCAGTAGCTGGGAAATTAGAGTCGGATCTGAAGGCTGTTGTTGCTGCGTGATTTATCCTAGTATATTCAGCACGATGGGAGAAACACGCATAGAGCGAAAGCCTCTTTCCCCTGGACTCCCCTCTGGGAAATCACAGCATTCTTTGGGAAATCAGAGTCCGGTCTGAGGGATGCTCCTGTTTGCCTGAGCTGGTCTCGTCAGCACGATGTAATAAACCCGCATGGAGCGAAATCCTCTATGCCTGGGCATCCCCTCTGCCTGAGAGAGAAGCGCGGTTGCGCCTGTGGAAAAAGCCTTAAGGAAAGGAACACGTTTTTCACTGCGGTCCTCAGGAGCATGTCTGTGGAATGTGCAGCACACTGCCCGTGGAGAAGAGCAGGAGCCGTTGGCCTTCTGGTCTGGAAAGGGTTGCGAAGCAGGAGAGCCGGCCCTGGCATGCACAGTGGCCGGTGGAAATACAAGTGTCACCCGCTCCCAGTGCAGAGAGACAGAAGCCTGGCTGCTAAGGAGACAGGAGGGGATGAGTAGGGCAGGGCGCATGCTCAACTCTAAGGAAGGAGTCTGGGCAGAAAGCATGCCTCTCCTGAACCTCTGGGTCCAAGGAGACAGCATCTCCTTGGCAACCTGTCCCTGGGGGAGATATGCGCTAGCCACCAGACGCCTTCGCTGAACTCGAAGAAACAACTCCCTGAAATGACGGGGAGGCAGGTGCCGTCTTCCTCCAGGATGTGGAAGCTCGGAGGAAGCACAGGTTTTAAGGGGAAGGATTGGGCACAGTCTCCCAAAGCTCCCTAATCTGTGCACGGGCCGTGTGCAGGGATCCTGTCGCCTCCTCTCTCCTGTGGTGAAGGCACTGGCCTAGACCCCGAGTCTGCCTGAGAGCCGGAACAAAAGGCAAAGCCTAACCTACCCCTGGAGATGGTCATAGGCATAGAGTGCCATGCTCGGCCAAGCACGCTCCTGCAAGGGTGTGACTGTGTCTGCTTAGTTCGGCATAGCAAGGTGAATCCCGGCCGTAACCTCGGAGCCCGGGAGAGCAAGTCCCAAAAGGCACCAGCTCTCTCGCGGCTCTTCACTACCGCGAAGACTGAACACCCAAAGCCTTCCTGAGGAAGCAGCATCGAAGTGCTGTTCGTGCCATGCTGGAAACCTCTTGGAAAGCATAGCAGTAGCTGGGAAATTAGAGTCGGATCTGAAGGCTGTTGTTGCTGCGTGATTTATCCTAGTATATGCAGCACGATGGGAGAAACCCGCATAGAGCGAAAGCCTCTTTCCCCTGGCCTCCCCTCTGGGAAAGCACAGCATTCTTTGGGAAATCAGAGTCCGGTCTGAGGGATGCTCCTGTTTGCCTGAGCTGGTCTCCTCAGCACGGTGTAATAAACCCGCATGGAGCGAAGTGCTCTATGCCTGGGCATCCCCTCTGCCTGAGAGAGAAGCGCGGATGCGCCTGTGGAGAAAGCATTCAGGAAAGGAACACGTTTTTCACTGCGGTCCTCAGGAGCATGTCTCTGGAATGTGCAGCACACTGCCCGTGGAGAAGAGCAGGAGCCGTTGGCCTTCTGGTCTGGAAAGGGTTGCGAAGCAGGAGAGCCGGCCCTGGCATGCACAGTGGCCGGTGGAAATACACGTGTCACCCGCTCCCAGTGCAGAGAGACAGAAGCCTGGCTGCTAAGGAGACAGGAGGGGATGAGTAGGGCAGGGGGCATGCTCCACTCATAGGAAGGAATCTGGGTAGAAAGCATGCCTCTCCTGAACCTCTGGGTCCAAGGAGACAGCAGCTCCTTGGCCACCTGTCCCTGGGGCAGACATGCGCTAGCCACCAGGCGCCTACTCTCAACTCGCAGAAACTGCTCCCGAAAATGACGTGGAGACAGGTGCCGTCTTCCTCCAGAATGTGGAAGTTCAGAGGAAGCACAGGGTTTAAGGGGAAGGATTGGGAACAGTCCCCCAAAGCTCCCTAATCTGTGAACGGGCCATGTGCAGGATCCTGTCGCCTCCTCTCTCCTGTGGTGAAGGCACTGGCCTAGACCCCGAGTCTGTCTGAGAGCCGGAGCAAAAGGCGAAGCCTTACCTACCCCTGCAGATGGTCATAGACATAGAGTGCCATGCTCGGTCAAGCACGCTCCTGCAAGGGTGTGACTGTGTCTGCTTAGTTCGGAATAGCAAGGTAAATCCCGGCCGTAACCTCGGAGCCCGGCAGAGCAAGTCCCAAGAGGCACCAGCTCTCTCGCTGTTCTTCTTCACTGCCGCGCAGACTGAACACCCAAAGCCTTCCTTTGGAAGCAGCATCGAAGTGCTGTTCGTGCCATGCTGGAAACCTCTTGGAAAGCATAGCAGTCGCTGGGAAATTAGAGTCGGATCTGAGGGCTTTTGTTGCTGCGTGATTTATCCTAGTATATGCAGCACGATGGGAGAAACACGCATAGAGCGAAAGCCTCTTTCCCCTGGCCTCCCCTCTGGGAAAGCACAGCATTCTTTGGGAAATCAGAGTCCGGTCTGAGGGATGCAGCTGTTTGCCTGAGCTGGTCTCCTCAGCACGGTGTAATAAACCCGCATGGAGCGAAATCCTCTATGCCTGGGCATCCCCTCTGTCTGAGAGAGAAGCGCAGTTGCGCCTGTGGAGAAAGCCTTAAGGAAAGGAACACGTTTTTCACTGCGGTCCCCAGGAGCATGTCTGTGGAAGGTGCAGCAGACTGCCCGGGGAGAAGAGCAGGAGCCGTTGGCCTTCTGGTCTGGAAAGGGTTGCGAAGCAAGAGAGCCGGCCCTGGCATGCACAGTGGCCGGTGGAAATACAAGTGTCACCCGCTCCCAGTGCAGAGAGACAGAAGCGTGGCTGCTAAGGAGACAGGAGGGGATGAGTAGGGCAGGGCGCATGCTCAACTCTAAGGAAGGAGTCTGGGCAGAAAGCATGCCTCTCCTGAACCTCTGGGTCCAAGGAGACAGCAGCTCCTTGGCCACCTGTCCCTGGGGCAGACATGCTCTAGCCACCAGGCGCCTACACTCAACTCGCAGAAACTGCTCCCGAAAATGACGGGGAGGCAGGTGCCGTCTTCCTCCAGGATGTGGAAGCTCGGCGGAGGCACAGGGTTTAAGGGGAAGGACTGGGCACAGTCCCCCAAAGCTCCCTAATCTGTGCACGGTCCATGTGCAGGGATCCTGTCGCCTCCTCTCTCCTGTGGTGAAGGCCCTGGCCTAGACCCCGAGGCTGCTCTTTGCCCTAGCATCCCCTCTGCGTGAGAGACAAGCCAAGTCTGAGGAAGGCGCAGCACACCGCCCCCGGGGATGAGAAGGAGCCCTTGGCCTTGGGGTCGGGAAACGCTCGGGAAGCAAGATAGCATGCCGTGGCACGAACAGCTGGGCGGTGGCAAGACAAGTGTAACCCGCTCCCTGTGCGGAGAGATGGAAGCCTGGCTGCTTAGGAGACATGAGGGGACGACTAGGGCAGAGGCGCGTGCTCCACTCTTAGGAAGGAATCTGGGCAGAGAGCATGCCTGTCCTGAGCCTCTGGTCCCAAGGAGACAGCATCTCCTTGGCCACCTGTCCCTGGGGCAGATATGCGCTAGCCACCAGACGCCTACGCTGAACTCGAAGAAACAGCTCCCAGAAAAGACGGGGAGTCAGATGCCGTCTTCCTCCAGGATGTGGAAGCTTGGAGGAGCCACGGGGTTTAAGAGGAACGAGTGGGCACAGTCCCCTAAATCTCCCTAATCTGTGCACGGGCCGTGTGCAGCAATCCTGTCGCCTCCTCTCTCCTGTGGTGAAGGCACTGGCCTAGACCCCGAGTCTGCCTGAGAGCCGGAGCAAAAGGCAAAGCCTAACCTACCCCAGGAGAGGGTCATAGGCATAGAGTGTCGTGCTAGGCCAAGCACGCTGTTGCAGGATTGTGACTGTGTCTGCTTAGTTCGGCATAGCAATGTGAATCCCGGGCTTAAACTCTGAGACCGGGAAAGCAAGTCCCAAGAGGCACCAGCTCTCCCGCGGCTCTTCTTCCCTCCCGCGCAGAGTGAACACCAAAAGCCTTTCTGAGGAAGCAGCAGCGAAGTGCTGTTCGCCACAGCCAAAGCCTCTGCGAGAGCACAGCATTTGCTGAGAAATGTTCTGCGGGCTGCTGCTGCTTGCCTGAGCCCAGTCTCGCGGTGGTAGAAACCCGCATACAGCGAAAGCCTCTTTGCCTGGGCATCTCTCCTGGGAAAGCACAGCGTTCCTTGGGAAATCAGAGTTGGGTTTGGGGATGCTGCTGCTGCTTGCCTGAGCTAGTCTCTGCAGCACCGTCGAAGATACACGCAGGGAGCAAAATTCTCTTTGCCCTAGCATCCCTTCTGCCTGAGAGAAAAGAGTGGTTACGCCTGTGGAAAGAGCCTTAAGGAAAGGGACATGTCTGTCACTGCAGAGCGATGGAAGCCTGGCTGCTAAGGAGACACGAGGGGAAGATTAGGGCAGGGGAAAGGGCTCCAGTCTGAGGCAGGAGCCTGGGCAGAAAGCATGCCTGTCCTGAGCCTTTGGGCTCAAGGAGACAGCAGCTCCTTGGCCACCTGTCCGTGGTGGAGACATGGGCTTGCCACCAGGCGCCTACCCTGAACTCAAGAAACAACTCCCAGAAAGAACTCGCCATCAGATGCCATCTTCCTCCAGGATGTGGAAGCTTGGAGGAGGCACGGGGTTTAAGTGGAAGGAGTGGGGACAGTCCCCCAAAGCTCCATATTCAGTGCATGGGCGGTGTGCAGGGATCCTGTCACCTCTCCTTTCCTGTGGGGAAAGCACTGGCCTAGTCCGCGAGTCCGCCTGAGCGCCAGAGTAAAAGGCCAAGCGATGGCTACACGGGGAGATGGTAGTGTGCATAGAGTGCCATCCTAGGCTATGCTCGCTACTGCACGGTTGTGGCTGTGTCCGCTTAGTTTGGCCTGGCAGGGTGAACCCAGAACGCGAACATGGAGCCCGGGAAAGCAAGGACCAAGAGGCACCAGCTCTCGCGCCGCTCTTCTTCCCTGACGCGCCTGAAGCCTTGCTGAGGAAGCAGCGGCGAAGTGCTGTTCGCTCCAAGCCAAAGCCTCTGCGAAAGCACAGCTTTTGCTGAGAAATGTTCTGCGGGCTGCTGCTGCTTGCCTGAGCCCAGTCTCGCGGTGGGAGAAACCCTCATACAGCGAAAGCCTCTCTGCCTGGGCATCTCCCCTGGGAAAGCACAGCATTCGTTGGGAAATCAGAGTTGGGTTTGGGGATGCTGCTGCTGCTTGCCTGAGCTAGTCCTCGCAGCACGGTGGAAGGTACCGGCATGGAGCGAAATACTCTTTGCCCTAGCATCCCCTCTGCCTGAGAGAGAAGCATGGTCGCACAGTCTGTCACCGCGCTCCCCAGGAGCAAGTGTGGGGAAGGCGCGGCACGCCGCCCCCGGGGAAGAGAAGGAGCCCTTGGCCATGGGGTGGGGAAACGCTCGGGAAGCAGGATAGCCTGCCGTGGCATGAACAGCAGGCCAGTGGCAAGACAAGTGTCACCCGCTCCCTGTGCGGAGAGATGGAAGCCTGGCTGCTAAGGAGACGTGAGGGGACGACGAGGGCAAGGGCGCGTGCTCCACTCTGAGGAAGGAGTCTGGGCAGAAGGCAGGCCTGTCCTGTGCCTCTGGTCCCAAGGGGACAGCATCTCCTTGGCCACCTGTCCCAAGGGCAGACGGGCTTGCCCCCAGGTGCCATACCCCGAACTCGCAGAAACAACCCCATGGAGAAACGGGCAGTCAGATGCCGTCTTCCACCAAGATGTGGCAGCCTTGTGGGTGGCAGGGGGTGTGCCGGGGAAAGAGTGGAGACAGTCCCCCACAGTTCCCCATCCCAGTGCCCGGGCCCTGTGCAGGGATCCTGTTGCCTCCTCTCTCCTGCGGTGAAGGCACTGGCCTAGACCCCGAGTCTGCCTGAGCGCCAGAGCAAAAGGCAAAGCCTTACCTACACCAGGAGATGTTAATAGGCATAGAGTGCCATGCTAGGCCACCCACGCTGCTCAGGGTTGTGACTGTGTCTGCTTCGTTCGGCTTAGCAAGGTGAACACCGGGCGCGAACTTGGAGCCCGGGAGAGCAAGGCCCAAGAGGCACCAGCTCTCCCGCGGCTCTTCTTCCCTGCCGCGACAGAGCGAATGACCAAAGCCTTGCTGAGGAAGCAGCAGCGAAGTGCGGTTCGCGCCAAGCTGAAACCCTCTGCGAAAGCATAGCAGTCGCTTGGAAATCAGAGTCGGTTCTGTGGGCTGCTTTGGTTGCTTGCCTTAGCCTAGTATTCCCAGCACGATGGGAGAGACCCGCATAGAGCGAAAGCCTCTTTGCCAGGGCATCCCCTCTGGGAAAGCACAGCATTCTTTGGGAAATCAGAGTCGGGTCTGTGGGATGCTGCCTGCTGCTCGCAGGAGCTAGTCTCCACAGCACGGTGTAATAATGAACCCGCACGGAGAGAAGTCCTCTTTGCCTGGGCATCCCCTCAGCCTGAGAGAGAAGCGCGGTGGCGCCTGTGGAAAGAGCCTTAAGGAAAGGCACACGTCTGTCACTGCAGAGCGACGGAAGCCTGGCTGCTAAGGAGACACGAGGGGAAGATTAGGGCAGGGGAAAGGGCTCCAGTCTGAGGCAGGAGCTTGGGCAGAAAGCATGCCTGTCCTGAGCCTTTGGGCTCAAGGAGACAGCAGCTCCTTGGCCACCTGTCCGTGGTGGAGACATGGGCTTGCCACCAGGCGCCTACCTTGAACTCAAGATACAACTCCCAGAAAGAACTCGCCATCAGATGCCATCTTCCTCCAGGATGTGGAAGCTTGGAGGAGGCACGGGGTTTAAGGGGAAGGAGTGGGGACAGTCCCCCAAAGCTCCATATTCAGTGCATGGGCGGTGTGCAGGGATCCTGTCACCTCTCCTTTCCTGTGGGGAAAGCACTGGCCTAGTCCGCGAGTCCGCCTGAGCGCCAGAGTAAAAGGCCAAGCGATGGCTACACGGGGAGATGGTAGTGTGCATAGAGTGCCATCCTAGGCTATGCTCGCTACTGCACGGTTGTGGCTGTGTCCGCTTAGTTTGGCCTGGCAGGGTGAACCCAGAACGCGAACATGGAGCCCGGGAAAGCAAGGACCAAGAGGCACCAGCTCTCGCGCCGCTCTTCTTCCCTGACGCGCCTGAAGCCTTGCTGAGGAAGCAGCGGCGAAGTGCTGTTCGCTCCAAGCCAAAGCCTCTGCGAAAGCACAGCTTTTGCTGAGAAATGTTCTGCGGGCTGCTGCTGCTTGCCTGAGCCCAGTCTCGCGGTGGGAGAAACCCTCATACAGCGAAAGCCTCTCTGCCTGGGCATCTCCCCTGGGAAAGCACAGCATTCGTTGGGAAATCAGAGTTGGGTTTGGGGATGCTGCTGCTGCTTGCCTGAGCTAGTGTCCGCAGCTCGGTGGAAGATACCCGCATGGAGCGAAATACTCTTTGCTCTAGCATCCCCTCTGCCTGAGAGAGAAGCCAAGTGCTGGGAAGGCGCAGCACTCCGCTCCCGGAGAAGAGAAGGAGCTGTTGGGCATGGGGTCAGGAAACGCTCGGGAAGCAGGATAGCCTGCCATGGCACGAACAGCAGGGCGGTGGCAAGACAAGTGTCACCCGCTCCCTGTGCGGAGAGATGGAGGTCTGGGTGCTAAGGAGACATGAGGGTGCGACTAGGGAAGGGTCACGTGCTCCTCTGTGAGGAAGGAGTATGGGCAGAAGGCAGGCCTGTCCAGTGCCTCTGTTCCCAAGGGGAGAGCATCCCCTTCACCACCTGTCCATAGGGCAGACTTGGGCTAGCTACCAGGCGCCATACCAGGAACTCGCACAAACAGCTCCCTCGAGAAAAGGGCAGTCAGATGCCATCTTCCTCCAACATGTGACAGCGTTTACAGTGGCAGGAAATTTGCGCGGTAGGAGTGGGGACAATTCCCCAAATTCCCCATTCCAGTTAACGGGCGGTGTTCAGGGATCCTGTCTCCTTTCCTCTCCTGTGTGGTAGGCACTGGCCTTGTCCGCGAATCCGCCTGAGGTCCAGTGCAGGGTGTTCGCTCTGTCGCGGCAGGGAACAACAGCCATGGGAGAGCTGTTGCCTCTAGGGACTTCCTTTCCCGGGTCCAAGTTCACGCCGGGGGTTCACCTAGCTATGCCGAACTAAGTAGACACAGTCACAACTCTGCAGCAGCGTGCTTGGCCTAGCATGGCACTCTATGCCTATGACCTTCTCCTCGGGTAGGTAAGGCTTGGCCCTTACTCTGTTGCTCAGTCGGATTCTTGGACTAGGCCAGTGCTTTCCCAGGGGAGATGCCCAGGCAAAGAGGCTTTCGCTGTTTGCGGGTTTCTCCCACCGCGAATCTGGGCTCAGGCAAGCAGCAGAAGCCCGCAGAACATTTCTCAGCCAATGCTGTGCTTTCGCAGAGGCTTTGTCTTGGAGAGAACAGCACGTTGCTGCTGCATCCTCAGCAAGGCTTCATTCGCGACAGGGAAGAAGAGCTGCGGGAGAGCTAGTGCCTCTTGGGCCTTGCTTTCCTGGGGTCAATGTTCACGTCCTGGGTTCACCCTGCCAGGCCGTACTAAGCAGACAGAGCCACAACACTGCCGTAGAGTGCTTAGCCTAGGATGGCACTCTATGCACACTACCATCTCCCAGTGTAGGCATTGCTTGGCCTTTTACACTCGCGCTCAGGCGGATTCGCGGACTAGGCCAGTGCTTTCCTCACAGGAAAGAAGAGGTGACAGGATCCCTTCACACGGCCCGTGCACAGATTAGGGAGATTTGGGGGACTGTGCCCACTCCTTTCCCTTAAACACCGTGCCTCCTCCAGGCTTCCACATCCTGGAGGAAGTCGGCATCTGACTCCCCGTTATTTCAGGGAGCTGTTTTTGCGAGTTCAGCGTAGGCACCTGGTGGCTAGAGCATGTCTGCACCAGGGACAGGTGGCCAAGGAGATGCTGTCTCCTTGGGCCCAGAGGTTCAGGAGAGGCATGCTTTCTGCCCAGACTCCTTCCTAAGAGTGGAGCATGCGCCCTGCCCTACTCATCCCCTCCTGTCTCGTTAGCAGCCAGGCTTCTGTCTCTCTGCACTGGGAGCGGGTGACACTTGTATTTCCACCGGCCACTGTGCATGCCAGGGCCGGCTCTCCTGCTTCGCAACCGTTTCCAGACGAGAAGGCCAACGGCTCCTGCTCTTCTCCACGGGCAATGTGCTGCACCTTCCACAGACATGCTCCTGAGGACCGCAATGAACAACGTGGTCCTTTCCTTAAGGCTCTTTCCACAGCGCAACCGCGCTTCTCTCTCAGGCGGAGAGGATGCCCAGGCATAGAGGATTTCGCTCCATGCAGGTTTATTACACCGTGCTGAGGAGACCAGCTCACGCAAACAGGAGCATCCCTCAGTCCGGACTCTGATTACCCAAAGAATGCTGTGCTTTCCCAGAGGGGATGCCAGGGCAAAGAGGCTATCGCTCTATGAGGGATTCTGCAGTCGTGCTGCAAATACTAGGCTAAAGCAAGCAGCAACAGCAGCCCTCAGATCCGACTCTGATTTCCCAGCGACTGCTATGCTTTCACAGAGGTTTTCACCTGGCACGAACGGCACTTCGCTGCTGCTTCCTCAGAAAGGCTTTGGGTGTTCACTCTGCGCGGCAGGGATGAAGAGCCGCGGTAGAGCTGGTGCCTCTTGGGACTTGTTTTCCCAGTCTCCGAGTTTACGCCCGGGATTCACCTTGCTATGCCGAACTATGCAGACACAGTCACAACCTTGCAGCTGCGTGCTTGGCCGAGCATGGCACTCTATGCCTATGACCATCTCCTAGGGTAGGTTAGGCTTTGCCTTTTGCTCCGGCTCTCAGGCAGACTTGGGGTCTAGGCCAGTGCCTTCACCACAGGAGAGAGGAGGCGACAGGATCCCTGCACACGGCCCGTGCACAGATTAGGGAGATTTGGGGGACTGTGCCCACTCCTACCCCTTAAGCCCCGTGCCTCCTCCAAGCTTCCACATCCTGGAGGAAGACGGCATCTGACTCCCCGTCATTTCAGGGAGCTGATTCTTCGAGTTCTATGTAGGCGTCTGGTGGCTAGCGCATGTCTGCCCCAGGGACAGGTGGCCAAGGAGATGCTGTCTCCTTGGGACCAGAGGCTCAGGACAGGCATGCTCTCTGCCCAGATTCCTTCCTAAGAGTGGAGCATGCGCCTCTGCCCTAGTCATCCACTCATGTCTCCTTAGCACCAGGCTTCCATCTCTCCGCACAGGGAGCGGGTGACACTTGTCTTGCCACTGCCCTGCTGTTCGTGCCACGGCAGGCTATCCTGCTTCCCGAGCGTTTCCCGAACCCAAGGCCAAGGGCTCCTTCTCTTCTCCGCCGGCGGCGTGCTGCGCCTTCCCCACACTTGGCTTCTCTCTCAGGCAGAGGGCATGCTAGGGCAAAGAGTATTTTGCTCCATGTTGGTATCTTCCACCGAGCTGCAGACACTAGCTCAGGGATTCAGCAGCAGCATCCCCAAACCAAACTCTGATTTCCCAAGGAACGCTGTGCTTTCCCAGGGGAGATGTCCAGGCAAAGAGGCTTTCGCTGTATGCGGCTTTCTCCCACCGCGAGACTGAGCTCAGGCAAGCAGCATCAGCCCGCAGAACATTTCTCAGCGAGTGCTGTGCTCTCGCAGAGGCTTTGGCTTGGAGCGAACAGCACTTCGCTGCAGCTTCCTCAGAAAGGCTTTGGGTGTTCTCTCTGCGTGGCAGGGAATAAGAGCCGCGGGAGTGCTGGTGCCTCTTGGGACTTGCTTTCCCAAGCGCTGAGTTTATGCCTGGGATTCACGTTGCTATGCCGAACTAAGCAGACACAGTCACAATCCTGCAGCAGAGTGCTTGGCCTAGCACGGCACTCTATGCCTATGACCATCTCCTGGGGTAGGTTAGGCTTTGCCCTTTGCTCCAGCTATCAGGCAGCCTCGGGGTCTAGGCCAGTGCCTTCACCACAGGAGAGTGGAGGCTACAGGATATCTGCACTCGGCTCGTGCACAGATTAGGAAGCTTTGGGGGACTGAGCCCACTCCTGCCCCTTAAACCCGGTGCCTCCTCCAAGCTTCCACATCCTGGAGGAAGACGGCATCTGACTCCCCGTTATTTCAGGGAGCTGTTTCTGCGAGTTCAGCCTAGGCGCCTGGTGACTAGCGCATGTCTGCCCCAGGGACAGGTGGCCAAGGAGCTGCTGTCTCCTTGGACCCAGAGGTTCAGGAGAGGCATGCTTTCTGCCCAGACTCCTTCCTAAGAGTGGAGCATGTGTCCTGCCCTACTCATCCCCTTCTGTCTCCTTAGGAGTCAGGATTCTGTCTCTCTGCACTGTAGCGGGTGACACTTGTATTCCCACTGGCCGCTGTGCCTGCCAGGGCCGGCTCCCCTGCTTCGCAACTGTTTCCAGACCAGAAGGACAACGGCTCCTGCTCTTCTCCCCAGGCAGCGTGCTGCACCTTCCACAGACATGCTCCTGGGAATGCAGTGAAAAACGAATTCCTTTCCTTAAGGTTCTTTCCACAGGCGCAACCGCGCTTCTCTCATGCAGAGGGGATGCCCAGGCATAGAGGATTTTGCTCCATGCGGATTTATTACACCGTGCTGAGAATACTAGGGTCAGGCAAGCAGCAACAGCAGCCCTCAGAAGCGACTCTGATTTCTCAGCGACATCTAAGCTTTCACAGTGGTTTTCAGCTTGGCACGATCCCAACTTCGCTGCTGCTTCCTCAGAAAGGCTTTGGGTGTTCGCTCTGTCGCATCAGGTAAGAAGAGTCGCGGGAGAGCTGGTGTCTCTTGGACCTTGCTTTCCTGGGCTCCATGTTGGCGCCCTGGGTTCACCCTGCCAGGCCGAACTAAGCAGACACAGTCAAAACCCTGCAGCAGCGTGCGTGGCCTAAGATGGCACTCTATGCACACTACCATCTCCCGGTGTACGCAACGCTTGGCCTTTGGCACTGGACCTCAGGCGGATTCGCACACAAGGCCAGTGCCTTCCCCACAGGAGAGGAGAGGAGACAGGATCCCTGAACCCCGCCCGTTCACTGGAATTGGGAGCTTTGGGGGATTGTCCCCACTCCTACCCCGCAAACTCCCTGCCACCGTAAACGCTGTCACATGTTGGAGGAAGATGGCATCTGACTGCCCTTTTCTCGAGGGAGCTGTTTCTGCGAGTTCCGGGTATGGCGCCTGGTAGCTAGCCCAACTCTGCCCTATGGACAGGTGGTCAAGGAGAAGCTGTCCCCTTGGGACCAGAGGCACAGGACAGGCCTGCCTTCTGCCCACACTCCTTCCTCAGAGTGGAGCACGCGTCCCTGCCCTAGTCGTCCCCTCATGTCTCCTTAGCAGCCAGGCTTCCATCTCTCCGCACAGGGAGCGGGTGACACTTGTCTTGCCACCGGCCTGCTCTTCCTGACATGGCAGGCTACCCTGCTTCCCGTCCTTTTCCTGACCACAAGGCCAACGGCTCCTTCTCTTCTCTGGGGGCGGCGTGCTGCGCCTTCCCCAGACTTGCTCCTGGGGAGTGCAGTGACAGACGTGTGCAACCACGCTTCTCTCTCAGATCTCAAATACACAACATAACCCTACACCTAAAGGAGTTGGAGAAAGAACAACAAAGAAAGCATAAACCCTGCAGGCGAAGAGGAATAATAAAGATCAGAGCAGAAATCAATGAAATAGAAACAAACAAACAAAAAACACAAAAAACCAAGAACAACAACAACAAAAAAACAATAGAACAAATCAACGAAACTAGGAAACTGGTTCTTTGAAAGAATTAATAAGATTGATAAACCCCTTTCCAGACTTATCAAAAAGAAAACAGAAAGAACCCAAATAAATAAAATCATGAATGAAAGAGGAGAGATCACAACCAACACCAAAGAAATACAAACAATTATAAGAAAATACTATGAGCAACTCTACGCCAATAAAGTCAACAATCTGTAAGAAATGGATACATTCCTAGAGACATATAAACTACCACAACTGAACCAGGAAGAAGTTGAAAACCTGAGCAGACCCATAACCAGTAGGGAGATTGAAACAGTCATCAAAAATCTCCAAACAAACAAAAGCCCCGGGCCAGATGGCTTCCCAGGGGAATTCTACCAAACATTTAAAGAAGAATTAATTCCTATTCTCATGATACTGTTCCAAAAAAATAGAAATGGAAGGAAAACTCCCAAACTCTTTTTTTTTCTGAGGCCAGCATCACCTTGATCCCCAAACCAGACAAGGATCCCATCAAAAAAGAGAACTACAGACCAATATCCTTGATGAACACAGATGCGAAAATTCTCACCAAAATACTAGCCAATAAGATTCAACAGTACATTAAAAGGATTATTCACCACGACCAACTGCGATTTATTCCAGAGCTACAAGGTTGGTTCAACATCTGCAAATCAATCAATTTGATACAAAATATCAATAAAAAAAAGAACAAGAACCCTATGACACTCTCCATAGATGCTGAAAAAGCATTTGCAAAGTGCAGTATCCCTTCCTGATTAAAACTCTTCAAAGTGGGGGTGCCTGGGTGGCTCAGTGGGTTAAGCCTCTACCTTCGGCTCAGGTCATGATCCCAGGGTCCTGGGATCGAGTCCTGCATTGGGCTTTCTGCTCAGCAGGGAGCCTGCTTCTCCTCATCTCTCTCTCTGTCTGTCTCTCTGCCTATTTGTGATCTCTCTCTCTGTCAAATAAATAAATTAAATCTTAAAAAAAACTCTTCAAAGTGTAGCGATAGAGGGCACATATTATCAATATTATCAAAGCCATCTATGAAAAACCCACTGCAAATATCATTCTCAATGGAGAAAAACTGAATACTTTTCCGCTGAGGTCAGGAACACGGCAGGGATGTCCGTTATCACCACTGCTATTCAACATTGTACTCGAAGTCCTAGCCTCAGCAATCAGACAACAAAAAGAAATTAAAGCCATCCAAATTTTGCCAAATTGGCAGAAGAGAAGTCAAACTATCCCTGTTTGCAGATGATATGATACTGTATGTGGAAAACTTAAAGGACTCCACTCCAAATCTGCTATAACTTGTATAGAAATTCTGTAAAGTGTCAGGATATAAATCAATGAACAGAAATTGGTTGCATTTTTTTTATACCAACAAGACTGAAGAAATAGAAATTAAGGAGTGAATCCCATTTACAACTGCACGCAAAACCCTAAGATACCTAGGAATAAACCTAACAAAGAATCTATACTCAGAAAACTCTAAAGTACTCATGAAAGAAATTGAAGAAGACACAAAGAAATGGAAAAATGTTCCATGCTCCTGTATTGGAAGAACAAATATTGTGAAAATGTCTATGCTACCTAAAGCAATCTACACACTTAATGTAATCCCTATCAAAATCCCATCCATTGTTTTCAAAGAAATGGGACAAATAATCCTAAAATATATATGGAACCAGAAAATACCTCAAATAGCCAGAGGAATATTGAAAAAGAAAGCCAAAGTTGTTGGCATCACAATTCCAGACTTCAAGCACTATTACAAAGTTGTCATCATCAAGATAGTAGGGAACTGTCCCCAAAACAGACATAGATCAATGGAACAGAATAGAGAGCCCAGAAATACACCCTCAACTCTATGGTCAACTAATCTTCAACAAAGCAGGAAGGAATGTCCTATGGAAAAAAGACAGCCTCTTCAACAAATGGTGTTCGGGAAATTGAACAGCCACATGCAGAAAAATGAAATTGGACCATTTCCTTACACCACAAATGAAAATAGGCTGGAAATGGATGAAGTAGCATAATGTGAGAAAGGAATCCATCAAAATCCTTGAGGAGAGAACAGGTAGCAACCTCTTTGACCTCAGCAGCAGCAACTTCTTCCTAGGAACAACGCCAAAGGCAAGGGAAGCAAGGGCAAGAATGAACTACTGGGATTTCGTCAGATCAAAAAGCTTTTGCACAGCAAAGGAAACAGTAAACAAAGCCAAAAGATGACTGTCAGAAGTTATCTGGGAGAAGATATTTGCAAATGACATACCAGATAAAGGGCCAGTATCTATCCAAAATCTATAAAGAGCTTATCAAACTCAACATCCTAAGAACAAATAATCGAATGAAAAAATGGGCAAGGACATGAACAGACATTTCTGCAAAGAAGACATCAAATGGCCAACAGACACATGAAAAAATGCTCCACATCACTCGGCATCAGGGAAATACAAATCAAAACCAGAATGAGATACCACCTCACACCTTTCAGAATGGCTAAAACGAACAAGTCACTCAATGACAGATGCTGGCGAGGATGTGTAGAAAGGGCAACCCTCCTACACTGTACGTGGGAATGCAAGCTGGTGCAACCACTCTGGAAAACAGCATGGAGGTGCCTCAAAAAGCTGAAAATAGAACTACCCTATGACCCAGTGATTGTAGTACTGGGTATATACCCTAAAGATACAAACGTGGCATTCTGAAGGGGCACATGCACCCAAATGTTTATAGCAGCAATGTCCACAATAGTTAAACTATGGAAAGAACCTAAATGTCCTTCAACAGATCAATCAATAAATAAGATGTGGTATATATGTACAATGGGATACTGTGCAGCCATCAAAAGAAATGAAATCCTGCTATTTGTGATGACATGGATGGAACTAGAGGGTATTATGCTTGGCGAAATAAATCAATCTGAGAAAGACAACTATCATATGTTCTCCCTGAAATGATGAAGTGGAGATGCAACATAGGCGGTTTCGGGCGTACGAAAAGAAAAATAAAAGAAGATGGGATTGGGAGGGAGACAAACCATAAAAGACTGAATCTCACAAAACAGAATGAGGGTTGCTGGGGGGAGGTGTGTTGGGAGAGGATGGTGGGGGTATGGACATTGGGGAGGGCAGGTGCTATGGTGAGTGATGGTGAGTGCGGTGAAATGTGTAAACCTGGTGATTCACAGACCTGTACCCCTAGGGATAAAAACACATTATATGTTTATAAAAAAATTTTTAAAATAATTTAAAAAATCCATTAAAGGAAAAACACATATTGCAAGCCCACAGCTAATCTCATATTCAATCAAAAAAGTTTGAAAGTTTTCCCCTTAAAGATCAGAAAAAAGACAAGTGTGTCCACTTTCACTACTCTCATTTGACATAGTACTGGATGTCCTAGCCAGAGAAACAAGGAACACAAAGAAATAAGAGACTCCAAAAAAAAAAGGAAGAAGTAAAATTTTCTTTTTTTGGATAACATGAACTTACATGTAAAAAAATCCTAAAAACTTCACAAAAAATTTTGAATAAACAATTTAATAAAGCTGCCAAATACAAGATCAATATATAAAAGACGGGAATTTTGTTTTGTTTCATTTTTTTAAAATAGTTTTTCATGTCATCCTTGCTCAGTGATCACGCTAATCTTCTCTGCATCATTCCAATTTTAGTATATGTGCTGCCAAAGTAAGCACAAGACAGGAGCATTTTAACACTCTAATGATGAACTATCTGAAAAAATAAAGAGAACAATCTAATTCACAATAGCATCAAAAATAATAAAATACTTAGGAAAAGATTTAACTAAGAAGATGAAAGATCTGTACCCCATAAACTATGACATTGATAAAGAATTTGAAGGAGACATAAATGGAAAGATAGCTCATATTTATGAATGGTAAGAATTAACATTGTTAAAATGTCCATACTACCGAAAACCATCTGTAAATTCAATTCCTATCAAAAATCCAATGTTAGGGGCGCCTGGGTGGCTCAGTGGGTTAAGCCGCTGCCTTCGGCTCAGGTTATGATCCCAAGGTCCTGGGATCGAGCCCTGCATCAGGCTCTCAGCTCAGCACGAAGATGCTACCTCTTCTCTCTCTGCCTGCCTCTCTGCCTGCCTGTCATCTCTCTCTGTCAAATAAATAAATAAATAATCTTTTTAAAAAATCCAATATTTTTTTTACAGAAGTAAGTAAAGAATCCTAAAATTTATATGAGACCATAAAAGACAACAAATAATTAAAGGAGTTCTGAGAAAGAATGAAGAAGCGAAATTACACTTCTTGATTTGAAACTATACTACAAAGCCCTCATGCTCAAAACAATAAAGTATACTGGCATAAAAACAGACCAGTAAACAAGTAGAACAGAATTGAGAGTCCAGAAATAAATCCTTTCATACAGTCACCTAATATTTGACAGGGGCCAACATATATAATGGGTAAAGATAGTCTGTTCAATAAATGATATTTAAAACTGAATAGTCACATAAACCAGCATGAAACTGGAACCTTATATCACTCATAAATCTTAACTTGAAATAGATTAAAGACTTAAATGTGATGCATGAATCTAAATTTCCTAAAGGAAAACATAGGAAAAATTCTCCTTGACATTGGTCTTGCCAATAGTTTTTTGGATACCAGGCCAAAAACACAAGCAAAAGAAGCAAAAATAAATACATGGTATTACATTAAACTAAAGTTTCTGCATTGCCAAAAAAAAAAAAAAACAAAAGGGAATAAAAACACAATCCACAGAATGGAAGAAAATACTTACAAATCTTATATCTGAAAAGAGGTTAATAACCAACAGATACAAATAGAAAAAAATATATAATTAAAAATATAGCAAAAGAATGTCAATAGACTTTTTTTCAAAAAAGTTATATAAATGACCAACAAGAGTATTAAAAAGTGCTCAACGTAAAAACTCAGGGCAAAGTCATTATGTTGTTGTTGTTGTTGTTTACCTCTGAAAAACACAACAAGATATTACTACCTATTAGAATATATCCTACCAAAAAATTAAAACTAACAAATTTTGGTAAATATTGGGGAAAATGGGGAACTTATGCACTGTGATAGGGATATAAATTTGTATGGAAAACAGTATGGAGATTATTCATATTATTAAAAGTAAAATTACCATATGATTCAGTAATCCCACCTCTAGGTATATATCTAAAGGAAACGAAGTCACTATTCGAAGACATATCTGCACTCTTATGTTCATTATAAAATTATTAACTCTAAGCAAGAGATGGAAATAACTTCAGTATCCATTAATGGATGAAAGAATAAAATAAGTATGGTAAATATATACTATGGAATATTACTGAACCATCAAAAATTAAGAAATACTGCCATTTACAACAGCATGGATGGATCTTGAAGGTATTATACTAAGTGAAATATTTCAAAGATTTTATATATATTTTAATTTATGTATTATGATATCCCTTACATACAGAATCTGAAGAAAAAGCAAACTAATGGAAACTTAGAGTTGAGTTGAAAGAGGTGAACCTGGGGTGGATTAAGGTGGTCAAAGGGTACAAACTTGCAACTATAATATGAAAAAGTTCTGGGGAACTAATGTACAGCATGATGATCATAGTTAATAATATATACATACATTTTTATTGTGCTTCCCTTTATTAAACTTTGCATATATCACATTCTTACAAGTTGAAAGTTTATAGCAATCTTGTATAAAAGAGGTCTGCTGCCACCATTTTTCTAACGACATTTGTTCATTTTGTGTCTCTCTGTCACATGTTGGTAATTCTTGCAATATTTCAAGTTTTTTCATTATTATTGTATTTGTTATGGTGATCTGTGATCAGTAATTATGACCCACTGAAAACTCAGAACTAGTTTACTTAAGGTATATACCTTGTTTTTCCTTAAAGGCATAATGCTTTTGAACAGTACAGTATAGTGTTTATTTTTTATATGCACTGGGAAACATAATTTTTTATTTGCACTGGGAAACCAAAAAAAATAATAATTTGACTTAGTTTATTGAGATAATCACTTTATTGAGGCGGTCTGGAACAAAACCCACAAGACCTCTGAAGTTTATCTCTACTGTACTATATACATAAAGGTTGCTAAGAGAGTAGATCTTAAAATTCCTTACCATACATGCATAAAAAACAGTGGCAACTATATGAGATAGTAGATGTATTAACATTTTTATGTAGATTATATTGCAATACAGATGTATGCCAATTTATCAAATTGTACAAAATTTACACAATGTTAAAAGTTTGCAATATTATAAGAAATCATTTCTTATATTTACAAATTGTAATATGTCGATTATTTTTCAATAAAGCCGGAAAAAACTTTTTGTAGAATTAATCTATTTTTCAAAAAAGGAAGTAAGGAAGTAGAAACTGCAACTAACTCTGAAATAATAGAATATAAAATCCATTTTAGTTCTATACACTGGGACAAAAACTATTACTTAGTTTACAATGAAGGAGTACTTAGGAAGCATGAAGGATGTCTATAAATAAGGCTGAAAGAGCTCAGTTTTAAGGTTTAAATTTAAAATCTTCTTTTGAAATACTAAACTGACCACCCAGTTTTCCAAACATAAATGTCTTAACTGCATGAATTTATTTCATACAACTCTATCATCTAGTTTCATAAGAAAGCAGCATGCAAATTTTGAATAAGACAGACTTGCTTAAGTTTCTTTATGTTCAACAGTAAAGGATACTTCCCTAAAAATAAATAGAAGAAAAATCAGCATATTTATTATGATAATTATTATTCATAATGAGATTCATAATGAATTAGGGAATATATATACTCAGAGGGGGTAAAGTAAAATGAAATTTATTTTGGTAAATGTGTCTATGAATAGTCAATACAATGCCTCAATATAAATGAATATTATCATTTTGAACAATTTAATTACTATTATTAGAATTATTATAACTATAAAAATAGCTATCATTTTAGCATGGAATATGAGACTCTCATGCTCCATGCTTCATTACATCCACACAACAACTCTGCATAATAAGTATTATCATCACCATTTCATGGGTGAAAAAACTGAGGCTAACACATTTAGATAACTGGTTTATGATTACATGGCTAGTAAAGATGCATCACACTAATTTAGGCTTTATGATTTCAGAATTGTACTCTTTCCACTGCACATTCTATTACTCTGTAAATACTTGGCTTGTTTTCATTTAGTTCTTTAATTTTATTTATGTGGTGATGGCTTAAAGCTTCATTTAAAGGAAGCTTAAAAAATTCATTTAACCAAAAGCTCCCAAGAATTAAAAATGTCATGGATATCATTAGTTAATGGGTAACTATATATTTTCCACTCTAGTGAGATAACAATCAGAGTATTTTTCTAAGTTTTAGTCTCTGAGTGTTCAAAAGGACATTGTTAAAATAGAAATATTTAGACAAAGGTGGATCAGGTCACCTTAAGATAAATATTAGGAAACTGAGGAAACAAATGGAGATTTCAACACTGAGCTATGATATAATGAATGGTTTAAAGTATTTAGTAGAGCATAGAAAAGCCCTTTAAAGCCTGGTCTTAGCCTAGCATTGCAGCTTCTGGGATATCTGTCTATCTATCATCTACCTATCTATCTATCTAGATGTAAATTTGAAAACTTTTTCAACTTAAAGATTTTGAGAAATAGAACATAATTAGCACCATAGAAGATCTGTTTATGATAACAACCTCGCCCCTCCTCCCAATTTGTTAATATTCTCTCTTATTTAATGTAACATTGTGCAAATATACCACTACTGATCTGCCGTTATGAATGAAAAAACTATAATCATCTGTTTGCATATCTTGGTGAAAATATTCATTTAGTTCCATGTTGTATTTCTAGGAATGGACCAAATCTTTATTTTTAATTTTTAAGTTTTCTAAATATTGTCCAACTTACCTCATATGTTTTTATTATGTGCACTGTCATTCCTTCACATTCTTGCAAGACATTTTCACTGTGGCCCAATATGGTAAGTGTGTAATAGTATGTCATTCTAGGTTTTAATTTATTTTTAATTTAATTTAATTGAATTCCAGATTCATAATAAAGATAAACAGTTTTTATATATGAGTGGCCATTTGGATTACCCTTTCTGTAAAGTACATGCTCAAATCTTTTGATATCTTAACATTGTGTCATACTGACTTCTTGAATAGTAGATTTTCTGAATGAACTTTTAGCTGTGTAGGTCTTCTCTATTTTATTTTGAACTTGTTTTCATTTCAAAATCTTTATATTTATTTTCATAATCTGCTTTTATTTTGCTTTGTCTATTATCTATCTATCTATCTATTTATTTGCAAGCAAGAGAGAGCGAGCAAGTGAGAGCGCAGGGAGGGATAGAAAAAGAAGGGAAAAGAATCTTAAGCAGGCTCCAGGCTCAGCACAGAGCCCAAATCTGGGCTCTATTTCACAACCCTGACATCATGACCTGAGTCAAAATGAAAGAAAGAAAATAAAATTAAGGTGTTAAAAAAAAAAAAGGAAAAAGAATAGAGGTTTAATTAAGTGAGCCACCCAGGCACCCCTGTGGTATCTTAAATTAGCTGTCATATCTTTAAAGTTCTAGAGTATCCATTTAATTCATTTATAAAATCTTTCTCAATATCATTTTTAGTTTCAGTTTTTTGTTCAATTTGCTTCCCCTCTCATTTCTTTGAGCAGAGTAATCAAGCCATTTTACAATCTTTATTGATCATTTTAACATCATACTTAATCCCATTTTGTCTATCAAATCTTGTTAATGGTTTTTCTTTGTGTGCTTTGTTACATTTTGCTATGTTCAAGGCATTATATTTGAAACTCTTATTGAGTAGGGATAATTAAGAGCTATAATAATGGTATGGTCCTCCTTGGCAGGATTTTCTCTTAGATCTGAGACTCTACAAGACAATCATATTCCAAATTCAGTGATTGACTTTCTCAGTTTACACAGAAGGCAAGGTAGGCTATAGTTTTATTTCTGCTTCTCCTTGTGCTTTGGGGATCTCAACTTAAATTTGGTTGTACCAAAGTATTCAAATTTGATTGCTGCTGGATTTTGAATTTTGTTTCTCTAGTACAAGTGTCTAATAAAAACACAGCTCAGTGTGTTTTAGCAGTTTCAAATGCTCTCATAGCTAAAATGGCTTCAGGCATATGTCTCTAGACTCTCATTGTGTTTCGTATATTGGCCCAGTAATCCCTCACATATTTTTATAATCATTCTGATATTTTTAACTTTAAAAGCTATTTTGTCTGGATTTTTAAGTTGTCTTAAGTAGGAGTTTTTAGATCACCATTACTAGAAGCAACAACAAATATACATGAAAATATCTGCAGTAGTTTATCACATCTTTATGGATTTGAACTTCCATAAGCTGAGGCATCCTTCTCTAATCACTTAGGCAAACTCCAATTTACCCTATATAACAACACAGGAATTGCTTCATTTAAGAACATGTTCAGGGATGACTCTTGCCCACTATTCTTACCAACATTCCCACACACTCTTTGCTACACACACCTTGTTTATGAACTTTCATTAGGTATATCAGCATCACCAGAATTTTGCTCTATTGTATTTTTGTCCTTTAGAGCTTTAATTAAATATTAATTTCATAGAAAGTCTGTCCCTTTTCTTTCAAACCTGGGTTCGTTATTTCTTCTCATTCTTTGTCAGAAGCTACTTTATTAGAGAAACTTACAGCTGTATTGTGACTTTGGAGCCTTTACAGTGTTTTTACTGGAAAAATCACCCATCCCTGAGATTTTTACGCAGCTTCCTAGCTGATATTATTCAGAAATCTGTTCAACACAGACTTTTTCAGGGAGCCCCTTTCGGACCACTGAGTTACAAAACCTCTTCTCAATCACTGCTCTTTTTAAAATGTGCTTATTTAGTTCAAATATGCATCACTATTAAAGAAAAACCAGTACGATTTTTTTCTTTTTAAAGTTGGCTTACCTATTATCTATCTCTCCCATTAAAATGATTCCTCTGGGCTGGGGTTTTGTTGTGCTCATCTTAGGCCAGGCACTCAATAAATTGTCTCTGAATGATTGAATTGTTTGACTCCCTTGCTAGATTCTCAACTTCATGAGGCCAAGGATTGTTCTATTCAGTCCTTCTTTATCCTCAATGTCTGTTATATTGCAGTCACTTACATGACTAATGGGAAAAATCACAGAAAGAAAGAGTTAAAACTACAGAAAAACCCCATAGGTTCAATAACACAAAGCTTTCTAAAATTATTTAGCCCAAGAATTGAATACTGGCTGCATTTTGGATTTTTTTAAATGGTATTGAATTTAATTTAAATGGAAATACTTGAATGGTAGAATAATAAAAAAAAATTATAAAAGCAACTTGCTCCTTAAAGTAAGAATTATATAGGGCATCTCTTCTAGAAGCAAAATTTTCAAATGTCAAACATCTGAAAGCATAGAAGGAGAAGTAAGAGTGTGAATTGTACTTCAATGCTCTTTTCTTTATATTCAGCAAACAGCTTCATTCACACCTTTCCAGTTTTTTCAACTCTTTTGACAAAGCCTTCAGAGGAGTTACTGCTGATGACCACCATCACAGCCTGACAGGAGAAATTTTATAAAGAAAAATAATAGCATGTTTTTCCCAAATTGTTAAGGATATCGTGAAGCTCTGTTGGATTCAAAGGAGGAATGTGCAATTCCATGCTATATATAATAATAACTTATTATAATAGTGGCTTTGTAATTTTTCATATATATCCATTTACTGAAACCACTATCAAATAAACAAAAACAAACAAATTAACAGGGGTTCGAGACAGGAATTATCTAATCTAAAAATAGCACATGTTCACAGAATACACAACACATATCCCAAGTACTACTCTAGGTTTCAAGTAATAGTCAAAACAATAGTAAACATGATTCAGACCCTACCAGTCAAATCATAAATGGGACCTTAACTGTAAATCCTTATCTTTAGATCAAAGCGGGTAATTGGGTGCTGAAGATACATTATAGAACTAATATGTTATAGAACTCCTCTGAAATGAGTCATTTATTCCATCACTTTTCCTGCACAGCTGCTGCCCCTGTTTTGTTTCCTGGAAATAGCTGCTACCCTGTCATACTTCTTAAAAGCACCTATATTGATAACTCTACTCATTCCTCCATTCCTCTGTGACTGTCACTGTGTTAAAATGTGGAGTCAGCTGACTCACTTGTGGTGGTAATAAAGTAGATGAGTTTGCAAAGTATTTTGTTATTTTTAAAGATGCAAAAACCAAATTACATTGAAATCATAAGGGGTGTTTCAGGGAGAGCTGCAGGATGTGGTTTCTTGTGTAATCCACAGAGATTAGCTCCAACACATATTTAAACTCTCCTCTAGGAGCAACCTTAGTGGTAAAACAAGAAGATAAACAGATGTATACACACCCTGGCACAAAATTATCACTTATGTTTGGCTTCCTAGTCTCCTCATGTTACTTATTTATCTTATCTTCTCTCTGAAATCAGGGAACACAGAATCTCAATCAGTTGACATTTTTCTACTGAATTACCCAATAGTCTGATCATACCCCTAAGACTTTTTTAAATTATTTCACTCATAATCCCAAATCTGCTTTGCTTCCTCATCTTAGTACACTGTAATTTGATTTCAAAATGAGGACAGTTGTCAGTAATGCCACATTCATTCATCTATTTTACAATTCCATGTACTTCGAACTATGAAAATATGTTAATAACATCCATTCCAATTAGCCACCCTAAATTTATTATCATGAAACAAGACCTCAAGAAAGAGAATTCAAAATCATCCATGTATTTGCAATGTATTGCAATAAAGCCTTTATCAATAGACTTCCCTGTGCACATGGTGGTCAAATTGCTGGTGAAAACCAGCCAGATGTATTACAAGCTTTCTCATGGCTTCTAGGTAACCCAAGTGAGCCTTTATTGATACTGGGAAGGGATAAAGCAGGGAAGGGATAAACAGTGACGTAAGAATTGGCTAGACAAAAGTAATGACTCTCATTACAAAGTGAGTATTTTAAAGCAAAAGAGCCTGTTGGGAATATTGTTTTATAAAATAGTGGGTTTTTTTAATTAACTTTTTAAAATTCAATTAGATAACATATAGTGTACCATTAGTTTCAAATGTAGATTTCAGTTATTCATCCATAGCATATAATAGCTAATGCTCAGTACTTACAGTTATACCTTCCTGAAAGCAGAATTTTAACCCACTGAGCCACCCAGGCGCCCTGGAAAGCAGAATTTTAGATCATATTTTCTGATTACTTCCATGTAGTACAACACTTTCCTGCTAGCAACCTTCAAAACATACTGTTTGTTAGAGGAATTTCTTTAATAATAAATAAATAGGAATTTGTGTAAATTTATAAATATATAAAATAAATAGGAATTTATTTAAATTTATTTAAATATTGCACACTGTTTCATTGTTCATAAATAAGGTGATGATATTATAGCCATTAGTTGGTAGCACTGATATTTCATTCTCTTTTTACTTCTCAGTGCATTCTCTTTGCACAAAATAGATATATATTTTAAAAGAATCTGAATCTGTGGCAAACTTTTAAAAAACCCTATACAGTAAAGTTTATCATTTAAGTAATCTCAATTATCTTCCTCAATTGTGATGGTATATCCTTCTATCTAGGCCAGATATTGTATGAGGGATTTGAAGAGACATACTTTTCTAAATTTCACTTTTCTCATCTGCAAAATGCTGATCATGATCCTACAATAAAATACACTTACAATTTTTTGATGAAAATTTATTTATTTATTTTAAGATTTTATTTATTTATCAGACAGAGTGGGCGAGAGAGTAAGCACAGGCAGACAGAATGGCAGGCAGAGGCAGAGGGAGAATCAGGCTCCCGGCCGAGCAAGGAGCCCGATGCGGGACTCGATCCCAGGACGCTGGGATCATGACCTGAGCCAAAGGTAGCTGCTTAACCAACTGAGCCACCCAGGCGTCCCTTTTGATGAAAATTTAATCTGTATAAACAATATATTTGCTGTAATGCGTGGTTCATGGAAAACATCTTATTTAATTATAAGCAACAACAGTATTAGAAATTAAGTAAATGTGTCTATAATATTTAAAGTTTTAACACATAATTCCAGTGATTTGCCTTATTTTCTCAAATCCCTTTACCACTTTCACTGACAGAGTCAAATGTACTTTTTCTACTAGTAGCCAGCTCTTTGTCTTTTGTCAGAAAGATGCCCTTGTGAATTATTTATAATAGAGATATTAGCAATAATAATAATAATAATAATAATAAATAGCAATGAAAATGTTAAAAAAAAGTTTTCTTAACTAATTAGGGTTCTTAGACATCAATTAGAGGAACCACCTCTGGAAAGCAAATTTATCTGCGAGACATTCCCAGAATTAACAAGTCAGTCAGATACAGGGTTGTCCGCAAACTGAAAGGTGAAGCAAAAGGACTAGGTTTGGAAAATAGGTAAGGACAGTGAAAAAAATGATCAAATTTTTGGGCAAAGTAAATTCTTAGGTGTCCTTTCAATGGAGTCCTGGGCATTACGTAGCAGAAACTCTGGAGATTATCTCAATCCATTGGAGTCACCCCGTTTATTAGCTTGCTATTGACAAAGTTATTTACAAACTCTAGAGCAAGAGGTTATAATGTAGAAAACTGATGGTAATGCACAAGATTCTTGTTAACAATAATGCAAGTTAGTGCGTTTTCATTAGAAAACATAAATTCTATATCCCAAATTATGGGCCCAGAGCACTTCTGCTGCACAACTCTGCTTATATCCCAAATAACCATGTGAACTAGTTTTAATATCTGCTTCTCTTATTAATTTTTGAATAAAAATTCTTGACACAAGTATTTTATAATTGTGTGATAATCATGCATTTAATTTCTTGGAGAACAAAACACCTTAGAAGAGAAATGGAAAAACATTTCAACACCTTTATTTTAAGATTCTATAGACAAATGGTCATCAAATTGGTAAGATATGTAAGATTTGAACAAAATTATCAACTAACTAGATATGCTTGATATTACAGAACACTCCCAGCAGCCGCAGACTACATATATCTTAAGCCATGATTTTCTTTGCAAAGGTCAACATTGATAATGTTCTAGTCATACCTCCGTGTGCCAGGAAAGAAGTAGCATATTTCTTGAAAGACACAGCTATCAAAGCTCCATTGAGAAACCATAAAGATGGAGAAGGGATTTGCAAATTATATATCTGATAATGGACATCAACTCTGATTATTAAAAAATGAATAAAAATAAAACACCTTACTTAACCAAACAGAGTATCCAATTTACATGTGAAGAAAATTATTGAAGAGACATGTCACCAAAAGGATATGGATGGCTTAGAAGCACATGAAAAATTTCTCAACATTTAGACATTAAAGAAATACAAATTAAAATCATAATGAGACATGCTTACATATCTATTAGAATGGCTAAAATTATAAAGGCTAATTGTAATTCGTCTGAGCTAGATTGAGAAGCGACAAAAAATCTAAACTTTTGTTGGCATATATCATGATACCACCACTTTGGAAAATAGTTTGAAAATTTTTTTAAATGCAAAATATGTTGCAGTTACACGAATAGCCATTTTACTACTAGGCATTTAACCAAGAGAAACAAACCCTATGTTCGTAAAAGGACTTGTATATGAATTTCATAGCAGCTTTATTTTTAAGAATTGAAAACAGTGAAATGTTCATCAATGTCCATCAATAGAGCAAAGACAAATTATGATCTATTCATTAAAGAGATTACTATTCAATATCAAAATGAACTATTTACAATTGGAGATTCTCAAAGTAATGGTGCTGAGAAAATAAAAGCTAGGGAATAAATAATATATACTGTGTGATTCCATGACTATAAAAAAATCTAGAAAATACAAATTTATATATAGTCACAGTCATCAAATATATTGGTGTGATTTTAGTGCCTGCTTCTGTGCTCTCATAGCTTCCTACACTTGGATCTCCAAGCATTTGTTACACCATGTGAAAATATGAACTCTTTTTCTTTATTCTGTCTTACAAGTAAAAGAATCCTTGAAATTTTATGGACATTTGAACTCTCAGTTATTAGCAGAAATTCTATCACACAGTAAGTTTCCAAATATAAAAGCCAGAGTTTTACAATGACTTCTAAGCTTTTACATGATCTAGCCACTCATTTAACCTCTGTGACCTCTTTCCCTGCTACTATTCAGTCCCTCACAGTGGCCTCCTTGCTATTCCTCAGATATGCCAGGCACGATCCAACCTTATGGCCTTCAAGAAACCAATTCCTTTGTCTGGAGTGACCTTATTGTTGATAGTTCTGGGCAAATTCATCACCTTTCCCTACCTTTGTTCAGTTGTCAGGTTCATAGTAACTACCCTGATCTTCCTATTAAAATTTTTAACTCCCCATCCCCTGCCTAGCAACCTTGATTTTTCTCACCCTGATCGAATTTTTCTTTTTCCCCATTGTACTCATCATTTTTGAATACACTATGCAATTTTTATTAAGGTTTATAGCTTTTAATTGTCTCACCCATTAAAATAAAAGTTCTACAAAGCCAAGTATTTCATTTACCAGTGTAGTCTGAAGTAATATCTGCCATATAATAGGTTCAGGAGACAATTGGTATATTTCAGAAAAAATTAATGTTGAGAGTATACTGAATTTCATAAGTCATTTCAATATTTTTTCCAAAAATAAACTATGTGAAACGTACCTTAAATTTACTTTCAAAATATATTATAGCATATAATGGACAAAATAAGACAAAATGAGACAAAAAAACAACAAAATAAGACAAAAGCCTTAAAGAAACAATCATATAAATAACCATTTCAAACCTACTTAAAAATTGCATAATACCACACTCCTCGATCCTCTGAATGCTCTAAAATAACCCTTCAAAGGAAATACGTTTTTAAAAATAACAGATTTTTTGGCAAATAATTTAATAAAATAAAAGTTTCATTCATCTATGTAGATCATAAAAATGTTTTTAATAAGCAAGAAATTATAACTCTGAAGTGTGCTAAAATGAAACGACCTGGTAAGGGTAAAAGAAAAAAAATAAACATCATTTTTCCAAATAAGAGGAATGTATTACCTTTGAATCAAAGCATGTGAATTTGTTCAAACTCGCAATAAAGGAATATGGAAACACAATCCATAGAAAGTCATATTTTAGTTTTCTAAAAGACTTCATAGTAAAGAGTATATATTTTTGAAATGCTACATAATGCTACATAATGACAAGATGACAGATTGTGACAAATAGCATTTTAAAAGCTCTACTCATAATGGAACGGAAAGTGTCATTTCCCTATAATTTTATATATGTCATTAATTTACTATATCTTGATACAACACATTACCAAAGATATGTTCATCAAAGACTAAATCATTTTTAATGGAACATAATAATTTGAACCTACATCTATTAATCATTTTTTTTCGATCTAACATTTATACTCTCGCTAAACATTTTATCAGATGTCGACAGAATTTAAAAAAAAAGGATAAAAAGTTGTGTTTGGAAAAGTAGCTTTTCTTTGAAATTTGCATTTAAATGAAAATATTTGCTGATATTTTCAAAACTTTAAATGTAATTTTATATATATCTGACCTATCAGATGATATAAAATTTTTGGAGAAAATATGACATATTTTTTTTTATCCTTGTTGAAGGTATTAATAAAGAGCAACTGTTTGTATTATTTGTATTGTGATATCTTAGTTAATAAACATGAATAACTGGTATAAAATATGTTTTTTTAAAAATTTTATTTATTTCCTTGACAGAGATCACAGGAAGGCAAAGAGGCAGGCAGAGAGAGAGGAATGGAAGCAGGCTCCGTACTGAGAAGAGAGCCCACTGTGGGACTCAATCCCAGGAACCTGTAATCATGACCTGAGCCGAAGGCAGAGATTTTAACCCACTGAGCCACCCAGGCACCCTAAAAATTTTTTTTTTTTATAGAATCATAGTTCTTGCCAAAATATGGAACTAGCTGGAACTGAAGGCCTCCTTCAAAGTCAGCTCTGGAGAAATTATGCAAGTGTAATATAGAACTATTTCAGATATGAACCAAAAACAAAGAAATGATGATAAATTCCTTAAAAGACTCAAAGTTGCTCTTGACTGGTATGTTTCAAGCTCTATTCCTGGTTTGAGGACAGTTTTTAACAGGCCTGTCACTGTAGAAATCAGCTGGATATTTAGAGGCTATCAGAACTGTACAAAAACCTTGAAGGGGTAAAGACTTGAAAATTCTTTAGAGAGATTAGCTCCCTAAGGCATTATTCATCCACACATTTTCCTCCAAACAATTAAGGCTGATGGATGAGGGGCACTTGAGGGGCTTTCTCATCACGTGGGTGGTGGGTTAAGCCTCTGCCTTCATCTCAAGTCATGATCTCTGGGTCCTGGGATCCAGCCCCACATCAGGCTCTGCTCAAAAGGAAGACTGCTTCCCTCCCTGCTTGCCTGTCTCTCTGCTTACTTGTGATCTCTCTCTCTCTCTCTCTCTCTCTGTGTGTCCAATAAATAAATAAAATCTTTTAAAAAAGGCTGATGGATGCGAAATTATGAAAACTGCTCCCTCCAAATGATGCTTCTTCATAAGGATTTAAGAATTTAAAATTGTAAGAATTTAAAATTGAAACTTGATTGTAGGATTTATCTTATAGAATAACATCAAGTGATGGCAGTTATTATTAGTTCTGAAGTATTTGTGATTCTGAATTCGTGGCCTCATTAGTAAATTTATTTTTTATAAAGATTTATTTAATATATAAAATATATATAATATACTATATATAACATATAATATATATAATAAATTCATTTATTTATTATTTATTTATTTATTTAATTATTATTATTATGTATTTATTTATTAACTCAAACACAAGAAAATGAATGACCTGATTGAAAAATTGGCAAGGACTGGAACAGACACCTCACTGAAGAAGATATTGAGATGGCAATAATGATATGAAAAGATGCTGTGATGATCCACAGCATGTCTAATTAAGGAATTGTAAATTAAAAGAACAATGAGGGGCGCCTGGATACCTCAGTGGGTTAAGCCGCTGCCTTTGGATCAGGTCATGATCTCAGGGTCCTGGAATCGAGTTACACGTTGGGCTCTCTGCTCAGCAGGAGCCTGCTTCCCTTTCTCTCTCTCTCTGAATGCCTCTCTGTCTTCTTGTGATCTCTCTCTGTCAAATAAATAAATAAAATCTTTTTAAAAAATAAATAAATAAATAAAACAATGATATATCACTACACATCTATTAGAATGGCTAAACTCTAAAATACTGACAACATAAAATGCTTTAAACGATGAGGAACAAGAGAAACTCTCATTCATTCTGGTGAGAACACCAAAATGGTGCTACCCTTTGGAAGACAGTTGGGCAGTTTCTTACAAAACTAAACATATTCTTACCATATGATCCAGCAATCGTGGTCCTTGGTACTCACCCAAAAGAGCGAAAACTTTGTGTACACAGAATCCTGCATATAAACCTGTGTTTGTAACAGCTTTACCCATAAGTGCCAAGAGTTGGAAGTAACCAAGATGCCCTTCAGGAGGAGAATGGATAGATAAACTATGGTCCATTGAAACAATGGGATATGATTCAGCGATAAAGAGAAATGGCTATCAAGCAATGAAAAGACATGGAACAAACTTAAAATCCGTCATAATAAGTGAAAGAGGTCAATTTGAAAAAGCTTCATGTTGCAAGGTTCCAGCTATATGACCTTCTAGAAAAGGCAGAACTATGCAAATGGTATAAAGGTCAGCGGTTTGTAGCAGTTAGAAGAGGAGGATGAACAGGCAGAGCACAGAGGATTTTTAGGCCAGTGAAAATGTTCTGTATGATATGTAAGATATTTTAGATACATATCGCTACACAGTTGTCAAAATGCATAAGATACTATACCAAGAGTGAACTCTATGAGAAAAGGTTTTTTTAAGATTTTATTTATTTATTTGACAGGCATCAAAGCAGGCAGAGAGGCAGGCGGGGAAATCGGGGATTGGGGGAAAGCAGGCTCCCTGCCAAGCAGAGAGTCTGGTCTGGGGCTCGATCCCAGGACCGTGAGATTATGACCTGAGCTGTAGGCAGAAGCCTTAACACACTGAGCCACCCTGGTGCCCCACCAAGAGTGAACTCTAATGTAAACTGTGGACTTTGGGGTGATAATGATGTGTCAGTGTAGGGTCAGTGTGCATGAAAAATTATCACCGTGGTACAGGATGTTGATAATGGGGAAGGCTGTGTGTATGTGGGGAAAGGGAATTTTACTTTGACCCCAAACTACTCTAAAAAATGCAGTCTGTTAAAAAAAAACTTTATAATGCAATATAATACAAAACAAGAATGCATATCAAGAGAGAAATAATGTTTAAAGGGAACGAAGAACTTCAGTAATGTGTACCTAGGGATTTTGATTGCACATTTGTAGGAAGTTCACATTGTCATTAGCAATTGTTTATCTGTGAAGTAGAAGTAACATAAAGAGTGATGAAAACTCAAAAACGCAACACTAAAAAAATGCCATCTATGGGCTCTTAAAAAATGGAACAAAATTTGCTTGGCTTTTTTAGCGTTGTGGGGAATGAAGGGACAGAATTTAAATTCAGCTTTATAAAAGATTGGATAATATTTTTCTACAAAGAAGGCTCCTCTGAGTAACATAGAAATGAACATGGTAGCAGAAAGTGGAAAAAAGGTTACATCTCTTGTGAGCTCACGTTCTCTGAAACCCTGTCACTTAGTGGAGACAGTAACTGTTCAATGAATAGCAAATGGTAGTCTTACAGATTCCCGGGATTTTCACTAAGAATCGTGAATGGATTTTTTAAAAAATATATAAAGAATGTCTACAGTGCAAGTACTTGCAAATAACTGACATTTTGGAGAGAATATTTTAATCAGCAGAGAAGGTAAAAATGAAAAAATTTCCACAATCAGAGTAAACATATGGGATTAAAAATAAAAGATAAAAAGAATTTTTTTAAAGGACTATTTTTTAAAGGATTTTAAACAAAAGTCCTTTTTAAGAGACAGTTGGCTGTTTAAACAAAAAGTACAACTCACTAAGAGAATCACCGCATTATTTATTGGGGTAGAAGGACCTGGAATGTGGAAAGGCCCATTCTGCAGAGGAAAAAATAGAATCACTAACAGGCCTCATGCCTTGCACAGCCAGTGGCTAGAATCCCTGCCTCATGAGACCCTGTGCTAGAAGGCCGCTAGAACCATCACAACTATGTTAGTCTTTCTTGGAAGCCAACAAGTATGTGCCCAGTTAAGGGCACGGTAACAATAAGTCACATTAAGTTATAATGATTGTCGATATCTTTAAAAGCCTTGTCAAGTTCCTTTTTGCGTAACCCTCACCCCACCCTTAGAGAAATTTATCTGTGGTTCACCTCTTTGAAATACCTCATTGTTGTTCCACATTTACCATAGCCAAAAAAAAAAGCTTTATATTCACAAAGTGTTCAGAAGGGGGCGCCAATGTAAACAATGAGAGTTTTCGCTGCCGGGACAGTTTTGTTGCAGAAACAGCCGAAAGCACTCAGGTCAGATAGAGCCAAGGGCTGGAGGGATTTTTAAAATTACAAAAACCGAACCAAATCAAACCAAAACAAAAATCAAAACCAATGGCCAAGATTTAAAGTTTTCTACTAAAGGTATGACATTCTCCTAAGACATGCGAGTGACTTGATCAATATATTTATATATTTATATTTGAAGAAGTAACTATTAGATGCAGCAAATCCACGTTGATTAAAAATTACCAGATATGGGGTCTCCTGGGTGGCTCAAAGGGTTTAGGCCTCTGCCTTCGGCTCAGGTCATGATTTCAGGGTCCTGAGATGGAGCCCCACATTGGGCTCTCTGCTCAGTGGGGAGCCTGCTCCCTCCCCCCTCTCAGCCTGCCTCTCACCTATTTCTGATCTGTCTGTCAAATGGGTAAATAAGATCTTTAAAAAAAGAATTACTAGGTGTGAAATATTCAGGGTATGGGAAGGAAAATGATTTCACCTGATCTGACTAGGAAGTTGATGAAGCCTGAATTAAAGTGCTATAAAGAGTAAAGACCTGGGAAATATATGGGGAAAAAATCCCTAGAAAAACAACAATAATAACTGGCTGCACTTTATTGATCCAGATCCTTCGGTAGGCAAAGAAGTGCTGATTTTAGCCAGAGGATGATCTACGTTTGTCTTCATGATCTGACATTTCCTGCAAGCCAGTCATGGGGCTCTGCACTAGAGCTGCAAATGCTGGGGGGCCCTCACTGTCCCTTTACTCTTCTCAGCGGGACAACGGGCATGTCCATGGTGCAGTGTGACAGGTTTTACCACAGGGAGATAAAAGACTGCCAAGGGTAGGTTGGAGCTGGGAAAAGCCACTTCGGAACAGATTTTCAGGGGAGGTGATAGACAAGGGCAAAGCGAAGAATGAGGATGAGTGTGTCAAGTTTCAAAGTGCCAGGAGGCAGCACAGTGCATTCGGGAAACTACAGCAAGTTCACGACAACGGACAGCTGATCTGGCAGCATCACCTGGGGTGGAGGCTGAGCCCCGGGGTTAACACTGGGGGTGAGATGGTTTGTATACTATGCCGAGGAGGTGAGGTACTACACTGTGGGGGCACAGGGAGCTACCGGAGGATTTCAAATATCAGAATCATAACCATAATAGAGTATTATATTGCATCCTAGCTTTCATCAAGCATAAGATGCACTATAGTTTATGTTCGACTAAGAAAGAGAAATGCTGTCAGTTAAACTAGGATATGTCATCAAGTGCAAGGTGAGGGCCACCTTAAGAGATATTAGAATGGGGGGGGGGAGGAAAAATCTTAGAACAAGTAAACTGTGGTACTAGAATAATTAAGAAAGTTCGTACTCTTGGATCAACAAATAAAGTGATTATTGCATCCCATGTGCCCCAAACTATATTAAGTCTTAGAACAAGAGACGTTCTCATCTTGATGCCTCGCAGCTGTTAGACCCAAGGTACAGAGGGCAGTAGCCAACGACCAACAGGCCCCAAGGGCCATGTGCAGATTCTAAGAGCAACTGCCTTTGAGAGAGGAAACGGTTGAGAGTGGGCTTTCTGAGGTAGAGAATTACTAGCTGGGAAAGTAGGAAAATTGACACAGAATCGGAATTGATGCCCCTACATGACAGAGTTGGTGAAACTTCCCTTCTCAGAGATCTTGAGGCTCCTCAGAAATGTATTTTTCATTTTAGATGAATATTCAGGATAAATATGATCTGTTTGAGTTCCTAGTTCTCTCATCAAGACTGTTAATTAGGCTTCACTGGCACAAGAAAAAGGTTTCGATAGTCCAGGGTAAATCCTGACAAAAGCAAAGCACGGTATCTATGAAATCTAACTACTCAGAAGAGAACAACAGATAAAAGGCCAGGCCGACCTGACCCTGCAGGATAGGTAAGGTTGCCCCGGCAACAGGAGTAGAAGGGAAGTGCCCATCACCTGTTAGAAGAGCTAGAGAAGACCCCTTCTGGAGACCCACCAGGAGAGGAGACCAGTAGGTGCTGATGATGAAGAATATTTTAATCAGCAGAGAAGGTAAAAATGACAAAGTTCCAGGATCAGAGTAAACATATGGGATTAAAAAATAAAAAATAAAAAAAAGATTTTTTTGAAAGAACTTTTTTTTTAAAAGAAATTTAAACAAAATTCCTTTTTAAGAGACAGTTGGCTGTTTAAACCAAAATTACAACTCACTGAGAGAATCGCTGCATTATTTATTGGGGTTGAAAGGACCTGGAATGTAGAAAGACCCATTCTGCAGAGGAAAAAATAGAATCACTAACAGGCCTCATGCCTTGCACAGCCAGTGGCTAGAATCCCTGCCTCATGAGACCCTGTGCTAGAAGGCCGCTAGAACCATCTCAACTATGTTGGTCTTTCTTGGATGCCAACAAGTGTTTGCCCAGTTAAGAGCAGAGTAACAATCAGTCACGTTATGTTATAATGATTATAGATATCTTTAAAAGCCTTGTCAAGTTCCTTTTTGAGTAACCCTCACCCCACCCTTAGAGAAATTTATCTGTGGTTCACCTCTTTGAAATACCTCATTGTTGTTCCACATTTAAGACACAAGGAAGAAAAAAAAATTACAATGAGTTCCAGATTTTAAAAGTCACTTGCCATTCAATCCAAATTGTGAGTTTGATCGGTTACCGAACACTTTATAATGCACCCCGGTAATTTTACAGAGATTATTTTTTTCTTACCAATTCTTGATTATTCTGTCTTGCAATGCAGAGAAAGCTAACTAATTTAAAATAAACTTCCGTTAATTTTGATTGTTATAAACTTAAAATTGATTAATTTCCATATACAGAGTATAAATGTTCACAATTTACATTAAATATATATTCTGTGTATACCTTGGAAAAATTATACTGAAAATTGAAATTAAAATGATGTTGTATATAGCTGCAAGAAGCCACCTGTCCCATTTCATCTTACTATATAAGTTGTGTCAGGTAATTTATAGAATCCCTACTGCATAACAAATCTATTTTTTTGTTGGAGTGGGTAGTAATGTTTCTTCTTATTTCTAAATAAGAGTTGGTCTATGAGTGCATTTGCAACTGTATTTTTCCTAAGTGGCTTCATGGTCTTGAACTGAGAAAGCTCAGAACATTAAACATCAAAATAATATTATTTGACATAATTAGACATCAAGGAAATGCAATTAAAATGACACTGAGATATCACTACACACTTATCAGAACGGCTAAAATAAAATATAATGACAAGACCAAAAGAAAAAATTATAGCATTTGATGATACACAATGGCAAGTTGTACCATAACTTAACCATCTCAGACTAGTGTAGTGTTAAATTTGTTTTTCTAAGCAATGTTTTGGGTCACTTACCACTTTTCAAGGATTTAAAGTGCTATCATTTTACTTAAAACTGTGAAATTTGGTCAGATTTAAATTTCAATTTATGTTAAAACATCCTGTAAACTGTGTTAAACTTTGACATTTGTTACCTCTGTTCAGTGAATAACACTATATCATATTTTGAAAAATACACTAATTTTCATTTTGAAAAATATCCCTTTTTCCTCTTATGGTAATTATTAATATGAATTAATAGTAGAATTTGATATGGTTCCATATGACCATAAATACTTTATTGTATATTATCAAATTTAATAATGAATATAATGTACTTCTTTGGACAATTTTTAAAAACCAGTCCACTCTTAAAAAAAAGAATGGAGGGGCGCCTGGGTGGCTCAGTGGGTTAAGCCGCTGCCTTCGGCTCGGGTCATGATCTCAGCGTCCTGGGATCGAGCCCCGCATCGGGCTCTCTGCTCAGCAGGGAGCCTGCTTCCTCCTCTCTCTCTGCTTGCCTCTACCTGCCTGTAATCTCTGTCTGTCAAATAAATAAATAAAATCTTTAAAAAAAAAAAGAATGGAGACACACTTCTTCAGTTCACACAAATTTCATTTTATTATATAACCTCAGATAAATTTCAACAAATCATAATTTATTAAAATTATGTCTACTTAAAAATCACACAGAAGAGTAAAATCATCAAAAATAAAAATAAACACACACAACACACACACATCACCCATGTATTGGCAAATCACAATTGCTGTAACAATACATTAGACATTCCACAGTTAAGGGCTATGAAAATTTCCATCAGTGACAAAAAGATTTGTATCCAAATGGACTGATTTTCCATAATCCAAGAAAAAGTCTCCTAGGGTTTATTTAAAGATAAATATTTGAACAAATACTTCTTAAATTTAGGAAATTCAGAACATACGATTAAAGAATATTTGCAGTGCAGACTATATTCAATCCTTCCTTCAAAAAATGCCTTTGATTACATAATTCTGTTTTCTCTATCTAAATTGAGCTGTCCTCCAAGGAAGTTTTCTAAAATGTGTGTCTCTGTGTGATAAATGTTCTAAGACCTAACACGCTTCATTGTATTTTTACTGTGCTCTCAAATTTAATCAATAATTTAGCTTGATGTATAATATCAAGTTTCAAATATCTTTTCCATCTATACAAACACACAGCTGTCTCCTTTATATGCTATTACTATTGAGAATTCTGCTGTCAGTATTATTCTTGTACATTTTAGGTGATCTGTTTTTCTCTTTGGCATCATTTATGCTCTTCTCTGTTTTTGACATTCTTAAAACTCACCATAATATATATGAGTGTTCTTTTAAAGATTTTATTTATTTATTTGACAGAAAGAAATCACAAGTAGTTGGAGAGGCAGGCAGAGAGAGAGAGAGGAGGAAGCAGGCTCCCCGCCGAGCAGAGAGCCCCATGTGCGACTGGATCCCAGGACCCTGAGTTCATGACCTGAGCCGAAGGCAGCGGCTTAACCCACTGAGCCACCCAGGCGCCCTATATGAGTGGATTTTTGTGTGGGTGGTTTTTGTTTTGTTTTGTTTCTGATTTCTCATGTTTGGCATCATTTTAAGTCTGGTATCTTTTATCTTTCTTTAATTCTCCAAAATTTATCCTAGTACTTATTTAAATATTTTCTTTATTTTTTTTCTCTTCTGCTGCATTTGGGCAGAAGTCATTAATTTGTTTGTTTGTTTGTTTTTCCCAACTCACTTATTCATTTTACAGCAATATTCATCTTAGTCTCCATTTATTGTATTCTTTATTTCAACAATTTTCACTTAATTTATATTCACAGTATAGTATCTTTCTTTTCTTTGTATATGTATATCATTATTTTATCATATACATTTAAGCTTTTTTAAAAAATATTTTATTTATATATTTTAAAGTGGGAAATCACAAGTAGGCAGAAAGGCAGGCAGAGAGGCAGGCAGAGAGAGAGGAAGGGAAGCAGGCTACCTGCTGAGCAGAAAGCCTGATGTGGGGCTTTATCCCAGGACCCTGAGATCATGACTTGAACCGAAGTCAGCGGCTTACCCACTGAGCCACCCTGTTGCCCCTTTTAAGCTATTTTTTAAAAGTACAGTCATTCTTTTGTTTTTAAGATTTTATTTATTTATTTATTTATTTGACAGAGAGAGATAACAAGTAGATGGAGGGCAGGCAGAGAGAGAGAGAGAGAGAAGCAGACTTCCTGCTGAGCAAAGAGCCTGATGCAGGATTTGATCCCAGGACCCTGAGATCATGACCTGAGCTGAAGGCAGTGGCTTAATCCACTGAGCCACCTAGGCGCCCCTAAGCTATTTATTAAATTCCTGTTCCAATAACACTTCGATTGCCATATAAAGTTAACCACATCATCTTTTTTAGGTAAGTAATTGTACTTTTTATGTGCATAGTTATTTTGGTCCATGAGTTCAGCTCCTCTTAGGATCATCAAATCTCTGTAAAGTCTGGGTATGCTAAGATTTTCTAAGCAACAATAAAATACATTGAAACCTGGTAGCTTAATTATAATAATGTTTTCTTTCTCAATCATTCACAATAGCATTACATTCTGAGTAGCTTCCTTCTATTTTGCAGCTATAGTGTTTGGAAAAACTTGAATTGTGATATCACTGTGATAATGTGAATTAGTCACGGTTTTTCAGAGAATTGGGAAGAGGAAAAAAAAGGAAGATATTCTCCAGGGCCAACTCTAGAAGTGACTATTAAAACATCTGTCCAAATTCAATTGAACAAAACACAGAAATGCCATCTCCAGTGAAATACAAAGAAGATTATATATAGTTCTGGGCACACACATCTCATTTGACCCAATGATGTACATCAATGAAAGATTGAAGGCCAATCACCACTCCATGGGAGGATTTAAAAATAAATTTACTAATGAGGCCAAGAATTCAGAATCACAAACTTCAGATCTAATAATAACTGCCTTCAATTGATGTTATCCTGTAACTTAAATCCTATGATCAAGTTTCAATTTTAAATTCTTACAATTTTATATTTTAAATTCTTAAATCCTTATGAAGAAGCATCATTTGGAGGGAGCAGTTTTCATAATTTCACATCCATCAGCCTTTTTTTAAGATTTTATTTACTTATTGGACACAGAGAGAGAGAGAGATTACAAGTAAGCAGAGAGGCAGGCAAGCAGGGAGGGAAGCAGGCTTCCTTTTGAGCAGAGCCCGATGTGGGGCTGTATCCCAGGACCCAGAGACCATGACTTGAGATGAAGGCAGAGGCTTAACCCACCACCCACGTGATGAGAGAGCCCCTCAGGTGCCCCTCATCCATCAGCCTTAATTGTTTGGAGGAAAATGTGTGGATGAATAATGCCTTAGGGAGCTAATCTCTCTAAAGAATTTTCAAGTCTTTACCCCTTCAAGGTTTTTGTACAGTTCTGATAGCCTCTAAACATCCAGCTGATTTCTACAGTGATAGGCCTGTTAAAAACTGTCCTCAAACCAGGAATAGAGCTTGAAACATACCAGTCAAGAGCAACTTTGAGTCTTTTAAGGAATTTATCATCATTTCTTTGTTTTTGGTTCATATCTGAAATAGTTCTATATCACACTTGCATAATTTCTCCAGAGCTGACTTTGAAGGAGGCATTCAGTTCCAGCTAGTTCCATATTTTGGTAAGAACTATAATTCTATATAAAAAAATAACATATTTTAGAGCGTCTGGGTGGCTCTGTGGGTTAAAATCTCTGACTTCGGCTCAGGTTATGATTCCAGGTTCCTGCCATTGAGTCCCAAGTGGGCTCTCTTCTCAGCAGGGAGCCTGCTTCCATTCCTCTCTCTCTCTGCCTGCCTCTCTGCCTTCCTGTGATCTCGGTCAAGGAAATAAATAAAATTTTTAAAAAACATATTTTATTCCAGTTATTCATGTTCATTAACCTAGATATCACAATACAAATAATACAAACAGTTGCTCTTTATTAATACCTTCAACCAAGATCAAAAAAATATGTCATATTTTCTTCAAAAATTTTATATTAACTGATAGGTCAGATATATATAAAATTACATTTAAAGTTTTAAAAATATCAGCAAATATTTTCATTTAAATGCAAATTTCAAATAAAATCTACTTTTGCAACCACGACTTTTTATCCTATTTTTTTTAATTTTGTCGACAACTTATAAATTGTTTAGCGAGACTATAAATGTTAGATCGAAAAAATGATTCATAGATGTAGGTTCAAAATATTATTTTCCATTAAAAATGATTTAGTCTTTGATGAACATCTGTTTGGTAATATGTTGTATCCAGATACAGTAAATTAATAAAATTATAGGGAAATGACACCTTCCGTTCCATTATGAGTAGAGCTTTTAAAATGGTCTCATGAGGAAGGGATTCTAGCCACTGGCTGTGCAAGGCATGAGGCCTGTTAGTGATTCTATTTTTTCCTCTGCAGAATGGGTCTTTCTACATTCCAGGTCCTTTCTACCCCAATAAATAATGCGGCGATTCTCTCAGTGCGTTGTACTTTTGGTTTAAACAGCCAACTGTCTCTTAAAAAGGACTTTTGTTTAAATTCTTTAAAAAAAAAGTCTTTCAAAAAAATCTTTTTTTTTTCTATTTTTTAATCCCATATGTTTACTCTGATCCTGGAACTTTTTTCATTTTGACCTTCTCTGCTGATTAAAATATTCTTCATCTTCATCACCTACTGCTCTCCACTCCTGGTGGTCTCTACGGAAGGGGTCTTCTCTAGCTCTTCTAGCAGGAGATGGGCACTTCCCCTCTGCCCCTGTTGCCGGACCAACCTTACCTATCCTGCAGGTTCAGGTCGGCCTGGCCTTTTATCTCTTGTTCTCTACTGAGTGGTTAGTTTTTCATAGATACCGTGCTTTGCTTTTGTCAGGATTTACCATGGACTAACAAAACCCTTTTGTTGTGCCAGTGAAGCCTAAGAAACAGTCTTGATGAGAGAACCAGGAACTCGAACAGATGATATTTATCGTGAATGTTCCGTCCAAAATGAAAAATACATTTCTGAGGAGCCTCAAGATCTCTGAGAAGGGATGTTTCACCAACTCTGTCATGTAGGGACATCAATTCTGATTCTGTGTCAATTTTCCTACTTTCCCCGCTAGTAATTCTATACCTCAGAAAGCCCACTCTCAACCGTTTCCTCTCTCAAAGGCAGTTGCTCTTAGAGTCTGCACATGGCACTTGGGGCCTGCTGGTCGTTGGTTACTGCCCTCTGTAACTTGGGTCTAACAGCTGCGGGGCATCAAGATGAGAATGTCTCTTGTTCTAAGACTTAATATAGTTTGTGGCACATGGGAAGCAACAATCACTTTTTTAGTTGATCCAAGTGTTCGACCTTTCTTAATTATTCTAGTACCACAGTTTACTTGTTCTAAGATTTGTCCTCCCCCCATTTTAATATCCTTAAGGTGGCACTCACCTTGCACTTGATAACATATCCTAGTTTAACTGACAGCATTTCTCTTTCTTAGTCGAACATAAACTATAGTGCATCTTACCCTTGATGAAAGCTAGGATGCAATATAATACTCTATTATGGTTACGATTCTGATATTTGAAATCCTCCGGTAGCTCCCTGTGCCCCCACAGTGTAGTACCTCACCTCCTCGGCATAGTATACAAACCATCTCACCCCCAGTGTTAACCCGGGGCTCAGCCTCCATCCCCAGGTGATGCTGCCAGATCAGCTGTCCATTGTCATGAACTTGCTGTAGTTTCCCAAATGCACTGTGCTGCCTCCTGGCACTTTGAAACTTGACACACTCATCCTCATTCTTCGCTTTGCCCTTGTCTATCACCTCCCCTGAAAATCTGTTCCGAAGTGGCTTTTCCCAGCTCCAACCTACCCTTGGCAGTCTTTTATCTCCCTGTGGTGAAGCCTGTCACACTGCACCATGGTCATGCCCGTTGTCTCCCTGAGAAGAGAAAAGGGACAGTGAGGGCCCCCCAGCATTTGCAGCTCTAGTGCAGAGCCCCATGCCTGGCTTGCTGGAAATGCCTGATCATGAAGACAAACGGAGATCATCCTCTGGCTAAAACCAGCTCTTCTTTGCCTACCGCAGGATCTGGATCAATAAAGAGCAGCCAGTTATTATTGCTGTTTTTCTAGGGATTTTTTCCCCATATATTTCCCAGGTCTTTACTCTTTTTATAGCACTTTAATTCAGGCTTCAACCACTTCCTAGTCAGATCAGCTGAAATCTTTTTCCTTCCCATACCCTCGATGTATTTCTCACCTAGTAATTCTTTTTTTAAAAATCTTATTTACCCATTTGAGAGATCACAAGTAGGTAGACAGGCAGGCAGAGAGAGAGGGGGTAATGCAGGCTTCCTGCTGAGCAGAGTGCCGGATGTGGGGTTCCATCCCAGGACCCTGAAATCATGACCTGAGCCGAAGGCAGAGGCCTAAACCACTGAGCCACTCAGGAGCCCCCATATCTGGTAATTTAAATCAACGTGGATTTGCTGCTTCAAATATTTCCTTCTTCTTCAAATATAAATATATAAATATATTGATCAAGTCACACGCATGTCTTAGGAGAATGTCATACATTTAGTAGCAAACTTGAAATCTTGGCCATTGGTTTTGATTTTTGTTTTGGTTTGATTTGGTTCGGTTTTTGTAATTTTAAAAATCCCTTCAGCCCTTGGCTCTGTCTGACCTGATTGCTTTCAGCTTTTTCTGCAACAAAATTGTCCTGGCAGCGAAAACTCTCATTGTTTACAGTGGCGCCCCCTTCTGAACACTTTAATAATAAAAAGCTTTTTTTTTTTTTTTGGCTATGGTATTGTGGAACAACAATGAGGTATTTCAAAGAGGTGAACCACAGATAAATTTCTCTAAGGGTTGGTGAGAGTTAGTCAAAAAGGAACTTGACAAGGCTTTTAAAGATATTGACAATCATTATAACATAACGTGACTGATTGTTACCCTGCTCTTAACTGGGCAAACACTTGTTAGCTCCAAGAAAGACTAACATAGTTGAGATGGTTCTAGCGGCCTTCTAGCACAGGGTCTCATGAGGCAGAATTCTAGCCACTGGCTGTGCAAGGCATGAGGCCTGTTAGTGATTCTATTTTTTCCTCTGCAAAATGGGTCTTTCTACATTCCAGGTCCTTTCTACCCCAATAAATAATGCGGCGATTCTCTCAGTGAGTTGTACTTTTGGTTTAAACAGCCAACTGTCTCTTAAAAAGGACTTTTGTTTAAATTACTTTTAAAAAAAAAAGTCCTTTGAAAAAAATCTTTTTTTTTATTTTTTCATTTTTAATCCCATATGTTTACTCTGATCCTGGAACTTTGTCATTTTGACCTTCTCTGCTGATTAAAATATTCTTCATCCAATCCCAAAACAAAGCGTGGTCCAGCTCCACCTCATGGAATACCACCTGCTCTCCATTAGATAGTGTGCTGTTGCTTTAATAAACCTGCCTTCTGCTTTCACTTTGGGCATTGATCTCTAATTCTCACGTGCCAACAATAAAAATAATGATGGTTTATCGTTACAATTCATAGAAAAGGAGGTACAGGGAAATCGAATGAAAGGAAATAACAAAGTAGGTTCATAAGTCAATCTTCTTTGTAAAAATATTAACCTGAAAGTGCGTTTCTGCCACCTCTCTCCTGTTTGATATGATAAAGAATGACCATGATACATGAATTATAGTTCGGGGTTTTGAAAAGCATAATAGCTTTATACCAACACTTGAGCTTTTATTTATTTATTTATTGCTAACAAGATAGGTCGATTTGATATGCGTTTCCTGACAACCAACCTCAGAAGAAATTCCATCTTCATGAGAATTCAGAAAGAACCACAAACCAAACCTCAAAATAGATTCAAAGAGAAAATACTCTTAAAAAAATTTCCCTTCCTGGGGCACCAGATAGGCTCAGTGAGTTTGGCTCACTGGGCCTTTGCGTTTGGCTCAGGTCATGATCCTAGGGTCCTGGGATTGAGCCCCATGTCTGGCTCTCTGCTCAGCAGGGAGCCTGCTTCCACTTCTCTCTCTGCCTGCTCTCTGCCTACTTGTGATCTCTGTCTGTCAAATAAATAAATAAAATCTTTAAAAAAAAATTTCCCTTGGGCACCTGGGTGGCAGAGTGAGTTAAAGCCTCTGCCTTCAGCTCGGGTCATGATTCCAGGGCCCTGGGATCGAGCCCCATATCAGGCTCACTCCTCACCAGGGAGCCTGTTTCTTCCTCTCTCTCTGCCTGCCTCTCTTCCTACTTGTGATCTCTATCAAATAAATAAATAAAATCTTTAAAAATAAAATTCCCTTCCTATCAGAAGCAGACCAAACCACTAACAAATTCCCCAAAAAGCTTCATCGAAAAGGTTGTATTTTCTTCAGACACCCAGCAGGACCTTTTTCTCTGGGCCTGGTATTTCTTCAATGGCCTATTCCAGAGAATAAGGCACTAAACTACTGAGCGCCAAGGGCCTCAGAACCACGAAAGAGATGATGAGAGGCACAAAGCACGCATCTGGACACCAAGAGTGTATGTAAACGTTTGCTGCTTTTCTGTATTTTTCAAAGCTGAGTTTTTAGCTGGAGGCCGCTAAGTGTGCCAAGACAGACACGGATTATTGAAAACCCTGGAGAGAGTGCAATTGCATTTAAATTGCCTGTAACCTTCGTGTAATAGATTTCTGATTGATGATAGATTTAGTTAAAATATAACTGTTTTAAATATTTATTCTTAGTAAACGATTTCAACCTATGCTCATTTAAGTAAGTTGGTGCATAATCCCTTTTCTATTAAACCATAGTGCAAGGACCCATGCCGCACTTCCGCGAGAACCCCAAGCTCTTTTTCTAGAATGGCCATATGCGTATGTATCAGGCGTCCTCCTTTCACTCGCTTTGTGGAGCACCTACCATGGAGGTCATGTAATAACCAATAACCAAAAATCAAACAAAAAACCCAAACATCCAGGTCGAAGTGATTCACGGCTGCCATCATGCAATGGCGGACCCTGCCTGGAGACTAGGAGACTGCTCAAACAGATCCCGGGCAGGCATCTCAGCCCAGACCTGTGCTGGGGAAGCTTGTTCCGGGCTTTGGGCCCAATCAGGAAGCCAGCGAAGTGACCCGAGAGTGCAGCCGGGGTTTAGGGCTGATGATCTTTTTGCAGCCAGGCAGCGCGTGGACACCCGCTTGGTGAGCCAGGCTAGGAGGCCGCTCAGAGCCGGCGCCGGCCACGCTCGCAGGCCCCCGGGGCTTTGCCGGCGCCCTTGCCCCGGGCCCGCGCCTCATGAGGAACTGGGAGGGGCTCGAGGGCGGGGGCGGCCCGGAGAAGGGGCTTTGTTAATTGCGGAATCCGGAAGTGAGCTCTTGGAGGACGCGGGGGAGAGTCTGAGAGGAGGTGGAGGGGCTGGCGGTGGAGGGGCGCGCAGCGCCTCTGTTCTGTGCTGCGGCGCCATAGGCACTGCAGGACCCCCGCACTCCCCCGCTCCAGCCCAGCCCCTGAGGCCTCACTGTCCCGCTCCCGCGGCCCGCTGCCCCGTCCCGCCCCATGGCTTCTCTGGACGACCCTCTGCGAGCAGCTAAAGTGACACCGCGCCCGGCCCTCACATGGAGCAGAAAGCGCGGGCCAGGAGCTCGCGGGGGTGTCGGGACCCAGCCTCCCGCGACCCCGGGGCAGCGGGACCACCACGGACAACGCGCCGCACCCGGGTCCCCTCGGGGTCGGGCCGGGGACGCAGCCACGCGAGGTGCCCCCCACTAGAGAGCGCAATAGCCCCCATCGTTTGGCACCCCCACGCCCGGGTGCCGAGGACCCCCTTCCCTCCTCCCGTGCCGTGGCCCCGCCACTTTTGTTCTGGACTTGGGATCCCAGGTGGAAACTAGTCCCTCAGACCTCCCTAGCAGCAAGGATCTAATGGAGGGATTCTCAGGTTTTCCTCCCTGCCCTGGCTCTTCCTCACCCCACATTCACATGCCTTCTCGCATCCCTTTCCTCTCCTCATTGTCACTTTTATTAAATGGTTTTGTTCTACATGTTGACCCGCAGAGCGATTTCATGAGTGAATATACAGGAAACTGAGTCGGAGCCCACCTGTGAGAGCCCACCTGTGGAGGCCTTTCATTAGAATGGTCTCTGGTTCTAGCCTCAGTTCAGAATACTGCGTGTACCTGAGGACCGAGTCCAGATGTTTCTTTCATCTCTGACTTGAATTTGAAATCCTAACGTCACTATGACCTGGGAAGCCGAGGTCCACAGCATCTTCATCTGAAATTCCACTAGAGCTCCCATTTACCTAGTGCCCAGCCTGAGTCTGTTTTCCACTACTGTCAGGGTTCTAGAAGTTCATGCACTGCCCACCACTGACAGTAGGGGCATCTCTCTGTCCAGATTTTCCCTTTACATAAGGAGGTCAGTTACAGGAGATTAGGGCCCACTCTAACGACATCACTGTAATGTGATTGCATCTGTAAAGACTCTAGTTCTAAATAAGGTCACGTTCTGTGGTACCAGAGATAAGGACAGCAGCAAGGTTTCTGGGGGAAATGGAGGTCAGCTCTTAACAGTCCACTCTCTGGCTCCCCAAATTCGTGTCCTTCCCGTGTGCAAAATACCTTCACCCAATGCCCTCCAAAGCACTAATCATCCCAGAATCAACTCAAAATCTGAAATCTCATCTGTCCTCCTCCACTCAAAGACCTAGATCTCACCCAGACCATGGGACCTGAGGACTGCATCCAGAAGCCACAATCTCCTGGTAAAGCTGCCCATCAGGTCCTGACATCACCCTCATTCGTCCCAGCAGCCGAGGGCCTACAGTTCCCACAGTTTCTCAGAGGAAGTTTGAAGACCACCTCAGAGGACGTTCTTTGGGAGTGAATGAAGAGGGAAGGGGGTCAGAGCCTCCTGCCATTCCCAGGGCACCCAGAACCCAGAGAGTGAGGCCTTGGGTGCTTTCTAGTGACAGATTCAAGGCAATTCTTTGACTTTGGGACTTCAGAGTTAACTTAGTTTTCATTTGTGATTATTATTTTTGTGTGGGGGCCATAGCTTTTCTTTTGACCTATGGCTGTTTTCACTCCCGGTTCTGAAGAAGCCCCTAAATCCTAATACTGTTGAGGACCCCGAAAGCTCTCAGAGCAGCAGTACTGGGGGACAGTGGGGACACATGGTTTGGTTTCTCCTCTGGCCTGATTCTGCGGCAGCCCCGCTCTGTCCTCCTCAGACTTCAGAGCAATAGCTGAATAAGTGGAGAAAGGACCAGGGGGTCAGGAAGGTGGCCACCGAAAAGTGACTTCTCTGGAGGGTGGCTGAGCTAGCGAGTGAGCATGTTAGTCCAGCTCTGCCTGCAGTCTGGATGGAGCTGAACAGGGGCCAGGGAAGGGGAGGAGGAGCAGAGAGCGGGGACAAAGGGACCAAAGAGGAGATTCAGAGGAAGGGAAGTATTTGGGAGGAGAGAAGAAACTCTAGAAGACAGGCATGTAAGAAAGGAAAAGGGATGAAGTAGGCATCAGGAAAGGGCACCACCAGGGAAGGAGAGAGGGGAAGGGATGAAGGAGGGAGGGAGGAAAGGGGAAAGGAAGAAGGGAGGAGTCAGCAAGCCAGGGCTCCCCCTGCATCTGAAGAAGAGGTGGCTGGACCAGCTTGTCAAACAGGGTGCTCACTCTTTGGTCCCAGTTTCTGCTCCCAGTGCTACTGGGCTTTGCAAGGAAGGCAGGCTGTCCCCTGGGACCCACTGGAGCCCACTGGAGCCCACTGGAGCCCACAGGAAGGTGGGAGAGGTAAGATGCCACCGGGTCCTGTCCTGAGCTGCTCCCAGCTGCTAGCCTCACCACATGGTGCAAGACGGACCCCAGAACAAAGGAAGGACACAGGCCCGCATGTCTGGCGGTGGCCCTGGGCACTTAGCTCATTGCAGTGAACCACACCGCCTCCTCAACCCAGGCTTTCAAAGCCTGCTTCTTCGTTCCTGGCTTTCATGTCTGTAGGAACATGAGCCAGATCTAACTCATCTCCGACAGACAATTCTGACTCACCCCGTGTCAGATTTTTATTAGTGGCTGTGATAGAGTAAGATAGCAATGCTCCAACAAACGGACTATTTCCTCCCACATGACCTCAACAGTCTTACACATTTTCTTAGCAAAAAAATCTTGTCTCCTTCCATTAAGCTCATAACGTGGTCTAATAGTATACATGTGCCTTCGTTAGATGCGAAGCGATACAGAGGTCCTTTTTTTTTTTTTAATTTTACAAGGTAAAGTCAGTGAACACATCTAACTTGATGAATACCTCTCTAAAATGTCAAACCAGGCAAAGCTTTTTCTGCCTACAGTTTGGAGCCTACGTGGTGACATTTTTAAAACGCTTTCAGTCCCTCAGTGAGGCTCTTAGAAGCTAGCCAGGGCTTACTACATGCCAGGCACTGTGTCAGGTGTTGGAGCTAAATGGATGGAGAGCTTGGAGGCAGGCTGGGGAGGGACATCCGTGACACAACCACAGCTAGCAAAGGAGGCCAGTGCTAGAAAAGAGAGAGCAGGCTGCATGGAGAGTGTGTACCATGGGGCTTGTGAGCTCACGAATAAGTGGGAGTAACTGGAGTGGGGAGACGGGGGAGAGGAAGAGGGTCTTCCCATCAATGGGAATCACCTGTGCTTGGAGGCAGGCACCATGAGGGGTCTCCACAGGAAGAGGGAGGCAGCGTGGTTGAAGGGCAGAAAGACAGGGCAGAACAGGCATCAGTCAATTGGAAGGGCAGGAAGAGATGGATGGGAGGATTATGGATGCCTTTGGAGGACTGAGAATTTGTTAGAAGGTCAGTGCAGATTTCTATGGAGACAAATGCCAGGAACTGATAGGTCTTTGAAAGGTCACTCTGGCTGCCTTTTGGCAAAGGGGTTGGTAAAAGGCACGTGCAGGTGGAAGGTGAGTGCAGGAAATCAGGTGAGGGAGCATGGGAACTTGGTCCAGGGGTATATAAGGGGTATATAAGCTTCATTTAAAGCTTCATTTAAAGGAAGCTTAAAAAATTCATTTAACCAAAAGCTCCCAAGAATTAAAAATGTCATGGATATCATTAGTTAATGGGTAACTATATATTTTCCACTCTAGTGAGATAACAATCAGAGTATTTTTCTAAGTTTTAGTCTCTGAGTGTTCAAAAGGACTTTGTTAAAATAGAAATATTTAGACAAAGGTGATCAAAAGTCTGGATCAGGTCACCTTAAGATAAATATTAGGAAACTGAGGAAACAAATGGAGATTTGAACACTGAGCTATGATATAATGAATGGTTTAAAGTATTTAGTAGAGCATAGAAAAGCCCTTTAAAGCCTGGTCTTAGCCTAGCATTGCAGCTTCTGGGATATCTGTCTATCTATCATCTACCTATCTATCTATCTATCTATCTAGATGTAAATTTGAAAACTTTTTCAACTTAAAGATTTTGAGAAATAGAACATAATTAGCACCATAGAAGATCTGTTTATGATAACAACCTAGCCCCTCCTCCCAGTTTGTTAATATTCTCTCTTATTTAATGTAACATTGTGCAAATATATCACTACTGATCTGCCATTATGAATGAAATAACTATAATCATCTGTTTGCATATCCTGGTGAAAATATTCATTTAGTTCCATGTTGTATTTCTAGGAATGGACCAAATTTTTTTTTTAATTTTTAATTTTTCTAAATATTGTCCAACTTACCTCATATGTTTTTATTATGTGCACTGTCATTCCTTCACATTCTTGCAAGACATTTTTACTGTTGCCCAATATGGTAAGTGTGCAATAGTATGTCATTCTAGGTTTTCATTTATTTTTAATTTAATTTAATTGAATTCCAGATTCATAATAAAGATAAACAGTTTTTATATATGAGTGGCCATTTGGATTACCCTTTCTGTAAAGTACATGCTCAAATCTTTTGATATCTTAACATTGTGTCATACTGACTTCTTTAATAGATTTTCTGAATGAACTTTTAGCTGTGTAGGTCTTCTCTATTTTATTTTGAACTTGTTTTATTTAAAATCTTTATATTTATTTTCATAATCTGCTTTTATTTTGCTTTGTCTATTATTTTTCTATCTATCTATATATTTATTTGCAAGCAAGAGAGAGCGAGCAAGTGAGAGCGCAGGGAGAGATAGAAAAAGAAGGGAAAAGAATCTTAAGCAGGCTCCAGGCTCAGCACAGAGCCCAAATCTGGGCTCTATTTCACAACCCTGACATCATGACCTGAGCCAAAATGAAAGAAAGAAAATAAAATTAAGGTGTTAAAAAAAAAAAGGAAAAAGAATTGGAGGTTTAATTAAGTGAGCCACCCAGGCACCCCTGTGGTATCTTAAACTAGCTGTCATATCTTTAAAGTTCTAGAGTATCCATTTAATTCATTTATAAAATCTTTCTCAATATCATTTTAGTTTCAGTTTTTTGTTCAATTTGCTTCCCCTCTCATTTCTTTGAGCAGAGTAATCAAGGCATTTTACAATCTTTATTGATCATTTTAACGTCATACTTAATCCCATTTTGTCTATCAAATCTTGTTAATGGTTTTTCTTTGTGTGCTTTGTTACATTTTGCTATGTTCAAGGCATTATATTTGAAACTCTTATTGAGTAGGGATAATTAAGAGCTATAATAATGGTATAGTCCTCCTTGGCAGGATTTTCTCTTATATCTGAGACTCTACAAGACAATCATATTCCAAATTCAGTGATTGACTTTCTCAGTTTACACAGAAGGCAAGGTAGGCTATAGTCTTATTTCTGTTTCTCCTTGTGCTTTGGGGATCTCAACTTAAATTTGGGTTGTACCAAAGTTTTCAAATTTGATTGCTGCTGGATTTTGAATTTTGTTTCTCTAGTATCAAGTGTCTATTAAAAACACAGCTCAGTGTGTTTTAGCAGTTTCAAATGCTCTCATAGCTAAAATGGCTTCAGGCATATATCTCTAGACTCTCATTGTGTTTCGTATTTTGGCCCAGTAATCCCTCACTTATTTTTATAATCATTCTGATATTTTTAACTTTAAAAGCTATTTTGTCTGGATTTTTAAGTTGTCTTAAGTAGGAGTTTTTAGATCACCATTACTAGAAGCAACAACAAATATACATGAAAATATCTGCAGTAGTTTATCACATCTTTATGGCTTTGAACTTCCATAAGCCGAGGCATCCTTCTCTAATCACTTAGGCAAACTCCAATTTACCCTTTAAAACAACACAAGAATTGCTTCATTTAAGAACATGTTCAGGGATGACTCTTCCCCACAGTTCGTACCAACATTCCCACACACTCTTTGCTACCCACACCTTGTTTATGAACTTTCATTAGGTATATCAGTGTCACCAGAATTTTGCTCATTGTATTTTTGTCCTTTAGAGCTTTAATTAAATATAAATTCCATAGAAAGTCTGTCCCTTTTCTTTTAAACCTGGGTTAGTTATTTCTTCTCATTCTTTGTCAGAAGCTACTTTATTTTTTTTTAAGTTTTTTATTTATTCATTTGACAGACAGAGATCACAAGTAGGCAGAGAGGCAGGCAGAGAGAAAGAGAGAGAGAGGGAAGCAGGCTTCCCGCGGAGCAGAGAGCCTGATGCGGGGCTCGATCCCAGGACCCTGAGATCATGACACGAGCCGAAGGCAGCAGCCCAAACCACTGAGCCACCCAGGCGCCCCCAGAAGCTACTTTATTAGAGAAACTTACAGCTGTATTGTAACTTTGGAGCCTTTACAGTTTTTTGACTGGAAAAATCACCCATCCCTGAGATTTTTACACAGCTTCCTAGCTGATATTATTCAGAAATCTGTTCAACACAGACTCCTTCAGGGAGGCCCTTTCGGACCACTCAGTTACAAAACCTCTTCTCAATCACTGCTCTTTTTAAAATGTGCTTATTTAGTTCAAATATGCATCACTATTAAAGGAAAACCAGTACGATTTTTTTCTTTTTAAAGTTGGCTTACCTATTATCTATCTCTCCCATTAAAATGATTCCTCTGGGCTGGGGTTTTGTTGTGCTCATCTTAGGCGAGGCACTCAATAAATTGTCTCCGAATGATTGAATTGTTTGACTCCCTTGCTAGATTCTCAACTTCATGAGGCCTAGGATTGTTCTATTCAGTCTTCCTTTATCCTTAAAGTCTGTTATATTGCAGTCACTTACATGACTAATGGGAAAAATCACAGAAAGAAAGAGTTAAAACTACAGAAAAACCCCGTAGGTTCAATAACGCAAAGCTTTCTAAAATTATTTAGCCCAAGAATTGAATACTGGTTGCACTTTTGATTTTTTTTAAATGGTATTGAATTTAATTTAAATGGAAATACTCGAATGGTAGAATAATAAAAAAATTATAAAAGCAACTTGCTCCTTAAAGTAAGAATTATATAGGGCATCTCTTCTAGAAGCAAAATTTTCAAATGTCAAACATCTGAAAGCATAGAAGGAGAAGTAAGAGTGTGAATTGTACTTCAATGCTCTTTTCTTTATATTCAGCAAACAGCTTCATTCACACCTTTCCAGTTTTTTCAACTCTTTTGACAAAGCCTTCAGAGGAGTTACTGCTGATGACCACCATCACAGCCTGACAGGAGAAATTTTATAAAGAAAAATAATAGCATGTTTTTCCCAAATTGTTAAGGATATGGTGAAACTCTGTCGGATTCAAAGGAGGAATGTGCAATTACATGCTATATATAATAATAACTAATTTTAATACTGGCTTTGCAATTTTTCAGATATATCCATTTACTGAAACCACTATCAAATAAACAAAAACAAACAAATTAACAGGGGTTCGAGACAGGAATTATCTAATCTAAAAATAGCACATGTTCACAGAATACACAACACATATCCCAAGTACTACTCTAGGTTTCAAGTAATAGTCAAAACAATAGTAAACATGATTCAGACCCTACCAGTCAAATCATAAATGGGACCTTAACTGTAAATCCTTATCTTTAGATCAAAGCGGGTAATTGGGTGCTGAAGATACATTATAGAACTAATATGTTATAGAACTCCTCTGAAATGAGTCATTTATTCCATCACTTTTCCTGCACAGCTGCTGACCCATGTTTTGTTTCCTGGAAATAGCTGCTACACTGTCACACTTCTTAAAAGCACATATATTGATAACTCTACTCATTCCTCCATTCCTCTGTGACTGTCACTGTGTTAAAATGTGGAGTCAGCTGACTCACTTGTGGTGGTAATAAAGTAGATGAGTTTGCAAAGTATATTGTTATTTCTAAAGATGCAAAAACCAAATTACATTGAAATCATAAGGGGTGTTTCAGGGAGAGCTGTAGGATGTGGTTTCTTGTGTAATCCACAGAGATGAGCTCCAACACATATTTAAACTCTACTCTAGGAGCAACTTTAGTGGTAAAACAAGAAGATAAACAGATGTATATACACCCTGGCACAAAATTATCACTTATGTTTGGCTTCCTAGTCTCCTCGTGTTACTTATTTATCTTAACATCTCTCTGAAATCAGGGAACACAGAATCTCAATCAGTTGACATTTTTCTACTGAATTACCCAATAGTCTGATCATACCCCTAAGACTTTTTTAAATTATTTCACTCATAATCCCAAATCTGCTTTGCTTCCTCATCTTAGTACACTGTAATTTGATTTCAAAATGAGGACAGTTGTCAGTAATGCCACATTCATTCATCTATTTTACAATTCCATGTACTTAGAACTATGAAAATATGTTAATAACATCCATTCCAATAAGCCACCCTAAATTTATTATCATGAAACAAGACCTCAAGAAAGAGAATTCAAAATCATCCATGTATTTGCAATGTATTGCAATAAAGCCTTTATCAATAGACTTCCCTGTGCACATGGTGGTCAAATTGTGGGTGAAAACCAGCCAGATCTATTACAAGCTTTCTCATGGCTTCTAGGTAACCCAAGTGAGCCTTTATTGATACTGGGAAGGGATAAAGCAGGGAAGGGATAAACAGTGATGTAAGAATTGGCTAGACAAAAGTAATGACTCTCATTACAAAGTGAGTATTTTAAAGCAAAAGAGTCTGTTGGGAATATCGTTTTATAAAATAGTGGGTATTTTTTATTAAATTTTTAAAATTCAATTAGATAACATATAGTGTACCATTAGTTTCAAATGTAGCTTTCAGTTATTCATCCATAGCATATAATAGCTAATGCTCAGTACTTACTATTATAGCTTCTTGAAAGCAGAATTTTAACCCCCTGAGCCACCCAGGCACCCTTGAAAGCAGAATTTTAGATCATATTTTCTGAATACTTCCATGTAGTACAACACTTTCCTGCTAGCAACCTTCAAAACATACTGTTTGTTAGAGGAATTTCTTTAATAATAAATAAATAGGAATTTATGTAAATTTATAAATATATAAAATAAATAGGAATTTATTTAAATTTATTTAAATATTGCACACTGTTTCATTGTTCATAAATAAGGTGATGGTATTATAGCCATTAGTTGGTAGCACTGATATATCACTTTCTTTTTACTTCTCAGTGCATTCTCTTTGCACAAAATAGATATATATTTTAAAAGAATCTGAATCTGTGGCAAACTTTTAAAAAACCCTATGCAGTAAAGTTTATCATTTTAAGTAATCTCAATTATCTTCCTCAATTGTGATAGTATATCCTCCTATCTAGGCCAGATAGTGTATGAGGGATTAGAAGAGACATACTTTTCTAAATTTCACTTTTCTCATCTGCAAAATGCTGATCATGATCCTACAATAAAATACACTTACAATTTTTTGATGAAAATTTATTTATTTATTTTAAGATTTTATTTATTTATCAGAGAGAGTGGGTGAGAAGCAAGCACAGGCAGACAGAATGGCAGGCAGAGGCAGAGGGAGAAGCAGGCTCCCGGCCGAGCAAGGAGCCCGATGCGGGACTCGATCCCAGGACGCTGGGATCATGACCTGAGCCACAGGCAGCTGCTTAACCAACTGAGCCACCCAGGCGTCCCTTTTGATGAAAATTTAATCTGTATAAACAATATATTTGCTGTAATGCGTGGTTCATGGAAAACATCTTATTTATTTATAAGCAACAACAGTATTAGAAATTAAGTAAATGTGTCTATAATATTTAAAGTTTTAACACATAATTCCAGTGCTTTGCCTTATTTTCTCAAATCCCTTTACCACTTTCACTGACAGAGTCAAATGTACTTTTTCTACTAGTAGCCAGCTCTTTGTCTTTTGTCAGAAAGATGCCCTTGTGAATTATTTATAATAGAGATATTATCAATAATAATAATAATAATAAATAGCAATGAAAATGTTTAAAAAGTTTTCTTAACTAATTAGGGTTCTTAGACATCAATTAGAGGAACCACCTCTAGAAAGCAAATTAATCTGCAAGACATTCCCAGAATTAACAAGTCAGTCAGATACAGGGTTGTCTGCAAACTGAAAAGTGAAGCAAAAGGACTAGGTTTGGAAAATAGGTAAGGACAGTGAAAAAAATGATCAAATTTTTGGGCAAAGTAAATTCTTAGGTGTCCTTTCAATGGAGTCCTGGGCATTATGTAGCAGAAACTCTGGAGATTATCTCAATCCATTGGAGTCACCCCATTTATTAGCTTGCTATTGACAAAGTTATTTACAAACTCAAGAGCAAGAGGTTATAATGTAGAAAACTGATGGTAATGCACAAGATTCTTCTTAACAATAATGCAAGTTAGTGATTTTTCATTAGAAAACATAAATTCTATATCCCAAATTATGGGCCCAGAGCACTTCTGCTGCACAACTCTGTTTATATCCCAAATAACCATGTGAACTAGTTTTAATATCTGCTTCTCATTACTTTCTGAATAAAAATTTATGACACAAGTATTTTATAATTGTGTGATAATCATGCATTTACTTTCTTGGAGAACAAAACACACTTTAGCATAACTATGTTCTTTCACAGAACCAGCCTTGATAACACACTTCTATATGTTAGAAATGATGTAATAAATGTAGAATATTGGGCACTCGTTTGGTATTCTTTGCCATGTTTTGCACTATCTAAAAAGAGATCAGTGAACTTGGACTGGAGTTAGTAGACATGGAAGAAAATGAAATATTACAGAGAAGAATATTCCGTGGTCCACAACCTAAACGGGCTGGGATTCCCATCATTTGGATCCCTGTAGCTTTACAAAAGTCAATTAAATTTTTGTATCTCCGATTAAAGTTGATTCCCCAGTAATTTTTCAAACATCTCTTGTAAAGTATTGTTTCCCAAAAAAAAAGGGATTTTGCACATGTATCTGCCTTTGTCTCTGGTCATTATCTCAGTCAGGATCCTGGGATCGAGCTCCATATCGGGCTTCCTGCTCATTAGGGAGTATACTTCTCAGTCTCTCTCTGCAGCTACCTCCCCCTGCCCCACTGATGCTCTCTCTCTCAAATAAATAAATACTATCTTTAATTTTTTAATTGAAAATAAGATAAATAAAATAAAATAAAAAGTCTGGTCTTACTGCCACATTTAGCTCCTTTTTTTTTTTTTTGAGTTGTATTTAAAGCAGCGTGAGAGAACATGAGGATCTCAAACTTAAAAAAAAAGGAAAAAATTGAGTTTTGTTAGGATTTAAGATCTTGTCTCCTAGACAAAAATGTTGGCTTTGTTAACATGTGAAAATTAACAAAAGAGAATAAAATAGAATTCTAATAATTTTTATAGAAATTAAAAATTTCCTCCAACCCAATAACATACAGACCCATTAAGTAAATTCATTCCAATGTCCCAAACCAACCTTTTCTAATAGCAATGCATTTGTGTAAACAGGGTCACCCCAAGGAATAAATAAATATTATTATATTTTTCCTGTCTCTTCCACAGTCACATCTGGGTATATTGATAGCAAGCCAATTATCTATCTTATAAGACATGATATCATAAGGAAGGGTATTCTGTCCATTTGGAACAACTGAAAATCATTGTAATTTTATCTTGGTGCAGAAACTTGAGATGGCACAGTGTGGGTTATGAATATATTTTATTTTATTTTTACTGGGAAGAAGAGATTATAGAGATATTGGTTATCCAAGAGAGATTGACAGGTGTTGATAGTTTCCAGGTCAATATCCATCTACTTTTTCCTTTAATATCAGAAAGCACTGAGGGATTGACAACAAGGAAACTTAAAACAACATCAAATATTTTATTGTCTCTTTTCTAGTTATATTGTAACCATATGACAAAGTATCAGTCATACAAGCTATCATGCTCTTTTACCTCTATCTTTCTGCCAGAAATGTGGGCTTAATAGTGAGAACTCCAACAGCAATTTTTGCAACGGTGAATAAAAAGCCATGAAAACCTCTAAGATAGTTCACTTGACTTTCTTAAGACTCTGAACCAACACCAGAAAACACTCTCTGTAGTCTTCTTGTTAAATGAAAAAATAGGGTTAAACCACTTTTGAAAATCTACTACATACAGCAAAATGTAAATCTTAATTGAAATATGTCCTCTCAGCTGTGCTTAAGCAACTGAGTCCTGAGCTTTTCAGGTTTTCAATCTGAAAGAGTACACCTCTGGTGCTCTGAAAGGGAAGAGAAAGGACACCCTGTTCTCCACATAAATTAAAGAAGAGAAATCTGTGCATTTAAGTGGGCCATATAAAATTTATCAAGCAATTATCTCCTAACTCCTTCCTATCCAAATTACTTGATATGCTGTCCCTACTCCTTTATTCCACGTTACTGCCTTTTCCAGGATTCTGCCTCACATCACAACATGTCTTCTGTTATTTCCTTCTTGCAAGTTAGTTTTGTTTTCTCCATCTAAAAAAGTCAACAATCATTGTGTATTTCAATTCCCACTTTCCTCAAATGCATTGATTCTTCTTATCTATTACTCTTTTCTCAAACTCAGTGTCTTTGTCTTTATGGGGTTTGTACTTTGCTTTTCCCCATCCTTTACTGCCATTATTTACTGCCATTATTTACTGCCAGTTATTATCAAATATAATAACTTCTTAGAGAAAGTTAAAAATTCCTGCATAGCCACATGTGAACACAAAGTCACTGATTTTTAGCAAACCTATAAGATAGTCAGACATCCATTCAATTTCATTTTTTTTAAAGATTTTATTTATTTATTTGACAGAGAGAGATGACAAGCAGGGGGAGAGGCACGCAGAGAGAGAGCCCGATTTGGGGTTCAATCCCAGGACCCTGGGATCATGACATGAGCCAAAGACAGTGGCTTAACCCACTGAGCCACCAGGCGTCCCTCCATTCAATTTCTTAACTGAGTCTCAAATGCATCCTGAGTTCTAACCTAAACCTAAGTTCTACTTTTTCACGTTGTTATATGACCAAATTCTTTCAGTTGAGTATTTTGTAACATTAAAATATTAATCAATTGATACTTTTTCTGTGTATTTCTATGAAAATAATTTGAATACTGTAGATTTATTGTTATATTTATAGATTTATAATCAAAGTTTCATCAGTTGAAGTTTTTGGAAATTTCAGATATAATGATTAACCTAAAATGATACTGCCTCAAATCCCTCTGATATCAAGGCCCAACACCTGATTATAGCCAAACCTGTGGTGGATAGTTCCATGGGAAATTGCAGTTACTTAACACTGATAGCATCTCATGTCTCTCTCTCATTTTAGAATGTGTCCAACACAACCCAAAAGTGTAGGAGAGTTAATGTCCTCTGAGGACAGCTCTCAGTGAAGTGGAAATAAGAACCATAGATAAAATTGTCAGTTTTCAGGTCTTCATGAGGACAACTTAAAGAAGTTTCTCAGGACCTTTCAGTAAAATCAAGCCTTCATTTTCTATCCACAACAATTATATCAACAATGTACCTCTTTGACAAAGTTGCTTCTTCACTGTATCACTTTCCCATTCTTTTCTACCTGGGATAATCTCCCAGATAAACTAACAGTACTCAAATCCTTTGTCCTACTCTTTGCTCTCAGGATAAATGGAGCCAAAAGACTTAGATTAATATCAAGTTCTGAATGGGATCTTAGAGCTATTTCCGTCCAGATTTTCATAAACATAGGGACCTTGGAATTATCAGGCTATAAATAAGTTCTAAATGGAGGGGGCAAAAGCAAAAAGTAGAAATTTTTATGTTTGATTTTTAGTCATGATTAATTGACTTTATTGATTATTAAAAATACTAACATTATAAAAGTGTGGATCTTTGTAAAACAATGTCATAATTTAAGAAATAAGTTGCATAGTCCTTTTGAGATTATTAAACCAAGTGTTCAGGTGCCATCTAATTTCTTGTTTAATCCAAAACTTTGGTGTGCATTATCTTGAGGAATAGGATTTTGAAGTCCAGACAGACTAACAGAAAACTGATCCAAATGTGGGTGTTTATATTTCTGCTTTTGTTGTAAAATCAAAGTGTGATTGCTGGTTTAAAATGGTAAAATTAATAATGTTCATGGACTCTATTATAAATTTTCTAATTGTATGGGAAGAATCCTATAAACATAGAATTAATTGATTTGCAAATCCTCAAAGAGTTACAGGATCAGGTAGTGGTATGTTCTGATTCAACAGCATCATAATGCAGCATTTTATATGTGCTAATGGATATTTTCATGAATGTTTGCTAGCTAGTCAGCCAATACAGAGAAATATTAGGTAGGGTAATTAATCACAGTTGTGTTTAATAAAATGAGAGAAAATTATCAAATGACACTAATAATAATAAACCTATAGCAGGCTAAATAATTCAATGATAATTACAAGTATTAATCTAGCTTTCTTCCCTGATTATGACTCTTCTCTCCTTTATCATAATGGGAGTAGCAGATTATCTGCAATGAATTGTGAAAACCCAGCAGTGACTTTGGCAGTGAAGGCCTCCCATCAATTTTGATAGGTTAAAATGATTCTGGTTGGTCTTGAGCCAATGCATCAATTTTTTTTTTCTGTGTGTGTCATAAAAGAAAGAAGCAATAGTAAATTCTTGCTGTTATTCCATGGAGCCAATAAAATCATACTGCCAAAAAGAGGCTGTTGACAACGTAAGTGTAGTTAACTGTCTTGAAATACTAGGCCTGGAAATAAAATTCCAATATTTCACATAACCTCTTTTTTTTTTAAACAAAACAAAACAAAACAAAACATAACAATTATACTGCTTACATTTAGGGCCCTGCTGTTATGTAACTATTTTTGAACATGTCTACTGTAAGTGTATATATTTATTTATTTTTTTCTGTGCAATAAAGTCATTTAGAGATAAATTTGGTTTGCAAATTATTTTGGGGGAGGCATGGTATTGGTGGCTAGTCTTACAAGTAAAAAGGACTAAAAAAAGAAGAAAAATATTTTTATTACAGCATATTTACATCTGTCCAAAGTACTTATTTACTATAATACTGACTAATGTATAATACTGTACACAAAGAAAGAAGTTAAATGAGTTATAATTCAGTCGAAGTATAGCTGGCCATTTTAAAACTTACCACTGAATCTTTCTGGTATGAAATGTGATATATGGCAATCTGGTCCAGTTCATTACATCAGGTCATTTGTATATTCTTATTACCATTTTGATAGCATAGCACATTGTATAACCCAGACATTTTACAATGGAACTATGATGCATGTATTTTCAAAAGTATAGACATACATGAAGCTATGAGGTCAAAAAAGATGAATGTCCGTAGTACCATATAGACTCAACAAATAAAAGTGTCCAAGGCTCTGAGTGAGATTTATGAATATTGTGTAAGATTAGGCCAACATGTGTTTTTGATATAAATAATCTGTTCTTAAATTAGAATTACAGTCGTTGAGTCCAGTGTTGAAAATGGCAGATAGATTTTAGCTATCTTTGCTCACTAGGGAAAATGGAAAAATGTTTAGTTTGGTCAGATTTTCACTTAACTTCTGAAAAATCTTACGTTTGAGAGAACCCTTCTGAAATAAGAATCCTTAAAGACATAACCCCTTTGGCACAAGTTTTCAAGAAACTTGTTTGATGCTGTAGACAATTATATGGCACACGTACTGTTCTAGATGTTTCATGCCGATAATATGTAAGCCATACCAAGGCTACATATACATATAGAGATGTTCCTCAGCTTACAAGGGGGCTATGTACAGAGACACACATAAAAAATTGAAAATGCATTTAATACCCCTAAACTATCAAATATCATAGCTTAACTTAGGCTTATTTAAACATACTCAGAACACTTACATTTGCCTGCATTTGGGCAAAATCATCTTAAGTAATGCCTATTTTATAACAATGTATCAAATATCACATGCAATTTATTGAATATTACACTAAAAAAAAGAAGAATGGTTATATATAGAATGGTTGTAAGAATATCAGGTGTTCACCCCTGTAATCTTCTAGCTGACTGGGAGCTGTGGCTCACTGCCCCTGCCCAGCATTACAAGACGGCACCATACCACATGTCACTGGCCCTTTTTATAAAGACCCAAATTCAAAATTCAAAGTACAGTTTCTACTGAATCACTTTCACTTTCACATCATTGCCAAATATATCATAAGTTGAATCATTGTAAATCAGGAGCCATCTGATTTGAAAGTTAAATCACAGTCACCCATATACACACAAAAAAAGGCCTTCATGTAGGGCCATCTATGGATCTCTAAACAACATAGCATGACATATCAACGGCAAAAAATGGATGCGAAGGGGACAATTGCCTTGCGTCAGTACTCTGAGCAGTAACATACATGGCCTTACTCACCTAGCAGAACTCCAGAGCTAGCTGATGGCAAGGAATTTTACAAATGTTTGCTGAACAGCTTAAGCACTATTATTTTTAACTTAGTGTGCATATCTGTTTTCTAAACATACGTTAATTTATTTTATTGACTTATTACAAAACCAAATAATTTCCTCTTATTTAAGTGGCAGTAAATAGAATTCTCTTTAATTTAAATCAAATGGCTTTTTAGGGAAAATATACTAAAAATTCTGAAACTTGTATTGCTTATGAATCTTTTATTGGAATCCTTATCAAGTTGTATTTTTCAAGTTTTTCCTAAATAATCTTCAATGATTTGAAAATATATTTTGGATTTTATTCGAGGCTATTAACACACAATTTCACTTTGTTAAATATAGTGCTAAACGTTCAACCAAAAAGTTGTGTCTTTTTTTGTCCACTACCACATCCTCCATCTACTGACTGGATTCTCTCCCCAACTAGCACATATATACCATTGTGTATCTTTAGGATAAGTAAGGGTCATCTTTTGTCTTTATTCTATTCCTCGTATGCTTCTGAACTTGTTGAATTTTAATATAGTCACACCATAAGCATCACATATTTGATTCCCCTATAAATAGTAAACAGTGCACAACCAGAGCATACCTTCAAAGCTATCAATAGACTTACTCTGATATATTATTTTTGTATTTGTGTAAATTAAAATAATTAGATTATAGAACAAGAGTTTCAGGTGGTAGGTGTTGTAAGTTTTACCCAAACTGATTTTGTCAAACTCGTTTTTGTCATCATTTATGTCAAGTAGTTTTCTCAGGTTTATTTTTAGAATATCCTTTTATAATGAATATTTACACTGATATCTAGTATAAAATTTGCAATTTATTTTAGAAACTTTAAGATATTGAAAATCAATCTATTTCTTTAATTCATTAAAGACATTTTTGGCTTGTTTCCACTACTTTCTTACTGGTTAAAAAATGAATTTGAAGTAGTCTGAATTTCATTATTATATGGCACTTTCCCTTTGATGAATACAAAGAAGATATTCTATATTAGCTATCTGAGAAGAATTCATTTTTTTAATTTTATTTATTTGTAAGAGTGAGAGTGAGAGAGAGCACAAGCAGGGGGAGCAGCAGGGTGAGGGAGAAGCAAACTCCTGGCTAAGCAGTGAATCTGTTGCAGAACTGAGTCCCAGGACCCTGAGATCATGACCCGAGCCAAAGGCAGCAGCCCAAACCACTGAGCCACCCAGGTGCCCCAATGTTTTACTTTTCAATATACTACTTAGAATATAAAACCTATTCTATTTGGTAACAAGTTTACCGTTTAAAAAATGGTAATTTTCTCATTGTGTCTTCCCCTCTCGTTGCTTTATTTTGAATAAAAAATTTCACAATAAACATAACTGATGCTTTCCTTTTGATAGTCCCTCTGTTGGTCATATTGTATATGAGCCATGACAATTAGTCTTCCAAAATTTATTAATGTTTGTTGATATGTTTTATCATAACTAATTTTCCCTCCCTTATCTAGATTCCCCAGCTTTCAGACAGGTGGACACTTCAATAAACCATACCCAAGGGATGTATCAAGTACTTCTTAGACATCTCTCAGATCCCTGAGGTCTCATTTTGCTTAATATTAACAAACTTATTTTAACGTTTATATTGAGAGGCAAAGACTCACAATAGTCAACATAGTGTTGAAGGAGAACAAAGACTGAGGACTGCCTTCAAAGTTTACCATAACGATGGGGCGCCTGGGTGGCTCAGTGGGTTAAGCCTCTACCTTCGGCTCAGGTCATGATCCCAGGGGCCTGGGATCGAGTCCCGCATGGGGCTCTCTGCTCAGCAGGGAGCCTGCTTCTCCTCATCTCTCTCTCTGTCTGTCTCTCTGCCTATTTCTGATCTCTCTCTCTGTAAAATAAATAAATAAAATCTTTTAAAAAAGTTTACCATAATGATAATTGTTAAGCAAGATATTGTAACACCACAGAAAGACTAGATTAAAGCAACAGAATATATATTATCAATTATATTTTATATTTAATATAAAAGCAAAAGCAATACAAGAGAGCAAAATACAATCTTTTAAACAAATGGTTCTGGAGTAATGGTGAAACTAAATGTAAAAATATAAAATAAAATAAAATAATAAAATAAAATAAATCCGGGCAGATATCATACACTCTTCACAAAAATTAACTCAGATTGGATTATAAACCTAAACATGAAACATGTAGAAGCTAATATAGAAGAAAATTTAAATGACCTTAGTTTTGGCAATAACTTTAGCTACAAAAGCACAAACACTTAATTTAAAAATGGCTACTCTGTGAAACACAATGCCAAGAGAATGAAAAGGCAAAGCACAGACTATGAGAAAAAATTTGCAAAATACACATCTGGCAAAGGACTGTTAATCAAAAATACACAAAGACCCCTTAAAACTCAACAATGGGGGAAAAACCTGATTAAAAATGAGCCAAAGACCTTAGCAGATACCTCACAAAAGAAAATATTACAGATGGCAAATAAGCATATAAAAAGATGCTTCACATCATATGTCATCAGGAAAATGCAAATTAAAACAAAAAAGAGACACCAGTACATACCCAGAATCCAGAGCACTGACAACAGAACACGAAATGTTGGTGAGGATGTGGAGCAACAGGAATGTTCTTCCATGTCTATTGAGAATAAAGAATGGAAAACAACTTGGCAGTTTCTCACAAAACTAAACATATTCTTGCCAGATGATTCAGCAGTAGCAGTTCTTGGTATTTATCCAAAGAAGATGAAATCTATACCCACAAAGATGTCTATAGTAGTTTTATTCATAACTGAGAAAAGCTTGGAAGCAACCAAGATATCCTTCCATAGGTGAAAGGTCAAATAAAGTGTAGTACATGCAAACAATGGAATATTATTTAATGCTAGAGAAATGAATTACCACGCCATGAAAAGATATGGATATAAATATTTTTTTAAGATTTTATTTATTTATTTGACAGAGAGAGTTCACAGTAGACAGAGAGGCAGGCAGAGAGAGAGAGAGGGAAGCAGGCTCCCTGCTGAGCAGAGATCCCGATGCGGGACTCGATCCCAGGATCCCGAGATCAAGACCTGAGCCGAAGGCAGCGGCTTAACCCACTGAGCCACCCAGGCGCCCAATATGGATATAAATATTTACTAAATATTTGATTTTAGGCTTCTACCAGTCTATCAATACTTTTAGTATATTTTAACAGTGAATGCTCAGCATTCAGGAATTTACCTAATAAAATATTTTGGGTTCAATATTTTAAATACTTCAACCTCTATGATTATTTTCCTAATAATTTTGAATTGGTGTAAATAAACCTTAATTTTTTGTAACTTGTTTCTTATTGCAAAAGAGCTCAATGAAATTTTAGAAAATACAAATTTACAAAAAAAAAAAAACGTTTAGTTTACTATTGCCAAATAATTTAAAACTTTACCTTATATTCAAATACATATATTTTTCTAAATTGATTTATATGCTACTGAAACCAAAAACTTTTAGTTATACTAGATTTCATATCATGCAATCAATGCCAGAAATCCATCTGGCGATGACTTGTCTTAAATAGAGTTAAGATGGGTGTTATTACAATGCAAGATGGAAACAAAGATAGTATAACAATTGAGTGTTACATAACTTTTCTGTTTTGATCAAGTTACTAATCTACAAAAGGCTTTTATCGGTGACAGACTTGGGAATTTAACAAAACTTTTAAACTAGCATGTGCGACTCATTCCTAGAAAACAACACAATCAATAACACTTTCTTTAGATGAAATCATGACTATTTCTCCATTTGAATGGAAAAGGTAGCAACCCCAATAAGTTTATTGAACATGAAAAGTTGAAATGCTATAATGCTCCTAAGGAATTAAATGATCCAGCCATGAATTACAAAAAAAGGATATAAATTACCAAAGTGTTTGTATAATTGGAATGTACAACTGCCCATTATCATTCAATAGTGTAGGCTTGTACAAGTACTCTATAAAAGAACTCCACTTCTAAACCGTGGAAAATATGTTCCCTTTCCCCCTATATACAACTATTAAGCCATTCATTTAGCTTTTAAAATATCCACTTAATACAGGCTTTTTACTGATTTGAACAGGCAGCAGGGTTCTATTCTTATTGCTTACATCTGAAGGATAGACTTCTAGCGTAAGAGGTAAAGCCCATAAAGGAGCCCAATCATAACAACAAAATACAGTTTAGTGAGCCCTTACAATCTGCCAGCTACCTTTCTGAGAATACTTCAATTAATAAAACATATAAAATACCTGACCACAAAGAGCTTACATTCTTTTGAAATATAATAGTGAAATAAACCAATAATAGAGGGGCACCTCGGTGGCTCAGTCCATTGAGTGACTGCCTTTGGCTTGGGTCATGATCTCAGGGTCCTGGGATGTAACTCCCCAGCAGGCTTTCTAGGCAGTGGGGTGTTTTCTTCTTCCTCTGCGCCCCCTCCCAATACTCTCTCTCTCTGTCTCCAATAAGAAAATAAACCAGTAATAGAATAATGATTGATGGTTGATGATGATAAGTGTTACAAAGAAATACAAGAAAGGTAAAAGCCATTGGAGAATGCTGGGATGAAAGTTAATTTTATTTTGTGTTGGGTGGTTATATCTCATTTATGAGATGTTATTTGCACAAAGACCCAGGAAGTGAAGGAGGGTGTTATACAAATATTAAAGAAAAAGATTGCTCTAGGCAGAGCAAGTAAGTATATACACTTTGTGTGAACAGCTGGTCTGTTACTTTTGAGGAGAAGCAAGGAGGCCAATGAGGAGTTCATAGTGGTGGAGAGAGGAAGAACGTATTGATGCATGACCTTCTAGTACATTGAAACGCCTTCAGTTTTTATTTAATATGAAAGGGGAAGATACCAAAAGACTTTCGACAGCAGAATAAAATCATCTGACTTGATTTTTAGGTTAAGTTGCTGTACCAAAATAAATTTGCAGGGAGAAAGGAGTGCAGTATGTGTGGAAGTGGGGTTATCAATCAAGTCAATAATTCAGGAACATACGATGGTGTTTTTAGCATGCTGGGTGGTAATAGAAGTGGTGATTTATGGTTATTTTTTAAAGATTTTATTTATTTATTTGACAGAGAGAGAGATCACAAATAGGCAGAGAGAGAGACAGAGAGAGAGATGAGGAGAAGCAGGCTCCCTGCTGAGCAGAGAGTCCTATGGGGGACTCGATCCCAGACCCCTGGGATCATGACCTGAGCTGAAGGTAGAGGCTTAACCCACTGAGCCACCCAGGCGCCCCGAGGTATGGTTTTTATTTTGTATATATTTTGATGGTGAATATTCTGGTTAACAGGATGGAGTATGTGCAGGACAGACAATATCAACATTTATTTTACCTGCACAAACAGAAGGGTGGAGTCTTCATTCCATGATATGGAGAGAACTCTGAGTTCAAATGTTCTTTCTTATTAAATGGCATAGTGATGATGAGGATTTAGTCAGACAGTGAAAGAGAGCAGTAAGCATAGTGTTAATTGGTAAGACATTATAATACATTTGAACATCAAATAACATTGTGTTGGATTATCTGTTTATGTGAGTAAATAAATAAATAAAGCTTCCTGGGGTTCTGATAGAGGTAAAGAAGACTACTTTATGATCCAAAGGGGCACGTGCACCAAATGTATATAGCAGCAATATCCACAATAGCCAAACTATGGAAAGAACCTAGATGTCCATCAACAAATGAATGGTATATATTTATATATGTACATATATAATATATATGGTATATATATATAATGGTATATACCATATATATATATATATATATTAAAAACATTAATCGTATAAAACCATATATACATATATATATACCATATATATATATATACCATATATACATATATATATACCATATATATATATATACCATATATACATATATATATACCATATATATATATATATACCATATATACATATATACATATATGTATATATGGTTTTATACGATGGAATACTATGCAGCCATCAAAAGAAATGACATCTTGCCATTTGCGATGACATGGATGGAACTAGAGGGTATTATGCTTAGCAAAATAAGTCAACCAGAGAAAGGCACTATCGTATGGTCTCCCTGATATGGTGGTGCAATATGGGGGGTTTGGGGGATAGGAAAAGAGTAAATGAAACAAGATGGGATCGGGAGGGAGACAAACCATAAGAGACTCTTAATCTCACAAAACAAACTGAGAGTTGCCGGGGGGGGGTAGGGTAGGGAGAGGGTGGTGGGGTTATGAACATTGGGGAGGGTATGTGCTGTGGTGAGTGCTGTGATGTGTGTAAACCTGGCGATTCACAGACCTGTACCCCTGGGGATAATAATACATTATATGTTAATTAAAAAAGAAAAGAAGAAGAAGAAGAAGACTACTATAAATCAAATGCTATGGTTTTCAGCAAAGCGTGTGTAATCAGGCGTATTTTATTAAAGTAACCAAGTAAAATGATGGTCGAAAATTGGAATAACAGAAAACATAAAAATCAGAGATTTTAAAAAGAGATATGGGACAGTGTAGAGCATGTAGTCAATGATATGATAATAGTGTTATATGGTGAGAGATGGTGGCTATATTTGTAGTGATCCTAGAATAATGTATGGAGATATTGGAAACCTGAAAAAATGTAACACTGAATATCAACTATAATCAAATAACAAAATAGTAAAAATAAAACATTTTAATTTAAAAAGATAAAAAGACGGACAAGAATTTGAAAAGTGAATTTCAAAAAGTGTAAAGATGAGGCTAAGACATACTCTGAACCTTGAGGAAAACACCATTTTGAAAATTCTTCCCATTTTGAGAAAACTCAAATGAATCAATACCATAAAAGAACCCATTTTAACTGAGAGATGTAATGAATGCTCAAGAAATAATTTTATGACAGGGTAATTCTTCCCTATGAAACAGCACAGGGAAACCAGGGTAAATACCTGGAAGCAAAATAAACTATACTGAAAATAAGAATTAGGAAAAAGATAAATGATGAAAGATGACAAAATTAGACATGCGACAGAGACCTAGTGAAGAGAATTTTTAGCTTGTGGTTTAATGTTTTTGAGGATAATCTAGAGTTCATAACTGCCTTGAGACAGGCTGGTTGTAGGCAGTTTAGGCAGACCCCTAAGACAGGCCTACTTTGGGCAGGTGGTGTGGGAGGAGGCCGTTGGGCTGGACAAAGACAAATCCAACCATTTGACTAAAGTGTCTGTGAAGATGTTGAAGTCAGATGAAACAGAGAAAGACCTGTCAAACCTAATCTCAGAAACGGAGATGATGAAGATGATTGGACAGCACAAGGACACCATCAACCTGCTGGGTCCTGCACACAGGACGGTCCTTCGCACACTCTCACGGAATATGCCTCCAAAGACAACATACAAGAGTACCTGCAGGCCCAGAGGCCTCCTGACCTGGAGTACTGTTACAATATCAACCACAATGCAGCAGAGTAACTCTCCTCCAAGGACCTGGTATCCTGTGCCTATCAGGTAGCCTGAGGCATGGAATACCTTGCCTCCAAGAAGTGCATATACCAAGACCTGGCCACCAGTGAAGTGCTGGTGACAAAGGACAACATGATGAAGATCTCAGACTTCAGCCTTGCCAGAGATATCACCACATCAGTTACTATAAAAAGACAACCAACAGTGGACTGCCTGTAAAGTGGATGGTCCCTAAGGCCATGTTTGTCCAGATCTACATCCACCAGAGTGACTTCTGGTCTTTTGGGGTGATCCTGTGCAAAATCTTCACTCTGGAAGCCTCCCATATCCTGGAGTGCCTGTGGAGGTGGTTTTCAAGCTGCTGAAGGAGTCAATTGATGGATAAGCCAATAAGTGCACCAGAGAGTTATACACAATAATGAGGGGTGGCTGGCATGTGGTACCTTCAAGCTGCTGGTAGAAGACCTGGATCATACTGTGGCCTTGACCTCCAACCAGGAGTACCCGGACCTGTCCTTGGCCCTGGAATAACACTGTCTATGCTTTCCCAACACCCAAAGCTCCACCTGCTCCTCAGAGAAGAATTCCACCTTCTCTCATGTGCCGTTGCCCAGGGAGGCCTATCTGCCCTGACACCCAGCCCAGCTTGCCAATGGTGGACTCAAATGACTAGTATCTTCTATTACTCCTGTCCAATTCTGTCATAAGCTGTAACCCTTACCCCAAACCCTCCCTGCCAAACTCACTGCCTTCTCCTTTGTCCCTTTCCTACTGGAAGGAGCCAGCTGCCTACCTGAGGCCTTCACCCCTTGATGTTCACCTCTCTTCCCCTTCCTCTTCCTCCTCCTTACAACCTGCTCATGAAAGAAAGGCACAGAGAGGCAGGTACTTGCTCGTGGCTACTTCTTTCCCTCCCATATGTTGGACCAAGACCCCTCCCTGGCATCTGGTACTGCCTGGATGTTGAGGGAGTGGGAGATGAGGCATGCCAGTGAAAGCTGTCAGAGCTTTCCTGTTTTGGTTTTGTCTGCTTAGCGTAACATGTAAGACTGAGTTCTGGTGGCAGGGACCTAGTCCTTGGGGCTATAGCACTAGCAAGGGGACGTCAACTGCTCTGGGCCTTGGCTAAGAGCAACCCCTGCTCCAGAGATATGGTGCCAAGGGCTTATTAATTTTGATACTAATTTGCTTTGCTGACTAAATACCTGGTATCAAAAGATGGGAAGGCAAAGACTCGAAGCAGTGTTGTGACCATGGGGTCCAGCCCCAAACTATGAAGAAAACACAAAGTGTATAAATCTGAGTAAGTATATATTTACACACCTCATTAAATAGGTTGTTATCAAAGATTTAATCAATGGGTAATATGCTCCTCATGGCTGGGAAGCATCAGTTGCCATATATTAAAAACAAAGAAAAGAGGTTTCTGGGTGGCTCCTCCATAAGTGTCCCTTCTTTTCAGGTCATGATCCCAGGGTCCTGGGATGGAGCCCCACATCAGACTCTCTGCTCAGTGGGAAACCTGCTTCTCCTTTTCCCTCTGCCCTGCTTATAATTCCTCTTCCTGTCTCTCTGTCTGTCAAATAAATAAAATATTAAAAAAAAAAAAAAAGAGAGAAAGGGGCACCTGGGTGGCTCAGTGGGTTAAGCCGCTGCCTTCAGCTCAGGTCATGATCTCGGGGTCCTGGGATCGAGTCCCGCATCGGGATCTCTGCTCGACAGGAGCCTGCTTCCTCCTCTCTCTCTCTGCCTGTCTCTCTGCCTACACGTGATCTCTCTTTGTCAAATAAATAAATAAAATCTTTAAAAAAAAAAGAAACAGAATGTTTTAAAAAGGTCTTTTTTTTTTTTTTAATTTTCGAGGGGTGCCTGGATGACTCATTTGTTTAAGCAGATGTTTGCCTTTGGCTGAGGTCATGATTCCAGTGTACAGGGATCGTGCCCTGCATGGGACTACTTGAACCCCAAGGAGCTTGCTTCTTCCTCTCCCTTTGCACGTGATTACCCCCGCTTGTGCGCTTCCTCTCTCTCTGTCTCTCTCTCTCTCTCGCTGTCAATAAACAAAATAAAATCTTTTACTAAATAAATAAAGAAATAAATAAAGTTCTAACACTCTGCCACCACTGTTTTAAATCTGGAGAATTTAATGGGTGTACTTCTACGTGGATTATTTTCAACCAGTATACTGGAAATTGGTTAGAGATTTGTGACAAGTTGAAAAAACTTGCAGACAGACCACATAGTTTTGAAATGTTGAAAAAATTAAGTAAAAGGCATGTTATGAGTGCATCAAACATATGTAGATGGTAGTCCATTTTATCAGTTACTACCATAAAATATACTGTCATTTACTACCATAAAATATCTATTATTTACCACCATATACACAAATCTATTATAAGAAGTTAAAGGTTATCAGAATCTATGTATACATTTACAGAGTGTACATGGCACCATTCACTGTTAACAAACTTAAGAAGTAGTATTAAATCATAACTTCATAAAATTGACTGTAGTACATAGTGTACTACTGTAATAATCTCATAGCCACCTCCTGTTGTTGGTACAGTGAACTCAGATGTTGGTAGTATTTGCTTAAAATGCCATGTGATGCTAATCATCTCTGTGTGAGCAGTTTGTCTCTCCAGTAAGCTGCATATTACAGCAAAAAATGACCTGTGGTTCTCACATATTTTTCATTGCATTTAGTGCAATACATAGACCTTAAGTAATACCATGGGACCCAGACAAAGTGTCACTAGTGGTACTGAAAGTCCTTCTAAGAAACAGAGGGAAGTGATGACAATACGAGAAAAAGTTGAGCTCCTTGATATGTACCATAGATTGAGGTCTGCAGCTGTGGTTGCTCACCATTTCAAAATAAATTAATCCAGCATTGAGGATCATTGTAAGAAAAGAAAAGTAAATGCATGAAACCATCACTGAAGCTATACCAGCAGGTGCAAAAACCTTGCAATTTTTGCAAAATACTTTTTAATCTCATATTGAAGGTGCAGCATTGGTATAAGAAAAGCATACCTATAGTGGCGCCTGGGTGCTCAGTGGGTTGAAGCTTCTGCCTTCTGCTCGGGTCGTGGTCTCAGGGTCCTGGGATCGGGCCCCGCATCAGGCTGTCTTCTCAGCAGGGAGCATGCTTCCTCCTCTCTCTCTGTGCCTACTTGTGATCTCTCTCTGTGTGTCAAATGAATAAATAAAATCTTAAAAAAAAAGAAATAAATAAAGTTCTAAACCTACTTTCAGTTTAGGTCCCTTAACAAAAATTGCTACTGATTCATTAAAAAAAAAAAAAAAAAGAAAAGATAATTTAGAAAGATGCTTCCAGAGCTAAAAAGCTGTTTTTTTTTTCCAGGATTAAATATAGAAGTGCTTTATAAAGTAAAAGAAAAACTATGGTATATTAACACTAATCACACTATAACTTTGGTGGTTATATCAAGATAATGAAAAGTGATTTTAAAGCAAATTTCATTATCAGACATAAATATCAAGTCAAAATTACAGAAGAGTAAAAGGATGAATTCATCAGGGAGTATAATAATGCTTGACTTTTAATACTTAATCACAGATTTGGGGATATATAGGGAAAAACTAAGAACAAAATCATAACTTCTACCTTAGAAGAGAAATGGAAAAAAGTTTCAACATCTTTATTTTAAGATTATATGGACAAATGGTCATCAAATTGGTAAGATATGTAAGACTTGAACAAAATTATCAACTAACTAGATATGCTTGATATTACAGAACACTCCCAACAGCCGCAGACTACATATATCTTATGCCATGATTTTCTTTGCAAGGTCAACATTGATAATGTTCGAGTCATACCTCCGTGTACCAGGAAAGAAGTAGCATATTTCTTGAAAGACACAGCTATCAAAGCTCCATTGAGAAACCATAAAGATGGAGAAGGGATTTGCAAATTATATATCTGATAATGGACATCTACTCTGATTATTAAAAAATGAATAAAAATGAAAAACCTTACTAATAACCAGAGTATCCAATTTTACATGTGAAGAAAATTATTGAAGAGACATGTCACCAAAAGGATATGGATGGCTTATAAGCACATGACAAATTTCTCAACATTTAGACATTAAAAAAATACAAATTAAAATCATGAGACATGCTTACATATCTATTAGAATGGCTAAAATTATAAAGGCTAATTGTACTTCGTCTGAGCTAGATTGAGAAGCAACAAAAAATCTAAACTGTTGTTGGCATATATCATGATAGCACCACTTTGGAAAATAGTTTGAAAAGTTTTTTAAATGCAAAATATGTTGCAGTTACACGAATAGACATTTTACTTCTAGGCATTTAACCAAGAGAAACAAACCCTATGTTCATACAAGGACTTGTATATGAATTTCATAGCAGCTTTATTTTTAAGAATTGAAAACAGTGGAAATGTTCATCAATGTCCATCAATAGAGCAAAGACAAATTATGATCTATTCATTAAACAGATTACTATTCTCAAAGTAATGATGCTGAGAAAAGAAAAGCCAGGCAATGAATAGTATATACTGTGTGATTCCATGACTATAAAAAAAACTAGAAAATACAAATTTATATATAGTCACAGTCATCAAATATATTGGTGTGATTTTAGTGCCTTCTTCTGTACTCCCATAGCTTCCTACACTTGGATCTCCGAGCATTTGTTACACCATGTGAATACATGAACTCTTTTTCTTTATTCTGTCTTACAAGAAAAAGAATCCTTGAAATGTTATGGACATTTGAACTCTCAGTTATTAGCAGAAATTCTATCACACAGTAAATTTCCAAATATAAAAGCCAGAGTTTTACAATGACTTCTAAGCTTTTACATGATCTAGCCACTCATTTAACCTCTGTGACCTCTTTCCCTGCTACTCTTCAGCCACTCACAGTGGTCTCCTTGCTATTCCTCAGATATGCCAGGCATGATCCACCTTATGGCCTTCAATATAGCCAATTCCTTTGTCTGGAGTGACCTTATTGCTGATAGTTCTGGGCAAATTCATCACCTTTCCCTACCTTTGTTCAGTTGTCAGGTTCATTGTAACTACCCTGATCTTCCTATTAAAATTTTTAACTCCCCATCCCTTGCCTAGCAACCTTGATTTTTCTCACCCTGATCGAATTTTCCTTTTTCCCCATTGTACTCATCATTTTTGAATACACTATGCAATTTTTATTAAGGTTTATAGCTTTTAATTTTCTCACCCTTTAAAATAAAAGTTCTACAAAGCCAAGTATTTCATTTACCAGTGTAGTCTGAAGTAATATCTGCCATATAATAGGTTCAGTAGACAATTGGTAAATTTCAGCAAAAAATTAATGTTGAGCGTATACTGAATTTCATAAGTCATTTCAATATTTTTTGCCAAACAATAAACTATGTAAAACATACCTTAAATTTCCTTTCAACATATTTTATAGCATATAATGGACAATATGCATAAGCCTTAAAGAAACAATCATATAAATAACCATTTCATACCTATTTAAAAATTGCATAATACCACACTCCTAGATCCTCTCTGAATGCTCAAAAATAACCCTTCAAAGGAAAAAATTTTTAAAAATAACAGATTTTTTGGCAAAGAATTTAATAAAATAAAAGCTTCATTCATCTATGTATATCATAATAAATGTTTTTAATAAGCATGAAATTATAACTCTGAAGTGTGCTAAAATGAAACCACCTGCTAAGGGTGAGAGAACAAAAATAAACATCATTTTTCCAAATAAGAGGAATTTATTACCTTTGAATCAAAGCATGTGGATTTGTTCAAACTGGCTATAAAGGAAAATGGAAACACAATCCATAGAATGTCATATTTTAGATTTCTAAAAGACTTCATAGTGAAGAGTATACATTTTTTAAATGCTACATAATGCTACATAATGACAAGATGACAGGTTGTGACAGAAAGCATTTTAAGAGCTCTACTCATGGGACGCCTGGGTGGCTCATTGGTTGGGCAGCTGCCTTCGGATCAGGTCATGATCCCAGCACCCTGGGATCGAGGCCCACATCGGGCTCCTTGCTCAGCAGGGAGCCTGCTTCTCCCTCTGCCTCTGCCTGCCTCTCTGTCTGCCTGTGCTCACTCGCTCTCTCTCCCTCTATCTCTGACAAGTAAATAAATAAAATCTTAAAAAAAAATAAAATAAAAGCTCTACTCATAATGGAACGGAAGGTGTCATTTCCCTATAATTTTATATATGTCATTAATTTACTGTATCTGGATACTACATATTACCAAACATGTTCATCAAAGACTAAATCATTTTTAATGGAACATAATATTTTGAACCTACATCTATTAATCATTTTGTCGATTTAACATTTATAGTCTCGCTAAACATTTTATCAGTTGTCGACAAAATTTAAAAATAATAGGATAAAAAGTCGTGTTTGGAAAAGGAGATTTTCTTTGAAATTTGCATTTAAATGAAAATATTTGCTGATATTTTTAAAACTTTAAATGTAATTTTATATATATCTGACCTATCAGATGATATAAAATTTTTGGAGAAAATATGACATATTTTTATAATCTTGTTTGAAGGTATTAATAAAGAGCTACTGTTTATATTATTTGTATTGTGATATCTTAGTTAATAAACATGAATAACTGGTATAAAATATGTTTTTTTAAAAATTTTTTTTATTTCCTTGACAGAGATCACAGGAAGGCAGAGAGGCAGGCAGAGAGAGAGGAATGGAAGCAGGCTCCCAGCTGAGAAGAGAGCCCACTGTGGGACTCAATCCCAGGAACCTGGAATCATAACCTGAGCTGAAGGCAGAGATTTCAACCCAATGAGCCACCCAGGCGCTCTAAAATATATTCTTTTTTTATATAGAATTATAGTTCTTACCAAAATATGGAACTAGCTGGAACTGAAGGCCTCCTTCAAAGTCAGCTCTGGAGAAATTATGCAAGTGTGATATAGAACTATTTCAGATATGAACCAAAAACAAAGAAATGATGATAAATTCCTTAAAAGACTCAAAGTTGCTCTTGACTGGTATGTTTCAAGCTCTATTCCTGGTTTGAGGACAGTTTTTAACAGGCCTGTCACTGTAGAAATCAGCTGGATGTTTAGAGGCTATCAGAACTGTACAAAAACCTTGAAGGGGTAAAGACTTGAAAATTCTTTAGAGAGATTAGCTCCCTAAGGCATTATTCATCCACACATTTTCCTCCAAACAATTAAGGCTGATGGATGAGGGGCACCTGAGGGGCTCTCTCATCACGTGGGTGGTGGGTTAAGCCACTGCCTTCATCTCAAGTCATGGTCTCTGGGTCCTGGGATCCAGCCCCACATCAGGCTCTGCTCAAAAGGAAGCCTGCTTCCCTCCCTGCTTGCCTGCCTATCTGCTTACTTGTAATCTCTCTCTCTCTCTCTCTCTCTATCTCTCTCTCTGTGTCCAATAAATAAATAAAATCTTAAAAAAAAAGGCTGATGGATGATAAATTATGAAAACTGCTCCCTCCAAATGATGCTTCTTCATAAGGATTTAAGAATTTAAAATTGTAAGAATTTAAAATTGAAACTTGATCGTAGGATTTATGTTACAGAATAACATCAAGTGAAGGCAGTTATTATTAGATCTGAAGTATTTGTGATTCTGAATTCTTGGCCTCATTAGTAAATTTATTTTTAAATTCTCCCATGGAGTGGTGATTGGCCTTCAGTCTTTCATTGATGTACATCATTGGGTCAAATGAGATGTGTGTGCCCAGAACTATATATAATCTTCTTTGTATTTCAATGGAGATGGCATTTCTGAGTTTTGTTCAATTGAATTTGGACAAATTTTTTAATAGTCACTTCTAGAGTTGGCCCTGGAGTATATCTTCCTTTTTTATTTTTTTCTCTTCCCTATTCTCTGAAAAACCCTGACTAATTCACATTATCACAGTGATATCACAATTCAAGTTTTTCCAAACACTATAGCTGCAAAATAGAAGGAAGCTACTCAGAATGTAATGCTATTGTGAATGATTGAGAAAGAAAACATTATTATAATTAAGCTACCAGGTTTCAATGTATTTTATTGTTGCTTAGAAAATCTTAGCATACCCAGACTTTCCAGAGATTTGATGATCCTAAGAGGAGCTGAACTCATGGACCAAAATATCTATGCACATAAAAAGGACAATTACTTACCTAAAAAAGATGATGTGGTTAACTTTATATGGCAATCCAAGTGCTATTGAAACAGGAATTTTAAAAATTGCTTAGGGGCGCCTAGGTGGCTCAGTGGATTAAGCCACTGCCTTCAGCTCAGGTCATGGTCTCAGGGTCCTGGGATCAAATCCTGCATCAGGCTCTTTGCTCAGCATGGAGTCTGCTTCTCTCTCTCTATCTCTCTCTCTCTCTGCCTGCCCTCCATCTACTTCATCTACTTGTGATCTCTCTCTGTCAAATAAATAAATAAATAAATAAATAAAATCTTAAAAAAAAAAGAATGACTGTACTTTTAAAAAATAGCTTAAAAGGGGCACCAGGGTGGCTCAGTGGGTTAAGCGGCTGCCTTCGGTTCAAGTCATGATCTCAGGGTCCTGGGATAAAGCCCCACATCAGGCTTTCTGCTCAGCAGGTAGCCTGCTTCCCTTCCTCTCTCTCTGCCTGCCTCTCTGCCTACTTGTGGTTTCCCAGTTTCAAATATATAAATAAAATATTTTTAAAAATAGCTTAAATGTATATGATAAAATAATGATATACATATACAAAGAAAAGAAAGATACTATACTGTGAATATAAATTAAGTGAAAATTGTTGAAATAAAGAATACAATAAATGGATACTAAGATGAATATTGCTGTAAAATGAATAAGTGAGTTGGGAAAAACAAACAAACCAACAAAATAATGACTTCTGCCCAAATGCAGCAGAAGAGAAAAAAAAGAAAGAAAATATTTAAATAAGTACGGAGATAAATTTTGGAGAATTAAAGAAAGATAAAAGATACCAGACTTAAAATGATGCCAAACATGAGAAATCAGAAACAAAACAAAACAAAACCCACACACACAAAAATCCACTCATATAGGGCGCCTGGGTGGCTCAGTGGGTTAAGCCGCTGCCTTCGGCTCAGGTCATGATCTGAGGGTCCTGGGATCCAGTTGCACATGGGGCTCTCTGCTCGGCGGGGAGCCTGCTTCCTCCTCTGTCTCTCTCCGCCTGCCTCTCCAACTACTTGTGATTTCTTTCTGTCAAATAAATAAATAAAATCTTTAAAAAAAACACTCATATATATTATGGTGAGTTTTAAGAATGTCAAAAACAGAGAAGAGCATAAATGATGCCCAGGAGAAAAACAGATCACCTAAAATGTACAAGAATAATACTGACAGCAGAATTCTCAATAGTAATAGCATATAAAGGAGGCAGCTGGGTCTTTGTATAGATGGAAAAGATATTTGAAACTAGATATTATACATCAAGCCAAATTATTGATTAAATTTGAGAGCACAGTAAAAATACAATGAAGCGTGTTAGGTCTTAGAATATTTATCACACAGAGACACTCATTTTAGAAAACTTCCTTGGAGGACAGCTCAATTTAGATAGAGAAAACAGAATTATGTACTCAAAGGCACATTTTGAAGGAAGGATTGAATATAGTCTGCACTGCAAATATTCTTTAATCGTATGTTCTGAATTTCCTAAATTTAAGAAGTATTTGTTCAAATATTTATATAAACCCTAGGAGACTTTTTCTTGGATTATGGAAAATCAGTCCATTTGGATACAAATCTTTTTGTCACTGATGGAAATTTTGATAGCCCTTAACTGTGAAAAGTCTAATGTATTGATACAGCAAATGTGATTTGCCAATACATGGGTGATGTGTGTGTGCTGTGTGTGTTTATTTTTATTTTTGATGGTTTTACTCTTCTGTGTGATTTTTAAGTAGACATAATTTTAATAAATTATGATTTGTTGAAATTTATCTGAGGTTATATATAATAAAATGAAATTTGTGTGAACTGAAGAAGTGTGTCTCCATTTTTTTTTTAAGAGTAGACTGGTCTTTAAAAATTGTCCAAAGAAGTACATTATATTCATTATTAAATTTGATAATATACAATAAAGTATTTATGGTCATATGGAACCATATCAAATTCTACTATTAATTCATATTAATAATTACCATAAGAGGAAAAAGGGATATTTTTCAAAATGAAAATTAGTGTATTTTTCAAAATATGATATAGTGTTATTCACTGAACAGAGGGAACAAATGTCAAAGTTTAACACAGTTTACAGGATGTTTAAACATAAATTGAAATTTAAATCTGACCAAATTTCACAGTTTTAAGTAAAATGATAGCACTTTAAATCCTTGAAAAGTGGTAAGTGACCCAAAACATTGCTTAGAAAAACAAATTTAACACTACACTAGTCTGAGATGGTTAAGTTATGGTACAACTTGCCATTGTGTATCATCAAATGCTATATTTTTTTCTTTTGGTCTTGTCATTATATTTTATTTCAGCCATTCTGATACGTGTGTAGTGATATCTCAGTGTCATTTTAATTGCATTTCCTAGATGTCTAATTATGTCGAATTATATTATTTTGATGTTTAATGTTCTGAACTTTCTCAGTTCAAGACCATGAAGCCACTTAGGAAAAATACAGTTACAGATGCACTCATAGACCAACTCTTATTTAGAAATAAGAACAAACATTACTACCCACTCCAACAAAAAATAGATTTGTTATGCAGTAGGGATTTTATAAATTACCTGACACAACTTATATAGTAAGATGAAATGGGACAGGTGGCTTCTTGCAGCTATATACAACATGATTTTAATTTCAATTTTCAATATAATTTTTCCAAGGTATACACAGAATATATATTTAATGTAAATTGTGAACATTTATACTCTGTATATGGAAATTAATCAATTTTAAGTTTATAACAATCAAAATTAACGGAAGTTTATTTTAAGTTAGTTAGCTTTCTCTGCATTGCAAGACAGAATAATCAAGAATTGGTAAGAAAAAAATAATCTCTGTAAAATTACCGGGGTGCATTATAAAGTGTTCGGTAACCGATCAAACTCACAATTTGGATAGAATGGCAAGTGACTTTTAAAATCTGGAATTCATTGTCAATTTTTTTTTCTTCCTTGTGTCTTAAATGTGGAACAACAATGAGATATTACAAAGAGGTGAACCACAGATAAATTTCTCTAAGGGTGGGGTGAGGGTTACTCAAAAAGGAACTTGACAAGGCTTTTAAAGATATCGACAATCATTATAACATAACGTGACTGATTGTTACTCTGCTCTTAACTGGGCAAACACTTGTTGGCATCCAAGAAAGACCAACATAGTTGAGATGGTTCTAGCGGCCTTCTAGCACAGGGTCTCATCAGGCAGGGATTCTAGCCACTGGCTGTGCAAGGCATGAGGCCTGTTAGTGATTCTATTTTTTCCTCTGCAGAATGGGTATTTCTACATTCCAGGTCCTTTCTACCACAATAAATAATGTGGCGATTCTCTCAGTGAGTTGTAATTTTGATTTAAACAGCCAACTGTCTCTTAAAAAGGAATTTTGTTTAAATTTCTTTAGAAAAAATGTTCTTTCAAAAAAATCTTTTTTTTATTTTTTATCTTTTAATCCCATATGTTTACTCTGATCCTGGAACTTTGTCATTTTTATCTTCTCTGCTGATTAAAATATTCTTCATCATCAGCACCTACTGCTCTCCTCTCCTGGTGGGTCTCCAGAAGAGGTCTTCTCTAGCTCTTCTAGCAGGAGATGGGCACTTCCCCTCTACCCCTGTTGCCGGACCAACATTACATATCATGCAGGGTCAGGTCGGCCTGGCCTTTTATCTGTTGTTCTCTTCTGAGTGGTTAGATTTCATAGATACCGTGCTTTGCTTTTGTCAGGATTTACCCTGGACTATCAAAACCTTTTTCTTGTACCAGTGAAGCCTAAGAAACAGTCTTGATGAGAGAACCAGGAACTCAAACACATCATATTTATCCTGAATGTTCCATCTAAAATGAAAAATACATTTCTGAGGAGCCTCAAGATCTCTGAGAAGGGAAGTTTCACCAACTCTGTCATGTAGGGGCATCAATTCCGATTCTGGGTCAATTTTCCTACTCTCCCAGCTAGTAATTCTCTACCTCAGAAAGCCCACTCTCAACCGTTTTCTCTCTCAAAGGCAGTTGCTCTTAGGGTCTGCACATGGCACTTGGGGCCTGCTGGTCGTTGGCTACTGCCCTCTGTACCTTGGGTCTAACAGCTGCGAGGCATCAAGATGAGAACGTCTCTTGTTCTAAGACTTAATATAGTTTGGGGCACATGGGATGCAATAATCACTTTTTTTTGTTGATCCAAGAGTTCGAACTTTCTTAATTATTCTAGTACCACAGTTTACTTGTTCTAAGATTTGTCCTCCCCCCCCCATTCTAATATCTCTTAAGGTGGCACTCACCTTGCACTTGATGACATATCCTAGTTTAACTGACAGCATTTCTCTTTCTTAGTCGAACATAGATGAAAGCTAGGATGCAATTAAATACTCTATTATGGTTACGATTCTGATATTTGAAATTCTCCGGTAGCTCCCTGTGCCCCCACAGTGTAGTACCTCACCTCCTCGGCATAGTATACAAACCATCTCACCCCCAGTGTTAACCCCGGGGTTCAGCCTCCATCCCCAGGTGATGCTGCCAGATCAGCTGTCCGTTGTCATGAATTTGCTGTCGTTTCCCGAATGCACTGTGCTGCCTCCTTGCACTTTGAAACTTGACACACTCATCCTCATTCTTCGCTTTGCCCTTGTCTATCACCTCCCCTGAAAATCTGTTCCGAAGTGGCTTTTCCCAGCTCCAACCTACCCTTGGCAGTCTTTTATCTCCCTGTGGTAAAACCTCACACTGCACCATGGACTTGCCCGTTGTCCCGCTGAGAAGAGTAAAGGGACAGTGAGGGCCCCCCAGCATTTGCAGCTCTAGTGCAGAGCCCCATGCCTGGCTTGCAGGAAATGCCAGATCATGAAGACAAACGGAGATCATCCTCTGGCTAAAACCAGCTCTTCTTTTCCTACCGCAGGATCTGGATCAATAAAGTGCAGCCAGTTATTATTGTTGTTTTTCTAGGGATTTTTCCCCCATATATTTCCCAGGTCTTTACTCTTTTTATAGCACTTTAATTCAGGCTTCAACCACTTCCTAGTCAGATCAGGTGAAATCATTTTCCTTCCCATACCCTCGAATATTTCACACCTAGTAATTCTTTTTTAAAGATCTTATTTACCCATTTGACAGACAGATCACAAGTAGGTGAGAGGCAGGCAGAGAAGGGGGGGGAGCAGGCTCCCCGCTGAGCAGAGAGCCCAATGTGGGGCTCCATCCCAGGATCCTGAAATCATGACCTGAGCCGAAGGCAGAGGCCTAAACCACTGAGCCACCCAGGAGCCCTCATATCTGGTCATTTTTAATCAACGTGGATTTGCTGCATCAAATAGTTCCTTCTTCAAATATAAATATATAAATATATTGATCAAGTCACTCGCATGTCTTAGGAGAATGTCATACCTTTAGTAGCAATTTTGAAATCTTGGCCATTGGTTTTGATTTTTGTTTTGGTTTGATTTGGTTCGGTTTTTGTAATTTTAAAAATCCCTCCAGCCCTTGGCTCTGTCTGACCTGAGTGCTTTCAGCTGTTTCTGCAACAAAACTGTCCCGGCAGCGAAAACTCTCATTGTTTACAGTGGCGTCCCCTTCTGAACACTTTGTTAATAAAAAGCTTTTTTTTTTTTTTTTTTTTTTTTTGGCTATGGTAAATGTGGAACAACAATGAGGTATTTCAAAGAGGTGAACCACAGATAAATTTCTCAAAGGGTGGGGTGAGGGTTACTCAAAAAGGAACTTGAGAATGCTTTTAAAGATATCTATAATCATTATAACTTAACGTGACTTATTGTTACCGTGCTCTTAACTGGGCACATACTTGTTGGCTTCCAAGAAAGACTAATATAGTTGAGATGGTTCTAGCGGCCTTCTAGCACAGGGTCTCATGAGGCAGGGATTCTAGCCACTGGCTGTGGAAGGCATGAGGCCTGTTAGTGATTCTATTTTTTCCTCTGCAGAATGGGCCTTTCCACATTCCAGGTCCTTCTACCCCAATAAATAATGCGGTGATTCTCTTAGTGAGTTGTACTTTTTGTTTAAACAGCCAACTGTCTCTTAAAAAGGACTTTTGTTTAAAGTCCTTTAAAAAAAAAGTTCTTTTAAAAATTTTTTTTATATTTTATTTTTAATACCATATGTTTACTCTGATTGTGGAAATTTTTTCATTTTTACCTTCTCTGCTGATTAAAATATTCTCTCCAAAATGTCAGTTATTTGCAGGTACTTGCACTGTAGACATTCTTTATATATTTATTAAAAAATCCATTCACGATTCTTAGTGAAAATCCCGGGAATCTGAAAGACTACCATTTGCTATCATCGAACAGTTACTGTCGCCACTAAGTGTCAGGGTTTCAGAGAACGTGAGCTCACAAAAGATGTAACCTTTTTTCCACTTTCTGCTACCATGTTCATTTCTATGTTACTCAGAGGAGCCTTCTTTGTAGAAACATATTATCCAATCTTTTATAAAGCGGAATTTAAATTCTGTCCCTTCATTCCCCACAACGCTTAAAAAGCCAAGCAAATTTTTTTCCATTTTTTAAGAGCCCATAGATGGCATTTTTTTAGTGTTGCGTTTTTGAGTTTTCATCACTCTTTATGTTACTTCTACTTCACAGATAAACAATTGCTAATGACAATGTGAACTTCCTACAAATGTGCAATCAAAATCCCTAGGTACACATTACTGAAGTTCTTCGTTCCCTTTAAACATTATTTCTCTCTTGATATGCATTCTTGGTTTGTATTATATTGCATTATAAAGTTTTTTTTTTTAACAGACTGCATTTTTTAGAGTAGTTTGGGGTCAAAGTAAAATTCCCTTTCCCCACATACACACAGCCTTCCCCATTATCAACATCCTGTACCACGGTGATAATTTTTCACGCTCACTGACCCTACACTGACACATCATTATCACCCCAAAGTCCACAGTTTACATTAGACTTCACTGTTGTTGGGGCACCAGGGTGGCTCAGTGGGTTAAGGCTTCTGCCTTCGGCTCAGGTCATAATCTCATGGTCCTGGGATCGAGCCCCAGACCAGACTCTCTGCTTGGCAGGGAGCCTGCTTTCCCCCAACCCCTGATTTCCCCGCCTGCCTCTCTGCCTGCTTTGATGCCTGGCAAATAAATAAATAAAATCTTTTAAAAACCTTTTCTCATAGAGTTCACTCTTGGTATAGTATCTTATGAATTTTGACAACTGTGTAGCGATATGTATCTAAAATATCATACATATCATACAGAACATTTTCACTGGCCTAAAAATCCTCTGTGCTCTGCCTGTTCATCCTCCTCCTCTCCTAACTGCTACAAACCGCTGACCTTTATACCATTTGCATAGTTCTGCCTTTTCTAGAAGGTCATATAGCTGGAACCTTGCAACATGAAGCTTTTTCAAATTGACTTCTTTCACTTATTATGACGGATTTTAAGTTTGTTCCCTATCTTTTCATTGCTTGATAGCCATTTCTCTTTATCGCTGAATCATATCCCATTGTTTCAATGGACCACAGTTTATCTATCCATTCTCCTCCTGAAGGACATCTTGGTTACTTTCAACTCTTGGCACTTATGGGTAAAGCTGTTACAAACACAGGTTTATATGCTGGATTCTGTGTACACAAAGTTTTCGCTCTTTTGGGTGAGTACCAAGGAGCACGATTGCTGGATCATATGGTAAGAATATGTTTAGTTTTGTAAGAAACTGCCCAACTGTCTTCCAAAGGGTAGCACCATTTTGGTGTTCTCACCAGAATGAATGAGAGTTTCTCTTTTTCCTCATCGTAAAAAGCATTTTATGTTGTCAGTATTTTGGATTTTAGCCATTCTAATAGATGTGTAGTGATATATCATTGTTTTATTTATTTATTTATTTTTTAAAAGATTTTATTTATTTATTTGACAGAGAGAGATCACAAGAAGACAGAGAGGCAGTCAGAGAGAGAGAGAGAAAGGGAAGCAGGCTCCTGCTGAGCAGAGAGCCCAACGTGTAACTCGATCCCAGGACCCTGAGATCATGACCTGATCCAAAGGCAGCGGCTTAACCCACTGAGGTATCCAGGTGCCCCTCATTGTTCTTTTAATTTACAATTCCTTAATTAGACATGCTGTGGATCATCACAGCATCTTTTCATATCATTATTGCCATCTCAATATCTTCTTCAGTGAGGTGTCTGTTCCAGTCCTTGCCAACTTTCAATCAGGTCATTCATTTTCTTGTTTTTGAGTTAATAAATAAATACATAATAATAATAAATAAATAAATAATAAATAAATGAATGAATTTATTATATATATTATATGTTATATATAGTATATTATATATATTATTATATATTAAATAATACTTTATTAAAAATAAATTTACTAATGAGGCCACAAATTCAGAATCACAAATACTTCAGAACTAATAATAACTGCCATCACTTGATGTTATTCTATAAGATAAATCCTACAATCAAGTTTCAATTTTAAATTCTTACAATTTTAAATTCTTAAATCCTTATGAAGAAGCATCATTTGGAGGGAGCAGTTTTCATAATTTCGCATCCATCAGCCTTTATTTAAAGATTTTATTTATTTATTGGACACACACAGAGAGAGAGAGAGAGAGAGAGAGATCACAAGTAAGCAGAGAGACAGGCAAGCAGGGAGGGAAGCAGGCTTCCTTTGGAGCAGAGCCTGATGTGGGGCTGGATCCCAGGACCCAGAGATCATGACTTGAGATGAAGGCAGAGGCTTAACCCACCACCCACGTGATGAGAGAGCCCCTCAGGTGCCCCTCATCCATCAGCCTTAATTGTTTGGAGGAAAATGTGTGGATGAATAATGCCTTAGGGAGCTAATCTCTCTAAAGAATTTTCAAGTCTTTACCCCTTCAAGATTTTTGCACAGTTCTGATAGCCTCTAAACATCCAGCTGATTTCTACAGTGACAAGCCTGTTAAAAACTGTCCTCAAACCAGGAATAGAACTTGAAACATACCAGTCAAGAGCAACTTTGAGTCTTTTAAGGAATTTATCATCATTTCTTTGTTTTTGGTTCATATCTGAAATAGTTCCATATTACACTTGCATAATTTCTCCAGAGCTGACTTTTAAAGAGGCATTCAGTTCCAGCTAGTTCCATATTTTGGCAAGAACTATGATTCTATATTAAAAAAAACATAGTTTAGGGCGCCTGGGTGGCTCAGTGGGTTAAAATCTCTGCCTTCGGCTCAGGTCATGATTCCAGGTTCCTGGGTTTGAGTCCCACAGTGGGCTCTCTTCTCAGCACGGAGCCTGCTTCCATTCCTCTCTCTCTGCCTGCCTCTTTGCCTTCCTGTGATCTCTGTCAAGGAAATAAATAAAATTTTTAAAAAAACATATTTTATACCATTTATTCATGTTTATTAACTAAGATATCACAATACAAAAAATACAAACAGTTGCTCTTTATTAATACCTTCAACCAAGATAAAAAAAAAGTCATATTTTCTCCAAAAATTTTATATCATCTGATAGGTCAGATATATATAAAATTACGTTTAAAGTTTTGAAAATATCAGCAAATATTTTCATTTAAATGCAAATTTCAAAGAGAAGTTACTTCTCCAAACACAAGTTTTTATCCTATTTTTTTTTATTTTGTAGACAACTGATAAAATGTTTAGCGAGAGTATAAATGTTAGATCGGAAAAAAATGATTAATAGATGTAGGTTCAAATTATTATGTTCCATTAAAAATGATTTAGTCTTTGATGAACATCTGTTTGGTAATGTGTTGTATCAAGATATAGTAAATTAATGACATATATAAAATTATAGGGAAATGACACCTTCCGTTCCATTATGAGTAGAGCTTTTAAAATGCTATTTGTCACAACCTGTCATCTTGTCATTATGTAGCATTATGTAGCATTTCAAAAATATATACTCTTTACTATGAAGTCTTTTAGAAATCTAAAATATGACTTTCTATGGATTGTGTTTCCCTATTCCTTTATTGCCAGTTTGAACAAATCCACATGCTTTGATTCAAAGGTAATAAATTCCTCTTATTTGGAAAAATGATGTTTATTTTTGTTCTCTCACCCTTAGCAGGTGGTTTCATTTTAGCACACTTCAGAGTTATAATTTCATGCTTATTAAAAACATTTTTATGATCTACATAGATGAATGAAGCTTTTATTTTATTAAATTCTTTGCCAAAAAATCTGTTATTTTTAAAAACGTATTTCCTTTGAAGTGTTATTTTAGAGCATTCAGAGAGGATCTAGGAGTGTGGTATTATGCAATTTTTAAGTAGGTTTGAAATGGTTATTTATATGATTGTTTCTTTAAGGCTTTTGCCTTATTTTGTTGTTTTATGCCTTATTTTGTCTTATTCTGTCCATTATATGCTATAATATATTTTGAAAGTAAATTTAAGGTACGTTTCACATAGATTATTTTTGGAAAAAATATTGAAATGACTTATGAAATTCAGTATACACTCAACATTAATTTTTTCTGAAATTTACCAATTGTCTCCTGAACCTATTATATGGCAGATATTACTTCAGACTACACTGGTAAATGAAATACTTGGCTTTGTAGAACTTTTATTTTAATGGGTGAGACAATTAAAAGCTATAAACCTTAATAAAAATTATATAGTGTATTCAAAAATGATGAGTACAATGGGGAAAAAGGAAAATTCGATCAGGGTGAGAAAAATCAAGGTTGCTAGGCAGGGGATGGGGAGTTAAAATTTTTAATAGGAAGATCAGGGTAGTTACAATGAACCTGACAATTGAACAAAGGTATGGAAAGGTGATGAATTTTCCCAGAACTATCAGCAATAAGGTCACTCAGACAAAGGAATTAGTATCTTGAAGGCCATAAGGTTGGATCGTGCCTGTCATTTCTGAGGAATAGCAAGGAGGCCACTGTGAGGGACTGAACAGTAGCAGGGAAAGAGGTCACAGAGGTTAAATGAGTGGCTAGATCATGTAAAAGCTTAGAAGTCATTGTAAAACTCTGGCTTTTATATTTGGAAATTTACTGTGTGATAGAATTTCTGCTAATAACTGAGAGTTCAAATGTCCATAAAATTTCAAGGATTCTTATTCTAGTAAGACAGAATAAAGAAAAAGAGTTCATATTTTCACATGGTGTAACAAATGCTTGGAGATCCAAGTGTAGGAAGCTATGGGAGCACAGAAGAAGGCACTAAAATCACACCAATATATTTGATGACTGTGACTATATATGAATTTGTATTTTCTAGATTTTGTTATAGTCATAGAATCACACAGTATATACTATTTATTGCCTAGCTTTTATTTTCTCAGCACCATTACTTTGAGAATCTCCAATTGTAAATAGTTCATTTTGATGTTGAATAGTAATCTCTTTAATGAATAGATCATAATTTGTCTTTGCTCTATTGATGGACATTGATGAACATTTCACTGTTTTCAATTCTTAAAAATAAAGCTGCTATGAAATTCATATACAAGTTCTTGTACGGACATAGGGTTTGTTTCTCTTGGTTAAATGCCTAGTAGTAAAATGGCTATTCGTGTAACTGCAACATATTTTGCATTTAAAAGAATTTTCAAACTATTTTCCAAAGTGGTGCTATCATGATATATGCCAACAACAGTTTAGATTTTTTGTTGCTTCTCAATCTAGCTCAGACGAATTACAATTAGCCTTTATAATTTTAGCCATTGTAATACATATGTAAGCATGTCTCATTATGATTTTAATTTGTATTTCTTTAATGTCTAAATGTTGAGAAATTTGTCATGTGCTTATAAGCCATCTATATCCTTTTGGTGACATGTCTCTTCAATAATTTTTTTCACATGTAAAATTGGATACTCTGTTTGGTTAAGTAAGGTGTTTTATTTTTATTCATTTTTTAATAATCAGAGTTGATGTCCATTATCAGATATATAATTTGCAAATCCCTTCTCCATCTTTATGGTTTCCCAATGGAGCTTTGATAGCTGTGTCTTTCAAGAAATATGCTACTTCTTTCCTGGTACACGGAGGTAAGACTAGAACATTATCAATGTTGACCTTTGGAAAGAAAATCATGGCTTAAGATATATGTAGTCTGCGGCTGTTGGGAGTGTTCTGTAATATCAAGCATATCTAGTTAGTTGATAATTTTGTTCAAGTCTTACATATCTTACCAATTTGATGACCATTTGTCTATATAATCTTAAAATAAAGGTGTTGAAATGTTTTTTCATTTCTCTTCTAAGGTGTTTTGTTCTCCAAGAAATTAAATGCATGATTATCACACAATTATAAAATACTTGTGTCAGAAATTTTTATTCAAAAATTAATAAGAGAAGCAGATATTAAGACTAGTTCACATGGTTATTTGGTATATAAGCAGAGTTGTGCAGCAGAAGTGCTCTGGGCCCATAATTTGGGATATAGAATTTATGTTTTCTAATGAAAAATCACTAACTTGCATTATTGTTAACAAGAATCTTGTGCATTACCATCAGTTTTCTACATTATAACCTCTTGCTCTAGAGTTTGTAAATAACTTTGTCAATAGCAAGCTAATAAACGGGGTGACTCCAATGCATTGAGGTAATCTCCAGAGTTTCTGCTACATAATGCCCAGGACTCCATTGAAAGGACACCTAAGAATTTATTTTGCCCAAAAATTGGATCATTTTTTTCACTGTCCTTATGTATTTTCCAAACCTAGTCCTTTTGCTTCACCTTTCAGTCTACGGACAACCCTGTATCTGACTGACTTGTTAATTCTGGGAATGTCTTGCAGATTAATTTGCTTTCCAGAGGTGTTTCTTCTAATTGATGTCTAAGAACCCTAATTAGTTAAGAAAACTTTTTTTTAACATTTTCATTGCTATTTATTATTATTATTATTATTATTATTATTGCTAATATCTCTTTTATAAATAATTCACAAGGGCATCTTTCTGACAAAAGACAAAGAGCTGGCTACTAGTAGAAAAAGTACATTTGACTCTGTCAGTGAAAGTGGTAAAGGGATTTGAGAAAATAAGGCAAAGCACTGGAATTATGTGTTAAAACTTTAAATATTATAGACACATTTACTTAATTTCTAATACTGTTGTTGCTTATAATTAAATAAGATGTTTTCCATGAACCACGCATTACAGCAAATATATTGTTTATACAGATTAAATTTTCATCAAAAGGGACGCCTGGGTGGCTCAGTTAGTTAAGCAGCTGCCTTTGGCTCAGGTCATGATCCCAGCGTCCTGGGATCGAGTCCCGCATCGGGCTCCTTGCTCGGCCGGGAGCCTGCTTCTCCCTCTGCCTCTGCCTGCCATTCTGTCTGCCTGTGCTTACTCTCTCGCCCACTCTCTCTGATAAAGAAATAAAATCTTAAAATAAATAAATAAATTTTCATCAAAAAATTGTAAGTGTATTTTATTGTAGGATCATGATCAGCATTTTGCAGATGAGAAAAGTGAAATTTAGAAAAGTATGTCTCTTCAAATACCTCATACAATATGTGGCCTGGATAGAAGGATATACCATCACAATTGAAGAAGATAATTGAGATTACTTAAATGATAAACTTTACTGTATAGGGTTTTTTAAAAGTTTGCCACAGATTCAGATTCTTTTAAAATATATAACTATTTTGTGCAAAGAGAATGCACTGAGAAGTAAAAAGAAAGTGATATATCAGTGCTACCAACTAATGGCTATAATATCATCACCTTATTTATGAACAATGAAACAGTGTGCAATATTTAAATAAATTTAAATAAATTCCTATTTATTTTATATATTTATAAATTTAAATAAATTCCTATTTATTCATTATTAAAGAAATTCCTCTAACAAACAGTATGTTTTGAAGGTTGCTAGCAGGAAAGTGTTGTACTACATGGAAGTAATCAGAAAATATGATCTAAAATTCTGCTTTCAAGGGCGCCTGGGTGGCTCAGGGGGTTAAAATTCTGCTTTCAAAAAGCTATAACAGTAAGTACTGAGCATTAGCTATTATATGCTATGGATGAATAACTGAAATCTACATTTGAAACTAATGGTACACTATATGTTATCTAATTGAATTTTAAAAAGTTAATTAAAAAAACCCACTATTTTATAAAACAATATTCCCAACAAGCTCTTTTGCTTTAAAATACTCACTTTGTAATGAGAGTCATTACTTTTGTCTAGCCAATTCTTACATCACTGTTTATCCCTTCCCTGCTTTATCCCTTCCCAGTATCAATAAAGGCTCACTTGGGTTACCTAGAAGCCATGAGAAAGCTTGTAATAGATCTGGCTGGTTTTCACCCACAATTTGACCACCATGTGCACAGGGAAGTCTATTGATAAAGGCTTTATTGCAATACATTGCAAATACATGGATGATTTTGAATTCTCTTTCTTGAGGTCTTGTTTCATGATAATAAATTTAGGGTGGCTAATTGGAATGGATGTTATTAACATATTTTCATAGTTCTAAGTACATGGAATTGTAAAATAGATGAATGAATGTGGCATTACTGACAACTGTCCTCATTTTGAAATCAAATTACAGTGTACTAAGATGAGGAAGCAAAGCAGATTTGGGATTATGAGTGAAATAATTTAAAAAAGTCTTAGGGGTATGATCAGACTATTGGGTAATTCAGTAGAAAAATGTCAACTGATTGAGATTCTGTGTTCCCTGATTTCAGAGAGATGTTAAGATAAATAAGTAACACGAGGAGACTAGGAAGCCAAACATAAGTGATAATTTTGTGCCAGGGTGTATATACATCTGTTTATCTTCTTGTTTTACCACTAAGGTTGCTCCTAGAGTAGAGTTTAAATATGTGTTGGAGCTAATCTCTGTGGATTACACAAGAAACCACATCCTACAGCTCTCCCTGTAACACCCCTTATGATTTCAATGTAATTTGGTTTTCGCATTTTTAGAAATAACAAAATACTTTGCAAACTCATCTACTTTATTACCACCACAAGTGAGTCAGCTGACTCCACATTTTAACACAGTGACAGTCACAGAGGAATGGAGGAATGAGTAGAGTTATCAATATATGTGCTTTTAAGAAGTGTGACAGGGTAGCAGCTATTTCCAGGAACCAAAACATGGGTCAGCAGCTGTGCAGGAAAAGTGATGGAATAAATAACTCATTTCAGAGGAGTTATATAACATATTAGTTCTATAATGTATCTTCAGCACCCAATTACCCGCTTTGATCTAAAGATAAGGATTTACAGTTAAGGTCCCATTTATAATTTGACTGGTAGGGTCTGAATCATGTTTACTATTGTTTTGACTATTACTTGAAACCTAGAGTAGTACTTGGGATATGTGTTGTGTATTCTGTGAACATGTGCTATTTTTAGATTAGATAATTCCTGTCTCGAACCCCTGTTAATTTGTTTGTTTTTGTTTATTTGATAGTGGTTTCAGTAAATGGATATATCTGAAAAATTGCAAAGCCAGTATTAAAATTAGATATTATTATATATAGCATGTAATTGCACATTCCTCCTTTGAATCCGACAGAGCTTCACCATATCCTTAACAATTTGGGAAAAACATGCTATTATTTTTCTTTTTAAAATTTCTCCTGTCAGGCTGTGATGGTGGTCATCAGCAGTAACTCCTCTGAAGTCTTTGTCAAAAGAGTTGAAAAAACTGGAAAGGTGTGAATGAAGCTGTTTGCTGAATATAAAGAAAAGAGCATTGAAGTACAATTCACACTCTTACTTGTCCTTCTATGCTTTCAGATGTTTGACATTTGAAAATTTTGCTTCTAGAAGAGATGCCCTATATAATTCTTACTTGAAGGAGCAAGTTGCTTTTATAATTTTCTTTTATTATTCTACCATTTAAGTATTTCCATTTAAATTTAATTCAATACCATTTAAAAAAAATCAAAAGTGCAACCAGTATTCAATTCTTGGGCTAAATAATTTTAGAAAGCTTTGTATTATTGAAACTATGGGGTTTTTCTGTAGTTTTAACTCTTTCTTTCTGTGATTTTTCCCATTAGTCACGTAAGTGACTGCAATATAACAGACATTGAGGATAAAGAAGGACTGAATAGAACAATCCTTGGCCTCATGAAGTTGAGAATCTAGCAAGGGAGTCAAATAATTCAATCATTCAGAGACAATTTATTGAGTGCCTGGCCTAAGATGAGCACAACAAAACCCCAGCCCAGAGGAATCATTTTAATGGGAGAGATAGATAATAGGTAAGCCAACTTTAAAAAGAAAAAAATCGTACTGGTTTTTCTTTACTAGTGATGCATATTTGAACTAAATAAGCACATTTTAAAAAGAGCAGTGATTGAGAAGAGGTTTTGTAACTGAGTGGTCTGAAAGGGCCTCCCTGAAAAAGTCTGTGTTGAACAGATTTCTGAATAATAACAGCTAGGAAGCTGTGTAAAAATCTCAGGGATGGGTGATTTTTCCAGTCAAAAAACTGTAAAGGCTCCAAAGTCACAATACAGCTGTAAGTTTCTCTAATAAAGTAGCTTCTGACAAAGAATGAGAAGAAATAACTAACCCAGGTTTGAAAGAAAAGGGACAGACTTTCTATGGAATTCATATTTAATTAAAGCTCTAAAGGACAAAAATACAATAGAGCAAAATTCTGGTGACGCTGATATACCTAATGAAAGTTCATAAACAAGGTGTGGGTAGCAAAGAGTGTGTGGGAATGTTGGTAAGAACAGTGGGGAAGAGTCATCCCTGAACATGTTCTTAAATGAAGCAATTCTTGTGTTGTTTTAAAGGGTAAATTGGAGTTTGCCTAAGTGATTAGAGAAGGATGCCTCGGCTTATGGAAGTTCAAAGCCATAAAGATGTGATAAACTACTGCAGATATTTTCATGTATATTTGTTGTTGCTTCAAGTAATGGTGATCTAAAAACTCCTACTTAAGACAACTTAAAAATCCAGACAAAATAGCTTTTAAAGTTAAAAATATCAGAATGATTATAAAAATAAGTGAGGGATTACTGGGCCAATATACGAAACACAATGAGAGTCTAGAGATATATGCCTGAAGCCATTTTAGCTATGAGAGCATTTGAAACTGCTAAAACACACTGAGCCGTGTTTTTAATAGACACTTGATACTAGAGAAACAAAATTCAAAATCCAGCAGCAATCAAATTTGAAAACTTTGGTACAACCCAAATTTAAGTTGAGATCCCCAAAGCACAAGGAGAAGCAGAAATAAGACTATAGCCTACCTTGCCTTCTGTGTAAACTGAGAAAGTCAATCACTGAATTTGGAATATGATTGTCTTGTAGAGTCTCAGATATAAGAGAAAATCCTGCCAAGGAGGACCATACCATTATTATAGCTCTTAATTATCCCTACTCAATAAGAGTTTCAAATATAATGCCTTGAACATAGCAAAATGTAACAAAGCACACAAAGAAAAACCATTAACAAGATTTGATAGACAAAATGGGATTAAGTATGATGTTAAAATGATCAATAAAGATTGTAAAATGGCTTGATTACTCTGCTCAAAGAAATGAGAGGGGAAGCAAATTGAACAAAAAACTGAAACTAAAAATGATATTGAGAAAGATTTTATAAATGAGTTAAATGGATACTCTACAACTTTAAAGATATGACAGCTAATTTAAGATACCACAGGGGTGCCTGGGTGGCTCACTTAATTAAACTTCCAATTCTTTTTCCTTTTTTTTTTTAACACCTTAATTTTATTTTCTTTCTTTCATTTTGGCTCAGGTCATGATGTCAGGGTTGTGAAATAGAGCCCAGATTTGGGCTCTGTGCTGAGCCTGGAGCTTGCTTAAGATTCTTTTCCCTTCTTTTTCTATCCCTCCCTGCGCTCTCACTTGCTCGCTCTCTCTTGCTTGCAAATACATAGATAGATAGATAATAGACAAAGCAAAATAAAAGCAGATTATGAAAATAAATATAAAGATTTTGAAATGAAAACAAGTTCAAAATAAAATAGAGAAGATCTACACAGCTAAAAGTTCATTCAGAAAATCTACTATTCAAGAAGTCAGTATGACACAATGTTAAGATATCAAAAGATTTGAGCCTGTACTTTACAGAAAGGGTAATCCAAATGGCCACTCATATATAAAAACTGTTTATCTTTATTATGAATCTGGAATTCAATTAAATTAAATTAAAAATAAATTAAAACCTAGAATGACATACTATTACACACTTACCATATTGGGCCACAGTGAAAATGTCTTGCAAGAATGTGAAGGAATGACAGTGCACATAATAAAAACATATGAGGTAAGGTGGACAATATTTAGAAAACTTAAAAATTAAAAAAAAAATTTGGTCCATTCCTAGAAATACAACATGGGACTAAAGGAATATTTTCACCAGGATATGCAAACAGATGATTATAGTTATTTCATTCATAACCGCAGATCAGTAGTATATTTGCACAATATTACATTAAATAAGAGAGAATACTAAAAAACTGGGAGGAGGGGCTAGGTTGTTATCATAAACAGATCTTCTATGGTGCTAATTATGTTCTATTTCTCAAAATCTTTAAGTTGAAAAAGTTTTCAAATTTACATCTAGATAGATAGATAGATAGATAGGTAGATGATAGATAGACAGATATCCCAGAAGCTGCAATGCTAGGCTAAGACCAGGCTTTAAAGGGCTTTTCTATGCTCTACTAAATACTTTAAACCATTCATTATATCATAGCTCAGTGTTCAAATCTCCATTTGTTTCCTCAGTTTCCTAATATTTATCTTAAGGTGACCTGATCCAGACATTTGATCACCTTTGTCTAAATATTACTATTTTAACAAAGTCCTTTTGAACACTCAGAGACTAAAACTTAGAAAAATACTCTGATTGTTATCTCACTAGAGTGGAAAATATATAGTTACCCATTAACTAATGATATCCATGACATTTTTAATTCTTGGGAGCTTTTGTTTAAATGAATTTTTAAAGCTTTCTTTAAATGAAGCTTTAAATGAAGCTCTTTCTTTACTTCCTTTTTTGAAAAATAGATTAATTCTACAAAAAGTTTTTTCTGGCTTTATTGAAAAATAATCAACATATTATAATTTGTAAATATAAGAAATGATTTCTTATAAAATTGCAAACTTTTATCATTGCGTAAATTTTGTACAATTTGATAAATTGGCATACATCTGTATTGCAATATAATCTACGTAAAAATGTTAATACATCTACTATCTCATATAGTTGCCACTGTTTTTTATGCATGTATGGTAAGGAATTTTAAGATCTACTCTCTTAGCAACCTTTATGTATATAGTACAGTAGAGATAAACTTCAGAGGTCTTGTGGGTTTTGTTCCAGACCACCTCAATAAAGTGATTATCTCAATAAACTAAGTCAAATTATTATTATTTTTTTTGTTTTCCCAGTGCAAATAAAAAATTATGTTTCCCAGTGCATATAAAAAATAAACACTATACTGTACTGTTCAAAAGCATTATGCCTTTAAGGAAAAACAAGGTATATACCTTAAATAAACTAGTTCTGAGTTTTCAGTGGGTCATAATTACTGATCACAGATCACCATAACAAATACAATAATAATGAAAAAACTTGAAATATTGCAAGAATTATCAACATGTGACAGAGAGACACAAAATGAACAAATGTTGTTTGAAAAATGGTGGCAGCAGACCTCTTTTATACAAGATTGCTATAAACTTTCAACTTGTAAGAATGTGATATATGCAAAGTTTAATAAAGGGAAGCACAGTAAAAATGTATGTATATATTATTAACTATGATCATCATGCTGTACATTAGATCCCCAGAACTTTTTCATATTATAGTTGCAAGTTTGTACCCTTTGACCACCTTATTCCACCCCAGGTTCACCTCTTGTCAACTCAACTCTAAGTTTCCATTAGTTTGCTTTTTCTTCAGATTCTGTATGTAAGGGATATCATAATACATAAATTAAAAAATATATATAAAATCTTTGAAATATTTCACTCAGTATAATACTTTCAAGATCCATCCATGCTGTTGTAAATGGCAGTATTTCTTAATTTTTCATGGTTCAGTAGTATTTCATAGTATATATTTACCATACTTATTTTATTCTTTCATCCATTAATGGATACTGAAGTTATTTCCATCTCTTGCTTAGAGTTAATAATTTTATAATGAACATAAGAGTGCAGATATGTCTTCAAAGATGTCCTCATGTCCATCCGTTCCCACTCTGGAATTCTATCAATAAGGTGAGAGTTCCTCTAGTTGGAAAAAAGATCTAAAAAGACTTCCCTTTCTCATGTAATTTCTGTACCCTCCAGGACACACCCACCTACCCCTTCCAGCGCTGTAATGAAGCTACAGCTGGTGCCAATTTGTGGAACGCAGTAAAGGCTATTTTCCCTTATATACCCCTGGACCAAGTTCCCATGCTCCCTCACCTGATTTCCTGCACTCACCTCCCATCTGCACGTGCCTTTTACCAACCCCTTTGCCAAAAGGCAGCCAGAGTGACCTTTCAAAGACCTATCAGTTCCTGGCATTTGTCTCCATAGAAATCTGCACTGATCTTCTAACAAATTCTCAGTCCTCCAAAGGCATCCATAATCCTCCCATCCGTCTCTTCCTACCCTTCCAATTGACTGATGCCTGTTCTGCCCTGTCTTTCTGCCCTTCAACCACGCTGCCTCCCTCTTCCTGTGGAGACCCCTCATGGTGCCTGCCTCCAAGCACAGGTGATTCCCATTGATGGGAAGACCCTCTTCCTCTCCCCCGTCTCCCCACTCCAGTTACTCCCACTTATTCGTGAGCTCACAAGCCCCATGGTACACACTCTCCATGCAGCCTGCTCTCTCTTTTCTAGCACTGGCCTCCATTTCTAGCTGTGGTTGTGTCACGGATGTCCCTCCCCAGCCTGCCTCCAAGCTCTCCGTCCATTTAGCTCCAACACCTGACACAGTGCCTGGCACGTAGTAAGCCCTGGCTAGCTTCTAAAAGCCTCACTGAGGGACTGAAAGCGTTTTAAAAATGTCACCACGTAGGCTCCAAACTGTAGGCAGAAAAAGCTTTGCCTGGATTGACATTTTAGAGACGTATTCGTCAAGTTAGATGTGTTCACTGCTTTTACCTTGTAAAATTAAAAAAAAAAAAAGGACCTCTGTATCGCTTTGCATCTAACGAAGGCACATGTATACTATTAGACCACGTTATGAGCTTAATGGAAGGAGACAAGATTTTTTCGCTAAGAAAATGTGTAAGACTGTTGAGGTCATGTGGGAGGAAATAGTCCGTTTGTTGGAGCATTGCTATCTTACTCTATCACAGCCACTAATAAAAATCTGACACGGGGTGAGTCAGAATTGTCTGTCGGAGATGAGTTAGATCTGGCTCATGTTCCTACAGACATGAAAGCCAGCAACGAAGAAGCAGGCTTTGAAAGCCTGGGTTGAGGAGGCGGTGTGGTTCACTGCAATGAGCTAAGTGCCCAGGGCCACCGGCAGACATACGGGCCTGTGTCCTTCCTTTGTTCTGGGGTCCGTCTTGCACCATGTGGTGAGGCTAGCAGCTGGGAGCAGCTCAGGACAGGACCCGGTGGCATCTTACCTCTCCCACACTCCTGTGGGCTCCAGTGGGCTCCAGTGGGCTCCAGTGGGTCCCAGGAGACAGCCTGCCTTCCTTGCAAAGCCCAGTAGCACTGGGAGCAGAAACTGGGACCAAAGAGTGAGCACCCTGATTGACAAGCTGGACCAGCCAACTCTTCTTCAGATGCAGGGGGAGCCCTGGCTTGCTGACTCCTCCCTTCTTCCTTTCCCCTTTCCTCCCTCCCTCCCTCTTCCCTTCCCTTCTCTCCTTCCCTGGTGGTGCCCTTTCTTGATGCCTATTTCATCCCTTTTCCTTTCTTACATGCCTGTCTTCTAGAGTTTCTTCTCTCCTCCCAAATACTTCCCTTCCTCTGAATCTCCTCTTTGGTCCCTTTGTCCCCGCTCTCTGCTCCTCCTCCCCTTCCCTGGCCCCTGTTCAGCTCCATCCAGACTGCAGGCAGAGCTGGACTAACATGCTCACTCGCTAGCTCAGCCACCCTCCAGAGAAGTCACTCTTCAGTGGCCTCCTTCCTGACCCCCTGGTCCTTTCTCCACTTATTCAGCTATTGCTCTGAAGTCTGAGGAGGACAGAGCGGGGCTGCCGCAGAATCAGGCCAGAGGAGAAACCAAACCATGTGTCCACACTGTCCCCCAGTACTGCTGCTCTGAGAGCTTTCGGAGTCCTCAACAGGATTAGGATTTAGGGGCTTCTTCAGAACCGGGAGTGAAAACAGCCATAGGTCAAAAGAAAAGCTATGCCCCCACACAAAAATAATAATCACAAATGAAAACTAAGTTAACTCTGAAGTCCCAAAGTCGAAGAATTGCCTTGAATCTGTCACTAGAAACCCTAACCCAAGGAACGTCCTCTGAGGTGGTCTTCAAACTTCCTCTGAGAAACTGTCTGTGGGAACTGTAGGCCCTCGGCTGCTGGGACGAATGAGGGTGATGTCAGGACCTGATGGGCAGCTTTACCAGGAGATTGTGGCTTCTGGATGCAGTCCTCAGGTCCCATGGTCTGGGTGAGATCTAGGTCTTTGAGTGGAGGAGGACAGATGAGATTTCAGATTTTGAGTTGATTCTGGGATGATTAGTGCTTTGGAGGGCATTGGGTGAAGGTATTTTGCACACGGGAAGGACACGAATTTGGGGAGCCAGAGAGTGGACTGTTAAGAGCTGACCTCCATTTCCCCCAGAAACCTTGCTGCTGTCCTTATCTCTGGTACCACAGAACGTGACCTTATTTAGAACTAGAGTCCTTACAGATGCAATCACATTACAGTGAAGTCGTTAGAGTGGGCCCTAATCTCCTGTAACTGACCTCCTTATGTAAAGGGAAAATCTGGACAGAGAGATGCCCCTACTGTCAGTGGTGGGCAGTGCATGAACTTCTAGAACCCTGACAGTAGTGGAAAACAGACTCAGGCTGGGCACTAGGTAAATGGGAGCTCCAGTGGAATTTCAGATGAAGATGCTGTGGACCTCGGCTTCCCAGGTCATAGTGACGTTAGGATTTCAAATTCAAGTCAGAGATGAAAGAAACATCTGGACTCGGTCCTCAGGTACACGCAGTATTCTGAACTGAGGCTAGAACCAGAGACCATTCTAATGAAAGGCCTCCACAGGTGGGCTCTCACAGGTGGGCTCCGACTCAGTTTCCTGTATATTCACTCATGAAATCGCTCTGCGGGTCAACATGCAGAACAAAACCATTTAATAAAAGTGACAATGAGGAGAGGAAAGGGATGCCAGAAGGCATGTGAATGTGGAGTGAGGAAGAGCCAGGGCGGGGAGGAAAACCTGAGAATCCCTCCCAGAGATCCTTGCTGCCAGGGAGGTCTGAGGGACTAGTTTCCACCTGGGATCCCAAGTCCATAACAAAAGTGGCGGGGCCTTGGCATGGGATGAGGGAAGGGGGTCCTCGGCCCTCGCGCGTGGGGTTGCCATACGATGGGGGCTATTGCGCTCGCTGGCGGGGGGCACCTCGCGTGGCTCCGTCCCCGGCCCGACCCCGAGGGGACCCGGGTGCGGCGCGTCGTCCGGGGTGGTCCCGCTGCCCCGGGGGTCGCGGGAGGCTGGGTCCCGACACCCCCGCGAGCTCGTGGCCCGCGCTTTCTGCTCCAGGTGAGGGCCCGGCGCGGTGTCACTTTACCTGCTCGCAGAGGGTCGTCCAGAGAAGCCATGGGGCGGGACAGGGCAGCGGGCCGCGGGGCGGGACAGTGCGGCCTCAGGGGCTGGGCTGGAGCGCGGGAGTGCGGGGGTCCTGCAGTGCCTACGGGGCCGCAGCACAGCACAGCGGCGCTGCGCGCCCCTCCACCGCCAGCCCCTCCACCTCCTCTCAGACTCTCCCCCGCGTCCTCTGCGAGCTCCCTTCCGGATTCCGCAATTAACAAAGCCCCTTCTCCGGGCCGCCCCCGCCCTCGCCCCCTCCCACTTCGTCATGAGGCGCGGGCCAGGGCAAGGGCGCCAGCAAAGCCCCAGGGGCCTGCGAGCGTGGCCGGCGCCGGCGCTGAGCGGCCTCCTAGCCTGGCTCCCCAAGCGGGTGTCCGCTTGCGCTGCCTGGCTGCAAAAAGATCATCAGCCCTAAACCCCGGCTGCACTCTCGGGTCACTTCGCTGGCTTCCTGATTGGGCCCAAAGCCCGGAACCAGCTACCCCAGCACAGGCCTGGGCTGAGATGCCTGCCCGGGATCTGTTTGAGCAGTCTCCTAGTCTCCAGGCAGGGTCCGCCATTGCATGATGGCACCCGTGAATCACTTCGATCTGGATGTTTGGGTTTTTTGTTTGTTTTTTGGTTATTGGTTATTACATGACCTCCATGGTAGGTGCTCCACAAAGCGAGTGAAAAGAGGATGCCTGATACATACGCATATGGCCATTCTAGAAAAAGAGCTTGGGGTTCTCGCGGAAGCGCGGCATGGGTCCTTGCACTATGGTTTAATAGAAAAGGGATTATGCACCAACTTTCTTAAATGAGCATAGGTTGAAATCGTTTACTGAGAATAAATATTTAAAACAGTTATATTTTAACTAAATCTATCATCAATCAGAAATCTATTACACGAAGGTTACAGGCAATTTAAATGCAATTGCACTCTCTCCAGGGTTTTCAATAATCCGTGTCTGTCTTGGCACACTTAGCGGCCTCCAGCTAAAAACTCAGCTTTGAAAAATACAGAAAAGCAGCAAACGTTTACATACACTCTTGGTGTCCAGAGGCGTGCTTTGTGCCTCTCATCATCTCTTTCGTGGTTCTGAGGCCTTGGCGCTCAGTACTTTAGTGTCTTATTCTCTGGAATAGGCCATTGAAGAAATACCAGGCCCAGAGAAGAAGGTCCTGCTGGGTGTCTGAAGAAAATACAACCTTTCGATGAAGCTTTTTGGGGAATTTGTTAGTGGTTTGGTCTGCTTCTGATAGGAAGGGAATTTTATTTTTAAAGATTTTATTTATTTATCTGATAGAGATCACAAGTAGGAAGAGAGGCAGGCAGAGAGAGAGGAAGAAACAGGCTCCCTGGTGAGGAGTGAGCCTGATATGGGGCTCAATCCCAGGGCCCTGGAATCATGACCTGAGCTGAAGGCAGAGGCTTTAACTCACTCTGCCACCCAGGTGCCCAAGGGAGATTTCTTTTAAAGATTTTATTTATTTATTTGACAGACAGAGATCACAAGCAGGCAGAGAGCAGGCAGAGAGAGAAGTGGAAGCAGGCTCCCCGCTGAGCAGAGAGGCAGACATGGGGCTCAATCCCAGGACCCTAGGATCATGACCTGAGCCGAACGCATAGGCCCAGTGAGCCAAACTCACTGAGCCATTCTGGTGCCCCAGGAAGGGAAATTTTTTTAAGAGTATTTTCTCTTTGAATCTATTTTGAGGTTTGGATTGTGGTTCTTTCTGAATTCTCATGAAGATGGAATTTCTTCTGAGGTTGGTTGTCAGGAAACGCATATCAAATCGACCTATCTTGTTAGCAATAAATAAATAAATAAATAAAAGCTCAAGTGTTGGTATAAAGCTATTATGCTTTTCAAAACCCCGAAGTATAATTCATGTATCGAGGTCATTCTTTATCATATCAAACAGGAGAGAGGTGGCAGAAACGCACTTTCAGGTTAATATTTTTACAAAGAAGATTGACTTATGAAGCTACTTTGTTATTTCCTTTCATTCAATTTCCCTGTACCTCCTTTTCTATGAATTGTAACAGTAAACCATCATTATTTTTATTGTTGGCACGTGAGAATTAGAGATCAATGCCCAAAGTGAAAGCAGAAGGCAGGTTTATTAAAGCAACAGCACACTATCTAATGGAGAGCAGGTGGTATTCCATGAGGTGGAGCTGGACCACACTTTGTTTTAGGATTGGATGAAGAATATTTTAATCAGCAGAGAAGGTCAAAATGACAAAGTTCCAGGATCAGAGTAAACATATGGGATTAAAAATGAAAAAATAAAAAAAAAGATTTTTTTCAAAGGACTTTTTTTTTTAAAAGTAATTTAAACAAAAGTCCTTTTTAAGAGACAGTTGGCTGTTTAAACCAAAAGTACAACTCACTGAGAGAATCGCCGCATTATTTATTGGGGTAGAAAGGACCTGGAATGTAGAAAGACCCATTCTGCAGAGGAAAAAAATAGAATCACTAACAGGCCTCATGCCTTGCACAGCCAGTGGCTAGAATTCTGCCTCATGAGACCCTGCGCTAGAAGGCCGCTAGAACCATCTCAACTATGTTAGTCTTTCTTGGAAGCCAACAAGTGTTTGCCCAGTTAAGAGCAGGGTAACAATCAGTCACGTTATGTTATAATGTTTGTCGATATCTTTAAAAGCCTTGTCAAGTTCCTTTTTGAGTAACCCTCACCCCACCCTTAGAGAAATTTATCTGTGGTTCACCTCTTTGAAATACCTCATTGTTGTTCCACAATACCATAGCCAAAAAAAAAAAAAAGAAAGAAAGAAAAAGCTTTTTATTAACAAAGTGTTCAGAAGGGGGCGCCACTGTAAACAATGAGAGTTTTGGCTGCCAGGAGAATTTTGTTGCAGAAACAGCTGAAAGCAATCAGGTCAGACAGAGCCAAGGGCTGGAGGGATTTTTAAAATTACAAAAACCGAACCAAATCAAACCAAAACAAAAATCAAAACCAATGGCCAAGATTTCAAGTTTGCTACTAAATGTATGACATTCTCCTAAGACATGCGTGTGACTTGATCAATATATTTATATATTTATATTTGAAGAAGAAGGAAATATTTGATGCAGCAAATCCAAGTTGATTAAAAATTACGAGATATTGGGGCTCCTGGGTGGCTCAGGGGTTTAAGCCTCTGCCTTCGGCTCACGTCATGATTTCAGGGTCCTGGGATGGAGCCCCACATCTGGCTCTCTGCTCAGCAGGGAGCCTGCATTCCCCCCTCTCTCTCTGCCTGCCTGTCTACCTACTTGTGATCTGTCAAATGGGTAAGTAAGATCTTTAAAAAAAGAATTACTAGGTGTGAAATACATCGAGTGTATGGGAAGGAAAAAGATTTCAGCTGATCTGACTAGGAAGTGGTTGAAGCCTGAATTAAAATGCTATAAAAAGAGTAAAGACCTGGGAAATATATGGGGAAAAAATCCCTAGAAAAACAGCAATAATAACTGGCTGCTCTTTATTGATCAAGATCCTGCGGAGGCAAAGAAGAGCTGGTTTTAGCCAGAGGATGATCTCCGTTTGTCTTCATGATCAGGCATTTCCAGCAAGCCAGGCATGGGGCTCTGCACTAGAGCTGCAAATGCTGGGGGGCCATCACTGTCCCTTTTCTCTTCTCAGCGGGACAACGGGCATGTCCATGGTGCAGTGTGACAGGCTTCACCACAGGGAGATAAAAGACTGCCAAGGGTAGGTTGGAGCTGGGAAAAGCCACTTCGGAACAGATTTTCAGGGGAGGTGATAGACAAGGGCAAAGCGAAGAATGAGGATGAGTGTGTCAAGTTTCAAAGTGCCAGGAGGCAGCACAGTGCATTTGGGAAACTACAGCAAGTTCATGACAACTGACAGCTGATCTGGCAGCATCACCTGGGGATGGAGGCTGAGCCCCGGGGTTAACACTGGGGGTGAGATGGTTTGTATACTATGCCGAGGAGGTGAGGTACTACACTGTGGGGACACAGAGAGCTACTGGAGGATTTCAAATATCAGAATCGTAACCATAATAGAGTATTTAATTTAATCCTAGCTTTCATCAAGGGTAAGATGCACTATAGTTTATGTTCGACTAAGAAAGAGAAATGCTGTCAGTTAAACTAGGATATGTTATCAAGTGCAAGGTGAGTGCCACCTTAAGAGATATTAAAATGGGGGGGGGAGGATAAATCTTAGAACAAGTAAACTGTGGTACTAGAATAATTAAGAAAGTTCGAACACTTGGATCAACTAAAAAGTGATTATTGCTTCCCATGTGCCACAAACTATATTAAGTCTTAGAACAAGAGACGTTCACATCTTGATGCCCCACAGCTGTTAGACCCAAGGTACAGAGGGCAGTAGCCAACGACCAGCAGGCCCCAAGTGTCATGTGCAGACTCTAAGAGCAACTGCCTTTGAGAGAGGAAACGGTTGAGAGTGGGCTTTCTGAGGTAGAGAATTACTAGCGGGGAAAGTAGGAAAATTGACACAGAATCGGAATTGATGTCCCTACATGACAGAGTTGGTGAAACTTCCCGTCTCAGAGATCTTGAGGCTCCTCAGAAATGTATTTTTCATTTTGGACGGAACATTCACGATAAATATGATCTGTTCGAGTACCTGGTTCTCTCATTAGGACTGTTTCTTAGGATTCACTGGCACAACAAAAGGGTTTTGTTAGTCCAGGGTAAATCCTGACAAAAGCAAAGCACGGTATCTATGAAAAACTAACCACTCAGAAGAGAACAACAGATAAAAGGCCAGGCCGACCTGAACCTGCAGGATAGGTAAGGTTGGTCCGGCAACAGGGGTAGAGGGTAAGTGCCCATCTCCTGCTAGAAGAGCTAGAGAAGACCCCTTCCGGAGAGACCACCAGGAGAGGAGAGCAGTAGGTGCTGAAGATGAAGAATATTTTAATATGCAGAGAAGGTCAAAATGACAAAGTTCCAGGATCAGAGTAAACATATGGGATTTAAAAAAAAGAAAAAAAAAAGATTTTTTTGAAAGACTTTTTGTTTTAAAGGACTTTAAACAAAAGTCCTTTTTAAGAGACAGTGGCTGTTTAAACCAAAAGTACAACGCACTGAGAGAATCGCCGCATTATTTATTGGGGTAGAAAGGACCTGGAATGTAGAAAGACCCATTCTGCAGAGGAAAAAATAGAATCACTAACAGGCCTCATGTCTTGCACAGCCAGTGGCTAGAATCCCTTCCTCATGAGAACATTTTAAAAGCTCTACTCATAATGTAACAGAAGGTGTCATTTCCCTGAGTAGGAAGCTACTCAGAATGTAATGCTATTGTGAATGATTGAGAAAGAAAACATTATTATAATTAAGCTACCAGGTTTCAATGTATTTTATTGTTGCTTAGAAAATCTTAGCATACCCAGACTTTCCAGAGATTTGATGATCCTAAGAGGAGCTGAACTCATGGACCAAAATAACTATGCACATAAAAAGTACAATTACTTACCTAAAAAAGATGATGTGGTTAGCTTTATATGGCAATCGAAGTGTTATTGGAACAGGAATTTAAAAAATAGCTTAGGGGCGCCTAGGTGGCTCAGTGGATTAAGCCACTGCCTTCAGCTCAGGTCATGATCTCAGGATCCTGGGATCAAATCCTGCATCAGGCTCTTTGCTCAGCAAGGAGTCTGCTTCTCTCTCTCTCTCTCTCACTCTCTCTCTCTCGCTCTGCCTGCCCTTCATCTACCTGTGATCTCTCTCTGTCAAATAAATAAATAAATAAAATCTTTAAAAAAAAAGAATAACTGTAATTTAAAAAAATAGCTTAAAAGGGGCACCTCGGTGGCTCAGTGAGTTAAGCTGCTGCCTTCGGTTCAAGTCATGATCTCAGGGTCCTGGGATCAAGCCCCACATCAGGCTTTCTGCTCAGCAGGTAGCCTGCTTCTCTTCCTCTCTCTCTCTGCCCGCCTCTCTGCCTACTTGTGATTTCTCACTGTCAAATATATAAATAAAATATTTTTAAAAATAGCTTAAATGTATATGATAAAATACTGATATACATATACAAAGAAAAGAAAGATACTATACTGTGAATATAAATTAAGTGAAAATTGTTGAAATAAAGAATACAATAAATGGAGACTAAGATGAATATAGCTGTAAAATGAATAAGTGTGTTGGGAAAAACAAACAAACAAATTAATGACTTCTGCCCAAATGCAGCAGAAGAGAAAAAAAATAAAGAAAATATTTAAATAAGTACTGAGATAAATTTTGGAGAATTAAAGAAAGATAAAAGATACCAGACTTAAAATGATGCCAAACATGAGAAATCAGAAACAAAACAAAACAAAAGCCACACACACAAAAAACCACTCATACAGGGCGCCTGGGAGGCTCAGTGGGTTAAGCCACTGCCTTCGGCTCAAGTCATGTTCTCATGGTCCTGGGATCGAGTTCCGCATGGGGGTCTCTGCTCAGCGGAGAGCCTGCTTCCTCCTCTGTCTCTCTCTGCCTGCCTCTCCAACTACTTGTGATTTCTCTCTGTCAAATAAATAAATAAAATCTTTAAAAAAAAAAAACACTCATATAGGGACGCCTGGGTGGCAGCTGCCTTCGGCTCAGGTCATGATCACAGCGTCCTGGGATCGAGTCCCACATTGGGCTCCTTGCTCAGCAGTGAGCCTGCTTCTCCCTCTGCCTCTGCCTGCCGGTCTGTCTGCCTGTGCTCGTTCTCTTCCCTCTCTCTCTCTCTGATAAATAAATAAAATATTTTTAAAAAAACACTCATATATATTATGGTGTGTTTTAAGAATATCAAAAACAGAGAAGAGCATAAATGATGCCCAAGAGAAGAACAAATCACCTAAAATGTACAAGAATAATACTGACAGCAGAATTCTCAATAGTAATATCATAAAAAGGAGACATCTGTGTGTTTGTATAGATGGAAAAGATATTTGAAACTAGATATTATACATCTAGCCAAATTATTGATTACATTTGAGAGCACAGTAAAAATACAATGAAGCGTGTTAGGTCTTAGAAAATTTATCACACAGAGACACACATTTTAGAAAACTTCAGCTCAATTTAGATAGAGAAAACAGAATTATGTACTCAAAGGCACATTTTGAAGGAAGGATTGAATATAGTCTGCACTGCAAATATTCTTTAATCATATGTTCTGAATTTCCTAAATTTAAGAAGTATTTGTTCAAATATTTATCTTTAAATAAACCCTAGGAGATTTTTTTCTTGGATTCTGGAAAATCAGTCCATTTGGATACAAATCTTTTTGTCACTGATGGAAATTTTGATAGCCCTTAACTGTGGAATGCCTAATGTATTGTTACAGCAATTGTGATTTGCCAATACATGGCTGATCTGTGTGTGTTGTGTGTGTTTATTTTTATTTTTGATGGTTTTACCCTTCTATGAGATTTTTAAGTAGACATAATTTTAATAAATTATGATTTGTTGAAATTTATCTGAGGTTATATATAATAAAATGAAATTTGTGTGAACTGAAGAAGTGCGTCTCCATTTTTTTTTTTTAAGAGTAGACTGGTCTTTAAAAAATGTCCAAAGAAGTACATTATATTCATTATTAAATTTGATAATATACAATAAAGTATTTATGGTCATATGGAACCATATCAAATTCTACTATTAATTCAAATGAATAATTACCATAAGAGGAAAAGACGATATTTTTCAAAATGAAAATTAGTGTATTTTTCAAAATATGATATAGTGTTATTCACTGAACAGAGGGAACAAATGTCAAAGTTTAACACAGTTTACAGGATGTTTTAACATAAATTGAAATTTAAATCTGATCAAATTTCACAGTTTTAAGTAAAATGATAGCACTTTAAATCCTTGAAAAGTGGTAAGTGACCCAAAACATTGCTTAGAAAAACAAATTTAACACTACACTAGTCTGAGATGGTTAAGTTATGGTACAACTTGCCATTGTGTATCATCAAATGCTATATTTTTTTCTTTTGGTGTTGTCATTATATTTTATTTTAGCCATTATGATAAGTGTGTAGTGATATCTCAGTGTCATTTTAATTGCATTTCCTAGATGTCTAATTATGTCAAATAATATTATTTTGATGTTTAATGCTCTGAGCTTTCTCAGTTCAAGACCATGAAGCCACTTAGGAAAAAAAAGTTGCAGATGCACTCATAGACCAACTCTTATTTAGAAATAAGAACAAACATTACTACCCATTCCAACAAAAAATAGATTTGTTATGCAGTAAGGATTTTATAAATTACCTGACACAACTTATATAGTAAGATGAAATGGGACAGGTGGCTTCTTGCAGCTATATACAACATCATTTTATGTGGGGAGCCATCCAGCAGATGCAAGGAGTCACGTAGACGGGAGTGCCTGAAAGATTGAGGAACTGAGAATGATTGGTTTAGGAGGATGTGGGTGCGCTCGTGGCTGACGCGTGAACAGCAACAGGAGCCAAGAGATGAACGCATGATCACCGCTAGAGAACAATAGAGTCCTGAACGGTTACATAAGAGTGCACGAGGACGCTGCATGCGCGGCATTCTGATTGGTTGGAAAGGGGGGCGTACGCACGTGCATATATACTGCTGTAAGTGCTTGGTGGGGGTAGATTAGAGGAGTAATAAAAGAAGCTTGCCACTCACCTCGTCTGCGGGTCGTTCTTGCGGGCCGAAAGCGACAATTTTAATTTCAATTTTCAGCATAATTTTTCCAAGGTATTCACAGAATATATATTTAATATAAATTGTGAACATTTTAAACTCTGTATATGGAAATTAATCAATTTTAAGTTTATAACAATCAAAATTAATGGAAGTTTATTTTAAATTAGTTAGCTTTCTCTGCATTGCAAGACAGAATAAGAAAAAAATAAACTCTGTAAAGTTTGGTAAGAAAAAAATAAACTCTGTAAAATTACTGGGGGTGCTTTATAAAGTGTTCGGTAACCAATCAAACTCACATTTTGGATTGAATGGCAAGTGATTTTTAAAATCTGGAACTCATTGTCAATTTCTTTTTCTTCATTGTGTCTTAAATGTGGAACAACAATGAGGTATTTCAAAGAGGTGAACCACAGATAAATTTCTCTAAGGGTGGGGTGAGGGTTACTCAAAAAGGAACTTGACAAGGCTTTTAAAGATATCGACAATCATTATAACATAACGTGACTGATTGTTACCGTGCTCTGAACTGGGCAAACACATGTTGGCTTCCAAGAAAGACTAACATAGTTGAGATGGTTCTAGCAGCCTTCTAGCACAGGGTTTCATGAGGCAGGGATTCTAGCCACTGGCTGTGCAAGGCATGAGGCCTGTTAGTGTTTCTATTTTTTCCTCTGCAGAATGGGTCTTTCTACATTCCAGGGTCTTTCTACATTCCAGGCCACTGGAGCCCACAGGAGGGTGGGAGAGGTAAGATGCCACCGGGTCCTGTCCTGAGCTGCTCCCAGATGCTAGCCTCACCACATGGTGCAAGAGGGACCCCAGAACAAAGGACACAGTCCCGCATGTCTGCCAGTGGCCCTGGGCGCTTAGCTCATCACAGTGAACTAGACTGCCTCCTCAACCCAGGCTTTCAAAGCCTGCTTCTTCGTTCCTGGCTTTCATGTCTGTAGGAACATGAGCCAGATCTAACTCATCTCCGACAGACAATTCTGACTCACCCCGTGTCAGATTTTTATTAGTGGCTGTGACAGAGTGAGATAGCAATGCTCCAACAAACAGACTATTTCCTCCCACGTGACCTCAACAGTCCTACACATTTTCTTAGCGAAAAAATCTTGTCTCCTTCCATTAAGCTCATAATGTGGTCTAATAGTATACATGTGCCTTCGTTAGATGCGAAGCGATACAGAGGTCCTTTTTTTTTTTTTTTTTAATTTAACAAGGTAAAGTCAGTGAACACATCTAACTTGAAGAATACATCTCTAAAATGTCAATCCAGGCAAAGCTTTTTCTGCCTACAGTTTGGAGCCTACATGGTGACATTTTTAAAACGCTTTCAGTCCCTCAGTGAGGCTCTTAGAAGCTAGCCAGGGCTTACTACGTGCCAGGCACTGTGTCAGGTGTTGGAGCTAAACGGACAGAGAGCTTGGAGGCAGGCTGGGGAGGGACATCCTTGACACAACCACAGCTAGAAACGGAGGCCAGTGCTAGAAAAGAGAGAGCAGGCTGCATGGAGAGTGTGTACCATGGGGCTTGTGAGCTCACGAATAAGTGGGAGTAACTGGAGTGGGGAGACGGGGGAGAGGAAGAGGGTCTTCCCATCAATGGGAATCACCTGTGCTTGGAGGCAGGCACCATGAGGGGTCTCCACAGGAAGAGGGAGGCAGCGTGGTTGAAGGGCAGAAAGACAGGGCAGAACAGGCATCAGTCAATTGGAAGGGTAGGAAGAGACGGATGGGAGGATTATGGATGCCTTTGGAGGACTGAGAATTTGTTAGAAGATCAGTGCAGATTTCTATGGAGACAAATGCCAGGAACTGATAGGTCTTTGAAAGGTCACTCTGGCTGCCTTTTGGCAAAGGGGTTGGTAAAAGGCACATGCAGGTGTGAACACACCAGGTGGGAGGTGTGTGCAGGAAATCAGGTGAGGGAGCATGGGAACTTGGTCTGGGGGTATATAAGAGAAAATAGCCTTTAATGAGTTCCACAAATTGGCACCAGCTGTAGCTTCATTACAGCACTGGAAGGGGTAGGTGGGTGTGTGCTGGAGGTTACAGAAATTACATGAGAAAAGGAAGTCTTTTTAGATTTTTTTTCCAACTAGAGGAACTCTCACCTTATTGATAGAATTCCAGAGTGGGAACGGATGGACATGAGGACATATTTGAAATGTCTGAATATGTTCTTCGACATCTTTGCAAGTGACGAGGAGACCTTGACCTTAGGAGGCCTCGGCCTTCTTTGTAGCCAAAAAGATTTCACCTACAGATTTGGGTTCTCCCTTTTAAAGTCAAGAAGACAGTCCTTCCAAAGGACACCTCCTATCATTTTACGCTCTCATCATACCTCACTTGCTGGGATCTCCAAGACCCAGGTTGTGAGTATCCACTTTGGCCGGGCTGGTCTTGCCAAGAGCACCACCACAGGAAATCTAGAGCCTTTAGTGCTATTAATAACATCATCTAAGACTGTCTTTGCTGCCCTCATGGCCTCTTCCCACCATGACTCACTGAAGCTTTTTACACGTTGTATCCATTAAGCTATAGTTCCCAAAGCTCATCTTCTGTAGTGCCATTAATTTTTAGGGGACCAGGCAAACCTTAAACTTGTCCCCCTTAATTGGATCCCTGTGCCCCCACAATCTCTTTGAATGCCTTTCACCATGATCCTTGAATGAGCTCTGAGACCACTGCTCGTACCTAACACTTCTTGGCACCTTGTCTGTTAGGTTCTTGGAAGAGGAGGTGGCTATGGAGGTGAGTGGGGATGGGAGTGGGAGGATTTCTCCCTTCACTTCCTTTTTTGTTTTTTCAAATAATGGGTTTTGAGGGGGAGGAAAAGGTTAACCAGACCATTTATTTTCCATCTCCCATTGATAAAATGTTTACCACTCCCCATTGGAAGAATTAAGATCTTTCTTTAGAATCTCCAGGAAAATCTCCCAAACCCAGCCCACCACCATGTGGATTCAGCCATCTTCTGATTCACCTCCAGATTGTCTCCTCCTAACTACTCAAGCCACAGGTTAAGGGCGAAATATTCAATGCCCAAGCAATTAAGTGGGGAACACGTTTATGTAAGCAATTGCATGCAGCTCTGTATCTGCATACAGGGGGTCTCTGCCAAGCCTATCCAACCTCAGCAAAACAAGAAAAAGCCCCAGCGACCTGGGGGTATATATCATTCATTCATTCCTGTGTTCAACACTCATGGCGGACCCCACCGAGACAGTGGGAGAGCAAGGACGGGAGCAATCCTGGAAGCTGAAGTCTGAGGAGGATTTCAAATTCAAGTCAGAGATGAAAGAAACATCTGGACTGGGTCCTCAGGTACACACAGTATTCTGAACTGAGGCTAGAACCAGAGACCATTCTAATGAAAGGCCTCCACAGGTAGGCTCTCACAGGTGGGCTCTGACTCAGTTTCCTGTATATTCATTCATGAAATCGCTCTGCGGGTCAACATGCAGAACAAAACCATTTAATAAAAGTGACAATGAGGAGAGGAAAGGGACTCAAGAAGGCATGTGAATGTGGAGAGAGGAAGAGCCAGGGTGGAAAAACCCAGAATCCCTCCCAGAGATCCTTGCTGCCAGGGAGGTCTGAGGGACTAGTTTCCACCTAGGATCCCAAGTCCAGAACAAAAGCGGCGGGCCATGGCGGGAGACAAGGGAAGGGGGACCTTGGCACGCAGGCATGGGGGTGCCGAACAATGGGGGCTAGCGCGCCCGCTGGCGGGGGGCATCTCCGGCGGCGCCATCCCTGGCCCGACCCCGTGCGGACCCGGCTGCGGCGTGGCGTCCGGCGTGGTCCCGGTGCCCCGGGGGTCGCGGGAGACTGGGTCCCCACACCCCCGCGAGCTCGCGGCCCTCGCTTTCTGCTCCAGGTGAGGGCGGGGCGCGGTTTCAATTTACCTGCGCGCAGAGGGTCCTGCCCAGAAACCTTGGGGCTGGGAGGGGCAGCGCGGACTCCAGGGCTGGGCTGGAGCGGGGAAGCGCATGTGCAGTGAGTCCTGTGGTTCTGCCAGTCCCGACTGGGCCGCAGCACAGCACCACGGTGCTGCACGCCCCTCCCCCGCCAGCCCCTGCACCTCCTCCCAGACTGTCCGCCACTTCCTCCGCGAGCTCACTTCCCCCTTCGGCAATTAGCAAAGCCCCTTCTCTGGGCCGCCTCCGCCCCCGCCCCCCTACTTCCTGAGGCGGAGGCCTGGGCCTGAGCACGGGGTGAAGCCCCGGGGGCCTGCGAGCATGGCCAGCGCCGGCACTGAGCGGCCTCCTAGCCTGGCTCCCCAAGCGGGTGTCTGGGCGCAGCATGGCTGCGAAAAGATCATCAGCCCTAAACCCGGCTGCACTCTCGGGTCACTTCGCTGGTTTCCTGATTGCGCCAGAAGCCTGGAACCAACTTCCCCAGCACAGGCCTGGGCTGAGATGCCTGCCTGCTATTTGAGCAGTCTCCTGGTCTCCAGGCAGGGTCTGCCTTTGCATGATGGCAGGCGCGAATCACTTCGACCTGGATGTTTGGGTTTTTTGTTTGTTTTTTGGTCATTGGTTATTATATGACCTCCATGGTAGGTGCTCCACAAAGCGACTGAAGAGGACGCCTGATATATACATATACGCATATGGCCATTCCAGAAAAAGAGCTTGGGGTTCTCACAGAAGCGTGGCATTGGTCCTTGCACTATGGTTTAATAGAAAAGGGATTATGCACCAATTTACTTAAATGAGCATAGGTTTAAATCGTTTACTGAGAATAAATATTTAAAACAGTTATCTTTTAACTAAATCTATCATCAATCATAAATCTATTGCATGAAGGTTACAGGCAATTTAAATGCAATAGCACTCTCTTCAGGGTTTTAAATAATCTGTGTCTGTCTTGGCACATGAGAATGCAAAGATAGGAAATGGTTTGTAAAAGATCATATAATAGCTTTTAGTATACGGTATCAGCAATTTATCCTAAAGGAGCGGCCTCCAGCTAAAAACTCAGCTTTGAAAAATGCAGAAAAGCAGCAAACGTTTCCATACCCTCTTGGTGACCAGAGGCGTGCTTTGTGCCCCTCATGATCTCTTTCGTGGTTCTGAGGCCCATGGGGCTCAGTAGTTTAGTGTCTTATTCTCTGGAATAGGCCATTGAAGAAATACCAGGCCCAGAGAAGAAGGTCCTACTGTGTGTCTGAAGAAAGTACAACCTTTTAGATGAAGCTTTCTGGGGAATTTGTTAGTGGTTTGGTCTGCTTCTGATAGGAAGGGAAATTTTTTTTAAAGATTTTATTTATTTATTTCACAGACATAGATCACAAGTAGGCAGAGAGCAGGCAGAGAGAGAAGTGGAAGCAGGCTCCCCACTGAGCAGAGAGCCAGACATGGGGCTCAATCCCAGGACCCTAGGATCATGACCTGAGCTGAATGGAGAGGCTTTAACTCACTGAGCCACTCGGGTGCCCCAGGAAGGGAAATTTTTTTAAGAGTATTTTCTCTGAATCTATTTTGAGGTTTGGTTTGTGGTTATTTCTGACTTCTCATGAAGATGGAATTACTTCTGAGGTTGCTTGTCAGGAACCGCATATCAAATCGAGCTATCTTGTTAGCCATAAATACATAAATAAATAAATAAATAAAAGATCAAGTGTTGGTATAAAGCTATTATGCTTTTCAAAACCCCGAACTATAATTCATGTATCGTGGTCATTCTTTATCAGATCAAACAGGAGAGAGGTGGCAGAAACGCACTTTCAGGTTAATTTTTTTTTTACAAGGAAGATGGACTTATGAACCTACTTTGTTATTCCCTTTCATTCAATTTCCCTGTACCTCCTTTTCTATGAATTATAACAGTAACCCATCATTATTTTTATTGTTGGCACGTGCTTTGTGAACCATAAAGTGTACGCTATAAATGGGAGTGCTTTTCTTTTTTTGCAGTTTACAAAAAACTAATTTTTTTAAATTTATTTTTTATTGATTTTCAGCATAACCGTATTCATTCTTTTTGCACCACACCCAGTGCTCCATGCAAGCAGTGCCCTCTATAATACCCACCACCTGGTACCCCAGGCTCCCAACCCCCCGCCCCTTCAAAACCCTCAGATTGTTTTTCAGAGTCCATAGTCTCTCATGGTTCAGGTCCCCTTCCAATTGCTCCCACCTCCCTTCTCCTCTCTAACTCCCCATGTCCACGAAAAACTAATTTAAAAACATTCATCGACCAGAGTACCCAAAGGGCTCCCACATAAACTATCTGTCGTTACATTATGTCATTCTGCTTTCGCTTCTATTGCTGTCCAAACAATGTTTTAAATCATTCTTTAAAATGGGCCTTTTTAACAAGATTTTTACCAAAGATTTAATTTATTCATTAGTTAGAGAGATAGCACAATCAGAGGGAGAGGCAGGCAGAGTGGGAAGGAGGCTCCTTGTAAGCCAGAATCCTGATGGGTGACTCAATCCCAGGATGCTGGGATTATGACCTGAGGTGGAGGTAGATAATTAACCAACTGAGCCATCCATGTGTCCCTGAAATGGGCATTTTTGACATTTCCTGATAGCACCTACACACTCATGAATCTCAGACTCATGATATATGGGGCTAGTGGACTTGACAATCATGGAGTCAAGCATGCTGGATTTGACTCACGGGCCTGTCACTGTGAATTTGGGTGGCTTGCTAAACTTGCTACATAGAAACCCAAGCATGTAAGAATTTGCAGGATTGTGACAGTACAGTGGTATAATGTATACACAAAAATACCTAAACCAGTGTCTCTCACAAAGTAGGTCCAAATAGACCAGCTCCCTTCCTGCCTTCATTCTGTCCTTGAAATTCCGTCCCTTGGGAGAAGTTCCTACTGCCTTTGTTACAAGAAATGAACGATATTTACTACACTGTTGGTGCATAGCATGGATCAATACATTGAGTGATAGTATTAACATACTTCTTGAACTGCCCATTGCCCCCCAAGCACCAAATAAAATGTCATGCTCTGGGGAAACCAAAGTGAGAGGTCCCCAACTTTTAGGAGATATGGACAGGAGAGAGATGCAAATATTGTGTCAGTGTAGAACCAGGGTAACTACTGTTTAAACCAGGAAGAGAATGTGTGTGGAAGAAAGGCACTGATGATGTATAAAGCCATTTGGCTGGATGGTGACTACCCTCAGACTGACAATTTCCCATGAAAGCTTCCAGGCAAATTTGAGATCTTTATTAGTGACAATATGGATATAGCCTTAAGGGGAAGAAAAAAACCAAAAACAAAACACCAAAACACACATACACACAAACTGTTGGTCTTGTGTCTTTTCACAAATAATGGCAGTTATCAGAAATTTTATCTTTAAATGGGGAAAACAGCAACGGAAAATGTATTTCATTTGATTCATCACAGAATATGGTGTTTTTGTTCATTTCACACCATTTTGGTTAAGTTTTATTTAAATTAATGCAATCTGAGATAAAATGTTAATATTCCTGAGGGTATGGACATTGTATACAAATGAACCCAGCTAAGTGGGCTCCTGGACAGGGTCTGAACTATTTATAAAAGTAGCTGGAGCTAAGTGGTTTGTTCCAGAAGAAGATAACGCCTTCCCTCCGTTGCATTTGCCTTCTACAGCCTAAGTGGGAGTTAATACGTTCGCTTGTCTCCTTAAATTTTGTCCAGAGTGTGTTAAAGCAATCATAGGGGACCTGGGTGGTTTTGCCATCTGCCTTCTCATAACAATGCCCCAGTTTTCTCCTGGAGAATCAACGTTCCCGCTTTCAGTCCATGCACTTAGGCAGCGGCAACTTCACACTGGCTCCTGACTCTAGCAGTGGCATGTCACCCACTAATGGCCTTTGAGAACATCACTGAGTGAGCCGTGAGTTTAGTCGATGCACCAGACCTTTGCTGGGTCGGTGAGGAGGTGGGTCTCTGAATAACTAGCCCGAGATCCACTTGTGTGTGGTGGAACAAACGAGCAGTGATGTGTTGGCCAGAGTGCCCATCCTAGAGAGCCCTGAATGCCAGACAAAAGCATTTGAGACTATTTTTTCAGGCAACAGGAAGCCAGGAAGCTAGTTTTGAAAAGCAGCACATGAAAATGTGTGTTTTGGGAAGATTGGTCGGGCAGCTGTGTGTACGATAGGGTGGACGGAGGAGAGAACGCAATCCCTGAGTGCATTTAATCTTTATGATGCAGAGTAATTTATTATGAAGTTGAATTTGCATCCTTATCCAAACGTAAGGGAAACTCCTGTCCAAAACTGTAAATGTTTTTTGGTTGCCTTTATTTTTTTAAAGATTGTATTTATTTATATGACACAGAGAGAGATCACAAGCAGGCAGAGAGGCAGGCAGAAAGAGAGAGAGAGATGCAGGCTCCCGGCTGAGCAGAGAGACTGATGCAAGGCTCGATCCCAGGACCCTGAAATCATGACCTGAGCCAAAGTCAGAGCCTTAACCCACTGAGCCACCCCGGTGCCCCTGGTTGCCTTTTTAAGCATTCCTTGTCTCACATGAAGTGATTACAAATTTGCAGATGTGCATTAAAATGATGTATTCCAAAATGTTAACAGAGGAATTAAAAAACTTATTAAGTAAAATATTATCATTTTTGTTGATTTGAAGCCTATTTGACAAGGGACATAGCATTCTGGTGCATATATGTAAACATGAATAATTATTTTTTAAAAAAATCTTTATGTATTTATTTGACAGAGATCACAAGTAGGCAGAGACAGGCAAAAAGAGGGAGGGGGAAAAAGGTTCCCCGCTGAGCAGAGAACCTGATGTGGGGCTTGATCCCAGGACCCTGAGATCATGACCTGAGCTAAAGGCAGAGGCTTAACCTGCTGAGCCACCCAGGTGCCCCTAAACATGAATAATTCTTAAAGGTTCCTCTACTCACTTATATAGAAGCCCTTTTCCAAACAGAAGATTAAATCTCTCTTGGCTACTCCTATCAGCTTATTCTGAATTATTTTCCATCCAGAAGCATGAACTAGAAAACCACAGTTTTTACAGTGTTTGGTTTTCCACCAAGAGAATCACATAATTTGTGGTGATTCAGTGTGGTGTGTTGCTAAAAGCATTTCCAATGCTGTGGATACAAGAGGGTAGTGCAGAGAGGTAAGGAAACAGGAGAAAAGGTATGGCTCTCTAATGAGCACTTTATTCTAGAATTTTCCTCCAGCCTTGGGAGCTCACCACTCACAAGTGTGTGCTGGTGCCTTGATCTCCTGGGCCACAGTGCTCAGCAACTTCCAGCTGCTTTTTTAGTGAATACATATGTAACAATTGATTTCTTGCCCCGGACTTTGAGAGAAAAATCTGTTCAGAGGGATGGACACTCTGAACCAACACCAGAAAACACTCTCTGTAGTCTTCTTGTTAAATGAAAAAATGGGGTTAAACTACTTTTGACAGTCTACTACATACAGCAAAATGTAAATCTTAATTGAAATATGTCCTCTCAGCTGTCCTTAAGCAACTGAGTCCTGAGCTTTTCAGGTTTTCAGTCTGAAAGAGTACACCTCTGGTGCTCTGAAAGGGAAGAGAAAGGACACCCTGTTCTCCATATAAATTAAAGAAGAGAAATCTGTGCATTTAAGTGGGCCATATAAAATTTATCAAGCAATTATCTCCTAACTCCTTCCTATCCAAATTACCTGATATGCTCTCCCTACTCCTTTATTCCACGTTACTGCCTTTTCCAGGATTCTGCCTCACATCACAACATGTCTTCTGTTATTTCCTTCTTGCAAGCTAGTTTTGTTTTCTCCATCTAAAAAAATCAACAATAATTGTGTATTTCAATTCCCATTTTACTCAAATGCATTGATTCTTCTTATCTATTACTCTTTTCTCATACTCAGTGTCTTTGTCTTTATGGGGTTTGTACTTTGCTTTTCCCCATCCTTTACTGCCATTATATAATCAAATCTAATAACTTCTTAGAGAAAGTTAAAAATTCCTGCATAGCCACACCTGAACACAAAGTCCCTGATTTTTAGCAAACCTATAAGATAGTCAGACATCCATTCAATTTCTTCTTTTTAAGATTTTATTTATTTATATAACAGAGAGAGATGACAAGCAGGCAGAGAGGCAGGCAGAGAGAGAGAGGAGGAAGCAGGCTCCCTGCTGAGCAGAGAGCTCGATTTGGGGCTGGGTCCCAGGACCCTGGGATCATGACCTGAGCCGAAGATAGTGGCTTAAACCACTGAGCCACCCAGGTGTCCCTCCATTCTATTTCTTAACTGAGTCTCAAATGCATCCTGAGTTCTAACCTAAACCTAAGTTCTACTTCTTACACGTTGTTATATGACCAAATTCTTTCAGTTCAGTATTTTGTAACATTAAAATATTAATCAATTGATACTTTGTCTGTGTATTTCTATGAAAATAATTTGAATACTGTAGATTTATTGTTATATGTATAGATTTATAATCAAAGTTTCATCAGTTGAAGTTTTTGGAAATTTCAGATATAATGATTAACCTAAAATGATACTGCCTCAAATCCCTCTGATATCAAGGCCCAACACCTGATTATAGCCAAACCTGTGGTGGATAGTTCCATGAGAAATTGCAGTTACTTAACACTGATAGCATCTCATGTTCTCTCTCTCATTTTAGAATGTGTCCAACACAACCCAAAAGTGTAGGAGAGTTAAAGTCCTCTGAGGACAGCTCTCAGTGAAGTGGAAATAAGAACCATAGATAAAATTGCCAGTTTTCGGGTCTTCATGAGGACAACTTAAAGAAGTTTCTCGGGACCTTTCAGTAAAAGCAAGCCTTCATTTTCTATCCACAACAATTATATCAACAATGTACCTCTTTGACAAAGTTGCTTCTTCACTGTATCACTTTCCCATTCTTTTCTACCTGGGATAATCTCCCAGATAAACTAACAGTACTCAAATCCTTTGTCCTACTCTTTGCTCTCAGGATAAATGGAGCCAAAAGACTTAGATTAATATCAAGTTCTGAATGGGATCTTAGAGCTATTTCTGTCCAGATTTCATAAACATAGGGACCTTTGAATTATCAGGCTATAAATAAGTTCTAAATGGAGGGGGCAAAAGCAAAAAGTAGAAATTTTTATGTTTGATTTTTAATCATGATTAATTGACTTTATTGATTATTAAAAATACTAACATTATAAAAGTGTGGATCTTTGTAAAACAATGTCATAATGTAAGAAATGAGTTGCATAGTCCTTTTGAGAATATTAAACCAAGTGTTCAGGTGCCATCTAATTTCTTGTTTAATCCAGAACTTTGGTGTGCATTATCTTGAGGAATAGGATTTTGAAGTCCAGACAGACTAACAGAAAACTGATCCAAATGTGTGTGTTTATATTTCTGCTTTTGTTGTAAAAATCAAAGTGTGATTGCTGGTTTAAAATGGTAAAACTAATAATGTTCATGGATTCTATTATAAATTTTCTAATTGTATGGGAAGAATCCGATAAACATAGAATTAATTGATTTGCAAATCCTCAAAGAGCTACAGGATCAGGTAGTGGTATGTTCTGATTCAACAGCATCATAATGCAGCATTTTATATGTGTGGCTAATGGATATTTTCATGAATGTTTGCTAGCTAGTCAGCCAATACAGAGAAATATTAGGTAGGGTAATTACTCACAGTTGTGTTGAATAAAATGAGAGAAAATTATCAAATGACACTAATAATAATAAACCTATAGCAGGCTAAATAATTCAATGATAATTACAAGTATTAATCTAGCTTTCTTCCCTGATTATGACTCTTCTCTCCTTTATCATAATGGGAGTAGCAGATTGTCTGCAATGAATTGTGAAAACCCAGCAGTGACTTTGGCAGTGAAGGCCTCCCATCAATTTTGATAGGTTAAAATGATTCTGGTTGGTCTTGAGCAAATGTGTCAATTTTTTTTTCTGTGTGTGTCATAAAAGAAAGAAGCAATAGTAAATTCTTGCTGTTATACCATGGAGCCACTAAAATCATACTGCCAACAAGAGGCTGTTGACAACGTAAGTGTAGTTAACTGTCTTGAAATACTAGGCCTGGAAATAAAATTCCAATATTTCACATAACCTCCTTTTTTTTTAAACAAAAAAACAAAACAAAACAAAACAACTATACTGCTTACATTTAGGGCCCTGCTGTTATGTAACTATTTTTGAACATGTCTACTGTAAAGTATATATATATATTTTGTTTTTCTGTGCAATAAAGTCATTTAGAGATAAATTTGGATTGCAAATTATTATGGGGGAGGCATGGTATTTGTGGCTAGTCTTACAAGTAAAAAGGACTAAAAGAAAGAAGAAAAACATTTTTTATTACAGCATATTTACATCTGTCCAAAGTACTTATTTACTATAATACTGACTAATGTATAATACTGTACACAAAGAAAGAAGTTAAATGAGTTATAATTCAGTCGAAGTATAGCTGGCCATTTTAAAACTTACCACTAAATCTTTATGGTATGAAATGTGATATATGGCAATCTGGTCCATTTCATTACATCAGGTCATTTGTATGTTCTTATTACCATTTTGATAGCATAGCACATTTTAGAACCCAGACATTTTACAATGGAACTATGATGCCTGTATTTTCAAAAGTATAGACATACATGAAGCTATGAGGTCAAAAATGATGAATGTCCGTAGTACCATATAGACTCAACAAATAAAAGTGTCCAAGGCTCTGAGTGAGATTTATGAATATTGTGTAAGATTAGGCCAACATGTGGTTTTGATATAAATAATCTCTTCTTAAATTGGAATTACAGTCGTTGAGTACAGTGTTGAAAATGGCAGATAGATTTTAGCGATCTTTGCTCACTAGGGAAAATGGAAAAATGTTTAGTTTGGTCAGATTTTCACTTAACTTCTGAAAAATCTTACGTTTGAGAGAACCCTTCTGAAATAAGAATCCTTAAAGACATAACCCCTTTGGCACAAGTTTTCAAGAAACTTGTTTGATGCTGTAGACAATTATATGGCACACGTACTGTTCTAGATGTTTCATGCCAATAATATGTAAGCCATACCAAGGCTACATATACATATAGAGATGTTCCTCAGTGTGGAGAGCCATCCAGCAGATGCAAGGAGTCACGTAGACGGGAGTGCCTGAAGATTGAGGAACTGAGAATGATTGGTTTAGGAGGATGTGGGTGCGCTCGTGGCTGACGCACACAGCACCAGGAGCCAAGAGATAAACGCATGATCACCGCTAGAGAACAATAGAGTCCTGTATGGTTACATAAGGGTCCACAAGGACATTGCGTGCACGGCGTTATGATTGGCCAAATAGGGGGGCGAGAACGGGTGAACTTCGTGGATAAATACTGTTGTAAGTGCTTGGTGCGGCGCGGCCGCCATTAGCATTAGTAATAAAAGAAGCTTGCCACTCACCTCGTCTGCGGGTCGTTCTTGCGGGCCGAGAGCGACACCTCAGATTACAAGGGGGCTATGTACAGAGACACACATAAAAAATTGAAAATGCATTTAATACCCCTAAACTATCAAATATCATAGCTTACCTTAAGCTTACTTAAACATACTCAGAACACTTACATTTGCCTGCATTTGGGCAAAATCATCTTAAGCAAAGCCTATTTTATAACAATGTATCATATATCATATGCAATTTATTAAATATTACACTAAAAAAAGAAGAATGTTTATATATAGAATGGTTGTAAGAATATCAGGAGTTCACCCCTGTAATCTTCTAGCTGACTGGGAGCTGTGGCTCACTGCCCCTGCCCAGCATCACAAGACGGCACCATACCACATGTCACTGGCCCTTTTTATAAAGACCCAAATTCAAAATTCAAAGTACAGTTTCTACTGAATCACTTTCACTTTCACATCATTGCCAAATATATCATAAGTTGCATCATTGTAAATCAGGAGCCATCTGATTTGAAAGTTAAATCACAGTCACCCATATACATACAAAAAAAGGCCTTCATGTAGGGCCATTTATGTATCTCTAAACAACATAGCATGACATATCAACGGCAAAAAATTGATGCGAAGGGGACAATTGCTTTGCGTCAGTACTCTGAGCAGTAACATACATGGCCTTACTCACCTAGCAGAACTCCAGAGCTAGCTGATGGCAAGGAATTTTACAAATGTTTGCTGAACAGCTTAAGCACTATTATTTTCTGTTTTATTTATCTGTTTTGTAAAGATATGTTAATTTATTTTATTGACTTATTACAAAACCAAATAATTTCCTCTTATTTAAGTGGCAGGTAAATAGAATTGTCTTTAATTTAAATCAAATGTCTTTTTAGGGAAAATATACTAAAAATTCTGAAACTTGTATTGCTTATGAATCTTTTATTGGAATCCTTATCAAGTTGTATTTTTCAAGTTTTTCCTAAATAATCTTCAATGAATTGAAAATATTTTTTGGATTTTATTCGAGGCTATTAACACACAATTTCACTTTGTTAAATATAGTGCTAAACGTTCAACCAAAACGTTTTCTCTTTTTTTTTCCACTACCACATCCTCCATCTACTGACTGGATTCTCTCCCCAACTAGCACATATATACCATTGTCTATCTTTAGGATAAGTAAGGGTCATCTTTTGTCTTCATTCTATTCCTCGTATGCTTCTGAACTTGTTGAATTTTAATATAGTCACACCATAAGCATCACATATTTGATTCCCCGTTAAATAGTAAACAGTGCACAACCAGAGCATACCTTCAAAGCTATCAATAGACTTACTCTGATATATTATTTTTGTATTTTTGTAAATTAAAATAATTAGATTATAGAACAAGAGTTTCAGGTGGTAGGTGTTGTAAGTTTTACCCAAACTGATTTTGTCAAACTCGTTTTTGTCATCATATATGTCAAGTAGTTTTCTCAGGTTTATTTTTAGAATACCCTTGTATAATGAATATTTACACTGATATCTAGTATAAAAATCTTGCAATTTCTTTTAGAAACATTAAGATATTGAAAATCAGTCTATTTCTTTAATTCATTAAAGACATTTTTGGCTTGTTTCCAGTACTTTCTTACTGGTTAAAAAATGAATTTGAAGTAGTCTGAATTTCATTATTATATGGCACTTTCCCTTTGATGAATACAAAGATGATATTCTATATTAGCTATCTGAGAAGAATTCATATTTTTAATTTTATTTATTTGTAAGAGTGAGAGTGAGAGAGAGCACAAGCAGGGGGAGCAGCAGGGTGAGGGAGAAGCAAACTCCCGGCTAAGCAGTGAATCAGTTGCAGAACTGAGTCCCAGGACCCTAAGATCATGACCTGAGCTAAAGGCTCAGGCATTTAACTGACTGAGCCACCCAGGTGTCCCAATCTGAGAAGAGTTCTGCATGTAATTCCTATTCATATGAAGTTTAAAGTCTAGGTAATTAACTTAATATTTTAGTGGCTATTACATAGATAGCACTATGTTCCAGGCAGAGAGTAAGTAAGAAATATTAAATCAACCATATTCTATGCATTCTAAATGAAAATAATTAATCAATCATAATAAATCCTTCTATTTATGGAATATCAACTTATAAGCTTTCCTCCATATGAACAATGCCAAATACCAGAATAAAGGGCCATCTAATACAAATAAAGGATAGAATTAAAGAATTCTGGTAAGCCATTTAATTTTGAAAAATGGTGCTATATTGTTGCTGAGTTGTGGTTTTCAGTTACATAATATCTGATAAGTGTAGAAGTAACATGAGTGTTACGTGAGATGAGAAATGGTATATAATTAAGATATTTTTAAAAGTACAGATAAATACAAATTTGTAAACATAGCATTATGGAGGAATAAAAATAAATGATAGCTACACACTCTAAAGTGAATATATCTTGGAAAGTTAATAGAGAAGTAAAACAAGGACAGTGCAAAAAGTATGGTACATTTTTATGAAGTTCAAACAAATTCTGTGAAACCGTAGATGGACTTAAAGATACTATTATGTATCAAATATTGTAAAAATTAAGCAAGGAAATAGCAAACATAAAATAACCAAAGCATACAAACTTGGGTAGATACAATAGGTGTGATCATGTTCTACTTCATAAAGAGATGAGTTAATAGATAAATAGAAGTAACTAGACTTTTTAGAAGTTAATAAAACTTTGCCTGTTATTTCTTAGCTATATAAAATATATGGTTTTCTAACAAAAATGCTTATCTTAAAAATATTTAAAAATAAATTTCAGGCTACTCATAAGGTTATATTTACTATCCCACTGAAGGAAAAGCTGGTTGTTGTAGTTGTAGTTGTTTGTTTGTTTTAGTCCCCTCCTAGTTTTTATTATTATAATGTGGAATGAGGAATGTTAGATTGAAAAGTTAGACAAAAATCATTACTTGATTCACCTCCTGGTACAGCAGATGGAACTCCTGAAAATATGCCCTTTTGCCTTACGGAAGAGTAACATTTATGCTTACTTCTGAAACATACTTGGCGGTGGCCCTAAATAGTGACACCATAGTAAACATTTTGAATATTTTCAAGTAATTTTTATAGTCACAGGGCTCCAAAAGGCACTGCTGGTATCTTAGCAGGTATTTCAATAAAGCTAAAAGTTGCCTGACTGTTTAAAAATATTAACAAGGCACAAAACATGGCAGAAGTACTGTCCTCAGATATTTTTTTCCATATGCTCCTGATTCCAGACATGAAATTGTTTTTTAAATTTTTGTTATAAAAGATTTTATTTATTTATTTGACAGAGATCACAAGTAGGCAGAGTCAGGCAGAGAGAGAGGAGGAAGCAGGCTCCCTGTTGAGGTGAGAGCCCGATGTGGGACTTGATCAAAGGATCCTGGGATCATGACCTGAGCCGAAGACAGAGGCTTTAACCCACTGAGCCACGCAGGCGCCTGACAAGTATTTTTGATAGATATATATACAGTGTATTTTCCAGTTATAAGAAAAATGGTTCTGCTATTTTTAACCCTTTTTAAAAATTACATAATTTTTTTAAATTAAAATTTTATTTTTTAATGTTTTACATTTCTTTTCTTTTTTTTAAAGATTTTATTTATTTATTTGACAGACAGAGATCACAAGTAGGCAGAAAGGCAGGCAGAGAGAGAGAGAGAGAGAGAGAGAGAGAAGCAGGCTTCCTGCGGAGCAGGGAGCCCGATTCAGGGTTCGATCCCAGGACCCTAGCCAAAGGCAGCAGCCCAAACCTCTGAGCCACCCAGGTGCCCCAATGTTTTACTTTTCAATATACTACTTAGAATATAAAACCTATTCTAATTGGTAACAAGTTTACCGTTTAAAAAATGGTAATTTTCTCATTGTGTCTTCCCCTCTCGTTGCTTTATTTTGAATAAAAAATTTCACAATAAACATAACTGATGCTTTCCTTTTGATAGTCTCTCTGTTGGTCATATTGTACATGAGCCATGACAATTAGTCTTCCAAAATTTATTGATGTTTGTTGATATGTTTTATCATAACTAATTTTCCCTCCCTTATCTAGATTCCCCAGCTTTCAGACAGGTGGACACTTCAATAAACCATACCCAAGGGATGTATCAAGTACTTCTTAGACATCTCTCAGATCCCTGAGGTCTCATTTTGCTTAATATTAACAAACTTATTTTAACGTTTATATGGAGAGGCAAAGACTCACAATAGTCAACAGAGTGTTGAAGGAGAACAAAGACTGAGGACTGCCTTCAAAGTTTACCATAACGATGGGGCGCCTGGGTGGCTCAGTGGGTTAAGCCTCTACCTTCGGCTCAGGTCATGATCCCAGGGGCCTGGAATTGAGTCCCACATAGGGCTCTCTGCTCATCAGGGAGCCTGCTTCTCCTCATCTCTCTCTCTGTCTCTCTACCTATTTGTGATCTCTCTCTCTGTCAAATAAATAAATAAAATCTTTTTAAATAAGTTTACCATAATGATAATTGTAAGCAAGATATTGTAATACCACAGAAAGACTAGATTAAAGGAACAGAATATATAATATCAATTATATTTTATATTTAATATAAAAGCAAAAGCAATACAAGAGAGCAAAATACAATCTTTTAAACAAATGGTTCTGGAGTAATGGTGAAGTTAAATGTAAAAATATAAAATAAAAATAAAATAAAATAATAAAATAAAATAAATCCAGGCAGATATCATACACTCTTCACAAAAATTAACTCAGATTGGATTATAAACCTAAACATGAAACATGTAGAAGCTAATATAGAAGAAAATTTAAATGACCTTGGTTTTGGCAATAACTTTAGCTACAAAAGCACAAGCACTGAATTTAAAAATGTCTACTCTGTGAAACAGAATGCCAAGAGAATGAAAAGGCAAAGCACAGACTATGAGAAAAAATTTGCAAAATACATATCTGGCAAAGGACTGTTAATCAAAAATACACAAAGACCCCTTAAAACTCAACAATGGGGGAAAAACCTGATTAAAAATGAGCCAAAGACCTTAGCAGATACCTCACAAAAGAAAATATTACAGATGGCAAATAAGCATATAAAAAGATGCTTCACATCATATGTCATCAGGAAAATGCAAATTTAAACCAAAAGGAGACACCAGTACATACCCAGAATCCAGAACACTGACAACAGAACACGAAATGTTGGTGAGGATGTGGAGCAACAGGAATGTTCTTCCATGTCTATTGAGAATAAAGAATGGAAAACAACTTGGCAGTTTCTCACAAAACTAAACATATTCTTGCCAGATGATTCAGCAGTAGCAGTTCTTGGTATTTATCCAAAGAAGATGAAATCTATACCCACAAAGATGTCTATAGTAGTTTTATTCATAACTGACAAAAGCTTGGAAGCAACCAAGATATCCTTCCATAGGTGAAAGGTCAAATAAAGTGTAGTACATGCAAACAATGGAATATTATTTAATGCTAGAGAAATGAATTACCACGCCATGAAAAGATATGGATATAAATTTTTTTTAAGATTTTATTTATTTATTTGACAGAGAGAGTTCACAGTAGACAGAGAGGCAGGCAGAGAGAGAGAGAGGGGAGCGGGCTCCCTGCTGAGCAGAGATCCCGATGCAGGACTCGATCCCAGGATCCCGAGATCATGACCTGAGCCAAAGGCAGTGGCTTAACCCACTGAGCCACCCAGGGGCCAAATATGGATATAAATATTTACTAAATATTTGATTTTAGGCTTCTACCAGTCTATCAATACTATTAGTATATTTTAACAGTGAATGCTCAGCATTCATGAATTTACCTAATAAAATATTTTGGGTTCAATATTTTAAATACTTCAACCTCTATGATTATATTCCTAATAATTTTGAATTGGGGTAAATAAACCTTAATTTTTTTGTAACTTGTTTCTTATTGCAAAAGAGCTCAATGAAATTTTAGAAAATACAAATTTACAAAAAAAACGTTTAGTTTACTATTGCCAAATAACTTAAAACTTTATCTTATATTCAAATACATATATTTTTCTAAATTGATTTATATGCTACTGAAACCAAAAACTTTTAGTTATACTAGATTTCATATCATGCAATCAATGCCAGAAATCCATCTGGCGATGACTTGTCTTAAATAGAGTTAAGATGGGTGTTATTACAATGCAAGATGGAAACAAAGATAGTATAACAATTGAGTGTTACATAACTTTTCTGTTTTGATCAAGTTACTAATCTACAAAAGGGTTTTATCGGTGACAGGCTTGGGAATTTAACAAAACTTTTAAACTAGCATGTGCAACTCATTCCTAGAAAACAACACAATCAATAGCACTTTCTTTAGATGAAATCATGACTATTTCTCCATTTGAATGGAAAAGGTAGCAACCCCAATAAGTTTATTGAACATGAAAAGTTGAAATGCTATAATGCTCCTAAGGAATTAAATGATCCAGTCATGAATTACAAAAAAAGGATATAAATTACCAAAGTGTTTGTATAATTGGAATGTACAACTGCCCATTATCATTCAATAGTGTAGGCTTGTACAAGAACTCTATAAAAGAACTCCACTTCTAAACCGTGGAAAATATGTTCCCTTTCCCCCTATATACAACTATTAAGCCATTCATTTAGCTTTTAAAATATCCACTTAATACAGGCTTTTTACTCATTTGAACAGGCAGCAGGGCTCTATTCTTATTGCTTACATCTGAAGGATAGACTTCTAGCGTAAGAGGTAAAGTCCATAAAGGAGCCCAATCATAACAACAAAATACAGTTTAGTGAGCCCTTACAATCTGCCAGCTACCTTTCTGAGAATACTTCAATTAATAAAACATATAAAATACCTGACCACAAAGAGCTTACATTCTTTTGAAATATAATAGTGAAATAAACCAATAATAGAGGGGCACCTCAGTGGCTCAGTCCATTGAGTGACTGCCTTTGGCTTGGGTCATGATCTCAGGGTCCTGGGATGTAACTCCCCAGCAGGCTTTCTAGGCAGTGGGGTGTTTTCTTCTTCCTCTGCGCCCCCTCCCAATTCTCTCTCTCTCTGTCTCCAATAAGAAAATAAACCAGTAATAGAATAATGATTGATGGTTGATGGTGATAAGTGTTACAAAGAAATACAAGAAAGGTAAAAGCCATTGGAGAATGCTGAGATGAAAGTTAATTTTATTTTGTGTTGGGTGGTTATATCTCATTTATGAGATGTTATTTGCACAAAGACCCAGGAAGTGAAGGAGGGTGTTATACAAATATTAAAGAAAAAGATTGCTCTAGGCAGAGCAAGTAAGTATATAGACTTTGTGTGAACAGCTGGTCTGTTACTTTTGAGGAAAAGCAAGGAGGCCAATGAGGAGTTCATAGTGGTGGAGAGAGGAAGAACGTATTGATGCATGACCTTCTAGTACATTGAAACGCCTTCAGTTTTTATTTAATATGAAAGGGGAAGATACCAAAAGACTTTCAACAGCAGAATAAAATCATCTGACTTGATTTTTAGGTTAAGTTGCTGTACCAAAATAAATTTGCAGGGAGAAAGGAGTGCAGTATGTGTGGAAGTGGGGTTATCAATCAAGTCAATAATTCAGGAACATACGATGGTGTTTTTAGCATGCTGGGTGGTAATAGAAGTGGTGAGGTATGTTTTTTTTTTAAAGATTTTATTTATTTATTTGACAGAGAGAGAGATCACAAATAGGCAGAGAGACAGACAGAGAGAGAGATGAGGAGAAGCATGCTCCCTGCTGAGCAGAGAGCCCTATGCAGGACTCGATCCCAGGCCCCTGGGATCATGACCTGAGCCGAAGGTAGAGGCTTAACCCACTGAGCCACCCAGGCGCCCCGAGGTATGGTTTTTATTTTGTATATATTTTGATGGTGAATATTCTGGTTAACAGGATGGAGTATGTGCAGGACAGACAATATCAACATTTATTTTACCTGCACAAACAGAAGGGTGGAGTCTTCATTCCCTGATATGGAGAGAACTCTGAGTTCAAATGTTCTTTCTGATTAAATGGCATAGTGATGATGAGGATTTAGTCAGACAGTGAAAGAGAGCAGTAAGCATAGTGTTAAGCGGTAAGACATTATAATACATTTGAACATCAAAAAACGTTGTGTTGGATCATCTGTTTATGTGAGTAAATAAATAAATAAATAAAGCTTCCTGGGATTCTGATAGAGGTAAAGAAGACTACTATATGATCCAAAGGGGCACGTGCACCAAATGTATATAGCAGCAATATCCACAATAGCCAAACTATGGAAAGAACCTAGATGTCCATCTACAAATGAATGATATATATATATATATATATATATATATATATATATATATATGGTTTTATACGATGGAATACTATGCAGCCATCAAAAGAAATGAAATCTTGCCATTTGCGATGACATGGATGGAACTAGCGGATATTATGCTTAGCAAAATAAGTCAACCAGAGAAAGACACTATCGTATGATCTCCCTGATATGGTGGTGCAATATGGGGGTTTGGGGGATAGGAAAAGAGTAAATGAAACAAGATGGGATCGGGAGGGAGACAAACCATAAGAGACTCTTAATCTCACAAAACAAATTGAGAGTTGCCGGGGGGGGTTTTGAGGGTAGGTAGAGGGTGGTGGGGTTATGAACATTGGGGAGGGTATGTGCTGTGGTGAGTGCTGTGATGTGTGTAAACCTGGCGATTCACAGACCTGTACCCCTGGGGATAATAATACATTTTATGTTAATTTAAAAAAAGAAGAAGAAGAAGAAGATTACTATAAATCAAATGCTATGGTTTTCAGCAAAGCGTGTGTAATCAGGCATATTTTATTAAAGTAACCAAGTAAAATGATGGTCGAAAATTGGAATAACAGAAAACATAAAAATCAGAGATTTTAAAAAGAGATATGGGACAGTGTAGAGAATATAGTCAATGATATTATAATAGTGTTATATGGTGAGAGACGGTGGCTATATTTGTAGTGATCATAGAATAATGTATGGAGATATTGGAAACCTGAAACCAATGTAACACTGAATATCAACTATACTCAAATAACAAAATAGTAAAAATAAAACATTTTAATTTAAAAAGATAAAAAGAGGGACAAGAATTTGAAAAGTGAATTTCAAAAAGAGTAAAGATGAGGCTAAGACATACTCTGAACCTTGAGGAAAACACCATTTTGAAAATTCTTCCCATTTTGAGAAAACTCAAATGAATCAATAGCATAAAAGAACCCATTTTAACTGAGAGATGTAATGAATGCTCAAGAAATAATTTTATGACAGGGTAATTCTAAACTATGAAACAGCACAGGGAAACCAGGGGAAATACCTGGAAGCAAAATAAACTATACTGAAAATAAGAATTAGGAAAAAGATAAATGATGAAAGATAAGAAAATTAGCCCTGTGACAGAGACCTAGTGAAGAGAATTTTTAGCTTGTGGTTTAATGTTTTTGAGGATAATCTAGAGTTCATAACTGCCTTGAGACAGGCTGGTTGTAGGCAGTTTAGGCAGACCCCTAAGAAGGGCTACTTTGGGCAGGTGGTGTTGGAGGAGGCCGTTGGGCTGGACAAAGACAAATCCAACCATTTGACTAAAGTGTCTGTGAAGATGTTGAAGTCAGATGCAACAGAGAAAGACCTGTCAAACCTAATGTCAGAAACAGAGATGATGAAGATGATTGGACAGCACAAGGACACCATCACCCTGCTGGGTCCTGAACACAGGACGGTCCTTCGTACACTCTCACGGAATATGCCTCGAAAGACAACATACAAGAGTACCTGCAGGCCCAGAGGCCTCCTGACCTGGAGTACTGTTACAATATCAGCCACAATGCAGCAGAGCAACTCTCCTCCAAGGACCTGGTATCCTGTGCCTATCAGGTAGCCTGAGGCATGGAGTACCTTGCCTCCAAGAAGTGCATACACCAAGACCTGGCCACCAGGGAAGTGCTGGTGACAAAGGACAACATGATGAAGATCTCAGACTTCAGCCTTGCCAGAGATATCACCACATCAGTTACTATAAAAAGACAACCAACAGTGGACTGCCTGTAAAGTGGATGGTCCCTAAGGCCATGTTTGTCCAGATCTACATCCACCAGAGTGACTTCTGGTCTTTTGGGGTGATCCTGTGCAAATACTTCACTCTGGAAGCCTCCCATATCCTGGAGTGCCTGTGGAGGTGGTTTTCAAGCTGCTGAAGGAGTCATTTGATGGATAAGCCAATAAGTGCACCAGAGAGTTATACACAATAATGAGGGGTGGCTGGCATGTGGTACCTTCAAGCTGCTGGTAGAAGACCTGGATCATACTGTGGCCTTGACCTCCAACCAGGAGTACTGGACCTCTCCTTGGCCCTGGAATAACACTGTCTATGCTTTCCCAACACCCAAAGCTCCACCTGCTCCTCAGAGAAGAATTCCACCTTCTCCTATGTGCCGTTGCCCAGGGAGGCCTATCTGCCCTGACACCCAGCCCAGCTTGCCAATGGTGGACTCAAATGATTAGTATATTCTATTACTCCTGTCCAGATTCTGTCTTAAGCTGTAACCCTTACCCCAAACCCTCCCTGCCAGACTCACTGCCTTCTTCTTTGTCCCTTTCCTACAGGCAGGAGCCAGCTGCCTACCTGAGGCCTTCACCCCTTGAAGTTCACCTCTCTTCCCCTTCCTCTTCCTCCTCCTTACAACCTGCTCATGAAAGAAAGGCACATAGAGGCAGGTAATTGCTCGTGGATACTTCTTTCCCTCCCATATGTTGGACCAAGACTCTCCCTGGCATCTGGTACTGCCTGGATGTTGAGGGAGTGGGAGATGAGGCATGCCAGTGAAAGCTGTCAGAGCTTTCCTGTTTTGGTTTTGTCTGCTTAGCGTAACATGTAAGACAGAGTTCTGGTGGCAGTGACCTAGTCCTTGGGCCTTAGCTCTAGCAAGGGGACGTCAACTGCTCAGGGCCTTGGCTAAGAGCAACCCCTGCTCCAGAGATATGGTGCCAAGGGCTTATTAATTTTGATACTAATTTGCTTTGCTGACCAAATACCTGGTATCAAAAGATGGGAAGGCAAAGACTGGAAGCAGTGTTGTGACCATGGGGTCCAGCCCCAAACTATGAAGAAAACACAAAGTGTATAAATCTGAGTAAGTATATATTCACACACCACTTTAAATAGGTTGTTATCAAAGATTTAATCAATGGGTAATATGCTCCTCATGGCTGGGAAGCATCAGTTGCCATATATTAAAAACAAAGAAAAGCTGTGTCTGGGTGGCTTCCTCCATAAGTGTCCCTTCTTTTCAGGTCATGATCCCAGGGTCCTGGGATGGAGCTCCACATCAGGCTCTCTGCTCAGTGGGAAACCTGCTTCTCCTTTTCCCTCTGCCCTGCTTATAGTTCCTCTTCCTGTCTCTCTGTCTGTCAAATAAATAAAATATTAAAAAAAAAAGAGAAAGGGGCACCTGGGTGGCTCAGTGGGTTAAGCCGCTGCCTTCAGCTCAGGTCATGATCTCGGGGTCCTTGGATCGAGTCCCGCTCGGGATCTCTGCTCGACAGGAGCCTGCTTCCTCCTCTCTCTCTCTCTGCCTGTCTCTCTGCCTACACGTGATCTCTCTTTGTCAAATAAATAAATAAAATCTTAAAAAAAAAAAAAGAAACAGAATGTTTTAAAAAGGTCTTTTTTTTTTTTTTAATTTTCGAGGGGTGCCTGGATGACTCATTTGTTTAAGCAGATGTTTGCCTTTGGCTGAGGTCATGATTCCAGTGTACAGGGATCCTGCCCTGCATGGGACTATTGCACCCCAAGGAGCTTGCTTCTTCCTCTCCCTTTGCACGTGATTACCCCTGCTTGTGCGCTTCCTCTCTCTCTCTCTCTCTCTTGCTGTCAATAAACAAAATAAAATCTCTTACTAAATAAATAAATAAATAAATAAAGTTCTAAACCTACTTTCAGTTTAGGTCCCTTAAGAAAAATTGCTACTGATTCATTAAAAAAAAAAAAAAAAAGATAAGATAATTTAGAAAGATACTTCCAGAGCTAAAAGTTGTTTTTTTTTTTTCCCCAGGATTAAATATAGAAGTGCTTTATAAAGTAAAAGAAAAACTATGCTATATTAACACTAATCACACTATAACTTTGGTGGTTATATCAAGATAATGAAAAGTGATTTTAAAGCAAATTTCATTATCAGACATAAAGATCAAGTCAAAATTACAGAAGAGTAAAAGGATGAATTCATCAGGGAGTATAATAATGCTTGACTTTTAATACTTAATCACAGATTTGGGGATATATAGGGAAAACTAAGAACAAAAATTAAAACTTCTACCTTAGAAGAGAAATGGAAAAAAGTTTCAACATCTTTATTTTAAGATTATATGGACAAATGGTCATCAAATTGGTAAGATATATAAGTCTTGAACAAAATTATCAACTAACTAGATATGCTTGATATTACAGAACACTCCCAAAAGCCGCAGACTACATATATCTTAAGACATGATTTTCTTTGCAAAGGTCAACATTGATAATGTTCGAGTCATACCTCCGCATACCAGGAAAGAAGTAGCATATTTCTTGAAAGACACAGATATCAAAACTCCATTGAGAAACCGTAAAGATGGAGAAGGGATTTGCAAATTATATATCTGATAATGGACATCTACTCTGATTATTAAAAAATGAATAAAAATAAAAAACCTTACTAATAACCAAACAGAGTATCCAATTTTACATGTGAAGAAAATTATTGAAGAGACATGTCACCAAAAGGATATGGATGGCTTATAAGCACATGACAAATTTCTCAACATTTAGACATTAAAAAAATACAAATTAAAATCATGAGACATGCTTACATATCTATTAGAATGGCTAAAATTATAAAGGCTAATTGTACTTCGTCTGACCTAGATTGAGAAGCAACAAAAAATCTAAACTGTTGTTTACATATATCATGATACCACCACTTTGGAAAATAGTTTGAAAAGTTTTTTAAATGCAAAATATGTTGCAGTTACACAAATAGCCATTTTACTTCTAGGCATTTAACCAAGAGAAACAAACCCTATGTTCATACAAGGACTTGTATATGAATTTCATAGCAGCTTTATTTTTAAGAATTGAAAACAGTGGAAATGTTCATCAATGTCCATCAATAGAGCAAAGACAAATTATGATCTATTCATTAAACAGATTACTATTCTCAAAGTAATGATGCTGAGAAAAGAAAAGCCAGGCAATGAATAGTATATACTGTGTGATTCCATGACTATAAAAAAATCTAGAAAATACAAATTTATATATAGTCACAGTCATCAAATATATTGGTGTGATTTTAGTGCCTTCTTCTGTGCTCCCATAGCTTCCTACACTTGGATCTCCGAGCATTTGTTACACCATGTGAAAACATGAACTCTTTTTCTTTATTCTGTCTTATAAGAAAAAGAATCCTTGAAATTTTATGGACATTTGAACTCTCAGTTATTAGCAGAAATTCTATCACACAGTAAATTTCCAAATATAAAAGCCAGAGTTTTACAATGACTTCTAAGCTTTTACATGATCTAGCCACTCAATTAATCTCTGTGACCTCTTTCCCTGCTACTCTTCAGCCACTCACAGTGGGCCCCTTGCTATTCCTCAGATATGCCAGGCATGATCCACCTTATGGCCTTCAATATAGCCAATTCCTTTGTCTGGAGTGACCTTATTGCTGATAGTTCTGGGCAAATTCATCACCTTTCCATACCTTTGTTCAGTTGTCAGGTTCATTGTAACTACCCTGATCTTCCTATTAAAATTCTTATCTCCACATCCCCTGCCTAGCAACCTTGATTTTTCTCACCCTGATCGAATTTTTCTTTTTCCCCATTGTACTCATCATTTTTGAATACACTATGCAATTTTTATTAAGGTTTATAGCTTTTAATTTTCTCACCCTTTAAAATAAAAGTACTACAAAGCCAAGTATTTCATTTACCAGTGTAGTCTGAAGTAATATCTGCCATATTATAGGTTCAGTAGACAATTGGTAAATTTCAGAAAAAATTAATGTTGAGAGTATACTGAATTTCATAAGTCATTTCAATATTTTTTTCCAAACAATAAACTATGTAAAACATACCTTAAATTTCCTTTCAACATATTTTATAGCATATAATGGACAATATACATAAGCCTTAAAGAAACAATCATATAAATAACCATTTCATACCTACTTAAAAATTGCATAATACCACACTCCTAGATCCTCTCTGGATGCTCAAAAATAACCCTTCAAAGGAAAAACATTTTTAAAAATGACAGATTTTTTGGCAAAGAATTTAATAAAATAAAAGTTTCATTCATCTATGTAGATCATAATAAATGTTTTTAATAAGCATGAAATTATAACTCTGAAGAGTGCTAAAATGAAACCACCTGCTAAGGGTGAGAGAACAAAAATAAACATCATTTTTCCAAATAAGAGGAATTTATTACCTTTGAATCAAAGCATGTGGATTTGTTCAAACTGGCAATAAAGGAATATGGAAACACAATCCATAGAATGTCATATTTTAGATTTCTAAAAGACTTCATAGTGAAGAGTATACATTTTTTAAATGCTATATAATGCTACATAATGACAAGATTACAGGTTGTGACAAATAGCATTTTAAAAGCTCTACTCATGGGACGCCTGGGTGGCTCATTGGTTGGGCAGCTGCCTTCGGCTCAGGTCATGATCCCAGCACCCTGGGATCGAGTCCCACATCGGGCTCCTTGCTCAGCAGGGAGCCTGCTTCTCCCTCTGCCTCTGCCTGCCTCTCTGTCTGCCTGTGCTCACTCGCTCTCTCTCCCTCTATCTCTGACAAGTAAATAAATAAAATCTTAAAAAAAAATAAAAGCTCTACTCGTAATGGAACGGAAGGTGTCATTTCCCTATAATTTTATATATGTCATTAATTTACTATATCTGGATACTACATATTACCAAACATGTTCATCAAAGACTAAATCATTTTTAATGGAACATAATATTTTGAACCTACATCTATTAATCATTTTGTCGATCTAACATTTATAGTCTCGCTAAACATTTTATCAGTTATTGACAAAATTTAAAAAAATAGGATAAAAAGTCGTGTTTGGAAAAGTAGATTTTCTTTGAAATTTGCATTTAATGAAAATATTTGCTGATATTTTTAAAACTTTAAATGTAATTTTATATATATCTGACCTATCAGATGATATAAAATTTTTGGAGAAAATATGACATATTTTTTGATCTTGGTTGAAGGTATTAATAAAGAGCAAATGTTTGTATTTTTTGTATTGTGATATCTTAGTTAATAAACATGAATAAATGGTATAAAATAAGTTTTTTAAAAAATTTTATTTATTTACTTGACAGAGATCACAAGAAGGCAAAGAGGCAGGCAGAGAGAGAGGAATGGAAGCAGGCTCCGTGCTGAGAAGAGAGCCCACTGTGGGACTCAATCCCAGGAACCTGGAATCATGACCTGAGCCGAAGGCAGAGATTTTAACCCACTGAGCCACCCAGGCGCTCTAAAATATGTTTTTTTTTCCTTTTTTTAAAGATTTTATTTATCAATCTGACAGAGAGAAATCACAAGTAGACAGAGAGGCAGGCAGAGAGAGAGAGAGAGGGAATCAGGCTCCCTCTGAGCAGAGAGCCCGATGTGGGACTCGATCCCAGGACCCCGAGATCATGACCTGAGCGAAGGCAGCGGCTTAACCCACTGAGCCACCCAGGAGCCCTAAAATATGTTTTCTTTTAATATAGAATCATAGTTCTTGCAAAAATATGGAACTAGCTGGAACTGAATTCCTCCTTCAAGGTCAGCTCTGGAGAAATTATGCAAGTGTAATATAGAACTATTTCAGATATGAACCAAAAACAAAGAAATGATGATAAATTCCTTAAAAGACTCAAAGTTGCTCTTGACTGGTATGTTTCAAGCTCTATTCCTGGTTTGAGGACAGGTTTTAACAGGCCTGTCACTGTAGAAATCAGCTGGATGTTTAGAGGCTATCAGAACTGTACAAAAACCTTGAAGGGGTAAAGCCTTGAAAATTCTTTAGAGAGATTAGCTCCCTAAGGCATTATTCATCCACACATTTTCCTCCAAACAATTAAGGCTGATGGATGAGGGGCACCTGAGGGGCTCTCTCATCACGTGGGTGGTGGGTTAAGCCTCTGCCTTCATCTCAAGTCATGGTCTCTGGGTCCTGGGATCCAGCCCCACATCAGGCTCTGCTCAAAAGGAAGACTGCTTCCCTCCCTGCTTGCCTGTCTCTCTGCTTACTTGTGATCTCTCTCTCAATCTCTCTCTCTCTCTATGTGTCCAATAAATAAATAAAATCTTATAAAAAAGGCTGATGGATGCTAAGTTATGAAAACGGCTCCCTCCAAATGATGCTTCTTCATAAGGATTTAAGAATTTAAAATTGTAAGAATTTAAAATTGAAACTTGATTGTAGGATTTATCTTATAGAATAACATCAAGTGATGGCAGTTATTATTAGTTCTGAAGTATTTGTGATTCTGAATTCTTGGCCTCATTAGTAAATTTATTTTTAATAAAGTATTATTTAATATATAATAATATATATAATATACTATATATAACATATATTATATATAATAAATTCATTCATTTATTTATTATTTATTTATTTATTTATTTATTATTATGTATTTATTTATTAACTCAAACACAAGAAAATGAATGACCTGATTGAAAAATTGGCAAGGACTGGAACAGACACCACACTGAAGAAGATTTTGAGATGGCAATAATGATATGAAAAGATGCTGTGATGATCCACAGCATGTCTAATTAAGGAATTGTAAATTAAAAGAATGATGAGGGGCGCCTGGATGTCTCAGTTGGTTAAGCCGCTGCCTTTGGATCAGGTCATGATCTCAGGGTCCTGGGATCGAGTTCCACGTTGGGCTCTCTGCTCAGCAGTAGCGTGCTTCCCTTTCTCTCTCTCTCTGACTGCCTCTCTGTCTTCTTGTGATCTCTCTCTGTCAAATAAATAAAATCTTTTTTAAAAAAAAAATAAATAAATAAAACAATGATATATCACTACACATCTATTAGAATGGCTAAAATCCAAAATACTGACAACATAAAATGCTTTTATGGATGAGGAACAAGAGAAACTCTCATTCATTCTGGTGAGAACACCAAAATGGTGATACCACTTTGGAAGACAGTTGGGCAATTTCTTACAAAACTAAACATATTCTTACCATATGATCCAGCAATCGTGCTCCTTGGTACTCACCCCAAAGAGCGAAAACTTTGTGTACACGGAATCCTGCATATAAACCTGTGTTTGTAACAGCTTTACCCATAAGTGCCAAGAGTTGGAAGTAACCAAGATGTCCTTCAGGAGGACAATGGATAGATAAACTGTGGTCCATTGAAACAATGGGATATGATTCAGCGATAAAGAGAAATGGCTATCAAGCAATGAAAAGACATGGAACAAACTTAAAATCCATCTTATTAAGTGAAAGAAGTCAATTTGAAAAAGCTTCATGTTGCAAGGTTCCAAATATATGACCTTCTAGAAAAGGCAGAACTATGCAAATGGTATAAAGGTCAGCGGTTTGTAGCAGTTAGGAGAGGAGGAGGATGAACAGGCAGAGCACAGAGGATTTTTAGGCCAGTGAAAATGTTCTGTATGATATGTAAGATATTTTAGATACATATCGCTACACAGTTGTCAAAATGCATAAGATACTATACCAAGAGTGAACTCTATGAGAAAAGGTTTTTTAAAGGTTTTATTTATTTACTTGACAGGCATCAAAGCAGGCAGAGAGGCAGGCGGGGAAATCGGGGGTTGGGGGAAAGCAGGCTCCCTGCCAAGCAGAGAGTCTGGTCTGGGGCTCGATCCCAGGACCGTGAGATTATGACCTGAGCCGAAGGCAGAAGCCTTAACCCACTGAGCCACCCTGGTGCTCCACCAAGAGTGAAGTCTAATGTAAATGTGGACTTTGGGGTGTTAATGATGTGTCAGTGTAGGGTCAGTGAGTGTGAAAAATTATCACCGTGGTACAGGATGTTGATAATGGGGAAGGCTGTGTGTATGTGGGGAAAGGGAATTTTACTTTGACCCCAAACTACTCTAAAAAATACAGTCTGTTAAAAAAAACTTTATAATGCAATATAATACAAAACAAGAATGCATATCAAGAGAGAAATAATGTTTAAAGGGAACGAAGAACTTCAGTAATGTGTACCTAGGGATTTTGATTGCACATTTGTAGGAAGTTCACATTGTCATTAGCAATTGTTTATCTGTGAAGTAGAAGTAACATAAAGAGTGATGAAAACTCAAAAACGCAACACTAAAAAAAATGCCATATATGGGCTCTTAAAAAAATGGAAAAAAATTTGCTTGGCTTTTTAAGCGTTGTGGGGAATGAAGGGACAGAATTTAAATTCAGCTTTAAAAGATTGGATAATGTGTTTCTACAAAAAAGGCTCCTCTGAGTAACATAGAAATGAACATGGTAGCAGAAAGTGGAAAAAAGGTTACATCCTTTGTGAGCTCACGTTCTCTGAAACCCTGTCACTTAGTGGAGACAGTAACTGTTCAATGAATAGCAAAAGGTAGTCTTTCAGATTCCTGGGATTTTCACTAAGAATCGTGAATGGATTTTTTAAAAAATATATAAAGAATGTCTACAGTGCAAGTACCTGCAAATAACAGACATTTTGGAGAGAATATTTTAATCAGCAGAGAAGGTAAAAATGAAAAAAGTTCCACAATCAGAGTAAACATATGGGATTAAAAAATAAAAAGATAAAAAATAAAAGATAAAAAATTATTTTAAAGGACTTTTTTTTTAAAGGACTTTAAACAAAAGTCCTTTTTAAGAGACAGTTGGCTGTTTAAACCAAAAGTACAACTCTTTAAGAGAATCACCGCATTATTTATTGGGGTAGAAGGACCTGGAATGTAGAAAGGCCCATTCTGCAGAGGAAAAAATAGAATCACTAACAGGCCTCATGCCTTGCACAGCCAGTGGCTAGAATCTCTGCCTCATGATACCCTGTGCTAGAAGGCTGCTAGAACCATCTCAACTATGTTAGTCTTTCTTGGAAGCCAACAAGTGTTTGCCCAGTTAAGAGCACGGTAACAATAAGTCACGTTACGTTATAATGATTATAGATATCTTTAAAAGCCTTGCCAAGTTCCTTTTTGAGTAACCCTCACCCCACCCTTAGAGAAATTTATCTGTGGTTCACCTCTTTGAAATACCTCATTGTTGTTCCACATTTACTATAGCCAAAAAAAAAAAAAAAAAGCTTTATATTAACAAAGTGTTCAGAAGTGGGTGCCACTGTAAACAATGAGAGTTTTCGATGTCTGGACAGTTTTGATGCAGAAACAGCTGAAAGCAGTCAGGTCAGAAGAGCCAAGGGCTGGAGGGATTTTTAAAATTACAAAAACCGAACCAAATCAAACCAAAACAAAAATCAAAACCAATGGCCAAGATTTCAAGTTTGCTACTAAAGGTATGACATTCTCCTAAGACATGCGAGTGACTTGATCAATATATTTATATATTTATATTTGAAGAAGAAGGAACTATTTGATGCAGCAAATCCTCGTTGATAAAAAATTACCAGATATGGGGGCTTCTGGGTGGCTCAGGTGTTTAGGCCTCTGCCTTCGGCTCAGGTCATGATTTCAGGGTCCTGGGATGGAGCCCCACATTGGGCTCTCTCTCAGCGGGTAGCCTGCTTCCCCCCCTCTCTCTCCCTGCCTCTCTACCTACTTGTGATCTGTCAAATGGGTAAATAAGTTCTTTAAATAAAGAATTACTAGGTGTGAAATATTCGAGGGTATGGGAAGGAAAAGATTTCAGCTGATCTGACTACGAAGTGGTTGAAGCCTGATTTAAAGTGCTATAAAAAGAGAAAAGACCTGGGAAATATATGCGGAAAAAATCCCTAGAAAAACAGCAATAATAACTGGCTGCTCTTTATTGATCCAGATCCTGCGGTAGGCAAAGAAGAGCTGGATTAAGCCAGAGAATGATCTCCGTTTGTCTTCATGATCTGGCATTTCCTGCAAGCCAGGCATGGGGCTCTGCACTAGAGCTGCAAATACTGGGGGGCCCTCACTGTTCCTTTTGTCTTCTCAGGGGGACAACGGGCATGTCCATGGTGCAATGTGACAGGCTTTACCACAGGGAGATAAAAGACTGCCAAGGGTAGCTTGGAGCTGGGAAAAGCCACTTAGGAACAGATTTTCAGGGGAGGTGATAGACAAGGGCAAAGCGAAGAATGAGGATGAGTGTGTCAAGATTCAAAGTGCCAGGAGGCAGCACAGTGCATTCGGGAATCTACAGCAAGTTCATGACAACGGATAGCTGATCTGGCAGCATCACCTGGGGATGGAAGCTGAGCCCCGGGGTTAACACTGGGGGTGAGATGGTTTGTATACTATGCCGAGGAGGTGAGGTACTACACTGTGGGGGCACAGGGAGCTACCGGAGGATTTCAAATATCAGAATCGTAACCATAATAGAGTATTTAATTGCATCCTAGCTTTCATCAAGGGTAAGATGCACTATAGTTTATGTTCGACTAAGAAAGAGAAATGCTGTCAGTTAAACTAGGATATGTCATCAAGTGCAAGGTGAGTGCCACCTTAAGAGATATTAGAATGGGGGGGGAGGACAAATCTTAGAACAAGTAAACTGTGGTACTAGAATAATTAAGAAAGTTCGAACTCTTGGATCAACAAAAAAAGTGATTATTGCATCCCATGTGCCCCAAAATATATTAAGTCTTAGAACAAGAGACGTTCTCATCTTGATGCCTCGCAGCTGTTAGACCCAAGGTACAGAGGGCAGTAACCAACGACCAGCAGGCCCCAAGTGCCATGTGCAGACTCTAAGAGCAACTGCCTTTGAGAGAGGAAACGGTTGAGAGTGGGCTTTCTGAGGTAGAGAACTACTAGCTGGGAAAGTAGGAAAATTGACACAGAATCGGAATTGATGCCCCTACATGACAGAGTTGGTGAAACTTCCCTTCTCAGAGATCTTGAGGCTCCTCAGAAATGTATTTTTCATTTTAGATGGAACATTCAGGATAAATATGATCTGTTCGAGTTCCTAGTTCTCTCATCAAGACTGTTTCTTAGGCTTCACTGGCACAACAAAAGGGTTTTGATAGTCCAGGGTAAATCCTGACAAAAGCAAAGCACGATATCTATGAAAAACTAACCACTCAGAAGAGAACAACAGATAAAAGGCCAGGCCGACCTGACCCTGCAGGATAGGTAAGGTTGGTCCGGCAGCATGTGTAGAGGTGAAGTGCCCATCTCCTGCTAGAAGAGCTAGAGAAGACCCCTTCTGGAGAGACCACCAGGAGAGGAGAGCAGTAGGTACTGATGATGAAGAATATTTTAATCAGCAAAGAAGGTCAAAATGACAAAGTTCCAGGATCAGAGTAAACATATGGGATTAAAAAATTCATAAAAAGTTTTTTTTGAAAGGACTTTTTGTTTTAAAGGACTTTAAACAAAAGTCCTTTTTAAGAGACAGTTGGCTGTTTAAACCAAAAGTACAACTCACTGAGAGAATCGCCGCATTATTTATTGGGGTAGAAAGGACCTGGAATGTAGAAAGACCCATTCTGCAGAGGAAAAAATAGAATCACTAACAGGCCTCATGCCTTGCACAGGCAGTGGCTAGAATCCCTGCCTCATGAGACCCTGTGCTAGAAGGCCGCTAGAACCATCTCAACTATGTTAGTCTTTCTTGGAAGCCAACAAGTGTTTGCCCAGTTAAGAGCAGGGTAACAATCAGTCAAGTTATGTTATAATGATTGTCGATATCTTTAAAAGCCTTGTCAAGTTCCTTTTTGAGTAACCCTCACCCCACCCTTAGAGAAATTTATCTGTGGTTCACCTCTTTGAAATACTTCATTGTTGTTACACATTTAAGACACAATGAAGAAAAAAAAATTGACAATTTGTTCCAGATTTTAAAAGTCACTTGCCATTCAATCCAAATTGTGAGTTTGATCGGTTACCGAACACTTTATAATGCACCCCCGGTAATTTTACAGAGATTATTTTTTTCTTACCAATTCTTGATTATTCTGTCTTGCAATGCAGAGAAAGCTAACTATTTTAAAATAAACTTCCGTTAATTTTGATTGTTATAAACTTAAAATTGATTAATTTCCATATACAGAGTATAAATGTTCACAATTTACATTAAATATACATTCTGTGAATACCTTGAAAAAATTATACTGAAAATTGAAATTTAAATGATGTTGTATATAGCTGCAAGACGCCACCTGTCCCATTTCATCTTACTATATAAGTTGTGTCAGGTAATTTATAAAATCCCTACTGCATAAGAAATCTATTTTTTGTTGGAGTGGGTAGTAATGTTTGTTCTTATTTCTAAATAAGACTTGGTCTATGAGTCCATCTGCAATTTTATTTTTCCTAAGTGGCTTCATGGTCCTGAACTGAGAATGCTCAGAACATTAAACATCAAAATAATATAATTTGACATAATTAGACATCAAGAAAATGCAATTAAAATGACACTGAGATATCACTACACACGTATCAGAATGGCTAAAATAAAATATAATGACAAGACCAAAAGAAAAAAATATAGCATTTGATGATACACAATGGCAAGTTGTACCATAACTTAACCATCTCAGACTAGTGTAGTGTTAAATTTGTTTTCTAAGCAATGTTTTGGGTCACTTACCACTTTTCAAGGAATTAAAGTGCTATCATTTTACTTAAAACTGTGAAATTTGGTCAGATTTAAATTTCAATTTATGTTAAAACATCCTGTAAACTGTGTTAAACTTTGACATTTGTTCCCTCTGTTCAGTGAATAACACTATATCATATTTTGAAAAATACACTAATTTTCATTTTGAAAAATATCCCTTTTTCCTCTTATGGTAATTATTAATATGAATTAATAGTAGAATTTGATATGGTTCCATATGACCATAAATACTTTATTGTATATTATCAAATTTAATAATGAATATAATGTACTTCTTTGGACAATTTTTAAAGACCAGTCTACTCTTAAAACAAAAAAATGGAGACACACTTCTTCAGTTCACACAAATTTCATTTTATTATATATAACCTCAGATAAATTTCAACAAATCATAATTTATTAAAATTATGTCTACTTAAAAATCTCATAGAAGGGTAAAACCATCAAAAATAAAAATAAACACACACAACACACACACATCACCCATGTATTGGCAAATCACAATTGCTGTAACAATACATTAGACATTCCACAGTTAAGGGCTATCAAAATTTCCATCAGTGACAAAAAGATTTGTATCCAAATGGACTGATTTTCCAGAATCCAAGAAAAAGTCTCCTAGGGTTTATTTAAAGATAAATATTTGAACAAATACTTCTTAAATTTAGGAAATTCAGAACATACGATTAAAGAATATTTGCAGTGCAGACTATATTCAATCCTTCCTTCAAAATGTGCCTTTGAGTACATAATTCTGTTTTCTCTATCTAAATTGAGCTGTCCTCCAAGGAAGTTTTCTAAAATGTGTGTCTGTGTGTGATAAATGTTTTTTTTTTTTTTTTTTTTTTAATTTTTTATTTTTTATAAACATATATTTTTATCCCCAGGGGTACAGGTCTGTGAATCACCAGGTTTACACACTTCACAGCACTCACTAAATCACATACCCTCCCCAATGTCCATAATCCCACCCCCTTCTCCCAAACCCCCTCCCCCCGGCAACCCTCAGTTTGTTTTGTGAGATTAAGAGTCACTTATGGTTTGTCTCCCTCCCAATCCCATCTTGTTTCATTTATTCTTCTTCTACCCACTTAAGCCTCCATGTTGCATCACCACTTCCTCATATCAGGGAGATCATATGATAGTTGTCTTTCTCTGCTTGACTTATTTCGCTAAGCATGATACGCTCTAGTTCCATCCATGTTGTTGCAAATGGCAAGATTTCATTTCTTTTGATGGCTGCATAGTACTCCATTGTGTATATATACCACATCTTCTTGATCCATTCATCTGTTGATGGACATCTAGGTTCTTTCCATAGTTTGGCTATTGTGGACATTGCTGCTATAAACATTCGGGTGCATGTGTCCCTTTGGATCACTACATTTGTATCTTTAGGGTAAATACCCAATAGTGCAATTGCTGGGTCATAGGGCAGTTCTATTTTCAACATTTTGAGGAACCTCCATGCTGTTTTCCAGAGTGGCTGCACCAGCTTGCATTCCCACCAACAGTGTAGGAGGGTTCCCCTTTCTCCGCATCCTCGCCAGCATCTGTCATTTCCTGACTTGTTGATTTTAGCCATTCTGACTGGTGTGAGGTGATATCTCATTGTGGTTTTGATTTGTATTTCCCTGATGCCGAGTGATATGGAGCACTTTTTCATGTGTCTGTTCGCCATCTGGATGTCTTCTTTGCAGAAATGTCTGTTCATGTCTTCTGCCCATTTCTTGATTGGATTATTTGTTCTTTGGGTGTTGAGTTTGCTAAGTTCTTTATAGATTCTGGACACTAGTCCTTTATCTGATATGTCGTTTGCAAATATCTTCTCCCATTCTGTCAGTTGTCTTTTGATTTTGTTAACTGTTTCCTTTGCTGTGCAAAAGCTTTTGATCTTGATGAAATCCCAGTAGTTCATTTTTTCCCTTGCTTCCCTTGCCTTTTGCGTTGTTCCTAGGAAGATGTTGCTGCGGCAGAGGTCGAAGAGGTTGCTGCCCGTGTTCTCCTCAAGGATTTTGATGGATTCCTTTCGTACATTGAGGTCCTTCATCCATTTTGAGTCTATTTTTGTGTGTGGTGTAAGGAAATGGTCCAATTTCATTTTTCTGCATGTGGCTGTCCAATTTTCCCAGCACCATTTATTGAAAAGGCTGTCTTTTTTCCATTGGACATTCTTTCCTGCTTTATCGAAGATTAGTTGACCATAGATTTGAGGGTCTATTTCTGGGCTCTCTATTCTGCTCCATTGATCTATGTGTCTGTTTTTGTGCCAGTACCATGCTGTCTTGATGATGACAGCTTTGTAATAGAGCTTGAAGTCCGGAATTGTGATGCCACCAACGTTGGCTTTCTTTTTCAATATCCCTTTGGCTATTCGAGGTCTTTTCTGGTTCCATATAAATTTTAGAATTATTTGTTCCATTTCTTTGAAAAAGATGGATGGTACTTTGATAGGAATTGCATTAAATGTGTAGATTGCTTTAGGTAGCATAGACATTTTCACAATATTTATTCTTCCAATCCAGGAGCATGGAACATTTTTCCATTTCTTTGTGTCTTCCTCAATTTCTTTCCTGAGTACTTTATAGTTTTCTGAGTATAGATTCTGTGTCTCTTTGGTTAGGTTTATTCCTAGGTATCTTATGGTTTTGGATGCAATTGTAAATGGGATTGACTCCTTGATATCTCTTTCTTCTGTCTTGCTGTTGGTGTAGAGAAATGCAACTGATTTCTGTGCATTGATTTTATATCCTGACACTTTACTGAATTCCTGTATAAGTTCTAGCAGTTTTGGAGTGGAGTCTTTTGGGTTTTCCACATATAGTATCATATCATCTGCGAAGAGTGATAATTTGACTTCTTCTTTGCCGATTTGGATGCCTTTAATTTCCTTTTGTTGTCTGATTGCTGAGGCTAGGACCTCTAGTACGATGTTGAATAGCAGTGGTGATAATGGACATCCCTGCCGTGTTCCTGACCTTAGCGGAAAAGCTTTCAGTTTTTCTCCATTGAGAATGATATTTGCGGTGGGTTTTTCATAGATGGCTTTGATGATATTGAGGTATGTGCCCTCTATCCCTACACTTTGAAGAGTTTTGATCAGGAAGGGATGTTGTACTTTGTCAAATGCTTTTTCAGCATCTATTGAGAGTATCATATGGTTCTTGTTCTTTCTTTTATTGATGTGTTGTATCACATTGACTGATTTGCGGATGTTGAACCAACCTTGCAGCCCTGGAATAAATCCCACTTGGTCGTGGTGAATAATCTTTTTAATGTACTGTTGAATCCTATTGGCTAGTATTTTGTTGAGTATTTTCGCATCTGTGTTCATCAAGGATATCGGTCTATAGCTCTCTTTTTTGGTGAGATCCTTGTCTGGTTTTGGGATCAAGGTGATGCTGGCCTCATAAAATGAGTTTGGAAGTTTTCCTTCCATTTCTATTTTTTGGAACAGTTTCAGGAGAATAGGAATTAGTTCTTCTTTAAATGTTTGGTAGAATTCCCCCGGGAAGCCGTCTGGCCCTGGGCTTTTGTTTGTTTGGAGATTTTTAATGACTGTTTCAATCTCCTTACTGGTTATGGGTCTGTTCAGGCTTTCTATTTCTTCCTGGTTCAGTTGTGGTAGTTTATATGTTTCTAGGAATGCATCCATTTCTTCCAGATTGTCAAATTTATTGCCGTAGAGTTGCTCATAGTATGTTCTTATAATAGTTTGTATTTCTTTGGTGTTAGTTGTGATCTCTCCTCTTTCATTCATGATTTTATTTATTTGGGTCCTTTCTCTTTTCTTTTTGATAAGTCGGGCCAGGGGTTTATCAATTTTATTAATTCTTTCAAAGAACCAGCTCCTAGTTTCGTTGATTTGTTCTATTGTTTTTTTGGTTTCTATTTCATTGATTTCTGCTCTGATCTTTATGATTTCTCTTCTCCTGCTGGGCTTAGGGTTTCTTTCTTGTTCTTTCTCCAGCTCCTTTAGGTGTAGGGTTAGGTTGTGTACCTGAGACCTTTCTTGTTTCTTGAGAAAGGCTTGTACCGCTATATATTTTCCTCTCAGGACTGCCTTTGTTGTGTCCCACAGATTTTGAACCGTTGTATTTTCATTATCATTTGTTTCCATGATTTTTTTCAATTCTTCTTTAATTTCCCGGTTGACCCATTCATTCTTTAGAAGGATACTGTTTAGTCTCCATGTATTTGGGTTCTTTCCAAACTTCCTTTTGTGGTTGATAAATGTTTTAAGACCTAACATGCTTCATTGTATTTTTACTGTGCTCTCAAATTTAATCAATAATTTGGCTTGATGTATAATATGTAGTTTCAAATATCTTTTCCATCTATACAAACACACAGTTGTCTCCTTTATATGCTATTACTATTGAGAATTCTGCTGTCAGTATTATTCTTGTACATTTTAGGTGATCTGTTTTTCTCTTGGGCATCATTTATGCTCTTCTCTGTTTTTGACCTTCTTAAAACTCACCATAATATATATGAGTGTTTTTTTTTAAGATTTTGTTTATTTATTTGACAGAAAGAAATCACAAGTAGTTGGAGAGGCAGGCAGAGAGAGAGAGAGGAGGAAGCAGGCTCCCCGCCGAGCAGAGAGCCCCATGTGGGACTGGATCCCAGGACCCTGAGATCATGACCTGAGCCGAAGGCAGCGGCTTAACCCACTGAGCCACCCAGGTGCCCTATATGAGTGGTTTTTTGTGTGTGTGGCTTTTGTTTTGTTTTGTTTCTGATTTCTCATGTTTGGCATCATTTTAAGTCTGGTATCTTTTATCTTTCTTTAATTCTCCAAAATTTATCTCAGTACTTATTTAAATATTTTCTTTCTTTTTTTTCTCTTCTGCTGCATTTGGGCAGAAGTCATTAATTTGTTTGTTTGTTTGTTTTTCCCAACTCACTTATTCCTTTTACAGCTATATTCATCTTAGTCTCCATTTATTGTATTCTTTATTTCAACAATTTTCACTTAATTTATAATCACAGTATAGTATCTTTCTTTTCTTTGTATATGTATATCATTATTTTATCATATACATTTAAGCTATTTTTAAAAATATTTTATTATATATTTGACAGTGAGAAATCACAAGTAGGCAGAGAGGTGGGCAGAGAGAGAGGAATGGATGCAGGCTACCTGCTGAGCAGAAAGCCTGATGTGGGGCTGGATCCCAGGACCCTGAGATCATGACTTGAACCGAAGGCAGTGGCTTAACCCACTGAGCCACCCTGGTGCCCCTTTTAAGCTATTTTTTAAAAGTACAGTCATTCTTTTGTTTTTAAGATTTTATTTATTTATTTATCTGACAGAGAGAGATCACAAGTAGATGGAGAGCAGGCAGAGAGAGAGAGAGAGAGAGAGAGAGAGAGAAGCAGACTCCCTGCTGAGCAAAGAGCCTGATGCAGGATTTGATCCCAGGACCCTGAGATCATGACCTGAGCTGAAGGCAGTGGCTTAATCCACTGAGCCACCTAGGCGCCCCTAAGCTATTTTTTAAATTCCTGTTCCAATAACACTTGGATTGCCATATAAAGCTAACCACATCATCTTTTTTAGGTAAGTAATTGTACTTTTTATGTGCATAGATATTTTGGTCCATGAGTTCAGCTCCTCTTAGGATCATCAAATCTCTGTAAAGTCTGGGTATGCTAAGATTTTCTAAGCAACAATAAAATACATTGAAACCTGGTAGCTTAATTATAATAATGTTTTCTTTCTCAATCATTCACAATAGCATTACATTCTGAGTAGCTTCCTTCTATTTTGCAGCTATAGTGTTTGGAAAAACTTGAATTGTGCTATCACTGTGATAATGTGAATTAGTCAGGGTTTTTCAGAGAATCGGAAAGAGTAAAAAAAAAAAAAAAAAGAAGATATACTCCAGGGCCAACTCTAGAAGTGACTATTAAAACATTTGTCCAAATTCAATTGAACTAAACTCAGAAATGCCATCTTCAGTGAAATACAAAGAAGATTATATATAGTTCTGGGGACACACATCTCATTTGACCCAATGATGTACATCAATGAAAGACTGAAGGCCAATCACCACTCCATGGGAGAATTTAAAAATAAATTTACTAATGAGGCCAAGAATTCAGAATCACAAATACTTCAGATCTAATAATAACTGCCTTCACTTGATGTTATTCTGTAACAGAAATCCTATGATCAATTTTCAATTTTAAATTCTTACAATTTTAAATTCTTAAATTCTTATGAAGAAGCATCATTTGGAGGGAGCAGTTTTCATAACTTAGCATCCATCAGCTTTTTTTTAAGATTTTATTTATTTATTGGACACAGAGGGAGAGAGAGAGAGAGATATTACAAGTAAGCAGAGAGGCAGGCAAGCAGGGAGGGAAGCAGGCTTCCTTTTGAGCAGAGCCCGAAAAGCTACTTTTCCAAACACGACTTTTTATCTTATTTTTTTTTTAAATTTGTCGACAACTGATAAAATGTTTAGCGAGACTATAAATGTTAGATCGAAAAAAATGAATAATAGATGTAGGTTCAAATTATTATGTTCCATTAAAAATGATTTAGTCTTTGATGAACATCTGTTTGGTAATGTGTTGTATCCAGTAAAGTAAATTAATGACATATATAAAATTATAGGGAAATGACACCTTCCATTCCATTATGAGTAGAGCTTTTACAATGCTATTTGTCACAACCTGTCATCTTGTCATTATGTAGCATTATGCAGCATTTAAAAAATGTATACTCTTTACTATGAAGTCTTTTAGAAATCTAATATATGACATTCTATGGATTGTGTTTCCATATTCCTTTATTGCCAGTTTGAACAAATCCACATGCTTGATTCAAAGGTAATAAAATCCTCTTATTTGGAAAAATGATGTTTATTTTTGTTCTCTCACCCTTAGCAGGTGGTTTCATTTTAGCACACTTCAGAGTTATAATTTCATGCTTATTAAAAACATTTATTATGATCTACATAAATGAATGAAACTTTTATTTTATTAAATTATTTGCCAAAAAATCTGCTATTTTTAAAAACGTATTTAATTTGAAGGGTTATTTTAGAGCATTCAGAGAGGATCTAGGAGTGTGGTATTATTCAACTTTTAAGTAGGTTTGAAATGGTTATTTATATGATTGTTTCTTTAAGGCTTTTGTCTTATTTTGTCCATTATATGCTATAAAATATTTTGAAAGTAAATTTAAGGTGTGTTTTACATAGTTTATTTTTCGAAAAAAATATTGAAATGACTTATGAAATTCAGTATACTCTCAACATTAATTTTTTCTGAAATTTACCAATTGTCTACTGAACCTATTATATGGCAGTTATTACTTCAGACTACACTGGTAAATGAAATACTTGGCTTTGTAGAACTTTTATTTTAATGGGTGAGACAATTAAAAGCTATAAACCTTAATAAAAATTGCATAGTGTATTCCAAAATGATGAGTACAATGGGGAAAAAGAAAAATTCGATCAGGGTGAGAAAAATCAAAGTTGCTAGGCAGGGGATGGGGAGTTAAAAATTTTAATAGGAAGATCAGGGTAGTTACAATGAAGCTGACAATTGAACAAAGGTAGGGAAAGGTGATGAATTTGCCCAGAACTATCAGCAATAAGGTCACTCCAGACAAAGGAATTGGCTATCATGATTATCACACAATTATAAAATACTTGTGTCAGAAATTTTTATTCAAAAAGTAATAAGAGAAGCAGATATTAAAACTAGTTCACATGGTTATTTGCGATATAAGCAGAGTTGTGCAACCGAAGTCCTCTGGGCCCATAATTTGGGATATAGAATTTATGTTTTCTAATGAAAAATCACTAACTTGCATTATTGTTAACAAGAATCTTGTGCCATCAGTTTTCTACATTATAACCTCTTGCTCTTGAGTTTGTAAATAACTTTGTCAATAGCAAGCTAATAAACGGGGTGACTCCAATGGATTGAGATAATCTCCAGAGTTTCTGCTACATAATGCCCAGGACTCCATTGAAAGGACACCTAAGAATTTATTTTGCCCCCAAATTTGATTTTTTTCACTGTCCTTACCTATTTTCCAAACCTAGTCCTTTTGCTTCACCTTTCAGTCTACGGACAACCCTGTATCTCACTGACTTGTTAATTCTGGGAATGTCTTGCAGATTAATTTGCTTTCCATAGGTGGTTCCTCTAATTGATTTCTAAGAACCCTAATTAGTTAAGAAAACTTTTTTTAACATTTTCATTGCTATTTATTATTATTATTATTATTATTATTATTGCTAATATCTCTATTATAAATAATTCACAAGGGCATCTTTCTGACAAAAGACAAAGAGCTGGCTACTAGTAGAAAAAGTACATTTGACTCTGTCAATGAAAGTGGTAAAGGGATTTGAGAAAATAAGGCAAAGCACTGGAATTATGTGTTAAAACTTTAAATATTATAGACACATTTACTTAATTTCTAATACTGTTGTTGCTTATAATTAAATAAGATGTTTTCCATGAACCACGCATTACAGCAAATATATTGTTTATACAGATTAAATTTTCATCAAAAGTGATGCCTGGGTGGCTCAGTTGGTTAAGCAGCTGCCTTTGGCTCAGGTCATGATTCCAGCGTCCTGGGATCGAGTCCCGCATCGGGCTCCTTGCTCGGCCGGGAGTATGCTTCTCCCTCTGCCTCTGCCTGCCATTCTGTCTGCCTGTGCTTACTCGCTCGCCCACTCTCTCTGATAAATAAATAAAATCTTAAAATAAATAAATAAATTTTCATCAAAAAATTGTAAGTGTATTTTATTGTTGGATCATGATCAGCATTTTGCAGATGAGAAAAGTGAAATTTAGAAAAGTATGTCTCTTCAAATCCCTCATACAATATCTGGCCTAGATAGAAGGATATACTATCACAGTTGAGGAAGATAATTGAGATTACTTAAAATGATAAACTTTACTGTATAGGGTTTTTTAAATGCACAAAAAGAAGGGTGGAGTCTTCATTCCCTGATATGGAGAGAACTCTGAGTTCAAATGTTCTTTCTGATTAAATGGCATAGTGATGATGAGGATTTAGTCAGACAGTGAAAGAGAGCAGTAAGCATAGTGTTAAGCGGTAAGACATTATAATACATTTGAACTTCAAAAAACGTTGTGTTGGATCATCTGTTTATGTGAGTATATAAATAAATAAAGCTTCCTGGGGTTCTGATAGAGGTAAAGAAGACTACTATATGATCCAAAGGGGCACGTGCACCAAATGTATATAGCAGCAATATCCACAATAGCCAAACTATGGAAAGAACCTAGATGTCCATCATCAAATGAATGGTATATATTTATATATGTATATATATATACATATATATGTATATATATACGATGAAAGACTATGCATCCATCAAAAGAAATGAAATCTTGCGATTTGCGATGACATGGATGGAACTAGAGGGTATTATGCTTAGCAAAATAAGTCAACCAGAGAAAGACACTATCATATGATCTCCCTGATATGGAGGTGCAATATGGGGTTTTGGGGGACAGGAAAAGAATAAATGAAACAAGATGGGATCGGGAGGGAGACAAACCATAAGAGACTCTTAATCTCACAAAACAAACTGAGAGTTGCCGGGGCGGGGGTGGGGAGGGTAGAGAGAGGGTGGTGGGGTTATGAACATTGGGGAGGGTATGTGCTGTGGTGAGTGCTGTGAAGTGTGTAAACCTGGCGATTCACAGACCTGTACCCCTGGGGATAATAATACATTATATGTTAATTAAAAAAAGAAGAAGAAGAAGAAAACTTCTATAAATCAAATGCTATGGTTTTCAGCAAAGCGTGTGTAATCAGTCGTATTTTATTAAAGTAACCAAGTAAAATGATGGTCGAAAATTGGAATAACAGAAAACATAAAAATCAGAGATTTTAAAAAGAGATATGGGACAGTGTAGAGAATATAGTCAATGATATTATAATAGTGTTATATGGTGAGAGACGGTGGCTATATTTGTAGTGATCATAGAATAATGTATGGAGATATTGGAAACCTGAAACCAATGTAACACTGAATATCAACTATACTCAAATAACAAAATAGTAAAAATAAAACATTTTAATTTAAAAAGATAAAAAGAGGGACGCCTGGGTGGCTCAGTTGGTTAAGCAGCTGCCTTCGGCTCAGGTCATGATCCCAGCGTCCTGGGATCGAGTCCCATATCGGGCTCCTTGCTCCGCAGGGAGCCTGCTTCTCCGTCTGACTCTGCCTTCCACTCTGTCTGCCTGTGCTCGCTCTCGCTCGCTCTCTCTGACAAATAAATAAAATCTTTAAAAAAAAAAAAATAAAAAAAATAAAAAAAAATAAAAAAAAAAATAAAAAGATAAAAAGAGGGACAAGAATTTGAAAAGTGAATTTCAAAAAGAGTAAAGATGAGGCTAAGACATACTCTGAACCTTGAGGAAAACACCATTTTGAAAATTCTTCCCATTTTGAGAAAACTCAAATGAATCAATAGCATAAAAGAACCCATTTTAACTGAGAGATGTAATGAATGCTCAAGAAATAATTTTATGACAGGGTAATTCTTCCCTATGAAACAGCACAAGGAAACCAGGGGAAATACCTGGAAGCAAAATAAACTATACTGAAAATAAGAATTAGGAAAAAGATAAATGATGAAAGATAAGAAAATTAGAACTGCGACAGAGACCTAGTGAAGAGAATTTTTAGCTTGTGGTTTAATGTTTTTGAGGATAATCTAGAGTTCATAACTGCCTTGTGGCAGGCTGGTTGTAGGCAGTTTAGGCAGACCCCTAAGACAGGCCTACTTTGGGCAGGTGGTGTTAGAGGAGGCCATTGGGCTGGACAAAGACAAATCCAACCATTTGACTAAAGTGTCTGTGAAGATGTTGAAGTCAGATGCAACAGAGAAAGACCTGTCAAACCTAATCTCAGAAACAGAGATGATGAAGATGATTGGACAACACAAGGACACCATCAACCTGCTGGGTCCTGCACACAGGATGGTCCTTCGTACACTCTCACGGAATATGCCTCCAAAGACAACATACAGGAGTACCTGCAGGCCCAGAGGCCTCCTGACCTGGAGTACTGTTACAATATCAACCACAATGCAGCAGAGCAACTCTCCTCCAAGGACCTGGTATCCTGTGCCTATCAGGTAGCCTGAGGCATGGAGTACCTTACCTCCAAGAAGTGCATACACCAAGACCTGGCCACCAGGGAAGTGCTGGTGACAAAAGACAACATGATGAAGATCTCAGACTTCAGCCTTGCCAGAGATATCACCACATCAGTTACTATAAAAAGACAACCAACAGTGGACTGCCTGTAAAGTGGATGGTCCCTAAGGCCATGTTTGACCAGATCTACATCTACCAGAGTGACTTCTGGTCTTTTGGGGTTATCCTGGGCAAAATCTTCACTCTGGAAGCCTCCCATATCCTGGAGTGCCTGTGGAGGTGGTTTTCAAGCTGCTGAAGGAGTCATTTGATGGATAAGCCAATAAGTGCACCAGAGAGTTATACACAATAATGAGGGGTGGCTGGCATGTGGTACCTTCAAGCTGCTGGTAGAAGACCTGGATCAAACTGTGGCCTTAACCTCCAACCAGGAGTACCCGGACCTGTCCTTGGCCCTGGAACAATACTGTCTATGCTTTCCCAACACCCAAAGCTCCACCTGCTCCTCAGAGAAAAATTCCACCTTCTCTCATGTGCCTTTGCCCAGGGAGGCCTATCTGCCCTGACACCCAGCCCAGCTTGCCAATGGTGGACTCAAATGACTAGTATCCCTATTACTCCTGTCCAGATTCCTCATAAGCTGTACCCCTTACCACCCACCCTCCCTGCAAGACTCACTGCCTTCTGCTTTGTCCCTTTCCTACTGGCAGGAGCCAGCTGCCTACCTGAGGCCTTCACCCCTTGAAGTTCACCTCTCTTCCCCTTCCTCTTCCTCCTCCTTACAACCTGCTCATGAAAGAAAGGCACATAGAGGCAGGTACTTGATCGTGGCTACTTCCTTCCCTTCCATATGTTGGACCAAGACCCCTCCCTGGCATCTGGTACTGCCTGGACGTTGAGGGAGTGGGAGATGAGGCATGCCAGTGAAAGCTGTCAGAGCTTTCCTGTTTTGGTTTTGTCTGCTTAGCATAACATGTAAGACTGAGTTCTGGTGGCAGGGACCTAGTCCTTGGGGCTATAGCACTAGCAAGGGGACATCAACTTCTCTGGGCCTTGGCTAAGAGCAACCCCTGCTCCAGAGATATGGTGCCAAGGGCTTATTAATTTTGATACTAATTTGCTTTGCTGACCAAATACCTGGTATCAAATGATGGGAAGGCAAAGACTGGAAGCAGTGTTGTGACCATGGGGTCCAGCCCCAAACTATGAAGAAAACACAAAGTGTATAAATCTGAGTAAGTATATATTTACACACCTCTTAAATAGGTTGTTATCAAAGATTTAATCAATGGGTAATATGCTCCTCATGGCTGGGAAGCATCAGTTGCCATATATTAAAAACATAGAAAAGTGGTGTCTGGGTGGCTTCCTCCATAAGTGTCCCTTCTTTTCAGGTCATGATCCCAGGGTCCTGGGATGGAGCCCCACATCAGGCTCTCTGCTCAGTGGGAAACCTGCTTCTCCTTTTCCCTCTGCCCTGCTTATAGTTCCTCTTCCTGTGTCTCTGCCTGTCAAATAAATACAATATTAAAAAAAAAGAAACAAAATGTTTTTAAAAGTTCTTTTTATTTTTCATTTTCTAGGGGTGCCTGGATGACTCAGTTGTTTAAGCAGATGTTTGCCTTTGGCTGAATTCATGATTCCAGTGTACAGGGATCCAGCCCTGCATGGGACTACTTGCACCCCAAGGAGCTTGCTTCTTCCTCTCCCTTTGCAGGTGAATACCCCCGCTTGTGTGCTTCCTCTCTCTCTCTCTCTCTCGCTGTCAATAAACAAAATAAAATCTTTTACTAAATAAATAAGTAAATAAATAAATAAATAAATGTAGTTCTAAACCTACTTTCAGTTTAGGTCCCTTAACAAAAATTGCTACTGATTAATTAAAAAAAAAAAAAAAGAAAAGATAATTTAGAAAGATGCTTCCAGAACTAAAAAGCTGGGTTTTTTTTTTCAGGATTAAATATAGAAGTGCTTTATAAAGTAAAAGAAAAACTATGCTATATTAACACTAATCACACTATAACTTTGGTGGTTATATCAAGATAATGAAAAGTGATTTTAAAGCAAATTTCATTATCAGACATAAAGATCAAGTCAAAATTACAGAAGAGTAAAAGGATGAATTCATCAGGGCGTATAATAATGCTTGACTTTTAATACTTAATCACAGATTTGGGGATATATAGGGAAAAACTAAGAACAAAAATTATAACTTCTACCTTAGAAGAGAAACGGAAAAAAGTTTCAACACTTTTATTTTAAGATTATATAGATAAATGGTCATCAAATTGGTAAGATATGTAAGACTTGAACAAAATTATCAACTAACTAGATATGCTTGATATTACAGAACACTCCCAGCAGCCGCAGACTACATATATCTTAAGCCATGATTTTCTTTGCAAAGGTCAACATTGATAATGTTCGAGTCATACCTCCGTGTACCAGGAAAGAAGTAGCATATTTCTTGAAAAACACAGCTATCGAAGCTCCATTGAGAAACTGTAAAGATGGAGAAGGGATTTGCAAATTATATATCTGATAATGGACATCTACTCTGATTATTAAAAAATGAATAAAAATAAAAAACCTTACTAATAACCAAACAGAGTATCCAATTTTACATGTGAAGAAAATTATTGATGCGACATGTCACCCAAAGGATATGGATTCCTTATAAGCACATGACAAATTTCTCAACATTTAGACAGAAAGAAATACAAATTAAAATCATGAGACATGCTTACATATCTATTAGAATGGCTAAAATTATGAAGGCTAATTGTACTTCGTCTGAGCTAGATTGAGAAGCAACAAAAAATCTAAACTGTTGTTGATATATATCATGATACCACCACTTTGGAAAATAGTTTGAAAAGTTTTTTAAATGCAAAATATGTTGCAGTTACACAAATAGCCATTTTACTTCTAGGCATTTAACCAAGAGAAACAAACCCTATGTTCATACAAGGACTTGTATATGAATTTCATAGCAGCTTTATTTTTAAGAATTGAAAACAGTGGAAATGTTCATCAATGTCCATCAATAGAGCAAAGACAAATTATGATCTATTCATTAAACAGATTACTATTCTCAAAGTAATGATGCTGAGAAAAGAAAAGCCAGCCAATGAATAGTATATACTGTGTGATTCCATGACTATAAAAAAATCTAGAAAATACAAATTTATATATAGTCACAATCATCAAATATATTGGTGTGATTTTAGTGCCTTCTTCTGTGCTCCCATAGCTTCCTACACTTGGATCTCCGAGCATTTGTTACACCATGTGAAAATATGAACTCTTTTTCTTTATTCTGTCTTACTAGAATAAGAATCCTTGAAATTTCATGGACATTTGAACTCTCAGTTATTAGCAGAAATTCTATCACACAGTAAATTTCCAAATATAAAAGCCAGAGTTTTACAATGACTTCTAAGCTTTTACATGATCTAGCCACTCATTTAACCTCTGTGACCTCTTTCCCTGCTACTCTTCAGCCACTCACAGTGGGCCCCTTGCTATTCCTCAGATATGCCAGGCACGATCCAACCTTATGGCCTTCAATATAGCCAATTCCTTTGTCTGGAGTGACCTTATTGCTGATAGTTCTGGGCAAATTCATCACCTTTACATACCTTTGTTCAGTTGTCAGGTTCATTGTAATTACCCTGATCTTCCTATTAAAATTCTTAACTCCCTATCTCCTGCCTAGCAACCTTGATTTTTCTCACCCTGATCGAATTTTTCTTTTTCCCCATTGTACTCATCATTTTTGAATGCACTATGCAATTTTTATTAAGGTTTATAGCTTTTAATTGTCTCACCCATTAAAATAAAAGTTCTACAAAGCCAAGTATTTCATTTACCAGTGTAGTTTGACGTGATATCTGGCATATAATAGGTTCAGTAGACAATTGGTATATTTTAGAAAAAATTAATGTTGAGAGTATACTGAATTTCATCAGTCATTTCAATATTTTTTTCCAAACAATAAACTATGTAAAACATACCTTAAATTTACTTTCAAAATATTATATAGCATATAATGGACAATATACATAAGCCTTAAAGAAACAATCATATAAATAACCATTTCATACCTACTTAAAAATTGCATAATACCACACTCCAAGATCCTCTCTGGATGCTCAAAAATAACCCTTCAAAGGAAATACATTTTTAAAAATAACAGATTTTTGGGCAAATAATTTAATAAAATAAAAGTTTCATTCATCTATGTAGATCATAAAAATGTTTTTAATAAGCATGAAATTATAACTCTGAAGAGTGCTAAAATGAAACCACCTGCTAAGGGTGAGAGAACAAAAATAAACATCATTTTTCCAAATAAGAGGAATTTATTACCTTTGAATCAAAGCATGTGGATTTTTCAAACTGGCAATAAAGGAATATGGACACAGAATCCATAGAATGTCATATTTTAGATATCTAAAAGACTTCAAAGTGAAGAGTATACATTTTTTAAATGCTACATAATGCTACATAATGACAAGATGACAGGTTGTGACAAATAGCATTTTATAAGCTCTACTCATAGTGGAACGGAAGGTGTCATTTCCCTATAATTTTATATATGTCATTAATTTACTGTATCTGGATACAACATATTACCAAACAGATGTTCATCAAAGACTAAATCATTTTTAATGGAACATAATAATTTGAACCTACACAAATTATTCATTTTTTCGATCTAACATTTACAGTCTAGCTAAACATTTTATCAGTTGTCGACAAATTTAAAAAAAATAAGATAAAAAGTCGTGTTTGGAAAAGTAGCTTTTCTTTGAAATTTGAATTTAAATAAAAATATTTGCTGATATTTTCAAAACTTTAAATGTAATTTTATATCTATCTGACCTATCAGATGATATAAAATTTTTGGAGAAAATATGACATATTTTTTGAACTTGGTTGAAGGTATTAATAAAGAGCAACTGTTTGTATTATATGTATTGTGGTATCTTAGTTAATAAACATGAATAACTGGTATAAAATATGTTTTTTAAAAAATTTTATTTATTTCCTTGACAGAGATCACAGGAAGGCAGAGAGGCAGGCAGAGAGTGAGGAATGGAAGCAGGCTCCCTGCTGAGAAGAGAGCCCACTGTTGGACTCAATCCCAGGAATCTGGAATCATAACCTGAGCCGAAGGCAGAAATTTATCCCACTGAGCCACCCAGGCGCTCTAAAAATATGTTCTTTTTTTATATAGAATTATAGTTCTTGCCAAAATATGGAACTAGCTGGAACTGAATGCATCCTTCAAAGTCAGCTCTGGAGAAATTATGCAAGTGTAATATAGAACTATTTCAGATATGAACCAAAAACAAAGAAATGATGATAAATTCCTTAAAAGACTCAAAGTTGCTCTTGACTGGTATGTTTCAAGCTCTATTCCTGGTTTGAGGACAGTTTTTAACAGGCCTGTCACTGTAGAAATCAGCTGGATGTTTAGAGGCTATCAGAACTGTACAAAAACCTTGAAGGGGTAAAGACTTGAAAATTCTTTAGAGAGATTAGCTCCCTAAGGCATTATTCATCCACACATTTTCCTCCAAACAATTAAGGCTGATGGATGAGGGGCACCTGAGGGGCTCTCTCATCACGTGGGTGGTGGGTTAAGCCTCTGCCTTCATCTCAAGTCATGGTCTCTGGGTCCTGGGATCCAGCCCCACATCAGGCTCTGCTCAAAAGGAAGCCTGCTTCCCTCCCTGCTTGCCTGCCTCTCTGCTTACTTGTAATCTCTCTCTCTGTGTCCAATAAATAAATAAAATCTTAAAAAAAGGCTGATGGATGCTAAATTATGAAAACTGCTCCCTCCAAATGATGCTTCTTCATAAGGATTTAAGAATTTAAAATATAAAATTGTAAGAATTTAAAATTGAAACTTGATCATAGGATATATGTTACAGGATAACATCAAGTGAAGGCAGTTATTATTAGATCTGAAGTTTGAGATCTGAATTCTTGGACTCATTAGTAAATTTATTTTTAAATTCTCCCATGGAGTGGTGATTGGTCTTCAGTCTTTCATTGATGTACATCATTGGGTCAAATGAGATGTGTGTGCCCAGAACTATATATAATCTCCTTTGTATTTCACTGGAGATGGCATTTCTGAGTTTTGTTCAATTGAATTTGGACAGATGTTTTAATAGTCACTTCTAGAGTTGGCCCTGGAGAATATCTTCCTTTTTTTTTTCTCTTCTGGATTCTCTGAAAAACCCTGACTAATTCACTTTATCACAGTGATATCACAATTCAAGTTTCTCCAAACACTATAGCTGCAAAATAGAAGGAAGCTACTCAGAATGTAATGCTATTGTGAATGATTGAGAAAGAAAACATTATTATAATTAAGCTACCAGGTTTCAATGTATTTTATTGTTGCTTAGAAAATCTTAGCATACCCAGACTTTACAGAGATTTGATGATCCTAAGAGGAGCTGAACTCATGGACCAAAATATCTATGCACATAAAAAGTACAATTACTTACCTAAAAAAGATGATGTGGTTAACTTTATATGGCAATCGAAGTGTTATTGGAACAGGAATTTTAAAAATACCTTAGGGGCGCCTAGGTGGCTCAGTGGATTAAGCCACTGCCTTCAGCTCAGGTCATGATCTCGGGGTCCTGGGATCAAATCCTGCATCAGGCTCTTTGCTCAGCAGGGAGTCTGCTTCTCTCTCTCTCTCTCTCTCTCTCTCTCTGCCTGCCCTCCATTTACTTGTGATCTCTCTCTTTCAGATAAATAAATAAATAAAATCTTAAAAACAAAAGAATGACTGTACTTTTAAAAAATAGCTTAAAAGGGGCACCAGGGTGGCTCAGTGGGTTAAGCCGCTGCCTTCGGTTCAAGTCATGATCTCAGGGTCCTGGGCTCAAGGCCCACATAAGGCTTTCTGCTCAGCAGGTAGCCTGCTTCCCTTCCTCTCTCTCTTCCCGCCTCTCTGCCTACTTGTGATTTCCCACTTACAAATATATAAATAAAATATTTTAAAAAATAGCTTAAATGTATATGATAAAATAATGATATACATATACAAAGAAAAGAAAGATACTATACTGTGAGTATAAATTAAGTGAAAATTGTTGAAATAAAGAATACAATAAATGGAGACTAAGATGAATATAGCTGTAAAAGGAATAAGTGAGTTGGGAAAAACAAACAAACAAACAAATTAATGACTTCTGCCCAAATGCAGCAGAAGAGAAAAAAATAAAGAAAATATTTAAATAAGTATTGAGATAAATTTTGGAGAATTAAAGAAAGATAAAAGATACCAGACTTAAAATGATGCCAAACATGAGAAATCAGAAACAAAACAAAACAAAAACCACACACACAAAAATCCACTCATATAGGGCGCCTGGGTTGCTCAGTGGGTTAAGCCGCTGCCTTCGGCTCAGGTCATGATCTCAGGGTCTTGGGATCCAGTCCCACATGGGGCTCTCTGCTCGGCGGGGAGCCTGCTTCCTCCTCTCTCTCTCTCTGCCTGCCTCTCCAACTACTTGTGATTTCTTTCTGTCAAATAAATAAACAAAATCTTAAAAAAAAACACTCATATATATTATGGTGAGTTTTAAGAAGGTCAAAAACAGAGAAGAGCATAAATGATGCCCAAGAGAAAAACAGATCACCTAAAATGTACAAGAATAATACTGACAGCAGAATTCTCAATAGTAATAGCATATAAAGGAGACAGCTGGGTGTTTATATAGATGGAAAAGATATTTGAAACTACATATTATACATCAAGCCAAATTATTGATTAAATTTGAGAGCACAGTAAAAATACAATGAAGCGTGTTAGGTCTTAGAACATTTATCACACACAGACACACATTTTAGAAAACTTCCTTGGAGGACAGCTCAATTTAGATAGAGAAAACAGAATTATGTACTCAAAGGCACATTTTGAAGGAAGGATTGAATATAGTCTGCACTGCGAATATTCTTTAATCGTATGTTCTGAATTTCCTAAATTTAAGAAGTATTTGTTCAAATATTTATATAAACCCTAGGAGACTTTTTCTTGGATTCTGGAAAATCAGTCCATTTGGATACAAATCTTTTTGTCACTGATGGAAATTTTGATAGCCCTTAACTGTGAAATGTCTAATGTATTGTTACAGCAATTGTGATTTGCCAATACATGGCTGATCTGTGTGTGTTGTGTGTGTTTATTTTTATTTTTGATGGTTTTACTCTTCTGTGTGATTTTTAAGTAGACATAATTTTAATAAATTATGATTTGTTGAAATTTATCTGAGGTTATATAATAAAATGAAATTTGTGTGAACTGAAGAAGTGCGTCTCCATTTTTTTTTTTTAAGAGTAGACTGGTCTTTAAAAATTGTCCAAAGAAGTACATTATATTCATTATTAAATTTGATAATATACAATAAAGTATTTATGGTCATATGGAACCATATCAAATTCTACTCTTAATTCATATTAATAATTACCATAAGAGGAAAAAGGGATATTTTTCAAAATGAAATTAGTTTATTTTTCAAAATATGATATAGTGTTATTCACTGAACAGAGGGAACAAATGTCAAAGTTTAACACAGTTTACAGGATGTTTTAACATAAATTGAAATTTAAATCTGACCAAATTTCACAGTTTTAATTAAAATGATAGCACTTTAAATCCTTGAAAAGTGGTAAGTGACATAAAACATTGCTTAGAAAAACAAATTTAACACTACACTAGTCTGAGATGGTTAAGTTATGGTACAACTTGCCATTGTGTATCATCAAATGCTATATTTTTTTCTTTTGGTCTTGTCATTATATTTTATTTTAGCCATTATGATAAGTGTGTAGTGATATCTCAGTGTCATTTTAATTGCATTTCCTTGATGTCTAATTATGTCAGATTATATTATTTTGATGTTTAATGTTCTGAGCTTTCTCAGTTCAAGACCATGAAGCCACTTAGGAAAAATACAGTTGCAGATGCACTCATAGACCAACTCTTATTTAGAAATAAGAACAAACATTACTACCCACTCCAACAAAAAATAGATTTGTTATGCAGTAGGGATTTTATAAATTACCTGACACAACTTATATAGTAAGATGAAATGGGACAGGTGGCTTCTTGCAGCTATATACAACATCATTTTAATTTCAATTTTCAGTATAATTTTTCCAAGGTATACACAGAATGTATATTTAATGTAAATTGTGAACATTTATACTCTGTATATGGAAATTAATCAATTTTAAGTTTATAACAATCAAAATTAACGGAAGTTTATTTTAAATTAGTTAGCTTTCTCTGCATTGCAAGACAGAATAATCAAGAATTGGTAAGAAAAAAATAATCTCTGTAAAATTACCGGGGTGCATTATAAAGTGTTCGGTAACCGATCAAACTCACAATTTGGATTGAATGGCAAGTGACTTTTAAAATCTGGAACAAATTGTCAATTTTTTTTTCTTCATTGTGTCTTAAATGTGTAACAACAATGAGGTATTTCAAAGAGGTGAACCACAGATAAATTTCTCTAAGGGTGGGGTGAGGGTTACTCAAAAAGGAACTTGACAAGGCTTTTAAAGATATCGACAATCATTATAACATAACGTGACTGATTGTTACCCTGCTCTTAACTGGGCAAACACTTGTTGGCTTCCAAGAAAGACCAACATAGTTGAGATGGTTCTAGCGGCCTTCTAGCAAAGGGTCTCATGAGGCAGGGATTCTAGCCACTGGCTGTGCAAGGCATGAGGCCTGTTAGTGATTCTATTTTTTCTTCTGCAGAATGGGTCTTTCTACATTCTAGGTCCTTTCTACCCCAATAAATAATGCGGCGATTCTTTCAGTGAGTTGTAATTTTGATTTAAACAGCCAACTGTCTCTTAAAAAGGAATTTTGTTTAAATTTCTTTAAAAAAAAAGTTCTTTCAAAAAAATCTTTTTTTTATTTTTTATTTTTTAATCCCATATGTTTACTCTGATCCTGGAACTTTGTCATTTTTACCTTCTCTGCTGATTAAAATATTCTTCATCATCAGCACCTACTGCTCTCCTCTCCTGGTGGGTCTCCAGAAGGGTTCTTCTCTAGCTCTTCTAGCAGGAGATGGGCAAGTCCCCTCTACCCCTGTTACCGGACCAACCTTACCTATCCTGCAGGGTCAGGTCGGCCTGGCCTTTTATCTGTTGTTCTCTTCTGAGTGGTTAGATTTCATAGATACCGTGCTTTGCTTTTGTCAGGATTTACCCTGGACTATCAAAACCTTTTTCTTGTGCCAGTGAAGCCTAAGAAACAGTCTTGATGAGAGAACCAGGAACTCAAACACATCATATTTATCCTGAAAGTTCCGTCTAAAATGAAAAATACATTTCTGAGGAGCCTCAAGATCTCTGAGAAGGGAAGTTTCACCAACTCTGTCATGTAGGGGCATCAATTCCGATTCTGTGTCAATTTTCCTACTTTCCCAGCTAGTAATTCTCTACCTCAGAAAGCCCACTCTCAACTGTTTCCTCTCTCAAATGCAGTTGCTCTTAGAGTCTGCACATGGCACTTGGGGCCTGCTGGTCGTTGGCTACTGCCCTCTGTACCTTGGGTCTAACAGCTGCGAGGCATCAAGATGAGAATGTCTCTTGTTCTAAGACTTAATATAGTTTGGGGCACATGGGATGCAATAATCACTTTTTTTGTTGATCCAAGAGTTCGAACTTTCTTAATTATTCTAGTACCACAGTTTACTTGTTCTAAGATTTGTCCTCCCCCCCCATTCTAATATCTCTTAAGGTGGCACTCACCTTGCACTTGATGACATATCCTAGTTTAACTGACAGCATTTCTCTTTCTTAGTCGAACATAAACTATAGTGCATCTTACCCTTGATGAAAGCTAGGATGCAATTAAATACTCTACTATGGTTACGATTCTAATATTTGAATTCCTCTGGTAGCTCCCTGTGCCCCCACAGTGTAGTACCTCACCTCCTCGGCATAGTATACAAACCATCTCACCCCCAGTGTTAACCCCGGGGTTCAGCCTCCATCCCCAGGTGATGCTGCCAGATCAGCTGTCAGTAGTCATGAACTTGCTGTAGATTCCCGAATGCACTGTGCTGCCTCCTGGCAATTTGAAACTTAACACACTCATCCTCATTCTTCGCTTTGCTCTTGTCTATCACCTCCCCTGAAAATCTGTTCCTAAGTGGCTTTTCCCAGCTCCAACCTACCCTTGGCAGTCTTTTATCTCCCTGTGGTAAAACCTGTCACACTGCACCATGGACATGCCCGTTGTCCCGCTGAGAAGAGTAAAGGGACAGTGAGGGCTCCCCAGCATTTGCAGCTCTAGTGCAGAGCCCCATGCCTGGCTTGCAGGAAATGCCAGATCATGAAGACAAACGGAGATCATCCTCTGGCTAAAACCAGCTCTTCTTTGCCTACCGCAGGATCTGGATCAATAAAGTGCAGCCAGTTATTATTGTTGTTTTTCTAGGGATTTTTTCCCCATATAATTCCCAGGTCTTTACTCTTTTTATAGCACTTTAATTCAGGCTTCAACCACTTCCTAGTCAGATCAGGTGAAATCATTTTCCTTCCCATACCCTCGAATATTTCACACCTAGTAATTCTTTTTTTAAAGATCCTATTTATCCATTTGACAGACAGATCACAAGTAGGTGAGAGGCAGGCAGAGAGAGGGCGGGGGAGCAGGCTCCCCGCTGAGCAGAGAGCCCAATGTGGGGTACCATCCCAGGACCCTGAAATCATGACCTGAGCCGAAGGCAGAGGCCTAAACCACTGAGCCACCCAGGAGCCCCCATATCTGGTCATTTTTAATCAACGTGGATTTGCTGCATCAAATAGTTCCTTCTTCAAATATAAATATATAAATATATTGATCAAGTCACTCACATGTCTTAGGAGAATGTCATACCTTTAGTAGCAATTTTGAAATCTTGGCCATTGGTTTTGATTATTGTTTTGGTTTGATTTGGTTCGGTTTTTGTAATTTTAAAAATCCCTCCAGCCCTTGGCTCTGTCTGACCTGAGTGCTTTCAGCTGTTTCTGCAACAAAACTGTCCCGGCAGCGAAAACTCTCATTGTTTACAGTGGCGCCCCCTTTGAACACTTTGTTAATAAAAAGCTTTTTTTTTTTTTTTTTTTTTGGCTATAGTAAATGTGGAACAACAATGAGGTATTTCAAAGAGGTGAACCACAGATAAATTTCTCTAAGGGTGGGGTGAGGGTTACTCAAAAAGGAACTTGACAAGGCTTTTAAAGGTATCTATAATCATTATAACTTAACGTGACTTATTGTTACCGTGCTCTTAACTGGGCAAACACTTGTGGCTTCCAAGATAGACTAATATAGTTGAGATGGTTCTAGCGGCCTTCTAGCACAGGGTCTCATGAGGCAGGGATTCTAGCCACTGGCTGTGCAAGGCATGAGGCCTGTTAGTGATTCTATTTTTTCCTCTGCAGAATGGGCCTTTCCACATTCCAGGTCCTTCTACCCCAATAAATAATGCGGTGATTCTCTTAGTGAGTTGTACTTTTGGTTTAAACAGCCAACTGTCTCTTAAAAGGACTTTTGTTTAAAGTCCTTTAAAAAAATTTTTTTATCTTTTATTTTTAATCCCATATGTTTACTCTGATTGTGGAACTTTTTTCATTTTTACCTTCTCTGCTGATTAAAATATTCTCTCCAAAATGTCAGTTATTTGCAGGTACTTGCACTGTAGACATTCTTCATATATTTTTTAAAAAATCCATTCACGATTCTTAGTGAAAATCCCGGGAATCTGAAAGACTACCATTTGCTCTCATCGAACAGTTACTGTCTCCACTAAGTGACAGGGTTTCAGAGAACGTGAGCTCACAAGAGATGTAACCTTTTTTCCACTTTCTGCTACCATGTCCATTTCTATGTTACTCAGAGGAGCCTTCTTTGTAGAAACATATTATCCAATCTTTTATAAAGCTGAATTTAAATTCTGTCCCTTCATTCCCCACAACGCATAAAAAGCCAAGCAAATTTTGTTCCATTTTTTAAGAGCCCATAGATGGCATTTTTTTAGTGTTGCGTTTTTGAGTTTTCATCACTCTTTATGTTACTTCTACTTCACAGATAAACAATTGCTAATGACAATGTAAACTTCCTACAAATGTGCAATCAAAATCCCTAGGTACACATTACTGAAGTTCTTCGTTCCCTTTAAACATTATTTCTCTCTTGATATGCATTCTTGTTTTGTATTATATTGCATTATAAAGTTTTTTTTAACAGACTGCATTTTTTAGAGTAGTTTGGGGTCAAAGTAAAATTCCCTTTCCCCACATACACACAGCCTTCCCCATTATCAACATCCTGTACCACGGTGATAATTTTTCATGCTCACTGACCCTACACTGACACATCATTATCACCCCAAAGTCCACAGTTTACATTAGAGTTCACTCTTGGTGGGGCACCAGGGTGGCTCAGTGGGTTAAGGCTTCTGCCTTCAGCTCAGGTCATAATCTCACGGTCCTGGGATCGAGCCCCAGACCAGACTCTCTGCTTGGCAGGGAGCCTGCTTTCCTCCAACCCCTGCTTTCCCCGCCTGCCTCTCTGCCTGCTTTGATGCCTGTCAAGTAAATAAATAAAATCCTTAAAAAACCTTTTCTCATAGAGTTCACTCTTGGTATAGTATCTTATACATTTTGACAACTGTGTAGCGATATGTATCTAAAATATCTTACATATCATACAGAACATTTTCACTGGCCTAAAAATCCTCTGTGCTCTGCCTGTTCATCCTCCTCCTCTCCTAACTGCTACAAACCGCTGACCTTTATACCATTTGCATAGTTCTGCCTTTTCTAGAAGGTCATATAGCTGGAAACATGCAACATGAAGCTTTTTCAAATTGACTTCTTTCACTTATTATGACGGATTTTAAGTTTGTTCCATGTCTTTTCATTGCTTGATAGCCATTTCTCTTTATCGCTGAATCATATCCCATTGTTTCAATGGACCACAGTTTATCTATCCATTCTCCTCCTGAAGGACATCTTGGTTACTTCCAACTCTTGGCACTTATGGGTAAAGCTGTTACAAACACAGGTTTATATGCAGGATTCTGTGTACACAAAGTTTTCGCTCTTTGGGGTGAGTACCAAGGAGCACGATTGCTGGATCATATGGTAAGAATATGTTTAGTTTTGTAAGAAACTGCCCAACTGTCTTCCAAAGGGTAGCACCATTTTGGTGTTCTCACCAGAATGAATGAGAGTTTCTCTTGTTCCTCATCGTCAAAAGCATTTTATGTTGTCAGTATTTTGGATTTTAGCCATTCTAATAGATGTGTAGTGATATATCATTGTTTTATTTATTTATTTATTTTTTAAAAAGATTTTATTTATTTGACAGAGAGAGATCACAAGAAGACAGAGAGGCAGTCAGAGAGAGAGAGAGAGGGAAAGGGAAGCAGGCTCCTGCTGAGCAGTGAGCCCAACGTGTAACACGATCCCAGGACCTGAGATCATGACCTGATCCAAAGGCATTGGCTTAACCCACTGAGCCATCCAGGCGCCCCTCATTGTTCTTTTAATTTACAATTCCTTAATTAGACATGCTGTGGATCATCACAGCATCTTTTCATATCATTATTGCCATCTCAAAATCTTCTTCAGTGTGGTGTCTGTTCCAGTCCTTGCCAATTTTTCAATCAGGTCATTCATTTTCTTGTGTTTGAGTTAATAAATAAATACATAATAATAATAATAAATAAATAATAAATAAATGCATGAATTTATTATATACTATATATATGTTATATATAGTATATTATATATATTATTATATATTAAATAATACTTTATTAAAAATAAATTTACTAATGAGGCCAAGAATTCAGAATCACAAATACTTCAGAACTAATAATAACTGCCATCACTTGATGTTATTCTATAAGATAAATCCTACAATCAAGTTTCAATTTTAAATTCTTACAATTTTAAATTCTTAAATCCTTATGAAGAAGCATCATTTGGAGGGAGCCGTTTTCATAACTTAGCATCCATCAGCTTTTTTTATAAGATTTTATTTATTTATTGGACACATAGAGAGAGAGAGAGATTGAGAGAGAGATCACAAGTAAGCAGATAGACAGGCAAGCAGGGAGGGAAGCAGTCTTCCTTTTGAGCAGAGCCTGATGTGGGGCTGGATCCCAGGACCCAGAGACCATGACTTGAGATGAAGGCAGAGGCTTAACCCACCACCCACGTGATGAGAGAGCCCCTCAGGTGCCCCTCATCCATCAGCCTTAATTGTTTGGAGGAAAATGTGTGGATGAATAATGCCTTAGGGAGCTAATCTCTCTAAAGAATTTTCAAGTCTTTACCCCTTCAAGGTTTTTGTACAGTTCTGATAGCCTCTAAACATCCAGCTGATTTCTACAGTGACAGGCCTGTTAAAAACTGTCCTCAAACCAGGAATAGAGCTTGAAACATACCAGTCAAGAGCAACTTTGAGTCTTTTAAGGAATTTATCATCATTTCTTTGTTTTTGGTTCATATCTGAAATAGTTCTATATTACACTTGCATAATTTCTCCAGAGCTGACCTTGAAGGAGGCATTCAGTTCCAGCTAGTTCCATATTTTTGCAAGAACTATGATTCTATATTAAAAGAAAACATATTTTAGGGCTCCTGGGTGGCTCAGTGGGTTAAGCCGCTGCCTTCGCTCAGGTCATGATCTCGGGGTCCTGGGATCGAGTCCCACATCGGGCTCTCTGCTCAGAGGGAGCCTGATTCCCTCTCTCTCTCTCTGCCTGCCTCTCTGTCTACTTGTGATTTCTCTCTGTCAGATGGATAAATAAAATCTTTAAAAAAAGGAAAAAAAAAAACATATTTTAGAGCGCCTGGGTGGCTCAGTGGGTTAAAATCTCTGCCTTCGGCTCAGGTCATGATTCCAGGTTCCTGGGATTGAGTCCCACAGTGGGCTCTCTTCTCAGCACGGAGCCTGCTTCCATTCCTCTCTCTCTGCCTGCCTCTTTGCCTTCCTGTGATCTCTGTCAAGGAAATAAATAAAATTTTTTAAAAAACTTATTTTATACCAGTTATTCATGTTTATTAACTAAGATATCACAATACAAAAAATACAAACATTTGCTCTTTATTAATACCTTCAACCAAGATCAAAAAACTATGTCATATTTTCTCCAAAAATTTTATATCATCTGATAGGTCAGATATATATAAAATTACATTTAAAGTTTTGAAAATATCAGCAAATATTTTCATTTAAATGCAAATTTCAAAGAAAAGCTACTTCTCCAAACACAACTTTTTATCCTATTTTTTTTTAATTTTGTCGACAACTGATAAAATGTTTAGCGAGAGTATAAATGTTAGATCGAAAAAAAATGATTAATAGATGTAGGTTCAAATTATTATGTTCCATTAAAAATGATTTAGTCTTTGATATACATCTGTTTGGTATTGTTGTATCAAGATATAGTATATTAATGACATATATAAAATTATAGGGAATGACACCTTCCTTTCCATTATGTGTAGAGCTTTTAAAATGCTATTTGTCACAACCTGTCATCTTGTCATTATGTAGCATTATGTAGCATTTCAAAAATATATACTCTTTACTATGAAGTCTTTTAGAAAACTAAAATATGACTTTCTATGGATTGTGTTTCCATATTCCTTTATTGCCAGTTTGAATAAATCCACATGCTTTGATTCAAAGGTAATAAATTCCTCTTATTTGGAAAAATGATGTTTATTTTTGTTCTCTCACACTTAGCAGGTGGTTTCATTTTAGCACACTTCAGAGTTATCATTTCATGCTTATTAAAAACATTTTTATGATCTACATAGATGAATGAAACTTTTATTAAATTATTTGCCAAAAAATCTGTTATTTTTAAAAACGTAATTCCTTTGAAGGGTTATTTTAGAGCATTCAGAGAGGATCTAGGAGTGTGGTATTATGCAATTTTTAAGTAGGTTTGAAATGGTTATTTATATGATTGTTTCTTTAAGGCTTTTGTCTTATTTTGCTGTTTTTTGTCTCATTTTATCTTATTTTGTCCATTATATGCTATAATATATTTTGAAAGTAAATTTAAGGTACGTTTCACATAGTTTATTTTTGGAAAAAATATTGAAATGACTTCTGAAATTCAGTATACTCTCAACATTAATTTTTTCTGAAATATACCAATTGTCTCCTGAACTTATTATATGGCAGATATTACTTCAGACTACACTGGTAAATGAAATACTTGGCTTTGTAGAACTTTTATTTTAATGGGTGAGACGATTAAAAGCTATAAACCTTAATATAAATTGCATAGTGTATTCAAAAATGATGAGTACAATGGGGGAAAAGGAAAATTCGATCAGGGTGAGAAAAATCAAGGTTGCTAGGCAGGGGATGGGGAGTTAAAAATTTTAATAGGAAGATCAGGGTAGTTAAATGAACCTGACAATTGAACAAAGGTAGGGAAAGGTGATGAATTTGCCCTGAACTATCAGCAATAAGGTCACTCTAGACAAAGGAATTGGTATCTTGAAGGCCATAAGGTTGGATCGTGCCTGGCATATCTGAGGAATAGCAAGGAGGCCACTGTGAGGGACTGAACAGTAGCAGGGAAAGAGGTCACAGAGGTTAAATGAGTGGCTAGATCATGTAAAAGCTTAGAAGTCATTGTAAAACTCTGGCCTTTATATTTGGAAATTTACTGTGTGATAGAATTTCTGCTTATAACTGAGAGTTCAAATGTCCATAAAATTTCAAGGATTCTTATTCTAGTAAGACAGAATAAAGAAAAAGAGTTCATATTTTCACATGGTGTAACAAATGCTCGGAGATCCAAGTGTAGGAAGCTATGGGAGCACAGAAGAAGGCACTAAAATCACACCAATATATTTGATGACTGTGACTATATATAAATTTGTATTTTCTAGATTCTTTTATAGTCATGGAATCACACAGTATATACTATTTATTGCCTAGCTTTTATTTTCTCAGCACCATTACTTTGAGAATCTCCAATTGTAAATAGTTCATTTTGATGTTGAATAGTAATCTCTCTTTAATGAATAGATCATAATTTGTCTTTGCTCTATTGATGGACATTGATGAACATTTCACTGTTTCCAATTCTTAAAAATAAAGCTGCTATGAAATTCATATACAAGTTCTTGTACGAACATAGGGTTTGTTTCTCTTGGTTAAATGCCTAGTAGTAAAATGGCTATTCGTGTAACTGCAACATATTTTGCATTTAAAAAATTTTTCAAACTATTTTCCAAAGTGGTGGTATCATGATATATGCCAACAACAGTTTAGATTTTTTGTCACTTCTCAATCTAGCTCAGACGAATTACAATTAGCCTTTTAATTTTAGCCATTCTAATAGATATGTATGCATGTCTCATTATGATTTTAATTTGTATTTCTTTAATGTCTAAATGTTGAGAAATTTGTCATATGCTTATAAGCCATCTATATCCTTTTGGTGACATGTCTCTTCAATAATTTTCTTCACATGTAAAATTGGATACTCTGGTTAAGTAAGGTATTTTATTTTTATTCATTTTTTAATAATCAGAGTTGATGTCCATTATCAGATATATAATTTGCAAATCCCTTCTCCATCTTTATGGTTTCCCAATGGAGCTTTGATAGCTGCGTCTTTCAAGAAATATGCTACTTCTTTCCTGGTACACGGAGGTATGACTAGAACATTATCAATGTTGACCTTTGCAAAGAAAATCATGGCTTAAGATATATGTAGTCTGCGGTTGTTGGGAGTGTTCTGTAATATAAAGCATATCTAGTTAGTTGATAATTTTGTTCAAGTCTTACATATCTTACCAATTTGATGACCATTTGTCTATAGAATCTTAAAATAAAGGTGTTGAAATGTTTTTCCATTTCTCTTCTAAGGTGTTTTGTTCTCCAAGAAATTAAATGCATGATTATCACACAATTATAAAATACTTGTGTCAAGAATTTTTATTCAAAAATTAATAAGAGAAGCAGATATTAAAACTAGTTCACATGGTTATTTGGGATATAAGCAGAGTTGTGCAGCAGAAGTGCTCTGGGCCCATAATTTGGGATATAGAATTTATGTTTTCTAATGAAAACGCACTAACTTGCATTATTGTTAACAAGAATCTTGTGCATTACCATCAGTTTTCTACATTATAACCTCTTGCTCTAGAGTTTGTAAATAACTTTGTCAATAGCAAGCTAATAAACGGGGTGACTCCAATGGATTGAGATAATCTCCAGAGTTTCTGCTACATAAAGCCCAGGACTCCATTGAAAGGACACCTAAGAATTTATTTTGCCCAAAAATTTGATCATTTTTTTCACTGTCATTACCTATTTTCCAAACCTAGTCCTTTTGCTTCACCTTTCAGTTTGCGGACAACCCTGTATCTGACTGACTTGTTAATTCTGGAATGTCTTGCAGATTAATTTGCTTTCCAGAGGTGGTTCCTCTAATTGATGTCTAAGAACCCTAATTAGTTAAGAAAACTTGTTAAACATATTCATTGCTATTTATTATTATTATTATTATTGCTAATATCTCTATTATAAATAATTCACAAGGCCATCTTTCTGACAAAAGACAAAGAGTTGCCTACTGGTAGAAAAAGTACATTTGACTCTGTCAATGAAAGTGGTAAAGGGATTTGAGAAAATAAGGCAAATCACTGGAATTATGTGTTAAAACTTTAAATATTATAGACATATTTACTTAATTTCTAATACTGTTGTTGCTTATAATTAAATAAGATGTTTTCCATGAACCACGCATTACAGCAAATATATTGTTTATACAGATTAAATTTTCATCAAAAGGGATGCCTGGGTGGCTCAGTTGGTTAAGCAGCTGCCTTTGGCTCAGGTCATGATCCCAGCGTCCTGGGATTGAGTCCCACATCGGGCTCCTTGCTCGGCCGGGAGCCTGCTTCTCCCTCTGCCTCAGCCTGCAATTCTGTCTGCCTGTGCTTGCTCTCTCGCCCACTCTCTCTGATAAAGAAATAAAATCTTAAAATAAATAAATAAATTTTCATCAGAAAATTGTAAGTGTATATTATTGTAGGATCATGATCAGCATTTTGCCAATGAGAAAAGTGAAATTTAAAAAGTATGTCTCTTCAAATCCCTCATACAATATCTGGCCTGGATAGAAGGATGTACTATCACAATTGAGGAAGATAATTGAGATTACTTAAAATGATAAACTTTACTGTATAGGGTTTTTTAAAAGTTTGCCACAGATTCAGATTCGTTTAAAATACATATCTATTTTGTGCAAAGTGAATGCACTGAGAAGTAAAAAGAAAGTGATATATCAGTGCTACAAACTAATGGCTATAATATCATCACCTTATTTATGAACAATGAAACAGTGTGCAATATTTAAATAAATTTAAATAAATTCCTATTTATTTTATATAATTATAAATTAAAATAAATTCCTATTTATTTATTATTAAAGAAATTCCTCTTACAAACAGTATGTTTTGAAGGTTGCTAGCAGGAAAGTGTTGTACTACATGGAAGTAATCAGAAAATATGATCTTAAATTCTGCTTTCAAGGGCGCCTGGGTGGCTCAGGGGGTAAAAATTCTGCTTTCAAGAAGCTATAACAGTAAGTACTGAGCATTAGCTATTATATGCTATGGATGAATAACTGAAATCTGCATTTCAAACTAATGGTACACTATATGTTAACTAATTGAATTTTAAAAAGTTAATTAAAAAAAAAAACACTATTTTATGAAACAATATTCCCAACAGGCTCTTTTGCTTTAAAATACTCACTTTGTAATGAGAGTCATTACTTTTGTCTAGCCAATTCTTACATCACTGTTTATCCCTTCCCTGCTTTATCCCTTCCCAGTATCAAAAAAGGCTCACTTGGGTTTCCTAGAAGCCATGAGAAAGCTTGTAATAGATCTGGCTGGTTTTCACCAGCAATTTGACCACCATGTGCACAGGGAAGTCTATTGATAAAGGCTTTATTGCAATACATTGAAAATACATGGATGATTTTGAATTCTCTTTCTTGAGGTCTTGTTTCATGATAATAAATTTAGGGTGGCTTATTGGAATGGATGTTATTAACATATCTTCATAGTTCTAAGTACATGGAATTGTAAAATAGATGAATGAATGTGGCATTACTGACAACTGTCCTCATTTTGAAATCAAATTACAGTGTACTAAGATGAGGAAGCAAAGCAGATTTGGGATTATGAGTGAAATAATTTAAAAAAGTCTTAGGGGTATGATCAGACTATTGGGTAACTCAGTAGAAAAATGTCAACTGATTGAGATTCTGTGTTCCCTGATTTCAGAGAGAAGTTAAGATAAATAAGTAACACGAGGAGACTAGGAAGCCAAACATAAGTGATAATTTTGTGCCGGGGTGTGTATACATCTGTTTATCTTCTTGTTTTACCACTAAGGTTGCTCCTAGAGGAGAGTTTAAATATGTGTTGGAGCTAATCTCTGTGGATTACACAAGAAACCACATCCTACAGCTCTGCCTGAAACACCCCTTATGATTTCAATGTAATTTGGTTTTTGCATTTTTAGAAATAACAAAATACTTTGCAAACTCATCTACTTTATTACCACCACAAGTGAGTCAGCTGACTCCACATTTTAACACAGTGACAGTCACAGAGGAATGGAGGAATGAGTAGAGTTATCAATATATGTGCTTTTAAGAAGTGTGACAGTGTAGCAGCTATTTCCAGGAACCAAAACATGGGTCAGCAGCTGTGCAGGAAAAGTGATGGAATAAATGACTCATTTCAGAGGAGTTCTATAACATATTAGTTCTATAATGTATCTTCAGCACCCAATTACCCGCTTTGATCTAAAGATAAGGATTTACAGTTAAGGTCCCATTTATGATTTGACTGGTAGGGTCTGAATCATGTTTACTATTGTTTTGACTATTACTTGAAACCTAGAGAAGTACTTGGGATATGTGTTGTGTATTCTGTGAACATGTGCTATTTTTAGATTAGATAATTCCTGTCTCAAACCCCTGTTAATTTGTTTGTTTTTGTTTATTTGATAGTGGTTTCAGTAAATGGATATATCTGAAAAATTGCAAAGCCACTATTAAAATTAGTTATTATTATGTATAGCATGGAATTGCACATTCCTCCTTTGAATCCAACAGAGCTTCACGATATCCTTAACAATTTGGGAAAAACATGCTATTATTTTTCTTTATAAAATTTCTCCTGTCAGGCTGTGATGGTGGTCATCAGCAGTAACTCCTCTGAAGGCTTTGTCAAAAGAGTTGAAAAAACTGGAAAGGTGTGAATGAAGCTGTTTGCTGAATATAAAGAAAAGAGCATTGAAGTACAATTCACACTCTTACTTCTCCTTCTATGCTTTCAGATGTTTGACATTTGAAAATTTTGCTTCTAGAAGAGAGGCCCTATATAATTCTTACTTTAAGGAGCAAGTTGCTTTTATAATTTTTTTTTATAATTCTACCATTCAAGTATTTCCATTTAAATTAATTTCAATACCATGTAAAAAAATCCAAAGTGCAACCAGTATTCAATTCTTGGGCTAAATAATTTTAGAAAGCTTTGTGTTATTGAACCTACGGGGTTTTTCTGTAGTTTTAACTCTTTCTTTCTGTGATTTTTCCCATTACTCACGTAAGTGACTGCAATATAACAGACATTGAGGATAAAGAAGGACTGAATAGAACAATCCTTGGCCTCATGAAGTTGAGAATCTAGCAAGAGAGTCAAACAATTCAATCATTCAGAGACAATTTATTGAGTGCCTGGCCTAAGATGAGCACAACAAAACCCCAGCCCAGAGGAATCATTTTAATGGGAGAGATAGATAATAGGTAAGCCAACTTTAAAAAGAAAAAAATCATACTGGTTTTTCTTTAATAGTGATGCATATTTGAACTAAATAAGCACATTTTAAAAAGAGCAGTGATTGAGAAGAGGTTTTGTAACTGAGTGGTCCGAAAGGGGCTCCCTGAAAAAGTCTGTGTTGAACAGATTTCTGAATAATATCAGCTAGGAAGCTGCGTAAAAATCTCAGGGATGGGTGATTTTTCCAGTCAAAAAACTGTAAAGGCTCCAAAGTCACAATACAGCTGTAAATAAAGTAGCTTCTGACAAAGAATGAGAAGAAATAACTAACCCAGGTTTGAAAGAAAAGGGACAACTTTCTATGGAATTCATATTTAACTAAAGCTCTAAAGGACAAAAATACAATAGAGCAAAATTCTGGTGATGCTGATATACCTAATGAAAGTTCATAAACAAGCTGTGGGTAGCAAAGAGTGTGTGGGAATGTTGGTAAGAACAGTGGGGAAGAGTCATCCCTGAACATGTTCTTAAATGAAGCAATTCTTGTGTTGTTTTAAAGGGTAAATTGGAGTTTGCCTAAGTGATTAGAGAAGGATGCCTCGGCTTATGGAAGTTCAAAGCCATAAAGATGTGATAAACTACTGCAGAAATTTTCATGTATATTTGTTGTTGCTTCTAGTAATGGTGATCTAAAAACTCCTACTTAAGACAACTTAAAAATCCAGACAAAATAGCTTTTAAAGTTAAAAATATCAGAATGATTATAAAAATAAGTGAGGGATTACTGGGTCAAAATACGAAACACAATGAGAGTCTAGAGATATATGCCTGAAGCCATTTTAGCTATGAGAGCATTTGAAACTGCTAAAACACACTGAGCTGTGTTTTTAATAGACACTTGATACTAGAGAAACAAAATTCAAAATCCAGCAGCAATCAAATTTGAAAACTTTGGTACAACCCAAATTTAAGTTGAGATCCCCAAAGCACAAGGAGAAGCAGAAATAAGACTATAGCCTACCTTGCCTTCTGTGTAAACTGAGAAAGTCAATCACTGAATTTGGAATATGATTGTCTTGTAGAGTCTCAGATATAAGAGAAAATCCTGCCAAGGAGGACCATACCATTATTATAGCTCTTAATTATCCCTACTCAATAAGAGTTTCAAATATAATGCCTTGAACATAGCAAAATGTAACAGAGCACACAGAGAAAAACCATTAACAATATTTGATAGACAAAATGGGATTAAGTATGATGTTAAAATGATCAATAAAGATTGTAAAATGGCTTGATTTCTCTGCTCAAAGAAATGAGAGGGGAAGCAAATTGAACAAAAAACTGAAACTAAAAATGATATTGAGAAAGATTTTATAAATGAATTAAATGGATACTCTAGAACTTTAAAGATATGACAGCTAATTTAAGATACCACAGGGGTGCCTGGGTGGCTCACTTAATTAAACCTCCAATTCTTTTTCCTTTTTTTTTAACACCTTATTTTTATTTTCTTTCTTTCATTTTGGCTCAGGTCATGATGTCAGGGTTGTGAAATAGAGCCCAGTGTTGGGCTCTGTGCTGAGCCTGGAGCCTGCTTAAGATTCTTTTCCCTTCTTTTTCTATCCCTCCCTACGCTCTCACTTGCTCGCTCGCTCTCTTGCTTGCAAATAAATAGATAGATAGATAGATAATAGACAAAACAAAATAAAAGCAGTTTATGAAAATAAATATAAAGATTTTGAAATGAAAACAAGTTCATAATAAAATAGAGAAGACCTACACAGCTAAAAGTTCATTCAGAAAATCTACTCTTCAAGAAATCAGTATGACACAATGTTAAGATATCAAAAGATTTGAGCATGTACTTTACAGAAAGGGTAATCCAAATGGCCACTCATATATAAAAACTGTTTATCTTTATTATGAATCTGGAATTCAATTAAATTAAATTAAAAATAAATGAAAACCTGGAATGACATACTATTACACACTTACCATATTGGGCAACAGTGAAAATGTCTTGCAAGAATGTGAAGGAATGACAGTGCACATAATAAAAACATATGAGGTAAGTTGGACAATATTTAGAAAACTTAAAAATTAAAAAAAAAATTTGGTCCATTCCTAGAAATACAACATGGAACTAAATGAATATTTTCACCAGGATATGCAAACAGATGATTATAGTTATTTCATTCATAATGGCAGATCAGTAGTGGTCTATTTGCACAATGTTACATTAAATAAGAGAGAATATTAACAAACTGGGAGGAGGGGCTAGGTTGTTATCATAAACAGATCTTCTATGGTGCTAATTATGTTCTATTTCTCAAAATCTTTAAGTTGAAAAAGTTTTCAAATTTACATCTAGATAGATAGATAGATGAATAGCTAGGTAGATGATAGATAGACAGATATCCCAGAAGCTGCAATGCTAGGCTAAGACCAGGCTTTAAAGGGCTTTTCTATGCTCTACTAAATACTTTAAACCATTCATTATATCATAGCTCAGTGTTCAAATCTCCATTTGTTTCCTCAGTTTCCTAATATTTATCTTAAGGTGACCTGATCCAGAGTTTTGATCACCTTTGTCTAAATATTTCTATTTTAACAAAGTCCTTTTGAACACTCAGAGACTAAAACTTAGAAAAATACTCTGATTGTTATCTCACTAGAGTGGAAAATATATAGTTACCCATTAACTAATGATATCCATGACATTTTTAATTCTTGGGAGCTTTTGGTTAAATGAATTTTTTAAGCTTCCTTTAAATGAAGCTTTAAGCCATCACCACATGAATACAATTAAAGAACTAAATGAAAACAAGCCAAGTATTTACAGAGTAATAGAATGTGCAGTGGAAAGAGTACAGTTCTGAAATCATAAAGCCTAAATTAGTGTGATGCATCCTTACTAGCCATGTAATCATAAACCAGTTATCTAAATGTGTTAGCCTCAGTGTTTTCACCCATGAAATGGTGATGATAATACTTATTATGCAGAATTGTTGTGTGGATGTGATGAAGCATGGAGCATGAGAGTCTCATATTCCATGCTAAAATGATAGCTATTTTTATACTTATAATAATTCTAATAATAGTAATTAAATTGTTCAAAATGATAATATTCATTTATATTGAGGCATTGTATTGACTATTCATAGACACATTTACCAAAATAAATTTCATTTTACTTTACCCCCTCTGAGGATATATATTCCCTAATTCAATATGAATCTCATTATGAATAATAATTATCATAATAAATACGCTGATTTTTCTTCTTTTTAGGGAAGTATCCTTTACTGTTGAACATAAAGAAACTTAAGCAAGTCTGTCTTATTCAAAATTTGCATGCTGCTTTCTTATGAAACTAGATGATAGAGTTGTATGAAATAAATTCATGCAGTTAAGACATTTATGTTTGGAAAACTGGGTGGTCAGTTTAGTATTTCAAAAGAAGATTTTAAATTTAAACCTTAAAACTGAGCTCTTTCAGCCTTATTTATAGACCATCCTTCATGCTTCCTAAGTACTCCTTCATTGTAAACTAAGTAATAGTTTTTGTCCCAGTGTATAGAACTAAAATGGATTTTATATTCGATTATTTCAGAGTTAGATGCAGTTTCTACTTCCTTACTTCCTTTTTTGAAAAATAGATTAATTCTACAAAAAGTTTTTTCCAGCTTTATTGAAAAATAATCGACATATTATAATTTATAAATATAAGAAATGATTTCTTATAACATTGCAAACTTTTAACATTGTGTAAATTTTGTACAATTTGATAAATTGGCATACATCTGTATTGCAATATAATCTACATAAAAATGTTAATACATCTACTATCTCATATAGTTGCCACTGTTTTTTATGCATGTATGGTAAGGAATTTTAAGATCTACTCTCTTAGCAACTTTTATGTATATAGTACCGTAGAGATAAACTTCAGAGGTCTTGTGGGTTTTGTTCCAGACCGCCTCAATAAAGTGATTATCTCAATAAACTAAGTCAAATTATTATTATTATTTTTTTTGGTTTCCCAGTGCAAATAAAAAATTATGTTTCCCAGTGCATATAAAAAATAAACACTATACTGCACTGTTCAAAAGCATTATGCCTTTAAGAAAAAACAAGGTATATACCTTAAGTAAACTAGTTCTGAGTTTTCAGTGGGTCATAATTACTGATCACAGATCACCATAACAAATACAATAATAATGAAAAAACTTGAAATATTGCAAGAATTACCAACATGTGACAGAGAGACACAAAATGAACAAATGTCGTTAGAAAAATGGTGGCAGCAGACCTCTTTTATACAAGATTGATATAAACTTTCAACTTGTAAGAATGTGATATATGCAAAGTTTAATAAAGGGAAGCACAATAAAAATGTATGTATATATTATTAACTATGATCATCATACTGTACATAAGATCCCCAGAACTTTTTCATATTATAGTTGCAAGTTTGTACCCTTTGACCACCTTATTCCACCCCAGGTTCACCTCTTGTCAACTCAACTCTAAGTTTCCATTTGTTTGCTTTTTCTTCAGATTCTGTATGTAAGGGATATCATAATACATAAATTAAAATATATATAAAATCTTTGAAATATTTCACTTAGTATAAGACCTTCAAGATCCATCCATGCTGTTGTAAATGGCAGTATTTCTTAATTTTTCATGGTTCAGTAGTATTCCATAGTATATATTTACCATACTTATTTTATCCATTCACCCAATATGGATACTGAAGTTATTTCCATCTCTTGCTTAGAGTTAATAATTTTATAATGAACATAAGAGTGCAGATATGTCTTCGAATAGTGACTTCGTTTCCTTTAGATATATACCTAGAGGTGGGATTACTGAATCATATGGTGATTTTACTTTTAATAATATGAATAATCTCCATACTGTTTTCCATACAAATTTATATCCCTATCACAGTACATAAGTTCCCCATTTTCCCCAATATTTACCAAAATTTGTCAGTTTTAATTTTTTGGTTTTATATATTCTAATAGGTAGTAATATCTTGTTGTGTTTTTCAGAGGTAAACAACAACAACAACAACATAATGACTTTGCCCTGAGTTTTTACGTTGAGCACTTTTTAATGCTCCTGTTGGTCATTTATATAACTTTTTTGAAAAAAAAGTCTATTGATATCCTTTTGCTATTTTTTAAATTATATATTTTTTTCTATTTGTATCTGTTGGTTATTAACCTCTTTTCAGATATAAGATTTGTAAGTATTTTCTTCCATTCTGTGGATTGTGTTTTCATTCCCTTTTGGTTTTTTTTGGCAATGCAGAAACTTTAGTTTGATGTAATACCATGTATTTATTTTTGCTTTTTTTGCTTGTGTTTTTGGCCTGGTATCCAAAAAACTATTGGCAAGACCAATGTCAAGGAGAATTTTTCCTATGTTTTCCTTTAGGAAATTTAGTTTCATGCATCACATTTAAGTCTTTAATCTATTTCAAGTTAAGATTTATGAGTGATATAAGGTTCCAGTTTCATGCTGGTTTATGTGACTATTCAGTTTTAAATATCATTTATTGAACAGACTATCTTTACCCATTATATATGTTGGCCCCTGTCAAATATTAGGTGACTGTATGAAAGGATTTATTTCTGGACTCTCAATTCTGTTCTACTTGTTTACTGGTCTGTTTTTATGCCAGTATACTTTATTGTTTTGAGCATGAGGGCTTTGTAGTATAGTTTCAAATCAAGAAGTGTAATTTCGCTTCTTCATTCTTTCTCAGAACTGCTTTAATTATTTGTTGTCTTTTATGGTCTCATATAAATTTTAGGATTCTTTACTTCTGTAAAAAAAAATATTGGATTTTTTAAAAAGATTTTTTATTTATTTATTTGACAGAGAGAGATGACAAGCAGGCAGAGAGGCAGGCAGAGAGAGAAGAGGTAGCAGCTTCGTGCTGAGCTGAGAGCCTGATGCAGGGCTCGATCCCAGGACCCTGGGATCATGACCTGAGCCGAAGGCAGCGGCTTAACCCACTGAGCCACCCAGGCGCCCCTAACATTGGATTTTTGATAGGAATTGAATTTACAGATGGTTTTCGGTAGTATGGACATTTTAACAATGTTAATTCTTACCATTCATAAATATGAGCTATCTTTCCATTTATGTCTCCTTCAAATTCTTTATCAATGTCATAGTTTATGGGGTACAGATCTTTCATCTTCTTAGTTAAATCTTTTCCTAAGTATTTTGTTATTTTTGATGCTATTGTGAATTAGATTGTTCTCTTTATTTTTTCAGATAGTTCATCATTAGAGTGTTAAAATGCTCCTGTCTTGTGCTTACTTTGGCAGCACATATACTAAAATTGGAATGATGCAGAGAAGATTAGCGTGATCACTGAGCAAGGATGACATGAAAAACTATTTTAAAAAAACGAAACAAAACAAAATTCCTGTCTTTTATATATTGATCTTGTATTTGGCAGCTTTATTAAATTTGTTTATTCAAAATTTTTTGTGAAGTTTTTAGGATTTTTTTACATGTAAGTTCATGTTATCCAAAAAAAGAAAATTTTACTTCTTCCTTTTTTTTTTTTTTGGAGTCTTTTATTTCTTTGTGTTCCTTGTTTCTCTGGCTAGGACATCCAGTACTATGTCAAATGAGAGTAGTGAAAGTGGACACACTTGTCTTTTTTCTGATCTTTAAGGGGAAAACTTTCAAACTTTTTTGATTGAATATGAGATTAGCTCTGGGCTTGGGCTTGCAATATGTGTTTTTTCTTTAATGGATTTTTTAAATTATTTTTAAAAATTTTTTTATAAACATATAATGTGTTTTTATCCCTAGGGGTACAGGTCTGTGAATCACCAGGTTTACACATTTCACCGCAGTCACCATCACTCACCATAGCACCTGCTCTCCCCAATGTCCATACCCCCACCATCCTCTCCCAACACACCTCCCCCCAGCAACCCTCATTCTGTTTTGTGAGATTCAGTCTTTTATGGTTTGTCTCCCTCCCAATCCCATCTTCTTTTATTTTTCTTTTCGTACGCCCGAAACCGCCTATGTTGCATCTCCACTTCATCATATCAGGGAGATCATATGATAGTTGTCTTTCTCAGATTGATTTATTTCGCCAAGCATAATACCCTCTAGTTCCATCCATGTCATCACAAATAGCAGGATTTCATTTTTTTGATGGCTGCACAGTATCCCATTTTACATATATACCACATCTTATTTATTGATTGATCCGTTGAAGGACATTTAGGTTCTTTCCATAGTTTAACTATTGTGGACATTGCTGCTATAAACACTTGGGTGCATGTGCCCCTTCAGAATGCCACGTTTGTATCTTTAGGGTATATACCCAGTACTACAATCACTGGGTCATAGGGTAGTTCTATTTTCAGCTTTTTGAGGCACCTCCATGCTGTTTTCCAGAGTGGTTGCACCAGCTTGCATTCCCACGTACAGTGTAGGAGGGTTGCCCTTTCTCCACATCCTCGCCAGCATCTTGTCATTGACTGACTTGTTAGTTTTAGCCATTCTGAAAGGTGTGAGGTGGTATCTCATTCCGGTTTTGATTTGTATTTCCCTGATGCCGAGTGATGTGGAGCATTTTTTCATGTGTCTGTTGGCCATTTGGATGTATTCTTTGCAGAAATGTCTGTTCATGTCCTCTGCCCATTTCTTGATTGGATTATTTGTTCTTAGGGTGTTGACTTTGATAAGCTCTTTATAGATTTTGGATAGATACTGGCCCTTTATCTGGTATGTCATTTGTAAAGATCTTCTCCCAGATAACTTCTGACAGTCATCTTTTGGCTTTGTTAACTGTTTCCTTTGCTGTGCAAAAGCTTTTTGATCTGATGAAATCCCAGTAGTTCATTCTTGCCCTTGCTTCCCTTGCCTTTGGCGATGTTCCTAGGAAGAAGTTGCTGCTGCTGAGGTCAAAGAGGTTGCTACCTGTTCTCTCCTCAAGGATTTTGATGCATTCCTTTCTCACTTTATGCTTCTTCATCCATTTCCAGTCTATTTTCATGTGTGGTGTAAGGAAATGGTCCAATTTCATTTTTCTGCGTGTGGCTGTTCAATTTCCCCAACACCATTTGTTGAAGAGGCTGTCTTTTTTCCATAGGACATTCCTTCCTGCTTTGTTGAAGATTAGTTGACCATAGAGTTGAGGGTGTATTTCTGGGCTCTCTATTCTGTTCCATTGATCTATGTCTGTTTTGGGGACAGTTCCCTACTATCTTGATGATGACAACTTTGTAATAGAGCTTGAGGTCTGGAATTGTGATGCCAACAACTTTGGCTTTCTTTTTCAATATTCCTCTGGCTCTTCCAGGTATTTTCTGGTTCCATATGTATTTTAGGATGATTTGTCCCATTTCTTTGAAAAAATGGATGGGACTTTGATAGGGATTGCATTAAATGTGTAGATTGCTTTAGGTAGCATAGACATTTTCACAATATTTGTTCTTCCAATACAGGAGCATGGAACATTTTTCCATTTCTTTGTGTCTTCTTCAATTTCTTTCATGAGTACTTTAGAGTTTTCTGAGTATAGATTCTTTGTTAGGTTTATTCCTAGGTATCTTAGGGTTTTGCGTGCAGTTGTAAATGGGATTCACTCCTTAATTTCTATTTCTTCAGTCTTGTTGGTATAAAAAAATGCAACCAATTTCTGTTCATTGATTTATATCCTGACACTTTACAGAATTTCTATACAAGTTATAGCAGATTTGGAGTGGAGTCCTTTAAGTTTTCCACATACAGTATCATATCATCTGCAAACAGGGATAGTTTGACTTCTCTTCTGCCAATTTGGCAAAATTTGGATGGCTTTAATTTCTTTTTGTTGTCTGATTGCTGAGGCTAGGACTTCGAGTACAATGTTGAATAGCAGTGGTGATAACGGACATCCCTGCCGTGTTCCTGACCTCAGCGGAAAAGTATTCAGTTTTTCTCCATTGAGAATGATATTTGCAGTGGGTTTTTCATAGATGGCTTTGATAATATTGATAATATGTGCCCTCTATCGCTACACTTTGAAGAGTTTTTTTTTAAGATTTAATTTATTTATTTGACAGAGAGAGAGATCACAAATAGGCAGAGAGACAGACAGAGAGAGAGATGAGGAGAAGCAGGCTCCCTGCTGAGCAGAAAGCCCAATGCAGGACTCGATCCCAGGCCCCTGGGATCATGACCTGAGCCGAAGGTAGAGGCTCAACCCACTGAGCCACCCAGGTGGCCCCACTTTGAAGAGTTTTAATCAGGAAGGGATACTGCACTTTGCCAAATGCTTTTTCAGCATCTATGGAGAGTATCATATGGTTCTTGTTCTTTCTTTTATTGATGTGTTGTATCACATTGATTGATTTGCAGATGTTGAACCAACCTTGTAGCCCTGGAATAAATCCCAGTTGGTCGTGGTGAATAATCCTTTTAATGTACTGTTGAATCTTATTGGCTAGTATTTTGGTGAGAATTTTCGCATCTGTGTTCATCAAGGATATTGGTCTGTAGTTCTCTTTTTTGATGGGATCCTTGTCTGGTTTTGGGATCAAGGTGATGCTGGCCTCAGAAAAAAAAGAGTTTGGGAGTTTTCCTTCCATTTCTATTTTTTTGGAACAGTATCATGAGAATAGGAATTAATTCTTCTTTAAATGTTTGGTAGAATTCCCCTGGGAAGCCATCTGGCCCGGGGCTTTTGTTTGTTTGGAGATTGTTGATGACTGTTTCAATCTCCGTACTGGTTATGGGTCTGCTCAGGTTTTCTATTTCTTCCTGGTTCAGTTGTGGTAGTTTATATGTCTCTAGGAATGTATCCATTTCTTACAGATTGTTGAATTTATTGGCGTAGAGTTGCTCATAGTATGTTCTTATAATTGTTTGTATTTCTTTGGTGTTGGTTGTGATCTCTCCTCTTTCATTCATGATTTTATTTATTTGGGTTCTTTCTCTTTTCTTTTTGATAAGTCTGGAAAGGGGTTTATCAATCTTATTAATTCTTTCAAAGAACCAGTTTCCTAATTTCGTTGATTTGTTCTATTGTTTTTTTTTGTTGTTGTTGTTGTTGTTTTGTGGTTTTTGTTTGTTTGCTTCTATTTCATTGATTTCTGCTCTGATCTTTATTATTCCTCTTCGCCTGCTGGGTTTAGGCTTTCCTTGTTGTTCTTTCTCCAACTCCTTTAGGTGTAGGGTTATGTTGTGTATTTGAGATCTGAGAGAGAAGCGTGGTGGCACACGTCTGTCACTGCACTCCCCAGGAGCAAGTCTGGGGAAGGTGCAGCTCGCCGCCCCCAGAGAAGAGAAGGAGCCGTTGGCCTTGTGGTCGGGAAAAGGACGGGAAGCAGGGTAGCCTGCCATGGCAGGAAGAGCAGGCCGGTGGCAAGACAAGTGTCACCCGCTCCCTGTGCAGAGAGATGGAAGCCTGGATGCTAAGGAGACATGAGGGGACGACTAGGGCAGGGAAGCGTGCTCCACTCTGAGGAAGGAGTGTGGGCAGAAGGCAGGCCTGTCCTGTGCCTCTGGTCCCAAGGGGACAGCATCTCCTTGACCTCCTGTCCATAGGGCATACTTGGGCTAGCTACCAGGCGCCATACACAGAACTCGCAGAAACAGCACTCTCGAGAAACGGGTAGATGCCATCTTCCTCCAACATGTGACAGCGTTTGCGGTTGCAGGGAGTTTGCGGGGTAGGAGTGGGGACAATACCCCAAAGCTCCCCATTTCAGTGAACAGGCGGTGTTCAGGGATCCTGTCGCCTCTCCTCTCCTGTGGGGAATACACTGGCCTTGTCTGCGAATCCGCCTGAGGTCCAGTGCCAAAGGCCAAGCGTTTCCTACACCGGGAGATGGTAGTGTGCATAGAGTGCCATCTTAGGCCACGCACGCTGCTGCAGGGTTTTGACTGTGTCTGCTTAGTTCGGCCTGGCAGGGTGAACCCAGGGCGCCAACATGGA